>NC_135073.1:5000000-10000000 GCF_051401765.1 Calliopsis andreniformis | reverse complement strand
TGCTGGACGCGAGTCGTCCGCGAGTACTACTGTACGTGCCTCCGCCGATAGAAGGCCGATGCATCGTCTTTTGATTTATTAGACCGCATTCTACCTCGGGCTTCTTCTGCCCCTATTTATATTCTCTTTACGATGAGCATTCATCTCCACTCGTCCGTCTATTGGCCTGTCTATTAATCTTCATGATATCGGAACTCGACACGGCCACGTGAAAAGAAACGAACGCGACTGTGGGCCGTGGAAATCGGTAAACAGAAGATAATTCAATGAGTTGTTTTCCACGTTCGTCGACATCATGAGAAACTTCAGTGGAGAATTATGGCAAATATAAAAATGGGCTTTAGGCAGATGGAAACGTTTGAATTCTGGGAATAAGAGATAAAGAAACTGAAGTTTTTCCCTATTTTTGAGTTACGTAAGAGAGGTCATTTTCAATTGAAGTATAAATTCATGAAGTTGAATGAGATTGTAGTGAGGTGCTTCGTGCAAACTTGGAAGACTTTTTCTTTGCTTCCTTGAAGGGTCTCGTGAACAATTACCCCTTGAATCGAATGGTACGTCGGAATAATTATCGTTAAGCGATTCGACCTCGTGATCCGCAACTTCACGAGATCCCGTGACCTTCTCACAGATCGGGCCGAGAAACCCTTGCGAATTTTTGAGAATGTTGCGAGGAAGTTTCAAGACTTAATCGTTCGGTAATACGAGGTTTAAATAATGCCGAGACTCTTCACGACTATCAAAACACTATCAAACTATAAAAAAGTTGTGCCGACTCTACGAGAACTGATTACACTAATAATTTAAAATATAATCTGTCAAGCATCATATATTTCAAATTCTGTGATATTTCTCCAAATACATAAAACTGTTATCTGTACATATTACTGTTAACTTTTTTATATTTTTAATCCAGAATATTATTCTCCAATCGTCACAGTCTACTAAAAAATTACATTCCAATAATTGCAATCTCCAGTAATAAATATTGAACTGTTTCTTCGGGTGACTGAAGATGTTCAAAGAGGAGACTAATCGAACCAGTGAAGCTTCGAATAGAGAGGGCCGCGCGATCTTAAAGGTAAAGCAACGGTATACAAACAGCCCTAATTATGTAAATTGGATTCTTAAGGTAGATTTACAGGGAGATATCGTTGCCCTGAGGGCAACTTCGCGTGGCTTGTTCGCGGTGGGGCACGTTTTGAACCCGTGGCTCGATAAAACACGACACCAACGCTGTTGGATTGAGTCGCGGCTTTAATTCCAGGAACCACTCACATACACGTTGAACTTTTATCAACAACTAGTAATTTTATTCAAATTAAACCTATATTTTCCAATGTTCTCATTTCCTTTCAAGTGATTATTTTCAGAACTTTGCATTTCACAAACAAAATTCCACGACAGTTCATGTACATGTAACCTTCGATCATCTTTTTAATCTACATATCTTTGGAAATTGAATATTATAATGTGCCGTGAGGGTATAATAAAAAGGTACAACAACCATTAAGTTCAAACACGTAATTGACTCTAAAACATGGTACATACTGGCTCATCTAAGAAATTTATATCGATTTTTACCGTAACTCATAAAGAATCCGCAGCCACAGAACAAATCGAAGAGAATAGATCAGAGGCTCGATATTAGCCACCTTTAATCGGTCCAAGAATTCCCAAGGAGTGCATACTATCCAGTGGCATCGATTCATCAGGGTTGTTCACAGAAATAACTGGCGTGTAGGTTTCATTAAGCGATACGAATTACGACAAATTCAAATATCACGTTGATACATAACGCTATTTCATCACTGCCTTCTGGTATGAAGACGTCGTCCCGCCTGTCGTCTCGCTCGTTTTCGTCGTTGTCGCGGCCCTACGTACTCGTCGACATTCCTCCGCCCGTCTATTATACGTCGCCGACAAGCCATGGAACAGGAGAGAGGCCACTATTACCTCTACGTGCCTACCTAATCCTTCGTTACACGTTTTTTGGCCAACGGAATAGCTGAACGCTCGAATAGAAGGAATTGCAGCTGGTATCCCAGGTCAAGATAGAAGCTCACCGAAACGTGAGGAAAATACGGGAACTTGGAGCGAGAAGTGTGACGAAACGCGAAGGTAAAAGTGAAGGTTCAACAGATTGGGTGCTCGATGAATTATTCAGTCGAACGCGAGGAAAGGATAAGGATACGCCGTGGTTTCAACGTACAGCTGTGAATTAACGAGAGAGGAGAGGAAAATTTTACGCCTAGAGTTAGGATGCTGATAACGTTATCGATGGACAACGACAAATTGAGTGTTCCTTGAGATATTACCTTCGGGACGTGCGTTTGAATTAGAAATTCATTGTTGAATACTTGTTCTAGAGGTTTATGAGAGCTATTGCAATAGAAACTATAAAATAATGAAGTCATAGTATTATGTAAATAGTTGGTATCTAAAACCACTTATGAACAATGCTCAATACACCACAATAATTATTTTGTGCATACGATATAACTCCACAGATTCAGTCGATTAATATTTAAAAGTCTCAGCAATTCCCCCATGACGCTATTACGTATCAATACTATTCTAGTAATCAAAGTATAGTACCACTCATAAGTATTCGAACGATTTCACAAGTTTGGAAAATTACAGATTTATTGGTAGCAACCGATATTTTATGCTTAGACTAACCATTAAATACTACTAAAACTACAATTACTGTAATTATCGTATTCTTAATTTTAAGATATAATAGAAATACGAAACAAATGTCAAGAATATACATCAGGTACTAGGAGGAAACCTATATTTTTCTTGACATGTGACGAATACTTACAACCGGCACAGTATATACAAAGTAGTAATTACTGAAGCGTTATCCTTTGAAATACTATGGGAATGTACCTCATTCGATTCCACAGCAGTAGTAACTTCTCGGTCCTCTCTCGAAATGAAGAAACGTCGAGTAAAATCGAAGAAGCGTCACGCAAGAAGGGGCGCGGCAAAAAGGGTGAAGGGGAAGAGAGTATGTAGGTACGTTCTCTTGGCACAGCCAAGGCGGATGCTGCAGGGACGAGATTCTTGGCAACGGAACGGTTGCCTCCTAACTCCGTACCACCATAAGGATCGCGGTCGTCGGATGTTTATATTCGTGATAGTGCCTCTCTCTGTCCCCAAATAACCGTCCCGATGGCGACCGATTCCCGTGCTGGCTACGACATATTGGTCGCCTCCAAATAGCGGCCGTCCTCCTCGTTGAGAGAAAGAAATATCGTCGCGTGTTCGCCGCGGCGTTTTGTACACCTTCGCGGAACACGATCGCGCCTAGCGAGAGGTGCTCGGGAAGAGAAGTTAATATTACCCTTTCGCGCGGACAAATTGGCTTTCTGTAGCGGGCAATAGAGACGCGTTAACCGTAATCAAGGGACTGTGAAAATTTTACGACCGTCCGCTATCGTGCGGCGGACGAGAGCAAGAAAACCCGACGTGGCGGCGGTCGCGCGAGACGCGGTCGTACCACGGAATATGAATTTCCCGCGACTTTTACGAGCGATTCGAGGCCTTTCGATCGGCTACTTGCCGTGTCCGTTATCGCGCGTCGCCTTTGAAAAACGATCGAGAGGTCCGCGCGGCGACCGTCGGAGGCCGCGTCAAACAGCCTAGCCCCCTGCAACGACGTGTCTATTTCCGTTTGCAAAACTTCTGGAGAACAACGAGCCTGTTTATCTCGAGAAATGCTTCGCGAAGCTTTCGGCAACGCGATAAATCCTTCTGCCGCGGTCAGATACGCGTCAACTAACTATAAATAGTTAAAGGTACGCTCGGACGGGACAACGATCGGTTAAAACGCTCGGGACATCTTTGTATGGACTCGTCGCGGCGCGAAGTAATAATTTCGTTACTCGCCAGCTTCGCTGGCCGAGGTGGTGAAGGTATTAACGGGCGAAAGGTGCATTCTGGACACTTTTGCGAAGCCCCATTAAGTAAAGCGCCGGCTAATTCTGAGTGTGGAATTCGCGGATAGAAATAACGCGTGGTTAAGGAACGGGACTAACTCGACCGCGCGGTTTGTCGGTAATAATTCTGCGGAAACTGTTTTTAAATTGATTGGGGGACCATTATAATTGTCAGACGTTAGTTCCCTCTGACAATCATAGTTATTGTTAGAGATATTACTCTTCACGGTGATTTAGGTGTATTAGAAATGACAGACTAATTTCTCTTTTGGCACGGCGATACGTAATTAGGCCTGGCGCCGTAATTGGCGTAAATAATATCCATTGCGGGGTTCGCCAACTGTATACTCACGTTGCAAGCCATAAACACATTGTGCGGCGGAGGCGACGCGTTTAGAACCGTACCGTGAAGCCGTAAACTCAACATATCGCCTACGAAACAGGATTACCAACATCTCTCCCCATATCTTCTATCTCTTTTCGCTTTCTCCGTTTCGTTCGGTCTATTTGTCGATGGAACACGCAATTAGAGCGAAGGTACAATGCAGTTCTAGTCCCTCTCTGAATCGCTTAGTGTATGGTTTCAACTCTGCCTCCTAATTGGAAGACACTAACAATAAAACTCTAAGTGGAAAGCATTTCGTCTTTCCAGGGAAAATAAAACTGCAAAACGAGGAAAAAAGGGAAGAGCTGCGGAGTGACTGTTCGAAGAATTGGAGGAATTTCCGAATACGGATCTTTTTAGTTACCCTACGACTCAACCCGAACTTTGTCGATAAAAATAGCGCCGGAATCTTGGCGCCGCTGAAAGGACTTCGCGTTGCTCTGTTTTCTCCTCTTAGGGAAACATTCGCTGCACCCTAAGTACCCCTATCTACCACGCGAATGTTATGTGCAAGAGACGCATAGTAAGAACATTGTACGTACATGAAATATACAATACCTATTGAGTAGAAAAATGAAAGAAAAATATCTAGAAAAGTCAATTGCTTTAGCATGAAAAAAATGTCATATATTAGATTATTAGAGAATTAGACATTAGTACTGATGGATCTGCGACCCATTATATGGACGGATATGAATTAACTTACTCCTCCCAAACCTTTGGAAACCAAGTCTGACATGACATCCGAAAAAAGAGAAATATGACTTCACAGGGGCTACTCGAGAATCTTGGCGCCAGTAATATAACTTGTATTACTCGATTTTTCTTCCCTACTAGCTGCACATTATGCAATGTCGCTATGAACTATGACTGTTATTTTGGGAAGTGTTTTGCCGCGGAATACGGTTTGAGTGTCAAGATAATTATAACTTGGTACTCTTTCATTTCTCCTACTTAAAACTGATGAAACTGGAATGCTTCAATTAAAAATGGAAATTTATTTCTCTGGACAGACAATAACGGTTTTTGTAATGTAGCTAATGACGAGGTAGTACAATTGCTAATATTAAAAGTGTTATACTTTTCATATGACTTTCACCGATGAATGTATTAACCAAGGAGGTGCAAAGTACTAACTTTCAGATTATAACAGGTTCAATGCCTTCTTAGAACTTTATTTAACAAGAACTCTACACATTTTGCTATTACTAATTTATATCTCTATTAGAACCCGAGGCACAATCCAAATGGCCCTTTAGATACCAAAGGAGACAAAATAGTTGCATAACAACCGCGAGTAATTTCACAACAAATCACCACTGGTCCAAGACTAATAGTACAGATTACACAGATGACATTTATTCTTATAAATTTAACTTCGTGCAATAACTCTGTCCTCTCTAAATACTCCCTTATCTCTTAATGCTCCGTAATATTAATGCATCTAACTAAGTTTACCAGATACAGTCATGACTGACTACGTTCTTGCATAGTGATACACGTGTTTACAACCCGACATTATACACGGTTATCTGTTTCAGAGTAACACGCGTGCTTGCCCCTGGCGCGCCTATCTAATATCGTTCACCATTGCGTCGACGTCGCAATTATGGTACGATTGTGTGTACTACGCGTTCGTAGTTCCAATCTCTGTACTTATATCGTCAACCTCCAAAAAAAGAAAAGCAAAAATTGTTCTGCAAGAGTTCCACATGAAAGTTTAAACACCTAAACCTCAATTTTTAATTTCTGAGTCTGCATTTTGAAATTATGATTAATTGTAGACATATCATATGTATAGACATATATCACGAAATATGATTAATTTTTCTACCTGTGCTACTTAGAAAAGATTAAAAAAACATAAAAATGTACGAATTAAATTTAAATACGTTTTCATAATCAAGATATATTCACCGTGTCAGCTGGTTGAACATCGATAAGTTTCAAAGATACAGAATTCATAATTGTACAAATCGTGATAGCTATCGTAAACATACATTACAGTAATATTCTTAAGAAGGCATGGAATCTTTTGCAAGCGCTGCGTCAGTCAGCATTTCCTTAATGAAAGACCGTCTTCAATAGAAATCACTGAAACGACACCTTTTCTAACAACTCGACTTCCTCGTAGAATAGATACGTAGAATATCCGCGATGACAAAGATTTATTACGTAAAAAGTATCATTTACGTTCGCCGAAGGTGGACAATAATCTCGAATAAAGATCTCGTGCCAAGCAATACGATCGTTCTAACGGTCATAATGTCTAACTGTTAAAATGGGGGCATTAAACTCAACTGTTTTGATTTTCTTAAATTAAATACAAACTTAGCTTTCCTTTGGAACGAATGAATTTCAATTTATACACATTTAATTTTCAGCTCCATAAATTGTAGCTTCTATTCTGAAGTAAGTTCTTACAGAATTAGAATTTCCAACTTCGCATTCGAAGCTATAAAAAAAAAAATGAAATATAACATATATGATACGGTTCTGTCCAGTAAACTAAGTTTTCATTTTTATAAGAAGCGTAATTAATTAGACACGATAGCAGAGAAAAACCACTGTTAAATTCTGCTGGTATTAATCTATGTCTATGAAAAATTGCACGCGCTGCTATGCACGTAAAAAAATGTGAAAGTGTATTTTAAGACGCTACCGAGCCTCAGAGTTGAAAGGCAACGACGAAAGTTAAGAATGCAAAGCTGACATGTTACTAGAAAACACTCTTTCCGTAAATCTCCAAACATGTCACTATATGATTCAGCAAGGGAACGCATGCAGCGAAAAAGCCAAAAGTAACTCCTGCGTTCACTGCGCCCACTACGGTACTATAAATCACTCTCTTCTGGAAGAAAATCTCCATTTGGCAAAGTTCGGGCTCTGAGACGGCGGAAAGAATGAATACGACCGTTGATCAGAGAGATATCGGCGGAACGAAACTTTTGTTCGATGCCAAGCGCAGTTCCTTGACCCCATCACTGTACAGTGGAATTTCAAAGTGAATCGCATTCTTGAATTGGAGCATTCGTTTTCTATCAAATAGATCTCTCCGATTTTCTTAGAAATAGAAAGTTTGCAAAAAAGTAACTACATGTATCTACCTATTCAAACTACATCTAGCTTTATCCCTGCAGATCTAAAATTTTATCTTTCTGCTTGTTTTACGTTTATGGCCTGCAACTGTCATGTGGTTTCCGCGTCAAGCGATACAATCTAATCCAGTTCATGTTCGAGAAAGTTCTACGCAAATCCCAACACTTAATCTCTTTCTCTTGATAACATGTTTTTATTAAAAACTTCTTAATTAATGGAACCTCTTACTAGTAGATACATATTATAAAAACAAAAATATGCTTCTTTTAGGTACGTACTTTTAAAATTATTGACAATTCAACGCTACCTTCATCATTCATTAATTTAACAAGTTTCAAGTAATTTCCAAATATTTTTTGCCTCATAACATTTTCTTCAACGAACTAAAATTAATATTTTTAAAATATTACTATCTAATAACTTCACATATTTGAGAGATTCTATAATCGATATATAATTTTCTTTCAAATAAAATCAATTCCTAATATTAAACTTCGCAGTCCCCCTATCAGCTATGTAATAGACTCGTTTTCGTGTTTGGAAATAATCGGTTGGACAGTGAGATGAGAAGACGTTAGCAGGTGCACGTGGAAGCGCGTGTCAAACGTCGAAACGCGTTAGAATGTATCGTGGTCGAGTTCGATGGTGCATATCGCGCCGCGATTTCGAACGCAGTGGGGTCGCACGCACGTGGACCCGTTCCAAAGTAAAGCCGGCTGGCGTTCATCACATTTGGATTATTCGCCTGGGATTTTCGCCTCTCGCCTCGTCTCCTCGCTAAATTTATGTACCCGCGATCATTATGCGTTCTGCCTGTTCTATCGACTAATTCGCCCGCCTCGTTTTCGCCCCTCTATACCTACAATACCGTCTCATAGTCACCGTGATATCGTTGTGTTTGCGGTATTCGAACAGCTGCTTTGCTAGCAATTATGAGAAATCGTCCCTAAAACGCGCTAATTTCCCAAACCTGTTAACTAATAGCCTTGATTATTACGTGAAATACAGATTTATAATACGTTCGCCAGTAAAGATAGTCAATCAATAAATATATATTAGCGTCTCTTAAAGAATTTTTGGCCGTGATTAGTGCAAGAAAACTCATGAAAAATGATCTTACGTTATGAATATTTCTTATGGCTAAGTATATTATTGTTTTTGAATATTATTTCTTTTACTGTTTTGCCTTCTAAATGAAACTGAAAAAATAGTACAGAGTGATCAGTTTAACTGGAAACCCTTCAAGTCCTGGCAGCATTTATTGTAAATGCTGGTAGCATTGAAAGTGCTGCCAACACTCATTAGAGGATTCCCAATTAAACTAATCACTCTGTATATGTTGTATTAAGAAAGTGCACATGAAACCTTGTTTCCAAAACCGATATCATTTTCACACATTCTTTCTATTACTCCATTTGTGTAATTCGTGTACTATCAGATGCATCAAAACACCTGTGGTCTCATTTATTACCTACACCCGCGATTCCCATCGCAAAGGAACAGTTAGGATATTAATTAAAGCTCCCCGGTAACGATGTCAACCCAGTAGTTAAGCAGGTGTGAAGTTAATCTACAAGTACTCAGAGATCTGAACTTTGTAAACAGAGGTGTCGTGGCTGGAGCTATTACGTTACAAAATAAACGCGCGCGAACGGCTGCGTCTTACTATGGTGAATGGGTTAATAGCAGTGGATGGAACAGGTATAAGCGGACGCAAAAAACTCGAATTTCTAGTGAAAACTATATCCATGGAAAATAGGAATAAATCGAATGCGTGTATCTGTAACGGTTGTCCCGTACCTTGGAACTGTTCTTCCGCGTATGAAATGGATTCCGATCGACGGACGACAGAAAATAGATCATCACGAACAATGTCGGGTGTAACCTTGGAACAGGAAGCCAGAGGCTGCGGTGCTGTAAAACGTCTACGGTTACCATCGACCACAGATCTCTGTTTATTCGTTTGATATCTAGTGTCTGATATTAGTTAACGCGTCAACCCAGCTAGATAAATAAATGTTAACGTCACGCAGCCGTGGCACCCTGGTAACACGATCGTGGAAGATGCAATGAACAAAACGAACATTGTCTTTCACGGAAGCACGCGATACTCCTATCCGCATTGCGGGGTATCGAAACCCCTTACACTTTCTCTACAATTTAGGACGATACTTGAGAATGAATAAAACGCGCCAACGTAGGAAGTCAGGTAATTGACAGTGTTGAAGGGGATTGCACACATAAATACTGAAATTACTTTGAGATGCTTATAGTTATGCAGGTACTTAGAAACCAGTTTCAAACACGTAACAGAATTTTTGTAAAATTTTAAGGAACATATTATTGACGATATCGTCACTAATACTATTATATGGACATTGATAATTTGAGTTTTTTTTCTACAGTCAAATATAGACGTGTACAGTATACATCGTTTCAAATGGAAATGCAAATTATGCGATGCGTAGTTTTTATTTTCTAGTATGGACATTTGCATTGGAAAATATTTGATAGAAAATTGACCAATCTTGTATTGCAACATTATTGCGTACCCAGGTAGGTATCCACTGTTCTAGCTTTTACTTTAACGTGTAAGTACTTTTCAACAGCAGAGGAGATTCTTCTCAATTGGCTATACAATTCACCGTAATCTTTGCAAATTGTTACGGTGTTTAATATCCCCTTTACCACATTTACATAACTTCTAACATGCTGTGTTATGACACGTAACAACGTGGTTGATCAAGTCTAAATGTCATAAGCTGTTTATCGTTCAAGAACATCCAGGAATTTTTGACACACAAAAAATGCAATCATCTGCAGTGTGAAACCGTGACCAATGTACTGATTTATGTAATACACTGTAATAAGAATAATGTTCTGTTTAACCTTTGTATTTATAAAATAATCGATTCAATTTTTCAAGCTTCGAAAAACCAAATGTTGAGATTTTCAAATATACAAATTTTTTAATAATCGAATATCCGGATTTGCAAATTTTCAAAATTTCTAACTATTTAAATTTTCAAGAAAGCTAATTAATTTATTTGCAAAAAATTCTTTTTTTACTCCCAAACTAGTTCAAATAATTTTTCAAAATTTGAAACTCGTTTGAAACTTCCTCTATGTATATGTATGTATATAAGTCACCGAATACTGAGATTCACTCCGAATCTCAGTTACTGAAAACAAGTTACATCTTCAAAAACAAAAAATGCATCATTTATAGTTTCTATTGCAATTTTTAGAAGTTTTATGGTTACATGGAGTATTTTGATATTTTACATGAATAAATCGATTGTCCGAAAATGGCAGTACGTTTGGCGTCGGATACAATACGTCAGTAATACATAAATATATTTTTTTTATTGATATGACTAATATTTTTATTGTACATCATGTACTTATATTTTCATTATATTAGGTACGTTATATGCGATTCAGTGTATCACAAAAGACATAAAGCATCAGTCACAGTCTCCAGTACACGCAAACAGATCACAGGAAATGTGTAACATACAGAAGGTCAGACAAATGGGAACAAGATCGCCTACAGATTCAATACCATATGATCCAACGCCCGCAAAAACGGCGCAGGAAAGTCAGAAACAGGTGACATCATAATTTTACGATTTTATATTAAACTAATAGCATTTTAACTTCCTAACTTTAAATTTGCCATTATGTTTCAAGCGAAATTCAAACGACATCGCACTGGTACATAAAATTCATCCACAAGACCGTCCTGTGCGCAATGATGTACCAGAACGAGCAAAGTGTAACGAACTTGACGACATATTGGCCAAATGGAATGTTTATAAGCCAAAAAAATAGTAGTTTCATAAGATGATATAAATATGTAGTAAATTGTTGATTGTAGAACGAAATTAATGTTACGTAACGTATTAACCACGTAAAGTGAAACATATAAAAAATAATTGTAATTAATATTATAATTTCGATGGATCTCATAGTCAAAAATTGAAAAAATTGCTAGCAAGTATGTCAAGATAGGAGATCTATAGTAAATCCTGTATTTATAAAAAAATTAAATAGATTCATATGTTCTTTAGTAAAACGTTTCTTATTTTATTGGTCACGTCTTTGAACGTAGTTAGTTAGCGATATATTTGAGTGTTAAATCAAGATATATTGCCGAGCATAATTCTAATGATCCTCAAACTGTCGCCGTCATGGTATTCCGCAAAATTGGCAAACAGTACAGAAGGCACAAACCGCTTGAACGTTGTCTAAGCAAACATGACTCTCTTTGTGGGACCGACAATATTAACGGCAAATTTTGCACTTGTCAATCAAACTAATGATGTAAGTCTCTTACTTGAACAGTAAACGATACTCTAATTATAAGTCTTAAAACGTTTACGTTGTTTTATGTTTAAAGCTCGGTATTTATATTTTCAGAGAATTATTTAACAGAATCTCAAAATTATACATATATTCGTATGAGTGTAGAATTACTCAAGTTTCAGCATAGAAACTTCAACATCAATCAAAGTTAAAATCTAGTTGGAGCAATCTCATCCCCCAAGAAATTCGAGAAATTACTGGAATTCGGTGAATTTAAGATGGGGAAGGAGTTAGAGGCGTACAAATAAACGTACAAATGTTGGAGACGAATAGGACCGTCGTCAACCGAAAACAAAACCCGCAAAAATAAAATACACGAATGCTGCTAGACAGCATTCGCCATTCTCAGATCATTCTAGATCGCTTGGCAACATTGAATATCTCTGTATCTGGGTCAAATATAGTGGTTAAATTAATTGTTTCCCCGAATATCAGATAAAAGGTATTCTTTGTTCTAGGAAATGAGGATCGGTCGATGAACCCTTTCTACTTTTAAGGTCTTTGTTCCCGTTTGACCTAAATTTTGTGTTATAATGCTAAAACGAAGGAAATTGACCTTTTTAAAAGAAGTGAAAGATATACTTCAATTATGCTTGGCCATAAAGTTATATTATTATTGATCATTTTCAAAATTCGCTAATGATGTAATCTGTACTGTTTGCCACAAAGCAGAATACAAAATTATTTTTTAATATGCTTTAACATTGTGATACTTCTGATACTTCGTAAGAATTTGTACGAGTATTTAAGATTCATCTGGTTACTTCTTATCCTTTCTTAATTGCTAACTTTTCTCAGATCTAAATTTTACATCTGAAGATCTGCTATCTTAACATTTTTTGCATAGTTGAGAATTAATAATATACCGACAAACACATGCAGCTTCACTTTTGCATCATTATATATCATTATTTCAATATTATGGTGTTCTTTTTGAACACTACACTACACTTCTGGACAAAATTGTAAGATCACTTCATTTCTTGGTACTTTTTGTGATTTTTTGTCCAACAGTGTATAATTTATACAAAATATATACAGTAATAGACATAAATAAATAAATGCACATAAAATAACACATACAAAAATACATTTATACACAAAACAATTGTAACCCTCAACAGATAAGATACTGTACATAAAAAATATATTTTTAATGAACCACATTTTGCTTCCAAAATATGTGTTTGTTTGTCAAAGTATTATCAAAATGATACCAAATTTGTTTTAAAATAATTATAAAATAAAAAAATATAGGCTAAGGAAGTATATTTATATCATTATTGAACTACACATATAAAGAAACAGAAAAGTTTAATCTTGTTCCAAAAAATATTTAGCTATAATAGACTAAACTCTCCTTTACTCATATCCATTTTATCTTATCTTTCTTATTTTTTATAAAAAAAAATTTGAATCAAAATAAACAATATATTCTATTCAGTTTTTTGAAAGTTCTTTATCTCTTATATTTAATGAACTCTCCTACTTTTTTAAATACAATTATACTCTATAATTGTATTTTATATATTTCGAACACATCTTATGTCTCACAATATATTTTCAATTTTATAATGTATTAATAATTTGCATGTCAGACAACAGAATTCATATTCATAGTAATAATATTTCTGCACATCCTTCAAGTACACAGTTTTAATAAACTTATTTGTATGAAATCAACAGAGTTAAAAAAAAACTTTTGTAATATCTGCTGAGGGTTAAAGCACAAGAATATAGAATAAAATGTAAAATCTGATCTCACTCACCGATGTAGATGCCACTCATACTTTCATTCAGTCACGACAGCGGCTTCAAAGAGACGAGAATTGATGGTGCAAACGGTCCTCGCCACCCACGGTATATACTGACTTTAATCTCAGAGATGTACAAGGCCAAGTTTCTCTTAATCCTTGAAATACACTCTGTAAATTCAAAAAACTCATAAAGTACACCGTAGCGCCTAATAAACACAAAAAGAAGCTTATTCGCTTGCGAAAATAAATCGTAATACAAATATACATAATGCAATGTAAGTAATTAACATGAACTTCAATAATAAAACAGCATTTTACATCCCTAATTATAATTACCTAAATACACCTAATTGCCTCTGAAAAATGTTTCAAACTAATTACAAGTCTAAAAACCGAAAGTACGATTAATGCTTTGCATAGTTCCTCGGTAAAATGTAAATTACAAATGGCCGCTTAAACGAATTAGAAATTCAATATGGCAATTCACCGTTACGAAATTACATTACGCGGTTCGAAAAATATTAATGTCATGAAGTAGATCATGTTTACAAATACTGTACAAAAAAGAGTCAGTTTTCCCATCAAAGTTAATAAAAATCACGTTTTACAATATTCTTTAATGTTTAATAAGAGAAAAATTGACTAATTTGAATAGTATTCTATCTTAAACGATCGATTCAAGAGCCTGATTTAAACACAAGAATTTTCTATAATAATTATATCCACACACAGTTCACTATATTAAACATGACCGCGGTAGTATTATGCTTACTTTAAGCTAGTTTACTTACCTACTTGCATGAATTGAAGCACGAAAATCTGTCTGAAAACCGGAGCGTCAACGATCACTTCAAACGTTGTATCGAAATGCAATATGGCGATCGACTTCATTGTTCTAGAACAATATCTATTACACGAAAAATTATGACTTTAGTCGCGTTTAAATACAATTTTGTATACTGAATGTGATTATAGATCGATTATAATTACTTTGAATCACTTTAATTACTTCTGCAAAATGTTTTAAACTAACTAAATGTCTAAAAAGCGAGAGCACGCTCAACCTCACACACTCCCCCGCAAAAATTCAAATTGCAAATGGCCGCTTGATCAAGTCTGAACAGGCTCCAAAATGGCTACTGACCGTTACGAAATATTGTACAGTTCGAAAAATATGAATATTCTATAAATGATGATATTTCTGTACATTATTAAAAAAAGTCATATTTGCCCGTAAAAATGAATAAAAATCGCGTTTTACGATATTTCATAATGTTTAACAAGAGATAAATTGACTAATTACTCGAATAATATTCTATCCGTAACGGTCGAATTAAGGGCCCGAATTAAACATGAGAATTTTCGATTATAATTACACCCACGCATAATTTATTATACTAAATATGATTACGGTCGCCTTATGATTACTTTGAACTACTTTACTTACCTTTTCACACGAATTGAAGCAGAAAAATCTGTCTGGAAGTCGGAGCGTCAACGGAGTCACCCACTCATGCCGCTTGCCAAAGGCCTAAAGGACCAACGGTCATTGCTAATGTATCGAATTACGTGATTGGCTGTTACCGAATACGTAATGGCGCGCAATTTGTCAAATTTGAATGGAGTAAGACCACATTTATTATACGTTACATACATCGGCATAAAACTTGAGCAAAAATTAGGAAAAAAATTAAATTTCTCGACATTGTCTACACTTTTGTAAGAAAATATGTGTTCCATTGTATTTTTTTCAATATTAATCTATTGCGAGAACTAGTTGCACTATGGATCTATCTTAATGAACGAAAGTTACCAATAAAAATGCATCTACTCATAATTTTCCACACGAAACGTAATCGCGGTCACTTTATTACTTTAAAATAGTTTAATTACCTTTGAATGCTATCTAGAAACTGGGAGCATCGGCAGAACATTCCATACTTGTTGCTTGTCATATACCTAAACCGACAATGATCGTTTCTAATATGTCGAAAAGCAATATGGCGATTGGCGGTTATCGAATAACGCTCTATAGTTCGAGAAATTGAAATAATATATGATCATACATATTACTAGTTGTATGTACTTCATAAAACATGTTATCTACTAAAAAATTTAGAAAAAGTGTTTTTCTTAACTATACACCGCAGTCAAAGGAAAAATATAGTAAATTATTAATTTTTCAATATTACTCTACTCGAACTTATTCACTCCCGAGTCAACTTATTTGCGAGAATTTTCACTCATAACTATGCACACACGTAATTTGCTGTATCAGATATTATCGTGGTCGATTCAGTTTCACTTATAACTACTGCACTCACCTTGTCACGCGAAACAAAGCACAAAGACTCTCTGAAAACCCAAGCGTCGACGGAGCTTTTCACCCATGTTGCATACCAGACGTATAATCCGTTCACAGTTTTGGACACATAGTACTGCATCGTGGCGATTGGCTATTGGCAAAAACAACGACACCTGATTCGTCAAATTGGCGTGACCACTACTTATATTTATTACATGTAGATTTTATATTGCAGAACATGATATTTAGTAAAAAATTCTGACGTAACAAGAAAATATGATAAATTCTGGTTTTTTAATACTATTCTGTCTGATTGGTTAACGTGTGATTACATAAGCACATTATCTGTTGTACATAATAAATTATCCAATACTCCATAGCTACTCGGTATCTAATGCAATCTACCCTTTTATTATTGTTTTGAACAACTTTAATTACCTTTGCACGTGACTTGAGGCAATTAAGTAACCTGGGAACCGCAAGAACAAACATTACTTAAACACCTGTTGCATTCCAGCATCTACACTGAGATTGAACATTAAAGCAATGCAACCAAGATTTGCAACTGTGTACTTCGTTGTGATTGGTTGCCGCTAAATTTTTCTAATATATGATTAGGTTGTACTAACTACTCGACTTTATTATACATTAGACACTAAAACATTAATTATTATTCCGACATCTATAAAAATCGTATAATTATATGAAGTTACTTACATTCTTGACAGGCAGCCTGAGTATAACCTTTCAGTAGTTAACCTCATTTCGGTAATTTAACCTCAGGATGAAACTACCTTTTCATGACCTGCAACTAGAAATATTCATTTTCCCATTAATCATACATAACAAGGTATGATGTTAGTTCACATTTACGATATACTTAACTTAAACTATATTACATACCTATTTACATGATTCAACCGATCTACAGTTTTTTGATCCTAATCAATGATTAGTAATCACGCCAGATGTCTCACGCGACTGTTGCATTGATACATCAAAATCTGGCATAGATAATGAAAATTTTTGAAATTTAAATATAGAAATGGAATTTCTAAATTCAAATTATAAAATTAGAATTATTTTTTATAAAATATTTTTATATATTAGTTTAAAGGTAAAAGAGAGGTTAAATTATACATTAAAAACTAATTTAGTAACATTTTTTCACTTTTATTGCATAGGTACACTTCTTCCACAACACTGAATAATTGTTACGAATAATAATTGCACTCAATATTAACATATTTGATATAATTAGAAAATTCATCTAATACTAATAAAAGTGTGAAGAATTTGTCTGATAATCTAAAACCATATTCTATAACTTGACATGCAATAATTGAATAAGTAGAAGAGTCTCACATAAATCGTTAAACACTAATAACTTCGTGGGAGTGACCACGTAATTATTAATTCTTTGAAACAAGAACTTCCTTGAACCCCATAATGGCATAATTGAGGTTCCACCCAAATTATAAAGCCACTTCAATGTTTTGTTCATGATTTATGATGTACAGCGTGTACAAAGGAATGAGCACGTGCAAATTCGATGCTTGTGCTTAACGGTAACGACACGCCACGCGACGCGACCCGCACCGATCCGGTCTTTTGGTGCCATGAAAGCTCGTGTTTGTGCTGGTTTGACAAGCGGTCAAGCCACTTTGTCACGTATACGACGTGCTCACGTTAAATAATGCCGACCCGGGGTTACGCGTCCCGATCTCATTGATATTCCATTTATAAGGAGCACGAATATAAATGCTATCGATAGTTACGAGTAGACCCCATACAGATCATGACCACTATATCCTTTCTATTCCAGTGAAAAATCATTTTATCGTACTGTTGTGATTGTCCTTTGTCATAGTTTAACACTAGGTCTATGAAACTTGTCAAAATGACTGGTATGATTATTCCTCATACATACTTTGTCCTTCACAAACTTCATCTCTTTCTTATTTAATGCTGAATAATACAAAAGAATTATGTGAATAAACGTTATTCCTGTAAATTACATACCTTTACAGGCATTTATAATTGTGGCACATAATTAGAGTAAATACAGATTAACCACGGTAGTTTTGGTATTAAAGCTAGTATATCATGATCATTAAATTATTTATGTTTTAGTATTTATTAATAGTTTCAGTTAATATGAAATCGGAATTTAATATCGAAAGTCCAAAGAAAGTACGCGAAGGAAATGATAGCAACGAAGTTAAGCTTAAAAAGTAAATAATACATAAAGCAAAGGAAACCCGGAACGATGATGTAATAACATAGTGCAATGCATTAAATCGAAGGGTAATTCTAACGTGGAATCCTTTTTCCTGGTTCTACAAACAGGCGAACATATCTAGTCGTTTTAAATGATGCAAATACTTCCGGAACAGGCTACCAGTAGTGTTACAATTTTATAAAATCGCTGTTGATTTCTATCATTACAGCTCTCGGAAATGACCGCGACACGGCTCATATTACGAAATCTACTAATGAATGATGAAATTATGCGTTATCTTTAAATTACTAGTAATATCTTATGCTGAGAACTAAAAAAAAGAAGGGACAAGATGGCTTAACAAAGAGGAGCAAAAAAGTTTGCTGGAAAAGAAATATTCAACGTCGAAAATTGCGATGAATGAGTGTTTTCTCTTTTTTATGACCATAATGCTATGAGTATCTCTCGGTAGTTGGAGTGTTTCTCTTTCTAGAGGTATCTCGGTCAAAGAGACTTCTTTTTTGAACAGCATATCTGAAGAAACGCATTGCGAAGTAAATATGACACCCACCAAATTTACGTCCGTGAACTCTGCTGAACTTCTGAACTCGTTGTCTCATCTTTTCCTCGGGGACAATGACGGCGAAATGGCATTCATCGTTGTCCGTGTTATTGCTCATCGGTTGTGCCTCGGGCTTACGGGACTTTAGGACACACGCCCGCCCTCTTTTTGCATTGCAAATTACATGAGCCGCAATTGAAACGCCCCCGCAATTGAATTAAAATCTGAAGACTCGAGGTGGCGAGGCGGTGTCTCCGTTATAACGCATGTACCAGTTACATTGCCAACAAAATATTTTTGTATCATCTTACAGTCATTCGATAGACTCACATAATTATCGTAGACTGCTTAAACAAGATATTTTATAATTTTTAAAGAATAGAAAATGCAAAAAAGAATCCTCTTAGCAGAGCGTGGTTTCGATCCACGGACCTCTGGGTTATGGGCCCAGCACGCTTCCACTGCGCCACTCTGCTTGTTGGTACTTTTCTTTAAAGTGAAGTATAAGTACTTATATAGCATAGAACGTTGTTATAAATAGAGGTATTATGATTTGAAATACATAATTAAGCTATTATATGTTTGTATACTATGTTGTAAAAATTATTTTCAATGTTTCTAATTTCAATAATTATATTGTTCAACATTTCAAAAATTTTAAAGTACTTTTTCGCACGTTATCCTTCGTTCCATTAATCTCGCAATTTCTGTTATTGATTCTCCCCACTCCTAGTCAGAAAAGTATAAATACCCTTGGAGGACGACTAATATCTCATTCGCTCCGGAGTGTCCGGAGGGTGTGGATCGTCCTGTTAGTCCTTTGGAAGGACTCGACTACCTTGGACTACCTTGGACTACCTTGGACTACCTTGGACTACTTTGGACTACCTTGGACTACCTTGGACTACCTTGGACTACCTTGGACTACCTTGGACTACCTTGGACTACCCTAGATCCTATTCCCCCTTCCAACATTTTACTAAAGTACTTTTTAAAGTAATTTTATTACTAATCATTGAAAGCAAATCCATATCGTTTCTACTCTTCCACCTGCAATGAAATTTCTACCATTATATTGCAAAGTTCCTTGCTTACCATATAAAATAACAGAGACTAATTAATAAAATATGTATGTCAATACATATGTGAGAAAACCGATAGTGCAGCATTATGACATGAAGGTCATTAAAGTCTTAGGTTTACCGTATCGCTTCGTCTATGGTAGAGATACATAAGAGCTCACTAATATCCTGTTCCTGCTACGTTGTTCTGACGTTATTCATTCATCAATAAATTATGGTTTTCCCAATAAGTAATAGGTACTGTAAATTGCAAAGGGACATTCATACTGGCACAACAATTGAGATCAATCTAATAAAGAATGCCGGTTCAATTGAAAACAACTTTGTTGCGATGCTACCTGTGTAAGCCTCGAGGCGAGTAATCTAAGCGGTGCAACCGTAGATCAACCACCTGGATGGAAGTATGGAGATGCAACGGATGCAAATAAGTATCTTGGTCGATCCAGGTGCGCTCCCCTTTTAAGATCAGCAATCTTAAACTAGCTCCCACCTATAAAGTATCCACTGACTGAGCCACGTGCTTAAACGCAAGTACTGTATCTACTTTACTGCTAGTCTGTCTGAACGCTCAGAACTTCCTTAACGAAATAATCAATTACTTTTTGATCTATTAAGTCCAATACTAAAATTTAAGAACAAAATAGCATAAATTTTGAGTGAGAAACGCTTACCCACTTAATTTAACACTTCATACTGCAATTGCTATAATTTATTAGCACCTATATATTTTAACCCTACTCTATTTCAAACTGCTTTTTACAGTACTAAGTAATTCTGTTATAAATTTGTAAAACAGAAAATTACACAAACTCCTTTATAGTCCAATTAACAGAGGGCAAGCTGTCTGAAGAATTGAAAACTAGGATTGGAACAGTAAAAATGAAACATTCTGAAGAAGGCGAAGACTTAGAAAATAACTTACTAGAAAATAGGAAAAATAGAAGGGATAAGATACCTACTCAATCCTTCTGTTAGCTGATCACATCTCATATATTTTCGCGAGTACTCTCCTAAATCTTCCCTTAATATCCAAGAAAGGTAATCATAGCAACAGGGGACTTCCTGCTGTCGTGATAGAATCATGTTTTAATTTAACGTAGCTTTGTCCGGCTATTGCCTATTATAACTGCATCTCCATGCACGGTTGCATCTTGCGTGTGCGCGTTTCGATGTCACGATCGTTTAAAGCCCTCCATAGAGCATTGGACAAGTACATAAAGCGTAACAAAGTAAGATGCGCGTGCGTAGCGAGCCGGTGACTCCCCCGATGCAGTTCCTGGTGACGTCTGACTAAGCGTTCTATTTCGATGCACTCTCAGAGGCCGCGTGAGTAATCCTCAGACCGCATATATCCACGCAGGTGGAACTCGTTCGAGGATTCTGCAAGTTTTGGATAGATGGCCGGAAAGTCATGTTCAGATGTAACAGCATAGACTGGATAGGATAGACCCCTCATCTGATGCGTTTTTGTCACATGCTCGAAGCACCCACGAATCATCTTATCGTTTTCGTGTTACATACATAAACGTGTGTACATACCAGCGTTATCACATCAGTTTAAATAAAGTATGATAGCACTGTTATGAAAACTAGAGAGGAAAACAGATTTTTGAAATATCTGAAATCTTCAGATTGAGCTCTGAATGATTTCGTTTGCTATTAAATTCAAAAGAAGATTTGTTTATTAGTTATTTATTACGTTGGAATATTCTATGGTTTCTCAGCTATGTCTATTCCAAGTGACCATATATAATTTATTTTTCGAATAATTATTCTATTTTTAAATATTGAATTATTTCACTCTTCTTACACGATATATAAACAGCGGATATTACACAGACACTAGAAATAACAATTAATTCATTTCTCAATTAATTCATGAAATAGCCATAGCTTAAGATTGAGTACCTGCCCTCAGGAGGTTAATGACTTTAGATTAGATATCTAAGTACCAATAAGTTATTGACGCCTTCATTAAAAGTTTGATAGAAATAAAGTTCAAATGTTACTATATTTATGTTCCCTCGATTTTGTACGTATTCCTCTTCAATTTTCAATTAACATGAATTCATAATACTTTTATCACGATCTTCACGAATTCGTTCACCAAAGTTCCAGATTACTTTCCTCACGGAGAGTCCAAGCTGTTGACCATTAATCATTCCGTAAAACAGCGATTTGTATGGCACGATCTGACCGTATCTCCGAGTGCTTTCTGATTTTCTGCAATTAATTTATCATTTCGTAAATCCAGTGGGTGGCGATTTTTCGTGGCACATCGTTAATACCAGTCGACGAGTGTTACGTCCTGAGCAGGCAGGTGTACGTGTCTGGGTTAGGTTGAATTCCAGTTTCGAAATGGAACGAAGGAAAACGCTAATGAAGCTATTTTCTCGCTACGCCGTGTCAGCAAAAAGTGACAAGATGTTAACATTCACAGCTCTTCTTTCTATCATATCGAATGCATTTGCGCATAACATAATTTCTGTTTCACCGCAGTGCTGACAGAAGAAACGGTAAAATTATTCCCTTTTCAACCCACCGCCGCTTTTTTCTTCTAAACATGAAATCGAGCTAATCTTCGTTACCACATTGTGTGCTTAGAAAGAATTAAAAAATATATGTTTATAACATCTTTTTGTAGGAAGACGAAACAACACTGCACTTTTTCTTGGTTTTTAGTTGCATATTTATCATCGTTTCCTTCACAATTGGAATTGTTTTGGCGACTAGAAACTATAGATAAATTCAACGAATAATAATTATCTACTAATATCTATCTTATTCCTATTCCCTAAAGATTTCTGTTTCATTACTTGATAGTGATACGAATATACATACATAATCACGATTTTGTACGTATAGAATAAACGCAATTGTCGATTGTAAATAAGAAACACGCTCTGAGAAGAGAACAATCAAAGCATTACTCACTCTCAAAAAATCTTGGAGTATATCTCTCATAAATATCGAAAGAATAGGTACGTTTCTAAAAAAAAAAAAAAAAATATTTCTAGACAATATAGGATTCTATTCCATAAGGGGCAGGCTTCCATCAAAGTTTAATAAACATCTCTGAATAGCAGTACGCAAGATCTGACGCAACGAGGTGTTTAATCAAGACGGTGTTACCCAAACAAGCATATCTTTGTTCATTCCATTCCAGACCATCTCCGTAATGCGAGCACAATGCTCGATTACTCGTACGCACACACCGCGCGACCTTGCTCTCCATTATGCACACGTACGAACATTTGTATTATCTCGAATAAAAAGAATCGGTCCCTTGACTGCGACCGAGCGCTATCTCGGCCCGCGTGGCATTAAATCAAAGTGCATACTCTTGTATGGGTGCAACGCCGAGAATACGAGGCTGCAGTTGGGTGTGATTCGACGGTGCACTTAACAAGTCGCCCACGTGGCTCGCATCGATCGTGGCTGTGCTCCTCGTCGGTGTGTAGAAACGAACGTGCACCGGTACAAGCGTCTTTGTGTGCACCGTACGAGCATAAACGCGTGTACACGCGCGAACGTACGCGAAATGGAGTGCATTAGAAGAGTTGTACACCGCGTCACGTCACTCCTTTAATGCAAATTCGAGACGCGGCCGTAAGAGAAAAAGGGAATCCGTCGATACCAAACCTGGAGGATGTCGATGCACGTAAATGGCCACCATGGAAAATTCTGAAACGTGCTCTACCTTTCGAAGCATCGGCAATCTGCAGCATCCTCATGAAAGGGATTCCCGGCATTGATTTTGCTGAAAGGAGAAAGTTCCTCGAAATGGATCGGCATTGCGTATTCGGAACCTTTTTGTTCATTGTGTTGATGTAGCTATTGTATTTTTAGGAGTATTGGAAAATGATACGTAAGTACCATTATAGCACAAAGGTGTTTTCAAAACCTCTTAAAGATATCCAGTAAAGTCGTAAAAATGTCCAAAAGTCTCCAAGATGTCTGATATTAGAAATCAGTATGTCTTTAGGATGTCTTAAAAACGTCTAAGTTACATCTATGAGACGTTCAAGCATAAAATGGACATAAAATACACGTCTTCAAGACGTCGTATGCTATTTGGATACTGATAACAAGAAAATGGTATTGTTTTTCTCGGTTAGACATATCGTTATGTTTTGAAATATTTCAAAAGTTTTTAAAATGGTAGGTTGATTCAGGCTTCGATGAATGTATATTGCATGAGCGAGATATAATTACAATACCATTACTGATCGAGCATTTACCAGCATTTA
This sequence comes from Calliopsis andreniformis, assembly GCF_051401765.1. Taxonomy (NCBI): domain Eukaryota; kingdom Metazoa; phylum Arthropoda; class Insecta; order Hymenoptera; family Andrenidae; genus Calliopsis; species Calliopsis andreniformis. The sequence continues at coordinate 9,976,024 of NC_135073.1, read as the reverse complement.
TTAATCGTTCTAGGCAGGATCATCCAATTTCGTACGTGTGCAATTGAGATAATCGTTGGTACATGAAGTTACGGCATCATAATGAACGTATAGTTATATAATGTATTGCGATATTAGTTCGTACACTCGAGAATTACTCGTATGCATTTATTCGCGTGCATGGAATGCATGTGAAGCTTGTATTTTCCGTTTATATTCCGTTTCGACTGAGATCGTAAATAACCTTTTTATGGAAATGCGCAAAATTTGTGGTCGAAACCGGTCCTCGTATTTTTATTTAATGACAGAAAAACGGGTCAGAGTAATATTCAAAGACTGTCAATGGCAAATGTTTTATACAGTTTTGCAACATTTCTGCATTAACCACGCGAAATGTACGCGAGTGTTAACGATCCGAGCAGGTTGTGCTGCACGCATACTTTTTTGGCTCGCGTTACTCCGAAAAGTACAAAAAGCATCGGCTCGATTAAAACGGTAGGTGGAACGGTCAACCCGTCAGACGTGTAGCTTTTTCCTTGCTTTTCGCAGAAATTCCGCGGCGTAGGTTGCAAGAACTGTTTGCATGGCGAGAATTCGCGGCGCAGTGTCAATTAGCAGACATAAACCGTCCAAATTTTTCAAACCTCAGAAAATACAGCACAAAATCTTTTCCTAAATAGGTACTTCTGTTGCTAAATACATACGTAATTATTTAATTGCATTTATTGAACTCTAAATAGGTAGACTTAAGTTTCTCTCTGAGCACATCGAAGTTTTCATAACAAAAATAATTAATGGCACACATTGCAAGCTCTCTATACACTTCCTTACGCTAATTAGAAATTTTAACTATTTTCATATTATTGATGGTTAGGCAACTGTAAATTAGAAGTCATTAAAAGACTGTGCACGATCGACAGTAGTACTTATTTTCACCTTGTTATCTAACATAGTCTCTGTAAGTGTGACGAATCGTTACATCATTTTATTCTCACCGAAAACAGGGCTAACTGTCGGCCCGACGAGCAACCGCGAATATGCAAATTTTAGCGACGCTTAACGAGATGCAGGAATGTGTCGACAGGATCGCTTTCGTCGACAATGGTCAAGAATCGAGAATAAGCGAAGCGCGCACCCGTTATGAGATCACTTTCGTTGACTTTCTTCTCCGTCCCGGCGACTCTTTTTCTTTTTTCTGCGAGAAGGCGAACGCGGTCTAACGCGCGCGCGACTTCTCGCTAGAAAGTCTGAATCCAAAATCACACGATGCGACGAATTGCGATGCCGCGCGCGTAAGCCCGTCACCGACGGGGATCGAGGGACGATTACCATTTATCGAGCTGGCCGGTTCGTTAGTTCTTTTTTCTGAGATCAAAATGCAAGAGGCGAGACGTGGCGATCACTTAGAATGTCAAATGAATTCGGTAGATCTGCGCAAATGCGTAGCACGCCTTTCAGCGAGGGGACGTGATTTTAAAAGCGCCGCCGTTTTCTTGCTTCCTCTAACGCGAGCCAGATTGGGAAACGGGAAATTAAATCACGCCTTTAAGAATTATAAAACTTCCCTCGATTGCGATCCACATCCCGCGGTCATAGGCGACTTTTTATAACGATTGTAAAATTACACCTGCCTTTAAGAATAACGGTTACGCTGGTTAGGCTTACGCGGTTACTCCCGTGAAAGCTGATGAGCACCTAGTCGTAAACAGAGTGACTTAACGCCGTCGTAATTATGCTCTTAGGCTTGATAACAGGAATCACAGAGACAACGAAAAATTGCCCTACGATTAACCTACGTTTCATCAACGGCTACTTCCCGATACTTGTGCCATGTAATGAATACTTATGGCGTTTAAAAAGACGAGTGCAGGGTTAATGTAAGGTGAACCCTATCTTGAAGTGATCATAAAGTGTGAATAGGAATCGTGAAAGTAAATAATTTTATTTGAACAACGCAACGATGGATTTCTTTTGAAATTTCTCCTAGTAAAATACAGCGGAGAAAGTATAAAATGTACGTAATTATAATTATAATGATTCAGGTGTCGGGACAAAAACGAGCATGGTCTCTCAGACAACTTTTATTCGTTTAGAACTCGTTAAATTAATGGGCATATTTTCGTCTGCAAATTACCATCAGGAACAGAATCACGGCAGTAATTCCTTGTGACACTGTGACCTATGAAAGTGTAAAACATACTATATAGTCTTCCTCTGAATAAAATCTGTAATAAAGTTTCAAATTTTTCAATTGTTACAATTCAGCACAATTCATATTTTCCATACCTGGACACGTCATGAAAGCAAGAATTTTCGTGAACTGAAGGTCGATGGTATTTAAAGAACGACCCCGGGGCACCGCGCAAGATGACCGTCTTCTTGTCAGGTCAGAACGTTAAGACCCATTCTGCGCGGCGTGGTTACATTCCCCTTGCAATTAAAGCAATTAGTGTGGCCGAGCGCAAGAAAGGGGTGAAAAATTCTAGTAGGTACACGACGCTCAACATTCTCGTTTCTTCCCGTCGTTCCAGCCGCCGTACGCTCCGAGAAGCTTCTCCCCTGCGATGCTTGGTCAAAGTAAAGAGAGGAACACGTCGGTGTCGTCCTTTATTTTCAGTTCACGAGGAGGAGATTCTGAGGTGTACGTATCGCGTGCCTTGGGGAAGGACGAGCTCGAGAGTGAAACAAAGGGTCCAGATGGTCTGGGGGCCCACCATCTTCCTGGTTGTAATTTAAAGCGAGAACCCACAGGCACTGGCGTAGTCTCCTCCAGGATAATTTCGACCCTCCTTGACTATGCACGTATATATACATCTGTCTCGCCTTTCACCTCCGTCTTCCCTTCTCCAAACGTTTTTCTGTTATGCAGGAACATACATATATGTACGTGCGTGCCTTTCGATATTTTCGACATCCTGACTGTTCGCAGACGTGCGCCTAGGGGCTGAACCCGATGGGCGCACCCCAGTATATTTTCATTTGCATTCACAGAAGGAAAGAAGTTACGAGCATTTCTCCCATAATGGATATTCTACGAAACACGATGTATGGAAATGCTCCGCCGAAAGCTCGGGAAACGGGTGCGAAGAAACCCTTTGATGATGTGATATTTCTTTTAACTTTTCGGTACGATTCAAACATTCTCTTTACTGTTAGATTCTTTTGCTTTGTGTTTGAAATGGACCAAGCTTTCTCAATTTTACATGTAGAGAATATGTAAGAGTCAGCTTGATTTGTGTCAACTACAAATACGCAGATAGGACAAATACACGCTGATGAAAATGCCTAGAATTCATTCTATTATATGCTTTTCCATTTATATTTTCTATAACGGTTTTAAAATTGAAATAGTTTTCTAACTTTTCAAAGATTTATGAACCATCTTGAAGAATACCTTAAATACACTGTTATTAGATACTATAATCCTATATTTAGCATACAAGGTGTTAATACACAAAGTGGCACCAGACGATAATGTCTAACAAATGCTCGACAGAACTGCATGAAGGTGGATTATCTTTTCCTCCCATGGATAGTAATCTGCAGCGGCACGGTTGTGGGATCTCCTGAATATATATTAATACTCGTCCTTTTTTCGCTCGTGTAGATAATAGTGGGTTTCGCTGGACCGAGTTGGGAAGGCGAGGAATAGGGGAAAAAGAGAACAAACAGAAGTTGTGTTTGTCGGAACACGGGAGCTCTTTCGACCCTAAACACTGTCGGTCGAGGATGACCGCGGAAAAAATGTTTAATTGCTTTGTGGTGAGAGAAATTACAAGCGGCACGCCGACAGGTGCAACAACCCCCATTCGACTGTTATCTAGAATACCTACGACGTCAAGGGGGGGCCAGTTTTATCGACTCGTGTGTTTTCCAGCGCCCAGGTATATCCACCTGTTAGACAAACCACGAGATAACCTGATCTCATGCGTTCTTCGTGCATTCTTCTTCACTGATTCACGTTGGCGCGTAGATTCGTGCCTATATCGAGATAGCGAGAACACTGGAGGTGCATTAAAGTCTCCCTTCATAATTTCATATGGAACTTTAGGCGTTCCTATAATCTTCTTTAACGTGTAGAAATACTTGGTTATAGTTACGTGTTTCATAACAAACTATAGTTACAAAACATTTCTGTAACTTTCTTCCCTTGGTGTGACTGGGGATTATTGTTTCACTCTGTTTTACTTCGACCAACTTTTTTAACAGAATCTATCTCTCCTTAGCTAGTTTCATTCATTGACCAGATAATAAATATCACATAAGATCTTTGTATATAGAAAACACTAAAAACCAGAAGATTTATGATCGAACTGAAAGGGAATAGTTCCCTAAGTTTTCACGTTACACGCTACATACATAGTGATGAATACTCCAATTAGGCCTCTCTGTCAAAGAGTTCCGTTCCCGTTATCATGATTATAGTAATCAATAAACAGATACTGATGTCGGCAGATTAGTAATCATATAATACTTGAATTCTTTCTTTAGGTTTCTAAATGTTCGTCATAAACAGAGCGCGCTTCCGTTTCAGAACGAATAAGAGGCGCAGCGGCTCGGGATAGGCAGTAACGCAACTCGACAAAGACGTAAAGACGATGCTGGCGATGAATACGATACATAGCAATAAGTTTTTCAGAAGCTGTTTAATCGCGCCGATCCCTCGTAATGGACTAATAGAACGTCAACAGAGAATCCTGGTCAGCGTAAGCTGTCTTTACCGGGTTCAAGCGTGTAACGCGTCATCTGTTACCGGGTTCATGCGTGTAACACGCTGTAAAAGATATTAGTTAATTATACGCGCGATGCACCGTGATCATCGACCATTTCGTTTGCATACCCAGCGTGCTCTTTGGTATTGCAATAAATTTTCAGTAGCCCCGCGTGAGATTGTGTAAACGACGAGAATTTCCAGGAACGTTATGGTCCTGGGTACCGTAGAGAATGCGAATTCGCGATTGTCGGAATGCAATTTTAATAGGACCGTACTATATGCGCTGTGGAGACGATCCGTGCGATAATTCATTAATATTATGCATTTTCGGCGGACAGGAAATGTCTTTGAAAAGCCACGTTCATTGAATGTTTCTCTCATATGCAACTAAGGAACTCAATGCAAAGCTAGGTTTGAATTTACAAACATGTACATGTGTATTCTGAAGGGGTAGACAAAAATTTAGCAAAATAACCAATAATAAATAGAAATTTTCGTTTTGATTGTAGTTTCTATTTCATTGATACCTGTATTTATTCTGATACAATTTTGCGTACATGCTAGAACTCTATTTATCTGACGCAATGCCATCACAGCGTATGTAGTACATACCTTGTTTCCTGAAAACTTATTTCACTTATGTAACAATCTACCTAAGTGAGATGAAGCCATGGAAAAGGTAATTGCTGATGAAAAGTCACGATAACAATACTCCCCATGTGACTTCATAAAAAGGTATTATTAACTCTCGTCGTTTGTAGACACTGGTTTACGCTTTCTTGTCTAAATGCGGCACCGCCCCAACGCGAAGGCATTAAAGACAACGATGATACAAGGCAGACCAAGTTTCACCGCTGTAAAAATATTTATGTTTTATTTCGTCTGCATCCTTCTGTTCCTCCGACTTATCCAGATGCTGTAAACTGCACAATTCTTTTATAAGCAACCGCTACTATAGGCAGGTAACCATGTTTTTTTCACTAACTTTCTTAAACCATTTGTCTAGAGATACCTCGACCACTTCTCTAAAATAATTTACTCAATGACATTGAATGAAGCACAATAAAAATATAAATAATCCCATTCTAAAGCTAATCCTTAATTGTCAATTCTACGTAAGGTTCAAGAGACTAGTCTCGAATACATTAATTTCTACGACAGTTAATTTAAGGTACCGTTACTAAATTGATGGAGTGTCCAATCCTACTGACAATTAGAGTCTTGAAAACCATCGAATCAGTACGAACGTGATCGTACACGCAGTTGCAACATTTTCGCCAGAACCTTTCTGGCTCATGACTCGGCTGCACGTGCAATGCCTCGTGTCCCCGCTATCAACTTTTCACCGACAAACCTGAAGGACAAAGATGGCATTACGTACTTTCTATTTCCCGTCGACTTTCGATACACGAATCGTTCACACACCACGTACGGGTCAGGATGTTCCTCTATATGCTCGTTCCTCATTTCCTTCTCGCGTAGCAGGAACGCCCTATATCAGTGCACGGAATTGGTAATAAATCCCGCAGGTTGATCGTTCAATCTCGGGAACGTCTTGACCTTGGCTCTTTTTCAGGTCCTAGACAGCATTTAATCTGGAAGCAACACGCGGCTCGACTACACTATTATTAGAGGGACAGAGAGGTATCGTTTTATTTTGCTACCGGTTTCTTCCAACGCAATTTCGTCGGACTCCGACGCAACGCACACCTTCGTTTGCTAAACACAGACAGGCCACCTTCGGCTGGATCTATAGGGTGTCTTGGAACAGTTTACCTTTTCATGGAAAACAGTGTTTCGAAAAGGGTGAGGCATAGATGATTAAAATTGAATTCGAATAATAAATACTGAGAAAGAATAATGGATAAACTGTTATTCATCCTAAAAGAATCAATTTTTGGTTGATACTCAAATCTGAGACATAGTAGGCTCGTGATTTGAATTGGAGCATCATTTTGATTCTTTTTAGCAACGCTAAATAATTCAACTCCATTCCTCCGACTGGTCTCCATAACTGAATTTTTAAATCTATCTTTAATAACTCTTCCCAGATTTTTTCCTAATATTACTCCAATCATTAAAAATAATTACACCATTCATCAAACAAACTCTTTACCCAAACACTTAATACAGACATTAAATCATGCCTGCCTATGAAATCAATTACAGAAATATTCAATCCGGAAGCAAACAGAAGCTACGTGCTCCAATCGCAGCTGGGCAAGATCAAAAACCGAAGTTCTAGGTCAGACGGCCTCCTTATCGGTCACGGAAGACTGGCATCTTAAAAATAACTTATCAGCTTTTCCTTCGATGCAGTTCCAGTCAAATATTTACATAAACCGAAATCGAAGCGATCGTCTCGTTCGAAGTGACGCGCCGAACAAAGAGCACCATCCGCTTGCGTAACACCATACAAGGGTCGGAGAGGGGGGATGGACGGTGCATTCTGCGTTATCATTCGGCCGATCCCCGTGGAGCTCTTTAATTCCAGCACGAAAACAGAAACTGCCCGTACGGCCTCGACCCGAGCAAAAGTTCGTCGAGGTTGCCAAGCCTGGGGCCGGTCTATGTTCTCTCTGGAACTCGGAGCGAGGACTCGAGAAAGGTCGAAGCTTGCCGGAGGTAGTCGACTGGCGTCGAGCGCTCGCGTCGGGAGCCGAGCGCGCAGAGTCTGCGGACCGAGCGGCCAGCAATCGAAAAGCATCGTCAGTCCTTCACGGTGAGCCGGTTCAGTCGGTTTCCTTTGCTCGTCTGCGACTGTTCTCTGCGACTGTCCCCCGTAGGTGGCCGGGTTAAAACATCTAAACAGATCCACTCTTCCATCGTGATCGAGCGAAAGTCAGTCAGTGTTCTCCTCACGTGATACCCTCGCGACACCGAACGATCAGTGCGTACGATTTTATTTGGTGGGCAAGCTTTCTCGACGACCTGGGGCTGTTCTCTGTTTGTGGATTTCTACCCTCCCTGTGGATTACTCGACGCCCCGCAACGGGAATCTTCTCTCAAAGGTAGGCCAATTTTCATCTTTCACCTTGACGCGCTCCATTCAAGGCTGCTCCGAGATCGTCGAGGGAGGATGCTACTGTATCCTCGCTTTTCCATTACGCTCGAAATACAGTAAGCGAAATGGTCCCGGGAGATTGAATAACAGTTTCGTGTTCCCGAAGCGTGGGACAGGGCTGGAGCGAGACCTTGAATCGAACGTGTTCGGAGCGATCCTCACCTGACCGACGCTCGGAAACGTGCACGCGTAATTGAGGTTGAGCCGCGATCTGCGAAACGGCGTAATTGCGACCTGAAAACCGCTAGGAGGGTTATTCGTGGAGATGATCTAATTGATCGTAGATTAATGTGGAATGGAGTCAGAGATTGCTTTCTATATAGCTCGTGAATTTGTGACAATGTCGTAAGATCGATCCCCATTGAAAGTGTTGCGAGGTAATATGGTCTGAGATGATAAATCTCGCGGCGTCGATGAGGTTTATTTTTCCTGCCGCGAAATGGAGCAGTCTCGCGGGGACTGGTGATTTAAAGGCGTACCGAGGAAGGTTAACGCTTCTAAAAGGTGCCGGAAATAGAGGGTATATTTATCGATCGGCCGTGTTCAGACTATACGGACGAAGTAGGTACGCAGTGACGGGCGATTACGGTCTGTGATCTATAATAGATGGTCGTTTAAATGGTAACGCGAGACGTTTCTGCGTCTCGCCGCGTAAATCGTTACTCCGTTAAGCCGGTTGCCCTTTGTGAGATCGGGCGAAACCATTCGGAATTTTATGTTGAACCAAGTGTTGACACTTAAACGACGGGCTTCCTTCAGTCCCGAAATTACGCGAAACGCTTGGCTTGGCCGGCTGAGCCAAATCCCCGTTTCCTCGTTGCACATCCTCGCCTCCCTCGCCCTCTTGGACACTTTTCAACGGAGTATTGTTTATATTATGTTACGGGCCCCTCCAGTAATTTAGGAAGAGGCGCGCTGTTCGCTCAGCACGACGAGACACGCTAAAATTCATTTCGTTATTCTGAGAAAGAAAATGAGTAAAATGTCGGCGGACGCGAGCCGCTTGGATCCATTTTCTTTCCCTGTCGTCTCATATTTTACTTTGCACAACTGTTGCCACTGCCGATAAATCGTCCCGCGCTGTTATTTCGCCTGCGGTTTTGGACGTTCATAATGGCCGGTGCAGGCAAATCGCGCGGCAATGCTTCAATGTTTACTTTTTGCTGAATTAGCGGGGTTGCTGTTACCTCGCAATGATCCGTTTAATGGCGGCAAAAAGAATTCAGGAAACGAGTGGTTAAAATAGCGCATCGCGGTTCCTAGGTGGCCTTCGGTGTCTGGTAACTATTGTTATAGTAAGATCTAATTTATATCGCTAAAGTAAATGGGTTCTGAAACAAGAACACTTCACGATTTTCAGGCCATCTTCTGATCTCAATTCATGTATCGCTAGTAAAAATTTATAATTGCAAAATTTCAATTAACTACTTCTTTTCAGTAGAACCTTCGTTGTTCAAAATAACAGACAAAAGGGTTCAAATAAGTAAACCCTTCGCATAATAAATGGTTTGTAGTTACAAATTATCTATAATTTAAATCCTTTTTCTAAAGTTGTAAATATTTTGAGGTAAGGTAGTACCTACCTGTCCTTCATTATTATCACTGATTTGATTCATTTCATGAGTGTTAATCAAAATGTTTTCCAAAATAATCTTGCCTCGCAAATGTGCTCCATTATTAACATTTTTTAAAAATTCAAGCCACTGTATTACAAAATTCCTTCCATAGAATGAAATAAATATTAATGTTTATATGTTTAAGAATTCTATATGGATATATGTATAGGTAACATGTTTCCAATAGAATCTTCAGATAATAAGACATTTGCTAATGAAGGTTCTACTATTGAAAAAAATTAAGCAAAAATAGTATATTGTTCACACTATGCGTAACAGTATGTCTAATTATTTGGAGCAGTTTCCAGCCTCGTGATTTCTTATGAACCGAAACGTTATCAGGACATTGTCAAAGTACGGCCAATGGCCTCTGAGCATCGAAGCCCAAGGTTTGTTTACAGAGTAGACAAACAGTTACTTGTTTCACTGAGTGTCACATATCCACTTGTTGGGCACGAGTGTCGCGTGTGGTAAACACTGCTTAAATATCTCGTGCAAATGTGGACGGTCGGCGAGAGAGGCGCGTCTCTAAAACTAGTAACTGCTGAAAGTTTCTGACTCCGCGAATGATTCAGAAGATGTTTCGCAGGGCACCCCACGTAGTCACCTTCTGACTAATCCACATACAAGATGCGAAATGTCTCGGATGTTGCTTCCAATTAAGGTCTCCTTTTTGCCAGATCGAAAAACAAGCGGAGCCGAGAAAAAAGCAGTAAATTCTACGCCAAATCGAATTTGATATATATTGTGACAAGTTTTTTATGGCCTGCCATTCATTACCATATTTTTTTGGAGCAGATTAGTGGTTTTTTTAAACGAAGAACAACACGTTTAGCACAGCCTATTCATCATAGATTGAAAGCGACGTCAGAGATTCGGTTTTTAGGGACGTCTTTAGATAGTAACCGGTTTGGAATCTTTTGTTGCGAAAATGGATCGTGACAAAGCTACGTGAACAATTATTGCAGGATCTTGCTTGGTTACAGTACCGTTTAAGCGACGAACATCGAAAGGATTAATGACAATCTAGGAACCAGACTGCGGTTTCCGGGGAATCGCTTCTCATTAAAATTTAATTCAACGAAAGGCCTTTATAATCGTACGGTTTGCAGATGAATTGAAACATTTCTTGAGCAAATGTACCGTTTAATGAAGAAAATATTGCAAGGGAAAACTATTTGAGAATTAAAATACTTGTTCGAGGAATAGCTGAGTAGATTTTTATATGCTGGCATTATTTTTTTTATAGAATAATTAGCATGTACAAATTTCCTAACTAATATCCAATCAATTGTTTCACATATTTTCCCTCATACCTTACAGTTGCGTAATTCAGAGATTTCTCTGATATATGTGACTTGCACTAATTATTACTCTCTTCTTATTTTGTTTCTTACGCGCATACCTGAGCGTATATCGAGCGAATACATAAGAAAAGTCCTACTTAAATAGTAGCAGAAACTTCGCAAGAAGCTCCTAATAAACCATCGTAATACGTACAAGAACGTTGCAGGACTTCCTTATCGATTACTCGTTTTCGCAACGTTAAAGTGCAGAATTCCATTAGGGAGCTGCTTTAAAGATTAAAATTTATCAGAATATGTACTTCAAGTTTAATTAAATTTTCAAACTTGGAGTTTCAAACTCCTTCAATTTAGTTCAGGGAATCAGAATACAAGCTATTCTTTTGTGTCTTGAATTTTTCAATATTTTCTCGTCCTACAGCATCAGCTATAATTACCGCACTTATGAACCAGTAGGCTAATTATGCAGTTGCGTTCCCATGCACTCGAAAGTTGATCTTTAATTTCCATAGGTACAATCTCACTGCTTTTGAATACCTAAATCTCAGGGTACGAAAAAACAGTGTACTTAACATACTCTGGTTTTGGGATCCACCTGTGTAATTTAGAAGTTTGCACGACCTACTTTCGGTTTGTTAGGTTAATTAACTATGAAAGATCATATTCTATAAAAAACCACATTTGCCCTAACATTTACCAGAAGTGTTTTATAGCACTTAGCGCCCACGGTATTTATAGCACTATTTATAGTTTATAGCAGTTCATAAGCTAATGAGACGCTTCATAGAAAGCTCTTTCTTCTCAAGGAAAACTTGATTAGAGGTAAAATGAGAACTACAGCATCAGATCATTTTAATATTAATGCCTCATAGGCTAGGAAAGATATTTATTCATTAAAAGATACAATATTTAAGCTAGGTACATTTAACTAATACTACTGACCCACATTTTTATTTAGAATATAACAACTTCTAAGATTCATACTCTTTCGTAAATAAATTCCTGTCGTCCTAGATTTAACAAACCCAGAACAATAGTATCCACTTGCCCAATTTAATATCAAACAAAATTATTTCTTACCTAAACACTCCCACCATTTGCAACCCCATAAGCTCATCAAAGTTCCATCACATACAGAGCTGCTCCCCTTCCAAACTCCAATTTCTCACGCAGTCACCCACGCTACCATCGACCTGTGTCCATCTTCATACTCTCGAATCGTCATCACTCGAACAGACGATGACTCGGGGGTGAGCCTAAACACGCGCGGGGGGTTGGGAAACACGACAAAGATCGGTGTACCGTTGTCGTCGGTCTCTGTGCGTATTTGTTTGGAGCTCGTAGGAAACCGGTCGAGCGGCGTGGCGCGTTTACGAGCGTGTAGGTGAACGCGTCGTGTGTGCACGCGAGGAGGGAACGCGGTGCGCGCACCGTGCGTACGCGGAGCGTGGCAGAGGCCAAAGAGCCTTGCCGTGGGGAAGATGGAACGAGAGGGACCCTCAGGAGCGACGTTTCGAGTGCCGTTACAACGTCCGAGAGGACTCCTCGATAAACCAGAAACTCGCGTCTCTGCCGCGGACGAGCAGCGTTAGGGTGACCTGAGGACTGATGGAAAACAGGATTCTTTGTGACGCGGACGGTCAGAGACAGTGGATGCTGCCTCGTCGAGGTGGCTGTCTTGGTCGTTCTTTGTTAGAAGCGCTAAGTATACTTCCAGATTATTCCCTGGATTCTCGGCTACGTGATTAATTGGCTCTGTTTGGACTCGGGGGTTTTGGATGGGAAAGAGGGTGAAGAGGATCGAGGAGGGTTGAGGGGACTTAGGGTGGTTGGGAGAGTCTGGTGTCTGACCACTTAAGCACCCTTGTGAAGGGGTGATGAGGTTTTAGTGGGTTAGGTTTAGACATGTGTTGCTTGATGGTGACTGTATTATTTATTTTTTATTTAAATTTGATTTCTTGGAAAGTTTCTTTGAGAATGCAATATCAGTGAAGTACACATGGTGAATTCTATGAAATGCATATCTGGGATGTCTCTTCGAAGAAGCGTATCTATGCATATCATGTTATGACTTGAAGAGTATTTACGCGTGCAATCACGCACGATGGAGTATTATTACTTTAAGGGACGTGACTTATACAATAAACGTATGAAAGTTAGATACACTTTTTCTGAGAATGATTGGGGGTCACTTTACGGTAGCTAATTAGTGTCGAATTAAAAGCGCTTGTAGCATACGTTAAATTACATTCGGTATGGAATTACTTTCATATTGCTGTATATTTTGGGTCAGTATTACTTCAGTCTTTGAATTTCTTGTTAATTTTATATAAAGCCTGTAAGAAGTAAAGCCTTAAAGTATCGATTATCGTTTAACTATTTGGTTTAAATAGAATCAACCACAATCTTTATCGATTTGTTGCACGATTAACTAATAAGACGCATAAAAGTGTAAACGTGTTACCTCGGCGTTTTTCCTTTACTATTGTCTTTCTTCTCGATTTCATATAAGGTGATGAGAAAAAAACGATAGCGATTGAAAGCGTGAATCCGCTAAGTTGCATCAAAAACTTCTATATAGAATCATGGAAACTGAATGAATAGTCACAGTTTCAGGAAAGGAGATTACTATGTAAATATTTAAAAAATGGTCGTGTCTTAGAGTCTAATACTCTGTGATTATTAACTACTCTAGAAATGAAGTTCTAGTATACGTGTATATTTATTAGTTCGTACACCATATGGTATCAGATAATGCTTGTTATGGAAAGCAGTTGCAACACATCTTGATGCAGATATCGATAGCCTCTCGCAGTGGTCGACTGCAAGTTTCGAAACTTTGAGAACCAAGTCTTAATACGATGTGCAACTATATTTTTTGACAGAGAACACTGCCTCATTTTAAACACTGAATTCCAATTTCATCACGGTTAGTCAGGATATCTCAATAGCAGAGATCCAGATGTGTTTCCTTCATTTTTTGTTACTCATATTATGTCAAAACCACTAAATAATTTTTCTTCATTCAAATAACACCTATTCTTTTTACATAACAAATTATATAAAATTCCTTTCGAAATGTATCCATTTCTAATAACCCTCTTATGTCAACCGTATCAAAGTCACAATTTTCTCCTGGAAAATTTCTCTTTCTCTCGCCAGTATTTTCACTCTCTATCTAACTATAATATAGTTCATTCAAATTTGAAGCACCAGCCTCATACCAAAGTATTACCACTCGAATAACATCGTCAACGTGCCGCTTTCCTATAATGGAAGTTGTATAATATTTAACTACTCTGTTCGTGGGTCTATCATTACGAAACACCTGGGTACGAAAACAGATCGGTCTCGATTTTCAAGCTCCATAGCGAGCAAGGAACGTCTGTAATCGTGAATCTTTCCGGGTGTGATAGATTAACAGAATCGAGCGCTCGATCTTCGAACTTATCGATCCACGGGCAACTTAGTGCAGCGGTTATTGCGAAAAATAGCCGATCCATGGTGTGTTTTCTCTCATGGATACCAATGGGTTGCATCCCGCGATTTATCGATCACGCGGTGAAAGTGACGCCGTTTGATACAAATTTAGAAAGCCGACCGTGCCATCCTACATTTTGCTCTGAATGCAGCGCGTGCGTCCTCGAGTTTTACGTTTTTACAACGCTCGTACGAAAACCGCGAATCGATCGTTAATTAAATCGCAGATCCTCGACAGAGATTAGAAGCGTCTCGGTGTTCTCGAACGCTCCACGTCACTGTCGATGTTTCCTAATTAGACGGGATATAGGGTTCATTAATAGAACGAAATAGACGACGCGAACTGAGGAACACGTTCGCGGAAAAATGAAGGAGAAACTTGTTAGGCTGATTTCTCGTGATTTGCGTACGGGAACAAGAAGCGTTGCGAATGGGTCATCAGCTTTTCACAATTGCTCGAGCCCTTAGGTGGAATCGCCTGAAACACGAAAACTTGACGATGGTTTCCGAGAAAGTGAGGAAGCCTCGCCAAATAGGCTACAATTTTCCAATTTGTTTCCCTGCTTTCTAATACCTCCGGACTCCTACAGCCGTGATATGGGTTAGAGGTTGATTATAGGCCTTAGAAGCTGCCCCTTATCGTTCCGACATTAATTTCACAATGCAGTGATGATGAACAATGTGGCATTCTAAGAACAGTGTAGCCTTCTACGAACAATGTGGCATTTATCTGAAGTGAACAGTGGATCGGAGAAATCAATCGAGAAATTATCTTCTCTAACCGGTTATTACGTTGCAGCCGAGTCGAAGCGCGTTTCGACGATTCCATAGATGTATGTTGCGCCTCCTTCGTGCCCTATCTACTTAATAAATTTACTTAGGTCCTGGTAAGTAGACCAGAAGAGGTCGACGCACGAGGGTGACCGTAGCACACGGTCACGCAGTTCCTCGTACTCCGTGGCAGCTCGCTAATGCGTAAAAAGCTCGAAGAGTCGTAACAAATTAGCTGGACAACAATGGTCGACGGTCACTTATCCCTCTCGCGGTCGGTTGCAGCGACCATCCGTCACGCGAGCCGCTTCGCTATGACGTTGCAGAATTTCCTCGTGATTCATCTCGCGTCTGTGTATCGTTTTTATTAATCAGGTTTCCAGAAGTCGGAAGATCCATCGCGGAATATGCGCATTAGTCGATTCTGCTGCGAGGCAAGCCCACGCGCTCGAGGACGCGATTAACTGCGTGCTTTGTCGAGTTGCTGCAACGATGCAATAAGGAGAAAAGTATTTATTGCGAGAGTCAAGGTTGGCGGCGTTGACGTCTCTGAAAAATCGATTGCTGCCTTTGTCGTATAATTTTCGATTAATAAGTAGTCTGAAGTAGGGAACAGAATGAATCAATCAAAATCAGAATCGCCGAGTGCAAAGGATTAAAATGGCTAATTTTAAACATGGCACCTTTCTTCAACCCACAGATTCAATTTTAGTCTGATTCTATGTCACATGCTTTTTGTTGAACTTCATTGTACTGTTGTAGTCGATGTGACAAAGTTACTAAATGTATCTGAAATATGTATTGTCTACGAGAGTGACAGAATTCACTCGTCCGTTAGGAGCGTCAGAGTTTGCAAGTTCATCACATCACTATTCTATTGTATGTAGTTATAGAGGGGAAATCTGAGTGGAGTTTACCCCCCTCGAAAGAGCACAAAGGAGGATTTCACGCGTGTATACGCATAGAGTGATATGACAGAAACTTGTCTATTGTTTCCACAATAGGCGCCATCGTGAGTCTCGAAGTCTCAGACGCGTTTAACTGGAGTCGTGCGTGCTCGAAAAGCCTACGCTCGGAACAGAGACTATCTGTAATGTCTGCTCCGTGTCTACTGTGTGCAAAGCGTTTTCAACCGTTACGCTTTGTCTCCTTGCAGATTGAATAATGATAGAATCATAAAATATACAATGTAAACTAGTTTTATCCTTTTTAGATAGAGTTTTAAACACTTTAGTGTCGCTTTACGATTTCTTATCTTTAATAGTATTTTAACACTTTCTGTGAACAGTCTCTTATTAAATTGTCACTCGGACAGATTGTTTTATGCTGGTAACATGAGGAATGAAAAACTTAGAAAGCTTCACTTAAAGTGCAACGACTCCTGGTCTCCGTATGACATGTAAACTAACGCATCGATATCAAAACACGTATTCCGTTCATTTAGAAACCGGTTTGCCACTAGTTACAGAATGTAGGCTGCGCATCGCTTAAGATACGTCTATTTTTGATCGTTTCGAGATAATATAATGTACGTCTCAGTGATGAGACAATCGAATCGTTTTACGTTTGAAAATATTTTCGTTTGAGAGATTAAATTTGCCTTCGTATCTGCATACGCAGACGTTGACTTTCGAGGAGTCTATTAAATAATACGGTAGTCTTTGCTCGATCTACCGTGACTTACGTTGAGGCATCTCGAACGAACGGAATCACGGGATCTGCTGAATGCACTTGACTACACTTACAGCTTCGAACACTGGGAAATCAATGGGAGTTCATGTCTTGACCATTCATTAAAGTCTTCAATTCTCTAAGCCCAGTAATTTTCATATTATGTGAATACATCTGCTTCTATAGAAATGATCGATTAGAAGTATTTCATCTCATTAATAGAGTACTATCTTCTTCTGCAATTCTATGTAATTTACAGTTATATTTGTTGACTAGCTGAAAAGATCGAGTCTAAAATTTCTAATAGTGTCTGAGAGTGATTAATATCTTGCAAACAGTTTTCTGTTATGTCCTAAATTATATTTTTAAAATAGTTTCAAATATTCAAGTAATTTTCTCCATTCTGTGCTGACTAATTTTAAATTCAATATATCGTCGTTCAATGCTAAATTTTGTGTAGCAGCTTTCGATCTATTTCAACACTCTGGTCGTGTCATGACGCCAGTTGGAAGATTTACATAATATACACATCAAACAGTTGCAGTACATCTGTTCCTGGTCTTGTCTCTTTAATCTAAAGTCTTATCAGTTGGGTTTAGTGCAGTCAATTCAAAAGCTGGAGATGAACAGAGGAAACTGTACTTTGCATATATAATGGTAAGGTTCGTAAACCTGTGGAAAAAGGTAAATAAAATTTGTTTCACTAGTGCAAGATCGTCTTATGGTAATTAAAATGCACACTGGTTTCACATAAAAATGGAAATCAGGGATGCATAAGAGAAAGAAACACATTCGCACGCAGATCTCTGCACTAGGAGTTAACAAGATACAGTTGAGGGAACTCTTGTAATGGCAAAGGAGGTGTAGAATGTCCTCGTTTATTGCAGCGTGGGATTTTTTCCTGTCACATTTCTCGCGCAAATAGCCATCCTCCTTTTGCGGTATCGTTTCTTGTTGCATTCTTTCGTTGCACCTTGTGGAACAAATGACGCTCTAATATCTATCTAACGAAGACATAAGTACTGGAAAATATATTTTCTGATAGGTATTCATTTCAGAAGTTCATTTAGTCTAGCTGCAGTAAAATAATTACTATAAAATAGAAGCAGATAATCTTGATGATATAGGGAAATAAAATAGAATATATATGATTTCCAATATATTATTTCATATTATTACTTTCTCTTTTTTTTAAAGATATTTATTAGCGCCCCAGTTTAAACCTAAACGAGCTAAAACTAGTTTCATTTCTACGGTTCTATTACTTAATTTAATTTTACTGATGATTTGTAAGTATGAAACGGATTATAGCAAAGGTGTTAATTTTCGTTTATACGTGAAAAGTCATTACGCCGCTTGAAAGAGTTAACAGGATAGGCGTGACTACGTCCTCTTTGCAGTATCATCACAAGCTAGCTCTTTTTTCTCCTCTCGTGCAAACAGTCCGCTTCTAGCGCCGCTTCACACCCACATGCCTCCGTCACTTTTCCAGCGCATTTTCTTCGCTTTTAGTGTCTCTCCAAAGCTTGTATTTTAGGAGGCTTCTTCTTCATCCTAAAATTACTTTAAGCTGTTGATTCAATAAGCAGATACTTCATATGTTTACTCGATTATCCAGAACGTACATTATTACTTTCTTAATTAAAAAATGTTGTTTTCTCAAGGCTTTTATATCGAAATAGAAAAAAATATTTAGAAAATTAACCGTTCTTTTTGCTGTAATTTTCTTTTAACAGAGTTGTTCATGCACTCGCTTTTCTCGCCGACATTCATTCACCTCTTCTTTCTTTTCTCGTGGAAATTCAGTGTGATGCAAAAAAGGAATTTCTCACGCTTCCCATATCTAGCCCCCTCGGAGGATTTCCTTTTCGTAAGTGCTCGACAGCGCACCGTGAGAATTAAGCCTGAATTATAATAAAGCGAACTGACAGAGTCTTTCTTCTATTTATGTTATAACAAAGTTTGTGATAATGCAAAGAAGAGAAATTATAGGATGCAGAAAGTTTTTCACAGACAAATATTATATGCATAACTTGCAAAATTTTATCAGCGAGAAAAACAAAGAAAATATGTATTCACATTACTGACACAGTAGACACTCGGGAAAATTTACATTGAATAGCGTAATGTAGGAAATGGAAAACGATAAGAAAATGAAATTATAAAATAACTCAGAAACTCCTTCAAAAAAACGCAACGCAACTTTGCGATTAATGACACGAAATGAAAGAGAGAGAGGAACGTGTGTAATGTTTGTCAACAGTGTGGGGAATATTAGTCTCTTATTACGTAATGTGTGCACCCTTCATGATTCTGTACACCACTTGGCTTGGTAAGAATGGAGGGTGAATACCCTTTGAGAACTTTAGATATGAGGCGTCGCGATCAATAACAACTGACTTGGAAAAGCTTCAACCTTGTGAATAAACGCTTACTAATACTACTTTTTTCACACAGAATAAAATTAATATTTTATATTAAGTAAATAGGTATGTGAAAGTAACTCCAAAGTATAAAGCAAAATATATTTCCATTAGAATTTTATTTGTCTAAATCTATCAACATTGACCTCAGATTTTTTAATTCATCTATTATGTATTATCAATAGTTTTTCTTTTTTTGTAAAGTTCTTTTACCAATTTTTTCCTAATTTTCTATACGATGTGAGTAAATATTTAAAGTGATGATACTTTTACAAAATTTCAAAGTAGTGTCCAACACTTTAAAATTTATATATTGAATAAGAGAAGCAGATTACATACCCTGTAGTACATCGAGTAAGGTTTGCAGGAATTTGCAGAGAAGTTGGGGTGCCAGACGAGCGAGGGGGTAAATCCCCTCTGCAAACATTGTCTGTGGGGGATGGAGTATTTCAATCAATACTACGGAGACGGTTGTTGGGGTGCTTCGCCGCATTCTTGGGGTCTAAAAATTCCGTCGAGTCTAATCCCTGAAACTGTCGCGATCGATAACAAGAGGGATTACTTATCAAAGTAACAGGTGCTTGCCTCACCTTTATCACGAGACGTGACATGATTGAGAATGTGTCGCCAGGTAAATTGGTGCAACGATAGTCTGTTGGTTTATGTAAATTGGGTTTAACAACGGTACACAAGCGACCTTTGCAGACATTCAAAATGCACATTAATGTTAATATATGCAACGACGTAACACGCGTGAATGGTGTTCCAGTTTAATTAAGGAAAACACGTATTAGAAGAAAATGTCGTCTGCATTTTTATGAACTGGTCTCGACTTTCTAAAGACACTGTAGTATTTACTCTCCTGTTGGGATAAATTAATTTCGTTGAAAATTATACAATTCACGTAGCTCGATGAAATGTTAAAATTCGAGCTTCACTGTCGAACCACGGTCGTTTTGTGTGTACCAGGCTTCTCCAACATTTACAGAATAATAGGACAATGCGACGTATTGAATTCTGCAGGAAACGTCGGATATCCGGCGACAATAGATGACAATAGTTCGCCCTGTCACGTAACGAAGCTAGGATGAATTCGATGTCGATGAGCGAGCCTTTGCTAATTCCTCGTTTACATTTCGAAGTGCTGTTAACTCTGACATATGAAACGAATTCCGAACTATGCCTGACGGGAAACTGAATTTATGACGAAGGTAAATGTCAAACGTTCGAATATAAAGGGTTTTATAGCTAAGAAGAAAGTTCATTT
Organism: Calliopsis andreniformis; assembly: GCF_051401765.1. Taxonomy (NCBI): domain Eukaryota; kingdom Metazoa; phylum Arthropoda; class Insecta; order Hymenoptera; family Andrenidae; genus Calliopsis; species Calliopsis andreniformis. The sequence goes on along the minus strand of NC_135073.1, from coordinate 9,955,735 downwards.
GGATCGCTGTTAAAACGAGAATTTGTACCGCATTCAAGACTTACATGTCTTCTATTGTGAAAGCTATTCTGTGTTATTCTACAATGATTATCTAAATTCCATCTTCAGAGTATTCTTAAATATTAATTAAATGTTAAATTTTAATTATTAAATTTAAATGTCTAAATTAGACATTTTCATTGCCGGTGTAAGCATACCGACGCAATAAATTATATCCGCATCGTAAACTCAGCCTTTATCAAGATTCTGGATGCAGAGTGTTGGGCATTAATCGTGGCATCGACTTTTAAAAGCATCTGCATTTAGGGATCCTCGTCTGAAACACTTAGCCAAGCATTCTCCTCGTTAAACGAAATCGCTTGAGCGTGTCGGGGCGCGATACGTTCTCGGAAAACATATATCTTCGCGCGACTCATTGGAGGGAAAGCGAGGTGGAAATGGTGCGTACGCTGAATCGTAATTTACATTTAATCTGCGAACGATTAAAGTCTCATTAGACAATCGGACAAACGAGTGTAAGCGGCTGATAGAACCATAGACCACGCGCAATTTAAACGCGCAGCTACACCGTACAATTTCCTCGCGGCATTCCAACTATTAGAAAGGTAGACTGTGCACAGTACCGATACACTAAACGCTTATTAGGAATTCCAGGATGTTGGAACGAACGATTTTGCGCGACTCATTCACCGTACGCGGCCGAAATAATATTTCCATCTCGATGGGGTGATTAAAATGCGTGAAGAAGCGTGCACGCAGTCGTGGCACACTCGACTGCTGCGCAGAAATTTCAATCACGATGATAACGGCTGATACTCATTCCCCACACTATGCACGGAATTTTTGATACGTGCAAATTTAATTTCATGAAATTTCATGAAATATGTATATCATATTTTTTCATGAAATATGTAAGTTGTGTTCTTTCAGCTTTCGTTTTATAATAATAATGCTTTAAAATTAGCATATCTAATTGCTAAACTATCAGAGGGTTCTGTGACTTTACAGATGCATCGAAAAGAAGTCTTAATACATTTTGTCGTATCTCTTATGGTTTAATTTTTAACTCATTTCTTATAAACATCTTGGATTTTTAAAGTTTTATAAAAATTAAACCGTGAGAGGTGCAACAAAATGTGTTAAGAATTTTTTGCTTTATTTTTGGCCTTCAATGCATCTATAAAATTATAGAATTCTCTGATTGTTAGTTTAGTATATACGTATGTTAACTTTAAGGCATTATTATTTCAAAACGAAGGCAGATCACTATGTTATAGGATATTTTGTGCTTCAGTTTGGATCTCCTACCACCCCTTAAAATATCGAAGGCTATATTTGCTATATTTTATATAAAGTAGAATTTATTGATGTAATTTCATTTTAAATGTCAAATTTAAAATTGATTAATTTCAATAAATCTGGCACACTATCGCTTTTAGCAACCATGTGAAATCATGAGATAGAACGTCACTACAAAGCTAACAATGAGAACTGCTCCACAGAGCTCCATTATCCTTAAACGTTTTAGGGGACTGCAACAATGCAGTCCAGAGGAGATTAAATCTTTTGGCAGCAGCCTGTAGGCTTTGTACTTACTTCCAGCTGACCTTCTTAGCTCTTCGTATCATGTCTACCTGCGTTTCATAGCTGCTTGAATCTTGTTTTCACCGATCTCGGTCGGAGGTGGTTTCACCTACCTACGTTTCCCTGTTCATTCAAAACGCTTCCTGTCGTTGGCGTGGCACGTTCCGCATTTCTATCGATTTGTCCGTCGATACTAACGTTGGGCGTCACAAAATGGTTCTCAACCCTATTCCATTGTCAGCTTCAAAGTATTAAACGTAAAACTCATAAATCAAGAGCAATTTATATCGTCCATGTACGAGTAACTAAATAAGGAGTCGTTGCATCGTGAAAATATTTAAAGACCCTCATTCTGCATAGTTTAAATGACTATGTAAATATAGGCACTTTAGTGAAGAGGCGAAGCTTGACACCGCATGAATAATCTCGATTTTGACAGTAGACTTGAGATTTTAATTATAGGCGAGACAACAGGCGAGATTGCCAATATACGCCGCCTGCCAAAGTGACGTACGAACTTAATTAAATTTTCAAATAATAAATTCGTGCGACAGTGGGAAGTTCGGACGCATTCTTGGCGCTGCGGTCATTCTGGTGCCAGTGAAAAGAACTCGGTGGGTGTGACTGTTCATCGTTCAATGTCAAGCGATTTGGCGAAAACGTAACAGAACTCACAATTAATGCCATTCGTATACCAATAAATTGTCTTGATGCTTCGCGGAAGCCCAGGGAAAACGTTGAAAATGAGCCAGTGGCAAATGGGGACAGCTGGAATAAGCGATGCGGAACATGATGTAGTTACCGCGTAAATGTGTCCTCCGTACGCAACAATTATCATTAATAGTTATGCGTAAACACGGGTGACAAATAATTGCAAATGGGGTACACGAGGTTTCAGCCTTCGTCTTTCGACAAGGTTGTCGTTACAGTGAAAGTCAGGAATAGTATCATTACTTCGTGCGCGGGGATGTTAACACGGCTAGCTCGCGCAAAAACTTTTCATGTAATTTATCGAGGTAACTTGGTGAAGACAGTTCTGTTCATTCTCCTGTCCAACTTTCTTTATCGAACTTCTGGCTGGGTAAATAATTTTGAAACGCAGTGGTGTACTTCAAGTAATTAGTAGGTTACGTTCCATGACGTGGTACATGTATTAACTGTCTTAATTTTCTTTATTTAAATGACACATTCAAGAATAATATCTTGGCTTCCCAGAAAATAGCAAAGGGACTCATAGATGAAATATTCAAGTTACAATATTGAATCTAATGTTAGTACAAGTACTTGTACCCAGATGTTTCTTCATTCTCAATAAAAAAAAAACTTTTTATCTACACTTTAATTACTTCCTCTGTATACAAAAATAAGTAGTAAAATGATCCTACAAATGTATCCATAAAAATCTATTTTAAAAAAAAATAGAACGCAAAGTTATCTTTCTAATAACAATATCTACAAATTATCAAAACCTGTGATGTATTAGAAACGATACAGTGCACACGAAAGGTCGACACACTGTCCAGATACGTAATCCATTGCATGAAGGCTGTAAGGGGGTCAGATGGCCAAGAACAATCAGTTCAGCTGTCGATACCTGCTGTCGTCATCATCCGCAATACGGAGGTGTCGTTGACCTCATCCTTGAGGTCCTTAAGGTGCAAAAACACACACGCGATACCGTTGGCACGAGTCCACGACGTGGATGCACCTGCTTGAGCGTCGCTACGGGGCTCCTGCAGTCACGGCACATGCACCTGACGATGCGCCTCGTGAGTGCGCCCGCTCGGTCGCGCGCGCGCACGCGTTTCTTCGCCTCCCCGTTTCGCGTCAAGGAATCCGCGGAGGTCGCGGCGGTATGCACGAGGAATCCTCCTCTTTTGTCCTCGACGTAAATTACACGGCGAGCGACCGAGAAAAATGACAATGCCGGGGGAACAGTTGATTTCTGCGTAAGTACCAGGCACAGTTAGAGTAACTGCGACGCTGACAGGTAACGCTTCCCAACGTGGCGTCGCTTTTAATGTCGGCCCGCGAGCTGCTTCTTTCCACTCCCTGCCGAGGCGTCCATGCGGTGTATCAGCCGGCTGAAATGAGACGTCGCGAGGCGCGCGAGCTTCCGACAACGAATCTGGAACGCGGTCCCAAGGAACGTCGTTCCGCGAGGCGGGGTGGAATTCGCGAGTGAGACTGTCGCGCGGCTAAATAGTGCATGGAAAGTACAGTTAAATAGCAACCGACGGGTCACGACGTTGCGATAGGTTCGCCGCGAGAATGAGGATCGAACGAAGATTCGAGAGATAGCAGAGAATTCCTCCGAGGCCTTATGTAATCACGTTCTTTTTAATGGAATTCCAACCGATTGAACAGGCTCTCAAAGATGCATGCGCAGTAAAAGTGTGAAGGTCGGAAATCCGAAATTAAGTGGTTGGCCTTTGGGATTATTCTCTTGACATTAAATTATAAAATTCTAAGTAGATATTTAAAATGTAGGTATAATATCCCGCATTGCGAAACAGTGCCTATATTTTTATATTTTATTCCATTTCTTTTAGCAACACAGACTCTGAATTTCTGTATTCAGCTTCTGCTTTGAAAAATTTGGAAATTTCAATTATTATAATTTCCTTTAAATTTGAGATGCATCTACCAGTGTGTCTCTGATATAAAAGCTGTTCCTTTATAAGTAGTTCGACAGCACCCACAATACCTAACGGTATCGCGGCTCGTAACACAATTGGGACAATGCGCGACGAATCGGTAAGATTTCCGTGCATTTTACGAGGACACGCCTAATACCTGCATTCTAATCTGGCGGCGATTCGAAGGCGTAAAATAGGGCTTACGGTCCTGAGGGGTACGTGATTGGATGTGATGACAGATCGTGCCTGGTTTTCTTATTTTTATGCACTCATTCAGGTTGCTCGTGATCGGGGTGCCTGTTTACTATTACTTTTGAAGGATAGTGTAAAGTCATTACATGCCGGATGGGTAGCTCTTCCCGGGCGGTGTACCGCTATACGCCGATGATTATGCAACTTTGTGCCTTTCTGCTGCCGCAAAACGACCGCGAAACGAATGGCTTTTCTAAGTCGATCCAAGAATCATGCCATTAAATAAACTTCACGACAATAGGCGAACAATAGAAGCTGCCAGACGAACTTGTTTTCTCTCGACAGAATATGTTTTAATTGAGCGACAGGTAGATACATTCAGACAAACCTCGTGAAACTTTTAGTAATAGAATAACAAAATGTCTTGTTCTCTTTACTATTTTTTTAATTACAGTCGAACCTTCGTAACTCGAATCTCAAGGGAAGAGATAAAACCTTTGAGTTATGGAGGTTTCGACTTATCGAAGTTTTCGAGTAAGAGAGATTTAATATACGAAAATTTGACTTATAGAGGATTTGTACTAGAGTTAATAATGTGCTCATTGTAATAATTTAAATAGAGAAAAATTCAATTTTAACTTGGAAAGTGTTATGAATGGAAGAGTAGAGACACACAATGTTTCATGTTATGTCTTCTAGCATTCATTTGTTTGATAAATTAGGACATATACCTATAAACTCGAGTTATTGAGGTAGCGCACGATAAAAGTTTGATTTATAGAGGTAAACTTCGACTCGTAGAGGTTTGATTATTCTAAATCCGAGTTATGGGGGTAAAAAGTGCACCTAAGTGTGTGATAAATAATTCGAGTTAAAGTTTTATTTCGATTTGCAGAGATTTTCACAGCGTAGCGAAATGTGGTGTGAACAAAATTTTATTATAGAGATTTTCGAGTTAAAGAGGTTCGAGTTATCGAGATTCGACTGTATCTATAGGAGACTAATTTTATTTTCACACCTCCTCAATATTTTACAAGTACTACTAGTTTTCACTTCTAAGTAAAAAAAATGATTTTATTGGACGTATTCGATCTAAAAGTTGGAAGTAGGTTTACGAGCTAATGGAAGCTGAAAAGTGATCCACTTAAAACCCTCTTTGATTGTGAACTATGCAAAAAGAATCGAAGTATATCTTCATTAGATTATCAAAAGAAATAGAACCGAAGAAAATTAACATTGCTCTCTACTATACTCTCATCACTCCCCAGACTGATACTGATAGAAGACTCACTTTCACTTATTTCACCATTTCGTAGCCGCATCAGATGTACTTAAATTCACATTAGCAACGTTTTACTGCAACCAGTAAAAACTGTATCTAATAATTGCAACTACATTCACACCGTCCATTTGGCTAGAAAGAACAGTCAAATGATTCAGCTTATGAGTTCTCGCGAGAGAACTTGTAGCAATTCTCTGGAGAAAGCGAAAGAAAGGGTGGCGTTAGAACGTCGATCCTCGCGATAAAACGGTATATCGGACGAGATGTCAGTTACATAATACAAGGAATGTCTGACCCCATGACTGGACACTAGCCTGTTACCTGAATGTTGCGGTACGCGTGTTCAGCATACGTTTACTCGCTCCGAAAGGTCTCGCCTTTATCTAGGATTGCACAACTGGAGGACCAACAACGACGACGATGCGCGCGGTTGAAACGGATAGTTGTTCGGCTCGACGCGTTTACACGACGAATTACCAGTTCATACATCGCTGCCATCGGTTTTCACTGACGCAAGAATATTTTCAGCGAGACGAGCGCGCGATCCTCGCGATGGTGTTCCCGAGATACCGTCCGAGTTAGCAAATCGTTACGGCTAGTTCCTGGGAAGATTGATGACGATGAGAATAGAATCCTTCGTTGATTCGACCCGTTGATCGATCAATTATGATGAGCATGAATGTTCGTAATTTAGTCAGCGATGGGAAAGGCAGAGACGTTGGAGCCAATACGGATCCCTGGTTATCAGAACCTGGTCTTCGTTATTAAGACAAATCGATAATCCGGTTAGCTTGTTTTCGGAGCGCCTCTGCGGCTGCATTCTTATGAGCCAAGAACAGAGTCGAGCGAAAAGAGTCGGCCGTGTTGCGCGGCTGTGCGTGTCGTTTGCGTGTGGCTTCCGTGCGTGTGCGTGACCGTTATGCAATTGCACGAGCGCCGACCGAAAGCATGAAAATAAAACCCGACCGACTGTCCGAGGCGAGGGCTACTCCCCTCTATCTTGAGGTGAAGGACGCGAGAGAATGCCGCGACACTTCTTGTGGACGTGCCGGAAGACCACCTGGAGAGAATATGGAACGCATTTAAGACAGTCAATAACCTAATGCGATAATCAGTTTTAGCAAATGCGTTTCTTCTGAGGAACTTTTGTCTTTTTTTTTCAATTTGGAGTACTAGTACTAGGCATAGAAGAATAGCAACACAGGGAGAGTCCGATTTTACACTGGATAGATAGAGACACAATGCTGTGTGCTCTAATTAAATCAGATGACGTTCCTAAGTAATACTACACCTTTCTTAGAATCAAACGTCATTCAAACTGATATATTCAATTCTCAATTATTCCATTATCTTATCGTTAGGTAGTCTAGAAATTCAACACGTGCAAAATACCTCCACGTCCTCAGTTCGAGCTCATCAGAAGACCATCCACGAAGATACTCAGCAGTCGTCTGCAAGAAACCATCTTCGCGATTCGTATAACAGTATTATCACACAAATTCACGAAGTTCCGCAGATTCCTCGTGCCCGTAATTCGTTTCACTCTTCTTAACGCGCATCTTTTAACATCATTCCGATCGCGGAAAAATCCCTAGGTGGATCTTGTTCAGTCGGATCGCGGCGGTCAGCGAAGGAATTCGAGGATCGTAGCTGCATCGAGGCGTAGGTGTAACCTCGCTCGTGACAGTCAAGGTTCGTAATCGATAGTTAAATAGTAGTTACCTTGTGATCTAAGATAGAATAATATACTTGCTAGGACTACCGGTACCGCCCATTAGAGTAGCATAGCGTCGACAGGAATATCCGATTGCAGCTGGTGAGGTGCTCGGCTGGCAGAGGTGTCTCGTCCTCGTGTAAAACACGCGAACCGCCGATGTTTCACGCACCCGTGAGAGCCATGCAAATAGTTGCATTAAGGGAGGATGCTTGCTCAAAAGCATTCAAAACACAGATACCTTTGGGAATTTTTTGAAGAAAAACTGTTGAACTTTTTTGGGTAAACCTTTTCTTGCCTATATGTAGCATTTCTTAATGAATCTATATATTTTTCTCATACAAAAAATGAGTATAGAAAATACAGCTGGCACCCTGAAGGCATTTTATTGAAAGTGTGTTACAGTGACCATTACTATTTGGAGGTGGATTATCTGAAATAAAAATTCCTTCAATTTTTAGATATATTATAGTATATAATAGGACTTTCGATAAATTAACTTGTAACAAAGTGGCTGCAGCTAAAAATTGATACATTAACATTCAGCTTTCAGCTGCTGCCAGATTAATGCGTCACGGGCCATCACTGAAAAGAATGCACGGTTCTCGCGGCCGTCTTAACGGAACTGCACCGTTACTTTTTCTATCTCCGACGTTTGCTGAAACGGTGAAAGGTGCTCGGTTAAAACACAGGATATCGCTAGAGTCCTGAGTACCGCGGGTGTTGTCTGCCAATGTGATAAATAGGAGTATGGAGATGTTCGATAAAAGAAGTTGCTGGAACGTGATGCAAGAATCTTGATTTATTCCCAGGTTTCTTCTTCCTCTACTCGAGCAATGTTCTTCGTAGAGAATATTGTCATTCGGTGACTGATCATACAGGATCCCTGGAAGAATTTAATAGCGCTAAGTGCAAACTGAGAGTCCCGATATCGCGATCTATCGTCGTAAATCACCGTTTCCATTCTAACAAGATTACTCTGGTTTCTTTAAATGACATACGCTATCCCTCGGTATCACATGTGAAATTCCTTGAGAATACGTACGCTTGTCTTATCGTCTGACATAGTTTCGCGTATTTAACCAACGCTGCAGAAAGATCTTAGATGACATTAATGTACCACAGTTCACAGAGAAACCGCACTGATTCGCGAAACGCAGTTAGCTCAGTTAATCCTGAGCACAGCGTTAAATTAAAGCAAATGCCATCGAGATAACCCTCGGAATGAAACAACGAGCGAAGTTGGGGGAAATATTTTCCAGTATTAGCGGGTTCAGACGTAGTACGACTTCAAAGTCTTCTGGTTTCCCCGCGGAATCGAGAGTACATAAAGGTCGTCCCGTGTTACTCGGGTTCTTACACAAGGCGGTGCATGTTACTTGACGTAATAAAGAAACACACGCACAGAAGCGCACACATGGGCGCTCGCGTAATCGTTAGACGGCTTCCACGCCTCTAAATGTCATTTATACAGGTTGCCCAGCGTTGCATAATTTTTCTCGTTCCAGTAGCCGAACGTGGCAAACCTTCAGATGGGCAATTTTACTTTCGCTTCTGATATTTCGTAGTTACATATTAACATACGCGTGTTTCCACTTTATTTCATATGCAGGGGCCACGTTTCGATCGCTGCGTTTTCGAGTCGAATGTCGAAATATAATAAAAAATATTTTACGTTACATGCTAGTAGTAGCAGCACATGATATATGTTTCCTTGCCAGTTATGCAAAGTTATGCAAAAGAATCGCATTCCTCGCACTTTGGGTCTTCAATGCATAAAAGAAATGTTCGAGAACAGGAGTTACAAATTATTAGAGGTGATTCTACGTGTCAAAATAGGATAAAAATCAAGAATGATAAAAATATCTTTGGGGCTTTGATCTAGAGTTATTAATTCTAAAAATGTCTAAAATTCGCGTGCTGTATGTCTGATTGAGGATTCATTCTACTGCCGACGTGCAGTAACCTGGACAGACACAGCGAAGTCAGTAGAATAAGTCACAAGTCAGACATAGCAAAACCAGAAGAATAAGTGCCAGTGTTCACAATTAATTACTCTGTCATTCTTAATTTTCGCCTTATTTTATTATGTACAATCGTGCATCGAAATTTCTGACACCTGTCGTCGAGCACTTCGTATATCATACCCGCAGTGAATGAAACCAGTAATTGTACGATAAAATAAAACTTCCGCTCACAAATGTACATAAAAGCATATTACAGTACCATACACCGTGCCATTCATTTGATAATATATCAAACGCAGAAAAATGTCCATTACTGAAACAAGTAACCTTGACGTACTATTACAGGCAGCTAAAGCATAAGGTTCCCCGATTGTACGCATAGAATTTTAACACGCCCGGAAGGCGCTGCGAAGCGATTGACGTTTATTACCGAAACTTGCAGTTACGATATAATTATGCAGCTCCCTTTCAGCGTACGACGGTCGATGAAATATTTGCCATTAAACGGGCAGCGTGGACGCAGAGCCGTGCGTAACGTTGCCGCGGAAATCATCTTCAACGTACTATTACCTGCACCATCTTTGCAGAATCGACAGAGTTTCCCTTCCGCTGTGCCTCTGCGCTTCCTCTCCCACGGGACGAGCTGCTTGGCCAGAGGAGCCTGACAATAGCGGCAACCGGTTAATTCGTAGCAGTGTTTTACGGCAATGCATAACAGCCAGGAGTAAAAGTAACGCCTTGAAAACAGCGATCGGGGGGCGCATGGAACGCGAGGGGCTCGCGCAAACGAGCCACCTGTCTTATTGTGAATCGACACTGTGTAGTATTCCATTCTCCAGCGCGCTAGCCTCACGACCCACCTTGTTCTAGATATTCGATACTCTTCCTTTCTCCTCCTGCGACCCGTTCCAGACACCGTGACGAAATGCGCTGCGCCTTACAATAGTGTGCACCTTCGTAACACCACCACTGCGCCATTGTTTCGTCGAAGCTGCCCCGATGCCACATGGAAAGTAGACACGATTCTACCAAGGACGTCAAGGATCATCGTCGCCGCTGTTCGGTAGTCGGGGCACGGAGATCCTTGGCAATGAAGCGCGGATTTCTTCCTCTCATTGATGCTTCGGTCAGGCGGCGCAATTGTCTTTGAGCACTTTGGGTGGTGTTATTGTAGAATGCTGATGAGGCGCGAGATTCCACGTATTATTGACGAATCGATTCGTTCTCATGAGTGTATTATACAGATTGTAACAAATATAGCTTTTGATATTTTAAAGGGTGGTAGGAGATCCAAATTAAAGCACAAAATGTCCGACCTACCTTCATTTTGCAATAATAATGGCTTAAGTTTAATACATTATTATTGCGAAATGAAGGCAGAGAAAAAGTATATGAAGTATATAGATGCATTTTTTGAGCCAGGACTTTGTGTTCGCGAATTTCTAACGTTAATTGCTCTATGAGAAGAAAAACTTTCCCGTGAGCCCAGTTCCCACGACTCATGGTTACTTCGACCCACGTATGCAACTACGTGTGTACGTGCATCCTGCGTACAATGCACCGTTGCAGCGACATGCGTACAACTTCCAGAAAAAGGGAACGGTGTGAAACCAAACGGTGAATAATAATACACGCTATAATTTGATCAAGAAATGATGAAAAACATACGATAAAAATGATTTTAGGGAGATATATGATTTTATTAGGATTTTATTTATTTAGCCTTAGCCTTCCTTATGAAGCGCTTAAAAGGTTATTAATCTTGCTTATTTATAGAAATTCTTCCTGTAACGTAACAATATTTCCTTCCTACTGAGTTTAGAATCATAACTGTTTGCTTTCTAAATGTTTTTAATGACTTGTAGCTAAGTATAGAGAAGGTCCTCAGTATAAGCAAACAGAAAGCTGTCTCGCTTGAGAGATTCTTCTGGTTCTTAAGTAATGAAACTGTAATTTCGTCGGCTAACTTCTCTGAATGTTAAATTCCTCGGAAAAGTTAATGCAGCTATTCTTCCTCTCCTGCAGCGGTTCCTTGCTGCTCCTGCACTTGGAAGAGAACACACAGTGGCGCCAGTTTATCGTAAATTTACATAACGCATCTGTGTGTGCATACAGGGTGCAATTCATCTTGACTTTACTCAACCTTGCTTATGGCCTCTCGGAAGCAGTATGTTAATTTCTTTAGGGTTCCTCATGAGTTTAATCAGTTCCTCTAAAGAGCAAGTACTTACAGGATCCTGAGAATCTTTCACCGTACACGTTTCTTACACCAAAAAGAATCGAATTTCAAATCTGTTTTTACCAATGGTTTCAAATTTTACTTTCATTCTGTTCCTTCGAACGACTCACTAAGTACGCTAAGTACTCGCAAAGTACAGGAACTAATTGTTTTTTATACAAGCGACTGTTTCATTTAATGGCTACACATAACGCATTTATTGCTAATTTATTGATATTGTTCCGACAAAAAGGGGCAATTCATACATTAACCAAGTTTAATGTCTCTCCGTGAAACGAGTTCTTATAAAAAAGAAAAGGAAGGTTAAGGCACCCCGAGTGGTATAAAACAATTAACTCAATACGGCCTGCCTATCACCTCATTCAATGAGCCATTAACAAGCAACCAAAATAAACATTTTGTTTTACGAGTATTCCCTGGTTTTACGCCTGACGTAACCGTGTGTGTTATATATTTGAGAAAGTTTTTCAATGGATGCTCGCGTAGACGGCGTCGCAGAAACGTGGCAGATGGGTCGACCAATAAATTCGTTGCGCAAGGAACTGTAATGAAATCGTTACTCGGGGGATATGACTAATAAGCATTTAGGGTAGCAGACGAAGGAACGAGTAGTGCAACGTTTGCTACCCAGCGAATTGGAACGTCTTCAAGATTTCAGGCTGGTACTACACCCTGGCGCCGTGTCTCCTCGAAGATAACAAAGTGCTTCTCTGATTCACGATTATTCCGGTATTACTCAAGTTGGAAAATTACGTGGCACGATAATACATTCCGCGCTGGTTAAAGAGACATCCAGACACGGCTACATGGAACGTTCTATCGAGAACAATTTGTCGCGAATTATTTCTTGGGAGATAACTTTCTTGCTCGCCCATTTCTGACATCACTCGTGTTATTGTTCTACTCGTTTTTTCTAGGCACGATTAAAGTACATTTAGCTAAAATTATTTACCATGCGGTATGGGGGAAAGGACTATAAGGAAGTAGGTATAGACGTTTATAACACTGTTTTCAGTTTTCAAGTAGACACGATTTTGAAAACCATCGAAACAGAGTTGAGGACCACAAGGAATTAGTAATTGAAGAAAATAAGGAATATTTAGAATATAATTGAATCGATGAGTTGAAGAACAGTGGAAGTCCAAAATTAGCTATTCTCAAATAATCTAAAAATTAAATCATAAAGAAATCAAGTAGACTTACACTCTGATTCTGAGCTCCAGATATAGGTATAAAATGCATAGAACTACATGTTGGGATCGAATATCTAAAAATGTTTTTGAACTTGTAGTGTTCTTTAATTCGCCAATTCAATTATGCACTAATTATGGTTTTTATATGCCTCCACAGTTAATGCTTTAGCTCTTGACAAAGTTGATACTCACGGTAAATCGTCTGTGGCTCACATGATCGGAGCTAGGGTTAAAAGAGTCTTCGGTTTCACAAGAGACCGACTTCCCTAAATGCAGCACCATATAATTATCTCTTCTCTGGCTAAATCGTAAAGGTCGTCGTCACGATGAGCACGATCGTATGGAGTATCGCCAAAGAGGGGCCTCTGACGCGATGTACCTGGCATCCCTGATCTATATTTATAGGGAGAACGACCGATGGAATATGCGATCGATTGTGTCCGGTGCCAAATGCCTTTTGGTCCCTCTTGACATCGCCTTAAAGTAGCCGAACAAAGGTGCCAACCCGGTCCTAACTACCGGTGCACCACCAGACACTGTCTGCTACCTCTTCTTTCTTCCCTTTTCAACGTCCTCGTTGTGGATCTTCCTCAGGATGAATTGTCCTATGCAAAAGTTCAGAAATTCCTGGCTTAATTCAGTATTTTTTTTCTTTTTATAAAATACTAACAAAAGAGTACAATATTGGAGTCATAAATTTTACCCCGATTTTGTATTCAATTAATGTAAGCACAACGTGTAGAATAATATCTGTGGTTGTAAGACAAAATGGCCTAAGTTATAGCTTTTGTTCAGCTATGTTTAGCTAAGTTTTATGAATTTGTATTTTTTTTAAACTTTTATTTTTAGTTGAAAAAATTCTTTTAATGCCTTTTCTATCTTCTGAAAATATAAATTCTATATTCCATGTGTCAATTAAAACCTCAACTCGAATTTTTTGAAAATGTGACATAGGTCACTTTGACTTATAACCACAGATATATCAGGTACATACAGTATAATATTAAAATTTTATTTCAAGACAAATCCACGACCACAAAAAGTGACAGAGCAGTACCATTTATCGCGATTGTTTCCAGTTTTAGGAAATGTAACTCTTTCATAACAATTCACATTTTTCATGATCTATATGATTGCTTCGAAAAATGCGAACACATACTACATCTCATCTGCAATCTATTCCATGCACAAAATTTGGACGAACTCGATGACTCTAACGTTCTACATTCCTTTCTAAATACTTCCCTGACGGAATAGGATTGGAATGATTAGAACGAATTTTATCGAGCATCGAAGCACGGATTCGCTCCACAGAGGCGGCCGCTGACACAGTTCGATTAAAACGGCGGAATACGTTCTGAGAATCCTTTAAAATAGCTCGAGAAGGTGCCAATTCCTCGCTAATTGCCGTTCGACAGACACGCTCTGTCAATGTACCGTTCTCCGCTCCTGCCGTGTCAGTCATCCCTCCGTTTCGCGCTTTCTATAAAAACCGCATTAATTAGTATCCCAAGAGACTTATAAAATCCTCGCTCGTCAGCGTTCTCGCTAGAGATCTTACGAAGGGATGGATGGCTAGCCGTGTACGACCGTTCCACATTCTTCTCAGATCTCGTACGTTTCAGCAGCTCGACAATTGATGAATACGCTCCGTCTAAACGGTCGGCAAGTGATCTCAGCCGATTGCACTTTGCTTTGAAACGAACGATGACGGATTAAAAAGGTTGCGTTCCTTTCCCCATTCCCCGTCGATCATTCAGGAACGTGCATGCGAGCAACGCCGCCCACCTGTTTACCATTTACAGCCGGTGCCTTTCTACACGATCGCTTGGCAGGATTTCAAGAAATTATTCTAATTAACTGTATTATTAGCCCGAGCCGCGTCAGAGTCGGACGTAGACCTCGACTCCGTTTTTCCAGAAATCGCCGACCAGGTACGACGAACCTACCTTTCCCTGGCCAAGGACACCGCGGCCGATCTGAGGCTTGCTTTTCGTTCCGCGGCGCGTTATTTATCATAAAACTGCGCGTACAGGTGCCCGACACATGGTCACCACGCTGGCGCATAAATCAACCGGGACTTAATGTAGCAACGTAACGAGTTCTCACCTTGGTCCAGACAGGGCGAGTCCTTCTCGTCCTCCTCGTCCTCCGTGGTCCTCGTGTCGTCTACGAGCACGAGAAAAACGAACGGACTCCTTTCTCTCCTTTTTCAGAGCACGCACCACCAGGACAGAAATAAAAAAAACCGCGGACGTTAATCGAGCCCCGTGATCTCGCGAGGTGGGCGTAAGTACGTTGAGATAATGGAACGTTTCGCATTTTCCACGTGCGTATTTCTGTTTCTAATTATTCGATCGGTTTGATGCGCGGGGAAAGCTAGGAGTACATTCTTGTGCTATTTTCTGGGGTGGAATTCGTGCCGCGTGAAGGTAATAATGGTTATGTAGCAGGAAATAATCTGAGCATTGGTTTGGAGATAATAATAATATTATTTATATGTTATTCTGAGTTCTTGAGGATTGGATTCATACTTGTTTTATTTATAAAATAGTTATTTTTGTATATTTTTTACACATTCTATAAATATTTTCTGCGTTGAGAAAGAAGTATGGAAACATTTTTTCAAGTCTAATCGCCACTTGCAAGTGATTAATTTGGGGTATAGAATACAGTGACTCATAAATTCAGGTATTCGAATTTTAGAGATATTTGATCTTTTGTACTAAAATGGAGGAGATTGAGCAGGAGTTAAATTCGACAACAGGAAATACGGCAGATAAAGAGAAAGTATACTACAGTTGTTTGTACAGTTATTTAACGTCTTGAATATTCATATATGTATAAGTAAACGAATCTATGAGTTACTGTAGGTTTATTCCAAATTTTGTAATAATTTTTATTTATTTAGTATTTTTCTTCCTTCATCTTCTACTTCAATTTGCATCACTGCACAGAGGGATACTCTAAAGAACAAATTGCTAATTTAATTTCATCGATCGATGATTAACACACTACGTCCACGTTTCATTTGCATACGTTCTAAAGTTCGCTAACTGGCCATAAAGGAACATCGTCTTCTCGCGATTGAGCCATTTCGTGACCAATTCACTCGAAAGGGTCTATCAACGCATAAAATTCACAGAGCAATTACTCGTTCGACACCATCCCCTCTCTGTAGGAATGTAACAGCAGCACGATAATCACCGATCGTCCTATCTCTATAGCTGTGAATGCACACGCACTGGCCCGGAATGCACCACCGACGTGTACACATTACAATTTCTCTGCGTGGGGTGCAGCAAGGACGCTTGTGCAGCACTTGTCGCACTCGCTGGAATTTGTTTCGAGTCGGTGTCGCCAGACATCGTCCGACAAATAACGATGTTATGCAAATTCCTGGGAGTTTTTTAGTTTTATCCGGCTGATTCATACGAAAGGCGCGATACACTTAGCGATGTGGCAGAAAAAACCCAGACACGTCACGGTGCTCGTTTTCGGGCTGGGCGGGGGCTGGTGCCAAATATGGCTGGTCTTTTGGAGATCGCAATATAAAATCGTGTATCTTATGAAAAATCGCCGCGACGTGTTTGACTCTTAAGTGGGAAGAGCGCTTCTAAGCAGTTCGTTGGCTGGAGAAGGGCACTTTTTATGTGTCAAGATTTACGTGCTAGTGACTGGTAGGTAGATACTGTTCTGTAAAAATCTTGAATTAATCTTTAAGCACTCTTCGGTTTAATTTTGTCCGAAACTTAATTATAGTTCTTAGCATTTCTTTTTTTATTAGAATTCGATTCGGATCTTTGTTGATTTTTAGTGACAGTGCTTGAAGTATGCATTCTTGTATATAATCGATATTGAGACATTACCCAAGACTGAATATTTTATAAATTTACTATATTAGTAATGTAATTATATACTTTTTACTTCATTCTGAACCCATACATCAACAATCTAATCAATTGCACGTAGGAAATTTCACCTAGAACTAATCCTAGACGTTTCAACTAGCAGACACTTGTGATTGCATAGTCACAAACAAATGAGCCAGCTTGCATAAGCCCAAGATGACCTGGTGGTAATTTAGCATCGAATGTCCTCACACCATTATGGGCGCCTATACTTTCAGAAACCGATCTCAGGTCACCGATAACTTGCTCCTATCTTCATCAAGCGAACGCAATCAGTTTCCCCTTGAGCTACGATGAATCTACACCATCCACATTAATAGAGCTCCCTGATAGCCATAACCCCATCCAACTATTGTCCGTGCGCCATTAAATGCAGGGCAGGACAAAGCTTTAGAAACTTATCTCAGCCCATCACCTTTACAATAAGCCAACACAACAGGCCCTCTACGATCACCCTAGATTGTCCCATCGCGAATCCATCATCACGCACCGTGAAGTTCCTTGAAAACTCCATGCATCATCGAGCGCGCAACAACGAGCCATGCTAATAAATAATAAATCAATTTTATTCAAACGCGGACATTACGTCGTTAGACGATATAAAGTGCGCTGCACGGCCTCTGCGTTCACGCTAATAGCATAACAGGTTATGCGCGCGGCTCGGCGCTGGCCAATAATGAAACGCGGCGAAATTTTCGCAATCAACACCTGTAAGAGTCGATTATTATCGCATTAATGGTACGCAAATGCAACGTGGCCAGGATAAAACTGGCACGGCGCGGATTATGCAGCATGAATTCCAGTTGTATAACAGGCGATTGGCCAGGTACGTTCATGCACGCGTTTACCCGACGCCGAAGTGGTTACGTTACCATTCAGACCACGCCTCGAAACGCGTGTTTCCTCGTTCCACGGAAGACATTACCTGCGCGGAACGGCCAGCGTAAAGAGCATCGAGAGTGATCTCGACATGGATCCTCGTTGCAGCAACCCCATTGCACTGATCCGATCGTGGAAAGCGCGATCGAGCCAGGAGATTATTTCCTTCCACGAATCGCCCTAGCAAAAATTACACTCCAAACCTATCGAATCGAACGATAGAAATTTATACTGGCTCGCTCAGTGGTTCATTAAGACTCGATTACCCCTATGGGGTATCGGTGCTATGATTGCTTTATTATTCGCGATCCCGTATCATTATGGTGGGAGCTGTCTAAGGGTTTTATGTAACGCGAATGGTGGTTTCAGGGTTGAGTAATGGGGAAACGGGAAATGAGATAAATCTGGGGACTATGGTTTCTCTCTGTGCGTTACTGTGTATACCTTTTTTTATAGTTGAGTTGCAGGCGTTTCTTTAGATTGTACTTGTTCGATTAGCGGGCTTTTACAGTTGGCTGTTTCACTGTCTATACTTCTCTAAATTGGAGTCACGATCCAGGCACAGTTATCTAATTTTTTATATTCGTTAGAATTCTGTAAAGTAGAATAATGATAACATATGAGTAATTGCAAGTTTATTCGGAGTATGAAGAAAAAGTGATAGCGTTTTTATGAAGATATACTAAGTATTGTATTATTCATATAAGTTGTGATGTTTGATTTGTCACTGTTATCTGTCGTCTCTGTGTCTAAAATTATTATTATTAAGTTGCAACAAAAAACTATATAATAATTTTTGGCTTATCTTTGTTTCAGGTATGTACGTGTCGATGAAGCAACCACATTAATCGAGCGAGATCTGTGCAACACAGAGATGTAACAGATTCAAATACGAGTTATAAAATTCGAAATCTAACCCATTAAATTTCCACATCAGCATGAGGTATGCTCAATACTGGATCGTTCGACTGATAATGTAACCGCTTTAATTACTCGTGGGTAAGTTGGAAGAGTAATAATCTCATATATATTTAGCAGATCGAATCAGACATTCCATCGTACGCCAGAGAAGCTTCGAATATTTTTTAGCCCTACTGGCATTTTAGATAATATGCAAAGTTGTTTCGCTGGGATCGTGATCAAGGTGGACTTCCAGCTTGAATTTCATTCTTCAGTGATCGATTATTTGATTCTTGTTTTGTACATGATCTTGTAGATAACACAGGTCAATTTTATGTAGGCATAGTTGTTAGCATTTATTGTGTTTAACGATCACTTGTTATAGTGGTCTCTTTGGAAAGAGCATTTTATTTGAATTTGTGTGTAGCTATTTTTTATTTCTATAATGATCAGAAAGCAAGTAATTTACATGTCAAGGTTATTCGATTCCCACGAAACGGTCAACGTCACGTTCACGAGCTTGGAAAGAAGATAAATTTCTTCGGTAGCAGCGTAACTTTCGCTCGTTCTAATGCCAGGTCGTGTCCTTCGACGAGTCGATCCTGGCTACTGCTTCCTATCGGTTGATTAACCTATTTAACCCTTCGAGAGATTTGCAAATGTCAGTTGGCGAGAAATCGATCATGAGGACAGATGGGAAGTTTGCTAGGGTATGCTGTGCACTAGTACTGTGGAGTATACTTCTTTTCAGTGTCTTTGAAAGTTTAATTAAAGATTAGTGATACTTCTTTCCTATTAACTATCTATAATTCAAATTTTTAAGAGTTAGAAATGAGAAGAGATTGACATAACCCAGGTAAAAATTGAGAAAAAATAGTAGGTACAAGTTTTAATGTTCACAAACTTTTCAAAACTAGAGACTTTTATATTACACTCCAATCAGTAAATTTGTATGCTCCATTTAGCTAATTAAGTACTCTCTCATTAAGTCCTAATCAGAATCATATAATTTCTTCTAAACGAGCATCTTTAGTATTCAAAATGTGAGTAAGAAATTGGAAGGAATCAATTTTCCTCGTAGAACATCTTCATTTTCGTTTATCTCGAAGTCGTTCCTAAGTCAGACCTTTAACCAACGATTTAATCGTAACCAGCCATAGACGATTAACCTAATTAACCTTCGATAAACTCGAGAACCTCAGAGACATTCACCTATGTGCTGGCAATCTCACAATGAAAGAGAGATCTTTGTTATCTAGTCAAAGTACAGTGCAGCGGGTGTGTTTACGCCACAGTAATCACAAGCGATTCATTAAATCGGCCATTAGCCGAAACGTCCAATTAACTGGCAACAAGCTAGGAAAGCGGATATATAGGCATTCAAGGAGCTTCCTCGAGCTTTCTTCAATTAAATCGGCGATCGAATCGATACGAGAAAGTCTAGTCATATTTTAGACGTCTCCTGGTTGCTACATCGCCTGTGAACCACTTTTAACATCGGCGCCTAATACATTAACTTTGACACAGTTATTAATAGCTTCTCGATAACGCTTCTTGAATACATCTTAATCCTTCTGTGCTACATAGCTCAGGCCTAACGAAGGAGTTCGACACGATTCGTGTCACGGAGGTATTTCAGGTCAGCCATAAGACTCTAAAAAGTGTTAGAGGTCACAGTGCAATGTCTGCACAGTAAGAAAATAAACAGAGAATCTTTTAAGACAATTATCAAAGTGTTAAATTAAAGATTGATTGACGTTTATTTGGAATTTAGCTCATGCTAGTGATATTCTTCAATTTTTTGTTACGAGAAACTAAATATTCAAATTAATTTCTTAAGTCACGTCTCCTGTATTAGATTCTTTTTTCTGAATTCTTTTTCTTTAACGAAACTGTCAATAACCTACCCGAGTGGAGAACTTTAGCCCCATTTGGGGCACGCTTACACCTGCGATCGTTAGAGAGCAATTGTTAGAAAGCAGGTAGCCTCCGTCTTAATTGTGCACGAAGGAGACAATAAAAGTGTGTAAAAGGTGGGTGAACACGGCGCGGACGTCTCATCGTGCTCCCAGCTAATTATCCTAACGAATGGAAATCGTGGCGAGCCGCAGGTTAACACGTGTTAGCTCGTATATCCTCATTAATTAAGTAGAGTCCTCGTTCACGCGAAAATTGGGTCGAGCACTTTGCGCGAGCGCTTCGCAACGGGAGGATTCTTATCGCTGGAGCACGAATGTGCTTCATAATGGGGCACCAGTGACTAATTACTTTCATATTTCACCGCGGAGTAAATTAATTTCCGAACGAAAACAGCGGTGCATCAAACTGTGTGTTTTGACGCGTCAGCCGGTCTTCGGGATAGTTTATGGGTTCTTAAACGTTGTTTGCACGTGCGAATGATTAAGCGCTCTAGTTCTAAATGTTTGACGAGCAATCATTTCCTGGGATTCATACATTTATAAATTACGTTTCTGCAAATTTTGTTAAATGTATATTTCTTTTTAATTGCGATGTTGAACGAGGGCTAATGATAGGTTAAGGTTAACAGAGAAATAAGGTTCACTTCCCTGAATATTCTCAGGTTGCAAGACGCAAGAGCAGGAACCCACGAATTCGTTCGTATCGGTCGTAACACCGCAAACTCCCGCTGCATCTACCCGTTATAGCTGTGGCATTAAGCTTTAAACTGCATCCTTCTTCCCACGTCGACTTCGAGGTAACAGCTTTGGAGGAAACCTTATGATTCCTCAAAGCACCGAAATTATCCAATTACCCGGAATGATTTTCCTTCCGGTATTGTTGCCAAGGAATACTGCCTTTAAGGCAAAGAAAGAGGTTCAGAAAAATAATTCTCTGCAAGGTACCAAATATTCAAATCAGACGTAACATACGTTTTCTTCATCGAAATTGTCCAAGAATCATAATTCTCAATAATTCACAAACAAATCCATTGAATTTTACAATTAATTTTACGTGAATTTAGAGATATTTACCATTATTTGAAAACACATAATATTCAGAACCTGAAGACAGTTTGTAGTCAATTTGAATAATTACACAATTTCCATTATTGTATCTTCCACAAGTCACGAAGGCATTCAATCAACTTCGTTCGCGATAATGTGAGGAATGCGGGTGTCATTCATAGATACAGAGAAATTTGTTTACGTCTCCTGTGAATCTGATCCCTGGCAGATTCGGTCGCGTAAAATGGATACGGTTCTATTTCCATTGTACGAATTTCGTTCCACGTTGACGAGCTTTCACCGAGACACGCTAAACCCTAAATCCGGCGAAGTCTGTTTCCTCGTGGACACAGGCACGCACACACGCGCAGATGTATGCAGGTGCACGACGAGCACACTCGACCTCGAGTATAGTGTTTCCGTTCATGGATATCCCCAGGTACGTATGATGTTACCTGCAGGTTCTCTATTTTCTTGGCTTGCTCGAAACTCTCGGGTCGCTCTCTTCGTGGATCATGAAACGAAACCCTTCCCAGTTCGCTCTTCTACGGATTTCCTCTACGATGATTACAGAGATTCCCATTGTGCATCGCGGAAATGGGTACCAGGAAGTAGTGCCGGAAATTCGACTGTTTCCTCGAAATTCTTGAGGGAATTGGGAACTCATCTGTGGGGTAGATTTATGTTTATTTTTAGAGTTCATTTGCTTTTATTTTAAATGAAAATTTGTGTTTCATCTTGTTTAGCACGAAGGGTCTTTAACTTTTTCTTCGAGATAAATTTATGGAAATTGAGCAACGTGATTTACTATACAGTTGGGAATCAGATATATGTAGTAGAAAAATAAATGCACACATTCGATGATAGGTGTTAGAAGCTTCAACCTTTAGAAGATCCACATTTTTCCATTGAAATTTCAAACTTTTTTACGTAAAATTTATAGACATGTGTGACCTACAGGTCCCCTAAAGACTAAGGAGCGATTCTATGTGTCAAAGTAGGGTGAATGTCAAGAATGACGAAACTGCGTTTAGGGCTTCGTATTGGGACAATTAATTGTTGAGAAAATGATTAAAATTTGGGTGAAGTGTGTCTAATTTCAGATTTATTCTATTGTTGTGTACTAGCCAGCCACTTAGGTCAGACACAACGAAGTTAATAGAGTAAGTCCTAAGTCAAACATGCTTCACGCGAATTCTAGATGTTTTCTCAACAAGTAATAACTCTGATACGAAGTCCCTAACCCAGTTTCGTCATTCTTGATTTTCGTCCTGTTTTGACTTGTAGAATGGTCAATTAAAATTTCTGACACCTGCTGTTGAACATCCTCTATATGTGAATACTCCTGAAGAGATTAATTTATGAGGACATTTTTGTACATAATAGAGAAGATGAAAACCTCGTTTTTCATTCGATGCAGCGTTTTTATGTACTCAAAAATAGCTCAGAAGGAAGCACATGTCCTCCTAAAATAATAATCACACTAGTGATCGCCCCCCTATCGTTGACCCACTTGAAGACAGAAAAAGACTAGCATTTATTTCCAGAACGATAGAATAAAAAGGTGCACTCAGAATCTTCTTTACGAGTACGCATAAATAGCGCCACCTATTCTGTCCATCGACTTTTATCCACACCCTGTTTAATTATTTCACGGTTCACACGTTTTAGAGGTGGAATAAACAAGACAGTCGCCTCCCGTAAAAATATTTACAGGAACGTTATTTCCACACGAACACGTAACACACATAATTAAGTTGACTCGTGATATAGAGTCACGTGTACGCGCGCCTTGCTTCTAATGATCGCGGAACGATCTGCATAATCACCCGTTACTTTTATTCCATGAATATGCAAAGTGTCCAGCTTGACGGCGACAGTCAGGACACGTGGAACCGATATTTCTTGGCGGTTCGTCGATAGGTGACACGTTTACCATAAAACTCACGCGACGCTGATTGCACTCGTTACATTATTATCCTGATGTAAAATCTGATCCCGATTGAAGTCCTGTCGAGAAACCTCAGTTTTCTCTCTCACCAGCGTGAGTAGTGACAGCCGAAGGAAGTTTCATTCCAACACTACGATTTTCCTATGTTATACAGTGATGTTGGATTAACAGTCTGTAGGTCAGGACTATATCTGGACCATTATTGATTCTACTGATGAAGTTTTAACAAGGATAGGCAGTGACAATAATAATATATGCAGTTGGAAATCTTGGAAGTAAATTAACAGATTTTTGGACATCACAGAAATTGCACTTTCTAATATGTGTTCCTTTAATATTTGGGGTGCAGTTGTCCAATAATGCTGTACTCTTGGCTAAATTTATGGTTACTTAGAAAACCTTGGACTCTGACAATAGGCTAAGCTATGTGACCAACCTCGTACACGACAGGATTTGTTTTGTAGTAATATGTACAGAAATTCAATGTATATCTGCTTCGTGATTAGACATTTCAATAGAGCAGTAGATGAGTTCCTTTTTCATTCTTTCACAATATTCGCAGCGTTTCCAATTTTGAGGAATTCCCTAGTTATAAATCATGATTCTCAGGAATCTAGCTCAACCGTATTGGAAAGTTAATACCTGCTATAATCTAATTAAGATTAAGTGCACCTAATACGGGGAAGATGTGAGTAAAGGGGGACGTCAAGAGGAACAGCCTGAGAACCAGTGATTTATAAAATAATAGAACCCCTTCTATCGTTTTCTAATCAGTACAAAAAGCAGTTAGGTACAAAAAGTGTTCCTTTGATGATTTCAGCTGCACGATTTCTTAAACAAATACGTTTTCCAATCAGGATTAAGGAATCTGTTAACTTTCGACCAATTTCTCTAGTGATGAGCAAGGCAAAGAAAGAGGCAATTGCTTCTGAGGTAGTCACGATCGTCTTGCCTTTAGCCATTCACTCGAGAAAAACAATGATAGTGAACGATTCGACTGTTCGAGTGGCAGGATGACAGAGCGGGCTCGTAATTGGACCGAAGATAATTCTTTTGAACAAATAGAAGACTACGCTCGCCGTTATTGTTCCTGGACTCTTCAATTTCCACTCTTCCCGTTTCAGTTCCCCATTGTCGTGGACGTCTCTTGTAAGAAGTCAGCTACCGTGAGACGTCGACGACAGAAAGAAAGGAGTACTTTGTTACGAGGAAACGCCTCGTGGAACGCGCTCCGAGACATTCTTGTTCCGTTGAAATGCAAGCCGCTTCCTCCCAACCCAAATCTAAAATACGACGGGAAATATTTAGCGCAGTTAGCGTACTAAAATTAAATTACACACACGTAGCAGTTCCGCTGCAAACAAAATATTAAAAAAGTGATCCGCTTTGAATCAGTTCCTGTGTTTAGAGTGACTCTAGGAATTGGGGCAGACATAACTTGGTTTTAAATAGAAATAGATAGAATTAAAAGAAAATTCATTTTGGTATTCTCATTTGAATATCTCCTGGACGAATTACAATCGCTAGGAAATGGAGTTCTGATTTTACTCACGATTCTGCATAAAAATTTCATAAGTCTTCCTGTCACACAGTCGCTCGTTTCATTACTATCGTACTGTTCATATCAAATTCGCAGTCTAATTAATTGTAAGTTAAGTAATTAGACATTGACTATCCTTAAAAACTATCAGAGCAATGCAATTAATTGAGTCATTTTCTCTTAAGCTAGAATAACAGTGTGCATTTATGAAATTAGTCCTTGGCGTAGAAAAGTTTCTAAACTGAAAATTACTAAATATCTGTATTACTATCTAGTGTACAGATAGGATCTAGAACTTCAGTTTTTTATGATTTAAATACACTAGAATATACTAAAATACATTAGGATCCACTAGAACTTCAATCTTTTATGATTCAAAAAAAAAAAAGAAAAAGAAAAAAACATACACAGTATCTTAACATGATAAAATAGCTTCAAAAAACGTGTACCTAATACCTTCTCTTCAAAAAAGACCAGCACTGAACATACCACAATACACGATTCGCCATTTTTCAGTCCCATTCGCGACCACAGTAAACAGCCTAAACCCGTAACTCCTCGACCATCTCCCAGCCCACTAAACCGTTAAAGGGTTAAAACGCAGGCGGTAAACAAGTTCTCCATCCAAGCCTCTCGGTCTCAACAGCCGCTAAACGAAAAATTTCGCGTTCCCCGAAGGGGTATAAGCCGGCAGCAGGAGAGGAGGCGGCATTCCGCCGATCGTGGCTGTGTGCCTACAATTATCGCGGTTTTCTATTATGGTACCCGGGCCAGCGGTTCAGACCAGGCCAACGCGCGGCTGTTCTCTTTGCATTGCTACGTTCCCACGTGCCTCCGCGAATACCTCCACATGCTATACACGACTAATGCCCGGCCTTTCTGGCCTCCGCTTGACTTTTCCTCGGACTAATGGTCGCCTACCTTGGCTCCTCCGGGACGATATTTTGGTGGTACCAAACTAATAAGTGACCGACCGAAAATAGACGCCGCGCACGGCCTAGGGGGTCCAAGCGCGAGGAACGGGGGGTGCTCCTCCGCCTGGCGTCGCGGGCCTGAATATTAGCCCTTCGCGTTCGAACCACGCCTGTGACGCGGTCACAATTAGTAGCGGTCTACTTGAACGGGCGCGTTTCACGCCAAATGCGACCGCTGTTTTAATTCGACGTCTCGGAACGGCCTCGATGCGACGCGCGGAAATATTGGATCTCTCGCGTCTCGTTGGATCGACTTTTTAGGGATCGTCAGAGTCGAATTGATGCATCATTCGGGCTGAGGGTCTGCTTTCACGAGCTGCTCGAATCTCAGCTGGCGTTTCCATCGAAATATGATATTCGAATTAGTGGGAATAAAATAAAGTAATAGCATTTATGATTTATAGGGTGTTTGCGAGTGTTTCCACTGGGTCGAAGATACAGTGGCGCTCGTAAATATTCGAACGGTGACACATGTTGAGAAATAGACGGATTTCTTTGTAGTAACTGATGTATATTCTTTACATTTCTTTTGTGTTTTATAATAATTATAGTAATTGTAGTTTTGTATCGTAAACTTTATCGGTTGCTACCAATATGTCTATAATTCTCCAAACTTGTGAAATCGTTGGTATACTTATGGGCGGTACTATATCTTTCTGATATTAATTTGAAGTACATCGACTGCAATTTATGATTAATGAATTATGATTAGTTCATTATGTCACTACTTTACGATCTTTTTTATATATATAGGATCATAAGAAACTTGTTCAAATAAGCGTAGGGAAATTGAATTTTCTAAATCGTACTACTTCTCTACCATTTATCGTAACTGATATCTTTCTGATAGGTAGTTTATTTTTTTAAGTAAACTAGAGTCTTTGATCGTGTCTCATACTTTTTCATAGCTTCAGTATTTTCTGTGGTTCTAGAAAGGTTAGATAATAGGAACCGAAATAAAAACTAAAAGAAAATAAAAGAATACTATTCATGAAGTAATTTGGAGTGTCTCCTGGTGGAGCATTTTAACTGCCCGCCACTGTGTTTCCTGACTCCGTTACTATTTCGAATCCAATAAATCTCCTTGCAGTCCAAGTGTGTCTTGAAGTAAGGCGTTGCTTGCTTTTTTGAAAGATAGGGGTGTTAAATTCGCGGTATACTGCTTTCGAATATTTCCGATGTATTTTCACCGTGGTTTGTTTATGCTGCACGGAGTCAATTAAGCGTCGGTTGTTTCGGTGCCTCCCAGTTCGTTGGCACAAATCCGACGTTACTCTGGAATCTTCTTTGACATATTTCATTCGCTCCGATATATTGCACACATACCAAAATAATGCTACGATTCGGGGCAGAGTAGCGACAAAGTACATATAACGTTCTAAATTGAGAGTGACAGGTAAAACTGTGGTGTTCGTTTTGCAATTTCAGATTTAAATTGTTCCGTTTTGCTGCATTCTCGCAGAAACACGGAACCATGAAGATATCAGTTCTACAAGAGAGACTAAAAAGTTCTGAGCCCACATACTAAGTTCAAAATTTAATATAATTACTTGGCACAGGAATTCCTAATTCTATAATTCTTATATCTGGAATTAAATTAAATCAAATTCTAGACAGAGACTTACCTAAACCAAAGACTCCCATTCAATGCAATTTGGAGTTCTTCCTACTGTAACATACTATAAAGAATGTCTCATATTAAGATATTATCTCATACTTGCAATAAATACTCTTAGTTACCCATTCTCTCATATCACCCATTCCACTAATCAAGATAAAATTACTCTCAATTACAAGCATCTCACCAGTTGTCACAAAACGTCCGACTTCAACCTCCCAACTGGTCGCGAACACCGGAAGGCAGCACGTTACCCAAAATTATCTGAGAACCTTACAATCATTATTCACTGGTGACTTGAACCAGAACCGAGTTCTCTAACAATGCCCTCGAAAATAGGCCACGCAGAGCCACGATCGTACACCTTCAATCACCGAATCGAATCCATCGTTCTTTAACAAGCCGTATCACACGAAATCCGGCAGCAAAGCGTGTGCCCCTTTGGCCGAGGCGTGCGCGCATAAGCAAACAATAGTCCTCTTCCGTGAGTGGTCGCATCTGATTATACAGCACGGAGTCGGTGGCATTTCGAAGCCTCGGTATTTTCGGAGGAAGAACAAAAACGGATCTTACGAAAGTGGCGTGTGCGGAGGAGGAGGAGGAGGAGGAAGAGAAGGAGGAGAGGCAGAAGATATTCGAGTAGCGAGCAGGTAGGGGTAGGACAATGACCAAAGAATATATTCGGGAAGCGACGCTGGTGATCCCGCTCGATCGAAACGCAAGCCGAATAAATTGGCCGGCCAGCAATGCGGACTTGACCATCGCAAAAATTGCTTCCTGTTACCGAATCCATCCAAGGGGCTCGGTCTCTCGCGTCCTGGTCTCTCCTTGATCCGTAATTGGATGGTCGATCCGCTTTCTACGCGGACGCGAGAGGGCATATTTTCGCAAGCGTCGATTCGTAAAACGATATGTTTTCGGACAGCCACGACGACAAGCCTCCGCGTCTTCTAAGCGAACACGATACCCGTTTCGTGTCAGAACTCAATATTTAATAAACCTCTCGGATGTTGTTAAGAACCGTACTAGCGTTTCGCGTGATCGATATCGACGCGGTTATCGTCGGTATCGATGGCTCGCTGAGAAATATAATCTAAGAGACTGTGATCTACGCGCAGTGAAATCGGCTGAAATCGTCCCCGTATCGCGTGTTCTGGTATTATTCATAACGTGCCATCGATCGTGAAAGTTCCCTCGCGAGATCTGTCCAGGTCGTTTAACTCTTTTCGAACAGCTGACTCCTGCGGCTATAGGCTACTATGCGAGACTAATTAGGGGGTTTATCTCGTGATACGTTTGGATCTCAAGTGGACTTCACTTGCAGTTTTGTTTGGTGGTTCTAGGGAAAATCTAGATAGCTAAGTGCACCTGGGATGTCTGTAGGTTATTAATGACGAAATCGTAATAGCATTGAAATATGTTAAGGAGATTAGAATTTTATGACGTCGATAGAAAATAAGAAACAATAAAGTGTTTGGTAAGCACTACTGGCTACTCCAATGTTTCTCAAGAATACTGAACCCTGAGCTCAGTCAAACACTGTAATTCTATTCTTCGCTTTATAGACTCAGTCTTTCACTAATTTCAGTAACAATCTTGAGTTCCAGTTCTTAGATAAAAATAATAAAATCCCCATTAAGAATTGGCCGTACCAAAATTACTCAAGACTACTGAACTCTAAGTTCACTCAAATACTGTAATCCTATTTTTCACCGAAACTTTGCAGACTTTACAGGCTCAATCTTTCACAGAATTCAGTAACAATTCTGAATTCAATTAATATCCACTTGAAACCTCGTCGAAATTCAATGGAAGCCGTTCCAGGCATTCGTCGCCGAGGCATTAATTTTCTGAAATACTTAGCCGTCACTTAAGGATGAAATGAAACCTTTGATCCGCTCTAAAAATAGAGGAAGCCTGAAATCAGAGTGGACATTTGCTCGGTCGTAAAGCGACAAGCCACGACGAATGAGACTCGCATCCGTCTCGGGATGACATCGGCCGGTGTCCGTATTATCGTAACGGTTTTCAGGTAGATTTTCTGAGAAGCGTGGTTTAAGGAAAGGCCACTCGATCCACGAGGAAGAACTGGACCTCGGATACTGGACACCAGGCAGGGTGACATTCCAGAATAGGCCGATGCGTTCGCATCGCGAAATGCAGGTTATATGCGTCTCTATGCAGCCGCTGCTAAGACGGGTTCTGTACGAGCTCGATTCCTCGAAACGCGTGTGACGAGCATAGGCCAGAAATTCTCGTGCGATCGTTCCGTCAATAAAAATCTTAAGCCGCGAATAATTGATCTCTCGGCGTTTCGACGCCGTGAGAAAGACGTGCGCGAGCTGCGATCCTCGATTCGTATTTGCTCGACGAAACACGAGGGGAAGGGATGAACAGTTTATATTGATGATGGACGTGGACTAGTATCGACTCCAGTCGACTAGAGAAACAGTAGGGATTGACTTGGTTGCTAGATAGGTCTGTCGGTTTGAGTACAAATTTTGTGATAGATAGTGGCTTCTGAGATGTTTCATTTAATTTTAGTAGCGTTTAGCTAGTATTGTAATATAATGTGCTGGGGTTACTGATCTTTTTATTATTAGGGAAATATAATTTATAATGGTACCTGCACAGGGTGTTTCAGAAATACATGTTGATACATCAGAAGCTGAATCTACACACACACAAAATGTTATATAAATGTATGTCTTATAGTCCTTACTACCCGAGTTGTGGATGATTAAGGAAATGTTCGAAATGTCCACTGTGTGGCTCAACATACGCTACTGTACGCCTTACAATTAGCATCGTGTCATATCTGGTGGGTATTGTTCGTAATAGATATGCTTAAAGAGGAATTAGTATTCTATTCAGCTAAAAAAGATGTGGCATTAATCAGTTGCGAGATATCTCGGTTTTTTTTGTATATTTAGCTTAACTATTTTCCATATTAAATTTTGTTTTCAAATATTCCTATATTTGGAAATAATAAAGACATTAAAAATTGATAAAATGTATATGAAATTCTGTACCATGGAGAAGAGTAAAAAGAGGCATTACAAAATTTAAGGAAGCCATTAGGTTCATTCGACAAGTACATATCTACTATCTATCATTTAGATTTTGCGCAGTAGCGATTAGAGGATCGATGTATACGTCAGTGAATTCGATCTCTGAGCAGTCAGTTAATGGAGGCATTCGCAGAGTTCATTACGGTACCGCGACGAAAGAATCCGTAGCCATGGTTCCATGACGGTCATTATTGTCCAGGGTGAGCTCTGCAGAACCTAGCTGACTTTATTACTCGGAAGCAATTTCCACTGTGCAAAAATGAGCAAGCCACCAATATTGCCAATTTTTACGAGACTTCTCAGAAACATCCGTTAGATTCAATCTGTAACAATTTTTATGTAGATGATACAACAGCATCCCATTATTTGAATTACGATGCAATTACCTTTGACGGCGAGCTTAAATTTCTCGATTTCTTTCTGACAAGTAGATGTCACGGACTTTGGGTGTCAGATTTCAATCAAACTTCTTTCGATGAATCGAGACGAAAAATAATTAAAGTCATGTTCGAGCATTTGTGCGAATGAGCCTTATTTATAAAAATATTTAATGTTGTACGACGATATTGACGTCAATTTGTCATTAAATTTAACAGAAACAAAAATATACACTGCACTTTCCCTATGATACGTTAAAAACATTTAATTCCATATAACTATTTTCGCAAACCGATCTAGACACATAAAACAGCTCACAAAAAGGGATAAAAATTTGGATAAAACTTCATCGTGAACGAGGAAAAGGGTAATTATATCTGCAATTATTCAGAAACATGGTTTCAGCCTTGCGATACCATATCGGCGCGCGGCTGCATTCTTCGCTGTCTTCCAATAAACTTCGCGGCGTTGGGGCGTGTTGGGCAATCGACAGCAATTTCACGAGATAGAAAGGAAGGGACGTCGGTTATCGAGGAGAGATACTGTATTCGTCGTAAAAGGCGCGCAGCAGCCGCGGACAGAATGATACGTCGTCGAATTAATTCTGTTGCGAAACAACAGCGGAGCAATTATTTTTCCAGCAATTACTCGAGCCGTACGTGTGCCCGCAACTTTGTGCTGCACAATTCGCCCTGGTGACTCGAACAATTGAATTTAATTACCGTAATGACAACGATCGGAATGCTAATTACTTGACCGGAACGCGGGCCTTTGAATTATTAGCGCACATTCCTGGGTGCCCCTTTCCGATAACCGCCTTTTACGATACCGTCCCTTGTCCACGAATTTCGGTGCCACCTGAATTTATTCCTCCTGCATACCTGTTTCTCGAAAGCCATTCGATAATTTGACCCTCACGGTAGCTGATACTTTATGGACCTCGAGCGACGTTTGAGCAGGTTAACGAGGAACGAGGAACTTGTATCGAGATACTTTGCTGCGGTTAATTTCTCGTGGAAACAATGTTGCGAGTTGCGGTGTACCCTTCTCACAATGTTCATGGCTTTCGAGCAAATGAGGTGATAAATATACGAAATGGTTTCCAAGTTCGTTTTGGGAAGGAATCGTTAGCTGACCTTTTTCGCGCGGCACGGTGCAGAATTTTTTACGATCTGACCTGGAACACATTCACTTTGGTTTAGATTGTAGACGTAGAATTGGTTTTAGAGGCTGTTGTGGGGAACAGAGTATTGTGTACGGTCGTTTATGGTGGTTAGGTATAGTTGATGGTAGAGAAATTCAAAGTCGTAAATTATCCGAGGTGAACAGACATACCTCGTGAAATATAGGCCCAGCAGGTGTCTATGGCTCTAATATCGCATACGGAACTAATTTAGTTTCGGTCAGTTTTTGTCAAGTTCTTGTTTCATTTAATTAACCCAAGAATAGGATCCTGCTGTCGTTTATGTCGTTGCTAGTTTTACGAGTTCGAATATTCTCTAGTGTTACTCGTAATTCTTTATGAAGTTTAATAAATGTTTAGGTACCTGTTAGTTTGTTCTCGGTGTAATACATTTTTACACTTTGAATCGTTTCTAATTTTAATTATGCTTGTGCTCCTAAATTGGAAGCCTACAAAATTTAATCGAAATAAGAATGTAGGATTTTCGTGGGAAATCCACCACAGACAGATTATATTTTACAATATAATATAATTCAATAAAGTTTCTATTTACAACAGCGGTTACAACTAAATATTAAGTTAATCGATGTGACAGCATGCAGTAAGTAGTCCAATTGGCGTACACGACTGTGATATAAATGAGTCTGAGTTTGATCTAAGAGTAGGTTTTAGTACGGCCTAGTACAATGTCTAAAAATATCTAAGAATGTCTAAGGATGTGCTTTTATATAGACTATTGCGTATGATGGGGAGAGGATGACGAGTCCTTAGATACCTATGAGTAAGCCTGACAAATTTGTACTTTGACATAAAAACTGAAAACAGAAGCTGTGCTTATCGATGACACAGGCTAACAGAAGATTGGTCATCTACCAAAAAAATGCAAATATTAAGCAAAAATTAAAAGAAATAGAACAGTAGTAATCTCAAATGCCCATTAATTTCTGTGTTCATTTTTATTCTCTAATTGCTGCAACAGGCATAGAATTCGAAGGAAGAACTGTTGAATTTCCATTTTGAGACACGTCGTAGCGAAACGCTCGCCACGCTCTAAACACAATTTAGTAAATCAGTACGCAGACCACACTTTCACGATTTGTACCATGTTCGATCTCTCAATTCGCCTTTACTGACTCTTTTTCCCGATCCCTCATTTACGAAACCGCGATGCTTTCGAGCCGATAGAGCAGGCTCGTTGCATCGAAGAATGCAATCGCAAGTGAACACGACAGATTTACCTTCTGCGCAAACTTCGAGTCACGCAGCTTCGCAGTGTCGAAGGTATGCGATCTACGATCGGCGATCGCGGCGAGCTGCACACGGTGGTTGTTACGAGTCCATCGAATCGAGATGCAGCAATCTCTGCAATGTCGCCCGATTATCGTCGCTCTACGCCCGTACGAGTATCGTTTTCCCACGGCCGTGTGTAAATATATACGCGTTGGTGACAAGTCTTTCGTAAGGACGCACTTCTTGCGGAACTCGGCCTCGTTCGCGCAATAATTCCGGATCAGACTGTGCTACTAATTGTCTTGGTGCACGCGTGTCGGCATTGTGTCTCGACTTTTCTAAACATTAAGGAACATCTCGATTCATTCTTAATATCGTTTTTTATTTCATATTTTAACTTAGAACAGTAGAAATTAATTTAGAGAAAGACTGAAAAATTATGTGAAACGTAACAAATTATTTGAGATAATAATAGCAATGATCAATAGACTGCGGATTCTTATACATTTATGGCAGATTTCAGTATGCAGAAAAGTACAGTATTCATATAATATAAAAAAACACACAAAATATCAAAAGTTACATAAGTTATATAATATTTGTAGGGCGAAATAAATTTTTAGTTAGCTTGTACTTGTGTAGTTGTGAGTGAAAATAGGAATCAAACACAATTCTGAACCTTAGTTTAATTAGAAAGCAAGTAATGGGATACCTTCAGATTAAATTTGCCAAAAGAAGATGCATCAGGTTGGAAAGCTTTTGGAAAGCTATTTTACCTGTATTTTAATTCATGTATTTGTGCTTTACCTAGTAAAAATGCTGTCAAATTTTTTCTAATTATATCCAGGTTTCCAAGTCTCCCAGGTTCTCCCATCCAAGAGGCCCACATTCTTCTGTAATAAGTACTTCCAGAACCATTACCAATTGGAAAGCGCATTTTCCACGGATGTATCCTTGAAGCCTTGGGTAGTCCTTGGGTGTCTAAGATTTCCCAACGCTCGCTTCGTCTGACTCTTAATTTTTCTGCTCCAGTATGCACAGGAATTGAAACGCGTGGTCGATGCACGTGTCCATGTCCTTCGAGCGCCGCTTGGCGCCAGCTTGGACGATGGTAATTGCTGTATTATGCGAGTTCTGCGGGAACGTTCCTGGGTCGTGTTGGCGTCCAGCGATTTTTCGAATTCTTTTCCTCTGGGCTTCGATAAATTCCACCATTCCTGGCTCTGAAGTCTACTGCTTTTAAAGTGAATACCGATCGCGTTTTTGAATTTGCCGCGGGGTGAGCCTTTTCTCAAGCTTGCTCTGATACTCTTCCAATCTTAGAAAGATATAGAAGGAACATTCTCTTGTTTCGACTTAATTTTTGAGGATAATTTGAGCAAGATCAGTATGTATAAACACATTGATTCGATCAGCGGTGTCTGCTGTCAATTTAACCTGTCAGTTTTTTGACAGATTCGTTTGTATTTGTTTATTGAAATAAGACTGAAATTGTCAATGAATCACCATATGGATCTTGCACAAATTGTCTTCAGTAAAAATTGCAAATTTTCTGATCCCTCTATATCTTTCCTTCGTCTGAACTTTCAATCAATTTCTATTCCATAGCGTTTTTATAGCCAGTGGAACATGAAACGATTTTATTAGAAGAATCCTTGGATAGTAATGAACAAAAAGTGATTCGTTTAAAAGAAAATAGGAAGAATATCTTCTGTTGCTTTTTTATAGAAAGTAATGGTTTGAAATACCGTAAAGTGTGAAGTATGAAATCGGCTGTCAGGTTATCAGATCTTAGTGACACTTCTGTGTCAGGTGTGAACGTTTCTCCGATGTGCTTTCATTAAATTGTCAGTTCCTGGATACTCGCTTCTTCTCCATAGTATGTGTAACGATCTTATTTCAGAGAGTTTATAAAATGCATTGACCAGAATTGGAATAGTTTAGTCAGAGTCTAGGAAAACGTACCAAGTGTTCCTTTCTAAACGATCCTCGACGTGCTACCATTACCTCGAATGCACGATTATCGCGTCAAACTTCGAACACACGCACGAAATGTCAACTAGTTTTCAAGCGAGTCCTGCAGAAGCTTAATTACCACTTGAAAAGTTGCTCAACTCGATCGAGTAGGCAGCAGTATAGAAAGCGACTTTTCAAGTTTTCATTTGTTTTGTAGGACTTTGAGCGTGTACATGGTTAGCTTCGCTACTGTGGCGTAACACTCTATTGCAAGCTGTCAACAAACTCTGTAATACTGTTCTTTTACAATTACCAACTTTGTAAAAACTGTTTTTAATACTTGGATGGTTGAGAGATAACATTCACTTCAGTGACAAATTTATGAGAATCACAGAAAAAATAATTATACATTTTCTTTTAATTACTCTTACCCTATTGCACACACTTTAAATGTATATCAAGGTTCTTTTTTAAAGACCTCATGATAAATATTAATTTCACTATAATGTACATGAACAGTT
The DNA here is from genome assembly GCF_051401765.1 of Calliopsis andreniformis. NCBI lineage: Eukaryota > Metazoa > Arthropoda > Insecta > Hymenoptera > Andrenidae > Calliopsis > Calliopsis andreniformis. The sequence goes on along the minus strand of NC_135073.1, from coordinate 9,919,847 downwards.
CTTAATCCCAAGAATCCAATTTATGCATATGCTTGCTTATTTATCAAAATATTAAATAAAAAATAACGTCCGTCTCAAAAAAACAGTCAAAGCTAATGTGATTCATTGTATCTGTACTAACAGCGTAAGAAACGCCATGGTAAAATATCGAGAAAGTACCACACGATTCTCCTAGAGATCCTACGAGAGGATAAGATCGTAACGCGGATCCCGATCGAGCTTCCAGAATCGCGAACTTTCTGTGCACGATCGCAACTGAGTCCTAATGGTTTTCACGCGATTTCTAAGGTATCTCTATCGCGATCTTCGCGAAACGATCGCACCATGAGTCCACGTGAACGCAGAAATGGCGAGTAACGGCCGAAGGGAATTTATAAGGGAGCAAAAGGGACGATTGGCGAGCATGGAAAAGCGAAGTCAATCGAAGCAGTGCCACGGACGATCGCGTGCATCGCCGTCATCCTACGTCCCTTTAGTATGCTAATTGATGGTATAAATTGCGCGGGAGCGAGCCTGTTTTCCAACCGTGTAAACGCCGAGCTCCCTCGACGCGTCCACTTTCCGTTTACGTGCGAAAGTGCGACCAGCTTGTGTGTGGGTCTCATAAACGTACTGAACTATGGAAATTTTGGTCTTTACGAAGCTCGGGAGCTCAGGTTTAATGACAGTTTCTATACTGAAATATCTACTTATACATTGTAGTTTTTTTTAGTGCTTATTAATAAATATGTGCAGATTATAATATGCATAAGAGTTTTTGCTGAGTGGATCCTTGAATAAAAATACAAGGAGGATATAATTTATCTCCTAATTTTGTAATAAATTAGAGGGTAGTCGTCGTTTCCCGAAATTTCTTCATCGTGATGACTTCGTTTGGTTGTTATAAATTCATTGGGAATGCAGTAACGACAGATCATGCGTAACGGATGACCTTTCGACTGATAGATTTTTTACGATGGTATGCAAATATCCATGGAATCGGGTAATTAAAATGTCATCTTCAGTCGTTTTAGTTTGTACACAGGATTCTTGATAGAATATAAGTGGTCGGTATTAATCACTATTTTCTACATCTTCAAAGCATTCTTAGTTATATCAATAAAATGGAATACTTAGATATTGAAATTGAATATCTGCACGTCTGAAAAACGCAACTATGATTTCTGTAATTTAAAGTTACATTACTGTCACATTAAAATGAAGATGATACATTAATTAATGGCATTTGAAAGTCTTTTACTTGAATCGTGTCAAGGTCTGATATGGTCTCGGTAACCACAAGTTTCTACTCACAGGTTAAGTAACCAGTATCTACGAGTAAATTCGCGATATTGTTCACAGAACACGTAATCTCGAGCTTGTTATGGGGAATCGATGGAGCACGCCTCTACGATCTCCAATGAACTGTGTGTACAGGGTGATCCTAAAGCTAGGGTCCAGTTATTCTTCTTTTCTATACAAACTTCCATACACTCGTAATCACATATTAACAGCTACTCGAATTTATGCAACATCTATTGAATCTTTTCATCCAGAATGATTGCAGTACTGCACGTGCTTAAATGCTTAGAATTTAGAACCTGTCTGTACAAATAGACAAAACGATCATAGCCTGTGAGCATTGCTGTTAGCGTCCCCAACGACGTCGTTTCGTCGGCCAAATTGGCCACTTTCGATTGCCATGCAATCAGCTTGAAATTTATTGCGTCTACGTGTCCGACATTCGTCGCGATCTGGCGAAACAATGCGATGGGTTGCCCCCAGGGTCTCGCCAGACCGAAATCTCGGTGTTTACTCGTTAATTCTGTCGCTGTTTCCCTCGTGGGTGTGTCCTGTACCTTCCGTAATTGGTCTGTGTCAAGCCGACCTTTTCAGGGAATTCTGTTCAGTATTTTTCGAGACGCGAATCGAGAAAGTGGCGATCGAATCGAACCGAAACGCTGATGAACTGGATACCACCGTGAATACGGATTTAGAAAGCGAGTTCTAACGAGAAATCAGAGTGAAATAATCTTTACACTTTAGAGTCTGGTTCCACCTTCTTTCTGCAGCCTAATTAACATTGAGTTATTCTTCCAATATTACATAAACCTTGAAAAAGTGAATCAGAGGTTTCCCTCTAAATAGCTACGTAAAGAATTCAAGTCTTCCTGAAAAGATGAAATGTAAGAGAGGTTCCTCAAAATTGAAATCTGTTTTAAATAATAAATAATAAAACTATTCTCATGTCTCCAACAATTTTATCACGTAAGATCTCAGGAATTATAAAATAACCTTCTCTGTCTTTCTGTTTCAGGTGAGTAAAGCACTAGAAATTGTACTCTATTTCCAACCGAATGTAAGAAGTAGCAGTCACGCCATCAGCTGTACTGCAGACAATAGGACAGCGCAGTGAGTAGTAAAATTACACTCTGTTCCACGTCAAGTGTGTTGACCTAATAGATTAGCAAAATTATCCTTTCATTACTAAGGAACAATTCATTCTGTACCGTTATATAGCGCTTCATAAGTGTGCGTGAGCAGCTAGCAAGGAGTCCGCGGAAAATATTTCCTCCTTCGATGCATTATTTCGCAAAAGGGAAAGACATTGCTTAGGCAGTCGCGTGAACTTTTGAAGCCTGGCCAGAGGAAAAATCGCGCTAGCGAAATGTCGCGGCGAGTAGATAGACGGAGAGAAGGACGTCGGGGAAGTGAACGTCTCTGGACGTTTTCTAAGCGCGGCGTGAGGGAAAGGGAGGGAGAGAAGGACGAGGGATTGGGTGTGATCGAGAAAAGTATCCCCTCGGAGCAGAAATTCCTTTTACGATCGTGCCGTTTTGTGTCGACACAGCTAGGAGAATACAATCGATGATTACGATCAGAAATGATGGTTCGAATATCTTCGGTCGACGATTTTGTTGCAACGCCGGAAGACAGTTCTGCGAGACGTGAGCTTTTGCCTTCTCGATTTGACTCCAGTGGTTATTAGTGACATTTCGAGGGTGATTTCAGATTCGCTATGTCGTAAGGCTGCCATTTACCTATTTACCTAAACGCTGGAACTAGTAACAATTAACGCATGTATATTACCTATAGTACTACTATTGGAGTGGTCGAAAGGTCAGACTTTTTGAGAAGACATGTAATTCATGAGGAAAGCTTTTAAAGTATGTCTTACTTTCTTAAGTAATATACAGATCTATAAATTTTCGAATATTAAATATTCAAATGTTCAAATATTTAAATCTTCAAATTTTTGAAATAATTCAATATTTAAATTTTCAAACATTTAAATTTTCATACTGTCCAAGTTTCAAAGAGATAAACGTACACGAATCAATTTGAATAGAAATAAAATTAGTTTCTTTTCGACATCTCATCTGTGAAGGACAGAAATCACTTTTTCTATAGACAAAGGAATCCCATATCAGACAAAAGAATCACGAACTCGATGTTATCAACTAAAAGACACGTGTACGTAGTTCCTCGGTCCAGTTGAACACACGTGCAGTTTGCGCCATATGGCAGACAAGTCGAGATATTGCTATCGTCGTCTCGTGATCTTGGCGATTTCTCTGGATCCACGCTACCATCGCCACGTGTCCTTGAACTCGTCCTCAGCAAGGCCCAAACTGCTGAACTTGCTTTCCTCTGTGTCCTCGCCCTCAACACTCCTACCTTTTGATCTCCGTTGTCTCGTTCTCCTCTTATCTGCACGCTCGTTTGCATTCAAATAAAGGCCTGCATGCTTTTCACAACAGCAGGAGAGGTAATAAATAATCGTATGTATCAAAGCTGCGAATTATTTGTCGGTGAAGTGGTAGGGATGTGACGTTTGAACGACTGAAGGTTAAGAATTAGAGGCCAGGAAGAAGTTGAAAAGGGCTAGAGAAAATAGGGTCTAGAAAAGAAGATTAGGGTCTAGGAGGCGTGATTAGGGGTTAAAGTAAGCGATTAAGGACTAGGAAGGAAGAAAGAACTAGAAAAAAGGGAATAGGTCATGCCGAAGGACAATAGAAGAAAAAACGAGTCTTGGGAAAATTCTTCTCGTGGATAGAGGAAGTAATATATCTCATTTCTAATATTCATTTTCGCGTTTTAATAATATTCAGTTAATTTATATATATATATTTCTCATTCACACAAATTCATTTTAATTATCCACGCAACCTAAGAGAAATTTAAAAGAAATGAGTTAGTTCAAGAGAATTTACTCGTTCACTGAAAAATCATTTCGAAAATGACTCTTGTGCACTTATTAGAACATTAAATAACTCGCAATTAATATTACAAACATTTCTTCCTCGTACTTTCTTCCTAGGCATCTCGCGAATTCGCAATCATACGGTACGGACACAAAATGGCAGGTATGAATGTCTTTAACCAGCAATTAACTTCGGGATTTACCCGCTGCGATGCTTCAGCTATTCCGGTCGTGCTTTTGAAAACGTCTTCCCGTGCCTGCGCGATTTCACCGTGCTCGTGATTGCCGCATACACGGAAGATCTGTTGTAGACTATTTAACCGGGATAATGATCGATCAAATTCTCTAGGTATACTAATAATCGACTCATTCCGGGAGACTCAGCGCAGCTGCAATTCGATTAAACGCTTCCGTCGATTACGAGAGAACAGTTTGTTTTCTACACATCAAATCATACGCTTGGAGAAGCTTTCTTGACATTTCCGGATTCTATGCTAATTACCTCAAGGTTTTATTTGTTACTTCTACAGCCATTAAGCGCTTTAATTTTCTACACATTTTTCCGTGCTGTGCATTACATTGAATAAAATTTTTCATTCTGAGTCAGTGTTTGAATAGTTGCTGATCGTTTCGGGTCTCCAAATAGAAAGAAATTACGATAGAAATTACACTGTTAACACTTTTCCTCATGTTCAATGGCGGCTAGTTGGATAAGTGCATATAGAGGGTGTTTAGGACATGTCTTTATATGACCCTTTTTCATTGTTTTTAAGCATACAATCATCTCACGAAGCGAGTCCCACATGTCACGAAATACTCTGTATAAATTGCAAAAAATTCAGTAGTAAAACTACTTATTGTTAGACCACTTCTATGGCTGATTAAACATTGAGCCTTTTCACTTTACTCCATTCTTCAACCCTGATGAAAGTACTCTTATCTATAACTAACTAAGCCATTTCAGGGAGTCACTTTAAAATCATTTTTGTAATTACCAATCCTGATGGTACACATATTCCTCTATAGATATTTATTTAAAAAATTGAATGAGTAGCAAACGAATCCTTACTGCTTCTCAGAAATTGTTCCCTTATAAGTTTCTACTCTTCCATTCATTCTGACCAATTTTCTCGTGATCTCGAACTCCAAATCTACTCCAGACTGTAAATATCCCTATAGATATAGAATGTTCACTGTGTCAGAAGTAATGGAGAACTCGGGGAAAGAAGCTGGAAATGAGTAAAATAGGAGGAAAGGAAAAGAAGGGAAAACCGTCGTCTGGCAAAGTGATCACTGGCAGGGGCAAAATTACATTGGTACACGACCAAATAAATGATCGTTGGTGTAAACTAACCGGTCGTGCACACGCGAGCGTAAAGGGAACACATATCGCGAGCGGGCCGCTTGCGCTCGGGAAAAATCGGTCGAGGAATTTCTGCGGCAGCAAGGACGACGATAAATCATAAAATATCTGTAAACGGTGGCCGTGCTACGAAGGGTCGCCTCTCTCTTTGCTCTTTTATATAATACCTGGCGGGTAGAGAACACGAGCGGTCGTATGTCGAACCTAACCACGTATTACGTTCGAACACATGTAGAGGACGGAACAAGAAGCGTGGAGGCAGCGTGAAGCGCTACCGACTGTGCAGCTTGCACGTTATGTGATCCAGGCTTTGCCTTGGCGAGATGATCTTCCGTGAACTCTCTTTGACGATTCGGAAGGTCAAGTTGTGATTTAGAATGACGAGAGATATATCTAAAGCTGAGTCTACACTACTATATTGTATAATAAAGTTACACAACAGAAAACAGAAGAAAGACATATGTGTAACATTTCTTTTTTTCTGTTTTCTAAAAAGTTATGTAACATTGTTATATAATATGTATTGTATTTATTTGTAAGAGTTATAAAAAAAGTGGAGTTATTTCATGTAGGTGTCAGGTGTACAGAAGATTGAAAAGAAGGAAAGTATATAATGTTCAAAATGTGTTTTTCTATATAAAGGGTTCAATTTTATTTCAGTACAAAATTGAAGCTGAATATCATTTTTCATTTATTATCATCTGTTTGTAACTTGTATATTATCAATATTATGTAAGGTTGGGTGATAAAAAGTGTTGATAAAAGATTTAGGGCAGTAGTATCAGTTAAACTGATAGTTAGTATGGATCTGTGAATTGATACAATAACTGTAATTCGTATAAAAGATAGAGAAGACCCTCTTTTGGAAAAATAAAGGAATCTATGTTACAATCGTGTATTATCTACTTATCTATTTACTTTACTGACTGTTCATAACCGTTTCGCGATAAAACGAGTTTTATTTTATCTTTCATACAAATCAGGGAAGTTTCGAAACGAAACATTGATCGACAGGTAGAAACTGTGACTCAGGTAGGTAGATACAGTCGAAGCTAGCTGAGCAGCTGGCAACTGGTCATTAACAGGTTTTACGAGCAAGGATGTGGCCAGACGAGGAACAGTTTTCTTTATTCTAGTCCTTTTCTGTAAAAAATCGGTTCGTTCTCCTAGCAAGGCGATACTTGTCATCTACTTCCGACGTTGTTAAATAGAACTTTTCGTCTTCGAAGAAGGAACTCACTGCAGAAGTCACAGTCGACTAATAATTAGAATACACAAGAACATTAAGAGGAAATATGTATGCCGGAAGCAGTCATTTATTCGGTACACGAATTAATTTATGTAAAAATTTGGTTAGACTACTATGCAAATTTTATTCCACATAGCCCTCTATAAAATTTATGCGCATTCATTGCGTAAACAACCTAAACTGCTTTATAAACTCGTACAACTGAAACTTACGAAAACTTAGACAGTTTCCTGCACAACAATTTTAATCAAAGCCTCCATTAATCAGCATTTTTAGTTCCCATAGGTCTCACACATTTATACCTATACCTATACCTATTTCCTCGAATAAACAGCTTAGCCTACACATAACTCAAATATTGCCACTAAAACATCAGGAACATTGACATTCTTACCGCATAAAACGCTTACTAAATCATCGACGATATATCATCGCATTGGACTCGTTAGACCAGGGCAAAAAAAAAAGCAGGCAGCATGAACTGGTTCAGAAACGGGCAATCAACACTCGTCCAGCGACACTGTCTGCAAGAAAACTGTGTCGGGCGAACGGAGCGTCCCGCGGCGCGCGTCAAAACGAGTTTTCAGTTCGATCGCTGGGAAAGATGCACCGCCCTAGGACCCCACAGACATCCTCTGGGTACTTGGAATCGACGAAGGACGACGCGACGTGTCCAGCGGCAGCTGAAAACGTGAGCGGAAAGTCGTCGAGGTTCCACGAGAGATTCTGGGGAAAAGAAGGGACGAGCCTGACCAGACCCAACGAAACTGCTAATGGCTGTCTCGTGAGAAGCGACCCATTCGACGTCGGGGCAAGAAATGATTTATAAGTCGGTGTTCCACTCGGTGCACCGTGTAAACTGCGCTTCTCACGTGGATGCGCTCGTTCGAGCGTAGTTGCAACGAGGCTGGGATCATTGCTACGCTGTTATTGTCGTTAATTGGGGGACTGTGGGATGGAAAAGTCTGAGGTCGTATGGTGATCTTGGGAATTGGTTTAGTGGTATTTCAGTGAGTTAGAGAAGCATTTGCACGCCTGGTTTGTGTGTAACAATTAGACTGAGATCTGTAAATACTTATCTTTATAAAGAAAATTAGAGAAATTTCTTTCATCCCTGGAACGTTATAAAATTTATTCAACTTTCGATAGTTTCTACATTTTTCCATGTTATATTTATTTCCTTGCACATTAAAATTTTTCATAAATGCAATCTAGAAATGGTATTAATGAGGATAATAAAGTATCGTTTAATAGATTCTTACGTTTAATAGTAAAAGACTTAATACTGCATATTAAGAAAATATAAGAGAAACGTTATAACTTATGAATGAAAAAAAAATATTTTACTTAACTTTTATATAGTAATTATACATGGAAAAATTGTGCCACGAAAGAAGCTGCAAAAAATCGTTTAATGAATGCTTCAACTCTCTTCGCTAATTCTAGGTGTACTTTTCTAGCTCACTGTACTTCAAGGTACAAAATATCAACTTATTAGATTTCTGTAATAGGATAAACTTCCTTAGTAGATCACGGTCCAAACATTATTAGAATGCCAGTGAATAATCTGCTACACTTCTCTTTTCACTGAATATTCACCATCACCTAGTTAATCTAAACGCACATAGCAATTACATAGGAATTTCTAGTAGAAATTTCTAAAAGAAGAAGCGTTTTATAAATTAAATTAAAGAAATTACTCTAAAACAACTAGTTCGTGTCTTGAGGAAATTGCACCGAGCGTAGTATCCAAAGTGTTAATAGGTTAATTGACATTCTCGTTGCGATCTTATTAAGAACCACCTGTTTTCCTCTATTTACGCGATTTCGTGCAAATAGGCACTCAGGGGGTGAAGAGAAAGTGTCCGCTGAGTATGAAGGAAATAACAGGTTAAAGAATCACGTCGGCTGACTTGCGATGAAGAATTAGCGAACCGAGAAAGTCTGTAGTCGCGTATCACGCGACTTATCAGAAATGCAGATCAGAAAATTATCCCCAGGGAATTATTTGTTGAATGGAGCGATCGTGAAAGTGTGTCAGCGTACATTACATAGTAAGGCAAAGAGGAATTAATTATATGACGCATTTCAGATGAATGGTTCTTGTTTATTGAAGGAAGATTTCTACTTATAGGTGCTTCACTGGTCTCGATGAAGTTATCTATTTTGACAAGTTCAGAAAAAAACTGAACATATGATTAACTGTTACTGTAATGAAAATTGCAATGCTCTCGACACACTATTTCAATATTATATGCATAGTGAAATCCATGACATCGGTTACTTATTAAGTACACGTGTAGATATTTGTCACTGACTGATATTTAAATCTAATTTTTCAAGAACGAAGTGTCCACGCAATATCGTTATTCTTAATTTTCGTCTTATTTCCAGCCATGCAATCTACCTAACCCAATTTGTACCATGAATTATGAAACACCCTGTACGCGTTCAATATCTTAACATCAACATTTTTCATTGTCTTCCTCCAAAACTGTCCCCCACGCTTGGAAACACCCTGTACATCATCGCTATTCAGCAAACCGCGCGTCGAGCGTCGCAATATCGACGAGATATCGCAATATCGATCGAACGTCGCGATACTGCATAGTAATTATAAGATAATCGAATGGAATCGATGCAACGAGTCGCGTTAAAAGGGGCCCCCGCAGCGGAGATCGGAGGGACTCGTTTTCTCCCTCGTTGGTGATCCTTTTTTTCCGTCGTCTCTTCGTCAATTTATCGAGCGCTCCTGTAAACGACCTTGCCGGAGTGGAAGGACGATCGAAACGACTCCCGGAATGCATCCGCTCGTGACCTTCTTCTCGGATGCACCGGTACCGAGCCGCTGATGCATACATGCACCTGCAACGGGTTTCGGCGTAACCGGTCGTAGACTTTAGGACTTTCACCCGATATCGACGTACAGCGATCCAAGCAAAAGCAAACCGACGGCACCTTAACGGAACGATAATGCCGGATTATAGTGCTACCGCGACCCCATCGTCGAATTCCTCGAACGCTCGCGACAAGATTAACATTGCGGGATCGTAATTGACGTCGGTGCTTGAGCCGAGTGCGACGAGAACCGCGGATGATGCCTGGCTTGATCGAAAATTAGTTCGAGAAGGATATCATTACTATGGGAAAATTAACCTTTATGTGTGTGGAGTATATGGAACATATTGTGATGGGGTTACTGCGAGTTTATTAAGCAGATTACTAGGAGAGTGCAGGTTTTTTACACTTTTTTGGATTAGTCGTTTCTGGAGGGTGTCTAGGAGTAGTTTTTGTATTAAATGTGAGAGGTTCAGTTAGTATTAATATTGAGATTTCTTAGACACTTTTGTGAGAAGTTTTTGTGAGAAATTTTGATGAATAGGTTTCACAGTGGGTAAGTTACAAAGTTACAAGGTTACAGAGAAATGTAGAAACGTACATTTTTGTTAGGGGTATAGTTTATTTAAAATTCATACAGAGTATTTGACAGCAGATGTTAAAAACTTTAAGAGGTGATTCTGTATGCTAAGATAAGACGAAAATAAAGAATAATAAAAATATTTTTGAGAAAAGTTTTAAAAGCTGTGTGAAGTATGTTTGACTTAAGATTTATTCTATTGCTGGCGTGAATTAACCTGGTCAAAGACAGCAAAATCAATAAAATAAGTTTTTTTCAACAGTTAATATCTCTGAAACAAAATCTTAGACTTAATTTTGTCACTCTCGATTTTCATCCTATTTTGTCATATAAGATCACCTTTTAAAGTCTCTGACATCTGTCGTCGAACACCCTGGGTACCTAAATTTAGTCAAATTTTCTATTATTATCTGAGTTTCCTTCATGTGATACCTCAATGCCTTGCTAATCCTTCAATAAAATTGACTTTTATAAATTGACTTTTATAATAAGATAAAGTTCCTTTCAGACACCAAGGGAATCAAAGTTTTAATGTCGCCGTCGATGTTATTTTCGCTGGCGATACGAAGTTACCTCAGCTGAACCGGCTATAAGTCGATGCCTTATACGCACAGCTGACGCGATTACTGGATTTTCTCCTAATACGGATTTCTACGCTTAGAATCGTCTCGTAGACGTGAACTCCCGCCTGGTGTATCGAACAAAGAGGAAGGCAAGATCTGGTTTCACCGCGATCGAGGAAACGAAAATCTGTAAAGGAAAGGGAACAGTTTCTTCAAGTAAACATTGAATCTCGGCGCAACATCACGCGTAGCAGTTGCTGCTGCTAATAAGGCAAATACGACAGATAAATATTCCAGCAAAGGAAACGTCTTGCACTGCGCAGCAGTGAAAGAACTATCAAACAGTGCTTACCTTTGTCTTTTATAAATGCGACACGATACGATAAGCCTTATTCTTTTATATGCAAAATAATTCATTGCATGGAATTAATATATTATTAAAGGTGTCATGATACAGCGATTCATGAAACGCCTCTAATTCAGTAATGAGAGACGCTTAAAACTCATAGTTGTAAAGAAGTTTCTGGCTGACAAGAATTACCTTGTTGCGTCGTTAATATTTCGACAATACTCTCTAAGAGACCACCTTGAATATTTTTGCATACAATGCGTTTTTGTCACCGTGATTCAGTCTTTGTTAAGGATTTTTATTGCGTGTTTAAAGCGCCTCAAGGTCTGAATATCATTATATAACAATTAAATTGGCATACGGCTGACAGGCAGTATCCTTGGAGTAGCGGTTTTTGAATGCATTTAAAATTGGCTCTTAAACGGACACAATTTCTCGATTCGATTAAAGGAATGTGTGGTATCGAGATCCAGTTCACGAGATTATTTTTACTTGCCAAATATAACGAAAGAATGCAGCCTCTGGAATGCTTGAAATCTGCTGCATTCGTGCCACCCCTGCGATTCTCCGCGAGGTTTATTTTCAAAATACTCATCGATGGTAATAAGTATCCCTGGTGACTGTTTGGTGAGACAGCAAGTGGAGGATCGAGGGATTCCAAAATCTCTGGAATTCGTGCGCGTCTGAATACACAAAGGCTATGAATTCATAGCTGCGACGGTCAGTATTTGTGGTAGGTCAGTGCGAGGGTCTTCCAACTTGCTGACCCATAACGGAATCGTGCACTACTTCACTTGATTTGACACATTGCAATGATGACAGCATGATGATTTGAGGCACCTGATACACATTGACATCTGTTTTACGAGAATAATAATTTATGAGTTGTTTTAATCGAATCTTGTCTTAGATTTTCAGGGATTAATTTTTTCGTAAATGAATCTAAAAAAAATTATTCAATTTTTAGTAATAATACACACGATATAAAACGAGCCTCATAACTCACTCTTTTCTTATGAAAATTAAACTAATATTGCAATTTTAAATTTTATTGGAACATCATTTAAATTTTCCCTTAAAATCGAGTTGGAGTCTTATTACTTTGATAATTATTGAAAACGATTTTCATCGAACTTATAACCACCACTTGGACACCAGACAGCTATGCAATACGCATTCATATGATTAACTTAAGATTCAGACTTGGTCTCGTCATCCATGAAGAATTTTCCCTAAATTGAAGAAGATACCCAAGACGAACAAAGCCTCATGAAAATAATTTCGTTGATTGTTTCACATGAAGCGTTTAATCTCGGCCCGGAAATGCCGCGTGGCTGGACTCGACCATATTCAAAAGGCCCAACGGTTTCAGCTGATGGGTCACGCTACGAAAATAGTCGGTCCATGGTTATTTCGGGTCCCTTTATTCCACCGTTGCGCTCGTGCATCGAGATCGTTACCGAGCTTCGGTTAGACGAAGATTTGTTGTTTCTCGGCTGCATGCGAGTTTTCACGGAACACGCGCTTTGAAGGGCTTCAATTGGCGTATTAAAACGCGGAGCCGCTCGTCTTCAAAGCTCGACCCATTTCCTCGTCGGAATTTCCAGCTAGCCAGGAAACTTAACTCTGCCGCGAAGTGCGTCTGTTTATCCGATTAATTGAAACCTCCTCGCGGATCGACTGCATCTGTAGATTCGTGTTTACGACTTATTAGATCCCAGCAATGCGCGTGAGATGTTCTACTAAACAGGGGAATGCACAAGAATATAGTTCAGTTACAGTACAAAGGAGAACTTAGAAAGTCTGTAGAAGATTAAACAAAGTTCCAGCGCAATTCTTGGTATTTTTGATTCTGAAGGATTAGGTTGGCTAGGCTTATATTCATTAGGCCACTCTTATGTTCATTAGAATAATCTTCTTTCAATATAGAATTTAAGTAGGTACATACGTATCAGGTTGCTGACAATCCTGCTAGTCAATCCTAAGTAATCCAAAGAATAAATTAGTAGACAACGTCTGCTTTGTTCGATCTTCTTGCCACAGACAAAACCTACTTAATTTCCATCAACACACCAAATCACTTTCTAGAGTTAAACCAACATCAATCAGGACTCGTGAAACTCTCATCTACGCAACAGTATTGTTTCTCAGTACCATCAAGCAAATTCCATTCTATAAACTCATGATTAGTGCCATCCAGAGTCCCCATTCGAGTACACTTACCCGATGAGATTGATGAACGACAAAGTCCCTCTTCTCGAGCCAGCGTCGATGCCTCCACGGCGTCGCCAAGCACAAAAGATGAAGCTGAGCAATCTAGAGGCATAAGGAAGCTGGGAAAAAAATCAATTCATATGACGCGCATTATCAAGCCTCTATGCGATCCTCCCCAGCTCACGGTAGACTCGTGGAGAGCGTTCCTCCTTAATCCAAGAGGCGTTCAACGAATAATGAGAGCTTCGAATCTATGTCGTCCTGCGGAGACGCCTCTCGAGCCTCGGGAATCCGCGCGCTTTTCAGAGCCGACAGTGAATGGAAGGAGGAGCGTCCTCTGTATTCCCGCATAAAAGCGATGCGAACGGATCTTTTTAAGATTCTTTCGCGGCCTGGAGCGTTCTCGCGACGAGGATCATCCTTCGGCGCATTATGTTCCGCCCGTACCACGTACAGGCTTTGTGCGTCGTTGCTTGGGCCCGGTGCAAGCCAGCGAGCAAATTTTCCACGTGCTTCGTGACCGTCTGCATGCACAGCCGTATGAGTAATTTATCGGGGATAGTTCCACTGGGTGAAATACGAGCCATCGAGGCAGCGTTCTTTCTGCAGCGCAGGCATTTTCGTGTTTTCACGATGGGGATCGAACATATGGGCAGGAAAATCTGTTGGTAGAAGGGAGTCAGGTGGAAGCAACAGGATGTGGACTGCTCCTTCTAGTTTTTGCGATGTTTCGAGCCTGACGGCGTTCGACACCCCTGATATTCTGTGAGACTGCCTTCTTTGACTCTGTATTCTTGGGTGTGAACAGTTGTCTGAACTTAGACTGCTGTTGGAAGTTTTGTTGGAAATTAGGCGTGGAAATTAATTTGTAGCGCTTTTTCTTTGTTTAAGAAAAATCGAGTAGAATTTTGATATCTGAAATCTTACCTTGGAAAAATCTGAATTTTTAATTATTTCCGAGGAGGGTGGGTGCAAAATTTAAGATTCTTTAATTAAGATTTAAGAATTTTTATAGATATATATACAACTCATGTAGTTTGAGAGCTGAGTTAGTTTTTATACCTAATAATACGAGTAGAATATTGAATGTCCTGAGATTTAGTGACGTGTTTCATGTATTTTCATTTAATCTTATTAAAAATAATAAGACTTTTTAGCTCAGGATGTATTCGCGATTTTATAGTATTTAACATTAATATTGACTGAAAATTTATGAACTCTTATAACCTGAATATTATAGACAGTTTGAGAAAACTCCGCAAAGCTAAAGTGCCGGTTATCTTCTTCTAATTCAATCTTTTTATTCGTTGTTATGGTTTGTACACAGGCATTGACGCTGTAAGGGTAAACCCAACAGGAAGCGAAAATACTTAATTACCAGCGAAATTCAAGTGAGATAATCAGCGAAGGGAGTAAAACGTATCGCGAAATTGATTCTTAATGATGGAGACGATTACAGTCTCTGTCATGTGTTGATAACCATATTAAATATTAATATCTAGTAATTTGCATCGATTCGACCTCGCCTGTGTCCACGTTAATCTTCTTTCAATGTAAGGTTCATCATAAGCCTCGATACAGCTTTCATGTGCTTAATGAACGTATATTACGAGAAGATTTCCAAGATAGGTTCCCATAGATGGAACACGTTCACGAGTGGGAGTGGTAAATTGATCGCGACCGCTCGTGTAACTTGCATAAATTAATATAATTTTATCCTACAGGGGCGTGCACGAGGAAACGTGTTCCTATTAGGTGATGGGAATACCCCTTCCTTTTCGTTTCAAGAATTCTCTTATCACTGAAATTCGCTTGAATTTACTAGCAAATAATAAATCATATTCATTGAACAAATAGAACAAAATTGTACAAACATATTGCTCTTTTATTTCCATCTATCATAATTTTGAAAATTAAACGCGCACTATTTCTACTACGTGTTAAATTAAAGTTTTTCAAACTGTAACAAATCGTCGATAGGAAGTGTCAATTACTGTCAATCACTTTCAAGGATAGCACGCCTACCTAATTTTCATGGAAACCAGAAGATAAGGTAGTTTGCATTGAAGGTGAAATAGAAAATATTAAGATTACTCAAATAATGTGAATGCAATCCTAGAACCCTTTCTCTCTCAATTAATAGCAAAATCGAAGCTAGTAAATTTTTCCTGCCGAGCGTACATGCACAAAAAGACTGAAAAATCTGTATTACGTTCGAACCACGTAATACCTTCGCTCATGTAGGCTCCTTTCTACACACATCCTCTCAGGTAAGCCCATTATTCTGACCGAGCACTCTCGTTAAGTCATTAGAAAGTCTACTTGTTGCCGTTAATGAAGTAATCGATAAATCGTGACTATTTTATCTAGATCGCAGATAAATCCGGATCGCGACACGCGAGAACTTTATCGCTGATGACGGACATTCCCGTTCCTGAAAATTAACATATGCAGAGTGGAAAGGGGGATTACTTAACGCGATTTATGTCTAAGTACTGATGAAAATTAACGCGCGCGCACGTGGAACGCAGGAAGCTTGCATGCTTGCCAGTGAAACGTTATTCAAAGCTGGTTTCGAGCAGGACCTGTATTGCGCGAAATTCATACGCTTAGAGCGAAATTGGTTGCGTACAATTACGTGCGTGGCATTCTCGCAACGATTAACACATTGGAAGCTAGAAATAATTTAACCTGCATCATGATGGTAGACTTTATGTTTGCTCGTTGAGTTAGTAAAAATGTTCGAGTTATTGAGTTAATAAAAATTGAGCGTTGCATGGTTGGAGTTAAACATACCTTTCATCGCTTTTGTAATACACGCGCAAAGTATATATTATTCTCTTCTGCAAGGGGCTCTGCTTATTGAAATAATTGGAGGTAAATGCCTCAAATCTCTGACTATTTCAAATACACATAAAGCTTCTTATTTCGTGAAGTCAATCGATTTGTCAAATGAGTGACCTAACCCAGCACCAGAAACTGAGAAGCCTCTCCTAAACCAATTTAAAATCCCCTCTGCTTCCATCCTCGCGCCACCAAGTTTCTCAGAACCGTCGACGGAAGTTCGCCATTCCCAAGGGTGGAATTTTTACGAAGACACCCACCACAGCTGTTACTCGGCAATCTCGCAGCGATCCGACACGAAATCGATTTCAATTTCTATAGGTGCCTCTGTGTTCGACGCCTCCTGTTCGGAATGAGTCGAAGACGTTTTCCCATCGTCGCAGCTCGATACCCTCGACGACGATGGAGCGAGGAATCGCAGCGAGCTAGCGAGCGATCCATCGATGTTACCTAAACTGCAATTTCATGATCGTTACAATAATTCACGTGCAGCCACCGCGAAAGGGAGGAAGATATGTACTCTGTTGCACATCGGCTGATATATATTATGCACCAAAGATACATAATAGACACGGTTACTAGGATCACGTGTTCGTGATCGCGAGCATCGAGCTTCCGTGGGTCGACACGTTCGAGGAATATGATTCCAGCGATATATCGTGCCAATCGAAGATGCATTGGATCTTCATTGGACATCTAGATCCTCTTTGAACAATGGTCTTTGCGAATCTGAACGATTTACCAACCAGCCATTGTGGAATACCAAATTGTTTTGTCGAATGGATTATGTCTGCAGTCTTAGAAGAAGAAAAATATTATAGAGGGAATATTTCTTTGTTTCAATTCATCTTTTTTGTGAGGATAATTTGTGTAAGATCAGTTCTACCAACTTTCTTAAAATTAAATTTGTACAGTACCTACTACTAGTACCGATTTCATCAGTCTTGTTAATTTCAGCTGACAGTGGCAGCTTTTTTACAGTCGCCTTATTTCTATTTTGAAAACAGGGCTGAAGTTCTCAACAAATCGTTATGTTAATCTTGCAATTTCCCTCAGAAAAAATTGCAAATGCTCCTTCTACATCTTTTTTCGTCTAAGTTTATAGTCGACGTTGATGTCGAGGTTGTATGGATCCATATACAACTACGTTCAGGGATATTACGCTTGAAATTACAGTTTTGCGGAATAGTAGAGCATCTGTTAGGCTTATCGTCATTCTAGATCTACGCGACCGTGATGCAAGGAGGAACCAATTATCAGGAATGGAATGTTTCTTCGAATGTCAATGTACATGCACGCGATTATGTTTCTAGCATGCAGAGCTACCGAGCTCCGTTTCCTCTAGAAGCGAGAGAAATCGCTACACTTCGGCGAACAACGGTGAAAGCGGTTAATTAGCTAGTCTGGGTCGCAAAACAAAATTCGCCAATAGTCCTAGAAAGCGAAAGATGACACGCTTTATTTTCACGGAACGATAGGCTAATTTCCTGCTGCCATTAGTCGTGGACCGTGGTTGGTAATTTTCAGAGAGGTCTTCCACTGAGGGAAAATAAAATAAACGGTATAAAAAGGATATTCCAATATCCTGATGAAAATTAACGAACGATATTACTCGAACCTTATCGGAAACTCTATTTTTCTTTATAGACGAGTTTACTCGTAATTGCCATGTTTTGCCAATTTTTTACCATGTTTTGAATCACATATGAGTCACAGCTACGATAACAGACAGGAAATTGAAATTTGTGACTCGTAAGAAAAAGTTTTTGAGTAGACGTAACTCTTGACCCACACCATTTGCGTTTCGCTGGTATAATTTTTGCTTAATAAACTTTTAGAATCAATTAGTCTTCATGTTCCCCCTGTATATTAATTCTGTTGCATTACCATCTCAAGAAGGATCTAAAACAACGACGTTCTGGTCATTGCAAGATGAAACGATTTCTAATTAATGTCATACACAGAGCTCACTCTTTAAGAACCAGGAAATGCCTGAAAGTACCAGGGCAACCAGACGCAAGACTTGAATCGTGGTAATTAAACTCAAGCCACCTTTTTCAGAGACTACGTGGCTGTTTCCTGAGTTAGCTCTAGCAAATTACAATGTCCAGCAATACCCTCGTACGGATAAAATCGTGTGGTGATACAGGAGCGAGTAAGCTTATGGTCGTTACCAGTCTTAGCGACAAATTGCACGATACCACCATCCGTACTATAATATTGATTTAAATTAATCCTCGCTAGGAGGAGAATTTTCCGTACGTTCGATTATTCCAATTTTAAGTACTTCTTTCTGCTATAATTTATCTATGTCCAAATGGCTGCTGCGTTCGACAGTGTAATATCCATTAATACCTGAGCATAATAAAAGAAATGCTTGTACAGTAGTCGAATATAGTATCAGTTTCGTCGAGGCTGAACTTTCAGCTTGAGCGTATAACGTTTTCCATGCAATGACGTAGTAATACGTTCTCTCGTGTGAAGTCATTCCTGTTGCTCGTATTTATATGCAATTATCTGTCGTTGATTAACGATTACACAATGTTACCGTATCGAAGACAATTTGAAACGTGTTGACGTTTAAATATCGTTCCAGAGAAACATTTTAAGTATAATGCGGTCTTAAAAATTCTGGTAAACGCTTTAGAAAGTTTTATTCCAGGTTTCAGTATTTTTTCTTTTTCTTTTTTTGCTCTGTTAAAAAGTGAAATATTAGGCCACTCCTTGGCAAGTACTTTTAAAAGAGATTTTTTTTCTGTGAAAGTAGTCAACATAGGTGTGTTCAGTACTATTTTTGGAACTAGTGGTGCTATGGCAATTGCATTTATTGAATACTTTTCGGATTCTTTTTTTAAAAAATACTTACTTTTTCTAGCTAGAGTAAAAAGCGATATTAATATTATTTAGAAAGTGGCTATGCCACTAAAATGATAAAAGTTAAGTATTTCTAGGGTCAATATAATTTTTAATTTCGAAGCCAGTAGAATGATACCTCATAAGTCGTACTTCAGACTCTAAAGCGTCGCTCAGATTAATCGAGTCGCTTGAATCCAAGTCACTTGAATTCAAGTAACTTGATTGACTTGAACGTGCCAAGACAAAATAAAAACTTGAAGGAATATTTCAAGTCAACTAAAATAACAGGTTCATATTGATCAAATAGCTTCAAATCGCTTACATTCAAGCTGCTTTCATTCCAGCAACTTAACTCATCAGAACAAGGTTTTAACATAAGAATGAAATTTCTCTGCTGTAACCTAGCTGTGCAGACTATCAGTAAAGAAACTCAAAGCAAGAAATCGAAATTGAGTACAGAAAATACTCCTCTCGGAGCACTTCTAAAATACGAAACATCGCGAGTCTTTCTACGAGTTTCTCGACTTTCCTTGCAGTTCAATGCATCGATGTCTTGTTTACTCTTCCTCTAGCGTAGCTGGAAGAAGAAACGAATGAAAAAGCGAGTCAACGACATCAGGAACGGACTAGTACGGACGTAGCTGCTGGTCGGGATCGTAAAAGGATTTAGTGCCGGTTGTGGGACGAGGTCGTTCCCGGAGATGACGTAGTAAAATTTACAGTGGGCGTACGGCCGTGAAGGCCTTCTTCCGATCACTTACCTAGCCCCGTACTTACTATCCACACTGCCACACGATCCTTTCTGCTCTAGAATACTCCTCCAACTCAGAAGAAACGTGGACTGAAAAATGACGCTTCCAGTCTTGACTGTGATACTCATAGCATTTGACAAACATCTTTTCTACTTCGATTTTTCTTTCAATAAAACTTCTAGTAACTGCATCTCGATTGTTCACAATTTCTGCTCTCTGAGGTTACGAATATTCGATATAACACCAAGACTTCAGTAGACCATCGATTGACACTTAAATAATCATTTACGAGTAGTCTGCCAAAGGTACTAAAACTAATTACTAAAAAGGTGCTTCAGATTTGCATCTAAAATCTGAAGCAATCTCAGAAGACATAGTAGTTTCTCTTCGTTGAATTCTTTAAAATTTAAGGGCCAAAGCACTCGATTGACTCTCAACTTTTTATACTCATCTGAAATAAAAATAAATCTTCACGTTGAATGAAGTTAATCCATTTGCCAGGTGAGTAGATCACACGTAGACCCAGCACCAGAAACTAAGAAGTCAGCCAGTACCCAAGGAACTAAAAATTCCTCTGTAGAAAGGGACAATTCTCCTGAGGCGATAGAGAGGCTACAGTCGAGGGGTGAACGAAATAAATCGGATGCCGTCGGTAGCTTGCCCTCGGAGGAGTCCGTCTTGCCCTCGGCCTGTCGGCGCAACTGCAACTGCAACTGCAACCGCAGCAGCCGGGCTCGATCGTTACGGCATTAACGCGTAAGTGCATAAGTGTGGACCGTGGTCGAGATAGAGCCGCTTCGAGGCTAGAAAAGCCGGGGAAGGCTGTGGCGGCTGTAAACGATGCAAACGGCCGAGGTGAATGCACTTCTTCTCCCGTGTTGAATACACGCCGTACTGGAGCTCGAGTGAACGTCGCCAGCTTTCAAATGCCGATGCATCGCGGATATCGGGGGCTTTTAGGAAACGTCTCTGACACTGCTCCTGCCGTTACTTCTCGCCTTATGGCTTTTGTGCGCCTTGAGCGATCGGAATTCATCGGCGATCTGGACGATCGAGGGCTTGATGTAGGTTAAAACGCTCTGCGAGGGAAAAATGCTGGGTCGGAAGATTGTTCTGCGACCTGAATTCGTGGCTTTTGGGTGTCGTGTCAGCGGAGACTGATCACTGTTACCCTGGTTTCTCGTGTCTTTTTTTTTTTTAGGTAATTGTGATATTGGTAGAAAAGAATTGGAAAGGATAGTGAAAGATGAATGAAAAATTTCGAGTTTTTGCAGATTGCAAAATATACAGGGTGTTCGACTGAAGTAGGTGATCTAAATATCTTCTCTCTTTTTAATGACTCGAAAATTGTCTTTGATATAATTTGAATGGTTTCGAAGGAGGAATATCTTGAGAAAATAATCACTTGTGTGAGATCATTTTTAATCAATTTTATAAAACAGTGGAAATATTTAGATGGCCTGTTTCAACTTGGACACCCTGTATACGTTAATTATACCCTAAGAATATAAAAGTCATTCTGCTGGAATGAAACAAATTGAAAAAAAGTTGTAAGGCATACACAATAAAGTTTCTGGAGCAGATCAAGAAACTACACACTCTCCTAAATACAAATACTATCAGAATAATTGTCGAAACAATAGCAACGAAAAATAGAGTTTGAAATTCACTAATTTCACCACTACAGATTTTAACATACAGAAAATATATTATAGAAATATACTATAGAAAAAATAAACCTATCTCACGCCACAGGTTGCAAAAGTAGAAATTTCTATGCAGCTAATAAAGCAGTCAAGAAATTCCGTCGAAAAGCTAGATATTTACGATCGAAAGTCATCCAGGGGAAATTAGCATTTCCGAAAGTCGCGATACACGATTGGGGTTCTCATGAACGGTCGAAAAGTCGACGGCGACGTGGCTAGAAATAATTAAGCTTCCCACGGTGACGATAATTTTCCGCAGGAACATCCCCCGTCAGTGGTAATGCAAATTTCGGAAAGTCGAGACTCACGTTCGTGGTTTACGTGGCGTGTGGTGGATGCCCCGCGCGCTGGTATACGAACATTGTATTTTACGATACTCTTTCTACTCGCGCGCGTGTCTTCTCACGGATCCCGGCGCATATCTTATCCCGTGCAAGGTAAACGAGGTAAATTTACGATCGTCTAGGCTTCTCTATGTATTGAAAAGAACGCGCTACACGCACGGTCGAATGCACTCAAGCGCCTTGTGTTTTCTGATTTCAGGTGAGTACAGGTGATCCACGGCTGGAGACCTCGAGCCTGTGTCCTCGAATTACGATTTACATGGATGTAAGGTTGCGGCCGAGAACAAGGGAAAGGTGAAGAGGTTCTGCTTTTTCTAATTCAATTACTTTCGAATGCTTATTCATTCATCCTTAGGGATGAAGATACTCTGAAGAAGTTTAGATTATTCTCATATCTTAAAGACATCCAGTGAAGTCTTAAAAATGTGCAAAAGACGTTTGTAAAATATTTGAAGTTACAAATCAGTATGTCTTTAGGACGTCTTAGAGGCGTTCAAATTACGTCTATAAGACGTTCAGATAAAAATAGACGTCTTCAAAACATCCAAAAGACGTCCATGTATCTTTTTAAGACGTCTTATGAACGTAAATTTCGGAAGTCTTTAAGACGTACGCTGTCGGATGTTTTTAAGACGTCCAAATTATATTGTGAGATGTTCAGGCATAAAATAGATGCTTTTGTTTTATCTGTGTTATTATTGCTAAAGAATCTTAGATTCCTAGGCAGGTTGTGATGTCACAATATTGCTTTCTAGTTAACTCTTAATTGGTATTATATTAATTGATCATCAAAGTTATTATCTATGATCTAGACAGAAATAGATTGCAAGAAATAACCTATAGACATCGTTAAACTAAATATTATGTCCCACAAACGTTCAGTCGACTATTTTATTCCACCGCGATCATAGAAAATTTATTACACTACTTTGACCTCAGCTGCAGGTTAGATCTACGAAGGTAACAGAAAACGAAAATACCTACGTATTAGGTACTTAACAATTAAAGTAAAAGTATTTTATTAAGAAACATTTTATTAAAACCGAAAGTTACATTATTTCCATATAAATACAGGTATGTTCAAAACTCCCCACACAATACCTCAAAAGAAAATAAAAAATTCCAGTGCTACAAAGGCACGAATGCCACATAGAAAATAGTAATACCACGCTTCTACGAACTCCAAGACACAAGAATACAATAATTTACATCTGAATAATTACTCCAAAACCAGCATGCAAATTCGAATCCACCAAACACGCTTTCCAGTTTCGAATCATTTCACAATTATCGCACCAATAACGAAACACATTCGACAGAACAGGTAACACGGGATCGTCGAAAGCCCGTGAGACGTTCGGTTCTTGTCTCGCGGGGAGGAGCACAATGCCGCATTGTCAGTCAACCGAGGACAGGAATTGTTTCGCGGCAGAACGTCTCGAACGTGGTCGGGACCGTTTTGTAACGCGTACGAAAATTCTTGTCACCGTTTCGAGCGTGCGGCAAGATGTTTCTGGGAGTTGTGAGACGCGAACAATGGGGCACGCGTTACATAACGCGACTGGAAACGGGTTATTTCGTCCTATTCCTCCCAGTTTCGCGACAATAGCACGTTGCGTCGGCATCGAGTCGCGGACACGACGTCCTGTCTCATGAACGCACAATGACGAACGAACGAAGAATTCCGCGAAGAGCGAATAGGCTTCCTGACTGGCGGAATCCCACGAGGTGTCCTCGGTTAACGAACACCGCCCTGACTGGTCGAATATCACTGCAACGGGACGAGGGAGACACGTGGAATCTCGGTTATGCAACCTTTTGTGCAATTCATTCTCTGCTTCTGTAATTCATCGTTTTCTGGGTTACCGCTGAAGTCTGTTATGAAAGGATTTGTTTTTCGCGATCCCAGGAGGGAACGAGATTTAATTGGAAGGGATGGGTTGGGTGAAGGGTTGTAAAAGCTTTTGGGTGGTGCGAGAAAAATTCTGTACGTGAGGATCAGACTAACTCAAGACCACTTTTTTTCAAAATTGAGTTTTTTACTGATTTTTCTTCATTTTATTAGAATGATAGATATTTAGTTAAATTACGTTAAAGATGAAAGAAATTTAATAGTGTAAAGTACTTAGAATACTGTGGTATGAAATGGGTAATCGCATTTGTTTTTCGGTTATCCTAAAAAATAACAAAAAAGGACTTGGGTTAGTCTGTTTCTCAGATAGAGAACTGTAGTAGTATATATAGTGATTTTCAAATGTTCTGGGATATAAGGATTTCAAATATTCAAACTTTTAAAAATTCAAAAAATTTTAAAATTCATAAATTTAAAATTTAAAAATTTTAAATTAAAATTTAAAATGTTAAATTTTTAAATAAATTTTATTGAACATAAATATGTACTTTCAAACCAAAGGCATAAATAATAGAAACACTTTCATAGAAACCTTTCGTCCATTTTTCATAAATTTCACAATTACTTAACTTTGTACCAATCATCGAAACACTATGTAACTATGCTTTCCTTACATCTTAACAAACTCCAAAACTCACTCCCATTTATGAATTAAATTATTCTAAAATTGATACTACCAGTATGGTTGAAATAATAATCTAAAATGTCCAAGAGATAAGCACTAACATGGGAGGACATAATAGATCCCGAAGCGCCGTCGACGATTCACTCCCTTCCGCGGTTGCAATTGCGCACTTAACCTCTTCCTCCCACGCGCGTTTGGGTCGTTGAAAAAAAGCTATTTCCACGGAGAAAGGGGATTCAATCGTCCCTGTCGCTGATCAGCTGTAATTGAGTAATCATCGTGACCCGCGTACGCGCTGTCTCCTACACGCACGCCCACGCATATAGAGCGACGCCGTAGTAGAGTCTCGAAAGTCACGGAGGTCATAATTGCAGCCGTCGCGTTAATTGCACGCGACTGTGATTGCAACTGACGATAGATCCGCTTTGTCGTCGCGGCATGGATACGTAATGACATATCGTAACGATTGCTGTTTGAGCGATCCGTGGGAGAGGGTGAATTAATTTTTTTTTTTCACTATTCCTTGGAACCAGAGCGGAACCAAATGGATCCTGAAACTTGGCCCATTACGATTTACTTCATGCTCTTTACACTATTGCTCGTACAGTGCTCCTTTTTCTTTCTCCGAGCGAGATTACAGGTCAGTGGTTATACAAGAAATCTGGGGTCTCTGCGGTGGATTTCTCTGTATCCTTCTCTTTGGAGACTTTCGCAAAAGTGTCTGATATTGCGTTTGATGGTTTCTCGAGAATATCTACAATCGCCAATGGAGAGACTTGAACCCGGTTTTATCGCAGTAAATCAAACTAAGTGAGTGGAAAGAGTGTCTTAAGTATTATTTCTTGAAAGGTACTTACTCTGTTTAGTTAAAGTCATAAAGGCTTCTTAATAGAAAGTGTTAAGGTGACCGTACTTAATATGGAACACTGGATTTTACAGGTTTGCTAAGGGATAAGAAATTAAATTCTTTTAATGAAGTCAACGTAAAAACACGAACAAATTTATAGATAGCTATTTATATATGTATACGTAATTAAATACGCGAAAGCTTAAATGTTTTGAAACTATAGTGACAAAAGTTTAAATAAAATAGATAGCTGTTTAAATAAAATAGATAGCTACGTAAATATGCTTCATTTTTTTCGCATTTAGTTTAAGTTTCTTTATTTTTTAAACGCAAACCACAAAAATGATGTACCTGCTTTGACATTCTTCGTTTTGAAAATATTCGATAATAAAAATCTTTTCAACTAATATACACATATAACACTATAATGTATTTAAAATCTTTACAAATTATGAATTCGTTTTTCAGAAAGTTTGAAGTAAGTACTTCCAAAATCAAAAATGTTTTATTTTCGACCACGTACTTCCATCAAAGCTTAAGAAAGAATACATACAGAAAGAAAAATTACTTATCTATTGGAAAGTAATATACAAGGTTCTTGATACAATTCGTTGTTCATCTACAAAAATCTTATCACGATCCACATCACGTGCAGTAAAGTTAATATGACATGTACACACAATGAGACGAGAATTCCCTTCACCGCATTTCCTTCTTTATTAAGCTTGCGAAACCTTTGGGGGTTAATTTAATTACACGTCAATAAATGGCCAAAAAATTATAAACGAGTGTATGATATGTCATTAAATTTATAGTTTGCATTCTTTTACAAAGAACAAGATGCAATAACATGCTCTAATCTTTCGCTTCGCTGTAAGTATGTCGACGCTAAGCGGTAGTTAAAATCCAAGGAGTTTAGATTTTATTAGTTAATATTGCCAAATTGTGTGATTTAAATTCTTACTTTCATGGCTGAATTTATATTTAACGTCCTTGGTAATATCGATATAATTCAAAGAGATAGCGAGGTCGTAATGATTAGCTCTCATTCTACTGCACGTTACGACAAAGTCTCTACTAAGACCCTTGTGCGCAAACCAAGGAGTAGCATAGTTAAAGTAGAAACTTTGGAAATTCTTCTTACTCCTGATTTGGTTTCGTTGTATGCCAATATTTATCCTCTATACACATCAGATAGATCTTCAACTTTTTCTTTAAGATAGCCAAAATTCTCTTTCAATAACCAATGACCTCATCCTCCACTCATCTTATTACTCATTCAAACGTCGACCTCGTTGACTCGTCTTTTACTAAACTCTGAACCTAAGATACTTCCCCACATTTCCATTTTCCGATTCTATTTTTTTTATTTGTCTATTGGGTCAATTTATTCACACCATCACCGATTTCGATTTTTGCTTACAACTTTAAAACGATAAAAAAATATATTAAAAGTCTTATCGACTGTAATATATCCAAAGATCATCTAAATCGGCGGTGGTGTGACTAATCTGCAGGTTCACCAACGCTACCTGAGGAATGTTGAGAGGTATTACCTTTGAGTTGAGAGGTAATTTAGGATAATAGAGTTGAAAGATGTATTTTTCAGAAAAAGAAACATTTACATTATTTCCATTCACAGTTTAAAAAGAAAATAAATCCCCGAAATTATATAACTTGTTTAAGCTTCTAGGTAGATGCAACCCCTTAATTTGTAAATTTCGAATCCTCCCATAAAGACAAGAAGAAACAAGCCACTTCTCCTAAAACACAGATAAAGGAGCCATTTCGCGGCACATTCTCATGCATTAAATTAAGAGCTATCTAAAGATCAAAATTAGTAGAATTCCGGGCAGAACTAATGTCGACAGGTAACATTTTCACGTCGTTCCTCACATTCTCCTCTCCCCTGTGCGGCTCTCCTCTTTCACGTCGCGTCGCGCGTTTCTCATCGTTAATTGTCGCCGCCGCCATCGAGACATACATTTCGCTTAACGAGCGGTCGCGTGCGACGAAAACTGTGCATCGTCGAGACTGTGGTCGGCGCACAATGGAGAACGACGACAGAGACGAGCGAAATATCGATGTCCAGCATTGTCTGCTTGTCGCGTATCGCAACTAATTATCAGAGTTTAATATTCGAATATTAAATCAGGCTGAAATACAATCGGCTGGAACGCGATAC
This sequence comes from Calliopsis andreniformis, assembly GCF_051401765.1. NCBI lineage: Eukaryota > Metazoa > Arthropoda > Insecta > Hymenoptera > Andrenidae > Calliopsis > Calliopsis andreniformis. Next base: position 9,892,437 of record NC_135073.1, on the reverse strand, counting down.
CATTCCTGACACGATGCAGACTAACGGTACCAGTTTCGCTGTACACATTGTACGCAATTTCTCTTCCCGAGTTCCCTCTCTGTTACGCCCGCGTCATGTCGCGCGTTTCTCACTCTGAATTGCGCCCAAGGAACGCCGCGTCCTCCGAACCTTGTCGTGTCTAATTACAAAGGAAATATTGTTCAGCCGCGCACCGTCACGCCGTGGATGTTAATGTCCCGCGAACATCGACTTAACGCGGTTCCCGCGGGGTGGGTCATGGCTGACCCACGAGGAGACTTTGAGTTTAGGTCCTTTCGTATTTCCCTTGTTGCTGTGTTATTAATGATCCACCTGACGCTAATTACGGCTGATACAGGAAATAATTATTCAGAGAAGTGTCTTGAGAGAGGACAGCTGTAACATTTATAGATCGATGATTGATAGAAGAGACGTGGCTTATCCGTGTTTGTTTATTGAATGCACCGACATGTCTCTTGCAGTTGATAATATTATCAACTTCGATGCAGGAGTATATCAGTTTCATCTTTTCTTGAATCTTTTTTCGTTGAAACCAAGGTAATCGTGAACGTTGGGTATCAGATATTAAATATTTGAAGATATTCTGTGACAATACTTTCATGTCTTTACAGTAGCAGCTTCAATTTCACAACACGGTAGAATTCCAGTCATTAAAATTCCGTGATTGTACGAAGGTCTTGGCTTCCGGTTCCTTCGACTCGAAAGTAAAATCGAGAATGCACGGTGTACATAATTATATTCATCAGTGTTCCAAAAAAGAAGTTTCGATGACCCACATAGGTTCTTATATTATAATATCCTTGCGTTTCTAGATACTTACTTCTGTTTTGAAGTGACAAATTAATCGCGAAACGCAGTCACACGTATTCGAGAGATAAGATCGTCCCAGCAGTCTCAGACGTTACGTAAGCCAAGCTCCCGCGGTTGCTCGTAATTAATTCATTCCCCTTAGCCACGGGTCGATCTAGAAATTTTAATTACGAGTTATCGAGCTTATCGTCTCGATTACATTGTCCCGAGTCGATCGTGCGGCCGCCGTTCGGAGCAGGCGCGCGTTGCGACCTGGCCAGATCGTTTGCACGATCTTCGAGCAGCCCTATCCATTTTGCTGAGTCTGGTTTCTGTAGCACCAGCGCACGTACCAAACGCACGGCAGACTTTTCGTCTACCGTCGTGCCTCAAGACGGGTGCACGCGAAGGATAAGATTAAATTCAGTACTCGTACACTTAGGAATCTGGAATAATTTCAGAACTCCAGTTGTGTTTCATGGGGTTCAAATACGTGTATCTATGTATCTGTAAGTGATGATGGTTCTTTACTGATATTTGTGAAATACACGATCTGAGTTGATTTCGAAACGGATAGATGCATGTAAAATGTAAAGACAGTAGTTTAATGCTTCAGAGAACTAAAGATTTTTAAGTTTCAAATTTTTCGGTTTCCAAGTTTTCAAATTTTCGAATCTTCAAATTTTCAAATTTTTAAATTTTCAAATTTTCAAATGTACAGAATTTGAAATATTTAAATGTTAAGAGTTTAAAATTTTCAAATTTTCATATCTAGACCCTGGAGTCATAGTGTATGAAATTCACTTGATTTCTGTGTGACTTAATACAATATTTAAATACTCTAATTTTTTAATTTTCCAATTTTTGAAATATTTAGAATTGGCCTTTTCAATTCTTATAGTCATACACGTCACTCGTCATTCAATATCATAAAATTGATATTGGTCATCATATTATTACTCTAACGTCGCATAGGTGTGCCTACATACATGTAAACTAGAATCAAATAAACCATCTGTAAATATAAAACTATTTGCACTGAGAATAAGAATCTAGCGCATCAGTTACATACCTAGATCCAACAGAAAACTTCTAAGAAAGATACTCTCAAAGTGTTTAAACCTACCTCTTTAAGTAGAGTTAAATTATACTTGAAAATGCTATTTTTATTATTCAGAGTACTCGAAGAGTTTAAACCTATCCGAGGCTTGTCTGTAAATTCAGATTTTTTGTTCACTTCAATTTGCTCGCACGCCACATTTCGCTCGAGCTACGATCCCTTGCTTGTAATTTATAGAGTGTTGCTTTCGATCGGTTAACACCGTATCCAGTGTTTATTTCTTGGGTGTTTCCATGTCGAACCGTGGTGGTTCTCCAAGTTGGTTACGCGGTCGTGATTTGTTCCTCGGTTTATGAGGATATACTTATTGTATGTCGATAAATTTTACATTGACGGAGATTTACATTGTACCGAGACGAGAAAGTGTGTAGCTATTCCAATAACTGATTCTGGAACGGGGTGTAGCAATGTTAGTAGATTTTATTGAACCCTGTGGTTCAACATAATGTTACAATTTCTACTCGCTGGAGAGTTAATTGACTGCATGTTTTCTGTTACATTTCACTGTATGGTCGAGGTTATTGACTGCTTTCTTAACAATGTGTAGTTTATGAAATTCTTATTCAAATGATCTTTGAGTGACAACATTAAAAATATAACGACGTCGAGTGTTATTACATAAAAAATCCGTAGTTTTTTATTGGTTTTGAATATGCAATTATAAATACACTAAAAACATTTCTGATTAGAAAGTTCACTTATTAAGAAATTAAAAAGAAAAATTGAAAAATAAATTATATAAAAACAGTTCGCAATAATTAAATATAAATACGTTAAAAAAACAGATAAATGAAAAAAGTGAGGGCGAAAAACATTGGCAATGAGTGAAGGTTGAGTGGAATTCAGGGAGCTTGGTGAATGCATGCAGCTAGTGGAATAACCAAGAGATAGCCACTGCGCAGTCGTAGACTGGCAAGAGTGGGGTATCAGTGAAATACGAAATAATTAAATCCTCAGTCATCGTCCGTCCTTTGTCGGTGATGTCGCGTTGCAACGACGATCCACATCAATCCACGTTTCGAGTGACTTTGAAAGATCCACTCGAGTGAATAAAGTATTCGGAGCGGAATATCAGTGCTATCATTTAATCAATTGATAACTGGACAGTCTAAACCGTCCTATTAAAAAATCAATTGTTTGTCGAATTTTTAAAATTTTTCTACGTGGACAGTGCTCGTGTCGGAAAACTTTTTACTGAACTTTTGGTAGTTATCGTGGCAATGTGGAGTGCAATGTGACAAGATGCCCTTTTTCTAATTGGACATCTTTAGAAACGTGAGTACTTGAACAGTTATTAATAAATTTTTGTTTTATAATTCAGATGAAATTGGAATGAAGTTTCTCGGATGAATTCAGGCTTCAGTCGTGATTGTGTATAAAAATGCTGAAAGTTAATAACATCTACAAATTTCAATAATTATCTGGCACTTAGTATTTTCAATACTATTTTAGTATTTACGAGAGAAAACAATCGAATTTAGTTAAGTTTCAAATACACAGTGGTGATGACACGTGCGTATACTTGATTGTATTTAGAAGGAAAATTTGAGTAGACTCAGAAGTTATATATTTTCCATTGTGAATATGTTATGTTAAATATTTTTTTAATACCAATTGGTTATCAAACAAGAAGGAACAATTCGTTTCTCCCAGTATGCCCATGTACTCCAAAATCATATTTTGGCATTAATAATTCAATATACATCCAAAACTGTAAATTGATTCAATAAAAACAATCACCACAAAATGAAACCTAAATCATCTTTAAAAACAATAAACCTACTTTGGCACGATAACCAAAGCCAGTCAGGAGATTAGTCTCCCACGCAGTGCACGCCCCAGCAAAACTGCATCTCATAAATGACTGCTATTATAAAACTCCAAATGCCTCTAGATTTTCCTATAAATTTCAAACTTGAAAAACAAACGCCACTGACTCCAATGTAAATTTCCCCATCACGTATCATCGTGGCCCCCTTATCTAATCTCCCGTTACTTACTCAAACACACGTGAGATAAACGAATCCAGATTAAGACTCAACCAGTTGCCGAATTAAAAATCGTACAATTCAGTATCCATCCAGCGTGAAATGTTTAGGATATTTATGTATGATTACGTATATGAATATACAGCGAGTAACATATTTGCGTGAAATAAACTCCTACTGGTCCAGAGATATCAATGCGTCTGACTTACGGAATTCCTCTACTGTGACTCCCTCAAAATTAGTGAAAATTTTGAGAATTAATTCTGGGAAAACTACAGGCACGATTTTACTCATTTTTGATAATTTATTAATATCTATCTCAGTAAATATACGTTGAATATTTTAGAAAAAAATATCAATATTTGTTGAAGTTATGTAATTTTCTCTATTTTTAAATGATAAAGTTCTTTTAATCCCCTTTCTTCTTCCAGAAAATATGAATCCTACAATCTAGATTTCAATTCAACCATTAACTCAATTTTTTCAAAATGTGACATACATAGTTCGTTTTGCCTTCCAACTACAGAATAAATGACCAAAAATTAATCAAATCGTATCTGTAGTTCTTCCAGAATTAACCCTTTGCACTTCGTTGTCCCTTCTAAGGGGACAAAATGAATGGAAAATAAGAACCTCGAAGTGCAAAGGGTTAATTTCCAAAGTTTTCACTAGTTTTAATCACACAAAGGAAACCCTTTAACGCCCCGAGGTGCGAAAACGTGGGCTCAGACTATTTCCTTCTCTCCCCCTGTCTCGACAAAAGGTCTCACACGGTTTGGCCTTTGCAGTCGTATTTTCACGCAACAGGAACGCAAGGAACGAGGACGACGGCTTCACCCCGAGGCGTCTTGCAACTTTGTACGCCCTCTCGTTTCTGTGGTACATACATTAAGCGCGAGACGGCCAGTTCTTCCACCCACGATTAAGCGCGGTCCACACTCCTTTTCGTCGCACGCGCCGCGTGTGGTACGCTCGTGACCGACCATTTCGTAAATTGGATTAACGGTCGTGCAGGCCAGATAATTGACCTGGCTCGTAATTCGTACGTTCGTCCCTGTTGGCCCTTTGTTCCGTGTACCCTCCATTATTCTTCCGCAACGTCGATTATACACGTGTACACACACGCTGTCGTTTCTTTCCTCTACGCCGCGAGACGTCGCTCTGCCCTTGCTGCCCGATATTTTTCGTTAATCATCCCGCGAACGAAATTAATCATCCAGCGTCGAGGCCTCCCCGTGGCACGATCGAACGGTTCGTGAGCGGATTGGAAATGCATCGACGCTGGAATTATACCGTGTGAACGGGAGGCATCCTTTTGGGGTGTCGTTTTTTCCAGCATGGATGATTGAAGTTTACGCGAACCATCGGCGATGGTAATTTTAGGGGAATACGGTGGATGTTGCAGATGGAGTAGAATATGGGGTTACGATTCAAGTATGATTAAATGTGCGGGATTGAGAGGTGGTCTGATCCTTTGGGTTTTTGCGTTTCTTTAGAAATTCTTTCAGAAATCTCTTCAGAAATCTCTTCAGAAATCTCTTCAGAAATCTCTTCAGAAATCTCTTTAGAAATCTTTTCAGAAATCGGTGTTACAAGACTGAAATAAAGAAATATGTAAACTCAATTACAGATACGTTTTGTTTGAAAATTTTCTTTCGAATAGTATTTATTAGCAGCACGTCATTATGAATTTAAGTAATCAGTTTCTAATAAGTATAATATCAAGGCACCAAGGGTGTGGGTATAAGTAATGATTGTTTTATCTACATTTTTTTTAAATTAAGGAAGTTGATGAAAGAAATAGAAACCACTGTTGGAGATTAGACCTGAGAAATATACATATAAGGGGTTCGAAGACAAATGTCAGAAATTTTCAGGGTTGATTCTACATACTAAAATGAGACGAAAATGAAGATGGACAAAATTGCGTTTGTTACTTTGTCTACGAGTTATTAATTGTTGAAAAAACGCCTAAAATTTGTATGAAACGTGTCTGACTTGGGACTTGTTCTACTGACTACACAGTGTCTGATCTCACTACTGAGTAGAATAAGTCCCAAGCCAGACACACGAATATTAAACGTCTTTAGTAGTAATAGAAACGTCTAAGGTTATTCCTCCACACCTTTTTTTCTGAACAATTGATTGATGTCATGACGCATTCGTAAGTCTTGCGATTAAAGTCAAAGAACCTGAAATACAACTTGAGAAACAAAAGAGAATTGTAAAGATACAATTGCAACACAATACAAAGACAATAAAAATAGAATAAAAATAGAATATACGTACAAAAGAAAATAACATAATCACGTATTAAATTGTAATAAAAATATGAATCACGAGTGTAGACCTTCGATAAACTGCGATTTAATAAATTTTCATCGTGGAATATCAGGCAAGCCTCAGAAACCGACGCAATCGAGGCAGACCTTGTGAGATCTCAGTTCCTCCTTTACGATCGCGATTCGCGAACGATTCGCTCTCATAGTTATGATTCCATAGCTGTTATCCTTGACGGGTTTCTTGCACACGTGCGCGGAAACGTGCCTGGCACGTATTTGATTGTAACAAAAGGGGAACGAAACTGGCATGCAAAAAGTTTCATAGCGCTGGATTGATTCGCGTTTTGTTTAGAATTCGTCTATCTCTGTGTCAGTCGCCTTTCAGATCGTACAACGCTCGCGAGTCGTGGCTTTAGTTCAGTTAGCTTCCATGACGCAGCTGAATCATACGAATTTCGAAAGATCGATCCTGAGTTTGGAAAGCTCGCTGATCAGTCGAAACATTACGCGAGTCTTTTTTTTTTTCATTCAGATTCACGGTTTGTTATTTTCATGCGAATTTTTTCCTCTTAAGGCTTCTCATTAACTTTAAAGCGGAATTATAGAGTACTACTGTGACTTCTCTTCAATTCAGGTGAATGATTTCGGTATTTAATGATTTTGCAATTTACAGTTTCGAAAAAATTGAGTACAAAATAACTGAATTCAGGTTTTTTAGGTGATGCGAGAATCTAAATACTCCAACAGATTTTTTATTGTAAGTACTCATAGTAAAAACTAGGTTTCTGTAATGTCATGCTTAAGATTTTATAGAGTCACTCCGTTATTCCTAGTTTTAATATGATTAGGAGATTGCTTATGTACCTACTTATTGCTTATCTGGAGGGCTCTCTGTAAATCATATAATTATGTAAATATTTTTTGCGCAATTTTTTAAGTCACTGTAATCAAAATTGCTGAGCGCTTCTCCAATAGGAAGACATTATTAACCAAACCTAGAACCAGACATTTCAAGGATCTGATGCTTTGACATTTTTCGGGTTTCGTAAATACCTATAGGTATTGAAAATAGCTCGCATCTCGCCTTGAATCTTGCCAAAAAGAGCAATATTTTTGCAATAGTACTCCTCCTCAACAATAGTCACGAAGAACATTAAAGCTGTCGTAAATCTTCGCCCATTCGATCCACTTACAAGGTCTTCTGTCTAGAGAGCCCATTAATCGCGAGACTGCGAAGCAATTAAAGTTGTCGCTCGTCGGAGCAAATACGTTCAATCGCCTTGAATATTTATGTCTTCGAGATCGTGTTGAAATGCAGCTGTACGAAAAAATTTGCCTACCTGTCGGCTACCACCTGCTAGAGAGAACACGAAATCGACAGATCCTGCTACCGGTTGTTGTGTTCACTTCTCTCGTCTGTTCAGAATTGCGTAACAGCATTTTCCTTTCCGGGTGTATCGGTTCGAATAAAAATTCCCTCGTTTCGAGTTGCAACACGCCGATGGGGAAACGGTGTTAATATTGACAGCGAGTCTTGAATAAAATACGGGTTAGGCTGTCAGAGCGAACGTTACGTGACTCTAATAAAGGGAATCCATCGCGTATCGTTTTCCATTTCTCTTTCCTCGGAACGCTTTAGGTGCAGATTTTACTGTTCGACGTCTAATTATTTTCCTTTCAGTTTCGCGATCGCTGTACGCTGGACTCTCTGTAATGTTATTAAAAACGGGAAGGCACTTAGAGTAATAATAGGTGTCTTACGTAAAACCTTCGACTCGAGTAATGAGATATGCACATCGGAGCGATGGATCGATGAAGTGAGCGTTGGTCAAGAATGAAAAGAAACATTTCCCTGGTGGATATTGAGAGTCGCGAAAGTCATAGAATTCTAAACTCGAGTTTGATTAATTGCAAGTTCATGCAAACACTTGAGGATAGCGATCTTTGTGTTCGTTTTTTAAACTAAGTAATAACTATATAAAAGATAGTAGTACTAATAACTTCAGTAATATCAGAAGAACATTAATAACGTGTATTACCTGAATAGAAGTAATTAAGATTTGTTTAGAAATAAGTTTTACTCGCCATCAATGCAACATTGCACACTGTAACAAAAGTGGTTACTATAATAGATTTGAATATGCAGAATCGTTAGAGGAAGTTAATCTTTGAGGTCAAAGAGTTGACCCGAATAGGTCTATGCATGTCGATAATTTCATGACGCAATGTTTAATGGTGGTTTTGAAATCTCGAGGGCAGGTCACTGGGCATAGGGTTAGAGGATCACAATTGTATATCTATAAGTAAAATCCGTGAACATTCTCTACCGGTTAGACAGAAACGTGTCTTTTCGTCTAGCCGATCGCGGTGCTTACGTAACAACCGGTTACGATTTCTTTTCCGGGTAGCCAGCTGACCGAATCGTAGACGTCACTAATCCCACGGGGAAATGTTGTAACAGTAGCTTTGCCAGTGGCCCACTATTACGATTCAATGGAATAAATGTAAAACATTTGGGAAAATTGTGATTCAGCTGACTCGACAATCCCAAGCTAGTTGTAAGCTCCTTGTTTAGGAGAAGTATTTTCTCGAGGATAATAATTGAAGCATTGACAGCAACAACAGACTAATCTCACCAAACTACCTATTTACTAATTGTAAGAAAAATTGGAAAAATGGGCGATACAAAATATAGGGTTTCCTTGTAAGAGATTAATGCTACTATCTCAAGTCGTAGAAAAAATGTGGCTTAGGCCACTTTGGCACTCAATACATCAATTTATGTTGCACTGATTATTTTCCTACAGAGTCTGTTTGTTCAAACACTCGAAAATTAAATCTTTGGGGCTATTCAGATAAATTTTAATCAAGTTACCTGTTATTACGCCCAGGTAAAAGATCAAACTAAGAGATCATAGTATTGTATGACTCGTTGATACCGTGCAAATTTTGCAAAAAGGAAACACGTTTGTTCCTCTTGCACCTGGTGATTTACCAGTAATTTCAGGCAATCAAGTTAGGTGACTCACCCAATATTATCGTGCAGTGTAAGGAACATGTACCACAATATCATTCTGTCTGCGATATTATTCGCAATAAGTTGGGCGAAAAATCTTCACGGTGATTTGATTTGTTGGTTGAACACAATCTTGATTGAACAAGAGGCGCGAAGATCGAGTTACACTGTAGCAATTCCTTGCTACAATGCTGAGAACAACAGAATTGCAATGGATGTTGTCAATCAACGTGATGAATTTCTGACGTGAATGAAATGCTCTAACATGCAATTTTCACATGCAGAGCCAAATAGAATGTCTAAATTCAAGGAGAACAATCTCAGCTCTCGCAATGAGGAACTAGATGAGTAGAAGGTAGATCTTGCCAAAACTCAACGCTAACACATTGAGAATTACTCTACATTTATCCGAAATTCTGTAAAACATTCCACAGAAGCTTTCTGAAACAAGACCAATATATTGCATTAGAATCATTTAATTAATTTCAGTGTTTACTCGAATTTGATGTATTTCAAGTCCATTAGAGACTCTTGTTACTTTAATTTATAACCTTGTAAATTAGTGTTATCCTTAATTGTGCGCTTAAACGTGAACTTGGCAATCAGAGTGTTATAAAATAGAAGAAACATTTTGATGGCCACTGATTAACAGAAAGGTGGCCATTAAACGTCTGTAAAAATGAAATAGGATCTAAAAATGGAAACATTTGTTCAGCTCCTTGGCAATGCTGTTAACGATGGCGAATCGAGCAGCGTCGCATCGACAGCGGGTCTAAAGTCGACGCCAAAACTGAGATGAACGTGGCAGGATCAGATTGTAGCTGGTCGTCCTTGCATCGTAATGAGAAATGCAAGAACTCCACCTACGTGTTTTCTTGCTTCTCAAATGTCACGGAGAAAGGCCGCGTTATTCACCAAGAACATCGCGGATACGTCGGCCCCGCACCTGTGCGATTTTACGTTCTTCCACGCTCAACACACCACCACATACGTTACCTTCAGCGCTGCAGCGCTCGAGCCTTTGAGCTTTGTTATAATTGGGTTGGAATTGCAATTTGCTAATGGGCAGCAGTAAAACATGAGTACAAAAGGCAATGCGGGCCTGTTAGCAGTCATTAAGTTGCGGCGCTGTTAAAGTATGGAGAATATTTATGAGTAATGTAAATACTATAGTTTATAATATTGAGAAGTGAGATTTTCTTTAAAGGGCAGCTAAATCGCTTTCGAAAGCGATTTATTATAATATTATTACAGATAAAACAATTAAATTTCCTTAGATGCGATTTGTGCGAATAATGAATCGAAAAAGGAGCTGAATTTACGAGCAAAATTTTTTCAAATGACATTCAAATTATTCTTCTAATTAAAATACGTATTTCCTTAATGAAAAATGAATTACACGTGTATCTATTGTGACGTGCACTGGTACCACATCACATAGCTAGATTTTTTTACTGCAAGAATGCTCGTCTGTGAAAAATTGCTGGTATGTGTGCTTCGTTTTCATGTATTGCGCCCTCCACGACGTGTCACCTTCGCATAATTATTATAAGAGTTGAACACAAAATTATTCACACTCCTACAGCGGTTAACTTACGATCGAATATCCTTTCAGAACTCGGCAATAAACCTGTCAATGTCGCATTAACATTTCAGACATGCATAATGATCTCTCCCACGTTCACTTCGTGCTCGTTTTTCATTGGATCGCGGCCACATTATGTACTATATTGTCTAGTCTCAAAAAATGTCTCGAGAGAACAGTATTCAGTAACAACAAAATTTTGCGTTTACAAAATATTGAAAACCAATATTTCGCCAGCATCCATACGAGATGCACTGGAATCCTATGTGATAATAAAATAATTTATACCCTGGGTCAAGAATATACTAATAATTAGCAATTAAATGTAAATTAATTAGTCACCGCCCAAGAAGACCGGGGTGGTCGTTCCTTAACAACGTTAATTGTCGTAATTAAAACAATTATTATAATGTTCCTCTTGTTTCCCTTTTATAACAGGATCAATAAAGGGGGAATGGGCGTTTCTAGTTAGGGTATCGTTGTAGCCGGTCGAGGTTTATTTTTGCCCTTAGCAGTCGGCAGAAACAGGAACATGAATGAAAGGAAACGATAGGCAAATTGCCAAAACGGTGTCTAATAATAAGTCACGGGGGTGGAGAAGCTGGAAGGGTTCAATTGCGATCGTCCAGAGACGCTATTCCACTGTTCCACTCGATTAATTAAAATTTACTTCGAACGTCTTAATTTATCCTCATATTTTGTGCAATTATCATACGTGTATAGCGTGTAATACTATCCACGAGTAAATTTATATCCCTGAAATTGCGGCTGCTAAGTTCTCTACACAAGATATTACATTATAATTATTTAGATACGTCCCATTACTTTCTTTACAAATTAGTTGCATAGTTATAGGAGAATCTTTGTTGGAAAGAAGTCATTTAAGAAACACATAATTGAAGTAACTCAACATATTTTAATTTGATTAGCTATAGTTTCAGTGCATCTGTATGGATCTACATGTTCCTCTAGTGTTTTGTGTAAATTTTATCGTGTCTAAATAGCAGTTTAATTATAACTTTATGAAGATTCTATTATATCATAGAAACCTTACTGCACATATCTCTATAGAGACTCAAGTATAAAATCTTCATTAAATCTGAATAAAATGCCTATTTCTACATCTATCTCTATATAGACTCCAGTATAAAATCTTCATTCAATCTGAATGAAATACCTACCCCTTCACTGACACAAGCTTCTCATTTGAAAATACAGCCTCAAGTCTTTTGTATAATATCAAACTTCCTTCCAAGGAATATATTATACATATAATACGTCTGATCCGTGGACACGCAACATCTCGTGATCTGCGATGCGTTCAAGGTCCGGGTCACGCGAAAAAATATGAACGAAGTCAGCCATATGGCAAGCACGTGTTTATACACGTGCCACGTTTCCGTGCATTACCCTAGACCGAAATACGAGTAACACTATGGAGCATACGTGGCCGCGATATATTTTTGGCGTTAGGTGCGCGGTGCTACCCTGAATCCCTTTGGACACCCCAGGAGTCGTAAAGATCGGACGATATTTCCTCTTGGAATGTCCCCGGGCCACCAAGGTGTTCGAGGGAGACAGATTCCACGCGATCGCGACTCCGGATAAGTGGGTCTTCCTTCTATAATTATCGCTGGCTTTTCGTGAGATTCATTAGATATTTCGGGGGGGATTTCGACATGCTCGTATTTTAGGAGGATATCGGATATTAGAAGAAATAGGATAGAATGTAACAGAGAATCTTAGATGCCCTTATGATAAATAAAATTGAGCACACTCAAAGTGCAACACTACAGTAAGAACTCTTCGTAATAAAATTTATGACAAAAGTTATTGAGCTCTTCGTAATACTTAGGTTTCTTGTTTACCACTTTTGAGTGCTATGTTAGATTCACTAAAAATTGTATCACTTGGGCAGTGATATTAATTTTACAAAACGTTGGTTTTATTCCCTTTCATATTAATTCGATGCATATTTTTGAAACTAAGAATTGCTTAAAATTCTTCTTCCTTTAATCTCTAATTAAGCAGGACTATTGTGACTAGTTTTTAGTATTCCTTAGTTTCATTATCAAAGATGACATACACCTTATTAATGCCTCCAGTAATGAAGATTAATCGTACAATTCTACGACAAACTTAAGGAATTGTAAAAAGAGAAATGCATTCAGGCGTAGTTTGAAAGCAGTCAAGTCTCTCAATGATGCAATTATCGCTGCGGTCGCATTCAAACGATAATGAAGCGCGCATAGAACAATCGCACCAGTTTCTACGATTTTTTCCCTTTGATTGCGAGCGTAGGCGGCAAGTAAGGGGCCAGAAAATTTATAATCGTCTTGACAATTCGCCAATTAGAATCATGCGTGCACGTTTAATTAATTAATGTAATTGAGTAATTTCACTTGACATGGAATCGCGGCGTTCGCAGGTCGCCCATTAAATATCTTTTCAAGCGTGGAAAGAAAATTCATTTTCTAAGCAATTCGAAAGTCCGCTGGTGAAGAGTTTCACCTAATCGAGGCGCTTCGAGTTTAAAAAGCGGGGATACGCGCGCTTCGACAATCGATCCTGCTGGGCGAAAGTGCAGCTTTGACAAAACAACGGGGGAAACAATGCTCGCACTCGTAAATCGTTTTCAAACGTAGATCACCGAAGTGAAACTATAGAATTTCCCCTTCTCACTGTCAGAAAAGTGTTTGGTTCTTTTCAGGCCACGCGGAACACGTGCAATAGGGACAAAAATTTAGTACGCTTCGGTTGTTAAAAGTTACAAGCCGATACAGAAATCAGCTGCTTCTTTGCATTCCTGTGAGTTGAGGCATATTTAAGTTTCTCGCGAAATATTTGCTGTAATATGACTTTCGAGATATTTTTTCTATCATTTTTATAGGCTTATTGTTGGCTGGTCAAATTTAGTAGATAATTAATTAGAGAATTATAATAGGAAGATAGTAAGTAATTCGAGATACTTAAAGATAGAAAATAGTCTATTATGGGGTCTTCACATGGCGACTATACTATATACATTTTCTTTATTTATTATTGCATGAAAAAACTTCTCAGAGAAAAGTTACATTGTTCTACTAGGCACTTATAAACATGAAAATAATTTTTTAATAAGATTATTTTTTTACGATATTTTAAGATCATCTGTATTTTCTAAAGTAGAATCATATATCTTTTTTGATATCCTTGTATAGTATGAAAAAACAAATATAACGACCATTCCAATTCAACTGTTCAAGTTAATTCATACTAAAGAATCCTTCCTTCTTTATTTGCACTCCCACTTAAAGTCACTATCAAGAATTCTGTTGCACGAGCAAACAAGAAGGCATTAAATCTCCACTTTCCTCCATTAAATTCGACCATGAAGGTGTTCTTATCGACTTACGAAGCGAATCGTTACAAAGTGAGTAATTTCGAGAAATTCGGCGAGTGGATAAATTCGACCGAACGTCTCGAAAATGTCGTGGCACGCGCGATAACTGCGATGATAACCGTAAAAATTGTCGGTGAAAACAGGGACGAATGGAGGTTCAGAATGGCAGTAGTGTCCTGACACCGATACAAACGGCTCGATGAAAATTTCTACCTCGATACGGCGGAGAGCCAGTCGACTGTCTCTCGGCGCTTCGTTCGCGCGGATCCGCGCACGCATCGTAGCTATTTCTTCGCCGACCCACTTCCGGCGTCGGTGGTGTGCATGTTTTCTCTCTTCCCGTCGAACGGCTGGGGGACGAGCGCGGCAAGTGCAAGTGACACACTTTAATCGGGCTGCCTTCTCTCGAATCGCTCTCGAAGGTTTCCTGTTAAGGACACGTGGCTTGCCTCCGCGCTGCCGTCGAAAGGGACAATGGCGTTTTTTGAGAAAGTGATAAGCGTGCTGAGTGAAAGAAGTATGGCGAGATCGTAGAAGCGCCAGGAAATGGAAACGGTAATGGAGAGCTCGAGGATTCTGAGGCTAGCTTTGTGTGAGTGTTTGAATATAATTGATAAGTTGTTTTAAAGGCATTTTTGGTATTGTTTACTTTGAGAGTTTTTGGATAGATAATTTTCTGCAATTTTTTGTGTGTTTTAATTGTACTATATATTCTTGTTTTAACACTAGAACTATCATACCTGTTAAAATGGTATGATTATTCCTTATACATATTTTATCGTTTACAAACTTATTTTTTTCTCAGTTAATGCTGAATATCGCAAAAGAAACATATGAATAAACCTTATTTCTGTAAATGACATATCTTTTCAGATATTTGAAATTGTGGCATTTTGTTCAAAATAGACACAGATTAGCCACGATAGTTTTAGAGTCAAAAGAATTACTCTGTTTAGGCGAAAAGAGAACATATAACAGACAAATTGAATGATAAACTAGTAAAGAATTCTCTTTGTATCAGTTACCCTTAAAGATTTTCAGTTCTCATTCTCAGTAATAAATACTGAATCTACAAGCTCTGTCATCTCTTCAGTTGCTGATATTTAGGATCAGGTATACATTCACAAGAAATTTCAATTAAAATAAGAAGCTACAGAATGCACAAAAAATACAAAATTACACAAAATATCCAAAGTTCAAAGCAGAGAAGCAATTACTATATTCAGAGAATGACACAGATCTTCATCCTCAATTCGATTTCATTCCAGTAGCGATACTCATGAAAACAATTTTGCTTTACGAAAATAACCCTCAGTAGTCATCGCCATAACTGCCCGCTAAATCATGAAGCACAGTGATCATAAACAGAATTTCTATTCGCCAAACGATCGACTCCGCGAGCAATGTCGGTGCGACACCTTTGAAAAAGTAAAGGCGCGGAAAGTGCATGTTCCCTGCTTCGTCGTCGGCTTGTCGTAGATTCCACAGCAGCTTTTCCACTCGGTCGATCAAAGATCGCGCGCTTCCCAATGAATCACGTCCCTCCTTGTCGTTCGCGGCGCGACTTCGCCGCGGTTTGCACTTTCTTCGGTAGCTGATTATCGTGGGAAGCTGGGAGCGTTCTCACCGAGGCCGCGAGCCACAGACACGGGGAAAGCCGACGATTTCGATGATTTCTCGTTACTCGGCTGGCATTGATCTGACACGCCGCAGGGAAACGCAGCAGGCACGCAAGACACGCGGAAACGCGCAAGTCGGTATCTTACGTAAGATTTATCTGGCTTTGGTTCAACGAGCCTCGAGGTGGTCCTCTTTCTTCATTTTTCGAAATCGTCCGCGGCCTCAGGCTGGGTAATTTATTTTCGAGGATTAATTGCGATTTAATGTCTTGGACGCGGCGGTGTTTCGATGTGAGACACTTACACGCTGGGAAATACGCGTGATTTCTGTGACAAGTGGAACAGATGCACATCAGGTGAAACGGTTGAAGAATTTATGGTTTTTCAATTGTCCTACTTTTGGGAGTTAATTTTGAGATTTTATATTTTTTATAATTTAAGGAATATTTTCAGAATATCTCTAGATTTAAAGATGAAGAAAGGAATATATTCATTTTTCAGCATAGCAATTAGGTACATTTTCCCAAGTTGTCAATTTGCACGGTGAAATTTGAGGAATTATTGATAGTGGTACTTTTACCTGAAATGTTGGATTTGGTGAACTCGTTGCTACGATATCTCCTATGGTATCTTCTATTTAACAATGTCAGATTGATTTGTTTACGGTACAAGGGGAGTTAGGAATCTCTGGATTCCACTTTCTTCACTGGTTAGCATAGGAAGATGCATAGTTATGTTTTTGCTCGATGATACATCAAGTGGAAAACAGCGAAGAAAGTTAAGGATCCCGATAATTTTATGCGATTGCTGTCGTTGATCAAAGGAGAAATGAGTAACGACGTCGTCGGTGACAGGAGAAATGAATAAATGTGCGACACGCGTGACAAAATTTATTTAAAACTGAAGAATGCGGTTAAACTTTCATTTTGGGGGAAATTTAACAGCATTGGATCATCTAAGTACCTATTCAAAACGTAGAGTAGCGATGCATCTTTCAAATTTGTCTCTAATCAAGCAGCCTGCTTTCATCCTAAGCAGCGATATCTTTCATTTAACATCGCTTTTCTACCTGACTTATTTTTTTAATGCCCAATAATATGTAATACCCTCGTAAATCCTCCACTACTGTGCGCTTAATGAAGGAACACATCAAGAGAAATCATTACATACAATCTCCGCTTAATTGCTTCTAACAACTGAATGATGTCTGCACTTGGAACACGTACCATTTCTAATTAGTCACAGAGGCGCGATTTCTATCTGGAGAAGAAGGAAACTCGACAACGCCAATTACCAGGGCAAAAATGCGCCATTGACCGTTCGAAATTTTAATGTCGCGTATCGTGGAGAAAATAGTGGCGGATTAATAGTCAGGACGATAGATACGGGGATACTTGTGTGTACAGGAAGGTGCAAAGAGTGGACCGTCCGCTTCTAGCGCCGCGGAAGACAGCAACTAATTGCTTGACGTTGTCGGTACGCGTGTACGTGACGCACGTGCTTAAAGGGTTTCTGGTTACTAAGTGATTTATAGTTCTTGATAGTGTCACGGGAAAGCTCTGTGCGGATTTTTTGGTTCATTCAGGGCAAACGTAACCGTTTCCTGCAATCACTCGATTCATACTATTAATCCTTTCACAATGAACCAGGTTCTTGCTAAATGAGTGTAAAAATAAAAATTGATGCACTTCGATGTACTTAGGGCTAAGTGGGTTTCTGTGATAGGTATTATAGATGAAAATATATTCAGAAATATGGCCCATTCTATGGATTTTTGTTAGGTCAATGACTAACTAGATATTATACAATGGAAGGTAGATATTAGATAGTAGAACTATGCAGAAATAATTATAGCCCAGTCGTGTTGCTCCAGTGATTGAAGAAATTTTTGTCGAATTTAAATTATACAATCTTATTGTATATACGTAGTAAGAATATTTTACAAATAATGTTTAGACTTTTTTACTTCAATAGTCAACATTAATGACAAGGAATAATAAAATACTAGGAACATAATAAAATTAAAATTAAGTATGTCGAATCGTATGAGGGTATCAAGCAATATGGAGTTTCTTTTCAATCAGTAACAATGGAATTTATATTGATCGCAATTTTATTACCATTTGAATTATAGAAGTGCCCTTGTTAGACTGCGGCACATACATACTAAAATAACCAACTGACAAGCCACGGTAAATACTGCATGCTATAATATCCAGATGACTAACGGGTACTCTGTAATAGTTGGGTAAGGAGAAACTCGTTCGATTACACTTGGAGCTTTGGTAAATCTTGCAAGTAGTGCCACGAGAAAATGTAATTTAGTTTGGAATTTTGTTCCAGGTCTATTTGTCATCCGTTTCTATGTTTTAAATACCGTTATGCGCAAAGCAATCACGCACTCGTTCCTATTTCAGTTCAGAGTAAAACTGAATTGCAATTGTTGCAAATCCTTATCGTATCTACCTTCTACTAATGCAATTTTCTGCAGTATTTAGAATTAACTGCGAACGAAACATAAAAGTTTTATGGAATATGTTAATTTATAGCTTTAAATGGTTTCTTGTACGTGATTCCTCAAAGCAGTTAAAATTGTAAATTATAGTAAACTGCTGAATCGTGCGTGTTTATCAGTACTCTCAATCTTCCCCATTCCAAAGCTTTAGATCTTTGCAGTATGTTATCTGTAAGCTATTTCCAATAGATCGACACGAATATGTAAGAGATAATTAATGTGAACTGTATTTAACATTTTATTTATGTGTATATTACACTCACAATTAATTAAAACACTTTTAGTCTTCTTTTAATGTTCCCTTATTTACATAATAAGATATAAATATTACAAATGAATACTCAACATTCATCCTTCATCGGAAAGTTAAGGAATTCGTTGTTAGGAAAAGATTAAAACTTTTTTATACCTCTACTACTTGTAATATTAATTACTATTAATCTAATACTATTTCA
Source organism: Calliopsis andreniformis (assembly GCF_051401765.1). Classification (NCBI taxonomy): domain Eukaryota; kingdom Metazoa; phylum Arthropoda; class Insecta; order Hymenoptera; family Andrenidae; genus Calliopsis; species Calliopsis andreniformis. Next base: position 9,873,665 of record NC_135073.1, on the reverse strand, counting down.
TAAGTAATTTCTTTTCTTTCATAAGATTTGTTAATTATTGATTAACCATAATCACATCACTATTATCTTCTTCAAATCTGTGGCTGTAAGACAAAACGACTTATATGAGAATTTCAAAAAATTCGAGTTAAGACCTTAATTGACATCTAGAATTTAGATTTTATATTTCTAGAAAGAAGAAAGGGACATTAAAAGAATTTTTTCACCTAAAAATAATTGTTCAAGAAGACAAATCCATACATCTTTCGACGCCATTTTTATCATTTTCATCTGATAGCTTGAATTAAAGTTACTTTTTAATTCGAACCACTTGAATCCAAGTAGCACGACTTGTGTAAACACAAACTTGACATCAGGCTCCTAGAATACAAGTGGCTTGTATTCTAGTAACTTAACTAATCACAGAAGATTTTAGAGTATTCTATTACCACAGAAAAATTCTAGGGAATTTCTTTCCACCCACCCTCCCCTTTTTCTCCTTCAATCCAAACCAGTCCACCTCAGACCTCACGGAACTCCTCAGCCACCACGTGAACCGCGCTCCAGCAGAGACAGCGGGAATCAAATCGCAGCGTGCCTTTCCGCGAGGCACCTTGACCTGCAAACAATGCGAGGACCAACAGGCCGTAACTCGGAAAAGTTCACCGTCTGCTCGTAATATCGCCGTTTACCGTCACGCGTGTCGACCGCGCGCGTACGCCGTCCAAAGGAGTCGTATGAGTTATTCCCTCGGTCGTGCAGCTCATTCGGGACCCCATTTCCAGCTGGTCCATTTGCATCGAGGAATCCAGACTCCGCTGCACCCGTTGCAACGTGATTTACTCGTGTCCCTGTATCAGTCGCCGATACACGCGCGCTCGCAAATGAGGCGAACGATGGCGCCCCGTCGAGCGAGAAAGCACGGGCGGCGGACGTCTGACGAAATGGCAAAAAAGTTGGAAGATTTTAACGATCGCACGTGCAGCCATGAACCATGGTGCAGCGATAAGTTTAACGAGCCCAACGTTACCGTTAATCCTGGTCCTTTTGACCAGGAGCGCATTGCGCTCTTGCACCCTGTTTTCGCTAGGCTTCCTTCGAGATGAGCGCAAGCTGAGGAGTTTCAGTGGTTTTGAAGAGTCTTGGTGAAGTTAGGTGAGATTTGGATTGTGTTGTTAGTAGTAAGGGGATGTACTAGTGTTATGATTTTTGGGTAGAGTTATAGTTACACATAGTACTGCTTATAAGTATTCGAACGATTTTAGAACTTTGGAAAATTAAAGATTCATTGGTAGCAACGGATATTTATTGCTTAAACTGGCCATTAATTACTGTAATTATTATATATTTAATTTTAAGATATAATAGAAACATGAAAGAAATGTAAAGGATATGTATTAGTTACTACAAAGAAATCCGTATTTTTCTCAATATGTGACACAGTCATTTAAATATTCAAATTTTTCGAAACTTCAAGTATTCAATTTTTTAAATGTTCAAACGTTCATGTTAAAATATTGTTGAGTATTCAAATCTCATATATTGAAGCTTTCATATATTCAGATGCACTTGAATTTTCAAATTTTTTAAATATTCACAATCTATTCATTTGTTACAATTTCTAGAAGAGTTATTTTGTATAATACAAATGATTATGAAGGCTTATAATGAAGTGTATCGAATTTACTTTGATGTATAATCTTCGAACACAGCTGAGATAAACGAAGTTCCTACACTTATACAATTTTATCAAAAATTATATCCTCTTGCAGACTTTAACAACAAAGTGTCTTATCTTCAATTAAAATTGTATAGTAAAGGTACTTGTCGATGTGGAGACCGTGTTAATGATATTGCTCCTTAATTTCAGTAATTCAAGCTGAAAGGACCTTACTTGACGTTACTGGTTATCATAAAATGCACAGGTTTCTCGAAACCCTGTTATTCGTACGATAAAATTACTTAAGCGATAGTAAGATCGAAAGCGTAATCTGGAGTTTTTATGCAAAAGTGATGTTATAATTTGAGCCTTCGCCGCGGAAAGATCTCCTTTGTTGCCTCTGCGTCCAATTTTTGCGACGTCCGCCCACGGGGTACATTAACATTCACATTACATCGTCATTATCTCTGTCATTCCGCGGCGCTATTACCATTATTACTTGGATCCTTGTCGGATCATTATCAAGTATTACAAGGCGCGCGTTCCTCTCGTGGGAAGGATAGATTGTAAAATACATCCCTGTTCCTCGATTTCGTGTCCACGCTGATTTACTTCGTTCCTTTGCCTTTCACTGTCGCTACGGAATCGCGAGACGAATCGTTTCACCGTGGCTGTAGGTTGCATTCAGATTAGAAAGAGATTGGAAGGCGGAAGAATTAGAAATTCTAAGTTGCTATGTATCAATGTTAGTAAATACCTTTGCTCCATTAAGCTCTCTGGGAAATATTTCATTTTAGAATTTTCAATACTTGTATCATGTACTTAGTATTGCAATTATAAAAATAGCTAAAAGAATCTGAAGTTTATGATTTTTTATTTAATCCCTTAGCAATGGACTTCATATGATTTACAGACTCCATTTTTTTTCATATCACTATCTTTTCTAAATAATTCTTTTTGTTGAGGGGTTAATTCATAGTTTATCAAACTTTCGACTTATAAGGGATTATGTCTTAGCTAAAAGAATAGTATTTATACATACTTTATTTCTACATTATTATGATCCATACTCATATTAAAATTAAAAAGACATCTACCATTTCTGCTATTTGTCAGAATTCAGAACATATAATTACAAGATATCCATTTCACATAGTACGTTCCACTTCCAACTTAATATTCCTCGGCTTAATCATCGAACTATCGTGTTACAAATCGCAGAAGCTTCTACGATAGAATTCCGATGCAACTCACGATACAATTTCACTAGATGCCAGCATCTGGCCTCGTTCGATGAATTCAAGGTCGCTAGAAATCTGAGAAAGGTCACACCGCGAGAGATGATGACTGTTCAGCAGGAAGCTTCTTCTTCGAAGAAGTTTAAGCCTCGACGCTGCAGACAGCATGGTATTTTCAAGCGACGAGGTGCAATACCTTCCTCTTGCGTGCAACTTATGTAACGTCGACGCTCATGCGCGTATCGGCTCCCTTCCAACCACTCGGATAATTAATAGCCTGAGTTTCCCTCTGGTCTATTGCCTTCTTCTTCCTGCGTGGACATCCTTGCTCCCCACTGCTTTATTTCCTCCTTTTTCTGTCTCTCTGTTGCTTTCCTCGCGTCCCTTTTCTTTTTCTCTCTTTCTACACGCCTTTTCCCTCCTCATTTTAGTCATCGTGTTCTCTTTCCTCGCCTCTCTTCTGGTTCTCCTCTTCTTGTTTCCTAGTCTGTGTTTCTCTGAGCTTTTTTCCTTGTTCGTCGATACTCTTGATACAAATTAATCTAAAACGTATTTCATGGCTGTTTATAACTCGATTCACTGTGGTTTTAATTATAGTGAATGATGAATTTTCTGTTTGCTCATTGAATGGAAATTAAATAGTATCAAATGAATGGGCTCGCAGCGCAAACTTGTCTGAAGGTTTTATGTACAGTTTACTAAAAAAGGAAAAAAAATGAAATGTTAGGCATGATGAAACGTACGAAGAAGAAGGTGAAACGATTGAAGGCGCATTTACTGAAGTTAACTAAATGGGAAAGCTTGATCTGCAGTAGAAACCTGTCTGATTCTGGCCTTGTAATTGTACAGGGATCGTACAACGTCGAAGATTATTATGCTGATCGATTTCTGCTGCCAATACTGTTACCCACGCTGTATTACGTTTGGCATTCAATCGGCGTTCAAGGTTTCCTTTAAATTCTTGCACAAGAACGTCACTTTTTTATCGTTCCTTTCCTGTATTCCATCACTCTGCCATCAAACTTCAATTGTTCTTCGGGAGGACGAGCAATTTTGCAATCACTTGTTCAATGGAAAATTGATTACGATGCTTCTTTAATACAATACTACCATCTTTAGTAAATTACAAGTATCCTACATGTATAATTTATACTTTCATCCTTTCACGCTAATTATTTCATCAGAAATTAAAATTGAATATGACAATACGTGTCAGAAATTTTAAGAGCTGATTCTATTTGTCAAAATAAGACAGAAATTAAGAATAACTAAATTGTGTTTGGAGTTTTATTTCTGAGTTACTAGTAACTATAGAAAGTACGTCTGAATCCTGTAAAGTGTGTCTAATTTAAGACTTTTTCTACTTTGCTACGTCTTGCCTATCTCAAGTAGAATAACAGGCAGTAGAATAAGATCCAAAGTCAGACAAATTTCACACGCGCTTTAGATGTATATTCTATAACTAATGTCTTCGTAACAAAGTCTCAATCACAGTTTCTTTACTCTTCAATTTCGTTTTGTTTCGATACACAAAACCATCCCTTACTATTTCTGACGTTTATTGACGAACATCTTAAACTGATACTTCTAAAAATAATTCTCTAACAACGCTGCAACCATAAATTAGCAAATAGCAATAATTCGAGTACTAAAAGCTGAATGACTTTGCTCTCTCGTAACGACCATAATATCATCAACCAGATAAACGTAATTATTATCAGCTTACGCTTTCATTAATCTGTTTTGTAAATCCCAATATTACTCCACCACAAAACAAGGCCTGGAACTAAAGGTGTGTCGACTCCCATCGCTACCTGTAGCAAGGCAGTCCCAGATACAGCCGACTCATGCTGTACGTGCCGCTCGAGAGCAAATTAGTACACTCATTACAATGCGCACAATAAGAGGAAAAGAAGGGGGAGCATCGATGCTGTGTGCCGACTGACGTGCAGCTCGATTACGCCCTCGTGGTGCCACGAGTATTGTACTTACGCCTCATTCATCTGTGCTTTTTTGCCACCCGTTACCTTTCCCCGTTGAGCTGTTAAGCCGATTAACCCAGTTTTGCACTCGCGCGCATAGGATTATCACGTTACGTTCAATATCACTAACGCACTTGGACAGCCTTTTAATTAACACGAGGGAAACCACCTTGACAATCGAAAGTATGCCTCATTTCTCAATACTCTATAAACATTCATCAGCTTGGGCTATGACATTTAGCTTCTTATCACGTTAAAATGAAAAGAGAAAAAAAAAGTGTTGCTACCTTGGACACGTACTATTCCCTCTAAAAGCGTGTCAAGCAGTTACGAGCCGTTGTTAATCTGAATATGCAAATTTTATGATCTCAACTGTTTTACTTTTAGCGGTTTCAAATAGTCTATAGAACACGTCTTCAGAATGTTTTACGATTTCCATAAATTTGGGGATATCTCTTTCGTTCGATATTAAATGCGTCGTTAAATACTTTGTCGATAGGTAGCGCTTAATTGTCGACATTGTTGCTCTGATGCTATAGGTTTTATGGGAAGACCAGAAATGGTCGGGTCCAACCTTCGAGAGGGCTGTCGCCCAGTCAGCGGTTGCACAATCGCATCGCTGCACCGATTGCTACTGCGCACGGTTGGCGTTGCACATAAAGCTGTCCTTTGCCAACGAATCGAGAGATCTAGCGGTGCTCGAATCGTGCCCTATCTGATCGTCACGCTGCTATTCGTTCGTAGATCTCGCACGCGAATATCGGAGGCGCGCCTCGAGTTACGTAAACTTTCGAGATTCGTTTCCTGAAATTATTTGTGTTGGTTATGTGCCTTGGGATGACGAGAAGGTGATTTGTAAATGCTCAATCTTAGGTATGTGAAAATGTAACAAAGCGTCCTATTTTTATATGAAAAATGATCTCGAATAATACTAGTGAAAAATTATAATGGAAATTGTTAAAATTATAGTATGATGAAAAATGAATAGGTTGATGGAGAATAATCTTAGTTGAAATTAATATACTCATTGTGAATGTTCTTATCAAACTTTCGACACAGTGCTACCTTGTCCAGTGATGGAATTACAAGTGTATAAGAAAGTTGCTTAAGATAATTACTTTTTTATACTCCTTAAACAAAGCTCATTAAAATATTATCTACAAAAATAGTAACCACATTTCTACTTTATAGTCAGGAAAAAGTAGCCTTAAATAGCAACTTCATTTTATCGCTACCATAAAATTTGAATTCTCTACCCACAAATATTTTTTAACTTTCTGTGAATAAAACTGAAAAGTTACCGGAGATGACTTTAGAAGATAGCGCTTCAAAGCTAAAATATTCATCACGAGCCTGTTGCTTGCAAGCCTGGTGCTCTGACGTTAGCTCGTAAAAATTCTCCTCTCTTTTATTAAATTTTGAAGAATACCCCCTGCAACTCGACTTCCACTCAACCGCTCGAAATTTGTTTCTCCCAGAGGCCGAAGAATTTGCTTCTGGAAGGCAGGTAAACGCAAACATGGAAACAGACAGGAGTCTTTCCACGCTGAAACCACTCGCTGCCGTTCTGAGGCAACTTTTTGCCCCGCTCTCGGAGGCTTTCGGATGATACATCATCCCGAGTCTCGTCTCATAAAAAGCTGAGTGTTTTCGCGGATAATCGTAATAAATATTTCCAGCAGATTAACAAGTTCGTATTTCGCGGCGCGGCGACTTATTAACGCGCGACGTAACGAATGTAACATTCTATTAAAGTCGCGGCAATAAATATTAGCCCCGGTAGCCATATCGCCATTAATTCAGCGGATTTTTCAGCGACGGACGAAAATACGAGTCTCGCGAGTCGGTTAGCGATTAACTTCGTCGACTAGACCAGAGGTTGATCGGTTCACTTAACCGAAAGGTAGATACGCACACGGTTGGAGACCAATTAACGTGCTGTCGTTCATCATACCACGTATTTATGTCTATCCTCGGTGTTTCGAGCATTCGAGCGCCTTCTCCTCTCGCTTGCTCCTTTTGCAATGAATATTTCGTCGCGAACGGTCGCGATTTATCGCTTTGTTGCAGCGCAGTCAATTTGAAAGAATGAGTCACGTAGTTGGCATCGCGGAGCTGCTGGATTAAAATTCTTTTCCTTGGAGATAAGTCTGATATACTGAATCGCGATATCATTTTGTAAATATTAGGAATAACAAGTTTTTGAATTCGTTCTTTGTATCGCGTGATCGGAGGATATTGGAGCTGCTAAGTTATTGATATTATTAGATGCCTTACGGAGTGATAAGGGAGATTATCAAATTGTATTAGAGGAGTTAGGAAATTAGATCAGGGATCAGTCAATAAACTAGTAGTCGATAATATGTACTTTAGATTTGTCTAACTGAAATTTTGCAATAGTTACGTACTGCAACTATGCTAGATGTTAAGTAACACAAGTAGCTATATCTTTAAAATATTTTTTGTGTTGTGGCAAGACGTGACAGGTAGTCGTAAATATCTTTAGATCATCGTCAAAGTATGATACTCCAGGAGGAAAATATTGAGCGCTGGAGATCGTCTGACGGTCCCCTTTCAGCCATTATAAATTGTCGGTATAAACATATTATTGTCGGTTTAAGTGGATCATTAATATTCCCGACGTTCGTGGGAACGAACCATTAAAGCTAAATCAACGACAAACCTTGCACCAATCCTGTGAAACCACGATCTTGTCTTGTTAGCGATATTCTTCGTAATTTATTCTATTGCAAATTACAGACACTGTATCTACTAGGAGACAACATCCGCGTGTCTTAAAGACATTTATTATTCATTTTTTAAATACTGCATCATTTATTAAACTAACAATTATGTATTATTAAATTTGTTATCATTCTTTCCATTAAATGTAATAACCTTCCACAGATATTCTTAATCTTTCGCAAAAGGAAACATATCGCCATTCTCTCAGAAAACGAAAAGAGAAATGGTAATGAGGTACAATCTAGTTTTATCTAGAGGAATCAATTCGACCTGTCAATGACGTGGCGTATTACGCTGTGATCACATGGCTTATTTTCTTATTTGTCGTATGCTCCTACGTGCACGTACAAGTCTCTTGAGAAGGTGAAAGTGTTTTTGCAAAAACAGATCGTGCGTCTGTTGAATGTAATCTGGAATCTCTTGAACATCTCGTTCGTTATGGCTTCTGGTTATCTGTTGCTATGAATACTTTAGAATTTTTCGAAATGCTGCTCCACTTTCTTGATTATTGTTTCTTTCTAAATATTTGCTCCTCTCAAAGAATTCTTAGAAAGTTTTTTTTATACATTGTACTCTGTACTCTGAACTCTGAATCTGTTAAATTATGGACTTCTAAAATTCGGTGGAAATGAAAAAGTCCTATGTTATTATTAGTAACTGTATATGCAAGCCAATAGTTTATCAAATATTCTCATAAAAGCACATTATAAAATAACACACTTGTATACATACACGCAAGTATTATAACACACTCGTTCAATCAGTCATAACTGTCATTCATCAACATGACATCTAAAATTAGCAACACGCTTCATCGTTAACCTTCTTTTTTAAAAAAGCTATCCTGCAAGGATGTTCAACCTGACGTTTTCTCCAAAGTAGCAAGGTCCACTTTCTCAACGATCTTGGCCGCATTCAGAATCCCCTCGAGTAATGTAAAATTCATTTTTTTCATCCGAGGATGATCCCCACATCTAGACCTGTTTCTCCATTCGTACATTATTCAATTTCGACGATGTTGCCAGCGATTTCACGTGGCTTTTAACCGCTTGCCGATAGTGGCTAACTGCGACACGAAACTCGGGCACACGTGCATATGAGAAATTCAAATTACAGTGGAGTGAAGTGCCTCGAATCGGGAAATCATTTCTACGATGTTCATTCCCTGCAAAAGCAATATTACTCATTGCACTTTCTTTACTTTGTATTATAAATTCATCCCAAGTGTTCAATAGGTCGATGCCCAAGTTATTTGCAACTGTTAATTGGTTGCATTACATATTCCCTCATGGCCACCAACAAAAACAATCGATGTTGCAATAGATCGATTACGTTTGTCGAGGCTGGCACGTTTGTTCCATTCTGACGAACGGAATTCGAGTTACGCCCAAGGAGAAAGTGACTCGAATCACGAAACGCTTTTTTATGAGTCTTGGACTGCGATGCGCGGTGAATTTCTCACGGATGCAGCGAGTCTGAATGTACCGATGACATACTAATTTAATGTTTTTCTCAACTACTTGATTTATTTTCGTTTAACTAGTTGCAACTTCTTTGCAAGGTGTACTAACTAATAAATTAAATTAGTAACTTTAAATTCTGAAGATATCAATAGCAGTGTCGAAAGATTTTCATCTATTCCCTACAATATATTATTTTTATATTACTACATATTTATGCTGCTCTAACATTCCTGATAAAAAATCCGTGGTCCTATAACAGACATCTATAACAAATACAGAAAAAATCTCCATCGAGTATATTTACTTTGAGGCAAAAAAGAAATTATTTAAAAATGAAATGCAGCTTCAAATTTAATATGGAAAGCTTATATGATCTGAATCTCACTATTCCCGCTACTTTTACTCTTGCCTACCTGCTCGTTTCAATTTCGCGATCGAACGCCGCGCCGATGGCCAAACGTCACGAAATTTCGTCACGGCGGAACGCCTCGTATGCGCGCGGAGAATTTGAGTTACGTCGCGGAGAAAGTGATCCGCGTCGCGATTATCGACCGATGTGCAGAATGATTCTCACGGCTGCGACGGGAATAAATCGTCGACAACGACGTGGAGGAGGCATATGTATGCGCGATACGGTGCACACGCAGCGTTAACTAAGAAGGCGGGGGCGGTGGGAGCATAGACACGCGTAACGAGCCTTTCTGGCGTCCTCCTGGCTCTCGATGCCAGAGGAGAGAGAAAGAGAGAGAGAGAGGACAGCGAGAGATCGCAGTTTCGAGATGCCCCACTTTCTCGCGATGCAATTAACGTGGCCCGCCGCGCCGTGCCGATAACTGCATTATACGGGAGAGCACAGCTATGGGACTTCCCCCGTCTGGTTTCGCGATTGCATACGCCGATAGGCTGACGTCTCACGGCTGATCACTGATACCTCCAAACGGAGCAACCGTCTCCTTGAGCTCATTCCAGATTCCAGTATTGCAGATATTTAGAACTTCGGACCTAAGAGAATTTGTGTACAAGATACACTTTTCAGAATCGTATCATGAGATTACAGTAAGAGATGCATCGATTTTAATGAGACTTAATCGGAAGATCGTATCAACATTATATTGCTATAATACCATTGAACTTTAGATCTGAGCTATGAATCGAATATTTATTTCTATTTACTCATTCTGAGACGAATAACTGGGAGAGAGAAAACACTTATAACCACAGCCTTGGATAAAATGCAGTTTTTTATATTTCTTATTTAGGACTTTAAAAATCGTTTGTGTTTTAGTAATTTAAAGAAACGGCGAAGATAAAATTCCCCTTAAAATGTAATTTACAGAGTAATAAAATTCTCATGAAATAAGAGTATCTATGAAAATTCTCGTTGCATTCGCCATTCATGCTTCCCCAAGGAAATGAATGTGCGTACGAGAATGAATATTAAATTGGTCGATGGAAATGAATCACGGCTGGAGCGAGGTCAGGTTGCCTCGGTTGATTCGACAAAACGAACCGTTGATCCGGTGGAACCGTTTAGAGGCAGCTTTCTCGGTGTGGCTTGCTGGGTGGTTAATAGTCGACGTTCCGTGGCGTGCATGATTAGCGAGAAATTATATTTACGAGTGCACGTGGGCGGCTCGGAATAAAGTCGATCACTTGCGAAGCGAGAAGACTTCCGCGATGATCTTTCCACGAGGGTGTGACGGCCAGCCCCTTATCGATGATTTCCATCGTACTTCTCGAAAGAGGCCGCGTAAGAAACTCGAGCGAACCACGCGTTCGTCGATGAATTATTACGGCGAGACGCATGGGTGGAGGGCTACACTTGAACGCTGGGGTATCGATGAATGAACAAATATGTTCGTAGGAAGTGTTCTGTTATGTACACTGTAACCTAGTTTTTGTTTCCGTTCTGTTGGTAACTTTAGAGTTGAATGCATAGAAAAGTCTGATGAAGAGAGAGAGTCAAGGGTGAGTGTACATCTTATAGAAATGAAGTTTCTATATTATTTGTGTATAGCATCTTAACTAAAATTCAGTTAACATAATGAAGTACATGATATTTAAAAACGTATGTGTAAGATTTGTTAAATAAACTTTGTGCTTCCAAAGTGTATACTCACTTTTTACTCTAACTGTATATTCAATTATATGTAATTTTTATTTCTTAATTATAGTTCATTTAGTTGTGACTCATCTGCGTCAAATATTGAAATATAAATATCAAGGTATATTTTTTAATATCTCGAAAATTAGCAGCCATATTTCCCGGAAACACAGTAATGCAGTATTCAGTTTAACGAGTTTTATAAACTGGCACAGACTCACAGAAACTGTGCGTCACATCTGAACAATTCTTCCAGTATGTCGACACGAGACACAGCTACTGACATCAGGGAAACATTAAAGCAGAATTTCGTACAACTTAGTTCAATCTCACACAAACATATTTCCCATCCTAGAAAAAATTAATTAACGATACTAATCTTGCATTCTTCTATGTTTCAGGTGAGTATCAAGTTCCCGCGTACTGTCGACATGAAACTATATCGCACACTAGTCATAGTAAGTAACCATTCATTTAAAGTAATTTTTTACACAAGTACACAATGCATCTTCGCTACTTTCTCATACAAATCTTAATAACTCACACACCTTCGCCTCAAACAGTAAAGAGTAAAGTTTAATCAGAGTGAAGTTTCCTCCACATCACCAAAAATCAAAGTCCCCAGGTAGAAGAATCAAAAATCAATTCCCAACGAGTCTCACCGCGAATCGCGAACCTGCTTCGTAATTTACGTGAGCGTGTAGTGCTCGGGTCGGGCAGCACGAGTCGGTCGCGCAGCGCGTCTAAAAACGACGCTCGATTGGCAAAAAGGGCCGACTGAACCGAAGTGGATAGTCGCGCGGCGAAAGATACGTTCGAACGGATGCGTGGATCATCCGAGAGGGGACTTTCAGCGTGATCCAAGAAGAAGAAGAAGAAGCGGAGGAGAGCCGACGTAAAGTCTCTCTCCTCTCTTCCGAGGGAAGAGGGCATCGCCCTGACCGTGACCTAGCCACCGCTCCTCGGGCAAACGCGCACACGCACAGGCGTCCTCACGCGTGTGGGGAACGTACGAAGGCAGCGAAGGGCACTGAATACGGTTTCCTCTGGGCTTCTGATCGAATCGTTTATCATGAAATTTCGTGGCGGCTTGAATCCCGGTTTGATTAGGCTTCCTGGCAGTGTTAAGAAGATTCTAAGCTTGGGAGACCCGTGATAGAGAGAGTACAGTTAGGGTTCTGAAACAGTGAGGCTGGCTTCAGACTGCGTAAGATGTATCTTACGTATTAATCATCCTGACGCTTCGATGGTGGATCGATTAGAATTTTCATTGTCACCTGAAATTCATCAGTCTTGGGAGTCATTTGACTTTATTTCTGAGACGTGAGACAGTTAGTTTGATTGCGTGTCTCGGGGGTAGTCTGTTTTTTGTTTGCGGGGTCTTGTTCTTTTTAAGAGTGATATTTATTATAAAAAATTAGAGGATGTGCAGAGTTTGTGAAATTGCTCGTCCTGTGTTAAAGATAGTTCGAAGTGACTTATTCGCATCGCTGGATTTGCGCAGACACGAAGATAGTGTATACACGTGATCACGCGAATCGTGACGGGGAGCGTGTCTATCGTTGCCTGTGCCTCAGTATCCGCAGGACATGTTACTCGCGTGTGTGCTTCGCAGTCTGCGTGATTCTACTGGCAGTGAAACCTTCGTCCTTTTCCTCTCGACCGAAGAGAATTTCTGACCTAAACTTGGCGATTAGAGTTCTGTAATTGTAGTGGTCTCAGGTGGTTCCTAAACAGAGGAACCCTTCGCAGTAGAACGCGATGGTGTGTAGTCTGGCTCTGTAATTGTTATCTAGATGCATCACCAAGTGATAATTATTAGTTGTTATACATTTTTACAACGCGAGGTACACTAATCTTAAGATCACAAGCTGCAAGTAGTATGCCACCGTATATGATCAGACATCCCTATGCTGGTGATTTATAGGCAAAGTAAATTCCCTTTCTTGCAAAAAAGTCAGTCTAAATACCTATTTTACAATTTGATACGCTAGACTAAATTTCGTGTAATCTAGTACACATTTTTATATTGAATTGACTAATACAAATTATAAGAAAGTATTCCTAGCTTATTCGAAATAATATCTCCAGTACTCCATTATTAAGGAGAGTGCAGTTACTTGAAATACAAGCAGCTTTTACGTTTTTTAGAGAACATGATCTTAATCACACGATCGAGGCAAATAAGTAACTATTAATAGTAAGATTATCTGCAGAAACTAAGAATTTAATCGGTGTAAATCACCTGATCCAATTAAATTGATCCAATATTCTCCCTCCTTGACTGATATAATTGGAATCGTTTCATTAATGTAACAAACCACTGGCTTCATGCAGCCCCGAGAAGTGGTATTTCCTTCCCTCAGACGTGAGAGACATGAGTATACATTATACAACACGATCAATGATGCACACAGGTATCCCTAACCAGTACGTAGCGTACAAAATCATTTTGTGGCTTTTTCTGTCACGCACGCGATGCTTAAATTGTAGCGAACGTACTAGCGCGACGCATAAAGAAAGAGAATTGAATCGTATCGAGAAGACACGCGAGAATTTATGATACCGTATATCTTTTCATTAGGGCGGTATTCCATGAACCCTGTGCACCAGCTTGTAACGCTCAAGAGACATTTCACGAGAGATATTTTGTTATAGTGCTAGTCACGGTGTTATTGATTGCGTGAATAAATCTGGGGATAACGTAAATTTGATTGTATGGTTAGATTAACATTTCAGTGTTAATCCTTAACGAGTGTAGTGTGGGTCAAAGTTTTTATACTATCTCAAATGTTCGTAGGTGTTTCATTTAAACAAATGTAAGAGTAACTTACAAAAATTAATAAATTAGAAAATTGAAACTTTTCTATTTACCATTATTTATCATTTTTTATTATAAAAACCCAATAATTCAAGTACGTTGCATAGTAGTACTAAGATCATTCCAGTTGAGAATAAATGCCACAAAACACTCGTTCAAATGCAAACATAAACGCTCGTTCTTCTTCAGAGTATACTTTGTATACTATTTTACCATAATTTGTATGCAACAGAATAAAGAATAGTATTCTGAAATCATTAAAATGTTAGAATCATGTATTTCCAAGTTAATTGTCGATTCACATTAAACTAATTACATGTTAATGCCTTCAGCCTATAAAACAATGTACAATTATTCCATATTGGTGCATAAAATGCGAGGATACAACGAAGAAATCTGTTTCTGATAATTTTCATTTGCATCACGGGTTAATAACTTTCGATGACCGTGGCCTCGGTAATTTAATTCTTAAAAGCAGAACCGTAGGAGATGCGAATTGCCTTTCGCGCAGCCAATGTAATTCACAGACGAAGTACACGCGCAGGGAATGCAATGCGGTAGAAAAGTATCCAGTAATAAACGCTTATTACAAATCGACGTCATAACTATTAATACTTGCACGATATGCTGCGTCTCGAGGCCGAATCGAGAGTAACTAACCACTTTCCCTCTACCTTGATTGCAGCATGAGATTCCATCGTTTCCAGTCGTTGAATGGATCCAGTCGTATTTACTTATCTGTCAATGGTAATCTGGGAAGTTCATTTGCAGAAAGATTCGTTCGTTATGCAATACGAGCAAGCGTATCTTGCATTTGGTTAACTAAAACTGCTTAATTAAAACTGGTTAATTAAAGGAGAAGCATCTACTGTTGAGATACGCCGCTCAGATACATAGTTCCTTTTTCAGCGCCTAATAATTGTGTGGTTATAGTTAGAAATTCCAGTTTGTATTATTAGTGTGAGTTCTTTTCACTAACTTTTGGAAATTATTGGCTAATACGTATTCAATTATTCTAAACTATACACCAATAAAATGTATTGAAAAAATACTATCAATATATAATGTGTTGAAATCATTTGTAATGCAATTACAGAATAAAATATTTGAATCTAAAATACTTGGCACTAAACAATGGAGAAGAATACATCCTTCGACACTAATTATTGTATCATGAGGAACAAAATGAAGCGAATTGGTTGATTCAAGGAATAAGCATGATCGTTACACTAGGTCATGAGTCATCGAAGAAGATAATCCTACTTTAACAATGAATCCCAAGCATGAAGGAAACTCGGTGCAACGTGAAACAGGTTCGCAAAAACAATGCCATAAAATTAGGTGAGCAAGAAGCCAGTAGCGAAGGGCCATGAAACGGGATTATGAAATGGAAATTAATTTTCATAATGTCTGGAATAATTTAACGAGTTGGCAGCTACTCGAACTTAAATTCGACGAATGGATGAAGCTAGGCTAGCGTCCGATGACCGTAAACCAACATGACGTAGATTAATAAAAGGTCCACTCGAGCCCGTGAATCGTGCTAGCATAAAGTCACCGTTTTATGTACCATAAAATGTTACGGCACTTCGTTGAGGGCACGTTTGCACGCTTGCTGCGTGAAGGAGTAAAAATAAAAATGGGAAAAGGGGCCATGCTTACGGTTCACGAGTTCCCTCTTATCGTAGCTTTAGTCTCTTTGGAAAACACAGTGATTCCTAGATTTTGAGCTTAGTTGTGTCAGTCTCCAATTAGACACTGCTGTCAGAAATTTATAGTATCAACACGGTGACTGGTTGACTTTGGGTTTAGAATGTCTCCTCAAAGTACCTACATTCTTATAACAAATTAATACTTACGTACTCGTGAGTTACCATGCGCCAGTTTTCAAGAGACATTAATGATATCTGACATTCAGTAACTCTGATTGAAAAGGAAACAAAATTATGAAAAAGATCGTTGTAGTTGCTGCTACTCATCGTGTTTAACAAAGCGTAGCTTATCAGTGATATTCAATCTACAACACCTTCTGTAGTAACCCGAAAGTCGGTCTCTCAAGATCAGACCACCTAAGACCGAAAATAATTCCAGTAAACGGCAAGCAAAAACCATGTTTTACAAATTCTTCTTCTGCCCAAACACATAAATATATGCTTCTCCAGCATACATTATCTTCCACAACAGAGCCCAGAGATTGCTTCAGGAGCTCGTTTATCAATTCCAAAAAGAATGGTACTTTTCGTAGCCTTTCTAACGCGGAGAGGATCCAAGAGCCATCTTCAAGGAGATGGAAAGGGTTCGCAGACGGTCGAACGCGAGGTCGCGTAGCCGACGGTTCTGAAAATATCGACGCGATTGCAGCTGCGCGGGACGGGCTGAAAAAGCGCGCGAATCGCGCGATAAATCCACCGATTCGCCAAAACAGCCTCGTATTTCCTTAGTCTTAGGAGTACAGGGTCTAACAGTCCAGTCCTCTTGGTCGTTTTACCCTCGCGGCTTATTCCCTCCCACGTCTTACTCGGCGATACCGATGCGCCCCCGAGCCTCGGTTCCCCTAATATTGGAACGCGTCTTTGTGTCGCGACGAGAGCCTCGTATGCAGCACTTTATATCGTGAATAGTGGCCTCCGAAAGCTGGAGTCTGATTTGTGCTCCACGCACAAGGCCTTCGAGAGCTTTCCCAAGGGGAGGCTCGTTATTGCTCTGTCGCAAATTGGATGGCGTTTCCGCGATGATTTGTGAAGGAGCTCATTTTGCTCTTGGGATTGTTTCAACTGGAATGTTGTAGGTATAAAAATCAGTGAACGTGATCTAACCCTTTGCATTCCATCTAGTCGTATTACTGGCATAGGATACAAAGATTTCCTGTTGCGGTGACAGTATTTGTAATATTTTCTTCTCAGAATATTATGATTCGCTAAAAGGGGTAGATTCTAGTTGAAATTATTGATACTTCTGGAGAGTAGTTCTGTATGACAAATTAATACTTTTTAAGTTATGAGAGGAACCAGGTTTCGATAATATTCGAGTACAGTCTAGTAGAATCAGACAGTATTTATACTGCCACAGTCCCGATGGGAAGATCCAGAAATTTTAAGACTGCTTCAGTGAATAAAAACATCGATCGATTAAATGATAGGGAATAGGTATATTCGAGAAGCCAGTGTCTGATGAAACTGATGAGAAAAAGTGCAAAAAAAGCACTTTTGATGAATGTACGCAAATATTTCTCAGGAAGTGACTTCAGTAAACTTGTTATTAAAAATTTCAAGATATTTCACGAGCTGTTTTCTCCAAAATTTTGTCTTCACAAAAACGTGTCTACCTATTTGTACCAAAAACACAATTGAAACGTAAAAATCTTGCACTATTTATCAACTTCCATCATAAATCAGCCAACAGGGCAAACAATGCGTTCTCGCTTATTAATGAAAATAACAAACTCCAACGAAACCAGTTTTGAAAACACTAAATCAATACGCGATGCGAGGAAACAGACGTACGATGCGCCTAGGATATCTCGATGCGAAAAAATATCGTATGGGAACCTCCTGGCTCGTTTTTCTTGTCCCTCCGCGTCGTCTACGAATCTCTTCGGTGGATTTCTCGCTGCTTCTTTCCCTGCCCGTTTCTCTCGATTCGCGGCGTATCTTAATGCACGGTACGTGTGCAATATGGCAGCGTCGGCCCGTATATCGAGGGTTCATCGTGGGGCCCCGAGGGGTCACGACCCAATCGCCAGAAATTCCTTTATCTTCATTCCTGCGTTTTTATTACACCCTCGCCGCCTTCTCCGTGCGTCGCTCGTACGATGAACCTTAATTGCAACCCAAGAGAGTCTTTGTTGCGTCGGAGATCCTCTCCTCAGGACGATCGCGAACCCTTTCGGGTGTGAATTAAGCACAGGGTTACGAGGAGTTCAGGCTTTTCAAAAGGAGAATTGATTGCAAGATTGAGTTGCATTTCGCTTAATATTGGAACTTTCAGCAGTTTGATGTCTTTCGGTAGTCATTTCTTGGACATTCCACGCCATTACAAATTGTGCTGACTTCTGAATACATCTTTTACTATTTCCTGACATTCTACATTTTTATTCATGAATTAAAAAATGAATTTTTAAAACAAATAGTGTAGGATGCTAAAGATAGATAAATAATGTCAGTGATTCTTAGAACTAATCAAAACTCTAAAAAAAGTAAAATTCTTTCGACCATATCTAATATAAATGAAAAGAGTTATGTTTTTAATGAATAATTGAGATGTTGAATCTTTAAAAAATTTTGAATTGTATTGTCCAGACAGATTAAATAATTGTTTTGTTTCCACCCTTGATAGTTCTAGGGTTAAGATGATACATATTCTAATTTGATGTGAAATATTTAAATACTTGCGATGATTACAAAATATGTATCAAATATAGATAATTCTGCGTAAAAAATTTGAAAATACCTCTCTCCAAACGAATATACTCTCATGATTAAAAATTCTTCTGTGTAATATAAACCAACTTTCCTAGATCTAGGAACATTTCGCCACGTAATTTCCCCAAAATTATCAATCACAAAACATAAGAAACGTTAGAGCTATTTTCACGTATTACAAGTTTCCCAATGTTCTCACAAGTTTCTTCCGATGAAAGAAGGATAAATCGCTACTTTTACCAAGCCCCGCATCGCAACGCTTCAGTTGAGGTTCAAATTACAGTTGCGCTTCCTCCGTCCTTTCTTGTTTTCTACATTTTCCCCCGCGGGCAGGAAGTTTCCCCGATGTTCAATTTCCTGGCGGCGGAGCGCAATAATGCTTCGATCCGGCCCAATTGAATTCTATGAATTCGAACGAGATGTTCGAACCACATTTATAATCGCCTATCTGGCCGCTTAATCTGGCGGCGAGGATGATGATGAATTTATAATGGTAAAAAGGTTCCCACAGGAATTAAATGGGCATCGCGGCGCGCTGCGGTATCGAGATTCTTGCGATTAGGAACGCGGAACGATACTGAACGATCGAGATTGGAAGACCCCGGAACGATAACTCGACTACCGTTAAAACGACGAGCGAGTTACGTTGCCCTGTGCTCGCGGAATTTCGCAAATTAAAATGTAGTTAGAACAGAGACGCTACTCGCTGAATTATGACTCCCAGTAACCACTTGTCAAAATGTATCTGGTTTTATTTACGGTTCAGTAGAAATGAAATGGACACATATAACTTTAAATTATGCAAGTGATTTTACACTCGTTATCAGTATCGAGTAAAGCAGAACAAATTGCTGTAAGAAAGATATCGACTTGGATGAATCGGTGTTTAACCCGCGGAAGGCTGGGTCATTTAGACTCATAATAGAGTTTCTGTTGCAAACTATTTTTGGAGAAGAAAAATGTTTTTTATATAGAAAAATGTAGTTTAAGCTTCATATACTTCAATTTTTTTTAGTACACCTGATGCATGAAATAAGTGTACTTTTTGTATGATTCTGAACAGATTTATTACAATTTTGATATCTTGTGCTATATTCAGGGTCAAAGTGACGCTGCATTCGTCGTACGAGGGTTAAAGCATGAAATAAATGAAGTAGATGATTAATATTTCTTGAAATTTAAATCCAACAACATTATTCTTTAGTTTATAGTCTCAGAAATTCAATTTCGAAACAATGGAGGTTCTTGCAACTAGTTACAAAATTGAAGGAAGCAAAGTTGCAAGATGATTAGAAAACAAAGCAACGTAGTCGAGGCAGTGAGTAACCATTCCACTCTTCCTGTTACAAATCATCATTTTTCCGTTGTCTGTTAGAATGGAAATCGGAAAAAAGCCAACACGAACGCATCATGCAAGGAGCGAAACGCAATCGCGGAATATTCATAATTGCGTGTAACGTTATCTCAGAGCACGAAAAAATAGTGGAATTGTCTGTCGTTATGATTCGACACGTAACATCCTCCTGGCCGTTCTTATGTTTATTTCATTTATCGCGTTCAATGACTGTAACTCGGCACGCACGCCTCGTTATCTCAGCGGGAATTACATTTATTCATCAACGAGCGTAGCGATGCTTTCCGCGGATTAACAGTTATAAGGTAATGGTCCCTCTGCGTTGATGAAGGAAATTTGGAAATTCAGCTACAGATCTTAAATACAAATTAACCAGTTCCACTAAAATTGCGTCTCACGCAGTTTCTAACTCTTATGCACCATATTGCTGAAATATACGCAGTAAAATTTTATTTTTTATTTTGTTCAGTCAATTCAATATGTTGTGTATAGTGTGAATTTTTATGATAAATTGCTATCGTATACTAACAGCGGGTGAAATTGAGTGGGCACAAATGACTTTACAGTGGAGGCAGTTAAGAAAAAGGGTTATTACGCTTTCGTGACTGTTATACGCAGGATCATGAATTTTTATAAGAAAGATTAATACCGACACATACTATTTTGACGACCGTTTCATAAACTGGTTGAGTGTAACGATTTAAACGTACCATTTCTGGCGACGAATTGAATTCGTTAAAAATAGCGGCCGTTTCCGACTGCACTAACGATCGCAATTCCTACGTTCTTATATTACACAGAACTAACGACGAGTTTGCGCTCCTGCAAGTAACGATCGTACGATTAGATAGATGATCGTAGGTGCAATTAAGGTTACCGTGGTAGCAATTAGGAAGGAGGCCGCCTGTACCACTGGTAATACTTTTAATGTTGATTGTTTCGAAACAACTGTTTGCTTGAATCCTGTGACACTTTACGAAATTCATAACACTTTCTAATAATCGTATCATAGATATTGGAGATAAACTCGATTCCCATCCAGAACGTTTTCAGTAGACTCCGATGAGTCAACAAGAGAAACGACAGCAGGAAAATCATGATCTACGGTTACGAGATCGTTAATGTAATAATTAACTAGCTACGGTTTAATTACACACTCTGTAGTAATTGAAATATAAAAAATAACAATCTTTTAAACGCTGGGCAAGTGTTTACCATTGAAGAACTCGAAATGTACTCGTACTTATACTTACAGGAGAAATATTGCTGAAAATCGAGTGTCGAAGCAATTACTTATCGCTTAGTACCATGAAACGATCGTTGCCGTATCATTTGTGATCATTTCACACCACAAAATGATCTTAAATGATATGGTTCTGATAGCATCTCGAGACTAAATCACCCTCTTCGCGTATTTGGCAAATGGAATTCAATTTGTGCAATTAAATTAAATTGAGAAATCATACGTGTCACCCTTATCAAGAGCGTAATAAAATTTCGTTTTATACCTCCTGGCAGGTTTCGATATGCAGTAAAATTATAATCTCAGGGCTTTTTCAAAGCGCGATAAATCTTAATAATTTAATCTTACATAACATAATACATTTATTTTATACTACAAATACATAGATATTGTAAGGAATATAGAATATAGGGTATCCAAACTAAAGCAGAGTACCTAAAAACCTCCCCTGTTTTTAGTAACATGAAATTTTTAAAAACTAAAAAAACATGATCCTATACAAAAGATTGTTCTTCGAAACCATTCAAATTATGATATGTCATTAAAAATACAAGAGATATTTAGGTGGCCTGCTTCAGCATAGACACCCTATATACTGAAAAAGAAAATTTCACAAATTCTGCACATTTCAATATTCTCAGTTCACAAAGGGATGCAGAATCTCAATTGTCCCTTTACAACGATTAAAAAATGTCAAATTTCTAAAGTATATTCTACTTGGAAAAGAGACATCGTTGCAACACTTCCGCATGCATTGAACCACAATTTAAAGCGTCGAGGTACAGAATATGCTCGGGGAACGGTATAACTCGCGCTAAGTCGACGCGCCTAGCTTTCACGCTCAGCCATGAGTTAAGATTCTCGCCCTTCTCTTCCCCTTTTATCTGCTTAACGCGCACCCTCCCGCGCTAGCGATATCGCGCGCTGCCATTAATTTCGAACACGCTAACGCAAACGCAAATCTGTGTAATCTTCTTAGGCCCGAGATGTTCGCTTTAGGTGCCGCAGGCGACATTAACACCTCGTCGGGGTTTAACGAATCCGATGAAATTGTGTTTACGGCCTCGAAACATTTAATTCCTTCCCTTTGGATGAACGCGCGAGGCGTTACACGGCAATAAAACGTCGGGCTAGAGAGGCGTCAAAGACGCTATCGAGGCTGCTGGTGAAAGAGGATCGATGAGAAGCCTTGATGGCTCTTTGGACGATTTAATTTAACGAGGACAGAGGCGAGTCACATTTTGGCCCAGATGCTCGTGCCATTTCGTTGGGTTTTCACGCAGAGCGTAAACAATGTCCAGTAGCCAGCGATTTCGTCCAGTCATTCTTGCATGGATAATGCTGCTTAGTGAACGTAGAAGGTAATGTTAGGCGATGGGAGGTAATCAGGTTAGTCGTTCCAACTTTCCGTACGTGCTTGTTATTAAATACCAATATGGTTTCTCCGGATTGGCTATCGGGATCAAGGTGATATTGTTCTTTTTAAGTCTCGAGGAGCTTTCGAGCGAACATCGGAGAGATAGATTGGCATATGGTCTTTGAAAGATTTTTCCTCGTTTGCATTGTGTCATTGTTTTTGATGAGGATGATGAAAGTTGTGGGAGTGATTAGCAGGAACGATGAGGGTAGCTCAAGGTTACAGTGTCTTCGATGTGAGCTTAAGTATCGTTTTATTGTGAATGTTAATAAAAGGAAATTGTCTTAAAAATAAGTGCTTGGAGCAATGGTCCCTCAAATACTACGGACATGTCCAAGAAAATTAAGGCAACCCAACAAAGTTTAAACATAAAAACTAGAACTAAAGCAGACAGAATAAAAAGAAATGCATCACAATGATTTTTATAATTAAGTAATATTCCAAAAAGAGGTAAACGATTCTATGACCCACTATAGTTTACAAGAGTCTACAATCATTCTGCAGTTATGCTCAGGATCCAATAACCACCAAGTCTAATCAATCCAAAAATAAACGACGAAGGAGTATTGCATAATTTTTTTATTGTCCGCCCCGTCGACCAGTGGAATTTCGAATCGATGAGCATCGAGGCAAACGCATCGTGACTGGCGTTCCCGCTTCGTGAAAGCCAAGCACGTTTGTTCTTTCTGCCAGAACTGATCTGCATGTCAAAGAGGGGAGAGGGCCGCGGGCTCAGCGTATTGACACGAGAGGCCTCAAGGAGATCCAAGGCCGGTTTTACTTGCCTCGAAGGGATTCCTGAGGAGTGACTCGTCCGGGAACACGTTCTTCCGCGAGCGTGGAGCCGGAATGTCAGGTACGACGTGCTCGTAAACGAGTCACGGAAAAGCGAACCGCCGCGCGACTGGTCTAACTGTGACCGTTCTTGCGACATTTTCGCGTGTCTTGCGACGATCGTACAGAGACTGACATCAGGTCACTGCAACTGTATATCTGTTTAACGCTTGTAAAAGTAATGTGTCCTCGATATCGTGGATGGAAATTTTATGTCGAGTTAAATAACTCGATTTGGTTCGAAGGTTTAATGGTCTTTTCGTGAGGTTGATTGCAGAAAATTTCTTCTGTGTTATAGTGTAAGTGGAGTTGATACATATGTGAAATAGGATAGATTTTGAGGTATGCGTGGTGATCGTGTAGTATTTGGCTCCCGTGTCTGACTAGCGTCTGTTGTATCTACTTACGCTTTACTATTGGTGACTGCAAATGTAAAGCGATTCTAAATGAAATAATGCAACAAAAGTGTTGAATGAAGTGTCTTTATACACCAATCAATTCGTTTTGAAGAGTATATTATGGAAACATACCAAATCCTTGCTAGGAATATACCAAACATTTCTCAGGTACAGTTAGACATACTTCACAATATAAGAAAAAATTTCACGTTCTACATGGTGTGTCGTAAAGTTTGTTCTAAGATAATAGTACTTAAATTAATATTCGATTTTTGTTAACTACAATCCTTATTTTCAGATTCCAAAAAGAGATTTTATTAGAATTGTCCTCGAAACAATGATTATAAATATAAATACACAATGAATCACATAGGATCCTTTTCAACTATAACTCCTCCCACCATAATAAATTATAAAAATTAACCACATATCAAGTATCCAACGACAACTTCCTAAACGAAAAATGATCATTATGAGAAAGGCATAAAATTCTGTAATTATTAGAAGAAATTGACGATAGGCAAGTAGGAAATATAAATTTCGGCAGAGATGCCAAAAAATAAAATCAGTAGAGCTAATTAACACCATAGAGCTAACGTAGATGCGAGATAAAGTTCGTCGATTGCTCGAAGAGAAGCTTAGGCTCGATAAAATCGTAAGACGTGGCTTAGATTTACGATGATATCAAGGTGAATACAGATACACTCGTATCTACTTAGTGTGCGTGTCCGTATCGATATCCTGATTTCCGCCAACATTCCAGCTGGCTTCGATCGTACTTCGATTTTGCCTTAGTACCATCAGACAGAGGATACAGAGCGTGTCGGCATCATGGTTAAGAGCTGTCGTCGACTCCTCGGCTTCCTCTGCCTGCTCCCTAAACACCTTTCGAGAACAGCGTTTCTACCTTGTTCTTCTCTCGCGAAAACCTCAAACTCTGTAGAACATAAATTTTCACTCTGGTCCCTGAGCAATTTTTTTTCATTCACTCGAATTATTTTCTTGGGAACATTAGTTTCACTCTTTCTTCTACCTCTGATACCTTGTAGTATTAGAAAGAAGATAAGCAAAATTTATGCAAGATTGTAGATTGTCTTTGCGTTTTTCTATGATAGCAAAAACTGTGTGTTTTTGTCATTTGTACGAAGCTTGTTTTTCAATTATCCATGAAAAATACGACTTTCATGAAGAATTGAAGTAGGTAAGAGTAAATGAAAAAGTGATCTATTTTTAGAGTTATTATTTAAAAATTATTTCTTTCTCTGGATGATTCCTTTCGTGTTATTGAAAGTGATCGATGCAAGGTTTTAGCAGTCGGATCTTCGTCATCGGTGCGTTTCAGCGCCGTCTCTTTTCCGTCGTGGAGTCAAAGGGATTTTATTTTATGCAGCGTTTAACATTGAATTTTATGGTACAGTAGCCACGCGATACCAAAAAAAGTTTTACGGCAAGGGGAATCATCCGTGCATTCAACGAATTGGATGCATTGGATCGTGAAGAACAAATCATCTGACAATGGAGTAGAACGTTCTTTTGAATAATTTAGTGGCTGTGAGCCTCGAGGTGAGGATGCAGATTCTCGCAAACAAGAGAAAACGCGATCGCAAATCTTTGAACAAAGGAAGAAAAGAAAGTCTAAAATCTCGTTCAGATTAATGAAGTTACTCGAATTCAAACCACTTGCATTCATGTAGTTTCATATCAAGTTTATGTTCACATAAGTCATGTTACTTGAATTCAAGTTATCACACAAAGATAACAAAAATGGCGTCGAAAGAAACAAGAAAGAAACAAAACATACACTTTTGACAGCTGCCTTGACGTTCACAGGTTTGTCGATTTGCTTGAAATTTGCTATGTATAGTATAGTACACATCAATCAATGTGTATTTCGATGCAAGGAAAAGTAGAAAGGACGTCAACTTCACTTGAAGCTTAAAAGGATATCCCAAATCAAGTGAAATAACACGTCCACATTGGTCAAATTGGTCCAAATCATTTACATTCAAGCTACTCGAATTCATGTAACTTGACTAATCTGAACAAAGTTTAACTCCTATATTAATACAGATGTCTTTCACAACACCGAATTTTAAATATTAAATTACAACGGGATAAAATATTTTTGGTACCCTTGAAAAAAATATAGTTACTATTTTCTTGAGAAAAATGAGAGAAAAGTAGAGAAAATGGGTAGCAATAAAATTCTCAGTGAATTTCTACTTTGCTGAAAACACAGTACCATAATTTAAGTTAGTGAATAATTTAGTTCTACTTGAATAAGTGGGTTATGCTGTAAGTTCAATAAATACTGATAGAAAATTCAAACGAAAGAAATGATCAGAGGAAAGAATGTGAAGATTTATAGTGGAAACTTTGATATGATTCCTAAAGAGGAGAAACAATTAAGGGTGTGGTTATTTTTTCGTTCCCACGACATAAGCTCGTCGTAATGACCACTCCTCTACATAAATGAATAAGTCCGCATACGGTTGCACATGATTTTGCATATTCTTGTTCTCAACGATTAGCAGGAAACAGGTTGGTAGCCATTATCCATTATCCATGCTATCCTTCGTAACTTTTCTTAATTTCCTGACGACCATTCGTTGATCAATCATTCCTGTAATTTTCCTACAAGTCCATGTGTATATTACATCGTTTTCGTCACAGCCATTACGTCTTATTTGCATCGATTAAATAATACCTCTCGATTATTCTAATACTAGTATACAAACATTATATTATACATCAAATTTCAAATATTAAAGGTGCAATATTGATGCACCATAAGGATACAAACTTTCGACGTACTTTATGATAAAAAAGAAAAAAAATTTTGCTTCTTCATGAATCTGTATTCATAACGCTTGTGCACACTAATAATCGACACCTGTAGAAACAAGTAATTTTTCTTTCTTCAGTGTCCTCCTTTTTCGCTAGTCTTGGCTACTTTATGGACCCCCGAGAACTTATACCCCCTTGATTCGTTCATCGGTACACGAAAATCAACAGCCTTGAAAAGCTTTCAGCTGATCGCGAAAGCTGAGGTTGCGACCGAAATAGAACGTTTCCAACGGATGCACCGTGCAAACACAGCCGCCCTGTAACAATATTTGCTCGTCGAGCGATATGTGCGAGTCTTGCGAAATGAGGACCGGAAGAAATATATTCCCATAAGAAAATTTCGAACCTCTCTGTTACCTACATTTTGTTGCACCTATCAGAAACATAGCGACACTTTCGCTCAAAACAGGATCAATATCTCCTATCACTCAATCACAAGGTACAACTACCATCGACCACTTCTATACTTAGAATAGTACAGAAAAAGAAAACTGAAGTACAAGATTGAAGATACAGATATCGCGGCGTTAGCTCTTAATTACCACTGGTATTGATTACTTATCGTTAATGAGAGTTCTAATTTGCATAATGCGATGCAGCGTTACAACGTTCCACGTTCCGCAAAAATCTAGTGAAATGCATTTCTAGGCGTGTCACAAATTATGAAATTACTCGTCCTCGTCTGTCGCATTTCTAAATGCAATGAAATGCAATTATTAGAATCAACCAGCGTTGATTCCCAGGCCACTGTAGCGTCCATAGAAACACGGTGAATTAATCAGTTCATTAGAGGAGGTATCCAATTCCAGCCTCCTTTCCGCTCTGTTACGATAAAGTGATCGGTCTTGCTATTCGATTTTCCCTCGATCGAGAAAGGCTTTAATATCGTTTTACGCCTGTCGGGATAGTCTGAACCAGTTCGATCGAGGGTCTCCCATGTTGTTCTCTTTCTTTCTGTTGGCTTTTCTTTTCCCTCGACGAGTATTCCGTAACGAGGTCCATTTCCCTGTTTCGATCTTCGTCTACCGTCGTGGCTGCGCCATCGCTGGCCTCACTAGAGACGTTAAATACGTATCAAAGTTACCTTCGAGTAATTTAATTCTTCTCCCTTCCTCGTCGATTTTTTCCGATTGGGCTCGTCACTTTTCTTGCTCGTACGGTTTCTGTTGAGCGTCTATCGTTTAACGTTCACCTTTTTATCGTACTCTTCCTCGAACGCTGTTAACGATCTCAGCATTCAGTACTGGGCTTACCGATTTTTATGCCGCGTTTTTTAACTTCACGCGATTTACTTGTCCTTTTGCTGGGCTCTTCTTTCTGTTTAATTGGACTAATTACTTAAATTAGTGTCACCTGTCTTTTATGAGAAACATTTTCCAATATAGTGTTTTTCTCCATGGTTCATTTGTCTTTGAGATAATTGTTTTCTATTTGCTATTACTATATCTTTGATTGTATAAATTTCTTTTTCTATATTAAATAACTTTGGTGATATTTTTAAATTAACATGATAGTTGATGAAGAAGAATCAATTTAAACATTCCATTAATAATTAGAATCAGTGTATAATCGGCCAAAAGATATCATGTCCTGCTACTAAAAATTCGTCGAAATTAAAGTAGGTTTACACAGAATAAAAATCTAGTAGGTCTTATTACTCAAATTACTGAAAAATTCTCAGTAGAAGGACAAGATATTTTTTAACCAAATACATATACACTAAAAGACTTCCATCAAACGAAGTACTATTAGGAGCTCACAAGTTGTCAGTGAGACAGCACAGGTGTAAAAGAGCTATTCAGCTTGTTGCAAGTAGCAGTAATAGATGTGACCAATTCGGCTAATAAGAGAAGAGTTTTTCTGCAGAGCCAGTTAGATCTACTGACAACTTCTAAGCTCCCAGCAGTACGTATAACTACCATACTGTCGTACCTAGAACATTTCTGATTCATTTAACAGTGTCTCCCGCTTCCCCTTTTTGCTTAACAAACAACTCCACCCATTTCCAAGTACGCTTCAAAAAATCGTTACGACACGTTTTCACGGTTCCCTTGATATCGCCAGCAAGAGGCGACGCAATTTCCCGTTAGTTCGTCAGTTAATAAGGTTCCCTTGGTTGGTTGCAGGGACGAGGCGTAGGATGGGCTCGACCGTGCGAGGAGTCGTGCTACACTGAAGAGGAGGAGCTCCCCTGAAGAAGAGAGAGAAGGAGGAAGGAACGAAGGATGCCCGCCTCGCAGTCCGCCGCCACAGAGCGGCGAAATGAGAGGATGGTGAGTATCTTCACTATGTTTGTCTCCTCAAGAAGAGATAAGCATTGGCAGAGACCAGAATGCCATAGGAAATTGTGCCCCATTTTCTCGATAGGAGCGCGGATAGAATCTTGCCGAGTTCGCTTCGAAGAAGCCATGCGCGATAGGAAGCCGTAAGTTCAGTGAGCAGCTGCGTCATGGATGGACGCATTCGATTATACTCGTTTTAAGGATATTCGCGAAATAATCGTTTCTGCGGTATCTCGGCGGTGTTTTCGATTTTTAAGCCTCCCTAATCTTCGATTCCCGAGGCCATCGCGGGGACAATCACTTTGCACTGTATCACCCTGAGTCGAGCTATTAAGATAAGTTTATTCTAGTTTGATTTAACTTTATTAGCCCACTTAATGCATTTGGAATTTATATCGTCCACGTGAATCGGCAGTACGTTAAACGAGTAATATAAGTTACGTCAGATTCTAATTTTAAACGCAAGATTTGAATCTTTTTGCTGATATGGTATAAAGGGCAGCGATCAATGGATGGAATATTCAACCGCGACGTTTTTAGATGCTTTGTACTGTGTGCAAGCGCAGATGAGAGGTTTGCACCGATTAAACGGGAAGAATTAAAGTGACGTCATCAGGGAGGCTTCTATCAGGTTCGCAACGCGTGAAAGGATCGTAGGGACAAAGGAGCGCAATTTTCCGAGGACTCGCTTGACAATCGTTGCTTAACTACCCGCGCAGCGATTCGCGACGATGCTCGCTTTTGAAAAGCCTTAATGCCGTGGAAGTGTATTTCCGCTTCCGGTTAGTCCACAGTGTTGTAACGCTTTGCTGAGTTATTGACGTTAACTGAAAGATTGCTTTTTTTCCTCTCCTCTTTTTTGTGTCCTGATCTTCACGGTGCACTTGGTTATCTTGTTTTTTATTTTTCATGGTTTTTCATTCTCTTCATTTCAACCTAAGCTCTTACATCATTTCTTTCGATTGAACTGTAACCAATTCTCAACTGTACTTGTGAATTTTAGCACATATTTGACATAACAGTACGTCATCAGTTGCGAATGGGTTAAGAAATAACTTGAAATTTGTTATATGAGTTATTTTGAAATGTTGAATTATTAACAGTATTGCGAAGAATACTGTTATATAAATTACGAGAAGTGTAGGTTTCACTTTGTTTTTATAATAATGAAGTAATGAATAGCGTGATTAAGGAAATAAAAAGCAGTGTTACAGTGATTCGCACCTTTTTGCTCTCAGTCCTTTTCCAGTCAATGACCCATCTCATCCTATTCTTCCTCAAGTGACCCTCGAAGCGCGACTAGATCGTTGCACGAGTCTCTTGTAGGAGAAATTTCCAGCGCAAGCGAATCCAAAGAGCAAACCCAACTGGCGTTCAATAAAGCTCAGTTCTCAATAAAGAATCGCGAATAATATCATCACCTTTTTTATACATTTTCGTGGTGAAAGCTCTTACACTGATAGAAACGAAGGATCAGTACGGTGGAAATTATATTTCATTTATTTGTTAATTTCAGATCACACACGAACCGCCAAAATTAAAGACGACCCTAAAAACACCTCCTAAGCAAGCAACCAATCCTCTTCAGTTCGTCAAAGTGGGCCCATGCTCCTTGTATCGTACAGCCCAGGAGCAGCTACAGAAAGTTCAGGAAGTGAAGAAAATAAAACAAGAAGTCCGCGATGATCCCGAAGATTGGCAATCGGTGAGATCATTATTAATGAAACTATTTATAACTTATTATAACTATTTATAACTCATAAAAGTTTTAAATCGTCTCAAAACATTCAGTAAATTAACAGACCATAATGTCCACAGGGGCGAAGTTAATAAAATTTGAATTAGTAAATTCACTGAGTCTTGCACTCCTAAATACATTCGCTCATATTGGTTATGACGTGTTCTCAGAATTTGGACAACTGGAAGAGCAGTCGGAGGAAGCGTCAAGAGCACATAATCGAGCGGGTGGTCGAGGTAAAGAAACTCGAGCTGGAGGAACACGATCGGCAGCGTCGTCGGAGCAAGACTTTCTCGGAAATGATGGAAGAGAGGGGCAACAGGGGTCGCAAACTGAGCATCAGCTTGGCCATGTACCACGAGGAGGATGCCAATGACCTGAGTGACCTTGGCATAGGCACTAGCAGTGGAAAGAGCTCGGTTAGCGGCGACACTCACGATGACACACACAGCGTCCTGGTAAGACTACCACTTGCACCAGTAATCTTTATATCTTGACTCAATCATCCGATTACTGCTCAGCGAAATAAATCAAAGACAGTTTAAGGACAGCTACATTCCTATCTATACATCTTTTTTACGTAGGAGACACAATAAACCTTTTCCATTGCACATCATTAGAAGTGTACGAAAACCTGAAACCATTGGGTATACGATACTACTAACCGGTCAGAAATAGGTAGATCAGATCTTGTCGGGACCTCAAAAGTATCTAATGACTCGAGAGTGTTAGAATTCCCCAGAATATCGAAATTTTGATCACGTTTTGGAACGTACTTGTAATAAAATATATCATAAATTTGGTGTATTATTTTTATTCTGTGTTCTATTCTCCACACTTTTATAACATGCAAAATTTGAACACATCTCAAAGGCCGAAAATTTAAGATAGCAATCGTATTCCAAAATGGTCATCTTGAAAGAAGTTACAAATTTTTAAAATTTTTAGGAATTCCAACATTCTCGAATTCCGAGAACAAATCTCTATCTCAAACCAATTTGCCATTTTTGAGTCTTCACATATCGAGTACCTACATTTTATCCCATAAAAAACGAAATGACTTCTGAATCCTTTACAGAGCGACAGAGACAGCGAGATAGAAAAGAACCACTCTGACGTGGACAACGTGCCAAGCGAGAGCGTGATCGGGAACGACATGACGACATCGTCAGCGACCACAACAGCAACAACGACAACGACGACAACGAAGAAACCATTCGGGAACGGTTTCCATAGCAATCACAACCACAGCAACAACCAAGAGTACGATTCGGGGACGACGGCGACCACCAGCTCCCCGGAGCCAGAAGAGTACACCTACGAGGGTGCGATTCGCGGTTACGTGTCTAGAGTCTCGCAGAACATACCGAGGCGATCGTTGGCCAGCCTGGACGCGAAGCTGGACAACGCTAAATCATCGACGAACGGCTCGAAGACGAGCCTGAACGACGACAGCAAGTCCACCATGCCTGTGGTCAAAGTGGACATCTTGAAGAGACGGGAGATCTTTGAGAAGGCGTCGCAGAAGAGCAACGACAGCAAGATGAACAACAGGCTCTCCGGCGATTTCACCGGAACGAAATCGATCAAGGAAAGGCTGTCGAATCTGGAGAAACAGAAGCACGAGCCAGAGACCAGCGAGAAGACGAGCAAGACGTTGAACAGACTCTCAGGCGACATGAGCTCGATCCGCGAACGATTGTCCCATCTGGAGAAGCAGGCTTCGGAGAGGGAGAGCAAGACCTCTAACCATCGCAAAATGAGCACCGAGGAACTGGAGACAGTGAGACCACTCAGAGAGAGACTGTCCACGTTGGAAAAATACAGCAGCAGCGACGAGTCATCCGCACCTGGCACTACTCACGAGTCCCGACACAACGGCGAGTTGTCTGCTAGAACGATAAAAGATCGTCTGAGCGCCCTGGACGCAGCCAGGAGCAAGGACTCCGCTGACAAGAGGTCCTCTGTTGGCAAGCACTCGCTGTGCTTCCGAGATCAAGAGAACAGAATCGACACCTCGACGCCTAGCGAGAGGAGCTCGTCCCCTGACTCGGAATATCGCGTGCCTAGGGCTGCCTTCCACAGAAGCCTGGATTCTCTGGACGCTGACGCCTCCAGTGGGCCTGACACTTTCGAGCGTGTACAGAGTCTAGAGGAGCTTGATTACAGTAGACGCTATCCAGCATCCTCCTCGTCCGCTGAACTTCTGAACGATACGGACCGCGAGGATTCCGGGATCCACACGGCCGATGTTAGCTGCTCTGTCAGCCAGGCTGACGAGCCAGTTGACGAGGACATCGTGCACGCTAGCACGATCATCGAGAGACACGAGATCATCGAGGAGAAACCGGAAGAGCTTCGCGATGTTGAAACGACGAATGAGACTGTCGCGGAAGAGAGCGCTCCTGTAACCGTGAACGAGATTTCGACGATTTCTGCCAGCCAACAGGAAGCAGTAGTAGCAAAGAAGGTAAGGAGTACAGACGATGTTGCATGACAGTGTTTTTCAGTTGTAAAGTTAAATTTGATCGTCATATCTACTCGCTGGCATACGTAAAATTGAATCCTTTGGCGGTATAAATTGTGTTGCTTGATGTTCATGGAAAGAAAATTTTTTAGACTTTGTTATACTTATCAATTATTATGGTGAGATTATTGGAAAAGTCAGTATTGGGATATTTTGTTTTATGAAAGATAGTCGTGAAGTAATTCAGTTCTTTTTTCTGAAGATTTTGTGAATAGAAATTCTTGTACTTCATGACCGAGCCTCGAGTACTCGTTTAACAATGGCCAGCTTCAACACTAAACCTATTCTTATTCTTTGGTAATGGGAGAGCAGGGTACAATCTACCCAATAACTCTTTGGTTCTCTAGGGTACTGCTGACACTTCTGGGGAACTGTCGACTAACAAATCACAATCGCAGGCACACATAGAGGTTACTAACCCTAGCACACTTCGTCCTGCCACGAGTCGTCCTATCGTATATCAGAGTCCCAAAGTACCTCCGCGAAGATCGCCTCCCGACACGCTCCCCAAACCAAAGTTACCTCTCTCCAAAGAACCGACTGAAACCAAAGCAAACTCTCTGCCCGTGAAAGAAGCGACTAGTCCCAGCTCCAATCCATTCGCAGAGGAGCAAGATCCTAAATCGAGTAACGACGAAAAGAGTCCGAGTTCCTCGAAAGAGGACTCAGTCAAAATCGCGAATTCCGGTTCAACGCCATCAGACTCTGTGGACAATTGTTCTCTGTCGCTTGCTAGGACAGCAGTTGTCCCAACAACCCTTCAGCTAGAGTCTAACGCTACCTCAGTCTCGAATGGTGCCGCGAAAGAAATCGCAAAGACCACACCAGTCACGTCACCACGGGCAGCATCCAAAATCCCGACTCCGCTTCCTCGAAAGACGATAGGCACCACCAAGTCTTCCCCAACGAGTTCCACGTCTTCCCTGAGCTCACCTGTCTCACCTTCCTCGCCCAAAACGCCATCCATGAAAGGGAGAACGTCGAACGCCAAGAGCCCGACGAGTCTGGTGTCGTCCCCGCAATTTCCGAAAGCGTCAGAGATACCGGTTCCTATAAATTCCAGCGGTACGGTTCCTTCGACTAGTATTCCATCTAGCTCTTGTATACCCGTCTCTCCCTCCTCCACTCTGGAGCAATCGCCCCCCTCGTTCCCCGCGAAACACGTCTCCTCCCCCCTGTTCAGCACGAAACACCAGGTGACGGTGGGTGAAGAGACACTGCCTGCGGAAAGACGCCGAACGGTGGTGGAAATTTGCGAAAAGGTGGTGGTACCTCAGGGCAAGACACCTACGACGCCTCCAGTGACGCCGTTCATCACCGTGGATCGCGTCAGTGACAAGCAGAGCTCAGCGACCGAGGTTAGGATCGATCAGCAATCTAGCAGCCCTTTGAGAAAGTCTTAAGAGAGCGAAAGAGCGAGTATCATTCGCCCTTGGCTGTCATTCGCGTAGAGCGTACACCTCTCGCCCTTTGTTAGACCAGGCTTCGTCTAACTTCCATTAGATCTTGTACATAAGAATGGGGCTTAGAGAAGGGTGTCTAAGTGGTGGGAATTGCTCGATTGCCTGTGGACGATGAAAAGAGCATGAAGAGGTTAAAGATCGAAGACTAACAGCTTCTAACAAAAACTCTTGAACCTAGAGAAACCAAATTTTCTTTAAGGTCTGTGTCAACTGGCAAAGTAGCTTTCTGATAATACTTGAACCCTTTGGCGCTATCGATTTTCATTGCGAGCATAAAGCTCCCGATTCTTGCAAACGACTGCGATTCGGTGGTCTGGCGTCTCTGAATCTGTTCGATCAGGGAACTGAATCCTGCCACTTAGGACTCCCAGATAATGTAACCCGTCTTCGCCTATCGCTTCCACACACGTATTTATTACCCGCCGTTACGCACAAATCTCGCTGGAAACGAAGGCGTGAGACCATAGCGAACGATGTAAATAGACGACACAGGAGCAAAACGTATATAATAACCCCCCCTCAGTATCGAGTAGAATTAGATCAGGTAGCCGGAAACACGTATTAGCCGGAGGTAAACGCCGTGCCAGTTTGAAGCGAAATTGATGATCACCGACTCGCGCGATAGTTAGTGGCCTAATCCGAGCAGGGAGCAGATAATTTGGACTGAGAGACGCTGCCTAATGCGAAACGATCACTGCCTGACGTAGCAATCGCAAGGAGACATTGTGATAAGCAGTCTCGCTGCTCCTCGACTCGTGACGAGACGCTGTCGCGTTGGTGTCACAGTCGCCCGCGCGTTCGTGGAACAACGCTGAGTTCCCTTGGATCGACCGCCACAGAAGCGGCGGGAAAGGGCCGTGAACGTGGAAAATTGTGAACAGCACCGCGAATCCGAAGTAGCCCGAGCGTAAGGCATCATTTTAGATTAACTTGTAACCGATCTTAACGCGACTCGTCGACACTTTCATGCGTGGACAACGATCGATTGTAGCACTCGGGAAGAGTGCGCGCGGTTAATGAGATAGAAAATTCAGTGGGCAGAGAAATTTGTCGTGTCGTGTTTCCATCGTGTGACCGCGAACGACACCCAGGCCTCCTTGAGAAAGGGATTTTGAAGCACGAATGAATCGGGGCCCATGGGAGCTAGAAGTAGATTAACAGTAGCTAATTTTGATACATCAGAAGCGGGCGAATTTGGAATACCTTTGGATACAAAATTTTTGTAGGAAAAATTGAAACGTCTGGGTTCACTTTTGCTTCCGAAAATCCCAATTTCGATTCATCGTATGTAGCTGATACAGTCTTTGATTTTAAGTCTAGTGAACGGAAGTAAACGCTTCGATCACTTTATCATTGTCGTCATCATCCTGAATTGTTCGAAATAAAAGTGAAAACTCTGCTAACTATATTCGAAACATCTGATCAGAAATAAAAGGGAAATAGTATAAATTTTCAAACTGCGTCCAAATGATTTATCTTCCACATTGGCAAGGAAACTTGGTCACGTTTCGTTAAGAATTTTCTTTGACTGATGGATTTGTAGACTTGTAACGTGGGATGTCAAAACAGGATGTTAACTTCTCGTTTGAATCTCTCATCAGTGTAGCAATGACTTATCTTTGAAAGACGACTAAAACTTTTGGCTACGGAGCGAAACAGTCAATTATATTGCATTATATTTTACAAATTATGGTCCATATTTCTTTAAATCAGAAACTATGTTTACGTAATAGATAGTTAAAATGTTTCAAAGCGATGATTTGCTTCATATGATAGGATTGTGAATTATATTGCATCGAGCCAAAGTCAGAACTGACATCTTAGTCATTTTTGAAATTATGTTTAATCTAAACTTCAAATACAGTATCACAAAAAAGGACAAAACTTGATGTGCCAAATTTAATATTTTTCATGTCTTGCTACTTTAACTCTTCTTTTAAAAATTTTAAAAAATTGCGTTACATTTTAGCACCCTACATATTAATCTACAAGTCTTCAAAAATAGCCAAAAATAGACACTATTGCACGATATATCAATAAAAATCAAGCTTATAGATACGTCCGATCATTATGGTCTTCGGTCTTTGACATGCAGTTGCATTCCAGCGACAAACGCGTCCGAAGTGTTGTCCCCGTGACCCCAGGATCGAAGGTTGGTCAGAGCGACATTTAATCATCACGATAAAAGTGTCCTCAATTGTCACGATTAATCATTCAATTGTGTTAAGTGGTCGCTTTCGTTCCTTCTGATGTATAATCGGCACATCAGGGAGGTAAGAACCCACGTGACTTTTTCTCAAAATAATTAATTGCGTGATTATTTGGAAAACTTATCGATCAAAAATTCTTATCGCTTAAATCCATCTTAAATTTCCACGTAATCTCTCGTGTATTAATCGGCAATATAATTCATTGGAATCTAGTTGAGTAACTATCATAAGATAGTCGTTCAAGTTGTCTGACCAGTGATGGAGTTCTTCCCTTTCGTAAAGTAAAATTTCTTTTTTTTTTAAATTCTCCTGTTTTGGAAAATTTCATTTGGGGAAACGGTGTCTGTCTTCCGTCCATTCAGAGTGTAACTGACTCTTCGTCGAGAAGACGTAGAATATCTGTTTTAAGAGCTTGTTTGTCATAGAAACATCAACGATTGTCATCATGTAATCTTGAACCAGTGTCCTAAATCTATGCTCCGCTACTGTGAAGAGGTAAGACGGCGCTTTCGATTGCTCGAACTAGTGATAAAGACCCCATGAAAATGTGTTCCCCACCCTCACAACTGATTACTTGTCCGCTTATCAATAGTGGTATTTGCTTTCGGCTCACGATTTAGTTTATGCATGGCTCTCCAGCTTAATTGAATTCGTCAATTCCCTAGGTTTGCCCCGATTTTCGTTTTTTCTTATCTTCCTCATCTTTTAAAAATACTAAAAATAATGTACATATTTTTCCTTAAAAGTTATGTAGTTTGCTTGTTTCTCACCTTCGAGTTTCCCTCCTCGAGTAAGTTTTTGAAGACTATCTCATTAGTCTCACAGAATATAGAAAATCAGTCTTCTGAAATAGACCCATATATTACAATAAATTCAATTGATACAGCAACTTTTTTCTGAATGCAAAAAATGGTTCAGGAAAAAATGCAAATCAAGTTATCTACGTTATCAAGCAGCTGATTAAGATGGAATGATCTAATTCAGCACGCATTTTAAAAATACAAAATTGGACAGGAGCTTATCAAAAATATATTTCTCGATCAATTTCATTTCTTTCTTACTCACTAATCTGGAGCAGTCGATACATACTGCAAATTTAACATCGTTCTGACTAGTAGGGTTCAGGTGAATCTGGATAAACGTTATCATTATTGCCGAAAGGTGATATCTTTGTTTGCTCGCACTTCGTCAGTCCACAGCAATAGCACATGACATCATGTTTGTACAAAAACTTACGAAATAGCAAACTGCATGAAGAGAGCAAGCGTTCCCTTCCGCTGATGCATGTACTTGTTTTGTCACTAAAAATGTTCCCACGGTCAATGGTAGTTCAATTACACTTTTTTCATTAACAAAAACCACGATGGTACAGATTCAGTTCTTAGGAACATAGGATATATTGTTGGATTCTTTTAAAATAGAATTATTTGTTGCTTTAACTGTTCACCGTTAATAATTTTTAATTTGCTTCGTTTCAGAGAATATTTGTGATAACATTAAATTAATATTTTCCGTGACTGATTCATGATTTCCCGTGATGAATTCATATATTTGTTTATTTCGAGTTCGTAGTCGCAAACTAATGTTCCGGTTTTCTACATTCGTTTCCGCACGGATTTTGCAAATGAAGAAGCCTCACGACAGTCATGCATGAACGCCCAGTGCATCGATGTCTATCGGGAACATGTTAAACATGTAAAAAACACAATAGACGAGCAGAACGAGCGACCTGTAGAATGCGAAATGGTCTCCCATCCGAAACAGCTGTTGCCTCCCGAGTTGTTACTCGAAATCCAGTGTTTCTCAAGCTCTATTGTACTAAAAATGTCTTCTTCATTATTCTCGAAACTCAATAGTTAATTTTTAGTTTACTAAAAACTTAACAAAGGGTCATGTAAATATATTCCCAGTGAGAAGAAAATTCTAAACTAGAAAATATGAATTGTCACGATAAAAATTATTTATTATTATTTAAAATAAAATGGCTATCCTAACTTTACTAGCATTCACAAATTAGGTATTAAAACAAGTGACCAAAGAGCCATTTACCAAAAATAGTAAGATTTATATTTAGCTAAAACAGTTCACTAAGAGTATATTTTTCATTTTTCCAATCATATGTATCAATCACAAGATCTATCGCTACTACAGTAATTACTGAGACATTGAAAGGTCGAACATAAACGAATCTAAAGTTTGAGAAACCCTGGGAGGCGATGCACGCTGGTGTCTGGATTAGCATAGAATGTGGCGTTGCAAAATTCGAGCGGTGTCTAGCCGCGAGCCCAGTCTCATTCGACAGAAGCAATAACGCAGACTGCGTCTCTTCAGGAACCGATCGTTATCGAGAAAGCGGGCGAAGAAGAGGCGGCAGCGGCTGTGGCGGCGATTTGCCAGCCGAGCCCGTCAGTCGAACACGAAGAGCACGAGGAAAAGGAAGCGCAGATGAACGGGAAGATCGAGACCTTCGAGCCACCGCCGCGAAAACAGATCGAGGAGTCGATCGACGCGCACGATGCACCTGAGACCAACGAGACCACGAAGAACGTCCCCGTGCCCGAAAGACCGACGACCTTGACCTTCGGCAAGCCAGAGATACCGATGGTGGACACGATGAGTCTTCTCAGCCCAGTGTCGCCCATGTCAAAACAGGTGATAGATCATTCTGAACTCTTTTTCGTGGAATTAAAGTTATGAGATGTTCACTCTCGGTTTTCATTTCAAAGATAGATAGATCTTGCAGACTCATTTATTATGGGTTT
Organism: Calliopsis andreniformis; assembly: GCF_051401765.1. Taxonomy (NCBI): domain Eukaryota; kingdom Metazoa; phylum Arthropoda; class Insecta; order Hymenoptera; family Andrenidae; genus Calliopsis; species Calliopsis andreniformis. The sequence continues at coordinate 9,834,177 of NC_135073.1, read as the reverse complement.
CATTAGAAACGGTTTGCAATTTTTTTTTTTGGATGTGCTTGATAAATGAGTTACTGTTAATTCTAGAAGTACTATGAAGTAGGTCCTCGAACTTATAATTAGGAAGATGTTAAGTTTGAGTTATACCTTTTCTATAAAAATTCTTTAAAATTATTTTATTGTCGTATAAAAGCTTAGAGGAAGAATTTATAATATAACATAACTCCCTTTACAACAGATTCGATAGATATACTGTTTCTAAAACTACATAAATTTTTTTCGAACAGATTTTACCACTAAATCTCTCTAGTGACGAAGAGATAGTCGCAGGATTGGCGTTTCCTCTAGGACCACCAACCAGCGTGGAACCCCCGAAGGAAAAGCCACCCCCACCTCCAGTGGATGTCAGCGACGAAGAGAGTCTTCCGGTAGAACCCTTGAAAAGATTAAACTCCACTCGTAGAATAAAGAAGGAATTACGCACGAGGCGTTCTGATTTTCTTGGAATTGAAGGGGTAAGCAATCGTTTTTAATATTATAAATATAAATAGTCAAACACGTTCTTTTTTAAGAAAATAATTTTCCATTTTCTGTTCATTTAAATATCTCAGGGATATAGTAAGCATAATGTCTGAAATTTTTCTCTTCTATTCATTTTTTACTCGACACTTTCATTTTTTCTCGCACGTTCCCACCTCTTCAATGGCTTTCACTTGTTTCCGGAAGCTAACGTGTTCCGCCGTCGTTGGTATATTCACGTTTTACGCTGTGAAAGATCGTATCGCAGGCTAACATCGTTTAATGATATTAATTGGAGTACGTGAATGGATTTATGTAACACACAATCGTAATTATGTACACTGAAATATCCAGACGGAATTCACATGCACGGTCGTCGATTGTGTGATGCCTGGAAGAAACTCTTCACAAAAAAAGACCACATACTAAAGTGTCGAATTTATACAGATTCACACATTTTTATTGATTCACAGATAATTCATAGATCTCTGTTCCTTTCTCTAAAACAGAACCTATTTTGGGTTGACGCAAAAGTTCGTCCCATGGTTCAGTTTAATTTAAGAAAAGAGGCGAACTTTTGCATTAACCCAATAAAATACATCTTAAGTATCCTAGGTACTAAACAACTATTTTCTTCTTTTTATCTCTATTTTTTTCACCACCACTCATAATTCCTAACTCCCGACCACTTACACAGAAGCTGTCGATCCAAAGTCCTAACATTCTCAGCCAACTAAAACTCAAACACCATAACACTCGAGTCATCACGTAGGTGCAGAAGGTTAAATTCTAACAAAGCTAGATCATTCAAGCGAAACTCCACGTCCACAACTTGCAGATAAACGATGACGAGCTGGAACGCGAGCTGACCCTAACGAAGCCACCAGATATGGCAGCGATCCTCGCCGAGGAGAGGCGCATCGAGCAGCTTCATCGTCGCTCGTACGATACCGACAGCAATTATGAGCAGGACTCCAGCCACGAAAGGGACTCTGGGGTCGAGCTGGGCCACGCCGAGGACTGGACCAAACAGCCAGTCAGCCCAGACATGTCCCAGCACAGTCGTCAAAGCAGCGAGCCATTCGGCGCCAGTGTCACTTCCTCCGAGGAGGATGAAATCACGAAGAAGGAGAGGGAGATCATCGAAGTCCTCGAGAAAGAGGAGCAGTGGCGGTACGGCAACAATCGTGAGATGAACAGGTAGGGGTTTTCCAGAGGCAATTACTATGGAGGGCTAGAGTACTTTCTATCGATTTGGAGGTTCGATCCTATCTGCTTCCCTTCTTGGATCGGTTGTATATTTCTTTCCTCAATTCTTTATTTAATCTGGGTAATATTATATTCGTTTCTTTTAGTTTCATTTTGGGTTTATGGTATTTATTTACGTCAGTTCTTAGGTGTTCGGAATGTTACTCCTATGGCTGCAACTTTTGAGCTCCCTTGAAGTAACGCGCGCTTGAGTCTTGAATTTAACTTCCGCCTAGGCGTCTGGAGGAACACCTTTGTTGTAATATCTGAATCGGAGGCGTCAGTTTCAAGAACTCACATGTCTCCCTTTAATATTATATCCTTCATAAATTGTACATATACAAACTGCTTTGAAAAAGTAAGTTGTCCCCAAAATAGACCACTTAAACCTGTGAAACAGACAAACTGACAGCTCCGATCCGCAAATGTGCATCCACTTATCTCCAAGCGTGTCTTGTATGTATATATCTAATTATAATTGAATGTGTATTTCGGGAACAATGTATAAAACGGTGATGAATAAAATAAACACTTTTACCTTGAATTCATGGTTCTTTCCTGACGCTTTTACATGCATCTATCGCTATCGCTATCACTAGAACTATACCTCATTACTCTATCTCAAACTTCTGAATGCTAGCCTGTACATAGACAAACAAAACACGACGGCAAGGGCGTGTAGTCGAGTAACTATGAAATTCATGACGAAACAGTGACTTGGGGGAGAAATTGGCGCACAAGCTGCGCGAACTCGAGGAGGAGAAGATGCAGCTGGAGCGAGAACGCGCGCAGGAAGCAGCCCTTCGTCGGCAAGAAGAGACCCTTAGAAAGAACGAAGAGAACATACGCAAACAAGAGGAGACGCTGCGCAAACAGCAAGAAGAAACAGCGAGGCAGCAGGAGGCTGTACGCGCTGAAGCAGAGGCGAAGCGCGCCGAGGAGAAGAGGCAGGAAGAAGAGCTGAGAGCGCAAGCGGAACAACTGAGGATCCAAAACGAGATCGAGGAGGAACGGAGAGCAGCTGATGCTCGACGCAAAGAAGAAAAACGCATCAGGGCTATGGAGAATCAAATTCGCGAGCAGGAGGTACTAGATTTCTTTATTTTCTGATTGTGAGTGGCTTGCAAACGTTTACGTAGAGGTGTGGAAATTAGTTTGTGGTATTAGATAATTGTCACTGAGTTTCTTAGTTTGTGTTTTTCAAGGATTCTTGAGATATCTTATCACCTTCAATTTTGAATAGCTTTGAAGGTTTAATTCACTTTGCCTCATACAACACGCGAAATGTAGACTTATAGTAGATCAAAAATTCATTTCCAATAGAATAGTATACGCCTTCATTCGATTACCTGGTTTTCAAATTGAGAAATTTTATATGGAATATGAAATGTTTAATTTCCTTGTCACTACTTTAAGAATCCTCTCATGTAGAACTTTTTGTACCCTAACTAATTTCCACGACCATTGTGTGGCAAAATAAAATCACAACTGTAACAAAGCTATAGCTTAGAAGAGCTTGCATATAAATGTAGGCAATTGAAGTGCATGCCGTAAATTACAAATACATCGCACTGTAAACGCTAACGGGAGTGTCGATAATTATTCGCAGAACGAAGCATTGGTTGGTGCTGGGTTGAACGATCAAGAAGACGAGTTTGCTTCTGTGGTAAGGGAACATTACCTTAAAACAATTCCGCTTACGTTTTCTAGTGTGCACATTAGTATCATCGTCAAATTAAGAGTTCAAATTACGAAATTACCATAATGAGACGCGTAGAGGTTTACTACATTATCGATTCTTTGTGAGCAGGAGGTCTTAAGAGTGGAAAGAGAACTGCTTCAATTGGAACAAGAAGAATTGAAACGACAGCGCAACAATTTAGCATATCGTGAACAGAAACAGTTAAAATTGGCGGAGCAATTGCAAGAACAGTGGAAATCATTGCAAGACGTCGCGCATAGTTCTGCTAATAATATGCAACCGTACAAGAATCAGGTGCCAGTGAATTATCGGTCATCCATGCCGAATCTTCAGCTCCAAGATGTGCAGAGAAGAAGACCGCCACCACCACCGATACCACCAGCGAAACCATTGCGTTTGATAGAGCAGAGACAGAGGGATGTGACTATCAGGTAACTTACACTTTTACACTGACTCCAACTTGTCACTTTATTTTATAAACATATAAGATGATCGATTTTGCAAAACAAGATAAATAAGACACTTATTCAAATGTTCAAGTTACAACGAAGCATCGCTGCATCAGCCTTCAAATAGCCACCAGGCAGCAGGAAATGCAAATTAGAGGCAGAATATACGATCTCTAATTGTGTCGCTTAATTTCCTGCTGAACCTTTCCGCTTTGTTGCGTCTGATGTAACGTTTTCTGCCAGAACGATAGATCATACGTTAGCTCCAGTCTTCAGTTGCAGCTCGATCATTCTTACAGTTCAAGCGATTATGAGAGGACTCTTCAAAACATAGATTAACTAGACTGTGATTCCTTAAAATGTACAGAAACAGCAGGATTCCGTCTGCGGATTCGATTCCGCAACAAGTTGACGCGTCCTTGCGACACAGCGCATCGGTCACAACGCTTTCGAGCCACGCTGGCCAACAGATGAGCAGACAGACATTGCAGGCACTCAGTGCAGTTCCTCGGCCACGGATCGTTCAGAGTGACCAGTGGGTCCAGCGAAGGAAAAGCGACGTGCCACGAGGCGCTCATGATTTGAATTACCAGCATTGGCTCATTCAAGTGAGTATTATAGTTACACTGGATATTGATAAAAACAATTAAGCGCTTTGCTAACGCTGTAATATTGTATTGCAGGAAGCAGAGCAGAGAAGAATTAGCGAGAAGAATCAGCGATCACCAGCGCGGAAACCTCAAATGCACGTAACAGGAACATCCGTTCCTTACGCCACAGCTCCAACGAGAACAGATAGTAAACCATTACCAGATTCCATTATTCAAACTCTCACGCAAAGAGTACAGAACAGAGCACAGGAAAAGCCTCTTCCACCGAGGAGAAGGTGAGAAAATAATGGAACTCCTTGTGATTTCAGGAACTTATAACAAATTTGTTAAGGTACCTTCATAGAAGGAATAAATACTATCTGTTAGGTATAATCCAATATTTTATTTGGTTTTCCAGATTGGAACATAGCAACAGCCACGAACACCTTTCCGCACTGCAACACCAATCGCAGCAGCATGTCTTGCAACCACAGAAACCCCAGCAACCACCGCCGATAAACCCCGAGAACCAGGAGAAGATGTTGAGCGTCAGCGGGAAAAAGAAGTGCTCGCATTGTGGCGATGAGTTAGGTATGATAGATATGAAAAAAATAGATTCTTAAGAAAAAATTCAATTACATTAAGTAGTTCTAATATCAGTCACCAATATTTTAACTAATTTTCTATTATTGTCTGTTTGTTGTTTCAGGTCGAGGTGCAGCGATGATCATCGAAAGCCTGCGACTGTTCTATCACATGGAGTGCTTCAAATGCTGCGTGTGTCACGTGCGACTCGGTGACGGATTGATGGGAACAGACGTACGCGTTCGAAATCACAAGCTTCACTGCCATAATTGCTACTCCAGTGACGACGGTATTCACATTAAATTTATGCTATTTATATCTAACTTCAGATTCTGAGAATCGTTTAGAAACTCCGCTACAGTAATGGGAGTTAGCTTTTGACCTCCAGCTAGCATCCATTTCACTCGTCTTCCGCTCGTGTTACAGAAACTTGATCTCCAACCACATTTTTTAATTGGCCAGCAGGTCAATTAAAGAATAAATAATGTCAGAGCAGTATCACTGTATTTTATGTAGAGGTTATGCTTCGGTGAATTCACATCTCGCGCAATCTTTATGTTTCAGGTGTCAAGTTCAGTTGTGTTTGAGACCACGGAACAGTAGCTAATGGGACCACGCTGACTAACTTGAATATAGCATTCTTCAGCTATATTTTATAAGTTATAGTTGACCACTTAGCTACCGATAACACGCGACCGTGACGTCAACAGATTTCCTTTTTCCCCTGTACATAAATTTTGACAATCGGATCGAACGAGAAGAGTATAAACGACGGAATATTCGTTTACGTATGTAGGTATCCTTTACATTTTAACAATTGAAAGTGGAGTATCGAGATTTCTCGAGTAACGATTATTCATTTTCATCGACTAACCGTAGGACGTACATAGACAGCAGATGGCGTGTAAATAAAACGTGTATTTATGTAATTAGCGTAAAGATAGGCAATTAACGTGAAGAAAACCACAAGGCAGCTGTTGCCGAACGCTGGTAACGCAAGGACCAAATCCTCGTAATGGCATAATATCGGCCAAAAAAGGATTCATTGTATATTTTTGTATTATAGTTACTTCGTGGTATTTATGAGACATCCCTGATGCGTGACGGTTATAATATAAAGAAACCCTTCCTCTCTTCCCAACTGTTTCTCTTCCTCCGAAGCTTCCACTAAATGCTTTTGCGATTAGTAGAATCGTTCGAATCAGATCGAATAATTGTGTCTCCCCCATGTACGAAGATTGTTTTAGACTCTAGTTTGACTATTACGTACAGTAATTAACTGTAGTTGCGTACTGCGATTTCCAAAATGCGAGTTGTTTCTGTTTCTTCCTTACTTGAAAAAAAGAATCGATGCGTCGCGATGGTGACGATATTTAAGCGTGTCCTCCTCGTGATCGATGATATTCGCCCTGTTGTGCATTCGTTATCGCATCGAAGATGCACATTAACTATTGTGAAATATTGTATGATACGTGTCTCGCGTTACATCGCAACATGTAATTTTATATTATCGAGAATAAATGTTTATTATAGCGACCATGAACGACTTTCTCGTTTTGATTTACAGTAATGCAAATACTCCTTTTCTTCCAGCGGCGTGACAACGATCTTCGTATTAATTACACGGTAATTTACACCCTTAATTATTTTGTAGGAAATAGCATGCAAATACATGCGTGACTGTTTCATTTGAAAGAAGATCGTTGATGATCCATCGTTAGAGTACATTTAACAAGTGCGGTGAGAGCCAAGTATCTCTTCAAACAGATAGAAAGAAAACTGATGACGACGGAAGATGAGAAGCCAGAGGTCGTCGAACGTCGCAAGGTTCAAAAGCCTTCACGCGCCACGATGTCTCTTACGGTAAAATCTATACTCGATGCTTTGGTATCGCGATTATTTTTCACTGAAGCGTACAATCTTATTCAAAATTGAAATTATACGATTGTAGTACTTTGAAAAGGAAATTAGATGTTAAAAATTATTTTCATTCGTGTTTTTTTAAAAAATACATAGTAAATTAGAAATTCTAGAGAACGAAGAAAATAAGTTCCCAAATAAACAAATAGAGCGTAATGTCAGTGCACACATGTGCAAGGAAGCCGAGTATCCGTTTTGCCGCACCTTGCTTCCTTGAAAACAATTAATACTAGGTCGCGTTGCATAATCGTGAAAAATTGTCGTCGATGAGGGAGGTGGAATCAGTGGCTGGAACCGCGTCAGAGCTCGTCACGCGGAATTGAATTACTGCAGGACTCGCTTTATCAGTTTCAGTAATTCGAGCGTCGCCTCTCTATTAATAGGTGATCGTTACTTCGGTCTATGTGAAACACGTGCAACGAAGATGTATCACGAAAATACGAGAATTGCAACGTAATATATGAACCGTGCTTCCGTGATCTTGATAAATCGGAGATCGTGTTAGTCCGTGTTACCGTGATAGGTAGTTGGAGAAACCTAATTAAAGTTGTCAGTTTGACCACTCTTGTTGACACTTACCTTATCTCTATAACGAAATTCTTTTTATTATACTGTAATATAAAGAATACAAAAAAATGAGCATAGAAAATATTATAACTCAAAGTTTCAAATTTACGAAATTTAATTATCAAGTAGTACCCATGGATTAAATATTTTTTTAAGATTGAAAATACGTTTAGCCTGAAATCTACAAATACGCAAAGATTTCATGGAAAGTTTGAGGATTCAGGAAGTATCTTTCAAGTAAAATAATTTAATATTATAGTAGGGTGGAACCCCCAGTGTCCTCGAATGATCAATTAATCGTGAGCTGACTATAGTTCGACTTCAATGTATAGTACTGAAAGATATAGTTTGATTACTCATAGTGAGCAGGTTGTAATTAATAGAATTGAAAATTGGTTTCTTGATGTTCTGCTATCAGTAAGAGTAATAAATTTTTCACAATCTCGCGACATCGTTCCGGATCGTGCGTACATAAAACACGCATGTACCTCCAGCTCGTTAAACACGGACAATACGAATCTTGAACTAGAGCGTATCATTTCGAACCGCCTATGTTGTTGTCGAGCATAAAATTAACCCGTCGAATAGATAATCGATTCGGTACGATACTTTCACGCAACCACAAATCTATAACATTTACTCGAGTAAACCACAAACCGTCTTGTAAAGGAGCAAAACATAAGTTTTATATCCAATTTCTCAAAATTATACCGTGCACTATTTCTATTTTATGTCTCGTGACAAATTATACGATTGCATGATTCATCGTGCTAGAGAAATTTCGAATCAGTTAGTCAGCGTAACATTCCACAATTGCTGGTTGCTAAAGAGAGATCAGCTACTTTTAGGGACCTTGCGTGCTACGAAATTACTTAACCTGTCGAATCGCTTTATCGACACTGTTAATTCGGCTACTGTCTATTAATAGACCTACACCTGCTTTAGCATGCCCCAAGTTTAAAAGCGATCGAAGAGGAAACAAGCTAATTTTTTCTATAGAACATCGCACGGTTTTAGCCCCGGATAAATATTTATTCAAGACGATTTCTAATTACTCTCACAGTTAATTATAGAGGAGTCTAACAATGCTTAATCATTCTTTGATTAAAAATATTATTTTATTCATTGGACTTTCCACTGTGGGAAGTATTTCTCTGAAGGAGAAAATACTGCTGAGAACAAGACGAAGTAGTCTGAGCGCTACCAATCGTAAAGCTTGATTTTTCTGAAATATTGTGCGCATTAGGGTCACCCTTGAGAAAAAAATATCACGCTACTCTTTGAACTTTCCTTTATAAAATATGCACATCAGAAGGGGGAGCGTCTTTAGAAATAAGCAGGATAAAAAATAAAAATAAAGTTCCTGAATTGCTGTAAGAAGTATGACTCAGGTACCTATAATGTTAAAACTCCATTTTATTTTTAGTCTTACAATATTGCATATCTTTAGCAAAATCAACCTATTTTATACACCTTCTTCTAAAAAATGTGTAGGTACTGATGACAAAAATAAAAATTCTGTACGCGCATTACAAAAAAAACATTAAACTTAGAAAGTACATGCCTATACAACAAAAAGTACATAGCTGAATAATTTAACATTTTTTATTAAATACCATTTATTATATAATTTGAAAAACGTATATTACAAATACGACGAAAAAAGTTGATACTAATATATCGAATAGAAAGAATTTCGATACTTTTAATCACGCGAAACAATATTTGAACTCTGACGCATCGATAATCCAGTTAGAATTTTTGTGGCGAGAAATAGTAAGTTGTTTGACGCGTAGTATGCGTGCATTGATCTAACCACACAACCGTTGTTACTTATCCAAGACCACAGCATGGCCTGCAGCGGTTAACAAGACCCTGAAGTCCACACTTGGTTACATTTTTAAGCTAACGAGTTAACTAACTGCATAATTTATACGCACCTTATACTAGATATTAATTTTACATTTCACGTGTCCATTAATATCCAGGGAACTATTCCTTCCTTTCAACATTTCACTATTCTATGCAGAACATTATGCAAATGCCTTCGTATATTAACTACAACCACAAGTTTCTCTTCTTTCATCGCGATATTATTATCCTTACTCTCAGGCATCAATCATACTAAAAACCTATTACAAAATAATCCATAAAACAAGCGCCATAAAAATTTCAAATCCAAAAAGGAATTTAAAGTTCATCTCTTGGCGGGAGTTTCAAAAATTCATTAAAACCAGAATCTTCATTTTTCCTACGAAACCAAAAACTAAAGATCATCGATTCCCTGAAACTTCAAGCTCAGTTTCACGGAAATCGCTGCACAAACTAGCAAGCGTCAACATTCGTCGAATCCTCGTTGACGGGGCGTTGCGCGCGCGTTCGCCGACGCTTCGCGCACAGAATCACGCGAACGCGCGCGGACAAAAGATCTTTCGCGTTCTTCAGGTTTCACCGCGTGTCCCATTTTTAATTTAGTCTGCCTCGAATTGCTGACCACCGCTGACTACGCCGTCTACCAATAGACCGGCGTCATATCCCAGTATTATCCAACGAAGCTCGACGGAGCCGGCTCAGTCGCGTGATAAACGTGGAGCACCTAGGTAGGTGCGTCTCCACATCCATCGCCGGTAGTGGAAACAATGCGTCGCTGCTGCTCGTGGATCCCGTGATACGGAACACGACCTGTTCAATAGATGCTGTTGCCGGAGTGTTACGAAATCGGCATTTCGATTCGTGTCAGCTACTGTTTTTGTTGGAGCTGTGCTGGCTCGTGAAACGGCCTTCCTGACTGAAAAATCATCGCGGAAGTTCTGGTGGGAAAGCCGCTTCCCAGGAGACTCCAGGTGAGTTTCGTCTTGGGGCACATGGATTATTTGTTTAATGTTTCGGTGTGTTTTAAGAAAGTGGGCGTGGAACATTTTCTTTTCATCAAGACTATCTATTTTTTAATCTTCGGTAATTTTCTGATGATTGTATTTTATTTTGTATTATTTAAAAGTAGAAGTAATATAACGATGATAATTATTAGCTAAATTTGAGTGGTTTCGGTATTAATATTTGGTGTGTTTTGCAAGACAGTTTTGGGTGAGTGATATTTAGAGTGCTGTGCTGGAGCGAGACGTTCTTCAATTTCACTTATTTACCTCTTTTCTGATTCTATGATACCATCGCGTTGGAAAGTGAGGCGTGAATTTAAAATGAATATGTAGGAGCTTTGTGGTATGCATTACGAAATAGGAAATAGTGGTGTTTTCATATTTTAGAAATATTGAGTGTTCAAGAAACAATTTTTCAGAAATGTTAATACTTTTAATGCAAAATGTCGTGTTTTTCGGAATCACAGACGAGTAGTTTTTAAATACAATACATTTCAAAATAGTAGGTCATCGAAATGCTGAGCTATGTTTATACGTACAACTACAGTAATCAAAATACTAAAACTCTATAATGGGCTATTAACAGACCAAATCCACCGTTAGGCCTTTACGTGCAATCTATTTTTTATACTCCAAAGTAGAACTTCTGTATTTTATCTTACTGAGAACAAAAATGTAATATTCCATCAGCTGTGTAAACTGTACACTCCTCTATTTTATTAACATCATTATTATTATGGTAAGTACCTTTTATACCCCATAAAATTGAATATTATGACTCGTTTAATACCCGTAACTTTAGGCATATCCTACGAATATAGATTCCTACACATTGTTCACAGTAGTTTTTCATAGCAATCTCTTCTGTTAACAGAGCGAAACTACCGCTAATCCTGAACTGTACAATTCTCCGTTACTTTGAACATTTAATTTCACCTGCTACAAGGATTCTGTGACCTTGTACTTTCGATGCAAATAGATAGTGAATAAAGGTAGAAACAAACGAATAAAAATTAAAGAAATATTGGATGAAAAAGTGTACGTATAACATAATCATGAATGTCCACCGTTCTTCTAACTAAAATACTCTGAATTTTCTTTTCATCTAGGGATCAAAAAAAGTAAATCATCCAGCGATGAGTCTACGTTGGATTCACGAGAACTTGGAAGCACCAACGTGCGACGAAGAATGCAGTGACATCGATGACAGTTGCAGCGACGACAGCTACGATTCTGATCTATCGATCGGCGAGGAAAAAGGGACGGTAAACGAGAAAGAGATCAATGGAGATCAGAGAAGAAAGAGGGAGACTAGGAGGCATCCCACAACTACAGTGAAATTCGACGAGAACGGGTATTTTCCAGTAATTACAAGTTACCAATAACTTCCAGCGAGTCTTTGCAACCCGGTTGAAGTATTGATCGAGTTAGAATCAGTTCGAGAAGCTGCAATGATCTATCCTAGATTTTCCAATTAAAGTTCTGTTAATGATTAAAGCGAGTTGGATGTTGTTCGTCGCGTTCTCAATGAAGCAAAGTGCTGTGTAATAATTAAACTGGTACTAATTAAGTGTGCTACAAGGCAGATTTTAATAAGTTTGGAAAGTCTAATTATTGCACTAACAAGAACATGGAATATGGTATTGAATCTACTATGATAAGATTAATTTTACACTGCATCAGGTTGTTCGTCACCTGAATTAAAGGTAATCCCATTGTTTATTTTACATCAACGTTTACAGTGATGTATGATCTTCTGTGAGGAAAAGGTAGTGCATATTTTACGGAAAGTTTCCAGCTAAATCCGCAGACGTAATTTCCCTTTAATGCGTAGTGCAACAGGCATTCATTAATCACTTGAATCGATTAACTCTCCACCCCACGTAGAGCAATGTTAACAGTTTTAAATTTTCCATTGTTCCCTCTCGATCTTGAATACCAGTGACAAATCTAGGAACGAAATGAATTTTCTCTTCCGAAGGAAAATAGGTTACTAATCGCAAACGAGAACAAGCGAATGAAGTTGATTACTACGGTAAACAAGGAACCTTAACGAGTTCATCGATCGTATAACTGGATTTATTTTTTACTTTATGCCGTTGTAAAGTTAGTTTAAATTTATCAATCAGCTGGATGTCCTACTTTATAGATCTTTGAGCAATAATTAATTAAATGAATAATTAAATTCTTATTCTTAGAATGATGATGTCCAGGGCACAAAAATAAGATAAGTGATTCTATTCAAGGAACTAAAATTCAGGCAGAGAAACACATCGAAGAATGAACTTTAGAAAATTGTTCAAGTTTAACTATTTGAAAATTTAAAATTACAACGATGATGTGGAAATAAAGCAAATCAATTGGCGCTATATTTAAAACACCACTATTTAGTATACTAAAATAATTACAAAAAATTGAAATTATTTGAAAAAAAATATAGACTTTGATTCCACAGATATTCTATTTTTTAATGACCGGATCAAAAAAGTAATATACTAGCTATTTATCTCTAAAAAAATCATTCACAGTCCACAGAAGACCCGAAAATTATTAACACAAAATATTGTAGACATAACAAACTGATTACACTAATAGGACAAAAGGGCCCAGACAATGCGCTTTCAACAGGCAATCAAAATCGATTACATAATATCATGTCGGCCCATGAAACGATGCACAAAATTGCAGTCTCGCGGCGGGACGAGATGCACCTTGATCGCAACATTGAGCAGGGACAGTCGGTCACCCTCCGATACACACGTGTGGCGATATGCAATCATCGATCACTTGACTCGATTAACTTTCTGCTCTATATTGTTGCAGGGTCACTAGGTGCAGTAGGTACGTTATATATTATTACCAGGCATTCGAGCGCCGTGGTAACCGACGAGACTGCAATTCCACGCGAATTGCATTAAAGCGCACACGCACCTCCTGTACTGCGAAATTAGGATCGACGTGTCACGACCGTTCTCGAGTTTCGACAAATAGATCATCAAGCACGTTTCCTATTAACGGGGGCGTCCTCTTTTGCGCAATATCAAGACGTAATTCTGCCGATGCTGAATTTTAAACAAGCAGAATTTTATTTTCTTCGTCTTAATTTCTTTTCTTCATCTTTTCCAAGCATTGTCAGTTTAAGCTTGGTATAATATTATTTCATGGTAAATCATTCAGATAAAATTGGAATATCGATCAAAATTAGCGATTGAAATTACTAGTACAGTTGCTAATTACAGGTATTTTTGATTGAATAATATCTCAAGAAAGAAATCAATAAACTTCTCTCTCGGTTAGAGATACGTATACATTAATCACTACATCTCTTAAATACTAATGTAGAGATGAGTGCTATGAAACAGAAATATATTTCCTCTATTAATTTATTTACGACGAGTACGTCATTAATTACACAAATATAAGGAAAATATTTGTGTATTCCTGTGTTGTTTCGGTACCAATGGCTCTATTATCCCTGGTTGACGGTTTCGTTACTCTCGGCTGAAGTCCATCGACATTACCTTTCTTCCCCTGAAGCATCTGTTTAAAATTAACAGGGTTGGAAAACGTCTGCGGTGCACCGAGGCACGCTTCATTCACGAAGCTTGCTGACCTGAAAAGTCGATCGGCCCATTTTTCCAAACGTAATGATACGTTATAAATAGCACACCTCTGTGTGTCGGTTCACGTTAGAGTTCAATATTATGGCGATCCCCATCTTCGGTGTATTCGTTTCGCTGATCACAAACAAAGCGATCGTTACAAAGAGAGACATCACTGAACATCATGAACATAGACATCTTCATTTTTGACGCTTCACACGTTTAGACTAACACGGAAATGCACTGACTGCAGATGAAGAAATTACATTGGATAAGTGCAATAGAAAGTTGGCAAATATAGTTATCAATGTACTTTTCGTTTGTGGAAAATATTTTTAATTCGGGTCAAAATTATGACTCTTTAATGAAATTTAATTTTAAAATTCTGTTATATTGGAAACAAAATCAACGAAGTTTCTATTAGAAAGCGATTTGTGATAGTTAAGTTTCTAAATGAAAACATTGTCTAAATTTTAATTACAGTGAAATTAAGAATTTCTAAAAATTAAAATATTCAAAAAGAAGAAAGCTGTGAAATAAGATGTGTAATTTGCATGTGGGTCTCCGACTAAGAAAGAAAAATATACTGACCAAATATTAACTTTTTTTACAGGACTTCCCATTACATCAAATCGGAATTGATTAAACTACCGCCTTATGTAGTATGGGATCCAAGGAAAGCAGCCGAAAACCCAGTATACAATTGCTTAGTAATCAAACTGTTTTGTCGGACTGGTTACCATCTTGCCATCTCAGATTCAGGACGAGTTCGTGGTCTGGGTAGCACCAACGAACCACATGGTAATTATAGTAAAATTAATTTAGACAAATGAAAAAGAAAGTAACAGTATTATTTGTGTAAAGAATGTGTAGTAAAAAGGTTCTTTTACTTTTTTATGAATTTTTAGCTCTGCTTCATATCATACCAGTATCATTTGGAGTGATTCGAATACAGAGCATTAAAACTAGTCTTTACTTGGCTTTCAATAAAAAAGGTCGTTTGTATGGAGAGGTAAGAAACTTTTGTTAATTATAGCAGTAACATTATTTGAGTAAGTATGCAGTAAAGATAAGAACGTAGGACAGTAGTTAAAAATTAAAGGGATAAGTGTAGTAAAAATAAAAATAAAAGGTTGTATGTATTATAAAATTTAAAAGAAGAGAAAAATGCGAGACATGAAGAAAGAATTAGATATGGATAATGTGAAAACTACATTTGAGTAACTGACAAATGTTTATTTATTACTGAATTTCCACAGCCAAATGCAAACAAAGACAATACAGAATGGGAACAATGGAACGTAGGTTCTTATGATGCTTTTCGGTCGCGAAAATACGCAAACCAAGGATGGTGGATCGGAATAAAGAAGAATGGACGAGCGAAACCAGGAACAAAAACACGTTGGGGACAGAAAGCTATACAATTTTTAGGGATACGTCAGGAATAATTTCTACGAATAATATTTTATACGATATATCGTAAAATTACTTTATATCACCGCAAACATTACTTGGAGAAAACATTCAAAATTAAAATTTACATCGGGAGGATAGCAAATAATTTCTTTCCCATTTAGTGAAGATGAAATGAAAATCGAATTTATCATGAGGAATGACAGGAAGATTTTGAAATGGAATCGTGTTTTTTAACGTCAACGAAAAAGAGAATCAAACTTGAGAAGGATCATTCACCTTTCTTGGTAAATAAATAACTTCATTCACCTTCCAATAGAATATAATGTTTATTATAACACTGTGTTACTCAACAATGGAATAATTTGGGATTGTGCATTCTGCTTGTGCCCTTCAACTGAAACTTTGTCGCAAGTTGCAGTTTTAAATTGCAGTACATATTTTCCTTCAGTTTCTTTAATCATATTGATCGTTGATCGGTCATGCTGCGGGCAAAGTGTAGATGGAACTTTGCGATCAATCACGAGAATCCTTGAAATTTACACTTTGCCCGCAACATTCGTGCAAACGCCAACTTATATTATTAATATATTATAATTATATGTAATATATAATATTTATATGTAATTGTATATA
The DNA here is from genome assembly GCF_051401765.1 of Calliopsis andreniformis. Lineage (NCBI taxonomy): Eukaryota > Metazoa > Arthropoda > Insecta > Hymenoptera > Andrenidae > Calliopsis > Calliopsis andreniformis. The sequence goes on along the minus strand of NC_135073.1, from coordinate 9,818,091 downwards.
TATATAACTATTTCTTATCTCTTTTGTACACCTACATACATTGCATACACGTATATCGAAACTCCTAAGCGAAAGCTTTCAATTAAAAAACGCTGGTATTTGATTAAATACGGTAACTACAAACATTTCTTTACCCTTCCGTCTTATTTATAAATATCAAATACGTTGATTGCAATCAACGTCAACGAATTCAGTCTAACATTGGAAATAAACGCGGAAAATATATAATCTTTAGAACTGACTTATAAGTATCGTTTGATTTTCACGTACTAAATGTTTGAAATCTTTCCACGAAATAGTATTAAATCGTATTTATTGAGATCCCTTACTCCTCTGTTATTTGAATAAATTAAAATTGAGTTGTGTAAATGCAAAATGGAATTCTTTGGCAAATATGCGATAACAATAAGCACGTTACTTTGCAAGCAAAAAGCGTATGCAGTGACTAAAGAAAAGTATACATTTGCACAATTTTGAATCACACATTTTTAAATGGACGTGATTCGAAGATGAATCTAAAAGAAAGTAAGCAATACCCTTTGCTCGTAGATAACTACTCCGTAAAAAGTATGTACGGATAGATAATATGTAGATATTACTGAACAAATATAATATATAAAACGATATCTTAAAAATTGTTATATCTACAATAATTCCAATTTTCTTTCATCAAATAAGGCAATTGTAATTATAAATGCAACGTACATACCTTTTACGGAGGGTTACAAATCACATTATTTCAAGATCCCTGTTTCTTCAATTTCTTGTCTAATTTCAGAACATTGATTCACTTTTTCTTGGTATTCGGGTTGGTAGATTGAAAAACACTAGATGCTGACATTAAATTTTCAATGTACTGACTCAGTACCTGGTTTTCGCTTCTTAGTTTCAAGTTTTCCTCCTTAACACTGTCCACTCTCTGTGACAAATCTAAGCAACAGAAAAGTTTTTCCAATTATATTATATTCTTCTTGTAATAATATGCATTAAATTATATACTTTGAAAAGTTATTTACCATCTAAAGTATTCTGGAGCTCAAGTACTTGGGCAATCAATCTAGCCCTCTCTTCTTGCTCGTCAGGGCTGATATCTGGATCTAAACCTACAGCAAAATTATTTAACCTAAGTATACAAGATTACTTTATACTACTACAAAATTTATCAATATGAAACTCACTGTTAGGACTACAGCTTCCATTTGTGAAAGTAGATGGAATGGAATCCATGCTACGTCCTCTGCCCAATGCGTCAGATATGTGACAGCTGTTATCCAAAACTTCTTCCTCAGGAATGATTACTACGCATAAAAATACTTATACTTAGTATCATATTTGCAACCAAATCAAAGAATTAAAAACAGAAGTCAAGCGATATAGAAGAACAATTCAGAATACTAGAGAAAAACTTAAAATATAAAAATTCCCAAGTGACTCAAACTTCAGTATTCTATTGAGAAAAAGAGTAACATTATTCCAATTCACAACTTCAAACTATTGAAAACTAATCAACATTGTCCAACTCATTCTTTCGCTTATTCAAATTTTTGAAAACATTACTACAAATATAAGACTTCACGTACGTTCAAGAAACGTATTTAAATATTACAGTAAATGTAAGTGTGTATGCCAGACAGGTTATAGCACAAGATACGATAACAAAATTAAGGAAATTAGGTCAGAAGTGTTCACTCAAATTTCCTCACCCTGGGGATCGTCGTCTGCTAGAGGTATACTGTTCATGTCATCTTGAAGTTTGGCAGTCACGGATGTAGACATCTTGACGCCAAAGATCTTCCGCGAAAAGAAATAACACACTACAGGCAAACCTGCGCGTAAGGTTCGATGTTTGACCCGAGTTTATCGATTTCTTCGCGAAACTCGCACGAAACAAACAGCGCGTTTAATGGACGAACATAAAATATAAATGACTGCTGGTTTTTAACTGACAGAGATTACGCTATTCGCAAACTGGTGAAACGAATTTGTTAAAATTGACAATAACTTTTCGCGTAACTTAATGTCGTTTGACACTACTCGCCATTTGCTGTCTCGATGACACCTACAGGCGCTTCGACCTACTACCGTCTGAATCTTTTTTTAAAAAATCGAAACATTGTTTCACGCGCGATTAAAATTCAAAATGAAGAATTTAAATGATATTGAAAATTATTAGATACTTTAGTTTTTACTGAGTTTATAAAACTGGTTTATTTATCTATTTATTTGTATATCTAAAGATCTAAAATCATTATGGAGAGCCTACAATTTGATGTACAATAAATTGAATAGTGTGTCCATTGATTGCTTTGAAAGAATTTGAAAAATTTATTATAGGAAATAAAGTAGTCTATTTAGTAGCGACATCTACGCCAGTCGAGTTTTAAAATGAGCTCGAGGGGGCGCGGTAAATGTTGAGATAAGTACAAAGTAATTTGAAGCGTTTTAATTTTCGAGTGTTTTTTGGTTTTAAGTGAGCTTTCTTTATTGTTTAACATCTTGATGTTATTGAGTGAATGTTAAGTTTTTTGTGCCACAAACTTTTTTTTGAGGGACTCCAGTATTTGTGCTGTACCTACAAAGTATGTAAGTTTAACAATTTATCTCTCCAAAACTGTTAAATACTCTTGTTTAATGTTGTATGTATAGATACTGCATATTTTGTGCAATATTATTCTGTAAAAATGTGTAAAAATTGAAGGAAAACTATAAATTACCAAAAATCACAGATCTGGAATTATTTTCTAAATTTAGGCAAATAGAAGTAACCTTAACAAAGTAAATACAATATTATTAGCATCTATATTAATTTATTCTAGTATTATAAAGAACATTACAATTATGGTCAACAGTAGTCATTTCGAATCAAAATTAATTTGCTATACAGTATAACTAATATGAACTGATAAATTCAAACTTTTGTCAGGAGTATAAAATTTGGAAGTAGTATATTCCGTGTATGAACAGACGCTGGTTTACCAGTCTGACTATTCGAGCTCCTCGATATCGCTACTAGATGGCTGTAGTAATCAGGGATTTGAATAACTTTTTAAAACACTGTTTTACTGTGTAATATTATTGCATAATAATTTAAAATGTTGCTCATACGAGCAATATACTTTTTCTACTAATTTTTAAAGAATATACCTGAATCAAACAGAGTCAGAGAGAGTTTTCAATAAGCTAAATATCTTTAGAAATAATCTGGCTATATAAACAAGATTTAAATTGCACTACTTTGTAAAGCTTTAATTTACTTGTCTATATATTTCTGTAACTTCTCAGTAAAAATTAATGCTTACGAAATATCAACCGTTGCTTCAAAATTTGAAAAATTAAGTTCCCTCCTCTCGCTAAGTCTTTCTTAACGTAACCCAAGACCCTTCACGTTCTTTCTTTCAATCGGGGGTGTCTTTGAAGTTCACTGTCTAAATCCTAGAAGGTCGAGGAGTTTAAAAAAGGACGTCTCCTCCCTTTGACGGTGGATTTCACGCAAGGCTAAGTTATGCGAAGATGCTTCTTGTTTAAGCGCAAATTGGGTTTGCACGACACGAAGTAAGAACCCTCGCGGGGCACAAAGGTTCTCGTCCTTGAAATTAATTCGCAAAAGAGACAAAGGAGCATTCGCTCGTCGCGCAGCCGTTCAAGCTTCACGGTTGACGAGCCGTCGAATATTAGTCAAGTGGAACTGGGAATAATTGGATAAATAGTTGTTAAGGTTTATCAAGGATCTCCTATAGTATGCATCCCTCCCAAAAGAAGTCGCTTGAAGAGCAGCTTTTGATAGTAAATTTACGAATTGGCAGGGAATAGAATTTGTTGTGATGCAGAATGCAACTGAGAAAGAATTGAGTAAATATAAATTAAAACTGTTCCCTAAAGGTATTGTATTGTAATTCCAGAAGTTATAAAACCTAGTCTTTTTATAATATAAGACAGGGGAAGCATTATTTTGTTTGATTCTTTGGTTTCTAAGGGGTTGATAACCTTTTCTGGTTTATATAGTTTATTTTGTCATATTCGACACATGGGTTCGATCGATTTTGGTTAATCGTTCGAGGTTATACAGCAGAATTCCATCGTGCTGGACGCCGACGCATCTATTGATTTTGCAAGGGAGGGAGAATGAGAGGAATAAGGGAGGACAGCGGGGATGAAAGTGGTCCGACAGTTTTCTCTGACCGATGCAGTTTCACTTCCCAGAGATATCTTTTTCTTCTTTCATTGTACTCTACAACGAGACAGCAATTTCTCAAATCAGGCAGATTCCTTCAAAACCTGTTTTTGCCATTTTATAAAATAATTCCATTTTCGCAACGAATATGAAAAACATTATCTTCGAAAATTTTCTAGAAAATTATTTTTAGAAAATAAGCATTTTTCAGAAAATTATCTGATACCAGATTCTCTCTAGAAAATGATTCACTCGAATATTTTTCTGGCGATAAAACAAAAATTAACTTTGTATTCTGTGGTCGTAGCGATCGAAAAGGGACGAAGTTAAAGTAGGGAAAAGCCAAGAGGATCGAAGGGATGAATCGTTCGTTGTTTGTGGATATCTGGAATGAAGTGGTCGTACTGGTCGAAGGCGAATACTCTAGTAATCCTCCGATATACGTGAGAAGAAAATCAGATTTCTTAAACGTCAACCAGCTCCAGGAATTCCGAGCTGGTTGGGTGAAAAATTCGCGGAGATTTTTTCTGACGTTCCTCTGCAAATCGTAATGGAGTGTTCCCACCGTGAAATATAAACTCACAAAACGAGATATCATTTCTCTTAAAATGTAATCAAATTACATTTCAAGCGATATTCATAAATAGCGAAATGTTTAATTTTTCAAAAGTTTTAATATTATGAAATTTACTATTAATAATATGCGTAAATTATATCCCTTAATTTTTATTGCAATTATGTTACAAAAAAGGTTGATGAATTAAAGTTACAGAGGGTTAACTTTGTACGTTACGAAAATATTCATATTTTAATTACAATTTCGACGTTAATCTAACGAGATACTGATAATTCGCTCGTATATTATAAATACGAATTGTGAATATATTTTCTGATCGAAATTATAATTACTCGTTTGTCGTTTGTCAAACAAAAGGAATAGCCATTTCCAATTGAATCGTTCGCATGCTCACCGCAAACGATAAACCTGATAAAACTCCGAAACACGTCGACATAATTGTGCCCGGTTTAATTTAAATTCACGTTGATAATCGATGGTCATTAAACGAAATCATATCGTTGAGGACTGAGAACCTTGTCGATTTTGGTTTTAATTCAACTTAACGGTTGAACAATTTCTGGTACGCGTGAGGGACGCTAAGGAAATATATCAAATCCCTTTTCAATTGTAACTGAGGCGAATACATCCTTGAAATTTTAAGCGACTATGCTATGCGAATATTAGTTCTTGGTGTTTCTAGAAGTTAAAGTCCTGATTGGATTCTAATTCGATACAAATTAATTAAAAACGAAGTTGTATCTATTATTAAACAAACAATTTAGATACACTGTATTCTGTCGCTATTCGTTAAGTGAATTGGAAAATACTGACAGATTTTGTAACTTAAAAACTGTAGGTAATTGAATGTCAGACATGGTAATCATAGGAAATCATTCTTAACATATAGGGGATTAAGAAGATTAGTTTCAATATTAGATCTCTTATATCAGACAAAATCAGTAGAAGCAAAATAATTTTGGTAATAATATACTATATATAAAAATAATCATTACAATTACTGTATTTTCTACGTGTTTTCCATTTACTTTGCTAATACCAATGAAATGAAAATTTTTTATTGGAAATCTTATTGGAAATCAGCAAGTATCGATTCGATTTTGCATGGCTAGATGCTCATTAACTTTCGATCCAGCTTTTTTCCGGCCGTTGACACGCGAGGTCGCCGGAAGCGTCGGCCGTTCCGCTGAAAACGATTTGAGAACCGTCGCTTTAAAGCCCCACTTATCGAGCGCCTAGTTGGTATGATAATGTAATAAAATAAATGGAGGTTGCTGTTTCCAAGCGCTATAGACTCTCGTTCCCTCTCTGTTCCACGTCCCAGCGTTTCCCTCGTCCCATCGAGCCACCCTCTTCCTCTTCCTTCATCGTTCACCACCACCCCCGCTGCCACCATTTCGTTTCGTGTCCTGGCTAGTCCAGGGTCCTCGCTCGGTTTCATTTCAGCCAGCTCCCTCACCATCCCCCCATTGCCGCGGAGGGGTTGGAACGGGAATCGAGAAGGTAGAAGGGAATGGAGCTCACCTCGAAAGCGAAATACAACAAGTCCCGCCGCCATTGCTGGGTCACCCTTCAACGGGAGTTTTGTCGTCGCGTGGGTGGGAGCTTGACGGTCCTGTACGACGAGTCACCCCCTTTCGACCCCGATCGCCTGGGTTCACCGACAGGGTGGGGATGATAGAGGGGAAAGCGAGAGAGAAGGAGGATATACAGGGTGTAACAAGTGTACGTTGAAATATTCTCAAGAATAGTAGGAGAGCTCAAATGAAACACAAAATGTCTTATAACATAGTGCCCAACCTGACTTCATTTTGCAATAAGAATGACTTAAAGTTAATATTATATGTTAGACTAACAATCAGAGAAATCTGTAATTTTACAGGTTCATTAAGCAGCAGAAATGGAGCGAAAAAATCCTAATACAATTTATTGTGTCTTATGGTTTAAGTTTCATAAAACTTTAAAAATCCGCAATCCATTTCCTACGAAAATTAAACCACAAGAGACAAAATGCATCTGTAAAATTACAGAAATTCCTGAAGGTTAGATTATAGTTATATTGACTATAAAGCATTATTAGGACATTTTGTGTTCCATTCGAATTCCCTTATTACCCCTTGGAATAGAATATTTCAACGTATATTCGTTACACCTTGTATAAAAGATAGAGGAGAAATCGAGGGAGACTCTTCATGATGGGAAAAGAGGGAAGGCAGCAGGTGGGTTGGGAAGAGAGAAAGAGACTTGAAGGGGGTTGAGGCGGACGCAAGAAAGAAAGAAGGGGAATATAGTTCAGACAAGGGAAGAAAACGTATCATTGCTTCTAGAAGAAGGAAAATAGATCTTCCTGTGGAGTGACAGAGTCAGATCGCAGGGATGAGGGACAGTGTATTTATAGCGGGGAAGTAGGAAAAAGAAAGCGAGATGAAGAGTAAAACGAGAGAGGGATGAAGAGGGAGACAGGAAGGGAGGTCGAAAACTCCGCCCCTACATCCGCAAAAGCGAGTCAATACTATGACCAGCCATCCTTTCTCCTCCGAATGCTCTCTCGGCAACCTCGCGTCGCCTTTCCACCCCTTTCTGTCTGTGTGGAAGAGTCACGGAATATCGAAATTCGTTACGTGTCGCAACGAGGATACTCGGCTCGGAAGTTGCCAACGTCATGAAGCAAGCGCGTGTTTTCGGAGGGCATCGAATTTAGAATTGAATCGAATGTAAACGAAGCAGAATCGAAATACTCTGAAATCTTCTGAAATACTCTAAATCTGTGTGAGTATTTCTGCACCATTCTTGCTCCTTAGATGGTTCGGTGACCTTTCTCTTGCTGAACAATTCAGTGATTCCATTCTTTGGTTAATGGGAAAAATCTTTTCTTAAATAAATGATTATGGTGTGATACGTGAGAATAAAATTAATTATTTTTCTGTTGTTTTCATAAATATGATACTAGAAGTACGAATTAATAATATACTTTTATTTATTTCTATTTCTTTATTATAATCCAGTATATCGTACAAAAATCTTTGGAAAAATGGAGGATGAAAAAGAATAAATTGATAAAATTAATCTCCAATTATTATGTCATGTTAAAAGTTTAACATTCTCAGAAAATTTGATTCTATAAAATTGAATAGCTTCCATAAAACATTTCAATTATACAGATCTACACATTAAGGATCTGAAAGATCTTCCAACTCATAACAAATAAATATATAAACTTCCTTTACTTCATCAGTTAGCTGAACTCCATTTAGAATTCTGAAATATTCTGTAGACATAATTGCAAAACTACGCACTAATGGAAAAAACGATACAAAAGATGCATATAACCGAATAATATACAAGGAGTCATCCTCAGTGTTCCGACTGAAAGAAGCATTCCGATCGAAAAAGTATTAAGGGTGGCTCACCCCCATGCCGAGGCGTTTAACTCTCCGATTGCTTTGACAACTTAAGCAGGCCCTTAAACCTTGCTCGAGCCTCGATGTAATTTATAAGCGACCGAGGGGTAATTCCGTTGGGGACCGTCAAACTGCCATGTGGCAAAACCCCCGAGGGAAAGTCAGGGATTATACGGTGATAAATAAATATGTACGTTTATGCAACAACCACCGTGACTCGGGGAAGCCTGTACGCGTCGGAAGCTAACAGGCGTGTAGCACGTCAAATTTCGATTCGGTGGGATTCTTCGTGAGTACCACCCCTGTTAAATAAACAGAAATTAAATCCTTTTGGGGTTGTGATCTGTAATCTTTGCCGCGAAGCAAACAGCGTTAGTGACGCGTGAAGAAGTATAGAATCTTGTCTGTTGTTAAGTAGAAAATTAATCATTTTCGTTTTTATCGATTATTAATTTTAATTTTACTTGACTTAGAATGATACAGCAAATTTTAAAAACATTAGGGCCTAAATAATGAGACTGTAAATATAGATTAGAATTAAATTTTATTAGGATTAGAGCAATCTTTCGATTAATTTAGATTCGTGTTGCAAGTACTTATACTTTTTGCGATAAATGGGAAGGCAATTGATACGTAGTACAGCGATTCTTACGTATGTGTACTTTTATTACAAGTAGTTACGTAATCGTTACAATACATGTCACGTGACTCAGTACCTAGACTTTTACAGCAAATAGTATCACAACACGAAATATACAAGAAAAGCACAGACGAGCGTCTCTTTACAGCTGTCAGAAAACTCATACCAAACTTACTCGTACATTGAAGAGCTTATCTCACATAATGTCAGACCATAAAGGAGAAAAAATATTTAAAAAAGACAGCCCTCCACTTCTCCCTCTAATTGAAAACAGAACTTTATCAGAGTTTTGTACAAACATCTTCGAGGGCACATAGAACTGAACAACTTGGTCGAAACGTCGAACCTAGTGTTCGATAAACATCTCTATAATAAATAAATGTGTATATATATCTATATTTTATAATTAGCAACTGAGTGTCTCTCGTTCGGTTTAGATACCGTTCAACTGTTAACTAAATATCGTAGGTGTGTATTCGTTACCTTCCTCGAAGTATCCGTCGTTATTCGATCCCGAGCTAGTGGAAAAAAGAAATCACCAGAAGGGATCGTGAGTTTCAGAGGCTCATGCTTGGGGCTTCATCCTTAGGCCAAACCTTGCTCACACGTAGAAACGGTCGATGTCAATCCTCCTCAGTTACTTGGTCTACACAATTTCTTATTTACTTCGTAATCATTCGTAAATTGCTGACTTTTAAAGTGTATTTCCATGCTTACACTGCACCTAAGTCACTATAGATTCTCTGGTAGAAGGAAGTCTTTCGTCTCTTTTATACACAGTGCGTTGAGAGACAGCATTACAGCGAAATCCCAATTGATCCTGTGATACGACTAACTCCTTAATCATTCAATCGAGGTCATAAAATTTGATTTAAATATTTTCTAAAATCCGATGATCAACTATCAATCAAGTATGAGCGAGTTCAGCATATCACAGAATTAATTTAATATTTAATAGAAATTGTTCTCGACGTTACGGAGTCAGTAGTTTCACTTATTGGCAAATTGTAAGGTGGCACTGTACAAACTGCATCTTCTTTCGAAAACTGTTGAATAATCTTTGGCAGACAACTGTCCTTAATTTTTGTACATGTCGCACAAGACTTTTTCCATGGGGGTGTTTCCAATCGTTCTGTGAAAGTATATCAGTTCTACCCTCGAGGCTGGTACTGTCCTCAGCAATGGCAGCAATAGTAGTAATCTGCCGAATCGTGCTGGACTTCCTGGTTGCTGTGCCCTAGCGTGTTGACCTAGCATGACTTGCGCTTGATCTTGTAGATTTTCTATCTGGCTGGAGTCCTTCAAACCACGGGTTTCTGTAACACATCAGAAAAAGTGCTTTTTGGACTGCCAACAAAATATATTTTCTATTTAAGTTGCAGTATTTTCAACTTTAAATTAAAAAATGGGCAAAAAATATCCTAATTTAGGTAAATTAAAAAAATGATAGTAGATTGACCGATAAAATTTTATGGTTTAAAAATTCATAAATATCTAAGACTTTTTTCCATGTAACAAAAGCAGTTGAAATAGTTTGAGGATCATTACAAACCTGGTCTGAATAAGACAATAGCCTTCATGCAGGCGAACTCTGCAGGGTCAACCATGACAGCCTTGTATCTCTGCAGAGTATCGTGTAAATGCCTCACATCCGCCGCCACCTGACTCGGTTTTCCTGTGGTGGTTGTTTGCATGTGGATTCCAGAATGTGGATGTGGGTGAGGCGACAAAGTCAGAGCAGTAAGTTCTGCAGAATTGAAAAGGGGCGATGATTCGAGTGGGAGGCACCACTGTACTGCGTTCAACAGGAAAAGCTCCGACCAGGCTTCCTCCAGAAGTATCACCTGTTACAAATTCAATAACTTCAACTGTGAGAAACACCAAAACTAGGTGTTCCTTTATGTCTGAAGGTTTTACAAAAATTTATACCCAAGTTAATCTACAAAGCTAAAAGTTCAACTAAATTGTTGAACCCAAGAAATATTAAAAATTCTTGATATAAAAATTCTGAATCCAAATCTTAAAGTCATTTTAGTAATATGAAAAGATTCCCCATGTTTAATATCTTTGATGAGAGTTAACTAAGAATTTATGACTATGAAATAGGATCAAAGTACCTGATCTCTGAAGGGCAAACTCGCAAAAGAGGGAAGATTTTTTGCCCATTTGACAGCCATGAAGAGTAGCCTCGCGCTGGTTTCATAAACTGTTTCAGCGTTGGCAGGTGAATATAACGATGGGATCACTGGCGGAAGTTGAGTGCATCCGCTTCTTTGAGGAGTCAGTGGTTCTTCATTAGTCACGTCTATGCTGTCTTCAGATGCATTTCCTATTATAGAATACAAAAAATATTAATGACCTAAAAGATCGAATAATCACAGTGACCATAAGTTATATTAAATTTACAAAAGAGAAGTATTGAAGCATTCAATATATATTTAAAAAGAATTTATACTGAGAAAAAGAGATATTTAAGTTACAGAAAATAAAAGCATTCTATGTGAACAACGAAAATTGAAAAGATCTTCAATTATTCAATCTTACACTATTTTGATTATTATAATGTTAAAGTAAACAGTCAGAAGAAAATAACAAAAAGTTATGGGCACATAAAACTGATGTATACCATCTTCGTTATCCTGTCGAGGTGGTGTCGGGGGGTTCGTCGAATTTGTCGTCGGCGCGACGGTGGGTAAAGGCAATGGTGTCGTGTATCTCGCCATAGCCAGAGACACAGGTGGCCTGAAAAATATTTTTCAGTATTTTACTCAGAATTTTAATCAAATTTTTTCCCATACCGTCTCCTTATGCAAATACTTTAGAATCAACTATAGTAGAAGTACATTTTGCAAGATTAGTCTTGAACATTAAGTATTCCCACTTTTTCTCAATGGAATACACATTTATTTTTTGAATACTTTTTAAAATATTATATTCGCTTGAAACATTATCAAAATCGTGAGCTTCAACAATCAGTATCGATCTTTCACCGACTCGCGGCAACTTTAATTTGTTCAGACACGAATTTTGTTTGCATACTTTCAGCGTATGCCGCGTGGAATTTTCGTTTCACCGATTCGGGTAGGTAGGTGGGTGAAAATAGGTCGCGAAAGGCAAGGAAGGTGAACGTAATTTTTTCTTACAACTTTTCATCTGAGAGTTTGAAAACGATTTCACATTAAAACTGTGGAACGGCTGATAGCGCAGATGACGGTGTGTAATAAAAATTATGGTTAACGTACAAGCGAGACAGCAATAACGAAGGTGAGTAAACACCACATTAAGATAACAGAAAATATCATAACCTCTTGATTAGCATTCGTAACATACCTAAAACCTACACAAACTTATTAACTTACTGAGTTAACAAGTTTTTTCTAAATTCTGTCAAAAGCTACTCAATACAGCTAAGCTATTTCTGTATTCAAAAGCGCCATTTAACTTATCCTTCCCCAAACTTGCCATTCAGGAAACAAAATTTTTGAAACATATCACTGCCCCTTCTTTAATCACCACGGAAGCCTCAATAAAACATCGAGGCAAGGTGTCTGCACCTTTGCCCGGCCCAACGTCAGAGATGGCGATCCCAACCAGCAGGAACTTCGCTAACTGTTACATGGAGCTGTGCAAGCAGCAGCGTCTGCGTCCTTTGCCAGTCATCTGCGTGACTTTGCCTCACAGTCTGGATTTCGCCACCGATCGCGTGAAAATGGACGACTGGGGCCCTATTTTGAACGCTTTAACATTCGACAGTAGTTTAAAGTCGATCAGCATTCGCAGTAGGTACCAGTGTCGCAAGCCGCTGGAGGAGATCAACTCCGAGGACAAAGCCAGGACAATGGGCAAAGCGCCTGTGGTATTATCACGTTATCTCCTCGAGTGGTTATCTCACAGCGTTGGCCAGTGCGTCAGAAATTCCACAACTCTCACGAATTTGGAGCTAGAAGGCATACCATTTCCTCCAGACTGCTTGGCAGTGCTCTGCGTTGGCTTGTCTCACACTCAGACGCTCCGACACCTGTCCCTTCAGCGCTGCTACATAGGGGACAATTCCTGCGAGTTGGTATGTCGCACCGTGGCTGACGTGTCGAGTATCAGGTCGTTGAATCTCAGCTACTGTGACCTGACGAGCAAGTGTGGCCCAGCTCTGGCGGCAGCGCTGTCACGACAGAAGCTATCTCTCTACCATGACACTTGGAAACAGTCGCTGAGGTACCAGGAACCGAACCTAGAGGCGATGCCTGGGCTACGTCGCTTGACTCTAAACGACAACCCTCAACTTGGCGATGCAGCTGCTACCGAGTTGATAGAGGCTATAAGGGACAGTCTCTGGTTGAAGGCACTTGATATGCAGCGTTGCGGATTGACCGATGCGATCGTCAAAGACCTATTAGAGCTGATAAACCACAACACCACTCTGGCTGTGCTAGATGTCAGGCAGAACGCGAATCTGAACGAGGAGATAGTGAAGGAAATAATGAAGAGGCTAGAGGAGAACAATACCGATGTGAAAATAGAGTACAGGTACCTAGGCCTGCCCCAGCATGATCGAAGAGTATCTTCCGCGGGCAATAGGAACAGGAATGATAATGAGAACACCAGGAAGTCTCTCTCCAGGCCACGTAGCGCTGTGTCAGAATACGTGAAGAGGGCTTATCAGGCACCGCTGAGGAAAGTAGCCAGCTCGATCAACAACACTAGAAGAATGAAAACGAGACCACACGTCCCACCGTTCAAGCCCATCGGTGCTCAACAACGACAGCAGGAGCAGCAACAACTAAGTCAAAACCGCCAGGTGAAGACCAAAATGTCTCTTCACCTCGACCTCCAGTCGCACATTCAACCAATGATGGGCGAAGGGGCTAAGAGCGAGGATAACCAAGGATACGAAGACAGTGTCCAGCAAGAAAGCGAGAGGACGTCATCGAAGAACATGGACCTAACGAAGATCGACGCTGCCACGCAAGTAGCTGACAGTCTGGGGATCGAGGACTCGGCCAGGATGCAGAAGGTTCAAATTCAATTAGCGGAAGCAGAGGCGGAAAACGATCGTCTGGTGGAGGAAATGAGACGCAGTGGTCGATTGCTGGCCGAGGAACGTGACCGACGCGAAGCAGCCGAGAAGAAGCTGAACGCTATGAAGAACAACCTAACCGAGCTGGAAAACGCTTTGAAGGAGAAAGAACAGGAAACGAGTGGGTTCTTGTTGCTTAGCCAGCAAGACTTGAAGGAGATTTGCAGCTACTTTGATCGCCTTTTGGAGGTGCTGGACAGCGTCACGAGAAACCCGAACGCCAGCAAGAGGGAGACAAGTGAGGCGGCCATTGTGAAGACTGACATACAGAGGAAAGTCGCCTCCGTCATTCGACAAACGAAATCAGAGAATCGCAGGCGCGGATTCATCGTGGACATTGACGAGGATGATACGATCAGATACACCGAGCCTATCAGGAAGTTTGCTAAATCGGAGAGTGACGTTAGGTCCACCATGCCCCCGTTATCGACGATGCACTTGGAGAGGAATATAGGAGACAGTCCTGACATCGGTTCACCATCGCTGGAGAGCAGAATGTTGAGATGCGACGCAAAGAAGCCGTCGATATCCCCTCGAGAGAGGGCGAGGGCATTGTTCGCTCAGTTTGTTCAAGGAGATGCTGTGCTTGATTTTTCTATCCATGTGGATTAAAAATCGTACGTATTTATCGAATTAGAAATGAAGTGGACTTTCGATAAAAAAGCATAAACACGTACAAAATACAAGTACTGAGGTAGAACGAGTAGAATAATCGTAGCGATAAACATATTAAGGCGACGAAAAAGTAAGAAGCCCAGAAAAAAAAATAACAGGTGAAAAATTTACGGATCGAAGTATCGATCTCCTCTTCTTTTCATGCGAATTGATAAGAAGCATTACACTGTAGCGGGATCGATAAACGTTTCTTTATACGACAAAGTGTATTGCAAACCAGTTGAGTTGGAAACTATTTATACCGTCACGTTTTTCGTAGTCACCTTATTAGATATCGAATAAACACCTTTTATATTTGTAACCGACATTGTTCCTTTTCGCAGTATATCCTACACGCGCGATTTTATTTAGTTTGACGATCTATATCATCGACTCATTGTACTTCTTGAGTCCATTAAGTATCGTACTATATAGGGATCACTGAGGGCTACAATACAGTCGTAAATAAACCTTTTATTAAGTTTATATAACTTCAATGTTCGCTCTGGATATAGACTTCAATGGATAAAGGAGAATCAAAGTCTGCTGGGGATTATTCTGCTTTGTTATAAATAACCAACAATTACGTAAATATCACAATAATATTTTCCTAGTACCTATTCACTAATGTCATAGAAAGAACGCTTTGTGAGGTATTTAGGGGATAAAAATCAGCATGTTTCTTTAGCGGAGACAAATTTGAGCCAAAGCATAGAGCACGTTGATTCATGGAATAACGGGTATAGAATTTCCAGAAAGCGTCGGTATCGAAGGATCGTTGAGAGGCACGCTCGCTGTCGCTTTTAACGTTCACCCCTTGGCGCTTCTATGGATTTTCCATTAGTTCCAACCTGAGTAACCGGTTACCTGAAAAACGGTCAGCCACGGGCTACTAGTCAAAGGTAATTTTTCATGATAGATCACGCTCGGCGTGGCGTGTCGCGAGCGAAGCCTGTTCACGACGGCGAAAAGTATGCTGCTCTGCAGCAGAAGATCAAACGTGCCAACAACGTCGTCGGCTTTCTTGCTCTTCTCGTTGGCTCCCGGTGAATCGCGGTGATTATCGATCGCGACCAGTTCCCGATGTTACCTTTAATCCCCCCTCCGTTGACCTCTTGGATCGCTTTAAAATTCACCGCGGCTTTGTGTCACTTAGTTAGTGGGAAAATACACTTTACGCGCCACTCTCGAATGTGGAGCAAGGTTCTTGCGTGTCAATAGACTTGTCGTTGCTACTCCGTGAGCTTTGATTAAAGGTAGCCGAGTAATTATGCTTGTGGTTTTTAATATTAGACTAATATTAAATTCTCTATAAATGTCTATAGTATGAACTCTGTTGATAGAATACAGTTTTAGTATTAAATATTATGAAAACGTGGGAAACTTGATGCAGGATACTTGAGGGTCTCGAACTCTAGGAGATGGTATTAGATTACAATTCGTATTTGATACACAGATTCGATACAGTATTTTCTTTTGAAGTAGTAGAACTTCTGTTTCTGAGTAGAATTTTAGCTTCTTCCTGCTATGGAAGATATTTTTGATGAAACTAACCAGCAAATTGTCAATTTATAGAGATATTCGAATGTATGAGTTATTGTGATTAAAATAACTTACCCAAAAACGCCGACAGCCACCGCAGCCTCTCGAAGCGCACGCTCCTGGTCCATCTCGACGAGAGCTTCCGGTCTGATGGTGGCAGTGTTTCTAGGTTGCCGTTCATTCTGCACGGCTGCAACAGAAGCGCACACCTTCGATGTAACGTCGATAACAGGCGTTAATTGCAGCCACGAATTAATTACGCGCTGGTAAATTAACGTGAACCGCTTCGGAGCACTGCCTCTCGCACGCGAGCTATTCCTGTGCAACGTAATATCTTTGGGAATTTGAATTTGAACGACTTATTAAATATATTTCTATCGATGTTTCGATAGTCTTCCTTTCACGCTTCAATTAGAATTTGTTCTATCTGAAATAAAAATTTTATATAGGATTTTGATTTCAGAATCCATAAACATCAGAAGTTGATAAGAAATTATTATAGTCCAGACATTGCTGATAGTTTCCTTCGTTTAAAAATAAATTGGTTAGAACTATTTTAGTCTTGTTAAAACAGATTCTTGAGATTAAGTAGCCACTTCGTTTTGGTGATTCAGAAAGGGGACAGAAAATACTAGAAAATCTTTAAAGAATACTTTAAAGAAGGCTCTAAAAAGGGAAAGACAGCAAACTTTAATATTAAACATTAATGTAGATAATCACTACGCTGTAAGAATTTCTTTTTTATTTTTACGTCTTTAAATTTATAATAAGTACTTAAAATATTAATGCTTTTCAAGTAGGTACTTCCATATTTTATTTCTTATTACAATATTCTCAGCTTTATGTAATAATACTCTTAAAGACCTCCTGTCCACGTAATTCAAGTTCTCAGCGTATCAAGCCATATATAAGTATTAAATGCGTGGATGGTTCCAGCGTATAATATTATGCAATAAGTCGATTCTATTCTGTCAACGAGAACCGTTCGATGTCGTGAACGCTTTCGAGGGAAATAAAGCGATCAATCGGACGAGACAATCGACGAAACGGGCTCTCGACAACCGTTCAAGGACTATCTTCTGGTAATACGTTCGTTGCATAGAAAATCCTTCCCCCAGTTGGGAGTAGAATTTCTTGGTTATTGAAATATTAGTGGAACAGTGGAACGACTCGCCTGTTCCAAGAATCTTGCCAGATTAATCGGGGAACAAACGATTGGCCACCACCCTCTCGTCAAACTCACGTAACGCACCGTTATATCACGTCATCAGCCTGCGTCTGACAAGCGTGAATTTAACAGACGTCCAGGAATCAGCTACGTTTATTGTTTGTATATTACTGTTCGGTAACTCCCATTCGACTGACAGCTATATGGTAGGATCGTATTCTCCCTTCACACATCGTGGACCTCCAGAGAACTTTGTTTCTTTCCTGTCTGTGTGTACCTAATTATAAGAAGCGATATTTAGATTTTACCCAAGCTCGAACTTGGCGACATTTCAAAGAATAATTTCAGTCGGGATGAGGAACTTATTCCTGCCATTTTAAGGCTTCACAAATTTTTAAAACCTAAAGTAGTAAAAGGATGTTTAAATTTCTAAAATTCCAAATATCAAAATTACTTTTTGATAAGAATGAATTTCACGAGAATTTCACAAGAAAAATTCAGAACTTCAAATTCATAAGATACACAATAGTTTAACAGCTCAGTCTGTTAATCTCGCGTTAAAAATTATAGAATCTCAGAGCACCTTGGCGAGAATTCGTCTAGTTTCACCCCCCAAAAAGCTTGTGACAGCAGCCACATGTTAATGGAGCCGCGATTAGGGCACTCAGTGGTGTGTAACAGCGAGCAGAATTTTTTCCAGCTTCCCTTTTAGCACGGCACGGGCGCACAGTAATTTCGTAATAATAAAAAGCGTGCCGGCTCGCTTTACCTACGTCGTGCTGCCTGCTGAGCAGCTTAATAGGATCCTCCTACTTCGTCAAGCCTTTGGCATCGTCGTCTCCCTTTTTCGCGCGGCTTCTTCCCTTCCTATCGTTCTCTCGCTTTTTCTCTCCCCGTTTACCCTGCCGTCGGGACAAGATAAACGCTCCCTGCCGCGGTCGCGTTCTCTCCTCTTCGTCCCCGGGAAATTTTTCTTTCCCGTGTCACGCGCGCTTTCCCTTTTGTCTTTTTAACTCTTCAGTCCGCCTATTTTCACACAACCCATCGCCCCTTTACTTTTTCTCCGTCGCGGCACCTCCTGCTTTCTTTTTTTACGATGCACGCGACGCGAGGTTAAACTGCTGTCGATACGAAGATTGCGAGAGTGAAGAACACTCTGACAGTAATCGTATAAAATCAGCAATTTTCTAATACCTTTTTAGTGATTATTTTGGAACATTTGTATGTATCTATTAATATACGGAGGAGTTATTCAGGTATTTAGCTCGTTCAATTTTCTTTGTATTTATATCCCACTTTGAGAGGGATCAAATAATTATAGAAGCTAAATGAAACTCTGTTCTGATGCATTACAGAAAATTCCAAAAATAGAATTCTACTGTACTTATTATCGTGGTTGATTTAGAGGTACAGCTTGGATGATTCTAAGACATTATGGAAAGGGGAGGAACGCAAGAATTTGTGAACCACTTTGTAAGACAAAGCCTGACAGTCTTCAAGAATTTCTTAATGTTCAAGAATGTTAAGTTTCGCCAGGCTTTGATGAAAAATTACTACCTTGTGACATTGTAGCAGTTGGGGATTCTATTTATCTATCCCATAGACTCTGAGTTCTTTTTCAACGAATTTAGATTTTTCACTTTGGATGGTTATCGCGAATAATTCATTCATCCACAGTCAAAATGAAAGAGTATTTATACTAGTCTCGTGGTTGAATTCACTTCATTAGTTTTCAATACACCGACGAGTGAAATAGTGAGTGACAGAATTTAATTAACAACTTTAGCCCTTGTAGAAGAAGAATATTAGAAATGTTAGGTTCACATTTAGCAGTACAGTTTCACTATAAATGAATCATCCATTTGTTTCATCAAAAGTAGGACAAGGCTCTACTTCTTTCACTGTTCACTTTCAATCTTAGAGCATATCTTTCTTTAAAGATATAGAGGGAACATTTTCTTGTTTCAGCCTATTTCTTTTTATAATAATTTGCGCAAAATCGGATCTACCAACTTATTGCATATCATTCTTTCCCCTAAGCTTTCAATGCTCTGTATAAAATGCACATGAAAACAATCTCCACGTTTTTCACGGTGGATGAATCATTCCCAAAGTGAAAAGTCCAAATTCGTCTTTATCGTCTTCCATAATCAACAAATACTCAGAAGCTCCAATCAATGTTCACTCAATAAAGGATCTCTATCGAAGATATCAGCAATCCCTACCAGTTCCACACAAATTACAATCGTTAATTCTTTCCATTGAACAAGGTAGAGACTTCTAGCTGGCCCTCAACCCCTGTCATCCATTTCGCGTCTCTGACGTCCAGTTTCGCACCAGGAAAGATAAACGCCCTTTTACAGATCGTTTCACTCTCATTTGCGTGAAGCTCACCGTGGGAGGTCTGCCTCCCTTTCTCACTTTGCTTCTTCCGTCGTGTCTCGCTGTCCCTCTCGGCCCTGCCGCTATGACACAATTTAAGTAGGAGAACGCTCGCTCCCTATCTCTGTCACACCGTACCTTGTACGAGCCAGACAACTAGTTCACGCAGATTTTTGCGTACGGAGATTGGACGCGCGTTGCATACGTTTATTTCCCCCAATTAACCCTTCGGGGCTCGTCGAGAGCCACGCGACCGTCGCTAACGACCGCGGTGTTTACAACGACCACCGTCGTTTCGACTACCGCGGTGAACCGCACCGCCCTGACGTTGTTACTTTGCATCTCGCCGCTCTGCCTACCGATTTTCATTAAACACCCGTAATAACTGAACTAGTCCTGCGTGAAAGAGCTCTGTTGGAGCTTTTGAAGTTAGATTTGCCGATTTCGGGTAGTGGGTTCATTGTGAGTCTTGAGAATGGTATATTCGTCTAGACAGTGATTATAGTATTATATAATAGATAACATTTATTTGTTATAGACTCGTGGGTTGTTGACGAGTTTTGAGGACAACTAAGGTACTCAGTAGATCATTTGAATTGTATTAAAAATGTGGGTACCTAATGGTGCATAGAAGCATAAGACCTTTGCTTGAAGTAATTTTAAGCTGTAATGAATATAGCAAAGAGGATATAATGAGGGAATATTGTGTATCGTAATGGGTAATTTTAACATCATTTCGATTTTAGAAAATTCTGAAAGGGAAGTGTGTCTTAGATTTCATTTTGCTGTATAAGGTGTTCAAGCCAAAGCAGGTCACCTAAATGTCGCCTCTGTTTTCATTGACATGAAAATCGTCTATGACATAATTTGAATGGTATCGAAGAAGTATCATGGAAGAACAATCATTTGTATGGGATTCCTTTTATTAGATTTTCGTGTTATTAAAAACAAAGGGAGATATTTAGATCGCCTGATTGAATTGAGAATTTAGAAAACTATAGCTGCCATCAAAAGTAAAAATATATTGCAGGAAGCAGTGAAAAATAACAGAATTATACACATTTTAGTACCTACTACCAAACGAATCATTATGAAAGAAATAGTAATATCATCTGCTAAAAGTTAATGTCTTTAGGTTTATGAACCCCAACTCAATATTTTAACAGATTCTCAAAATTACAATCTTCTTAATGATCACGTACCCAAGCAATCAATCTCTCTAGGACATAAACGCTCTCATAAATTTCCTGCAAATCGGTCCACCAATTTCCCAAAATAACCTCACAAGGGCCCAAGACAGACAATGGTTCTCCCCAAAACTTTCGCGACAGTTCGAGGTGCGATTTAGACCCGATCCCTTTCACAGAAGGCCGCCTTGCGAGCAATCGAATCACGGGGCCAAAGAAGTTCGCGGCACTTCCTCGTCGCCCTCGAACGTAACTCCCGACGCTCGGGAATCTAATTTTCCCCGAGAAAACGGGCGACGTTCCATAGAAACGTCGTCGCGCACCGGGTCGCCAAGGGAACCGAGATCCAATTGGAAGTATTTCTTCTGACGACGTCAAGTTCGGCAATAAGAAAGTTGCTTCGCTCCCGAGAGGAGTTTCCGCGAGGCTAGAGGATGGCGGGACCGATGGACGAGAGGGGTGGAGACGGAAGGAAAGGGGGAAGTGCTCTTTCGCCGTGGCAGGTGCGCACGGGGCTCAGCGAGAGGCATTAAGAGTTGAATCGGAGGCTGCCACCAAAGGAGACCTGCACCCGCGCCAATCGCGCCCCGCCTTTATCCAGTTATTTATGTCGCGAACATAAAGGACACCCTCGCTCGAATCCCGTTCTTTTCCCCGCCACGGAGGTCGCGAGCGCTGATTGATTCCCACAATACAGGTTCACCTGCGAGAACGGGTAATCTAATGTATCGATAGCCGATCGAACAACGCCACCCTCGTGAACGTTGAAACGGATATTTTTCTCCTTCACACGCGATGGAAAGCTTCCCTCTCGATAGAGCAAACGCCCTGGCGAGGGATGCAACCGATTTCATGGTTGGTAATTCTTTGAAAATAAAATTTTGTTGGTTTCTGTGAGGTTCTGAGTGATGCATTTGGGGATGGTTTGTTAAAATAGTATCTACTTTGTGACATAGAGTAATTGGAGTAGCAGTAACGAGTAGTCAGTCTATGTCAACGTCAGGGTTGAGGGTGTTAACCCTTCGTATTTGAATCTTTTTTCCACTTTATGGGATAGACATCATTGAGTTCTTTTTTATACGGAATTAGAGCTGAAATTGATGTTTCGTAGAAAATATATGGTAAGACTGTACTAAATTTTTAGTTATAAATTTTGCGAACGTTTGATATGGAGTATGGTGAATAAGGATTCGTGGTGTAACAAAATATTTTCAATTATGCAATGATTGATGGTATTTCTAGTGTTAACTGTTTTTCCAAAAAACTAAATTTTTAATGAAATGTATATTTTGAAATATATTTTAATCCTTATCTTCAAATTTTCTTCAATTCCATTAATTTTTAATTTACTCAACATTTAGAAAGACATAGAAAATTTCTAGATCATATTTGAATTGTTAAAAACGAAAGCTATGATTAGTTTATAGTAATTGATTAAGAAAGAAATTGTTTTATGCTCACCGTATGACGTCCATGAAGTGGAAAAGACATGTTCTTTAAATTGTAACAAAACAAAAAATAGTCTTCATTTAGAACGATCTTCCTTGAACGATAAGCTATCTTATATTCAATGTACGTACTGAATTCAGAATTTTCGCTTTTACATCTTTCGTACTAAATGCATTTCAATGTTTCAAACAGCTTCATTATTATGGGGGTAAATTTTACAAGTATTTGTCAATAGACATGATACATTGAATGATTCAAGCTTCATCGCAATCTTTTCGTCATCGCGTGGCCAATAAACAGAACATTCTTCCCAAACTAGGAATATTAAACGGGTAAAGGGAGATGATAGGATAAGTCGAGTTTCGTTCTAAAACAAACCCTCCCCATAATAGTCAATTAAATTACTCACCATCTTTATTCATTCCCATCTGCATACATTTCTTCAGACGACACGCTTGACATTGATTTCGGTGAGCTTTGTCCACAACACATCTTCCGGTACCAGCTTGACATCTGAACATAAAATTGGGCGAAACATGTAGGGTTCCAAAAATGAAGAACGTACTTTTGTGGCGCATACTTTGTCCATTGCAACATTAGCATTCTGCTAATTTCCACATATTACTGAGCAATTGGAGATGTAAAATAACTGAAATAGATGGATTCACGATAGAACTATTAAAGTGTTGTGATATTATAAATTTTCTATGTCTCTTAAATTCAGTAATATTTTGTATCTAATAAGGTTGGCTAATGATCGTCACATAGATACATAGTTCGATCTGCAGAACGTACAAAATCGAGGAAGAAAGTCTCTATTGAAACCGATCGATTGTTGACGATGACGTTTCACCGACGGTGGCAACTTGGCGGCTGTTGTCCCTTTCGGAAAGACGATGAATTTCGAACGCACTTGCCGGAAATCCTGGCTGCGCACTCAGGAGTTGGCGTTAAATTCGATTACTTTCATTGTTCGGCTAACCCGGTTATCCCTTCAGAACTGACGAACGTAAAGAGGCGACTGCTCGAGGTCACGTACCATCTTCTTATCCCTCTTAATTTCATCCAATCCCGCGACAGCCCCACGCTACTTCGTTCCTCGGGGCTTAAAGCCGCTTCTTCCTTTCGTTTTCATCCTGCTTCACGAACAGTCATTCAGTACAGAAATTAACGACTGGACTTTGTTGCATCTACTACATTGCAATTGTGGACTACGTTTTCTCATTCTTTGACTTAATAAAAAAATAATTGAGAAAGAGAAGTAGAGGATCTCGTTGAAGGAACGTGATTCTACAGAGTATTTACGATTCTAAGGTCGTAATGTTTCAATATGTAAAATTTGGTGATATAGTACAGTGAACAGAATCTGATAATAAGAAATATTATAACGATATTAGTCACTGAAAGTATGATTTATCCTTCTAGCCTTAAAAGTAGGCTACAATTCTGTACCTCAGAGGTAGACTAACCCAAATCCATTTCCTTCTTTTCAAAATATAAGTAAAGGAAATTTAATAATATAAACTACTATATTGGAAAAATGGGTAATCACATTTGTACTTAGGCCTTCCTGAAAAATAACAGAAAAGGACTTTGATAACGTTGTCTCTGAGGATCAAAATTTTATAGTTACATAGTTACCACCCTCCACAGAAAGCAAGGCCTTCGCTTCTTCACTAATTCTTCAAGTACCAAAACTAACATTCCAAAATGTTCTAACACCCCCATTAAACCTCTCCACAAATCAAGCTATCAAAGACTAAAACCCGCAATCAGATTCCCTAAGCCTCCTCACAAACGCTGCAAAGAAGCCACCCCCGGCGGGATAAAGCAAAGGGTTAATAGTAGTTCCCAGTGGAGGTGGAGCGCGAGAAAAGGGGAAAAAAAGAGAAAGATCGGCGGAGTCGTAATTCCGGGGCAATAGCCCGGGGCTCGATCGGCGGACGGGGCGGTCGATCGATTCCCAGGGCTCCGTTAGCGCGATTTTAACTAACGTCAGTCACAAGGAGGCTGCCTGGATCCAGCCGTGCGACGAAAGGACGCCACCATCCTGGAACTATCTTGTCCCGAGGCGGTGGCGTACGAGCGGCACCGAAGGGTGGCTGCGTGCTGTCGTGCCAGCGGGGTTCCTCTCGCAAATTGATTTGCGTTCACACCCCAGCGAGCCTCCGTGCGTTGGCTGCCAGGCCCCCGCCTGGCTGGGCTCGCCCCGTGCAACACGGGAGATACATCACCCTCGGCCTCCTCGGCATTCACCCTTCAGAACCACATCATACATTTATTTACGCATCTCTCTATTCTTCGGCATTGTTTGCCTCATCGAGTTACCGGAAACATGTGCTGCCTGTTATCGCGCCCGCCGATCGGCCTGCTGGATGATTCAATGACTTAGCCCCGCTGGACGAGAGCGTAGATTCTGCAGAGTGAAGTGGGCACAGGTTGCCTTTGGAATTCTTCTGAAGGATGAGAGGTGGAGGTTCAAGCAGGAGGTGCTGTATAGTCGACGAGGGGACATAGTGGTTCTAGTAAAGCAACAGGGCATCAGCCTTACATTTTAAGACTTTTAACAATTCGCATTAAGGTGGCTAACTGGGGATCCAGGTACGAACCAATGTATTTTTTTCTGATTTCTGTCAATTTGGGGCTTCAGGGGTATTAAAAGGAGTACACAAGTCTTAATGTTATAAGATTCATTATTCAACAATTTCTTAGCATCAGTACAGCATTATCCATTAATTAAATATTATAAATAGTGGAGATACTAATGCAGACAAAATTGGACGTTTCAGTGAAGTAGATGTTAAATGGGGAGTTTTTAGCAATTTTTACATAATTGGATATTGTGTAATTAATTGACAATGCTGGATTGATGATAGTTACCCTTCTGTCACTCCTGGAGCTTTGGGTTGGATAGAATTAGGGTTAAATACATTAGTTCGTACCTGGGTCCCTGATTGACCACCGCAACGGTAATTGTTAAAAGCGTAAAGGACAAGTACCCTGCTGTTTTACTGGGAAGTTTGTAGCATTGATTGAAGCATTTATTCTACTTGTTGGTAATATTATCTAAGACCCAAGAAAAGTACAGAAATACATAGCTAAAAATGAATAAAGTTTTGAAATTCCTGAAATTGATAAATTTGTAGAGCTTTGAAAGGTAACGTAAAATCCATCTATAGAATCATTCGATTTTAGTATTTGAACGAAGGGAGCATTGAAATCACTAAGCTCCAGCTAATACCATTATGCACAATTGCAGTGTAAATTTCAACTGTGTACTTGCAACTTTTCAATTACGAGAAATTAAAAAAAAATTATATATTCAAAGTTTCAATGCTTTTAAGCAAATGATAACTATTTGAAATAGAATCAATCCAGATGTCTATCATTCATTTAAGATCGAAAAGAGGAGTGATTGCGCGCGAAATTCAAGTGTGTCCCAGTGGAAGTTGGTGAGAACTCTCGATGCAATCTGGGTCGTGCACGATGTACTTAATTGCATCTAACCGATCCGTGAAGTTGGACTTTAATCCGACGATTATGGTCGATACGCCGCCGTGGAGCATCACGTCGGGACGCATCTGTCGCGGTTCGTTCCCCTCTACGAATAATTGGTTATCTGTGCGGAGGCTCTTCACTCTTTACCGCATTACGGTCTATTCGACGAGAATCAATGCGGAAGAAAAAAAGATACAGAAGAATAGAAATGCACTGCAACAAGATAGATATCGAAATCGAAGGGTGCCTTCAAATGAGACACTTTTATGTAATCCATTCACAATTAATAGAAAAGATATTGAGAATATAGTTTTGATTTAGTGAAGAAGAAAACTATATAAATGTATCTGAAATGCTAATTGTGTAATACAAAGTCTCTTGAAGATGTTTCGTTTCCAACAAAATTATTCATTGCGTAGGTGTAGCTTTATCCTTGGATCAGTTGATTGAAGCATACATATCTTCCGTTTACGTTTGTGCCCACAAACAGTAACCAGTTGTCATCACCCTAACTGTGTTACATAATTCTGATGTCGCGTTATTACGGTATACGCAGTAGGTCTGGACGTCGTAGGCAGCGATTTCTCAATCTCTATTCTGGGAAAGGAATTACGTAAAATATAAACTAGATACTTCGGCAATAAAGTCGCGAAAATTTGTTAACACATAAAAATTCAAAATTCAAAAGTTATGAATCACTATTTAACCATACTCCTGAATCGAGCAATTTTAATTCCTAGCAATTCACTTTACTAAGTCCACACAACAAAATCGTCTCCAAAGAAAACTCCACGGCCATCTTTCCCATTATGAATCTTTCCCATTATATATCCTTCTCAAAGTAGTCTACATTCGTCCCCTTTCAGGATGTCCAAAAGTCTCAGCAGAGTCCAAAGAGTGTTCCAGCTATCTTTGAACGCGGTTTGCATCCCAGTCACGCGTTCAGAGTATCCGCGTCGCCTCTTATTTTTCAAAGGCCGCTCGCTGGGGTTAATAGTTTGTATATCGAGTATCCTGGCATCGTGTATCTTCTCGACAAGCTTAACGCGCACACCTATATGACCTGGGTTGTATCGATAGTCACGTACGGGGGCAAAGGGATGCACACGCATACAGTGAGCCCGCTGGCTTTCGTATGTGGCTCTGGTGTAAAACGGGTCGAGCGTATCAGACAGCGATTCTGAGTTGAGAGGGATCCGATGGAGATGGATGGTCGATCCCAGGGGATGGTAATAGTATGCCCTATACAGAGTGCGCCGGTTTAGGTGGATAGGTCCTCCAGGATTCAACATTATGCCGTTCCGCATTGTTGCCTGGTATTACGATGAGCCCACTCGACTTGGACCACATGGCGCCATTGGCTGGTCAGTTTGACATTAAACGCCACCAGAGGATTCACTCGCTAATTTCGATTTGATATAAGATGGGTTTGAGGTCTCTTTGAGCTAGGCTGATTTTAACATTAAATGATGAATGTCGCAAAGTGACAACTTCCATGACTATCGCAAATTGTAGGAATTAATAATGAAATAGTAATTTAACTAGGAAATAGTTAATCATTAAGATGAATATTCTTGAGAAGATATTGAAAACTACTTCTTTATTGCTATTCAAAATGGGTTTTTTAATAGCTTCCAGTGGTGTAAATGCGTTTGGCGGATTTCATACGAGTTGCTGAATAGATCTGCAACTTTTTGCATACAAATGGGAAATACTTTCAGTAATAATTATTGAATGTGTGTATCAAGCACAGAACATGGATATTAGAAATTACTAGAAAATACTGTCATATTCTTAAATAAAAAATCATCTACATCTATTACCAAACTTATTTTATTTTTTACATTCTTATGCATTATTCGCAACCTTCAGTAGCTCTTTACAATAAAAGTTAAATAATAATAAGTCAGCTTAATCTTTTTCATATAAAAATAGTAGACAATTCCTCGAAGAAGAATTTGAGTTTTTGCAAATAAATTAATTTAAATCTTTGAGTTGAGTCAAGTTTCCCTTCCACACCAAGTAATTGCATCTTCATTTATAATTTTCAATAAACTCACCTGTATATTAGCTTCCGTCTGACGCTTCTCTTGAAGAAACCGCTGCAACCGTTGCAGGCCAGAATCCCGTAATGTTTCCCAGAGCTAGTGTCACCACAGACCACGCATATTAATCCCAGGCTGCGCGGTGGCTTGCTGCCGTGCTGCGGTTGTTGTTGCTGCTGTTGCTGTTGTTGTTGCTGCTGTTGCTGGTGTTGCTGCTGTTGCACTTGTCCCAGCAGATGGGGATGGCCATTTCCCAAGGCGGTCAGATAGGGTGACCTCGCCAAAGGGAAATCCGTTGGTATTCCTCTGCAAAGAGGAACAGGACACTCCTGGACCGACCTCGAAGCGTAAGGATCGTGACTCGAGGTCGATCCTGTCGCTCCTAATGGACTGTAGCGCTCTGGTAGTCCTGGGGAGATTACGCTGCTCTCCCCCGAGTCTGAAAATTAATATTTAAATTTCTTCGTGGCTTTGTTCTGTTATATTTACTTCGCTAAAGTATTCGGAATAGTCTTATGATACTAATGAGGAGAAGTCCTTAAATACATACAAAGCTTGTGAGATTGTGATTTATGTTACAGATATTCAAATATTCAAATATTCAAATATTCAAATATTCAAATATTCAAATATTCAAATATTCAAATATTCAAATATTCAAATATTCAAATATTCAAATATTCAAATATTCAAATATTCAAATATTCAAATATTCAAATATTCAAATATTCAAATATTCAAATATTCAAATATTCAAATATTCAAATATTCAAATATTCAAATATTCAAATATTCAAATATTCAAATATTCAAATATTCAAATATTCAAATATTCAAATATTCAAATATTCAAATATTCAAATATTCAAATATTCAAACATTCAAAGATTTAAAGATTCAAAAATTCAAAAAGATAATTCACGTCAAAAAGACAAAACATAATTCTGCCTGAAACTTCTATTTCCTTCTCCTACGCTTTATCAATGAAGTAATCGATTCACAATCAGAATACAATTTTTCTACGATCAGACTTGATTCATCCTATTCGATCAGCTGGCAGTTGCGTCCAGCTAATCCTAGAAATCTCTTCAGCGCGCTGGAGCGACCAACCCCAAACGGTACACGCCACTTTCCACCCTTGATTGATTCTCACGAGGCGGGGCCGATGGACACAGAGGACGCGCATAAAATAATTGCACGCTTACGGCTAACGCGCAAACGTTATGGATCGCCACGAAGGATTTACGAGCCAGTTGGTATTCGTAAGATTTGTGGACGATTAAATTGAATTGAGTAAGGTACCGATATCTTTCGCGATTATTGATGAAAGGTGTCGAAAAGTGACTGCTTGGCTATAAAAGTGGCAGCTACAACGGGGTCGAGGTAATCGATAATGTTAATGAAGTGAAGAAATTTATGATCGTAAGCGGAGGTTACTGGGGAGAAAGTTGATTAAAGTTATTATAGTAGAAATGGTATATAGAATTTACTTTTTCTATCTGTAAAGAGGATTTGAGAAATTAATAGGATTATGTAGATTTTTATGTATGCTGGCTTTTCATTGTCTCATTAAAATCCAAGGAAACAGTCTCAGACAAGCTTTAAGAAAATTTGCATTCAGAATAAAACGAGGAAGGAATTTTGTACGAGTGTTGGACTTTTCGAAGGAATCGCTGCTCCATTGACTGCGGTTTTTGTCCCCAAGAGACCACAGCCATTTCTTCCCGCATCCCTTAAGGCTTACCCACTGAATAGTGTGAGCAAACAGTATTTACATCGAGAAATGAGTTCGCAAAAACCACAGACGGTAAAGAATATCCGACATTAATATTTATAAGTAAAACAGAGCATAGAGGAAAAAGGTGAGAAGATTCAGCCATGGGGGATTCCTAAACGAGTCCTTCTCTGATTCTTTAAAGCCTTCTCATTTCTTCCCCCTGCCATCGTAATTGTAGGATTTACTTTTTGATACTTCATCTTGAAGCTATTAGACATCTTAATTAAGTCACCAAAGAGTTCACTTCTTTCTATTTTTAACAAAACGAATAAATTACCCTAGCAAATCGTTCACATTTTCAAATACAGAGTTACCTAATAGTAAATAGCTTAGAGCTGAGCAACATATGGTACTTTACTACCTACTATTAATCTCCTCGCCACTGTGCCCACTATATTAAACGAATCAGTAGTGCTAGATAACATTCAGATATAGGCAATACATACATAGATACTGGATATTAGCTAAAACACTGATCAATCGAACCCATTTCAATTAATTGCAAAATAAATTTCATTGATACAGTCGGTCGCGTTGACGCTATTAATTGGAAGATGGTAATGCAAAGAGATCACCGTAGGAGTGGTGAACATCTGCGTGATCAACGAAATGTGATTTCGCTTCTCCACTCGGGTTTATTAGTCACGCCGGCAACCCCGACGACGAGGCGCGAGATCTCTCTCCCTGGAATCGTATTTGTCGACTGGCTCGTTCCACGATCGAAAACTCGTTCCGGTCTCGTTAATGCCGCCGGGGTCAGATAGGATCTGTTCGAATTACCATGCGAATCGACAACAGGTCGATATCGGGTTTTAGGGTCCCGCTCCTAACCCACTGCAAAATCATTTAGCCATGCCCCGATTCGCGGAGATTATTTAATACCAATCCAACTCGAACTTTCACCCCCTCTGAGAAATTGAACTGCCACTTCGAGTCAATCGACATCGCCAAATCGATAGAATTGTTATTTTCTTCTCGCTGAATACTTAGATTCTGAAGAATATTGGTCTGTGTTCACTTAGATTTAAAATTTAGTTTTGAATTTTCAAATGTCAATGACTTGAATTTGTATAGATTAATTTAATCACAAAAACAGGCGTTATTACATTTATGTCAAAAAATTAATTTTTTATAATTCTACCCACATTCCATTCAGAGTGTATACAAAATTGTGAAAGGTCTTTTAAATAAAGATTCACAGTTGCTTCAGAGAAGAATGAATTCTATCCATTATCACACACTCGTGTATAGTATATATAGCGTGAACGAAAATTTCACACGTATAATCTTCTTAAACCGACTATGCAAATTACCTGCTATAAAATGGCTACAACGCGCCAAACCTGAAAGACATTTACCTCTGATTGTAATCAATGATCGAGTCCCTGGAGCACGTTCCAAACGACTGATATGCATGATCCAGCTATCGGCAGGAAGAATTCAATCGTATCGTTTCGTCGTTAGAGTTACGAGGGATGAACCCGAGACAATCTTATTAATGCAGCTCACGTAACGTCCTAAGTGTGTCGGCTTTTCGATCTCGTTAACACCCTAATCCTGTCGAACGTGCACAGAGAGATACAAATTGCGACATGTGAAATCTATTCTGAAGATGGCGACGAGCTGTGTGGTCACAGAGAGAAATTACTTGGACGTTAAACGGAATTGTGAGTTCACCTGCAACCGAGGAAATTTTGTCACAGAACCCATTATCGTCTCGACCAAACGCTGAGAACTTGGATTAATTTTGGAGAAAATTCAACTAGATTTTTTACTTACACACAGCTATAGCAGATAAGTGACTATGCAAGAAATTAAAAATTGTATCGACCACCCTCTATACCATTATATACATCCTACATACTTGAACTTAAAAGAAAGTTTAGTCTATGAAAGACAGCACTGCAAACACTATCAGAGTCAAAATAACAGTTTGCAGATTCTCAGCTGAGGTCGTAAATGGAATAACCATGATCCGCCCCCTCAACATCGTCGGCCATAAAGCTGCCGAATAGTCGCAGCCGCTGGTCCACGTACGCAATAACATTACGCCATTAGGGTAATCAAATCTCTGCGCTGGAAACTCGCGAAATGCCACGACTGCCAGGGGTTAAACGAGAAGAGAAAAATTATGTGCCCGTATGGTGACCGGTCGGCGGGTTCAAACGCGAATCGCGCGTGTATGCGCGTGTATATAACGCGAGACTATGAAAGCAGGGGCGTCAAATTTCATTAGCATATCAATGCTGGCGGATGGCGAGGCGCCACCTGCGCCCCTGTATTATGGGATCATCGAGTAGAACCTATGGTGGGAGCTGCGTGGAATGACGTACCAGCGAAGGGGACACGAGACAGAAAGCTCGAAAAAAAAGGGATTTTGTAACTACCGGCAACCACTTCGGTCACCCTCTTCCTCTCACCCCTGTCGACTAATTGTTACTGCATTAGGGAGGCACGTTGATTCTGTCGTGGGATTGAGACTCGCAGCGTGCTGATTCGCGTTCTTAAACATCTGTTGTCTTGGCTTTTAACGTCTGCCTTGGTTTATACTTCTTTATTCTTCTTTTAGTGATAGTTAAGAAGGTTGAGAGAATAAAAAAATTGAAAAAATTGATTCTTCACAGAGAGAAGGAATATGATAGTTTGTAGCAAAGTAGTATTGTTTATCGATGAGAAGTAAGAGACGGAAGTGATAGAGTGAAATAATTTTAGCAAGAATTGTTAGTTAAGAAAATTTGTGAAGAAATAGAAATAATGTCTGTGCCCCGCTGTGGAAACTGTATAAACGAAGACGAGTAGATTGAAGTTAACAGGGGTGGTTTTTATCGAATTAATGTTTTCTAAAATTGTACTGATGAATCCTTTAGATCACTCAGCTTCTGATTTTTATAATAGTATATATTTATTATTTTCATTTCACGTTTTCTTTCTTTTTCTCCTTATAATTTTCTGAAACGAGAACTGCAATGACCGCAGATTTACGTATATTTTAATTGTCTTGAATACATGTGTATTGAAATTGAATATTATAAAGGGGAAGCTGTGTATATTGAATCTTGAAAAATAGTATTTTTTACTCTTAACGTGAAGGGACTAGTTTTATATAGTAAGGTTCAATTGTATAAAATAGTTTCGATTGTTGTCGAGATAAATAGTAACACTTATTGGATATCAACTTACCATGTCGAATACTCAGTGGACTGGTAGGGCTTCTTGGATGCTCTGGCGGTGCATCATTCTGCGGCTGCTGATGTTGATGTTGGTGTTCTTCTGATGTAGAAATCGATGTTGCTCCGTTCATGGTGTATCAATAAGCATTCCTCGCTGAATCGACGAAAGAGTACTGTAACATGTGTTAATCCACAAATATTACTGTCTCATAAATTGCATTGTTGAAATATCAAGTACCAATTTTCAAGAATCCATATCTACCACCATTATAAGTATTAACAAACTGTTGCTCTTTGAAACTACAACAATTCTCAATCAAATAAAGCATTGTAAGATGCTTTACAGAATAACTACTATTTTTCACTATCCATTCACTATGTCACTATTACCAATACAGTAACAATCTTGTAACTCAAACTCAACCAAATGAACCATTACTCTAAAAATTTCCATGTAACTCATCTCCAACGTCCTCATCATGCATTTCCACCCTCTCAACAAGTCACCACATTGAACACCCATAACTACCCTCCAACGATCCTCACCTCAAGCCACAAAGCCCAAGGAAGCTATCTCCTGGATCACCCGCGCACGCACCAGTCCAAAACTGTCCAAAATCACCGCGGTCCCGAAAGTCTCACAAACTTCGTCAAATAAAGCACCTTACAACCCCATCCAACTTCCACTGATTCACCCCCGACGGATCGCGACGACTGGTGTAAGGCAAACTAAGGCTCCTCTCAGGAGTCGGCTCGGAGCTCCAGCCTCGACAAAGCTGCGACCGCGTCAGGGTGGCCAACGACGACGGATGACGTCTCGAAGTCGGCGTCTCGGCGAGAGATCGAGGTTGGCTCGACCGCGATCGTCCCGTGTCGCGGAGGTCGGCGTCGTCGACGGCTGTAGGGTCGCGTCCCAGCGCCGAGCGTCCCGCGGGCAACGGCGCCACCGATTGGTCCGTTGGCACTTTTGAAGGCGGGATCAGGAGGCAACGGCGGAAAAACAACAAAAACGAGAAGCGGGAGGATTTAACCTATAGCCGGCACGTTTGACGCGGCGCTTCGCCGACGACGAGCGTCGCGGCGCCTGCGCGCACCCCTACGAGCCGGTTGACGCCTGGTCGACGACGCTCCGAGCCCCCACCCGCTCGACACCGTCACCAGACGACGCCTACCTTCACCCCCGTGAACGTCGTGCAATTGTTGATCGTTGGCTACGTGGTGGTAGTGAAACTCGTTCTCTTTCGCTCTTCCTCTTTCGTCGTCCTTTCTTTCTCCCCGTTCCACCCTCTCTGGCTCCTCTTCACGGGGTTGAAACCCCGTTGCCTGGAATCAGATGCACTATGCAATGCGGAATGCAGCCACTGAAAAAACGCTCTTTGAAACATGGTTCGAGGCAGAATTCTGTATGGCTTATTGTTAGATTGCTGGATGAACTTTTCTCTTGGCAGTTGATGAATCGGGGATTAGGGGTCATTGGTGTTCCTGGGTTGGCGGACAGCCTGTAATGGGCTGTGTAGAATAGATTTCAGTGTTTGGGTGTTTTGGAGAGGGTTAGAGGCGTTTTAATTATATTTGATGTGCCTGATTTGACTTTTGACTGAGAAATGGTTTACTTGTACTACTGGATTACGTTTAAATCCAGAATGGTTTATTTGTACTACTTGCTGAGCTTGTTTCATTTGCGATCGGGATGATTTTAAATTAGGGGGGCAATTTCTGGATGAATTAATACATAAACGTAACATTCAGCAGTGTTTAACATTATTATTTGTTAATAGTTATTCATGTCTGCAAAATATTGCTTCAAATGTTTACTTTCCAAATTTTCTAATGCATTGTGGCAGAATTCGTTCGTTAAGAAGTATAATTTAAGTGTGTAAAACCTCTCATTACGTGCCACATACGATCCACAATTAAAATTTTAATCGATAATTAATATTCCAAAACCATTATTCAGTAATTTCCATACATCGAGCTCAAATTACTTAAGAAAAACAATTCCTATATATCTCAACTTCCTCTTCTGAAACCAACCTCTCGTCAATGCAGGTCGGTAACCAAACCGTTCAATCTCCCTTCGTGAACTACAGGGCGAATCCCTTGATTCCAAGCCAATTTAATTTCGTTTCCACAGACGACAAATTTCGTTAGCGCACGGTGTCTGCCACTGTAGCGAGCAGCGTCTAGCATTCCCGCGACGTCGTCGTCCAAACAGTCAGGATTTGAAAAGACCAGTTACCGGAGCAATTAATCGTTCGATCGAACTTCCGATTCCTGAAGTGTTCCCCCGGACAAATCGGGCGAAATCCACTGGCTGCTGCTGGGTTTAACGGTGAACAGTCGTAGCGGTAATAGCTGCGATGGTAGTGGTAAATTCCAGTCGGAGGGGTTGCCAGGTCCGCCATGCTGGTTTCCTACCGCCGAACGACCCTGTGGTTTTCCAGTAATCGTTGCCAGGGGTGCAACCAGGCCACCTTACCCCCACCAACCCTCGGCGGAGTACGAGGCCACGCCCAGGGACTCGAAAGCGGACCAATGACGTCTCGACGTCGCGACGCTGCCGTCCACCAATAGGATTACCCTCTGATACGGTCTTTCGCTTGTCAATGACTGCTGCACGACCACCCTCGCCTAGCTCTCGCTGGGGTGCTTTTCAATTTCGGGGCCCCGCACCCTCATAAACGCAGCCAACCGCTCAACCATCCACCCACGCACACAGCGAACACCGTCGGTGGGCTTCGATAGACGGCGACGTACACAGTGAAGCGTCGGATACGTGCGATGGACGGTGCCAGGGACGGATGGAGAGAGGGTGATTAAAAAGAAGTTGTGGGTGATACGATGGGACATGAAGTAGGAAATGAGGTGGACGTTACTGTTGGATTATGACGTACAGGAATGAGTTAAGAATATTTAAAATTGGTATTTGGATATATATTGGTGACTTGTAATTTGGATGCAATTATTTTAGTCAGATAATTGGAATACGTAGGTATTATGATATTGAATTCGTCTTTTTTATTTAGTTGAATGTGAAAATAAATATGTGTATGTGATATTTGAAAAACATAAAGTAACTTCTATTTTTGTAATGGAGGAGGGTTTTATTGTATTTGAAAGCTTTTTGTACACTTTTGTTAAATTATCACAAGTAGCTGAATTATCGTACTATAAGATTGCATATGATACATATGAGTAATATGTGTATATGTAGTAACTTTTATACTTATAAGAATGTTTTAATCACAGTATACTACTCATTTATTCGAGAATATTTTCTTCCTCTGAGCAATATAGATGCTCCATAATTCCTTTTTATATTTTTTTAAATGATTCGTTTACCTTTTGCACCTTCTCTTACCCTCCACTATACTTAATTGACCAATTATTTCGATTTTCCTATTACCTGGTTATGACAGGTTAATGATGAAAAGAATTTAATTATTAAGCAGATTATTTATACGTTGAGGTATTATTGGAGTATAGAAAAATGCTTACATGAGTTTAAATCTGATATAAAAAATATCTATAATTTTCATCCATTACTAAGAAATTAGGACCGAAGTCTTCAAATTTCATCCCCATCCTTATTTTGGCGAGAATCAAATAAAATTTCTAGTCATCGAAGTCTGGTCTAGTTATTCAAATCTAGTCTAGCCATCCAAGAATATTTAAAGCATTGTCAATATCCATAATTACGAACCAACCCCTTCCCGCTTTGTGGGGTAAGTTTAACCCCAGGT
Source organism: Calliopsis andreniformis (assembly GCF_051401765.1). Classification (NCBI taxonomy): domain Eukaryota; kingdom Metazoa; phylum Arthropoda; class Insecta; order Hymenoptera; family Andrenidae; genus Calliopsis; species Calliopsis andreniformis. Next base: position 9,781,613 of record NC_135073.1, on the reverse strand, counting down.
TTCGGTAGTTCAACATCCATCCGTGGCATCACCACACCTGAGCACATTCTATCAGTCATCCAAGGATACGAGTGCAGATGAACGTCATGGAAAGTGCGTGCACGCTTATGAATATATTCGCCAAGCGAATCGCGTGCACTTATACACGAACGAGTGGTAGGGGATGAGTTACGTTTATACACAGACACGGACACACTGGCTCAGTCTGTGTACGTGGGTTCATAAATAGAAGCAACCATCCATCTACTGATTAAAACGAGCGGAAACACGTATAGGGGATGAATAAATACAGACGTACATCGGAGTATAAATGGAGGTACACGGACACAGACACACAGTGAATGCGCATCCATCAAAAACAGTTTTCGTATGTACACGGGAAAAATGTGTAGACGACAGTTAGTTTGCCAATTATTTCGAACAATTAGTTTCGTGGTTATTGCCTGCCCATTGGCAGAGTTATGGAGAAACGAAATTTCGTATTTATTATACACTGTCGAAACATTTTTTAAAATTCTTTCGTGGAATACAACTTGGTAGCTAACAAAATTGGGTATCTATGTAATGTTATATAACTTTTTTCCATTAGGTCCATTCTGAAAGGAATGTAAATTTATAGACCTGATTAATTGATTAATCCATAGATCTATGACGTGTACAAAATAGTTCCACAGCAATATTAAACAAATACCTAATCTTATTTAAATATTCTGCTCTATTAAATACTAATTACAATACTTGATACACTAACATAACTTAAGCCATGCAGAAAGAAATTATTCACTGCATTCAGAGTAACCATGAGTCTCTGTCAGAGAATCTTACGTATACCTCGTCCATGAACTGAGCAACTGATATTTTATACCTGTTGCAATACAATAAATATACATCAAAATACACTTATCCGGGTTCTTTACAGAAATACAAAAATATCGAGGTCTAAGGTTGCTTATCGTTGTTCGTAGATGTCGCGGACGTGGATGGGAATTTCGGTAAAATGTTATCAATAGCTGTGCACACGCTATCAAAAACGGTTGTCAGTTCTGGCTCACCATCGATGACCACTAAAATCTGGTCCTCGTAGTATTTCTTTTTGTAGTATTTAAGTATCGGTCCATTCTTTTTACGAAACATCTTGATGCGTTTCTTAATGCTATCGAAATCATATGGCATTCTTTCAGTGGTCGTGATCATTCTGGCCATTATACGGTCGCTCAAAACAGAGTTTCGAACGTTCAGAAATAAAACTAGATCGGGTGGTCGTATTTCGGCATCGAATAATTTGGATTGGTCCACGTGCCTTGGGAATCCAGCGATGATGAATCCTTTTGTGTTCTTCAGATGGTCGAGCATCTTCACAGTAATCAATTCGATCAGGACATCTGATGGTACCAATCGCCCTTGTGACATCAGTCGCGCAAGCACGACGGCTCTGTCTGTGCGTGTCGACACCTCGTGTCGAATGATATCGGCGCTTATTATGCCGAGGAAACCGTACTTTTCTGCCACGATATTGCATAATGTTCCTGAAAAAACAAATTAAGAGGCAGATGTAGCATTCAAAACGAAGAAAGAATTTCTTGATTATTAAATAAGGATTTCGTTCTTTATGTTGGTAAATGATAGGCTTTATTCTTAATAGAACTTTTTTATAGAAATTATTTAATAGTAATGTAAAGAAGGAGGAGAAATTGAAGGAGTTGTGATTACATCGTTTTGAGGATAAAAATTAGAAACTAATAGTGTTACGAGGTTATAAGGTTTTTTGAACATCGATTGAAACGAAGAGTTAATAAACTGAGTAACTTTTCCCAGCGCCTGGTCCTCCAATTATGAAGATAATCGGCAGTTGGGACTCCACGATTGGCGAAGCGTCGACACCAATGGTTTTCGGAAGAGAAGCAATCAAGGGATCGACAGGCTTTATACAATTGCCCATCGGACTGATAGGTTCGTGTACTCTTTCAGTTTTAGAACCCCTCTTTTCGTTTATCGCTAGAAACAACACACACATTTAGGTATTTCTGTCGTTCCCTGTTACATCATTACAAATTCGTATATATCCCTAATTATCTATTTCTTAAAACCGCATGGTGTTCATGACATGAAGTTTGATCTCAATCGATGGAAATGTAAAACGAAGATATCGATATGTCACTTTAGAATCTTCGTAGAAAACCATTATGACTGATAGTGTTATCATTTTATAATTGCATGAAAACTGTCTAATGAAATAAAAACATAATAGTAATCGTGTTAATTCGTAAAGAGTACTTCACTAGGCTTATAGTTTTCATAATTAAATTTGTAAATTTGTACCACAAAATTGACTGCGTCGATTATTCTAACATATACGAAAACATTAATACAGAATTTCATTTTTAAAGTAAGACTTGTTACGTATTTGAATTTTGTTATACTGTATAAAAAGTGGCTCTTGCAGGCAGCTTCCTACTTCACCGATTATCGATAGATTTCTTTAGAACTTTCATAATTATTCAGTGAAGGTAAATTCACAGGTAACTACAGACGAGACGTATGAATTAATCTTCTTGACACAAACGAGTATACGAGATAGACTGGACAAACAGTCTTCTTTCTGTCGTGCGCTTTTGGAGCTCTAAAGCTCCAATATCATTTCTGTGTCACGCTCAACGTTAGCAGCTGTGGGTGAAATAACAGTGTAGCGCTATAAGCACAGCCGAGGATACATGATAGACTAAAAAATTCATTGGACTCCGTGTCTCACGTTCTGAAATATCGACGACTCGAGAAACCACTGGTTTTCGAGCGTCCTCTGCGATTTTCAGCGATGGATGTGGGATGTTTCACGCTGATAGTGCAGGCAAACGAGAAAATATTCCTACCATACCACCCAATATATAAGGTGTCCCATTAAACTATGCTGCTTATTTATCCCTATAATTTCAACAATAAGTGAAAATGCTATTTACAAAAAATATGTAGTTGCAGAAAATATATACCAGAGTGATGATATTTATTCTAAATAAGATACTTATTTTTGTATGGCTAAATTCAGTGGAATAAGGAATTTTATGTAAAAGTACTAAGAAGCATTCACTTATTCCGAAATAGTTGTATCTCTGTTATATTCATCAAGATATGCTTCGGATTACATGGTACACCCAAGAAATATGAAACTCCAGCAAAGAATACGAATGGCTTAGTAAAAGTGGTACAGAAAAATGATTGAAAACTTTAAAGGTAGATAGTACAAGAACCACGGAGGCTCATGGGGAGACAGACGAAATTGAGGGCCCATCGATCTTTATTCGCAAAAATGTTGAAGTCTGAAATCTAAACTGGTAAGCCAAAGACATCTGATCAATGGTCAAGCTGTTAGTGGACAGAGTGGTTGAGAGTAACCCAAGGTAGTCCATGATAAACCAGGAAGTTCGTCCAGAGGATCGACAGGACGATTCACACCCGCTGGAAACTCCGAAGTGACTGACCAGAGGATTGTTATCCCTCGGACAGTAGATTATTTTACATTCATATAAGAGCCAGCGGTCTCAGGGTCACTTTTGACCCAGAATTTGTAGTCCGAGGGTTAATAACAATCGCAAGCAGTGACTGATGCAAGTTATTAACATTTATAGTCGTTAGTAAAAGAAATATTAAGAAGTTTTCAAGAGTTGCGAGATTAATCGAACGATAAATAATATACGAAAAGTTAATAATTTCCACGTTTGTTAACTAAGAACATACAAATACACACTGTGTGTGATTGTTATTAACAACATATGTGCCAGAAATTGTTGCTCGGGTGAGTATTTTATGAAAAATATCAATTTCTCGCCAAATATTGTTCGTTAGATCGCTCTCGAAATTCTAATCAACCGAAGAACTTCTCTGATTGGTTTCTCATCTTCTGCGAGACAGTATAAATACCCCCGCAGAAGCACGAGTGTGTCACTCGTCGCGGGTCCTCCGGTGGGTGAGGACCTCCCTGGGGATCCTGGAGGGACTCCTGGGTCTTGGACCTGCCTGGACCTTGGACCACCATGGACTCGTGGACACCCCTGACCAGTGGTCAGCTGACCGATGACCAGTGGTCATCTTGGGCAACCGGTAAGTTTTTGCTCAAATTTTGAATTTATTTCTACTGTTGTCTCTCTTTTCTGGTTCCTTCTTTTTTTAAGTACCCCGCCTTCTTGTTCTTGAGGAGGCTCCCTTAATCATTTATATATTTCTCGTGATCTCTGGTTCATCTCTTGCTTTTGCAATCATTGATATACTTTTGTTATTCCTCCCTTTCTTCCCTGCTGCATGACTCTTTATTCTCTTCCTGATTTCATCAGTGGTTATAATTATCATTCCTATTTCATTCACATGAAGAACATTCACCGAATGAAGACATCGTATCCCCCGAGGGATTTCAGTACCATTTCTAATTTTTAACATTTCAGGGTTTAGGTGAACATCGAAGAAGAATTCAATCAACGTTGTTCCATTTTGTTTCCTGTCTAAATGTGTTCTGTCTTGATTCAGAGTACGGATTGTTCTCCCAATCCTTTCTCATTTTTGTGATTTCTACATGGGTCTCCTGCACAGCAACCTCCTCGTGGTGAGACCCGGGCCGATTCTGTCCGGTGCCAATGGCTGTGCCAACGTTGGGGTATTCTTGGGGAGGCTCCCCCAATTATTGAAATAATTCTCTTCATATTCTTCCTTCGCTGGTTTTCTCTTTACTCTTTGTACGAAGATCACTCATTTAATGAAGACGTCAATCTCTCGAGGGATGTTATTAACATTTTTTATTTTTACGCTTTAAGGGTTTAGGTAACCATCGAATGAAAGTATTTAAAGAAGAATTCAATCATATGTCAATCTCGCTCAGTTTCCTCCTTTGTTTAATTATAACATTTTCTAATATTTATCTTGAACTTCATTCTCTCGAACGTCTATGGTTTTCCTCTTGCTATTGAGGAGGCTTCTCCATTTATTCATATATTTTTCCCTATCTCTCGTTTTGCTCCTGTTGCTGGGGCGGCTGCCCGAGTCTTTTATACATCTCACTTCTTACTTTTTGCTTGAAGACTGAAGAACGAAGACGTCGCAACCGCCGAGGGATTCACCACTTTTAGTATATAAGTCTGAATCGCTGAAAATATTTTTAAGACCCTACTTTTAAGATTCTATTGTAAAATCTTTGTAACACTGCCGAGTAGTCACATCTTAGTCATCTTTGCTCGATCATTTGCTCCTCACCTTCTGTGAGGAGGTGATCTCTGCTTCTCTTAGTAGAAGCAACTCGCAACTGTGGAATCGGCGGTCGATGGAGCTTGTTCTTCTTCCCTTGGGGGTTTGTACTAGCCAGAGACGATGTGGACACCGAATGGTGTGTGGTATGACACACTTGAAGGTGGAAACCCCACAGTTCAATCAGGCAACTGATTGTGCTGTGAGGTGCCAGTCGCCTTCTCCTAGTACCCGCCTTCAAGGTGGAAGGACTCGCACCACCGATCGTCTATTTCATGGTTGCCTTACGCGGTAGACTCTAAACATTCCCAATCTCCACTCGATGATTACTTGGCACTTCTCTACTTTAAGATCCAAGGCAAAGGCGTGGATGGAACTTGTCTTCCATCCATGTCTTTGCCTCTCTAGCGTAAAATCACTGTGCAATTGTCGAGTTGTCATTTCTTAACTTCTTTTCTTGAAATGTGTTCCTCATCTTTGGTGAGGAAGTCACCGCTGCTTCTCTTGGTAGAAGCATGTGACCAACCGTGGAATCGTCGGTCGGTGGAGTGTGTTCTCCTCTTGGGGGTCTGTACTAGGAGTGACGCGACGGACACAGTAGGGTGTGTGGAAAGACACACTCGACTGTGGAAACTACACGTTTCCGCCTTTTGCACATTCTCTTTACCAGCCTGTCGGAATTAGGTCTACTTCGGTAGCTCCTATGTGGCAGCAGGGAGCAATGGACAATTGACTGAATCATGTAGTGCCGTGCGCCTCTCCGACCTACCGGCCTTCAAGGTGGTAGAGCTCACACCATCGCTCGTCTATTTCACGGTTGCATTAGCGGTAGAGTCTAACTTAACCACACCCTTCCTTATGATAACTCGACAATTTCATACTCTAAGGTCGAAGCTAAAGGCATGCATGGAACTTGGCTTCCATTCATGTCTTTGACTTGTTAGTTTAAGATTTTTGTAAAGGAAGGTCGATGGAACTTGGATTCCATCTATCTTTCTGTGGGTCTCCAGCACAGCAACCTCCTCGTGGTGAGACCTGGGGCGGCTCTGTCCGTGCTAATGGCTGTGCATCTTGTATTAGATATAAGGGTAGCTAGGTAGGGCTGGTTTCTTTCATTTTGTACGTTCATTGATATGCTTCTATTATTCGTCCCTTCTCTCTTTGCTGCATGTCTCTCTATTCTCTTGTAAATTTTATCACTGGTTATAATTATCATTCCCATTTCAATTACACCAAGATCACTCATCGAACGAAAACATCGTACCCCCGAGAGACTACATTTGTATTTCTAATTTTTCACATTTCAGGGTTTAAATGAACATAGAAGAAGTATTCAATCAAAAGCCAACGTCGTTCCATTCTGTTTTCTGTTTAAGTATGTTCTGTCTTAATTCTGAGTACGAATTGTTCTGTCAATCCTTTCTCATTTCTGTGATCTCCATATGGGTCTCCCGCACAGCAACCTCCTCGTGGTGAGACCCGGGCCGGTTCTGTCCGGGCCAATGGCTGTGCCATCGTTGGGGTATTTTTGGGGAGGCTCCCCCAGTCATTCATATTAACTTGAAGATCGAAGAACGAAGACGTCGCATCCGCCGAGGGATTCACCGCACCTAGTATATAAGTCGCAATCACTTAGACTATTCTTAAGACCCTATTTGTAAGTCTCCATTGTAAACTCATTGTAACACAGCCAAGTTGTCATTTCTCAGTTATCTTTGCTCGGTTACTTCCTCCTCACCTTCTGTGAGGAGGTCATCTGCTTCCCTTAGTAGAAGCAAATGTCCAACTGTGGAATCGGCGGTCGATGGAGCTTGTTCTTCTTCCCTTGGGGGTTTGTACTAGCGAGAGACGATGTGGACACTCGATGGTGTGTGGTATGACACACTTGAAGGTGGAAACCCCACAGTTCAATCAGGCAACTGATTGGGCTGTGAGGTGCCAGTCGCCTTCTCCTAGTACCCGTCTTCAAGGTGGAAGGACTCGCACCACCGATTGTCTATTTCATGGTTGCCTTACGCGGTAGACTTTAAATATTCTCAATCTTTTCTCAATGATTACTTGGCACTTCTCTACTTTAAGGTCTAAGCTAAAGATATGGATGGAACTTGATTTTCATCCATATCTTTGGTTTACTAGTTCAAACTATAGACTTTAAGATTTTAACTTAAGATCGTATCGTTAAGCCTACGGAAGACATCTCATCCGCCGAGGGATTCATCACTTATGGTTCGTAAAGCTCTGTCTTTACTCTTTATTGTTCGTGTGAATGAAGACGTCGCATCCGCCGAGGGATTCACCGCTTCTAGTATATAAGTCACAGTATCTTAGAATATTTTTAAGGCCCTATTTCTAAGTTTTCATTGTAAAGTATTGTAACACTGCCAAGTTGTCACTTCTTAGCTTTCCTTGCTCGGTCACTACCTCCTCACCTTCTGTGAGGAGGTCATCTGCTTCTCTTAGTAGAAGCAAATGTCCAACTGTGGAATCGGCGGTCGATGGAGCTTGTTCTTCTTCCCTTGGGGGTTTGTACTAGCGAGAGACGATGTGGACACCGAATGGTGTGTGGTAAGACACACTTGCAGGTGGAAACCCCACAGTTCAATCAGGCAACTGATTGGGCTGTGAGGTGCCAGTCGCCTTCTCTTAGTACCCGTCCTCAAGGTGGAAGTACTCGCACCACCGATTGTCTATTTCATGGTTGCCTTGCGCGGTAGATTCTAAATATTCACAATCTCTACTCAATTATTACTTGGCACATCTCTACTATAAGAACCAAGCTAAAGGTGTGGATGGAACTTCACTTCCATTTATGCCTTTGGCTTGTTAGTTTAAGATTTTTGTAAAGGGAGATCGATGGAACTTTGTTTCCGTCTATCTCCCTGTGGGTCTCCAGCACAGCAACCTCCTCGTGGTGAGACCTGGGGCGGCTCTGTCCGTGCTAATGGCTGTGCATCTTGTATTAGATGTAAGGGTCGTTAGGTAGGGGTCTATATCAATTTTTTCGTTCTCTTGAACGTCAATGGTTCCCTTATTATTCTTGGGAAGACTCCCTTAATGATTTATGTATTTCTTTTGACCTCTGATTCTGCTCTTCATTTTGGAAAGCCTGCTGCAATAATTTCCCTCCTGTTGATTTCATCACTAATAACACTCATCATCACTTGAAGATCATTCGTCGAACGAAGACACTGTATCCCCCGAGGGATTTTATTTGCATTTCTAATTTGTAGCATTTCAGGGTTTAGGTGAACATGGAATTAAAGTATGAAAAGAAGAATTCCATCAATGTCAACGTCGTTCAATTCTGTATTCTGTTTAAATATGTTGTCTCTTGACTCTGGGTTTGGATTGCTCTGTCGATCCTTTCTCATTTCTATGATATCCATATGGGTCTCCAGCACAGCAACCTCCTCGTGGTGAGACCCGGGCCGGTTCTGTCCGGGCCAATGGCTGTGCCATCGTTGGGGTATTCTTGGGGAGGCTCCCCCAATTATTGATATAATACTCTTGATGCTTGTTCTCTCTTCACTTTTTACTTGAAGACTGAAGAGCGAAGACGTCGCATCCGCCGAGGGATTCGCCGCTTCTAGTATATAAGTCGCAATCGCTTAGAATATTTTTAAGACCCTACTTTTAAGATTCTATTGTAAAGTCATTGTAACACTGCCAAGTTGTCACTTCTTAGCTCTCTTTGCTCGGTTACATCCTCCTCACCTTCTGTGAGGAGGTCATCTGCTTCTCTTAGTAGAAGCAAATGTCCAACTGTGGAATCGGCGGTCGATGGAGCTTGTTCTTCTTCCCTTGGGGGTTTGTACTAGCGAGAGACGATGTGGACACCGAATGGTGTGTGGTATGACACACTTGCAGGTGGAAACCCCACAGTTCAATCAGGCAACTGATTGTGCTGTGAGGTGCCAGTCGCCTTCTCCTAGTACCCGTCTTCAAGGTGGAAGGACTCGCACCACCGATTGTCTATTTCATGGTTGCCTTACGCGGTAGACTTTAAATATTCTCAATCTTTTCTCAATGATTACTTGGCACTTCTCTACTTTAAGGTCTAAGCTAAAGATATGGATGGAACTTGATTTTCATCCATATCTTTGGTTTACTAGTTCAAACTATAGACTTTAAGATTTTAACTTAAGATCGTATCGTTAAGCCTACGGAAGACATCTCATCCGCCGAGGGATTCATCACTTATGGTTCGTAAAGCTCTGTCTTTACTCTTTATTGTTCGTGTGAATGAAGACGTCGCATCCGCCGAGGGATTCACCGCTTCTAGTATATAAGTCACAGTATCTTAGAATATTTTTAAGGCCCTATTTCTAAGTTTTCATTGTAAAGTATTGTAACACTGCCAAGTTGTCACTTCTTAGCTTTCCTTGCTCGGTCACTACCTCCTCACCTTCTGTGAGGAGGTCATCTGCTTCTCTCAGTAGAAGCAAATATCCAACTGTGGAATCGGCGGTCGATGGAGCTTGCTCTTCTTCCCTTGGGGATTTGTACTAGCGAGAGACGATGTGGACACTCGATGGTGTGTGGTATGACACACTTGAAGGTGGAAACCCCACAGTTCAATCAGGCAACTGATTGGGCTGTGAGGTGCCAGTCGCCTTCTCCTAGTACCCGTCTTCAAGGTGGAAGGACTCGCACCACCGATTGTCTATTTCATGGTTGCCTTGCGCGGTAGATTCTAAATATTCCCAATCTCTCCTCAATGATTACTTGGCACTTCTCTACTTTGAGGTCCAAGGAAAAGGCGTGGATGGAACATCGCTTCCATCCATGTCTTTGCCTCTCTAGTTTAAATTCACTGTACAATTGTCGAGTTGTCATTTCTTAACTTTTTTTTTTGATACTTGTTCCTCATCTTTGGTGAGGAAGTCACCGCTGCTTCTCTTGGTAGAAGCATGTGACCAACCGTGGAATCGTCGGTCGGTAGAGCGTGTTCTCCCCTTGGGGGTCTGTACTAGGAGTGACGCCACGGACACAGTAGGGTGTGTGGAAAGACACACTCGACTGTGGAAACTACACGATTCCGCCTTTTGCACATTCTCTTTACCAGCCTGTCGGAATTAGGTCTACTTCGGTAGCTCCTATGTGGCAGCAGGGAGCAATGGACAATTGACTGAATCGTGTAGTGCCGTACGCCTCTCCGACCTACCGGCCTTCAAGGTGGTAGTGCTCGCACTATCGCTCGTCTATTTCATGGTTGCATTAGCTGTAGAGTCTAATTTAATCAAACCATTCCTAATGATAACTCGACAATTTCCTACTCTAAGGTCCATGCTAAAGGCATGCATGGAACTTGGCTTCCATTCATGTCTTTGGCTTGTTAGTTTAAGATTTTTGTGAAGGGAGATCGATGGAACTTTGTTTCCATCTATCTCCCTGTGGGTCTCCAGCACAGCAACCTCCTCGTGGTGAGACCTGGGGCGGCTCTGTCCGTGCTAATGGCTGTGTATTTTGTACTAGATTTAAAGATAGGCTAAACTAGATCTAAAGATATGATAATGTTGTAACTTGTTTCTTTTGTTGGTGTTCTATCATTTCTTGTTAGTTTTTGGGAAGCTCCCTCAATTATTGGTGTGTTTGTCTTGATACTCTTGGGTTTCTTCGATGGTTTTCTTTTTACATATAAATATTCAAAAATTACGGGCTTAATATAATCTGCCTACTCCATTTTAATTATAATTCCGAAAACTCGTCGCGTTGGAATCTGCTGTGAGACTTCGTGGGTAATACAGTAAAATGATAATGGGGTGCTAGCACCCCAAATATCAGGGACAGAAAAGTACATAGGATGTTAGGTCTATTATTATCTAGTGGGTGCTATAAGTGATAAGAATTCAAATTATAATAGTGACTCGAAATTAAATAAAAGCAGTCCTGATAAGTTAATAAGAAATCGATAAAGCATAGTAATAACCCGCAGTAGTAACCCAAATACATCTGATCAACAGTCAAGTTGTTCACTGGCTAGAGTGGTCCAGGTAAAAAAGTCTCTAAAATTTATTATGTAAGATATCAGGCACCAAAGTTGGTTATTGCTAAAAATGCTCTCAATCACTTGTTTAAAAAGTAACTATAAATTTGTTTTTCTTTTGAATTAATTCCATAGTGTGTTTGCTAAATAAGGGTTGAACATGTTAGACCTTTGACAGATGATTGGAGATAGCCGCTAGATGACGCCACCCCCAACAATAGAGAATTACTTTATATCAATAGTCAATAAACCAGCAATAATGTCCTTAAGTTCAGGGGCGTAAGTACGAGATGGTGTTGGCGATATTATTTTTGGATGGATATTTTTTTCAGTAAATAAACAAATCTTATTAATGAACATAATTGTATAATAATGTCTAGAGATCCTATTAAACGATGATATCCTTAGATTGCTATTAAATTCAGGTATAAACAAAATGCTTATCATTTCTTCAATAGTAGACAAACGACAAAACTAATTCACAATAATAAATAATCAATTTTGTTACAGTGCAACACTACGGTAGTAATCTCATCAAAAGCCACGTTCTCATCGTGGGTGGTCATTCTAGAAACACCGCTATATCTCTATTTTCGAAAGCCAGATTGAACTTTCTCCTATCTACTAATATAACTTGTTATAAGTCAAACGTGAGGGAAAGGAATGATCATAACAAAAATGTTGAAATTTATACACTTACGAGTAAATCACAGTTTAACTATATCGAACTTCAGAACTACTCAACCTTTGCCTAACTATCGAGAAGCATTAAATTATTGCTTTCTTTTGCTACAAAATTTCTACGTTCGAATCCCTTACAGAACGAAGTACAACTCGTGGCCTCCAGGTATAACATGTTTCAAAAAGAATTCGCGGATTAGAAACAATCCTTATCCGATTTGATATGTAGGACAGTGTAAATGATACCGTTCCTGATACTCGATACGTTCGACGTCTGTGAGTTATAAAAGGATTAGAAATCAAGTTCTAAGATTATACCATGACGAATGCTTTGAATCCTTGAGCTTAAATTGTGAAGTATCCTCAAATTTTTTGAAAATTCCTAAGCTCATGCTTTAAGTTTAACAAACATCTGTTTCCTAAACAGACAGAGGGAAGATAACATTTTGAGAAGTTCAAATAAAAATGTTATTCCAAACTTGCATCCTCGCGTCGACAGACAAGAGTTCGACAGCTCCACTCTATTCGCAGAATTTTCCATAAAATCCACGTCTGTCGTGAATCTAAATCATCTGTGTATTGCAGCTGACGACAAACACGACTATAAAACAGCAAGTAGTACAGGCAAGCGAATGAACACACGCCTGGCTCAAAGTAAAGCGATCAAATGCCCAAGGCTGTGTTCAAGGTGTTGTCCACTAGTGGGACACAGGCTTACATAAAAGTTGCATACTTCGACGATAACGTTGGCGTATGTAACCGCTTGCACAGTGGTTTGCTCGCGAATTTAGCGTTTCACGGTCCGACTAAATTATTGTCGCGTAATAAACCGACTGTGTGTATCTGCGATACAGAACGCCAAGTTTCGCGCTCTGAAATTGATTTATGTGTCGACGGTAAAGAATAATCGTGTGGTTACGCGATAATTTACCATCGTATTCAGGGGATCACGATTTTCTCATAAACCCTCGAACACTTTTGGAACTCAGGGCCAGTTTTATGGGGAGAATTATTGCGCAATTGTCTCGAAGATGTCTTTAAAGAGCAAAGCCTGTTTCTTGGGTCGAATTTTGATGGTCTACTAGTACAAGTATTATTGAAATTTAACGAAAGCGCTTAACTATGAAGAACAACTTTGTGAAGCATAATTTATGGGATAAAGGTGATATTATAATAATGACACTAATTCTGTAACTCTTAGTCTTCATGAAGGTACTGTATTTTTTAGTAGAGGCATAACAATTGACAGATTCTGTGATTACTTATGCTGTATTTTGTTTTATCTAATCCAAAGTTCCAAATTTATAAACTTCAAAGAGTTTAACTCTTCTTCAGTTTCCTTATATGAAATACAAATTTAATATCTCTTCGATATTAAACATATTCCTGGGACTATATTATAGTTAGTATTTCAAAATATACAATGTGAATTATGCAATCTTGTCACATACTAAATAGTTATATTATTCTAATTATATATTCACACAAGATTCGATGAAAACTTAATTTTATCAAGGTAGAAAGTCTGTCTTTTCTATTACATAGTATCCTACGTAATTGTAAGTAAAATATGCAACACTGCTCTGAATTTTGACTATAAGATTACCAAATATATGGAACCAGGAACATATAGTTACCAATTTTTACCTACCACGAACTCCTACGGAGCACCACGAATCAAATATGTATCTACAATGCAACACATATCGACAAACTAACGACAAGTTTAATCTCCTCAAGACGCAAACTTTAAACAGAACCAGTTCGCGCCATATCACTAAACTTCGTATCAGCTCACATAATTTAACAAATTCACAGCATTCCGGGCCAGTGGTCTCGAGTTCCTCATATATTCCATCTGTTACCACATCGAACACAATAAACTTTCGATTATACACGACTGCTATGTTTCCCGCGATACAATACCCAATGGAGATTGCGAATTCTTGCAAAACTGACCTCGCAAAGGGACGCTGGGGACTTCGATAAAGCGTTCCTTTCGTTCTCGAAGGCTCTCCATACTTCACGAAGAGGAAATCGTACGTAAGCAATTGGCCAAGGAGCAGGGGGTCACGAGTGAACGCGAATTGATTTTCCTTCGAGCGGATTAAGTTCATTAGCGTCGCGGCGCTTACTGTGCGTCTGGTTCCATAACTCGCGGCCTGATAACATCGAATCGAGCAATAAATTAGGACAATCATGGAAAATGGATACGGTCGACCGATGATGACTGAGGGAAAAATACGTGTGTCATTAGGATGCAGGTTAACAGATGTTTGAAGTCAGAACTGGATAGAAACGCGGGAGTTTCCATGAGACTCTGGCAGCATGATTAAGCGAAATTAAGAATGAAATAAATCGAGTGTGCAGAGATAGTTGCTTTATGGCCTTTTTCCTGTGAAATCATGTGAACACTTTCTACTGACGTGATTAGTGACTTGTTGGAATTGAAGGTTTATGGTAGTAGAACTGATAATGATTTGTTAAAAGGTATGAAATATTTTGAAAGTTTACTTTGAAGGAAATTCATGTGAATATTATTATGGATTTAAGTTGCCTGTATTATACAGGGTGTTTCATAACATGTGGGACCTACCTGGAGAGTTGATTGTATACTTAAAAACAATGAAAAAAGTCATACAAACACATGTTCTTATCTGTCTTCATTTCTGAGGTCCAATGAATTTTCTGTTTTAATCCCCTTTATAGAAGATACTCAAAATGACCACCTTGCATCTGAAGATGGTAGGTCCCACGTGTTATGAAACACCCAGTATACTCAAAAGAAATTAATCTTCTTTAAACTGCTTTCAAGTTGCCCTAAAACGAATTAAAAAATAAATTGCTTCGAAACGACTAAAAATAATATCGTATAAAAGTACAAGTAACGTTAGTTTCAAGCTTATGGAATTTTACGTTGAATAATTTTGTAATAGCATTATCTAATAAAAAGTACAGGTAAGTACCTATGATCTACTACGTAAGTCACATTAGTTATCAAAGGCTGTTGCACTCAAGACAGGACGCCACAAATAACGGAAACGGGAAGCGCGGGGAGGGTAAAAGTAAAATCGCTCCAAGCGAAATAATAGGATTCATTGACATGTAGAGCATGATATCGCCGCTATTAGTCCAGAAGCACAATGATCGAATATCGAAAGGTGCATTGAATGCACAGCCGTTTCGCATAGGATGTACTTAAGTTTCCATCGGGAATCGATACCTTCCGTTCTGTAGCTGGAATCACGGCGCGTCTAGATTGAATCTAACGATTCCAGAACAGGTTACGGCAGTAGGCGTTTCAAAGGATTGAAGCGAGAAAGACACGATGGCTAACGATGCCACAGCACCGCATCAGCTTTATCGGCTTGTTCACGTAAAATTATCGCGCGGCGTAATTCTTGAAACGACTTCTAACGTCTCTTTCTATGATCAATTAAAAAAGAATTACTTTTCTTGGCTATCTACGAGCCGCAATAAATTCATCGTTCAAATTCTGATAATGAAGAAGTCATAGCGCCGTGTGTGTCTATTGAATTAAGAGGTATGTTAATTTTTATGGGTGGACGAGACTGATTTATTTAAAGTTTCGAGCTTCGTTAAAGGAGGGTAGATAAAAAGTAATTTGGTATAAAATTGGATGCTGGTAATTTATTGGAATCAGTTTATTTATAAGTTTGTATGTGACAATGTTTATTACGCAATGTGGTAATAGTTAGTAATAATGATGTGGTTAGTTTAAAAAGAATTCTCCTCTCTTGAGAAATTAATTTTATTTTTCTTGATTCCTATTACTCTGCATGCAAGGGTTTCACAAGATCTATGGTCTCTAATAGGATTAATCAATGCACCATTTGCTGGGACTTTCGTACCAGAGATGGCGGAATTTATACTAAGAAGACCTTATTCTGCCACGATCAATGAGCAGCGTCCTATAAACGAAGATAAATAGTTGTCACGGATCGAGGTTGAAGGTTCTGAACGTAACTCAGAAGCTGGGCCTGTTGATCGAAAGTCAAGGATTGATATTTTATAGATCATGCATCTAAATTTCAATTTCCTAGATAAACTATTGCTAGCCAAAAATGCGTGACACTAACATTAATCAAACAAAAACATGACACGACATTGCAGCTAGGTTTCTATTAAAACAAACTTAAATTTAGCATCGAGATTGGTTCATATTACAGAATATTTTAATGTTTTGTTAAGCCTCTCAAATTTCACTTGCTCCATTTAGTATAAAATTAAAGAGTGAGACATTTCATGAATATAATATGACCCTCGTTGTTCTTCTATTATACGACAAATTACCTTGAAGTCCATACATGCTCCACCTTTCGTCATTTTTCTCCATTTTCGTCCACCCATTGTTTTTATTAGCAATCATATTCACAATTGCATTATGCGGTAGCCATCTCACAAACACAATCGCTTGATGGAACGAAGGAACAATCGTCTCAATTTCCCTCAACTACCACGTCTAATCCTATTATTATATCAGCACAATGAAGCACGTACTCAACAGTTAATAAACAAACAATCGCTTTCACTAGCGCTGACTAGATCCCCGCAGGAAAATTAGTCGACGAATGCGCGACCTCTGCTTCTATTTCGCTCGACGCGGCGCGATATCCAATTTTTCCCCCCATTAACATTTTACAACTGAACTCTGTAATTATCAGCTGTGCACTTTACGCAGTTCTATGTGGTTGCTTTCACCACGTGCTTTCGTTTTTACTTCATGCGCCAGCCACGTTCCTTTTTCTTCCTGGTACTGTCCTGAGGCCTACCCGCTACGAGCCTGATAAACGATTTATGTGTCTATCGTTCTTTGATTTCCTAGCTTTGCTATCAGACGAACTGATGTAGAAGCTGTCAGACAATTTGCAGAACAGCCGATTTCGAAATCGTGGAATTCGTGAACAAATGCTCCGAGTCTTTTGAAACTCCTCAAACGTAAGGAGTAATGCGAGTTCGATGAATGGTAATGTTGAATAGATTGGTCAATGCACTTATGCTTAGAATTATTTCGTAACTATTTCATTGCTTAGGTGTTTCTATAAAGGTTCAATCATTTTAGAGTCACGAGGAGAAGTAAATTTTTCACAAAAAAATGCTACTAGATCACCCTGTAGAGTGAGTACAAGACATCAAAGCTTAGATGGGTGTGTATTTTTCTCTCTCCTTTACGAAGCTATATATCTTCAGACTCGATCTATTTGCCGAACCACTCCTATCGATGTATCGACGTATATACACCGTGCACTCGACGCTGATGCAACTCTATTAATGACGCTAAACGGCGCTCTTGGCTTGGACGTCACGAAAGTGGCACGCGTAGAAGTTCCCTAAGGTATTTTGCTTGAGCCAAAATGCGCAGAATTTTTTCAAACGATTAATTATTTTTGCGATGTTCTGGAATGTGATTTAGTTTTATACTTGTATCAAATGTGAAAGTGAAAATACAGAATATATGATTCTAATATTATTTTCATCTTAGAAAAAATGATAGAATTAGTATTTGACTCTACCTCAAATCTTACTGACCCAAATAATAGTAAAGTATTCCTAGATTTACAGAACCAAGTACAGTGGATTTTCGATTAATGATCTTAACACAAAACTCAAATATGAGGGACAGTATGATGGTTAGAGTACAGTAAAATTTTGCTTCAAATTGAAATATGACTTAATCGCTGTCTCCCCCTAGAATAATTTTAATCGAATCGTCAGAAGGGTACTTCAAGTGTAAGCCTTGCAGTAAACCAGTTAATCGTGGTTCTGCTATAATTTACACAAAATTTCCATGTACAAAAATGAAGTATATGAAGTTATCACTACAGACTTTACAATTTTATTACCACTGAAGTATTGAAATTTCAATTCCCATACAGGAAGAGATATAATCTAATCATAAGCAAATCATTTTATCACTTCTGATCCGTAATTTCTAAAACCTTCAGTACCAGTAATACAATATTAATTATGACATCATTTTCCATCACGCTTCTACAATCACTCCCCCATTTCTTCCTTCATCCAACGAAAAAAAAAATCCTCAATGCCATACTTCATTCTCCGTACTTCACATTGCAACTGTTTCAAGTTTATTAAGCTCGAAACAGGAGACCACGTTCTTCACGTGTCGTATTGAAAATACCTTAGATGTTTAGGTCATCGCCTAATATTAAACCAGCGCAATGTCGATTGAGCACCGCCGACTGGGTCGGATTTTAGCGATGAATTATGCTCCACGATGTTATTAACACGCGCATGAATTACGCGTTTATTTCCATGCGTTAATAAATAACGACCGATGGATCTTGGAAAAATTGGAGCAGCGAAGCCTCGTTGCAACGCGTTCGTAGATAAAGGTCGCCCAGCTGGCCTTTACAAAGGAACTATTTATGCGATTCCTAAGGTGAATTGCCGCAATTAACGCGCGTTTCTGGCTCTGGACGATACGCTTGCAATGTGCAGTTAAGAGACATCGCTGAAGCTGAATCTGGAAAGGTTGAAAACAAAACGATCCCATCGCGAGCCTAGATACATCTGAGAGGTATCAACGATTAAAAAGAATCCAATGTTCGAGACAAGATTCCTGCGTCGCGTTCTGCGCGAGCTAATTATCAATGAAGGAGTAGTAAAACGTGGCCACGATTACGCGGCAGTAAAAAGCGAAAATAAATTGCGTAATAAAAGTTTCTAGGAAATCAATGGTTCTGTCTTGTTCTATGTCGAAGGGCGATAGCGAGCATTAGCGAAACTGTCAGTGGACTAATTTACAGTTTAATAAATAGCAGATGCACGGTAATGAGCAGCTTCTGGGCAATGGTCGCCGAGGCAACACCGGGAATTTCTCTATCTGGGTACCTCGAATGATACGTTTCAAATGTCTGATTAATAAATATTTCACCGTATTCGTGGAGCAACGCTGAGGACGAAGGAAAATCCAGCGACTCTAGGAGATGCAGTAATAACCTGTGATTTTATAGGCGAGTCGCGACGCTTATTAATTAAAAATTTATTAGCGAAAGGAGGCCTGGCTATTAATTTGCATGCTTAGCGCCAGCCTGTTGAGAGGAATCCGACATCCTGCCGTCGAGACGCAATTACCGATACGGAACTCATTTAACGGACTTATGAAGTTTCTATTAATTCGATCCAGCCGCAGCCTGTTAATGTGTCCATCAATGCGAACGTTCTATATCGTGATCCATTTGGGAGAAATTGAACCACTGTTTCGTTACGATGGGATCGAGCGGATTCGCTCTAGTTTCGTTATTCAATGTGTAAATCCATCGATCCTCGCCGTTTCGAGGGAACAATTATTACGCAACGTTAATGATCCTAATGAATCGTGTCATCGAGTCAACGACACTGCTAGTGGAAGTAACAAAAAAGCAGGTAGCTGTGAGTTTGTATAATTGCATCCAATTGCAACGAGTGCACCACTGCTGGATCTATTTCGAAGCACTGTTTTAAGAGCAGAAAGGAAATCCTGAAATATTTATAATTCTCTTAGGAGTGCATCTCTTATATTCTTCATCTCTAAGTTTTGGTATTAAAAAGTTGAACGATATCTGAAGCTCTATGTATATTCTGTTGAGTATTGGTATGTGCGCTGTTTCTGAGGACATCAACATTTTCCTTCAATTACTTCATAAAATTCTATCGCTAGAATATACAGAATATCAATTAAGTACTGTAGTAGTATAATGAAGGCATAAAGACAAATTTTTACTTCTATTTGTAATTAATAATAGCTCTTTAGACGATGTGAAAAAATTGTTGTTTGACATGAAAGCTTTCATTAAGGAAAGATCGAAATATGACGGTAGTTATGAAGTCCCATAAAATTTTAATGCCCGCTAGTAGAAGCAATAATAACATCCACCACTGGTGCAGCATTCCACAGAACGACTAAGTAGAATTAGAAAATTACGTAAATAAGTATGAAAATTAAGGCTAGTTGATCCATCGCGTTCCGTTTAATACTCTACCATAAGAAGCAGTGACAAATTCTCAGAAGTTTTCGAGCAACATTGTATATAATTTGAAATATATATTGCTCGTAAGTAACGGGGGAATTAGATCGTGAAATCACGTTTCATTCATTTGCCATGTGCAATCAATTGAGAGAAACGTGTAAAATACATAATATATAAATTTTACGAGCGCCAGGGTACAGTAACATAATTCGCAGCGAGGCGTGGAATTGATCCAGTAGAAATCTCCACACGTCATTTTCATAAACAGCTCGCGTGTATTTTCTCACTCGTATCTTACAATGAACTTTATTAGTTCATACACTTAGTGTATATTCTGAATTATGAGAGATGCATACTTCATATTCCCTGCTTAGTTGTTAAGATCCTCTTAAGCAATTAACGTTTTCCAACAAGTTTATTCTATTATGAATCCACTTCGACTTGTTCATAGATACTGAAACGAATGTGCATATTTCATAATTTTCAATTCAAGTAGTCTCCATAAAGATATATCGTACAGGGTGATGAATAATTATTCACTGTGAAATTTTTCAATAACCAGACGTAAATGGAATAGGATAGAATTATTTTCTTCGACATTAACACTTCAGCTACTTTTCCCCATGCACATCTTCCATTCATTTATCAGACAAAAATTAAATAAAATTGTTATTTATAGAAAAACTACATGTTGAGAGCCATACTGTCCCAAGACCACTTTTTCAAAATTAAGATTCTCACAGGATTTTACAGCTTTCTCTTCATTTTATTAGAATAACAGGACTTTAGTTAAGATACATTATATGTGAAGGAAAGAAGTACTTTGGTTACATTCATTCTCAGATAAAGAAACACTGATGCCTCCAGAATACTTTAGGAATCTTTTTCCCAAAATCTTTCATAGACAATCCACCCACACTTTCCCCATAATTAAAATCTTACAATTAGACCCACTTCAGTATCTTCTCGCCTCCTTAATCTCGACTACTATCGCGTCGTGCTTTTCTACAATAAAGACGTACTATTACAACTATCATTTCGGCGGGGGAAAATTAGCCCAATCATTTACGGACGTGCGAGCGCGATCAAGAGGATGATCCAAACGCGATATATTTATACGGCGCGCCGCGTAGACCAGAGGCTGATGAACGATGATGATATAACGAGGGAGATGCACTCCGGACGTCTCGTAGGAATGCAGCAATTTAGCGATATCTGCCAGGCCGACGCGGCTAATTCTATCTACGCGCCACTCGATAATTTGCCCCGGCAGAAAATTAGATCGGTACCACTGAGAAATCGCTAATTACCGATCCCCCAACGCGGCGGCATCCCGTGCGCGGAACGAAACTGGTCCCTGGCCAATATCCAGCTACGAGTTGCCTGTGTTTTCGAGTCTTATCGAATTAAATCGATAACGCGATCGAGGGTGCTGATCGACGTGCTTGGGCAGCGGTGAACTGGAGCAAACGTATAATAACGTGGCCTACTGATGCGTGGTTCGTAATTTTGTTGCAAATTAGAGAGCAATTAGAGCAATGCCACCGACAAGGAAAGTGGTGATTGTTGGTCGTTTTTATTAGTCGCATGGAGAGTACTGAATTGAGATTGTTCGTCGAGGCTTTTTGCAGTTGAAGGTTTCAGTGGAATGATTCCAGGAATCGTTAAGAATAGTTCAAGTTTCTGAGTATAATTGATTTTTTTTATTTAGCGATGGTTGCAGTTTGTACGTTTGCAATAGGATTTTACAATCATTAATTCCCAACCAGTTTCTATTGCACTAATGTTTATGGAAATTGTGAGTAAGGTTGTATTGTGTAATTCTTATTGAAAGATACGTTTGATAGAGTATTGGTATTGTCAATTTTTGATTAAGAAATATGTGAAGAAAGCAACAAGTCCTTGCATTAAATAAGATCAGACATTTTATCATTTGAACTCTGTCTATTTGAAGTGGCAACTTTATGTGCATCAACTCATTCTACTTAATTAAAGTATGACTTAATAGCAGGATTTAATTATAATTCAATCTTGTACTAATCATACCATACGAAGATTCTTTTTACTGTTTGTAGTCTTATTAAAATTTCACTTACCTATACTTCACTATTCAATTAATCAAGTAATATACGGACGTTAATACTACTACTACTAATACTAAGAATATTACCAATTGTACCAAACTAGTATTTGCTTTAGTAAATTGTGATGCATTATCTAGAAATGTTAATATTTATATTTTTACCAATTATATAACTCATATTACACGTTTGACTTCATCTCTAATTTGCGATACTCCGCTGTTGACGTCTCAGAATGGCTCGCCGCGGAAATGTTCAGCGTAAAACGTTCAACGGTAACATTGTACGGGGATTATAAATCCATTGCAGCCACTCGAAATATAGTGCAAACACTCGTGATGATGTATTTCAGCACAGTGAAGCTCGATTAGCTAATATGTAATTCAAGAGAAGCAGAACACTGGAGGTCTGGATCCTTCTGTTGTGGAAAATATTGATATGGCACCATATGAGAGATAAACTCTCAAAGAGCTTCAAATAGTACATCAAAGCAGAAAAAAGGTAGAAGAAAGCCTTCTGTTTCTCATGGCTCTTTCACGCTGGCTGATTGCACGTATTAGATGCAGAGTATCATAGCCCAAGAAGGTAAAGATGCGTTTCTAATATGCGTACGTGAGCTTAAGTAGTGTGAAATATTAGTATCGTCTTACCTTAGATTAATATCGTGTTACGTACATGACACTGTGTCCGCGAAAAATATCATTGCTGGAGGGAAACATTGTTGGCGCTTCGATGACTGTCTACGTCTGCGAAGTCGAAGAAAATCCATTTTTGCTTGAATTTATATTACATCATTTCAATTATCTTTTCAACAAGATTCCACTACTAATAAAATTACGACACTTTTATCAAGAACAAATTCCTCCTGGATAACAATTCTCTATATAATCAAGCTCTAATTTATGTTACTACTTGAAATTAAAAAGTGTTTACCTTTCGTAGGATCTTCCTTCTTAAAATCCACCCGAATTCCTGCTGTGCCATCAAAATGACGCATCGATTTTAAAAATAAAATACCGCTCCGTTGATTCATGCTAATTTCTCGTTCCCTGACAAAAGAACAAGCAGAAGGTGTCGAAACACGATAATTATTTCCATCGACTCGATACGCGTCTTCATATTATTATGCATTTTATCTTCAGACGAAACATCTCCTGACACTGCTGAAATTCGATAGGGTCGATGTCCTTGAATAATATCGAAATTAATATCACTGTCTGGTCCCAATACCCGGTAGCCATCGAACGAAACACAAGAGTGACGATTCAAAGATCCAACGTGGTTCGTCTCATCGTCTCGCAGTGGGAAAAGTGAACAGACTGAGTAACCGGTCGTAAGAAAAGATCACGACGATACGAAACGTGGATGTAACGCGTAATCGTAGTTATAGACGCATCCTGAATAACGTTAAATATTTGCATTAAACCATCGACCGGATCGGATATCATCCCTTGAACCGGTGTTCCGCGATCTCGCTTATGGCCTACCTGTCCTTCGATAGTCCGTCCTTCGCTTCTCTCGCCAGAGACCTTTCTATTCTTCTATGCTCGTCTCAGTTTCTCACTGGAACATCGAATGTTACGTGGGGTATTAGAATATGAAATATTCTAGCATGTAATTATGTTACCTTGTTAGTGCAAATTTGTATGAACGAGGACGTAGGATTTGAACACAATTAACTTTGATGGAAAGTATTTTCGAAATTTTTAGACACACGTCGTTTTTTACTTTTTTATGTTATTGTGTTCCTATGTTTGGTTAATTTCTGAATCTTAATTCTGTATAATAGACTTGCGTTTCTTTATATCGTTGCCGTTTTAAAGAAAGGTTTCTTTGATTGGATTTCGTTTTGTTAAAAATGTGAATTGTATATTGTGGAATTTAATTAATGTACTATCTCAAATTTGTTTAAACTGTGAGGTGCCTTTCAAGTATAGATATTAAAATAATGTGTCTAAGAGTTTGCAACCTGGAAAAGGTAAAAGTGTATTAGATAAGGTACTTATTATTTTCAGTTTTGTGTATCCTCGATCAGTTAAGCCATGATAACAGTTATAGTATATCTTTATTGGATTAAGTAAAATATACAGTGTTATAAGCATACACAAAAAAGGAAAAGTAAAAGAAAAAATGTATATACATGAGATATGCTCTGCTGTATTCAGTTACGAACTCAATCCAAGAATGCCTCGTTTTACATAACTATAATAAGTTTTATCAATATTTTGCATATACTAGATACAAACAGTATACAAGAATTAAACAAAAATACAAACCAAACCTTAGCACAGCTAAAAATGTTGAATTCTAGACATTAAGTAGAAACAGGAAGTAACAGTCAGACACGTTGTTCGAGGCGTACACAATCATTCCCCTATTTTTCACTTCCTCAAAATAAATCTCCCTAATAAAAAGATCTGCTTCACATTTTCGTCCTATTATATTTCTCAGAAAAAATACAATACTAAATACCCTGCAAATGCGAAACTGTCCTAAAATTTGTCAAGGCAAGACAACCTGATTTCATGTCACCGTAGTATCGCATACTTTCACTTTACACGATCCATTTTTTTTTATATCATGCAAATAAGCCGATAAAGTTCAGGCCACCGAAATTCCCTTTCAACGAGGTGGCAGGTTCAGTATTCGGTTTCAGGGATGCACGCGTTTTAGCGGGTACTGGATTATGATACTAAAATTAGTTAACCCTCCGGCTGCCACCTAACTAGGAGTTTCCAAAAAAACGTCCGCGACAAGGCGGTATAAACAAGCCTGTTAGAGTGACTGTACCTCCACGTAAGCTCCTTTCGCGATAAAGAACCATTATGAGGACCACTTGATTCTTTGCTACTTTTATATTCGAACCGAGCATTAAATTGTCGCCGCTGTTAGGAATCCATTATCGAAGAAAAATATACATATGCAGAAAACAGTGCCGTTTCCCTGCTGGATCAGCGCGTTTTGTTTTCGAAAGGGACGATTCAGCCGTGGTTAATCGTCAAGTCCGTTTTTAGAACATGAACGATGCCACTCGCGAGAGTTTTGTACACGGGGCAAGGAATTTTTGCCAGTCAGAGTTTGTGTCTTCAATTTCTCCCTTGTATGTTTGGTCCCACTGGAAATTTATTGTGAAAGATGAGTCTTGGATTAATAAAAAGATACAATCTTCTGGGAGAAAAGACTGAAAAAAGGAATGGACTCCAAAACAAAGTATCTCTAATTTTGAGAAACGAAATAAACATTCTATATACAGAAACTCTTATGGAAGCTAGAAGTCACAATTTCTCCACTATACAGTATTCTCTAATTAAACTTTTGGTACATTGAATTTTACTCCACATGTCGAACTTATGATTCTACAAAAAAACTGTATGACTCAACCTCTAAGAATTCCATCCTGCTTAATAATTTCTATTCCTCTACTACTCTGAATTATTTCACAGAATTCCTTTCCACAAAATACCTTAAAGAACGATAAATAGAACACAGAAAGATGGAGTTTCTAGAGAAAATGCAATAGGAAGCGTCCTACTGTCAGGTGACACTCGAAGGTGGAGGTGCCTAAAGCTTCGTTCATAGAGTGGTACGGGACACACCGCTGTATAAAGTCGATCCTCCACCGACGGGAGCCGTCAGTTCGGCACGACACCTCTGTAAAGCACGACAGAGGAACTCGTCTCGCGGTGTAACTGTAACACGCAGCATGCTACCGTAGCTCTGCCACCTTGTCTTCAAAGAAAACTAAGTCGTCAGTGTACATGGTGAACTGTCGAACCAAAACCACGGTCGAGGTTGAATTATCGATGAAGAGGGTCTCACGAGTGTCGTATGAAATGGACAGTTATGTGATCGGCAACTTCGAGATTTCGTAACAAGGTTCACTGAAAAGTTAATCAAACTGCGAAATCGTATATAACAGGTGATAATACGATGATACGTGATCGAGTGAATGTTTGCGAATTTTTTTTTCCATGGTTGTCAGATATCTCAGTTTGCGTATAAAGGTGTGATTTGGTATTGGATAATAAAAGATTGTTCGTTATTGATTTGGAAAATTGAGGAAGTTCGATTGATTGCAGAGGTGTTTCCTCTGGAATTTTATTCAAATATGTGCATCTTCATGCACTTTGACTTTTGTGACTACTAATTTCAAAATAAAGTTGTCATTAATCTGATGAGGCACTTTGAATTTATTTTTGAAGTCAATTAAGCAAAGTGTCTAGGTTAATTAACTTTTTATTTTTCTTCAATAGTGTCGAATTCCACATTGAGGAATGCTTAACTCTGCTTTTTTTAATCTAATGGTTGGACATTGAATTTTTCCTTAATTCTTGATAAATACAGCAGCGGTTCTTCAGAATCTCAGAAAAACTGCACAGGATCCTCTATAAATCACTAATGATTAAAATTTCGTAATAGATTACGTCTTACCCGCATCTTTTTTCATCGTGCAGCGTCTGCTGCCTCCTTAAGTAGGATGAAAGTATGCTAACACGTCGAACACGAAATTAAGATAGGTAAGGAATGTACATGTTGTAACAGCCATTCAAGAGTCAAAACGCTCGTGAAAATCGTGCCAGGTTTCTACGACCGCTAAAGTATGACGTGAACCTCTGCTTTGCCAGACAGCTATAACATTTTTCGCCGCCGACGCACTAGAGGAACTCTTCTTTTTTTCTGTATCATGGTACACGCGGAACAGCTTAAAGCACTCTGTATCGCATAAATCTAAATTTACATTCCCTTTGATGGGTTACCACTTCTATTTTCGTGGTCGAATGCCCCTGGCCTTGACTTTGTGCCCTTCTTCACACTTGCGCTTACATTCTTGCGGCCCAGAAAACGGTGCACTGGACCAACAAGCTGTGATCAATTAAATTCTTCTACAGACTTTGGTTGCAGAAAATTATGCATTGAAAATAATTCTTTCACTCGATTAAGATTCTGACCTCATATTCATTTCTCTATGCTTATTTTTGAATCAATAATTTGGCCCCGAATAGAAACAAAACTCAAGGTATTTAGGAAAAGATCATGCTCTTCAGAGATGAATTTATTGAAATTAGAAGATTTATGTAGGCAACATTCTTAACTCTTACTCATTCAATATAGTAACTCACTTTTTTATCGAACAATTTTGTGCTATAATATAAATACTTAAATCTACTCATATGCGTCATTATCCTTCAGAGTTTAATATTTTTTCAAAATTGTAACACCAATATCGTAAGAGAGTAGAATCTCAGCGCAAAGCAAGAAAGTTCATCTTGGCCCCAAAAACCTGAAACCACTATCAAACATTCTAAACAATCGTAGCTTTTAACTTCAATTTGTTACACAATCAATACCCACAATGTTGCCCCGATAGAAGTTATCCCGAAAGACCAGTAGCAATAAACATCGCGCGAGGCTTACGTCTCGTTGACAGGTATCTAAACCATTCAATTGGCGGGCTTGGCTCGCTTTTTCTCCAGTTGCTCTTTTCGCGAACGCGTATTAATAGTCCGCGATGCCAGTGGGTCGATAATCGTAAAAACAAACAGTATCTCGCGTTTTCCCCCGCTGCTTGCGTAAGTAGATCCTTAGGGATGGTTTCATTCTTTTCTCTGTGTTTTCTTTGCAATAAAGTAACTCGGTTTCGTAAATCTGGTTTGTGGAAAAATAGACGACATGACGAGCAGAGGAAAACGTACGAGATCTCGATGGGGAAGTTCCTTCTATTGATCAGTGGACTCGTTATCGATCTTACACAATCGGGATCCATGTTTTAGAAATTCGTAGATCATGACAAAATATAGAGAAATCATAAAATCTGAGACGAAGGAGACAGCTTGTTGGCAAAGGCTTCAAAGAGCCCGCTGACAAAAGGCTCAAAAATATGTAATACCTTGTCGCTGCTCTGCGACAATGACTAATTGGTACGCGCGGCCAGCTTTGAAATATTACGCTGTTAATGGATCCTGTAGCGTTTTGCATTCGAACGACGCGCAAACCGAATGGGTATCGTATAATTCATACACGTCTATACGCGGCTACTTATCACGCTCTCGCTGTGCACTTAGCGTGTAATATTTAACGGGGAACAGCCTGTAATTAATATGCACGCGCGACGGTACTTAGACTAATAAATAATCGGGGAATAATTTAATTACGAGCGGGGCCGCTGAACAACTTCGACGAATCGTGTTCTCAGACCGTACAGTCTGTTTCAGAGTTGAGTACAAAATGTTTTCAGTAAGACAAAATCATTTTAATATGGGTTATTTGACGAACATACAATCTTGAGGAATTTTTTTAAATAAGAAATCTTTAAAC
Organism: Calliopsis andreniformis; assembly: GCF_051401765.1. Lineage (NCBI taxonomy): Eukaryota > Metazoa > Arthropoda > Insecta > Hymenoptera > Andrenidae > Calliopsis > Calliopsis andreniformis. The sequence goes on along the minus strand of NC_135073.1, from coordinate 9,753,333 downwards.
ATCTGTTTACAAAGATCTTTTTATCTCCTTAGATTCTGTCATCCACTTAGGCTTGCACCCCAACTCTGAAACATCCTGTACCATAACCAACCCTCATCTGCAATCCTCGACAAGCTTTCAATGCCTTCTACATCCAACTTAATTTTCCTCTAAAGTTCCATTAATAGATGAATAATAAGAATGCAGGGATACCACTCAATATTCAATTAGGCCTGCAGTAACCTCCTTCTGGTAACTACCTGTTGCTTCATGACTCCACCATGTCGATTACGAATGCACAATCGCATGTCTGCAGAATAAACGCAAGCTTTGATCTTTCCCTCAGAACTAATCTCGTAATTTATAATCGTCGGCTAAACAAAAGATCGAAAGGGAGATACTGACAGCATTCCTAATTGAGATCGATCGCGACGTGGCGCCATGGAAAATCAGGACTAGGAATTCCATCGGCACTTTCGATTACGAATCACTCAGAATTACGAGTCGTTGTGAAATGTATCGTGACACGAAGAAAAAGCACGGGCTTTCAGCAAATAATTCTACATGGGAGTGATTACGTTCGACAAGTCGACCAACATCGATTCCCGCCTAACGCTCACTAACAACTGGAGCATGAAAGCATTATGTGCGTGCATGTACGTGCACACGGGCTGATAGCTTCTCTAATATCCAATTTCCTTCGTGTCACATTATGAGCCGTTTCTCACTACGCAAAATATCTTGATCGGGCGTCGATTCGACGCTGGGCAACCTTGGGACTCGAGTTTTCCTCCTGCACGAGGTGCTAAGATTCCATGAGATCATATAATGAGTGTTAGGACTAGCCTTTTGTATTTTGTTGTTGCTTGTTACTAAGGTTGATATTTATTGGAAGGAATGCAAAATGAGGCGAGATAGTGGTATAGGTAGGTCTTTGAATACTTTTTCTAGTAAATTAATAGAGAAGATCCTTATGCAAGCATGGGAATTACTTGAAGATGTTTTGTTTATTTTAGTAATAAATTGTTGCATGTTTCCTTTTAGAATTAAGTTTCCAGTTCATTTCTCTGTTCTTACACGATGGAAAAAGATACACCATGTTTTAGTACCACTTTGTTCATTGTAGAATTTTTTTACATAAGAAGTAAGAAGTTATTCTTTGATAATTTTAGCAGAGTTTGATTCTTTGACTTGTCTGAGTCTCTGGACGATCCATCTCGATTTTCCATGTGATGCTAAAAAAGCATGACAGAAGCATAAACTGGGGGATTTTAAAGAAAAATTTGGATCAGCTGGGAAGACAGTGGAAACGATTCGCTGATAGTGCAGGCTGCAGCTTCAGAAAAACGGGGACACGACTTAAAAATAGTAGGCGATCCGACGCCTATCTCGAGGGGCATTAAAATATTATCCAAACGCCGAATATATTTTCACGTCAAAGTGCATACGTTCTGGGAGCGAGGAACAGTGGATTTTTAAAACGGTCCTAAAAATATCCCTCGATTTCCCAAGAAACAGTTTGTCATTCTCGTTGGTGAACGCCCCGATAGCCTCACAATCTACGTACGCACACATCTCGCCAGAAAAATTATAATCAAGCCTGTGCTCATAAATTACCCCGATAAGTATTTTAATCGGCGAATAATATGTCACAATTTTCTCAACTGTGAAACACTTTTTCTTTTCCCCCGTCGAGAGAAAATGGTAAATCTCTTATGAAACTAGCCGCAGCTTCCACGTGCTTATTTTCTCGAAACTAGCCTGTAATTTGCGGTAAACGTATCGATCATTCTTGTCGACACCCTGTTTCATTAACCAATTTACTTAGTGAGAAACGAACCAGCTCGCGGCCGAAGGAAAGCGTGCTCCCTGAACCGCATATGAAACAGGAGCGACGAAAACTTGGGAAAGGTCGCCGATTTATCTGGCAGCCCCCTGTAATTACACAAACTCTGCCACACACCTCTGCTACGCGCCTTCTCTTTTTATCTGGCCTCACGACGCCGTTACCACAATCCGTGTAAATAATTTCGTTATCTCAAGTAACCTTCTATTCGAGTCTAGCGCGATCGTTGATCACAATTTAGATATCACGCGGGAAATTCCTCTGTGTCTCTCGAATTCCCGCGCATGGTAACCCGAGGAACAATAAATAATACCACGAAGCACGGAGGAAAAATTATATTAAATGGGGGGTTCTCGGTGTGGGAGACTCGAGGAAACTCAGACTCGCGGAGGAATGCAGAAGTCTAGTGCAGTGGGAAGCAGAACAATAAATGATTCGCTTACGACTAGTGGCGGTATTTTGTAAATGATGCTTTCCTTGATTTTTTAGAATGGATGTTTTAATGTTTTACTTCATGTTCTTTTACTTTGCCTGATTTTCTTGGTTTGTATTAAATAATTGTTGAGTTTATAATTGAATCTTCTATTGTAGTTATTATTATTCTACACAGCAGGGAATAACAAGATTGCATCACTTCTTAAAAATACAATTTTGTTGAATAATTAAATACAATATAAACGCGGTATCTAGATTAAGTTATTTTACAGCTCATACCTTTGACTTAAGAAGGTAAATCATTTAATGTCCAACATGAAAGCAATTGCTGCTCATGTGAGATTGAAACCAGTAACATTGATATTATTAAATAATGCAATCTTTATAGTAGCATCCAATATAATTCCTGATTCCTGAAATCAGAAAAAATAAGCAGATACATCTTTTACTGTATAGATAATTCTTTTTCTTAGTACTAATTTTATACGAACATACGAAAGAAAAACACAAGAAGACGTGCTCCAAATTCGTGAAAGAAGAAATTCAATGCAAGAGACAACGCTGAAGAAAGTGTGAGTGACATGTGAGATCGTGATACTCGATGACATTCAAGGGAACTAAAATTGAATCAAAGATTGTGGTATGCAAAACGATTGATTAAACTTGGTCTAATAAAAGGATGGGGAAATTTTCACGAGCACACCGCGAAGCACATCAAGAAGAAGGAAACTAACGAAATTATCGAAGATGCCTCGACTCTGAAACGGGCCAGGATGTTCTCCAAAATGGATCTAGCCGTCTTCTTCGCTCTATTGATATCTTTGACGGTAAGAATCGAGCATTAAGCAATAAAACGTTTACTCACGATTTAACGCGCTATTAAGATACATTTGGGCTGGCTCCAATTTGATTCTAGCATCAATGCCAAACTCATAGATTTAATTAATGTGCAGCCATTTCGAGCAGTATGAAGTAGGCGTACGAAAAAAGGGAGTAACTGTAAGTCGGTCCCTTTGAAGCTAAATTCAAAAGACTTCTTTAGAATATCACTTTCTAAAGAACCTGTATAGGCATATGTTTTGAAACTAAAGAACTAGCTTCAAATTATTCACTTGGGATAGTTCAATTGAAGGTATAAAGCAAACTAATATCTAATAAGCAAGTTTTAATAGTTTTGTGTGCCAAATATTCTATAATTGAGATATTAGAAAATTTGTTAAGCAGGTGTTCCAAATTTTCAAAGATTTATTATAATACTTCTGTATCTCAAAATCGACCAAGTTTTTTCCCAAATTAGTTTCTATTTGATTCTTTGTTTTAATTTTCAGGCCTATCATATTCTTACGTATTGTACTTAAACTCTTAGTTAGATTCTTTAAATATCAATCACTGTTGCTATTCAGTGATCCCTACAGAATTTAGAGCGATTCCAATCGACCAATTAGTTGATCGAGGTTTAACCCAATTCCTAAGCAACGAGATTCCCAAAGCCAAGTCTAGGCGATAGCATCGTCCAACGCGGACATTATAATTTATACGCTCCACAAAAATCCTTGTCCCGCGACGTCACCCAAAGTGATTCGTTGAAAGACAAATTACAGGATATCTGGCGCCCCGTGCTTCAAGCCCGTCCGTTCTCAGCACATGCTGAAAAGCCACGAACCACGCGGAGAGCGCTCCTTTTTTCTCCTCCCTCGATTCTCTCGATCCTCTCGTGTCTTTTTTTTTCCCTGCGCCTCGAGTCGTTCGAGAAAACCGGGAGACCCGAGAAGAAGCGTCTTCCCGGTGATGCCAGCTAACCACCATCACGGGGGCAATAAAAAGTATTACACGGTCGTGTCTCTTTCGTGTCACGATGATAAGAGAGAGCCTTTTCGGCGGAACGTCTCCGCGTATGTGTCACTAAAATTCGTCGAATCTGTGTCGCTGTATTTTTTACTGACACTCGAATTGGCTCGGGTGTAGGAGTCCCTCTCGTGGCCTGATGCCTTTTTTCAGTGTTGCCCGAGTTGTAGTCGATATGGAAGCAGATTCTTGAAGCTTGTTTTCGCTTGTAACGTGATTTCCTGGGGAATACAAATTGCGCTCTTTATTTGTTGGGGAGTTTATGCTTGATCCAGGAAGCGGAGGAATGTCGAGAAAGGTGTGTCGTATCATCATTGTAGGGAAAATATATGTCCAACAAGAAATGTATATTTTAGAGAACTGAAGAAAATGTTACAGAGTTGATAAGAAGTTATTGATCAAACCCTACAGTATGAAGTTATTTAAAAATATTGTGATTTTTTAAATGAGAAATGCTGTCATGAATATAACATATGGCAATATTAGATGAGTTTGGTAGAGTAGTATTTTATATTTTCAAGAACTACGATATTTTGAACTAACTTCGTATTGTTGCTTTTGATCGAAAACTTTTTGCCAAGTACTGCTTGTTAAACCCTGCATTTTTCATACAGCAAATTTTAATGAAATGTTTTATCCATCTTCATCTTCATAATAGAGTAATTCTTTAGCTCTGTATATTTTTTGTGTTTCTTCAATTTTACTACTCGCATAAAAAATTGTTTCAATTACAAAGAATAAGAGAAATATCTAACTCTTCCTCAATGTAAGTATTCGAACACTTTCATCGTCCCGAGTCATACATATTTGAATCTTCTATTACTGCTTGTTTCAAGAAAGAATCATTTCTATATTCAAAACGACAGCGGAATGAATAGCACGCGTTTCCAAGCAGCTGGTAGCGCCATGGAAGGCGTTCAGCAAATTCAGCGACGCTTTCGCGCCGAGTGGCTAATGAATCGTCGCTGGTATTCGTCATTAGTTTAATCAGCCTTATTATTACCGTTTCTACTGGGACCTAACGAGGGCCCAGCGTCGCGAAAAGGTAAATAGTCCTCGCGTATTTCTTAATGAACGCTTATATATTAAAATTACGACTTATATATCTTGCTACACGATCGGGTCCCCTTTAAACCGGTTTTTTCGCGTCCATTAGGAACTATGACGTACAAAATGACGATCGTGGAACGTGGATCGCCGACGAATCTTCCTTTCGCATAAAACTCAGATAAATCCTAAATAACAAAGTAGTCTGGGCCAGAAATGGTCCGACTGTCGCGGTTCTCGCGCGTAAAAGGAATTCCTGCCATAAATTAAACACTGAACGGCTTTAAACTGTTCTTCTTACAAAGAATACTCTCCGCTGTTGCAGAAACCCATACACCGCGAAACTATAAGGGGAGAGGAAATGCAAAATTCGAGGCAGCTCGATGGAAAGTCGAGAGCAGCTCGTCGAGGCTATTCGTTGCTCTCATATCCACCACTCCCTAATTAATTAACATAAGAGATATGCAAGCGAGCTTGTATCATGTCAATCTAGATTTTCGCCACCGTTCAATCTGCTGTTCAAATGTCCCATGAATGAGACAGGTGAGCGTATAAGTCGAGAATATTCCAATAAATATTCCATAATGGAATAATAATAATAACCAAACGATGTAGGAAACGAATGAGAGGAGACAGTAGTAAATATCGAAACGCAGTATTAGAGTGCCCATTTAAAAGACGCAAGGGATTGCTTTTCTATTTCCAGGTTTCCACTTCTGAGTAAATATAACTCTATTCAGCCGACCGTCGATACGTAACTGTATTCATCCACCAATTTATTTCACGGCGCCTTGAATCTCAATCTCCCAAGAAAGGCTAGACGTCAGCCGCTACCAGTGCTCGACGCGTAATAAACCACATTTACATAACTTTTGCCTCGCGATTGCCCCCGTAATAACGTACATCACGGTAATTATCGTTGCAGCCCGTGGATAGAAGAGGCACGCGAGCCACCCTTCGACAAGCGAGCAAGATGTCGTTTTATTAGCGCGTTTCAAATGTCGCTCGTAAATTACGCCGTTTAATTGTGGCGAACGCGCGGCGTCGATTTTTTCGCCGTTTCCACTGATGAACAGAGCCCGTCCCTGACGTCCAAGGTCCATCTAGGAAGTTCCATATTGCGTGGAACGCATTCCTGTGGTTAAATGTTCCGAGTAACGCGTATTCTTATGCTGGCCAGATAATGCGTTTGAGGACAGATCCGAAAGCGTTGGGCAAACGCTTTTAAGCGTCGCAGGAAGTGGACATGGTCCAACTTTATCCTTGATCCATATACAACGATCGAGTCTCGTTGGTGTCTTTCTTCTTGGTCTGCGGAGCGAGGCTCATTAATCACGCGAATTGAAATCTATTGTAAGTGTCCACCTTGCCTCTTGAGATTGTCGCTGTTCCATAGAAACTGTTCTACCATATGTAAGTAGATACATGTGTGTTGGATGAGGGAATCGAGGACTTAGAGAGTATTTAGTGGTTTCTGTTATGTAAGTTGAGGATTTGAAGGTGTTTGTTAGGATTACCAGGAATTTTTCTTTGGTAACAATTTTTTGTGGATAATGTTAGAAAGAGAATCTCAGTGACCAGATGGTTAGAAATATTATTGCGTTACCGGTTTTGTTATATGAAAAGTAACTATGCTGTTTCGTCGATCGTTTTAGTAGAATGTGCCTGTTCAGGACAGACAAGAGATGCTAAATAATAGCAAGCGTACTATTACACTCTGAAGGTTTATAAGAGCTTTAGTAGTATTAATTCCTCCATTTATAATCATAAAATATTTTTTAATAATAACCAGTGTAGTATTATTTTCTATTATGAGAATCCCCTTTCTAACACTCTGCTTACTATTAAAAGAATAATTAACTTATAATATTGAAATAATAATAATGCACAAGTCTTCTCAGATAAAAATAACTCACCATCAGAGTTCATATTTACAGGCATCTCAAAATCGACACTATTTGAAGCATAATACTCTTTTAACAAATCCACTATGCGTTCCAGACTACTGAAAGTATTTTTTCTTATTTAAACTTCAAGACTAAGACCTTTTAACACTTTCTTCCTCACACTCAAATAATTAGTATTTCACCTAGCATTTGATATTAAAAAATTCCAAAGAGTGAAACCCATTAGTGGCTGCGAAAAAAGGACAATCCGCAGTACATTCAAGGCTGATAAGCCATAAGGATTTAACCGCGAAGATAGGAGGCGTACAATGTCCCGAAGTGATAGTTTGATAGATCGGATTAAAAATCCAGAAGTATCCACCACTGCTAGTAAGTTAGATACGATTCATCCAGGAAGTTGTGCATCTCGAAGCGTTTCCTCGTTTTCAAGTCACAGACTGGACATGCATTCTCAAGCTAAGGCATTGTAATAAATTACAAGCAGTTTGCAGCCTCCTGTAAACGCTTTGCTTGCGAGCTCCTACTCGTTTTTATAAATAAGTCTTACGAGAAACGTCTTTATATCTTGTTAACGAGGTAAACGTGTGCATTGTAAATTGTAATTGCTAGAGAACATTGTATAGTGCTATAATTGGACTTTGTAATAACAGCTACAAGCAAGTGTGACAAACGACTTCTGCTTGCAAAGCGCAGAGGGGATCAAGGACTTTTTACTAATAGTGTTAAGCTGATTGTAATCACGTTCTTCACACTTCATTAATTCTTTCCATTTTGTCACAATCCTTTTTTCTCATTAATCATTCTGTGTTATTGGGACTTAAGTTTTGATTTGTGAATTCCTCGGTAATATGTCTAAATTTTCAAGGAAATCTTCCTCCTTTTTTCGCAATCAATTTGCTTTCACGACTCCCCGACAGACAGTAGGAAGATATTTATTCATGGACCATCAGTTTCGTGTCTCGTTTCTTTTCCAGCGTTTTGACACGCGGTTAGTGCAGGGTCATGATCGCGCAGGTTGCAATCATTCGACTTTCATTGCTCGTCGAGCACGCGTCGCACGCTGTTCAAATCTCCCTTGGCAGCTCGACCACATACTTTCTTTGCTTCTCATTTGCACGTGATCATTTTACACTTAATCGTTCCAATAAATATCAAATACTCCACATATATCACCTCCTTGTGTTATCACCTATAGAAACAGGTTTTTCCATGGTATTTCATTCATAATTCTATGCTTCTTCATTTTCAATGAATATTTAGAGCTCTGTATCTAGAGTGAATATTAATTTCTAATTAATTTTCTTATTAAGAACCTCTGTGAGCAATTACACGAATAATTCTGTTAATATCGAATCTTGATATAATTTGAAAATACTTGTGAAGAAGCAGTGTCAGGAAATGTATCATATTTTCGATAAGCTACTAAAGTAGAGAATCAAAATTTCTTTTGAATAAAAGTGAATGCAATTTCGACTTCGCTCGACACTTAACTTCGCGATGACGGTGCACGTGACCGTGCTTGTTCACAGGCGATCGGTTCTGCTTTCCCGTCTCATCCCTTTCTCATCCCGCGCATTACGAAGCTCTTATACGCGTGTCAGCGAAGGCAGTTTCATTGCGGTGAGTTATCGTCTGAAGGTGGGCAATTCGTCAGCTCTTGTTCCACAGGGCGGAAGTGGAAGGTAGATTGAAGAAAGGGACTCCATGACATGGCCATTCCAAAAATAGATAGCCAAATTTCAACCATACATTCCACTGTATTATATTCACTTCTTACTCATTATAAAGAAATTAATTTCAAGAACGATCAAGCTTTTTGAAAATTTCTAAAATGTCCATAGTTTATAATTGCAATTTACCTATCTCTGTTAAACAAAATTGTTACTGACAGTTTTCCTAAGATTTACGTCTAATCCTTTTACAACTGGCGCCATGTAATTGAACAACTTACTAAGGTTACTAGCAGATCGCCAGCTCGAGCTCTGGTTGCTCCCAAGGAGCAGACAGATCGTGGATGCGAGTTAGACGCGCGTGTCAGTTCGTCGGACCACCGTGAAAAAGCATCTTGAATTCACCGCGGAATCTGGTTTTATCTAGGAAAGTCAATTATATCCATCACGTGGAAACAGGTTGAGAGGCGTGAAAAGAAGGATGGAATTCCGTGAAATAGTTCGGGCGAACGCACAGCACGTGATTTTAACGCGCGAAATAACTTTCTCAAGAGCGTCTCATGCGTGAAATACGCAATGGTTCATGTAGGTACTTACTTTGGGAAGGAGTACACGTTAAAATGGATTCATAAGTAGTCTCAGGATTTCTGAGCTCCTCAATGTAAGTAGCTTTTGTTATATTCCTGGGTGGCTGATTATGTTCCTGGGTGGCTAATGATTATGTAGTAACAGGATAGTGGTAACTCATGTCTTATTAATTTTATGTCTGTTACTAGATTTATATATTTCTGTTCATTTAATGAGTTAATGAACGCTTTGGATAATTATTCATAACTTCCATAAGATATCTACTGTATACATATAATTTAAAGTAATAGATCAAATTGAAGTCGTTTTATTATAGCATATTACAGTATTCTTTTATAGCAAGAAATACATCTATTTAATCAATTTGTGAATATATAATTTGTAAATTAGTCGATGGGCTTCATCATTTAACGCTAACTTCATTTTCTCAATTAAAACATATAAATCTGTTGCACAGTTCAATACATTAGTAAGATGCATGATTCATGAACACAACTTATCTTCCTACAGCTCTTGGGCTTCAATAAAAAAGTTCCTCCATTCTCAGTGAATCATCTTTAGAAATGTCAATCGATATTACAAGATCCTTCGAACCACTCACTCCATAAACATTTCTCGTCGAATTTGGATAAATGAATCAGACTGCCCTATCGCCAAAGCCACAACCCTGTCACAGTCATCGCAAAGATCGTCCCGATATCGTCTGAATCGACTTCGACGTTCATTCTTGCTGCGTTATTTTTGTGGTCACTAGAGCCATTTAATCCCCATCGCCGTGAATTCGGAGCATAATGCTGGACTCGTGGGCCAGGATGATTCATTCGGTCCTCCCGAAGCCGATTATTAATTAGCCGCTTATCTTAATGACTTCACGCGACTTCCCTTCCCTTTTTTTGGTCTTTAATGTCCCTGTAATGTGGGCAGATCGTGCAAGAGCAGACCTTTTATCGAGATAATGAGGGAGATAGACAGAACAGCATCTTGGACATTATGTTTCCAATAAATTCAAATTTTAAGTAGCAAAATTACTGCAAAATTGTTTAGGAAAATTGAAGGAAAAATTAACCATAAACTTGAAGCATGTTTATGTTAATTCATTCCTCTGTAATACTTATCTTGTAATAAGATAATAATTCTGCTTCGAAAGTTCTTTCATAATGTCCTTTAAAACAGCCTAAATTAACATCATCAAATATGATATAATTAACATCATCAAACATGATAGACGCGAACAGCCTGATATGATATAACTCACACTCACGTACGTCGTGATTGCTTTAACTTACGACTAGAAAAACAAGTCCTAATTCTCCAAACAGTCTCTCCTCAGAAACTGAACAGAAAGCATAGCAAGAAATCTCGAATTCCAAGGAAAGTGGGTATTCAAAGCTTGACGTCACTTCGCCTGCATCCCTTTCGACTGCACCGTGAAATATGGAACACGTTGCATTCATCTCTGTACGTTTACGATATTTCTCACAGTCACGAGGCGCCGCGCGAAACGTCTGATATCAAAGCCCTCGGCGTATTATCTAGGCCATCCGGAAGGCGGTTTTCCCTCGGAATATACACGTGGTCCAAGAAACGTACGCGGGGTACGCGTGAACGCAGGTTGTTTTATCACAGTGTAAACACCTGACGCGCGTTCGCGCGCGGACCCACTTACAAATGTAGCGAGGAAGAATTATGGCTCGGTTATTACAAGTTAACGCGCGCGACGTAATTTAATGCACTTTAACGCCTCCCATAGATTTATGCCCAGTCGAGCAACGATTAAAAACGTAGTTTTGTGAAAACTCGCGAAACCCTGCGACATGCATGCAGATTACGCGGACTATGTACTTGTGTAAGCGCTACCAGTATGAGGGATCCTTGGGGAAATAAATCTGTGGCTATAAGGCAAAACGACCTATGTGAGATTTTCAAAAATTTCGAGTTCAGGCGTTGACTGATATTTGGAATATAGAATTTATATTTTTGGAAAGAAGAAAGGGAATTAAAGGAACTTTGTCATCTAAAAATAAGGGCTCAAGAAGACATAAGTCTATAAGACAGTATTGAAGCTGAAAACTTTACCAAAGGGTAATGCAATATTAACAAAAAACTAGTCATTTGATATAAATCTAAAAAGACTAATAATTGCATCATGAGATTTTGATACAAATCTATGTCTATTTGTAGTACCTGAAAACTCATGGAAATGTGATTGATAAGTAGATCTTTTACGGATTGAAGAAAGTTGCAAGAAGTGGTGTTCTTCAATAGCTCATTATTAATGTACTGAAAACTTGACACCTATTAATTTTGCTCGAAATAATAAGTATATTTCTTAAAGGTTCGTCAAGGCTTGATAAGTAACTATTGACACACCACTGTCTATGTTGTTCTATGTAGATTTGACGATAAGAAACAGGAATATCGGGGTCACTCTATTGTCCAACCTTCTTGACATATACCATTCTCATTCTCAGAGGTACATTTATGATTGACAATGATCTAGGATGCAGGATTCTTTGGGAGACCAATATATGAAACGCAGGTTGGAACTTATGTTATTGGATACATGAGTATTTGATACTTAAACTAATTTAAGTTTCTTAAACTAATTGGTCTCCTGTGTTCTTGAACATTTAGATACAAAAAGGTCTGGATAGTTCAGTAGTTGCATATTTAGACATTTAGACACTTGAATATTTAGATAAGTAGGAGCTTGAATATCTACTTACCTAGGTCATTAAGCAATTGGACATTTAAGAATTTGGATATTTAGGCAAAGTAGGTAATTAAATATTTGCACGCTTGAGTAGATAATTGAATACCTAGATATTTGAATAATTATAGACTGAAATCCTGAGATCTATAGGTGAACATTTGGGTGTCCGATTAACTAAACATCTACTCTCCTGAAAGCTTGAATTTTAAAAACACCTAAACATTTCATTCAAGCACTCCCATGTCTATTATTCTTCCTCAGAAATTTAAATAAAGTATTCAAAACCTTCTAGCATTCGTCCCAGAAAGATTCTGCATCCAATCGATCATGCCCTTTATGTAAATTATTGTCCTCGGTTTAACATGGATAGTTATGTAATTAAGGGAATCCATAAATTTCTTCATAATTATAATACCAACTAGACGGTTATAAATTACGGTCAGGATCATAAATATACATCCTAGATAATCATCGACTCGAGATAACGTTTAACGTCCAGCACGGCTGGCGCGTTACACTCGATCCAGTCGTTGATATCGAGTAAATCAGGGACCTGTTTCACGCCATTTGACATTATCGAAAGGTAATCGAGACCCCGTGGCAGAGCTCTCAATTGTTCCCTTTCCCCCTTCGTTCGATTTATAAATTCGCTCATGCGATATTCATACAATTAAACATCAAACGATCCCCTCCTCCCCTGACACGAGCAACAAGCAACTTGACATTCATCCCGGGTTAATCCAATCAGAGTGAGGAGTGTCACTTTGGGCGCGGCTTTTATATGCACGCCACTGATTAGCTTTTACTGAAAAAAGAAGGTGTCGTTCGACGGCACAGCATGTTGCGTTCAGCTCTACCGACTATCAAGGACGAGGCTGCTCACCTGGTGGAAAACAATTTTTTTTTTTATTTAGCACATACGTATACAACAGACAAAATGTTGCAAAGTTTGGTATTTGCCAAACACTATTTGGCGTATTCAAATCAGAGGTCGGGATCAATTGAATTTGATAGAGAAAGTGGGTGGTCCCCTGAATGCTAATGGACCATTAGATACTTCGATGATAGGTCTATAAATATCTACAGAAATTGCTGGAATGAAATTCCTGTAAGTGGCTCGAAAGGAATATCCAATTTTAGTTGAAACGATAGGACCCATTTTTCAAGAAGACGAAGAGAAGAAGAAGTCTCTTACGAAGGCTTCATTTTATTAGGCAATTACTATACCTATTCGTCACAAAGTAGTCAAACCAGCTTTTGAAGATTCTAGTCTCTGAACATAGTATAAATTCCTAGCTCGATAGACTGAATAATTTCAACCATGAGTTAACTAATCGACTCTCCAGGTCCTGCGAGGACAAAGCAGCACTTTTTACAGTGCAACGACCCGTGACGTTATTCCAAATTGCGAAACAGTGGTACCGAAATAGAGCAGAATATTCAAGAAACCCGTCATGGATTGATCGCTCAATCAAACGGTAGTAATAGATACGAAGTTCCAGATCCGACCTGAATCACCATTAAAGCACTCGCTACTACGTGGCCATGTGGTCTTCCCCTGTAATTTATAACCGTCTTTCGCGTCCCATATACCGATTCCGCGCCCATGTAACGCTAACCCACGCGATTCATCGCGCAATCTCTTATCGCCTTCATCTTCCTCAACTTCGTCGCACACGCCAATAGTAATCACTCGATGGGTACACCACACTATCCTTCAGGATCCCCTTTCGCAACCTGACTTTCATATTAACAGCTCCTCCTGAATACGAATCGCGTCCCCTTTGCATTGTTACGATCGTCCCAGAAACTTGGCTTCCAAGAATCTCTCGGCATCTCCCTCTTCTGTGCTCGATTAAAATCGCAAATGGTCGCGCACTTACGAGGCGCGAATGCCAATCGCGTTTTCGCAGCGCAGTGCAAGGCGCCGTGGACACGATGCAGCTTGATCGTTGATGGAGGCACGCAAGAAATGCTCGGTTAAAGTGCTTCCCATGAGTGGTCCTCGATCGCTGCATCGACGTCTTCCGTGCGCTTCCGGCGCACTGGAGCTGTCGAGGCTCGAAGACTCGGCGACAGCGTGCACCCGGGGACGCCCGAAACCGCGGGTCCAGGCTAAATTTGCGTCGTGACGTCTGCGATTTTACGTCTGTGTTACGCGCCCTGACGCGTGCTCTCGACACGCGTGTTGTGACTTACTGATTCGCGATGCTCCCTCGCTCAGGGTTCAGATCTGCTTGATTCAATAATGCCCCGTGGCTTGTTTGCCTGGCGCTGGCTAAGTAACCACGTGCGCAAACACTGCCACTGTTTTGACTAATTACCGCCAGCGAATGGCCGCCACTTCTGAATGATGGGACAAGCGAAACTTGGATGGAGATTTGCGAAACGCGATGCTTTAAGGGGTTCTAAGCTGAGGGATGAAGGGGAGAGCTATGGGAGGTAGTGGGTGGAAAGTTTGCAGCCACTTCTGGTGAGTGTTCGTTAATGGGATAGAGAGTATCTGAGAGTTTGGTATCCTGAAGATTTTCACTTTTTTGGAACTTTGTGGATTTGTGAAGGGATTCAAGAGAAGTACTGAGCAATTTCCTTTTTTTCTGCTTCTTCTAGGTGGAAATATCTTGTAACCTTCAGAGTACACTAGATCGTGACCTGGGTCTATGGAGATCCAGTAATAGTCTTTCATACGCCATAAAATTGTGCAATGGAAGTTATTAACTTCCTTCTGTTACGAGTTGAATGAAAATGTCCAAGAAAGTTTTTCAGTGGTTCCGCGATAGTAACACGCTGTTGAGTTTGAATTTCATTTCACACCTTCCAACTCAGTAGCTTATAGTCTTGTCTCTAATTTTATATCAATTGGTTCTGCAAAGTTAAAATTCTTTGGCGTAGTAGATATGTTTTGCACCACATGGCCACATAACAGCTTGCCATATTCAGCACCATGGAACATGCCCTGTCCGGTTGAAAAAAATCAAAGATACTTATCGCGGATACCAATGCAATGTAACAAGCAAGCAATGTGTCTGACAAAACGAGCGTAACGCTTTCCATTATTTCTGTTTGGTTCGTTCTGATTGCTTCGTCGTTGAGAGCGTGTAAACGTTCTGTTACATTGGTGTCAGTCTCGTTTCCCTTACAATATCTCTTTTTTATGCTGTTTGTCCGATACTGTGCCCATGGGTGCCATACTCTGCACAAAATGAACAGAAAAAGTTTTACCTAAATATTTGTGGTACTAAAAACAATTGGAGCTTTATCAAAATAAAAGAAATGGAAGGAGAAAAAATGTAGATCACTAGTGAAAGAATATTTCACTTAATTTCAATATTCTATTAAGTAATAAGATTATCTGATCTGATTAGTTAATGCTCCAATTATTTCAATTAAAGAAGATTTCAAAGTGAAGACTAGACATAATTGAAATCAGTCCAAAATCCACTAAACCTGTTTCCATTACACAAACATTAATTTCACGTTAATTACGCTGGCAGTGTCTCCAAAGCCGCTGTAATGGACACCTCATCGATGGGATTTTCACGGAACCGACCTTGGAGCGGGGTTACAACTTGGTAGCTACAGTTCCAAGAGGAGCTCTGGCTGTGAACGTGACACAGTTACGACACACGGAGAACTATTTAGGTAAGAGTGTAACAATGTATATTTAACGCGCAGATCATGCTGACCAAAATACTTGAGTGCATCTTCGAAAAAAAATGAGATATTCCTGTAACGAAGTCAGGGAAACAGAAAAGGCTCAAAGAGTGACTAATCAGGATTTATGAAGCAAAGGCGCGAAAGCAGATGGAGAACAGTGAAACTGAACGCGTGGCAAATGAATCCTGACTCTGATCAAACTGATTTTAACGAACTGTGTCAGCAAGTAAATCGTCGCCGCGATTGTGAGCAACTGGCTGAGGCTGTTCGCCAATTCGTCTGGATTATTGACACATGATTTGCTATCGTCAGAATCTGCCTATCGTCTTTGCTCCTAGCTTGCACTCTTGTATAATCTAATCTCTTGTTACGTTGATCTAAGTGGAACGTATCAAACTGTCTCTTATAAATGAAGTGCAAGTATTGATAGGCGCATAATGCCCTGTCTTACAGTATCAACGCCTGGTTCCTGGGATTAGTCGATATCGTCTGATGTTTGATATTAAATGTGACGACAGGGATTGAATTGAAATTAATGGTAGTGTTGCACTCTTCATGCAAATGAACTGAAGAATAAATAGAATGATTCCTTCAATTTCTTTTTTGTCGATTTGTAATATTATCTATTACTGTTTTACTTATGGATATTCATTTTTGAGATATTAAAATATAACTTTCATATAATTAGGATACGTAGAAGTTTGAATACCTTCTGAAGGAAGTAAAGAAAAATTTAGACAGAAAATTAGAAATGGAGAAGTGTTCTGATATAAAAAGATCAATGAAGAATGAAACATTGAAACTGAATTAGAAGTAGAATGATTGATAATATCGATCTAACGTTTCGTTTAACGAAGTCTGAAAGACACACAGCGGGTGATTCGGGCACACGTCATTCGCTAAATGACTCGTCTATATTTCTAATGGATCGTATCGAGTACACTGCACCAGGAATCAGCAATTTTCGCATGCGAACGTTCTGAATGACTCTCCGTTTCATTACGCGATTCGTTTCTCAGCGCACGACACGTGTGCGAAATAATTAGCGAAGCGAATGACCGAGTTTATCGATCATAATATTTCGTAACTCTTCACCTCCACAGATGTCTTGTTCTAATTTCTAAAACAAACTTCTATTCAAAAATGAATCATTTCCCTAGAGGTACTGAACGTCATTGTTACCCGTACATTCCAGAGACGTCTTAAAAACGTCTTAAAGATATCCAGTAAAGTCCTAAAAATGTCCAAAAAATATCTTTAAAACATGCTAAGTTACAAATCAGTAAATTTTCACAATGTTTTAAAACCCATTCATGAGACATCTTAATATCGTTCAGATTACGCTTGTAAGACGTTCAGACAAAAAATAGACGACTTTAAGACGTCGAAAAACGTAGGTTTTTAAGACTTCCATGAAGTGCATTTTTAAGACGTTTTATGAAAATAAATTTCGAAAGTCTTTAAGATGAATCAATTATGTCGTAAGACGTTCAGATATAAAATGGAAACAAAATAGACGTCTGCAAGACGTCGTCTACTATCTGCATATGCATCTACAATTTCAGTAATTTAATCACAAAGAAAGTCGAATAGAAGTACATTATAAATTCAATGGAATAATTGAATTGCTCTGTCAACTTACAAAATTTTGATTAAGTGGAAAGTTAAGTGAAATCTCATATGGTGGGTCATTCATATGTAAATACCAACTTTATAAATTACTTTAGGTGTATGTAAATCCTTTCAGCGATCAAATTGCAAGATGGTAGCTACTTGTTCAATGGGAATTACAGTATTAACTTGTCTGGTAAATATCCAGCGGCTGGGACGACTTTCATTTACATTCGACAGGGCCCTCAAAACTTGGAAAGCTTCTCTGCTGCTGGTCCATTACAGGAACCTGTCGATGTTATGGTAAATAGTCCATTGTTTCAGAGAAAAATTCAATGTTGCATCTTTCAATGCATCATTTGCATTGCTCGAGTGAAAACGCTTTACAAAGTGAATCTTGAAAATCATGTATGATGAGGTATTCATATTTCTGAATCAGGTTTTGTACCAAGAACCTAATCCAGGTATCGTGTATCGTTACATCATCCCTGGCAATACAAATGCTCCTGCGAATCCTCATTTTGGGCATAAACTAGGTACTAGTAATTATTTGAATATTGTGATACGTAACAGATTCTTTAAGTTATCTGAAATATACTCCTAGTAATTTGTTATTATTTACCTACTATTTTATATAAATATATTTTAATTGCAGGTTCCAGTAAAGCTAGCGAACCTATTTCGCCTAATGTTCCCCACAGGAAGTAAGGATAATTCAATATTTAGTCTTCTTCTTGACTATTTTGAAGAAGATGTTATCAATTAAAATGTACTTGCTTTTTAGAACAGAAACTGGATCGACGATCAACGATGGAAGCCAAACATATCTACCAAGGCGCTATAAAAAGAGAAAATTTATTTGGAAGCCGAGTGGCTACACCGAATGCAGCAGATCCTGTGGCGGAGGTATAACAATATCTACTTGAAAACACGATATATCTATTTTACAAGCAAAATGAGGTTTCCAGAAGTTTACCCAGAAGATAAGATATCACCTTCTTACTGTTACTCGTCTTCTTTAAAAAAAAGGTTTCCAGATGCTGAAGTACACTTGCATAAGAGAGCACACGCTGGCACAAGTGCCCGATAAGAGATGCCATGCGATGGAGAAGCCGCGAGAAGTTCAAGTGCGTTGCAACACCATGCCTTGTCCACCCAAGTAAGTCCATGACTACTTAACTCGAAATAGTATTACGAAAGACTGTATTTTTCGTAGAAATTTAAAAATACGGAATTTAAAAAACTTGAACTTCTTTGTAACTGTATCTTCGTAAAATATTAAAGAACAGTACTAATTACTTCGTAATTTTTAATTAGTTAAGAATTTATCTGATACTGAATTTTGTAAAGATGGAGAGCTGGTCCTTGGAGCGAGTGCTCTGTCACATGCGGCAGTGGGACTCGCGTCAGGGAATTAGAATGCGTGCAAGAAATAAAACCGTCATTGGTAATGAGAATAGCCGACGGCGCCTGCATGGAACCGAAAATTCTTCCCACATCTGAGGTTTGCGAAATGCCAGAGTGTGAATACGACGCGAAAATAACGCCAACCACAATACCGCCCCCGCAATGGAACGTGGGCACATGGTCTTCGGTAATTTTCTTCTCTTTGTTATATTCTGCGCATCTTGTCTGAATAATTTTATAAATTAGTAGTGGAACTGCTAATACTCTGATAATAATAAATGAATAGTACAACTACTAATATTCTGATAATAATAAATTAATAGTACAACTACTAAGATTCTGATAATAGGTGCAACAATTGTTACTAAAACAGTGTCCTATGTAAATGTTTTCTGTATTACAGTGCTCAACGTCTTGTGGCCCTGGAAGAAGAACGAGAGTGGTTAATTGTATCACAGAAGGACCTCCTTGTGATCTCGAAGAGAGACCTATTACCCAAGAAGTCTGCGATCTAGGACCCTGCTCTACTAAACCACCCTTAATAAACACTGTCTCTACGAGGCTACAGAGTCCACAGTGGTTGTACACTGAATGGTCTGAAGGGGTAAAGATACTTCTTTTTATTCGACTTACAGAAATTTCTAATCAAACTCTACTAGGTTATTATTACATATTGGATTTAGTAACATTTTCTATTTAAAATTCTGGATTTTCAACAAAGTTCAATTAAAAAATTCATGATTTCTATAAACAGTATATAATATTTGTTTGTAACATTTCAGTGTTCGGCTGAATGTGGAACTGGTTTGCAAACGAGAAGAGTCTTCTGTGAAAAAAGTCCTGGAGAAGAATTTTGCGACGAATCTACTCGACCAGAAACGTCAAGGACTTGTTCTAGTAACAAAACATGCAGTGGACAATGGTTTACAGGCCCTTGGTCTGAGGTTCGTTGACATAATGTACACAAAGTACAAATTGTATAAAGAAGAAAAGTATTTGACTGATTAGATTCTTTAGTAGGGATTGGTACTAGAATCTTTTGTTCTCGAGATGAGTAATCGTTCCATTCATTGAATTATTCAATCATTTCAATAGTGGATTCTTTCTCTTGATGACTAATTTTAAGATGCTTGACGCCTACAGCTTTACCTGTTGAATAAATGACACTATTTATGGTCGTCTGTCGAACACAATACAAGAAGATTAGAAAACTATATTTGGAAACACAAGAGAATGAACAGTATTTTAAATAATCGTAAATCAGGAAACAATTATACTAATTTCACGTCAGTGTAAGATATCAAGCATTTTCTTTGTCTTTCCTCAGTGCTCCACAGAATGTGATTCAGGAGAACAAGTCAGAGACGTGGTCTGTGTGACGACTCTTCGTACTTCCCTTCGAGTAGTTCTGGACATGAATTGCCCTGCGAACAAACCGGAAACGAGAAGGCCTTGCAATAGTCCACCTTGTGCATCTATGTGGTTCATGTCAGACTGGACGGAAGTAATTTAAATAAATACATTCATCTGTAGACAAAGTTTAAGTGATGAACGCCTGAAACTTGGCAATCTGCTAAGCAAGGATTATTATGTCTGATAGGATCAGTAGAATAAGAATGTGAAGAGTGACAGGTTGCCCTGTCAGGCGTTTCCACTTCAACTTTGTACAAAATATGCAATATTTAAAAAAAATTCCTAAAATTATTTTGAATCCATTTTAGTGTTCTCGGTCCTGCGGAAAAGGTATTCAAAAGAGGGAAGTGAGGTGTTTGAACAGAGAAGGCCAACCACACGAGCATCATGAGCTTCATTGCAAGGAGAAGGATCGACCTCTGTCTCGAAGGGTCTGCAACGATTATCCTTGCAAAGACGACGTGCATGAAAATCACCACAGAGTTCTGCAAGTTCAAGACGATCCACAAGTGTCAGATGGTACTTCAACCTATATTATAACTTTTTGTATTCGCTTAATTATTGAAGTTGTTGCTTCGTTGACTTGAATTTTTATTTGTTTTAATTTAGGAATCGAAGATAGTCCACATTGCAAGGACAGTTTACCAAATTGCAACGCAGTCTCACAAGCTCGGCTCTGCACTTACCGATACTACCAACATATGTGCTGCATTTCGTGCTCTAAACGGAACCAGGAGCTAGAATGAAGAAAATTGTTCAACTCAAATGTATTTTGTCATGTAAATGTAACGTTTTAGTAAATAGTTAGCTCTACGACTGGATCATCGACAGTAACAATGGAATTCACGTCGCTGTAGATTTACTTACAACTGCACTGCCAGATAGCAATTCTAACATTGACCTTTGTACAGAGTCTTTTAGAATTGTAGAGACAAATTTAATTAGCTAAAAAATCAGTGAAACAGTTTGAACAAGTATTTGTTCTGATTATAGGTAATTAAATTTGCACTTATAATACTAAAGCACTCTGTTTATATACAAATGTTTAATAATGAAAAGAATTGCACAGAGATTTTATTTTATAAATGCATCAGTGATTCGATATTTTACGCTTTTGTAATAAATTATATTACGCGAAACGTTTTGTAACCTCTAGAAAGCGAATTATTTATCGACTTACGATATTTGTAGAGAATAGGGGACTAGCATGTACGCAATCGTTGAGAAACAAATTATTTGTGAGAATAGTGCCTTCGAAGCGCGAGAAAGATAACTTTCTATCGAATTATTGAGAGTTTTCATGAAATTACGAACGATGAATCAAAATGGAATCGTTAATGAACGATTATAGACTGATTGTGTAGTAAGGCGATATTGGCATTTAATTTGTATTATTTTTCATTACCCCGTATTTGCCATAATAAATGTTATGCTTTCTATGTATTTGTGTTATTCATTACCCAGTATATTGTCAGGAATTTAAATCATAGAAAAGAAGAAAATAACAATGCCTATCCATACGGGAAAATAAAATTATTATTGAACAAGCGACATCAACGAAGAGGCCAACGATAAAATTATATACAACGTAATCGTAAAAAATTAACCACTACATCTATTAATAATACTTCTAATCAAATAAATTATATGTACATACTTATCGTTTGGAATGAAAACGGCAGTGTATGCTCGTTGCTATACCTGAAGAATTGTAGCACTCATGTACGAGAAACTTTCATAGTATATTCCCCGTCTTATGTGCTAATAAAGAGTTCTTTTGAATCCATTAAGTCTATAAAATAATAGTTCCCTAAAACCATGAATTAATTAAATATTTCTCGTAGATTACAATACTCAAAGCAGTAAATTCTTTAACAGAATTACTGAGCCTTAATGGATTAAAGGAACATTAATTGGCAATCGTAGAACCGATTAACATTTGTTAAAGATTCCTAAGTATAACTCTAAAGATGACATTTCAATATTTTGTTAACATTAGAGATACTAGATTCAAGAACTATCGATCTCTGAATTTTCTTGGCCACTAGTTGTACTATTGTCATGGTTTTTGTACGCTGAGAAGAACGCAAGAGCTTTCATTAATTGATAACTCTTGCTAATAGGAATATTGCTATCGTATAGGCTCTTTGAAGATTTGCAGTCAACATAGAACCACCAGTTACATTTCAGAATCGTCTGGTCGAAGAGTGTTGATTCTGGACAGAGGAAGCTCTTCATGATCAGTCCATCGTCCGTTAGCGCACAGACGTGGAACACCTAGAAACATTTGAATAAGAAAATATGAATTAGTGGACACTATAGTCGAGTCAACAGATGTAAAAAAATCCACGGTCTTGACGCGACAGAGCAGAACCCAATTTACAGTTTCCAAATCCCTGTACGAGTATCAAGAAATTAATATTTAATGCGTTTTTTAAAATCGACATTCTAGTATCTTCCCATTCATAATTATGGTTGCCAGCTGGACCCTACTTGTAGAGGCAAGTAACGTTACTCACTCACCTGTACTCGTAGAGTCGAGCTGTCAATCATATTCATAATCAAAACTTGATGAAGTTATAACGAAAGCGTGTCTGACTTAGTTAGTACTCAATCTACTGCAGACGTACATTAGCCAGATCAGGCGTAGTGATTCAGTAGAATAAGTCAAGTCAGACATCTCTTTAATATTTAATAACTCAGAAAAGAAGCTTCAAATATTCTCGTTCTTCTTAATAACGAAAGATGTTTTATTTTAGCATGTAGAATTATCCTGTATACGTATAACTTATAGAAAAACATATTTTACCATGCACCCAAGATCCTCGTCAGCGTAAAGTCCTGGGAAGTGTTTTTGATCGCCACAGTAGAAACTGGTATCGGGAAGATCCACACGACTGGCAAAATTGTCATCGAAATTTTTGTCATAACCAACCGGATAATATTCACGTGGGGCATTCATTACTTTAGTGGCTCCAGGATTATATTTACTAAAACATCGAGAAAAAAAAGATATAAAATTTGTAGGATCTAAGTTCTTAAATTTAAAATATACAATAAGTTATATTATTCTACAAAATTCTGTTGTCTTATTATAGTAAATTTACAATTAAGGAGGTCTTCTAGTTGCGAGGACAAAAAATTGCGACTTTTTTGAGACTTTTTTCCAAAGAAACCATGAGACTTTTTAATACGAAAATTTCGCTCACTTCTTTATTCACGTTTACAGAATAATCATCAATTTTTTCAATACACAATAATAATAATTGCAAAAGTTATTTAATAATATATGAATAAATATGAGAGCGAAACCTTCGTATTAAAAAGTCTCATGGTTTCTTTGGAAAAAATTCTCAAAAAATCCTTGTTTTTCGACCTCTCAACTAGAGGACCCCCTTAAAATCTTCTGCATTACGTTTTTGGAGAGACTGTAGTCGTCGTGGTGCTCGTGCTCGTCGGCCCCTGCTGCTTTCGCAAAAGTTGCTGCTGCCTGAGTAGAATCGCAGCTTCTAAAGCTTCCAGGGTAATATTACTCGCTTCCGCTAGGGCTTTCAAAGATGTCTCCATCCCTTGAATAGGCGCTAAAGATGGTAAATTTGATGGCAACGATTGTCGTTTGTCATTCTGTTGTTGTGGTAAGGCTTGATTAGTTTCAGACAAGGTTGGTTGAAGAGAAAGCAGAGTCATTTCGTTCACGGATGACGCAGCCTCTTCTCCTGGCAAAGGTAGCTGGAAATTCATACGAAATATATAATAGTCAGTATCCAAGAGTTATTTAACTTCAATTAAAGGATTTTACAATTATACACAAATTAAACAAAAATTTTACACTTGAAAATTTTCATTTTAGAAAGATCAGCGATGTGGATTTATCTACCTGGTTGAAATCATCTTTGGACACCTCGTTATCCGCATCTTCCAAAATGGTGGGACTATTACTGATTCGATCAGTTAATTGCGCGGAGGATTGAGGCATCGAGATGAAGGGAGGCAAACCACTACTTGAAGACGTCGGTTTCGATACTGGCTCAGGTTCCACGATACTTCCTACTGGAGGAATGGCAGCAACAATGTTAGGCAACTTCCCTGGCATTGCAGCTGCAACTGCGAGCATCTGCGGTGTCTGTCAATCAAATCCCCAGAAGATTCGTAAAAAACGCTTTCACCTTAACTCCAGACGAACGTTCAACCTAATTTAACTTCCACATATTTATGGATGTATATGATTATTGTCGTGTCCAACAATATTGAAAATTACTATAAAAAAAAGAGAGAATGAAGGATGAAACTAAATTACCTGATCCCTCTTCACTGGCATTGTGATTATCTGTTGCTGACGCTTCTGTTGCTGTGCCACCAGCTGCTTTTGCTGCGCTGCCAACTGCTGCTGCTGCGCTGCCAATTGTTGTTGCTGCTTCTGCTGTTGTTGAATCTTTTGTAGCTGCTGCTGCCTCATAGCTTCCTGTTGCTGTAGCCTTTGCTGTTTCAGCACTTGCAACGCAAACGCTTCTTGTTGCAGCCTCTGTTGCTGCTTTTGTTTCGCTTCTTGTTGCAAGAGTTGCTGCCTGAGTAGGTCCTGTTGTGTCCGTGACAACGATGGCGCTGGTATGGTTCTCAGGGCTGTGGAGTTCTGTTGAACAACTAGCTTCTGGCGTTCTGGTTGCTGAGCCATTGGTCGTGCCGCACCCGGTGGCAAAGGTTTGAAAGGAGGAACCACCTGTCGAGTGTTTTGCGCTAGCTGTCTGACTTCGTCTCGATTGGTAGCCTGTAGAGAATTATTGCCACGCTTTAGAGAATAATTACTTGAATGAGGGCTGTAAAGTAAAAATAACTAGCATAATAGAGCTATACATTTTGATTTTATGTAAGAAAAAGTCGATGTCAATTGAAAGTGAAATCAGAGGATAATCTCTTTTTTTACTGTAGTACACATGTTATTATTATAAAAAAGAGAGTTCACTTTCGCAATGTGCAATTAGAATCACTTCCAGGGGACCCCATGTACATTAACTATCAGACTTTGTACTTTGACTTCGGAGATGAATAGATGATACAGAAAGATTCCAAAGCCTTGTTCTATTTATTTCTTCTTTATTTTTGTGTGATACACAAATGGTTAGATACTGCTTGCATTATGGTGTGGGAATGCAAACCTTCCACTAGGTCGTGTTATTGTTACTGGAAATTCTACACTATAAGAGCTGCATCTACATTCACGCACTAGTTACGACAAGGTCGATCGCATACAGCTACATCTAATCGAGATTAATACGGAACGAATCAATTTAATTCTGCGGAAATTAAATTCCTTTTTAGTTAAAAATGTTGGACAAAAAATCCAGATGCAGTAGAGAACGAACTTGATTTTCTCAATTAAAAGAACCATTAATTGACAGCTATTTCTGACTTCGGCCATCTTTTTCTAAATTTGAAATACTTTTAATTAATATTTAATTTTACTTAATACGTATAATTAGCTCTAGTTCACAATTATATAAAATAAGCGATATATGAAACAGTAAGTAGTGCAGACTGTAGCTTCAATCATAATCTACAAAATTAATGTCATGTGGGAACTTAAATTAAAATCACGATGGAATTTTTTTCATCCTCTCTAGTTTTTTCTCAATATATGTCTGAACTTTCCTTGATCTAGATGTTACAAGGTAGACTCCTGCTTATAAAAGCGCACTGATACTTAACTTGATCAAGGATTACATAATCATTTGTTCAAGTCTAGAATGAATTAAAAAGTACTTAAAGTTAAAGTTACTTAAAGTAGGTGGATTGATATTATTTTTGGAAAGAAATATTTCCCTTTTAGTGTTTAAAATTCTTACCGTCCCAGTATAGCCTGGCACATTTCGTCTATTAGCTTGCACGCTTCTTCTCTTCAGTTCTTCTACATTTGACAAGGACTGACCAAAACCGAGTTCATCGCCGATGGAAAACCCTGAAAATGATGATGAAAAATTACATTATGTTAAAACAACATTGTACGACATAGATTGAAAAATGTTTAGTATTTAATACCTAGTTATACTGTAACTTTAATTACAATTTCACTAAGGACAATATTTTCTGTAAATAATATTCATTATAAAGTACTAGTTTTCTGTACTCTTTAATCTACAAATATTCACTCTCCATCCTTAAACAAGTATTCCTCAACTATTAATTAAAAATATTTCAAATACAATTTATTTGAATACAATCAAAGTACAATATTTAAGAAAACTTTAATAATCTCAATACAGAAAAGAACTCAATTATTTTAATCTCATCCATTGTGTCTCTTTACCAAGCAATTCCTACTCAATTTTCCCAAATTCAAATCAATAAGTCTTTTTCATTTTCGATTATTCAGATAGCAGGTCATTGCTCAAAAGGGTCAGAAACTAATACAGACTCGTCAGAAGAAGGTTCGTGAGAAACATCGAGGCATAAACCGAAGAAAGTTAAGCAATAACTTAGTTGCGTAAGAATCGACGCCACTTTTTATACTGCTCTAGCAAACGAGCGAATAGCCATGAGTTTTTACGAGCAAACATTTTTATCTCTCTGACGTTCAGTTGCACGCGCCAAATGCAAATCACAGTCCCCATTGGAGGTGCCATCCTCTAGGTGGACGACACCTGTGACATCTCGGCCAGGTCAAGGAAGCGGCATAACGAGTTCTTCTGTTTTCTTAACGAACGCCACAGTCGCGAAATGTCGATAGAAATGGGTTAGGATGAGACACTTGCCTGTCAGACTGGCAGCCATCGAGAGCTAATCTCATGCATGTCCACGCGATTAATTGCAACCAGCGAGTCATGCTCATTCACTTTCTGCACGGTTTGATGAGTGAAAGAGACAGAGCTCGTTTGGTGGCATGAAAGTAGAAGTACACTGTCGCGCCGATTTAAAATTTGTAAGCACTTGTAAATTGTTATCAAAACTATAGTCTAGAGTAGCTCCTATTGGTTTAAAGTTGGTACTTTCGGTGATGACTGTAATATTCTATATTTTAATATGAATAAAGAGAATTTAATAAATTAAAATATTTTTATTAGACATACCAATATTTTCTACTTGGTATTTACTTTATGAGTTTTTCAATGTGTATTTCTATATTCTGTTCTTGTATTTTCTGCAGCTAAAAGTAGGTGACCTACTATGGCTTTCATTGACTTACTAATACATGAAATTAAACGTTTAAGTGTCAGATTCTTATATAATAATGATATACAGTGACATAGTCTACACTTTTCCCTCATTCAAGAGACAGTATATTATTTGGTTATTTCATAGAACTAGGTCGTAAAATAGTAGACTCAAGTGACAGTAGAAAGTGTGTTATTATTAAATACTTTCAGAAAGTGAAGTAACACAGAGACCATAAAAAAAATGAAAAAGTAATTCCTCCACCGTCATAAAGTCATAATTTCCCTTTATACGCATATATTTTTAAAGCGCTTATAAATATGAATATACAGAAGATTATATTAAGTTAAATTAAGTTATAAGAAGTTGCTAATTAAATGAATTGTTACCAATACCATAGTAAATATTTACACTACAAATCAGTACTCTATAAAGTAGACATAAATTATTTTTTAAATTGTCATAGATACTTTACAATTCGTTCTATAATTACAGACTTTCTTAAACGAAAGTCTTTCTTTTTTGCCACGTCGCTGGGCTTAAGATAATTGTTGCATTAAAAATTTTGCAATCGCTGGCACAGGTGCTTGTTTCGACTCACCCAGGCCGACGTAGCCTTTGACGCCTCCAAGATTTCGTACTCGAAAGAGCCCAGACTTTTTGAAGGCGCAGTTAAGCGCAAAACCAAAGTCCGACTCAAACACGCATGTGCCTAGTGTCTCCCGCCACGTGCATCCTGCAACCAAATTGGAAGAAAAGAACAATCCCTGATTCTGATCCAACTGTCTTTAATCGCGATCAATGATCGACTTCCATCGTAATTCGCGAAATCTCTAATTTGAACATAAAATTGAACCTTAAAACCACTCTTTCTCGTCGAAGTAAACTCACTCAAACTAAATTAATGAAAACTACTCACTTAAATTTTAATAAAAGATTCGAAAGGCGTTTATTACTGATATATTATAAATAGTACATAAATGTAATAGGATTTGATTAATTAACTGAAAGTATAGTAGCTGTGTCTTCAATATTAGTAAAATACACTTAGAGAAAGTGAATATTTTTAAAACCGGATTTTTAGCATACGGACATCAGGTTGACCTCATGAAGCCTCCATTACGATGGAAAGTCACATTTTTCGTTACTGTGAGCTGGATCAGTGGACAGGGATTAAGCAGTGGACAGTCTCGTCCGACACCTCTAACGCGAGGATTATTATAACGTGACCAAACTGAGCAAAATACTACTTCTGATTAAAATTGAATCTTGCAGGGGCCATTGATTCATCAAACCTAATCTGTGCTATTGATTCCTTGCCTTTTATCAAGCTTTTACAAACTAGAGCAAATGGAGTAGATACATAAAATGATTGATTCTAGCTGATAAGAGTCCTGACTGCAGTAACTGTATTCGAACGTGAATTATCTTTCCACATTTCAATATTAAATATGCAATTTTCAACATTCTCCATCTAAGTTCCTAGTTAAATCGTTCAAAAATGGCAATTTTTTCCAAGCCTCCTTTATTTGCGATTTCCAAGAACATAATAGGAGAAATTTCAGTCATCCTATGGAAAGACGTCAAACAAAGACTATGTACACTTCAACTTACAATGCGTACGTCGCATGACTAATTAAAATTTCACACCATGCATTTCGAACGACAATGTTGACTTTGCACACAATTCTCAAGTACCTCTTAACAAGTTTACTGTCGAGTAAATGGTCATATTTATCTCACTTTATTTAATCCATGTTCACTTCCTACTCATCGAGAGAAAATATCCCAAAATTCGTGAAAGGTAAACCAGGAATTCTTGTTCGAAGAAAATTTGCCGGATCTGAGGCGCGCCATTGGGCCACAGCCTACTGACCCACTTGGAAGCTTGACTCAACCTTCTGACCACGTTGAATGACCAACGGTTTCTGGTATTCCCAAATCAGTTCCGCATCTTTACCATCGCCGCTGCTTCTACTCTATCAACGCAAAGAAGACGTGGTACTGATTTCATTGAGCAATTTCATCAGACGACCAATTACTGTCAGCACTACTGTCCAAGCTCCTCGTTTCTTTCATTACTCTTTCTATTTCATTTTCTCGATTGTTCTTCACGCTCCAAATCTCGATGTATCTCGGTACAAGTTATGGTAGAATTAATTAAGGAAATTAGGTTCTTAAGTATTCAGTCTAGAAAACTCATTTTTGAGAGCCTTGAATTGTGTAGAACGTTACAATTTAAAATAGCTAAACTGTGGGAACAGGAGATTTGGCACAGTTTAGCAATATGTAATTATTATTACAATGCTCAAAACGGAAGAACCTTTCGTAATAACGCGGAAAGGTGGTCGATTACATATGTAGTTTCAACACAAAGTCATGGAAGTGGCGAAATTTGATAAAGTTTGTACAAAATCTTATTATTTATTTATTTATTCATTACTTATTAATACATTAAAGGTGAATGGGATGAGAATCACTGAGAATCACCAACATTAGGTCAACGTGACGAAAGAGAAGGATCTACAAAAATGTTGCTCAAAGAATTCGAACAAGGTGAAATTTTCGAGCGAGGAAGTTTAACGCAACAGAGCTCGGACAGTCGTTGGCCGAGTTATCGAGGAAGAGTTCATTGATGTAGTTCACTTAGGAATTCAAAAGCTTTCGTCTCATGCATTTTACATGCTGCCTCGAATTCTATTTCGCTTTTAACTCAATTGTTCTACTTTCTTGCAAATCTTATTGTCTTAGGTCGTATAGCAATTTACATCCAAGACCTAAGTTTCGTTATCCATACAAGAGCTCATTCTTGCAACAGTTTTAAATGATCCTACGTCCTAAACTATTCCTCTAATTGAAGTCAAGGCTACAACTGAACATAGAGAAAATGTATTTAAAGACCAAAATGCAATGAATAGAAATAAAGATATCTACAATTCTGAAACTCTGAGAGAACCTTGAAGAATATCCAATAAGATACAAGCAAGACACAAATTAGTGTCACCGTTTTTCCATATTTCGTTTCAACACATCAAGTAAAGTTCGATTCCTCGAAATTTTTATTTCTGATAAATGTCACGAGTCAGTCATGTGGCACGGACCTTATTTCATGAAAGACCATTCACAATAGAACCATTTGTCTTTTATTCGGAAACCTGGCTTTACACGCAGAATTTTCGTGAAGAATACAAGAGAATTGCATGTGAATAATTTCACAAGAAATAGAGATAATCGTAGAGTAGAAATTTCGTTATTGTGTCGTTCTCATCTCATTCCTTGTCCCCTAAATTAGTCGTATCCTGACGTTTTTGAAATATTATCCGTAATAAAGGCTCGCGTGCATGTCGATCAACCTGCTAAAACGCAAGACTGATGGAGTAACTGCGGACTATGGCACAGAAAATTCAGTGGTCTACATTATGCAACGTACAAATGGCTTTTTAATATTCGTCGACCAGAAGGGAGAATTAAAATAAAAATCTATCGACTCTGATTTACTTCTCTTAACTGAACCTGATTGGCCTCATTTCTTCACCCAAAGAAGAGGGACAGTTTAATGAAGGACGATATTAGAATTTTTACACAGAATGGTTTCACAATTCGCTCAGCAAAGTTATTTTCAAAGAACCAAACTGGTTCACGATTCTAATGTGTGCTAAGGTCGAGAACGATGACTTCTGCGGTACGAATCTCAAGGATACTTTCACTGTTCATCTCGGGATTGACTTAACGTAACCGAGGCACGACATAATTGGGCAGGAGCAGGCACGAATGCCACGAATGAAGGTAAAATTCACTTGTTTTCGCTTAGAATAGCTCGTGATTAACGTGGAACGACATTACGTCCTGCAAACCTGCGCAACACTCCCACGAGCGGCCTTTACCTTTACCTTGAGAATGACACTCCCTCGCAACCTCAGGTTCTATCGCTTCTAAGCTTCTCCAAGTTTACGACCAGCTAATTTCAGGTTTGGATTATCAGAAAGCGGTACTGTGAAACAGGAAACTCTATACTGAGAATAGCTTATAAGTCCCACATATTGTGATGATAATATTATAATAAAAATAGAGTAATGTACCCACAGTAGATTGGTAACAAAAAAAGTGACAAGTAAAATTTCTATTTATCACTTTCAATGAATGAAGACCTATACTGCCCAGTTATGGAGAAAAGCATATCTACTGAAAACATTTTACTCCTGTTTTGCACTAAAACGAGACATAAAATGAATATTCATTTATCAATTTCACAATTTCCTATAGTTACTGCCTTTCTCCATAGTTGGGCAGTTATCACTATTATAACGACAGCAAGGATAAAAAAACTCGATGATATATGAGTGGAATCGTGGCTCAATTAATTTTGTCTTCCAGTACTCATTGAATAAATTTCAGACGAAAGGAAATCGTAGATGGTGCTCTCAGTTTTGAAATCAAAATTCCAGCTCGAGACGAGGTGATAAAATTGAATTTCGTCCTTGAAAAGGATGGTGAGCAGTTTTAGGTTACGATCAAAACGAATCGATGCGAAGATTGACCAATGAATTTCCGAAGATCATCAAGAGTAGGAGTAAATGGTCGAAGCTAGTAGAAAGTAACCAGCCAGAAATGAAGCGTTCACATAGACCCGTTGCTGACCCGATTCCCCAAATAACCGAACCGTCGAAATTCTAGTAAAAACAGTATCCGAATCGAAGGACCCACAGAATCAATAACTGAATTAATTATGAAAGTTGCGTCTTCTTTCAGCACCATTTTACGAGTTAGCCACCGACAAAATGGCTGTGAAATTCGCAAGCGCTAAAATCTTTTCAATGTACTTATACTAGGGAATTAATTGTCTTGAATCTTTTTAAGTAATTATAAGGTACTGGATCATTAAACATCCATTAAAGTAAATATAGAATTCATGTTAATTAATTACTGAATTCTACTGTTGTGCTAGTGCTTGAAATTCTCCTACTAAGATATTTCTGATTATTTTTATGAAACTTATGATAATGTGTC
Source organism: Calliopsis andreniformis (assembly GCF_051401765.1). Classification (NCBI taxonomy): domain Eukaryota; kingdom Metazoa; phylum Arthropoda; class Insecta; order Hymenoptera; family Andrenidae; genus Calliopsis; species Calliopsis andreniformis. Next base: position 9,721,062 of record NC_135073.1, on the reverse strand, counting down.
ATTATCACAGAATATTTGATTAACGCCAGAAAGTAGGGTGAAAATTATTCTTTAAACAATCTCAGAGAAAGTTCCCCTAAAGACTCACCATATTACAAACAACGATCGTAATGACACGCTAGTGACGAATATTATATGCTGTCAACAAAAAGATTCATACCACGAGTAGAAGTTTCTATGACTCTGAGTTGCTCGTCCCATCGACCTATATCCCTACTAATATCGTCGTGCGTTACATGAAAAGCATTTGCAAAGTCGAAAATATGCAATTAACCTGAACGTACATGCATAGGATCAGTTTCGATCTCCTTTCTCGATCGTGCTCGTAATTATTGTCGGTACTCAACTGCAATTGCTTACTTTCGTCGAGGATTTGTCCTATTTCTCTCCCTTTTTCTCTTCTTCTACTCGCCAGCCAAGGCATTTTCAACAAATGAAAACCGATACTTTTGCACTTTCTAGCTCGCAACCGATGCGTACGATCGGCTTCACTGTTACTTTTTTCTGTCACCGGTGAGTCCTGTTCTCGTCGAGGCAACCTCATCGAACGCCTTATTGCGCCTCGTTACATGCATCGTTCGCTGTTGCTGCGTTTACGAGAAAGAGATTCGTCAGTGGAGAACATAAATGCCATAGACGGCGCGAAATTTGGGGAGAAAGAAATTGAAGAGCTTATAACAAAAACGACTCTTAACAATTTTTTGCCTTTTGTTATAACAACGAAAAGAATACTACAGATTCTTTAATTTTTATTTAATTGATTAATATTTTTTTTAAACATTAATTATAGTGCATATGTTATGTTTTTTATAAGATAGATTCTATTGTATTGTGACTCTCGTTTTTGACCACTAGATTAGGGTCTTAGTAAAGAAGTTGTAAACTTTGATAAGGACTGTCTTTCCTGTAAACTCTTTAATTCTTCCTTAAATACGAAACGTGCTATGCTATTTTAAAAGCGATTGATAAACGACACTTGGATTTATGTCTGCATTAGCTCAATGCCTACTGATTTAATACCTGCCGAAAATCTAGATCAAGTGTGATTTATGAATGTACGATATACCGAGATAGGAACCCTAATTTGAATATGAAGAATGGTCCTGCGTGAGGAAGCTTAAACTGTAGAACGAGTCACTTTAAGAACGGCTACGATTTTGAATTATTTATTGTTATTAAAATAGTATTAGAGACAAATTAATTTCATTTATTTACGGTGAATGTTATGTGCAGCGCTATATTTTCTCATTTTTTAATGGAGATTGGTGTTAAATATCCACAATCAATAAATTCATTGATAATAAAGTATCTAAAGTTGAAATTAGTCATATAGAACGAGAAGAAACACATACATTTATATAAAAATTATTCGACTACTTTTTTGTAAATTAATACCTATGTTTCCATTTGTCACTGTCGACCAATTTCACATTCACCCTCAAAATTAGTTCTGATCGACTGAATTCGAAACAGAGATTTCAGTTAGCATATCTACACAAGCAAAATCGATTCGTAATGTTACGCGCGGTTAAATATGCAATTCGATTCCTTTTGTTTTATAACGTATTTACATAGTTATGTACATCTCTGAAATCGTACAGTATTCAAAGTGCTTATTATTATATAACATGGAACGAAAATAGGTCTCTTTCGAAATTTGAATAAAAATGTCTTGGATTCTCGAAACGTCTGTATAAATTTTGAACCGAGGGCAATCTGAAATTTTATGGATTATTCCATAAAGTATATTGCAATGCGAAACGCGAATGTGGTCACGCTAAAGATTTCAGGAAGAGAATCATGAAATTATCGGAAAATTACTTTTCCCGTCCCGCGAAGGAGCATGAAACATGAAAGGAGTGTGACAAAGATTCATCTTTCTCTCATAGTCTTTGATATTTACATAGATTTCAGCTTTGAGGTAAGACAATTGCAGCATTTACCCTAGAGAAAGACTATGCCATTAGTAACCGCGAAAAGAATGGAAATTATTTAAATATCGTGTACCGAAAGTCCAGCAAAAAGGCAAGATCGAGTGATAGAGAAGTTTGAACAATAAGTTCGAGTAAATAGTGCAGTCAGTCAAGATAAGTCAGGACTCGATAGCACAGAATATAATATGCTTTGGTACAAGGCGAAAATTATGGAAGAAAAGGCCCAGAAACCTGCAAGTTACCCAAGAAGAGTATTTTGAGATACTTTGAAAACCAGTTTCCAATTATCTTCTTAAACCTAATATAAAAAATAATATGTGATAGATAGAAGTTAATTCTTTCCTTCAATTTTTTAATAAAAGAATAGCAAGCAAAGTACTTATTAGCAATTTATATATTGGAAACTAGTATCAGAAACTGGACAGAATATAATAATAAATAATTCATCGATGTAGTTCTCGTACAAGCCTCATATCACAAAGTAATCTCGATTTTGCAAGTTGCCATAAAATATACTTTGTCTACTCTTATTGCCATAAAATATAAGATTCAGATATATGACAGTATAAAGACTTCCGTGAATTTCATTCCAGCAAATCTTACACGCGGCACATCGTAAACTTTGTAGGACAGCAATCTTTGCGATCGAGGCTTGTCACAGGCACTTTAATATTCCCATCGACGATAAAATGCAATTGCACTGCAAAGTAAGTGTTTGCGCAAGAATATCGAATATTAGCTATGCACTCGCTAATAACGCAGCTACCAGTTTCTGTACGTGATCGAGGGATCGAGAAAAAAATCGGTGTGCCAGAAACCTTCTTCGATTACCGGGATCACAGTCTTCGACAATTATACTTTCACCCTTTGCGGGCAGAATTTCGTGGCCCACGTGAAATCATTACGAAATGCACCCGATTCCAAGTGTATAACAGGTAAACGTCCTTTCTTCCAAGAATCGAATATTAGATAATACTCTGAGCCACAGAAGAAATGAGTCGGTGAGTTGAAGACTAGTGTAAGTCCAAAATTAGCCATTGTCAAGATATCTCGAAGCTAAATCTAGACCCCTGAACCCAAAGTGTATTAAGTCACACAGGAACCGAGTGGACTTGATATACTGTGACTCTGAGATTCAGATACACAAAGTACTCAGAACTACATGTTAGAATGAAATATCTGAAAACGTGGTTTCTGGACTTGCACTGCGTTTCTACTCATCGATTCCAATGTAGAACCATTAAATAGCACTTGGTCGAGCAAATAACTGTCAATTGTGTAACTCGTCCAGGTATCACCTCAAAGCCAGTAGCTGCGTTTACTCCTAACGGCCACGAGATCATCGTACGTACCGACGACTACGAAAAGGAACAAGGTCGTGGCGATCTTCATACTCGCCGATCCAGTTTTGATTGTCACGCAAAAGCTTAGAAAGTCGACGATCTCCTCGAAACGTTCACCCAGAGTTGTTTCCTTTTCGTCGAGAAGCTGTTTTCGCGACAGGGGCACAGCGCTCCCTAAAACCAGGGGATTCCACTCGAGGAACTTCTTTTCACGTGCACGTTCTCGATCGTAACAGGCGACTGCGAAAACGTACTCACGAGCTGTGGTGAACCGATACCTGACGGTCGTGAGATAAAAAGGTGCGACAGGTTGCTCGTTCCCGCGAACACTAATACTGCATGAATATGTTCTTCGAAGGCGAGCACGCGGGGCACTTTCAGACCCCATCTGGTTTCCAGGGACGGCTGAAACTTGGCTCCACTTTCAAGACCCCCCTCTACTCTCGCATACACCATGATAGATAGTTTTGTTAGTTTATATTGTACCGTGCATTATGCATACTCTGCTACGTGCATGCGTAAAGCGTATCTTAGTTATGCAGGAATTTCATTGGACTCTATACAGCTTATCCAAGAATAATGAATAAATTACTGAAAAATAAGAAGGAAGTTTTTAATATGCTGTACTTCGATGTAGTTACTCTTGGAATAATATTTTCAATACTTTGTAGATGAAAAGTATTTCACGTTTTATTTCCTTTTTTATGAAAATAAGAGGTATGAGATTCATATTATGTAGTCAAATATTTCTGTATCGATAATGTCAGACATCTATTAGTTATATTTTATATAAAAATATGATGAATTTCTTTATCATCAAACTTGCACTGTTTTGAATGAAAAATTCGCAAAAATGGAAATATTTGATGAAGAAGTGTCTTGTAGGATTATTTGGTCAGAAAACGTGAGACGGTACTGTTGGGCCCCACCAGTGGTGCAACATGAACGGCCTGTCCGCGGCACAAGACCGATGCGTGCACGTCGAAACGGCTGAGTAAAATCCTGTCGAAGTGTCGGTGACCCACTCGGACGAAACGATAACGGGATCGTCGTGCGTTCATTCAGTATCGAGCAAATCGATCGACTCGTAAGGAAGATCGACAGGTTTTTTCAAGTAGGTCTTTAAAAAGATCCGACGAACGAGATTATCTGTCCAGATTCCAATCTTCTCGACCATATTTCTATGTGGCTGTAGGGCTATCGAAAATGAGAATAGAAACTTTGGTGCGCGATGAAAGCGTTACTGTTAATTTGTGATTAATTGTTAATCCATTTTGAATTTTTAAATATTGATTTGGAATACTTTTGTGTAATCTATCGTTATGAGAAAGGAAAGAAATTATTGTTAGAATGTTTGTGGAGGACTGCTTCGTAAAAAGCAAGAGTAATATTTACTTTATTACTATGAAGTGAAATTCTTGAATGTGGGAATTAAAAATGATAGTGAAATATAATTTTTGTTGTACTTTTTTCTTGTTACCTCTCCGCCATTAAGGTTTTTATCTAGGTTGAAATATTTTGTATAGGAATTCGATTTCTAAACATAAATCGAGTGATGTAATGATGCATTGGTTTTGCAGTGAAATCGTGTTTTTATTTCGCGAAGGTGCATGAGGAAAACTAGTCATTTTATTCTTGACTCCGTATGACAGCGGATGTTACTTCGATAATATTTTTTTATTAACAGAAGCATTCTCGAGTTTTCCAACAGAGTATGTAATCAGATATAGTCACTTTCATTTATACAGATAGTTTACTTCTAGAAGGTACTATTATGCACTTGACCGTGCAGGTACTGAGAGTAGGTCAAGGTTTAATGGCTGCATTCCTATGTATGCATTTTTCAGTCCCTAATATTTCTTATATATCCATTTCCAAATCCCTTCCCATTTGGTTATTTAAAATAATATTGTTAAGTAAGTCGTATTCATAAAGACAATTACGTTTCATTTATCAATTTTAGCTGTTTCAATTCACAAATATCGATTTTACCAATTTAAAAAAATGGCGCCAAAGCTTGGACAGCCAATTCGATATATCGAATTTGAACACTGCTTCCCGCAATTTTCTTTTATATAATTCAAAATACAAATATAATATTAATTGCTTTCTCCATAGGTATAATGTCCTATACCTATTTTATGAGTACCCTTTACTCATATAATAAACAAATATTATCTAAAATGCAAAAATAAATACGAATCGTACAAATTTACCGCAATCATTATCGATAACCAAGGGATCTACTTGAGTAGAGCTCCGAAGCTAAAATTTCTCAGGAGATAACTCCAGAGGAAATTTTGTTCTGATCTCTGCTTAATAGACATTTAATTTTGAAGCTCCATTTAAGTCCACTTCTGTTCTCCCAATATCTCTTTTCTCCATAAATACTATGGTGTATAGAACATTATAAACAAATGAATTTTAATATTAAAGCCTCTGTTAATACAGCTTCAGAATTAAAAGCTCTTTGATCTAGGTATTTTCAAAATATCCATTTTAAGCTTTTTTACGAATATCGATTTCTTTGCATTGCAAGTTTAGATTACTCTAAATTATAAGTGGTATATCATTTCCTTTTACAGCTTTCTCATTTTTGTAATCCTCAACGTTTCACGTTTCTAGACTTAATGAACCAATTAACTGCAACTGATAGATTCATTCCTTGGAAAAAGGAGATGCATAATCTTTCGCCTTCACCAATTACCTACAGTACCAAATAATTATCCTCGAAGAATTTTATACTGAGGCACAGTACATTCGCGACACGTATCGCAAGTACGATGATCGTTATGCGAAAATGGCGTCCGAGGATCTCAATTTATTTAAATGAATTTCCTCATTATAGTTTCCGTATTACCCATTGTATGGTTATAGCAGTCCATCTAAAGATAAGCGTTCGTTTATAAGAGTCGCATTCTTCTCTCCCATGAATGCAGATAACGCGCTGTTTGCATCCGCGAGGCCGATTCGCGATCGATGCGCTTCGAAAATAGCTGCCGACGATTCTTACGCTTCAATTTGGAATTTTCGTCATCCAGTGGTCTAACACAATCGTCTAAATTACGGAAAATAGTCGCAGTAGGAGATCCATACGTGCACAATTATTCCATCAATTGATTCTATGGGTTCCAGTAGACCGTTCCGAGGAAAAAGAAATAAAGAAAAGGCCATTGGCAAGCTTTGACGAGTAAATTATAATCGCTCTTCAAATTGCTCGTTGTTCCTTTCCCTGACTATGCCTGTCCCACTTCAATAAGATAATAATATTCGAGTGGTACCATTTTAGTATCAGACAAGAAAGCTTCGACTCGATATTCATTTCATCCTGCCCCAGCATATGGTTTCTCGAAGAATTATTTGCACTGACTGGTGCCAAGATGTATTTCCAAGATCGACGATATTGTATTAAAAGTGTACATAGTTCATAGCAAACGTGGAAATCAGTCTGCAACACCATTTGCGTGATAAAAATAACACTCATTCTTTTCTATTACACTGTGTAAACAAAAAATGCATTAGATGTTACTTCATCGATTTTTTACATTGCTATAGAATTAATAGCTGAATATAGGAAGCAAAAATAACAGTTTAAGAATTTATTACCCAGCTTAAATGCAACCTGACCTGAAATTGATCTTGAAAGGCTTGTTTTAATGGCGATGGTGTTTCTGCCTAACTTTCCTTGCTCAATTTAATCTCTGTAATTGCTTTGCGTAACGTTCATGCCAGCTCCATGGCAGTATGTACACGGTTATGAATTCGCGTTGCTGGCGGTCTTCGGGACGGTGCGAGAAAGAAGCTTCTCGTTAACGATTATAACACTACCTCCTCTGTCAGTGGTTTAATTAACTCTGACTTGTTTAATACTAAGAAATCAGAGCTGCAACTTATCACTGAGTGTTGAAAAACCTTATGGAAATCACTTTCCCTAGAAGCATATGAGAAGTAGTATAAATTCAGGAATACATTGAAAATTTGTGTCAGTTGGTCTAAATTGATTTGCTTAATTAACTAGATGAGGATGGGGCGTGAAGAAGTAAGAATTCAAGTGTTGCATGTTGTTTTATAGCTATTGTACCAGGGAATCGATATTTGCTGTAGCCTAATAGTAATGTTTATCTCAGTTTAAGTTTGACGCTTGATAGCTCGTGGTAAATTGGATAAAAAAGGCATCAATTATCAGCTGCCTTGCGGGCACATAATAGTTCATTCACCTCAGGACAATTCAATGGCAACCACGTGGCGACCTCTATGCCGCGACACAAATTGCATACGACCTGCTTTCTATCAATATTTTTTTCCACCTTCGACATTTTTCTCTGTTTTTGTGTGCGGCGGCTTGTAGGTGGGATGTATCATACAATGTGCAACAATTCCCTATAATATGAATGATAAGTAATTAAACTTAATTAAAAAAGAAAAAGACGAAAATTCTCTTCCTATGGTATACAAATGGAATACACTGTTAAACGCTTAATTTATTAAGTTCTTTTGACACTTTATGTAAATGTAATGGTATTAAATGTATCTGATATAAATTATTCAGTAAGACGAATACTATATTTTTATATTTTTATACTCACGATTTCCATTCATGGAAAGTGATATTTTGATGCTAAGACGAATGTGGAAGAATTAAAAATGAAAACCTTTGAAGATAACCGTTGACTATCGTGTCGCTAATTTTGGATTCATTCCAAATCTTAGCTAATCTGTGTAAGATTCATCGCCATTCCTTGGTAGAATCCCTATTCGTTGTGTCCTGCATCCTTGAGAGGACTGCGTTAACGCAGCACACGCAATGAGCCTTTATCGCGGCGTGCCTGAAATTATTTATCAACAACAATGGCAATCTTGCCGTCTTGTATACAAAAAGTATATGTACGATGCATTATTTATATCTGCATACCGACAAAATATTGCCACCTTTATCCTTCAACACACAATTCGCGCGTTCGCGAATTGCCTGCAATCTTGTTGTCATTCAAAGCACATTAATTGTTATATAGCTAATAAAAGAATTTTGAACCTCTAAATGGACATTTTATTGTTATTATACTTATTATCATGTCTGACGACGGTATCAATTACTTAATTTTCAAAATATTCAAATTTAATAGGTACACTTGCACCAAGTAGAGAGAGATTTTACAAATTGAAATTCAAATTCAAATCCGAATTGAAATTGAAATTGAAATTGAAATTGAAATTGAAATTGAAATTGAAATTGAAATTGAAATTGAAATTGAAATTGAAATTCAAATTCAAATTCAAATTCAAATTCAAATTCGAATTCAAATATCTATTGAGTAAATTGCCTTGAAAACTATATCAATCTTCTGGGTAAAAAGTTATAAAACAACTACTCTACTGTTTAACTTCGATTATCTACATATTACCTACAATTTTCAATAATTATTAACCATTAATTTTCTATTTTATCTCCTATTTTTTATATTTTATTCAGAAATTACAAAAAATTCGTCTGCAATTTTTCGATCCCTATACTGATTCTTTACGTACAGTGTAGACTAATTTCTTTTCCTTAGATATTATCTAGGCTACAATAATCACATCAAACATTACGAACTATGCCTCAACAGTTATTGCACTCGACACACCTAAACAAGAAAACTGTCCTAAGGTCAAGTTTTCGTATTGCACTTTCTTACCTCAATTGATCGATAAGAGTCCATTCCAGCACCACTCAAAAGCCAATGTTGCAAGCGTATAAGTAGCAAGGCTCGACAAGGGTGGTCCAGAAATATGGCGCCAAAGCGTCGGCGACTTTAAAATCCGGCGCACGCGCGCTGGCGAGAGATCCATCGATTGTAAACAAAACTGGAGGCAACCGCGTGGTTTGGATCAGTGCGGCGACGACTCTCGCGGCCGAAGGAGTCAGTGGAGGCAGATCTCCTCTTTCCCTCGTCATCAGACTCGATCGGAAGATTCGCAAGTTCGCATCGTTAATTCTCCAACGATTATTATCCAACGAGAAGAACGCATCTGGAACGGCAATTCCGATCGAAGACCAGTGACTGAGACTCGAAGAAAACCGAGGAAGTCAGTTATCATCAGCAGTCAGTCGAACAAATCCACTGAAACGTCCGATAGATAAAAGTACCATTCACAATAAAAACTGGGTGAAGCTGTAATCTCTTACCGCATAGCTGATGGCAGAGAGTGCTCCAACAGAAGGCTCCTAGATCTTCAAAGTGCAGTTCTGTTTTTGCGAGGACTCTCAGAAGAAAGCTTCGTCGGCGAAAGTTTGAGAGAAAGGCAGGTCCCACAGTAGGTCCCACGAAAATTTCAGTTAAAGAAGTCGGATCGATAGAGCGACGCTAACTGGCGTCGGCTGTGACCCATCGCACATTGCAAGCTGGCTCGAATAAGGGCCCGTGGGACAGCAGGTAGCGATTCAAAAGGGTCCAGCCCCAACGTTGTCACGTTTCTTGAGAAAGTCGTTCAGCCGAGGGGCAGCAACGCCGCTTCTACCAAAGCGTAAGAGTGGCGCGATAATAGAGTACCAAAGGTGCATGATAACTGCAGCGATACGCGTTCAAAGGCTATTAGAACAATAACAATGCTCTAGCTGGGTAACTTCGAGCTGTTGTCTCCGCTAGCTCTCTGCATAAAATAAATAGAGGAACCGAGGGAATTTACAGCTGCTTCAGATCAGCGACGCTGATTGTCTATCAGGTTGAACGATCCTTATAAACAATGAGGTCTCTGAATCGTTGCATTGTTGATCGCGCTTCCGTTTGAAATTGTCTTCGAGGAGACTTTAGTCAGATAGTTGGGGCTTGGAAGGCAAAAAGTAGGTACACACGTGGAGTATCGATCGATCGGTGTTCCTTGGTGGTTATTACGAGAGTCGTAAGAAAATGTCGCTCACTTCGACGGTGGATTGGAACGAAACTATGTCAATGATGGAATTGAACTCGACCATGGTGACACCCACCGCTCTTTTGAACCCTGCCAGGAGACACTTGCCTTTTGCGTCTCAAATAGTGCTCACGCTTGTGTACATAACCGGTGTGATCGGCAATGTGTCAGCCCTAGTCATTCTCTTTCATCGTGACAAGGTAATGATATTAAGGAATCTAAGAAGTTGGGAAAAGTAATTGGATTGATGAAATTTTGGGGGTCTTGGAACTATGCATTGCAGCAGTTTCCAGTTACTGTGATGCAGTTTTCTTGCTCTTTTAAGGCTTGTGCATTGTTTAAATAATGTTGTATAAGTATGTTTCAATTCACTTTTATTGTAAAAGTATGTAAGATATATTTTTATGGAAAATATATATTTTGAATGCTATTACTAAAAGGTAAAAAATTCTGTATAGATCGCAATTTTATTAAATGGGCAGTGAATATTAAAATTAAATACTAAGTTTCAACTGATTCGAACAGTGCAAAAGAGTTAAATGAAATGTTAACCCTAGGTGTAGATATTCCTGAGTTGTGCGAAAAGTTAAAGAGGGACTCCTCGAACCCACTTTTCTTACATATTTATTCTAGAAAAATTATTTCAATAAAGATTTTCGTACATTAAACCTAGAGTGTACAGGATAAATAACTTTTCCAAAATTTTTACCAAATTGTTGGTACAAGGAGCACACATTTAGTTTTCCCAGAATTAATGACTAATATTCAGTAATTCTTGTTAAGTACGAATAGGTCAAATTATAGCTGAAAATCTATTATAAATTTCCTAGTTTTGTATATTCTTATAAATAAATTCTAGACAGAAACATGAGAAATATAAGGAAAGGGTGAAACATAAGTCTGTTTCGTGTCTCCAGAGAAGAAATCGAAAACACCTGCTGATGCTCCGATGCTTAGCGACCAACGATCTCGTGGCTCTGTTGGGGATGCTGGTACAACTGTATATCACTCGTTATGTGGGCAGCGTAATATTCTCGAGAGGCTTGTGCTCCCTACGTGTCGTTTGGAGGCTATTCGGCTTGTTCAGTGGTTGCGTCGCTATCGTAATGGCAGCCGAAAGATGGCTGGCCTTGACTAGACCCTTCGTTTATCAAAAGGTAAGTCAAGATCCTAGATAGCCCTTTATCGATGGCTCCAAAAGATCTCTACCATCGACAGAAAATTATTCACGAAACTATCCCCATCTTAACTTTCCCTCGACCAGATGATATCTTCTCTTCTACTCTTTCAACGAGGAACTTTTGTTCTATAGATGTAATATATTGAAATTCTCTATTTCCAAAGAAAATTCTAAGGGATCATGTTTCGGGTAATCAGGGAGAGTATATTTCATTAAAATTCCATGAGTTACAATAATAATGAAGTTTGATCGTTGAAGTTAGAAAAGTTTTAGGCTACAGAGATAGCTAAAGACGTTTCCCCCTGCTGAGAAATCGTTACGGGTTTTATCTGTACGTGATAAGAGTCACGTTTAAAATAGTTCTTATTTTACGTATGAACCTGACCCATTTCTTAAGAAACAACAGTAAATCAAAGTGACTTAATCATCAGCTGAAACTGACAATACTACTCAATGTCTTGTTGACACTGTCGTATTAACTTAAGGCAAAGAAATGTTTGCACACGATTTGTCAGAAAAGATTGTCATACATATCAAGTTAACGACATGGTACAAGCTCTTTCATCTGGAAAATTCGTATGAATTATTAACAGAGTTTGGATTATACAAATATTATCGTACACTATTCAGTATTTTTGTATTAAATCAGGAGATTCAGTCATTGACAGACGTGAATAGGAAAACTCGACAGTAACTCTTTCATTTTGAATTATATTCTCGATAGACAGGAAAAAGAAATCGGAGAGTCGATTAATGTATCACTGTATTTAAAAAGAATGATATCATCAGTATTTCACGTTACAGTATCATTCGTTTATGTCCAATGCATTTAATTGGATAGAACAAGTCTTTGCATTGGAATCCCCGAGATTCTGTCGGAGGTTTACTTAATTATCGAACGAACAAAAAACAAGCATTAACTTTACCACTTCGATGGGACGGTAGATGCATTTGTATCAATTTGCCTCCTTTTAAGATGCAGCGGAAGCAATTATTTAAGTTGACCCTGAGGCGGCTACCGCTGCGACGCAATTCGGCTGTTAAAACCTATCGTCAATTGGTTCCCATCCATAGCTACGATATTTGATAGTGTTACAAAAACGTACTGATTTTTTATCACTGTGAATAATTATTTTTAAACACAGTGACTTCAGTATATAAAAGATTTTAGTGGTTTAATAACTCGGCATGTGCATATAAATATCTAGTTCTGGTTAAAAAGATTAAAATATTTCTTATTCGTATAAAGTGATCTGTTATTTAAAATACAACTAAGAAAAACATTCTTCTTCATAAAAAAAGGTACATCAAAAATTCAGACTAGACTTCGCGAGTGGGTCAATCCGAAACTAAAAAGTCAGGAGCGAAAGGTTAACAGTCTTGAATCGCATTGCTTTTAAAATGACAGAATGACAATGCGTTTACTGTCGTATCTCATCCTCTGTATCTCGTCTTCGAAGGTTTTCCCAGGAAAAATTAACTCCGTCATTATCATCCGCGCGGAGAGTATTTCGCTCTTTTTGTCGATTTTCTTCCAGAAACTGCGAGATTTAAAAGTACACAATTTTTCTGCGCGTATGCTGTCATCATTCGAAACATTACGATGAAGGACGGTCATGGGTCACTAAAATGCGTGGTCATTTCGAATTCTGATAATGATAGCGAGTGATAGCCCCTGAAGTGACTTAAACTGTTTCCGAGAAAAAAGAAAGGACTACGTGATCACTAACACCGCGGCTAATTACGATTGTGATTGTATGGTTACAAGTTTAGGGTGAATGTGACATGTCAAGAAGGTATTCTTTTCAGTGATTTGCTTCAATTCATGAAACTGACACAGTTATTAATCATGGAACAGTGAAATATGCATTTTCCTTGTTACTGATGACGATTTGTATCTATTGCGTAGGTGCGTGAATGTTCTGACTTAAATTCCCAAATATGGTCAATGGTATGTACACTCTTCATAGATGATATATAAATTTTTGTACCTTCTCTAGTCTCTAGAACTTTAGCTTCTTTGAAGCATTTTGATAGGAAATATTTCCTCTTCATGTCCTTTTAAATTTCTTCAGTAAAAGAATAATAAATACCTAGATTTAATAATATAAATAGAAACCTTTAAAAATGCTGGGAGTTTACAGCATGTATTTTATGTAAAAGGCTTGCGTTACAATGGAACGATAGATGAAAATTTGTTCGTTCTAAATTTCAGGACCCTCAATGCATATTTCAACGTCTGTGAGGCGTTGATTCAAGGCCAGCGAAATTAACGTAAACCATATTTCGAAGGTGGAAGGTGAAGTCTCTTCTAGTTTTTTCTTTTGATACGTGTATCTGCGCACGTACAATGCCTTTCATTGAACCAAGGACCACGTAACCGTGATACTTGATGTGACCACGTATCAAAAGTCAAGCTAGAAGCTTCATTTTCTGAAATTATCTTCACACATTTCAGATTTAGTTAGCTTCTTTTACAAATTTAAATCATAAAACTAATTTACAAGAAATACAACCTACATCTGGCTAATTCTAAATAAGAAAATACGTAAAAGGGAAATAGTAACTGCTATACCCTGAAGATTCGCCTAATTCCTTAGGCTGTTAGAAAGTAAATCACCAAAGATTGACATACTATATAATTATCATTCCACAGACTTCCAAGTTCATTAAACACGCACAGTCTTTTAATAAAACAATATTCAAATTACTCATTTTATACCACAGACGAACATAACATTGAAAACGATTCTACAATAGAATTCATGCCTCTTTATCATGCCTATCTATCCTGCTTCCGTTTTAATGAACAGGCCAGCGTTAAAAGTAGAGCACAATCAAGGCTCTCGATTCGAAGCAAATTGGAAAGAAGGCCTGTGAAAACTCGAGCTACTTGTTAGCATTTACCCTTGGGAATTTTCTAGTAGCTCGAGACATCGTAAATTTGTAACGTGATAGGATTTACCTTCATTCACGACAGATTCAGCTTCCGGTTAAAATACAGGGATGAAAAAGATCACAAGGCGGTTCTCGCAAACTAGTGCATGCACGTGGTAGCGACGAGATTAGCTGTTTATCGATCTTAAATAGTTATTCATAATCTACGATCGAGAAACAGTAACCCTGGGCCAAAGTAAATTAAACTGACATATCTGTAACGTGTGAAATTATCTTTACTATGGTATTCAAATAACTCACATGATGCTGTGCGCGGTTTTCGCGGCGTCAGGAATTTCAGATCATTTCTCGCGTTGGCTGCGAGGGAAGTGCGAAAAGAGTACATATGTATAGATGTATGGGTCAGTGATGAATGATTTAAGGCATGAGAATGTTCATCGCGAATCGAGAGCAGTGTTTCGTTTTTTGACATCAGAGCAAATGCAAAGTTATCGAAAGAAAAATGGTCGTGGCTACATAAGGAAGAATCGAAGTTCGTTGCTCATTATGAATCGAATTTTTAGGAATCATAGATCTTGAAAATTTTGGTTCGTAATCTGTTTTGTATTAAAAATTGAATTTTTTTCAATTAGTTGCGTCTGAGAAACTCTGAAGATGCAAGATGGTGCTAGGTAGTCCTTAACTAAAAGTGATTGACACTGTTAAGCTGATTCCATGGACCAATTGTATCGAATACTTAGATGCAATATCCACTAACGTCACTGTTGTAACCTTGTTTTGTATTATGCTCGAGAATTGCAATTGCTTGCGATTGTACTAGTTACTACCCAATGACTTCTTTACATGTGACTTTCGCTATGATATTCTGTGATACTTTTATATTTTAATTACTGTAACAAATTTATTTTTTTCTTTTTTGTTACTCAAAGAAGTCATTTGTATCTCTATGTTACTTACAATTATAATTCATAGGACTTTGGATTACGTTAAAGAAAATTACTCGATTATCATGATTCGAAGTAAGAAGGTATAAAATTTGGTTATGTGAATTATGTTTCCTCTGCCATAAAATGGATATAAACAGCATTCCGCTAATGCTTTACCCTCTTAAACTGGAATCCAGCACAATCTGCTATCGCCACGAAAGCAGTAGTAATATCGCTATGATGTAACGCGATGATGTTTCCTTGAGTTCAATAGTCCTCTGCAGTAACTTTTGTCGCTTGCCTCTGTTTATTTTTATATTTTTTTTCTCTCTTCTAAAATATCTAAGCTCCAATATAATGAAGATCTTCATAATTAACATGAAGGATAGAATTTGGGTAACCTCGGTTCAGATCGTAACATTCCAAATGTTTCACCAATGCTCCAAAATCCCAGCTTAAATATTACATCATGCAAAACATTAGATGAAGAAAGAATCCACTCAATATTTTATGAAGCTTATGGTATCAAGGTCTGATTTCGTTTCTACCAGAAGAATGTTACGTTTGATAAAACTGAGTCATCTTTCAGATTCAAGGCCTTTGAGCTTCTTTAGAGCATATTGTAACATTGTCCTCGAAATGTCTCAGACGTAAACATAACGTATCAGTGGAAGCTGAATGCAGGTTTCTGTACCAGGAAAGAACACACACAATTTTAAAATTAAGATTCGAAGAAAAATTAGAATCTTCCAACGATGTCTATAGAAACATCAATTTTTATTTCAGTGATCGCCTCATAAAATAATGCTTTTATAAGTCCCGAATGCATAATAGATAAAATATGGAGTGCAGTGTAGTGCAATTAATTTGATGCAAAATTTGAATGTAAATTTGAAAAACAGCATCGTTATTTTTACATCAACGACTTTAAGATTGTTTCCTTCATCCCTTTTAGGTTGAAAATACCAGACAACAGAGGTCCATTGTACAACGTGTAATTATTAGACTTCCCGGTTACCTTTCTCACTTTATCTTCGTTCAGGAGATCTCCACCCTTCCTCGGTAAAGGGATCTTCCATTCTTTTTCCTTGAAAGCACTTAGCTACCTCTGCAGAGGGCTGCAAAGAAATCCTTAACGAAGATTTCATCCCTTCTTCCATGTGAAAAATATGATCCTACTACACCAAAGTTATATTATCATCGATATATTTGTCTTTGTTATAAACACACAGGAATAAAGATTTAGTTGTCAAATTTTTTCCTTTTTCATTTCTACGAAACTTCTAATTTAATTAAATCATACAAATAGTGAAAGCTTCAAGGACGATTTCTGCTTCTGAATTTACGTGATTGATTTCTTCAAAATCTTTGTCGGGTTATATCATTTAACACCGAGGGATTTGGCCGAAAATTGCCCACCTGCTGAAAAAGCATTTCCCCCGTGTCAACGATGACGTTATGAGACGTCAACAGACCATTCACGCCTTTTCTCCTCGATACGACCCAAAGGGATCTAAAAGAAGATAGAAGGTCGCTGTTATTATCTTAAGGTCGAGGAACCCTTGACGTACTCCCACGCAAGTTTAGGTTCATCTATTTTAGATTGCACATCTCTAGAGACGCAGAGAAGCGATCCACAACAATAACAATCGTTACACAGAATCATCAATGATTCTTTCCTCGAAACTCTGTCGTGCGACGACTTTCCATTTGATGTTTGCTCCGGAGCCATTAGAATCGAATTAGCATTCATCGACAGATTCGGAGTTCGTTGACTTCGCGAAGTTGAGCAACGACTGATAAACGACGCGTGTAAAACGCGAACGATCATTAATTCTAGTTAGATGATTCTCGATTCTCTTGAAGTAAGATTTTCCTTGTTACGAGTTAGAAATAAACTGCGGATGTTTATGGAAATTTCTATTATCATACAAATATATTATAAAATATATCTAACTTTCCATATTTTTAACATTTTTACATATCATATGGATTTTGTGCTATTTTACAAATTAAATTTTCCTATTAATACATCAAGATCCGTACAGTAGTTATAAATTACCCTTAACATTTCCTCTAGTTATTTTCTTAATATTTCTGAATGCCATTGAGTCAACATTAAAGTCATATATTTCAGAAGCTTATTGTTATTAATAACTGTATGTAAATATGTAAAAATGAAACTGTTTCAACTGAAGCAGATTGTAAAAGTTATTTCTGAAGAGAAGAATATCAATATTAATAATTTCTAAATCATTTAAACTGAAATCCAAGTCCAGAAGTCCCATCACTTAATTTCATCTGTTTCTGCAGAGTTTCTCGTCTCTCAATTTCTTCTATCGGGAATTCTCGCTTCCCATTTCTGTCTCTCTCTAAAATCACCAACAGAGTAAGGTACTGTCTCTCAAAGTCAATACTACTTAATCTGCGACACCCGTGTGTTCTCCAGCAGGTGACGTATCCGGTAATCGTGCGTTGTATGCTGGTACTTTGGTTGATCGCCCTAGCGCTGACTAGCCTGCCAGTTTTAGGCTTTGGCGTCTATCACAAGGGCGAGAAATGTGTTCGATACAGGGAGGCCACTGAGCCTGCTGACATAGCCTACG
The DNA here is from genome assembly GCF_051401765.1 of Calliopsis andreniformis. NCBI lineage: Eukaryota > Metazoa > Arthropoda > Insecta > Hymenoptera > Andrenidae > Calliopsis > Calliopsis andreniformis. Next base: position 9,703,287 of record NC_135073.1, on the reverse strand, counting down.
CTTACGTATGGTTTGTTTTTGGTGAGTATATCGCTATAATCGATAAATACTTGGTCGACTTTTCCTTTAGGGTGGAAGAAACTTAACACCTGGTTGGTGAAGTGGGGTTATTGTGACGCCACTCGTTTACCATCAAATTTATTATCTGACATATATATGAATCACACCTTTTGTTCTCACAATTATACATGCACGATAGCATCTCCATTAACTGGCTTAACACGACACTCAAAGTTAAAATATACTCTTGATAATTAATTTCACTTTCGGTAGATTATTATCAAATTACAGTTCGACTCAATCGATATTCTTTATTGTTCTCTATTTTTAAAGTTCCCAAATACCAAGGTGAAATATTCGCAGTGGAAACAAATGGATGAGGGCACGTGTTCACTTGAGAATTATTTGCTATACTTCGGAAATTATGTGTACAATTATACAGCGCGAACCAGTTGCGAATCTATTATTGTCGCTCTGAATATGTCACTTTATGAATGTTTTTATTATATTGTAATTATATTGAATAGCCATAACCCTGAATATATTATATATATAACCCTGAAATAGTGCTCTGCATAATTAAGACCCGGTTAATCGAGACTCTACTATAGTAACATTGACCCACACTATTTATAACACTCTACAATAACGCACATCGCTCACTTTGCACTGATTTCTTTCACCAACTATTGTACTTCAGGCCCTCTTGCCTGCTACTCATAAACTGACTCGTATTTTCAACCCTCTTGGGCCTTAGGGTTTCCTACCCCCACTTTTACTACTGTTTCCCACTTTGTTTATTTAGTGTCCTTTATGGTATGAGAACCAAATACAAATCTATTACTCTAAATTGCAGGCACGCTTCTCTGTCTATCGATAGTCTGGTGCAATTTAGCAGTGTCTAGAGCACTGAGGAGGCTGAGTAAGAAAGCTGGCGCTCTTCGTCGCGTAACGAGATCCTCATCAAGAGCTAAACCACTGCTAACGGTGGCAGGACCATCGCCAGAAGTCGTGACAACTGCTGAGGAAAGGGCGTTCGCGAGATTGATGGCTGTGCTATCGATATCGTTTGTTATCTGTTGGATGCCTCAAATGGTGAGTAATTGATCCAATTTACTCCCTTACAACGTTGTAGTTGGATAAAGTGCAGCTACTTGGCTAGTAATAAGTTCATTTAGAATGCTTGACAGGCCTCTGCTTTCCAACACTCTTAAGTCCCACTAATTTGTTCAAAATGTAAGGGTATAAAATAGAAATTTGTATTCCTTCTAAATCGAGCTGAACAGCTAAGTAATGTTTCATTCATGTCTCATGCTGGCGTTTACGTTATCTGGTTGTAATCGAGACAGTTGTCATTGACAGTACATTTTGGCAACCGCGAGCACAGAAGGTCTAAAAGGAATGGAAGCTTCCGGCTACTCTCTTTTTAGGGAGGGTAATAGCGTTTACGTGACACGCGTGCCATTCAATTAGACAGTATTTACTCCTACGTGGTCGAAACATTGATAAAATTTGCGGCTGTGTCAACCGTGACACGATTTGAAATCACCTGGAGTCGTTTCCTTCATTCCACGCGACGTGTCCTCCTTAAATGATCAATCCACCGATTTGTTGTCATTTGTGGAATAATATTTAATTTAGATCTAAACCTGTCCCATAGGCTTAGCGCAGTAATACTGGAAATGATCAATAACTGGTATTTTCCTGATGAAAAAACACCTTGGAAAATCTTTTGTCAGATGATAACAGGACAAAAATATTTCCTATGAATTTAGTGGAGTTTTTCTACTACTTACATATTACCTACTTTTATTTTGGCAAGTCACAACTTCCACCTTATCACTTACAACTCCAGAAAAATATGTTTTTTAACTTAGATACCAAATTGTATTAATTGCAACACAATCATTAATCCTCTTTCAATGAGTACCCAGTCAAAATTTATTTCCATCAAAGTATTATAAAATCTTCTTTATTTATGCAATCAATTACTGTTCCTCTTTCTATACTACATAATATCTCAAGATAAAAGATTTAGTATCAAGCAAAGGATTATTTTCATCATTCAAATACCCGCATTCCAGAATTCCTAATATAATATAATCGCATTACATCCCGTCACCACGAATACAATCACATCGAACAATGCACCCGACCAGACAGTGATTGCATACACACGAGCTTCCTGCATTTCCATCTCCTTATTCGCTGAGCATCTTATTTTGCGATTTTCTTCGGCGAGCTGCGCACAAGTCCTCTTCAGTTCCAGACCAAGCACTTTGAAAAGTATTTCAGCGTAGCCTGGTAGATTAAACAACAGTGTCTGTTGCCATTTCGCGAGGCCAGTTTACAGAAATGTGAACACGGGTATGACCGAATTAATAATCTATAACGACACGCTCCTGAAAATTTTCAAATATGACGCACTTCCGTTCGCGACGGGATGAAGGTCGAAAGCAACGATTTGGTTTAGAATATCTTCACGTACGATCCATCGCGACATCCGCCAACGATTGATCGGTCGTAACATCGTAGCTTTTGTGCTTCGAAACCGGATGTGAAACATTTCAGAAGAATGGCGGGATAATATTCCACGACTTGTTGCGAACCTGGTTCTGTCGTTGACAACAAGACTGGCACGTAGAACCTTTTATGGCAAATGTTCTAGTACCTGATTGCATAATTGATTATCTTCGTACCTGCATGGACGCACAGTCTTATTTATAGAACTATGAATAATAAACAAATTATAATTTTACAAATTTAAAATACACTGGATTATCCTCTGGGATTTGTGGCTAATATAGTATGTCAAAGTGGTAATTAGCTATGCACTTCTTGTGTCTGGCTTCATGCTTTAAATTTATTCTGCCTTTTAATACTGACGATCGAATCCAACCGAGTTAAACGACGCAATAAGTACATGTTAATTAATGGGAATTGTCGCTGTATTGTTTCGACAGATTTCCATTCCATTGGCACAATTCGCGATGAAGTTGCCACAGAAGGCGTTACTGGCACGAAAAGTGATACACGTGTTTCATATGGCAGCCGATATTCTTCTTAGCATTCATTTCACCCTGGATCCGTACATCTATGTGCTGCTGAGGATGCCTCGACCAAGATTCCGTCTTCTGAAACCTCTCTGCAGAGTCTGTTGGCCAGGTAGAAGCAGGTCGAGTTCGTTCACAGGTGAGTTGTGTCAAAATGAACAATTTTTTGATATATATCAATATTTTGAGGAATGACAAAGGTGTTTAATGAATATAAGACCATTGTGTCGTCTTGTATATGTAGATGTAGAATGTAGATGATTTATAATTTAGTTATTCATTTTTTAACGAGGCCTGATAACGTGTGGAGTTCTTCATTTTAACAAAATTTTAAATTCTAAGAATTATGAAATATTACGATTGCGTGTTTCAAACATTTCTTCATGGCTTGAGATCTTCCTTGAAGCATTCTGAACATATGAAAGAGTCATCTTGGGAGTGCGAACAATGAGTTACACGTTTCTTGCTTTTTTTGGCCACACATGCGTGACACGTTGTGGCTTTCACTGACTACTTCAGCATGGTACTGGAAAGCAAACAATACTTTATTCTATATTTTTTAGTATTACAGAAAAGAAAAGTTTACAGACTTCAACATATCTATTATGACATCTATCTTTAATTTAAATTATATTATATCCTTTAAAATTAATTTCCAATTATTTCTAATAGTGTTCCCGAAGAATACTTTCACAAAAACAATATTTGCAATGAGGAAATTAAATATGCTTGTAAGACCCACACATAAATTAATTCCAGAATTTCTACATAAATATATAATTTGTGACAGGAACTACAGATCACCAGGGCAGCAGTGGTGATCCATCGACTCCCATCACGGAGGCACCCTCAACTCCAGTCAGCGAGGAGAACGAGCATCCTCATCTGGTGGCAGTATCGGTCTGAGATAAGCTTCAGCGAAAGATCTTTCTAAAACGAGTCGAGAGCCACGATGTTAGTTATGTTTAAGGTGCATACTGTGATCGTGGATACTACTCTTCAAGAATTTTGGAAAGTCTTCGCTAGGTAGATGAGGATAATACACTGAAATCTTATCCATGTACGTGGAACTTGACAAGCACGTCGAAGGAAAGACTTAAAGAAAAGTCTACGTCTGCTATGACGACGATGCTTGCAATGTTCTGATTGTTGAATACTGAGATGGATAGGTTGACGTTTGAGGCCTCTGGATAGGAGTTACGTTTCTTAAAAAGTCTTCTGACGCTTTTGATGATGTCTGATGAGGGACGCTTATATTCCTAAACAGACTAATTAAACATTAGTACTTGATGATCGACGATTTATGAGTTAGAGATACTATCTAATTACGTATTTCTAAGAAGACAGTAATAAAAGGATGAAGTTACAGTAGATGAGGCCTCAATGACCAAATAAAAAAATGTGAAAATATTTGAGGAACATTGGCCCCCGAGCCATTGAAGAACAAATGAATGCGTTGAGATCGATACCTCGCTGACTTTTTTGTGTACAATTTCCATTGAATATTTTCTATGTCATTTTCATTAATTTTATGAATCATTATCCACTGTAACGATAGCTATATTTATATCATCTATGACAACTACTCTTTCTCTTTTTTCCTGCACGTATGGAATTTCAAAAATGATTAATAATCATCAACAAAAATTTCAAACAACTTACACAAAAATACTCTGTGAATAGAAGGTGTCTTATTTTTTCGCAATTAACTCGGCGAAATAAGAAAATCGATAGCATTCCAGGAAGAAATTATTGCAACAAGTGCAAATATTTTTACAGACGTACATTACTTATTGACTGAGTCAAAGTTGAACATTTTTAAATTTTTACCTGGCAGAATACGAAGTACTCTACTTGTTTGCAGCCTGCAAGCGAGAGTGAGTGTTTCGAATATAATTTGTTAGAGCTGGATGTTCAAGTCAAAGTATGGATATTGTTAATAATTACATTTTAGATTAAGTCGAGGGGGAAACTGTGCTGACAAATTTCGATACACACTTCAGTGACGTTCGCGTAAATGTATGTCTAGTCAATGAATTAATGCAAACACAGACGAAAAGAGTGGGTGTTAACCAAAGTATTCGACGGTGAAACGTATTTAATTGTACAATGTACTTTGTTTAATAGAATGTAAGGGAAGAGCATATATATTTTCTTGAATGTACACAACGACGAAAATCATATACATATATCTATGTGCATATCTATACAAATAGAGTTATGAACAGTCTCGTAATGCATACTTAATAGCTGTTACCTTAAGCTATGTATAAGCTGCGGATATTTATGCACCTATGAGAAAGTTAAGACTACAAAATAATAGATACAGTGCATATAATCTAGGAAAACATGCAAAGTATTTTGATAATGAACAAGATTTGTATTTAATTTTCATTGTTTTAGTCGTATTTATGGAAATGTGAATTCACATAAAAATCCGCAGTCTACATATACATATATACGTGTACTATAAGCATCCGGTGTAATTAACAGTCACGAATATTCGACTGTATCTCTGTAAGGATATCAATAAAATTGAATCTTTTTATGTAAAACCCATAATTCAATTCATTTCTAATTTTTTTGAAGACCCTCTGTTACGTTGAGTAATAAAGATAATAGACCATTTCATTATTATACAAATAATATTATTCAGTGACCGAGAATCATTTAATGTAGTGTACTATTTATTTGTTTCGTCGAAATAAATGACTCACAAATCGAAATACACATTCTTTACTCTGGTAACAAAAAAATTTGTTCAAGTTCATTTGGTATTCACCTGCTAACATGGTCAACACCAAAGAAATCATAACTTTAACTTGTACATGTGAAACAGTGGAGTCACTCGACTAAATTCAGTCTTTGCAAGCTATTAGAAGTATTAAGTATTAAGTTAAACTTTAATATTAAAAAACTTCACGAGATAGACCAATAAATCAAGCAATAATTTTCCTAAAAATGTATCTCGAAAGTTTCATCTAAATTCATTTAAAAATAACAGGAAATACAGAAATGAAACGATGCGAGAGTGCAGGAGAACGAAATAACGAACACCAGACGGAAAGGAAGGAGTACATATAATACAAATATATTTTCCACGTCGTTACGTATCTCACCTCTAAAGACACTTACAACATTAATAATAACTTACGGACGCGATTGTTGCTGAATACATGACACCTTTTATTGCACACTAGAAATACCACAGATGCATTCATACAGTATCAATCGCGATACAGCTTTTGCGTACTTTCACATACCCTTAAGCTATCTAACAATAAATAATAGTATTCTCTTTTTTATCCACGTTCGTCTCCCTGCCACTTGGGGAGGAATAGCGCGAAGCATCGGAGGGGTGGGGGCCAGGACTCAACTTCCTATTGGCTAGAGAAACACAGAGACAACCGAAGCGAAAGGTCATAAAATTTGCAAAATTTTTCCCCAGCTGCGCTATCGATCGAGCAATCGAACGTTCTCTCCATAAAGAATAAAGAAGAAAGAACCATACGATTGATTGCCCGACTGCAGCGACACGTTCTAATTTGCATCTCACCTTGCACAGACACACGCGCACGCGTCAACATGTCAATACGATTACACGTGTTACGAATAAACTGACATTTATTACGTGAAAGACAAATGTCGAAGACGGAATTCCGTGCACACGCAACTCCCGTTTTTCCCTTCATTTCTTTTCTCTCCAGTTTTTGCTCAACTACACGCTTTTGGATACACACGCCTCCCACGATAACAGAAATCACACCGATAAGCAAACTATAAACTCCATAAGGGATGAGAATCTCCATTGACAAGTAGATTGCACCTAACTCGAACAAGTAGGCTCGCGAGAAGCGACTATCTCACCTATAGAAGATCGATATACGTAGATGTATAAGGGTGTCTCTAACTGTTCGAGGGTAGGGATTCTTTTGTAGGTTTATGAATTAAAATTTTTTATTTAGCAAGTGGAACATTCGCGTGAGTACTACGCAAACGTATATGTTTAGAAGCAAATGAAATCGCCACTTTGTGCTTCGGTGGAATTCTTCATTCAGTCTTGAAGCATATGAAACCAGGTGTCAATAACACTCTTGATGAAATTACGTGATGGTTAACGTTATATGTTAATACTGTTTTTTTTAAGTACATTTTATAATCAGATAATGAATTTATGTAGTTTTCTGTCTTGAAGGTAGAATAATTCTTCATATATATTTCGTTTTGAGTCTGGTAAGAATTTGAAAAAAGAAACACCAAGTAATTTCAGCATCCTCTTGTGAACCAGAGAGAAATAATTCTCTTATCTTGGAATTGAATTAGCTTACAAGTAAAACAGCAATTGCGAAAGGTGCATTAAGTGATATATCAGTGACGGTACTTGATCTCGTATAGAACTATCTGAAAGATTGATATCGATTAATTATTGTCAAACACACTGTATGTTAATTGTAAACGATCGACATTTCCGCGAATCGTCATAAGTTTGTAAAAAAGTACACGAATCGCTAAGCGAATGAATCGCGCGTGGAAGGTATAAAGATTTCAAGAATTGTACAAAAATATCCTTTGAAAAGTGGAAACTATATATAAATTGGCCTCTTGAATTTTGTACCATCAATGCGTTTCGAAACAGCAAAGTAACATTTCTCCAAATGGTTATTGCGAAGATATTTCTTCACGAATGCTTCACGACTCCCACACGTCACTCTTTCATCGAAATTTACGTTCTCTCTTATAGTAACAGTTTCGAAGAAGATAGGAAGACGAGAAATTTCATTAAGTACACCGTCACTTATTCTCCCATTCAACAATCTCAAATTCAATATCCCCTCCAGTAACTTCCTCCTAAACTATCTCATTAGGGGCAGATAAACTATGGTTTCGAAATAACAAGTACAACAACATCATTAGAGAAATCTCAATTTCAAAAAACACTGTACTCGTCTCGAATTTGTTCCAGATTCGTGGCCATCGTTCAAATGTTCCATTTTCGATTTTAAACACGAACACAGTTTGTTAAGGAAACTTTAAGACGAAGTACGTCGGCTCTTGACGTCGATCGACGGATAATGGATAAATTCGTTTTTGGCACTCTATAACTGGCTTAATCTACGTTATATTAGGCCAATGTCAATGCATAATAAGCTCGATTCAACGCTCTTGCAGGTATCGTACTTCAAGTCTTCAATTATAACATCCACGGCACAAGATATTGAACTGTCGCAACAACGCGAGTATCTCGATTAAATTGTGTCAATCCTCGATCTTGATGGCACGCGAAAAATCTCTACAATATCCAAAAACTTCGATTCGCTTCAATGCAAAAATACAGAACCCTAAAGCGACTTTTTAAAATCTGCGATTCAAAACGACCAAATTTTCTGATTTTGTAACCCGTTCAAGGTATTACCAAGATTGATCAATCTCCAAATGTTTGTTCGATTTCAGTGAATCGTTTCACGATTTTATCTTTAAGGCGGTCCAACAAGCGAGCGAGTCGCTTCCACTTGAGATTCGATCTCGACGATCATCCTAGTCAAAGTTGATCGGTGAAAAATGTCGTCTAGTCGGGTTCCATGGCAGCGTGGAACCCGTGTTTCTTGGCACCATGCAAATAACGAACCTCCCGTATACTGCTCTTGATCCATTCGGCCAAAACCAGCCAGAGAACCTTCCCGCGTTCCCTGGAAAACCGTCGGGCGAATACGTCCTGAACAGCCACGATCGGACGGTGACGGACCCGACCACTGCGTGTAGATTGCACGCGCAACAATGATTCCCACGGCGTGTCATGCCGACGTGTGTGAACTGCGACCCTTACCTGCGAATTAGCAGCATTCCAAACAATCACGAGTATTACACTTTAAATAAGACTAATTTCGAGAATGTTCCTCTGGTTACGCAGGACAGGAATTGTCAGGACATTATCCGACGACAGGAATTTTATGATGGCGCTGTTAGTGTTGGATCTTTGAGGTGAGAAAATAATTTAGATTTATTACAAACACTTCGTTTGTAAAAGCAATTTAACACTGTAAAAGGGAGTTATCCCCTGACTCAACATGTGAGTTAGATTTGGCTTAGAACCAGTGTATTTTATAATATGAAGATTGTCTTCAGTGGTCGACAATAATCTTTTAACTATCTATAAAAACGACTCAAATGTACTCTTGGCTGATGAGGGAGATACGTTCTGAATCAAAAGGTGGGTTAGGTTTAGGTTCAAGAAAGTGTATTTTATAATACCAAGACTGTCTTCAGTAGCCCACAACAATTCTTTCAGTATCTATAAAAGTGATTCAAATGCTGTACCTTTGGCTGATAGGAAGATCTGTCTCCTGACCCAACGAGCGGATTATTAGTCTTTAATGTGTTAGGACTTCATTGGGAAGATTAATTTTAGATAATTTTTGAAAGACAAGCTCACCGAGGGCCGTACTAGGTCACATCACACTTTCCACAGCAGCAGATGATTGGTCGAATCTTCGCGACCGGCCTGCAGCTCGGCGGATGCCTGTGGTCCACTGAAATCCTCGTACCCGTCTCCGCCTGATATTACCAGCAGCTTCCCACGATTGATGTTGCTCTGCTGAGTCTTGCTAGACTTTTGAGAGTACCGGTTCACCTTGGGACGAGGATCTGGTATCGAGGGGGATGTTGTCTCCACGCATGTGAGGAAACGCACATGTCCTGTGTGTCCATGGAGAATACCTGAGAAACATAACAAGATTAAGTATACTCAAATAAAAAAGTTCAGAATCCTTTCGGTACCATTTCCTAACCCATTTCTCAGTAAACAGAATTTGGAGTCTAATAAACGATATAGAGTACAGCTAAAATAAGAGCTCAGTGATTTCCCTAGAATTTGCTCTCCTTACCTAGCGATTTAATTAAATTGTATCATGCACCAAACGCTTGTATATTCAAGTGTAACGTCAAAGGCGCCGTTTATAGTGATTTATTCACTCTCAGCTAGCAAACGACTCTTATAAATATCCTGTACAAGCGTGATATCGCGTCCGGGATATGCGAATTGGGTCCAAAAATTTCACAAATGATCGATTATCCGCTGTATCTCTCGACGCCATCGAAGCAGACACTTCTGGTTAAGTACGCGACCGTTTGGCAGCCAGCTTCTAATTATATGTCGCGAGCAATAGTCATGCAATTATAGTCTATCGAATGTGACGTCAATACACACCAGTTACGATTGGCGGTTGTGACATCCTCTGTGTGGATGGCTTTATATGGGGAATTGGCACGGTCAATAGTACGCCGGCGCTCGTGCCGATCCAAAGTAACTCGTTGCAAGCCAAAAGTGCGGTGACCCTGAGACACGCGGCCTTGTGCTGTCGTATTATGTCATCGCAACCTGCAGCAAGTTTAATGCTTCCGTTAAAATAAATACCATAGACACGTTAGCCCTAAGAAAGACGTAGCTTGAAATACACCTGGGCTGGGTTAGCTGCATCGATTTTTGACTTGTTAGTTGTATCTCTGTGTCCTTCCAGTTCTTAGTACTGACCACGTAGGAAGCACTAATATATATACATAGTACTGTCGCGAAAATTCCTGGAAATTCATCTCCCTTGATAGCTACAGGGATGAAGCCCCACACTTTACGCAGTAGCTAAGGCTGTTGAACTTGTATACATACAGAGTGTTTCTGAACAGCGCGGCATAACTTTCAGGGATGATCCAAGATATCAAAATAAGACGAAAATTAAGAATAATGATTTCGCGTTTGAGACTTTGTACGGATAACCACTGCTCGAGGCCTAAGCGCGGATTCATTTCTGGTGATTTCCACTAGACTTTTAGACGCTTATAACTAACAAACGTGAAATAGTTATTATTAATTTTCATCTTATTGTGGTGTCTACAATATCCTCCTGAAATTATGCAGTGCTGTTCAGAAAAACCCTGTACATATATACAAGATGAGTCACGCACTGTCATCTGAATTTTCTTGTAAACTATTTGTTGTACGAAAATATGTTTTGTACAAAAACTGTCTGGCATCGAGAGTATACTCTTCATTAGTATACTCCTCTCCATACCCGATAACTTACGTTTAAAACATTTTCTTATACAACAAATGGTGTACAAGAAAATGCAGGTGATACAGTTGCGTGACTCACCCTGTATAGTTTAAGGTTGCTACAGCCTTTAAAATTTTTTCTTACTGCAACTAGAATCTCTTCTACTAATGCCTTATTCTAAATGGAAACCCTTCTTTACTAGAGTCCTAGCATCTAAAAATATCTATGTCTATGTAGAGACTTACTGGTAAGCATTTTAGTGACAGCTGGCGCTATGTTGATGTCCGTCAGGCATTCGTAAGTGATAGCATGGAAAAGTCGCAAAACTGCACTGTTATGCAGAGAAATCCAAACTCCTAGTCCACCGGAAGTAGCCATACAGGAAACTGACAAGGAAGTGTCGTTGCTGACAGTGAACGTATGCTCGATGTCCAGCGTGTGGGTGTTGAGGATCTTTATAGAATTGTGACAACCACACCACAATTTTCCTGATACTGGAAGCATCTTTGTGATTGGAGATGCTACTGTGCCTACGGACACGCTTGTTGGATCTGAGGTACTCCAACCGCCCACTGTAAATTAAACAGCACATATATTTAAAAAATTGTTGATTGTTGAAATCTTCCTCATTTTCAACTATCAAACTTACAGTGGTCACGAGAGTAGACTGTAATGTCTCCATTAGCGAGCGATACGAACACCTTATTGTCCAAATATCTGAAATTTCAAAGAAATAAAAAATTTCTTAGATGGTACACTTTTATACATTTTTAGAAGGATAAAGTTTGATGAACGTTTTAGTCTAAAGCAAAGGATATAATCTAAGGCAAATACATGATTCATGTTGATATCTTACATGATGCAATGTACGCTGCTTTTATGCTGTATCTTCACTTTGTTCTTCTTTATTCTGATATTGTCGTTGCAGTTGTAAACGTGTATACAGCCGTCCTCTGTCCCCAGCCACATGGTCGGTTGATTGTGGTCCTCTTCTGTGGTAGAATTATCGATACTCGGAACATCGCCACTCAAGGTTAAGCTACCCGTATCTGCACATGGAATGTCGTCCGAGTCCGAATCGTCGGAGCTCGAGCTACTGTAAGATAATTGTCTTAAGTCACCAGTAAAACAGAAACTCTACTTGGAAAATGAAGCAACATCGTAAAAATAGTTCACCTAGCTTGATAAACCAAATTCAAGGACACGATTTAAATATGTAAAAATAATATGACTACTCATGAGCTTTAAATTAGACATTACCTATCTAACTGCATGTTCCCTCCACTAGCATCGACATCCTGGACCGAGATGCTTATGCCACTTTTGCTGTTCGCATACGAAATGTTGTTCGTCACACAGGAATTCGATCTAAAAGCATAATATGAATAAAGTTTCTCTTAAACTATTTTTCGCCTAGAAAGCACGTAAAGAAGATAAATTATTTCGTGAAAATAGACCTGTAACCTTCCAATCTTAATATCCAGCTACACTTCTTTAGTAAAGCATAGACTCCATATTTCCTTGTAGAGGATCTTAAAGAAATTAAATACTTCCGAGTTTTAATAAGGGTATTCGAGACTTGTGGTCCTAAGTCGTGTCCTCGTGAATGGGGGTTGAGTACCAATGGCAATGGATATCAATATTAGTGTGTATTAGATTTTTAGGAATAGTAGTGCAACTGTATGATACTTAGAGAATGGATGTTTCTTACTGAATGATTTGAATGACAAGGAAGTGATCGATGGAGAAGAAATAAATATACTGTATGATTTGGTCCATTGTGTAAATAGGATGACATGATTTAACAATGCAGGATGTATAAAATAGTTAAATAATTTAGCAATAACCAGCTTGTAATATTCTGTTTTCATAAATGTAAAATGCATGCTATTAAAGGCAAGAAAGAATAAATTAATAATTACATATGAATTTGCAGGTTTTACTGTTAGTCTCGCTTAAGTGTATCCAATAACAAACACAAATAAAGGACCAGCAAAAAATTTCAAGTATAAAATAACAGAGAAAAAGGCAAACCTTCGTATCTTAGTATGCGATTTAAAAAGGACACTGCTTATTTTTCACAAGTCTTTAATTTTATTTTAAACATTATACACAGACGATATATAAATTTTTAGAATCTAGATCATACACATTTCAACCTCTCGTTCCAATGCTAGGCTTCAAAAATTGCTCTTAATTCTACAATGAGTAAAACATCCCTACCTTTGCGTACAAGCTGGGATTCCCGCAACACACAAGATCCTTGCATTGCAAACTCCGTTGCAAGACGTGACTTGCGGTGGTTCAGGGGCCAGACTCAACACACACACTTGACCCACGTAACCATCGCTGTTGCACACCCAAACGTCCCTCGAGCCATGTTCGTTCGCCAAAGTGGGCGCTGCGCAGGTGAATTGCAAGCCAGCCCGAGTCTTTCGAATCGGTAAAGGTCCCACAAACTCTGGACAGGGCCTCTTATCGGCGGACAACGCTGTAAATTGAGGCACCGAAAAAAGTCAGACAATCGGTTGCGATTGGGATGTCTGATCGCTTACCTAGCTTTTGCTTGGCTTCGTTAAAACTTTCTTCCCAGCTAGCCCTTTTATCAGGCTTGGTAAACATGACTGAGATTTTCTCTATGCCATCTCTGAAAATAGAAGGCAACGTTTGTACCATAAGACGGTATTGTAATTCAGAGAAGTACAGCAAAATCTGAGTTCGAGGAATAAAATGAGGTGCTTGAAATGCAGGGTGGACCTCCCCTGGGAACACATCCACCTTTCCACTGATCTGTTATCTCTGTGTATTCTATAACATGATGGTAAATGTGTTTTATGATATTATTTTAGGAAATTATGCATTGATTTAGAAATACTTGCACATTTCGATGCACTCAGGACCTAAGTGTAACATTGTCCAAAAGCTATATAGAAGACGAACCCCTGCATTTTCGACTGTCAATATTCATAGTATGCTATTGTCTTGACTACCTGCTTTTAAGAGCTATATTCCTTTTACCCACAATAAATCGTTGTATTCAACAGCAGGGAATAGGGTGTGCTCACAATGTGAAGCACGTGGAGCAGGAACGTGAGAAAGACAGAATGCAGAAATATATTGTAAACTGTAGGGCTTTATCAATTGATTACCCGTGTGGAATGTCGACATTAAGTTCTTAACTATATTTCCTGTTGCCTCATCAAATAAGTTTCACCTGTTATGAAGCTTCTATAAAGTGTGTGAAAGCATAAATTATGTAAAGCTTCAGGATGCACGATCTATGTAAAAGATTTTAAAAGGCTGGAAAACTTTCTTAACATAATTTAAGAAAAATACAGATAAAGCCTAAAATCTAATAATCCTTAAATTAAAATTCTTTCATAAAACATCACTTACTGAGTGTTAAGCGTCAGTTCCAGACAGGCCAACTGCGAATGTGCGTTTCTCTCAGCCAGCTGACGTTGAGTCTGCCCCAGCATATCCTTGATAAGCTCCTCCAATTGTTGCTTCGCGCCATGCAGCGTAGATGCCAGTTCCTGAAGTTGCGTCAACGTCTCGCAGTCTTCTCGAAGATGATCTACCTCGCGAGCCATTCGTCTCAAATTCTCATCTTTGGCTATCGAAAGAAGCGATGAGCGCTCTTAGGGATTACGATACAGTGGTACAAGCCGCGAATCGTCAAGCTATTTCTTTCGAAATACCTTTCATGACTTCTAGGTCGTCCAGCAGTATTTTCATCAGCATTTTGTACTTGTTTGCTTCCAGTAGGCCGACCAGACTGTTTGGACAGGAACTTCTGTAAGATAGTCATAAAGATACCTGAATTTTTCTATTCCATAAACATATGAAAGCAGTTAGAAACAGAATGCAAAATATCAGTAAACTGATATAAATTTACTAATATTTCAATATTCCAAATAGCTAATTGTATTATATTTAACACTAGAGGTAGCAAAGCAGTCAGAGTATTCGGCACGATTTATTTTATAGTAATACTATGTTCGTTTACAAAATCTTTAGAACTCACGTTGACGGTTTTCTAATGGTCCCGCTCCTCCTCTTGATACTGGTGATAACGAGCAGATCGGAGAACAAGAATAGCGCGCGTTCCTTCCTGGTTCCCTGATTCGAGGCGATAGTGACCAGATCATGGCGTATGAACGCTCTGCGGCAAAAAATAGAAGCGTCGAATCAGACGAATCTTTCTGCTTTCCCAGCTGTCACTGCTATGACACGCATCGGTATTGGGAATCGATACAACGTGCACGCTTAAAGGTTGAATAGTTCGTGCAATGTAGAAACGACTGCAACGTTTTTACGCGGTGGAAAAGATACGCGGACAGACGACCCTGTTGCGCGTTCGATTAACTTCAAACACTTCGCTGACAACTTTTTACGCGCTTTCGGGTTCATACAAAATATTCTTCTGTAATATAATGAGAAAGAGAATTTAACAAAATATACATTACATGACGAGCTAAGAGTCGCCTAATTACACGTTCAAATTATAAAAATTACAAATTTCGAAAAAGTAAGTAAACTCGAATTTTCTAACACCTGGCACCATTATTATCCCAAAAATCATGCTACAATTTAAACTTAAAATGAAGACAGTCACAATTCTAAGCTAAATAAATATTAGAAATTTTTCTACGTTTTAAGAAATAAGTTTCAATTTTTTGTATTATGGCAGCTTATTTGTACTAAAGAATAAGCTCACCTGTCGTTGGTCACAATTCCAGCGAGTCCCTCCACTAAAGCCTGAACCTCCCTCAAAGTTGTTTGCTGCTGCTCCCACTCCAGGGATTCCCTTTCCGTGCAATTGATCTTCACGACCAGTTCATGGACTTCCTTTTGGGCAGACTGAAGCAGCTCGAAGTCCGGGTGAGAGACGTCCGTGTGCTTCAACAGCCTCTGGATCAGCAGCTCGTAACGGGGTATCTTCTGCACAGGCTTGATCAATAATTGATCCAACCCCAGCTTTCCCTTGTGCTCCCGTTCCATTGTCTGGCACAAAGGAAAGGAACAATTGGAGGATATCGACTAGCTGAGTACCGTTTTCGAGCGAAGTGGAACGAAGTTTACGACGCTACTAGTTCGAAGTTTATTGCGGCGTAGAACAATGAGGACGTTGAAGTAGTAAACGTTCGGTTCTAGTATATATGAAATTTCGTGGAAGTGGTACAAGGATTTTATCATTCGCTTTCAGAGAATTTATGAAGATACAGGCGTGCTAAGTTTGTTAAATAAACTTGCATGGAAGTTGATCTTTAACACATGTTGTTGTGGAATTTTGGCGCTTTGGTGGGAAATTGGAAACTGTTTAATCACAGAGAAATAGCTGATGAATCAATTTTTAATAATCATAATTTTATACTGCACACGTTTGTTCGTTTCACAAAAGTTTTTCTTTCAGGTGAATCAAATGTGAGAAATGAATGGAAGAAAAGAACTTTGGTACCTCAAGGAATCGCGCGAAAGCTGGTTTCGCTTGACAGGTTGTTTTTATCGCCTTCCTCGCGGACTTCCAATTATCGAGGAAAAGAGTGTACGTCTCCAGGACGACTGGCTTCGTGAACTGTGAAGGAAATGGCAAACTATATTAGATTTCTGCAATTATTAAATCCACTGTTGATCCAATCATGAATGATTAGGTTTGTCAAGTGTATATTATTTATATTTTGTTAATAACAGACAAGGTAGCAGCAATCGCTGTCTAGTAGATAGTAGTAAATAGTAAAGAAATAGTAGAAAAGGTAAAAATAGTAAAGTACTAATTAAGTTTATCTCAACAATGATCTTAAGTTTGCTACTAAACATACCACATCGAGAAAAACATCGCCAATGGTCTGCTTGATTTCCCAAGTATCAAGCCTTTTGCGCAGTTCCTCCAGGAATACTTCGTGATGATTAAGAATAGAGGGAATCTGAAACACGTGAGCGTTCCCTTGTAACAATGTAATCTTGTATTTCGACGGAGGAGCTTCTGTGCACAAAACAATGGACGAAGTGAATGCCATTAACTTGTTGAACACCCTTCAGTTTTCAATACGTTATACAAAATATTGTGGAAAAATAAACAGTAGTCACAATGAATTACTTATCTTAGACACGATTTTAGAACAATTTTAATTTCTTTTTCTTAACGAATGCAGGATAAAAATAAAAGTAAATCGCGGTAAAAATGATTGCTCAAATATATTTTGAAAAATTTCAGTACATTAAGATTGTAAGAAATTCACGTCTAGTAGAAAATACCGTATATGGTCAGACAGATGGCAGGCTTCACAACAGACTCCTTTTTATTATTAATTGTTTCTCATGGCGTCCATACGATTTATATAAAGTTAATTTTTTGTAAGTATTTACTGGGAAATTGCAAAATAAAATAATAATTTACCTGATAAAAAATCTCATCCACAGTAGCTGCATCCACCAAGCCGGCATTTTCAGGACTCTTCAATGGTTGCAGGTATTTCTAAAAGTAAAAGAGCATAAAATCTTTAATAGCCTTGGATACAGTAAAATTTGATATCCAAAAATTTCCTAATACCAATTCTAATCAAAGTACTAGTGCATTCATTCATCAAAGAATTTATGTACTTGAGTATTTTCCATAATCAATTTGAAGAGTCTTTCTCGTATAACTCCAAATATCTACCCTATTCCTCTATCATAGCGTAAAGTTTCTACTCCAAGTAATAATAAAAGTAATTCAAGATCGTCAACAATATATCTTCATTAAAAACAGACGCGTTTTTAATAATCATACGCATACATTCCACCATCCTTCCAATGAAATCCTTGAGATCAATGATAATTCGTTTCTCCCGTGACGCACAAATATTTGCATAGGCATCCTAATATAATCGTCATGCAGTTCCCCGAATTCTCCAGGAATCACGACCGAGACTGTAACGCGAATCTCCGAATAAACAGTTCAACCATAATTTTCGCGCGGGAATTCGAGCAAACATCGCGATTAAAATTCTTTGGCGAAAAATTCGAGCAAACACAGGGGCAAAAAAATTCCATTGAGCAGAAATCACGGTCGTAAGAGGTCGCCTGCACTCGACATGTCCGCGTAAACAATTCTGGAAATCGTATACGCAGAGGGATGATGCCGTATCGAATTCAGATCACGCGTTCCTTGTACAGGGTTGCAGCGGCGAAGGTTGCGTCCCATTTACGCGTCGATTTTCAACGGTGTTTATGAAGAATCGTCCTTCCATGATTGTATCAAGTCGCAGAGGCGGCACGGTAATTACGACGGACTAATTGCAGGCATTATTTATCGATCCATTCAGCCTTCGATACGAATACGACGATGAAACTCGAGGCGCACGCACGACAGCAGCTTCTTAAAATGTCAAACGATGAAGACGTTGCGTTTCTCCTTCGAGAACTTGCACCATTCTCGAGTTCTATGAAATACTGGCGACCATGTGTCTTGTTTGCAACCTGAGATGAAAGGTCTGCAAGGGTACATTTTTTACGTCGAAATAGACAATATTCTGGAGTAAAGTCTTCATATTCGGAACCCTAGCTCCAGAAATGATTGATTATTTGAAGGCGAATTAACAGAAAAATTGTTTAATTGTAAGTTGGGAGAAAACTGTAGATGTGTTCTGTTATAGTGACTTCTCTCGCGTTTTGCATCTGAAAATTCTAAAAATTGGAAGTTTCAATGGGAAACAAATATACATTTTTTATAAAAGAATATTTCATATTGTGTCACGTGGAAAGAATATTGAGATACCTGCAATAAAAACGACGAAGGGGTAATTTTACCCCTTTTCGATTGACAATACATTTATCAAACTACTCGCAAATATTTTTAACCTTCACCATTCTCCGAATTCCCTGCTTTTCAAACCCCCTTCATCATTTAATTTCACGAATATTAATTAATAAAATGACGTAGCGGACTAAAAGCGAATAAATATTAAACATCAAATTCTTGCGAAATTGCAGCACACCGGAAGCGTAATTCATGCGGGAATTTCCTAAAACGAACAATGGTTTCTATTTTTCTCCCGGTCCATTTTTTTGAACGCCACCTTTAACCTTTCAGCGCACAATGAAATTGTCCACGATAAAGGTTCCGCTTCCGTTGAAAACACCGCGAACAATCGTCGGTTAATAGAATTAAAAAAGCAAACGAGGAAAGGGGGTATTCACTCGCTGAACGGGAGTTTTCAAAAAGCTGCGATGCAAAACGGTCGTGAAACGAGCCCCGTGAACGAAGAACAGAGAGAGGTGGAGGAACGTGTAACGTTACGTCACGATTATTGTCGATTATTCCGGTTGGAATAGTTCTTTGAACAATTTCAAGAATCCACCGAGGGAAGCGCTCGTTGTGATCTGGACGGCATACTTAATGAAAACAACAACCCCCGAGAGAGATGTGGGGCTGCATAACTTGGCGTGCAACTGTTCACGAAGTGGATCACTCGAGCGGAATCCTTCGCTCGCGCGAAGTAAATAAACGGGCAACGAGCTTGTTTACGAGAAACAAGGTCGCGGCTTCGATGCACCAGGGAACTTTCGAATTGCGTGTTTCTGTCGACATTTAGCACCGGAAAGGGTTAATAAAGGTAGCTGTGGTTAACAGTGCCAGTTAATTTCAGACTTTGATTAAGAATTTGAGAAATCAGTTGCGTTTGCTTTCAGCCCCTGGGTGGATGACATTGTACAGAGTGCTTCGGATTGGGCAGTGGAAAATGTGGCAAATCATATGGGACCACATTTGGAATTAAACGTAACGAATTTATATAGACACTTATCTTCAAGGTTTATACAGTTGCGAAGGTATACAGTTTTGAGAGACTTCACAGAAACACTTTTGCACTTATGAAATTTGTAGAAATAAATATACCTATGCTTACATAGAGTAGTGAAATAAAACGAAAATGAAGATAGAGAAAATTGCGTTTCAAGATTTACTTTCGAGTTATTAATTACTACAAAAACGCCTAAAATACGCGTGAAATGTGTCTGACTCAAGACATATTCTACTGACTTCGCTCTCTCTGACCTGGCTGATGCACTACGCTAGTAGAATAAGCTTCAAGTCAGACACGAAGCCCTAAACACAATTTTGTTATTTTTCATTTTTGTCCTACTTTGACGCATAGAATCACGCTTCAAAATTTTCGACACTTGTTGTCGAACACTCTGTGCAAGTATTTGTACTTAAATTCAGATTATTCCCAAGTTAAATTCGAGGAATATGTTTTATGATTACACAATTAAAGGTACTTACATTGACTAGTATTTGCAGTGCTTCCACATACGATCTCTCCGTGTCATAAAGTTCCACAACAACGTGAGTTCTGGTATCCTGGAACATATAAAAATAGTATTCCTATATTCAATCTACATTTTGCAAATAGTTCGCTATGGTTTCTATAAATACTATGCAAACTACACTTCCAAATACATATAGAAAACGTAAATGTTCAAAGAATATTAGAGATCCCTCTTGCTCGATTACTAAAAGAAAAGAAATTGATTACTATATAAATATCCAAATAGAAGATATACTATAAATAAACAAGAAAAAAAATATTACATATATCCAATAGCAAAATATTTTAGAAGTATACTATGTAATTACACTAAGATTGGCCAGACTAATCCTAGAATAATAATGCAGGTATAGATCATTCAAATTTTAAACAATATTTTCCTCATTTGAGAATAAAAAAAATTCTTTTATTTCAAATAGAGGTAAAATATTTATTTCATATAGGGTTGAAAAATGAGGCTTGAAAAATTGAACAAAATCCTCGACAATACGACAGAAATTTCCATCGACTGCATTAATCTACTAGATCCCGAATAATTAGCAGCTCGAAGAACGATGCTATTGCACGTTGATAGCGATGTCTCGTGACAAAGATCGCACGTGCCCACCTATCGTGTAAGCACGTGCGGCTAGTCATGTTCATGTGTTTAACGATGCGTCGTGATTACGAGAAAAACTGCTGCAGTTACGTAAACCGCAAGATGCAACAGATTACCTTACGTCCTAACCCCCGACGATTGCACTGTAATCGGGGATTACGACATAGCCAGTGATAATGTCGAGGTTGTTGCATCCATTCGCAACGCTTTCATCGTTAAACTGCAATTGCCATTGATTCGACGAACATCAAGAAAATTCCGCGAGAAGTTACGAATAATAGATACAGAATATTATACACACAGTACCCTTGACAAAAAGTATGATGTTATTAAAAAAGAAGAAGTTATTACAAAATACTGTAGTTTTTAAAATATAAAATACTATTATATGAATATGAAATACATGTGAATATAAGACAGATCTGGTACAGTAGTATTTTATATTTTCAAAAACTACAATATTTTTAAATAATTTCAAACTTTCTGTCAGGGGTAGTAATCTGAGAAAAATACAATTGGACTCCTCTAAGTTTCAAATTTTTACAAAATACTATCAGACTATTGCTTCGATTTTTTCAGAATTCGTGAAGGAGTTCGAATTTCTGTTCGTGACTTATTCCATTCGTCAATCGACCTCCTGCCACGAATTACTCTCGACTCATATATTTTCGTAGAACAACAAACAGAATGCAATTTCGAGGAGGCAAAAAGTATCGGTGGGTGGAACGGCAAACACGCTCGCTGAACCGTATTATAACTCTGGTACGCGGTGTATTTGCTTTGTAAATTTCCCGCGATCGCGTAGGACAACTAATAAAGCGGGCAGCCGCAAAAATGGAAAGGTAATGGGAGTAACACGGTCTACGAGCCCTAACGTCAACAGCGGTTTCACGCGCGTTTGGACGACGGTTTAAGCATGAAAAGGGAAAACTACCCACGCGGTCTGTGCTGACTCGCTCGTTATTCTCGCTGTCCACCGACGGCTGGCTGATGAGCTTGCGATTAGCGTTCATCGTCATCTTCTTCAACCACCTTCCTCGATCCCGTCGCAACGATGTGAGCCCCTTATCACTGGCATATCAATCTGGCTCTCCGCAACGAAGTCCCATGCCTATCGCGCCGCGATTCTCGACGACACTTCGCGAAACGCTTGAATCTCACTAATTATAGCGATTAGCTTGCTAACACAGTATTATGATCTGGAACATCGACGAGAAGCATGATCGCGATCCTTTTGCGTGGAGAATATTAAGTTCGCTTTGATTGGAGAATCTACGACGATTAGTTTAACCCTAGGATCACTTTAGCATAGGTTCATTGCTCAAGTTAATTGAGTTTGGTGTTCAGTTTAAATCTGGACAGTTGATTTGAATATTTATCTTCATAATTTTATATTTCACGAAAAATACTAGAGGTATTTTATTTTTGGAAAAATTATGGTTAAGAAACTCTGATGAGAAAAATAAATGAGAAATATTTGAAATTTTGTACGATTGGTCAAGGTTTTGTAAATATTCCTAGGGTTAACAAAAGCAGATACTTTGTACTTTTTAAGAGTCTTTCGATATTTGGTTCATCAACGATATATTTCAAACTATAGATAGAGTAAAATATCGTTTAATCCCCTCTGAATTGAACTTCTCGTGATTTCTCAAAATTAATAAGCCTACCTTCTATCGAGGGAATATCCCTGATATAGATTCACTTATATGAGATACGTCGTTCCACTAAGAATATCCTGAATCGAGTAAAAGTTATATCCGTTTACAGGAGCGAACGAGTTACAGTATTGGAAAAGCTAACGATGTGAGAAAAGGAGGTTTCCTTCGATCAGAGGTTCCCCTTATCAACCACAAGTGTCGTAGGTCCCTCAACATAACGTTTATAGGCTAACATTTTCTCACTGCCGCGAAAAAAGGAATTATTAATAAAAAAACAAATACGGGATAGCTACGTCGTTCTTTGAACAAGCAGCACTAAAGCAAGCAGTTCAAGAACAGAGTAAAAGTAATCTGCGTTAATTTATGTTAATCTAATTCTCGGATTATTACAAGAAATTGTAATATCTCAAAATGTATTATAAAACTGTACGACTGAAAAAAACAGTAAAATATACAATAACTAGATTTATGCGTATGGAATACTGTTCATATTAAAGAGAATGGGGCTTCCTGCAATACGTACTCGTGCAATAGGTTTCTAGTCGATATTTTCCCACATTCACGATTACCTGGAATGGTAAAATCATTTTCCCCGTAAATTCAATTGCACAGTAACACCAGAAAAGTAACGAGAAAAGTTAGCGACCGGAGTGAATTACATTAACGCAAACTTTCTGAAACACAAAGCTAGCGACATGTCATTGAGAGCCGAGCCAAGAGGAAAATCAGGTAAAATTACGAAGAATAAAATTTCGAAACGGATTGATGAAAATACTCCATGTCTCACAAGGAACAACCTCACTGGTAAATGTTAATTGTTTACATACGATCATTTCATATGAGAAGAGAAATAAAAACCCTAAGCAAAAGAAATACTTCATAATATAAAGTCGAACATAACGAGACCGATGTCTGAATAAAATAAAATTGAAAATTGGAACAGTAAATTGGAAAACAATTATCTGGTCATTTAAAGAAAATTGTTCAAGACAACCATAAAAATTGAAAAAATTGTATTATTTGAAAGAGTCAGATTAATGTTTATTTAATAATTCAAATCAAAGTATGGGTACTCAGGGGAAGCTACTTCTTATCAGGAAATCGTTACCGAGAGCTATCTACGTATATGCATCTGCTTGAGCTTTCTGCACGACCGAGTGATTCAGCAGTGCCACTTTAAAAGCTCAGCCGAGTTTTGGCGTTTCCACGCAGAGCTTTCACACTTCGAGTAGGATGATCATACGTCGAACGCGTTGTACATGTACCGTTACCACGGTGCGTTATATTTAGCGGGGTGACTCAGGGCCCCCTCGTGAGCTTGCAAGCTCCCCTTCCTATCTTTTTCATTCCTGCGATTTTCCTTCTTCGCTCGGAAAGCTCTTCAGACGATTACCAAACCGATTACGTTCGAACGAGCCTTAAGACCTGATTTCGGCTCTTTTAGAATTCTGCTGAGCGATCAAAGGATCTCCACCACTTTTCAGAAGTTTCCTTGGGAACCGTGAAAATCAACGAATACGACGTGGACAAAATCTGACAAATTTTGAAAAATGTGAAAATTATGTATATAGTAACTGTACTAATTTTATTTTATTTTGGTGATATTTGATCAATCTTTTAAGATTTTCTGTAAAAGTCTGTGAAGTATTTTTTAGAATGTAAATAAAGATTGGTTAGTCTGTTGAAGCAAGTAATTTAAATAAAATATTCTTAAAGAACCTTGGCCTACTACAAGCTATCAAATAATTCTGTACAATTAAGCTCTAATTGCCAATTGTTACCAATACCTAAGTACTTCAAAAACTACAATATTGTTAAATAATATCGTATCGTTACGTTTGATCGAAAACTTTTTGCCAAGGATAATACTAGCAACTGGCAAATGGCTTCAGCTATTGAAACAACACTTTTTGCGTACCTACCACTCACGAAACAGAATCCCTCCCATTCAGGATCTTAGTAATCTAACAATACTTCCAAGAATTAAACTGAGACAAATACCGTAAGGAAAGTAGAACATCGATATTGCTTCGATTACAAGAAGTCCTTGAAAATCTTAAGAGACGCGCAGGGTTTTCACGAGAAACTGCCTCGCGACATGATGAAAATAGATCGGTAAGGATATCAAAACACAACTGCAATTTAATTCTAACTGTGTTCCCCGCTCCATAAAATATACCAAATTTTTGGAAAATAGGACATGCGCAACAACTGTATAACTCAACTATATTTCGCGATTAAAACAACAAAATCCCTCATTGCATGAAATTAATTGACCGATATGGTTTCAATTTCCATAATACTACATAACGTAAAATATATGATTATTATTGTGCAGATCTCATTCCCCTATGACATTAAACAACGGCAACTCGACGAGAAAAGAGACAGCCCAAAGCTAAGAAGATTTCCTAAGAGACTCAGAGGTTGAAGTACACTCTTTGACCTTTTTATCACTGGTACATGAACCACCATTCGACTTTGTTGTACGCCATTCGTCCTTGTTGTACAGTATCAAATATATAACCAATAGCTTTGCTTGTAACTATTGACAAGGATATGCCGTATCACATTAAACAAAAAAAAAGAAAAAAAAGCAGCAGTTACCATTAGATAATCAGATATTGCCAGAGTTAAAAAAAAGTGCAGTCGGGTGTAAAATAATAAAGCTATAAGCGAAGTGACAGGTAATTAAACAAGATTCCTACAATTTAACATTTTACCTTGAAAACAAACGTAATACCTCAGAACCAGGTGATTATGTAAACGCACAGAGAATATTAAGCGGAGAGTGAGTATCGCAGCTCAAAAAATTAATTAATGCTAATCATCCTGTCAGAGTCGGTGGCTTTACACGAACGTTAATTAGTAATACATTATGCCCGTTCGAACGATCGTAGCACGAAATTATAGGACAATACGAGTTTTAGCGTTTCAATAGAGCTACGCGGTAATCCTGCCTAAGTAGCGGCGAAACCAAAGGCTAACCTTTGACCTTTGCAAAATATCAGTATTACCGTTTAGTATTTATATTATTTCCGTTATCCTCCCAATTAGAGGGCTTAAATACGACTTTCTGTGCGACTATTGCACTGAATACCACGCCACCCTCTGATAATATTCAATTTGCACTTCACGACAATGAAATGATGATCCTACTGTTTATCGAATACGAAAGATTCGGCGAGTGGAATCAACGTTCTATCATTGCAAACAGTGAGAATAAATTATTCGTAATAACTATCATTAATGTGTGCTACGTTTAAGGTACAGTAATTTAAAAATTTTGTAATATTTTAAAATATACTGTGCGTAGTATTACCTGATATTTTATATAGTCTCACGCTGTGTTGATTATTCATTAATACTTGTCGTGTTCCTTCTCACTCGAGCGATTATTTTCACTGTATCTTAGATTATGACTAGCAAGTAGTACACGAGGATCTGAATAGAATCGAGAATAAATAGAAGGTGGCCGAGCTTACGTGATGCACTAGCAAATATGCAGTTAGACTAGTCGCATAATATTAAGTCTAGCCTCTACGAACAATATTATCAAGCCCCAGGAATTTTCTAAATAACTTTGCGATCAGTAGCTCCTATTTACCGATAAATTCAGCGAGTATTATTCATGACAAACTTTTCCTTAAGCTAAACATCACACATGCTAATATAGTTCAGCAGCTCAAAACATCATATATCGACGAACCCTTACCCGACAAACTACCCCCTATTACATCGTAAAAGTACCATTAAAAAAGAACTACTTTACCATTCAACGTTCCCGACTACCACCATCAATCTAATCCCAAGTACTACAGCAGAATAAACTCTATCGTATCTAATCACTCTATCATACACGGTCGCATTAATCTACCAAAACAACAGCGCTCCCGTCCTCCACATGACTCTCGACTCACACGTGACACCGGCCGATCTGGCTGGGGCCTGTCCTCTTCAGGGATGCCAGAGTGATCTTGTCGACCACCGAATCGTCGCAAAAGTATCTACTTTCTCCCTAATTCCGTCAATTCAGAAGCGAGCAATCGCGCCCCTCGGTCCCGCCGAGACTTTGTCCCTTCGATGTCGCAGACTCACACGTGACACGGGCACGAATCCGTGGTGAATCTGAGGAAAGTCGAGGGGTACACGGAGCTTCCCACGGAGCAGCAGCGAGACACGGCGTTACGCCTGAAACTGGCGACCCGTCGCACAACCACGGGCAGGCTGATCGATGCCCAAGAGAATAGCGGAGGAAGAGAGGCAGATGTTTCGGTTCCAGAACGCCGGCGCGTACTCTCACGTGGATTACACGCGCGCACCGCGCGTCCTGTCCATCCTCTTCGAGAGGAGGCTCGTCGCGCGACCTTGTCCCAGGAAGGCGAGACGACCTTGCACCCTGCCACCGGAAGAACCTCGACAGCCTCATAGCGATTCACCGTCCCGCTGAACCTCCCCCAACGAGAAGCGTGCTTTTCAGTGTCCTCGTACGCACGCTACATAAATACAGGTGTTTTCGAATAACATGTACAAGCGAGTGGGAGGTGATACTTTGTGAAAGAGAAGAAGAAAAGTATAAGGAATAACATTTTTTCGTTTCCAACTTAGTTTTCGAGATAATCAAGTTCGAAGATTTGCTCCGTATAAGATTGATTTATATCATCTGTGCAGGCTTGGAGTGGTTTGGTTCAGGCACAAGCATTTATTCATCGTCGTGGTAGACTAATGATGTTTTAGATATGAGAACATGTTTAATCGTAATATATCAGGATAGATTAGAATACAGAATAAAAGTTCAAAATCACTTCGTAATTGATTAAGATTTTTTATAGATTAACAACCATGTTTGATTTGAAGGGTTCCAAAGGCCTCAAAAGGTGTACGAAATTTTGTCAATTTCAAAACTGTTCGAAATATCAGAGTGTCTGCGTAAAGGATATCGTGGAAATACGTCATGAGTCTGCTTCATTCATAGAAATCTATACGCATTAGCTTTAGGCGACGACACCAAAGATTCGCACCTACGTAATACTGAATTGACGCAGCATGACTAAAAGATCTCTCTCATCAAAGATCACCCTAACATTTCATTAATAGACTCCTTTGACACTGGATTACCATTTAACGTAGATACGTCAAAGACATATCTATATATTATTTTGCACTTTATCGATTGCATGGTTACTCATTTGTTGAAATCTTTCGCAATCTCTTGCCCATAATAAATGTAAGCCCCGAGAATCGTTGCGTATTCCATTGCAGCAGAGGGGAATGTGTATCCGCGAATAATTTTATATTTTTTTAACGCCTCTTGCTCCCATATTTACGTCGACGACGCTTGTTTAGTCTGCGGTGTCTCGAGCACCCACTATTCCAGTATTTTATTCGCGTTTGTCCATGTAGTTCGCTAACCGAGCATACTTTACTTGTTCATCACACGAAGTTCCCTTGCTACGACATCTTGAAAGATTTATACACAATCATATTTAGTAGGAACAAAAAATATAGCTTCAATGATGATAAATGTAATATTAATATATTTAAGAAATTTAATAATAGTAGTCTTCTATACAGGGTGTTTGTCGATAGCTGTAAGAAATTTTAAGAGGAGATTCAATATGTCAAAATAGGACGAATATTAGGAACCAAAATGCGTTTGGAGATTCATTTCACAGTTATCGATTGTTACAAGAATGTCTATAGTACTCGTGAAATACATGTAACTTAGGACTTCTGCAGACAAGATTTAGTCAGGTCTGGCACAGTGGATTCAGTAGAATAAGTTTCGAGTCAGACACATTCGAATCGCTGAAACGAAACCTAAAACACAATTCTGTCAATCTTGATTTTCGTGGTATTTTGACATGTGGAATCATCCCTTAAGGTTTCTAAAACCTATTGTCAAACATTCTGCATATATTAAACAAATCAGAAGAAATATGACAGTATAATACATTAATTTGCACGTTTTAAAATGAGAGAACATTTTTAACACAAGTGTAGAAATAACTTGACAAGTAAAATTAGAAAATGCTCACTATTTTCCAAAATCAGCTCACAGATATTTCAACATTTAAATATTCCTCGAAACTTGGCGCGCATACACTTTCGATGAAGTACAGAGGAAAAATCTATCACGAAATTAAAGGAAGGAAAAAATAGATATCTTAGTTACGACTGAGTCCTGAGACGAGAGAAACAAATACTATAAATTTCTGAGAATTATACGCGGAGCTTCGACGTCACGTTTGTCGTCGACGTCACGTTTGTCGTCGGCGTCACAACGTCGAGGCGTTGTAAGACATGCGATTCATTCACAAATCCTAGAAATCTACGTAATACGGAGCAAAACCGATGACATCAGAGGTAGATAAAGAACCACCTGAAAATAACTCCTATTTATCTGGAGCCTACTCTATTCTTGTCGCCAGGTTTACGTGTTTTCTTAGCGATCTGTTCGCCTAGAAATTCTATACCTTCGCACGCAATAATGCTCCTTCTCGTACTTCATGTACTCGAGCATACATTTTCAACTCGTTGTGCAAAACTGCATATAAAAATTCCCATTCATCTTCGCCTCCTGTCATTTTACCCGCGACTCATGCACGTTCGCTTTATTCTAAATAATTATTGTGCAAGTTGCGACAAAACCGACCGATGTCGAATAAACATTGCTTCCCTTTGTACGACTAATTCCCATTCACGCATTCCATCCATTTTAATCAACTAAAATCTATGAAAGAGAATTAAAAAAATAATATTTTCGAAGCATTTGTATTCCTTCTTAATCCTCTTTACACGTGCAATTCACTCGTGAAATTATGTTCTACAGCCATCGAATTCAAAAATTAATTTTGCGACTCTCAAGAATGCGACCAAGGACTTCAATTAGCGAAAGAGCATCGTCTAGTTATCGTTCCCTAGTGACTGTAACATCGACGTTTCACGAAAGCAGGGACGAAGACTCTCTTACTCGTTCGTTTCAAGGTGGTGGTTTGGTATAGTAGTCATGTAAAAATGCTGTTCGACGGATTCTATCTACTTCGGTGGAGAGACCGATCGTGTCCCCAGGTACACCTAAGCCCAGGAATATACGCTGATGAACGCCCCCGCCATGCCAGAATCAAGGGAACACTGTACCAACCTCGAGTGCACTGGCCAAACCACCAACTCATCCCAGAAATATGGCCGAACATTATTATTAGATTACGTTTTCACCGTTAGCCTGGAATCGCGCACCTCGAATTACGTCTCTTTAGACAGTTGGTTTTCTATAATTGCCAGAAGGCGCGAAGAACTGGGACAATGCGACAGGAGATTAATTTTATTCAAAAACTGAAGCGAGAAAGAAATCTAGCTGAAGATTTGATAATTAATTTGTACATAAGTTAGACATTTAAGTGACAAGACGATTTTAGAAAAAATTACTTTCGAGTCAAGAGTTCAATGAACGATTCTGTGTAAAATTAGATCAATTTGGTGAATACGAGTTACATACTCCGAAATCGACTGTAAAATATGGAAATCCAATAGTGCCAATCATATGGGAGTGACACGCCAACGAAGTTGCTAAATACTAATGGAGTAATATCATTCGTAACATTGCAGACAGAAATCAAAGAAAATTTTTGAAGACCACTTTTTAAAATACAGTAGTTGCTAATAAAATTATTAAAATTATAACAAAATATACTAGGTATTTGTCGAATATGAAAATAATTATAAACGAGTTACCTAAATATACCTAAATTAGCGTACAAAATTTCAAGTAAAATAGGAAAGTAGAGTAATGACAAATAACACAGACAATTATGTCTCGTGTAACAGTTAAACCATAATGTTCGTAAAGTCGCGCAATTTCAATGGCCACTACTGTAGTTTAATATTCTTATTCGACTTCTGCTATCTATAATCGTTGAATTATCAAAAGCAATTACTTTTCTATATTTTCTCAAAATTAGAATTAAAATCGAAAATCCTATTAAGTATGTTGTTTATCTCATGAATCGCCGCGTGAACCAATTTGAAGCGCAATAAACAGGCGATCCTCGTTCCTTCGCTTTAAATTCGTCACCAGATGTTACAGCGACAAGGAAGATCGTCGAAGAGGCCGCCAGAGATACGATGTCGTGATAAGATAAATCGCGTTGCGTTGCTCTTGACTTGCCTGAGAGCATTGGCTTATTCCCCTTTTTGTTTTCATCATTGCCGACTCGTTAATCGATACACTAATTAGCGCCATTACGTAACATCGTTACGTTGCATCGCCTTTCTCTGTCTGTCGATGCACTTTGCGCGAAATATGGTTATCGTTCTTCAAACGTCATTATTTGTAAATAAACCAGTTGCAACCCCAATTCTACATTTCCCTGTAGAAATATGACTAAGTGATTCTTTCCTTTTTATATTCATTGTCAAATTTTAAATGCACTTGTTTCATTTAAATTCATCAAAGCATTGCGAGAGATTTTTCTTTTCTCCCTTCTATAATGAAACATGTTAAATTTGGAATTACAAAAAATGTCAAGAACGCTTAGAAGCAGTCAACATGGATAGCCCATAATTTTTGTAATGTGTGACTAAATTTTATAGTATCCTATCTTCTGAAGCTCACTGTGATTCGTACTGCAATATGCAGACAATTATTATCAAGAAAAAATATTAGCTTCGTGAATCTTTAAGATATGAAGACAAATTGAGGTACTAAATTAATCACTCTTCAGAGCAAAGAAATTTGTATAACAGAACTGATTTACTGACTTGCAGTTAGATAAACCTCAATTCCATCGACCTTCACCCTTTTACTTCTCTACTTTTGCACCGCTGTCCGCCGTCTACGCTCTTACTCCTGTTTCATTCTCGAAATACCAAATATTAAATTTAGCAGTACTCACATTTCGATGCGCCGGTGCGCGAGCCACCCTCTCCGAAGATCCTCGAAGTAATTCCGCGAGAAGTTCGGGACTTGGCCCCGGAAGACCTTCGAGTTTGCTCGGGCTGGAGGTGGTTCTATGATGGCAAGGCGTGGGCGGCTCTGAACCACTGTTATTCGAGCTCGCGTTGTACGAGAGGTTCGCGGAAACTTTCCTTCGCGGCCGAAGACCTTCCTCCAGAGCGATATCAGCGGTACGAGGCTTCGCCATCTCGGCCTCGAGCATCTGCCCGTAAGGACCGCGAAGTGGTCTCTTACTGTATCTGGGCGAATGGAAATAAAATAGAATGGAAATAAAATTCAGCGATATTTCTACAATTTCTTTTGAACGATATTTCGTTATACGGGGTGTTCCATAACGGATGGTACAAAGGGGAGGGGGGGAGTGATTCTGCATGACAGAATGAGACAAAAGTGTAGAATACAAATTTTTGATATCGTGCTTCGTTTTCGAGAAAATTGACTCTGAATTTTGAGTGAGTGCAAGCGTACTGAACTACAGTTTTAGACGTTTGAAGAGTAAACAGGAAAAGGGGAATGCTTGTAGCGTACCGCAGAGACAGTCAGTGGTCAGACCGAGAGTCTTCCCGACCATAATGCCAATTCAATTTTCTTGAAAACGAAGCACGATATCAAAAAAGTTTACTCAATATTTTCGACTTATTTTTTCGTGTAGAATTACCTTCCCCCTTGTATCATCAGTTTTGGTACGCTCTGTATATTAATATCTTTAGAAAATAATCGTAAACTAATACTAGGAGTCTCACTAGAATTGTTATACAATTTTTGAGAGATTTAAAAATTACAATTTTTGTCAAATTAATATTAAGACAAAGAGCAACAAATCACGATTTCTAAAAGCTTAAGAAAAAGCACATTAGGATTAAGAAATTCTAATAAAAACTGTTTCATTGAAAGGAAGATAAAAAGGGCGCTCTTAGGCAAACAGTCGACGTGCACGTGGCCTCCCTTAATTCGTGTCCGCGAGCAGAGCACTTCTGTGTGTCTATTTGCATTCTATTCCGATATATTAGCGGTCGTTCTCGTGTTACCTTCTAGGCGTGTGGCCCTCGCAGTCGGAGAGGTCGCTGGGCGTCGCAGGTGGCTCGTCTCTTTCCTCGCTGCTCTGAGCTGACAGCTTGTTCCTGTCGCTGTCCAAGGGCTCTGGCCATTGGGTTATATACACGCCCTTTCTCCTCTTGCTGGTGTCCCCGCGATACCGCCTTGTTTTGCCCGACGGCGAGGACGCCTCTGAGGGTGCCTCGCTGGCTGCTTCGCTGCCCTCGCTCGCCTGGCTCAACCGTGGTTCCTCTGGCGGGGGTGTTATTATCACCTCGTGCGGCTCTATCCTGTTTTCTGAGAAGAGCAACGAGTGTTGGTTCAGTGGCTGAACACAATGGAAAGAAGTAGCAAAAAATATAGAGAAATAAAGGAAAGTGAATTAGAGGAAATGGGATGAGAAGATTGACTAAAGAATACAGAATAGTATTCATAGGTTCATCGGAATAGTTCATAGGTTATTGTAAATTGGGTAGTGTAATAGAAGGTTGAATTATCCAGCATTGATCTCTTCCTCTTCTAATTAATCTTATTGGCCTTCCTGCTAGTCTGACAAGTGATATGGCCCGTTCATCGTCAGCCACGTAAGAAACTTCAAATTCAATCATTGTAATTTGAGAAAGAAGTGTGTATGGACAATATGGGTCTTAGTTTTGAGAAAATATGAAGCTGTAAGGATTGAGCAATCTAACTGTCAAGATAGGAACTCAAACAAAGCTACCTGAGCTACCTGATCTGTCCAAGCATAGTTATTATCTAGGAACGAAAAGAGAAAGAAAAATTGAACCAGCCTTCTGTAAACTCTGAGTCACTAAAAGGACCAAGTGATAAGTTGGTCTAACAGTTAGTTCCTTTCAAAATCTAAATTCATGGATCATCTTCTTGCTACTCTATCCATCATCGCAGCTTTGAGAACTGAAGACTAACTTATCTACTAAATTCGAAGCATTCTGTGTTCACGATCGTCCTTTAAATGTCATGTTCACATTCCACCAGCAGAAAAAGCAAATGTAGAGCAAACGAAACAGCATCACGTTGCTCGATATTTCCCAGCATAGTTTTGCCATTACTAATCAGAGGATAGCGAAATCGCATGAGCGACTGTTCTCATGGATCAACAAATCCGAGGCACAATTTATTGTGATTAGCGGACTCCAGCCACGAGTGAATGTGCCGTGAAGTCATCAATGAAGATGGGTATAACTCGATGACGCTGAGACTTCTATTTCGACCCTGGCACCCACTGCTCTGAAAATAGAGATCCGCGCGGAATAAAGTGGAAACACGGGTGCACCTTTGTACCCGTGCTCCTATCGATGCACCAAAAATAGTCTGTCTTTCTCTTCCCTGCGCCCGAGGAGGACAGGCAAAAATATTTGGCCGTCTATCCGTTTCGATTCCCGATGCTGATACATCACTGAACTCGAGCCACTTTCAACGAGCGATTCCTAATCTTTGCCAGTCGATGCGTCGATAAACGTGTCAACAGATATTCAATAATGAGGAGCCACCTGGGGTCGTTGAATTTTAAAAGAAAAGGGGATAAGACCGATAAGACTGGGGTGTCAGGTGTATTGAGTATTGAGATGAGAACAGCGAACACGGAAGGTGTGATATTCTGGCACGACTGAAGTCATTAAATTAAAATTACAAGTCGCGAGGTTGTCGGAGTTAGTAATATTATGTGGCCAATTTCCTAGCGACCTAATCATCCAAATAACCAAGCATCGTTATGTATGAAGACAATTTGCAGATTCAGATGTTCTCTCAGAAACTTCCTTCTCTCTGAGATTCTCGCTTCGTTACATCTTGCTCCGATACTATATAGGATTTGGAACTCTGGACTCATCAAGACTTTCTATAGAATCCATATTCTACATACGACTGCAGGCAATATTTTACGAAGACAATCCTTGCAATTTTATTCAATTAGACAATTTGATCTCCTATTTAAGTCTGGATAATCTACTAAAAATTCTTGCATTTAATTTCTATGTACTAAAAATTCTCTCGAACTAAAAAATCTGCCTTACCTTTCTGTACCGTTTCTTCTATAGCCGAGTTCTCGACGAGCGGATACACTGGCTCAGACGTGACGATCTCGATGGATGGTGCGTCAGGTTGCACCAGATCCACTCTGGGCTCGTTAATCTCTGGGATCGGTGGTTCTGGGCTGGTGAGGGCACTGGAAGTGGCCAGACTATCCGAACCATCGCTTCTCGGCCGAATCTCCTCAAGATTTCCGGTCTGCGGCACGCCCAGGCCTTCCGCGGAACCGACGGCACTGTCAACGCTGGGTGTCGATGTTCGTGGACTCTGACGATTGGGGCTGTTCTGCGGCGTGGAGACGACTGGACTGACATCCCCTCGCCTTCGTGGCAACGTGCTGGCGCGAACATCTTTACTGTCCGTGCGATTCGATGTGGCTATTGGCTGAACCTTCTGTCGATTTGCTGAAAAGAAAGTTACTGATTTTTGAATCTAGAAACGTATTTGCTGAAAATTTAAGATGGTTAACTGTATGTAACTTTGGCGGCACAAAAACTGATTCCTTGGAACGAAAACAAATAGTATTCTACTTGTTTCTTTTTTAGGATTTATATCCAGTAAATTTATACTTGTTTCCTAAAATCAAGAGATTGCTTTAGAAAATTTTTCTTCGGTCTACATTATTAGAAAAATAAATGAATATTTTTAAAATCGTGTTCTGCATAGAACATGAAATCCCTTATTTAAATATCGTTCGTTACGTTGAAACATTCTCAAATAAAAAACAAGCACAAGAAAAGGGAGAAGACAGAAAACAAACTCACTCAGAATCTATCGTTTCCTGACATCGGTTCCTAACTGCTGAATCACTGATTTTTTGATCGAACTGTCTATCACGAAACACCGCGAAACGTAGAAAGAAAATATACAGAGGGCGGATTGTGGATTCAACCGTAGCGAAAGTGAACGTCAACGATTTTTAATAGTAGCTGGCGGAACGTTCTTGTGCCGGTGACTACAAGGCCATCGCGAGAGAGACTACACGAGAGAGAGGAAGTTCTAATTACCTCCTCAAGTGTTAGGTAAGTTTGGCAGCCCTCTCAGCACGAGGAGGTGGACCATTCCAATAATAACAGAGTGTACGAGCGGGAAAGAGACGAATCGACATCGCGTCTTCTTGGCCGAATTCCGGCGGAGGTAGCGACCCAACGACAGGCGAACTTTGAACCCCTTTTTAACCCTCATCTGGACGTTTACTTTTTCTTTTGTCAAGCTTCTCGTGTGCTACAGACTCAGAAATGTCGATGGTATTCTTCATTTTACTTTGTATTTGAAATAAATTGAAACCTTCTGTTTTATTATCGTAACGCAAGAATTTTCTAACACAGAAGAAATTGAGTCTCTAAGAATTGAGAAGAAATACACATCTAAGTAAATGTTTAGTTACTTCAAATATCTAGAGCATGTTATCTATGAATTATTCACACTGGCAATAGGTGAAACGTGAAGTGCAGAATATATTAAGGTTTCTGTAATTATAATTATGTGTGGTTGCATATTTAGAATAATATGCAAAGTAATTAAGTGTTGACGCTATAAAATTCTCCATAGATAATGATAAATTCTAACATTTGTATTAAAAATGTGTGTATACAGCA
Source organism: Calliopsis andreniformis (assembly GCF_051401765.1). Lineage (NCBI taxonomy): Eukaryota > Metazoa > Arthropoda > Insecta > Hymenoptera > Andrenidae > Calliopsis > Calliopsis andreniformis. The sequence goes on along the minus strand of NC_135073.1, from coordinate 9,666,981 downwards.
ACACGCTCCAATACAAATTTTTCCACTAATAAATATATGTAAGAATATTTTCCAAGGAATATTCTAATATATTGTAACGAATATTTCTGTCAATTTATGAATGCTACTAGGAATGTGACATTTGTCTCAGTGATATTTGATGATCATGGTAGAACGTTGTATATCATCAGAAACGATTATAATAGATTTCAGGGTATAAGAATATCTCTGCAATTACCAGGTCCATAATTGAACCGTCAAATTAACCGCTATGTAAATACTTCCTATACGGTAAAACACGCATCCGCTAATTTAACTTGCTAGTTAGGAAAGAAGAATTATAGAAGCATAAACATGCAATTACAAGTGTGCAAAAAAGTTATGAAGCGAGGAATTTAATGATTTCAGTATCATTTTACCGTTTACTGTGCTAATGAAAAAGTTGATTATTTAGAGCAGATATAGAGTCAATACTTACGATGTTAGTAACAGAAGTTCATGAATGTGTGTATTCAAACCATAAATTCTCCTTCTATTAGTCATGTTTGATTTATAGTTTCACTATAATTTTTAATTTGCGAAATATTTTATAGTGTTTCAGAGTCAAATATTGATCTACAATTATAAGATGGAATTCGATTTTATAGACAACTGAAAAGTTTAGTATAACATTTAATAGCTCTAAAATTACGAAAACTTGTCTAATTGTTCATAAAAAATTAAGTGCCTCCAGATACACGACTATATGACAAATTTTCAACTCAAACTAAGTAAAACAGGTTTCCAAACCTCGTTCACTTGCTTCTTACACACCCTTCTTATCCGTTCTCAATCACAAACTACAGACAAACTTTCTATGGAATGTCAAAAAATCCATTTTCCTAACTAGGTACATGTCCCATCATCGCCATCAACCATTCATAATGATCAGTTTTCTGCCTGTCATGTCCATTAGACTGATCATCACCACAATCAACGTCATCGTCAACCTCTCGATCGTAATCACAGCGGATCATTGTGGACACTTTTTTCACTCGCGATCAACGATACTCAGACGATCGTTTCCTTCTCGCGATCTCTTTTTCTTTCGTTCACCGTTAATAGTCGTGCATCGTAGCGGCTGTATTTCAGAAGATACCTAGTTACACGTCCTCGTAAACCGTCTTCCGCGCATAAAAGGTGTCCCGCGAGAGATTTGTTGGCGCGTTAACGTGAAGCGGTTTCCGGCTTGCGCCACGCACGCGACTACTCGCGTTTCACGCCTTCGGCCTTGTTACGCATTGAGAAATCAACCATTTCTGTTATCTATCATTTCCTCTTCGCTCGTGCAAGTTTATCTAGATGTGCTTTAGAAAAACGAGGGGAAAAAGCGGATACGATTTGTGAAATTTGTTCGTGACACTTCTGTTGACCTTTGCCTCGATTGAGTGGCCTGTTTGAAAAAAATTGAGAACTGAGGACACGGAAAGCGATCGATAACTTTTTAAGGTAGAGTAAAAAAAAATGTGAAAGGAATATTTTCGCAGCTGAATTATTGACAGGGGATACCAAGTGTGGAGGGCTAAACAAGAAAGACAAAGAGGAATGTGAAAGATAATCAAGATAAAATCAGATACGCCTAGAGAAGGAAATAGAACACTACTTTATTAAATTGCGAGAGGAGGAAAGATTAAAACGTTCCTCATCACTTCTCTAACTCTTCTTATTGTAATTGTATAATAGATTTCCGTCTACTTATCGATTAACATTACTCAATTGATCGTCGTTCAATAACCTCTATCAAACGAATCATTAAAAGTCTAAATTGAATCAGTGCCCAGTATATCAAAATTTCTGATAACAAAAGTTCTTCATTTTTTTCGACGATATCACTACTCAATCGCTTCCACAAAAACAGAGGAGGCAAGATATCTCCTGTATCTCTTATCACTCAGCACAATAGCGACAGAATTTACTTAATAATTAGCAAAGCACACAGTGCCGATGTATTCAGGTCAGGGACACAGACTCATCGCCTCAAAGGACGCAGAAAAACGACTCTAACGTACCCTTATTTCTAATCTTTTATTATGAAACTCTGGCTCGGTATGTAGTTCAGGGTTATAACTGCTCTACCTAGACGAAAGTCAATGTTACGTTGCCACCGCGAGGACGCCGCGAAAAATCTGAATACTTCGGGCAGGGAACGGATCGTTATTTTTGGCGTGGAGCGAACTGGACGATTTTTTTCCGACCAAATGAAACGAGAGCACGACATTTTAGTGCGAGAGGCTTCAACGAGGGACAGAGAAAAAGATTTCGCGAACGAAGATGAAGCGAGACGGGAGGATTAAGCGTTGATCGACGTGATCAAGTTTGCGCGGGAAAACCATTCGGTTCAGTTGAGAATTATTCGACTGGAATTCACGGGTGAGATATACACACCATGTCAACGAATTTAGGCCGCCGTGTGTCTCTCTTTAACCCAGCTATTCCACTGAACGTGGTCCCGTTTGAAATTACTGTTAATTTATTTGCAGGTACTACTGTTTAGAAAGAATCAGGAAATGAGTTGAATACGAAAATAGCTTAATAAATAAATAATGATTAAAGATAGGATAGTGCCGCTTCATTAATTTCGAATTTGCGAGAGGCACAGGAGAAATGAACGAATTGAAGCACGTAAAGGGCGATCAAGTAATCAGCCGATATAATATTTTAATAAAATCAAAAATGTACAAAGGGCCCTGCTATTAAGCCTGACTGTACTTAATTTGGTTGGCTCATTAGATGTGTCTGAAATGATCAGTTTTGTGCATCCAAATTCCTATATCCTCAAATTCAGTATTTTAAACCAAATCACCGAACAGAAACCCATTTAAATATTGGCTCGGAGAGCTCACCTCGTTAAAGAGCCAGCCTCCCATCGTTCTCCAGCGGTTAAAGAAACGAAGAAGAAAAAATACATTTCCCCACTCAAGCTCCTCGATAACAAGAGTCTCGCGAGAGGCAAGATACCACTCTGGCTTTCACGGATTTAGATTGTCCCTACCCTTAGTTATACAAACCGACACCTACATGAATATAATAATAGACATAATGGGTAGTGTTTATTTGGCGATCCGCCATGCTGCCGGAGTCTGCATTCTCGCGAGAACTCGAGGCACCGCCAATATTTACAAGCACAACCGGCCCGTATACAAATCTTATAATTAATTGACACTGTTCTACCTTCCAAATTTCCGCGTTTCGCGGCAACCGAGGATTATTTATCGCATCTTCGCAAAACAGAAACGAAAACGATACACGATTGAACATTATCACGTCTGTGTTATATAATGTTGCGTTTTTCCTGTTAGGATTCTTTTCGTCGAATTTTTCCTGTTAATCGGATTTCGCGGTTTAAATAGATTTCCAATAGTGGATTGAGTATTTTATACCTTGGAGTTGAATATTTGATAAAATAAATGGTTCGTTAAATTCGGGTTTCTTGCAAAGAAGTATTTAGTTAACTGCATTCCTGCATTCTCTTAAGAATTGTTAATTAAGGCTGAAAATATTGCTTGAAGTTATGATCTGAATGTACTGCCTTATTTAGATTGTAAATGGAGTTTTATGGAATTCTTATCTACAAGTGTGCATAGTAGTATTAATTAGTGGTAGTAAATACTGGTGTCATTACATTTTCGAAGCCAAAAGAACTGAAGAAATGATCTTTCGATGGTAGGATAATTTCTTACGCATTCGAATTTGAACAGGATATTGGTTGATATTCTTGAAAAACTACTCTGCTTCTCTAACGTATAAACATGGACAAATTATGCTTCGAAACACCCGCAGCAGCTACGTTCAGACGAGAAGTGAAACGGAGAATTCTACGAGTAACGACCAGCAGAACCAGTTCCTAGCAGGTGAAGACCCGAAAAGATAAACACGGAAACGAAGTACAATGAATACTTCGGAGTAACTGTTTCTAGGGTCGCTTCTAACTCTCACAGCGACGCCCCTTTAAATCGCTCCTGGGTATTTCGTTTGCAGCCACTTGAAGCTATAAATACGAAACATGATAACGCAACAAAACACGTCTCGCCTGCTACACTATATCTAGTACGAAAAATTAAAAAGAAATATTGTGACATAAATTAATGATTACTTGGCTCACTTCTACGCTTTCGCAAACGAAGTTAAAATGTAATAACGTGACATCAAATGTGGCTGAAAATTTGTGTAATATCGTGTAAATAGTCACAGTAGTTTTAAATAGTTTATATAAATTTTAGATAGCTTATGGCGTCAGCAGCAGTTAAAACTATTAGAGATTTCCGGGTGTAAATCGTGTCCCTTTGAAAAATGATACCAACACTTTGCCAGCAGTACAGTTGGCATCACCAGAAGTGTGAGGACTCAATGATACTGTATTTAATAATTGACTGTAAGGTCTTGGACCATGAACGTCTCAAGGATCTCATTACAGCGGTCTAACGAAGGTTAATTGTTGAAACATTGTATGTTCAGATAATAATGACACCTGAACTATAAAAGAATAAGAAGAAGTAATTATATACTTCTTCGACATTTTCTCTAATATTAGATTCTCTAAAAAGAAAATTTTTTCAAAGCAATCTTTGCTAAATAATGTTAGACAGCTTTCTTTCTATAAAATCTCCTTTTTAAATAATCATTAAAGAAATTAATCCACTTACAAGAACCTTCAATCCTATCATAGGGATTTAAGAAAGATGACGAATACAAACTTTTTAATTACCTTCACTAGTATCTACGTATGTATGCAAACAACCTAAATAAAAAATATAAAAACTAATTACCTTGATTAAAGTCCACCTGGCCGAACGAGGCGCTCCTGAATGGTACACCAGTTCTCTGAAAGGTCAACAGAGGTCCCCTAGGTTCCAACCTAGTTATCGCATCCCTCGCTTCTCCTTCGTTCCCAGCTCCAGAAGCTGCGTTCAGATTGTCACACAAGTCGTTCACACACGTAGCACTATCCACCACCGAATCACTGTACTGTCTAAGGTGTTTCGGCGCATCCACACTGGTGTTCAGCTCGTTTTTTATGTCACTTACGTCACCACTGTTCCTATCGTGTTGCTTGCCCGACCTGGAGGTTCTCTTTGAATCGGAGCACAGCTTTCTGCACGCGTCTTTGCTCGACTCACTGTAACACTCATCACCGACACTCTCACTTCGGCCGAACGTCTTCGGGTGATGCTGATTGCTCGGCCCGTGACCGATGCCCTCGTTGTAGGTATAACTTCGGCAGGTAGGTCGACCATCGCAGCGACCGCATCCTGGACTCGTTGCCTAGACAAAAATTTCGGTTGTTAATGAGATGGTATTAACACTCTCAGGATATAAGACTTAGACATGGTCGAAGGTAGAAATCATTGTAACGAGTGTATCTGCAAAATGCAGACTAGTTTCTATCAATTTCTGAGTAGTTTCTAGTACGACTTCGGTTGCATAGTAGACAGAAGAAAGATAGCTACTTAGAGTGCATAAGTTCTTTGCCACCTGTTGCAAGTACACCTACAGAATGGTTCATACAAAGGTTCTTCACATTCTAGTGTTTAAAGACTACATAGAATATCTTCTTAAACTGCTGACTCACTAATGTAGGTACTCTTACTGTACTGTATAGTACTTCTCACCACTACAAACTGTCATTGCGATGTCATTAAATCCAAGTTGTGAGAAATTAATTTTTCTCCCTCGGACTCGGGTTGCAAAGAGAGTACTCAAACATTTTAATTAACAAAGATCTAAAGTCTAAAATAATTAATGTCTAAGATTCTGAAGCTACTTTGCATGCTTGTTCTAGGCTGACTTATTTATCGTTGAAATTTATTACTTGACACACTGGCTACTGCCTTACGAAGTCTAGAACGTGGATTAAATCTTACACAATGACCACAATTTTACTGTTTCAGTATTTTAATAACAGAATTTCATATTCGCTCACCTGTGGATAGGTCTGCGTGGGTGGCTGATATCCACTCGGGGGTGGAGAGGATGCCTGGACGCGAGAAGGTCTTCTGGGTGGCGGTACAGGCGCTGGTCCCTTAAGTTTTTCAGTGAGCTCTCGAAGGCGCTCGGCCTTTTCGCTCCGGGGGCCGGAAGAGGACTTCTTGCCACTTCCTCCTCCGCCCCCGCTCCACCGGAACCTATGCAACCGGTCCACCGCTATCACTGCTGGTTCCTAGAGAAAAAATGACATTGTCCTAGATTCTTTCTCCCAAGCGACGATCACTTCGAAGAATCTTTTAAATAATTAGAATTTCTATAGTATATCTTTCCTCCCGGGTCCCAACGTTCTTCAAGCGCTTTTTAAAACCCAGACCAATTTTTGAATCGGTTGTGCTGCGCAACGTGCGCTGCCTCGTGCCTGCTGCGAGGGAAAAGATAGATGACGACCAAAATAGAATATCGTTCTTCGGCTAGATACCTACGTATCGCGTGTACGAGTTTTCGATTCTCTATGTCTGCCACTTTTCTACGATTGGCTTCTTTACGTGGAGTCTCTCAAAGATAATCTGAGAACCGACCTAGTGAAGGTACAATAGCTTCTACATATCTGACAACTAGCTTATTATTATGTATTCTGATGAGGATAAAAAGGATAAATGATTTATAGTATGATTGTTGGTAAGTTTCCCGACAATTGTAATATGATAGAAAAAGTACTTGCTTATAGTAATAGTAGAAGTATCACACTACTGACACTAAACAGTCCACGAGAACTCTACGCAGGTCGAACCAAGAAAATTTCAATATCTCATCCTCGAAGGAACATCTCTCACCATCTGCCTCCGATCATCAAGAATACCACATCCATACTGCCACCTTGTAACCCAGCTCTCAAGTTTTGACAGAAAGCGTCCCAGGTCGAAGACACTTCGTCCCAAATTCCTACCATCCGACTCACTCTTACGAAATCACAGCAGTTTTTCGACGACCTCCGAAAGATTCCTTCACCAAAAATATCCTCCAAAGAGTACCCCGCATATCGTTCAGACCATCGACGATATGCAAGCTACGATATCGTCGAATCGACGATTCCCTCGCCTTCAACGTACACTTACAGAACAACGAAACGGTCGAAGACGTCGATCTCGTGAACGATAGGCTCGATAACGAGTAATACCTGCAGCTTCAGCGTCTGATGCTTGGTCCACTGTGCGAGCTGCCGCGGCACCGAGACGGACTGCAGCGTCGGGACGGCGGTCGACGTGCTGAACGACGTCGATGAGGATGGCGGCAAGGACGACGGTACCGCCGCCGTTACAGTTGCGGACGATTGTGGTTGATGGTGCTGGCCAGTGCTGTTCCCCACCGACGTTTGCAGCATCCCTCGGTTATTATTAGAGTTCACCAACGGTTGCGCCGACGTCGTTGGCGTTGTCAGCGTCGCCGGCTGTTCCGTGCCGCAGGCACGGCTGTTCGAAGACGTGGGAGGCCCAGGGAAAGGAACCTGTGCACCTACTCCTCCACCGCCACCTCCAGCTCCACCTACACCGCCTCCTCCGCCGGTTCCGCACGTCGACGACGAGTACAACACCGTCGACAGCGGGATCCTCGGCAAAGGTAGACGGGAACGTGGACCGATGCAACAGCAATCGGCGATGCTCGAGGTCAGCTCGAGCGCAGGGTTCTCTGGGGATTTCTCCGTCAGACGCTCCCTCGAGTCGTTCTCCCGGGAGTCCCTCTTTCGTCTTCTGTCCTGCGACTCCTCCCGCAAGCTCGACGGCGGCAGGCTTTCCTGTAATCAAAACGGGTTTGCTCTTTGAATCGTGGGAATTTTGTGGGGCGTGGAATTATTTCTGATCGGTGGTGGATTTTGGAGTATTGAGGTTTGTTGAGTAGAAAGTTGAGATAATATACATTCTGTGATCCACGTCATGTTGGTTAAGGGTTGGACTAAATAGGAAATAAATTCGATTTTAGTTATCTACTACTGACACTAGCGATAAGTTGGACAAATTTTAATCATTTTGAAACTATTTGTAAATTGTTGCCACTTTTATAATTAAGGTAAATGTTCCAGCAGTTGACCATATTCCAATTCCAGTTTCTTGTTTGATAAGAGCACAAATTGTTCTAACAGAAAGTAGACTTCTAATGGAATATTATTCAAGAAGTATGAAATTTAAAAATTTTGCTAGTGAGGCCAGGAACTCTTTTCTCTTATAGTTAAAACTCTTTTGTAATTTAAACTTGCTTTCTATAAAATGAGTGTTATAAGTTTGTTCAGAAAAATGTAAAAACGTAGTGTAAATTGACACTTGTATAAAAGACGGATTATTCTTTCAAAGACACTACGAATAACATATGTCAATCTGAGAAATAAACTGGAAATTGCTGAATCTTGACACTGTCATGTTACACTTCCTTCAATCAGCAGAAATTTAGTTCTACAACTGTAGACAGTGTAGAAAAATTCCAAACAATCGATACCCAATATCTGATAGTGTGACTAATTTGTATTATAATTTAATAAAGAATAACTTGATGAAAATAAAGAAAAAGACGTATTAAATCATTATTTTGCATAGTTTTATATCTACATAAGTATATTCTTCTACAAGTTCTCATAAAGAGAAACTCTGTCATTTCGAAATAGAAAATGAAACTTCAATCACTGTAATTGTTGGAATGAATACTAAATGCTACTAAAAATTACTCATTCAACAATAACAGGTATCTGTCGGGCAATTAACCTTTCCTTTATTACGAATAACTAAACTCATTCAACTAATGGCTGTTTCCCCTTACTTGCCAACAGTACTTCACTCTCAAACGTTCCAGGAGTCGATTTAGCCTTTATACTCTATTGTATTCCACGCTATCGCAAGAAGCTATTAACAATAGTTACTTCGCATCCTTGGTACCGAAGGAAGGAAACCTTCTCTATCGAAATGCTCCAGAGGTCTAAAATGTCAGCAACCCTCTCCCTGAATCATTATTTACGTAATTTTACGCGGCTCAGCTTGCATCGTGCGCAGGGACGATTGCAGCAAAGAGGATCTGACAAGTGAGTGGAGACAATGGCGTTGAGGTAAGGTGACGCTGTTCCTTCCCACGAACGAGGCGGAGATAAACTCCTCTGAAATAGATCTCTGACTCTTGTGTATGCAACACGACGTACGCGGGATATGCTGGAAAGTAGAACCGTCTAATCTCCTTTCTCGAAATCCTGCAGAGATAGTGAAATACCTTCTGAAATGTCCGTTCCGATCCTCCTTCTGACGTCGCGTTTTACGCTACGCGCCTGAGAACACGATACTACGCGGAAATGCACGGAGGAGGAAGATAACGAAATACCTGTACTGTGTATTGTAATAATTCCTCGACGAAACTGTATTTACGGGACTCAAAAATGTTGGAGAACTGACCACCTAACTATGCACATATTTCAAAAAACTATACAATTATTTTTTATGGTAACGTTTAAAACAAAAGAACAGATAGATGTAGAGAAACTTGAGGATCTTGGCAGTTGTAAGAAACTTTGATCTTAATAATGTATTCACTATTCAGTCTACTACCAAAAGTGAATAGCAGTTACTTGTTCCATTCTTAAAATGTGGTTCATCATTGGATGCTTATGATACAATAAGATAAAACTAAATACTTGTATTGTAATTAACGTTATATATACCTAATTGCAAACAATCACAAGTGTCGTAGGCCTATAAAACATAATCTCTAAAAAGAAAGTAGATATAATTAATATTATATAACATTAAAAGTGTCTAAAGTTGGTGTATCCAAAACGGTACAGTGGACATGAGAACAGAGCAAAAACACCTAATTCTAATTATACCACTCCAAAATGAAAACATAGTAAATTAGGTACTAAGAAAAATGAGCAAGAATCCAGGAACGAAGAACTTTTCTAAACGACTGCAAATGTACAGGATCCAAATTCGAAATGATTCCTTCAGCTAAAATCGGACCGCGTACGTCGGATCATCAGCTCTCGATCAGCGGCCGTGTTCGCGGTGATTTGTCGCGATTGAAGGACTTGGCAGGGTTTCGCGGGCTCGTCCGTACGTGTCACACGCGGGATGCACGTAGTTGATACGTGGCATATGATGTCAACGTGAATATTATTCCGGTTGAACGAGGACGGCGGGCCAAAAAAGTCGGAAGTGGAAGAATGACAGAGATGGCTCAAAATCGACCCGAGTCACTGACTGGTGGACATTCTATTTGCGCGATCGGCTCTATATTTAGGATTTTCAACGTCTTCATTTTGCTCGTGCGAAACTTCTCTCTGTCGCGAATCCGTCGAAGGTCGTTGCGACACCCAACGACAGTCTTGCAAGGATGAACGATACGTTTCTAGCGGAGGTGGATTTAAATGGATTCGTGTAGAAAGATAGAGTTACCATTTTTTTTCAATATCACTGTTTCCAGTATATTGTAAGTGTAATATTACTGAAGATATAGGTGAAAATCTAATGAAGCACAAAATAGAATTTTTTGGCAAAAAATGATTTCTTCTATTAATTGAGTTCTTCTTTTAGCCAACATAGTCTAAGTAGTCTAGACAGGGTATCTAGGGACCAATGGATATGTTTGGTCTAGGTTTAGCATATTACTTTATCTCCAAACATGGAATAAAAAAATTTACAAATACGAATACATATTCTGTTACTAAAAAATACGCTATGGAAATAATTTCTTGCTACCTTCACTAATAAAAATTAAATTTCACAATATTAACTTTAAATCTGCAATATCCAAAACGAAGTGCAACCAATCGCAACATCCACGAATTAAACACTGTAAATTAAATTTAGAGTCTTTATTTTTGCCCCACTCAATATAGCCAGTCTAAATGTGTCTAATAATCAGTCTAAATATATATAGTCAATGTTCAGAAAATAGGAATTTCTTCAAATACCTGACCTCTCACTTTAAACAATCGTAAGTAACCTTGAGTGACCTTGAAAGATCAGATACTATATCTCAATGAATTTTCCTACACATCCAGCTAAGCAAAAATACATACTTCCACAAAAAAAAAAAAAAAAAAAAACAAAAATCGCCTTGAAATCTCAGAGACACCTCCCTCTAAACAAGATTTGTATCCATCATAAAGTGTCCAACTCAAAACAAAGTTATATTTGAAATATTTTTTCGAACAGTTCGGGAGACAATTGCGTGGGTTGATTATAATGAGACACCTTTCGAATAGAACTCCTTCAGATAGCAGCTACCGTCATCCCCACTCTTAACAACGAACAAAAATTCTCAGAGGTACACGAATTAAAGTCTAGGGAGTTAAGTGAAAAAATGGAGAAGGTTCTCACCTGAGAAAGTCGCAAGCCGTATCTGGTGCCACCAAGAACGACGTACCCACCGCCGACACTTGCCCCAGTCATGGCTCTCGCAGCACCACCTAGCCATCCTCCGAATCCGCTCCCTCCTGCCTTCTCCGGCCCGCCACCCCCGTCTCCACCGACGCGGGGCATTCTTCATCCTCCCTTCACCCTGCGCAAAGATTACCGAGGAAATTACTTTTCCCTCTTAAAAGAAAATAAACTTATAGTCGCTTCCTTTCGCTGATCGCTAATAGGGGAAACACAGAGGATCTTGTTACTCTAGCAATCTACTTCTATCACTACTTTTGCACGTGTTATACTGTTTTTTCTGCTTCGTTATATGAAGATACGCTTTGTGTTATAACGTAAGATAAACCTGTGTTGTATTTGGAGCAAATATGCCTCGTCGTGGCTTGGCGCTCACGGCTGCGTTAGCAGAAGATAAATTTCATAGGAACGTTTATCCTCGACGTGAATTTTCGCTGCCTCCTTTCGGTGCAGCGAGGGACGAAAATTTTGTTATTTTATACTCGGAATTTCTTTGATGAACGAACTTTTGTTTCCTGGTTTCAGAAGTTTATTTGTTGAATAAATCGTGGGAGTCGATGACATTTGAATTTGATATTACTGACTGAATTATGAAATGCGTAATGCTATTAGGAATAGTTAAGTTTCATTTGAAGTCACAGACAATTGCGAGTTTTAAGAATTCTGTTTTCATTGCGCTTTCATTTTTATAGTTAACAAAAAGCGTTGCGTTGACGCAAGAAGAGGCAGAAAAAGAGAAATATTCATTTCACTGGTAATTTTTATGTAGGAGAGCGTCCCACGTTTAAAACACGATCGATGAGAGTAAACTTCACTAAAATTATTATTCTGTACCCAGTTGAAGTATTTGCTCTCCGATACAGTTATTACAAAATTGTTGTTCGTAATACTGACCGAAAACCACGGCTTTATATTGAATAACGATAAAATTAATCATAAAATGCTACTAATCAATACATGAAAACGTCAGATTCAATAGGAGCTTTAATACGTCAGAAACAAACGCTTGTATTGCTTGATTTAATATCAGGTCTTCATTACCTTTTCCAAACAGCATAATTATTAATTACGCACACTGTGAAACACTGAACTATGAGCCTGAGAAAAATCACTATCTAAACTTCACTTCGGTCACCAACAAACGTAGGTGTCTTTCTGATACGCAAGTTGTTCCACAAAATAGTTTGTTTAACAATCGTCACGCGCGTTACGCGATGAGTTTCCAACTGGCTTTGGTAGAACTTTCTCGCGAATTCCCAGGAATTTCATTCAGAAACGACGACGCACCGTAAATAAATAAAATCGTTCTCAACATTTCAATCAGGGAATGTGCACACGTTCGCAGGAATCGAAAGAGCAACCGTCGTGCGTGCGAGCCTGCGAGCGTGCGTGCGTCGTGCGTGCGTGACTTCGCATAAGCAAGGCGACTCAATCAGGTCTGTTCCTATTATCAACAATTTGCGAAAACTACTTTGTTGCCTAAGTGGCACTTTCACAATTGCATTTACAACGTGTCTCCTCTGCATACATACGTTCTGTGTTATTATCAACATTAGCGACGACTGTGCAGGGCAATGGAAAAATTTACTTTTAAAGTACAGTCGATTTTGTTTCTTAATATCTGCAATACGACTGAAGTATTGACAGGTACTGAATTAACATAAGTGGTGTGTGGTTAGTCGGTAATAATGAAATCTCATTGAAAAGGTAGCAATTGTGAGACATTTCTTTAGTGCATCAAGTAAATGTTAAACATTCAAGTGAACCTTGGGTATTAAAATTTTTCCTGTGTATTTGATACAGTGAACAATAAAAAATAAGAAATTCGATTTTATTCTGGAATAAAAAGTGATTTTTATATGTATTGAATGCTATCGAAGTTTAGTGCATCTTATGTGATAGATGCCAAGAGTCAACCGGAAATTTACGTCGTCAAACCGTTATATCCGACCTGCGTGTTGCTGACTGAATATAAATAAGAAGAGGATTTAATCAGAAAGAGACTGTAAAGTTACATTTGTGTTTTATTCAATAAATAACAAATCTTTAAATGCATTGGGAAAATACAATCCTGTTTTACTTATTCATTCGCGAATAAAGCAAATATTATGAATGAGACTGTTCGATTGCATTATACTGACCGTATCTTCGCAGAAATTCGGGCATGAATAATCATGTTTGAATGAAAGGTCTGGCTTAAAATATACTACAAATTTATAATCCTTAAAACAAATAAAACGTGCTTTCCAATAACAAGAGAATGAAACTTGTGATCGCTAGTTATAATTTCAAAAATTAATTAATATGCAATTCACAATTTCTATATTCTGTGATTCGTGTTTTATCCTGTTTACTCCAATGTTATGCCATTTAAATTTTAGATGATTCATCAAATAATTTGAAATGGTTGTATCTATGAAGTGCAAGTGTATTTGCACATGAATATCAAGTATCTACCTATACAATAAATTTCCAGTTTCATATTTTATAATAAAACACAACAAATGATGAAATTCATGACTACTGTATAGTATTCCTATGAATTATATTTTACATTTGAAACACGATCATTATATTAAAATTTTAAGTAAAAATAATGATAATAACAAGTTCAGGATTTTATAGATAATAAAAACTACATTGGGAAATAGATTACATGTATCCACTGCATCTAACAAAGGTGCTAAAAATTCATTGCTTCGTGACACAGATACTCTGATTCATATTTTACCAAGGCTTTCGAAGTCCCAGCTTCCGTCTAAACAGTATCACGATGGAGGCTTTACAGTTGCAAATATTGGGAGTTTATAAATACCAGCGTGTATGTCTTTTCTATTTCCGAATGCTGAAGGCTAACTATATCAGAAGTTAAAGTGGTCCACGCGTCTTCTGCAGCAAAGAGGCATTAGCGCGAAGAGTCGGTCTCGAAATAATAACGAAGATTATAAATCCTTCATGCGCCGATACAGTCTTGTTTGGCGAGAAAATCAAAGAAGCTCGTTCAGCACGGCGTAACATTATTTGCGAACATTGAATTACGACATTCTATTACTACGAAAACAACGACTACGCCGCCTCAATTCTGCCTCCTAGACAGCGTGTTGCTTCGACGTTCGACGTAGATGTCAGATTTATACGACGATAAAGACCATTTCGTTGCATTATACCTACGTAAAAATCGTCTTCTTTCTCGCAAGCATGCAAATTGCCTTCCAACGTGTGTCGCGTGAAATTTATGAACGACCGTGAAACAGGTTTGGATTAGACGAGAGATATCGTTTTGATGAATCGTTTGAACGCTCGACGAGAATTTTCTAAACCCTTTCTAATCTCTGGAAGCTACTTCTTTGGACAACTTCGGGACGAATTCCAGAGGCAAGACAAGTCAAAGACAAGAGGTATACTTATACTGTTGTCTTGTGTGAAAGAGACAAGACCCAAAATCTCATTTCGTTTATTCCAGGTATTCTATATTTCAATTTTATTTTTTATCGTACTATCTAGCTTACATATTTATACGTCATAGAAGATTCTGTCTATCGACTCCTCGAAACACCTCAAACCCTCCAAAGACTACTCGATTTTCGTTCAACGAAGTTTCTGTCAGAGAGTAGTCGGATCGAGTGACATTCAATTTTCAGAGTGACTTATTTCATCGAACCACAAACATTGCAGTTCTCGATAACGTTGGACAATACAGATATGGTAGAAACAACGATATAATTATATAGTAAAAAGGACCTTAGTACATTTTTCAATTCCTTAAAGAGAAGAGAAATATTTCACTGCTATGCTTTAAAGTTTTCTCTATTTCAAGATTTTCAAAATTTTAAGCATTTTTATATTTTGAAATTTCTTTCAAATACATTCCGTACTATGATGGAATTGCAATTTCTCTAAAGAATATTTAAAAAACACGATAGTAATACTTAACTATAAAAAACTACCCCTTTTTACTCACATTTAAAAGCAAAATTACACAGCACAAAAACAGCTTCTTAATATTATTTACTTCTCCTAAATCAATCAATCACTTTCACCATATTTTTCCAACCACAACCACTCATCATCTAAAACGAAATCAGCGAAACTACATATAAAACATACTATACATGTACAACCACGTTTATAAAACCGATTATTCCTTCGCTTGGAATGCAAATTCCTATCAACGATGTATCGAAGATGGCAGGAAATGAGACAAAGCGGAAATAACTGACTCATTCACCTGACTGGTGGCCCGGACAAAAGGCGGGCGAATGGAAATGCAGATTTCGCTCGACGGGCCACGGAAAGCGGTGTCTCTTTCGAAGTCCCGAGTCCAATTGGCCAGAACGAATTGAACTTGTGCCAGGGTCGCGGCGCGCGAATAAAAAGATGAAGAGGAAGCGAACAACGCGCGGTGCGCCAGCAGGACACTCTCGACTCCGGTTTCTTTCGCTTTCTTTTCGTTCCCCGTGCATCGGCGCGATATTCTCGAATTCCGCGGCGATCACGGCTGCGATCACGGCTGCGATCACGGCTGCGCCCGCGCGCGCCGCATTCTGAGAAGTTTTCATCTTGGTTTATGTCGGCACGTGCCATCGGGATCGCGCGACAGCCGCGAATTAATTAAATCCAGGACGCGACGCCGCGGCGCGGAATTTCGAACATCTTGTACAGCGGCTGGAGGGGTGAGGGCTTTCCCACCCCGTGAAAACTCGTTCCACCCACGCGCGTGTCGATATTATCGGGAATCACGGCGGTAGAATTATCGGAGTGGATATATCCTGACATAGCAATTTTTTCCGTACGATCGATCTATTGCGTTTATGAGAAAAGCTACGTTTTTGTGGAACATATCTGGTTTCCCGAGCGAAGTGGAAAACCACGATACGTTTCACGGATATGGCATCGCTTGTTCCGAGGAAAGCTTTTCTGGGATCAAATTTGAATGAAATGTTGTTATGAATCTATTGAGATTGTTTTATTTTTGAAGTGTTTTTTAAATAATGTGATTTTGTAAATACTGCTCTTTCTTCTGGGATTAATTTAATTTCCCAGAAATTTTTATTTTTTGTAGATATTTCTTCATTGCGCTAGTGAACAAAAGTTTGGATTTCAATTACTTACTAAATCTTGTTAATATTATACTTCACTGTGGTAAAATATTTTCGACTCGAAGTTAACTGATTAATTACTTTCTTTTAATTTAAGAAAATACTTATAGCACAGACTTGTTATATAAAAAATGAGTAGCTACTTCTTACTAAAACTTTCTCTAGGACTAGACGAACAAAACTCCGATTCATTTGTTTACTTTTGCTGACTCGCAGTCTCTATTTACTGTAATTTCACAATCAAATTTCCAGTATGGAATTCGTAGTACTACTGAAGAGAAGTTCCACGTATTTCAAGATGGTCCGGCATGCGGAAAATACACGGAAATCGAAGTACAATGTAATACATAATATAAATATCGATGAAAACATTCCTACATTTCATCGCGAACGTCTTTGCGAAAGGAAAATGAAATTCCGCAAAAATTCGAACACTGAATATAATAAACATTAGCCATACATAAAATAAAAAATAAATGGAACGAATACCAGGAATATTGGCAAGAATTTTTAAACAACGCCACGACTCCTCGTCGATTTCTATTTCAATTTGACAGATTTCTTCGAGAAAAAAGAAGAAAAGATCCCGTCGAAATGGAGACGTTTCCCTGTCTAATTTTGGCCCTCGATCTTTTGGAGAACGGTTCACTGGCGGCACGTCAGAGCACGATGCGAATAAGGAAAGCGTCGAAGAAAAAGAGGCAACCGCATTCCGTTCCAGCGGTGTTATTTGCACGTGGAGTCGCAACGCGCACGCGGTGCAAACAACCGATAAACATGCACGATGGTTTGTCATTGCAATGTGGCAGAAGGCGTCGTTGGGTTTATTTGCGAAACGATAAGCTGCCGCGACACGTTGAGATGCGTGCGCGACTCTTTCGCCGACTTTTTTCGGTCAAGACTGACTTAAACGGAGTTTCACCTTTGGGAGACTCTGGGACAGCAAATAAGACGAAATTTCTTCCCTCGAAATTCGTGCTCTTTCTGATATTAAGAGAAGATGTTTGAGGAAGATTTAGATGAGATATATAGTATGACTTGCATGTGGTGTTCATTGTAACAGATACTCGTAGTTGGGAAAAGAAATGCAGAAAATCTGGTAAATATGGAACAAGATTTTTACTGTAACATTAGTTTGCTTTTTAATTCATAAGTTGTAGTACCTATAGCTAATTTACTAGATATTTACAATAGATAATATTAATTTGATTATGATGCCTATGGAAAGTAAATCTTTGTTATCAGAAGGGATGGAAACTATTTTCTGATTACGTCAAGGGTAGACGCTACTTTCTCTCAGCTGATATTGTGGAATTACAGAAATTCTACTTATTCAACTTTTAATATTTACTCTGAAAAATATTAATGAATAATTTGTAATGACTTATAAAGATTGATTATATACCATTTCTTTTAATAGTACAGTAGTGACTCTACCATGTTCCTATCATAGCAATAGACTCAGAGCAATCAAATCACGAATTTCCTAACAAAAAATGAAATCTTTGAGATTTTAAATTGCCTTCAGTTTGTAGTCGTAATTGAATGGAATAAATTTTGGAAATTCTAGCTTGACGTTCAAGTGTCAAAAAATCGCGACCCCTTTTGCAAGCTCTCTCGAAGTTCTCTTTTCGTCGAAATCATTCTAAAGATAGAGGACAAGTTGTAACCTTTTTAACACCGTCACGGCTCGTCGTTCGCCCCAAGCTCGCTTTATACGGCCCTAATTTGTCGCGACGATTCGAGAATCGGACAGATTCGCGTCAATCACTTTTAATTGTTCGCGAACATCTGCGGCTGCACACGTAGCTGGAGCAATTGTGCTCAATGATAAACAATGAAGCACACGCGAGATAATAGCCCATCTCGCGTGCCTTCACTTTTATGCATCGATCGTTGTCGTCTTTCTCAGAGGATCTGGGTCCATGCCAATAAACTGGACTCCTCAAACTCTTTCATTCGCGATGATGTTAGCTCTGGAAATATTGCTATGGAAATATTGATCAATTGTTTAAACGGGGGATTAACACAATTTTTATAAACGTTTTTACGGTTGAAGAGAGAATTCTGTTAACAGTGATTATGTATTGTGTTCATCGAGAAATTTCAAATAAAAATGTTAAATATTTTTCGACAATTAATATTCGACAAAGGTCCATCAATCTTATCGCATCGAATATATTCAATATTTATATAATCTAATTTAACTGCATCTATACATACTCCTCAGTTAAAGTCAATTAGAAAATGACCACTCAAAGATGCTGGGACATGAACAAATATAGCAGATACTGGAATGTAAGCTTCGCGAGGAGCTGTTCCTTTTCTAGGCATACAGTAGAATTTGCATCACTAACAGACATGATTGAATAAGTAAATCTATAATAAATGTAGATCTTTTTAAAAATTTATTAACCCCACAAGATAATAGATCATTATCTGTTTATACCAGACTTATAAGATTAAAAAATTTTCCCCGTATGTCAAACCACACAAACTATTGTTTCCATAGCAAGAACATCTACTAAAAAACACCAATAATCATAGCATCTTTAATATTACGCATTCCATCTAATTTCACGTCACTCTAACAGTTTTCCAATTTTTCAATTACCTCTCCTACCATCTCTCCACCCAACACAACACGTTCCCCTTTCAATACTCCCCCAACATGGAAGCACATCCACCACCAATCTCATCCCAAACAGTCCCAATTACGATCCCTCTTCACGGTCATAGGCTCTTCAATAGAAGACGCTCCATTCTCTAAGCGCCAACTCCGTTCCAATAATAGAGCCCCAAGCGAACCACAAATTGCATCTCCACCCTTCATTTTCCGCGAACGAGCGTCTCCCACAACCATCCAACGACCAAGCGTCGAGCAATCTTCAAACTCGCGAACCGCACGGTTACGGCGTCAGCAACACGGCGAACGTTATCGCGCGAGTAGCACCGGAGCGCGTGGCGTCGCTCCTGAATCATCGAAAACAGGCCTGTTCGCTTACCGATTGATCGAAAGAGCCGCATGCCGTGGCGACGGGATCGGAGTGCACGGGTACTCCACGAACGAGCGAGACTCGATGATGACTCCTGGCTCCACGGTGCCTCGTTCTGGATCTTGATGTCGCACGAGAGCACCGGTACCGGCTCAAGGTCACGCCGTCGGACGAGTTACAAGCCACGAAACGCGACACGCTCGGGCGTGGCGTTCGCCGAAATGTCGTTCGTACTATCGGGAGCGGCGGGATAGAGCCGCGTCAACAGACGAGGCAACGGAGGATCCGAGAAACGCGGTCGGTTCGCGGATCAGGAATATGATGCCACCTTGGTGAAAGCCTTCGCGAAGAAGAGGGCTCCCTTGCCGCGGCGAGTGCCGCTCCCGCTAAGCGGAAGATTATCTAAATAGACTCCGTGCTACCAGAGAGAGGGAGAACGGGACACGGGGGGAGAGAGGGACAGAGAGACAGAGAGAGAAGGAGAGAGGACCCGAAACGAGGAGGTATTTATACGTCGTCTTTTGGAGAGTATGGTGGATCCGCGAACAGGAACATCCCTTCTTTGTGGGCTTCGAGGAGGGAACACTTGGGCGGATATCGCCATGGGTCTTTGATCTTCGGTTCGTCGTGCCTCGACTTTTTGGCGCCTTTAAGGGGAGGTTCGTGACCCCACGGGGTTTTTTTTTCATGGGACGGACAGAGAGAAATTGTTGGAGGAGAGCTACGGGAATTTTAGTTGACGATTAATCTAGAACTAATGGAGAGAAAAGTGTTTGTCTATTCGACTCTGCTCATTTGGTATGGTATGAGTAAGCGCTCATGAATAACTTATGAAAGTTAGTAATGTTCCAGGTTGTGAATTTTTTATATGCACTGTTATATTATAGATTATAAATCATGTTTTATAGTGGGATTACAGTGATTCCGTTGGACTGGTGTCATTCCAGCTGAGGGTTAAATATCTCAGAAATTTTACAACAACCTTTAATAAACTGGTTATTATCTTTAGTATGCTGATTACTATTTCGCTACACTGGAATTTGCCCGATGTTACACAATAGTTCTGATTTTAAATAAAGCTCACATTCTTTACTTTAGTAGTCTACTAAGAATTCTGGTGCTTCATTCATAGTGCTGTAAATAACACCGTGACGTAGATAATGGATGACGCGGTAATCGAAGCGTTAATAGTGTAGTAAAAATAACGAAGCTTTTCTTTAAAATTAGTAATGCGTGCTAGAAAGAATTAACAGTCATGTACCTGTGGCGTGTATTCTATCTATTTCTAGCAAATTGATGAATAGTTAAGTTATCTTTCTGAATAGCAAGTTTCTTCAAGGTTGGATAACTCCTAAACCTACTTCTGTTACTGAGAATTGCTGAAGTTTCGTGAGAAGAAGTGGGTTATATCTAGGAATAATATAAGTAAATTGAGGTGAAGTTACAATCAGTTTTGTTCTACCTGTAAAACTGTTTGAATTAAGCTTTGGAATATTTTTGGAATCGATTCTGTAATACGTAGAACACAGTACGTAGTTTATTGAGTATTACATCTGGAAAAAGTGATAACGCATGTGACGCGGATTTACGATAAATCGATTCTTCACGCACGATTGAACAAGATACCGTGCTAATGATCAGTGCAAAATAATTTCCCGCGGAAGCAAATTTATATCATGATCTTCATTACCTTAATGAAATTTTCAATATCTATAAATAAAGGCGATGCATTCTAGTCTTATGAAATATTTTCATGAATTCACGACAATTTCAGAATATAATAATTTAATACGAGTAATGAAATAACCAGCAAGTCCGTTAAATAATACCAGCAAGGAAAATCTTACTTGAATATTTCTGCACCTGTCTTGATACAGCTGCCAAAACTGATTGTTCATCTCACTGTGTGGAATTCCTCAGTTAATCGCGCAATCAAAAAAGTATGTCCTACGATACTTAAAGCCACGTGTACAAATAGAGTCGGTATATATATATGTACGCACACGGAGAATTCAATTTCATTTATATTTATATGTGAAGTGTTTACAAAGTTACAAATTTAAAAGTGGTTATTAAATAAAATCATAATATACTAATTTCGGAGCAATAAAAGATATCGTATAATTCTACCAATCGTGGGCAGTGCAACATGCGAAATGAAATATTTATAATAGACATTTTACCGATACCAACTTTCACTGAATTCAATATTTGATAATTTTTCGTAATATGATCCCACGAATGTGAAAAACAAATTTTCCAGTAGTGGATGACCCTAGACTGTAAAATACTCAATTACTTTAAAAACTCGATTATATCAGCTTTCCACTCTTAAACGTGCTGTTCCTTTCGCAAACAAATAAAACAGCACAATTGCTCTTTGTTCCAATCACTTGACCTACCCTGCCAAACTAATTATTTCTATCTCCAAACGAAAGGAATATATCACGCTTTCCCTCAATGTCCCTCGAAATTAAAAGAAGAAAACACAATTATAAACAGAGACCTCAAAAATTGCGCGTGCACCGAAGCGATTCGTGCGCCAGCCACTTTCTCGTCCCCCGTACCACGCGCTCTTTAATCATCACGGGGATCAAGATTCGTCCCTGCGTCCTCGATTTTCGCGGGATTTACGTATCTCTATGGAACGAGAGTGAAAAAATGCCGATACACGTTACGGTCCGTCGTCTCGGCGCGTCATAACGAGTCAAAAGAAAGGCCCAGTGGCGCGCAGAGGTATTACACGCATTCTTAGCACAATGCCGATTTCTTTTTCTCCCCGCGAGAATCGGCGAGGAGCGACCGAGGCTTCCGGCATCGTCGAGATTGCTGGGCGAACATCGACTTTCACCGATCGATAAAAAATCGAGATCTTTTCCGCTCGAACAACGGCTTGCCGCTGCGCAGGACGATCGAACATTATATTCATAAATAGCGGGCCCCCAACGTGCTCCATTGTACTTTCTCATACGGTTATCGAAGCTGCACTCGTTCTCCAAGAGGATACGGTGCACGATTGTGGTATACTTCGAGAGGGATTCCTCAACAGGTGGAGTATTTTAGATGGCAGGATTAATAATATTGAGAATGTGTTGAAATGCGCAGTAACGTAAGATCATTTGGAAGATTATGAGAATATTCCAGTGTAATCAAGAAGATGCTCCAAGTTGATTTTTTTGTATGAAGGTATAAATACCTGCAATTCTAGATAGAATTACAGATAGACGATATATATAATCTCATTTTGTGTGGAACAGACGAATAAATAGAAATGTATAATAAAGTTTGTTTTAGAGAAAGAAAAGGATGATACTTATGTGAAATATGGACTAATAGACTCTGTATACTTGAAAATAAATGCTGAATTCCTTGAATAATAGTAAGAACTCTGTTGGAACACTTAAGATCAGCTTTAATTCTAGAAAAACTAATACTAAAAACAAACTATCAAAGAAAGTGCAAGTTATTTTATGGAACACGCTAAGTTATAGAAAAGTTTGTAAGCATTTCGTGGCCAACCTTGAGCTTCCTAGGACCGAAACGGAGTAAAAAGTTCCGTATCTTTATCTTATGTATTTCGAATCGTAATATCTGTATTTCATAACCCACGATAACGATTGCACACATCAATCGATACTTACTTCTGCAAAGGATTGAAAATGCTTCCACCGGCGACGCTCGCGTAATTCCACTCGAGAAGGAATCCTCGTTTAACTGTGCAGATATCCATAACAAGGGCCACGTCGAATCGATGACGTATCGTGCACGAAAAACTACCGAACGATACTTTTTCAACGAGCCACTCCAAAACACTACGCTGACACGTAACACTCCGAAACAGAAATTCTCCAAAATCTTCAGTTCGTCGCAATTCCCAAGCGATCGTTAACTCGATGTCGTTTAATCGTGTACATTACTCGACAGCCAACGCAGCACGGATAACGATAAATAAATGTTCTACAAATCTAGATGCTCCACTTCTGTCTGCCCGTTCCTTTCCAACTTAGATCCCCGACTGTCTCTTTCTAAGCGAATTCCGAATTGATTCGAGGATCGAAAAGACACATCGACTCTGTTCGAAATCGCAATGGAGGTTTTATCGAGAAATCTTACTTAAATCAGATCTTGATCGACACAGATTTGTGATTTCGCTCACTGGCGTGCTTTATCGAGTGCACGGGAGTGGGGAAACGAGATAGTATTGTCGTAATATTAAATTTACGAGTTGTTGTTAGATTCCAAACGGCGAACAAATGATCGACTCGCGAATGAAAGGTTCTATCCTCGTTTTCGGAGTCGCTGGCACGGCGAGGTAATCTTAAAGTCAAATGTGTGACTAGATCAGTAAATCACGAATTCGTTTACGCGGCACAAGTTCGCGTATCAACACACGGGAGGCATCGGTCGCGATCCTTTCGACCGTGCAAGATCACTTCTCCCCGATCTTAATTAATCACGAATGCACTTGGATTTAAACGCAGCGGAATGCAGCGGCACGGCGACGATACGAAAGCACTTTCACTTCTCGCGGAGCATTCTTTTCGCGGCACGATCAATTTTCGAGGCTTAATTGATCACGAGTCATTCGGAGCGTCGATCGCCTGGAACGATCCGGCGCCGACTACGGTCTACGAGCGAATATAAATATTTTCCTTTTCTCGAGTGCTCCCCGTGCTCTTTTATCTTAATCGGCCCGTAAGTGCACACGTATCGCCTTATCAGTTCACGAGAAACGACACACGCCGTGAGCGCCTTTGATTTACTCGACGAATTCAGGCCCCCGTCGCAATGGAAACATTAATCTCCCCCCTCGGGTTATATACGCGGAATTGTATTCTGCAACAGTAGCAGATTAAGGATGCTAATGGGAAGCACTTAAACCAGTTCCGTCAAGAGAATCGCCCGTCTCTTCCCTTCCTCCGGACGATTAATTGATTAATTACTCACGCACCAAAGCGCAGAACGCTGTCTCTAACTAATCACTACAAAACGTCCGCTTTCCCCTCGTCGAACCGACCGCCGAGCTTTCTTCCACCGAAAAGCTTTCAATTTCTACCGTCCACTGGCCGACCTTCATCCTTAGAACCACTTAACCTCTCGATTTCCGTGTCTGCGTTGACGAACCAGCTCCTTTTGCACGATCGAGTATCACCTCGCACAGAAAGCAGCCACAACGTTAACTACCAAATCGCAGAGGCATTCAGTCAGGTTCAGGCACCATTACAATCCCTAGTCAAACTTCACTGAACGATCCCGAGGAGGACAGTAAACGATCATCCGTAGACACGCATATTCCCCGACACGATCCACTAATCCAGGCCCCAGGGAGCAGCAGGAGAAGACACTCGGTGGATCCTCATCGAAAACGCTCGTTTGCCGATCGTTGCACCGCAAATAGACCGTAGTATCCAGCAGTAGTATCCAGTCGGTTCACCAGGGTTTAATTATCGGCGCGAGAAACTCGCAGGCTGCGTCGAGGAGCAGCAAGTGCGCTCTAAGTTGGAACCAGACGTTGGGACCGCTCGGCGACGCTCAACCGTTCTCGTGTAATCGAGGCGATACACACCGAGGCCGATGCGGTTTCACGGCAGACACACGGCAGAGAGGAAGAGAGAGACAGGGAGGGAAGGGGGTTACATCAGATCACCGAGACACGCTGCCCGTTTCCACGACGCGAGACGACGGACCGATCGAGAACGGATATCTGGTGTTGTTCGGCCTGGGCCGCGCGAACGCCGACGACGAGGAGTTGGAGGCCGACAAATGGGCGTCCGGATCCAGCTGGGCACCACGAAGACCTGGCCCGATTCGACACGAGAGACCATGGCGTGAGTGCACGAGCCGAGCCGGACCCGACGGCACGAACCGGTGCGAAGGGAACCTTCGACGTCGCAAGAGAGTGTGCGAGAGAAACCCGAACGGGGCCCAATCTCACTAGAGGGGACTTCTATAGAGCCTTTCTCTTAACTCCCAGCCGCTCGACGTGTGCGTGCAACTGGGAGAACTCTCGGCCTCTGGTGCCTCGAAATTCTCCTCGTGACTCTTGTTCGTTCAGGATGCTTCCTCCGAATGGCTGGCCATGTTGCGACTGGACTGGGTGTGAATTCGAATTGAGACATTTGTTAGGCGAGGTGTCTGTTGGATTCGTAGAATGGCGTGATTTATTGCTCCATTTGGTAGCTAGTGGATTCCTGAATTTCTTCTGAATTTGCTGTAGCCTGCATTGGGGCTACTTTTGGCGGGAAAAGATTGTGATTCAAATGTGCCTAATTGATGTGGTGCTGTTAAGAATTTTGTAGACGTTCGTCAAATTTTTCTAAGACTGCATTATCTGATTCGTGAGTCACAGAAATTTTGCATTGTATTCAGAACAGGAGAGAACAGTGTCGGCACAAAAGGAGACTATATCACATTTCTGATAACTCTGATAGCTGGCAGCTCAAGTGAATTCATCAGGCACTGTAAACGAGCTCTTATTTTCAAAACAGTTTCTGTGATATATTTATTTCAGTTACAGAACGGAAATGTTTAAATACACGAAGTGAAATTTTATGTTTCTACCTCTTATCTCTTCATCGAAATTTATTTTCAAACAGTAATTCCTGCTTCAAAATTTAACGTAATCGCGTGCGCTTAATTTTAAGTCGGCTGTATGACAGTACAGTTTTTTGCCACGCACATTCAACGTGAAATGTGATGTTGTTCCAGCAACTTTTTGCAAACTGATGCCTCGGTTGCAACGTGCGCTGCGTTAACTTGCATGAAAAGTGAAATGCGCAACACACAAGTTTAATTACACTTCGGTGATTTATTCAGGCCCTCGTAGAATTTATTGCCGACGACGTGAGCAACATTGTAGAAGCTTTTCTTATGACTCTACCCGTTTGGCAGCGACGTACTTATTTAACAAGCTCCGGCACGAATTCGTGATTTCATCGTGATTAATGCTGAGTAAACATTTTATGGGGCAATTTGAAATATTACTCACGGAATTGACCGTGGTCACGCGATTGGTTTTCGAATCAGAGTGATTTTCACGCGGGGTCATGAAAGCAAGAAGCAATATCACGCGATGTAATTACTATATATGTACTCTCCTTTAGATATCCGCTGGTAATCGCGCCGTTCCGATTCAAGTCTGTATTCTGACATCTGCGCATTTGGCTTCATCTTGCTTTTCACAAAATAGCTGGTCGTACGCTCCTTGTAAATCCCTTTTAGAGTAAATCTCTGTGCATGCTTTTGTATACATATTTATTATCATAAAATGTACGTGAGGAAACTTAGCTCATACATACAGATAATTCACAGTAGAACTATTTCAGAACTGATAAAATATGCTCCCTTTTCGAATTATGTATTCGAGTTAATCTAGTTAAACTTGTTTAAGATCCTTCCAATTGTAAGACACTTTACTTTATCAAGATATTAATTTCTTATGGCTTCAATTTCCTATTTTACGTAGACAACGACAAAGTCACGTGCCAGCTGTTCATTGAAAATCTATGTGTGTTGCCTTTACGAAGTATGTAACGGCAACGCCACGAGATTTTCCATTCACGAGGCCGAGATATGCCTTCAAGAATGGAAACGGCGGCAACGTTGTACGCGATGCCTTTAACCGACACCTAAATTGAGAGCCAGTTTAAGGCTAATTCACACTTAGGAGGCGTGAGATGAATTGTGGGATTATCATCCGCAACGCAGACATATCCTTCCTCTTCTTCATATTTCACTGGCACTTTAAGTCATCTAAGTAACACAACACTTTGCACTTCCTTTTCGACGGTCTTATTTTGCAAATGTAAATGAGGCTCCGCGTTGCAAATTAAAATAGCAGTTTTAGTGTTCATTATCATTTCTATTTGTATATTATTATACATAAAACGCTGAATTCTGTGGAAGCACACAGTTTCCAAGTGTGGACCACCTTTCATACTTTCGCACATTCATACTCACATATATTTATAGATTTTGAACTAGCCGGGGTTCACGAGACTACGAAACGCATCTGCTGCTCCAAGATTGGTCCACTGGCCACGCACAATATCCACCGCGTTCCTGTTGTAACCCGTGTGGCAACGTAGCGCTCTTCTTCCCTCCACAGAGTAGCAATGGATGTAATATCCCGCGATCCCTTTGATATTAGATATGCCTTCAATAACAAGCGGTTCTGCGTACTTGTAGATCGAGTGCCAACTATGGTATAAATTCCCCTCGTTGTAGTGGCTTGGATCGAAGATATCACCACTCCCACGTTACTCTTCTGACTAGTTCAGTATTCAGAAATCTGTTTCAAAGAAACCATTTCCTTCACCCTTGACAATACTATCGTTTACATTCCATTTTTCATGGAAACGAAAATCTTACTGAATACACAGTTACAAAACATTGAGATGATATTAACGACGATGTAGTATTAAAATACTGCGCAATTAAATTAGAGTTTCAAACAACGAAGCTTAAGCACAACCATGAATTTATGTTACCTGCATGGCAACGTAGAATGAAGTAGACTATTTCTCAAGTAGTTATACCTCCATTACTTAGCGTACTATTGTGTTCGATGACTAATAGACTTTAAAACCTTCGCGTAAGTAAATTGCAATAGTGTTCTATTGAATTATGAGTTCTGTGATCGCATAATTTTAAAGCAACGCGTGCATCGTTGCTTTCAATTAGACCGCACAAGCTTAAAGGCTTGAAGATTTTAATGGGCGTTTGTTGCATTCTTGGCCAAGACTGCGGCGATTGTGCATGAGCTTAGAAAATCACGAGTGCCTCCTTTCAATACATAGCGCCTATAACTTCATTGTTTCGCAAGTCTCGTCGTTAACGGTATCGGAGCATGTATCCAATTAGATAGTAGATGCCTATCATTATATTTAGGTAAGTTTACGTGACTGAACATTCGGTACGTCCAACGGGGGTCGGTTTTGTTTTATAACTGCATTATCAGTCGCAGATCTTATCTGGTTTCAGGCGGTTTATTTTCTTTTGCGGTACCAAAATGGCTGCCCGCCGCGGAAACCGCAAGCAGGTAATTCGAAACCATTGAACTACATTTTCTACGGTTAATCACCGACAATGCTTGACTCCTGGTAATATTGCATATGTTCACTACGATATTTTTAGCCTTGCGTAGTCGAAGTTTTATTAGTCACTCATATTTTGCGGTCGTTATTTATCATTGGTAGTTGTGAAACCAACGTTCGAAAACTGTTAATATGCAAATTAATGATTACTGAGCCATCGAAAATCCTTAGAGATTCTTTCATAAGCAATCATCTCCATTCACTTTTTAATTTATATTGAAACACCTTGTTTTGAATCTTCTTACTTCCTCAAGATATAGTTCTGTAGGGTTTGTAATTACAATTATGATTTTCGCAAAAAACATTATTGAAAATAAATATACAAAATAAATAATTAAACATAATAAATACATTTCAACTGATCACGCCTTAATTTACAATTATTAAATCTAAAAAGTCACCTCGAAACAAGTTAGTGTACTTTCCTTTTTCCTTACATTAAAAATTAAAATCTTAAATAATATTGTAATTTCTAATAGGAAAAAGTTTAGGAATTGCATTGAGCGTGTTCGGGAATTGAAACAGCCGGCATCGTGACCCGCTTACATAGTGGAGGGGATTTGAACGCTGACACGACGCCATTAACAGTACGCTCACTGTCGCGTGCATGGCAGTGTTTGTTAACCGTGAACAATTCGCTTCATGCTTTAAATATTTGAATCTTGGTGATCGCAGCCCGAGATAATCACTTAAAAAATTAACTTAAAAAATTAATTTACTTGGATAACCGTAAGTAATCTCTAGAAAAATGTCCTCAGAAAATCCCATTTCATGACATACTACGTAGAGTTGATGATAAATTAGATTATTGAACCTTAAAACATTAGCATACAAGTCAGCCAATATCAGTTCGAGGTTCCATTTGCGCAATTATGCAAAACATTTAGTCTGATCGTACTTTCGTTCGTAACTAGTTCCTAGACGAAGTTGTTGCACTTTTATACAAGATACTAGACAGACTAAGTAATATTTAAACAACGAAAGTAAAATTTTAAGCTCCAAATCTTGAACTGCAGAATTAATTGTAGATTATACAATTTGAATTTCGAATTTGTCATATAGAGAAACACATGCGCGATTCCACTTGTTAGTAACTTGGTTTATGAAATTTCAAAGTTGGTAGACCTGTTGCATGTTGACGCCCAAGCATTTAATGCACTAATAACAACAAGTGGGTGGAGTTTATTACTTATTAGAGAATTTTCCGTGTTCTTCGGTGATGTAAAAGTGACGCAAATTTTTTTCTACGTGTATTTTTATTTTAACAGAGACATGGCTGTTTTAAAGTCCTGTTGGTCACCTTTTGTCTGGACGAATAATGTCAAGACAGGATGCAAAGCTATTGCTTTTTATACAATTGTATGTATTTATGTTATAATATGCTTGTTATATTTAGTCCATCCTTTTACATTTTCTTTAACTTTTAATGTGAATCTATTTTTCCTTATCAGGCCATCAGTATAATACTTATTACATTGATTTGTTATCAATTGAATGGAGGCGACTCAAGTCAATTGTATAATCCTCTGTTCGAAGCTGATGTCAGAGGATGTAAGTTGTAACACATGTTCATAGTGATTCATATTGTCAATTCTATGTGCTACAGATAGAATTTTTTAGCTATGCAAGTTGTTGGAGGTTTCTTCATCCTTTACTTCATCCTATTAATCATATCAGCGTTATTGATGATGTATGGACTAAGAGAAGGAATAAGAGGATGGTTACTCCCCTGGCTTCTATTATGGTTTCTTGGGTGCCTTTTTCAATTAGTATTTGGACTTTGGCTCGTAGGAGGTTACTACATCTACGTAAGTAACATTAGTACTTTTAAAGACTAATATTATCATTATAACTGTTTAATGTTTCTTTCTTAGCTTGAAGCAACTTTTGCAGCAATGTGTCTTTGGTTTTGGATGTCATACAATGTAAGTATATAACAATCTGTTTGTTACACTTTTAGTAAATGAATACTTATGTCTTAATTTCATACTTTTACAGATTTACTGTTGGATGGCTGTCCTGTCCATGTACAACATATTTGAAGAATCACAGTCTCCGAACATAGAGCTTCTGTGGCCTTAAATATCTAATACAAAACTACTTATAAAATATACAGTACATTAATTGGCGCCAAAGTCAAACGCAACAGTCTTAAATTGGTTAAATGAATAAGTGACTTAAATTCAACAAAAACAATATTTTCCACCATTAGTGCAACTTGAATGTAACTTGGATATTTATTTTAACACATCTAAGGCTAATAATGCAAGAGTACCATATTTAACTGTCATTAATGTAAGAATATTTCAATGTATGGAAGGTTTATAACTTTCGCATCATACTAGAAGACTGATAATGTTCGAAGGAACTATCCGTCCAAACTTTGTAGATTTTTTACTTCTGTTAACGAAATTCAGAAAAGGAATCTCGTAGTGGTAAGTTGCTTTACACAACCCAGAAGAGATATGTTTATAATAAATTTTTGTATGAAACACAAATGTATTGTTATGAATTCTTAACATAAACAATGCTATTCTATGACACGTACTTGAAAGATTATGTTTATAAATGCTGCAGATCAAATAGGTAAGTATTATTTACATTTAGAATTAATAAATTTTACAAAATATTACAAAATTGAATGAAATTGTAAGCATTGTATCGTGATGATAAAAAATAATTAAATGTTAAACACGAAAATCAACGAATTTGGAAAAAATATGACGAACAAACCTAGAAACAGAAGAATCCATTCTTCGTTTCCAAATTTCGCGAATCGTGAAGGAAAAGTAGCCTTACGCCTTAATCTTGTTATCAAATTGATAGAACTCTTGAAAGAAATATTAGACGTGTTCTTTAAAGTAAATTCGATGTGAACATTCGATCACTTAACAAAAATTACAACACAAATAAACTAAATATAAATTATTAATTATATAAGTGGCGTATGCAATGTAATGCAATAACAACGATCAACCGGCAAATCCCAACAATTGAATGGCGGCAAAGCTCGTACCACTATGGTAACAGTGAAACATAAACGTTTCTTTGGAGACGTAGCTGCCATCTAGCGGAGTATACTTCGTTTCCACTTGCGGCAGTCAAGCAAGCGATCAAATAGATAAGGTACATTGACGAAGATCACACAAAGCCTAACATTTCTATGTTTCTAATTATTAAGAATTTCTAATTAATTTGAGTCCCTTAATAAATTATTTTCAAACATTATCTTATATATATTGACAATTCGCAGCCATTACCTCAGACAGAACTGATTCTCCGTGCCTCACCCCCAGGGGGTTGCTGCGAACAGAGACCCAGCTAGTGAAAAGCTTGACCATTGGTCAGACGTCTTTGGCTTATTAGTTTGTTTTAGACTTTAAGGTTTTTGTGAAGGAAGATGGATGAGATTCTGATTCCTCTATTTCTCTATGAGTCCTCAGGTCCCCGTGGAACACGTACTACATATTGCTAGATTTTATTACTAACATTTATTACATATTTCTTAGGTGTACTATCTAATCTGAAGCATATCTTCATTAATACAACATAGATACAACCAAATATTTCAGAGGCGATGAATTTCGGAGTAAATGTATGTATCTACCTTAGTACTTGTACGTAGAATTCCTTATTGCATTGAATTTAATAATAACAAATTAGGAATCCCAGTTAGAATAAATATTGCCACTGTGGTATAAGCTTTTTCCAAGAATATATTTTTGTAAATTTCATTATCGCTTATTATTTCAAATTATAGGGATGAATAAGGAGGAGGACACCTTGTTGTAGGGTGGTATAGTAGGAACATTTTCTCGTTTATCCATTACCAACGTCAGTGATGAAAATACGAGTTGTTTTCTACATCCATTGCTTGAAACCCGCAGAGGGCGTTTGAAAACCAGTGGATTTACAAGAAGTCGGTATTTCAGAACATAAGACACGAAACTATAAGCTGGTCTGTCTATTCTGTGTATTCCTCTGTGGCAAAGAGGATCAGAGTAAAGACTTTCACGAACGACTCGCCACTAGATGGCAGTAGCTATATTATTGTAGCGATTAAATGCAATTAACTTTAACTACAAATATAAAAAATATTTTATTTATAATAACTAAGTTCTTGATGTAACAATGCTGAATGAACGTCTTTCTGAAACAAGCAACTCCAATACTCTAACAAAACAGAAAGATACGAAGTCAGCAACAAACATATGTAATTTGAACTTTCTTCTTCACTTCTTATAAGCTCTCGATTGTTTGGTGAGAATTTTTAATAGTAATAAACATAAGAAATGTTAAATGTATAGTAAGTAACAAAAACGCGCGGTTGAACTCAAAACGACTCAGAGTCCATTCCACTTAGGAAGACAGGAACTTCATTTCTTCCGATATTAAGCGCAACTGACTGAAGAAACATGAAATACTACTTTCTACAGAATTTGACGAGAACGTTTTTTCCATAAATTCCTATAGAGACTTACCCTCAAACGTCAAATGATTATGTGATCGTTAATAACTTGTTTCAAGCAAAACGGCGCACGTGAAAGAAGTGCAAGAGGAAAGAGGAAAATTTACAGCCGTGAACTTTTTTCCTCGCAACTTTCGACTGTCGACAATGGTTTCATGAAAGATGGCAGACATAATAACGTTGCAGTCTTTATTGTCACGACGATACTTTCACTTCTCTGGCCGACCACACCTGAGGCGATCGATCGCGATCATCATAAGCATCTATAAATATTCGCGCCGTGAAACATTAA
The DNA here is from genome assembly GCF_051401765.1 of Calliopsis andreniformis. Classification (NCBI taxonomy): domain Eukaryota; kingdom Metazoa; phylum Arthropoda; class Insecta; order Hymenoptera; family Andrenidae; genus Calliopsis; species Calliopsis andreniformis. Next base: position 9,633,677 of record NC_135073.1, on the reverse strand, counting down.
CTTGTATTTACGACGATTCAATATCGACTCGAGTAACGGTGGAAAACGCTAACTGCAAATTGAAACCGCTCGTTCCGCTGTAATCGAACCTAAACGGCCTATTCCACGAGAAAACTCAATCCCGAAAATTGCCCCTGTAATTGCGCTGCAAGTAAGAAGTGCTATTCAATCATTGACGCGTTCCTGCTGTCTTCATCGTATTTTACTTTCTAATTTGTTTTAGAAAATACACGGGACTGAATAGCGACGGAAAAAGTGGTCAGGCCGCAGAACTGCGCGTTCTTTGAAAGAGACTCGTTTCACTTATTTGCACACGAAAATGTTTCGTTATTACCTTGTTTTCTACAGTATAAGTTACAACATTATTAGCACAGACGGTTCGACTATTCGCAATAATTTCCTTCCGTCCAATAATGTTTTACCGTACTTGCCTCTTAGAAAGAAACTGGCAATTGAGAAAATAACGTATGGGAACATATATTCAAATAAGAAGTAAAATAATGAAATAATTTAGAGAGAAATCAGTGGTTTGCTCAAATGAACTAGCTATAATTATTTCAAAATTACTTCTAGTCAAATGAGATATTTTATTTAACTTTTAGATACTAATACTCACTGCTTAAGCACTATGTAGTCTGTTACACTTCGAATATGCAGGCAATATTTCACACACGAATAAAGGAAACAATCTCTGGTGGAGGCAAAAATAAGGAAGACATGACTCAGTCCGCAAGACCCTTGGCTCAATCTCATACGATCTGGCCAAAACTTTCGTCCCATTATCATGCGCGCTGGCAGGGAGATAAAGGACAAAGAACCGTAACGATAACCGTCGAATCGTCGAAATCGGCACTGGATATTCCTCGACAAGAAGTTCCAGGGTTACACGCCGCGCAGGTAGCGTTCCTCGCAGCGCCGTCTTTCCTTTCCCGATAGCTCTACATGCGCAAACAGCCGCATTAAATTGTAGGCGGGCATAGAAGTGATGATAAGACTGATACCAGCGCATGAGGCGTCCATAAATGGCGTGTAAAAGTATGAATGGAACATTCTTCTTCCACCGATAAAAGCGACGAGAGAACGCTCCGCGCACCTTTATAGCCCTGTTCGAATCGCTGCACATTTCGTGGCCTACCACGGCATAGATCAACCTCCGCGATGAATTATTAAATTCTCCGATACCGTGCACCACGCACACGCCGCGAAATCAATTTTATAGGCGAAATTATATTTTAATAGATGTTCATTACATGGAAGTTTCCTGCGCTGATGCACCGTGTGTCGGACGTATAGGCAACAGCTAACGGTTAACAGCGCGATTAGATCTTTTTGCCTTGCCGACGGTATTGGGATTTCTATATTGGAATTATTTTCCAATATTCCACCGTTGTTCCACTGCGGTGAGCGTATCTGATATAATGAGGAACGGTTCAGGGAACTGTAATGGTATTAGAGGAGAAATTATATGGTACTCATAGTTGAATTTTGAACTTTAATTCGAATTAAAGGGGTCACATGTATCTAGAAGTCTGGAATAAAATTTTGTATCGCTTCTTTTTATAAATACATGATAAATTTAATTTAAAGAGGGGCCGAATTAATTTCTGCACCTAATAAATTTCATAAAAATCATGTACATCACAATTTTTTTGGGATCAGTTCTATATTCTAAATTCTAAAATGTGACTTTAGTTCTACTGCAATCTAATTGAAACTTGATGTGATTACATTATGTCGTACTTAATGTTCACTTACCCTTGTTAAAATGGGATCCAGTGGAGATAAAGAAGCACACATGCATACTCGTAATGTTACAAAAGTCGTTATAAGACTGCTGGCGCATGAGACTTCGAAGCAACCAGCCATTCGCGCGAATGGAATGACGCGAATTCTAACGATGACACTCTGCTCGTTTCGTAAGGCCGCTGCCCGCTGATTCCAGGTGTCAGATAAGCTTTCAGGGCTTAAACTTTCGCTGTCCGCTGGTTACAACACATGTAACGAGACGCGACAGAGTTAATTATTGTTTCAGTTATTGCGGGAACGACACGACACTCGAGCCTGGTCCGATGATGTTCTAAAAATCTGAAACACGCTTATGGTAATGCACTTAACGTGTCGGCGCTTTTGCAAAAATCTCGTACAGAGTAACTGAAAAGAAAGAGCCACGATGAATGAACAGAATTTGAGAAGCTACGCTCTATTCTGCAAGTTAAAGTAACGTTGTAACATAGAATCGAATGTTGGTTCGATTGATCGATGAAACCATGTAACTATTTTATCAGCTGAGGGTTCTTATAGTTAGAATATTTTTCTTTAATTAAGTTTAACTATAGAGTTTGAGTACTGCTCTCCCATACTTGGTTTATTTTTACGTACTTTATTTTTATTTCCTTCAATTTATTTTTCAGTATTGTTACTCTAAAGGTATCTATTATTATACTTGTAGTTAAATCTGGAGTATACTATGTGATTCTTTTCACAAGGAAACTTTTCTCTCAAGGAAACTCAACAAAACAACTAACGAAGATTATTTTAAGAAAAGAAAGTAGACGTCACGTTTTACATTTTCATATAAACTATTTAACAAGCTAGGAAACTTTCCAGTTTCTAAAACCAGTCTTCCGACTTTCCTTCCACGATCATCAGAATTAATAAAGTACCCAATCTACGTCAAAGTGTCATTTTCATGCAACTTCGTCTGCTTACATGTACGTCCAAACATATTCATAACATTTTGCATACATATTAATGAACACGTATCACAGAAAACAAATAATAATAATCGAAACGAATTCGCCGTGTGATCAATGGAATTTTTCGAGCGATAAGCGCTTAACTGTGACGGCGACTGCAAAGCGCGCGACGCCTGCAACGACGCGTTTCTCGCTTTATGTACGCGCGACATAAACTCAATGTGACTGGCTCCTTCCATCTACGCGCGACTGGTCGTGATCTTTTATGAAAGCATAATGCTCGCCCAGCAGATCCTCCTCGGGATACTTCACAGTCATTACGAGCGATTCCGCTCCTTTTACCTCGCTCTGTGTCCCGCCACGGACCTTCCCCTCGCGCCCTCACCCCCTCAACCCCCCCAGCTGTCCCTTCTTTTTCTTCATTATTCGCGTTTCGCACGGCGGAATCGTAAATCGCGAAACCGGCTTAACGAGCGGTGGACAACGAGTCGTGAAATGGTCGAGAAGGGAGACCTCGAGGCATGGCCAAACGCGCCGATCACCGATCGGTCGCGGCGATTATAATTGCCCGAGACGAGGGTGAAATCCTTCGAGCACCTACTTGCGCTCGGCCGTTAGGGATTTCAGACGAGATCTCTGCCATTCCGTGACGAACACCTTTGAACTCTTGCACTTTCGAAATTCTCTGACGTTCTGTTCCCTCTAAACTCGAGGTAGGACCTCGATACTTGGAGCCTCGAACGTGAATTTTGTCGTGAGAATGAGTATACTGTCCAACTATAGAAAAGCAGGATCCACTGAAAATATGATACTGCTATTTCGCACTGAAGCAAGGGGCAAGATGTTCAAAATTATTCAAAGTTGCAGAAAACTTATTTTTACGTTTTTCTGTAGTTACTGTCTTTCTTCATAGTTGGACAGTATAGAGTACTTGTTCCTGGTTTTGTGCCTTTAGGTTAATATCGTTTATATTTGATAGGTACGTAAATTGAGGAATAACATTTTTTAAATTCACTTGTTAACATGTGAGATTAAAAAAGAAATATTACAATTTTAATAAAAGTTCTTTTTTATAAATAATCCTAATTCGATGGTACAGAAGTGGGAACAAATACCCTAGATAAGTTCTATTAAATCAAGTACCCCAATATATATTCCTTCCTAATGTAATGGCGAATAAGCGTAATAGCGAATTCTATTATCTTGAACTTGAAGTCTTAAAATGAACTCGGCTGTGTGTAGGTGTTACCTCTTTACTTTTTACTTTCACCCCTCTTGTACATACGTTGAACACTCTCAATAGTACCTAAGATATTGACCCAGTAGTCGATAACCTAGTAAGATCACTTCAGTATATAATAATTTTAAAGTACTTATTTGTTTATTTATTGCACTATATAATGAAATATCTAAACCTATCATATGATCAATTTAAGAAAGTTCAAGTAACACTACCTTATTACTTACTGAAGTGATCGACTACTGATCGAGTACCAAGCCACCTACCTTATATGACAGATAATAAAACAGATAACTCTGCTTCTAAAAATATTCAGCCTCTAATTTCGAAGTGAAAACCTCTGCTTCCATCTTGACAAATTCACTTCACTCGAAGTACCCAACGCCACCCTCGCACCAGGCCGCGTCTCAGCTAACAGCCGCCGAGTACCCACGCCGTCGACTCTCAGAGCTGTCCCATATTTCCCTAAGCCGTGCCATCGACGAATGTCCAACGTGTCGCCATAGGTGAAGAAAAAATGAAGGGCTTCTCTCTCTGTTCCCCGCGAGGAACACGGTGTTCGCGCTATTCCCCGCTTTCTACCATGACACTCGGCAGAGAGACCCTGGGACCAGCGTCTCCTTCGATGCAGCGGTGATTTACGACGCGTCACAGGAGAGGTCGTCAGTCAAATTGTTTCACATTGATTTTGAGGTCGAGAGGCTTGTACCGTAGCACCGTTTCGCTGCCCACACGCGACGCGTTCTCCGCAAAACCATTGTGGTTTCCAGGCGCTTATTTATGCGCGACCCGGCGTTTCCGCCCCTTCCGCTCTTTCGGGCCGTTGACTCGGTTCACTTGGCCGTCGCACGACAGCTCTGTCGTCGGCTCGGTGTCCCCGTCTTCTGCCACGTATTGTCAGCCTCCTTTTGTCCTCTTCCTCTTTTCCAGCCTCGCCGAGAGGCGAGCGCCGTCGCTGCCATCATCACGCATCTACGCGAAGAGAATTCCTATTTTTAGGATGTTCTTCCAGAGGGATTTTCCTCTTTGAAGCCTCGTCATACGGCGACGACCACGATGCCGCGGAGTTAAATATGGTTCCCGACGTGCAACGTTGCTGCATGTACGAGCAGCTTCGTCTCCTTCCACGGGGGGTGGCTTTTGCGACTGGACAATGATATTTTTGTTGATTCTCAGACGCCCAGGGCTTTGAAGGCTTCGCGGGATATTTGCGAGCGGAAAAAGGACCAGCGAAAAACGGCGACATGTGAGCCTTGACGAATGTAATGGACTGTCTTGTGGTTGGAGCACTTTGTCACCAAGGGAACGTATCTGGGTCAACTTGGGGTCTTTGAGGTTTGCCTGGTGCAGTTTTGCGCTTTTGATGTTAATGCGAACTTCCGTTAACAGAGATTCAGTATTCCCACTCTGTTTCATTTAGAGACTAATTTTATGCAATCTCGTAACAATAAGAGCAGAATGAAAGATCCAATAAAATTTGACCTGTTATTTAACAGTAGTCTACTGAAAATAATCAAATTAGTCACTTAGGAAGGAGCTAAATTTAACACTCCAAATTTGACACTCATCTTAAGCAAATTAATCAAGGTCCCACCATTATTCAAAAGTTGAAACTTCTACGTAGACTATAATTTACTCTCGATGCTACATTTAACTGTACTTCTATCTGCTTTCCTTTTGCACGTTTTGTAATGCAGTAAATGTTGCAAGGGAATCGGTCAACAACGAAAGGCACTGCAATTCGCAACAATTGCATGGTCCCAGATATTTTTTATAGATCGAATTTTATATCGTGACTGACCAGCTGAAAGCCACGCTACGAAGTTCAATATTTATCGTTCGATCTCCTACCGAAAAAATAACACTTCACGAAATGTCGGGCCGATTTCATCTTTACAACGGCATAGCTGCGGGAAAAGGTCAGGTACTTTTTAAGAAAGCACTCCAGCTGTAATCCGCCGTGCATCCATTTTTCCTTTCGTCCACACGACAATAGCCGCTCGAAAGGGTAACGTTAGATAAATATTTCCGAAGGATGAGCCTTCGACATCGAATCTCGTGTATTCATTCAACCATCCCAGGAGACGTATAATATCCATGTAATAATAATCCATATTTACTAAAGCTGGATCAATATAACAGTTCAACCAATTCCACTTCTCGGTATTTGAAATTCAATATTCTTCAGAATTAACAAGAAATGCTGGAAATTTAGTTACTTAAGAAGTAAAAGAATCTAAAAGAACCTGAAAAATAAATAACAAAAGAATTTCTTTTCCTACGTGTTTTTACCATCGAATATCTAATAATTTAGAGTATGATTGACCTACTGGATAAGATTTATAATGTTCTCATTAGTTGAAAAGGAGTAGAGAGGAAGAAGAAAAAGGAATGGGGTTAGAGTTGATGGAGCTCGACCAGCGAAGCTGGAAAAAGGTTTCTCGAAGAATCAGCAGAGATTTTTGCGAGAATCGCACACAAGGCGCGTATGCAAAAGAGGCTGGTACGGCCTCATAACGTATGTATCTCGCTTTCTATCGGAACCCCCTGGAACCATATTAGTGCATCCTGTATTGCGCAAACTACAGTGGGCTGCTTGCACTCCAGCTCCATATTAGTCGGTCGGCTGCATCCGCGTCCATTTATTAATTGGAACATTTCTGCGTAATATTATACTATTATATCGAATCAGTCTTCGTAATATGCCTTATGTAATAAAGAAATTATATTCCTTTGAACTTTCTAATAATCATTTCTTAGAATCTGTTGAAGGCGAGCGGGAAATGAGAATGATTTTGATCGTGTAATTGTCAGTAACAGATAATAGTGATTTCGTGGTAGATTGGTTGTACAATCACGAGGTAATAAATAATATAAAACATTTATGTAGCAAATGCTCAAGAATAACAAGAGATTTTAAATTTGTTGATCGATAGTGGAACTGTTGTGAGATGAAATGGAAGTTATATAACGTTACCTAATTATATGTTATTTTAACAATAAGTGGTATACGACTTAGTACAAATGTAAGGAGTAATTTAAACTAATTGTTGTATTATATAACATGACCATGAAACGTAGTGTTGGTGAATAATAATTATCGTAACTCATCCTTGAAAGTATACTATGTCACGTCCTGAAGATCAGATGTCGACAAAATTAAATTGTCATTGGAAAACTCGACTGGTGTAACACAGAAGTTAAGAATGCCAATGAATTCTCATGGCTGTGATAAAACATGACAAAATATGAAACCACGTAGGTACACAGTTCATTTTTACATAATCGTAGTACCCAATTAATTTTGGTGTACTTTGACAAACACTGTCCATATCATTATTATTAATATCACATACCTATATCTTAATTCTCTTCCGTCTTTTACTTTTCCTAGATTCAGTTGACTTATATGAATTGCTAATCCATAATTTAGGGGAATTGTTAGTATGCAAAAAAGTACGATATGCATACAATGTTCAAAATCATAAAACATTCAGAAAATGACTCATAATATTTCAAGAGTAAAATAAATCTTAAATTATATCCCACTTATCTAGCTTTGTTAATAAAAATAGGAATCTACACAAACGTCCACAGTCCATAACTCACCAAAGATAAACATTACAATAATAGTTACACATCGACGATTCCCAAAACCCAACTGCAACCTCCACCTAGGCTTTCTCTTAGTTACTAATCACCAAAACAGCGCATCACACCAGTCAAAGGTCAACGCGTCAACAGTCTCCCAGAACGAAAGCTCGACGGCGATAAACGCAGGATGCAAAAAGCGCAGAGGGAAAAAGTAAGGCGAAAAAGGGAAACGAAAAGCGAGGGAACAATTGGCCCCAATTGAAGCGGCTAGTTAGACGCAATTATCGCGGACGGTGCGCGACTCCCTCGCGTTACTTGATAGCGTAATTAGCGTCGTCTAGCCGGTCGGCGTGTGAAACACGCGCCGGTAAACACGGCCGATCGTATTAATCGTTAACTATCTTGTAGCTGCGCAGCCACGGCTCGCGCCGCTTTAAGCCGCCCGTAAGGCCGTATAATAGTGACAGTCGTAAAGTTAAAGCCGCGTCCAATTAATTCCCTCGGCACGGCTGGCGTCTCGCGAAACGGTCGCCTCGTTGGTTATCACCTCGTCCAATGGAAATCCATGGAAATTCGATTGGAGGTGTGTCGGTGACGTCGGGCTTGAAAGTTTGACGGCTGACGCGTGAACTGATCCAATCGCTGACTTCCCAAGTAGAAAAATCGACACTTGAGGAGACACGACGCTTCACACTTGGGGCGCGCTCTGAGGATCTGTGGATCTAAGTTTTTTACAATGGCGCTGAAGTTTGTGGATTGGGGGATTATTAGAAAGTTATTTTACGTTATAGAAAAACTAGTAGGTATTTATATTGAAGGAGAATTGGTTCACGAAGTCACTTTGATTTTATGTTGAAGCTAGTTTTGAAGTTTCTCAGTAGAGTGTACGACAGGTTTAGGATTTGATTAATACTTTAAGTACTATGTTAAAAATTACTGTCAGGTAATTTGTATTGAATTAATAAAAAGCTTCCTCTCAAAGTAAACTGTAATAAAATATCATGCTTATCTATTAATAAGTGTTACTTGACACAGCTCCAGAGATGAGTTCCCACGATTGATCTAAAAGAACCTTCCCTGAATTTTACATTAAGTTGTGATGAATGAAGTAAAGGATATATCGCAGTGGGGCGAATAAAGCAAAGGATGTTAGGATATTCCTCGAACATTGTGGCTGCTAGTCGTATCAAAAGGCGCGCGGCTCTCTATTAATCCCCCTGACCCAAAATTCCTATTATTATTAAAATTATAGCGTGCCAAAGGTTGTCACGGCACGTTAGGGCTACTATGTTTGCGTATGGTATGCCATTACATGGAGGGTGAGCGCGAATTAAGAATTGTTTCCCTTTATCGTGTGTGGTCCTGGGCGCATCAACGTGGATAATAATACGAACCATCAGAATGCATATTTCTTTGAAGCGATTTCTCTCGGTTCAGGTTGATGTTCTCTATTTATACCATTCGCTGCAATTGTTTTACCTTGTACGCTTCGAATCGAAGGTAAACGATTGCCTTGGTCCTCAATCTCTACAGCTGGCTATGAACGTTCCAGCGCAATAACTAAATTTTATCTGAAATAAAAAGAACACAAGATTGGACAATAAAGTTAATAAAATTATACGTTGGTAAAATACATTGGGATGTCAGTAGAATGATTTCTAGTTGTGTACTGAAATGAAAATATAATGTGTATTATATAGTAAAATAGAATAAGTTAGTATTTTCAGGGAAATTAAGATAGTTCTACGAGAAGCGCTACTTTATTGAAATTTATTTGCACTAACTTATAGTTTTTAGTGTAACTATTGTAGCATTCCACTACACATGTTTTTACAAGTGTAATGCTACCCCCAAATAACGCTAAAGTCATGCTGTTTTATAATTCAATTACTCTCTTCGACAACTCGAAATTCCCCAAGACATTGATAGTCCAAGTACTTCACCTCAATACCCACTGAACTACTCCATTCCTCATCTTCACACATGAAATAGCCCTCAATATCACGGACTCAAAGGAATCGTTCGAATCGAATTAGTAATTCAACTCGAGTATCCTTATACGTACGTAGAAGGGTCTCGTAAAAATCTTGGATGCCTAACACGGTTAGATTGTCCACGACAACCAGGGATTGCCCGTATGCAAAGGATACCGGCGCAGCTAGGCCAGATTATAGAGTTCACGTGTCGTATTATCATAGACAGTGCAATGTCACGAGCTCCTCGTCTCGTGTTTGCACGTTAAAGGCGACTGTAACGGTCTGATATAATACAGTGATCCATATATTGCGGGATCGATGCAAACACCGTGGCTGGCACACGTATCCCGTATGCACGCCGAGGAAACGAAATGTGGATGCAAGAGCATGAACGTCCCCACTCGATACTAATCCTGATCGTGCCTATTCGACCCACCATTGATCCGTTCCCTTCTTAATAATCCGATTTCCCTTGCCATCATTCAGCGCTCCTTTTCGTTATGTCGTGAGATTTGTCGCTGGCTAGATGCTGTATATGAAAGGACGTCATAATTGATGTTACGAAGCAGGAAAGAGGTAAAAGTGTACTATTTTCTTGATATTGTGACTATAGAGAATTAATGTGTACCTGCTTCTATTTTAGATTATTGTTATAATTAGACTACGATTCTTTAAGTATCTATAGAAAATTAAAATGTGTAGAAAATACAGTTTACAAATTATGCAAAGTAAAGTACACATCATATAGAATATTTAGAAGATTAAGCAAATCTCTACCTAGGTATTATTCTTTTAGTACTATTAGGCATAAATTTGCATACACGTCTACAGTCTAATTATAATTATTTTACTGTACACTTGGGATTTTAGCAACGTGTAACTCCATAATAAGTAGTCGTTCACAGAAACTACTCACTTAAAAGGTTCTAAGCAACAGATTATTTCAAATCAAATATACCAGTGAGAGCAGAGCCTCCCAATTCCTATCCCTAACGCAATTTGCACAATTGACACCAAACATTGTTTACCTTACATTTCTCAGGCGAAGTTTGCGCAATCCAGCGACTCGTTTAGCGTCCATTACGACGTCGCGTACCCTCTTCCCAAAAATCGCTGTCCCGTAATTTTTCAAACGAATTCGTAGAAGTCTAGCACGCTCTAACAAATGTCCCAAAGTCAGGCTAATCGTGACACTTCTCCTTTATCCCCCGAGACATATTCGCCCGCAAGATTAACCCAATTCCATCTTCCCACGAGTTGCGAGCAGTTGCCCCGTTCATGTGTTACGACGTCGAAAACGCTCGAGGGGAGTAGGATCAGAAGCAACGAGCATGTTGCACGTGATACTCGCGTTACCTTCTCGTCCTTGTTTTGTCTTTCACCCGGGAATAACAATCAGGTATCTTTCCTAGCCGCGTGGAATCGTCCGTGGCGTTCATTAGACTCGTTTTCCCCGAGACCTGGTGATATTTATGATCCAAGATAAAGCAATTTAGATGCCCATTTCTTCACACTTTATACCAATGGATAGCGGAATCGTGATTGGTGTTTTGGTGTTCCACTTCGGCCCAGCGCAAGTGAGTTCTAATTGACTTCTTACACGCTTAGGAATTCCTGCAGAAAATGCTGGTGAAACTGAGTAATCTCGAGATTACTTCCAGGTGAAAATTGAAAAATTAATAGGTAAAACTATTATCGTTCTGCAATCGTCTGTGATATAGGTAATGAAAATATTGTATATACATTAAAGTAATGTACAAAATTTATGAGAACAATTTATGGTATCATATTATATCTCTATTGATGCTTCTTGGAAATAAATTTGATGCAATATTGTCAGGGTTTTGAAGTGCTTCCAAGCTTAATCATTAAAGAGCTCAATGCTTGAATTATGTAATTTACGTAAGTAACTGCATTTTGTAAAACCGTTAATATGATATAAAATTGTCATGTGCAATAAACACTTTCTGTCGCAACTTGCAACAAAGTTCTGTTATTACTGTACCCCCTGCTCCGCAGAATTTATCACCTGCAATTACTGCGAGAAGAAAAACAACTGGGGAATGAGAAAAGGCAAATTGCTGGTCGTAAAAGAGATCTGTGAAAATATGCAAGCCATTGCAAGCAATTATACGTACATTTAAAATGTATACGATCACAAAAAGTTGAAAGGACTTGGCGCAGTCAGAGGTGGGCGAAAGTAAAAATATGAATTGAAATCGAGTCGATTGCATGAAAATATAACGATGTAGAGAAAGTCGTCTTCGAGCGAGAATTTAAATCTCTGAGCAGCACGCATGTGCAGCATCATTGGCGTGCACAGGGCAAATCAATGCTTTCGGAAACTGAATGCACAGCAGGTTCGCTATGTACACACTTGTATGAGAACACTTCCTATTCTCCTTTTCCCACGCTTATTCATCAACTCTGAGATTGGAAAAAAGTAGAATTTGGCTGTCCTACTTGTCCTCTATTTTTTGTAATCAATAAATAACATGAGTACTTAAGATAATATTATACATTTTTCAAGATCAATCTTTATGTATTCCTAATACTATTCTTTATCGATTTAAAAAATAGGAATTTTTCACGCACTTAATGAATGTAATATGAAAAATTCCATTAGAAAAATTATTTATAATAGTACACATATAGACAATTCAGAAGTTTGTAATTCATTAATCTGTGTAATATTTTTCGTACTAAATATTTCAAATTTAATTAGTAGAAATACTGTGACCCTATTGGTTAAGTGAAATATTGGATGACTCTTGCTAGGGCAAAACCACTCTGGCTAGCAGTGGATCGAGATTTAAACGCGAATTGTTGCCTAGGGCCTAGTTGGTTCTAAAGTGCATCGAATTTCAAATTTCTCGCGTGTACCGTCAGTGCCAGAGACAGGTCAGATCGATACGTGTCGAATAGGATCGAATATGTTAACTAGGAACGATCTACACGTATGCTAAGCGAAACGTATAAGGTTGGAACGATTGGCCAGGGATCTTGATCTTGATCATTCCCGACGCTCCGAAGCGCCCGGTGCAAACTCGACGAAACACGGCCCGAATCCATCGACATCTTTCTCTCTGGCCTCGTGGTGAGAGACGTTCAGGTGTTGGCAAACTCTTGGGAATCTATTTGCAAGTGAGAACGAACAACGTGTTCGCGTGAACAAAGAGAACCCGTCCCTGTTCCCGTTCGAGATAGGTGTTTGAAAATTCCTCGTCGACAAGTCGAACACGGAGACGTTTCGAAAGAAAACCGAGGGAGATCGTTCCTTCGCACGTAGATGCTTTTAATTAACATAGTTTCCGTTCGAGAAACCATGGTTAACCTTTGTAATTCGAGAGTCACTGGGGTGTTTCAAGATTACTAATTTTCATCAATATGTGTCTTCTATATTCTTATATTTATAAATATGTATCTATAATTACTAAGGATCTGACGCAAGTTCTTATTAATTCTATAAAAATTTCAAGTACTTTTATTTCCCATCTCTGGAGCATGAGGTAGGTGTTGGAGTTTGAGTCTCTTAGAACTCCTATGGAATTGTACCTAATGCTTCCTTGTTCCCACTTCCTTACAATCTGTTCTGAGCTTCTACTCTTTAATCACTACTTGGTTATTAGTTCTTTTCTTTAGTAGCTACTAATAAATATACTCATTTAAAATTTACTTGTTGGGATCAACATTATGAATACTATACTTTTAAATAAAAATTCTTTCAATATGTTTCCCCTTATCACCAGTTTACCAACTATTGTGTACTACTTCAGTATGAGCACTTCTCTGTTTAAACGCTTGTCGTATCAATTTCTCTTCTAACTTCTACATATTAATACGAATAACCTTCATAAACCGATTCTAACTCACTCACCGTATTGAATACAGATAACTTAATACACTTAAGCAAAAAATATAGTATCTTTAGTTACACCGGAAACCTTGACAGTGACGCAGATTTTCTTCGCGAGCAATGCGTGAACGTAATCGATAACGCAGCTCTTTACTTAACTACGCGTGTCGCGATTATCAGCGATCGCGTCACATTTATCAGCGCGTTACGATCGATCGCGATCCGTGAACGGTGGGCGGGTAGATTCTAATTTCCAATCGGATTAATCCAGCATGGGATATTTTCTTTCGCGATGAGCAACGACAGCTTTATTGACATCCGTGTCAGCGTTGCTCACCTCGCAGTACACCGCGTTCCTGATCATCGTCGTGAGTGTAATTACTCGCGTAGTTGAGCTCGTGACGAGTCGTGAACAACTCTCGAGCAATCATTGAAGAATTTAGTAATTTTTCCCTTCTACTAAATTACGTTAACTGGTAGGATTCGAATAGGTACTATAAAATCAATTCAACAAATTCATCAAAACGAGTTACGTTTAAAAGGAAATCTCTAAAAAATTAAGTAAGTGTGGCCAGTGTCCAATAACCACTTAAGCTCCCCCTGAAATCAGTAATATAGACATTAATAATAATATTTAAAACTCCAGCCAAAATTAAAAAGTTTGTTGAGACAGAAAGTAAAAATTACACTCGATTCAAATACGTCGACAAGAACGTATATATCTCCTAGGATTAAGAATTGTGTCACAGTAAAAGAAAAAAAAAACAAATTCATACTAACGAACCCAAGCAAGACAACAATCCTCATAAAACACCTTAAGATCATCACACTAAAAAATATCCTACATCACTATTCATCGTCCCACGCCAGAAACCTGACTCCCAAGTAGGAGGCAGGCATAGTTCAATCCTACAGAACCAAATGGACCCACTGAAAGCAACATTATGTCCAGAATCCGAGGCGCGACGTCAGCCATCCAACAGCTCCCCGAAGCCGTAATCACGTAACACTAATAATATAATCGTCACCCGTCCCAGTGAAACGGGGAAAGGAGGAACCTGTTCAACGAACTCATTAAGCGGCCTCGTCCAACTTTCGTTCATTCTCCTCGTTGACAATCGGCCGAGCGTAACACGGCGGTCTCTTCGAAAGTGGATCGCGTGAGCGCAGGTGGCGGTACAGAGAGAACGGCCCCTACCTGTCGTACGTGCGCATCCCGAAAGCAATTACGGGCGAATGAGTAAATTTCGAGCGCGATCGTATCTCACTCTTCGCTTAGCCTGCACCTTTTTCGACCTCTTCCTTTTCTGTACCTCGCGGCTGCGCCTCCGCTGTTGGTTTCTCCCTCGCCGCGTCCTGTTGCACCGCGATTCACTTCAACGTCCACCGTCCTCTTTCTTTCTCGCCTCTTCTTTTCCTCCTTCGCCCCTCCCCTCGCTCCAGCCTTCCCTCCGCGTTGGTCCTTTTTCACGGGAATTCTGGTTCGGGCGGTCGTAGGAAGTATTGCGACTGGGTGGTCCTCCCGGTGGCTGCATTGAGACGTCAGCACCGAAGTAGCCTCGCCGAAACCCTTCATCCTGGTGTGCGTGATCCTCGAATCCGTGCCGGCAGGCTATCCTGCTCAAAGGAGCACCGTCCGTTTCGCGTATAAACGCCGAGGATCGTGTTCATGGAAGGGCATTATATTCCTTGCGGGTTCGTGCGCCGTTTCGGGGGTTACCGATCCCTCTTGTTGACTCCCTTACGTAATTAGACTCCTGTACTCGTCGACCGAGCCACAGCGGATCCAGACATTATCCGAGCTGACTGGGAGAGCTGACTGCTGGGATAGCGAAACAGGTATCCTTTTGAGGTAACCAGTACAGTGGCTCGTTGGTGTAGATACATGGTTCATTGATGGGTTCGGTGGAGGAGTGGAGGGACACGGTCTGGAGATGAACTCTTGCTTATGGTGCATCACTTTTGTTTCATCAGAGATGCTGAGTGAGATAATAAAAGGGGTTAGGAGGTTACAATAATTTTATTCTTGATCATTTTTGAGCTATAGTGAATATACTAAATACAGCGTGACTTACTTGAAGTTTCGTATGTAATTATCTTATACAGTGTAGGACTATATAGGACCTACGCCATAGCTCGTTTTAAAAAATGTTTTAGATAAAATTTACTCAATTTCGGGGAGAAATCTGAGGGTCACATATTTTCTCTAGGTGAACGTTTTATATAAAACATTTATTGAAACGAGCTATAATGTAAGAGATAATTACTTGAAAACCTTCAAAAAGGATCATCCTGTATGTATTTGGGCTTCGAAAATTTCAGACACCCACTGAGCTATGATGTGAGACTATGATAATAAAATACTAAATTGGGTATAGTAGTAAACTATTAAGGTAGTAAGAAATAGTAAAATAGTTGAGAAGTCATGTAAATACTTTCCTTATTAAAATATGGAAGAAATCAGCATTAGCAGATCACTTAATTCGTTTTCTTCTTCTTCATCATCAAGACACTATCACAGATCAAATCGTCTGACGCTACAGGATTATAAATCGCTTCTCCGTTTCAAGGGTCGTATTAAACACGCCGGAATGTTCATAATTTGATTCTATGGATTTAAAACGGAGCCTCCACTTGGGCGGACATCCTCCAAAAGCTCCGCCTGTCTCTGCGCATATTAATCCCAAGAGGTATCCAGGTTGGGCTGGGCATCGCGGTGATTAACATAAGCTTTTATTCATTGACAAATTCGAGATGGCATGAGGAACTCTGCCGTGGATAATCCCTGTGTAACGACTCGCATGGTGTTGTGAAAGACAAATGCAGAGATGAAATATTAATAATTGTGTTGACTATTTAGTCAGGTTTGTTACTAATGTGTTATATTCAATTTTGTTACTAGCTAGCTTGGACAAGTGAATAAATGTAGCAATTCTTGCGATACAATTTCTTGTAAAGTCTGTTGGAGACCTATTTCTAATAAACTTCGAGTTGTCCAAAAGAAGAGGGATTATTTCTCAAAGGAACTTCATCCTTTTCTTCTTCACTGCATAACAGTACAATGCCAAACCAAATATAGCAGAGTCCAATGTACCCATAACTCGTAGATTCACATATCCCCTGGCCATCATAGCAACGAACTGCTAATACTCACCGAACAAGCAGCTAATGACTCAATTCCGAATGCATTCGGTTTCCGTTTGTCGCAGTTGAGCCCACCGTGATTCACCAGCCGGTCACGCTGTGTGACATTATTATGCAGCGTTTGCATCGGTCGAAAGAGGCCAGCCGGTGGGGCCGTACAAAGCCACGAAAGCTGTCGAGGCCATTGTGCGTGGACGTACACGCAACCCAATGCATTATCTCACGCAATGGGACACTGACACCCCGTTTGTGGTCTCTCTGCGGCGTAAAGAGCCACACAAAGCGACGGGCGGACGCGCGGCACTGCCTTCGGAAAACTGATAAGTTGCTGGAGCCTCCAAAGGGAAACGAGTTTTGTCGCTCTTGGATCGAAATCTCTACCTTGCCCTGATCCTGCTGTTAGCCTAATCGCCAGAGGCGTTCTTCTGCCAGGTATTCGAGGAATTTCAGGAACGGTGTCCTCCTTACCGCCCCTGTGCAGGATTTTCTTCTTCCTGTAATTGCTGAACGTTTATCCTGGTTGCAAAAACGTAATTTGCCTCTACATATTAGGAACATTCTTGCAACCATTTATGAAATGATTGAGAGTAATGGTTTGCAAGAGTAGCTTAATCTTAATTTTTTGCGGCTTGAAGGTGCTTTGAAATATTACTTCGAATAAAATTAATATAGATCGAACAGACTTTGAATTCTGCTGGTATTTAAAAGTTTCACTTCCTTGTAATATTTCACAAATTAATCATGAATAATAATAATTACTTTACAAATACTGAGTAACATAATTTAGGACTTAAAGGGTTAATAGTAGCTCCATGTCCTTGGCTTGCATTGAAATTGGCAAAAAAGCGAACTGGTTCTTCAATAAAATTAAAAAATACAAAACTAGGCTAAATTGCAAGTTCTCCAATCCTTTGCTCGAGAAGACTGTAGTAATATTACTTAATGCAAGACTGAATAAAATGGTACTGGGTAACCTTCGAAGAACATTATCCAAGAGACACCAAAGAGGACACATAAGTAAAGAGAATGAAGAGCATTTTGAAAATATTCTTTTGTAGCCATGTCCACGTTCTTGTCACTGTGATGAGCTATGTTAAGAGGCATTACAATGAGATTCACGTCTCATTGTCACGTAGCATATAACATCAGCAACAGGCTGCAAGGTTTCGAGGCAGAACAGTGTCAACTATTCGAAGGTACTCCAAGAACTTGTTTGCGCAGTGAAGAACTCGAATTGTGCATATAGACTACTGATGTACGCTGTAGAAATGTCTGTCTTACTTGCAGTCCTTCATTAGCGATTATTGGGAACGCATGCAGGTAGCAGATGTCGAAGCTCTTTGATCGATATGATAATTTTGCTAACTGGTCAGGTTCTCTTCGCATTTTGACACGAATACTGAATCCAATTAAAATGTGTACATCACTTCTTTCATCTATAAAAACTTCAAAAAGTTCTTACACTTCTACAGCTTTCAAAACTTTTATTATCCATAAAAAAATAATATGCTAATACTGTGCATAATTAACGGGTATCCCTTCAATACTTCGAAATGAAACACTCTGTACAATTTCCAGAGAGAACGTCCCTCATTCACCGTTCTGATAACTCCAGCGAGATGCTCATAAATGCTGTCGTGTTCCCATGGGAACGCACATTTCCAAACGAGTCGAGTCTTCACAGCCACCGTCATGTTTCCCTACCGCAAACCGTCATAATGCCGCGCAAAAACGGCCACTAACAAGCCTGATGCCACCGTAAACCATATAATAAATACCACTAACCCGCACTGAAGTAATCGTAACGTTTGTATCTTATCATTGGTTAATGCGCCCCATGCAGCATCCAGCACCGCTGCGTGTAATTAAATGACTCGGTATGAAGCCGGCGAGAGCGAGTCAGAGGTTTCTCTGCAAACATGTTGCAGAGTTTTTCCGCGATACCGCCGTTCACTGGCGTCCCCGAGCGGTGAAAAAGTTTCACGGTTGGTTCGTTTAAGCGCTGCTCGAAAGGCTTGTCCGCGGGCATAAAGGCGCGAGTTACATAAACTCCTGGAACGCTTCGACTGAATCTCTCGCTGTCCCTCTTTGACTCGCACCTCGTTGCGGTTAGTTAATTATGAGCTATTTCTCTTGACGGCGGGAATTAAACGAACTGTCTGACAATACGGCCTGTACATTCGGCGGTGGGCTCCTTGAGTGATGGATCAAAGAAGATGATTCAAAAGTGGGTTCCTTTGAGCGTTTCAGATGCCTGGGGTATTGTTGGCGCTCCTTCGTTGGGGACCTCGTTTTAGGTGTCTCGCGTGGTATTCAGGGGGATTGAAGTTGCTATGGGTCTGACCAATTGTCTGCATCTACTTGAAGTTATTGATGCCAGAGGGCCATGTAGAGGAACAGTGAGTTAACCCACTTGAGTGGTGCTTTGCGATACCTTGGAAGGTGTAAACTACTAAAAATATGTCTTTTGCTACTTGGTGTAAAATTAATCACAGCTATTTTCTTTCATTAATTGAACACATTTCACATATGTTTTGCAGTAATCAAATTTAAAAGTTGTATTCTTGCTAAGTTCCCCGGGTCTTTTTTGATCAAATCATGATATCTATATTTATATCCTTTAATAACTTTTGTAATTTTGTAAAAATGTAACATATTTTGATCCCCTGATTTAGAGTTATTTTTGAAAGATGGTTCTGGAAAAATGGTTCTTGGAACAAGTGGTATCAAATGTTATACTGTGATAGTTTTCTCAGTAATTCAAGATGAGTAGATATTTTATCCATTGCATTTGTATATATTTCTAACATCTATTTACAATTTCTGATGAAGCTTGTAATATTAAAATAATTTTTCCAAGCAGTCACCGATTACCCTACTACATATTCTCTATCTGCAGTCCAACTGTATCTCCCCCATTCTATTCACAGTAGCTCCGAGTTCCAAATTGAACAGAAACAAACAGACGAAGGCTAAAGACCAGACCAAAGGGAAAAATGTGGAGCATGTGACGGTGAAGGTAGAAAGGGCACAGCATCGAAAAAGGTAAACAGTTGAAAAAGGAAATGCAGAACAGGCCTGCTGTAGGAGATGCAATGGACGCATCAAACGTACCGCTGCACAGTAGGAAACGCATTTCGGACGTGAATGGCAGCGCGGAGGAAACAAGTTTTCGTTTTATGTCGACATAATCGCGTTTCCTTCCGCTGTCGTGGACGATTCAACCAGGTAGCCGTGGCAGACGTATGCCTCACCAAAAATCATTCACGCCTGAAGTAATCCAAAAAATAAATCCAAATATTGAACTCGAAAATCTTGAATGCTTTTCTGAAGACGAAGTTAAAATTCTGAACTTACAATTAGTCAATTAAGATTTTTAGGTAACTAGTGCCTATTTTTCATTAATAGAAAACTAAGTAAAAATATGTATATTGTCCCTGTTATTAACTGAACAGTAGCTAATTTTAATAGACATTTATCTATAGTAAATCTAAACTAAAAGAAATCTCTCTGAGCCGCAAAGTAGGATCGAAAGTAAAATTGGATAATGTTTCTGGGCCACGTCAGCGTTACCAACTTGTATGAAAACAGTAAGGCAGCTTCTGCGACGCACTTTCCTTCGTTTCTTTTGATATGTCACGTTGTTATGAATCATCCCCATATTCCCACATTACGTGCACAATGAACGAAGGAAGATCATTGCTACGCAGTAGGACAAACAACGAAGCAGGGTTAATTTAAGGGCCTGATGGCACGAGTCAAGTGGAAGCTCGTTGCCGCAATTATCGCGGAAACGAAACGACTCCGAGAAACAATGCGACGCACGCCACGTAAGCGAGCAGAAGGAAGAACGATGGTAATGATAGCTGAGGAAAAGAATGCGTGGCGTTTATTTTATGGGAATCGGAAGAAATATCTCGAATTCCGTCTATTAGAGCATCTCAATAAAATATTTCAACTTCTAGCCGCAATTAATTAAAGAATTTCAAATACACATCTAGTAGAAGAAACTATAAATGTTAAGGTACTAAAAAGATAGACAATTTTTTGTAAGTATTCTTTCTTTTAATGTCGAATTTAAGACTCTCTGTGATTAGTTGGAACATGGTCATTAACAAAAATTTACGACGTCATAAAGGAACTTTAACGAAAGCGTTCTTCACCAATGAAAAGACTCTCAGTGAAGGAAGAGGCAGATTTGATGTCATTCGATATTACGTAATGTGAAAGAAGACATTAAAAAGACGATCAAAAAACAAAGTCGACGTAACCACATGTGGTTCTGGAGCAAAGTCTAACGTGGCCTTTTAGTCGTAGGCTGTAGCCGATGAAATAATTTTATAGCCACTTTGAATGGCCTCTGTTGAACGATCCAGCCTTTTTTCCTCAGATCTGCGCGATACGTATGTTAATCCTGCCTGATCATTGCAGTTTTTTCTGCGAAAAGTGTTACATCATCGTATCGAGAAATCGTAGATGATTAATCACATAATCTTCATGAATCTTTTAATAGCAAATGATATTGACTGTTCAGAGTGACATCAAAAAGATTCTCTTTCGAATATTTCATTGTCTTTTGTTTAATGTTTAATACTTTAATGTATTTTAGTACTTCATTATATTTCATTATTTCGATATATTTCTATTAGACTTTGATGTAAAAATTCTAGCTCGATTCCAACACAAATCATCCTCGAAATACTTTGTAGCAAGTAGAACCCAGCGGCATCCACATTGAAAGACACCAGGGGTCTGTAGCCACCCTCGGCTCTCCTATGACCGAAGATTCTTCTTCGTATGTGAGTCGCGTCTGGTCCCTTCATTAGAATAATTGCGTACTGCAGAATGATTAAGTACTCTCTACACACGCATAGACGATGCACGTATATACGTAACTACGCATTTTCTTCGAGCGTACATCGACATTCTTTATTAAAGAATATTGCAGAAAGTATAGCGTACTCGAGTGGGCTGTCTTATTCTCTTGTGGTTGGCATTAACCCTTACATTAATTTTCATTTAAATTGCTTTAGTAACCTTACAAATGCTTTTTGGTCTCTATAATTTGAAGTTGCATTTTTAATGCAACTTGACTTTTAACTGCTTGTAGAGTTCAGAGAACTTATTAGCATATTTCAAAATAAAGTAGATAGAAAAGGAGAATGAATGAATAAATCAATCAATTAAGAATAACGCTGGTATAAAATACTTTCTGATTGAGGACAAAATTATTAGCGTACATAAATTATTTTATAAAGAAGATAAGATAGTTAAAATTTGTGGATACCTGTAAACTCCACTGTGAGCTTCCTAGGATTAATAATTCTGTATACAATAATAGTACTGCATTCTGAATGTTCGTGTGTCAAGCAGTTCATGAATGAAAAAACATTAACGAGATTCTCCGGCTACATTTGATGACAGTCATGATCTCTTTTGCATCCAACAGGCGATCTAAACTACTGATATCATTTCTATTATTACTCGTATAGCGAGATGACATCAGACCATCCACGAGACATAGCAACGGTGACCTCGTACAATGCAGTTTTAACTAAACCAGGAAGCGAAACACCGTAGGAGAGCTGGAAAGTTCGAGCACATTAAGGGGGCAGTGAAAGAAAGGGAGGGAAATGCGTCTCGACACATAAAGTCAGCCTTTCTTCCCACGAATCCTCCACGTGTGTCATACATTGGATCCACCCGCATGTAAATATTCCTCTAGAATCCTTTACGGGAATTGAAAGTGTGCATAAAGTAAAACTTTCCCACGAAAATTGTCTCTCGTCAGACAGAGATACAGATACCACGTATTTTTAATTGATGATTAGTATTAGAGAATTCTAAATATTTTTACATTTATTTAGATTTTTTAAGCAATAACATGAGTTACGAATTTTTGTGTAAAAAATATTTCACAGAATTTTAACCTTTCGCCATTTCTATGTTAATTAAAATATCTATATTTTTTCTATATTTCTTCAATCTATATTATTCTATAATATTTTATTCTATATTATATATTATTTTATAATATTCAATCTATATTTCTTTAAACTCAAATAGTTTCTATAAAGACAATCGTAATAGTATCAGATAGTCTGTAAAATCTATCTGAATCCAATATTGTATTCCTTATGAATTATTTACTTTGACTAGTTTGAACGAAGCTTCTATTACTATTATTTATTCACAGAAATTGTCCTCTTCCTTCCAATCGCTCATTCAGTCCCATCAAAGTTAATCCCTCCTATTTCCACTCACACTACTCTTCCAGCGGAGAGATTCCATCAATGAACTACTAAAACCAACGCATGAACATCCCAATACAATGTAAACTCGTGAAGATGCTTCGAAGCGCAGCTAGCACAGCCGTATCATAAATTCCAACAAATACTTATTATCCTGTCGGACGTGACACGTCCACGCACCTTCCCGACTGAATTCCACGCGATCGCGGGGCAGCTGCATGTGCATCGGCCCTGTTCGAGCTCGCAAGAAATCCAGGAAAGTCCTCTTCGGTCTCGTTAAAAGCGACCACTCGTCCACCGACTTCGTCGTTGTTTGTTGCTTCCGCTCCTTCGTTCCTCTCTGTCCCTCTTGCGTCGCTTTCACCTCTCTGTCCTGATCCTGTCCGCCAGGGAACGTCATTCCTTCCCCCGTGCACGCATGCACAAACCTGCAGCGCCCTTTGTTTGTTAATGCAACCGGCGCTTCTTCGCTGTCCTGGCTCCCCCCATCGCGGCCCCGCCGAGTTCGACCCTTTTATTCTTCGGATGATGGGTCCGCGGGTTGGCCTCGTGTGTGGCGATTTTTCTTCGCGGCGAACCCTCTCGCGTTGCTCGAGCAGCCGACTTTTTGGGACGACTGCCCCGGGTGCGCTGAAATCTGCTGAGATTTATGAATGAATGAGTGTAACGGGAACGACGCATCGTGACGCCTGTGCCTGTGGGTGTTTTGTTTGATATACTGGGTGTTAGAAAGGGAAAGGATTGGGTGTTTTGTTTGATATACTAGGTGTGAGGAAAGGAAAAGGATTTGGGGGTTTGATACACATCGATGTGGAATTTAAGGGTGCATGGTTAGAGTTTTTAAGTGGAAGTGTAGAAATTGAAACGAACAAAACTTTGGACATTTTTTAAATATGTGCTTTTCAATGCTTAGATATTAAGAAACATTGATAACTGAAACTTCGAATATTTGAATATTTGGATATTTGAGTATTTGAATATCTGAATATTTGATTATTTGAATATTTGAATATTTGAATATTTGAATATTTGAATATTTGAATATTCGAATATTTGAATATTTGAATATTTGAATATTCGAATATTTGAATATTTGAATATTTGAATATTTGAATATTTGAATATTTGAATATTTGAATATTTGAATATTTGAATATTTGAATATTTGAATACTCGAATACTTGAAAATAAATGTAAATTAGAGGCATAAAAATATTTCGTTTAAATATCGACAATATTAAATAACTAATATGAAAAAACGTATTTTTAAATGGCAAATACAGTTTTCCTTTATGGCAACATTATTTCTCTTCACAGAAAACGAATACGAGTAATTCAGGGAAGTTCAATCGTATAATATTTAAACAATGACGTACGAATGTTCGTTTTGATCGATGGAAGACCCGAGTGAGTGCTACACCTTGTTCCTACCCAGCTAAGGAACACCTGAAGGATTACACACAGCCACGGTCGATGATCGGTGCTTCGTCTTCACTACCATGAATGTTCGATAATCGATACCCCGTCTTCGCCACTGGAAGGTTCGGGTAATCGATACTTCAGCCTCTGAATATTCCATAATCAATGCCCGGTGCCTGGTGTCGATGCTCGATAATGTAATGGCCTGGGAGGGTCGTTCATCTGGCATCCAGATATTCGGCAAGTAATTTGCACTCAACGTTAAGTAACTAAATGTTCGATAATTGATAATTCGTCTTTAGCTTCGCCCGCGGCCGATGAGTTATTCACGTTTTATTCCCTTTACTCATGTATGTGTCTTTAATCTCGCAACGTTTCTGAAGAACTCCTCAGCATTGGCTTTGGAAATCTGAGAAAATTAATATTCATTAATTTCAGCGACTCCACAGGTTAATTCGTAATTTCTCGGTGAGACTGATTAAGAGAAATTGATGTTCAACATGAGAGTAAATAAATCATTCAGCGAGTAGTAGATTAGCAAGTAGATTATAATTATGGACTTTCGATTGTGTAACAGCGAACAGAATTATAGTGCTTGGAGCGCACGTGAGGATCCCACGTGAGTCGTTGACTTTACGAGGCTTCACAGTTTATATAAAACAGTCGACAGTTAAATGTTAACATTCACCGATTCGCGTACACTGCATGGTGGTCTCTATTAGATGTGGGACGCAAGTGTTTTGCTATCCCATCGATCACTACTCTTGCATTGGAGAAGATATTAGATGAGAAAGGTGAAAATTCTTCGTTTGAAATGAAGGCTATATTTTACAGTTCTATAATTCATTTCTTGTCTCAGTTTGCAGACACTGAAAGAACTCGATTATAATGGGCCTTCAAACATTATTTCTTCATTAAGGAATAGCATCATTTAATGATAGCGATAAAGCTGTAGAGTGTAGAGAAATCAAAGAGAAGACAGTTTAACGATAACAGAAATATAAAGTGATAAGAAACTACAATAGAAAAATAAAATTCAATCTTGCATCTAAAAATGTATAATTCTCATAGAAACAACGATTAAGTAACATTAATATAAAACAGAACAAATTGAAGCATTTGTTACTTCATAATGTCTAATCATATATAACATTTCTAAAATTCTTCAAAGCTTTACGTACCCTCAAGACTGCTCAGAAGCCCTAAAATTTATCTCCACGAGCCATCCCACGGTTTCCTGAATCGATCCTCAATTATGATCTCAAGAATACACCGCTCACCGAGTGACACTAGGAAAGTGCCTGTTCCTGTTACTCCTAACAACAATGTCTACACGAAAGTGCATAGGTCAAGACGCTGTACCGTTGGACCACCTCGTCGTGGCAGGGACCACGAGCGAAACTGTAGCGTTGCCAGCCAAAGACAGCTGCCCGTGGTAAGTTTAACGTTTCATACACGAAGAAGTGAAATCACGATCTTTAGAGCTCCCTTACGTGCAACATACGTCCGTGTTAAAGTCTAGACTCGCGACTAGGTGGTCCTGCTGTCTCCTGAGCTTCGGTCCTAGCACAGCCCACAAAAGCGCTCCTCCCGTCGCTGGCAGACTCCTTCACGATCACGTTCCCTCGTTCTGCCTTTATGAAATCGCGCGTTCCCGCCAGTGTTTTACGATTTCACGGAAGATCTTCGCACCGTCGAGACGCTATCATCCTTGTTCCTCGTGATTCATTCAACTAGGGTTGCCATACGAATTCTCCCCTTGGGTATAGTGAGAGAAATTGGGAGATGGGGAAGAAATAACGGGTATCCTATTGTATTCTGTTATAGTGCCTCTCAGAAATATAGTGACTTAGGTGAGACCCACTAAAGTAATACTAACTGTGTAATACCCTTGTGGGTGCAAGTCGCCACATGTGCTCTTTGTTCCTTGGTTCAGGGCTATATCTTATTTAGTCACATTTGCTTTCTTGCCCCCTCAGAAGGCTCCCAAGCTCTGATTTGGACAGCCTTACTTTAGGGCTCCAAAGAACTAGTACCATGCCTAAACTGTTTTCAAATGTCTGATCAACCACCAACATACTCATTATCAGAAGATTCAAGAACTGGACCCCTACTGTCTTTATAAAGTTGCTATATTTCTGAGAGACACTATACTAAAGTCTTACTCAGTTTGGGGTCTAGACTTATACTAATAAAGCTTAGAACTACACTCGTTAATTTTTTGCCTCACCTCTGAATTTCTTCACTATACCCAAAGAGGGAATTCGTATGGCAATCCTGCATTTGACGTGTTGCGTTTTGTGTCGATCTTCTTCTTCGACTCTAGATAGTATATAGAAGAGATGGAGTCGCATCGGAGCCGAACAAATTCAAGCAAATTAATTTGCATCGAAATATGAACAGAAGAAAACGAGGGACGGAAAGGGAAAGTTGATGTTTATTAATCGATGAGTCTATGAATAGTTGCTGCGAGTCATAGCGCCAAACTGGCTCATTTGACTTTCTAACGTGGTGCATAAATTTCTTACAGCCTGATTCATTGTACCCAAGGAGAGTTGAAATTTCACTGGGTACAAATGGCTGGTAGATATTAAATCAGTGCTAGTAAATGATGTTCGGTGGCAAGTGGCGGTGCGTTTAGAGTTATTATCTCTCTATAGATCAATTTTCCGCGATGTAAGTCGCGGTTCCCCTGAGTAGGTATAAATTAAAACTACCTATAAATATGAGACAGGAGACACAGCGTCAGCCGCTAAAGTAGAATGCTACAAAGTGTTCCATCCAAGGCGGCAGTTAATCTTAACGAGAGGCACCGAAAGTAGACACCATAAATTCCATGGGAAAAGACGAATGAGTCACTCCTGTGACTTGCAAAGAAAGCAATATATTTGCAATGTATCCGTTTCGGAGAAGGTCGAACGAACAATGCTCTTTGTCGCGGAGTTCCGCCGATCTGTCATCGTTGTCCTTGAACTTTGGATTCGAGGAGCATCATCGATGTAATTCGTCAGGAATTATCTGTTATCGTCATGGACGGGGAATTATTAATGGCGAGAGACACGGTGTCGCTCTTTATCTACCTATAAGCGAATGAAAATTAAACGTTCGAGCATTGGCTATTAAAACAGAGAAAGAGAGAGAGAGAGTTAAGGGACGCGCGGCTCGTTCGTGGAGGTAGTTAATCTTAATAAGAGACTCTCCAAAAATAGAGGCCATAAATTTTCGGGAAAAGATAGATGAGTATCTCGGCAGTTCGTAGGCGGCCAGCTTATCGCGAACGCTTCATGAAGATGCAATGACGCATTAATGCAACGACACGCTTTGCATCAGCGATCGTTTCCTTGCAATTCTACCAAAGGAGGCGTTGGGCGTTCCCGATCACGGTGGCTGTCGGGCGGACACCGACCAACGCTTCCACCTTGAAGCAGCCAACGTTGCTATTCACCACGCGAGACGAGCCGACAATTATTTAATTCCCTTTCTTTGTCACGGCAGATTCGACTGGCGTGCTGGAAATGCTGATCACTCGTGTCCTTTCTGGAGAATTCTTCTTTGTTCTCCATGGTGTAATTTTGACCATCTTAATCTCTTACCTGGAGAATTCATCTAACGTCAATACAAACATGGCAGGATTTTACGTCTTACCCAGTTCAGAAGTTAAATACACTTAGAGATATCGTGTCAGCGAGGGATTAAATAACATTGATTTAACTTGATAAATTAATACACACCAGTGTTGAGATTTTTTAGGGTGATTATAAAGATAGAATGACGTGTGGAAGACATCGATAAAATTAGCACATTAGTCACTGATGATTATCCTACAGGGTGGGTCGCTCACGTAACTCGCGAAGAAAGTAATGCATTGGCAATGCATTCATTCCACAGACAGCTGAGTAAACAGTGCTCTTTGTTGGAGACTAGCGTCAATGTATCATTGGTACTCATGAACTCTGAACTTCAAAAAGACCATTCTTTAAATGAAAAACGTGGTAAAACTTATACATGTCAACTAAAAATAGAAAAAAATCTTCTATTTGTTGAATAAGTAGATATAGATGCATTGCAAACCTAATAGTTAAATTGCAAATTAAATTTAAAGTTCGAAAACATACTATCCATGTGGAAGTTAAACCAAAACCTTAATATTTTTAAGGCAGAGCAATTTCTATGGGCTCTAGTATACTGGCATCATTCCCTTATCAAGATTGAAGAAGTAGAACAATCTAATAAAAAAGACTAATAAAAGAATCTTCTTTCCTTATTAGCTCTTCTGAACACGATTCAATATCAATATCCTTCGTCCCACTTGCCACATTTGGTTTCACTAAATTGACACGAATACCTGCGAATAGATTGTTTCTCGCCCGTGTCGCCTGCATATGGCGACAGTTCATGTGCCCTATTATCGCGTCGGAGGACCGAATTGGAGCTGCTTCCTAGAAAGGGTAGCCATTAAGGAAAGCTTAGACCGCCTAGTCGTGGGAAGCTTAACGTTCCGTCGTTGTAACACCGTGACGAATCGCACAAAGTGTTCGCGGTGAAATTGGTTTCAGGCTAGCGTCGCACTCTCTTCCGTTGCCCCTCTTTTAGTACACTCGACCCCTATGCTTCTTTCCTCCTCCTTCTTCCTACTCTTCCGTTTCCTTTTCACGCCCTCCTTCTCGTTTCTTTGTTCACCGTCTTCCATGTATGTACGTCCCTCGACCTTATTTTACTTCTATCTTTACACCACGTAAGGTCGTCTGGACGCTTTGGCCACGCGAAATACCGTGGGCCGAGACATCTTGCGGATGTGGTGTTAAAAATAAAAAATTTACGGTCAGAAGTCCATAACTATGTTGCTATTATACCTGAGGAAAAATTTAATTAAAAATATTATTACTAATTAGTATGAATTAATTGTAACCCTATTCAGCTGAAGTAAATCTGCTCCAAATTCGTATTAATACTTAGGTGACATTTATACTGGGATAAAATTATTACAAAGAGTTTTATTATTTAGTACGAAAAATATCCAGAAATAATCTGCAGGAGTTAATATATTCAGAAACTGTGAATTTTCTGTATTCTGTAATGAATTACTTGTTCTACTGAAATGTAGTGACTTTACTACTGACTTCACCATTTTATTTTATACTACTGACGACTTTAGCTGATACTAACGTTTGCAGAGAATATCTGTGCAGAATTAAATAATCGTCACGAAGATCAGCAACATTAAACACACTCATTGCCACTTTATTTTCTGCTGTTGCGTTGCTTCAGCTACCATCATCTGCTACGAAGTTGTCTCTGACTTTCCAATACGAATAAATTCAATTGAAAGTCTCAGACAACTTAGCAGATGGTGGTAGCACATGCAACTCGACAGCAGAGAATAAAGTGACAATGAAGGAATTAAGCGCCTCGATTCTCATGTCTCGCGTATATGGACAAAGTTTCGTCGTTTTATCGCGCGCCATTGATCTGGCCCTCGGTTTTTCTACTGTCTTCTCGCTGCCGCTCGTCCCATCCAAAGTCGCGTGTGAATTACAGCCAAAGGGGGAGAAAACGCTTTGAACCGCGCATAAATCACAATTGAAACGTTGAACTCGTTCCGCAACGCCCTACATGGGTACCGACTTTTCGCCGCCAAATGTGGCTGCTTGTTCCATGCAGATGAATGCTCTGCCGAAACGTATCGTCGCAGGACATTATAAATTATCCCGTTAAACGAACGAGAAACTCATTCTCTGCTGGCATTATTCTTTCCTCAACGTTCACCATTATTCTACATTGTATACCACTTTCACTGATTTCTTTACGCTCGATTATTACACTTTCACTAAAAGTCCTGTCCTCGGTGCATGTAATTTGATTCTTTTTATACTTCATTAAGTGACGCAGCCAGTGTGAAATGAACCCCTTTTTCCTCTATGTTACATAAAAATCAAACATTCCTTAAGACAATTTTCTCTGGCGAAGGATGGAAAGGATTGGAAAGGTTCTTTCCATTTAAGGAGCATAAATTAAATATTCATAAAAAGGAAAGAAGGGACCGGTGCGCTTACAGACGTCTATGGAAGTGGAGAAAAATGATTGCATTAGAGATGTCGGTTTGTCTATGGTATCCCATGGCGTGTCGTTAAACGGGCCCATAACTGGCCATAAATTCATAGCTCTCAGGATCACACCGAATCCCAGCGATGGGCCTATGGTACCCAAGGAATTTTTGTGTATTAGCCGCGTAGAAAGCCAATGGTGGCGTATTTTTGAGAAACGAGGAAGGTGTTGACAAGCCAGCTCGTTTATTATATCTTAACGGGGTTAACGTACCGTTCACAATCACGAGATG
Organism: Calliopsis andreniformis; assembly: GCF_051401765.1. Classification (NCBI taxonomy): domain Eukaryota; kingdom Metazoa; phylum Arthropoda; class Insecta; order Hymenoptera; family Andrenidae; genus Calliopsis; species Calliopsis andreniformis. Next base: position 9,603,164 of record NC_135073.1, on the reverse strand, counting down.
CACGCACCTACGTGACCGGCTTCCACAAGCGTTGACACATCCTGTCGCGAGCCACACCTGTGACACGATGGGAACGATATGTCCACGTTCGTTACGATAAAATTGCGGGAAACGATCGTCGATGAGAAGAACTTATTTGCTATGAAACGCTGCGAGGAAGTCGCTTTTGCGAAGTGCTTTGCTGCTGCGCGTACACTGTCCCTAACTACTTGCACTGGAAGTTGACTGATGCATATGATTCAGTTCGACGTGTAATATTGTAGGAATGCGGAAAGATCAATGTATGATTAAGTTGACTGTAAATACTATTTCAGATATATTTTATATGACTGGAATTTTGAGTAAATAGGGCAAAGTTGCCAAATTTGGTGGGCATTTACATTTTAAACCAGTAGTCCAATTCGAAGAACCAAAGGTCTATCGTGGAAAATCGACTAAATTAAATGAGCTGATGTTACAATTACGAAGAAATATATTTGTTTAATATTTTGTATTAAGGTAGATCAACCTAGTTTCATTAAGCTGATATTGTATTTAAAATTACAGCAGGGTTTAAACTAAGTTTTAGATCCACGGTTGCCCTACGGTTGCGTCAGAGTTGCCCCAAGCTTGCTCCAGAGTCTAAACCAAGTTTTAGATATAAGGATGCACGAGGGCTGTCGCAGGATTGCATCAGAGTTTAAACTGAGTTTTAAACCCTCGATTTAAACTTCGAGATTAGATCTCATCTATGTCTTTATTGCCATATCTAATAACATTACTCTAATTATACAGTTTTCACTTGTTACTTATAGAGTAGAACACACAGAGTTTTTAGAATAATTCAGGCATCAATGATTTGTGCTTAAATAAATAATACAAGCAATACTGTGGAATATTCCTCAATAAAATATGTTTTTCCATTCTCAAACTGTATCTCATCTCTAATTAATCTCTCTCGTTGTTCTTGTATTTCTTTCGTCGGTCTGCACAGTCACCGCAGCGGAACGTCGTGAAACACGATGAATATTGCGCGTCGGATCAAGGAAAAGGATTATATAATAAACGCGTGGAGCGAGATCGAAGCGCGGGGATCTCGTTGAAACGATCGATAAAGCGGATCGACGATGGAATTTAACGAGATCCACGCGTAACAAAAACCAGTCGGCGTTCTCGGGCGCACGAAGGAAAACCTGGTTGAAACGAGAGCTGAATGGTGTAGCAGCCACGACAATGGCGCGGGCTGAATGAGCTCATGAATGATCGAAAGAATGAAGAAATGCCACCCGTTAACAGGTAATAAACAGCCCACAACTACAGATCACTCGAAACGATCCTGCGCGTTTTCCTCTGTCTACGAGGATCGAATAAGAAAGCTCATGACAAGCCGTAACGAGGATATCGACGTGTTTCCACGTTTCACGTTGCAAGAAGCAACGATCTTGAATGGGGCTGGAATTTTTTGGAACAAATTTCATTGACTGTAAACTTGTACAGAAAGCTAACAATAAGTCTTTCAGCCTATCATAGAACCATTATACCTGAACATGGACGTTATATAAAAGTACTTGGAAATAGACGATAATGGCGGGCACGTGAAGGGGTTCATTAGAGGCAGCGTCGATTTTTTGACTTTCGACCATTGTGCAACCAGGTCGGATGAGATTGACGATACCTCGTCAGCAGTTACCACTGAGACAATGGAACGTCTGGTGCTCGCCTCTCTTCGATTTCTAAACACCTTCGGAGAACAACGGCTTCGTCGTCGACGCCTACACGGGCCATTGTCGTACAGGGGCCCGATGATGACTCGTATACCGCGGAAACTGCCTTTCGATGTAGCCCCGCTACTCATCCACGATGTGTCAATACTCGGTTAGAGGACTAACCGATCTTGCTCGATACGCGGAAACTATCATCGTCTATCGATGATTCAGAACGAGACGACCGATGCGTTCTGGTGATCCTCGTGGGTGGTGCGTTGCAAAATCGTTCGAATGGCTGAGACCAGGTTACGGTGAACTTTAGAGTCTTCCGAGAATTATGTTTCTCGGTTCGATGCCAGACCAATCATTCGATCCTGGATTGCAGTCTACGAGTTTCCTGTTCCTTGGGGAGTTTGAGCACTTTCTACCGTCTTGCTGTGATTGCCTCAGTGATTTATGCACTCCTATGATTCTTTGAAATGAATTGCTCTCGCCAGTGAGATATGAATAGTTAAATCCCAGGATATTGTGATTTAGAGTAGAATTTATCTAATCTTCTGATGTGGATTTCTTCCGTTTTCAGAAATTTTTAAAGTCGAGCCCATGATATAAGTTGAGAAAAGTTAGACAGAATGAAATTAATTCTGCTTATTTATGTTAAAGGTCAGTTTAGAGGTTTCACTTTGGTCGATCATCGTGGATGATTCATTCACAGTGAAAAGTGTAAATTCGCCTTAAACAAATTTTACGTTCAATATCCACTCTCTCTTGATTTCTCGAACTGTTGGGACGAGAAGAAAACTTAAAGATCCGTCAATGCATCGTTTATTAGCGTTCCTCCCTTCAAATGTCAAGTAAACGTTTCGAGCAGCTATACTGTCAAAACGCATAAATTTGAAGTTTTCGAAAGGGTTGATGCTGATAAAAATCCCATACATATAATTGAAATTTATGAAGGCGACAAGTTCTACATCAGCGCATGTTGCGCAATTATGAATACGCAATAAAGTGAAAAGATATTCTATTTAGTAGACTTCCCTCATATAAATCTCGCTGTAGTCTGACTGAGAATCTCGAAGGAGAAATTTCATTTCAAAATTTACATTCCATGAAGCCGTTCCTGGAACCGTGGCAGTATCTGCAATTTCCTAACGTCTTAGAGGAAAGATCTTATTTATTACTACACGAACACACATAAGAATTCTGACAAAACTTCCACCACGTATCGCTCTTCACAATAATTCAAACTTGATCACCATATTTGCCCAATCAAAATTAAATAAAATGTCACTTCAGTCAGGACCACCCAATACCACAAATACCCCAATACCCTAATATGTATAATAATAACACCGCTTTATAGCACATTACAAAAAAAACTATCTTAACACTCTCTACGGAAGGAGCAAGATTCAGAAACCCCAGCTGCCATAAAATCCCTCACAAAATTACCCCAGAAGTCAAGCATCTCAGAAATCATACCGAGCCCCAGCCCACGAGCAACACAATATTCTCACGGCAGTTTCCTAGCGAACAGGAACTCAGATCACTAAGCTCACTCCCGAGCTCCAGTGGGTCCTCCAACGTTCAACGCCCAGCGCCATCGTTGGGACGACAGACCGATAAACCTGGCCGAGGGTGCAGCTTAAAAATCCAAGCGAACGACTCGCGTCCCATTCCAAGGATGGCTAATTCACGGCTCCGTCGAGGGCCCGCCGCGTTTACGAGGGCCGATCGTCACCAAATTCCCCGCGGGGCCCCACGAAATCGCCTTAATCGCGAGCGTTAAACGTCTCCGTGGCGGCCTTTAAGACGATTCGCGTAGCGCGTCGCGGTCGTAAACCGCGAAAGCCGCATTTCGATCGGCCCTGCGGTCTGGCCCGCGCAGCGAGGAGGGCGAACAGTGCCGATATTCGAGCGACCATGCGGCTCCAGCTGTCCGATCGGCGAGATATCGAGGGGTGACAGGTCCCCGTGGATCCCCGTCCATCGACCGCGTGGCGTGGCTCGCGCGAAACCGCCGCGTATTTGCATAATAAAACAGCCTTCGCCCAGGTGATTCATCCTGATGCACCGCCCGGACGACACTCGAGCCGTGGGGCCAGCGAACTCTTTACGACTCGTACGGAACCTGTCCCGCTACGCCGCGCGACGTCGCCTCGCGGAGAGGGATCGAGATAAGGGGACAGAATCAAACCAGTCCGATTTCTTCGGGGTGGCTCCCACGTCGCGGGCTGACGCATCGATATGGACGTCTCGTGGGGAGGTTGGGTTATTAAGGACTGGGAGATTGACGATAGTGGAGGATGGGGAAGTGGGATGGTAGCTTGGGAGCATTGAGTTATGGGTCATGAGTAGACTGCGGAGTTTTATGAGAATTCATATTTTCGTGAGTAGAGCTAGATACGCGCAAGCTAGTTAAAGATTTGTCTTGTATTTCAAATATTATGAAGTATATTTAATTTTCTATATTTTATACATTTTTATATGGTATTTGAATTTTGTACCTTTTTGCGTAGCGAAGTTTCTCGTAAGTGCTTGAGTATCCGCAGTCTACATAGTCGTGAGTGTTAGGGTGGAATGAAAATAGAGATAATGTAGAACTATTTTATAATTGTAAAGAAAATGTCTTTTTAGTCTTCATATGGGTCTAATTGTCTAACATATGGGCTACTAAGAGCTTTGAAGTTTTAATATTTTGTTTCCTTGAATTAGCACATTCCTTTCTTATTATATATTCAGGTTTGCCATTTTAATTATAGCGTATGTGTATTACTGTTAATTATATGAAATATCTGTTCCACTAAACATGTGATCAAATATTTCCAAATGATGTATATAAAGCTTGAGATAATGAGAAATTTTACTTGATAACGTAAATAATTTTCTAGTAAAAAATCTAAAAATTTAAAACTTTAGTTTGAATGATATGTAGATACTTTCATCGCAGCCACGATGGATGATTTAAATACCTTCCCAGCATGACTACCACCTCGTATAGTTAAATATATTTAAAGTTTTCTAAACTTTCATACAGCAGTATAAATCTTAGAAAATGATATGCTACAGGATTGCATAAGTAAGTTATAAGCAATAAAAAAATTCTCAAGCAATTATTTGTACCGTTTCATTAAGTGTACCTATAATTTTCTACAAGACATAGAAATGGAGAATACAGAATTACCGATACGCTTGCTCAAATTTATTTAATCAACTTCGTTAAAACGCCACTTCATTAATTACGCATAACCAACGCGTCCTATTACACGAAACCACTAAAAATTCGATTAACTCTCCACCCAATCAAATTCTCCTCTCCACGATAAATTAAATAGACACCAGGAGAAAGAAACAAATCATATTATCGTATAAGCGATCGTGCGCGAAGAAAAAAATAATTTCACATATATAGATCCTGCACGATAGTGGATTAACTGGATCGATTGGATAAAAAAGGGGATCAAGGTAAAAGGAATAAATTCGAACCAGTTTCTCAGTAGCTCGCGTTTTGTACCGATTCCTTGATGAACTCGCGCTCGCTTCTCTATCTTTGATAACGCAATTCCTCCGATTCTCGCGTTATCGCTCGCAACACGATCGAGCAAACAACCTCCCATTAATTTCTCCCTCCGCTGATCGACAACGTCTTTCGAGCCACCATAAAGAAAATTGACAGCCATTGTGGCCCTTTACAACCGCGGATAACGTTTCTAAGCGCGATATCTTTATCGACTCTAACGCCGGATTTCACGCATTGAAACCGCGTCGAGTTACGACTTCGCGAGAGAAGTCCGAGTGAAAGGCGATTTTACTATTTACTTTACTACTTGGCCAACAGCCCGCCTGACATTTTCCCCTAGCGATAATCTCCCGAAGGCGACAAAGAGGCCGGGGATGAGGGAAGATCGACAATCGTTCCGCGAGTTTTTCGATATCCACGGGAGAACGATACAGACGCATCTATCCGTGGAAAGACTAACGACCACCCCATAGCGCGCCGCCGCATAATTCAGATATTTTATACAGTGGTTTTACAGCGAGCTGTATATCAGATTCCAGCTGGACCGACGATGAATGCAACGAAGGCGAAGAAGAGGAACGGAGTCACTTTTATACGCGCGGACTCGGCGTCCCTGGCGACGGAAGTCGAAGAGTCGCTGGCAAGTTTTTGTCGAATTGGCTGAAGCATAACGAGTGCAAAGTGTTCCCCGAAGCTCGACGATAGGTTTGTTGGCCGATGGAAAAAGCCGAGGATGCGAGCCAAGCTGGCGGCGTGTCAGTCGACTCTGGGTTTTGTTGCCACTGGATCGAGCGGCGATAAATTTCCGCCCCGATCGAATATTCCGTAGGACGCGCGGAAACTCGAGAAAGATTCACGTGGGCACGCTGGTACGCGAGCCTATCAGGGGCCCATTAAGTCCTTTCGCTATGTGGGCACACGCACGTGGGACACCGACAACACGCGGTGATGCACCCACGCGTCGCGTTTCGCGGATTCTCGAATCGAATCGCGATACGCGTCTATGGTGGTTCTGCCGAGGATTTTATTTCCCTTCGGTGATTCTTCAACCGAGCTGGACGGTGATAAATGTTGCGCGTCTTGGGATTTTTGTGGGACTAGTTGAAACGTGTGGGTTCCTGGAAATGGGAAATTATAATTAAGGAGAGGCTTCTCTGTTCTGTTTCTTCTATTCTCTGAAGATGTTCAAAGACTTAGGAATTTTATTGTGACAGATTATTTATGTTTGACTTTTGGAGATAGGTATTTGAGGTTTTCTAGTGAAACTGGGCAAGCTTAGAACACAATAACTGGGGATGAGTTAGATAATATGAATATACAGTATTACAGTACTTATCATAATTAAATAAGGTTTTGAATATACAAGGTACAAGGTACTATATATCAAGGTACAATGAAAATCTAGAATAACGAAATTGTAGATGAGCGTCCGTCTGTGTTTGACTCGGGACTTATTCTACTGCCAGCATTAGTTAGGTCAGACACAGCGAAGTCAGTAGAATAAGTCCCGAGTCAGACATACCTTACGCGTATATTAAACCTTTTTTCAATAATGAAGAGTTCAGAGATGAAACCTGAAATGAAGTTTCGTCTATTTACACTTTCATCTTATTTTTAGCATTGTAGAATCATCTCTTAAAACTTTTTACCCTTGTCATCAAAGATTCTGTACATTAGCATATATTTTATCACAATTCTAAGTTACCTATATCAGAGAAGCCAATTAATATAACAAATATTCTGACTTTAAGGAAACATAACACACATCTGTCAACAAATTCCTATTTTTTTATTAACTCTGACCCTGAACTATAAAAATCATTATTTCTACTAATTTCCCAAGCTTTTTAATAAAATTATGAAATTCTATTCAGCTTTTATCTTCGAACTAAAAGCGAATTCTTTTCCCTATTAACAGTCAAGCCCCAGGATTCCAATGTTTTCGTCCCATCCCATCGCATAAACCATCCACGATCGCAGGATTACATCCAAATTTCGTATTCCCTTTCGCCTCAACAAGCAAGCAAGGCACAGCAGACGTCCAATGTCTCGTGACACTCGGATTCCTCCCTTAATCCTTTCCCTTTCTTTTTTCGCTCAGCCGGTAGGCAGTCGCGCACTTTCCAATCGAGTATAATCTCGCGTAGGTGGCGAGCAATAAAGAAATTTGCTGCTCGCTGGCCTCGACGATCATATCGGCAGAACCAGCAGCGGCAAAGCAACGAGGAAGCTATTGACGATCGACAGCACAGACGCGATCGAGGCGCAGCTTCCGGTATTACGTTGCTACTATCGGCCTGGTGATATCGGAGGAGGCGAGTATATCGATATTATGCACGCGGAGAAATACGAGACTTCGAAGGTGCCTGGTCTCGCGCAAAGTGTACCAACGTCGTCGACGACCGATATCGACGTAATACAGGATGTCGTCGAGACGGTCGAACAGGTAGCGATAGACGGTTGACAAGAAGTCTCGAAGAACTCTGGGTAGAATCGATTGAATCTAGCCTGTAGACGGTTTCGAGCTCACTGCAGATGGACATTCGAACCTTTCTCATTGTGTGTTGCAATATTCCTTAGAGAGAAATACAATAGGGATTACTATATTGGCAGTACGTGGAGATGATGGGGAAAGTTGGTTTGAAAGAAGAATAGAAACTTGAGGAATCTGTAATTGGAGAATGGAAACTGTGAACCTATGCAATCTTGAAATAAAAAGTTGTAGAATTGCAGGGTGGCGATGGAGATTTTCACGAGGAGAAATACTGAATGGAGAAACAGGTTTGTATGGTTGAAGAGTTCGAAACGGTTTAATGATATTCAGAAATGAGACAATCGCGGGGGCGGACAGATCTCTTGTAAATTGATCTGAAGACTAATCCGATGAACAGTACCGTCGTCTTCCGCAGAAGGATTGGCGACCTTCTAAGGAAGCTTGCGCTCGACCGTGGCATTCGAGGTATCCTCCAATGGGTAACGAATCACATTTCCATCTAGCGAGTCGCCTTGAACTTGATTCGATCGTTCTTTTATGTCGATTAAGTATGCTCGATCTCTTTACTGATCAATACCTTAACCCTATTGTAATCTAAGCTACTTTTAATACCAATCTCGAGCTACTCTGCTTGAATTCACCCACTTTCAAACACTGTTATGAGGTTTAGGCCTTTCTAATACCTCAATATGTTTTTTAAAAGATTTTTTTGTCAGTAAAGATTAAAATTAATATTTTGTAGTTAATATTTGACGTGGATATATTTTTCCTATTTCTATTTTCTGATTTCCTCCTCCTCCAAGTTCTCTTAATTAATATAGATTCAAAATAGTAGCTTAAAGAATTTTCTTCTAACAATAAGTAACGTCACAAAAATGTGATTAAATTAGATTTAATTTCTACTTGTAGATCGTTTTGCGGAGAATATATGGCCACCATAATTTGACTTTCTTCAACATACCTCAAAATAGTTATCTGCCCTCATAATTATCCATACAGGAAAACTCAAGTGAATACCTCACGCTGTGTTAAAGGCCCTGTATCGTAAAAGTTACTTTTTAGTGCTCACTATTTAATGCATATTAAGAACACTGCGTCACATCAAGTTCCCGTTGAAAGCAACGACCGTTTAACATTCCAGGTTGATAGCTTTTTTTTTACGCGCGTGATTTAAATATGCGCTCGCGCGGATATTAAAACTGTAACAAATTAGTCGTTGGCATGGGATACGACGTCGTTTCGCCGCTCCCTTCCCTGTCATTATTCTCTCTTTCGTTCTTTAATCACAGGCTCAGTTTCGAGGAACCATCTGGGCCTCACGATTTTCCTTCGATTACGTATTGCGAATCGACGCGCTAAACCTCATTTTAAACGCCTTTCGTCCTAACCTTCTCGATTAGTACACTCTCACTACTTCACGCCATTACATGCGTACAGGAAAATGACTTCAATTAAAACTAATGGTCGAGATCATTATCATTCTACAAAGATCAAACACAGACTTCTGAAGAAAAGTAACTTGAAACAATTAGTGAGAAGATTAATATTTTTGAAGTCTTTTTGTATCGAGACAAATTTCACGCTGTGTCTAAGATCACTGAAGACTAGAAAATCTGTAGAAATTTTGAAAAAGTCCTCGATTGAAGGCACGATGATTAGTAGACTGTAAAATATTGTAGAGAATATTCTTCACGCAATTGTTACGGTATAGACACTTTACTTCACGACCTGCTTGCAGAAATATCCGTAAAATAAGCGTTGTAACACGAACGTCTCAATTTTGCAGCAACCACAGCCTGAAGCTATCGATTCTTCTTTCAAACTAAATTCGCATCACAAGCTACATTTACCAGCATCGATGTATCCCACACATAATATTCGTTGTATGTTGTCCGCATAGCTTCGCGAGCTCTTCTGCTATCATCTTTATTTTATAACGTAATTCTACCTCAGCATGAGGAATTTGACCAAGAAAACTGTCTTCTAAGTAGCCCTTCTAGAGACACAAAGAAAGGCAAGAAAAGTCTACTCATATAGGAACTATAATGAGCAAGTGTTCTTAAGTTAATTAATAATTGCAGCATTGAAGCTCCCACTTCGTGAGAAACAAAGGGCAGAAAGTGAATGTCTCAATTTCTTTGGAAAGGATGCCCCGAGCTGAACAATTTTCATTCTACTTCGCTATCACGAACAGTCTTTATGGTAAGTGTCTGTTATTGCATTACTGGTTCCACTAATTTTCACGATGTGGCAAGGAAACCAGCGTTGACTGCTATTGGAAGAAAACTTCGGGGCATTTAGAATATGGGACAACCCTATGGTAAGATGATGACGGCTCTCGAGTGAAGTCAAGCATGAAGTATCATTTAAGTGACATCCATTCATTACTGCTTTGTAGTTCAATATTACTTCGCTTGTTTTTATTGCAAGTTATTACTATATCTGTTCTCAGAGTCACTTTGCTTTTATTCTTTATTAATCTATCCTTGGTACATGCTACTCTTGATGTCCTCCACGTACGTAGTATCCAAGCGACACACTTGTCATGCAATCTAAGCAATAGAACACATTACACAACGTAACGTGAGTTGAAGAAGAAAGACTCTTCAGCAAAGGTATGCAAAATAGCAATAGCACGAAAATAGATCTTCAAAACAGTAATATAATTTAAATACGAGGACTATAGAAATATGTAAATACAAAGGACTCGTGGCAGCAGCTGTGACCATAGAAACTCGTGGAACTAAGGCACCAAATTTTTTAAACAAATGTATATTTACAAGTTACCAATAAAGCCTTGGGTTAAAATAGCCCACGGTTCGTCAGATGCTAGAAATTGAAAATATTCAAAAAGTCTTTGGAACGCTATTCTAGAGGGATTCTCTCTCTCTCTCCGTAGATAGAAAACAGAAAACGATGAAATCTCCAAACAGATGAACCATATTGTAACTTATGTCACATCGAGGCAATTTTGCCCCTTCGTACGCGACTGGTCAGTCGATGGGATCGCGTGGGACTGATCTGCCCCACGAACCGTTAACGGTCGAGGCTGCTAATGACGGCTGATGAAATGATTGAGGAAATCTCGAAACAGTAGACGACCAATTTAGTCATTTCGCATGGACAGTGCACGAAGTGCTTACGAGCAGCACTTCTATCCTTCGTGCTGTCGACTTCGATGGACGGTTTGATAAAGTGGTGGGCACTTTGATTCACCCTCTTGAGAACCGTTAAGTCGAGTTGCGACTGACGCGACCTGAATCAATGACGAGGGTGCAGTGATTGTACGACACGTAAAATGGATTCAAAGCTTCACGTTATTTGAATAATCTTGTTTGAACTTGTATTGGTTGAATTTTATACCCAATGTATTTTATTGACAATTTCATTCTAGTGTAGGTGCTTTGGCAAACATGCTGCTTTTCATTTCTTGTTACTCAACTCTTGCTGCTCACTTGCAGTTCTCATTACTTCATCCCCCTCCTGTTTCATCCCACTGGCAATCAAGACCTCTTTCCTTTCGTTTCTCCAATTATAGACGCGCAATCCCACGCTCTCATTGTTTTCATGTATCACTGGGTGTACGCCTATTTCTCATTTTAACCTACTTGCATATTAGTGACTCAAGCTAATTCTTCATGGTATTAGAAACAGTAGCTGGAAAATATGAATTCGGTGTTGAGAGTGTAGTCAAATTAAAACTTTGACAGAGGAAGAAATACGCTTCTTCCTAAACTTGCTAGCTTTACTTATTAGTAAGACTCACATCAGCTAGCACTCACTAAATTTTTGTACCTACATTAAAGTCATGTCAAATGCTAACGATATTCAAAAGTGTAATTTGAAGCACATCTAGCTTCAGCACAGATTTAATAAAATGTAGAGGAGTTGCCATTAGAGAATCAACCTCTACCAACTAACTTTAGAATTACCACATGTTACATCGCCAGTTCAGAAACTAATTCAGATAATATGCTAACGGTGCTCCTAAAACCCAAGAATATTATATCTACAAACATCCATTAAAACAAAAATCCTTCAAGAGACCCCCTTTCACGAACTCCTACAGAGAATTACTTATTCAGAACCACCCTATCTCAGCCCACAGAATCCAGCAACGCGTTAGCGATCGATTAAGCGTGTATCTCCCGAATCAGAGTAAATCCTGTCAGGGGTCTAGCATCGGTGCTCGGCCCTTATCGATGGAAAATCGATTTCAGACCCGATGAATGGACGCAAATGAGACCAGCAGCGGGTAACAAACGGCGGTCCCTTGTTTATTCCACGAAACCTTTGTAAATTCTGTCCCAGTGGTCGTCGCGGCGACGCTGGGCTCTCTGCCGAGCCACGACGAAATGATTTCGCGTCCGAGTAACCGGCTCACGCTCTCGCCCATTAATCTAATCGATAAAATCGCAGGTAATCGATAGGCCGTCTGTGTTGCGCGCGGTCACGCTGCAATCGTTGGCTCCCACGTGTGTGGACGTTTGTTACACCAGCGCGAAACTGTAGCGGACGTATCACTGGGGCGATGCATTTCAAGGTGCTTCGACACGCTGCAAGTCCCGTGGATCCTGCGATGAAATTCAAATGCTGGCATCTGAGGCAAGTTGTTTCAATTTCGTTTAACTTTATGGGTCATATCGTTGTGCTTTGATAAGTTTCTAATTCGGTTGTACTTAGCAAAATAGAGGACTGGGTTATCTTAAGTGAAGGTAAGTTTAATGGTATTAATAATTGTTAATATGTCTATGTTGCACATATTCAGTGACAATGACAGAGATGGAAAGGTAAGAGTGATTAAAAAGGATGGGATTAAATGAGACTGGAATACTTTGTTATATTGGAATGGATTACTTACGATTATGAGGAATATTTTTTCAGGTTAGAGAATAAGAAATGAGATTTATAGGGTAGTATTTCTCAATGTGTTAAGTCTATTAAGTGTGTTAAATTTCTCATAAAATACTGCTCCAATTAATCATTACGATTTCCTTGAATTTCTCGCGAAAGATGAACCATAATGTATTCACGCTTAAAAAGAGCACACCTATTGCGTATGATTACATTAAAAGTAGCATATCCAAAGACGAAGGAAATTGTTCCGCGAGATTGTTCAGGAGTTTTATGACAGCAAGATTCCGTTTAAAGGTAATTGCGTATCGTTGTAAAATATACATTATAGGCTCATAGCTGCGTAGAACGGACATTAATCACATGGAGGATTCCTAGGTTGGCCGTTCGGTTACTATGTCTATTAGTAATGACCAGTAAGCACTGGACTTCCGTGCGCGATCGAGAATTAATGAGGTACACGGGGACCGAAAGCCAGTCGTTAATCATTATTACAACGTAATTATCAGCCAATCGTTAACCAGAAGTTGTTGGAATTAGGTGGTGCATTTTGTTATTAAACCAGCTGATTCATAGATTTAATAAACTCCAGCTATCGATTATTTCGTTACTCGTATTTCCTGATCGATCCTGATGCCTACAGAGTTACCATTCTCGTCTTTTTATCTTTCTTATACGTGAATACCGTTACGTCATCATATCTGTCTATTAACATTTCACCGTAACAGAAAAACGATACCATGGAAAAACGAGTTACTCGCACTTCTCCCAATACCCCTTTCAATTACACAAGCAACTCGATAACGTCGCCTCGAGTCATCCTACGAGAAAGACAAACGAAATCGGTATTCAGTTACTTAATTGAGTAAGCAAACGGAACATTCAGATTACAAATTAGATGATAACACGATTCTTGCCACGCGCTTCATACAGTCACGACGCTATTGTTTGCTCAGACAGGAGACTTGGTAAGTCTAATATCTAATAATTTATTCTGCTGATTGGTACAGTCTACAAGGAAAACAGTAACAATGCAGAATCGCGAGTAATGATAACTAAATGAAAATTCATACAGGGAAAATCTAGCGCTCCATACGTTTACCAAAGTAGCATGATTGAAATAATGGAAATCTATAGATAACGTAGTCGCTGTTGCAATCTTGAATGGAATCAATTGCGCCGATCGCTATCTGAATACATGTAGCGACATAATTACTGAGAATGCTTGGTAGCAATAAAATTCGACGAGGTGTTAATAACTGAATCAGCGATCTCAATTCTAAGCTCCGATCACGCGGATAATGGCGTGTCGGTGGCTGTTAGAACAGCTGGATATCTTGACAATTGTTACCTTTAAATGGAGTTTATGAGCGGGAGTAATACCGTTAATGTATTCATTTAATTGTGAGAGCTAGTCTGGATCGCAGTATCTGGCTCGCGATATAGAAAGAGAAGGGTGGTCTGGAGTACTGGAGAAGTAGATAAGAGACTCTTTGGAAGAGAACTCTTGGACCTACTGAATAGTTTTTAAGTACAGTACACTATCCTTGATGTACACAATGCATTTACACTTGCACAATGCTCCCTCTCAAGTACCCCATTTGTTTCGCAATCAGAACAACTCTACCCACGTCTCAACCACGTATCAGAAACTCCATCGAACCATCAATTCACCTGAAAATCCAGCTAGAAAGCAGCAATTTTTGCCCTGCTCGAGATCGTTACGTATTAACCGTGGTAAATACAGAAATATTGGCTCGAATCTACACGGCGTATTTAACGGAGGCCGAAGATAACCATCGGTGACAGTGACTTATTAGCGCGGAATCACGTAACGGAGCGGCGATGAAAGACTGGGTACTGGTTGACGCTCATTGAAATCACTCGACCTCGCCATTCTTCCGCGCGTCCGATGAAATTCGATCGGAATGCGGGCAAACTAATGGACGACAAGTATCGCGTTGACAGACACGGTGCCTGTCCCATATTCGATCGCGCCGTGCTGTCGCGCACTCGTCGCTGGAACTGCTGGAACCCTGTCTAGGATACTTCCAGGGTTGCCATACAAACTCCCTCTTTGGGTATAATGGAAGAAATTGAGAGGTCAGGGAAGAAATAACGGGTACCTATTGTATTCTGTTTCTAGAGTCTTGCTCGAGTCTAAGTCCTATATCTCTACCATTAGGACACCCGCTATTTCTTCCTTCACTCACAATTCTTTTTAGTCTACTCAAGAAAGGAATTCGTGTGGCAACCCTGAATGTTTCGAATTTCTCGCCGTTTCCTGCTCAACACGTCGTGAATGATCGTTCAATTCATGTTGTTTAGTAGTGCTCCCCGTTGTTTCGTGAGCTGTATTTTATTGTGAAACCTGATCCATGAAAACAGGGCCATTATTACTGCCACGGCGTTTTCAGCTTTCGAACGCGCCCCTCGATAAAACTCCGCGTATTTCTCGCGGTTGTCCTTGCATAATTATCGCTGGACCAGTCGATCGTATTTTCATGCATCACTCTCGGAAAGAATGCGTCACTTTCACCGTCGGAATCGACGGCGCGTGCGCACACATGTGCCCGACGAGCGTTTAACAAGACGCGCTACTTATTCTGCGATTCCGGAATGCGAATCGAGGCTAGAAACAGGCCAAAGGGCGCAGCCTCTGTCGCCCCAGCGATCAGCCAATGACGCTTCTGGGAACGTTCCTGTGTCGCCACCGTGACCGTAATCGTGCCTCGGCCTGGACATTCCTATGACATAATGCTCATTGTGGAATTCTAGCGGCGTTGGGGATTGTCCGCTTGGTGAGGAATCTAGGTGGACTTTGGAGGGGGCAGAGGTCGTTGTGATATTGTTGATTATCAATTGATAGGGAAGGCAGATCTGGGTGAGGAGACTTTTTGGGCGTGATTGAATCACTCATGCCATGGGATTGAATGAGTGAAAGCTGGGGGAGACATTCGATGACAAAGTGAAGAGAAGATTAATGATTCACCATGGGATACTAAAAATAGTTCTAGTTAATTTCTGGTATTATATGTAAAAAGAATTCTAATTCGTTTGAATATTAAGGTAAATGTCCCAATAACCGATCATGTCGCGATACCTGGACAATAACGCTAATTTTATGTTCACTCACTGGGACTCTTGATATCTCAGGCATCTAAGTATGGAGACATTCACTGTTGTCAGATAAGAAAAAAGCAAACCTACTACGCTACAACCAATTACAGCCCACTGCCATCGTCTCATCGTCCAGCAGTACCTAACACGACTGTGTGTATTTAAAAAAATGAAAGTCTTGGTAAAGATTTTGCATTGAAAGAATTAATCGGTGTGAGGTTTGCATTGTCTTTCACCGTTTCCATGAGAAAGTCTGATCTCGCTGAGTGATCTGTAAATTGCAACAAAAGCAGGAAGCGATAAAAGTCAACAGGCTCTGCAATGGCCGCGTTACGGTTGCTTTAAACATTGCGGGATGAATTGAAACTGTCGCTTCGAGAGGAACTGAGCTAACAAACCAACGTAACGCTGTACCGAAATGCATAAACTGGACAACGAGCGTAACTAGTTACGCGCGAGTGTGAACGTTTAAATGCGCGAGGCTTCCAGCACTTGCTAGGCGAAATTTATGAAGAGATCCACGTCATCGTCGGGTTAATAGTAATGCACCGAGGAAATCAGCATGGCAAGGAACATCGGGCCGAGCTTTCAAATGCCCACGCGACCGTTACCTAAATAATTATCATATAAAATAATTCTCGGTATAAGTGTGGAGCAATAAAAGGTAAGCGACCCTAACGGTGGCTGGAATACGAATACGCCGTAACCGACGTGCAACCATCGCAACGTGTCGGCGACCAGGATAGAAATGTGCCTCGAACGATAAACTATCGATCGACTATCCGCGTTTGCGTGCTGCTAATGCTCGCATCTACTTATGCCTTTTACCGATCTTACTACCTGGATGTGGAAACGCGATTCCTCTTTGGCCTCTGCCTTATTCTCCTCTTCCCTTCATCGTTACTGTAAATATTCCCAACAGTTATTGTCTGGAAATTATTTGATGGTTTTCTTAATTTTTCTAATTGGGTAGTTGTGCAATTTTGCTACGCGTAATGGAATTTAGGAAAGTCTGCGATTTAACGTCCTAGCTTACGAATTGTCTTAACTAGATAAGTAAGTAGTTTTTATTTTTGCTTTAAAACTGAAGGAACATGCTTTAGAAACAGAGAATTACTTCAGAGTAAAAATGTTGCAATTTACTTTATACTTAAAAATTCAACATTCAGAATTGTTAATAATGTACCAAAAATGATATCTAAAATTATTAGTTAGTAATAAGCAATGCATCATAAATTATTGCTATAAGTGTTCTATCAGAAATATTAATCTTTCACTCATTGTCTTTAGACAGATCAACCTCCCGATTATCAATCGACTTTTGATTTTGTTTACGTCATATATTTATTTTGATCGTGAAGTCTTTATTACCCCTGCGTACCTGGCGAATCCTTCAATCGCTTCAGGAACATTGGAGGGATCGGATCTTACCCTTGGACTTTCAGCATCTTCCAGTGTTCCATGGTCATGGCTCTTGGTCATCCTAAATATCTGAGTCATCTTTCATCCTTAACAAGTTCTCACCGCAGGTCTAGCAACTGTCTACTGTTCCCTGAGCAACCCTTGTCACCCTCGCTAACTTTAATACCTTCTACACCTTAAGAAACAATCCTTACCCATAGAAATATTTCATTA
Source organism: Calliopsis andreniformis (assembly GCF_051401765.1). Lineage (NCBI taxonomy): Eukaryota > Metazoa > Arthropoda > Insecta > Hymenoptera > Andrenidae > Calliopsis > Calliopsis andreniformis. The sequence continues at coordinate 9,585,856 of NC_135073.1, read as the reverse complement.
AAGTGCAGCTATAGTCAGCACTTCAAACATACTATTTTTTATTTACTTTAACATATTTATCTTCCAAATCAGAGCGAAACTGTCAGGTCTTTAGATAGAGATAACTTCTCCATGGACTATGCATGTGCAACATAATCCAGAACCAAATAAATCGTCCGTACAAGCATATAGTTTCACTATCTACGCTCATTATCACTATACGAACGCCAACTAGACCGTTTGCTAATCGCTTATTAGGATGTAAGATAATCGCTGACTCACTCGGGACCAGCCATAGACGGTAACAATGAATTCTGCCGTAATCTTAACTACGTTCGGTCATGCCTGTGGTTTCGATCGGAATCCGATACGCGAAATCTCGCAAAAACCGTGCCGTAACTGTCGCTGGATCGAAACGAAATCTGCTCGCGACAGTTTACGATCGATCCCTCATTTACCTCGCGTTTATTACGTCTTGCCCTCGACGGTGCAACGCGACCGATCCAACGGCAATTACGCGAGATAGCCGACGCGCTAATTAATTAGGATATAAAATAGTCCTTAACGGAGCGAGGAAGCAGTAAAGATAACCGTCTCCGACGATAAATATCGCGTCGATACCACGGGACGCGACTAACGAGACGCGGTTGCATCAACTGCATCACGGTACCGTTCACCGTAACTGGAGAAGCGGCTTCCTTGTAAAAACTTTGGATATTCCGTGTTTCGTTTGCTGGATGGAATCAATCGCGGTGTATTCATAAGACATTGGTTCTATTATTTAATATAAGGTAGTTGGACAGGATGTTTCGGCGCGGATGTCTTTGAATAGAAATGTCTTAGAATGCAAGATGACTAACATTACTCTGAATTATGATTTTAGGGACAATTAGATCAGAGAAATACATAACACACTATTCAGCTTTCGGTTGTTATTTGTATTTCTTTTGGAGTGAAAATAAAATATGTTTATGTTGTGACGTCGAAGAGTAAAAGTTTTTTAAAGCTATAAAATGAGAATCTTCATCTGTCTATCTACACGCATAACTTAAAGTGTTCTCTCGATAGAGGAGATTAGAGAAATTCTTGCAGTTTTAATGTAGCGATAAAGTATATACAAAATTTATAGAATTTACTGCTGCAACAAAAACAGATAGTTTTTGATAAATACCAATATCGTAAGTTTTTGAACACTCTGTACATTTTAGTAAAAACCTTCTATCTTGCTAGTGAATCAATGAACTTCAACATTCCGTGAAATTGACTGAAGACAGAGTGTCCATCATCATCTTTAATGGACGTCAGCTGTCCACGATGTACCTGCCTATCTTCTCTTGCATTTCTACCTTCTTCTGTCGTTAATTAGCGGATTATTAACTATTCGACAGCGGTATCAGATTCCGTGTGCCGCCCACGTCAACGAATCTTGCTGATTTGTAAGCTAAACAAAGTCCAGCTGGTCGGCGTGCAGAAAGTTGTACTCGCGGTCGTACTGTACTGCCTACGTGCACTTTGCAGTTGGCTCACGCGTGGGCGACAATTTGCGGTAAATTGCTACGAAAATCAGGAAATCGTACGTTAAACCGAGCAAGAGATTCATCCTTATTATCTGAGTGCCCAAACGAGCCTCTTCCATCTGATTGACACGCGTGAATCTGCGAGAATTAGGTCGCTTATAAATTGTTCCGTTGCTGATGCAATGTTGGTACTAGCAATAGATAGAGATTATCTAGCAATAGATAATTTTAGAAGTAAGATATTTTTTTGCAAGTGCATAGTAATAGAAGTGCATCATCGTTCATTATAGTTCCCCTTTTTTCCTTTATTTCGTTTTTAAATGGCGTAGATACATTTAACACTTACAAAGCTATCGGTAAAAAGAATCTGAAATACTAATATTTATGTAAAAAGTACCTCCTCTTTGATTTTTGAAGAATTAACTGAGATATACACTGTAATATTCTGAAGCATAGCATTTTTTACAATTTTACATTAAGAACATTAGGCGTCAAAATTTTTATTCCTGGGTCGTAAAAGACCCAAAAAAGTTTTAATACCAGATGCATGTAAAATGAATGTAGTTCGATGGATTTGAATGATTTGTTCGAGACAACGAGATGATATCAATAATACAAATTACGGATCTCTAAATGAGTCCTAACCAGCCAAGTCTTCCTCGTACAAGGAATGTTAATAGGAAAATATCGCAATGGAAACCGTCCCGCGTATTTGGAGACTTTCTATTGCGACACGTTGCGAACAATAAAAGAATAATTGAGGGTTATTGCGTGGCTCGGTTAACTTAGAAATCAGATAAATTCGCCGATATGGACAAAGAACATGCTCGACACGAATCGGTGCTTTGCTAATGAATCGTGCAGGAATGTACGACAACTCGGTCTCCCTGGCTCTGCCGTACCTTAGGACGCGGCTGGAGCCAGCTTTCAATGATTTCTACCAGGAAATCAAATGCTGAAGGTTTTTGTTCTGCCCAGTGTTTAATGGTACGCGCCACGGGCTGTGAAATTCTACATTGTTACCTTTCGTTTCCATGCGACTTATTACGGCTATTAATATCAGTCGCTGGAATGAAAGTTCTAATTCTACAAAAGCGGTAACAAAATACAGCCTACTGCTGCTCCTTTTCGTGCACGTGGATCTGTGCATTATTTGCAGTGAGAGAATGCTTGCAAAAATAAGAAATCTTTTTCTGTTTATAATTTAGAGTATTTAAAAGAACACAAGTAGGAAACGAAAATTTAATCCATAAGCCATAGATTGTTAAATTATATATCTACTTAGATATTATTCTCATTTCTTTATTAAGAACTTGAGTAACTGATGAAGAGAAGACTATTCGTCAAGTGAAAATTTTGCTAAATTTCTAATAAAATTGATGTTAATATAAACACTTTTGCAATTATTTTCTTTATGTATACCTAACTGAGCATATAACAAATATTTGAATTTTAAAATATCCATAATTGTGTATGAACTTTGTGCTAGCAAAAGTAGATATGGATAAATAGCAACGTAGATCCAGAATAAAAGCTCCACGCTCGAATTTTCATCTCAGCTCGTACAATCGAAAAAAGAATCATTACTCTGTCTATGTTAAATGAACATTTAATTAATAACGCAATCTCCGTTAGTGGCACAGCCTTCCTGTCCAGTCAAGTGCTCGAACAATTTCTTTTTCCATCGATTAACTGTAATATTCCTGTCTACGTTTAATCACAGATTACCAAGGCGCTTTAAACGGTACATCAATCACTTTCTCGGTTAACTAAAGGGGATAAAATCGGGAGGCTTCTATTCGGAGCTGGCAAACGAGCGCCGCGATATCTCTCGCTTCCTATGCGACACGAGCGCTATTTTCAACCAGATAAAAGTATTTTTCCTTCTCCCACTGTCATCGTACTTTCACCGACGACAAATTTCGCCCGCGCAGGCAGGAAGTCGCCCGATAATCCATTTATCACGGTGATATTTATTTTTGCAGGTGCTGCCCGCTGGAATACACATCCGCGAGAACCGCGCTCGAGGCACAGAAAACGCGGCTGCGATACCGCGTGCGTCCTCCACATCTGGGTAAACCGTGTTATCAATGGGATATCAATGTGTACAGTCCACGACACGATGCTCTACGACATCCTCCAGCCGCTGCTGCGTCCGCAGCCTTTGGAACTTTCGCGTTTCTTGCGATCGGTCGCGTCACCGAATGATTCAGTGCGTACTTTAGCAGGAAAAATGATCATGAAATGGTGAGAACGTGAGACAGAATATCTCGTGAGTAATTCTAATGAGTTATGCTTTCATCTTTGTAGTTTTCTTTTACCCGTTTGATGGCTGACATTAAAAGCAGGTATTAAAAGTGAGGTGGTTTTTAACAGTTTCTAATGACTAATAAACGCAGACGAAGTTTATGAGAAAAAGTAGATATATTTCTAAGTGACGTGAGCTGTAGATTAAATTTTATTCGTAATTTAGGTAATATAATACCTATGTACTAAACACTATAATAAACGTAACTCGAATCGTCCCCTTATTCTTTTTGTTACAACTTTCTTCTGATTGAGTCCTAAATCAGTTACTAATTTCTGTTCTCCTGAATTAATACACTTATCTTTCATATAGAGTCTCGAAAAGACCATTTATCTCTCCACGAGTGGAAGTTAGACACCTAATCAGCTCGCAGTCATTGGCTGGCTTCTCAATTATTATGCACCAACCTTCTAACGATTAATTATATAGAGTCTACAAGCTCCTAATTATCAGCCGACAAATTGTCATTTTTATAGCCCTCTTTCCATGCTCCTAAGCTATGATATCAGGACTACGTATACATACCAAGTTTACAAAATATCCATAGAGGATTCAAGTTCTTAATAACTGAAGTATCCTCCCAGCTCCAACCTCACGATTACTCAGAGGATTCACCATTCGCTTGTTTTAACAATTTGACAAGTATCGGATAAATGTTTCAGGACATTGAGTCCCTCGTACTGAATAGTTACAATCTACGTCTCCCATCTAGGCCTTCTTATTGCGATGCACCACGAAGGGGGCGTGTATCCCGAGCACAATGTCCGTTTAGAATTGCCGGGAAGTCGAGGCAGCTCGAGGAAGCGAACGCAAGAAGTCCGTCATTCTTTGTGCGTGGGATTAGCGATGCAAATTTGCGCTACCGCGGAACATAATTGGCCGACATTGTGCGTTCGTTAGCCGAGCATTCTGCCACTTATCGGTGCCGCCGCGCCAAAGGGACAAACGTGAATAGCAGCCTTCTAATTGAAGAAACGCTGCGTTTCCTGCAGTATCCGCGGTTTTCACGCTGCGCGCCAGCGAAAGGAGGACACAGAAGTGCCGGAAACTGGTGAACTTTTTTTCCAATGATTTATTTGCTCGAGAATGGGACAGAAAGGCGCTAATTGAGGAAGACGATCGCGGGGAGTCCTTGGAAAACGCGTAAAAAGAACGATACGTAAGTGTAAAATAAAGACTAATAAGGTCTTTAGGTCTTCATTATTTTCTATTGATTATGAGAATATTTGATGCACTCTCCTGGCTGCAATACAGTTGAAAAATTAAAATGCATATACGCTAGGTGAATATCTGTTTACTAGCTCTGCTTGATTAGCAAGTCTTGATGAGTCGATTATTACTATTTAAATTATAATTAAATTAAAGCTTTCAGGACCGAGGAATATCTATATCTATTTATCCCACACGTTAAAAATGCTCTTAAATTAGAATAAATCAATTTAGAGTAATCTGAGTAAATACTACGAGATACTATTAACAAACTTCCCACAGTTAAGCAACCTCATGTCCAACTTTCATAAACCTGTGCAATCTCATGTTCGACCATTTCGTACTCTACAACGGGAGCAGTAACAAGGCAGAAAGTTAAGTGAAGGAACAGTTACTGATTTCGCAACGACACCCCGAAACGTCTGAACCGTCCGAAACGCTGAAACGCCGCTCTTCCAGCTGTTTATCCGCTCTCACGGGCATAATTAATATCATTATTGTGATGTCAACGGTAGGAAACGGTACGAGCACGTCGAGCGCGCGTTACACGAGTAGTATATATGCGGACTAGACAGGCTACCGGCGCTGGATATGCTAAATACGATCAAACAACGTTGTTTTATGCTAAGTGACCCCTGTCACGTCCGAGAAAGACAATGCCGCTTGTCTGTTCTCCGCGAAACGCATCAGGATGTGTGCTCGACCGGCCAGAAGAATCCTTTTACTCGAATCTCCCTTTCTCGCTCTCGTCCTTTCTCGTTTGAGATAGTCTTCTCGGTCGCGCCGTTGGAACGCATTCAGACGAGGATTCTGGCAGAAGAGAATGGCAAACGATCAAGTGCTTTAGTTTGGTAGGGGAATGAGGGCTTCGAATATGTTGAATCAGATGTGGAACTTTCAACCCTTTGTATGTACTTGAATGGTGCCCTATAATTGATACTATTTTACATTTTTGCAGTTTAGTTTGTCGAAATGTTTGTGATACTTCATCAAATACTGATGATGTAGGGAGGAACGAGAAGTTTAAGCACACCAGCATCTCTGTGCATGAAAAAGCACAAATTAAATGATTTATAAATATGCTACAATCACCGAAAAATTATTTAAAAGAATTTTTTTGAGCAAACTGGTAGTATGATGCCTATTCTATATATCTGAAAATGAAAATAATGTAAGAAAAATGGGAGTACATGTGACACATGGAGGTCATTGCTGAGTGACTAATTTTAAATTGAAATGTAAAAATTGAGGTTGTTCAAGTTTAGCAATGCATAAGTTGAATAATACAAAAATTTCTTGTTCCCAGGAAGAGAATCTAATTTACTAGATAGATACATTTAATACTCCACCCATTTGTTACCAAAGGATTATTTATTCTACCTATTTAGGATACAAAAGGAGGACTACCAATACAAAGAAAATGTCCTTCCACTAATATCCTACCACTGTTCATTCATCGAGTAACAAATGGAGCCGTAATAACGGGATTGATGACGTCGTTGACCCAACTTGCCGCGAAGAAACTGCACCGTTCGAAAGTTGCATCTGCATGGACGAGCGTCGCGTGACAAAACAATAGACCGACGTTTCTTTCCGAGCTTGAGCGAGGCGTCGTGAGGGAAAAAGCTCGGCGGGAGAATATAACGATACGAAGACGCCTGTCGCGTGATAATATATCGATAGGTATTCGTGGCTAACGAGGTACCCGGATCATGGGTCGAGCGTGCCAATCGATTTGACACGCACTCGAGATCTCGGGGCGCCGAATAATCGGCTCTCATCTCCCCCGAGGACATCTTAACGAGACGACAAAGAGGTCCACGCTGCGGAAGTATTTAAAAATTTCCCGCGACTCGCATTTATCATAATTTCCTTGGCCCCCTTTGAATCGTTTCATCCCCCTCGACTGATCCCTCGTTTAACCCTTCGATCGTAATTTATCACCCACGAAACATTTGAGCGTACACTGGATAATCTCATATGATAGATGCAGGATTTTGATACCATTTTTTGCCCTCGTGCTTCATACTTTTAGCTCATCAACTTCTGGTTTCCTTCGGTAAGTCTTCTTTCCAAGATTCTAGTTTACCAATTCAATGTCGCTCGCAGTGGTGTACAATTTGCACAATACGCGAAACGTACGAGGCAAACCGCAGCTTCCTGTGTAACAGCGTGAGAGAAAAGGTGCTCGACGTTGGATGGCTCGTTTTCTATTAGCGTTCTTCCGCGAAGAAGTTTCTAATCTCCGTAAATTGGGCTTCACGGTATGTGCCATGGAAAACTCGTGTGGTGAAAACATCGTCGTTCCCACTGTGGGCGAATGAGACCTCGTGGAACGCGAGTCATGATAGAATTCGCACCGACGATATTCGAGACGTCGGGAAACGAATTGGAGTAGAAGGAAAAAGATTGAGAGGGGGAGGAAAGAACAAGAGGAAGGCATTAATTGTACTCCTCGAGAATTTGTTGCATCGTTAAAGTATCCACCATTGTCACGAAGCAGCAATGAATCACGCGCTGGTCGTAGCATTGTCGAGTGCAGCTATAGTAATTTATCGCAATGCTGTTAATCCTGTCCGCGGTGTCTCTTAATGTCTTCGATTTAAGGTTCCCCAGGATAAATCGTAAGGGTACATTGATCACGAACTGCTCCAAGGTGTCGTACGAATATTTCACATCGACTTTTCAGTTATTGATCTGTTGGTTACTCGGTTTTGTGTTTGGCCTTAGTGTATTGAATTGTTTTAGGATCCTGTACCCTTGACAATATTTTAACTTCAATGTTTTAGTTCTATTATTACGTTCTTGTTTGTCAGTATTTTAGGTACTACAGAAAATAGCGTTTTTTTAAAGAACAATAATTAGAATTACTTTAATCTCATCCTGTTCCTTATATTTTGTTTTTTTTTTTTTTTTTAATATGTGATAATTGCAAAAATGTAAAGATTAGCTTCAGTACTATTCAATACAGTACGTCTCAAAAAAGTCTTAACTCAGTTTACCCTTGTTACTCTGAAAAACTCATAGTTTAAGTATTTTGTACTTTCACGAAAGGTGCCATTTTTGCAGCAATCGTCAACATCTGTCGGTATGCCAAAAAACAAACGTGGAGAATTGTTTCATCTCTCAAAAGGATACAAGAGGAGATGGAACTCACCCCTTCCCACCTTCAGGGCGTTACAAGCTGTTGAGAGCGTGTCCACAGTCCATCTCGATCCTTGAAAACGGTTCCAATTTTATTTTTCCTTATTTCGTCCCATACCTTCGTTCGATATCGATTTAAAGAACCCCAGCACGTCGAGCTCCTCGTATTTTCAAGCGGGCGCCCTTGTCTGAATTTCCGACTCGTTCGAACATAAATTTTCGCAGACAGAAGGCGCGAGTTTCTTCGTATAATGAATTATGAATTCCACTCTCCTTCGGGACCCCTTTATTCTTCGATAGGCTTTGAAGAATCGTCGAAACTCCATTCGTTCGTATTGTTGCCACGACTGGAATAGATGTCTGTTTTCTTTTTGAAATCTCAGCAACCTTGGGTCTGGCACATTCCATTTAGATTCGAGAATCTTTAGGGACTCGGGTTTGCTAAAACACGAGTTCCCTGGAACAGGTGCATTAAGTCTCTCTTAAATATGTTACTTTATTTTTGGGTTTCGGTGAAGCCCAAGTTTTGTTGCTTTTAGAAATTTTGTAGAGGTTCGATGGGAAGTTTGGTGCCTAAACCTATCAGTAATTTTATCTGCATGAGATTTTGTTGGTGGTTTCACAATTTAAACACTCAGAATCAACAAATTTTATAAAATTTCAGTGTTCCACAATTGTACGATTTCCGAAATATATAATGATGTATAAAAAAAATTGCGAATTGAAGTCACTAGCACAGTGATGTACTGATGCATGCTCGTTCTAAATAAACAAACACCAGATTAGCTTTGGAATTACGATTCTTTTTACACCTATCTCGAGCACACACAGTTATCTGTTACATAAGAGATAAAAAAGCATTGTAATCGAATTCTCTTCCGTAACATACTTTTTCTTAGGTGAACGTGCAGTGCAACGATTCTCTCGCGGTCGGAAGCGTTGATGATTTATACCGTCTGCAGCTTGACGGTTTGTAAACGGCAGATTGGTAAACGAAGGGAATGGAACTAACAGCCAGATCTAGATCCAAATTTATCTGGATTATTATTAGACTAATGTTTATCGTGCTCCATCTCACGCGTCCTCCATTTAGATTTTATTTCGAAATGCATCTGTTGCATATTGTCGAAATATTGACACTTCCGTGTTAAGTTTTACGATGAACCATTAAAATTCTCGGAAACTAAATTTTCCAAATAAATAGAACATTTAAGGATCCCTAAAATCGAAGGTAAAAGTTTAGAATAGAATTTAAGGTAATGCAAACTTGGTTGAAATATTTATATTTCCTTTGCAATTGTGATCAGTAAAAATATATCAGCGACTGGCATTTCACGTATGTATTTGAAATCACGAGGATCTTCTTTCTCTTATTTGGATATCCAGTATCTGCTTAGAGGGGTTCCGACTGAAGCTAAATATTTGAAGAGGCACGTTCCAAGGGTGAAGCATCTATTTCCATTCGCATAATCTACAGAACTGAATACCGTTGACGTCTCATCCTTACAGGCAAGAAGTCTTTTCAATTCCAGGACTGCGACAATGTTTACCTACCCCACTACTATCTTTAAAATTTCTCTGACAGAAACAAAAATTATTCAGACTTTCAAAATGCGAATACGAAGAATAGAACATTTTCCATTATAAAATTAAACGAGTCACTCTTTGACCTGTTATAAATTAATATTCAATAGTTTATTGTAGAAACAATTTTCTCTTATTCCCATTGTTTCTATTACGTGGCTCTAACGTCAGAAAAAAGTCAGACAAAAGCTTTTGATACACGAAAATAAAGTTAACCATATCATACTCACGACAAACACTGTTTTATGCACTCAACGTACAATCTAAGAAACAAGAGCCAGGGTTCTCGCGTCAGGAAAAGGACCCTATATATTTAGTCCATTGGACGTTTTACAGCTTCGCGGTGCTGTGTTTACGAGCGAGTAATACGTAAGTCGTTCGTTTTTATCATATTATAATGATCCCTTTCTCGGTGGAAGGAACTGTTTTCTAGTCGATCCCCTCGCATAACTTCAAGCACCAACCCTCAAAGAGTGACCTCCCTGACCAACCCCACGTGCGCACCTCACAATAAGCCTTTTGTGAGACACCATGTTCCTCGACTTCCTGGCTGCATGCCGCCCTTTTCAGCATTTCGAAACAATCGTCCACGATATGTATTCGAAAACAGTGATTTATTCTTAACTGAAATTCCATTCAGCGCAGAAACTCGACTTCAGAATAATCGAACCCGAGAGTATAGAAGTATTAGCATTGAAACATGTATTATGAAGGCAACTGGTACTTCCCATTGATATGTGAGTTTTATTATTGAGACTTCACGAGAAAATAAGTTACAAGTTGGAATACTCTTTTTCTTTGTGTCTCTTTGCAAAGAATTTTGAGTAGGGTTGAAGTTTCAGTCGATACAAATATAAGTTTCTTAAATACTTCGTGTTGTAAATGTAGAATCATGGGGGAGACAATCTTTTTTAATAAGAAGGGACAATATATTCTCGAAATATGATCTCTCTCTACATGCAACTTTCCCTACGTCCTGCAAGGTAGGTTCTCTTAGATATTGTATCAGCTGTTCGACAGGACGCAGAGATAGGCACAAGGACAGATATCTCAGAAAGCCCATCTGAAATACGTATCCTTAATGGATACATTATCAAACAGGAAAGAACTTTCAACGTGTTACCTAAAACCAATTCCACGAAAATAACAGACTGGCGCAGAAGTACAAGTACCTAATGACCATTTATTAATAAAATCATTAATCACCTGAAAGGGCAAACTTACCTCTATAGCATTTCAGACACACGTTCACAAATCTCTTTCTACACAACACAGTTTTCAAAAATATTCACTCCACTCACCGTAAATTAAATCAGTTACAACAACGTTTCACTCACAACAACGAAGGTTATCGTCGACTGATTTCAAAACGAAACAACGTTCACCGTAGGAGTGACTGAAGAGCAACCTGGCAACCTGAGTCATCGCGCGCCCTCGAACAAGAACCAATGCAGTTCTCGCGACCGCGTCGAAGCTGACCATGTAATTTATCGCAGCGCGGGGTTCACTTTTCAGCAGGCTTTATTAATTCCAGAGCACGAGACAATAGGACGAAATCAGCTGGGACCGAGACGACAAGAGATCGGCGGGAGCACACCGTGAACAATACTTGAAGGCAGGGATCGGCGACAAGGTGAACGTGTGGCAGCCACGACACTTTGTCACGCAGAAATTGTCTGCGGGAACACGATGGCGCCGTTTAGAAGAGGGATGCCCGCCGCTGCTTCTCGATGCGCGTCGTGCCGGAAATAATTTATCGGCCCGAGCGTCAATAAATAATTCGTGGCCAGGACTTAGCGCGCGTCTTAAGAGACGCTAGGCCGCGCTAGGGTGTGACTCGGTGACGCACTGCCAGCGGACAGCCGACAACAAAACGATATTAAAATGCGCGCCGATGCTCCGTCCCGACCCAGGGACGTGCCCTTTCGCCGGATGAGCTCGCTGCTTTCCTTCTTTCACGACCCTGGGAACGGTTTCTAGAAAGCCGGGAAACGCGCCAAGGGGTTGCTTTTGTCGCTGGGAACTTGTTCCTGGAAGGACTTTGGGTCTCTCGAGCCTTTCTTTTACAGGGATTAAGATTCTTCATTATTTATCTCTTACTTTCGTTCAAATTCTCGAGGCTTTCAAGAGCTTCAAAGTTCTTATCGGTAGAAACCTCCTTTAGAGTGCATTTCCTGTTCCTTCAAATATTCCAATTTCAGTACTGAACTGCATTGGTCTGAAATTGGTATAAAAAATATTCGTATTGCTACTAGGAATTTACCAGTAGCAAAAGTTATTCAAAGTAGGTAAATAAAATAGTTTTCAAAACCTAAACTAATTTTGATGCACCTAATTTCGAGGAAGATAAAGTGGATAGATAAAGATCAACAGTCAGCTATAAGTTAGTAGATAACGACGTACAAGGAGTCTTCTGAATTGTTCGAACACTTGACTAGTTCCATGTTTTCTACCTTGAGTGAAGATTCTTAACGAGTTTGGGACACTCGTCAGGGATCTGTATCTTCAAAAGCTGGTAGAGATAACCCTGCTGGCGGATTGAAGCCGCTCAGACGAAAAACTGTGTGACATGCACTGGTCAGACATCGGCGCACCTCTAACCACAACTCAAAAGATAAAGAAAAGAGAAGGAGCATAAAGATGAGTCCCTTGTCTTGCGCAGAAGACGAAATGGAATTCTACGCGTCAACGTATGTAGAGTCACATATGGATAGTAAGCAATTTATATCTAACAATAGCTTTGTTATATTGAAAAACGTCTATAAATCCATGAAATATTTGGTTGTTATATGTTCATCACGATTCCTGCCTTTTATTGTAAGAACAGCGAACGAAGGCTGTAGTTGAAGAATTAAAATTAAAATTTGGAGCCAGAACGAAGGCAGGTAGCCTGCCTTGGATTACGAAAGCTTAAACTGTCTGGTTTTATAACCGATTAGCGCTATCTGGTGTCTGAAGTGCCGATAAAATTCTGTTTGAAGTAAATCTCGAGCTATCAGGGGGCTCCTTACGGTCTCCCGAGAACCAATCATTCGGCTTAAACACGTCGTAATTCATTCTCGAAATCTCACTCAATTCAAGGGACGTGTCTCCGTGGCGAATGAAAAGAACCGGCTAGGTTTATTACTATTTATTTTTCGGTCACTGCTCGAAAAGACACCGAGCCGAACGGTGAGAAACCGAACGGAGAAAGAGGGATGAAGACGCGTCGTAAACAGTATCCTGTCGAGAAGAGCAGAGAAAAGATACGCGATTTCGTCGTTCGCGCTTTTATCTGTCGCGCATACCGTCACCGAAACGCTTCGAGTCCGTGCATAAAAGGGGTTCTTTATGGGCCACGCATACTTTCGAGGGTAGCCAAGCCAGCTCGTTAACCCATTTCGAAGTGGGTGGAGAAAAGTCCCGGCGACGATCCAGAGGGAACCATACGTAAATGCTTTATCGCCTCGTTTCGTGGAACTCCTTGCTCCATGGTAGAGAACTCGACGACGGAAAATGTACTCCAGCTTTCCCCTGTCTCTCTTCATGGGTATAGCTGTACCTCTATTTCTGGAAATCCTCAGTACTGCTCCCTGTTTTAGTCGAAATATTTCCTGCAACGATTTCATCACGACTTTGGATGGATGTACGGTTTTGATATAGGGGCTTCCTCTCTTTTAGAGGAATATACGAATGCTTTTTGGAGGAGTTTGAATAATAGTTCAAGTTCTGGGCATTAGGACTTCTGTGTTCTTGGACATTTAGATACAAAGAGGTATGGATAGTTCAATAGTTGCTATTCCAGAATCCTGTACTCAAATTTGCTCCAAAAGAAGACTAAGAACATGAAGATTACATTTTTTCCTGAAGCAGAGTATAAAAGAGAGTAAAATGAACATGTTCTTGCCTACTCCTCTCACTTCATTCATATGTACCTTTATCTATCGTCACCTGTTACATGTCAATATTGACACCTATGAATCTGAATGCCATCCTCCACCAAGATCTCAATCCTTCAACTTCAGCCCCCCAACTATCCCCAAACCTCTCGAAACTCGCGGTCCCCTCTCTCTCTGCGATCATCCCATGGTCATTGTTTACGTTCTTCTTACCAAACCAGCGTGTCCTCTCCGCCCAACAGCGCACGCTCTTCGTTTTCCTCATAACGCGCCCAAGCAGCGGAACGAACGGTGATTTCCATTCGAGAAAATGTTCTCTCGATGCCATCGAACCGGTTTAACGATGTTTTCCATGCGGTAGTTAACGTCTCCCCTTCATAGACAGCCTCTTTTGCTTATGCACACGTCCGCATACCTGCGCAACGTTTATGCACCGTCCGTATGCAACACGTCGCTGGACGTGTCCGTCTGTTTCTGCTGGTCGTGTCGGGCGCACATTTAGAGAAGCGACCGACTGGCTGGCTGTTGCACGCTGGCGAAACTAGGTAGCCTTGAGGGTCTCTGTTTTCTGCTAGCAAATTTTATCTGAGTGCCTGCCAGCCTGCGATGTTCTTTTCGTCCCCCCAGTCCTTTTATTTAACGGAGAACCAGAGACGTGTGTCATCGATTTGCATAGTCACCGCTGCGATTCACAGACCTGGCTCGTGTTGATGTAACCTTGTTTCGAATGCAGATCTCGCGTGAGCAGCTTGATCTACCAGGTGGACGAGTGGATTCTGTAAGGCCTTGGGTGAGCTTTTGGGTTTGTTTACCAAATGTATCTACTTTCGGGAGTTCAGAAGATATTAGCATGTGTGATTGGCTACCCAGAGAGATACGTAAAGATGGAACACGGGTACTTCTCACACCTGTTAGCACATATTACTTATAGCAAGCTCAACACCCCTCTAGCTTCTATGCGATCACACTGACGTCTTCTCAGCTGGCTACACAGAGGAAGTACTCTGTGCTTGTACTATGAATAAGTAATCTGACTCTTGTCTACATACATACTAGATTATAGTGCAGGATTTCTTGTACTGATTGTTATGAAGTGTACAAAGTGCGTAGGAAAATGTTTCATCCTTCGATCATTAATAACGTAGCTCTATGCAGATTCTACATAACAGTCGATATTAATTAGCATATCTATAAAGACGCGTTCACAGAACGTCATATTCCCCTTTACGAGCAGATAAATCGGTGACCTATGCCATCCGCGAGAGTTTGCCGCATAAATATCCTTTAAAGGGAACTAACGAGTCTGTAATGCGCGGTTACACGAGCGAAACGATTGTCTACAGCTGTAGAGACAAATGTCGCGAGCGACTACTCGTTCCAGCTATAGCGTAACAATGAAGCAGAAATGGTTCGTATGGAAAATATTCTTTCATAAATTACATAATTGCGGTGGACTTTCGTTCTCAAGGCTCGACCAGTCGTCGACTGTTTCTCTGGATGACGTCTGCCCACGTATTATCAATTATCGTCTCGAAATAAGCTCAACTGTCGTGCAGCGGTATTGTAATGCATACATCTTTTGTTTATGCTGATAAAGTGCCGGTGATAAGCGTAATGTGTTACGGCGTTCCTAGTCTACATAATCGCTCGTAACACGCCATATCTTGGTACTAGCTGAACGATAAAATAATTTTAAGCCGAAGGATAAGTTCAGAGAATGTCCTGTGTCTGTTCATTGAAATATCGTTGCAACCTTTCAGTCCCAGCAGAACTTCTACTCGTTGTGATTTATGGTTACAAAAGTGGCCTCGGTTAAGTAGTTGATTTTGCTCCAGCTGCAGCTAAAAGATATACGAGAGCATTTTCTCCTTTTTCTCTTCCTAAAGATTTTTGCTTCCTGTCACCTTGCACATTTATTCGCTAATTTGCTTTAATGAATTTCATTGTACCCCGCTTCGGATCGATACAGCCCGACAGTGTGAAAGAGCGCGAATAAAAAATTAATGTAAGGGAATCGTTTTACGAGGGAACCGGTCCGACACCCGATCCCTAGACCCAAAATAAAAGACGAAAAGGGGGCATCCAAAGCACATACCGCAGCAACAATGAGACATTTTCGATAAAGAACGTACCTCTAGTACGGAGCACCTAGTATTCCGTTATTTACTCATATTATATAGAAATTCAATGCTCTCCACGTGGGAGGATCGAACAACCCCAAAAAAGGGAAAAGGAAGTGAATCTGTCGTATGGAGTTGCAGCTCTTTGATTTTAAATAGAATGGTAATCGGAAACTTCAGAACCTTTCTCAGAAACTAGAATTTTTATTGAGCACTTTTAATTTACTAGATTCTAGAATGTCAGCATTTGTTTGAACAGTTGAATATAAATCGAGGGGTTGCAAGTTGTTCGATTCTGAAGTGATATGAAAGCCTTTGTAAATTTTAAAGTGAATTTAAGTCTATTTAGAAAATCATAAAGGGAAACATTATAAAAATACTGAATGACTCTTAATAGTAAATTTATGTGATGTGTTATTTGACAGACCCAGCATAGACCACGTTTGCAATTGCGTTATGGGCATTGACACCTCTAATGTGGGTACGCCGCGACAGAGCGTGGAAACGTTTGAATTCATTGGAAAAATGTGTCACGCCTCGTCGAGCTTCGGTTCATTGATTTCACGTGAATAACAATTCGATCGTTATCGAAGCACGTACCGGCATACGGGAGCCTGCGAGGTCGCTCACAATCGAGAAAGCAGCGATTCGTGGTGTCGTAGAAATGATAAATTCCCTTCGCCTCTGTTTAGGTAAACGCTGCTTCTTGAACTTGATTTAGTATTCCACGAGAAACCGTGCATTTATTATGCCCCTATTCGCGATTCTCCATTCTTGGAGTTATCGATAGCAACCGAGGAGCAGAAAATTCAGAACAAGTTGGCTTCTTGAACAATGACTACGTTGTTAGGCAGGAATAGAAAAGATTGAGCAAGTTGCAGATGTGCGGAAGCTCGACGAAGAAAAGTTGTTAGTTCGTCGACTAATTGTGATAGTTTGATGGATGAATAGGGCAGTCATTGCGCCTTAGGCTTTCATATTTTATCACAGTGGAGAAAACGGAGGAAATTACATATCATTACATGTCATTGGATATCACGACTAGTTTACGTCGAATGAAGACAATTTAGTTCCAAACAACTTCGAGCTTATTGCTAGAATTGATTTAATTCCTAATTTTATTTAATTAGAGTCAATTTAAAAATAATATATAATATTCCTCACAATTTAAAAAATTATACTACATAGTAATTTGGCTTAATCTGATTGCTCTTAGAACATTCTTGACCTTTTCAAAACAGTGTGAATTAATCCAGAGAAAAATACAATGTACTTAGATGGACCATACGAAATAGTCACTTCCAGGTGTCAAAATCGCTCAATGGCGATAGCAAGACATTCTCCAATTTCGCAGAAGACGCTCATACCGGGATCCTGTGAACGAGAAAATTTAATGGGCACCGATTCACAAAAGTGAGGCTACGTTACAGACCGTTCGGCAATGATTCGTTTTCGTGGTCGTAGCGATGGTGCAAACCAGATAGGAGACAGAAGGAGCCACGGAGATACGATCTTCCGGTAAAAGGAGAAAGAACCCCCTGGAGTGACTTTGAATCTATGGACCCTTTTAAAGTGTCCTTTTGCGGGGCTTGCTCGGTTTGGCTTAGCGTCGGTAACGCAACAAACGATCCTCCATGAGACCGCCTTCCTCTATTAGAATGTACTTGCAAAACGATAGGGATCTAGCAGATGAATTGATAAGCAATTCTAATAGTATTTTTGTTTATCCAATAATTTATTTTCTTTGGTATTACAATTGGAAAAACTGAAATTGATACTTGAAGGAGTATTTCCATTTAGAGGGATTTATGTTGTAAAAATGGCTAAAAATAGGATTTTGCAATTTTTTACATAGTTTACGTTATATTTTATGTAAATCCTAGAATTCTGTAGTACTTTGAAATAATAATTTTTCGGTTTTTCTATTTTAAACCAGACAGTTGTAATTATGTTAAATATGTATGAATTATTATAGAATTTTTATTTGAAAAAAAAAATAAGAAATAAAAATTTGTTAAAAAATAAAAGATTCCAACATCCTACACTTAACAATTTTTACAATAAAAATTTCTAAATGTTCCTTTACAAGTGAACCTCCACATGTTCAAAGATCTCTGAAGCCTTCACTCAGTTCTGCGCGAATCACGAGCACTGTCTGTCTTAACATAGACTACAGTTTTATCTGGTTAATTAAGTGGTATTTAAACAAGAACGTTCCAGTGCAACAAAAGGCGGTGTATGCAGACGATAAGCATTGATTAATCGCCTGCATCGAGGAAGAATTGACATTAAACCTCGCGGTCCCCCGTGCAGCTGACACATAGAACTTCGTTCTCCGTATTATCTTCGCAGTTGGCTTCCCTGTACGCGGTTTCCATTGTTTGCTGAATCTCAGGGCTCGCAGGAACAGTGCCAAGGCGATAGGGAGGAATGAGTAAAGCTTGTGTCAGTCCCTGATTTAACGCCCGCATTTCCATCCGACGCCTTCCATAATCGCGAAACGAGCCACGTTACTCTCGGTGTGCGTGATATTCGTCATTATTGCCAGACATGATTGCTGTCATTTTGCTCGAAAACGATAGGAATTATTGCCTTTCAGACGCTGGAATTTATTAATACAATGAAACGTTTGGAGCGGAGCGCTTAAGATACGACAAGAATTTTGATATGGGAAATATTTAACAGAACTGTAATCTAGAATGTTCCTGAATGATTGAGGCTTCTATAGTAAAAAATTTTTCTGAGATATTTAAATTATACAAACAGTGTGTATTAATTTTATAGTGTGTTGATCATTCGTCACGTTTAAACTATAATATCTTGAATTAAATTAGATAATATTGGGTTCTACATTTCAATGCTTGTTTTCGAGAAAGATGAAAGGGATGGTGGTCAGAAAAGGTGGTCAACGTCACAGGTTCACGACCCCACTTTCGTTAACTGCTTTTAATTGCCCCGTAATTGAGATTAATGGAAAGGCATGCGGGCGCACATGATATCACCCTTGGCGAATTAAAATTAAACCGTACGACCGGACACCGCAAAGAAACCGCCGCGCTCGTTCGGCTTTAAACTCGTCACGCGATGCAACGTTCACGAGGAAAGAAATCGCTATAAACCGTGTCATCGTAAAATTTCATCGTTTCGTCGCCTGTTTCGCAATATCATCACGTGTACGTAACCAAAAGGATCTGGGCGTTGTCGATGATCAACATGAAAGACGGTCACTCGGCTTTTTGCACGCGCTTGTCGCGAATTGTGCAACGCATTAGACGCATGCCGACCAAATTGCCCTGTTATTACTTAATCTAGCTTAGAGTGGTACCAATCGACGATTTTTCATACGATTTGCTACTGGGTAAGGTTCAACCCTAGATATCTGTCGTTACGTTAGCAACACGTGGTTGACTCCTTTTTAACCAATTTAATCGATTATTGCAAAGATCTAATAATGAATTTCATTAAATCCTTGTGGCACTTTTATTGGAATGTTGTATTTTGGTGAAGTGAAAAGTGATATGCAATATAATTTTCTAAAAGATGATAAATATTGGATAGGTATCTAATATCTGATGTTTATGTACACTTTATCGTGGTGAAAGTAATGGTTCATGAATTATAAGGGTTACGGAGTACTTTAAATAAGTACGAGACAAAACGAAAGTGCAGAGAAATTCGCGTCATCAAAACCGACCCGCGAGTATTACGCGTCTCAACTTTCCCATGAGTACTCACTCGGTACATCGCTATCTTTTTACTATATCCATATCTGTCCACTAACACGTACGTTGCGTGGGTGTGCCCATCGCTCCTTTGACTCTCGGACCAACCACACCGTCGCGTTGTCGGTTCTACGTAGAGTTCGGGTGTCGCTTATTTCCTCTTTCTCCGTGTTCCTCTTTTACACTGCTGCCTCGAGGGTCCTTGAAATGGGCCGAAATCTCACGTGGTTTTCATGACCGTCAAGTGGCGCCTGGACCACCCACAAATAACGCGTGCCATTAATTCTAAAAACGGACCTCGACCGTGTCAATTACTCTCGCTAACGTCATTCCCGATATTTGCCTCCACTGGACGGTTCAAACGCTTGATAACGATAAAAATAACCGAGAAAAATGATACTCCCTAAAAATTTGCTTGACAGGCTACAATTTTCACATAAATTGCAATTTTCTCCATATACACTATCGTGCAACAGTATTTGAACACTTCCACATTATTGCAATATATAAAATACACCAAAGAAAATTCTATGATATAGTTTTGCTTACGAACTTCATCTCAGACAGTCATATAAGGTTTACAAATACTGACGACAGTAACATTTGATAGGAGATAGTATAAATAAAATAGTGTAGATAATCTTCAATAACATAAAAGTGTCCAAATACGTAAGCACAGTAGGGTACGTGCTCCAATAATCACCTAATTTTATTTTTCAGGTATTACCCTTTATGTAAGTCCTTAAAAATATTGAAACCAAGTAACCAAGCCGAGGACTATTGTAGAAGACTATTAGCACCAACACGGCTTGAATTAAAGCTACTCGGAGTCTCGTGGCACCGTGTCTCGCCTACGAGATAGGAAAAGACGTGTATCCTTGTGTCGCGCGGCTATACACGTCCGCAGAAAGCAGCTGAGAGTCGAGAAGACGAGTGTTCCTCCGTATGATACATCCACGACGAAATTAATGCCCCAGGATTCCCGGTCCCAAGGGCAGGGGCTTGTAGGATTGGAGAACGAAACGCTCTATCGCAACGATGCCACCAACATCCTTGCATTCCACCGATTATCCGCGATACGATAAATTTTCCAAGCTTGCTACGCTGCACGATGTCGGGAAATACTATTCGCTTTTAAGGCATCTGGTTTTATCTTGAAAATGGAAAGAATACAATTTTATTCGCTGAGGGCGTTGTTTCTCAGGGCTTGTGCGTTGCATTTTTCGAACGTTTTCTGAGATAAGAAAATATAGGGTGTTTCAAAGTTAAACCACGGAATTGTGATAATATATCTGTAGCTATAATTTTCTAAAAATTCGAGTTAAGACCTTAATTGAGAACTAGAACGTACAATTAGTATTTTCAGAAAAAGGAAGAGGCATTCAAAGAATTGTTTCATTTAAAAATAAGGGTTCAAGAAGACACCAGTCCAATATCTCGAAAAAAACATGTGACAGGTCATTTTGCTTAAAACCACAGATATGATCTATAAGTAAGAAAATAATGTTTAATAAGTTTAGGTCTGAGGATGTGTACTACGGACCAAAACCTGATAATTGCTCCAATTGCTCCAACTCTGCAGCTTCTTGTTTACTCGCAATAGTCTCACTTTCAGAGGTCAACACACTCTGTAATTCCAGCAATGATTGCATCAGTCACTTCGCGAGAATCACCTCGTAAACAAACTGACAAGAGAAGACACGGTCTGAACGAGCGACTTCGATGAAACAGGACTTAGAATCTGAGAATTGAAGAATGCAAACAAATCCTAGTGTTCACCTCTCGTAGAGCAAAGACCAACAAGACTATTTTTACATTTTACACACTCTCCACCATTACAAACAACCCCTCCATCAACTACTACATTATCTCTATACAAGTTCATTGGCACACATATTTTCTTGCAACTATTTCTTCACTTCTCCAAGTCGAACCTCTGAAACATCAAAATCAACAACAAACAAGTGTCTTACATTCTCTAAGCTCTCAAATGCTCCAGATTACACTATCAAATCAAGACAACATCGTATCAAATCTCCCATGAAAACCCCAAGTTCACA
This sequence comes from Calliopsis andreniformis, assembly GCF_051401765.1. Taxonomy (NCBI): domain Eukaryota; kingdom Metazoa; phylum Arthropoda; class Insecta; order Hymenoptera; family Andrenidae; genus Calliopsis; species Calliopsis andreniformis. Next base: position 9,564,335 of record NC_135073.1, on the reverse strand, counting down.
ATTTCCCCACTTACCAACCCAAAACAAGAACCTCCAAGAAACCTCCGACCTCTGCCTCTTCAGCAGTCGAAGGTTCGTCAACCTCCATGCATTCCAGCATTCGAGCACCAAATACATACTCAAGAGGGTAAGTGGCTGGCTGAAGCTCAGCCAGGAAGAAGCGTCGCGCTTCGCGTCGAGGAAGCATCGTTCGGTGGAAATGCGTTTCGGCGGGCGTCGAAAGGCCGGCGCCTCGTTGTTGAGCGTCCACCCACGCCTTGGGAGGGGGTTATCGTGCACTAATACGACAGTAGCGTACGCGTGCACGGCGGAGGAGCGATTTCGCGCGCGAGGATTCGCGTACACGCGTCTGTGTACGATGCATTGACGAGTTCCCGCCCGACTCGGCTGTTGGTCGCTTTGGCTGCTCCTCGTCTGGCCAAGCTGGTGCAAGAGAACCAGCACGACCCACGAGCAGGACGATAAAGCGAGATACGGGCTGGCGGATAAGGACGGAGATAAGGGAGCGTGGGAGACAGATAGGCAGCGCGGGAGCGAGAGAAAAAATGCAAAAGGGAAAAATCGAGGGGGACGGAGGTGAGCCTGGGCGAGGAGGAGGTGAGTCAGGAGAGAAAGGGACACATGGAAAACACGGCGACACGGGAGTGCAAAATCAGGCGGAAGAAGCGAGAACCGTTGCTGCAAAGAGATTAGAAGGAGAGGAGAACGGTAAAAAGGAAGGAAATAGGGAGAAAATCGCGGGGAAAAAGAGGAACGTGGAGTAGCATCGAGGAAGAGGCGAAACGGTAGGAAAGGGACGGAGGAAACGCGTAGAGGAGCGCAACAGGGAGCGAGGGAAGCCTGAGTGAGACAGAAAGAGGGGTATAGTGGCCGTATGGTCGGTCTGCCGCCTGCCGCGTAGTAGTAGCGTGCCGAGCGAGCAGCAAGCAGCGCTGAACGTCGTCGTCGTTTCTCAGTGTCGCCGCGGCGGTCGTGCCAGACGGTTCTGACAGTAGTTTTTCGTGTCGCGAACGCGCGCGTTCAGCGTCTTGTCCCATTTCCCGTGCATCCTTCAGTGCAATTCGTTGGATATACAGAAAACAAGCTCAGTGGAAGATAATCGCGAGTGAAACAAGTTCAAATCCCCCGCGCTGATCGGTCAGAAATCACGTGTACTCTCTCCTGAATGGAGAATGACAACGTTCGATATTTCTAAAGCATACCAAGAAAAACAACATTATTAATATTACAAAGTCCCTTTTCATTGCTAAAGTATTGTCTAGTGGTCGTGGAGGTAGTTTCGTGAACGAGGGGAACGTCAGAAATCGGAACGGCGAGAGTTGGAACGTGCGACAACGAGACCACGTGCCACTCCGACTGGCGGAATTTCGAATTTCGCGCGGATACGGGTGGCGCGGTGCAGCGACAGTTGTCGAGTCCAAGCTGGTGGCACGTTCGCGGTTCTTTTCGCGCAGTGAGAAGAAAAAACGTGGTTATTTGGTGGTAATTTGTCTCGTGGCCGTGACACACGGCGGGTGGCACACCGTGATCGTCTCTGCTCCGTTTGCACAAGTGGATTTAACATTGCGAGCGAAACACGTGGATGCATGCCGTCCCGTCGACGGCGCCGTGCTTGCTGAGCGGTCGAGCTGTCTACACGAAAATTCCAGGTAAATACTCAGTGTTTTTCTTTCCTCGTGGCGTTTAACGTTGTCCACTGATGTTTATGAATGGCACTGTTTATCATTATTCGGGTGTCAGTGACTCGGAGTCTTGTCACGGCGATAACCTGTCTCGAGACGGTGGTTTTATAAATACGAGTTCGTGATTTATGTAGTTGACTAAGTTGACACATGTTCAAAATGGCGGTAAAGCTGTGCAATGAAAATTCGAGAGTGCACAGTGATTTGTTGAGTCGATATTATTGTCGAATTATGGATACACGTTTTATTGTTTTTGTGTTGTAGCGGATGAGTGGAAGGGTAATTGTTTGTTCTTTTGATCATTGTTTATTGGAATATTCTAGATGGTGATTCTTGTGTTTTTAAATATGTTACATGATTTTGAAATTCGACGCGAATAATTATAAATGGTGCTATCTTATGCTTCGGATAATTCTACTGATTTCGTATTTCTGTCGTATAACCTACAAACTTAGAAAATTATTGTGAATTTTAAATGTGGTTTGCTTTGATATATTATGAAATAACCAAGCAGATTATATCATTTTGTTATTTTATACAAGTGGATTTACTCCAAAGTGATTAGATTTTTTTTGGTCATGTAATAGAGAAAAATGAAAGTCGAATTTGTTTGTCAAATGAAATACTATTATAAATGTCTGCAATACTCTTTATCCTTTTTGACCTTAAACGTCGATTTGTCAGAACTGACGTCACCCAATGTCAAAGAGAACATTGATAATGCTCCTAATCTAATCCAGATTGTGGACATGATTTATATATTTAAATATTTACTCAAAATTGCCTGTCTGTGCACTCCTCTCGTGCAATTTCATCTTTATTTACTTCCTGACACTTGACGCTCTTCTAGATCGTTATCCTAGATAGCGATTGCTGTATCACTCTTATTATCAGCTTCACTATCATCTGATATACTGATGTTACATGAATATTATTATCATGATAATATCGCCGCGTTACAAATTGTTAACGACACAACTTCTTCATTAACCACGTGAGGAACAGTATTTCGTCGAACAGCTGTTCAACATATTCTCCAAACAATTATTTCAATCGAATAATGGTCGATGATTTTCCTAATAGCACTCTACTTTTCGATCGATATGTTTTCGAGGAATGAAATCATAAATTGCATCAATCGTATTGTAAATCATCGAATGTTTGCAAAAGAAATTTCTTTATTACGATTCCTTAAGATAGCTCAAGTGATTATTGAAATTCGACCTTTAAAATTATTGATTTTTGTAACATATCCGTAAAATAATTTTTAACAAAGTATTGCGATCCATTGTTTAAAATTATTTGAGCAGTAGCAAACTCTAATTTCACTAAAAAGTTTTTATTTTATTTCTTTTTCTAGCCTCTTGAATTATTTTCTTGTGAATATTTACGTACTTTTTATTCCTTCTTTTTCTTAGCGTCACGTGTGCAGGTATGCACGTGTATATAAAGGGTAAGGACAAATATCATCTTTCTAGGAGTGAGAATTAGCATAGGAAAAGTATAATTGATACCTTAAGGAAAATATGAAAATAGAGGCTTCTATCAAAGTGAATAGGCACGAAACGAGTCCTAGAAGGTCGCAGCTTAAGCGTTGCATAGTGCACACAGACGACAAACAGTAGTAGTGGTTCGTAATCGGTCGATTTATCGAATTGCCGATCGGTATCTGCCGACGACTCGTTCGGCGAGTATGCGCGATTCTCGAAGGCGAAATCCTGATTACGATTCCGCTCAATGTCGCGGTGACATCATCGAGGATCATCATCCTCTTGGAATTCCCTAACGATTAACTTTGCACGCGTTAACTGCGATCCTTTGCGTCGTGTTATTCTACCATTCGCTCTTCAAGGAATTTGTATTTGCGCTCTCGAGGCTGTCAGGGATAACTTCAACGATCGTTTCGGTTATTCGAAGATTTAGATTATCTATCGCTTAGAGATAAAATAAATTAACACTCAACTGGTGTGGTGCCAATGTTACAACGGAAATCGCCTAGTAATAAAATGAAAAATATTATTTTAATACCCTTAACACGGTAATTCTAAAGCCAATAGCTGTAATAAAATGAACGATAACTTAATGTGTAACAGGAGCTGGAGCTCCAGGGGAATGATTTATTTGAATGCTAAAGTCATGTTTTCATCCAACTGAAAGCCAAGGGAAACCTAGACGTTTTTTTCTATCGTTTATCGCTATTTATCAGTCTATCGAATATTTCAATTGAACTAGATACGGATGACAAAAGCCTCTCGATAGCGAGAGTTCCGGTATCGTGGCAATGTACGATCGTGTTCCTGTTCCGACAGTTGTTTTCCCTCGCACTATCGCGCTTAGAGCGAATTACCGACGTGTTGACTCTGCACGATTACAAAACTCAAAGTTTGCAGCAACGACAATGGGTCCTTCGAAGCGGGGGACCGAGTTATTTCTGCGAGTCGAATCACACGCGGTGACCGATGCGCAGATTCAGCGAACGTGCTTCGTTTTTAATCAACGATAGACCGCGGCTGGATATTTCGTCTTGTTTCTTCTCTGATCTATTGTTCGTTGTGGCATTGAAGGAGGACTACCTTGAAATGCAAATTATCGGTTTCATGAGGAATTTGTGAGAAGTGGATAGAGGTAGACAAAATTGAAGATTTTATCATTTTGATTAGTACGGTTGTATAATTGATGCTCAAGGTAGACTCGGTCATTTGCAATTGTAATCTTCGAATAACCTTAAAACTTTAAATTCCCTAAAGCGAAGATAAAAATATAATTAAGATCTACAAATTACTGTAGAACTTCGATTAATCGACTCAACACTATTTTCAAAATTGAAGTACTGTTTGAATGACTAATTTCTTTATTTTCCACAAATTATTATTAAATTATGGTTAAAAGCTTATTACACTCTTGTTGTTCCTACAGTGAATGCATACCTACAATCCAAATCCTCAGGACCGAATATCATGGGCACACTTGACCGAGTTAAGCTAGTTTCTATTTTTCTTTCTAATAGGTATTTTTTCCATGAAAAATAAGTATCCTGTAGATGGTTACGTTTTCATGATAGAAGTTTGCCAACCTAGGAAGTTGTCTCGTCGGTATGAAGGAACACAGAGTAAAAGTAGCGTTTGCCACGACCGATCGAATTCTTATGGGGAACACGTGCGAGCTACCGCGGGATGGGATCACGAAAGTATTTCTTCGGCCATAAATCGCTCTTACGTGATGTTTCCGGCGCGATCGACAGTCTGCCGACTTGTGAATGGCGGTCGAACATTTATCACCTCCGAATAAACATGATGCGAGTGTGTTTTCAGAGCGACGAGTCACACGGACACTCGTGTTTGCTGTGAGTGAGAGTTGAACGAGACTCTTCGTAGTAGCCTGTCTGTCTCGATAAGATTGCGACTTCGATTTTTCCCTTTTAGAAACAGTGATCATTCGCCATCAAAAGTGAGAGTGTTAGGAGAGTTCTGATAGTTCAAATATTATTGTGCTTGGAGTTTGAAGTTGAAAAGTACATATTCCGTGTAAAATGTAGTAGTATATTTTATTTTTGTTTGAAAAGCAGAAGTAATTGAGAAGAATTGTGTTTCATGTGTTAAGATTTTTTCCAAGGATTTATGATTGAGTAGGGTCTGAAAGTAGTCCCCTTTTTCTGTATGTTGAGACGAGCACGTGGTCAACACGTGTAGCTGATCCGTCGAAACAGTTTACGCCTCTTCGATGTTGCTGCTACGAGCTGCAGTTTCAGTGGACCCAAACGGAAACGGTGGTCGTGTTTACAGAATCTGTGAAGTCTCTGTTCTCAGCCTTATAACATTTTACATCATTGTCACATGCTGTTAAGTTATCAATTCTTCACAAGCAAACCGAAATATTCCCTTGTTCTTTCATGCTCGTATTCACTTTGCACGCGTCTGTCAATGTGTCAATATCTTCCACTTACGCAGCTGTATTCATTTACAGTCATCAAAACTTATTTCTTATCATCAATACTATTTATACCATTCTTTAAATTAGGGTTTTATCATCGGTAATTTAGATACTATTCATACTCGTGAGATGACTCTTTAATGCCACTATCTTAATATTATCAGTATACTGCGGATGTTTATGCATTTATGGGAAATTTAAGTGTGCAATAAAGTACAGAATTATTTTCACAGAATATTATTTTTGTCGTACTTAGACATACTTTTAAAGATACGAATTCGCTTAAATATCTACAGACTAGTTATCAATCTCCTATTTCCATACGTCCATTTTGCAATCGACGTTGCATTCAAACGAGACTCATCATTTGGCTGAGCATGATAATCTTCCTCAGATCCCACAACAGAACACATTATCCTCCTCGGTAGATTAATTTTCTTCGCATGGTACGCGGTAGAGGCCTAAGTGAATTAAAGAAACGCAGGGAACGTCTGAAACGCGTAATCACGTGCTGGTCACGAACCTCGGAATCCGCGTAAAATAAAAGCCGAGTTGTTTATAGTCTCGTGCCGTGTCGGTGGTCACGATCGGAGATCGCGCTTTTAATGACGAGGAGATTCCTTTTTGCCGCGGTTCTGTGGAAATACGTGGTCGGCATGCGTATCGATCGTCTCTGCGAAAAACTCCCGTGATTCATGATACCCTGGCTACGTAGGAGCCATGCAACCGAAAGGAAGTCTGGGGGAGGAATTCTTTTCGGTACGACCATTTGTTTCGGAGCAGAGGCCGCTGGTAGCCGCGGCGAATAAGATTAGCCCCCCTTTTTACGCTCGTTTTATTCCCGGTAGCTATAAACCGGCGCGCCATAGGTGTCCTGTGTTGCTCATTTCTCTGACTTACGTTCTCCATTTGCTAGATTACGAGCGGTGACAACGTCCGTTGCCGGCTATTACCAGCCGTAACTTTGAATTCTATCTGAACCGCCGGACCAATTACATGCGGGCCGCGTGTCGATGACAATCGAGTATTTATTCCCCTCGATGGGAGTAATGTATGTTACAGATTGATAATGCAAATGCCCCCTGCTTTTGCAACGAGCCTCCACTGTCTTGCATACTCGCTTAACGACATTCGCGCCAGATTCCCAGCCCGCTTGCTGCGGAGGAATTACAGTTGTTTTATGGTGGTCTCGAATGCTGATTGGTAATTATATGCATGAGGTCGAGATTGAAACAGTTTTTTTAAGGACCCTCCATTTCCTTATTATTTTTAATTTTTTTTTTTTTTAACAAATGTCTTGAATTACTCCAATAATTTATTCTGTGCTTTAGCTGATTATACTTAAGGTCACGTAGTATACTTCAATGTTTGCTCTTGCTTTCCCTGCATTTATGATCTAGATGCACGGCTAGCTGAGCATCAATCAAGATCAGAAAGCCTCTGAAAGGTAGTTAGGACTTCTTCAGTCGCCAACGCTTTTCAGTTCTCCAAGTGGAGTTCCTTTCCCTTCCACTGCTTCCTCTATCATTTTTACGAACCTCTATGCACTTCTGAGGAATCGGCTGCATCTTTGGTCGTGATTTACATCCCACATTTATGACGCAACGTAAAGTCCCGCAGTTTTCAGTAGAAGGCGGATACAGAATCCAGGAGCGATCAAATCTTTTCCCTTTCCGGGGTTTTCTTCTCTCTTGACAGTGTTTTCTTCCTTTTTGTTCTTTTTTTACGCCCTCGAACGCTTCCACGTCTTCAGAGATGATATATGAATTATTTACAAGCGATCTGCGCCTTATTACATCGATCTGCATGCCTTGAGAGCCTGTGATCACAGATACAGGTTTGCAGTAGGTCACTTCGACTTCCCGCTGTGAAATTAGTTTGAAGTTATATATTGTGCACCGGTGTAGGTAATATCTGTAAGTTACAACTTTGTCAGGATAATTAAATGGAAAAGTGAATTTAGTAGATAAACATTTCTTGAATAGTGAGGTTCTGTAAGATCAATCCATTGCTCGACTTTAGTGACTTTATTAAGTATTCAAATATTTTTGCCTGTGAGGAACGTAAATGTCCCAATAACCAAATACTTAAGATATATGTCTCAGTAAGTAAACGACCTAAAAATGCATGTCCCGATACTTGAATTGCATTCCAGTAGCTGAATGATCTATTTTATGATACCTTTTTTTTCTGTAGGTATTGGTTTTTATTAGGTTCACAAGAATTTAAGCTTAAAACTGAATAGAATTAGCGTTTGATATCAGGTAGTGGGACATGGTTGACTACTGGGACATTTAGCTTATTTTTCTGATTAAATATTCCAAGATTTTTATTTTTGGAAACTTGAATATATCTGATTTGAGCGCAATGAACGCAGTGGTTCACTCTCTGTAAGACGACTGCTCTAGATATGTACAGTTAACCAACGTGGCTATGACGAAATTTGCCTGCTATTTTCATTATGTCCTTCAGACACATACACACCTATCACTTCATACTTAAAGTAAGGATATCCTTTGATATTAAGAGTTAAAGAAACCCAACTGACTCAAACCTTCTGTTATCTACCAACCACGACTATGTACCATTCTATCAACGTTAAGTGCGAATTAATCCTATCATTCTTATCGTCGTTTGGTATCTTTCTATGATCGTTTACATTTCGTTATCTTGTACGAGCAATGTTAAATAATGTTTAACATGTTTGTCAGTATGGATCTTTCTATCGATCAGTGTTTATAATTGTGAAAGTATACATTTGCAATACAATTACATTGTATTGCACCTGGGTGTTCTACCTGTCCATTTTAATCGTATTTTATTTTTCTTGATTCTAATACGGGCGAAAAGCACTGAATATTTTAGTCCAAGTCGCGAGCAGAATTTCTTCGCTCGATTTTACATAAAAATGATCGAGTACACTAGTCTAGACGATTGCATAGACATTTTCATAACGTAGTGCCGCGTTCCTCAAGCCTTGGCGTGCGCAATTTGCAAAAATGGATACGTCTGACCATTTTTCTGCTACAACATTGACGATGACTGACTTGCAGGAACGGTTAAGCGCATTCCCTCCCCGTCTATCTTTCAATGGTTTATCGTACAGCCGCAGACATCTGTATATCTAGCAGTATGATGTATGAAATATTTATGTGCAACCTGGCCTTTATTCGCTTGACATCAATGCGTTTCCCCTTTGCGTTGGTAGCGATGCGTCTACATTATCAGATCGGACATTCATGTCTCTGACGGATAACGTCTTTTAGTGGAAGAAATTCTTATTAAGGGTATACTCTCATCGTAAGGATAGTTCTCGTGAAAATTGATTCGAGAGAAAAATTGGTAGCCATTAAATCTGCAACTGATGTGTTATCAGATAGGTACTATTATGACACAATTGGAGGATTTTATAAAAAGAAAAAAAATAATTATTAATAGTAGTAGGATAGAAACTTCGCAATTTTTCGGTCTAATTTTTCTAAATTTCACATATCGAATATTAAAACTCAAGTTGTGTTCCACATTACATCAGTTCTGTGTCAATCTTTGGATTATTCAGAGGTTTAAACAGATTTAATTTCTGACTTAAAAATAATTTGTCTGAAAAGGAAGAACCTTGCAAGTTTTGAATTGTCTGTCTCTAATAATGTAAGCAAAAGATTTCTTATCATATGAAGAGCCTATTTCTATGCAATAAATGCACACGGTTAAATTGGAGGAAGGAATAGTATCCAGGTTAACATATTTCATTGTAGAGTAGGGAAGCATTCGTTGGTCTCTGTTTTCACCTTTACAATTCAATATTTTAATGCAATCGTTAACTGTGCTCTGACGTTGTGTCGTTTAGTTCCGATACTTTTTATTCCTTCCCTTTTTTGCGAGGTAACAAGCGGCTCGCTGAACGAGGCTTAAATATGTTGTAAATTCTTCGCGCAACTGATAGGTTTATCGACAAAGAAGAAGGCCCGTGCGCCCGGTGCATCTGAATGCGCGTGCACGTCAGTTCGACGAAGTAATTTATTATTTGAGAAGTATTCACTGTTAATAAAGCCCCAGTCTAGGTAGGAAGCTAGGCTGCTCTCGCGCGAGTACGCAAGAAACAATGACTAAAACGATGCAAAATTAACGAGCGTGTTCGAGCAACAAGAGTTTGCAACCGACTCGTTGTTCTGTCGCTATTTCTTTAACGGGATGAAGGATACTAATAGTTGCGCCGATACAATACTTCTCTTATTAGGAAATGGCAATAACTCAATCTTATCGACGAAATCGGAGGACCTCCATTTGCGATACGATGGTTGACAGGAGGTTTAAAAGCTTAGAGCTGAATACCTCAAAGAAATTATTTTCTTTTTTAAGGTGGAGGAATATTTAAATGAACCCAGTTCCGAAGCGTATATCTACATATGTTTACTTCAGAAATATCTTCTGCTGCATCTATGTCTTTTCATTTGCCTAGTTTAGTTGACAATTTTCTTTGTTTCTCTGTTTAAGCAAAACGTAAAATCAGAAACGTTGCATATGGTGCCGTGAGTCTTGTTTCTTCAACATGGATTTAATTGTATATTTTTTTTCACACACACAAATTTCGACATCACGGGCGCGTTCGAGTTCAGGACGCGGAAAAGATACTCCATCATCGTTCGCGAAACACTCGGCAACACAAGCTTTAAAATTATGCCCGACGTGTCTACTACTTTCACGTGGAATTACATAGCCGAACGAGTTCTGTTCGACAGGCTCTCGTGTATGCAGTTCGCGTGGCTCTTGCAAAATCGAAACAACGATCCGCGGGACACGTAAATGTCGCTCCCTTTAGGCTTTAGGACACATTCGCGATTCGCGACGCCCTGTTACTTTCGTCAGCCGCGAGAAAAATTGCCAGCTGATTTCTTACTTCAAAAACTGTTCCTAATGGAAGTTCTCACATAAATATGAATATTTCTTGAAGCTCTAAATAAAGTACATTAAAAATCAAACCAGGGGGATTTAAATTGAGAAGGATATCTAAAATTGATAAGAATAACTAAATTTCCCAAAAAATTCTAAAAGTTTTCAGACCAGATCGTCGCAGTTTTTGTAAAAGAATATCAATTTTTTATAAAAATCGTTATACAAACTCTCTCTTAGCTAGTTAATAATGTCGCTCAGAGAACGCCGGCCTTGAAGGAAATCGAAAGCAATCATGGGCAATTAAAGTGCAAGGGGCCATTGTCACTGTCGTTGAAAGCTTTCTTCGTCAGTCGTGCGTGAAATTAAGGAAAAGAGAAAAGGGACGCACATCTGTCGAATGTAGTTTTCTTAGTAGCGGAAGTCGCGGCAGGCTGGAAAGTGTGGGTAGTCTTCCTTTGATAGAACAGATGATGCATTGTGCACGGGAAATTTTCTGCCTCATGAAGCCGGAAATGGATGTGGGTCACGTGTGATAACATTCCTCAGACTTCTATCACTCTCAAATAATTAGCGTATCGTTCATTTCAATCTTGTACTCGTATTTATTACGACTTTTCATTTAATTGAATAGCATGTTTGTCTTTTTATGTAACATTGCATTTGTTACTCTCGATTTAGAAAAATACTTTTATAGTAGTATAAAATATACCATATCTTTACCAGAATCACAGTTTTAATAATAGTAATGTGTTCAGATTTCAATCAATTGTTCGATTATTATAAACACAGCTCCAGAACACTTTGATTTTATTAATCACGAATTGTAATTAAATATTCTGCCAACCAAAACATTAACTTAATGTTGATTCGACAAGTGTTGCTCCAAATATACAAGACACAATATTTTTATTTAAATTTTATCTAATAATAAGTCCGCAAATGTTTTCACTGTCGAGCAACAACGGTTGCAATAGCCACAGAAAAATGATTCAGCAACGATATTTAAAATACAATTGGGGTCAATCGGTTCCCTCCCAGTGATCCGATGCCTACGCGAGGATAGCCTCGATAAGCGGAAATTAATTACTTTCGTGAAAAACAGAGAGTTTCACTCGCGGAGGACAGTCGCCGTGGGTCCGATCTCAAAGTGGGCTGTGCATGACCGTAATTCGCCGAGAAAATATGGCCCATTGACAGGCTAAGTACCGGTCATTACCACGCGTTATTGGCTGCGAGGCAGTAAGAAAATTAAATTCCCACGCGCGATTACTTTGCCGAGCGTGGCGCATCGGAATAGACGAGTCGCATCGTCAATAAGATCGAAATTATCGTTGACGAGTTATCCTCTTATCGAACAAACGACTGGAACGTCATATCCGTTAATTCGCCTTGACGCTGATAACCTGCGATAAATTAACTGTTTCATGGAGGACGACATTTACGGAGTGTCTTAAGTAGATGAAAATATGCACAGAGAAGATAGCGGAGCTTAATTGGGACAAAAAGTATCGTGTAACAAAATGTCGAATTTGTCTCTGTTTTAGAGTTAAGCAGGTAACACTTTGTCTATGACTAATACGTCTTCAAATATTTCAGAACATAGTGGTACAGTGTAGGTACAGTGACTCGAATCTTATACAAGTGTATTCTTCATTAATTTTTGTGTATTTTGTAGTTTTCTCTTCTTTTTATATTCTACTTTAGGATTTGTTAATATTATTGAGATTATGACCACATATTTGGGAACACCCTCAAAAGCCAACACGAGCTCATAAAAAAGTACACAGTGGAACGCTTTTATGCAAAATAGATAGCAGTAAAAGGGTCAATTTATAATTCCCTGAAGCAAGGAGTAAGAAAGTTCCTAATTAGAAAAATGTCTTAATTGAGAGTTTGGGGCCTCCTCATAGATCAGAGCCCTTCTAATTAAACAAATAGAAGATCAGTGGATCCTGCGGACCCCAGAGCTCTGTTGATGTAAAGTTCCTTCGTATCTCTCTTTCTCTCCTCTCCTCTATCCCTGTTTCTGAGCCTGTGTATCTCTCATCCTTATATATATCGAAATCGACCGCGTGTAAAACCAGTTCTGCGACTCGAGGCTCGCGAGAGGATAGAGCACCTTATACCAGTACACGCGGCTTTTCAAGCAAAATGGTTCACACTGATCACGCTTAATTATATTTTTCGTGCTTCCCTCCTCCATTCTCCCTATTTCCAGCTTGGTGCTCTCGCTGGCTGGATAGTGTGACCCATTCAGGGTATCTCTCATTTAGCCGCGTATCGTGTGTCGCTTTTACTTAACAGCAAAGCGAGCATTCCGCCCGACGCGCGTTCCAGCACACTTCTGCGCTTCTTCTGCAACGATAGCTCGCGTCGCTTTGCGACTGCCAAGTGTTTTCTCGCGTGACACTCCGTTTTACATGGACGAGGCGGTCTCGAGTCAGTTGAACGTGCGACGATGTCCCTCAGAGACCGTCCTTTGGGTGGCGAACGATCTCTTCAACACCCTTCGTCTTGGAGGGAAGAACCAGCCGACGACAGGCTGAGGAAAAGTTTCACATGATACGGGTGATGATTGGGACGGTCGTTTTGACAAGTTACGACTCGTCGGTGGTGCTGGAAGCAGATCGACTTCGAACTTGTGACTTCATTAGTTGCATTTTTTCCTGTGCAATGGGAGCGTTGCTTGAGGAAAACTGGATGGTCAAGGGAGCTTTCATGTATTGGGATGTAAGTGAGTCTTTTTAATGGAACTGGTTGTATGGAAATGTTTGAAGTCCGACGTTTTTTGGAGTGTAGTGGAGATTAATTATGGGATTTTTTTACAAGCTTTTGGATTGTAAGTTTTTTATAGAGTGTTATATATAAATATTGTAGCTGTAATATTTTTTATACCATGATTCAGTTACGATAATAATTAGTGGAATAATTTAGCTTCAGTTTTATTATATTTTACACAAAATTTGAGTGTGGAGTCTCTCGTTAAGGAGTTAATTTTTCACTGAGTCCTGCGGAGAGCTCTTCAAGTATAAGGTTCATTTTTTTAAAATTCTTGGCAATTCAAAAAATCTGTGAAGCTGAATATATCGGTATTCATATTTGGGGTCATAGTATTAATGATTTATGAAATATAATCACTTGAAGTTGCTCCATTTAAAAATTTGAATATTTGAAAATTTGAGTATTTGAAAATTTAAAGATTTGAAAATTTAAAGATTTGAAAATTTTAAGATTTAAAAATTTAAAGATTTGAAAATTTGAATATTTGTAAATTTGTAAATTTGAATATTTGAAAATTTAAAAATTTGAATATTTGAAAATTTGTAAATTTGAATATTTGGAAATTTAAAAATTTGAAAACTGGAAGATATCTGATTGGAGTATTCAACTTAGGGAACTCTACTTCTTTTTCGAAACAGCCAATGTAAACATTGCCGAACTATCAGCGAGCAAACACTCGACTCGCCACAGTCCACTACACTCGAAAGCAGTCAAGTTACCAGCTCCATTTTTGCCAATTAACATACAGATTCTTGAAGTCTCGTTTGAGCTTGAGAACTTGTTACTCTTCTGCCGATTCTTCTTTTCGTTTCGCCTGTTATTACTCTTGAAAGTAGTCGACGATCCCCAACAACATATCGAACGAAGCTACATTGAGCTTACTTCATACATGCGATTAAAGTCACGCAATTGTGTGGATCTTCAACTGTCAATCGGTGTTAGGAGAATTGCAAAGTGCAAAGAACACATTGGTCCATTAATTGAATGGTGATTGAAGAGATGGTAGATACGTACATCATCACGATCACACACTTTATGTCTGTATCGTGATATTTGGGTGTGAGATCTGTCATTCGTCGATACCCTCTGAGTTCTCCCCTTTTTCTTGGCTACGATCAAACAAACATCGTGTCCGATCTGATTCAAGACACGTTACCGTTTCCCTATTCTCCTGCAGCAGAGGCGACGTGCAGTTTATTTAAATTGCTACAATGCTTCGTGCCTACGATCAAAACATTTTAATTTCGCATTATGGGAGTCGTGAGTTTATTTTTCGAGTGCATTACAGTATGGGCAATCGTTCGGTTAAGGATTTGTGAACCTTTGCTTCCTGTTTCTTGGAATATTTGAAACTTTCATGCCTTCTCATAGCCTCTTCTAATCTTTGATTTTAGGGCTCCTTTTTTCTTGATTTCTTCGTTGGATTCTTATTTCTTTATTTGAAAATACAATCGTAAATATTCCTTGTATCAGATTTACGATTAATCTCACATTTTATTATGGTAACGTGTTATTTCCATTGAAACAATTAGAGCCACGTTCAGCTGTATAATGACTGGAATTATGGTAATAAAGTGGAAGTGATTGTTTCAAAGTATCTGAATGAGCAAGATCTTATAATCTCTGAAGTATGTAGGTCTACATAACGTAAATGTCCTAATACCTAAAGGCTTAAGATGTCAAATGTCCCAGTAAGTTAACAACATAAAACTGTATGCCCTGAGATTTTAATTATGAGGTTCCAGAAACTGTGGATACCGTTTTATGACACTAGTTTTTATGTTTAATTAGGTTACCTAATACACAGGAATTTAAGCTTAAAATTGGATAAAATTAACGTTAATGTTCAGGTATTGGGACATAGTCAAGTACTGTGGCATTTACCTAACGTGAATCATAGGTACATGTCTTTCTATCTCGCTTATTATTA
This sequence comes from Calliopsis andreniformis, assembly GCF_051401765.1. NCBI lineage: Eukaryota > Metazoa > Arthropoda > Insecta > Hymenoptera > Andrenidae > Calliopsis > Calliopsis andreniformis. Next base: position 9,549,119 of record NC_135073.1, on the reverse strand, counting down.
TTCATATTTCTGCTAATCATTACTATCATGTCTTTATAATCCTAATTAATAAACGGGAGAAGGCAGTAAAAGATATGTAGCACCTTAGTGACCTAATTCTCAAACTCTATATTTCCTAATAAGCTATTGAGCAAGCTTAACTCTTTATGAACTCTTTTAGAATGTAAAACATTTCATTAGGTCCACATTGCCTATTTCGAAATCGTTATTTGAGAATTACTCCTTTCATTAGTTTCTAGCCATAAATTTCTTAAAACCTTTCATTAAGTTCTTAAGGGGTAGATTTAGATCGGGCAGATTGTTAAACCGTAAGTCATGCTTCACTAATAACCTTCGTCATGTAATCGCCACGATCGCGTTGTGTTTTCAATATACTTCGAATTCCTCCAAGTGCACGACAGGATAATTGCACGTTACACAGGTTAATAATATTCAATTAATGATAAAGATGTAATGAGTAATGTCACCTGTCAGCGTTGTTAAGCGAATCACTCAAAGACAATCTAAATGTCGAATCATGCCTTTTGCGAGGAGCATCATTTATCTGTCGACTTGGGTTTCTAATCCCCTCGATGATTGATTTACAAACTGAAGTCATTCGTTTTCATAATTGAATCCGTCAATTTCAATGTATACTGAAAGCATCGACAAAAAAATCACTGCATTACAAAATTACGGTTCAAACGTCACTCAACTGTTACAAAAACTCATAATGCCAGCTCGGAGACCTAGAAGTCAGGGTACGCTAGACTCGAAGGAGGTTCGTAGACCTCGCTAAGAGATAGGTAACCTTGCAAGGCCTCCTCGCAACCTCTCTCTCCCAGCAAGGAACCCGCTATAAGACGTTCAATGGAAGGAGACGAGAACTGGAAAGAGCTCGGCTGGCCAGGACGCTGGATGCTCGCGGTATTTAGCAGCCGTTAAATGACTCTAAACAGCTCTCACAGAGTGACCAGTTCCAGCCTCATCCTTTCTCTTTCTCTTGTTCATGGTAGTGCGTGAAGTCAGCGGTCACAGAGCCTTGTTCGTTTTCGCAACGCCCTGTCCAATATTCCTTGGTTACGTTCATTCGCAACGTAACACTCGAAGGAAGTCCGAATTGCGACTAAGTTACGTTTACATTAGGTTGCCTTTTGGCCAGGCAACTAAGTTGATCAACCTGAAGTTGATCAAAGTTCTCCATATAAATTTTAAACCCAATTTCAATCAAATTAAGACGACAATTCTGATCGACTTTAGGTTGACCAACTCGGTTGTCGAACCAAAAGTTGTCTAATGCAAACGTACTTTTAGGTCAAACATCAGAGTAAAAGATTCTGATTACTCAGTTTTCTAGGCCAGTCTCATTGCTTTGCTAATAAATAGTCCTCCTACAGTCTTACGAATTACCCTTTTCCCTCAGATGCGTTTCAGTACAAGCGTTCCGTCCCCAAAGTGTACTCGCCATTGAATCACAAGCAAGCAACCCATAGAGTCAAGATCATTAACAATCCTCTCCTTCAAGCATTCTTCGTCACGCTTTGCCGATCGATCAGATGTTCCGTCGAGGAGTGTGTGGTCTCTTTGTGCCTTACGGAGTTCTTGTCGCGGTAGCCAGCAAACATGACTCAGACTTTATTAGAGATTCCGTTCGATGCGCGGCAAAAAGGTAACGCGAGTCTGCGTTCTCTCCGTTTTTGCGCCCCGCTCGACAGAGTCCTGCTGGAGGAAAAATTCGCTTGGTCGATCGACATTGAAAGGTCGCGACGTTGAAAGCACCAGGAAGCCTGTCGAAGGTCAGACCCCTGAACCCTTCGCGACCTTCTTGAATTTCCTCGCGAAGGGCTCGCGCCGAAACGCTTCTGTTCGACTCGGAGGCGCGATCAGCCTCTCGCTCCTTGGCACTTTAATTCATCGTGCGAAGGGTGCAACGGTTGCGTCGCGAGCGCAACGCTTTGTAATTACACGTCGTCATTATCATCGCGCTACCCGAGTTGACGCGATGATTATGGGGCACCGACGGAAGTAAATCGTGAATGGTCGGTGAACAGCCCGGAGCAAGGAGCATGGTCAGGTAGTGCACCGCAGCCGATTCAGGCAGCGACGGGTTCGCTCGCGTGAACTTATCGCGCTGGAGATTGAATTTTGCACGGCAACCGTTCGACCGCGGGCTTTTTGTTTTGCAACGTGCTTGGCCAGACGTCTGGCCGTTTTAACATCGAGGATAATCGGTGGCTAGCATTTATACCGAGTTTCGAGCGGTTAATAGCGATTTTCATGCTCGATTCGGGGTGAATGAAACGCTTCGTGGCTTGCACACCTTGTGGTCTTGGGAATAAAGGATTAGCCTTGATTATCGCGGATGGTGTCTTTGTTACGATGCTGAAGCATCCTAGTTATTGGGTTGACGTGTGTACTAGTTAACATCGAGTGTTGCATATACATATTTATCGTCACTTATAAATATGTCGACTTTTAGTGTTTAACTTGGTATCTATTCTTTTCTCCTATTTTTTATACTTAGAATCTCTTGCAGGTCCACAATTTCCTTAACGAGTTACTTAAATAGCTTCCTCCATATTTACATCAGCGTTTCAGGTCATAGTACCTAAAGCAAGTTACAAAAGCATTCAAGGTCTTTCTCTCTTACAAGCCACTCTTTCAGTAGGTCTATGAACGACCTTCACGTCAAAAGGGTTCAAGGAATCAAATCCAATTTCGCGTCCTTTGTACACGCTCGAGTACATCAATATTCAAGCAATTGAGGCAACCAGCATCGCACCATCATCAAAGTCCGTTCAGAAAGAGTTGTCTGACGACACATAACGGCATCACCCTTACTTCCCGTCCACAGGCCTTAAGAATACCTAAGCGCCACGTAATAACAAAGTTTATCTCTGCTCGTAGCTCGGAGATAGTCGGGGAGTATCGTGGTCGGGTGATTAACTAGCCACAGGGAAGACTATTGTGACAGTGAGGTGTCTCAAACTGGCTACGCCGTGCGAATGGATATACCATGTACCTCTAATTATTGTCGCTATCGCCGTACTTATCATCGGAGCGATTGTGAGGGCAGTTGAGGGGAGCAGTGCATTTAATTCTAATTAGTCGTTGGTCGATCAGAAACCAGTTTCGAAACCATCGAGGATCCACTGTCGAAAGGAACTACTGCCTCCTTATTCTCTCCTCGAGATATCCTTCGCACGTGAGAGATATCGTAAAGCCACGCACCGATTACTCCACGCACTGTCTCTTTATTCGGTTTTTTGCTCTGTTTTTCCTCGAGCTAGACATGCCGCCACCTATCTTTTCCTCCACTGTCACGGTTATCGGTCATTTCGTAATTTGAATAATTTATGGCGACGATAAGGATAGGAGTAGCGGCGCCCCATGTCTGGCATAGAAAAGAACCTTTCGTATGATCAACTGCTGTTTCCTGGCTCTTCCTCTTTGGCGCGGGTCTTGGAACAGGACTGGGGACTTCCGACGTTCTTGCCTGATTGGCACATTTCTTGATAGTCTGGTCTGTTGAGAGTATGGAGAGGTGAGGAGGTAGTGACAAATAAGCTCGTAATTAGTGTAATTTTATTAGAACGTGGTGAATTAAGGAGAATCTCATTAGATGTAGATTTTTAATTTTGTTTCGTCGTCAGTATTTAATATAAAGAATTTCTATGCATAATAGTTTTTAAGTGGTTTAGAATTCAAGTAGTAAAGTTCGAATATTGTGGTAGTCTTCAGATAACCTTGCGAGTTCATTTTATTCTAATTATAAAAATAATATATTCGACAATGACCTGACTAAACATACCATTAAATTTCAATTTTTGTAGAATTCCAAAGTCTAATTCATTTTAAATTTCCTTTCCCTTGAATCACGAGTTTTATGAGCTTTTACTCCAAAAGAAGCAAAGTCTTACGCTCAACTTCTTCCTAGTAAAATCTGAATTTTCATTCTTATCTAGTATGTCCAGTACCATTTCATCCCAGTACATATGTCTCCTTTAACGAGTAGCAGTAATCTGACAAAGTGGAAAGTATCACGTGTTACTCCATGTCGGAGACTCGTTTCAGGAACTCATAGCATTGGAAACGGGCTGTTGTACCTTTCATTACTCAACTAAATGTACACAAACGTTTAACGAGTGTTAAACCCATAAAGGTGTTGCTGACACTATGAGCTCGACGCCTCCGCTTCTCCAAGCTCCGAGGTGTTCCGTTACTTTCACGGAGTAGGGTGGGTTACGTGTAGCACGCATTGACGCTAGGAACGAGAACAGTTTGCTTTTATTTGAGAAAAATTGCCTGTTTGAGAGGGAAATTAGCGACTTCTTTCGTGCCCTTTTCACGTTTGCTCGGAAACCACTTCAATCGAGACAAACTTGAGCAAACACTTCCTATTGTTCGATTTCCACGGATGGTCGTTTAGAATCTCCTTTACGTTTCCTTTGAAAGTCTACAATTGACTATAGATAGAAAATCTTATTTGCTTCGACGCCGAGAAGGATACGAAGCCAGGCAAGCGATCAGACTTTATCGTCACGCGATGACTCGTGCGTCATATCGCGTTGTCGTGCAAACCATTGGCACGACAGTAGTCCCAGTGGCTCACGAATGACTGTGCATCGCGTGGGTATAATACGGTTGAAAATTCGAAAGTGAATTCACTGTTTTGTCTGTTCACTTCTTACCTTCTTGATACCTTCAAAATCGAGAAATCATATTCGGTTTTAGGTGAAATATCCGTGGTGTAATTTGATGAGGTGCAGTTCACTTGAAATCCATATCTACTAAGAAAGTGTGTTGAAATATTTGATAAAGTGAGTAAGAATATCGCGTTGTAAATGGTGACTTTATTTTCTACGACACTGCAAGAAAAAATAAGGAATCATACTTGAGAACATACATTTTTTCAGAGTTAATCTTCTAGAGTTCTAAGATTCGTATAATATTAGGTTGATTGCAAACAAAATGAGAAAAAAGGACGATATCCTTAGTCGTAAGAGATAGAAAATTACTTAGTTTTAGAATACCAAATTCGTAATTTATTTAATATTTAAATAGTAGATATGTAAGATAAGAGCAGATATACATATAAATGAAGTTCTAAATTATTTAAGTATTTAGAAATCAATATTATTCTTCTACTCTCTATTTTGTCTCTCTATTATCGCCATCAACACTCAATAAATTAACACACACCTCATATCATGACATCTCGATGAAATCAATTTTCCATTCAATGTCGTCAATTATGAATGCAGATAAGGTCCTGTTACTCGTTTCAGGAGGTCGAAATTAAAAAAAAAATGAAGACAATGTCTGCATAACTCATTCTGGCATGGAGGCGCCATCTAGACTCATCTAATTGCCAATCGTGACTTTTTCCCTGGCAGAAGGCTAAACTGTCCGATTGTATCGCACGCGCGCATATAAATAATATGGAAAAGACATTTTGTACCATGCCCCGGCTCGCCAGTTTCTGCTTCGAATAATTTGTTTTGCAAACGAGCCTTTAAGGTGTGCGATAAGCATGACTGGTCGATGAAGCTTGTCATGCGGATTCTCGTCCCCTCTTTATCTCTCTCTCATCGTGCCTCTCTTTCTCGCACTTCCGTTTTCTCTTGCTCTCATCCGCATGCACGCCTTATGTGTACCAACCTGTCGAATCGGTTGCAACTCGACTTGTCCCTTCGGACGGAAGGACGAGGAGACGTTCGTCCCCATCGCAGATACCATCGATACCTTTTTGCTGCGTGGGTGATTGATCGAGGGCCTTCTGCTAGCTCGTCCACATAAACATGATCTTTGCATGGTTATTCCGTGACTTATTGGTCGGACACCCGCGTTGATGCGCGCGACAGACTCCTAAATCTTTGGGATACCCTGGACATGTTTGTGCCTTGGATACTTTAATGCAAGATAATTTGAAGATATTCATTATTGTACATATGGTTAATATAGGGATAGAATCGTAAATATGATTACACTACCTTTTTGGGGTACCTACCATGTGGATGATGTTCAGGGGTTGTTTTCATATCTTCTTACATGTATAGTCTCGGTCTCCCTAGGTTCCCATCCCTAGAAAGAACAATTTACATCTGAGGATTACTAGCTGTAACAGATACAGTGCTGTACATTACTGTACTTGTTTATCATCAACTAAGTACTAATGATTATGCAATCATTTACCTGAATGGAGTGCACTCATAATAATTAATTCGAAGCTACAAGTTAACATTTACGAAAAGTCTTACTTAATACATTATATTTTTCAATGTACCTACTGAATACCTCATCAAACAATCAATAAATACTGGCAAATAAATGGATCACAAACAACGTACCAGTAAATCTCAACTCAACATTTCAACACACCAGCAAAGTAAATAATAGCTTAATTTACTCAGTCGACACAGTCTTGAAGACGATTTCAATCCGCAGAGTGCGTGGCTCGTGAATAACGTGGCTCGGTAGTAACAGAAAACGTTAGACTAACGGAAGGACAACAGAAAGAGAGAGGACGTTTTGTAGTTATTACGTGATGCGTTGCGTAAAATATCAATGTCCTCGCGAGCAAGGTCTCCCCGATAACGATCGTCATTGATGGACGCGCACGGGACACGCATCTTGTGCAGGTTGCAAGCGGAGATCGCCCTGGCAACCCGAACGACCACAATTAACCTTACGTAACTCCGCTTCGGTCTTTCCTGGTGGCCTGGTCGGCTGTTCGCCGCAAAGATAAACTGCACACAATGCATCGCACGGAAGGCAGGGCCTGGCGACGCTCGAAACCGGCCTGAACCAAGACGAACGGTGTCTTCCTCGTCGTTTTCGCTGGCGAATATATCGGCGATAATTGTTTTTAGTGCCTCCACGCCACCAGGAAGGCGGACACGCCAGCTACGTGCTAATCGAAATCGTAAATCCGACTGATAAGAACCACCGCAGTTCCACGTACGCCACGCTGTCAACGTGATTCGCCCGCGCGAATGAAGCTTCTCCAGAGAGAGGAAACCTTTCTAGTCTGCGCTGTGATCCGGTTTCGTCGCGTTGGGTAGACATTTTTTCGAGGTTGTCATTAACGCGCATAGATTTCGCCGATAAACCCTAGACAGGGCGACCATATTTCGTCTTTATTTAGATGTCTAGCGAGTATCTGAACGAGGGAAGCGAATGACATCGGTTTACTGGGGATCGTGGAACATTTGTCACTTGGAAGTTTAGGGAGAAATTTTTGTAACAAATATTTGTATTGAGACTTCAATCGCGCTGAACATAATCATACATCACGTGTCTCATATTTCTACAATATTAAATTTAAGGAAACCAAAGAAGATCTAAAAATGTTCACAAGAATTAAATATTATATTCATCTTTTTTAAGATGAGGGCTAATATTAGACCTTCCAAAAATGTGAAGCTTCTTAGATTCAAACAATCGTGGTTATTGAATTTTCTTAGCACTATGTAGAAAAATATCCTCTAAAAAAGATTAAAATTTTAAAAATAGTATTACTCTTCAAGCTTCAACTATTATAACTTAAAGTCACCCTTGAACAAGCACTAACTCATAAACCAGCTATCAGAATAGACTCTTCCGCTTTACATTTGATTTCCCATCAAACCTACCCACTCCCGCCAAGAAAGTGCATTTTCGTGTAAAGAATGCAATGCCCAGTCATATCGCTAATAATAGAGAGCACGTGAGTCCACGTGTGTCTATCCAGCCGCAGATATTATTATCGATTCCGTTACAGGAACTTTCCTTAACATAATGGATACTTGTAAAGCTCGTTACGACGGTGCAGGGGCTCGCGAGTTCGCGCTGGAACGCAGTAAGGTGGCTCGTTCCCGTTTATGGTCCCCTTAAAATTCGACGACGATCGCTGTTACGCGGCGTGATTAACATACTTCAATGTATCGCGAGCACGACGTCGGAGTATCATAAGTGGCGAGTCGCCGGGACACGGACAAACGACAGAGCGTCTGTTGCAATCGGTTCTCTATGCAGAATGAAGCCTTAAAAGTCGGTCGGGGTCGTTTCCATACGATTACCCTGTTCCGCGTGCTATAAATACCGGGACTTAACATTTATTGATTTACATAAGTCCCCGAGCGCGGGTAAATAATGGAGCAGGGTTACGGGGTCGTCGCCCATATATTTTAATAAAATTAATGCACGCGCGCGGTAAATAATACAGTCCCAGCTTGAGACTGTGACGGCCGAACGAAACGGCGAACGGTGGACAACACTGGCCCGCGCATCGCGATATTTCCGCGCTCGTAACGTGCAATAGAGTTCTTGATTTAGCGCTTACCTCAAAGCGGGATTCCTTTTAGCGACTCGCTGATCGTCGTAAACGGAAACAAACAGCTGCTCCTGGCCTCTGGAGGGAGTCAAGGAAGAGCTTCTCGTCGAGGGATCGAGGAAACGTGGACGCTCGAACGGGAGAACGACTTCCCGCATTCGTACACCACGGTGCTGGTACATTTGCATCGAAACGATAAGTTTATTCGCCGCGGTAATCCACTTATTAATGTGGACGCGAGGCGAGTTTTTCAGCCGTTCCTCGCTGACACCCGCGAAAATTTAAACGTCCCGCGTCGCGTTAACGAACCCTTGCTCCCATTGTCGACGAATCTCGGTCGAGAGTTTTCTGCGAGCGCTGTGGGAGGAACTGCACGCTCCCAGGAATCGCGAGCGAAATTACTGGCGGTGTCCGCTTGACAATGTCGGCGTAGGACGTGGGAATTTGTGGCTGGCGATAGGTCAGCAATGAACGCCGTACCTATTTGAATAGCCTTGATAGAGGTATCGCGAGTGGAATTACGCCTCGCCTGTAATATTTCGCGTCTGTGGACGGGGAGGAAGTATTTTGTTACACTTTTTATGGCACCTCTCGAATGGAGGACAGAAATTTTCTAGTTGTCAGCGGGCTTTCTACGGGGGTTCTGATGTATCTACGACTGTGAAGCAAAACTGCATAAGTTACATCTTTAGAGAGTTTGAGTCCTAATTAAAGCCTGTGAAATAGAATTTCTATTTTCGGTAGAAGAAGACTGAACTAAAGGAATATTTTTCTTAAAATACTAGAATATACAACGTGGATCCATGATACATATATCAAAAATAAGCACGTGACTTATTCCGTTTTGTCTTATGATCACAAACATAAAAGCTTCAACTTGGTAAACATTTCGTCTTCTCGCTGAAATAAAGTGGCTTAACTCGACATCGTGTGATGGATCAAACAACTGCATACCTTCTTTACTTTGGAACTTTGTTGATTTTGATCTTGCGCGTTGTAAAGTATTTTATGTATATTTGACGTACAGAAGCCTAGTCTCACTTCAAATAAAAACATACCGAAGCATTCGATCAGCTTTGGAGTAATCACAACATTATATGCGACTATATTAAACTTTCATGTAATAAGAAAGCAATCTTAAGTCCAAAATAGATTGACACTCATTCAATCTATCCAATTGTTTCGAAACTCGCAAAACGCAAGCGTAGGAAGCAAAGCAAATTATAAAGTCGTTGCTACCAGACTACCAGACCCATTTTAAATGTATCACTGCACTTCGTCACTCTACCATGAAATTAATTGATTGGATTTTTCCTAAGACCCAACTGGTGATCAAAGACTGCAATAATAGTACATTTACAAAGTACTAATTCACCAGCATAAAATGTTTTCCAACATGCCATACAACGAAATTCGATCCCCAGGGAGTGTCTCTAAAATTGAGTCATTGAAGGATAGCAAACCCTTTGCTCTGCAATAACTAGTAGCACAAGGGGCGTAGCCATTGTTAAAACCCTGTTCAAGTCACTTTCGCAAATCCGCGATTAGTGGCGGTGTCCATATCTGTCTGCGCGTTAACTATCCGCGACGGCGATATACAGGGAACCGATATTTAATTAATTTTTACGCAATAGTCAAAACACACTCCTTCAAATGTCAGCCCGACCATTTTGTAAACCAGTTCCGCGATTGACGTTGATTTATCATCGTGAATACGATTAGCGTCTCGGTTCCAGCGCGACGACGATCGTATATTTTGTCTTTCGAATAATATTTAGAGAAGAGAGAGAAAAGAAGAATGGGGAGAAAGAAACGTCCGCGCGAACACGAATCCTTGCACGATTTCGGGCGCCGCGTCGTTTGGGTCTGGCGGAAAGCCACCCAGGTGTGAAGTTTCAGTAGGAACGAAGCGATCCAGGGAGTAAATTAGTGGCAATAATTTCCAGCTGATAAGAGCGACACGCGTCTCGAACAGAGCAGCTTGTTTAATTCAATCGAACTAACTGGCCGTGTCCAGCGTGGTCGGAGGAATGGCATTCGATCGGGGTGAGGTATTGATACCGCGTGGCATCGCTGGTATCGAAGCTATTTACCAGGTATCTTGACGCCCTGCTCCCGCCCCTCTCTATCGCGATCCACGAATTCCCACGTCCCACGTAGCCGTGAGGTGACAGTCCGCTATCGAACAGAGTTTCACCGACTGCCGTTTTCTGCTGGAGAGAGAGGTCGATTTAAAACGCGAGGAATCGAATAGCGGTTTTTGGCAATTAACCAGCCACGTAGGGGACCCTCATCATGATACCAGTTCGCGCTCTCCACTTTCGTTTCTAGGTCCTTGATGAAGAAGTTTCACGGGTTCTACGACTTTATTCGCTGCTGGGTATTTTTGGCGAACGAGGAAGGCCCACTTTTGGTGAAGGAAAGGAGATGGGGGCATTGTTCAGGTTAATCGATGGGTATACTTTTGGTTGCAACATGGCAGTAATTGTGGGAATTACACATATGTATATTATAGATGACAATTATCTACAGTTATAACTGTAGCAGCTAGGAAATGAAAGTCAGTTGGTTGCTCGGTGTCACTGGTGTATTATTTCTGATTTTAAATGATATAAAGATTCTGTACCTAAGAGTTAACGTGAGCCAAGTCCTTTTTTGTTATTTTTCAGAAGAGCGGAAAAGGTAATTCGATTATCCATTTCTTAAGATAGGACTTGAAATAGTTTATAATATTAAATTTCCTTCACTTATGATGTAACTTAATTAAATTCCTGTTATTCTAATAAAATGAAGAAAAAGCAATACCTGTAAAAAATGGACATGGTTTAGTCATGACTCTCAGATACAGAATTGAATCTTCCATCTACTTAATATAAATTTTGATTTGATTTTATATGTGGAGTAAACTCAGTTTTGAGTCAATAATCCATCTGGAAATCTATCCCTGTCTTTTTGCTATAAAAAAGAAACTCTGTTGTCAGTTGGAATAGGTTTCTTGCAAATGTCTCGTGTCAGAGACTCAAAATTGCCAGACCAGAGTGTCTGAGCACGATCATCGTTCACCTGTGAAATCACCTGAGGTATTGAATGCCGGCAGGTTGCCTCGATCCGACATCCGGCGATTTTCTAATATTACGTCCGCGCCCCGCGATCCAGCTCGTGTTCTCGTGCATGACTTTATTGTTGGTGAGTTCACTGAATGAAACGGCAGTCGTATCATGTCCTATAAGTATATCCCACTTGACTCGGCACAATCGATACACGATCTCGCAGTAGATCGACCGATCGTGATCCCAGTTGCCCTAGTAGAAACCTGTTGACTCGTTGAACTTTAAAATGCACGCTGAAACTCGGGAAAACGTTGTCCCACTCGTGAAAGAGCGTTCCCATGCGAATTCGCCCTAAAGAAGTAGGCAAAACCAACTCAGACTATCTTTAGATAAGTTTATACGTGTAGGTATTGTAACGATAGATTTCTAAGTAAATTAATTTTTTTTATCAATTATTGTGAAATTATTAGAGATATAAGTTTATAAAATTTATACTTAGTTACAGTTTTATTCAATTGGTTTAGTGATATTATATAATCAAGTTGGAAAGGATAATGGGTCCAAAGTATACTTCGACTATTTGAGATTATTCTTCTCTCTAGCGTTTCGGTGGGCAAACTAATCTGCGAAATATAATTAGCTCTGGTGACTAACGCAAACGGTTCTGCTAAATTTAGCTAAATGCAATCATAACAGCGCAGGTGGTCATTTCACCCTTTTCAAGTGTTTGACAAGTCGGGATTATACGAGCTGTGCAGCGCCGTTAGTGAGTCACACTAAGGCTAATTATAATACCTTTTGCCTGAAGGTACGCGCAGGGCATCCTTTTGTTCTGTTCTTTCATCTATCCAAACGCTAATTTGTATCTCCCGCAACAATAACATTAATTATAGCCCTCTTTGAAGAGCAAATACTGAACGAAGAGGGTGGAGGTCTTTTACGATTGGACGAAGGTGTAAATCACTCGTTAATTAAATAACTTCACCGACCTTTCAAGTTGTTCAAATTCAAATGAAATTTTTTAACTGCCACTGTAAAATATATTATATTAAATATTTCTGAGAAACATTTTTCAATACTAAACGCTACAGTTCTTCCGACTAATTCAGCGATAACCCTTATCTAGACGTAACACCATATGTCGTAGCATGCAGTATTTTGTCTCAATCGCCGCAGAATAAAAATAGAAATAATTATGAAACCGCAGTAAAGCATAACGATGTAATCTAACAAAAGTAACAAATTTCGTGTCAAGGGTCGTGGAGTTGACCGAACGTTACCATTCTTATTTTCATACACTTACTCTATGTACTTTGTTTAGCGCTGACTCATACCGTACATCGCGGGTTTCTTCTGTTACAGGTGTACAAGAAAATGCGCGTAAGGTCAAGGTGACGGCAGAGCATGGAGACCATGGAAGACAGCGGTGGGCTGCGGGTCGATGGCTCGAGAGGAAGTGTCGCGACGAGTTTACCCGCCTCGAAAACAGTGAATCAGTTGAAAATAGTGGAAAGTGGTGATAACAGTGGCAAGGTTTTTAGCGGGAGTAAATCAGAGATGGATCCTTACAAGGAACTGGAGCTGTACCTCGCCAAAGTTAACGTGAGTCTTTTGCATGAATACATTTTTCAATGGAAATAACTTTATTCGATACTTTGAGTGCCATGTTGTATTCACTGGAAATTTGCTCACGAGCATAATAATTTCAATCTTAACTTTTTGTTAGTATTACTTATAATCATATAAAAGCTATCGTTTATATAATATAAGTGATCCTGGCATTCAAAATTTTAACAGGAGAAATATTATACAAAATTATAAATTTATCTTTATTTTAAAAATTGTTTTCACTGCATCTAAATATGGATGTAAAGGGGTTAAATGTTAGTATGTACTTCTCTAGTTCTAGATATTTCTATTCTTGATGGTAGGAATATACTCTATTAAGTACCATAATTTAGGGTTGTGATTGTTTTGAATGTCGTAAGAAATATTTTGCGTTTTCAATGCGCATCAATAAGATCCTCACGCGACGCAATACTTTCCCAACACGCCACAACATTGGTCGATCATCAAGTTTATCGGTCCCTTCGTTGAGAGCAGTCGGAGCGATCCCAGTGGCCGAGCATGCACAACAAATTGAACGTGACGCCACGATCGCCATGCAAGATTCCAAAACACGTTTCGTCCATGACCGCCTGGTCCACCTCTTGTACGTCGCCTTCTTGCTTCTCAGGTCTTTTTATTCCATCTTTGCCGACCGCGGTACATCTGTTTTAGGGACCTCGACTACAGAGCTAAACGCCTTGAATGACACCCGAAAGCGTGAGCCGGTTTTCACTTCAGAGATTCTGGTCTCCATGCCGCATTCTGCTTGAACTTTTTGCGAAACTTTTTTATGCCCTCCAGTCATACCTCGAAACGAAATTATAATAGGTTCTGATTTTTTTGGAATTAAATTGATGATGGAAGTGTGGAATTTTTTAAGGATATATTACATTTTTTTGGAGAGGTTACGTGGTGCAGTAGAGTTTATTGCAGTTTTTATTTTGAAAGTGAATGTACTGCGAGGAACGTCCAATTCTTGTTGACGTTGACACTGATTGATAATCCTCTGGCTTTGGTTCTTGGTGGTCCAATATCTTCAATAATTTCGGAACTCTTAACTCAACGCTAATTAGTCTCTTAAGGTCATTTCCCTTATCGTAAATTATAGCTCCTCTTTTTATATTTATATGAGGATGGTTCTTCAATAATCTTGAGCAGCCAGTGTATTTGTCGCTATCTTAAATAAAAAATACTAGACACTATAACTATAACTGTAATTACAAGCACTACTTCTATGGTTGATATTAATTAAATTTTTTACGTTCAAAAATTTAATATTTAATTATAAAAGCTTCTAGTTAGTTATGATTCTAGTATTCTCAAACCTCTGGTCTGCAATTCCATTCATAAAAATTCATTCACTCGCCACAGAATTCCTGTCGTTTCGTATTCGCTTCATCAAAGGTGTCTTGTAATGTTGTAATGCCATGTTACTCGCGACCCAGCAGTCGTATGACAAGTATTAACTGTTTCGAATTCTCTTACTCTTGCCGTGGTCGGCACCTAAATTAGTACACCTGTTTCAGAATCGCGGTCCACGAAATTAAATGCTTCGTGGTCGGGGCAGGACGAGAGAACCGCGACCGGTTCTCTGATTCGCGAGTCGGAAGCTTGTTGCAGAGCACAGGATCCGAAGGGCAATTATTTCTTCTAGAGTGTGTCGTTTTGTCGATGTTTTTTCCGTCTAAATGGTGTAGATGCTGCATCACTCATGCATCGCTGCATGTCGATGCAACACGTCTGCATCGAGCCGATATTTGCGCGGTGCAAACAGAAGATTCCAATCCACGAACAGGCCAAACGCGTTGGGCGCTTCTAAAAACGAGTCGATGCGGAAGTGGTTCGTCATCCTCCCACTATTTCTGCTGCGTTACGTGACTCGAAATTTTCTGTTGACTGCCAGACTTCCTCTGTTTTCTTTCTTCTGCAATATTTTGTTGCACTTTGGCAAAAGTTCTTTGAAATTATAGTTCTATCCAAAATTGTGATTAGAATGTAGGGTTAGTTTCTAAGCTTTAAAGGAAGATGAGGAATCTTCGATTGGACGAAGAAAAGAATAAGTATGCTACGGTTATGAAATTTACATATTTCACATATTTACTCTGAAGTTCAATAGGTATCAAGTTTAACCCTTGCAAGGAAACTCTAGATTTCTAGAGCTAAATTATCTCTTCATGTCTTAAATTATACAATTCCACTTTTTTTTTTATATCTTTACTCTAAATATTTCAAAACTGTTCAGTACTCACGATACTGTCAGCTTGAGTATACATTCTCTGTAGGCTCTCCCAAAATTGATAGTGGTTCCGTTCATTCCCCAGTCCAAAATTAGCAACTGGTATCATTGAAATACAGCGATGATACGATCGACGATGAGACTAATGCAAACATTTAGTCTCTCAAGAGAGTTATTGCCTCGCGACTGGAGGCGTCAAAAATACCGCCTCTTTCACACGGCGAATCTCAGCATCAAGAGATTTGGTCAAGGTTAGGCCCGAGTCAAGTAGTCCCCCATGGTATCCAGCCTTCAGTCGTATCGCGTTCTGGGTTTTTCGATGTCCTGGACCAGGCCACTCGATCTTTCGAACGTTGGTATTTCAAGCAGGTCGGGGAAAGAGAAGGGGACTGGAGGTCAAAGGCCAGAAGCGGTCTCGAGTAAAAATGACTCGTGGGGCTCGAGTGTCTTTCGCTCAGGCTGGTTTCGTGACGGAACCCTCCGGTTCGCACGATCGCAGGAAAGCGCAAAAAGCGCGTGTCGTTGGTGGCAAGAAGCGCGAAACGGAGTGGAAAAGGGATCCGTTATAGGTCATCTGCTCTTCAGCTTGTCCCGTTGTTCTGAGCAGCGTAGTTTTTACCCAAACGAATGACGCGAAACAGTGCCAGGTTTTTTCCTGGCCTCGCGATAGTCGAGCCCTTATAATCGCGGCATGTCTTTTCCGACTGGGCGAATTAATTGCTTCGTGGGTAATTAATCGAGGGTTACGTAGAACAGGCGGAATTAATGAGACAGACGGTGCTATGAACAGGCGGACGTGTCTTAAGTGGATGCTCGCATTTGGTAGGAATGTAGGAGACATGAGGCGAGTAAAGCCTATGAAATAGATATAAATGGACATCACTTTAGTGTTATTTTCCAATTTTGTTGAGACTTGATATGCAAATCGAAAAATATTGGAGACGTATTTTTTTAGCTGTCGATTTAGAGGGTGAAAATCACCCCGAAAGTTGGGGTGAGAAATACATTTTCGTAAATAGGTATCTCGAATTATTATTTAGGTCATCTTATTGCCTATAAAAAACTACTCATTTTATATATTTACCATTTTTTTCTATCTGAATTACTTTTGGAGACATTTATGAAAATGTATTTTCCACCCCAACTTCGGGGGTGCTTTTCAACCTCTATATATGATTATCAGCAGCTAAAAAAGATACTCGTTACAAAATTTCATCAAAATCGAAAGATGACATTAAAGTGATGTTCCTTGTTAGTATCTACATCCTCAAAATTAAGTTATGTCTTAAACTAATAATTTTATTAACACTCTGTGTGTCACTTCTCCAGTGTGTGTTGTACTCACCTTGTAATTTGCCTTTTTCTTGAACGAAGGAAAAATAATACAATCTTATCTTAAAAGGAACCTTGTATAAAATAACCTATTAACTGTAATACTCTTTTCTTCAGCACAATTTTTTCTTTTTTTGTTTTGCAATGGGTGGTCTCGACAAGGGGCGTCTGGTTCTAAAGAAAGTCATTTTCACACAGTTCTCCGTCCCGTTTAATTAATGGTTCTGCCGCAGCGGTCTGTATTTAAGGCAGTAATTACTAATTAAAATGATTAACAGTTACTCATGGCCAGAGCTTGCGTGGGTCAAACGCTTCTAAATAATACGCGATTCTCTCGTGGTTGGCAGACAAATTAACGAAAGTAATTCGCCGACCAGCCAACTGAATTAATCGAATAAATTAATTGGTCGGCGACGGTTGGACGTTCTTCGAGCCTGGCTTAGGAATTGACGACAAGGTCGGTTCTCAAGGTGCCTGGGAATTGAGATTAAACAGAGTCCCTTCTTCGTCGCGAGAGGAATGAATTGATGCATCCGTTTCGACGAAAACCCATCAGTGTTCATCAGCGTCGAATCCAAAGTCCAGACCGATCAAGGAAAGTTCTTTCCCACGTAGGCCAAATTTAGAGCTGATCTCCGTGTTTTTCCGCTGCCCAAATACGATCTTCGTTCTTTCAACACATTTGGTCATTTCGTGAGGAAAACACTTGTGACGTGCAATATTGTTGCTGTAGAAGAAACTAAAGCACAAATGAGCTTTCGTCTGATGCAAAATCTCAGAAGTGTATGTTCAAACTTTTGAACTTCTAAACATTCAAATTATCAAACACTGAAAGCTTAAAAATTTTGCTTCATTGATTTCAAAACTTCTCCATATCTATTTATTTCCACATTCTTCAGGAAAAATATCTTCTTCCAATAATGAAGTATTCGAGTGACTTCATGTGAGTCTGTTACAGCTGGGAACGTTGACTGGGATAAATTAATTAAATAGTCAACAGCGCAGGAATACGTGGAATTGTAGTGTCGTTGACTCAAGGATTGTCCAGTCCAAGAATGTCGCTCGTTGTACCCGCGATTGGCTTCTATTATTCCTACGCGGCTCACGCCTCCGTAAATGCAACTGAACTACTCGTTGGTCGGTAGCCGTGTGGGAGGGACAAAACGTTCTAACAGATTGCTTGGGACCCCGATCACTGACTAGGTATTATTGCTTAATGATCTTGTGCCGGGGAGAAATGCTTGCGGTTGACGATCGACAGGCTGTCGCGAGCCACTGACAGCTCCTGTGACGCTCACCTGTGCCAGGTGAGTCAGTGGGTCGCCGAAAGTGATCTTGCTTTTTGTTGTCCTCTGCGGGTTGCACGTTGAAATCTCTTGCGGGAACGTGTCGCTGCCTCCCGTGTAACCCAGTGGAATATTACCAAGTTTCATTCGTTTGATATAAGTGAAAGTTTGATCACGGTTGTTGCCAGAGAAGAGGGAAATTTAAGCTAATTATTTATGATAATTGAGAAAAAGTTGCATAAGTTGTACCTTCTACTTGAGTTTTTAAATATCTGTCACTCACAGAAAATGAGATGCAATGTGAAAATACTTCTTTTGGAAAAATGATTATTCTTCCAAACATGAGCAGATGTTTACATGATTAAAATAGTATTATTCGTGCTTTTTAATTGATAATGGAACTATAGTAATCTTACTGCATTATTTGTATTTTAATATTGTCTTCACAGTGATCGAGAGCTAAAAGTATTTATTCCGCAAAATGTGTGCCGTGTCCCATCATTTAATTGTAAATAAGTGCCATTTTTTTACTTATATGTTAATGCAGAAGGCGCTTTCGTAAGAATCTATAAATAAGCAAAATTCATTTGCCACATTCGGAAATGGCGTCGCTGGCCAACAGGAACGTGGACATTATACAATGTAAAAAATCGTACAAGTTGTGAGGATTTCTTTCACCATTCGTTTAGAGAATTTATGATGGGCGATCGTTTATCTGATATCGCGTATAGATCTCGAGAAGCCCGCGGGTTTCGGTCTGATGTAGAAATCGATTGGTAGTAAGTATGTAGTTGGGACGAAAGGTTGTTACAACAGGTACGATGTCCAGCGCATAATTTAGTTACACAGAAGTTGTACATCTCTCCTTGATGCGCGTATCTTCCACGGTGAGTTGCTGCGAATCGTTTGACCCTCGGTGACTAAATTACAAAATGATGTCTGTTTTAACTGCTGGTTGGGTCTTCTATCTGATGTCTATATGTGACGATTTAGCTTCATCAAATAATTAATACTTAATTGTACATCATTCAAGTGATGTTCAAACAAAAAACTTCGACTTTGCAAAAAAGGTTGACATTTCCTTTCTTATAGAAATAGCAAAGATGTTTTGATCATTTAATAAGCAGGATTTATTTTTTTATGAAACAATATAATATTCTTATATGAACCTCTAATGAACTCAGTCAATTATTATAATTATTTGATCGCAAAAGAGTCGAACTTTTTTGTGAAAGTTATAGGTACTTACATGGTTATGCTTATGTCGCGTCACCACAAATTCCAGCTGCAAACCGAGCCATCTGCTCGACTATCTGCAGCCAGCACATCGAAGGCCTCGGTTAATCCAAGCTTGCTTTAATCAACGGAGTTAATAAACCATTAAACGATAGCAGCACCTCCCATTTGGAGGCTTCGTTATATTCCACGAACACTTGTTACCAATTCAAATTAAAGTAACATTAAAATAATCTTCAGTAACTGAGTGGCAATATTCCTGAGCATTCAAGATAATTATCGGATATATAATCATTACCAACCTCCAAGAAGGCTGTAACTTGTACATACAGAAGTCATTTTTCCATCGCTTAATTTACTCACCAGCAGGCCTCCGCGATTCTCTTTTCAACCGTGCAAAATTTTATGACAAAAACTTAAACACACTCGTATATATTCTCCAATTGAAATCCAGTTATTCTTTTTACATCCACGAGTTTGCTAAAATCTTTTAATCTCTCACTTTGTATTCCCTGCTGGTTCTTCAACAAGGAATCATCTTGTCGATCTCCCCTTCTATGATACGCCCTGTACATCTTCAAGACCGAAACTATTTTCAGAACGAGGTAACCCTCCTGTCCCCGCGATAAGTAAATCGTATAAATTCTCGGCGACAATGTTGAGGCATCTCAGTGGTCAAGGCGTCCGCAGAGTTCCCATAATCCAGGGCTCGTTCGACGGCTTAAAATTTCAATCAGCCTGCCGAGACGTCCGTACTACGAATTTATTCCGCGCTCGAATCCGTCCGCGTGCACACGCCGTGTACGCGTACGCGTTACCGAGATCGGAAGATAGCTATGCAGATAGAAGGTTCCCCGCGCGAGAGAACTGCAGTCAGCGTTTGCGTTTACGCTTCAGGTCGCTGCGTTCCGTTCTGATTATTATCCGCAACCTCGAGCACGACGCGACGCGCAGATCGCATCCGAACTGCACCGCATGTGCGAAACGTATTTGCATTAATGCACAGTTCTGACCGGGGATCCCTGATGTCAGTAGGCACCACGGTGTGCTCTGACTAGCCACGCTTCTAACGTAACCACGATTTCAAAAATTCTGATTACGATTCGGTTGATTTTTTTAGATTGCTAGGTCCAAGGAATGTGCTGTTCTTTGGGTGGATTGGGGACTGTCTTTAAGGTTCTATCTTGGTAGCAGGTTTGGATTGAGGGGTGGTTGATAGCTCTGGGCCTTATCTTTGAGGGACCATTTTTCCATATACTAAAATAAATTTCTGCAAATACTTAAGAAAAATTGATTTTTGATTTATTAATCATTTTGTTTAAAAGTTACATTTATTGTGGAGCTTTAGAGTTTATTGGAGCCTAACGATTGGAAATAGTTATCCTGTATAAAATTCTCTGAAAAAATAGGGAATATTTTAGCATAATGTCAGTCACGTGTCTCATACTATTTTAATTGTACTGTTGAAATTTGAATTTGAAATCAGAACCTACTGAGCATTGTACAAAGAAATGATGTTACATATAAAGAAATTGTTTTTCCTTCTGCTAAGTTTGGATCAAGGTCTCTGTGTTGTTGGACCCTTGATTGTGAGTCGTCCTGTATGCCCCAAGGGAATAGCAGTTCTCGCGCGGGGTTACGCATATGTTATTGCAACATTACGCTATACGGTTGCAAATGATTGGCCGAGGGTGTAAAACTCGTGCGTAGATAAATTTGCGAACAGGTTGCAGTTTGCATACGAACAGTCGCATTTTGCATCGGATATCGAGACACGCGCGTACCGCAAATTTCCAGTAAATGGATTAGTATGCATTGATATCAGAAACAAGGGCTTCTTCGAGCTTGTAGACATTGCTGAGATCAGCATCCACTCGATACACAGACACTGGAAATCTGAATTTTGTTGTTACTTTATCGTTTAACATGAAAAATATTTCCATCGTTCGAGTACAAACTTACACAAGCTTGTATCGACGAATATGTAGTATCCCAGAATTATCATGTTTGGTTTTCGGTTCAAATTACTAAACCTGTTGAGGAATCTTTATGACTAATGTTATCTTAATCTAAATTAAATCTGTAGAGATATTTTACAGTTTTTGTGATTTCGAGTATCTCATGAATTTAATCTGCAACTTGTTGTCGCTCTATAATGGCTTATACTCTTCCCTTTTTTTAACGAGCAAGTAATCACTGCTAGAGTATCTTAATCTCCACTACATAGGTATCAAAAATATTCCACCTTCATCAGAACCTCTCGATCAATGCTTAATTTAATCTTCAGTTGGACAAATTTGTGTATCTGAAATTGCAGTGAAGTGAAGTCTAGTCAAATGAAATGTAATTTAATGCACGGGATCGCGTGCACAAATTTGCGAGTCATTGTGATCAATCTGGGCGTAACTCAATGCCCGGAGCATCGACATCCGCGGCTCGATAAAATACCATAGATCACGTACGCGGAAAGAATCCCTCTTCGGAGCGCAGTGCTCCGGCTACCGAAGGGAATTCTAAAGAGTTTCAAGATACCAGGAACCCCCTCGAGTCATCCAGCCGGATGTCATTCCGTATTCCAGCATCCCCCTTCCTCACCCCCTAACTCTGTTGTCGCGCTCAGGCGCCGCATTCTAACTCTTAGTTTGCTCATTTTGCATCCGAAGATTTTATCACGCGGCGTCGCGCGTCACTCCAGAAGACGATTTATGCCCCGACTGCATCCGCGGTGCCGATAGAATCAAGTTCAATATGTACTTACTGGGTATCGATCGATTCACTAACAAGCTATCGTTTCGTTAGAATCAATTTGACCTTGCAAAAAGGAATACTTCATTCAGTGCGCGCTGTCAATCACAGGTATGAGATTTGATCTAGTATGGGGTGGGTCGTGAATAGTGAAGAGAGGTACTTGAAAGCTGAGACTGTGGTTCATGAATAATTTCCTGCTTATTGAATCGTTAGAATAATTGGTCAGAGCTTCTGTTATCTGAGATTCTTCTGGAAAATATTTTTTAAAATTAGAGTATCGCAAAATGTGATGTCAGTTGTCTTAGGTTCTATTTTATAGATTACTCGTGCATCTGTGATTTAATATTTAATTTATATAGGTATTATTACAATTTTAATTGTGTTTTTTTAGAAATGTATTTTTTGTTGTTGGTATACTAGTATTATATAATAATAGTGATTGTATTTAGTGCAATTAGTTGGATTTTAGATAAAGGTAAAAACAGGTAAAAATTAGTAGATACTTAATTTTGAATTCGAGAATATTTCATCAGATTCTCCTGAACTATTTATTAGCAGCAGACCTCAGACACGAACCTCTGAACTTGACGATTAAATATTACGGAAAAGTGGAGCACCTTTTGCTCTGTTTTCGGTAAACAGTTCCTTGAATCCGTTATGAGCGTCGTTTTAATGTTCACACTAAGGCCGCGCGTGTGTTTTCTGCATGGCAAACAGCCGTCAAATAACAAATTGTAATTTCATGCGAACGTAGACTTCAGGAAAATGTAGCCACCGGGGAAAACACGATGTTTTATTCATGTAGTAACCGAAAAGCACAGAAAATATAATGCAAATAGCTTTGCTGGAAGACCTCGAGCGAATTTGCTGTGATCTTGGTTGGCCATCGATTTTTAACGATGTTTCTTCGAAGATCCGTTGCTTCCGTCATTAATATTTCACAAAAACGGGTTTATCGGTACCTATAAAATTCTTGCCTTCGAATTCTGCTTAAAACAGCTTTCAAATAATTAGCATAGAATTCCTGTCCTCATTTCTTTTACATTTATAAAATGTTTTAAGAAGCAAGTGAATTCTTCTTTGAAGACAATAATAAAAATTTTGGCATCTTAGACATTAATTTAGTTATGGAAACTTCTGATAGTATATCATTTAAGTAAGTTTAACATCTACACCAAATACAGGTGTAATTCTTTGTAATATAAATAATTCTACATCTCGTCTACTTGGTAACTAATAAAATTAATAAATGGAGGAACTCGTCATTAAACATGATTCATATCTATTAGTTTTGATGTGTAGAATATTCCTTTAATCAGGCAAGCTACAGTCTCGGCAGTAAGTTAGAGACCACCTTCTTTGCTGCCACATTGTAAATTATACCAAAGAAAGAGTTGCAATTACTGTTCCCTTACTGATTTCAATTAAATTGAAAATTTTCACGAAGTTATGGATTGAAATGCAGAATACTTACCTACTAAAAAGTATAATCAAAAAATGAATATAAAAGTAGCTCACTCTTCTACTTCCATTAATATCAACTTCTCTAGCACAGTATCTTCAATCACTCCAAGCACACTTAACACTCAATCATTCTTTCCAAATTTTTTTTCCACCACAAATCATTCGACACGACCCTTGCCATATGACTACTAAATTACGAAATATAGAATTGTCACCAACCACTGCACAAAACCACGCAAATCAAATAAACCCTAGCAAGCAGCAGGCACCACTAGAGACACAAATAAACCCGTACATGGAAAACATGGAAAGGTCCGAAGCTCATAAGACACATTTACATATGAATTACTAGAATCGTTTTCATTTCGCTGTACGGTGGTCTCTAACTTACAGCTGGTAGTGTACATTACCTTAATGAGCTGCGATGCGCAGGAACGGAACCGTGGCGAGGCAGTAAAAGAACAGTTCGTACAAAGTTGCATCTTGGCCGAGCGGGTCGGCGACTGGTATCATTTCCAGTGCTACTTGAACACGATCTAACGTCTAGATGTAATTTACACGAGGCGGCTAGTCGCGGCGCTGAGTCACGCGTTTATTAGGCCACTTGAAATTACGGCAACGCGACGAACCGGTATCGTTTTTGCCAGCGGAACGATCGCCACTGGATTCGCGCCGCGATTCGTCGACGTGTGGCTAATTGCACCGCGTAAAATAACGATAAAACCGAACATTGTACTATCAGGCCGACTGATCGCAACTGCTCGGGGATCGTCGCTCTATTTCCCCAGCGTCGCCTGGCAATAATATCTTCATCCAGGGTATACGTGAGTTACAGGGAGCGAACGTTAATGAACGAAGGAGCAAACGAATTGATTGGCGACCGATTAAAAAACTCGACGTTCGTTAGAACATCTAATCGACTTTGTGCTCACTTGGCTGAGCCTTGTGTCGCAAATATCCTCGTCGACGTTTCTCGTTAATTTCACCGGGGACAAATAGCGTCGCGCCGAACAATTAATACGCTTGCTCGGAACCATACGTTTATTCCGTCTCTCTCTGCGAGCACACGCGATTTTCAATGCATAATAATGAAAGGTTAACAAAGGAACGGGACCCGCCGTGACCCGATCTGCATTCAATAGTTGAAATCAGCTTAAACGTTATCAAGGGAACGCGACACGAGTTGTAGCGGTCGCTCGGTATTTTTGCAGTGTAAGTCATTTCTCGATCGCCAGTTGGCTGATCGGGTTCGACACGTGAGTCACTTCGGCCACTATTTGTGAAAGATTTTTGAATGAAAGGAATTGGCGGGTCGTGGGTCGATTGGAATCTAAAGTAGTTGATCTAGGGCAGAACTGACAGTGTTTGTTAGTAATTCTTTGAAACATGTACAGAGAGTTAATTCTTAACCAAATTATCTATTGACTTTATGTTTCTCTTCTTTCAGAATATTCTCACTGGCATTTAGAATAAAGAAACGATTTTTAGACATTTTTTGGAAGACTGGTAGAAGAGTGTACACTTTGCAAGTTTAATACAAGTTTTTACTCACTCTGTTCCTTCTAAAATTCGGAAAAATCCAAAAGACAAAATTTCGTTTCTTTGACCCGATTAACGAAACTGTTTCTCAAAATAATAAGAAGGTTACCTGCATTCTGTAGCTTCACTCGAAATTTCATAAACAATTCTGAAAATTTACTCTGGTAGCGCATTCGGTCTCTACATCGTGTTCTAAATAGACCTCAGAGATCACCGTGGCACATATCCAGAGTTATAGTGTTTTCAAATGTCTGTGGATGTTCACGCAACCAGAGTAACCAGTCAGTCGACAAGGAACTCCAACTATGCTAACCGTCGTTTCGTCCAGCTGGCGATCCCTGAAATTCGCTTTGAAGTCGTCTCGTGTATTCCCCAGACTCCGTTCTTAACCGCTCTATTTACCCATATACCGTATTATTCGCGTGTTACAATTTTATTTACGTTCCGGCTCCTCGACGGAGTGCAAGTCTCTTTGCTGTTCGGCGCAGATTTGCATGCGAACTTGAACGTTACGTAGGAATTCCAAGGCCGTATGTCCTTTCCCTCGATGCCCGCAAACGCGATTTCTGTGCTCCCCTCGACTCACTCGCCTCGTAGAGGTTAAACAAACCCGGATCACTGGCGGGTAATTGCACCGAAAGGGAGAGGTAGCGATGGGAACAGGGTGGAGCAATGGCAAGTCAAAGATAGTGTGGATGGGAACTTTTGTGATTGGATGAGGCCTGGTATGAGGAAGTTATGGTTTAGCTTCTACTGGTATGGTGTCAGTGTAATAATATTGTAGGTTTACTGCAATCTTAGTATAAAAAGTGATTAGTCTTAAGGAACCCTAGGTGTCGATACATTAATTTTCTAACACAGACATTTTTTGATCTTATCTTGGGCTTCCTAGGGTTAATAGATGGTGTATCTTAATTCTCAAATTAAGATTCTCAAATTTTTGGTGCATTAATCTCTCCAAGGTATCTGAAATTATTTTTCATATCAGATACTAGAGGTTGAGTTAGTATAAATGCTATGACTCATACAATACATCTCAAGGCTACAAAGTAGACTCATAATATGAAAAGCCAAGATTATTAATTTTTGGAGTCTTAAACTGCTGATGGGTATCTTTCAATGTTTGAGAAGGAATGCATAGTGCCAAGAGAGGAGGTCGAATAAAAATGTTTTTTAGTACTCTTGAAAGACTCTTCACTGAAAATTCCACATTCCACTGCAGTCGTTTAGAGTCACTTCCCCTGGAATTCATCATGACTACTTTGCCGCAAACCGCCTCTTAGGCAACTACTTCACTGCCATTTTAAAACCTCGATAGTGAAATCCCCTAAACAAAATATATAAAAAGAAAATCGTAAACGAGCAAAGAAGTGAAAGTATATGGTATTCGCAATAGCAAAGATCAAAGTTTACCGGACACGGGTCAAACATTCGCATCGGAACGATCAGACGATCCCCTGTCCATTTGCTGTCTACATGCGAATGTGCCTCGAAGATCCTTAATTCGACGATAGTCGCCGCTCGATAGGAGAAAACAGCTCGAGACTACCCAACTGGGTAATACACATTAATACGCGGCATGATGCTCGCAGCGGTAGAGTTAAATCGGCGGGGAATATAAAAAAGGCCCGCTTTATCCTGAAAGAATCTTCCAATTAGGATAACGAATGGTCATGGAATCGGTGGACTCGCCTGGTCCCCGTGACCGAGAATTAGCTGCTAGTAGGCGATCACAAACGTGCCTGACTTCTTCGGGTGCGTGATTGCTAATTTACCCAACGATCCTCGAGAGCCTATAAGCCTTTAATTCGTTCTCATCGTCTCGGGGCAAATGGTCTGTCGCATTTTTGAGGGTTTCAATAAAAATTCTACCTTTGAATCGGCAGTTTTACTATTCTTCGTTCTCAAAAAGAGGCGAAGAGTAGCTTTAAATTCTTGATGTGAATGGCGAAATATTGTAGTCACAGGATTCCACACGCCTCTTGTAATATTTGTTCGCAGAAAGACCTTGATAATTAAATTGAATGTGGGGTCCTTAAGTGCCCCCAGCTTGGTATGCTAAGGGTTAATTTGGTAACTAATCTATTTCAGGCTCGAGAAATGACGATCACTCATTAAGTATCGAGATTAAAAAATTCAAAACTGTTGAAGAGTCATAAAACTCACAAGACTTCCCTTTCTGTTCTTATCCCATCGCACTTTCGATTTCGACTCGAAGCTGAGGTCGTCGTAGAACGGTTGCCCAACGAGTTAACGACACAGGTGTTGGAGTCACGATTGAAGATCAACGTTCAGCCATATAGAACCCACGACCGCAACGCAACCGCGGTCAGCCTTGCATTCGATAACCTGATTAACGGCGAGAGGTGCAATTAACCTTGCACTTCGAAGCGGCGTTGCGGTCTACAACCTTGCCAGAAATGCAGAATCCTTCCCCGGCCAACGACCGTCGTGTCGTTCCCTCGAATTCCTCAATGACTTCTTTGTGCCAAGAGCTCTCGGTACTTTCACTCTTCATCTCCCAGCCGACCCAGGCACTGTCCCCGTCGTCGTTCACCGCGAACTGCACGCGCGCGCGTGCACACGCAGCTGTGCGCACACGCGGCCTCATGACGCTGCCTTGTGCATTTGCTCCTTGTCTACACGTGGAAGCGAGCGTTCGCCTGTGTGGGTGGAACTGTGGAACTGCCGTACATCCGGTTGGGTGTGTCGGATGCGTTTGTTGCTGAGGTTACGTTTGTAACCCTCGTTAAGGGGTATTCTCATTTAAAGTGATTTCTCTGGACCGTGATCTTCGAGATTTCAAGGGTTAAAAATAGTACTTTGCGACTAAGGAATTTCGGATTTTCCTCTTGTGTTTAGTTGTATTATTAAAATGTATGTACAGGAGAAATTTTATATCATTGGCAGGATTTTTTCTTGTTTCAGCTATTTTAATGGAAAAATTTGTTCCTGTTACATGGTTGAGTTTATAAGTTATTGTATTAGGGAATATTTTGTGTCTTTAGTAGTCGTTAAGTTGGTAAGTTTACCTTTGACTCCAATGAGGGATTTTAGTAGACACATTTGGTGGACTGGTTTATTATTCATTACCTTGGATGCTGGGTTTGTTTTTTTATACTCCAGCGCACTGTGAAGATAATTGTTCTGATTATGAAAAATATCCAGATGTTATTTCAAATTTAACTTGACCTGTCGAGTGATTGGACAAGTGTAGTCTTCTGATTTCACTTCTTCCGATTGCAACGAGTATGCAAAGTTCTGTTGTGACACGAGTAGAGTTCTTCTGGAGGGAACGTGTTGGGGCTTACTCTTGAAGAATGCGAAAGGAATGTGAAGGTGTTTTGAACGGCCACGTGAAGGTGGCTTAAAATGAAATTGCACATTTCAAGGTGGATAGGAGAAAGAAAGGTGCTGGTAATAATTGTACGTGTTCTGTACGAATCGTGCTCCGTGTGTTCTTGCGTATGTGCAGAAGTAATTTCTAGTATCAGAACCACTTATGCTACTTATGAGAAAGATATCGTTTCTGAGCTTTCTTTTAGGAGCCATTAAAATATTGGAATGTAATTGCAAATCAAGTTTCATCTGCATACATTCCTTGGTTTCGAGTCCCTGATACCAATCTTCGGGAAAAGTAACACAACAAACATCGACATTTTGTTTCGCCGTAGGATATCTCGTGCATAGATATGAACGAAAGTACCGCTATACTTATTAATCGTGACTGAACATTCGCTGATCGAAAAACGTGCCGCAGTGTGCAATTACCCAATAAACTCGAGCATATAAAACTGTTTATTATCTATTCATTACGTCTTACACGTTACGCTAAAGATTTATGATCGCTGATAATTCAGGCTGTTCCACGATCTTGCTGTAATATCTTGATTTGAATACAACGGGGCCTGGTGTCGAGCTAATCTTGATTTAAATGCGACAGATTATAGTGGCGGAAAATCACTAAGCTCACGGATGTTTTATCTCTGCATAAAATATTGAAACGATCACCATCGATGTAATTTAATCAAATATTGTATTAATATTCCACACGCGCGTTCTTGAATCCTATAATTTAATTATAGTCCTTGTGATATTTCAAACAGACATCTTTATCCCCACAAAACAGATATTACGCAATCTGAAAGTTTCGAATCCTGTGTTAGTAAAGTTAACTTCTGATTTATTCGTTTCAGAGAAAGTTGTGTCACCGTAATTATTATTTTCTCGTTCTTTGCAAGCTCTCATTCCAACAAGTTGACCCGAGAAATCATCCCGTTGTTTCCTCTTCACTGCGCGAACAAGAATGGTAATATTGATTCAAGCGATCTACATTGATGTGCTGTTATTAAAACAACAATTGACACCGATCCACGGCGAAGGAAGGCCAAGAATCCGCGGTTAGCGATCGTTTCGCTTCATTGATGTACGAGCAACACTCGACCCAATTGAATTCAAGTGCAAACTTACCGCGGCAACGCGTTTCCTCCACGTCGTGTAATGTTAGCATTACGATAGCCGGCGTGTGTGTATCTCAGCTTTATGAATGAAGAATCTGATGCGTCAGTGAACCCCTGACTCGAATGCACCGTTTCCCGGAACGCGCTCCTACACGTCCGGTTGAAAACGCGAGCACGCAGAGGCGTTGAATGTAGATCATGCTACTGTTCATGCAATCACGTTGCCAAATGCAGGCAGCTGTAAAAACGTAACAATTAGGAACATAAACCTTTGTTTCGAGGGTCTGGAGTTCACCTTCTGGGAAAGAACATTCTCTTCTCTGGTTTTTTAGCAGAAACTGTAAAGCCTCGAGTTATGTAAAAAAAGAGGGTGAAGATTTATGCAAATATTAATGTCTGCATAATTGCGGGTGTACAAATCTATACTGTTATTTTTTACTATTAGTATTATTGTTTAAATGTTACTTGAGTGAAGTGGAATCTTGATAAGTAGAAAACAGTTTTAGATTGAATCTAAAAATTAGAAATTTGAGAAGCCTCTATTTTTCATTCGCTATTATTTTTCTTTCACAACTTGGCAGATAAATCTAGACTTCTCATTGCACCGTAAGGTAGTATAAAGCAGTCGTTAATTCAGCTCTGAAACTCGAGCAGGTCCTTTTTACGACCTTCTCGAACACTTGCAGCCACTCGCCTTTCTTTGTCAATCGAGTAACCGAACCTATATTAGAGTATCGTATCGCATGAAAACGTGGAGCAGTCGCTAGTTACTAGCTCTAACAATAAGACGGTGCATTTTCTCAGCAGCGAAGAAGAAACCTAGAATGGTTCAGCGTTGGAACAATTGAGGCCGCGTTGCAGCAGCCCCATTCGTCTCCTCTCCTGTCCTCCGTTCCGAGCTGCATTCTTCTGGGCGTTTGCAAAAAAATGTCGACACGGAGGAAACAAAAACGCGAAAAATTACACGGCCATCAGAGGGGACCGGATCGCTTTCATCGTTCGCCGCGACGAAGCCGATTACGTCGGCGCTCGACTTACAAATCCGCTCGGGTATTTCCATCTTATCAGCATTGCAAATTGAAAATGCGCCAGGCAGAGGAGAGACGGGGCCAGTTTGGCCACGAAAACGGATGGGAGAAAAAAATACATTTATTCGGCCTCGTGAACCCCGCGTCGAGATTAATACACCGACCAGGCATTGTTTCGTAGCCTGACTTTTTATAATCGACCATTGTTCCTTTATGGGAAGTGGTTCCGAGGCGTTACATTAATAAAGGAACAGGGGAATTTTTCGGATCGGGTGAATTAAAATTTCTGGTCGCGGTGGAGGGACAACTGGTCGATGATGTGAAGGGTTTGCTTAAATTCACGTTGATTTTTGTTATTCCTTCTGTGCCGTAGTATTATTGCAAGTAAAGTACTTTTTCAATATTTTCTCATTTAACTCATGAAAATTGTGGGAAGTAATTTATGAAGATTGAAAATGTTTAATTTTCTTCTCAAAAAATAAAAGCAGATTCCGAAATTTGAAACATATAGAGAGATTCTATTTTCTATTTAAATTCTGATTGTATCTTCTTAACCAATGGAATATGATATAATTTTCCTTAAATTCAACAAATACTTTCTCCCAGATCTTCACTACAATCAAGGGAATCTTCCCTTCTCATCCAAAGAACCACTACCAAACTATCATTTCAAGGCAGCTCTTATTTAAATTCTAATCCATTCCACTGCAAAGCTCACTACTCATTACAAATGAGACCGAGCTTTTCAAATATCTATATACGTCCTACCAATCGTCATAAAATTGTATATAAATAGAGATGTAAAGAAGGGATCGATCTTTCCTACCCATGCTCCAGTCACATATGAATCCCAAATACTGTGCCCTCTTTTTCCCCCTTTTCCTCGGTGTGAACGACCTCGTGAGTGAGCCGCGTTGAAATTAATTCGCCGTCCCCACGCCTCTGGGAGCGAGTAACCCTCGCACTCCCGTTTTCTCTTTTTCTAGCCAGCTGCAACGCGGATGTAAAACGCGCGACGAGCATGCGGCCGGGCGGCAGATGCGCAAGCTGATCCGACCGACGTGTGGTTAACTCGGAATTACATCCATTTAGCGGCATCCCGGCGCGTTTCGTGGCGGCTTTGTGTCCGGCAATTTGCTACGAACGAGACCGCGTCGTTCTGGCCAGCACACCGATTCCTGGACGCGTTAATTCGCGTGCAACCGGTGTACATCTTCCCTGGTGACTACCATAAAGGAGGACTTTATGGGTCGTGGGTGGATAACCGATAATGCCTGTTACGTGCGCCGAACCTCTCTCTTTCTCTCTGGCGCACGTGCCCAACCGATTGGCTCCACTTTCGCTTTTCGCGCCTTTTTCCATTCTTCCCTTTCTGGTCTCTCGGCGCGCCGAATGTTGAAGACCTCTTCTGCGGTTCTTTCTGTCGTTGGGAGTGTGCGTGGTTATTGCTTGCGAGAGGGGAGAAATTGTGAGAGGTTTGGTAGAGTTCTGAGTCTGTTCTTTCTTATTAGTGAAAGAATAATCTCTTGGCCTTTCAGTGTTGGTTTCGTGATTGTAAGGCAAAAGACTCTTCTGAAGCCATGAGGCAATCTCGTATGGGAAATTCTACCTTTAGGAGTAGCTGGAATGATTATTGGATTTGTGGGAGTAACTCAGGAATTTTTAGTTTTTGCAGGTTGAAGTGTTACAGAAAAAACATATGCTAAAAGAGGAAGTGAAGAATTTGCAACTAATTTAGATTTAGTAATAGATTTCATAGTAATATTTTGTGACTTTGTGATTCTCGTCGAGAAAGGTAATTTCGACCTGCTGAATTCTTTGAATTCTTTTCACGTATGTAGTTACATAGAAAATTGTGTGATACACCTTCAAGGTGGATACATTGAACTACTTGTTTGCAGAAATTGTTTTACGACTGATTGTTTGTGGAGTAAGGAATCCTGATGTGAAGGTAGCCTAACTATGTAGGCGATTATGAGCCAACAGGGTAGTGGTGGTGTTATGTCATCGCTAGACCCCAGCCAGCCTTTCATTTCGTGCTCTTGCGTTATGTTTTCTTGGCCTAGAGCTGATTCCTGTTAGGGTGCGTTTGTACTGGTGTGATGTTTAATTAATTAGCAGGGTAGCCCTCTAAAGTGGATGTATTAGGATGAACGAAACGAGGGAAGCCTTTTCATTTGATGCTTTAAAGTAAGTTGTATTGTTGGGTCACAGAATAGGATAGATTAGATGTAAGTAGATTATACTTGTTACTCGTCAGACTGTATACATGCTACGCATTCACTGCAAAAATGACACATTTAACTCAAAAATCATGATTTCCTGGGAAATAAGATAATATTGTCAATCAGTGCAAAAATTATTTTCTAAATTTTAAACAGTAAATTCTTTAATTATATCATTGCTGCAACAACTTATTGACCTATACAGCTGCGACCACAGTTGACCAGTTCTAATTCTACTTTGTTAGTGGTTAGACAACATGAACTATCAATACATCACATTATCACATATTTAGTATTCATTAATTTTACGCGGCCTAATTAATATTTATTGCCAATCATAAACTGCAGTCGCAGTAGAAGATTTATACAGAGCTTTAACATTTATATTAAGATCGTGTCACTACCGTTTGCCAAGGAGCACACTAAATTATGCTCTAGCATGAATATATCTTTCATAATTCAAATTTGACGTGATCCAGATTTCCGTAGATTACCATGTTTTGTATTCCACAATAGAGACGATTTGTACACTTTCCAGAATTATGGAATATCTGCACGGCGTGAATGACAAAAGCGATTACGCTTATCTTTTCGCCGAAAGTGATATTCGAAGGAAGAGAAACGCTATCTCGTTGCGATCTCACTATTTCATGTCACCTGGCGGCTCTAATAACTCGATAACAATCGCGGTAGATCTGCATATACGATCCACCTGCGATCATCCCTCCTTTCTAAGTGACACTACTTGCCAAGTTTCTGTCACCTATTAGTGTTACAAATCTTGGCAACCAGTAGATTGGCGAACCGTTCCGAAATTATTTTGGTTCTGCCCGATCGTTCGTCGAACTCCATATGCACAGAATCTGTAACAACATGTCCCTTCCAATTTGTTCTCTGGTTGTTCGTAATAATTTGTAAGTGTTGTCCCCCTGTGTAGCATTCAATCAGAATTATTAGTTTGCAGAAAAAGCGATCCATTGCGATTAAGAAATTATCAGATAAATGTTATCGATGGATTTCTGTGTAATCTAAGTGTAATCTTGAAGTTGTTACAATATATTGATACCACTGCTCTAATTTATGTAGTTTCTCTAATTTGTGTAGTTTCTTTTTTTAACAATTAATTTAACTTTCAGAAAATTTTTTAATACAATTAGTAAAATGTAGATTTCTAACTTTTTTAATTCTTACTTTCTGAGTACTTCGCCACGTTAAACTTGATATTAATTTACGTGACTCTGAATGAGCTTAATAATTCTTGGTGAAGTCTATCACAATAGAGAAATTACGTATTCAATTATAAAGGAAATACTTATAAAGGAAAATCTGGCGAACGAACGCCTTTCTCAAACTTCGAATCGTTAACAGAAACACAATGCTAGGGAATAATGCAACAATTACATTGTCAGTTTGGATATGGCGAAGACAATAAACCTTGGGAATAAAAGTGGAGAGGCCAGCCTCTGGTGCCTCTCTCTCGCAATACTTCGTCAGGCCTTTTATTGCGTTCATTTATTATCTCAGCGTCTATTATTTTCGATCACGTTTCTTATTGGAATCTATGGATCTGTAAGTCTCTGTGCCATGATCTGCACTCCTCTCTTTCGATTGTATTCATGTTGAAGCTAGTCGACGAAAACGTGCGCGATTGGCAACGACGTTATTATTACGATTCCATAAATCTGAGCGTTGTTGCAAATTGGAGGCAACCGAGGAAATGGAATTCGGCGTTCAAGACACGCATTTAGAGAGATTGAGCCGTGTAGCATCGATGTTGAGGTTCCTTTACGACATTCGTGCGTGAAAAATCGACGAAGCATCTTAACGACTTCACGCATCGCGCAATTATCACGCTACGAATGGATAATTATGCAAAAATTACGAGGATGTTGTGGGTTCCCACGTTGACTAGTACAAGCTTGTGGAATTTTAATAGTACTGTTCAGTATAAACTTCAATTAGCTTTCTTTTCTGCTATGGCTACATTAAAATGATTAAAGGATATTTATCAAAAATGAATCCTACAAATAATTACATACGTGTTATTAAAATTCAAGGAGTTTTGTGAAAATTGAATTCTTATAGCGAATAATTGTAATAGTTGTAAATTTTATTTCTGAATATACTTACGAATAATATTCTTCCATGTTTAGTTTCCAGTAAAACAAAGCAAAGGTTAGTATCACATATTTTAACAGAGAAAATGCCCATCGGTAGATTTACTACAACTGCCAATGATATTTCCTTATCAACAGCAGATCCGATTGTGTTCCAACTCCTTATCACTCTCGATTGTGCGTAGAGCCTCACTGCACTTCGTCCTGACCTTGGGAACAGTAAAGTGTTCTTTCAGTAAAAGTTCCTAAGGATTCCACATGCGATAATCTCAACGTGTAGTTATCGAACACTGTGGCACAGTCATCTCAGTGTCTTCGTGTCGTCGTTGTACTCGACTAGCACTATCGTTGCTCGCGGCTTTCTTCGCTGATAACAGTCTCATGGATCTTGTCCTGTGTGCCCACCTGTTTACCTATCAAAAACCCACTGGTCCACATCCATGGAACGTCCAGACACTCACTCTGGTTATGGTCAAGCAATGTATGCACTTCGGTTGCCACGAGCTAACCCTATGAAGGTGTGTTTAGTGAAACTGCGTCTCTAGGAATACCAACCTATAGCTGCTGACCGTTTATCGGTAGATTCGTTGCGCTGGTGAGTGATAATATCGCTTTCGATGCTGCTTGCACGTTCCTGTTTTAACAACTTACATTTTTAGAACATTATTTTATGATAGATTGCAGGTTTCTTCTTACTTTATGATTTGTGATTTTTGAGACGTATTTGCAGGCTTCTGCGTGCTTTTGTAAGGTAATAGTAGATACTGTTATCTGTGATCGAAAAGGTGTGTGAAGTTAATGTTTTCTAATTTCTAGTAACAGCTTAGTTCTCAATTACAATCTGCGATGCAATTAATATAAGTCGTGCTGTTAATTTAAGAATTCCAAATGAAGATTTTGAGCTTCTTTATTTGTACTTATCTTTTACGTTTGTAACGAAGACTGAAACTTACTTACTGATTTAACTGTTTTTGAAATCAAACGTGGCGCCAGTCTTTATCGTGGCGTTAGAAAGTTACACGTACTCTCGCTGCCATTTTTCACGCTCATATCAATGGAAATTACATTCCAAGAAGTGATATTGTACTGGAGTTATTTAACACGCTCCTTCTTGTGAAAAAATCAACATCCGTGCAAGAATCCTGTGAAATTATCATTAATTATAAATAATACTGAATACCATGGCGAATATCATAAAATAATAGTGAATCACTATTTTTTATTCACCTGCACAGTCTCTGCTAATTGAACCCTCGATTTGTCCCTATCGCAAAAAGATATCTCGCTGCTGCATAGATTTCTGATAAAACGAGCCACTGGAACAGTTCGAGATCCATATATTATTCGAATTATTAAATTTTCCACTGCTGTGCAACTATCGCCGCAAGGAGGAAACGTAGTTTCGCTTTCACGATAATTGGATTAGTTGCGAAATAATGGGAACTCTGTCAGCGTGACAAATCGAGTCGATTTTATTTTGCTTCTCGTTGCTTCGATAGAGACGTAATAGATGTCAGATTTCAATTCATGCCTTGATATCGCTATTCATAGGCCTGGGGGCACTGTTATCGGGCGCGGATACAGGAGCATTCTACTTGCTTTGAATTCCTGCCTTCGGAAACGTTTCGTACGTCATCGATAGTCCTGCGAAATTCGCTTCGGACGATAAGCCGCACGATAAGAAGTCAATCGTCGAAAGTGTTCACAGCTGATAGTGGAAACTTTCTGTTCACCTTTAACCTTTTCATCAAAACTTTTAGCATTCGTTGTTAAAAGTGAGGGACTTTTCTTCTAAGTGACACAAGACAAATATTTTCCCGAAATATTCCAAATGTACTTAGGCAATAAACCTCTAAAACTTGGACATCTTAATAAAAATACTCCTATAACTTAACTGTAAAATAAGAGAAGAGTCTTACATTAAAAACTGTAGCGACAACTACTTACTAGACCTACTAGAAGTAGAGGAACACTAAAATAAATATAAAAGTTCATAAAAAATCGTTTCTGTTTAAATTGAAATTACTGTTCATGTGATAGAATTTTTCGTGAATTTATTTAACATGTTAATGGACAAACTACAGTTTTTTAGGCACCAGAGGTGAGAGTTTCCCATCGAGGCTGTCTGATCGCACGAGGAACAGGAACAATCGCGGTTAGGGTTCAGATAGGGTCGATCGGCGGATTTCTCAGCGGCCAGACAGATTTTTCGATGCACACGCTGCCTTTCGAATGTTTATCGAGCTTCGCATCTAATTATTTTCCACTTCGTGCGAACGAAACGACTCCGTGTGCTCTATCTACCGTGACGCCGGGAGAAACGTGTCGAACATGAGCGCGAGACGTCGTCTTATCGAGCGGCTGTGAAGTGTGTGCCTTTGTCGAA
Source organism: Calliopsis andreniformis (assembly GCF_051401765.1). NCBI lineage: Eukaryota > Metazoa > Arthropoda > Insecta > Hymenoptera > Andrenidae > Calliopsis > Calliopsis andreniformis. Next base: position 9,512,111 of record NC_135073.1, on the reverse strand, counting down.
GAGCGACGACGAGTTTCTCGAAACTTTAATGTTCCGATCGGCGCGCGGATAGCGACGATTGGAAACAACAAATTATTCGTGGCACGCGACAAAACGGCGCTCGCCAGCCATTTTTATCAGCTGAAGAAAGTCTCTTATTGTTTCCAGCCAAGAACGCCGGTTAAAATTAGAATCGTCATTACTCTCACGCGAGCAATCCTGTCGTTTCTCTCGATTCTTTCTTTGCTTCATTTTCGTTCGAAGGGAAAGCTTAATTTCATTAACATTTGCAGTTATAGACGTACCGAGCCTGCGGTCGGCCATTGTTGACATTTCAGGTACTCGAGACCACTTCAAATTCTCTTCAAGCCATTAAATTGCAGTGGCTGACTAGAAGTGTCTCGAATGAACCATGACGTTGTAGATACAGACTTCACCAAAAAGGGTACACTGTGTAAGGGTTAACTTAAAGGCTTTGAAAGATCAAACGCCACGAGCGAAACCATGTAGCAACTAAAAGACCCAACGCTTTCTCTTTGAAGATACATCCTTGCGTTCATCTTCATTTCCAGTTGACTTCTTTGGACAAGAGACATTTAACGGGGAAAAATTCGATCCCTTCGCGAGTTTCTCTTAATGAGCAAGATGCATTATTTCTGGAGTCGAGTCAGAAGGCATTTGCAATCGTAAAATTGTGTCAAAGTAGCCGAGAGGCTCGTAGCATGGTAATAAATTAATCTGGTAACACGGTGTTTCCCTCTAATCGCGTCGGCCTAGATACCAGCTTACGTCAATTTAAACGTATTAGTTAAATTACCACTGTCTAGTAGGATAATCGAGTAACGCTTGCGTTGCTATCATCGGCCAAACGGATAAATCTTGTGATAGTTTAAGCGGTGGATGTTGGTGCCTCGAGTTACAAAAATTACTGATGCCGATCGAGAGCCATGCAATCATCGGGACCTACATACTTTTTGAGGCTGGTTGAAAAATCGATGGATCACGATATGAGCGATTTCAGAAGAAAATGCTCGACTGGAGTCTTGGGAAGATTAATCCTCCTGGGATTTCGGAGAAAAGATAAATGCCATCTGACGATTTTAATTAGGCTCGTGAAGTTTTGTTGTTTTCGACACGCATGTTTCGAGGTCAGTCACGTTCGTCAGTGAAAACACATTGATATCATAGTGTATGAATTTAACTCTCCATTTGCCCAGGTGTCCTAATTGGTTTCGTGTAACTCATAAGGTACCGTTTACGGTGATTATTATTACAAGGCGATTTAATTAATGCACTATTTTGTTAAGTTATTCGCACGCAGTGTAGTGTAGATGTGTAGATATGTAATGCACTTTTATGTGTGCAAGTATTTACTTAGTATGCATTTGTCATCTCTATTGCAGTTGTAAATAAGTTTAATTAATTGTAAATGTTATTACTCATCTAATATGCTTCCCGCGGGAAATCTTACAGTAAAATAGTCAAGCAAGATGCATCGTGTACAGATGTATCATTGATACATATGTTTTTGCTCTATTACGCTATAAATTAAGCTTACGATTAGAAAGTTATAAGTAGCAATGGTGAACATGCCCCTAACGAGAGAAACTCTCTGTCGATTTCTGTGACGAGTGGCGGTTTTAGTTCGAGGATTACACATGTCTCTTCTAGTAAGCGCAGACTAATGACAGAAGGGAAATTCTTCCGTTCCACCATTACGATGCAAACTGCATTTAGCTGCTGAGAAAGATACACTTGCAAAAATTAACTGTACTTTGACATCCATATAAGATTTGAAAGGTAGTTCATTGTATGTGCAATGCAAAATAAGTTTAAGTTCAGTCGAGGCTAGAAGAATTTTATTCAGAAAACGAAAAATTGAGTGTAGGCCCGTTGTTATCTCCACAGTTTCTGATACTCGTGACCTCTGACATAATTCCTTTTCTTAGCCGACTGTCAATGGCTTCAGGCTAATCCAGACCAATTTACAGTGCGCAGTTTGAACCACCTAACAGAAGACTTCTTCTATTACGACTCTTCCAACTGAACTAGTTGAGAAATAGGACCACTTTAGTTCAGCTATCTTTTTGCCATTTGCACTCAAATAAAACTGTATGAACCCTGTCTTCGATTATCATTATTTTAGCAGAATTACCCAATGGGTTGAAAAGCCTCGTCAGAATAAGAGTCTACCATAAGATCTCCCAAAAATCTTCGACCCAGTTCGATGGAGCTTGCAAGCCCACACGCAAAAACATAACGCCACAATAGCTGAAGACTGGCCATTTTGTCTTAAGTTGCTCGCATAGATACAATCAAGCCACAATATCCTAAACGCTCAAGCCCTCTTGACCTGGCAGTAGTAAGTCATATCTGCGGCATTTTTGTTCAGTCGGCTATCAGTTGAAAGGTAAGGTCATCATAGCCGAAAAGTATAACCGTGCCGACTTAATACAGCCCAAGCCATTCTAGCTTGCCTGTGCAAAGCAGCATCGGCGTAATTTTTTTTCCATGCAGTGCAACAGGCACGTGGCGAACGTGGGCCAGGTTCAGTTGAAGGGTTACACGCCGGTCGCGCTGGCATTTCTCATTAAAGGCGACCGTGCTCGAGCGGGAATGTCTCCGGGCATCCTCGTAACTCCTCGCCTGTAACTTTCCTTCCTTGTTCCGCGATAAATAACCTCTCGCTTCGGTCGCGCCTCCGCCGTATTGTCGGTCAGCTGGGTGGACGCCAGGCCAACAGGCGTGAAGGGGGATTCGGGTGGGTTTGAGAGAGGGTGGAAACCACGTGGTATCACTCTATCACCGTTGCCTTCCTCCAGGGTAAGGCGTTGTGATCGGATTATGGCTCGCGGACACGCTTAACGCTCGGCGAAAATTTATGCGCTGCATTCGCGAATAATTATGCGGGTCACTCTCGCAGGATTATGTAAGCTGGGTCCGTTCTTTCATTTTCTGCCAGGGGACTCTCTCTTTCTCCCACCAGGGTCCTTCGTCGTCGTTGCGCCCCTTGTTTCCCTGCTGGGCCCGGTGGCTACCTCACTTCCTCGATCTTTCTAATCGCATTGTTTATCGTTTCGGGGCACGTCTCGCGGTCGCGCTTGGCAGACTCAGCGACGGGGATATCAATGAACGGGCTACTTGCTTCTATTTGCGGGGTTTTCGTGTAGGAGTTTCTGCTCGACTGATTCGCGGCTGTCCCCAGTCAGCTTTCTTATTATTCCCCCCTCGTGAACCGCTTTTCTTCCGTGGCGGTTGCTCTGGATTCTGCAGTGGCTGACCCTGTGCTGTAACCTCGGAGATTGACCTTTGGGTATGTGTCTAGTTAGGAGGAAAGCTTGTTGAGGGTAATACGCAAGGTTTAAGAAGTCTTCAGTTGTTTGCAGAATCAGGCGAGATCAGGGTGGTAGTAAGAGGGTTTTTAACATTTGAACAGTTGAGTAGTTGAACAGTTAATCAGTTGAGTAGTTGAACACATAAGTAGTTGAACATTTGAAAATTTGAACATTTGAAAATTTGAACATTTGTATATTTGAATGCTTGAACATTTGAACGTTTGAACGTTTGAACATTTGAACATTTGAACATTTGAACATTTGAACATTTGAACATTTGGACATTTGAACATTTGAACATTTGAACATTTGAACATTTGAACATTTGAACATTTGAACATTTGAACATTTGAACATTTGAACATTTGAACATTTGAACATTTGAACATTTGAACATTCGAACATTTGCATCTTCTACGCATATTTTAATTCCAGCTGATACTTGTACACTCGACGTCTACTGCTTCATCCAGTTCAGATGAAATCTGACTACATAAGTAGCTTCTGTTAACTGAATTTGTATGTGATCCCAATAGTGACCCATGTTTGATTGACACTTGTCGACAGACAACTATATCACATATCAATATTCCCAAAGTCGTAATTCGAATGACTTGTTATGACACGCATAGAAGGACTTATCAAGCATCCTCTATTTTATATTGACAGGGCAGGAGGTTGAAAGGGAGCGAGTATCCCGAAGCAGAATCGCTAATCTCGGGCAGGGAGGGAGAGCGAGAGAGCCGGTGTTTTCTTCGACAAATTCCTCGCTTGTCAGAAGGATAGTTTGAAGAATACGCCTATAAATCGTCGGCACTTTCGCGGGAGAAATCTTAAAATAAGCTCGGACTCTCCGGCCCTCTCTCGTTTTGTTTTGAGCCAGCGTTTGTTGAGTCACTAGTACGTTATGCGGCGATAAAGTGTCGCAATACATCAACCTGCAACAAGTTATCGCCGAACAGGCAGTATTTCTGCCGACGATAATTACTCCTGAACCAGGCATCGTTATTGCTGGGGTAGCAATTAGTTCCACGTACATGAGCGATTTCTAATTGGGAGTTCATTAAATGCTAGGCTCGATTGTTTCTCTTTTCATTTAATCAAATTCATGATACTCGCCTCGGCTGCGCTTAACCAAGAATTTTCAATATGTAAATAACCGTAATTAGTTTTTCCCTTTTATCTGGTGACTATTGGAAGGTAAAAGTTGTCCCTGATGTAGGCTCTTTTATGTGGAGCTTCTCACTTTAGCAGGAAAACGTTCCTATGTATGTGTTTTGAGTTGTAGCTTCAAGAGAAACTTGAAGATTGGAATGCACAGATTATTCCAGAGATTTTTGTCCTGCAGCAACGTTGTTATATAGTTACTAACGTAAGGTGCAGTAGATTCTAATCTTCCAATGACCAAATATAGGAATGTTTCTTTTGACTTAGGTATATCAGGAAGTGCTACTAAACAGTTTCAGAAAAATATGGTTTTTCAAGGTTTATCGTGTTCTTATTTAGTAAATTTCAATAAGTTTCAAGGATCTAATAATTCCAATAAATTTGATTCAATTCTGAAATTTTCAAGTCGAAATCGAAATCTCCAAGTCAGAGGAAGCTTTTCTGCGCACTAGCGCGTTGACTAACTGTGCTTCCTTTGCTCTTTGATCTTCCACATCATAAACAGTTCTCGATCGACCGTGTACGATCCGATCTCCTTCTGTTTATCAGGATACAGAGCTAACGGTAATCGTTAATTACGAATCTGTCGGTGATCATCGTTGACATAATTCCACCGATAAGCCCACGTGCATTTTTGGAAGAGCGCGCGTTCCATTTGCGTTCAGTCCAGTTGTGCTCTAATCTCGACCGACAGGTCTCGATTGCTCCGTATAAAATTAGTCGACCGATTAAATCTCCTTTGCCTCGCTCGAGCAAACTTTACGTAACATTGTAACCATGAAAGGGCATTCAAATTTGCATAACTACAGAGTAATTGAAATATTATTTTTTATATTGAAATGTCACTCATGCTAGACTAATTACTGTCCCATATCAACACCTACTCTTTCAATTATTCGAGTAACACGTCATTATTTTCAATGAGACATCACATATTTATAGAAAGGGATTTCTCAATTTAAATATTAATATAGGATATAAATAAAATTTGATTTTTCTTCTGAAATTTTGCAACGTGCTACTAATCCACAAAAGTGCTTTACATTTACCATTATTTTCATAAGAAAAAGACAAACAGTATGGAAAAGTATTCCAAAAAATACGGATTCGCGTGCTACAAGTAGATACGTACCCTCGAGGAACTAATCGCAAGTGTCAGACCCTAGAGTCCCTCTACCATTCACAGCTGCTTGGCGCGCAGTGATTGCAGCTCGGAGCAATGCCTTACTTTTCTAAACAGCCGCTCGCGTGTAATAATCGTGAAACAATTATCGGGTCTGACAGGCATTTACGTGAGACAAATGACGTACACGGATGTACAAGAGGGCAGAATCTTGATTATAATATCACCGATTGATTTATACGGTCTGTGTATTCCGCGCTGATTTTTGTCAAATCGCGAACATGCCAGCAGATTCCGCGCTATCGCGTGTATAAATCACTCGATTCCGTCGCGCTTCCTAGAACCCGCTCCGACTCGTGCGCCGTTTTCCATCTGTATCGAAAGATTTTTCACTGGTTCACCTCCGCGGCTCGGAGCAAGGTGCAGGAGGAGAGCGTTAGCGCGCGCGCGCGCGAGATCCTGCGCACACGATGCTGCTCTCTCGAGGAGTGTCGATATTTATCGACCGCTCTAATGGATATATTTATCTCGGCAGGCTCAAAAAGTCCGGTTACAAATTCTGCACGCGTTTATAAATAATGCAACCTCGGTCGCGGGCTTATCTTGTTTACGAGCTCTCTTAATTGCGCCAATATTTAACATCGATGGACAGTTTTAATGCCATCTTAAGCCGCTTTCTAGGATCCGCTTTGACTCGAGCCTATCATATTTTGTTAGCTTTTAAACCTGTCTCGTGGAGGATAGCTGCCCGTTACGAGAATTGATGTTCTATAGAAATTTCGAGGCTAGCGCTATCTTTGAAAGAGAATTAATGGTGAATGAATTGACCACATTAAGGGGATTTGGCGTTCGAGAATGATAGAGAACTTTTTGATTTTCAGTTCTTCGAGTTCCTGGGGATTGTTGGGTCTTGTTGAAGACTGGTTATGTGGTTGGGTGTACAGGTTTGGATAGGGTGGCAACAAGTGGATTTTGAGCCTGTGATCCGACTATAGTGAGGACTCGATCTTAGAGCGAAATTCATTACCTGCTTATGGAATCTAAGAAGTATAGTTTATTAGTGGAGCGACGCTGGTAGTGATTAGAGGGGACAGTCGTTTCTGATAAGTCTATTTTTGCTTATTTTCAGATTTTTGGGTTACCTGATGGCTACATGAAAGTACTTTACTCAAACATAGTTGAAAAGATCGAAAATCTAGAGATTCGAAAAAAATATATTTCTTTATATTTGATCTTAAATCTGAATAAATACATACACAATTTTGTTAATATAGCAACACTTATTTAAAAATGTTCTGAACATCAAAATTACTCTACTAGAAAAATAGAAAATACGAAATGAAAAATTCTCTAATCACTAATAATGCACATACTTCTTAAAAACACTTCCTCACAGACTCAAGAAAAAAAGAAATTCGTTTAGATACTCTCTGCACCCACCCACATAATCTCTTCAAATTTCATTCCTCATTGACTGTTCCACACCACCTCGCCATCATTCATCCCATGCTACACACCACAAAGAACCACGAGCCGATATCACCCAAACACTGCACTTGTTGCACTCGTAAGTGTTGCACCCCGAGGCTAAAGCAAGGCACGGCTGATTCACCCCATGGTCGGCTGAATAGCCGCTGAAATCCTCGGAGGAGCATTTATTGCGTTATCTCGACGCGCGGGTAATTCCGTCTCAGCGGGAACACGCTCACGGACATCGCAGCACGTGCAGAACGATTTCAGGCTCGATCACGCGGCTGCACTCCCGGTATGCATCCACGTACGTGCATAGCGCATAGGAGGGCTCGCGCGCGCGTGCACGCCGATTGATCTCGATCGATCGGCGGCGAGTAGCCGTTATACCTGCTAGCCGAGTTCCAATCGGTCAATTTGCGGCACGGTTCGCGCATTACCGTGTTACGAAACGAGTGGAAGCCGCGCCAGCTGATGGCCTCCGCATCTTTGCCTTGACGATACGCCCTCCAGCCATAACTCATCGACGATCCCCGTAATCACGGGGTGGCCACGGCCATTAGGATTATCGATAAGTATCGATACTCCTGGCCGTGGTGCACCCTGCCTTTTTGGTACGTTGCTGGCAGGAAAATCATTTACTGTGGGTAGAAAATCTAGGTGGTTCGAATTTAGAAAGAAGTGTTTGATATGGGCAAATATAGGTATTAATCTGATTTTAGATTTTTGAGCATTGGGAATGACGAGTGGAAAGTGTATTTAGAGCATTATTTAACCTCTTTAGGTATCTGTTCTCGTTTTCAGTATATTTTTGTGTCCAGTGGAATTAGGCTTTATTCGATTTTTTGTATATTTAAATACTTACAATTTTGAAGGGTTGAAAATTTGAGAAGTTGAGAATTTTACAAGTTGAAGATTTGAAGATAAGCTTCTCCAAAACTTGATGATAAAATTATGAGTATTCATTAAATTATTATACATCGTCGCCATGTTGCATGTACCACTGTGATGTTTAGTACCTAAGTAAGGACAACTTCTTCTCTCTAACTATTTACACTCTTTCTGCACCACTGAATTGGAATCAAGTGAATCATTCGTGCACATAGTCTATGAAAATCTTAATAATCTTAGCTACAAGTAGGACTGTGCAAGAAACAAGTAACAGGTATAAATCGAGGTATAAAACACCAGAGAACCAACAAGTCAGAGGATAAAGAGCATTGCGTAAGAAAGTCGTAGTTCTCAACGATATAATTTCGTCTGAGATTTACTGAATGTTTCTGCGGCCGTAACAGCTGCATTAGAGCATTAAAACGAGCGTCTGGCCGCAAACGGTAGGCTTCAGCGAGTTTAAAGTTTCGTGAAAAAGGTGATTACTTAGTAGGAGGGTGGAGCCCTCGTAATCGGATCAACTGGAGGGTACTTGGAAAGCCGACAACGGACGCTCGTTGCATGTTCCTGGGGATTAGGAGCGATATACGTCCAGCTTATCGCGTATGGTCGCCGTGTTTACGAAGGTCCTTGCATAAGTAGAAATTTTGAAGCACCGAAACAAGCTTAGAGATGGGTAATTAAAGAAACTGAACAGGCACGCTTGAGAGCAGTGTCTTAACTTGAAAAGTATGACGAAGAAAGAAAAATACTTCATAACTTTTATTATATAATATATTTTTCATGTATTAACCATAGGTGATATTGCTTCTCAAATTTTATAAGCAGATCTAAATTCAACTGTAGCTGAATACCCACTTGGCTTCAAGACATGATAATCAAGAGTTACCATAATTTCGTGTTTGTTTTGGATACTTCAAAGGGTATAATTGCATATAACGGTGCACCTTGGATGCACGATTTTCACAGATTATCAGGTCGAGCATTTATCGCGTCGAAAGTGCGCAGATATGGTTTGAAAATCGTCCTCGACATTCGGAGCAACGAGGCTCTCCGCTCTTCGCGACGAACTAGAACGATCGACAATCTCGATTGGCACGGTAACTCTGCACCGTTATGCCATAAATAATTGGTCACGATCGTGGTATCACCAAATCCGTTCGTTTAAGTCCTCTTCCGCTTGCCTCGTGGATATGATATTTTTCTATAAGCTCGCAACCACAATACTCTGCGATCCCATTGTCTAATTGCGGATATGGTGGCTATTGTTCATTTGAGGGCAGCTAACGACATTCCTCGTTTAACAATATATTCCTGACTGAATATATCTGTTCGGAGATGATCTGACAAGATCTATCTGTTGCAGAGAAAGAGGGATTCTTTTCTGTCTTTGTGTAATGTCTTCAGAAGGGTATATGGTCGAGCATTTTTTCGCAATTAAAATGGTAGCTACATTTGCCCCGATAATTGCGGAGATAATGACTGACAATGTTTGTTAGATGGCCTCCTACTTATTGCAGCAGACAATCTGGATGCCCTCTTGTACTTTCGTTATTAATCATTTCCCTATCGGTGATTAAGTCGGTCATTCGTACAAAGAACGACCGCTCAGAATGTATCGATTCGTGTACAATGGCTGCGAAGTGTTTCGCCGATTCAATCTCGTTGTATAACACGAGTTTGAAAATAAGAAATATAGTTTCGATGCAAGTATATTCTGCAAAACAAAATTCATAAGCAATCGTGTGATCATCGATGATCCACGAAGTCTATTTCGTTAGGTAGTAGTTAAGCTCCCATTATATTAAAGTGAGATATCAGCCCTCAGAAAGCAATAAAAAAAGTAGAAAAATTAAAAACTTTATTACACGCTTCCTGATTGAAAATGGAAATTTCATACCCATCAATTCAGTATCTATAAGTAACGCACAATTTTAGTATACCTAGGTTATTACTCATAAAAGAACCTATATTCTACAAAAGCTACAAAACCGCAGACAAATGATGTCGACGTCCACAATTAATCAGCACCAATCAGTGGCCGATGTTGAAGATTCCCTTTTATCCAACAGAGATTAAATGCTCGATATGTTCGCTGTGTTCGCCAATGTTCGAGTATTTTATCGACAAAGGGTTCGATTTACGGCGCGGAATAAGAGAAGACGCAGGCTGGTAGCCACTACTCCAGCTACGATCGCGAGGAGGGTCCGCAGAGGCGTGCTTTGCATTCGTGCGAATCGAGCCACGAATAGATGGATAGTCGTTGGCAGGCTCGATCTGTAAAGCCGGTAATTACGCCTATTAGCGCCGTGCTGATTGTTTTGGTCGTGGTCGTCTCTTTTTCCCTCGGTGGTACCCTGCGCCACGCTACTCCTCGGCCAGCCTATCTCCGCTACCTGCGGCGAGAGCTAGTCAAGGCGGCCTTCCCTTCAGGGCGGCACGCTGGAAGATAGGAACCGATTAGTACTCACTTTGACCGGTAATTAAAGGATTTTAATGAGAGGGAAATTTACTCGTACGCTGCGCGGTCTTCCCTAGTTCTTTTCCCACTCGCTGATCCCCGATGGATGCGTCCCGATAGCGACGAACGATCGAATCACGCGATACTCGATTCGGCTTCTAATGAGAAGGATTTATGTACAATGTCCGCGGTAATGACCCCGAGAGTCATTGTGGATCAGTTGGCCTCGTGTTTGATCGGGGACTATTGGTGTCCGAGATCCTTAACGATCGAGCTCGTCAATCTAATAAGTCATAGAGGGATTCGTTGTGCTCGTGTGATTCACTTTGTATGGTGGGATTGAAAGGGGATTATGTCAGGCTGATCCGAAAATACGGCTGGATTTCTTTGTTGGAGGTGATTAATTAGCTTCTATTGATTAAATAAGAAGAGTTATAAGAGATTGTGAGTAATAGATACCTACGTAGGAGATTACAAAATAAAGGAGCTTTGGTTATTACAGATGATAGACTTTTTATTAAAAGGCTAATCATGTAGTGGAAAACAAGACTAGGTATGAGTTAGTAGGTATATCCACTTTTAGACTTTTTCTTTAACTTATTTTATTAATTTATCTTACATTTTTATATTATTGAATACTTAATCAATTTATTATTCAGTCTAATGCTTTTGTTAGACTGTTATTTTGTACTGCTTCGTGAAGATCATTGAAACTTACTAGATTCGAAATTATATAAATATTCTATATTCTGCTTTTATGTAGAAAATTCCTCATATTACAGATTTCATACTCAGTGTCTCATTTAAAGCTGGCACTTCGATCACATTAGCATCCTAGCACCTACAAAAAGGAAGACTCGCTCAAACTGTCCACAGACATTTTCAGCATACAATAACAACCTCACGTAACAAAATCACCATCCTACGACGCCAAGAATACATAACCATCCTGCCAGGTCGTGGCTACGTCGTGCGCTACCGATTATCAGTACATACGTGTAATTACTTTTCATGGCCGCGACGGCTCATTATGCGACCATGCAGGAACTTATTTATTTTACCACAACCAATTATGCAATTATCTTCTTGTCTCCTTGTTAGGAATCGCTTTTGCTCCGCGGGAAGAACAGGTTCGTGATAATGCTCTTAACCGTTGTCGGTAACGTAATATCGATCCTTTTAATACCAACGTTTTTGCCCGAGGGAAAAAATACTGTCCCCTGCTGGGGGGGAGGGGCACAATACACGCAAGAAACGGTCGTCGATAAAGCGAATTCTCAGCCTCAGTCGGGACTCTTATTCGAACTATTATTATCGCGCATTAAACGGAGAAATATTATCAGTCGGCCTGCAAATAAAGCCATGCGCGAAACGAGCCGAAGAAGCGGTGTTTTCTCCCGTGCGAGGGGCATCGTCAGTTGAGCGGCAATAAATTGCCAAATAACCCGTATAAATCCGTTCTTTTTATTATCGATGCCCGGTCTTATTCAGCGGGTACGTTCGTTCGGTTTATTCATTGTCCGCGGGTGAAACCGCGCATTTATCGTCTTAGGAATCCTCCGCGGCGTTTTACGAGGCAGATATATTGCGAACGTCGCCGGAACGAGCGGCGAGCCACGACCGATCGAGAAGTCAGATCCCGAATTCGCACGCCAGCATTTTTATCGCGCCGCCCCGCTGAAACGCTCACCGCCGCCGTCGAACCGCCCGATGCATTTGCATCGTGCGCCAGTACCACTTTAAATAGAACGCTCGCGAACGAACCTTCTCCTATAAATCCCTGCCGATAAGAACTTTCGTCATTGCCACGGCGAGCTACGCTTTTTCCGACACGAGCTGGGAACGCTTAGTGAACTTCGCACGCTCACTCTCGATCGCACCGGCTGCGTGCTGCTTTCTAACGTTGACTAGAAGGATTGCCGATGAGGGATGGTGAAGAGATTAATGACTACTTTTGGATGTTATTGAAGAACGATAAATAATATTGCGTGCTGTTGGATAATGGACAGCAATGATGTAACTATAATTGAGTGATTATTTTCTAATAGTGGAAGAACTTGTCTTGAGTCTTTTGAACTGAACTTCAAATACTCGTAGTGGGATAACAAGTTTTGAAATTTTAGGGCTCTAGTTGTCTTTATGTTAACAATTTTTTATTTTTTTATAATAGATTCTAAGAATTACTACTTTGTGAACTGTTCAAATCTATCACTACTTTCTCTAGTGTACCCACCTCTGAACTCATACCCACCTCTATAATCCTCAGACAAGTGAGGTAAAGTTTCTCTAGTTAAGGTAATCATGGTAGTCTCCATGTGCTCCAGTTGCAGTCGCAAAACAAAGCGATTTATGGGCCCCAGGAATAGATATAGCAAAAGAATGTTCACTCGGACCGAGGAACGCAGTAGAAAGTGTAAACTTCAATACTTCACGCTCGAAGCAATTACTTATTATTACCCTGAGATATTCTCAAGTCCCTCCCCACAGACGCCCAAGCTGTTGCTACTTTGGGTGTTCGTATTTTTACAATTTCCCTCGATCTGACTTTCACATAGTCGGCCCATGTGATAAGGGAACTTACATGCGAGTACGTCTGTCAATATACGCGCGTACACGGTGTTCCCAAACGCTGGCAAACCCGTGTAAACGTACACGGACACGTCCGCAAGTAGACACGTGCGAGACTCGGACACGTGCACGTATACACGCGCGACACATGTACCAGAGAGATCTTGTCGGATGCTCGTAAACCGGGGCTTTACTGCGTTTTGCATGCAGTATTTAACCCTGAATTTATATCCCGTCAGGACTCATTTATACCGGGCGTCGTCGCGGCCGCCTTTAACGGCCGCGACCCGTTGTTGTTGCACTCAGTAATGCGCGCAATTAGATAGTAATTAGCTGCCCAGTCACGGCCGTGCAGCCCTGAGTCCTGCGAGCAATGAACGCTGTCGTCGTTCATCCGCGTCGTCCTTGTTGAACCCTTTGGCGAGTCGTTCGTCTAAGTCTTTAGGCTCCGGGTTCTTAGCGATCCTGATCGAATGGAGGGCGATGGTTACGGGCGCTGTTCATTGAAGGAAAGTAATTAAATTTCGACGAATTGAAGGATTTCGATGGGAAGGGTGTGCGTGTGTTTTGCTTCGAGAGTGGAAAGTGATTGAGATTGTTTGGAGGGGTATGAAGGTTCAATGCTCTGTGAACCATAAGTGGATCACGGTATTTATTGGAAGTGAAACCTGTGTGGAATGAATAATTATATTTTGTAATTTAGGCCGAGTAATTTGTAGTTCCTAGAATCTTAGGAAATTTGAATTTCTCCTTGGAATCGAGTGGGTTGAGATACTCTAAATAATTTGCAGTTTGCAAACGTTATATTTCAGAGTGTATTTGGTTATTTGATTATCTACATTCTCTATTATTCAGGTTTGCGATTATTCAGTGTATTAACAATTAGAGTACAGTGAATCTAAGAGTAGCAAGGTAATGGAATTCAGAGAATTAGAAATCAGGAAGACACTTTAATTTCATATTCAGTTTTAAATTAATCGTGGTTCTACTGCATTTCAATTCTTAAAAATTAGTACATGTAGTCAGTAAACTTTAATGCATTGAGTTGCAAATCTACAGTGTGCCCTTAACAGATTTTCTCTCAAAATAACTTTAAACGCTAGGTGTCGGTTCAAAATCTAAGAGCTAAGTAGTAAGTCAAGATCTCTGGAACAGAGTATCGATATTAACTCTCGATAAACATGAATCACATTAGCAATAAATGTCAATAAAGTGATCGGCCCACACTCGCGGCAACTTAAAATTTGTTTCGCTGTTGGTTTTCCGAATGACGCCATAAAATTTCAGGACTCATCGCTTGCGCCATTCTCTGCTCACTTTTCTTGGTCGAGGAAAGGATCCATAGGATATGAGCTCATAAAAATATCGGCATAATTTTGACGGCTGTTGCTCCATACTCCACAGGCACTTCCGTCCTAGTTATTTGTGCTCGCAAAACTCGAATACGGTTTATTGAGTATATAATATAATAACTCCGCGATTTTAGGACGAATTTATTAAAAAGTTTGTATAAAATATTGTCATAGAATAGGAATATAGGAATTTGACGAAATTACTATATTCAATTAAACCTTCTCTATCAATTTACTAACTCTGAGTACCAATCACTAATATTGAATAATTTTCTAAATAAAGGGAAAGAAAAAGGAATAAAAGGATAGACTCAGTACAGAAGTCTATAATCTCCATTAAACATATTAATTTTGAAATAACAAACACTTTTCATACACATACTCCAAAGTCCCTAAGTTGTGTTTTTCTATAGCTCATTTCTTTATATTTGTCACTGACCACATTAGTCATTTAGCGAATCAGATGAATCCTAGTTGGTCGTACGAGAAGGTACCACCTATTGGCGATCCTTCAGAAATCGCCAAGTAATACCAAGCTTTGGCTCCCAATATACGTAAGCAGGTCAATCATCAAACAGTCCCAAACTCAAGCGATATCAGGAAGATAGAGAGAAAGGACCAATACCAAAGATGTAAAATATACTCCGTGTGCTCCTGTTTCTGCATTATTTCACGTCGGCGTGCACGTGCTGAGACCAGGCGATTAACATATACGTATGCGGCGTGTTTGCGTGCCACCGGCTGATTCGACACGAAATTGGGTCGTTCGTGGTGTGAAATGAGAGGAGCACTGTGGGGGCCGAAGGAGGAGAGGAGAACGTGGAGAAAGAAGGGCGAGATTCGTGTCGACGAAGAGCGTCCAACTCGAATCCGCCACGATAGCCCGAGATTTATGCGGTCTGCTCGAGCCCCTGCAGCCTTCGAGCGGCAGAGTTCACTGACGCGGCTGCCCGCGACGACCTTAAATTGGAGTAAACCATCCTGCTGCCTCTGTTTCCTCTGGACGGGAAGTGCTCAATAGCTAGGCATAACAGGAGGTTTTGAGAGAAGCGACGGCGCGACACGACGCATCCGTTGGTCCCTCGATATCAGCCGAGAGGTCGTTGATCAGCGCCGCTCGAGATAACGAGTAATTAAGTGAAACGTGTGGCCGCTGATTGCGCCTCGATGTGGTACTTTGAGTCTCTGATAGAGATACGTCGATGGGCATTATATTGTGTCCGATGAGCGTTCTGTGGAGGGGCTATCGATTCGTTCGAGAAGTTTTATGGTTTCCAGGAAATGAGAGTGTTTATCATGCTTGATGTGGTACTGCTGGGCAGGGAAGAAAGAAATCGAGTGTTCGTTCTTTATGTTTCTAAGGTACAGATGATATGTAATAGAGGAGACAAGGAAGATATTTCAGCTTTAGTTAGTGTAATGAAGTTACAGCATTTGGGCAAATTTATTTGTTAATATTTGGTATGAAGAATATCTAGTGACAACTAGCAGAAATGAGTAAACTAAGAAATTGTAATTCTTTTTTATATTTCTGTAAACAATTTTTCATAATAAAGTTAGAGTAGTTCTGCCACAATAGTTTATCAGAAACCATAATAAGTGAGTGTTAAATTACCGATGAGAAAATCTATTAAGGAAATTTATTTTAAAATATTTTGACATCGTTGTGAATTGAGTATTGCAAGAAATTCTAACAATTACTTTTCCCTGAAAAAGAGGTGCTCGTTACGACCACGGAATACTGTCACGGAAGGTGAGGGAATTGAAATTATTTTAGAATAAGATAGCTGTGAAATATTTTCTATTCGTTGTCAGAGTTGCCAATAATGAGGGGTTTGATGCTAATTGTCGTTAGGCAGATAAAGTGTGAAGCATAATCCTGCATAATGGAGCTAGGAAAATAGAGGTAAACGTATCGATGTGTAATAACTAGCATAGAGTGAAAAGTGTTGTTGCACGGCGATCGTTTATCACTATAATCGAATATTTTAATGCACCGGCTCTGTTACAATAGAATTGTATATCAAATATAATGACCGCGTACGTCGAACGTATCATTTTATAATTCATAGTTTCGTTAAATTAGCAGCTGATACTGTTACTTGTTCAACACTGTCAAGGAATTTCAATCGGGAGATCGTAATCCGATATTCTAATCTTGCATTATGAACGTGGCTTAAAAGTAACCTCGTCGACGAAGTATAGGATACATGTAGCACCATCCAATGCATTTCTGTATCCACACACTCGAGCGACTCGCGAGCCAAGCTTTTAAAAAATTGATCAGGGTGGGTCATGTACCGTTAATAGTGAACAGGGAAGTATAAAATATTTCTGAACAGAGATATTCCAAAGTTACAAGATTGAAAATTTCTTTATATCTTGGTAACTAACAGTTATAAATATTAATAATTTGCACAACTTACTATATGTGATTGTTATTAACAATGTATGCAGCAGAAATTGTTAATGCGATGATTATGTGATGAAAAATATCAACGTTTGGCAAATTATTCTTCATCTGATTAATCTCGCAATTTTCATCACCAAAGAACTTATTTCATTGGTTGCCCCACTCCTAGTCAGGAAGGTACATATACCCCTGCAGAAGCATGAGTGTCTCACTCGCGTCGGGACCTCCGACAGAGTCAGATGGTCCTGGCGATTCTGGGGAGGATTTCCTTGGACTACCTCCTGGACCAGACCACCTCAGGGGGTATCTCCAGAGGATCTCAAGATGATCCACTACCACTGTAAACTCTAGGGTAAATCTGGTCCAGTAGGTCTAGTCCTTGGTCTAGTCCTTGGTCTAGTCCTTGGTCTAGTCCTTGGTCTAGTCCTTGGTCTAGTCCTTGGTCTAGTCCTTGGTCTAGTCCTTGGTCTAGTCCTTGGTCTAGTCCTTGGTCTAGTCCTTGGTCTAGTCCTTGGTCTAGTCCTTGGTCTAGTCCTTGGTCTAGTCCTTGGTCTAGTCCTTGGTCTAGTCCTTGGTCTAGTCCTTGGTCTAGTCCTTGGTCTAGTCCTTGGTCAAGTCCTTGGTTTAGACTTTGAATCAATCCTTGAGTTAGTCCTTGGGCTAGCCCTAAAACTGTATCTGTACTCGGTGAAAAACTGAATCCTTTACAATAGAAAATGCATTTTCTCTCCCAAAAGAAATCTTTGATCTTGAAAACGAACTTTCTCTGTATTTCTGTTTTTTTTTTTTCTTTAAATCTTACCCTATATTTTGCTATCTTCAGAAGGCAACGCACCGAAGTCGTATTTCAAAACCAGACTCCCTGCTTCCCTGATGGGGCAGCGTCTGATCACGGTAACTCGTTTCCTCAATTACTGCGATTAACCGCACTGTTGCCCAATGCTCGTACAACTTCAAGAGAGCGTGACTAATTACCATAAACGCGACGCTTATTAAGCGATGATTATATATTGCTCGTACACACAGCAACGATTACTACCGCGAGAGAAAATGCATCCTCGGTAGTATGCAGTAGGCTAGAAGCCTTAATCTGTGATAGTAAGGCAAAACGACCTGAGTCCCCTATTTTTGTGTTACTGACAATACTGTCTTATGGACTTGTGTCTTCTTGGTCATTTATTTTTAAGCGAAACAATTTTTGTAATACACTTTATTTTTTCTAAAAGTATAAATTCTATATTCTGGATGACAATTAAGGCCTTAACTCGAATTTTTTGAAAATGTGACGTAGGTTGTTTTGCATTACAACCACATATGTTTAAGGGACAATTTTACAGTGATGCCATCATGTCATGAACACTAACCACCACAGTTGTGAATATGATTGCCTATTCTAAATTAATATCTCCTGAAGTAACTAATATACTACTTCAATTTTATGGAAAATTTAGAAAGGTTTAGATTTACAAAATTTCAGAGATTCTCCCTGTCGAGTTGTCGTTTCTTGACAAGATGTTTCTCTTCTTTAGAGGTCTTAAAGGAGGTTTGTTACAGTCCTGATTAATTATTCTTGTTTCCCAGCTGAGTTCGACAGTTTCTTCTTTTTTCATGGCGCGGATCCATCAGTCATCACGTTCTTTCGCAATTAATGCGGTCTCCTCGTCGATGCTCGCTGGTTTTTCATTCGCCACGCTGTTTCTCAATCATTGTACAAGAGAGGGAGAGAGTAATTGGTGCAAAGACCGCGTCTATTAACTGTGGATGATTTATCGCCCGCATACCGCTGATGAGAGTAAAAGGGAAACGGAATTGAGAGTTTCCACGTCGCGAGAAAAGCAACAACTAGGACACGACTGATCATGGTTAGTCGTTGGGACATTAAAGACAGATCTATAAAACACGTGGAAGTATCTTTTTCGATTTCTGATGTAGTTAAAGATGCCTATTTCCAGTAATCAACTGTTAGACAATTTCAAACTCCCAAGAAAGATGTTTAAACAGTATACAAGAAACAGTGACAAGGAAGGTATTACGTACAAAAAGCGGCAGGAAGGATTAAGAAAAGTCATTTAGAACTCAGAATCAGGAGGGCTGAAGTAGTCCTCGCAACAGTTAGAAGAAAGAAGTAGGAAGAGTCGAGACGGCGCCAAGACTAATACGAGGAATCAGGAAAAGTCACCCAGCATCAGGAAGAGTCGAAGAAGAGAGTCGTCAATACGCTTCCGTGCGTATTCCCAGTTAGCTTGCAGTTGTTCAAACGAAAGAACCTTCTGAGTAGCTTGACTAATCGAGATACTGGAAGCGTTCACGTTCTTGGACAGTTTTAACTTAATGTTTATTCTACGTACATAGACTGCAAACATCGATGCTAACAGCGCCTCGCGGGAGAGGAAGTTACAGACGTCATTAGCTATCGTACTGTGACAACGTATTCGCACTTATGCAATCCAAGATGTAGAAAAACTGAAAAGCTTACCACAATACTCCTATGTAATTCAGTAAGTAAATCAATACATAGAGCTGTTGGTTTAATGGTAACCAAATTTGTTCATGATACCCGTATCTTATGAATCAAAAGTGGGCAATTATGAATCAATAGCCACATTTTCTAGTGACACATTTTGCAGGTATATTAATAACACATATATACAATTGAGATATTATAATAGGTATCAATGTTATACTACGTTAAATAGCATATGTATATGTTTGCGTAGGCACATGAAAAAGGGTAATCAAAGAATGTCTTTTCAAGAAACTAGGTTTACTACGTATCAATTTTAGTAACAAGAACGAAGAAGCCACAATAACTAGCTATTTAGAAGAGCCGCATGTGGTTTGCTAGCCACGGTTTGGACATCGCTGGTACATACATCCATTGTGCTGAAAAGATTAATTTCAAAGCCAGTCACGTTCCGCCACGCAAGAGCCGTGCTCCAGCATCAACCCAGTTCGGTCGACCCTATTTTTCACCCGTCCAAGATTGTGGCAATAACAATTACACGAAACGCGAGGGTGATTAACCACCGATCACGTGGATAGCCCGTATGCACTCGATTATAATTGTCTGAAACGCGGCGCGGCGGAGGAAGATGGGTCGGAAATGACCTTAACGATCCACGAGCGAGCGAGGTGCTCGTATCAGGCATTAATGTTGTTTACTCGACGGCGAACGGGTTGTCTTATTAATTACCATGGTCGTCAGGTATACGCGAGGCGGTTTTCACGGTGATTTGTCATAATTTATCGGCCGATTTGCGTCCGGTCGCGCCGCTTTGAAATTCAAATTGTCCCACCTTGCAGTTTTGTTGAATAGCTAAGCGACAGTGCGAGGTCCGTCCGTGTCGTGGCACGTAAGTGGTAATCTCCTCGATACGATTGCCTCTCTTGCATCTCGTTTGTCCCCCGACAAGCGTTACGTATACGTGGCTCTCCTCTCATGGCTGCCGACGATTCCTCACAATCAGCTGGAAGAGACGGGTCATCGACCGACTTAACCGAGCGTGTGACGCGTATACAGACCGGCCTGCCCTGCCACCCGATTTCTTATTTAAATCATGCCCGACTCACAAATCATTCGTATCGTGCTCGTTCCATTAGACGATTCGATTTTAATAAAACTTTTCCCCTCCGTCTGTCGACTGGTGCGCGGCGCGCCATGTGGCCGAGTGCTGCGGGGAAATACGGGGAATGTTGGGATAGTGGCTTTCGGTGATCTCGAGATGATCTTGGGAACAGAGGAATGGGATTTGTTTCTTCGGATCTTGATATTCAGTTAAATGTTAACTGTAAAGTAAGGGTTCAAATTAAAAGATTCGTGAATCTATCGTTTTTTAAACTATTGAAATTATATATTGGTTTCCTAGGTCTTTTTAATTCTAGATTACTTAGATATTAGACTTGTTTCCTTGAGCCACTTTTAATTCTCCATAATTTCACAAAAACAGTTTCTTCATCATTTAATGCCAGTTGGAGGGACTATAGCGGTAGAAAGGTAGCTCCATTTTTTTGTACATATTATCTTATATCTCTTAACTTATCAAAAATGTGATATATATGATATATATAATAACGAAAAATGCATGGATGAATAGTAGAATTACATTCTCCTTTCAATAATTCGATTTTCTCTCATATTCACTAAAAATGTCAGAGTATCCCATTTGATGGTACAGAGTTAAATATGTAAAAAAGTGCATCAAGTAGATAAAGCCGATTCCAGGAAGTCCAAAATACCCTAATAATCGTTAGCCCGAGAACAATCACGCATTACGTAACGAAACTGCGCTCCGTGGCCCCAAACATGTACGTGGTGTAATGAACCGAGGTTGCACAGTGGAAATTATGTGAACGGCAGACAAGGAGGTGGTTTTCCAGCCAATTAGATCGGAAATCTGTCGTGAAGGCATAGTAGCGATCGCCTGTGATCTCGTTCCGGCGTTATACTCGGTGAATTTTATAGAAGAGGAAACCGAGAACGCGTGGAGGGTCAAATGGCACGGGTGCTGCGCACAAAGGCAATATGATCCTTTCGCAGAGGATCCTGCAATGTAATCTTGTCGTGATCCTGTGTGGGAAGATCCTCGTGCGGCGATCTTAAGACCGCTTTCTTCGGTTTCTTTTTCTACGACCGTTTCTCCTTCGGCTCTGCCTGGCCATCTTTCCACTTTGCCTCGCTTTTACCCCTCCCACGGTATGCTGCACCACCCTTCACGTTCCCACCCTTTTATATCTAATTCTCTTCTCTCTCTTTCCGCCTAGCTGTCGATGTGTGCTTCTTTTTCTGATGGCTCCGCGAACAGATTTCGGCGCCACGCCTGGCCCAACCTATCGTCGAGACGACTCGGATGTTTGACACGTCAGACGTTAACCCGTAAGTGGCTCTTTCATCGGTTCACTCGTGACCCCGCGATAAGATAGTTTCGCCAATATGCGCCAGATCTCTGCTCTTGGTTTGGCTGGACCTCGACGAATTCCAAAGGAGACGCACATATTCTTTTATCTCGCGAGGGTCGCACTGTGCTCTCGTTGATAGCTGGGTTTCCGGTGACTTTGATGAGTGGTGAAAAAGAGGCTACTGTGGTAGCGAGTACAAATTATTTTTTTCTTTGGTATCAGTTGGTGAGGTTTCATTGGTTGGCAGCTGGATGAATTATTTTTCGTTTTTGATCTCGGTTTGCAACTAATTTCTAATTTCGTTAGGTATTGGAGTAATTGAAGACAATTTTGTTGTTGCGTCTCTTCTTCTTTCATTGAAAATTAAAAATGTTTTATTCTCTTGGTGTATGTGTCAGAAATGATTAGGTCAGACTTTTGGAGAACAGTAATTAAAGATCAATTGTAAGTTCATAAGTTATATAAATATACAAGTTATATCTGAGAAATAAGAAATAGCTCTCTTCATTTTAAGATGTCAACTACTGTGTTCTGTCTATCATAAATCCTCAGATTCAAAACATAGAAAAAGTCAGTTTCGAAAAAAGCGAATGCTGCTATAAATAAAATGCAATGATAATATTTTTACCACCAGGAACATGTGTCTTTTTAAAAGTGATGGATTGTTTCATTACGTTTCTCACTTTATCTAGATCTATTGGCGAGTTTCCAATTCAGGTTTTACAGAAATTCTTTTTGTCGAGTGAGCGGCTTGAAATATCGAAGCCAACAGGTGTGGGATCTTGTTCGTAGATGGCGGGATGATCATGATGTTGCGCCTTTCTGTCGGTTAAGCTGGAATCTACGAAGGAATTTCAAATTTATTAACGCAGCACGCTTCATGGACTTACAACCAGAATACTAAATCAAAATTTACATACATATTATGAAATGTGCAGGTGTACAAGAAGACAATATAAATCAATTAGTCCTTAATATGTGGAGCCATACTCTTACGTAAGAATACATACATTAAAACGCAATTAAAGCCACGTTTACACTTGTACAAATCACAGCGCATAAGGCCATTCAATAAAAAAAGGAGAGTGCTCTCAAATTAAAAGGAATCTTTTCATAACAGAAAATAAGAAATTATGCTACATTTCTAAGCAACCAATTCGACAAATTATATTTGCTTTATTTATAGAGTATTGACAAAGATATATTCAATCCACGAGTATTTCAGTCCTGATATTCCTTCTTGCCATCCGATACAAAAACTGTATTCATTCCTGTTCTTAGAACCTAGGAAATTCATCATGCTACGTCAGTACGCGAGTCTAGGCGAACGAACGAGAAATATTTGCTCGCGATAAATAATATAAACGGAATCCAAGGACCGTGAGGAACAAACAACCAACCAGCTGATAAATCGGCGCGTTTGCAGTTCGTTCGACTCCCTTTTTCTCGTCCACGTTTATCATTCCTGACCCCGCGCAACGCGTAACGATCTCGAAATGCATCGCGACCATTGCTTTTTGCCCAGAACATCGTTAAGACCGTCGTACAACCCTCATTAGTCCCGATTTATCGCGATTCGCTGACTACTTCTCTTATTCTTCGAAGCTGCACTCTCGCGGCCTCCCCTCGACATCTGCATCTCGTTTCGGCGCACAATCACTGTCCTTATTCTAATAAACGATGCCAGAAAATCGGTTCAAATCTGGCCCCGATATACGGCCTCGCGGACAACCACCGCTCGTAGAAAGTATTATGGGTACTTCTGCCCCAGTGTATTTTCATGGAAAGTATTATAGGTCGTTCTGTTCCAACGCGAATTCCTTCTCTCTGCGTTTAGGAGACTCTTTAGTCTGTCAGTACACTTGGTAGATTCTTGTCTAAGAAGAACTTCAAGCAGGAGTTTAGTTAGTGTCCTAGTATAGATATTATTTCCCTTTAGAAACCTTTTTGTAATTATAGAGAATAGAGATTCTTAGGGTTGGTGATGTTCTCAGAATTCTCTTGCCTACTGGAGTTCACTTGTTTGATGATGACTATCAAGAAATCTCTGAGTACCTAATTTCAGAGGTTCATTCAGGTTCTACTAAAGCACGTAGAACCAAGTAAGAAAATGTCGCCAATTAGCGTAGATCTGCAAATGAATCTCTTCAGGGACAAATACATTCAACTGAACATAAATGAGTCACTTCATTTTCCTTACAAAGATGGTCGTTCAAGACTTGGTGCTTCAGCTGCACAGGGTACATACTTCATCCATTACTCTAACGTCATAGAAATCTACATACAATATCTTTCATAGTAATAATAATAATTATTCTAACTTTTGGTGATCCACTTGGGTGATCCTCGTATCAAGCAACACTGCTGACTATGTCTCTTCCACAACGAGTTCGAGTCACTGTCTACCGTGACAAGCGATCTCAGAAGCGTCAGGAACGACAGAAACGAGGCCATCAAAATAGTTAAATAAGTCGTCGAATTCCGTTGAAATCGGCACGCGAGGCCAGTAGCCGACCATTCTTTTTGCCTTGCACCGAGAAGACAAGCTTCTCGGGTTGGCTCGAAACAGGACCGTATGATCTCTCTGGTACGAGGCAGCAGGAGTTCTTGCCAGGAGCCAAGAGACGACAAGTTGCCGTATTAGGGCAGCCAGCGGCGCTACCGTCGTCAATAGAATTCCCAATGAGCTTATTGAGAGTCTCATTGCAATTGGCCAGTTATGAAACCGTCGAGTTGTCGTTGTGCTGCTATCGTTGCGCGTCGCGATCGATGAATTCCGATTCGCAAAGAGGGACAGGAACGATGAGGGGAATTTCTGTCGACGAATAGTCTTGCTTCTTGAAGAAGGTCCATTGCGACCAGGGAAAACGATGGTCGTTGGATGGATCGATGCATCTCTAGCTTTCAACGAGAACTGGATCTTGACTACTCAAGTGGGTTTCATGGTTTTCATAGAAGGTGGTGAATCAGTAGGTTTGCATCTGTCGCTAATGGACTTCGAAAATGATATAACATTTTAACTAAAACTCAATTTTTTCGTTTTCGTGTTCTCAGACGTTTTACTTATACATCTGGGTATAGGTATAAGGAACAAGAATATTTCATAAACGAATGTTGCACTTACTGTTTTACATCACTCTTAACATCATTAATACTACATAAAAGTTGATAAACGTAACAAGTGTCACAAGGAAACATTGTATCTTAAAAATAGTAATCACCAGTAATCACTGTGGTGTATTTCACTTCTGCAGATTGCAGGATTTTCCTGACCTTCTCGTAAAGCTATTAATAATTTAATTTATGTACGAGTGTAGAAACTTGAATCAGGTCAAGAAATTATTACGTCCACCTGTTCAGTTTAAAAGTCACAGTGAGGCCACTTTTATGAATTAGCACAGAAGCTTTTTTATAAGTTACCAAAAATGTGTCAGACTTTCAAGCTGTGACACTCTTTGTAGTTACTGTAGCCAATTACACTGAACAGATATCTAATAAGAATTCCAATTCCACTCATAAAGGAAGAGAGATAGTTTTCAATAAACCACACCCTTTGACGGCGAACCGAGGATATTAGAAGTCAACCACGTTGTCGTCGTTCGTCCTAGAAGAAAGGAGGAAAGGGTTCCACCGGTCACGTACATCCGCATACGTGATACAAGGACTCGAAATTACAAAGATGGAGGCTTGATGATGCAATCCACGTAATTCGACTGTATTTTTCTGCACCCGCTTCCGACGATGATGTGTCCCTTTGCTTACTTCGGTTATGCGAATTTATCCAATACTCACTCGTGATTTAAATGAAAGACTCGATGCAATAATATTAGTTAAAATATTCAATATAATTATAAATTACTTTGGAACTGCAGTGACTCTATTACATTACATTATTACACTGACACTATACCAACCAAGGCTCATTAAAACAAGCTCATATTTCTTGGGCCCTATTTTCATACCATTGATACACTATGAATGGTTTAAGACTGTTGCAAGAATTTCTTGCGAGTATGCAGTAACTTAGAAACAGAAATCATCGTAAGAAAATTTACTGCATCGGCAAGAAAATTCATGATGAAACATTTAACGCGCGCATACATCATCCCAGCATTTGTCAAGTCTAATCACCGTCAAGTTTGGAGCATCTTCGAGTCTTCGAGTTGTTCGTACCGTCAACATCTCGGTAGCCGAGAGGAACGATAAGCGAGTGCTCGCGCGCGAAATATCGGTGGTTTATCGCGATGCATTCGCCGGCTCGTAAATTCAGTTTTCAGCGGGTGCCTCGGCCAGTAATGTTTATTTATGAGGCGGCCTACAGGGCCGTTCAAGTCACTGGAATCGTGACCGTATCGTTACGACATTTTCCTCGCGACGGTACCACCGAACGCGCGAATTCTGCTCTCGCCTCTCGCTGCCATATAATTATCAGCTGGAGATGACTTCGTTGCATAATCGATGATTCAGTCAAGCTTGTTGCGGTTTAATGCATCCTCGTCGCGATAACTCGTCCCGTGTTTATTAAGACGATGAGTCAGTTGGTCAAAACGAGTGTCCTTTAAGACGATTCGATTTCGGCGACGAATCATCGGCGAGGTGCGCTTTCGAGGACCTTTCGAGAAACACTGTGTTGCACTTAGCTGCACGATATCATGATACAGTGAACAGTCACAAATTGCCAAGGCATTAGCAACAGAACGATGATTACCGTAATTGAAGCATAATTCAGCCATTGAGTTAATTAAGCTGAACTCCAGACAGCAGCTCGACTGTGAAGACAGCGGACCTGGTAACGTTAGAGTGGACAACTGGAGTACCGTGAGCGGGATTGAAAGCAAGCTTCTTGGTGGAAAGGATCGATTAATTTTCGAGGAAATTCGTGTTGAACAGCAATTTAGAGGGAGATAGCATACGTGGTCGTTAATAATCTCTTGCTCTTTTATGCTTGGCTGGAGTTGGTAGGAGGTACTTTAATAGACCGTCACTAATTCTAAATAGTTAAACACTACCTGCTTCTGAGGGAAAACTTTGAAGAATGATCCTGGCTCGTGAGATGTAGATCATGGTCTAGGATTATGTAAGAAAATAAATTGTACAGTTTGATAAATTCTCCATTGTGATGAAACAGACGGATACTCAGTAATCCTTTCAAAATGAAATGATTGTATAACATTTGAAGCATCAGTGACTCGCGTATATACTTTTTAAAAATTAAAAGTACTTATCTATTTTAATTATCGTTTCAATAAATACACATCAATCGCTGGTAATTCTACTTAATCGTCCATAACACCTACTCTGGAACTACCCTGAAATAGTAGCCTATAAAAGATAAAGAAGCACTACTAGTCTCAAGTGTACATGAATATGAAATGTGGTCTGAAAAGCTGCAGTGAATAACGACACGATTAGGATCTCGAGGATCCAAAGCAAAGGACAATTACCGCGAGCGCATCAACGCGGCTTCGAGATACTGCTTGACTACAAGCAGAAGGATCGAAATACACGACGAACCCTCTGGAGACAATGCATGGAGGTACGATAAATAATGCGAGGCAACAGCGGGAACAACGACAGGAAAAGCGAAGAATGGCGATATTCCACGGTCCCTGTGGTGCAAGTCCCTCCTTTCTCCTTTCCTCGGTCCTCTTCCTTCTCTCCTCCTGATTTTACAGTGTTACTCGTCGGTGGTAAATTTCGAGGGTTCGCCGATCCAAGTTCGCGATGTTATCGATCCCACCAGACACCCAGGGCCGAGATACAGAATTTTATTGCCATTTTTATGCTTTCCATGAGGAGCAGAGAGGGTCTCGGTCCGTTTCGTCGCGAACTTTGCAAATGAGCCTCGACAACGTCGTCTTTCATAGAGGGACAGTGTCTGGAACGGTCGGACCTTGTTTCTGTCGTTGCGGAGAAGTTAGACGGTTCCTCGCGTTGTAACTTCGCTCGGAAAGTTTGATTAAGTGAGGTGGAATATCATGTTTCTGTGGGAATCGTAGTTTGGACACTCATTTTAGGGTTGAGGATAAAAAGGGGTTTGAATAAGTGGCTGAATATTGAGTAGATATGACTTTTATGTTGTATTCCTTTTCTGGGGGTTAAAGAAAAGTGGTAGGACTCCAACTGAATTTCAAAACAAAATTTAAATAAGATTTATTGTCTTGAATAAAAAGAGCGAAGTTCTAAATTGCAGCATTAGCTTAGTTTCTGTATGAAGAAAGTGATATGCATCGTTAACATCAGAGCTTATGCAGATATTCTTTCTTCACATTCTCCTCTGCATTCTACACCTCACACAAATCAGTACTATACGACTACTCGTAGTTCACATCACACAATCCTCAATTTCACCTGTACACAGTTTTGAAATCTCATCATAAGATTCACTGGAAAAGTTTCTCTATTTCTTCCCAGAGCATTGCATGCCCTATTCTGAAAAGGACATCACTCAATCTCCCTGTCATTCGACTCAAAATCAATAACATCACAGAACATAGATCTTCCATACCCTGCACTTTCTGCGCGCCACTACTTGTTAACACTCTAACAGCAATAGCAATCCAGAGGTACCACCTGATTATATCGCTAGAAAAAGCGACAGGTCGGTTCGAACACGCTAGAAATCTCAATAACCACTCTGTAATAGGAAAGTACATGAAAATTCAAGCGAACAGCCAGGCAAGCCGCAGTGACGCAACAAATGCTAGCGGATCACAATAGCACGAGGTACAACTACCGTAGGGGCTAAAGAATCTATAAGTACATCTCGATCGTGCAGCCTCCAACTTTCTAACCTCGGTTTCCCACGGTTTTTATGCTTCCACAATATATTCGTCAGTTCTACGACTGGTTTCGCACCCGCCATTAGTAACAATGATACGTAACAACTGTTCAAAGGTTTTCTCCGCGAATTTTCCTGAAACGATCCCTATTACCTATTAATGCGACGCGGTTGCAGCAGGAAACTTGTGGAAACGTGTCGGTTTCCACAGAGGATATGGAATCGACGTGGCTCACACGCACTTCAGTCACAGTTTCGTGTAGAATTCGAGGAATGCCTAATGCCTCGTTCGAATTGCGAGAGTCACAGGCCCGTGGAAAGTTATTGCAGCGCTTTAATCTTTGCTTCCCCGGGGGTAAAATTTCTGAGTGCATTCCTCTGGACGCGTTGCGTGCGCCACGGAACTCATTATCGACAGTGGGCGCATTACTAGGAACAAAAGGAATTAATAAAGGAAGCTGTAATGGTCTTTATGGCCATTGTGCCTGAGGATCATTAACTCTTCGTTAACATTTCTTTATTTGGCTTTGATCTCATTTCCGAGTGGAGGAGCTGCGGGCGGGAATCTGTGGTTGTCCGATAAACTCGTGTCTCAGTGCCGATACATTTTTGCTGTTAACCCCTTAAGGAAGTCTGTGATTGCTGGGTGAATTTGTGAGTTACCATGTACTCCTGTTATTAACTTATTAAGGATCGGTTTTCCAGAACGTCATCATAAGTAGATATATTTAAGATACAGTTGTTAAGGAATTAAGGGAATAAGTTTTTGTAATATGGGTACTGCTAATAATAAATATTTCAATTTTTAATGTAGGTATGTGAAACTATTTTATTTCATACATTTGAACAATTACAGTTACTTACACAAAGTTAGCTACCCTAAAAAGGGTATATTTTTCCTTTGATTCTATGCAGTTATAAATATCTCCATTTATGGCTAAAAACGAAGTTCCTTGTGCACGTATTTCCAAGGGTATTGAAGAGGTTTTAAAGGGTAGTTTATTTGATCAAAGGATGCAAGAATCCTAGCAGATGGAACTGGCGAATAGTACCAAAAAAGGAGAATAACTGTGAGCGTAGGAAACTTTCGATAGTACAGTTTCCTTATTCAAAGGATTCTTCAAACCACGCTTTGGGGGAAAGAGCGAGTCTTTAACTCAGCAGAAAGTAAATTTTCTTGTTTTGTAGTTCTTGTGACTCCTAAATACCACCTATTCACATGCATTCATCGTGATCCGACGCGATAAGGGGCTAATGGCTCCTGAATGGGATATTAAAACTGTCCTCTAGTTTATCTGTTATTTGCCCTACTGGGGAATCGGAATAACAAAATTCAAAGCCACTTTGTAGCAAGCAGGCCAACATTAATAGCTAATGTTCTAAAAATGCTTCAAATTGTTATAAAATCAGTGTCATCGTACACAGCACTATATTCCAATTTATTCTCTCATAAATATAATTAGTCACATTCCATCACAGGAAGATAATATAACAGAGAATTATTTTATTAATTTAGTAAAAGTTATATCACACCAAATTAAACGTCACGGCGCATCTGTGCCAATAGTTCTCGACAAAGGATCTAAAAGTTACAATTCGCGCAACACCTGAAGATATATTGACCGATCGAGGACAATCGCATTGGCCAGCACAAAAGAACCAATGAATATAAGTAGCGCGGAATAAGTGGCGCGTTAAAAAGGAGAAGTCGAAGAATGGCGTTGGCGATCGTCGTCCGACTCTCGATCGTTCATTAGATCCTATTTTACAAGCATTTCTCTTGTTATCGGTCGATCGATTGGAGAAACAAGGGTTCGTCCGACGCGGGAAATAAATTTTCCTGCTGCGGCGATAAGGGGACGCGATTCCGCTGGACTTTATCTAAGCGCGAGGATTCGCGCCTTATCTGCCCGTAAAATGCGCCAGCCGATTCGAGATCGCGCCGATTCGTTCACTCTTCGAGCTATTATTACGCGCGACGAGTTAATTACAATGTTTCACAGCTGCTTTCACCTTGGGCGAACCTCAGCATCGCGCGTGCTTAGATCAATCGAACGCTCATCGATTATGTCCTTTTCTCGAGCCTCTTAGCTTCAATGGAATTTGTTATCTTGCGTGACAAATAACGCGATGCAGCTGAGACATGAAAAATAAATTGAGAATTATTGTGCCATAAATACTCCATTGGTTATCTGAATTTTTTAACTTTCAAGTTTGTGAAATGTTTCACACCTTCAAATGTTTTGTAAATTTTCGTATTTTCAAACAGCGAAATTATCAAATGTTTCAAATTTTCAAATTTTCACGTAATGAACTTTTCAAATGTTTCAAATATTGAAATCTTCAAATCTTTAAATTTTCAAATATTCAAATGTTCAAATATTCAAATATTGAAATTTTCAAATATTCAAATATTCAAATATTCAAATATTCAAATATTCAAATATTCAAATTTTCAAATATTCAAATTTTCATTCTCAATCTTAAAGTATCACGTCCGACTCCTCTGCCTCCAATCAGACTGTGCCGAGAACTCCCCACGTGATAAATTCAAGTTTTGCACTCCATTAATGTTCAGGCAATTATTCTTGCTCCCCTTTCAACGACGTTGAGCTTCGTGTCCCTCATTCATTCGCCTCAATCGAAGCAGTCCGATGAAAATATTAATCGCTGATCAGGTAGGTAATCGCGATGGGTCCGTCAGTGACTGGCGAATCCATGGACTTTTATCAGGACGAACGTTATCGCGCCTAGAACACCGTTAGAACGATTAACGAACCGCTGCCGGACATTGCATCGCGTTCACACGAAAGTATTAATCACGCGGCCGATCGCCGACCAGGAATAATCGTGCCATTATTTACGATGAACACGTTGGAACCAGTTTAACGTCACGGTTACGCGAATGATAAATGTGCTCTAGATTGGGCAGCCTTTTGGAATCCCACTTTCGTTTACTGATGTCCATGGGCCAGTCGTGTGCGATCCCTTTTTCTCTTCTCTCTCCTCTTGCTCGTTTTACGTAAGTTCCATCGGGTTCGCTCCTCCTCTCGATTTTTATCGAGACTTCATGGCGACCCTTGGTCGTTGCGTCACGTATTCCCTGCAGATTGATCTTGTGGTCGATTGTTGCATACTTGGGTATCGAAGGAACGACGGGTCAAGTTGTGGAGTGACTTGGAAGTTCGATATTTGATGATTTGGAAAAGTCGACGAAGGATTTTCAGATGGAATGAACGTTGAAATGTGGGATGAATTTTATTGTATCAAATTTATGGTAAATTGAGGCGATGTTGAGAGTTTGGTACAAAGTATTCAGCTTTCGTTTTTAGTGTACGTACATAGTATACCCACATGGGTGTATGAATAATACATGGAATAAGAATATCCATACTTTGTATTTTTGTGTAATAATATAGTATGGGACATAAATTGACAATAATTCGCATAGCTTTTATTGAGTCGTTTCCTTTGTTCTTTCCTTTTTTAAACTCGGTGGGCGAACCAGTTCCATATTTCTGCGCCTACACAGGGTATTTCATGTTGCGAAAGGAAATTATTAAGATCGATCTGCGTGAGAACTGTGCGTTAACCTGGGAACAATCCACGTGTGTGGCTCTTTCAGTTTTTTATTTGTAAAAAAAAATGAAGAGGGAATCTCATTAAAGCGTGGGTGAAGGCACAAGCTAATTTTTATCTACAGAAATTTCTTTCAAATTGTCTCTGGAAATATAAATCTCTGCAAATCTATTTAAAGCTAATCTAGAACTATCTCTATCACTAGACTGCATACAATCTACTACAGAAATATTCTTCTAACAAGTGTCAATGAAATCCATTTATACGCACACTTTGAAGGAAAAAGGTGAATGAAACAAGGTGAAGGTTCGGTTAAGACGCAAGGCTTCGACCCGACCTAATTCCACTTTTGGAAGGGCCAAACACGTCAGCTAATAATTGATAGACTATATGGAAGGCCGAAAGGAGAGATGAACATTCATCGAAAGACTTAATCACCGGTTGCTGACGGCTCAGAACTTCTCAGCACTTCCGAAAGAAACAACTCGTCGTTCTCAATCGTTGCTTACTTTCACTGCCTTCCAGAGAATTTTCAGCGACTGATATAATTGGTTTCGTGATGGTGTTCCCCGCTAATCGGTCGATTTTACTGGGCGTTCTTCCTCGAATCAATTTGCTCGACTTCTGGGTCATCGCTTTCGGTTGTCTTCTCGAAAATGTCTGTTCTAATCGCCTTTCTGCCTCTTCGTCAATTTTGTGTATAGCTGCTACGTCCCCTCGGCTCATCCCCCTGAAGACGAGGAAACGATGCTCATTCGAGGACTTTCTGTCCCGTGGATGGAATAGAAAGTAAGCTTTTTTTGTTGTGAACATACGAGAGTGAGTATTGTTTGGTGAGCGTGATTTCAATTGTATGGTAGGAATGAAGAAAAGGGATAGAAACTTGACAAAAAGATAGCTGATGCTGGAACAATTTCGTTTTGGGTTGATACTTTGTAGGGCTGAAATCATCATGTGCTTACAAATGTGTATTTAATTATTTCTATTTTTAGTAGGACTTCGATTAACCAGGTGCCATTTATTCAGGGTTCCATCTATTTTGTGTAATAACAATAAGAGTACAGTGGAATATCGATTGAAACTATTTTTGATTTTCGACTTACATTGAAGAGTAGAGTCACCCTTCCCAATTTCCCTCCATCTTGTACATCAAAACTTATTTCATTATCCTGATTTTAGATATAACAGGCATCGACAAAACGTCTCTCATTCTCTCTTAAAACTTACAACTCAGAGTTATATTCTAGTTACTGTTATAATTTACGAATATTCCACTCGACCATCGTCGCGATTTCCCAACCGATTGAAACAGACACTGAAACGGCTTAAAAGCCACCAAATCAGCCGTATAAACGAGGTGGGTAATTTGCGCGCGGATTACCTGCTCCCAGTCTTGAATCGATCTATACTCACGCGCCTATCCCAGCTACTTGGCTTCCACGCGACCAAGTCGAGTGATTAACCAAGCCGCGTTAAGGTGAGGCCAGATCGAAAGATTAACCCGGCTACCCATAAATGCGCTCACGTTGCCTCGTTGTGGAAGCTTAACCGTGAACTCCGTACGAAATGGCGAATTAGTTGAACGTGAAACCAGTGAGCTGGCATTGAAGCAGGGATCTTTTCCAAACAGACTGCCGTCTGTACTTTCTACGCTATTTGGAATTCATTCGCGCTCCCTGCTCGTCGTTTTTCCTACTTCTGAGCAAGTGTCTGTTGGTTGGTACCATTCAGTGGAAATGCGACAGGCAGTGGAGGAAAATCAGATAACAGTTTCTATTATTATCCCGCGTCAATGGCTAAACTTGGCAGCTTTTTCGTTAGGGTTACGCAGTGCACCATGTGCTCCGTGACGTTTTCATCAACGTGGGTGTAATTCTATCGCGTGACGAATTCGTGATTTCCTGCGGTGAAAGTATCCGATGCGGTTTAACGTCCTCGGAAATGATGTCACTGAATTAAACGTCGACGCTTATTCGACAAGAAGTTCCAACCGCTTGAAAACGATGATTGGAATCAGGTGGTCTTTGAGTGAAAACAGAAGGGATCAACAGGTACATATTTGTGTATATAATCAAGATTCGAGGTTACCCACGTTATTGTATAATTTTCGTCTCGTGTCTCTCACTCGTTATGAAGCTGATATAATATCGTTGCGATAAGGAGATTCGTATGGAAGGTGACACTGCTCCATTATGTTGGATATTTTATAGACATTATGTAATTTCGATTTCCTGGTATCCCTTTCACTGTCGCGCTGCAGTATAACTTTGATAGCGTTGATGTTCTTTCATTAGTAAATGCGAATGGAGTCAGCCTCAAATATATTACCTCCAAGTTAATGAATTTCATTGAGCTTTTACTGCTATGTCCTTCAAGGAATTGCTAGGGAGAAGTAGTAAAGTGTTTCCTCACAAAAAATTCATAATATAGTATACATATAAGTACCTACATATTATGCTTCGTAATCACTAAGTATATACCATTACCTACAACCTTCATGTTTTTAATTTTTTAGTTAATCTTATAAAAAGTGTCGATGATATAAATATTAATCGATATATAATCGATAATATAAATATCATGGTCACCTTTTTCTGAAATGACCTTTCAAAAAAAAAAGTATTATATTTCTGCAAGTAGAAAACAAATCCAACTAAACAAATATTCCTACGACTCCTATTACTATTTACAGATATAACTTTTATAACAGCCTTAAAACTGTCCAGAAGCATCTTCCATATAAAAGGTCACATTTCCAGTGACACGGTTCTTAGAACAAGTGTCACGATTTTTCCCCGCGAAAACCATCAGCGGAAATCGTGCGTCGCTGCTCGATCGGTGTCACCCAATGATCCTTGAGCAGCGATCGTGCGTGTACGTTCGATCGTGGCGCACGCACTCGCGTCTCGATCGTCGAAGATCACGCTGGTGTGTGGCATCGGTTCCTCGGTTACCTGAGCGCGAACACGAGTATCGATCAGTGATTGACTATTTCCAAGTGTTATTCCGCTTATGATTGAGTTGTAATCCCGCCTCGAAAACAATGGGACTAGTTTCTGCGCGCAAGAAGTGGAAACTTTCTAGCGCTAGACCGTAGGATGCTTAGGTGAGTAACTCGACACGAGTGAAAAACTGATCGATCAGTGATTTAGTGGCTCCTGAGTTATTGTTACTGCTCCATTGAAAACGGTGCCTGTTCTTGCGATTGAATCGTTGTTCAACGCGATTTTTTCTGTTTCGAGGTATGATTGTCTTAGCAATCTTGAGTGTAGAAGACTGCTGGCATTGAGGTCGTAGAGCTAGGAGTTTGGTGCTCGATAATAGGACATCGGCGATTATGTCTATAGAATGTTAATCGCCTTGACATTTGCATAACATTTGAGTACTCTTGCAAGCGATTGTGCGTGGCTTGTTTTCTCTTTTCAATGAAGTCAGTACTTACTTCAGTACCATCTTTACGAACGTTGGTTTTTATTTAGGATGAAAGTAATTAAATAATAAAATATAGCCTTGTATTTTACCTATATGGCAATTGAACAGAGGTCACATAATATAATTATTCTGAAAACTCTTAAGTACATTTAAAGCCATCTGATTTTAAAAATTACCCAGTAACACATTCTGGAATAATCAAACATGCCTCAAAAAATATCTAATTACACATTTTAAAATCTTTACTCAGCTCTGTCACAGTTAATTAAAATAAACCTATTCGCCAATATTTCACCCAAACACGTCAAAAAATAACCCCGCTAATCCGCTTACAAATAAACAAGCGTGACCCAAGGGCTATTAATCAGTCGATCGATTAAAATATCTCGCGTTTCAAGGATTCCAATCCCGTGGCGACGTTCCCCGATAATCGCCCCGTAAACTACACGTCGATTTCTCACGATGGATTTCCACCGCGGCCTAAGCGTTTTCCAGGCGAGTCGCGCGAGCCAGGTTCGCGCAATTACGGAATCGATTATCCGCCGCGCGGCCGATAGATTCATTAATAATAAATTCCCGTCGCGTCGATCGAGAAATAGACGCGCGAGATCCCGCGCTCGATAAAACGATCCTTTGAACTGCGACAGAGATCTCAGCGCTGAGAGATCTGCGCTGCCACGTTCCCAGAACTCGGTCGCGTGGAAGCGTTTTCGTTTCGAGTCGACTCGCGGGAACGACACGCTGCGTTCTGTTAAGGCGAACTTAATGAACGCCATACGACGCGGGGACGCAAACTTCGATGAACGCTCGCTTAACGTCTGCAATTTAAACGGAGAACGGATTGGCCAACCGAAGTCGATTCAGCTCGATTCCTCGGTGACACGGGTTTAACACCGTTCACGTCTTCGTCAAAGCGATGCTTCGAGGGAATCATTCGATACCAGTCGATGGTTGGATACTTACGTCGTGTTTAACGAGCAAGAGTAATTCATGGAGGGAACGGTGGCAGTAATGGCGTTGGGGATAACGAGGGCTCGTAATAATTAAAATGACGCGACAGTGTGCAAAAGAAATGAGCAGTGACGCAAGCTTGGACATTATATGAAGAGAGTATTTCAGAAATTATTACTTAAGCCACATTAAGTATTTTATTTATTTTTCGTAGTGTGGCTATTCTATACTTCTCTGTGTATTTAAATTTCTCAGGAATGCATAAACAGCCGCAGTGACTTTCATTTTGTTCGCGAGGAACTTATAGCGTGAGGTTTCTGATTAAAACTGTGGTATCTGGTTCATTTTCTTGTATAAGAAAATATGTGTATCTCTTTGAAGCACTCTTCATAGTAATTCTACTCATTATACTTCACCAATTTCCAATCCATTAATTTTAGCCTTTAAAGCAATTGAAGCAAAGCTATTGCTCAATAAAAATGATTCATCTTCATTATTTCTCAAGCATTAAACGAGCTGAGATATTCTTTCCTCCAAAAACCAACTGTCTTTAAAGTCATTGAAAATCCAAGTCCATAAATCTCGAAATCCATCATTACCACGAAGGAAATGTTAACCCATTTACATCTTCGTTCACGTTCGTCGGTTAAATATCGGTCAAGTGGTATTTCACCTAAACGCTATGCATCAAGCATGCGCTATCGCAACGTGTCATGCTCGCGGATGATAAATGTCAGTTGTCATCCTGAAACGCATCAAAAATATCGTCCTTCCGGATGGAGGTGATCGGCGATCCCTCAAGAACAGCACCTTCGGTCCGGTTCTCGATGCGTCGTTAATCGTCCAGATCCACGCGCACGGGGAAGGTTTCACGGCCAATTAAAGGTGAGCATCGGTTTAACCGCGGTTCAGTTCAGACGCGGTTGTCGCGGAGGCGAGCTACATAAATCTCGTCCTTCGTGGTTCCAGTTTCTCGAAAGGAGTGAGAGGCGATCGCGATTCTCTCCTCTCGTTCTGCGGTATCCCTGCTGTGCCCGATATTTACCTATTCACCGATTCGCTCGCTTTCCGACACGATTCCACCGAATCTGGACGTGCGCAGCCATTTTTCGTATGCTTTCACTCTGCTTCGGCGTTTATCTGACGCCCTCGGTAAAATTCTCTATTTGGGGATCTGTAGGATTTGAAAAGATTGAGGTCCATAGAAGTCGAAAAGAAATTTCGGGAGAGTTTTCGGGGATTCTATAGAGGTTCCAGTTTTGTAGGATTTTTGGATAACTGGAAAACTATATGTGGTTAATTCAGAAACAGTGACCTTTAACCAATTCCCATTTTTACATATTAGAAATTATTTTTTTGTAGAGTAAGTAGTGAAAATAATTTCAACGAAAGCTTGAAGTAATATTATAGACTAGTATTTTTAACTAAATTTTCACTTATTTACTGTTCTACAGTCTTTCAACTTTTCTTCTAGGTTTTCTTAAAACTCATTTCGAACTCAAATGTAATACAGAAACATTCTTCAGAGCACTCCAAAAATGAGCCTAGTTTTTAAAAATGATCTGCCCAGTTAAGCTTTATCTATCCTAAAAGAAAAGTATAAATACCCTCTCTTAATTTAAAACTATTTTCCATGGTACTGTTGAAAGGAAACAAGAAAATGAAATAATCACGCAAAATATTCTCTCAAATTTCCTTATACACTTAAAAGGAACGTCATACAGAATTTTAATGCAAGGCTTCTGCATCGTTCTACTCATTCAGCAAGGAATTAAGATGTGTACAAGATAGGGTAATTAATTATTTAATGATAAATCTACCTCACGTAGTCGGTGAGTCCCGACGCGATGTAAAGCCCCTTTTTAATCGGTTCAGAATCGGTTTTGTACTCAGCGTGGAAAGGCCGTCCCCACCATAGCGATCCTTTAGTTTTCTGGCGCACCTTGCCAGGTGCACTTCGGTAGCAATCTCCCATTAATTCGATTAATCGCACCGGCTCGACATATCGCGATACGCGCGCCTCGCTTGTTCCCCCATTTCCATCAGTATCGTTTATTTCGGTGCCTTTTAGGAAGAGTGCTTCCACGTACTTCCTTCTCGATCCACGTGGCTGAATTTATTTTCGAGGAGCTCGCGCGTGCACCAAAGGCAACAGAAAATTAGTCGACAGTTCTTACATCTCGGTGAGTAGGTGAAAAATTTGTGTTTAAACGTACGCAGGAGTGTTCAGTGGCTTCAGGCTGTTGCATTTGAGGTTACTTCACCGTGTAATTACAGCGAGCAACTGTAAAACCAGGGAAACGGCGTTAGAACTCTGTGCAAAGCCGTGTAAAACATTTCGAGGAAGTTTAGTGTGGTTTCTTGAGAACGAATTATAACCGAGTTTATTGCGGAAAGCGAAGTTTCTTTATGTTGCTGGGCGATTGAACGCACTGGCGTCATTTCAGGGAACATTTTTAGTAGAAAATCGCGGCGAAATTGACAATGAAACTCGCTTGAAAGCTTCATTTCGCCCGTGCACGTGCCACTAAGTCGCTGTTCCCTTGAAACTGTGAACGTGTTTGAAATTTGCGTGGGTTTCCAGCTCGAACTTGGACATGCCTGTTCGTGAACATTTTGAAACGAATAGACGCGTGATTGAACAACATAATGGTTTCATATTTGGTATTTCATAAGCATCAAATTCCAGAATTCCCTGGCTGTCTAGAGGGAATTTGTTTTGTGTCAGATTTGCTTGCGTGGGAAGAATGATTAAGCAGAGAAGTAACATGTGTATACAAACACGAAGTTCCATATAAAGAGGTGATAGAATAGAGAGAATAATTTTCACATTTGTTTGCAGATTGGTACAGTATTGGTCAGAGTTTCAATTTTATTCTATACCCAACCAGAATTGCTTATGGATATTTATCAGAATTTCCTTGTCCAACGAAAAATTTTTAATTCACAGCTTCTAATCTGTACATACAAAGTGATCAGTTTAACTAGAAACCTTCTAACGAGTGTTAGGAGCGCGTACAATGCTAACAGCATCGACAATAATTTATTCCAGTTAAATTGATAACCCTGTATACTCATGACACTAGCAATCAGCATAGTGCTACTTTATTCTAAGAATTTCTCTTACTATTCTTTTGAATATCTCTTCTGCTATCTAATGTAGATTCTATTCAACGTTTCAAAGAAATTTGTCAAGATCTCTCTCAAGGAATTTTGACAACTCTAAATGTTTATGCACATAGTCGTCTACCCAGCTCCAAAATTTGCGTTCATAACACGAAAACTTCTTAAACTGACTATGAATCGCAACTCGGCTCTAAATATGAATACTTAGCCTCATAAAATGTTCGATAGAGGTTAGTTCCATAGACGACCCAAGTTTCGGAGCAGCAAAGAGATAACGTCACTAGCAGAAACTTCAAAACACCCTGCTGTCGCGGTTGAACTAATGTAGGATAGTTTGAGACCGTTGACCGCGGCGACTCATTAAGCCAATTAAAAGGGCCAAATTCTTGGCTATTGACGTCACGTATTCAACGTTCGCCCCCAGTTTCTAACAGTTTTCGTACGCCGCTGTGGAACAATTTAAGCGAACGGCGATAAATCAGAATTAAGCGATTCAAAGGGTCCTCCGACCACATCCGTACGTGATCTCTCACGTTGAGCTGATTTATTCAGCAGCTGCTTTGTTTTAGCGTTGTCTTCATAACTCAGAATCAAATCAGTGTAATAGATTAA
Organism: Calliopsis andreniformis; assembly: GCF_051401765.1. Lineage (NCBI taxonomy): Eukaryota > Metazoa > Arthropoda > Insecta > Hymenoptera > Andrenidae > Calliopsis > Calliopsis andreniformis. The sequence goes on along the minus strand of NC_135073.1, from coordinate 9,471,975 downwards.
TCGCTCGTTTTATGATTTATGCCACCTTAACACCCTGAGCCCAGAGGAATTTAAATATTAGGCACGAACAAGTAAAACTATGAAATACAACATGATGAAAAATTGTAGTCAATTTTCAGATAATCAGAAATTATCTTCTCTCTGTAGAGAACGTTCTTTTACAGTACTTCTATTTAAAACAAAAAATATATCTGTATTGTTGCCAACAATTTTCCACTATTTTGCATTTCATAGTGCTATTTTATCGTATCTAATATAGATATTCTTTTCTGAAAAGCGGGAAAACTGAAGAATCGAAGAAATGTAAAAGAGGAGTTTCTATAGAGAGAAGATAATCTCTGAAATTGTTTCCCATTTTTCCAAAAACAGTATCTATATATTGACTACAATTTCCCACCACTTTGCATTTCATACTCCTACTGTTTCATGTCTAATATTTGAATTCCTCTTGGCTCAGGGTGTTAAGGTGGCATCAATTCAATGGTCTGCACAATAATCAGAAAGTATTCAAGAAAGTGTAGTACAGTCTCGCAGTCATGTAATGGCTCTCCATCGACTGACGATTCAAGCAGACCGTATACACGAATATTACGCTGGTGAATCATCGAAAACGGCGACACACGTTCCATTCCCTCACGCAACCAGATAGCTTCTTTTTCTTCGTTCCGTCGAGAGTTTGGGGGGTCGAGCTGCATCACCCGCATCGGCCACGGTTGCGGGCCAAACGCTCATTGCTCCGCTTCGGTGGTTTTATCTTCGGCATCGGAAGCACCTCGGCATGCCTTAAGAGGTTTTATAACCCGGCGATGAAATGGCCGACCTTGATTCACCGATAGCCAAACCGTAAGAGCCGAGGATGAGCCGGGATCCTTGATCTCCCCGTAAAAAGCCACGAAAGCTGACAGCTGACCGAGGGGATTCCGATTCGACCGCCTATCCTCGAGGTTTCCTCGATCGCGACTGTCGCGACGACTGTCTGTGCAATTCAGATCTGCGGATAGAGAATTGGAGATAAATGTGGAGAAAGGAGGAGCTTTGGGAGTCTTCTGGTGTATTATAAGATTTCTTTACTGGTGTGTTGCGTGAGATTGCGTGTCAAGAAGGAAGTTACTGTTTTAAAGATTTGGAGGAGTTTGGGATAGAGTTTACTTTGAAGTTTCTTTTCGTCTTATAGTGTTTTATCTGGGATACGCTATTTGCTATAGCAGCCTTTGTTCCAGTTCAGCAACCTGAGACGTTCTTTTTCTTCACTCGATTCTCAGAAATGAGGTTGGCTATTGTGACTTGAGTTTTGGGATTCGCATTATCTCGAGTTTTGCATTTTATACGTAGGCTGAGACGATCGGAATATTGAGGAGGGATTTTCGATTCGAATACGCTTAAGGAAGATGTGGGTTTATAATTCGATGAAGTAGAAGACTGGTTTGAGGAAAGAACGAATCTTAATTTGGGAACCTAACTGAACCTTCTTTGTCCTTCCAGAGTCATTCTCAGTTAGTTCACAACTTTGTACTTTATTCTTTCTGTATATCGTTGAAAATTGAGTTGTACAAATACTGTGACCTAATCACACCACCTGAGAGTTAAAAAGCAAAATGTTTTCAGGGCTTATGGACGTCTTTAAGCACGTAGCGTATTTAAACCACAGAAATCATTCTGCAACAAGTCCATTTTAGGTTTGAAATATGAATCTAAAAAAGAAATGCATCTCTTGTGTACAGCATGTTCGACTCAAGTGTCAGAAATTTTAAGAGGTAATTCCACACGTCAAAATAGGACAGAAATCTAGAATAACGAAATTGCGTTTGGGATTTTGTTTCAAATTTATTAATTCTTCCAAAAACGTTCAATAATGTGTCTGATTTGAGACTTATTCTACTGCAAGCGTACATTAGGCCAGACACAGCGGGGTCAGTAGAATAAGACGTGAGTCAGACACACTTCACATCTATTTTAGACTTTTTCTCAACAACTAATGACTTGATAATCATCCTTTAAATTTTTTACACATGTCATCCAACACCCTGTAAAATAAATGTTCCAATACCTGAATGCTTAATATGTCAAATATCCCAGTAAGTGAACAATCTAAAACTTCATGTCCCAATACTTAAATCATGACGTCCCAGTAACTAAGAATACTATCTTATAACACTAGTTTCCATTATTATATAGATACGCCTAATACATTAGAGTTTATGTTTAAAATTGAACAAAATCAGTTAGTGTTCAAGTATCAGAACCTGGTCAGTTACTGAGACATTTACCTTAAGTAGCTTTAAAGACAATCGAAATAGCCGAACACTCAGCATATGCCTACGCAGCGTCCAACAGTCTGGTAGCTACCTCACGATACCGATCGTTCGGCGTTGATCCTAGTAGACACGGCAGCGGGACCGATATTCCACGAACGTACCGCGGAAAGCAATGATTTATTCGTGTCCAGGCTTTGTTCCATACGTGACACGAAGTTCCGTGTGAAAGTCTTTTAACGAGGGACATTGTTCTACGGGAGGTGTCGGCGGTTAAAACGCTCGAGGCATGCACCACGACGCCTGGCTCGGCTTCGAAACGATATAAGATACCGTTTACCATACGTGTACGCGGACGCGCCTCATATGTGCATCGCAGAACACGCGGTGTGACCCATTAATACGCACCAGCGGTCGGTCCGCCTTTGCACACGTATCCGTGAATGCACACCGTAGACGTGCTGGCGCTTTCAGCGCTCCAAAGCCAGATTGGCGACCGTGTTTCGCTGGAAATTCCTCGTCAAAGTCGAAAACTCTGCTGTCTGCGATGCCGTATACATCCTCGAGCGTTTCGCTGATGAATGCTACCTGATTGTTTGAGGTAATACCTTCTCATGTTCTTATGCTGCTGAAGTGGAACTCGTAGCCAAGTCTTGTTAAAGACTTTCAATAGATAGTTAAGCTGCTGTTTCAGGCTTCCGTGTGAGGAATACGTTTTAGAAAATGAATTCTAACGTTTTGCTGGTGTACGAGGGAACTTTGTTATGGGTCAAGTCACATGCTTAGATGTATAGGATCGTATACTACTGTATTCCTCGGCAGTGCTACTTAGCTACTTGCTGTGCTTGGTTAATAGATACACGATGATTATGAAGAGAGATGAACTGTGTTCCATGTGACATCCATCAGCAACTGTCACCTCAATCAATTACGTTGATCAGAATGAGAATATCAATATACTAGAGGTCTCAAATTCTTCTGCAACAACTGTACATCTATTTCTTTTAATACCGACTACCCAGCCATAAACATCTACTAATGATAACAATTACTATACAATTAATTACACTCGTAATGTATTAATGATTCCATCCAGAATCAATTAAGCTAAGCGTACGTAATCCAGGCTCGAAGTTGGCAACAATTATATTCATAGAAGCAGGATGACTGTACACTTGACTAATCATCCACGAGCTCCCAAGCGATCCCTAGCACAGGCAGTCTACCAGAACCAAAACCCAAGGCATTGCAAAATACCTTGGCACGACGTCGTTGACAAGAATTGCTCGCTGGCAAGGAAAAGACACGTGTTCGTTGGCCCGTGACATAAACGCGACGCGCACACCCCAAACACTTTCTCGTCATCAAGAATCAAGAACGATGATCGAGCGTCGTGTCGAGGCCTGGTCATTACGCGGTCGGTGAAGGGGTCGAGCGCAGAGCGCGCGAGTCAGGCTCTTTCAGCTTTCTATCGGCCATCGGCGGAAATTATACGTTGTTATTCCCTTGTGTTACGAGGCACGCCGTCTATAATCGCATTACGCTTCTGCTACGCCATCAGGAAGGCCATTACGTGCGACCGGGTGCGCGAAGGAGATCAGAAAGAAACTGGATGTAATCAAACAAATGCGCCTGGTCCCGAGGTCCGCGGTGCATACTGAAATCGATACGATATGAATCGATGGCTTAAGGTCGATCATTGAAAAGCCCTTTACGTAACAGTCACAGAGTTGAAAGCGCGAAACGGTCCTTTTTAACTGGCTGGCTGCTGGTGCGTGGAGCCAGGATCGTTCTTGAAACGAGACCACCGATCGTTTTGGATTTCCATGCGAGCTGTGACAGCGAGACGTTCAATAATAGGGTGAGCTGCGGTGGCAGTATTGTGATACGAGCGTTTATAATAACTTTTTGGAGACTGAACTTTTTGGAGATGCGAGGAAAATTTTTTAAGCAGTTATTCCTATTCGAAGACTAAACAAAAGTCGTGTGAAGTTTGATAATTCTGGATTATGGGACTGAGTATATACTATATAAGAACCAGTGTTGTGTGTACTTGATTCCCTAAAAAATAGATATATTTTTTTATTATTTTGGTGAATTGAATTATCAATGTTGTGTCAACTTCTAGTGTCAAAGGGTTAAAGTAAGGATTTTGGGATAGTCTATACTCAAGGCACTGAATGATTGATCAACTTTGTATTTTTTATAATAGCAGAGGCGATAAAGAGAGTGTCTGAAATTATTGTTTATCATCTGTCATTGAATTATTTCAACGCAGAAAAGAGTTTAACTGAATTTCGCTCTATTTTTCAGAATTTTCGGTTGACGAGTTCAGCAAGAGTCACATGAAATGTTACAGAGTCTGGCAGTTGCATTAAAATGAAAATATTTTTTTTATGCTCTGCACTGAAGCGTAAATACCAGTTGCATTTTATTTTACGAGGTATATAGACATCCGTTTTACGAGTCTTCTAACTGGCACTTTATAATTGATAACTTGGTCGTTCCGTGTTGATGAATGAAAAAGCTTGACCATGCGCGGTGTAAAATAACGGTTAATGCAATAACGCGTAACGATTAATTTAGCGTAATTAGTCACGAACATCAGGGAAATTACGTCTGATGGACGACCTATGAATTTCGCGAATATTACATTATCGCAATACGTTATTGAGAGTCGGATTAACAAAAATGCGCGCGTTTCGCCGCCTGTCGCGCATCGATTACCCATTATTAATTTTCAGTTGAATGTTACATTATATCACAGCGAAATGTTAGAGAATAATTGATGTCCTCGAATAAATTTCAAAGACACAATCTTCGCTGTTTGTTGAGTTGCGACGACGTTTTTTTAATGCAAAAGGTTTTAATAGAAAATTAAAAGCAAATAGTTTTCTTATTAATATCTTTTAGAAGAACAGAGGTATTTAAGAAAAAGTAATTGACATCATTTTTTATAATTAACAGGGTATATTAAAAGTGAACTTTCGCTCATTGCGCAAAGTGATTCATAAAATAAAATAGGTCACAAGAAGTAACTTCAGAGAATATTAAAGCTGAATGCACAGATGGAAGTATAACTTAAGATCTGTCAGTATACTTTCATCGAAGTTCCGGGTTAATAACTCGGATGCACACCAGGATCGTCATATGGTCACTTTCCGACTGGAATAGCAATAAAGTATTACGATATGACAACTGGTGAAAATTTATTGGCAGAATATTTTTGTAGGCCGAACCTATCGATACGAACTTTGGATTTCCTGGGGCGAAAAATACCATATATGAAAAAATAAGAGAGAATTCTCCATTCGTCATGTCAGAGAGTCACAGCACGCGATTTCATCGATAACGGTGCTCGTGAAGTCACTTTCGAATGACCTCTTGACAGCAATAAAAAAAAGTAGAAGTCGAAGTGCGAATTATGCAAATTAGATGAAACGTTTCAATTTGTTTAAATCACTGCTTGGTATTAACTTTAAGCAAATTTTTAGAGCTTAGGAAAAGAACAAATATTTACAGTCAATTTAATTGTAACTTTTTTATAACATAATACGAAGTTAAAAAGTTTAAAACCATTGATTGTCATTTAATTATCGAGCCAAACTACGAAACCCAATATCCATGTAACGTTAATTTAACATATAAGTACATTATTTCTAACGAGCCAACTGTATACAGGGTGTTCAACGGCAGGTGTCAGAAATTGTAGGGGGTGATTCCATACGCTAGAATAAGACAAAAATAAAGTTAGGAAATTTGTGTTTGAGGCTTTTTTTCCGAGTTGATAAGTGTAGAGAAGACGCCTAAAATACTCGTGAGATGTGTCTGACTAGGGATATATTCTACTGATTTTGCCATATCTAACTTGGGATTTATTCTACTGGCTTATGTTATGTTTGACTTGGAATTTCCACTACTGCTCTTTGCTATGTCTAATTTGGTCTTCATTTTACTAATTTTGCTGTACCCAACTTGGGACTTATTCTAGTGATTACGTTGTGACCTGACTTCAGACTTATTCTACAAGGTTTTCTGTGTCCGACTCGGGACATATTTTCCTAATTCCGCTGTGCTCGACTTGACTAATACACTTAGGCAGTAGAATAAGTCACTAGTCAGACACATTTCACGCGTACTTCAGGTACACTTCTAACAATTAGTAACTCGCAGACGAAGCCCCAAACACAATTTCGTTTTATTTTAACATCTGCAATCATCCCTTCAAATTTCTGACTCATATTGAGGAAACCCCTGTGCACAGAAAGAAGTTTGTATCCCTTGAATATAAAGGGTGCTCGAAACTTTTGAGCGGCAGTGTACCATCCGAAAGGTGGACGATCGGTTGCACAACGAGCGTCCCGTTTGCAGAACTGGCTCTCGTTCGAGACGCGTTTCAGAGGATCGTGAACGGGCATCGTCGGTGCACGATGACGCCGTGTCCCCGGAGTAAATCGCGTTCCAGTTTCGTTAGGAGATTTAGAACAAGCGCAGCGGAACGTCTACGGATGTCGTTGCGTGGCGCCCTGTATCTAATGATATAATCGACGATGCTTGATCAGGGACCACCGATCGTTCGATTGCCCCGTCGCCTTCGCATTCTTTCCCGAACATGGACCATTAATGTTCTCCACGCGATGGAATAAGCGTGCACGCTCTTTGACGCGTGTTTCTGCTCGGAATGCGCTTGACGTGTCGCAACTTAAGCCTAGACGAGTTTCTGTCCAGCTTACAAATTTAACTCTCCGTTGGGAAACCTTTAGTCGAGACCTTGGATCATTTCCATTACTATTTTATGAGCTCTGTGGCCGTAATTAATGGAGATTAGAGTAATTTGATGAAAGATAGTGGTAGATTTGCTGGATCTTGCTGTTGCGGTTAGTGCGATGCTAGTACTGATTGATATGATGGAAAAATTATTTATACATTCCAATTTTCTAGTTTCTGTAAGTCTACAGGGTCTGCAGATATTGATCTTTCACCATTTATTCAGCGCACATATTTGAAAGAAGATTAAAAACTTAGGCTGATTACTTATTATCATTAATCATATTTTTTATAACACACTTATTTGAAATTTCGACAACTTCCCCAAATTTTAATATAATAATAATAATAATTATTATTATTCTTTATTAACGAGCTTTAAAATCATTTAAAACTAAAACGTAAGATCGAAATCGAAATGATTATCAAATTTCATTACCTCGTGGACCCATGCCAGCTGTACGTTCACGACGACGTAGCTTTCATCGAGGGAAAAGGAACAAATGATAAAGTTTGCGGGTCACGGGCTGGTTCGACGAGTCTTGATGATCGTCGATGTCCCTAGAGACCGAATGACGTCCCAGTTTCCAGAAACGACTGTGCACAGTCGACAGCCATTCGTATGTTCGTGAAGGGGAAACGGATTTCTTGATTGAATCGTACGGTTCGTTACCGGCACACGAGAATCAATCGCCATCTGTTAGAGAAAGTGTAATGAAAATATCAATTTTCACACGCAAAATGTCGATCAAGATCAAGTAGGAATTCAATGTGACAGGATAGGTCGAAAAATACTGGAACTGTGACTTGTACGTCGGAGTCTAACAGTTTTATTATTAGAATATGAATATTTGCATATTTGATGTACTGATATAACAGTCCATTTTATAAATTATATTAGTGTACCATGAGAACTGATATTTTGTTAGAGTATCAGATAAATTCTTTATTGGCTATTAATATTTATTTTAGCTAGGACATTATTATGTTATTTCTACGTATAAAGAAAAGTATGCAGGTAGGGGGAGGTTTCAGTTTACATCATCTTCATGGGAGATCTCATTAGTCTCATCAAAGATACTAGTAAACGCACGCAAGCAAACCTTTTTTGCTCTAAATAAGTTCAAATTACAGCAAATTAGAAATGAGCTTGTAACACAACATAATAAACAGTATCTTATCACCTTCTTTGACTCTTAAATCTCTGGTACCAGAATTCGCAAAAATTTTCTTGAAATTAATCACGACAGATCTATTGCTTGGATTAACGACACGTAAACGTCCTGGTGCGAGGTTTTAATAGACATGCAAACGATAGTGGTAAATTAATCTGAGAAAGTAAATAAATTGTTCTAATCCCTCGTTCCCAGATGTCTCTGAATAGAAAAATTGAATTTTCTCCAATCAGATACAGCATTTCCTTTTTTCCTGGCCGTTTGACACGACCCCTGGGAAAATTTCGCGAGTAAAGGAAACTAACGATGACAGGAACGATCAGTGTCGTTAGCGTCCACGCTGTCTGTCCTCGAGGAACATTAATAAAAACGGTAATGGACCGGTCGACGTTGTATATTGGTGACTTTGATGCGCTTCTCGTGCACCGACCGCGCTTCACGACCGGATTCCTTCTCCTCCTCCTCTTCATCCTCCTCTTCTTCTTCTAACGAGCATCTCCGATATTTCTTTATTAATTTTTCTTCCCCGCCAGCCGCAGCTACTCGCTGCAAAGGAGGACGATTCGGCACGACACACGGTGAAATCACGCATCGACATCAAAAGGTCACTACGGTCTTGTCTACCCTGTTGTAAAGTCTCTAATTAATTCGTTTGTACCACAGTCGTCCTGTGACTGATGCGTTGCATCGAGCCGCAGGGAAGTTTCACTGAATTCCAGCCGCCTGTTATCTTGTCTTTTACTAGTTGTCGGCACTTCCCGTTTATTCTGTTGCTTTGCCACTTTGCTTGGAATCTGTGTTCAAGCTCCTTGGAAATGGCGTTTGATCGATGCTTGGCGGGGAAATTTGAGTAACGTGTTTAAATACGTTTGGCATGGATGGATTTTAATACTTAGTTGATAAGGTATCGGTATTAGAATGTATTATCGAAAATGTATTTCCAAAATTTGAGCTTCGATAAGTAAAATTCAATCAAAGTTCATCTATTTGTTTCCTAAGAATCTTTAGAAACTTATTATAACGTTTTTATGTTTATTTATTGTTTTTTTTAAGGAGGGAGTTTAAGTAATATGCTCTAAATATGGCGACAAATAACACTGTTGATTGCGAAATACACGTAACTGTCTTTAAGTAATGTGAAAATGTAAATTACAATCGAAGGAAAATTATTGAAGGGAAATATGTTCTCAACGCGGCGTTAATAACATTTTTCTTCTATGTTGTCAGATGTCGTGGCGTTTATGTTGAATCCCAATAGAAGTGAATTTTCTAAACTAACATGCAAAAATAGCAAGAAACATATTCAGTAGATTGGCTAAATTAGCTACACTGGAACTTCATTTATCGAAAGGAAATTTTGCTCAATATCCGATTCACTGAACTGATTATTTAATATGGAGTGTCTTTGAGTTACAATGAGCGCTCAAACAAGAGGCAGTCTCTGGAAAATGACACGCAACGAACAAAAAGAAACGAAAAATTTTAAAGTATCCTTTTTCAATATGAAAGTAAAATTAAAAAAGATAAGAAATTCGCTTCCCAATATGTTCGAATAAATGGAGGTCCAGCATACTCGGGGAAAGTTTGAATGTTAATTTTAATCATAAAACGTGACAAAGGTTCGGCGAAAAGGAATTCGACTCATCGATTTCGAGCTATGTAATTATTTGGGCCGCCAAGCCAAGCCCCTGCTCGCGAGCTTCTTCATTCGTTGACCGACTGCGCCGTGTAATCATTAGCGAATCGCCGACAGACGTTCCGAAGGTTTCCTCTGGCCATTCATTTGCCAGTTCACCCTTTGCTTTCACCGAGCAGAGGGCCTTGAGTATCACTGGCTTTTCACCGGAAGATACTTCTGTCTCTTCTTGAACCACCAGGATCACGGAAATGCATCGAAGATCAAAGGGACAATGAGATCAAAGAGTCTGTGTTCCATTTGCCCCAACTAACATTTCCTTTCGCAAATTCATTAAGAGGTCGATGCATTCATTTGCTGCATCCTGTTTTATCTCGTGCTTGTTTTCTGTGTTCAAGTGTAATCAATATGGGCATCAAAAGATGTAAGGTAGATAGGTATACGGTTTTACTGTGATCATTTTTGGACCGATATATGATCTGTCTACATATCCATTTAGAAACATTTTGTGTAATCTAGTGGCTGAAACATTTATTTTGAACTAAGTTGAAATGGAAATAATAAATGGTTGCAGTTCTCTAGAAAATTGCATATAAGATTAACCAAGTAATGATATCCTACAGAACAGAAGTATGTAATAATAAAATAGTCTTGATTAATGACATAATGAATTGATTAGTACAAGTGGAACTAAAACTAGAAAATCAACTATGGAAAAGACTGATACATAAACAGGAAATTTCGATACTTATGAACTTTAACTTTTATCTTATGAATTTCTTACGGGTGGTGAATTGGAAAACAGGTGTGCATTCTACTAATTCGTGTCAGTGAGTTAAGTAAAGAAATTCTAGAAATCGTAAATATGTTTCATCAATTATCTCTTATGCACCAGAGGAAGTGTTACCCAATGGTTGTTCAGGGATCAGAGAAATTGTTGTTTTGATTATACCGCGCATGCAACGTTCAAATAATGGTGCATTTTTGAATAGCAAGTTAATTTACGACCTCATGCAACTAGAATCATTGGCCGACGCATTCCCAGCGAGCGTGTTAAATAACATTCATGTTAATGGGCATAGGTGAGCCAATATCCTTCGAGAGAGGTTAAGATATTGCCGTTTCGTAACACCATCGACTTTGTAGGCGTTTCTTGTAATAGCACTGTGCCTGAATATCTCTATTTGTGCCCTGGCAAAGGCGGAAATACATGTATAGTGGGAAGAAAAATTACGAGAGTCGTGAGTATGCCAATAGAGACTGATGTACTTGCGTGTCACATTCGCTAATACAATATTACTTAGGACAATGGTGTATTTAAAATTTTATCGTTTGCTTGAGTAAGAACAGTTATAAATTACATGCATAATGTGATTTAATAACTGAGGTCTTCTATTCGTCTCATCGATTTGTTATCATGTACGTATATACTATCGTGAAATATTCCATCATAATTCTTAAAGTAAATACGATAGGTTTAAGATGATACTTCTGCGTAGAAGTTCACGAAAGCAGTATTTGAATGAAAACGATTCGAGGCCCATGACGTTTTTTGAAGGTGGAACTTTCATCGAATGGAAAAATAAAATTTAAAATAAAATAAGGTAAAAGAAGAAATAACTGTTGCAGATTATAATTTTATTTTTGAAACGATAGTTAGGGATACATACAAAATTTGAAATTTTTTCATAGAGCAGGACCTGCTCATAATTCAAATTTTTAATTACTAGGGTCCATAGAGTAACTAAACGGACATTTAAAGTCGAATTGAAAGCAACACTTTGACCGACACGGAAGTGCAAAGTGAATCGTCTTGATTATAGTTGCCTTTACTTTTTACCACATGCACGCCTACAATTGTGATTACTATTCCATTCCAACATTCTTCAGTCGTAACATACAAATTGGCACATTTATTAAGCTGATATATAGTTGATATCATAATTTCTGTGATTTTGGTCACTGCTTTCTCCCAACATGAAATAGTTTATCCAATAAAATAATGAAACTAATATAAAAATTGATTTCTTAAAATAAGCAAAATTTTATGTTCGTTTATGGACAGTCATTCACACCCTACATAGTCAATTCTCAAGTTTCACTTCTATAGCACTCTATTGAATTTAGAGAGTTATAAACCTTAATTTTTATTCGATTAAATCGTCCAGGAATAAAATTCTAATTATAATACGTGCCTGTCAATTTCCATAGTTATAACCAGCTTGGCGATTAATCATCAGGTACGAGCTTCCTATTGTTCTGACATCGGTGTTGCCTTCGCGCGCTTGCAGGCACACATGTGGCAGCTGACTTACGTGGGACAACGGAATATAACTGTGTCGGAGTTGTTCATCGGATTCTTATCAGTGACTAATCTGCGCCCCGACGTATCTATCTTTCTACCAGTTAAACAATTGCGCCTGGGCGCTAATTCTCGTCGACATGTTGTCTCGATGGCGCAACAGAAATTGCAACTGTTTGACTCGCGCTCGTGGCTACCATCGTCCCTGAAAATAACTCTACCTAAAAGATAACGTCGAAATTAATGTGCTACCCCAGGAATTGGTTCACGATGGAAAGGAAAGTTTGAGAACTATCCAGTACTGTGTGTTTGCATTTCAATATTACATCGAATTAGGTCTTAGGAATGAGTTAGACTTTGCATGTGAGAGAAGATAGTCTAGATATCATAATAAGATAGCGAATCATAGGCGATGTTATGAATATCTCAGTAGGATAGTGACTACAGTGACCTTATTTCAATTGTATCGAGAAGATTGAAAAAATTAGTACGCTACCTTTTAGCTCGCTAAATAGAACAATAAGTGTGTGTCGGTAAGAGCATTAGAAACCAAGCCTATCTGAAGAGTAGCACAATTGATTTCATCTGACATCTCGGCGTTAAAAGCCCCGCATCCGTCAATCCTCACAGCGGGAGTTATAATCGATATTACACAGATCTCGGCGAGCAGCGCTAACGTTTATCGAACTCGAAGCGCGCAAATTGAATTTACAGTTAGAGACACCTTTGAGCACGTTTCGACTGGAAAACGCTGTACTACTATGATCCATCACGAAGTCAGAAGAAGTTAGGAATAATAGGGACAGCAATAAAATACCTAACGTATAAGACATATTACTCCTCATAGTAGGATAATTGGAATAACGAATAGGAAAAAAGGAAGAATAGCTCCACAATGAGGAACATCGGTATTACAGCAGCGAAGAAGCCTCTAAATTCCGTGGGATCGATTTTTCAGTATCACCGCGAGCCTGATAGCTGCCTGTTGCGCCGTATTAAAGGGTCCCTTTAAAAGGAACCCGTGCACAAATAATATTCGCCGTTTGATTAATGATAGAACTGCGTATCAGCATCTCAGTTAATCTCACCTAGGGAATCACAATTCGACCTGGCCGAGTAGGTTTAATCAACCTTTTCATTACGCGCGCCATAGAGCGCTGCGCAGCCGGCTGATAGATTGCCTGGACGTCGAAGGTGATGCGATCTTTTAGTCGTCGCTATCAACTATGAAACGTGAGTCAGTCGAATCGACCTCTCTTGCGGTTTATGTAAATTCGAGGCAGATGGACGACGTAAGGTTGCTTTTCGACCAAGAACTCCGACGGTACAAATGAAAATGTTACCATGGAAAAGGAAGAAATCTCGAGAAAGAAAGAATGGCGCGTGAAATCGATGTGCGTAGTCCTCTTTTTGTAACAATCGGTGATCGCTCAGACTCTGGAGGCCCAAGCAGATGATGATTAATGAAGTCGGACAAAGGATACCTTTCAATTTTTGACTTCTTTCTCCTGGCAGGCTTCCTGCTGGCGTTTCAGTCGGTAGTTGAATTTTTAGTTTCCCGTGAAGTCGGACTTTCATTTGGTTGAAATGAAAGTTTTGTTTGGGGTGAACTTTCTGTGCTCTGAATCATGAATCTTATCGTATTAGAAAGTATGGGGAATTGATTTATATAATATTTTAGCTCATTTTCATAATTTTGCAGTGAAGATAGGTAAATGTCGAAGGGACTTAATCTCTGCAAATCTTCAGAAATGTAGTATAGAAATCGTGAGATACAAAAATACTTCAAATGATTTATTTCACAATCTGTTATTTTCTGTCTTGTTTCTTTTTATTCGGTTAAAGAAGTAATTGACACTATTTTGCTATTCACTAAATGAAATTCAAAACCCAGGCGAATGTAATTAATGTAAATCGTTAAATTTCCCCTTAAGTTTATGTATACTCTCTTAGCTATATCCTGAGAAACCTCCAAAAGCAATTTTCATGCTGCCTCGAGCACTGCTGTGTCTCTGCTAATAACAGGACTTCTCACAAGAAACATCGGACTGAAATTGAGTAACGAAATCACAGTCTGAGGACTGAGAGATTGCAGTGTAAATCTTGAGGAACTAATAACCGCGGAAAGCATAGTTTCCATGACCTATTATTCATCGTTGAAAGGGAGAAGCTTTCAGCTCGTGATTCCCTTTAACAGCGGCTGCTTGACGGACCCTTGCGGCCGAGACGGAACTAGCTCGCCTCTGGTTAAATCGGTGAAGCTTATTTATAAAGCTGTCCATAATGAAGCGGTTATAATGCTGACGAGACCGAAACCTGCTGTTCCCAGCACTCGTTTGTAATATCATGGGTAGATAAAAAAAATTGGGACGAGCGTGCTTCTTTTCAAACTCTTTATTGCGACCCCCTCCATTAAGCATAGAAAGTGATGTTTCTAATTTATGGAGTTATCTCCGCGTGGACAAGGGTCAATTAACCTCGATCGCCCGTTTAGAAACCTGTTCAGTTTGTACACGACACTTGTTCAAGTTTTCTTTACACACTGGCAAGATAATCTGATGGACACGGTTGCTGACAAACGCTTTGGTTCCACGAGTCCATACTCGGCCCAATCGAGAGGCAATTTTGAGTCGTTCATGCTGTTGCGTAACCGATAATAACGCGGTTTAAGGTAAATTCAGTTAACCTTTTAGAGATTCACCGACTTGGCTAGTCGTTGTTGTTATAAATGGGATGATTGGGAAGTGAGAATAGACACTGCAAAACGACTGTTAACTATTGCGGTAATGAACAACTTCTAGTTCGTAGACATTTAGAAGCATGGCATTTAAAGAATTTCATCTTTAGCGAAGAACTGTTTGATCTGTGGCATATGAAACCGAAAGTCAGCTGAATTTTAAGGGAACTAGTCATTTAGAAAGTATTCTGTTAGATAATGTGGTGAAGCAAAAACGAAATCCAATTAATGCTTTCAGAGTCAGTGTTTACAGAATTACATATACCTAATTTTAAAGAGTTTATGAAAGATACTTAGGTACTGTTTAAAGATTCTGTGTGAATACTGAAAGCTTTGAACACTTGATAACTCAGATTAAAGAACTGCCTAAAGTAAAACTAAGTGTTTCAAGATTATCCAAATCCAGAGAAATCAACAAATAACTTAGTCTTCTTCTTTCACAAAAATCCAAAACTCGTATCATATTCCAAGACTAACCATCCAATTTTGTTTCTTTCCAGGAGGAGATCGGTGAAATCATCGAGTCGGCACCAACGACTCCGCTGACCATCGCGGAGGAGCCAAAGTACATCCCGCGTCCGCCACCCCAGCCTTTAAGTTACACTACCGACCTGTACACTCCAAAGCCGACGAAAGGCACCTTCAGACGGCAGAACTCGGCGAGCAGAGGCTGCAACGTCTCGAAGGATTTAGGCGACTGGTCGAACAGCATCCTGGCCGAGTTCAACACGATCATCGCGAACGAAATCAACGAGCTGACCAAAGAAAAGTCGCGACGGGAGCCAGATCGTCGCGGGAACAAGGAAGACCAGAGGATCGTGCAGTACAAGGAGCTGCTGAGCGAGTTCGGCATATCGGACAGCGAGAGTTCCGCGGGAAGCTCGTGCGAGACGGGCGCCGATCGATCATCGTCCCGCCGGAGCAAAGAGAGCCACCGTGATCGACGAAATGGAAAGTTGTTCGCCGACGAGACGGATCATCGCTTCCTGTTGAGCTCCGACTACGACGAGCCGCGGGATCGGATCGATCCGCCTGAGAACGGTCGCAGGAAGAGCGGCAGCCTGCCCGAGAACCTGCAGGACATCATAGCGAGACGTGGACGATACACTCCAGGGGATGTCTTGACTTCCGACTACGACGAGCCCAGCGATCCGTCGTCGACGTGCTTCATGGAGAACCAAGCGGATCGGAACGCTTCTAGTCTACCCTCGATGCTGGATCGGGGACGCGAGAGAGACGGGTCGCGCGCCAAGTACCTAGGGAAGAGCCTAGACGAACCAAAGAAACACGTAGAAGTAAGCTCAAAGACCAATGAAGGCAGCGTGGCCAATGGGATCAGGTTAGCCATTAAAATGACTCCACCTCGCATCTTCGTGGACGGCGACCCAGCGATCGATGAATCGTACGCGAAGTTACCACCGAGACAACGCTCGGACGCCCACAGGAAGACCAGTCTTCCGTTGAACCTGATGAGCCAGAAACGAAGAAGGGTGCCGCGATTGGTCAGGATACGACGCGGCGAGGATCACGCGGATCCCGATTACGACCTCGACGAGGATAAGCTTCAAGTTGGGCAGAGGTCGTTGGAGAGCAACGGAGCGAAATCGGCGCCAGTGACGCCGACCGAGGAGAAGAAGTCTCTGTTCTCTAAGTTCTTGTGGAAGAAACACGCGCCAGTGTTCCATGAGAACTCGGAGGACGTTGTGCTGGTTAGAGTGTCCTCGTTGCCTGACCAGGACTTCCCTCAGCTGGAGAACGAAGGGCTGAAGAATGGACAGATTAGCTCGAAGGATGGGCACTTCTCGAAGAAGAGGGCTCTGTCCCCGCTGACTTTACGCTCGGACGCGGCGGCGAAGAGGTTGTCCGAGTCTGATAAGGACGTCAGACAGCTCAGCCCGGTGGACCTGAAAAAGTTCTCCCTGTCGAGATCGAGGGGCAACGACGTGGGCGTCAGCTGCGATCTCCCGGAAGACGACAATGTTGAGTCCCTTGGCAGCGTTGATAGCGGGAAGTTTGATCGGATGGGGAACGTCGAGATGAAGAAAATAATGGACGAGCAGAGTTCCAGATCTGGCTCGGTGAGCTGCGGTCATCTTAAGTTTAATATTTTTTCTTTTTCTTTGGAGATACCTTAGCATTACAGAGAAAGGAATGAGAAGTTTCTATTTTTTTTTCTGCTATTTTGTATATCTACTTTTTAACCATTAAGGTAAATGTCTCAATACTCAAATGTTTAGGATGTCAAATATCCCTTAAAATAAATAGTCTACAACTGTATGTCCCGAGGCATTAATTATTAGGGTCCCAGAAATTGAAGATACTATTTTATGATACTAGTTTTTCGTTTTAATTAGGTTACCTAATACATCAGAATTTAAGCCTAAAACTGAACAAAATTAATGTTGGTGATTAGGTATTGGGACATGTTTAACAACTGACATATTTACCTCATGTGTATATTATAAAGTAAAGTAAATAGGTTCTTTTTATTAAAATTAGATAAAATAGAAAGAATTATGTAGATATGTAACACCATTTCAAAATGTGTAATTTTATTTTCAAATATTGAAATTCAAGTATAAAAATGTTGAATACATATAATTACTATAAAATACATTTCACATGTTAAAAAATAGGTGTGTTTCACTATGGAATTCTATATATGTTGAATACGAATGTATTCTTCTTTTTGTTTGAACCTTTAATGAAAGTTTTTTTTAAAATATGTATATGTATGCAGTGTAATATTGAGTTCCAGCATTTTCCTCGGTTAATAAATTGAAACGCTTTCAGCTACCAATTTCTCTTCAGTCCCTGTTATCAAAGATTCGAAACGGTTCTGGCTCATGTTGCCCGAACAGTCCGCCGATGGATTCTCTCACTTGCTCCGACATGGCGACCCAAACTTCGCCAGCTATTTCAAGAAGTTCGAGCTTCACGTGGGTCAGTGATTGCGAATCTCCTCGAGGTAACTTTCATCTTTGTTCGAGTGTCCTTAAAACTTTGCCCGTCTTTCCGCGTCAGTGATTATTTGAGGTTTTGACCTAACTCGTGGATGTACTTCAATCACTGAAGTGCATAGTTTAATTGAACGAACCACTTGTACACTTTCGTATGAACTATTTGGCTACCAGAAACACTGTACATTCAACCTTCAGTCGCTAGTTTTGTGATTCATCGAATTTTGAGAAAGAAAATCGTTTGACATTTAATTTTTCAAATTAATTTATTCTCTAATTTAAAATAAATTCAGCTCGTAGAAAAGACTACCGATTAAAATAATTGTTGGATGCGAATGTGTTATCTGTGTGTTGAAATTCACGTTTCCAGCGGAATCGCAAATGGATTCCCAATCGTTACAAGACGAAAGCACACTGGACCCAGCTTCACCACAAGACACAGTGGACGACGACAATAGATCTTCGTCCTCGTCACAGGATCTACTTCAGAGCATGGACGAGATTTCCTCCGGAAGTCTGTCGCCGGATACAACCGACAGAGCATCTCCGCTCGAAAGTGGCATTGGCACTGCCAGTCCTCCTAGAAGTACAGATCGACGGATAGTTAAGCGTAAGTCGATTATTGTTTCTTGTAAGGATATTACATTCTGGAAATTGCTGCAAACCTTAGAAACTATTTAAAAATTTGATGTAGAAATTAGAAAGCCATAAAATTTGAATTTGTGTCTATTTTCTATTTAACAAATTAGAGGGTAGTAAAGAGAATTTCCACTTAATTTTATTTAATTTCTAGTTTATAATCTTATTCGTACATCAATTTATTTTAATATTCAATTTACTCTTCGATGATTTTTCCCTTGAAATTGTATACCTCATTTGTTTAATTTTATTGTTCTGAGACATAGTACTGCAAATTAGCAATCGAGACATTCTAGTGTTCCATTTAAATTGCAATGGATAAGTGAATGAAGCTCAATTGAAAAAATGTTGAATCACCAACGACGTGAAGACGATTTCCTTTCTCATATTACCACAGCCCCGTCGTCCAGTAAGTGCCATCGAAAGGAAACCTGGGAGAGGATCCGGCGACGGCCGTCGAAGTTAAGCTCACGAAACGACAAGCATTCCCAAGACGTGTGGATCAAACGCGAGAGTGTGCACACGCAAACGAAAGAAAACGACGACCAATATTCCCAGGACGCGGTGGACAGCAGCAGCGGCCTCGACGACACCCTGCCGAGGATCAAGCCTCTCCGACCGACCAATCTGCCGTTGTGTGAGTTTAATTAACATGCACCGATGACTTCGAACGCGCTAATCGAGCCTCTAAACACGTCGCGTATAGCCATGTATTCGAGGATGGGATGCAAATTGCCCCGCACGAAAGCTCATCGTTTGAAAGGATAATATTTTCCAATGTCAAACACCACTTTTGTCCCTAACGTTTGCGATGCAATTAACTGACTCGCGCGCTTTTGATCGCTGAAATTAGCGATGTTCCTCGACTCGGTGGGAATAGACGAAACGTACAAGAAACTATTATGTCTCGCAGGAAATAAGAAGTAAGAGTAAGGAATGATCAATATTTTTGTTAATAAGTGGTAAGGGATAGGTTGCTGTTTATAATTTTATGATACGGAGAATAATTTTGTTGTAGATTATTGTAGAATGTTATAATGATAGCATTATAACCGAAGTCTGTCTGATTTTAATTTTACAATTAGTAGGTAAAAAGATCATTCTAAGTTCAAATGCAAAGTTTCTTTAATTCTATAATTAATTCATACGTGGTGATTAAAAACTGTTTACAGCACTTTTTAGAGTGTTCCCCCATTTAAAACCACGCGCCGAAATAGCAATAAGAGCGCTATCACTAGACTGCGCCCTAGCGAAGTGGGTTATAACTAGTTCGTCTCTGACGCGCGCAGGATACATTACTTACTGGCTTAATTCTTTAAAAATTACCGATTTACTTCCCTAAATCGTGAAATGAGTCTTCTATTATTGCCTCATTTCGTCCTTTTTACAACTAAAATAATAGGAAACATTCTTTCGAGTCGAGTCACCAGAACATAATTAACACACAAAATTGTGGATTCGTGACAGTGCTTCTAAGAATTATTTATTTCGTATAATAGGTGGGGAGTGGGGTGATGGGTGGGGAGTTCGAGGCCTCACGAGTCAATCGGGATAATTAGTCTTATTCGGAAGGTCATCGTGTGCGCGTCTTTCAGAAAATCGTCTTTGCGTGTTATGTAATTTCATTTATACTATCGCGATGGTGTGTGTAACGTGCTTCGTTTTCTCGTCGATAGGTCTGTCCACTACCGCGAGTAGTTCATTAAGCTCCGGGGAATTGTTGGATACTCCCCCGCGAGCACCATCCTCGCCTTCTGCAGCGAGCCTTCAGCTGAAACCGGAACCCCTAACCGTGGAGATGGGCGGAAAGAGCAGCAGCGCTCCATTGCTGGAGAACAACGACGCGGAGAAGACAAATGGGAAGGTGCCGGTGAGTGTTCTCATATTGTTTTACTATTCTGTTGTTTCTTATTATTTTTTAGAATAATTGTCGTGGATCGGAGAATTTGAAACATTTTGAAAATTGACAAGTTGGTAGTTTAACCCACTCGTTTTAAATATAACTGGTATAAATTGTGTTGTAAAGATTTGAGCAGCTCTAGTTGAGTGGGTTTAGTCGTTTAGTGTAATAGATTATTAACAGAATACTCATAAATGTTTTCTTTGCTAATTGTAGAATTAATGGTAGGTTTATTCTCCTTTTTACTACTTAAATTAATTGTGGTTGGAAAAGAAGATTAACTATTAAAATTAAATATTTAAAAAGTCATACAAAAAAATGAACATTCTCAACAAAGCCCAGGTACTGACCTAAAGTATTAGAAACAAACCTAACAAACGGAAGAAACATTATACAAAAATAAAAATTTCAGAAATACCTTTCTTTGGTAATAATGAACAATTACATTTAACCTCCCCATTCAACATTATTCTCAGCAATCAATTCTCAAAATCAACGTACAACCCAAACTACCAAAAAAAAAGTATCGAACGGTAGAAATTTGTGGTCAGTTCACTGATGCAATCGATCAACATGGAACGGTATCAGTGATGAATAACCGCGTCGTTCCAGATAGACTGACAACTGTCCAAGTCGTACGAAACGGCATCGTGTCCCGATGAAAGATGTTTCTTTAAATATCGATAACAAGCCCTCGTATGACTCGATGGCACCGAAGTTCGGGGTTTAGCCGTAAGAGTATCGTCCTAGCCGCTCCAATAGGGAGCATTAATCACATGGCAGTAAAGCGTGTATGGCATTTGGCATCGAGATTACCAAGCGGAGATACGTTCCTTGGACTGTTGCTCCGTTCGATGATCCGCGCTTATGGGCCACCATTAGTCTCTGCCCACGTGAAACGTGTACGTTTGCGTGGCATTGACCATCGCGAACAGGGTATTTGTATTTTACTCGGTTGTTGCGCGGCGTGTCGAGTCCGTGTGGGCCGTCGCGGCGAGCCATCGTGAGATTGACACTTTGTTGGCACGATGAACCTTAATTTCCCTTTCATGACAGGTATATCTCCACCTGCTACGAGAACTGGACGAGTCGAATATCTTGCAAATTGATCGATTCGCGCTGAATTGAATCGGTAAAACGAGTCGTTCCCTTGCCTCTTTCCTCGATCGTTCGGCCCTTTGTGCCTGTGTTGCCTTTGTGTTTTCTACCTTGATTCATTGTTCGTTCGTTCGCTCGTTTCACAGTGGCAACAGATATTCCGCGTTTGGGTTGGTGAAAAAGTGTAATTTGGTAGATATACGCATTTATTTGTAGTTCTTTTATCTGAAAGCGTGTTTTTGAGAGGATTGTTGAATTGAACAGTCGTGGTTGAAGTTAATTCTAATTACATTATATTCACGTTAATTTTTGTGTTATATATATAATGGTAATGAAATTCTGCTCCAGTATTAAATAGTTAAGTGCTTTTAGGAACAGGAATGTTCTGCGTGTAGCATGTTTACTGCCACGCTACATTTACACCAAATCCTATCGGATGTTGAGATGTATCAGATGTTGTCTTGGTTAATTATTTAATTAATTTCATATAACTCTCTTTACCTATGGGAGTGAGATTAATACGATAGTTAAAGTTTATAGTACTTCACCTGATACATAAGTAGTATTCCTACACTCGCCCATATTTTCTCCATTTTATTATCCAAATAAATAAATAAATTTTATCCTTCGAAAAAAATTCATTACATTTACATATTGCAGAATTTTCTTTCTTTTTCTCAGAAAAATATTAAAATCAGGCAAATCTCGTGTCATAAAGTAGGACTTATACAGATTCCAAGCCTAAAGTCAAGTTCTGTAGATACTAAAATAAGAAAAAAATCGAATGAAATTAAGCAGGGTGTGCTTTATCCGAGGCAACCGATGTTACCGATGCCCGTCATAAAATCCAAACTTTGTTAGCCAGACGAGGATCTTAAATTTCCCTTCGCAGCGGGATTCTCGCCCCGTACCCCGATATCTCGTAAGTGGATCGGATTTTGTTTAATATAAAGCACACACACGGCTCGACAACGATTGTACAATTGATATTTGGTGAACGTGACGAGCTTAATTTTCATCCCTGCAGGTATCTCCACCTACTCTCGTGATTATCGTCATATCTTCCGAATGACCAGTATGATTGCAGATACTATCGATTAATGGAGTGGTAGTCCTTCAATTCCATGTCTGATTTTCTTTTTTCAAATTTTGATTCAAGTAGTCCAATCTCTTCGTTACATATAACGCAGCTACGTATGTATATTCGTACATTGTAACTACATTCCATTCGTAATTGAAAGATGTGAGAGGTTAGGCGATCGAAATTGAAATTTGAATAATTATTAGACTGTGATTAAGGAGATATCAAGCTTGCAAGAGATTTTTTGCTGTCTCTCATATAAGCAATACACAAGTGCTGTTTTTATATTCTCTTCTTACTTCTGAGATTAATATCCTCTTCTCATTTTTAAGATTAATATCTTCTTGCCAATCCCTAGTGTTCTTCCTCGACAAGTTTTTGAAAGAAAAGAAAAACGAGAGAAACGTTTTGAAGTCCACTGGGTATTAAAGTAATTTTAAGCGACACAAAACTCCATCACTGAATTCGATATCTTCGTCTAGCTTCCCCTTACAAATCATCAACTTTGTAATTCCGTAATGTTGTCCTCCAGGAACGAATTCGCCAAGGTATCATCGAGCATAGCGAAGGAGAAAGACTCGCGTATCGCTCACCGTCTCAAGGGACACAATAAATTCTTGTTCGTTGACGTGCTATGGGCAAATAGCGTGAGGTGCCTCTATATTTATCCAAAGGTCTCCTTTGATATCGGTCGCCCCGCGTGTCGGGTTGCGATCGCGCAATCGTGTCAAGAAAATTGTTTGGTGTTGAACGATAGCAGCCTCAGAGGATTCGCGACCCCACGTAACGTATTGAGTAATATCGCACGTAATTTATGGGGAATTTTAACTCGGCTCGGTTGGTAGCCCTCACCCCCTCGTCTGCACTGGATGTCCGGTCTCTACATAAATTGTTCAAGGTCAGCCTGGACGCTTTGATGCTAAAAACGACCCTTCGCGCCGATGCACAAACGCGCACAGCCAATATTCTGTTTACCTCGAGCGTTTTTTCGCTGCCCCAGCCACTAGGATAAAATAACATTTGAATTTTTAGAACGGTACAGGGAAGTTGAATTTTCTGCTCTACTTTTGTCTGTTTCTACTTTTTTACGTTATATGAGTGCACTATATAGATACGTTTGAAATAGAAGAAAAAAGAGGAAAATTAATTTTCTCACATATTGCAATGAAAGTCATGGGAGAATCTTGGGAAATGAGATTTCACATATTTGAGTCATTTTTGTAAAAGTTTCTAAAAATTGGACCATATTAGGTATCTTAAGTATTGTTAGCAGTGACACGTATACTCTTGAAATGTAGACACTCTAGTTATTGAAAAATTATTCCCAGTTGCCACTGCAATTAATTTCTCTGGTACACTTAAGAAGCAAAGGATTCACAATCAAAGAAAGGAAATTCTTTTTAGCAAAAAATTGAATACTTAAGACCATTAATTTTTTTGTACACCCGCCAGATGCAGAAAAATACTATTTTCATCTTCCACGACAGATTATTTTGTAAACTATCTATCTCGTCATTTACTCTGCGTTTTCAGGAACATGCAAAACGTGTGTCCCTTACACAATATATTGCATATACTGCAGGACAAATACTCACATGTAGAAGTGAGGGAATGAATTATAACAACAGAGTGAACATTTTGTTTGCCAGGAATATTTTCACCCCGGGGCGCGAAAAAATAAGAAATATACAAAGTTCGCGGAATGTTATTTACACGGGAATTTATCGATCTACTTACAGTCTAGCCGCACTTAGTGCCCATAAATTACGAACGTCTTTTACAGTCAGTCCGCGGAGTGGTTGTCATTAATCGGCGTACGAGATACTTCAAAAATGATAATTTAGTCGAGGCTGTATTTTCGTTACTTCGAATAGCGGCGTTATTTATAGGCCCACTTCGTAGTGCAGCTTTGAATAAATCTAGAATTTCTCGAATGCGATCCTAAAATATGCGGGTAGTCCGTTCTGTTTAATTGCACCGTGACGAAGAAACGATTTATAATTTAATGGCCGTCGTGGCGTTTCAGCATCGAGTAATTTTCGTCCCGTGCCACGAACGCGATTACGTCTCAGCTTTACGAGTATCCTGGAACAAAGAAAGAGATCCAGCCCTCTCGTTTCCACTTCGAATCGGGTGTATAATTGCTAAAAATAATTGTACACGTCGTTTATGCAAATAAGGCAACGGTACTTTGCAACCCGTTTCGTAAAAGCATCGCGTGGCTGAGTGGCAACGTTGTCTACTAAAATTCTAGTTAAAGGCCTCCGCTTCGGAGCTCGAAGGTACAAGTGGAGGTGCAATGATTTTTTCCCTCCTCGGCGGAAGTTCTCTTCCACCTGGGGCCCTTTTGCGCTCACAACCCACACACG
The DNA here is from genome assembly GCF_051401765.1 of Calliopsis andreniformis. Classification (NCBI taxonomy): domain Eukaryota; kingdom Metazoa; phylum Arthropoda; class Insecta; order Hymenoptera; family Andrenidae; genus Calliopsis; species Calliopsis andreniformis. The sequence goes on along the minus strand of NC_135073.1, from coordinate 9,447,059 downwards.
ACGGCTATTAGGGGAATGAGGGATGCCAACCGATTAATACGCCGACATGGCTCGCTGCCCCATTAGCTTTGATCACTCGCGAACACCGTCACACCGATCCCCTGTGTGTGTGCATCGTGAAAACATATGTTTGCCAAGGCAACGATGCTCACTCGCGCGCATACTGCCACCTTGTGTGCCCCGACACTTCATTGATAATTCGCATTCACCGCTGGAATAGTGGAGGGATGCTTTGTAAACTAATTTCCTGGAATTCGGGTCACAGTTTCAATTTCTGGCAAATTTTCTGGATAAATGAAATTAGGAATTTATGGCTGAGTGTGGATGGAGAATCGTTTCCAATGTAAGTGACAGATTTTTTTATTGGGGAACAGATCTTTTTTCAAAATCAATAGAGTTCTATCAGTTCTACTCTAGCATATTCGGAAAGGATGTATACTGACATAAATACAGGGTAGAATGCATTTTTTATTATAGCAAGATAACTTGACTTTCAGATTTTAAGAAAACTAGTTTTTCTTAAAACAAGTTTCAGTGTTTTATACTTTAAAACATAGTTAAAAACTTTTGTATTTTAGAATGTTTTATGTTTCAGAGCTGAAAAATGATTTTCCATGTTTCTGAGTACCTATATTTTTCAAATTTTTCATTTGCTTGTAATATTTCGTACAGACGTTTCGTAAACACATAAAACCTTGATGCAATCAATAGAAAATTAATTTTTTAGTAGTCTGTGACACCGCAAAGAAGTAGTCAATTAAGTGTCAACAATTTTAATAAAGTTCTAAATTCTAATTTTTGCCCACTAGTAGAAGTAAACGAATAAAAAATTGTACTCTTGTATTTCACTCCATCCTAATGCACAATTTCTCAAAATTTGTTATCGTATTTTTGTCGTATTTGCTCGATTTCTTCTGCGTCCAGGTGTGTGCAAATGTCTGCATACTGTAAGTACACACAATTGGACCAAGGATGCATTCTTTTCCCAGTTGAATCCCTTTCCACACGGTCGTATAACCAACCAGAGGAAAAAAAAGTAAATTTGTCGAAGGCAACCGGTGGACGTTTTACGACTTCGTTTGCGATTTAAACCCCGAGAACAGAATGTTAACAGCGTCGAACAGATGATTTTCACGTTGCACCTTGACCGAGGTGCGTGATACGGTGAAGAAAAAAAGAGGTTAACGAAAAGCAGGAAGAACAAATAAATTTTGATGGTTTCGCGAGCTTCCTCCGAATCTTCTTTGAAGTTATGCACCTCGTAAAAAAGAGCCTCTGCCCATTGGGCATTGTTCGGGAAAAATATTTGCAACACCGAGCACGGTTTTTTGTAAACACAGCAGCATTTCCACCGACTATACACTGACATTTACTACCTTCGTACGATTAAACGTCCAGTTTATTGCTTCGTATTTTGCGGCGAAGGACAATTAATTTCGTCAACTTTGACTCACGCTATCAACTGAGTACAGAGTATTTTTTTAATATGGTAGTATGTAAATCATCACGATGCAATATTGTTTTCAAATGAAATTAATCATCTTATTTGTAGCTAATTTGTTACTCTAGCGATGGACGTTTATGGCTCGGTGTGTCTGACAGGCGACTGATTGTTACTACTTTTACCTATTACTGCTACACTTAATCTTAGTTACTTAAATATTTATTATGAATAGTTCAGCAACTTATAGAAACTGTGATGAAATTAACCGCAAGCAGATATACAGGGTGTTTAACAACAGATGTCAGAAATTCTAAGATGAGACAAAAATAACGAAAATGAAGATAAACAAAATTGCATTGCAGGCTTCGTTTCCGAATTATGAATTGTTCAGAAAATGCATAAAATACGCGTGAAATGTGTCTGACTGGAGACTTAATCTACTGACGTTGCTGTGCCTGACCAATACATACTGACAGTAGAATAAGTTCCAAATCAGACACATTTCATGCGAATTTTAAACCTTTTTTCCTATCTTCATTTTCATCTTATTTTAGGATGTACAATCAGCCCTCAAAATTTCTGACACATGTACTCGAACACCCTGTATAAGTTGCTTATTATTTCTTCCGTAAAATAATTCTCAGAGAGTCTGAAAAGTGGTATAACATCAGGAGTTGTCAAGTTCCTAATAAATACAAAATCTAAGCCAAACAAATAAGCCACTCATGATAAACTTCTCTCAATCTTCAGTCTTCAATTTCTGCAACTGGATTTATTATGTCACTCTTCATCTTCTTCAGGTTATAAATAATCCCCTTATCGTATGAACAACCGACTTACTAACCGACTGCTAGAACCACCAGTCGACTGACATCATTGACCCACTACTTCGTTCTCATCGACCCATTACCAAAGACAGCAATACAAATTGCCCAATAGCAAACAGACGTCTTTAATATTCATCCCGAAGAAAAAACTGTCTTCGCTTCGCAAATCCATCATCATCGCTAACTAATTTCCTCTCCACCTCGTCCATGGAAAATATCATCCGCCCACGCGTTGCCCTTTTTATGAAATGATATTCATGCCACGTTAATCGATGGACGAACGCGTTTTGCGCCAGCATGTGGCGCGAGATATAATGTCACGGTCGTTCGTTTGTTTCTCGATGTTTGAACCAGCTCGATATCACATGTAGGTCATGGTTCGCCCGCTCATTTCCCCGTTGCCGAAGGATAACCCTCTTGGTTTTTCTAAATACGCGCCTCCGCGAGCCCGACGCCGCGTCTCGATCCATCGCTAACAAATATGATAATAACATCCGCCCACGGCAATTTGGACGTCGTGCGTACCACGGCCAATTAACGAGCCAAATGATTCGAATGCAATTTTAGACGCGCAATCATTGACCATTAGGCTGGTAATTTTCTGCTGGAAAATTTGCCAGGAATAACCAAGCGGCAGTGATTTAATTAATAACCGAACGAGGGTGCGTGGGGAGGTGGACCCTCCCCGTCTGCTGAATCGCGTGGAAACAGTTTCGAGGCCTTAATTACCGATCGAAGGATCCATTGAATTTTCATTCCGATCGGGGGGATCGGGATTGTCGAAGCGAATCGAGGGTGCAATGGGAAAATGGCGATCGTTTGTTTCGTCTCTGGTGAACGTTGAAAGACTTCGTGGCGTTATGGTGCCAGAGGAACGAAACCATAAATCTTCGGTTGCGCTTTATGCTTAGATAAAGGCATCGGTGGCGCGAACCGGGGAGGTCAGAACCATTTATTTGAATCGACGATAACGCGACGGAGTAACAGCGAAGTTACTAATTTTATTGTCTGTCTTCTGGCCGCGTTCATTCCGATAAGATCGGAATCGATAATTTGATGAATGTGCCGACAATAGAAGTGTGAAATGGGTACATTTTTCTCTGTATATTGCGCAACCATTCTGTATAAAGTATTTAACAGTGAACTATTCGGGATTGAAATTCATTGGCTTCCCTTTTGTTTGCAGAATTTGCAGCAGCCACGCTCGCAGTCGGAACGACAACTATCAGGTGAGTCTTTTATGTGTGCTTTATTGTTTCGTAGGAAAGTTAGATTTATTGCGATGCAGTTTAACGCAACTATTTTCAAGGTAAAAGCACACCCACGTAATTTTTTATTCCGTGGAGGTTGGTAACAAAGGCTTAGTACTGAACCCCTTGATACCTCTAACTGGATAATATTAAATGAAAAGTAAATTACTTTTTTAATTTACAATTTAATGAATTGTGTTGAATAGACAGTAGTACCATTAAAAAAAGTAATATAGTGAAGGAAATCAGTAAGAGACTGCAATAAGTAATAGAAATATAAATTGAAACTGATGTGTATCAAAAACGGGACAGTGGTTACTGAGCGTTTAAGTAGAAGCGCCACGTCATAGACAGACAACCGCAAGCAGTGTCCAACCAGACGCGTACTCTTCCTACTTTCGTAGAAAATGATACCTCATAAAAACAACATCCTGTAAATTTTTATTTAATGTTTATTGAGACACTCTTTTTCTCCTTTCGATGTCCCTGTGTCTTCAAAAAAAGATTTATCTCGCGACTCAACTCAAACAGGTCTTTCATTGAATTTTTCAAACTCCCTCCTAAATTGCTCGCTAAGTACTATCAAACCACAAGTAATAACACATCATCATAGTTAATTACCAATTACGTAACATAATAATCCATAGGGTAATTAACCCAATCGTAGGTCAAAGTGTTCAACTCAACCTTTTGAAGTTTTTAAAATTCTAGTGTCAAAGCACTTGATTGATGTTTAAATTTTAAGCAAATTTAGATAAGCATTCTTAAATCATACAGGGTGTCCAAACTGAAGCAGGTCACTTAAACATCTCTTCTGCTTTTAGTAACACGGAAATCTAAAAAGACTAAAAGAATAATCTTATATAAAATATTATCCCATAATATTCCTCCTTCGAAATCATTTAAATTATACTATAAACGCTTCTGTATCATTAAAAACAGAAGAGATATTTAAGTGGCCTGCTTCAGCTTGGACTCCTGTATTATATAAGTTAGATACAAGTATTTTTATATTATCGAATTAATCAATTTGGCAAATGAGTTCAACTAAGAAAGTATTTTCGCGTTTACCTTCGTCTCGCAGAAGACATCGTCTCCCCACTTCTGAAAGCACTTTCCTAAAGCCACGGCCATTGAAATATCACCGATGTCCTGCTCCTTGGGACTCGTCGTGCTTGCCTCTCGTTTTTCTATTCCCGTCAAGCGTCCTGGTCGGTCGCTCGGTCGAGTGATTTATTTCGATCGAAGCCGAGGCAATTTGTCGCTCTTGGCGCGAACGAATGCGGCCTCTGCGCGTACGCGAAATCGCTCGCGTGGGTTAATTCTTAATTTTAGCCGTGGGTCAGGACTCCCCGCGCACAACCGGAAGCTTTAATCACGACCGACGCTCTGAGTCGCGCCTCGAGAAAGCAATTAGCGCGGGCTCGCGAACGCGTCGATAATTAATTAAACTTTCGCGATCGATTCCCCTGTTGTTCCTCGGCTGGACAGGCTCGTGTTCCGACTTTTCTAGGCCGCGGCAATAGTGGCTGTGCTTGCTCTCGCGCACGCACGCTGTGTATTTCAGGTTGCAATTCTTTGATGACCGCCCTCTGAATAGAAAGCTGACGGAAACGTCGCTAGACGTAGCTAAAAGGACGTTGCAGAAAGTAGAAAAGACGGAAATGTACCACCTGTAGACTCTGTGTGCTCTGTGCTTTAATCTTGAAGACAGAGGTTTCGGACCGTTTCTGCCTTCACTTTGTTGTCCTGAATCTAAAATAGGCTGGCGTTAGGTGTCTATTATGATGTTTTCGCGTTTGTTGGAGAGAACGCGAAAAATCTGAGTTGACTGTTAGTGGAATTGTTATCGTGGGGGTGTCTTTTTTTTTCTTTGCAGCGTTGCTTTCACAGACTGAGTCTCGAGTAGTAAAGTAAGATTGTATACTTTGCTACTGTAAAGGTTTTAAAGAAGGAGATGTCTCATGTATATGGCTAGAGGGTGCTTCTTGTGGAGATACTTTCGTTTTAAAATGTTAAAAATGGTAGTAATAGGAGCACCAAGTCTAAGTAGGAAAAGGTTCTTCGTAAAGTGTGAGATGTTGTGTGAAGCTGAAGCTAAAGGTCAAAAGATAATTAAAAGCTCAACTCCTAGGCCACTTCTAAGCCTCATCAAGAAAACATAGAAATGCTCGTGTACGAAAATATTCTTTTAAATATTTACTTGTCTTCCAATACAAAGTTTGATTGCTTCGATGTTTATGTATTTTGAAAATTTAAATATTAAGTACCTAGTTAAATATTTGAAACCTTGAAGATTTAAAATTTTCCATAATGAAAAATTTTTAAATTCAATAACTTGAAAACTGTTGGTTTTAAAATGTGAACATTTAAAAATGCTGAAATTGAAACTGAATAACTCGACAATATCATTCGTCTTAGTCTTGTCACCATTAGTCATCTGGAAGGTCTGAAATCGATATTCCATTAAGCACTCTTCTCCCAAATCGTATTCCTGCACGAAAGTGAAGAACATTGAAGGAGAACAAAACTCGATGATCCACAAATCGGATTTACACGTGTTCTGGGGCAGACTGCTATCAGAAATTGTTTCCCTGTTTACGTCGTTATCAGAACTGTCGAACGTGTTATTTCGGAAATGTAGCAAGCATCGGTTTCGATTTAGGAGCGAGTTGCTTCGTATGAACCGCGTCGCTGTGAATTAATGTCAAGATTATTTCTCTACCATCTTTGGGATGATGGGTTCGCGCGAGATATCGCATATTTCTGTGCGAAGAATGTGTGTCACCCGGGTGTTATGGATTCAGACGCACGTGCTAGAAACGTGGACGCAGCGGGCGAATTTGAATATGAGGTCTGCAATTATGTAAATTCAGTATCGTGATTTACTGGAGTTTTTACAGGCCAGGATGCAGCGTAGAAATATGTATCCTGTTCGGGGTAACGTATTAACGAAGATTTTTCAGCAATTCTTCCTCCATTACCGTTTCTAGATTATGGTAAATAATATACGCTGCGAATACTACACGCTCGTGTTCAGCGGTGAGACGAATTTCCCAGTGCAATCTCGAATATGGATCAGGTACACATGTGCGCATGCTGTACTACTTTATTTTAAAAAATGCGAATAAATTTGAACGTTCATCTTATACTTTTTCAGGCGTATAAATAAAGTCAGTAAGTAAGCATAGTTTTGTTGAGGGTTTCGAACGTATTTTTATCGATTTTACTTAAATCTATTTATATTTGTTTAGTACAATGATTCCATTAAAATCTTCGGGAAGAAAACTTGAATTTCTCACGAGAAAGTGTGAAGGTGCTCACGCGCTGAATTTATTTATGGGATCGAAGAAATACGAAATGAACTCCTTCAGCTGCATCTTCGACATACTCAATTTACAGAATATTATTTCTCAGAAGCTACCGATCCTTTCGATGTTACATAAGTGAATTAAAATTGTATGCATAATGGAGTGTCTTGCGTATAGAAGGTGTGGTTTCAATTCGATTGAAAAACACAGTTAAAATTCACGTTACATGGAATTCTAAAATAAGCACGTGGAATATTTTACAGCTTCTGTTCGAGCCAGTGTGTTCTGTATTAGAGAATTGTGTTGCATTCCAGCATATTTCCCAAACACTAGATTCTGTAAATACATTTACCAGAGAGTTGTAAGGTTTCTGATAGATCGAGAAACGGGAATCGTTTTTAATAAGAAAATAGCATTGCATCTTGGCGAGGTACACAGTTTATCATGAAATATCGCTTCCTTGTCGCAAACGAAATTATCGAAGACGCTCTCAGCTCTCCGATACAGTAATTAAGAATCGATGCTTCAAAGTGCAGTCGCATGAAGTTTATGCGTCCTACGATGAGTGGTACACAATGTTCGTGCTGAAACGATGATTATTTTGAAATAAATATTTCACAGGAAATACGTGTATCATTCCTGTTGACACATAAGATAATGTTACTTTAACACATTTCTCATCTTTCCCATAGAGTAATATATCACCAGTCCTTCAGGTAAAAATGTACCATATTTCATGTCACCATCTCCTTGTTCTGAGATATTAAATACGCATCGTACTTTCAGGTGAAAGTAAAAAGCTTCTATGTTTCCAAGTGTTTCACATTTAATTTAATCGCTGATTTAATATGCTTGCTAATTACGAAGCATTTATTTGTGGGAAAAATCATTGTGTAGTCGGTTTACGTAGATGCGGATACGCTTTATAAGCCTCAAGGATTATCGTACATAGAAATTGAAACGAAAAGTGGGTCAAGTCTACTTCGATAAACCTCTCTGTTAGCACGATCTCAAATCCGTGTACAACATCTATTCGCTCGCTAATGAATTCAGTTGCCGCATTCGTAAACCATTAATCAATGCGCGGTTCATACATTTGCCCGATAAATTCATTAATTTGTGCATAAGGTTAGTTTATTTCGTGGCTTGGAAGGTTGTTGGTTATTAATCATCTTTGACGGATTTTTCGCCGCAGTGTGTTTGCTTTATGTTGATAGAAATTTTAGATTATTTTATTGGTTAAGTGGTTAGCCTAGAAGAGTAGCTTGTTTCACGGATTAAAAGGAAGAAACCGAATGATTAATTTCATAGCACAGTACGCGGAGAAAAGGAACGATGATAGAAAATGTAATCATACAGGTAACTTTCTGCATTTCTGAAAAGTTAACTTTCAGAGTTATTATTTCTTATCAGCAGAGGATCTCCTTAATTTTTTGGTTTCCAATTGCTTTAGCAATTTTAAATTTTTAAATTTTCAAATTTCTAAATCTTCAAATTTTTGAATATTTAAAATACAATTTTCGAAATGTTCAAATATTTAAATATTTAAAATACAGATATTCAAATTTGAAAATTTGAATTTTTAAATTTCTGAAATACTCAAAGCCTTGAAATTTGTAAACCTGCAAGTGTTTATTATAATTCTAAGTTTGTTACAAGTCTTTTCGAAGTCTTCTAATTTATCTGTGAAATTTAATTTATAGGTGAAATTTAATAGCTGCTAATGAGACAATTTATGTGATCAGCTATCGCTCCCTTTATATATTTTACTTTAAGAACTAAATTATGATTTAATTATTATTATTTACGCAGTTTTTCCAATAACAACTTCTAGATGACATATAAATTTCTATGAACAACACAAAATTTTTCGGATTTGTTTAATTTTTGCATGAATACGTTACGAAAACCCTGCTTTTTACTCTTAAGAGATCAGGAACCAGGTCCTTGACGTTATAGGACATTTTACGTTTCATTTGATCTCCCTTACCACCCCTTAGAATATTTCCACCTATATTTGTTCCCTGACCCTGCATTCCCCTTTTCACAACCTCTCACTGTTTCCTCATCCATCTTCCCCAAAGCTCCTCCACCCCAAACCCGTCATTCAAATCACACCGAGCCAACCCTTGATCGAGTCCTCGTTTCTCCGCCAAAATGGTCATCCATCTCGTCCGGCACGCGAGAGATCGTTTCCACTTGGAGACGGCTGGCATCGCGAGCGGAGACGCGGTGTCAGCGCGTGTATCGAGCAGAGCAGCAGGTGATTTGATCGGTTCGCGAGGGAAAAAAGTGGACGAGAGACGCTTGCGCTGCGGCGGTGACGGCGGCGCGGACGGTGGCTTTCGTCCCATCGGCCAATGGAGCACGGTGCCAGTCGTCGCTATCACGGGCACCGCGGCGCTGGCCGCAGTTCACCAAGCGGCGTCCACGCGACTCGCGACGCGCGCGTCTCGCTCCTCGAGCCTGCTTCTACGCGCTGTCGAGGCCTCCTCGAGGAAGGCTCCCTTTTCTTCGTTCACGCTCGTCTTCTCGTTCGCGCCGCGGCCTGTGCGCGATCCTCGTCGAACGGAGCGGACCTCCACGCGGCTCCTTTAGGTATCGATCACACGACCAGTGCTCTCGACGTTCGTCGACACGCCGAAAACCACGAGAATCGATCGACGAAGAGTATGCAGCGGTATCGAGTGTACCTTGGGCACCCCTTTTGCGTCTGAAAATTCTGAAACGCATCCCCTAGCTAGACGCGCAGCCTGACGCTGCTTTGAACTCCTGCCCTTCCGCGCGGTCCATCGCTACGTATTTTACGTCCTGTTTAGGTTTAGGGGATGGTCGACAGTTTTTAATGAGAATCGTTTGAACATGGGTTCCTTGATGGTTGGTGGAGTTTGTCTCGGGAGATGTTTGGAAAGGTTTCGGGAGGGTTGCGCGTTAAGTGCGTGTGCCAGTGGAGACTCGGTGGTCGGTTTTGCGCGCCAAATCCATCGGAACGACGCACTTCGCTGTATTTACACGGTTTCGGTTATGGGTGTCGAGAGGCCGCTTCATTTCTGCGTGGAATTGTTCCATGCTTGCCCCTTTGGAAAATTTTGATATTTTTTGCACCTGTCTGATGGTTGCTTTTACTGGCTTGTTAAAGATTGATGTTGATTGATATTGAGTTTTCGTAATTTATTCTGACTTAATTTCTTAAAGTAACTGAAGATTGAATTGCCGAGGGTAATATTATCCAGGCTCGTTAAAAGTTGAGGTGTTTCGTCTTTGTTTCGAAGCTTGAAACATTCTTTGCTGGTTGAGCTTGTAGAACCGAGCTGTGCTTAAAGTTTGTGCAAAAGGTACTCCTTCTTCAGGCGAATCCTTATTAATTTACCGCAAATTTTATACGTAACGCAAAGTTTGAGAACACTTTGTTGTTAAAGGAGAGGCTTTTAACAAGGGAAGGAGAGTAACTCAAAAAGGTTAAAAATATTGCAGGTATTAACCATCATAGTCTAAAAAAAATTGTGTTTCAACCTTTTTTAGGGAAATGTTATTTCTAATAACATCGGGATATTTTTTAACATTTTTAGCTTATGGGGCGTTATCAATGCTCGACTCAAATAGTACACGTAAGGAGTCGTAATCCATAATATTTGTAGAATGTTCAGCACGTCTGGCTTTGTTTGATTATAGTCGCGTTTGAGATATTGAATCAGTTGTTCGTGATGAGAATGGTTCCTTTTTTAGCGTACTCTTTCGTGATTATCCGCATACTTCATTGCCGTTGATATTTTCAGAGAATTATATGGTTGCTTATTTTAAACTTGGAGATATTTATGGATTGGATACATAATAAACCGATCGATCGATTAATTAGTAAGCCCTCTACCTTTAGCAAATAACTAGTGCCTCTTGTAGATAAAAATGAAATTTTTTGTTATTTACTCCAGCCTTTAGTTTTTATTTTTGTCTTCCCATATCTACGTATCTGGGTTCAGATTTCAAAAATATAATTCAAAAATGTCCCTTAAATTTAGTATTAGTAACCACTCTATCATGCTCATGAATCATTCAAACTCTGGTCAAATTTCTGCTCGCAAATGCATTTACGTCGACTATAATTCACTCGTATCATACTCTTCGCCAGTTGCATACATTTTTAATATATTCCAGCTGTTAAGATCACTAACACATTTATGATGAACTAAATAAGTATTTATATACACCTATCACGAATACTATGTTTCCATTAATAGAACGATTTTATCTACCTTCCCTTTTAAGTAAATTAACAAAATTGAAGGTAGAGAATAGATTTTTCTTTTCAATAATAATTCCAAATGTCAAGTATTTCCAATCAAACTAAGTTGAATGCTGTCGATAACCAGCCGAAATGCTCAACAGTAAGAGGTCTCTGTCAATTAAAAACGTTCGCCACCATAAATTTTCGGCATGTGTGCCTTTTACCCGTCGTTAAAAGGAGATTGGTCGACGGAGTTAAATATATTTGCGAATCGCGATCGATGGGGCTGACTCTCTCGCGGTTTATAAAATATTTACCGTGCCTGTGACACGGAGTCAAAGAGCCAGACTTTATTGACAGTCGGAACGTTGAAGCTTACAAAATTTATCAGCCGTTAATTCCCTTCCCTACTCTATCCACGTTTCGTTCTAATTATTCAGCGGTTATTATCTCTCGTCCGTTTCCTGTTAGACGATCGCGACATTTATTAAGTTTATCCCATGCGACTCCTCGTCTCGACGCTTATTTCGTTGAAGTTTTCCCTAGGTTCAATCACAATCACTTTGAATTTCGAATGTCTCCGCACTGTCAATTTGTGTCTTGGAACGCCACTTATGCCTTCAACTAATTGCATGCGCATGAAAATCGACCTGTGTGCATTTTGGTACATTTCCTTTGAAGATATTTTAAGAGAGTATACTGAGCTCGATCTTTTTAATTATTTTAGCAGACAATATTTAACAAAACCAGTGCTATTAATTTTGAATTTAAATTACTCGTTTAAGTAGTAACGTCCTGTTTTCTGACTTTAAAAATTTTACAATTTTCAGTATTCTTCCTTCAATATTTTCCAGTTTTCAATATTTTGCATTTCTCATATTTTCCATTGTAATTTCCTGTGCAAAAGAAATGCAGTGTTCCTTTCTCGTTACCAGTAATCACAACTTGAAAAAGGAGATGGAAATCTGCTACGCGTTAATTTCAAACAATTTCTCCATCGGCTACACCCACGCATTTCAAAGGTGCACGAGCGACATTCATTCAGCGAGCATTACACGAGATTATTGATTAATAATTCCAGGCACCGTCTAGAAATTGTATTCTTGCGACCCTGTAATTCGATTTCGCTGTACGCTCGTGTAACGTACATCTCTATTCGGCAGCATTGAACACTGTGTAGGCGGGAAATTCAATTTCGAAGAGTCGTTAGCGTCCTCGGTAAACGCGCGTTTCGAACAAATGTCTTGGTAAAGTTCAAAGGGTTTTCATGAAACACGACGACAGGGATCGCCTATGGATACGTCTTTCCTGGAAGAGCACGCTTGAATAAATATTGAATACGAAAGTATGAGACTTTGTGTTCTGATACTGGAGCGTAAATGCATATTTGGAGCGGAGCATGCCGCGCAGTTCGTACATATTATAAACCTCCCGAAGCTTTTATGTCTCGTCACGCTTCTCCGCCAGACTGACGCTACTGCGTTTCCTTTCGTAATTAAGTAGTCGAGACTGCGTTTAAGCTTATTTTCACGCGTGAATTGAATTTTCACCGTAAGGTGGTTGAAACTATTCGATACTCACGTACCTCTATAATTTTAGAGAATGTTCCATAGCTTCATAAGACAGATAATCTGCATTCAGAATTTTATTAACTCATCAATCAAATTTTCAGTTACAAATACTTCTAAAAATTCGCAAGAAATTTCAACTATTTCCATTATTAAAAATAATCCTCTGGTATTTAAAAAATCAGCAAAAATTCCTCCAAAAGAAAATTCCGCAAAAGAGAACCTACAGTTAATTTCCACAAAAATTCCATCCCGCGAAAAATCGAATCGAAGCTCGAAAAAGCGTGCCACTCATCGACTTTCAATTCCCAGCCTCCCCGTTCATTTTTCTCCTCGATCGAATTCGAGGCGAGCCTCTTCTGAAAGACACGAATATCCAGGTTTTCGCCCGACATTTTGCTTTCACTTTATGCAACTCGCTATCAATTAATTCCACGGACAAGTCGGTGGCCCGATCGGCTTTAATTGCGCCGCTTCGCGAACGTCGCTCCCCTCGCTCGGCGTCCTCTCGCTAGCGTCGACGAGACGACGTTTCGGTCTGGAATCCGTCGCGTGTGTGTCAATCGTGTACGACGTTTCGTAACAATACCGAATTAAGATCGATCTCTCGATCGTGACGGCAGATAACCGCCGTTATTGTCCGCCCCGGGAAGTGTTTAATCTTGCCATTAGCCGAGCTCGTCGGGGCAGCTCGCTTTTGAGCGCCCTGTGTCTGGTCGCCGATAGAGAGAAAGGCGTCGTATTCGATGTTCCTTGGGCATTGTATCAGCGCGAGCTCGGTCGGGGCCGACTACGTCCAAGAAAATTGCCTGCCGCCGAGGCTCGGCTGCGCTTTGACAAATCGAAAGTAGGTCGGCCGGAAGCTGGGAACAGTCGCGGGTTGTGTTATCTGTCGAGGCGAGGTAACGACGCCAATTTTGAGGAAAGTCATCGGTTTCGGTCGCTGCTCTTCCGAATTCCCGCGGATTGTTTGCGTTCCAGTTTCGCTTGCGAGAGGAAGTAACTTTGCCGATTAGAGGGAGCGAAGTGCCACTCGGGAAAAGGTGCATGGTGACTTTGACTGGGATTTGGGATTGATTCTGGGAAAGTTCGTCGGATGAACTTCTGTCGATAGAATTTTTTCTTGCTGAAGGTTGAGTTCGTATCGATTCGAACGGGGCGAAAGTTTTAGTGGATGCATTTGGAATGGTCTGTGTTTGTGAGATTTTCTTATATTAGTTGGTTAGACACTGGCTGGCGTGCTGATATTTTTTTATTATGTTTGGATATATTTTGTAGATATTAGATAATGTTTGCAAGAAATTTTGGAACGTTTCATTTTGAAAATTTGGGTTGTGAAATTTTATAGAGAATCATAAACTGTTTTACGGAAATTTAATTAACAGATTTCGAAAGCAGCCTCGTCAGTATTCTAAACAACGCCCCAAATATTAGTGAATCAGCAACGGAATCGGCGTCCGCTAATTTTGTACCGAAGGGGCTCAGTCCCTTCGAAACGATTACACTTTCGAGAAATTTATATTTTCGGCGCGATGGAGGGCTATTTTTATCCGTTCGATCGTTCCACTGGTTAAGTTCATTCCCGGTGTGCCCCTTAGAGTTTGACACTCGTTAGAGTTTTGGAGTAGCCATCGACTCCTCGACTCTAAAACTCGATAATATTTTTGTTAATTCTTCTTCAGTCAAACTACAATCTATCTAGGATTGAAGAAAATTCGTTTATTTACACGAAAGCATTTTATTCTACAGCAATTATTTATTTGAATATAATGTACATATAATTCTAACTTCTAATTTTCTTTGTGAATTATTAAAATTCGTCAATCCATTTTTGTTATAAAATTGCAGCTTTGTTAAGCAGACATAGACCCCCGCTCAGAAGTATTAAAACACTGGATCATAACAAATGTCTGGAAAATACTAGAAAAGTATTAATGAGCTACATTAAGTACTAAGTATTTTGTTCTGTATCACATTAGAGTTTATATATTCCCTAAATAGATTACTTGTGAAATGTGTCTGACTAGAAGACTTATTCTACTGACATAGGATACGAGGTCAGGCGTAGGGAAACCACATTTCATTTTTAGACTTTCTTTACCAATTAATAAATGGAAAACGGAACCTCGAATGCCATTTTATTGTTCTTCATTTTTATCTTGTTTTGTTTTATACAGTCATTCTATCAAATTTTTGATACTGTTGTCGAATAAACATAGTGTATTTTCTTTTTAATTTTATTATATATTCTGAAATTGTAAGAATAATTGACTTCACATCGATCCTTCATATTCCAAAATTCATTGGAAATAGGTGTCTCAATATTTTTGAACAAGAGTGTAGATAAGGCATAGCACATGAAGAGGACTTTACAAGTTTTGATGAATATTTGCTGGCGCGTTCTTCGATGCAAGATTGTAGAATCCGCCAAGCACTATTTCATTAATATCCGAAAGTCAAATGTTCCTTGCAACTCACTGACGATCTCTGCAGTTTGTCAAGGAGTTCTGGTTCTCGACCATGTACCGCCACCGACGATTTCACAAGTGTGGCCGATTAGTCAACCAGTTTTGCTAGCTTATAAACAATCCATACGAATGATAGAGCGCTAATCGAGCGTTCATGACACCTGCCTCTCTATCGCTATTAATAATGGGCGAAAGAAAGCATTTGGCACAGCACTCCATGCGCGTGTCCCTCAATGCGACGACACTATGAATATTAATAAACGACGGCAATTAGTTTCACTTAAAATTAGATTTCAGGGTTCTCCTCAGCTCGTTAATGACCGCTCGACTCAATCCTCCTCAACGAACAGGAAACATTGTGTCTCTTGATGTTGTTAATATTCGAGGAATATCTGACTGGTAATATTCGAGGAATATTTTTTTAGATCGCGTGTAATATGAGTAAACAATTTGTGAAAAATATCTCTTCTGTTCTGTTCCTAGTAATGTAGTAATATTCATCTTTCTTTCGAATTTTTTAAGATAAAAATCTTACAGGCATCTATCACTTGACAAGACAGTGAGTCGGTAAACAATTAGATTGACAATAATACTAATTATATTGAATTTCTAGAAGAATCCTTCTCATTTAGAAAATAGAACAAAGTTTCATTAGCTCAATTTTGGTTTCTTCAAAAAACTTGTCTTTAATCTCACGTTCTATTTAAAAATGTATGTCTTCTTATAGTTCTATGGAAATTTGTTTTCATCGACAGTCCCAGCGAACCTATAGTAAAGGAAACTGCATTAAATAGTGCACACTGTCACTGTATACTTTTCTCCGTTACCCACAGAAGAGGAAGAAACGTTTTCCACGTATCTCCGCTGAAACCCACGCTTCGTAGCCTCTCACAAGCCATTCATAGAAGCGAGCCTTTTTCCACGACCGATCATTCCGTCTACCTTTCTGTTATCAGCAAACACGAAGTGTCACATATTCCTGTGTCGCGCGGCACGCCGATCGAGAGGATGTAGAATACAGAAAAATCCCTCGAAGTAGATAAGCTAATCTCTGTGCAAGTTGTAATAGTTCTTTATCAATCGGTGTGTTTTTCACGGCGAACACGGTCGGAGAAATCGATCGCGAATGTCCAATGAGAGTCGTACGATGAAACCGTAACGGATGAGTTCATTGATGCTTATTTTCGATGAGACAGTGGTCGGTGGGCTCCTACGGGATGTGAGATCGCGAAGAATAACGTCTAATTCCCTGGCGACGCGACAATTAGCGGCCCACCGATCCGACAAGCGTAGGCAATTAAGCTGGCTGATTTTTTGGCGAAGTAGAATAGCTCCGGAAGTGTCAGACGCAGTGAACACGCGCTAATAGCCTCCTTCGTGGGTCTGTCGGTGACAATGCGACGAAGACTTGTTCGACAGCGGCGACGGTGCCCGAGAAAGTGACGATAATTTGCATAAACTGAACGGCTCATTCTGATGTTGCTGGATCGTTTCACCATTGCTACTGATGAAACTTAGACTTCGAAGAATTGTGAATTAGGCGATTCTTCTACTTAATAGCTTGGAACTTAAGACTCCTTTAGATAGAAGATTTGATTTTTTGGGTAGTAATAATGACAGTTGCAATTGGTAATGTTTTCTAAAGAGTTCGATTTTCTTTTTAGTAGAAAATTAACTTTGGATTCAGAGACTCGAGACTTAGATTTGGATTGACGTAATATATTTTTTGTTAATGTGATTTTTAAAAAGTTTAATCTTTGATTTAGTATTTCACAATTAAGGTGAGAATGAGAAGATGGGTATCTCTCATACATTAAAATGAGCTGGCTATCTCTGATCTATTAAAATACTCCCTTCATAGTTTAGACGTAATAGAGAAAATTCAAAAGTTTCTAATCAAAATATTCTACAGATCCTATCAGTTTATATTCTAATACGTAGAATTTAATTACCCCTTTTATGGTAACACAGTTAAAAAATTTGTCACATAAAACGATGAACGAAATCCGTTTTGACTTAAAACGAGCACGAGGCAGGAAAGGCATTATAAAACCATGGTCTCTGGTAGCTAAATTACGGTAGGAGTAGTACCGTGGAAGTTTGTTAGCCCGCAAGCTAGTTATTCACGAAGGGCACGTTGCGTTAACTTCCGCAACGAGGGTTGGGAGGCCGCCAACTGCCCAGGGCAGTCGACCGAAAGCTGAAAACAGGGGAACGTTAAAGGCACAGCTTTTCCCCTTTATTTTTATGTAGATCTGATTGCGGTAATTACGCGACCACCGCGAAAAACCAGCCCACGATCCTTCCATATCCGTGTGAAAAGTTTCGAGTGAGCTTAAAGGAACTTCTGCGATAAAAACCACGACAATACGGGAATAATTATCAGAATTATGGTTCCTCCGTAAACCTCGTTTAATTGGCCAGGGAATTTGTTTCATTTTTCTCCCTTTTGTGTCGCAAGAATTTATTCTTTCTGGAATATCTAACTGTAATAGGCTAGATTTAAGGGCGGAACCTAAGGGTGAAATGTTTCTTTGAAACTGTGTTGGACTTTGACTTTCTAGTTGGCAAGTTTTAGGGAAACGAATTTGTAATGTTTTCTGTGTGATTTATTTAATTTCGAGAGAACTGCAAATTTAGTAATTAGAGAAGTACTTGAGAAAAAGTACTAGGCATCAATTATGTCGATGTTCAGTATGTACTTCAAATACGAATTTCAGAGTTTCAATTTTATCAGAATTGGAAAAGTATTATTCTTCGGTTCTCTTTCTAGAAAACGGCTAGTTAAAATTTTTTAGAATTTTATGTAAATGAATCGAATCGCATAATTTGAGTCCATCCCACTAGAAAACTCTTTTCATTCTGAATACTTATGAAACAGTTTTTAAATCCAATTTCTTCTAAAGGAAGCACCCTATTAGAAGTCTTCATTCTACATTTTTCACCGATTCTGAGATAGAAAATTCTTCAACCTTGGTTTCTAGGTTTCTACCACGAATTACTGAATATTCCCTATAGATTGTCCAAGGGTCACGGGCATGTGTAGGCAACGTTGGTGGAGTCGAAAGTTCGATAGCGCGATTAAACAATGTCCCCGAGAGATATCGGCGGCAGGACCTGTTGAAGGCTGGGGTTGCTGTTCGAGGTGCTACAAATCGCTCGTTAGGCACCGTGATTACCACCGCTTTCCTTCGACAATATACACCGCGCCTACGGCGATAAATCTTTCTGGCGTTCGTCGTCGAGAGCTGCCAAGTAGCCTCGAACCAGCAGCCACGCTTTTATGCGTCAACGTGCACGCGAGTTAACGTTCACTGACTTTTGCTCGATGGACAGTCCGTAAAGCGAGGCTTTCTCTTTGACGCGGGATTAGCACGACGATTTTTCTTCTACTCCTTTACAAGATTCCTCGAATTTCCTGACAACTGGAGCCCTTTGTAGTTTCAATTTATTGAATACTTGGATTTGTTGAGCTTGTTCGGCTCCTTTGGAGCTTCATGAGGCATCCCTTGTGTTATTTCATTTCTGTCAGTCGGCGAGTGTGGTAGATACCTGAAAAATTGAATGTAAATTGGGTAGTAATATTACGACAGAACAGCTTGATTTTGATTTAGTAGAGTCTTTGTGGACTGTAAAGTTTGTTGACTTCTGTCGTCGTTTACATCTCCATAATTCTTAAGTCTTCTGTGTGTTTCTAGCTATCTTATTAATTCAGTCTTGACTTTTCATGCAAATTCGTGCAGTTCCAACTGAGGCTGATTTAATGAATGAAGTATACTAAACTGGTGAAACAAGTTCGACAAATCATTGACGATTTGAATGTCTCTTCTCTTGTATTACTCGTAAATTAAATGAATTTTGTTAATTACTATTTTATTCTACGCCCGTATGTGTTTCATGTATTTCTGTAGTTTATTAACCCGTGAAGTGAAGCAATAATAACGCTACCTAGTGATGGATCAATATGAAACAAATTTTAAGGAAATTCATCGAGACGCTTTATAGCAAAACGTTTGAATCATCGTCTCGAATTTCCGCTGCCTTTTCCGGTAGCGAGTCAATATTTGACAGGAAGTATTACGCAAGCACATTCGTCTCCTCGTATTGCAAATCCCCTGATGATGGAAAGTGAGTTCTGTGGTTCGTTTTTCGATATCCCAGACACTTCGAGGACATATTTCCTCGTTCGCAAACAAACGTCGTCTGGCTAGGTGGTTAATATTCCTATCGATAAATTTCTTCGTCGAACGTAAAGTACAGGATTATCTACGTGTAGGATGAGAAATATTTTCTATGACAAGTGAAAGGAAGTTCCTTCTTCCTTAAAATGTAAAAATATACTGCAATTAAGCTTCTAACTAATGAAGACATCTGAAATGATCTGCTTTATAGGCCCAACAAATTTACTTCTTGTGAAATTATAGTAACAAAATTACAGTGTACTTATAATTACACTAAAGAAATTTTTGGTTAATTAAATTAGTTAAAAGATTATTTGAACTCTACATACCAACGCACACGAAATAGACAATTCAATCAAAGGGATGCTCAAGGATTGCTAAATTTCTATTAAAATATCCTCAATCGCTGCATACTCTTCTCATCCTACCACTCTGAAACCTTAAATCAGGTTTACAAATTTTTCTCCTCTCAAGAGACTCATTCTGCTCCAATTTCCAACAATCGGGTCTCCGTGTTCGAGTCAGTTCTGTCGCCTGCACCGAGAAGAATGTATCACGTGGGACCGAATACGAGGGAACAACAGATAACTGTTCGGCGAAAGTGCGGGAAAGAATCGATTCGACGTGCATGAGTCCTCAAAGGAAATAATGCGAGGTGGTTCGCAGTTTTTCGCACCTGTTGCGAGCTTCTCTCCACGAACGACTCTTGTCCACCTTCGCGAATTCCTCCGTAGCGTGCTACGAATACCAGCAGAGGATCGCGTGAAGCTGCTTCGATCGTCTCGAAAGGACATAAAAACGCGATAAAAGTTGGAACGAATTGATTAAGCACGCCAGGGACACGGATTCATTGTGAAAAAAGGAACAAAGAAATGAAAGAAGAGCTGCGAAATAAAACTGATCCAATGAACAGTAGACAGAAAGCGATGGAAATGAGAGGAAAAGATCAAGAGAAGAGTAGAGATTAAAAGGGAAGTGAAAGTTCGTTACAAAGTGTAGCTTGATTCAGGCGATGTCATTAACGAGGCGACACGAGATTCTCAATTAGCTCGGGCATCAATGAGAGTGCAAAGATTGATTGAGCCAGACTACTTGGAGGATCGAACCAACGATAAGTGCAAAACTTGTGAATGAATTTGGGCTACTCACGTCAATCATAAAATAACGGGGATTCGTGTTCACGTCAACTTGCCAGCATTTACTATTTTAAAATCCTTAGAAGAGCCCGAGGCTTGATATGCATCGAAAACAAAATTTGTACAAACTCGTCGAGCAATTTTCAAACACCGTCTCCCTGAAAAGAGGCGTTCAAGCTGAAAGTACGGAAACCGTAATCTAGGATTACATCAGAAGCCACCGCAACAAGTGGTCCATTTTTCAAGGAACACGTGGAGGGTTTCTCGGGGCTCTCCAAACGAAATTCTTCGGGGCAAGAAGAATGAGTCAAACACGCCTCGGAATATACATCGTCGCCAATTAATATTCCTCTAGTCAAACAGCGGTTCGCAAATGTATACGTCGCCGAGACGACCCGAGACACCGAAATACGTCTTCAAGGATCTCAGATGCTTAAAATAGCGGAATCTTGATTAAATCGCTAAAAGCAAAAATGATGTACGTTATGATCTACGCGTTCAGGAATCTCGAACGATTGGATGCTTCGACCGCGAGAGCTGGGTTGTGTCTAAAAATTGCGTGAATCGCTCGCTCAGATTGCTCGAGCGAGGAAAAGCGTGGAAGGACACGCGGCGAAGCTGGAGGGGAAAAAGGGAACAACGGAGAAGCTTCACAAAATCTATCGGAAGATGTCGACCGAGGAGGGTCGACCTTCCACTCCGGCTGGTTCTGGTGGCATCGACGATGCTAGCCACGGCGGCGGAAGGAGGATGTCGCACTTCAAGGAGTACAAGTTCTTCCGCAGCTTCAGCGCCAAGGTGGAGAATTGGCCCATGCGGAAAGCCGAGGCTCTCTGGCGTCGAATGCGCGAGAGGAAGATCGCAGGTGAGATTATTCAACACATTTCCACGAATCGAACGTTTCGCGGTCAATGCTGCGCCGTCTGAGCGCGGTGCAAAGAGGCTCTGGCTTCTTCACGTCACGCGCCCACTTAACACATCATTTGCGGCTCGAGGGAGATTCAACGTTTCAGTCGCGGTCGTTATCTCTGGGCCGAGGGAGAGGAAAACTGTACTTTCTCTAACGTAATTTCGTTCTGACGTTGCTGGATGCAAATGTTTGAGTTTGAGATGAGAATGGTGGGAACTTGGGAAGTGTACGCGATGGTATGGCGATGTTTGAGTTCGTTGTTTGGAGATTCCCTCGTGGGAACTTTTTAACTGCTACTGTCATTTTTTAATGAGATTACTGCCAGTTTGTGGAGCACGTCAAATATCTTAATTTATAAGGATTCAACTTTTTAGAATTATAATTTTTAGATATTCTAATTTTTGAAGTGAATAATTTAGTTTTGAATACTCTCATATTTTGGTTATTAATTCTAATTTCAAATATTTAATCTTTAGTTTTGAATTTTTAAGCTTTTCAAGTCTTTGAGATATACAGTAGTTTAATGTGTTATGAACTGCTGCTTCTAGCCAGGCATATGAAGTACTGATGTGTTCAACTTAACAAGTCTTTCTGACTAGCAAAAGCTCACAGTACACTTAGGAAGCTTTTCTCCTGACGATTCGTACTGTAATTATTTACGGCAAGAATATCAGATAAAGAAGTCTCGTACGAGAGTTATAGAGTATCGTTAGTATTATCAGTCAATATTTTACATAAACTTAAAGGTGATAGAGGAAGCTATTTCATGGTAGATGATTACACATCCGCTATAATAGTACTTAAGAAAATCGCTTCCCCTAATCTCATTTAGCACAAAACACTGCGCTTGACTTTCCCACGTACCTACATAAAAAAATACATTATGCACCTTTTAAAAAACCACTTCTACTGTGTGATACAGCATTTAATTTATTCACAGCCCTTTCTTATTAATTCGTGTACTCCTTTAGTACTAATTCGATACCAAAAGGAACAATACTCGTCGAATTCAGTTCGAAAACTCGCCGAAACTCGTTCCCAGTTTCAGCACGAAAAAAAAGGAGACGCTAAAACGTTTCTTGCCACCATCAATCTCAGCAGAAGGATTTTCATGTCGGAAATTGCTCGTCTATTCGACCAAGCGCGTGGATCGATCGTTTCGTTCCGAAGCAAAGAGCGAGTTGTGGTCGCGAGAGAGACTAGGGACTCCCTGAAAAATCAATTCGCCGTTCCTCGGCGCAACCGCAACGATTTACTGTTATTTTTGCACCTATCGGGAACAATCGCGCGCGGCGCGCAGATTTACTCCGCGGTTTGAACGAAAACGCGCGCTCGCGTTGCCTGCTGGGAATCGAGCGACTCGTGTTCTACGGTGAAACGATGGACGCGAGAGGAGCACCGTTCTCGTGTTTCACTCTGCGCGTTTAGGCGTTCGATGGAAACCGGCTGTGAGCATGTTGCGCTCTACCTTCGTTGGAAGAAGTGTAGGGAAGTTGTACCGAGAAGTTGGAAGCTACAAGAAGTTAAATCGAACTGAATTTCTGTTTGATCACTGGTTACTTTGGCCCAGTTGCAAAAGATTCCTGTATTGCTCGAGACCACTGTTCATCTCAGCTGCCCAATTTAACAGAAGCTTAATCTGATTTTGATGACACAAAAATCTGCAAGAAGCCGATGTTTGCTTTAGCTGCGTTAAATTGTACCGAGTCTGAAATTAGAGTGTAATTCGAGTGTGATTCCTGTCGATTCTCTGATGTTCATCGAGATGATCGCTTCTGTGCGCATCTTGATCATTATTGTGAATAATTGCCAGAGTTAATTATCGTGCTTGACGAAGCAAGCCAGTGTATTTCGACGATACTACGCGCTAACGTGGGTTCTGGATACAATGACGCGAACCGAAGGTGAAATGTCACGTGCGCTACTGGGGCTGTGCATTTCACCAGCCTAATGTCATTCATTTACCCTGTAAATTGAAATTCTGGCCTCGTTGACCTCTGATAAATGTGTCTCCTTAACGGTTAGTTAAACATCCTCGTAATCTTCGGAATAATTGGAGGCTCGCCTACTAAATCGATTATTGATTACCTTCTGTTGTTACACGTTGACTGTTTACGCCAAAATAATACTCGATTCCAAATTTATAATATTCATTATTTTTAGAATAAGTGAATAATTTACATTTTTAATATTTTGAACATTGTTAGAATTGAATAAGGAAAATCAAATATTATTACTTCAAAGAAGTGACATATTTGTTTAAGTAAATAACATCTAAATAAAAAGAGGCATTTAATACTGTAGCAGACGAAGGATAATCACAGAATAGCACATAGACAATAATAAAGCTTCTAAGCAAACTAAAAATATGCAAACGTGTTCCAGGATCTACAAAATTAAAAATTTGATACTTCCCTGCCCCAAGTAGAAAACTATAGATGTAAAAATTAAAGGACTCGTCGTTTTGTAATCCAGCTTTCTTATTTTCTGATATAACAATAGCGATCATCGCCTGTGAACAATAACATAAAAATCGTCCACTTTCACCATCACACGGGTCGTTTCTCGCTTCTGCCAGCTCGTCGACCCGCTACCGGTTTCGTCGGCGTGACACGTCACTCGCTTGTCCTGTAAATGAGGGAATTCGCTGTGGAGATAGAGAGGTGTTCTCGAGCAGCGACACAACAAGACTGCCTTTGTACAAGCCGAGACATCGCTTCTGGGTGCAAGGCAAGCACGATCCGCGAACAAAATCGCTCGTTAATCACGATCAATTATTTCGGTGAACAGAGGGAATCAGTTTCGCTGCCAATGTATCACACAAAGCTTTACGTAACCGATATCGAAGAACGAATTCTCCGATTTATAGCGTAGAGAGAATTCAAGAGATTTTTACGCTGGTATGAGCCTTGTCGATGATACCATTTTTCAACGCTGGTAATTTCTGCCAAGAGAGATCGTTCATCACGACTCTTCATGTTTTCGTTCATCTCGATGAAATTTCGAAAGAAAAAGTGGAAATCTGTTTTTAGAAGTTTTATACACACGTAACTTTTTACTGATTTATAATAGAAGTTGGTTTTAGGTATCTTGTTTGCTCTCTTCGTGAGGATTTCTTCGTGGAACTTTAGTCGACATTTAGGTCTGATTTATTCCTAATTCCTTTGTGAAAGTTATTACTTAAATTCCCTAATTTAAATGGATTTTGATTTACTTAACTTTTTTGCGGAAATATCAAACTCAGCACATAGTGGGAAACAGTTTTCGAAACATTGGCAACTGTGGGTACAGTGTCCGCGAAAGGAGTTACCGTCCCAGAACACACGTGTTACCATTATTATCAGGATGCAGCGCGTCTGTCGCGAGACAAATGCAATTGTCCCAGTTTGAAATTAGTTTGGCTTAATAGCAGCTAACGCTGTCCCCAGGACGACGCGTTCGTCCCAGTTTGAAGTTGATTGCGTGATAAGCTTCACGCTTTAACTCCGTTCGAATTACAAGAAGGATTCTACACTGGCATTAAATTTGCCTTCGATCCTATCGAATTCTCGAGCAAAACCGTGAATCGAATCGAAGGCGAACAAAGTTTCAGAATCAGCGGCTTTGGATGACCAAATCATAGCCCTTCTCTGATAGAATCGTACGATTACATCATATCGGAATAAAGACGATACTCTGCGCGCCACCGATGACCGATAAGATCCCATCTTGTAAGCTTCCGCCATTGTTGGCACGGGATAACAGCAATTACGTCGTTGCTGTCTGTTATCGTGGATTATATCGTAGTCACGAGGCATATGTAACTCCGAATCATACATGTTCGCGAATGTATTTCGGCTTTAACGAAATTTCACCCGATCTCGTGGCTTAGGGAACCATCTACCCAAACTTCTATCGTTTCAAGCTATGAAAGATAACCCAAATTACAGTCACGTGAAATTCCTCTTCTTAGAATTAACACATGTATATTTAACAAAGTGTTTTATAAGTATTTGTGTACATTAATGGTAGGATCAATTTGTTTATATCTCGTACCTTTTTCGAAAGTACTTTCTTGAGCGAGGATGCGTTCAAAGTTAATAGCGAAGCTTTTTAGTACGATTAGATCACACTGTACAAACATTTTCGCGAAGAATACCGATGGGAAACGACTGTTGCCTTTCTTTGATCGAAAAGCTCGCGTGGTAGAGATAACCTCGCGTATTTCCATTCGATCCTTGCACGCGAATTCGTGGCTTGGTACGGAATTATAATAGGATTATGCATTCTCAGGCGAGAGGGAAGAGCAGAAGGAATATTTTGGTGGTTGGTAACTTTTTGAAGCGTTTAGTAAAACTTTGGAGGAAAAAACATTTTGTATGAGATTAGCGACTATAAATTGTCTTAGAATATTTCAAAGTTTAGATATTTCAGACGCATAGTTCGATAAAAGTTCTATATCGTACCCTGAATTAGATCGTCGAAATGTCACGTTTAATGCAAGATGCTTTTTAAACCGTTCCTTCGTCATTCTTGGAAGCAAGAAAATTTATGCTCCCTGAGAATACCTTTCTCGAGGAGAATCAACTGGGTACTTTATTATCGAACGCACGACCATCCATGTTTTTCAGTTCATTGAAATCTCTCGTAGACCTCGTTTCATTGAAGGCTTTGCGAAAGACGTGCGCACGTGTTCCAGACAAACGCGTCTTTTATTAAAACGTATCTTGTCGCGTTGCATTGTACGCGTTCGTCGAGCAAGATCCAATCGCCAGTTCGAAAAATCGAACGCGGAAAAAGGCTCAGAGTGCCATTGACGTATCGGGACGCGAAAAGAAATTGCGATGTGCCCCTGGCAGAGAGATGAAACGTCTGCGAGGCTTTGACGGGAGGAGCAGGAAAAGCGAGGGCAAGGAAGGAATTAAAATGGGAGCTTCGGGGAGAAAGAGTGCTGGCGCGACTTTAATACCTGCTTGGAAATTGTCGAGTAAGGCTGGAGTGTGTTGCTTTGAGACGCGTTCGTGATTGTCTTGAGATCGAAATAATCTGAGAAATATTAAAAGCTTTGAAAGTTTGAAACATTTTAACCCTTCGCTATTGACGAATGGTCTCACAGGCTACGTAATACATTTTTTATTTTTGCTACCAGCAGAAAATCTCTCCTTTAAGTGTGAATATTTTTTAACAAAAGCTATGTTAATTGAAAGATAAGTTATACTATATCTCATTTATAGACAAGGTGTTTGATAACAGGTATTAGAAATTTTAAGGAGTGATTTTAGATATCGAAGTAGGAAGAAACTCAAAAATGAGAGAATTACGTTTAAGACTTCATTTGGAAGTTATTAGTGATTGAAAAAAGGCCTAGATTTCGCAGAAATTGTATCTGACTTGGAACTTATTCTACTGACTTCAGTATGTCTGACTTAGGTCTTGTTCTACTAGTTTGTCTGTCCCTGACTGGGGAGTTATTCTCCTTCCTCTTTTGTGTCTGACTCGGGACTTATACTACTGAGTAGAATAAGTATTAAATCAGACATTTCACGCGTATATAGGCATATTCTCAAAATTATTCATTCTTAATTTTTGTCTTATTTTAGCTTGTAGAATCGTCTATTAAAATTTCTAACACCTGTCGTCGAACATTCTGTACACATAATAACATATTGAGTTTTAATCGAAAGCTCAAAAATTCTGTGTCTATATCAGTGTCAAAAATTCAATACCAGTAGCTAAGGATGAAAAATTTTGTATATATTTTTCTATATGTTCTAATTTGTTAATATATTGACATATATGAGAAATGGAATTTCTGGTTTCTAGTTATACTGTGGGTGATTCAATATTCAATAATAAATAATTAGAAAGGATTGAACACCTAACACAATCATGTATCGTTTCTTTCATTGGATCTGAAACGAAGATTCTCCGACGCGAAGTGACGTGTGCGCGCAGACTCGACGCTTTCCAATTAAATGAGTCAGATAAAAGCTCCACCGTTCGAACAGCCAGCGAAGCGTCGAATATCGTCAAACAATAATTAAATCGAGCATCGTGCAAGCCTGACTACACACTGAAACACAGAGTCTTGCCAGGAACGAGCCATGACCCATATATGCAAACAGAAAAGTGCAATTATGAGTTCCTTTGTGCAGGATTTTAGGTCGACGGAGTTTCCACAACGTCGCATCCGTTTTAGTATGCTGTTTAATAAATTTCTTATATTAGTATTAGTATCAACCGAGGGCACTTTGTTTTAATACTCTGAAAATTAAAAATATAAAATACTCTTATTTTTCGAGTTTGATACAAATTACAGATAAATCATATTTTAGAGTCACCACTCAGCTAAAATTAATTACTATTTTAAGTTACTGGGGATGGCTGCTCTGCCACATTTTAATACAATCATGCCACAAGATTGTAAACTACTCCCTTCCTGAAATAAATCATTTGGCAAGAAGTCCTCGTGTTTACGTCGGTCACGTTCTTAAAAAAGTGTTCTCACACATGGCAAGTGTCTGTCGTCCATGGCGTCACAAGAGAAATATGTTTTTCTCGGACATAGCGGACCATCGACGAATAGCAAAATACGATCTCCCTGTATCTCTACGTCGACCTAAAATTCTGTTCAGCTGTTGAAATAACAGCTAGCCAAAAGCAACACTTGGTTAATCGTTGCGTTTATTTCCAAAGGGATGATTTTTTAACCAGTGACCACAAATACTTTTTACTTTTTGTTTATAGAATACGTTGAAAGAGAAACAAAATTTGTATATTGCACATATATTTTTATTTTATTAAAAAAAAAACGAGGCTTGGTGACTCAGTGATCTAGTAACTGTGTTAATTAGTTTGAAGTAGTTAATATTAATCCCCTAACTAAACTTCTTTCGTCACAAAAATTTGTATTATTACGTATATTGTTACGTTCTACGAAAGTCGTCGTCCCCGATGTAACAAAGCGAAGTGATTTTTCCACCAGTCTCGACGCATCGATTCGTCTATCGATAAACACAAGCGAACAATTAAGGATACGCAATTATCGTGGCTGCCCCTTATGGAAGCGTAGTCCGCAGCCTAAGGTATAATGGCGTCTCTAATGATAGACAAAGCAGCACAATTACTTTGATCAATCTCGATAGCCTTTTATCGCTTTTCACGTGGGCACACTGACGTTATTCCGTTCTTTTCTTCTCCTCCTTTTTATCAACCGAACTTGTTGCAGACATAATTAGCTGAAAATTCAGTAGCCATTTGTGACACGGAAAATGCTCTTGTTTCGTTTTCACATACATTTTCGTGCTCGTTCCCGCGAGAAAATTGTATTATTTGTAATTAAAATGCCGAGTCGATTATATAAATTTTAATTGGAATACTCCTACTCACGCAGCCCTTTTGTATTACAACAATTTGTGACGTAAATACGTGCTTTCGAGCGGGAGCAATTTTTCGTCGAACGCAAACCCGCTAAATGGAATATCGATGTTTATTTCATAATTCATAATTTCAACATTTAAACGATGATGGATTCCGTGCAAATGGATTTACGAGTCAGTGTTATTTCACCGATAACAGATCTACATTTAATTTATAACATTTCACGTGGGTACGTTTTCCCGTTTCATCGAGTAAATTTATCGTAGAGGTTTCAGAGCAGATCAGAGTTGGAATATTTGAAGGAAACAGAGTACTATCTGTCGCGAAATCTTTTCGACAAGCAGCGAATGCTTTGCAGAAGGATTCGTGTCCTCTCGAATCCCTTGGGAAACATCCTTTTAGCCGTTAAGATGGCCTTTCGACGAAATCGTTCGCGCTCAAGTTGTCCCGAGTAGCGGTTCCGGCAGGATCAAAAGATTATATCGTGAAATCCCGCAGAAGGTAGAGCTGCAGCCAAGAGTGCCGCGCTAATCCCACACAGTATCTTTCCTAACGGAGCTTTCCGTCTTTTTTTCTTCTCTGACCCTTTTTTCGCTCAAAGGTTTCTGTGAATAGTAAATCAAAAATTTAGTGGACACTAATTTATTAATCCCTGGAACTGCCAGCAGATTTGTACGTCATGTGCAATTCTTATTTTCCATTTACAGCTGGATATAGTACAAAAAATAATTTGTTCACGACTTGGTGAGTGTAGGAATAGAGAGTAGGTAGGGACGAGTAGACAATAGATGATAGTCATACTCAAATTGGGGTTACTCTCGTCATTGACATCCTTACGCCACTAAGCACTGACAATGAGTATAGCTTGAAGAGAGGTTTTCAATGTTAGTGAAGAGGTCCCTTGTTCTGATTAGTCAGTTCCCTCCACTTACATGCGTTACATTAACACAGTATCCAGATACATTCACGCAGTTCAGCCGACTCTAAAAGTGAATGTGCACAGTATTCTACTTACAGTCAAACCATAAACGCTTTCCTTAATGCTCCACTAAAACACTAATTTACGTTCTGATACATAAAATTACAGTCTTCAAATAATCGTCTCGTAAAACATATCACAATTTATTCGATCACGCTGTGAGTTAAATTACCCTTAATTATTCTCGTTACACAATAAGTGTGTTTATTGAAACTGATGTGTTTAAAGTATTTGCTTTCTTTTCTAGAACTCGTTAAAGTGGACTATTATTTTGAGTTTATCTCTCTTCAAATACTTTCCACTTCCTGGAACAACTAGACCCAGTTAAAGGGACTGGTGAATGCTAGACAGATATTGCGCAAGCGGGATTAAATGGCCGATAATACCGTTATGGAAAATGATTAATCGCGAAACTGATATTTAGCATCGTTGCACCGTGGCCTGGAAGGGAAAGAATTTGTTGGTTTAGGTAAGACTGTTGGGGCAACCCAGCACGCGCCGAAGGCTATTCACGAGCCTAGCCGTAATCACGGCGAAGCGGAACGTAATTTCCATCAGCGGTTGCTACAACCGCGGGATAATCGTCATTCGGCTCGAGGCCGACCGTTTACTGTCCCGATGAAGTCTTTGCTGGAACTGGACGCTAATGTCCAATTATTGTTCTCCTAAAATATTTCGTAAGACTCCTCGATACATTCGAGAAACCTATCAAAGCGAAGAGATCGAGATCTAGAATCCAGTTTGGTTCAGAAAATTGCTTAGAACTTAAACAACAATGTTTAAATCTAGTAATGTTCAGATTTCAAGATTTCCAAATTTTTTATTTCAAATTTTAAGTTTGAATTGAACCTTTTTAATTTGAATCTTGGTATATGAGAAACGCGGGAAGTTAAAAAATTATGAATTTAGTTATGAAAATTGTATTCAAGTTTGGGGGTGCCTAGATACTTTATTTGCTTTAGATGCTTTATTAGGTCTGTCAGTTTCCTTGTTAAAATATTTCTATCAAGACAGTGACTATAATATAGTAGGTATGAAAGAGTATGACACACTACGTCAAGGAAAGAAAACGTCGCAAAATATCAGAACGATGAAAGCACAACAAGGTAGAATTTCGGTAGGAATTTTTCCCGATTTTTCCTTGGCACGTCGAATCGCGGACATTTGTCTTCTTTCGTCCAAAAACTGCGTCCATCTGTATCCACTGCGGCAGTGTTTTCTTTGAGCCACGTAACGCTTTGAAGTATTTCGCGACGTGCATATGAGAAGCAAAGTATAATAATAAGGAGACCAGAATAAAAATAAATCCCCGGTTGCAGAGGACCGAAGCTGTGCAAATAATAGTCATTGTTCCTTATTTTTACGCCAGCAGTCGTGGCAGAACTTAGGATCGTTTTACCAACTCGTTTCATGAAAGTGCCGGTATGCAAGGCTAATGAGCAGGCAACCGTGGTGAAACAATGGTTCTGTTATACCTTCGGCGAAAACCTTGGCAAGCGTTTGGCAGACTCAGCGTCGTGATTAAGGCTCATCGCGAGAGTCGTCGGTGCACGCTAGTCGGTGCCAAGTTACCCGCGGAAATTGCACCTGTCGGCCCCAGCCAGCGTTCCCTCGTTATCGATCCTGGTCGAATTAAACGGCTCGTGATTAAAGCCGATTTACTTTTTACCGTGAAATCGATACGCCACGCGCTGGTTTCTTGGTTCAGTAATTCAAGGAAGCCTAGGGACAACGAGACGCCGATCCTGAGATTTAATCACCGATTCGACGGCAATAGCTGGACGATCGAATAAATTGTTGGCCGAGGCAATTCGAGAGACGTAAGAAGGCGGCGCTGCCGTTAAAATTCACTACGTGCTCCAGGCTAGCTGTTCGTAAGGGGGAGTAACTGTCCGAACGCGTCGAACTCCGAGAATATTGTGTTGTTCCAAGTTTATTCGTGGAGGCCTGCACCTGCCAACTGCACACTGCGATATCCCTTGGTTCTGAGAGCTTGGGCAGATCGATTAACCCGTTTGAAGTTCGTTCCCGTCTATCTAAGACGTCGTTGTCTTTGTCAGGGGTACTTGAAGGGGCTCGACAATCTCTGCTGGAGCATGCTAAACATCTATAGTGATGTATGAAACGATGATGACAATAGTTCAGCTTGCGGTAGTATTTTAATGGGATCATTCATTTTCTTTATTATGGGAATTGTTTAGGGGTCTATAATGACGCATATAATCGCATACAAATGCATGGAACAGCATAATATTGTATAGATTCGAAGGTATAGGGTTGTATGAAGAAGAGATATAGGTTGATTTGAAATTTTACTAAATTTACTGCATTTACCCGTGTTGAAATATCTTTTTTTTTATTTCGTAAAGAGAATGTCTGTTAATCAGTTGTATAACGGTAGTTACTATAGTTACGTTGAATTCATTAAACGTGATGTTATCTCGGTCATTTTCCGCACGCTTTATCATTACTGTTCCACGAATTGCCATTTTCGATGAAAATGTGGGTGGAAGGACGCACTTTAGCCTAGAAAAGCGGCTTTTTCCCTGGAAACGTATCGAGGACAATTAGTCGGTGCGTTCAGATAAGAAGATATGACCTTCAGACAAGAGTCTAAGCGAAAAGTCTGCCGGAAATTGGACGTGGTTTTAAAGAGATAGGAATCATGCTGGTTATCGCTGCATGCTCGTAACTTCTCTTGGAAGTTTAGGATTCTGTTGTACTAATAAAAATTGTAGAAGGCCTACTTGTTAAAGTTATTAAAAGAATAGCACGACAACTTAATTTATTCTTAAGATCTAATCTACCACAGCAATTGTGTTTGTGTTCTACCATTTATCAACGGATATTCTAATTAATTTTGATAAAAATTAGAAACTTCAGAACCTCTTGCGCCTGGTAGAAGGCAACACGGGATACTATCTAGCATACTCGGTTCACTGTGAAGAGAGAGATGCACTTCGTACCGGATTAGATTGCCACCTAGTGGAACGATATCGAAGTGAAATTTGGTTTAAAACTGTATAACCGAAGTTTCAAATATTTCTGACATAGTAATCTATCTCTCTGTTCATTCGTTAATTAAAAAGGCCATATATTAATGGAATTAAAAATAAAACCAGAATTGTACGCAGGACTGAGAATTACATTTATGCATGAATTTCGTAGCACGATGCCAGTATTCTTTCACGATGCAATCGTAAAACGC
Organism: Calliopsis andreniformis; assembly: GCF_051401765.1. NCBI lineage: Eukaryota > Metazoa > Arthropoda > Insecta > Hymenoptera > Andrenidae > Calliopsis > Calliopsis andreniformis. Next base: position 9,414,196 of record NC_135073.1, on the reverse strand, counting down.
GTATACTGATGAAAATCTCGAAAGACTACGAGCTAAATGTAAATCCTTCTTATGTCAAGGCGAAGAAGACATTGCATGGTTCACCGTCGCGGAATTTAGCTTTATCGAGCCTTCCTCCAAGAATTGTTCGCTCGTTTCCAGGTAAATTGCATTTAAATCCTACCGATGCCAGCACATGGAGTCATTTCGAGACACTTATAGCTCAGGACTTCCTGGTACATGTGAAAAGTGCAACGTTGAAATTGATTCTTGCATCCTTAAGATAGGTATTCCTCTTATCGTTCAGAAAATTATAGGCAATGTAACTATTCAAACAAATTACTATTACTTAACTAATACAAAATTTGAAAATTTTTCAATTTTAAACTTTGAAATTCATTGAAAATGACCTCAACTTGCTACTCGTTAAACAGAGGTTCTGTTCTAGGATATCAGTGAAAGCCAAAATTGTTTTCAATTTCACTGCCTATGCAACCTCTAAGAATTACCACAGAACTGTACTTCTGTACACCTTCTATATACCTCCAAGAAGTATCACACATTCTAATATTATCCCTCAACTCTACAATTTCCAACGTCCACTGCCCCCAACCATAAAACAGACATATCCCGTCTCGCTGACGCGCGCGGGCAATCTCTCACCAGCGATAGCGTATATCCCACCCAACAAGCTTCTAATATCTCTGCAATCACGTAATCAATCGGGTGGCTCGTTAAACCTCTTACGACATTCACTTAGCGACCATTCAATGAACTTTCGAGCGGTTTCGCAAACGGAACGGAATCGTTCGTTGTTCCTCCACTATCATTAAAGGCCCGAACCAGCTCTCCTAATCGCTTCCCTAATCGATTATACGCCGCGTATGGTCGGGGCGGCTTTTTCTTCCTCGCGCGCTAAACAGCGCGACTTTCATTCATAACCCGCTCACGGAAACGGTCACTGGATCGCGAACGTTCGTTTCCTGGGACTGGTTCTCGCGATTTCCTCGTGTGGAACGCGTCCCAGCGTTTCCGCTCGTGCAGCGGCAGCTTGCAGCAGGGGGATGCAGATGCGCGGGTTTTCGCGACGACACGCAGATGCACACGGTTTATGGGTCGCGTAAAAACCGTGCGTTAGCGGCGCTCGTAAAATACGGCCACTCTGCTTGCGCGTTTATCATCCTTTATTGGCACGTGACGCCCTGTTCACCGGTATTCATCGACGTTAATTACAAGAAAACGCTGCCTCGACGCTTGTTAAGCTCGCACGCTCTTTCGCGACGCGTGCTCCATATGCTTCTTCTTACTAGTTCTTAGGCTTGGTTGGAGACTTCTGTGCGGCTAGGTTTGTGGAAAAATTGAGTCGTTCTTTTTTCTTGGGCTTGAATGAGTGGCTTTTTTAGTGAGAGTATATGAAGTTTGTGTTATGTGTATTTGAATGGTCAATGGTGAGATTGATATTACATAATATTCTCTCATTATGAGCTCGCTGGTACGTATATTATGGCTAGAAATTATGTAGAATAAGTGAGGTTTAATTATTGTAAACTGTCAATCATATTTTTTTTAATTCTCAGCTTGTGTGGTGTTAGTATTATTATATGGTTGTATCACTGGGAATATCACAAAATTTATTAATAGCGGTATGTAGAAGATTCACAACTTTTTAGTTTATTAAATCTGTTAGTGCTTACCAAACTGAAAATTGTCTACCTTTTTATGATGTATACTACTTGCATTTATTATAAGTAATACGAGAATGTATCAATATTTTTCGATTCTTTTTTACTTCAGTTTTAACAAATACTGGATTCACTTGTATAAATATTTATGCTTTATACTTCTTCTATCGCATTAAAAATATAATTCGTATAAATACTGTGATGTTACAATAGCAATTAGGGTGTATAGACCTCAGAAACAAATCCCACACTATAAACCCATCAGAAAATTGTTGTCATAGAATAGCGGGAGAAAATACGTCAAGAATGTTAAATTAAAATTCCAATTCCACATGTCTACAAGTATATACAACTCATAGATTACCTCACGCTCTGAATGAAAAGTATTATCAGTCCTCTCACGAACCCCCATCTGCGTCGTTCGTTCCCCAATATCTAAAGTCTCCCCAACCTGTGTCTCGATAGGAACTATCGCCTAGATTCGCGAACGCCTCGTAAAGGTAGCCTCTCCAAGGTTTTCGCCCAGCGGTATCTAAAGCTCTGTCTTTTCTTTATGTTTCAGGTAAGCACCGACCGATTATAGGACACCATAGCCCTATGGTAGCAAGTGAAACACTAAATCCCCGCGTAAGTACGTTCTACGTTTTAAGGCTCATCCAATCACCATAAAATAGTGTCCAAGGGCGCGTCGTTTGGCGAGGGGATAGGGGGCAGAGGGGGACACGTAGAATTTGCATTTTCATGGGCCTACGTACGCACGGTTATCCACCTTCAAGGTGGACTGCATTTCGACTTGGCCACTTCGTGGCGAGGATCGCGAAAAATGCAGCTCGTCCACGCAGGTGCGCTTTATCTCATACCAACGATAGGGACTCGGGTTCCGTGCACCGTGTCGAAATGCTAGGCGCTTTTTCATTCCTCCTTTGTTAAGTGACTGGGAAGGGGAGTTTGGACTCGAAAAAACCGTGGAGAACGTAGATGGTGTCGAATCGAGGAGATAATTGAATTGAAAATGTAACGTCGAGAGGATTGGAACTCTGAGAAGGGGAGAGGATTTGCAATTGAGAAAGCTTAGTAAGCTTTAATACTCTGCTTTGATCTTGTTGCTTCTATTCATAGACTAGAGATTGTCATATGACAAGAGACGTAAGAGAGGTTCGAAAGTGGACCTGAAGTTTATGTTCACTTGAAAGAAGTTTGCTAAATTAATTATTTTGAATTGATCTAAACGTTTAGAGGATGTGAGAATTTAAGTACTGTTTATATTCTTGGGTTTGGTATTAGTAGTTTTGTAATGAATTCTTTTTAAGGGAGAAACATTTTTTCAATACACCTGATTCAGAATGGTGATTACTTTACGTCACGTTCCATGATCACGTACACGAGATCTCGCGGTTATATCAGAATTAGGTGGTCAATTTCGAAATGCGATGATTATGGTATAACGATCGCTCCACTGAGCAACTCTGCCAGTTCCTTACAAGGAAGAAATTAATAATTTCACTTAATCCCTCGTGATTAATGTTATATTGCAGCTTCTGCGGGCTTCCGTGTAGCCACCTTCACGTACCGCGTTATTTACTGCATGTTTCAAATCGAGATATATTACCACAAAACTGAAATATGTTACCTCGTTTATTTATGAAAAATTAAAAATAGTAAAATGAGTACTTCGACAAACTTGAATTTTAAAAATTGTGTACTCTGCAAATGTTACATGTACTGCACTACTTTTAATTTTATCAGTGCATCGTTTTTTCTCGAGCATCAGAATGTGCTAAAAGTGAATTTTGAGATATGAATTTTTAAATTTAATCTTTCAAATTTTAATATTCTGCAATTTTTAAATATAAAAATGAGAAATTTGGTATTTTATTAGCCTTTTCAAGAAAATAAGAAATTGTGAAGTACTGTTGCTTTATAAGGAACGTGTGCAATGATAGCAGAAAAATTCCGTTAATTTTGTTCTTAAATCTGGCGCTCGCTGGCCGCGTCTTATCGTTATCACATGCATGTATAGCTCAATCCAAATATTCGTTGGAATTTCTCGTTGCACAGGAGGTTACGGGTACACCAGATACGTTTTACAACCACTTCGACCTTCCCTCGACGAAGGGGAGCGAGATTCCGCAATAAAAAGTGCATTCTTTCGTTATCTGTCGCGATGCAGCCGTGGAGTTGCGTGCTGGGAGTTACAATCTGCGCGTTTAGATGCGCGCCGAAGCTATTTCTTTGATTGAATGGACTTCATTCGTGAATCTCTCTCTGTTAGGAGCATAAAACACGGAATTTTGCTTAATGGAAACGCTATAAACTATACATTAAAAAGCAAACTGAAGTTCGAAATAGTCATTTTTATTATTCGAGAAGTTTTACAAACGTCATAGCAGCAACAAATAAATTACACAATCGCTCTCTACATTATTTCTATTTGCTTGCGTTCCAGATCGATATTTTGCATAATTACCAATTACATTAGTAGATTCCTAAAAATACTTTAAAAGCTTCGTGATCAATTATTGAAATCGTCAATATGTACTTCATCGTACATACACATATCTATTTAATAACCAGTTAACCACAGGCAGTAAAATTTGGAACTACGCTGATAATATCGTTTATATAATATAATATAATATATGGATGATTTTATAACTCTCGATTAAATAGTTACGTAATTACACAGAAGACCACGAATATGTATTTTGCTAGGTATGAGTATTAGCTATTGAGATCTACAGATAACTACCAACTCAAGTTTATAACGTTTGTAACATGACATAATTTAATATCACAATTTTCGAAGACGTGATAGTCACGTGTACAGTTCATTAGCGTTCCCGTTCCTTCCGACTTCAAAGCCTCAAAGTCGCTGCTATTACTGCCGCATCAATTCCGCAAAACATTTGGGGCACATTATATTTAGCCGCGAATTATATTTTGCACCGCGGCAAGGAATCAAAAATAAGACCTGGTTTATTATTTCGACGCTGACGTGTTCCGCGCCGCGATGGACAGCTGGACAGGGAAACTCGTCTTCTATACCACTTTGACATTCTTCAGTTTTGTCATACATAACTCTTTAGAATTTATTTAGTCGCAAAATATTGCTGTAATTCATAACGCAGACGATGTATTTCAGAAAAGTCATTAAAATGAGGTCTGGTGAATATATTAAGAACGCTTGAATGTCGCTTCGATCTTGAAGAAGCTTTAAGTTTGGAATATTGTAACGAAACCTTTGCACGAGGACATTTTTTTGCATACCTGCGATGATTTCTTTCCTCTTCAATTGAATTGACGAGTTGAAGAACAGTAGGAACCCAAAAACCACTTTTTGATGTATTTGATTCCAATACATATTTCTGTGTATTTTATATATCTAGACACCAGAGCCAGAGTGTATTCAGTTTATTCATTTTCTATGTGACTTCATACACTTTGATTTTGGGGTGCAGATATAGATTCGAGATTATTCGAAAATGACCAATTTCGGGCTTATACTACCCTCAATTCACCAATTCAATTTAGCATTCTAGTTCCCATGGTTCGTGGTTAGAAATTAATTTATAAGCACTGGCTACAACTGAACAGCAAATTATCTACTCAAACTAAAATGATAACTATTTTTATAAACACAGTTAAAGAAATGTAATCTAAGTAAAACTTTGCTTCAGCTTTCAGATACCACAATTTGCACTCTATTTTTCATACTTTTAATGTTTTTGAATATTACATACATTCTCTGACTTTTTACACATCTCAAATTTTCATAAATGCATAGAAATCCCCAGACAAATGATAACACATTCTCTGCTCCAATTTCACAGAAATGAATATCCTCCACAAAATCAACGAATCCTATCAAAAAATCAACTTTCCCTGCAATGCATTTGACACGTCCACGCGCGCGTCGCGATTTCGAGACATGAAATCGGCGCTGATAGCGGCGCATCAATTTCGCGGGATGATCCAAGTGGACCGTGGCTGCCGCGGAATGCACCTAAGGGACGGATATCTTTATCCGTAATCACGGCCACGTCCCTGCGATTATTCATCCAAGCTTTCTCGAGCTCTCTCTGTCCACCTTTCCCCTCTTCGTCTTCTCCCTCCTGCGCTCTCGCGACGTTCCCCCTTTCGACGTCCTCTTCAAAGGGGAAGCCTATGTATAATCATAATTAGCGATGTTATTAGTGACTCGGGGCTTCGTTTTGTCCGAGATCCTGGCCAGAGTAACTCGGCGAGGATAATTGGTCCAGGATCACTCGTTTTTCTAGATAAGGGAATCGTAAAAAATTCTGGCTGCATTCCGCGTCCCGATTAAAGGCGTTCGGAAATTGAAAGATTTTCAGTTGTGTGCGCGCTGCGGGGAAATAATATTATCGCGAAATTACATCGAGGAACTAATGAGTAGGAAGGAAAAGAGTATATGGGTTGTATTTGGAGAGGATGAACGAAAAGGAATGTTGATAGAATATTGCGAGGGCGAGATAATGCGAAATTGTTGCAGAAAATGGGATAGCAGTTGGATTTATCGCAACTGGGAGGTGAGTCGGTTTGACTTCCTTCTGTGGAAGGTCTGTGGTAATTGAGGAGTTCAGTGAGTTAATGGAGATATAGATATGGTAGTTTGATGATGATAGTAATAATGGTTGTAGACTGAAATAAGTTACAACAAAGTTAGAGTTAATGTTTAAGTTAGAAGTAATTACATTATACAAGAGGAATGTATCAAGCCATCTGAAAAATGCTCTGCAGCTGACGTTTCAAGATGGAGTCACTTTAAAGACCCCTCCAACTTCTGTTTCTGCTTGAAACTTTAAAGTAACAAAGAAAATACAGCCATAATTCCATGACATTCAATTTCAAATAATTAATTAGCCGTCTCCCAGTCTCTTCATTAAATTACTCCCTCGGGCCACTAACCCCTACTTCTCAGAACTTAATTCCTACCATTCGCAATTTTTCCCAACTTTTATTTACAACCTCGAAGTATGTCCAGGAGGCTTCTCAAAGTAAATGCCAGAGTGTTCTCCTTAGGGCAGAGCACACTTCTCTCGACGTCCTAAAAAAATAAAATGAAACCGCCATAACGAACGCACTAAACATTTTCACGATTGTCGTGAATCTTACGGGCAACCCCAAGGGGAATGATAAAAGCCAGCGAGGCCACGCGGCAAGATTAGAAATTAAGGACAACAGGCTGTCCTTGCGGCCACATCCCCGCCCATAATGAACGAGATTACTCGGGTCGAACGTTATGCTCGCCTCGCAAGTGCATACTCTACGAACCCCCACACATAGATACGCGAGACACACAAGCAACCCCATAAACCCCGTGGACAGGCCACTAATGGCGCAATAAGCTGTCTGAAGAGGACTGATCGCGCGTTTTCCCTTCCCTCTCCTACTCAACGCGTCTTCGTCGAATTCGTTGTCAGTGCCCGACTAGCTGCAGCAATTGGACTTGGAAAAAACGCGCGAGTAGAAGTAAAGGGTGGAATTTCCATTGAAAGAGTTGCATTATAGTGCGAACGCGTAACACCCACCTTTTACGGTTTATAGTTGCTGCAAGAGTGATTTTAATGCCTGGTGTGGCGTATGTGAATGACGAGTCGTGTTAGCTGGGTATTAACGTCTCTGATAGTGGTTTTGACAGTGGTGTTATTCAAGGCACTTGTCGTTTCCATCATACAAATCGTGTAAAGAGAAATTCTGATTCATTTGCTGTAATACAAATACATGGGCTAAATAGCCTAAAGGTCTCCCTATAATCTTTATGAAAATAAAAATTCTATAAACAAACATTTCCTATAATAAGTACATACACTTAATAATACATGTATGAAAAGTTTCAGAAGCTTAAAAATGTCACTAGAAAGGGGTTGGAAAATTGTCTGAGGAATCATACAGGAATAATACAGAAAAGAGTGTTTTGTATACCACTAATTCAACACAACTACCAACATTCATTTTTATAGAATAAAACTAAGAAGCAGATAATTCTCAAGTGAAATCCCTTCTTGAGAAATTTCATAAATCACGGTGAGTTCACGATTCCCATAATTCGTATCCCTAAAAATTCCGCTCGTTTTCGTAATAAATCTCGCGACTGAACGATACCGTCCAATCGTAAAAGATAGACCAAATATCGAAACAATCCATTTCTTCTACGGGCAGCGTTTTCTCCTTGATTTTCATCGGGCATAAAAGACGATCACGGCGGGTCGTCGAGGGAGTCAGACGGAAGCAACGCGCGTGTATCGAAGGAAGCGGTTGAACAATGACGCGCGCAAGTTGCATCGCCCCCAGCCACCGTGAGGATTATTATAGGGCCATAATTTCCGAGCTTCGTTAGAGATCCCCGAGAGTGTTGCTCGCGTTTAAACGGGGACGCGGGCAGCTTGTTTTACGATCGAAATATATTATGCAAATGCTGATCCGTGTACGCGCGTGTGATTTGCCGTATCGGCGGTGCTCTTCTGGCCACTCTGTCGGATCGCAAGCTCTCATTCCTCGGAGTTTCACTCTAGAACGGAAATGTCGTTCCTTTACGACGCGCCGAGAAACCAGGACCTTTCTACTGTGGCAATTAAAGTCTCGGTTGCATGGAATAATTGTCGCTATAAATAGTCCTCGATAACACCCATTTGCGAAGGATTTCGATTGCTGCCTGGGTTGCAAGTACTTTTCGAACTAAGTCTAGAGAGAGTTCGTTTGGTTTGATGCAGAAGTAGCACGGATTGTCTTGGGGGGATGGTGGCCAGGTTGATGAAAGTGACCTCGAAGTTGCAACTTCGTGAGGCAGCTGTGTCTTACGACCAGCGTCGTATCAGGCGATTACTGTGATCTTGGACAGCTCGTGTTTTTCCAAAATCGAGGAATGACGAATTAAGTTTATATTCTGATGGGAGAATTTAACATGTCATGGTATTCTAATGTTTTAGCACAGAGATCTTAAAGTTAGATAGACCAATAGGTAAACCCACTTGTCATGAATTAGTATCTTGTTTTTTTTTTTTAAATTACACGATATGTAGGTATCATTTTGTATAAACTGATCTTATAGAGATATACAGGATGATCAGTTTAACTGGAAACCCTCTAATGGATGTTGGCAATACTTACAATGTTAACAGTACTTAAAATCAATGCTGCCAACAAACGGAGGGTTTCCAGATAAACTGATCACCCTGTATATAAATGAGCACAAATCCCAATTTTTAAAAAAATGACGTATCAGGTTTTGCTATCTGATTACAGAAGTATCTCTATCAATTCACTGCATCTCTTTTCACTTTATGCATATTCTCTTCATAATTCACAGAAAAGGAATTTACCAATCTAGGTAACATTTTTTATCCCTCGCTCTGGTACTCCAAAGAAAGTAGTACTAATACGAAAATAATTGAAGTTAGAGAAATGAGAATTCTCGAAGCATCTGCAGTGGAGAAAATAACTTCAAGGGACTAGTTAATTTTACTCTGACTATAATCCATTTTCGCATTCTTCCCGAGGCTCCTTCTAAGCAGCAACCGCTCTTAAGCGAAAGAGGGGAAGGCATTATTAATTGCATCTTAAAAGCACGATGCAAAGAACGCGATGTGGGTAATGAAGTTTCATTCGGTTTTACGGGTCGATGAAAAATACAGTATCGAGTGGAGGGCAAAGAAAAAGCCATAAAATTGAAAGTCTTATTAATGATGCCATAAACGTGAAAACTTCACACCTTCTTCGTCGAACCGCGTAGAAAGTCCAAGCAGCAGGTTTAATGGAAAATCTTTCTCGTTTTCCACGACCGTTTTATAACCGACATTAATGTCTTGAATTTCTAATTCGAGACCCGCCTTTCGACTTTTATTTTCCCTCGAAAGTGATACCCGCGGCGTTAAAGCGTCTACAATTTAATAACTAATTGAATAGCTGTAGAAATTTGTAATTCGTCGATCCTTTTTCACGTTCCATCTCGAACGACCCGGGGGATACATAATTTTGTCTCGAAGGAAGAATGTCGTAAATTCTGATTCGATTATAGAGTTGAATATCCGTTTTGTCGTAATTAATCCTGTTAATCGTTCGTACTGCTAGTAGGATTCACTTTTTGTCAGGAACAGTAAAATTGCAATAATCAGGACGCAAATCGGAAGCAATAGAGTGGTTATGATCTCTCCACTACTTAATAACTTATCTCATTTATAATGCGCGTAATTACTGCCAAGAGGTCGATTAAATGGAGTAATGCGAAAAGTATGATCCTACATATACATGTATGCCAAGTTAACTCAGCAGTTTTAAGTGCATCTGAACAGGTGCAGATTTCAAGCAGCTGGAACAGTCGGAGCTACAGTTTCCTTTACCGATTAAAGATTGAGCAATTATCTTTCGTGCTAGTTGTTCATAAAGTGCAGTGGGTCGTAAAGCTTTTGAAAACCACTCGATATCGAGTGAAATACTTTGGAGATACGAGGATTTATAAAGTCTTGTCCCCTTGGTAATTTTACGAAGTTTCTATTTGATAATGCAAAAATATTACCTTCAGTGGTGAATTGAGAAGATAAAGCATATATTAAAAATACAATTTCCTTGAGCGATTACATTCGTGTAGCAGCTTTTCTAAGAAATTGCTTTTTCTTGAATTATTTCATTTTTTCTGCTAGCATGCAAATTCGTCTTCAAAAATGAGAATACTTTTAAAAGTTACAAAAAGTATTATCTCCTTATCTTTGAAGCAGTATACAAAGTGTTCGACAACAGATGTCAGAAACTTTAAGAAGTACTAAACATGTTATAAAAAGAATTTTAAGACGCAAATGAAGAATGACGAAATTGGTTACGAAACTTCGAGGCTTCGAAATATTAATTGTTGAAAGAAAGCCTAAAGTGCATCTGAAGTATGTCTGACTAGACATATATAATACCGCTGCACCTGCCAAATTTAATGCAGTTGAATGCAGACCAGAAGTAGAATAAATCTTCAAGTCAGACACATTTCAGACGAATTTTAGTACCTTTAGCAATTAATAATTCAATAATAAAACCTGAAACTCAATTTCATTATGACTGATTCTCATTCTATTTTACCTTCTGGAATCGCTCTCGAAAATATCTGACACCTGTTGTCGAACCCTGTATAATACAATACTTTTCATTGATAAAGCTTCTAAAAATTGCAATTCTAAACAAATATCACTTCATAGAAATACTAGAACAGAGAACTTAAATTTTATCTAATAAATACCTTTTCAACACTCACAGGACCCTCAGCAGGTCTTCTTCGACTCAGGAATCAACATTTTACTAAATATTTTTAACATAAAATTGAAAAGAAAAGAAAATGTTGTGTTTCAGAATATTACACCGTACACCTCAGTTAATCATTCAGAAATAAGAACGTTGATTTCTCCCTAAATATTTCTCCCTAAATATTACCATCCAAAAATGAAGATCTAAAAAGACTCTTTACCAATCGCCCCGCGAGTGTCAACAGCGTTGCGCAGTAGAAAAAGCGTCACTAAACAGCCAAATTCTTCTGCCTCCCTTGTAGCAGCTCGTCCACTGTGGTCTGTCAGTGGAGTGTTAGTCATTGTTCCCAAGAGACGGCAGCGTATTGTTTTCAAATGGCAGACGGCAGGCCTAACTGCTCAAGTTATTGTCGTCGAAAAGCGAAAGCGTTCGCCGAGACTGCCGAACGGTGAAGTGTAAAGCGCCGTTCCAGCCGGTTCGTTTATTTGCGTTCTGTAATATATGATCGTCCATTATCCGCGCAACCGTCGGCCGCATCCGGAGATACCGTAATCCCATTTACACGCGGCCTTTGCCAATCTATACGGGCCGCGATAATGGCGCCATTTAAACAGAGAACTCCGCGTCTCGTTCCGGCCTGTTATTTCGACCTTATTCATCCGCGTCTTCCAGGAACGTTTCAATCGCGAAATCCTCTTGGACGAAACGCGTCTGGATCGTCGCTGCCTCCAGAACGATCCTCCGCGCGATTTAGTGGCGTGGCAGATTAGTCTGCGGCTTACGGGGAATTTATGCCGCTGTTTTCCTAAATTTCGAAGCTGTGTAGACGGCGGACGCTTCGATTTTGCGAGTGTAATTTATATTTCGATTTTGTTCAACTTGTTTGCTGTTGTGACGACCGCTGATGAGTAACCCTTCGAGCTTGAAATAATCTTTCGAAGCAGTTGCGGTGGATAAATTTTGGCGTTTGTTAGATTGGTGAGGGGATCCAGGGTGTTGAGAATTGTGTGGAGTAATTTTGGGGATGTGGGTAAATGGAGTGGCGGTCTGTGTGGTGTATTCAGTGATTTAGGTGAAAGACAATTAAAATTGTTTCATTTTCTCTTGATTGGTAAAGGGACCTTTCGAGGTGGTTTCGCTGTATTCGTTGTTAAGCAATCCATGTCACGTGTGTTTAACATTTACATAATACGCTGTTGCGTGCAGTTCTAACATCTCATTCGCACGCTTTTGCAAGCGTACGTTTCTGAGATACACGATAAGATAGCATCTGTTCAAGATAGACTATTTAATGTTTCATTGCTTTTACTTTTGCTTTTCGCAACGTTCAGATGGAGCTGTAATTAACGTCATGTATTGGCAGGGCTCTGATCACCTTTGCAGATTCAAGAGTTCACGATTTACAGGGGTCGAGTATTGCACACTGAAATCCTTACTTCTCGATCTTTCATAAAACGTCGATTATATCACAGGCTATAGTGGGTACCTCGATTGAGAGCCTACACTGACGTACACTGTCGACGCACAACAAAAAAGCATTTACGAACCTGAGACTATTTTAACCCCTAACTAGTACGGTGTGGTTACAGCATTTATATTACCTCACGTTTAATATCTGTTGTAAGTATAAAATATCAATGATTTACTTATCCATATCAATAAACTGCAGGCTGTAAACCCTCTACTTATTACAGATCATTTTTTATAATGAAATGATAGCTACTCAACGACACTATGTTGACAATACTACTGACACCATACCAGTTCAGGTGTTGAATTCTCTAGAATTTTTCATATCGAGAAGTCATTAAAAGAATCCGAAATTTTATAACACATAGATACATTAGTTATTTAGTACCTTACGAGAGAGGACATTCAACCCTTGTCGCTATTGTCGCCTCGATATCTGTAGTCAGGTGAATCGCCTCTGAATGTCATCAGCGAAACATCCGCATAGGTACAGTGAGCGTAATTGTAACCGATCGAAACGTAAAGCGGGATAGGAACGATAAATTGAAGAAATGGAGCGTGGCAAACGTCTGTGTGGCTGGATTTCCAGCGAGTCGAGCGCCGCGCGATTCTACAAAGTCATAAACGATAGAAGTCATAAAGTATCGGTCCGTGGCACGGTATCACGTTCATTAATTAATGCCCGAACGTAGGTACGGGGAAAGATGATTATGCTCGATGGCAATTTAAGCCGCTATAATTTACAAGGTTCCTACATTTTTAACGTGAACGATACGACGCACTGTAAATAATCCCCTCAACGTTTATTAATATCTTGAAAAGATTATGCCCATTGAATCCAGCCGATCGCGTTCCACCGCGGTTATCGCAATCTTTGTCTAAATATTTATTAGACGTATGATTCGTGATGCGTACTATCCACATCTTTACACGTTCCATTAACATACCCCATAATTCCTGCTTAAAGACGCGAATTATCTTAATGACTGTATTAAAAAGTTATTCCGCGCTGACGGACAATATCGTGCACTTTTTCCGAGTTGTGGAAGATGAATGCTGACATTCATGGCTGCTCTAATAATTTGCTGATTTACCATAAGTCGTGGGAATATCAATGAATTGATGATAACGCTTTATTGTATTCAGTAAGGCAGGGTTTTTACTACGTTGCTGAAAATAGTTGAAGAAACTTATAGTTGAATGGAATAATCAGTAAACAGAACAGTTTTTTAGTCAGATGAATATTCTACAAAGTTCGATGATATTAACATCCAAATTGATATAGTATTCATATTATAATATATTGCAACGAAATCACTGCAATTTTATTAGGACAAGCTATTTATAGTAGATACAGAAAATTTAATCTTTTTTGGGTTATTAATTCTTCTAAGTTACCTACACATATTTTTCATATCAAAGATAAGAAGTTAACGATAGTATATACATATACTGGACAGCCAAGAGTAAAATATAAAATATTTATAGCTAGCGTTCCTCAACATAAAAGCGTTCCTTAACACTGTTCCTCAAATTTTTCATTTCATCTAATATTATAGTCTCAGATCCAAACTCAATCTTTCTCAATCTCATGCAGAGTTCAGTATCCCATGAAATTCTGTTCTCCTGTATACTCTGCATCTTCCTGTATTGACAGTATCTACATCTCCCTGTCTGACCTCTAGAAACTTCATAAGTTGAACCCTAATCCAAGAGGACTTTTCTTGCTCCATGTCCGCTGCACGCATTGCATCCCGAGCGCTCGCTGCATCCGTTGCACCGTGTGTACGGCCTCCATACAACGTAGCACATTGCACCGTGCATTCGTTATGCGAATCGCACTCGCCGTGATCGTATGCAACAGGGTTCGTGCATGCTCGTGGGCTCCTGTGTTAATATTTCGCCCGTGAATTAGAGACAAGCGTGTGCGCGAATAGTTGTTCGCGTATTTCATAGGCGATCGCGCGCGCCTGCATGCAAAGAGATCGCGTGAACGCTGGTTTAATCGTGTTTGACGGTCAGGGCGTGCCAGGAACCGATTATCGGGCACAGCAGCACGTTATAGATCGTTGAAAAGCTGTTGTAAGTGAAGGCTTGGGGTTTTATCCTTTTATGCTGTAGAGAGAGGGAGGCATTTTTGCATATTGAGAGGATGTTATCAAATCTTTTTTTTTGTAAAGGGTGTCTCACGCGATTGGATTGGGTTGTGTCTCTTGTAGAATTAATGGTATTTAAGAAAACTATGTACAGGGTGTCCTAGCATCGGTGATACAACGAGGGATGGGGTGATTCTGCATGAAAAAACGAATCGAAAATAAAGAATAAAATTTTTTTATTTGAGGCTTCGTTGTCGAGAAAATCGACTTTGAATATTCACAGAGTACGTGTGCACTTAACTGTGGCTTAGATGGATGGATCTTGATATAGACTTTTATTTATGTTTCCACTTCTGTGCACTCGTGTTGACATGTCCTCCTGATTTGACACCCCTTGATTTTTATCTATGGGGTCATGTTAAAACAAAAGTGTATGAGGAGAATATTTTAAACTTTCCTCAAAGCGAAAATCATTTTGGCATTTGAAGAATTAAAAATACAGAATACATTAGAATGCGTTGATACAAATCTAATTCGGAGAGTACAGTTGTGCATGCGGCACAGTGAGTAACACTTCCAACAATTTTTGCATTAATGAAGTAAGAGTATTAAGTAAATTGCATGTCTTATTTTTATTTAAATTAACTCTAAATCCAAAAATAGAGGTGAGTAACACAGTAAATCTTGATACTAATGACATTGGTGCTATTTATAAGTGACTTTTATCGAAATTCATTCATTTAAGCCATAGTTAAATGCACGCGTACTCGATGAATGTTCAAAGTTGATTTTCTCAACAATAAAACCTGAAATGAATAAATTTTGTTCTTTATTTTTTATTTGTTTTCTTTTCATGTAGAGTCACCCCCTCCCTGGTTGTACCATCAATGTTGGCACATCCTGTATAATTTATAACATATAATAAACTTTAAGAAGATAAGTGTTAAATTAAAAAAAGCTGCAACTGCGGTTCCTTGATTCATTGTTGCAATTATTCCTTCCACACTATTCGGGTAAATTCTACACAAAACTAAATTTCAATATTTTTTACACTAATTCGGATTTATTTAAAATTCCCAGAATTTTCAATGTGTAAATTTTCGTATGGAAATGCATCCTCCACTTTATCTTCCATGTTATGTGATAGCCATTTCATAGATACGCAAGGAGTGAAACGCGATTAAATTTCTGTAATATGAAAATATGCATTATATAGCTTCCCAAGCATTTCTCCCATCACTTCCAAATATTATTAACCGTATAAACGCTATGTATCTCACATAAATTACATAAATCACTCAATACTTACGTGCTCGCACACTTCTGCCAGCGATTATCCTGGCAATCAATTATTCAATTTTAATGCAATCTTCTAATTACACCTTTCGCTAAAGTCTCCAAATCGCTCATATTCCTCAAGCCTCCATAACGGAAACCAATATCCATCAACCACCCGAGCGACCATTTGTCTAACAGCCGAGGATTTATCAGCAGATCGACCCAATTTCGCGCAAGCAAGCCGCAATAAATCATCGTTCGCGTTTTCGTCATATCTCTGTCTATCGCTCGTTCCAGCCGCAACTATTTTTACGCAAGCTTTCCCCGGACAATGGCGCGAGCGGTATAAACGAAAATCAGCAAGGCGTGGAACACCAGTTCAGGTTGCTCGGCGTATTAGAGGGTATATGGTTTCATTTATCACACGTCGGGGCTTTTCAGAGGACGTCTGGAAGGACGCGCGGCATTTGCCCGCGGTGTATCGAAGGGGAGCGGGAAAAATCGGCATTCCGAATCGCCACCCTTTTATATTCCATCGCGCCTTCAATCTCCCAGAGTGGCAAAGGAGTCCTGGCTTCCCAGCCGAGCCGGCGAGCGCACAATGAACGCGTTGTTCCGTCTACGCGCATTCATTCGCACGCGCGAAAGAACACGAGAGAGCATCATGGACCAAGCATTCGCGCCGCCGACGCGTTTCTGCGTGCACGAGTTATGCAAGCGCGACGCATGTCGCGAGAGTTACTCCAATTTCCTTGTCGCGCTGTTTTTTTTACCACTTCGGTAACGCTGCGTCACTTTTTATGTGGATTGGTTTCGGATAGTTTGTTAGGTTGCTTTATGAGTTTTTGTTTTTTTATGTTAAGAGGGGCATGGTGAGATATAAAGAATCAGATATTAGTTCATATGTATTTGCAATATTAGTTAAGTCGCTAAGTGAAGTTAACTTATTCATATTCTACTGTCGACGTGCTCTACCCAGATCACATACATTGAAGTTCAAATAGGTCCCAATTTACAATTAATAACTGTGAAACGAGACCTGGAACACATTTTTATCATTCTTCATTTTCATCTTCTTTTAGCATGTAAAATCTCCCTTTAACATTTCTCACATTTGTTATCGAATATTCTACATAAAAGCAATTGGCATTAGGATCAATAATTTATAATGAAAAGAAGTATAAATATATTGCTTTCCTTATCCATGAACTATCTTTTCTGAGTCACCACACATGATCATATATATGAAACAACAATGATAGTAATTCCTGATATTTTTCGAAAATAAACCACTTTATCTCATTTAAATACAAATTTAATCTCAATTTCGCGGAATAAAAATGAAAATATTAAGAAGAAAAAAGCCTGAAATGTGATATTGCTTTCCATTCCCAATTTCACACTTCCATGTACGCATGTGTTCCACGTCCAGGGCTTAAACGATGTGGCCAGATCTAAACGAACCTGAATTCGTGTAAAATGCTGGACGAATGCGAAAAATTTGAAACATAATTTATTGGCGTGGAATACGGTTGGAAATCGATTATGAAGAATGCAGAAGGACCGTGAAAAATAGAAGCACGATATACATATTTGCGGTTCGTTAAAACGCATTCATAGTTCACTTCAGTGATTTCAGTGGAAATTTCATGGAGTCAGTGATACCATCTGCGAGTTATTTATGCAGTGCTCTCGTGCATAAACCTGATTTCGTACTTACTGCAGAATGCATGGATGCATCGCGTTTTGCAAGACTTTGTAACGGTTGAAAATTCCATGAAACATCGCAGACGTAGTCGTTAAACGGAATTATTGGTCTGATTACACGGCTTTGATATTACTGCGTATTTGTTGGCAGGTCAATCGGAAGTGTTGATAACGAAAAGGGGAATTGAAGTCGAACTAGAATGCGTTATGTGGCAATCTCGTGCTAAAACTCAATATTATACGCTTATAATACAATATTATTTTTAAAACAAAAATCAACTGGTCCCTAATTGAATCGTTTTGAAAAGAAAAAAAATACTCTTCATATACTCTTTCTGCTTTCAATATACTTTCATCTAGCTGTGATTAAATTTCGAGGAATTTACTTTGATTCTTTACCAGAAAATGGAGTACCGAGCGAAAACATTATCGTTTGATATTTACCATTCGTTGACTGGAAACTTTGATTAACCTGTCACCTTATAAATTATGCATCCATCGAAGAGAAACTGGCGGGAGCACTGGCTCGTTCCGGCTCATTACATTTTTAATTATGTTGCATTGCAAAGGTGCAAAAACAGGGCAGTAATTTCCAAGGTATTAGAAAGGAAAAGGTGTCCAGTACTCATTGTCTTCGCGTTAACGTGCGAATTCTGACATGTTGCAGATAACACTTGCGAGACCCTACAGTCTGTTCATGATCGTTAAAATACCAAACGGCGCGAGCAGGGATTGAGAATAAGAAACTTTTGTTTTTATTCGTCCGACGTCCAAAAATGCCGACGAGAGTGGCCACTTGCAAATGCAATGAATCATCACGAGGGAACGCGAGCGATGCAATAATTCAGCGTCATAAATTAGATAACATGTCTGTTCTGGAAGTCATAGGGTCGTTTACACTGCATGGAATAATAACAAAGAAGCTTTGCTGTCGCTAATTGATTACTGCAGCTTCGCTTCCTCGTTCTGGGAAAATGAAGATTCTGTAAGGCTAGAGGAGTTATTATTGTTAACTCTGGAATGCACGCAGGAATCCTCTCCTAGAGTTTCAGCGATTTTCTGCATAAAACTATAAACAGTTTTAGGGATTTCAGTATTTCTCTTTCATGTTTCTGGGATAAAATCATAGCAGACTATATGATAATTATGAGACTCAAAATCCATACAACAGAATATTCAGTTGAGAAGAATTGTAATTTCATTCGTTAAATAATGTATTATAAGTTTTTATTTTTATAGAAAATGGTTTCTTGCTATGTAAATTACTCGATGTGTGAAATAATACACTTCTTCTCGGCCTCCTTAGTAATTACTTCCATGATACAACAACTACTCCGCTAAATACACTCTTACGCATTATTTCCTCCAACACAAACTGCAGCACTCGAGTGGCAGTCGACGCGAAGTCAAACCCGCTCGCGACCAACAAAACCGAAATCTCCAGCAAGCAATTTCTCTAACGCAGAAATATTTCTCTCCCGTCGTTCCTCGCCTGCATCTCAATACATCGAGACAATTAAAGTCCCGCGCGACGAGAGCCCAATTCACCCTTGGCTGGGGTCCTCGAAAGGGGGCGACAAGCTCTTTGCCGCGACGAGAGGCTAGCCCCGAGTAGACGCGAACAAAAGGGGGATCTGCCTTCTTTCCCATCAAAGTCCAATTACCGCGATGGAGCAGTGGAGTCCGTTAAATCTGGTTTCCCTCGCGAAACCACCCCTCTGCGCCCCGTCGAACGTCGCCGCGGCACGTAAGTCAGCTCGAAGGATTGATCCAGCCGCGCCACCCCTCCTCTCGGAATAAGTGAGCTGTCAGACCGTGGAACGTTTACGCGTGTCGACTTTTCGATTTTTCTGATATTCTATTACCTCGCCGCCGAGGCGAACGATCGAGCAAGGTGAAACTCCCTTTAACGCGCCGATCACGCGTTCGGTTATTAACTGGCGCGGAGGCAGACTGGACCCGAGCGATCGTTGCTGAGGGGTGGGGGACGTTTTTCGGACAGAGGGGAGCGGAATTAATTTCTTCGTTTAATCAGTCCTTCGAGATGGGGTGGGTTCGCGGGATACGTTGTTCGGCAGGAGATCGTGACTGGGCGAGTTTATTGTTAACTCGGTTCGTTCGCGGTATACGTTCGAAGAATGGTCTTTCAGATGGTGTCGAGATTTCGCGGCGCGATATGCCCGGCGACTTTTTCACGGCGCCAGATGTCAGATGCAGACGATGAAATTTGCGTCTCGTTGCGAACCTGTTCGTACATCCCAGAAGTGATATTACATTTTCGAGGGAGCTCGATATTGCGCCTGTTGGGTGATTTTATGAAGAGAATACAGAGCCCAAAAAATATGAAAAAGTTGCATAGCTTCTTTTGTTGTTCGTTTTGATGACGAGCGCCTGTATGCATGGCTTGATCAAATTTTCTTCCATTCTGAACGTTGGAGCTGTGTAGATTTTTATTTTGAATAATGAAAGCAGTGTCGACATTTTTTAAAACCTTCGCTCTTTTTTAATATCTAATTCAGCAAATTTCGTAACAATTCTTTGCGATAAGTTCGAGCAAAATTGATATTAAATTTGTGTTTTAAAATTGCAGCGACTACTATAAATATACAAAGACATCCCCATAGAACACAGCTAGACTTGTATTTTCAAATCCTTCGAAATCAATACGAATAATACCTACACGTCTTCTCCACAAAGTTATCATCAAGTGATCACTGATCACTCAACGCGTATTTAAACTTTTCACTCTTAGTGATCATCGCAAATAATTAATTCACAATGAAAAGTGTAAGCCTTGTTTTCACCTGCATTTCATCCAAAGTGAAGAGTCTATATTCGCCTTTAGCCACTTTACCAGTCTACCCTTCGTACCAGGACTCACCCATCGAATTATCAAAGGTACCGTTCGCCCCAGAATCTATCGAATCCCGTTCTATCCTCGGAGAAAGACAAGGTTCTGATCGTCAGGATCGCTGGAGCCACGACAATGTAATTTCGTAATTGGGTCGGTGGTAGAGGGACGATTATGCCTCGGCGTGGCTCGCTCTTAATAAGCGACAAACTAGCGAACGTCGCGCAAGAAGCCGCTCACAGTGCCCTGTGTTCGACAGGTGGCCTCCCTCGTCTCCCATTAGAAACCTCGTGAAATCTCGACCGATCTCACCTTCTTCCAGCGTTCCCCGTCCTGGTCCCTGCCTCTCTGCCGTCTACGCCGATTACCATAATCACGTGGATTATATATTTAAGCTAATTGCACGTTGGTAGGCGAGCGTGCGCGAGCGCGTACGCGAAACCACCCGCCCTCTCGATCGACCACGGTCTTCGCATTAGTTCGATCGGTGCCGCGGCATGGAAAAAGTCATCGACCGGACGGAATGTCGATACCTTCCGACATGCTTATCCTCAGGGAAGGGGCCACGGCTTTATGGCATAATTAAATAAACCTCCAGCCGAGGGTTCGTTCGAGACGCAGATTTCAAGAATCCATGTAGTTCGTGGGATTCATCTCGAGATCGTGGGACCCCGATGTTGGAGCAATTGCTTGATGAAGATGGGAACAGTGGATGGTTTTGAGTATGGTTGGCTTTTTAAATGGTGTATTCTGTCTTGGAGGCACTTTGTTTGAAATAAGTAGTAAGAGAGTTTCGATTGTGCTAATATTTTAGTTATCTTATTTTACTTATTTGATGGGGTTTAGATTGATTCACAAGGAAACTTCCTATAAGTGTACTGTGCAGCGCTGGTGAGATTGTACCCGAGACACATTTTGATATTGTAGTCACTTTCCGAGTAGGGACACGACAGTGCTCCAGAAATTAGAAGAGAGCATGTTGCGACTCCAGTGTGCGCGAGCGCACGAAACTATGCGCCGATTAGCTTACGACTTAGGCTCTCACTTATGGGTATCTTTTAGTCATGTGGCTTTTGGTTTATACTTGGATTATATGTGTTTAAACTTTGTTTAATGTCTTTACGTGTCTAAAACTTTGACTTGGTTCGTAATGAACTGTTCGGTGCGTGAAGTCTTTTACCTGCTCTTACAATATGGGTCCACATTTTTTCCAGATGCAACATTACTAGCTCTGTACAGTACTATGTACTCATTTTGTAACGAGTCTTTGATAGCTCGTAGAACTTAACCTTTGCTGGAGTAGGTATATAATCCATAGTTTAGAGTAGAAGAAATTAAATATACTGGTTGCCCTGAGCACTTTAGCTTCTTGAACAAGCTAAATTCTTTGAATCTGTAAAGATTTCAAACTCTGGATCCAAATATTAGAATACTTAAAAACGTGGATATTTATCACCCTTTTCTACTACCCTTGCAAACTTAATTATCAAGGACCCTAAAAAGGCCAAAGAAAGACATTCGATTTCCTCAAACCCTCCAAACGACAGGACACCCCATAATCGTTTCCCTGGGATTCTCCAGCCGCCAGAAAAGTTCTCCAGCGTGTTACGTACATAAATTCTCGCGCTTCGCTCGGTTTGCCATGTAAATAACCCGCCGGGGGCCGTGTTAGCTTCTAACCTACGGTATGTCAATAACTGGCCACCAACAATGTGAAGACTGTGCGCGAGAGGAAGTGATGCAAGTGCCACACACGACCACGCCGCCAACCACACGCACACGGGTGCGAGCCTCGCGCACGCTCCTCCTCGTGCGCATTTAAATACGCACACGCGTGTTTCGGTTCCACAGACATGTCTTTGATGAGTAGACTGATAGACGGCGCGGGATTATATTGCAATCCAGCCAGCGGCCGGCTGCATTCCAACCTCTGCAATGTGCCATTGACTCGGGTGGAAATTATTCAAATAAAATTGTGCAATTACCGGCGCGCGTGCAACTGGGACGTAACCAGTGCAGCTATGCGTTGCGTGCAACCCAAGTTGCTGATAAGCTGTGAGTGGTTGGATTGGTTGCATAAATTTGGGCAGAGAGAAGGTGGATTAAATTGTGCAACCTTGTTTCTTTTATCGTGCACCATGAAAAAGGACTTTCGTTAAGTGAAAAGAGAATCAGTGAAAACTTAATATACGTTGCGATAGTTTGATGCTTTCAGGGTTGCTTCTACTTTGTGAAGGAAAGAGCTCTTAGAGAGAGCTAATAAGATAAAGTAGTGCAGTAGAGGGTTAAGAAACTGTGTATTGCAGTTTGCTGCACTTTTGGAGCACGAAGGGAATTGGAATTTGAATTTGTAAGTGATCTTCGGGAAAAGAGGTGAAGAAGGTAGAATGAAGTTGTGTTCGGTATAGATATTGAAGAAGGTAGATAATGCACATATTGAGTGACCCAATTTGATCCATGGGTGGGTCTATTATTGAAGGTACGAGGGACCAAAGGAAATCAAGATGGAATGATTCTAGCATCTTTGGGACTTGAATCCAAGAATTTCCTGAATGAATATATCTGGACTCTGTATGTTCTATGTGGTGAATATTCAAAACTTTATTTACTTTCACAGTGACTATTCTCTTAGGATGTTATTTTTTCTTTAATCCAACTTCAGAAGCATACAGTTACATTCTTGTAAATAATATTTCATCTACTTCTATAGAAGTAAATTTCTCAACCCCTTCACATGCAAAGGTACTTACCTCTATCATTTATTACTATGGCAAGTAGTAAAAACATTCCTCTAAAAAAAACTATACAACTACACTGTCAAATACAAAGATTTATCTCTGAAGATCTTCAATCCCCTCGATCTTCCTATGATAATTAGATCCTCCCCTTCACTGTAGCGTTGAAATCATCTGACGCTAGCAGCAACACGCATCGTCGTCCCTGCACTCGTATCTTAAAAACGTAGTGGCAACCTTCGCCGTATTCAATCAGCTCAGGTTTCGTTTCCTCTGCTATCCATCGCTACTTGAAATATACGTACTCGAAAAGAGAGTTTAACGACTGACAACGCGTTGATTCGAGATGAACGGATTAGTATAGATTAATATAGGGGTACAAGAAGCGTAGAGGCGCGAGTAATAAAATATTTACGCGTCCTTTAATTGCCGTTTAAGAGCACGCGAGCGGATTTCTTCGGTAAGCAGGCTGCTCCGCGCGCGCATACCAATTAAGTCTGCCAGATCTTTTTTGCGAATTCCAATTACACGGTTTTTCGTCCCGTAGGCCGTCGTAATTATGGGTATATACTGTTTCGAGTGCGTATGCGAACTCCATCGCGAGCCAGCTTCTTATAACGCTAAGTGATACTTGATTTCTACTTATTGCGCTCGGGCCCGGCTCCCGAGACAGAGAGAGTCCTTGGCGGAGGTAGCACGGACGCTTCACGGTAGAAGGAGAGATCTCAAGGATAAAATTGTCTGACGATCGTGCGTGGGTACGGGAGATATACCTACGTGTATACCCTTTCAAAACGATAAATCAAAGGAAATCGTATATCATTCGCCGCGACGCGAACCAGTTCGAAAGTCGTCTCGCGCCGCGTAGAAAACACACGGGGCTGCTTCTTAAAATGCCCGTATGGAAAGTTCCGCGAATACGCGCGAAAACCAGGCTTTTTTCCGACGATACCTAGTATCGAATTTGCACTTGACTTTCGAGAAAGCGTTCGAGTCGTGTGCGACTGATCCCATTGGAGAAGTAGTATGTATGTTCATAGTCTACTTTAATATTTACAGGTCAGCACTTTGTGGCATATTAAAAAAGAGACTACAAATTTTTCAGTCGACCTTTTGGGGTAGATTATTTCCACAATTTCTAGGCCTAATTTTGTGAAATACTATAATTGAGAAAACATTGCCACTCTAACCCTAAGTGAAATAGCTTCGATATACCTACTGGTGCCTAGAATTCAGCTCAAATAAATTCAAATATGTATTCTAATCAGAACTGCCACTTCTCGTAGCAGATACAAGTTTGTCATAAAAGTTCAACAATTCTATTTGTTACAATACATCTGTTGCTATAAGAGACCATGACATGAGCTAGATATTTTAAAAATTTAGAAGTTTATTTCTTAACTAACGCTAACTTAGGAATTAACCTCTGTTAAGTTCACCTCTGGTTAACAGGTTAGAAGTTGTAGTAATTCAAGGCTCTAATATCCGAGCCCTTAATACAGAATTAAGTTTCAAATCGTCAAAAACACAAGTGTATACAAGAATCACACATACAGGATGTTCGACAGTAGCTGCCAAAAATTCAAAGGGATGATTCTAATGTTAAAACAAAACGAAAATCAAGAATGATGAAATTACATTGTTTCAGAGTTACCAATTATCGCAAAACCGTTTAAAATCCGCGTGAAATCTGTCTGACTAGCTACTTATCCTACTGCTGACGTGCATTAGCCAGATCAGACATAGAGTCAGTAGAATAAGTCCAGAATCAAGCACATTTCAGACGTATCTTAGTCGTTTTCTCAACACCTATCCTCCTTTTCGTCTCATTTTAGCATCAGGAATCACTCATTAACATTTCCGACACCTGTCGTCGAACACCCTCTATGTATAATATTCTATAAACATTCCCAGTCACCCAGTTATCATTACAGTTCACGCGACAAGGAGAAAGAACCAACGGTTCCAAAAAATGTCATTCCTGTCCATCCCGAGCAACCCCACGATCGCGAGGCGCAAAAAAACGAGCGTGCAGCGTGCATGCGGGCAGTCAGCGCTCTCCCCTTTTGCATGCAGGAGCCATCTGCTATGTAGAAACGGGCGTATGGGACGAGTCACGGATATGTGTGTCACTGGTGTCTATGTCGGCTAACGGCATTTCGTCCCCGCGGTTGACGCCGGGCCACTATAATAAATAGTAATATTCTATGCATCGCGATGCACATGGTGCATATGCCTCCTCATGCATAAATATCATCCCGTACGTTCGCGTGACGCGTACCTGACTTAATCGTGGCCCGAGTCGAGATACCACTAACGTCTATCGATAACTTATCGATAATTTTCGATTTATCGGTAATATCGTCAGGATATCGATAATGTGACGCGATAGTGGGGTTAATGTTCCCTTGGTTGCAATCACCCTGCTTTATGGGAAAGGTGTTTCGTCTTGGATTTCGAGAATTCGGTTTTAGTGCTTATTAATATTGCAAGGTGTACTTGATAATACAGATTTTATTAATTTTGCAATCGTTGCGGTAGAATGTATGGTTATAAGTGTGGTTATAAAGCAAAACAGTATAAGTCACATATTTTTAGTTCTGAGACTTTGATGTTCAAATATTTCAACCTTGATTTTGTTTTATGGCCTTGCGTAGTATTTTATTCTCGTTTTTAGGGAGGTTTCTTTAATTTAGTTTCTTTAATAAAACGAATGAATTCTGTCTTGTAGATCTTAACTGAGGCATAAGATCAGATTTCTTGAAAACATGGGTTCTATCGGTTTGTCTTATAGCCACGGATATTTGCATGGAAATATTCATGGATACAGAGAAATTGCAAGGGAACTTCTATTGTAGCGTTTTATCTATCTCGATAAACATCGATAATTTCATCGTCAGCATCACCTCGGTCCAAATCAAGGACGACGTGTACAGCACATGTCGCCCTTCTGCAGTCTTGTTTCCAAGCGAAGTGCATGACAGTGGAATTTCCAATTTGCCTCGAACTTTTTCTCATATGTTACTATCCGCCATATATGACTTCCCTCGCATTGAAGAAGAAACAATTTTTAACGATCACATCTACACACCTTTTAGAGCTCAAAGAATAGCAAACCTTGGAGCTCACTTTTCTGGCAAAATTTTCACCGCCGTGTCACAGGCCTCCAACATATTGTCACACACGGTGCACACTAACCGTATGCAAAGTTTGAACCAAATCGGTGACCCGAATCTCATGCAATCCCATCGTCATTGTGAACCAGTCCAAAGTACTCCTGGGCTGAGTATCGGTGAGGCCACACTGGTGTCTTCACACGTACGAACTCGTCGGCTAATCAATGGAGAATCAGGAACACCGCGTGATAGTCGTTAGAGGAGCGCGACGAGCGCGATGCTCGAGCCACGATACATCGGGTAATTGAATTTCCGCTATTTCTGATCTCTGTCCCGTAGACCGGGGAGGTTTCTGCGCCGTGGCCGCGTCTGTCGACGAGATATTAATTCAGAGGTCGTGTCACTGGTAATTCTATTGTTTCAGCCCGTCTACTTGTGGAGGACGTGCACATTGTGAGAAGAATTTCGTTCGTGGATCCTAATTTCGTTACCGTTTCTTTCGTACTCGTATCAGTTCTTACGAGCATCAATTTTTAACACGTTGATTGCTCAATTTACTAAAAATTCTATCACTTTGGCAATGACTCCAATTTGAAAAGAAATATTCTTAATTCATTTCTATATTTATTCTAGAGTATTCTCCTTCGTATAGTTAACAGACACTATAATTTTTTGTTAATACCATTCATAATTGTATACATTAATTTTACTTACAGTAGTGTCAGATTTGTCACCTGTATATGAGTGACATGGCAGTTAATGTGTTAAGTGTTTTCTGAAATTATTATCGGCGATTTAAGGTGTGAAGAAGATTCTTCATATTCATTTTTAAGGAATTCCTGAATGTGATCTTGACGAGTTTCATCTCTGAGTTTAGCTTAACTGACGAATTCGTCGACTGACATTTCATTTTTCGATACGTGTGCAGGATTTGAATAAATTCTCAGAGGACCTGTAATTTAAAACCGAGCTTGGAAGCTGTTCCCAAAGCTCTGGCGTGATACATATGATGCACCCTGGCTTACTTTTCTACCTTGCATTTTTCGTTCTCTATTTTAAAAGGTTCTCTGCTTCAAATTAGAAATTTTTCATGCTGCGTCAGAAATGGAACATCTGAATAATATTCTTGGTTCTAAAGATATGAGAAAAAACCAAGCTGTGTATTAAAAATTGATATTAATCATGAATTCACGAGATCAGCTTGAGACCCCATCTCAACAATTAATTCATTTCGTAATACTTTAAATTTCATATTCTACTGTTACTGCAGAATCCCAGCTTCGCTGGCGGTGAAAATAACATTGTTCCATTATCTATTAATACGAGCTTAAAAATACACTCTTTAAAATAAAACGTCGTCGAGTTTCAGCCAAATGGTGCAAAATATTTCCCACGAAAAGGCCGACATAGGTTTGCTTTTAAATCACAATCGTGCCGATCAAATTCCCGCAATACTTCCATTCAACATTCTCCCTCCCTGTTTCCCTGTCTCGTTTTCTTCTAAGGAGTCATTTTCGGCGCAGACTCTTCTCGATCTGGAATCATAGAATGCACTCTGGTTAACTGATCCCATGTAGTCGCATTACGAAGCTGCGGTGAACTCACGGTGTCTCGTTAAGCATGGATTAGCCGACGAACAGAAACTCTCGCGGAATGCGGTAACTTCAATCGCTGCGCTCTGAAAGCGGCCTCTCGAATTGCACCGCTAAACGCGCTCGTATGATCGCTGGATAATTCAGCATTGTCCACTACGCTTCGCGCGAAAAATTACTCTTAAGTCGTTCACACGATGGGAAATGAGTTTTCCTATTCTTTGCTGCTCGAAGGAATTTTTGAAGCTTCTATAAAGGATATTATGTATACAGTAATGTAGAATAAGATTAGAGGGTTGTGAAGGGTAATTCATGGGAAATCATATTTGTAATTGTGTTCGTTTGTTGAATTGAATAGAAATGTAGTCTCAATCTTTCACTTATTTTTCAATCATGTTTATTAAGCAGTAATTTCATTTAGGCCCTTAAAGATATTTTGAAACAGTTGTGGGCTTATAAAGAGGAGTTGTAATTAATAACGCAGGATGCATAAGAACATACTACCCATAAACTGATTACCTATTAGGAAGGCTATTTTTTTATGTTATAAGTAGTCGTCACATTATATACATATTTTGAATCATTAGTCCACATTTTAAGTCTTTTATTTTAATAAGGGTTATTAAAATAAAAAATGCAAAATACAAATTCACAAAACAGTAACTTCATTCGAAATTATAATCACTGTACAGTTTTTAACCAAATTACCATTATATGAATATATAACTTATAATTATTCTGTCCCAGTGTTTGCAATTCCATTTACGAGAGCTCAGACGCATTAGGAATTCATTCACAGCGATGTTTCTTCAGTTACCGCAAGAGAATTATTCCCTATCCAAATTGATTTCCGAGTTGATGTCTTCTTCGGCGTCCTCGCTACGATGGTCATAGGAATTAATTTTATCCCCTCAGCATCGATAACCGATAATTGCTATTATGATGTATTACCTCGCGGAATTATTATCGTACTTGTCGCAGTCGTTTAGCAACATTGACAAGAGACATCGCGCGGGGTTAAGTGTTGTTGACTTCTTGGCACGCCGTGAAAATTAATAGTCAGACGGGGTTCTGACGTAGGGAGGATCTTCCCCTGGTGAACGAGTTGCTCCGTTTTACGATCGGCTAAGAAAACGTGTCGCTGATGCCATGGCAGTAAAGTGTCGCGACAGGTTTTTGCGAGAAGCTGCCACTCCGAGTCCACTACCCTACTCTTTATGAATTGTCGTTGCGGTTCGACTTCGTTATCGCGATTGGATTCTTCTGAAATACTGGTTCCATGGATACTTGGAGACGGTGTAAAAGTAAAATCGATGCTTGAACTACTTTTATCGTAAGGTAACGCTAAAATAAAAAAAAAATCCCTTTTAAAATGTAACGCAATGGGTTACATTAAAATACGAGCCTCTAGATCTAACAAGAGCTATAAAATATTCATATTTAATCAGTACTCTGCACAAGAAACGTATGAGAATACACATAAAAGTATCACATCGGTATTAACAATTTAAATAGCCAAAAAAGTCGTCAACAACACAAAAACTGTTAAATAAACAAACATTGAAGGATGATCTAAATATAGAAATACACAAATTGAAGAGTGTATAAATTCATAAAACGGGATGGCTTGAGGCTTATACATAAATATGAATAAGCAAAATGAAACGAAGCTGGAATATCTGGACCTTCGAAATTTCTGCGTCTCTGAGCATCAGAATATTCAGAAAGCTTCGAGCTATACTACTGTTCGTAATATATTCTTTCACAAAAGGTCATAAATATACGATGGAGGACAATATCGATGGCTGCCTGTTCAGTTACAGCACAACTCGGGTCCCTTGAATACAGGGAACCCTTCTTATGCGAGTAGCCTTTTTGCCACGCATAAGTTACTACATCCCTTTGCACATATTTACCCTAGAAGATATAGCAGACTTAACGGATCCCAGCTTTGCCACTTGTCGCCAGTTCTTGACGAGTTTTCACAAGAAACACAAGTGACTGAGATATTCCCTTTTGTCACCTGTTTTTCTTCCAGGTTCTCACCTTTTTCAGCCGGCTTGCTAGACCACAGTAACGTTCCTCGATATTTCGACGGCGGTCATCGTCGCGCCGTCTAACGGTTCATCGCATATTCATATTTCACTTGCATAACTGAGGAAGACGAGACGCAATTCTTCTGCAGCCTCTAAGTGGCGAGTGCTTGAGAATGAGAGAACGAAAGTGGTTTAGATCGATTTATTATAATCTCTGCTTTTACAGAATTTATAGAAGTGTAAATAAATATTCAAATATTCAAATATTCAAATATTCAAATATTCAAATATTCAAATATTCGAATATTCAAATATTCAAATATTTAAATATTCAAATGTTCAAATGTTCAAATATTCAAATACTCGAATATTCAAATATTCAAATATTCAAATTTTCAAATATTCAAATTTTCAAATATTCAAATTTTCAAATATTCAAATATTCAAATATACAAATATTCAAATATTCAAATATTCAGCTGTTCAATTGTTCAGATGTTCAAACTTTCAAATATTCAAATGTTCCAATATTTCAATGTTAAAATTTTCCCATATTAGAATATTCAAATATTCAAACATTTTTTAATATTCGAATCTTCTGATATTTAAATACTAATTTAAATTTTGGCACTATTTTAATTGAATAAATCTCCTTTTGACTAAAAAATTGTCTTTTTAGCAAACAATTCTACAGTATCTCATAAATCAAAGAAACTAGAATTTATCCTCACCTTATCTAAACTCCAAAAAGAATTACGAAAGTTGTCCCTCTTCTTCGCTAATGGTGACAAGAACCCAAGCACGAGATGAATATTATTATACATATACATATATTCACGTTTGAAAAAACACGCAAGTTTCTCGTTCCCCAAGTCGCGAGTAGTTCCCACTGAAAAACCCGCGAACGGAGAAACGGCTGTCCATTAAGGCGCGAACGTCCGCGCGGAGGAAGTCTGTAAACACGGCAGCGGATCCGTGGATATTTAATGTCTTCTGGAAGTACGCAGTTGTTTCTTAGTCGTGGGATAAATGGCCGTTATCAACTGATGGATTTTCAGCGGAAACTCAAGTAGTCGCTGCGGCTCGCTTTGGTCTGTTTTGCCGGGGTTACTTACGACCCGTGGCTCGCTATTCGCTATACTTGCACCTCGTCTAACGGGACTTCATGTATGTACAAATGTTAGGGAAGTACAGTTATCGCTTACATGAATATTTCAGAAAATCTCGTAATATAGAAAATTCATGGGACAGCGGCCAAGGGGGAGGGATCGCGACCGTTCGCGGGAGGATATTCTTATTGCCACGCGTTGCTGCCCCCGCAACGCCGCTCCAAGTGCATTCATCTCGGAAAAGTGGGATAAATGCGCCGCTATACTTTATTAGTCGGTGCTTCGAGGAATATGTGCGTGGTCCGAGCCGACGATGCTGGCTGAACTTGAAGTATCTTTTCGCAGCCCATTGAAACGTGATTTCAGGCACCTTCTGCTATGCGAATCGCCAGTGAAATAAAATTTTTATGCCGGTGGAATAAAATTTTTATGGGATACTTTCGAGTGTCTTGAAATTTTATACTCAAATAGAGGATGGATAATAGGAAATGGAAGTGAGAATTAATGTAAATTTTATAATTTTCTGCATGAGAAATTCTAAAGGTTATTTAAGGATCGTTCGAGTGCATGTAAAGGTCGCTTTAAACTACTTTGCAGCGTTCGTTTATTTTCAAAATTCCCGCCGTTCCAGTAACCGTCCTTCGTGGAATATTTAATGAAACCTCCTCCTGCTTCGCCCTCTCGACGAGTAAATCCGTCGTTTCTATTTAAGGAGGCCGTGAAGCCGAAAGTCTGCCGAAAACGCGCGACACGTGCTCGAAAAACAGACGAGTCGTGCTAGAGGGATTCACGTGAGCTAGCTTCACGGCTAAAATCGTATCGGTCGCTAACGCCCACAAGCCCCCCTCGTAGTACAATCGATGAAAGAGATATACTGAAATGCAGTAAATTAGTAGAATCATGGAAGCGTCAAACATAGATGCGCCTCCAGAGTAATATGAGGAGGCAAAATACTGGCCAACACTACCTGAAGCATCTCAATTTTGGTTCCACGAAGCCTATTGCTAGATGTAGTATTAATGACTCAGTAAGTCGAAGTTTATGGCTTAGTGAATAGCGGTCAGAGAATTGTGAATATCATTGCATTAGAAGCTGAACAATTCAGGAAATATTCAAATCCATTTTAATCTTATAAAAAATGGTACCTACAATCTGTTTGCTAAAAGAGCGACGTAACGAATTGTAAAAAAAAAAAACAAATTTTTACTCAACCACTTAACAATGAACAAATTTCTTTATTTTAGAGTTTCTCTAGGATTTATTACATTTTTACTATTTAACATTTTCATTTACTAAACCAATGTGATATTTCACAGGGAACACAATTTTCCAACCGATGCAATGAATAATTGTCTCCAATATCTACCATCAGGGGTTAGTGCCATGTGAACCTTCTGGGAATATCCATGTAGCTGCAGTAGTTCTTATTGTTCCCATCCCTGATGGAAGAAAGAAAAGAGGCGACACATTGTCACAGGGGAAAACACGATGCAGAGAAAAGGGTAACCAGGCAGGCAGGCGCGATTTAGAAATCGTCGCGACGGGATCGCGTTACGCCAGGGATATCGGGACGAGTTTGCGTTTACATCCTCGCCCCAGCGAATGGAAACGATGAGAAATGGCGACGAGAACGTGACCCATATTTACGTATGCATGTACATCGGTAACAAAGCCGAACGTATCGTGGGACGCTTGAGATCATTCGGATATTAGTTTACCGCGGTGGACAGCTTACACTACGTACTTTCGATCGATTAAGGTTACATCCATCAGCGAAGCACGCGCCTTCTGCCCTACATACGGCAACAGCCGTGTTCATTAGGCAGCGTCCTGCCCTCTGTTATTTCCTTCTTCCGTTCCATTAACAGAGATACGTACCTTTCCGCGAAGATCGAAGAGATCTTCCCCTAGCGTTTCCAGCGTATTAGACTCTTTTATACGTGTTTATATGTATGTACTCTGTTATATCACTGACGGATCGTTAATGCATTTTGGATGCTCGAGTAGATGTAGTCGAATCTGGGTTGAGCGTGTCAGCTAGCAGAGGAGCGTGGGTGTCAACACTGTGCACAGTTATCGCTTGGTTCTTGCCACGATTGGGTCCGTAGAAATGCTTCCATGATGAAGGATTGTAATAGCAGATTCCCATCGTTAATCATTTAGCCATACTGGTTCGAGTGATTTTTCCTACAAGCTTTTGTATTTGAGCAAATGGTGGCTTTACACAGACACAGTGTCTTTATTTATGGTGTCGTAAAATCGATAGGTCAAGCGTGGTTAATGTGCTAGTATGAGAACTCACTTGAGTAGATGGCAATGACGTAATACCTACGTAGGCTAAGACAGGAAGACAATTCAATCCAAAAAACTCTGAACATTAGGAGTACCAAAAATCATATTGCTCACTCGGGGAGATCGTATATGTATACAGCAAAGTTTCACTAGAACCTTACAGGCACATTTCACAGTCCATCAGCGTATTGTTAAAAACCCCGCCCTCGGTGCATATCCATCGCCAGCAATCAAATATTCAAATAAATCAGACTAGCGAGGCAGACGTTAGAATACAAAGGTGCTCCTTCGACGTGACGATGAAGGAACGAGTCGCTATGCGTATGCAAACGTCGAGACGTGAATGCATTCGAGTGCATCGGGATGCAATCCCCGGAACCAACCAGCTGGCTCATGCGTCGATTATCAAGCAAGGTGTCGCTTTCTGAGGACTGTCGGCCCTTTGACCTCCCTACACTCGAATGCCCTAAGGTTCTTGTTCCTCTGGAACGACCTTGCGCGGCACGCAGGCAGAATAACAGGCGTTCGAACGCCCGATTTCGTTGGACTTTCATCCACCGACCCGTAAGAGTTCGACGATCCCTGAAAAGAGAACCTGCGCGGCCCTCGTTCCTCGAGATGCCAGAGAACGTTCACGTATACTATCGAATTTTATGCTCGGTGCCCTTCTTAAATTCCCTCGAGGTATCATAATCGAGTTCCTTGGACCTTCGAGGTCTCTGAAGATGGGCGAGAAAAAACGACTGTTGAAACATGGATTCAGCTCGTTCGGTGGTCAAGAGATGAGTGTCAGTGTGCAGCGATTTGGCTAATACGGATGAGATAATGGGTCGAACAGGAAAGGGAGACTGGTCGAGTGGAATAGATTTGGATATTAGGGTACGGTTTTTTAAGAGCTGGGCTCATCTGGATACTTCCATTGGTTTTGTTGGGTCTAATTGAAAGCAGCCGGCCTTTTGTGGTTTCTCGAAAGCGGGGGAGTGGTATTGGAAGATTGGAGACATGGCTGGATTCGTGATTACTGAAACGTGAGGAGACAGTTATTGGTTGTTTTGTGCTTTATAGAAGGGGTATTCGTGGAATTTGGAAGATAATTGTGTTAATTGGAGTGGTTTAAAAATAGGGGAGGTGACGATGTACCTACGTAATTGAGTTGCTAAATTGATTGGGGAGCGTGTTGTTAGAGTAATCATAGATTTGTGTTTCACTAAGGAGAATTTAATTATACTTCTTACTTATAGGATATTAATTTTGCTTTCAGGTAATCCTCATGCATCCTTATTATCGTTGTGGTTACTGCTCGGCATGCGTAAGTTTGGAGAAATTTTATTAATAATTAATACTTCTTTGAGACATATTCAAATATATTATGCATGCAGAGAACTTTTAGCTGTTCATAGTCTAGAAAAATTGCGAGGTTCCACGGTCATATATCAGTCGATTTGTATTACAAAACATCCCAATGCATCCCTTTCAGATACAAAGTTTTTTAATAACATATTTCGATGGTAATTCAGACCCTTTTATTAAAAACGAGGGCAATATTAAAATGAATCGATATTAAGCCAGTATTAAAAAGTAATAAAACGTAATGGAATCCTCTTTGTCCTCCTCAAGGTAATTTCCTCTGCGTTATTACTCCTCGCTCACAACGTATACATCATTTAGTAACGCCACTCATCGGTTCGTTTATTAACCAAGTTCCATGAACAATGCATCGAAGATATGATACAGCTAAAATAAAATCGATCGTGAGAAGTAACTAATTTCTCCAAAATACAGAGTCCAATAAAAATTCATCAAAGATTCATATATTCTTATAATTAGTCTCTGTTACTTGGAAACAGTAAAATCAGCGTATAAAATTCTGCAAAACTTTTTTCCTGAATAGAACAGCTCATGTCTCAAATTGGAGCATATGATCTACATTAACAATAGTTGCAATTTTTCTTTATTTCTACACCGTTAATCTTTTATAACCTTATAGTAGCTGTCCTCTGCTCATAAGAATAAATTTATGAAATGAATAAAAATTAAACATCAGATTTTGCTATAAGAAGAATTATTTTAAGTGTCACGAGGTTATAAAGAATTAATTGGTTTCCTAGAAAATCGATAAGACATTATACAGTTCCCAGTTGAAAAGTCACTAGAATAATGGAATGGAAGTTCAAGGGAAGCACACGCGAATAATTCGTAGGAAAGTCGCTAACGTCTCGACTTAATTTAACGCTCTGTCGCGGGAGTTATTTGGTTCTTCAGGGTAAACTGGAGTTTCACGCGAACTTTCCTCTTCCAGACGTCTAATAAAGGCAGATTTAAGAGGACAACCGTGAGTAAATCGCGGACGAAAACAAGAGGCTTCCAGAATTCAGCGTATTCTTCGACCATAATGATCGTTAACCATCTTAGTTCATTGTAGTACTGAAAACTGCGACATCCACTGACGAAACAGTTATATTAAGTGCTGCAGAAAATTCTTACACTGTGGCAAAGTTGCGAAGGTCAGGCAAAGCCTGAAGTGTTTCCAATTTTATAGTGATGAGTTTATGAGTAATGAGAAAGTAAAACAGTTGAAAAATTTATGAAACATTTCTATAGCATAGCTATTTAAAATATCGTAAATTGAAATATAAAAGTGCAATTTGTTTATATTTGAATATTTTCAATTTATTTATCTGAAGAATAAGTCTTAAATCTGCCAGATATTCTATGAAGTTGTTATAAAATGCATTATTTATGTATGGATTTCAAGGTTAAAGATATTCTTACAAAAAACCAAGATCACGATGAACCAATTGAATAAGGAAACTCCTTGGAACGGAAAATCAACCTGCTCCAAGCCTTTCTACTAATTCATTATTCCTAATTGGACGAGGGACTGTCACTAGTAGTACGTCCACGAGAGACACTTAATTATGAAGTTAATTAATTAGACAAAACCGTCGCGGTTGGAGACGTATCTCAAGCAATGCTTAAATGTGATTGTTTAGCTATTCGTTAATTTCAGAGACTTGAGAACGATTCGAGTAGGATGAAATTTTCGCTACGTCACGAGTTTTAATCGTCTCTCTCGACCCACTTCTTTGCTGAATACGAGAAATGTTTATTCGTCGATAGGAAATAGTTAAAGAAGTCTCATCTATGTCGTGACAGCTGAAAGTAGGGAAATAGAATGACAGCGTGATATAACAGCAATTGAATGGCTCTTGAAATTTGAAAGGTTGATACCTAGTTTCACCATGATTAGATCAGTAATGAATGACTATATTATCACAACCTTTAACCCCTCCATAGAAATATACCTAAATTACAGTGTCAATTTAAAATTCATACTTTTACGTAACAAAATTTTCATGAGTATCTCTTAACCAACACTTACACTAAAGAAATTGTCCCTCTTCTTACAGTAAATTCTACAAAAAAAGGTGCATAGAATTTCTTTATAACTTGTTAAAATAAGGCTACCAAAAAATCTCTTCTTTTGCCTCAACAAAAAAATAAAATAAAAATAAAACAAATAATAGCAATAGAAATAAGAATCCTGCCAGGACTACAGCAAGGCGTTAAAGTCTCCGAGCTGAGAGTCACTGCGCTGGATGCTCCCACGCAGCAGGATATAGATGAAACGTTATCTATTCGTCCGATCTTCCGTGATTGGCCAAGGAAATCCACTTAAGGTTGGACTTTCTCCCGAGAATCCTCTTCGCATCCGTATTTTCCTCCCCGACTCTTCCCCTCTGACAGATCATCCATGTCACCGGAGGGTCGCTAATCTGGGTCCAATCATTATCATATCAGAATAAAAGACCCAGGCAGCTTGACGTCACGCAAGGGGTGTACAGAAAAATGGTGATCGGATCCTGATGCTCGCGTGGGCCGCGTTCTCGCGTCGAAACGCAGCCTCCACGCTTCGCCTTCGTTCACACGCTTCGTATCTCGTCGAAGTTAGTCCTATTCATTGCGAAAGGTCGCGACAGATAAACCGTGTAATGCGTAGTTTTAAGTTACGATCATGGCTGGCAGGTTTCACGCGACCGATATCTGCGCGAGGATCTCTGATCGCGACGAGGATTTTCGATAAAGATCTTCCTTCTTCCGGTATTATTGCGTTCCTCCAGTTCGATCCTGCCATTTTGCATGGTCGATCGGTTAATCGTGACTGCGTCACTTGTCTGGCTTGCATTCATCTCGGTTATCATTGTGAACAGTGTAAGTCATATTTGCCCCCTTCCCTATATAGTACTGTTTGTGCTGAGGAATTTAATGGCAGAAGTAGAAGGAAGGATAGCACGATAACACTTGCTTCTAGTGTTAGCGACGTGTGAATATGCCATTGCGGTAGCTGCGAATTAAATTTAAATTTGTGCAAATGTGCTTTTAGTTGACGGAATGTGGTTTCTAGGACTGCTGGAGAATTATTTAACACTTTGCCTGCTATGTCATGCATACATGATCAGCAGTCTTATTAACATAACTATTGAAATGAAGAAAATACTGCGAAATTAATGAAATTATAATTAAAATTAGTCTCGTTTAAAATTGAAATTACTGCGCTAGCATTAATGCAATAAAAAGGGTGTGTCGACCTTATTATTTTATAATTTTTGAATTATAAAATATAATTTTTCTATCACATTTCATTGAAGTTTCTACTGGGTCAGTAGCTTTGACATCGTATATCTACTTTGACGCAATCCACTGCATCAACAAAGTCTGAAACTCTTTGACTGTTACGAAACGGCAGCTAATTTCACCATCGATTTTACGAATCGAAATTCGTCTGGCGTGCGCAAAGCGATCGAGAAAGATAATTAAATGATGCTTTTTGTTCGTAATTCCACGCCTACCTAGCTATCACAAATTACAAGCTCTCGGTAATTAACAAGTGTATCGAAACGTTTAAAACGCACGGTGTAACTTTCACTGGCGTAATTTGCGATATCTTTCGAGCCTGAGCCATTTGCATGGAATGATAATTTAACGACTCTTTCATTGCAATGAACGTAGATATGGTTACATGTATCTCTTTTACAGGCGTCTGAAGGGGTTGTTCAGCGGGGACATAAAATCTGTTTTACAAATGATAGCGTTTGATCAAACATGTTACGTCGAAGAGCTTGGAATTTAGGGCAATGCATGTGAAAAAATTGAAAAAGATAACTAGATCCTCAGAATTATAGCTGACTTTAAGTTGTTCTTTAGTTGGGGAAAGTCAATCTTTAAGTTTTTTGAGATTACAAGTATGATACTGTTTAATGTTCTGGTAATTAAATTTAGTATGCAAAGCTAGAGAAGAAATTTAAATAAGCTTTAACTATAATTTTTAATTTTATGCGGAACGCTGCAAAAGAGCGATCTCATTACATCAGTTATCGAAAGCAGTTCACAAGTCAGTCGTAACCATTAAATCAGTTATCCCGCACGCTCACCTACGCTCGGTCACTTGAATTCACAGTTTATTCTACCACCGACTTCGTGAATTAACACTTAATCAAATGCAGCGTAATAGGGCATGAATAAACACACAGTGAATAGAGGTAGACTAACCTGGTAATAGTTGCTCAATTTTTCGTTTGCAGCTACTGTTAGAGACCACTGTTTCATTATCAATCATTTGATCAAGATAAATTACTCTGTATCCAATATTTCATCAACTCATGAACTTCAGCCTTTAGCAGACACGATGGGATAACGACATTTATATCGATTTAACTTTCAATAGTTAGTACGCAAAATACTCTATAGGGATTGATAAATTGAAAAGCCATGAATTTCCTCTATACTGCTAGCAATCATTTTTCTTAATCAAATCTCAGTAAAAGTCCACCATCTTTCATTATAACATTGACTCCACATCAGCTAAGAGTTAGCTCTCTCATTGTCAGTACGTACAGTTTATTCCCAAGAGCTTCATCATTCCATTCTCGATCTCCTCCAACTAGCAATCTAAATATCTCCTCTCCATTCAGCATCCTATGCATATAGCTGCAGTATCTACTGATAAAAGCAAATATTTAATACGAATTGTGACTCTCTAAATACATTACGAAAAAAGGCCTCAAGAGCCACTGTAGAGTTAAACAGCAAAATCCGAAATACGTACCCTGACCCCATCGAGGAAGCTCGCAGCGCTTCAAGGGTCGTTCAGAGTTCTCATCGGTCCGATCAAAGCCTCCGGTCCATTTTGGCCATTGGTCGGTGTGCTGGTCCGCCAGTCTATAAGGGATTACATAAAAAGCCACGGAAATAGGTCCGTCAATCGCGCCTCGCGAGCCGTTGGTCCACGAGCGGACTAGACAGAGGCGAGGCTGGGCGCATCCTGCGTCAGAGCGACGTCAATGCTTCAGCCTCGGTCGACGAACCCGAGAAGGCGCATCCAACGTTATTTTCAACGACCAGGCTATAATCCCCGGCCACTTGCGCGCGAATCGTGCTCTCACGAGCCAGGGAAACCTCTCGCCCAGCGCGAGATCCCTCGCGTTTAATCGCGCCCCCTTCCTCCCTCTCGCGAGGCCCGAAAAGAGTCGCGGCGCGAGCGAAGAAAAGGGGCGAGTCGACGCGGAATTAGAGAAAAAACTCGCGTTCCCCGACGAATTTAGAACGTGCGAAAGGTGGACCTGAGATTGTTTAGGCTGCCAGCCGAGTTTCGGCACAGGGGGATTGTGGACTGAGAGCTGTGGCTTGAGAGTGGCAATGAGAGCGGCTCGCAAGGTTTCGATAGCCGAAATGGACTTTTCTGGAACTGACGATCGCCTTTTTCGGGGATCAAGGATTTTGGGAGGTGGGAAACTGAGGTTCTATGGTTTGAGTGGTTTGTAGTTTGGGTCGTGAGTTTTGAGGAATGATTTGGGAGTATTTAACTAATTCAAGACGAAAGATTTCTTGTGGTGCGTTTAAACTGAGCGAGCGAATGCTCGTTCGTCTCCACTTCAGCAGACGAATCAAATGATTCGAATATTCTTTTCTTCATTCATAATGCTAATAGAATTTTGGAGAAGGTGAGAGAAGAACGAGCATTCAATCAGTTGATTTAAATACACCACTGTAACATGATCCCTAGGAATCGAAATTTTTGTTCTGATTCATGTTTTACATACACGGGTGTCAGTCGTCATTTTGGCTAGATACTGCATCCCACACCTGGTATGTGATGTGTCTCGAATGGGATAAAGAAGGTTCCATTGCTAGTTGGGAGTAAATAACTTTTTAGTTACATACAAGAATTCAGCATTTGCTAAACATTGTAATAA
Source organism: Calliopsis andreniformis (assembly GCF_051401765.1). Classification (NCBI taxonomy): domain Eukaryota; kingdom Metazoa; phylum Arthropoda; class Insecta; order Hymenoptera; family Andrenidae; genus Calliopsis; species Calliopsis andreniformis. The sequence goes on along the minus strand of NC_135073.1, from coordinate 9,373,757 downwards.
TTATACAGTCACAACTAATAATATTTAACTTCTCTTCAACAAGGCTTAAGTTATCCTCCTTCAACTTCAATCTCCTTTTCCACCGTTCAATCCTCAGCCAACTCTAAACCGCCTTAATCTTCTTGCAAAGGCCATGCATCAATATCCCTCAAATCACAAATGTCCTCAATCCTTCTACTGTAAGTAGGATTCACGAAACAATTCTGAATGAAAGTGAACGATGCACAGACTAGGATGACGCAGAGCTCCAATGATGCATAGTCAGGTGACGTGTAGGGTTCAGCTGACGCAGGAGAAGTTTCGAGCACGGGCAAATATTTGCGTTTAGCTGGCTGGGATCGATAGATTGCGGAAGAACCAGTGTTACGCGAAGCTTTGACTCATCTTTATCGCGTCTATTACAAATACACGGTGGCCAGGGTGCGTTCTGTTGCACGTATCAACCGGTTATAAACCACGGTTACGGGCCATCGATCGCGAACTCTACAATTCGCAAGTATTCGAATTTAGTTTGGCCGCTGCATCGATTCGTGGAAAAACGGAATGGAAAGTCGATGTGCGTACGCGTGAAACGACTGACGCTTGAATATAAAAGTTTCACCGATCACGGCCCTGTCTCGCGGGGACATTTCACGTCGTCGATGGTTTTTTATGCGACTGAACGTATATAGAACGTTCGTGGAAGCAATAATAATTCGGTGACGCAATTGAGCCTCGACTCGCGACGATTCGTTTGGCCACGACCGCGTGTCGTCGCCTCGGATGTCAATCTCGCGTTTTCTTCCAACCGTGCTTCGCAAGCAGAGGCAGTTTTTGTCTTATTTTGGTCTTCGTGGGAATTCGAGGGGCTTATAACAAGGACAACCCTTGTCAAATTTTATGATACTTTTTATAAGAGCATAGTCTAGTGGTCAGAAGAGAGACCCACGCATATACGTACAGTAAAACCCATATTATTAAAAAATTAATGTGTCTTTGGTGCTTCAATGTGTCTGGGATCTTTAGTATGTCTGGAATCGTTAACAGATGATGATTGTCAAACGACTTTATAGGTGTAATAAATGTACCCTAGTCTATTAAAATATTTTGAAGCAAAACCATAAGATAGGTAAATATCATGTCATGATTTTTAAATCAGAATTAATTTTTATTTGAAGATAAGCAAAGCTTATGAAATGCCTAAAAAGCTACAGTTTTCTCAAAATCTTGAGACAGTAACCTCAGAATTTGAATAAAAGCAATCTTTTACAATACACCTTAATAAAGTATACAATACAGTTTATTGCATGTACTCGAATAATTGAAACTTGCCGCAACAGTGAACTTCAACGCGATGCACAGTGAAATCGGCGAACTTTATCGGCGGAATATAGTCATCCAACCGATCGCTAAATGCGTGTAAACGAGCAGTACCGTAAGAAGGAAGATTTAAGCGAGAATTGGCGAAGATAACGGTAAAACGGTGCCTTCGCTCTTGCAATCGCTAGTCGCGGGCTATCCTTTGCGCACTCAAGATCTTCAGTCCTTCGATGACGCGAGGCTCCTATCTTCATTGCGTCATAGGCTCAAAAATGAACCTTCTCAAAGGGCTTCCAGACGAAAAGCCAATCGACGAAATGAAATTGTTTGAGAAAAATTGAAGGTCTCAATGCAAAAAACCTGTTAGCTTCAATTTTGAACAAAAATGACATTTTGTGTGGAGCTTGATATATTTCAGTATTATTAATATTATATAATTTAGAAAAATGGTGCCTATCGTGTTTTGCAACTAGCTCTTTAATTTTAACAAAGACTTCTGCATATAAATATACCTAACCTACGAAGTTCATTTACAACTGGAATTGGATCAATGAATTGAAGAATAGTACAGACTCAATAGTACATTCAGTACAGACTTACATACTCAAAACTATATCTGGATTCCAGAGCCAGAGTGTATTAAGTTCACTTATTTTCCGTGTAACTTAATTCACTTCGGTTCTGGTGTCCAAATATCTAGATCCACCACACATACAGAAAACAAGTGGACAAGTCACACAGAACTACGTATTGGGTTCAAATATCTCAGGACATGCTTTTTAGACTTGCACTGTTCCTCAACTCGCCAATTTAATTAGCAAAATTCATGAATTTTACAAATCACAAAGTTCGAAAAAAAAAATGAATAAGAATTCATGGACACACAACCTTAATCTACCAAATAGGATCGTGACGCGTATACGAAATGTATTCCTAGCTGTTCGAGGACAAGCTTGCCAAAGAAGGAAAACGAAGGAGGGTTAGGCTCGTTTTGGGAGATCGACAGTCGCGAACGCGCGTCATTCTTCATCGTACGGATGATATCGCGGAACGTACGTTGACGCAAATTATTGCACGTGTGCGCAAATTAAGATAATTTCTATCAATTCTTGTTACGCGCGCGTACCTACGTCGGTAGAGTGATGATTTATTGCGCGGAGGAACGCGCGAGCAATGTTAATTCGCCCGAAGCTACAAATTCAATATTTGTGCAAGGCTATCGTTAACGACGAAGAAAGGTTTCTGTATTTGTCCGTGCAAAATGCAATGAAGTAAAAGGATCTTAAAAATAGTCTTTTGATATGGGTTTCTTTCACGAAGGCCAGAAACGAACATGCAAATCGGGAGATTGAAATCAGTCTTCTTGTTTCATTTTCTTAATTCCATTATACATTCTTGAAATGGGTTCAGAATTAACGTTATTGGAGTAGATTAATTCTGCATTATAGTCTACGATACATTTAGAAATGTAGAAATTGAAATATAAAGAATTTGAACTCATGCCAGTCACATTTCTTTCTTGAGGTTATCATTGAAAAGTGTCAGGGCTACCAAGTGAAAATTCAACATCTAGTAGTTAGTATTATTCTAGGTTCACCTTGGCATCGTTTACCGATTTCTGCGTAGTAAAACATTTTTTATCAATTCAGTGTCATCAATTGGCAGCGTGTGGAAAAACATATACAAGTTTGCGAAAACACTCGGTGGCTCAGGAAAGCGTGTCAGTTGGTGGATATTCTTTTGCGAGCATTGTGAAAGATCGTGGCGAAGTTCAGCGACGCGAAATACCGGCTGTCGTTTCACGGCTGGCGAATCCTGGTAATCGTTACACTCGAAGCGTGTCCTCTTCGTCGTTGAAACTGTCGATGGTATCGTGGTTTGGCAGAAGCCGAACGTGCTCCAACCTCTCCAAGTGAAACGGAATATCTTAACATCGTTCTAATAGTAATGGAGAATATTACCTATTCTTCTTAGAGAAGAAGATAAGTTCTTACAGTTTTTGAAGTACGGGGATATGGACTTACTATTGAATTGTTATTTAGAATTATAAAATAGGATTTAAAAAATTACTGCAATTTGAACTTTTTGTTTAATAAGAGCGAGTGGTATTTGCTTTCAATACATTGTGAATGGTCTTCGATAACCTAGAGTTGTAGAGTACCTACTGTTAGTGAGGGTTGTAAGTGTAAACCAGGTCTTTTAGAAAGAGTATACGAACTATAGTATCAGTCACCTTTGTGTCATTTGACCCTAGTTCAAGCTAGCTGTGGACAAAATCTAGGGATATCCTTCCCAAAGTGCGCAATTAACACCCAGGGTCTTCATATATGCGCAGTGAAATATTGATACGTGCACTCTCGATACGTGCAGGTTAACGTTGTGTATTTTACTCCCATAAGAGACTAGTATCTACAAGTAACAAAGAAAATAATTCTGTAGCTTTAAGGTAAAATAGCATAAGAAATAACATTCAAAGTTTTGAATCCCAATGATGTGGAGTTAATACCAGTTTGAAGGTATAAATAAGTAATTAGTAGCGATCTCGCAGACCGAATATAGTAGTTAAGGGTTAAATCTAAAAACAGTGAATTCCATGAACCTCAATATATACTAGTACCTATACCTTTCAGCACCATTTGCAACAACAATTGAAGTTTCATCAAACGAGCTACCTTAAACCTCAAATAGTATTCTCACAACAGTAATTCATTGAATCCAAAATTAAATCCTCAAGAACCCCAAATAACACCAGCATTGTTCCCAAGTTCACACATCTCTGCGACAACAACAGACAATGAAACGCCTACAGGGACTGAATTTTCCAAGGCGAGACAGAGCGGCACAGTAGCAAAGTAAAAACTGAAAGCGTTTGACGTAGGCAGAAGTAGAAGGGGTGGCGAGACACAATCTGGAGAACGTTTGGCGTAAACGTGTCCGCGCTTACAGTAGGATCGATCTCGCGATATCTCGCGGATCGATGGTCTGGCGCCGCGCTGCTACCTCGGACGTACTTCCTGATGCGCGAATCATTCCCGAACGGACTGATTTACGGATCGTCGGCGAGCTTTCGGCATCCCGAAATAGCCGGCTGGGCAACCGTTTAACAGAAACAAACGCCCGTTTATAAATGCTGGCCCTCTTGATGCATTGTTGAGAAAATACACCCTGAGAGACGCAGTGACGTCACTGGCGCGCCACCACCACCAGCCACCCACACGATGCGCGGCCGCCTGTTTGTTTAGGTTGCCCGTCCATTCGCAGGGCGTCATCCCTTAAGCTCCTGATTATTTTATTGCCCCGAACCTCAGGGCCAGCCGACGAAGGATCCAGCCGCGAGGTGGTCAACGGCACCTCGCGCGCAGCTTCGCCGCCGAGAGAGCCGGGAGGTACCCTTTGTTCCGGCTATTATTGGAACGGTGAACTGTAGAGAATATTTCGGAGCATGTTAGTACATAAAATAAAGAAGAACGGGGGGACGAGGAGGGACGAAGCGGTTTATAACGAGCCGTTCTTCGGCGAGTTTAGAACGCTCGTCGAGGTACGCCTCGTGCCACTTTACGCTTTTGGAAATGATTGTGCGAGTGAATGGGGATACTTTTGGCGCTGGCTTGGTAGACGGGACTGTAGTAGCAAGTGTAGGAGTTTGTGGACTGAGTGGAATGTGTTCTGCTTGAGGCACTCAGGATTTGATAGAGTATCTGATTTATTTAAGTATTTCAGATTTTTTCTTCGGAAAATTTAAGTGGAAAAAATCTGAGATTGTAAAAGGCTACATAAATCTGAAATACCTATATTACAATATTTAAGGGATGAAAGAAATCTTGAATTAGATTCCATTTCTGTAGCTGTGTTTCTGAAAATATGAGTTTGTATAAATATTCTCAGCTAATGCATTTTGGTTTCAACTTCGTACAAATAAATTCCATGCAGTTTTCTTTTTCGAATTTCACACGAGTCCTGCCCGAAAATCGGTAGGTTTTCAGGTCTGATTAGCAGACACTTACGAAGTGAAGATTTCCCATTATTGCTGAAACTTTCCCGTTAATGGAGCCACTTAAACGTTGTTTGTTTAGGTTCTCGGCTCATTCGCAGTCGATCCTTCGCTTTGACCGAGCCTCTGAATTCGCGATCCTTGCCTTTGGTTTGAAGAAGTCCTGTTCTCTCTAAAGGCTTTCTCTGTATTTTCGATACCTATATTTATTTAGAAAGAAAGTCGATCAACTGTCTGGTATTTGCACAGGATTTGGGTTTACGAACCGTGTCACGGATCTCTTTGCTTTTCGTTCGTTTTGTCGCTTCCTATCGATAGCACAAGAGATTAAATCCGTCGTTTTTGCAATCAAATTTATAGTCTTTTGAAGATTATACTGTATCTATAATTTGAATTTGATAGGCGAAAGATACAGAGAAAGCGTTTAATTTGAATGAATACGAAGAGAATATGTCGTTCTATAATTACAGACCCTGTCGTCTAAAGAGTTTCCCGATACTCTAACATATAGCCATGTAGCTTAATAATGTATTTATAATTAGAAAAGTTTTGCATTCAACACTGGTCCACGTGTTTTCACGCTTTTGGAGGTTCGTGATTACTGTGACCCAAGATATTACATATAAATTGGGGCTTACTATTACCGAAATTCACATATGTGCAATTTACATTTTACAGAAGCTTTACATAATCTTCTTCAGTCTTGTCGGGTGCTCTGAAATTTCTTAGTTTGTCAAGAGAGGATAATATGACGAAAATTAACTATCTATAATTTACAAAATTAAATTTTGTAAATCTTTTGAAGTAAAATTAAATTTTGTAAATATGTTAGAGAGGTTACTTAAAAAGATTTTTCGCCAATTTTCTTATGGTACAAACAAATTATTATATTGAAAATAACTAAGACATGCTTAATTCCTCAAACATAGAACCGATTAGAAAAATTTCAATTGGTAGTAGGTATTGCATTTAATTCGATTTCTATTAAACCACCCCATTACATATAGAAATCGATCATAAACGTATCATCTCTATACCCTTCACTTCTTCAATATTTCCCTCTTCACTGCCCCCAAAAGAGCATCCAATAATTCCGTTCTCATGGAATTCTAAACACGTTAATATCCTTCTATCAGCTGAATCCCCTGATCCCGAAAGGTGTCATCCAAATATAGCGCCGCAGACGTCCAAAAAGGGCCGCCCCTTTCGATTCACATCAGATACACGATACCTTCCGAGGGTGCAGACGTCTCGGGCGAGTTCAGAAGACTACACACTTTTTCAGGCGCGATCCGCGTGTCGTGCGCGCACGTGCGTAAGGACACGCGGATGCAGCCGCTCCGATGCTCAGCCGGGGCTTTGTCGAAAAATTTCCTGGACGGCCGTTTAGGCATTTGGGTCAAGGTTCTTTCGGCCTCAGTGGGCACGGTAATTTATGAAGCCGCTCAGGTAAATCGATTAGCCGATACTTTGGGGAACGAATTGTGCAGCGGGACGCAGGAAATGGAGTGTGCTGAACTCTTTTGTGCCACATTCAATCTTTCTCGGACGTCGTTGTGCCAGAAGGGTTAAACACTGTGATGGAATTCTTCTTACACTCGAGTTGCGCCGCTACGAATGTTTGCAAGCTGTCAGTGGCGTAAGCGCTCTTTACTAAATCCTGTTGCTGTGGACAGACCGATGTACGGACTATGTACATACATCGATAAAGGGAGATGGAGTGCTTTGTTGGACAGGGAAATGGGATCATAAAATGATTCAAATAGAATTCTTTTTTATTGCAGGTTGTTGAATTTGTTACAGGATTGAATGAATGAGAATCTCATAATAGTATTAAGCCTTTCAGGTTTTGTCTTTTTCTAGGACAACAGAGGAATCGTTAAGTCTTGTTCAGCGGATTAACATTCTTTTTTAACAAAGTATTATCATACTAGAGTAACTATTGCAGATGTATAATGTGTAAAATAAGTTCTCATAGAAAAAATCATAAAATTCCATAAGGGTTGTTTCTATTCTAGGTCTCTCAATTGGAGACCTAGAAAATCATCTCCAAAAATTCTCTTGCTGTTCACCCAAGTCAAATTTCGTGTTCAAAGTGAACCAGTGCCACTGTCGTCATCATTGCAACGCAGAAAAAGAGCAAACCACCTAAACGCTTTCACGTCGCAGTATAAATCGATGAAACCCTTCTGGACACGCTGGCGTTCTCGAGGGTTCACGATGTTTACAGCGAGATAAAGCGCGATCATCCGTGTGGCGATAGGAAAAGGCACAGGCAGGCTTTGTCGAAGGTCCGGGGCATTGATTTTCAATAGGTCAGTCGTGAAACCTGCGGACAGCGTTACGGGATCGTGCAATGGATTATCCTACATCCGGAGCTTTTGTCGATAGGATTTTGGTTCACCTCGGCGCTCGCTTCGATAATTCGAAGCAAACTCGTCGGGTAAACAGAATGACACGTGTGCATGAAAGGTTACATGAGTCGAAAATGAAAACCTTGCAAGATATTTCTTGGTGAAATTCTTTACCATTGAGATGTATCACAATGTGTAGGATCTTGGTGATTACAGAGAAGCTTCATCCATTACTCTTTATTAAATGATAGAAGATATATTTAACCCTTAAGTACTACATCTATTAAAACTTACGTAACCATTATTAGCGATCTCACAGACCTCTAATGTTTATTGTGTTGTTATTAACATAAAAGTGGCAAATAAAAATCAGTTGTTCTTGGCAGGTCGGTAAGACATGCAGGAAGGGAAGTAGTTATAAATAAGTAATTAGTAGCGGTCTCACAGACCGACAATAGTAGTTAGGGGTTAATAATTGGAAGAACCTTGATACTTGCTCAGATTTCAGATTCATTTCTATTGCAACAATCAGGATTCTACAATATAGTAAAGTACTTCCTAGTCTGGAGTCAGATAGCTTACAACTTAGAAATAGACATTGATACCTGTTCACATATCAGTTTCATTTCAATGCTATGATCAAGGCTTCACAATGCATTGAAATACCTCAAGATAGTTTAAATTCAGATAATTCCCATCTCAGAAATAGCCTATTAGAGCCACTAAATTTCCAAAATGGACATATCCACCTTTTTCCCCACTAATGTATCCCTTCCAATTCATCATACAAAATCTGAGAAATTAGTGTCATCGTTCTCTCCTTCGCCATTTGTTTCTTTCAACTGTCCCAGTAGCCAAGGAACGCCTCAGCGCAGAGACGTCTGCCACAAAGCGAAGTGCAACGTCAGAATGAAGTGGTCCATCGAGTGCATGCTTTAATTAGCGGCGGAAAAACGATTCTAAAAGACTTTACGACAAGTTCTGAGCGCATCTTAATACACGTCACTGTTGCTGTCGGTGGCGAGAACGTGCTCCTCCCGCGGGGCGAGCGTTACTCGATACGAGAATAACCGCGTCCGAGGAGTAATTTATTCACCTGGGGATTCCGTGCGGCTGACGATTTCGAGGAACCGCTTGTTTGTGCAAGGAACGCTTTACGACGTAAAGAGGCACACCGACTGCGTGAGGGGCACGTCGTGGAATTACTTTAAATCAACGATTTTGGGACATTGGAGTGAATAAACTCGTGCGAAGGGGAATGAGTAAATATGACACAGACTTGTGTCAATTTTTCAGTTGGTTAAGTTGTTCGTGTCAGTTTATAGAAAGTTGTGAAAGTTAACGCGTGTTAGGAGGAATTGTAAAAACGAGATTAGGGTGAAACTAAAAAATTAGAATTATGATACTGGATCCTGTGACAAGGACCTTGAAGTTTTAATTTCTGATACTGAAGAATAAAATAATAATAATTCTAAGGGAACTGAGAAAATAGAGAAAATTATTGGCAATTAAATTGGATGTTTCTTTTATTTTTATTTCATGTTGGTAGTTCCTCTTAAAACAATTTCTCTGTGACGCTGAAAATCTGTATTTAGATGAACTTCATGAATTTCAATTCAAACGTGGATGCGATAGTCGGTACGTAATGAGATGGATGCATCCTATAGTAGGACGACGTGAGGCTGCAATAGGCGATATCATAATTCTTGTGAGTGACAGAATGAGTAGTTCCACTCGATTTCCCGTTTCTTGACGAAGTTCAGTCCGCGTAAATTGAATCATAGCTAGCGAGTGTCTGTGTAAAGTATCGGCGAAAGATCCTATCGCAAAGACTAGTGGGTCGCGTGGATCGAAGTAGATTTATATGTTGCTATTTCGCGCGCTCGTTGCAGCTGGAAAGACTGAAATATTACGGAGATGTAGGATCTCTCACGGCCAGTGAAATATTTCGATTATCCTGGAAATGTTGAATGTAATGACTCAATGAAATGCTAAAACTGTATGCAAGTGTGTAGTTCAAGGGAACTGGGAGTTTCGAGTTGGATTAAACATAGATGGGTATTCAAATTGAAGAAAATTATTTAACCTAAGAAGATTCAGTTTTTTAGTGAGTTAAGACAACTGTCATTGATCTATATTATAAGTTCATTAAATGATATACATAATATGTTTTAGCAGGTTTATTTAAAAACTTAAAGAGTACAAAACAAAATTATTACAGTATTTCCAAGCTTGTTTTCACAATATCTTTTCTCTTGACTGGACCCTGAAATGCAATTTTTTAAAGCGTTTGTAGATTAAGATTAAATTATAGTTTGCCTGAAGAGCAATATTTATTTTTTCTCTTATACTGCTCGAAGCATGTCAGTGACTATAGCGAACCATTATGCATTTAAAAAGGATCGGGGTTCGATCGCGCGAGGGCAAAAAATTGAGTCAAGGCTTGAAAACAAAACGTTCACGAATAGTTCGCGCAGATCATTTTTATTGCTCTCGTACACGGAATCGATTGTAAAAAAATATTTTTATTAAAACCTCATACGCTCTGTTTTATCGTACCTTCGAAAACGTGAATCAGGACGAAAAATAAATCGCTTGGAGAGAGTGTCTTTTTGTCTTTGGAGAACTGCAGTAAAGTCATGTCTCTTGCAGTTTTCGTTCCTTGTGTTTTGTCTGCAAATGTAATACCAAGGAGAGAGAGAGGCAGACAATATTGCATGGACACGTGAGTTGCAATCGTTTCGAAGTTCTCAACTGGTTATTTATTCTCAAATCAATGATATTCAAAGTAGCAAGGGAATCTTTTTGTTCATTTGTAATGCAAAATAATAGACTTAAAATATAGTGTTATTTCACTTAAGAATGATATATTTTAAATGGTGATTAATATTTCAAAATCCTCCATATTTCAATTAAAATATTATTATCTAGAAGATCCTCGAGAAGCAGTACATCATCCTAAACGTAGAGGAGCCAAACAGCCCTTTCTGTTCTTTTTCTAAAGTTAGCAACTCGTAAACAAGTAGGGTGTTCAATGATTCAGGCGCCGCTCAGTCTCTTTGTACCAAGTGCATGTCAGTAAGAGGTACTCGAAGCTTTACAAATACACCTTCCGTGCCCACAGCTTCTATTTTAATTCGGTTTCGATCAGTATCCTCCATATATACCGCTTCTCGAATCAACAGTTCTATCAAGGCCCGATAAAAAACATGTTTGACCTATAATATTCCATGAAAATTAGAAACTTCAATTTTGTCCCATGTGAAACTCTGATGGACTAATTATAGCGGCAATTAGGAGGCGCTCGTTAATTGTTATGCTTGAGCTACTGCAAACAGCGAGATTGAAATTGAAAATGAAATTAATACTCTGACTAGGTAATCACATTTAATAAAAACACTACTCAAACATATAGAAAATGAATTTTAAAACAAATCTTCACTATTTATTTATTCCTAAAATTGATTACTTCATAACTTACAGTGGAAAGGAATTAAAAATAACATAAGATTTAATAAAATATGTGAAAAAAAGTACTAAAAATTGCTGTAAAGCAGCCTCGTCGTTCAGTGGATGTAAGAAATTAAATGATATGCACCGACCTGTAGTTGTTATTCACCAGCCAGTTCATTTTGCGGCAAAGCCTACCGTGCAACCTTGTTGCAAACGTTGACAACCGTGATGTGCTCGCACAAGGGATTTGACACTTCTCGGTTAGGCTGCGCATAGACGAGCAAACACGCTGACAGCGCGATACCGCAAGCGTGGCAGTCGCAGCGCTGACAAACGTTCAGCCGAGACTGCATCGCTGCATCATCGACGCCTCGCTGGAATTCACTCTGTATCGCGTGTCGCTTTCAATCGAAACAGGAGCGTTACAGCACAACCTTGAAATTGTTCATATGACGTGTCATATAGCAAGTATATGTTTATCGTTTAATATATCGTGAATGGAATTTTTAATCGGCAATTTAAAGGTACTATCATGGGGGATGATCTGTGATTCAAAAGAAGTAATATTAAATTGAAGTAGAAATTAGTAAATGCTAGAACATTTCTTATATTATGCAATTTTTGTAAATCAAATTTATTTGTAACTCCTGAAACTTTTAGGTAAGCTAGACAACTAAATGTTATTAATTCTTTCTGGGCCCAACTTTTTTTAGTATTTATGAATAATAGTCTAAATAAATTTCACATAAAATTTAAGGCTTCTAGGTCTTTGGATGTATGTAGTACTATTGAAGAATTAACAGAAAACAATTTCCACTGAAGACACATATAAATGTGTTATTTAATTTTTCTGTATTAATTATGTATATGTATGAAAAGATCAAAATTCCTTCACGTTTACTTTCCAAGAATTCTCAAGTGAAGCATTCAAGCTGATAACTGCCTGTTATGACAACCAATTGACAGTGAAAGCTAATTTGTCTCTTAACATGATCAGCAGAACGTGAGAAAGAATGTGAAGAATGAAAGACGGAACGCTGGAATATTTCGTTGTGCAGGTACAGCGTTGAATTCATCTCCAAGAAAATCGAGTCTGGTATCAAAGAGCTTCTAGTTTCTTCAGAAAATAGAGCCCCTTAAACAAAGACATAGCTCAAATTCCGTCCATTTGGAGTTTCTAATTATGTAGCAATCGCTGATCAACTCGCGGAATTTTCAGTGTATGGGAATTCACTGAGAAAATACACGACGAAGAACAGTGCTATCCGGTGAGGTTCAATGAACGCCCAGCCCATTACATTAGAATATTGGCTCGGTTGACGCCTCCTCCTGCTTCTTTTTCTTCCTTCTCTTCTTCCTCCTCCTCTTTCCTTCCTGCTACTTTCTTGCCCATTGTCATCTTTGTTTACTTTCGCCAATTTTGCGAAAATGCTCTCTGAAATCTTCTGGAACAATTCTTTGTATGTTCTAAGTCATTGCATTCATGTGACAGCTATTTTGGAAGATTAGGCTTAGAGTGGAAATCCATAATCTATTTCATTGTTTATTGATAGAATTATACCTCTTTATTCCTTTATTTCCAAGAGTGACATTGATCTTAGTACACTTGAAAACCATTTTTGTATTCTTCTCAGTTTCCACTTTTAAAAATCAGTATTAGGAAGATCTGCTTTTCAGTAGATGCAATTTTTAACTGCAAATGGAAAGAATAAGTTCCTAATCCAGAAGACAATTGTCTAAATATCTTCCTTTTCAAGCCTTTTCTTTTTGGAGAAGGTCCATCTAGGACATTAAGCAAATGCTTCCTGGATAAACCATTTTCAGACAATCCATTCACCATTTGAACAACCCCAGCTGCTTCCAAAATGCAATGTTAGAGACTAATTAATAAGTTAAAAGAAAATCTGGAGACGAGGTTTTTCTCTTATTTATTCTAATAGTAGATAAAAAAATATCTTATATAGTGATATTTAAGCTATCGAAATCTAAGTTTAATTAACATATTTAGGGGGTGCCACAAGTTACTAAAAAATTATTAGTGCTATCATTGCATATATAACTTTATTTTCGATAATTGCAAAGTCCTACATAACTCTTTTCCAAGCTCTCTTGAAACTACATTGCATTCTATCACACACTATCCTTTCGCAGAACAAAGGACAAAATAATAAATTTCAAGAAAGTCATTTCAAGCTTTTTAGAAGTATCTCTCTATAATGAATTTCGTTTAAAAAAAGAACATGAAGGATCAGAAACATAAAATGCTAGAAATTTACAGCTTCCCTCAGGGCAGAACTCCCCCATGGAGCCAGTTCGCATTTTCCAGCATGCTCGCGCGAAAGGTGGCTCCGTTTGCCGCGGAAATTGCGAGCTCTTCTCTCTTCGGATGACATTGGCTTCGCTGTTACTCTCCACGCGTGGCGATCGCGCAAAATGTGTTATGCACGTGGGTGGTGAGTGAACGGCGCACAATATCCTGCATGAATGAATGCGCCGTTACCAGCTTAAGATAAACGGTCTTAAGCAACGCACGCCCGTCCGCTTGGCTCGGCCCGCGTGTCAGGAAATCGAGGGAGGCTCTTTGCAATATCAAGAATGATTGAATCCGAAGGCAGCTTAAAATTAAACTCCCGAGAGCGCGTCGGTGCCTCGTCGTGAATTCTGACAGCGCGTCGAACCTGGATCGGGTTCCTCGTTGCGTTTCGGTCGACGAACGTTCGACGAAGGGGAAGTGACAGTATCTTCGCGATGAAAGCATTGTCACGCGCTGACGATCATGGGAGTTGCGAGGGATTCTCGGTAAACGCTGCTGGTAGAGAGGATTTATGTATTGATTGCTGATGGAGGGATTTGGGGTAACGAGAGTCCTATATCTCTTTATTCTTTTATTTCCAGAGGTGACATTATAGAGCATTTTTTATTTGTTATTAATTGTCTGAGGTGGTACAGTAGTGCACAAATGTTAGTAGATTCGGGGGATCGTATTGGAATTCTCATATAACGGGTCGAGATTTTATACCAGGACGAAGCTTAAGTTTGAGTAGGTTTAGTAGATGTAGGTTGCTCTGACCCTTGGTGCAGTGAGTAGTGGGGCTGGGTGATTGGAACTTAGGTAGAACAACTTTACTGCAATTTAGCCTAGACGTACATGACCAACAATTTTGTCGGTCTAACTAAAGAAATAAAAAAACCGATTACAGTCTTTACAAAATTATATATATTGATTGTCTTTTTATCCATTATATAGAAACAGAAGAACTGTGAGGTCTGTACAATTTGTGTGCGCCTATATTTAAACAAGCACTACTACATTTTTTCCATGGAAGCAACAGGGTAGAAAGTAATCCATCTTTTAACATATGGCAATGAAAGGTATTTTAGTATTAAACTTGATAATGAACTTGCAAAGCATTAGCTTCTTCAGTATTCCTTTAAATTTTAAACCTTTCTAAACTATTCTTTTTTGTTGCCATTTAGGCAATAAAGGGAGCCACAATTAGTGGTTCCATGGGATAATTTTCGCTCGAACGAAATTGGGCAAGCTGGAACGTAGTGGTCCACTGATACAATGGATTTTTAGACCCCTTGGGAGGCACGAGAGTGTAAGAGATACCTCTGAGCGGGTTGCACCACCGTGAAGGGTGCGGCCCACACGTGGCAGTAATGATGCCTGCGTTCCTTTCATGAGAAATCGCGAAAACAAGAAAAGCAGTTGTTGCAAATGCCTATCAGTCGCTGGGACGGTAATAAGCCTGGTAATAGCACTGGGCTCTTTCGGTCTAGGGACTTCTCATGACTCTCAGCCTCGCTTTCAATGACTTGATTGTAGCTCATCTCGTTCAGGATGCTGGGTGTATTGCTAGCTTATATTGTAGACAGAGGAACGTTCCTGTAGTCATTTGTTCATTGAATAATACAAAGTTGAAGTTAAAGAAGTATCATTTTATGAAGAGTCACGAAAAATGGTCTGTGGGATTATCTTCTTCTACTGAAGTCTGTGTTTGTAGTCTCTTGTGAGAAATCACATTTTGTGTGTCAAATAATAACAATTACCATTCGAAGGGGAAGATCACTGAGCGGATCCCTGGTTCGTAGTTCGTTTCGATGATTGTACCTCATCTGAGTTGGAATACACTTCAGAGGAAGCGTGCTCGCGGATGGCTAGCTCTGAATTGCACCGAGAAGTGTTCTCGAGCATCCTGATGTTAGTCTTCGTGCATTGTTCGCTCTAATGGCCGTCTCGAATGATTCCATCGCTGTCGTCGTTTGTTTTTACTATGGGACATTCTAGATAAAATTATACTAGGGAATTTCTGAAGTTTGAATGTTGTATTTTATATACATTGAATTTGCACTTGTATTATAGAATGAACTTTGAATTTAAATAACTGTGTATTGCATCCATTTATTACCATAAAATTATTTGAATCAATTTTTTCTATGGAACTTTTTCTACAGATTAGAAATCTTGTTTAAAAGAAAATCATGAATTAGAATGAATTGCTATTATATCAAAGAAATCGAATTTATTTGTAAATATAGAACCATTTGTTTCTTGTGATTCTGATTATCTACAGCATTTGTAGCAAATCTAGAAATGAATGAGACATTGTTCTCTAAACCTTTAAAACACGATTCGTCATATAGAGCACTATAATTGCAGAGCAGAGTAAAGCACGGAACGTACACTGTTGATTATAGCAATTATTTGGTGCCTGTGCGCATGGTTGCATCAGCGCGTGCATCAACTGCATCTCGTATTCCAGACCGAATTGCACAATTTAAGCCCGTATCATGATAACGAAGCGGTCGATTGGTTAATTAGACACCGTTTGGAACTCGATTGACAATTAGTCTACTGAACAGCCGATCATAATATCGACAGTCTGGTTGAGTAATTATAACACTACTAACTCATTGCTTCTGTTCTGTTGCAGGTATGTAAATCTGCTCAAGTGGCATGTGCTGGGTTATTTGCAGTTTATCAGTGAGTATGAGGAAACAAATTGTTTCACACTGCATTAGATATGATTTTGCCTTTCTATATTTATTCGAAGAAGAAAAAAATCTTCAAGAACTTCAAATTTATTAGTCTATAGATTATAAGTCTATACCATGGTGATTTTCTAGATTTCATTAGAAAGGTAGACAAAATTTCTTTTAGTTGTTTTCTCTACTTACACACTAACCAAAAACACAAAACAAAACATAAAATCTCTACCTCAGAGCCAGAGTAACCCAAGTCCTTTTTATTATTTTTCAAGAGAGCTGAAAAACAGGCACGATTGCCCACTTATTAACATAGTATTCAAAGTAGTTTATACTATTAAATTTCCTTCACTTACAACAGTAACTTAACTAAATCCCTATTATTCTAATAACACAAGGCTTGTGTTACTCTGGCTCTGTGGTACAGAAATAGCAAGAACAGCCAAAATGTATCACCATTTCGAAAGGACCATTCGATTTTGCGCCCACTATAACCTCGTCGCCTCCAACACATCGTCCGTGCCAACTGGCAACATATTTATAGTCGGTCGACAGTCGCGCATCTATCCTCTCGAGTCCTCTTCCTCCGCCCGCGGCGCTCGCCAAGGGAAACGGCGAGGGAGGCGAGGCAGAAATGCAAAAAGGGTCCGTTTCTCGGAGGCCGCGGGTCGTTTCACCGCGGAATTAATGCCCACGTGAAAATCGATACGCCACGGATCAGCGGTGTCGTTTAGAAATTTACGCCCGATCGCGCCAGCCCGCGTCCGTCATTCGCCACCTACGAATTTCCAGGGAAAGCCGATACGGCGCAGTCGTCCCACTTCGGCTTGACAAGATGTTTCTGTCCGTGGCCGCGAGTGAAAACGAGAGCGTGCCACATTGTCTCCAGGATTAGAGAGCATCGAGGTGGTCGCGAGGCGAGAGATGAGGTGGACGCGGAAACGGCAACTCGGATTGTTCGCCACACGAAATGACACGATGCTCGCCTCAGGATTATGCAATATCCCTGGAGATTGCGTGGTAAAAGTGCAGGCGAGGTATTGGAAAAAATCAGGGATGTACCCTGTGGTGCAGAGATTTAGGAGCGATTCTTGATTTGGGTTTATGTTAGGCTTCCTGCATATCTGAATTCTTTTTTAAGTTAAAGTGGAGGTATATATTATTATGTTTAGTATTTGTAAGGAAGATTGATAAGATGAGTTGGAGTTGAGTTTAAGCTCAACTCGAAGTTGGACTGACGTCAGGTTGAGTCCAAATTAGGTTACAAATTTTTTAATTTAAATATTAGTTAGAATTTAGGCAGATTTTGAGGAAATTGAAGGTTGAAATTGTATTTAAGTTGAGTTTGAGTTGAACTCGAATGCAATTTAGAAGTGGGACCAAAATTATAAAAATATTTTCAATTTCAAGTCCAATTTTAATCGTCAAGGAACTTGTTTCTTTCATAAACAATTCCTGTAAATTTACCTTTATCTTCTTCAGCATAGAAGATATTTAGGAATGAAGAAAAGGTTACGTCAACTGTAAAATTAAAAAAAGTTCTACGCGTATCTTCAGTAATATGTACTTGAACTTTAACCCGTGCAACTTTTCTGCTAACATCAAATGAGACCAGCAGTTTAACGTTCTTTAAAGGCCAGAGGCGCTTTATTACGGCAAAGAACACAATAGAAGGAATGAAAACGGAATGCCAGAGATATTGTCGGCAAAAGCGTCCACATTCTTATTTAATTCCAAGCCAGACGCTTTGTGTTTCAGATAAAACGTTGCCGTGACCTCTTTTCTATAGAATGAATTGACAAGAATGCGTGACATTTTTTTATTTCTGACAAGAGAAGATTCAATATTATATCATTGAAAATGAAGTTTCATATTTTATCGACTGCAACTTTTAATACTTTTTCATGAATTCAATTTTGGAGCAACCTCAAAATCTCCTACCCTAAAATACTTCGTGGCAAAAACCGGTATCCCACAAAAATCATGTAACAGCAGCTTCTGAAAGGAGTCCACGCAAATATCGTAACCATACATTCTTCTTCATAAAAAGAGCATTCTCCAACTGCAAGTAATGGTAACAGAGCAGTACACGCGATACTTTTTCTTCCTCCCACGGTGGAACGTAATAAAAAATATTTATGACAGTGTATTCGAAACAATTAGCATAACACGTATCGCTGCAGGGCAACTGCCATGGATGCACGACACGTTACGTGGCGCCAGTAAAATTCGGACCACCCCGGAATGCTCAGATCCCTGTGAGCTCGTAAAAATTACGCTCTTGCGTGTATGCTCTTTCGCAATGGATTAATCCTCGATCGTTTGCACGTAGGAGGCACTATGGGTACCCTTCTTATCATGCATTCTCTTAAAGGGAGCTAATTTTTCTTTTACTTAGATGCTCAGTTTCTACTTTAGTCTTTTAATTGTTCAAGTTTTTAAATATTCTAATTTTTTACATTTACAGTTTTCTATCTACTGTTTGCCGTACTCAAATATTCAACTATGCTTTCAAATTAATTTCTAATATTCATCTAGTCTTTAAAATTAATTTCGTATTCAACTACTCATTAAATACTCCACTTTTTGCCCTATGCAAATATTGGAAATTTCCAAATATTCAACTATTCACTAAATATTCTATCTTTTGCCGTATTCAAATATACCTATACAGGCGATGTACATACATAGGTACGCCTATATTGAAATATTTTAAACTTAACAGTTCTCCAAAGCCGTACTCCAGCTCGTGGATTTCAGTTGCTGCAATAGAATATTACTACAACCAAGTAGTAATCTCCCTATATCCATATGACAAATAAAAAAGGTCGATAACCACTGCACAGCTCCATCGCATCAAGAGGTCCTCGCACTTCATAAGAACCTTCCCTCTCCATAAATTCAAGCCCAATAGACACATTCAGGCATACATTTAGCCTCACTCTTCCACTAAGCCACAGCCTGAACTGCCATAAAAACGGATCAATCTAACAAGCTTCCGATTCCCGGACACTCAGGATCCAGCCGTCCGTACTCGAAGGCACTCGTGCATCGTCGGACGTTACGAGTGGCCGTCGACATACGGTACCCGCGTAGTAGCGTGCTTGTATCTAAATTAAGCCCCGTGTCGCACAATCGTGTGCCCGTACGCGGAAACGTAGCATTTGTCGCACTTAATTTGCCGGCGCCCGTTCAACACCCAGTGGCCAGGGCCGTTCTTTCTCCTCTTTATCGAAGGCACACCGAGAGGCTAACGAGGCGAGCCTTTAACCGGCCGCGATACCCGGCTGAATTAGAAACCATAGCGCAGCGTGGGATCAGATAAGCGCAGTTTATTGGCCAGCAATTACGGGACGTCGAATATGGTGGCATTTTACCGTTGATCTTCAATTAGAGGATAGACCCTCGAACCGGCCGTGCTTTGTTCCGTTTCGACCGGGGCGACAACGGCCAGCCACTGACACGCCGAAGAAATTATGCGTGGATACGATACGATGCGATACGCCGATTTCCGCCCGACGACTGCGTAATCTCGCGCCGCGGTAATTAAGAATCGATTCGAGACGTTGACGTTTTACCGTTGCCCGACCCGTTTGTTCGGCTTTTACTGCCGACACGGGGGATAGGCAACTCTGACGGTTTAAGGTGGAGCTTGGAAGCGGGACTCTGAATGGGAGAATTAACACTTGGTCTCCACGCGGAAATTTATTAACGTGATTTCTAATTACGTAATTAATCGAGGGTTTACGAGGCAGGGTTATTGCGCGGTTACTGGTGGGACGTTTTATGAATTTAGGAAGAGGTGTGAGTGGGTGGTTAAGTGTAGATAAATGTCCACTTGGTATCCCCTTTAGAGCTCATTTATTGGCTGTTTTTTTCCCCCCCAGTGAGAATATATGTATACTCTACGATTCTTTGAATAAGTGTTAGTGAATTTATTGATAATTCCTAAATGAGTTTATATCGAGAATGGAGCAATTAGAAAGGCGGATAATATATCAATCGTATAAATAAACAGTATCAGGTTCTCCCATAAGTAATGACGTATTTGAAATGAAATACAACAGCAAGTTTGTAAAAAAAGATTTATATTCTTTAATCGATAGTATAATTTTATTACAGTTTGTCACCTCGTCTAAAGGTTTAATGTCCCGTTTGTCGGTAATGGCAAACTTGTTTCTTTATTTTTATTTCAAGTACGTCGTTACTTAAGGGAAAACCTGATACATAAATTGATTAATACCATTAACTATTACCATTTTTGTAAATTGAAATAGACATTGTCACCAAACATATTTGTACCTGGGAGCCAAACTGACCCAAGTCCATTTCTTTCAAAATTAAGTTTCTTGCAGGATGTTACTGCTAACTCTTCATTTTATTGTAATAATAGAAATTTAGGTAAGTTACATTATAGGTAAAGGAAATTTAATAATATAAACTACTTCAAAAAATTGTGTTAAGAAATTAACATTTCTTTTTCGGCTCTCCTGAAAAATAACAAAAAAGTACTTGGGTCACGTTGACTCTCAGATACAGACATAACATACAGCGCATTCACCAAAATAAGCTCCCTCTAATTATAAAGCAACAAACGCTACTTCAACACGGGACAAGTCTCCAATGACCAATTAATCGCTCAAGCTTAAATCAATAGAGAAGGATTAGAATTGGACTCAATAGCAAGCTCCCTAACTCGAAACCCAGAAATTCATCCGTTTACGCAAACCATCGCCACAAACGCAGTACGAAACGTCGAACTTCATTACGCCGAATAATTATGACTTACAAGAGAATCCGGTTTCCGAAGGATTACCCGCGGACGGATAGGGAAGCCGAGCGCAGATTGAGCGTTCGATAGCAGGATACCGCAGCTCCGCTCCCAGGACTCGTTCCCTCCCTCTCTCGTTTCAGCCGTCGAAAATATCGGGCTTAATTTATGCCCCGTAATAGTACTGTCTCTAATTCTTGCTGCTGCTTCGAGAATGCGGCTGCGATCGGCGGCTGCGCTCCCGCTGGAGCAGGACCAATGGATAGAGAACAGGAGGCGAAGGAAAGAGACAACGGATCGGTGGTTGCGTGCGGATGACTTCGTGAGCGGACGAGGCTGGCTCCGGATAGCTTGGGCCCTTGCAGCGCGTATATTCGCGCGGGAAGAACACGATAGCCACGGCATCGCAACCCCCTTGATTTATTTAAATCGAAAGCGTGCCATTAATCTAGCGCGAAACGGTGCCGTAGCTGTGGCACGCTCGTAACGAACCCCTTCGCCTCTGCTCGTACACGTTTCGACGAATCAATAATAGGCGCCGAACGAGCTGCGTTAAACGATAACGCGAACCGTGTTAATGGATGATCGGCAAAAAGGCTACCAGAGCTTTTATTTGCCTCCTGTGCGAGGAGAATCCCGATGGGATACCCTTCGTCCGTTTACTTTGACCAGAACCTTCTCCTTGGGATGGGATTCGATTAAAGCCTTCTCGAACTGCTGAGAGAGAAAGTGGCTAAAAGTGGCTAAATTGATTGAGTCCTGGGATATTAAAAGCGTGACTGATCCTGGAAACGTGGGAATAGAGTTTGCGGGTCTGTTCGATAGCATTTGGGTAAGTTAGAGTCTGTTGGGTTTAAGTGTCTTGGACTCGGGTAAAGTAGGTGCATATTTAGCGAGTATAGGTTTGGGTTATTTTGTTATGTATGATGGTGTAGTGTTAGGTATTGTAGAACTTGAAAATTTAGAAAATTTTGGATAAGGAAAGTTAAGATGGGTTTACACTATGTGTTATATAACTTTTTAGAAAACAGGAAGGTGCTGCACATATATTTCTTTCAGAAGTTAGAGAGTTCGGGACATTATAAATGAATTTATCTTGGTTTGATTGAACTTTCAATTTAAGGAACTAAGTTAAGGACTTTCAGGAACTATTCGCTAAGTATTTATGCTGATCTTTTGAATCAATATCCAGAATATTAATTAATTAAAATTGCACATAGATTACTTCATAGATGGCTTCATATCTCTCTTTGCTGAATCGAGAATTTTTCAGCTTCTCCTCGTACTTTACAAGTAGAATTGGATAGTACGAGGTACGACCAGTACCATGATCTGCTTCTACATCCTATGTCCTATAGTCCTATAGTGTCCTATACTCCTTATCAGAGGCAAGAAACTACGTATCCCACTCGATTTTTAAAATTTCAGTAAATATTATATCAACTGAAAATCTACAATCTCATCCATCATAATATATTATTCCATTAATAAATGTTTTTCCTAGAATAATAGAAGTAATAACGTTACACCTAGGCCTAACAACATTACACATGTACCTACATGAATACACCATCTCAAAATGATGAAACCTTTACTGCCCTCCTATACATCCACTAGCAGACAAAATCCGCCATATACATCCCCTTCTTCCTCGCTTGGTCATCAAATCACGCAGAAATTTCCCACATCAAGAGACTCATCAGCAAGTTCCTCCCTCTCCATAGAGATCTCCATTCGCGAAAGTTCATTGAACTCCCCGCTATTTTCCCTGTTCTGTAACCTTCCTACGGCCTTTCCCGATAATCCGAAAGAACGCCAGGGAATTGCTCGGCGTGGCGTACAAGGGGTTCGGTTATCGGTCGGGCGCAATTAGTCAGGATTAAAGGGAATCTCGTACGGCGCGAGATCGACGAACCCGCGGCGTTGGTCGTCGGTGCCCGGTGGCGCTGCTAAAAGGGCCGATTTAATGAAATGCAATAAAAGCCGTGTTAATGCAAATCCTGGCCGGTATATATCGCGAATAATACAGTTCATTAGTAAACGGAGTCGGCGTGTCGCGGGTCGTCGGTGTGCCCGAGCACCGCGACGAGGGCCGCGGTTGCGTGTACGCATATTCAAATGAGATGTACACGTGCACGTGTATATATACGCGCGGCGTGTCTCACGTAACGTACCGTTCAAAATAGCACGCAAACCGCCGGACCCCCGACCGGACGATCGCGATTTTTCTGATCGGGACATGCGACTATCGGGAATTCAGGAACGCCCGCGGCCATTGTTCCGTGACGCGCTTTCACGGGACGTCCCACGATCGAGATGACTTCATTCGCTCGGTTCAGTCTTTCACTCGGTGCGTTCATTAAGTTATATGGTCGGTCTTTTAATGAGGCGAGTTTCTTTTATAGTTGTTCTATAAAACATTTTTATAGCCCTTTCCTTTGGAGTCGTAGTTGGCTTTTTTTTTGTGAAAGGTAACATCAGGATCAGAGTTCTTCAATGGAGTCATATGTGGAGGTAGTCGAAAGTGGGGTGGTTTTCCTTTGAAAATGGATTTGCATGTTTTGTGGAGATATATTGAGGTGTGTTGAGGATTTATGAAAGTTGAGTTTAGTTGTGTTCCTGCATTCATTTTGAGAAGTTGGGAGTACATATTTATCAGGAGTGTGCTGAAATTCATCCACTTGATCAAAGTACAAACAGACTATCTAACGTGATTGCAGAGTTAAATTGCATGAAAGTATGTTTACAAGTGTTGTTACTAATGCATCTAACACTTTGTGCTTCTAGTCTATGATCAATCATAGAAGTAATCTGACAGGTACAAGTAGTATCTGTAGAATGCGTCAGAAACGTTTGATTTAAAGCTTGTTCTAGATATGCAATTGCAGAAGAAGTTATAAATTTACTAATTTTTCAAGTTAAACTTTAATCTCTTGTTCCAATTGCTGTTCAACTTTTTATCCTAAAAATCTGTGTGTCTATGAAGTAATTTGATGAAAAATTCTATTAAAATATATACAGTAGCATCTCGTTATAAGTTCGTTGTTATATGGTGTCAATATTATTTTAAGTAAATAGGATATTGCTTGTCTATACTATCACTCGCGTCTTTGGTAAATTAAACTGGATTACCAGTACACGAGTTGTCCTGCAAAACATGTTTCAATGACCAAGAAATACTATGTCAATATAATTAATAAATTGATATACTGGATGTTCCACCTAAACGAGGCTACAAAATTGTAGAACTTCCCTTAAATTTTCCTTCCTCTAAAAATTTAGTTAAACAAAAGTCGAACTATACTTTGTATTGTGTATTAGAACTGTACTGTCTATTAGAACTTTTTTATCTCCATTTCTTTAGAACTAAATAACTATACCACGTTTTATATGTTTTATACTCAAACAAACCATACACAGGTTACAACACTCCCCTAATCTATCTACATGCAGTACCAAAAATTCAGAACAAGTTGTTCTCTAACCCAACATCAACTAAGGCAACCATAGTATACCAGTCATCGTGTTAATTCAACGCAAACATTCAGCTATCAGAGCTTCGACATCGCCAAATTTCCCCACACACTTTCACCGCGGACTTATCTCTGTCAGCGAAAGTCTCGGTGTAACGCGTCTCTAGGATCGATTAATTTTGACAGGAACCGCGTTCAATTTCACGGTTCCCTGGCGGTTCCGCGGTGTAGCGGACCCCTCGTCCCTTCGCCCCCTCTCTCCCAAAGTATTTCTCCGCCAGCATGTATCAGCTGCCAAGATCTGCAGGGAATTAATCATTGTCAGCGCGGCGACGTCAGCTTGTCGAATTGTTCGTCGGCCAGGTCGCCGGACAAATTCGTGGCGCGCTTTCGTGCACCGTTTGCCGGAAGTACGAAGTGCGTACGCCACGTCGTTGTCGAATCGGCCGCGGGAGCCTGGTGTCCCGATCGTGAAATCGACGCTTACGCGAATCGGTGTCACGGGTGTCCCGCGACAAAACCCGCCGCCGAGGAAAAATCCGCGGCGACAAGTACCGTTAAGCCTCTAATTATCGGTCTAGTTTCTCATAAATCAACTGACCGAGCTCGCCTGTCGCGTAACCTAGCGCCCGTTCCCGTGTACCGACGCAGAAAATTTCTTTACAACTCGTTACTGTGACTCATTAGCGCCCTGCTTTTCGTACGGATCGTTGCCCCGATCTAGGCAGCTTTATTCTGCTGGACCATTGTTCCAGGACACCAGCGTCTCCTTTGTCATTTCGTCGATTTCGTAAGGGTCCTTCGATGTTTCTTGGATTATTGAAACGACAGTTATAGTGCCGTCCTGCTAGAAATTTACGGCTGGGATTGGTTAGACTTGCTTTTGATGTCGGATCAGTTTACGGAGTAGGAACTTAAAGTGAGAGAGTAGCTTCAAGAAAATATGAGTGGAATATCGCATTTGCGAGGGGAGAACACTTTATGGAAAATGGGAAGTGGATGTGTGGGTGGTTATAGAGTGTTTCGGCGGTAGGAGTTTTTAATTGAAAAATGGGTGAGGAAAAAGTTTGTATTGTAAATAGTTACGTGGGCGTCACAAACGACTTCTTTTGCAAGAGAAGTGCGAATCAAAATTTTTTAGTTGTTGTCTCTTCTACGTTTTACAGCAACCAAGTAAGTTATCTACGTCTCTATAATTAAGATGACTTCCTAAGTGGAAAAGTAGAAAATTCTACTGTACTTGCAGGTGGAATTACTATACCTCAAACTAGAGTACCTTAGTAATTCTATATGCTGCAACTCAGTGATAAAGGTTTACCACCGGAAGTTGTCATTCCAAGAAACGACTACTAAAACGTACATAAGGACGTTGAATTTTTATATCTAAGATTTATCATTAACAGAAATAACAGTTCTACGACTCTTGATTTTCTGTGTTTCTTGTACTTTTTGTTTCATAAAGGATCTTATTCTCGTGAAGGTATTACAACTTCCTTCTCCGAGTCTGTTAAACTGTTTTGTTAGGAAAAAGACACGTCACGTACCATTCTATTATAGAGGAATGCGCCGTTTTCACATATTTTTTTCTCGCTATTACGTGTAAGATCGAAGAATTCGTGTCGCTTCCTTTCCTTACGCGATCGTAGGTTCAACGCCTCTGGAGATATTTATCAGGCGTTTTTATCCTCCAGCTGTCACGGTAACCACGCATTAATCGACACGTAAATCATCGTCTTGTCGTTGCCTCGTTACGATTGCCGCAATATTTTTGGGCGTTCAACGAGGAGACGAGAAAAAAGATGCGGCGTGGAATCGATACGTGCACCGTCCTCCTTGTAATTTCGGCCTGCCTGTTTCGACGATGAAATATGGTTCCCGCGTATTTCGGACGAGAGTTTCGCGGCTTAAGGCGCGTTTAGAACGTACGGCATTTATGGATGGCCTCTTGAATATTTTAGACGTCGTTTGTGAATATAAAATAAGTGTACACGTCCAACTAGAATAGACTTGATGTCATAAATGACTTACAAATCATGTTTACTAACTTGATGTAACTTCAAAGTTTCAAGCATTCAAATATTCAATGTTTTAACTTACAATTATTTAGATTTTCAAATCTACAAGTTTTCAAATATTTAAATACTTATTCAAATACTTTGATTCTAAAATTGGAATTATTATCTATTCTAATTTTCAAATATTTACATTTTCAGGTGGCCAAAGTTTCAAAGTTCTTAAATTTTTACTTCCATCCGTCATACTAAAAATCGCAAAACTTTAAGAATTCTTATCAGTGTTTTACATTTCAATTTCGTTATAAATGTATAAAAAACTGATACTGAAAGTTCAAACTTAAACCTAAATCGTAATGGTACCTGCAAAGGCAATGCCACTTAGAACCTAGATTAAATTTATCAAGAACACACCCAATAAACTTCAATTTATCAAAAATAAATCACAATCAGCGATCTGTTAAGAGCAGTAATGACCAAAAGTGGGAGTGACTCGAACGATACCAAGATCCAAGTCTCTTATCCTTAGAGGAACTAGTTAAAGTTTCCTACGCGGCTTTCCGCGGCTTGATTTATCGTGACTGTCGGTGGACGGTTCGCATTCAATTAAACCGTATGAATTCCCAGTCTTTTAACTTTCGACCGAACAGCATTAAAAGACATAAATCTTCGTTCACTCGGGAGTGGGATCGTTTTCTCGGGGCCCCGCCGTGGACCGAGGCTTCCGAGCCCTGCTTCTCTCATTAGATCACGCCGTCTAAACGCGCCTTTACGCTAAACGAAACGCAAGTCGAAATATCATTGCGCGCCGCCATAAATCACGCTGGCACGCACTAAATTGCGAGCTGCGCGCGTGAAGTCCATTTTGTTAGGAAGGGCGACGACGAAACCGATTTCGCGAAGGGTCATGATGATTTATACTGGACAGAATTTTGGAAAAAGGTTCTGTGTACTGAGTACACTACTCCTACCCCATCTTTATTTATAGGCAGCCTTCACGGAGCCTTTATCGGTAAATATTTGATGGCTAGTAATCGGAGGGTACCATTTTGGAACTCATGAATGAAGACAAAGTTGAGTGTAATAGATATTGTAGATATTATATCAGCAAATATTGTAAGTTACATGGAAGAAATAGTCGTACAGATCTTGCAAAAGCCTTCTAAGTAGATTCAAGCAAGGTAGACTCTTGTAAGATCTGATAGAATCTTTTGTAAAGTTATCAGACATAGGCTACAGTAAGAGCAACTTTGTTAAATCTACGAAGTTGACTTCCTTCTTCTATTAAACTGAGGCTTGTTAGAATACTTTTATAAATTCTACAAGAACTTAAATTACTTCAGCTTAACATTTCTTTCAGTGTAGAAGTTGATTTCCAAGGTACCCACCTCATAATAATATTCACAATTTTCAATCTACAGTGCCATCCAAAACTGTAGGTCCTGTCTTCTTACTAATTTTTATGCTATGCTATTCTATTTTATTTTCTATTTTATAGTGATATTATCAAATGTTTCATAAAAATTAGGGTTTTATCTTGGACCTAGAATATTAGCTTCCCTGAAATTGTAGGTTGCTACTCTATTTAGTAATATTTGCAACCGAAACAACCAAGATTGGTAATTTGCATTACACACTCGAAGAAGAAGATGACGGTTGGCATAGGGAAAGTATCTGAACCGTGAGCAAGTAGATAAACACAGTGTGAAATTCATTTATTTTTCTCAATGTATTATGTAATTGCGTAATCAAATATACATGTATATACGTGTTAATGAACGTTTTGTGTCATCAATTGCAACAGGAGTAATGTAGCTTCTCCCTGTCGGTGTTACAATAATGACACAGCGATACCGCAGGGATGTATTTATTTTGGCCGATTGAATCCTCCCGTGAAAAATGACGTAAGCGCGAGGGGTTCATCGTCCAGGTCGGATGGGGCAGCAGCCACAGCGCAGCAATGACTAAACGCTCTCTGGAGGCCGCATTATCGCGCTTTATTGTCAATCCAGCTCGGGCGAGCGTGTGCCACGAGAACGGCCAGCAGCCCTCGCTTCGTCTGCTTACGCTCGTTTTATGAATGCCGTGGGAAGAGAAACAATAACGAAGAATGGCTGCTCACGTGCGCCTTCCACCGTTCACGAAGCAGCTCGCCCGCGTTCCGCCACAGACTGCAAAGAAATTCGTAACTGTGCGTGTTCTTTTCTGCCCTTTTTATGCTCGCCCCTTCTGCACCGCCGACGTTCCCCTTATTTGGTCTTTTTTATGCCCCTTCGCTCACGGCCTATTTTCTACCCAGACTCGTGACCGCTTCGTGCTTCGTATTCGGAGTAATCCGCGGGAGCATCGAGACGAGCCGTTTTGGGGAGGTCCGACAGTTTGATGTGGTCACGCACTGAGAGAGGGAGAATCTTTTGGGGGTGATTTGGAGAAAATTAGGCGGTCGGGGTTGTTGAACTTGGTGGTTGAGGGAAGGATTGCTTTGGATTATTTGGAGAGTCCTATATCTTTGGTTGAGGGAAAGATTCAGAAGGGGAGAAGACTTGTGGATTATTAATGTATAAGGTATTGAAAGATGGTGGTAGTTCTAGACACTAGATTATTAGGTTATTTGTCATAATAATTGAATACCTAACATTAGTGTTATTCTTTTCATGTATTGGACATGAATATGATATATAATCATGTTTGTAGTAGGATATATTGATTTAGAGGGTGTGGACGTGTAGGCGTATTCAAAATTAAAGTTAGCCAGAAATAAAGATTTCCTCAAAACGGAGCCTGCATCTATTTTTTGAACCCATTTTTGGGTAAAGAATCACCTATGATTTGAAATATGTGCTGTGTATTTTACTGATAGTGTTCTTTAAATTTCATTTACAAAAGGTGTTCTTATATGGGAAACTATGTTCGGGGTACTAAAATTTTGAATATACTCGACAGGAAATTATTATTCCAAAAGTACCTACTTATATTGCAATTAAATTGGTTTACACAAAAGTATTATTTAAATTTCGATTTTGAGGTTTCCATAAAAATTCAATTTTTAGCCTTCTTTTATAATCACTGTCTAAAGAATATTCAATACATATTCTCACTAAATAACAGAACAGTCAAATAAAAGTTACCATCTCTTAATAAAGTTTTCACTAATAGCGCCGAAGGTTGTGGCGAATGTCTGGCGTGTTTTACAGTCTTAATCTCTGCAATCGGTAAATGCAGTTGAGAAAGTAATTCCCAGAATCGTTAGTTACGATTCAGAGCTCGTCGTTCCAGCGAATCCTGACGTTCCGTCTTATGCTTCCGCCAGGAAAGTCTTTCTTGGATTCTGGAACTGGAGCACGAGAAATACCACTCATTTCTTTCTTCCCTCAGCGAATGAGTTCTATGGGTTCCGGTATGCGGAACGTCTTACTGCAACTTCTTCGTTATCTCCAGACATTGTGTCCTCCAAACATGGTCCCGCTATCTGAAAGTGTCACAATCCTAATTTTTTTAGATTTTAGGTCACAACTATAAGAATTGAGCTGACTTTTATATAGGACTAATGGAGTTCATAGAACTTGCTCATGTAGCTGTACCTCGCATCTTTATTTTCCTTTCTATTTGCACTTATAGTAATGTCAATACCGTAAATTACCTCAACACTTATGTACACATGTTCGACAAATATTTTACTCTTTAATATCAACATATACAAGTTATATGAACATGATTAATCTTTATACTCATATTTATTCATTAAAATAGAAATCCACTTCATAGCCACTTATCCAGGGTTCTGATTTCAACCCACTTCTCACATTCGATCACTCAACGTGACGTGCTCCATTAAGACCGCATTATTACACATATTGGAGTTTTAACAACAGTTTCTTTACTCTAAATATACAATTACTGAATCACAAAAATATTTCGTGCAACAATAAAGAAAATAAAAGTAATTTAAAATATCAAAATGGTGCTTACATTAGCTACACATTTTCAGTCTCAGGTGCTTAGGTATAATATCACTACATATTATGAATTCTTTCGCGACAGGTATCTTCGTTATCATGTTCGCCATATATCGTCGCAAATGGAATTTAAAAAGTGGGGTAACACTTTATGGTCTCACGATTAAGAGGGAGACATGTTCGCATGGCGAGATATTCTGATCGTCTTGCATAAATTCTTTTGTTGGTACCATTGTACGCTAAGTAGTTACGTTTTCTGGGTAAGTCACTGTACTGGTCTATCGAGAGTCACGACATTCCCACGTTGGCACATCGAAGTTAATAGTTTTGACAGGAACTGCTAGTAGGTTTCAAGTCTCATGGCCGTATATTTCTCTGACCTTTACAGGACAGAGGTAGATCAGGCATCTAAAAAGAAAACGTTTCTTTATTTGGATCTTTGCTATTTTTTGGGTCACTCTAATGTGGACTCTTCCCATTTGGAGTCAATTTTTGATTAACAATGTCAACTCTTTTTTCTCTTTCTGAGTATATTTTTTTATCATTGTTATTACATTTGTAATTATCTTTGACATGAAAAAGACTATCTGCCATTCTTTATCACTGATTAACATCGTTAATTTCTCGAACTGTCAAAGTGTGACTAAAGTAACTCACGAATGATCGCCGATCGTCTCAAATGTATCACTTTCACTCTGCACACTTCTAGAGCCGTAATATTGAATACGAAAGATATGTCAGTAGGTTTATGTATCGACAGCTCTGACAATTAAGCGAATTCTCCAAGGAGCCGAACGAGATATTCGAAATAACCTACTTCACGACTTCCATGGCAGAAAAATGCAAGAAGAAAGTCAATTGTAACCTGATATCATTCCCTTTCTAAATCCCAGCACCATGCAACCTTCAATTCTCCATAAATAATATCCTAGATGTAATTGCCTGGGAAAGCCTGCAACGCTTACGCAAATAGAAGTATCCTTAAATATTTGTTGCCCTCGTCTCGCTATTTCTCAGAACTCTCCAGGTTTAGACCCCGCGTAAAACTAGCGACCTCAGCTTCGTTAGCTTACAATAGAATTTCTCCTGTGATCATTTTAATTGAAGGAAAAGAGATCATGAGAGAGTTTGAAAACGACGAGTAGGCGAATTGGAAGATCCTAAAGGTTGATTCTGACAGATTGAACGAGGGACTTGAATGCATTCGTTATCTCGAGGCTCGAATAGAGTTCTTCCCTCGCCGAGAGTGTCGCCGTTTAAATGAAGTTTTTATTTAAGATAGCGCTCGATATCGAGTTCGTCCGATGCGTTTGAGTAAATGAGACTGCATACGGTTAGCGGAACGTAGCGCGACTGTCACCGTGAATAATTATTCAGGACAATGGAGAAAGCCTTGGCTGCTGCCTATAATCACAATATCTCCGTGACGAACACCCACATATTGTCGCGGAGCGATCTACGACGATGCGGAAATGCGTCGAGCTTTCGCGGTAATTATCTATGTTCGGAGAAATTTCCCTTGACGCTCGTCCATCTGGAAAAATTCAGCCACGGGTTGCACCTACTCCCCACGTGAGAAGATCAATTAATCTCTTGGTAGATAGACGCTCCAGCCGACTGTGAAATTGAATTAATATGTTTGTGTGAATTGTGAATTACAATGGGTGTACAAAAGTGGAGCACGACTTGAATTGAATTGGATTTATGATGTTACTGATAAGTGAACATGTGTAAATTAGGTAGAAGGAAAAAGAGGAAAGATTTTAAAATTGAATGAAAATTTGAATTTAGAAAGGAAGATTGAAAGCTTCTATGAAGTAGAGTTCTGAAATTTAGGATTCTAGGATTTTGTGAGTTTTAGTCGTATAATTGCAAAAGCGGAATAAAGTCTTTTTATTTGGGATTTATTCTTTTACCAAGTTGTCTTATTGCTAAAAATTTATTGAGAGCACTTTATACAAATGCTTGAAAAAAGGCACTGTGCAAATTGTAGTACCTACTACTACATTTCCACGGAAAATACATAGTGTTTCTGACTCGTATAGAATTTTTCAATTTTTTAAAATTTTTTCTAGTTTTTTTTTTTTTTTAAATTCACAAACTCTGAACGAAGTGCATGTTTCAAATCCAGCTTTTGATATGAAACGTTTTAACTTCTCTTCCTCTTTATTCAACGTGACAGTTAAAATAAAACTGTCCTCAACTAAAGAGAGACAGATTTGAACCCAACAGATCACAATGATCTTCAGCGGAAAATGTGAACGTCGGATCGAGTTATGTAAGATTCCGTTCGATGGCCCGGAAACAAGGCTCTTTAAGCTACTCGTTTCTCAGCCACGTGACTTCTGGCTAGAGGAATATTGAGAACAGTGCGATAAAAATTGCCATACGTCTCATCGAACACGATATTCCGATAACTCAAGCGTGGATATATCAGCACACCCACGCGATTGCAGCTGTTCACTCCGAGACTTTGCATAGATGCATTCGTGGTGCACTTTTGCACATGCTCGCTAGCTGCAGGTGGGACATAAAAGATTTCGCGTTTTGTTAAAAGTCGGTAGGCAACTTCAGTATTCAATAAATATGTTACGTTACAAAATTGTTTAAACGTGGTTTAATGAATATTTTTATTGCGTGGTTTATTTAAATGTATTCGAAAGAATAAGTCGTTCAACAAACGAGATGCTCATGTATAATTTTATTGTTTACTAATGAGACACTGGGCATGTAAAGGTACCTACTTCGATTTTAATTACTTGTTGAATTAAACTATCATTTAATTTCGCGATTGTATTATCGACTGGAACACACTTATCGTCCCATATTGGAATTGTACTCCACGTGCACATTTGTACTCGATTACTGCTTTATTGATAGATGAGTTGTACTTATACGATTATTATCATTTTATGAAATAACTCGCAATGAATGTGGCCTCGTTTTATAACAAAGTGATTAATCATTTCGAATTTTTAGAAACTCTCCAAACTAAATTTATTTATATCCAAAAAGTGATTGAAGAATGTTATTCCACTGCAAGTTTAAATTAAATCTAAAAGTGCTATTCCTTTCCATCGTTTAAGTTCTATAAAATTTTATCTAGCATGTCAAAACTGACATAACTCGGTTATGTGATAAATCTGTTTTCCACAAAACAACAACTCGTTAAACGAAAGCATTTTTCATCTGTTCAATAAAGAGGGTCGGATAAACGATATCCTTCACTCGCCTAATTAATAGCCACAAGAACACGTATCCATTACTATGAATAATTGATCGCTTCATTTCTATTCAGTTCTCACGGTATGTATCGTGAGTAATTCATACCCCGCCGTATTGTAATTATTACGTAATATATTAATATTTCGCAAAGGTTCCAGGATACCCTCTTAATTATATCCTCCTACCTGAAAATATCGCCTGGGATCGTACGCGAGCACACTTCCTAATTGCTCATGTTAAGTAGCTCCTCGTGTTCCTCATTCGTTCGGTTGATTAGCGTTCGGACGTGTGTATTTCCAAGAGTGTTGCGCGCAATAATCACTTCCGCCTTGCAGTAACCATTGCTGTCCGATGCTCGTAATGTACGAATTAATCAGATCCAGTGAAACCGCTTAACAGCTCTTCGTTATCTCTCGACAAGCCGATATGACTTTATTTATAATTATTGGAATCCCATGTCAAACAAAAAACAAAGTCTTGCTTCAATGAAGCCTTTCAACTCTATTTAATTCGTGTGAATACGTAAATTACTCTCGAGAAATTTGCATTTTCATTTTCATTTTGTAACTAGATATTAAGTAGCATTAACTTTACTTTAAACCTACTTTTTTAATTTTCTATTGCAACAATTGAAGTGGAAGATTTCTGTAAACCATGGCCCTTAAAGAAATAATGTTCGTTTAATTTAGTGAGGTTGTTTAATATTTGTTTCTCTTATTCATTATAAATGTCTAAATTTGTGTACGATTCTTTAACAGTATGTTATTGGACAGTCAGTTTTGTTAACAAAGTTTTACCCCGAAATTTATTTTTCAAATAACTTGCGCCAATTTAAAAGCTTCTCGGAGTACAAAAGGGGTTCGCTTTAATCCTTTCGGCAGACTTAACCTGATATAATTTTGTACTAGTCAGATGCATGCCAAAGCCAGCGCGAACAGAACCGTTCAAGTATTTCGATTTTTGGATCCCAGCCAAACATTTCTAGATAAATTGTGACGGTTTGAACGAGCAATTAGCATCCGGTTCTCTAACAAGTTCCTTATCCGATTATGTCGTCGCGTTGAGATTTACAAGAGATGTGCATTAAGGGAAGCAACGAGGGGTCGTGCTTATTCAGCCAAATTCATTATCTTCAATCTTCATATTATTTCATTATCTTCATTTTATTATTCATATGACGAATCGTGGAGCTCATGACACCTATCTTGCAGTTTTACATTTCATTACTAGAAATCCCTTATTTTCCTTAAATCCTCTTCTGGAAAAATATTTAAATTAAACCTAAAGAAGCTCTTAAATTATTTAAATTTCTGAACTTCAAATTTTTTTATGTGTTAGAATGGGATACACATATAAACTTCTTATAAATAGATTAACAATTTTTCCATAATATACCCTCGTACCTTCATTCAAGAGCTTCGGTATACCTACACCAGGAATAATCGATAGAGTCCCTATAAACCCTATTAATATCGTGTTAAGAGAAGGGAGAACGAAAGGGAAAGGGCAAAAGGAAATCGATACATCGAATTAAAGGTCAAACGGGAGTCTGACGGATGGATGAGGGGTACAAAAACAGGATCGGAAATGCTGGTGTTTTCTTACCACGCACTCAGGCCAAAAACGATACGCTACCTGAGCCCCTGCGGTCCTTGTGCAAACAACTGCAATTCTGCTCGCTACGTGCTGGAAGCGATATGGTGCTGAATTTCGTTTTCCAAATTGCGTACCCGCCTTGTAATTGTTTCGCCATTCCTACCACTGCGAGGAGAACCAATTTAAATTGGAAGGAATCAAGTCCAATTGAACATTATTCTGTGATATAACTGAACACAAAGAACAAAATCGTGCTACTGTTCTCTAGTAGCAAAAAAATCTTGGCTTCAGTCTTCTAGATTAAGGACGCAATATTGTTCTTTAAAAGTGCTTTAAAAATTCTTTATTCATTCATTCTTGCACTATTCTTAAGGTCAAAAGTTATCCCCTATATTTCTTTTTTATATAGAATTCATACTTCTTTATATTTCTTTTTACGTAGAGACACGATTCATATTTTTTAAGTAACTACCTTATTAAATTCTCAGTTTCTTAACACTCTATAAAAAGGTTGCAGCTGATAATAAAATATCAGTGCAATTTTAATTGATGCTGAGGGAGATCTCGGTTCTCATAATTTCTCAAAGAAAAGACGTAAAATTAACAAATCTAAAATCTTCAGATTATGACACTTTAAATACCACCATGAGAAACAACTTGAATCCACTGTTAGAAATCATAAATATTAAAAGGAAAAATTCTGCCTTATGTGTCGTTCCATCCTGCTATTCATTGACGTACGCGAGAACGTTTTGCAACCACAGGTGTTAGCAAATTTTTTCCAGCCGCACTGGAGAGCCTGTATAAGGGGTTCTTGCTAGGCTTTCCTAAGGCGGAAAATTATACGTCTGTCGGCGACGGGTCTGCACTTTTCGACGTAACGAAACACGACCGATTACAACGCCCACGTCAGTAATTTCCAGCGAGTGTCAGAGCTCGGCGAACGTGTAACGGAGTTGTATTCGAATTTGGACAATGCCCAGCGCTGACGCGCGCGAAGATCCTAAGCGGGGTCAGCCAAGCACGTGCGCGTCTTTGTTGACGGGCGATCGGGTGGAATCCGAATGAAACGGGGACGTTAATTGCATCGTTTGCACGCTTTTGTCTTGTTGAGCTGTCCGACGTGAATGTTAACGCGCTTTTAGCTATTTTTATTGGAAGGTGGATTCTCTTGTTCAAGGCTGAACTGCTGTCCTTTCTTGGGTAGACCTTGCCCTCGTCTACTCTCCCAAGATTCTAAATGAAAAGTTGTTAATATAACGAGCTTCTGTTTCTTCTTTTTTTTTTTTCTTTTCAAAACTAATTCTCTACGTGGGAACGTATGTAGAATGTGGAATTAGGAGAAGTGAGAAAGGTTATTAAGGATAGAGGAAGAAGGCAGCTGGAGAAAATGTTAAGGATTGAGGTGAAGTATGAGCCCCTCATTCACCAAATCGGTTAACTCTACAAAAATGTAAAGATATTCATAAAGTTAAGTATCGATCAAGAGCTTTGGCACTAAAATTTGTAAAAGTTCAACTATCAAACTAGGGTTTCCACAAGTCTTCCATAATTACACTATCCACATATCATGAAAAAAATTGTGATCTATTTGATTCATTCCATGGCTCTTAATTTTCTTGAACACCTTTCTTAATCCTAAAGAAGATATAGAGCATCTTATTCTACTTACATACTTCACCTTAGTACTTAATACGTAACCACAAGAAAGTACGTATGTATACTAAAAACGATCAGAAATCACAGTTAAGCGTCTCTACTTCAAAAGAAGCCGCCATTCCTCAGCACATTCTCCCCTAAAAAAAAGTTCCCCGCATCGCCAATTATCGCAATCGCATCTCAAATCCATCGGAATGCAATCACATCCTCGTTCATCCGTCAGCGATGATCCCATTCTCGGATTTCCCACCGCGTTTCCATCGGCCGCGTCGAATCCTCGTTGCGCAAGCAACCCTCGATCAGCGGAGAGACATCGACGCCCGAGGCACTTCCGGCTCGCGATAGCTACGGATCGCTTTGCCGTTCGATCGCAGCCGCGGGGAG
Organism: Calliopsis andreniformis; assembly: GCF_051401765.1. NCBI lineage: Eukaryota > Metazoa > Arthropoda > Insecta > Hymenoptera > Andrenidae > Calliopsis > Calliopsis andreniformis. The sequence continues at coordinate 9,336,595 of NC_135073.1, read as the reverse complement.
GTGGAATGATAACGAATCGAGGGGAACGAGCACATGACAGATCGGCCAGCGGTAAATACACCTCGCCTCGTTAGAACGAAATAATATCGGCGGGTTTGCACGTTCACCACCTACGGTTCCCCACCTAGCCCTGGCTCCTCGGTCCCGCTTGAGGTAGGTTAGGTCGCGCGCTACGTGTCCCGAGCTATTACCAGTTAATGACTCTCGCTATACATTCTCCTCGCCTCTTCCTCAACCCCTTCTCCAGGCCTGCTTTCTTCCTGCATCTTCGAGGAGGCGCTCGTTAACGACGATCCCTGAACAGCTTCGTCGAATTTCGATCGGGGAGATCCTGGGATGAGGATCTCGCGTTGGGTAGAAAGTACGGAAGGCTTGGAAAGTTTGGAGACCTGGTTCTTTTTAACTGACTGACGGAGGGGAACCTTGGCGAATTCGTAAATGACTGTGGCGCGGTCTGAAGGGGCGAGGAGGGGTTCCACGGGTGAGAAAGCTCGTGTGAAAGGATACGTTTGCGATTGAAAGGAGAGTTCGCGATCGTGATCGATCTGTCGGTGTCGATGAGAAGTGACGAAGCTGGGAATTGAACCTGTACTTGTTGCTGTTATTTATTGTGTAGTCGATTCTGTGGTAAATCGCCATGTCTCTGGGCTCTCATTAGGTGTATATATTGGGTCAGTAGTGGGGAATGGTGAAGGGTAGACAGGAAATTGAATGACATCAAAAACATTAATATTTAGAGGATCGTAAATTTGAATATTTGAAAGCTGGAAAATGTAACAATATTTGAAATTTTGAAGGCTTGAAAATTTAGCAGATTATCAATTTGTAGATTTGAAAATTTGAATATATGTTAAGATTTGAATATTAAAAATTCAACTGATTGTAAAACTTGAATATTCAATGACTCGCGTATTCGAATATCCGAAAACTTGAATGTTTCCAAGCCAGTTCACAAACTGACTCCAGAAAGCCTGCCAGCCATAGTTAATCGAAGACCCAATAATATTTCCCATGGCATGGTCAAAGTGTTCCCAAAGAGGCGACAGAAATTCGGTCGTGCTCCCAAAGAGTAATTTGTGAGCAAAGAGCGTGGCGACTTAAGTGCAGAGGAAACCCCTATGACCGTAGGGGTGCTAATTTTATCCGCGGCCGTGCATGGTACCGGGCGCAACTGGCCACGATCTCAAGAGAGAGGATTGTGAATAGTGGAAAGGGACACTCGGTACGGCGGAGACCCGTCGCGAAAAGGGAACACTTGCACACGGCATTGTGGGCTGTCGTGCGTGCACGCGTATGCGTCTCCTTTGTGTCTCATTGTTGAAGAAATGGAAGGCGAGCCAGTACACCCGATACGACGAGTCGCCAATGCGAGACGGCCTTTACTTCAGGGACGGTTACGTGCACGCTCGCCCTTCGGAATGCGCGTTTATCGAGAAAAATGCTGGCCACGTAACGCGTCGTTTCGTCGCTGAAGAAATCGAATCGGTAGCATGAAGTTTATTTTTTGTCGACCTCTCTGTCGCGTATGGGTATACATCTTTTATGCATGTTAGCGGGGATGCAAAAGGTTGCAACCTGTGTATAGCTACTTGCATCTGTCTGGAAATAAACGTCGTTCTTTTGTACTGAATTCATATTCAAGAAACTTTTTGTAACACTTCGATGGCAGCGTGAAATTGTATTATTAGAAAGTACAATTGTAAAATACTTGGGTTTTTTTCAATTTTTAAAGGATTTGTAGACATTTTATAATTATTACAGTGTAATAATACATGAAAAATGGTTTAGATAAACTACTTCAGATAGAGGAATTTAAGATGAAAAGGTATAAAATAATTGCTATATGTTCTTGCATTCTATTTGGAATAATTTCGTGACATTTCTCAAATTTTTATCATTTTCTGTGTCATGCATTTCATCAGATATTCAAAGAAAATTATTGTATAATGCTCATTTTTTTGCACTATTGTATAATGCTATTGTATAATGCTCTTTTTTGTCACCTTGCATACGAGCAGTCTTCACTCTATGCAAAATAGCAGAGGTTTTTTAGTTTCAAAGGTACCGCCCCCATTACGCTAATGAAATATTAAATATGTTCATATTCTCGGAACACGTTCAGCGTAGAGATGCAGTGCAAATCGTCGAAAAAAGGTCTGGTGAACTATGCAAAGCATTAAACCGGTTCTGGCGGTTCCAAATCTCCATAGGGCAGGACCGAGTTCCTTTTTTTCTGCTCCTTTCTCTCATTCTTGTCACAGTGACGACACCACCCCGCTCTGTATTATCCTAGCGCAGCGAGAGGTAGTGTCTTTTACACCCCGCTGGTCTGAATATCTGGCCTCTGACATGGGATTTTTAGCCAGTCGGTGCCTTTGCCTTCGTTATCTCTAAAAAAGAATCGTGAAACAGAGAAAATGGGAGTCTCTGAAATTTTGAAAAACTCAGTCCACACGTTTTGCGATAATACATTTCATCTGAGATAAATGGGTTTCGATTTAATAGGAATGGCTGCAATTAAAAATTATTATTATTATTTCTAGGGTTTGCAGGATCTAAAAATTCGGAAGTTTTTAATATTGTAATTTTCAAACCTTTCAAGCTACTAAAGTACACGCAATAGTTCATACAGAATATATTTGATATTTGATTTCACGAGTCTCACAAGCCTCCAAAGCCCGATTAGAAAATCTGCATCCAGGGATCTCTTTTTGCATCTACCTTCCACGCTCCTTTATCTCTGACCATTTCTGACGTCTACATCACACGCATAGTATATTCCTAAACGCTGAATGGCATTTACCACTGGCACACCACTTCTTCCCCTCATTACTTTCACTTTCCACAGTATCCATAAACTCCTCCGACGAGTTCATCAAACCGTCCAGTCAGTTTTACGATGTCCCATCCATCCCCTGACGACCTCGCTCCCACCGTGATTCTCACAGGCCATTATGCAATCGATGTTCCAATAACCGTGGGCCCACTGTCGCGGACTGTCGCGTCATTTTTCTCGCATTAACGTCCCGTGGACACGGGTCGGCGCAGAATTTATCGAAGAGGGCTCGGACAAAACCGAAATTACACGGCCGTCAGGTCTTCCCAGGGTTGCGCAAGAACCCTCCCGCCCCAGGAGGAGGCATTAATCGTGGCTTCGAGGGCCATTATCGACGCGGCCGTGGCACAGTCGAAACGGCATAATGTCCCGTGCGCCCCGCTGATCAGTTTTGAGTCGTCCGTCACTGGTTCGGGGGCCCAGCGTCGCCTCGCGGTAAAATACCAACGGAATTCGTATTCCGTGTAGCGGAGGAGATAAATCTGTGCTGGGCCGATGGCAGCAAGGATGAGCCGGGAGGAGGATAAAAAGAGGATGCGCGGGGCCAAGGGGGCGAGGGGTGAAGGAAGAGCCACGCCTTTGTCCTGGGACGTCCACCGATCTTTCACCAGGAAGACGCAAGAAAAAGAAGATTACGGTCTCCTTGGGTCCCTCTGCGGATCGTACGAGACCCTCGGCTTCGTCGATAGGCTTCTTTCTTTAAAACGCGAACTCCCGTGCGTTATCGTGAGGGACCATGCTTTTTTAGGTGGGAGGTAGGTTCGAAGGCTTTGGGAGAGGGAATTATTTTTGCTGGTGATATGGTTAATTTGATGCTTTCAATGTTTTCATTTGTTGATGATGAGAGAGGTCCTACAGTGATTTCTTGAGATCACTAGAGATATTAATTTATTTTCTAATGTCAGCTGATCTCATGGTGGCTCATTTCGGTCTTACCAAAGGCATGAATGACAATGTACTATATACAGCAAGTGAAATTCCTTCTATTTTAGTTCCAGGAATTAATAATCGAAAAATATATATTATGTCATACTATGAAAGTAGATTCTGATATAAAAATAGTGGTTAGGTATAAAGTACTAGCAAAGAGGAAAAATGATTAAATAATTAGAAGCACTTAATGAATTTTGTTCGAAAAACTCCAGAAACACTTTAAGTGACCTACTGAATCAGAATTCTCAGACACGAAACTTCTCTCTAAATGTTCCCAATTGCAAGTCAAATTGAACAATTCTATAATTAAATAATGCACAGTCTCGTTTCCCTCCTCACCCACTTTTCTCCAACACCGACTCACAGAGCATATTCATTCGCTCGCCGAAAGTTTCTATTTACAACAACAATTTTCACCCGATTCCGCGAACGCAGGCATTTCATACGAATAAAATCTCTGCATATGGATGTGATTCAAGAGCGTAAAATGCAAATGCTCGGTTTTCGTACGCTTCAGCCGACGAACAGCTAGGCGCGGGTTAATTAGATGAATAAATTAAAAGTAAGAGTTGATTTCCGCTACAACGGTGGCTGCTTCTTCCGAAGTTTCTTAATCTTCTCCGGAAGCGGGAACGCCGCGAAGTTTCTTTCTCCGTGCGGTAAATTGGTTTCTCAGGTTCCCCAACGTCGTAATCACCTTATAAAAGTGCAGAACTGCCTGTTCCCTTTCATATTTCACAACGGTGCGAAAGGGACTCGACGCTTTCGAGCCATCCAATATTCACCGATCACGTGTATGATTTACCTCGAAGAAGGCTCCGATTACGATTGGTATATTTTTTCTCGCGCGATTCTGAAATTAATTAAGCCCGTTCAAAATAAAAATGGGCGAAATTTGATCGCTGGATGAATTATCGACATGGTTAATCTGGGTGTCGAAATTATGAGGTGACTGGTGAAAGAAATTACAGAAATTTATACTTTCTCTCGGATTGAAAGGAAAGTTTGATCGAACTTTCTGTAAAGCTAGATTATATTATCTGGAAATATGTTTAGGAAGAAAGTTCCTGTAATTATTTTAATATAGAGAAAAGAGTATTACATTGAAGATATAAAGGGTGGATGGAGAAATGATTAAATCGTGAATTTCTAAACGAATGCTGTTTACTGAAGTCATTGATTAATCGTAATTTTTATCATACGATCATAAAAGGGAATTCAGTATTTCAGTCTCGGGAGCTAAGTAGTCAAAGTTTAATATTCTTCCTACTTGCCTCCATTCCTCTCTTTTTACACTGAACACACCTGCAGCCAGCTACAAAGATGAAAGGAATTATAGATCATGCGCTTTTATGTCGTTATCCATCCTCATTCTCATTTCTATTTTTAATATTCTACTTTCTTATGTAAAAGGAGATCTAGTGTTCCAAAATTAATTAGGATTATTATTGTTCAATTTTTCTGCGACAGAAACTACTTTAAAAATTATTTTATAATTAATTAATTCTTATCTGTGTTTCGTATTTATTAAAATCTATTATAAAAATTTTAAATTAGAAGCAAGTAACAATTAACATAATCCCTGCTGCTTCTCGCAGTTCATCTACCACATGGGCCATCCTCGAGGCCTCAAAATGCATGAGTCCAGGACTACAGTTTTTCTGAGTTTCTATAATCTCAGGGTAAACGAAAGTTTATGCACGCCGCGTATTAATTCATCCCTTTCGTGGCGTAAATCATTGCCCAGCCACACCCACGCCGGTAATGGATTTCGTCGCCTGCGAACGCATAATTCCGGTTTCACAAATGATAGCTCTTGCACCGCGTGATTAGCCATCGCGAACTGGAGGGTTGCATTTATGATCGGGGGTGTAATCGTACCAGGTAAACTACTACCGAAAGTACTGAAAAATCAGCTCGAAACTGGACCTGCTTCTAATATTAAAAATAATTCCGTTTGCCAAAAAAAGATTAATATGATGTACGCAAAATAGATTAATTAAAAAAAAAAATAATGTATTTAAAAGAAAGTTGCCTTGGAAACTGAGTTCGGAGCTTCGGTGAGAGTGATTACAGAAATTTATTGCTTGAAATGTGTCTAAAAGTCTTGTGATACCAGTTTTCTATATTTATAAAAATCAAATATACATTGGAAGGGTAATAAAGTAGAATTCGAGTGGAAAACTTGTACATTGGATTGGTGTTTTAGAATAATATTTCCATAGAGAAAACAAGCGAAGCGTTCTTCGTGATCGAGGGCACGTTCGAACCTTGGCGCACGCGAGAGGGTGTGGCAACCACGAGCGAAGAGGAAACGCACGTTCACCGACAGCCCATGAATTTCCGGTCCATTTAAGTCCCTGAATCGCTGTAGAACTCGCATTGTCTCGTGTGGCATTTTGACATTACTTTAAAATTTGCGCTATGCGTTGCTGAAAGTGGTTGCTTCCGCTGAAAATTTAAGTGTCACTCCAATAAAAATACATAAAAGAACGAAAAATGAAAAAAGAGAAAATAAAAATGCTGTTACACCATACAAAAAGTCCATAGTGCTTTGAGAAATTTTATTTAAAAAGGCTATTCCTTTCACAAAAATAATATTTTTAAGTTAGTAACAAGGAAGAAAAAAAATTTCTGAATTAAATAGTGTCTATACTATCAATAGGAACAAGTAATAGTTAAGCTGTTTAATTTGTGAACGTGTTACAAAGTTTTCTGAACGATACTTGAGCTCTGCTATTGCGAGGAAGGAGTAGGAATTTCAGGTATCTGAAGGAGATATGAACCTTAGGTACCTTTCATGATTGTTAATTACACTTCAAATTGAAACTGCGTTCCTGCTGGAGGCTTTTACGAAAATGCGAATTGTTTCCAGGACGCAATGCGATCGTACGACCGAAGGAACTCATTAGAGTAACGTTTATGCAATGTAAGGTCATAAACAGCGTACAACGTTGGCATATATCACGGAACAAAGGTTGAGTTGTCGGGAAATGGGGACGAATTGCAAAAGAACCTTCAGTAATGGGTGCGGGAATAGATAATCTTGCATTCTAGAAACGGTAATAAACCAATAAAAATGATAACTGAATATCCGGATTGGCAACAATTCAATATAACTTGACCAGCTTCTGGTAGCTACCTCTACATTTACTTTGCATCATTGTTTCACTGCTATAACGGCATAAAATTCTTCGTCAATAATTCTTGGGGTGTTAAGCCAGATCTTGATCGTTAACTGTTTGCATATTCTACTTGCTTTTTGTGCATTAAAAAAGTTATGAAAGGGGAGTAGAAATACTCTTGCTCGCTGAAGATTTATAGCTTTTAAACATTTCTTTTATTATGCAAGTATAAAATATTCAGTAGTTGAACATTATCGTCGAAGGAACCCTCTCGATGGAGAACGCAGCAAAGAAGGGAGCGTAGGTTCTTTATGATACTCGCTACTCTCGCTAGGGATTTGAAGGCAATTGGAGGGCACTTAGAACCGAGACACTTCATTTGCATCTCTATGAGTCGCAGACGTGCAACTACACACGTGAATCGGAGACAACAACCCCGCTCACCGACGCACGCTTTTGTTGCATCTTTTCTTCTCTGATGCGGCCCTCTAAATGCTAGAGGAATTACCATTACGTTTTCCTATTGTCAGCTGTTAAAAAGGAAGTGTTAAATTCATCAAAGATTCGAGTTTGGAGAGATGAAAGAAAGAAAGGATGATCTCAATATTAACGTTACAGTAAAACTAAAAACAAATTTTCTATTTATCATCCCTCAGGTGGCACTAGAAACCTACAAAACTACTAATAAAATTCCAAAACAGAAACTCTTCAGTTTTCCTTCGGAAATTCTAATATACCTACTACCTATTTTAACACTCAGCTGTATAGTGTTGGCATTATAATATAATACACCACAAAAACACTACTATTGCATTAGAAAAATAATTAATTACAAAATACAGACATGTTACAATATCTAACTTTATCGATCCTAAATCTTCCTAAATATTTATTAAAACTAGAATTAATAAGAATCCTACAATCCCATCATCTGAGAATGAGAATTACTAAAGAACAAAAATTTATTTACAAATTGAAGATACATGGTACAATAAAATTATACAAAATTCACATTTCTCTCATCTCCAGTACTCTATCTCGTCGACACTGCTGTCTGGAGAACAAGAATGCAGAGAATTACCGATTCAGTAACGTATGCAAATACATACATACCAGGTCAAGATGGCTCGACGCTGATCTCGTTTCACTTACCAGAATCGTATGATTCCCCGTGGCTTTCCGTCGTTCCTTGGAACAGACGTTAATTAAATGACCCAGGTCGATGGAACGACGCGATCGACAGCGATCGCTCGTTATCGAGCGTGGTTGGTCGAGCTTTTTGCGTCGAAGAGTACGCATCCCGGTTGATTAATGCGGAAGTGTGAAGACAGCGTTTGCTCGATTCCAAAGAGTGCCACTGGCCTCCTGTTGATTCCGCTTCTGCGGACCAACCACGTCGTCGTTGTACTTTGTTAACTGACTGGAAAGGAATCTGTGTATTTCGTTCGTGCAACAGCTGTTTGTAACGAAAAGGGTTAGCTGAAATTATCGGTTTCCTCAAGAAAATTTTTCTCCTTCGTTGACAATTGTACTTTAGACTTGATTTAGCTTAGATGTGGAAATAGTAGAGGAACACAAGTAGAGGACACAAAGGGATGGAAATTAGGTATAGTGAATGAATTCTGTAATCTGCAACAATAGGATCATATACTGAAGAGGCGTATTTTGAAATTCATAAATAAAATATTTAGTTAAACTTGGAAAAACGGTTGTATCTCCATCATGAAAAATTTAACATTTCATATAATACACTCCAACAGAATAACAATGAGGGTTTCGGGAGTGAAAGAAATGAGGACTAACAAAATTACTTTCAGCTTCACTTATACACAAGGAGAATCAGAAAGAGTACTCTTTAAAAAACTACTCTTCAATTTTGCATATAGATGAGAGTTCAGACAATCGATGATGCTATCAAGGCGAAGGCTTCTTTCTAGACCTCCACTCCCCTCTAATTATAATAAGTCCAAAAATTGAAATTTCACAAGAGGTGGCCAAAAGGACTCCAACCCTGAAACTTTAAAGTCTCCTCGCTGATGTCGAAAAGATACGGTGGAACCTCAACTGTGACACTCAGGCTCCATCATCTCAATCACGGAAATGATCTCAAGGAACCGCTCGATTTCATTTCAGTCTACCTTCAGTGTACGCTGCGGAATATTTTCTAATAATTGATCGTGCTGAGATCTGAACCGTGCGTTATCGATTTCTGAGACGATGCAGTGGCGGTTGGCCCGTGGAAAAACAAGCGGGCGTCAAGCAACGAATAAATTTATAGTGTCTGACGTTGGAAGGAAAACGGGCGCTTGCGTAGGAAAATATTTGGAACGTTGAAACCGCGGCCACGCTTTATGCAACAGGGGTTAAACGCAGTTTTATGGGCGACTTTTGACGTCAGTGTCGAAGTAGGTCGAGCATTAAAAGCTACAGGCAGCTATGCTTCATGGAAGAGTCACGCCGCTACGTTTCGCGTTTTATGCGACAGATCGGCAGCGTCGAAGGGTGAAGGAAAAGCATCGAGTCCGTGTCCCACAATTCGCGAACGTAGACTATTGTCCAGGGATTCGGGTCGAGACAACTTTTCAACTGGTATCCTTCCTCGTTCTGATTCACTTTTTGATAAACATAATCGCGATAGCAGGAAAGGAAAACTAGAAGTTTGATTCCATTTATATTGGATAATCAGAAAATAGATTGAATTATTCTGTTCTCCATTTTTTAACACTTTCCTGTGCTTTTATGTTGAATGTTAAATCTGAAAACTTGCTGATACAAATCCTGATTATTCCAACTTACAGTATCCCTAGAATTTGACAAGAAAAGCAGCTTGTAATAGTGCCCAAAGAATATTTTTTTGCTTTTGCGACAGTATTTTGTCGTAAACCTTCGTTATTCTCAACACAGACCACGTCAAAGTATAGTCCCATTACCCCGCTGAAAAGAGAATTAAATCGAGGACAAGGATGCTAGACTCAAGTTAAAACGTTCCCCACGTATTTCAGCGATGATATTGCTTTCGTTGAAGGCAACCAAGTACGATCTTGCGAAGAGGAAACAAGATGTTCCATCAGATGGAAGTTTGATTGAAATGAGACCGATATTGAAACCCCTCGGATCGTTTCACCTCGAGAGGAGTGATAAAAACTTCAGAGTTTTTATTCCATTGAAACTTCAACGTTTAATTAAATTAATTTTGTTTAACAGGAAATCCGTTCATAATTAGAAGTTCGCTAAATTTAATTAAATACCTGTTCTATTTTTTCTCTGTGATATTTACGAAAAATAAAGCAGCTTCTCTTGAATTTTTCTGTGGATATAAGATCATTAAATATATATAGTACCAAAGCAATAAAAATAGGTATCCCAACATTTTTTTACAAAATTACTCGGTTTCACAAAATTCCTCAGATCTACATTATTTTTTTCCAAATTGGAACACCTACACAGGGTGTTCCAGATTGAAATCGACAAACTTTTCCAACATGTTTGGGAGGTCATACCCAGGAAAAAATGTTATGCACTATAGGTCGATTCATAACTATTTATAATTCAAAGAAACTATTCAAAATAACCACTTCCTTATCGTATGCACGTAGCTAGGCGAGCTTACATGGACTGCATTCACCGCGAGGTATTTGCAAGATTATTATTGATGTTAAAAATTTCAGATGTATAGTCCTTGTTACACACTTGTATGCTTACAGAATGAGCAATAAACATAGCTGCTTTGCGTAGCCATCATCGTCTAGCTCAGCGTTCCTCTCTTATCAATACGAAACATAAACATCAGAGCAATGTACAGTTACGACAAACTATCAGTATTCCTATCCATATCTCGAAAACGAAGACGAATTGACCCATGGTATATATAACATTTTCTGCTCAGAATAACTTCAAAATTCGTCGCTTTCGATCTAGGACATCTTGTACAGTATCTCTAGAAAAATAGTAAAAAATAGAAATAGGCTTTAATTATGACTCTTTTGACATCTTTGATACCTTTGACGCCTCTCCCATCCGCAATTGTTTATTTTCATAAGAATAATTCCCAGCGCCTTCTCGAGCAAGACAATCCTTGATTATACTTAGGTTACACGCATCGCCAGGGCAATTCGTTTGGAAAGTTGCCGGTTTCTGGATCGTCGCGTCTGGCCGCTGTCGCCTCAATTGCGTAAAAGCAAATCTCCTTACGAAAGGCGGCGTGTGGAACGGCTCCGCGGTGCCGTACACCCGCAGCCTTTTATTCCGCACGAAGTGACACACCTACGTGCCGCTTTATTCAGGAACATTGCTTGGAAGTCTCGGGCGGCGACCTACCGCAAAGCCGTATTATTTCGACGTCGTGGTTTTCCGTGTCATCCGTCTTTCGGGCGCGGCGACACGGGGGTTGCGCGCCGCTCGACGATGAATCATTTAATATCTCGCCCTTCCAATGCGCGAAACTCTCCTTTCGAAACGTGAAAACCGATGACAAGTCTCTTTCGTTGCGAGTAAATTACTTGGAGATAGATTACTCAAGCTCTGGGAGTGATAAGGATGGTATTATGTCAATTGGGGTTTTAATCGGGAAATGGAGTAAATATTGGAAGGATGGAAGGTAAATGTCACGATACGTGGACGCTTAAGACTGAAATGGCTCAGTAAGTGGTCGAATAATTAAAGTAAAATACCTAATATATAATTGCAATTGACACTTTCACTAAAGTGTGCTCAACAAAAATGTAGAATATAGTATACACATAGCACACAGAGTAAAATAGTATCATCACTATTTTTGTACCATGAATTTCTGTAAATTTCAAACTACTTGGTAAGATGAATTAGAATCATAATTTCAAGTTAAATTCATAGAAAGTGACTTAAGTATATTCACAAAAAAGAAATATGAGAAAATGTTAAAAAAGCAAGTCCTAAGGTAGAAGACTCTTTCGATAAACCTGTGTCACCTCGCAGAGAGTGAAAGGTCCCAATTAGTCGTCCTTGAAGGAGTCTTCTGGTTCCCCTCATCCCTGTAGCATTTCGCTCGACTCGCACTCGATCAGCGCACGCTCGTGGCACATTCCACGCGATCCTCGAAAACGTTCAAGAGCACGATAATTAATCTGCAGGGAAACCTTTGAGAGGCTGCAATCAGCGGGACCGGTGCGCGCGGTGTCGCCTGTCGCGGATAAGAAGCCCGACGAAGCAGCGGAAAATAGAGACGTTAACCTCTCTATGGCCGTCTCGGTGGCCAGGCCGAGCGTGAACCTGCGAGCAGAGGCCTCCCGCTGTTCTGGAAATCGATAAATTCACCGCGGCGATATCGATAGTGATAGCTACCTACGTTTTATCGTCGACCGACGCGCGATCGCATCGATATCGCTACGAGTCCTCTTTTTGGTCGCGGCGGGTGGTCCGCCTGCTCCCTGAAAGGCAGAAACGCCATTCCCTTCAGCGTCCTTCTGTCCCCCACTTTTTTCCATCCATTTTCTCCTCGTGCCTCCTTCTGCCACGGCCTTCTTTCCGCAAATTCGCTCGCTGCCCAGACCTGTTCTCTTTTCCGGCTCGCAAATCCCCTGTGGGAATTTCGCGCGCCGCTTGTTGGGGCAATTAACCGAGCCGTAGAAAGAAATCTTTCTGAGCTACTCGTGGCCACAGTGGAAATCCTGCGAGTGTGTATGTGCTGTTCGAGGCCTCCTCGTGCTGGCTCTGCGGAGACTATGCGGAAGACGGGCTTTCTTGCTCTGCTGCTTGTATGCAAATTTCGTTGGTTCCTCGGGGTTAGAGCTTCAAGTACACGGGATGCCTCGAAATTAAGCTGTCTCGCGAGATTTAGATTAATCGGACGAGATGGAGCGTGTGAAAGTATCGTGGACGAGTTTTGGAGGTGAATGCACGATAGAGTTGTTGAAGATGCGAGATATCTTCGTGGTAGGTTGTTTGGAAATTGTTCACGGTGCTTGGGAAAGAGATATTGATAAGGGAATGTGAAGATAGAATAGTGGAGATTAATTTTTATATGGAGTTGATCTATTTGGACGTGGGATTGTGGACAAGTCTTTTGAGGACTTTTAAGTTTGAAAGTTTGGAATCATTTTATGAAGTGGATAGAATGTTCATTGTTAAATGAGTAAACTTAGGTAGTTCTATGGAATTATGATAATTTCTTATGGAATCAAAATATATTACAAACATGTTAAGAAGTATTGACTCTAAATCGAAAGAAATTTTAGCATAAAATACACTTTGAATCTTGTGTTTCTACGTGGCGTCCAAGTGGTAATATCGTAGGGTAATTATGAGAACATTATAGAGGATGGCATATAGAAGTATTTAATTTAAAAAAATTTTTAAATATAAAATTTTTTATAATTTCTTAAATCTACGTATCTTACGTATAATGACCTACAAATTTGAACAATCTATCTACTACTCTTGCAATAAATTTTTATCGAAGTTCGAAGCTCCTTCGCAGACAATTTATCTAAACGAACAGCGTATCTAATCTTCAACATTAGACGAACAACTGTTAAATGGGTTATGAATGGGCATAGTTCGGTAGCACTTAGTTCTTATCAGCAAAATATCCCATTGTTAGCCACGTTTTCAAGAATCGATTCCTCATTCTTCCTTTTCATTCACTAGACTCAGTATTTACACGAGATAAACGTTTTCTAATTCAGTCCAATTCATACCAAAAAGCTATTCAGTACGTCCTCAATCAATGAAGTCGACATTTTATCACCTTCTCACTTCATAGCTTCCACAAGAACACGATCTTATAGCCCATTACAAACCATTATCAAGAACAACTTCGAGAGCTGTCACGTGAATCCCATTCTCAGGATCAATTGTATCGCATTAGATCTCCTCCTCGAATAAACATTTACCCTACTTTTGCAGCAACTAATGGTCTCCCTCGTTCCTCGGCCAGATCGCATTCCCCACTTGTTGCAGCAGTGCACTCGCAACTTTTTCTCCCGTTGCTGCAGTCAACCGAGACATCTAAACCTAACCCCATACCACAGCCAATTCTAGTACTAGCCATGCTCAACGAAAAACAGCAACACTGCGAGAGTCCGATTCTGCACCGTAGAATCATTGCATTTTACATTAGAGCCAGCTGTGCCTTAGTAACAAAATCATTTCTTAAAAAACTGTGAAACATCTCAAATATAGTTATCTATCTCTTATTCGATTGTTGATCCAATTCGCCGTGTAGCACTGTATACTAAAGAGCGTACAATGCAGCCACTTCCTCCCGCTTCAATCGTCTTTCATTCCCTCTTTCTTCGTCCTTTACCTCCCCTCCATGTACCACGCTCGTTGCAGCAGTGCACTTGCAGCTTTTTCGCGTCCACCGTCCCAGGCAGGCCAAGGTATCCCGTTCGCATAATGAACAGCAGCATTTCGTCTCGGTTACCACTTTTTCTGACGGAGACCTTCATTCACGGTGCGCGCGGGGTCGCTCGCTGGCAGAGGAATCATTCGACTCCTTGCTCGCTAACGATCGGAATGTTTGCCCATGTAAATGTTCAGCTTGTCCTTTTCTCGTGCGGCTTGCTGGAAACGAGTTTATCGCGGGACGAATAGTGGATCATACATAGGACTGGGGGACCTATCGTTGATAACGATGCCGCTGTTGGTCGCGTTGCAACCCATTAACTCGTGATTCAGCGGGGACGATTGCGTTCTCGTTTTTCGAGATTTATCGCGGCTCGTGGAACGGTCTGAACGTTGTATTCAACGAACGGAGCATTCTAATCGGGTTTCGCTTTTGTTGCAGAGATCGAAGCGCAAGAGGCTTGCAAATGGCTGAGGGCGGCAGGGTTCCCGCAGTACGCGCAGATGTACGAGGGTAAGTACACTATTTTTCATTTTCAACAATTTCAACGCTGCGTTTGGGTGCGCGTTGTGATTCTTCAGCGTTATCTTGATTTTGTTGCTGAAGTGGGAATGGTGTGTTTGTTTAATGATAAGATTGCGTTTCATTTCAATTGAACAGGGTGTGTGTTATTGAATGGAAGTAGACATTTTTATTGGTGATTTATAAATTGCTCTTGTGGCGATTATGAAATTTTTTATTGAGGAGTGATTACCTCTCTATAAGGAAATATATTTTTTTACACTCTGTAGGAATTTTCAGACGTTCGAGTCTAATTTTTCAATTTAACTTTTTTACTGTTCTACGTTTATACAGGTATATAGTAAGTACTATACGTGTCTCATGGAAAGTCTTCTAGAAAGCATTGCCTCTAACTGGGTAGAAGACTTCTCACGAGACATGCATCGTACTTAAGTATATGCACTGATGGAGTCTATGCATTTGTTGGAGTCTTTACTATGTTACATAACTATTTATTGAGACAAGTTTAAAAGCCATAAAGTAGCGTCAATTACCAGATAAGATTTAAATCCTAGTCGTTTGAGAATCCTTTCTTTTCAAACTAAAACACTTCCAAGATAACACAATTAGGATGAAAGACACGGGGGTGAGGTCTCGTTGCTCCCAACAATTCCAGTTTACTTTCAATCTACTTGAACGATAATGGGGATTGATCCCTAGGCAAGACTGCCTGGCGCCTCAGCTTTCAAAGATTATTTCTAAATGGTGAAACACCAAGTAGGTAACAGAGAATTGTTAGATGTGTCCAGATCAGGGTAGATTATCATTCAAAGATCTTTCACGAAATTCGAGCGACCTCTTCTTCTTCGTTCTCTTCACCTCCTCCTGGGGCCATGTGGTTCTTTTCACTGGAGCGAAGGGAGTCTCCATTTTTGGTCCTTAAATGATCACGTATAGCAAAAAGGTTGCTGGTAACACGTCCAAAAAGGGGTGACCCTTGAAATAGTGGGTGTCAGCTTTCCAAAGCATCTAGAAAAGTGTTAGTTTTCTTGTTTGGTCGAAAGGGATCAGGACTATTCTGAAATACATTTCAAATGACTGAAGAATGGCACTTTATCTTACTCTGTTGTATTATTATTTACTATCGTAAGTGTTTTCACAGTACCATTATATTATTTTATATATGAAAGAATTATTGCTAAAAATGCGTGAAAAAGTCCTATAATAATTGTAATTTTGTTGAATGATTATTATCTTTTTCAATAAGTTCTTTGTATTTCATTCTCGATTCTTCTGCGTTCTCGATTATCATAATATTATATTTCCGTGTTTCTTCTTATTACAACTTGACTCTAAAAGAGTTCATATGCCACATGGCTCACAGACGTACGTGTCGAAGTTTTCAGTACCCACGCATGTGTGTGTCATATGCGTAATGTGTTTGGGAAATCGCAAGGAAAATAAACACAGAACCAGTGAGTCAGTTGGTATGCATGCAATCAATCGAACGTCTCCCTCAATTTCTTCATCTTTCTTCCCTTATCTCTTCTTCCACGTCTTTTTTTATTCCGATTATTGTATCAATACTTCTTCCGTTGAAAATTGGAAACCTTTTCCTCTTCGAGTCATCATTACCACGTACTTAAGCACCATTCTGAAGAAAGATCACGTGGCGAAAGCACACCCGTCAAACAGTCATCGGAGAGATGGAACGAGCTTCGAAATCGAGGAAAAAAGTGGACATGGCGTAGGCTTACAGTATCCTTATGAACGAGGGGGGGTCAGTTTGAGAGAGGGTGGTCCGTGGACCACCAAAAGCGGACGAATGAGAATGTTTCGACGGCTGTCTCTGGTGTACGTGAGATTTTTACTAATATGCTCGGCCTCGGAAACAAAGGTCTCCCTGTGTTTCGTGCTTTCTTTTTACCGACTACGTACCTCCATAATATTAGAGTATAAATCTGAAGGTCTCATTGTTCGGCAGCCTTGGCCGAACGGCTGCGTTTTCGACTGCAACCGTGGTAGGTAAAAGAAACGTAATGACTTGGCTCGACGAATCTTATAATAATTGCAAAAACCCTCGAGATATTCTTTCCTACTGTGACATCATGTTTCGATTGTTGTTGATGTCTGGGATTTATATTGGAATACATCCCTGTCGAAAGCTGTTTCAGAAGTGAATCTTCGACATAAAGATTTGCCTTGACAAAATGCAGAATTTATACAGTCGTTTCGCTTTGAAGTTCTTGAGGTTCTTGTTTCGCAGAAATTCATGAAGTAAAAATGAAGAAGTATACATGACTTATGGCGTACATTTCTAATATCTTACATTTCTAATATCCACAGGGAAGTCTTCAGTAATTTCTAGTTGCAGTTTATTTTATTCTAAAATTGTCCAAGCAACTCTCCTCCTACCACTGTCTATTTCTTCCTTTTTCCGAAAAATCATTACGACCATCGTGTTATCAACACAAAGGCCTTCAGAAATTCACGTGTTTTTTCAAAGATTCATTATTCTGAGAACTGTCAGTTCCATAACAAATCACTGCTTTCGCAAAGAACCATCGCTTCGGGTGTCCATATTTTCCTATTCTTAGATGCTTTCGACATCTTCGAACGGCGAGTAATGGCACTTTACCGGAAGTCATCAACCTAGAAACTCGGCTAAATGAAAATTCCATGAAAGGGGGTGGTCGGTAACACGTGACACGTGGGTAGAGTGGATCGAATCATAACGCGAGGCGAGAGAAACTTATTATTAGAGAGCAGCTTGATGCGTCTGGACATGTTAATACTTATCATAATGGACCCTTTGTCGTGCCGTCTGCCAACAATGCATTCGTTATTGCACTCTCGCGCCTGCATTCTTGCAGTGGCGTTTGCACCGCTGGCAACCGACCGCTGCCCTTTTTACCAATCCCATTAGTTGGCTATTGTTTTATTCGACGGTTTATTTCCACCTCATCCACTTCGCCCTTGCCTTCCGTGCGACTTGTAGCAGGTGATACTCCTCCAAAATTGGAACCAGCAGGAAATACTCCGTAAAGGGCACCTGTTGATTTCTTTCTTTGGCTCCTTACTTAGTATTTGTACATTAAGGCATCAAACGACGCTCATGAAAAAATTTCTATTCATAAATTTAGCATTCCATGTCTCAAATGAATCTTTTATTTATTTCTCTTTCCACAAATTTAATCGACTTAAGTTATAAAAATTCAAAATTTCTACTTGTCAAAAATACAGTATTAACGAATAAAAAGTATTATCAAATATATTTTTAAGGTCCCTTGCAAACCTAGAAAGTTTCTAAAAGAACCGAGTCTAAATATTTCTTAGAATAATTTATATTTGATAGAATTCCACTGTGAGTGATACCTTAAAGTACCCACAGGGCATAAAGGGTCACAGACACCCATCTTAAATAACCGATCTCCGCTCTCTTAGAAGGCACAGTTTTCGAAGGCAGCCTCTGCCGACGAACGTGACTCGCGTATCCACGGGATGCGTATCACGGATACCAGAGACGGTATCATGTTCGAGGTAAACGAAGTTGCTCGCAACCTGCCAAGAGAGCGTGTCGCGTGGTAACATTGACGCCAGGTGCGCGTACCACAGGTAAAAGGACTAATAACTCGTGTTCTACGGTCATTAACGTCCTTGGGCCAACGAGTAATTTCAGGTCTTTCTTCAATTTCAAAAGCTCTAACGCGAGAATAATAATCAGCCGAACGTCGCGGCTCAGTGATTAATGACGAGCTGTGATTTTTCTGACCGCGACCGACTCGCACCGCCAATTTGCGACCAGATAGACTCGCTGCCGGCTAAATCTCCACAATGTTGCGAGCGAGATTTATGTAGAAGCAAGCGGAGATTTTAGTCGTCGAATTATAACGACTGGCAGCGCGCCGTGTTGGCGTAAATTCTCTGCTGTCTCGTTACCACGTTTGCTTAAATCAATTTCCGATCGATTCGGGAGATTGGATCTCTGTCAGATAGCGGGAGCCTTGAAGCAGCTACCAGTCAGTCTGTCTGTTGTCTGGCCGGGTAACTGGGATAGATTGCAACCAGGGCGCGGATATTTTGCTGCACCAGTTTCTTTTAAGGTCTGTTTTCTATAGTGTTTTATGATGCAGGTAGAAAGTAGGAGTATTGGCAGTTCATAAATTGAAACCTTGTCTGTCAATATAACGACGCAAGTTTGTGAGGTGGATTTTCTACGTAATGATATAGGTAGACTGTAGACTTACGTGATGTATTCATGTGGGTTAAGTAAAGTGATCCACTTGAAATTGTGATTTACATCTGCGAGGGGTTAATATATTCGAGAATTTATTGGTTTAGGGAGGAGTAAATAAAGTAGAAATAGAATAGATATATAAAATACACAAGTTTCAAATTCTTAAATTTTAGCATACTCTGATATTTAGATAATAAAATTTTCAAATATTATGGAATTCAAATGTTCAAATTTTCCAGTATTTAATTCAAACTTTCCAGCAATTAAATATTTCAGTACCAAAATTTTTAAATATTTGCATACTAAAATTTTCAAATACTATATTATTCAAAGTTTTTAAATTTCAGTACTAAGGCTTTAAGATATTCAAATATTCAAATATCTAAAAATTCAAATATTCAAATATCTATAAATTCAAATATTCAAACATCTAAAAATTCAAATATTCAAACATCTACAAATTCAAATATTCAAATACCTAAAAATTTAAATATTCAAACATCTAAAAGTTCAAATATTCAAATATCTAAAAATTTAAATATTCAAACATCTAAAAGTTCAAATATTCAAATATCTAAAAATTTAAATATTCAAATATCTAAAAATTCAAATATTCAAATATCTAAAAATTCAAATATTCAAATATCTAAAAATTCAAATATTCAAATATCTAAAAATTCAAATATTCAAATATCTAAAAATTCAAATATTCAAATATATAAAAATTCAAATATTCTTTCCATTTCTATTTCAAGATACCTCAACTGCACCAAACAAGACCAGTCTCAACGAACCACCCCCTCGATCCTAAAAGAACGATCCTTCAAATTAAATAGTCCACTTCCTCCACTCAGTCAGCCTCCACCCTTCACGGAATGGCCACTATCCCCGATCCCCATTGCAAAATCTGTTCCCTGGAAAAGGGAGGAAAGGTACTACCACAGCTGCACGAGAGAGTCAGTACACGTTACAAAATCGGCGAACAACCGACGACGCTGTTCCTTTCCCTCGGAATAGCGTCGAGTCGGGGCGCGGTCGAGCGTTCAGCCGTGCGATGAAAAGCGGTCTGTCGGACGGTATCCATCCGTCGCTAATTAGCGCACACGTGGATTAACCGTGTGGATCGCGTGTAACTGCGGCCGCGGGTGTACGGTACGTAAAGTATCGAGTCACGCCTCTCCCGTTTCCATTATATTAATCAAACGAGCCGAAGAGGGGGAGGGCGGGAAGGGGGTAGTAAGGGTGTAGGTCTGGTCGTTGTTCGACAACGCTGACTAAACGCGGGCGGACTTGCCGACAAGACGTAACGCGGCTTGTACGACGCAGTGTGAAATCTAACCCGGGAAAATTTTACGGATACCGCCTAGATTTTTCGTATTCCTCGCCAAGAGCGCAGCGTGGCGCGTGAACGAGGCTCCCTCGGCGATTTCGCCGCGGTGGAATTGGGCTAATGATCGGCGATCGTTCGACAACAGTCGATTTCGACGGAGCCTCGATTCTCTCCGTGCTTCGTCCTTCTTCTATTCTCGCCGATTTTCTTGTCGAGAATAGATGTTTAGTGTTAGCCTGTTTATTCATTTGACATTCCTCGACGATGACGAGGATTAGTTGTATAGTACGAGGATAGTTGAGATGCTTCGGAATTTCGTTGGAAATAAACCGCGGGATATAAAAGTGGATGGAGGATTATTCGCCCGTGCGAATTGGCTAGTTAGAGGCTATTTGTAAAAATAGAGGCATAGTTTATGGGGGTGTTGACTCATGAACCCTGTCCAAACAAACTGGCCACGAGGGATTTAGGGCTCCTTTGAAGTTTGAAATTGATGACTGGAAATTTTCTGGTTCTGCTATTGTCTGTTTGTTTGGATCCCCGGGATGAGGGATGTTGCGGAAAAGTACTGTCTCTTGGGTGGTTTCTTCTCGGGATACTTGTATGGCTTGCTGAGGGAATGAGAGTTGCGAAATCTTATCCCGTCGGATTTGAATAGTAATTTAAAACGTGGAGGGGTTGGTAAAAATTAGTATATTTTCGACTGACGACCACGATACACTATTATAACTAGAATTTGTATTTTCTGTAATTATTTCCAAACATTCCCTATCAGTGGTACAGTATCATCAATGACCACAATGCCAGAGTCAAGCTGTTAAAATAATTAATTACTGTTCAAAGAGTCTCAGTCTGATTAGCCTTCAGAAACGATTCAATTATGCTCCAAAACATTGTCCCATAATTTTCAAGCGGAAATCAATTCAGCTTAAAGGCTGGAGACACTAATCAGGAGATATTAGACAAAACGAAACTTCCAGCGAGAGCCTTAAACAGTTCAACATTCATATTCGCAAATCTAATTACGAGAACCTCGATTCCCCGAGTCTCTCCAATTAACCCAATCTCAACTCAAACGGAATGATTTCCAAGGCCCCCGTTTAATGGGATCCAAGCCGTTTCGAGCGCAGTAGTTCAAACACAGCGATCCACGCGTTAATTTGTATTTGCCATCGGCCGCGTAACGACCGACTCGTTGCAGAATAATAAGGCATCAGGCCCGTCCTTAATCACCGCCAAATATTCTCGTCGCGCAAATACCCCAGAAACCTAATGAACCCTCTTCGAGAGAGAGCGCTCGTTCCTCTACATCCCACCTCCATCAATCCAAAGGGAAGGTCCGGTTCCTTGTACTATTCTATTCGCGCTGCACCAGCTGTTAATTAAGCACTTGCAGGATAAATTAATTCGTCTTTATTCAGTTTAAACTGCTACTAGGAATATCGTGTCAGATTTCTAAATGTTAATATTGCAGTGCCATGTAATATAAAATTATTGAGAGTAACGTGTAGAAATTTTGTAGTTTTTGGGATTATTGATTTTTGTATATTATCTCAAAGTCTTTTTTATATCCCAGATGAAATAGACAGTACGTTTTGGAAAATTGTTTTAAAGCTAATTTGATGGCTTTAGTCTTATTATACAATGGATAAACTGATCCAGTGACTCCTAGTTAAAATATGAAATATTTGGTAAAAGAATTGCACTTAGGTAATTTGTGTCTTTAAATTCGCCATTCATAAGAAATTCATAAAGTAGGTTTTAAAAGTATTTAGGTCCCTAAATTATATGGGATATTTGGAAAATTCATTGAATGATTTAAAAAAAATTTACAAAACTTTAAGAATGAGTTTGCAAACATCATTATCTTAATTCTTTCACAAGAATTCCGTGCACAAACTTACTATAAGTGCAAATAGCGAGTATTAAACGAGCTTCGTCCAGGAAAATTGGCGTGTACGACAGGCTGTCATAGTCGTGACGGTTCCTGGTAAAAGACAAACTGTCTAGCCGCGAGAACCGCTGCGATTATGGTCTCGCGATCGCGAGTCGACGAGGGGTGAGCGCGAGGGAGACTGAAATGGCAACGAAAACGGAAACGGAGGAAAATAAAGAGGCTCGAGGGATATTGGCGGTGCTCCAAGCCTCGCTGAACAAGAGCAACAAGAGAGGCAGCACGTGCTTCCGACACCGCGGCGTTTCGTGAATCGTGACTTCGGCCACGACGCGACGTGTAATTTTAGTACGACCGATTGAAATTATTTTCGCGCGCGTCGGCTCGCCGTGGCTCTAATAAATTCGCGTGGAAAATGAAACGACGACCACCTGACACCGTCCCCCATTCTTCCATATGGCCAGCTCGAAATGGAGTAACGTGACGCTTGGCCAACTCTCGATGGCGACTGTTGAGAGAAATTGGATGGTGGATGCGACTGATAAAGGGATGATTCAGCTATTAAAGAATAACGCTGAAACGAGGGAATTTGTTCTTTCTAAATGACGCTGATTTATATTAAAATTGCATTTACATTAAATCTGTTCAATTCTTTAGATTCATATTCCATTTTAGGTACACACTGATTTTAGGCGATTAGTATTCATTGAATATTATCATTGTAATATTTATTCTGTACTCTCTTTTTGTGAATTGGGTTTTAAAATGGATTTCAATTTTATGTAGAGTTAGTAGTGGTTGTAATATTGATATTATTTTTCATTTGACTGAGGTGGGAGATTGGACATAGACATATACAATCTACTGAGTCGAATATGTTATAGAAGTTATAGCCGCCTCTTGAGATGAACGAACCCATTAATTGTTTTCATAGGACAAATTCGCCGACGATAAAGTCTGAAATAGAAACTATTAACAAGAATAGAACGTGGAATATATCAGGATTAGCCTCGCGAGCAGAATCTAATGATCCAATTTCGGGGAACAGTGAGATTCATCACATAAAAATAAGAATACCAATTGTCTTCTACGAAGCTCCATTTTCCACAAAATTAATTTTGAGGCTTTCTCTTATGAACATCCATTTGATGGGGTCCAGATACGCAAGTTTCTTCCCAGAATCTCCAAAATAGAAGCTTCGTTCTAAGATCTCCGAAAGAGGAACGGAAGAAACTGAAATTTGGAGCAACGCTGATTATTTAAACTTAACCAGTTGTTTCTTTATAATCATGAGGAGCAGGTCGTCCTAGTTAACCACGACCTCATGAAACGATGTGCGGTCATGACTGTACAGAATTCACTAGAGCGAAAAATAGAGTGCATGCATATACACTCCTAAACGAATGTGTAGGAGCCAGATATGCTGCTTTTACAGTGCGAATTTGCTGCATATGTTATGAGATGGAACTAAAAAATTACCCTGGAGTTGTGGTTGCAAGAACCTCTTGAAGTAATTTATTTCGCTACGTCAATCTCAGCTGGGGTAATATTTAACAGATAGAAGTGAATAGCTTACATAGTTGAATCTCATCCTGTGCTCTACTTAGCCTTACTGTAGAAATATTAGAGCCCATACTTCTTACATATTTATTCTGAGAGAAACTGTTTTGACAGGGACTTTTGAATATCAAATTTAAAGGTGTATCAGACAATGAATCATCTTTGGAAAATATTTTAGAGAAAGAAAATATTACAAACTTAACATTTTTTGAGTTGAGAATTTTTGCAATGAGGAATACCTATCTTGATGTTCCTAGATTTTATTCTAAATATTCACAAATGTTGAGTAGCCCAATTTCCATAAATCATTCAAAGATATTGTACTCCACTATACTACCAACTTTGCCAACAGATTCTCAACTCTCCAAATTTTCTAAAAAATCTGTGCACGTCACAATGTTTCACTAGCAAACGAAGGAAAACCAAACAGAGGTTCGACAGAAAGATTTTCAACCGAAGACGTACACAGTGAAAGTGGGTGAAGGCTTCATCAGCTTCCACGTAACAGCGAATTCCTTTCATGTTCGTACACGTACAGGGGGATTATTATTGTAACTAGGGTTGTGTTTACCCCGAGCTTTATTTCTGGCAAAAGTCGTGTCCTTCGATTTCGTTCGTGAATTGTAATCTAAGCAACCTTCGACCCACTTTCGGACACCATCGATATTTCCCGATAAACAGCCATTCGTTTCGTTGCTCGGCGCACTATTTTCAGTGGCGATGTCACGCGTCCCAAGGCTTCGCGTAAACCGTATCGTCGTTTCTTTTCAGAGTTTTTAGAATCCCGTTTCACTCGTCTGCTTCACCGACTTGTGATCCCTGGTCAGCGACGCGACCAATATTGACACTGATAAATGACGTTGAACCCGATGACTTTTTTGTTAGGTGTCGCGACAGGAGGGGTCAGTCGTGTCGGTGTTACGTATGCTTTACAAATAGGCGACCCTGTAACTAGGACGTCATTAAATTTAGATTTCGAAGGTTGAATGGCGAATTTGATGGTAGCTCTGATATATGAGTATTTAATTTTGTGGTGATGTTATAGTGTTCCACGGGACTTCTTGTTTCGATTGAATTATGGTTAAATGGGGGTCTTGAAGCTACTTGTGGCTGTTGTCATGATAATTTCAGAGCAACAGGTGTCAGGGGACTATTTTGTCACCTTGTTTCAAGGAGCGTAGATGATAAATATAGAACACTTTGCTATATCTTTTGAAGTGTGAACAAATTTCAAATAAATTTGAGTGACTGTGAACAATTTTCTTTTCAGTTTCTCAACTTTGAGAGATGACAAGTTGGTACAAATTATTGGTAGATAGCGACAAATTGCATAACCTTGTTACATAACAGATACTTTTTTTAAACCACATAGTTTTATACAGTCTTCGTTTTATGAAACCTTCCTCGAGTGCAAGGGCTCTGATATAAGATAAGAAATTATATCAGAGTGGTCTACGTGACTGGCCTTTAACTATAATCGCTTTTTGCTTGATCAACTGCAGACTCTAAGGCGCTATCTTCAAGTCACCAGCCTTTTGTCATACTACAACATCGAAAGGATGATAATGACAGATAGCCTCCATACCCTAGACCTAACCAGTTCGAGGTTAAATTCTTTATTTCTTGATCTATAGGTACTATTGTTCTATGCAACTGAAGATTGCTATTTCTCGGTATTCACTGGACTACTTCAAATAAACAACTTCGAGATAAATAAAGAAAAAGCTCCTTATATTATTTCCGTTTAAAACTAATACAAAAATCGTAAAAAATTAAGTAAAATTCAGTGCAAAATCAATTTAGATCGTTTCAGAATCCTCTGTTTGAAATATTCCTATTTTCCAAAGTCAAAGCATGAAACAAGAGATTACATTATTCACCAACTAACTGTCAATAAAGTCGATTCGAGTATATAGAACCGATGCACTTACAATGAAATTTGTCTACCACTCCATCGCCTTCAAAGAGCAACATCGCACGAAACGGAGAACGTGCTTTGCAGCAAGGATTTCAGACGTAAATATTTGAGAATCGTAAGCCGATAAAAGTCGGCTGATAGAGAGATGGCCTCGTCATCGACGATTCCGCTTGTATCGGATAAACAAAGCGGCGGTACCGAGTCGCGTACATCGTGGACACGATGTACCGATCAATTTTGACCCGTTACAGCTGGTCCGTAATGACAAACGATGTCGTTACATCTATCCGATTACACGGGGCCACGAGGTTCCATTGTGATGCCACATCATTCACGTGAGAATCACGGGTTTCGTCTGAGTGACGTTCCGTTCCTCTCCGCGAGTCTCGATGCCCATGTCACTGTCAAAGGAAAATTGTACAGAATTCTTTTTTCCCGTTACCACGTTCGCGCAACGGTCAAAATATTTGTAATCTTATTTTGGCCTCGCTGCTGAAGTTACTGCGAAGACGCTGCGCATACTTCAACGAGATCGCTGCAAGATTTTCGTTACGAAGCATGATTTGGCAGAACTGTTACACGAATTTCGTACAGTGTACTCTTCGACAACTGCTTGAAGAGTTATTAAAGTGCCATGTATCGGGATCTTTAGGCTGTACTTGAGCAATAACTTTGTGATATTAAAGTCTCCAGAAGAGAAAAGGAAGAAATTTGATCCTGGAGTACCGCGCTGCATTAGCGAACAGAAGAACGTTTGAAGAGTAACTGAAACGAAAGAACAGCAATTTTTTAAAGAAGAAGGTATATCAATATACTAATATAGAGAATAAGAAGAGTATCTGTAATAAAAAAATATTGCCTCTAAATATGACACGAAACATCTACAAATACTCTAATATAGAAATATCAATGTTACACTTCCTTAAAAGAAAGAAAAATCCCACTTTTCTGAGCTTTAGTCAGTAAAAATATATTTTAATTAAATTTCAGTAGTTAAGGATTAAATTTCTGAGACTCCATCACAAGGGTCATTGTCCAGAACTAAGTCCTAAAGCCATCCAAAAAAGTACCATGTATTCTATCACAAATGCATCGCCAAGTCCAGCAATCCCAAGTCTGAAAGAAACGTATACAGCCAATCCTGAAGTATGTTACTAATAAGAAATTTCTTTTGTGTTAGAACGCAAGGTACCTGTTAGTCGACTATACCATGACCACTAATCTCAACTTTGTCTAAGATCCAAACAAGAATTCATCCGAAAATCCAGAGGTAGTGCTCACGACACTCCTGGAGGGCCAGGAGATCCCCAGGTCGCGTCGGTGGCGCGAAATTCCGCGAAAACGCATAAATTAGCGTGGCTCGGTGCGTGAGCGCGCGGGCGCGCACGCAAAAGAGATTGGCCACTTAAGTGCCGGCAAAGTATCCGCTGGGTCGCGGTATAAATTGCCGCCCTCGCCCACCGGGACGAATTTGCATTTTCGCCGCGCGTCGAATAATTTATCTCGGCGAGATTACTTTGTCGCGGGCGCGAGAATCACGTGGGACCCGAAAGAAACCCATAGAGGCCACCATGGGGGACGGCCAGGGAAATTATTCGCGAACGATCGGACATGGATGGAAGTCTCCGCCTCGAGGACGGCTTAATCAGCTTAAACATCGGGACGATCAACCTTTTTCTACGTTTCGGCCTTATATTCGCTGTAGAATCCGTGGTCTCCTTGCCTCTTGCTTTCAAGAAACTCCAGCACTTTGCTGATATTCAATTTTCGTGCTATTTAAATATATTTTTTCGAAGAAATTCTACTTGGAGTAACGGTTGAATGAAAGTTCTGAACAAAATGAGTTAAATAATCGTGAGTGCTTTATCGACAGAAAATTTATTATAAATCTGTACCTGAAAGCCAACGTGACCTAAGTCTATTTTTGCTACTTTTTAAGGAGAACCGAGAAACAAATGTGATTATCATTACTTAATATGGTATTTAAAGTAGCTTATACTATTAAATTTTCATCGCTAATAACGTAACTTAATTAAAGTCGTATTATTCTAATAAAATGAAGAGAAAGCAATAAGATCCTGTAAAAAACTTAATTTTGGAAAAAGTGGACTTGGATTAGTCTGGCTCTGTGGTACAAAAATAATATTGAATTTCTACTGTGCCTCATATTCAAATATTCAAGGTGAGTGAAAGCAGAGTTTATTCCAAAAAAATGTATTCAGATTATTTCTTGTTACTCAAATATTACTCATTCGAATAACAGTTAACTCTGGTTTATCTGTACCCGTAAATGTCTGCGTATGTGTGGTCACCGATTTTGTGCTCGCACGTGCACCGAGAAATTGCCAGACAGATAATCTAGAATCTAGAAAGATCGTGTGGGAGATAACCAAGTTTGTTGCATATTAATCAAGGATTTTGAGATTAAGATGGAATAAGTTGAATGGAAAAGTTACAGAGATGTACAAGTTGGAACGATCGTTTGGAGATGAATAAGGACATAAAAGTGGACATCGAACTTAAAATTTGTTGCGTGTCATATTGTGGCTTCCGTGGAGGCGTATGACGAATCCTACGTGGACGTGCAATCCCGCACGTTAGAAGGAATCTTTATGACTGTATTATTATATTTTGATCTGAATTTATATCGAGAATTAACGGTACGATGTCTCTTTTAACAAAATACTATGGAACACGAATTTTTGAAACATACAACATTGTACAGTTAGAAATGATTTCATACTTGTAGGATTAAATAGAATTTAATAATGATGTATTTTTACAATTACACTGTAATGCTGATAATTTATTTATGGTCATTGTACGAACATTTTTCTCTATTTCATTCGTATACAAATATGTTGGTACTTGCATTATTTTTATTAATATCAACATATTTATTAACAGGCCCCCAACTCGTAAATAAAAAATATAACAGAAATTTCAAAGAATAATTCCTCCACCAGCCACCTACTTTCAAGCACCACTCCACTCAAGCTCTCCAATCAGTCGAACGAAAATACCAGAAAGAAAACACCGAACTTCGCCAATCGACGAATGATAGAAATCCTGTTCCTTTTCATCCGCCGTTTGTAGTAATCAAAAACTCCTCCAGGGCATAGACAGAAACGTTATCCGCGCGATCCCGCGTTCCAAGTTAGCAAAGATCAAAGTCCCTACTGAAAAAGAGCAGTAGCTTCTTTAGCAAACGTTCTAGAGAAGAAACAGGAGGCTGTGGCTCGTGTTTCCTCGAAGCGTTTCGCTTTCTCCAACAATGTTACAATTTCCTCCCACGAGTCTCAAGGTTCAACCTCCATCAGGAATTATGCAACGGGTTATCGTCGACCGCCGTTTAACCTGTCACGCGCGATTTTTCAACGGCTGGCGCGAAATCGAACAGAAATGTATCGCGCGCGTCAGGGGCTTCTATTTCGGTGCGCGGCTGAGCATCTGTTCCTCGTTTCTTTACCGCCGTCGAAGAACAGGAGCCTTTGGACTAGATGTATATAAATTATCCCGCGGTTTCTTTCTCGAACGCACCCGGAAGACGGGAAATACGAATGAATGTATCCGCGAAGACCGATGACGATTCGTGAATTTAATCTCAGGGGATCTGGGTTACGCGTCCCCACGCTTCCGCGAACCATCGTGGTTATTTATCGTCCCTTCTGTGATCGTCTTTCTTACGAACTTCTTGCGAGTAAGAAACCCCGAGAGGATTTATTCACACAACGTAATTAAATGGCGCAGTCTGTTATTCGGAATTGTCCTCCGAGTTTAAGTTCGATTCAAGCTGAGAAGACACTTGAAGAGATTTTGCCTAGTGTGAATTTAGCTTGTTCGTAAGTTTTGTTTTGAATCTTTAATTTTGTCTATGTTACATAAAACGTACTTTTATTTTTGAGGAGAAAGAGTTACTGTTATAGACTCTGCTATTTGCTCTGTGAAATGTGATGTTTGGAAGGATGAAGAAATTTTGAGAATATTTGAGAAAAAGAAATGAAATTTTTACGACTACACCCTGGAATGTGTAGATGAAGTGCCACTAGTCTTAAGTGTAAACAAATGTTTCTTTCTATAGCTTTGAAACCTGTCAAAATGTATCGAAGGAGACATTCTCCAGAGTTTAGAATCTTCATTCCCAATAACTTCATGTCACATCGAATCTCCCTCGGCAAACTTCACCCAGAGTGGCGATCAACGTCAGCTTCAACATCCTCAACAATGGTATTTCATTCAGATCCCAAAGGCCCAAGTCTGACGAGTCCACCAATCCCGTCATACTCCATACAAATAAGTGCGCCCTACCGATCCCGCAACTCATGAAGTATGCAACCTTCTTAGCGAAAAAAATGCACAAAGGACTCGAGCAACCGAGCGAGTATCAAGGAAGGGAATCGAGATTTAAGAGAGAATGGAAGAAGAGAAGAAAAAGATGTCAGAGGCCCTCAAAGAGCGTCACGTTTCCTTATTAGCAGACGTTCCGCTAGCAAGATCGCGGCCGTGATACCTTGGCTTTTGCGCGAGTCACGAAAGAATTCGACGCTAAAAACGACGAAGCAACGCGTCACCTCGGCTCGTTCATCAAAATGACGTCGATGCAAGCTCGATCACCTTACGCGATCCCTCCACGCAGCCGAGGCATTGTCGGTAATTCGACGTCATCGGCTTGTTGGTGAAGAAAACTCGAGGAGAGAGTCAGAGAGAGAAGGAGAGAGGAATGATCCGACGGGTTGGTGCACCACTTCTTTCCTGAGCTGCATGAGTAACGCACCCTTGAAAGTCTCGAAAGTCACGTGACGCTCTAGACACCGTCAGCCTTTAAGGCTACTTGGACGCTGGGCTCTAGTCTTGAAAATACTCGGCCTCGGTTGCTCCGGCTTTTGCCGCTGTCTGACGTCACGTGCGATCGGGATAGAAGCACGGGGATATCCACCTATGATGCTCTTCAGCCTCAAGTGGAATCGCCCTCTTATCCGTGCTGGATAAGATACTCTTTTCGAGAATCCTCGTTTCGCGCTGGAGCGTATTAATATCGCTTTGAAACGCTACGCGAGATGGACGTTCTGTTAGAACGCGTGTTTTTCGAGCCCTGGAAATTGGTAGTTAACTTTTGACTGTGGGTGATTATGTGGTTTGTTTTGAGGAATTCTTATCTTTTATCTTGTGAGTCACTATTGTAGAAAGAATTGTGTGTCCGAATATCAGAGTATGTTAACATGCTGAACTTGAGGAAGTAGGGAAAGTAGAAAAGTTCCATTATTTGTCTATTCGTTCAAAGATTTCTCTACTTTGCTTTCGAATATACAATCTTAAGAAACATCTTTCATAATTTTTAACTTCAACTTTCGAGTATTGGTTCCTTATTAGAGATTTTCAGGAAAAACAATTGAAGGTATAAAAAATGGGTATACATATGAATTTCATTATTATAATTAAAAAAAATAGAACGATGAAATCGTTGAAGAATAGGTGTCCTCTAAATCTCATTTTCATGATTACAGATCTTGTCTCCAAAAAGAGTATGCCTTTTGAATAAAAGGGTCTTCCTGTTGGCCTGTAAACTCATTTGTCCGATAACCTCCAGTGATAATTGCTCGACTCAATATCATGTCATCTTCTTCCTCTACTAATCGAGAATTCCTCACCGAGGTGGCATACTAATAAGGTACTCTCGCGCGTGGGTGCGAAGAAACTTTTCTTTCTCTTCACATCCACCGCTCTGACATTTCCTTTCCCACGTACCATATTTCTATGCCCACGAGTTGCCAAATTAAATCTCCACAAACAAATCGAACCGAACTCGCCCCGAAGTACAATCGAAGCATCTTTAAATAAACATTCGCCCACGCATCTCAACGCCTGACAAATGAAAGCTCTCCGCAAAAGACGTTCCAAATACATTTCCATCATCCTTGAACATTCCGAAAGCAAGTACATTACGGTATAACGTCGTCCTGCGAATATTGTTAATTAATTAACTGCCACGGTAGGCGTCATACTGACAGTTTTGCGAGGATACGGTTCTTTTGGTCGCGTAGAAACAACAGGGGGCTATTTCGGGCGATGACATTGAGCCCCGGCGAAAAATGAAAAAGCGAAAAGCGGGGAGGACGGTTCTACGACACCCGAGCCACGTCACAACGAGAAGCCCTACTTCTATATTCGTCGTAACGAATTACTTTACACGCGGGATTAATGTAAACCGCCCCGTTCAACTGCCACGTACAAGTAGCTCGTCTGCGCGGAAAAGAGTGAGAACAAAGGACGGGATTTGGCCGACTTCGTGGAACGGTGTCTCGCTCGAATTTAGATGTTACTTAAGAAATTGTTCGTTATTTGTGTTACTTGTCGTTCGCCGTATTCTTGTGCTGCGTAGCTACGTTTTCTACTCACAAAAATAGGAATAGAATCTGGGGGTTAGTTTGGTGATGAAAGGAGAGGGGAAGCTTGGAAAATCATCAACTAAATTAGATGTATGAAAAAAGAATTATTATTATTAGAGAACAGATGAGTTTTGTTTAGAGTCTACTGATGAGCGACACTTAGTCATGTAACTGACTACATAAGTATTTAGTTAATAGTGGTGTGCTATATGGAAACACCTTAATGTGGCAACATTGAAAAGCAGTTTATCTGTATTATAATAGATACTCATCTCCAACGTGTATATTTCTTACACAGTACTTCCTCCTTATAAGTTATAGCGAATGTATATATCATTTGCAGTATTTTCACCCACTCAATTCTCGACATTGAAATTCCATCAAAGCTGACACGAACCAGTACCTATATCTTAATTTC
Organism: Calliopsis andreniformis; assembly: GCF_051401765.1. Taxonomy (NCBI): domain Eukaryota; kingdom Metazoa; phylum Arthropoda; class Insecta; order Hymenoptera; family Andrenidae; genus Calliopsis; species Calliopsis andreniformis. Next base: position 9,304,133 of record NC_135073.1, on the reverse strand, counting down.
AGGTAGGCCTCCATAATAAATATTCCAAATCAAAATAAAAAGGTAGTCCATATACCGACCAAAAACTCCAAGAAGAGGAAGCCACAAGCTTAAATCTCATCCTTCGAAGCATCCTTACTCATCATCCCCCCAAGAGGCTGCTTCCAACGAACCGGTAACAAATTTCCAGAATTTGGCTCGTTTTCGTCGTAATCGGTGCCAAATTTCATCCGAAATGAGGCTTCATTCAGTGCACGCGATTCACTCCGAGGGGGTAATTTTCGTGGCAGACGAGGGAATTGCGACACGGTTCCCGATCGATTACGTAAAACACGCCTTGCATCAGAGTATCGAGTGTCTGGAAGATGGCTGGCTTCTTTTTCTCGGGGATACACTGTGTGTAACATCAAGTGGCAAGCAGAGAGTGTTCTCTGGCTACACACTGAATTTTAATGTTGCCTCGATACAAGCTCGATGCACACATGTTTCCATGGAATTATTCTTTCGCTTTACATGATCTTCACCTGTGGGACGAGTTGTGAGTGAGTAAATTCAAGTTGCCAGTGCGAAAATTGGTCTCAGAAACGAGTTTCTCACAGGTTTTAAACCCTTAAGTGATTTTACGTTATAAGCTTGTACCGAGGCAATATTACCTCGATATGAGTCCAATATTCGGTTCATAATGCGAGTTCGTTGCCATTAACACTACTTTGATTATAGCTTGCTGTGACGATGACAGCGACAAGCCATAAATTTCGCTCGACAGTATTCGTTCACTCATCTCTCTATTTCATCTTCTTCCACAAAATAAGACAGTACATGATATAGATTCGTTCTGTCTCCTGTGAACTCTTATACAGGTAAAACTGTATGAGAAAACGTCTACGAGAAGTGAAAGAAAACCAAAAATACCGAAAATATACATATAAGTTTTAGGATGAAGTCTCGAAGCATTTATCAGAACCACGAGTTAGCACTGTCTACTCAGGACCACAACAAAAAACGTGACAATTAGTAAGAAACGATTGAAATCACGCGACTAATCCTCAGAGTTGAGTAAACGAATGACCTGTCTTTTCAGTTTTTTCGTTATGCCATCTTTCACGAAGTAGTAAAAATATGTTCGCACTTTTTTCTATATGTCCATGCTACAGAGACACAGAGCAACAAGGTACTCTTGCATAGAGTACATGTATCGCGTTCCAAGTGGCAGTTCTCAGGTTCCTGCACCGAAATCGCGACTGGATTAAACGTATCTCCCTCAGCACGTCTTCCAAATTCCGGACCGTCGTGATTTCCTAGGTTCAAGTGTCTCTACGAGCTTGGATGCACGCCAAAGTGGCCTCGGTCGCTGCACGAAAATTCAGAAGGTCTTCGACGCGTCTTTACCGAGAAACGAGACCGTTTCGCCGGTCCACGTACTCCCCCCTCGCGAAATTATTAAGGGAATATCTCCGTGCCGACTCACAGCGTCTTCGTGACGCTGGCTGACACGAGATAGCAGCCGTCAAATGAAGCGTTTGAGGTTCGAGGCATCATTAGTGACGCTGAGCTGACAGCTTTCGGTCTCGTGTTCGTCTGCTGCGTTTGGGATGCTGTGATGTGCTTCTTTGAAGCTAAATGGTTTATTATGTGTCTTACGGTGGATTAGGTGCAAAGCTAGTGTCTAGGAATGTTGTAAGAAGGATCATTCTGGTGGCATGCAGTTGAATCTTTGTAAGGACCTTTTTGGAGGGCTAAAGAAAATACAAGGGATGTCTTTTTTATACACGTTTATTAATTATTGAAAGGTACTTTCAGATATGTATTTTTCAAAAAACGAGTATCTTCTATAATTCTTACCCACTAAATACTCTTTAATAAGTATCTAAATCAAATTTAATTAACCACCAAATTTCTCCTCAAACCTCAATTGAAAGCATAAAACATTGAAGCTAAATCGACAATTTTTCTAGGAATCTCAGAAACCACAACCGTACCTCTCATTGATATTTCCATTTCCCAAACTCTCTCTCTCTCTCTCAAAGAGTAGCCAATTTGAGCTGGTAAATTCCCTTGTCTCAGCATTCATCGACCACCAACAGAGAGCTTGAGAATGCCGAGTTCTTGGAAAGCCGCGGTTCCGTCGAAACGCATTAGGGAACGTTGACTACCGACTGCACTCGTTGATTCCATTTGGCAGTGGTGATTTTCCAATGCAGCTCGAACATGCGCTTTGTGCACACATTGCGGGGGTGGGTTGCAAACGGTTTATCCAGGTGCGGCGCCGTCCACGTTTTCGGACTTGGCTCACCCCCAACAGATGCGTCAAAGATGCATTGACAAAGACGCGCCCTTTTCGCCAGCGGAGAGCCACACGCGCACCCCGTGGACCGTTTCTGGCACACGACCAAAATCCTTAGATGGCTGTTTCGCGGAAACCGCTCTGCCAAATTAAATCACGCGCCGAGGAACTTTCAGAACGTGTCTGACCTACGATAACGTTCGGGTCGTCGGAGTTTAATTTAATTGCAGCGCATTCTTTGTCGCTGAATCTTACTTTGTGCAATGCTGCGGATCTCGGGTTCAGTTGGCAGTGGTTCTGAATTTGTGAGAGATGGGGCTTAACAGTTTTATTTGAGAGTGAGTAATGAAGTAAAGGAAGAGATAGTGGGTTGATCCTTAGTGATTGGTGGATTGTATGGTTTTAATGTTCTGGGAGACAAATAATGGGGATTCTACTTTTTAAATAATCGTTCCACGTATTTTCTTGTATCACTTTAATTTCTTAATGGTGGACAGAATTTACTTCAACGAAATATTGTCCCATAATAAATTGCATAATATTTAACCTTCCTTATGTAATCTGCAATTGTGGTATTATAGCCGTGACTTCAACTGAAGTTTTAACCGCAACTCGTTTACTGTTTACTAGCAATAGTAAACGTCTATTGGTACCTTTTCCTGTGGTTTCTCTCTTCAGAATCTTCTATTTCGATTGCTATTTAGCTATAAATACTTGCAATCTCAAGGTTATAGTGGAGGGAGCATCTCACGTGACAGTGGAAAAGCAATTTTATCCAGTGTCTAATGTACTCAAAATAGAAGAATAATAAAATAAGCAAAACTTCATACTTTGCCCTCACATTTCACGCCTTCTTTTCCAATCAATTTCATATTCTAAAGACTTTTAACCTATAGATAGACTCTGAACATAAGGATTCACTACGTCAGCATTGTAATCCAATACAGAACGACTCTCGATAGAACCCAACATCTTCAATCGCCACAATTCCTCCGTCGATAATTTCATACCATTATCCATCTGCTTTTTCGTTTTCGTCCCCAGCGCAGTGTTTTCGTTCGTTCCGTATCGCGCTGAAAGTTCAGCGAAAGTGACGACAGAAATTATTGTTGTCGGGAAAGATATTATTACGTCCGCGTCTGGGAAGCTGGCCTTTGAATGAAATCCGCGAACGGTGGTGTCGTAAAGCGACAGGAACAGACGGGACCGTCTTAATCTCGCGTGGACTCGCGCGCGCGAGTTGCCGCCTCTTCCACGAAAATACCTTTAGGCCGGTAGGTGGGCTCCGAATAGTCTCCTTTGAATCCTCCATCGCGATGAAAATCGCGTGTCATGCTGCGTAATCAATGGCCCCCGAAGCGGGCATAAATCCACGGACGGGGACGGGACGCTTGCCAGAAACGCGGAAATCATCGGCAGCCAGTTCGAGATTTGTTATCTTAATTCCCACAGGCTTGACCACCGTGGCCCCTGGCTCACCCCAACAGGCGAATATTAGCGAAATTAACGCGGGCTTATTAATCCGCGGATTATTAAAATTCCAGCGCGCATCGTTGGAGAAATTTACGACGCGAGTCCCGTTCAAGGAAATGGTCGCGCTTCCTGGGAAAATTAGCGTCTATTTCGATGCTTCGAACCCGAACTCGCGCTATTAATCTTGTACGATAGCATCGTCGTCTCGGCTTCTGGTTGTTACTGAGAATTAAAAGGTTTGCTGGAGATCATAGAAGGAGGACTGTGTATCTGACGGCTGAAAAGAAAATGAATTTCGTCGTTGTAAGGTGTAGTCGTAGAAAAATACGAGTGAATTAGTAATTGCAGACATGGTAGTTAAATAAGGAGAAATGAATTGATTGACAGATGGGTAGTGGTAGGAAGGTATGGTGGACTTGTAAGATATTAAGAAATGATGTTAATTTCTTGAGGTGTCTTGACTGTACAGATAATTTAATCTAAAATTGAGTTTCTAATGTGAAGTAATCGATAAAGAAATGGGAATCTTAAGAGCGTCGTTATTTCTTATTAGCTTAGCACTAGTAAAAGTTTTCATATTCAAGATTTTCAAGTCTTTGAAATTTGTCTCATTTATGTGTGGGGAATAAGATATAAGAGATATCTAAAAAACTCTAACTAAGAAATCTTAATAGAAATCTCAGAAGAAAGTAATATATATTCTAAAAGCAGTCTTTCACAATCTCAGCTCAAAGTTCGTCACTCTAAAATTAACTTGAACATTTTCCACAGTAGTTCAGTCTATGCGCATCAATCTCACAGTAACTTCTAAACCCATTCAATCTTGAAGAATTCCAAGAAGCAGGTTTGAATACTAATTACATCAATGGAAGAGAAATTTTAAGACTATGCACGCAGAGACTAGGATATCAAAGATACTCATAAAACTCTATAAGCCCAGAAGAAATCGTTTAAAGTTGGTCCAACTCTGAACTCGCCTCCACGAACTCCCAATCCTCAACAACGTTCTTCATCCACAGGAATGATCAGAATTCGTTTCGAAAATACGATTCCGCGTACCGTTGGAAAACGGCGCGTAATTAATGAAACGAGAGACGACATAGTTTCAAAGGCATGATTCTAGGAAGGCGTCCCTTCGTCCGCGCGGATCGTGGTAGGTGGTCCGCGAACAACCTCAGACGGATCCCCGTCGAGATGGAAACGGATGCATGGATATTGCACTTTCCGCCACGGAATATCAGTCTTGGCCCGCGAAGCGTCAGCCCGCTCCTGACTGCCCGCGCAAAGCCCCTGTCCCTTCGTTGACGGAGCGAGAAATTCGCGCGGACGTGTCATCGCGCCGCTGCCGCGACTCTCGAGGCGAGGAGGTGATCGCTTCTTGGAGGTCGATCGAATCTGTTCTAATTATCAAGCGGCTCTGCACTGTTAATAGCGTGGTGATAATTAGAGACTATGCATTAAATCATGTTTATGATAGTCAGGTGTTCGAAATTGAGGATTTTAGGGATGCGTCACTTTTTTAGCAAACTGACGCTATTAACTTGTAGTTGGATTTATGTTAATGATTTAGGATCTGAAAGCAGTTGAGAGTTAACTCTGAGATATTATTGTCTTCGAGTGTAGCAGGAAGGCAGACGGCTCAACACTGTTTCTAAGCAACTGATGTTTATTAGGGATGCTGTGAAAAGTCTAAGTTCTGTAGACATTGTTATCAAGTGTCTGAATAAGGATGAATTAGCCCTCATGTAAGGAGGAATTACTGGAATGGGTCTCGAGGACTTTATTTGACTTCCTGGTTGTAAGAAATTTTATTTTGGGCTGGATTTAAAGGGAATGGGCCACGCACTCATCACTAATTGCGTTGATATATTGAGATTATGGATACTTGAATCTTGAATAGTGGTCTTAGGATTGTACTTAGGATGAAGTATCCAGTAATTGACACTTTCTATGAATTTCACTGAAAATTAAGATTCTAGTTTGAAATTTGCAAATAATGGTTATACTACTATAACTACAAAATATTGTATCGTTTACTAATGTTGGCTGTCACTCATATTATAAATTGAATGAAAAGAAAATCGGAATAAGTGACTATACGAAGGAGGAAGGAATACAGGAAGTGTATGAGAAATTGAGACACAGAGAATATAGATTGTCGATTAGACTTCATAGGAATAAAAGATGAGAAAGATCAGAGTGGATAAGAAATTATGATTAGAAGTAGCTTCTATAGAAGAGGATCTCACTACAGCATAATGAATGAAGATTGCAGGAATCAGCTGATGAACAACGGTAAACCAAAGACAGAGAGCAAAAACCAGATATAGTAAATGATGTACTACCGTGTAGGACTTACTTCAAATAAACAACCATAATCAGTTGTATACTTTACCGAATTAACATAATCGCAATTGCATTAAAATAAGCATATCTTTATCATACAACAGACATATTGGTAACACTATATTTTCATTTCTCATATGATTATCCCTCTCCAAATTCAGTTTGAAATACTTGAGATTCCAACACACGATTCCTTAATAGAACACAGCAAGAACGAAAGTAAAATAGCAGCCCATCCAAACGTCTCAATTTTCATCCGTAACGTTGATACCTCAGAGAAACTGCGTTCGAACACGAGTAGACGATGGCCTCCAAGAAATAGAGTCTCGAAAGGATTCATCGCTGGAATTGCAAGCCATAAGACGATCCGGTCACTTATCGATCGCGTCGATCGACACGGAGAACTTCTCATGTGTATTTACCACGAAATCCCAGATCGTTTGCTGTAAATCGTTTAATCGACACCTCACATGTCTCGCGACGATCCCCGTGGTACAAGCACAAGGTGGATCTTTAAGGGCGATCGATCACAGGGACGTTGCGCAGACTAACAATGGATCCCGCTATCGGGGAATCTCTAGGAGGATGACCTGATGGATCCTCCGCGACCAACGGCGCGTACTGGTGCATACATATCAGTACTCGACCGCAGATTTCGATCTTGCGGGCACCTTCGTCAAGACTGGAATTTGCTGTGGATTAGAACCGTCGTCCTGGCGTCTTCGTTCGAATGCTAATGAAGATTTTTAGAAACTATTGCTGCAGCTGTTGGGATCATGCATTTTTTGAAAGGGAAAAAGGTAGAATTGAAAGAGTAGAAGGTATAAAAAGAGTTAGATACATGTTAAGGTAAAGTACCTAGTAATCGACACTTTCTGTAAATTTAATTTAAAGTTCAGATTCTATTTTGACATTTACAGAAATTCATCAAAGTAATGGTACTACTGTACTATACGAGCTATATGAATTTTTGAAGAGCAAATAGCTTAGGTACCACGTTTTGCTCAAGATGTGGATTCTAGGTACATGCTTTACTCTCCTCTTGAATTAGTGAAATGGAATTACAAAGATCTTATGGAATTTTTAAGCAGTTGATATGTCAGTCTCTGCATATGTACAAACTTTACAAACTTATGACCACTAGTTACTTATAAAAGTTCACCAATCACCTTGAAATGATAATGTACTCCAATTGTTCCTATAAGCTGTAAAGCAAAAGGAATTTTCAAACATCTAGAGTGTATCTACTATTGTCAGTTGAGACTTAATGTTGAAGGATTCAGATTTCAAATTGGATAAGTGTAAGTTCTCCTTCAAGCCTCAGAAAATCAGAAACATTTAATTCACACTTGATATACAAATCTTCACTACAAATAAACTCATAGTATCTCTATAAAAATTGATTCCGCCCCTTTATAAATAAAAGTCCAACAATTATTCAGTAGACTAAAATTGCACCTCTAAAAAACAAGAAACCCCTCCTACCTAAATTCAAAATTTGCAACCACGAAGACATCACTAGATACCTACTCACCAAAACTCCAGAATTCCCATTAATCATCGAACACCCACCCCGTCCCCAAAGAATAATTAAAATAAAACTTCTTGACACTCTACTCAGCGAAAGCAACCTCCATTCGCAAAATCATGGGTACGAAGGAAACTCTCTAAAAACCCAGAAAATTCCGCGGAGCAAGGACTCGTGGGTTCGAGAAACGCCTCGCGGTTGCTCGCGATGCGTCGCATCCTCCTCGCCGCGATGCACTCCGGAGCGAAGTCGAGCGCGGGGCTATGCACCCGTGAAATGCATCAGTTGCATCTCCCCTCCAGAACGCAGCGGTGCGGTCGTTCCGTGTGCCCTCCACAGGATACAAACCGTGCCCCACCACGGGCTCGGAGCACACATTCGTGCGGGCCAGTGTACGCGGCAGGCCGGCGTCCTCCGCGCGCGTCCCTCTTTCAAGACAGCTGCCCCACGGGTACGGGTCCCCCACCTCGGCATCACGCTACGTTTCGTGCTGTGTAGTTTCTTCGTGCTGGCGAGCTTCTCTTCTATAGCAGTGCTACGCGCCGACGACCGCTAGTCGACAGGCAACCGGTGGAGGAGCTGTTCCGCTGGCACCGATCGCCCAACACGCTGCGTTGCTCCGTGGAACCTTTCAGCCCCGACACTTTGCGATCATTTCGCGTGCGATCGATGGCCCAGTTCGGGTGGATCTTCCTAGTGACACTTACTCTCGAGGATCGGTGAAGTGCGTGTCGATGTTGTCTGTCCAAAGGGAACCAGGAGAATTAGGCTCCTGAGTGACTTCGTGACTTTGAGTAACTCTGTTCGATGATTCGGTATCGTGAATGGGATCGTGAATTGCTCATGATCGGAGACAGGGATGGAGGACTAGAGGGTGGTCACAGTGGTTCGTCGATTCTTGGTGCAGCTACGCGTGTGACTGATTTTGGAGTAACGAATGAGGGACTCGAGGTGGGAGATATCTATGGTGTGTTTGTGATTAGAGTTGGTTTCAAAGTGGAAAGGGACAATTGGCGGAGCGCTGCCTAGAGCGGCAAGTTTGTGTTGGTTTTCGAGCACGCACGACCTAGTCGATCGCTAGCCAGCGAACAGCCGGAAGAGGAGCCGCGTCAATTACTACGGCCGCCAGTCCGTCTGACAGTAATTCCTCCCGGTGTGCAGGCTCGGCGTGTTTCGTGCAGTTTGTGTTGCGCAGCCTATATCTCGGCGAAAAATAAGAGAACAGAAGTGCTATTATTCAAGCGGGCGCAGTTGGCCTGATATCCCGCTTGCCACGGCGAGTTCCTTCGCGAAACGTCATATCACCGCTGATACGATACTAGGTACACAGTGTACGTCGTTCTACGCACCGTGTGCACTATTCCCTGCGATAGCGAACTTGTTTTCAATCATCAAGACTTTCTAGAACATCCAGCGCAACGATAGTTCTCGTAGCTACTGGTCATCAAGGAACAGGGAGTATTCCTATCAATCTATCGTGCAGCTTCATGTCCTTCATAGGAAGTGAAAAAGGCTTCCCGCAAAACACATCCCTCGGAACACCCAAGTGGACACTCCGAGCTGTTCCCTTTCGTGGCGTTGGAAAGCGGAGCACGTGTCAACAAGTGCAATCGATCGTGACAGCGGGAGTTTTTGACGAAATGCCATCCAGCCGTACAAGGTTCGTCCGTGGTTTGCTGGTGGATCGATAAAGCCGACGTACGCGGTAGTCGTGGGCGAACGATCGGACGTTGGAAGCGGATGGCTGGTAGCCATGAGTAGTGTGGGATTTTTCACGTCCGTACGTTGATGGTGGCGTTGGAACGAGTCAGGGAAAGAAAGAATATCGGACAGCGCTGCCACGAATGTGCCGACACTGTCAGGCAGGAAACATGAAAGGTAAATAGAACGGTTTCGTAATCTAGCGATCGGGGCCGACGCATCTCTTCCGCTCCTCTTTTTGCCCTCCGCCTGTGACCTATCTGCCAACATTGCTTTCCCTCCCGTCGCATCTGATGTTTTTCCACGCTCCAAAGAAAGCGATATCTGGGGACAGGGTGAATTCTGCCCGCCGGGGTATTAACATCCCGCGGCTGCTCGATATTCGCTCGAGAGCAGCGCGTGTTTGCTGAGTCTGATAAACGGCGAGCCTTCGTTTCCCGATGCTCGGCTCCGTACGGTGGCTGCTCGAGCCGCCGTGCCTTATCTTCGCCCGCTTTTTCGTAATTGAAGTCTGTATTTGCATCGCAAACAGCTGGGACGAGAAAGCGGCCTTGTATCGGCGCCCGATGCTGCCCGATCCTTCGAACTAATTGTATGGACGTTTTCGGGAGCTGCTCTTTCATTATTTTCCGCTGCTTATTGAAGGGAGTCGTGCTACATACTGTGGCTTTTTGTGGATTCGTTCGGGCTTTCGAGTTTAATGTTTTGGTATTGATTTCTTGCCATGTTTAGAGGCATTTTTGGTGAATTTGGGAAACACTCTTCTAAATTAGATTTTATAAGTTTTGTTTCTGTTTTTAGTACTTGTTTGTGTGAATTATATTTTAAAGGATTATGGTGGCAATTTGGAAACTGTGTAGTAGGTTATGAAAAATTAATACTAAGGCATTTTCATCATCTCAAAAGTACTTCTTACAGAAGTTAGCTTCCAAATACTTTGATCCACGACACTAAACTCAATTTTCTTTTTTCTATTAGAAAATACTCCGAATTTTCGTCGTTTTGTTCCATCCTTCACTCACCATTTCCAACCCCAACACGTCTGACACTCCACAAAAAAGCTCAAAAAGGTATCGTCCACGTAACAGTATATTCACAACGTAGTTAGCATTCCTGGGCAACCAGATCGCGGTCCGATAAGGTGAATGAAACTGTTAACTCCGTCGAAAAACACGTCGCTCGGTTTTTCAGCTCACGGTCGCCCGTGTCGTTCGCTGATTGTAATTCACACCCGACTACCCAGTATACACGTGTCGCTCTACATGCAAATCGATTTACGATAGCGCACCGCGTATCGCATTTTTATTGGCGGCCAGAGATGAACGACACGCCGATACATGGAAGCACCCGATAAAAGTCACTCGCGAAGTTAATACGGTGCACGTAACAAGGAGGCACGCAGTGTGGCTCCTCTCGCCTGGGCCGTTATATGAGTCGTTATCGGGATTTTTATGAGATAAGGAGCAGCCCGACCCGCGGAAACGTTTCAAGCTGCAGCCTGGCGTAGGTGTCGCGAGAGCTTCTCGCCGATCTTGCAATCGACGTCGTGCTGAGAAGTCACGGGTAATTAGATCTGTTGGGGAATGTAATTGGCTGAGGCAATCAGCTAGAAGATCATACTGATAGATGTGGGAGGTTTCTTATATGTATTGTTTTCATACACGTCAGTAATTATGAAAGCGACGTGAAAAATTGAAAAATTTTCTTCGTGCTATATCGATCTGTGTTATAACACTCGGAAGCTATTTTTGAATGTTGTTGAAAATAAAATTTAACGAGGTTAAGAGGTGTGTTATTTGGATGTTGTATTTTAGTCAATTCATATTTGATAGTAGGGGAAGCTTAATTTCTGTAGAACTTAAAAATTAGATAATTATTTATAATCTTTAGCTCTTCGTTCCAGTGACGCCTTTCAAGGCGCTGAATTTAATTTAAATTAAAAATTCTTGGTTTCCAAAGGGTTAAGAGTCAATTAAAAAAGAATTATTTAAGTCTCATGAAATATTAAAATCCACTAACAACATTTTACGCCAAAATTATCATGTCATGAGAATGTACGTCACGAGAATCAGCACTTCAAGCAACTTGTTTCATAATGACTGATTACACTTTGATACACGCCAGCCGACACATAGGAGATCATCTTCATCCTTCTCTGTCTAGAAGCATACGCAATATCGCGTCCTGCGCGAATTGTGCAACAAAAGTGCTTCGCTCAAGCAAATTAACCATGCCCTGCCTATCCGCCAACAAGATCGTTCGACGTAATAATCGCGAATGAAATCATCGCCGACTATAAAGACTCCAAGGAGGTACTTGGTGTCACGCGCGTGCCACACGGGCGTGGGTGTAACCGTACTCCTGATTGGAAATGTGGAAATGGAAAAAAAGGCGAAGTGTGGCCTTCGATTCGTTCCACGTTCTCTATGCTCGCGTCCTACGATCGATGGCCTCGCAGTCGTCCTTCCGTGTAGCGACAGGTATCGACTCGTTGCTCTCGATCGCTCGGTTACGTAAAGTCGGATCGAAATTCACGTCGGATGCGCGCGGATCCAGTCGTTCCACACCGATATAGTCGTGAGAAAACACGAGAGACGATTCCGTGGAGACCTTCGTGCTTCGATTTACGAACATTCTGAATGGCGATGGGTGGATTACGATCTGTGGAATTCAGCAGGAATTCGGGCGTTAAAGCAGTTGGCTCGCAAATTGGCTGCGGAAATTTGAATGCTGGGTGTAGAGACTTTAACGAGGGATATAGTTCTGAATATGACTGCTAAGTAAATACAAAATTGTGTATTGTGTCTATGCTTGAATATCTACAAGTTCTACTCTAATAGGTACTAATATATAGAAAACTCCCACGGTCTGACCATTGACTGTCTTTAGAGTTAGCTAGAAGCATTCCTCGGTTAAAATTCAAAGTCAATTCCCTCGAAAACGAACCATGGCATCAAAAAAATTCATTCTACGTTTTCGACTTAGTTCTTCACGTAGAATCACTAGCTTTCCACTTATATCGTCAGTTCTGAGATACCCTCTGGTGTTTCTGGCTCAAATTAAATTCTGCCAAAAGTTACCTAATTAACCAGTGCCCCGCAGCTCCGAATCGCAAACGTGACAGCGTCACCGCAGAGTGACCCACAGCGGAGTAGAACAAGGTCACGAAAATCTCGGCCTCTGAATCATCAGTCCAAATTTCGCGAGTTGAAAACGCGTAAGCAATCGCGACGCAGCGATTTTCGGCTTCGAATTTGTGCATACTGTGCGGCGCGGCGATGACGTAACTCGCGACGACGCACGCAATCGATTGTTTATTTGCGAGCGAAATGGTGTCCCATCGCGCGACGGGCGCAGATTTATCGGTGGTATCGCAATAAACGAGAAATATTATCGGGATAATTCAGTGTTGCGTCCCACCACTGACGAACGCCCGAGATTCTCCTTTGCAAGCTCCTGCCCGTGGCTGGTTTAAAGGTCGCGCGACACGTTCGAGCCAATGTCAAGGGTCGATCGTCACGGCTGACGCCGATGCTGGTAATTTGTCGTGCGCCGCGAATAATCGCGATGAATCTGCACGAGCCAGGTCGCAGCGCTGCGTTTGACGGATCGACGTTGTACCGCGAGGAGATCTTAATCGATGATTAATGAACGGGGAGATCAGACGACGGGAAGATTGTCTATCGGTGGATGTGAACGTAACAATGCGACTTTGAGACGGGGACCGACGTGGCTGGGGACTTTCTTGCTGGTAGTGCATCGGAGCGACACGACTGGGCAGTTTTTTCGTGTTCTCTTGGATAATATGATGCTAAAATACTGTTTTTTCTCGCTCTGAGGTTAATGTGTTTGTTAGATTTATTATTACAAGTTTCCTTTTATTAGCTATCTTCTATTCTCACTTTTTAGAGGCGAAATATACATCGGAGAAATGATATTATTTGAAGAGTGCAAGTAAAAGAGGCTGGAAGTACCAAAATTGTATAAACGACCTTTTGGTGGAAATACATTTTGTAGGTAGGACCTACAGCCTTTTTTATTTCATTTACAGATTGACTTAAAAAAATACATATGTATATTGGTCAATGTTAATTTAATAGATAGTGTTTTCTGAACAACCCACTGAGTGAGTCACTGTTCCCCGTTGCTTGATAACCTGGATCTTATCTCTGCTCCAGAACTCCACTCGTACAGAAATACTAACACGATGGTCACGCTGTGACGTCACATTCCACCTACTCATTAAGTATGACAACCGTCGAAAATCGACCACGTCAACCATTCGTGTCATCTGTCGTTCAAAATTGGTTCCAGAACTCGGGAATATTTATAGATTCCTCCCACGGCACAACCCCCCAGAAATATCCCCTGTGACCCTGCTCCATAACTCGTTTCCAAGCATCCACGTCTGAATCGTGGACGTTCCTCCGGGTCGATTAGAACCAGGACCAACTACCGAGCCGAGTTTTCTAAACTGTTTCACGCTCGATTACATACACGCACTGGTTCCCCTCGTTCATTCATTCCTCACGGCAGGTAACAAACGTCCTCGTGGCGTGATGCAATCCTCCAAGGTTAACGTCGCGGCGCGAAAATCCCTACGGCATAGCGAGCATTTGCGCGCGCACAGGAGTACACGGCAAGCTTAGCCGAACGTTCGAGGGAGACGTCGTCGGGGCTTGAGTTGTTAGAAACACGCCCGTGCGACATTAGTTTCGCACGGTGAGTCAGTGGAGCTGACCGTTGGCTCGGGTCGAGGCACCCATAAACATGTCCCGTGCAATGCAGCTGGACAGGCGACACTGCGGTGCATTGCAGCGCGACCCAGATGCCAAAAGCAGCAGAGAAGGTATGGCGCAAGTTACTAAATAACAGGTTCTACCCTAACCGCAGCGCGGCTCAGCCCTGTCGTTCGCGATGCCTCTCTCGGCCCAATGCTCGTCGATATTAATATTTATAAATGGCACCTTGAATCAGCCGCGTAATCGCTTCCGAGTCGTCCCTTCGACTGGTCTTCCCAGGCGCTCCAATTAAACCGAATCGGTACCTGAATCCCAGTCATTGGTATTTGAGTACCTTCCACTTGTAATTCTCCTTGAATTTAAGGGTCTCGCGGATTATCGAAATTTCTGACCGCAAACTGTAGATCGTGCCTTGGAATCAAGCCCGGGGCGTTTTATTTTTCGAGGGTAATCAATATGTAAATAAATGATTGGCTCGCTGACCGCTACCAAGAAACACGCTGCCGTCAGGGCGCAGCTGGACAAGACACGGTGCAGCGGTGTTGCAACAACCCAGATGCCAAATGCAGAGGAAAGAATGGCGCAAGTTTCTAAATAAAAGGCTCTACCTTAACCGCAGGAATGTTTTGCACACCTCCGTGGTAAAAAGTTACGAAACTCGCGGGGACTATTTTTAGTGGACGCCGTGCCGCGCGCGTTTCAGGAACGTTACGATTCTTGAAGCGATCGCCCGCGCCCTCGCCGCAATCTCTTATCGGCCGTTCTTATCAGCTCTATCCTCTCTTGAAATATTCATTGCTGGGATATTTTACGACCGCTAGACACGGAATTCCGCTTGGTATATGCTTCCGACGGAACTCTGAATGCCTTCAGTGATGAAGCATTCCTCCAGGTTGATTTCTTCGCTAAAAGATTTCATTTCGTGAGACTGAAGGGTAACAAATGAGGGGATACGAAATTCACACCTGTGCCTGATATTTGTTAGAGGGTGTTCGGATCAATGCAATCTGTATTCATGGGGCGCAGGTGGCGTAGAGATTATTAGATGCCGGAGCGATACGATTGGAGCCTTTTTCTAGAGTTTCCCGAAAATTTTGCCGTAATATGTTATCTCATTTAATGTATACGCTATTCTTAAGCTTCAGTTAACGCAGTATCAAATTTATGATCAGATTTTCACGCATTTATGGAGAATTACAGTATGAAAAAAAGATGCATAATATCAAAAAGTAATGAAGTTCACGTAGCAACGTGAAACTAATCTTTATTTAGATTCTAATTTCCATATCAGAAAGGTATTAAAACTTGAATTAGTATAAGTTCCATAATCTCATCCTACCAACTACGAGTTAAACTTCTCTTAATAATGTTATATTTTACATTTAGAAATTTTAATGTACTAGCATCTACTATCTATCTGACATGAAGAATCTAAAATATTACATACCAGAACTAAGCTCCGTGAAAGAAATTCGAAATTTTGCTAATGACGAGGAAGTGAGATTCACACACCAGTGCCTCGGATCCCCATCTCAGGGTGAACGACTGAGCAACCACTGTGTGTAACATCGGCGGGGCATCGAAACAGCAGAACCGTTTTGTTCGCTGCAACTCAAGTCGCGATATCCGCTCGAAACATGATAATTCTAAGGAACGGGTCTGCGGCTCGGTCGAATCAACAGACAAAACCAATCGATGATCCAGGATCGTCGGTTAGAAGAAACGATCGCGTGAGAAAATCCGACCGTGTGTTCGTAGCCGCTGCACCGATGCACGCTATGACGTAGGTACCTGGTTGCATGTCCGCTGCACCGGTTCTCCAGTGCACGGCAAAACAAATGTTGACTGAGAGCGCACGCGTTCCTTCTCCACGTTTCGAGCGTGTGCAGGGTGTCCTAGAAATAAGCAATCAAATTTCAGAAATTTGTTCTACTTACGTACTAGAAAGATACAAATTCTCATTTAAAACCGTTAATTTTCAAGGGTGAAAATAGAATCCTCTAGAATAGTATTTTATAAAAATATTAAAAAAAAGACTAAGAAAAATTAAAGTAGGTACCTAGGTACTAATAGTCAACGTTCTCCATGATTTATCAGGGTCTCCTATTTATCTCAAGTACCTATCTTCTGCCTGTGAAGGTCCTCAAATGGATCTGTAAATCCCTATAGGAAACTGAAGCTGTGCTTAATTGAGTAGCTCTGAATATTCAATTTTGAGTATCTAAAATATTCGATTCTATGAATATTTAAAGCTTTCATTTGCCCTTAATATAAGTAGCATAAATTATCAAAGTTGTTAGGACACCCTGTATCGCACACCAAGTACGCGATGGATCATAACTCAGCTGGGTTCTCGCGATCGAAGCGCACTATGAATAGTAGCTAATTGACCCAGTTGAACTCGAGTCGGTCGGTGCAAGCTGCGATATAAATACGATACCGATACAACCATTCGATATATACACAATTCGGACTGTTACGTGTACGCTAGGACGATTTCCGTTTTCCGATGCGGTAAGATGGTCAGTAGGAGGGTCGCAGTCACGAAACCTGGGACATATGGACGAACTGGGTCGAGGCAAACTTCATTGAACAGTGCCTGGTTGACATTACATATTAACTGTTCTCTACGTCTGAGTGTCTTGTAGCGAAAATAGAATCGTTCATTTTTATTGTCTCTATTCAATAGCCTCGAATGGAAATTAAAAAAGGCTACGTGAAACACGAAACTCTGCACAGCTAAACTTTAATACGGAAATAGAAAACAAGTATTGCGTGCGTAACAGACAGTTTTTATCGACCATACTTCTATCTTTAGCTGTACTACTTTTTAACCTCCCTAGTGTCTCAAGTGCCCCACCATTATATTTAGCATAATCGCACGAGCTGCTGCATACATTTGCGATTTCCGTCGTATCGAGTCGTGTGAATGTCAACTTTCTGTTTTGCGGAGTATGTACGATAATTAATTGAGGGAATGTGGGAATATCGGTCTCCTTGAAAGCGAAATCATTTCTAGAGGCGTTTAAAGTTTCCTTTCGGAAAGATAACTAGCACACGCAAAATTACTTCAATTCCTAAATAAAACCATCGACAATTTACATTGCATTCTTCTTAATAAAATTTACTTCATTTCCCTCAGAATTGTAATGAAAAAAGACATCAATTCAGAAATCACTTTATGCCCTCGCGAAGAAACGATCCGTTCTCCCGTGTCTTCGAGGATCGCGTGAATCTTTCCATAGATCACTCGACCTGTTGCGAACCGATAAATGGCCGGGTGGAAGGATCAAAGGATCACGAGATCTAAAGATCGAGGGACACACACGGGCTGATGCTATAGAGGCCGTGCACCACCAGTTCTCGTGATAAATTCAACTCGAGTTACCGAAGATTTATATCGATCATCCCTACGCCGTGCAATCTCGATGACCCACTTACTTGGTCGCACGCGTCTACGCTAGGGGGATTGATAGTTAATTAACTTATCGTCGAAATTATCTCTGGATAACAAAGATTCAGCGATCGATCCTGTCGGTGATTCAGATGAGCTTAAAAGGAGGAAAACGTCACATGGAGACTATGTTGACGTCATGTTCACTGCGGTTCATCTAATTTCATTGATCCATTGATCAAGTTCATGATCAGCGTAAATGGAATCTTCGATGGCATTGATGCCCGTCGATTTTTTTCGTTTTCGAAGAATGGCATTTGCGATATGAAACATGCTTACCAACGAGTCCAGCTAAATCGATATTATAGAGTGATGTATGGTCACTGGATACTACCATGAAAAAGTCTCGTTACGTAAAGCTACGAGGAATCGCGGTGATGCATGTTTTCGAGGTATCGAGTTTCCGGGTACTCGGCTTTCTGGTCACACCTGGCAAATTGTTTAGACACCTTTGATTCAGCGTCTCGACACTTTATTATTACTTGTACGTTAATTAAAATAGTACATTTTCTTCTACTTTTATTATTTTGTGTACTGTACTTATTAGTAGTTCCAACAAATTTAAATTCATGATAGAAGGAAGTCTACATTTTTATTGTATAACTAAAAGCATTGTGCTAACATGTTCATTGTTCATGTCCAATCATGAACAAATATCAAGACGCTGTGCATCAAACCTTCACTAATCCTTCACTACATTTAGTGTCAAAGAAAGTTGCAATACGAGTACGTAAACAATAAAACTATTACATACATCTATTTGATTTTTCCATTAAATATACAAAATCAAGGATGATAAATGACTCCAAACATAATCTACCAAAGCTACACTTTCGAACACATCGTAGATACCTATATAAAGTACTTTCTAATAGGCAAACTAATTATTAACATCATTCACGATTTGCAACAATCTTCGAGGAACTTTCAGTATCATTAAAAAAGAACTACCCTTAGCAGACACTTCAGCTCATTACTCGTTTCGCGTATCCACTTTTTCCCAGAACACGATTTCATTAAACGAGGACAAACGAGGCGCAGCTCGGCTCTGTATGTACGTGATTATAACGAAATCCCTGGGCCGGATAACTCTTACTTCGCGATCGATAGATTAACGTTAACGATTGGCGATTACGCTCGCTTCCTGGATGTACTAATTACTGTAACGTTCCGCGAGGGAACCTCTCCGTGGCTCCGCGCGTTCGCCTGACGTATCAATTAGCATCCGAGGCTCGGTTTCACTCGCTCGTCCCGCTGTTATTAGCGTAATCAATAAATATTAACGGGCCGACTCTGGATAATTGAAGTTAACAATTTCAGATAATCGGCGGGAAGCGTTTGAGTAAACATCTTTCGCGGGATCCGATTCGAGATGAAAGTTGGAGACGATCGGGCAGGAAGTTGGTTCTAATGTGTATGTGCGTGTTAAGGTTAATGAAAGTTCTGCAGCATGATTTTGTCAGGATTTGTGAGATCTAGTAAAGTCATTTTTTTAGTTGACTTCAAATTATACTTCCATCGTTCAGTGTACTTATATGCTTATAAAACAGTACATTTGGTACACAATTTATTAATCTGAAAGAAACTTACTATAATTTTAATGGAATTCAATCAAACTGTATGTATCTGAGTTTAGCTGAAGTATGATTAAAAAGAATTTCAGTTTAAACTCGCGTGTTCTTAGAAAATCTTTTATCTTAAGAAGTATTTAAAGATTGAGGGTTTATTTACTGCTTTTTTGCAGACAGATATTGCTAAATGAATGCTAAGAAAAACTTTCGCGTATGAATGACTTCCTCTCAAGATATGCAAATTCTTTTGCGTCACACTGACAGGATAGCGTAAATAAGCTACAGATCTCGTTGCATTGTAATTTCGTGATCAGAAGTTTCTACTTCTCGATGTTACGAAAGAAATCGTAATATTTAAAGCATCTGTATTACTATTAAGAGTGTCAGACTTTTTCAGAGAAAGTACCGTTATATCAAGTCTAATCATAATTCTAGGAAAATGTAGTGACTAATGTGGACAAGACAGAGTCGACTTCATTAAAATTCAAATGGCAAATGTTATTATCCTGATTATCATCTCTAACTTAATTAGTGTGGTTGTTGATCTTAATCTAACGACAGCTTATATGTTGAATTTCTTTTTACTTTACACATCATTGCTCAAAGTTAATAATGCAATTTAAAACATCCGTGCTGTCCTTTTTCGGTAGCTAGTTGAACGAGATGTGCGATCAGCCTTTAAGAAAACGAGACCGTTATTCGTTTAGTTTCGCCCAGCAATTTAACAAAAACCGAGGAATAAAAAAGGAACGCTACTCTTTGTGACCTACTGGTCCAAAATTCCTTGCAAAGGAACTCTCCCACGGCTAATTTAATGAGGAGAACCTTTCTCAATATTCCTCGAAACACTTGCTCCACCGCTTTGATCCCCGAAGAGGATCGAGCCTCAGAACTCTCTAAACCTGCCACCAATTAATTCAACTATCTAACTGAATATTATATGAAACCTAATTCTTTATCCCATGTATAATTTCGTAAGACAGGGTACATCTTTCCATCTACCGACCACTATCGATATCTTAATTTCGTAACTCTCGGGACCTAACTGTTCTTTGATACTTTTCTCTCCCCTAGATCTTTAACCCAAGTAAAATTCCTTTCACTCGAAACTCAGTTTCACAAAAAAGAATCGTACCTATCCGTTTCCTCATGTCTTCGCGAAAAGACACTCGAGAACACATGGGCTTTTAAGAACGTCCCCAAGTGAACGATCTATCGCACCGATCATCAATCTAGGGTCCCGTGCTGAGATCATAGATCTGAGATCTGGTTCAGAAGATCTGGGTCGACGTTGCGCAAGTCGTGATGGAGGCCATCCGAAGTTTCAGCGCGGTGCTCACGTTCCTCGTGATCAAGCGGAAGGGGAAAAAGACGAATGGCTGTTCAGACCGCGACAGGACCAAGAATAATGTCACCTTTGGCACAAAACTGCACGAGATTTCGAGTGAAAGCTGATAACAGCGGAGGAAGTACAGGCTGAGGAACACATCGAAATTTTCGGGTCCACGAGCGGCAACGTGTGCCCCCACATCAAAGAAAAAGTCGCACAGGCTCTCCTTTGTGTCCCTTTTCCTGGACCCAACGGCGTCCACGGATTCTTCACGGACGATTCTCTTCCGCCTTTTGCAGGCCCATATATCTTGCGTTTCTTCGAATTCTTACCTACGTCAGGACCAACAATTGTCTCGTTTGCACGCTGCCATAACAACTTATAGGCTCGAGATATTCTTGGAACCGCGTCGAAGCGAAACATAAGCTTCTGCAATAGTAGTAATAATCGTGTGGTGTTTAATAGCCTCATTTTCTTTTCTTTTGAGTGATTGCTTTGCAAATATGTACTCGATGATTTTTTTTGAACGGTGGAGTCGGTCTATGACGGAGCTTTCTTACGTTTGCGGATTGTTTTTGATTTACGACTAGAAAGCGCGAGAAACTTGGGATGGGACTCGCTAAAAGCGTAGGGATAGTGATGCGAAGTAATAGAAACTCTTGTGAAATTTATAACGTCTGTCAGTGTGGAGGATACGTTTGATCGAATGGCGAAGCTATGGAGAGGACAGTGCTGTTGTATATTTAACCCTTTCAGGTGGCCTCGAAATTGAAGATGATCGTCAGGGATTTGGAGTAATGTGTTTGAGAACTTTATAATTTAGACTTAGAACATTTATTTGAGAATTAAAACTAAAAACTGCATCAAAACTATATGTAATAGAAATTAATAAAAAAATTGAAGTCTTTAGAATAACAATTTTCGTTTTGCACACAAAATTTTGAAAATAATATTTTTAATATTAGGAAATGCTCTATATTCGCAAATCAAAGTCACAAAATTCCTTCCCAGAGATAATCAAACCCTAAACCATTTTCCAAGCAAAATTCAAACCAGAAACAAGATGACCATCTACGATTATCCAGAACAGTTTACAGCCATTATTATTCACATAATCAAGACAATGGTATCACGCTTTCAGTCGTTTATACTTTGATCAAACCAAGAGATATTTGATTTTCAAACCAGTGAAACGCATTTACGCGTAGCAGAGGAACTTCCTGAATGGGCCTGGTCCAGTGTCCACTTAGACCACGAGCCTAAGAAGATTAATCTCCTCGTAAACTCGATGGGGCCCATAAAATCCTGACCGAGGCATTGTTGAGGTCGACGTCACTCTCCTATTTTTCAAACGGTAGCGTTCAGTATGGATTCAATTGGGAACGTAAGATGAGGACACGCGTGGATTCTAATTGATTTTGCTATAGTTGCTACCACGATTAGCTTGATTGACGTTTACATAGATTGATGCGCACGGAATCATGGATGAAAGACGCCGTTGTTAGACGATGCTGAATTATTTCGTGGTACGCTATTTCTGGTATCTCGTTGTAGGATTCGAGGAAGCTTTATCTATTAGGGTCTGAATATTTTAATAGCTCTTATTCCTGGTATAATGTACTTTCATTGACAGAACAGCTATGTGAATGGATGAAGTGGTGATAAAATTTTATAAGAATATCAGTACGTAAGTCTTAATATTTTAAGTCTTAATCATTGTAACGTGGGACGACTTTAGTGCCTATTAAATTTCAGTCTGTTAAGATCAATGATATACTGATGTATGCAATTGAATACCTGAATTGATTTACTCAATTTTCGCAGCACTGCACAGTGCTTACAGGATAAAGTACATCTTTTGGTCCAGAAAGGATTTAAATAAGAGCTTCTATGTGATTTTTTATAATAGTTTCAATGAATTAAGCTGGAAGACGTCTTCAAGGAAAGTGCAAGTGAACAACAACTGAACGCGTGTTTTCTCCTTGTTGCAGATTATCAGTTCCCGATAGACGTTTCCGGCGTAGCCAAGGACCACCCCTTCCTCGAGGCTGATTCCCTGCAGAGTCTATTCCGACGATTGCACGCTCTCAACCGGTGCGCCAACATGAAGATCGACACGCACCACACGCACAGCACCAGCCACAGTAAGAGCGTAAGTAGACAGCACTTTAACCAAAGAGGAATCTCATTTCATAAGCTAGTGATATTTTCCTCGACTTCTTCACCTGGAGAACTTGTAATCCTCCAGTGAAAGGATTGAGGAAATAATTATCACATTGAAATAATTTTCCACTGATTGAAAGTAAGACTAATTAAGCAGTGAGAAACCAGTGCCCTTTTGAAAGGAAAGTTAAGAATCATTAATTCGATATATGGTTTACCGGAGGCCGCAATTTAGGAAGTTATTTTGGCCTGACCTGTCTTGGCCTCTCAATTTCGGTTTTAGGATTTCTAGACCGATATTTGTGTTCGTTATTTGGACGTCTCTTCGGAGGTGTATACGTGACGTCGTTCTGAGGTTCAATGGAGGATCTCGAAACGGAAATACCAGTGTAGATCAGAAATCAGGCTGGTCGTCGAGTAAGGGCTCACAGGGACAAGGGTTCCACTTTACCTAAACACTTCCTAGAATTCCAGCGGTTTTCGTGTGCAGGTCTCTTTCAAAGATCACGATCCTCCAAGGACTTCCCAGGTTATCTGTTTGAACGCGGCTTTGCATTCTTGAAATCGCAAGGAACGATCGCATCCCCTCGCCAGACACTCGTCATCCTATGTCAGCACAGTAATCTGTCAATTTAAAGCGATCCGTAGATATGCCAAATATTTAAAATACAGTCAAGTGATCCTATATAGAAATAGTTGGTCTTTGACGCTAAAAGATAACAATCTTTGACGACGGATTCGTATAAAATTGTCTGTCCTGTGGAATTTTTTCCATATCCTTGGCAAACTAGTTTCGACGACTTAACACTAGAATTGAAGCATTCAAAATTATTGGTTCAGAAATTTCACAAAAATTGCTCACCTAATTTTTTCATTTATCAAAGACACAGTAGTCCTCAACCCTCATCTTTTCATCATCTATATGTTCCCTAAATTCTCCCAAGTTTTTCTGTATTTTCCACTGCATGGAATTTCAATGTTCCTCCATCCTTTCTCCTCGCCCGTCAAACACGCCGAAGAAATACATCGACGGGCTTCGTTATCTCTAATCTGTCAGCAACGGCTAATTGCAGCCTTGGTTTGTCGGAGCTCAACGAATTATGACACGTCGCCCAGCCGCGTATGGTCATTGTTATGCGTTGGCTTCACCTGCCTAGCGCTATTCTTACGATTTGCCTGGGGACGAGCCCACGAATGGAATAACAACTAACGACAGTCACGTGACCGGGATAACACCGAAGTTAATTATCGAGGAAAGTGCTGCTAGGTGCGGTTGAACGTTGTCCCTGACGTTACTTTGCGGTTGACTTTGAACAACACCGTGGAATTGGAGTTCACGTTTGTGAAGTGCTTTGTTAATGGTTACGATAATTCGTGAAAGGTATTCGATATTGGTTCACTTCATGATTGCTTAGTTTGTCTGAGCACAGAAGCTTTCGACTTGATGGGATACTATCTGTTGATGGCTATCGTGAACATTGCATTTAGGTTAAGGGACAAGATGTGACGGAGTTCTGGAAAATAAGAGAAATTCTATACCGTGGCTGAAGTAGAATAGCAGTCGGTACAAAAAGGAGACAAAACAGTTTAACTCTTTGCACTCGGTTGTCCCTTCTAAGAGGACAATATGCATAAAAAATCAGAACCTTCGAGAGCAAAGGATGAACATTACACAGGGTGATTTGAAGATAATGCTCCAAACGTTCTTTACTTGAATGAAAGACATTTCAATACAGTATCTCATCTCATCTTCCCCAAACACTTCAATTCGCTCCAAACTAAAAAATTCACTAACCCCATCTCAAAATCTGTTTACGCAAATAATGTGTCACCAT
Source organism: Calliopsis andreniformis (assembly GCF_051401765.1). Taxonomy (NCBI): domain Eukaryota; kingdom Metazoa; phylum Arthropoda; class Insecta; order Hymenoptera; family Andrenidae; genus Calliopsis; species Calliopsis andreniformis. The sequence continues at coordinate 9,279,727 of NC_135073.1, read as the reverse complement.
AGAACACGGTTAGCATAACGTGAATCGCAAGCTAAGAAACGGAAACGTGTCGTTACGGGTGGAATACCGCACAGTGGGAACAATTAAACAAGATCAAACCAGGAAGGGGAATCGGGAATCGATCGATCTATTACTTTGCACCGTCACGGAGATGAAGATTACGCGGAGATCGATACGCGCGCTATCCTCGTATATTCTCAGAGGATAAAAAGGACGGCAATCATGATCAATCGCGACTGAATTCAATCGAGCCCGCGTTCCTCTTCCTTTGTGCGACCCGTTACGTGCGGCGCGCGTGAATGGACCCGAGTAATTCCGCTCCGGAGATCGCACGAATTGATCTTCGTGATCTTAATCGCCGCGGCTCCGAGGGGGGAGTGGCGGTATAATTGATTCAAGCTCGCCACGGAACGCTTTTAACTGTGATTTGCGATCCGGTCGCGTCGTGCGCGCCTCCTCGTTGCGCAATTTCGGTACTTGCTTCCTGTTCACCCGAATAATAAGACGACGGACGGCTCTTAACGATTGATCTTTACGAGTTCCGTGACACCATGACGTACGGCTCCCTTTCGCATATCAGCTCCAGTTTAATGAGCCACGCACGCCTCACGGACCCTGGCGCGATTAAACAATGACAGATAAAAAAGAGAGGGTGCTCGTTGTTCGGAGATAAAAACGACCACGTCTGTTAATCAATTTCCTCGTTATTCATCGCGACAACCATTGCGACGGTCTCTGGAGTCATTTTTATGAAAGTTTATGAACCTGGTCGATTGGTAACTGTCCTGGGATTCAATGAAGGAGCTTTGGAGGAGCAAGATGCGTCTGTTCCTAGTGGAGAAGTCTTGTAAAGTATGATAGGTAAAGTAATGGAGCTGGTTTTATTAGAGCTCGAATAACACACTGAAACAACTCGGTAGTTCATAGTGTGAGTGTGTTATTCAAAGTCTCGATGAAGCTGGATACAAACCATACAATTTCGTCTGTTTTACTCCACCTGAGGCTGAGTCTCTAAGGATGCGTCAAAGTGTACGTTCTCTTGAAGTCCAGTGTAGAATAAACTTCCTTGCAGTCAGGAAGTTAAGTGAAGTCTTCATTGCCTCCAGGCTAGTTTGTACTTGTTCAGTTACTTGTTGGTGGTTGCCGTGTATGGTATATCACAGCTTTATTAATTTTAGTGTCAATTAACAATCAAGAAGCATTGAAGTAGCACATTCTCTCTGTATCAATTATCTACTGTAATTCTGTAATCAGATGGCAGAACCTGATATGTCATGATTTACTAACTTTGCGGTATAGTGATTTTAAAGTTGGTTAAACCAATAAATAAACTCACACATCATGAGTTGCCACCTTGCTTTTTTTCTTAAACTACGTGATATACAGGTATCATATTTTGCAAACTGGTAGATCTTATCTGGATACACATGGAAGAGTACACATCTCGATTTTGAAAAAAACTAATATATCAGGTTTCATCATCCCCTACTACAGAATCATTCCTCCACTTCAATCTTCATCAAACCACTACCACAGCAAATCAAACCCTCTCTCCACGGAAAAATCAAACTCATCTAAACCACTTCTACTACCGCTACCATAATGTGTAACTCGTCCAGGATACCTGTCGCGGTTTCTGACAAGAACCACTCGAAGCAGGTAATAAAGTTTTCTTCCTCGTCGAGCGTCGCTTGTATCCCGCTCGTGGAAGGATCGATAGATCATCATGTTCCACCGAGATCGAGAACTTTCATGCCCATAAACAGTGCAGGTATCCCGCGTTTTGCCCGCTATTAGCGGGTGTGTGCGAGCGCGCGGTCACACGTGCGTAGAGACAGGCGCAGCTGCAACAAGTGTCGAGGCTCTCACCGGAAGCGAGTGGACAGCGTGTTACGCGTGCTCGTGTATTTTAATAAATAGAAAATGTCGCGGGGTTGTGTAAAGCTGGGCAGGAGAAAAGGGGGGAAAGAAGGAGGAAAAAAGAAGCGTGCGTACGCAGCGAACATTTTTCGAGTGCTGCGCCTCCCTAGATGGAGAGAAAGCACGTTCTCGCGTTTATGGTATTAAACGCGCGGCATACGAAATGACCCGATATCGCGAGCATTTTTTCGCGATGGCGATCGTGTTGTTCCGCTGCCTCGAACCGAGCCGATCCAAAGTGCTCGTGACTTTTGACCTTTTTCAGGAGAGCCACGCGCGAGAACTCGGATTAGAGGAATTTGAGGCATTCTGGCCTGCACCGGAGCGGAATAATTGCTGAAAATTTTAAGCGACGGTGGTTTTGTGCCGACCCAGTTTGGAGGCTGCATTGAGAATAGTTGAACGTGGACTGGGGCGCACGTGAATATAAAATTAATTAACGAGCCGACTGGCGCGGCGAGAGTCAAGTTAACAGGGCGTGAGTGGGATCGATGAAGAGTCGCGTTTAATTAACTCGATGGACACTGGATGTAAGTGATGAATATATGCTCGTAATTTACTCAAATTTTGTTATACTTTGACTTCATCTCGGTCTATTATCGGGTTCAACGGGAAATTTAACAGTTAATCTAATTTCCTCTTTAAGCTTATTTCAGTACTATTACTATCTGAGTACATAGTACATCCTCTACTTCATGGCCACGATTTAAACTGTTTGACAGTAATAAAAGAGCTGTTGTTCATCTAGAACCGTACGGACAAATGTTTGAGTCACCGTTAGTCAATATTGCTTCATGAAATATTTGTTTCTAAATACCAGTGATTACCTATGTGCGTTTTATTCACGTTTTATCGCGGCGACCCAGTTTTAAAGCTTGGTCTATCGATCCTCTCGCCACCGCGAAGATTGACCACTATCGAAACCGCTTTTCACGTTCGCTCTGCAAATTCTGTCGGTCGTAACTTTCGTCGAAAAATAAACTTTACTCTGTCCAACACACTCATTGAGAGTATGCTCAAACAAGATATCGGATATAGGCTAGATAGAAGTGGATTTCGTGGATATATTTCGGTAACATATGAATTAATCGCATTAGGTGGGACATTATTTAAACGTATGACAATGAAGGTTGAGTAAGATTACCAGTTTGGCGATGGGTCCTGGTTTTGGAGTAGGAATGATGAGTAATGTTTCCTTCTGTTGTAATAAAGATTTATTAAAATTAGTGGCCATGTTTTTTACCTTGGTTCTTGTTTGGAATTTAAAACGCCAGTCTCTTTCTATTGGATGATTTATTTAAAATTGTTCATATTTGACATATGACATATTAACATTCCACAAGTTTACAAATGGATATTATACAGAATAATAGTATCTTCATTGAATTTATTTTGAGATTTCAGATTTCTAAACTCACTCAATCAGTTTTAACAAGTTTCTAATATAGATTAGTCATAAAGGACCGAAAATCCTGTCCCCTATAAACTAGTTTGATACTTTTGCTCTTCTCAAACGCACCACAGGTGGTCCAATGAATTTCTCCAGCTAAGACCCATCGTAATAATAGAAATACAAATGCTAATCCTCCTTTCTCCTCCCCTTTCTCACCACACATGAGTATTTCAGTTCCCTGGAACGATCGATACAAAAATCCCTGGTCAGGTAACTTTCACCGTCGTCGAATCCCCTGGATCACTCTATGAATTTAGAGGATCGAGTAACGTAGCTCGACCTTGCACTCGAGGGCCAAGGAAGCCCTGACACGCACGGGTGTATTCCACGAGTGAAAGCACTTGATGAGACGTGCACGCGTGAAAACATAACGAATCACCACCGAAACCTTGCGAAAGCAAAAGGCAAAGCTGGCCCTCCGGCGTTTATGATGCCTGTGAAACGTTGCGCGAAACAACTTGGCTTACGAAATGCCTGATTAGTCGATACCAAGCATTTGTGGCATGTAACATTGACTGTGTTTGAATGAAGCAAACCATGTTGGCTTTTGATCTCTTTGAAAGGACTACGTCGCTTTTTACTGAAAAATAGTGGCTGATGTGGGTGGAAGTGCAATTGTTCCTGATTGCAAATTGGAAATTACCAAATTTTGAAATATTCAAATTTTCAAATTTTTACATTTTTGAAGATTCAAAATTTTCAAAAGTGTAATACGTAGAAATTGTCTTTAACTCCTAGTGTTTTTTAAAGTGTTGGTGACATATTTTGAAAAAGTGATATTAGTGAATTTTAAAATAAATGATTTATTGATTTTCAGCCTGTGAAGATTGTAATTTAGTGTGCTCCATTTCAGCACTCATGTAACAATAGTCTATCTTAGCAACGTTGAGTCGAGTGCCAAGATAACAGAGACAGTATCACACTTTGAAGCGCTTCAACTGTCTTCCTCATTAATTATGCAATATCGCAAGTGTTGCAATCATCCCCAAGCAAATCCGTCACAGTAACCAACAATCTCCCATTATGAAACGTAATCAATCTCACTGAATTCTCGCCTTGAATATTCAACTTTCAAAAACGTCTATCTTTTCGAGGACCCAAAATTCACGGATGAAAAGGGGGACAGAGCTAGAGAGAAAGCTGTCCGTTTCGACCGCTTGAATCAAACGTGAATCATCGCGCCTATCCAGACACCATGAATCACGGTAACATCAAACGTGCTATTTATTCGCGCGCATGAAAGGGACTTAATTCCAAGGAAACGGTCGGGATAAATCAGCGCGCGATTCTCTCGGTCCCCGTCTCTGGCGTGAAACGGTAAAAAAGCGTTCCCTTTCATATTTTGTCAGACAATTCCGCGCCGTGCTCGTCTGGGTCACGCGTGTCCGTCTACCGTACAAATGCGTGCAGGGAACACGTGCGCCGGCCAAATAGGAGTCGTCCGAGACTTTCGCTGTCTGAAAGTGCACCTTTCCTTCTTTACTTCGCTTCGAGAGCTTCGTCCCTGTAATCGTCAGCGGTGAACCGTTCGTTTTCTGTCCCAGACGACGCGGAATCGCGGTTCGATGGATACCGAAAGCCGATCCAATCGTCCACCGATGGTAATTTCGATCCGGTAAGAAACTGGGGGTCGATTTACGGTCCTGTGTTATCGAGTTAACGCGCTCCGTGTCCCACTTCGACTGATTCTCTGGAGGTAATTTGACGGGATCGTCGACTTCTGTAAACCCAGAAGCGAACTTTTAACCTCGCGCTTTCCTTTGCCTCGTTTCAAGGAATTCGGTGAGTTCCAGATAACGATGCGGTCATTGAGGGCTTCCTTGACGACGTCGTTAACCTCGAGGGGTGACAGGTGTTGGATTGGTTTGAACTGAATTGACCATTTTTGGAATGTTTGATGCACGGTGATGGGTTGAAATGGTTTCGGAGAAATATTGTTATTACGGTTGATGTAACTGGGTATTAGGACAGTGGAATCTCAGTTAATCGTGTTTTAGTATTATTCTCTGCCCATCTTCTTTTAAGATTAATGTTATTCGGTGTAATAATGGGAATGTCTGGAATAATAAAACATCTTTTGAATTTGGAACATGATTTAATACTAGTTTGTCTGAAATTGTAAATTTAGCTGTTATACTGGTGCTTTAGCTGTGATACTCTAATTATAGTCAAGTACATATTTTTATTTTTGAGATATCGATATTCAGCGGCTCGAACTTTTATTTTGAATTATTAGCTTGTGTTTCATTATATTCTTGGTTTTTAAGGAAACAGTTTCTTAACTCCAACCTTTTTGGCTATAAAAACAAATTTTATTACATACTCCACGATTGAGACATAGATTACAATTTTCTCCTCAACTCTGTTACAAGCTTTCGAGATCAACTTATATTCAGATAGCAAGAACTCCTCGTTTTCCTTAAACTCTAAATAATTCCAAGCCCCAGTGAACACAACAATGCGTCAAGCACTCGCCCAGAAATATGTAAAACTCCACCATCCAAAGAAACATATGTACAAATTTATCACAACATTCGTCTATAAATCCCCCTCTCACTAAACGCAAGCATTTGCCCCAATTTCCCAAGAGCCACAAATCGCTCGATTTTGATTAGCCCCCGGGGTCGAATTGTGAAACCACCTCTAATCGCGCTCGCATTCCAGCAAAATCAACGCCTCCCTCGATTAACGAGCATTGCGAAAGGCTCGATTACGAAACAACAATGCACCCTCGGTTTAACAGCTCTGTTAATTTCGATCTCGGGCAAGGTGCTCGTTCGGAGGCTCGCGCTGAGTTACTGGTCAGAGGCTCCTTTACACACTCGCAACGAGAAAACACGGTGCGTAAGTATCACACGGACGCGAGAGGATATAACGAGCGAGCTGAGCGGGCCGAGTAATTATTTGCCCGCGGTAGCCAGCTTTGCGCCGCTTTTACCGGAGTCGGTCGCGCGCGCACGGAGGCTTGTATCGTCGCGCGATTTCGCACACTCTCGCACCTCTCCACGTCCTCCTTGTGCCCTGTTTCCCTCCCTCCGTTTCTACCTGCCCCGCGATCGAGCCCAGAGTGAACGGGTGAAGAATTTCGCGGGCAGAGCTCATTAATTGGCAAACAGTTAATTACCGAGTAGCAGGCAGGAGTGGCTCGTTATAAAAGGCGTTCTCTATCCAGCTGTCGTCTATCTCGCTCCTCCTCCTCACGTTTCTCTTTCGTCCGGCTCGTCGTCGATCGCTCTCACATTCAGTTCGCGTTCTACGAGGGACGCAGGAGGGGGCGGCGGGTAATTACAGTGGTGAACCCGCGTCGCGTTCGAGGAGGACAACGAGGATGCCAGTCGGGGCTCGTTGTCGTCGTCGATGCGTAAAAGCTGGAAACTGGTTCGGTACACGCGAGCCCCTGCTGAAAGTCGTGGCTGGCAGACTGCGCGGCACGGCTGCCAGTTGCACCTGCACCGGTCGCCCTGTTCGATTGCGTAAATGCACGCCTGCTGCATACTAGAGACCCTGATGCCAGCGAGCTGGCCAGTATTCGGTGATCAGTTGGCTAACAACGTGCCTGCACTTCTGGGATTTTTCAATTTTTCTGTTCTAGGAGTTCGTACTTTTTTTTATGCAGTAGTTTGGTACATCGGGACTTTCTAGCTTTGCTAGGAATTATTTGGAATTTATTGGAAGCTTTGGTAAATTCTTGGCTGCTATGACGAGGTTACGATTCCAACTTCTGTGGTCATAAGGCAAAATGGCCTGCCTTATATTCTTTTTCAATGAATTGACATTTGATGTAGCGAACCTCAGATCTCCATTTTGGATTTGCATAATATAGTATTTTCGTTTGCTTAATTTAAGCTTCTTTGGTTAAAAGATAAATTCTATTTGATAAACCAATTGAGACTCAAATATCCTGAAAATGTGACCTATTCATAATGTCTTTCTAATATGAAGCATTTTTCCTGTCCACTTTTAAACATAGTACATAGATATTGTATCGTTACAAATTTATCACCAATTCCCAGTAGCAAGGGATTATTTAAATCCAAAATATTTGCCCCGCATGCACCGTCACTGCCATTTCTGATAAGGCAGAAATGGGCTAGCATAAATACAAGCTGACCTCAAAAACGTGTCCCCCATCGAACACTCGTCAGGCAATCGTGAGCTTATATCGAGAAAACAGTTCTAGGTGAGACTCAGACCCACACGTCTGGCGTGAAGAAACCAGTACAGCGTATTTTTTATGAATCTTTAGCATATTACGGTTCCCATAACCCCATTCATTTAGTAAAACTTCCGTTCCAAACAAAGGATCATCTAGCAAAGTTGCGTCGAGAGGAGAACACAGTTAACTGGGGCGGAAATAATCTATGATAACTAGTAGAACAAATAAGCTAAAACTCGTCTAAAAAGCAGGAGCTGACCTTGGCCCAAGGTGTTTTATTTCTGCGTAATGATAAACCATCGATGAATATTTATCGGGACAGGAAAAGGTGTCCAGTCGACAGTCGTTTTAAACTCCATGCGGAGATTGAGTGCCAACGCGTCAGCGGCGACGTGGATTAATGGAAACTCGTAAACCTCTCGCGTGCAGCGGGATCAAAAATGCAACATCCGGGGCAGAGCGGAAGGCACCTGGAGTGGTTGTTTCAAAATCGATACAGTCCGCGGGAGCTCTCGGTTCCACCTGACGCTATATCGCTCTGAAGTTTCGCCAGCTATCGAAAAAACCGATTATTTTAGAGCGAACATTCAGCCTGCCCTGCAAGCAACGTCTCTGCAAAGTAATACGGCGCTTTTTACCACGATTTAATCCGTCGATCGGTACTCACGCGGATCGAGAGGCTACGTTCCCGCCGTACTAGGAGAAAAAGTGCTCCAGCAAGCAGATACTGGTATCTGCGAGCAGAAAACGCTCGAAACGGGCCACGGGACAGTGGCATTCGTTCCCGCGAATTTATGGCAACCAGTTTATCCGATTGACGACGGAATGTCGGCCGCCGCTGCGGCTGTCAACCTGTCGAAGCAAGGAGAACCCGCCTCGTTCCGCCGACTCCTTGGTTTCGTCCTCGACAATCGACGCCTCTTTCACGGATCCGCTTCGAATTATAGACCCTCGCCTCCTCGCGATTAATCCTCGGACCTGAGTGGAAACGATCCTTCGCCAGGATCTTGAAAGACCCTCAGTCAGCTCGTGAAACAGTCGTCGACAGATGGAATTGGTGAAATTCTTTGAGCCAACCTGTTTTGTGATTCGAGAATAGTATGTATGGAGAATGTGCTTGAGAATTTCTATATGATTTACTGATCGTCTGTTTCTATAGATCTCTTTAGTTATCTCTGTTGGAGGAAGGCTATTTCAGAGTCCTTATGGATACTTGCAGTGTCCTTAATTTCTTTACAGTTCCCAAAGTGAGCACAGTTATTTGTATTAACCCAAATCTACTTATTCGTCAAGAGGTTTCTTTCCTTGATTCCCAAAGTCATTTCAAACTTTTAGCCAACAGTGTATGTAACAAGCATGCATGAAACCTTTCGACCGATGAGTATCTGCAACATCAGAAGTTAATAAATTGATGTCCATTAGAATCTCCTCAGAGGCCACCGTATAATTATAGATACTTGATGACTAAGCATCAATCGCGGTTAATCACAAAATTAACCCTATACACGTAACGATACAATCCTTTCTCCCGGGACGATCCACTTCGATACAGCGTATCTACCATACTCGGTCACAATCATGTTCACAGAATGGCTCGAAATTAAGACGGGGAACAAGTGGTCATATCAAACGATCGTCGCTCGTTCCCCGTAATTACACTTTCTTTCCCTAATTATAACGAGCTTATTGCGTTCAACTTTCTTGCCAGCGTGTCCCAAATTGAAGCAAAGTCAAGCAGAGTCAAGCGACGATTCAACGTGTGTCGAAAGCGTGCCATTTCCGTTTCTGACGAGATCGTTTCACCGTGGAAAGCCGCGCTCCCGCTGATGAGGACATTTCGACCCGACGATCTGGTCAAACGATCAGGTGACATGTTCCTCCTCGAAGCGACGTCCAGCGGGAAATGGTCATTAACGCGGCGCAAATGTCCCACCGTGGTCGCGTGCGTGCATACACGCGTTTCTATGCCGAACCGTTATAACGATCTCTGCAAGGCTGCCCGTTGGATCTAGTTTTTAGTAGTCCGCCGCGTTTGCACCTGTGCTCGCACGATCACGCGACTTCACGCCTCGAGCGGCCGCGGCGACCGCGCGACGACACTGTAGGAAATTTAAACGTACTTAACTGGTGCTCGCGTGTGTCGTGCATAATTCGATCGTTTACGGTCACCAGGTTTTCGCGAGGCGTTAGTTACGAGGGCTTTTTGATGTGATGCAGTTACTTTGAAACGCTTTTTGTGGACTCTTGGACCGTGAATGCGTGGTTTTGTGAAGTTGTGTTACTTCAAAATCACAATTAGTCAATTGTAAGTTGAATTTTTGGTTAATTGTATTGTGGGTATTGGACCTTGATGATGAGATTAGAAAGACTTAAGGTGCTAGTAGATATCGATAAGACCAACCCTTGATCCAAGAGTGATTATGAATTTCTAATAGAAGGGAAACGTAAGATACCAGGAATTGTTGCAAATATGGAGAACTTAATCCTTCGTTACTCTCATACTTTTTTTTATAACTGGTTAGTTTTATTTTTTAAAACTTTAGTGAATCCCCCAAGACTCCAGGGAAACCTTGCTACAGATCTTTGACATTAAATTTCAAAAACCAAATAAGAAAGTAATAAAGGTTTGACGTCTGTCATTCAAGCCTACTCGACTAACTTTCGACGAATTCGCCATTTCTTCCCCTTTTTCTCTTCAAATTCATAAACCCTTGTGTCACCATCCAAAACACAATTCTCAAGCACGTCACCGCAGAACAAGAGCTAAATCGTTCGCGACAATTCAACAAAGCCCTTCAAGCTATTTTGAGCCCTTCCCTTATCGCACCACAGCGCTCGACACGAGGCTCACGATACCGGGAAAGATATCCATGAAGTAGCACCTGCGTGAAAACGTGCGGCGCCATGACTGATAAACCGCGGGGTCACCCGTGGTGCGCCATAAAATGTTCGATCGATTACGTCGTCGTTGTAAACGCCAATAAGTCGACAACTTTATTCGATCCACTGTTATCGGGGGCAGGCGGCGCGAGCTTCTCCGAGAAGCCTTCTTTGGCTCATATTTAATCGACTCCATTACGCAAAGCAGCGCGAGGAAGCCAAGGGGGGTCATGTCCCTCAGAGATGAAGCTCTGCAGCGGGAGAAGAACAGGATTGCTATACGAATTTCCTTCTTGAGCACACTGTGGAAAATTCTGAGACGGAGGAAGAAGTAACAACTGTTCTATCTATTACACCTGTTACTTTTTCCCCCAGCTTCCAATTCCCCCTACGACACCTAACGAGGGAACTTTGGCGGCAACCCTTGGGAGGAGACGGAAGGAACGATGCTGACTCGCGAGTGGCGCGAAGGAATATCGAGTTGGTGCGTGTACGTGTCAAACGGCTGAGCGATATAACAGGTTTAACTTAATTTCGTTAAAATATCGCGGCGGCTTATCTGAGTGTGCCAGCGGCCGGCATTCTTTAAGCTGGCGGCCGATTGCACGGTATTAAAACGGTGGGCGAGCAAACGGTTCTCCGCGGTCGGGTTGATTTAAGTAAAACCACGTATCGCGGTCTTCATCTCGGTGTGACTTACGCTAATTGGCTTCTGAACGGTCCGATGGAAATTTATGGTAATACGCCGGCTCGCCCGCGAAAGAGCACACTAACGATACCACTTCTTCGCCGCTCGTACGCCAAGCTTCGACGTCGATCCGCCTGCGTACAGGCTGCCCGACCGAGCATCGTCCCTCATAACTGCGTCGCGGCTAAATAAAGCAGCGAGATATGACGGCCGCGACGGTAAGCGGTCGCGAGAACTCGCTCCTGCGGACACGATTACGTCTGATTTGCGTGCTCGGATGCTTAACTCTGGGTGGGTTCTCAAGTGTTTTGATACTGTACAGAGCTGGTAGTGGTTGGATCTGGAAAAAGTATGGATCTATATGGTTACTATAGATAGAACTGCCTGATATCACATGCATTTTTGGATGTAGCATATTATTGGGCAAAGTAAACATAATTACTAATTGAGTTGAGGTATCCCCTACATAGGAAAAAATAGTTCTATATCAACATGTGTCTCAGGTGCAATTACTAGCTCTGCACAGTACTTGGGGTACTGCCTTCGCAGGAGCTGAGGAGGATTGCACTGGAGGAAGGTTCGTGTGATGGTAGTATGATAACCAGAGGACTTGATGAGTTTGTAAATTCAAGTGGAGAAGGGTTTTAGATGAGGCTGGAGAGATTGAGGGTTGAAGGGTTTAGGGTTGGGTCTGGGTTTTATTTAGAGTAGTCTGAAAGTGTTGCACAGTAAGGAGATTTGAGTGGTAGTAATTTGATATTCTAGAGATTTGGTGAGATTGAGTTAGGTGGTCGTAGACACAGGTGTTTTAAGTTCAAGTGCAGTTGGATAGAGCGGAAGAGTTTTAGAGCTTATTGAGGAATTTTAGAGTTTGTTGAGTTCTGTTTAAGAATACTCAACAAGCGATGCAAGTAATTTGATGACCTGAAGGTTTTCTGAAATTGTGAGTTCAAAATATTCATAAATAGACTTATTCTAAGTGAATCTAAGTAGATTGGTAAACCTCCTAGCATTTGTTGAGTTTCATTTGAAGTATTCAAAAAGTACGTTACAGCAAGGAGATTCACGTGACTGTACGTCTGTTGATTTGACGAGTTCGTGACGATACTAGCTCGTGAACCTAAGTAAAGGGAGTTCTAGGTGACCCTGGATGAACTAAGTTGAGATGAAAGGCTCGCTGAAGGATTGCAGGGTCTAGGCCTTGCTGTATTCAGGCATCCATAGATTACTGTGGAGCAGAGATCGCCAACTAAGAATAAGTTCACCTAACTCATTCGATTTGGGGGCAAATAACAAACCTGAAATAAGACTAGAACTCCAAATTTCTTCTTTTAATAATCTACAATCTTTGCTCCTTTATTTCTATAAGAATCTCATCAACACCCACAGTAACTCCAAAACAAAGCTACTCCTGCACATAAAAAACACTGCACCAAATTATCACTTTGTTCAAGTATTCGAAGTATGATCACAGAAATTCCTATAAATCTTTGCAAGCATAAGTAAATGAAATTACCACCCATCCATTAATGTCATTCACGACATAACAGTCAAACAAAAAGGCCAGAAATTTCTCTCCAAAAGGGAAGGGAATGCTTGAAATAGCGCATCATGCGTTGATCTCCTCGATCGCGTACACTGTGCGTCGAGGTTCATTTAAATTTCATCGGCTGATCCATAGAAAGAAGACTCTCGGCTTTCCCTCGTGCGCGCGCGGATTCCGCGCCGGGACGAGACCAGTCTCTCTCTTCCGTTTTGGCTGTCCGGGGCTCTTCATGCGTGGTAAACAAGTGTCACGCACCGCCTCGGGCGGAACGACGAGCACCGCGAAATGATTTCACCGTGAGAGAGTCGTGAGAGAGCTCTCGAGCCACGAGAAACGTGGCTGCCAGACAGCGTGGCGTCCGAGCCGAGAGCCTTGGCACTCGGGGACGACGTTTCTCGCGTGTACGCGCTCCGAGCGTGCTGTGAAACGGCTGGGACTCGAATTGCCATCACGCGCTACCAAGGATGAAGAATTCGAAACGGAACGAATCTGATGAGCAGAGCTCCACAATTGTTAGCATTAAATACGCCTATATGTTCTATTGACAATACTTTGCGAGATATTAGTAATTAATACTCTCCTGTGAACCGACCTCTTTGAAAAGCTTGAACATGTAGAAATTCAAAAGTTTTCGAATATTATAATATTCAAATATTTCAATTTTGAAATTTACTAATTTTTACATTTTCCAATTTTGAGGTACTTTTCTTGTGAGGAGATTCATCTGAAAAGTCGACCTTTGGTATAAATAAGTAGAAAATTGTCTAAGAGATGTGGAGGATTATTGTGAAATTAGGTTGTCTTGGTTCATTGGAAATGTTTATGTAATCTAGATTCGAAGTTGAAACAAGTGAAATGCAGTACGATTCTATTCTGAGATAATATTGGGTCAAAAAATGATGAAATTTACACAGAAAACACAATATTTTAGTTCATCAATTTCTGTGTGTTATTCCTCGTACTTCTGTTAGTTTTACTATTAACCAGCTACTACATGGAGTTCTGAATAGTATTTTCAGTGATAAGTGAATAAGGCCATAGTTAAATTGTTACATTAACTACTTAATTAAATTAATTAAATTTTAAAGCTAATCCTTTTGTTCTTCGATAGGAGCACAATTGCGTCTTTATATTTTTATACTATACATTACAGAAATTAATAATTATCAAAAGGAATTATGCATGCAATACAAAAACAAGGGTTCTTTATTTTCTCTCATTTTTATTCCACGTAGCTTCATAGAAATTATACATGCATAGCTTTCAATATTTATCAAGAGCGGTTCAATGAAGCGCAAACACAGTTTAATTGTTTTTCGAACAAGCTGATTTGTTTGTTTAGTTAGTTGCCCCATTTGCTCGAATGATGAAGCATTTAATGAGAAATCGAACGTGGCTCGTGAAAAATGCATTGGTGAATAATTAATCGCGAAAGTGTCACAGAATTGCCAATCACTTAAAAATCGTTCAGATATTCGCGTCTTCGTGAACATTGCAGACACGCTTTGTCAGCATTTGTTTTACATAAAGAATTAAAATACAAACGAAGCCATCCGAATTGGAGTGAGGAATCAATAACGAGGAAAATTGTACACAAAGTACCGAAGTCTGTTTAAGACTTTCCAATTCCCCTTATTCTCTGTATCAATTCAGACGGAAAAAGAAAAAAGGGGCATCCAAATTTATTCGCACCTTCGGCGATCCTTATCGTATTCAAACACCTCGGCAACAGAATGTCCTCTAATCTCGGTCCAGGTATCAGTTAGTTAACCTATGGACCGACTCCTGCCGTAGATATGCGAATCTGGTTTCTATTTTCGACGAATAAAACAGGCCAGAACCGGAGTGGCGCACGGAATTCCGCATTAGCGGATAACCGCCCAAATTAGCAAACTCATTCAACGATATCGGAAAATTTGCATCCTGATACAGGGACGCTCCCTATGCGCACAGAACGTTGGCTACCAGAGGCTGTTCTTTCGCTTATGGTCAAACGAATTAACACGTTCACAGTCTGGCTCTCTAATCGTGGATCCACTCGGGCGTTTAGAGGCGATAAGCTTGTTAAACCAGCAACTGCACTGCCTCTTTCCCCACTTTGTGTGACCTGTGCTTTACTGTATCTCCCATTATTTTTATTTTTTGTTTCCATCCCCGTTTGTACCTTTAAAGAGCTGATATACTTCTACGTGGAATACTTTAAAAAAGAGATAACAGGGAATAGAGCCTAAGCACAGAGATAGAGAATTTTTTAATTAGCACTGAAACTATCACCATGTTACTGTCTCATTGACTGTGGGATTTTTAATGAGCAGAAATGTTTAGACTTTAAATGAGTTTCAAAGAAAGATACTTAACTTTTAAATAGACAGCGATAAACTCGTGCACCGATACTTGTTCCAAAGATTGAAAAAGTAGTTTCGACTCTATTGTAAGTATTCTCCTGAAAGTTAATGGGATACATTTCACAAGCTACTTTGAAAGTTATCCACCATTCGATTAGATTAAGAGACCGTGAACGTGTTAATGTAAAAGTGTTCGTAATCTACACGGAGAACAGATGGAAATCGGCGCAGAAGCGGGGAGAATGATCAGGCCGACCCGCCGATCAACCAGGCGATCTAGATCTCGTAAACGAGGATTTACTTCTTGCGAAGGTGGCTCGAGACCGGCCGCTCATTAAGCCGTGAACAAACAACGAGAGTTCTTGAGGCGACTCGTCGAGAGAGCGGATTAATAAGACGTAGGGAACGTCGAGTCACGATATTCTTCAGACGACATTTCGTTGGATTTGTAATGGTGATATGAAGTTGAAGTAATTGAATTTCAATAGTCCAACCAGGGTACATATTTTTTTTTTTCTTCGTGAGCTTAAGGAGCGGAATTTAGAGCAAGATTCTGATCTACTCTCCATCGTCAGGGTTGGAAATTGAGGGTCGATTTGAGGATTGGTTTTCAGGCAGTTTCGAAGGGATGAGATTACCATGGTAATGGTTCTAGGAAGATTTGAATATTCTATCGCGAAATCAGGGATCGATTAAGGGGACTTAATAACTGGCTAAACGTCGGTAAAGCTGGAGGATCGAGTGCCGTTAATCGGCCAATCAAGGGCGGGTTCTTGGCAGCGGGATTTATCTCTCATAAAAGTTTCATGATCGTCGCGGCGAGTTCTCGTTAGATGCGAAAACGGTGTCGATCGTCGGACATCGTTATGGGAAATTTATTCATCATTGACATTGTAAACGGTGCTCCTGTGAATAATCAGAAAATGGGCACAGATTTTCAATTACCTTATTTAACAGTCTTCTACTGTGGAACGTGTATTCCAGGTCTCTCTTTGCATTTTTCATGTAGGTCATATTTATTTATATTGCAGTAATATTCACGAACTTTTTTGTAGAAAAAGGATCGAGATTCAAACCAAGAACCAAAACGATCTTTAATCTGCTTGATTCTCGATTCATCAAGTAGATGTTGCCATACTGCGACAGCCATTTGAAAGAAACCTAATTTTGTGTATTTCTTCTTTATCATTCGTGTGAAATTTTTCGATCGAGTTCTCTAATGAAATCTCTAAAGAACCGTTCCTTTCTCTTCGACGTCATAGATTGCTTCAAGTGTTCAATCTTTGACTTTGAAAAGTCGTCCTGGTCTTTTTCGCCTCAAAACGTAGGCGAAGCTTGTCAGATTCATTGGCCGGGAGTGGAAACAACGTTACAGACAGTTCACATAATGAATGATATCCTTCAAGCAAAGTGTGGAATTCGAGTCTTGTAAAAGTATTCTCGGATTGACGCAACAGCCGCTGGTTGCGCGGTTATAGTACCGGATGTGCGAGAAGTAGGCGAAGACAAGTATACCGTGGCGATAATTAACGACATCAGATTAAGTGGTCTTTAAAGCCACGTAATGTCGTGGTACTGACTTCCGTTCTGGCACCCTTTTATTTGAGTTCTGCAAATTTTCTGTTGTTCTTGTTTCTTTCAATGGGATCATTTTTTATATTTCTAAGTTAGACGTGGGGAACTTTGTTCTTTAAAAGAACTCAGTTTTATAAAATGGAAATAAATCCTACTGAAGTTCATGTAGTCTCATCAGATAATAGCTCTTGATATATTTTCACTAGTTTATTATAATGTCTCCTCTGAAGTAAACCTGTACAACTTCAGAAGAAATATCTCCTCTACTTATGCGTATTATTTGTCCTGAATCTATCGATCTGTCTAGAGATAGAAGCAGACAAACTTCCCAGACGACAGATTGCGTAACAATAATTTTTAGGAAGCCAGACTGAAACTTGCTTCGGGAAGTACCTGCATTACGTGGCCCGCAACTTCGAATCGATACCTTGCACACGGTACACCGAATGCAATATTCAACAGAGACACTTCACCCAAATCAATTCTCTCGTCCCAACAAAAGACGAGAGAACGATAAAACATCCAGACACAACAGCTTCCATAGCTGTGTTAAAAAACTATCCTCCAAGCTTTTCTAATACATCATTTGGTCCAAGCCAGCACATGAAAGAAAATGTTAAGCTGAAGTTATTGAAGTCTCTTGTAGGATTTACAAAAGTCCTCTAACAAGACTGAGTTTAATAGAATCAGTAAGAGTCTTCTCTCTGTAGATTTAACAAAGTTGCTCTTATTGCAATTAAGCTGCCTTTATTAATTTTACGAAAGTCTACGACAGATCCCACAAAAGTCTACCCTGCTTAAATCTACTTAGGAAACTTCCAAGATCTGTATAACCATTTTTTTCTGTGCATGACCCACCGTATGCAATATTGAACAGAGGCATTTTCTCCAAGTCGATTCGATCGATCTGAAACTGAAAAGGACCCAAGAGCCGCGGAAGGGTGGAGTGTATCAGCATTTTAAATCGCGCGCTGGGGCAATGCATCATCGGGGCGTGGAGGAGGGGAGGAAGGAGTATAAATTCGTGGCGAGTTGTCGGAGGACGCAGTGGAAACAAGAGCGAGCCGAACGAATTGTGAGAACAAAAACGATGTACGCTTCTCACGAGCCTCATCGATTCTGTCGGTTGAAGTTCTCGATTCGAAAGTATGGCGTTGTGTATCGTCCGTACGAGAGAGGTACGATCGCGAGCAGCCGGCCAAAGAAGTCGATGGAGATCGACATTCCATGGATTTCCATCGCGGCTGCTCCGCTCCTGCCCCGCGAGCCGATTTCTTCATTGACGATCGTGATTCAGTAACGAGCCTCCGGGAATCGTACGGTCTTGGCTCTCTTTTCCCTTTTTCCGCCAGCGCTGCGACGATTCGAGGGACACGCGATCCTACAATCCACAATTAACCACGCATTGACCGGATCTCGTTCCCTGGATTTTCCATCGACCCCTTTTTGTACGCGCATCCGCCGAGATTGGCCGAGCTTTTCATTATTCCTAGCTGATGTCGACCACCGACAGCCATTTCCACTTCGTTTTGCGAGAGAATAGAGAAATTTTGCTGCAGGTGCGACTTGCACAGGTCTTTTTCGATTACCTGAAAACGTGTTTCGTAATGATTCTATGAACCTTTGGAAAAGGTTGTTGCCATTTTGTGTACTTGGGATTGGTGTAGAAGAGGATTCTCAGATTGTCGATTTGGATATTTTTAAGTTTTATCCATTAAACCAGAAATCAAGTTTGAAAAAAAAGGATACGTAGACTCAGGTTTCTTTTGTAATTTATTTATTGTATGCTGTTATGTCTATGTATTGTACTTTATAGAGTTTTCGAAACTAATTTGTGTAGGAGCACTGTCTTACTTATGCAAATTATGTCTTGAAGAGGCCTTTCTTGAGGAAGTCCTGCTGAGCCAATTAATTTTATTCTGATACCAGTCTTCCATTCAAGTGATCTTGAAGATAGTATCAAGTGTATGAATTAATTCAGTGCCTTCAGATTTTCTTCTCTCTGTAACTAGATTAAATTTAAGTATCTTCCTTAATGACAGCGTTATGTCAATTTTCCATAACCAGTAAATAAAATTCGAGTCCACGTTAAAGAGACATCAAAGTCTATCTAGAGATTCTTTCAACACGTGCTCCGAAGTAAATCTCTATGGTAATCCGTAGATGAAAGAGATCCCAGCGAAAAGCCAAGACGTAGATTCGTGGAAACGCTTTCTGCGGTTAAAATTCATCTTGTCTTTGCCTTTTTCGTCTGCCCCAGCCTGGTGACGCTGAAAGTGACACGTACGCAGGCTAGAAACGAGGAGACCAGGCCAGAAGACCAGCATTAGCTCTTATACGTTTTTCCCTGGCCAAAAATATATTCGTCGGTTCAAAGGGAGCGATCCGTTGGTCCGGCTACCAATTACAGAGATCGAGAACGAAGTTGAGAGGCAACGTTTAATTGAAACTTGACGCGGGAGGGCTACCGTATCGACTAATTTGCCATGGTGGGTTCTTTTAACGAACCTGTAGGACAATCTGGGTCATCGTACCGCCATCACACTCTAAATTCAGAATGTAACGTGTGTGTTAACGCCACTCTTTTTCCCTTTAACTTTTGCACTTCACGTGCTTTAGTTTAGAGAGCTTCGTGTACGTATTTCCGTAAGATGAATTTTAGTGACTTTTACCTCATAAAATGTTGAGTAGACACATTTCCACTGGTACTAAAAATTTAAGTCCAGTACCTATATCAAGGAATGCATGGGGGGGGGGGGGGGGGGGGGGCACATTTATAACTAGAGAGTTGCAAGTGGATTTATTGAACACAAATATAGGGTGATCTGGAAATAAAGATCAGGTTACAGAAGGCTTCTAAATTACTAAAAAAATGCAACCCTTGTGTGGGTTCTAGATTCATCTACCTGAGTCTTGAGGTTAAATTTTTAAAGCATTTTGAAGCCGATCTGCAAAAAGTGTCCCACATTTTTTAACGTTCTCCATAGTGGCACTGATTACTTCGTTCTCCTGACTTTTAATTCCTGCGCAAACAATTTGACGTATGTATCGGTCTGAAATCACCTCAGGAATTTAATGCCCACTGAGGCCTCGTTCAACTGGACGCACGTAACAGGCAGTTAAAAAAGCCGGATAAACTAACATGGCGCGTTTAAGACCGCGCAAAATAAATAGTGGAAGCCCATAAAACACGCACGAAACAGTGTTCGCTTTACGAGTCCATTTCTGAGCCCATTGTCACGCATAAAACATCAGGGTTTGTTCAACCTGCCTAGACGGAAGTGACGTCGCGGCAACGTGGGGCGACACGGCTCGTTGAACCGCCGGGGCCGCGCGGAAATAACTCACGTACAAGAATCGTCACGTCCCGTGGTAACACGCTGGAACGGAAATGCAGATACGTACGAATATAAGTGGCGGATCGCCGATAATCGCACGTGAAACATTCGTTCCAACTTCTACGACGAGCTGCTCGCGGATGTCCTTGGGAATAAAGCTCTTCACAGATCCGCTCGAGACGACATGCGACAGGGCGCACTCGAGACGCGTACATCATCGCTGCATTGGCATTGCCATGGCTCAACCTCGAATATTTGCTGGCAAAACTCTTCTGCTGCTGTCCGTTGAAGAATCATGTCTGTTTTGATGCAATTCTGTGTCCTTTCACATTTCTAATTTTAATTCATTGGGATTATCGCTAAAACAGATACAGTTTAGAGCAATCGTTAAATCTAATTTTAGGAGACGCTTGTGTAAAAAGAATGATTAACCTCTGGGATCTGTAATTCCCTGCAGAACTTGAAAGCTGACGTCACTGTTCAATGTTACATACTCTCGTGTTCAAAGGAAGTCTTCCCAAACGAGGGCAGCCTGTAGTTCGCGGTTCCATGGTTAATCGAATCGGCCAAGTCGACGTCGCGGTACGCATCAAAAATTTGAAAAGTCTATTCTGGTCCGGACACAGTTTATTCTCGACGTATATCCCATTTCTGCAATGCCGCGTATTTTTAACTCGTGGCCCACATCCGACGAAACGATGATTATTTCCTCGCATAATCGGATGGCTCGGTCGCCTCGTGACGTTCATCGGCCAGGGATAAAAAAGCTGCTCGTTTTCTGCGCCGCGAAGGTCTCCGCGGCCACTTTGCATGTCATTTTGCACGTTCCTTTCCCTCGAACAGACCGGTGATTTCGCTTAACGATCGCGCCCCGTTCGTCGCCGTTTACGATTAAAATTTATCGCCGCGATAACGTTGCGCTGGAGGAAAAAAAGGATTGTACAACTTGGGCTTTCCAACGTGGCCGTTGATTCAGTAAACGCAGGCTTG
Organism: Calliopsis andreniformis; assembly: GCF_051401765.1. NCBI lineage: Eukaryota > Metazoa > Arthropoda > Insecta > Hymenoptera > Andrenidae > Calliopsis > Calliopsis andreniformis. Next base: position 9,258,836 of record NC_135073.1, on the reverse strand, counting down.
TCCAATTAACCTGGCACATCGTCAGCGTTTGGAGGCCTCGATGCTTCTTTTTACGGGTTCTCGACAAATTTTGTTGCTACACAATGTCTCACGCGTCTCAGTTTCCTTCGAGAACAGTTGGGATTTTTTCATATAGGTCAGTAGGATGCTTTGCGAATTAAGGACATGGTAATTACGAATTCAAAGTTGCAATATCGTCGTCCCAGAAGAGAGTCATCCAGATAAAACTGAAGTCAAAGTACATAAATTCGTGACTCTGAATGAATACTAAAATATTGGTCTCCAGTGATCAATTATTATCACAGAGGTAGCAGTTAAAGCAGTAACTTATACTGTGTTATACTTATGTTAAGTAAAGAACTAGAGAATACCCTCGTATTGCTTAAATAAGATAGAAATAACCATAGACACCAAAAAGAGACATCGTGACAGGGACTAATCCTCATCTGCTATGAGGTATTATCCAAACTTCTGAGCTCACTGTTACGCCATTAGAAGAAGTGAATTACAGGAAGTTGAGATCTTCCCAAATTCTCGTACTAAATATTATAAACTGAATTAGTTCAAATACCATGAGTCCTCTATGCCAACTTAATCACGAGCACATCGAAACTCGTGTAAGAAGCTAAGCTCCGATTAAGCAAGAAAAAGAATCCAGTCTGGAATGCGTTCACAGCGCTCCCTGACTACGCTAAAAACAGGATGGTCCAGCAGCGGGATTCGCAGTTCCAAAGAACGTAGCAGTCGACCAAACACGTTCCTCCTTGGGTGACCACAGGCAAAGGCAGCGGTCTCTAACAATAAAGCCGCGGCTGTCGCTCATTACGAAACTTGACGCCTTTGTTGTTTCCACGTAGGGCAGGCAGCAGGGCTGCCTCGCGAGTCAAGAGAGTGTGTGACCTTACGTGATCCTCAGCACATGACAATGGACTGGGTTTCACCTCGCACCACTTCGCACGGTTTCCATCGGTGGCACTAGCGTCCAGGAAGCGAGCATCATCACGACTTAACCATCTCGGCCAGCGATTCTTTTTCCATTCGTGGCGAGCCACGAGGACATATGCACGCTGCGATTCCCAGGGGCGCACGAGATCGAACGAATTCGAGATTCGAATCGCGATCGATCGTATTCAGTGTTCTCGTGTTCGTATCTCTTTCCCTGCTCGGGAATATGATCGAGTTACTCCGTTTCCCGAGGGGGCCCAGTAACCCTCATGTTAGCACGGTAATTAAAGTTACATCACGCTCGCGTTTGCTGTGGGTAAGACGAGATAACTCGAGCCTTCACTCGTTTTTAATTACACACTCGGGGGACATTTGTGGTCACACAAGGGCCCCGCTAATGGGCTGAGGAAGACGGCACTTCGAGTTGTATTCTCATTCTTTTGGTCAAAGAAGTTGAATCTTTTTTTCTCGTGGATGTGTAGGTGTGTTGTATGAAAAAGTAGTGGAATTATAAGGATTCAAGATTATTTTATGTGTACAGAACAAGTGCATATGAGTCTGAAATCATAATTTTCTCGGAGAAATATTTTTCATGCTGGAGAAAGTGATGATCTCAAAATTAATTGAGATATAAATTCGAAATTATAAGAATTTATGGCATACAGATTTCTCGAAATGTGAAATTAAAATTAACTTGAAAGTATGAAATACTTTCTTTTCAATTAATAAAAATTGTAAACATATTTCCTGAATTAATTAAAATTTCAGAGTAGCCCAAGATTCACAGTAATTTCACAGCAATTTCTAGGAGTTACAATTTCTATTTCCTATATTGGAACACTCCTACAATCTCATAGGCTACAGCATGTATGACGTCAAAGTAGAAAGCGCGCGACAGCGTGTCATCTTCGAAAAACAGAATTTTCAAGACTGGTCTTAGCTTTTTCCTCAACACGTGCCGGAAGAGAGGTCTAGCCTCTAAGCTCACATACGTGTCGCCACTGAGTGTTTGGGTAAAAGGCAGCCAGCACACGAAACACTTTCTACAATTAATTACAACGTACAGCTAGCGTGTGCAACGGTGGTCCTTAATTTGTCGCTACATCAAACGCAAATTGATTATCAACCATTGCCCCCGGCGGTTGCTAAACATTTACCATGAGTCGTTAATCTCACGAGACGTTTCTCCCGCTCTCTCAAACAACCGAACATCCTATGTCATGATTCGTGTCTCTCGAATCGTGTTATTGACTCGTTACAATATTCCAGGAGTCTCGTCCCTCAAATTGTGGACAAAAATAGTCCATCCTAGGGATCATTGCACCGAATAATCCAAAATTCATTAGTCTAGGTCTCGGACATAGAACGACGTCCTTCGAATCAATCCCAGTTGATCAGTCATTGTAGATCCTTATCTTCTCGTCTCGGTTCGGGTCGACGCTTACTTATGACCGTACGCTTGTTACTTATGCAAATGAGCCATACGATTAAGGCCGCCTCTTAACTTTCCTTTTAATTAAGGGCACGCTCAAATTCGCTGGTTCACGAGCGCTCAACGCATCTTGACCGTTACAGGGTGGCGGTGATGATTCAGACGAAGATACCCAGTGCGCCCTGAGCGAGAATTGGACCTTCGAGAAGAAGACCAGACGCTGGTCGCGTGTGTGCGACGTGACGCAGGCGAACGTCGAGAGACTGCAGGCAATCGCTGGTCAGAACGTGCAATCCGAGGAGGACTCGCTGGAGGATCGTCTGGAAGCGGAGGAAGCCGAGGACACGATGCTGGACACTCTGAGATACAGCAGCTTGCCACCTGGAACGCTTCCCGATGAGATCGGTCCCAGATTTCGAAGAACCGGCTCCGAGAGGCTGCGGGACGGAGCCAAGGCTTTCCTCAGGCGAGTCGAGTCGCTCAAGTCCCGGCGACGAAAGCGTCAGAACCGCGACGGGATCGTCATCAGCGGCCCGCAGATCCTCGACGTGATGTCGATGCAGCAGAAGATGAAGGAGCTGAACTGCGTCGACGTATCGCCGACGGGACCTGCGCCAGTGCCCTTCAGCGATCTCTTATCGGGATCGCCTTTGCACGTCCCCGACTCGCCCGTCACCTTGCCAGCCTCTCCTTATCACATGACCAACGCGCCTAGTCCGTTCGGTGACGATTCCTCGAGCTATTGCTCAGACGGCTCGCAGGGAGGCGGCCCGACCCCTACGCCAACACGCACCAAGATGAACCGCGCGAGGAGGTTCCTGCACCGTGGCCGAGAGGACCAAGGCGCTCTCAGCGACTCCGAGTGCCAGCCGACCAGTTGGCGGCACAGGTACTTCAGGGACGCGAACAGCAACCACGCCAAGGTGCTGGAGTATGTGACCGCTCACCCCCAGAGCCCGAAGGACTCACCGACCAAGAACCCTCCTATTAACACTCGTGGCGGGAGCTTGAACCTAGGCAAGGAGTCTCAGAGGTACAGAGATAAGCTGAGCCAGGGGCAGGAGAGACACAAGGAGGACAAGGTAGCTGCGTTGAAGCGAGAGGACAAGATGCATAAAAGCTTCAGGCATCGGGACGATACCTACAGGGATGGCAAACCCTTATCCAAAGAAGTTACCGGGTATAGGGAGAAGTCGAGGTCTAGGAGCTCAGAGCTAGCTGGAAGCCAGGAGAGCAGCTCTACAGTAGCCAGCCGCGATTCTGATCAGGAGGAGGATTCTCCAAGGCACAAGGGTACTGTTGTCAGGTGGCATAGTTTTCAGAGGGGATCCTTGTATCCTGAACCTCTGGACCCATTGTGTCCTCGAGCCATGGCTTCGATGTCCTGTGGACAACTATTGGTGTTGAGGAAATTGGCTTTGTTGAAATTGACCGCCTGCATGGAACGATACTGTCCTACACATAGGACTGGGTGGAACTGGGAACTACCGAAATTCATCAGGAAAATAAAGGCTCCAGATTATAAGGATAAGACGGTGTTCGGGGTGCCGCTGCTGTTGTCCTTGCAAAGGACTGGCCAGGCCTTACCAAAGTGTATTCAGATTGCTCTGAGATGGTTGAGGGCGAACGCTCTGGATCAAGTCGGGATCTTCAGGAAAAGCGGGGTCAGGTCGAGGATACAGAAGCTGAAGATGATGACGGAGACCCTGGGGGATAATATCAATTTCGATGGTCAGCAGGCCTTCGATGTGGCTGATCTCGTAAAACAGTACTTCAGGGAGCTGCCAGAGGCTCTGTTGACGAACAAGCTATCGGAGACTTTCATTGCTATCTTCCAACGTGAGTATACTTTGTTTCTGTTTATTCTTCATATCAAGCATAATTTTCGCAAACCATTTCCCATCTTTTAAATAGTTTTTTACCATCATTCTCAGAAAAGCTTTATTCGTTGAACATAAAGTATGAAATCAAAAGGAACCTTAATTCTATATCTGAAACTCAGTCTAACTCAAGTCTATTTCTTTTAAAATTGAGTTTTATATATCATCCTACTACTTTTTCATTATTTTATCAGGATGATAGGAATCTCTTTACACTATGTTCTAAATAAAAAAGATTGTACAGTACAGATTATTTTAAATACAATCTTATAGTAAGAAATTTCTGATTATTGTTGTTTCTTTTGCTCTCCTAAAACATAAGAAAAAAGGACTTAAGTCAGTCTGGGTCTCAGATCCAGAATTATAGTGATCTAACAGATATTTGGAATATCCTAAACTGAACTCTCTGAATGCTTTTTAGACCCTACTATACTTGTTCTGAATTGTTACAGATGTACCTGTTGAGCTGCGACCAGACGCGGTGCAGTGCGTCCTGCTGCTCCTGCCGGACGAGCATCGCGAGGCGTTGGAGACTCTGCTCGATTTCTTGAACCACGTAGCGAGCAACGCTCCCTACAACCAAATGACAGCCTCGAACCTGGCCGTGTGCCTGGCACCGAGCCTGTTCCACTTCAACCACAGCAACACGAACGTGACCAACAGGTCGAGCAGCGTATCGCCACGTAGGAGAAAGACCGTGGGCATTCCCGATCAGAGGGAACTGTCGGAAAACAAAGCCGCTCACGACTGTCTTCTGTATCTGGTCAAGATGCATCGTGAATTATTCATGGTGAGTGCCACGATGCCGAACGTCCAGGTCGTTCGGGAGAGGAGCGTCATCCGTCGTCCCGAACGCCGCCGATTGTGATCGCGCTCGAATCCGAGATTATTCGAACACGTTCTCACGAATCGAGGAAGGAAAACGAGGGACTGATCGTATTCCTTTTGCTGTTCTCTGTTACATCAGGTCTCCTCGGATATGTTGACGCAGTGTCATTTCAATTACATGGAGGAGAGCATACCGGTCGCCTTGGAGGAGCTGGGCTCGGAGCTGAAGCAGGACTGGAGGGGATACCTTTATGCCTGTACCACGGCTCTGCTGAAGGAGGCACGTGAAAAGTAAGTGTGCTTTGTACCTTTCTATTCTAGAGTTCACGAGTTTCGGTCAGGGTTCTTGAGACGTAACATCTATATACTACAAGGTTCGATTGTGTCTCTATATCGAAACTAAGATAATGGAAACTAACTTCTCTTAATCAACCAAAAATCATACACTCAACTTATTGCGGGACAAAGTGTTTTGATTTATGTGATATAACAACTTAATTTCCAATTATTGTTTCAGAAGTCGAGGATGGGTCACTGTCAACAATCCCGCCGACAGTACCGTGGAAATGGCTTACAAGAAGGTAGGAGATGGTCACCCTCTCCGGTTATGGCGAGTGTCAACCGAGGTGGAGGCTCCGCCAAACGAGCTCCTCCATCGTGTCCTGAGGGAGAGGCATATCTGGGATCCTCAATTATTGAAGTACAGACTGGTCGCCAAGCTAGACACAAACGTGGAGGTCTTTCAATACGCCACCGGGAACATGAGTCCCCTTCCTGCCAGGGATTATTGTGTGTTAAGGTGAGGATTAAAACAACTCACGTCGGATTGCATTTGATGGAACGATGCTCCATTGTGTTGCGCCGAAAAAATCGGCATAGCAAATAGCGCGACTAATCAATAGGAACTATAAAGAGCATGGGTGAGCTGTATATTATGTAATCTCGCGCAGATCCTGGCGTAACGATCTCCCCAAAGGGGCCTGCGTCATCGTAGAAACATCCGTGGAACATCCGGACGCTCCTGTTATGCTTGGCGGAACACGCGGTATTGTTTTGGCTTCGCGATATCTTATCGAGCCCTGCGGTAGCGGCAAGTCGAGGATCATGCATCTCTCCAGAGTGGATACAAAGTAAGTTCAGACCATATGAAATCATGCATATCGATTCTATTGTTTTATAACGACTTAATCTTGCGGCTAATCGTTTCATTCAGAATTACTGATTTATTGTTCGGATTTATTAAATCTATTTTCTTTGGATCAAAGACTCTTGGATCTTTTGTCTTTATTGTTCAGTTAATTGCTTCTGTTCACGCGTTGGCTTCTTCTAATTAAATCATCAATTTTAGTAGAAAGTAAAAAGGATGTTTAAAAACATCCTTTCCCATTTCTTATTATTTCTACTAATTTTTTACCTCCTCTTCGTTACAGAGGACGCACTCCAGAATGGTACAACAAAAGCTACGGTCATTTAGCCGCCCTCCACCTCAGCAAGATCCGCAACTCCTTCAAGCACACAACAGATGGACCAGAGAGCAAAGTCTGAGAGAAGGCCACCGTGCAACGCTCTCCGTTGCACGGTCCTTATACGACACTGCAGGATCTGGACGATCACCAAGAGCACAGGATCCTGAAGGAAATGCGACAAAGTGAGCCTACCATTGACGAAGAGTAAACGAGGATCCTGTTCATCAGAAGTAATCTCAAAAAAGCGCCCCAAGCGGGGAACTACGACTCGTTGGATACGGGACGATCCAACTTAGTATTCACAAAGAAGAAAACACTAACAATATCGTGCACGAGCTTTAATCGATGTGAAGCGATTTCTGTTGAAGCCTGAGATGTTTAGTACGTAGATGAAGCCGTATTAGAAAACCAAGAGGACGCAGTGAGGAGGTAATTTATTGTTATCGTAATTCTAGACGAAAATTGTTCGCGCGCCAAGTTTCGTTGTCCAAGGATCTTGCCGTCCAGTGATCGTGAAAGTCGTGTTGAAAGGCAGGAGATCGAATCGGAACGATTAGGGAACCAGAGTACATACGTTTTATCATGTACATGAGGTGAACGCGTTATTTTTGCAATATTCGAGTATATCGTTGATTCGAAGTCCCTGAGAGCGACGTGGGGGGCAAGCACGATGGGCAGCGTGTTAAAGAAGCAAAATATTTTTTCGGATCGTAGTCGCTGATGATACGTTGCAGTCAGTGTCAATATCGCGTTACACGACGCGTTTAGTCTTACCAAAAGTAAGGAACGGATGAAACAAGCCGCGCACAATGTTACAAACGTCAAATCGTTTAGCTTTTAAGAGGCCCCCTTCCCCGTATTTTGTATGTTTCTTTCAGGACCAAATGCCAATTTTTCTATTGCATCCATATCACGCAGCGTCATATCGAGTCGAGCCGGTTATTCTGGAGCGATTCTTTTGTAATTGTGCCACGATTTAGACGAGCGACCGTGCAAAATGCCGCAGTGTATATGCGTTGTCTAATTCTATTTATGATCCGAGGATTCGTCGTGATCGGGCGATTCCCTAATCTCATGATTAACACGATTAATCGAAGCAATGCAAAAGGATTTTGAGTAAGCTAGTTTTCGTGTCCTGTTCGGACCGATCGATGTAATAACGATACGCTAAAACTCGTTGATTAAGCAATCGTCGTTGTCACTCGTATCGATGTTGAAAGCGTTCAAGCTGTCATAGAGTCTATTGTTAATTGTCTGTCTGAAAATTGTAAATGTCAATGGAGTCGGTGGCTCGAGGAGCTCTCCGTTTAGTTATTCTTCTATGTCTTTGTTTTTTTGTTCGTAATTGTTCTCGGCCAGTCGAGCATTTAGGACGCGATCGAGATGCATTTTGTGAATGTTTAACGCGCCGTTTCGCATCATAGGGACCACCTTCGTTCGGACCCCGGAAACAGGAAACGACCTGGAGATATAATACACCTCATCGAATCGAATTATAAGTGTATTTTAACATAAACTAGTCACTTACAATTAGATGAAATTATGAATACAGATATATAAGTGTATAGATTTTTATTCTGCAACCGTTAATGTCGAGAATATTTAATTATTATTATTGATATAAAGTAATTCTATGGAAAAAATATATGATATTTTTGTGTCCAAAAAACGCCAGTAGGAACACGAGAGTAAAGAAAGAGAGAGAGAGAGAGAGAGAGAGAGAGGAAGCGTGAGTGAGTGAGAGAGAACGCGTTTTGAATGTCTCTTCGTTATTTGTAACGATACATGATCGTCTTTATTCTTGTAATCCGTGTTTCACTAGAATGTACATATGTATATTATACGATAATGAAACACAATTATATACTCATTAAATGACATCGTTTTATTTTGCGTACCTTGCGTCTTGGCCATTTAATTACACCTCCTTCGAAGATTCTTAATAAAAATATTTTTAGAAATATAAAAAAAAGTAAAAGTGGAAAGGTGAGGCATGTACTATTTTTCAAAATTTTTCCAGCAACCAGGTAAATACATCAACGTCAGCTGATGCAAAAATTTAGTCTGAAGCTAGCGATAACAAGTCAGCAACAAGCATCAATTTCCACGTGTTTTGAATTTTTCGTTATGCAATGAATAATGCAGCTCCACCACCGTTTCGATTTATTTAATCGATACCTCTGTTGCTAGGAGCCCTCTGTCTGCTTGCATTGCCACGATCTTGTCACCTCGAGACATCAGTTCATTGAAAATACGCCGCTGTTTGGAGTTCGTGGAAAACCGTCGACAGTATTTGATCACCTAAGAAGCACGTGCTAATCGCAAGCAGTCTCGAATATCAAGTGAATCGATTGTTTCGTCGAAACGTTTTGCGTCAGAGTTTACGAAACTGACTAATAATTCGCTGAGTTCATTTCGAACGTTTACCATTCGAATTCAGCACCGCACATTTAGGGGTAACCTTTCTTTATTAATATATTTTATTCTCTTATAAAGTAGATACAATATGAGAAGAATTGTAGCAAGTAGAATTTTAAGACCGAATGAAGCAGTAGAACGAAGATTCTAGAATATCTCTTTTTCTATTATTTAAATTTCTAATATTTTTGGTGAGTCTTAGACAACTGGTTCTCAAGCCTGGGATACATCTAAAGGTTGTGATATCATTATGGAAAGATATTAAAAAAGGAATACTCAAATCATAAATCTTAATTAAAATCAATGCAGCGGGAGGGATGCACATAAAAAGGCACCAAAGGGATAAGCTTCAGAGCCAATGTCCTAGACTCGCCCTACCTAGCATTCTTATCATTAGATCCATTTCTCCCTGTCGCCACAAGTTTCAAATAGCACTTCTCAAACGAGATCAATAACAATGATACAAAAACTCCTAACAATAAGCAACCACAGCCATTTCATAGAATGAATTCTCTCGTTAATATCAAATATTCTCTCGAACGCTACCGTAGAAAAAGATACGATACGGCTCGCGCTAATAAAAGCCTGGTGAATTTTACGCGAGTGGTAATACGCTTTGTTTAAGGCTTCCAAGAAAATGGTTCGACTGCACGTGAAGAAAGGCGAGGAGAGCCAGTTTCTGTACGACACGCACGTGGAGGCTCGGGTTGAAGACGTTATATATGACATCACTATTATTTACAACGGTCGGCTGAAGATCTCCAGAATATGTTATGGTAATGATCCCTCCCCTGTCCTCGTCGTGCCGCCTCGAGAGAGTGCTTCGACGAAGATGACATCTAATAGCGTGGAAAGAAACGGGCAGGTTACCTTGGAAAGTTGCGCTTTATTTACGCGCGCTCGCAGACTTAGCCGCGCGATCGTAAGTTTAAGTGGCATGAGTTGTCTCGAAGTAACGGCGTGCAAACGCATTATTACCGTTCCCCCGTGTGTTTCTTTTTATTTCGCCGTCGCGTATAACGGCCCGCGTCTACCGAACCCGCACGATTTTATCGGGAATTACACCGCGGGCTCTTCGAATGCCAATGATTTCGTCGACGATAACGAGCTGCGTATCCCTTCATTTTCGTTCGGATTGTGCTATTAACCTAATGGCAAGCGTTAATACCGTCGGTGGATCAGTAATCGCCGACGAATATTTCCTTCATTTCATTATTTTGTCCTTTTCTGATCCGTGATTGGAGTTCAGGTTCTCGTCATTGTCAAGGTTGAATTGTCACATAGAAGGAATTGGTATTTTGCCGTGTTAGTGATGGTAGCAAAGTGGAGATATGAGATTATAACATATTGTTATATTTTTTAGTTGGTACTACATTGTTTTCTCACTGTTGACTTTGTTAGGAGTAGGCCTGTGAGAGAGGACATGATTCTGAGGTCAATTCAGGTGATAATTGCTGGCGGATTATTCCTAGCCTCATTGGGACTATTCTCTCGATATAAGCTCGATGATGTACCCAGTATGTCTTTGCATTATTTTAATTTTGGAGCAAAGAAGTTTATTCGAATATACAACTTTAAGAAGACCATCTAAGTCTATTGATCTTAGATATTTCTTGCTTCAAAATTATCGCCAATAAACCTCGGGTTTAAATCCTCTACAGAAGCTGCTAAAATGTCAACTACTAGGAACCAATAATATCTACAATTATTTCAAATGATAGCTGAGTTCCCTCTACATACAATGAAGAAGACTAATAATTGAAACCCCCATAAGAGTCTCACATCCACAAATAGTTACACCCTTTCTCAAGACAACAAATCACCACAGGAACCCCCAAATCAATTCCCATCTATGTTTACCCTGTTTCTAAAGCCTCTTCATGACCAAGGTCTTTAGGTCGGCATATTAACGTGGGAAATCCATTAACGATTATCTCGAGGTGGCCTCACCCGCGGCTCGCAATAATGGGCGTAATAAGAAGTCGAGGTTTATGAACCCATCTATCCTGATCGCTGTGTGATATCTATACTATTATATAAAGAGGTAAAGTTACTTTGGTTTTGTAGGTAAACTCTGAAGCTATTGAACCGATTTAGAAAATTTTTTCACTGTTTAAAAAGCTATTTCTTTCCGAGTGACATAGGCTGTATCTTATATTGCATTATGCTCTACTAAGAGGGGGATATTGGTATATGCAGAAGAAGCTAATGTATATCTCGGACCTAGCACCCATCCACTCCTCACGTATCGCGTGCTAGCTGATTCCCCATTATCTTTCTCACAGCTAACTATATTTTAATTCATCTAGAGCTGGAAACTCTGAGAATCAACATAGTTTGATACCATATACCAATAAAACAAAAAATGTATATGTTCCAAGGTACTATAGACTGACCTAAATGAGCTCTCATATTAATGCATAAGAAGCGTTTCAATGAAACTCCACATTGATAAAGATTTTAAACACCCCTTTACTACATCCGTGCTATTTTTAAAACATTAAACAGAGTTTGTCAGTCCACGACATCCACGCAAAGCTGCAGGCAAAAGCTATTTAGTCATACGTTTGTGAGGATATAATAATTACTCAGAGTTTGCGCTTGACTATGTTTCTTTTCCCGATGGAAATGACAGAGATCGAGGAGCTGGCGAAACACGGCACCATGCTGCCTCATAACATGATGGGCCTCACCGACGAACAGGTACAGGAGCTGAAGCTGAAGGACGAGTGGGGCGAGAAATGCGTGCCTATGGGCGGATGGACCTTTAACAAGGACGTTATCGGTACGTGAGACCATATTAAGGGGAGAGCCTAGCTACGAACGAGCAATGATGGCGGGCAAGGCGTAGCAGAGGATCTGTGGTTTGTTTTATACGGGCCCCGCGTCGTCTCGCCTTACTGGATGCAAATAGTAGTTATCGACGGGACGGGAGCGTACAATGCCGCCGAGAAATTGGCTCAGGGGGATTTTTGTTGCACCGAATGGGCCATGTAATCATCGCGTTAATTGCGCGGAATCTTAACTGGGATGCACCGACGGTTTTCCATGTTTCAGGCCGAAGGAACGGCAGACAGCCAAATGCGAAGATGCGGGAGGTCTTGAGCAAAACGATCGAGGAGGCACGAGCTATGATCTCGAAGGTGACTTCTCTTCTGCAAGTGTTCTGGTAATGGATGATGGATGACTTAGTTTTTAATTACGTTTGGTATTTTGTTTGCGTAGAAATTGGTACAGCAGGATAAGTTGATGACGCAGAAAATCGTGCAAGAGACTTTGGATATACTCAGGGGTGCTGTCACTATTGTTTATCCAATGGGATTGCCGCCTCATGATGTGATTCGACAGGAATTTGAGAACACAGAGGATCTTACTGGGACACAGGCATCGTTGGAGGTGGGTATAATAAAAAAATTTATGAGATTCATGTTTAGATAGAATTTGGATAAAAAGTTAAAGGACCAGATGTCAGATAAAGTTAGAGTTTAAAAAGGAAGGAGAACAGACATTAATCTCACGTGAAAAGAGATGTGCAAATTTTTATATTATATTCACTTAATATTTCGTACTTGTTAGTATAAAACGTAGAATATACAATATTAGTAACTAGATTGACAGTAACTATAATAACGTAATAATTTGATATGTTACACAATATAATATACCTAAAATTTCAAATTTTCCTTTGAAAAATAACTTAAAACAGAATTGACAACGTTGAAAAATTAACAGCATCATAAAAAGAGTGAAAATAAAGTACAACACAATGAAACTTTCAGTTACATACTTTAATTATTATAAAACTTCGTTTGAATAGAAGTTTACAAAAGCTACACCTCCGTACTCTGATCTAAAAAGCCCGCCCTCGAGAAAGTATAAATAGACCTCGAAAGAGCGACAGAGGGCAGTCGCGACACAGACGCCATGGGAGCAGGTTCGAAGTCGTGTTAAGTGAGATTTTCAAACTTAATTATTATTCACAATCGCGTTTCTAAAGTCGAGTTCCTTCACTAAACTGTTCCTTTTACATACCTCTTTTGTTTTCTGTGTGCAAATATAAAGATTATCATTAATTTCTGTAAATAATACCGAATTCGAGATCGCTCCCACTGGCGCCTTTTCTTGGATTCGAATTCATGTGTTACCTTCGCTCGAATATTCCTATTTAAAGTGAATTTAGAAGTGTTTTATAACAAAGACAGTGGAATTATGTGGCTCGTGAAAATTTGTTACATGTAAGAAGTACTTTTTTTAAATTGATTGTGTTATTAGTTATTTTCACACTGAGATTAACATATGTGTATCATGATGCAGGTTATCGATGTGCAATTGGCTCAACTTTGGTTTTCGGGAAAGGAAATGCTTCCTGGAAAGAAACTAAAGGACTATCTTGGATCAAACGAAAAGACAAAGATTATTGTGAAGCTGCAAAAAAGAGGCGGTGGCAGGCCTGCAAGGGAACCATTGATGTCGGAGGACGAAAAGAAGCAACTGATGCTACATGCTTACAAACGACAGGAGCAGCTTAAGGTAAGTCCAGTTTTCATTGGTAGATAAAACAGATTTCTTGTTTGAAAATGAAATTCTCTTATTACTCTTTGACCAAATTTTAACCAATATGAGACTAAAAGGCATTAAATAATTTAAGAATTAAATGAATAATATGTTAATTTTTCATGTTGTATTTGTATCAACTTTTTTATATTGTTTTCCAACTGTTGTTTAGTAAGGATTTCTTTTTATCACGCATGTGGTTTTTGTAATTTAATTTAGTGTTTGTTAACAAATACTATTCTGTGAACACAATTGCATTTACTCTTTTTATACATATACATTATTAGACATGTCTGATGAATTCTCTATTAATTTTAATAGCAGAATTTAAAAATAGTCATGAACATATGAACTTTAAACAAGCATTATATCGGTAATATTTATAGAAATTTAATTACGTACTACACTATCAGTGAATAGTATCAGGTCGTCGTTCCTGATTTATGTGGTTAGATAGGATAACACGTGTTTTATTATCGATTACGAACATCTCCAAACATAGTATCTTTCTTAAAGTAGGTTAATTCATTTTAAATGCATTTCGTACCTACACGGTATGAATAATTGAAGCTTTGAATAGACCAATTGATCAACCACTATCTATACATTTTTTAATCCTGGAAGAAAAACAATTTTGCCATGTCTATAGACTTGTCAACATTCACTACTTTATATTTTATTCCTTACTATTCATGTATACATGTGTTTCGCTTTTCATGAAAATTTATTAGAATAAGTAGAATATTATCACGTAAAGATGGGAATTATAGAGTTATTTAGAAAATTTGAAAATATCTTGGAGTTATAAATTTGTCCATTTCCATGGGAAGAAGCGATTCTTTCTTCCAGCAATCGCCAGCGGGTATCTACGTGTGTATCTAGGTCTGATTACATTAGCTTATCGATCTGATGGTTTCAACCCTTCGTGTAAGGTTAACGGAGGTTTGTACTTCCCCTAGCATATAAGGGCTTCCTTCCTCATGAAATGTCACGATATTCATTTTATCGATTTTATATGGTTAAATTGAGGGTATAAGAAATCAACGAAAATGGTTTTCTTATTTTGTTCCTTTTATTCTTTTCATCCTATTTATTTCTGAACTTCTCTGATCAACGAATAAAATCAGAAGCATAAGTTTAATTAAAGAAATGTGGTAATACAATTTGTATCTGAGAATTATTAGGTATTACACGTTAACAGTGGAAGCGTTAGTAATTGCATTTTACATTTTTGATCGTTTTGTTTATTTAATTAGATTTGCTCCTTTGCCTTTATATTTATGGATGAGAATTGGGTTGGGAAAATTGGATTGATTTAATATTTAATATGTTTTTAAAAAAGTACATTCTATGTTCATAAAAAATAAATATTTCCGATTATCGAATCGACAGAGGGAACTAACAAAGATCCAATTGTTAACATGTTGGTTCGATGCTCATCAATGAGTGTGTACTTTCGATCTCGACCCACTTTCGATACAAATGACTGTCGATGGCCTTTAAATTTGTTTCCTTTTTTATTGAAATGATAGCATCGTAATTAATGTCAGATTAAGTAATTGACACTATTGGTAGTAGAATTTCTTTCGATTTGGCAAGTGGAGTATTTTTGATCCTCAATAACTGAAATCAGAATAACATTCCAATTTTGTTATATCTCAATATTTTTCTCATATTATAAGAGACAACTATAATAAGAGAAAAAAGAATATTTTGTTTCACTTTTTATACATATTAAAAATTAATTAGAACTTGTAGTGTATAAAAAGAAAGTATAAACTATAATAAATACTCATATTTATATGCCATAAAGCTCTAGGAAGCTACGATATCGAAGTGCCTATCTAGACTACATCATAATTTATAATTGTCGTGTTCCATTTTGCGTAGTGTAACTTCTTTAAGATATGTCCTCGACACGAAATACTGCTAGACACGCAATCCACAATTGTATTATTATTCTACCTCGATTCTACGATCTCTTCGTTTAACTTACTTCGTCTTTAAATAGTTTTAAAAATAATGGTTTTCGAGAAATGTTATTTCGATTGATTATTAGCATGATCTATTTGCTGCTAGCTTTTCATTCATTAAAAGATTCTTATTAAATTTCACTCATTAAAAGATTCCTGATAAGGAACAAGGAGCAGCAAAATTCTAAGAGGATCATAGTTAATGTGTTATTGACAATCTGGTGATAGATATAAGAACAATATAAATGCATGAGTGGAGCAAAATAAAATAATTGTTTCTACGCAAAATTTGATATTAGTTATTTAGTACAATTTGGTGAGTTTGATTTATTAATGACAGTTAACGAGTTTCGATGTACAATATTACCGTTATCAAAATTTCAAACTTCAATAAGTATATAATTTTAAAATATTTCTAACCAAAAGCTCGATTGATTCGAAATTTTAATCTTTAATCAATAAAATTTACAATAGAATGTTTAATAAGCGGGTCCACTAAACTTGTAATTGGAGTCGTAGTGTATTAACTGCTATGTAAATTAGCTGCCATTATTACCTTACTTCGTATCTGGTTGCATTGTTCTGATGCATCGAATTCGCGTTTGCATACTCACGCACGAGTACGCAAACGCGATTAGAGCTTTTATAGTGTAACACATATCGAGCCATTTAATAACAATTAATGCACAATTGGCTTCTTAAGTAGGTTATTTGGTTAGTGACACAAAATGACTTTACTCGAATTTTCAAAGCTCTCATGGATGCATAATGGGTTTAATGAAAATGTGAAGTAAGTGAAATAAAGAGAGAGTGGTTTATTAAACAATTATTTTATTATAAACGACACATGTACGTTGCTTTATGCCATACATATACATTGTTACAAATATATTGGGACGATAAACGGGTACAACATGAATACACATTTAACTGTACGATGACAGATTTCTTCAAGTTTGAATTTGATGTACAGCACACATAATTTATTTAACTCTTTCGCTGTTCAAACAGAATACTTCCAAAACTCTTTCTACCTCATCACATCAGTAAATTTTGTATTAGTCTATTTGGTCCATTCGATCGTAATGAAAATCTACATTTCTCGTTAACTAAAATTTGTATCTACGTGGTACCACGTAGGAGTTTTCTTTGCCCTTTGATTTTTGCAGTATATAGCGAAAGAGTTACGATATTCGAAGACACATGTGATTACAGTTTGTAGACAATTAGCATAAACGGAAGAAGGCACATAGACCGTGTGGTGAATTTGACGATTCCGGTGGTTTCCAGCGTATTTTACAGATGTTAAAAGAGCACTGTTTTCCTCGACACGTGTATAATACATCGGATTTTCATTGGTGATTCTTACGATAAAGGGAGGCAGAATAGTAGTTTATTCTCCAAATAATATACAAGTCTCCTTCTTACAACCTGTTGTCTTAAAATATTTTTACTTTCTGCTTCTATCAGCGCCTAAAATTATTGTTCAATCTGTCGATGGGAATGAAAACATACATTCATTAGTATTTATAAAAAATATCCTTTATACTCTTACATTCTTATCTTTCGGTATCTGAAAGCACTGTCTCACGCGAGAGTTCTAATTGAACTAATTAAATGTCTATAGAAAAGATGATACTGTAACATTACTTCGAGGAGTCATAGTAGTTTCACACAAAAACTGCTAACCTTTTCATCTTATACTATATACCTTATATTTACATTAATTATATAAACGTAATCATTAAGCTTTCTTGAAATTTCGATGAATTAAAAAAAAATCGAACTTGCGTTACTTTACTTGTCACATTTACCTAGGCAGTTGCCACGCTTAACACAATAATGGTACCGATGATGTAGACTATTTTTAATCTCTACTGATATCCCATGCAAGGTTCGTTTTACAACACCGTACATGTGAAAAATGACAAATCGTGCATTCGTTGATGGTCGAAACTCGAGATCAACCGAAAAAGATCGGTTTACGTGTACGTTTACAATAATAACCACTAATGGTTCCCTTAATCTATTTTGTACATCGAAAGCATCGCGATGACTTCATTCGTGCTTTGACATATGGCGTACATAGTTGAACATGAATCTTTAACGACTAACAGGTGAATATATTACCACTCTACTTTCGCTCTTCCTCATAATAAATCTATTTATAGACATAGAAAATATTATACACGGGATCATTTTTTAGCAGTAAGAAATTGTACGTATTTGTTAATCTGTGAAGTAGTGTTTCCAACATTTATTTCGAACTTTTTCTTTGATTATCGTATGGGTCAAAGACGACTATTAAGAGTAAGTTTTCGGGTTCAACTAAAGCCACGATCTCACGTGCGCAAAGTGTAGTGGAAAATACTTAAAAGATATTCAGCAACAGTGGAAAAATTGAAAGGTGATTCTGAATAATAAAATAAAAGAATTAAATTGCTTTTACTGCTTCGTTTTTTGTGTATTAATTTTCGTAAGTTTGAGTGAAGAACGCCTGAGGTGTGACAAATCGAATAAAAATTTATCTTCAGTAGATATCAGTAATAGAGTAAAATGTATAATTATTGTCAGAAAATATTAAAGTCTGTCATATATCAATAGTTTTAACATTTTAGTGCAAAATTTTAGTGTTAAAATCTTCGATTTACGCACGTGGAGGCGTAGCTTTAAGACGTTAAGACATTCAGAATTCCATTGATACAAATATTGAGTACTTGTTTGCTTAGTTCGTACAGAAGTCAGAAATTGTTCAAGGCATCAGTGACAATGCGAAATATACATCGACACAAATTTTTAATCTGATTTTGGCCCCTTTATGTGGGTGAATTTTTAACACTCCCTTTGTTTAATTCCACCATCTTTTTTTATGGGAAGACCATCTAAGATCGATATCTAAAGCTCGATTTAATTTATTATACTTCTAACAATCTGCAATTTACTGTCCGTTGAAAGCGTTTGTGCCAAACAGAATATTCCGTGTACCGATAACAAAGTGACACGATCGGCTAACGTTTAACTAAATAGAACATTAAATTCGAACACATTCATTGTGCGTTCTCGCAGAAAATGTATCCTACATTTGCATTTCGATTCAACTCAACAACGAACGATTCGTAAATTCTGATATCTAATAAACTTTGGTATTCAAAAACGATTGGTTTATCCGAAAAATCAGTCTTTTATTGAACTTCTCTCTTAACAAATTATTTAAAATCTCTGGTGCAACATTTACAATCCAGCTTCTCAACATACAATTATAATTCTAAAACTTGCACAATATTTCAGCTACATCGTCCCTTATCGTATTCCTCTTAAACAATATAGCAATAAATCGACTTTGCCATTCGCGAAAAGCGCTCTTCTTAACGTGTCTTAAATAGTGCAACACAACTACAAGCCCTTAATTCGTTGAGGTTGCCATACTCACAAAATTCACGGAAGTACACACACTCACGGTGTCTTCTGCGTTTGTTCCTCGAAAGAACTCTATCAACTTCCACCACTCGATGCAAGTCTCGCGCTCACACTCGACACCACCGTTCCTCGACGTTCCACGTAGCTTCTGTTTCACGCTCGGAACGTGCTCAAAGTTCACAGGGAACGTTCGTGCCACCATCGATCAAATTCACTGTAATTTTAATCGAGGAACGCGACGAGTCGCTCGTCCCCGTTAAAACGAGTCCTCAGCCTCGTCTGTGTCGATCAATGGCACCCTCTCGTAGCGTGTGCTCGTCCCTGGCGGCTTAAACTGCTAAAGTGCCATGCTTTTCATCTCGTTTTCATTCATATGACCTTGCGAAGACGAGGGTGTAGCCTCGACCAGCCCTTCGTCCTCGCCCTCGACTTCCTGTTTATCCACGCAGTACCTGCAACGCATCTTCGCGTCGTCTCCCACCTGGACCGAGCGCGTGATAATCACCAGGGTAGTGAGACTGATAACGAACAGACCAGAGGGTATGATTATGGCGATCAGCAGCTCAGTTCGCGTTTTGTTTAGGTCGAAGCGAGCCACTACGAAGAACGAGTTGTTCTGGAACAGAAGATTTGGTTGGTTTGTTAGATGATAAGGGAAATACAGTCGAAGGTCGAGGGAAGAGATAAAATCTTTGATTATGGAGATTTCGTTTTATTCAAATTTTGGAGTGAGATTGTTTTAATATACTAAAGTTCGTCCAACAGATGCTTTGAACAAGACTTAATATTTTTCTAATTGTAAGGATTCAAAGGTGAATGTTAAACTATTTTTTGTTATTGCAACACGCTTAAGCATGTGGCAAATAATTCAAGTTAAAATAAGTTTGTAGTCTTGTGTACTGGTTTCTACAGCAAAGTGAAAGGGAATTAACAAAATTGTGGTCTTATAGAGATTTTCGAATTATGAAGATTTGAGTTAGTAAGGTTTGACTGTATTGAGAGGATTGTGTAGTACTGTAGAATTTACTGTTTTTTTAAACTAATGGAAGATCATTCAGGATTGAAAGGGTTAAGAGGAATTACAGCTGAGTTTGGGACTTCGGTGTAATTGTTTGGAAATAGAGTTAGTCTATTTTAACTTCAATTTAATTTATTTTATGCTACACCGTACCAGTTGATAATTAGACTAAAATACAATAGAACCTAGATCAACTAGTTTAGCACAGGACTCATACACCCTTTTCGATGATTAATGTTAGATATTATTTGTGGGAGGGTTCTTTTAAGTCATAATTTAAATTTTAAATCAATATTTTATTACATTTTTATTTTTAATTCACTGAGTAATCGTGACCCTAAATAAAAAAAATTGTGAATAATTAAGAAAGTCAATTTTCTTCAGGTCCAAAGAATGAATATTATTATTTCAGATGTTTAATCTTATTATTTTATGTAGAATCAGGTTACGGTAAATTATGCACATACGTTAGCTCAAGATTTACACAATTTCTCCATATTGTTTCAATTTCATTTCACGCTACTGGTTTCACGATACTGCAGTAATTGCCCAGCAGTTAGCAGCATTGGAAACGCTATCACACGCAATGTAAAATCGTTCTCACGAAAGCCTCGTGCGTACAATACGATGAACAAAATACATATACTCCCGTGATCCAATTTCATTCCCATTGAAAATTGGAAGCAATAAAACGCGTAAAGTCGATAATAAAAAGCTGCCGATGTGGAAGAAAAAGAAACAAAATTGAAGGCATAGCCATAGTGCTCCCACAATTTATTTCGCGAAAGCAAAATTTCTGTCTCACGTTTCCAAAATACTTTCACTGTGGATCTAATTAATGGAAGTGAACAGGAGCTCTTGCTTTCCATCCATAAATGCAATTTCCATTGTTGTCCACCTCGAATAATATGAAACACTCTCAAATCGCTCATTAAATCACGTTTCGCGGCGAATAATGTGGGCCAGCAGCTACGTAACACGTTTATCTCTATGTTCATCGAAACGCTGGAAGAGGCGCGTCCTTCCTTGAATTATTAGCGCGAAATGAAATACAGAGCCATTGTGTTCTAGACTGTCGTAACTTCAAATGAGCCGATTACAATCTCGGCTGTCGTTGACAGACTGTTGCAAATCGAATTCTTTCATCCTCTGAAGCTTTGCTTTGGGAAGGATTAGGGTGTAACTCGATACAACGTTAATTCATTAAACGGTACTGTGCGAGGCGATAAAATGAGTCGAATCAGGGAAATTGAATGGAAAAGGTGATCGTGCCGAGATGAAAACGTGGCGCGCGATATCCGTAATGAAATTAGTTCGTTCCGACTGCTGCGTTCTCTTCCTCCTCGTTTCCATTACGAACCCACTGTACCTTCCGCAAAATATCGTTTATTTATCGAACGAGTGGCTATATCCGCAAAAAATACGCTTTTTCCATTATTTTTACGTATTTGCTGAACTCGACTGTGTTATTCGTAAAATGAAAAGAATTTCTCTTAAAATTCGTTGATTGTTCAATATTCATGTGAATTTCATGCACGTAGATACACTTATATGATAATAAATATTTTAAAATACATTTATAATGTCCGATAATATATTATGTTACATAAATTACAATAATGAGGAACATAATGTTTGTGAAATTGAATATTTTACGAGGAGGAAGAATATTCTTAATAAAGGGCGAATAATGGAATAAAAGTCGCAAGTAAAATATGAAGGTGGTGTAATGGGAAAGCTACCCAGAACAATGCAAATATTTTATATTAAATTTAAGGGATTGAGATGTCAGCATACCTTGTTATAGTAGCAGGAGTATCTGCTCTGGGCCGTCTGATTGTCGCCATCCCTGCCGTGGCTGGCGAGAAAATCTTTACATTCCCCCTTGAGCGTGTTGACGCAACCCTCTAAATTGATGTAAAGACGAGAACTATTGTAGATCGTGAGGGATCGTTGCGCTGGCACGTAGGAGTTCGTCGGATCCACCGGATACTGCAAACTCTTCTCGTATATATTCAGAAAACTCGTGAAGTTGATTGATGGTTCGGGCACTGAAATATTCCTTAACAGGGTGCCATTCACGCAGTCCTGCGTTCTGTGAACAAGTCCGAACTCCATTTACGAGACGAAATACAAGGTGTCCAGAACGAAATTCAGTATCTTGTAGGTGTGGTAATCGCAAAAAAAGAAAGTGCTCGATCTGTATAATAGTAAATTTATTCAAACTGCAAAAATGAGCAGAAAGAATTGTCGATAGTATGAGTATCATAAAGAGAAACAAAATGTACAAAAGTGGAGACGATAACTGATTTTGAAGTATGATAATAATTTGTTACATTTTGTTGATATATTTTTTATGATACATTTTCAGTTTCTAAAGTTAAAAAAGAGGGTTCATGTACACGTCAGTATTCCCAAGAAAGCTAACATCAATTCGAAAGTCGATCTCTCAAGTATAAAATTCAATTCCTCGTTCCACTGACTCGGGTGATTTATTTTTCCTAGTTCATTGCACTTTATGCGTAAGCAGTATCAATCCCTACGATCACTCGTTTCTTACTTTTTTATTTCTTATCTCCAGCTTCTCACAAGAGATACTCGACATGTTTATTTTTACTAGACCTTCAATTTTCTTTGAAAATATCTTCCTTTGGGAAGGAACAGCGACTCCCCATTGGTCCGTGTATAAGTTCTCCTTTTACATTCCCCGCTGCCTTTGCGCGACCTCTTTATCCACGGCTCAACGAGGTAGCCGCAGGAACAAGAGGACAGACGAAGTATCGAAATAAGAGAAACGTGCAGAAAACACACGAGGCAGAAAAACTCGGAAATAGGGAGAATCGGGCAGAGCCCGATCAATGGTTGCCATGGAAATATACCATCCTTATCGGTGTCTTCGAGACCCTAAGAAAGGGGATAGGAAGAGAGAGTGTGTGTGTGTATGTGTGTGTGACTGAGAGAGGGAGAGAAAGAGAACACACGCGGAAACGCCACGTGTCGCCGATAAGAAGTAATTGATACCAAGCACTGGGCACAGGAATGCAAATTCAGTAGGCACACTAACCGAGGGCGAACCCATTTTCAGATATGGTTCGCAAAATGGAACAGTTATCGCGTCGTGAATTGAATCGAGAGATATTTACGGTTATTAAACCCGACAAATGATTTCCTGTGGCCATTCGTAAAGCCTATTCATACAAATTGGTGCGTAAACTCGATGCAATTGCAGGCAAACAAAATCCCATCAATATGATTATGATGCAAGCCGTGACAGTGCGTATCGAGGTGAAAGATTACGACAGGACCTCGCGTGAATTTCGAAGGAAGTGGAATCGAAAAACGATTTATCGGATGGCGAGGAGCGAAGCTCTCGCGTATAATTCCGCGATCGATATTGTAGCCTCGGTGCTAGTTTCTGGTAAGCCCATTGTGCACCGTCGCTTCTTATCGCGAGAGTTCATTTTTGCGAAAATTGCGAATCGTTGAGATTGGAAGGTGAAAAATATTAGGGTGAAATGGTGGGAGGATCATCGTTTCCTTTAGCTCTTCTGAGACGTTGACCCCAAGTGCGTCGAACTCTCGTGCTCATTCGGTTCTCTTTCCTTTCTGTCTCTCTGTCTCTCGCTCGTCCCTTGATCGCTTCAATCGTACAGACTGACACTGAACCCATTCAGGGCAATAATACGGATATTCGCAGCTGTTCGCTCCCTGACATCTTAATTATGCTGGCAGACATCGAGTCTACTTGAATGCACTACTATCCTTTATCAGATTCGTGGTAAAGGACTGATCGAGGAACCAATCGAAGTGGAATTACGCAACAGAGTTTCATACACTACTGTTTGAAATTAGGGTGATTACACTTAGATTGTTGAATGTTGAATTTTGGAGAAAAAAATAGGTCATTAGAAATTACTGGGAATTATTCTACTGATTTATCATTATACTTGTAAGATAGAGTGCGATTTAATTTGTGTTTCACGTTTTAACCATTTGTTGTTCAGTTGATAGTGAGAATCTGGTTTTAGCTGCAGCTGTGCTAGGTTACATTTATCAAGCCACCACGTGAAATTCATCTTGAACAGGTAGATAATTCTATTTGCGGAATTGAAATTTAGAAAGTGAAACACGTACAAACATTTTAAAAGTTACAATAACGTAAATATTTGAAAAATTTGAAACATTTTAAATAATTGCAAGTATTTGAAAAATTTGAAGTATTTCAAATATTTGTGAGCATTTGAAATATTTTAAATATTTGAAATATATGAAATATTTTAAATATTTGAAATATATGAAATATTTTAAATATTTGAAATATATGAAATATTTTAAATATTTGCGACTATTTGAAAAATTTGAAAATTTAAATATGTAGAAATTTGACAATTTGAGATTTCAGGCTCAATATTTAAAACACTAGAATATCTCGAATATGTTATTGAAATCTAGGGAGAAAGCAGAATTCCATAAGATTTGTCCTGCTACCCCTAACCCGTTTCTTAGTGAATGGTCCTCTAGAGTAGCAACAAAGCAGCTTTCCAAACTCATGTGAAACAAAAGCAGTACAATTCTCGTAGTTACCTAAATTAATTTATCATTTTTACCTGACAGAATTCCCTTTTTTGTCAACCACCATGCAGCTAGCAATGATGGTCCCATTTTGCGCGTCCCAGATTTTCACAGGTGTGTCCAGCCTGGTCCCAGGCAAATTTCCGTTAGCTTTGTTCAGTGCCACGCCATGTTCGCATTTCGCCATGATGACATTGTCATCTTGCATGAGGAACACGTTTACGTTGGACGTGTCCATCTTCGGGCAGTAGCGATCGCAGCTGAAAGGACTTTTGATCTTAGTGCATCTGGAGTTGTTACAACTGAAGAAACCGTTAAGCTTCATGTTGTCCTTTTCACTGTCCACCACGATGCCATCGGCCTTGTAATGGCATAGCATTAGCTGGCTGATGTTGGCACAGTGACCAAGATGGCAGCTGAACACCCCTGAGAGCATGCTGCACTCGCTGCCGTTATTGCAATTGTATTTTTTTACTAAGGCCATGTTTACCTGAAAAATGAAAATGGAAACGCAAGAGTATAGTTTTCCATCGATTCTTGCGGAATATTTTATTTGGGAAAAGGAAAATAGTAGCCTTTAAGTGATATATATCAATCAGTAGTCAGACATGGTATACATTTCGTAACACAGGTAATGAAAATGATAAATTATAAAATCTTCTTTGATATTTTGCAAAATAGTTTATTTGGTAATAGATATAGAAGGTGTAATTATTAAGGCAAGGAGAATATAGTAGTTTAAGTGGAGTACGTCAATCACTGATCAGACATAAAGTATAAGTCTCGAAATACCTTTGAAAAGGTACGAACATTGACACTATCCTACTATTTAATTAATACCTAATACTTTTAATTAGGTTGTACTATTTAAATAATATTTTGAAACATTTGAAATAAATGTACCATTCTCTTCATTTAACTTTGTACGAATAATAGTCCATAACAAAAGTTTCTGCTATACAGTGCGTTGTACATTTACATTACTCCATGAAAATTTTAGACATATATTCAGGCATTAGTCTAAAAAAGTGCTCCAGTCACACATTACACGCTACCCTCATTTTCGAGGTTGTTCCCCCGTGTGTAATCCATATTCTGCCTTCTGACAAGTTCGCTCTTCCCGAGGATAGCATGATTGATGGTTATTTTTAGATTAGTTTCATTGCTCCCTATCACGTTCGAATCACCTTGATCGCAAACTCTAGCTATAAACGAGTAAATTTCATTTACTTGCAAGAGTTAACGGAAGAAACGAAATCTACCCCTAGGCATCAGTAATAATAATTCTCAAAGAAGAAGGGTCATGCACGTTCGATCCTCGATCGCATAACGTAGAACTAAGTGAATCGATTGAAGGTGTGGCAGAGCAGAACGCGAGCCATTAGAAAGTAATTCAAGACGACGAACTCGATCGGGAGCGTTAGGTGGCAAGCAAACGAGGTTACTGCGTCGAAGTAACTGCCAGTCTACGTACACAGCATTACTAAACTCACTCGTATAATTCCCCGACGCATCGCGTGCAGCTCTCGTTAAAAAAAAAAACCCCTCATCGAATGTGTACACGACACATTCGACAGGCATCTAATCGAAAACGTTAAAGTAATCGCGTTTCGAGGCTTACGACCAAGCTATTCTTTCTTCGCCCCTTTTCCATCTCTGTCCTGTGACAGCGTGACCTTTTCAAAAGGCACTGAAGCTCGAAGGGTAACCGATTCGCTCGCAATAACTTTTTCCACGGGCTTTTTTGCACCCGACGCTATTAGTCCTGTCTGCGGAAGGTGACAGTGTCGAGCTAAAACGACATCACACGGGCGGACTTCTTTTTTCTCGGGTCCTTTCTCGCGTAACTGAATTTTCCTTCGTTAATGCTGTTAAAGCTGCGTTTCAGGGAGCAGCTCGTGTCACGCGGTTAATTAGAAAACGCAGCCGACGACTTGGTAACGATTGATTCTCGTGCATCCTTCTCAAGGAAATAGGGAGAGCTAGGGAAAATGGTGCTTTGGCGTAAATATAGAAGCACTCGTTTGATATTACTTGTCACCGTCGACGCAACAATGCGTTCGATTGGGGGAACAATGGGGGTGAAATCGACTGGGAAATTGAGTCTGAAGGTGGCTGGGGGATTTAAATGTTTGTGGGTGTGTGCTCGATGAGAGTGATGCATGGAGATGTTATCTGTATTAAGTTAAGAAAGTTGAGAGTTTACGGGTGCAGGTAATTAAGGTATCTGTGCTTACCAAGAAAACAGTAGAAGTCACTGTATTTTTATTTTGGAGAAAGGTACTTTCGAACTATTTTATTAAATTCTCGTTTTTTTCTTTTGAAGGTAGGGTTGTTTCGATTCAATGCTTTTGCTAAAAAAACATATTATTTTACTAACTCAAACTTATTGAAAATTTTATTTGTGTCGGTTTATCCTATACTTCTACGTATAAATAAATATTGGTAACATTTTATTATCCGTACAAGTTAAAATCTTCTATTTGATATGAATATTTCCAATTTATTTTCCACTGTACAGAATCTTTGAGGACAATATGTGCAAAGATGTAAAACACAAATGCAAAACTTATATTTACTGAGTACTAATATCTTCTTATGATTTCCATTATCAGTAACCCCTGTCAAGTATTAAAAAAAGGATCCGCAGGGAAGCAAAGAAAGGGAAAAATCAATACTCTAATATTGCAATTACAGCCACCTCCAATAATAACTGGAAGGTATCTATCATCAAAGGAAGGGTTTCGTTTCGCGATAGGATCAACTATCGTTCGGATGAATGCGAAACGCGGGACATCGATTTCCGTCACGGCAAGCAAGTAATGGAAAATTGTTGTCATCGACGGAATTCATCGCGATTATCAGTTGACGGAGGTTCGACTGATCTCCGAAACTTATTTTTCTGCACGGAAGAGGGTTCTAAAGTTATATGTCGATCAATGTATTCCTCGTTGCGTCTCCATCGGGAGCAAATGGCACACGGTCTCCTCGGAAACCAACCATTTCGCTTGTCCATGCTGTTACATCGCTAGGGAGGGCTCGAAAAATATTACATGCTAGCGTTCGCTTACAGCCACGATGGGAAACCCGATATCGTCGATGTGAAAAATTCAGAAAAACGTTCAATAATATATCGGTTAGGGCTTGTGTTACGTGCTCTTTAAATCTTTATGTAAAGGGGCGAGAGATCTTTTCATAGATGTGTATTGATGGTCTATAAACTATGTTGCATGAAATAGCTTTATGTATTATATACAGGTTATTTGTTTATTGATGGACCTCACTACAGTTCGCTTGAAAGTGTGATTTATCTACTTTCCTTCTGGTACATTTTTACGACGAAGTCGTGTGTGTAAGTGAAATGTAGCTTTCTTGTAATTCAGTAAGTGTTTTAAATAAAATTGAGCGAGAAAGACTTGTAAATTACATTAGAATAGGGAGTTTGAAGTATCAGTAAACTGAATAATGATTCCATTATTTGGACTTTACTTTCATTTAAGATTAAATCAGTTACAATAATATTGAAAATTTGAAAATTTCTAGTCATAAATTATCTAGTGTGCCCACTGGAAAGGACTGCCTATAAACTAGACACATTATTGATACATATAACGTATAACGATGTAGGAAAATATTAGGTGTGTACATTAAGTCGATATCTCTAGATTTACATATTCGTTTTTCGTAACTGTTTTAAATTCAAACATTCGCCCCTTTTACGACAACTATAAAGAATAGCCATTTATGCTTTTTTTATTTCACTTGGAAATAAGACTTATGATTAGTTGAATAACAAATTAAATAAAATTTAGATTCACTTTAAAATGAAAATTATTCCTTCATTTCTAATTACCAAATTAAGCTGTATTGAATCCAATTTCACGCTTTGAATCAAGTTACGTTACGCAATCATTGTTTTGAGGTAGTCTATACAGTAACAATTGAGTCATTGAGGGTAGTAAGGGCGAGCTCAATAAATCCGAATTTCGACGTAAACGCTTTTTATTTATGTTCTATAAGAGCGAATAAAATAAAAAGTATTTTGGAAATTATTGTGTTCGCCCTTATTATACTCAACACTTCAATTGCACAGAATATCGATATTACGACCTACCTGCGGGCAGGGTGTGCTGTTGAAGTTCGTGCAATTCTCAAAAACAATGTCCGTACCATTCCTTCTCACGGTCGCGTGAATCTGAGGGCAGAAGCCAGTGGTTCTTGTTAAGCACCACTCCCCACAACTGGCCCAGCCACAATTATTGGTTAAGGTGGTGTCGATGGTTTGGCACATGACTGGATCCGGATCGATACCAGCGTGAAAGGCTCTGAAATTAATTGCACCAGCTTCATTAATATTTCCCCGAAGATGGGATGAATTTCGCGTGACGAAACACGGCATTTCGTGCACTCGAAGCTCTAACCGTGTCGACATTATATTAATATTCACTAATGTATTGAAAATACAAGCGAGTATTCGCTGTTCCTAACCGCGCCGATATCCTCAACTCGCAATAATAATTTTTAATCGTGGAGCTTCATTGAAATACATCATAAAATATCCAGTTTATTCGTCCCCATTATGAAAACGTTCGAAATGAATTTTGTTTACGATCATTTGAACTTTATGAAATAGCCCGCGTAAAACGTCAATCCATAATTACTTCATCTTCGGGCAATTCTCTGTCGCGAATTAAATTGGCTTTCGCCGAATAGGTCAAGGGCATGTTTTCTATCGCACGTTACGCCATTCATGAAAAGGGTGAGAACGATCTCGTTGGAAAAGGTGATTTGACTTAAAGGCGGGGTCACATGGCGAGTTATAGATCTCTGAGGAAATTAAGGCCGGACGAGTCGTAACTTAATTACTATCGGCCTTGGACGATTAATCGATGGCAACGTTGTCGTTTACCTGTGGGACGGCATGTAGATTGCCACGCTTAGATAAACTAACGCGACGCAGCTGATGACAATGGTGAACTGACAGAAGCAGATGCTGCCGCATATCCTGCGATCCTGTTCTGGTATCAGCCGACGTTTGTGCTTCCGTCCCATCTCGAGTGTTCGTTCGAATTGCTTTCCCTTCTTTCCGTTCAAGAACAGCGAGGCTGACTTACGCGCGGATTAACGTGAGCCTGTTCTCATCAAGCTTTGATCCTCTTCAGACCTCGCGATTATTCGTACCATTTGGCCCGAACCGCTTTCGTGAATAAATTGTTGGTACCATTGCGGTGTACGCTATCAAACTTCGTGGAAGTGTTGGTTACTCAGGGAATCTGAAGAGAGGTGAAGTCAGCTTGTAGTTGTCTGCAAAATAAGATGCATTTATTTTGTTTTAGTATTTTTTAACGAATATTAATTAACTGTTAATAGCAGGAAGGTGTGTCAAGAGTTGTTCTTTTATTTGCTTTTGGAAAAATTATTTTATTCTCACTTGTAGAGATTGCAGGGTCATGATTTTCAACTAAATCATAAACTTTTATTACTGTTACTTTACTGCCTGTTTCAAGACACTTTCAGAGGATTAAATAAAGTGTTCCTGGTACACTTTATTTTTAGATGTTTCCTTTTTAAGTATTAAATTTAACAAGGCAAATTTAACAAGACAAAGTGCACAATTACCAATACCTCCTAAATTATATGCAAGATGACTCCAAAATGGACTGATGGTTTAATGAGTTCTACAAACTAGCAGACAAAAAGTATTTTAAATTCACAATAAAAAGTGGGCCAAGTAAATTAAAAAATTCTACGATTACACTCTCCATGCTCACATTAACAATTATCTAATGACCAATTTACTTAATAGAGCAAAAGATTACAAAATATTAAACTCTTTTATCCTACGCCCTAAATTACTTCTCAAAAAATTACCATACAAATAGCCTATTCACTACTGTGACCGTAAAAAGAGTCCAGTCACGATTCGTTTTCATTCAACATCCAGTGAAGGAACTCGTTGCCCACGTAAGCCAATGTATTATTTTCACACGAGAAGTTACACTCAAAATCGCGTGGTTTAATTCCCTATTCCATTGATGGCGAATTCCTTCCTAAGAAAGCTGCCTCCTCCGCGAATTTTACAAGCCCCAGTTCACTTTACAACAGGTGTCTCGGTCGCCCACCCGCCGCAAATATTCTCCTCACGAACATCCCCCGACGATTCATCGATTGTGGGTTTCGCGTACTACGAAAATTCCTGTTCGTCAACCGTCTGGTCGGTATGCACCTATATACACAGAACTGTTTACCTTCCATTAAGAATATCTCTTCGTAAACCGATCGATCCGCCATTCGAAGTTGGCGGTACACGTTCCTCGAGGTGGAACATAGTTCGTCCTTGCTAAAAGTGATATCACCCCCGGAGGCTATGAAAGGTCGCTTATGACATCGATTTTCCGATTACGTAAGACCGCGATTTTACATAAGGTCCGAGGACTGACACGCGATCGAAACATAACTTCAATCGTACCAATGATCATTTTTCATTTCGGTTGTCCTTGACCTCGAGTTTTCGCGGGAACTGGAAAAGGGAAAGTTCATAGCAGCTGCCTTGGACACTAGTACCAACGTCGAGAAGTTCGTATCGATTGACTTGGTCAGACTGTCTTTTGCAGACATCAGTCTGTTCGTTTTTCGTGGAGCCCTTCGTCCAAGAATCGTGTCGCGTGACCTTTGCTTTCTCAGAGAATTTGAATGATCGTTCCCGCGAATGTTTGATGTAGTAATAATGGAGAAATCTTGGAAATGGTTACAGCTGCTTCTTGGAATAAGACACTGACGTAGAAGTGTGTAAATGTCAAAGAGAAATACGATTTTGCAGAGTGGGTGGAAGTCATTCTGAATATTAAGTTGAGGGGAAAGCGAGTACAAGAATACGTCGTGGGATGTACATAAAAGAGTTGAATTCATACCTCGATCTTGCGATTTCATGTATTTTATCACGGTGAAGGGAAAAGACGCTGTATTGTCAGAAAGATATTCTTTCTTATTTGATCCAGGAGATAGATTGTCAGGTATTGGGAATATTTCACGATACTTTCAGTAGTATCGTGAGGTTTCAACAGAGACTTCGAATATAAGAATTATCATTGATGTATTCATAATTGATAAAGTGAATCTTACATTACTTTGGTTAATACAATTTTTTTTCAAAGTTAAATAAAAAGATATTACATCTAAAGGAACGAAAATAATCTAATTAATAAGGCTTCTATATGTTTGATGCTCTTGACACTGCTACTTTGAATTCAGAAATTCTACTAATTGAATTTTTTTTAACTGAAGTAATTTTCATCTGTACACATTAAGCCACGGCGTGATCCAATATAGGTGTGTCTTCTAATTAGAGTAAAAAAAATTCTTCGCTATTTGCAATCTATTTTCTAACGACTTAGTCACGTGAATTAACAATCTCCATCTAATATCTCTCATTTAAAAATTCAAAAAGCATTCAGTGGATTTCTCTCTCAGAATAATAAATCCTTTTTAAATCCACCATCTGCAGAACAAAGTTCCAATACCATCGCTGATTATCGATCATTTTGTCTTTTTTAGACGCTGACGCGTCCACCTGTTCACGTACGCCTCATCGATCCTCCTTTCTTTCTTGATGTCACTCGCGTGTCAGGCTTAACGCACTTAAGGCAATTACCGAGTTTTAACTTCATTAGTTGCAACGCTAGTGTAAACAGATGCACTCCGCTGGATGACGCGCAATTAGATACTCGTAATCCTATTACTGCATAAGGGACGATCGCTTAACGGCCATTCGAGAATAATACCTATCGATTCTGGGAAACTTTCAGACTCTGTTAAACGTGTACCGTTAAAAGGTTTCTTCGGCATTCTCTCGACGTAGACAATGTAACTTGTTTGAATCGCACCCGGAGGGAAATTCTGAAGTACTTGCATCAGAATTTCATGGTGCACTGAAGCATAGTACGATGCATGAGCTGTAATTAAGTATTAACTCTGCATCTCAGTGATACAGCCTCTGAAATATTTGTTGAAGTGAATTAATATCTTTCTAACAATTTATAATTTGAACATTACGTTAGTGATACGTGGATAACAACTCTTTGATGGTCATGTGTAATATTCTGTCATATCAACAAGAATTTTTAATGAAAGTTATTAGAGAAGGGGAATTTCAACGAGATGAATAAAAATTAATTTAAATTCGAATACAGGAACACGATGTACGCTTGATATAATTTTCAATAACATGGTTGTCAAAGTGGTAAAAGTGTTCTTTGATCTTTGGGGAAAGATCAGATAGTTCTTAATTTTAATATAAAATTTAAAAGAAAATAGGAAGCTGTAAATATTTTTAATATCTTCAACCTTCTACTGCTTTTTAGTAAAAAAAATAGTCGGTAGTTTCTGCTAAGTTTCTAATTTAAAAATTCAGGCACCTGGTAAGTTTCAATTCCTCGACTCATATTCTCAAAGTTCTCCATACAGTGAGAGACGTTCCCCACAGAACTCATTGTCAGCGCAACACTTACGACTACCGCGAAGCACTTCCTACCTTTTACCTTCAGAGCTGTCAGCAGTTCCTCTAAATGTCGCCAGTCTCTTCGATCAAGGACAGTCCCCGATTAAATATCACGTCTCTCTTCAGTTCAAGAAGTTAGCCAAACTTGGCGGTATCTTGGAAACACATAAAAGCAACTTCATAGTCCCTTAAACCAAGTTAAGTCTTCTACCAAACCCAGATACAGTCAATTAAATAAAGTAGAGTTACATTCAGCAGTCCAAAATTCTGACCCGTCATCGACCATAAATCACTGACAGAACCACTATTCATTCAGCGTAATGAAAAACTAGAATCAGCCTCGTTACTCTGTTCATAGAGTAATTTAAAATCGCTGAAATTTCTTGAAGTTCTTCACTCGAGAGTAGTCACGAGAAGATATTACACAATTTTTTTATACATCGATTCAAACTTCAATTTTCACGTGTCCCGTGCTCATTCGAGCTTAAAACAACGATTCATC
This sequence comes from Calliopsis andreniformis, assembly GCF_051401765.1. Classification (NCBI taxonomy): domain Eukaryota; kingdom Metazoa; phylum Arthropoda; class Insecta; order Hymenoptera; family Andrenidae; genus Calliopsis; species Calliopsis andreniformis. The sequence continues at coordinate 9,225,334 of NC_135073.1, read as the reverse complement.
GTGTTTTCATTGCCATCCATGTTTCTCGGTGTCATTGCTTCCCGTGGCACGTTGATATCGAGGAGAACGAAGGGCCTCCCGCGACCGCGAAGCACCCACGCAACCCCGACGACTGTTTGAAAACAGGGCTGGTCGTCGAGCGTATGGCTCGCAAGCTCTGCCCCATGTCGAGCTTGCGCCTTGAACCGTCGTGGCGTCTATGGGACTCGACGCTGAAACCTCCTGGCAGAAGCACTCGCGAAGCTCGATGGTTCCGCGGCGACCCTCCTACGACTGCTCGCGTTCGTCCTCGCGAATAAGACTTCCCGCGGAAGAGCTGATTAATTGCGCGATGCCATTTGTCGAACTTCACACGCGAAGTCACGCTTGCCGTGACCACACTGAAGTATTTGAAATGCACCGCGAGGAAGCAACATGTGACTCGTGGAGCTTGTAGTGCTTCCTGTACTGAATTTGCTGAGGCAGTGGTAGTGCGATTAGGGAGTCTTGGTACAGAATAGTATGGGGAGTACTCCTTAAGCGTAGTACTCACTTTTTAGTAAGTCTTTGCTAATTTGTGGAACTCATCAAGTTGGATACGGTAATATTTGGTTTTCGAGGTGGATAGCTGATTCTTGAAAGGATTGAATACTTTAAAATTTGAATCTATGAAACATTGCAAATTTAAGAGTTCGAGAGCTTCATAATATGAAAATTTGAAAATTTGTAAATTCTGAAATTTGATAATTTGAAAGTTTGAGAGTTTGGACATTCGGAATTTGAAACATTTGAATACATAACCATTTGAAAATTTAGAAATTTAGGAATTTTAACATCTGGAAGTTGACAAATTTCTAAATTTAGTAACGTGGAAGTTTAGAAATTCTTAAGTAACGTTTGACCTTTGCTAAGAAATGCACCAAATTGATTTACACACGTAGTAAAACTAGTAGGGGGAAGGGAAACAAGTGTTCTAGTTATCATTCAGTTATGCAGTACACAATTACCATAGAGTATAAACTGAGAAACGTTCCTGAATCATTCTTTACTTCATCAACGTGGATGTAAAATTTGTAGTCATCAAGAAAAGTTATAACTTCATAGAACTTGTTCCTCATTATCTGAAATATACGACCAGTTCGTTTTAGTTCGACCATAATATTCCTTTGGATAATTTACGACAATTTACAGCAATTTACAGCACTTTGTAACAAACTTTTCCATCAAGTTTATTTAGAATGAAAAATACTGAAATAAACTGTCCGAGATAAAAAAGGAGTCTTCTATTTTTAAGTTATATTTCTGCTATCGTGACGAAGAGACTATGCAATGCGTGAAGCATGAACAAAGTTTCGTAGCGCTCATTATTAATGCGCGCAGCTTTGACAAGTTCCCCAGTTTAAAACCTTTCATCATGCCATACACGTTGTACAACAGTTTCTTCTAAGTTCTTGAGCTCCCTCAAGTGACATTATAATTTTGGTTTATAAATATGTAACGAATGCTAATAAATACTCCATGTACACGATTAAATATTCTATCTCTAACAGTCCTTCATAAATTGGTATCGATTTCGAGCAGCGTGGTACTGGAGGAACATAGGAAACACGATAAAACGAAAAATTGTTGTTGAATCGTATTTTGCAGAGAAATTCGATAGCTCGTGGAATTCGTTTAACTTCGCCTCATTGTGACGCTGTCACGAGAACGGAATTTCTCGTTCGTTGTAGCTTGCGTTACCATGACCCTGCATTTTCGAAAGCTTGCGAAAAGTCAGCCTTTATCGGCGTGTGTGGGCTTGAAAACCTTTTGGATGATTGAGTGAAATTTGCACAGGAATCAAATACCTGATTTTGTAGCTGACATTTTCCACTTTACTCTAGTTATTAACGGATTAAATTCGCTGAAATGTTCCTCAGTGAACCTGTTAGAAAATTAATTTCCAACTAGTTAAATGGAGTTCCATGAAATATTTATAATAAATGATAACTTAGTCTCCACTCATACACATATAAACTTGTAATTAGTAACTAATAATTAGGGTTGTCTTGTAATAATTATTATAGAGTGATCGACTGGTACTCTAATTTAGTTTAACATTCTGAAAAAGAATTTTCAGGTGTGTGAAATCTCACTTCAGTAACTAAGGATTAATTGTGATATCGAAAATAAAAATTGTGTCCATTTAACAGAAAACGTGTTTCTATGTATTTCAAACGAAATCGTACAATCTCTTATTTACAATAGTCCGTTGGCTTATCGCAGAACGAATATATTACGTGTATATAATATATTATGTACAGTATCCAAGACTTAATGGTACGCGCGAAGCGATGGGCAAGTATATTTTCTTGGGTGAAGTTTAAAATTCGAAGGTGAACAATTGGGAAGCTTTGTTAAAGAGTGTTCTTCACCTTTCGTCTATCTGTAGAAGAAAGATAGAGACAGAGTGAGAATCGGAAATTTCAGAGTGAGAAGACAGCGGGAAAAGAAAGAAATAGAGAAAGAGAGATCGAAGAAGAGAAAGAAGGTAGAAAAAGGACAAAAGGGTGATAGCAAGGGGAGCGATATAATATAGTTTAACTATAGTAAGTGCAGGTACCGTTAGAATAATCAATTAACATGCGATAGAGCGTATTATACATAAGTATCAATAGAAATAGACTTTACATTCGTCGTCGCTTTCTAATCTGTAACCGTTCGCGAATCTTTCTCTTTCCCTTATTTCATTTGTCCACTTTCCAAAGCTTTCGCTACTTCGATCGCTCGTCTGTGAAACAATTAGTCTAACAACTTTCGATAATCGCGTCAATTTCCCTAGAATTTCGTACGACCTAACTAATCGCATCGACGTCTTCTCCCGCGACCGATGATCCTAAATATGACTCAAAATTCGATGACCACTCGCGAGGCTCTAATCGGCTAACGAATTGGCACTAAACCGATCTGATATGAGAGATATGGAAGTGCTCGCAGACGAAAGGCTCTCCTGTATCTTCTCGAGATTGTCTGCTGCGACCTGCGACCTCCGACGCTCGCGAGTACATTGATCAAACACGATGATGCCTAAATACGATTTACATCGAAGTGATCCGTGATCTAGAGACTGCCACTTCGATCGAAGACTAGATTTTAGTTTCTCTGGGATTCTAAGAGCGTCAGCCATCGCTCGACGGTTCAACGCCGCAATTTTGACGATTCTTCATTGAAATCTTTCAGCTCGTATCGTATTACAGTCTACGCAAAATTAACTGGCCTCCTTTGTCTGCTGAACAATTTGGTCAGATCCGTTATTTCCACTCTTTCCTGCGATCCTGTCGTTATCAAAAGTAGAAGGAATCGTTTTTGTGTGACCAGATGATTTTACTTCGACCGTAATTTCAAAGATTCTCCTAGTGCCATCGAAAATAATATTTTTTCGATTATTTGATTATATACCTCATCGTCCCATAATTGGAGCGTCTTGAGCAAAAGTTTTTCACGTGACAGAAGGCGCAAGAGAAGAGTTACGCTCGCGTCGTTCGATGCTCGTTCATAAAGTGTGCAGTCGATCCATGGATCGATCGCTGGCACGTGTTAACGGAAATCGATTAGCAAGCTTCGAGTGGGGAATGAGTGCCGAAACGCAGGCTCCGTTGGTATTCCTTTCTCTAAAGAGAGTAGAACAATGCCAACTTGGTGGACGCCTAGAGTAAGGCCGATTAAGGATTCACAACCATTCTAGATGTACAGGGCTGCGACATAGTTTCCATATTCTGCGAAACAACCTTGATAACTGGACGTTGCAGTAATGCTGAGAAGATTCAATTACTTTTTATTGTAGTAATGTAATAAGTAACCTACTTGCTCTTTTGTACTATATAACTGAAGTACCAGTTACATTACTTGATTTTATTATACATAAGCTTTCTTATATAAAGAATGTTTCATAAAATGTAAACTTCGCAAAATAATTTCAACATAAAAATGTGAATGAAGAGTTTTAATTAAAATTGTAATTAATTAAAGCTTCGGTATTTGTAGTGAATAATAAGTGATTCCATCTTCTTAATGTAAGGTACTTCATGGTTACTCAGATATCAGAAATCTTCAAATATTACTAGAAATATTTCATACAAAAGTTTTTTGTAACTATGTATTGAAATCGCCTTCTAAGTTATAATTACAAGTTATGAAACGTCCTGTATGACAAAGAAATTCAGTATTGCATATTGTATTTAAATTTGTAAAATTCAGATGTAGTAGTGGAAGTTATTGCTAACTAATTTAGCTATGTCGAGTAGTTTCGCAGTTTATGTAACGCAGATCGCTTGTCCCTTCAAAAACTGAACTCAAAAAGAAACCGACATCTACAGCTGTAAACTACTATACGCACGACGCATGCGTGCGTGCCATTGCGCGTGTGCAGTACGCGAATAATATCGTCGCTTAACTAGAACCACGACGCGACTGGCGTCCGCGTAAAAAATTCGTAACAATTCTTTTATATCAATCTCCGTACGATAGTCGATTATATTCACAGACTTGACTTATAGCCTAAACTTAACCTATGAATTTTCATTTTTGGTGCGAAGACAAATCCCTGCAGGCGTTGAGTACCATTTTCCTTCACATTTTCGCGTTCCATTCGCTCATCGCCAATCAACAGGTTTCCTTCGTTTCAAACCTGTTCCAAAAATAAATTTCCCATCTCCCCTCACTCGTCTATTTTTCTAATCACATAGCAAATTTTAGTAGCATTTCAAATTGAAAAATTCTGCTGCTCTCCTTTTCCTTCTTCGAAAACTGCTAAGATCAACGATAGAGGAAATAGAAACACGAATGCAACACGAGCCTGCACGAGTATTTGATTTTCCTCGTTCTTATAGAACGCTCGACAGAATTTTCAGCAAAAGTACAAGCTCACTTAGCTCTCCCCGATACCTTACTTTCGCTTAATTTATCATCGAAGAGAACACGCATGTCCCCAGATCTCGGCGCAATGTATCATCCAGCGGATATCTTCAAAAATGTTTTTCATCCATTTCTAAAATGCTAGTCGAAATAGTATCGTAATTTCCATTTACTATCATTCGTACACAAACGATGCATCGAATATTATTCCTTTAGAGCAGAGATAGGTCGGAATAGATAAATTTCGTTTGAGTTGCTTAGATGTACAATCGTTTATCACCTAAAGCGTCGTTTTAACCGAATCTGAGTAAACACGATTTACAAATACATGTACACGAGCACATTTCATCACTTATTCTATTACAAACGAACGCTGCGTATTAAAACGTGCCACACTTGACGAGTGTTGTTCCTTACGCTTAAGTTTATCACGTTTTAGGAAGGCGCACCTTTTTCATACTTCCGAACCACGTGTTTGGAATACTGGTAGATGATCGAGACTGAGCTCCCTCGTCCTCTAAACACCGGTCTACTTTACTCCGCAAATTCACGATTCTGATAAGCTTCGTCTTTATTGCGTTCGTATAAAAAATCGTAGGTCGCGCTCGATATTTTAGAAGCGGCCGATAAGTCTCGAAATCGTCAAACGAGATTATCTGGTTTGGTTCCACAGTATTCGGTGTAAAAATATCGCAGACATCTGGTTAGCTTTTACAGGCGAATACGTTGAAAAATATGGATAAAACTTTCGATGTACGATCCCGTGATCCGTAAAATGGTCGAGCATTTCGATCTTAGCATAATCGCGGTCCATACTGTGAGCGTGTCACGGAGAAATCTTCGAGGAAGCGTTGTCGATAATAAGGACACGATATTGCCCCTGATCTATTGGAATTTTAGGATATATCGAGTTGAATCATAAATGGATTCTAAAAGAGTAGAGTTACTATATTATGAATTTCTTTCTTTTTCTTGGAGAGAAAAAAGTGGAGTAAGCATTAGTTAAACGATCCGTTGGTTCTAGGCAAGTAGCGTGGATCGAAATAAATCAGCCGTGCTCAAATTAAGAACTCGTCGAATCTTTTCGTTGCCAAGGTGTCCCTAGTGTCGCTATTGCTTCTGAACGATCGCTTAAATTTAGAACATAAAGCACGCTGGAGATTCTTCAGTGGTTCTTTTGGCGTCACTCCCGCGCAGGGGGGTGAGCCCTTGGTAGCAGTCAGTATTCTTCCTCGTCCTCCTCGAACTCATCCTCTCCCAAGATACTGTAGGAAGTCAACAGAAAACTTGTGATGGAAAGTGTAGAGATATCTTGACACAGAACTACTTTGGAAAGTATTGTTTCGAGGAACTAAACATAACATTTCAATTAAAGACTTAATATTTACATAAATGGACTAATATTCTAACTTGTATAAGATGGAATACTTTATGAGTTCTCAAAATTGTTAGATTTATAAAAATCTACTTGATATTATTAGCTACTGTATTTCTGAGTTTCTATGGAATCACAGTAAGTAGAATAAACATATATCCCTTTATTTCTACTGTTTCGAGCAAAAGTGTTAATTCCTTGAAACAGTCCTGGAGTGGTGATAAGGTATAGGTTCTTCTAGCCACACTGGGCACTGCATACATACACGTTACTTACTCTTCCTTTCTGGTGTAACTCTTGCAACTCTTGCTCATAGGTGGACAATACCAGTAGCAAAGTACACCAAGGGACACTCCAAAAAGAACTGTGGGCACTACCAAAGCTAGTACCAAGTGCCTCAGATTATCATCCCAAGAGTACCTGGAACCATATAAAAATATTATAAAGAAGACAATTTTAATATTTTTTAAAAACTAAATAATACCTCTTCATGCACTTGTTTATGAGTTTCTACGTAAAGTAATGATCATACTGTTAAGAACAAAAAATAGAAGCAGCAGATGTGAACGCATAAAACATATGATTATAATTTTATAGCAAATGATATCATCAGAGTATAACTTCTATTTTACGGTTGAAAAAAATAAATATGTTCGAGATCTCCATCTCTAAATAACTATCAAGATATGTCCCACTTTCGATATGCGTTAGACATGATACGTTTCGTGTTTTCATTTGTGGTATTGTCCACGAATGCAGCAGAAAATTATAATTGTACCTTGCAACGACAGTCTCAGGATGTGTTCTGCTATAATAGCAGGGAAATATCTTGCCCATATTCGAATACCCATACTTCTTCGCGAAAGCAGAGCAGTTTACTCTAGGTGGGTAACCACAGCCTTCCGTGTTCACAAAGAATTTCGTATCGGGGACGTCCCATGGAATAGAACCAAGTGGTTTTGCCATGAATTCTTCGTAGGATAGCCTCGTGTAATTTACTCTGATCTGATGACAACGAAGAGCTGCGCTGGTGCAACCTGCAACCACGAATCATATTTTATAAATATAAAAGTATCAAAATTCAGATTTCGCAATATTCAAATTTTCAAGATTTTTTTATTTCTTTTAATTTCTGTATTTCAATTTCGAATACAGATATTATGCATTACAAAGTACAGCAATGGAAGTAGAATAAACATGAAATTATACTTCCTGAAGGACTTCACAACGAGAAAATAGAATATTTTACAGTGACTCTGACTTTAGGAAAATTATAATGAAGACTTTCAAAGGAACAATTACACAGAAATAGAGACATTACCTTCTCTACAGCTTGCCCAAGAGCAATTTTTGAGTCCCTCAGCGTAAACATGATCGGTGACAACGCAAGCCACGGCGTGAGGAGAGAAATCCGCTAAAATAGTGGAGATCGCTGGCTCAACGACGAAAGGGATCAGAAAGAGAAAAGCGAAAACTGCAAGTATGGCTGTGGTGCCCAAGCAGAGGGACGTATAAAATTTGGCCTTCTCTACTAGAGATTGGACCTCCACTGCTGGTAGTACACCAGCTACGGTGTTCGATTTGGTGTCCTCTTCTTGAGCACCCATGATCACTGTCGACTCGTCGGACTCAATGGTTGCACGATTTTTTGGGTCACTAGGACCCTCTTTCAATCCCTGAAGACACGAGCTTTTCTATTCGTACTCTGTTGCGAGTTTCGTGAATCTTTCTTCTGATTTCTTGGAACAAGTACTTTGTTCTTGCGTGGAGCTTTCTATGAAGGGTCTTTGGTACTTTTCGATCGAAGTAAATGCAAACTTTTTATATATTTATTCCCCTGTCAGCATAGGCCAGCGCTGAGTGAACTGTACAGTAAGCGTAAAATTGAAATATTTTGGAATAATTTACGAAGCAAAGTGTGGAGCAGTTGCTACTGGTGCAAAGGTCGTTCCCGATCGATCATATACCAGCAAGGCACGTCCTTCGATTCTCAAAGTGTTCGGTGTGTGTATGTGTACGTGATGTAATTAATTAATATCTGTTTAGTTAAGAGGTATCATACAGTAAACGTTCCTTATCTATATGTCACGGCGAATCAATCAGTAAGGGGGACACTTAAAAGCTACCGACGAATGTCACGTGTAAAAGACGCCGAATTGTCTTGCCGTCCGGTTTGGTCGTATCCAAAAGTATGCTCGAGTCCAAATTCAGGTTGTGTCTCCTATACCGTCAGCAGGAGAGAAATAGGCGAGAGCTGTGCCGCGCATCCGTTCCCGTACGAACACCTCGAAGCGATTTCTGTCCACGTGTATGCGAAACACGTGTGAAATGAAGCACGTGCGCTCTCGAAAGTATTTTGTGCAGGCAGTAGAATTAGGAAAAAATCTTTGCTTCGTTATACACGTTTTGCTTTCTTTACCGCTTGCTCTCTTTTTTGCTTGTTTTCTCGGTTGATGGTTTTGCTGAAGTATTTCAGTTTTTTGTTTTCGCTTTTTGCAAGATGAGAATTTTAACCACGCGTTCCCCCCCTCCCCACACCTTAATATTGCCCGCGCAGGGAGAATATCGACTGACGAGCCGGACTCGCCTCCAGGAGGGGAATGCCTGTTAACAGAAAGAAATATTTGCCTCAGGGACGGATAATTATTGCTATGTGTATTTAACCTCTTCGCTGCGATATTCCACTGTAGTCTGTGAATGCAAATATAGTAGAATGGATGGGGACACGAATGTGCAGCGAAAGGGTTAAAGTTAGATAATTGTGATTTTGAAAATTTCAAGTAGACGACTACGTAATTTTCTAAAGGCTAGAAGGTTAAACGACGTTAACTAGAGTCCTGATTATCTAAAGGTTGTCTAGGAAAAACTACTTATACAATTTTTCTTTACAGCCACAGATATTAATTATCCTGACGATGAAAGCATGTCTACACTTTCATCTTCAAAATAAATACAGATTATCCGAGAACTGGTGATGCAACTGGAACTAGAATGTTTCTGTATGAATAAATAAGTCAGAAATATAGAATAACATTTTTTAATATTCCACTTCATTTTCTAGAAACGGGCACAGAGGCACTTTACAGTAGATTCAGTAGAGTCAGTAGTCAGACCGCGAATAATTACACTCGCGTACTATCTGGACAAAATTTTCTCTAAAACGAAATGTATTATAAAAAAGTTTCACTGTACATTTTCAATCTATTTTTTCATGTGAAATCTACGCCATATTTATGCCACTAGTTCTTGGATACCCTGTAAAATGAGCTCACATATTTTGACCGCATAAACTAGCAGCCAAAAGTACGAGACCCTGTCTTAGTAAAAATGTAGAACATGTAGGATTATTCCACGTTAAGCATAAGAAGTCAGGTGACCTGATCTTTGTGCTATTGTACTTCAATGATATGGCCTATATAAAAAATATTCCAATCTCAAACAACTTTCCATACGTATCTAAAAGCCTGAACACGTTCCAGTATCAAACTATCTTAAAACATTCTCAATTGCCCAATTAGTTCAGCTTAGTACATTCAATTGAAATTGCTCAGAGTCGCAGTATTGTCATCCCAGCGCTTAACGATTCTTACGTGCCGGATCTCAGAGCGCACTAGCAGAGTTTCCTCCGCCAGCATCCTCTAGGTTACCCGAAGCGCTCTTCTCTTTCGACGCTAGCGACGCGCCGGTGGTTCCCTTGAATCTCATCTTAGCGTCGTCCCCGACCACCACGGTCCTTTGACAAAAGATCAACGTCAGGCAACTAACAACAAACAGAATGCTCGGCAGCAGCAACGCGATCAGGAACTCTTTGTAGGTGTTCTCCAGGTTGAAACGAGACACGACCACCCCGGTATTGCTCTCTGCATAATAGCAGGGAAATCTGGCGCGTGCATTATGATCGGATCCATCCTTGCCATACTCATGAAGAAACTCCTTGCACTCGTCGCGAAGAGTGTTAACGCAGCCCTCAAGATTAATCAACAGCCGGCTCTCGTTAGCAATGATCAAGTCTTGCTCAGGTGGCGCGACCATCCTGGTCTCGTCTAGCGGCTTAGTGGCGAATATGTTGAGGTAGGACAGATAAGTAAAATTGGTCAGGTCAGTGAGAAGATCCTTCTCGAGGACGGAACCATTGATACAATCCACAGCCTCCACACCTAGAGTAGAATTGAAGATCCCATAGCAAGACGCCATCATAACGTCACCACGATCTTCGTGCCAGATCTCTCGATTACTCTGAACGTCTATAGCCCTCTCACATTGACTCAAGTACACCTTGTCCCCGGTCAGAAGGATCATATTCTTGTTCCTGGTGGGGATATCGACGCACCTACGGTCGCAATTATACGGCGTTCTGATCCGTTCACAAGTCCCTCGGTTACAATTGAACAAACCATCTATGTCTCTACAAGTAATCTTGCCGCGTCTACCGGAACACTTCATTGGTGGGTCAGTGTCGTGGAATATACACTCGAACGCGTCGGTAATATTGATGCACACTCCGGAGGAGCAATTGAACGTACCGGTTAGGTTCCTGCACTCATCAGCTATGCATTTCGATTTCTTCGCGTTCTCCTGATCGATACCATAGCAAGTCTTATTCGTCGTGTTCGTACAGTTCGCTAATAAGATCGTCGAACCGTTTCTGCGGAGGTTGACATGGATCTGGACGCAGGGACCTGACGTTTTCGAGAGACACCACTCCCCGCAGCTGCCCCAATCACAATTATCCGCGTTCACCGCGCGGATCGTCGTGCACATCACTGGTACCTCGCTGATGCCAGATTGGAAGGCTCTGGTGCTCGGCATGTAGATTGCCACGGTCAGATAAACCAGCGCGACTGAGGAGAGGACAGCAGTCATCTGGCAGATGCAGATCGTCCCGCAGATCCTGCTGTCCTGCGGGGGGATCACCGGGTCCTCCACTTGCTTCGGCATCCTGCCGAATTCTTCGCTTCGATCACCAAGAGGATCCTGATGTCGACTCTCGAGCGTCTGTTCCAAGCGTTTACATTCTAAGTCGGGTTGATCGTCATCGTAGCTACACTGTACCGGACTCTACATCATCCTGGTGATACTCGACGCACTGTCTATTCCTCTGACGGTTTCTTCAGCGCAGAGTCAAACTGTAACTACGGAGCCCGCAGTGGAGGGCATCAACGCTTTATCAATACCTGAGTTTATAGATTTCGTGGGCTGTACGTACCACCAGCGGTATATTCCATGGAAACGACACCCTGAGTGTTTAACAGTCTCTCCCCATCGCAACGGTTCGCGTTTCGTGTTCCAGCTGTCAACTGATCGATCCCACACCGCCCTCGAGACTGTCTGTCAGCCTTCTACCACCTTGTTTTTTGCTGTAACGTTGAACTTGCTTCTGGAATGTTAGCGTGGGTTGACGAGACGTTATAGATGATGTTTCGGCAGTTTTGGTGATGTTTAGGGGTAAAGAGAGATGCGAACCGCGGAGATGACACAATTCCCGTCGATGTTTCTTGCGAGTTCGAACCACGGCGTTCCTTTCACGGCAAAGGATGGCTGGCCGCGCGCGTGTTCTCCTTTCGGTCGCTTTGCGCCTCGTGTGAGGTGCGCGGTTGAAAAGCTCGAGCGGCGACGCGCATCGATCGATTGCTCGCACATGCGCCTGGTCAAACTGCAACGGCGCCGTGCTCTGCCGCAGTTGACGTCATCGATATAGCGCCGTGCATCAGGATGATTTCTGTTGCAGGATGATCGTCCAGAGATGGCGGGATCCGGTGGATGTTGAGAGAGGTGTTGCTTGTTAAATTTAGGGGTTGGTAATTGTCCCAAAGTCCTTGACTTGGCAAGAGAGATCGTATTCGAGAAAAATGTATTTTCTGATCTTGTAATTAGTTTCTTCCAATATCTTTGTTATTCGCTGATGATGTTTTTGAAAACACTTTCCATATTCATTCATGAATTTTTTCAGTTGCAACAGAAGTGTTTATTGGTTTCTATTCTGACAAACGTAGCACTTAGGGTAGGTAAGTTATTTATTGATAATATTGAAGCAGGACTATAGCGTGGAATACTTGGAACTAGTTCAGTTTTAATTTGTACTATGGACTGGTGAACGATACCGCGTTTGTATGAGCTCCACGCAACCAATCAATTAAGTGGATCGATTAAGTGTGCTAGGTATTTTCATAGTTAAGAGTGTAACCTGCGCACAGGTGTTTCTAGAGGCTTTATGAATATCAATACCGCTGTGTTTTAACACGATACGAACAGGAATAAATATTATTCGAATGTAATGGATGGAATTAAGTCAACGATTAGCAACATTGAATTTCGTTTAATCGTTTTAAGTGAAGCACGCACTCGAGATCACATTTGCATTTATATGTCATTATTGTGTGGTTTCTATTTGATGATTAAAGATGTGAAAATGATAAAATTGAAAGAGAAATGGAAACGATATCAGTAACTGGTAAAAAACAAAAATATCGAAATCAATTTGAGTCCATGGTTAGGAAAAATGTAGTATATATTTCCGAATGTTCTGTAATTTTTTTTAATATATTCATCAACGATTGCGTTACGTTTTCCACGAGACCATCAGCGTTCCACACAAGCCACCGCTGTAATTGTGACACAGTTTTTCTCGCCATAGGGCTTTCAGAACAGGTGACACAGTTTGAACAACAAGCAATAGAAGCGTGGAAAACAAAAAGCGCAATGTATAAAGCACTAACCCATAATTAATTGCGTTGACGTAGAAACTTTCCCTTTTCATTATAAGTTTGTCTGAACTGTATCCTGATTAATTTCAGAGATCTACCGACCTCTAAGGAATTTTGAAAATTTGTTTAAAACAAATTACATGCCAAACTATATGCCAAAATAAGTACTAAAATCAAGAATTAAGAAATTGCGTTTAAGGCTTCCTTTTTCGAGTTATGAATGATTAAAAACGCACCCAAACTGTGCTTCTAATGTGTCTGACGCAGGAACCTATTCTACTGCGGCCACGCATTACCGGTAGTAGATTATCAGATGCAACAGCACTAATAGGATAAGCCTTTGAGTCAGACACATAATAGGAGCGTTTTAGGTACCCTTTCAGCATTTAATAACTCTAAACGAAGCCTCAATTAGAATTTCAACATTTTTGATTTTTGCCATATTTTAGTACATACAATCTACCTTGAAAAGACAATGTTAAAAATGAGAAAATTTTTGTAATCATCTATAATGAAAAATTGTTTCACAATATGACTTTATACGTTATAAAAAATTAAAACCTAATATCATTTACTTGGGAAAGTTATATGAAAATTATAATACAATTTATGACATTATTTATACGAGAAAAATAATGTGAAATAGTTTTTCGATGTTATCGAATACTGTGTACATTACTCTCTTGAAATGTCATCTACAGTGTCCTCATGCTGACATATTTTATCTTTTACAACCTACTGGAGGGTACCTTGTAACATTCATACACCTAACCATTTCTAATTCCCCCATTTCGCTGCAGAAGGGTTTGGAGAGAATGAACCGATTTTTTTCCTCCTAAATCTCACAATATTTAGCAAAGTCGAGAATACAGAGATCCATAATTACTGCAATTACGCGGTCTCTCGCGAGGTCATAGCACCTGCTCGCGCGAAGGTAGGAAAAACAAGTTTTCGAAACGCCGTGGAGCACCCTTACAATGCGATACCGCGCTGGAGAGAAGGCAGGAGGGGCGAGTATTTTCACCGCGAGAAATTAAAGCCAGGATCACGATAAGGCCTATTCCCCAGAACCACTTAATTATCAGCGAGCATTTTCCATAACATGTACGCTCCAGTTTTTTCATTCCCGAGAAATTGAAGCCGCCCACGAGGTTGCGACACAGTTTCCGCTCACGATAGGACCTTCCAAGGGAGGTGACACGATTTGTGGAGGGGTTGGGCAACGGGAAAGGAAGCGCTGGGCGGGAGAAAAAAGCAAAGGAGAGAAGGAAGAAGTAGAAGGCTCGACGCGTTAGCACGTAACGTAGTTTATCGAGCGTCAGCCACAGACGGTGTGGCGCCTCGCTGCTTTTCGCTCTGGTCTTTGTGACCCAACTCTCTAGCACGCGTATCCCCCTGTCATTTGCAATTCCAGTGCTGGAGCAGCGGAATTCCACTGCTAGAGGGGTGACTTTGCAGTGGGTCAAAATTCTTATGGAGTTAGCGATTTGTATTCCACTCTTTTCCTGAATTAATTCTTCGAGAATTATTTCTTCATAATTTTATCCTTTTTTCTTAAGTTGGGAATATTTAGAACAGGAAACACTGATCACTGAATATTAACCCTTTCGTAGTGTAATGCGAGTAAGGCAGGTAGTAATGTAGAGTTGTTATACAAAATGGGTAAATCACATTATTTTTGTTATACCGAAAAAAATAATGTAGATGAGCAAATACACATTGTTCAGTACATTTTTCAATTTATGGCACTGTGAAAGGGTCAATTCTTCGACAACGGTGCGTCTTCACTAGTAAAATCACTGTACAAGTAGAAAGAAAAATCATTAAAGAGTTTGTGTTTTTCAAACTCAATGGTATTGAATAAATATTTAGAAAAATTCTGTTAAACAGAAGTATAAAATACCTCACACAAAAAGTGAGAGTCTAGTACTGTGCAGAGATGCCACTCTCAAAGAGTTAACAGTAAAATTATGATCTATACAAGTTTTGTTGCGCAAACTTCAAGTTTTGAAACTTCACCAAGTAACCACGATAATTGAAGACTTGTAAATTGAAAAGTAGAATATCTTAAAAAAATCAATGCGTAAAATGTAAGCTCCTATCTCGTTTGTCTAATTTATATCTGAAAGGAATTGGCACCTCGATAAATTTAATGCGACAAGATATACATAATAATATTCCTCGATGCTACTCCTTTCTATAGTCTTCTTTGTCGTCCACGCTTCTAGTTAAGCAAGCACC
Source organism: Calliopsis andreniformis (assembly GCF_051401765.1). Lineage (NCBI taxonomy): Eukaryota > Metazoa > Arthropoda > Insecta > Hymenoptera > Andrenidae > Calliopsis > Calliopsis andreniformis. The sequence continues at coordinate 9,210,142 of NC_135073.1, read as the reverse complement.
GCTTCCTTTGTTCCTTTTGCTTTTGTTCGTCACTGCGACCGACGTTCTCGTTTCAGCTGCTCGTTAAACGAACAAGACACTTTGGTATTCTCCATGAGCACGGTTATGAATATTTCGGACCAATTCCTGTGTCCCTCTGATTCATTACGATCATAAATACGTGTAGAAGAAACGCACCCCTTCTGGGTTTCTTGCGTTCGATCTCTCCGCGAAACATGCCATTGTGTCCACTTTGTGCAAACTTCGCCTGAAGTTAAACATTTCATCAGAGAAAAGCTCGTCCTGCTACCTTTTCAGTGCTTCGGAAACTTTTATCCTTTGAATCTGTCGTTCAATATGCTCGGGGATATTATTCGCTGAAGTTAAAATCGTTGACGGAAATCCTCTGTGCGACGTTGTATGAAAAATGAGCAGGTCGTATCGATTATCGCGCATCGTTGTAGAGACGATTGATCTAGTATCGTTCCTATGGCACAGTGGAATCTATGCGCGGCTATAAATATCACCTGGCTTTAAATATCAGTAAATGGAAGACCTGTGAAGTATAGATAGTGCGTTCGTACAGTACGTAGTATAGTTTGGAGTTTTTTGAAAAATTAATTTTGGATATTGATGCTGTACAAGTGCGATCGAAGAGACACAATGGTTCTCTGTGCGAGTTATGGTATTTTAATTTAATTTCGTAATATTTTATGAAAACACTTTTTATTACTTTTACTATTGCAATGAAGATTTCAGAGTGCAAACAATTTTCTGGGACTTAAGGGAACAAATAATCAGTTCTTAAATTATTATCATAAAGAATTAGAAGATAATTGAAAATATATTTTTTCTTTTTTTAATCCCACACTTTTGAATTATTTACAGTAAAACTTCACACGTGATGAAAAAAATTCAGTAAATGTTAATAAAACGATATATCTACGTTATTAAAGGAATATATGTATGTACTCAGACATATATGTGGGGATTCTGATTGTCTGATTAAGTTTCTGATGGTTAAGGTGATCAGAAAACAAATACGAATCAAACGCACTTGTAGAACTTCAATTTACATCACACGCAACTCTATCCAATCAGGTCCCAATGTATAAAGAGATCACGGCCACTCACAGATCAATGCGTTATATAAAATAACACGAAGCATTCCAAAGATGATCCACGATTTGGCGAAAACCTCGACCGCCTTATTCGCGAAATCAATCCTCACGGATGCAATTACGACACTGCAGGTGCAGGTCAGCGTGCATTTTCTGTATCCCGAGGTAGCAAACGCGAATCCACTTAGACAACGAGCCACCATTGCAAACGAAAATTCACGTTGCCTTGTCACCACGTGCTGCGTCTAAGAATAGGCAAGTTGATCAATCGCTTAACGATCTTTCTTTTATATTCTGGACCTACTGCACACCTCTGCATCCAGTGAATCAGTTCCTCGCGCCAAAAGATAGGCAATATTTCCACCACATTAAATCGCACACTAAACGTGGAGCATTAGCAGACAACAGACAAAAGGACTCGTCCATGAGTCTGCGTCAGCCACTGTACGCTGATCCCGCGTTAATCGGTCGAGATTTCACGCCTCCAATGGTAATCATCCCGACGTAATCACGATACTCTCACAACGTACCCCAAACCAATCACTTAACTCGAAGCAACCACCTGTCAAAGCTCCGTGGCACGTTGTTTACACGAGCCTGGTGGACAGCAACCCTCGCGGCGATCGGCGACTTCCTCCGTGTCGCAGTGTCGCGTGTCGGTAAACCGTATCGCAGACGCTCGTCTCGGCGTTTAGGCGCGCAAAACGCGTGCTCTAACGCTCCCCCGTCAACTGTGTGTACTTACGTTAATCGACGATGAATCAGCGACTGGAAGAAGCCCCTGGAAAATCCGCTTTCCGCAGTCTCTCCCTGGTCTTCCTGGGGGAAACAAATATGGCGGCGCTACCACTGGAGCTGCGATGGCTCCACCTCGCCGTTGCCGTATCGTACCAGAAAATCAATACTCCTGTTGCCCACCAATACCACCGACACGTTCTTCCTCGAAACGCGGCTCACGTTCGCAGAGCCCGCGATATTTTCAGGAACGAGGACTCGAATTATGTATAGGACGACGCGGAGGAGGGACCCGTACGTGCAACGCTCCTGCCCACCCTCGTTTTCCCTCCAGCTACCTCTTCGCTCCGTTTTTTCGTCATCACTGTCTCCTCTCTGCCCTGTCCTATTCAACGGTGGGAAAAAGTGGCCTGAATGGGAATCGGAAAATCAGATTTCCTGATCCCGTTAACGGAGGCTTACCGACGACTACCGTTTTCCATTGTCGCCTCGGTTTACCGGTGTTTCTGCCCCTTTTTAGCGCTTCGAGGCCCCCGGCGAAACGCCGGTTTCTTTCATCCAACGATACGAGGCGAGGCGAACGTTGCGGTGATACTATCAGATAAATGCCTCCATTGTCGGCTGTACGAGAATGTGCTGTACAGGGATGAGGATTTTTTGTGGGACGTTTGAGTGATTTTTAGCGAGGATGGAGTTGTTATAATGGGTGCCTTTTTGGGTTGCTTTAATTAGGCTGTTTTAGATTTAAATAAGCTTTTATGTTTTAACCGTCATCCGACTCTCATTTGCGCAATTAAATGTGTTCCTCGAGTGTCAGATTGATAGTATGGTAAAATATCAATAAAGTTAGAGAGCTCTATTATCTATTGCTGTTGGTGATTCAAGACACATCAGCTACTGTTTTCATTATCTTTTACTGTTGTTAATAATTCAAGACGTACCATACTTCTGTTTTTGCTCCATTTTTTAGTGTTGCTCTTCGTTCAATATTCGTACACACTAATTATGTATTCAAAATTCAAACACATCTCACATTACATTTATATTTCTTCCAATGTATTAGATTTGGAGATTTTTTTATCGCTTATAGCTTCTTTTAACAAAAAGAAACATAACACGTTTTATCTATTCCCTGAAAAATTATAATCTCAGATAAATTTGTCTATAAATAGCACATTAATATATCTTGCAACTTGAAAATAGTGCCAAATGGACACCAGAAACAGATGAGGGTTGACTATTCAATTCTCTTAAGTATTTACATATCTTCTTAGATGAAAACTATAGGATTGTTTATTTCTGGCTGTAGGTGCAATATTAAGTAGTAGTAGTTATTTTATAATACGTAGAAAATATTTTTGACGATAAGGTGCAATTATATATTTGTGTAATTTAAAACATTTTTAAATTCAGGACTTACAGGGTCGAATACGCTCTAATGAGCAACTTAATATAATACAGCACCTACTACCTGAATTAATATGAACAAAATTACTGCTTGACATTTTTATTTATAATAATGAATTTCAAGTAGAATTTAATTTATATCAAAAAGGAAACACAGTTTATATTACGTCAATATATAATATATTTTATTCCTTCTTATAACGTTTGCGATATTGAGGTCGATAAGTTATTGGAAACGTGTTTTTCGTATTTTCATTATTATGTTTCTCATTTTGTTGGATTGGGAGTTCGACGAAACGAGCCTAATTAAAGTTCCCGCAACAACAGTGGAAGTTAGTAGCACACGATCCGTTGTTGACGCACTTTCATTGGTTAATTCCGCATGGGTGGTGATATCGATTCGCTGGAACTTCGAATTCGATTCCGTGGTCTTTTTTCCCTCCTTAACCCGCGGAGGAATGAGGAATAATTAGCGTTCCGCGAACAATAATGGAAATTACTTCGTACGATGTGATCGGTTGCCCTTTTTAATTAATTAACATGGCTAGTCTGGTTTAATTTACCACGTATTTGTGAAAAGTTTCGCTTCTTGTTGCGGGTGAAATCAATTAATCAACGATGACTTCGCCAATGTTAGGCAATTTCGTAATTCATAAATGATCAATGTCAGAATGTTAAGTTTTATAAAGATTTATTATATTTTAGATATTAATACAAATATACTAAAAATCTGGGCATACTTAAAATATAGTGGCTCACACTTTCCTTCTCATGTAATCAAAATATTAGTAACTTTGAGAAGTACTCTATGAACATTCAATTTTGTTATAGTTTATTTTGCAGAATATGTCCACTATAAAATATTCATATTCTACTACAAAAGAACTTTTCTGTGTTTCACTCATTTATCAAAATCCGTACTACGTTATATGGAAACTGCTTTATAAGAAACTCAGACTTAGTGTAAATCAGAATAATTCGTACCGTGTTACATGGACGACAGGGGAATTCCCCATTAATTTCAACCATAAAAGTACATATTATAGAGACATCGCGTTTTAAGACTCTTATCTGTCGCAATTTTTGCTCCATGTTGTATGGAAACCGCATTATAGGAACGTTTATTGTACTGAAATAGTTATTATCGAATATCGAAGAAGCCCACAATTCTCTCAGAAATTGCAGGCACAAAGACGTTTCCTATAATCGTATGCTTCTGTCGAGGTCTTCGACTCTATTTCTCCCTCTGCCCTAGGAGAAAGGTAGAAGAAAGGGTATTCGTTCTCGATAATTTGTTTGTTCGCGCAGTTCCGCTCAGACGGGGATCCAGTTATGAATGAAAGGAGGAAAGCTTTATTACAATTACCTTTATTTTAACGACTACCCCCGTTTCTCCTCCGAATACGGACGAACAAAGGGTTTGAAAACCAGGCTGCCAGCGATTAATCAACACGATTCTGTCGTTTGCTTTTTCCCCATTACGTGCATATGCGAGACCTAGTTGCTGGTTAGCACGACACGACAGTGACAAGCCACGCCGATGATTTTTTCGCTGATTACGCACGCAAAACTTGCTAGATCGCGCAGGGCGAGTGATGACCATGTGGATGGTGGCACGAATGTTTAGCTGGAGTTAAATTGATTTTGCTGTATTATGAAAAAGAGAGAAAATAGGTATAGACATATCATTCTAATGCGAAGACTAACAATTTTGTCATAATAAATTTTGCTACAGCGAGAAGCATAATTAGGGGTTTGTATGAAAAATAATTCTTAATAAAGGGTCCATAAATTAAACTAACATTATTTACATTCTCGTGGGGTGAGGATTATACACACTGTGCAAATTATCATTAATTCAAAAAGAGTTTCATGTCGTATTTTGTATTGTATTGAGTCCTATCTCGATTAGTATAGTATATAGCTTATTATTCATAGTGCACATAGCTACGAAATAAACGATCTAATGGTATAAGTAATAATTTTCAGAAATTGTAATAATATTCACCCATACACCAGCTGATGGTTTCCATAAAAGTTTCATAATCTTCTTTCTCCGAAGAAAGTTCCTCTGGATCCTCTTCTCGACGTTTCCATTATAATCCCCTCAACTCTGAGCAGACATTCGATTATCCCGTCGAAGTCCTCTGAAAGTCCTTCTCCAAAAATATCTACATTTCAATCGACCCTTCTGCATTCTTCCATCCCCAATTTTTGCACGGGGAATGATAACTCGCTGGCAAGGGGAGTCACGCCTGCAGTAAGTAAATTAGAACGAGTGGGGTTGGCTTACGTGCCAAAGAAATTGGCGTGTAGTTCTGCGACCCCCTGGGGAATTGATATTTCCGTAGTCGCGCGCGCGCACGCGATATTCTGAAACGATAGCCGATATATCGTCAACGATACTTTGAACGTAACGAAAGTGCAGCGAAGTGAAACGCAGCATCGTCAATCCGAAAGTAACCCTGTGCCCCGAGGTTCTTCCATCGGCTTTCCTCATTTCCGATGCCTTGAAACTGACACGTAGGAAACTATTCGATACAGTTTTAGCGACTGTCCTTCGATGTGGATGTAAACGCTTGAACGTGTAGCTTTGAGTCAGCTATTTCTTGCAGGTACTTTAGTTACTTCCTTGTTATTTGGTGGCTGAGTAGGAAAAAGTAGGTAGGTGCCTATATGTATAAAACTGGAAGTGTATAACAGATATATTCTGGTACATTTTCGTATAAAATAGAATAAAAGAAAATTTACATTAATGAATAGGAATATACATAACAGGACCGTGATTCATTTCAAATAATACAATTTCGAAGAATGGTAGAAATGTAAATGAAGAATATTGAGTCTTTCTTTAAAAGAATTTACTTTGAAATGAAGAAGATTGTATTCTCTTCAATTCCTCGTCGCAGGAATTAATTTAAAAACGTTTGGTAGCCGTATTTAGTCCGATTCCTTGTAATTTAAGAACCACTCACAAATTTGTCAGCAATTGTAATTAAATGGAAAATGGGAATGGAACATTTTCTGGTAGGCACCTATTATTGTGCAATTACACGGCAGAAATGTAGAAAAGACCAACGATGTTTCAGTCACGATTAATGAAACCATTCATCGTTGCTGAGCGAGTTCTTTTCGATGTGAATTATCCCTTTCCCGGGACAGTTGAATAATTCCCTTCGATCGATGTCCACGGGCTGTAAATGTAAATCAGCGAATAAAACAAAAAATATAGAATTTGTTCGGAAACGTAGCCACACGAGTGAAATTAAACTCTGAGAAATAAACGATGACCACAACCATTATCTGCACTTCCACGCTATATTAATCATCTTTTCGAATCGGGTTAATTCCACTTGGCTCTGACGGTGATTAACTCTGAAGGCTCGCCACTGGCGTTTTATTCGTTGGGCAAGCTCCTAGAGAAGAAGATTTATCGTACAATCTTTGTATTCTCCATTGCATACTTTATATAAAAAATCAAACTATCGCTCCTAGGTTTTTAAAAAATTATTAATTCTTTTTTACACTTGAGTTTTATTCGTCATCAATGACTAACGATATTTCTCAGATTGAAACAAGGTGCGAGAAAAAGCAAATATAAATTGTGGGCAATTTAAAATTTCACTTCATTTTCTATCAGTGAATATTACAGTACTATTCTTCAGTATTCCTTCAAAAATACCTGATTCCTTTATTTTAATATACGAAAGTTCAGGTATGTTCTACTATTCAGTTATTAAAATCCAGGTTTCAAAGTTTTGTGGTTGCTTTTTAGCTTTAAATTGTCTGAATAAAATTCACGGGGTCACGAAGAATACCACGAATACCTCGAACTTTTTAATTGCCGTTCTGGTTACATTCGAGCCAGCCCAACAATCCTGTCTTGCGTTCCTCTAATTGCAGCTGAACTCATGCTTGACGTTGTAGATTTATTGTCATCGTTTGCATTTGACGCACCGCGTAATGTATGCAGATTTTCAGCGAAATCAGTTGCACGTAACGTTGGTACACCGACAGTCATGCTGGAAATTCCTACCTGTTCGAAACCTGGTCCCGTTTATCGCAGCGATAGTAATATCTCGTTCATTGTATATTTTTCGAATATTCCATACTCCTGAATATTTATCAGAGGTAAAACCGATGCAAAATCAATATTGACATTTCGAAAGATGGTCGGATAATTATCAAGAACATCATACAATGGAAACAGTGCATTCGAAGTTTTCGCAATGAATAGAGACCGAAGAACTTCGAACCTAAAAACTTTCAATTAAAAGGTACAAATGGAACGATGAGAAGTTATCAGCTGCGAAATGGAAGACCAGCTGCCTCGAAGACCTACCGACGCCATTTGCATCTGACATACTGTCAGTTACCTACAAGATTATCAATAAATTCAATAGACACGATTTTATTGAAACAGTAGGATGGATGGCCCATTTGTGCCATCGAAAGAGGAGCTTCAAACAATGAGCTTATTACTATTTGGCAAGAAGTTATATTAGTACCCACTATGCCCTCTTGATTAAAAAGCAGAAAATTATTAAACTATATTTCTCCTATCAGTACCTTTACAATAAGGTAGACGACCACAATTTTGCCAGGCCAACGTTTAGCCTCTTACAATACTTACAATAATTTAATAAAATTAACGATGTCTCACCAAGTTTAAAGGTCTATTTAACGTCTAGAACACTTACGATTTTAATTATTCTTTCATGGATTTTCATGGATAGCGAATTTAAAAGCATTGGTTAAATTATGCTGGCTTATCTTATTTAAAGTGAATCCAGGACTCCGAAAACAATTTCCAATTTCCAGTGTCACGGTACTAAAATGTCACAGAATAAGAGTAACATTCGTGCCAAGAAACTAGCACCAAAAAATCTGAAAAATCGATTTGGAAGCAGAAAAAGTACAATTAGAGGTCGAAGATATACCGGCGTCATTTGCATCGGACACAGCCACGGGAATGGGCCGGAATTATCAGCGAATCCATGGAACAATGTGCACGGATGCGAGCAAGACATTTGGCCCACATTTCGGTTCATTGGCTGTGAGCCAATTTTCCCGGAGGAACGGTCGCGCTAAGAACAAACCGGCCTGGTTGAATCGCTAAGGTCAACCTTTCCCCCGGCATTGTGACTTTCGTAGCAGGCAGCGACAAAGTGCGATCTCACAATGCCGCGCCTCCTTTGACCCTGCCCCCGCAGTTCACCGAGCTATAAACGCAAAAGGGTGGAATTGTTCGTCAGAGAAGTCAAAGGGACGCTCTGTCGACGATCGTTTAACGCAGAGCCGCGATGCGTTCGAGGATTTTTATTTCACTTGGAGGGGGTGGAGAGTAGAGTGTTTTCGTGTCGCTTGTGGTGAAATAATCGAACACGAATGTGATTTCACTTTCTTTTCGAGATGTACAGGGAGGTTCAGAATTGATGGGGAAAGTTAAAAAATTGTAATTTTTAGAAGAAAAAATGAGTTGAAAGTTTGAAGGATAATTTTTCTGTATGAAGTTCGCTTTGAAGAACATTGAGTTTGAAGTTTGTATAGGGGAGAGAGGAACATTTGCTGTCTGACCACTAACTGTATCGCTACTACTAACTTTATTAGTACTACTGGAGATCTAGAAGTGTCTAGATCTGAAGCTCGATACACATGTATTCTAGTAAAATTCTAAGTTAATTTTACACAAAATATATTTATGGTTGTTTCATATGCATCGATCTTCATGGCCTCTGTTCGTTAAAGCTGCAGCTGAGTTGGATATGGGTAGACATGATCAAATGCTCGAAATTCATAGCGAATTATTACCAAAATTCCTGACATCCTTGCCTACAAGCCCTGTTGATTTCCTGTATACAGATTCGTCGCAAGTCGCGCTAGGAATTTCGGCCAGTATTATATTATTGCCTTCTAAGCAGCTGTTTGAATTCGTAGCTCGTGCTTTTAAGGTTGAAACGCTCGATTTATTTACTTTATTCGAGATTGTGACCAATTACGAGTTCTTCTCTTGTAATACAATTAATCCAATAAGAGATCTAAGTCTTATTTAACCCATTAAGGTCAACTGTTGCATAAACGTTTACGCAACTTCAGACCCTAATGGGTTAAATATTTTAGGTATAATATTTTTAAGATGAAAGCAAACATTCATCTGTGTACTACACATATAATTTTGATTACCTTTGAAAATTCACATCTCAGAGAATTTACATTTTACTATATTTTTCACCGTCAGACGATAAATGTCCACTTTAGATTCCTCGTGCCGCCAAGTAACTAGGATTAAGCGTATAAATTTCGACAAGTTCCTTCGACCGGCTTAAAAGTTTAAGAGCCAGTTAAAACTTATTAGATGTTGAACAAAGTAATCTTTTCTTATCGCGAATTCCCTCGTCAGAATATTGATTTTTCAGATATTGCAAGTAGGACTCGAATAACTAAAAAGTGTTAACGAATTTTTTTTGATTAATTTTCATTTCTGAGTCATTTCTCATTACATGCCAACAGCCCCGATGGATATTTGGCCTGCCAAGGGCGAAGTACAAAGAGCCAAAGGAAAAGTTTGATTCACTATAGCGACAGCGGAATACGAGCCAATTTCGACTGGCGGAGCTAATAGAGACGATTCGTCGCCTTCATGGTGCACAGTCAGCGAACCTAACACCCGTTGTCACGTTGTCGTGAACACTCATTTCGCGTATTCAATACAAAACCAGAGGGCTGGGAGGTCTACGGCTTTGTAGTTTCCTTCTTTCTTTCTGGTTGATGAAACGTGTTCCACGACGTCGACTCATTTCCACCGCACAATGGTGGCGACATGGCGGCAGAACTGAAAGTGTTTCCTCTGTTCATTTTAACTTATTCAGATAAGGGAAATGGCGTTTCCTTTTATTCCATCACCGTTAATTGTTTCCAGCAATTATATTCTTTATATCATAGCAGAGTTCAATCGAGGAGGAAATGAAATAACTTGTAAAGGAGAGAGAATACGTTACTCTGAAATTTACATATGTGTCTGATTTATGCGGTTTTACTCTACTTGTGGATGTTTTATGCTTCTATAGCTTATTCTACTAGAATTAAAGGTCCCAGAACTAATTATTTGGACTGATTGAGTGTAAGGATGCGTTTTTTATTGAACTTGGAACACTTGAGTAAGATATTGTTAGTTGAGTTATTTGAATTGAGTTACTCTAGAATTAATAGAATTGACAGAAATTTAAATCACTTATTCTTATGTTCCATGTATCTTATTATGTACCCTATTATGTACCCTATGGTTTAGGTTACTAAAATCGTAATCCATATTTCAGAATTTTTATGGTTACATTAAATTATCCAAGTATTTAAATTATTTGTCAGTAGTTTGCATAAAATTTGTGACATTTTATTTTATTTATTTTGAAATCTATTTTTCAACGGAAGGTTTCGTCCTCAGTTGGTGTGCTATTAAAATGATAAAGAGTTAAGAATTACGATACATGAGTCTTGTCATACGTAGCGGGCGTCTGACCATTTAAGTATATTCTACTTACAAGACTGTCGACTGATCACGGCATGCTAACACTACTGAACTCACGACTAGTAGTAATTGGCCATAAAGAGACAGTTTTAGCATCACAATATAGATCGTCGTAACTGCTCAGAACACAAGTCCACAAATGAAATTGGCAAAATACATTGTAGAATTACTCCCGTAGTAAAACATTGCGCAGAGAGCCAGCCAGATGTGCAGTGAACAATACGACGGTCTGTCATAATCTTCTTTCATCATCGTACGTCTAACAGAATCAACTGTGAAGGGATCATAAAAGACCAACGACAAACATACCTTTTACTCTTCTTATCTCGATGCAACCATTAAAAGAGAAACGTTTATACTACAAATACGATACTCTGAATAGCACAGCATTTTAAACTCCACTTGGATAAATTTTCAAAACGTAACCATAATTATCCAAAAATAATTAACGTTGATGTTAGTTCCTTCAAATATTATATCCAAACGTTGACGGTTCTCTGGCCCCTTTTTAACTTGCACGCATTCTCCACTTTGCCATTCACAGATCCCCAGCCTGCTACCCATTATTTTAAATCCAGCCGTCTGCCCGTGCAAGTGCAAGAAACTCTTATTGTGAACTCTCTGGGGGCAGTATTTCAAATAGAAAGCAGAAACAGGAGAACGCAAAGTTACGAGGGCGTGCTTTAATATTCCTCCGAAGACAGCCGACACGGAAATTTCATTTCTGCTGTTCAGGTAGACGAGCAGGCGATCCCAATCCATTCCTCGCGATTTCGCGTTCTCCGATAAACGCGACGATCGATACGACGAGATACGTCGAATTGATGCTGCGTTTTATATGCGCGTCGTTAAGAAGAGGATCCAAAACGCGTGACACGATAACGATATTCCGAGAAACAGTAGAAGACGAGTATCCCCCGGCGCTGGCTGCCTCAATAAAGAAACAAACCTGGCTGGCTTGAGTGCGCCTGAAGACCACTTCACTTTCAATACAACGACGCCAAGCAGTCCGCCGTGAAAGAGTAAGAGGTTCGTTATTGCATTGTTCGAAGTGCAACGTTCTGCAGGCCTGTTTTGATCGATCCCATGGTCTGTCAGTGAAGGCTAATCGTTTGGGTACTTGATGTTCGAGTGCCAATGGAGGGTGAGTATGAAGCTCTCATTAGAGTTGGGGATATCAACTGAGGGGTAAACAAAGTCAGTTCTGTGTTTTCTTATACAAGCGAAAATTGTATCATAGGTTGAAGAAATTCTTAAAAGAAGAAGATATACCTAAAAGTGGGAATTCCTCATGAAAGAATGAGTTGGAACTATGGTACACAATTTACAAATCTTTTGCTTTAATTTTCAAGCGACACGTCTGTCTTGGAGACTTATTCTACTAGGAACACGCGAAAAGCAAATCAGACACAGAGGCAGCAGTAGAATAAGTCAAGTAGTCAGACGTATTTCACTTTATACTTTAGATGCATTCTGAACAATTAATAACTTAAAAACGAAACCTTAGACACAATTTCTTATTCCTAATTATATTGACTTATAGAGTCACCTCCTGCCTAGGTGTCACTTAACATATCTTGATGCACGAAATTCAAAATCAATTCTCTCAACAATAGACTATATAAAAACAACAAATTATATTTTATGCTTTCCATTTATTCCTCCATTTAAAATGACCACCTCAGCTGATATCACACTTATTTCCGACCAAACGATAAAATATACAAGTTCGATCAAAAGAGACGATATTAACCATCCTGGTGACACTTACAACCAGCCAGTTAGCGAACGATTGACAGAAGCTGCACGAAGCAATCGCGATAGCCAACGAAACAGTTCATCGACGGCCGGAAATGGACATCGAAACGCGTCCACTGGCTCGATAGGACTCGCGTGTTAGGAGGCGGTGGTCACGTTCAACCGCGCGGAATAATTTTCGAGCTTCGAACTCCAGGAAAACTGTAATTCCCCGAAACTCGTGTTACATCGCGATTCGCGTGCATCTACGTGCCAGGGGCGCTAGTTACGTCGATTTCCGCGAAGGATGGACGTTTCATGTTGAAAGTAATCGCTATCATAAAGCGAAAAATTGAAGGAAAATGTCGCCGAGTCGTATAAAAATGAATGAAGGAACGATAGAATGGTATCTTCAGCGAGTTTCTGTGACAGACGCGCTGGGCTTCTCGAGTCGATGGCACTTTCGGAGTTCCTCCATAGTTCTGACCTCGATAGGCAATGGAATTAATACGAAAATTCCTGTAGAGCCAGATTCCATTAGAGGAGCAGTCCTCTTGCGAGGATCGATTAACCATGCCAGACAAACTCGCCTAATTTCTCAGGCTCGTCTCGAACACTGGCCAACCTCGTTCCAACGATTTACAACTGTTCCAAACTCCGGCCTGACTGCTTCTTATTGGTTTCTGCCCCGAAGCTCCAGGGCTACATCAGCACTGGGTCATTAGGGAGACCCTGGAGGATCCTGGAGAACTTCTTCCTGTACCAGCTACAGGCGAATCGACTTAATTCTCGATAAAAAGAGTTCTATTATCATGGGGTACCTCGGGGGAATTACGTTTGCTTCATTTTTCTAGGTAGTATTCAGTCCACTGATCACCTTACTCTTTGTTAATTTCTGACGAGGGATGCTAGTGATATTCTTTGGAGACAGTTATCAACTTTTATCTACTTCCTTATTTTGTAGTATTTTAATTCTTGTAGACTGTTATGTGTGAAATTTCATCCTGTGCAATTTCTTCTTACTTTTTCTATTCTGACGATAGTCGTTAAGGTTTAACATTGATTTCCTTAGAGAACAAATAATCAAGTTGCCATCGTTATCACAAAATCTCAACGATGAACTTCCTTCTAAATCCTTCACTTTTAGGTTCTAAACTTTTTTGACCTCTTTCGTACATTCGATCAATTCTATGCAGTAGTATCCTGCAGACTGAGAAAACTAGACTTACAGGCATCAATAAATATGTTGTAATTTGGCCTTAAATGTTGGATGTCTGTTAAAGCCTTCCTGGCTTATATCCAGCGTACGGGGGTAGCTTTCACGATGTAAAGCGATATTCAGTATAAATAGCAAAAGCGCCAATAACGTGTAATGCAACTCCACAACATTCTGGATTTCCCTGGAAACGAGTAACAAGCGTCCGCTGTGAAGTGAGACAGCGACATCGAGGGTGAATCATCTGGAATAGCTATGATTAACGGCTGATGCTAAATCATTGTGCATAGTTTTGCGAAATTCACAAAAGTTCGTACACCAGATTTTCAAAGGCATTCCTATCATAAAATCGAATTCTAGGCATCAAGTTGTATTTAGTCCTGGTATTTTTTGTTGAACAGTTCTATAACTATTATGGATTATATTTCCAGAAAGCATTTCTGCAGATCGTGTAACTTTGACTTATTGTTAGTTTAGAACTTACAGCAACAAACGAAAGAGTAAGCATGAGTATAAGTAACCTCCACGCTATGTCTCTTAGCTGTCAATTGATGTAGACATTTCATAGTTTCTTTTGTTATGCAATAGCTAGCTGCTCGTAAAGATTCATCATAGTTGACAGTATTTGTATTGATAGAAACTCTGATTTGAATTGTACCACATCTTTCTTTCAGACAGAAACGTGTTTGTGTCAACAAAAATAAATACGAACAAAACTGTCCATACCCAGCACCAATTCAATCTATGCAAATTAGAGGATTGGGGTTTCTGCTAGCGTGGTCAGAATTTCAATAGGAAAGCTTCACAATACACAAACTCCTACATTGAATCATTTTTTCCCTCTGTGAGGAATAAATTAACAAGCAAATCTCTTTTAAAAAAATGGACAATATCAGCTTTTCAAATCTCCAAACCCTCCAGTATCAAACAACCCATCGACCCAAACAGGCCACAATCAACACCAGATTCTCTGGTCGTTTCCATCAGTCGATTCGAATCCACGGATCGATGATCAGTCCCCGTCCCAAGAGGGTGGACCATGCTGAATGAACACGGAAGAACCAGCCAGGACACGAAGGCTTCATATAAACCCAGGCACAAAGGCCAAGGGACAAAGGCAAACAGAACTCGAGAACCGAGGAACCCACCGCGCGTACAGAGAAAACACAAGGGGCTCGGAAAGCTCGAGGTGGGAAAGCTAAGCGGAAGTCTAAGAGGAGAGTGAAGCTAGAGCTACAACAGGGGACGCTCTGTACGTTCTCGGCGTGAGCGTCGTCGGTGGCGTCGGTGGCGGCGGTCGATGCCACCAGATGCCACTGTGGCGCTGGCGTCGCTCGAAAATAAGCTCGCCCAAAAGCTCCACCGACTGCAGTAGCCCGGCATCCGTCGGCGCCGCGGCCAGGACGAAAATTTCCCGCGGTACATCCCTCCACCACCGTGCGCGTACCTCGCCGATGGAAGGTTGAATGAGGGCCCGAGGCTGACCGAGGCCGCGCAGCGAACGGACAATCGAGCCCGATTGGCAAAAAGGAGCGGTAGTAGCGCGGAGGATGTGGTGGCGGCCGTCGCGGCTGGACTGAGAAAGAAATCGCCAAGCATCGGGCTGTGCTGCCTCGTCGCTCGACGAGCAGGGTTCGGTTCGACCGAGGCGCGGTGGTTCCCGAGATCGCGAGACAAATGTGCACGGTGGACAACAGTGTGACATAGTGCGGCGAAGTAGGCGACGAAGAGCACGGGAGGGAGGAGGAACAGGCGAGGAACGCGGGAAGAGGAGGAGGTGGGACAGGATGCGGGGGCACAGGAAGAGGGCGCAGAGCCCCGAGGATTTCTCTTCTTCTTCATAGGGGGTACCGATCAGTCCCTTCGTCGCGGAAGCGATCGAGCTTTCTCTCGGCCGAATCGCCGCAAACAGGACGCGCCTTCGGTGCTTCCGGGGTGGGTTGGAGGGGATTCTGGTAACTGAAACAATGGTCACCGCTGAATCGAGTTTGTAGTACTACGAGCTTAGGCTTGGCCTTTGGGACTCCTTCGGGAAGCTTTCTCTGGGTTCTTTGTAGCGTCTTCGAGGTAGATGCTTGCGTAGGGATGAGGGACAGAAAAGGAGGGAAGATTCTTCAGAAACTGTTGGCCCAGTTTCGGGGCACAGCATCCGCCGAGTCAATATTGCTCGAATTTCGAGGTGTCTAATTGGGAGAGGGAATTTGAGAAATTTGGATAGATCAGTGAAAGGGTTGAATAGTACTTGCGAGGAGCTTCCGATTTCTCGGGCTTCAGCGTTTCGAGTTTTCTCCGACTTCAGGGACTGCGACTCGATTTTTCGAACGTCTGAATGGTGGCTCGAGGGTTCACCTTGCATCCACCTTCCAATTACGTTTCCTCGTTGCCTTTGAAAGAGTTCTCGAGCCTCTTTCAATAACCAGCCAGAGACGTCGATGCACCAGCGTAAATCGCGAATCGAGGCACACGCCCGTGTATTCTTCGTACTAATTGCTGGTTAACGAGACAGGCCTGGCTGATTCCATTCGCGAGCTCTGACGCAGCTCCTCGCGAATCGGATACTTCCTTTCGCGTGGACCTGGCCGCGTAATTAACGCGGACACTTAATGCGAGGCGCGTTGATTTACGTCGAGTGCTCCTGCAAACGCGAGCCATACCTTTTCGCTGTGGAAGATCGAGACAGTTTGATCATTTGGAGTGGAATGAGCTTCTGTTGTTTGAAGATCGCTGCAATTTCACAGAACCATCAAACA
The DNA here is from genome assembly GCF_051401765.1 of Calliopsis andreniformis. Classification (NCBI taxonomy): domain Eukaryota; kingdom Metazoa; phylum Arthropoda; class Insecta; order Hymenoptera; family Andrenidae; genus Calliopsis; species Calliopsis andreniformis. Next base: position 9,193,672 of record NC_135073.1, on the reverse strand, counting down.
TCGTAGTACAATCTAGCAAACTGGGGCAGGTCTCGTGAGAAGTTTAGAGATTAACGTGCGAGTAGAAACCTTTTATGATAGGCTTATAGGGCTTATGGTAAAAAAAAAGAAAGAAATGAAATGCAAATGAGAAGGTATAATGTCGATTTATTTATTAGCTTTTAATATGATTACATAGACTCAATTCTCAGCTTTGTTTTACGAGTAATAGTGACACTAATACCAATGATGTGCCTATTACGAAAAGAAAACTTAAATTGACTATATATATTTAAATTATCTAGTGTACAATTACGTTACAAAACAATATAATTGTTAAAAATCTAATTTTGATTTCTAGTGCAGGTTTCTCTCTTTTATACTTACCTCGTTAATGATTATATTCTAAAGAATTTTCGAATTTATCTTCCCTTCCATGAAATTCTATGAAATACTGTTAGGATAATAGTTTTTATTTGACAGATATTCCGACCAATTCACATCTTTGACACGTTAAATGGATTTTTCATTTAACCACGCGATTCTACTCAGATATCAGTGTCATAAATACAATCGAGTGTCAAAGAAGCGTTGAGCTAATAGTCCTCTCGCATGAAGTACCACACTGGAAGATAGAAGCGACAGAGTATTTGTACGCGGCGGCAATCCTTCCCGCGAAGCAGTCAATGCGTAAAGCAGACAAAAATGTGGAACGACAAAGAAGAGATGATTTCACAGAAAACGATCCTTTGAGCTCCCTGTGTCTAGCATCGGCTTGGTCTGACGTAACTCACCGGCACGAACCACGTCGAGTCAATAAAGGAAAACAGCACTTTGCAACCATGGAATCCAGCTTCTTTTCGTTAAAGCGAAAAATGCAGCTTGAACAGAGGGAAATAGAATTTCCAAAAGCAAAAATCATTCTAACATTCTGACTCTTTAAAGAAAATTTTATCCTTCTCTTTTGAAGAGAAATAGTAATCTCCAACGTAAAGGGATTTCCTCGCAGCAGCTTCAGCAAACTGCTTTCACAGAGTTAAAAAACTTGAGAGGGTGTAGGTCCATAAAGTTCCCTTTCGCGTTTCGTTTCTCCTAATTACAATAGTTAATCCATGCCCAAATCTAGTACTCCTACGATTTCCCTCGACTAAAATCCTCGTGCTTCTCTCCGTTGTAACAAAGTTTCGGTTTAGCGTACATTTTACGCACAGTTTATGGGCAATTATCCTCCTAAAAGTAGCGAGCATAATTTTGGCTGTTCATTTCTTTCCGCGCGAGAAGCCAGGAGTGGAAGGGAGTCGAGACTGGAAGATGCTCCGCTGTGCTACGCTCGGGAGACCCAAGTTTTATCTTCATGAAACTGGCGCTACGTAAATCAGGGCAATCCAATAAAACAAATCCGGCGGGTTGCGGCCTAAAGTGCACGGGAAGCGTCGAGTGTAGTTAAAGTTCCTTTCGTAAATGGATAGCAGGAAGAAAAGAGCGGTGGCTGGGTCGACGATGGAGTTTGGTCGGTCGCCTTCCCTCCGTTGCATTAAAAGGAGCTTGCGCGATGCGTTATTGAAAGCTTTAAGGGCGGCCCGTGCCCGCGGGACGCTTTTGAGACGCGAGTCGTTTCGAGTCCAATAAAAAGAGACAGTATTTCGGGATTCGAGGAATATGTACAAAGATCGAGAATCGATTTCCTATTAGAAAATTGAAGTTCGATTAAAGTTTCTGGGTTAACGCCAGTAGGGGAAACTAATAAGAGCGAAAATTGCGGGGCTGCTAAATCGAAGGCCACTATTTTATCAGTATTAGGCTAGCTTCGGTTCCACGTACATTCTTTTGATATTTCAAGTGGAACACTTCTGATGGAAATTTTTTATAGTATTAGAATTCGATTTATGGAAACGAAGGGTTGAAGACTTTGTAATATTATTTATTCTGGTAATCTCCTCATTCAAATATAGAAGATAAAAATTAGTATGGTATATAATTAGTTGCAAATCTGTGAAACTCAAACAAAACACATTAATTATTAATCCAGTGTTACCGTTTTTCTTTTTTACTTCTATCAAAAATTGAAAATTAAGTGTGATATAAGAAACTAACTCTTTTTGAAGCATATAGGAATATTTCTAATGCCTCATTATTAAGTACATTTAAATCTTTCAGAACATCGCGATTGAAATAGTGTCACCTTATTTTTTCACCAATTGAACAATATTTTTCTCGCTGTAAAAGATAGACTAGCAAAAAAACTCTCCAACTCGATGGAATTCCTCTTGTGGATGAAACATCCCCCGAAAAGCGAAGCAACGCCTCAACAGTCAGAGGCTCGTAAAAGTTTCAAACGTAGCGGAATCCAAATGGAATTATTTGCCAGTGGTATCGGCGCAGAGACGTGAATGGAAAGCTCATAGCTCGTGTACCGCGTCGTTGGTTCATTGTCATGGTAATTTCTTACGCTTAACACTACGAAATTGGCGCGTGCCATTCGAATGAATAGGAGGATGACTTCGGTAATCCGAGATTCGATTAGGCGGGGTTCGCCATATTTACGGGATAATAAAGACCGAGGTATTGTTACAGCGCATTCGAAATCAATAGAAGAAACGATCAGAGTATATCGCTTCACTCGTCGGAACGCTTCTGCATATGTTTATGTTTATTTTACGATCTGCTTCCGCAGGAACGATGAAAATGTTTTGAAATACATTTGCGAATATTTGAAACGTATATTGGGAATATATAGAACGATTTATTGAATATGAGATTTAATTAAATTCGATGATGTGAAAAATAGAAAAATACGCGTGGGGTCGATGTTAGGAGAATTAATTCGAAGCTAACACAATTATTTAAATTATTTCATCTGTTTTATATTTTTTAAAAATATAATATAAGTAAAGAAATAATATAATTCCTGAAATAACATTTTCAGGAAATGTTATTCAAAGGAAAAGGGTTTCGTTTTGGGGTAGTTGAAATGCAATCTAGAAAGAATCACAAGATTTTGAAAGAACAATTAGTACTGCACAGTTTCCGGGGGAGATTTATTGAATCTCATGGAAACCTCGTTTCTTTGGAACAATCGATATGACGTGGATGCGATAAATATAGGAGCAAACTCGTACGCTGACGGAACACAAAGCCGCAGCAGAAATTACTCAGGGATATTCCTAGTGTCTCCTGAGACTCATTAACTCTGGCACGAAGGCAATTATCTTCGAAGATCTTGCGAACGGAGATGTATTCTATGTAAATTTGAAAATAGTAAATGAGATTAGGTATTACTCAATATTGAAGTTTTTGAAGCTTTGAGCACCTAATACCTTAATGTATCTCAGAAATTGCGGAATCTTCCAGAACCTCGTGGGTATTGAAGCACTTAGATGAGGGCTGGCTTAAGTGTTCAGACACCTTGTAGCTTAGTAAGTCCACAGGCAGTTCGATAGAATGCTCGAATTAAGTCAAAGCAGCGTAAGAGATTCGGTAAAACCACCAAGTTTAATTAAACTAGTGCAGTAGATATGGCAATGCCTTTGAATTAAAGTAAAACAGCATAAAGTATTCAACAGAACCTTTAGGTATAGTTGAAATAGTCTAAGAAGGGTTTGAGTAGTTAAACGTAGAAACTCTTTGGAGAAAGGTAACTCAATCGATCGGGTGCTCACAGATTGGAAAGAAGTTTACTGAAAGAAGTTAGGCCAAGACAGTCTAAGAAAACTTCCGATATTTAAGTCCCTGGAATCTCGTGGGCCTGAAAGCCGATAGACAAGAGTTAGCTTAACCGATCGAACGCTCTACTACGTTATAGACTTGAAAGCTACTCGATGGAATCTCTGAATTAGGTCAGAACATTCGGAGGAAAGTGTCTGTATCTGCACCTGGAAACGAATCTGATTTGTCTGATCAGTTCCATCCAAACCAATACTGTTGCCGAGAATTATTGTTTGACATCCATCTTGAATACTCAAAGCAGGAAAGCTTATATCGCTCAAACTGTTCTAATTTATGACCGTAGTTTTTCACTTATGAGTTTCTCAAAATCTTTAGGTAGTACGTCAATTTCCACTACTTATTTGTTATAAATTGTCACTACACATTATGTAAAAGTGTTTCTTAAGGTAATACAAAGTATTTCGATACCTCCATGAACCGCAATTAATGGTAGCCTCCGCCTAAGATCTAAAATCTGTCTAATACTGAAAGATCACTTTATCAGATATAATCTTTTCTAAAATAATCTTAGTCAATATTTCAAACTGGGATAAATATTTTTCCTCGTAATTTTAATCATGAGAAAACGGAACATCAAAAATTGAAATAGTGTCGACGAGAGAAAGCTCGGTGCGTTGAAACGCGATAGAGAAAGCAAAGGCACAGCGTGAAACAGGAGACAAATCCGTAGATCGTTTCGCCTCATCGACGTCCAACGTGACGACGGGCAGTGAGCACGCCGAGGACGACGACGACGAAGACGACGTCAACCAGGTGCATCACTGAAACGAGCACTGCCGTTTGTTCTCCGAGATGGCGGACGAGAAGGAGCAGCAGACGATCCTGGAGAAGCAGACGTTCCTGCAGAAGCTGCTGTTCTACACGACCGCGTTCTTCATCCTCCTCAGCACCTTCAGCCTCTTTGCCTTCCTCTTCTTGGTCCCCTTCGTCATCGACCCCGCCTTCACCACCATCTTCATGCAGTTCGACACTCGGCCAGCCGAGTGTGTCACCATCGACGTTGAGTCCAGGAGAGGTGAACAATCGGTTCCTTCCGTTCAATCTCAACCCTTCTTTTTCGTCGGTATTGCTTTCGTTGTGTCGTTGCATGCGACCCTATTTTAGAGACCACTACTTTCTCTTTCTCTTCTTCTTCTGGGTAATTTGAGAGTCGATGAAGTAATTGGTGTGTTGAATTTAGACTTAGGGAATCCCCTTAATGTGTTGACGTTTAGTAGATGTTTAGGATTCTGAGTATATCGAAGGTTTTGTATATTTCCTTGCTAGATGAGTAATTTGTATATTTCCTGAAATTAATTCTGATCAATACATTTTGCTTTGTATTTTTTCTGTGATTGTATAAAAGAATTTGAGAATTTTCTTTTTATGTAAGTACGCTCGTGGTATTAATGTAAGACTAATATGTCTCGAAATGATAGTATTTAATCGATTTTGAGAGCTAAATATCTGATAACAAATTTGCCCAGTTGGGTAAATATCTCTTACTAATTTTCGTTTACTTTATTTCGTCGTCCTATTAAATGGTGCCAATCTGAATATTACTTGCTGACTTCTCTATCAGATTCGTCCAATAAATTTCGATAGTCATTCAGATGGTCCATTAACATAATTAAACATCCATCGAATCTTTCACAGTAGGTGTATCTTCGACAGCTTGAGGAAATGACTTCTTCTTCATCTGTTCGATACACTTCTTTCTCCCTTTGATCTTTATAGAACAGCACCACCAATGGTATGGATCGTGTTTTTCTCCGTACTCGTTACTTTCTAACTCCTCTGCACTTCTTCCAATGTTTCCGTGTACGTACTCGATAAAACCATCTTCATGTGAGATTATGTAGCACATAGCTGTACCTGTGTGTTCAGTGTACATTAAAAATCCGATATCCAGACATTCATTGAAACAGGAATGCACAATCTCGTTCCATAAAGTGTTACAAAAAATTTATTTCAATTCCTTCAAACCGATTCAAATATTTTAATGTTCTACATTCTTCTACAAATTTTACCAAATCGCTATTTTAAACATTTCACTAGAACACGTTGTAAATTTTCGAAATGCGTTCGACAGAGGTTTACACATCTCAAAAAAGGAACATTCGACACATATACACAGTCCAGCAATTTCTTGTTTCAAATTTTTCGCGCACATGCTCTTCACATTCACAGATTTGCGCGGGGATGGGACATCGGAAAGTTTCTAGGCACACTCGAAACGGTAATTCGTTATAATTCCATCACAGGGAGGATGTATACGTGGGACGAACACGGGAAGCACGTATAAATCGATTCGTTCCAATTTACGAAATAGGGTCACCGCCAGAATATACGATTTGCATGAATGATTGAGAAAACTATTTTCAGACGTCGAGTGGCTGTTTTGACGGACAGCCGATCAGCGATTCGCACAACCGAATTTACTATTCTGTAATCTGATCCCACGCTCATCGATAATGACGTTTAATTTAATATTTTAGAGAGAAACCGCGAGGATCCATGACTTCCGCCCTTTCTTGATTATTTACAAGGAGTAGAAATACGAACTTCCATGATACTTCTCAAGAAGGGCATCGTGACGTACGAATCGAATTTATTTCATCGAAGCTCTTGTTTTAGCGGAAAGTCGTATTTACTCTACGAAATGTCAAGTCCACTTTTCACAAAAATACAATATTAAATATTCAAATAGAGGGATACGAAGAAGGCAGATTGACTTTTAATTTAAATTTAATTAATCTTTTACCCCGGTAGTCTGACGTCAGCAGGTATAATTCCACTCATAATTCAATTCCTATTTTGAGTATTAAACTTCTTCTTTAGTCTTCTTTCAGGAGACAATATTTCTAAAAAGATTACTACATTTCTTCCAAAAGTACACGACTCCTCCGAATAAAGCGTGTACATATGATTTAGTAGAAAAAAAGCGATGGGACGCACACGAACTCCTTGTAATGCTGAAGCAACACGCGACCCTACTCTCACGAAAAAGAAATCGATTCCCGTGTACGCAGGCGGCGAAGACGAGGAAGCAACGTGGAAATAATATTTCAGCTGTCTCAGTGACAAGTCGCTAATATTTTTTAACCAAAACCGGGGGAAATCACGTTGTACAATAGACTGTACTCAAGTTTCTCGTGTATCCTTCCATGTGCACCCTTCTTTGGGAGAACGTATGCACGTATGAACGCAAGATATTACGTTCCCGCGACGCTTTTGATAAATGGTCATCGTAACGCCACTTATGCATCTGGGACTCCCACGTTTCCATTATGAAATGTCTCTTTTTATCGCGGCCGTTTAATATTGCGATTTACGTGACACAGTATCATATCCATAAACGTTTACACGTCACGAAACGCGCAACACACGCACAAATTATACAGCATTATTCACTATCGATTTCACAGTTAACCCTCGGTTAGTGTGGTGTTGTGATACTAACATAAAACACCTCCGCAGAGAAACAGTTACTAGTTGAAAATACAAACATTGTGAAAACAGCGAGAAGAAAATTTCTGTGTTCGAAATGACCTGGTTAGTTACTGCACTGTGAAATATATACTAGCTAAAATTAATGAAACGAGTTCATCGTTTAAAATAAAAAACGAAAGTGAATTTATGAGTTAGACAGTTCACGGAATTAAATAAAAATTAAATATTTTTTAATTGTCACAATTTTTCAAGGGCGACAAAGTGACTGCAATTCCATTATAAAAACTGATACATTTTAATAAAAAAAGTTCATAAATTTTTCTCATTTACTTGTGCACTGTGAAAAGTAAAGTTATTACCGCCATATCAATTAAGGATTAAGAAATCCAATTATTTCATAAGCAAATACAAAAGAGAAAATTAGATCACAGAAAAAATAAAAGAATCCGTGTGCCACGTCGATCGTATGCAAATAAAACGCGTAATTGCTGAGGCAACGTCCCATCAAAGGAATTATTGTTGCGTATTGCGTAACGGGGTACAATAACAGGGCATGCCAATATTATTTTAGCAGGGAAAAATATCAATTTCCTGTCCCATTTGTATTCGACTGTTTCGCTCGCTACTCTCGTCGATATTTTCGCTAGGCCCGCGTGACGGGTGTTGAGTTTAATTGAAAGCTGATTTAAATGACGATGGAACGGCGGGAAAGATCGATCGGGGGTGCAGAGAAGTTTTTTACGCTGAAACCTTTGATCGTGACGGACCAACCAGGGCATGTCCAAAACGTCAATCAATTATTGAAATCTGCGGAAGAATCGCTTTACAGTCATAATATTTGGTGTCAGGTGTATCTACACGTCGAAAAAATCGATTTCACCGAAAATTGCATTATTTGATGGCAGTTCAGTGCGAAGTATTCGATATTAAACGAAATTCCCTGCGTTGTAAAACAGTCGGGAATGAGAGACTAAATATTAAATTGTTTCTTCCTGCGTGAGCATCTTTCAGGGCTACACACTCGTTTGAGAGGTGTGTCAGCTTCTGTGTTTCTATGATAAAATATTCTTTTGGCTGTGAGATTAGAGAACATCCCCTTTAAGCGACCAGGATTTAATAACTCATTTTTGCTCTCATTAGATCTTCTTTGTGGCTGTACTATATTGGATACTTGCCTTTTAAGAAATTTTATGTTATCGGCTGGTGTTCAAAATCAAGTAAGAACTCGTTGTCCTTTTAATATCCAGTTTGTCGAAGAAGCTATTATCGAGTTCAATTGAAAATCCATCGAAATCTCAATAAATGCTTGAAGTAGACTAATGATCATATGAAATGTCTGGGACGAGATATCAGTAGTATTCGAGAGAAAATTTGATTTCTCTTTCAGTGGAGTGTTCTTGTACAGTAGTAGGATAACCTTCCCCGTTCTATTAAATACTGCTCATTATCTATGAATGATGCTATCGATTGCCATTCAAAACGCACAACTGTAGAAAGTCACTAAATATTTGATGACTATGAAACACGCGATCGATCATTCCCCATGTTGTTAGTTGTCTCGCTCAGGGTCTTTCATAATACACACTTCTGTTTTTGGTTACTGTAGGCACACACATTGCAGAAAAATGAAACAGAAAACACATCCTAAAATACACAGTAATTAAACATGACTAGATCCGTGTAAATCCTCCACGTAACACAATGCTGATTATACACCCCCTCATTTCTGAACTTTGATCTTCCAGCAAACGAGACTGAAATTCTTGAGATTCCTGAAACTTCGGTAACTTTGAAGTATTCAGATTATAATTACCTTGGTACTAACCAAAGCTATGTTACATGTCTTCTAAACCCTCTAATCTAACCCTAAAATCTAACAGCATCGCCTGTGTCAAAATTCTGCTCCGACACCCCGATATCATTTAACTCTCGGTCGAATCGCGTGACAAATAAAAACAGAAGGTGTCGCTTCCTATCTTCCAATTAACGTTTCGACGTGTCGCGCGATTCGTTCACCCGTAGATCGATGGAAATGATCGCGATAAGAAACGCTGGTGCAAATTGGACGTGTCGCCTAGTGCCTCGGTAAACGAGCGACGAGTTATCGATATATCGATGTAATAGAGCCGCTAAAGAGCCACTAGACGAAGAGGGGCTAAGATCGACGCAACTGGTGTCTTTGTATTCGCCGTATTCGAGCTGGTCTTGAGCGATCCAAACGTATCACTGCCTCCTGCGACGCCCCCGTCGCTCTTTCGTCACCCTCGTGCTTACACTTCAGGTCCTCTGTCGAACGCCAGCGGGTGTAGGGTGCAGGCATTCTCCACGTTCGAGTACTCAGACATCTACTTCTCGTCTATAAATGTGTGTGCACGTCGGGCGATGCACGCACAGTGCCTACAAATAATGATTTCACGATAGCGAACTCTGGCTTCCCCATTAGTCATAATTTTCGTTGCTACCGGCGAGTTTATTTTCGAGGGATGAATATGAAGTTTTATGAATTCAGGGAAATCTTTCGGATGGAGGAACTCCTGTTTAACACATGAATTGTTGTATCAAGAAATCCTGATGTAGATCACTGAAATAAATAAATAATTAATTGAAAGTAGTGAAACAGTCAAAGTTTTAAATTTTAGTTAAGTAATGCAGTTCTGCTATTTTTAATCTCTTCTATTATTCTACTCCATTTCATATAGTTAAAAAGGCGAAAGCAAATTTGGACATTTTAGTCAATCTATTTTAGTACTCCAAACTTTTATCATTAGTTTAATATGAATCCACTGAATTCATAATATAAATTCATGAATGTTACGAAAACAACTATGTCGCCCAATGTTGATTACGCGAAGTGTATTAATATTCTGATTTAATCTTGAAACCATGCGTGAAAGTTGCATCCTGTTTCTCTGAACCATCTCCTGTTAATTACTGTTGGTATTTCGCACTGTGCTAATTGTCATAGTTGTTCCCTCTCTTTTTAGATTTCCCCTGTGCACATTTGGTCTTCTCTTAGACTCTTGCTGTTCATGCCCCTGTTGTCGAAACTTGATTACGTTTTGTGGTGTAAAACTATCGTGTACTTCGAAATCTTGTGTTAATTGAAAAATGTCTTTGCACATAAATTAAACCTTTGGAAGTGCATCATCTTTATCAATACATAAAATGAATTATATAAATTTCTCAGACATATAAATATTAACAAAACGCACATGATGCCTAAGAATATAATTACAGAAATTTGTAAAATGTTCTTCCATTACCTATTCAGTTTTTGCAAACATTCCACGAAAGTCTATTCACGATATTTTGCTGATTGCTACTTCAAAGGCTTAATTCCTCAGATACACGTCACTTTGTGTCGACGACGTTATTCGTCTAGTGCAAGCAATTTTCCCTTCGACTGTAATTCAAGTGGGAATGCTAATTACGAGTAAGGTGATTACTCCTATTTGATGTTTCGTAATAGGATTTCAGCGAGTGCACGAAGTTTGAGGCAAAGCACGAAAGAGGAGAAGCTGCACGTGATTTCGTACATGTATTATTACATGACAATTTCACTAACAGATAGACGTGGAACTTAAATACCATAATTAATATTTCCAAACTTTGACCAAATTTAAGCACTAGAAATAAATATTATACTTATTTTCATTTCTTTTCGCATTGCCAATTCTATTCTCCAGACATCAGCCATTATGGAAGTAATTAATGGACGAGTCCCAGCAGTTTGTATTTCAAAATGGAGGATCACTGAATTGGACGTTATCCAAAAAATCTGACCCGGTGTGTCAACTACATCACTAGGAGTTTCCTTTTGCTAAAGTTTCGAGGGGAGTGACGAGGTCAGGACGAGGATTTCGTAACCTGCCTCGAGGAGAACGTCGACTGAACTTTCCTATAGTTTTCTTGTTTTCAAAGAATCTCGAGGAAGTCACGGTGCATTCTTCCTCCCTCGTCAACTTTGCCTCCTCGTGCCTCACACTTCCTTCAAACGATTTATATGTTCAGCTCCGGTTCTCGTGCTTCCTCTCTACTTCGTGTCTCTCAAATACTTCCGTTTTCTTCACTCTGCGACGATGCACGCTGAAAAATAACATATTTTTCATTACTCGAAGAGTTTAAGCGTGATTCTCGAGAGACTGTGCTGTCATTTTCAAATGTGGTCTTCTTCTGAAGTATGCCAACATATTTCTTTAATTGTAATCAATTGTACTAGTAATATTGAATGTTTAATTGCTTCTGTATGGAATATGTGATCGATGAATACACTAAATTCTCCGATTGTGGTTTCATATTCTTTGATAGGTAACATGGATTTACAACCTGACCATAATTTTCAATGGTTTCGGAATTACTATGCTATCTAGCGTTACGCTGTTTGCCAATAAGTACGATTCATGTTCATAAATTTCGTGGAAGCTATAGCAATAGCTCTCTCTATTATACCACACGAGAACTCGCATCGATGAATGTTGCAAATTTGCATTATCGTTTGTGATCCGGTAGATAGATTACATGCATTGAATTTTGCGTTGAAGAGCAAATATTGCCGAACTTTTGAGCAGAAAATAAATTTCTCATTATTAAATTAGTTTATTATTGAAAATTTTATAATCTATTGACTACAAGAACAGGGAAGACATAAAAATAACAGCACAGTCCAACAATACACGCAGTCCAAAGCTTCCATTATCTAATCATCGTTCATATTTTTCTGCCTCATAGTCAGAGTCAACTGTAAGCCTCTCAAGTTCCACATTGAAAGATTATTATATTCCCGCGACGTTCCGAATAGTCTTCAGCTGATCGTTATCGATCAATGAAGCTAGTTTCTCGACGTGCACCAGATTTTCTGTCGTGACAGTCACCCAGAAACTTCGTGTCTCCACTCGTGCGAATCTCCCTTGCGAACCTTGTCGTTAATGCGAATCTTCAATCACCGAATCCATGAACGATCCGTTGAGTCCAGGTACGAGCAACTGCTCATGGACGTCCTGTAGAGAGGGTTGCACCAAGGAGCTGTACGATTGCACGCAAATACGCGTCAACTACAAGCTACCGACTAACACGTCCGAGGATAGCGATGGACAGGGTGAGGGAGGCGGGGCGGTAGGAGGTGTCGAGGATGACGAAGACAGCACGACGATGGGCAAGCCGCGTTATGAGCGCTCCCTAAGGGAGTACGATTACATCGAGGACCTTGACGAGGACTTCGCCGAGGACGATGAAGCAGGACTGCCGAAACCCTTCCCTACAGGTACAGCCGAATGTCCTGAGGTGTCGTGAGTGCACTCACTGCTGGCTGCCAGGATACGTAACCAGCAGTTTACTTAGCATACCTTTCTACTTGCTCGATGGTTCGTTTTATGTAACTAACTGTGATCCTTTCTTCCTTTGTAAATGATATTATTGTGGATTCCTGACACCTAGTCCTTGATAATTGAAATCTAAATCCCTTGTTGAGACGTTCCATGAAAGATCCAGATCCCATTAGTAATTCAGTGACTATAGTGTCCATAGTGATTGAGATCAAATTGTAATCTGCAGTAGAATAATTTCATTTAGAATGAGGTATTACCATTTGTGATTCAAGATACCCTCACTTGATCCAGCTCCTATAGATCTTATTGCCTGTATTGCTGATGGCAATGTTCCTAATGTCACAGCTGATAGCTGGGCAATTGGGATGCCAAACTATACACTGTAACACTATCTACAGTGAAGTGTTGCGATTTGCTATTCAGAATATTCTAATTTGAACCAGTTTCTACATACATATCTCATGAGCTAATCCCAAAGCAAACTACAGCCAAATACCTGCAGTGTTCATGGCAATCTTCCCAAGGACACAGTAGAATGCTCGATCGTTGCAACTGCCAAATTTACCTACACTAAATTACCTTCTTCGTCTAGAGTGAACTGTTATTGTATATTTGCAATTTAGAGAACCTGTACTTCGATCCAATTCCTACACTTCTAATTAATAGATCTTAGAACAAAGTATAATATCTATAATGTTCGTGACAACGTTCCCAACGAAACAACAGAAAGCTGGATCAGTTCTTTCCTAAACCCAAGACTATATCCATGTCTAACACTTCACTAGACAACTCTGTCAATAATAGAACATAATAATCCGCACGTTTCAGGAAACCCGCAACTTGACCTAAGATGATCCAATTACTACCCTTCTTATTAACAGATCCCAAAGTGTAACTAAATGCTTACCTTGTCTGCTGAAACCTTACTCATGAAACAATAAGAAACCTCCAGCTTGACCTACCACGATCTTCTTCCCCTTGTCATCACAAGATCCCAAGGAAAATTATGATCAAGCACCCACAGTGTCTAGGACAGTCCTTCTACCAGAATAGCAGGACACATAACTATTTGCTTTCCCAAACCCTGAACCTAAACCTGACCCAAAGTGATCTCTCAGCGTGATAGACTCTAACGATGTCCAAACCTCCTGTGTCGCATGAGTATTTGTTCACGGTCATGATCCACGACTGAACGATAACGAGGCGAAGTTCGCAGGTCTCATGGGCAACGACTCCGAATGGTACTTCACCGGGGCCAAGCTGTTCCCCAACGTAAAAGGCTGTGGATACCCTCCAATGCTGAATTGCAGTATTTTCTACCGGCAGTACGCCAACATAGGGCAGAACTTTAGCTGTTACTACTCGAAAGTGGACCCCGGGATAGTCATCAGCGACCTCGACATGTGGCAGGTCTCTCTCAACGATTTTCTATTTTGCTACCCACCCCCTGCCCTTTTTCTGTGTCACCACTTTGCATTCCGTGCTGTGCGTGAAACGTTCCTGTGCTCGTTGGAAAGGCTGCACTTGCGTACGCCGTGCGGCTACACGATGTGCCACCTCTGTGTATAATTCAGTTGGCTTTGTTTTGCCTCCCACGTTTGCTCTGTACTACTCCCCAAGGGCACCAGAGCGTCCCATCCCATCTTTTTCTTTTTTTCCCAATTTCTACCGCCATCAAAACGCAACTGAGGCGAACAATTCAATTATCGTTGCCTCGGTGTATTTGTGCTCTTTAATCCGTCGAACATACGTGTTACAGCTTTTACTGTTACACTGTGGCAACAGATCTCGAATCTCGATTTTACTTTGAGGTATCAATTTTGAGATGCGTATAGAGCTGGTTTTATCAGGAGTGAAGACTTCGTCCAGAATATTGAAGATCGTGAATTGACTACCGCACAGAAGGAAAGAGAGCGGAAAATCAGCTTAGCGCAGTCGAGATGGATAAGAAACGGATCTCCCTGCACTGACGTGTCCTTTGCTTTGGAGTGTAACCCGGTTACCGTGTTCTAGACACCGTCGATTTACACCCGGTGTTTGTACGTACAAGTCACGCGAAAGTGGCCACTACGTGTGTGACTTCTGTGCTGGAGTTTACTGTCGGCCAGGAACGTCAGACCGTGGAATCGATACTGCAGGTGCCTATTGAGGGCATGGTGCATTATGCAGCCGAAAGCTTCAGCTCCGTCCCCCGTAAATGGTTAAGTACGTAACAGTGCTGATTATTAACGGAGATCCATATCTGCTTTAATTGGGACACAAAGACTCCTCGATCGGTAGCTACTGTAATTGGCGGTGATTGCATTGGCCGCTTCAATGGGAGGGAAAGAAGAGCGAAACAAAAAAGCACTTTCGAGCTTTAGAGTTTCTTGAAGCTGTTACGGAAAACGTGCACGAAATGGGAAAACAAGGAAGTGAGGGAGGAAGTGGGGAATATTGTTCAGGGACGATAAGTTTTCTGAGAATCTAAGTGGCTAGGGAAAACATCGTAGATTCTTCTCTGTTTTTAAGTAAAACTTGGTTTCGCTGGAAGGAATCATGCAACTGGGGTATTCTAGAGCTAAAGAATTTTAAACATTTGAAGCAGTAGAGTTCTGGAATGCGTGGGTTATTTAATTTTGAAGGTTTAAAGCTTCAGGATCCTGGGGTTTTAATTTAGGGATATAGAGGTCCGCAATTGCAACATTCCAATGCCCTAATGTTCTAAAATTCTATGGTTTTATAGGTCTAGAATTCTAGAGTTCCAGAGTTATTGTACTTTAAAAAAGGTTATAGACTTCTCGAGAGCTACAGTCGTAATCGTTTAGAGCTTCACAGTTCCAAAGCTCACACGCCTAGAATTCTAGAGTTTTTGAGTCATAGAGTTCCAGAATTTTACAGGTTTAAGATTCTAAAGTGCCAGAATTCTAGAGTTTTAGCGTTTTAGAGCTCCAAAATGCTAGAGTTCTAAAGTTCTAAAGTTCTAAAGCTCTAAAGCTCTAAAGCTCTAAAGCTCTAAAGTTATAAAGTTATAAAGTTCTAGAGTTATAGAGTTCTAGAGTTCAACAGGTCTATAGATTCCTAACTGTAGTTCCAACGATCTACAGTTCTTGAGCTCCAAGCTTGAAGAATTCTAAGCTTCTACCAGACTCCTAAGATTTCAAAATCAAATTCTTTCAAACCTTCTTAAGCTCTCACTTGTTCAGCATTCAGAACCCCCAACTCCTCTGTACTCAAATCTCTTCAAGCCCCAGAAATATTAATATGCGCAGAAAATTACAGCGTAACCTGACAAATTTATCTTCCCGTTTATCGCGCAGCGGCGCAACGTCGACCACGAGTTTAAGATGAAACCTCTCGCGACGAAATTAATCGCGTAAATTGTACTCCCTGATAGACACGTTGAACAGTACGACGTGAAAAGAAACGACTCGGCGAAAGCATAGTGAATGGAAGAAGCGAGCATCTCGTAGCATCTCGACGAGGGAAAACGATTTTCCGGGCGGCGTGGGCGCCAAGGCACAGTGGAATTCCGTTACGCTTACGGAAACGTAGCCGCCTCGGCGGTGTGGAACAATGCGTCTCAAGCGGGCCTGTATACCGTCACGATGACAAAGACGGAAACCATCGTGCCCGATGAAACTCGCTACCGACTGCCCGGAAGAAGAGAGAGAATTCCTCACTCCGCCGCTTTCCACCAACCAGAATTGAATCCAAGGTAGCCCAGAGACCGTCCAGCCATTATAAAACGACGATAACATCGCAGATTCGTCGGAAGTGCTTGTCACTCCGAGCACTATGTGTGTCAATTTCCTAAATTAACGACGCCCTCGTGGCATACTCCACAGTGGAGTTTGAGGAACAGTACATCGGTAGAAAGCACGTCCAAGATGGACTGTTAGAGAGTTTGTGGATGAAATAGGCGTTTTTTAATAGTGACGAAGTTATAAAGTACTTGATAGTATTTTACACAATCTTCTATGCGGAAGTAAATGAAATCGAGATTCTGGATCAAATGCTACTTTTTTATGTCTCAAAATCTGTGTGTGATGTTCCTTGCACTGGTGTGGTGGTCGTGCTGTATCTAAAGTAGTGTAGAGGTTACTATGACCTCATAAAAAATGAACGATAGCACAGAACATCTGTATACCCTTTGTCGTACCATCAGTTTTTATAGTCACAAAAGTGATAAATTTAATAAAAGATACCACCACACAAGGTCGAAAGTCAATTCCTGTAAAACTTCTGTACATTATTCTCTTTAAATTCCCCTTCTAGTCCTCACAGTATTCACAGGGGGTCGAGGCAAAAATCTAACTCAGTGTCTCAAAAGGTACATCCATGACCCTTTCTTTTACGCATACACTCTCACGTTTCTCCCTGTATATTCAAAAGACTTCCTATCCCATTTGACGCACCTGGAAGACACCCCTCGCGTCCCCCAAACACGAGATCCAGCGTTTCAGTGCCCGTGACAATCCGTACGACGTGTTCCCCCAGGTGTACATGAATCTGGTGTACGCGATGGCAATTCCGATACCGTCTTTCATAATCTCGGTGATATACCTCACCATCGCCTACTTCAAGATCTACAACAAAGACGAGGAGGACAGCGAGGAGGGCAAAGACGGAGGGAAGGGTGAAGGGAGCAACGCGACACCCCTACCACTGACGAGCGCCGCCCTTACACCCGGCAGCGAGGCTTTCAGGGAAGACCTAGCGAGCTTCGGGCACCAGCTGAAAGTCGCCATGGCCGACGACATCAGCAGGGAAAGCCTGGATGGTATATCCAACTCGTACTCCATTCAGGGGTAAGCGTAAACCTAGAACCTCTTTCAGACCACCCTCGTTTCATTCCGTTTCCGTGTTTCGAACTCCGCGCGAAAGATTAACTGCATGCTCCAGAGTCTAGAGTAAAAGCAGCCTGGTTTTGGTGCATGTGTTTTGTAGGTAATGTTTTCGTGAAAATTTGAAGGGGTGGTGGAGTTATGAAGTTTCGGAGGAAGTATTGATGTCGGTTTTTGAAGGGTTAAAACTTCAATATATGTAAAAACAGGATTCACTTAGATATTTTTTGATGAAAATGTAACGCAGAGCTTGTAATAGATTCAGTTTTTATACATTTTTGACCTAGACCACTTTCGTAAGTGTCGACACGTATTAGAAACGAAAATAGTAAAATGGGTGCTTTTTTAAGGAACAGTTTCGCCATGTATAGTGTTGTACTACTTGCTGGATGTGTAATCATATGCTGACTTATACTACTTCTCTTATGTCTCACAAGTGGTCTAGGTGTATTCTACTCTTTATGTGTCTGGGTCAGAACAAGGATTATTCTACTTACTGGGTGTCTGACTAGACACTGAGGTCGCACCACTCGGTATCTGTCTGACTATATACCGACTTGCTCTACTTAGGAAAACAAAAGTATTACACGTCAGTATAAACTAAACTAAAATAACTTCTAGTCAGAGTGGTATAAACTGGTATACTATTTACAATGAACATTTAAAGGGCAAGAAATTCAATTAACTATCTCCAATTAATGTACACATTTTAACTTTTTAATTTTGTTTTAAAACTGCGTACCTGCTTGCGTAATTAAAATCAAGCGATAACGAGTATATTTGCGAGACGCAGAGTAAGTCCACTTACTGTGAATTTCAATTAATTATAATAAAATGGCAAGTGCTACAAACAGTATTTTATTTTCTCATGTGACGAGTAGACCCGTCGTCACCCTAAAAGTGATCATTTCCTCATGACGAGTATACTCGTCAAACACCGTTAAAAGGTGAAAGAAATATTATGAGTTGGAAATTATATCAAACTTATCATAAGTCAAATATGTGTGAGAGAAAATAAATCATAATGTCAATAATAGTATGAAACGAACTAAACAATTTTCAATTTTATTATAAAGAACGTTTTCATGCAGCACACTTATTATTTATTTCAGTGAATAATTAAACATAAACCAATAATTGTCACCATATCCGAGGCTTTTATACCATCCAATAAAAGTAGGTCAAAACTCGTTTATTCCTAGCAAACGATGTGACCCAAGGATTTAGTGTTATCGTTCTAGGTACCAACTCTTTTAAACTCTCAAGGTATCACAAACCGAATCTGTGCTTCTAATCTGTCCTTCCAAACTAAAAGGAAACGAAAACAATTACACATGAAATTTATATTTATTCATAAAATGAATCTCTAACCAAATTGAAAATCCCACAATCACTGTAAATTTTGATAGCTTAATATGCAGTCTTCACAGTAGTTTACACGTCAAAATGTTTCTCTCGGTCAACGAGTTATCATTCAGGTCGATAATCACGTTCCAAAGCTGTCCAAGGAACTTACCTATTGCTCTTTGCTACCTGTGGTGTGGACAGCATTTTGCATATCGGATGAAGAGGAAACCAGGTGCTTCCCTCGTTACAAGTAATAACGTTACATCGTGGCTAATGGTGGGCAAGCTGGAGCTCAGTCGAGCGAAAATAAGCGTAGTTAATGGGACACTTGGGTGGCTTTGAGCGGTTCACCTTGGCATTTAGAAAACCACGTTATTCCACCGCGGGGCTTCCGGTCAATCTGCCAGGAGACGGGAATTTAAAAGTATCGTTAATACCGACGTGGTAATCGCTTTGACAGCTGGACTCCGCTGCGCTCAAGCAATTTTCCCCGCGATTCACTTTGTTTCGGGCAAACGAGAACGAAATCTCAACGCCACATTAGAACATAGAATCGTTACGAACTTTCTCGAATTGTTGAGTGAAAGAACTATGGATAACTAAAAATGTACACTCAGGTGGAAGTTATGCAATAGGTTGTTACCTTTTACGTCAGAGGGCTGGTGAACTCAGATTTCCATAATACTTTTAGAAATCCTCAATAATTGAAAAGCTTTCCATCAGTATCGATCACTTACATATTCCAATATTTTTCAAGATCCTTTTAAATCGAATAAATATTCAAAAATCTCGATGAATTTTCGTGGTTACCGTCTCTGCTCTTCCAAAATCAATAACTAGACCACCGAAAACAGCTCACTGTCACGGCGAACAAAGCCCCGCTCGCATCGCAAGACCATTCGAACGAGGAAGAACAGGTGCGCGTCGTAGCAGCGGCTATCGAGAGGCCTTTGTGCGCGTGGAAACAGGCATAAAATGCCCCTGTCGCTCGATGAACGGCCAGTGTGTATCGTAGATTGTATATAAATATCCGTCGCACAGCCTACACGCTCGGTAAAGCGTCGATATCGGATGATTACGCGGTCAATTTCACCAGTGGCCCGCGACAAACCGAAGATATCCGATGAGCCAGGCTGCGCAAACACTACGGTCTGCGCTTGAAATTCGATTAACCCTCACTGTCCCTTATCGAATTGGATCTATGGCCTCGAGATTTCACGGGGCGATCGACACGGCTTATGTCGAGCACCATTTAACCCTTTGTACGAAAATCTTTGTGCTTAACCCTCCGCTTCTCATCGATACACGGAACTCTAGCTCGTTGGATCCTTTGAAAGAGGTACTTTCAGAGAGTAATGTTAACTTGTATTTCTTGAGCTGCCAAATATGAAAGTATATGTGCGTATAAATTTAGGGATGTATAGGCTTCCCGAAAATAAAATTCCCAATAGCTATGAAAGTATGTGTGTGTAAATTTAGAAAAAGTCCTCCCATCAGACTCACCAAGTCTATCGTAGATATATCGTTAGAAATGAACAAAGATTGAAATTACGTAATTTGTTATTTTACATTTTATTTGACATGTAGAATGCCTAAACTTTACAGCTTTCATCGTTTTCAAATCTCCTTCAAAGTGTCCAGCTACGTATGCACTACAGTAAATTACAGTTCATTATATTCATAAATTAAAATCCACGTCCTCTATTAATAGGATTACCTCTAATACGATTTTTCATGGCTCGTGATGCACTACGCTATATTTAATATCGAATAAATCGGTCATCTGCAGAAGAGCATTTCCCCGGACAAAACTATCCTATTCAAGAGGCCAGACGATAGAATAGGGACGAGGCGAATGGGAGGATGCCTCTCTAGACAGGACTCGTTCGAATGCCTTTGCTTTCAACAATGCAAAGCCAGTAATGACGTTAGCTCGGAAACTTTGCAACGCTCCGACCCGCTGGTACCAGCTCGTTATTTAATGTGTTCCTGCGAAATTGTCGTGCACGCTTAATTGGAAAATTTCCTGAGCGATTTTCGTGGCGCTGCTAGAGACTCGTTTAACCGTTTCTCGGGAACAACACGTAAATAAATGAGCAAAAAGCGCAGTGAGTTATTTTAAAAGATTACCAAAAAGTACGGAGAAATGAAGAAAAATATTTGCTTTTTCGATACTGGAACGAATGATTCAAAATATGATATTTCTCTCGTCTGCTTTTACATTGAGTTATATCACTGCGACTAATTCAGTAACAGGTTTATGAGTTATATTCGTCGAAGTTTTATGATAACGCCTATAGGTTTAGGAAGTAGATAAATATTTAACTGTTATAAAGAATCTGAATTAGAAATTTAATTATTACTTAATAAGTCTTAATTTCAAAGATGTTTTATATTCGCCTTTACTCTGAGAAAATCACTTTGTTCGCCTTACATGAGTAAAATAAGGTCTCGGCAAGTGAATTGATCGTAGCAAAGGCGTGAACCCTTAAGGACACTCCCACCCTTCCGCAATACCCTACCCAGGAGATCATAAATAGCAAACATCAATCTCTAATTCTATTAGCCTACCACTCACATATCGCGTTAAAGATATCAAAAGCTCGTCTTTTAACACCATGTCAAGCGTCTATGAGCTAACTTCGCAAAGTTTCCATATAACTAACTAGGTCAATTTCAGAGTAGACTACATTCTACATAAATTAACTTAACATCTACATATTCTGAATACATTCTAAGCTTCCTAGAAATTCCTCTCAGCATTCCGTGAAATTTGTCTCGAGAGTCGTAATACTCGTATTAACCCTTAGTTAACGTGCTTGGATGATAATATTTCTACTAAATTTATTTTTCACATTTACTATGAAAAATATTGGAGATAATTTTTCGTAATAAAATTACAATAATTCTATCGCCCAGCGTTATATTATTAACGCTACACCCAATTGAGAACGAAGTGTTTAAACAGTAATTCTGCAATTATTATTCTCTACAAAATAACAACATATCCTCCGATTTCTTTTTTCCAATTTCCACCGTAATTCCCTGTCGATATTACATCAGCCTCGATCGTTCTATCGTAGCATCGCAAATACTACAGATAGGAAACGTTACCCTGACATCGAAATGACGGTCGTAATGCCATAACTTCGTAACGTTACTGGGAATTCAATACGCGATCAGAACGCAGAATGGAATGGGAGTAGACGCGGACTGGCGACTCGCGGTCTATCGCTGATCAAGTCGATCTCTATCCATCCATCGCCCAATTTTCGTGCGCTAGATGAGCGTAGAGATACCCTGCGCACTATCTGTCGATTCTCGTTATAGCATCAATGCGTCCGAATGATAAACGTCGGGAAACATTTACTAGACATTACACCTCTAATTCCAGTGCTTTTATTAGGATCAAATGATAAAACTTCGTGCTCTATAAAGAGGAGAAATATTTCGAATAATTACAAAATGTTGGAAATGTGGTCACATGATTTCAGACATTTTTCGAAATTTAAACGAATTTTAAGTCACAAGGAAGGATTTTTAGGTGTTAGCTTCATATTACTTTGTTTCTCATATATGTTATGAAGAATTGAAAAATAAGAGACACGTGTTTTTTTATGTTGGCCCATTTTCGAATTTATTTAAGCTTAACGCATATACTTGAGAGGAGTTTTCTTGGTTACTCAAAAAGTATTGTGCATTTAAGCATTTGAAATAAAAATTCTTCAGTAACTATTGACATAAAAATTATATAGAGTTCTACATCTATTTTTCCTATTTTCAGAATAATCAATTATACCTATGTGAGAAATTTTATAATTGGTACTTTTTAAAGAAAACTAATAAAATTGCTCCTAACTTCATTCATAAAACATTCTTTTCTGGAAGCTTCTCTCGCGTTGATTTATAGTTCCTGCGCCGAGATGAATACTACAGTTTCTCTGTTTGATTGTCGGCGTTGCCGAAGAAATTACGAAACCATGGGATTAGACGGCAGTCGCGTAAATACCAGAAGTTTCAGCAGACGCGGACAGAAAACTTTATTCGCTAGACTCCCGGTCGCCGAAGTTTTTCTCGGTCTGAGATATAAATGGAAAACTCTTTCGACTCAGAGGGAAAGAATCGTTCAAGGAGCCTGGACAGAACGGAAATTACGATTTACTTTTCGCAGCTCCGCCATTGAAGAGCTGCGGAAAATTCATAAAGGAACTTGTTCGATCTACATTACTCCAGAGACGATACTTGAATCGAACAAGTGCTCAAATTACCAGTATGTTTCTGCTTCACGCGAAATTAAACTATGGTTAACTTCACTAGGAGTAAGAGAAAGTGAAATCGAAAGAATTAGAACTAGAATGCTTTGTTACATTTTTGGAGTAGACTGGAATTATTATATTTAAAATAAATTAATTTTATTCCTAGTGTGCGAGTATTACGTATTTGTTGCCATCGAAGTTCGTCACAGTTAATGCTCGATAGAAACGCTGCGAATAAAGCGTTCTAAGGTTGCAAGGAGCTTGGTGCCTTCATGCACAGACACGCTCGGGTGAAAGCAGAGCGAAATGGCGACTCGCAGTCTGCTCGAAGCTGATAGCTTCCTACAGGCTGTTCAAAAGTATACGAGCCAATTAAAATTAACTCAGTTTAAGGTAATAAAAAGAACTAAGTATTACAGTAATTCTCTTTTGGATATATATTTAATACCTACTTGTTTTCTTTTTATGAAACTATGCCTCCTTTACATTCGTCTACTCGTCACTACATATAAAAATAAATTTAACCTTTTAAAATATTATTTGTGGCAAGTATCACCTTGGTAAACTAATTTCAAGCTTCCCTTACACAAAAGCAAAGAAACAACACATTGAAGAAATAAAGAAGAAGCAGTAAAGAAGAAGAACTGAAGAAATAAAAAGATATTAAAGGAATGGGAAGAAACTCAATGAGCAGTAATGAAAGTACGACTTACAAATGATCTGTCGTCCGGCGTAACCAAGTTTCAAGCTTTCGAGACGATAAGATTTGCTAATAATTTATTCGAACTCTTCGTTACTATTTCCGATTGAACTGAGCTTGAAACGAATCGACTTATAACCAGAATAGTTTCGCGATCGATATTCAATTTGGAAACTATGGACTGGTAAGAGCCTGCGATTCGATTGGAACGTCAGCTCCTATATATTCGTCGGATTTTTGCGATTGCTTCGCTCGCGGTCGTCGTAAATATTGCAATTTATTCAGGCAGAGTGTCGGATCGTTCGCCTTCGACTTTGCGCAAACACGTACAACGAATATTTAATAAGCTGCCGCATTGTATCGGGTTTATTGTTCAGCCTGTGCTTTTTAAGGGGCGATGTAGAAACAGAGGGAGGGGAATTCTTCAGGTTTATCGTTGGCTGTTCAATTTCATTGTGAAAGTGGAGGCTCGATGAAAGGAGCCCATTGAACAAAGCAGGAAAGATAATAGCGTCGTCGGCTTGCCAAAAACTGCTGCTGAGGCTCTCAAAGGAGCTCCCCCTTAAGAGGGGCTCACGATTAAACGACTTGTCGTGCAAACAGTGTGAATAATGTAACTCGAATCGTCGAACGAACTTCTGCTACTAAATTTGCGTCATTTCTTGAAACTCTGGTCTAAGTATTATTCAATATGACGTTTAAGGGTTTAATGGAATTTTAAGTTAAATCTGACAGTTTTCTGGTTGAAAGCATACGAGAAGAATAAAAGCTCTGTCAATCTTTTTTAATGATTAAGTGGAGACTTATTACTAGATGCTACAAAATTGCTATAAGAAGTGACAGCTAATTATAGAGGTTTCAATTTTGCATCCTAGTGGAAGGGTCGTTTTATTTGTAACGCTATTCATAACCCTATATAGACTCTCGCTTTCTCTATCAGCTGGTTTGTAATATACCTTGCAATGATTAGAAGACTTCATTCAGGAGACTGAAATTACACGTCCAGGTCGATTTATAGAACATTTCCATATGGAGGAGGACATAACATTACTCTCGTGTCTCTACCTGCACGTATATTTGTTTGTTTATTTAAGGTTGCCAAATGCAAATGTTAGTTCTAGTTTACGTAGTGCATTGCATGCTCAAGCACACAGTTCTGTTCCAAATGAAACAGCAGTATACGATACGAGATCGCAACCAGAGTTGCCAGAGTGTCCACTTCGAGTTTCGAGTTTATTTCGAATTAAAAACTCAGAGTATTTCAATCATAAATCACACAGATAATTCTAAATTCTTCTTTTCAGGCCATTCTAATCTACTGTATATTCATAGTTTCATGTAAATGGGCAATTAAGTATCATGCTCCATATTATAATCTTTTCATCAGATTGCAAACACCAGATGTCCATGTAACATTCGATGAACAATGGAGCACGTTGCACCCTTTGCTCAAATATATGTCGACGTTTATATGGGATGCGTAAGCGAGGCCAAGCAAGGACGCAAGCATCGATTCTGACCTAACCACCTCCGCCCCAGTCTCAAGCCCAATTCCAACTCACCCCGTTTCCACTTCCAACCACCCCTTATCCCTTACCCACCCCATCGACTATCCACCCTACAGCTTTCTTTTCTTGAGCTTGCTGTATACTTCCCGTTGCCTTCTGGCTACCACCTGAATTAATACGAATTTAGTACCAGAGAAAAGAAAGGGGGAGAGATAAATTGACAAACTTAGTCACTTGCTTGTTGCAAGGCTCAGAAAATAAGGGTTTAAAAAATTGAAGTATTTTCAGCTACATTTCAAGTCTGAATGCTTTGATACTTTTAGTAATCCACTTTCAGTGACTGAAAATACTTTTGCATTAGGCAAGAGGCATTGGCTTATTGGAAACTAATAGAAAAGAAATATAATATCTAATTCTTTAACCTTTCGAAAAGGGAGCATTTTCATGTATAGAGATAGTGTGTGCAGAGAAATTCTGTTGAAAAGTTCTTTCAAAGAGACATAAGCATTTGTAGGTATATCTGAATTTGAAGATAAGAGACTTAATACTCTTCCTAGTGGAAGAATTTTTAATATAAGAATAAAATTCAACAGACCACCATAACATATAAAAAAATATTGAAACGCATATCTCGCTCGATGCATGTTTCACAGGCATCTTCTACTACAAAAACCAACGGAGCTTGGAAGAGCATTGCATGAAATTGTCATAAGCTCTAATCTGCATGCGACGCAACAGTACTTCGGATTTTCCTCGCAGAAAGACATAAGGAAAATCCCCACGTCTGGAGCGCGACACATAAGGTTCATAAAGTCCCCGCAGTGTCAGTTTGCGTGTTCCTTCCAGAATTAGGGAGAAAATGTTTCTCCTCCTGTTGGTAGAATAAGCTACAGCTTTCCCCCTTCTTATAGCCATCTGTTTCTGTTCTCCATAAGCTGCAATATAACTCATTTCCTCATGAACCTTACCCCAGGATCACGAAACGAAAACACTCTCTTAGAAATTAAAGTCCTCACTCTGTAGCATCAGATATTGGGTCAGCCAACTTTCAAATATCCCTGATCAATAAAATACAAACTTTATTACGCCAAACAGCTCGTTAGCGTTACTCGATCGATAGCAGTGTCCTCGTTGGGCGTTAGAATGGCCTCGGTTCTGGCAACTTGCTTATACACCGTCTTATACCATACTTTTCTGCCTCGAAGCTTGGCCACCTATTTTTTCACGTAACCATTCCAGATCGAAGGGTACCAATTTGTCCAGCAATCGGCGCTCCCAAGGCTCGACCTCGTGTCTAGCAATCATGCATCACCTCGCGAGCCAATAATCGATGCTGGCCAGGATTCCAAAGATTTTGGGCATCAAACAACGCGTATACTTTGATCAATAGCACGCTGCTCACGTTCGTTGCCGACAGCAAATAGAGCATGCGCCCGATAAACATTAAGGAATTTCCTGTTTTGCTAAATTCCTTCGAGCAATGTTGATCGTTTCGAACTCGCGTAGTTATTTTGATCTCCACTCGCCGAGCTGCTTTTATTGATCTAGATTTGGACCAGCATCGGGTATAACTTGTTTGGGGGAACGAAGTTACTTAGGCCTGGGCGTTCGAACTGTGTGCTGAATAAATAGGAAAGTTTGTATAAACTGGATGTTTAATCCAAAGTTACTTTGGAGCTCGATAATATTTGGGAAATGAATGTTGTATTACGCTCGGTGAGACGCAGGGAACTACATTGCTGGAGGACATTTCTGTGGTCTTTGAGGTCGGATTACCAGAGCGTTCATTTGCTCAAGCGTTTAAGACCATCGACTGACGATCGATGTGCTCGCGAGGGTTCTGCAGACTGGCGAACCTCTAGGGAATTTTCGACAGGTGGGAGGTTTAGGTTTTACGTGCTTTAGTAGTTATGTGGAAAGCGTGGGATTTTCGGGGCTTCTGGTTGATTTGGAAAGAGAAATTGAAATCGGGAAATTGAAGTTGAATTCGTGGAACTTTTAGATTTACATATGTATGTTTCATTCGAACTATGGAATTGTATGATTAATTCAGTTTGTTCTGACAGCTTAGTGATTAAATGCAAGTTATTTTGTACAGATTAATATTTAATGTCTTTTGTCAGAGTGGGTGATTAAGGGTATTTAAACTTTCACACGCATATAAAATTACATTAAAAAGCTTTCAGAATTTTATTCCTATTTAAGAATTTATGATATCTGTACGACGATTATAGTATTTGTAATAAGTTCATTCCTGAACAATTCCTATAAAATTTTCTTAAATGAAAAATGTTCATATGTACTAATAAAAATTAAGAAGCTAAAGAGTTGAGAATTTTCTATAGGTATACTACGTTTAATAATTTTTTATAACATTGTCAAAGTGTTCCCAACACACTGTCTTGTAATAGTAACACCCTAGCAGTAGACGAGGTGTTCGACAGCAAGCGTCAGAAATTTTAAGCTAAAACACCTGAAATAAGCGTCAAATGTGTCTGACTTGAGATTTATTCTACTTACTTTTTTGTGTCTGACACGGAACCCATTTAATGAATTTTCTGTGTCTGGCTCGAGACTTATTCTACTGATTTTTCTACATCCGATCCTGGACTTATTCTACTAATTTTTCTGTGTCTGTGCCTGGACTTATTCTATCGATTTTGCATAGTGTCAGTAGAATAAGTCCTAAGTCAGACAACTGTCACACAAATTTTAGGCATTTTTCCAATTCTTATTAATTCTAAAACGAAACCCAAAACGCAATTCATTTATCTTCATTTTCGTCTTTTTTTAGCATGTAAAATCGCCCCTAAAAATGTCTGACACCTATCGTCGAAAACCCTGCATAAACGATGAAATCAAGATTACCACCTTAACGAAAGAAATCGAGATCAGGTGCACGAACGAAGCACTAACAATCCCCTCCACTCTGTTTCAGAAACTTGAGCAAGACGATGACGACGAGTATCTCGACTCCCCCTGGGCCGACGGCAGCAGTCTGAAGCGGCACTTTCAAGGTCTGAACAACATCTCCTGGAGGCCGCACTAAGCGACCCAAGAACGGGAACGAGAGAGCATAGAGAAGGAATATTCCACGTCTAGCTTTGCCGAAGTCACCGTGAAACCGCGGACAGCCAATATTCTCTCACCGACTACCGAACAACCGATCACACACAGTGCTGAGACGTCGAGAAGGGGAAACGAAACTGCGAAACGCGAGAAGGCGTCGCCCGGGAGCGAGACGTAGCTGCACCGACGCTCAACGAAATGGGTTCTATCGATAGGGGAAACTAGGCGTCGACTCGCGCCCCCATAAATCAGGTCGCGTTCTCTCCTCGATCGCGACGATATCGAGCCAGAGCAGGTGATCCAGATTGCCGTTCAACGGAGACAGGTGTTCTAGGTACGCCATACGCACGCTGACCGCATCACTTTACCCAACCCCTATTGCGCGCTAATTATTATCCATAGAGATAACGATATTTTGTGACAGACTTTTTTCTACTCGATAACCGCCCGTGTCGCGACCGTCTATTAATCGTCGATCAAGCATCGATCAATCCGTCGACGGCTCGTCCTTCCTGCCCGATCGCGGCTGGACCAGCGCGAACGATCGGCTCGTTGGCGAGCATCCAGCGAGGAAACATTATATTTCGATTCGTTGCCGATATCCTGGCGCCAGGGTCTCGTCCCATCGTAGAGGGTACTTCCGAAACCGGGGATCCACAGAATATGATACTATGTTACTTGATGCCTGCGAAGTGGACGATGCAAACGAGGGGGATTCGGAGATGGCTCCTTTACTCGAAGAGCTGCTGGCTCCCTAGGGGTGTCTAGAATGGTACTTGAGAGATTGAAGATTGTGATTCCTCGGTGTGACTAACGGGTGACTAGAAAAGAGATTAACCCTTTGACAGCGTTAGATATACTTGGCACTGTGAGGAAATTCTACTGTCCTATTTTCTCACTGTACTCGCCTATACATCCACGCGCAGAGGGTTAATAAAACGCAGCTCGGGAAGCTATGTTCATTGGCAGCAAATGAATGCTCAACTTCCTCTGTCATTGCCGCGTCAGGTAGACAGCAATATCTCAGCCTAGCCTTTCGGGACCACCCTGTATGGTGCCGATACCCACTTACGTCGAGCACAGCGTTTCCTCCGGTTTACGTAACTGTTCTGAGCCCTCCTGCAAAATGCAAGACAGAAGGTCGAGTTATCTCGTGCCTGCACGTCGAATCGATTCGATCGCCGAGGGGGAGCCGCATCCACGACGCGATTAGAGGTCGATCGAGAGTATATTCCTGCCGATTCCGATAGCGCACAGGGAAGAGCTGGTGACTTTCCCGCGAGGACCCGTTGACAGGCTGGCTCTCTGGTTCGCCCGAGGGTTTCGGGTGATTTCACGTGCGTGTCCAAGGTTGCACGATCGAGGAGAGGGGTTGACCAGGGGAAAGGAGGGAAACGAGACACGCGACGAAACGGTCTTGTACACTCGCGTGGACTAGATGCTTAGCGAGTAAATGAAGTAATTTAAGGAGTACCGCTACCGATTACCAAGTATTACTAAGTTAATCCGCTTGCTGTGTGATCATGACGCATCCGAAGAAACGCCACACCGCCACTGGTGCATCGTAGACCAGCCGAACACTCTATCAGACACACACGTCCGTTTCACACGCGACACACACGCTTCTAATCAGGTATTCTCGCAGGGGCTGCTCGCGTGGCCGATGAATATGAAACTGCGCCTAGGGGCAGGGGAGGGGACGCACACCCCTTAGCGATCGCTCGGTTTTCGAGCTCTTTCGATGAGCGTCCCGGGGGAAGGTACAGGTATCGTTAGATAGTGAATTTCAGAAAAAGAGCACGGAGATTAGAAGTTCGAGGGGTGGTGGACATTTTTTGTGCTCTGGGGCTGATCTGTGTTGTGTCGAATATTTCGTTCGATCACTGAATTGCTGTTTTTTGAACATTTTTGCGGCTAGAAAATTGTGTGATTAATAGACAGGGGTGTGAGCTAGGATGTAATGGAATATAAGGATGAAGTTGAAGAACTAGTCAATTTAGGTACTTGTCAGAATTTATGTCGAGATATCTGTCAATAGAATGATACAGATACTTGCTGTATAGTGTTTGTCGAAATTTGTATTTGTCAACTGCTCAGGTGATTATAAAGCAGCAATATTTTTTGGCATTTCTTTAAACACATGTTCAGATACTTTGGAGATTTTTATTTAAGCCGTTTCTGTGCCACTGAGTCAGTTCTTCAAGTATATATTTGAGTACTCTTTTGTGCATTTATTTAACTGTGTAGTTAGGCACTTTTTGGTTGTGTTTAAGTACCTGTGCAGGTACACATTTATTCAACTATTCTCTGAAGGTATACAATCGAAACTCTAACTTATGTTCACCTACATATACATAAATACATATTCCATATAATCATCGATTCCTTAAGCAATTGCATCAACATCTCATACAGTAACTTAATTACAAAAAATTAATTATTAAATTCGTAAGTTTCGAGAGTTGCCAATGATATCCTCTATAACGACTATATTTAAATCATCTTTCTTTATAACAAAAAAAACATCACGACTTTTTAATTAAAATTGACCCATTACTCGACAAATACAAATCAGCCCCAAATCGAACACGTTGCAATAGCTATATTTGCTGCATTTTATTGTCGCGAAAGGACACAGTCTTTTGAGAACTGCTCGGGTCAAGCTTGCCGATAAAGGGAAAAGTCGAATATCGCTGCAGATAACGTTTTAAAATATAGATTTGAGAAGTTGCTGGTAGCAATTGTGAGCTGAGAACTCAGCCCCTGTGATTACGTAAAGGAATAGGGTGGCACTCGCGCAGCGGGTAAAACAAGTAACAGTGGTTTTTCGCGGCCTCGCTGCTGCGCTTGAATCGATACGAGTGGCGCAGGACAGGCAAACCTTTGCCCCCGAGATCGATGGCAAAAATTGATGCTAAAGGAAATTGGTCAGGCTTGTCGAAATTAAATAATTACTGAATCCTCAAATATTCAATCTAACAGAATCCCTGATTACAATATTACAATAGAATTTTACGATTAATACAAGTGAATATTACTGATTATAGTAACTTCTGTTATCGATATCATTTCATTTCTATTTTTATGAGGACTCCTGAACGATTCCAAACATTTATGAAGTTTAAAATTTGAGATAATTTGAGAGCAGCTACGCCAAAAAAGAATGTCAGCAGAACCTGCAACGCTATTTCAAATATGCTTCGATGGAATTGAATACAATTTATCGATATCACAGTTGGTTTATATCGCATTAAAATTAGTTCGTCGACGTTACACAGAACATCGACCAAACAGCTATGATATTGTGTTCACTGCCACAGAAAACTGATTCGCAGAGTTCAATAGCTGGATAGCATTTAAAACCAAGCAGCTTGCCATCGATCTTCAGTCAAAGGACAAACTAGAGAACAGAGTAGAAGCAAAGAAGGGGGTAGTTGTGAATTTTACATGTGTGAAGGTTTTTTGGTCCGCCCAGGACCTTCTTCTTTCTTCGCGATGCGATTATCTTTGTGCTTGACCCGAGGGCAACTGCGAAACTCCAAGGTTTCGAAGAAGAATTTTAACGTAGCGTCGCGACATTTGAAGGGAGATCTCGCTCGTCGGGAGTCCTGTCATTGAACGATTCGCGAACTGTTTCACGTACGAGGGAAACCACACGCGACGATTTGTTACACACGCGTCCACCGTGCGACCATGCACACATGATACACGCGTACACAAGACACACACATACACACACTAATAACCTATGGAAAGAAATAATAATTGAATTGTTTTTATGGATTAAGAACAAGTTGTCTGTGATCTACAATAATTAAAAGAATATTACGATAAGTATTAACGATGGTAAATGCATAATTGACATGTCGATAATGTCGAACGAATCGATTTAGGGAATAATAATGAAATTAACTAAATGAAGCGAGAGGAGGAGAGGCGATGGGTGTAGGGACAGGGAGAGGAGGAGGTCAGAGTTGGTCAGACGTGTCGAAAAATCTCGCGATAAGGATAGAGCAATACGATAGACAGATGGATGACCAAGGGGTAGGAGGGGCAAAGTGGATATATCGCATTAACGACGACGCTGCAAAGGAATTCTAGAGAAGAGGTATATTATATAAATACATATATTAAACATTAAATAATAAAATAGAGATTTACAATGGAGCACGCAACGTCTAAATATGTAATCGCTGTTGTTAATCAATAAAATAATTTGCGACATGAAGAGGAGGAGAAAGGGAGATGAGAAATAAACTACGAAGAACCGAATATATGCGTGCTGCGTTCGAAGTACCGATTAAAATATAAAAAAAAAAAGAATTATATGAATAAATAAATAAATATATATGGCACTTGACCGTCGCGGCTAAAAAAAAAAAGTACATAGGATAGATAGATTTATAGAAGCGCAAAGAAAAAAAAACACCAAAAAATCGTTCCTTCCACCCGCTCCGGCCGTGTATTTGATTATCGATTTTAAATAATATCGCATCTCATGTGAAATCAAGGAAAAGCTCTTGTGAAACTTGTAAGCGCACCTCAGAAATGCAAATTAGTACTGTCATTTTACTAAATGCAAGCAAAGATGGCTAGGGGACGAAGAGAAAGTAGAGTGTAGCAAAAGAGTGCGGAGACGCAAATAAAAAAAAAAAAGAGAGGGAGGGGGGCTTCAAAGAACGAAAAGATAACGAGATGATATATGTAAATGCCACAATCACCGAGTAATAAGTTGTTCAACGAGCGTTGCGAAAGATGTTCGAGAATAATTTTTGTACAGTTTTGGCACACACGAGAACGTGCAAACATCGTCGTCTTTATATTTATGTACAACATTCAATTATTATAAATTTTCGATATTATTACAAACTATGGTCGATTTCGTGTGAAAGTGTATATGGCTTTTTCTGCGGTTAACAATAAAATGTTGTCAAAGCTTTTTCACGAGATATATATACATACATATTTCACTCAAACTCTTTTGGTTTATCTGCTAATAGTCATCCTTCTCCTCCACTCATCCTTGGGAATGAAATACTGTCATTCTATTCTTATTCCTGTAGTTTTATTAATTCTTTAAGTTAGAAAAGTCCGATATTATTTTTAAGAATACTGGTTTTGCTTTACAGTATTATGTATTTTCTAAGATCTGTAACAGCAGTAACGTTTATTTCTAATGTCACTACAAGATATCCAAGTATAATATATTTCAAGTTTAGACTAACAATAAGGTGTGTCTTCACCAGTGCTCGTAAACTATTCGCTAGTGGTGGTACAACTTCACAAGCTGAAATATAGTAATCTTATTTATTGGCATTCAACTGTGTAGGAATCTGCAGGGATCATCAATTTCTACTTAATCATCTGAAAGTAAGTCTGTTAGATCTGCTTAATCTACAAATGGTAAAGAAACAGAAGGGGTAAAGAATAAATGATTGTACAGAATAGATTGGACAAACAATGCCTTTTTCTGTCCCATGCTTTTGGGGCTCTAAAGACTAAAACTCCATTATCATTTTTATCACGCTTATCACGCTCAACGTTAGCAGCTGTGCATAAAATGAGAATGCAGCGCTATGAGTGGTAAGAATTCAAATTCTAATACCGACAGGAAAATAAGTACAGGGTGTCCTGATAAGTTAATACTAATTTGATAATGCATATGCAGTCAAATGGTTGACGAAGTTCACATAGAACCTAAAATGTATATTTTGTTGAATTACTAAAACCTTCTAATTAAATTGATTCAACCACCGACTAGATAATATTGTCTGATAATATTATTATCTGGTCGGTGGTTTTATCACAAGGAAGTTACTACGAGAGCAGGTACACAGAGAAATAGATGAAATCAATATTCTACAGATCTCCCTTTACAAAAATCTTAAACTAACAAGCCAAAGACATGAATAGAAGCTAGGTTCTATGTCGGTATTTCAGAACGTGAGACACGGAAATCCATTGAATGTCCAGTCTGTCCTGGATACTCGTCTGTGATTCAACCCTCGAAAATTGCAGAGGGCACTCAAAAACCAATGGTTGTTCCAGGAGTCGGTATTTTAGAACATGCAACACAGAAATCTGTAAATCCAGTTTGTCCTGTATGCTTGTCTGTGAAATTGATTAATAAACAATTAAATTGAATAAATGTACGAAGAATATATTAAAAATATTTCAAAGCATTTCAGTGAATAAAATCGCAATTTTAATGAGACTTTCCTTTACACACTGCTCGTTCATCTTCTTAAGAATCTGTTGTACTAAAATTTTAGTTAATGAGTACCGAACACTATCCTTAAATAAATTAATTTATTACTTAAGTTCACTATCAGTTACTAAAAATTGTCCTCCCTATTTCAAAAATCAAATATGATCTATTTAATTTCACATGTAAGTTACTCCTTTAAAATACAGTGTTTTCGTTCAGTGTTGCAAATTTCATTAAAATACAAGTCAGTGTCAAGGAATGCATTTAAGCATACAAACAGTTAATGAAGAAAAAAATTTCTATCATTTACTGACAATGAGCTCGATGAACGTGTCCTTGAATCCTCGTGTTATACTCGCACATACTAAAGATCCATTATGAGGTGTAGGCATGTCAGAATTATCATACATATTGGCTGGCCAGATGCCGACACGAAGATACGCTCTACGGTCTCGAAACGTTCGATTATTTAAACAAACCCGTACGATAGGATCATGGGTCCGGTCACACCCATCTTAGCGTGGCGAGCATCACGGAATTCCTCTAGATGAGAGAGCGAAATTTACTTCCTCTTTACACTACCACTCAAAATTATTCGGACACTGAGGTACTTTTTACACAAAGTAATTTAAATTTATATTATATTTATTTCATAGATTAAGGGGTGAAGCACCCTTTGTGTACAATGAAAGATAAGTATGACAGAAGAGTGTAACAGTGAATATTTACTCATTACTAATTGTTACATATAGCTATACCGTTTAAATACTTATGAACGATACTGTATGTATTTACAAAAACACCTAATTATATAATGAAATTATTAATTCTTATGTAGAAATTATTTAACTAATGTGCAATAGTAAAATTCATTTCAAACATTGTAAAAGATATGAACATATTTAAAGGAAACATGGAAAAATTACCTTAAAAAAAAGCAATTAAATAAATTATATAAAGATTATTATGATGAAGCACGTATTAATTTTTATTGCTGCATATCGATAAGTTTCTAAATACATAATTTTTAATTTGAGATTCATGTATGCTACAAAAAAATAATGGAGCTTTGTAATTATTAATTTAGACATTTCGTGTCCAAGGACTTCGAAAAGTACCTTAAAACACTTTTCAATACAATTTTATATTAAAACACTTCTACAACAGTAGCAGCTTCCATGCTAAATTACAAGAATTAAAAAGAATTTTTAGCGCTTGAAATTCAACTATATTCTTGTATTCCAACACGATTCAAATGTCCCAACTTTCCTCTGACATTACTCGTTGCTACCGCTACCAATTCTAAACACCATCGCCACCACAAATTACGTTGAAACTTGTCGTCGGAGGCCCCTTGAGAACCGACACAGCCATAAAATTCGCTACTGCGTTGATCACCGTAATTGTAAAATTCAGTGTTGGCCAAAGTCGCGAATTAACGCGCAAAACGGTACATAATTGATTAGAGCGAGGATTTCGATTACTGTGGTGGTCGCCGAGGCACGCCGACTCGGTTAAGAACCAAATACGAGGGTGTCGAGCTCTCGCATTACCGACTCCTTTATTATTCATACGCGAGCGAGTAATGCTCGCAATGTACGCGCACGAGACATTCAATTTCGGCGCGTGCACGCGCGACAGAGGGAAATGGTCGGTCGTGGTCCCACCCCTTTACGAACGGGGGTGGGGCACCACGCGTGCGGTTCACGTGCAATTTTGCGAACTGTTAAACCTCCTGTGCACATTTCACTGAATCAAAACCAACTATTTTCTTTTATGAAACACAATTCGTTAACTTAAGCTATGGTACTTCTGTTATAGGCTATTTAGTAGATATACTCGCTGCAATTCAGCCCTGTTGGTGGCAACTTCCTAAGCATAGAAATAATAAGTATCAAATTTATAACCCAGACCTAAGCCAAACCTATTTCTTTTATAAAGCACAATTCGTTAACTTAAACTACGGTATTTCTGTTATAGGCTATTTAGTAGATATACTCGCTGCAATTCAGCCCTGTTGGTGGAAACCTCCTAAGCATAGAAATAATCCAGTATCAAACTTACAACTCAGATCTAACCCAAACCTATTTCTTTTATAAAGCACAATTTGTTAACTGAAACTATGGCACTTCTGTTATAGGCTATTTAGTAGATATACTCGCTGCAATTCAGCCCTGTTGGTGGTAACCTCCTAAGCATAGAAATAGTTAAAATTCTCGAACAATTATTTACTTATCTATTTTTCATACAAGGACCTATTATTTTATTTGTTCAATGTATTCTGTAGTGAGGTGCAGGGCAATGGTCACGCAGTAATTGGTGTATAATGGTATTATTTATTGATATTGGAGTAAGGTGGAGGGAAGAATATTGGAGTTACAAAGAGATTAACACAGTTGTTACTTTTCTCTAATTAAATATTGCAATTTCATTTTCAAGTACTGTCAAGTACACAGTTCCTCAACAGTTAAGTGTAAGAACCACAGTTTTCCTAACGTATTCAAGAAAAATTAACCAAATCCAAACAATTTTTTATCATTTATATAAACCTATGTGTCATTTTCAATTTGTTATTGAGAAAAGTGGGAAAATAATAATTAAATCATAGTTTTTAATCGTTTAGTTCTTAATTTTTACTTCTTAAAAAACGTCTATAAAGTAAAAGAACAACAATGAATAACAACAGCTGTTATGAGATAGTATTACTATAATCTTCTTAATTCTAGCCCTGGCAAAAAGTTTTCGATCAAACCCAACAATACGCAGTTACTTAAAAACGTAATTTTTGAAATGTAAAATGCTATCGTATGAATATAACATATAAGAACATTAGACGAATTTTGTACAGTAATATTTTACATTTTCAAGAACTACTATATTTTTCTCTAACTTCTTTCTTTTTATCTAATCTTTTATCTAACTTAGTTGGATCAAAAACTGTTTACCAAGGGTAGTACTTAATCTCCAATAATTATTAAAGATGTCAATCGTATATCTCAAAAGCTTGGTGTCTCATATTTCCACCTTATCTCATATGCCTACCTCTTCCTCTATCGTTCACCAAGATGGAAACCAGTCGCGCCACTGTGAATATTCGCGCGATTCGACGGGAGCCGATCTCCCCTCGATTTCGCGCGATCCGCGTCCCTTATCCCCGCGCATTTACGCATTCACATTACGTGGAAACGCGGGAGGACGGTATTAAATAAGTACAAAAAGGTAACAGACTAACAATGAGCGACGTACGTGCCCGCGAGGCGAGAGAAGGCACGGCGCTTACGCGGGGGCGTCTTGATATGCAGACGGCGTGCGTCGCGGCGGCACTGCCGAGCAAAGACCATCGGACTTCGGTTACGAAACGATTCTCGAAATACGGGATCGAATAGCGGAATACCACTAGTCGATGTCATCGGCTTGATAAATTTTCCATCAATCGCGATATACGGTGCAGCCGTGATAGCGGTGCCTTTTCGATGACACCGCTGGGAATACAAACGCCAATAGCGAGTTGGAAAACGTGTCTCGCGAAGATGTTGCACGTAGTGTTGGGACCGATACCAGATTCTATCAACACCAGTTTATACGTTTCGATCCAGTATCGATACGTGTCAAACAGGCGAGTACTGAAAAGAATTGATACCCCTTCGATACTTGTTCAAGGGTATCAATACCAGTTTGATACTTCCACGAAAATATTGATACCTTTCGAGGATATCAATACCTGCTTCATACTTTAAAGCTATAAAAGACAATTATAGGTAATATCAAAGTTGATTTGTTTGTTGTTATAAACATTATGATGCATTGTCAACAATAATCATATTGAAGTAGTCGTGAGTAGAACATTATTTTATTAATTAATTTTTGAAAATTGATGAATGAGTACATTCATATACAGCAACGATGAATTTAAGTACAGTAGAGGGTTGATTATCCGAACTGAATTTTCCTGGATCTTTGATATATTTAGAATTTTCAACTTCGAGTAAACCTCAAACTATCACTTACTTGTTAGCAGTACTTTATTAAAAATTTTTTAAAATTGATCGTGAATTTTGAAGTTAGTGTTAATTCCGATAATAGACGTTCTATTGTATTTATAGAGTTATAAATAAAGGAGAAAGACTGTCAAGCATGATGCACATAATCGCATGTAACAACAATATAAATTCTTTTTATCTCAACTATTTTTTATAAATGTACAACTTACAATTAACTTTTTGTAAATGTCACATAGCTCGTTTTGCCTTACAACCACGGTGTCAGTCTGTGCCTGCATTAGTGTGTAGACCTCTGAAATAATTTGTTAAACCTCTAAAACTGTACCAACTCGCATATGAGAAGTTTAATAAAATATCGATATCCTTTTCAAAAGTCGATAAATAATACATTTGTTGTTCGCTTAATATTAAAACCCCAAATGTCTGACTTCTCTAATACTATTTTAAGTCTCTCATCTACGACAGACGGGTATTTCCTGCAACAATCATTCCACGTCGTTCGACACTTGCGCAAGAGAAAGAAAGTCGAAAGGACTCGAAAGAGCCAGCGATTGCACTTTCGTGCACATAGGCTTTCTTATGGTGCTATCGGTCCTCTATGCAAGAAACGGCACTGAGGCGGACCCGTTCTCGATTTCCGCCAGGTCATCGAGTCTCATTTACAGAAGGGCCGATCCTCGTTAAAAAGCAAAACCGAGATCTCGACTGGCTGACCCAGGAACGGTACGCCCACTCGATACCACGATCTGATCCACGGGACAAATAATCCCCGCTTGGATCGATCTGATTCGCTGTTTACTCGCCTGGCGGCCGCTCGATGAAGAGTGTGAAACGAATACACGATGTCTCAGCTGCTTGCCTCGTTGAATACTTCATCACTCGCATTTGGAGGATTTCAGTGGCTTTGAGGGGCGCGAAGAATAAATGACCATTTGTTTTTAAAATGCCTGGCTTTCTGTTCTCTGGATTTCTTATTTTTTGACAGAGATTTTATGAACGATTTTCTCTTATTTAGAATTACAATAGAATTATAATTATCATCAAGGACCCAGCTGCTGAGCAGAACCCAATCTCTGATCAGTCTAGTATTTAAATACACACGTGAAATTTGTTTTGATAAAAATTTGTTCCAAAAAATTAGTAAATAAATGTTACCCATTTTGGTGTTCATAGGTGACATTTAATAGCTGGTAGTGAGACAATTTAAGTGATCAGCTGTTGCTCCTTTTATATGTTTTACGTCAGAAACTAAATTCTGATTTAATTTTTCTGGATTTGATTAACTATTTCGTGAATATGTTAGGAAAACCATGGTTCCTACTCTTAACTGTTCAGGAACCGTGTACTTGACGGTACTTGAAAATAAAATTGTAACATTCAATTAGTAACAACTGTGCTAATCTTTTCATAACTCCAATATTCTTTCCTGCACCCTACTCCAACTTCAATAAATATCATTGCACACCACTCACTGTGCGACCATAGCACATCACTTGACAACACAGCACATTAACAAATGAAAGAAAAGCTATCCCTGAAAGCAAGAGACAATTTTCTACGCCCGTCCAAACACTGACACAGATGTCCAAAAATATTCAGAAAGTGACATCCTCTAGAAGTTTCTCCTCCACTCCACAATTTCTGCACCCTTCATCTCCAAAGCGATTTCATCGTGGCCCGATTCGACAGTTCCCAATGATGCTCCCGTATTTTAAAAATCGCATAAAATCGAGGACACGGTCTCCAGTTTCCCCCAGCGTCGCCGTTTACAAACGCGCTGCGCTGACTCGAGCGTTTACTCCTTGCCAGTCGGTCTCCACCCACTTTGTCCCTGCTTACAGCTGCAGGCGGACTGGACTCTGCTTCTCCGTGCCCCCTCTACCCCCCGTGTTCCCCGCGGCACGGTTTTTCCTACCGTCGCTTCCTTTTCCCCGTCGCAATTTCCGCGTGTTCCCGGGAAAAAGAGCGGAGAATTGTCCTGCGGCTCGGGTCGATCTTTCGGGCGCGGTGGCAATAAAAAACAGTCCAGTCAGCGGGGCGTGGATCGCCGATGGCACCAGGTTT
Organism: Calliopsis andreniformis; assembly: GCF_051401765.1. Classification (NCBI taxonomy): domain Eukaryota; kingdom Metazoa; phylum Arthropoda; class Insecta; order Hymenoptera; family Andrenidae; genus Calliopsis; species Calliopsis andreniformis. The sequence goes on along the minus strand of NC_135073.1, from coordinate 9,153,232 downwards.
CGTTTGGTCCGGTAGGCAATCACTTTGCGCGACCCCCTTCGCGATACACGTACCTCCTCCCTTAATCGTCTTCAGGGGGTGGTGAGAGGAACCGTCTGAGGAGATTCGAGGTGTAGAGAGGAGATTAGACGATCTTGGACAGTAGACTGGTCTGCAATTGCTACTATGTTGTGTCTTGAATTTAGGGACTTTTCAAGACAGATTTTGGGAGTTGATTCTGCGACTATAAGATAATACAGTATGAAGATAGTCTTTTTTCTTTGTAAGGAATGTCATTTGCTTTCGTTAAATCTGTGTTACTGTCTGGTAGAATTTTTTGTATAGATATGAGTGGAAATTATAGGTATTACTTGTTAGATGTATGTAATTAGTTATTATAGGTTTTGATTCTCTGTTTAGTTTAATAAGGTTTTTGATTGTAGACTGTTTGCAGAAGGGTAGTTTGATTTTGTTTGGTATGTAGCAGGTTTAAATATGTATACTTTTCTGATGACAGTACTGTGCATTTCGCATTTCTGCACCGCTGGCACTTGTCCATGGGATATCAGAGAAAGGAGGATCCTTGGCGATCTTCAATTTGGTTCCACTTGCTCCGTTTAGGGGAACTGTGAATTTGTATCCGAAGTTGGAAGCAGTAACTCGAACACCTCGAAATGATGACAGCGCTACAAAGCAATAATTCAATAATTTAACCATATATCCTTAAGGTGAAAGAAAGTTACGAATGGGCCTTAATTAAATACTATCTGTAATTGCTTACCATATGCTTTATAGTTAAACTAAGCTAAGTAGTCAACAGCATATGAAAGTCTTACAAAAGACTACATTCTGTGTTGCATCAAATACCTCATACAAATATCGTTAACTTCTAATTCTTAATTGTTCTGTAATTTTCTTATACCTCATCCCTCCACTGAGTCCTTCTTCATCACACATACACCCACACCTTCCACCTCACCCAAAAAATCTCCAACTCACTCCCTGAAACTCCACAATCCCCAAAAACCCAAACGAAACTCCGCCCACGCTCCTTCAAACCTTCCACCTCTAAAACCACCCTAATCCTAGAACACCCACAACCCTATTCGAGCTTCCCGATCGAACCAACTCCAAACTTCGGTTCATCTCAATGCTAACCAGCCACAGTAGCTCCATTTGTCCGATCGAGTCTCCAGCGTCCCGAAGGAAGCAGATAACGTCTGATTGGCCGAGTCTTATTATCGGGAAACGGTGAATAAAGGCCAGGAGTCGAAAAGTGGCGTCGATCGAGCGATTCCAGGCGAACGAGATCCGTGTCGTTCAGGGCTGCTCGACATCGAGGACGACGTATATCGCGGTGGTCCAGCGACTGGGTGAGCCAGAGCGACCGAGGGTGGGCAGCGAGGGGGGAGGCTCGTCGGTGGTAGCCGAGATATCAGTATCAACGCGGTGTAATCAGCGAACCACGCCCATTGCCGCTATACTCGCTCCGTTCCGCCCACTACGGCAATTACACCCTCGAGTCACCCACTGGAGGGGAACATTAAACTCCGTTTCCCTCCCCTGGAACGTCGCCCCCTGCTCGCCTCGTTGCTCCTCGTCTCTTCGGGTTTCATTCGCTCGCCCGGCTCGGTCCTCCTCCTCTGCTCGAGGCAGACACCGCTGCCTAGACCGACTTTCCTCCGTGAAACTGTCCTCCGCTCTCCTCCTTCCACCCCCAACGACGGCGGACCCCAACCCCTCGGTCTAACGACCACGACTCGGAGGTTTACGAGTAGGCGCGGTAATGAGGACGATTAACGGATGGGAACCGTGTGGTTTCCTCGTGTGGCGGTTTTTTGGATAGATTGTTGTGGGTGGTGTGTCCATCTTGGTCTGGGAGAGCTGTTTCTAGAGATGGAATGGCATTCGGTATTTACTTGCGAATCTCAGGCAATTTTAATAGTTGAGTTTCGATTTATCTGCCTTGTCGAAATTTCTGTTAGATGTTATATGATGATATTATGTTCAATCAAGCTGTTTTTATTTAACCCTCTGATTAAATATATATGTATTCACTTGGTTCAATACACTCCATTAAGAATTCTTGTTTTTTCATTCACTGACTCGTGAATTAAAGATTCATACTCGTAAAGTGTCGATACAGAGATCGGAAACGTCGAAATATCTGATCTTTCAGGTTGTTAATTAATACAATTTCTTCAATTAGTTTTAGTGGCGCAAAATGTAAAGCAATATTTCAGAGCTCACGTATACGAAGACTGAAGAAGTTTTTAAATAGAAAAGTTGAATGACACTGGTGCTCCCTGTTAGTAATAAAAAAACAAAACGAGGGGGTAGTAAATAGAGGGTGACAGACGTTGGAACACAGTAGCAAAAGCCAGAGCCGGGAGAGATTCGTCGCGGTCTCTCGAGCTGCGATTTGTCTGCTCAATTTCACGGCCCTTTCGGAGAAAATGGGAAAATCTCTCGGCACTCGACTGCAGTGGCGAGTGTGGGAAATAGACTGTGTTTGTCCACCGTTTATATTTCACTCCCTTCTCCCAGAAGGGTGTGAGAACTCGTTCGATTTCTGCGCAATTTCTTCTAATTCCCCCCACGGGATTTAACGTCATTATTATCGATCCATAATCGCTAGACAAACTCGAGCGTCATGATCCATATAACTTATGAAGGAAAACATAACATTTGGAAAGAGATTGCCTCATTAAAAATAGCTACTTACATTTATTTTCTAAAATAGTAAAATTAAATATTGAAGATATTTCTAATTGAGTATTTCTTTCAATAAAAAAAATAAAGCAAACTTCCTTCTACTGTAAGAACTTTAAAAAATCGTACGATTATTCTCCAAATCATCAAAAGAATATGATCAACCCCAAAGACTTGCACCTAAAAATTCCTTAATAAAGAATAAATCCTTCACGTAATTACTATCGCTTGAATCTCCCTTTCCTATTACCTCCAACAAAAAGAGTCCAGTTAAATCCTTTCTTATAAAAGAGAGCCTACAACCACATCCGAAATCGCGGTCCATCGACAACCGAAACTAGCCCCCATCTGACCTCGAAAATGCCAGCTTCCCTACGAGGCACCGTCAGCACCGCAGTCGCGATAATTTAGGGTTGCTCTCGCAGAAGCATTCGCGATCGGCTGTCAATGTATCCCATGGCAGTGGTCATTTCAGAACGGATATCCGCGGCGAGGGATTATTAGTTTTCCGCTTATAGAGCGGCAGCGTCGTTTTCATCGAGCGGGTAGAAGAGGATGGCGACCAGGACGCGTCTAGGCCGTACGTTACGCTCTAGGGGAGCCGCTCTGCTCTGTCCTACGGTGGGCGTGGTTGAAATCGGGAGATGATTTATCCTTTGCGAAGCGGTAACTGCCGAGATCCTCGGCTAAACGACCGCGGTCCTTCGTGTATTAACCGTAATGCACTCTGCCGTTGCCATTGTGCCCACTGTATATAACTATACCTACCACCCCACCTTGGGTCTGGCGACCCCTCATCTGCTGCTGCTTCTTTCGAGCTCCGTGCTCGTGTGACTGGTCTACTTTCTCGTCTCGTGTTCTGGATTACGTTGCTCCGACTTTTCGATTTGGATTTTCTTGAGACCTTGAAGCAAGCTTCTAGAAGATGGTTTTCGTAGCTGTGCCCTGAAGGGATAGTTTGTGACGTGATTGATGAAATGAGGTGAGATGAGAATGAGAAAGTGGAAGACTGTGCTTGAGAGACGAACAGTTTTTAAGTGAAAGTAGTTGGAGGCAATATTATTTCGTATAGTTCCTATTAGAATACTTTAACGGTAAGATTATTTGAGTCTTTTATAATGGAAAGTGGGTTCTTTTATAGCTTTGAATTAATAAATATATCAATACTTTTTTAAAACAGAATATTTTACTAAACTGATAAAGTATATTTAGAGATGTCAAGGTTTCTTTAAGTTTTTTAATTCTTAATTCAATTTCCTGATTATCTATTCTTCATTGAACACACACGTAAACCGAAGGTGCATAAGGCATAAATCTATCTATTCGATAATTCATTTGTGAGGGTCTATCATGTAGTTCTTTGCCTCTCGCAAACCTTCGTTGAACAACATTTTGATCCGAGGTATTAAATTAAAACTGTTACCCTGCAAATATAAGGGTGTAGCGACAAAATTACAGCGATGATACCCTACCCTATATCAAGCCGATGTGCACTTTGTATCGGTGAACCCTGCTCCCCATTGTGCCCCGTAATTCCTTTCCCCTGTCGCAACACCCCAACCTCAAGTCACTGCACGATTCCATTCAATCCACTTCCTTCTTTAATGCGCGTGAGATGCATGAACGTATTGACACTCGTGTAGTCGTAAATTTTGATCGATTAGGCGGCGCATAAATTATACCTCGTTTGCTCTCGTCGGAGAGGAGATTCAGATAAGTTTTCTCAATGATACTGCAAATTACTGGCTAGCCTACACACAACTTTTTTCTCTGTTTTAAAGTGGTGATTATTAATAACATTGTATGAATATTTTGAACCATAAGGGGATGAAAGATTCAAGTCGAAAGATCACAAATTGTCTCTTACACTATTCAAAAAGGAGTAAAAGCTGCAACACCTATACTTATTAAAAGATTTAACTTCACAAATCAGATATTAACTTTTTACTATAAAAAAGAGAAAGAATAAGCTACAACATTCTTACTAATACACTCATCTACAAAACTAAGAAATTAATTTTTTACTGTGTTATAAAAAAGGAAGATTACTAATAACAGCTAAACCCTAACTCCTAGAAGTCACCACAAACCTATTCACACTTACAATCTCTAACAACCTCCAAACTTCCCTCTGCAGAAGATGCACTCCCTCCCAGGACATTCTCTCGAATCAGCTTCTCCCTCAGCGTTTCCCGAAATCACTCCCTCAATCGATTCTCGAGTTGTTTTGACAATCCCGAGTAGAATTCCTCGAAGGGGTGGCTGCGCCGCTTTTGTCGGACGCCACGACCCCGTGCGAGATCAGTGTCTCCCATGGGATCACCTTGACGCCGAAAATTGCAGGCTGTTACCGCTGGGCCGCGCGTATTTTCGCAGGCTGCGGCGCGTGCTGGTCCGTCCGAGGGGACCCACAGAAACTGCTCTGGGACCCATGCTCACCTTCCGTGAACGCCTCGTAGGCGTGACCCCATATGCCACTTTGGCCCATGCAACCTAACCGCTCGTAGATATGCATTGGTGCATTGTGCAGTCTGGCTAATTTGTACGAGGGTCTTGGGCTGAATGCAGCCAAGTGGCGCGCGCGGGAATTTTCAGTGGAGTCCTTGGAAAGAATTTTCCTTGGGACGTCCACAGATGTTGCGTGGAATCGATCTTTTCTTCGGCGTGACTTTGTAACCATGCATTGAGAGTGGAATTGAGGATTGTGGAGTTGGGGCAGTTGAGTTTTCACTCGATTCTATTGATCGAAGTGAGAGAGCTGTGGAATATTATTTATTTGTTGCTGCGTTGGGTAGAATCGTAGGAATTATTAATAATGCGTGTGTTGGGTTGAGTCTCCTTGCTGTTAAAGGTGGAAGGAATTCCTCTGTGAGATATTTTTTAACTCAATTTCATCTGTTCCTAATTTTAGTAAATGTAACTTTGTAACTACCCTTGTGATTGAACACTGTATTGAGTTCTTATTGTTAGATCAAAGTTCAGCTGTGTGAGTCTATTTCTTTTCGTAGAAAGCAGGGAATTTGAGTCTAATAAAAGAGGAAATCGATATATATATTCAGAAACGAATGATATTACACACGATACTCTCACGTTTTATTGCCTTCTTGATATACACAAGGTATTCGCAGACACTTTGCTCATGTGCTGCTCCGTCGCGGCGTATCATGGCCGTGATGCAGCTGCGACGATCGCACGGACGATCGATAGAACGTGGTCGATGGAACAGAGCATTGTTTCATGTAAATTATCTACAAGTATTACCTACGTGATACTGAATACTGTCTACGCTATGCGATATTTACAAGTGTTTCTGTGGTACGTTTATTTACAATGTCGAGTAGGAAATTGGCCGATTTTGGAGTCAGTCTATATAAATGTCAGTGACTTGCTTTAGGGGAGTGTCAATGAATGGTGAGGGTTGATCTTCGTTACTCGAGTTACAGTTTTTATGTTACAGATCAAGGTTTAATGACCAGACAGTTCTCTCTAGATTGAGGATTCTTGATCTCTGCTGATATTACTAGTGATATTTTCTCTTGCAAGCTCATAATTTTGTGAGTGAAATGAAATAGTTACTCGAGTAACAAGGTAGCATGGAAACACGTAACACTCTCTTGAATCATTAAACATTCACATTCGTTGCAAACTTTATACCACACTTGAGTTCCTGATCTCACAATTTAACTACGAAGTTCATTTTCTCAAAATTGACAACTCCCACAACTCCAAGGATCACAAGTCATATCGCTGAACAGTTTACCACTTCAGACACACATCCCTCCACGCCAAATCCACTTGGATTCAACCTGTCGCACTGAAGATGAAGTCTCACTATCGGCCAATTAACGTGACTAACATAGAAGTGGCAAAATTGCCACTATTCCTAGACTGCTGCCCAACATTTCAAGCAGCAACCACATAGTGGAGTCAACTGCTGTCACGGAATCGTGCCTTATCACACATCAATGATCTGTTAAAAACGTTCTGCACTGGCCAACTGGACGGTTACCAACGCACGAAGCGTACTCCAGAATAGTCTCTTCCAAAATACGCTATTCTCACAACTGGAAACCGAAGAAAGGTTCTCCAGTGCATCGAAAGTGTCTCACTTAGCACATGGTTCAAATAAAATATTCACAGTGAATCCTTCCCTCAGCCCACGCAACATATCAACATTTCATCCCACAAAGGCTTGTCACGTTCTTATTGCATCAAGTCCCAATTCCAGCTGTCATCATTCACTACCTGCCAGAGGAACTGAGTCCTCCTCTGTGTGGCGGAACAGTGAACGCTCTGAGACCAACGCCAACTCCTATCCCGACACCACTGTTAATAGGCGCCTGCACCTGTCCACTCAAGTTGATGGAGGAGTTGACCAGTCCCAGAGCGTCACCAAGAACCGACGACGCCGCGCTGGAGCCTGGACTCTCGCTGGCTGGCCTCACTCTAGGTGGCCTGGCACACTTCTCCATGTGGTGATGGTGAGACCTCACTGCCAGTCGACTGACGTGCACTGGAATGGGGACCACGATCCTGGTACCGCTACCAGAGTGCTGTCCAGCAGCCCCGTTGTGCCTGTTGGATGATCCAGGGGTCGCCATGCTTGTTGCTCCGGAGCCAACTCCGCCACCACTTAGACCTGCCTTCACTCTCTTCCACTTGGCTCGGCGATTTTGAAACCAAATCTTCACCTGGACCTCGGACAACTTCAGAGCGTGGGCGATGTGGGACCTCTCGGTGAGACTGAGATACTTCTTCGCGTGGAACTCTCGTTCTAGTTCCAACAGCTGCTCCGAGGTGAAGGCTGTTCGTCGGCGGCGAGCTTTGTTGTTACTGGACCCACTGGCTGAGCTGCTCTGACCGTTCTCCAGGGATCCACCGGGACTTACGTTGCTGGAGACGTTGCTGGACATTGCGTCGACTGCATCGTGGCCATCGCCTGCGACGCTGAGTCCTCCACCCTCGTCCTCGCTCTCGGCGGAGACGCGGCCATTCTCGGAGCCTGGACAGAGATTCAATTGTGAAATAAAGTGAGTGGTTTTGGGTGTCTACGTGTTTGTGTTGTGAATGTTGTGTTCTTTCTACCTTAGTTCTATTCTTATTTTAATCCTCACTTTAATGATTCCTTTTTTGTATACTTGTGGTCCTATTATTTCCTGAAATCGTTCCTTAGTACTTCCTCGTCTTCCTTAGTGTTTTCTTAAATTTTTCTTAAGATTTTCTTCTTATGAAGAAAAGTAATGTTTACTAAGTAATGTGCAGGTACTCAATAGTTCTTCAACTCTAGTGTGGAATATAAAAATATTGGAGAATCTTAAGTGTTACCAATGTCGATAAAATAAAGTAGTATTACAGATATTTTTGCATTGCATAAAAAGAGGTAATAGAAAATACAAACTTTAGGGCAAGTCATTTAGAAAATGCGTTATTTGTGTAATTTTTCTATTTCAGAGTCACTAGATATCCCTGTTTTACACCGAACAATAAATATAACACGATCCATAAGCAGTTTTGAAGTTTCCTTTAATAGTTTCCACCTGCGTGTCTAAATGTCACGCAAATGACATCAATTTGATTTCAAAAGCACGACTGTTTATACCATGGCTACGCCAACTATCGTATCATTAAGTCATTGAACGGATATATTTGACCCGATGGAAGTCGTTTAACACTGAAGTAGTTAGAGACGGAGCAGATTTAATATGCTGGACGTACAAGTCGCGCAGAGTGTACGCTTTTCATTCGAAGTTTTATTTTCTGCCTTTATTATTTTCCACGTGTGCTTCCGATTCCTCCTCGATCGACTGGACATTGTGTCGGCTTTAGACTATCGCGAACAAAGTACATAATTTCGCAACTTCGCCCGTCGCGTGGATGAAATATTGAAGAAGTATACAACGTTTCATGAAACTATAATCGGGGAATGGAAAGTTTATGAAAACGAAGCCATACCAAGAAATTTAGCTGACAGCTAGAATCGATAAAAAAGGCAGACCCTACATTCTGCAGATTACCATTGGATGAATCGAAGTATTCGATATTACACATTTGAGTAAAACGAAACGCAAACAAATTTATAAAGAGCATCAACCAGTTACACGAAGACAAAAATATTGACTCGAAATGAGATCGTGAATGACGAGCAAAAATGAAAATTGGAAACACGTTCCTCAGAGAAAGTAAGGATGAAAATAAACCATGCGAGTGGTTCTAAAAAATAGAAATAATAAGAAGCCCATAAGAAGAGAATACTATGCTTTACGTTTCCGAGTACCATATAATAGTGCATGATTGTAAGGTAAAGAAGTTAAGGAATATCTCTCATTATTTCCGCGCTGTCGATGGAAGTTCTATCCAGGCAATTGCTTCCTACGATCACGGTCGTAATGGCACAGAAACGGCGCGGGATAGAGATGTAATAATACAACCGTTTCACAGGATCGATCAGCTCGATTCTCCTATAAAGTGTAAAGACCACGAGGGGACAACGCCCGAACGTTTGTCCGCGGGGCTCTTCGAGAACGCGAGTTCGTCTTCGCTTGCGGAAGCGTTCCTGGCCCATTCAATCGAAACCCATTGAATTAATAAACAGGCAGGTGCATCAAACTCCTGCAAGTTCGCTTAGGAAATGTACGTGCCGTTCAAAGACCAAGAAAGGCAATAAACATGAAAATGAATACAAGAGGGAAACTATGAACCTGAGAACTCGCAACCAGTCTCTTCTAGGGAATTAACGTTTCAGCCATCGATTACGATCGCGATAATGGTGAATTAAATAGTGAACCTCTTATACTCTGTCATGTTGATGGATAACGTTTTATGTATTCGTGGACTGGAGAATGAAAAATGTGTCTCTGGTGAGAGATATTGGCTTCCATTCTGGCGAGAGTTTCAAATGATTAAGAAATGAGCTTATTGTGACAGTTAATACAAAGTAGATACTAAATAATCATTTGTAATTTTAGAAAAGTGAAGAATTTGAATTTATTTGTCGTAGTTTGGAGATAAGTAGAGGTAGGTACTGGAAATAATTGCAAACTAATTACTTCACTTACAATTATAAGTAGTTTATGTACCATCTTAATACACATATACTCATTGGATGACTGATATAATTTAGTAGCCTCATAAAAAAACTTCAATGCAAAGTCACAGTCTCCTCAGAAAAAAATGTCACAAGTATGCACTTCCAATTTTCAAAAATAAGACATTCAAAACCATCAAAACATTTTCTGATTTGATGAAGCTGAATCGGTTCAGGATTCCAAGAATTTTCAATTTGAGGAGTTCAAACGTAGAGATCTATTTTTACAGAGCCCGTAACTGAGTTGACCGAAGTTTGCAAATGGCTCGAGTTTTATCCGACCTCGGGGTTGCTCGAGTTCCATTATCGCTGCGATTATTAGGAAAATACGCGGTGCACTGCGTCATCGATACGCTTTCTAGTCTACTGTACGGTGAAAGATTGGCGATTCGCCAAATCGGTGTTCGATCCGGTTCCTGCACCCGTCGGAATGGCGCGATGCAGCCAGACCCATACGTCTTCGTGATATATTCCTGTCCAACGGACATCTTGAAAAATGGAAACAGATGTATTCCCTCGGCGATCATCATCTTTTCACGATCATAGTTGGAAACACTTTGTCATACTTTACTACCGTGAACGAGACTCTTTACGTCATTAATAATAACTGGGAAGCAAGTAGCTTGACTTGCTTCTGTGAAGAAGTAATGGATTCTAATTCCTTTTCAAAAGACTCTAAGGTATTCACCAGACACCTCAAAGGTAAAAAATTTGTACTCGAACTATATCTTTTAAAATTTCTAAAATTCAGGTTGCCACAGAATTGCTGAAATTATGACAAAAATACTTGCTATACGAATATTCTGAGGGAAAAATGACAATGAATCTCGAAATTTAGATAGAGATATAATTATATCGCCTGTGTTAAATAAATTTAACATTAGGTAAATATTACGTCGCTAGTAAATTCCATTTCACGTTTCCTGAATAACAGCATCGCTGTTCTATAAATAGGTGAATAATACTTGCACAAAGACCTACATTCTACATATGTAGACTATACCAATGTAATCGAATTTAAACGACAGTTATTCGTTAATACAATATTCATGAGGTGATTTCACGCAGATTAAATCAATGTCGAATGAAAATTAGATCAATGAGAAATCGATATTCATAAATTATGCAAAATCACTTCATAACCGATCTGATTATTACATCTAACAATGTTAGATGTACAAATTCGTTAATGAACGAAAGGAAAATGTCTGACATGATTGCTTCGAGTAAGCGAATTTCGGCAGTCTATTAACCGTATCGATTAATCGAAGGGTCGTAGAAGGGGACAGCTCTTTTTTTGCTAGAATTTCTGTTCTCCTTGCAAAGAGCGACACGAGGCGATCCTCCCTTGTCGTGTCGGTCGTCACAGGGTCCACGATGGGCAATGCATACGAAAAAAAATGAAGGAGCAAAGAAGTTACGGAGAAAGCAGAGACTGAATTGCTTTCTGCGAAAAATACAGCAGAGAGAAAAGAAAACTATAAGAATTGGATTCGAATGGCAATGTAAGCATGTTTTGTTAATACTTTGTTAGCTGAGTAATTATTGTAAAGGCTGCAAGTAAAAATATCATTCGTTTAACTTTTTCACAACCTTACAACGCCAAAATTATAATTACAAAAGGAACTAAATTATTAAAGAATTTTATACACTTCACATTTTTAAGCAAAGTGTCTTTTTAATACATATTAATAACCTGTGCATTCTTAAAACCCCAGATCCATTAATTTAAGAAAAGATCAATTTTGCGAAAGCAATTAAATGTTAGCGATGTCTACGCTGCAAATTTCATCAGTCTTCTTTCCATTAAATATTCCTATCTCTCAAACTGTCTCTTAAATTTTCATTTTCCAAGTTGAAAAGATTGATCGGAGGCATTCTATACGAACAACGATAAATAATTGATATAAATCATGAACAATATGTTTCCATAAGCTAAAACTGAATACAACTGTCTCAGCAATTTATTATTCTCTTACGAAACAAGTTTCATTTATTAACAGCAGGTAAGTGCAATTTACATCATTGTTACTTGATATACCTATGCATACTTAATACTCAGCTGTAAAAGGTTCTATAGACGAACACTTTGCGCACGATGCGGCATGATTAGAGGGTGGAACTATAGGAATCGTCAAAGAAAACGCTTCACCGCTCTCGACACCGCGAGTCGATGGGTGTACGTATTTCTGGACGTGCCACATAAAATTTCAATCGCTGTTATTAACCATGTCCCAACCGATGTCATGTTTGACGTCACTTGAACTCTCGATCGATACGGCTAGCTGTTACTTAACCACGTTGCTGCTAAATGAGCGATGTTCCTTAATGAGCAGACGACTTGGAATAACGATTAAATAATTGCTGCCCTTTGCCAAATTTGCAGCACCGAGATTTGGGACATAGCAATAATGCAACAGGAAAAGAGGTAAATAAAAAATAATTGCATTTATTCGAATGAGAGTGCAAAAACGAAATGATAATTTCAATTTCTGATATGTATTAAATTAAGGCAATAATTTCATTCTAATGTACAGCGTAAGAATAAGATTATTTTAATATGGCAGTATGTAAGTTCGACAGTTATATGAAATAAAATTAATAGGAAATACGGAGTATATTAATAACATGAAACTGGCACGTTCTAATTTAATTCTTCATCCGTATCCGGTACGATAATAATTAATTCATGCATCGATCTCTAGAGAGAGAGTAATTATTAGGTAGCTTCCTTCTCCCGCGTCTCTAGTTAATAAGTTCTTTAAGGTGCTATCAATTCTTCAAACATTCAACGGTGTCACGAAGGTGGGAGTTTCATTCATTAGACAGAGAAACTGATTCACTAAATAATTTCATTTAAAACGATCGATCCCGTCTTTCATCCCAGCCTCCTTTCAGAGTTTCAAGCTTCATTAGAAGGTTTAGATTAACTCGAGGATCAGCTGATTCATTGTTAAATATCGCATCAGCGAAACACACATTCAGGTTTACACTATTTCTGTTTTGTCACTTTAGACATTTTCGGGACAGGTAATCTTTGGAAAGACTTTCTATCAATATAACAGTAATAAATGGAGCAGTAAAAATGCTGTTAGTGTTCTCTTATAGAAATACACTTAATTCAGTGAATAAATTAAATTTGTCAGGTGAATATTAATTTGATATACCAACTTAATGTGCTTAGAAATTTTCTGCAAGTTTAATTGAAACCACTCTTAAAAATTACTGTTCTCAATTTTAACCAATTCAGATGTTCAAATAGAATTATATTAGCGAATAATCAATAGTGTTTTAATTTCGGTGGAAGTTTCATGAATCGGATGACCTTTTGAGTAAACGAGAACTGTAAATTTAACTGTATTATATAAATTTATGAAATAGAAAGTCAAATTAGAATTTTTGAAGGTGATCCTTGGGATACAGTGACCAAGAGTATGTACAATCCTCAAACTAAAAGTATTTAATTAAAATATTTAGACCCAAATGAAGGAAACGCTAACTATATCCCAGACAGTGGTACTGTTTTGCAGAAATCATTAAACGATAATTAACTAAAATGGGTTATCTGTAATTTTAGAGTGTTTAATTCAACGAGAAGACTGAAATAAAGATATAACAACGAATAATAAAAGATATTTCAATGCTTGATAAATAAAACGTGCATGTAAATAAAAATTGCTCATTCACATCTATTTTACTCACTTTCTATTTCTTCATTTACTATTGCATATTCAGTTACTATTCTCCTTCTCTAAAATTTCGATAATTCAACCTCGAAATCATAATCAGTCACGTCAAAATCACATAAAAATGCCACGAACCAAATTTTGAAAATTTCCATACTGTTCCAACCCAGCCTGACACATATGACACCAAAGTATCTGACGATCGTACAGTATATGTATGTTACATATGTCCTCAAATTATCCGTGAGTAAAATTAACGATTTTAATGAAAAAAAAGCCAACCCTCTAAAGGTTAATACCACAGAAAAGTCCACCAACAAAATATCTATGCATCAAGGCAGATAAAAGGTTCCCAACGTTGAGGGGGCCAACGATAAAGAAGGCCAAACGTCTCGATCACCGCGTTGAACGTAACGATCAGCACACCGGTACGGTTCGGCATGGTGCGTCATAAATGACCGATGACAGATTCCTCGAAGCCATTTCGTTGCGCATACGAAATCGCCTCGGCCGGCGGTACATCAATAAAAAGCGATCGGCCACGAATAAATGCGCGCGAGAGACTTCGTCGATCGTACGTTCGCCCCGCCGCCTTCGGAAATACGTGCTCGGCGAGTTTCGACTTTCCATATTTGACGGACTCCCCCCTTTATTGTCTCGACTGAAACCCATTATGGCTCTATTCACGCCGCTCACGATTATCGGATCGCGTCCTCTGAATGATCTAGAATCTGATGAAGAGAACGATACTTTGAACCTCGTGCGACGAACGCAGGGTCAAAGTGACCCTGAATATAATACAAGATGACGAAACTGTAATAAATTTATTTTTAAGAATGATACTAAAAGGTCAAGTGAACAGAAAGCTGTAAAAATGAAGTATACAAAGTACAAACTACGTTTTTATGTATAATTGTTCCTCAAAAATAGTTTGCAATAGAAACTGTATTGTGGATCAAAATGACTCCCCATTCGTCTCCTGCGTTCGCTGAAAACCGTTCGCCTTCCGAAGGTTAAACACGTAGGATCAATCGGAGGGTTCGTTCACCTGATCTTGTTAATTTAGGCTGCAGGCCCAATTAGGTGGATTCCAGTTGAACGAACGTTTTGCACTGAAATGCAAGAATTCCTTTCTCCTACTATGGAGAAAGGAAGTAACTAAAGAAAAATGTGAAATTGAGCTTTCTACACTTTTGGATCATTTTGAACATTTTATGTCTTTTCTTAGTGCAAAATATCAGGCAAATATTTTTAGTAGATACTTCTTGTCTCCATAGTTGTGCAGTACAGTACCCTATTCTCTAATCTATTCACGAAGGAGTAGGTATTAAAGGAATAGCCATTTATTTGAGTCAAGAGACATATACCCACTTTGTACATAAAAGTATGAATATAAATGATTATAGATGTATACAAGAAAAACAATTTGTTCATTCTTATAAAATAAAATAAGACGACGACACATGTGAAATGCTCTTACACTATCAAACTTCTACTACACATAGGTACCACCAACCAACTAAATTTCAACCCATTCCTCATCACTTCTGTCCCTTTCTACTTCACTCAAAAAAAACCCCCCCAAAAAAAACAAAAAACAGAAAAAAGAAACCACATAGCCTAAGAAGACTCCACTCCTCGCAGCATTCAAATCCCTACCGCAATTCCTATCTCCTTCCAGAAATCTTCCAACGCGCCCCAGCGACAGCGGCGATGGAAAATGCATTGGATAAACCGCCTCGATCGATCAAATTTTCGAACGTCGCTGGTGCATTCGAGGAAGAAGGGTTCTTCGTCGAAGGGTCGTCGCGCGTTTGAAATTCGGCCAGGATTCGCCGAGTACCGTATCGCGGACTTAAACGCGTGCGCGCACGGAATTTCACGTTGCTCGCCTCTGTGTGTGCCAAACGTGTGGGGATTCGACTTTGGGACAGACATAATTTATGCACGCTACTGTGCATCTCGGGCCCTTTGCCGGCTTCGGTCGTGGCGACAGTATTCGTAGCCGAGGATACGTCGTCAGAATTTGTAAGCGGCCATCGTGATTTTTTATCGATTCGCGTTTCTCAAACGAGCAGGTGTTTTTCGTTGCAAATGTTTGAGACGTGTCGCGTGCTCCTTTTCAGTATTTTTGGGAAAGTCGAAAAGATGAGACGTAAAAATAGATTTAAAACAGATTAGATGGTTTTAAAAGAACATCGAAAATAATGAATATCGGAAACTGGAAAGAGTTCAATTGGAAACCTTTACTGTAAAACGGGACAGAAAGACACAAATTTAGGATAATAAAATGGGTCAATGTATAATTCATTGAAGGAATCTTTTTAATTCGCTGATTCTGAATATTTCCGAGATAGTCTTTTTATTTTTTGGAGATCAAAAAAAATTCAATTGTTACTATTCTAAATGTAATGGAACTGAGATACTCCAGGAATTTTAAAATAGCTGTAAGTGAATATAAAGTTTCTTCATTTAAATGAGTCAACGAAATATAGATGAACCAAGAAGCAAGTAATTATATTTGAAATGACACTTCCGTACATATGATAGCCGCGAAATTAATGCAATTATAGTAACGAAATCGATAAAACCGATGTTACTGTTCTAATATGTGGTTCATCGATCGATGAGAAATTTAATTATGTTACCAGCACGACAGCGTTTCGTCAGTGCTAGAAATAATTGAAACAATCACTCCCGCATCCTGTTAACGCTAACAACCGTCAGACGTCGGGCTACAGCATAGAACTTGCGCGTGTATCGAATACGGAATTATGGCCGCAAGTTAATGGCAGAATATAAATAAATAGGCATTTCAGGATCCCGCTCTCGCGTGATGATGCACTGTCTCTAATAAACTGCAGGAACCAGCAGTGAGGACGTATCCCAAAATTAACTGGGTTTGCTCCAAAAATGTTACTCTATAGTAAATAGTACACACGGGGACACATAGACAAGAAATGACCAAAACTCTCAAATTCATACCTCAGTGTGTTACAAAGATGATCAATTTGCAATTTTACAAATTGGAGTATTAAGAAAATTCGAAACATCAGAGTTTCACTAAATAAGCAAATATTACATACACGTATAATAAAATTGATTTCAATTGCATAGAGTAGTGTAAATTGTATTCTTGTGTGAGAATGTACATGTTAAATTTAAATAGTATCTCCTATTTAAAAATTGACGAATTTCATATAAATTGCAACATAACATTAAAGATTAAAATTAAGTTTCGAATCAAGCTCATTAGGATAATATATACATACATGATCAAAATGCTAAAAAAAATTAGTACACATCTTATAAATACTATATAGGTAAAAATGTCAAAGAAACATGGTTAAAAAGCAATCAATGTCATATCACCTCTACGAATGCTTACATCAGAAGTACCATAGAATTTCCAGGTTCTCCTAATAAAAAGTAACAATAATTAATTGTGTATGAAAAGACTCACCATGCCGTGACTTCGAAAGATCATGAACAGGTGAAGCAGGCGAGTCGATGCTACCATCGTCCTCACTGTCTGTGAAACTGGTCGATCCACGATGATTGCTACGCTGACAAGCGGTCGGGTAAGCCGCACCTTGGAGATGATTTGCTCCTGGGCCCATGTGCTGCGACAATCGGCTTTGATAGAGATCCTGAGACGGATAACTGGCCGAAGTAGGTGCGGGCAACATTGGGACACCGGAAGTCCCACTGTTGCCATACATCCGCATTGGTAGCCATGCACCGTATAGGCCAAGGGGTACGCCGAAACCTGGAAAATTAAGAATTATTAATAGATATCTTATACCAGATATCTTATTGCACTGTGTTCAAAGTGAAGTAGAATTATACACAATTTTACCGAGCTTTTGTACTGCATTTAAGTAAAACGAAGTACAAACAAATTTATAAAGAACATCATCCAATTACATGAAGATAAAAATATTTACTGGATATAAAATCGCGAGTCCTAAGCAAAAATAAAAATTGTAAATACGTTCCTTAAAAAATGTAAGAATGTAAGTGAGGAAGTGGTATTATATTTTTAAAGAAATATGGCTTATATTCAGAAATAAACTTTTTCGATCACTCTGCTCAATGCTAAAATAGGTCTCTATATTTGAGAGGTTCCATGAACTGGGTGCACTCAATATGCATGAATAAAAGGAATTTAAAAAGAGCGAAGTCATTTCGTATTGATTGAAGGACATGTGAGGTCGCAGGATGAATGGTGTAAGTTTGGGGTTGGCCACAGTTGCAGTAGGTATACCGTGAGATCGAAGATAACTTTTAGCAGAACTTGTTTTAAGAAAGAAATGTCATTAGACGCTGAAACTAGGGCGTGAACCGGTGAATTATGCATACCACATCCTGTAATTGTGATGTCTGGGTTAGGATGTCTGTTATAAAATATGTAGCTGCGAGTAATTATTCAGGAGGCAGGATATTTCTTGATATAAAACGGTCTATTAATCTTATTGAAAATTATGTCATCGTCTACTTAGCCAATAGTATGTGAATACCTAATACGATAATGGCATTTTATTTGAGTCTAATTTAGGTAAATACTGTGACTGGTCAGTGCAATTTTAATGTAATTCTATATCTTATGATTCTTTTGACTAGTAAGACATTCGTGATGGAAATTTCCTGTTTAAAGAATTCAGCGGTTGTTAATGAAAATGCAAATACTAAAATAAGTATAATTATTCAAAGTGTAAAATAACTGAATTGGATATGATATTTAGATCGTCAATTTAAAGATTGTTAAACATATGTTAAGCACACAAATATTGTCATGAGGTTACAATAGTTATCTGTACATCTACGTAATGTAACTACAAAGATGCTATCAAATCTTCGACAATGTAATACTTTTTATAACTGATATCGTTCACAGTCGGAATTATCTTCTATTTATCTACTAACTCCCTTATTGAATTCCTGTTACTCGGATATTTATACAGATTCTTATGCTTTTTAAATATACAAGCCTTCTGTATTCCTCAAAATGAATATAGGCACTCCTACAGTAAGTATAAAAATTGTTAGACGTATTAAATTTTTAGAATAACCAAACATATAGCACTTAGTTAGCAACAAAAGTTAACAACCCACTAAAATTAACAAATAAATCACAACTATTAAAACTACCAATGTAATCACCACTTCGACAATTGTACTTACTAGTTATCATCAAAATTATTCATCAGTAGTCACAATTCTAATTAAATTCCCTTAAAACTGATAGCCCCGAAACAAATCTCATAAATTGCCAAACAAAAACGTGTTAATATTAAAAAAAATAGGAGAAATCGAAACTTTGAGTCTATTTTAACGTACGAGAAGCAAAATATCACGATTGTCAACATGCACTTTGAACGCAAGGAACTAACCAGGGGGAAGCGCGCTCGCAGCCGCAGTCGCCAGATAGTGTCTCTGATAAAGATACTCTCTGTCACGATCAGAGTCCTCTTCGTTGTCGTTCGCCTGATCCTCTTGCATCCTGGAGTCGCAATTTCTCTTCTGCGCCCCGCCATTGCCGATCAAGCTCTCGATCGTGAAAGGTTTCGGAGTTGGTCGTCGGGACGACTTCGATTCCGCGATCGAGGACTCGAGCTCGTCGCTCGCGGATCCGACGTCGAGTTCCGTTTCCTCCACGCTGGAATCCATTCTCTTTTTTCTATGTCGATCTCGATTCGACAGAGGCAATGGGATTTACTACTTCATGGTTGAACGTGCTACCGTGTCGAGTGGCCGTTTGCACTTTGTGTGCCTCTGTTTCGAGTGCAAGAACGA
This sequence comes from Calliopsis andreniformis, assembly GCF_051401765.1. Lineage (NCBI taxonomy): Eukaryota > Metazoa > Arthropoda > Insecta > Hymenoptera > Andrenidae > Calliopsis > Calliopsis andreniformis. The sequence continues at coordinate 9,133,975 of NC_135073.1, read as the reverse complement.
GGCGAGTTGAAGTCTCTTCTTATTTTAGGAAAACGACGTGACGAACGTTCTTTATTTAATAAATATTAATCTGTCCTTTAGTATTTTGGAACATCTACTGTATTATGGTGACTCAGAAAGTCTTTATTGAGTAGAGTATAAGTGAGTTTGGGAATTGCAAAGTTGCGGTTATCTTAATTGCCTTATGTGAATGAATCAGTTGTAGAAAGGAAAATAGTACAGTAATGTTAGGGAAATATTTACACTGGCATTTTGAATGGACTATTTATAAGACTCTTCTGAGATATTCACTATAGAATGTGACAGTTTTGTTATGAGATGGTACTTTTAGAGTTTATAAACATCCATAGCTTTTAGCACATTAAAATTAATAACTGTGGGTACTTCTTGTGTAATGCTTCTGGCAGTATTGGTTCTTATGTCAGTGAATAATATATTTTTACGATACTGCACTATGTAGGATTGAGATTCCCAGGGTATTGATTTTATAGTTCCAAGCGATCGTATATCACAGTTCTCTCATTGTTAGAGTCACATCTTCTTGTAAATCTCGTAATCCATGGATCAACCCCTCACAATACCAATCCTCAAGCACAAGATTCGTACAGTTTTTCCGATCAGCCAAGTCTCTAGGTACTAATTTACATTTCAGATTTTAAGCGTCGCTGATTAATCGCAATATTCAACGCAACTAGCAACACTTATGATCTTCACGTCAAATTACCTATCATGAAGAAACCTATACCTCGTGGTTGTCAGATGGTCTTATGTCCATCCAACTTGGTTCATGTTTCTTCCACTTGCACCATGAGTAACATTGCCATGTACACAAAACGTCTTCCTTTCTTCAAATCTCTAAATTTGCATCCTTGATCTTCGGCATTGTTGGTCCATAATATATCCAACCACACAGTGTTCAATCCTCACTTTGGGTTGCTGATTTCCAAGCATACACGCCACTCTAAACATTTACCATGGTTTTCAATATTTTACTACAAAACTATATTTGATTCCTTTCCAGTATAAGTCCTCGTTCATATTCTTCAGTGTAGAATCCACAAGCTCCTAGGTATGTATCACATGAATTGATCATAACTGTAGTCACAATTATCCCTAAATCTCGTTAACTTTAAGGACAATTGAAATATCACAATATCAATTCCCAAACACATTTGTAATCTTTTTGATCCTCCAAGTCTTCAGATACAAATTTGTCTTTTAAACTGTAAACATCGTGATTCTCCGAGAAAATGGGGATCTTTCCACAGACAATGTCTATGTGTGTCTTATTAAGTTATCAACAGTGATGAGAGCAGTTTCAACATTTGCATAGTACCTAACACCTCATTAACTCCGAATCCCACAATCTCTAAGTTTCAGATCTCCAATAGTACACATCTCTCAAGATTCAAATCTTTAAAGCCACAAATCCCAAAGGTCCACATCTTCAAAGCTCCAAAAGTCCAAATCTTCAAAGCTACAAAATTTCAAAACTCGAAACCTCCAAATCTCTAAAGTTTCAGATCTTCAAAAGGTCACATCTCCAAAGGTCCAAGGTCCCAGAGATCCAAGTCTCCACAGATCCAAGTCTCCAGAAGTCCAAATTTTCAGAAGCCCAAATCTCCAGAAATTCAAATCTCCAGAAGTCCAAATCTCCAGAAGCCCAAATCTCCAGAAATTCAAATCTCCAGAGGTCCAAATCTCCAGAAGTCCAAATCTCCAGAGGTCCAAATCTCCAGAAGCCCAAATCTCCAGAAGTCCAAATCTTCAAAGCTCCAAAATTCCAAAACTCCAAACCTCCGAGCCTCCAAACCCCGAAGACTCCAAATTTTCGACTCTCAAAAGTTTCAAATCCTCAAAAGTTCACATCTCAAAAGGACCAAATCTCCAAAGCTCCAAGTCTTCAAAGCTCCAAAACTCCAAACCTCCAAACCCGCACTCCAAATCCTCGAATCCCCAAAAATTTCACTCGATCCCCAGCCTCCCGAGTCAATTTACTATCCACTCGAACTGTCGCTGAGCGACCTTATTTCCATACACCGAATCACTGATCCGCGATCGTTGCCATGTTGACCGAGCGCATACGTAATCGGCGAGAAGGAAGAGAGGGACGTGGCGAGGGCAAAAGAGAGAAAGGCCACGTGTAGCGATGACTGTATCGGGCACGAGTCGACGGGCAACTGTCGTTCGGCGCCAAGCCGCATTTCAATTGCTGGGCCGCGGTCGTGGCGCGCCGACTCGCCGCGGCAAGGCAGCTGGCGTGGCCGCACAACCGCACGGTTGCGGTTACAAATCCAACGCGATTGGTCGCCCCTCGAGCCAACTGCGTGCCCGGACGCGCCTACCAATCCTTGGACCGCCATCTTGCCGTGCCCTGGCCGCTTTTGTCCTTTCGCGATCCGCGAACCAACTCGGGACAGAGGCTCGCTGAATTCTGCTCATACTCGGCCAGTCACCCCGCTTCACCCCTGTCATCGATTCCTCCTTAATTGCTTCTGGCTTGCTTGTTGAAACCCACTCTAGTTGCACCTTGGAGTGGCTCCTGCAGCGATGTGGAAGAATTGGGATGCATCCATTTGGCGTTTTGGAGTGCATGGTTAGAGAGATGCTTTGAAAGTTTTTTTTGTGAAAAAAAGTTTGAAGACTGAAAGGGTGAAGATTTTTCTTGAATCCTGTTTCATATTTATTTGATAAATTGCGAGCATCTGGGTTTTTGAAATTTTTCTTTATTATATTTTGGAGTATTTTAATAACGTGGTGCGGAAAGATGAAGAGAAACTATTTTTTGAGAGGTGGTGATTGAGGGGATAATTGAAGGGTGAACGATGGAGTAAAAAGAATCCTTGCACTCTGTTTTAGGTTCTTGTGGCAGACTTGGAATTCCTTTATCTCTTTATCTTTCGTGTATTTTGGAGTAGTTTAGTAAGGTATCCCAATGGCATAAAGGGGAGTTGTATCCTTCAAGGGGTGAGTAGAAGGAAGTTTGAAGGGAGAGTAATAGAGACATCGAGGAATTGTATATGTGTTAAGGGAAGATGAATTTGTAGTTAGGAGATAATATGAGATGAGAGGATGCATTTTGGAGTCCTATTGTCTTCCACATGCCAACAGATAATGTCTTCTGTTTCCCAAATTTAATCAATTACAGAATTTCCTTGACATAGGTTTATACCTATTTTATTGACAAATTTGTGACAAAAGACACTTCTGAAATGAAGTCATGCTCTTAGTAGCCTACGTTGGTCGTATCAGAGATGATACATAGTGCACTCAAACAAAACATTTCTGGCTTTACATAGGTAATTTGACCAGGGAAAACTGTACACCAAAATCTAGAATTCACATATCCACTCCCTATAATACATACACACTAAAAAAATCCTAGTTCCTATTCCCTAGAATCCAGAACCTCACCAATTCATTTCTCTCATTTTGCCCACAACTTCTGCTTCAAATCTCCTCAAACAACCTTCACGTAACTCGTTAAATCACGCTTCTCCCAAATCATATCACTGATTCTACTTTAAACACCACAACTAATCACTAACACCACTAGCACCTAACACACAAGTGACTCTATCAAAAAGCGACACACCTCCAAAATCTCAAGCAAGGTACCCACTCACTACCCAAAAGGGTCTTCGAAATCACCAAAAGTCTCGATGTAGCAAGGCCAGTGTTCGACGTTAGACGGTCAATCCCGATGACGTCGAGCGGATTGACACCCAGAAGGGAACATCATTATCCTGCGCCTGGATTGGCTCGCGCCAAGATCGACTGGATAAACGCGCTCGTTAAGGAGCCGTGGTGCGGGGGTGGCACGGTGGGCAGCCTAATGGGAAACACGTTCCGCGGCGGCATTCGCGAGCGAACGATAAAAATACAAGGGGACGACGCGACGGCCGGTGGGCTTATGGTAAGCGCGCATCGCGCTGAAAGCGAGCTGGCTCGTTAACGCTGATCGCTTTGCATACTCATTATGACGTAAATACACCCACGTGACGACGATGCACACGGGTCTAATAACGTGTCGATTATGCGCGGGACCTGAGCTGCTTGCAAGTCGTTTATTGGTCGATAGTTCAATGAACATTGGTTTCGCTAGTGATAGGGGAAGATTGTGATCTACATAAACTCTTAACTGAAACTCACACTTAATTGCATTGAGTTAAGAGTTAAGTGATAGACTAGTACTGGAATAGTATTAGAGGTTTCAATAAACGCAGTTCAGAAAGCTGTATTCAACACCTTGGTGAAGGTAGGATCCTTGCAGAACATTTGGAAATTTCTTCCAAAAGGACATGACTTATATCTAGTCAAATGCTTCAGTAATGAGAACTGTTTTGTAGTCAAGAAGACTAGAAATATCTAACATGGACTACAGAATACAGGAGACAAGATACCATCTTACAGTTCCCTTATTTCTTGAAGGATTAAGCAAGAAGAAGAAGAAACGCAAAGACCAGGGGATTCAATTAGCCGCTGGCGCATAATTCCTCGTTCGTCATAAAGAACCACGGTGGCAGGTTACACCCATGCGTCGTTTGTCCCGTTTGTAGGCGTTTCTGAGCTGGCTAATCGGCACATCACGCTAATAGTGACGCTATTTCGGCACTCGTTAACGCGACACGGCTCTAATTGAGCCTCACAAAATCTAAAGTTAAACGTCTGGTCGTTATACAAAGCGCAAGGCCATGCATCTTCGAGCTCGTTGTGACCACGCCGCGCCTTACCGATCTCCTGCAAACAAGGACACCATGAAGAAGAAACGTTTTCGTAATTCCTTGCCAGCGGCGATCATTTTAATCACACTCACCTACCTTCAGAACAAATTCATTAAGAGGATTATTGAATTATCGAATAATTATAGTCGTTCGAGGATGCTGTCTATCAGACCTGATGTTCTAGCAATTTTTAGATATTATGGACACGTCCTTTATGGGGTGTTGTCAGGGGAAGTTTATCGTGCGAGGAAACGGTCTGAGCAAGTTATTCGGGTAACAGCGGAAATGAATATCGACCGGATACAGAGGTTGGCAAAGCAACACTTAACGGGTTGTAAAGCGAGATGAAAGCGCTGGGAGTAAAAAATGGGGAAATGCCAGTTACTTTTGCGGAGGAACGTAATTAAAAGTATCGAATTCTGAGAATGAACTGCACTGCTGGAAACGATGAAAACAGGTCGATCGTAATTGTCAATTCGATATGTCAGCTACAGTCAGAATATTAATATTCCCACAACCCTTCAATTCCAATACTCGAAGTAATTCTTAACGAGCAAGTAATTCTTTACATGATTCACTGTTTCATCGTTCGGGATTAGTTCATGAAGTGCCAGAGCTTTCTAAAGTTACAATTGGAAGACATTTCATCGTTATTTATAGATCAGCCTGTAAATTCTCTGTGCCCTCCCTTCTAATTATTTCATCATCAATATTCTCATCATACTTCGTCACGCTTCTCTTTTGTTTTATAGAGGAATAAATTTTAGAATTAACGGTAAACTGCATACTAAAAGCTTACAATACTCCAATTCATTATATAAGATGTCTCAGAATTCGTAGTACAAGTGGGAAGGGAGTGATACTACATGAAAATATAGAATGAAAATATAGTCGAAAATATAGTCGAAAATATAGAATAAATTCTTTTCATATCATGTTTCGTTTTCAACAGAATTAAGATTGAATTTTGATCAGGTACGAATGTGCAGAAGTATAGCTTTGGATGCTTGAAGAATAACGCGAGGTGGGGGGAACACTTTCGGTCTGACCACTGACTGTCTCTACTGTAAGCTAGGAGCATTCCTCTTTCACTGTTTAATCCTCAAACACTCACAACTGTACTTCGGTACACTCGTACTCGGTTAAAAAAATAAAAACATTTCATTCTACATTTTCGTCTCATTTGTTCGTGTAGAATCACCCCTTTCCCACTTATACCACTAGTTTTGGAACATCCTGTATAATGCTACTAAATATTCAAATACAGAACATTGAATAGTAATAAGGAATCTTTGATTTCATACCTCAAAGTACCACAAGCATTTCATTCTTACACAAGCTGCATTCAATTCTTCAATTACTCTTTCTCAAGCCAAGCACAAAAATCCCATCGACTCAGAACTGCTAGTAAAAGCAATTCCTCCTATTAAGACATCTCAACAAGCATCCCCTTGTCCTCGTTTGCTCGCGGAATCCCGAAATTACAGAGAATTTCGTCGAGCCGCACTTCGTCGCTCGTGTACCGTAGAGGGCGAGCGTCGACGCGCAAGGAGATTCAGACACGAATACTCAGACGGTGCTAAATCTTGTCTCGCAGCGGGCTCCTCTTTATTTTGCCACGCGGAGGCGTCGTTGCGCGACTCGCGAGCTTTCGTTACGCACGTGTGAACGGAAACGTCGACTCTTAAACGCTTCGGCTCTTAAGAGACGCTCACCGCCATCGCGATCTTTAATTGCCTGCCGTTTCGCGTGCGGGAAAACAGCTATACAGTGTCATTCATAATACCTCGAACGACCGTACGTGCACGGAAAAACGAGGCAAGTAATTTACGATGAAACGTGTTTATTGACTGCACAGCTTAGTACGCGAACTGTGTGTCTCAATTCACGACAGAGTAAAGTGTTTATTGGTAATAAAATAACCCTTCTAGCTGCAGCTTCGTGCAACCTGTCTGACAGCATACTTGCGTATACTACTTCGTTTTAAGGAGTTTAGGGTTCTGTGGGTCGCCTGCAGATCTTGCTCAAATTATTTCAGTAGGTTATGAGACTTATTCAGAACTCACTGGTTCATTATTGAGTAATTGATGAGTTGCTAGATTATGTAACTTGATGAAACTTATTCGGAAAGGTTATTACAAATGAACCACAAAATCATGAAGGTATCGTAAAATGGGGTAAATGGAAATATAGCTCTAGGTTAACAGTATTAGTAATGGCAAATGCTATTTAAATAGTATCACCTGGAGTTATGTTTCTTTTGATCCCATTTTACGGTATTTTGGAAATAATTTCCAGAAATAATTCTACCAAGGATTGGATTACCAATTTTCTATCAAATTATTGAAAATTTGTTCTTCTCTTTCAGGGAACGAAATAAATAGAAGACAGTTCTGTAAAAATCATCACAGATTAAAATTCAAGATCCCTGCGGTTAGAATAATTATGAACAGTCCTGTACATCTTCACCAACTCGCTCCCTTTTCGACTCTTCTTTCCTTTTATCCCCCTCGAACAATTTGTCCTCATCGCGTTCCTCTTCCGCCTCTCCGCTTTCGAACGCTTCTTTTTCTCCTCTTTCTTGCGTTTATGCTACCACACCGAGTCGAGTCTTTTCTTTTCATTTGCGGTTTAATGGGACGTTCGTGGTTCGCGGTGATTTACAAGGGAGCGTTCTTTCCAGCTCGGCATAAAATAAAGCCGCAGGGATGAATTAGAATCGGCCATCCTTGGCGAAGAGGTAGAACCCTTCAAATTCTAAGAAGCACTCTCCTATCTTCAGTGTACAATTTCCTAGATTACATTTTCCAAATAATTGTAGAATTTTATTTCTTACTATCTTCTGAACCTTTAGAATACTATTATTCTCAATTTATGAACTGAACAAAGTATGTCTCTATTTGTTCCTCGTTTCAACTTCAGTCAAACGTCTACGTTTCCAGGACCTAAGTTCCACCAGCTCTGGTTCCACGAAAAATGCGAGTTTCCTTGAGCCACCAGCGACCAGAAGACACTCAAATCCATCATCAGAACGGAACGTAAACGCTTGACGAGGCTCAAAAGAGCCAACAGCGCTGCGCTTGCGTTTCCAAAGATAGCACCTTCGAAAGGGGAAACACGCGGATGGAAAAGGAGGGTCTAGAATTCGCGATTGGCGGCGTGGCATTGCTCGCGTACACCGCGGAAACGAGAAGGGGTGCGTGCGCGAGGGTGAACACCAGAAATCGATGGTTAGCAAATTGGTGGGCGTCGTGAAAACCGAGACGGCGCGCTCAGCGTGCCTCTGTAATGGATTATGCGGCGCCCCTGCGTGGCTTTGCGCAAAACAAATTATAAGAGACGAATGGGAGGAGGTGATGCTGAGCAATACCTTTCTCGAAACTTAATGCACCTTGATGTAGCGGTGGAGTTAGAACTCCGATAAAGTTAAGTATTTGACTCGCAGAATTAGGTGCCTACTCGTGGTATTTGTAGTACAGAGAAATCTAGTTGTAGTTGTGATTCTCGGAGTTGCGTGAGAAATGAGTTGTAGGATAGCAGGAAACTCTGTACCACAATGTGGACTTTAGAAACTAAAATAACTAAAAAGACTGACAAATTCCAAGATTGAAAGACTGAAATATTTGAGAATATAAATATTGAAATGTAAAAGTGAATATTTAAGTATTGGAGTATTTAGAAATATGAATGTTAAAATGTATGAAAATTTGAATATCTGAAAATCTGAACATTTGAATATTTGAATATTTGAATATTTGAAAATTTGAATATTTGAATACTTGAAAATTTAAAAATCAAGCATTTCTGTAATGGTATTCTATACCCAAATCTACTAGTACCTCCTAGAAATAATATTCCCAAGCTCATAGTAGCTATTCAGTGAAATTCGTATCATTCAAACCTAAAAGTACTCACTGAAAAACTTTTCTACAGTTTCCTATTTCTTTCTTCCTCCCCTCTACAAGCAAAACTCAGAAACCCCAATAATTTATAACCACTCGTACCTAGCTTTCTTTTCGTAAAACATTCTCTGACGATCAAAGGGCCAAGATCCTCAAGCACTCGCGGCCGCGAAGCGTGAGATATGCTAAAAAAGAAGCCGCCTTAAGTTACAGTAGGTGGTTTCACCCGCGAGGACGTTAAACGGGCCCGATGCCTAAATCACGTTAATCGTACGGGACACGACTAAACGGGTGCTATCTTGGGAGGAAGCCCGAGGTCGAGCGTCCTCGACGCTAAATAGGACATGCTTTCAATTATGCGTGAAATGAAGGCGGCGATGCGTGCTTCTACTTGCCGACAGTCGGCGTGAGCGCTCTTATGGCATGTCGTTCATGTGGGTGTGCTCGCGAGACACTCGGAACGTCCACCTTCTCGACACTGAATAATTGTTCTAACGAATGTAATCGGTTTTTAATTGCACGCAGTTGTCGCTACGATTTATGGTCAACGAATTTTCTGATAAAACAGAAACAAAGAATTGGGTGAACTGAAGAGGGAAAAAGAGGGGTAGGTTGAGGGATAAAGTTTTCAGAATTTGAGGAACAATTTCAGACACTCTCAAGACCTGAAAAATTCTACTGATTTGATCTATTTATCGAGTAGCTTCTGTACTGTTTTTCTCCAGATCAGATAAGATAGTAATTATGTTCAACAGTTGGAGGACTTACACGGCTACCGATGATGTTCGTAGGAGTGTGTGAATCATATACATATATGGACAGCTTTCACAACGATGATCGTGTGTGAATAGACACACGGCACGGCAGCCGAGGAAGCTCGTCGTGGTTAACGCTTGGGACGCATGGTAATCACGAACTCGATTGATTAGCCGACAAAGTCGAGCCGACAAATTAGAGGAATGCCATCTACGTTCCTGGTCGGCTCCCCCTTGTCAAGCCGCATACTCGCTTCTGTTCGTGGCCAAAGCGGAAAGATTATCTGATTCGACGTGTGTGTACGGTGACGTCTTTGCCCCGCGTAGGCGTTTCTATGTCTCTTTGCCGCGAGGAGCCATATGATTAAAGCATATTCTTCTAAGAACTCTCAGTGAAATTAATCACTGACAAACGTAACACTGGGTGACGTTGAAAAACAGAAATTATTCTTAAACAGCCAATTCTATGACTCAAACAATGGAAACATTGAATAAAATATTAATGCTAAATGAACATAATTAATTAAATGAATGACATACTATTTAGAAAGACCTTTCTTTAATTCATTGTACAAATCAATACTACTGTCAATCAATATCGCTTGAAATTGGACAGTTGAAGTAAAGAGTAAAAAAGAAAATATTGAATATACAAATATCTAATACTTGACGATAGGATTGAGGAATCTGAGATTTAGGTGAGACTCGAGAGTCAGCCTCATTTTCACTTCCTCGGCTTCACCGATAAATCAGCAGAGGGCCGGAAGTGGAAGAAGTGAACAACTGAGCACCCACCGCTAGTTCCTGAGTCTAAGTGAGGGAGCACAGCTGGTTCGGCTGACTAATTAATTTTTTTCTCATAAAAAGCTATCAGAGCGACACCGAGGAATGCGTACGCGGACACAGTGTCGTCGGTGCACTTCAAAGCGATCCACAGCCGCATTCGGATGCAAGAAGCAAACCGAATAGCTTCATGTTGCGAGAGTTGCGGAGACGAGCTTCACACGGGACAATTTTCCATATAATTGCATTTATTCTACTAGAATTACTATTGCTACTTATATAGGAAAAACTATGTCAAATGAGCAAATGCAAACACGATAAGATTATAACATAAGTCACTAATTATAAACGTGATCTAATTGCAAGTAAAAAGTCTAATAAAATTGAATTTACCACTTTGTCAAATACATGTATAATAAAGTTTCTGTAACCTAAAATAAGTGAGAAATTTAATTCTTTTTAAGTTTTTTACTTAAAGCACTTTTATAATTACCTTCACGAATATGGACAGTTATTTAATCAAAAAATCCCTTTAATTTACTTTACTCTGCTCCCTTTACTCATGAATTAATCATTCATTTTATACGATCTAGAGCATAATTAGATCGCACCTGAAATAGCGTAGGTAATTTTAAAAATCCATTACGAAATGAATGAGGCTGAATGGAAACAGTATAGAAAAACTTCGAATCTCACAAAAATAGTAGGACAAATATCCGGCGGTCTGTAACAAGCCTAAATACGTCTCGAGGAAATATTCTATGGCGCAACGGGCGAATAGTACAAAGGAATCGGCGGAAATGTCGAGTATACGACTGAATCCTACAAATAATCCCGTCGAACCGTCGCCACGCTTCGATGGACGCATAAATGCTGGGATCATTCGAGCATGACTTACTTGTGTCTCGAATCGCTCACACTGAACCCTCGAATTTCATCGTTACTAGGAAGAAATCGAAATTCGATGGTGGCTGCAGCGACCGCTCTGCAAAATTATTATGCCCCGAAAGTCAGAGAATTTTTATATCCTCGCGTACTTAAATTGTGAGTCACCTTATTGTAGAAAAAAAAGCAACTAGTAGGAATATTATAATACTGAATTTTTAGTGAAAAGCTGTGCCAAAGGTATTCAATAGACTATGATTTAACATTTTTTAAAGATGTCATAAAAATTGTTCTTCCTTCGAATTTTCCTAAATGTATCAATTGCTTATTTAAATTATTATTTATAAAAAACGAATATCGGACTGGCAGTCAATCTCGAAAAATAAATCGGTAGTGGTATTTGATTATACAAAATCCTCTAGCGGAACGAAACTACACGCACATTAGACGAAGCCAGAGAAGGGAGAAAGGAACAGCGAATCCTTGGAAGTATTAAAATGCAAAGGGCATAAAATATATTTGAAAGTTAAATACGAGTCAAGTGGCGCCCCGGTAGGGTGTACCAGACGCGAAGCAGTCGGGGCCCCTTCCATCCCTTCTTGTATTCATTGTGTTTCGTCGCTTTTGGCAAACTTTCTTTGGCTTGTATATTTATAGACAGGAATGTATATTTCCCTGTCACTTCGTCTGATTTTTTGCGAGACTGTATCTGCAAACTTGTCTGAACTTCTTTATCAATGTCCAAATTTTGAAGAAATATGAATTATTTCAGACTAAACTAGCTCCAAGTATATTATAAAATGAGTAATTTCTCTGTATTTATATGCAGAATATTGAAGATCACAAAGTTCGATCATTATTAAAATTATTCTATTTCTTTGACTTCTTATTGATTGTAATTTTCTATGATCTGTAAATACTTCAAAATATAATTAAATCGTAGAAAAAATTACTCAATATTTTTTACCTAATAAAGAGCTAGCTCCTAAACTACAATTTTCAGGACCTTGGTCCTTTTTGACTTATCCATCATTGTGGACAATGGTCAGTTAACGATTACTTTCAATTAACCATTAATTCGAAACAAAATAAACTGTTACACAGTCTGATAAACTACGACTTCTGTCGGACATTTCCTACAATATGGTACCATTATCAACATTCATAAACACTAGCACGGACAGAGACAACCGACAATACAATACACGATAAGTAAATTGCATTGCGTAGTTGAGCAAACCTCAAATTCGATTTTCTCGAAAACAAAGCCTCAGGTGAAAAAATTCAATACCAAATTTTCTATGAAGCCAATCTACTAGCATCAATGCTTATTTTATTATTGCGTCAAATTGACGCACATCCGTAGAGATAAGTATGCCACACAGAAAATTTCAAAACTACAAGATTTTGAACAAAATGAATTTGGCTATATATTTATCTCATAGAATAAATAAAAGTCAGTATAACTACCAGAAAAAAAATGTAAAATGTTTACGTAATTTTCCTCATAAAATTCAAAACACGTCAAAATGACTCACTCCATAAACGGAGTGTTATTAAAAATTCACGATATCGTTCGATTTTCAAGGCCCTCGTCACCCAAATGAAAATTTACCCCTTTCTTTCCGATTTACCATCAGCAACCATCGCACACCACTTCCTTGCAGAACAGGATACACAATGCCCGCACGATTCTCGAGGATTCCCCGATTTGTGTACAAGTCCTGGTTCGAGTGGGCGGAGGGTGGCAGGGGGGGTGCTATTGTTCCGGTGTAGCCTTAATGCGCGCCGTTGTAAACAGCGTTACAATGGAATAACTTCGTTAGCATAATCGCGTCACAGAGTCGCCTGGCGCCCCCCGCCGCTCCCGCTCCACTGCACCCCTTTTGGATTTTACGGGTGGTTTCCCTTCGGACAGCCTCGTGGGCGGACCCGATCCGATCCGCTCCTGCGTTTAACCGTCGCTCGAGTATTATTCATTGTCGCGATTGAATCGTTTATCTCGTCGCCGCTCTCTCAACGCCGCCTGGATCATCGTTTTAGCAACACTGTGTACACACTGTACTGACAAACGTCTTTCAATACGATGATGAACGTTCGGTAATTGTCTGTTATAAGGGCTCCACCCTCGATTTTGATCATTTTCTAACATGTTATGAAGGGCGTTCTATTAAATAACTTAAGTTCATATAACATTCTTTTCTTATTTAGATCTATAGAGTGTACTGAGAAAGTTTGACAACCTGGGACTCTCTGTATAAATATCGATGAATATAAAGAAGAAATACTTCTACGAACTTTCCCTGAGAAACTCGTGCAAAGCGCTTATCATACTTCAAAATTCCAAGGCATAAACGCGAATAAAGTATACATAATTTTTACTATTTACTCCAAAGACCTTGCTTCCTTCCAAAAACTGATGTGAAGTTTCCTATCATTAACTCGCCGCCGATCATAACTAGACTGTGGATTTTTATATACTTATGGAAATTTGTAATGTACAAAGAGTCATAGACTGCATATAATATTGAAAAGTGTAGAAAATATGGAAAATAGGGTGGGAATAATAGCATTTGAAAAGTGAATCAAATTTTTATTTAGCTTGCATTTCTTGAACTCTTTTCATGAAATTGCATAAAAATCCACAGTGTAGTCGTAACGAACATATACGAACGCATCGAATCGGCGATCAACAGTAAATCAATATTTCCCCAGCAATTACAGAAATCTCCGTCAGACTGTGGCCGATAACGAATTAATTCTACGCATGATCCCGCCGACATGACATTTTTCGCCCTCCCGTCGTTTCCCCAGGTCGTGCCGCCTGTTCACAATGGAAATGTTAAGCGAGTCGTGGATTCGCAACGCTCGTCATTCTTGTTTGCCGCTCGACAAGCGGCGCCCGTGTCTGCCAGCGACGTCAATTTGAAGCGGCGCGAGTGTGAATTCGTGGGGCGAGAAGAGTTGCTCAAACGCGTCGATGATTTCGCGTAACGATCATCGAGAACAGTCCACGAGGGCTAACCGACGTCCCATCCATCGAGGGGATAATAATCTCGCGACTTTTGACGGGACGATAATGCGCCACATTTTAAATGAGACTTAATTTGATCTCGAGCTTGAACTGGTATTTTCGTGGCCACCGTGGAAATTGCTCGAGAAATGCGTGACGTTTATCGATTGGCAGAATTGCCTTGAAATTTAGTATAGAATGAGTTGAGCTTGATAATAGCTGGGTTGTATTCATTTGAATTTAGATCGTGTAATATGGAAAGGTAACGTTGAATCTATCGAGAAATTGAACTAGATTATAAGGTTGGGAACCTTTTAAGTTAGCTAGTGTTTTATATGAATTTCTTAGAGCTCTATAGAGCGTCACGTGGTCCCTTAAAAGCTACACGGTTCATAGTCCCGTACAATTGACGATTTGCTACGCTTCTCGTGTGACATGCATATTCATAAAACAGTAGACGCAAGTTCACGCGTTGACAGAACATTTAGCGGGCAATATTCATCTCTCCACGGTTATGCAGTGTCTCTAAACTGACTTTAATTGCATTAGCGACGTTATTGCCACTATACCGAACTTTCAGTTATTTTAACCGCATCCTCAACCCACTAATTCGTTTTCCTTAATCTCTCTGAGTTTCTTAATACAGTGTTCCAGTTAATTATTAAAGCAAAGTACATCAACCAATAAATTAATCTTGCCTTCAATTTCATAACTTGCTTTAAAACGAAAACTCCTACTGTTACTATAAATAAATTTGAATACTGTATCCCCTTCGTGAGTCTAAATATATGCAAAAAGTAGTGGATCATGAACCGAAATCTCGCTTGAAATTCAACAGAAGATTGATAGGATCACAGAGGAAGCGCTAAAGTGGTTACTCGCTTTGCCAAGTTAAATTCGACACGCGATCACCCTCCGTAAGAATCTGACGAGCTCGCTTCAACAAGGGACAAGAAAAACTCACCCGAAATCGTAGCCGTCGTGCCATTAGGGAACTCCCATTGTCCCCCGCCGCTGCTCACTTTCCTACTGATTTCTGCTTCTCCCAGCACCGCGGCGAAAAATAATCTCCTTTCTTCTCGGTCCCCCGTTCCGCGGCAGAACGCCCGCTGCGGACGTCAAAATATGACAGCTCTCTCGGGTCACCACTTTCGCGACAACAGTTACTGTTGAAGGGGGTTGCGACGAGCGATCATTAAAATAAAGCGACGCTCGCGAGCTCCAAGCGTCGTGTGGCCCTTCTCTGAGGAAAGGGTCCTCGGTCGAAAATTTGTCTTCGATGCCAGTTTATATCCCTCGACGCCCTGAAATGAAAATAAAAAAATAGTAAGTGGAATTAGGAATCGTTTTACTTGGTATCGGGGATTTTTATTGAGATTTTTCACTTATTTTTGCGATTGCATGGAGTAGTTGTTAATGGATCAGTGACAGATTAATTGGGGTGAGTCGTTGCGGTGACACGATTCGCGCATTTGCGGCTTAAGTGGCCGATTGAACTGAGAGCCACTGGGGTACGCGGTTAAGCTGACGGAAACGGTAAATGGTTCGCAACCAACCCCTCGACGAGACGCTAATTCATATTCATAGGTGTAGCGTTTAGCTACAAAGCTGGCGGACTCTCTGGAGAGTTTGCCCCCGAGAAGAACGAAATGGAGAAACATCAAGTTACATTAACTTGTCGCGCATCGTGCACGCGCGTGGATCTTGACGATTTTGGTTTCTCTTCTCGTTTAGCTATTATAATGATAGATATACATGTATGTAAATTTGTATTGCAAGCATTATTATTTATTATTTATTACCCTAGATCGATAAATTCGTATCTGAATCTACTCTCTAACGATATTATTTAATGCAAATTTCTGACGGAAATTGCATTATAAAAATAAGTACTATTTACTAAAAAGTAGAATTTGTTCATCATTTTAATGGTAGATAGCATTTATAATTTTGCAGCTCATTTGAAAATCGATTAAATCCGCGAAATAAAACTATTTATACTTACTATAAATGTGTATAAAAAGTTAGGCTTCAATCAAATACTTTGATACTTTGACACTAAGAATGAAGAATCTTCTAATCTACGAAATATGGAATGTTTTTGGCATTTGAAATGGTGCTGCCACCTGTGGGTGATGCGTGAAATTAAACTACGGTGTCATTCATGGCGAATCAATGAAATAGTAACTTGCTATTGGTGGAGTAGTAGTAAAGTATTACTACGAGGTTCATCATCAATGAATATACCAGCGTTTAGTGTTTCTGCTATTCCGAATGGTAGAAATTGTGTGAACTTTATTTAACTGCAAAATGTACAGTAAAATACATATTTGACTGAATTTTCGGATACGAAATCGCGATCTTATAGCCTTAATTTATGTTATATTACGATTTCTTAACCGAAATCGTATCTCATGTGCTACTTAGTTTAGATTATTTAAGGTTAAAAATTATTTAATAAGTATTAAAAATTTATTAAATAATAATACTTTTATAGTGCGAAACATACAAATTAAATAAAAAACATATTATTCTACTAACCATTTCTCAACTTCAATAATTTATGAGTGATGAAATAAACATCTTGCAGATGAAGTATTAATTATTTCCTTATATTCTTAAATCGACGCATCACAAGCAAATTACGGATTATTAATTCAGTAATTCTGAAAATTACGTTTCACTCTCATTTTTTGTCGTTTTTATATTAGGTTTCCGCATATGATGATAATTTGGTAAGATCTTTGATAAGAAATCTAACTGGCCTATCTGAGGCTGAAACAAAAAACCAGAATGGATTTTCACTTGAATGTATTTCATACGCTACTGACAATTTCAGTAGAAAGTTGACACTTACATATGGTTTATCGTACATCTCTCTACGCTGACATTGACTACCATAAACCATGGTGTTTTCAGGTATTGTTTCTGATTCTGTTAATGAACAAGCTGCTCCTATGACACACCCATTAGTCAATTCAACATCACGGCCAACAAATGCTAAAAGTAATACAATGGTTAATAAAATAAACTAAGAATGCATATTTTTTTATGTCTACAAGAAAGTCAAAAACCTTTGCTTTCCAAAATATTGTTATCTCCAACTTTAGAAGCTTCACAGACACAATCTGTCTCAAACACATTGTAGCTTCCCACTATTTGCACTGGAATTGTTGTTGACTCAGGTGCATCTGGAGGTAATCTATAACACATGAAACATACAAAATCAATAAAATGAGAATCAAATTTATATTACATTCTAGTCACATTAAATTACCTGTTCGTTATTGTTGCCATTTCTTCAATAATATTTCCCTCACCTATGATAATCGGACCAGCTTCTGCAATGATACTTGCTCTTGGATGTATTACGGTCTTTGGACCAATGGTAATATCTCCTTTTAAGATGCTTTCTTCACATACTAAAGCACCATATGCTATCTTTAAGCTATGTGAAAAATGGAAAATTTATATTGTCGCTATGATATACAGAAATAAACATAAATACAAAAGATAACCTCAATGGGGGATAACAATTGGAGTAAGTCCAGTATTCTAATTTTAAATATGGTGTCTATATTTTTTTATATTTCTTTGGCGTACAATATTTAGTGAAATATTAATAAAATATAAACAATATGCACAGAATTAGTAAATTTTCTTACTTTGAACGACGACTGACAGATGAACTCATGGTTAGCGGCTGATTCTGCATTTAGCGCCCTCTATACTACTTTGTACAAAACTATATTCCGCGCAAGTAAATCTTTACATTTTGTTCAATATATTTTTTCTTAATTAAACAATATAAATATATCCTTCACGCTCATGTATTACCCATAATTTTGAATAATGTATTAATAATTCACTTTTCATTAATCTGTGATTCTACAGAGAGAAAAATATATTTAGAATTTGATTTTAAAGCATGTCTGACCATGCACGATCTGTTTCCCCTTACAAGTAGTACTTCAGTAATCATGCTATTTCTTACTTACATATTTGCTGTATTTCTTCGTTTATTCTGACGAAACTATTCTGCAGAAAAAAGATCAAACCTTTTCGTGGCTCCATTTGGTATTTTCAAATTATAATACTATATAGTTCATACAATAATACCTTTCAAAAGTTGTTCTACATCTGCGATTTAAATAAAAGGACTAAAGTAACTTCAATAACTAATAAAATCAAGACGAAACAATGCTTCTAATAAATATTCCGAATATATCCAAGAAAATTATCACCAGTATTCGAAGAGTCGGAGGATCAAGGAGAGGTATGAGTCGACAGCGCGGGGTCACGCGCTACCCTAAAAGAACGAACGCTCTCACTCTTTTTATTATTACTCAGTTTTCTCTTTTTTTTTTTTAATCGATATTTAATATAACTCTATATTATCCGTCAACTTTTATTTATTATATATATATTTTTATATATTATATATTATAAAATTTAACTCCAAATTGCGATAATAACGTCTAATTGCAACGTGCGTGCGCGTGTACGTGTTGCGCCTTTGTGTGTGTGTATGTTTTGCATTTTTATTTCTTTAATTCTCTCTCTCTCTCTCCCTCACTTTTTCTCCTCCACTCATTTCGCGTTTCGTTTCTCCTCTCCTAAACTCCTTACCTCTCGACTATCGTTCGGATTGTGTAATCATGTATGTGTCCGTGTGTCCCTCTGTGTGCATGTATGTACGTGTGTATGTGTGTGTGTGTATGTCTATGGAAAGTGTAAGTGTGTTTCTGTACGCAGTGTACATATGGGTGGCGGGGGGTGGTTTCGTGGGGTGAACGATTACAGGTGGTAATGTATCTCTTGCACTCGCGCGTACGTGACTGTGTACGTGTTTTATCTACAGTTAAACGAATTCTACGCACTTACTCGTTAATCGGCAGAATAATATGCATTTCTTAATTTCGCTATAAGTATAGTTAAACCGTCCGAAAGCGTGTCAGTCGGCGCACCGTGACGGATTCGCCATCGCTCTCGTCGAGCCTTCTTCCTCCCCCATTTCCTTCCCCTATCCCCTATCACTTACTTCCCCCTCTACTCCTCGTCATCCTCATTTTCTCACACTCGTCGCACATTAGACAGACCTCCCTTCTCCCGGTAATCCACTTTCTTCCCTCACTTCCCGCGGCTCTCATCTCACTTCTACCATTTCGTTTCGATACGTCGCTCGACTCCTTCGAAGGATTCGAAGTGATGATTGAAAGAACCGAATCCCTCGAGCGGCACGTCCAACAACTGTGCGAATGACAACGCGACGAGCAATAGAAATATATATGTATATATATTTATATATATATGTATATTATGTATATCGGTAATAAGTAATGAGACGACCTCGCGAATACAAAAACGAGCTCGATTCCCGTTCAACGATCACGAGAAGCGAACAGTTGGACCTCCGTCTGCCGCTCGAGGGATCAAGCGTCACGCTAAACTACAATTAAGAGAAGGAGGGTATCAGTTCGTTCGGGGCGCGGGCCGATACTTCACCGTGGAACTTATCTAAAACGATTTAAGTCTATCGATCGCTACGATCACGCTACGCGGTCTGCTAAGCTGCACTAAAAAGTCTGTGTGGGACGCTTTACTGTAAAGTATCGACCGGGCCGGTGGTGCGCTACGAAACTCGAAACATAGCGTTAAAAATTCGACTAATCGACGTTCTCGAGGGCCGCAGAAAGAATGATATAGTTGAATAACCGAGCGCGAGGGAAAGCTACCCCTTGCGACGCTGAAACAGCAAATACATAGACAAAATCATCGAAATATTCTCGATAATATTTATTTAGCGTAAGAAACAGTCAGATTTCTCAAATATTCAAATTCTACAAATTCATTAACCTTCAATTAAACTAGACTCCGAATTCGTCCAACGAATCACCGCTAATTCTTTCTCCGTTTTTAAGTATCGCCGATAATTGTTCTAATAAAATTTATTCAACTATACAACACCCTCTGCTCGATCGTCGACGGCTCGTGCGACGCACCTCGGATCGATGGAGTCGCAAAGAACGCCTGAACGCAACTAACCGACGAGGAACCGAGAATGGTTGCCCCGTGTCGTCGAGATTAACCATTACAACAGAGCTAGAATTCGTAAATCCGTATAGAAAGTCGAAAAACGGCGGGAGGACGGCTCCCCTAAAATCAACAAGTCGCACTTTCGTAACACTAAGCGTCTATCGATAATCGCCAACAATACGTCAATCGCCCCTTCCTCTCGCGACGGAAGGGGGGATCGCTTCTACGCGCGACTAATTAACGTGTCGTTGATCGCGTACAAAAAACGGACTTAACAGCGAAGTGAAGGGTGCGGCCGCGACGAACGACGTCTCTCGAAAGGAAAGCTATTGGTCGTTGATCGTCATCACATCGATCTGAATCCACGAAGTGCCTTCATGGACCGCATGGACAGGTCCCTTGAACCTTGCTCGTGCCTCGGCTACCGAGCCAACGCGATCTCCGCGAACCCTTTCATTATCGAGAACGCGAAGCTCTTATGTTAGAAGTTATTGTGACGTCGAAGATAATGAGCGCTCGATTTCTTTTTGGTTCGTGATAATGAGAGGGTTGGAGACGCTTCGTTTCATCCTTATTTTTTACTGTTAGATTTTTGATATTTTTTTAGTTTCCGAGGGGGTGGAAAAAGGCTTTGAAAATCTTAAGATGGGTTTTGGTTACAGAGAATATGATTTTGTTGGATGGGTATTATGGAATGGAATGAGGATTGCATGACTGTGAATACTAAATATTGATCTATCAACTGGGGTCAAAGTTCAAGTACTGTTTAAGGATACTTCTTCATGGAGTATGATTAGCTAGCATAGTAAAAATTTAATTACGTTCGTACAAAAGAGGAAAAAATAGTATTCACTGTAAGAAAGATGAGTAAATTTTTAATTATCTTTCTTCTGAACCTGGAAATGTCCCAGTTGTCAGGCTAAAATCGTTGCATTGAGTGCATTGGATTAGAACATTACAATAACTGTGATACTGCTAGTCTCTTAAATAAGTACCTAAATTTAAATGTATCAAAAATCATCTATTTTCCAATAGCACGCAAGTTAACATTAAATACCAACACATCGAGTTAAAAAATGTCTTCTCGATTTCTCCTAAACAAATTGCAATTATCCTGTACTCTTTCACGGTGAATGAAAGGACAAAGGATAAAAAAGGATGAAACGACGAGCGTCCGCCGAAAAATCGCGGAAATCGGATCAGCGTAGCAGAGCTGATCGGGCAGTCGGCCGACGAAAGCGAGGAAAGCCGGTAACGGTGCGTAAAAAACGCTTCGAGAGGCTTCAACCGCGGCAATGGATATTATTTATTTAAGTTAAGAAGTACGTGGGTTTACGTATAAAGAGACGCGTCATACAGTGCCGTACAGTACCAAAACTCGTTTAATAATGCGCACATAACGTTTACCTCGATTTAACTTCTATCTACACGCTCGCGCGGGTTCGTGTAACCATGTAAAAGTGTAGTCATTTAGTCGTATAGTCTCGCTGCGGATGTATGCATCTGTATACTGTCTGTATGTACGTGTGCATGCGTGTAAGTGTCTGTAATGTGTGTACGTGTTCGTTTTCACGTGTTGCGTTCGTGAGCCGGCCAGACCGGTCCAAAGACAAAAGATATCTTTTTATTTCGTTCGTTTAGATATATATTTATATACGTTTTCTCTAACGCTTCATCTTTTTTGTATTTTCTTGCTTGCTTTCGTATCCGCTTCGTTAATCATTCTTTAATTATTCTCTTTAAGCGCGGGGACAGGTCGAATCATGGTCGCCTCGCCTGAGGGTACGTACGCGTACCTTATTTCCCTTTTTTAATATGTATTATATATATACGTATAATATATATATGCGCGCGCGTGTGTGTGTGTGTGTTTATACAATATACTGCCTAAGTAGCTCAGAGGGAACTATGCGAACCACTACCGCGAAGTTGAACAGCGGGGCTGGCCAGATATCGCCTCGACACCCTCACCCCATCGGCTCACCCTTTTACTTCTCTCCCTCGATTTGATTTCGCTTGACAATCGCGCGGAAACCGACGACCCGAAATCTCGACGCGATCTCTGGCCACGCTCGACTCTGATGCCCCCTTCGTCGACGCTATTTCATCGGGTATTTATTCTCTTTTGCACCGTTTGCGTTAATATAAATGTAGTCGGTTTGTCTATGTCGCGAACAGCGACGCGACCAAAATTCTCTCGTACGCCCCTGTCCCCCGTATATAGGTATAGATATATTTATGTGTATGTGCAGGTGAGTCGTCCACGGACCGTTCTGGCGGGGCCCTTTAACCACATTTTTTTTTACTTTACTTTAATTAATACAATATATACTTTTTTATGTATGTATCGTAACAACCGATATTCTCAGCTTTCTCTCTCTCTCACTCACTCACTCACTCTCTCTTTCTCTTTCTGTCTTTCTCCCTTTCTCTCTTGCACACTCATGTTTCATAATTCTCTACTATCACACCATTTACCATTTTTGCTCACGCTCGCTTCTTTCTTTTTTTCTGTTTCGTTATCCCTGTCGTTTCGTCTCCCTTTCGCGCTCTCGAGTTCGTCTCGTTCTCTTTCACACCCACGCATACATTCGCGATAACTTTCTCTCTCACGCACTCGATATTTTTCTCGCTTTCTCTATATTTATATAATATATTTTATATCTGTGTGTATATATATATATATATATATACTTCTATATATCTTTCATATATATATACTTTATGTTGCTTCTTTTTTATGTATACTTTATATATATATATTTATATATTTATATAACAATGTTATCTTTATTTAAGGCCCAATACGTTCATTACGAAGGAAATAATCTGCAACAGAAAGGAGACGAATATACGGTTAAACGCTTGTACCACTTTTGCTCCCTGTCGTAAGCACCGCGAGTATAGAACTATTCAGTCGATCGACGAGTCGAGTGTGTATGTGTGTTTTTGCTTTCTCTTTTCGCGTTTCTCACTCCCTTCTCTTGGCGTCGCACCACCGTCGGACGCGATTCACCTCCTATCCCTTCGGTCGAGGCTAAAAGAATGTAAGTAGATGCGACAATCCATGGTCAGACCAAGTAGAACGCGCCACTTTTCGGTGAGACACGGCTGATCCTGATTTCAGGCTGGATCTATCACCCTCTGCCCAATCAGAAGCAATCGTTCTTATACTACAAATTTAACAATCAATAATTCCTACCCTCTTCGTTTTAATACTCAATAACTTCGTTGAATCGAGTATGATTTACAGGAGGTTTATACTTATATACTTGTAGCTTCGCTTTACAAGAATAGGTGTAACTTTATTAGATTTCAAGCTCCCACAATTTTGTCTTTACAGACTTAAGTAGTATGTGTCACCTATAATTGCCTTTGTAAAATTTTGTTATCAAGTTGTAATATTGCGAACTGTATCTAATACTATATATTATTCCATGCGCTGTATCTTTACTTAAAGTGCCTATAGATTGAAGATTAATAACGAGTTACTAATATTCTTATACTTGAGATTCAAGAGGATATTTAAAGTTACCAGTTGACAAGTACTACTTACAGACAACAAATTAAGGTAGCTTGGAACGTGACAAGATTGGACCTCTCCTTGTTAGTACATTCTCCATACAAATCTGTCAGTATAGAAATAGTTTCTTTTATCACTCATCATATTTTATCACCCCATTATTTTTTCCAAAAATTATTGCAAGGCCCACCTCTTACGACCATCATCTATTACAGTTCTGATTGCCTCGACACGCTTCCTTTTCCCACACTTTTCGTCGCACATATTCTTTCCTATCCTGCAACTACTCTTCGCACAAATCTCGACGCTCCCTAGGAAGGACCGCTGTAGACCAGAAACAAGTAACTCTTTGACGCACAGAAAACATATAACTTTGCATTCGGGTGTCGATTCAACGCAAACCTATCGAACTTCACGTTTCAGACGATGAGCCTACCGGGTTCTTGGCAAACCCACTTGACGAACTGACAATATAGAAACGAATTGCGAACGCTTCGTTTCGATCACTTCACGCAGTTCATTTACACCATATGTACAAGTACTTAAGCGTCGTGGACGCAACCTTTCGCAATTCGGCGCAACGTTCCCCGATCGTGTCGCGGCTCGGACAAAAATCATCGCCACGCGATTACAATTCAGTCCTGGAATGAGCACGTAATTAAGAGCGATCGAATTACAAAAGACTTCCGCAGGTGAAAAAGCAAATCACGTAACGATTATGTCGCTTATAATACTTAATTTTATTGTTCGTTCCAAAAGAGGAGGAAACGTCCTAAGGACACGTTTATTGGCTTTCTTTACAGGGTAATAAAGACTCGATCCATAGAGAAGAACTAAACGTAAAAGTGTTCGTAACAAGAAAACCCGAATGAATGATTGAACGCGTGAAAAAGACCCGGTAGACTGTTCGCCGCTCGAAAACTCGGTTCCCACCCGTGCAAACCCTGTATTTTTCTTCCAGAAACTCCGAGGTAACTTTCACTTAACACTTGAGTACGACTAACAAAACATTACGAAGGCAGTGGGAGAAAGAAGAAGAAAAAGGGGGGAAAAAGAATCTTAACATGAATTATCCTACCGCGTTTTGTACACATGAGAGAAGGGGGAATAAAACAAAAGCTTTTCAAAAAAAAAAAAAGAAATAAAAAGGAAAATAAAATAGATAATAATAATAATCGTAATAATAGTAATAATTAATAATAATAATCGTAACGTTAATAATATTATTTAATAATTATAATAGAACTAGTAACGCAGTTTCTGACCGAAAAGATACGAGTTACGTGCTTCCTATACGAACGAAACAGTGAAGAAAAGGAACAAAATGGACGATGAAACTTACAACGATCGCGCGATGGATTAAAACAAAAAAAAAAAAAAAAAAAAAAGAAAGAATGAACTTCAGTTACTTGTTTCCCGCTCGACAGGCGGCTTTTCAACGCCCAATCCGCTCGCGTGTAATTTAAGATCCGAAACGTCGTGCTCCGACACGATTCGTCGATTCTCGACGCTGGGCAATCGTGAAATCGGGTTGTGCAGGTCCCGCAGATAAGATTAAGATTTCGTTATCACGGTTACGAAACGGCCCCCCGATCCATCGTCACGCATTTTCGTAAACACATAAGGCGACGACGATGACGAGAACCACGAAGGAATATGTACAGTACCGCGCGACCTGCCAACCACACGTTCATCGAGATGCCCGATTCCCCATGCATTCGAGGATCTTAACTTCTCTGCTGCATCGAAGGGCTCGAAGGAAGATCGTACGAGCGACGAGCGAAAGAAAAACAAAATTCCCCGCTCCCCTAGAGCAGCTTCACTTTGTACTTAACAAATACGACGTTCCTTCTGCCCCCTTAGACTACATATATTAAATACAACAACGAAACGAGAACGTTCCCCATAAATTACAAAAAAAAAAAAAAAAGAAACTGAAATAAGAGCATTCCTCGTCGTTTTCTCTCCAATGCGTACGCGGCCTGTTAAAGCTACAGAGGACACAGAACGTAAGCATAATAGTACGATGGAACTCGGCGCTTCGTTCGAGAGCCAACGTCGCGAGGCGAGCTCGGCTCGCGAACGAACGCGGAAAGTAAAAGGGAGGAGTCGCCTCCGTGACTCGCATGTCGCGTCCCCTGCGCCCTTCGATCGATCGATCGGCCGTGAAACAGCACGCCCACGCGACACACTTCCTAGGCAGCGACGGCGACGCCGACACTGGTTGCCGTCGTCGTCGCGTCGGGCACACGCGTCGCCTTCTCCGTCGACCCTTCCTTCACACGGGGGACGGTGGAAACTCACCTCGACAGAGCAAGGCCCGGCGCTACTCGCGTACCGCTTTGTTCGCCAGCGTCGGGACGCCCTGCGCCGCGTCGACGATCGTTCAGCTGTCGACGCTGAAAAGCTCTTTGTGGAGGGCCGGGAACTCGAGGTGCGGCTGGGACCGTTTGAACTTGGCGAGGGCGTCCATGTGCAGCAGAGAGATCTCCCTGAGCTGGGGGATCTTCGCCAGGATCGCGTCGCACACCGTCACGTCGCCCTTTATGGGGGACACGTGGTTACGGTCCAGCTCCGACCTCAGTGCCCTGATCACCGCCTGCGACAGTCTCGTGATTTCCGCGAGCCCCTTCAGCCCCGGCCGATCTGGAAACAGTTGCGAGGGTATTCAACTGTGCTTAGTTTTCGGGTCCTGGAGGACCTTCTTTTATGGGGGTTTTATTTTCTTCGTTGGGTCAGAGATAATTGAGTTTGTTTCTTTGAGGTTTTTGAAAGTTTGATGACCATGCAGATGTGTGGAGGTTCTTGAGGGTATTCGTTTTAAGAGGGTATTCTCATCTGACGAGTCAGAGGAAGGGAATTTGTTCCTTTGGTATTATGGAAATTTTTATGAACTGATTAGTCATATTGTTGAAAGAAAATAGTAAACTTGTATTAAATACTTGTAAATGAAACTGTTCACCCTTATGTCTTTCTTGAGAAAAATTCTTAGTCTGTTTTTATTCTCTCGCTGGTTAATGAAAGTACCATTTTAATAATGGACGCAAGAGATCTTGACGAAATTTTCTTTTGGATAGGTGTAAAGAACTAGAGAACTTTTGCAATGTTGAAGTTTCTCATGTAAGAAGCAAGATAAACAATGGAAGGCCTTTAAATACTTCACAAAATATACTTGAAAAATCAACTATAGAAGATCATTTTTGGACAGAATAAATACTATCCCACAGTTAATATGATGTAGTGATGAATTAATATTACTAAAGTTAATGCAATTCTATTAGAAAAAAGTATTTATAGTAGAAGAAAATTGTGAATGTTTTGGAACATTTAGATCTACATATGGATATTTTCATACCTAATACAAGAAGTTAAATTAATATAAATACTGTAATTCTACTACACCAGCTCAGGGCTAATGTTCAGTGATTACTCATAATTATACTGATTCTATTTTCAGTCTCGATTTATTTTGTATCTATCGTTAAACGTCTTGAATTATTTTAATTTCATCCTCACCGTATCTGTAGAATCAATTTTATCTCGATTATCGTCAAAGATGATCGATTATAAATGAGAAGAATTCTTTAAACTATAAGAGGCTGGAAAGTTCAAAAGGTCGCGATTGTATTTGCTCTCTATAATAAGGCACCGTTGTCTTTCTCTTTTTCCTTTTATTCACGAGTGCTCCATGTTGGCTTCCATTGACTTCTAAAACGTACTTTTAACGATATCTCTGAATAAGTGATCCTACTACATTGGCTGAACCATTGTTACATGAAAAAAGAGAAGTCTACTTTTTAAACAATATTCTTAAACTTTTGTATAATAGTTCCTATGTTTATAAAGAATGACTCAGGAGGACTTCTGTCCAAGTACTACAATGAATTTTGTCTCTAAGCTACCCGACTATTCCCTTTATATAGGAGATGATAGGATGGAATGGAAGAGGGATAAAAGGCCTAAAAATTTTACTAACCGGGACTGAGGAGAACCGCTGCGCTATAAAGCGCTAGCTCTGTTTCCGTGAGCTTCAACTCAGCAATACTCCTGGCCAATTCGAACACGCAAGAAACGAGCTTCATTTCCGCCGTGTCCGTCGTATAAAACGCGTCCTGTGGTAACATAGTGTCACCGTAGAGGACACAATTCTGCTGGAGATCAAGGTACCTGCTCATACGTAGCACAGCCAACTCGAAGGAACCTGAAACCACCATCAAAATTGCCAATTATGCTAGAATAATATTGTGGCGTATATTGATCAAGAAATTAATTTTAAAATTACATTATTGTAAATTTATTGGTCTAAATTGTCTACTCAAACTGAACAAATTCGAATACTTCAACTGGTAGAAATAACATTCGAAATGAGTTTATTTAAATTATTTTAATTTATTTTAAATTTCAAACATTTATTCATTCAACTTGTACATATTCGATCTCTCAAGCTATGCTTGGCGATGACAGTTCTTCTGTGTATATATGCTAGACAAAATTAGAATTTTATCTGCTTGACTGTCACTACTTTTCCATCAGATAAGACGAACATTATTTACACCCTCCCACGTCTGCACGTGTGCGATCGAAATTTACTTTTGCATAATTCCTGTTTACAAATCTGCGTTGTTATCGCGAACACTTCGTCGCTTTATTTAAATCCCGATTCTTCTGTGTTACTGATAACATAGTTTCTCGCTTCTGTTTACATAATTTAATTTTATCTGGAGCCTTGCATCCTTGAAAAAGCAAAAGCAACGAAAGAGATTTCTACCGATAACAAGCATAAAAAGCGTGAAAAGGAAGGTGTGAAGGAATATGCAAATGTCAAAGTTGAAAATATGAGATATACCCGGAGATAGGTATAGCAGAACACATTAAACAAGATCCATCTTTATGCTTAAACAATGGAAAAGTAGATTATAAGTCATCCAATTACTAACTTATGAGTCCTCTTATTTCTAACTTTTATTAACACATCCACTGCCATAGAAATTCATGAAATAAAAAATAAGGCTACTATAATATTCATGAACTTTCAACTTGGTAGAAATAATGTACAATAATAACAGATACATCATTAGCCCTTGAAATAAATTTGTAATATAAATCTACACAAGAAAGAAAGCATGACAGATGGCATGTGAATCAACATGTTAATCCACTTTTCATAAGTCGAAGTTGGAATTATACGTACCAGCCTTTAATAGAACGATCTGGTCATCCTGCGAGAGCTTCATGAACCCAGGAACCATCTTAGCGAACTCGATGATCTGCTGGATAACGGTGGTTAGTTTTTGGGCGCACTCAAGCCACAGCTGTTCGTGCGCCATATTCTTGTAGTAGATCAATCTGGAGAGGTCGTGTGGCTTCCGGAAGGACTCCTGGATCTGTTCCGTCGACAGCAGACACGTTCTTGCGTGGGCATCCGCTATCGTTTTTGAAAGCAGCTCGCTGATCTGTGCTGGATCTACAAAACCGGATCAAAATATCTGGTTGAAATGTTATTCTTCGATACATCCACCAATAAAAAACACATCCAACAGAGATCTTTCTACTCTCTAAAACGGCTACAAATTGCCACCAACGAATACAACACAGAAAAGTCGACAACTTTCTGACATATCTTGCACAATGACTGTTTAGAGTAACGTGTAACACTTAAGCGACAGATCATTACAAAAAGGGCACTGCAGTGAATCTTTTTATGATATCTTTTTTAGTACAGTGAAGTGATTTAGAATAGAAGAGCACGTTTGGCAACGAAATATTGCGGGGACTAACGTGGACCATGGAGACCCACAACAGGGATTGTAAATTTCTATAATCACCTTTGTTTCAAACTAAACTATCCCTACACCTACAAAGCCACAAGTCAGCGAACTTGAAACTACCCTTTCATGTGAAGATATTAGCGCGCAGAAACACTCCTCATTAATTTTATTAAACCTGTACTCACATAACAAAATATATTTGGAATTATGGAAGGAATTGTTTCAACGAACAGAAGACTAAAAAAAGATTATCCTACCAAGTAATTCACCTTGAATTAAAAAAGAATTTTTCCACACAATTTTCCATATGTAATACAATACCCTAAGTAGTTTTAAAACAGTCCAAAGCGTTATAGACAAATCAACAATCTTCCTTGAAAGTGGCTCAAAGAACCCTCACTACCCTTGATATCCACGCTCTCAGACCCCCTCCCAGAGTAAACGTGCTCTCCCATCGTTAGCGATGAGAAAAAACAGATCCTCGAGAAGACAGAGCTCGCTCGTCGTTCGACGATAGAAATGAAATAAAAAAAAAGTGAAAAGCGCGCTGCATGCCCATGCAAAGGGACACAAACGTAACCTCACATCTCGCATGGGACATACTGGGCAGACTCGGCACTTCGTCGTCCTCGGATGGATTGCTGACCCTCTGTTGCTGACCGCTCAGAAAGGTCGTCGAGTCGACCATCGTGTACGAGCCGTGGCCCAGGCTGGCGAGTTCGACGGTGGTCTCTTGCTTCACAGCAACGATTCCACCCCCGCTCAGGGAACCGGCACCACCACCACCGCCACCAGCCGCACCACCAGCGGTGCCAGAACCGCTCCCTCCACCACCCGAGCCACCACCACCGGATCCACCACCGTTACCACCGCCACCACCGCCTCCACCGCCTCCGCTACTACCTCCACCACCACCCCCCGTGCTGCTTCCGGTCGTCGAGGCAGACAGCGACTTCCCTGGTATGCGAAAAGTCAGAGTTCACTCGATCCGTGCTTTCGTCGATCTCGATTTGTTTTTCGCTTGTCTTCGCTCGGCGAGTGTTCGCGTTTTCAGAATGTAACTTCGTGTTCTCTGGTCGAGTGGACAGAGGGGGTGGGATTTGCTTGGTCCGGTGGAGGATTCGAGGCAAAGTTGGGAAATCTTTGGAATCGGAATAAGAAACGGCAATTTGATTTAATAGTTTGTCTGTTTGGACGACGAAGAAAGGTCTGTCTGTTCGAAATTGGAATATTATTGAAGGGCTTCCAATGGTCTGAGGATTCTAGTTTCCAATCGTTATAAGGTCTCGAATGAAAGTTACGAAAGTCTTTGGAGTTGAAATTAGTAGCATCTCTGTGTACATAAATTGTTTATCGTGTTGTATGAATATTTCAAAATAAAACTGTGAACTAAATTTGTTAGTTGATGTATCTATTAATAATGAATTACATAAAAGAACGCATTTTTCTACCAAAAATTGAAAAGAAACTAAAATATATATAGAGACCATCTAATTTCTTTTTGTTAACATACTAATATATTGTACTTTTACAGTCGAATACCTATTGTGTGTCTTTTCCCACAGAGTACCATCACCATTGTCAATATCAATATTAGTATAAGCAAATTCTAGTATTCTAAAACTTTTTGATCCAAATAATTCAGTGTTTTCCCAACAACGCTTCCATTATTTTAGAACATTTATTTAATGTTCTTTTCCAAAAGGAGCGTTTGTCGCAACATCAGCACACTCCTCAAACGGCAACTCAATCGTATCTTTATGATTGTTAATGTTACTTCAAGCTAGAGAGTATCAATATCATTCACCGAATGCACGACGCGCAGTCAACTGGCAGTGATAAACACCGTAATTGTATCAGCCGCGTGGCGCTGAAAGGGACCAGTACTACTTGGCGCTGGTTGTTCATCGATTGACATCTTGTTACCGCTCTTTCGCTAACAATAAACTTTAATGGAACTATAAACTCCGGACTTGGCACTGCTGCAGCTTCATCTGCCACTCGGGGTAACTTCATATTCCATTTAATCAAAATCGAAAATATACGTAGCGAGAAGTTTGAGAGTGTTGCTGACTTTATATGCGATTATTTTAGAGCACGAAATTCCCTCTATTTTTAACAAGTTTATTCGTTTCAATACAATACTGTTAAAGAGAAACTTAAATGAATGCTTCCTACTTTTCTTGCTTTCCAATGAAATAAAGAAACTTCTATTTTCTTTAGGCGAATTAAAATGCTTCCGTTACTACGAATAAAGCTGGTAACATCTGTCAGCACATTACTGTTGTTACTGTCGTATTTTCGTCAAGGATACGACGGAAAATGTTGATACGTTATTTATGTTCTTGTAAACAATGTGTAATATGTAGTAGGAGAACCAGGAGAACCTTCAATTTGTTATACCATCGGACTATGTCAAAGCAAGGAAGGATTTTCACCAGAGGAGAGGTAAATTAAACAGGAAGCGTGATTATTTTATGCGTAATCCACCTGCCAAGTGGTTTGCTAAGAACTTTACAAATTTTTGCTATATTTTTCTTCTTCACTAAACATCCTACTCAATTTTTCTTTAAAGCTTCTAAAATAATACTTAAGACAGAATATTTACTCCACTTGGCACGTTAGATTCTCATAATGAAAGATCAAATCAGTTATTCAGCGACTTCATTGACGCTACACCCCGGCAAAATGGTACTAAGGTAATGCATCGAAGCCCCTTCACCAAGAGATAAAGTGGAAACCGAAAGCAATGGCGATGTCTTGAATTTTTTCCTCGAAATGTCTAATAAAATGCGTTCTAACAGTGTATACTCACCCGTGGTGACCACGCTGGGAAGTACCCCAGTCGCGGTGACAGTGGAAGGTGTGTCAGGTGCGACAGTGTCCGCGACCTGCGTCTGCGTCGGTCGCGGGTCGTAGGTCGTCGTGCTGTCGACGTAATCGGCGCTAAGCTCGTAGTTCGTCATTGCTTGATGATTGTAATAACCGGATCCGCCTGTTCCTGGACCGGGAGAAGCGTATTCACTACCGCCATACGTGTACCTGAGTGAAGACACCGAAGCATGATCAGAGGATTGCTCTTGATTACTTCCTTGTATATTTTAAATTCACTTATCTACTGCTGGATGTAATCTGACTACCCATATCATGTCGTTCGTATTATGCTTTGTTTGGAGTTGTAGAAAAATCGTGTTCTTATATACGTGTATGTTCATGTAGATACATATTTACGAGTATGTTGAATATTGAGTTTAGAATATGAATAAAAAATAATCAGAAATGAGCTCATAATATTCACGATCCTTTTTGTAGATACTATTACTTCTTTTTAGAGGACTGTTATCTTTTGTTCAATTACGAACAGTGAACAACACAATTTCGCTACAATATGTTTCATTTATGATGCGTATGCCTCACGGTTTAATAAATATGTGGACGCTCCTTTGTTATACAGCACAATGTGCCGTCAGCGTGGTTCAATATTATCAGTATGACTAACATTATCGAACAGTGTCTGAATCAACAGTATTTCTTCTGATAGACACATTCTGAGAGAATGTATGGTTAACAATTTTCTTCAAATTTCTTGGAAGTTTATATAACATGGAACTTTACACATGTTTATCATTTAAAAAATGATAATTCTCCGTTATTTGTATTATCCCATGTGAAACAGCGAATACACCATTATTTTATTTTTCACACTAAACTCAACTAAACTCCATTAAACTCTACACTATTTTGTCAATAAAGATCCAAACCACTTACCCTCCATTGTAAGGGTGGTGCTGATCCGAACTGCTTGGGGTCTGATGTTCAAACACACTGCTGTCAGGCGCCGTCTCCGAGGCCGCTCTCATTTGTGCCCTATGGAACCTAACTTCGTCCTCGACCTTCTCCCGCTGCTTCTTCGACATGCGCCCAAATTTAACGGCTGCAAAAGAGATCGTAACTTATTATAACAACTCGCACGCACGTGTCGCCGAAACTCGGTAATCTTATCGCGAGGACAAACAAGTGAAAGTTACTTTGCAATATTTATCGAGTGGCCTGCGCTTAATTGACCACTGGGATCGCGCTCCCGATTAATTATCTACCATCATAATTTCCGTAATCTATAATTACCAAATTAATGCAGTTCTCTCGAGAAACGTATTACGGTAGAATAAGAAATCGATTCGACTCGAAGTCGATGGCTTCGAATGTTACAAAGATCGCTTTATCTATTGATGGATCAACTGATCGTTGCATCTGGGTTAATTGACACGCGACGAACGAGTATCGACCCGACGAAGTCGGGAAAGAACGAGGTGAATGGGGGTCGAAGCACGAGTGCCCCGCTCGTTTCGAGCGCCCCGACGTCGACGACGTCCCAAAGAAACGTTCTGATTCGAAGAATGCGGAAGTTCTTTGCATCTCGAGCCTCGTCGTCGTTATCGCCTTGCTCAGATGCACCCACCCATCCGAGTGACGTCACTGCATCGCGAACACTTGCGACGCATGCAGCCGCGCGCGCGCGACACACTACGTCACGTGAGCGTTCAACAACCGCTAGAACCTGAATCGTTCCCCTCTTCCTTTTTCTTCCGTGTTCTCCAGTTTCTCAAGTTCATTCGCGAGTTCAGACGCGCCCCCTCCGAGCTGTTGTCACTGGAACTTCGGATTCCTCGAAAAATTTGATTCAACTCCGCGAGCAAGTGGGATCCAGCCGCTTGCCTTGAAACGTGTTAAGTAATTTCATTGCTGAAAGTTCCAGTGTGCGCTGAAAATTTTGTCGCTAGAAGTTTGACTATTTAGGAATCGGTAACTTCGTATTTGCTTAACACGGCTTTTATACTTTTCCACAGTTTTCTGAATTTCACTTTCTGTTTTAATGACAATGTATTTTCTCTGGAAATGAGTGATACTGTTAGCTATAGATAAGCTTGAGCATAATGGGTACTACATAAAATCGAAGGAACGTTTTTCAATTGTGCTATAGAAAATGTTTTCAGACAATGGACTGTTATTATTCATTCATACATATGGTAATAGGCAGTGCATTACATAATAAATGGTATCATTTATAAGGTTTCGTATTTTAATCGAGGGATCAATAGGTTGAAAATAGTCCCCTCCCAACAGTATTATGGTTTTATCTTTGTATAATATAGGTACTTGTCACGAGTATTTTTAGTTATCAGGAAGATTTATCTCGCTTTATTTTTCATTATCATTTTCCCCTCGTTTTCCTTCATTTTTTATTATCATTTATTCTTTTTATTTTATATTACATTAATTTTCTCTGTTACTGTTTACTAATATTTTTACAATAATTATTATTATTTGAATACCATCATCAATTTACTAACTGAGCAACTCATCTAAAAAATCATCTATTACATATACAACAAAAGCCTGCACTATAATAAATAATTCCCACAATACTAGACACCCCAAAACCCAAAATCTAAACTCTAAAAAAGTTCCTCCATTTCAAAATAGTCTCCAACTAAAAATCCCGAACTACAGAAAATATCGAACCCATTTCCCCAAGGCTATCCATTTACTCCAACTACTCTCGTCACCGTCCCAGCAAACGGACGACACGAAACCCCTTGAAACACGCTGTACATCCAGCGCAAGCGATCCCCAGCTGATGTACTCCACTCTTTCCCAAAGGATTAAGCCGGATTCCATGAAGAAGACGATCGTCCAGATCGCGACCCCTCGGCAGGGGTAGCACAGAAGCGTCGCGATCGTTTCACGGAACAAATCCTTCCCGTAGATCCGTCAGCGATAATCTCGTCGCTTCTCACGGGCCAGGCACCGTCTTGGAGCATTTGCGCTCGTTGATAAGGGGAGTCGGCTCGCCTCTGCGTGCACTCGCTCGCGCACACGCTCGGCAGAAAGTGCATCGTGTGCTACCGGTGGCGCGAGCGCGCGCACTCTTCCTGTTGTCGTCTCTCTCCCTCTCTCACTCCCTCTCTCACTCCCTCTCCATTCCCGCTCTTCGTGCTATCCGTCTGTTTCCGTCGGTCCCCGACGATCCTCTGCCCTCCTCGTCGCTCGTCAGCCACGTTCGGTCGATCACCCTCCGCTTCTACCTCTTCGTTCGGTCCGAGCTTCTCTCTCGTTCGCTGTACGATCCCGATAGCGGTTCAGCTGGCAGCTGACGTCGCGCGTGTCTCTCCCTTTCGCCCCGAGTCCCCCGAACGCTCCGACGAACCGTCTCCTACTCTGTCTCTGTCCCGCGCCCGCCAGAGAGGGCTTAACACCCTTCTCCTCCCTCCCACCGCCACCCGCGATGCAACGTGATTGCATCGCATGTGCGTGAAGTCACGCGCGTGTTGCGCCGCGCACTCTGGTCCACTTTGCTCGGGATTCGTGGCGGCGAGATTGAAACGCGTTTCCGGAAGCGATGTTGACGCTTTTCGGAGTGCGTGCTCGATCGCTGGGATCGACCGCCGCGACCGCCTGAGTGGGGACGGACGGGAGGCTGGGGGGTTGGGAAGGGTTGATGTGGAAGCTTTTTTGTTCAACCTGTTACGAGATGATGGAGAAATGGATGCACCGTTAAGGACCCAGTTGCTGATCGGAACTTGATTCCTGGTCAGTTTAGTATTTCGAAAGATGTGTGCGGTTTATTTTGAGAGACATTTGTTACAAAATGTTAGTCAATAATTGTTACCTATTTTAATATTTATAGGTGAATTTAGATAGCTGGTAGCGAAGTGTAATTTAAGTGGTCAGCTATTGCTCCCTTTACATATTTTATGTTATGAACTAAATTATGATTTAATTATTATTATTTTTGAAGTTTTCTCAGTAACAAATGATGACACATAGATTTATATGAATAATAAAACATGTTTTGTACGGGGTTAGTTTTTTGAGGAGTACATTAGGAAAACCATCGTTCTTTCTCTTAAGTGGTCAGGAACTGGATTTTTGACAATAGTGGAAATTGGAAACGTAATGAGGATTAATGTTCACAATGAATGGTAAGAACGATAGAACTTACAAATTTAGTACATGTAGTTCATCTATTATACATATTTATCAACTTAATGTTTTCAATCTTCATAATCTTCATAATCTGATTGTGAGTAAAGTACTGAATTTACTCAATCAAGACAAATAATTAAATCCATTACTGGAATAAGAAGAAGCTTTAGCTACCACATTCCATAAACTTCCTAATATTCAAATAATGACTGTTATTGGAGTGTTAAATTGAATTCTATTAATTCACTGAGACGAACCAAGAGGATCAAGATAGATATGATTAAATATTAGTAATTATTAACACTAGATTTCTGCTTCTTAAATACGAGTTTATCCCAAAAAAACATGCGTCTAGACTCATCTCTTTTTAGAAGGTTACTTTTCCAGAAATCCCGTCTGTGTCAACGTTGGCATTGAATGAAACAAGCGTCAATGACCTCTTAGCGAAGATTCCTCTACAACAGTTGGATTTTAAAAGAGTATTTTTGTATTTGAAGACCCGCGGGTGAAGAGCTGCGTGGGAATGTTGACTTTGAAATCAGGGAGCCCGAGTTTGATCGACAGAGGGGTTGTTAAAGTTGTTTTAACTTTTAACTGTTTGCTGCATGATTCTCTCTCGGTTGTGAAAGAAATTTATTGGATAGAAAAACACATAAAAATTACGACACAAATGCTAATAGATAGGTATGTAAACTTGATATATCACAGCGTAAATATATCCAAAAACATTTTTGTAAGAAGGAGAATCTTAAATAGTAAATGATTATGATACTTCCACGGAGAATTTATCTTAAAAAATAGAATGCACCCTTTCACTGAACTTGAGAGCAGAACAGCCGTTGTGGATAAATTGATAGCCGATATCGTCCGCTTCTCACGCACTGGTTAAACGATTCGATGTCAATGATCCCAGAAAGATGACGCGCTGCATTTTCATCGCGACACGTGGTGTTCCCAACTGACTAAAACCACGATTTTCTGTGATTTATAAATAGCAATTAAAACGAGAAACGGTAGAATATTTGAAAAACGTGCGTATAAAATTCCACAACAGAAATTTAATATCCGTTTAGCACGCAGCGAAGCTGCCAGATCACTCCAGTGATAAATGTTATTTTAAACCGCCGATTAGAGGAGGAAGCAGTCGAATAAGAAGAGGACTGGATTCTTATCGAGTACTTGCAAACGATGGGTAAGCATGCGGACGATTATCGAACAAGCAACTTGTACGATTAAGATATTTCAGAACCTTGTGAAACTGATCCAACGAAACTGCTCCCTTACCTTGGAAAGTCTATCCTTATCACCCCACCGCTCTAAGTATAACACAAAGATAGAATTTCCTGTAGTGCCAGTTATTTAGAATCATCTGTTTTAACATCCCTTTGCGACAAAGGTTTAATTCAAGAGAAAGTGATTCACATCGTCGACGAAATTCATTTCCACGTATATCAAACACAGCCGCGGTTTCATTCAGCCCCGACCGCAGCGTCCTGCATTTCGGCTACTACTTATCAAACGCGGCATTTATCTGACAAGCAGAAACCTGAAATCTAGCTGAGTGTTCATTAAAAAAGTTTACAAGCACTCGCGAAAACCAGCCGACGTAACAGAGTCAGAAACACTCTACTCGTGTGTACACGTTTCTCTACTTGGCCGCAGACACTTCAAAGACAATCCTCTTTTTCACAATCATATGTGTTAAATACTTTCATCAAGGATAGTGCATATATTAAAACAAGCAAAAGTTGAATCGAGAAGAGGATCGCGAAAGACGATTCAGGTTTTCAGTGATAGGAGACTGTCCGAGTTCCCTTGATAGTGAACCTTGAAGCAAGTTTAGAATTGACTCTGAACCATGAACTAGTTTTGAGACATGGTTTTAGGAACGATTTTCATTTTTGATGCTCTTTGATGTTGCTTTTGAATATTGACGCAAGATCTAAGAGAAAATATTATTCACTATAACATTTGTGAAGAAGAAAATGAGAAATTCTTATGCAATGATTGAGAAACAATTTTCATGAAATATTAGATATCTGAACATCACTCTCTTCAAGTGAGTAACTTTCTTGTCTCATGAACCAACATACAGAACCATAAAACATTGAAAGAACCAATTACCTAACTTCACTAAAAACAGACATGCAACAATTGCCAACTTTCGACTGGAAACAGTACATAAGGGAACATTTTTCTATTAAAAAGCACGTCCCAAAGGAAAATCGTAGATTTGAATTTTACAATCATCTACCTTCAACAAACTCCTGACACCTTCGCAACCATTTCTAAAGACAGCCCCAGTTCCCTCAATCTCTACATCTCCATCACGAATTTTTCCACGCATGGAGTACCAAAAGCTACCTGTCAGTTGAGAAAGTCAGGCCTGGATGCTTGCGCACGAATGTCGTTAACGTGTCCAAGACAGGCCGTGGCTCGGCCCGATAAGGTGTAGCAACGCGGTAAGAGGTCTAGCCGTATCGAGAGGAACGAGAGAGAAAGAGAGAGAGAGAGAGATATCGTGCGGAGGTGTCGGGGGCAGAGAGGGGTCGGGTCGGGAGAGGAGGGCTGGACAGCCTCCGATAAAGGGTCGTGCACCCCGAGCGGCACGCGTGGCCGCCGCTATCCCCGTGTATCTGATCTACCGCGCGAAACCGCTCTGAATCGGCTGTTTACGAGTGACACGTAGTCATGGCGATGCGTACCAGTGTAAATTTGCTAAACTGATCACCCGAAACAGAGAGCGCGCGATACGATCGCGTTCCACGCGACACTCTCAATGAACCCCATTGACAACGCCTCTCGAGTCTTCGCATCGATTTTGCTCCTCGACGAGGAGCGAACGCGGGCGACGCGAGTGCTCGTTCAATTTTCGCGAACGCGCCCGTTCACGGGACATGTCGATCGGTTGCTCCAGTGGACCGTACTTTTGCCTCGGTGTCGTGTACCGTCGTGTACCAGTGCAGAAGTACGTGTACAGCAAAGAGGGAACGGGCTTACGTGTCGTGTAACTTAACGCGCGATAATGCTCGAAACAAAGAAATTTTTTCTCGTATCGCGAGTGGCTGCACTACTGGTAAGACCTACTAACGCGACACTTGCGATTGCTCGCCAGTTCCTGCTAATCTAGCAGACTAAATCGAGAGCAAAAGGTTGACTACTTTTTTCGAGTTCTACGAAGCTGAGAGTAAAGCTTCTTTAGGGGTTGGAAAAGATTCTAAGGGGGTCTCTAATCATAATGCGCAATTTTTAATGAGTGACTGACAGTTTGTAGAATTTTGATCCACTTTTACGAGGGTAA
The DNA here is from genome assembly GCF_051401765.1 of Calliopsis andreniformis. Classification (NCBI taxonomy): domain Eukaryota; kingdom Metazoa; phylum Arthropoda; class Insecta; order Hymenoptera; family Andrenidae; genus Calliopsis; species Calliopsis andreniformis. The sequence continues at coordinate 9,094,298 of NC_135073.1, read as the reverse complement.
GAGTAGTACATAAAAAGAGTGGTCATACAGACCTTGCAAAAGTTTCCTAAGTAGATTTAAACAGGGTACACTTTTGTAGGACCTGTTTGGGACCTTTGTAAAATTTACAAAAGTAGCTTGACTTCGGTAAAAGTAGCATTATTAAATTTACAAAGTCGACTCTTACTGATTCTGTTAAACTCGAGCTTGTTACAGTATTGTAAATTCTACAAGAGTCTTCAATAACTTCAGCTGAATATTTTTTCGGTGTATGAGTGGTAATTTACGAAATATTTATAATTAAAGTTACTGCTTCTGGCTTCGTTATAAAAAGAATTTGAAAATTTGAAGTTATGAATATTTGAAAATGTAAAAATTTATGTGTATGAATACTTAATAGTTTGAATATCTGAAAGGTTCTAAACCCGATACTTTGCTAAGGTAAAGCGCAACTTGAATTCCTAATACCTCTCATAAGAATACATAATCTATGACTTGTACCAGGGTCCCAACTTCGCCATAGGCAAGTCACATTGAACACAGATTATATTTGTCCGATTCGTTAGTCGTCTACCAGTCGATTGCCCACAGAGCGACGATCGTTGCTCAACCATGTCGATTATGCTGCTCATTAGACGCTAACTTAATGTAAATCCTCGCAACCTTGGGTACCGCGGAGCGCAAGAAACAGGAGGCTACGATAATCGGTAATGTGCACTCACCATCTCTGGACATGCCGAGGCGTAGGCACTTTTGCAACCGACAGTACTGGCACCGGTTTCTGTTTACACGGTCGACCACGCAATTCTTGTTCCGTGGACATTGATAGTTGACGACCGACGACTGGGACCGCCTGAAGAAGCCTTTGCAGCCCTCGCAGGTGATCACGCCATAATGGACGCCGCTGCTTTTGTCGCCGCACACCTTGCACGGGATTATTTCGATCTGGGCTGAAAGCACAAAGAGACAAACTCTGTTAGTCAAATATGTTCAGCCAACACCGTAATCGTTCTCGATTGCATCGAAAATGTGGCTACCTTGCTTGCAACCGAGTGAAGGGAAATTATAGTCGTATTTGTATTAAGAGATTCAGCTGATAGGATAATGGAAGGTTGCCAGTTAAGGTCCTTCAAAATTGCATGGGATGCTTAACCACTTTCACTTTTTGTTAGCAACAAATTGATCGATAATGATACTCGAAGTGGTACTTATAAGCTACTCTTGTTTCAAGAGATTCGCAATACTTTCGCTATCGATTTCAATTTGGGGATTCATAACAGATAATCGCATTAATCGCATACGTCTGATAGCAGAAACCAGGTTAAACGTGCAGTGAAAATAGCACGCGACAAAATTGGTTGCAGTATTACAAATTGATGGCATTGAATTTCTAACATTTCTGACGTAACTGTTGACTATTCCTTCGGGGCGTATGGTTTTGATTTTCGTAATAAAATATCAGTCGCGGTTATTTTTAGATCAGGCCAATGTCCGTTTTCGTGAAGACGAGCATTTGTTTACCGTTTCATCATTTCGCGATAGCAACGCGTATCAAGAAGGAAATACGAATCGTCCGATGTTTTACACACTGACGCTTTATTCCTGGCTCGTCAAAGTTCATCATACCATAGTATATTTATGGATAACCTTTCGATTGGGAGACAATACTAGACGCTGGGTCCTAGTGCAATGCAACCGTGGCTGCGTTTAAATGCATCATCAACTGTCTGCTAGTCTCACCAGAGATTTCGTATCACTTAATGTGCTGCGATAACGGCACGATAAATTCGCCGACGTTCCAGCTGGAAAATCAAGGCTAGGAAGAGGCGAAGCTCGGTTAACGCCATAAATATGACATAAAGACACCTTTGATGTGCTGAAATTTCCATACTGTATAATTTACTAGACTCACAAATTATACTGACTCGTTGCAAGGAAATGGAGCTCAATGTTCCCCTTAAACTTACTTTTCTCTTCGGAACGACCATAATTTGTATTTTAGTAACAAAAACAATTGCATAAAGTTCTCCATTTTCGGAGGTCTACATTACAACTACAGACACGATAATTACAAATATTTATCAAGGGTATTACGCCACCGAGTACCTCGTATAGAATTGACTTGGATCCTTCGATCATCCAACAGAGTGTTCTCTGGACTTGGAATCTGCATAGGCACCCTTGTCCTCGTCGTTTCCGGTGGCTGAGGGCTGGTACTGTCCGCCCCCCAACTTGGCCCACCGAATGTCGAGAGACTTCCCTCCATTTACGGTCCACGCGGTCGCGTTTCATTTAAAATTCACTAACAACTCATGCTTGGAACACATTGCGGTGGTTCTTTACCCTTACAATGACTCTCTAGTCATTCGTCACCCACTTGTCACGATTCAAGTCACACTATTGTTTCTTATATTACTAATAAAAAAATCGTAAGAGTCATTCGTTGAAAATAATTTTAGACAGTTCTTCAGGTCAGTTAAGGGGTAGGTTAGTCCAAAACACTGTTCCATCGATCACAAGATTATTTATCAAATAGAAGACACTGGATGCTTGCGTTTGAATATGCTAAATGGTAGAAATGGAGTTAGCACTACTAGTAGTATCAAGTTGGTACAGGTACTAACTACTAGTAGAACTAGTACAATTAGTAGGAACACACTGATTCTTGATTATTCGAGAAGGCTGCTTGAATGCAGATTCTTACAGGCTAGCTTCTTTTATAGAGTATTGTCTTGCTACAAGTTTACAACCTCGAGGCAAGTAGGTACTTAGAGAATATAAGGAACTTGTTTCTGAGGTCAGGTTACAATATTACTCTAGCAACTAGAGTTAGTCTTTTCACAAACAAGGATGAAGTCAAATGAAAAAAATGATTCCAAGAATACTGAGACTTCTTTAGAAAATCTGCAAAGAAAGGTCACCACCCCTCTGCATATGCAGTAACTTCTTATCTTAAACCAACTATTTATATCTAGCTGTACTTAAAGGAAGAGTATGCCAGCTCATCTTTTTTCAACTATAATACAAGTATGTAGTAGCTATATGTAGCAACCTAGCAACCATGCAATTAACCTCTTCTTTATACCTAAGGAAACCAGAAACCTCCGTACTCTTTAAATAAGTTGTTTAATCTTTCATCTTCCAGAAAACAAGAATCAATAACAACTCTCTACTACCCATACGTTAAATAACTAACGAAAAAGATAAGGCAAAAGAAGACCAGCACCCAGAGCAAAGAATCCAGATTTCAATCCCCCCCGAAACAATCTCCAAGCAAGCTTATTTATACACCCCATAACCTGGATTTCGACCAAGAATACACCCCAATCCCTAGGAAGCAACCCTAAATCAATCCCGCTGGGGCTTATGCCCAGCGCGGCGGTATCATCGTCTCGTGGAAAGCACGCGACAAATTCCGTGCCTCGGCTTAAACCCCGTCGCTCATCGATCACCAACCTTCCTCCTCCCCTCCCAGGAGCAGAGTCTCGATGGACGATCCAGCGTGGCGGGTACCAATCAAAATAATCCACCCTGGGGGCGAAGGGAGGCCGTGAAACGTCGGGAAACGCGTGGAAACGAACGCGTTGCGGCGGTGGGGACGAGGAAAGAAGTCCGAGGAAACATCAACCGAAGGGGATAGAAAGAGAAGAAATGCGGCTGCTGCAGTGGCTCACGTTGCCCTCTATTTTCGTTCTCAGCTCGGTAATGCGGCGTCTATATCGCGCTGCGAGGGCGCTAAAGCGAGAGAGAAGTCAGAGGGTGCGGGAGAGCGCGATAGAGACGACGAGCCTACAAGAGAGACGAAAAAACAGAGAGACGAGAGCTGCCCGAGCGAGAACGACGTGCTCGCGCGCGTCGCCAGCGCGCGGCAGGGCTGTGTCTGTGCACCGCACAGAGAGGGCTACTGTATTGGAGCGAGGAGGATTCGGTGCGGCCCTCTGTGTCTGTGTATCGTGCCTCTCTCGTCCGACAACTCTAGCGCCACGAGTAGCGTCGAGGCGCTTGCACCATACGGTCGAACATTACATAACCGAGAACGATGAACCCAGAGTACAGTCACCCGGCACGCTCGCATCTTTGACGTGTGTCACGCCGTTGCCTCGAGCGGAGTGCAACGCTGGGGCCTCCTATACCCGGAACTACCGAAATCGAAGCCACTTTGCGACGTGGCCGTGCTTTGTCCGACTGGACGCCCACACTACGCTCTCTATTCGCAGCGAACACTGGGTGGCTCAGAAATAAATGGGCAGACTTTGACGGATTTCATTCTCTCTCCTGAAATGGGAGAGGATCTAGTAATCGGAGTCCTGGAAACGCTACATTTTCCTTAGCGTACTGCTTTTGCTTTCACTTTATTATGTGGGTATTCTATTTGCTGTAATATTATATCTTTTGAGAAATTGAGGATGTTGTTGTTTCATATTCTTAAGTAAGCTACTCTTGCAGATGATTTGGATTGATTAATGATTCTAAAATGAAATATTAATATTCAAAGGCAAAGTTATGGATTTCTATAATTCTGTATTACGTGTTTTGATATTATTCTCTTTTTAAAAAGAAAAAGTCCTCCGATTCAGTGTTCTGCTAACAAATACAAATTTTGTCTTAGAGATTTTAATTAAGACTTAGAAAGCAATGTTTTGAAAATGCAATTTATACAATTTTATTTCGTAATCATAGAATTTAGGAGTATTATATGCTCCAATTCTAGTAGTAACAAAGAAGATTAATCACCATTACAATTTATTAAATAACAAGGAATCTGTATATTAAAGTAGAGGGACTTAAGACAATTCGTGATTCTCAAAGTTCGCAAAGCTTGGTCATTTATTTCTGTGACACTCGGAGTGTATAATATAGACTAACTTCGAGTGTTTATTAAACTGCGAAACTTCTTAATTTCAGGAGTTTTAATAACTGAAAATTATCCAGATATTCAGAGTCTTCTGTGTAAATCCACAGACAATGTTAGCATTTTCCACTTGCTCGTATGGACGAAAGTTAGAACTGTATTCACGAACGTCTCTGACTACCAAGCAAAAGATATTGAAAGATTAGACACTGGGGAGTTGTCAGAATTAGTAAATCGAGGTTTAGAGTTCGGTTCGAGTGTCCAGCATCAGATTGTACGACAGAAATAGATAAACAGTTACGAAATATCGCTCAACGTCACTCGGTCTTCCGTGAAAACTTTCTCGTAAACAGATGTTCATTTACATAAAAATCTCTTATTTATCTCACTAGAATTCGCTACAAGTTTCTTGGATCAGTGAAAAACATTGAAATTTGTTACGAATATTAGATTGGAATGTATCGTGAAAAGTAAATTGAAACCAATTCGAAACCCAATCATCGAAACTCGTAAAGCCCACAAGTAACACCCAAATTAACTCTTTGAGTGTGGTGGATCAACTACTTTACCCGTGCCACATTTCACACTCGTGCAGAAATCCTGCAACTGTATCGGTTAACTATACACACCGATGCCACCAAGCGTTTAATGCATAACCTGCCCTAACCACTAAAACACCTGTATCTGCAAACAGCAATCAAAGGTCTAAACCCTCTCTCCTATCCAAATAACAACTCGTTGTTGTGTATCGAGTTCTACTTCAAACTCGTCGCTGTAAAAGATTCTACACCAAGGATAAATAAATCGAACAGGGTAGCGGCGAAGTACCATCGAAGCCAACAACGTCAAAACCAGTTAATCACCTAGCTCATCATTACTTCCTTCGAGTGGTTGCCTTAAGGTTTTCCAGACGAAGTAAAGTAAATTGAGCAAAGCAAAAGAACACGGCAAGCAGAATTCTCGAAACCGGAGCCCCATGGTACCGTGGCCTCTTTGAAGCCAGTCATTCTGAAGATTTTAGTAGCGTAGGTCTGCTTTGCAACCCGCCGCGGCTAATATATCCGGAAATAACGAAATTTGAACTACTTCCTTGTACCGTTCGCCTCTGAACTGGTTCCATTTGAGATAACTCGAGGCGAGGGAAGAGGACCTTAAAGCGATGTACAGAGAAAGAGAGACGAGCTGGCGGGTCATAAGATTTTATGACTGAGGAGAAAAGAGGGAGGGGGGAGATTGAAATAAATGAAACGCGACGTTTGAAGAGGCTATTATATATATCTATCAACGCTCAAGCCCTAAAAGTTTCTAATTTAGGATACTTCGATGGCCCGTGACTCCCAATGAAACTTGAGACAAACAAGTTTCTTAAAACGATCGAAATAGTCGAGCTGCGAAACTCGAAGGGCATAAGATGGACGTTAGGAAGTCGCGCATGGACGGATGTGGAAGATGTTACGACTGGAATTACATTTTCATGTCGATTGAGTTACGACCGAACGAAATTATTGGAGAAGACGACGAGAGGTGGATATTACGTTTCAATATTCCCAAGCGAATTCGAACTTTGCGTAACTCTGCGCTGATAGATATCTGACGATCGATGCTATCGGACAAATGGAACCGATGTTCTACACTGACACTTGGTATCTACCATAATTTGCGACAATTCGATTAAAATCAGCGCTAATAAAGATAAATGCAGCTTCGAGATTATGAAATATAGAATAACAAGCTCACGTGTTAACTAAAGGAAGTGGTTAGAAGAATCTTTAGATCCGATCAAATTACAAGTATTCAAGATGTTCGAGAGTGGCGAATTGAACACGTCTCGCGCAAAATTCAGTAGAAAGTGGTTTCCACAGGTCCGGCCACAGCGAGCAGACGCACTCCCGCGTCCCGCCGCGTAAAAATCGAGAACGCAAGTGGCTTGGGATGCCGATGGCACGGCACGGAATACCAATCGAGAGAAACTTCCAGCGTAACGAAGTGAAACAAGGAACGCGTCGCAACGCGTCGAACACCAGGAGAAGCAATATCCAATTGTCAGAGCGTGTCGCGTAATCGTCGAATCCGCTATCTCGCGGCATCTATCGTTCAATGACGTCGATAAGCGGCCGCCTGTCTTCCTCGTGTTGCCTATTAGCGCGACGGTGTTGTCAACTTTCGTCACCATTTACCATAACCGAAACCCAATCCGATCCGCTGGCCTCGTCGCGGCTGCTCCGCCACCGGAAGACGTTTCTCGATCATCCCGTGCTGCGAGATGAACCCGTGGACACGTTCACAAATAGCCAATCGTTTTCACCGCGACAGAAACGTTCCACAAGCGCGAGTAGGCGCGCGCGCGCGCGAGTCGTCGCGTAGCGGCCGCGCAAGCGCCGCATGTAAAGCGAAACGTTGCACACGCACAAGACGAGCCTGCACACGCACTCACGCACGCGCGTGTGCACGGTCGCACACGGAGGTCGGGGAGCTCGGGTCGCACGTTTTCCACCTGGAGCCTTTCCAGCCAGCGATGATCACTTTGTTGGCTGCACTGAACACTCGCGCGCACGGAATGCCGCGTCCGAGCGACACAGCCTGCCCGTCCGTTCGACAACGCGTCGACGGCGGCGCACCATCGTCCTCTGCCTCCCGCTCGGCCACCACGAAAACACCCACAGTTTCGGCGAGGCTCGTCGAATTCCGAGACGCGAGTCGACACGGGCCGCGGCGCGGCCGAGGAGAGGCGAGGACGCGAGTGGCTGGAACGGACGTGAAATGCTGCCCGCGGACGGGTGAAAGGTGCGAAAGGGGAGAAAGGAGCGTGGACAGCGGAGAAAGAAGCGAAGAGGGCCAAACGAGGAAAATGCTGGTGGAAGCGCGCCGGAGGAACGACGGAGGCGAACGTACTCGTCGGCCGAGCGGGACCACTGGCGCGCGCACGCACGCACGCACTCACGCACACGTGTCCGCGCGGGTCGCTCGCTCGCGCGCGCGCGCGCTCACACGTAGGCAGCCGCACACGGACGCACCGCCGCGTTTCCTTCCTCCGCGGCGATTTCGGCTGTCTCCTCCTCGGCCGACAGCGACGCGCGCGTGCACGACGCCCGTGCGAACCGCGACACACGCGGCGCCCGCGCCTCCTCGACCGCCGTTGCACCGCGCGCGCGACAGCTTCCTGCCTCGGGCCAGGTCGCGAAAACTCGCGGAAACTCCGCGACCGTCTGCCGCATGAATATTTTCGGGGGTTTGATGAACCTCGGAGCGCGAGTCGCTGCGAGAGAAAGGAGACGAACAAAGGGAGAGAGAGATAAGCGGACAGAGGAGGATGGAAAAACTAATGGAGGAGGGGGCGGGGCAGGGAAACAAAGAAAAGTAGGGGCAGAGATATAGCGACGGAGATAGAAAAAAAGAGGGAGGAGGGGGGAGAATAGCGGGAGTAACCGAGGGAAAAAAGGCACCGAGGAGTTGGTGGCAGATAGGCGAGGGGGAGAGGGAGATAAAAAAAGACGGAAGCAGAAAAAGGGGGGGAGTTTAGGGAGAGACAGAGAGAGGAGTGTTAGAAAGGAAGAAGAGAGAGAGAGATGTGTTTTTCGGGGACCGGCGTTAGCGGGTTGGCATCTCACAATATGTCAGAACTCCCCGCACCCCCCACCTTCGAATGACGCTCTGCGTCGGGTCACTGAACTGTGCGCGCCTCCGCCGATGATGCCTCACCCTTCGCTCTCCCCTCCCCGCCCGCCAGCGGCGCCCCTTCCACCCGCGCAATGCGAGCGCTGCCGACCTCAGCCGAGCCGCCACGATCGTCGACTGCGCAACTCCGAGCGGTCACGGAAACGCGCGAGCGCGTAAGGCGCGCTTTCCGATCTCCGTGCGCGTTAACTTTATTAGCGCGGGCTCGTTAAGGGCAGCCGGCTCTTCTAAATACACGTGCGTATCGTGTTTCCCTGCGACGACGCGCTCGGAAACTGTCGCCCCGGAAAGTTCGTCTCCGTGGACGAACCGCGCCAGCCGCGACTAATTAAAGAACCACGATGGTTTTCCGTTTACTCCCGCCGTTTACGACTCCCCCAACTTTGATTGAGTAGCAGCTTGCGCGACGACATAAAGGATTCGGCCGACGGGGGATAATGAAATTAGAGATTCCTTTCGATAACAGGCGGGGATTTTTTTACGAGCAGCTCTCCCGACTAACGAGCGCCGCGTAGCGTTTTATTGCCGGCATAATTCGATGAGGATAAAGACGCCGCGTTTATGGGCATGCCTTTCCCCTATTGAATTATATTCGGCCCAATGGGTAGCTTCGTGAAATATTACAACCGTCGCGGTTGAAATATGTTTGGCGTATGGTGGGCATTATAATGCATTTTAACGCTGATCTCTGTTCATTCAGTTCGCAGATCTGATGGTTTCGAAAGTTAGCGAGGGATTGCGAACGAAGAAATTGTGTACGAGAAGTTCTGGTGTTATGGAACTTTGTTATTTTGTTATTTAGTTTTCTAGAAACTGTGCGACCATGCTGTATAAAGAAGGAAGAGGAAAGATTACATTATAGTTTAGAGTGAAATATATAACAAGTTTCTCGAGTTCTGAAATGAATTTTAAGTAACCTTGGTCAGGCATTTCTATGATCAACTTTTTTTCTCCGTTGCATCTAGAGAATGCAGCACCTTCTATTATAGGAACCATAGCTCCCCACGTTTCACAATTTCTTTTCCAATTGAACTATTGCATCCTAGGGGGTATTGCCACAACGGCGCGTAACAATTGGTTTTAATTTATATTCAGCGTTAATGCGATTCTACGATCGGCGTACGCCTTAGGCATCCGTGTCAAGGTCACTTTCATTTTTGTCCCGTGCATAATGCACTTAATGCAATCCACGCCGGTGCCCATTGAAAGGATTTTGATTCAACGCTCGGCTCTTTTCCACGCGCTATTGCATTTTTCATCGCTCATCGTGTCTGTTGACACGGTCGATGCTTCGGAAGCTCGAGCACCGATGACCGTGTTTACCATTCGAAAAGATACATTTTCAAATGTCGCGTGTGCCGAATGACACGAAGCATTTTTTTATTCGTCCTTAGCTGGCTGATCGGCAACATCATCACGCATCGTCCTTCCTCATCCTCTCTCCTTCACCTCGACGAGGCACACAGACATACAACGAGGCATTTTTTCCAGAAACCTCACCCTTCATGCGCCACTCCATTTGGCCCTCTCCCCCGACATGAATTTTGAAGTTATTGCCTTCTCTTATACATCTTCCCTCTCCCCACTTCCGAACACTCATCGTCCCTTTCTACCCTTCCCCTTCATTGTACCTCTTCTTCACCCCCTTCCACCTCCTCCCTCCCACACCCCTCCCCTTGTCCGAATAACTCCTTCAGAGGTTCGTTCTTTCTCTCGGACACGCGCGAGGCCCTCCCCACCTCTCCACAACCGCCCCCACCATCGTCAGCCTAGCTCCCCATCCTTCTCTATCTCCTACCGCCCCTCTCACGCCACCGTATTATTGTCTCTCTGCCCCCGCGGCCCCCGAGCATCGTCTCCTCTCACTTCAAGCCGTTCCCTCGCTCGTCCTCCCCCTCTCCCGTGTGTCCCTTTCGCTCCTTCTCTCGTTTATTGCATAACCGTGCACGAGGTTGCCAACCTGCGCCGCGTAATACTCTATAAATACGTTTCGCAAATAAATAATCGTCCCGGCGATATGTCTCCTGCTCGCGCGCTCCGTTCCAGCGCTTCGCAGCCTACGGCGTCGTTGCCGTGCTGGAATTTACACGATGAAATGGCCCGATAGCTGGAGCCGATAAGGGACGCTTGGTACTCGATAAGAGGTCGTAAGCGACTGGAGAATGCACGTACGCTGCGTTGAGGAAAAGCCGAAGAGAAGACGGATGCACGCGCTTTCGACGCTGACGAGAGGGATTCTTGCTGCTGGTTGACGGAATGAATATTATATTATTGTTGAAGTTAGCATGGAACAAGGGTCTGTGAAAGGTGAGCTGATGTAGAACTTGACTTGGGACTGTGTCTGAGACTTTGATTGCAGATAAGAGAATTGAATGCGTAGATCAGTGATTTGGCGCTATTGGAGGTAGACTGAGTTGCAAAATTTTTGAATATGACTTTGGAACCTGTTTTCATGGTAGGTAAGTCGAGAGAGGTGATACAATGGCACAGTGACGTGGGAGGAATTTTGAATTTCGCGTCAAGAATTTGCTTCGTAGTGGGTAGATTGCAAATATGCGAGGTACATGGCGAGATGGCAGTGCATTGGAGAATTTGCGTTTTGTAAGAGACAAGTAACGGTAATCAATAACGTTATATAATTTAGAGATCCGAATCAGTGTTTTCCTATCTTGAAGCCTTCTAATTGATTGAAACTCATCTCGCGAGGCGTCGGATTAATTGTTAACATTGTACAAGCTGTTTCAAAATTCCGAGTCCAAAGTGAATCTAGTCAACATGTCTAGTTAACAACTTTGAGAAATGATGTTAAATCTACCAACTTACGTACATATTACGTATGTAGAGTGATTTGGTATTTTTTAAGAAAAAAGTTCAACTTTTTTAATGGACCACGTAATATCATACATTACGTAAGCACAGGCCTTTCATTTAAAAGACCTACTAATGTGAATTCAAAGTAATAATTAGACACAAACAAATCCAATTGCATCGAATTAATTTACAAAAATTTAAAAACACCATTACGATTTCATGAAAATTCTCAGGGAAACTCTCCATTGCCGAAAAGTTCCGGTCGAGAGGCACCGAGTTACATAACGGGAGCGTTAAGACCTCTTTACAATGCAAACCTGTTTCAGTTTCGTTCCTTTTACTTTTGCTCTCCCGCTGCAGGATAATTCGGCATTATTCCCTCGAGGGAGAGAGAGAAAGAAAAACACCATGACTGTTACATGTCTCTCGATGTCCGTTTATGTACCGGTCGAAGACTGCGCCGTAAATGGTAAAAAATCGGCTGAACTCGGGGATCGCGAAGGATGAGCCCGTGAGCCAATCGCGAGCACGCCGTGATCAGCTGTCGGGCGAATTTACCATCCTGTGATTCAGAACTCTGGCAAGAACGATGGCGTATCCTCGCGGCGTGTTTTACGGGAGACACGAGCGAAGCGCGAGAATGTCGAAACCGCATCGATCGGCCGTAACTCCGTTAAGTCCAGAGTCTTCGCGCAAATTGCTTCGGCCGAAGTTGATGTTTATTTCCATGACACTTAGGGACCAGCTACGAACTTTGTTGCCCCCTTGCGGCCCTGCTAAATGGTGTCAGACATCGTAGCGAGGAAACGAGCAGGTGACAGCGTTAATTCGCGTTGTCTACTCGCGACACACTCTAACGGAAGGCTGTTCATCTTTTCCCCATAACGAATAGTTGTCTTCTGACACTCTCGAGAATGTAGTAAATAGGGATAGGAACAAAGTTGAAGAGTAGTGTTCACGATGAAAGTTCTGATGAATTTTTTAGTCCTTTGTTTAATGGAATGACTAGAAAAGTGTAGACATTTATTGGGGTGTCGCCTAACTGTATGCAGCACTTTCACAAAATATTGGTGATAAGTAGTGTTTCGATATGAGTTCATAGTCCATATAACGAGAGACACGTTTCTAGATCAACTCATCTTTATGGTAGCTCACTTCAATCTTATCAAAGATGTGAGTAATAACGGTAAAATCCTTAACCACAGCAAATTACTAACGAACTTATATGGAGGGAACATTGTATTCACGTTGTTAGAGAAACAGGTACTTTCTTCAAACTACCACGTACTGAAGAATTATAATAAACCAATATCCTACACTTTGCAGCATGTTCAACTTAATCTCCACATCAATCTGCGAAATATTCACCAGCAGGTAACAACCTCTTTCCAAGACCCAGGATTGGCGTTTTTTCGCAACTGTTTAAGCCTGACTTTTCCCAGCCCTTTTAAGTCTTTCCAGACAATAACAGCGTTACGTAACCTGTGACTTAATCCTCCGTCGTTTAAAAGAGGCGACGCGGTAAACTTTCATCTTCCACGCACTGTAATTAGAATTGTTTCGCTTCTCTGTGCCCGATGCGACAGTCGCGGATCTGAAAATTCACCAAGTGCCGAGCGTTCTTTTTGACGCTGGGTCTCGGCTGTGACAGTGGATGGCATGTATCTGCGTTCATTTGAAACTCGGGTAGAGGCCTGGCTGCGCTCCGTTTATCCGAATATCTTTTTATCGCTCCCTCTCGCTCTGTCCGCGTTGCGTGCAGCCGCTGAAGCGAGCTCACGTTTGTCGTCGTCGGGAGCCGCGAGCGGCGTGAATCTCGGAATGAATGTAGGTCAGGCTATAGAATAATCAGTATGGAGGTAGGTTCTTATGAGCCGGTGCAAGCTTTTAATATTTCGCCCCCTTTCCTTGCCCTTCCGCCGCGCGCGACGCGTTCGCGGAACCGTCGAAGAATGGACGAGGTTTTTTCAGCGTCGCGGATTAGGATTGGCGGACGATCGCGCCTCGCCTGGTCGCATCATCCAGATTCTATCGAGGTTACCGATAAAACGTTTCCCTATCGTTTGTTATCTCTGCACGACGACGTGTTGTTTGAAATGCGGTGCTGCAGCGATAGAAAAAAAAACTTGTAACGAGGGAGACTTTGATTGGTAGTGTCGCGGATAGATCGAAGTCGATGATTCAGCAGGTTGGAAATTCATGTAAGTCCTGTAACCTAAGGTATGAATTGTGTACTGAGCACGTGACAGGTCTACCGCAAAAATTTTAGTTATAAATGCATGCGTGCATGTAGCCACATCTTTGCTTGAAGATATACAATATGCAAGAGAGTGTATGGCACGATGCCTACCAAAAAGGAAGAACTACTGTTGGAAGCAGCGGGAGTTTAACTTGGCTGTTGTGAGCAGAATATAGGATTTGAGAAACAGTATCATCTGTTGACTAATGTGTTATGTAATTCATTGATGATCAATGTTGCGGTAATGTAACGTGCTTTTTGCAAGTCTTTTATAATCCATTTGTATGATGGAATTCTGTTTTTTCTTTAATTTCAAGTTCGAGGAAGTTCAACTTCATAATTCAAGAGAGAAGTAGATATTTTTAATAGATTTCTTGTAGTTCGTACAAAAGCCATCATTTCATAACTAGCTCATTAATAATTAATAAAACGCACAATAACGAATAATAATGAATATCCTTCTATTGTACAAGAAACAGCTATTAAAATTCATCTATTCTCATTTCTCAACAGTAGGTAACCCAATCATTGGGACCAGAAACAGTAATCAATTTCTTTTAAAACTTAAATCACGCTGTTCATGTACAAATAACTGCGACAACTGGATTCAAAACCAACACAGCTACTGAACAGTGATTTATGCTGTTTCCCGTCTCACCGATTCAGCTATCGTTTTCGACAGAGGGACATCTATCACTCAAACTCCTCGAGTCAACATTCCTCTCGCTCGTGCACCTCTGGCCAAAGCTCCACGGAAACGAGAAACCTATTCCAAATGACATCGGCCACCTCCCATCCGCGTCCTCTCGGCGCCTACGCCACTGCATCCCTGACCAAAGATACACGGAGGCGAAATGCAACGCGATATAGAAGGCGAGCAGCGCGATCCACGAGGATGACCGATCTCGTGGATTACGTAATGCTTTGCCGCGGGAATGGGAGATGCAAACGGCCCTTGGGGGCCACGCAGTGCGCAACTGCGAAGGAGTCGCAGACAAGAATGACCGTTACAGTTTCCTTAAGCGAATTCAGATGTAGCAACGCTTGCGACATTGCAAGAAGCCAACATGGACGACCAGGGTATACTAACAGCGAACGCGCGAACGACGGCACCGACTGCGCTGCCAAGATTGTCCCGAAAAGATTTTTGAATTTGGGCCGGGCCAGACGCGAATAGCTCGTAAACTCGCCGGCCGATTCAACCGGCTGAACATTGTCTTCCGTTTCTCCCTCGTCATTCATTATGTATTTTCGTCGCGCGCAGTCTGCCGCGGCTAAATCGCACCTCCGCGTTGCGCGCGAATTTATCGCGTCTGCTGCCCATACATTCATTTGCATCCCGTCGCTGACGGGTATGACGAACATATTCGAGCCTCCGTTGTTCGATAAGTTTCATTCGAGGAGACAGGCTTGTCAGCCGCGACGTTTCATCGATACTTCCCGAGATCTCGAGGTCCACCAGTTTCTAGTTTCACCCGAAAGAATCGATCCACATGCGCGTAGGTTCCTACCTCGCGGCATGCTGCACGCGGCCAGACTGCGCACCTCAGCGACCTCTAGGATTCGAAAACTAGCCGGACCTTAAGTTCCCGCAGAACGTGTCGCACAAGTACTATTTGTGTCTCGCGAGAAGTCTCCTGGAAAGCATTAAGGACAATACTTTCCAAGGAACTTCTGGGACAAGAGTAATATGTATTACAAAGATTCTGAATTTTTCTTTAAAATACTTTTTTCCAAAATAAGTGATGCCAAGACTATGTTTTATAATCCCCTGCAGGTAACGCCAACCAGTGTGGACTACTACTGAGAGATCCACGATCCTCAGGGACAGGTGACTCACTGAAACAAGGAAGGAAAAACGCGTAAGGACTGTAACAGAGTACTGTTACAGAACTGGTAAAGTTGCACTATGGAGACACAACTTGAGATAATAGTAATTTTCTGTTCAGTTCAGTTAATAATTATCACCACTCCAGTCAATAACACGCCACGTCCGAAAGTGCGCGTGAAATCAGGCAGTCCTACCTACCGTAATCACAGAGATCCACAATTTTTCCAGATGCAACCTCACCAGCTCCTTACAGCATGTACGACAATTTAGTTCCCGTCTCCCAGACGATCTTATCTCCCCGAGCGCTTCGATTTTACCAACGCCCGTCTACGAACGTCTATTCCATAAACGGCGGCTAATAGCCGCGCTATATCTTCCAGCGTCGATTCGATCGCGAGTTAACGTCTGTTACCGTTGCACGAGCCGAACGGTAACGCGGCCCGCGATCGAAGGCGAACGCTCCTGCACCTGGCCGCTCGCTGCTGAGTTCCCCGAGCTTCTTGGGAGCCGAGAAGCTCGGCCGAGCTTCTGTTTCTGCTCGCGGGAAAAGTCAACGTTTTTCCAGCGGTCAATACGAGAATCTAACTGGCGACCGGGTGTCGGAAGGTTAGTAACTTGGTCAACGGTGAACGACCGAGGTAGGGAAGTGCGCATGCGCCAGTACGCCGGTGACCCAGATGCGCGCAACGTGATTGCCGCTCGGCCGTTCTCGCCGATTCTCGGCGACCCTCGGGGCCGCTCGCGGTCGCCTCGCGGTTGACCTACATCGCTGCTACTCGCGGCACTCGCCGTCGCTCGCGCGCTGTTCGCGCCACAATCCTTCTCTTTTTCTCTAGCTCTCGGACGCCAGCTCCTTTCCACCGATCCCGATGAGACTCCCTTTTGAGTATCCCGACGAGAATTGAACAGGGCTGGGACGACGGCGGCGGGTGTTAATTTGATGGAGGATCAGAGTAGGCGAGAGAGGGATTGTTAATTAGAAAATGCGTTCTTTGCAGTTTGACGACAGGGAGATTTGAGGACATTCGAGGGACCACCTTGGAACAGCGGTAGTTTGAACTTTCAGCTGGTCGGCGTGGCTCGCGGTTTGATGGGAGTTGAGTAGCTTGCGAGGAGCATTGCTAATTAGAGAACGTACGCGACTGCGCGTTGGGGAGATAACACGGGAGCTTGTATAGTGTTGAAAATTTCATCTGACGTTGGCTGCTGTTTGGTAACGAATTATTTAATTAGACTTCCTTGTAGCGAATCGGTTGGAAGTTGGGGCTGGAGCGTCGGGGTATTTTTGTTTGATTAAAACTGAATAATTTGCGGGATGTACGCTGGGAAAGAATTCCACGAGTGTGCGATACGTAATTAAGAGATTCGTGTAAAAGGAAGTGGGAAGGAAGTATGCGGCGATAATTTAAAAATTCGGTGCCAGGTACAGCTTGTGATTCAAGGGAAATTGGAGGGTCCGAGAGGACTTGTGAAATATGAAAAGGCACGTACGGTGTGCCTGCACTTGAAACTGAGTCACTGAAGCGTTGCGCATTCGTGACTACCACTCATCCCTATTTCGCTACCTTTCTGCCGAGGGTGTGAACTCGGTTTTATCGCTAAAAGAATCGACAAGATTCATTTTCGCAATACTTTTTTCAAGGACTCGCTGGCTCGCCGATGCCAACCGAAACCAAGAAAAATTCAATTTGAAAAGTGTCGCAAGAAAAGTTCAATTCCGAAAGTTCCGCAAGAAAAATTCAATTTCCCCTCGGGATGAGCCGAAGAATAATTATCTCGAAAATAATTCCTCTTCTTCGACTTGTCAGTTCTTCACCATTCTCGACCCTTCGCCATTCGGTATTCTATCATGCTGTTGTCGTTCTTTCGACACGAGAACAGGCTATTCGCGCCTTATCTCGAGGAATTAAAAGGCATAATTAATAAGAGACTCGTTCCCTGCATCGTTTTATCTAGGTGTTACATCGGTAGTGAGTCGTTGCCATTCGTAGGAGGAAAGGCTCATATATGCGCGGTATTTCGATTTGCATGGTGCTCGCTTCTCGAGACGCAGGAACGTTGAAAGGAATCGCGCCACCTTGAACACCGTCGCGGGGTTCGACTATCCTGCCTGGTTAACGATATTAATGATCATTGGAAACCCACGGGTTGCGTTATTAATCGTTCGTCTCGATTACGTATCTCGTCTAACGATACCTTTGTCGGCTGCATTTATCTGCTTTTGAACGTGCATATAAGCCTTCCACTTTGCACTCGGCGCCCGTCATTTAATGTTACGGCATATTGATTTTAATGCGGCACCGACGTTCACCAAACGCGAGTCCCGTTCGAGACCGATGACGAATGCGACCGATGAAATTAATTCCTGTCTGGTTTGGTTGTTCCTTTTTTCCTGGGACTCTGTCGCTCGAAGAATATCCATAATGAAGTTCATTTCGTCCCCAAGGAAACGGCACGGAGGGGACTTCGGGTTTCAAGTGGCCCTAGAGAGGCTACCACCCTTGCTGCTGGCTGCTTTCTTTCGTTTAGGGGTAAACTAACGGTGAAGTGTATAAATGTGGGGAAAGATAATTGGTAAACTTTTCGATGATGATGGGATGATTTGAGTGTAGGGGCGTGGGTGTTACTAATGTGTTACGTTTGCAATAGATTCTACTTGCACGTAGATCGTTTACAAATATTCAGGCATTATGTAATTTTGGGAATGTTTCAAGTCTCATTTTCAAATTCTTGTTTAGGAATAATTTTCAGTTACAGAATTGAGCTATCATACTTTGAATACTGGAGACATACACGAAAGACAGGAATGGTTTTATTTAAACTTCATCGCTAGCCAAAGTATCTTCTCAATTTTTTAGTGCTACGTCATTTTTATAGGGAAAACATTATGAATAATAGGTTTTAATAGAACTTAGTAGTAGAATTAGAACAAGTGTAAAATGGATTACAAAGCTAATAAAAAATAACTTGTCACTTTAAAATCAGAAGCATTATGAAAAAGTGTCTTGCATAATTATATCTACTCTCATAAAATAACAAAATTGTGTACAATTACTAAATCACATACGATATATTCTCCAAGAAATTTTCACGAATTCTAAATTCTTATTTACAAATTCAGTAGCCCAGAAATAAATTTAATTCATTTACTTCAAATTGAATTCTAAAATACATCGTTAATAGCATCTTTAATTTATAATTTTTCCATTTTATATATCACAGAGTTAATTGCTTTAATATTCTAACAGTTCAATTATGATAATTTTTCAAAAGCCCAAGCAAGATCAAACGTTTTCGTTCGCCTAGCGACCCTCGCGCAAGCTCGCCAGGAAGTCAAACCCGCCGCGCAATTGAAGCCTCTTTTCGCGGACCGACGACGATTTACATCGCGCCAGCGAATGCGCTCGTCATTTAGTTCCGTTTATTTTTAGTCTCCGTGGCCGCGGCCGACGGTACAATAGCCTTTATTCGATTTGACGAAAGAGACCGGCCGAGCCACGCGTCGCTCGTTTTCCGGAATGCTCACAGTGAAATTTAGAAAGCACGCCCGCATCTGCATGATCGCACGCGTCTCACGATGAATATGTATATGTATACTTAGCCGATACGTGGCTGCACTGTAATGGGGGATGTTTCTGGGAATTCCTATTCGTGCTAATTGCGCGACTTTCTCGCGAGATTTACGTATCCACATTTTCCCTTCAACCTTTAAGCAGCTGCTTCGCGCGAACGTTCGCCATTATAGAATACTGCGCTCGTTTAGATTACTTCCAGTAATCCATTAATGGGCTATCGATCGAAACAGCTGATCATCAAAAATTCATTATTCACTGGGTTATTCGGCAGTTTTATTTAATCCACTTATCTTGGGGGTTTCTATTATGGAAGGGAATTTGCCATCGACAAATGTAGTTGAATCGCTCAGGCGAATTTATGGAACGATTCTTGGAAAAGTGTATCTTTTAGGTATAGAGAGTATTACAAGTGTAGTAAATTTGATCATTCTCTTGTTGGTCAGAGGTTGCGGAAAATATCTTCTAAGGAAATTGTTTTCAAACTTGTACCTTTGGTACTTCTCTTTGTAGATTTTCCAAGCTTTATGTTCTTGTACTACAATCTAAGTATATTGTAATCCAGATTGGTTATTCTTGGCCCTTTGAGTGTAGCAGATGAACTATTTTGCATTCACTAAGTTTGGAAATCTTAAAGCTTTATATTTGTGGTAAAACGACTTAAGTTATATATATAGGGTATTCGTCCATAGGTGTTAGAAATTTTAAAGACTGATTGTACATACTGAAATAAGACGAAAATGAAGATAGACGACTTTGCATTGGGGGTTTCGTTTTTGAGTTATTAGTTGCTGAGGAAACGCCTAAAATAAGCGTGGAATATGTCTGAAATGGAACTTATTCTACTGCCGACGTGCATTAACCAGGTCGGACACAGCGAAGTCAGTAGAATGAGTCTCAAGTCAGACACATTTCATGTGCATATTAAGCATTTTCGCAACAATTAATAACTTGGAAACGAAGCCCCAAACGCAAGTTTGTCTGTCTTCATTTTCCTCTCATGTTAGCACATAAAACCACTTTTTAAAGTTTCTGACACCTGCTGTCGAGCATTCCATATTTTCAAAAAAATTCAGTTTATACTTTCATTAAAATTTACAAAGGTAACAGCAATCAAAGGTTTAATATTAGTTAATTTAATTAGAAAAATTAGTTTTCGTTCTTTTTCACATTTTTGTGTTCTTTCCCTTCAATTTAAGAATCAGTATTCTATACAGGCTGTTTCGAAATATGTGGGACATTTTTGGAGGATAAATTTTAGACATATGACAATGAAAAAAGGTCATGTTCACATATATCTGCAAACCCTTAGTTTTTTAGTTATATTTGCTTTCTTTAAAACCTACTACTGTGTGCCACACATTCAAGGAGCAGCAATATTCCTGGATCTTCTAGGACCTCAAAGAGAATAGCACATAGAGTAGGCAAGAAATGGATCAGTATTTTACACAGTACAAAATAGCATGTAACTAAAGAGCAATGCGTTTTCTAGCACATATGCATTTCAACTTTTTTACTGTCTTTGTATCTAGAAGCTAGCCTCCAAAAGTGTCTCACGTTTTTCTTATTCTTTACAGAATTTGAGCCATTGCTTTACGCCAGACAAAATAGCATATAACTAAAAAACTAAGCGTTCTCGGATATATGTTCATATGAACTTTTTTCATTGTCTATGTTTGTAGTATCTATCCGCCAAAAATGTTCCACATGTTTAGAAACATCCTGTAGATAATATCAACAACCCGACCAAGACAGTGGTTAGCGCTTAAATCACAGAATCGAAAAATGCTCGTTACGCGGTCTTATTTCCTGCTTAATTACCGGAAAACACGGGCCAGTCGATAATCGGCGAAAAAGTTGATTCATGGGCTCGGTTCTCTGTGCGATGGAAACGTTAATTGGCCGAACGTTTCGGTCGATTAATCGAGTATCAGACGGCGTTTCAGGCGCACCTGAAACGTTCTCGATCATCGAGTCCGATTTGAGATTCCACGACACGTCTTCCCGCTTACTTAATTGCTCCTCCGTCGATCGTTAATGCGCGCGGATGCGCCTCTGTTAACGATCCGATCACGAGGAACGAGGACGGCCTACCTTCGAGGGCGATGCATGTTGCATTCGCGGTGCAACGTCCGCCGAACACGCGTCGAAATATCGCGACTCGAAATGCAAGTCAACGAAGGAGGAATCAATTTCCGTTTTGCATTTATACGAAGTCGCGTCGTTTCTTCTCTTCCTCGCTCGCCGCTCGGCCCTCGATCAATGCGATCTCAGCCGACACGAAATGTCGGTTTTGACACGTGTCGCGGAACGCTGAATATTTACGAGCGCGGGTTTCCATTAAAATGGTAAACAAAAACGGATGACGAGTCGTTCCGATGAAGCTCAATGGAATGACGTTGATCTTCCTTTTCGGTGATCTCTCCGCTTGATTATTTATTTTCTTCGACTGTATGCCGAGTTTAATGGTATTTGCGAAATGGTGAAGATTTAATCGGGATAATGATGATGAAATCTTGAAACAAGATTTCATTTATATTGTATCAGATTTTTTCAGATTCCTACTTGTTATATCGCACATGTACTTCAGAAGAGGCAACTCGAAAAACGTGATTGTTTAATTACAGCTATAAATCGGCTTAGTAAATACACCTCTATTAATTTATAAAAAGTTTGCTAGTTAAATATCAAAATTATAGAATTTATTCGAAGAATTCTTCATATATAAACTAGAAATGATTTAAGTAATAAAGAGAAAAGTATTTAATACAAGTAACACTACTATTTTTTAGACTAATTATTTGAGTAAGATAACTTTCTTTCAATAAACCCACTTTTTATGTCGGTATTATGTATTTAGTAAATAATTTTTTCCTAAACTCAGAATAGTTTTTTGTTTCCCCTGAAAAATATAATTCTTTGAGTTGTGTCACTTTTGAAATATACGTACAATACATAAAAAATAAAGAACCAGAACAGGTATGCTTTAGCATAGTTATGATCAAGTTAATTACGAAAATTGAAAACTAAAACATAAACCAATCTCACTGACGTCCCCTACATGATACAATCTTAATTCTTTCTTATAAAGAGGTATAAAGTTTCAGTGTAACTTTCATGTTGAAGTGATAAAAAATATATACTCTTCGAGATTCTTTAAAAAATGCCATTCCAGCTAAACGGGAGTGTAAAATTCACTCTATCTATATGGTCGAAGAATAACTTCGTAAGACGAGAATGTATCGTTGTCGTTCGTATTCGAAACTACGACTATAAATTTTTCTAAATCTCCGCTTAAACTTCACCGCCAAACAGCCTTTCAAGAGATATCAAAACTTTGAACGTAAGAGACCTTCCACCCTCTCTGAAACTTTTTATCAGCGTTCTAAAAATTTCGAAAACAGCTTTCGGCTTAAGTCTCTTTTTTCTACTGATAGATAACTTGGCATGATAAACTCAATCGTAATTATATCTTTACTACACAAAATATGCAATTACGTCTGCAACCACGAGACAAACTAAACGCGAATCTCAGCAAGTCAACTCGCTTCTCTGAAGTGAGGTACCCGAGGTAGTACATTAACAATTGCAAATCACGTCACTTCAAAATCCCACATCTTGTACTTCAATTTCACGTCACTCTCATTCCAGAAATTAACCTCACGTCTCGACGCTTTTTCGTCAATAATTCCATGTCGCTTCTATCTTCTCGAATTTCACTTCGATCTACCTTCAGAAACAAACTCCGACTCTAATAATTTATCACCAATGTGGATCCCCGCAAAAATCGATCGATCTGAAATTCCACGTGTTCCAAAAAATTTGTCTGTATTATGCCAGCAGAAATTAACGCAATCCCAATATTCGTCGATAATTCTGCATCTATGACTCAACGTGATCCAAGTTCTTTTTTGTTATTTTTCAGGAGACCTCAGAAACAAATACAATTACCATCCCTTAACATAGTATTTTATGTAGTTATAATATAACTTAATTAAATTCCTATTATTTTAATAAAATGAAGGGAAAGTAGTATCCATGTAGCACAGAGACGTCGTAAAAACGTCTTAAAGATATATATATTTAATGAAATTTTAAAAATGTCCAAAAAACGTCTTTGAAACATCTAAAGTTACAAATTAGTATGTCTTTAGGACGTCTTAAAAGACGTTCACAAGACATCTTAAAGATGTCCAAATTACGTCTGTAAGACGTTCACTCAGAAAATAGATGTCTTTGAGTTGTCCATATAGTGTGTCTTTGAGACATCTTGTGGACCTAAATTTTGGAAGTCTTTAAGTCGTACACTGTCACATATTTTCAAGTCGTCCAAATTATATCACAAAGTTGTGTCTATACCAGCGAACAGTTCGCGAACACTACTTGCAAGCAATGTTTGCTAACAGAACGCAAACTGTTCATCACCTTCACTCGATTTTTTCGCGAACACCAAAAACAATATGCAAGCAGATACATGAACAGACAATTTCTAGGGAATTTAATTTCCATATTGTTCGCGAACATTTCGAACCCTATCGTAGACGCACCTTAAGACATTCACACATAAAACGAGCATAAAATAGACGTCTTCGAGACATCGTGCGCTATCTGGCTAAGATCCTCTAGAAACCCTAATTCTGGAAACAATAAACTAGTGTCAGTCTGGCTCTCAGGTACAGAACTTAAGATCGCATTGGATACCAGTTCAATACAACATTCGTCGTCTCCTGTTACTCCACTCCTCCCTGTTAACCATGCTGTTGCATTGAAGAACGTCGGAAGACAGAAAAGAACGCGTCTCATTTCTATGTCCGCCACTTGGGACCGAAAGGGCTTCGTTCATTTAGGAAAGTGCGGGTCCATTTTCATCGGGACACGCTGTCGCCACAATGCGCAGCGGTTTCCCGCTTTTCACGCTCAATGTCTGGCCCGTGGCTCGCGTCGCGACGGAGGCGTCGCGGGATCTCGCGTTTTTCGGCGGTGCTCGAGGCGAAAACGCGATCTCGTGCGCAATAACCACGCGCGGGCTGTTTAGAATACGGCGCGGTACACGCGGTCGATTCATCGAACCGCGCATATATTTATAGCTGGTCGAGTTTCCACGAAGACTTTTCCTGGCGATGGATCCTACGGCAGCGCCGCGAAAGCTGGCCAACTCGAGCGGATTGCCGGACTGTTTGGAATTCTCTGCGGCGAACCGTGGCGATGCATCATCGTGTTGTTGTTAGCGGTTATTGGATTGATTTGACACGTTGTGGTAATGAAGAAGGATATGAAATGTGGAATTATTTTTCTACCTTTCTTTCCTTGTTTTCGTATTCGGTGTTTGTTTTTCTGTGACGTGTCTCGCTGTGATTGTGTTTGGCTGTCTTTAATTCTGGACCTGAGTCGGACTAACTCAAGTCTATTTTTTTTAATATTAAGTCTTTCCTAGGATCTTATTTAACTTATAGGATAAGATATTTTTTACTTATAGGATCTTAGAATAATAGAGATTTAGTGAAATTACGTTACAGGTGACGGAAATTTAATAGTATGAACTACTTCAAATACTATGTTAAGAAATAGGTAATCGCATTTGTTTTTCGACTCTCCTGAAAAATAAGAAAAGTGGACTTGGGTTAGTCTGGCTCTGAGGCACAGTATTCTTGACGTGTCGTAGAAAATTTAGTAAAAAGGTAGACATTTTCCTGTTTTCAATTTCAGAGTAAGTTAAATATTAAATCTTGTGTAGTAGTAGGACCAAGTTGGCTTGAATTTTAGTTTTTGTTTTTTCGTCACAAAAATATTTGTAAAATGCACGCGTGTTAAATATGAAGAAATAATAGATTTCAGAAGTACTAGACACAGTTAGTCATAAAAATATCCAGCCACATTAGTTATTAAGTAAATATTACGTGCAAACATACATCAGTAAAGAAGACTGTAATGAAGTCTATTTTTAACAATTGTTCAATAAATATTTTAGTGAGGTTGTAAAACGCTATTTTGACATAAATACACAATAAATGGATGATATACTTTTGCCGCCAACTATATGTAATACTTTTTCAGAGAGCCTGTTAAAATAGACTGGTCAAAGATCCTGACTGACATGATTAATTTCTAGCCTCAAGTTCTAGTTTCACAACTGGGACAAAATATCGCAGCCAAAGGAAGAGGTAAAGTTCCCAGTGGCCTCGAAAGTAAACGAAAGTTAAGCACTCTGAATACTTGTTAATTGCTAGCCAGAGGCCAGCCAATTTTTCCATTAATGATTTTACGAACAGTTAAGAATTATCTTCCGCCAGTATCAATTTCCTTACATCGCGGCTCTGTTAATAGATATACAAGTTCTACCATCATGGCGTGATGAAGCTACTATTAACCTCAAGTTCGAAGCGTGAAGTTAACAAAGCAATTAAAGAAAGTAATTAAAGAAACTATGAAAGACTCAAATACTGACTAAACGGAAGTTTGCTCTGACGACCAAAGTGCTTCAAGACATAATGATAGATGCCTATTGTATTCATACGACGCCTATAATGACCGTATTACGAGTGAAACTTTGAATCAGCCGACGAAATTAGGCTGTAAACATCAGAATGCGTAACTATAACAGCGCATTGCATGCAATAGTAGGTAAAGAACCGACGCACGTAACGCGTTTACTAAACGTACCATTTTATTCGTTTTTCTTCAATAAAATACATGCTGGAGTATAGAGAACCAATTACGAATAAGCATAATCTTATGCAAGCAAATAGAATATAGAATATAGCAATCACGCAAGAACTTCTCGTTTAATGTTCTCAAGAATTAAATTACGAACTTACATTCTCTTGCAAAATATTTATGCAAATTTAGCGTAAAGAACGATTATCTTAGTACCATTATTATATGAATATTCGCTATGATTAACTCGAAGAAATAAATACTACAAACCTCCACAAATAATTTTACGTGAAAATAGCAACATGCAGCTCCTTGAAGAGTCATAAACAGCGTCAGCAGGCTATAATAAAGTTGCAGGATTATCCAGAGGCGCATACAAAGACGAACAGGACGTTACGAGTCACCCATGTAAAACGCAATCAACCATTCGCCTACGACTAGTCGATTCTCACATATCTACATACCTAATCCACCCACGCGCATCTCTCACGCGTTATTTCGCGTGAAGAACTGTGCTGTCTTGTGCAAAAAAAAAAAAGGGAGAAAAATGGAGGACGCGCATGAACGATCCTTTCGATTCATCTACGCGGTGCACTGCCTTTCCTTAGGAAGCCTGAACGTGCTTGAACGCGGCCAGCGATATGCAACGATATCGATATTACATTGCATAACCGCGAACTCTTGCAAGGTGTATTTCTCTCTCATGCGTTTATTGTTTTTCACGCGTGGAAAGTCCTTTCCATTCACCGACACGCTGCAGATGTTTGCGCTCCAGCCGTTTCGTATCCTTCTGACTCGTTTACGATCTGTTATGTTTCGATTCGGGTTTAGTGTGCTTTTAGTGGAGAAATTCGGCGAAGGAAAAGCGAGATTAACGAGAGTTTCAAGAGTGACCAGATTTCAAACCTCGTAGATTGAGAAGGTGATGAAAGCAATTTTTAGTGTGCTCTAATTTTCATATTTTATAGGTTCAACGGCCAGGTGAAATTATTCTGAAGTGATTATGTCATTTCGTATGCGTGCAGATCCTTTACGATGTGTTTTACTGCATGTTCGGAGAAAATTCGAGTACTTTGGAGCGTGTAACTGACGTTCGATAAATGTGGTATAAAGTGGAATTAATTGTATGGGACCACTAGTTTGCGGAGAGATCGTGAGATATTTTGATTAATTACACGAGGATGATTTTTGGATAATACAAGAGAATATAACGTAATACTCGCTTTTCCCCTCTTTGTTGTATGAAACTCATACAGACGCCACGTGATATTTTAAGCACGGAATGCGATAGTAAAAGAAGAAACCTGCTGGTACACAATTATTTTATCGCAGATGTCTGCCGCGCGACTACTTTCACGTTTTCACTCTTTTTCGTGCGAGGGGATTAAAAATGTTACTTAAACACACATACATCATCCAAAGTAACATACATAAGTCAAACTATTACATAAAAAATAATCAACAAATAGACACTAGATACGAGCCCTGTCTGTCTATAAAAGTCTGTATCTACTGAATTCTCCATTCCACATTAACGTTCGTGCTTTATCACAGCAATTATGCAGCAAACAATGCATATTACAATATATTACTCGCACAAAAGTGTCTCCGACCACCGAATGGTTTCATTATTTTCTATAATTAATTGCGCGATATTTCATTCCTGTGAATGACCAATTTTCCTAAAATTTGTCACGATTTCACCTCCGCCTGTCCCTCTCGATGCATCCCAATTATCCTTCGCGTTTAACAGCGTTTAAGGCTACTCACACAACTCTGCAGCGACGAGGGATAAAAATTGTCGCGTCGCGGAACGGTCGAGCCGCTACACAAACAAGAAATAACTCGAATGAGCCGGGTAAATGTCCGACTTGTACGGGGTGAGAACAAAGGTGCTTCTATCGATTATCTCGAAATAACCCGCACGGACGTAGTAATCACGGCGTAGGAACGACAACGGGTCAATCTCGTACCGGCTATGTAGTTTTTATATCCGGAAGTCTCGCGACGCTGTCGGAAAATCGTGTCACGCGTGTGTCGGTCTAACATTATGCAAGTTCTACTGCTGGCCTACGAAAGAGGCAGTTCCCAGATGGACATATTTTATTTAAGCTCGACGAATCGACTGTCGATACGACGGATTTCCAATTCTACTTTTTTTCACTTCTACACGAACACTCGTATTAATGGAAGCTTCTCTTTCTCCCGTAAAATTCACTGTGTCAGAGAATTATATTCTTTAATTTATATTCATTAACACGATTCTCCAGATAATTAAGATAGCTTCGGTTCTTTTCGCGAAATTACAAATTCTTTTCGCGATTATTTTTACTCATTTTTTAATGAAAGTTGTAGAAGGTGTACACTATTTTTTAATTAAATATTATTTTGCATTAGGTATGTGGTAGTTAAATTGAATTTATGTTGGCAAATTTGCAAAGCGTGCTTGCGTTTATATTAATGTGTACACCATTTGTCTTCTAGTTAATTGTAAAACACAGCTGTATGTAACGAACAGTGGTGAAATTCTGGGATTTTCGAGCTAAATATCACTTTATCTCGGTTGGAAGATGATTCTGGTGCAGACGCGGGCGCATATCGTACAGAGGCAACGTAGAAGCGTGAAATCGTAAAACTCATTAAATCGTACGAACTGTTACTTTTAGAATCCCCCTGTAAAAAGCGTTCTGATACACCACCAGTTGTGCACTTCCGACGAAAGAACTGCCGAGCAGCAGTTTCTTGCATCGCGCTGTTTATCCCGTGTTTTCAACGGGTTCGCGGTTTTTTCCTCATCTACTTTTTCTCGTTCGTTAATGCGTTAGCGTGGCGAAGCTACCATGTAAACGTAGATGTAGAAATTACAGAATTCAAATGGGCCAGGCAGACGTATTCAAAATTGGGAGAGAGAAATGGTTAGTCGTTTCTGTGGAAATGGAGTGAGTGACTCAAGTGTAGAATCTAAAACTGTATCGAGGTATACGTCAATGTTAACAAATGTAGCCACTTTTTTGTTTCTGTGAACAGCCGAGTGCATATGTTACACAGTGAATGTTTTAAGTAAAAAGAGTTACAGAAAATTTTACAGAAAAAAGAGTTACAAAAAGTTACAGAAAATTCAGAAAATGAGATTCTGCAGAGTGGCGTAAGTTACCCTATAAAAAATTGCAAGGTTTCATTGTTGAAGTTCTACAAAAAATAAATTTTAAGGGATATTTGGGAGAGATGCCTCGTGAAATCTTTATTATATTTCAGGGTTTCACGATGGAAACGAATTGGGATATGAATTTTCAAAAACGCAATCACGGGTGGTGTTTATCTTGAAAATTTTAGCTCAAACTGGCTGACCTGCATTACACGGCTATGTATACATACGTATGCGTGCATGCAATCGGGCGCACACATGTGCATGGGAAATGTATGAATGCCAGTGTTTCAACAACATCTATACCCAAGTTTAGGTGTCAAAGGATTTTACATTCATTTATATTCACGGAACTTTGCACTCCCTAAAAAAATTCAACTCATTAAGAGTTCGTACAGTGTTTGCATTTTCAGGAAATGGTCTTGGCAGAAATTAAATATTTGACATCCACTAGCTTTTTTAACACGCTTCCTGCATTCCTCTTATAATAAAATTTAAACATTATATCTAACTTCGATTGCACTCAACTACGCAACCCAAGCAACTATGTAACATTAAAGCTTTCTGTTAAAAAACAGCTTTCCAATTTATGCCTCACTTCGGTAAGCATTTTAACAGACTCTCGAAAGAACACTAGCTAAAATAGCTGACATTTACTAAGCACTACGAGCATTATTCTTAGAACAAGGCAAGAGAAGGTCGTCAAAAATGAAAAGAAGAGCACCCAGGAGAAACAATGCGAATCAACTCTGTACATCAGAAAATAATCCAGCAACGACGAGACCATACTGCCACAATAATCCCACATACAAACTGTTTGCATGTACCACCCTTAAATTTCGATCGATTAGAAAAAGACAAGAATAATATAAAAAAATATCACACGTACGAAAAGTTTGAAAAGTATCCCCCATTTTGGATCGCCTCGTTTTCGTGTTCAGACATTCATAGAAAAAGTGATACGAACGCGACCATTGTTTGCACTTTTAATACGGGAGGCCTCAGTGTTCACAGCATCACAGAAACACACAGCTAGCAACTGTTCGCGGATGAGATCGTCGACGAGGAAAGTCGTGGAAAACGGACAATGAGACACGCGCGCGCGCTCGCGCGCATTGTTCGCAAACACCCGGCATTATGAGGGAGTTACAATGTAACAAACCGATAAACGGCTACAAACAGGCAGTGACGCATGACTGTCTGGGACGCGTTATAATCTGAATATCGTTCCACATAATTCCCATTGCATAGGTACGAAGTAACAGTCTGCACGGAACGGGATGACGACGAGGATGACTCGTGTGATAGCGTTACGTAAAGGGAGTGAGTATGATAGCACTGCGACGTAATAAATTGGTGGGTACTCTGGTCACACTTCTGCAAATCGGTTTGCTTGAATTTTTAAGCAAAATTATAAACACTTCGTTTGAGTCTGATTAAATTTAACCCTTGACTACTGATACCCACTTCTGACATAGAGTCTTTGACTGAAACAAGTTGTTAGAAATATTTATAAAATTAATATGACATTCGCTGTTGTATAGTATTGCGTGGAGTCTGCGAGATTTTGTATCAATAGTTAAGGGTTAAATGCAATTTTATTTGTTGTTTCCTTATTTTCTTTTAAAATTGTTTTTAATTGCTGACTAAGATAGAGAAGCTTATTTTAGTTTCTTAGAGGGAGGATTGTTTAAAAAGTCTGACAAGATTCTACCTTCTTGGATGCTGAAAATTTTATTCCTGTCACTTAAAGTGTGCGTCGTGTCTGAATTGTAAATATTAACGATTCTATGTACAGTTGAAAAGATAATGGAGTGCAGGAATGCATGCAATGCTTCTCTTAAAAGAATGGCTTCATGAATAACAGAACTGTAGCATTGGATGAACACAATTTTGATATTTAATACTTATTACGTATGCGGAAAATTGTGGTATTAGGACTGGAAATTTATTTAGAATGAAAAGTATAAACTTCATATGAAATTCACGAAAATTTCGATGGGTCTGAATGGAACTTTAAATTGCACTCTTGCTAGTAAAATAAATAATCACATATGATGTTTCATAAATTGAGGTTATTTAATTCGTCTCCTCAAATATTAAAAGTATTCTATATTTTGTATTAAAATAGGGAAAATTAAGCAAAAATTAACTGTGATAGTTAGAAATAAAGAAGATTAAGCTTTGGAAATCGACATAAATTTTTCAGGATCCCGTTAAATTCCTAAACAGATACAAATTTAATGTTTATATCACCTATATGCATACGAATGCATACGTAGCAAATACCCAAATCGTTCTAGTATTATTTCCTTGCAAACTTGGAATCTGCTAGGAGCTGAGAGAATGTAAGAAATTTGTTTCTGGGATCAGCGCTTTTGTACAAGCAATTTGAATGCGATTTCTCAAAAGCGAGAATCTGACAAGTCAAAGAATACATCAAACAATGCTATATTAGAGTTAGTGTCTAATAATAATCACAGACGATAATACGATAAAAAAAAAATAATTTTCAACTACAATCCTAGAATCTTATCACTAAAACAATAAAAAAAAAACAAAAAAACACACCACAATAGTTTCTACAATTACCTACTATTCCAAACACACAGACCAAATCTATGAGTCACTCTGATCGCATAAATTACAAACCCAAGCATCCCGAAACTAACTGACTTGCAAAAAATTACTCATTGAGCCTCCATCCGCCTCCCAGCCCCCTTACACTTTATATACAATATTCCATGCGAATTATTCAAATCTCCTTTATCCCAGCAAGGAGGCAACATCTCAAGAATCGAGACCACTCTTCGAATCTCTACAGCGTCCCAGACAAAGACCCAGACTCACGAGACCAGCGCTCGTCTGCTCGCTGAAAAGGCCCGTCTACCCCCGAACGAAATCGCCGAACGAGACCGGCCCCTCCGCCCACGCGGCGGGCGGAAAGATCGCGTGGAAGCGTGGAGGAACCGCGTATATAATTCCGTCCGTCTCGTAACCTATCCATCGAAGGCGAGGAGGACGACGACGAAAGTCGAGGAAAGTGCACGACGATGACGATACCCGTGCGTGTGCCCGCGCTGCGCCGCGCCAGTCGGGAAGGGGGTGACGAGGGTGGGGAGTGACACACAGAGTGAACCCCACGTCGCGAGGGGAGTCATAGAAAACGGGAGAAACGGAGCCAGAACGACTCGGGGAGGGAGAAGGAGAGACGAAAGGCTGGCGAGAAGAACAAGGAGGCAGGGAAAACCGGAGAGAAACGCGAAGAGGAGAGCACGAGGCAGGGGGGAGAAGAAAAACGGCGAGGGAGAGAAAATGCGGGGGTGGAGGGCGGGGAAAACGTGTGCAGAAAGAGGCAGCGAGAGAGAGGGACCGAAGAAGACTGAGCGTGGAAAAAGAGGGTCTAGAAAAAGGCGGGAGGGAGAGGCAGAGAGAGAGAGAGACAGAGAGGAGGGAATGAGAGACAGAGAAGGAGGGAGCAGGGGCGAGAGGAGAAGGGGAGTTGTGCGCGCATCGGCGTGCACTGCACAGTGCATGCACCTCCGAGAGGTGTGGGTGAGAAACGCGCTTGTGTTGGCGCGAGCGTGTAACTGGGTCGCGGGTTCGACAACTTCAGCCAAGGCTGCTCGCGCAGCGGTTCTCACTCGCGGCTTTCGTCTCGCGATTTCGCCGTCGATCCTTGTCTTCTCGCGATCCATGCGACTTTTTCTCTCGAATTTTCCCTCTCAGAGGCTCTTTCAAAATTATTCGCCTCGCGTACGGTCACGTCACCCTTAGCCCTTGTGCTCCTTTTCTCCTTCGATTCTGTAGCGAGTTCCTGGAGTCGAAGGCTTCGAAGAGAGAAGATGCCCTCGGATCTGCCAGCCGTTTTGCGTTTTAAAATTCGCGTGCTGCCGCGTTACGGTAAAAATAACCGGTTACGAGAGCGCATCCCGATGCAACCCACAGCATCGATCGACACGATCATCCGCGAGCTTCCCTTTTTCCCTTGGCAGAGTTAATTGCGGAAACACGATGCCGCGAACGTTGCTGGCCAACGTTCCTTCGTGTTCCTTTTGCCCGTGCAAGAAGACGGCGTGTACGCTATCGCCGCTATTCGCGATTATTTATTGCCGCGCCTCGACGCCGCTTCGATTCTGCGTGCGCGCGGTCCCCGCGCATTTGATGCGTCGACTTTATCGCAACCTTTATCGGTTCAATCTTTTATGGATCGACGTATCTGCAATGTCGGTGTGCGTTGTAAACTCGTCGCTATTTTATACTTCTTTTTTGGAGGATTTTTCTGTTTGTTGTCGCTATTTTGTTTGGCAAAAAGAGGTGCAGTCACTGATGTATGAATTGATCTGAGGAAAGTGTGTAATATTTTCTTGATGTACACGTCTCGTTGTTTTTCTGATTTCTTGAAATTATTCCCTTATTTATCTCCACTTTCACATTTGATAAGATAGAAATGAGTTATCAATGCGTACACTGGTCACTGGAGAGATATTTCTTCTTCTCTATGAACTCGTTACTTCTAGTGCATCGCAAATTTGTAGTGTCTCTAGTATAGTAATATAGGACAGCGGTGATCTACTAATAATATCGTTGTACAGCATAATAATATAGCACCTGTAATATGACTATACCAACAGTCGTATTGTAGGCACTATATATCTGCTAGTATCTGTAGTAGTACTGTAAGTACTATAAACATACTAACACCTTAGTAGTACTACATATAACTACTCATAATAATACTATAGATACTATAGCTCAACTAGTACCTATAATAATGTTATAGTATAGTAACTGCATACAGTAAGTATGTAGTATAGTATATGTAGTATAATAATAGGTACTAGTAGAGCTATAGTATCAATAGTACTACATAAACTACTTATACTATTACTATATTATAGTATTATATTATAGTACTACTATATTATAATATAATTACTATACTGTATTTTTATAATACAGTATACTATAATAAAAGTAGTAGTAGTACTTCTATAAGTAGTTATACGTAGTACTATAGATACTGTACTACTTATCTAACACTAGTACTCTTAGTAGTACTCTATGTACACATAGTAATACCATTAAAGAAATACTGTAGTATTGCATACATAGTAATACAGTAAAACACACTATAGTATATTACTAGTTATTCTCTCTAAACTCCCAACTGATACCAAGGCTCGAGCTGACATCAAGTAAATACCGTATCCTTCATTGAAAATCCGCTGCGTTTCTCAGCACAATAGCAAGAAATATTCCCAAGGAAAAATCCCAGCTAGGATCGTTCACGAAGGGAAAGATCGAAACTGAAAGTTCGATAAACCGCGCTCGAAGCCGCGAGTTTCCACGTCCAGGGTTACCTTGGCGTGATTTAACGAGGCTCGCGCGAATAACGCGAGCCGCTTTAAGGAGACGGAACAGCGCGACGCTGAATGCAGCGGGAAACTTTGCGTCATGCCGCGCATTATCATGAAAGCACGCTCTTTTTATTGATCTGTCGCCGCGATGCTGGAGATCGAGACATGGCCGTATCGGTATTGCTCAGCTCTGTTCGATAGATCCGTTTCACTCATCGTTACTCATTCAGTATAAACGTGCAATTTTTATCTTACTCGTGCCTCATAAAGCAGAGACTAAAAACGAACAGGCGGGTTTAAGTAACGAGCGACATCGAGCACTAT
Organism: Calliopsis andreniformis; assembly: GCF_051401765.1. Taxonomy (NCBI): domain Eukaryota; kingdom Metazoa; phylum Arthropoda; class Insecta; order Hymenoptera; family Andrenidae; genus Calliopsis; species Calliopsis andreniformis. The sequence continues at coordinate 9,059,856 of NC_135073.1, read as the reverse complement.
GTATTACTTATGGATGAATTGTTCAAGGAGTAGATCAGCTTGAAACCGAATCTGGAACATTATGGAACATTAGCTTTGTTTATTAGTGATTAAAGGTGCACGCGTACGGCTGTAATTAAGGCAGATGTGGCTTGAGTTGCAGATTTTATCTGGCAGGATCTTCTGCGCCGTTTTTCTGACTGTCAGTTTATCGTTTCCTCAATTTTATTGCCGCATTAAAAATGTCAGTGGATCTGCGCGAAGGCGTTGTTGCGTTTCTTGAGTATAGGAGTGTATAACATTGACTGTAGAATTGATTGTGAACGTGTACTTTTTCAGGCTTTTTGTTTCGAGAAGACTAAATGGGATTGTTTTATGAAGACTTAGAGATAGGAAAACTGTTAACCAAAATGTATGGTTGTTTCCAGTAGAATGGTCAGTACTACTACTAATTTGAGGATTATTGCACAATATTCCGCCTCGCCAATATTTCCCTTTACATACATATATAGGTTGACTCATTTGAAGTTTCACACGTAATTATCTCCTACATTATAGCACCTTTCAAAAAGTGTTTTAAATAAACCTTCCTCTGTTTCAGGGGAGACACCTTAATGATCAGAAATTTTCTCTAAGTGGACGCTTCATTGCAAACATTTCTTGAAACGAGCTGTAATTTGAGAAATAATTACACGTGAATCTCCAAATAGGTCATCCTGTAGAATTCTAGATAAAGATACATTCTATTTTTCTCATGATTCTAATCTCTCTAATTCTAAACCTACCAATTCATCCAAGTGCTCCAAGAATCTCCAACAACTCCGACATTAAATAACACCTACCCACACTACGACAGAAACCCCAGGGGGAAAATAAATGGAAAGCAATTCGTACGGCAGTCTCGGCACGTATGCACCGTGTAACCGTTTAATTTTCCCGAAGAATCGCGGGAAATCGCGGGAGTCGTGTTTTTCCTCGGCAGCGAAGTTTTCCAGGCGGCTCGGTCAAACAAGCGCCGCCGCGGAGATCGGGCTATCGTGTTCACGCAGGATGCGATTACGTAAAACTCCGACCCTCTCTCTTTTTCCCCCCGGAGCGGACGAGGCGCTCGTACGCGCGGACAGCCGCGCTGGAAAGCGCGAAGTTCGCGGTACTCGAGCGCGAAATCGCGCGCGACGACGAAACCCGCAGCGTCGCGACGCGGCGCGACGCGGACGGCGGGTAAACGCGACGATCGATTTCTCTCCTCCGCCCTGCCCTGCCTTGCCCAGCCCAACTTCTGGACACGCTACCCTACAAACCGCTCCACGCTCGTGGAATTAGTCCTTTGGGGTTATGATCGTGCAGGCTGATTCATAAACGCGCGGGGTTTCGTTATGGAGTTATTAATTGCTGGGAAAACGCTTAGAATATGCGTGAAATGTGTCTGACTTGGAACTTATTCTACTGTGGACGTGCATTAGCCTGGTTGGACACAGCGAAGTCAGTAGAATGAGCCTCAAGTCAGACACGTTTCACGTGCGTATTAAGCATTTGCGTAACAATTAATAACTTGGAAAGGAAGACCCAAACGCAATTTCGTGTGTCTTCATTTTGCTGCTGTCGAACACCACATATTTCTAAAAATATTCAGTTTGTGCTTTCATTAAAATTTACAAAGGTAACAGCAGTCGAAGGTTTAATATTAGTTGACTTAATTGGAAAAGATTACATTTCCTTCCTTTTTAACTTTTTGTATTCTTTCCCTTCAATTTAAGAGCCAGTATTCTAGGCAGGATGTTTCCAAACGTGGGATATTTTTGGAGGATAGATTTTAATCGCGACGACAATGAAAAAGGTTCATATGTACATAAGTCCAGAATGAATTTTAGAAGAAATTTTATTGTGTAGGCTTCAAATAAATTATAAACTAAGAGTTTGTTAAGATGTGATTGGTGTCGTTTTGCCTCGTGTCTAATGGGAATAGGGTAACAGTGTTGCACGAACTTGTTCGTATTGACTCGGTTACTAAGATAGCGGATTAATGAATTTCCTACTGAATTATGTATTAAGACACTGAACACTCAAGTTTGTAGTTTCTTGCGGGATTGAAAGTATTGGAGTCTACTCACGAATTTGTTCAAAGAGGATTTTCAACCCTATTTGAAGCAAGGGAGATATTTGCGGTACAAATTTACAATTCTCCCAAAGAATAATTAGTTTAGGGTAATCAATTTTATACGTAACCAATTAAACTATCATTGACCTAATTGAGCAGGAGTTTCAATCTGCAGATAAAACATAAACATTAAAGTTACTCGATCAGAATGCTTGTAGGTAATCTTGGGCGAGTTAAATTTGTATTTCCCAATGCTCAAGATATTTTACATTTTATATTAAAGTCGTAGAATGTAGACGAGAATTATACGAAAACGTTGGACATGAGGCAAATAAGAGAAAAAAAATACAGCACTATAGTTTCTGAAATTAATTAGTACTCTCCGAGTTACCGAATGTAATTCATAATATTTTTAAATTAAAAAGAGATACTGAGGTTGAGAAGAGGGGTACTGAAACAGATGTTAGTTTCTCGCTCTGCAAATTTTATAACTACACAGTGTTAATTTTGAGTATCTGTTAAATAGTACTAACGAGAATACGAGCTGAAGTGTCGCGTATCAACTGTAATCACACTTCCTACGTAGATGTGAAACGAAGACACAATTTTAAAATTGTCGAAAGTTGAAGATAGATCACTAGAGAAACACATTTACGATATTCAATAAATATTAGGAAATATTTTACTACATATTTTACTAAGTTTGTTTGCCAAGGTCCTTACGTAACCAAATGATAGAAAAGAGAAACCTTTTATTTCTCTTGTTATTATTTTCCCACATTTTCAGTACATCCACGCTAAAAATACCAAGAAACCGTTACGCCAGTACACCATAAAGCATTATTCTAACTTTACAATTCGTGTCGGCACGCCGCGGACGTTAATGATCATGGTTGTATGGTGATCACGTCATAGCGAGAGCCGAGTCGTAGTCGTAGTCGCCGGACTGACTCGCCTTACGCAATCTTATCGTTCGTCTCAAGCTACAATGCCCTCTCCTTTGTCTTTCCACATTCGGGCATTTTCAGTCTCACGCGAAAGAAAAAACCTTGCAAAACTACTACAAATCGCTGCGATGCGTCATGCTCACTGCTTACTCTTTAACCCTTAATCCCTTATCTACTCTCCAAGCAATTATTTCCTCGATAATTGATATTTAATCCCTGAATCGCTGAAGTGAAATTTCACACTATTTTTCGTTCTTGAAATTCTTATGCAGAAAATCGATTAACCTTTACAAAAAGTATGCACATAATTAAAATACGAAAGTACAGGAGTTAAGGGTGAAGAAGGGTGAGTGTAAATTTCTGAAGCATAGAATCGAGAACTTCACCTACTTATATCTCTGATTCAGCTCGCTAAGACCCTCGGGCATCAGGGACGAGCAGGATTTGCAAGAATTATTCATTAGCCGCGATAAATTTACGAGCCAGGATCGCAAAATCCACCAATTTGAGTCTCCGAGCTGGCTTTAGAAATCTCCAAGTCATCGAACCCTGGGCAAAAAAAGAGTGGCAAGAACCGGCCGCGTGTTTGAATAGGAAAACCCGCCGGTTCGACGTCAAAGTCCAGGGAGCAATTAAAGAAAAAGGAGCCACGTAAAGGACAGCGCAACGTTAGTCAGGTGTGACGAGTTGCGAAACGTCAATGGCAAAAACTTTCGCGCGTCTTTCGCGACCAGCGTTGGTGCGTTTCCAGCGATCAGACGCGAGCAGCTAGCGAGAGAAAGAGGAGAAAGAGTGCTCGAAAATGTCGTACGTGCAATATGTGCGTGTGCATGCGCGCCAGTACGTGAGTGTGTCTCCAGGTTGCATAACACCACGCTCGATTCTCCTTCTCTCTCCCTCCCTCGTCCCGTCTCCTCTCCACCCTCGCCCTCTTTTCTCTCTGATGTGACACCTGCTCCCCGAGCACTGTCGCGAAATTTTTTTTCCCTCCGCAAATCCGTACAACGCGACTTTCTGAGGATTCACACGTGTCGCGTCACCGTTCCAACCCATTTTCCCATTTCCATCCGCGAAACACCAGCTCCGCCTTCATTTTTCGGCGGCACGCCTTTGAACCGACACGATGGTACGATGGATCGTCGCCGTTTTACCGAACTCGAGGGCGACTAATTGCCTCGAAACAAGCGCGAATTCGTAATCGCGGTGAATGTAATGTGGAACGCGGTTAAGCGAGTTTTTCGCAGCCAGCTGTGAGAATCGTGGCCTTTGGGGAGCGGGCTCGCGCTTCGTGCGCACCAGTTGACGGCCACGTCTTGTTGATCGAGTTAACTCGCTGCTCTGTTCCCACGAAAAATGTTATCGATCGATGTTCTATGAAGGGAATGAGATTAGGGATGGAAATGAGGGTGAGATCAGGTGACTGGTGAACGGTGAAGCGCTGCGGATAAATGGGATTTTGATTATGGGATTTGTGGATCAGAAGTAGGTTCCAGAGTTATGGAGATGTTAGAAGATATTAATTATTTGAATATTTTTGTAGAAGTAGTTTTTAGCTACTGACATGGAGAACACTATAATTAAATTACAGTGTGATCACTGACATTTAATTGGAGTCTCTGTGTCCTACAAGTGAATATCGATAGTTAAGTATGCTATACAGTTATAGCTTTTGAAGCTTCAACATAGAAAATGAAAAAATTTAAAACACGTAGTTTGTTCTATCCTAGAATAATGACCAATACACAAAACATAAGTTCTAGCAAAGTATACCTAAAAGTATTGAATGCCTTCAAACCTAAAATTCTTTTCATGGCATACAATTCAGCGTGCCCTATACGAAACGATTAAAAATGCAATTCTCGATCTCATTATCACTCGAACCGATCGTCCTCGGCTACTTGCAAGTAAATGGCTAATGATTCTAACGGGCAGGGCACAACGCTTGTACAGATGCATTCGAATGGACACATCTAAATCGGTAACGATGCGGTGACGAGCCAAGAGTGCCGTTTTTGCGACGTTGTCCTACATCGGATCGCAGCATGGCAATGGGCCGACTCGGGAATCGCCCGGTCGATAATCTTCCTTCCTATCGCCGCCTTCCTGCTACGCTTAAATATTGAACTTTCTCCGTGATAACGCGCCGCGTGTTATTTCCAGCGGTTAAACAGTTCCTCTCGCGAATACCACGTGGCATTGTGCACCCCCTGAGTTACCTGTCAAGGCGCGAGAACTTGCAACCAGCGAATTTCGTTCAACGAATTGATTTCGCAATCAGCTTCGAATATCGCAACAGGAAAATGTTCTGTGAGATCGAATAAGAAGAGTATCAGGTAATGAATTTTTAAACATTGGAGGTACTTTCGTTAGAACTTTACCCTTTTGCGAGTAACATAAAATATGAAACTAGTTTTAATATCGTGTAGTTTGGTTATTATTAAAACGAACAGATATGTATAAAAAAAGTTCCATTAATTGCATCTAGGTACAAACTCGCATCCAGGTGCAAGCAACGAGGTTACAGGAAATAAAGACTATTTTTCTGGTATCACTGTATGCAACGATGACTCATTCTTGTCTTATCAGAAGAGAAAATGAAAAAAGTGACAGAGTGACTTCCAATAGAAAGAAGAATAGTGACGTGTTAAAGACAAAAAAAGCTTCGTACTTTTTACTCGAATGATCCCATATGCTGCACCTTTATACCATGAATTTCTACCAGAGTACCACATTTTTCTTGTCATCTTTTTTCCTTCTGTGATGATCCTTCTTGCAAAGATACGGTCTCGCGTGGACCAGCATCGCCACGAAGGCGACCTGGAGGTGCAAAGGTTAGAAACGTGATCGTAAGTGGAAGCGCCCCGTGGTGGTCCGACAATGGGTTCCGCGATATCGAGATATCCCGCTTTAAGAAGTTTCAGCCAGCCACCTCGTCAGACGGGCGCATGCACGTATCCTAGCAATTTCCTCGTCGACGAAAGGAGCCGCCAGCTCATCGGCACGCTGCATGCTTCTACGTGCACAGTGCACCGCCACGATCGCCGCCTCCGAGCCGCCTGTTTTTCTCCAGTTCACATTTCCGCGGGCAATATCGTTTGACCTATCTTTCGCTAATGGTGTACCGAGTCGAGAGCGAGTTTCCTTTCGGTATTCGATAGGAATGCGATCCAGGAGCACGTCGATATGGAATTCGTGGACACTGGCTTCGGTGTTTGCATAGAAATTTCTATATCCGTGGGCGTGGACGACAAAACCAGGAGAACCGAAGTTGGAGAAGTTCGAGAATTTTCAGTGAACGTCGAAGTGAATTTCTGTGTGATATAGGACCTGGCTTTTTGAAAGATTGGCGTAATTTTAAGGAAGAATTATTCCTGAAGAGGGTGAAATTTAATTAAATTACGGCACGAGATAAGTTAATTAGACGGGGCACAGTAATTAACGTTAATTGTGATTATGTATAGATTGAAAGCAGCATTTCTAAGCGGCGTACTTCCGAACGCTGTGTATACAAACAAAATTATGTAATGCACGAATCGTTATGAATATTTCGATGCAATTGTGTAATGAAAATTACGTAATTCGTCACGATAAATTTACGACGATATAATGTAACCACAACAATGTGTAAATATTTTTGAAGCGGCCAGCAAAGCGGCAAATATTCGATATCGAGCGCGGAGAATTTATAAATACCCGTTAGCACGATATCAACGTCCTATTACGTCTTCGTGTCTTGATTTGTCGTATCATCTATTCTCATTCGTGTTCATCGCTCAATTATCTCCGTCGCTTATGCACGCCCCGTCGATCAATCGGTTTTTATCTGTTACGAAACAAACAAAGCTCGAATCGTTGCACTGCTACCGAAGACGAAACCAACTAGCTACACAGATCCCAGTCACAGCAAAAGACAGAACAATTTTTCGTGAACCCCGAGTCATTAATCACATCGCGACATCCCCGACCTCCAAACTTCGCCAACTACAAAAAAAGCTAAAAATTAAACTAGGTTCCTCCCTCTATGATCATGCAAAGAAAAGTCCAATAATTCTTCACGGAGGTCCAATTAATTAATAGCATTACGAGAAACTTTCCAACTATGACAGTAAGAAAAAACAAGAAAAAAAAAAAATATGAAAAATGTTCGAGATCTTCACAGTTGTCCTCCTTCCAAACACTTTGAAACATCCACTCTCCGCTGAAATTTTCCAGTCGTTAAATCGTCGCAATGGAGAAACAACGCGCGCGTCCATTAAGAGCCGAAAAAAAAAAAGAGGGAAGAGGGGAGGGTGGAGGGACAGAAAACATGAAGGAGAAAGAGGCTCGACCATTGTCCCCCGGCTTTCCACGGATAAAGCTCGCGCTTTCGGACGATGAGGAAACGCTGCACGTGCGAGCTTATCGACGTCTGCGCCGCGGAGCGGCGTGGCATACGTCAACGGTGACGACGCCGCGGCCGTCGACGGCGACTACGACGACGACAACATCGTCGTCGTGGTTGGCGACGCGAGGTTGAGCTTTGGTTGCACGGGCGCGCGGCTATCGATCTGCGAACCCACGCTTCCGTTTCTCCTCCTGTCCTCCGCCGCGCTTCACCCTTCTGCAACTGCAGTTGCAACTGCAGCTGCAGCAGCAGCTTCGCGACCCAACCCTCGCTCAACGCTGATACTTCAACCCCTACCTCGCCTGTATCTTCCTGCTCCCCTCCTGTCTCTCTTACTCCCTTCGTTCAACCTGCTCCTCCGTTTCTTTCCCTCCTCGCCCTTTCGTCCCCCTCGCTCCACCCCCGTTCCTTCCTCTGCTCTTTACAATCTCCCTTTCGACTTTCCGACTCTCTCTGTCCCCTGGATTCCATCCTCGTCTGCCACACCGCTAAGTGTCCATATAACGTGCGTGTTTTAAAGGCTAGGTGTTCCCCTTTCTTTTCTCCGTTACCCTTCCCCAATCCTCCCCAACCCCCTCGCCGCGACGGTGCTTTTCTTCCGCGCGCTAGCGATTCTTTCTCCCTTCAAACGTATTCCGCCCGGCGCGGAGTTCCAGTTATGTGAATAATGAACGGCTTAGAAGTCGAATAATTAATATCTCTTTAAGCGGCGCAGTTGAACGGATCTTCAAACGCGGCGCGCGTTTGTCTTAGTGGACTGTTTCCTCCGGGCTGTTCCAGGCCTGTATTGTGAGCGATGATGGAAGACGGAGGGACGAGCATTACGTGAGTTCTACGAATTTGACATTGTTATGTATGCTTCTGGCTGTATTTTTTAAGATAGTTCGTCCTCCTTTCCTTTATCATTTCCACGCGTTGTAATTGATGGGTTCTTGCCTCGCCAGTAGCTCCTTCTAATGCGACGGGGGCGTAATGTGCGTGTAGCGTTACTGTAATTGTGCCTCGAGTCTTTTTTCCTTGTTGGAGTTAGTTTTATTCCGAGCGTTGTATTTTAATTACAACGGGGCTAGCTACGAGGCAAGAATAATGCACGATACCGTGCGCGGGCATCGTGTAGAGTTATTTCGAAACTTGGTTACACGCAGAATTGACCCGAATGCACGTTTGCGTTTTTTATACGTCGTTCACGCAAATAAACGCAATCGCGTAATCTGAGATAATGTTTCTGCTGCTCGTTTTCGTGTAGAACGTTAAGGATTTTTATTGCTCAATGCTTTTAATTACTTTTTTACTGAAAGAAGAATGTTTAATCCTTCTTGAGAGATGGAACAACGAGAGTTGATCTTCTTTACCGAGATGTTTTGAATATGTACGCTTTCTTCATTTTCTTCTCGGTAATTAAATTTTTCCAATTGTGCAATATTTAAATATGTATCCTTACTTTCCCTCCTTTCGTTATATTTCACATTTTCCTCGAAGTAGTCAGCATGATAAACGCCATACCTGGCCCCTCTATCATGTAAAGACTGAAACGTTTACCTACTTACAGTAGTTGCACCTATTACTACAATCTTATCGTATCGCGACGTCTATAAGGTCGATGATCTTTGAGTGGCGGGAAGCACACGTACACTGACGACAGAGCGGCATATCGAGCTTCGTTTACTGCGTGAATAATTACATGGCAATTATTTCGAAACGACCTGGTGGTTCGCCACAAATAATCATCCAGTATAATTTAAAACCGAAGAGTAAACATCGTCTTTTAAGTATACCTATAATATTATAGTAGCATTATGATTATGCACTTACATCAGTGCAGTTTTGCATATCACAGACTGTCGACGTGAGGGAATAAATTTCGCTTTACAATCGAACATACTGTTTACATGTAAGCAATTTTCTACATATCGTCACCAAAATGGGACACAATCTTCATCGATTTCAAATAAAAATTTTCGAGTATAATTATAGTATTTTTCACATCAAGATAATTAAACAGTATACTTTTCTTGATTCTAAATTTTTAGTATGAGACACTGAGTGCAGAAGTGGACTAAAACCACATTTTTCCGAAATTGAGTTAGTATTATTAATTTCTTACAAGGCTATTCTATACCTTAGATTGCCTTTTTTTCGATCTTTCCATGTGGTGGTGATAGTCTATGTTCTCAACGCCTCATATGTACCTACTTGTGTGCAATCGACTTATTTGCTCCGCCAAGAAGGTTGCTAGATAGTAACTCGACAGGCAACAAAGCGATCTTAATAGCGTGTTGAGTATGAGTCGGAGAGCGATCCACAGCGAAACGACAGACGCGAATCGATTTCGTAACGACAACCTTCGAACCCGTTTGACGGCTCTGAAAACACGTCGACGAGGAGGATGAAGGATTGCCCTCGTCGACCACCGTTCACCGGGAGGCTCGCGTTGCCGCTTGGGCTTTCACTTGCGAAAAAAATACGAGAAACCCTGTCGATGGTAATCGAGCCGAATATTCCAGCAATTTTGGTCTGAGATTCCCTTAACTTAATTTAACGCAGAAACTACTGAAGTATAACTGAAAATAACTGATATAACTTATATTTTAGGGAACAGGCTATAGATAAAAATTATTCCTTAAATTATGGAATCCTTCCTATTACTCCAGCTGCATATTAATTATACTAGTATTGAACAAATTTCGAACGTATTGTGTACAGCTTCATTGTTCCCTGAACATCACATCGTCAAACAGAGTGAATTCAACGATCATCAACATCGCTAACAGTGTCTGCATAATAGAAATTCTCTAAAGAGTTACTCACGAAATAGCGCAATTTAGTCCCCCACAATGAAGCAAATTGCTTAATTTCCGGAACATCGTTCCCAAAATGTTGCGACGTTTCGTCAATAACTCGTCGCGATTAGGCGCGCGTCTTCGCGACTCGTCTCAAAGGAATATACAGAAATACGATTTGCGGATGCCTCGGTGCCGTTATCATTGTAGCTCTCGGATAGAACGACAGACACAGAAAGTGCGCGATTATTTGATTTTATTAACCATAACCGAAGTGACTAATGCCATGAAAATTATTGCTCGGGTCAAAGGTTTCCTGGTTGCGAAATCACATGATTATACATCTGTTGTTTCGGGGCGACCGTTCTTCGATTCGTACACAACTTTACTATTTCTACTCAATCCTAATAATATCCGCTTGTACTCATTCCAACTTCGTTCTATCCATGAATCGTTCCATTTCACTCTATTAACTTTTCTTCGGTAAAATATGAATACTTAAATACTGAAATCGCCAGAAATTTTTGCATCGTATATTAACATAAAACATTCAACGAAATTTGAATAAGCACAAAAATAATAAAATTCCAAAAACTTGAAAGATTTATCTCCAATCCTAATAAAATAATTCCCCGCTAAAAATATATTTTCCCAAGGTGGCATAAACCAATAATCTAACCCAGAAGACCAAAGCCACGACGCAAGATGAACCGACTGATGAAGACGTCGCTAGTGATCGCAGATGACTGGGACAGACATAGAAGTCAAGAAATTCGAAACTCGAGACACGAGAGGCTTAATCGGCCAATCTAGAAGCAGCCAGAAGCTGTCGGCAAGAAATTCGTTCTCGCGTCATCGCGAAGGCGAGGAGGACATTGCCGGGCGTTCTTCTTACGAAGCATTTGCGCAACCCACACTTACGTGGGTACTTTCGCTTTGCATAATTTAGTCGCCGCGTTTCGATCCGCGTATTCGTATTCGGAACGGCTATGACTCGCGACATCGTAAACCTCCACTTTTGAAACCCGTCCCCTGGACAGTTCGAATGGAGCCTCGTGTCATTTCCCTAGGATTCGTGGAAATCGACGAGTGGACCTTGCGGCGATATGGCTTCTGTGAAACTCCTATGGAGACGAACACGTCTCCGATACGTGTCTCCTACGACGCGCATATTAATGAGCCCTAGAGGTCCTCGGGCATAGTTTTCGAATTTCGATCGTTGACACCGAGACGCATGTTTGCCGATGGTTCTTCGACCTTTCGTTTCGGGTACGTCACTGTTTTATTTGGTATTTTTCTGTGACAGAGTTTCGAAATTCACGATTCGCCGCGAAAATTCAAGGCACTGTTTTATATTTACAACAGAGACTTTTTGAAGTGAAACCAGTGGGTGGCATCCGCGGGAAAGTTTTTCATCGAAGACCAGGCTTTGTCGAAGTGATTAAAAAAAGAGGGAAAAAAGATGGGTCGAAGCCATTGTGAGGAACCATTTTGAAAAAGGAAACTATTGTGTCGTGTAACACGCGCGGCAAATCTCTGGTTCCAGCGTGTATTTGTATTCGGAACGGTGCGCGATTCGCGACATCGTAAAAGCAGTTTTGAAACGTTTCGAGGTATTCCTGGTGTCGGTTTCCAAACCAGCTCTCTCTTACACTTTTTCGTTAACGGAATCGAATATCCTAGCAATTCAAGCGACGAAATAGTTTTGATCGATTTTCATTCGAAAAGTACTAAAAATAGTACCTTCTAGCTGGAACAAAAATTTCTATTTCATTTCGAAAATTGAATTACCTATAAAATCAGTTTCAGCTGTACATGTAACCCCTTTTGATTTACTTCAATCATTCACCTCAAAATTAGATACTGTCTACTAAATCAATAATAATAAAATTGTTGTTAAAATTCTTCCCATCTAGTTTAACAGAACCGATACCAGATTATTTATCGAAGTCGCTATTCACGAATTGTCGATAACAGCTCGTTGCACTGGAACACGTGCAAATCGATACATATTTACGTTTGCGTATCGACGTTATCTAGTCACCCGATCATTTTGGGAGTTCCATCAATCACGTGGCCAATGTTTGAGATCAATTCGAGCAATCTTGCATGATAACGAGATCGAATAATCGATGGCGACAAACGTTCCGAGTTACGGGACAATTTAGACGCGTTTATCGGGCATTAAAATTGAAACATCACGATGCACCGTGTTATTTTATGTACCATGACCTCCTGTGAAGAATCTCAACTATTTTACGAGAATATCCACGAGTGACATAGCCAATCATTTTTTACTTCTTAAACGCCATGGTCCTGAAGAATGAAAATTACTTTCTCGGTAATGTGCAAGTAATATAAAGTAATGACGCCTTAGGGTTTCATGGTAAAGTTGGTATATTTCGCGTAAATTAGCTGCATTTAGAAATTATTATTATTACATTCGGAATGGAATTTGCGTTGCACACGTAAATTGTGTGGCGTAAATAATGTTTATAGCGGAGTAGATATATGCATGCCTTCTGTGCTGCGTTAGGTGCAAAGGGCATTGTTGCATTCCAATTGAATTTTCCTTCGCGCAGAAACGAGGGAATTCTAACTATGAAAGTTCTCTAACCCACTGTAATGATATATGTGTACATAGATAGAAGTGTATGAGTGGGACATTTTATTACTTTGTTTGCATAAAATAATTTCTACATGTTTGATGTTGAATGCTGCTGTTCCTGAGCTCAATCTTTCTAATGTGAGTATGTTTGACAGTGGAGGTTCTGAATCTACTGTGGGCAAAGGTTGCACGTATTGGGTAGTCTGACCAGTACGCACAACACGATTCTACTCTACTTGTGACTATCTACATTGTGCAACATGAAATGTACAAGATTGTTTACTATATTTCTTCCAACTTCTGTAGATCATTTTACTGAGTCCTTTCTCAAATATCATTTCATGGAAGTGTGACAATTTATCGAACTATATGATGTTTCAAAATGAGTAATATAAAGGAAAAAGTGAATTCTGTATGACAAAACAATTAGAAAAAATAGAATCAAATTTGCCGATATCGTGTTTCGTATTCGAGAAAATTGAGTTTGATTTTTCTCTCTGTCTGACCACGGGCGCTACTGAATCTACTGTAAACGAAAACCGTTCCTCTCACTGCGTCAGTTGCACGCGCATTTGACTGAAACTAAAATTCAACTTTTTGTAAAATAAATCCAGATATCAAAAAATTGTATATCATATTTTGGATTTATTTCTCCATATCATCCCGTTGGTAGAAGTTTAACACAAAAAAATAAATTTATGTATTACCGTCTCATGGAAACTGTATACGAAGTAAAAAGAAAAATTCGCGAAAACTGCAGAAAATTTCCTTTTCCCGCAATCTTTCAAATTTATGTTTCGAATTTAAAGCCCAAGTTCCCTCGACCAACTGTCCTCGCTTAGAAGCTAAAAGCAACGCGTGTACGCGGACACCACAAGCTGCCATCGAGCACGTAGCGCATTATTATCAAAAGAACGTCATGTAACGCTGAATTCATGGCGATTCCGTGGGGTCCGGGTACAACGGTTCTTCGACACGAGTGGAATTAGAAAATCCGCGGCGGACGAGCTGCTGCGCGGGTCTTTTTGCCCAAGAATCGGCTCGACGCCGTGGGAACCTACGGTCTAGTCCCAGTAACGGGACTGTTCGTTACCTTTTATGCTCCCGGACGAGGTGTGCGGTGTCTGCGGTGCGTGCGAGGTCAAAGGTAACGGCGAGCCCGAGGAGGTCGCGGAGTGTTCCAGCTTGGAACTCACCGCGCTCCACATCTCGAACATGTTGAACGCCGTGGTGGTGGCCTTTCGTCTCTTCCAGGTTGCTACTCCCGTAGATCACCCGACACCCTCTACCAGCCCGACGTAACATCCGCTGCGGGGCACCGCGACGCCACCCCAAAAGGACGTCCTCGCCTCGGTCTCGAGAGAGCTTCCACTCCTCGAGAGGCTTCCGAGTCAGTCCACGCCACTATCCACGACCGATCCTTGTTACCGACACTGTTCTATTCACCACCGAGTTGCGAATTACTGCAACCCCTTTCACCGATCACTTTCAACAGTTCATTCTACGCTTGATTCTCTTTTTTATTTTACCACAGTCGACTCGGTCGTTCACCAATACTTAACTTCATCGTAGATATTGTCGCGTCGACGCTGCTTGCTTAACAAAATTATGGTAACTTTCCGCTTCTTCTATACACTCTCTCTACGTAGCCTATCGATTATTTTACTAAGCTCGATTTTACGCACTGACCGGCACTGAAACCCGTTTCCTCCGCTTTATCTATCGCGGTTCGCCTCGGTACACTGTGTTATCACTTCTGGTGATCGTCAACGACGTCGACTGTACAAAACTATGTATACCTCCCCTGGTTTCAAAGGTATCGCGTTAACACCGTGTCCATCATCGTCCACTTCCTTCTCCACCTCCTCTTCCGCCTCCTCCACGCCACCCCGACTCGCCCTACGCCGCAGCGTGACACGGTTTACCGCCTATCACACCTCCTCGCCGTTATTATAGTACCGTCAGCACCTTGGCTAATGAACGTCCCACCGAGGGCAGGCAAGCAGTCTTTAGTCCCTGCGAAGTCGAAGCACACCGAGGCGGCTCGTCGTGATCGCAGACAGTACGATCGTGTTCGTTGCTCTCTTCGTTGGCCCCGTTGTCCACGCCTCGCGTGACATGGCGCCGTGGCCGTCTCACGTACGACGATCGTCGATCTGTAAAGAGTCTCGTCAGCATCCCCCTGTCTTATCGTCGACACTCGTTTCGCTCGGTCCTCGAGAAGTCTTTAGGCCACACGTTTCAGGTGGCGTAGAAAATGGTAACTAGAAGTACTTGTGCGCCGCTGTGGGGGTGATCGAGCTTATAACTGGATTTACTGTAACCCTTAACTACTACCTCTACTAAAACTTACGTAACCACTGTTAGCGGTCTCACAGACAGTTTATTGCGTTATTGTTCGAATGAAAAAAGAAGGAAAATAATGAAGGCAGAGAAATAGATGTAAATAAGTAATTAGTAGCGGTCGTAAAGATTGACAATAGTAGTTAAGGGTTAAGGTAGCTGTTTCTGCACAATCGTGTTAGAAAGTTAATTGCACATGGCTTCATTATTCAAGACTATTTTGTTTCTAAGGGTACGATAGAATTTTTGAATACATCTGTTCGCCTATTGCCCACCGTTTACACATACACACGTAATTACCTTCTATACATACAAAGAAACATTGACACCGACAAGAGAAACTGACGATATGGTAATGTTGCTATGGCTCCATTTCTGTAATTCAGTAACTAAAGAATAAACTATTCTATTTCTTTTTTATTAAATTCTTATGGATATTCTGCATTGTATATTAGATTTTTAACAAATTTCTAAGAATATTCTTTGAGATAGAGCTAAAAATATAATTCCAGCGAAGGCTCAATATAGAGACTACGTGTTAAAAGTTGAAACTTTGAAGGCAAATAACTCAAATTTGGGATGATGGAATTCATTAAAATTTTAACCAAACGTGATTCAAATTGCAAGACATTCTTAAGAAACTTGATTTCGGCTATAACTGCCTTAATATGGTTAGTAACTCGAATGGGTAATTTTAGAAATAGTGTCATGTATAGACTGAGAGGGTATTGCTATGTATCAATTATGAGAGGTAACTGAGAGGGTATTGGAGTTCAGAAAGTTAGAGTGAACTATGTGTGACGATTCTATAGTCATACTCACTGACGTCTAAGAGGGTTCAGTAGGTAGTCTATTGACCTAAACGTATAAAGTGACTCATAGATTTGTTCGTGCGTATTCAGAGTAGCTGATACTCTGAATATTTTGGAGATCACTGGTAACCTGTACTTCAGATTTTAATGCTACTATTAAGAATTTTTTATAACAGAATTCTGCGATATTATACTACTTATGTAAAGAATATTAGGAAATATTATTCTGAGTGTCTACGCATAAAACCTTATTTCTGTCTTATCAAATACAAACCTAAAAAACATCGAGAGTCTAGTTCCAAGAAATAAGGGAGAAACCAGAGAGCTGATAATGAAACAAGTGTCATCTTTTCAGTTAACGATTACTTTCAACACAAAATGTAAAATGTATTGAAATTCTGAACATGTAAATTTATAAATCCTTCATCAATAACTTCCCGAGTCGCTGTAAGAATAACATGAAAAATTCATTCTATACTAAAATACCAAAATTGTTACTCTTGCTAGGCGATAACTAAACTCATGTGCGTTTAACTGTTATCTCGCTTCCTGAAGCGAGAGCGTTCTATTACAACGGAGATGGAATAACGATCGAGGGCTACGCTTGTCAGAGTGAAATTGCGGTTAAAAGAGAGAAGAAATGCGAGAGGGAAAGATAACAGTTACACGCGCCACGTGTACGAGATGTAAAAAGAGAGTCACGCAAGAAGAGAAGCGAGAGGTGTAAGAGGATAGGATAAACCAGAAGCGACACGCACGTGTCTCGAGATTGGGTATCGTGTTCGTAGACGTGTTCATCTACCGGCGTATACTTGGTGCACTTGTCACACGGAACGCCTGACACCGTTAAATCGCGAATCTAATTAACGTGTCGCATCCCATTACCGCGAGGGAAAAAAGGAAAACAACAAAGTTGCATTCCTCCTGCAGATCCGATTACAGAGCTCGGCGTCGTTTGTTCATCTTCCAATACCTGGGTCTTTCGAATCGGCCACGACTTCGCGAGATAAATTACGAGGGCTGCTCGGCGAAGTAACTTAGAAAGTAACGCATCGAGATCCTCGTAAACTGAATGCCTGGACTTGAGTGATGCTAAATATCCAAAGTGAAATTCCTTCCCGTGGAATCTTGGTGAGCCTGCATAGTACGCCTCCAGTTGTACAACAATTCCTGTGGAAAAGCAACGCACTTGCTATACACCCTATCCCAAAGTTTAATGGTATCCATGAAGAGGTCACTGCCAACTTAGGGAATAGATGAAACTCCAATGAACTAGACATCCCAACTTCAACTTTCCCCAGGAAACGAAACTTACAAGATCCCATCGGATGCACGTCTTATCAAACGACCATCGCCATAAAAACAGTCCACGTCTCAGGAATCGAACCCTCATCGAATAACAGCCCAACAGCGGCTATACATGAAAGAAAAATGATATCCTTCGTCGTCCAAGTAAACGGAGAAAACAGGATCCTAGTCTCCTAGCTCGGCCGAAAGCAGAAAAGAAATTCGACGAAACTGTGGCAGTCGAATGGTTACCGCAGACCATAGTCGATCGGTCACGACTTGACACGAAAATTCAGACATGTGCGCATCGATCGTGCATTTCCGTACACGGGCTGTTCCCCTTTAATCCTGCCGCGTTGCAAGTACGAGAGCTCGTGTCGAGGGGAACCGCACTTTGCTATCGAGCGAAGCTCGCAACCGAGCGACCACCAGCCGAGCCTGCCTTGCCTTGCCTACCCACCCACCCGCCTATATACCATCACGCGCACATAGACGCCAGAGTACATCCACTGACAGCCTATTCCGTGCTTTCATGCCGCTTTACAGCGTCCGCGCCTCTCTAGGGCAGGGTGGAATTCAACGTGGAAGGAAGCGTCGCGGCGATGCGCCTACACTCACATTTCCACGGTTATGTACCTCGGCTATACGGCTGTACATACGCGCTGGGAATAAATGTGCAGAGGGTATACAGGGTGTCCCGTGAGGTAACTGGAAAACTCTTCCACTGCCGGAGTTTTTCGAATCTTTGCTGGGTCATTCTGAATGGAAAGAGTTGGGTATGAGATAGGTCTGTTTTCGGCTGCTCCCGAGTTACATTTATGGTTGTATGGTGGAATAGTATGTATGGTGTTCTTCCTTTTTTATTTCTGAGATGTTCCAAGTTTTGGATCTGAATGTTGTATTATGGATTCATGTTTTTTTTTAGTTTCTCGTTTTTTAAAGGGAAAGTGCTCTTAGTTCAATTTTCGGTTGACAGAGATACAAATTTTAGTTTGTCACTTACATGTGTCCTAGTGCTTTATGGGTGGTCATGAAAGTGTTGAGTAATGGTTGATGAGGGTAGTTAGCGTTTGGAGTGTTTAGTAAGTCTAAGGGTTGAATATACTGTGAATGTAAGTAGAATGGTAATTTTTTGAAAATATGTGAATCAAGGCAGTGATTTTATGCAAGAAAATAAGTCGAAAATGTAGAATAGAATTTTTTGATATTATGCGTAGTTTCCCAGAAAACTGAATTTGAATTATTCTTATAGTCTGACCAGTGATCCTACTGAATCTACTGCCAAGTAGAAGCGGTCCTCTAACTCGGTGTTTTCTTCATGAGCCCAAAATTATACTTGGATGCACTTGTACCCAGCTAAAATTCAAAGCCAATTATCTAGGAAACGAACTTCGATTTCAAAATTTTATTCCTCATGTCCGACTTATTTCTTTTCGTAAAACCACCATGTTTTCGCTCGAACTACCGCTATTGATTCTGTATTCAAATAAATGTTTTCCACTAAAAACAATTAACTTCACTTCTCCATTTTTCAAACAGTTCTACTGACCAATCCATCTATAATCCTAATACAAAACCACACAAATCACATTTCCAAAAACACTGAATTTACACTTCAACCGAAGTCTACTAAATAACTTTTATATCTCTGGCTACAGAAAATTGAGAAACGAGCGAAAGTATAATAAGAGTCGACTCCACAATACAGAATATAATAAATATTCAAAACTTGAAACATCGATATCTCAAAAATAGAACTATGCGACTTACTCAGCACAGGTAGTATCTATTTTCCCCAGTATACGTTTCATCTATTCCAAACATTTCACCGCTGACCTATCTCAAAAACCGAAGCCCCGCGCGAAAATGCACCGTTCCATACGTTCAACTCATTTTTGCGCAAGGAATCATGGGTCGATCGATCCCACCACGAATTACGCTCCACCCTATGCATGCAGTTCGCAACGACCTAACGGGTTGGCAGAGAGAAAGACAAGGCGATCCCTCTGGCGGGCAGCGAGAGTGAGATAGCGGTACGGCGGGAAAGAAGGAAGGAAGGAAGAACGGAAGGAACGAGGGAGAGATAAAGAGGGAGACGATACCGTAGTACGAGCTACATTCTGTCGGCCCCACTAGCCCACTGACTTGATGCGCTCTCCTCGCTCTTTCTCTCCCTCTCTCCTCGGCCACTCGCTCTTCTTCCCTCTTTTCTCGCTCTATTCGCGCGCGCCTAGCGGACCTCATCGTTCGCCACGAGTACACGTCGCTCATCGTGCATGTATGTATATACGTGGCTCTTGGGTTCTTGTACAGGGTGTTTCATAAAGATTGCCAGAGAGATTCTACGATGAATCGGGGGTGATTGTACCAGGGGGAAAATGTGACGTACAAGTTATTCCGAGTGCTGACGTCACTACAGTGGATCAAAGTTTTATTACCGCTGCGATAAAATCGTGTGCTTAATGGTCAAGTGACCTTTGACGGAACTAAGGTATGTGATGTTGAGGTGGACAGTCCATGACAATTATATATATAGAATTATTAACGCGTTGGGAGGAATAACAGTAGCGTGGTATATAGAGAATGAATTATGTGTCTAAAGTTCTGAAGAGAAAAGTCGGTGAAGAAACTTTTTGCGCTGCTGTCATACACGTAGATATAGTTAAGCTAGCTAGCAGATGATTAAATGAAATTTACTGCTGGTACTTTGCGCTTTTGTTTCGGTGCGATTGGACATCAAACTGTTAATAAATTTGAAATAATAGCGTAGAATACTTTGTGGTAGAAATATCAGTATTAAAAGACAATGAATTGTAATATAACTATGAACTTGTAAATTTATATCAATTTTATGCTTCAATAAATTGTCACATTTGTACACCCTTTATGAAAGACTCTGTATATCTACACATGATAGCCTAGTATATGCACTCGTCCCAATGCCGGTCGATCATTCCGAGTTCCACGGGAATGCAGTGCACCTCATCGATAAAATGGAGTGATAATGAACCGTTAACCCTTTACACGACTCAGCACACGCGGGCTTGTAGTCTTTCGTGAATACCTTTGCTCGATTAGATATCTACCTCCCTTTCTTTTTGGCCATACGCGTAATACGTGAAATCTTCTATAAAACAGAAGTTTCTTTTGGATATCGTTTTACACATATGAACTTTTTACTACGAGGAGATAGCGGATGAACATTAGCTTATTGCTATGATATTTTAAGCAGAGATTATTGTATTAAAAATTTGTTCCTTTTGTGATAATGAAAATCCTGTTCTTATCTTCTAATCTTTTTCATTTTTCAATGATTAGTGTGCTCAGCTTTAGGGAAGATTTAAAAGAGTTCATGGAGGATACTACGACTCCATGAGTCTACAACTCCAATAAGAACAAACTTCAATACTTCAGTTCGTTTCAACTCTTGCAGGAAACTTCAACCTGAAAGACAGACAAGAACCAGAACATGCTCACAAAAACTCTAATCAATTCTTCGGGTAACAATCGCCATAGAAACGCTCCTCGAAAACCGTCCATTCCCTAGCTAACGATCCTCCCAACCCATCCATGTGTTCATTATCACACGGCTAACACTTACACTCCAAACATGCCTTCCAGGCGTAAGCAATGCCTGACGGTCTACTCTGAGTATGCTTCCTAAGCACACTATAACTCAAATTAACATTACCTGTTGATTTTATTACATCCTACTCAAAATGAAGCAATTCCTCATTCACGACCACCTCATACTTCATTTTGCAATTATTCTACTGTTACTCCTTTAGGTACTACGTTCTATATAACCAGAAGTTTGAGATCATCTCAGAAAAGCAAGAATTCCATTAATGCTTTTAGAAAACTGCCCTAACTAGACCTCAGAATCAAAGTGTATTAAATCATACCCAGGAAAGAAGTGGAATTAATATACTCTAGGCCTGACGCCCAGATATGTATTTGAAGCTACATAAAACTGAAAATAGAAAAATTAGGTTTCAACACAGCTGATGAACTTCGATTCCTAGTTAACCATACCATACAGCACAATTTTATTAAAAATTCTCAAGACCTCAAACTCTTAACCTATACTGCCCACTGTACACTTTCAATTCTGGTACCCTGGAAAGCCCAGGAAGCACCACCAATCCGACCCAAGAAATTCAAAACCATTCAAGGCGCCCCTGGAAACACGGGAGGCGATCAGATCCAGCAGAGAGGAGCATCATCCTAGAATCGCAGCTGGCTGATCAGCCTGGCCAAGAAGAACCGAGGGAACCCGACGTCCGCGTCGCGAGGTCCGACGCATTGCTGCGCGGTGTCGCCTAACCGCTGCTAATTTTACGCTTTCCACTTAAGCGGGCCGCAATTATCGCGGCGTATGGGTCCGCGTCGCGTATGCACGGCGACCTGGACGCGAAAAACGCGGGTCGAAGCTGCGCTAAAGCGGTCGCTCGACGCGTTCCTGCGGCACTTGCTGAACTATAGCCCGAGAGAGCCCCAGTGTGCTGTACGTGTGTTCCCCGGTGCTGCACGCATGTGTCTGTGAATTACTTTCGCCCCGGGGGGCATCGCATCTTATTTAGGTCGTGTACACCGAGCGTATACTTTGGTTCTGGCACGAGCGTGCCGGCGTTATTACAGCATCGCTGCCGCTACTGCCTCTGCCCGACAGACTCGCAGGTGACTCGACTCTAACGCGCTGCGACTCCAACCGCCTCCGAGCGCTTGTCCAGGCGCACTTTTGTTCGACGGTACACGCTGGTTAAGCCTCTCGATGAGGCCTGGTTAGGCGTGAACGAGAAGCGTGGTGATGAGCTACAGGGGGGAGGGGAAAGTTTCTGAGGGATTTGAAAATGGGAGAGGGGTATTCAGGTGGCGAAATTTGCTGAAGTTTTAGCGGCCGGTGGAGTTTGATGGATAGTTATGGTGCGGTCTTTGGTAATTTTGAAGTAATCGAGTGACCAGTTCACACTTTGTTTCAAGTGTTACTAATGTGGGGTAGATGTTACGTTTAGAGGAATTTAATTGTAATTAATTACAGTTATGGGAGGAGGTTTTAGGAGAGATTAATGGAAGAACAGTGGCTTACGAATTTAGTCGTGAAGAATTATTAAATTCGTAGGCTCGAATTTTTGAGGTATTTTACTTTCTATATTGAAACTAGTAATTGAGAAAAAAGCACACCAGAGTGGTTTTCAGTTTTCTAAGTTTTCTACGATAAAACATTCGAATGTATACACGTCTATACTATAAGCATGTTCACGTAAACGAATTTGTAAGTCACTACAAATATAAAGTTTCGAAAAACTTGTGCGATTTTAAACTGTCAGACAAATTGTTACAAAAAGTACGATTTTCATGAAAAAATGGTACAAACTACTATTCAGAGTCCTAGTATTAAAAACCTAGAACAAATTAATGAGACTTATCCTGCTTTAAACATCATAATTTGAAAGATCTACTTCTTAAGCAACTTCCAATAAAACAACTAAGTACGTATCACTTCAGGAAAGGTGAAATACGATTGGAACACACTTTCAATCTCTACAGAACCATTCTTCCCCTCTTTTCGTATCACAGCAGATGGATACAAAAAGTTTTTAGATGCACTTTACGATCCTAGAATTACACACTCGTGTTTTACTCGAGAGCATAGGATAGATTAGAGACGTTCTCGTTACGAGCGAATGATTTCAATGAATTTTCACACCAATTCGAGCACGATGTGTGTGTCAATAAACTTCATCAAATGTCAATAATAATCAACGCAACTATTTCAATCGTGCAGATCACTAAAGTAATATCGCAAAGAAAATATTAGACAAGCTTCGTGAGTATTCGTGTTTCTTTCTAGGCAGGTTTCTTTCCGTTTCGCGTCGCGACACGTGGGTATTTCCGCTTGCATCAAAAGAGGACATCGTTAGAGATAAGAAGTTCGAGTATTCCCTCCAGTCTTTAACGCGCTCCAGAATTATGCTTTTTTAATTACTTAGCTGCACGTGGCGCGTTATTGTGGTCTTTCGGAAGTTAACGACACCAGGCACTATAGCAAGTGGGCCAACGTTTATCAGGAATAGGAAAACAGCCGCCTAATTTAGAATTCGATCAAAACACAATATCCCCTATACTTCTCCACGGTTGAACTCACTGAAATATTCTATCCTGGTCTAGAATTTGAATTTCTAAATGAATGAGTACCCTATGAGGAGCACAACACAGTGTAAAAATCGAAGGTAATCTGTAGCTCCAACCTAAGAAATACAGAAAATGAATTACCAGTGAATCGAGTGTTCACTCTTTCCCAAGATCAAAAAGCATGATAACAAGCGTGACTATTTAAGAAAGGAATCTCGAACTGACTTCGCGAGCGAAAAATCGCGATGAGAACCCGCGCTTTCCCGTTCGGTCTACGTGCAGTGCCAATGTGCATGCATATACGCAGAGAGTGCACGTTGCACGCAGCGGTATCATGTGTGCACGCGCACAGACAAGCATATCGCAGCGCGCAACGTAGGTATTACTTAATAATATCCATAACCGAGAGGTAAATGGGAGTGTGGGCGAAAGACAGTGGCGCGAGAAAGAGCGCATGAACGCTCGGACGAAAAAGCATCGTGAATAGGAGAAAGAGAGAAAAGGGGAAGGAAAACAGAGGAACATTCAATCGCATGAAAAGGCCGCCGAAATCGTAGAGAGAAAATAAACAGCAAGATTGGGAGAAAAAGGGGGAACGGGAGTGGAGATTGCCGAAGAAAGACGGAGCTTCGAAATTTTAACCTACGTGTGCTTTCCTTCAGGATATAACTCGCAGTTTTCTTCGAATAAAGCTCGCTATTTGAAAGCTTACAATGGCAGAGCAAATAGTGTTGTGGGCTGGAGGAATTTAGCGAGGTACTCGAGACCTGATACTCTTGGATGTATACACAGTTATTCATCAATTTGTTCACGAAGGATTATAAAATTCACATACTCGAACTTTAGAAATAACTCAGTTTTTGAATTTGAATTAAGGAAACTAGACAAGAGAGAAAAATATATCACGGTACAAGCACAGGATTCTGCGAATTCAGGAAAGTGCAGTGAATAGTTAAGAATTTTATACACGGCAGAAACTGATGGATACCATGAGAATGCAATACTTGTAGAAGACACACTTCATAATAAATAAATTATATGTGGTATCTTCTTAATACAATAACTTAATTCGCCAAACACTGTAACTAGTAATACCTACATTTGAACGAATCTGTGAGTCACTATAAGTCGTCACAAGTATCTCTCACCACTGAACCAAAACGCTTGCCAATCTCGATACACCTAAACTCATGACGCACTACAATCGAAAGACTTCATTGAATACAAGTTCAGCCTCTCGACTCTTTCTTCAACCTCTCTATTGTCCCTACTGCATCACTGTATTCCTTCTCCCCTAGTTAAAGAATCTTCCAACACGAATCAAATATTATACAGACCTCGAACATTAGATCGCAAGGCTCACAAGAACCCTACCGATCCCGAATCATTAGCTTAATCCAACCGACGCTAAAAATACGATCTGAAATGTCACGGCGCGTCTCGATCACCGTGTCCCAAATACCGAAGAAAAATTTCCGATCGGAAGCACAAACCCCTTCATAGAATCCTACACGGGGCCAAAGTACGCAATCCACTTCGAAGACGGATCAAATCGATCCGCGGCGCTGAGGACCGAGCGAAACGATCGAAACTCCATATAGACAGTCAACGTGAACCCACCAGCGCACGAGTTGCCCTCGCAGCGACAGCCAGTTGACAGAGTAGTGCTCGCCGTGGGACCGTGTCACCAGGAGTATCCTCCCCTTATCACAGAAACGCAACCCCGTCACAATAGCACCGCGCGTGTCGAAGCCGATGGTCTCGACGCATCATTCACTTTCACTGGCGAACCGGCCTCGCACCGGTCGTTGCTGCACGCTTCTCGCGCGATCCGTTCGCCACGCGAGGGGGTGAGAGCACACAGCGCGCGGAGAAACGTCGATACTTTTTTTTCTCCCTCTCTTGAGCCGCCACTCGGCGAGCAGTCCCAGCGGGGCCGATAACAGGGCCGAGCGTTCGCGAGGATTCACGGACGACGGTGTCGGCGTCGACCGGTTGTCGACGGTCGTGTGGCGACCGGGGCGTCGACTGACACTCGCGGACAGTCACGACCCCATCCCCGCGACCTGCCACGCACGAGGATCGCTGAGGGCGCGATCGAATCGAGTCGACGCAGGGGATGGCTCCGTGGTCTCGCGTGCCATCGGTTCTCCACCCGGGTGGAACCGAACTCGGCTGGACTCGCCTTTCACTCGCGGATCCTTAGTACCCTCTGTTCCCCGAGCACCCTCGGCTGTACCGCGACACACGAGACACAGCGGTCGGGACGTCGACGCGGGTGTCACGCGGTCGGAAACGTGCACTGTGGTTCTATGCGCGGCTGACGATAGGTGGACACCGGTCAATGGATCACGGGACGCCGCAAGGCGACGCGACGCGGGTGCACTTCACCGCTTTGCGACCGTTTTGTTTCGAGAGACCGGTAAAAGGAGTGACGGCCGTGTGCGCCGTGATCTGGTGTGCTGTCCGACTGTCCCTTCACGTGACGAACGCACAGTACTTGCGCTACCGTGGCTCCGGGTTGACTGGTGCGCGTCGCGCAAGACCGGAGAGAGCCAGCCCCACCGTCCCGCTATCGCCCTCTCGCTCGGGTCCTGCCGCGGCTCTCCCTCCGACACGGCCGAAGGGAGCGCGAGAGAAAGAGAGGGAAAGCCGAGAGCGCAGCAGCGAGGAGGGCTCGACAGAGAGGGTACGGAGTGGGGTGGTGGGACGCGATAGGGAGACACATATACACGCGACAAACAGGGGAGGGAGGGAGAGGATCGAAAGGGACGGGGAGGATCGAAGAGGGAGAGACTGAGACAGAGATCCGCCTGGAGGGACAGGTAGGAGGGGCGCGTGTGGGTATTCTGTCCTTAAAGAACCGTCGGGGGAGGTTTGAAATGGTGGAAAATAGGTGGTAAGGCTGGGGTGCTTTTGGACAACTCGCGGACAGACTATAGTGCTTGGAGTAATCGTGAGCGGTGTCAACAGGAAAGGGTTGCTGCTAGGTCATCCCCCTGCCCTCCTTCGGCCCACGTGATCGCTGGCGTCTGTAGGTTCGAACGACGTGGAGACTGCTCTTGAGGGAGTTCGCTATACGAGAGATGCACTCGAGGGAGTTGCATGTTTGAGGGACTGAGAGAGAATTTTGACATTTGGATTTGGATTTTTACACCCGTTTTGGGCGTGATGGAGGAAAGGAGCGAAAACGAGGAGAACAGTCATGGGACAATGGGGAAGAGGGTACTTGGGGATTCTAAGGAGTTTGAGAAAAGGGGTGAAGCGGGAAAGAACTATGGAGAACCGAGATGCTGTGCGTTGTCTGTAAATGTAAAACAACCGCAACAAAAGGGAGAAAAGATTCTGAAAAGAGAGAATCGGGCTGAGGTGGGCCATCCTGTTTCTTTCACACGTTTATTACGCGTTTTTGTGGTGTTAAAAATGAAACGAAAGAACTTTCCATTCTCGACTCATCAAATTTCTCTTTGTGGAAACAAAATAATTTTTTTCTTCACGGTCAACCTTAATTTATTTATTACCACCTTAAACTCAATTACAGTGGAAAGAATTTATGTTCTTATGCATGAGCAGTAATTCTATGTTGAGAATTTACTAAACTTGGCAATAAAATAGTACTTAAAAAGAAGCACTACCAAACAAAAAGACTTCCAAGTCTCTTTATCCTTGCAGTGCTAACGAATTTTATAGCTTATCCGATGAAAAATCCTCTGTGATGGGTTTGACACGGTAAAAGCTTTAGAAGCAGGAAGACGTTTAAAGGGAAACAAACGGGATGATGTTGCGAGCGGGTAGGAAAGAATATACGATCGTGGAAACTTATACGGCTGTCGAAGGGTAGAAAAATTGGGAGAAAACGGAAGCACGAACTTTCGAATAAGTTAAGGACGTGACATGAGATACAAAGGGGAGACAGGAATTATTCTAAATCGACCCACATTGGGGTAGGTCGTGTCCCCTTCGCTCTACCCTCTCCTCTTCAACCCTTTTAAACATCCCTTGGTAATGTCACAATTAAGTGTGTTGCATCACGTTTATGAGTTTCAGTTTTGAGTGAGAAATTTAGTTTAGAATCCTATTATTGCTTTTTCTACAATTTTTTACTGTGTATTATTAAAAAGAAAGTACTCATAGTTAATGTAAATAACTTTAGTTAATGTAAATTGTAAAAGACTCTTTACATTTTTTATCTACAGAGCTCATTCTTCACTGAATCGACGATTCAGCGCGGAAGAACTTAAGGGAAGAAATCTCATCCACGGATAGGGGAAATAAAAAATTGGTATTTATAAAGGGAAGCTGTGTTTTTAAAGAGAGCGATGATGCAAGCGGGGACTTGTAAAATTTGAGAAGAAAGATAGTCCCATGGCGGTGAACGATGAGAGAGGGATAGAAGGACCTAGAAAGGGGTGGGAAGGAACGACATCGTGAAGAGCCTTCTCGCGAGAGAACGTAATGCAATATACGTGAAGAAAAGGAGGGGCTGTTCGTATAAACAGGGTCACGTTCGGGTAGGTCAATCACCCCCTCGAGCTTGTCATTATTCCTTTTGCATAGGGTTGTTGGAATTTTCAAATTTAAATAAACGGGAAAAAACATTTTACTATGACTTATCACACTTTACCTAATTAACAATTATAAATAAAGAACCGAATAAATAAACACATAGAAAACTACAAATATAATAATTTTTTAACCTCCTTGATACTCTGCAAAATTTGTTTAATACGTTAAAATAGTATCAAAATAAATACCAAATAGTATCAAGATAATTTTCCAATTTTAATTAAGAGAAATTGATATGAATTTAAAATTCTTTTCGAATTTTTATGAATTACTGTAGACGGCGCGGCGTGAGTGGCGTGGCGAAGGGAACCTCAATTACGATAGACGAATATACGTTAAATAGAAGAAGTTTAGCTCGAATATTACGCAAGTTCGCTCCTTTAAGAAAAAGGCAGACCCGAGACGGCGAAGGGAGGCGGAAGCAGCGAAAAGAGAATGAATAAAATTGCTTGGCGCGGCGTGCAATGGGGACATACCTCGGCCATACTTTTCCGGAATTATAATTTAGCGCGAAGTTAACTTCGGACGAATGTAAACGCTCGCGAAGTATTTTTTTTTTTTTTTCTCTTTCTTCTTCCCTTTTTACGGAGACGTGGGCTCTTTAATGCGGAAGAAAGAGCTGAAAAATGACGCTAGAGAGCGGAAGAAGCGAGGGCTTTCAGCCGCGAATGCAAATGTCCTACGGCTCGCTGTAAATAGAACCATAGAGCCTTTTTACATCATTGCTGACAGAAGTATCACGTTTCCTTGGTTAATGAAAGGCGCGTGACGTCGCTCTAAGACGCTATGAAAACGATGATGCTATATCCTTCGACGAAATTTCCCTTCAAATTTCCGAGCCTTTTCAAACCGACACAATCCTTCGAGCAACGATTCTTCGAGTGGAAATTTCTCATTCGAAACTCAGAATTCATGAGAATTAAACGAACAACCAACGTCTGCCAGTCATTAACCAACTCTCCGTGAAAGTTCCGCGTCAAAGATTACTCCTTCAACTTTTGCTTTAGGAGGACACACCTTGTTTGAACTTTGAACTAGAGTAGGAAAGACTTCCTTCAACTCTAACTTTTCCTGTGATTTTTAGAGAACTCTTCTTTCTCTTCCTGCATATGTAATCGAGACACTCGAGCCTTTTTGCATGACGTTAACCACTTTTCTAGCGACGAGCGACGAGGGTCGCAGGGCGGCGCACGCACTTGCCGCGACACAATCGATCTTGGAGAGGATCGATCGGCAGGGATGACGCCTATAGGCGTTATGTGCTCGCCAGGAAGGTGTACCCATTGGCCAGCACCTTTAACGCTAATCAGAAGTCCAGAGGCAGCGTCGAATATAAAGAAGTTCGGCCGTTGTTCGGCCGCCACGATCTGAATTAACACGCGGACACGGAACCGGCGTGCAACTTCGTCGACGAGAATGCAAAAGAGCGAGGAGCCATTCGTTCCACTGTCGAAGACCTCGCTGAAAACGGTACCTGCTTTTTTGAGCAGTGGATGGTGAAATGCTTTGTACAAATGGAGAAGTTACAGAAATCTGCATACCTACATTTTTTCGACAGTATAAGTTCTGATAATTATTAGGCAATTATTGAAAGGACTAAATATAATCGCAGAATTAATTTCCTGACTAAGGAAACCTTGGATGAAAAGTTCTTTAATCTAATTTACTTTTTCAAAAAATAAGAATCCTTGTTGCATATTTTTTTTAATATTGTAGAAAGCAGAGGAAGTATTTGTTGTTTGAACAAAGTACAAAATGGATACTGGAGTGTGGAATTATATTAAAAATAAGGTCGCTTGTCTTTTTTAAGGTAGAACATAGATCTCGAAAAAGAGGGCGAGGAGACGCAACAAAATGCGGAGAGAAGAATTTCTGGCGCTTTTGAACGTATGTATGAAATTCGATATATCTCACTTTATATGCACCTCGCGTGAATTTTCTTGCACATTTAGGTCTAGCAGCGAAAATTTCTGTTGAGTGTATTTTACTTTTCGTTGCTTCTGTTATTTCAAAATCTTTGGAATGGTGTCCAGAAATGAAAACGTTATCATTGGAAGCGAGACACGCGATGTCCCGTTGAAGAACGCTGCGAGGAACAGAGCAAAGTGATAGACAGTACTGCTATAAATTCAGTGTTATTTCGGACGTTCGCGTCCTCGTATCGTGTGACATCCGGAAAATGCGCAAGGGCGTGGGACTGGAGATATTGCGTAGCGTCTATCACTCACGTGGAACTTCATAATAATAGAAAGTACCAGAGACAGTAGCAGCGTATAGATATTAAATTCTTTATTGTCCACCGAAAACGTTATCACGCTGCGATACGTCATTTAAATGCATTCTGTGCTGGTAGATGCAGCGAGAAAATTGTATTATGCAACTCTGCTACTGTTTCCCAAACTCCGTGGCTTCTTGCACGATGTTCTGTTCAAACGTTCGATTCAACTGAAATGTTTGCAACAAGAAACAAGAACCTATATCGGGTAACTGCAGAGTGCTTCCTCAAGTTACAAAATTATTTTAAGTGGACTCAAAATAAATTATTATTATTAACTGTTATATTTAGTCGAATTTCGATGAATGAGATAATCATTGCAATTATTCATAAAGTTTCTTCATAGCATTGGGAAGGTTATTTATGGGAAATATTCGAGTCTCTATATTTCTAGATGTAACAAGATTGGAGGTTAGATTTTGAAGCTCATTTCCCATTCAAATAGACTCTATCAATAGCATATTTCAACAGCGCATCTAAAACCTTTGCAATCACATTCTTAAATTACATAGTAAGGTACTTGCAAATAAAATTAATTTCTGTCTAGACTACTGCATTTCCAAGAAGAACGCGTACCCATGCAACCAGCTTCAATACCGAGATAAATAATTGAAATTCAAATCGAAGGAAATCACAAATGGTGCTTCTGTGCAATAACGAAAAATGAAACCAATTGAAATCTAGAAGACATAAAAAGTCTGAGTGTCAAGTTCCTCAATTAAGTATTTAATTTATCTACCATTTCAAAATACTTCAATCATTTTAATTATTCTTTGAATTCCTTTAACCTATTGTAATATAGTCGTTCCCAGTTCCCCACCGAAATCGAAATCGGTCGATTTTTTGGATCGCCTCCCGCTGCTAGCAGGACGACACACGATATCGTACCGTTAGGTCGTCCACTCTCCCCTAGCTCTCATTGTCGTTTCGCACATTATACAGGGATTCCTGTGCAGGTACGTGGGAAGATACTCTGATCGAATGCGATCGAACTGTACCAGAAGAGGGGTCCCATTATTGCTCGGGGGGGCGAAGAGATCGATGGACCAGCAAGGCGACCCACGCGATCGAGATCGTGCGCGAAGGCGCGCAGTTGGATAAACGAGAGCTCTAAAGAGGGGAGGAAAAAAAAAGGACAAAAAGCAAGAAGAAAATCCGCATCGGGACGCTGCGAGTGGGCGTGGGTCGACCGTATCGCTTTTCGTACGATTTTCAATAACCACGAAAGGCTTCCGTCGCGGCTGCCGATCCAGGCGGAGAACGGAAGAGGAGATGCATTTATTGTGCCCTGGAAATGCTTGTCTACGGGCGAGTACATGCAGTATTCAAAGGCAGCGTGTACCGTTGCAACCGCGAAACGACTATGTTTAGTCAGTGGCTGGAGTACTAATGGAATTATGAAATTTCCTTTTCCTGAGTTGTTTAGTCTTTTTCAGGAAGGTACGCGCCATAAAGTGAAACTTACTTCGTTTTGATTGCTTTCAGAACGCGGAACAAGTAGCGTTCGATATGTAATCGAGATTCGAAAAATTCGAAGCCACGGCTAGTCTAATCTTAATATTACGATATGACGGTATATTAAAATTGCTGAGTGTTATTTAATGCTCGGAAAATACATAAATCTTCTTAGATTTTTACATTTTATGGATTAGTAGTTTTTTTTACCATTATTCGTTTGAGATTTCCTGAATTAGCATGGAATGTGAATAATGGATCTCACAGTAAATGAGAGAGCCATAAAATGTTCCCACCAGACCAACTAAAGGTTAAAAGGAAGACACGTATTCGTGAATACATATTAAGAAGCAAAGAATACGACAGCACTTCAAAAGGAATGATTAAAATGCTAGTAACAGGAATATTCAACGAGAATAAAGAAGTATTATTAAAATAGTCAATATACCCACTACAGTTATCTAAAGAACAAAGCAACATCTGTTTTGTTCCGTAAGCAGCAGAACCTTTGAACCCTGTAGAAAACTTTATAAAACAATACTCTTCCGGTTAATTGAGGGATAATCGCGGGATTATAATCAATACTTTACGTCTCTATACAAAATATGAATCACAAATTATTACACAATTTACAATTTCCCATCAGTTGACCCGAAGAAAGTGATCCGAGAACCCTTGAAACCTTAAAACCGCCCCAATAACGGCACAACATATGTTCGAAAAGGTTCCCACTGTACTCTAAAGCATCAAAAGAAAATTTTCTTTCTATTCTCTAAAAAGGAACAGCTTGGAACGTCTCGTGAGAGATCTTCGTCTAGCAAACTCGAATTCTGGCATCGAAAACAGAGATTAACGATCGACATCACGATCCTGATTACTCCAGAACGATAAGGCTCGTACAAGCTGTTTAGAAAGTTCTGCTTCTCGCGAAGTTTGCTTAATTCCTGCTCCCACTACCGTTTCCAGACGTAGAAACGAACGATTTTGGCCGGGAGACACTAACGCGCGTTTGTTTACCGGTTCCACCGCGCACGGTGGAACGACGGATTACAGTTATTCACACGCGGTCACTGTCAATGACCCGCAGCTTCGACGTGCCCAGCTATCCACAGAAAAGCAATGACTCAGGCGATATACGCAACTCTGCCTTCGTGGTGGGTCAATTAAGCAAATGGAGGACCACGATTTTTTTCGGGTAGCAACCGTCAGGTTTCCGGAGCTACTAACACAGAAGAAAAAGTAAATTGACTAATTGTCATCCTGATGGAGGCATTACGTACGCAACATTTCTGAAAGGAGTATTCATAGAATTGAAAATTTGTGTTTGACTTGGAAGAGTTATGGGGAATTTAAATATGCAGGAAACACAAAATGCGAATTTCCATTTGGTGAGAAATACAAAATGGAAAATGCAAAATGCAAACTGCAAAATGCAAAATACAAAATTCTACTTGTAGGTACTTAGAGACAGACAAGTTTTGAAATGGTTCTACTGATTAAAATACTAAGTATAAAAAGTAAAATTATCTATATAGTGTTCTTTGTGTGACCTACTAGATATCGCACTTGGTTTATACAGGGTGTAAAACCATCTGCAATAAATTGTACCACACCTATCGACTTCGCATCAACGTCCAAAATGCAATAATTAATATAGTCAAAAGCTTTCTCAATCTAAACTTCCAATTGTCCTTCACTTTACACATCTAACAACTCTCTAATGTGACTGATGGAATTACCCATTAAGTGAGATCCCCTTCAATGAAACACAACCTACTCCTGATCCATACTGCCCGCCTCTGACTTTTCAAGGAACAATTAGAACTCTTCCCACGAGATGAAAGACCTTTCAATTTCCACAAACAGAAGATCTCTGTCGCTTAAGGGGTCGCTCGTTAACCATCCAGGAATAGTCAAAGACAAGCATCGAAAAGGGGCGGAGGGGGAAAGAAATTAATAGAAAAGGGATGGATGAGATGGATCGAAGGAGTCGCCAAAGACTGGTGCAGTCCGAGGAGGCGAAAAGGGGAAGGCGCTTTCCGTCTTTCCCTGTTCGAGGAGAACAGACCTGACGGCGTGGCAGCCTGAAGAGACCAGAAGAAGAGTGGCGAAGGAAGAGAGGAGCGAGAGACGAAACGAAGCGATCGATAGGTGTACGTATGTACAGCGTTATGCATATAGGCAGGATCGATGCGGGCCTAGCTATGAGAATGAGCGATATATAGGTACGTAGGTAGGTAGGTAGGTAGGTTGGTAGACCATTGAAAGCGTGCAGGGATGTACCGTTAGCCGCGTCACCCGCCGATATATGACTATGCCCCATTGAAATTCCTGTCATCACCCGAAAACGAGCAGCGCCGGCTAGTGGAATTGCGAGCGAAAGATCGCGCAATCGCTCTTGCGACGACACGCCATCGTGAAAGCGTCACGGGACCACAACTTTTCCTGAAAATTTCATTACCTCCAGGCTGAAGCCTGCACCGACCGACCACACGAGACAATTGAATCTTTCCCATCGACATGACAATCCAGTGTCCCGCACCTTTGCGAGAATTTCTTTCCTGTAACGGAGTTGCTTGCAGAATTATTTGGGATGCTCTGTGAGATTTCACGCGCAACTTTTCTGCAATTAAGGCATTGAGTGTAAAAGTGGACTAAGCTACATTTTTTCCAAAATTGAGTTAGTAGAATTAATTTATTAAAAAGAAACTCTATATTTTAGACCGCCTGATTTTCTGATTTCGCGATGCCTCAAGTATCATCAATGATCTATGTAGTATTGTAAATAGAAATAACCCTAGAAAGCTTCAACTGTTGAATCTATAGAACTTAGTCACTGATTTCAAATAAAATCGACAGAATAATTATTCTTTTATACAGAAAGCAGACTATACTTATCTTTTACAGGTTATTCTATCACAAAATCCCTAGGAAAGGGATTTAATTAAAGGTAATGAGATAATTAGCTAGTTTTTCAGACCAACAAAAGATCCAATAGAACACAAGCAAAATAACCGAAGCGCTTCAAACCTCCCACTCGCAAAAAGTCGATGGGTTCAGCAGTGGTGATGCGAGTTGCTCGTGAAAGTGGCGTATCGCTCAATCCACCGACTCTAGAGTGGATTTTTGAGTCTTCAAATTTCGTCGAACCGTAGGCTCATGATCATTATCGCAGCATCGCTGAAAAATGAAGAAACGCTGCACTTGCACACGGCGGTGCAACTCGGAGCCCAGAGTTACCTGTTTTGCATCGATTAAATAGGCCGACGCCAGGATTTCCCTGAATGGCAACCATAAACGAAAGTCGCCCGGTCGAGACAGTGCCAGCCGCTCGAAAAATTCATTGCCATTTGCAGACAGCGGTACCTGCTCGGATCGAATCGAGACATTGTCGTAGGCAGTTTTCTCGTGGCGGTTTTCGGCACTGAGACGGTGGGCGAAATTTACAACAAGCAGGTCATAAATTACATTACGACCGAGGACTTGACGAGCCACAACGTTCATTGGCTGCGAAAGCGAACGGGCCTCAGAATCTCAGGTCGATCCTCGATTGCCGTGGGGATCAGAGTCTTTAGCCCCTGCGTTCCTTCTAGCTTTTTCTGCGCGTAGCTTTCCTTTTGTCTTTTTTTTTCCCCCCTTTGAGATGTCTTCGGTTGCTAGTCGATTTCTCTGACCTCGTGTCAGCTCTCTGCGATTCGGGAATCTCGAGAACTTTGTTGTGAAATTCTTCGGCGGCTTTTCGAGTTTCGATGCAGGATGGAACTTGCAGGCGGGTGCTTGCGATGAAAGAGCAATTGTGTTTCGGTAATTCTGTGAAGTTCCTCTTGTTTATGATACTGGAGTTATTGTTAGCTGGCCTTCTATTTTCAGATTATTTGAGATTTGTTCGAGCTAAGAATTTTCAGACATTTCACGTATATTTAGACGTAAGTACTTCTATGTTTAGTGAAAGAGTTTAGAGCTTTTCTGTAGTAGCAGTATCTCTCTGAGAAATTTAGATTTTAGTTTGTTGTATAATAATTCCATTTGATTTCTTCTTTTACTTTATTCTATGCACACATATATTCTGTTTTGTGTTAGATATTTTTTGTATTCCTTATCAAAAAGAAAGAAATTTTTTCTCACAAAAGAATAAAAGTTAGGTATTGCTCTGCGTAGTAGTCTCTTACTAATAATCGTAAAAAAATGTCATGAATACAAGAAACAAAACTCGAATTTTCCATTAATTGGTCCTGCAACAATACGCTATCTAGATGAATCTTCGTCTTAACGTCTGCCGATTTAGAGACAATCCGCGACTACTGATAACCGAGAGGTCAATAACAAAGACGTTTTCGCGTGATTCGTTCGTCGATCTGCCTTTCTTCGGGTTCCTGCTTGCATCGAGACGGGAGCCCGACGAAATTGAGAAAGAGAACGAGCGTGGGGAGAGCGAAAGAGAGAGAAAGAGAGGAAGAGAAAGGGAGTATATATTTAGTCGAGTTGGACCGATGCCAAGCTCATCAACGAAAATGAAATCTGGGTCTCTTTCTTTCCCTTTTCCTCCCACCCTCTGCGCGTCCTTTTCCCTTTTCCTCTCTGTCTTCCTCCTTTTCTCTTGCCACCTTTCTGTTTCTGGTCCCTGGTCTCTGAGAGATCGTCGCCAATGCTAAAACGTCCACTCGATATATGCATGCGACCTGTGCAGCTGGGAATCCGACTGTTGCCCTTCTGGCGTGCGCGTTTCTAAGTTACAGGTTGAAATGAAAATCTTCTCTATGAATATAGACTAAATGAAAAGAAAGATTCATCGGATTTTTGTGAACGATGCAGGCGAAAATATACGCCTGGCTGATATTTCAAAAAAATGTGGATGCGCGAAAGTTGCTCATTCAATTTAGATGATACAGAGAAGTGCTTGGTGAAATTGAAAGAAAAATTCTGTAGTAGTTTCAAGTTACCGCGATTTAAAACGATACGCCTAATTAATTTCATTTTAGTGTGTAGATTAAATTAATTCCCTGGGTAATGCTCGATGTAGACCACAGCTTGGTTAAAATTCACGTATCACAGTATAATTTACAGATTTGGTGAACGAAATATTCCATGCGATTACAAAGCGTTTACGTATTAATATGCAATCAGGCAGCATATTATTACATTACAATCGATTGTTTAACGATCATTCGGTAAAATAAAACGTATTAAACAATTACGCAAGACTTATGACGCAGCACTGCTCTCTTTTACAAACCTATACATACCGGTTCATGTTAAAAAGAACGATCGCTGAGAAATTGAACTCTGCTTTTTATCTTTATATATCCCAATAAAAAGTGACACTTATTACGATAATTCATTAGGGACGACTTAATCAATATTATACTCCAGAACCGTCTTAATTTCACAATACAATATTTAAAGTACTTCTGTAAGGTGCCTTTATTTTCTTAAAAAATTTAAAGGATTGGACATTCTCATCTTTTAAAATTATCAAATATTCAACTACTAAAAATTTCTGAATTTCCGACCTCACAGATTTTCCACCTGATATTGTGACATCTTCAAGCTTTTCAAGAAATCACGCCTACATACACGACATAACTAATTATTAATATCTCGTAATCTATCGATCATATACCCTCAAAACGGGGCAAATAAAACGAATTCAGCTTGATGTGTCCTATAAACTAAAATTTCACTAATTAAATATGTACTACTGACTTGAAAATTTCAGGATGTATAAACTGTGTCGACAAGTACAGAGTTGAACGCGAGTAACATCCATCCATCCCCCAAGCTATTAAAAAAGTCAGAACGTACGTAGCCAGCTATTCCAGCGCAAATAGCACTAAGAAAAAAGTAGATCTTCAAGAATAGTAAGACGCCCGTGCCGCAATTTGTTAATGAATTCGTAGCTCCCTCAATGACGACTTCTAATGAAAGCCCCCGAATCCAAGACGATCCCTCCGTGCCTCCATTCTTCCCATTCAACGTCCCATTATTCTCCGCGGGCTCGCCATGGGGCATCGCTCCGTTTCCCGTGTAACAAAACGAGATTTAATGGCGTCCGCTGGCCGCGAAAGTATGTATTGAAGCCGAGTGGAGCGCACACGTGGGGCGGTCGAGACACTGGTTTTCGCGAGTTGCGCAACCAACTCGCATCGACGGAGTGGCGAGGTTCGGCAAGTGGCCAAAGCGAGGGCAACGAGAAACGGGGGAGAAGACCGACGAGGACAGAGAGGTCGAAGAAGAGGGAGAGAAAAAAAGAGGGAAAAGACGTGGCTGGGCCCAACCGGGCCCGGAAACGATTCGGATGCCGCAGGCGGGGAAAGCGACGACTAACTTGACAGATGGTTTTCTCCCTTCGCGCTCTCGCGATTCTCGACCGCCACTGGCGATCCCGCGGGTGGTTATCCTATGCAGATCGATCATTTTGTAATTTATAGCTGATCCTACTCGCGTAGGAGTCAATCACTCTGGATAAAGGCGGGCTGTCTTGGGTCCTTTCTTCCTTTATGTTTTCTCTAGCCTTGGATCCACATTATGTCCAAGACGAAATGGCGCAGAGATGTTATTTGAGAATTAAGGTATGTCTAAGATTGTGTAAATTATTGAATCGATGATTTTGAAGAACAGTACAAGTCTAAAGCTAGTCATTTTTAAATAATCTCAAAACTATATTTAGACCTCTGAGCCAATATGTATTAAGTCACACAGAAAACAAGTGGACTTACCATCAAGGACTCCAACTTGCTGATTAGAAACCAATTCCTGATCAGTTTAGTATTTAAATAAATATATGAAAATTATTTTAATAAAAATTTGTTTCAAAAAATTAGCAAATAATCTTGGGTCCAGGTATGGTTCAAAAATGAGTTAAAAATGGCTAATTCTGGACGTGTAAGTGTTCTTCAACTTTTCGATTCGATGACATAAAGTGATCATTTGAAGATTATGTGAACGTACCAGTTTCTAGAGTACGATTCATTATATAAGTGCAAAATTGAAATTTACTAAGCTTTTCGCAAAGCTCTTACCGATCTATGTTTTGTTTACTTATCGATTTTAGTATAAGCTTTAAGTATACCAGCTTCTCCGGCGAATTTGTTTGCTTTCGAATTTGAATGAACCCGTCGCTGCTCAATATTGAATTCAAACATATCGGGTTTGTTACCGAATTCAAGTGTATCGATTTCCCCCCAACGGGGTTGAGGCCGAAAACGCGTCGATGTGTTCCTGCTTGCCGGCTAGCATAGGCATTAGAACTTTGTTTGCCATTGAACTCGAATAAATCGATATTCCTTTGATATACGATCGTGTACTGATGAAGATGTAGATTTACTGCTTCCACGCTTTCATACGGACTTCCCCTTCGTACGGATCTCTATCTGCGCTTTACTATTTTTACGCCGCGTAATGACGCTGTGAACCTGCCCTCTGCGCCGTCTGTTTCACAATGCGTTTCCCGATAGCGATTTATGATAATGCCGCCTTTCTCGGATTGACTTTTTACCGATAGACGTCGGTGACCACTCGCGCGCCACTGCAACCCGTGAACTAATTATGCTGATCACAGTTACCCGTGTCCTCGTTGCGTGAAATATTTAGTTCGCCGCGATGCAATTGCACCTTATTTTTTCCGACGACTTTTTGCGCTCGAAACCCGCGCTCGAGTCCTCGGGGCTACGCCTCGAGTGCGCCGTGATAATAGCGCTCACGATATACGGGGTGATCTAAACGAGAATTGGAGAATATAAAAGTTTATGGTACTAATGTGCCTCGTTGCAGTTACGATTTCTACCTCGAGTTAATGACTACGCGCAACATCTGCGTCACCGTTTTCTGTTACCTTAGAGCGAATGATTACGAATTTTCAAATATTTTAGAATTATATTTTTTTTAATAATGAACTGTAAAAATATTTCGGTTTTCTAGTGTTAAAATTTGTCATTTTTAAAGACTTCTGACTTATTTCAGTTCCTCATTTCCTCGTGAATAGTTTCATGTGTGGAGCTAGAGCATACCATAATCGAGAGCTTCTGCATTTAGAAAAATGCGGACGAAATGTCTTGTTACTAGGAATTTTCAGATAGATGGTTTCACGAGATAGAAATATGTTCATAAAACTGTTCATAACCGTATAACCGCGCAGCAGGGCTGTTTAATACCGCTGTTACTTAAAACAAGCTACTTGCACTATTATAATGAAAGATTTCGAAATCCTCAAATAAGGTACGTTTGGCAGACAGTTAGTATAGACATTACTTAATTTTGCAACTAATATAATCCTTTAAATTCTCCAATCACGTCTTTTATATAACTATCTTGTACGAGCAATTCATGTGTTAAATATAGAACAAATTTAATTTTACGAGGTCTACTCTATAATTACAGCACGAAATTCAGTAACTGAAAACGAATTCAATAAATACAAGTTTGCAAGCATCTCATTAACCCAGCATAAGTTATTCCCTCGTATTCGCTATCTTATAGCGCGAGAAAAAAATAAACGCGCTTAAGTCCTTCTTAAT
Source organism: Calliopsis andreniformis (assembly GCF_051401765.1). Taxonomy (NCBI): domain Eukaryota; kingdom Metazoa; phylum Arthropoda; class Insecta; order Hymenoptera; family Andrenidae; genus Calliopsis; species Calliopsis andreniformis. The sequence continues at coordinate 9,019,674 of NC_135073.1, read as the reverse complement.
TAAGGCTTTTTTTCCAATCTAACGCAGCTGAGGGATTTTTTGCGAACCTTATATGGCACGATCAGCGATTCTTGCGCAAATCTTTAATACGGCAACGCGCGCTTGCATTTTATCGTTCCCCGATCTTTCTCCGTCGCTTTTATGCCCACAGGCGATGCCTCGAGTATACACCGTCGACGTAATGCTAGTAATTTAGTATAAGTTACAATTGGCAACGTAATGTCTCCGATTTGTGTATGCCTCGCGTCGAATCATGACAGTGGAAAATTCACTCACGTAAATTTATTCAAATGCTTTAAAATAACACAACTCTATCTTTTTCTAATTCCATAAACAGATACATATGCTGTCACAGTGGTTTATAACTGATTATACCATATATTTACAATCTACAATGAATTTCTAAAAAAAAAAACGTTATACGAAACTTCAGAGCCCTCTTTCGAAACCAGTACTCTTCTCTCAAGAGAAAGTATCTTTCTAAAATACAAAAAATACGCTTCAAACAAGTTAACGTATCAACCTTTTCAATAAATTCACGAGGTACCCCATTCTTAACATTTGAAATGTCTATATTGCAGTTACTGGAAATTGCTACCTCGTTAAAATTGAAAACAAAATCTTTCCTACCTACTGCCATGTAAATCCGTTCGTTATAACACGTATTGCCAATTGTGGACACAGAAAATGTACAGAACTCCGAGGGCACGATTCGACAGAACGTTATGTAATAGTTTAATGATTCGCGAACACGAACCTGCCGCGTTTATGAGCGTAAAGAACGCCGCTCCTTGGGAGGCGGCGCGAGTGGGGGGGAAATCATTGATACCGCGCGAAGAGGACAATTTATCCTCGTCCTCGAGCAACGTCCCCGAGGACAGTGAGAGTGTACTGCGCGGCTGTTGCTCGCACGCGTATCTCTGCGATACGTGCTAAACGGCTCGACGCGAAATTTTCAAGTTTTTCCTTCTACCGCTTAAGTATCTCAAAATCTACCATTCCCTGTCCCTATTCACGCGATCCCCCTCCCCCTGCGATTTGCATTTACGTTTTCTACATACGTGACTCTGGCGCGGGACCGAGGCATTTTTCTTAACTTTTTTCCCCGTGCGAAATGCCTCAGACTTTGCACTTGCGTTTCGTAACTTTCGCGACATGTTTGGAATATATGGATTTTTCCTTCAGTTCCTTTCCATTTTCTCTTTCGTGCCTGCGAAGCGATTTTGGTTGTGATTCCACGCTACGCAGGTCCTTTTATCATTTTCTTTTGCATAACAGACTATAGGTTTTGCGCTTTGCGAATCCCGCGAGTTTGACTCGACCAGCTTCTCCACTTTCCAGTTTTGGTGGAATATTGAATATCGTAAACTTCGCTAGTTTTAGTTTGGCTTTCTTTTTTGTTCTATGAAATATGTAATAACGTCAGGAGTCTGAGAGAGATTTAGTTCGATCAATTTTAGAATAGTGAATTTTCACACAGAGAAGAATGTAATACTGTTAGGATTCGATTGTAACACGCAATTCGATGTTAATGGAGGGAATGATGTTTGTTGTTCTCGGATCCAAAACAAATTCCAAGATCGTAGGCCCCGTGTTTTGCTACTCTGTTCCAAGCGTTAGGAAAGCAGCGAGTTGTGAAACGAATTCGTGATCAGACTTCTCGATCGTCTACGATCAAAAGCGACGCTGAATTATACATCGTTCCCTGTGTGAGTGTCGAGGCAAAATGATTCGTGACGCTACGCGTCCTTAGGAAAGAAACCTTAACGAGATGTATCGGTGCTATTTCGTTGATTCCGTGAAGGTACTCACCAAACCATGATCGCGGACCACGTAAACACTCGGTTCAGGGACAAGACACTTACCTGAAAATAGAAGAGACAATGGTTAGAAATTATAGTGCTAAAATACTGTTGATGCAATTGATTAAATCTACATTTATTGTCAAACTAATTGTAACTTGTTTTTGTAAATTTTTGATCAAGTTTTTTTATTACTTAATGAGCTAAACGTGATTCAATTGAAAGAGATATTTCATTATGACATAATAGAGAATTTCTTTAGTTCATTTTTGGAGAATATAAAGACAAAGCTCTTTTTCTTTTAAGAGAAACAGAAAATATTCTAAAATAATTTAATGTTCAATTTTATCAATACTACACATTTTTGTCAACACACTTGCTTGTAACACTAACAGATACACAGCTAATCTATTTCTACAGAACTCCCCACGCATTACATCAGACGTAAGCAAGAAAAAGATCATATTTTCCAAAGGAATCTTAACTTAAGCATTAAAGGCGCAGCATAATCAAGCACTTCTGCATGCAAAGTCAGCGCAAACAAATGAAATGTATTCTCACATATGAAACAGCAGAATGTGTCTCGATTATCCAGTTAATATCAATATGTCTGTGGCCTCTGATTAAGCAGACTGCTCGACAAATCAGCATCCGCAAGAAACCAGCATAAGTAAACGTGGTTCATTAAAAAATGACTCCATTGAATTTCGACTTCGTTCTTTTCATTCTTGTTCCCCTTCACGCGATGCAAAGACCTGGTCGCGCGTCGCGGATACACCATCGAGCTATTATTACGCGCTTATTTACAAGCCCCCACCCCTCGGTCGCGAGCAAAGAACAAAACGGAAGCTCGATGTTTTACGCGAAAAAGGCAGCGCGCGCAACCAACGTCTAGCAGTGCCGTTCTCGTCTCGGTTGATGTGAAACCAAGTTCTTTTTTTCTAAGGCACCGTCATGCAACTATCAACGTGCATCGCGAAGGCCTCCTCTCTTTCTCTCTCTCCACCTCGGTTTTCTTTGCGTTTGATCGAGAGACCGTGCACGCTCCTAACGTAAGGAGCGATTGTTGCCGCTCTGTGCTGTCGCAATCGGAAGTTTCGTCTTGCAACCGTCGCTCGGCCGTTTCGCTTCGGTACACCGCGAGAGCCGACAATCCTGCTCGAACGATTCACCAGAATCGACTGTGGGGACCCTCGATTAATATCTCTGGAGATACAGAATTTTCGACGAGAGAAAATCGAGACAGTTGATAACAATGTTCCTGATATGTACTATTTGTGTCCTATGAGAAGTCACCTGGAATGCATCACCCCTCACGCGTTTCAAGTGACTGAGGGTTCAGCAATGAAGGTTTAGTAATAAGGTATCACTAAAATCTTCAAAACATAGAATTTATTTTCAATATTACATATTTAAACCTTCGTCTTCGATTTGAGAACACAAGAAACATTCTTTGCAATTTCTATTCGTATCCCGTGAGAAGTCCCCTGCAATGCATCACCCCTAATTCGTTTCAGAGGAACTTCTCAGGGGATGCGAATAGTACTTGCGAAGAATTTTTGTTGTGTTCTCAAACCGAAGACAAAGGTTTAAAAATGTAATATTGAAAATAAATTCTATGTTCTGAAGATCTTAGTAGTACCTGAACATTCATCGAATATTCAAACTGGTATGAAAACAGGATTTATTTCTGGATAAAGAGCAAATACTGCAACATATAACAGTAAAAGAAACAGAGCTAAATGAGGATTGTTCGTTGCGTCCCGAATAAAAATCGTTAAACTCAAAATAGTCGCACTGGATACGTGTTTAACCGGACTTTGTCCTGATTTATAAAACGAATGGAAAATAGGTCTCGGATCGTTAACCATTCACGGAGGCCTTGACGTGTAAGGAGTTTTATGTTGCAGGTAAATGACTGAGGTAATAGTAACAGTAGATCAATTCCAGTTCGCCAAAGGAAGTACGCCAATTAAGTAGAGTCTACGACTAAAAACATAAAGCATACCTAATGTCAAACTTAGAAATCTCTGAAGACAATTAAACAGAGTTTCCCAACAATATCCATATACCATGCTCTATATTAATTCTGCAGCTAACACCGTCATTTTTATCAAATAATTATATCTCAAACATTCAATCCCAAATAAAGAACCATTTCCCTTAAAAAAATACTCATAAAACTATTCCACAATAATTGCAATAACTTTCCACCAAATTCTCATCCCTCGAAAAACCCGCGAAATTTAAATTTCGAATATTTCCCGCGTCTACAGCCCCCACCAATGAAATCACGCGATTCATTCGACGATAGCGCTCCGCCGTTCACCGCGAGAGTTGTCGACTTAGTCGGTAAGGTTGGACGTCGACGTTAACTCCAAGATGAAGTTATCGGTCGATATGGCTGGTCTCCCGGCGTTCTCCAGACGTTGAGCCGCGTCATAAGCGATCGGTCCACGGCGTGGTTGCGGCGTTAGCAGCGTCATCTGACGTGGTATTCGGTAGCACCGCGACGACCGGCCTTGCAAGGCTGCAGGCCATCGAACTCTTGGCCTACTGCCGCTCCACGTAATACGTGTGTACGATGCGCGCGCGAGAACGAGGATAACCGGCATGCGAGAGGGAAAAAGGACGAGCGATCCGGTAGGAGCACTCTGCTATCGGATTAGGAAGAGAATTGACTTTGACTATGGGGTGAACGTTTTGAGGAATATATACTGCTAGGGAAATTTTTGAATTACCCATCAAACACCTGTCATTAGAGTTACAGTATTGTCCCTCTATGAGCTCAGGATTGGGAATTAGGAACTTTGAAAATACAGGATTTTCTCGGTATAGGATCATTGTTTACTAGTAAATCTAAACGAAAAAGTGGTGATTCCAGGTGAACAATTTTCAAAGTCGATTCTTTCTCTAATCTTGAGTCAACTTTGAATACACAAATAGGGATGAACAGAGGAGTTCCACTGGGTGGACCAGTTACTCCACACTACCCTTTTATAGATACAAATCTGACATTTAATAAACACTAATAAAACGACATGAAGTTACAGCGATCTAATCGAGCAAGCTCAAAAGAGAGGTGATTGATACTGAAGCCGTGCAACGCAACGTTCTATTGACGTCTGCGTTTCGAATGTTGAACCCGAGTAAAGCTCTCCTGCAGCCACCGTGAGTAACTCAGAGTCTAATTACAATTCAACGAAAGATGACAAAGTTTAAAAACCAGCCAATCTGCAAGAATCACACTATTACCATATGTACTCGTCATACAACTCGCGCGTGTGTGTGTATGTACAAGTGCAAACCGCGAAACGGCCCTTTGATGCACTTGATTCGTTTGCTGACAATATCCTACGTCATTCAGCCGCATTTCTATGGCGCATATAAAAAAGCTTTCAACCGGAGAGGTTCGTTCTATAAATGGGGAAGTGGCACGGTATGTCGGAATAGGGGAGGAAGCGGTGACGTCGTCACGAGGAATTTCATCATACGGCTAGAATGCAAGGTATCAGTCGGTTTTAAGCGCGCCACGGGAGGCCAAACCGTGCCACGGTCGCGCTTTGAAGCGGGGCTTCCCTGTCGGACGCACTTTTACCCTACATCGCTCCGTAAGCTCGTTAACTGGACGAATTTCGCGCGCAAACTTGACGGCCGTAAGAAGGAATTAAATCGTCGGGGTGCACAAACGCTTCTCCGTCGGTAATGCTTGCCCTTCCATTCTAGGATCGATGACAGAAGCACCTAGCCATATTAATTGTAAGATATATTGGTAGAGATTAATAAGAAATATTTTAATAAGATTTTAATGAAATTATAAATTCTAGTTTTGAAGATAAATGAATAATAAATCAACTAAATGTTGTATCTTGTATTTTATGGCTGAATACTTTTGTAATCAACTATAGTTATCATTTGGAGTGTTGTTCTTTAATCTTTAGAAAATGTTTCTTCATCCACGATGTGGAGGCAGAGTGGCTCATACTTCGAGTTGTTTTATTGTGAAAAAAGGAGCTGATATATGATGAAATTTTTTTGATCACCAGCACAATATCTTGGAGGAGATAAAGGGTTTCACGGCTGCTCTTTGCAGAGGGACTATAAAAGCATCGTCGTTGAGGATACCCTCCACGGTGACTGTAAAAGAGAATTAAATTGGAAAGGGACAATTTCATTTCTGAGGGAAGCATCCACTTTTCCAAGGTAGAAACCCTACTTGACCTTTCTTGTAGTTCAGGTGGGATTTGTAAGATCCTGGTTACTTTTTAAAATAGGTGTATATGCTATTTTTAATTTTGTTCCTGCTTTGAGTTGAAAATTAAAAACACTATTTTTAATAACTACATTTGTTTTTTTAATATTCTGTATTATTGTAAGTAAAAAAGAAATCAACTTAAAATCTGCTGATTTTATTTTACACTAACACTATCTTTCATTTAAATAAATTTAGCATAGCCCAGAATGTTTTTCCTTGTCCCAGATAAAAGAGGGAAAAATCATTTCCTAAACAAATTTGGAATTCCATCTTCTACAATTTCACAGTAAGATATATGGAAAGAAAAAAAATTCATGTGCTCGAAGTCCTCTTCTTAGGGCAAAGTGTAAACAGGTCTGATACATGAAAGTGCACTCTACTTCGATAGAATTTCCTCCCCCTGTACTGCTTCCATCTGTTTACGTCTACTTACTGAACTAGGCTTGAATTTGCTCAACAAGCCTCTTACCCGATCGTTTGATACTTTCCAAAAGGAATGTTTCTAAGTACACGAATAAAGTTGAATGAAATTTTCCCTGACGCCATACTTCACCTATTCCAGCAAACTTTAAATCACTTATACTTCGTGAAAAAATAAACAGACCACTTCAAGTTTATAATTAATCGGTTTTGTGTGCAACGAGAAAAGGTTGAAACCTAAGCATGCGTGTCACACTGTCGTGTGCAATAAGTTGCACGAACGCGGAGCAGTGTATTAATTTTGTCGTGCGCTTTAGCACGATGTAACAGATGCTAGGAGCCGATAAAACGAACAAACATCGACGGAATATATAACGTACATTTGCTCCGTGTGCCGGACACAAGCGGTTAATGGCAAAGTGCCTGACCTCGTAACCCTCAGACCCAGCAGATGTACTTGCATGATTAATGCTTGGACACGTTACTACGAAATCTCCCCCCTTTCTCGTAAAAATGCTGGCCAAGGAACAGGTGTATGATATAATCGTAACGCAATCTCGCAAAGCATTAATCAATACGGAAAAATGTTTCTTCTCGTCGATACGATATTTCTAATAGAAGCCTTTACTTCGCGAAACTCTGAAAATAACAGGAAGTTTCATTTTATTTTTATACTTTAACCTCAGGAAGTCCAACCGGTTGAACATACTGAACTTAATCACTAATTAAAGAAAAATGAACACAGTAACTAATATATTTATTTCAGAGGAGCTACGTACAGGATGTTCAAACTGAAGCAGGATATCTAAATGCCTCCTCTATTTTTAATAACACGAAATTATAAGAAACTAAAAAGAATAATCCTACACAAAAGATTGTTCATCTATGATATTTTTCCTTCAAAACTATTTAAATTGACATTGACGATTTTGGTGTTATTAAAAACAGAAGAGATATTTAGATGACCTGCTTCAGCTTCAACACCTTGTATAATTTTTTTGTAGATTATTTGCGATCTATACAAGCTATTTTATGAAAACACTTAAAATTTTTAAATTCGAGGGCATTTCATCATACAGCTTCTAAGGTTAATTATCCTCTGCTTTATATGCTTCATTTTTTTGAAACTGAAAGGTACGGAAGTGAAATTATGAAAATTCGTGAGAGCCAGTTCACTAGAATTCCTTTTCATCGCCCTTTCGGAAGCCATTTCGCGCGTACATTTATCATTCAAGCGATAATAACGCTAAACTGCATAAATTGATGCTAATTCGCCCTTTCGGAGCGGCGCGATTTTAAGGTCGGAGACAGTGGAACCCACTCTTCTTTGTTGGGGTATTTAAAAAGTGTGATTCACTGCTCAAAGAAAAGTAAAAATTTATGAATTCTGGGACAGGAAACAAACATGACGAATGCGAGGAACAAGTCTCGCTTCACTTGGCAATATTTTTATCGAGCGAATACAGCAAGATGAAAACCCATAATACCTTGAAGAGTAAAGTACTTAAAAATTCTTTTTAATTTAATATAAGGACAAATTGGTTTAAAGAATTTTATTAATATACTCGACACACTTTAAAACGTCGTTAAAATAATTAGGGCGCAATTTCAAGAGAAATGCTCGAAAAAAATGTGCATGGCATGAAATATTATCCCGCTGGTTATCGCATATCGATGGAATGTAAGGAACACGTGCAGTAAATAGCAAAGTGCCTGACCCCGTAACCTGTAGATCCAAAAGATGTGTTTCGTGATCTGAGTGATGCATGTACAGGTAATCCGCCGAGTGGAAACGCGCGCAATAAAGATAAAGCTGCATGAATACAACGAAACCTTAACCTACACCAATGATAATGATTCATTACGCGCAAGGAACGTTGCCAAACATTTCGATAAGGTCCTATACGATCGTCACAAATACGACTCCTGAACTGTGACAGTGTCTCGAAAAAACATCGAACCAAAATTCCATACAAAATATTCTAGTCTGACGTCACAAAAAACAGACCTCGTAATTTTTTCCACTGTTTCTAGCAATAATTGAATACGCAAATAAACGTTTCCGCTGCAGTCAGTCGCAAACCAACAAATATCGCTTCGCTTCCGCCAAAACACGGCCAGGAATAACTCACTGAGCGAATTTCTGTCGGAAAAATATTTTTCCGAGGGGAAAAATCGCCAGGCTTCTCCGCGAGAAATTTTTTCAACCAACAGTTACACGAACCGCGGAAACGTGTCGAAAAAATTCCCGCGTGTTGGCTGTCCAGCACATTAAGCACGCCGATAATAATTGTTAAAAAAGAATTCCCGTGGTCTCGGAAGCTTCGACGTCCGCAACGTAATTACGGAAAATACGCTTGTAAAAATGCACGAAGCGAGTGGTCGTTCGAGGCAACGGTACAGACAGCTAACGAGACGTGAGGATTCGGTGGAGAGGATTCGAGCAAACACGATTTCCGAAGCGTCCGCCGGGACATCGAGGGTTGCTTAATGAACAGCGAATATTACTCAAATATTGCCTCGTAAATTCTCCCATGGTACCGGAGGCGAGCGGTAAACGGCTGTGTGGCTGGCCTCCTAACCTCTAGACTCCGAAGAAGGTGCACCTCTGGGAGACGGTTCGCGTGAGCATCGAGAGTCGAGGCTTCCATTTCCGTTACGCGCAATACGTGCGCGCGCGCGGTTCCAAGCGAGGCGATTAAAACGGCGCTTTTAACGCGCGAAAACTCCGCCAGCCAGTCACAATAATCGCGATAATAGGCGGCTGAAAAATCCCGTGGTTAACTGTGATTCCAGCGCCCGCTTCTTCGCGGTCTGTCCGCCTCCGCCGCGGCGCAACCGGTTCCATTATCTTCCTAGGGGTTTTCAGCGTGTTCGCGATGGAATGACGAACGTTGTATTACGATAACAGTCCTGTCTACCGCGCCACCGGAGTACTGTTAAGTAATATTTCGTGCTGCCTTTTGGATTGACCTGTAGATAAACGGCGAGCGACTCTTGATCCGCGTGGGAGTGTTATTTTAGAGGAGATTAGTTTAAGCCGCTGAAAGCGGGCACTCGATTTAAGTGATGGATTAATTGATTGAAAAACGTTGTTTCGGGTTTTTGTTTGTATGCGTTGCTGATACTCGATGATCTCCGCTGATCGGAGGATTTTTAGGATTTTTTAGTAGAGCAGAGGAACAACTGCGAATTGTGTGACTGCGGGGGTTTGTGCAGTTAGGGGAAAATGAAGTGTGTAAAGAAATACGGTATGCATATAATATGTGAAATTGGAGAAGTCGATAGAATTGAAATGAAATGTGTCTGACTAGAAACCTATTGTACTGCATTAGTCAATAGATGGCGATCAGTAGTAAGCGATGTGCATCAGTCAAGGCAGACATGGCGAAGTTAGTAGAATAAGTCCTGAGTCAGACACCTGTTCCTATTTAAAGCGTTTTCTTAATAATTAATAGAAAGGACACCTAAAATGCAATTCTATCTATCTTCATTTTCATCTTATTTTAATATGTAGAGTCACACCCTATCTTGGCTTCTAATATTTTTTTTATATTCATAGCTTATGCAACTGGTTTAAATATATACCTGCTGCGTTCTAACACAAATGCATTGTCAATTTGACATATTTACTAACGAGCAATGCATTTATACATTAAGAATATTAAGTATATATATATGTACATAATTGGAAAACTAGCATAGTGTCTTTCTTTTATTTATCCCAGTTTCAGTTCTGTAATTTGACCCTTGCTAAGTTTCTTCCCTTTTAACATAAAGAACTTAAGTCTGTATCTTTCGAATTGGAGCATACGAAATTCATAATTTTCCACGAATTTAATTTATCTACTATTATCCTAATCGACAGTGATCCCACCGCGCTTACTTTAAAACTCCTCAAAAATATAATTTTAGATCCTCACTGAGATAAATTCTCGAGTATCAAAGATCTGAAATAAAATCATCTCTGCCCCAACACTATTCAATGTCAGCCCCCTGGTACCCTCTGCCAACGCCACTTTACTATCTCCCACCTAGGCCCTCGCACGTCTTCCAGTAAAACCCCGCGTCAACAGTGATATCGGATATCACTCTATTTACTTGTCCTAAGCTCTCGTTCGTCGATTCCCGATGAAACTACTATCCCAATTCTCAGGTTTACGATTCCCCCGATGAACCGTTCCGCGACCTCGGTTCACCGTTGCCTGCCTACCAGGCCATCCCCCGTGGAACGAGGAGCCATCTTTCCCGTGCACGGGCCGTAACAATGAATCGGAGCTAATGCAAACGGAACTGGTTGTCTGCCGTCAGGCGTCGGTTCGCCCCGTAAATCCATCTCGCGGCGGATCCCGGGAGCCGCGAGGGATCGCAATTTTTCCACGGTTCGTCGAATTCGCGCCGCGAACGTTTTCCTTCCAGTCGACCGCGCCGCGTGCTCTTCAAAGAGAACGGTGAGACAGCACGTGGTGGGTACTCGCGGATCAGCGAAGTAACGGTGTCCGGTAACCGCGTCAGAGCCGGTGCTAGCGGTACTCGAAAGCGTTCCGTTACTCGACCGAGAGATCCGCTAACGCGACTCCACTCTTTCTCCTCTTCTCTCCATTTCTCTCTCTCTCACTCGGTGCTTCACTCCGCCGCCGTGGTCTCTGCCCCTTTCTCTCCTGCCCTCCGTGGGATGAGAAGCGTGCACGAAAAGCGCCGGCACATCGTGCTGTCTCGCTGTTATGACCCGCGACGAGTAATGGTCCTTCATTACGCGACCGACTCGGAGAACCGACCTCGACCGTTCGTCGTCTCTCCGCTACGTCACCGACTCAACTTTGATTTATACAGCCCCCTTCCAGTCCTGACAGATCTTCGCGGCCCGTATGCGACGTGCCGACCGTTTCCATACGAATGGGCCTGAAAGAGGAGACTCCTGGGCTAGGACGCGACGGGATTGCGGGAGATCGAGAGGAACGGGCAGCAACCTTTGATCGGCGACGATTGTGGGTGATCATAGGTGGTTCGTTGAACGTCGCGGTCGACTATGCCGAGCTCGATATGGTAATAGTGGATTCTGAGCGTTCCTGATCCCCTGAGGAGTGGCTCCGCTGCGTGAACAGCATCGGCTATGCGAGTGAAAGACCTGGGTACTTGGGGAATTCGAATTTTTAGTGATGCTCGGGGAACTGAACTGTTTCCGTTAAGGGAATATTTTTGAGGAAAGGCTTGGAGGATGTGATCGTGGAATTTTTAGAGGTTTAGGAGAGTTTTGCAAGTAGATGTTTCTTTATGTAACAGAGGAGTTTGTTGAATGACAGGAAATAGTTTTTGGAAGAAGTGGCGGAGGCACTGTCAGAACCTTTTGAAAAAGGTAGGATGCAGTCCCCTAAGAGTATAGGATTTCTATAACAGGGTTAAAGAATACTTTCGATGAGAGTGAGATAGTAAGAATATTTTTTACAGTTTTTACGAAGATACAGAAGTTACCAGTACCTTCAATCCAAAGAATCATACTTTCATATCCCAAAATCCAATAATGGAAGTTTATTTATGGATCGAATATGAATATATAATGAAAATAATTTCGGAAATTTATTCCTAAAGAATTAAAAACCAGCCAACTCAATATATCTCTCCACTCGTCGAAATCAATTATTCCACGAACACTCGACCAAGTTCGGAATTAATTTCGTTAATTAAAACGCGACTCGGAGAGTCTCAAAGCATCCCAGTGGAACATAAAACACGACATTGATCCGTTTTACTGCGCGATGCGCGGTGTAATATGCCTTCGTTACAGGACAAAAAAAAGACGACCTCGACCGTCGTCTTTCACTCGCTAAGCCTGTCGAGGTTCCTAAGTTCGCCGAGCCTTTCTCCTCGCTCATAAACTTCTAACCAAAGGTTAGCAAGAAACTCGTGCACTTTTCAACTTGAAGAGATGGGGAGCGAATATGATTCCAGTTGTCTATTGTTTCAATTTGGATGAGTCAATTGCAGAGCTTGACAATTCATTAAATAATACGAAACTTAATTGATTTTAGAGAAATGAATAAACATTTTCTTTCGACTACCGAAAAGAGGACTCAAAAGTATAAAGAATTACATACTTTGCAGTCATAATAACCCATTGTCAAACTTTGTATTGTAAAGAAATAATGATCATGAAAGAACGTCATCAATATTTCGCTAATCGAACAAAAACATCTAATTGAAGATGCCCTTAGGATCTTGAAAAGAACCCTACCGGAAGATCTCGATCGTTTCCTATTCGTACCTGTGCCCGTGATCGGTGGAGACGCCAGCTGCGAACTGCTAATGTCCGGCGGCTGTTGCGTCTGTTGCGTTTGTTGCTGTTGCGGCTGTTGTGGCTGCGATTGCTGTTGTTGCTGCGGACTGTTCGCAGCGACTTGCACGGAACCCGGACTGGCCGCGCTTTCCGCCATTTTTCGTGTTTATTGTTCGACCGGGTTAATTCAGTTTGACATTTCTGAGAGTTGAGTGTTCGGCTGCACAAGTCTCTCGATACTGCTCTAAGCTCGACGAACGAACCCGATCAGACACTATTCAGACACTTCTTAGACTCGTTCATACGAAATTCGATTACACTTTTTTTATTATAAATACTTGAGTCCTTTCCCCTTCTTCCAGGTATTTTTACCAAATGCTTTTTTACAAGTTCGACTGTTCCTTTAGAGTTTATACTTGTTTAATTTCCTGTATAATAGTGTTCCTTCTTTCGTCCTGAGTTTTACGATCAGGCTATTGTTGTCAACGGCCTGCACCAGCACGTCAAGCTTTTACGGAGAAATGATTTCTCGACAGTCCCCACGCGATCCTGATTGACGTCAAAGGACATTACGAGTTCGAATCGCGATCCGGATGCCATCTCTTTCGCGGGCGAAATTAAAGTCGCACTGTCGAGGTTGCTGGCGCGCCGTTCGATCGATCCTGCTGTCGACCAAGGAAAAGTCCGAGGATTCGATTAAAATAGCAAGCTAACGAAGAGAACACGTTGACTTTCTTCGTGGTTGCTTCGATGATTTTGCTCAGAGAAGTTTCGAAGTCGAAGGCATGAAACAAGAAGTTTTAGGTGACTTTCGTGTGTTTACGCCACAGTCGATTATTATCAGTCTGCGTCTATCGATCGTCAACCAGTTCACGGGATATTAAGGTAATCGGGAGGAGGATGCTTCAGGGGACAGCTGGATAAAATTTGATAAAAAATGTCGAAAGGAAGAAGCACGGCGAAGAAGACTTGAAATACGAGTAGAACCTGGAGTTGCTCGTTAAGATAGAAAACTCTTTCGATTTTACGAACGATAAGCTAGCGCTATCATCAATCTCCCCAGCGACCCTTATAAACTTGTCGTTACGATCGATCTTCGGTCCCCTTCGAAAAAGCGAGGGAACAAGGTGAACAAAATTCGGAGCGGAGAATCACGATAAACGAGGAAAGCTTACAAGGTACAATTTCTATGTTTCACCGTCAATCAGTCGAGAGAAGAGAGTAATATTTGAGGAACTGTTTATCCGCGCAGTCGACCTTCGTACGCGAAGCAAGATCTCTCTCGCGCGAAAAAATGAACGAAATCGGAGACACGATGGCGTAATAAATATGAGAGCGAGACAGAGACCTAACAACGATTCGCGTGTATACCACGTACGATCAGTCGAGAAGGCATAAAATTTTAGGCACTCTTCACCCTTGTATTCCCGATACACACGACACTTGGCGACCCTACAAGTCAATGAATGCAGGGAGACCAGAGGAACGAAATGAAGCTATACTAAGAAAAACTCAAGTAGAAAATGTTCGAGATGGAGCAACGATGAGAGAGCCAATGGAAACGACAAGTTGCGAATTCGTATAAATAGAAGAACGAGGTTATATCTTAGGCACTCGTTTGTCTTATAAATGTGCAGTCGACCCCTTGCCGAACGTTACCCCTGTTAGGGGGTTACGCGAAACGGAATCACGAATGTCCCGGCGCGTCACGCCAGCGAGCGCAGGGGAGAAAGGCAGAAGTAGGGTGGCGAGTGAAGAAAGACGCCGAGAGGGTAGGAGTGGAGGCGGCGAGTCGATAGGTCAGTGGGTCTCGTTCAAAGAACGACTCTCTTCGATTCACCCGCGCGTTCGTACGCGCAGCTACGTCGCCCTCCTGCCTCCTAATACACCGCTTCCTCCATCGGTCGCTGTCCTCTCCGATGCACCGATTTAGCTGTCCGATTCGATGGGACTAAAGGGGTAAAAGTAAAAAAGTTGCAGTCAGGGAGAGGGGGCGGGGCGTCGAGTCGATAGGTCAGTAGGTCTCGTTCAGAGAACTGTTCTTCCAGGGAGTTTCCATCCAGGTCGCACTCTCGGTTTCAACGTCCTTCTTTGCTAATCCAGACGCACTGATTACCGTCGTTCACTGCTTTCTGGCTGTCTCTCAAGTGGACAGAGGAAACGAAACACGAGAGAGGCTCTTAGTTTGTTGATCGTTGAGTAGAAAGCACTTTGTTGATTAACCGAGAGACGAGTTGCAAATTTGATGATAGTGTCCTTTGTGCTGGTTGGCAAAGTTAAGCTCAGAATGGCTGATCGAGGTTTACACGGAACCAAATGCACACGTTTGTTCGCGACCTTCGCCACGACTAATTCGGTAGCTCTCGGTCGATATTCCGCTAACAACCAGCCTGCTCCAACACGATATCGTGCAACGCAGCGGAACAACTTGAAAGCCGCGTCCAACGTTTCCTGTTCCTTTACATTTCACCTCCTGGCCGTTCCTCCTTCCCCATGGTTCCTTCCACGAACTCACATTTCACAGAGTAAACTGACATGACAAAGGCCAAAACCGACACCAGAATTCTTGGGACCGTGTCTACTCAGGGAAAAACGATCACACGAAAGTCTTCACAAAATTTCGGAGAAGTTCAGTCATCAACCAAACACTTTTTCTCGAGCTCGAGGATATCGCGAACGGGTTTACTACGAGGGATCATCGCACTGCTTGATAGTATTTTCTTCACATCTATCATTTTCCACTCTGTCAGAGCACGATCAAGGTCCCAGGATCTGAGGACCCGCCTGATTTGGCGCACCTTCGAGGATCACAGACCTGGACTAGGTCGAATCGCACTTGACAACCGAAATTTGGCCATATACCTCGATACTAGTACACGAAACGAGACGTGTCATCATTGAGTCCACTTAGCCTCGTGGGCTTTACATCACTGTCGTCTCCGTCATCCTGGCCAAGCTGGTGCGTGACCGTTCTCCCGATTCTGACAGGAACACACCACGGTACCACGAAAACAACAGCCGAGACGAGGACACGCGACGCGATCGTTCGACTCGTGTGAATCGCAAGACGAGCAGGACACCTTCGATCCTTTGAAAAAGCTCGTGCTGAGGTCGTTTCGGTGCCGAACGTCTCGTTTCGGCTATGCACTTCACGGGGAACCAGTGGCTCGAGCTTAAAACGACCGTCAGCAGATGGCAGCCAGTGTTGAGCCACCGTTTGCTACCACCCCACTTGGATTACACCGATTCATATAGCTTTTTCTCTCGTCGACAGTCTTGCTCTGCAACATTCCCTACCAACTTAACCGTGCACTGTCTCCTTCGAGTCTTTGACACTGTCTCGCTTGTCTCGCGTCGAATTTCATGGGATCGAACCCCTGACGGAAATTACCCGAAATATATCGGAATGTTCTACCCCCCGAGGGCAGCGCAAGAGGGAGTTTCATTGGTTCAACGCGATTCAGGGATGACACGCGCACGCGCCGCCACTGCGCGCTCTGGATACTATTCGTTCGATCCGTTAGCAGCCTGTACGAGTCGGCCAGATAGACTGTTCCGTCTTCGGGACGATAGGGTTGTAATCGTACCTGTAATCTGGCCCCTTTAGCGATTGTGGGGGTCGTTCTTGGGAAGATTGATCGAAGACGCTTCCGGTTACGAAACTGTCCCTCAATGATTGTAGCATTATACAACTGAGGTGAGGAATGAAAATACACAACGAGTTGTCGGTCGGCGAAAGAGCCGTGTCCCTTTAAGGTGAGGTTCGATCTACTATACATGTTTGTACTAGCTTTGTGTATGTTTTTGTACGAATCAGATAGGATCGCAGTTTTGGTGTCGGTATTATAGGTCGCTTTATTTATGGATTTCTAAGAGTTTTTATTTCACCGAGAATCGAGAAAACTATTATGAATCCTTCGCCAGTATTTCAATTATGGAATCGTATAGAGTGGCTCTAATTGAATTCCTTATAAAGAACATTATCAGATACAGATAAATGGTTACTTGGAGTGGATGAGTTTTAATCTGAAAGCCACCACGATGAATCTTGCCATAGAAATTGTTATTCTTGAAACTTTGCATTTTTATTGATGCAGTTAGGTTAATACACATCTGCTCCCCATGATACGCAATCTTTGACATAATATTTTCTTGCTATCCTAGCGCAGATCTATTTAATCAGAAATCACTGAAAATACCGTTTAAATATGCCATCTAATCCAAACTGTTTTTAGCTATTCTGTTAATTTGCTCCTAACTATTGATCTCCCATCCGAATTCCTATGCAAGACTCGAATCGGGCTGGCAGAAAAGCTAGTTCAGTTGTGACTGAAATTAGTGTCGTAATAAAATGGAACCTTTATTGTTCGTAATTATTTGCACGTAACCTGCGCTCGCGCGGTCTGCTCTTATATTCCCTGTTTCATCGTTCTCCGGTACCATTGAATTTATCGCTACCGTTATACCCCTTTCGACTGGATCCCCGCCTCTGGCCATGTCCGTTTGAGTTAAAGCGCCGCTCGAGCCGGCTACAAGCGAAGACTACACACCGAACACACTCTCCTCGCTCTCTTCGGCTCGATACGAGCCGCTGCATTTTCAGAACGGTACTCCTAACTGTATCTTACATACGTATTTACACGTACATGTGTATATACGCCTGTTTCTGCTCACCTGTCGGCATCGCGACTAGGCACCCGCGTGCGCATACCGATCAGAAAACAAGGGAAAACGACCGCCTCGA
Source organism: Calliopsis andreniformis (assembly GCF_051401765.1). NCBI lineage: Eukaryota > Metazoa > Arthropoda > Insecta > Hymenoptera > Andrenidae > Calliopsis > Calliopsis andreniformis. Next base: position 9,002,179 of record NC_135073.1, on the reverse strand, counting down.
TGACCCCAGATGATGAATCCTCCGAACGGAATTACTGATGGGTTGCCATGGAACGCGAGGGAATTGACTAATCCCACAATTCACACGATTCAGTGGCACTTTTCAGAATTAGGCTTCGGTGTTTCTAAGTATCATTCTTGGCGTTAAATTAAGTTTTCAAAGTGAAAGTTTCGAAGGATTCAGAGTTTATGAAGAGAGCTCTACAAGTACATTGAACACACTTTTTTATGTCTTTGCTAGGTACACTGGTATCCCTTTTTCAGATCATATGGTGCTTATTTTATGAAATATTAAAATTATAATTGCTCTGTGGACTTTATATTCTTGAATAGTTAAAAATTGCTTAACGAAATCAGGATGCGATTTTTTCTCCAGGTAAATATTTCAGCTAAAGCATAATCGACTCCATTTTCGAAACACCAAGTGGATTATACGTTCCAATTCGAACTGTGTGGAATGTTCCACATCCCGGTTCAACTCAACGCTCAACCCATAAAATAGTACACTTTAGAAAATACTAAGGATACCAGAATAATCCTTCTCTGCAAATATTTCCTTTTAATACACTCTAAACGATGTTAATGCATCCTCGTAAAACAAGTAATGAAAGAAAATGCTGTTAGTTCAATGATCTGCGCCGACTGAACATCGACACAGGTACAAACGTTGCATGCAATTAAGGAACAATCGCGCATGCATTGAAATAAACGATCGAAGAGATCGGTAGAGACGGTCTGAACCGTTAATAGTTTTTAGAATCCCGCTTCAATGAGCCACGCCGAGCGAGGAAAGGATCAAAGAGCGTATAAGAGAGAAGAAAGCACGGAAAGGGGAAGGAGAAAGAGGCTCGGCTGGTTCGCTGGTCGAACAACGTGTAGCGGATCTTCTACGCAGGTACGTAACACTACGTACGTGCGGGTCGCGTGTAGGGATACTCACGTAATGTAGGCCCGTTGCCGGAGGTACCGTAAGACCTTGCTGTTACGTCACTAGAAGCCACGCGATTAGGAGAAAAAGGATAACTGCGCGAAAGGAGGGACGAGAACAAGAACCGGGTCCTAAAGATGCGCGCATCCTTGTACGATCCTTGAAAACTGTTTACTAACTACTAAACAATTAATAAATATTTAAAAATAAATTCTAATTTTTCAAACTTTTCAAATTCGTTGATTGTAAGTTTGATTTTGTAAAAGCTTGTACATCGCTGGAAACAGGTGACAACAACAACATACTTTCTTCTTTTATCTAATGGTACAAAAAGGAATGTTGTTGCCGTCGTCACTTTCCAGTGATTGTATCTCGGTTTATTTCGGCTTTAAGACTAATTTAGTCCTTGGACCTTGAATAATAATTAGAAATTAAAGATAGAATAATATTGAATAAGTTAATGAACGAAAACTGCTGAATTTTTCAATTTTCAATGATATTCAGTTTGCTGAAGATTCTTTTCGCATCGAAAAGTGCATAGCTAAGGCATTCACAGTGTCAAATATTCTATCAAAGGCATGAATAAGCATAAGTGTTAATTGCACAATAAAATGAAATCTTGGCGAATCTCGTTGAGGAAAAGTCCCGTTTCTTTCGACGAAACTGACAAATGATGCGTCACCGGTTTCGTCGGGCCATTTCGTAAGAGACGACGTCCATTTCGTCACGTACGATGATTGCTGAGGCTTCACGTGAAATCATCAGCCCTTCCAGCCTTCCCTCCCTCCCTCCCTTTCCTTCCCTTCTCCACACGGAACCACCTCCGTCACCGACACGGTCCGCGTCCACGTGTTTCTATCTGCGGTCAGTGCACCTTGCTGCACGAACCGCGGCCATTTACCGAAGGTCCACGTAACGCGACCGTGCTTAATAATCTTTTCTCCCAAGGATCGTCGACCTTGCCAGTGAAGATAGAGAAAACGATTGAGAAGCGGGGGAGATGGGGCATTAAGCCGCTCCGAAATGAATTTTTCCCAGGGTTTTTAGCTTAGAAAGAAACCGTTAATCAAATTCTTTGGATTTAGGAGATCCTATTATCGCATACTCCTTTCACAGAATTTTTTAAGAATGCTCTTCTCTATGAAAAGTCCTTTTTTCCTATCTTCACGTGAAATCATCGAACGCCTAGCATATGTATCATTTCAAGAATCCTTGGTATGTCATGAACTGATCCGACAATGGGATAAGTAGTCCTTTAGAGGAACTTCTGAAATGTGTAATCCAGTCCAAATGTGAAATATGAACAGCAGAAGAAAGATGTAACTCAATTTCCATCCACTGTACTTTAGGACTCCATTAGGTCCAGCGATATATCTACCTACAAGTCAATTGGATTCCAATAAGGTACAGTATTGTTCGTTTGCTGAGCCCATGTATCACACATCGCGTCACTAAGCTCTGTATCGCGTCGAATCTAAAAACGCTTATTATACGAAACATGGAAAGTGCAGTGACAGTCTGAGACAATGGAACAGTAGACACAGAAGGATGCACGTGAGCATCGATCGTTTATCTAAAAGTTTGATACCTCCGCGATATAAATGAACGTCGGATGTTCGTGTCGATGACACGTGCTAATGGAATGTTTAGCTCGTTGACGACACGGAAGTGAAAACTGCAGACGGAGACATCGCTCTCGAGCTCCTCTTTCGCTGAATTTCAAAGGGAAGCTAATCTTTCTGGAGAAAGAGTTACCTCATATTTTACATTAAATTTCCAAATTGTGCAATTCCATATCCAAGCTACTATCTCATTCTTTACGAATGACAAGTTTCACATAACGCATCATCAGCAAGTTCAATGAATTTATTTCCGACTAATGCAACGTATACGAAACACGTAAACTTAAAATAAGTTACTGTTAGACTATAAGCGATTAGTCAGTATAAAGTTAAAATAAAACCAATGTGTTGAAAATTTGATGGACTAAAAATAAAAAAAATTAGATGGTGCATTCAACTTTCTGTTACACGTTTCTAAAATAACTGTCATCAATAATCTTAAATAATCTTGTAGATCTCAGTATTTAATATCTACATATAAATTATGTCCATAACTCATATATAATTTCTATGAGAAGGTATTTAATAACAGTTTACGCGTAGATACATATAACAAACTTCAGCTAAGAAAATTTTTCATACGCAGCCAATTAACGAGACTTCAAACACACCAGTTCTACCATAACTTAAGATCAATAAATCTTTCATGGTTCAACAGCCAGGTCATCGGCATAACAATTCGAATCTCATTTAACCCACTCGTGACCTTGGTATTCCTTTCCGTGCCACGTAAGCCGCGCAATCCCGTTTCCCGCGTCGCCAATTGTACACAAGACTCTAGTTTAAAGTCCAATGGCCGACGCCCTCCGGTTGACACTCTCTTAACCCAGTCCTCCCTTTTCACACCTTCTCGCCGTAATTCCACACGGCGACGATTCCCATTCTTGCGTGCTCTGGCGCATCGCTAGAGGAAATCGAGCGTGCCAGCGAACCTAACACCGTCTACTCGCGCAGGCAGATACAAATACCGAGGACAGGACCAGGAAGAGAATCAAGGACGGAACGGAGAAGGTGAAGAGGCCCTAGGAAGGCTCAAAGGTTCACGGCCGGGTGGTTGCTTTAAATCAGGCAAGTAAGGTGGTTTGACGGAGAAGAGACATCACTCGCCACGTGGTGGCTGCTCGAGGGTCATTGTCCTGCGGGCTCGAGCTTTGTCGAGGTGAATCGGCTACGGGGAACCGGCCGCTCGCTCCAAACTTCCCGCTGCTTTCGGCGGTCTTTGAATTGTTAGATGCTCGCCTTTTGCTGGTCCACATTACCTTTGGGGGGACTTTTCGACTTTTGAATGATTGAAAAAGGTCAATTCTCTAATTTGCTCCCTTTTTTTTAAATGTAAGGCCTGAGAAATGGTATCGTGAAAAATTGGAGCAAAATTTGATCCCATAGAAGTTAGAAAATTCTGTTTACTCCTTCCAAAGGAGATCTTCCTTAGAACTGACCAAGAAGCTTCCGCAGTAAAATGCCCCTTTAAGTAGAATATACCACGTAAGAGCTAGTCACAGTTTATCTAGAAAAACCGTGTATGAAACTCTTCCTGTGTAACAGTACAAAGAGGATGTTGGCTTACTGATACCTCAAAGACTAATCTCGGGCGTATCAGTTCGTCATCGGCCAACATTTAATTTCTGACTTCCCGGAACTCTTATAGACATCGTTGCTCTAGAAATAGGAGCACCATTAACAATTACAGACATCAAAGCCTGTGAACCGATCTTTCCTCAGTTGTATGATAGTGAAGGAGCTGATAATTATCACTTCCAGAAAAATCTAGAAGTACTCTTGCTTTCGTAGTGGAGATTCCAGCTGTTAAACGCTGAATTCCTAACCAATTACGGTCGTCGTTATCGCCAGGGCTAGGGGATAAGTGGACATGCGTAGAGAACCCGACGTGACTGTAAATTTTTTACGAGTGTGAGATAGAGAAGGCAGCGGTGCCGTGAGTTTCGGCCACGGCGAAGACGAGCACAAACCGAATGAGCGAACGTACCAACGAACGAACGAGCGTGTAGCACCTGCGGTCGATGACCTTTGCGGTGCTATCGAATACCTGCCGACACGACGATCCGCTCGTTTGCTGGCTCGCGATCGTCTCGCTCTTTTGGTGGGCCATCGAAAACCTCGCTGGGCGAATCGCTTCGAAGCATCGTTACCAATTGAATCATTGAAAAAGACAATCGGAGACTTCTCGTTGTATTTTAATCTTTGATTTAAGTTTTACTACAGCTGGTGAGAAAAACAGTTGGAGAATATGTTAAATGATTAAATATATTATAAACTGTGGTTAAAATATATATACAGTGGAATGAATATTATTGTTATTAGACTATGATTGTTTTATTTTTGTATGACGGTGGTGGTTAAGAATCAATTAACATATAAAATGCTAAAGGCGGGACATAGCTCAGAGCTATTACTGAATCGAACCACAAACAGTAGTCTCTCGAACATAGCAAGTAATCGTTTGAACTGACAAAAAATACAAATGTGAACATATGGAATGATTAGAGTTTGAAATAGTCCATAAAACTAGAGATGTGAAACGGAAGCTGTATTTCAATATATCTATGTTGTGATAAAATATGAAAGAAATATCGAATGTGAATATTTATAGGAATTCGTACAGAGCTCTATTAATTAAAAGGTTAATAAATTTTACTCATTACATTGCCAATTTCATATCCGGCTTTACTGGCTATTTTGAAAGCATGTGAATTTTATATGAAAGCAAGGATTGCAGGTATTTGATAGAAATAATTGAATGCTTTTGATCAGGATTAAAATACTTGGATGGGTCGCGGATGTTAACGCGTAAGCAGATCCGGTGAAATCGGATTTGTTCTCGATTACCGCGCATTACCTAGTTAATGTACAATTAAGTTGCATCGGTTTTAGATTAGAGAATATTATCGTGACGACCTGTGCACTAAACATGATCGAAACACGAGTCCAAATTACAATTTCGAACCCAGTATTTTTTCATAGGGACTAAAACACAAACCATAGTGAAAACTGGAAAAGAAAGTTAGAAAGAATAAAAGTGGCAATGCAAATTTCGTGAAACTTTTTGGAGCTGCTGGAACTTTTCAATGCTTGGCACACCGAACCGACTGAATTCGAATGTGCAAAGCCCTCTTTGGCCAAGATTTTCAGTCTTCCGAGAACCCTCGATTCCATCCTTCCTCACATCCTGATTGCGAATCATATTTGCACCTCTCGAAAATTTGCCTCACTTCCTGGCAAACGATTTCAGTGGAAAATGTTTACCATAGGATGGCGACTAAATCTTTGAACGGTTTGATCGATCAAGCAGGGAACGTCCGTACATAGAGTCCAGTTCATTGAACCCCTCGACCTTCTCTCCTTGAGATTCGAGAAGCTGAATTAATGTCTAACGAAAACCTTGGAACGTGTCTACCCTCCGTAAGTGAGCTACGATCAAGATTAGATGCATACGGTGGAGGCTCTCGGTGTACCTCGAGCTAAAATAATTTAGAGACACTGGAAATGCTGCCTCGAAGGGGATTTGCAGAGTGTAGATGCAACGAAAGATTTATTTCGCGTTTGAGGCAGCTATGTAAGCCAGATAATTAAACTGACAATTGTATTCGCCCGTATCGTTGGAGTTTTAATTTAAAACTTTCTTAGGGATCTAAACACCCATCTAGATCCTCCAGGACGAACATTGCAGGCTCAGACCGTTGAACTTGCGATAGATCTTCGCTCACAGAAAATTGATTATTTTCATTAGGCGAATGGCGATATAAGTATGATAATTGTAAAATAAATATAATACTTGGACGGAATGTTTCGGGAGAGTAACATTCACTTTTGTGAATGAGCCCTTGCTAATTTGTAGGATTCGTCAAGCCGAATGTGTTAATGTCCATTTTGGAGGCGTTTGGCCATTAGCTTACAGGATACTAACGAATAATGCTCTGTGCACCCTATTTTCTTAAAACATTAAAAAATGTTTGAATTCTGAAATACCAAAAATGTAAGTATTTGAAAATTTACCTAATTATTTAAACATTTTAATTTATAAAATTTGAATATATTAGAAAATTAGAGTGCTTATAAGTTCGAAAATTTAAAAATATTAAAGTGTTTAAATTCAAAATCTTCAAATCGATGAACACAGATAAACTCTTGGAGTAGTCAGCTTGACGAGATTTACAACACAGCAAGCATTCATGAAAAAGTGAGCGTCACACCTGGGTTAGCATTCCTTCGGAAGGAGTTCCCGCTTATCAAAATTTGTGCAAGACCTCAACTCCCTATTCTCCTACACGAAATTCAAATCCATTAGATCAACTTTCAAAACAGCTTCGAGGTTACACTAAAAATCCTTCGATCGAGAAAGCCCATGGCCACTATCGATCAAGCACGCCTAGATCGTTGAACCCTAAACTCGACCTTCTGTCCGTCTAACCGAATCAATGTTGAAGGCGAACCTTGAAAAGACCCTAGCGCCTTCACTTGGTCTAGCCGGCATCTAGAGTAGCATAGAAGAGTCCAAAGACCTAGAGGTGTCGGAAGAGGTATGGTCCACGTCCAGGAAGGACGGTGGGGAGTATCTGTAGAGGGAGTAGAAAGAGGGGACAGAGGAGGAGTAGTAAGAAACAGCTGGTGGGTTGAACGAGCCTGGAGTTCAATGACTGGAGAACGAAGGAGCAAGCCAGGTTTCGAGTTAGGTAGGTAGGTAGGTAGGTAGGTAGATAGGTAGGCAAGCAAGGAGAAAGAGAGAAAGAGACGTTAACCTGCGTAGACGCACACGTTCATGACCGACACGGGTGTATGCGTGCTAAAAACGGTCGTTCCGATGCGTCACGTGTGTGAATCCCTATGCAACACGCGGACCCACACCCGCCGAGGACCACCACACACGTAACTCTAACTTTCGGAACAGCGGAATCTGCGTGACTCACTGGTTTCCCTTCTTTGCCCGACTGGTGGATCGTTTTACGCTGACACGAAACCGAATTACCGTTGTCCACGCTGTTTCCCTTCGACCCGCAGAACGAGCATGCCACGACAGAGTTCAGATCGTTGTCTCTTATCGCGAATACCTCATCGACTGAAGTCACAAGTCTTTGTTCCAAGTGATCATGTACCGAGATTAAACCTTGGGATATGACTTCTTTAGTTCTTTTGAACGAAGTATGAACGATTGCCAGGGGAGCTTGTTAGAAGTTAGAGATCAGTGTACGCTGGATGACTAACAACTCCTTCATTAGCAAGTTTTGGGGAGCACCGGGTCTTTCGTATTCCCCACTCGATCCTATTTAAAATACTCGGACTGTTTCATCACTGATGCCGGTAGCACTATTGTATGCGTGATCGCGGGAAGGTGGGGACTGTTAAAATTCGATGAAAAGACATTCGCGAACGGTCGCTTCGATCATGGGCCTGTAACGGTACATCGGAACGTAATTTGAGTAGAGCCAAACATCGACTTATACAACCTTGGTTCATTGCCTACTGATCCCCTCCTATTTCCTACGGTAAAATAAATCTTTATGGACCTTTCTGTTGCCAAGTTGAAATCACTCCATAGAAGAAACAGTATCTTCTCATTGTAAGTTCGCTACTGTTCGCTACCAGCTTTAGAATTCTTTTGTATATAATATGAATTGTTCTCCAATGTGCATTCATCTTTTCTATGAGGCAAAAATACGTATCTACTCCAATTTTATTATTAGTAATTACAAACTCATAACAAGAAGATACTGTATGTACGTATACCATCGGATAACTTTGAAAGAGACTGAAACATATACGGACAGAAAAATGACCTACACTGTTCAAAGATTCCTGGTCATATCACTGTCAATTATCGCCCCATCTACACAATTGGAAATTCGAGCTGAAATCTCAGCGTGACCATGACGAAACTCTTATAAGATTCAGCATACAGATTACGACATTCCGGGCGACCTACCTACACGTGAACTACCACGCGACCATGTAACTCACGTCCACGTAAATGAGTTCGTTCACGTTCGAGGTAACCGCCTGCCTATCGACATGTGTACAGAGCGTACGTGAATACCATTGATGGTACCAAAGTCAAGAGCCACGAGAGTCTTGCTCACGTATCTTGCATAATATCTTACGAGGATTCATAAACCCGTATCCCACGTAACAGAGATTCCACGTGAAGCATAAACCTCTGAGAAGCCTGACTGAAGGAGCATACCAAGGAGCAACACGTGCACGTATTTTTGTATCGCCAATATCACTCGGAGGATAACACGCAACGAAATTCTATCCAATATCCTGTTCGATACAACATTTGTTGGAATTCGATAGAATACTCGAATTCACTTATCTAAGTTCTATCAACTGATATTAAAAAACTGAGCAAACTTCTATTAATCGATTTACTGACAATTATGTAGCTTGTTTTTCAATGTGCTCCAATAAGTAGCTAGGTAGATTTAACCTTTAACTACTGACGTAGTTCCAGATCAACTCTGTACGGTTTTCATTGTGAGTAAGTTACTGGATGCTGACTTATTCAATAATACAGATGGACTTCTGGAGTCACAGAAGACTGTAGAATAATTAAAGAATTAAATTTCAAAAATTGAGTAAGGGACCATTAGGACCTGACGTGAACGATTAAAGGTTAATAGCAACTAATTACACCAAGCTTTATCCATCACATTTTGGGCACAAAATATGTATTGTGCATTTCTGTATTATTCTATTTCTTGATTTCCTAATATTAAAATATACTATTTTAATTGTATGCTACTTTAAAAGTTAACAAGTGCTGTAGCATTATTATTATCAAGTGTTCTGCCACTGTATCGCCCCATTACTCGATCATTTTCCAGGTAACCACAAAATGAAAAGCTCGAACACCCCCAAGAAAAGTGCTCGCAGGAAGAACTTTATCGAGGCACCCGCGTCAAGTTCGTCAGGTTCGTACTTATGTAAATGCTGCGGCGGGCAAAGGCACTGTAGTCACCGGAATCCGGACTTGACCGGCCGTGGCATCGCGAGTACCACCAAAGTACCTGGTGGCCCGTGAGAGCGGACGAGTGCGTGTACGTACGAGCATACAGAAGGCCTAGGTGTGCGTGAACCGGACCCGCGTGTTAAGCCGTACGTGTACGCCGGGTTCATCGACCTTAGCTTTTGTTCGTGTCCCAAGTGGCAATCCCGTCGACGTTTAGCTCGAAAAACGACGGTGGGCGCCGGGGGCCCCCGAGGTCCTAACCGTTCGGCCTCGGAAACTAAAATCCACTCGGTCGTCCGGTTAGGTAATCGATCGCGACGCCCTTAGGTTTACCAAGGTCTTTGCCACCTGTCACAGGAAGAGTATCTCGCTTTCCTACCTGCTTTTTCCCCCCCCTGTCCCGTTCCACTCCGCGCTTCCTCTTTCTCTTTCTACCTCTCTTTCCCCGACCCTCTATCAACCCCAGGATCCTATCGTTTCTATTTTCTTGTTTCTATTGTTCTAACTAGATTACGGGATAGAAGAGCCGAGATTCTGGACTTTAAATGAAAATCGGTGGCTTTGGTCAATCGAGAGGGTCGATGATCTCACGGTTGCGCATTCACAAAGGTCAGTGAATAATTCACGCAGATGGTGCTTCGATCGATCTCAGAGATTTCATTTTTCAATTTTATTTCGTCCTTCGGGTGTGTTTCCCGCTTGGTCCCTAGTTGGAACTTTATCAAGGAGACCGCGCTAGGACACTGATTTGAATAGGTGTTTCCCAACTTTCGATTTCCCTTGGTTCCCTTTTGTTACAGTTAGAAGTGTTTGAAAGTCGTTTCGAGTTACACTTCAGATCGACATTGTTACGAAATTATTAATGACGGAGAAGACAACGATTGGTAGGATCGTTTGGCGCAGATCCAATTGAACTGAAGGGATGGACGGTGGCAAAGGAACACGCACGCGATGCGCTCTAGGAGCCAGAAGACACTCGTTGACTGACCCACGTTGGTTGTCAGTATGTTACTGACCTCGAGTGACCCTGCTATCGCGACCATAGCTCCGCATATTGTTACCTTTCACAAATATATTTCTCTCCCGTCAGTCAATACTTTATTCGCGTTCTTCGCAACTGCAAACTTTTTTTTTTTCTAAAATAAACTCATTCCTGAACCTATCGTATCTCTGAAATAGCAATGCAATTTCGAAAGTGCTGTGCTGGTTTCTTATACGGGAAATAAAATTTCTGATCAAGTGTTTTTTATCGTTCAGTATAATCTACCGCATTTCTTGCTGTCACGATATCCTCGTATGATAAACGAGGATTTAGTCATGCAGATGAGGTAATTTATTTATAAAACTTAACGGTTTGTTTAGATGAGCAAACGGTCTGTAAACATGCTAATCGAACGGATAATTAATCCCAGTCGAACGAGTTTACCGAAGAAACAGGTAGACGAATCGGACTCGCGTCTAACCGTCAGTGTGTTACTGACCTCGAGTAACCCTGCGATCGTGGCCACAACACCGCGTACTCTTACCCTGCGTGCAAATGCATTTGCTACTCGAGCAGCACGACGAGCGTATCGATATGAACCTCGCGGAGCGATAGCTAGTTTCCTATTCTTTCTCAAAGCTTATTGACGGGCCATCGATTTCCAGCGAGGGAGATTCGTTCGAGTGCCAAGTAACGTCCGATTAAACTTTCTGACGCAAATAGGAAGTCAACGAGCACCGCCAGCGCTTCGATTCCTGTGTCAGTTATTCAGCAACGAATCGCTGGGAGGCAAAATAAACCAGGAAGCGAGCAAATCCGTCCACTCACCTCTTATGGTGCTAGGCATCTTGTCCGAGATCACATATCCTGATATCCAAAACGAGAGATCCCCGAGAAATCACGTTCGATGCGGATTCACACGTCGATTCTTTCTCCCACTTATTTTTTCCCTCTATTTTTCGCACTGATTCCGTCGTTCACAAATTGTACAAAAACCTGTGTTTCTCTGTTTTGGAGCACTGTATCAACTGCACCGACACCCTCACCGCGACGCCTGGCCGTTCACGGGGTTACCTTCAGTCAAGTGGCGAGCTTCCAACGCATCACAACGCCAAGCGCCGACGTTTTTGCACATCCGCGATCGCAAGCGTCAAGCACACTCGCGACTCTTAATCGCTGTCCATCGATTGCCAAAGTTGACGATTCTTCTTATATTCATGCGTTCAGCTATAGCCTTCGCTTCCGTCTCTACTTCCGACCAGTGACAGGTTTCAACAAGGCTTCTATATTCCCTGGTTCACCAGAATGTATTTTCCAACCGTCAAAGTCCAAACGATTCTACAACCAACACCTTCTTCAAGCCTTCAACACCTGCAATTTGCGAATCCTCAAAATTCAAAATTCTTCACTCTGGACCACTGTCAACGATCCTAGTCTCTCGAGTCCCAGTTTCACTTCCAGCGACAAGGCGAGTCCCCAGACCTTGACGTCGCCCTTTGCAGACGTTCGATGCCTCAGTGATCATCGACGATGCCAAAATTCGCCTGGGTCCACGATACTGTGACCTGATCCTGGATCGATGCACGGCTGCCAGTCGACGATGCGTGGGGAACAGTCCCGCTTATCGAGCCACGCGAACGTTATCACGCGGTACGAGGCGCGGACAACTGACCGAGACGCTTGGTTAAGGATAGAAGCTGTGGTACGCGGAAATCCTCGACGAGCCTCTCTTAATGATATCACTATATCAAATCTGCTTAGCTGCACTGATCCAAGGTATTGTGGGACTCCCTGCTGTTCCTGCTGGGGTTCTAAGGCGAGATAGCGGATGCCAAGGACCCTGCTTAGCCCGATGATTACGTAATCGGTAGCTTGGTTCCGTCCCCGGTGCCACTGTTCGGTGGTTCCTTCGAGTTCGCGAGCCACGAGTGACCGTGTCCCGTTTCGTCCTCTACCTGTGAACCAAGGTTCGGCGGTGGTCCGGTGGTGGTAGCCGGTGAGTGACTCTACCGTGGCGCGGAGATCCACAGGTGCTCGCACGGTGCCTCGTACCCTTACCACTACCACCAACCCCTTCCCCTCCAGCGTTCCGTAGACTCTTCCGCCTCCACCACCTTCTCCTGTGCCCCTACCAGGCTGTCTCGTGCGACGGAATACACATAGTGGTATCGTCGTCTCTCTTCATCCCCCCCTCTCTCTCTGTCCCTCTTCCTCAGTCACCCAGCAAGTTCTTCTTCCTTTTCTTCGACCACTTCTTTCTCCCCCCTTCTCACACCCCTCTTCTTCGTCTTCTTCTTCAACTACTTCTTCGTCTTCCTTCTCGTCTCCTTTGTCCGGTTTTTACTTATCCCCGCAGGCTCCGAGGTTGCCTCTGTTTCTCCATGGCGCGCAAAGCTTTCTTCCGCGACGAGCTCGTCACTCGGATGCACCGTTCACCGTTATTCGCCTCGTACGGCACCCCCTTCGCATTCTTCCCTTCTGCCCACCCGTCGCTGCTCCATCGGGTCCCGCGTTTTATTCGCCGTACCCCTGCTCGCTGCCTGCCCTTGCCGAGGTAGGCTTCGAATAGGAGGGCTGATGGTGTCGAAGGGAAGGTGATGTTTCTGTGTTCCTCTAAAGTCAAGTTCTTGACCTTTCTTGAAGTGATAGTGTTTCTCTTGGATTTGTGATATGGTTCGATGATATTAGTTTCGGTTGAGCAGATCGATCAGTTGCTGGAGGATTTGGTTATGTATAATGGCTGAGTGTCGACTCAGCCGATGACGAGGTTATATGTATTTTTAATTTAGGTGCTTCTTCCGTTCTACGGATTATCAATTCTTGACGATCGGTTAATTAAACATCGAGCAGAGTTAATGATACCTTGGCGAAATTAAAATTCAAAGACCTGAGCGCGATGAATTTTTCGAGTCAACGCCTTAAACAGTACAGTTATTGCAAAACAACCATCTCCGATTCTGAAGAAGGCCACGCTGATTACCCGGCCAATTCCGAGCGCTCAGAGCTCCTCTAATGAATTGTTCGCGTAATGCCAATTAGCCGCGTGAAGAATCTTAGCGGTATCAAAATCATGCACTGCGAAAACAAGGATAGAGCGAGACACTCGATGATTTTCAGCCGAATAAGTTTGTGCCGACTACTACGTATTATATAGATCCTTTGTTTCTTTTCATCCTTTTATTTTACAGGCTTGTTTTTAACGCAATTCGCACCCACTTATAGATCTCAATCTGTAGGATAAAAAGCGAGAATATTTTCGTCGTTGTTCTAGATTTCAGAGTCGTTTTTGCCGAAGCAGCGAATAGAAATATCAAGTTTTATAGACGAAATGGAAATTTTCTTGTAAATTTTGGAGAAGAGATATGCAAAATTGTAATTTATAACGGGTAACTAGATTAATGTTATAATATTGATATTAATATTAACTAGATTTTGGTAACTAGATTAAACTAATATATTGGGGATGGAAATTCCTGAGAAGTCAGAATCTCTAAGGAAAATTTTGTATAATTAGTAAAGAGGGTATTAAAATTTGAAAACATTACTTAAAGCACATATATCTAAGGACATCCATTTACTTTACATATCTCATATTCAACCTTCTTACTAAACTGCTTTTACATAATCCAATCAAAACCTATACACAATTAATTCTCCTTGAAACTCTTCCTCTCTCTATCCCTAACTCATTACACTGAAATTTAAAAAAAGTAGCCATAAAAAACAAGAACAGAACAAAACAGTTTCTCCACATACAGTGTATCTTGAGTACAAATTCGCAGAATACTCCAGAAACAGTGAAACACCGAAACAAGAAAAAGAAATAATCATACAGATCTTGCAACTCTCTTAAGTAGACTTAAGCAGCGTAAACATAAAATAGACCTTTATAAGACCTAAGTAGACCTTTATAAAATTAACAAAAGTAGCTTGAATACAGCAAGAGCAGCTTCGTTGAATCTACAAAGTTGACTCTTACCAGTCCTGTTAAATTCAAGCCTGTGAGGTACTTTTGTAAATTCTACAAAAGACTTCAACAACTTCCGCTGAACATTATCTGAAGCTGAAGAAGACGCAAGATCGAAAGAGTTACATAGTTGCGGTACACCGATATCCCGGAAACGAGAGTTCACATCCCGGAAGGGCTTATTAATCACAATTCGCCCAGAAGGTCGGAGTTGTCCCATTGTCGAAAATCGATTCGTCGGAATCGTGGTTCGCGTGCACGGTCGCTTAACGAATCCCGCGGATTTGCAATAATCTGAAGAGCGAGGAATCGCTGAGGCCGAGCCTGACTGCCTGCCGGCCGAACGTGAATATTCCGATGGTCGTTGACCTCGGGCCGGTCTTTGGCGCCGAACCCAAGGCTAGCCTGACTCCCGTAAAGTGGCAGCTACAGGTATTTAGTTGGTTATAGAGAACGTTGTGCTCAGCGATTTTGGATAATCGTGCATCGTGTGACAGACAGATATCGTCTGGATCTGATTAATTGATAGACTGACGAAAGAGGCGCGAGACGCTGGAAAATCAATCGAATGCGCAGAGTCGAGTGGATATAATGTACGTATGTAATCGGTGTTCCCTCGAAAATTCTATCGATCTAAGAATATTTGAGGACCGTTAGGAATTCATTAGAAGGCGTCGCTTTTTCTGGACATTTATTGCCCAAGACGGAAATCGTCGTATAATTAGAAATTGAACACATGATATATAGTCGTCGAAATGCTCACGATGCGTTTGATGTAAAGTATATGTCCCATTAGCGACTGTGTCCCCTTTTACTGACCAGTTGCCTTCACTTTTTCGTTAGACGCGAACAGCTGGTGAATGATGATTGAGGTAGGTGATTAAAATTGAAATTGAAATATTTTGTACCTCGTGTTGTTCGTGACCTTGCCTAGTATTAAATTAATTCTTCGTATATTTTACCAGAGTAATATGGGACTGGAAAGAATTATTTTATTTGAGATTTCCTCGGATAGTAATAAAGAATTGAGGACACAGTGATTTGCTTCGCCTTAAAAGAATGAAGTGAAGTGAAAAATATTCCTAGATATAATACAAAAATTAATAAACTAAAAGGCTGTGAATTTTTACATACTAGTAGTGAACAATTTTTATAATACTGAGATCATACTAATAGCAGATTTATTGAAGATCTGACAAAGCTAAAAAGGTCATGTTCTGGACTTTTTCTAAATTAAATTCGTGATGAAAAAATAGTCTAAGTTATCTATTTTAACTAAATATTGTTATTAAGTTATGATTTAAGTAACTGCACATATCTCACAAAGAATGCAATAAAGTCAACAAGGAGGTCCACTTTAGTACAAAGTCTACGATGCCTTTTCCTTTTTAGAATGAAATTTTGTAACTTCGATCATGATCAAATCATAGGCCACCAATAATCGACATTGTTCTATCTCACAAACTCTCTGCTGTCGATATTACCGGAAATGATCACGAAGCAGCGATCGATTTTGACTGCGCGCTGCCTCATCGTGATGACCCGACAGCATGCTATTGGCCGATTCTTCATGAACAATGATTTCGTCACTTCTTTTAAACTTAAAGACCACCACTGTTTCGAATCTACCGTTTCACACTTCGCTCGACCAGTTTCTAGTTCACTTCTTCCGCGATTTCTTACCGTTAACGTTCATCATCAAACTTCTTTTTAATCCTAAGCTGAATAAAATGTTAGTTCCATTCAACTATGTTGCAGCACGTGATCCGTTTCCTGTCGTTCAAAGGCTTTCTAACACCACGTAATTACCGTTTTCCTATTTTTACTGCGTTTTTGAGTGCTAAGAGCTGCGCAAGTATCGTCAAAACTCCTGAAAAGCTATGGTTCCGCTCGAGTTTACGATTTCCGATTTTCTCAGCTATTAGGCCACGCTCTTAACGAACTAACATTCTTCTTTCTACTTTCGCATGGAAAGAAATTTCCGCGATACGTACTTTCTCAGTTCTGCAATACAATTTTGGCGAACGCTTCCAAGTCTTTGTTTTCTTTGTCCACCCTTTGGGTTCACGATCCGGTCTGACTCCTTGTCGCCTGATCTTCCTGCTCTCGCCTACTTAACCGCCGAGGAGAATTATTCCCCCGTTGTAAATAATACCTTCCGCATTGTAATTCCAAGGACATGATTTTGACTAACTCTTCTCTTCTCCGCACTCCCACGCGTTGCTAAAAATAACGGAGTCTTGGTCTCCTCCCTTTCGTACAATGCCTTTGGCAACGTGCACGCGACCACGCATTGTTGTTTGAGCTGCTTGTTGCTCCACTGTTTATTGTATTTATTTCTCACGTTTCCCTTCGGGATACGTGCTAACAGAATTGTGTTCTTCATTACAAGAGGACAAGTTCAGAGGTTCGATGCTCGGAGATTAAAAATACAGGATAATTGTAGGCATCATTGGCGTTCGAATTAACTGCGGTACACGGTACATTCCGAACATCCGAAATCGTACGATTGGAAGCGTTCCCTGATCGTTGAAGCGTGTCGAAGAAGCCGAGCGTGTCCACGAAACGATTCGCGGCGTTTTAGATGCACGGTAATTGTTCCAT
The DNA here is from genome assembly GCF_051401765.1 of Calliopsis andreniformis. Taxonomy (NCBI): domain Eukaryota; kingdom Metazoa; phylum Arthropoda; class Insecta; order Hymenoptera; family Andrenidae; genus Calliopsis; species Calliopsis andreniformis. The sequence continues at coordinate 8,985,113 of NC_135073.1, read as the reverse complement.
TGTAGGACGGGAATAAAGACAGTTTAACGCGGTAAGTGAAGGAAACGAGCCTTGGTATGAATGAAACATTAAGATTTCAATCGTATTATTATTGGCTGGGTAGATAAGGGAGCTTCGGTTTTAATTGCTCGATTTACTGTCCCCTGTCGAACATATTTCATGGGCTAATCGATATTTCGTGTAATGCGGAAGGCACTGCTTTTGTGAGCACAGGGAAGAGACAGAGGTAATTTAATGTATCGAATGGATGCTGAGGTGAGTATTATTAGAATTATTTTGTTAAAATTATTGTCTTTTGTAAATCTGTTAAATACAGGTCAGACAACAGTAGAGAAACATATGAAGAAATCTTGTCTAGACCCTAGTCTTCATGTTACAGTTAATTGCAGAGAGTAAGAGACATTATACGATACTGATAATCACTTTTGGAATATAAACTCTTGTACAAAACTGAAAATTCTATTCCTCTAATTCAAGTTGATTCTTCTTCATTAAACTATGCATTACCTGTGGACATTTTTCACTACCATAAGTACTATTGCAAAAGTAGTTACATTCAGGTAACATAACCAGTGATTCTTTAAGAACAGATACTTCGATTATATCACCGATCAATTACGAAACTTCGATCTATGAAAAACGTTATACCTCTTAGAATAACGATGGTTTCGAAGTTACATCATCGGCGTTGGTCAAGCAACGAGGCGATCTCGAGCGCTTCGGACCTCGAGTGCTTCGGGTCCAGAGTCAAGAACCTCGGCTCTACTTCGGCAACCGTCTTGTCCACCGAAGCACTTCATCTTTCTTCGAATAAAGCTAACCTCCGGTGCGTCCAGGTGCGTCAACGTTCGTGTATACACGTCGTTGTACATAGGCGTAGGAGTCGGTTAAATAGGAACTCCATTGTTCGTTTATACGAGCGTACAGCAGTTCTCGATATCGGACTCTGATCTCGAGTTTCTGCCGTGTTACACCGTGCACGCGACCAATTGTTGTTAGTTTATCTATTGTCCCTCCCCTGGTCTCTATAATGCTTAATTTTATTGACTTGTGATCAACGAGCGTACTCAGACGTGAGCAGAAATACATGTATGTATGTTCGTCTTTAGGCTCCTGAGGTTTTGCTTGGGAGGCAAGGAAAGATATTATTCATTTTGTATTTTACCCTTTTCTTATTCTTTTAAATGTGGATATAAGGATTGATCTTAATTAAGAAGATTATTTAGTATTTCGAAAGACGAAAAAAGGTTAGATTGGAGTAAATATTAAATGTTGGTATTAAAGGGCGTGCACTTCTTCCAACGTGTATTTTTAGTAGGTGTGGGAACAAAGTCTATTTTGAGTGAACTGTAACCGAATTGCTGACCCAACCTTTACGAGATCGATCAATGAACGAAAATAACACGAAAATAGGAATCAGAATTGTGCTTTCCTTGCTCTGTTTGATTATAATATAATTACAGCGCGTCAGAAGATGACGGGCACCTAGACCTCTCCATTAAACTCGTTCTCGTGTAGCTACATGTTTACGATCGATGATGCACGTGGGCGTGCAGCAGAATGAAAGTACCGGTTGCAGTTTGCAGTCAGCAAGGCGTGATGCATCAACAGAATGAACCTTGCCAAAGCTGCGAAAGCCAACGGCATTGAAACCCACGGGATATAATCTTAATGAAAATTCCGAGTTTCTTCAGTGTGTTTATTATCGAGTGCAGATGCAACGAATGAACAGAAAATTGTATAAAATTGGAGGTGAGAAAATGTCAGTTTAAAGTGTAGAGAGGGTTTCAGGAGCTTTGTCAGTTCCAGCTAAAAGGAACAAGTTAAGTGATTAAAGGGCAAATGAAGATGGAAATAGAGTGAAAAATTGAGCACTGTAACAGTGATACTAAAAGCAAAGCGAAGAAAGTAGACCTAAAAATAGCAGCTAGGATTTTAAAGAAAGTTATCGAATTTGAAAGCTAAGAAAGGAGTAGAAAAAGTTGAGAATGCAAAAAGGAAGAATGACGTGTTTTTAAAACTCAAAATAGTATACAGGAAACACGTACAGCTTAAAATAGGGGAGAGTGAATAAGGATTGTAAAAAATGCTTGTGCTGTGACTTCTTCAAGTTAGACAAGATTCAGATTTCTCAGTTAAAAGTTGGCAGAAAAAAAATGCTCAAAGTATATCTAACGCTCAAAATATTCTAAAACAAATGGAACCCAATTTATCAAGGAACGACAGTGTCGTCCAAACTAACATAACGAATACTTACAAGATTAGTCAGAGCTAGAAACAAATAACTATGAGATCTGCAAACACACTCAGAATAAAAAACTGCTCAAACAAATGAATTCAAAGGTCTAAGATAAGTGAAATCCAAAAGTAAATCAAACTTAATATTCAAGACACACTCAAAACTCAAAATAGTACTACGTAAATGTCTTCGAATACACATATACCACACAGACAGTATAAGACACATTTTATTCTCCAAAACGAGTCAATGCTAGAACCATATAAATTTGAAATCTCCGCGCCCGCTTAAAACTCAAAAAGCAGTGCAAACTACATAAATCCCTGAATACGAAAGATACTGAAGTCTGAAAACAGGTAGAATCTTCCAAGCACTCCAATATCAGCAAGATCCAAAGGAAGATCAAGCTCAACGCTGAAAATAGACCAGCAGATCCTAAAAGACATCTCATTACCGAGGGTTATTCCGACATCCCTGCAACCCTATCGGAGCATCTGAGTTCTGTCGGAGCATGTGCGCGGTCGATCACGCATGTGGGCGTACGATAGAACAGTGGTACCGGACGCGGGTTATACGAACGTCGCGCGAGCGAGCAAGCGAACGAACGAACGGCTTGCAACGGTAAAACGTAACCGTTGTGCCCCCGACTGCGAGAGGCCGTCGTGAGAGCGGCTTGGAGAGGGATCCCGATGATGTAAGAGAGAGGGACAGGAGGATCTCGTCGTTGTGGTAGGGGAAATCGACGATGTAACACTGCCACATAGCGGTACAGCATCCCCACCGTTCGTAAAATTATCCTTCGAGGTTCATGGACACTCGTAATTCGTGGCTATCGCCCGCGTAAGGAGACAATTTTTTCCTCTCCCCTGCGAACCGTTTTCCTCCTTTTTCTCCCCCCTGTCGAACGTCCGCGGAACAACGCGACCGGTATCGAGCAACAGCCCCCGAGAAAACCGGTACTCTGCGCTGCGCCTGTAATCTTATCTATTAAAGCAGTCAATACATCGACGGTTTGTTTTGTTCTATTAGCGGTACGGAGCCGTGCATCGTGGCACTTCGATCGCGATGAATCACGCGTTTTTCTCGAGACACTTCGCCGAGGAGGCGTGGGACGTCTGGGCTTCGACGGTGGAACGATCTGCTTCTTGCAGTCGCTGGGATCGCTGCTTTATATGGCTGGCGATGCTCGATCACTGATCCATCGTTCGATGGAAGAGCTACAGTTTCAGGCTGATACCGATATCGAGGTGTTCGGTAATGGTTACGAGCTCTACCCTCGGTTATAATTTAGGAAATCGACTGCATCTGTTTATGTGGTTATCGCTGGGAACGATTTCAATTTGTATTAAAATATTGCCATTTTTTAATCTTGAACTGTTAGAATTGTCTAATTCTCAAGCTCGCAAATCTGAAAGTTATCAAACTTCTTTGTTTCGATACTTGGAATTGCAGTGGCCACCACTTTGCGAACAGTTCCACATGTTACTTTAGAAATTGATTGTAACTAGATGAGGACTATAATTAAACACAATTGTTTATACAAATATAGCAGCTGATTTCTTCAGAACTGCTATCAAATTCGAAAATGTTCTTTCAGAATTTAATAGTGTCGATTTAAGTATCATTAGTTCCAATAGCAAAAATCAAAGGTGTAACATAAAAAGTAAATAATAACATAAACTAATTATAGAAGAAACTAGGATCCTAATTGTGCAACTACCATCCACAGACCTCAAATTACACTACCGATCCCTCCGTTAATTATCGCATGAAATATCCATTCGCTCTTCCCTCGAGGAAACATTCGAAGTTGGAAGAAATAACCCCTCGTGGCTCCGAGAAGTTCACCAAACTTTATACTTTCGGAACGAAATTTCAGTAATAAATTTCGTTGGTCCAGGTGGAGTATCCTTCCGCCTACAGGGCTCGTAAAACCTTCGCCCAGAGTGGTGAATAGTTTCAATCACGACGATCGTAGAAAACCAGTCTTTTTTCCTTACATTCCTCCCTTGGATGCACTGTAACCAATAGCTCAGGAAAACCGGTATTTTATAGTAAGGATGCGATGCATTAAATGACCACGGAACGATTATTTGTTTCCTCCTTGCTGTCCCTGATTTATGTTCCGTCCCCGCGTAAATGGAGCTGTAAAACGCATCGAACGGTTGGGAAATCGTTTAAGTTCCGTGGATGATCGCGACGCACACGAACGAAACGTTTATCGATACTGTTCGTGCACGTATGGGAACGCCGTGGAATCGGAGCCATTTTTTTGCAAAATTTTGACTTCGACGAAAGACAGCCAGCGATCAAACGAGAAATACGAGTACGTGTAATGGTCGAGAAGTCGTAAAGAATGCGATGGTAATGAGCTCATGGGTGCAACTTGAAAATTTCTTGACATTTCTTTATTATACCGAGAACAGTAAAAACGTGTTGAGAAATCGTTGCTTCAATGGAACGTTGGCAAATATATATGTAAATATTTGACACAAGCTGTGATATATATTCCGATGAAACTAATAATTTGTGTCTTTGAAAATGTTCACGTTCTAGCTAATTTGCAAATATAATACATATCAGAGACTATAACTCTAAGAATTTAGTAAGCAAAATGTATGAAAGATGGTAAGTATGAGCGAGGTTGGTCATTGATTTTCAATTTTCCTGTATAAATAATGACAGAGGTTCAATATTCGTTTTCAGCAATTCTAATGATTATTCAAATCAGAAATTTCTAAACGACTTGGGGAAACATAATCCAGACATACTACACACTGCACTGCAGTTGCATCAAGTACTGCATATTTGAAATACTACAACATTTAAAAAGTTATTAATTTTTAATACTTAAACATTTGGAAATTTAAAATTGTTCTATAACTCGTTGTGACAATGGTATTACCAAGCTCCTCAGTCCACAAAACTAATATGTAAGAATATAAGAACTCAAAAATTTTCAACACTACCACATGCACTTAAAATATAAAATATAAAATATAACTAAAATATAACTTGAAAAATTCTTAGAATTTCTAAAAATTTCTAACTTTAAACGGTATTCGAAGTACCTAATTTAAACCATTATCAGATTACCAATCTATCATCCAGCTTTACTATCTCAATCGCGAGACAGCATTCACATCACCCAAACTGAAAAATCGTGAAAATCGTGATCGTCTCGGCCGTACCCTGGAGAAAAGCAGCCGTCTAAAACGATAGAAGGAAAACACCGCTCAGAAGCCTCGCAACGTGTAATTTCGGGCATGGCCCTCGATATTATTGACGAGTTCGATTCTTCGAATCGATCAGGAATAATATCCAACGGTGGGGATATCGAGCAAGGGGGGACAGGGGGATCGGGAAGGGGAATCACGACGCCCACGGCAATCAACGGTACATTGCACTCGCTCGTAATGCCCTGCACTGCGTAAGTACCATACAACAATATACGTTAAATAACAGGTTTACGTATAAACAAGCGGATTTCGGCAGTGGTTCGCAGCGGAGCGCCAAGCAGGGTGGGGTGTGCAGAATGGCCTGTCGAAATTCACTCAGACCGAGCGTACCATCGAAGAAACGTTTGATTGCATGTCCAGTTATTCGCGCAATTTTCACGCGGCGAGCATGCAGAACACGCGGAGAAATTTGCATTTCGCGTCGACGTGGGGAACGATTAAAGACGCCGTGACAAACCGACCAGAGGATTCCAACGCGTCCCGCCTCGAAGAGGACGATGATCGATCGCGGAAACGACCAACCGCGTAAGCTTTGTTCAGATTGGTCAAGTTACTTGAATTCTAGTGGCTTTAATGCAAGTGATTCAACTGAAATATGCCTTCAAGTTTCTATTTCGTTTAGGCATGTTCAGGTTAATCAAGTTACTTGAATTCAAGTGGCTTGAATGCAAGTGATTCGGGAAAATTTAACCAATATGAACGTGTTATTTTACTTGACGTGAAATATCCTTTCAAGCTTCAAGTAAAGTTGACGTCCCTTCAACTTTTGCTTCCCTACACATTGATTGATGTATACGTATACTGTATCCTACAAGACAGATTTCAAGCAAATCGACAAACATCTGAGTGAACGTCCAGGGGACTGACAAAAATGCATGTCGTATTTCAAACATACATATCCAAACAACCAAGATGCAACAACCTTTTTCGACTCCATTTTCATGAATTTTGTATGACAACTTGAATTCAAGTTACTTTTGAACTCAAACCACTCAAATCCAAGTAACTTGGCTTGTGTGAACACGAAACTTGACATCAAGTTACTTGAATTCAAGCCACTTGAATATAGCCTCGTTCAGATTAGTCAAGTTACTTGAATTCAAGCCACTTGGATAGACGAGGTTATACTGCGATATTAGTGACCGTAATTAAAGGGAATTCTCGCGAATCAATGTAACGTTGCTGAAAAATCCCCCGCGTCGATAAACTTTGATAGACGTTCAAATTAGCGGAGACCGTTGAACTGGAATCAAAACCCGGCTCGACTATTTGTACAAGAATCGGATTAATTAGCGGCTACGGGCGCAAATAAATAATTACGGCACGTTAATGCGCCTAATGAACGAGTTTCAATGAATCGATGCGGATTAATGTAGCCGCGATGTATAACGACGTAATCACCGCGTGATTAATTAGAGTTTTCGGTCTTGTAATTACCGTGGATCTCGTATCGCGGCACGCAGCTACGGTCGATGGACGCGAGCACGGTTATTACTGTCGTATTATCCTGCCGCGGGGAGAATGATGGCGATTTTGGGATTAAAGTACCTCTAACATTTGCGATTGTTCCTGAGCTAAGTTTCAGTTGAATGGAACAGGAGTATAAAGTATGTTGAACACGTACATATGTGTCCCATTTCTGTGAAATGTTACAAGAGGAGTAAAATCGAGTGATCGCTTGAAAATGTAATGGCTATCTTTATTATACTCATAATGTTTGTAGAGTTACTTCTAGATAGAAATTATCCGACAATTTTGATTGATTATTGCCATTAAGGCGAATATTGACACATTGTGTTTCATTTTGTAGGCTGATACAGGAATATTCTAAAATATATTTGAAAATATTTTCTCTAAGGAGAGAAAATTGAAATTATCATTGTATAATATAGTGGTCTTTTAATGTGATTTACAATGAGGAAGTAGTGTTGAGCGATCAATTGATTTTACTGTAAATGCATTGCAGATGTTTGTGAATTCAAATAAATATTATGCAAAAATAGTCAAAATACTGAGTATAAAGCATATGTTATAAGGTTTGAAAATCACAATTTAGTTATATTTAAATATGCAAGACTCACAATGTTCTGCGGTGACGTTGGCCAATTGTAAACTTCACTTTTTCCGAAAAAATTCCCAAAGTATATTCTTTTCCTGAAGAAACTTTTTCCTCTTTTCGAAACCAATCTCTGAATTCCTAAGAAAATAATGAAAATGGTATTAACATCAATAAAAACTGTGTCGCAATGTATCAACATATTTTAATTCACAGCGAGTTATTGCATTCATTTATAGGAGTATCTGATGTTAATTTCATGTATTCTGTGGTCATAAAAGTGCTGTAATTGATTATGTAGACATTTGGAACAATTTACAGATGTTAGTGCCATCGGTGAGCATTGAGTTATATTTCAGTATGATCATGGAAACGTAGTAAACGTGTAAGGTAATGCAGTCTGTGTCTGAGAGAAGCTTTCCCTGAAGTAGATACACTCCCTACCTGATCAGCCGCTGTTAACTTAGAACCGCTGAGGCTGATGGTTGAAATTCGAAACAGTGCTTACTGTATGAACTTATCTCATGGAATGTGTAAATAAATTATATAATTTCCAACCTAAAATTTTCTTTTACTTTACTAACGAAGAAAATGTTTAATTACAACCAGCTAAAAGATTTTCTATATTATAGATTTTGAAATGTTAAAATTAATTCAAAAATAATCGTAGATTATCTAAATCAACCATTTCTTAAAAAATATGTGTCATTAGCAAATGATTACGAACGAATTTCAGACAATTATTCCAAAAGCAGTATCGCAAGACGAATTATGTTTTTAGTTACTCCTAGCATAAAGTCCCATTAAAGAAAAATGTAATATCCAGGAATCAATAATGAGCAGCTCCTTTATACTTCGTATCAAAGGAAGCTTCTTTTATTTCGAAATTCCATGAAGACGCTAATTACTTCTTTATGCTTTGCCAAAGAGGCTATTCATTAATTTAAACATTAATTTAGAAACTACAAACAACCTCAGTCACACTTGCTAAATATCCACATTCCAAAGCAAAAAAGATGAAATTACAATTTATCCCTCCCTTCTATTAATATTTTCACTATCATTTTTACACAAACATGAAAGAAACAATTTATCGCAATATAGGAATAAATAAAACACGAAGATTCTTCTGTGTGCTGTCTCGTTATATGAAATAACAGCAAACAGTTTAGAATTATTAAAGAGGGATGGGAGGTAATCGTAACGAAAGGATAGCAGAAGCATTCAACAAAATTAATCGAGATTGCACATAGAAGCAGGAGGATCGTTCATCGGTAGTCCCTTAAGATCGCAAAGCTTACTCACTGAAATTGTTCCTCGTCCTGTCTTGGTGGTCCTCGGCCACGCTTGCGCTAAAGCAGCTACTACTTAGCGCGTCTCTGTATAAAAGCGGCCACTTGTTGAACGACTTGCATTCCACCGATTCTCCTCAACCGTGGATATATCTGTTCCTTGACTATCGAAATTCGTCTTCGAAGTCGTTTAACAAGTGTTCGCGGCACAGTAACTTCTGAAAAATTAGTTCTTCGCGTGCCCAAGGAATCCCGACTACATCTGATCATCGTCAAACTCGCTACCACCCACAAGGTCAGATTTTTCAGAATATGTCTAACTTTTTCATCAAATTTGTGATTTATTATTCAAGAAATATTGTGTATTCACTCTATTAGATCTTCCACAATTTAAAGTTTCAAACTTCAAAGCATACTGAGAAAATTCTTCTTAAATTTTATATCTATGCTGCAAATACTTTGAATAAATTATCAATTTTTATAAGACATCATTTATATTCACTCTTCATCTACTTACATTCACATTCCCTAAAACTCTAAATACTTTTTCCAAAATAGAATACATATATTTTTCTGTGGGTATTCGATGCAGCTAATTCATACAATGAAAGTCTTGTGACACTGTAGAGAATTCTGTTAAGCAATTCTACAATCGTTGGAATCAGGTCCCACAACAGGAATTTCAGTTGGAACCGTCGATTTTTATTTCTGAAAGTATAAATCGTTATCAGCTACTTGTACTCGCACGTAAGCAGTCGGCATCGCTGATAAATCCTTCGAATCGCGCACGAATACTGAAAGCTACGGGAAATTACAAAAGTCGGAAACGGAAACGGTGGAAGGACGAGCTTTTAATATCGTTGAGCGTCATTCTGGCTTAAGCTTCAGATCCTTGTGGCTGTCGATGTTCGATTTTCCATTTTACGCCTCGTATGGGACTCCCGGATCTTTTATTTTCTTGCGTGTAATCGGTGCTTGATAACATCCTGATCGTTCTCTCCCTTCAATCCCTGACGTCTTAAGATTGTCGGTGATCAATGTCGATTACAGACATTGTAATAAAATTCATTTGCATTTATTTGTTTTCGTGCTATTGCTCGATAATATGGATTTACTGTTTATTGATAATAAGAAAATTAGGAAAATAAAACTATGATAGTGACAACATAGTATTTAATTGGAAGTTTCTAATATAATGTTTTATGTACTTCTTGAATAAGCAACAGTGATACAGTCTGCCATAACTGTTTTTATATTAAAATTTAATTTGTAGCACTATAGATATACCTAACGTGTTATTGTATAAAATATTGAATTTTGTAGAAATATTCATTCACAAATATAATTTACTTCATGAAATCAACTTTGAAATTTAACTTAACTAGTCACTGCCTTTTCAGGGAAATCCGAAGTTGTTTGGATTTCTCTGACACTGGTGAGTGGGATTCTCTGTTTCCTAAAATAGGATTAAGTAATATCTAGGAAGAAGCCATCCCAATTTACCGCATCCTCTTACGTCTAACCACTTCATTTATGTTCGTGTTAATGCAAGATATAAACGTTCTACTCAATCATTCCTTACGATTCACATTTAAAACAGACAGAAAAACAACTAACTTTTACTTCAAGGTAAAATTAACACACTACAAATATTCCACAATTCTAATCAATTCATCATACTTAATACTAAATCAAAAAACTTAGGAACTTTGTTTCAACCTTCACATACACCATCGACCAAAAGTATGAGACTATCTAATTTCTTAATACTTTTTATGTTGTTGGAAAGCGTAAACTAGTTCTATAATAATTTAAGTTTCACCTACATTTCTGTACTACAATGTCTTACTGATTTACCAATAAGTATGTTTAATTTTATACTAAAGTGCTGCCTCACATTTTTCGCTAGTAGTACACATGTTCATATATCCATACAATACTCCAAATGCAAAGACTAAAATAAATGAAAAATTCTGTTCATACAAGAGTTCGAGAAATGAAAGAAAGGTCAGATCGCGCAGTCGAACGATCTAGTACGATCTAGTTCTAGGCCGCGAGGAGCCTTGTGACACTAGCCTAATAAGCTCTGGGCCCATGTGACGACCGATCGATGATGAATCCGTACAAATCATTCGAAGCGAGTACCTATCGCGTAGCGTTAAAGTTCGATGCTAGGTCAACACGCATAGGTCGGCTAAGAATCGTATCGAGTCTTTACGCTCGCTGGAATCCGTCGTCGAGAGTCTAAGCTTCCGCGAGAATCATCCGCGATCCGCGATTTTCCTTGGTGGACATCAATCAAACGTCACCACATGCGCCTGATACGGTGCCACCGAAATTTCGAGATTTGGTTGTTGTGAGGTTCAACGGTGAGCGAATTGATCCTCCGCGGCATCGAAGGGCTCTCCACTGTGAAGATGCACTGTGCTCAGATACACTCTCGTTTAACCTAAATCCTAGTGAAATTAATACTAAGTGTCTCGATTAAGTTTGAACAAAGAAATTACACTAGCACAACTTTTGCATCGACATCCTCTCCATTTTCTTCCCTGTATATGACTTTTACCTATATCGTATCCGTCGCTTTCGTTGCAGATAATATGAATCTAGAGGAGTATCGCAAGCATGGTGAGTAAAAGCATTAATATACTTCAACGTCCTTTATGCAGTGTCGCATGCTTTCAAAAATTTCTAAATTAACTTCCCCCTGTTTTGCATACGCCAGAAAAGAAAGCTAGTAAGAATTTTCTGTTGGACGAGAGTAAAATCTCATTACTATCGTTAGCAAAGCAATATCTCGCGCTACCTTGTGAATGTTTGCACCGTCCGTAATCTTGCACGCGAGTTGAAACACATGCACATAGTAGAAAGGGTCTGACGGTACGGCATCAAATACGTTTCGAAGCGTTAAAACGCCAATAAAGAGGGATCACCGAACTGGGAGTGAGTCCATGGGAATTTTATGGATTCGATACCGTTTCCAATACGGTCCATGCTGGATTCTATCTTTACAGTCCTAAATCCTAGACGAAGGATTTCAACGAGACCTCCCTTTTCCTCGGATCCAATTTCGATCGAGTTCTAAGCCATGATAAATTTAGTCACATTCGCGCAAACATCCACCATTTAAACGTTGAATATAGGACAGCATCATTGTCAATGTCAGGCAATTTGTGTCGCCTCAATATTGAATGGTGGACGAATTAGTCGAGGTTCGAGGAGGAGTTTTTAGGTGGCTTCGAGAAACATTTAGTCAAGGCGAATCGAATTCTATTGTTTCGCGCGATGCACAGTGGGAAACAGCTTGGAAAAGAAACAAAGATGTTTGAGATGTCGACTGTGTTTTCTCGCAGCGAAGTAGAGACCGGAAGACTCAGAAGACGAGGAACCACAGATAATCGGTTTAACGTTTCCCATTAATGTTAAACAATTGTTCTTGCTCGGAGAATGTTGGTGTCCAGCTTCCTTTCCAAGAAATACTATTCTACTTTTTAGAACTCGAAGTTTAGCAAGTGCTTAGCTATTTAGTTGACTGTTGGACAGAGTAAAGCTGCCGCTTAACGTAGAGTAAAATAACATTCTAGTTTCTTGTTGATTGTAAAGCTGATTCAATCGAAAATAAGAGTTCGTAAATTAAGCTGAAATGAGATTTCGATGCTCAACACTGTAGAACCACTGTTCCAATGGTCATCGTAGAAATAGAAATTGAATTTCAATGAACGAAAACTGTGCACTTTACCTACACCTTGTGACACAATTCTAAATCGAATTCTAATCAGGAAAAGAAGTGGTGGATTATATCGCCGACTACTTGGCAAATATTCGATCCCGACGCGTTTACCCAGCGGTTTCACCGGGTTATCTAAGAAACGTCCTGCCATCCGCGGCTCCTGTGGATGGCGAGCCTTGGGAGGACATATTCGCCGACATTGAAAAGTGCATCATGCCAGGAGTGACGCACTGGCAAAGTCCCCACATGCACGCCTATTTTCCAGCCTTGAATTCACCTGCCAGCCTGCTGGCCGACATGTTGGCCGACGCGATCAATTGTCTTGGATTTACTTGGGTAAGAACAATGCAGCTATCACACTTCAAACAGCTCTCTTTATTAAGACTCCTCATGTTTACACATCATTTTGAATGTACCATGCAGTCGTAAAGTATGCTTGTAATAAAAAGAATTCATTTAAGTTTTATGAACAGTGACTAAGGATCACAAACTGAACATTGAAAAACCTGGAAAACTTTCTTGTTACAATTTTGTGTCCAAGAGGATTTTGAATCGACAATGTTATTGCGATATTTTCCTTTCGTCTAGACATTTCTGAGGAACGTTATAGAATTTTATGCATAATATTAAAAGATTTGAGGAAAGAAGTTTGTAATTATCGTTATTCTGTATTGTGAAAATCAGTAGTAACTTCCGCTACTGGATATATCACGTGCAGAAACTTCCTCACAGAGTTCGTGACATTCAACGTTTGTATCCTACTGTTAATATGCTTCTCCATTTCCTACAAGAAAGATTCAAACACCGAAGTAGACAGTTCAGAATGATTATTATGAGTCATAAACTAAATGAACACTTAACATTCATTGTACTCACATCTCTCCAAAAATCAGACTTTAATTACAGTCCCTAAATTTTGAATAACAGTCTTGAAGCACAATAATTACATTAGCACAATTGACTGTACTTACGCACAAATAGCAACAAAACCCACAATTTTATGTAAAACGATTTTTCCTTTCCTATTTGTTACCATGGTGCCTTCGGATCCAACGTGTGCACGTTAAAAGGCCTCGAGTCCCGCGTGCACGGAACTGGAGACCATCGTAATGAACTGGCTGGGCAAAATGATCGGTCTGCCAGAAGAATTCCTGCACCGTCCTGGAGGATCGGGTGGTGGTGGCGTGATACAAACGACTGCATCCGAAGCCACCCTAGTTTGCCTACTCGCAGCGAGAACCCGAGCCATTAGGGACGTGCAACAAAATGAACCGGACCGTTTACCAGCCGAGATTAATTCGCGTCTTGTAGGCTACTGTTCTGACCAAGTAAGTAGTCCTCTTTCAAATCTATCATTTCCTGACGTGGAACCATTAGCCTCGAGCTTTTCTCTTCGCTTAAACTCTTCTCTTCTCGCACGTTTAAAAAATTAATATCGGATCTTGGGCACCGACTGAAAATCTTTCTTACTGTATCAGCTTCGAATACTTTTTCCTTTCCCCAGATTGCTATGTTTAACATGCACACTCTGTATATAACTTTTTAGGGTTTTAGATAATATATTTTTGCCACTGTATCGGTGTTTTTTCTTTTCTTTTTTTAATTAATTTAGTTGCTGTATTTTATGAATGCATATCTATATATTATAGGCTCACTCTAGCGTGGAGAAGGCGGGGCTAATAGGGTTGGTACGAATGAGGTACATCGAATCTGACGATGAACTCAGTATGAGGGGTGAAACCTTACTTGAGGCGATAACGCACGATCGAGCTGAAGGTCTGCTTCCCTTTTTTGTAAGTACTATTTTAAATTATTTAATGGACATTTGCCAAGGGAAAATACATTCGTGTCGTTACATAAGTATTTATTGGAAAAAAATGTACCTTTTGCTCTCAATCAACATTATTAGAGCGGATAGCAGTATTGAAGTATGAAAAGATCGACCTACCAATTAACCTTGGCAAAGTTGTTCGTAGTTGCGGATAGAAAAGAGGGGGGACACGACGTTGCAAGGCGGATTGTCTTTTCGCTAGTTGGTCTCTTAGGACGACGAATAGCAACCCCTCATTATTTAGTGTAGTGAATCCATAGTAAGGAAAATTATCTTCGATGAAATGTGACTTTTAAGATATATTTAGAATTTACGATGAAGAGACTGGGGGTTCCATTGATTAGAAAATAAGAAGTACCTTTTTATTTCTTTTTTTTTTCGAGGAAATCTACAAATTTGCAGAACGTGTATAGGATTGAATCCCTTTAATGCTCAGTTTTATATTCATTTACGAAGGTATGCGCCACTTTGGGTACGACTGGTGCGTGTGCTTTCGACAATCTCAAAGAAGTTGGCGAAGTGTGTAAGTAAATCTGCACAAATCCCTTACTTCTACTACTTTGAAAGAAAATATCAATAAAATATTTCACACTATGTACAAAAATACAAATACGAAATCACTTACAAGATCTAATATTTCATATGATAGAAGGTACAAAAAACAAAATAATTTTCTATTAAATAGTATTATCAGCTATTTTGTGACAACTTGTCCATAAAATGAACCTAAAGCTTCAAATTAAAATGGAAACAATTACACTGGCCAATAGGTATGAAGAATGGTCTCTGGTTGCACGTGGATGCAGCCTATGCAGGCAGTGCATTCGTGTGCCCCGAATTCCGCGGTTGGCTTGAGGGAATAGA
This sequence comes from Calliopsis andreniformis, assembly GCF_051401765.1. Lineage (NCBI taxonomy): Eukaryota > Metazoa > Arthropoda > Insecta > Hymenoptera > Andrenidae > Calliopsis > Calliopsis andreniformis. The sequence continues at coordinate 8,969,862 of NC_135073.1, read as the reverse complement.
ATACGCCGATTCACTTGCATTTAATCCTAGCAAATGGCTGATGGTGCACTTCGACTGCACCGCTATGTGGTGAGTCATATGAAGAAGAATATGAACTCCGTTTAATGACATCACTCTGCATTTCTCTCGACAATGAAGAAAGTCGACATAAATGAATACGTAGATAAAAAATCGATTTTGCAAATTCTTATATTATTGCGAACTCGATAAATTCACGAGCCTCGAACACTATCGCCTTTCGCTCACCCCCTCGCGGCTTATAGGGTGGACTGCGCCCGCAGAATCGGTTTTTTCATTCTTCCTGCAATTTCCGTCGTCATAATTCACAATCTTTCGGTACGATATTTGAGCGTCTTTTAAAGCCGACAGTGCGAGAAACGAATAAATCGACTAGCTTATTGCTTGGTCGTAAATTGCTCGCGACTAAACTCGAATTCAAATTAGCACAGATTTTCTATTTGTAAGACAATGCCACCATATTTTATTAAAATGAGATAAGACTTGCAAGAAATACTTAAATTTATTTTATAGATGCGTAATCAAAATTTGAAAATTGATTTAAAAGTTGTGGACTTGAAAATCGATTCAATTGTCTCGCAACGAAATTAACTGTGAGAAATAAGATCTAAAAAATCTGAGCAAATAAGATCTAAGAAATGAAAAGAGATGAAACAGAATGTTTCTGCTGAAGGATCTATTGATAATGATAATTTCTGTGGTTTTTTCAGGGTGAAAAGCAGTCAAGCTCTTCACAGAACCTTTAACGTGGATCCATTGTACCTGAAGCACGAAAATTCAGGTAACCAAGAAGATACTTTTTTGTGTTTTTAATTCAAAACCTTTGCGTTCAGTCAGACGTAAATAGAATATTTTATATATTTGCAGGCCTTGCTATTGATTATATGGTAACTCATTGAAATCCAAAATCGATAACCTACTGAAGGAATTTTCTAATGCACTTAGATTATTGTTCACTGTTTTAGCACTGGCAGATTCCACTGTCAAAGAGATTCAGAGCCTTGAAACTGTGGTTCGTCATTAGAAATTACGGAATCACTGGCCTTCAGAAGCATATTCGCGAGGTTTCTATTACATCATACCTCCCTTCTACTAAAAAGTGTATCGATAGCCACGCTTACGTTAAAATCTCTTGAGTTATAAACATTCAAACAGTTTGATATAATTTAATGAATTTTGTATACGTATCTATATGTATGTAAATTAAGAGACTTTAAATACGAGCGTATAAAAGACTTGAAAATTACTTTATCTACGTATTAGTATCTTTCGAATACTAATTTCAGGGCGTTAGACTGGCACAAAAATTCGAAGCGCTAGTTTTGGCGGATTCACGCTTCGAAATCCCTGCGACGAGACACTTGGGCCTTGTTGTATTTCGTCTGCGTGGCGAAAATACTTTAACAGAGCGTTTGCTGAAGAAAATGAACTCAAGAGGCCGTGTACATTGCGTACCAGCAGCTTTACATGGAAAATATGTAATTCGGTTCACTGTTACCTCGACCAAGTAAGTTAACTGTTAAGAAATTGTCTATGCAATGAGAAGTGCAGAAAAAGAGGCGTAAGAATATAAATTGTACCAATGCACGTCTCTCTGCCAATTATTATAAATTCGAGATTGGTTATATCGAATTATCTATATCAAATGTTTTTTAACTAATACCAAGCTACTCTAAAACAGACTTAGTTTCAAATTTTTAATTCAACTAAACTCTAATTAAGATCTAATATTCCAATTACTATATCCTACGAAAGTCAAAAATTAGGATTTTTATTTGTAGGAAATTTTAAAAAGCGTGTCTCATTAAATCACATATTTTTTCATATTCTCAGTACAACTAACGAGGATATCTTAAGGGACTGGGCTGAGATACGAAGCACAGCTAACGAGATTCTAGGAGACACTTCGAGTTCCCCTGTACGAGCAAGAGTTCCACTCGCAGGTAACTCAGAATCGAACTGTAGATCACTAGAATCGACTTGATACATTATTTTCTCAAATAAGAAAAGAAACATCCTGCACACACCACACAGATTTCGTATGCTGCTCAAAGATATCTAAAGCGTAAGCTTATTCTTTATTGAAAAGTATGGTTCTGTTTTAGCTTCTTAGTCCAAGGCAAAACCTTTTTCTTTTCTCATTATTTCTTTTCATATTTATTCGTAAGGGAATGAGACAAACTGTGTTTAAATAGAAAATAGATCTCATTATCTGAATAAAAATTGTGCAATATGTAAATATTCAAATATACATTAATATTGGACGTATACATATATTGTATATGAATTTTTAGATTTTTCCACTGTCTAATGATTAATTTTGAAAATTGATATTCATACTTATCGAAGTTATATCTCAAAAACTTTAAGACTCTACATACATATAGGCACTGCTATTTCAGATCTTTAATACATGAATCATCCAAACGAGTATTGAATGACAAAGATGATATTCAATACTAGAGTTTCTAAAATGTGTACTTGCAAATAAATTATATTTAAGAAATTTCACATTAATGTATAAGCTGTTTAATCATACACGTTGCAAGTAAAATATTCAATTTTTATCTCGGTTCCCTTAGGTTTGCAATCTACACTAAACAACAACAGCCTGTACGAGCGATAATAACCAATCTTATTTCTAATCACATGATTTTGCTTCTCTTTTTGTTTTTTCCGTAAAATGCACTGTCTATAATTTTCGGAGAACAGAAAGCTCAGGTAAGACGAGTTTTCCATTTAGTGTTTTATTTGTGTCTTACGTTCGCCCATTCTGTTTCAGTTTTTATGTCTGAATTACAATTCTTTATCATGACGATAATAATGTGACCAATAGCAGATATGAATGGAACACTTAATTTTCAGATACACGAGAAAAGAATGAAAACTTTGGCTCAAGTTTGTTATTGGCTAACTCACCGATGTCACCGAAGATCGTGAATGGTAGTTTCGCTGCCATATATGACACAGCAGATGTGTTCGAAGAATGTACGAAGGCATTCGGCCAACTGCGTCTTGAAGCCAGGGATAGTCCAGGTAAACACTGAAAAAATTAACGAAATAATAGTAAGTCGAACCTTTAAACGTACGATAAAATATCAAAACAACTCATTCTATCCTTATTTTACTATTCCGTTTCGTTGCCCTAGTAAAATCTTTAGGTGGTAAACATAATTAGCTATCTCGCTAGGATCGAAATATAAACAGAGAATTAAAGAATGTGAATATACGTACTCTACTCAGCAAATGACCTGCTGTCGTAAACATAGGAGAGTAAAATAAGTTATTTGTAACGTCAAAATTTATAAAGACATACTTTCGTTCCATAAATTAATCGAGCAAGTTTAAATACTAATTTTAATTTAGGAAATATAAACAGTATTATTAATGTATATAAATAACGAAGAATTATTAACAAATTAGATTATGTGCTTTTGTACTGTAAGAAAGTGTTCTCTCTCATCAGTTCGCGGAAAAACCGAACATTTCTTACGATAAATCATATTGTGGCGCCATCTCGCGGCGAAATGCATGAAGTAGAAATCTTCGAAGGCACGACTAAACCTATCTCAATTCCAAAATGCTACACACATTCCTTGCTAATTCTCAATGTTATAAAGCACATAATACATGAAAGCGTAAATACTTCGAGTATATCAATATTGAACTTATTTTGTATCATACTGAGTAGTAGCATAGATATCATGCAAACATTATTCTCAAGAAATTTAGGATGAAATAAATGAAACGATTATTACTAAAATTTGAAAGTATAAATACAGTACTACTATTCAATATTTTTATTAACAAACAAATTTCAATGACTAAGAAAATTTTGGGCTGATAGAACCGAAATAATCAAATAATGAAAAGTTATTCATGCACCATAGTGTTATAAGCGGAGTCTCATGCTCACCGAATCTTATTTCATAATATTTTTACATATACTGCCTAAACTATTAGAAAATATACAACTACTAACCTTTGAACTCAAAGATGTATTGATTCTGCAAAGATTTCGTATGACACTTCATATTTGACACTGAAACACTCACTCCAAAGACAAGACGAAAAATGACGCTGTTTAATTTTCTGGAGACTCGGCGCATGCCCGGCGCGCTACATGTTTAATAGCTAGCCTGTGATTGGTCAAATCGCTCGGCCCTCTTCGAAGATTTTCGTCGATCGTCGCTAGTCGAACGCGTGGCGCGCTAAGAGCTTTTATTTGAATATTTTCGCTACTCCCGCAATAACTATTTATAAATTAGCTTCTGAAATTAGACTTCTTTTACGACTAAACTCAACCAATTAGAATATACTATTGCGTATATTTTACAAGGTTAATCGAATAATGATGCATACTAATTATGAATTATGAATTTCTAAAGTCAAAGCTTTAGTAATATTTTGAATCTGAAGCTTGAGTCACAACACTTTTTTAAATTCAAAAATATGTTTTAAAGAAGAGTTTTAAAATTGGAAATATGACTTAACTTGTATTTTACTTGCATTTCCAGCTATGCGACGTAGAATTCGAGGAATTCTCATGTCAGGAAAGCAGTTCTCCTTAGATTCACGCATGGATTTAGTACAGGTAAAATAATACGTTTTGTTATTTACAAACGATCATATAATTATTTCTTATAATTGGTGTTTCAATTTATGATAAAACATTTAATACTCTGTTTTTCGAAATCACTAAATTATGTATCTCAAAATAAATTACATAAAGCAGGGCCTTCATTAAATAAAAAATATTAACAAAACTCCTCACTTATTCTGCTTCAGGGATACGCCTGTTGTCGTCCAGCCATAGAAATGTCCTCCGAATTGCCGCTCAAAGAAGATGAGGATTCATCAATCTCTGGAGAAGCTGGACCCGACCCTAAACAATTCGATGATGGCAAGCAATCTATAATATTTTAATTAAACTACCTGTTTATATATTAAATCTTGGTTAAAACAATTTGATAAGCAATTACTATCTCCACCAAGTCTCATATTCAATATTTTCCTATCTTTACTACCTCTTATATTTTCAGATATTCCCGGTGAATGTTCAACAGCTCAAGATTCGCAGGACACAAAGACGGAGAAACTTTTAAAAAAGCAGAACTCTAAAACTCGTTCAAATTACGTGAATGGATCTGTCAGGATTGGTCTTCAAGATTGCTCGAACGAATTAACGTCCATGGTCACGACCGAGGTGAATCTTCCTAGGAGCGAAACGATAGCCTCATTCGGTCACCGTCCATACACTGGTGATCTGTCAACGACAGCTCATGGTGAACACCCGAATCCTGACAATGAGGACAACGATGAGGACGCGGACTTCTGCAGAAAATGCGGGCATTGTATGAAGAAAGAGTAAAGTTAGTTGAATATACATATTTGGAATCGCGCCAGGTCCCGCCTGACTCTACTCCCTCGTGTCTTCGATGGATTCTATATTATTCAGATTAAGGGATAAGTTGTTGGAATGAAAGTAATCAGCTGCGATAATAAAAATAAATCTGATGTTATTGTCCCATGCGTTGTGTCCTTTTTTCCATGATTCTTTGCTAAAAACAAGGCAGATATTTAGCTAATACATTTGAGAATTAGTCTCTTTGGATAACTAGATTCGTTTAGAAAGGGAGTCGGGTAAGTTCAATGACATATAAACTTTATTGCGAATTACGACATGACAATAACGTGTCAGGCCTTTCTAGGCCTTTATTTTTATTTTACTATTGCTGAAAGAACTCGTGGTCGATGAATGTTGTCATAACAATTATTCTTATAATTATGTTGTTATAGCGATCTTAACAAAAATATCGTGGTTCTTAGAGTGATATGGAAAAAAAGGGGAAACGTATATTTAAATATACATGTATACTTGTTATTGAGGTAAGTCAAGAAAGTATCACCATTTGCATCTAGTACTCTATTATAATTCGCGTTAACAATCAAATCGCGATGGTACAACGGACTCTTAGACTTCTTACTTGATACACCACTTTAATCGTATCAACAATCGTTAAATTACAGAATGCCATTATCACCGGTTCTCTTCTCCTCTTTACCTCTGAACACGTTCGTCCTATGACGTTCAACATCCGATATACTGTTTCTTCAACATCTCTAACGTTATCTGAAACAACCTTTAACGCACCACTTTCAACACCCTTGCAACACTTCAAGCACTCTCATGGACGATACAACTGTTATTTGTCAAAACTCACAGGCATTACCAACGAGATTATTGATAATAAGTTTTCATAGGGTCTTCATACTGTAATTAAATGATATTTAATCAAATGATTTATTTCAGGACTTGAATATTAATTGTTGGCGCCCTACGATCCAGATTGATGGAGACATCTGTGAAAGGAATCAATGGCACAAAATACAACTCTTTAGCAATGTTCTTTCGCTTTCATATTTTTCATCCTCTCAATTTCATAACAATTGTTCTCTATATTACCAGCGAAGAATATTTACCGTGCTATTTGTACCAAAGCACTCGCTTAACGCTCCGAGCACGTTTGTCTTATGCGTTCAATTGTCACTGTCTCCATCTATAGCTAAGCACTGCTTAACACTATGTAGTCTCGTATCACTATCATACTAATTCTGGTACAAAAATTAATAAACACTAGGGCAAATAATGATATTATCAACAGCATTCATCTCGAGTAGACTCGCTGAAACTCTTTACGCTCGCTTTATTACCGCATTCGAGTGCTATCATTGCGCTTATCATTAAACAGCGCTTAACTATCATTTTTAAATTTTCGATAACATTATCGTTATCGAGAGAAATTATTACTCCGCAGAGACAACGATATGTGCATCAAGGAAAATTATTTCACTCTATCACCTGCGATTTTAACTCTTCTCCGCAGTAGAAAAAGCTGCTGGTCAAACGAGACATTTTGGTAACAACTAAACCATCTAATAAATCATAACTAAGTTCCTTAGCTCTCTAAGTTGCTTTACCACCCGCCGTTAGTTAAAATCTTAGTAAGCTTAAGCGTTAGCTTTCACGAAAAGACTAAAATATCAGTATTTTATCGATTAGTTAATAATCGGCGTAAGAAGTTTAATAAAATCGTACAAAAGCTTGAATTGACGCAGGATCAATCGAATCAACGAATAATTTTTCGTATTCCCTCAAACAGATACATGTCCCTTCATCTTGCACGCGTCATCGTTCGATACAATGAAAATTGATAGCACTTCGGGAACCCGAAAAAGAAATCGTGTCCGTTTGGAGCGATGTGGGAAACAACGAACTTACGTGCGGCTCAATGAACGCTACTTTACCATTTAAACATCATGTATCATGCCACCGAGTTACTCTAGTCTCCTTAAAGTTAGAACGACATTAACGTAGACCAAGAGGTGAAAAAAAAAACAAATGTCAACAATTCGGGGCAACGACATACAATCGGTACACATTGACACGTAGAGACAGAAGGGTTCTTGACACTTGCATCGGTAAATAAATCAAGATCATACACCATTCAGTATACGCAAAATGTTCACCAACATCGAGATCAAAAGTGTAAGAGCATGTCGATACATCGGGTTGACAATTCGGCGCAAGTAAACATCGACTGTTGTAACAGACAGTGTGTAGTACATCGATAATGATATCCTCGATCTTTATGCAAGCAGTTGGATATGAGTTTCGTGTAGAAAAGGCGGACAAAAAATGTATCGATCCTCGGTTTCGATCGAGACGAGCAGATCTAACGTCTCAAAGTGTAATTAAAGGACGCTTACAAGTTAGCTTATCTCCAAGAAACTGGTTGGACAAGAGATTCTATTGCGAAGAGATCTGTAGAACCTCTGACACGTCAGATACAGATTGTACTCGATCGAACTGCTTAAGATTCATCTCAGCACATTCGCCATTACTTCGCATGGTACTCGTATCGATAGCAATATGTGGATTCTTTCCAGCTGCGAGGCTAGACTCAAAAACGAGATTCGCCCACGTTACATGCTAAATATTGTCGTTGCTGCTGGCCTCGTGTCTGCAGTATTCAACAGAAACGGAAAAACGATTCAGAAAATACTTCCTTCAATTTGCTCAAGCTTAAGAAGAAACAAGATATTAACTCTCAGCAGTGTTACTATTATACATAGCAATGAAAAAAAAAACAATTGATAACAGTAACAGTAGTACCTATACACATTCATAATTCTCAGTTATTCTTATATTCTGTACTTCCAAAAATTTCAAATATTAAAAGCAGAGTTAGTACAGATGCTGTGATCTGCACCACAGAAACCAATAATTAATCTACAATTTAGAATAAAAAACATCTCTTTCTGTGGGCTCCTCGAGCAACGACAAGTCGAGGAAAATGAAAAGGGTACAGAAAGAAAAAGAGAAACGATAGAGAATCGAGAAAAGTAGCCTCGCAGCCGCGCGTGCGACAATGAACAAATGACACGACACGAGCCGCATGGCTTGCCAGAGAAACACCGGTTAGCTCGCTTTAGTTCGCAAGCACCGAAGCTTGTTTGGCAAGAAGCTCCGCGACGGGAGCCTCTCTGTGAGGACATGCGCGTTCAACTTGGCCGTGCCAGCCAGTTTCTCAATCGTCTGCGTGATCGGAAAGCTCGGACGGGCGAGTACTCTCGAAACGAGCTGATGTCGCTTTCCACGGTCGAGTTCCTCGCTGCGGTGCCTCCTCGCGATCGCACCTCGAAGCTTAAAGCTCGGTTAGGTCGGTACGCATTAATGGCGTGGCACGAACGAAGCTGAAGGCCCACGTTGTGCTTTGTTAATTCGATCTGCCTCGCGTTGCATTCGTCGGGGTGGAGGGTTTCGTGTTTGGGTAACTGTTTTTCAAGCCGAGCTTCAAACGAGACACAGACTTTCAGGGGATTCTCCAAATTTGGGAAAAAATATATACTTTCATTTGGACCTCTTTTCCTCGTTCCTTAGTGTCTTGTAGAGGCGTAAGAAGTAAGATTTTGAAAAATATCTCCGGATGAGTAAAAATTCAAAAGCTTTCGAATGGAGATTCTAAGTGAAAGACTGTCTCTTTTGGAAGCAAAGGCCACGGACATGGAGTTCCTTGTTCATCGCAAAAGTACTAATAACGGGTTCATGCAAGTGTCATGCAAGGCGTTGCTGCACGGCGACTTGAACGTCGGAGGACAGAGGGAATAGAATATGAGCAGAATTGTTCGCCAGAGTGTGGGAACAAACCTGCTCGCTTCTTTTATGAAATATTTGTTTGTAGAACATCGCAGCTCTCCTCTGTCGCGACTTTCAACACTCTGTAACTAGAGGGTGCTACAATCCATGCACTCGAATTCGCTCGTTTCTACGTGAGAACACACTCCTGCTAAATACGTGATTGCAGAACTCACTAACACTACCGTGGTATACATTCGATAGCGCGTACCTTTGAAGCCTGTGCATTTTCCAAGAATTAACATTGATTTTATTTAGACTCGTAGGAATCTTCGAAATTTCATTCTTTTCTGATCGATCGTGGATTAGATAGTTCTTGGAAGCTGTTCGAAAGGCACGCGCGAAGGCAAACTCGAAAAACGTAGAACACGAAAATGCTGCTGTCGATGCTCGCCGGGCTGCTGTCGCTGCTTTTCGTGACGTTGCTGTCAGATGGGCATGCCCAAACCATGCGGCCTGACCGTAGTCTACCTTAAGCTCGGTGTATTATGGCCTGCCATTCCCACTTCGTTTTCTTATGGTGCATAAGGCGTAAGACACCGGTGTCTCATAAAAATGGCGAATGAGAAAAGTTCGCGGGACTGTGACGAAGAATAGCAAGAATATACGGTAACAATGTGACAGATATACTGCGAGAGACAGAGGATCCTTGAGAAATGGAAAAAGTTTTATGAGAGAATCGAAGCACAAATGCATAGACGTCGAATGTCAAATGTTTCACTTGCATCTCGTAAACTTTGATCGAAGAAATTTGAAAATAAGTAGACCAAGTGGGTCATGAACGTCGTTCCATGGAATGTGAATGCAAGTGTAAAAATTTGAAGATATTCTATGACTTTCTTCTACGATAACAATCGATTATTTGTAAAATTATTTTCCAATGTTAAACCAGATTTAAGTAGCTACTTTCTCAGATCACTTTGCTATCTTTGCTATCTTAGAAATTGTCTCTCTGTGTCTCGGCACGCTTATCCTTCGTCACTTTGTGATTCTACTTAAAGAGAAGGTCCGTCAGTCCCAGTGCAGGTTGCACAGAATGGGAAAGCGACAATTGTGTAAATCAATACAACTGAAACACATTAAATCCTAAGTATTGCGATGATCGAACAACGTTGCAGATATTATACCTACGTTTCGCGTATTCTCGTGATCTATGCTCGCTTAGAAACTCCTGGCGAACCTGCTATGAAACAAAAATAACAACAAGCCAGTAGAACTTTGACTAAAAAGACATTCCAAGAAACGAACACTGCGTCCGTACATTCTATCTCCTGTAGGGACACCTCTATTCTCGTCGATGCTATAAGTTTTAAGCGGTTGTCAAAGTGCTTATGAGAATTAGGAATCAATGCTTGGATTCTTTCACACTAAATAATGGTGAAAAGACAAGATACATTGAACATTGTAAGAAAGAGGTAATGCGAGAAATTCAAGATTATTCACTCATAATTTTGGTGATTAAGCGTCGAGAAAGGTAATTCTATCCTGTGAATCAAATCAAAGTACTTGTTAACAATTTTTCTAAAAACTGTAATTTTCTGATAGAGAATCATGATTACTTAAACTCGTTAGCAATTTTCTTTCGATTAATTTGTTACCTCTAATTCCAGAGAACTCCAAAATTCCTAATAGAAGGCAAAATTATGCAAATTTGAACAAGCTCATACCAGAAACTCGCAACTTCTCTCGAGGAGCCATCAACCAAAATTAAGAACTCGCGGTAAAATCGTGAGAGTGATAGAGAGTCGGATGATTTGTCTACACAGAACACGGTCGAGATCTCTCGCTACTATCTATACCGGAGAAAGGATTCGGGATGAGCGATATAAAGTGCAAAGTCACCAGAAGAAAGGAAGAGAAACTCCGAGTTGATCGTTCATCGAGTTGTCATTCTCCATACTCTTTCATCAAAATCCTCAACAACCTCAATCATCGACGAGTCGATCGGTTCTCTTCCCTTCCACGAAGCGCGTATATCTTACCTCGCTGCTTCCCATCACCTTGGAAAGAAACAGAGAGTTCTCGCTTAACCGGAAACATTTGGGTGTACGTGAACTGTACAGAATCGCTCGTCCCGACGAGAGTTATCGTGTCGCCGACTAAACACTAAACGTCTACGAGGATATGATCGGAATCACTGCGGGTGAGTCGAGTAAATCAGTGTTATACGACGTGACCATTGCAACGTTCTACAAAGCAAGCTGGGGCCCCTAAGATGACCGAGCGTAGTACAAGGATGGTCGACAGGATCAGCAGGAGTGCGGGATTCGAACACGAGGTCGGGGAGACACGATTGCACATATCCTCCTCACAGAAGCACATGTGACCAGTGCCGGTACTTTCCATCATGCACACGTGGTCCACCATGAATAAGTTTATCTGTAGCTGCGAAGTGCAGGTCCGCCTCACGCTCTCGTACGCTACGAAAAACATAAGGACTCATGTTATAAGCTGTTGCAAGGGGAAGCTAACGAGATCGCTGAAAAATGTGGGATAAACAAAAATAATGAACTGTTTTTCATTCACAGTATGCGAATGAATGTGAATGCATGTTAATTTGCTCAAGTACTTTGTTAATTATAAAATCAGTTGTAGATAGAAACACAAGGCATTATGTTATAAGTATACCTACATAATTTGTGTAATTGTTTCAACGTGTAATCAGTTTTTTATATAAGGTGTTCGACAACAGGTGTTTTAGAAGTATTCATTATTACAGAAATGTCTCAAATTCGCGTGAAATGTGTCTGACTGGTGACTTATTCTACTGCTGACGTGCATTAATCAGGTCAGTTATAGAGGAGTCAGTAGAATAAGTGCCGAGACAGACACATTTTTGAAATGCAATTTCACCTTTCTTCATTTTCGCCTTATTTTAGTATGTAGGATCATTCCTTAAAATTCCTGACACCTGTCGTCGAATACCCTGTACATACACGAATTCCAAACAAGTGCTATATTCAATTAACACAGTACTTTAATTCGTATCTATTAAGATTGAAGATTAACGAAAAACTGAAAAAGTACTCACGCGATTTCGCGTTGCGAACCATTTTCACGCAACAGCCATTACAAGTCATCAAGGGCGGCTGGTCCCTTGGGAGCGCGGTGTAATTGAATGGATCCTTACATCTGAGGTCCGTCCAGGAGTCGCATTCGTAGCAGTAAACAGAGCGAGCTGTAAAACACGTTTGCAATGAAGAGGAATAATTGAGCGTTGTGAGTTTCAACAGAAAGATACAAAATTGCAAAATGACTGGGGAAGTGCCTCAACTATACAATTATACTCACACAGATCTACATAAAAAAATAGAAAAAATATGTCTTACAAAAGAAAAATTTGAGCAATAGGAACATAAAGATTTGCGACAAAATGATGTGAAAGGGGAAGAGAAAGAAATTTGTTCGCGAGGTCGCAAGATCGAAATGAATTGAATTTTCAGACGCAAGTCCTGCGGAATAACGCTGACAGGCAACGATGACAAGAAGGACACTGAAGAGAAGCTGGTTTGATCACTCACTCTGGCACTCCGCGCGACAGACGGTGGCAACCGCGAGTACAATTGCCGCTGAAACGAAACATTGTTTGCCATTTTAGATGAGTATAATTACAGAACTAATTTGGAATGGCTACGATACGATAATCATGAAGAACAAAAAGGGGTGCACAGTACTATCACTACCACTATTCGTTCCTACTGCTACTGTCTTTACTATGACAACGAATTCTATTTACCGTCGTGGTTGCAACTAAACAGAGATTCAAGTCTCAATTGTGATTACAAATGTTAGTACTACTTGATATCCAAATGTTATGTTAATTATATAGTTAACTCCTAATGTGTCAAATTGTTTGAGAAGATTTGAGAATAGTGAATAAAGTATTTGAGTATTATTATTACTGTTTTCTAATTTTCATATTTTTTCGGTTTTCTTTGCTTTACCTACCTTGTGATAATTGATTAGTCGAACTTTGTTTTTAATTATAATCTGTGTTACAAAATGCATTCAAATTTACAATTTTTCCATTAAACTAACATACGTACTCCATTATATGATTATGCAGGCGTAAGGAAAACATTTGTTCATATTACTAGACTCGACTGTAACTTATGAAAGTAGTATAGGTCAATAATTCGCGAGCCATGCGAATAGGCGCGAACAGACTGCGTTATTTTTACACTTTAGGAAAGAATAAATATGTGAATATGTTTGTGCGCATAATATACCGAGTGTCCCAGAATCAAAATTGAAAAAAATAAGTTAAAAATATAGAATATAATTTTTTGATACCCTACCTCATTTTTCAGAAAATTCAGTAATTCTTCTTTTAAATTATAACAAGAGATCTATCGAATTAATATCTGACTATACCATAGTATCTTTTGGTATACAACAGTTCTTTGTTCTGGTATGTGTGAAAAATATGCAATTACTAAAGAAAAACACAATCGTCGATTCGAAGCAATTTCGTTCGTTATGAATTTTATAAACTTATCTGTACGTACCTCGTGTATAGGGACAACGATCGTTCACATGCCTATTAATTTTCTAAAAATCTACATACAGACTACGAGAATAACAAAATGATTTTATATTTACGCCAAGTCGCTGGTAATAAAAATAATTCCTGATTTCTCACTTAAAGAACACGAGCTTTTGAATATATTTGCTCATAAAATATTTCCTTTCTAGCTTAAACTATTCTGAACCCTATAGAGAATAATTCAACGTGTAAAAGCCTTGAAAAGCTTAAGCGATATGTATAATCCACCCGCACGAAAAGGACTATAGGAACAAAATTGCTCATAAACTTTTACGAGTATCGTGAACTTTTACCATCATGAATCATTCAATTTTGTTACCACATTATCAGGAAGACGTATATCAACATTGTACCACCTTGCTCGAGCGAAGTAAGTTGAGAAACGAGATACTTTTATCACCAACGACGCGTCGTACGAGCCCACCCTTATCTACGCTAATCGTAAGCTCGACTTATGTCTTTACGTTTCTTCTTCTGTTTCCGTCGTGTCTGCACACTCACCCGGGGTAGTGCGCTCGATCGCCTCCAAAACAATTGATAAAGCACGTTCCATTCGTATCTCTAACTAATCAGGCACGGTTATTGTTTCGAGGGAGAAGTTCTAGAGGTACCAAAGGTAGTAAGCGATAAACAACATAAAATATGGAAGTGTCCTATGAATTTTTCCCATCTCCCTTTTTACTGAATACTGGATACTTACACCACAATGAATACTTTATGATTAATTATTTTTACTGACTAGGTCTGATGCGATTATGTGTTATTTAATACTGTTTTAAGTACTATTATGGTTTCTGATATCATATTTTCTATATTAATAATTCTTCATATTTCTCGCGATATATCTTTAATGTTGGTACAATTGTCACATGGCAAAGTTAAACCCACGTGAAATAACAGGAAAGAGAATATTGTTGAAATAATCATTACTGAGAATCTTATAAAAGGTATTACGACCTACGTGGTATTTTTAGCACACTTATGGACAAAGTACAACCTACCGCTATAATTGTTGAAGGTGGCATGAGTTAAACGAAGATAGATTTGCTTGTTAGTTACTACTGCTACTAAACTAGCAATCGAATGTATAATTTTTTAGTTGTATCACTTGCAATACCAAAAACACTCATTTTTGAAATGACAAATAATTTTCAAACGCGATTAATTCACTTTTTGAAACAATTTAAAATTACACGTAGAAAAAATAGACCAGAAAAACAGGTAATCGTAAAAGTACAATTTAGAAGGTATAAATAGAATGGAATGTATCTTCGCTTAAATACACATTTATTTCTATATTTCTGATTGTGTGTACGACTAATGTGTCAAAGAACATCAGGAAAACACATAATTGAAAAAACACGAATAGAAAATCACTCTCACTCCGAAGATTTCTTTGAATATAAGAATGTTATTTAACAGATGGTTACTCTTGAAACTTACCCACTATCAAGTGATTCGTCCCCATATTTTCCGCACCGTCTTCTTACTTTCTGTTCAGCCTCATACCGTGTCACGAGTTTACCCTTGCAGCAGGAATACGCGTTGTATGCAACTCACTGAGTTGCATTCGTCCTTTATGTAATCGACTGAAAGAGAAAAAAAATTAAAGCTCGCGCCACGTCACGAATATGTCACGCTTAATTACGCGCGGTTGAACGTAATCAGAGGGCAAGGGGTACCAATGCTGAAATAGAGTCGCCTGTTTTAGAAAATCAATATTTCGAATGAATCTATACATTATACAGGCCGTTTCATAACAGGTGTGACCCACTTCGAGAGTTGATTGTACGCTTAAAAACAATCAAAAAGAGTATATAAACACATGCCCTATCTGTGTGAATTTTCTATTTTAATTACTTTTACAAAAGATACTCAAAATGACCACCTAGCATTTAAAGCCAAGCTTGCACTCGTCTTGTCGTCGATCTGGTTACTCTCTCTATCATTCCTGGTGTTTCTCGAATTTATTAGAAGCCTCGCTCTATTCTATTTCGTAGGATTTCAGAGAGTTTGTTCTGCTTATAAAATTCATTATATCTTATAAACGTAGACAGATAGAACATGTGTTTCGATTCAAATGTGGTTCAATTTTCTCTATATGCAAATACTATTCTATTTCGTAGTATTCCAGAGAGTTTGCTCTGTTTATAAAATTCATTATATCTCATGAACGTAGACAGATAGAACATGAGTTTCGATTCAGATGTGGTTCAATTTTCTTTATATGCAAATACTAAAAACGTCTAATAGTTAAATACTAAATGTATCTACTCTGTATCTTGAAGGCATTCGGTTAATCCTACCTAAAAGCTATCTACTGCTGTACAAACGATTATTACTGATTATCAGTAGACAACTTGATGAACTACAAAGGGGATGCAATGAATCTTAGAGAACCAAAGGAAGGGTTGGATAGATTCATTCCAGTTTTCACGCAAACTTGCGGTAAGCAATACTGCGGCAAATAGCTGAGCCAACAACGTGACGCATGATCGTATATAGCAAAATTCACTGCTGCATATAGACATTAAAGTGAGAGAGGAAATTCGAATGAGCATTGCTCAACAAACTATTCATCTATTATTCATTAGGAACATCATTATTGAATCACCTTGTATGATTAATTCAGCACCTTTCCTTTCATTTATATTATCTTTAACGCATGTAGCCTAGCAATGAATCAAATTGAAAACATTATAAGATAAACAGGATAGAAACATTAAAACGCTAGTATTATAAATCAGCTATGAGAATAATTTTGAAATAAACATGTTAAAGGTTACTAATATCTGCTCAGGTGATTTTATAGATATTATAATTCGCAAATAGAATTCTGGAAGTACGGAATAATGCTGTGACATAGATTTAGGAAGCGAAATGCGTTGTTTGCCCATAGGGCAAAGAGGTGTCTGACGATGGAAGCAACGTTAAGCGTCTAATCCATTAAAGAGGATCTTCATTCATATTCTATAATAAGGCTTCCAACCGATTATTCACTGCGAGAGTCACTTATTCTAGAGACTTCGTACCCACGTGAACATCATCTGACTGTTATCATCAGAAAGACATCGCTTCCAACAGATTGGGTTATAAATTCAAATAGCTTTGATCCCGCGGGAAATTTAGTCACGATGTTTATTTTATAAATTGCATAGTTGACAAGCGAAATTGTGTACAAAACGCAGAGAAGATTAAAACGGTAACTGCAGCATGTGCAATAAACTCTTCTATTTATACCTCAGAATTTATAACAACGTTAGCAACAGTATTTGAATGGTCCCAGAAGTTCCTATGATAACAGAGTGCATAAACATACTAAAACGGAGCGAACAGAATGGCTTCGAAATAAGATTTATTCAGATCTTTCAGCATAAGTACCTTTCAGTAACAAATATTTATGTAGTCATCATCACACAACATGCAAAAATGGTAAAAGATTTGACAGACGATATATAAATTATCCGCAAGGTAAACCATGCAGTAAAATCTCGATTTAACGACTATTTAATGTTTAGTAAATATAAATAAAACGCTTTGAACGAACATTCAATAGAAAACGTTCACAAAGTATGTTATTCATACATTCAATCTTTCAGCGCAATTTTCTCACAAACGAAGCACGATATAAAAGAAATTTATCGCGTGTTTTTTACCCCTTACAAAACTTTCCACACAATCTAAAACCCAAAATTAAATTGAGATATTATTCTTCATTTTTAACACTTTCACTGCAACTAAAATTTAGTTTTCTGTTCCAAGAAGCAGCATATTTTTTTAATAAAAAATATCTTGGTTTCTTCTTTCACGTGTGACAACACTCACAAACATACAATAAGGAAAAAGAACGTAACAGTAACAGTTGCGTCAGCAGCATCATGGAAAAAATTAATGGAACACACTATATGTGTCAGTAACGACGAAAGTGTTAACACGTTGATCGCCACGACAAATTCACATCTTTTTCTTAGGGTGCCACTAAAGTATTTTAATAATCAAGCACTTTAGTCACTGATGACCATCATGACGCCATAGACAAAACAATCTGCAATCATGTGTGATCAACGTAGCGGTCAACGCGTTAAATAAAGAAAATAAAAATTATCGCCATACAATTTTTCTTATGGTTCTGATGCTTTGCTACGACGAGTGACGATTTTCTCGACGCGAAATGCATACCTTATAACAGCGTGTTGATTTCATTGTCTCGTGGCTCACATCGTGAATCGGTCACCTTCGCTGATTTTACATCATTGTGTCCGACGCAAGGGGCAGGCGATCCTGAAAGAATTTCAAGCGAAAAGATTCGACGTTTCCGACGGCGATCGTCCCGAAACGAGTGACTGTCAACTTAATTTGGGGATGCTAGACCGTACTGATTTCATTCCTGCCAAATCGCAGTTATTAGTCAGAGCGAAAAAGAGCCAGAGAGGAAGTCTGTAATCTGCTTTAATTCAATGTGACACAAGCACATTTCGTGGAAATGTAAAATTGTACATGTTATTTTGAGCCGCTATTTAAGCAAAGTGCATTACACATGCTATCCTTAAATAACCATGGTTACGCAAGTCTAGGAAAAAAACACATAAGAAGCATATTAATGGTCTTTTCAATTTTGGAAAACTGCTTCCCCCTAAATATATTTAGAATAAAGATTTACTGAACAATTAATATCTGTACAGAAAATTTTCAGAAAAATATTGGAGTTTAGCTTGTTATGGTTCTTACACTTTGAAGAACTGAAAATCTTTATGCAAATATAATACGCTAAACAATATACAACATTTCAGTTAATTAATTTCTATAGATTATTTCTTGTGTTATAGTTAGATCAAATATTTTGTGTACCAGGGACGCAGGTACCAGGTGCATGAATATTAAATTTAATTCTCAATCACCTCGTCACATCCAAGTTAACGCTAATTCCTGGACAGAATCGAATTTTATTTGGTAAAAGGAATCACGATTTGTCTGAAGGGGACTTTCATTCATGCACTTCAGACTTCAAAGTAGGGTAAGTGGTTTGTAGCTGTATTTTACTAAATTTCGTGTCCATGAGCGTTTATATTAGTTTGATATTCTAACAAAACACAATTTTATGTAATGCCTCCATTTCAACGTGACGAAGTGATTGATCAACAAGACAGTAGATACATACGGTGATCGACTAAACGACTGTCGCGCATACAAATGTTTACATAGAAGAAGATGAAATGGACTGCTAATATATGTGATGCATAATGGAAAATACACGTGGAAAACGTGCAACGTAGTATAAAACGTAGTAAACGTTTCGGTCAATCTTGACAAGTGACCTAAATGCGGTAGCCAAGATAGTATAATATAACAGAAGAAACCAGATTCCGCGAATATACTAAGTATTCTGTAAATTTAGGAATATTTATAAACTTCTGGTACATTTATGCAATTAGTAGATCTCAACATTAAAGATTAAGATTGCGCTGTCATTGAAATAAAATAATAGCCAAAATTTAGGCACCTGTTGCTCAAAGTCATACCTACACTGTACCCTATACAGAATTTTGAGGAAGATCAATATCGAGAATTTATTTAAAATTTTAAAGAATTACTAGAAAGTAGGTTTTGTCTACAATTAACACATCTATTTCTACGACTTAAAAAAAGGAAATAAAAATTTTGGAAAACACAAATTTCTTTTTTTGTAGATTCAAATGAATACTTATAAAAATAGAATTATATAAAGCTTGTTGAAGAAGGAAGTGCTTTATACACCTTATTTGCGATTGTTTACAGATCTAATGCAACATCAAGGGTATTAAACTTGGATTTGCATAGGTTTCTCTTCTTCTTCATTGGCTTCAATTCTTGTCTCAGAAAAATACTCCAGAAATTATATAGATTTCTACTTAAGAAATTGGCAAACAAAAAAATTTATATTTTAAAAAGAATATAAAGAACTGTCCATTTAAAATGTTATAATAAATCAATAAAAATTTACACAAAAATGAGTTTAAAAAGTTAATGGTCATTTATCTTCATAAATATTATACCTATTATACCTAACAATATAATATAACTAATAGTACCGTTTTAGATACATAATTCATTTCATAATTATACGATTATTAATTTCACTCAGAATCGGCTATTACATTTATTATACATCTAACACTTGTTCGAACAACTACAACAAGAAGCTCTGATTTAACAATAGATAAAAACAGAATAAGCAAAGGAAACTGATTAGAAGAAACAAAAAGAATAAACTACTTACACTACAATCACAAAATGCAGGCAATTATTTCTGCAGCGCCTCTCGTAACGAGAAAGAAAAAAAATGGAAGAAAAACTGGAAGGACAAAGTAACGAACCACTTGCAACTGGAAACGAGAGTGTAACTTGAAACAATGTAAATTGATGACAATTAATGAAAACTAGGTCACGTTGCGTTACAAAAAAAGCATGTACCAGCATACATCATCCCCTTCAACATTCCCAGTATCATACTTTCCCTCAGACTCTCGTCCCATACTTTCTCACTATACTGCACAGTGCACCCCAGTTACGTTTGCCCATACAAAAACAATGACACACCTCAACCCCCGATACAGAAATACATGTAGCACACAATCGAACCGACTAAATCCGCGCCGGCGATAAAAATTCAAAGACTGACTGGACCCTCGTTAATACGTACACAATTCATGCAAAGAAAAATCCTGGATACTCAACCGTTGAAGGAAACCAGAATTCAGTGAAGAAGGGGAGTCGATGCAGTTTCACCTTTTTCGCAAATCACCGTAAACTGTCGTCAATTATCGTCGATTATCGTCGATTATCGGCGTTCCCGACCGATTTCATGATCACTGAACCACCAGCATGGCGGTGGACGATCCCACGTAAGGCAGGACGATGCGGTGCAGACGAGTGCAGTGGTTGCGACTATGCTAGTAGCGTTTAAGCGTCGAGGAGCGTCGCGGCGCGGTTCGCGGAGCGCTACCCGAGCCGCGCAATCGGACAGAGGCGAACTGCGGATCCAGGTCGATCAATATGACGGGGTTAGCAGTCGTCGCCTCGTGCTCGTGTTGCGGCAAGTACACGGAGGAACCGACGCGAAACACCGACGAAGCCATGCCGAGGGGGAGAACGCTACGTTTGCGCCGTCGAGTCTCTCCTCAGCACTTCATTTCCGTTAAATGCACGTGTGCTGTCTCACAGACGCGATCCTGATCTACTGAATCTGAGCTGGTCTGAGGGGCTGATATTAAATTAGCTTTCGGCGTCTATTACTTCCTATTGGGGGTTTCGATTATTAAGTAGTTAGGATTAGTTAAATGGCTATTAAGTAGGCGGCGGCCTTAAGGCTGTCGAAATCTTGCATATGACTTGATTGTAAGATTGTACAAGTTTTGATGGGCAATGGGATTTGTAAGGAGTATGCTTGAAATCTCAATTAGAGTATTGTCGAAGTGTCGTGATATCGGGGTGATCTCTAAATGCTAAAGAATCTACCAAACGTGTGATAGAACATTGTTAAATTTTACAGTGAAGTGTAAAAAATTATGGTATTAAAAAAATACCTGTGACTAAGCTAGTTTTATACTATTTAAATATGTATTTCATAGTACATATAATACTAACTTGCTGATAAGTATTTTTATTGAATATGTAACACGATTAAACATTGCGGAAAGTATAAAACCATGTTGAACAGAGAAATTATTTTAAAATTATAAAATTGGTAAATTTCATTGTTAAATATCTGTACCTGAGAGCCAGACTAACCCAAGTCCACTTTTTTCCAAATTGAGTTTTTTGCAGGATTTTACTCCGTTTCCTTTGTTTTATTAGAATAACAGGAATTTAGTTACTCACAAATTTTAAATTTTTTACTTCGTATGTACCCTGTGCGCCCTCTATCCGCGTGTTCGTGAGTTCGACACTTCAAATTCTACACAGAAGGTGACTGTGAGCTCTACTCTCTCGTTCTTTGAAATGTTTAAATTCCAGTCGTCGGTAAGGGGTAAATAAAACGCACCTCACGTGAGCTTTTCCAGAGTTGGCCAGATATTTTCTTTCCAACTTTAAAAAAAAAGAATGAACGAAAGAAAAAGTATTATAATGAGAAAAAAATTTTGCAAACTTTTTTTGTGGAAATACCCGTTTTAAGACTCTCTGATTACGTTTTGATCGTTTCGGTTCAGTTTAAAATTCTCAACTCGCACCATGAGTTTGGCTAGAGACCCTCTAATAAGAGTCACGAAACGACAGATCCAATTTTAATTAGTGCAATCATGTTGAATCTAAAGTACGACAGCAAAAGTATGTTAATTTGACAGAGACAAGGAAAAATTAACTACTTTGTTCTTTACTGCATTTTTTGTTTCATTGAACCCAGGTGTCATAAGTGATTAATTACTTCACAATTCGAACTTCGCGGCATAGTTTTAGATCAAACATAAAGTTGGCCTAACTTAGACATATATTGTTTCGGGTATTTAATGGAAACCAGCCATGCAGGAGTTGACACGCGAAAAGTGAAAAGAAAACAATTGCAACAGAGGTTATGCTATTCCTGAAGCTATGACATGCTAAAGCAACAATTTTACAAACTTTACAAAGTGTTTTACAAAGTGTCAAACTATAATGATTCACTAAACAATCTCAAGAAAATTCAATTATCAGTTATAATCTACAAGAATCACAGCTGAGTAGTTCCGAAAAAATGGAGTGCAAAGTATTGTCCTAACCTCAAATTCAACTATTTTAATTCAAAGTCATAAATCTTTCCATAATTTCATCGATTTTCATCAAAACGAAAAATACTACTTCTTTTTCCTGTCTCAAAATCTACCTAGCTTCCTGAAATTTGAATAGTAGCACGAGCGTGAAAAAATTCTAAAACCAGAGTTCATTCTATTAAAAGTTCGAATCCACCATCTCAGTAGATCTTAAGTACTTGCTAAGCAGATGCTTTCCATGGAATGCGACCGATGCCCTGCAGATCAATAAAAATAAGAGGATATCTGGTCTATGTGCCCGATTCGTTTGAAACTTCGATCTCAATCGCTATACATATTGCACTTGTCGCTGCTACCATCTAGAATGCGTAACCGAACACGGACGAAGGTCATACGTAGACGTGTTTGTTTCAGTCGTATTCGAAGGCCTTGAGATTTGCACATGCGAATTGGACGTGTCGTTGTACACATTACGTGCATGTTTGGTAATAATGACATTGTGCTGTGTCTATAGTCTGGTGGCAGTCGCGCGAAAGAAGTCATTGGGAGCGTGATAAGCGTGACGACAGAACAATCCTCTTCGACGGCTAGACAATAATGTGAAACATTTTAATCGGTGTTGAGTGCTTCGAGCTGCGTTCATCGTTCGTCCGAGGAGAACTTCAACTTCGTGTCAGCTGTTTTTTCCCACAGTTGACGAAGGTAAACGTCTTCCTCGCGTCCTTATTCTACCACGCGTGTTACGTTGCCACGAGCATTGTTCTATCTGTGCTCGCGATTTGCGAAACGATGTAGCACAGATCATGGTCACGGAATGTCTTAAATTGGCACTTGAGCGCGTTCTTGATTAAAAAGGGAAAATCATGGATGAAGAACTTAAGATAACATGCACTACGCCCATTAGATACACGATCGTTCGAATATGAGGATCGTTTATAATAAATCGATTTTACACTCACATATCTGTATTAATTCGTGCGTATAATTGAAGTGCTCGCGTTGATGTCCATACGCGGGCATAAACTGCCGATATCGGTTTTGTTTCGTATTAATTGTCGGAGTACAAATGCCACATTGGAATTATGACGATAATAGTTAAGTCTGTAATGTTTTGCCGATACACATTACGTAATTCTGTTAATTTTTGTACTATGTGTACAGATAATCAATATTATTCGATGATTTATTAAACGGAGTTAAGGAAACTGAAACGTAGTTGTCCGTATGTGTATTTTTTTCAGCACTAAAGAGCTCTAATTTGTTATTTTTGAAAGAATAGATTGTATGTTTTAATGTGAATTGCAGGAAAAAAGTACAGAGTTTGCTACAAAGTATTTTTAATGTTTATGTATTAATTTGTAGTTTACGTTAAAATGCAAATAAATTTTCGTAAGTTTGATGACAAACACTACTTATAATATCGTTTAATAACGATTGTAAGACATTCAGAACAATGTTTAATCATAGTTAATTATTGAACTTTTTTCAATTTTGTATTATAAAATGAAACTAATAAATCAAACAATGAATTTTATTTCCTTCTATTGTTCTTGTTATGATTTGGACCGTTTATTGTGAAGATGGTGTTACTCCGTTTTCGGAAAACATTAAAAAAACGAATAATTTACATACATACAATTGAATGAAAAAAGATTTCAATTTAAGTTCGAAAAAAAACATATACCACTTTCATAATAAATAGTCCATTTATATTTTTTAAGCTACTTATGGATGTGTAATTCAAATTGAGAAAATCATATTAAAAATCAATTCTAAAGAATCAAATTTACTCCTATTCACATAACATTACATCAGCATGTGATGTTACTGATAAGAAGTACTATGTGATACAATCCAAAAGCAAATGAATACTTATTCCACCTTATGTTCATGTTTTTCACATAAAAATTATAATTTTAAATTGTTACTGATATTCTTTTGTATTAGATATAATGGAAGTATTTAGCAGCAATGAAATGCATTAATCTAATAGATAAACATATTTAAAAATAGCAGGAAACAAACATGCTATTTATCACTGATATATTTTTCATTTGATTTGATTATCATTTATGTGTATACATAAAATTTATGCGATATCCATTCAAGGTTCTATCATTTTGAACTATTTTACACTTGCATAAATAATGTCTAACATGTTGAATAAAATAATTCATATAACTAAATGTGAAATATGGAATTTGTGTATTTATGATAGCGTAAGAATAAGAATAATGTTCATTTACAGGAAAGCATTTAAAGACATTATATGGTACAATAATAAGTGGCATCATTCAAGTTGCATAAGAATGAAGAGATGAGTGGCCACACAACTCATTCTGATGAAAGTGGCCAAGCTGTTATTGAAAGATTACAAATGTCCATATTATCAGATACTGCAAAGCAAGTATCTGTATTACAAACTGCACCTCTTTCAATGGAAACATCAGATGTAAATGTTATAGTAAGTTGTACAGTACTTGTAACATATAAACACTTCTGTATATAATTTCCATTATAAAATAACTGCATCTTTTTTCTGTGTAAATGTAAAGTCAATTTTTCATGAAAAACAAAAACTTTATTAAACAACATATTGTTCATTTTGTTTGATTACCTTTTGCCGTCTTTCAGGCAACTGCGTGACTTCATATTCAAAAAAGTTGTTATCTTAATAGCTCTTATCTAAAACATGTATTAATATCTATCCTCATTTTAATTTATGTTGTATATTCTAGGAATTTACTATTTTTTGTTATTTTCCTTTCTCTTGAGTTGAATGAGCATAGTAGTTCAAAATATGTAACAATTTCTTAAGTATTCTCATAACATTAAATTCTGTATTTCAGAAAAAACAAGAAAAGCATGTTCGCAATGACAGTATCTCAAATACACAAAGGGTATGGACAAGTTTGGTGGCTGGTGCTACTGCAGGGGCATTAGCAAAAACAACAATAGCACCCTTAGATCGAACAAAAATAAATTTCCAAATTTCAAAACAACCATATTCAGCAAGAGCAGCAGTTGAATTTTTAATAAAAACACTTAAAACAGAGGGTTTACTTAGTTTATGGCGTGGTAACAGTGCAACTATGGTTAGAATTATCCCATATTCTGCTATACAATTTACAGCCCATGAACAATGGAAAAGAATTCTAAAAGTAAATGGATCAGAAAGGTGAATACATGTAGAACTATTAATTCATTAATACAGCTACGACTATAATTATTCAATGAAAATATTATTATGTGCAGACAGAAACCTGGATTGAACTTTTTGGCTGGTGCGTTAGCAGGTGTAACGTCACAAGGTATGACATACCCTTTGGATTTGATGAGAGCGAGAATGGCTGTGACACTGAAGGCTGAGTACAAAACCTTGCGACAAATCTTTGTACGCATTTACATGGAGGAAGGAATATTGGCCTATTATCGTGGATACACTGCAACATTACTTGGTGTCATTCCCTACGCTGGCTGCAGTTTCTTCACCTACGACCTGCTCAGGAATTTACTGCCTGGTGAGTCGGTTCTTTCACAAAACTTGTCCGATGCCGTGACGGTGCTTAACACGCAAAGAGAAAAATCGTGATTTATACAAACAAGAGATGGCTCGTGTATGATCGTAAAGCAGGGTACCCGTGGGGCACATCGGGACTGTTTCCCGATATTGGGACAGTACTTACTTTAATAGCGACGCTTGTCGAGACAAGTCCGATGGCGGTGTTTTTCAAGTGCGTGCTTCATGTTCGATGATGGCTACGTGTCGATGAACAGTGTACACGACGGTGGCTATTCCTGGGTTCTCGACATCACTGATTTGCGGCGGCATTGCCGGAATGGTTGCTCAGACTAGCAGCTATCCTTTGGACATCGTTCGGAGGAGAATGCAGACCTCGGCAATCAAGGGCCAGCACTATCATACGATTAGTTCGACTATTGTGAAAGTTTATAGGTAAGTTTAATCCAAATTGTCGCTTAATATTACTAACAAAAAGTATTCTAAATACATTTTTTCTGACATGACCCTACAAATGGTGTGTACAATTTTTGAAAATGATAAAACCACTTAAAAGTATACAGTTTTATAAGTTATATTCTGTTAAAGGGAGTAATAAAAGCTTTCACTCTAAAATATTATGTCACATTAAAAAAATATGTATTTTAAATCTTTTTCAGAGAGGAAGGTATAATGGCTTTCTATAAAGGACTGAGCATGAATTGGGTGAAAGGCCCAATTGCAGTGGGAATTAGTTTTGCAACGCATGATACAATTCGCGATACATTAAGGAAACTCATCACTCATCAAAACAACTCACCAAATTAATAAAATAGAATTCAAGACTATTGTATACATCTAAAAGAACTGAAACGAAACGGCTAATTATGGATTACAATAGAACGTCTAACTATAGATAAATAGTAAAATACTTTTATCTGCAGAAAAGACTTCTACTATATAAATATTCATAGAATTCATTACCATGCAAAACGCAGTAATAAGCAAAGTCATAGTTTAATAATTTAATAAAACTATGCTATTTTCAAAGAACACATTTCAAAGGACAGGGAGATACTAGTACAAATTGTTAATGTACATACTGTTATCTAAAATAATATAAAAACTGTTGAACAGCTAAAAATGCATATTTAAATCAATGATATTGCGCAAGTATTTGCTTCAACCTGTGCGTTATATTTGAAATGTTAGATTTATTGTATGGTCACAACCGTTTTATGAATTTCTTAATTAATGATACAAAACGGATAAAAACAAATTTCAAATTCACTTTAGCGTTTAAATCTTCAAGTTTGAATTTCATAGCATGTTATTGGTGATATTTTAACACTTAAATTGAAATATTTGTATCATTGATTAAATGGCAATATTAAAACTTGTATAACATAGCAACATTCTTTTAAGGAAAAAAACTCTGACAATAATCTTAAAAACATAATGTGCAATATTAAAAATCGGCACAATTATTTGTAAAGGAGCAAAGTATTTCTAACATTTCTTATTATATCTACTTTTTTTATACCATCATTTGTAGCAATTTTGTATTCTTGTGATGCTCCTCTTACTTTAATCTTGTATATACTCAAAATATTAACTTTAAACTTTATTATATTATAGAATATTTTGTTATTTAATTACTTCTGATTAATTGTTTAATAAAGGCATCAGTTTTAAAAAAATTCATTCTTTTAAACATAGGTACTTTTATCAAAATATTTTAATATCTATCATTTTTCAAACAAGTGTACTTAATTATTTCATATTTTTATAATAGATATTTCGATTGCCACAATACACCACACCTTATTTTTATGTGATTATGTTTCAATTTGAATGAAGTCAATTCAACTTAAATATACAACTGACATTTTAACTATCAGAGGTACTATAAAATGACTAGAAATAAAATGAAAAATAAAACGTAATACAGGAGTAAGTTTTTCCTATAATATTAGTAATGTTTATAAAATGTTACATATAATATGACAAGGTAATATTTAATTTGTAAAATACTGTTAAATTAACTCTTTATGTTGAATAAACAAAGGTATTTTTTAGAAAACACATTTTATTAAAATTTGACTAGCCTAATACTTCTGAACAGGTTATTGTGTTTTTCATAGGATCTGTATGATCATCAGTTAATTATTTAAGATATAAAAATGTAAAATACACCACTGTCAATATATACAATATAAATGAATCGATTTCTGTGAAAAGGCTTTAGCACTCCATTTCGACTGCTCTAATAAAGCAGATTCTAATGGAAGATTTGTTTAGTCTATCTTTATCATAAAAAATTATTTTACAACAATACGACATTATTTTGGTTTTGTTTCCTGATCATTTACATATCTTATATAAATTTCTCTTTCATCGTTTCCACCTGGTGGAATTTCAGCTTCATTTAAATATGAAACACCTATAGCAAGTACAGAACCATCGTGGCTGAAGCTAAGAGCTGCAACTCCAGCATTGTATCTATGAAACTGGCACAAACGCTTTTTGTTGAAACCATCCCAAATGTTAACATATCCATCTGAGCCACCAGTTGCAAAAGTATTGTATGTTGAATGAAAACTAATAGCATTCACTGGATATATGTGTTCCACATTGTTTTCTTTTATTCTATGACACTTAAAAGCATATTTCTTTTTCTGAGCCTCTGGTGTAGTATCTAAATATTCAACAGCAACGCGACCTTCTATACTACTAAGAACATATCCCTGAAATTCATTGAAAAATTAATGCATTGATGTAAAATACCAATTAAAATTAGAATTAAGATTAGAACTCACTTGTTCATTAGGAAAGCCTTTGATACAACGTGTTTGATATTTTAAACTACTCTCACGTCTTTGAAACATACCAGCCATATTCCTCAAATCCCAAATGCAAACTTTTCGTTTGGCTGTGCCCACTACAAATTTGTCCCCACATACGGACAAAGCAAGAACAACATCTGGCTGTAAATAGCTACCTACACAAGTGGGTGTTCTAGGATCCCATAATTTCACAGCTGCATCCCATCCACCAGTTAATATTGCATTTACTGCAGCACAGTATTCAATTTTTCTAATTGGTTTGTCATGTGTTCCCATTACTTGTTCTAAAAGATGATTTATATTCATTACATTTTTCATGTCATACAAAATAAAGGTACAAATTTAAAAATTATTCATACCAGTATTGCTATTAATATCGTACATCTTTAACGTGTTCCCTAAACCACCACTGTAAGCATGAACAGCGTCCTACAGAAAATCAATTCTTGTTTTTACTTCATCCTCGGTTTCGAATAAATATAATACAACAATTCACTTGCATTTTACATGTGTATTATTACATAAAAGATCATTAATCAAACAGGATCAATGAATATATAATTACCTGAAATGCTACATCCAGAACTGGCAAATCATGATTGTATTTTAATCTCATAGTATTAGCATGAATATCGTACAATCGTACAGTACTATCCCATGAAGAGACAAGAAGAAATTGTGTCGAATTCGGTCCGAACTCCACCGCCGAAATTGCATCGGTCGGTGGAGATTTTATTTTAAATTCTGTCCGAGACTCCATTCTTAAACAAAGAAAATAAGGGAAAAGTAATAATAATAATCTTTTAAAATTGTATTGTTAAATAAGCAAAATAAACATAACCTTCAAGCAATCCTATACCACATACATTTTAACGAAGTACGTTGATTTTAATTTCGTATTTCAATGTATTTCTTCACAGAAACAATGCAAATTTATACACTCTAACTACTGATATGTTAAATGGAGATAGATTTAAGTGAAAATTAAATATCATAAGAGTAACCAGAAACTTTCACATACACATAACACAAGCGATCAGGTGCATAAGCACGCTTATAATCATGGCTGCTTATATTATGAATTATAAATGTATGCAATGTTAGCAGATTGACGTTTACTTTAAAAATGAAACCACTGAATCACTGCACAAGCAAAATCTCAAATTACGACTTTCGCAGCTACACGAATTTTGTGTAGGATCGTTGGTAGAAATTTAAATTTCAGGAAATATTTAAGGCTCCATCTTTCTTTCTGTGCGTACTACATCCGGAACACATGGTCGTTTTCTAACCATAGTTGCAGCTTGTCGAGTTTACCGTAATGGTTATTTGAAAATATTGAATGGAATATAAAATAATCCAAGCATGGTAAGTTGACGTAATCACTCGGTTAAGTATAAGCTTTTTCAAAATTCTTTTGTGTATTTATGTAGTGTAATTTTTCATGAAACACTAATGCGGCGTAATTGTAACCATGACCGAGGAGACGATTTAATTTTGTAAATACTTCAAAATAAAGTTGAGATAATCTTCTCAGCTGTAACGTTAAATAATATGCATTTTTAAACGTGATTACAATGTGCTTATAGATTAATTCTTAAGATTCAGAGGTCAATAAATTTGTAATTATACGCGTATTTATAGTGACACGTGTAAAACACGTCTGAAGCTTTCTCAATGAGTTGTTTTTATACTATGCTATTATTCATTAAATAGAAATCCTATGTAAATTCTTTTTGTTAAAAGTATTAAAAGTATTTCATTTCATTGTATTTCTTTATTTTTGGTGCAATTTTTCAATAAAAATTGTGTAAAATATTTATGCAGTATTAATAAATACATTAAATGCCTTTTATGTAAAATATAATTAAGAACAAATCAGAACGTTATTTATTCAAAATTTTCATAAAAAATTATATTTTCTATGTTCTAGATTTTGAGTTATTTTATGCCTATCAGAAACAATTGAATTCAAATGAACAATCTTTGTGTTATGATTTCTTCTTAAAATTATGTGTAGTATAAATTTGCCTACTTGCAGTAACTTACACAATTATTTATAATTTAAATGTTTCAGTCGAAGCTATATATCTTATTCGAGCATGCAGCTGGGTATGCCGTATTTTCTGTCAAAGAATTTGAAGAGGTAGGAATGTTATTGCCTCAGGTCGAAGCATCTGTCACAGATTTACAACGTTTTAATGCAGTTGTAAAACTCATTGGATTCTCACCTTTCAAAACTGCTTTGGCAGCTCTAGAAAGTATAAATAGTATTTCTGAGGGAGTTGTTCCAGAAGATTTACAGTTGTTCTTAGACTCATGTATACCAAAGCCTGGAAAAAAAGAGAAAGTTGTACTTGGTGTCGCAGACCCAAAGCTTGGAGCCAGTATCACAGAAGCATTAAATATAAAATGTGACCATACTGGTGCAGTTCCAGAAATCATTAGAGGAATAAGATTTCATTTTCATAATTTGGTAAAAGGTTTCACTTCTAAAAGTTCTGGGGTTGCACAGCTTGGACTTGGTCACAGTTACTCCAGAGCTAAAGTTAAGTTTAATGTCAATCGTGTAGACAATATGATTATACAAAGTATAGCTTTGTTGGATCAGTTGGACAAGGACATAAATACATTCAGTATGCGTATAAGGTAACTATTTGGTATATGTGATTTCGTTTGTAAAAATAGTTAATAGAATTTTTTAAACCAATTGTAAAATAATGCATATATTAATTACAGAGAATGGTACAGTTATCATTTTCCAGAACTTGTAAAAATAGTTCCCGAGAACTATATGTATGCTAAAGTTGCACGATTAATAAAAAATAGAAAAGAACTCACGGAAGAGAAATTAGAAGCATTGGAAGAAGTTGTTATGGACAGTGCTAAGGCTCAAGCAATCATTGATGCATCAAAATCATCCATGGGAATGGACATCAGTCCTGTTGATCTTCTGAATATTGAAATGTTTGCAGCGCGCGTTATTGCTCTAGCCGATTACAGGAAACAGTTGGCAGAATACCTGAGATCTAAAATGGCTGGAGTAGCACCAAACTTAGCTGCGTTGATAGGGGACCAAGTAGGAGCCAGGTTGATAGCACATGCTGGATCTCTAACAAATTTAGCTAAATACCCTGCCTCAACCGTGCAAATATTGGGAGCAGAAAAAGCTTTATTCAGAGCGTTAAAAACACGAGGTAACACTCCAAAATACGGATTACTATTTCATTCAACATTCATCGGTCGTGCTGGTACAAAAAATAAAGGTAGAATTTCGAGGTATCTCGCGAATAAATGTTCCATAGCATCGAGAATCGATTGCTTTGCTGATATACCAACTAATGTGTTTGGTGAAAAGTTGCGGCAACAAATAGAAGACAGATTAAAATTCTATGAAACCGGTGAAATACCTAAAAAGAATATAGATGTAATGAGAGAAGCTTTAGAAGAAGCTACACAAATAGCAAGTATGGAAGAAGAATCGCCCAAAAAGAAAAAGAAAAAGGATAAGAAACGAAAAAGCGAGGTCTTTGAAAATGGAAAAGAAAATGGTGTCGTTGAAAATGGAGTAACAAATGAAACGGAAGAACCTGTAAAGAAAAAGAAAAAGAAGAAGAAGAAATCAAAAGATGTAGAGGAAGATGAGTAGTCTATACGTAACTTCTGTAGAACTTAAACGGTATGTTTGTATTACTATCTTTACTGAGTAAGTGATAACGTATTGTAGACGGGTGCCGTGCGCAGTAAGACTGTAATTACAATCTTTCGTCTACAATATGTACATCAAAATGACATTGAAATAGATATTATGAAATATTAATTACTATAAACAATTTAATTTGTAATTGCAATCATTATCAAATTACCATTTGATTTGCTAGCAATTTCAAATTTTAATTGTGAAATTATATTCAGAAACCTGACAAATTCGATTATAACGAGAAGACATATATATTATTTACTGTGTATATCCTATGACTCTTGAATTTTCTTTAAGAAATGTGTATTATTTTATGAGAGAATAACTGTAAAATATATTTTGTAACTTAAGTCATTAAGTGTATGTATATGGGCTTTATTCTTTTTTTTATTCCTTTCCAATTACTTATTATCTTGTGGATTGACAGTAATAAATTTATATCAATTTGTACTTACATTTATAATTTAGTAATATAAAATTATTCTTCAGTGTACATTAAGTTCTCAGTTTGTTCACATATACAATATAATTTAATTTAATCGACTTAATATACTAAAATATTTGAATATTAGACAACTTATCTTGTGCAAAATTATTATCTTTACACAATTTACTGTATGAGTTCTAACTATAATCTCATATGAAATGAATATTTATTATTGCACAGTCTATTTTTCATAATGTTATAATACTGTTATTGCAGTTGATCAATTCTTTTACAAATAGTAGTTGAAACAATATTTTTTATTTGTAAATAATGTATTAGTCACATTTTGTAGATATTTCATTCATTATTTTTTATTTCTACACTTCAAATTTATATCTAAAGGATTACGTTTTTTAAATTATCACTTCTTTTTTCAAATCCTTAGCAAATATGAAGATTATTTTCAAATTTTTATGAAATTTATTTAAAAGAAAAATAAAAAACAAAATATAATTAAAAATCAGTAAATGAAGTTTAAAAAAAAAGATAAAATTTTCATTTCATTATTACCATTCATAATTAAATATTGTATACTAAGGAAAAATAACACTGACTCCTAGTTTAAAAGGAAAATATTATATAACAGGACAATGGTTTGGACATTGTCGATACAAGGAAAAGGTACATTGTGATTGTAAAAAAAATAAATAAATTAATATAGCTAACAATTCGTATTAACACCAGCACCAATGAGCATTTAATAACGGTAAAACTGTGATGTAAATATAAATACCTGAATTAATAATTACAATTATCGCAACTACCGTAAACAATGTTCAGTCAAAAATTGACAAGTGAGCTATTGGTATCATTCACACGTATGCAAGATTCATAAGCGACTGTCCTGAATTTCATCAGAGGAACAATGATTTTCAACTCTGTAGTATTTTTTTTTTTTCGTTACACAAAATTGTAAGGCATATGTATGTAACTTGTAACTATGTATTCTTAACGCGCGATTAATATTGATATGTACCAGCATGTACGTATTGCTTAATAGTTTCAAAAACTGGATAACAAACGTAACTTTACATATATGAAGATTCAACAATAAAAATAATTTCTGAAACTTTTATGAACTAGTGAGTAATTGTAACTTGTTTTATACGTACACACTAGACCACTACAGATTTATACATTTATACATATAACAATCAAACAAACAGCATAAATAACAAATTGTAATAAAATAGAATAAACGAATTACTTGTAAAACGTACTATAAACAATATCATCGCGCGTAAATAGCACAAACATATAGTTTATACTTGTTATATTTCATTAGAATGACAAATATTATGCTTGATTCTTATTTATGAAATTTAGAATGAATAAAAGTTCCCATATTATGCAGTTTCTCTATCAATATGCCGAGTAAAAATTTATAAAACTTATTCACTAACAAAAAAAGGGATTCCTTTAATATTTACGATTCTAGTTTTGATCCAGTTTGACTCTATAAAAGGCCTCTGTAATTCTAGACTGCGATCGTGCCTCTGTATATTTAAATATTTAAAACGGTTTAAATGATGGTAATACCGCACTTATTCATATTGACTATACTTGCTTATGATTTGTACAATCATACATACATGTATATGTATATTAGTACATACATACGTATGTATAGTTTAATACTTTAAAAATATATTCCCATCTACATTAAACATTTTGCTTCATATAAAATGCTCAAATAATGGAAATGTAAAGGAGCTATTTTTCCCTTACAAGATTCAGTCTCTGATACTTGCATAGAAGCCTGTAAGTTAATTTCACATCATTTATGAAAATTGAAACTGAACTTGACAGCACATGAACAGTAAAATTACTTGATAAATGTGAAATACTTTCAATCGTACAGAATGTGTTTTTAGGGCACCTGTCTATAGACACTAATAGATTACCTAAATCATTCATTCAAGAAACGTGTAAATAAACTTTGAACTTTGCTGCAAATTCTGAAATAACATATAAATTTTAATTGCTTTAGTTTATATATAACAGACAATTATAACATCTACTGTATTAAAATACAACTAACTAATAAAAATATTACTACTTCAAATATTTAGTAAAGAAAAATAATGAATACAGCATGCAATTTTTCCAACACTCGTTTACCAATAAATATTTCAATACCTGAATGATTCATAATAAATTATTCTACGATATATATTTCAGTATCATGCAGCAAAGATATCAAATTACTGATAAAGAGCACACATAAAGGTAAGTATTACTTAACAATCTAGTAGTTAATACTTAATCATTAATAATTATCTTCTGTTTTTTTAATAATCGGACGAACAATCATTCGGAAAGATATGCATTTCTTCACTGTTAATAACAAATAACTAAGGAAATGCTATTTAATTTTTACATTCTTCGTCTACTTTACAAAAATTCTAGAATATCATTCAATCACAAAGATGATTAAATTTTCTTCATACTTATATAATTATGCAACTACAAAGTTCTTAAATAATTTACAATGGATCATAAACGTATAACATTATTAAATCACCAAGCTGAGTGGAGCGCTTTTAAAGCGCTGGATCCTTCCATTGCGCTGATTTTGTGCTTCTGTGCTTCTATTTTTTTTTAAAAAGTAATAAGTTTTTATATCCTGCATCATGTTTTCATATATGTCTATATTTCCTTATATAATACTAATTTTGCATGATCACCTTTCGTGCAAAACTAACTACAATAGGGAAGCACTTATTATTAGCGATGTTATTGCGTCTTTCTATTTCCTCTTTATAGACGAATATCATCAACGTCAAATGTTCTTAATAAAAAAGTGAAACGATTTTTACATTGTCACATGGCCAATCCTAGACGCAGCACTTTAAATGCTGCAATAACTTTGTTTCCTACATTCAACCCTTGTAGAATCATTTTCCATTTATATGGAACTTTAAATGACATTTAACAGAATATCTCATATCCAGTAGTACGTAAAAGTAGTATACTACATTCCCTCAAGTAATCTATAATTCATGCATACATCCTTATGATACATTATACACATAAGGCATAATCCCGATTCTCGTCATCATAGATTGTAATTTACATTATGTATAAAACGTTTAAGATGAGTCTGCCCGATTTGTTCCCGCACGATTTCCAAATAACATACATATTTATTACAAAAGTGCAATATTCATATTGCGGAATGTCAGTGGGAACATACTACCTACAATTATCACTTCAGGAAATACATACATGCTTACAGATGTATTAAAACTTAGTATATAGAGCTGCTCTAAATATTAAACTCATCATATTTTATGTTGCACTCATCACAATGACACATTGTACGTTTTTTTAAAAAAGATTGCTTTTCTTTACGATTGCTGGATGAACGTAAAATAATAATAACAAAGTTTATATTGCAGGATACTAACAAAATATTCAACTCGAAATTATAATATGTATATAAAGTTCAGAAATTGAAAATATGTCTTTTTCAATTTGTTGTGAACACATAATTATGCAATATATATTTCCACTGATCAGTTTACTTTAACATTTACAATACGCAATTGTTTACAGTTGCACCCTGTATGTACAATCAGACTGCTCCACCCAGAAAATAGAAAATTTCTTTCTTTTTAAGTCATTTCGTTTATGCCTTAGATTTTGCAAGTAACAGCATTCACTTATTGTAAAATTTTCACTGAAATGCAGGGAAAAATGCTGGATTCATTTGTTGCTGTTTTTGCTGTTGAGGTTGAATCATAGGTGATGTATACCCCATTGTTGGTGCTAAAATGATTATACTTTCTTTCCTTCCAATTCAATTACTACATATTATATAGTATACTTTACAAAATCCAATGCATTATTTGAATAAGTACGTTAAATTATGATATAGTAGAAATCATATATTAATATTTAAGTCTTGCTTCAAATTATTTTGTACCTTATACTTAATAATTTTTCAGATATTATGATACATTGAATTTTGAAGAGTTTACTAAATTATAAGAAAATTTTGATTATAAATAGTTAACTTAAACTTAAATAGTTACTTACATGTAAGTTTGGGTTGATGTTGTGGGCTATTGCTTGCCAGTTGATTCATTGTTGGTGCAGGTCCCGAATGTTTAGCTTTACTTCCCATTATATTGTCAAGATCTATATTTAATCCCGAACCAGCCCATGTGGAACCAACTTGAGCAGATGTATTACTTGGTATTTGATTTTTGGAATTGGTAGACGTAGGAGTAAGAAGATTTGTGACAGGTGACAATCCAATTGATCCTAAATGTGACATTTCTTTTAGTTTTAGTACCCCATTCCTCTGTTTAGTACCATATTATTATACATACACAAAGATTCATAATATCAAGTTATTAAGTAACAGAAAGGTGAAAATGTATGAAAGTTAGTGATACACAAACAACTGTATATTTTTTATTTAATATGTGATATAGAAAACTATTACAATCTTCTGCAAAAATCTACTTATGAACTGTAATTAAGTATAATAAATCATGAAATAATACAAAAATTACTTTAATAATTATAGAGATATATAACAAAATTTTAAGATGATTTATATATTTGTTACTTATTTTATAGTTTTTTAGATGATTTTTTATGTATGTTATTTCACTTCTATTCATAATTAACTATTAAACGTTGAACTTATAATGGAATCAATCAAAGACACTACTTTAATGCCTAAACTTCTACATTCTTTATCATGATCTCCACTGATTACATTTTGGGATAAATCTAAGAGCCATAATCTTATTTCCATAATGGTATCAAACAATTCATTTATAATCGTATCATTCGGTACTGCGATAAGTACGGCTGCAACATTTTCTATTACTGCTATTCTAACTTTTGCTTGATCGTGGTATCGTAGTGACCATGATAATTCTAGAACTTCTTTTCCCATTTTAGAAGTCAACAAACAATTTTGTGCTGCTACCATTATAGTAGATAAGGTTTTCAGAAACCGAATTAATAAGATATTTTCTTGATCTGAAAAAGTCTGTAGTCCGCTATTTAAGCAAGTCCCTTGTTTACCAAAACGATATAAAAGTGGATAGAAAAATGAAGAGGCGACATTTCCAAATTTATTCTCAAACGTTTTGGGGGATTTTGTACTACGTGCATATCTTTTTGTGTTGAATTCAATCCTCTTGTCAACAATTTCTCGCCAATCTTCTCGAATCTGATCCTCTGATTTTTCGAATTCTTCAAAATCATCACTGTATAAAATACTGTATTGTTTACTTTTTTCCGTGTTAATAAAAAGCGATACTTTATTTGAAATTTCCTTTCGTTTTGGTTTTGCTTCTGATTCGTTGATTGTATCTTCTCTATGTTCATCAATTGGAATTCTCGATAACCTTCTTGCTGATTCTGCTAATATATCTAGGAAAAACAATCGTTGGCTTACGGAATACTTATCCACTTCCATGTAAAATTGTTTACATAAATATTCAGCACATTCTTTGGGGTAAATAGTTACTATAGCTACACAAGACTTGAACGTTAATACTTCAAAGTTTTCTACGTAACAAGATTCTTTGAGTGTAACCAAAAGCTCTAATAATTCAATAGCAAATGATACGTCATCGCCTGGTAATTGTGATAATATTAATTCTTCACAAACTTCTAGCGATTCTGAGAAGATGTCGGGATTTGTTGAATTTTTCTCGTTTACTAAATTATCTCGCAAGTCTCGTAAATAGGCTGGTCGTAATTTTTCTGAGGCTTTTGTATCGTTAGACAGATCATATGGCACTAAATCATCATCGCTGTCCAATTCTAAGTCATTCTCAGTGTTATCCTGGATCGGTGCATTATTTTTGAAAATTGCTTCTCCTGTTACATCTGATTCTGGTCTAGAGACTTCTTTATTCTCATCATCATTCTTATTATCTATTTTATTTTTAGGTAGAAGATTACACTCTATGCCTAGTTTATACAGTTTTTCATCCCCTGTTGTATTGAGCTCAATATTTTCAGGAATTGAATCATTGGTTTTAGTTTGCTCCTTTGTTTCTGAATTTTCTTGCGTGGTACCGAGGCTTTTTAAAGATTTTACTAATTCAATTACCTCGGTTGGCATACTGTCGTACTCGAAGGAAAGCTTTGGTGCATCATCTGACTCGGACAATTCCTTAGTGAAAATTTCACCAATACACATTCCCATTGCTCTTAAAATAATATGTGTACATTCAAGGTGAACTGATATGCCACTGAACAGCGATCTCTGAATATTATCTTTTTCATTCCTGCTCAGATAATTTTTTGATTTTCTTATACACATAATTATTAATTTTGTAATATATTTGTGTTGCTCCACAGAAGTATGATTTAAAGCACTTTTATCACCCCAAACGTCCAGAAGTTTCATTGATAATTCCATTAAGATACGATTTTCATTACAAAATTGCGATAAATATGAAATCAAATTTATAACTACAGTTTCTTCATTATAATAACACATTAAAGGAATCTTTGTTGTTAATATGTATTTCCAATTTGAATTTGACAGTACATTGCCAAAAATTGGGTGCACTCCAAATTTGACATCACAATGTTTTAAAAATAATACAGCTATTGGTTCTATACTTTGTGTATGTAATGTTTTTAAGATTCTTTGTATTAATTTTTGTTCATCATTTTTGTTTTGGTAACACCATTCTGCTAAAATGTTTGTAAAAGGCAATAAATTTTCTGATTTTGTAGTAATTATTAATTTACTGATCAGATACGAAAGTGATTCTGTTTCTACTTCGACTCCATAGTGTAAACCAGTATTTAGAAAAGATATCACACAAGCAACATGAAAACTTATAATCTTAAGATATATCTGGGGATGAAAGGTATCGAATGTTTTGTCTTTTAGCTTGTTAGCGACGCGATTAGGTAATGAGACCAAAATCTGCACTACATTTCGCCATGTTTGATCTGACTCCTCTTCTTGCCTTATATTCTGTGTTTTACATTTGCTTATACTTATTATTGCAGAAAACAACGCGTCATTCTTAACTAATAGCTCCAGTAATTTGGAGATAGTAAAAATTTTCCATTCATCTTCGGTTTCTTTCAAAGCAGAAGTTAAAGCTGTTAAAGACTCAGCTAAAATCGGCAATGTTGCACCGTTGACAATTATCAAATCTTTAACTATTGGATCTAAAGCATTTCCTTGCAGTGGCCAATTGCGATCAAATTTTTCGATAACATCCTCTACAATTCTTCCATATAACATACAATCAACTTCTGGATCATAGTCGAGGTTACAGTATTTTTGTGGTGTAAGTGAACCAGGTAAAAATTTAATATAGTTAGAAATATATGACTTCAACTTTTCCAAACTATTATGACTTTTGATAGCACCCATGCAACATAATTCTTCCAAAAGTCGATTTGCAGCAAGTTTCGAATGATTTTCAGTTGAAGTGATGCTTTCCTCCATCTTGCACACTGTAAGGAAAGTCTCTCTTGGGGGCATTATACTATCTTTAAATACATCTTTGAAATAAAATAAAGCATGCATAAAGTTTTGCAACGAAAATTTATATTCTTTTAGCCAAAACAAGTTAATTTGTAAGACAACATACGTAGCAAAAATATTTCTATGGCTACATGCACAGAAAAAGATTTGATGATTTAGTAACTTTGTAGTGTATTTAATTTAATTATAACCTCCAATTTCATAAAAATATAATATACATTTATTTAATATTAAGATATTTAATTATTAAATATTACTAAATCATTAAATCATAATTACATTTTTGTTAATTTTAAAACATGCTTACCTCCGTGGCTGACCATGGTTGGTGGTGAGTTCATATTCATAAAGAGATTGGAGTCATTGGTATTGTTTGTTCGCCTATCAGCAGGACCAGTGGTTAAACAATTTAGGGTATCTAAATCCGTTAAAAGGTCTGCATTTGAAGGTGCTAGAAACAAAATTTTACATTATGACTATTTTACAGCATAACAATAGAATATCAATTGACAGTGATCATACATACCTATATTGTTATTTAGCGGTTGTTGACTACTCAGCATTTGTGCTGGCTGTAGAGTATCAAACAGATTATTACTCATGTTTGAATTTTGAGAAACTGTATTTCCTGGACTCATAGATGTAAAAGATGTATTTACTGGTTGAGAGTTCATAAACACAGAGTTATTCACATTATCTGTTACTGGACTATTAACGTTTGGTATTGTTGCTCCCATTAAATTTATTTGCGTTTGTGGCAATTGTGACTGTACCGAAGGATTAGATATCGCAAGAGAAGAGTTAAAAGCAGACGTGAAATCCGCAAATTCGTCATTGCTTTCTTTCGTTTTTACTGTAGGAGTACCAAATGCACTAGTAAAGTCTCCGAAATCTACATTTACATTTTGACTTTGCACAGTGGATTGAGTATTTGCTCTTGGATTAAAGTCGTCGTCATCATCAACAACAGATTTCGTAGTATTCTCGTTTTGAGAATCAAAAATATCATTTAAAATATCGTTTTTACTTTTTTGTTTCATAGGCAAAGACAAAGTGGTACTTTGTGATCCAGATATACCATTCTGTAAACATAATTTAATATGTAATATTACAAAATTTACAATTCAAAATAATAGTTTGAGTTAAATGCTTTTTCACTTACATTCGATTGTTCTCTTCCATAATTCGCAGCAGCGCCTAAGTCTACCTTTTTAATAGTTCGTGTTGTTCGAGCTGGTGAAGCATTGTTTGTAGTTGTAGATATAGAACTGGTTTTATTAACACGATCTGTGGGATCCATTGTATCTCTGTATTCTCTACCTCCTCTTTTTGGACTGGGATGAACATCATTATCTGAATCTTCCCTTTCGCCATCATCACTATTGTAAAAAAATAGCGAAAATAGGAAATAAAAACTACTGCTAGCTTCAATTGAAAAACGTGTAAGAATTAAAATTTACCTATTATTTGTATCTTCAAAGCCTTTGCTTCTACTATCTCTATCCCAATCATTGTAAGTATCTATATTACTTTTGCCCCACTTTGGACTGTCTGTCCATCTATCTCCACCACCAAATCGCATACCCATTGCTTCACTTGATAAACCCACATACTTGTCCTTATTTTTCTTAGCTTTTTTCCTTTCCTCTCGCAACTTTTCATCATCTTGAATGAAGTCGATTAATTCCCTAACTTTATGCCTAATATTTATCCCTTGATCTTTTCCAAATTCATCAATACAAGTATAATTTTCCAAAGATCGGAGATCATAAATGTGTTCTCTCGACGATGTAACCACTCGCTCTGAACCATTACGAACTAGGTAATTTAAAAGTAAAAGGGACTGCAAAAAGAAAGAACAATCATTAATTTTTAGACCTTTGTAAGAGTTATTACACTATGTTAGAATACAAACTTAATAAAAAAGATTACATTGATTTGATTTATATTTATCCACCTAGTTAAATTCTAGAAAAAAATACTTATTTTTCAAATATAGGGTTGAGGTGCAAATAAATATACCTTGTACGTTCGACGCCAATTCCGTTTTTCTTGCAACATCCTTTTCCACAACATGGACATTACCTCGGGAAATTGCTCGTACGTGAATGTGGCCTGAGCCAGTTCTTGCATCATTGCCCCTGAAGTAATACATGCGGTACAATTAATTTCGCCATGCATCGAACTCCGAAAAGGGATAAAATTACACAAGGTTCCAGTGATCATTCTTCTTACAAACGCATGTACCAAAGAACAATGTGTAAAAACTTTTAACGATATTTTAAACGAATACGAGTTCGACGGACTCGAGATTCAATGAATATTTCAAACAAAAAACAAACCATGTATTAAACAAATGTTTCAAAGAAACATTTCTAACGTCTTTCACATTAATATTTATTATACGAAAAATTAGGTCAACAAATTATAAGATATTGAAGTCTGCAAAGTCGTTTTCGGTAACACAAAGTTTCAACTTTGTCAAGTCACATGAAATCGAAAGCAAAATGTTCAACTTCGCATAAGTTGATGTAAAATTAACTTATGAATGTTTGGTAATGTTTATTGGTAGAAAATTTATTTTATAAAACTATGAGCTGTGTATTTGTTTGGCCATTAAAATCCGTACCGGTAGGGCCCCATGCATCATCATTTGTCGCCTCTCGAACTTTGGCCTCTGTTTCCGTGTAGTTCATTACTACATTGGTCCTGCATAAACAAATTTTCAGTGCGTTAATGAATCACTGTTAACGACCTTTTGAGAGGTATAGAATAGCGTATGCGGCGATGCTATATAGGTCTATATTCTACATGCAAAATTACTTTCACTGTGTTCAAGCGGATCGCGTGAACACCTGTTAATTGCGCAATAGTTCTCCGCCTATGCTCATACACAATACTTATCTGTTTTCACTGTTCAATGTCATACGCATTATTTAATGGAATGCCAACGGTGATTGCAAAACTGAATGTTACTGTATAAAAATTTTATCTGTGAAAATATTCTATTAAGAATACGTATAACGCACAATAACATTCATCTTTATCAGAATCTTAACGACCTTATATTAAGTATTAACGATTACATTTGAAAGTGAGCATTCCGTCTTGTGAAGATAACGTTTAATACTTCACGTATTTATTTCACGTTCAAACCTTATGCATTTGATTGTTATCAAAACGTTCGAACAAGGTCTTCGAAATACATCTCGCATGTTTATCTTCTTCCAAACATTTTTCTGATAAGAAACGATAGTGTATTAGAGATTTCTAATGTTACTTTACAAACCTCACGTTTTTATAATTCATTAGAAGTATCATTATCGAATAAGTAAAACGTATGTTAATTTAAAACAGTAATTACAAAATATATTTAGCTAATACCGCTGCGTTAAATTATGTATAATTAAAATACGTATAAATCTCTTTTCCAAAAGGATAAAGAAAAAGTACGTTCACATTTATTCGGAATACAATTATAAGTTAAGTAGTATCCTGCATTTTTTTCTTTTATCTAACTTATTTCCAGGTTTTAAGTTTAACTTTCTTATAATTTCCCTAATTCTATCATCAAAAGTGAAATGTTTTTAGTGTTTAAACACTGGAATTTAGTAATCATTTGTAAATAAATTTGTGAATGATTGTACATGTTATTACAAGTACTAATAAATGTGTTTTAATTATAATATTATTCTTGACAAAATTCTTCAAGCTCGGTTCTTCATAAGAAACAGCAGTTGAAATAACGATCGTGTTTGGAATCGGAAATCGTGTACAGGTTTACGAATTGCATTCGTATTCAGAAAGCGCTGCTAGAGATAATAGTGTCCTTCCGCTACTCGGTTTCCAGGGATTGTGAAGAATCTCATATTTCCGATCGCGATCTTAGATCGGTCCGTGTTCATTTTTCCAACCGTGCCATAAATATAATTAACGATCACGCGTTAGAAATAAAACTTAGATGTTACGTCAAAATAATAAAAAACGGGGGAAACCAGGGGATTAAATATTATTGGAAGAAATAGACTGTACCTGGTGTTTGAGAACC
The DNA here is from genome assembly GCF_051401765.1 of Calliopsis andreniformis. Classification (NCBI taxonomy): domain Eukaryota; kingdom Metazoa; phylum Arthropoda; class Insecta; order Hymenoptera; family Andrenidae; genus Calliopsis; species Calliopsis andreniformis. The sequence goes on along the minus strand of NC_135073.1, from coordinate 8,925,307 downwards.
ACTATTAACTCAACATTAAAAGCGTGCGTGTATGGTGCATAAGAACCGGTACTGTAACTACATTTACACACCCCATGATTACATACAAAAAAAAGAAAAAGAAAAATGGATGAGGGAGAAAGAGGATGGAATATGCACCCGATTGTGATATCTTTTTTCACTTTCGATTTTTACGAATATTTTTCACGCGCGTTGACTACCGACAGCACGAAAGCGTAACTTAATAAACAGGTGTTAATACGATACGCAAAAATTCCTAACATTCTTCGATGTTGAGAAGGTAAATATTAGGAAGACCGAAAAGAAACGTATTATTTTTATTGTTAAAAAACTACATTAACTGTAGTTTCCATATGAAAGCTTGTTCACATTACGTAGTTAAATTATTTGACTTCAACTCGTTTGGATTTGAATAACTTGAAACTACTTCACCAACTGGAAAAGTCTTTAGAAGCTTCAGGTGAAATAAATAACAAGTTAATAGTGGTAAACTAGTTTGGAGTCGTTTGAATTTATGTAACTTAACTAATGTAAACGAGGCTTAACTTATTCTAAAACGTAATTTTATTATCGCGTACAGTTTCACATCTATCTATTACTTTTTCAATGTCACTTATAAAAATTAAACGACTTTAAATAGAAAAATAAAATAGTACATTTCTTTCCGGTTTCTCTGACAAGAATAAATAAATTAAGCGAGTATTTTTTGATAATCGATCGCATCAAAATATTTTTTATAGCCATTTGTATTAATTTCCGTATTATTTAAGAACTACAGTACTTTTGAAGTAGCTTCAGTTTTCTACCACTGGCGTACCCTCGACGATTGCATCGAATTGCTTTTATTAAAGAAAACTGGTATTTCATCTATATAGCTCATTTCCTTCCTCTTAAATATGCAACACTTTCTTAACTAGTAGTCTAACTTATCCCGGGGAACAACCTGTTCGCTAGCTTGTTAGGGGCAGGTTATCTGCTAATACCAGTCTATGCCACGACGAAATACCACTTTTTCCCTTCTCATTCCTACTAAAAAAATAGCAGCAATAATCCGACAGTAAATTCGCAGGCAAAATCATTCGCCAGACAAATGACCGAATAACCAATACGAACGATTATTAACATGCATGTCGCAAAAATACCATCAGAGGAATGCAAAGTAAATATACATAACACAAAAATAAACGTCTTATGTAATTAAAAATCACGAGCCCCGCTTCTCGAATGACTGTCTATCAAAAATCGCTCCCCATATAGAGTCAGAAGCCCCTCTTGTTTACTTTGTCATGCATAACCAATAAAATGGAATAATTTCATGGCCCTTACAGTAGCTAGGGTAATAATAACAATGATGCGTGACATTAGCGAAACGTATAGGGAAAAAATAGCTAGGTTATTTTCTATTTTTCCAGTGCCATAAAAGACGTTCCGCGTCATGCGACCCAGAACTTCATCCTCAATCAAACGATCCTTCTCGTCACCTCAGCGACTGATAAAGAGCGACAGCGTAATCGTCGCGAAATGGTAACGAGCAAGCTCGTACGAAAATAAGTTGACGGGAGCCTTGTTTCCTTTCAGGGATTTCCGATCACGCGAAAAAGGCGATTTTCGAGGGGATCGTGGAACCACGAAGCGATGCGTCGGATAAAACAGACAAATTATCAGCGAACGTGGAATTAGGGACGGGTCGAAAATCGCGTAGCGTGTCGGAAGCAAGTAGAGTGGAATGCGTCGAAAAAAGTAAAAGCAAGGTTAGATCGCGTGTAACTGACTTAATCGTACTTACGCCTTGTCCATTAACTCCCGCACTTTCCACATGTTCATCATTTTACTTTACTCGCTTTGCACCGAGTATAACGCGCGTTACCCGCGGAAAAACTACAGAATTTACAATGTTTTATGTTCACCAGATGTTTTTGGGAGCATTTGATGTCGCGACGGCGACGGCGAACGGAACGTCACCAGGCGGTGGCCATGTTATCCCTTCCACGTTCCACAGAACTAATAATCGTCACAGGTGTTTAACGTCTGCCAACCTCTCTTCTCGTTATCGCGCGAGCCCTTCTGCGTCACGGTATTCACGGTTCCCTTATCTTCCCGCGATATTAAGCGCCACCGCAAGAATCCGAGGGCTCAGAACCATTCAGAAACCGTACGGAGGATCGAGACCAATTGGTTTACATTCACCAGAACGAATCACTGGACGCGTTCACCTTGACGATTATGAATCGCTGATTTCTGCTAGCCAATTATTTATCGGCTGTAATTTATTCGTGTCTGATGATTAGGTATTGGAAATAGGATTGTCATTCTTTGTGTCTCGGTACGTTTAGGGTGATTTAAATATATCTTTTATTTGAACTGTTGCCAACTGAGTATTTAAAAAATAGCGATAATCGTATTATCTAGATTTCATGGTGTTTTGGAAAGATATTTTAAATGGAGCTTTTACTGTTTCAATTTGGGGTTCAATGTTCCCGCTGGTATCGATAATAAGTTATTAAATATTTGTTATTGCACTTGTTTTTTTTTATTTTGTATCGTGCAAATGGAAATATGATTGATGATAATTGGAATAGGGTAAAAGAAATTTTTTAATCTATTTAAATGTAAGTTAAAATGACAGTACTATCTTTGAATATGTGAATTTGTTTTAATAAATAATAACGAAATTTTTGTAACAAAATGTTCCAGTTGTATATTATTCTTTAATAATAGATGTTAGGAAATGTTATAACACTATTTAATGTAAAAACTATCATTTTGTATTTTATATTATCGTAAAACAACGTTAAATGTCTATGCACTATAAAAATATAATTTTTCAATACTATTCGGATGTTAAGGAACTTAGGAGAATCGGTTAAAGTTCTTAGCCCTCTAGTGATAAGTGCTACAAATATCCTTATTTCATTTTATCCACTAGACTCTCTAACTTAATATTGTTAATGGTACACCATAGATAAATAATAGTATCTTTTATAGATAGGTATCTCACGGTTTTATTGAACAATTTTGCAGCGCCACGACTGACACTTGTGAACCAAAAAGGAAGCAGAAAACTGTGATTATTTGAATTTGTTAATAGTTTATTTATTTATACAATTAAGTTCGTTAAATCCTTTTTCGTTACTGGTAGAATAAAATTTAATTTTCTCAGTAAAGCTGTTTTGTAACACTCCTCGATTTTTTTCTCATTTTTCTAATTTATGAATGTAAAAATTGAGACACTAACTCCACTGGTGACATGTGGTATGAAGCTTACCTCTGGTCACAAATTTTGGTGGGAGTGCCTTGGTTGGATTGGCGGAACGGTTGCATACAAATCAAATACGAATGAATGAAAATATATCATGTAACTTGTTTTACTTATCAACCAATTATTTTAATTAGTTTATAAAAGATGAATTGTATGCGCGAACGTATGAACGTAGTAGCATAGTGAATAGGACTAGATAGAATGAAACTAACCGCATTCGACGAAAGGATAACGAGCGTGCGTAACTGGATTCAAAAGATGTCAGAACGTGTTTAAATTGCCGTTACCGCGATGTTGACAATGGAAGATTTCAACGATAATGTGGACGGTAAACTGGCTTTTAGAATGCGAAAAGTCAATCCAGAACAATTCCACACTCTTGTCAAAATGCATTTGTCTTTTGAATTGGATCTCAATACAGAGGAGTAAGTCAATAATTGTTATTGTAACTTTGCTTTGTCTTAATTTTTTTGTTGAATAAATTTTTTAATGACGTTAAAGCAATCTCTTTAAGTTTGTATATGATATCAAATCTTTCAGCAATGATTGTATTAATGAAAAAGCAAAATTAAAAAAATGGGGACTGTTGAGCTTTACAAAGAAACCTAAGTCAACGATCAATCTGCAGAAAGGTGCAGAAGGTGCTAGTTTGTCGGAAGATGGGATTAATCAAGTAAAACAGTTAGCAGAGTATTTATCCAAAGAGCAGAGTAAGTACAAATTCTATTTAGTTTATAGTAGTTTGTTTTTTCTAAGCAGTATAGTGTCTGATTTATTATATAAATAAAGAAATGTAATTCTTAGCATATACATTTTTAAGAACTATGAATTCTATTGGACCTTTATTTTTCTGTTTTTAATAATTTTACAGATATTGTACAAGAAGGTATATTTAGACGTACTGGTAAATTGACGAGACAGCAAGATTTAAAGACTGCATTATATCAAGGTATTCCTTTGGATCTTGATGATGGTCGATATAGTGTACATGACTGTGCATCTGTATTAAAAGGATTTTTAGCAGATTTGCCTGAACCATTACTATCAGATTTGCATTATCCTGCACATTGTCAAATTGCTGGTAAAATATTTCCTACATCTAATCATGTATTTTTTCATATTTCAGCTGATCTTATGATTTTATATATTCTTTATTTCTCTAATTTTTTTATAATTCATTACATATTTTTATTTCAGAATTGTGTAGCTCAGATGTCAGTGGAAATGACGCACGGTTATTAAGGTCTTTACAGTTACTTTTGTTACTTTTACCATCAATGAATAGAATATTGCTCAAGTGTGTTTTAACACTCCTTAATAAGACAGCTAGCTTTGAATGTAAAAATAAAATGAATTGTGATACACTAGCCACTCTTTTTACACCACATTTAATGTGTCCAAGGAAGCTTTCACCAGAAGCTTTACATATCAATTCTCAAACTTTATCATGCTTAGTTGCATTTATGATTAGGAAAGGAATTGAATTGTTTGAAATACCACCTAAATTGGCTACAGATATTAGAGCCTATTGGGTAGAACAAGAAAGAAAGTTACTGAGCCCAAAGAAAACTGATGTAAGTTTTCTTCATATATTAGTTGAATAAGTTAACAGTTATACATAATTATTTTAATTATTTTATTATTCACGATTTTAGTTAAATGAATCCATACCAGATACAACTGGTACAGCACACACTGTTTTCAGTTTTGTGGATCATAAATTGACAGCAAAAGCAAACTCTACACAAGACACTCAAGCAGCTCTAGCACAACTCTATGCTCATATACAAGCAATGCCAGAATCGGCTAAAAAGCGCAGGCTTGTTAAACAATTTAATAAAGAAAATGGTCAAGGCACTCCAAGACAAGTTAAACATTGTCGAACTAAGAGTCTTGGAGATTCGATTAAGAAACATATATTTCAAAAGAAAATCTTAGGTCACAAGAAGTTCATTGACATCAATATAGGCTGCAATATCACTAGATCAAGTAGTGAAGAAAATATGTTGTCAACGGTAAGATACACACATAATTTCTTTCTATAACTTTTTAACAGCATGATTATGTTTGTAATAATATCTTGTAATTAATGTACCGTCCTCGCATGTTTGTTACTATACAGAATCTAGAAAAGTCATTGCTTCAGAAAAAAGTTCTGTTTTGCAAATCAGATGATGAACTTAGCATGGAAAATTGTGAAACAAATAATGACAGCCTTCTTCATACTAAACATATTAGTAATAGCACTGGTAGTCTTAATACTCCCACAATGAGGAACTACAAAGATAAGAGAAAGACTATGTTGATGAGATTTGTAAATATAAAGGAAGAACAAATTGATGAAAAATATCACGAATGGAGTATGAACAAAACAAATGATTCTGTAATTTCAAAAACTGATGATGAAAATCTATCCTTAGAAGGTGTTATTAAAGACTTGGAACGAGGCGATAATACACCAATTAATACTGTTAAACTACCTAGGCAACACAGTGAACCACCAGATATGTATTCTTCTCAGTCCACTTTGTACGAAACCAGAGAAAATGAATTGATCAGACAAAGTTCAGAACCTACCTTGTCGATATCGAAAGCTACTTATGTAGATATGGCTTCCCCTTCTAAGAATTATGAAGCCAACAAGAAATCAGTAGAACATTCAAAAATTGAATTGCACAGTGATAGTGCATGCGCTCATTTGTCTCCTATCGTGAAAAATAGGCTTTGGAATGTGTATGTTGCCCATACATCAACGCCATCAAATTTGCTGCGCAAAAGCTTAGTTACTAATGATTATATGTTAACTCCTATTACTAACAATGATAAAAGCATGAGTCCAATTACACAAAGTGCAACCAAAATGACGAAAGCTATGCAGGTATGTGCTCACTATGAACAAAGACGAACATTTCATTTACAACAAGTAATATTTGTTAATTTACATTCATTTTCACGTTAATTACAGGAAACAATGATGACACCACGATCTAGGAAGCCAGTAATGATGGTTTCTGGTTCCAATCTATGTAATCTAGCCACTGGTAATAACAGCTGGAACCAGTATAGTTTACCTAACAATATGCACGGGACAAACATTGACATGATTGGACAGATGAACTGTACTTCAATTCTAGAAGAATCTCAGAGGCCTAATAGTACAGGAAGTGAAATCATTTACGGGGAAAGTATTGATCTGGAAGATAAAGAAAATCTCGGCAGGGACGTGACAGAGAAAGGAAAGTTTATTTCATCCATTGCGGATGATCGTTACACAGTCACTCAACAGAGTACTATGTCTATAACGAGTACATTTAGAGAATACTTGTTGTCTAGGAGCGTATTAACTGCTAGTCCTGTTGATCTCAGCTTCACATCGCGTACAGGTGATTTTGAACAGTCAGAATCTGACTTGAATATCTTAAATGAAGATGGTCTCTCTGATAGTTTATTATGTTGCTTAAATGGAAATCATCCAGAATCTGATACTTCTGGTATCGGTTCTGGAAGTACTAATAGCGTAAACAATTCGTCGGAAAAGAATGACGAAGCTACAAGTTCGCCAAGGAAGCGGGCAACTAGCTTACAGCGTAATGACTCGAAAAGATCAGTAAAAGAAAGCAGAATGTTGAAAGGTATACGAGGGCAAGGTTTCAGGCATAAACAATTAAGCGAATCAACATTAAATTCAGTTAAAGTGAAAGATACGTTTCAAGAAACTTCATTTTGATTTGTAAAGTGGTATACGTAAAATATAAATCGAAATCAACGTATTACAACACTACAATGTTAAAGATACGTTAACTTCTACATATGAATTGAGAGATATGGTTTTCCTTTAATTTATTAATGTTTTTTAGTTTAAAAAAAACTGACAATAATTAATACTCTGATAGGAACCTAAAATATTAATAGGTTTGACTGCCAATGGTGTTTGATAGCAAAGTTATATTATTTTATTGTATAAATTTGAGTCTTCAACCTTTTCTTATTTTTGTACGTCTATAATAAAAAAAAAGACTTAGCACATTTTTATGTGATACAATCAAATTCGTAATATGTATATGAAAAATAATTTTATATTAAAGTTTAACACATTTACTATATATTTCATAAAAGTTTATACCGCACATATTTTGTTAATTTATCAATCTATAAATAAACTTTTTGCACAAGAGTGTATTGACTGGTTTGGCGAACTTTGTTTTAAAATACAATATGGAATCTTATGGGAATTTACATCTGATATAGATACAGAATTAATTTCATAACTTTATTAATTGGATAGTTTCATTGCATATAATTATGCAAGTATTGTTTTCAAATAAATAAGGTCCCTATAGAACCATTTTTCAAAAAGTTTTTTTAAATTAATTCACACAACTCCTACAAGATGAGAACCTCAAGTGGCCGACCTATACTGTACTACCTAGTTTATGGTTTAACCATATCTTACGTTATCGAAAAGCAAAAATATTTCTAATAGATGTTTCAGTACATGTTTACAGACATCGTATATAATAATTGATTTTAGTTTATTATATTTTATTCACAGAGTTATTAATATTATATGCATAAAATTTGATTAATATATAGGAACTTATGCTTTTCTTAGATGGTATCATGAAATGTAAATTTAATTCTCGCTATCAGATGGCGCTGAAACAGTGCTCATTTATGAAGAGTTGTTTATAAAATTTGACTGACAACATTCAAAATGGGAGTAAAAGATCTTTGGAATATTCTGTCGCCTATGTGCGACAGGAAACCAATGTTTGAACTTCAAGGGAAGACGATAGCAATTGACATGAGTTGTTGGGTTGTAGATAGTCAAACGGTTACTGATCACTCGGCTCAACCAAAAATGTATCTAAGGTATATTTGTTTCTCTATCACGTCTACTATTTTCTACTTGAAATTCAAATAGGATCAAATAGTATTTTTCTTATTACAGAAATTTGTTTTTTCGCACAGCGTTTCTTTTGATGCAAGGAATATCACCAGTATTCGTACTGGAAGGAAAAGCACCTACCTTAAAACATAATGCTATAGTTAAAAGAAACGATATTCGTAATGGATTTAGAGAAAGGAAAGTAAAAAGAACAGGGAGGTCACAGTTTAATAGACTTCTCAAAGAATGTAAAGAGATGCTTAAATATATGGGTTTAGCATGTGTACAAGGACAAGGAGAAGCAGAAGCAATGTGTGCTTATTTAAACGAAGATGGGGTAATGATGCATTGTAATATATATTTAATCACAGCTGACTATAGTACTAGCTATTCTGAATGAAAAACAGCAACACTGTGAGAGTCTAATTTTGCATTAAATAGACAGAGACACACAATGCTGCATACTCTTTCTATCAAGTGCAAAATTGGACTCTCATAATGTTGCTCTTTTTCATTCAGTATGACTACTACTAGAGTTGGCTGTGATATAATGGAACAAATTTTTTAATCTCACTTAAGGAAAAGGAATTATTTCTTATGCAAATATACATTCACTTTTTTTTATAAAAAATTTGTTCCTACTGAATGTATTGAGTCATATAAATAGTACTTAATTTCTTACTTCAGTAAATATTTATCTAGCTTGTTGATGGATGCATAAGTCAAGATAGTGATTGTTTTTTATATGGAGCAAAAGTAGTTTATAGAAACTTTTGTACAAGTACTCAAGGGAATCGAGGAGGTTCAGGTGGTGCTGTAGATGAGTACAATATAGAGAAGATAGAAAAATTATTGAACTTGGATAGAAACAAAATGATAGCATTAGCTTTACTATGTGGATGCGATTATGATGATGGAATAAATGGAGTTGGCAAAGAGGCTGCTCTAAAGCTCTTTAAACTTATAGATACTGAAGATGTACTTGAACGGTAAAATATAAATAGTGATAAATATATCAGAATTCCATACAAATATTAATATTATTTTTCAGAATGAAAAGTTGGAGAACGAATAATAGCTTAGATCAGAAAGAAGTAGAACTATTAAATCCAAATTTATGTTCATCTTGTGGCCATGCTGGTAAAGTGCAAAAGCATACAAAATCAGGTTGTGTAGAGTGTGGCACTACTGTAAAATGTGATGATTCTTATAGGTAAATTTTCATTCAATACGTGTTACTTTCGTGTAAATAGTTATAATATTTATTGCACTATATATTTATAGAGAAAAGAGAGCATTACTACTAAATGAAATTGCTTTGAGAAAGAAAACTCTTCTTGTAGAAAATTTTCCAAACCAAGAATTAATAGATGAATTTCTCATAAGAAAAGATTCTGTACCTACAAAGATAGATCTTCAGTGGAAACAACCACAAGTAACAAAATTAATGGTAAACATTCACATAAATTTTTTGTAATATTTTTAACATAGTCTATACATTCATGATATGGCTTGTATCAGGATTTTTTAGAGCGAAATTTATCTTGGGAGCCACAGTATGTCTTTGAAAAAATATTTCCTTTAGTTACACGATGGCAACTTGTGCACCTTCCAAATATTTCTATTGAAAATCGTTTTTCAATACCCGATTTGTTCATACCTGAAGCGATAAAGAAAATTCGAAATATTAGATCTGTTGCTAGTTATGAAATAATTTGGAGAACTGATCATGATATAATAGAGAAATTGAAAGAATGTATTGCATTAGATACAGAAATCAATGATTCTAATACTGATATTTTGTCAGAACTAACAAGTATAGAACCACAAAGTGCCGTATTGAAATGTTATCCAGAATTAGTTGAAGTATTTGAAAATGCAAGAAGCGCAAAAACAAAAAAACGTACAACTAAAGCTAAAGCACAAAATGGTAGTACTGAACCTAGTGGTAGCGATAAAGCTGTAAATAAACGTCAAAGAAAAGGTATAAAAAATCCTACAAATATAAAGAATAATAGGAAAATTGATGAATTTATTACTAAAAATGATCCTTTGTCATTAGAAGAATCCTTTGAAAAAATGAGCATTACGCCAAAGAAATCTAACGAGGTGATCCGACAAAGCGAAAATCATGAAAAGTGTAATAAAATAAAACGCGGTCCCCAATTTGATAAAGTATTACAAGTGGAAAAAGTAAATTCAAAATTGAATAATACACTAGACAAGATGTTTAATGAACTTTCACCGGATGATTTTATCAGTGATGACGATGCTCATGATTGTAATATGTCGGAAATAATTGACAATATTTGTAGCAAAAGAATTTTCCAATTTGACGTCGCAGAAGATATACAACAATCAACGACTGAGAATAATTTACATTCGAAAATTATTGAGCATTCTAGTACTATTGTTAAGATATCTGATAGTCAAACAGAAAGCGATGACTGCGTAAAAATTATCGACTGTGATCAATTCGTTGACGAATTTGCCAACATCAGTGAATCTTATGTACCGCTTAATCAAAGAGCGTTAACCTGTAAAGAAAAGGATAAGTTGCAAAAAAGTTTTACAGAAAATGACAGATTTAGTCTTGGATTTGATAATCTTATGGATGATTCTGATCCAGAAATACAAATTATCACTTAATAGAGACTGTAAAGGGAAATTCCATATATGAGTAACTCCCCTTATCTCATTAAAGTATTGTAAATTGTTTCTGTAAATATGCTACATATGTATGTATAATATTGCACGTACTTTCTAAGGAGATTTGTATATTTTCAAACAGTGTTTGATGTATTTCTGTCCTCTTTAAAGGGCAAAAAAGACATTGTTATACAATGAACAAAATGTGGGGCAATATTTTATACCTTATGTTTCCTGAATATGTTTTATACTTTTATATGAATATAAAAAGAAAATAAAGAACATTGAAACATGTTAATTATATAAATTTCCTTATCTAGTCATTAGGAAGCTGTAATATCTACTCTACCCTACACGTACTCTAATACCTTTAATATAATTAAATTATTATATTAAAAATATGTACCTTTCTATATTCGATCCTTTTGTAGCTTCTGTATTTTTTAATACAAAGTTATTTGCTGTCTCTCTAATCCCTTCATCGATATTTTTCATCTTTTCATTTGGATTTTGAATTTAAATTCAAATCGGCTTCTAGTTATCCGTACGATTAACTGAACCATAGATAATTGCAGCAGTTATAAATTACGTGTAAAGATATATAATATATAATGAGAAATAAAGCAGTTTGCGCGAAATCTCTCGCGTTGCCGATCAGCGGAAATATAATTATTGTGTCGTGCAGTATTTTTGGCAATGGTCAACAATATTAATAAACCAATTACAGATTACAGACTGTATTCCACGCCATCTTCAGGCACAGTTTTCAACTATATTAATACAAGCGATTGGCGCCATTTCTCCCATTTCTTTTAGTTTTCGAGCGTCGTCGACATCAGTTGTCTTCGTAATACAAAAATCAAGACATATACGACGTGTTAAAGTGTACAAAAGCAATTGTTTCTTAAAATTAGATGTTATTAGTGAAAGGAAATCATAGTGCATCCGTGTTTGTTAATGTACTTTCAAAATCAACACATTGCTCAATAGCAGGTAATTAGTATTTTTTTAAAAATTTGATCAAATAATTTCTCGATTAAAATTACGATTACGATTATCATTGTTCGAGCAAATGTCTCGTGCGTGTGTTCATAGTACGGATTTCAACTTTCGTATTATTCGTCGGCTATACCACTTTATAGAGTAATATAGGATAAGTTTGAAGAGCTGTAATAAATTTGGACTCGTCTTTTGCATCTTAAAACTAAGAAGAAGTTCCTACTAAACTTAAACTTTATAAACTCGTAAAATTATTCGTCTTTCGAGTTTTATGGTCGTTTTTAAGCAGAGTAGAATTTATACATATGATGTAAGTAGCCTCAAAAATAGCAGAAAGTAGAATGTGTGTTATACTGATATTATGTGTCGCATATCTGTTCTTTTTTAATGCGTTAATGTTAGGCATTGTTGTACAATATGATTTTTTTGCAATTATTGTATTCACTTCCTGCATGTTACATTAGGAGTTATAGTGAGTATTGTAATTTGAATTGTCTACTTTTTTTAAACGACAATTAGGTTTGGGTTAGGTATAAATTTTAAAAGAATTTTTTCTGGATTCTGAGGTGTAAAATATATTTAACTATATTGTGATATTTTTGTGAACTTAAATTCTATTAGATAAAGCGAATTAATCGGAGTGAATTATTAATACGTGTTATACGCAACATATGAATATTTAATATTTTCTTTTTATAGGAGGTGTTAGAAAAACTATAACAATAGTTCATAATCTATGAAATCAAGAAGTTGCAGAATCTACGCTTGGTCAAGAAATGCAACGTCTTCGAGTTTGTGAGTAAATTTTGCTTTTTATTATTTTTAATATGTGATTGCAACTTGGATTTTAATACCACTAATTCATGGGTATACATTCTATTGTCCAGTTTATTTAGTGTTTTAGGAGTAAAATGAATGAAAATAATATGAAAATTAAAAACAAAGAAAAAGAATAGAAATTTACTAAAAATCGGTAGTTTGTAACAATGCTAAGATATAACTAATTATTATTCGTGAAATATTTGTATTTATATATCAAACGAGTTCTTTATACATATTATATATGCAAACAATTCTTTTACAAATAGAAGTAATTCCTGAATATTATCTCAGATGGCGCACAACGTTTTGAAGATGTTCCTTTTATGTCTATTTTATGTCTGAACATCTTAAGACATAATTTGAACGTCTTAAAAACATCCACCAGCGTACGTCTTAAAGACTTCCGAAATTTACGTCCATAAGATATCTTAAAGACACACTATATGGACGTCTTAAAAACGTCTATCTTTCAAGACATCTTATAGAGACATGCTAATTTGTAACTTCGGATGTTTCAAAGACATTTTCAGGACTTTATTAGATGTGTTTAAGACGCTTCTAAGACTGTACTGTACTATATGGGATTAGCAATTTTGTAACAAATAAAAGTAATTCATGAATATTGTAAGATTTAAAAGATTTTAGTAATTCTCTTTTTATTTATTATCATTTGTAATATTTAAGTGCATTTAACATTGCAATTTACACATTCTCATTCAAATTAGTTCAAATTGTGTATCTCACTAATCGACTTTGAACAACGAAATTAAAAATTGAAGGTAGATAGATAAAGTCAATTAGACTTTGATTGATTTCGATAGTAGGAACAAAAGTTTCTTTCATCATTTATAGTAGTTCTAATTAATGAGTCTGTGTAAGGAGATTCCGATAGGATTGACTTAAGGCAGAGAGTTGTGGAAAGTAATTGAGCGACACTAAAGCGAACGACACTTTTCTCATTAATTCAAATCGAACGGAAGCTGACCGATTCGCGGTCGCTTAGTTTGTCTTCACGGTGGATTATTTCGATTGAGAAACGATGACTGTTTCTGGGCATAGGAAAGGGATAGGAAACGTTTCCTAGAACTATTGAGGCAAATTCTGGAAGTTTAGCATTGGGTTTCACCGAATGCAAGTTGCTCGAAAGTTTTGCAAGCAGCCGTAAGCATACAGGAAAGTTTCGTTCGTTTTTCGATGACTTCGAGACATATGGAATTTCACGAAAATTAGATTTTCTAGTGTCCTTCACTACCAGAAAATGAGAATATTGCATATGAAGATACTCCTATGACATACGCGTCTATAGAGTCCTTTGAAAAAAAGGTCGAAGAATTATAGGTACATAACGCATTCAAAAAATTATTGGACCCAGGTCTGCAATTTCATTTTGAGTGAAGATTTTTAATTGAATTTTCATTCTGAGTACTAACGTGCACAATTCTTTCCACTTTAGCATGTATTTAGTGTTCGAACCATCGATCGTTAGCCCATACGTATTTTTTAATATTCCTTTATATTTAGTTGTGTTACATAAATATATTTTAAAAAATGAGGAAGAAAAATGAATTCATAAAATTCATGAAAAACAAAATAAAGTGTCATAAAGGTTTACATTTTTCACTTTTAGTGTGCAATTTATTTTCACAGAAAAAGTAAACTTCTATTTTCGTGAAACTTGAATTCTAGATTTACATGAACTATACTATAGTTTTTGCTCGTTCTCTTGATTTGTGTTTTTCAAAATTCTTCAATGTCTCCTTTTAGCGTGCCCTGTATAATAACTGCAAAGTGAATTGTATCAGTATTTCTATATTTGCTTTGGAAAATAAATTTTAGAAACTTGTTCATTCTATAATATTTTCTAAATTTCATAAACTGATGAGGAGTTGTTAATTAAAGTATGTCTATTCGGAATTTGTTAAGTAATTAACGCGTTTTATTGAAACAAGCAGTGAAGAGAGATGAATGATAAAATTTCATTCAAGTACAGCAACTATATAAATAATGTCAGATCACATATTTACCGAGCAAACAACATAAATCTCTTATTTGAATAAAAACAAAAACCTAGAACATTCAAAGCAGGTATACATGTATAGAATACTCGATAGAATTAATCGTATGGTTCATGCGCGTAACAGTGCCTTTAATCGAAATATCGACTAATTAATCGAATGCTTGCGGGACGTTTCAGTAACAATGCTTTTCAATCTTTTTCTGTGCCCGTAACTTGGAATAGAGGCTTTCAAAAATTTATATACCTACACATGGTCTTTCTCCAATCACAGAATGAGTTTCTTTGTGTTAGTAGTTTTACTTATCAAGTACTCATTGCGATCATATGTCTGTCTTCGTTATTTGTAACTGAGAAAACAAAGAAAAACATGATCGCATTGAAATCGTCGTCAAAATATCGCTCGTATGCATCGGGTCTTATATGCTCGCCTAACAATTCATGAATCTGTTTCTTGTTACCCTGATTACACGACGAAATCATGCATCAAAATATCGCTCGTATGCATTTGCCTTAATGCATCAGATAACTCTACCAGGAAATAAAACTTAGAGAAAAATTTCATTCACAACAGAGCTCCTCTTCCATTAGCGATACACAAAGGCTGCACGTAGAAGGGTCATTACTGAAACGAGAGTATCTCTCCAAATAATCTAGTTATGTACGAGATTCCTCGAAGGCGTTCTTGAGAGCCACCGAAATCCTCCCCGTCGGCTAATAATCATGCATTTCACCGATATCGTCGCGAACCGAAGAGTTGCTTCGCCTCTGATAAGGCAACAATTTCACGTAGGAACGAAGTTCAAGTTCCTCGAGCGTGAATGTGCATCGGATGCGTCCTACACATGCAACTCGCATCTCTGTACAACACTGTACTGCGCGTGCATACGCCGACAGTGTAGTCCGTATTAGAAACGGGGGTGGTTACAGCGAGGGAGGGCGGGAGGGTCGTTGGGGGTGGTTACTGGGATTTTCAGTACGCGCGCGATCGCCGTGCCGAAAACACGGCTTCAACGTATTCGCTCGCGCACATTCAGGGGATGCCTGCTCTCCTGTGACGATTACACTTGCCAACCCCCCAGTGTCTTCCTCCGCGAGAGGAATTTTCGAAACATGATCTCGAGTTTCTATCGAACGAATGGGTCGTATTTTTACTAGAAAATAAAAAAAAAATTTATTCCTCGTTTCGGGAGCAATATCCAACTGTGTGCGGGCACATGATAAGTTGTAATAAATGAACATCGGTGAATGACTGTCACACATCGGTCCAAAAAGTTATATAAATTTCAAAACGTAGATAAATGAGAAATAGAAACTACTGAAAAATAAAATTACAACTCCGTTTATTGATACGTAAAGATTTTCAACTCGTGGAACCAAATGAACAATCAGTATACTAAATCTTTAATAAAAAAACGTGTTACTAAGCATAAGGTATAAATAAATAAAAACTATGTAGACTGGTTTTTCATCTTGAAGTAATAAAAAAGAATATTGTTTATTGACAGTAATAAATTTTGTAAGTATCGATCGAACTATGGACAGTGATTAAACTCGGTAATAAAATGTTATACACGCGTAAATGAAAATTTCGGTACAGTAACATCGCGTACAGATGTTCGTGGGGATTCTCCAGTGGATGTGAAAGAATTTCAAAGCCGACGAGGGGACATGCGAGTGAACTGCAATAGAAGGACGCAAATTAGGTACGTGTACACGTGTGCACCCTGAACGAAGAAATTCGTGAGTGGGATCAAAGCTGGGATAAGTCTTTTTGTTTCGGCGTGCAACACCGCTGGACGTGTTCCATTTCGCGAGAGATGAATTCACGGTGCTGTGAGTATGATTCAGGTCCGCGCAAGGAACACTGCTATTGTTTCAGGGCTCTGCTCAGTACTTTGGGAAAAAGTCCGTCTGTGATGGGCCATTAATGCTGGCACCATTGCCGCAAGACTGTGGTAAAGGTCTGACGAGTGAGCAGCCCCCGTTTGTAAATCTACGATCGATACGTTTTAATCTTTGCACTCGAAGACGATACACCTCCTCTCTGCTCTTGAGGAATCCGCGGGCGTTCGTTCCGCTACAGTTCCTCGGGAATTTGTTTCGCCGCTTCCGAGCTGCTCCATGAGCATCTGTTATCAGCGGAATTAATTAATTAATCGACGAAACTTTTGCATTCGTTGGCGAGCTACGGTGCACGCGTTATCATAGTGAACTTGCCTCGAGCGACTGTTCCTCTGGCAGGACTGGGTGAAATTAATATAGACGTGGTCAAGTTTTAATCTCTTTAGTCGAGTTTTAGCTTCTTCGATACTTCTGGTGAAGATGAAACTTTAGATCGGGTTTTGAAAGAACTGCTTTGACGTTTTTCTTCTCTAAAATTATCTAATTTCAGAACGTCCCATTTTGTTAGGCTTTATGTGATCTCCTTTTTGATCTGTGGGTGAGATTAATTGTAGCAAGAAGACTTTTCCCGGTTTGTTAATCGATGATATTTATTTGGAGCTGTTACACGAGAAATAGAAATAGGTATAATTGTTGATAGTTATGTGTAGTGTGTATTACTATTAATTCTTCGTGTCAAATGATATCTATTTCATGTTTTTCTTAGGAAGAAAATGTGTTTAGAGGAATCCACTATCATATGCACTTAGAATATATATAGTTTACAAAGATATTTTACTATAATCCAGAAGTTTAGAATCACATTCTGAATTGAGTAGAATATATCTTGTTAAATACAGATTTTAAGTAACTACAAAACAATTGTATCAATTTATTTTATTACATTAAAAAAAGAATACTGTGTTAATTGTTAAAGTATTAATTTTCAGTAAAAAGTACTTGACAAAATTTTAAAATTCTTGTCAAATATATTCATAAATACAGTTCGATGCTTATTGTTAACTTTGAATTCATGTGAAGAAAGAAATTTCGTAAAATTTTCTTTATTGTTACCATTTCAAGTTTTTTTTTCCAGAAAAGTTGATTAAGTGTATTCTGATGACAAACCTGATAAATCGATTTGGATGACAAATGTTGCAGAGAGATGCTATTATTAATTTGTCATTTTTTCAGCACTTTGTGCAATTTATCAGAGGGTGATGGGAAGCTTTTTTACTTTTAAGTTGTTTGGAACTGGTTGCCACTATTACGGGAAAAAACGAACGAAACATGATGGAGTGAGTTGTGCATAATAATACGGAAAGTCTAAAAGTCTGAGCAGAATTAATAAATAGCACTTTGCTATTTAAAATTCTCGCTCGATGTCATTTTACTATTAAAGTAATTAATGTACATTAAAAATACGTTTATAAAATCCACAGATACATAGCTTAAATAATATTTTTATCGTTAATATTTTATACATTGGTAACCATCGTAGCAGGATTTTTAGATTAACGCCATTACTCGTAATTGGTATTTATAACATGCATACATTGTAATTTTGTACTTCTTGTTTATTTACATAAATTAATGAACATGAATGCGTGTTTTCATTGTGCTGATAGAATGAATAGGATAGTAAAGTAAGAAATTAATTAGATTGCTAATTAGAAGGAATACATTAAGCTTCGTAACCCATTTAATACCTCTCAAATAGTGTCATGTATTTCTTGTATTCAGACGAGGGTAATAGAAATAATATTTTAAATTAGAATGAGAAATGCAAATTTTAAATTAGTAAAATTTTTCTTGAAGTTGAAGAAAAATTGTAGAATTTTTCTCAGAAGGTACTTTACAGTCAGAGAACCATGATATTTTCTCCCTTAACGTATTTGTTTCATAAATGCATTCTGTATTCTACAGAAAATCCTTCTTCTACAGAAACACACGTATTTCTTCAAAAACTAAAGCATCATACAATTCTTACCTGAATTTTCTCACTGTTCCAAATTTCCAAAGTAGAGATCTATTGTGTTCATAACTAATTCTCTTTTATCTACGATTCATCATTAGAATACCATACCGCTTTCCACATAATAAAAATAATAATTGTATCTTTTTCTATGTTATAATTACAAAAATGATTTTAAGTTCAAAATAAACTGGATTATTTTGTTATTCTTTATACTAATGTTCTAGGATTAATATATTAGGATATAATAGCTTTATAGTGTAATATCAAGACTTTAAGACTTTCTGTGGCCCTGAAAAATTGTTTTCACAGAAACTACCTTTTGTGCAGGCTTAAGGTGGGTCTAAACTACACGTTATATACCTTTAGAAAATAAAGAAGAAACATATGTATAACATCTCTCTTTTCTGTTTTATACATGTAGTGTAGACCAACCTTTAACTATTAGTAAAAAGTATTAAAAACACTACTCGAAACATTAGTATGTATCTACATGGCCTCTGTAATTTCTTCTAAGAGCTTTATTTTAGCCTAGGAATTTGCAATAAAATATCAGATACAATATACCTGTTAACGGAGAATAAAATCAATAAAAATTTGCTAAAACTCAATACAACGAGTTACCGATGCAAAAGCATATTTCATTTGTTAGAGGTAGATGAGAAAAAATTGTGGAGCCGTTGGGGAATTGTCCATTATCAGCTTATCGTTAGTAACGACAACGACGATGCAGCTTCTTTCCCCAAAAATCTGCTCACGGTCTAAAATGTGCGAAGATAACGCCAACAATCGTTCCACGTGCTTCGAGTCCAATTGCAAGACGGCGGAGAAAGTGCCTCCGTTTAGCGACATTATTACATCTTGATAACGGCGGGATTTCTTTTATCAGCGTGGCACCGCGATGCCCCACTGACATTGCGCCTGAAAACGGCACTTTGAATCGCCTCGTTAAATTCGCTATGAATACTTATCGTCAAGGAACAGGGAACGGATTCGCGGAGATTAGAAGCTCGTGAACGTTAGTCCCGTTTTCTCCCTTTTGTGCTTTTTGCGTTGAGACGGTCATCGAGCTGGAAGTAGTATACCCTAAAACTTAGCGGAGTAACATTAAGTGCGCTCGAGGAAGTACGTAATAATTACCTTCTGCTAAAACACTTAGCGTAATGTAATCGCGGTGCGCGAGGCGCGGAGAAGTTTTTGTTTTCTTGAAAGTTTGCTAAGAGGCCGTAGCTCCTTCGGGATATGGTGTGAACAGTGTATTCATGGCAGACATTAAGTGTTTAATTGACAATATTATTCAGGTTAAATGTTTTTTTTTTCTTATGTTATACGCCTTTACGAAGATTGTATTTTCTAGTAGTCTTCTTTTAGTTTAACATTTTGCAATTATTTGTAGTCTATTTTTTATTACTGAGGTGGTGACAATTCAGAAATATAAATATTGTTTTTACTACGTGGGTATACGGTGTAGCGTTCCAGAGTTAATGTGTATTGAAGTAAGTAAAAAGAAATTTTACTTTAGATTACTTCAAATTTCATTTTCCATAAAATATCGAACTACTTGTTTTAGTATCATTTTTGAGCAATTATTCCATCAAAATACCTAAGGTTCTCGTTTCATCATACTTATAAGAATTAAGTTTCTTTTGTGATATGATTTAAGTACTCAATTTAAAAGCTCTCAGAAGCTCTACTACTGCAGTTGCTGCATGTCTACCCCACAAAAGGATTCGAAACTGAAATCAATATATTTTCGAGAATAGCGGCGAGAGATAAACCAGAATACTATTCACGCTGCAATCGTGGTCAGTTTTCGCTGCATTCAGAGAATTAGCTAAAATTTATTACGTTCAGTGTTGACGTCAAAACGGTGGAAATCCTACCGCCAGGTTTTCAGTAATCTATGAATGCACCAACATCTCGTCTTGTTCTTCCTACCTTCTTCATGCCCTCCGTTCCGCTTTGTTTCCTTGCGTTTTAATCCCGTCGTCGTTGCTCACCTCGGGCGACCTTTATTTCCCGAAGTCCTGCATAGACTTCACGATCGATTCGAGCACTTATTTTGCTAACGATTAAGAAGTACTGCTCTTGTTTCCTCGCCCATAATCTGCAGTGGGCAGTCGAAATTCTTCGATCCTTCACCAACTTATGAATATAGTCTATAGTCACAGAGTTAATTACTGACGCTCAGTATACATCGTAATATAGAATATTATGTGCATTCTACTGGTAAATCTAGTAAGGTTAATGTTCTAATACCTAAACGCTTAAGATGTCAAATGTTCCAGTAGGTAAACAATCTAAAATTACATGTTCAGTACTTTACTTATGAGGTCCTAGAATTTGAAGATACTATTTCATAACACTACTCTTTAGTTGTAATTAGGTTACCGAATACATTAGAATTGAAGCCTAAAATTGAATAAAATTAACGCTAGTGTTTAGGTATTGGGACATGTTTAACTAATGAGGCATTTACCTTAGGTGACGATGAAACAAACTTGAATTTTAAGAGAAATTAGTCTCTGATTTAGTTTCTAGTTTCTTTTCTTAAACATTAGAGAGAAGAATGAAGAGAGGCCTAGGAAATAGGTTCCACTCTTCGTTTCTACTTTGTCTTTTTCTTCAATTTTTGTTAGGGCTAGAGGTAAGATAGAACCGAGAACTCAGGAAAAGGGATTAGGGATTGATTCTATAGGGGTTCGCTGCGGTCTGACCTTTCACCCCTATTACATGCCCCAGACTCTTCTGTCCTGAGGATAAGGACTAATTTCATATTGTTCGACAAATATTAACGTTAACGCGTAGTGTAGATTCATTTGATTTCTACATCTGTATTTACACTGACTTATAGGTTTGTTCATAATTCAGAATATTAGCTGACTGTTGAAATTACTGAGAGTCAGTTTTTTCCTTTCTCAGCACCATTTCCAACTTTTACATTCAATTTTCGTTCAATCTACGTAATTCTATATTATACTCTTAATATAATAACCTTGAGAATTTATTTTTTCCTGCGGGAAAAACAAAGTTAGAACAATTTCGCTAGTGTTCTAGATTAAATTGTAGAAGCAATTGTTTGTTTCCTAAATAAATATTTAAGTAATTTTGAATCTCTTAATTTTTATTTCTCTTAAGGTCAAAGATAATCCACCATGTTTTCTCTTAAATTAGAATTCATACAAAAAGAGCAACAAAAGTCGTAAGTAGCAACAAAATTCTTCTTCTATATTTCGTTCCATTTTATTGCATAACACCATTCTCTAAAATTATGTGAAAATCAAAAGGGAACAAGGTGGGGTCCATTGTAAGAAGTTTGACTACCAAATTAGTCGTGATTCAAAGCAGCGATCTTGAACTAAGCCCAATGTGTAATTTAGTTAGTTAGCAAATCCAATTGTTAGGCATGGTAAGGAAGCAAATGAATTACACGGATTCGTGTCAATAGTCGTCAGGCGTTGCTTTAAGTTTCCAGATACAAAGGAAACCATGGCGGAGCCTCATCATTTACTTGGAATTGAGGCATGAATTCATTTATCCCCTTTTGTCTTCTACTATCTTTGTGGTGATTGTTCCTCTAGTTACTGTATCCTCAGATTATTCAAGATTATATTAAAGGAGAGCAGGCTCAAAGTTAACGCGGACCGAATGTAAATTATCGAATTCAGAAAACTTCTTGGTTTCCATTTGGCGAAGTTTATGCATTCGCTATAGCTCACATCTGGGACATAAATTCTAGTCAGCTGTTGGTTGATAAGTAAATCCTGGATGCATAATCAAATAACATGAAGCAAGTAGCTTATTAGCACGAAATTATCTCATCTAAGTTGGAAATTAATTTCTGATTGGATTAGTGAACGATACAGTGCACGTTTTAAAAGTTGCATCGATTCTTCATCTAATAGCTGCTATTAGATAAATCTTACTTTTAGATGTTTCAAGGAAACTGAAATTTCATTAATTACAGAAACGAAGCAAAAATTAGAGTAAATTTACTGTTGTCTTTGGACAGTAGTTAAACTGGATTTTAATTCTCATCTCACTTTGGAGCGCGTATTATTTACTTTCCGTGTAAAGTGAGAAATGTAATTTATTTTACAAAGAATAGTATCTTATACATGTATCTATCGCTCGATACTGGTATAATTACACAAAAGAAGGAAGAATACAGCTGTTTTTACTGATATCCTCATTATCTTTTTAATTAATATTGTTATGAAGACAATATTTCATTCGCGTTTTTCAAGGTAATCTGTAATCTTTTCCGTGAATTGAGGTTTTTTCCAATTAAATATTTCTAAAGTGAAATCTACAAAATACATTGAATAATTCATTACTTATAATATTATTCTATATTTTGTATTTTAAAATAGAGATTAGATTACTCTATTTCAGTTAGAAGCGAAGAGTCATACATAGAATACAAAAGTCACATCGAGAAAATAGTTTTGCGTCAGAGCTAAATACATTATTTTAGAATATAAAGGCTTTTAGGTAAATTTATTTTTATTTTTGAATTTAAAGTATAGTAGTGAGGAATGACTGTCGAATAATACGTTCAGCAAAACAGTGGTGTTTTGGTGTCAGCCAAAACGATTTCTCCTTTCTTCGGGACTTTCGGTTACCGCATTTTTTATAAAATAGACTCTATACTCAAATACAGCTCTGTAGTTTATGCGCACATTAACGAATGGGTGGGAGTCTACTTTCATTTGACAAAGTGCCAGCCGTCTATGCCAGAATCTCGCGGTTTCTTACTTTGAACTTGTTCCTACTTTGATCGAGAGACGTATCTTCAGACGTGACTCTCTGCTCTTTTCACCGAAAGGTCATTTATGAACGTGATTCTTCTGATACATTCCATCAAATGAAATAAAGTCTAACAAGGAACTAGCAGCAGTGCACGATATTTAAGTGAGAAGAAAGTAAATTTTCTTATTCACAGCTACCTGACGGATTCATAAAGTTATTGCTAATGTTATACAACGGATGGTGCTTTTCCGATGTGAATTAGCTTCATTGAAGTTTGCTTTCAATTTAATTGAGTGAATATTGATTCGAATTATTTCGTTCTTTTCTGGTCCACGATAATTTATTTATTCGAAATGTTGTACTATTCTGTTGAGAAATCATTTCTTACATTTTCAAATACGAGAAATTGGATCTACTGGGTTGTTCAATTTTACGTTTATTGTATACTGCAGCAGAAAGTATGGTTAAAAAGTGTCTCAGGCTAATTTATTTGCTGGCGTAGATACATACAAGATCAGACATAAAATAATGAACGTCAACCCTTTGACGTCTGATTAAACTGAAAAATTTTTCATAAACACGCCTTTTGATATTATTTGAATTTTTATATACAGGTGTTCGACAACAGGTGTCAGAAATTTTAAAGGATGATTCTATATACTGAAAAGAGATAAAAATCAAGAATAGCGAAATTATGACTGAGGCTTTGTTACCTCGTTATTAAATATTTAAATTAATTCTGAAATAGGTCTGATATAATACGACTTATACTACTGCAACGTCTGCACTTGACCTGAACAATACGCGCCAGTAGTATAAGTCTGCGCATCAAGCGCCTATTCTTGATTTTCGTTTTATTTTAGTACCTGTTGTTAAAACCCTATATACAATGATCAAAAAAATGATTTATATCATTTGAATAGTAGTAGCATTTATTAATTTTCCAATTTACATCGAAGAGAAATTTTACCTTTCATTTACAATAAAGCACGTAGTCTTCACTCGCTACAATCTTGTGACTCGTCATAAACGAGATTATTCGGCTTCATCTGTTTTGTTGAAGGATGTGAAAATAAGAGAAAATAAGAGAATAGTATCAAATATGCTGAGGATAGGTACGAGGTTAAAAGGAGACAATATTCCAATCCTGTTCTTGTTTGAACGACCTACTAATGTCTTTGATCATGCAGCAGCTCTCGGCGGGAAGTCATAATTTCGTCAACGAGATATCAGAGAAGCTCTATCGCCTGCATGCAATATTTTAGACATGCACCGCTATCTAGTGCAATTATCATCCTCTCTGCGTTACTGTTTTACGGAGCCGCGTTCGGGCAATGGTTTTATCTCCTTCATTCATTTCTGCCACGGTTATTCTTTCGCAGTGAACCATTTAAAGTTCCAGGACCAGTTTATACGATAACGATTCTGTTCTCGAAGCACTGAAATTTTAAGCACAAAGGAGTCAGCTTTGGATGGCAGCCGCAAGAACTGTCTCGTGCGATGATCTCTTAAGGAATAATTGAACGAGGAAAAGAGCAGTCTTAAGACGGTTAGAGAATCTCTGGTTG
Organism: Calliopsis andreniformis; assembly: GCF_051401765.1. Lineage (NCBI taxonomy): Eukaryota > Metazoa > Arthropoda > Insecta > Hymenoptera > Andrenidae > Calliopsis > Calliopsis andreniformis. The sequence continues at coordinate 8,900,497 of NC_135073.1, read as the reverse complement.
ATTCTGTGAAATATCGTTCTTGACTTGGTTTCCTCAGGGATGGTTTTCTTATTTCTTAAATCGTGGTGCTACCTTGTTTTCTCACTGCGATTCAGCTTTATTTTTCTGCAAATGTCAAAAGTCCTGCACTGTGCGAAATAAGAGATCGTCGGGATCGCTTGTTTACCAGACGCTTTTCGGTTGAACTAGTTCGGCTGGCACGAGGTTCACCACATTTGTGGTCGCTGCTTTCAAGTGATTTATTACGAGTAGTGATTGGCCGGTCGAGTTCCTGGGTGTCTTCTGTAACATGCAAATACGTAGTCCTTTGCCAGCCTAAGAGGGAATTTATGGACAGTAGTAACGTGTTTTTGTTCGTAATGTAGATGTGGCATCACTCTTTGGTTTGTATGGTGGAGTTATAGACACATGTTACTATTAAATATTCACGAAATTAGTATGACATTAATTGTAATAACAAGACTTGACATGTACTATAAATTTTTATTGGAAAATGTAAGAAAAGAGAAGTAAAGAAAATAATTTGTAGTGAAGATAACAATAAAAATGTGTCACATAGAATCTGAAAGGCTTCGTGTTGATAGAAAAAGATTAAATTCATACCTTGAAATTCTAGGATTATTATACTTTTTGTATTCAAATTAAGAAAACTGGATACGTGCTGCAGAATCATAAAGTAGATACCATCAGAGTAATTTTCGCGATTAATTAATGTTCTGCATACACGTGATCGAATTTATGAGTCACTGTAAGTAATAATGTTATTACGAATTCATTACAAAAAATAACGCAATGTGTAGAACATAAATTGTATCTTAATTTAGTAATTTTTGTAACTTGCTCATTAATATTTTTTGTATGAAACATGCTAAGCCAAGTTTCATTGTCAGGGCACAAGGTATAGATTCGTTGTGGGGAGTAGAATGATAAATGACGCCATTGTGGCATACCAGCTCCAGTGGGGGGTTAGAAAGGAGGAGACTGTGTGTACAGATGTTAACCATAATGGGGGACACTTTTTCAGAATCTATCGTAATTTGCGAAACAATGAAAGATTATCGCCCTACACTACTTATTTTGTGCTACTTAAGACATTGGCACGGACCATCTTATTTATACTGAAACCAAATGAATGAAATAAATAGGTGTTATTATTCAGAAGAGTAAAGTAAGAATAATACATCTATTAGACAGATTTATTCATCTTGGTTTCTGAACGATGAAAATTAGCAATTTTTATAATGTCTACCAAGCACAAAAATTTTGATTGCCAGTCTTCGACTTTATAGTATCTTTACAATGCTTTGAAGTATTTTTAACTGAGAGCAATATCTGAAATCTAGTTCTATAATAGTATAACCCTACAATTTTTATTACAATTGTAAATACCATGAATGTTGCTATTTTTTCTATTTGAAGACATATTTTGCTCACGTTCTTTATGAAATGCACATTAGAAGTGTTGTTTGTATAGAAATGTAACGTTTTAACACTAATGTACTCTACATAATTAAAGTTGTGTGCCTTTTATGCCTTTATGCATATTTATCTTTTACTATCCTCTATTTAGTTAGTTAAAATCTAGGAATCCCTGAATGGTACCCAAGTCAGGTGTTTAATTATGTTGAAATGCAATGCAGGCTTTGCAGAGGTCTTAAGGGACGAAGTATTTCGTTTGTTTTATGTATTCCTGTGTTACAATCCTGCCTCTTTTAACAGGACTGGCGCGATAAATTGTTTGGATGGGTTCACCTGCATGCATTGTAAAATGTAATAAAAAATATTTATGTCGGTAGCAAAACACGGTGGTAAATATTTAATGTATCAGTTAGTCACAATTAGGTAAATGTTCCTCCTGACGGAAAAGAATTTTATTTCGTGACTTGTACTGACTAAGCAATTTTTCCTCGATTTAGTAAGTATTGATGACCCTAGTGAAATCAAGTGCTGCACTAGTGAAGCACCCCATTAATTCGCCCATAGTCTCCTCGTTGTAATGAATAGAAACGACAGCTTTAATATTCATCGAATTCCAAACAAGTATGAAGTAGCCATCACCTATTATGCTTCACTTGACACATTGTTGATGGCATTCTCCATCATTTTGGAGTGTTATGTAAGTACTTCGATACTAAATCTAAGTTAATTAAATTCATCAATTAAGATCACTTTTCAAACACGAAACTCTTTTTTAGAGTAGCAGTTTCGATTGATTGCTTGTTTTCAGTGAATACCTACTTTTTTGGTTGTACCTCAAATTCATATAACTGATACGTAATAAGTGGATTCACATCTTGTGAGGAAATTTGCTATCTTTCTTTTTTAAATCTTCTTTAGGAAAAAACACTCTCTTAGAAAGAGATAAGTCAAAATTGAAAATTTTCTAATTTTTTAGATTCACATAAGAAATAAAAATGTCATATTATTTCGAGGAAAAATAATTGCTGCGAAAATCGACTACCAGTAATTTTTATGATAAAATAAATATGCAAATTTATGCTATTGCTAACGATGCAAGATTCATTTTGTAATCAAATATTGAAAAAAATTTAGCTTAAAAACTGGTTTTTGTAAAAGTTACTAAGTTTTATACACATTTTTCAACATGCAAACAAGCAAAAATTTTATCAACCACGCGTGCTCTTACTTTGGTTTTTGCCGACTCTAATTTTTGCATAATTTAATTCAGTATTGGAGATAGTATAAAAGTACATATTTACAAAATTTTATCTTGAAAATGACTTGTAGTAGATTTTTACCGTACTTCCCCTGCATAAAATTCACTGTAATTTTTCTACTAAAACTTCTGGTGACTTTGAAAGATATATCCTTAAACAGATATCGAATTGTTTTAAGTTTCTAGTGAAAACTGCTAACAATAAGTGAACCTACGTATGTAGATTTACGACTTGCTTGATACATGTAGATCGGAGAACATAAAGAACGATTGTAGTGTCAAACTCCCATGATTTAGCGTGTACGTGCAGGTACACATAGACTACATGTTCGGCCCATGATTTATAAAAGACGCCAAGAACTTCCACGGGCAGAAGTTGAGGCGGTACGTAGACAATGCATTTGCATTTTTCTATTTCTGACTTACATTCAAACTTTAAATCGCGTTTGGAAACTGTTATTTTAAGATTTGATTGGTCTCCAATTGAATAAGTGCCTATAAAGGAGCATTGTTCACGAGTGGCCTCTTACATGACTTTATTCTCTTTTACAAGTCACATTAAATCTAGCAAGTCCAAGGAAAGTCGATAATTGCTCGCAAGATTTCAAATAACTTTTAGTTTCTTCAGAAAGTAGGTAATTGGTACGCCTCCGATAATTTGTTATGGATCAGAAAGCAACTGTATTTAATGACTGAAAAACAAACTAATTGGATATCCTTTTTATTTCGTTTTATCTTGATACTAGAATTGACCTTAAAGCTTTCAATAGCTTGGGTTTCCTAGAGCTAAGTGTGTGTGGAACTGCACGTACCTATAGCGTGGTGTCCATGTATGGTACATGAAATAGAGCGAGGGAAGAGTATTTTACTCACTAGTGAAACTTGGACAGAACCACATTAGAGTATGCAAATGTACCTACTGTATTACTGCATGAATTATTGACAAGTGTAATACTTAGTCTATGATTAAAATGTGTCTGACTTGGAACTTATTCTACTGACGGTATGCATTATGTAGTCAGGCCAGATACAGAGAAGCTAGTAAAACGGATCTCGAGTCAGACATATTTCACGCGTATTTTAGGCATTTCTTCAACAGTTAATAACTCTGAAACGAAGCCTGAATGCAATTTTGTCTCTCTGTATTCTTATTTTATTTTAGCATGTAGAGTCGCCCCTTACAATTTTTCGCACTTGTCGCCAAACACCCTGTATATTTATTTCCAAATAAAGCTATTTCTAGTGAAGCAGTTTATAATAAGCTTTTGTAAAATATGTATCTGAAAGGAACAGCATCAATATTTGTAAGAAATAAATGATGCATAATGAATAATTATTCTGAACGCATTAACTGCTTTCGTAGTCCCAATTCAGGATACTGGTGTATTCATATCTTTTTTTCATTAGGGCATTATGGTCTCTGGTCTCCGTGGAGACTCGACAAGTTTAATTTGGCGATACGCCAAGCATAATTTTCCTTGTGGATATGATGATATTATCTTCCGAGACCTATGCTGATAAATTCATACCTCGGTAAAAATGGAAGTGTTGGCCAGCGAAAATTGTATCTCCCCGTTTACGTAGTACTGCGCCAAGCAACTTTAAATGTGTTTACCGAGTAATTAAAGTAATTATACGGAAGCTGTTTTCAGACTTGTTCAACTTTCTTTTGAATAAATTCTTCTGCATTGTTCCCCACGTGCGGTAAAGAGAAGTTTTGCGTCGTCTCAAGCTAATTCTTCTTTTCGTTTCTTTTTTAGGGATTAAGCGAAACTCGTGAAATAATGTTGAAAATAGCATGTACATATATCCATAGGTAATGATATTGATGTAAGAATGCACTGCTTGTTTTTTAGAGAATGTTTCTCATTTCCAGTGAAATCTTCGTCAACGAAGAAATTTAATGATTTATGATAAATGTAGGTCAACAAACAATTTGTTTGCTATGTAATGTAATTTATATAAAATTCATTCTGATCGCCACAGAAATACTTAGGTAATTACCTACAATAAATTATAAAAAGAAGTTTGAGATTTCAAGCAACGATGAGTTTTTTTAATTTATAGAATATCTATTGTTTCTGAAGAATGAGGTTGATCAAACAGAAATCACTTCTATATTGATCTCTTTGATATTCTGACGTGTTATTCATTCCAATGAAAAATAAAGTCTTTTAGATTACTTTTCTATTTGTCGCTATGTTTATGTTATAATTACTACAAAAAATGGTTATTTTTTAATATAGAATGTAAATACTTTAACTTACACAACTTTAATAATATCTTACTTAAATTGCAGATATCTTTCAGTTTAATTAATTTTAAGAAATAAGTGCATAATTTGGTAACTTCACTTATTAAATATTAAAGTAAGAATATTACAATTACTTATAACTCATGTTACCTTGTCACAATACAAAAAGATAATCTAGAGGAATGAAGTTCTACTTTAGTTTCTTTTTATTTTACGGTACAAAAGATAGAATACAAAGTGATTCTACAATTTTCGCAATTGTTGGCACTAACGAATTGTTCTCCAGGAAGGACAATAGAAACAAAGAATCTAGTGATTCACGAAATTCTAGTGTGGGATGCAAGCCCTTTAAATGTGTAGAAACTTCAATTTGAAAACAATTTGCAGTGTCGTGCGTTAAATCCGATTCCTGTTGTCTTGTGACGTTGGAACTACCTATAACATTCGTTTCAGTTCGTGACATTCTTCTTCAATTTCATTTCTACCCATTCGTATCTGGCGTACGTCAATTTTTAAAGCAGCTTAGAATACAGATTCTGTATAATTTAAATTATCATTCAATATTTTTATGGAACCTATTAATAATAGAACTAGTTTCGAAAATTTCCATTAGATATTGGACAGCGGTCCTAATTTTAAACAGAGCTAACTTTAATCAAACACTTTATTAATTTTACAGTGCCTTTCTTAATTTAATAGACTTCGTTACAAATTTTCGCTAAATTAATTCATTATGCTGTAAATTAATATTATTCAGAATTATGAAAGTGAAATTGGTACCTTTATGTGAATAATGTGGTTGTCGAGGTGTTAATAATTTATTATCTATGATCGTGAACCAACTCCCACACTACGAGCGTTACATTTAGCCTGTTAAAAGATTCAGTTTTGCAATGGTAAACGACGGTAGGAATTTCCTATATCAGCGAACGTAGGTGGACGAGATAAAATTGGTACGATACATAGAACGCATAAAATGATGGGGGCTGAAATGAAAAAATAACACGTCTTCGGCACAAAATTTTTACGGCGTTTGCTGGACGCTGCAAGTTGGATACTGGAAATTAGGAAGTTCTTGCGTGGATCAATAGTGTGATGATGATGAAACAGCAGAGACATTTCTATTAGTAGATTTCTTCATGTCTTCTCCACAGTTTCCAATCTTTCTTCAGAATACTGATGAAAAGTTTCCAACGTATACTTTTCCATGAAGTTTCTGTTCGTTCAAGATTTATATTCCATAAACCGATTGAAAGCCCTGCTGCATATGATATGTCCCTAGATATTCGATCATATGTAAAGCTATTTGAAATTTGTTATTTTCAATCGATCATATGTAAAGATATTTTAAATTTGTTATATTTATCTTAGGAAGACACTTCAAAAGTCGAAATATTTTATTTCTAAATTTGGTATGTTGAATTTTTGAAATTTGATTTCAATAAAAAAACAAAAAAGAGGTCATAGAATTCAATTCAGGGTTCCTAACATGCATATTTAAATATGTTAGTGGAGTAGATAGAGAAAGTAAAGTACAAAAATAAAAATATGAACGTAAATAATAGATAATAATAGGTATACTAAACTAATTAGAAAAATGTAGCTTGTAAAAGTAGTAATAATGTTTATTTTTAATCTAAGAGAAGTACTATCACTATAAGGAATCCATTAAGATAGGAATTTATTGTGTTGATATGAGTATAATTGTAGCTTTACTAAGATATATGTGAATGAAATGATCTCTGAAAAAGAGATGAAACATATACGGAAACAGTATTGGCTAATACTAGAGATTTAGTACGTAGCCCCAATTTCTGAAACAGATCGAAGCTATTCGCAATTCTACTTGATTGTGGAACACGATAGCAACGCAAGCCCCTTTGATTGACGCTCGAATCCCATCCCATCTCACTACTTAAGAGAAACCTGCGACCGCGGTTAACTAGTATCTTTGTCGTAGGTTTCTTACACCATTTTTTTAACAATTCCTACTGTATCCAATTGCAATGGCCATATTTAAAGATATTTGATATTTAAAGATCTAAATGAAAGGAACTAGAAATTACAAATATGTTTCAGAATTATATAAAGAAGTTGTTATTTAGAAAAATATTGATGTGATATAGAATTGAATCAGACAGATTTTTAATAATTCATATCTTTAGTACCTACTTTTACCTAGTGGGAAAATTTTGTATAAATTAATTTATATGATAAAGTACTAAAAGTAATAGTATTGCCAGATACATTGAATATTATATTGATTATAAAAATTGTTGTATTATTCTTTAGTGCTGGTTTTTAGAAAATTTCGACTACTTACAATGTCAGAGCTTAATTTATAAAAAATTCTTCAACTAGGTCAAAGTAAGTACTTGAAGTAAGTAGATATTGTAAAAGTAAGATATTGCGATTTTGCTATAGAAAATATTTTTGAAGGACTACATATTCAGTGTTTGTTCTTCTTTCATGATGTTAATACCAGAGAATATTACATTGTTGAATATTTTATGGTTTACATAAGTAGTAAGGAAATTTCGTTATGGAAGATACTTCTCAAGCACTATCTCCTGCTGTTAGTACGTAAATAAGTTGCAATGGCACAAAAATTGTTATGTACTGAAGTTTGAAGTAGCAAATTCCTTTCTGGCTGGGGCGAACGATATGGAGCTTATATCGCAGTGTTTAGATAACGTCGCTGAATATTGGCACCAAAATCGTTCAATATGTATGGATATGTATTTTTACTGGTTGGCAGAGATCATCCGTTTATGCATATAGAGATGGTGCAACTTGCATAACCTCATCATGGATCGCAGAGAATATTCGATTTCATACGCAAGCTCATTTCGTATTCAAGATAATCTTTTCCACATTTTCGGATGTATCCATATCACTCAGCTTGCCAAATCGACCCTATGTACTTTCTTATTTTCTACAAATCGGAGTTAGAATTTCTGTTGGATTCAATATTTTCGGTAAATTACCGCCATCGATTGTTCATGAAATATAAAATCCTATTATAAATGCAGTATTTTATAATAAAAGAGCAGGAAGGGAAAACTTGAATATTTATACGACAGATTTTGAACTTTCTTGCGTTCATTTCGCAGCCTCCTGCTCTACTTGTATTTATTACTGCACTCGTGAATTGCGAAATACCCGTAAATCGTCCCTGCCATCAACAGAAGCGGAATTTGCAGCGGGAGGTCAATGAGCAACATAAGCTGTTCAATAGGTTGCATGATTTACATTAATAAGTATACATAACACTTTTTAAATGTAGTAGCAAGGAAGCTCCTATTTTCAAATAATAGTTGAATTATTTTCTGTTACAACGTTACTTACTTTTATAAAATATAACTCATTTATTTAAGAAAAAGGTAGGGATATAATTGAAATGACAAAACTATAAAAACAGAGTTTTCCAAAATGTAATTAATTTTTTTTTACGCGATATAAAATATGTATGTCCGATATTAACAATATTAACAATTATAATAATGTTATTTGATGTATGTAAGAAAATTCTATTATGTTCTGTTAGGTAATATTTAAATCACGTTGTTTTCGAATTATTCTTGTTACGAAAGCTTATTACAATTCACTAGGGGAGCATTGGAAAGTTTGTTATAACTTCATGAGAGAGGTAAATGCACAGGATTCTTAGTCGATTGAACTTCTAAAAAACTTTCTCGCAGATTCTGAGATTTCATGAGTCGAACGTAAGCTCCTTCATAACAAAGCAATTTTTGTCTAACCATATTAGACAGAAAATTATTCTTAAATGATTTTATTACAGAATGCCAGAACACGTACAAAGTACATTCAATCGAATCTTCGGGTTAACATTTCCTTTTGTTTCGCTGAATGCCAAGGATTATAGACTCGTGAGAATGCTTCAACTCAACTTTAAGACACTGAAAAGAGTGCTAATCGCAAGTTAAGAGTCGGGTCGGACGTCTTGAAAAGCTACCTTAGCATATTGGAAAGAACTTTCCGAGAAGGTCGAATCAGTACTTGGCGACTCAAAAAGTGTGTCACCTTTTTTTATTCTTCAGTTGTATTACTTTCTTTACCCATTTCGAAATTAGAAAATATCTTTAAAATGATTGAGGTCAAATAAAAGCAGCAATCTATAAATAAATATTGAAATTTACCCTTCAAGTACAGACTTGATATAAATTTGTGGAACTGTAGCTTTTTTAGAAAATTAATAAGATTTTGGTTTCTTTTTTTACAAAGTTTTAGATAAAATAATTGATGTTCCTTTGCTTTTCAATATTTAGTTAATATCCTCTTATTCTGTATTCTTAATTTTTTAAACAGTATAACAAGTGACATTAAGGCTAATGTAGGCTAATTAACTTAGGTACTCGTGAATAATTCATACTTGATAAGTAAACTTTCTCGTAATTAAACAGTACGATTCTAGATACAATAGTAAGAGCTATTGGAACTGAATTACTGCTGGCACCTTTACCACGTTATCTAGTTACTGCAGAGCATACGTGACTTCTGTGCACTGTAGTAAATGATAACCCATTTTACGTGTTTCTCTGAGCCTGTGAATAAGCGCTGAAAGATATAATATGTACAAGACGTTTAACTAATTGTAAGTACGTTATAGAAAATTTATCAACAATTTACCATAGCAACATAATTTTGTACTGATATGAATGAAACATGGTGTTATTACATCATATAAAGTATAATATTAGAAATAAACGAGTAGTTATTTTCAAGATATTAATGTTTGAAGTGTTGAAATTCAATTCCATATTTCAGATTTCAGATATGCATTTTATTGTACTCTTACTTTTTAAACGAAAAGTTTCTTTAGATCAATTCTTTTTTGTTTAAAATACAAATTTTATGTTCTAGACATCAATTAATTAATGCTTAAACTCAATGTCTTCGAAAAGTATAACTTACGTCATTTCGTTTTATATTCATAGATATGTTATTATAACTGCACATTGTTACGCAAATTCTCATTGACAATTTACTTAAAACGTTTAGGATACGCTAATACATAATTTAAAATTAATACAAGAAAAGAATTTTAAACTTATTTTTAGCAAAATGATTTTTAAAAGCAAATCCATTTGGGACAAATTAAAGGTAGATATATCTATGTTCAGTCGTATTGGATCGTGTCTGATCACATACACTCCCTTTTCACTTATCTTCATTATACATACTTTGCTCTCTCTTGCGCTTTGCTTGCGCGGATTAATTAGATATACCTTTGTGTCTCGTTCTCTATGCATGCTATCCTGAAACGTGCTTCAACAAAAGTTAAATATATTTTTATAAGAATAAATTAATTTAGCGTTTAAAAATTTCAAAATCCTTATTTAAAAATATTCAGTCTACTACATAACCTGTATTAACTTCTCAAACTTCCCAACACTTTTACAATCAAACCGTATGCTTCAGTTCACATAATTACAAACAAGAAATTATCATTCCCTTAGTCTCGCGTATCAAACTCAAAATCTTCCACAAATACGTTTCTCAGAATTTACATCCATTTTAATAATCTCGGAGCATCACGAATAGAACAGCGCACTCTTCTCCGTGCGGTGTGTTCTCCTGGACACGATCCACTCCTAGTACCTCGTCTCACTAGGATTGTAATCCCAGCGTAGTTTTGTCAGCTGTGCATTATCTATTCTCCTCTAGGTATACGTGACTCCTGACGATTCGACAAACGATTACGCGCGCTACGTGCCTCCGCGAAGCAGGCCTTACAATTCAGTCTCTCGAAGACAACAGTCGGAATAAAAACCAGCGATGGCTGGAGCGCACGTGAAACCGTGTTGATTCGATTCTGGCGTCGGGCGTGTTGAAAAATGTCTGTGACTTTGTAATTGAATGCAGTTTCGTTCCCCTTTTCTGCATTGGCGAGCAAACGGGGACGATGCCTGCGAACAATGCTGAGAAAGTCAGCAGGAGAAGACAAGTTGTCGTGCTATCTTGAGGATGTTTGTTACAAGAGGTAACGTTGTTCCTGTTGAATATAGAGTGCAGGTTGATCAATGTAATAACGCAGGCTGTGATATCTGCACAGAGCTAGTTACCTGAGCATTTTGTGACACAAACGATGTTCCTTTTGATTTGTAGTTACTTTTAACCCTCGATGACAGACCCTAGATCAGATTTAACCTTTGGCAGGTGAATGGTTTTCGACAGTCGCGGGAGACGAATGCAGGGTCATTTTGACTTATAGTAGAATTTCTATTGGTAAATAGTTTTGAGCAGGAATTTGATGTAAAAACGTATTTTAAATGTCATAACACCTTTTTTCTTTTTCGTTTCCTATACACCTGATACATATGAGATGATAAGTGTATTTTGTATATGATTCTTATAAATAATTTTATTACACTTTCTAGTTTAGATTTTAGATTTAGTCTATATTTAATCTAAGTATTTTGTGTATATACTGTGCAAATGATGGATAAAGAAAAATTTATTCTGTATTTTGCATTCTTGCTACTGTCTTACCATCTTTTAAGTGTATAACAATATATAATTTTGGCAGAGAAATTGTTTTTGAAGTATACCTTAGTATGGGTTCAAAAAGGACTTGGTCATCTGAAGGTTAAAGAAAATTTAATACATATGTACTTTGAGCATTTAGTCCGACGATTATGAAAGAGCAAACCATTTATCCTTTGTGTTAAGTGCTGTTGGTTGTTCGGGGCTCAATGATATAATTAGTGAGTCACTTTGTTCAAAGTTTCATGACAGTCTGCAATTAGTAACCGATATGTTTCAGGAGTCAGCGTTATTGCATTGGATTACAGTTTGGAAATGGTGCGGTATAATATTGTTCTGTAACTAGGAAACTAAATTTATTAGTTTGATAATAACATAAGTTCTTATTGAAATATGTATCTAGGATATTTTGAGTACTATGGATTTTCATTACTGTGTTAAAAGCAATTGAAACTTTAAATTCTTACTTAAAATTCAGAATATATTTATGTTATACTAATTTTGATTAAAAAGTTTCGGTAAACTGTTATGAGTTTTCTGAAAATTAAAACAACAGGGATTTTTCTAAACTGAATTTAATATGTTTCTTTAGAAAGATTGTTAACTGTCGTTTTTTAATTCAATTTTCAACAATATTCTCTTTATGCAGAACTACCAAGGTAGCTGTCATGAATGAATCATTAAATGCAAGCGAAATGGTTATCGTATCCATGTAGTAGGAAACTTCGATAAGTGTTTCATTTATGCTGAATCTCTGTTGTTTCAATATAATTTTCTTACTCTTCATGCAGTCTGATTTATGCTTGATACATATTCTCAACGTACATTTTTTGTGTTTGAAAGTTTGAAGGGGGAGAACAAAAACATTTTGTCAGGTGAAATAACGATTTCCGACGTCGAATAACTTTATACGATCGTAGCCACGATTTTTCTGTTTAAAGTCAATATTTGAACAAATATCGCATATTGCACTTCGTTATTTCAGAAGCTATACACGATTTTATCTTTTAAAATTCAGTTGCACGCTAATATCGACTTTAAAATTAGGTTCACATTATGAAACATTCTATACATCTTTCATTGACCCTCAGACAAGGTCTTGTCCTCCTTTGGGACGTATTAGATACTTAGGAACACTCTCAACAAAATAGGTAGAGCCAGAGAAGTCTTCTCGATAATCAATTTAAGAGTTCTTAACATTGTCTCAGTTTCCTCGAGTCAGGCGTTACAAATAATGCAGTCATTAAGCACAAAGAGAAGCGTTTGACTTTCAAGCATTTAATCGAAAGGTGGATAGTAAAGTTATATCCATGTATCCGGGAACTTCGCACCAGGTGGCTGTAAAGTTGAATTGCTATGGTCGCAGAATCTTAATAGAACCGGAAGGTGCGTTCCCGCCACAAGAAGAGCCACCTGCGCCACTGCATCCAACGCTTACGTTGCTCGAAATGCAGCAAACTTAACGCCGTCAGAATACTCAGTTGTTTTTAAGAGGTCATGCAATGGGCCCGATAAAAATGTATTCTTCTAGCAGCTTCTCTACTAAAAATTTGCAATAACACTTTCGATTTAACTCTCGAAAGGTGAATGGTTTTCTACAGACGCGGGAGACAAATGCAGGGCCATTTTGACTCATAATGGAATTCTTATTGGAAACTAGTTTTGGAGAGGAATTGTATAGAAAAATGCATTTTGGACATTATACAGGGCGCCCAATTTTAATCGATAACTACGAATCACTCGTGAAGTGTTCGTGGAATAGAAAAGTGGTTTAAATGAGAAATAAATGATTTTGAGGGAGACATAAGATGGTGTAATTATTTTTTCTGTAGGTGGATGCATGTAGGTCATATGAGGGCTACCTTTGGCTAATATCACTTAATACCACTTAATATCACTTAATTTCAAAGCAGTAGGTATTCGAATAATTCAGATTAAAATATATCTAAACTATTGATTTTTTGACATAGATGGATTTTAGATGGGAAATGATAAATTGAATCGATTGTTGCATTAAAAAATACATGTTTCTATTTAAAGAACCAAAGTTGGTTTTCATGACCTATACACATCCATTTACAGAAAAAATAATTACATTATCCTATGTCCTCCTCGAAAGTATTAATTTCTTATTTAAACTATTTTTCCATTTAATCAATAGTTTACGAATAAATTGCATTTATCGATTAAAATTTGGCACCCTATATACTTTACTTCTTTTTAGTTTCCTGTACACCTGGTACACGAAATAAGTGTACTTTTTGCATGATTCTTGTAAATAAATTTATAAATTTAAAATTATAATTACATCATGAAAAATGGATATCAAGTGAGAAAGGTGGAAATAATTTGAAATTCTTTATGATTCAAGACCAAGATTTTGAAAATTAGGAAATTTGGAATTGATTATGTTGAAGAAGTAAAGAACAAATTGTGAATTTTTTTGACTATCACTATGCGCTCGCAGGATTTTAGAAGAATTTTTCCTTCTCTTTCTGCTGATTTTACTTTTAAATTAATAATTAAATAATTAAATATAGTTACCACCTAAATTAACAATGTCGTGAAATGCTACTCCATGCAAGGAGGTTCACTTGTAACGCAAGGGTCAAGCCGGATGGAATTAACATGCAAATGGTTCAAGGGGTTTACAACTACGTTATTGTCAATGCCTTCCAAGTAGAAATTCGAAGGGAAGAACTCTCAAATTCTTAACTATCTACAACATAAATATTCGCGATGAAAAGTGATTTAATACGCATGCAATATGCAAATCTAGAAGAATGTGGAAGGAACGAAGCTGGGACAATCTAATGGTTCATCTTCGTCCGTGTCCTAACAAGCCGAAGTTGAGTGGATGACCTAAATCTTGGTAAGCTTGTTCGTAATTAGCAATAAAAGTGAGGGAAAAACTAGGGTTGCTGTCTGGAGACGGGCACTAGGGCAAGGAGTAAAGAGAATGAGATTCTTCTGGAGTCTGCGAAGCTGGACGAAAAATGGCTGACGTGCCAGTCAGGTGAAAAACAAGACGGACTAGAAAAAGGAAGTTTCAACTAACTTTTTCGAGGATCAGAAAAACGGTTCTCTTTGAGACTATCCTATATTATTAATTCTTAATAATAGAGAGTTAACTTAATAATAAAATTAAAGTGGCTATGAAACAATCGAAGTAATAGTGGAAGTAAAATATTGTGCACTTTTTAATATTTTATTAATTTTAATAATGGGATTACAGTGACCCTGTTATTCTACTTGTGACATAATATAACTTATGAAAATAATAATACTACAATACATTTGTGAGGACATTTTTAGTAGCATGTGCTACTTATAATGCTGTTATCATTAACAAACACTTATCTATGTCACCAGGCTGCAGTATTCAAGTCTTTAGAATTTCTGATTTATTAGTTTCTGATTCATTTACTGTGAAATTCGTAAATTAAATGTCCCGAGGTAAGAGGATCGTATGACTCTATTGTAGAATTCATTCGGTTCATATGTCCATCGTCCTTTTACTCGAAACCCTTGTCAAGGGAATTATGGAATATCCTCTCCAGTGAGGTAACAATGGAAACTTCAGAAAGGGCAGTCGAAAGACTTCTTAGATGGCTTTTTATGGTCCTGTAGACAGAAAATAATCACATATAAGCCAACTGGAAAATGAATTTGTTTGGTACATGAGAAAGATACATGTAATAAGATAGAAAGTTAGAAAAATAATGACTCATTGTAAGCAATAAATACATCCACTCACGTTGCATATAAAATTTACTAACTGAAAATTGAAGAAATGAATTATATTCAATTATTGCAAATAAAAAGCATAAACGACATTCATGAATGTAACACGAAGTAGAAGATAAATGACAAGCATTTTTAAATGAAAGAACATAAAAAATAAAAAATGGAAAGTACTGAAGGTTATTGATATTAATCCCAAAGTTGTCTCCAGTGCAACATAAAATAGATTACGAACGATTTATAACTCAGTTTAAGTTTGCCAACGATTTTCCAAATTTATGCACATAATGTTTCCGCCATTACGCTTTACAAGACAGGTATTGTATGCTTCATGAAGTTTCCCAGGTGTATTCTATGAGCTCGACACACGCACATTTATTATAAGCATATGTATGCATGAGAGATACCCATAATCTGAAGTTCGTTCATTAAGTAGTAGTCACGGTTCATCTGCAGTTCATCATTCTAGAAAATTAAGTAGACACATGCACATGCGGTTCGTATTTATACCAATGTGTTGTAGCAGTACATGAAAAATTTCTTGTTTATACGAAATCACATTTCGTACACATCTGCATAAATTCAGTAAAATCCTTTACGTATTCTTCGTATTGAGTTTTTTAATTGTTAATCATAATTCATTTCCAGCAGAACCTAAATTACGTGATTTATGTATGTGCAAAAAATATTTACTTAGTTCGTTTATTTGCATATAAATTATATATTTTATGAAGAAAAATGATTCATAAGTTAGTGAATGCTTTTTAATCCGCCCCGAGCTTCCGAGAATTAAAGAATTCTTTTCCTTTTAATTTCGACAATTTTTAGAAAGCACGTTCAACAAATAGGTCGCAGACAGAGCTGGAAATGAAATTTTCAAGTTAACGAATGAGACCAATTTTTTACAGCAGCCCTTTAATTTTTTCCAAATTCTAATTTAGAATAAGATCATGTCTGCCATAAATTTCTGTGATATCTTTTTCCTTGCATATAAAGTAGAGTAATCATCTTCCTGATTGTAGCCAAATATTGGTTGCTGTGGATTTGTAAAACGGAATACAATGTAACTTCCAAGCGTCAAATTTAGTGCAACTTTGACAGTGCACCGGAAATTATTTTGTAAATTGCGTTCGTTTTGCAACCTCATCGGTTTTTAGGGCCATTACGTGTACTCGGCGGAAGTTATGGCTCGCTGTGGGTGGTTTACTAGCTCTAATGTGCCCACAGAAACCGGATATATTTCTATCCACCAGCGGCATCTGTAATTTCTCGCTCGGGGCGTACAGATGTTGACCCGCCACTATCACCTAGGCAAATATTTTTTAACTGGATTCGAAAAACTGCGTAACGTATTGGCTGCATTGAAACCAACCATCTGTGGTGGTAACGTTCATTGGATCATTGCTGGCTACTGCGTTCGTTTTAATTCTTTCGACATTTTTGACAAATTTAAACATGTACAGTCTGTACTTATTTTAGCATACTCGTTATCAGTAATAAGCTTGTGCTTGTACACTGTCGATCAAAAGTTTGCAATTAGGAGTCATTCCAAGCTTAGAAAGTGTAAAGTATTAAAACTGTAGTAAAGTAATTATATTATTTTAATTACACAAAAATTATTTTATTTAGACTGGAATCAAGAATAAAATTGTAGAAATATACTTGAGTGCTAAGACATTCATGATAGAATATAATGATAATCTCAAATTTTTGGATTGTAGAGTAGAATATGAAAATTAAGCTCTTGAGATTAGTTCACACTTGAATTATTTGTATTTATCTTTTTAAGTCAGACTGAAAAAGGATGAGAGTGATTTCGCAAAGGGAATTAGAAGAAGTACAAACAGTTGCAAAGAGAATCGATTATAGAATTTTTTAGCTATAAATAGTATAAAATGTCCACTAAATTATTTAGCAATATAAGCTAGAAATATTGGGAAATAATAATAGTCCTTTAAATTAACTCACAACGAAGCTATGCTGAACATAAAGTATTACATCACAAAAGTCACTGTTATATTTTTTAAAATATTTTCACATTTTATATTTTTTACAATTCTGAAAATTCTACGAATTTTGATGGCATTTGACAACTTTTGTGACTGGTTGTAGTTTTGCCACCAGAGAATTCTCGAATCCGACTTTGCCACATTCGATTCCAGGGATGAGGTGTCAGAGTTCGATCCCCGAAAAGGGAGAATCTGCCAATAGTGTAACGTATGATAAATTACAGTAGCAAAATGTTAAGACACATTTGAACGTAGGTTTCAGAAAATTACCACAGTTTTACGTTACGTAGTCCATAGTTGTCGTTAGTTTGTATGGGAACTGTACCTGGTGAAGAAGATTGGAATATTTAATGTGATACTGTGCTACACCTTGTTCATGATACATATAAGTCATGTGCTTCGCGTGAATCCAAAGTCCACGTAAGGTAGAGTTTTACGTTTCAGATTTCCGAGGTGAATTGATTATCTAAAGTGACGTATAGTAGAATTTCATAAGTTGACGTAAACGAATTGAATTAATTTTCTTTGCAGACACCAGAGAATAAAGGATGGGAGTTGCAGCTTATTACTCACTTGTCCTGAGTTAATGTTCAGTTCTCTGGATAATTTTTGGGCTTAGGATGGATTTAAGAAGGGATTAATGAGATTAAGATAAGAATTAAGTTTTCTGAAATGGTTTACAAAGAGGAGAATACATAGACTATATGTAGAAAAGTGGTGAATCTACACGAAAAAAATAAGTCAAAAATATGGAATAATATTTTTTGATATCGTGTTTGGTTTCGTAGAAAATTGAGTTTGAATTTTAGTCAAGTACGCATACATCCAACTAGAATTTTAGGTGGTTGAGGGGAACACAAAGTGGAATGCTTCTGTTTTACAGTAGATAGAGTCTCAGTGGTCAGACTGTGAATGTTCCTTTTGCTTCGTATAGCCCTCAGGCATGTAACTAAACCTTTGCTTCCGCGTACTTGTATCCGATCAAAATTCAAACTCACTTATTTCAAAATGAAGCATGATATTTGCAAATCTTATTCTGTCTTTTGGACTTATTTTTTCTTGTAGAATTACCATATTCCCATTTTTACTAGTGGTTCTCAAGCACCTTTTACTAAAAACGAAGGACAAGCATTAGGAGTCTTTTTAGCTTTTAAACCCTTCATCTCGCGTTAAAAACTATTAATGAACTTTTATATTACACTATTGGTGTTTTAAATAAGAAATTATTTTAACAAAAATTCCCACGTATAAGCAGGAGAAAATTTATAAGCTTGTTACACTTCTTCATATTATTACCACTGTCTCGGTAATTGTAGATTCTATGTTACATCCATATATATAGCTCTAATTGTCCAAATTCCTTCCGTCCCCCCTTCCTTTACACCTAAATTCCTGTCAGCGGTAACATCGTCGTTCCAGATTTACAACACGCCTCGCATTGTTAGAATGTTTCCATATTCTTTCGTCGATTTGTGTTATAAATCCAGTCAGCCGTTAGAAGCCCTAAAATCCTATAATCTTTGAAAATAGGATTGCTTCAACGCCTTTGCATTCGGTTGCTGTATATTATTATTTCTAGTCTGCCGCGCCATCGAGAATGGTTGCACCCATTAGATTAGAGTAACTATAGGCGATGAAGGGGAAATACAGGATACCAGTGGACGTATTAAAACCTTCTTTCACCCAATATCAACAGTTACTCTGTGGTGCGATTAACCTTTTTACTGTGAATTGGCTATCTGTCGGTCCTGAGAAAATAACCACCCATTTGGGAGAAACGTACATAGGGGATGTTTGAGAATGAATGGGGAAAAGATTCAAAGGTTATTCCGAGTAAAAAATATAGGAATATAGGTACCTATTCAGAGCACTTTAAATATCGTTCAAAAATTTGAAAACACTACCGTGTATGCTATCATATATTTCATATGATATATTTTCAATTTTTAAATTTTGACGATTCATTCAAATCTGGTTAAATTCATTCAAAGATTCATTAAAAAGTATGCGTTGTACGTGGAGGACTTTCCTCCGGAGTCCAATCATTTTGCTCAGTAATTTATAGCTAGTTAAAATAATTTTACTTAGTAATTTAGAGCTAAGTAAAATAATTTCTCTGTATCTATTCACTTTACAATAATTGTAGTTTTAAATATAGAATAATCTCAAATGTTTAGACACCAATGTATCTTTATTATAGTAACATCACAGAATACATTTAAAACAGAAGAATATGGAGTATAAATGCTTCATTTCTATTACAATAAACGCACGACGTATGTTTGTATAATACAAACACAATGTTATTATTTAAAGTTCTTTACGCTTGTGTTTCCTATTTTTGAAAATAGAATTTGATTATTTTTCGTTATTCAACGTAAAAATCTACGTGTAACTGAAAAATTACTCATTCGAATCACCCCACAAAGGGTTACAGCGTCACCAACTGAATTTGCTCAACTTCGCTACTTGGCCAATTTCCCCTATCACATGGAATGCATTATGCGAATGTTTGTTGTATCTCAGTGATGATCTGTATCCTCTTAACCATGTTATCTCGAACACAAAAGCGTCCTACGGATATAGTCCATCGATATAAAGCACTACAGGGTTTTCGTCAACGTCTATACGGGCAGTATACGCTAACCACTTTCTGCATCGTCGATTCCTCTCAATCGTCGAATAGGACAATAAAAGGGGAACGAATTTACCAGCTCTTTGGAAATCAGTATCGTATCAGTAACGTTCTTTGAGCGTCGAACACTTTCGATATTCTATGAATGGGGATTGTGTCGTTGGCTGATCGTATATCGACTAAAATGAACAGCTTTTGTTTCTACTTTCTCTTTCCCCGCTCGACGAAAACCGACCGTTTCATTATTTTCTGAGTTTTTGATTCGTAATTTAGTATGCCCCTGCAATGAGTTCTTCGATATGAAACGAAAGGGGGAAAACTGCCAGACAGATTTATGCATTGTGCCTGGGGCGAGGAAGGGTTGAGGTATCTTAGGATAATGGAGAAGCAGGGTTTTATGTAAAAATTTGATTGATGACACTATTTTTAGGTAACTTTCGTTCACAAAGGTATTTATGGGCGTTTCTGTTTGGGAAACCAAATTTCAAGCGGAAAACGGGTGATGAGTGTAGCGAAAATCGATGTTACGGATGGTATAACATCGTTTGTTGTATGTATATATATGTTTGATGCAACAAAGATAAAATCAGCTGATTGGGTATTCAGCGAGATTGTGGTACAAAATATCGATCGTAATGCTTCGAGCATGATCGTCGACGAAGAATATTCAAATTAATATTAACTGTTATAGATTGATAATACCGCTGTGCTTTTACTTATTTAGAACAATACACAGATTGTTTCTTAGCATGATTTATTAGTTCTTTAAGACTGAATAAATTGGAATATTAAATCTGGGTATTTGCAATAATGAGCTTAAGTGCTTTGTAAATATAGAAATTTAATATTTCGAAATTTGGTCATCTGGTGACTTATTTGTATAATTGATGCTACTATCACTGGTGTTATAGGACTGATAAAAAAGAAACACAATGTCAATTTCAATTTTTGATAAGTAGTAAAAAATAATTTATTATCGAAAGGATTGAATTACTGAAATAAATAAACGACAGAAAATACATTTCTTTTTCTTTTTAATTCAAAATTCGTTGATTGTGTCTTTCACATTCTCTAATCTACATTCTATAGTACTACAATTTTAGTAAACTTTAGTAAACCTTAGATATGTTCTTTATATTAATTTTAATTATTTATAAACGATAACTTACTCTTCAACCCTTTTACATAATCTCAAAATTAGATTTACAATACTACCTAAATTTGTATTAGACTAAACTCCTCAGGAACATACAAGAGAACGTACTTAGGACTAACTTGTATGATAGGGAAAGACAAACCGAAGTACTTCTCCAGGAAGAAAGATAATGCAAGATAAATTACCTGAATAACGTCTAATATAAAAATAGATGTCTCTGATTAAATGTTAAGACCATTATGATAAGTGATAATTATAAGTCGTTGGTTCGCGTCCATTTTAATTTGCAACATACCTTCCAGGAAATCGTCCATTTATTACACGAGACGCGAATGGAAGGCGAGCTTTTCGTTGCTTAAGATTAGCGAATCAAGTTGACTCCAGCAAGATGAATTACGCTTATCCTTTATTTGTATGCCTTTAGATCACGGTGCATCAAATTAATTTAATTTGATCGTAGGTCAGCATGAAATTATTGTACGCTCAGATTTATTTAATCAGTTACTTGTTACCTTTCTCCTTAGCGTAAGTTTGAATAAATAATAATGAGTGACTTGTTGGAAGGAGATTCAGTATCGATACACTTGTGTTCTCGTTATGCCAATAAAATGAATAAAAACTGAAAAATATGACATAACATATGGATAGTAATTTAATGTTTTATTTTAAAGTTATTCTGTTGCATTGAGGCTGTCGATATTATAAAATATGCTGTGTACGATATAATGAAAAAATGTATAAACAAGTAAAAAATGGAAATACTAGAGTTGAATTTATTCTTAATATCAGCATTATTAGTAATATCCTTGAATATTTAATTTTTTCAAGTTATGCATTTTTCAGTACCCTGTCATTCTGATTATTTTATTTTAAACACGTACCTACAAGTTAGTAGTTCTAGTGTTAACAAGAATTTTTATTTCAGAAACATCTTCACATTTCTTATCTTTTCCAAGCTCACGATAAACACTTTCCC
Organism: Calliopsis andreniformis; assembly: GCF_051401765.1. NCBI lineage: Eukaryota > Metazoa > Arthropoda > Insecta > Hymenoptera > Andrenidae > Calliopsis > Calliopsis andreniformis. The sequence goes on along the minus strand of NC_135073.1, from coordinate 8,878,539 downwards.
GCGTGGCGTGATAAGAATAAAGGACGAAGAATAATTTTGTTCTCTTCAGGAAATCTAGCATTGCAGTTTAATGAATTTTCAGGCGCAAAGTGGTAGATTTCTTCAATAGACTAAGAAAATATTTAAACGTCTCTCTGAACTCAAAGTCATTGTAATGTAATCTTTGTACCATTCAACTCTCCTTGAGATAAAAGCTGTGTCTCTTGGTGGGGACACAAAGAAAACGCCAACACCGTTCACTAAACCGTTTTAAGTGAAATATCTTCTGATTCGTCAGTTGTACTCTAAAACAAGAGTATATGAAAAGAAAATACTGAAAAAGTCAAATATCAGCGTTAGATTGCACAGTTCGTGTTAGAAGCTTCGATATACTTATCTTAAAATAATATCGAGAGAAAAAATCAAATATCCAGATATGAGTCTTTCAGGAACTAAATTGATTAACTTCATTTTTTGCAACTTTTTTAATTTTATCACTTAACGATATGAGCAGTATAATTATGCCTCTCGTCGTTTTACTAAATTGTAGTAAAAATATGAATATTTGAGGAATAAACTAATCCTTATAATAAACTATTTTCTTCAGCCTCTTTAAAAATAAAATAGTATTAGCATTACTTATGAAATGACCTAATAGAATGCTTTATTAGACTAATTACCAGTCTTCTCCACTTTATTTCGTGCTATTGGTTAGTTCAGTATTGGAGCAGCTCACATATTATTTTGTTTGAATTTACCGCAAGATAACGCTTGCAGAGAAACCCAAGTTTGCACTCTGTTCACAGTTTTGACATTTGTTTTTCATGATCAGTGTAACGTGTGACTGTGCAACGTCGTCCTTTCAAATCCGCTGACTTTGCTATTAGTAGAAGATACTTCGCCAGTATGGTTCTGCACTACGATTTTGAAAGCACCCTGACAGCAACGGGACTATCCAGAAAAAGCATTTTCTAGTCGGTTCAGATTTTGCAATTGGAGGCCAATGGACCACTTCGCGCGTGACATTTCAATGACAGATTTCCTATAGTGTCGATTTATTTATAGTTACTAAATGTATTTTTAATATCTTTAGTAGAACATATAAAGGTTAATAAATTAAGAAGTTGTCAATTTTTGTGGACAATTGCCATTATTTATTAGCTTTTTATAATGAGATATTTGAGAATCTCAGTGTCTTTTCCATATTACCCTAATACTGACATTACATATTACTACTTGCAACAAGTAGTTTTTCTTCATTTTTGTTCATATAAATACTTGCAAAAATTCTTGAACATGTAAAAATATTTGAGATTGTGGTTTTGTTTTCTTTAGCAGCATCGTGTTTTTAAAAATAACGATTGTATTAGATTAAATGGACTGGAGAATACAGTACTGATGAATGTTTCTAAAGGCATGGAAAGAAATGTAACAGAAGTTTGTGAGGGAAAGGAAAAAAGAGTGCAAAAGTTTAACTTGAGTTTCATTGAGAAAATTTCTGTCTTATTTTCTTTTTTCAAGTAAGGAAGACACCACAGTTAACGATTCTTCTTCGAACTTTGCTTTAGTTAAAGAATAAACTTTCAACACTAAACCCTGTAGATTCATGAGTGTAAAAAGTGGATGTTGTGATTTTTGTTCTTTCAAGTTATTCTTCAAACTTCTTTTTTAAAATTTCATTTTCTAAGGTTGCTTTAGTCAGAATAAATATTACTTATTGCTGAAGTAATTTGTTTGCAGTAACTCACAGTCAATGTTCACATTGACACCACGAAAGATGAATGTAAAAGCTACAGATAAGGTAGACAAGAAAAAATATACTATCTTTCATAATTAATAGGTACTTTTAATGTATATAAATGAATCTATATCACTAAACATACAGAAATTAATAGGTAAAGTTTCATGGTTGTAAAATATTTTTTATAAGCGATATCAATTCCCAAAAAACAAAGCTTCGAAAAAAATAAAAAATTTGCTTTTATAACAGTTTAATTAAAAAGTTCGATCTATGAAAAATCGAGTGCAAAGCAAAGCTTTTAAAATATCAGAAGCACACAATGAAAAGATTCTGTGTGTGTGTAACACCAATTGTTCAGAGTTGAAAAGAACAAAAATCCTGTGACTGTATGTATCCGTGCTTCGCTTCGCGCAGGAACAATAATAGCAGAGCTAATATGTCAGACCGAGGTAATCGTTAATGCAAATTCAAGCTTGCAGCGCGATTCTCATCATCTCGGCTCCTAACTCTCATTCTTGAATTTCCAGTAAATGGAACGACCTCCTGATCCTTGTGCATTCCTCAGTGATTTTAGAATGGTGTAAACCAATGGCAAACCCATTACCTTTCACTAATCTTTCGTAATTAACGAGACTTCGATGTCCTTGGAGCAGAAATTGCTGGACCAAGTTTCGTTCAAGTTCCGAAACGAAAGGATTTCGCAATTAATTGCTCCTGCTCGTTGATTGGAAGCTCTTTTGGCGTGAAATGATTTATAGTGGTCTCATACCATTTATTTTCACGCCTAGATAATACCGTGTGGCATTTGGTCATCTTCTAAATTGACATGAATATTAAAATTCATACGAATTTTTGTAATCTTTGTACTCGTTTCTTTGGCGATAACTTTGAAAGAATTTACATGCATAAATGTTTTAGTTATAAAGGAAGAGGTAGGAATATGGTAAGGGTAGAAATACGAGACACAAAGGTTTCGAGCTATACACGATACTGACATCTTTCACAATTATTGGAAATTATGTATTAGCAAGATTATAATACTATTCCACAATTGCTGGTGTCTTATATTTATATGGAGCATATCACATGAAATTTCTTAAAATGATCTATCAACATTTTTTATTTGCAGCTATTCTGAGACTCTTTAGATTTAGATCGTAAAATAAAAGGATATCTTATAGACCTACCTCTTCCACTATTTTCAACATAATTTTTTATTTTTTCTATATTACGGTCTTGTCTTTCACTTTCAGTTTTCAAATTATATATCTGAAATCTCTCATTAATATTTTTCAATTTGTTCAGACTTTATAATACATATCACATAATGCTACTTTTGACGTTTCACATTGTGTAAATTGTATTACATACTTATAATGTTTCACTTCGCCACTGTTACTTTACAAGAAAATTTCACATTAGCGCAGCCGACAAATTATCATTTTTCGTCGTATATCTCTGCATGAAGTTAAATCGATATTAGTAACGGTAATGGCGGTGCTAATAAATTCTTGTTATTAAATGCGGTACAATGACGATTTAAAAGCATGATAAAGGGTAAAGTGGCATCGTCGATACCAGTTTGGTTATTACAACTCACGATTTGCGCTTGAGTAGATGCACGGTGTTTGTAACAAATCGATAATCAGAATTGGAACGATGACTATTCTGATTAGCAGGCAACGATCCATTAGCTGCTTGGGTCACGTCCGTGCATTTATCTTGGCGGATCGTTTGTGTTCGTCTTCTCCAATTAAGGTTCTGCCATACAGGTAGAAATTGTATGAATTTTTGATACAGTGATGACGTCTGACCGAGAAATATATGGTGCATGAGGACAGAAGTGGAATCGACTATTGGGCTATTTAAATCACGAAGTGACAGAAATAATGCATATTTAAGGTGGGAGCAGTGATAACTAACTTTGGCGTTCTGATCATTATTTTAAGGAGTATTATTTATTAACCGAGGAGGAATTATTATTAACCAGTTAGAAGCGTAGATCTTTGGACATTTGATGGTATAATTAGAATGACTTTTCAAACAGTGGAAGGTCTTTCTATTTTCTTCTTTTAAATGGAAGGCTATTATAAGTTCTTGCTTTAAATAATTTTAAACTCGCTTTAATAACTTGCCCATTACTTATACCTTTGTGCATGTTTTTAGCTACGATTACCTAACCTTCTTTTAAGAATTAAAATAAATTTAATAATATTTAAGACAGAATTATGGAATTTTAAAAATATTTATAGTAGCATTATAAAGTAATTTTTAACAACTGGGTAACGAAGTGTGAGGACTCCATGTGAGTGATTAGGGGTTAAATCGATCTTCTAAAAGCAGACGAAAACCTCAAATTTTTAGAAGAAAGGTATTTTACAAAATTTATATTTTTAGCTGGTTTTACTAAAAAACTATATACGCTGATCCAAATGAAAAATAGAGTAGGTAACATTTCGTATACGTCAGTTTATGTGTACACTAAAAATGATAAAGCATTTGATATCGCTTAAGAAGAAATAGGAAAATATGGCGAAATTCATTACAAAACCATGGGAAATGAAATGATCGTATCTCTAAAGTATTATGGAATTTAAATGATAAAGGATATAGGTGCCAAATAAGTGAAGTACTTTTTTAGTGAAACAATTATTTACACCTTTATGAATTTTTTTTGTTATGTTGAATTTTTAAATTTGTAACGAATACAGTGATAAATCATACAGATGTTAGAAGAATTTATTTTCATTTTTAAATCTAATATGTTATTTCATTCATTTTTTATATTATTTAACATTTCAGCTTCAATTTCGATGCTTCACAGTTTTACACAAAATGAAATGTAAACAGAGCTTCCATTTTGACTCTCTCTCCCTCTAAATTACATTCTACTTCAAGGCTTACATAATGCAAAAGATGGAACTTTTGAAGTTCTCTAAAAAGTAGCTTCCAGAAAGTGTCCCTAAAAGGGAACACTGGCATTCAGTGGTTAGGACTCTAGAAACTGGCTAAGAAAGGAGCAGCCACTTTTCGAGAACACTTCTCCTACTTTCTGACATCGCTTCTCTGCATTATCCTGAATCTCAGCGCGCGACTCAAAATTTTGTCGTAAAACCAGCGCACCATCCTGTGGATCCCTAGACGCACTTCTGCTGGGCGAAAAATCTTAGAGCGTAAAGGAAATCGTAAAGTAAATCGTAAAGGAGACAAGACATCGGTTGTTTTCCAAGGAAAGATTGGAAATTCTGACTTTAAAATGTGTGGATCGTTTGGCAGAGCAAACCTATTGAACTTGAAGGAAAGCGTCAAAGTATGACACGCATGCGTCGAGAAATCGACGTTGCGTTCAACTTTGGTTTTCTCGGGTACGAAATTGTTTCTTTTGTTTGTTTAAGAAATACACCCGCCTCCGCTTTACATTTCAACGCGAGCACGCAGTTATTGTGAAATTAAGGAAATATTATTTTGAATAAGGTGAAAAACATACGTGCTTCCACCGTGGGAGTTATTCGATGACTTAGAAATTCGCTTGGAAGAACCGCACCGTAATAACATCAAGATTATTTTAATTTATTTTACGTCCCTGATTTAATTTCAATTTATCACGATGGCGGCGTGTATTTACTCGATGCTATGCGTTACAGACTTAATTACCCAACATGCTCGCCTCGCACAAGTGGTTGAAATACATTTAGCCCACGAATGATTGTTCCCCAAGAAATTGATTTAAATATCGTTCTTCGCCACTAAACGACCTGATTTAATTATGACTTTTTGTAAAATAGTATTTCAATCGTGGAACCTTTATTTTAAATATTATTTAATCATTTTAATTGTATTATAATTTTGTGGATGCGTATATGGGCCTACGAAAAATAGAATTATGAGAAAATAAAAATTTTCTATTAAAAGGGGTATTTATATCATTTAAAAGCAGTAAATTTGTAACAATTTGTAATGTGACAACGCGATAGTAGAGTACATTAAATGATAATACATCTGCATATAATGTTTTGGACGACCTCCTTTTGTTAACATGTGTTAGATGCCTGCTTTCAAGTTGAAGAGACAAGAGAATGCAAGCTTGTTCAAAGCGTGTCGAAATTGCAGGTCATATCACGATTGACTGGAGTGTACATTCTGGGGCTGACAGTGAGTGTGTCGTGAAATGAGATGTAATATCCAATGTAAATTTACTCCTGTTTCGTGCAGTGATATGATTAAACTAATTTAATGGGAGATACTGGAATTTACAAAATTATATTTCGTAGTAAAAGGTCTTCTTCATTCATTTTTCTGTATACTTCTCATTCTTCTAAGAAACACGTGTAACTATCTTAGCAAAGTCGATGGAATATATCTGAGAAAACTTGCTTGAAGAAAAAGAAACACGAAAATGTTGTAGATAGGAAAGCAAACACCGAATACTGCGCAAACATTCTATTTGTACAGACTACACAATTGAAGTGTTAGCCACTTGAAGAAACTGTACCAAATGGATGATCTGTAGCTCTAATGAACTTATTGCAGGTGAAATGTTTTATACAGTTTATGAAATTCAGTCAGCGGCATCTTACTCAAATTGACTTCCTTAAGAATTTGTCTAGAACCTTAGATAATCATCGAAGATATTGTACAAATTTTTGTTCAATATTTTCAAACTTTCTAAATATTCAGAAACTTTTCAAATGAGTACAGTAATCCAAAAATTATTCTGTCATTAGATAGTTTGATTATATAAAAACATAATACGACCTCGTCGGACTAATCGTAGGTTATACTACTAGAAATCCATAGATCTCGAGACAGTTCTTGTTTGTCGATGATCTATAAAAAGTTATGGCTATAAAAAGTTATAGAATGTTAAACGCAAAATTATCTGCAACACAAAAAGTTTATGTTAAATTCTTCCTACATTAATAATGTCACAAAATTTAAAAAGCCATATGCTGCAAATGCCTCACTCCTACGCAAAAGATTGTTCAGGTTTATACAAAAATGGGAATATGCGGAGCTATATGAAAAATTGCTCAAGTTTATGAAAAAATTGGGGATCACTATGAGAATATCGGATTATCATTCTTTGTAGGTAAATTTGATGGGTTTCCTGCCTTCAAAATGCCACCTCACGAGTTTAGGGTCATCAGAATTTCAAAGTTTCTCTGAACACAAGTATATTTAGATATAGCTAAAAAGCATCGCATAGTATAAGGGCTGGAAACTCCAACTTCCAAAAAGTAGACGAGTCACGTCCCCAACGTAAACCCAATTTCTGTCATTGTCTTTGACCAACAAACGTGAGATAGTAAAAAATGAATCAGTTTATCTCGTCTAGGTAAATAAATTTCTTTACAGAGTAAAAATAAGTTATCCATGTGAAACTGCATTTGCATAATGAAGATGTCTTAGACGTGTTCATTATGGTAAAAAGAAAGCGTTAGACAGCGTTTAACCCGTGCAGAATTTGAAATTCCGTAAAATGACAAGGTTACGATTTTTTACTAAATTAAATATTCATGATTAGTTTTCCATGCATTGAGTTATGAAGATACGATAAATTTTATGTATTAGTTATGCTATGCACGATTTAAACGTGGGTTCTTTAACAGAGACAAGACTGTTACTAATAATATAATTGCAGCATAGTGTATTTTTTCAGTAGAACGAATTTTTTAAGACTAAAGTCTCATATGCACAGGTACACCATCTTGAAGGGAAGTTTTCAAGAGCAGTTTCCCTTTTCTCGTTGGACTGGGGGTAATGCTTGCAAAACAGAAGCTACTTTACGACAGAAGGGCGATAATCGAGAATGGTAAGTCCTATTTTATGCGGCTTGGTAAAATGGGGTATGAAAAATAAAACAGTAAGATTGGGTAAAGAAAGAGGCTTCGAGTTAATTGTTTTCAAACTGAATTTCGCCTTAAAACGCAGTGAAGGATTAGAAGTAGAGCGGAAAAATATTCATGCCAAATTCTCAGAAAATACCAAGCGTACAGGGGCTTGGTGAATTATAATTATTTTAAGTATTCTTAAAAAATTAATTTCAATATTTCTGAATAAAACTTATTAAGAAATGTAGCATTTTGTAAGAAATTGAGAAACATTAACGATTTATTACACGATGAGCATGAAAAAAAATGTTTCAGCTATACAAAGATAATATGAAATTAATTTTATTTAAGATTGAAAAAGTGAGTCGTTGAAGATCATATAAAAAATTTTTATAATTCAAAATTGAAAACCTCCTTATTACATACAAATAAAAAATGTGGGCTAATATTATTATTCACTAAATTATTCTATTATGCATAATGTACAAGTTATAACTTTGTATTTGAAAGGAAACCACAGAAATTCCGTGCAGGTGGTGAGACTAGAATCAGTGGTTAATTTCGCGTAAGTTGCCTCAGAATAAAATTAATTTACATTACAATAGTATAACATAAACTTGGCAACTGTACAAACGTTCGCATACCTCTACAACTAAAACCCTCGTAACACTTTTATAGAATTTCATTCTACGTTTGTGGCAATTAGCTCGCTAATTTCCCGAAAAAAAAGTAAGAAGAGCGTCACAAATCGTCTGTGCATCATTGAGTTTCATAATTCTAGTATCAATTTTACCTTGAATTGAATTTCAACAAGCACCCTCTTGTTATTAATGAAATCGTTAGCTCCTGCTTTCATTACTTCGAAATATCATTGATCGGGTCTATTTTACTGTACCAATATTTAGCGACTAAATAGAGTTCATTCGATTGAACAAAAATTGCATGGAAACGTTTTATCTCCCTCTTCTTTTCTTGCGTGTGATAAAATTCGTATTTGGATGAACCACAGTACACGCTTTTCAAACATTTATTCAGCCTCCAGCGGCGCGCGCTTGGCGCGAAACGCGAGTCAAACGAAAAACAGCCGTGGATTATCGTTATCGAGGTAATCTTTACGATAATTATGTTGGGGCAATGCTCGAAATCGCGTGTATATCTCTCAAAATCACGGCTGAGTTACCCGTATAACTCCGCTGAACGCTGCTATCAGCGTATAAGCACCGTGATGTCAGTTCACAATGCAATCGAGCTGAATACGATGCGTCGCTAAACGTACGATATGACAGATAAAGAATCAAGGAAATTTGGGAAGCAGCTATCTATTGATTTTATTATCGGTTTTGGGTCCAAAATCTAAAAAAGTTTGAGTCTAAAAATCCAATATTGACTCTGTGTAACGATAAGTAATTTGAGAATTATGGGTACTTACATATGTCTGTGTCAGACCTGGGAAATATACAGGGTGTCCCATGACTGGTGGTGCAAGCGTAAAGATAATGATTTTATATAAAAAACTAAGTCGAAGATATGGAATACAATTTTGTAATGTTATTCTTCGTTGCTGAGAAAATTGTTCTTGAAATTTAGCCAAAGACGGAAGTGCTGTTGTACAGTTTAGGCATTTGAGGGGTAAATGAAGAGAGCAGAATGTTTCTAGCTTACAGTGGAGAAAGTCAATAGTCAGACAGTAAAGTCCCGCGACTGTTCTTAAGGTAGATCTATACTACTTGTTATATACCAAAGTTATATACCTTTTAGTGTAGACTTTACGTTGTCTTTAAATATCTAAGACTATATTTCTATACACTTGTACTCAACTATAATTCAAACTCAATTTTTTCATTTATTTCTTCATTCAATCACCACTTTTTCGTTTGTGACACTAGTTTTGGGATTGTTTGTATAGTTTATTACTAGAAACTAATGTTAAGCTGAAATTGTTGTCGATTGGTGTCTTTGATTAATGATTTATTTCACTTAATGTACTGCAATTTCATTTATTTACTTAGTTCATTTATTTCACGTATATAAATACTGTTTATAATTTATCCAACTTAATTAAAGTAACTGTAAGTATCGAATTGCATCGTCCAGCGAAATTTAGAAGTCTTACAAATATCATAAGGTATTTACATTTTTCCTTAAAAGTTTAATTATATTTAAACATAAATTTTTAAGTTGCAAGTACAGAGAATATATGTTATTATGAATAAGAAAATACTATGTAGTACTGTGCATACATACTTCCATACATAGTAAATGAACACAAATGAAAACCAAGGTTCTGTGCATGAGGAATTGCAATGCCTGATTTTAATCACCGCAGGAATCATTTTATTTCTTTTTGAATCGATGGAAATATCTGTAGCTTCGGAATAATAGATGCATGTATGCAAAATCCAGAGCTACGATAGTAGATATATCTACATTGATGACCTGTTTTCAGACTATTTTGTATCGATTTGTTTGATCTCGAGGTCACACTATTGGGGTATCAGCTTTTATGAAAATTTAGTAGTTACTTTGTAGGATAATAGACATACGGCTCATTTGCTGCAATAATGATAGAATTTAAAATTGTTCTGTTTTTGAATGATTAGTATAGAAAGAACAGTTCTAGCATTAAATGACGAAATTATTTTGTTTTCTCAAAAATCATGAGTTTTCCAGAAAATGGATGATGTTTCCTTGAAAAATTCTTTCAAAGATTGATATATAAAAGCAACACTTTTCAAGAAACAGTTAATTAAAATCTATTATATTTCGAAGTATCTTATAAATTATCTAAATTGTTTGTGCAATTATTTTTCAGTTCTTTCGTCCAAGCTAATATGCTGAGTTTGTTTCTAACCACTTCTTACCATTTTCACGAGTCTTTAATCGATTTCATTTTATAATACTACAAAAGACAAACAAAAAAATACACATGGTTAATTGCCTGTGGCAGGAAATCATCCATGCAATTCATACATCTCCACACTTAACAGTTCGTTGAGCAGTCAGAGTTATATCACACTTCCGTGATCAAAAAATACAGAGAATGAATTCAATTACGGGAAACCGCTGACTTGCTCGACAAGTCGTGCCTGTTGTTTTCTGATTTCTAACTGCAGCCATTGGTGTACGGTTCTGATATGCACTCTTATCCAAATAACGTATTAATGGAAATTATGCCTAGAATGGTGGGTCGCATTGCAATCAACACATACCGAGTTTACCTTAACGCTCGACGCTTGATAACGCGGTGGTTTAATCATCTGCATGCAGATTACTGTAAAAACGTATCGGAGGTGTTATAATTACGAATCCATGTTTATTATAGCAATTAACAGCAGCTGCCGTGAGAAAAATAATTTTAAAAAAGTGGGCAAAGAGTTTGAGAATACTGTAACGTGTAATATTGTGTAATGGATAATTGTGATAATTGGATAACTTCAAATATGTTCGAAAGAATTCCATTTGAATCCCCCTTATTTGTAGTTTTGTAATCGTGTTTTAAATTAATAGGATCGATTCAGATCGATTAGGGGGCTTGCAAGTTCTTTGGATGTGCGATAAAAAGCAGCTACATTGGGTGATACATATGTCCTATACTTCCACAATGCTAGTAGCAACGACACATACGTTCCAAACAATTAGAGAAACGTGACATGAATATTGAGCACGTTGATGTATAGGAGAATAAAACAACTTGAAAGCAAAAATATTTGTTTCGGCGAACAGAATATCGATTAAATGTGGCGGGATCATCGATTATTCTGGCTTCTGCCTCTCACTGCGATTTCAGTTGGGTACACAAGAGAAGAGACAGGCAAACAATTGTTCTTTTTTCCCCTTTTTCTGTAGAGAAGATAGCGCACCGTAACGACGATGTGTATGAATAGACATATAGATTCACGACCGCTAGACACGAGTTGGAGCTTTCACAGTTATCCATCTGTCAGGATCGTGTATACATCTGGTATCGCGCGGAGATATCTGACGATTTAGTAACGCAGTATGATCTTGGTGGAAAGTGTGTTCCTTCCTCATGCTGTCGCTGGGTATTGCGCAAACATTAGAAGGGATTTCCAGGTGATACTTATCTCTGTCAACGTGGATTAATGTCACTGTAGCGTGTCTAATTATATTCACACTAATCGTTCCTTCAACTGTGCCTTCATGTTGGGATAAAATCGGGGTACACAGTTCATGTGGTTTCTGAAGGTTTTTGAGATTAAAGCTAGCAGTAATTAATCTGTTTCTGTCCTTAGTAGGATGACGAGAGTATCTGTTTGCATTTCAAAAATGTGAAGTATTCATCATTTTAACCTCTTAGCTAGTGAACGCCACTATGGTGACTTTCGCGTAGATTATCTTTTTAAACGGTACGCCACTGTAGTGGTCTATGGTGGCTTTTATGGATGTCATGCTTTTGAATGGTAGGAGTACATTATTTATGTACAATTCGCGTTGAACCGAGTCGTACAGAGATACAGCGCCGTGAAAAGTCTAGTCGTACTTAAGAAGATAATTTCATTTACAGTTAGTTAAAAATAAATGCTCTCCTTTAATAAATATCAAGAGATAAATCTACTTAAATCATGCTTAAACATTTTTAATTTTTATTTTATCTAACAAGTGAGTTTCGTGTAGAATATATGGGATAATGATAAGTATTTGCTATAGGTGACACAAGTTGTAAAAATAATATTAAAGTGAATAAAGGTTGTAGCAACTTTGAATTGTTTAAAACTACTTTAAAAAATATACAAAATAATAGTTAATAGTCACACAATAAAAGAGATAGTTAACAAAAATATATATCACTATTTCTAATAGATGTAGCTTACCTTAGAAAGGTCCCTGCTTGACTTTTCAATTTAAAAGATTTCTTCACGACCTATCTCGATTTCGATTACCAGTGTTATGAAGGGAAGATCCAAGGAACGGATTGGAGCATGTGCCAATATTCCATTTCGTGGCGCACAGAGAACGTTTTTACTGGTATGTAAGGTTCGCACACAATTTGCAATACAAGTTATATCCATCCTCTTGTAGTTTCTATTCTATCGGAAACGGATACCCAGTTATAACATGGAGCAGCATGTAAAAGATTTCATTTCCTGTTACAATAATTAGCTGTATTGGAAATTATATAGATTATACAAGCTCATTTAATCCCAACGCATAATATATGTCAAATAATAAATATAAATAATAGGAACAGATTTTAAAATGCAAAGGTTTTAGGATATCTAATTGGAATATTTATTTAATAATATCTATATAATATTTCACTTGTGAAAATCATTTAAAGTAATAAAAAGTCGATTTACTTTAATTTCAAGCTCGAGTATTTTTGCTCGAAATCATATGTTTGATAGAATTAGGTACATGTCTAAAATTAGAAGGTAATCTTCTGAAATAACTAACTTTGAAAATTGAGAAGGGTCAGAAATCGAATCTTAATTGATACAATGTGATTAAGTATTCATTCTTATTGGATGTTTAATTATTATTTGGATCTAGTAAAGTTAATCTTTCTCCTCGTTTCCCCTATGTTATATTAGCCTTTTCTTTTCGAACACCACCTGTAGCATTCTAAGGTTTGTTTATATTTCCAGGTACGTGTAGGTTCAATCACCTAATTGCTCCTTCAATAATTTACTTTGGTGCTACTGCAATTTCTGTCAAATAGTATGTGTTCTGCATTAATGTGTGGTGATACAAGTGTTCTACCCCATTAATGTTTAACGAGAATGAATTCTTGCCACTATAATGCTGTCCGTACAACGTACTGGCTGTCAATAAAATTTCCGCTAACATGCAATTACCTGTTAATGTATCAAAGCTTCCATTAAATGATATTAGTTATTAAACGCTCGAATTTGTCAACTCGTGAATTTGCATAAAGAGATCGTGATTTCAATTGCATATTTGATACTGTATCAGCATAGTATTTCTGTGAAGCTATATCGAGCTGGATAATTAAAATATGCATGGTATGTTTGCAAACTGAGTTACATTTTTATGAATAGAAAAATTTTTAGTTGAAGAATTTACACTGTCTTGGATGCCAAAATTATGAATATTTTAGGTCATAAATTTGATGTAAATATACAAATTAATTTTAGTTTTGTATACTGAACGATGGTAGTAGTTTTCAGAGAATACTGAAGGATCTTTCAATTTTGCTTCACATTGAGTCAAGGTGTCGAAAGAGCTATGAAGCTTTACATAATCAACACACTTGCGTGCGAAATTTCAATTTATAATTGCGGCTTACGATCGCGGATACAATTAGCATGCGAAGTAATACGGAATCAGTTTAACTCTAAATTCAATTCGGTGGTAACACGGTATACGCAATCGGGATAAAACATCGAATAGTAATGTCGCAGGAGAAATTTCCATTTTAAGCCAATTCCCATGGGTTTTCCCACAGTAATCGTATTATAACTAATTTTGCAGATCGAATTTCTCTTGGATCAACGTGATGTGCGACAAAAATCAATAGAGGTTTGCGTGACACCTGCCAATCTTGATTACAGTTTTTCTCCTTTTTTTCCAGTAATAATATTCTGGAAAATTAAAAAAACAGGAGACACTATTCTTCCAGAAATAATAAACTTACCCGACAGTTTCATGCAAAATTGCTTTTCATATTTCATCCTAAATAGAGGGTGTTCGACAGGTGTCAGAAATTTTAAAGGGTGATTCTACACGTCAAGATAAAATTGCGTTTGATGCTTTGTTTTCGAATTAATTAATTGTTGACAAAACGCATGTTCGCTATTCTACTGAATTCGCTGTGTCTGATCTAACTACTTCATATCAGCAGTAGAGTAAGTCTCAAGTCAGACACATTTCACTCGTTTTTTAGCGTTCTCTAAACAATTAATAACTTTAAAATGAAGCCTTAAATGCATGTTTGTTAATTTCTATTTTTGTTTTATTTCAATGTGTAAAATAGTTTCGTAATCACGAATATATATCCACTGCATAATTATATTATAACCAATATCGTGGATGAAATTTATCTCGAGTTGAACATATAAAAAATGTAAATTAGTCGCAATTGCGAGCACGTACAGCCACGTGCTAATAAATTGTAATTTCGTATTTTGATTACGAAAAACAGATGACAGCTAATGGTATTATCTTATCTCAATGCAAATTTGTTCTTTCTACGTGTTGTACATTTAGAGATGCTCGATATTGCATCTGTTATCGATCAACTTTATCGGATATTGTACACAATAACTTAGGTTCAACAACGTATCCCTATTATTTATAGAACTGTCGATAGTGTAGTCTCCCTCGTCTGCACGCCATCGAACGTAATTTTCACCTAACGATCGTGTCTGTGATACATACACAAACTTTTTTCTTTGATGAGTACGTGTTTGTGTCTCATTCATTCTTCTTAATACACCTTGCTCGATATTTTATCAATTTTTCTCTATTCGCTTTTTCGTATCTTCAGCGTGCACTCAACACCGTCTCTCATATATATTCAGTATAGAAACAAAGCCGCAGAGAATCAATGTTTACAAAATTGTTCTTTATACTATACGTCGATAACATATTTTTCTGAAGCTCTGCAAAAAATGTTTAGAATTAGACGTTAGGATATCTATAGAAAAGGAAAATGATTTTGACCGATTTAGAGATTTAAAGATACTTAGAATAAAGAAAATATATTTGGATCCCAAGAAATAACATTGTCAAATAATGTGATGAAATATTCTAAATGACATCAGTAGAGAAATTGATAAATGCTTAAAGATACAAACTACTATTTCAAACTATAATAGATAAAGTACTCTGTACATTGTCTCTGTTACACTTTTTTAGAATTGCAAAATTTGAAACTGTTAAATATATGTGGGTATATGTAGGCATTCTCCCAAATTGTGTTTTAATGAAATTTCTTTCGTATGAATGTTCAACGATTCATATCGCTGCAATTAAAGTCGTGTAAAGCAGCATACAGCGCGCTTATTACATACATATTGCCCATTCAAGTCCAATTACTACGTTTTGGTACTGCGACATGAAACCACACTGGTGAGAAGCTCGACAGACAGTAGGTAAAGCTTTCGGCTCTGTCTAATATTGTGCAACGAAACTATTATTGAATTCGAGCCTACAAGTTTCACACGACTCGAAATCGGATATTTCATGTATTTCCGTCAGGATGAGACAGTTACATGCAAATGCACCGCGTGTGCACGACATGCACTGGAAAGCCGATTTCGACGCAATAAGACAACATTTTCCCAAAGGACATTGTGGATAGTGGAAGAGAAAATGATAGTTTCCTTCTGTATTCACAGACGTACGGGATTCATGTTTTTCACATTTTTCATGCATGTTTATATTCTTTTGGTTAGCGTAACATCGTAATCCTGAAACTGAAATACACCAAGGGTTTATAAATAATTGGATTTTATGTATTCTGATTCTTTCTCAAAGAAATAGGGACCATTTTGACTACCAAGAGAAATTATTGTTGTTTCGGCAATCTATTCCTTTTTATGTTAAAGTTGAGAAAAATTAGTACAAAGTTGAGCTTAGAATCTAAATATTTTTTAACTTCTACGTATTCTATATTAGCATATTAGTTCTTTAATTTTAGGCTTACAATTTTATAATTTCATTTTTTTATTTCATAATTTGAGCAAATTATATCATTATAAAATAACATACTACTAGAAATAGTCTTAAAATTTTTCCACTTAGAATTTTGATTCAGTAAGTGTAAGAACTCACAAATAAAAAGTGATATTTTCTTAACCCATGCAGACCTCAAGTTGTGTAAACGTAACATAACAGTAACATGAAGAAACAGAATTCAATAATATAAATTTCCTAAAAAAATGAATGAAATGTTTACTCAACTTTGGGTCTTAATGGGTTGAAACACTTCTCCTTTCCAGATACTGGTTGAACAATACACTAATCAACATCCACTCGAGCCCTCTTTCCGCGGCGCAAATTTTCTGTCTATCCCGAAACTTTAACGCGACACCACGTACATATTTCACAGCACGTTTAAGCTTAAGTAGGCCTTACGTACTTAATCTTGCACGAGGGTGTATTATTCCCGTTCATTGATGTAGAAGAGCAACCAATATTCAAACGACCCCTTGCGGCACCTGCTGCTTAATCCTAGAATCCAGAATTTGCGACTTTGAATCCCAATTGGGACTTGCCACTTGAAATTCAGGTGCAGTTCTCCGCTGTTTCGCTCCTCGAGATGTAAACTTGTATGCATTTTTTGTTTGTTCTTCCGTTTTGCTGCACAATGTCATTGCATTGACGAGCAGCTGGGAACGCGTAGTCACGTTTCGAACCACCATGTTTCTGGATCTCTCTCTTCCGTTGTTAGCTGCGAAATGAGAGCACCACAGGCAGAAGAGTTACAGCTCTTCATTCCATATGGACTCGTGCCACAGAAAGAATGCTCTGAAATGTCAGGCTTAATTATGTCTACAATCTTAAAAGGAACGTCTTTTCTCGGACTACATTAATATGTATAATTTATGTTCTCGTATTGTGTGCCATGGAAAAGGATCTGTTAAACTTTAAGGATCTCTAGAGAGTTTAGAGAGTCCATAAGTGGTAGTTGGGCAGAGAATACGAGCGTGTGAAAATGTAATTTCGTGAAGGATTTCGTTTCTTTCTTTATAGCTTATGATATTATGTACTTTTATATTTTATAGAGGGAAAGATGATAACATGGAACCAGTGAAAGCAAAGGAAATGGGTCCAAATAAAGCAGCCAAACTATTTTCTGTACTCAAAATCATATTGCAAAGATTTGTCAACAATAATATATCGATATATCTGTCTTTTATTAAAGAAAATCTGGGTTTTTATAGTACCTCTAGTTGAAATTTGAAATTAAAATTGAAATTTCCTGAGTAAAAGATCTTTTTTTCTATTTAAGCTTAAATATAAAAGAAGATGTGTGAAAATTAAAGTAAACCTTAATTTAAATCATTTAATGCATTATTTTGTGATAAATTGTCAAAAAATAAACTGGGGTTTTATGTTAACACCTTTTCCTCTGTTATTATAGATATAATTTTTTAGAACATTTTTTAAACGTTTCTTCTATGTAAACTCGTATTACCTGTTCAGATAACATTTCGTTCACAATTCACAAAATTCACAAAACACAAGCTATCCAGTCAAATTAAAGCTCTCTGCCCGAAAAATAAATATTTACATTGCAAAATTCCTATCATTGATTTATCTGAAAAAGCTGTCTCACTTTAGCTGATCGATCTCAATTGAAAGCGAGACGCATAGGGCAACAAGATTAAAGCAAATTGTTTTTAGGTTGTATAGAAGTCCACAGAATTGGAGCCTATCGGAAGAATCAAACTCTACTATTGTTCTCATTTCTTTATTCATAAAACTACTGTACACGGTAAAATGATTATTTTATTTTACAAGTATTGGAATACATATGTCAAAAGTGTTTTAAAAATGAGGAAGAGTATTAGCAATATATACAATCTCTTAGCGATAAATCAGTCATTTTTGTTACGTATTAAGTAAAAGAAATTTGGCATTACAGAGATATCTAAAGATTAGGAAATGTTAAAATCTTTAAATTAAACAATTTTTAAATTTAGAATCGTCCATGCTGAGTAATAAAAAAAAAGAATAATCGCTGTCATTTATTATTAGTCTTTTTTCGTTTCATCTTCACACGAATACTTCACAAATATAAAAGAGCCCAACTCCAAAAGTGGCGTTAAATCTAATTGCTCTATATTTTAAATTCCGCGTGTCTGAGAGTGGCCCATGAAATATTACCGAATTTTTCCGATTCTCCAGCGCCTCAGCGATACGTAGGTACTGTTGATCCATGAACTGTCTCCAATACTGCCAAACACGTATTTACCAATTTCAGAATTGACTTTGTTCATTTCCCCTGCTCGTATGATTTATATCAGTTCCTGTACAGTTCATCTCGTCGTAATTTCTACTCCGTATGATATCGGTGTATTGTATCATACGTTTCGATCTGTCTCTTCTCTGGAAGGGCAATTTAATTAAAACACGGGTGGGAAAGGTAAAAAGGGAGACACCAGACTCGAAGGAAGCAATTGCTAGTGCTCGTCAGACAGGTTATCGCTATCGACAAGCACGAGTGCCATCAGTCACAATTTTAGATCTTGGAGCAGTAATAATCACCAACTGCTGATTTATCAACTCCATTGACATTTTCTGAAGCATAGCGGGTGGCAATGAGATCGTTAGAAAGCTAATAACGAGCAGCTGATATTCGGTTCGATGTCAGTGGTGGATCAATTCTGAATTAATTTTGAACGCATTAAATCCTCGCGTCATTTTATGGAATAATTGCGGCTCTATATGAAAATTGCGAATTATGGAATGCATATTGGAGAGCAAATGTTATTCAATCCTCTGACAGTAATAATGGGGCACGTTTCCACGTAATTTGATGTTGTTAACTGTAGATAACTTTAAGGAAACTGTATCTCAGGGTGTTTCGGGGAAATGGAAGAGTAAGTGGAATTTGGAATGTTTCATTAAAGTGCACGTAAGAAGTGATGCTCGCACTGAGCTTGAAATATTTCCGAGTTGTATTTTCTGTTTCAACACTTTAGTGAAATATTTTATGTTCCAATGTATCGCTGAGATACTCAAAGAGCTATCTGGTCTGTCTCTTGAGGGAAGACTGAATGGCACCTTAACAATTTTTCAACGCCATATAAGACCACAAGAATACTTTAGTAAGGTAGGAGGATAGAACATGGGATATTTCAATAACGTATAGGAACCGAGAGGAGTCAGAAAAATTTCAAAGCTCCATTAAATTAAATATTCAAATCCTTATCTGTATCAATATCTCAGTGAAGCCTTAAGATTGTATCCTACACAATTATAATAACTTACGTAGCACAAAAGATAAAAAGTAATTAACCATTAAAAGTTTCTTGTATCTTCATTTGGTATAAAATTAACTTACAAAATAGTTACATAACTACACAGGGTCACAGTTAAAGTAAATTATAATTACCACTGAACAGTTGCAGTAAAATTAGAATTACACAAAGTTTCATGAATTAATTCCTCATAGTGTTGAAGATTATCGACATATTGTGGGAGTAACAACCTGATTTGCTAAAAAGATTTACGCATGAATCATTATAATAATGATAGCACTCTTGTAACTGCGCTCTCACATTTTGGACTCATTTAAAAGTTCCATTCCGGTCATTATACTTAGAAGCAATTTTCTTAACGTCTGTGTATGGTTGATTTATTCCTATGGCGTTCAACCACGAAAGCGAAGCATTTTATACTTCCGTCGACGTTACGGGCCTCGATTAAACCAAGGATGCAATAATCTCCTCCGGAAACAATTTCGCCAGTGGCCGTACCAGGGAGTCAGCCCTTTTCGAGACGCTCGCGTACATCGAGGTCTGCTCAGCGATTCGATTTTCGGTAAATTTGCTCTAGCAAAAGTAAATTCTAATACGACCACGTTTCTGACCTCGTTTGCATATTGCCTTTGGCTATGGAAAAAATATTCCGAATACCGGCACTCGAAGGCTGCTGAAAGAATCCTTACTTCAAAAATGATATACTTCTTGACGTTCTACTTGCACGTGATTTCTGTATAATTTTCCATAACATGCACTTGTGTAATAATTTGTAGTCCACAAGAGTTTCTTAAGTAGGTAACATTTTTTCTCTTCTTTTTTTTCTGGATGAAATGTTTCTAAGAATTTCTGCCTACAGACAGTGACTATTTCATATTTTATAATAATTGTGGCGTTACATGTAATATACAGCTCCCATTTCTAGAGGAAATGGACTCTGTATGCTTATTAACTTCCACCTGGCTCTCATGGTAAAACGAGGATCGTATTCATCATCGTGATTTACGCCGTTGCGTTAAGAATGATGACAGTGTGACTAATTGAGAAAATCGATTCACATTTCTCCCACCGTGTGGATATGGTAGAGAATTTATGACTGAAGGATTAATGGTCCTGTCGAATTTGCTATTTTGAAGATTCTATTTTAAATGAATTCAATTTGCTGATAAACTCCACAGTTTATCAGACAACTGTCGATTTCAGAATGTTAATTAATGATTCGAAAAATTAATTTCACTAGAGCAACTGCAAAATTGTACGTTCTTCTTGTAAACTTCTTAATACTTGTTATCGAAATGTTAACAAGAACATTAATTCAAGCAAGAGATGTAGTATACAGCCACTTGTAATAAATAATTTTACAAATTAGAATATTTTAAAGGTTAGAACAATTTCTATAGCAAAAATATTGAGCTATTTATTGTACTTAATGTATGTCTGGCTATATTCGAGGTGATACTACTTATTTTGCGTCTGGCTGTATTCGAGACGATGCTACTTATCCTGTGTCTGACTATATTCGAGGTAATGCTACTTATTCAGTGTCTGACTGTATTCCAGCCTCTACTCCTTGCTGAATATTATTATCTATTAACCATTACGCACTATCTAAATACTTATTACATAGTTACAACAATAATTCAATTTTGTTCCTATCCTATAAAATTCCCTAAAATTCATTTTCACATGATACTGTATACTTCGAGTATAACGATTAAAGATTGAAGAATTTCATTTAAAAAAGTAGTAAAAAATAATATGAAATTTATCAATCAGTCGATTACAGCTTTGTTACCATATTCTACTTTCAATTTTAATAACTATTCATCACGCTTTGAACTACTGCTTTAAATCATTTTAAAAAAGAAAGAGACTCGAAGTTACACTGGTCACAGATTAGCATTCGAGTGAAAAGCCTCTCCCTTTAAAATCGCCTTTGTCTCATTGTCCTAGTGCGACTTTCCGTTGCTGGAACGCCCTCGTTTAGAGAGGAAGTATAATTTTGAATATTTCACTGTCGGCTTTTCACCCTCACAAACGTATTTCTCACTTGCGCGTCTTCCATGACACACCGCAAGCTTCGTGTTCATACAGTGGTCACCAGCGGTTTCTGAATCAGTGTTTCTCTTTTTCTATTTTTTCCCACCACTGCCAGTCTCGGCGTTCGTGTATCCGCGAGCGAAAGTGGGTCACGTCGCATCCGGAAATTTCGGTCGTCGTTCAACATCCTGTGTATATTCGAAAGAATTTGAACAAATTTCGTACTGCTACAGTCGACTGTTCTATGCAAAGTTGACTGTACTCACGAGCATCGAAAGAAGTATGTTCAAGTTTTGTCACTTAGAATATCACATAGCGATATCACATCAGTTGGAACATCACTCTTTTAGTTATAAAAATTTCGTTAGTTCGACTTCAATCAGTTGTGGTCTAGTGCTGTAGGATGCAGAGGTTACTTGATGTAACATAATGTAATTATTATCATATTTAATTTAGTGATTTCTAGGTGTACAAGAGTACTCTAGTGGTGAGACAATATCTTTCTTCGTGTAATGTAAAGGAAGATCGAAAATTCTATTCAGTGAGCCAAATTAATTGAACTTATTGAAGTATATGAACTACTTGTAAAGTACGTTGAAATATTTAGTATTGGCACCCTATCAGACTGATTTTAATTACAGTTACATATTTGCACCTGCGGCATCGTTCTGTTACCCATTTTGTAGGAAAACCTTGCCTTTTAGTGAGACAATATTGACTTTCTACAGCAGCTATCGAGAGTAGTTGTTTTCCCTGTTCGATGAAAATAGTTACGTTTTCAAAGCAGATGACCAAATATTACGATTCTGTATTGTCATATTTCTGTTGCCAAATATGAAATGACGTAAAATATTGATAACCTATTCAATTATCTCATTTACTTTTTCAAGCATTTTTAGTTTTTTATTTCCTGCGTCAAATTAAAAAATATTTTTGATATTCGTTCAAAATAAAACTGTTCTACTTAGAGTTAAAATAGTACAGTTTTTCTACAACTTATTTTTTGATTCTATACAATATTTAAAATCAATTAGAAGAACTTCAGAAGAGTCCTACATCTAAAGTAGATATAAAATAAAGAGTATGAAATATTTGTTAAGGAAATTTCAAATTCACGCAGATTTGAATTTAGAGAAACGTCATCCTTGAGATGCACCCTTGTAGGGGTTTAGATTCGTTAACAATCTCTCGCCTCGACTGTCTTCGTGGAAAGCGTCGAGCATACAGAATTAAGATATTGCACCCACGTTCGCACGTTTACTGCATACTAGAGGAGCCCAGATAATCGTTGAAACCAACAGACGAGACAACGACACGTATTCAGTGAAAACAGAGTGAAAATAAGTTTCCTAAATCCCATGGTGTCACTAGATCTCTAAATGGACATGAATACAGCGAGACACTGTGACAATAAAAAGAAAAAACAAGTTTGACTTTGCCAGCCACTTCTCGGAACAGGAAAAAATGTATACAAGATTTATACAGAAAATTCAGTCACAGTAGAAATTATTTTTGTGAACAAAATTACTGTTTTTAGAAGATGCGATTTTTAATATTGTTTAAGTGATATATATACTTGACTGAAATTTGATGTATTATTCTTTTTTACATTAGTATTTTGTATTTAATACTTCTAGAAAAGTAACGAAAATATTTTTTAGACAGTTTAGTAAACGAGATTTTTGTATTGCACACTATTGAAAAATAGATAGTAAAAAGAGATTATTTTGTTTTGTAAAAAATAAGCTATTTTCTGTTTGAGGTTTTTAATAAGATTCTTATAAAAGTATGGCCTCTTTATAACATCATTATTTCAAACTAACTATTACCAATAACAATAGTTTTTTTCTTGAATGGGTAATATCGAGTTCTAATGCAAAAGAAGCGGAAGCAGGGTCGAGAAGAAAGCATTCCGCAATGTTAGGCGACTTTTACCACTTTAATCCTTATTATGTATGCTGTGTCGTTCTGCACTTGCTATGCTATTAAAGAAGTGCACAGTACGCAAAGGATCAGCCGCAGTTCTAAAAGGAATCAACTTACTGAATTTAATTCTACTTTCTGTGCTGGTCGTTTACATAACAAAGCCTATTGCTTTTCCACAGCAGCTGAAGATACGTGGTTTCAGACCGTGACATCGACCGTATGAGAAAGCAGAGATTTTCTTCGCTTCAAAAATTTAAATTTTCTTACAAATACTTGCCAAGTGTTCCTTATATTTTATACAGTGTTCGTTAAACCGACTCTCTATTCATACACCTTAATATTTTATTTGGTTGAATTTTGTTGTAAATTATTCTTTTACTGCAAATCCTCTTATGCTAATTGTACATGTAAAAAGGTTTTGAAATCTTTTCAAGCAGAATATTTAATCCTGAGTGAATCGAGTAAATCGTGCCTAGCTAACGCAAGTAGAAAATTCAACAGTGTTAAAAATAATTTTCAGTGTTTGATCAACGATTAGTTTACTTTCCTAGCAACTAGTACATTAACAAAGGATTCATATGTTCAATATTGCAGAATTAAATATTTATGTAACATTACTTTTATTATATTTTATTACATAATTTATTTTAAAATATTTCCGTCGATACTGCATGTAGCTTTACACCTATTTATTAATTTCGTAATATCATTTTTATCAAATTTAAACAATGTTGATACAAAAAATAAAATAATACATTTTTCCAGTATCCATAACATAATAAAAAATTGACAGTAGAGTCAATCTGCAACTAGATACCTTTTTCAAAAACTGCATAACGTTCTTCTTTCAAAACATAGTTTTCAAAAACTGAATAAGAGTATAGCCAGGGTATATCTAAAAAATTGCAGGCGAAGCATGTCAAGTGATTTATTGGATAATGTAACTAGAATTTCCTTTCTATCCTTCCAAACTTATTTCCCAGAAATTTTAGCCAGCCACAGTTCCGTAGGCTCGTTCGTCTTGTAACGATCGTTCATTCACTACGGTTCCACGAGGTCTGTTTTATACATCGTAAACCATTCCCTGGTATCGTGTCAAGCCAGCGATTATTTATGGCTGACCGAGAATCTCCAGGCTATTCGTTGAGAATATCTCTATCACCATTCGATCGATCGATCCCGAAACTTCTAAATTATGAAAATGGCTCAAGCCTGGCGGGTACATTATTTTTGTTCCCTTTTCCCACTGTATTCACAGCAGCACAAGTAATCATGATTTCCGTGGGCGGTTAAAAGTTCTGGGTACAAATCTTCGAATTCGAATATTCGACGACAACACCGATTATCGACTATTCAGGACAATGTAGAATAAAGCACCCTAGTGCTGCTAGATAGCAGAGGAAAATAGGGTGAAAATCCTTTTCCAATATCATTTTGACATGTTACTTTATATAATGAAGTTACAAGACTCCGTAAATTAAGTTTTTTAATTGTGAAATATAGGGTGTAACAGAGAAGAAAATTTAAAGCTTTGAGGGATTATAATTCTAAGTGAAGAGTGTAAAAAATTTTTAGTAACCATAGGTTATAAAATTAATTCTCTCAGTATATTATGTTTCCCTGCTGTAACTTCGTTGTTAAATATATTTATTAGAGTTTGAAAGCATTTAGAGTAGGCGCATAGAATACCTGATATCAACAAAAATGAAAATTATCTTGTAATATCCAGTTTAGTGAACATGGTTTACGTTCTTAACGATTGAATTTATTAATTAGCGCTGAAAATCGGTACGTAGAGGTAGATTCAAATGTTTGCAATCTTACCGTACATACATACAAGACGACCCATTTGAGGTTTCGTAAATTATAATTTTCTCCTAAACTAAGCTCGTTTCAGATCATGTTTTGAATAAAACGTTCATCTAGAGAAAATTTGTGATCATCAAGATGTTTTATGTAAAACATTTTTTCAAAGAAGCTACATTGTAGAAGATAATGTACGAACCTTCAAATGGGTCACCCTGTATAACAGAAAAATGTTCATTTTATCAACCTATATAACTATTCAAAGTTACGATACTTTTCATATTTATAATACTTTGGCCTCAGAAGGAATTAATTAAAACAGTAAACCCTATACATACATACTGTCAATACAGCAATTGCTGTAGGAAATCCTTCAACATAGCAAATTAATAAACTTTATGATGCTTCCTCTGTGCTCCATGCTTCGTCTACGAACCGACGGGAATAGTTTCGATCACATAACAGAGCAACAACATCCCAGAACTATGCAATGTACAAGTATCATAGAACTGAAACAGAAATCCTCACCGTGTAATGAATTCGTTGAAAAGTTCACGTTCTTCCGCCACGGTTTCGCGTTGCACTTCAGGGTCACTGCGGTAGCTCGCGAAGGGGAGCAGATTTCGGTCACCGACATCGCAAAGGGGGCCAATTTTTCGGCACAATAGCTCCGTGCTTCCGCTTTCGCGACGAATTGTTTGGAAGGGTTGAACAACTTCCTACTGAAACCGTTCTCTTTTTCGCCGAAACCGCAACGGGCGTGAGAACGTGCACGGCCACGTTGCAACATTCCAGAATTTCTGGAGAATTGCGCCCGTAATGTCGTTGCGGGAAACTAAGAAAGCGTTTCATTTTAAACGCATCTACCCTGCAAATGGCGGAGCGGAGCGCGTGATATTTCGGTGGAACGTGCGCCAGCATTATGCATACGCTCGCGTCGCGCCTCACTCTTCGCTCGGCTCTCGTTGCACAATCCCATGTGCATTCTCATCTTGCACTTCGCGTTTTTGTAACATTGCCGTTTCAATCGTGAGCACGCTTGCTCGCCCTCCTTAGCGACGAGGAGAGAAATAGTCGTGTGGATTGGAATGTGACACGCTGCGGGCATTCGTGTTGAGACAGAGGGTAAATGGAGGCGAGTAGGTTGCTTTATATCTGGCATTCGCAGTGTCTGATATATTTTCGTGAGGCACGGGTTATTTACGAAGCTTGTGCTTGATTAACGTGGAATATGAATGATTTAGTGGTTGAATATTTTAGAGGTATTTCGGTGTTATGAAGTTTAACTATTGTTAGGGAGTATGTTAATTATTAAGAGAGTTCTTAAAGGAGTAGGTACATATCGCACATGTACACTCTCCTCCAAAAGTATTAGGACACTTGCTCGGTCAGATTATATATATTTGAGAAAAGTTCTAAAATCAGTAGTGAATTGCACTTACAACGCCTAAAACTAACGTTAACTGTGTCTGACTTATTTGGCTATTGACGTGCATTAGTCTGGTGACTAGCCTGGCGAGTCATAGCAAAATCAGTAGAACATGGCTCAAGTTAGAGACAGTGTTATAGTGATAGGTACAAACTAATGTCACAGTGATTTATTTAATATCTATTATATATATACTCTAAATTTTATTTTTATTTGATTTATAAATCTGTTGACATCTACACTAACTTTTCTGTAGAGTCAAATTATAGGTTCATAATAAAGTTCTTTATTTATATAAGTATGCATATGTAGTGTGAAATTTCTACTGAGAGAAATACAGAGAAAATGAAAGGATATTAGAGATTGATTTCCTATAAATAATAAACATGAAGTAACACAAAGTTAGATTCTTTGGTACTCACAGAAAATTAGAAACAATTGTACTGAATACTTTGGTTTTGCACCTGAACTTTCATTGCGCAAGGGACGCTGACCCTTTCAACTTGTGACCGCAACTGTTCGACATTTTTAATCCCTTCATGGTTAATCCACGAACGATTGAATTCCAATTTCCGTTTTACATCGCAAATGTACTCTATTTACATTAACGGAATGCTCTATTTGTCCATCTGAAGCGGAACTGGACAGGGTGAAACCTCTCTGAAAAGCAGAATAGCCTGGATTACTTAATAAACAAATGAGGATCGAATTGTTTTCGTTGAAGAAAAGAATAAAATGGAATTAGAACTCAGCGAAACGTCTTCTTCGGCTAATATTCTATTCTGTTACACTCATGCATATGTAATTAAAAATAAAATGGCGTACAATGGATTAATACTTACTCCATAAACATGGGTCATTTTTTCCAGGCTAGTTTCAGAAGTGAAGATTTTTTGATACTTTACAAATAATAGATGTTTATTTCTTTCACAATTTTGGTCACTGGAAGCTTCTGAGGAATAAAACTAGGTATCAAAAATGCCTTTACGGTGTACGAGTTAATTTTTGAATGTCGAAGACAAGGAAGTGGGGAACATGTTGATACATGAAGATGTGAATAATTCTATACGTCATACTTAGCATTGCAATATTACAGTTGAAATGAAGATAAATGCAAGCTAGCTTCTAGGGGGACCACAAATTATAGTGTGCAGATGTCTCTAGCTTTATTACAGGCAGAAATTTATGTCCTCGCAGGCTTAAAATCCTAGCTCACATTTTCTCACGCTATGATACCTTAGACGCTATACAACCACATTGTGTATTCTTCAATTTCACCACGTGCTGCGAAATATTAAAGTAAAGAACACTGTCATAATTTTCAATTAATTTAAGATCGTCATGAACATGAAAATTTTATTTATAATTAACCAATAATCCTCTTAGTCGAATATCGCTTTAAAAATTAATTAAAATTAATTAAAGCGTAAGGAAGTAAGAATTTTCAGAAGTTGAAGCTTCTTATGAAAGAAAAGTTGTCTATTAAGACACTAGATTTTATACAGTATTCTATTACAGTATATTTCAGTATTAAGAATCGTTAAATAAGTCACTGAATTCATTTCATTATTAAATATTGAGTCGTATTATCTTCTGGTACTCATATATTCGAGTACTAAATCAGTAATCGCAAATACCTAGTTTTTCACTTTTCCTGAGAAACATATTTTTTGAGTTGCGTCGCTCTTGAAACCCATGGATGTGGGATATATTAATGACAGCGTTTTAGTGTTCACCCAGTGAACTGGAAACCGTAATGCAAGTAGGAGTACGCTGTAGAAGGTACTATTACGCTAGAGATTTATGTTGTTTACTTCGGAAATAATAAATTGTCTAATATCTCCTGGTCAAGCAAAAAAGAATGTGAATACCATTTATCTTTTTCCATTTGTTTTTCCTCAACGATGCGGGGTACGAACCTGAATTTACTATGCTTCGATAAAACTTCTAGAACTCTAAAGCTCTAAGACTCTAGTACTTTAAAACTTTTGGAGTAATTATTGCTTCTTGTCAAGTCAGCAGAAACTCTGGTACGAAAGAATTAAGACTAATGTTCCGTTAAATTCTTCACAAGTTTATATAGTGAAACTAAATTGTTTCACTCTATTGGAATCTTGTAGAAATTTACCACAACAAGAAGCAGATTCTCACTAATTATTCATTTATAGTCCTTCGAAACACTGAATCTTTGATAATCGAAACTGTAATTAGATCGTATGGATAAACTCTGTGACACTAGAGTAATTACACGTATTTGAACACAATTACCTACAGACAATACAGATTATTTTTTTTGTTGAGGAGAAAAACTGTGCAGAGAGAGATATCTTTTTTGATATTCTTGCAAAATTATTTTTTTAAAGTTGCTACGAAGCTACGAGGACTTGCCCTATTGTGAAGATGTATTTTTCTTCAAGTACACGAGTAAATGTAGGTCGCGAATAATGTGCAAGTTCCTCTTCACATAGCAACATGTTCAAGCAGTAAAAACAATGCCTTTATTACGGCTACATTATCATTCAAACGCTGAAAATATTTCTTTCAGAAATTATCATCAATGTTAAACTCAATAAACCATACATTTTGTTTGCATTAATAAAAATAAAGAAGGTCAATACACAGCGTTGTAAGCTATTTTAGGAACTATTACAGATAAATTCTTCCTCAAGAATTATTGTTTCAATGAAATTCTTCATAGACTAACTAGGATAATTAAATCAGTAAATATCAGTAAATTAGTAAAATTATCAATATATAATTACTGGTACTTCTGTAAATATTTTAAAAATAATTTCAGAGTATATTAATGTCCTCTTTTAATTGACCCTTTTATATTATGTAACATTTATATGCATGATTTCTTTGTATTTTGTATTTTTGGAAGAATTATTGACTGTCTGTGCTGAAGTAGCATATTATTCGACGTATTATCCACATCGTTTATACATATGTACGATGGTTGTTGCTAAATCCTTTCAAAAAAGAAAGTACCACAAACAAACATGTGGAAGTTAAATTTATGTCATAGGTATCTCAAGCGTATACGCCGACATATAAAAAAACGTCGCTCGATTGCTGCAGACGGGATACTTCAAGTCCTACTGAAAGCTTTATCTGAGGAAACCGTTCCGTAGCGTTTAACTTGAGTGGCACACGATGCCCTCTTATCGTACTTGAATTGCTTTATTTCTCTGTACATTCTTGTCCAACCTGTACACTTACCTACTATTCTTCTGATTTTCTACAATAAAGGTACAAGATATTTGCATTTGTTAATTTGCAGGGCGTGTGTACGCACGTTTATCACGCTTCTGTGAGACTTTCCCATTAATTATTCACGCCTGTAAAACATACTGAAGTAGTAATGAAAGATTGAGTAAAAGTCATTTTTGGTAATATTTACGATTTTTTGTAACTAAGAAATTTTCTGTAAAATGTACAAATTTTAATTTTCTAAGAAATTGCTTTCTACGATTACTTTTTCCAAGTAGTTCTTTTCTCGGTACAGTTCAGTGAGAGTTTGGAATATTTTCACAAGATCCACCACTAGATGAAATCAAGAAAGTTTTTTTACTGCAGTAGGAAGCGTACGTTCAGAAGATTCTGAACAAACACGGAAGAAGATGTTGGGATTACTTTAATTATCTAAATACGGTTGTAGAGTAATAATCAAGAATCCTGTTGCGAATTTTCCTCCAGGAAAAAGTCACTGGATTAAACTTTACATTGGAAGATTCTTACGAAGTTAATTTTGTAATACTAGGTGTAAACATTAATTCGATGCGGTTTTAAAATAAATTCATGATGTATTTACAATAAAAAAGGATACAAAGTTCAATATTCAAAATATTCTTCATTAATATTAATAACTTTGTTGCACCTTTCAGGCAATTTCCAATATCTTCACGAAAAAGTATGCCCAGTGTTATAATTGACTTAATGTACGACATTGAATTAATTTCTACACCTAATGACAAAGTATTGATCATTCAATCAATGAATCTATTGAACACTTCATTTACATTAACAATTTCTGTTCATCTCGCAAGCAGTGCACATTCACAGAAAATGTGACAATAACTCCAAAGAAATGGTAAAAATTTCAGAAATAGCAGCAAGCTTCCACGAAATAAATAATGCAGTAAAAGTTCAATTCAACTCCAAGAGAAGTAACTATTGTAGGAGACCTGTTACACGTTATGTGTTCCTTGAAAGCATCCACCATTTTTAACACGTCTTTCGGGCAGCATCAGCGTGATGGAAGACATTAGTCTGGCCTATTTTCTATTATATCGCCCTTTATTTTTATTTCCTTCGATATGTAATTTCGCGTAATCAAGAAAATCACTGGGCAAGCTCCCCGGAAATGTCTGGTCCAATTGATATGAAAGAAGTAATTGGAGGAAGCGATTTCTCCATCAGAGCGAATCGGTTGTCCTCTGCGATGCATTTGTGGGTGCGGAAATCACCGCGGGAAATTTGTCTTTGCAGAAAGCCCTATGATGCTTGGAAATGCGCAAATTGGTGAACAGAAGTCGTCACCAATGGACCGGGGGTAAGCGCCATGGCGAATCAAACGGCCAATTACTATGGGGACGTTTATCAATGGAATCGCACCGTGTCGACGGATGAACAGGACGAGCAGATGAAATACTACCTGCCGAATTGGACGGACCTCGTTCTGGCAGGACTGTTCACCATACTGATCATCGTCACTATAGTGAGTTACAATTAGATCCTTAATTAGTGGTCAAAGATGTTAATATTCAGTAGTCATGCATTTTACAAAGGGAGACAATCTACTGAACTCAAATTTGCTTAAGGGACTAAAGTTACCTTTTCTATGGATAAAGTTTCTTTTGTAATTTGAACGTGTAACATTATCTTTTTATGGAGTACCCCTCTTTTTTGTGTTAATAAGGTTCGACAAGATTTTCGTCATTTTTATGGTCATTTCATGAAATTGTCTGTGAATACTTATTGTGAGTTTTATGGAAGAATCAATATAGGAACATTTGAGATATTTGTAACGTTCTCTGGGATAAAATACTTATTTGTTGTTTTTCAATCTTGTTACCACTTTATAAACTCTTCAGTTTAAAGTTTACTTTTAGAAACATTTACCTGTGGACTCTATAAATTTCTCGAAAGGTTTACTAAACCTAGAAAGTGCATCTTTGCACCAGAAATATTCGCTTTTGGGTACTCACTCGTTTTTATGTATAAACATACTCGAAATTACAAGAAAACGCGATTTACTTGAAAAAGAATGTTGTGAGGTCCTTGTTACTAGAAATATGCAGCCTGCAGGTGCATTGTTGCATTTTTCGCATAGCCCAGTCTGCAACATACTTGAGTTAGTTACTTTTTTCGTTCTTGATTAGCAAAATGCCAAAATTCGGTGATGCTCTTAGAGTTGCATAGTACGTGTAATATTTCTGTCATTCATTTTCTCCACTTACGAAAGACACGACTGATGAAAGTGATTTTATTGAAATGCCGATTGATACTTTCCCAGGAATTTAATATGCCTGGTATTCAGTCTTTAAGATTTCCTCTTCCTTTGAACATTTAAGAAGAATATGAATTCTGAGTTACTTAAATGTTCTTATATGTTGATTCACTGAAATCAATGTCGTAGCTCAAATAGAAATGCAGATGACATCTATATTTCACCTTTTTATTAATGAATTGGAATTGGAATTAATTCATAAGGAATGTGAAATTTCTTACAACATATGGATCTTGGTCTGCATTGATGTGTTAATGCACAAAAAATCGAATTTCGAGTTACGAATGTAATATTATTAAAAACAACATAATTAATGATATTTTTATTAATAAGTACTTAAATAGAATTGCCATTTTGAAATAATAATTTTTTGGCGTTTTCTTCAAACTTACGTTATATTTAACTTGTAAATCTCTATCCTATCATATTTAAAGGATTGTTTTAATGAATAATATTACAAAGTATGCTAAGAAAACTGTCATTATACATTTTGAAACTGAAAAAAAGACATTCCTTGCAGTATGTTGGTCTCTCGATACCATTCAAATTGTATGTACAATATTTCTGGGCATCACAATTATAAAAAGAGAAGTTAGATGGCCTTACTTAAGTGGATCACCACATATGTTACTCGAGAAAGAATGTAAAACGCTCGATTGTTCAGAACTAGTTATTCGTGAGTTAATACACCAATGCAGAGCAGGGTCCATATGTAGCACAAGGACTCTGTTCCTCTATTATTTCTACTAGGTTGTGAGAGGGTCGTCGTCTAACGTCTGACCCAAGCTCGCAAATAAAACGTTTACTCTGTGTTACGTTACAGGTGGGAAACACTCTAGTAATTGCCGCTGTGATAACAACCAGACGTCTACGGTCCGTTACTAATTGTTTCGTGTCCAGTTTGGCCGCTGCGGATTTATTGGTTGGTTTGGCCGTGATGCCACCGTCGGTGTGGCTGCAGGTATACAAATGATAAATTTTAAACTAATAGAAATATAAGAGCGTACGCAAGAGTTAACCGCGGGCGGCAGTAGTGCGAGTCAATAATTTGGTGGGCGTTATGAACAGGTCGTCGCGTCGTAGCGAGTGGTGACTAGAAACCACATTTTTTAGAGAAACTCTTGAAGAATTTCTCTAAAAATTTATATTAAGAGTTGGTACTCGAATTTTTTAGCAATTATAACGTCGAACAAAGAGCGCAATTTTTAGAAGAAAAAATGTGGTTAAATGAACTAGATACTAATATGAAATAAATTGTTCCTTAGCAAATATAAAATTAAAAATTATTTAAGGAAATAAAGTTAGAGAGTACGAGCATTTGCCACTTAAATATTTTATCTTTTGGACTGCTGCTAGATTTAGTTGCCACGTGTAAAGAGAGAATAGATTTTCGTTTTATTTTTTGGACGGGCTTGTAATTTGCCTTGGGTGCTTTAAAGCATCGCGTTACAATTACCAACATTGATCTTCCGTTCTTCTCTTCTTGAACAGCCAAGAGCAATTTTGCATATAGATTAAAGCTGAGTCTGGGTATAATGAATGCTCCTCGATACGATGCGATCCAATCAGCTGACAATGAATCCTGTGGAGACCATTCTTAAAGTCTGTGGTTCGAAGTAAGAATGATTACTTCTGTTCATTTATGTTTGAATGAGATCTATGATCCTAGAAAAGGGAATCAGTTTTTCAAACAGACTAACGTTATTGCGCTACTAGAAACTAAAATTTATTATTGGGAATATTTCTTATAAAAAATTCTACTAATAGAAATTAGTGTAAAACTGTATTTTGATAGTTAAATTTTTTAAACATATTTTAAAGCTTCTAAATTCCTTCTAAAGCTATATCTACATTATATGTTATATAACAAAGTTATGTAACTTTTTAGAGATCAGAAAAGAGACATATGTATGACATATTTCTTTTCTGTTTTCTAAAATATTATATAACTTTTTTATATAACATGTAGTGTAGACCTAGCTTAAACTGTCAAAAGTTGAACAACTATTAATACAAAAACGAATCTACATATTAAATGAATTAGAATTTATAATAATACATTTATAAGATCATATATCTCGCTTGCTTAACAAACATTCTTATGAAAAATTTAAATAATACGATAAAGAAAATAATATTTGAACCACATTAAAATTCTAAAGCAGTCCTGTTTTTCACAAGAGAAAAGTATGTTAAAATTACAATGCAGAATGGATAGACGAGCTTTATAAATTCCTGTATTTCGTTAAAATCATTAAATGTGAAGTTACGAACTCCTAAACAAGAAAACCGATTATACAGTTGAGTTCCGGTTGATTAAGGGTGAGTACAAGTTCTGATAGGAAAACTTTAGAAATTGTCGCTGAAGAAGCGTGTCCACAAAATTGTCCATTCTCTTTAAGCAAATCTGAAAGTCTATCGTCTTGAAACATCATAAAACATCGTGAATAATGGAATGAAACATTAAAGACGTGGAATATTTTAAGTGCACGCGAACATGACCTACGTCATTCATCCACACTGTGCAGAGAAGATATAAGCACGACGTTTCACATTTCCATTGCCATCTTCCCTTGCGTTATACATAGGTGCAACGCCAACTGAAGAGTCCTAGTATGGACCGAGTAATTCACTGATTCATAAAGTATTAATTTGAGAAGGGTATAACAGAATGTAGAAAATTTTTTCATAAGTTTCAGGTATCAACATGATCTGTCATAATATGATAAATTTATTTTTATGATATTGGATTAGTGCATGTGAAATCGTTTTTTTCTTTTCCAATCAAAGAAGACTTTTTTATCATGCAATATTTATTCAGGACATTAATTACTTTAATTAATAAATGGGGTGAAAAGTAATAAATTCTGATGTTTCAATTTTATCACCTTTTTCTATGGAAAGGTTATGTATTTTTTATTATCTATTATTCTAATTAATAAAATGAAGTAATACAGTTGTTTTTTACGCTCACTAAGAATTTTCTGTGAATGTATAAATTTACTTAACCTTTTGAAAAACGAATCACTGAGTGGTATTACTAAATAGGCAATACTTCCAAGCTCAAGTCCCATCCATGTGAAAATGAATCTTGCCAGCTCTGTGGCTCTTCGCTTCATCAATTAAAAGTATCTGAGAAATATCAATTCAAGATACCTACATTGTGCACAGGATTTTCTTTCGAGCGATAAATGAAATACATACTAAAACAATGGCTGAACAAATTCAATAGGTATAAAGGAATAAAGAACAGTTCTTGTGGAATATAATATTACAGAATTATTTCCAATGGAATATCTTTTTTAACAAACATTGGCAAAATGCAATATAATTCATTGGAAATTAAAATTCGTCTTGTTATGGGACAGGTATGGGACAACTAAAAAATTATGATATTTTTATATTTCTCAAAAGATAATAATACCTTCTGGTTGTATCTAGATATACAGATTTATGGGAAATTTCAATGTATAAAAAATAATGCAAATGTACAAAATATTCAAAATTAACACATGGTATACAGTACACATGATGTGTATCTAGATAAAAATATGAATTTGAAACCATTTCATATGCACCTGTCCAATGCAAGTGAACTAACAAAGTTATAAAAAATAACGACAATCACTTGTTCATTCTTCTCCATTACAATTTCCAATTCGTACATCGAAGAGAGCATCGTTCCATAGAATAAACGCTAAATGCAACAACATAATGAACTGTCTCTCTCTTTTAACTGCTTATTAGCACCTAAAGTCTTCGTGACAATCTTTTCATTAGTACCATTCACTGCCATGAAAGTTTCATCGCGCTAATGCGTAGGGGTGTTCAGACAATCTTCATTGTTAATCTAGCAGTGAAACCGCCCGTCGAGGCGTTAGCTACGTTTCCCACGGGGACGCCTAACACTTCAGGGCGCGAATCCTAGCATGCTTAACCGACAATTAATATCCACGTATACGAGCGCGATGTCTGATAAAACGAATTCGACAAAGCTCACAGGTGGTACTTGGCAGCTGGGCGACGTGCTATGCGACTCTTGGGTCTCCCTCGATGTTCTTCTCTGTACTGCCAGCATTCTCTCGTTATGCGCAATATCCATAGACAGGTGAGTTATTGGTTATATCTTTGAATCGCGGCACGTAAATAGAACGGGATTACGTATACGGGATTCGCGTACGTATCTCGAATGGGCCGCCTTGTCGACGATGAACGCTCCTCCTCGTCAAGTTTCGCGGAGCCTGAAATTTATAGGAGATTTTCTGAGACAGAAGAAGCACCGTTCAAATCGAGTTCACTTGCCGATCACGTCCCGTCTTTCTCCTATCCTCACGTTTTTTGTATCGATCTGCGCTTAACTAGGCGAGCAGTGGGTACATCGTTGGAGATTAAAAGTTCTTAAGCGAGCCGCTGATTAGATCGATGGTGCAGCAATTGTGGTCTGCGGAAACACGCGATGAATATTTTATGTTTTCACACTGAACCTATGATTGCCTCGCTACGACGCATATTTTCTGAGTCCTGCGCTTCGTTCCCTGTGAAATGTTTCGTTAAATATGGAAATTTGATCGCCAGGGATATGGATTTTATTTCATTAATGTTTCTTCAGTTAGGTGAATCATTTTTAAGGAGTTTGAATTATTTAAAGGTTGAAATAATTTTAATTAGGTTCAGTGTGAACTTCTTTTTATTTAGAGTAGAAATAAGGTTGTTGACCTGGTCGATCAGTAGAGTTGATGAAGCACAGGAGTATCAAAGAAGGAGAACTCGTGCAAAAAATACTGAGATGATTCACAAACGTAATTTCCTTAGATTGCAGAAAAAGTTTTTGATATCGATTGCTGATACCCTTGGGCACTTTTATGATAACTTAAAATACTTCGAGTCTCGGTGACATCTTTGCCATTTACCTTCTATCATATAGCAACATGTAGTTACACTATTCGTAGGATTCCAAATCTTAAAAGTTATAAAGAAATCTGGAACATTTTGACGGAGAGAATTGCCCAACTACAATTCACACTTTTTAAAGAGTCTTTGCCAGCTTGTAGAACTCGTCAAACCGAATGGGCCAATATCATCTGTTGAGTATACGGTCAAGAGTTTACGAGATAATAACAATTAAAATTTCTTCGTACTTCTTAGCTCCTTCATAGCTTTGAAAACAGGAAAACTTGTATATTTGAAACGTAACAAACTTAAAAATTTTTACTTTGTAAAAAGAAATTTAAAAAATTTGATAAGGAAGCTCTATTATTTCTAAGTTTGAATACTCGTGTAATAGCAAATTTAGATATTTGTATGGTACATGAAAATTCAAATGGTAGGATATACTATGCATGTCCCTGCAGAATTTCTAGTGAACATGATCTAGTGTGAATATGACTGCCATCTTGATAATTTTTAGTAATTTGCCTAGTTCCTCAAGATTCTTAAACGATTTTAATTTTCCATTCTAGATACCTAGCTGTAACTCAACCATTAGTATACAGTCGTCGACGTCGAAGCAAAAGACTGGCTGGCCTGATGATAGTGGTCGTCTGGATCCTGGCAGGGGCCATCACCAGCCCGCCACTTCTGGGATGCTTTCCACGTTCAAAAAATCGTGACAGTAAAAAATGCTCGTACAACACGGATTCCTCATACGTGATATTTTCTGCGATGGGTTCGTTTTTCCTACCGATGTTAGTGATGCTTTACGTTTACGGCAGAATATCCTGCGTAATTGCTGGTCGACACAGAAATCTTGAAGCCACCGAGAGTGAGAACGTTCGACCGAAGCGCAACGTATTGGTAAGTAAGCCTCGATCGTTTAAATAATATCGACTTTTTTCTTGATTAGTAGCTGGGCTGTTTAAACTTAAGAATTCTCCAACTATCGATCTCAAATGTACCATTTCGAATAGTTTGATACATGTAGTATTATATAAAATATTATCAGAAATTGGTTTTGTTTCGTAAGATATTTCTAATAATTCCTTTAAAGTTTTGGCACAGTAAGGGTTGCACATAAAGTGAGATCTCATCATGTCTGAAACTTCTTCTGTCGTCCAAGATTCTTTTATCACTGTGATAATATGTCGTAAGAAGGACATCAATTGGCTCCTTTCCAAGAACAGGATCCTATCAAAGTTATTGCTGAAGAAACTTCTTGTTTTATGCAGACTGAATAAAAAATTCTTTCGATGTCGAACCCTGCTTCCAGGGGTTGATTTCAGTGAATAGTTTAAATTGCAGATACTCAAGTGGAATCAATAGAGTATCAGTAGATTCTGATTTAATTTCGTAGCAATCAGATTCTCCTGAACGTGTAAGCAAAGGGAATACTTACTTTTATGTTTTAAGGGTGTGCCATTTTTGAAAAAGATGCAGAGTTATATAGATTACGAAAAACAGGAACTATTTATTTATTTTAGATGATAATAAAATACTAATTTAATAGTAGAATAGTAGTAGTAATTAAAATAGTAATAAATGTTATACATTAAATCAAGACAAGTAATTTTAATTTGTAAAAGAAAAGAAAATATATCAAGACGTTTTTTCTTTAAATTACACATGAAACATTGAATCTGCTTTTTCTGCAACATAATATGTACAATGTATATGTTTATATAAGATGAAATATAAAACAAGGAATAGATATTGACAAAAATTAAGGAAATAAATTTTTAAACGACAACTGCACACGTTTTCGTACTCATATACCTAACATAACAAGAAATGATAGAACAATTTAAACCTTGTATTTTTGGAGATATATTTTGTGGTTGTGGCTGTGACTTATTCTTCTTATTTGTACTCTCAGCACGAAATGTGTTTGCTTGTCATAAAAGTTGTTCATGCGCGAGGGCTTCTGTTACTTCTAATTTTCGGTTCGTTAATCTGGATTAAAATTTGCTTCTTGTGATTTGTTTTTACGGTATCAAATTCCACCATTAGATGTTTTTCTGAAAACAAAAGAAGTGAATAAGGAAGATGAAGTGAACGTTTTGATACTAAAAGTAAGTTTTATGAATTTAGAATATTAACAAATGCTAATCGTAAATATTTTTTGTCGATGTTGAAAAAGAAATTAGAATATTTATGTTGAATATTACTGTAACTGTGAAAATATTTGAATTTGTTAAACTTCTAATGAGACGGTTCTAAAAACTGAGTTAAACTAAATATTAATAAATAATATTTATTCAGTAGCATTCATTTTTAGGATTAGTTATGTTTTGCATCTATATACCTCCTCTTTTTCAAGAGGTCGCTTCGAGTGATTCCCCTTGAGAAATCGTAATAATCAGCAGAAGAAACAATGCCAGTGTAGCCTTTTATGTGGTCTTGTTATCGTCATTATTAATATGTGTTACCTTTCTTTAAAAGAATTATGTCAGTAATAGTACTAAATTACTCATGAATTAATAATTGCAACTTTGTTATTATTTAACAGTCCTGTTTACTTGCTTCATAAATAAAATAAAAATATTTGCTCTATAATATCATTTGCAATTTACTGACTGGAAAGTATCTTTAAAATATTTTCATATTTGTTTAAATATCTCACTGAATATAGACATGATTTTCGAATATTACTTCAAAGTACGTACCTCAGATTATATATTTCCGTTCCAATAATTTTATGATCTAGTACGAAGTTACAAAATTGGCTTGAAGTTAAAACCTTGCTCGACATAAAAGTATATGGTACAAGCAACTAGGACGTCTCCTTTTTTTAAAGAAAACATGAAAAATGAAGTGCCATCAGGTGGCCCAATTTTCCATAAACTTCTGTTTCCCAGAGGTACAATGGCACACCTGCAAGGCGTAATTAACCTTTTTTCTATCTAAACTTTTTATTGTTCATCGCAGAAGTTTCATCGTGCGTTAAAAATTCGGAATAGAAGCTAATGTTCAAAGCATCCATAGGTCCATGTAAATTACATAAATTTCAACTACAGTGCATATGAAACAAAAACACGTAGACACTTTACCTAAAAAAAACAAGTCCAATAATTTTAAAACTGAATAAATTGATCCCTTAGTTCTCTTTAAAAGAGTTTTCCCAAATAATGTCTTAATAATTATAAAATACCTATACGTAATAACTTTACAAAACACAAATTTTCTAAAAACATAATTTTCATTTTCATTAGCAAACTGATCCTGCAGTTGAAAATGTAGGCGAAAATTCCCTGTCATAAACTGTATCATTTCCAAATTATTTTAACCATATTCAACACGTTACCGTGTATCACGAAAATTCGAGAAGGCAATGAGATTATCCAGTTTCTGTTAGGCACTTTGTATAATTATCGCGTACGACAGAATGAATTTCAATATGCATAATTTGTGCGCAGATCGAACGGGCGAAGAGCATCAGGGTGCGGAAAACCGAATGTGTAACCAGCACAGTGAGCTGCGACAGAAATTCTGACGAAGTGGAGCTATCGGCCACGAGCAAAAAGTCGGGGATCGTTCGCAGTCATCAGCAGAGTTGCATCAACAGAGTGGCCAGGGAGACAAAAACCGCCGGCACATTGGCAGTGGTCGTGGGTGGATTCGTGGTGTGCTGGTTACCATTTTTCATTCTATATCTAGCCACCCCCTTCATGCCCAGGGCGCCACCGGATATCCTCATGTCAGCGTTGACGTGGTTAGGTATGCATAGCTGTATTAGCTTTTAAAAATCGCGATACTTGAT
Organism: Calliopsis andreniformis; assembly: GCF_051401765.1. Lineage (NCBI taxonomy): Eukaryota > Metazoa > Arthropoda > Insecta > Hymenoptera > Andrenidae > Calliopsis > Calliopsis andreniformis. Next base: position 8,837,671 of record NC_135073.1, on the reverse strand, counting down.
TGCCTAGAGGCATTACAAATCTATAGTAGTTTTGTCGCTTCGTTTAAGAAGTGGGGAAACAATTTACTGAAACATTCTATTCGCGCCTTAATTACTTATGTTGTGAAATTAAATTATTCGTTGCTGAAGAGAAAAATTTTGACTATAGGGGTTCAAGAAATTACGAAGAGTTTGACTATATTAAAAGTTCGTTAAGTTTGAGTGTATTTTCCATATTCACCTTAGAATCTTCCTTGGATCTTTTTTAACTGACTGTATAGTATATTTACAGTATCGCTCATAAGTATTCGAACGATTTTAGAATTTTAAAAATGTTGGAATTATATCTATAAGCACTTATATTTCTTTATAGCATAATCGTCACCAGAACGCGCTGCTGACCAATTGTCATTCCTTTGTTTTTAGTTAGTTGAAGTTCGTGCGTGCTACGACACAGTCGCGGTGCGTTTCTGTTCTTTTAACATGTGATTTATAACGTAATAATTCTTCTGTTTAATAATATTATTTAAATAAAGTGTTTCGTGCGTATGTGTCATTAAATAGTCTGTCAGAAAAATTACAGATTTATTGGTAGCAACCGATATTTATTGCTTAGATTAAACATTAAATACTGCTAAAAATACAATTACTGTAATAATTATATACTCAAGATATAATAGAAATTTTAAGATATAATAGAAATACAAAACAAATGTATAGAATATATATCAGTTACTACAAAGAAACTTGTATTTTTCTCAAGTTCGAATACTTATGAGTGGTACTGTATGTTATTCGATAAATATGTTAATTTTAAGAAATATGTGAAGAGGTTATTGGTAATATATACGTTTCTTATTCTCTGTGATTATTTCGAAAGTTATATGTCTCCACGCATAGTTGTGAAAGATGTATACATAACTCATATTTAAATAAATGCGCGATCGATAGTATTGGGCATCTGGCCCTGCGCGCAGAGCGTTATGCGCATGCGTCAACTAGCTGAAGTGTCATGGCGGAAGGATGCAAACTGTGTCGCGGTTGCTTTCGTGAAATTTATAGTTTTTTGTGTGTTATAATACAAATTTCTTTGCATAAAAGTGTCTCAAGAAACGTTCTACAATTAAGACATAAATACACTATTAATGTACGTATATATTTTTCATTTTAAATAATGTTTCTAGAATTCTTTTATCGAGACGCTTCTTGTTCCTTTTTGTCACCATTACGTGTTGGCAATGAGACTTGATTTATATTGTTTCCCATAAGCATACTTTTAAAAACAATTTCCAACACATACAGCAGTGTATGTGAAAATAAAGCTTTCATTTTCCTTTCTGTTTATTCACTCTGGAATTGCAAATAAATAGAGTGTTCCTGTACCTATTTGAAATGTTTATTTATCAATATAGTTAAGTCTTACACAAGCTGAGCAAATCGAATGTAAATTATAAGTAAACAGTTCTCTAGTATGAAAACGTGATATCTCAATACACAGTATGCAAGTATTTCAATTAAATCGGTAAAATAAGAAATTGATTTGTACATCGTAATTAACTCTGAAATACATGCTTTTAATGAAGATTTTTATAAGTATCGTAACAAGTTAATGAAATTAATGTTCCTTCTGCATTTCAGGGTGGTTCAATTCAGCCATAAACCCATTCATCTATGCTTTCTATTCCGCCGACTTCAGACTCGCGTTCTGGCGATTGACGTGTCGGAAATGCTTCAAAACTAGAACTAATTTGGATCGCAGCAATCGGAAATTACCAGCACCGACTAATTGGAAGAAAGAAACTCCGAGAACGTGAACGATAAGCAAGGAACGTTGGATCGTGAAATCAAGATTCCTCGATCGTTAGAATTGAGACTGAGACTACTGTGACTTATCAAAGAGAGCAATTTATATTGAATTAAACACGAACAACACTTGAAAACACAGCAGAATTCCATCAAGCCAATTTATTCCGAGGGCACAACGGATTCAATAAAATTCTACTGATTTATTTTTTAATTGGAGAAAGGTAATTTTTTTCTATAATTTTTTCGACATTTTTCACGTAATTTATTTTCAATGAAAATATCAACTTTGAACATGTAATATATTTTTTTCGACGCATAAATCTATCCACATGAATCGCTCGTGATTCAAGTAGTATATTTATTCGCGCGAAATAAAACTCGATTTTCATTTATTTGGTACATAAATCAGAGAAAAGAGTCACTGATCCCGTTATCTGAATGAAAGGACATTTAGTTATTTAAATAGGTCTGATATCAAATCAAGTACGGAACGAATGTGTGTGCGTACAATTTTACATTCATATTGTAGAAATCCATCAATAAATTATAGTCGATTAAATAGGAAATAGTCTTCCTTCGTCATTACAGTATCTTGCCTGTATTATCAACGTATAAAGATCTGTAAATGTAGAGAATGCGCAAGTATACGGATTTTATAATGTTCTGGTGGTGTATTTCACTTCAGAGGTTCCTATAATCTCCTTTTTCTGTTTTCAAAAGTAAATACTATGATGTCATAAATAGGGTATGTTACAAAAAATAAAATTCTGAGAACAAGCATCGATAGAATTACAAATAGGAATTTAAATGATTGCTGATAAAGTGAAAGAATTATTTCATTGTCTGAATATTATTTTTTCTATGATTAAGGTTACGTGACTTCTTTTTTCTAATGCAATTATATTTTTTTTATTCATTACTGTTAAAAAAAAGTACACTATGATATAATTTTGAAGTAATCTTAAAATTATTCACAATATTAGAATAAGGATGAAAGAAACTGGTCTCATTTCAAGGTATATTTTGTCCTTAGGTCATAAATCGTTTAGTAAACATAAACGAAATATTATGTCCCAAGGTTCACCGCTGACCAGATGCTCCACCTTCCCTAATTACCTACCCCCAAAGTGTTTGCTATTACCTTCACTCCAAAACAAATGTTAATGTCCTTTCTAGGTGGAACTTGGCTGTGCATCAGTCTTATTTCCCTGAAATTCTCACTACGATTAAGTTATGTGTGAGGCGATAAGTGTGAGTGGTGATGAATTGACTTGTGTGCAAGAGTTGGTCTGCTACATACGGATGTTTAGAAATGGAATAAGTTAATTTCAACTACTTGTGTTTCGAAAGTCAAGTCTTCTGGTTACTAGAAAGGTAAGGGATATTTTATTTTATTTTATTATTTGGCATTCAGATGTTATTGAATTTGGTTTTAAATGTAAGATTCTATTTTTAATATAAGAGACAATTTATTGTCGATAGTTCTCACAATTATTTCTTATAATTTCTTTCTACTTAAATTAATTTCTTTTTACTTAAATGTAAAATTAATTTATATAGAGTTAATTTCAGTATAATATTCTCAACATTATTTACACTATAATAAAACAGGGGACAACTTTTTTAAAAATTGTTACAATTTTCTGTTGTGCAGAATTTTACATTTAAAATTGAGTAATTTTTAGAACAAAATATAATTTCATTCTCAGAATATTATTTTGTTGGCTTTACTAGTAAACTCAGTTTTCTGTGAAGTCCATATTAAATTATTTAGCTTTTATGCACTGTTCCAATAACTACCTAAGCATCACATCCAAGTATAACACAATTCAGTTCTACTGCATAAAATTGCGTAAAATACATTTTTATATGGGGACGTACATTTCAAGTAGAATTACTAAAAATTGCCGAAGTGTAAGTTGAATGATTTTAAGAAAAGCATGAAAGAGTATAATTACATTTCGGGTAAAATAAGTCGATCAGTGCATAAGGGTTAAGATTCACTTTGAAGATCAAAGGAACCAGAGATTACGCACAAGTTTCATTTTTCTCATGTCTGTATTTGTACAATATCCGTTTATACATCTTACGGGAACAGGCCAGCGGGGACACGGATGGGGTACACAAATCCACAAATGTCCTCGAAAAGAGGAATGGGGCGAAAAATTCGAAAGACTCGCGCGACGCGTTCACTTGCGCCCATACACACTACAAAAGAGTCACTCACCTTTGTATTTCATCGTTCCACGCACAATAATGACCGATCACCAGCACGGTGATCTTTCATCGACACACACATTACGCGACCTCACGTGTACGACTTCCGCAATCTGTCTTTACACCTTCCTCTCGTCTGATTATAATCGTTGAGATTCTCGTTTTTCACATTTCGTTTTCCTAGAACAGTGATTTCCAACCGCATACATTTTTTGTTACCCCAAAAACGCTAAAAATTTTAACATACTTTCATATTCTCGCGTGAAATGCGTCCATCTACACGTGTACACTTTGTATACTGTAGTCGTTCCCGTAGTCGCATAATTTTCGGTGTTAGTTACCTCAGTACTTTGGAAGGACGAAGGTCTAGCGAATAAATTATTGTGTTTGGAAGAATGGTGAACGGGTTGACTATAGGGGATCTCTGCATATTCTGATAAACTCTGGAATCGTATATTTCTTCAGCAACATCGATAGAATTACTGATACTCAACTTGTCTTCTTCCATCCATTATAAACTTGTTCCTATTCGCGTCTCATAAACTCTGTGGCCATAGCTTCGTCAGCAACATCGATAGAATTCTGTACGTCTAACTTGTCGAGAGGTGTCTCTCTTTCATAAAATTATAGTTTCATTAACATTTCATAGTTCTATTGATCATTGGGTAGATTCGCTTTCCTATGAATTACGCATGCACAGTTATTGCGATCGGAGGTTTCGTTCTCTTCAAGTAAACAGGAACTCTTTGAGAATGGAGAGGTTGAAACACACTGTCCTAGAATGTAGTTCTGTGCCAGTAAATATTTGAACAAAAACTGAAAGACAGTGGAGCACAGTCAAGATAGCATGAATGAGATTTGCATCGCAAATAATTGCTCAGGGTCGACAAAATAGTCTACCCTTATGTAGGAGTAGAGAAGTTAGCTTTCTATGGAGGAACAATTTACTGCAAAAGTCTTTGTGCCAAACAAACTGAAGTTTAACAGAGTAACCCCTCCAGGGTTGAATTTGCTTAAGGTGTAAGAAATTGATTTCATTTTTAATTACGTTACTGAACTGTAAGCAAAAAATCTTTTTAAAGGGAATTTTTTTGAAAACTTTCTGTACGTTTACTAAGAATATTTGAATTAAAAAAGAAACAGAAAATTGAGAGATTACTTGACTGCTAATAGTCCTGAAAGGGTTAGTACTCTCGCTGTCGAAATATGCACGTATATAATAACTGATTGAAACGTAAATTATATAATTTACGAGTGCATGAAAATTGTTAATAATTTAACGCCAAAGCGAAAAAGACTCCTCTCTAAAGGAAGTGATTTGAATTTCGTTGGAACGTTTGCGCGAGACCAGAACCACCTTGCCAAAGTCTCGATTCCAAGACACTTCTGCCTCTACTTCCATCGCGAATTTACTTACACATCGCCGCGGAACGAATCGAGCACAGTCGATCGCACAATCGCTAATTTTATCGTTAATTTCGATTAACATTATTATAGTCTACCGCACGCCGTGACGTCTAATCCACATGTGCGACAATCAACACTTAACACATAAGGAATCACATGTAATTCTGTATATAACGATACACCATCTAAGTTTTGCTTAGCTACCTTAAAGATGCCTCACCCAGCGTGTCTCCTATGTAACTTCATGATCCACGAATGTCCGAAAGGAGTGTTTTTAAATACAAGTTTCATAGAAAGTTGAAATGTTCAGGATAGCGATCTGAGAATTCTGATAAGTGAAAGATAAGTTTCACTTATTTTTCTCCTTCCGAATTTATAGAGTATCTGAAGTGCTTTAGAGACGTTGAAAGAGTGCGACATCAGAAATACAATGCATATCAAAGAAGAATTTACTTGAGAAATGCGAGTATGAAATTTAATGAAATTTTAACCCTGATGTGGATCAAAACTTACCAGAGGAATTGTTTAGAATTAATTGTAACTACTCGTTAAATTTTGTTATCTTCAAATATTCAAATACTTTAGAATGATTTGAAATGAATCACTCAAATACTCCAATATTCAAATATTTTGTTAAAGATATAGCGACAGTGGATACAATTTTTGAGGGTGGATTTGTAATCCAATCGATGAAACATTGATTCATAATTTTGGTAGATTTCTTGGAACATTATAATTGTTTAGCTGGAAACTAAGTGCATAGTTACCATCAACATAACGATATAATTGAATAATTCAGATTCTCTAAATTCATTGGTAGCATTAGAATATTCAAATAAAAAATACTAAATTTAAAATATGAAAATATTCAAATATTAAACGTCTATTCAACTGTTTCCAATTCCAATTCAAGTTTGAATGTTTCACAAAATTTCGAATCAAGTTTTTTTGCTTGTTCTTCAAATATAATAAGATCCACGCAAGGGTTAAGATACAAATAGTTAGGGGTGGGGTGGAGGGAGAGTTTGTAAGTTAGTAAACATAGAACGCGCAAATACGCGTCTCTTAACCACTTTCCAGCGGATATCCGCGATTCTCGGATGATTATTGTCATCCTTTGGCATTGTCATGGCGACTTAAGAACATCAGCTCCTGAAACGCTAAATCGATCATCGGTCACGTCAGATTATTTCCATTTTGTAATTGCGAACTTTACAGAAGCGATAAACTGATTACCAATAACCGACGATTTTATATCGTTTGTACGCATAGTATCTCTTTACGAGGATCAAGCACTCGAAAATATTTACCTTCGTTTGCCTTGTTCTGGGTTTAGGCCGTGAATTGAGCAGTATCTGTACCATTTGTATGAAAACATCTAAAGAAAAGTAATGATAGGGTTAACTGTGTTTTATGAAAAGCTGATAAGCACCTGATCTTTAAGCTCATAGCAATCAGTTGTAATTGAATTAAAGACAGTAGGTGTACGATATTTATGAGACACTTTGATCAGAAATGTGGGACCAGAAAGTTCTGTATTATTGTGTAATAGACTTAATAAACTACTTGCTATTTATTCTGTCTTCATAAAGGTATTTAGCCCTAGTAACAGTGCATAGAATTCTTTACATTCCTAAAGAAAATTTTCCTGCTATTAAAATAAATTTCAACAGACCTAATTGTATTTTAGAAATCTTACAATCATTATATTTTAGAACTATTTTGTATTTTCATTGAGGTCCTATATTTCTGATTGTGTAATTTGAACATCTTCCAATTACTGTACAGAATTATTATCTTACTTTGCAATCAGATTTCCTTATCCCTTCTGCACAGAAAGTTTTCAGCATTTACTTGTTTTACCTCATCTTTAACGCAAAGATTACTATGAAAGCTATGAACTTATAATTTTTCCATCTTAATAATGTTTTCATGATACCAGAAAAGTTTCCCTGGAAAAATCTCAATGCAATTGATAAACCAAATCGAAAATGTTCTAAGACGTCCATTCTACTTTAACTGCCAGATGAAATTGAAGGAAGCATATCAGAGCCTGTCATATTACCTTTCTTCAGTGACATCAATCACAGAATTACTATGACTTTCGAATTTCAATTCTATCCAGCGCGCAAATTAAAGAGCGTGTCCGATGTTTGATCCACGTGAGCGTAGGCGCGATCCAATGAGATTGTCTTTGACACTTAAGACGTTAGAACGAGTACATATAACACAGATATGTACGGGAAGAGATTGTTGCTTGGATGTATAGCCCTAAATTTTAACTGTACTTCGTTTCCAAAAACGTTCGATTGCGTCTCACAGAAAACCCTTGTCTCTATTCAACGACTTTCGTTTCGTGCGACTTGCTCTCTCGTTACACTCCCTCGTCGCGCAAAACGCAATCGACAGTCTCGTTGACATATCGCAGGTACATACATTCAGCTATGTCGGTGATTACATCTATACACCTTTACGGTTATCTTACACGAGATCGTGTGTTGATAAAATATGATTACGCACGAGATATTTGCTAAAAGATTTGTAACATACATAATTGGATTAATGATCTCGATTGTCAGTTTCGATACGGCATATATATATATATATATATATATATACGCACTTCATATGTACGTATATGTATAATATAGATTTCTGTTATATTTAAATACCTATATTACGTATATATTTATATTTATGTATATAAATGGTGTGTGTGTATAAAGGGTGTTCCAGGTTTTTTCGATTAAACGCGGTCAGTATAGAGAATAAAGAAAATATGTCATATAAACATAGGTTCAAAAATGCTTTATTAAAAAGTTATAAGAAAAATATGAAATAACAACGGATTGATTTTCGTTCAATGTAGAAATGTTAGTGGTATTCCTCGTAGTAATTATATCTTTCTTTTATCTGTGTACTAATATTGCTTAGTAAGTTGTATGATATTGTAGTTTCACAAACGAAAGTTTATCTACCAACAAATGAAAGAAAACGAAGAAGAAATTCGCAACGTAGTACGTTCAATTTTTCATAGATATCAATGCTGTACTTTCAATAACAGGCGACATAGTGAAATGGAATTATTGTTGTTTCGTATTTTTCTTCCACTTTTTTAATAAAGCATTTTTTAACCTATGTTTATATGATATTATTTTCTTATTTTTACTTGTAGAATATACTGCCACCATTTGGCCGAATAAAACCTGGAACACCCTCTATATAATATTCACGTAGACGATACAGTAGTCGTAAAGTTAGGCAGACTGGACTTATACTCGACATCGAAAGGCTGATCTCGTATCGTAGAAAAGAATAGTAGCTTCAGTGTCAGTTCGTTCAAAGCTCGGACAAGTAATAGCTATCGCGACGAAAGATACTAATCTCTTTCGGGAAACGGAAAAAAAGACGATCCTAACTTTCAACTTGGCATCGTGTCGAAATTCAGCTACTGTCACCAGTGTCGAAGCCTTGACACCGACAAACGCAGTCTCTGTAGAACGCAGCGACAGCATAGAAACCGTAGCGCTAACGATATTACAATGCCGATAGTTAATCAGTGGTAGGTCACTTGGAAGTCTAAAGTAGAAAAACGTGTGCCTACAGTGCGCTTTAGCCACTTACGAAGGAAGAATCTTTCATTCTCAGGTTTAAGATGATTGCATTCGTTCAAGAGGATTGTCCATGCGATTAACATCAGACGAAGACGCTTTCGAGGGAAGCTCGTTTTGCGCGAGCATAATATGAATAGAGCGTGTAGAGGGTCTCAGAGCTCTCGTCGAAAATCTCTTCGCGACTGATGTGCTCTTAAAGAAACGTTTAGGATATGTTTGTAGGCCGATCAGATTTTTGCGTTCGTCGAACGTCTGCTCTAGCGTTATCCCAACCCTCGAGCGTTCGTTTCCCTTCGTTCGTCGTCTTCAGTGGGCCACCGTCACCCTTGTACTTTTACTCGAAGGAGTTAGTTTGCGTTTCTCTGGTTCTTGGGGAACAGAATTCCTCGTCCCCCGATACGATAGCCGTCCCCGAAGCGCGTAGATAAAGCATCGTGTTTCGGGACTCAAGGTGGCGAGGTAGTTTGAGCCAATGTGGACGTAGTAGAGCTGGACCAGGTATGCAGTAGCAATTGAACAGCTGTTTTAAGTTAGACTGTTCACTCTTCAAGTAACATACATTGGAGATGAGTGTTTCTTCGCTTAGAGACTTATGAATTTATAGTGAGAGATACAACTTCAAAACCAACTCGTGTATTTATAGTTTACCTTCATCTTGTTGAAAATAGGAGTAAGGGTCCAGAATGATAAAACTCGATTATTCGAGATAATTTCAAGATGTAGTGATTGTAATAAAGAAATTTTTACGAGATATGCTGTACATACTTATTCTGGATCTTACAAAGGGCGATCAGACATTTTTTGAAAAATATAATTGAATTTTGGATCTATTTAGTAATATTTTCGTGTTTGAAATTAGAAAAAATGTTCAATCCATTGACTGAGTCATTCGTTGAAAAAAGTTTGCAGTGTACATATTTAAAATTAAATATGGTATACATATGTTAAAGTCAAATCTGCTCATGTAACTTAACACAGATTTTTTATATGAAGAAAATAATCATCAGTGTCAGGCAGCAAAATTATATACAACAGACAACTTGATAAGACCAAACTAAGTTACCACTACATCAATTGATTTTAGAAACGTGTCTCTCACTATGAACTTGTCATGAGCCTATAGCGAGAAAATAGTGTAGAATTGAATGCACCTTTTTAGGTGCCAATGCGAGCACTCTTGTGAGAAACAACGCATTCAACTTGGACATTTGATAACTGTCTAAGAGAAATTGCTAATGCGTACTTGACCACAAGGAGTGTCCTTTTAAGAATCGAGAAGCGATTGCATCGAATGAAACGTGATCAGAAGTAACTGGCAGACTCCTACCATTTTCTCCTTTTCTCTCTCTCTTTTCGAACGGTTCTATCGCTGGGACAAGGTCATCATCCAAGATAATAGTTAATTTGCTCAGGTTCATTTACAGATATTAACCTTTATCGTACAGCTACTACAGTGGTCCATATTTTTATCGTTTATTGCTCTATGAGGTTCTATTTAGTTAAAGCACGCGTGAAGCAGGAGATTTTGATCCCAAACGAAGCGTTCAAATGAATAGAATTAAATAAATAAGGATGAATATTTCACATAACTTGAACGCACACAATTTTTCTATCTTTAAATCGTTTCCAAATCCATTACCCATCATCTCTCAAATACTTAAAAACGAATGTCACATTAGGAATCTGATACCTTTTAAAAAATATATTACGATAAAGGTTAAAACTGCTTGTAATGAAGATTTAATCAGCGAAATCGTCGATTTCTATATACCATTAACACGCGCTTAAGTTTGATTACGTTCGTGCTAGAATTACCTTGTAAAAGTATGTATTGTATCGCAGACGCGACGTTAAATATTCTCATCGCGCGCGAGTTTCCATAAACACGTACCGAATAATTTTTATATCTGACAATACAATGTAGCTTTTGCTTCTAGCTCGGGCGGGGTAAGCGCAATACCTTTGGACGATTTATCGTCCTTAATTAATACACGCGCCTCTATTTTTTCGCCACTTTTACTTTCGATCTTTTATCGACAAATGTGCTCGCTTTTCCAAAGATTCGAGCCAAATTTGAGAAATTGATAGCACTCACGATCCTCATGGCGAAAAAACGAAGCGTTCGTTTAAATATGAACGTCTCGGGGACCACTACAATTTGGAAACGTGTTCAGTCGATTAGAATCTTGAGTGTAGAATTTACCATTTACCATTCAAACACGTGACTAAATATTTCATATAATATTCGTCGAGTATTTTCGGTTAAATTAGAGAACAAAGCTTCTCGAGCAGTGGTCCCCGTGATCGTTTCGCTTTGGGAACTTTGGATATTAAATTCGCGATCGTTAAAGGGATCTCTGTTGTCAGTCTACGAGCTACAAAAATTGCGTGATCTCTAAACATCGAATATTCAGTTGCTATTCATGTTGCTCGTAAAGTTGCTTTGGTTACCACTTACCGATTGCTCTTCACAATTGGGCTCGGCCAGCGAGCCTGGGATTGTCTATCGTTAAACGATTAGAGCGTCCGAGGAGTCGTCTCGATTTTTGGTCGCCATCATTGAGCTTGTCTAGTTTCAAACCAAGTTGCAATTAAATTTGTTGTTTCCGATTCTAACTGTTGTTATGGAGTTTCATTATTCGATCTTTAAATCAATTCTTTCACTGATATCGAATATTTTTTCTATTAAAAAGGTTGAAACTGATTTTTTGTATATCGTTCACGATAGTCTTGTAGTGCATAAAATTAATTATTTTTGTTTCACTTGGTTATCGTTAACTGATACTTATATCTTCTTAAAATACGAAATATTTAAAGAATTTTGGAATCATTTTTCCATTTCTCGACGCTAAGATACATCACTGTCAAATTAATGACAAAATTAGCACAGTATAAAGATAGAGTGTTAATTAAAGACTCATGTTGACTGTAAAATTCCAACCATTATTAACAGTATTTGTCGAAACAAATTAGAGGGAGTATTTGTCTCGAGACGTCCCCTGGACGAAAATTACCTAACGACACATCGATCGATGACTGTTCATCATCGAACGCAAATCATTTTGTCAGTTTCGCACGAGACTCGACCGAATCGCAAACTGGATCAACCAGGACAGGCCACGCAGTGGCAGATATCGATCGTCTCTCGTTCACCTCTGTCAATCCTTAATTTATGGGAAAAATGGACCCTCGTCGTCTTTGTAGGACATGGCTTGTTTTATCGTTCTCCTCCACCATCTGCTTCTTCGCTTAATAATTAATGAAAAAAATAGAATCTCTTTGCAACGTTGCTTTCGTCGTACTTTGCTTTTTCGTTTCTTTGTATATCGTTTACTGTTGTGAATAGGTTTGTACTGGTACAACCTTATTGCTAGAACCCTTCGTGGAATGAAAAAACTCAGGAATCGATATTTAAGAATATCGAATTGGTCTTAAATTCGTCGGTTTGACGTACATCTTTTTCCACGAAGAATGATTAAAAGTAAAAACATTTTGTTTCCACTCGTTACGCGGCTCCTATATTAATACTCTCTGGTAAATTATAGTTTGGAGCGATCTGTGCGTCTGATTGTCTTTTGGTACGATCACTGAGGTCATAGTCAATAAACGAAAGATGCAATTTCAAGGAACAGTGAATCTCAATACAGCAAAACCTTATTTTTAGTTGATAATAAGTTACTGCATATATCTCGCTTCCCAGTATATGCAGAATGTATTTACTACTTGCGATCATTTGAGTTGAATCAGACATTAAAATTGCCTAATAATCAATTACTAAAATTTTTTACTATTAAAATTTCCTACTTTTCAAAATATTAACATCTCTCTATTTTCTACTTGATTCGATATAACGCTCAAAGTAAATCATAGTTAAACAAAAAGGAACTACTACTGTATTTCATTAGCGTTCAAAGTTTCAGAAGACATTAGCACTTCAACCTTAATTCCATCTGAAAAGCCGCTCATCCATGTCAAAACCGCTCTATCTCGACCTATTTTAAACCCCTTCAGACATATGCAATTCCCAGGTTACTTAAAACCACTCGTTCGGTAACCACGACACTGACCATGCACTAAGGTTCTGCTGTATTAGTTCACGAGAGCTGTCTGCATCAGATCAACCGCCAGGCGGTTTATGCATGCAAGAGAAGCGAAATAAAAGCGGAAAGTAGAAGGAACGATAGATGCAAGGAACAACGACCGATTCCCATCAGGATATAATCCTGACAGCGGACTCGTTCTCGTCCTCGTTCTTGAGCAGAAGGCTCAGTCGGAGGTCGAGCTCGCCAGCCTCGAGGGCCCACTTTTCCCTTAACCATCATGGAGAGTCCGCGGTGTGGGTGCCGAGAGTGTGGATCGGGAACAACGGGTACCAATCCACGGTCAGCTGTGTCAGTTGAAGAATCTCATCGAGGTTCACCTCGGCTCCGCCTAAGCCCTGGTTACTACCGAACGCCTGCTTCTTCTCCCACAGCATGACCAGCAGATTTCTGCCGATAGCGTCGCAGCTGCTGTACTTGATGGTTTGACGGTATTGCGGATTCTTGGAGTGCCGTACCACGCCTGTTTTACGCTTCTGCAGCCACCTGTCGCCGTCTCGAAGATACGTTTTCACGTAGGTATCTACGAAGCGATAAGGGTATGATTTAGTTCGTGGCGACGAGATTATTTGTCAAAGGAGTAGTAGATTTCTAGCAAGGTGTTGATAGAAAGTAGTTGGAGAAATTACTGAGTTTCTAGAAGCTGTTAGAAGGACTGGAAAACATTTTAGACTGTGGTTTTTATAGCCTTCACTGTTATAGTTGAAAATTCTAGATTAGAGGTAATCAAGGTTTTAAATGACAAATTAAAAAGTAATTATTATGAATAACTACAATCACGAAATTGAGATATAAAAAATATATGTATTTTCATCTTTATTCCTTTTTTTCGAAAATTTATATTTTAGCATATAGATTCCTAATTATCTTTAATTTATAATTTATGTTAGTTTGGTGTCGCAAGAGAAGGCAGTGAATTATATAGGAGGTAATACATAAAACAGTGTAAAGTTGGCATAATAAATATTAGTGAATGTTTTATGCTGTAACGCTGAGGAACAAACAGTAGTAGGTATTATAGGAAATAATCCAAATCAGACGGAAGTTACCTGGTTCGTCCTTCTCTCCAGGACAGATGTCCCTGGCACAGATAACCTCGATCTTGAGTGATCCTTTGCTTAGGCAGAAAGCCAGCTCCACCTCGCCGTTCTGAGCTCCTAAAATCGATGGAAGATTCGTGTAGCTACCTAATCCAAGATTTATTAGAAAAGATTGCTTTCAATAAATTCAACCTTTCTAGAATCAATTTGTATAAATGTCACAAAGACAATCTGAATCTAGAATCTCAGATAATAGAGTGGTTTTAAAAGGCTCTTATGTACAAAATAATTATATATACAGGCTCTTATTTTCAAAACAGCTATTCAAATTCTTTACCAGTGATCATCTTGTATCCCTTCGGCGGCACTTGCCCGCGACCCAATCTTGTTTCGATACCATTTTCGTTTCTCGCTGGCTGACTAGTAATCAAAGGAAAGAGATATCAAAATTAATGTACTAATTAATAACGAGAAGCCGCAGGGTCTGATTTTTACGTTAGGAACCTGGGTTGGTCAACCAGTATAAAGACCTAAATGAAGTTTAACTGGTAGCAAAGTTCCTTTTCGCGAAGATTTTATCGAGGATTCATCCTCTCAAGGTTCCTCGATCACTTAATTATTAAGTTTAGGCTTCAGACTATTTTTAACAGGGCGATAGTGTATAACATAAATGGTTGACATTGATAAAGAAGAGTTTCTCATTCTCAATGAACTTCATTTGTCAATTAACATTAGTACTATCAGTGATTAAGGTATGCATATGTATTTTGGCTGAGTGGTTAATATGGCAGATTATCGAATAAATTTAACGAAGTACAGTTTACAGGAAAATATTGTACAGAACATTACTCCGTTATAAACTTGTCACTATATTCGTTTTAGTTTTAATTTATATAAAGCAAAAAAGTTTTTCCTGAGTCTACTATTAATCATAGTGATATAGATCAAATTAGAGTGAGCTATCTTAAGCTGGAGTTGACCTTAGAAGTTGTATCATTTTTGAAACACATATTTTACAAATTCACATCGATGAGTGTCGACAAGAATAGCATTACTTTATTTCTGCATTGATAAAATTAGCTTGGCTTACCCCCATCTGTCTTCCTCGTCCAAGTCACAGTTGCGATCGCAGTACCGTTCCGGAATATTCATGACGCTGTCTTTGCGCTCGCCCCGCCCTACGATTCAGAGAAAAATATTTTCTTTCTGCGACGCCTTCGTTTCGCGATTACCCGACCAGCAAGCCACGTGACCTACACGATTCGCGATTCTTTGATCCTCGCGTTTCTTTGTTTTCTCCTACAAAGAGGAGAACAGCTACACCCCTTTCAACCCCTTAAAATATGAAAATATACGTCACGCAGATTGCCAGGAGAGATATTCCTGAAAATCCATTTTATACCTACTAAGTCTGGGCTGTCTACCTACAAATTCATACTTTCTCAACAAAAGCCTTGCTTTACGTTTGCAATCACGAAAGCTTTTAAGTGGTGCCACATTGTTAAGAAGCATTTTACACTTCTCGTGCTCCTATATCCTCAAAGTATAAATACTTAGTTTTAACATTTGTAGAACATGAACAGCGAAGTAATTTTTTTAAATTGTTCTTTGAGTCTCTAGACACAAAGAAATTGATATGTTCTTAAAAGTTCTTGAGCTTGATGGGGATTGTAAATTGATTCATAGTGAGGATTCTTATGAAACCATTTCAAAAAAGCAATTTAAGCTTTATAGAATTTTTGCATTAATTTAAAAATGAAAAAATAAGTTATTTAGGAAGTGCTAAGTTTCCCTGACAATAAACAAGTCAAGAAATTTTTCAATTATATAAGCTTTATTTATGTATCAGGAAACGAAGAACTTTTAAGATTTTCTACGTAAAAGATTCTAAAAACAAGAATATTTTCCAAAATTCAAGCAGTAGAAATATTTTCCCTGAAAGAAAGTTAATAAACATACTTTACTTTAATAATACACATTGTTAACAATAATAATACTTCGGTGCAAGTACGATAATACAGTCTTGTACCATTACCAACGAACAGTCATAGAGAGAAGTAAGAAGGAAGCATTAGCGTCGATAAATTCAACGACAGTGGAATCAAGTCACACTTAAGCCTACTTACGCTTCTCTTAGCTACACGTTGCAAAACTCTAGCTAAGAATGGAACGGGTACTTCAATTGTAGCTACCTCTTCAACGCCTACGAAATTACTGGTATTACAAGGTTGACGCTATTATTACAGAGCTAGTATCTACTGCATCTACTGGGACTACTGAGTCTACATGTGAGAAAGATGCAATGAATAGGTGTCGTAACAGCTTGTAAGAATACGTACAAGAGAGTGGAGTTAGCACACTTTCGATCCAGCAACTTTTAATCACGTGCGAGCTACATACTCTACGTCATGCAGGGAAAATAATTGTTTCTACTTTCTAAGGCATGCCTTGTTGTCTTCTGCTTTAAATGAAGGCTACTATGTTGTCTACTTTAACTATCGTCGAGTGGATTTTGTGAAGCAACTTTAGCGCTCTCATTGTAAAAATCATGATTTATATTCGAAATGAAATTCAATGTTTTCTGTTATCTACTTCATATTATCTACAAATATGTTTTAATAATCATTGTACGATTTTAATAATGTACTTTATGGGAATTAATTAGCATTCGGGTTTGCCAGTTTAATCTCTCTAATAATAACATTTGGTTAGACATCTGACAGACACGTCGGAAATCTGTTGTAAAGCATGTTTGATACGAATTCCAATAGCGTGTTTGGAATCTATTGGAAGGTTATGGGAGGATTGAAATTAGTGGGTCAATTTGTGGTATGTTTGATCAGTAATGTTCAATCGTTTCAAATGAATGGCAGTCTGAAAATATAGCTTCTGCCTTTTAATATTCAGTGATGAAAGTTTAATAAGTTTACCGTGTAAACTGGAATAAAAGTGGGAATATTGAGGTGTAACTAATGTGTAACCAGACTTGGGTGTGCATTTGAAACAATGTTATTTGAAATATTATTTATTTAGTTTTACTTCAGTTAGATTCAAAAAATAATTGTGAAAATTATTTCACCATTTGAAATTGAGTTTTCGATATTGTAACTAAATTTCGTACACGAAGTAAAATTATTTTAACAATTAATTCCTTCTTTGATTTCGAAAGGAGAAAATAATGAGACACGTAGTTTAACATTCGAAATTACGAGCCTATGTGCAATGATGTCCTGAATGAATAAAAACTCATTTATTTTTATTCAAATCAGACATCACATTTATTTTAATCCAATTTAGTAATTAATGACGAATTAAATTAATAGTTCCAGATGTTACATTAGTCGAAGAACTCGACAACTATTTTACTTTTTTTCATTCTCGTCGATTATTGGTAAAATAAGACGTTTGTAGATTTCAGTAGTACGAAGCAATACATAGTACAACATGTCAGCATAATTACTGACCTTTACTACTTGAGTGGCAAATGACAGACAAATTTTGTTTCTGCTTTTCCATGTGTATTCGAACAATGTAGACAATAGATACAATATTTGCAAATAAATTTCAGGAAGCTGATATTTTTTCCCTAGAAACTGCATATTCCCAAAATGCATTCGACGATATTTCAATATTCTGCTTTCCTTACCTAGAGTCATGATTCTGGGTTACAACATGTGGTTAATGATCAAACAATCTACAAATTTATAGTACAACACCAAGCGAGTAGTTTAATCTATGAAGCACTACTAGCGCAGGTAAAGGGTAATTTATAGCCAAAAGGGGTAGGTAGAAATTGCTACGTGGCGCGTAAGTCTCCTACTCAAATACCTTCCAGATATGTATGTACAGAGGGCAGACCACTTTCGAATATTAACGTACACTTACATTTAGAGCAACGTTTCGAGACAAACATAATAATCCGTCGTACGTTTGCCGTTTCCTTTCTTATTTATTTTCTGCAACCCTTCATTACTTATAGTAATTTAACAAATTACCAAACAAATTAGGAATTAAAGTAATTGAACTACAGTCCTGTATCATTTATGCAAATAATAATACAAAGAAAATTTAGAAGCAGCTACTTATAGATATATGAAAAATAATAAATAAATTATGGTCTGGTCTTTGTAAGACTTAGTGTAATTTTCGTCTCCAAAGAAAAATCATCGATATGTTAACAAAAACCATTCTCCACAACAGAACGAGGAGGAGTAATTCAATAGTACCTATAAATTAAAAAATTGACAGTTCAATTTGACAAAACCTATATACAAAATAAATAATAAGAAGTCATTACACGATTTAAGTTATAAGGCAAATAAATTAACACCAAAATGAAAGAACACAAATTAAATGTTCCATACTTCTGCAATAAACGATTAAATGTTCCCAGCGCAGGAGTCTCAAGATCTGTGCACTTTTAAGTGTCTGGTCTAAATAGCAACCTAACTACTATTTACGCAACCACGGTAATGAACAGCCAGGATCACATATTTGTCACGTAGGCACCTCCGCAGAAAGCGCGCTGATAAGCTGAAAAAGGAGCATCTGCGTCTCAAACTACCAAGCGCAACAGCAAGATAGTTGAGTAATTAAGTGAGGCGTTCCCCCACAGATGGCCTTGCTGTTTATCACCGCGATTATCAATCAATTTCTTTCACGCGACTCTGCGCGCGCTCCGGTGCTTTGCATATTCATTCCTGCGACCAATAATCAAAGTAAAAACTACCCCTCGCGGAAAAAAAGTAACGCCACAACAGCCGAAGACTTCGACCGTTTTGTCTTAAGTTGCTCGGGTAGATGTAGTCAAACCACAGCGACCTAGATGCTCAAACCGTTTTGGCTTGGCAGTAATAAGTCATATCTACGGTATTTTGTTCAGTTATATCTGAACAGTTGACATCACTTGAAGAGTAAGGCTAGCACAGCCAAATAGTATGACTGTGCTGCCTTAGAGCTAGGTCTCACCAGCATTAATGGACGATTATACTATGCAAAGTTGGTAAGGTTGCAATCGAGACACATGTTAACACAGTAGTACTTTTCATATGTAGGGCATACATCGATTCAGTTAACAATTATGATTAGTAGTTTAGCCAATAATACGCTACATCTGAAAGTGCGCGCGAAATCAGGCGTTTTAATCTACTGTACCCATATGGATCCACATTTTTCCCAGATACAACATCATTAGCTCTGTACACTAGCTGTGTCTCTGTTACTTTCAACTGGGAAAACAAGAACAGATATATGACAGACGTCGTAACATTCGTTATATTAACGCTGGTGTGACCAGGCTCTTAACACGACCCGAGCCATTCTAGCTTGCCTGGGTAAAGCAGTATTGGCGTAATTCCTTTTTCCGTGTTCATATTCAGCGAGGAATAGGCAAACGGATATACGAACGGATAGAGCAAGGCAAATACGCTTTGGCAAGTAGGCAGATAGATAGATAGATAGATAGATAGATAGACAGAGCGAGTAAACGTGTCTTACCGGATGCCCGTGACGGTGGTCCACAGTGTCCTGTGGCTATTTATCGAGGTGGTATGGAGTGCGGCAGTGAGAAGGAGGCCGAGTTACCGGTCCTCGGAGATACAGGCTCGCACTGCCACACAGTAACCGTTGGGACTACGCACGCTGTTGTCGTTGATCGATGATGGTGGTTGGTCGGTCGATCGAGAGCCCCACGATTCGTCGTCGATCGGGGTGTCGGGGGTTGTGACGATGGCCGGATGGCGTTTCGACCGAGCGAACCGAGCATTTTGATCGACCGCACGTATGCGTGTCAGAGATTGCCGGACGGTGCCGACCGAGAAAGGAGATCAAGAAAATGAGCAAAGGAAAGAAACAGAGGCACAATGCTTGGACATCGTTCCGCGACGTGACTTTGGCCGGCCGCGGCTGATAAGAGGAGACGAACACTCAATATAGGTGGACGAACGATCAGCGGCATAATATGTAGCTTTTGTATTTGGCGACTTTTGGCGTGTTTCGACGTGTGAACGAGGAACCAGGCCCTGACGGTGGGGTGATGGTATATCGAACACCGCTCGTTAACTCGCAGAGGCAACAGTGCAAGTGGCACGCGACAGGAAGAACACTGGGAGCTGAAGCGAGAGAAGGGCGATCAAGCTCTTGGTCGTTCTTGCCACGATCCTGCTCCGTCTCCCTCGCTTGTCTCTCCTTTCCCTTTCGTATCTAATCTTTTCGACCTCCTTACGGTTCTCTCGCCACGTCGCTTTGCTGTCGGCGTCTCAGGCTGGCGTTAGGCGGTACGTATAGTCAGCGACAGGCAACAGCGGCGCAACAGCGATCGCACAGAGATGAGCATAGAGCGTACATCATTGCGACGAGTGATCGTTTGGAGATGCCAGTTTTGTCACGAATAGACAGACAGACAGACAGAGGTAGGATGACGCGATTTCGCACTGCCCGAACGCGAAGCATCCAGTTCCCTTCGTTTTTAGATCGATCCCCAGATTTTGGATATCGAGTCGACTGCTTTTGACCACCTCGCATTGGGGAATCGTCACGATCAGGCGAGTGAAATTTATCTTTGGTTTTGGGTAAAGCTTGAGGGGATGATAGTTGTATGGTAGCAAAATTGTGTGGTGCAGAGGTGCCCAGATGAAACTTTGACTTCTTCAGGTTCATATGTGAAAGCACAAAGATTTGTAAAGCCTTTATACTACCTGATTTTGAAAATTTAAATACTCGAACCCTTATTTAAAAATTTCAACATTTGAATCTTAGAAAATTCGAATATTTAAATATTGAAATACTTAAAATTTGTAATGTCTAATTTTGTTAATATTTAAAATTTTGAATATCGAAATATTTCAACGTTGAAAATTTGAAATTTTTCATATTTTAAAAGTTGACTCAATCTTGAGTGATTTTATCTTCAAAGAAATCTAAAACTATTGGTAATAAAAATTTACGTCAATGAGATCTAAACTAGACCAAAGACAAATTTCGTTTATTATTAGATCAGACTTTTAGGTCACGTCTGTGATGAGAATTTCCACGTATAGATATTATTGAACGATCGATCACTGAATTCTAAACATATCTCAAATCAGAACAAACAACAGGATGATTGAATAATCCTCGTACTAGTCCAAATCCTCTAATCACTTGGTATTCTGACAAATTTCCCATCGAAATGTCGAACTTGTACGAGATTCCCTTCCGGGGCAATCCGTTTCCGGCTCGGTTGGCTCTATGTAATCAACAGGCGTCAGGAAGCTTCACGAGGGAAAAACCCGAACAAAACATTCTTAGCGTTCGCTCGGTCAAATCGCTCGAAATCGGATGGAAAGTGATATTACACGAAAGACACACGAAGGGAAGAAGGTAGACAGAGAAACGGACGTATAAAGAGAAAAGAGTGAAAGAGAGAATCGTGACGTTGCATAGGCAGAACACATAGAAGTGTAAGATAAAAAAGGCCGGTGAGTGATGATGCGTGAGAGAAAATGTACAAAAATGTATACAAATGATATGGACCCACATGCATACAAGGTTACTGCTTTAATCCTTATGCCAATCTTTTAATGCATTCAAAAAAAATACTTAAAGAAGTTAAGTACCGAATACTTTAGCAAATAAGTATTCCATAACATTTTCTATTACTACTGTCGTTCTGATTTCCATTTCATTTTATTCAAATCTCTCACAATATTAATATTTCACCAAATTATCCCAGTACACTGATGATAGAAACTGTAACACATAGTTGGACGATTCCAACAATGAATTTCGTGTATTCCATATTTGGACACCTGATTCAATGTTGATAATTACTTTGTTCGAGTTTCGAATTCGATTTGCTTCGCCTTTACGTATACATGTACGTCCATGCACACACATTAATCCTGCATGCGTACGATACGCACGGCGCTGGCCGACGAGGAGGATTCGATCTGCCGATCGGTCGGTGGACGAAGATGGGTCGAGCAGATTTGACGATCCGACGAACGTGGTGATGAGAAATAAAGAGAGAAAAAGAATATAGAAGTACGAGTGCGTGGAAGACAGACAGACAGTCAGACAGACAGATAGACAGGCAAACAATTTTACGAAGTGGATGAACGAACTGACGGACGGACGAGCGGATGGTTCGGCGAGATGGTGGACAAAGAAAGCTGCGTTGACTGTACTCACGTCTTTTGTCTCCTGAGAGACTCATCGTCCTGCCGAGCTCTCTCTGAGCCGCCTTCAGCGACTGCAGGCCCTCTCGAATCTCCTCTGGATCCCTTGGTGGTCTGGTGAACGAGCTTCGTCGGCGCCCACCATAATAGTGCACTATAATGTCCGCCTCTCCCATACTTCCACCTGTGGGATTGTATGGGAAATGATTATTAGTTCTGTTATGATTTTTGGTCTCGAGTATGCAAAGCTTTTTCTGTAATTGCTTGATTTAGATATGTGTAAAAGTTAAAAAGCATAATGCTCAGTTCTTAGCGAATCTTTGCGAGATTCTGGAATCTCACACCTTTGCGAGTTTGTGGAACTCATCAGGTGGAGGGTTAGTATCTCTTTTGAGCGTGCAAGGTTAATAGTTTATGAGATTGAATTATTGAAGCTGCTTCGTGGACATTATCTTCTTTAAAAGTTTGAATATTTAGAAATTTTCGAATAACATCTTGATTTTTTTACATGTCTAGCTTTTTCAAGTTGGTAAAGTGCAGAAATGAAACAGCTTCAACTGTTACTGTCTCTCCAACTATTGATTTTCTAGTTCTCAAAAGAGAATATTGTGAGATATTCGGCTTGACAAGTTCTACAGCTTGGTAACGATTCATTAAAAATTAAAAAGCAGGCTGGGAAATCTTTCCTTATAGGCACCAAAGTGTTTTTTTTATTCTGTGTTGGAAGATTGCTATCAAGTGTTATCCTGATCATTGATGGTGATATATTGGTAGTTAATATTTAAAGACAGATATAACCAGAAATATTAAAACAGTTAATTGTTTTTAAAAATCGTCTGACTGACTCAGAGGATATATTCAAAAGTAGAATAAACAGGAATAAATCTTCGAGGTCGAAGGGTGGCTTTAAAATCAAAGATAGTACAGAATAGATCCCATCCGTTTTAGGGTAAGAACAGGAACAGATAAGTGCCATGAGTGACCTAAAATATCTCGGTTGGTTGGAAGTCTGATTTTCAACCCTGACCTACTTCCAAATAGATATAATTCTAAGGTTAAACAAACATGTTTCAAACAAGTCTCGTCGTTGTAATTGTATTACACTCTCATTGGCTCCTAAGCAAACATTGTCTCGGAAAGCGATGTTTGAAGTAGCTATTAATCAAATTTAGTGAATAATAAAGAGAGTTAGCTAAAAGTACAAAAAGCACACAGCTTGAGTCAAGTTAATTTTCGGATTAATTACTGCAGTAATACAAAATGTAGTAGATGTTAATCGTAAATGAATGGCTAAATTACTAAATAACGATAATAATTATAAATCAGTATTGAATTATAGAGAGACTAGTCTCAAGAGAAGAAAGTAGTCATACAGATAGTCTGAAAAAACGTACATAGCCTTTTACATGAACTCACGTTTACTATCAGTTCCTCCTTGGCCCTGAAAGCTGCTTCTACGACTGCCAGGCAAGGATCTGCTGTAGTTTCTCGACAGTTCATAGGGTTCGGCTTCGAACTGCTCACTTTGACTCGATCCTCTTCTAGTGCTCCCATGCCAAGCATGATCCGGATGCAGGAAGCCGAACTCAGGACTTCCGCTATCGCTTTGCGTGTCGTCGCTGTAACTTCTTTCGTGCAGTTCAGTCTTTCGTAACCTTTGGACGGCTTCCATCGATAGTGAGCCGCGAGGTGATTTGTTCACACGAATTCCCCGAGGGTCTTCTAAGCGATACCTGAAAATAGTCTTGCTTATAAATAGAAGTCATTTTTTAGAGTACTCCAAGTATTCGCGATGATTTTCGCAGTTGATTCTAGAATAAATTAAACACGTTTCTTGAATTGCGAGTTATAAGTAAATTAAATCATAATAGTACGTTAAAAAATAGCTAATTCTGGATTTAGAAGTTTTCAAATTTTGTAGATATTTAACTGTTCAAACTGTAATTTATAATATTTTTGTTTATATAATTTGTATTTATAATATATTTTTTTTTGAAATATTTTTTAAAGCAATGGTTATATGACTCCAAAGTGGAAGTATCGATGTATTCGCTTTGTGAAGTTCTACAAGCTGGTAACAATTCATTAAAATACGAACATGTAACGCTTGAAGAGCCCTCCTCGTTAGCTTGAATAATAACGGAGTTCTACATTTGTTTGTAATTAGTAAATTATTTTTCATTCTATATGTCTGAAGATCCTAAATTTTTTTTCAAAAATATTTTTTTAAATCTTGCAGCATAAAATAAGGGATTCATAAGGTGAGTAAGATTCATTATAATTTAACACTGAAACTATTAATATACTTATACCGATTACTACGAAGTACTGATTTTCAATTAATTATTCTAAGTTATTTTTTCTAATCACATATTCTTTTAAATATTTGTCATCTTGATAGTTCTAGTACAGACGAGTACATCTCGCTGATTGCTAATTTTAATATTAAAAATAAAGCAGAATAGATAGTCCTGCTGCTTTCTGTGTCTTAAATTTCGCAGAAATTTAATATCCAATGATAATAGCGGGACATTGTAGAGAAGTGTTGATAATTAATTAAATTTTGGAGCATACATACCAAACCGCTCGGTCGTTTTCGAGCGCTCGCTGCAATTCGACAGTACATTCTCCGAGGAAAACGTTATCAGCATTGGGACAGAAATCCCATAAAGTCACCTCAATCGCGCGCTTCATTAAGCTTTCCCCATCTACTCCAGAAAAGAGTAGCGTTGCATTCCAAATCGGCTTTTGACTTGGCTCGGCAACAGCGGTTTTCAAAGTAGTTTGATCGGTGCTGTAAATGTCAGTTGTATTTGAGTGTAGGTATACCAAAATGCAAAAGCATTAAGAAATTGTTCATTTATTTAAACACCCCAACTTTTTTTATTAAATATATAAAAAGGGGCCCTGAAAGATTTAAGTAGCATTTTCTTTAAATTACAGATCAACTATTTATGTACTGTCATGAAAAATTGTCTCAAGTCAAAAATTTGAGAATTATCAAGAAGAATATTTCAATTTGAAACTAATTCGATTTTAATTCTGATAGTTCTTAGAAAATAACTTATTAGGTTTAATATGGTAGAAATTCAAAAAGCTCAGAAATCTTATGAGGGTCGATAAGCATATTTTCATTCTACAACTTTTATTATGATTACATATCGATTATCATACTACATGTACCAGAGTTTCAAGTTTAAGTATTCCAATATTCCGAAGCTTCTTTTAATTGACCATTTCGTTTTACTTTCTTTATTGTGATAAGTATTATTGAGAATTTCTGATAGTTTAGATTATAATCATCCAAAATATCATTTCCATATCAGTTCCATTACAGGCGTCAAAAATTTTGATGTGTGATTTTACATGTTATAAAAAGGAGACACTGAGTAGAAACTGTGTTTGAAACTTCATTTGCAAGTAATTAATTATTAAAGATACACCTAAAAATGTACTTGAACTGTCTGACTTGGGAATTTATTCTACTGCCACGTTAGGTCAGCCACAGCGATGTTAGTAAAATAATTCTAGTCACACATATTTCATGTGCTCTTTAGGCATTTCAGCAATAATTAATACCTCTGACCTATTGATATCTCTTGAACGAAGCTTCGAACACAGTTTCACAGTTTTCATTATCGTCTTATTTTAGGACGTACAGTTACCTCTTAAACTTTCTGACACCAGTCAGACATCTTATTCACCTACATAAATGTCATCAGTGTCACATGGCAATAAAACATCGGAATTTAATTCAATAATGACTGAAGTACTCTAATCCTTTAAATTTAATTTGGTTTACTATACGATATTATATGATTTTTTATATTCTTCAAAAGATATTTCCTACATGCTGTTTGACTTAAATGTGCAAACAATATTTCACAATGTCTAGAGGGATAAAACAAACGTTTCTTCATTTGTATCCACAGATGTACGAATATGCATAAAAGTTCACACATTATCTTGATCTATTCTCCATCAAATATTCCACGTTTCCTCTTACTTCATCCAAAACCCAAGCCTTACCAAATCGGCATAAGGACCAGTTTAGCATACGCTTCTGGGAGCGTCCCATAGCCCGTGTCCTCTCTGGGGCAAAGATCGTCGGCCATAAAAACGGAAACAATCAGCTCTTTACGATCCGCTTCGTACGAAACTTGAATTTGTATTCTTCCCGTCACCTGCTTCTCTTTCGCGATTTGCTCCTAGAATAGAGGAAAAGAACCTTAACATTCGTCACCTCCTTGACGACCATGGCGGGACAATAGCGAGTCTACGGATGAACAAAGACGTGATCTTCGTGCTTCGGAGCATCGAGTTCGCGGAAAATCTGATTCACACGTTCGAAACGTAGAAATAATGGGAACAAGAGTTTTGGTAATAGAAGAACGAAAGTTCGACGAAAAAGATCGGACGTCTGTGTTACATGCGTAGCCTCCAGGCGAGAATAAAAAAGCAGACTCATGCTGGCGTGCAGAAGCGACTTGTGAGGGAATTTGGGTGAAGCAAAACGAAAAGAAGCGAATTATAGAGAGCGAACCATATTTGTCAGAGCTAAGGGTATCTTACGTCGCGCGAAGAGTGATTCTACGCAAGAGCCGCATTTTCGATCGATAGCTACTACTACGGAAGCATGATAGCGGGCATCAGTGATGAACAACTTGCGCGGGTCACTTGTTGACTTTCGTCTTATAAGAGATAACGGGATCTCAGGGTAACCTGAGTGACCCTTCTCGATGGGATGTATGGTGATCTTGCTTCAGAAGTTTTAATGGAACTTTCGATCTAGTTATATGCGCTTTTTAAAGGCTACTATGGAAATCTAAGGTAGTAGACATTTTTTGTATTTTTTATGCTTGCATTTGTTTAAAGATCAGGTTAACCCTTCAGAAGGTATAGTGATCATTACATTGAAATATTTTAAAAGTAGAATTATGAAATTCTCTTGTATTAAAAAATTAGTTGAATGCAAAAGATTAAAGAGAAACTTTTAAAAATGAATTAATATAAGTATTTTTCTTATAAATTTGTAAAACTAGTTTCCAATGTGTTTAAAAAAAACATAATATACTTATGTATTTTGGTCTGTACAATACAAGGGATGTAAATGGATTTCGTTGCAAATCTGCAGTGATAATGCTCAAGCTTGAATAAACTGCAATAATCAGTCGTGTTTCAATGAGTGCCTGATTTTAATTCATAGTGAAGCAACAGTTGTGCATCACCGATGCATATACGATACAGTCAAGAAAAAGGTCCGTTTCTATATCTGTTTCGTCGCAACAATCGACGTAGTTCCACATCTCCCTTTTCTCAGTCCTCTTCTGGTCCACTGGTCCCTGGCAGTTCTTGGAACATCTTCACCTTAATCAGAATTTCAACTGGATCCTACGGTTCCGTTTCCATGAAAAAGAACTTTCAGCTTCAAGAATCACCAGTGTCCTTTGCTTTTCTTTTCCTGCACGTACCGTTTTCCCCGACTGTACGTTATCGTGCTCTACATTGTCAACCCACTGACGCTTTTAGTATCCTCTTAAAAAAATCTTATTTTTACTATACTAGAAGACTTAGAAGATTCCAAGTGTTTCTTGGAAAAGAAATTCTGCAGAAACTGTAATGCACTTAGTTGAGTTAATATTTAATTTAACAGGTTTTTTCCCTTTTGGAATTGAAATAAATAGATACATATATTATTTTGTTATCTTTGTCAGCACAAAAATCGTCAGTGAAACATTCTCAACTAAAAAGAAGATGGAAAGTGGTTATTATAAGATTTTCATGAGACATAGATTGCTTTTGCAAAAGTTTTACGCGTCAATGGACTAACAGCGTTTAATAATCTACGGAAGCGAGGCGTGCGTGCCGTCGCGGCGCTTTTTCGGCCTTAAAGTTTCCATCGAGATAATCGACGTCTCTCGAAGCGCGGAGCATCGGGGACACGCAACGAACGAAGCGAAAGAATGATCAATTATTGAAGCGAAACGCCTTCGCGACGATAAAATTTTGTTCGCTTGGAAAATTGGTTGTTTCACTTCGCTCGCTCTGGCATTACTCGAACGTCCACACGGATCGATTTCATGTCTCTTCCGGTTCGCTTCCAACGACAACGTACAAGGATCTCGTTAATGGCGACGAGTGAGTGGTAGTGATGGGCTTCGAGATGCATTGAATAATATTAAACGTGTGACGTCAGTTCCAAATGACTTCTGGCTTTCGAATCTCAGAAATTTTTGGAGCTTCAGAGGATCTTCAAAGTCTTTTGAAATGCATATGTATTTTTTAAGAATAAGAATTTATTGGGAATTTCAACATATCTCTTGAAAATCGCAAGATATTTTACAAAATTTTTAACATATCTAATGATGAATAATTACCTTCAGTGTAATTGTGAGTGGTCTTTAATATACCTTCGAGGTCCTCAAAATGCCTCCAAGAACTTGAAAATGTTCTTAGAACTTTAAGCTGCGTTCATGAATTTCAAGCTACATCTACTCGAGAACTTCAGTAAATATCTTCGATAATGATACCTTTGAAGGACATAAAGGTTTCTAAAGAGCTATTAAATATTTCAAAGCTGTCACTAGGAATTATAAATGAATAACAAAAGTAGCTTCTAGATATTTCACAGAGATTCCAAATAATTAAGGAGGATCTAAAAATGTTCAAGCTGGATCTGAAGACATCCTGAAGCACCTCAAGACACAAGCAAAAATTTTCAAGCTCTAATAATTATTTGAAAATTCTTGAGATTCGAATACCTATTTGTTATTTTAATGATAGAATCGATTAAAAATTTCCAGGAGAATGGACTGAACGCCCATCGCTAGTGCATATGCGTGTTCGCGTTCACGCTCGACTTGGCGAACACCTTTAAAGCCGAAGCAGAGTCGCGAGGGAAGCATGACGTTGGCGTTGTATGTGCAATAATGTCAGGCTACGATCTCCTCTGCATACGCTTTTCCCCAGTACCGTTGCTGAATTTGCTGTTTTTAATGCGGCCATCTGCGCAAGCCCTTCATTCCGCTTTTCCTTCCTTTCGCCAGGAACTTTTAGCCAAATCCGTATTACCAACGTTTTCATTGTTATTATTCGAATATCAGATTCCCTTAACGATGTTTTCGTGGATAAATTTCATCTGTCTGCTTGTGGCTGAATTCTAATTGTAATTTAATGGAATTCTGTCGATCATTTAATCATTCAATTTACTTGTCAATTAATTGTATGTGGCATACCGTTTGGCTTTGCGTTATGCATTTATTTAGTCTGACATGAAAGGTCAATTTTCCTTGGTATAACGACAGTTTCTGTTCAAATTGCAGCAGTTTTAGATCAGAAAACTGTACGTTTTTGGAACGGAAATATTAACACACTTACTAGTTTTTGGTAAAATATGGACAATTAGAAAAATTTTATTTTAATGTTTCAATATTAAAATATTTGAAAACTATTTGCAGTGTTAAAAGAGAAGTATTTAAGTATTGAAATCTTTACAGGTTTTTAAACTTTTATATTAGAAACTGCATATTTTAAAGAACCAAAAAAGAAAAAAAAATAGTAGAGACTTCTATTTCATCTTCCTATTATGTAAATTACGACTTTACAATTCGAAATATAAAAATATTTAATTTTCAAAACTGGAAGTTACATGTACTTTACATATTTGAAATGTTCAAATGATTTGAAAATGTTGGTAATATGAATATCTTAATGACTTCGAAAGATGCACATTCAGTA
This sequence comes from Calliopsis andreniformis, assembly GCF_051401765.1. Classification (NCBI taxonomy): domain Eukaryota; kingdom Metazoa; phylum Arthropoda; class Insecta; order Hymenoptera; family Andrenidae; genus Calliopsis; species Calliopsis andreniformis. The sequence continues at coordinate 8,807,615 of NC_135073.1, read as the reverse complement.
CTGTTTTAAAAAAAAAGGTCGTGAAAGAAGGCTCGATCGAAAATTCAATTTTTTCGCGAGTCGAATTCAGTTCCCCCGAGTGGCGTTTCAATCTAGATTTTTCGCATGTAGATTCCCAGGGTCAACGTAAACCAAACGCCTGTAATATCGCGCTCGTTTCGCTTCCTCTCCACGTATCAAGGACTCGCGAAATTTTGAAAAAGTCAGTTCGGTCCGATCGATAAGAAGGGCTCGGACGTTTGGCGCACGTACATAGTTCAGAACGAGTTTGCTGTTCGTGTATCTGCGCTTGGAAGTAATATAAAATCGGTACGTAGGTAGATAGACGTACAGACAGCCAGACAGACTGACAGATGGAAACAGAACGAGAGAGAAAGAGATAAAGTGAGATATAGATAGGCAGAGAGAGATAGAGATAGAGACAGGCAGAAAGAACGAGAGAGAAAGAGAGGAGAGTGTAGAGCAAGTGAAAGAGAAGACATGGCGCAGAAAAGATAGAGAGAAGTCAACCCTTCGTTTCATATTTAGTCGTAGCGAAACTAAGAGGACGTAACGTCGTTAATTCCTTCGTAATTTGTCATCCACGTTCCTTGGATTGCACACGAATCAAAAATCCAAGGTAGATAATACACTACACGAGCAAGGACTAATTTAGATGCCTGCTGTACCAAATCTTTTCCACGTAACATCGTACACGTGATATCCGAGCTTTCGCCCTCGGATTGTATCGCATACCGACAGAGAGATCTCTACGTCAAGTACATTTGCATGCCTTTGTCCATTCATTACCGTCTATGTTCGTGAAACGAAGGAGCAGAGTAGCAGAGAGAACGTAACAGATACGAGGCTCGAGGAGGGGGGAATTACGTACGCGAGACAAATTATGTGTAATGGAGAGCTGATCGCAGCTAAACGACGAAGTAGCCATACGATATCGAACGAAAGTATAATAAAGTGGAACAGAAAAGTAGTGGGTATGAGAGGTGTGTGGGAGCGCAAAGGGACGAGCCGCAAAAGAAAATGAATATGCTAATATACAACTAGAGTCGTGCCAGTTGGGAGAGAGTAGCATGGAGGGCCAATATGCTAAGTTTGCTCAACATGGACAACTTACATTTCCGTTTTCATTTCTCTTTCGTCAGCGGGTTTCTATTTCTCTTTTTATTTCGTTTTCGTAGCCAAACAATTTCATTTTTGGAAGGGGCGGGGGGAAGCGACGGAGGATCGGCAGAACAATTATGGATGTACGATATGAGATGTCTTGGGGTTACAGAGACAGAGACATAGATACAGAAAGAGAGATAGAGAGATAAGGAGAAAGAGAGAGAGAGAGAGAGAGTGAGAGAGAAAGACAGAGACAGAGACAGAGACAGTACACGTGGATAAATGTCGATGCGATGGAACACGTCGCCGGAAGTGACGCGAGACGGAGACAAGTTCAGAGATACAGATATAAGTGTCTCGTGCAGCCTCACAGAGCCGTACAGGAGAGTAGAAAGTACCCAGAATGTGTGTAGGACAGATAAGGGGGAAGTTCACAGGTGGACAGAAAACAGCTAGAATGGAAAGGGTAGCGAAGAGAGAGACACGCACACACAGCACACGCGACCACCATTGCGCTTCGTTGTGTGCGTATCCAAGTAGATACTGTACAGTATTACCTCGAAAAAAGTTCGTCGTTACCTCCCTTGCATTTTGGGATAAAAATTAGGCCAAAGGATTAGCGTGACTTTATTAGCGAAAATGAGCTAGTTTATTTATTCGGTATTAATTTGAAATATTTTGCAATTCTGCGAATTAATTACATTAACATTCTTTGTATAGAGTGTTTGGTAATACGTATGAGAAGATTTAGAGGGTAATTATGTGTGACAAAGTAAGCCAGGATCGGAATGCAAATCGCCAGAGGTTTGGTAAACCTCAAGGCTAGAATCCGTGAGTTAGTGGGTTAGTGTACAGTCAGTGCCAAGATACTGAGAGCTAGGAGCTAGAACATTGCACACATGTTAAAGGACCACGAAATTTTTTAGTAGTGACGTACTTTTTTTAAGACATAAGAATTCTTTTGTAAAATCGTACATTACATATGTGCTTAAAATAAGCTCCTAGTATTTTTGATAATGACCAGATTAGGCAACTGACTCAGCTAATAGTGGTTCTTCTTCAAAAGTTCGAATCTCGGAACATTAATTTCAAAAAGCGAAGACAAAACTTTGTATCCCACTTTTCTTCTTATTCTGTCACGTAGAATCATAATCTATGGGGAACGATATTGGGACTCATTCTCATTAAGAAAATCTCATCAACCCATTGGCAATTCTCTCAAAGACCCCAGACAAAATCTAAAAATTGAAGTCCCACTTTTCAAACCCCGAATAGTGCTCATCGCCCATTCCTGTCCGCGATCTTCTATCGAGGCAACACTGTATGACGTATATAATGCTTCTTTCCAGTGTGTGCGTTCCTGTACACGACTTGACGCGTGTCGCATATTAAATATGAAGGAAAGTAAGCGGAGAGAAAATCGAGTGCCGTAGCCTCCGTGCGTGATTGCAGCTCGAGCTGTCGCGCAAGAATCTCTTCTGTACCATTCGTTTCTCCTTTGAATTTATTTCGTTTATCTATTTTTACATCCGATTACACAGAGATCTCGGGGATGACTCGCGTGGATATAACTGTGGGGGGTTATGGCGTGTTACGTCGAGCGTGTTTTTAGTCCGTTTGCAACAGCCGGATCGACTACGAGCTAAGAGGGGGTGGCTATCGAGAGCGAGAGACCAAAGCGAGAAATCCTCAGCCGTGGAGCTTGGTCGACGTCGGCCGAGTGCTCGGACCGAAAACAGAATCGTACGGGAAACGAAGCTGAAGAAAGGAAAAGAACGGCGACAACGCAACTCTTGCCCCAACTGACACTCTCGTTTTCCGTTCTTTGACGTAACCACACGTGTATACGATCACGGAAGGATATCTTTCTGTCGATGCTTTGCTTCGATCAGGAACGATTTCTCATTCAGCCGAAGGTAAACGGAAAGCGTGTGTAACATTCGTTCTCTCTCGCAAAGGTTTCGAGGAATGAGTCTTAGTTTTATAGGAAGTCCCAAGATAATAAAACAAACGTAAAACTGGAAATTCCTTGTGGCGAAAGAAGTCGAGGGGACCTTTTACGGTTTTGCTATTTGAGATTTCGAGTTTTTGAGGTACGACTGATGTGATACCATATGTTCAAACATTTGGCGTTTGTATTGCGCAGTGCAAAGATGAGAACTGTCATTTTTAATTATACTGCATTCGTATAAAGTAATCTCAAATTACAGAAGGGTGAAGGATTCTGTATTTCTTTGGCTGCAAGAAATTTACACATCCAAACTTGTTTTATTATTTTAGGACAACCTGATTCCTGGAATAAGTGGCCAAACTTTAGAAGCGTATTTCGTTCAATGCAATAATAGTATACGAGCAGAATTGTGAGAAATAGAAACTAAATCATGCATTTAGCTGTGCACTTATTTAAGAATATTGTATTATCTAAAGGGCAAATTTTCTTCTTTATTCAATAAAAGACCTTCCTCCTACAAGAAATTAGCCAATAGCATTTAGTTCAACTCCTCTTGAATTTACGATTCAGAGATTACAGAGATTACAGTTTTATTTGGGACCTCGTTGCCACAAGTACCCTCCGAAGAAGTTTAGGTTTAGTGACCCGTGAGTTCATTCCAATACAGCTAATTTGTATCAGTCATGTATATAGTTAATACCTGTGGAAGTGGTTAAGTTGATTCTAAGCTAGTTTAGTTTCGAGGTTATTTGTTTGATCAGTTTAATAAAATCACGTTAAGTTGATAAATGATTTCCTCGCTCTCAAATTCAAATTGAATTTAAAATTCAACTTCTGAATTTATTACAGAAGGATGCTGCCTATTTTTTATTACAATCTTATATTTACCTATTATTTGCCCTTTAAACTTTCTTTTTATCAGCACTACATAAATATTCTACGTCAGACACTGAAGATTAATAACAGTGCCCATAAAGAAAAAATCAGCAAATTATTTATCTGTGAATAACAGACATCAATGTTATCAAAAAGTCATTTTCAGAGATCTATGTACACCTCTGTATGACCTTTCCATCTTATATCTTCATGATCTATGAATTATATCTCTGCATACATCTCGAAAACGGTGTGCATCAGAGTCTATATTCAAATGTTTTTCGTCCTCAAAGGGAACGCCACAGGCCCTGAAGTTTGACCACCTATTTCCGGAATATTCAGCTTGTTGCTTTGTGTTTTATGTAAGAGACCACGTATACTCGAGGCGCTCCCGATTTTCTGCCTCTTCTCCACTATCAGGTACACGTTCCTCGAGTCATACGCAGTCAAAGAGCGCAAAATAGCGTGAAAATCGCGTTTGCACTACTTTATCGCGATACTCGCATCTCTACTCTAAGTTACATATAACCAGTGTCTGGGCGCAGATATTCCTTAGCGTTTACTTAATTCGATTGTCGTGCGCTCCTCCGAGTTAACATAAATTCGTCGCGTACGAAGCAGTCCCGTTTGATTAAGGAAAGTAGGATCGACCTAATGCGACCAGGCTGAAAGCATCTGCGTGATTCATATCAGTCCAACGAACGCAATGAGGAATTAAAATACAAACAAAAGGGAAAGCAAAAAATATTGGCTGAATATTAATACTGAGTATTTAAAATGTTTGTGTCAAACTGTCGTGTTGCAAAACGATTGTAGATCTCGCCATTGTTCAAAGAAATTGCGGATACTCTATTACATTTTGAAGATTAGAAACTTTAATTAATTCAATGAATTATTTAGTATTCATGTAGTATTAAAGCGTTTGGAATTTTAGAGACTAATTTTTAGTAGATTTTATATTCGTGAGTGGTATGATGTTGAAGTATGTGAAAAGACTGGTTTTAGTTTTTGTTCCTTTTTGTTTGAGACAAAACTGTATTCACCACAGTGTAAACAAATAATGTAGCTTTACCTCAAATGTGAAATACGCAGAAAGCAAATATTGGATTTTTTTTCTGACGAACATAGTTAATATGTATTGACGTCAGCGAGTGGATGCACGTTTCGGATGACTGGCATCAATTTTATAAGTATTCGAATGGAACAATCACTGCTAATTGACGTTAACCATGCGAGGTGTGCATCCATGCGTTCATTCTAAAATCAACCGCATTGAACCAGTCAACGAGCTGAATTCTTCATAAACAGAATTGGCACTGTAGAGACACGAACATTTTAGATGAATAAAACGCGAGAATATAATGATTAGGAATACATTATAATCTCAATTTCAATGAATATATAATATGCAAACAGAATTATATTGGCTCTAAACATACCTATTATTGAAATGAAAGAATGACGAAAAGATTATTTTTTATAAAAAGGTTGAAATAGACGGATTTAGAAAATAATTTTAGCACAAAACCCATCGTCTTTTCTTGTAAATTCTACTTTTTTTAGGTTTGTGGTTACAAATAAGATGTGGTTACAATTGCATTGCAAATATTTAAAAAATTGAGAATTATTAAACATTTAAACTTAGAAGGTGCTTTAAGTATTAAGGAAACAATATCGCATCTTATCTTCCACGAAAGCATGTCAATATTTGATCTCATCCCAAATTTCTAACGTGCAAGTTTCTGTCGGGAACTTTCCACATAAATACACAGTATAGGGGGTATGAATATGGAAATAGTCTTTAAGTGAAAACTTATCCTGTTTGAAGGAACGTGCTTATGCACGATCCAGAATATTACAGGATGAACATAAGTTTCAATGTAAATGTATTTTGATTTGGATAAACAGCAATTATACTGCTGAAATGATATTTTATACTCTTCGACATATTTTACGAGTAATTGTAACTGTATTTATAATTAGACAGCATTTTTGTTACTTTACAAGAATTTTGGTACGAGTTATCTACAGTTGTAGCCATCACGACAGTTTCTATCATATTTAAATATTTCTGAAATAATTCACGTATTAATATCAGCTAACCAAAGATTTAAAAATGCAATATGCTCATAATATAACTATGAAAGTTTTACAGCAATTATCACGAGGAACTCCGAGATATAAAAATGTAATTTGAGTAAAATATATCTTTATTTTTCTTCTATATCACTTATCGTGGCTTTAAATTCTCTGAAATTTCTTCGAGTTTAAAATTCAATTATTTACACACAGCTTCGAAGCTGGAACTCTTTTCAATAATAAAGATAAACTTACTTATGAAACCACAACTAATTTCGAAACTTTATTACATGTAATATGTAGAAGAAATTCCTGCAAAGTTTAACATCATACTGACGAAAAAAGGTCGTAAAAACGTGAGGCTTTCCAAGAATCCGTCGATTTATGAAATATTTCACAAGGAACGGCGTGCATCGATATCGTTTTCGCTTTTATTATCTGCAATAATCGATTCGCAATATTCTCGGCGTTCCTCGTCGAATTACGTGCCAGATGCTTTCCGCTTCATCGAAGACAGAAAATCAAAATTGGGTGCTCTTAATCACAGAGCAACACAATACACCTTCAAACGAAAAAATAAAAAAAAAAATACAACTGAACGACAAAAGAGGACTAACCTACATAGAAATTCACAGTGACCTAGTGGAGAGGAAAAAAAGATAAAATAGATCTCCAAAAACGTGATCCTCGTGAATTCTCTAAGCTTCGACTTGACAGCTCCTTAAATACGATACACACCTATTGTCAGTGACCCTGTATAATTGGTTACGGATCCAGCCAACAAGAGACACGTAATTACCGATACACATGTGCTCGATCGAAGACCGTACTCTGACGCGGGATAGTGACAGATAAAGTCATGTTCACAAGCGAGCGAGTAGTTCGTTCATAGAGCAGGTTTTACATCGACAAAGTGGGTGATCCCTAGCTAATAGCACCTAGATACAAGAAAAGCGTTCTCTCGTCCATAGTTTTCAATTAGTCGCACCCAGGAGATTTCTGTTCTCCGTGACGCAGCCTTCTCGCCGCTTAGCCGATGCGTCGTCCGATGGAAACACCGATTCAAAGTGTGGACGAACTGATACCTAATCCTCGGAAAGGCGATTTAATTTCGCCTCACAAGCGCCTACGTGTATCTATGTATACTTTATTCTCTCTCTCTTTCGTCTAAGTTCCTCTGAGAAAACTGAAACGAGTTTCGATATCACGTCGACCCTCGTGACTTTACCGAAAGATAGAACGGAGGAAGCTCTTTCATATAATTCTGCCCGGAGTCCTCGTGGAAACGCCGCGCTTTTTAACGAGAAGGATTTCTTTCGTTATCTTTCGCCATCAGAGCGAAATAGATTGTCTGTTTGAACTCTGCCACGATCACGTAACGCGGATTTTGTACGCAAGATCTTATCGGTGTAAGTTATAAACGTACAAATTGGATGGTCGATATGGTTGGACGACGTTTTATTTTAATTCTTTTTAGCGGGCTTAGTGGGGTTCTGTGTTCAATATTATGTAGATAAATTGATTTTGAATATATAATGAAACTTATTGTGCTTCTGAAGAATCACTAGCGATAAGTTTCTGGAATGACCTAGTAAGTCAGTCACAAATTTATAATAATATCAAAACAATTTATAACGAATAACAATTAGTAATACATGCATATACGTAGGATTAAAACGAAACTTTTGGAATAAAATTCTAGGTAATTTGCATTAATTAATTTAGGAGTTAAACCAGTGAAACAGTGAAAATTTTATGGGTAAAAAAGAATTAATGACATTGTACAATATTATATGTAATTTCTCTAAATTGAGTTAGGAATAATTCCTCTGGAGTCAGTGGTAAAAATTTAATTTTAAAAAATACCCATGGAAATTATCGAGAGTTCTGGTATATTTTTAAAAATGTTAAAAATTCGAAATAGTTATATAACGTGTGATTTCATATGTTATTTAATATTGATATAAAAGTACAATCGCTTTCCGTTAAAGCGGAAGCAACAGACAGCTATGTAATTATTTACATTCGTTTGTAAATACGCGTATGGAAATGTCAATTTCACGTCTTTTATGCGCCTAGCATTTAGATTGTAGAATATGTTATAAAATCCTGGGACTCAAATCGTTCACATTTTTGCTAATACTGTAATGTTACAGTGGAATCCTTTTGTAGAATACAAATGTATAAAATTCTGTCTTTTTTACATTCATAATGGTACAGCTACAATGAAATGTCGATTATGTAAATAGTATTTAATATTCAACTCGCTGATGTAATAATATAAGCAATAATTTAAAAAAATGAGGGGAAAAAGTGGATAAAGTAGAATCATAATGAACCACAATGAAGGTTTAATAGGTGATTAATAAAGGATATTAGAAGGTAAAAAAGGAAAATGGAAAAGATTAAATTTCTGAAAATAATATTTGTCTTCATTTTAAATGAATACAACGATTAAGAAAACTGTTTTTATAAATGACGTTATAAGATACTTAATCCCCTGACTTATAATAATGAACTGATACACTGTTAAAAAAAGAATAGGACGAAGCAGATACTCTTGAATAACTAATGATTAATTAATTAAAGTCTTTTAATAATTACAGGCTTAGTAATGTCCTCATTTACATTTTTTTAAATGAAATTCTTGCATGCTGTACCCACAAAAAATCGCAAAACCAAATATTAAAACACGGTTCCAAAAAGTTAGAAAATATCCTTTATCCATCGTGTCTGCCCTTAATTTACCCTCGAGATTTCATCATAACACCCCTAAAGACCGCGCAGCAACTCAGAAAGAAAACGACAATCCTCCTCAACTAAAAAGATCCTCCAATTTTCTAGATCTCAGATTCGCAAAGTTTGCAATAATACAGTTCCGTCGTATTCTATGATATTCTCGTAGATCGTACGGAACTGTACGCTTTGCCAATCGCCCAGCCCGATCGAGAACTCGGGAGTTTCCTCACCGAGCGGAGTTCGAATCGCGGAAAAGCTTGGCGAAAGTTTGTTGGGAACGGCCGAAAAAAGCTGGGTTGAAATTCGATGAGGCGAATCACCGATTTCCCCGTGGACAGGTATCGAACGATAAATCTGGCTTGTTCGAGGGAAAAAAGTAACATGGCGAAAGCAAACGTTGGGGCAATCGGTTCGGTTCTCTCGTTGCGTCCTCCGTTCTTTCCCCGGCACGAATCTCTGCTCTCGCGTCTCGTTTTACAGCAAAGGGCGCACGTTTCTGCTATTTACATCGAAGGCGGTCTTTTATACGCTCTACCGGATCGCTGCCGCTATCTATCCTGCCCCTACACATCGATGTGATAGACTCGTTATACGAACGCGTAAATAGCTGTTGGTACCCGCGCTCGGAGGTCGTATGAATTATATTATATATGTACAAAGCGAAAGACCGAGGGAGAGAGACATACGGCTCAAAGGTCCGTTCGATTTCTATTTGAAAGTATATATACATATATGTGTGTATACATATGTATATATAACGTTAGGTGGTGCTGTTGCGCTTCTCTTTTACGCTACACTAATACAAACTCGGTCAGATCGAGGTTCATTTCCTGTGTGGTAGATGCGTATGCGTGTACACTGCGTGGAAATGAGAGATAGATAGAAAAAGAAAGAGAGACGGTCACGTGTAGGTGTCAATTTATGAACTCGTTATACCGGCGTCTTTGGCAGTTTCCTGCGCGTCGGTGAAGAGGGTGTTTTATCCGTTTCCGCTTCTGTAAAACAGTTTAGATTCGTCGTGAGAATTGCTGCTCAGGAAGGTATTGCTTTTGTATGATTTAGCTTTGTCAGGGGGTTCGCAGTGTCGGTTTAGGCTATGGTTATACTGCATGCGTTTTCTGACGAACGATGTTCTGACGACTATGTCTGAACTTGTTCTGCTGAAACGATAAATAGTTTGGACATATTCGACAGAACATCAGTTCGTCAGAACACGCATTCACTGTAACCGCAGTTTTATGGAACAAGGTAATACTTGTTGAAAGAGATGAAGAACAGGGATCAGTTATTTTTGAATTTTTAAACAATTATTTATTTTTTTTTAGCTCCTTTATCAGTGTAAAAAAAGCACTTGGAAAGCATTTTTTAGATATCTATTTTGCAATTAAAGTAATGAAAATTAGAAGATAATAGTTTTAAATCATTTATATGTATTGAATTGAATCTAATGAAGACATCTTTACTTCTCCTTAATTCACAAGTTGAGTCTAAAATTTTGAAAACTACTAGGCATATGTTTTATAAATATTTCTTGTCTGTTTTTTTTTTCAAATTTTTAATGCTAGAAGGCTAGGTATAACGATCCGTACTGCATTGTTCTGTTCCCGCTCATATTTTGTGTTTTATCAATATATTGTTCAAAAAAAAAAAAAAAAAAAAAGAGAATATGCATTAAAACAATTGAATGTTATTTGATAACGTATAAAAGTCCATGAAGTATCGTTATCCAATAAAAATAACCAATCGATGTAACTATGTACCTAACAGAAGTTCTGTTATTACTACTGCTCCAAGTAACTTTATTCAACGAGTACATATTCCACGCAGAGTTGGCGAACCCCCGTACATTCCCCTACGTATCCTTTTTCTTTCCTCATTGAACATAGAAAGAAATCACGAAGACAGTGTTATAATCTACCAAATCTACTTCTACAACGACTACGTCTACTAGTCACAAGGGTGAACTAACTACACTTGTTCCTCGTTTTCCACGCTTGAACCGTATCCCTCCATGACGCGGCTTAGCGATTCGTCTTTAGATGCGAGTTGTCGATCTTAAAACCAACGATGCACTTTAACGACACTCAACATCTGCCGATCGATCTTTCCTCGCTGACCATGAGAGATCTCGATTCGACGAAGCTTTCGGTGTGTTTTGTACTCACCCATCAGCATGCCCATATTTCCAGGTGGTTTTCCAGGAGCTGGAACCGTGCCTATATCATCTGGTAGATCCCCGCTGCGTTCGGGTCAGGTAAAAGTGTCGATACAGAAGCTGACAGGAATGTTCGTCCGTCTTGCTATAGCATTCTTTTTTTACTCTACTTACGTGTCACCAACGTGCTCGATTACCAGCTCGATCACCTCGTCCCCTCGCTCTGTTATCTGTGCGACCTCCTCGAAGCTTCGGTCTACCAGAGATACTCCACCCCATTCTAACACCTGCGTAAAGGGTTAGAGATTAAGTTTTGTGTATACAGGATGACGCATTTGAAATTTCGTATGTAATTATCTCATAGCTTGTCTCAGAAAATGTTTTAAATAAAACGGCCATCTAGAAAAAATTTGTGACCATCAAGATCTCTTTGCTGAAACAGGGTAAGTTTTATTTAAAACATTTTTTAAATGAATTATAGTATAGGAGATAATTGTGTACGAAACTTCAAATGGGTCACCCTGTATAAAAGGGAGTAGGTGACTTCAGGGGAAACTTTTGTTTTGGGTATTTCTCATATCATCAGGTTGTTAATTCATTGGTTTTGTAGTGTTCTAGTAAGAATACATATACCTACTTCATGAAATCTAATTCCAAGATTACGAACTGGTACTAATGTTTCTGTGGCTGTAAGGTAAAACGATTTATATTACGCTTTCAAAAAATTCGAGTTAAGGCTTTAATTGAAATCTAGTGTACACAATTGATGTCTATATAAAGAAGAAAGAATTCAGAAGAATTTTTTCATTTAGAAAGAAGGGTCCAAGAAGACACAAGTTTATGAAACAGTATTAAAATTCAAAATTTTTAACACCAATTTAAACTCGAACACAAAAACATGTGACTTTAGGTCGTTTTGTCTTAAGATACGTTTTCACCTAACAGTAAATCATGACTTTATGATCATGACAATAAATGTCATAATTTTTGTGATTGCAAAAACTAGATACGACAGTGAAATATAATGCTATTAAATTGTTGTACAGTCTCATGACAACAAAAGTCATGATTTTTACGGTCATATGAAAGCGTACCTTTACAACCACAGACTTCATCTTTTAGAAAGTAAGGCTATTTTGTAACCTCCCTTTACAAAATATTTCATAGCCAGCTATGTTATTTGCATTATGTATGTGCCTGCTACTTGTTCCTTAAATTATTTCCGTCTTGTAAGATTAAAGGATCATATGTCAATGAATTCGTACGATTTAGCGTGATACAGCATTCCGGTTGACGTTTGCGATTGTGGCACGTTTCTGTTTCGCGCAGCTGTCGATAACTTAATTAAAATCACAGCTGGGGAGAATGGCTGTCAATATTCGCACGCATTAACCGCTTACAATAATATTACCCGCCCGACGGTTAGCTTGCGTTGCATCTTCTTTGCCTCATTTGAAATTTAAACGACTATTAAATATTCTTTAAGTAAAAAATTACGCGTGACGGCTACATATGCTGCATGCTTTATGTGTCATTTATAATTGGACTGTTATGGAAGGTTCCTGCAATATTACTAATCTTATTTCAGTGAAATCTTGTTCAAATTTCTTCAAAATTCAAGCCTGACAAAAATGCTATGTTTAAGCTACCTTTCAATGTTTAAAATATTCTGAAGATTAGAAAATTTATTTTAATCCTGAAACGAAATCAACCTATAACTGTGACACTGTAGATATTAATAAAATTGTATAAAGTTGGCAGTCTTAGCACTCAACATATATTCCATCTTAAAAACGTTAAAATTTTAACGTGAGTATTTAAAGATTTGAAAAATTGAAAATTGAAGTATTTAAACGTTTCAAAATTTTTAAATATAGTTTGAAAATTTATATATCGAAGTATTCAAAAATTTGAAAATGTTATAGTTTGAAAGTTTAAAATTAAAAAATTTTAAATCATTCACGCCTACGAAATAAAAGAAATTCTATGACTTTTAACTATAACCCAATGTAGAAGTATAGTATCTGATACTTTAGTACTTTGTTTTTTATAAGAGACTTTCTTAATACAATATACTACTTAAATTTTAAGTACCAAAGTGGATTCGCTAAACACAGATAAATAGTTTTGTAAAATTTTCTTACTTTGTCACCGCGTTGTATAGCAGCTTTTGCCGCTGGTCCGTCTGGCACAGTCCACATTACGTATGCAAAAGTACGTCCATCAGAGCCTGTTTTACCACCCACCACTCTTAACCCAAACCCGGCCGCTGTAAAAAGGAGATGAAAGTTTAATGTAGGAATCGATGAAACATGCATAATTTTGTTACGATCATAATGGCGAATAATACCTTCAAAGTATTATTCAGAAACACCAAGAATTTTAGATTCAACTTAAACGTACTTAATTTTCCTAATATATATCATTACTAACTTTTATTTGTATTTTATTATCGAATTGTTGAACGAAATAAGCGCTAATAGAATGATTTATTCCGAACATATTTCTGCAAGTTTATATTCCACCAACAACTAATGTATTATTAGTTAGCACACGATATGGTCATTAACTGGAAATTCTGACCGCCTCAATATTTTTTTCTTGACTCGACATTGAAAGAGCAAGTGTTTTGAGTCAGATAATGAGAAAGTCAATTAGTGGATCTTTCTCGAAAGAATTTTAATTTCAAATCGACCTACAGTAGCAATTAATCGCTTATTCGCATGGCGGTATATGTATATTAGTACTCGATAATGCAACAAAGTTTCAAACGGTATTATAATTAACTGCAAACTTCATAATATTCTGCAGCAGTAGAATAATAAATAACGATGAAAAAAGTTGATCGAGCCTGGAAAAAAGAGTACAGGGACGGCCTTTATGTTTGCAAATTGGTATTCATCGCAGCTGGTAACCTCCTAGCCGAGAGTTTAAAATTTCAGCATGCCTGAAGTGCGGTCTTTTGTGCGAGATTGTAAATTAAACGAGCTCGCGCGGTGTAACTTCCGTACACTGTTCGCCCGATAGCATCGAACGTCAAGAAAACTTTACTACATGACATTCAGAAGTAACATTCGTACGTATGCTTTATCCCTTTATTATCTCACGCGCGTGTTGTTCCATTCACGGTGGAAAACGGGTTTTCCCTTGATCAGCAAGTTGACAAGTTGACAAACAGCATTGTGACATAGTTCAGCCAAAAATTTTGGTGCAGGTGTGCCAGAACGAAATGAATAGGAATACTACTTATTATTAAATTTCAGAAAACGGTAGTCATTGTGAAGGTTTAATAACATTGTAGAATTAATTTGTTACAGAAATACAGCTTTTTACACAAATAAATGAACAGGTGGAAATAATTTTAAATAAACGCCTGTACATTCTTATTATTTTATATTATTTTATTTTTAATATACATAAACAAAATGTTTAAGATTATTTCTTTTTTGAGAGAAATCTGGAATTTTGAAAATTTCAAGTTAAATTAATTTTGAATAAAGTTCAATATATTTATGCATTTTAGTAAGCAAATATCATCTAATTAATTTTAATTTAAAGAAAATTCAATTTTATAAATTCAAAACTAAATATCCTTACTGTTTATTATTCCTCAAACAGGGTTGCAATTTCAATTTTAATTAATCTAACAATTTTTCTCATAGGAATCGTTTTTTCTCTAATTTCAATATTTATACATTCTCTCGTGATATTAGTCATTATAAACTTTGAGTTTTTGAGTATAATTAACCTTTCCAAAGTCTTTTTACAATATGACAAAGATCGCAGAAAACGATTATAAATTAAACAGTTCCCGTCATGAACAGTAAACCCTCCATTTTACAGAGAAAGAAATAAATGATAATGACTTTATCGTTGAATTGAAATCAGTGAAGGTGGTCGAATAAACGTACGATAATACCATTAAAACAATGAAAACAATTAATTTAGTCATTCAATCGCGCAGCTTCTAACTTTCATCAACAGACAGAGGGCACCGTGCTGTCCCTCTCGTCGCAGTGAAAGAGATCAATGATAGATGAGACGTACCGACGAATATTCCCCTCGACTACTGTCCGCTTCGCGCGCGTAACGAAGTAAGCACGCGATTAAAGCCGAGATAATTTAATACACTGACTAGCGCGAGGACTAATGAACACCGTTACATACGCATATACTGTGCAACAGGTTCCATGGATCTCTGGAACGATAGTAATCGCGAGATTAACGAATCGCGGCTCGCTCAAATGGAAGATCCGAGCTAATCAGCGTCGTTAATCTTTGAGCGTCTCGTGGAAATTCCAGGGTCACCGCTCGTTTTCCCTCTGGCTCTACGTTTTATGAGCTATCCATTCTATCGAGTTCCTCCGCTTTATAGAGTTGGAGTAGGATGGGTCCATGCAGTATTCCACGCTTACATGATCGAATGTGAGAGATGCGGTTGAAGATTGGACTAAGTGGATTGTTTCGAATCTTGGTTCCTATCATATGAATTTTGCTTCTTTGTCTTCTTTATAATTTAGGCTCGAAGGCAACCATCAGCTCGTAGTTAATTTGTAGATATGTTCTTTAATCCCAGGAGAACTTAAACTGTTGGGTTTCTCGGAGAGAACTCTACAAGTGCGATACTTACTTTTTAATGAGTGTTTGCCAGTTTGTAGAACTCGACAAGCTAAGTAGACCAATAATCCTTTTTAGGGCTATGCGACTAGTTTACTACTAAAGTTACTTGTTACTTTCTTGAAAGATTGAAGAGATTTAAAAATTTGTTTTCTTCTCAACTCTGAAATATTGAAGTACCTAAATTCTATAATAATTAAGCTTTCAATTTTAATAATTAGAATCGTCGAAACTAAAGGTGAAACCAGACTCGTCAATCTTAAGTTTCCTCATATTTCCTCATTGAATTTTGCTCCCACCTGTTGTTAAGTACCCTCTATCTCACATAATGCATAACACAAGTAAAGTATATTTGATACGACTATTTAGTACAGTGCGAATTGCTCATTCACATGAATCAGTTTTCTTCACTAGAACATTGTCCAGGATAGAAAGTACGAAACATCGAAGGTTCGTTCTTCTCTCAGAGAGGATTGAGCGTAGCTGTGACGGGCACGCGTGAGAACGCCAATCAAGAGCCGTCATTCAGCCTTAATTAACAAGCTAGGTACGGTGAGCCTACGATAAAGCTTGGAGCCGCGGGCTTGTTCTGGTAATGACGTTGCAGCGTAATTATCTGATCGGCCGTGCGCCCAGTTTCTCTATAGCGTTTTCAATAAATCCAAGCTGGACTATCTTGTTAGCGATTGTCCACGCGGCGGACCTTCGTAGCTTGAAAATTTGCCTCCCGGATTCAGGGCAAATCAAATTTCCGTTCGCCTATCCTTGAACGTCATCGAATTAACCCGCCAAGCAGAGCCTAGGTCAGTTCAGAGGTGCTCTCGGTTTATATAGCTTGCAAGATGCCACAGTCGACCTGCACAGGCTACGCTCCTGACCTTTGCTCCGCTGCCTTGAACGACGTAGGAGGTGCCTGAAGTATTTAACACTTCAACGTCCGTTCCTCTGGGTAGGTTCAAGAGTCCTAGCGTTGCCCTGCTTACACACGAGCGCATAAAACGGTTTTACGTGTGGCTAAACATTGCGGAATGAAAATTGAATTGAAAATACGGCGAGGAATCGCGGCGAAAGTCATTAGCAGATTGGGAAATTTAGTTACCTATTTGGAAGATGCTAAATGGAAAACGATTGGAAGTAGAAGAACGTTAAAGTTCAACTTTATTAGGGTGATGGTTTTTGGTGAATTTTAGCAAATGTAATCTTGAAGAATTTGAAAACTTTCAAATGTAATCCGAATATAGTTTACTAATGAAGTTATGCTTGTTAATAATCTCTCGCAAATTATAGGGCGTATGTGTCCAGAAGGTGATATTAACACATTTGGCTTGATGAATTCTAGAAACTGGTAATGACTCATTAAAAGGCCAGTATTACAGTTGGGGAGTTCTCCTCGTTAGAGTAGAACTTTGTATATAATAAATGTAAAAATAGAGGATCAATTAAAACATTATAAAATATAGTAATTTTCCTATGACCTACATATAAATCTTTTTTATGATCTATAAAAACATGAAGAAAATGTTACCAGTAGAATAGTGAAAAATATAGTCAAAGGTAGAGAATGTTAAAAGAATAATAAAGAAAACAATGTTGCTAAGTCGTGAATGGGGTTAAAAAAGTCTAAAAATACAGAGCTACCGTTAAATAAATTTAACTTAAATAAAAGAAGAATTCAGTGAGGGTACGAAAAGAGAATTTCAAAGAGGTAATAGATTGCTTCAAAGGAAATTACGAGCACACTATTCCTGTTCAATTCGTACGCTCAGAATACTATCAGGGTCCATTTATTTACGTAATCAGTGAGAGAAAGAATGTTAGAGGAAGAATTTAAAAATGAAAAGAGGGTCAAGAGAGTTACACAATGCTTTGATATAAAACAGATCTCGAACGAGATTTGGTATAAAACGCTCATTCAACTTAAAGGCAGATAAGCTGAAATAAATCGTAACTGTAGCGAAACGTGGCAGGTGATAACAGGCTTCACACTTATAGAAGACAGAAATAGCACGCAATGGCACCATCTTTTAAATTATATATGTGCCACGTGAGTATATCCATACTAATAAGAAGCGTTAACATCTTTCTATAGTGTGCCAATTTTATCACTCTCAACTCTGACTCTAGACACGTAATATTATCGGTTTTATACAAGTATATTATGTAGGAATTTAAAATTTAGGATTGTACTTGTATTTATAGTAGATAATATTTACATATTTTACTTTTCTCTGCACTAAAATCCGAGTTGCTACAAAAAGATAGATTTTTTAAAACACATGCATGTATAAGATTTAAAATCCATTAGCATAGGTATATAAATTTAGCACGATTAATTAATAATTTATGGTTCTAGTATTCAACAATTTCTTTTTCTTAAAATTTAGTGTTGCATCAATTGCCTATATTGAACAATGTAGATTAATAATTTCATAAAAAAAGAAACACACAGTAATTTTAATAAAGTCCATTATTTTAACAGTTTTTCGATATATTGTATACAAGTACAAGTTCAACAGTATTTTCTCATTAATCTTTACTTCTCTACCCAGATTTGATCACTTCACATTTCCGTAATTTTTCACTTTCTACGATTTAATGTCTCCATACAATGCGCATAATATCCCTGATCGAATTATTCAATCGAATTAATGAGTTATATACACGTCAAAGCTTTGTCTGACCGTTCAGTGATACGGTGATTTTAATTTAAATGCATGCCATTAACCTTCTCACGCGACCGACGCATCGGCTTTCATTTCCTGTTTTACAACCTCGCCCACGTCCAACGCGTCTTCCTGACTCGAAGTGCTAACCGATTCACTCCGCGGCACTGGAGAAATAAAAAGTGAGCAAACCGCGGTTGAAAGCGCATCGAGTAATTAAACGTCATTCGCACGCGTACTAGGATCGCGCAATTGTTCTCATTGCTTTCGCTCTTTATCAATGTTTATGACACCGTTTTAGCCCGTTTACACGGCTCACTGACCGCGTATCTATGAATAGCTTCGCCCCTGTGAAATTTCGATTCAACTCAAACGTGCATTCAGCACCCAAAGAAGCGGTTGTGTTTGTTACGGGAGTAATGGAATGGGATAATTGTTGTTGCATTAGTTTCGCTTCCGAGGATCGGAGAATGTTTTCGTACAATATGCACGCAGTGGAGCATCCCGCATTTAAATTAAGAGGGGAATAAAAGTGTTCAGATAAAGGAATTTTGACAAAGTAGAAGAATTATCTTCGTGTTATTATACTTTATTTATTCGGTTAGAAGCTATCAGAATTGAAAATGATTCTAATATTCAGTACAAGTATTCACTTTCATGATGGTCACCAATAACTGACATTGCAGTAAGTGAATGTTGACACTTATCAATTTTTAAGCAATTTCTTTTTAAGCAAAGAAAAGAAAAATATGTTAGGAACTACTTTTGAATAAAGTTTTAATAGTCATAAGAAGTCATGTTTGGCATTTAATTTGATACTTTCTACCAAGACTTTCAGTTTTCATACGAGATGAATTATTATTTAAATCATGTACTTACTCCTATGGCCTTTGTCCAGTGTTGGGTCTCTTCGCAGTTTTATTCTCCTCTTTGCGTTCACCCACGGCGCTGAAATGAAAAAGGCAGAGGACGCTTTTATTAGATTAAAGTTTTTGTCAAGTTCTGTGACAGTTTCTTGCATAAAATAATTAAAATTTTAATTTCAATTTCCGCAGAAAAATATAGAATTATTAAAACATTGCCTACAGTTGCAAACTACTTTCTTATTCAAACAAGGTTTAGCTTCTAAGTGTCTATTCTATCGCTATAAAAATAAATAGAAAAGTTATGTAATAGAGTGAGTAAAATATTTTGTTAAGTCCATAAAATTATAGTAGTTATTAAAAAATTGATGATTTCTGAAGGACTTGTATATCTAAAATTCAATCTACTCGAAGCAAATGATCTTTGGAGTTATGAAAGGACATCTCCTTTAGTACAGCATATTCGAATGATAACAAAAGAGAAAACTGTGAAGGAAGATTGGTTCAGCTTTCTTTTTTATAATGCAGACGCGTGACTTCCGCTCGATGTAGCGTAAAAATGATTTCGTTTATATCCCCAGTTCTATTGTCGATCGATGTGCATTCTTGCACACACTGAGTTGTTGCCTC
Organism: Calliopsis andreniformis; assembly: GCF_051401765.1. Classification (NCBI taxonomy): domain Eukaryota; kingdom Metazoa; phylum Arthropoda; class Insecta; order Hymenoptera; family Andrenidae; genus Calliopsis; species Calliopsis andreniformis. The sequence continues at coordinate 8,787,938 of NC_135073.1, read as the reverse complement.
CTAGTCTTTTTGCCAGTTTTTTTTTTGCTGGACTCATGAAATATTTGTATCTGTACCCACTACAATTGAAAAATTGTTAATTAAAATCACTTAAAGAAAAAAACGAGCACTAGTAACTTTTCTATTATATTTTTTAATTGTATTTCTGAACGATTCCAGTTGTACGAACATGTACATATCTACCTATGTTTCATTGAAATATAATAAGGCAGATTTGTCATGATTTGTATTCTTGAAAAAGAGAAGAGAAAATAAATGATTAAAATTAATTTACTCATTGCAATGAAATAATACAAATTATGAAAATGGAATTTTCGCAAATAATTTTTGTGAAAATGTCGAATCAATCACTTTCGTATTTTGGTATATCGTGTTTTCTAATATTAAAATATCTCAAGACACATGGAACAATAACTCTGCTAACTTTATTCTGTGTACCAATACTGATGTTTTTCAGATACGTTCCCACAATAGCTTTTCATACCTTTTTTGTAGCCATCTTTCGAGGGATCTATATGCGAACTGATCAAATTCTATATCCAACCAAATCCGGTGGAAATCGCATCGAAAGATCGGGTTCACTGTGCTATGACTACTTTTTTTCACCTTCACCCATATCTTTTTAGGTAAATCCCTTTTCATCAGTGTACAACCTTGTTTCATGAGGAAATACTCGATACAGGGATTTTAATAAACTGAGGTAGAATGTTCTCATAACGCATAAAATTTTTGCGATAACGTAGAAAATTATTTTCTATCAATATTTTTTATCCAAGTACTATCAAATACTTCTTTATAGATAGAATTTTTTTTATTAAAAACAAATATTTCTTCTTCCTGTAAAAAAGACTTTGTATGACGTTGAAAAAAGCAAGGAATAATTTTCACACTTTCGTGAAAACCTTATATAAGTGTCGGTAACGTTTAATTAAAATAATTTTTGAAATAATGTATGCGTGAAACATGAAAGGAAGAAAAAATGTTACTCATGTTAGCTTGCTCTGCACGTCTGACTATATACGGTCTATCTTCCCTTGAGTAATTATACTTCGCTGTTCTCTGACACTTTACGTCTGCATTGTTTATTGCATGCAGTATTTATAAAACTGTTTCGAAGAAATATTCTAACAACTTCTAGATGTTAACAAAAATTCAAGGAATACAATTTTATTTCGTTTTTTAATATTGTTGCTATCTTTACAAACTTTATAAGTTTTTTCCTCGAAAATTGATGACAGTAAAACTGAAATTCTTTTTCAACATTTACAGGTTTATTACAGTTATTACATGACACTGCACTTAATACAAATTTCATTGTATACAATGACTATACAGTCATCTAAAATTATGCAGGCGGATGTAAAATGCGTGTCCTCTATAAAAAGTCTGCATAATGTGAATAGCCCAGAAACTGTCTCAACTGTGCATAAAAGTGTGTAGTTTACGAGGCCATAACCCACTACTTTGCATTTTAGGGTTCAAAATTTACCACTACTCTTTCATTAATTTTCACACAGAAATAAAGTTGTTTTCCTTAAACGCAAATTTCCGCTCAATCTATCACATTTGAAAGCGTGCAATTGAACCTTTCTGCAGTTTTCTGTGCAACTTAACTAAAAGCTTAGCTTCAATCATTCACGTCACATGAAGTAAGAATTCAGTCCACTTAAAATTCACCAACTTTCAATGATGGCACTCAAAGCATACACGCTCATTCCAAAATATATACTATAATATTTGGTGTAATATAAATAAACTGATTTGTACTTGTAAATATAAAATATGTGATAATTCTTGTACTATGCATAAGGGTTAATCTGAAACAGCAATATTTCTTCTATCTCAACGCTACTCGTTACAACAAAATTTCAATCCATGATCGCTTCATCCTTCAAATTACAATTCACCCTCCAACTGAGGGAACTCCACGAACATCAATATATGCACGATATTGCACAAGCGATTTCTCAGTTACTCCAACCCTTCGTGCCATTACTATAAGACTCCTAGGGCACTCAGATATTACTAAGTGAAGTTATAAGTTATCAGACAAAATGCCTCGGGCGTGGGAAACAATAATGGCCTCGCGATATAACTTCGCAACGTCAAACATGAAGACTATGGCAGGGGGGAAGTTTAATGAAAGATTCTTTGCGCAGATACTCACTCATATCATTGTCCGCGTGGTGGATAACGATCTTAATGCTTTCTCCGTCCACGAGGCTCCCTTGACGAGCCAGCTCGCGATCTTCTGCCGCCACCCTGTTCACGACTGTCGGAGGAACCACCTTCGCTGCCACTGGGGCTACGGATGTCAACGCCTTTATCGCGTTTATATCTGGCCTGAAATCGCAATGTTGTGGATTGACTTTTACGCGAATGTGACGCGAAGGAAGATCGGAGGAAATGAAAAATAAAACTCGATGAGCATTGAGTTCCCTTGAACAACTGTTCTATATTATATGGAGCGCTAATGTGGAACACAGGGTGGATTGAATAAAGTATAACGAGCTGTTTTTTTCTTCAGCCTCTACAGATATTGTTATTTTTAAGTATCGACAATAAAAAGCAAATATTGGTAATAACTTAGTAAACTGGATGATGGCTATTCGAATAGATTGAATCTAATACACTGTTCTATTTGAAAAAAGTGAGGAGAGGGAGCTACTTTGTTTCTTTAGAAACTGATTTAGAAAACTTGATTGAAGTAGTTAGTCCTCTCCGTGTTCTATTTAATTTAACAAAATAATTTAGTGGGATATTTGGAGTGATTTTTAAAAAAATAACTCGTAAGGCTTTATTTAAGTCACCGTGTATACCATTGTGAAATGATTCCTGGATAAGGGGAAATAAAATTGTTCTAAAGATGCTTACTATTAAAACTTTAACCATTATGCTACTCATCTGTAGATGGTAGATCTCGTTATATCGAGTCGTGAACAATAGATATTATCAGTGATTTTAAAATGAAAGCTATTAGGAGAGGTATATTCTAAAGTAAATAAAAAATCAAGTGGAGATTTAATTAATTCAATTCAATGAATCTTCTGACAGATTTTCAATGGAAACTTGATGTTCATAAAATTTAGACAGACATTCTATTGCTTAATTTCTAATTTTCTTAATTAAAGAACAAAAGATAACTTAATACCATCTTACATTTTAATTAATATAATGAAGAAACAGATTGCAAATATTTCCATATATGTACATATACCATTTCTTTATGTAAAACCTAAGCTCACGTCGAAACAGATAAAGCATTTTATCTATTTGGTACAGGAAAATCGCAACTATTTCCAACTAATTTTGATCTGTCCTCCAAGTCTAATTAACATGGATCTCGACCTAAGTACCTAAAATGGTCTACTTGTCTGGAGGTACTTCCAGCATGAACGAGAAGATCGAGTAGGTTAATTCATGCTCGAGTTCATGCTCGAAAAACGCTGAATAGCCTGAAACTAGGCATTTCGTAAGGGCCCTGCTGTACTCTGTGCTTGGAATAATCGATACGGTTCATTCCTATGTATCTGCATTAAAGGAGGCGCAATGGTGGTCGAGTTTTGTTGAAAGAAGCGTATACAGGTAGAGAAACTCCGACGTTGCTTGATTCTCTGTTGCGAATTACCGTAAATCTCCTGGTATAATCACACGAACTTTTCCAACAATAGTGTCGGAAAGAGGAACATCAAGAAATACCCCCGATGGAAGTTTTAATCGCTTCTGGAAGCTCTTTCGAGTTCAACTGTTCTGATAGCCGACCTCTGGAACTCGAACTGTTTCTCTTTAAAAGAACCATCGTTCGACGATTTTTCTCCCCCTTCGGCTAGCCAATCACATTCTGGGTTTAATGATCTTCTCGCATTAGCAGTAGCCGCTTTAATGGCACTTACAAATATCGAATTTTAATCATCCCCACTTTCGAGATGGTTAGCTTCGTAAAGCTTTTTTTTTTTAAAAAACTGAGTTAGTCATCTTTATGATGGACTTTGGAGTGATTAAAGAGTAGTGCAAGATCTTTTTTGTAGGAAATTATTAGATTAAATTAATAACTATGACATAACGTAACAAGCTATCTAATGATACTGAAGATAAAACTTTCATAAAAGACTTGAGAGTAGATTTTCTAAAAGTGTTTTTTATCACGATATAAAATTCGAAAGAAGCTGAAGCTATTATAAAATTCACATAGTATGAAATATGAAGAATTGCTTATCAAAGTAAGAAATGTTTTTATAACTTCTAGCTTTAGTTTCTAGTATCACGCAACAGGCGTTTTTATTCTATATTCAACATTCTCGTGAATCGTATGACGAGATATTAACTCTTTCAATTAAAAAAGAAGAGAAAGCAGTTTATCGACACTTGTTCACAGAATCGTTAGAAAATCGAACTCGTACAAACAATTAAAAATACTGATTATTCTACAAAAATTGGTCGATTGGCCATCTAAAAATTGTTCTGCACTGAATAAAACAAATTCAGTTACAGAAATTTCGACAGGATCATCACTTTAATTAAAAAAAATCAAATCTAAAATTAAATAGGAATTCCACAAATAATCTCTATCCTCGCCATAAAAAAACAAAGTTTACAGGAATACCGCACAGAAACAAAATTCATCAAGAAATCGTGAACATCATGTCTCTGATTCACAAGAAATTATACCTTTAATTAACCTTCAATTGCCTCCATTTAAATACACACATAATTCTAAATACATAGAGCAAGTCAAATGAAAGTCCAACTCAGTTAATAAGCTAAAATATCTCTAACAACTCTCTAACATATCTCTAACACATAATAAAATTCGAAATGAGAATGAGAATTCATCCCACAAAATACATGACCCCGATCTCTGTCAATTTATATTAATTCAACGAAACTCGACAAATAATTCCATCTTCGTGGTTAATAAGATAGTCGCTGAAAACGCAGATTAGGGACCGCGGAAATTCGGAGGAGTCTGTGGAACCCTGATAACCAGACACACAGGCAGACATAGGCAGGGAAGAAACGAGGTTAGAATGTCCGGAGAACTTGTTCGCGGGGGCTTGCATGCATAGGTGTGGCATTAATTATTTCTCTAGTGTTGGGAACGTCGTGTTTGCAATCTACTCCACTTTTTGCTGGTTCTGCGGCCAAGCACGTCCTTACGCGAGGGAGGAAAAGACCGGAACGCATTGAGGGAGCGAAGCCAGCGGAAACCGCCGGCAATTTAGCGCTCAAGACGCGATTCCCTGGGAATTATACCCCTTCTTAACACTTTAATGTTACTCCTTACTTTCGTTCTCGAGGAACAATTACCGGTTCGAACTGAGCGCGAACATTTCCCGACAAACGATAGAATTTGTTCCTAAATCGATGCAATTCTGTTGCTTAATGCGTTGCTTTATTTATGGACTGCTATCTTCATTACGTTTTTTCATCGCTTTCTTATCTTGTAATAGATATTAGAAAATTGATTAGGGTAACTATTACCAGGCACGTAATACTGGACATTAGCTACCGTCAAGGATCCAATTGTTGGTCAGAACCTAATTCTTGATCAGTTTAGTATTTAAATACATGTATGAATTTTATTTTGATAAAAATTAGAATAAAAATATTGGTAAATAGTTGTTATCTATTTTGATATCTAACTCTAAATGTTATCGAATTTTCAAAATTTGTACAGTATGTCACAAATAGATTGAAATTGAGGAAAAGAGGAACTTTATTATTCAATAGATATCTTTAAGTAATCACTCTATTCTATTAATTGTATTTCTAATTGAAATACATAATATTATAGTTAATAATGAAAGCAGAAACTTGAAGCCAAAATAAGCTTTGTTAAGTAGCATGATTTTATTAAACGTTTATGAATAATTGCAAATTTTTAAATGTATGTTCAACTATGAAATTTTATGATTGCTATCGTTTTATTGAAGACAAATCAGATATAAAAGTAATTTGTGCTTTTGGACATTTTTTAACGAACTTAACACATTTCAAATTTTTATCTGCAATATGTCTCTTTCGTTGCGAAGTAAATTTGATTTTCAAAATTGATATGAATTTCTGCTTCGTGGAAAATGGATCAAACGGTATCGCGTTAAATGGTATCTAGGCATTATCATTTCAACGTTTCTTTTCGTTCGCTTCAGGAACTCGTGAGTCGAGCAGTCGACGCGTTGAAACTCCGCTCCTTTCTTGCGTCTCTGGAGTATTCCGTTCCGCGAGCGAAATATTTTCTCTTTGAGAGAACAAGACAAGAGTCCTACATTTCAAAGCATTCCATATCCGAGGGTACAGAAATTTAGTCTGAATCGAATAATGCGTTACAAGCGAGTTTGAAATTTATGCCAGCCTCGAACAAATATTGTACTTGGCAGTTTTTTGTGTATTTAGCTATTTCAGTCGTAAAAACCAGTTTCTTTACGCATAATGGCATTCATAAATTCAAGGGCGCTTAATATTTCTCAAACTCATTCACTGTAATTCGTCTATTCAAATTTAATATTTGTTAGCTAGGGGAAAAGTGTTATTTCACGTGTGTCAGTCCACACAAAAATGTAGTATCAAAATTAGCACAAAATGGAAAATGTAATAGTAGGATATCTTTCACAAATATTATGAGAAAAATAACTTAATCATTTCTAGTAAATGAATACATGGTTAGCAAGCAATGAGTGTACTCATTGTCAGTTCACTAAAAATCTGTGCAAGTTTTAAATGTTCCTGAATTTTCTAAAGTTTTGAAAATTTTTAAATTTTAACATTTTTTAAAATATGTAAAATATTATGCACTACTCACAATTGAGAGCCTCTTCGTCTAGTGCGTCTCTCTTCATCAGGGACCACAACAGATTGGGGCACCACTGCTGGTGCCACTGGCGCTACCACTGGAGGTACCACTGGTACAGCTGTCTCTAACTTCATCATACTTTCATCCTCACCTCCGACTTCGTAGGGCATCACGGGCTTCACAGCACGAAACGATGGTCGTCGAATGGTGGATCTTTCTTCGGGTTTCCGACCACCTGAAGGCAGAAAATTTCAATTTCATGAACATGCACTTCCTTTGCATCTTTTAAACTAAAAACTAAAAATAGCAGATAATTATCATTTATTTATGAGGGGCATCAGAAAAAATGAGCACTTTTGTTAATGAAAAATTACGTTTACTTTGATTACACATTCTTTGTAGCATATAATTGACTTTCTAATACCATTTTCATAAGAGAAGGAAGACGTTTAATGGAAAAAGGAAATAATAAATTTCTTTCTATTCTTCAATAAAGAATATAATTTTGCTCTAAATCTGCAAATATTGAAATCTTCGTAATGAGAAATAAATAGGCCTCAGAATTGCAAGAATAATAAAACATGGATATTTCTATCATCCTCCTGATTTCATAAGGCTTCAGTTTCTTCGTCGAAAGATTCACAGCCCCCCAAAACAATCTTTTCTTTCATTTCTTATTAAAATTTCTTCATCATCCACTCATCATGACACTACCTGAAAATACTCTATCCACAGTATACTATGTCTAAATTGTATACAGTCATTTCTAGAAATAATAATTCGATAGATTCAAGCATTCAAAATTGAATTTTGGATCGTGCAAAATTTCGAACACCGAATGTCCCGCTTGAAATTAGAATGATGCTGATCTCGTTAGAAAGTAGCCCGGCCGTCAGGGATTAAAGTCTGAGTTGTGGATCCGACTAAAATTAGACGAAGTTAGGCTCGGATTGTCGTGTGAACATAAATGTGGCTAACTGGAAACTGTAGTTCGCGAAGGAAGCTAAACTGGATTACATGTTCGCGGCACTTTCGTTCCGCCGTAAGGGCGGCGAAAGGCACGAGGGGGATAATCGAGTGAACGTCCTTTTGAAACTGGTCCTGAGGCTAATTCTTACGGTCAAAGCGTAACAGGGACCATGTATTTATTCGCCAACAACTCCCAGTCTCGTTTGCGGGAATTCAGACAGATTAAATGAAATGAAAACTGGGCTGTAGCAGGATGTGGAAATTTGATGAAACGGCAGTTCAAGATATAGTAGCAATCACTTCACGTTAATCTAATTTCGCGCAACAATAAATTCGCGGAATAAATACTCGATGATACGATATCGGCACTTAGGTGGAGAAAAATGTGTTGCAAATTCATTAAATCGCCGAATAGCAGGAAATAAATTATTCAATTACCAGTTTGTTTTGTTCTCTTATCAGATAAATTAATTTGCATATAATTTGTTCTGGGGAAAACGTTTCTATATTTTTCACTGAATTCGTTGACGTTTATTTATTGTTAAATTTGTTAAGTACTTGTAAAATCGTGTTGGATTGTTTGCTGAAATACATCCCACTGAATCGTTACTACAGACTCAGCAGAAGATATTTCTCTGTGTTACAAAGTACATAGGTGTCCTATTTAACTTGAATGTTTCAGTATCTTGCGCATTATCATGACTTCGTAACGCCACTAAACTTTGCAGATATTTATTTCAATGCAATCATTGTCATGTCAATGATGACTCACATTAAAATTGTAATTTACAGTTAAAAGCTGTTAAATTTAGTTATTAAATACTTCTATTTTTTTCTAAACTGTATTTGCACGATTATTGAAGATATACTACTGAAACTTCGTTTCAATAAGTATATTGCTATATCACTTTCCCTTTTATTCATGCATTAGAAACATATTTCTTTACCATTAAATAGTTACTGTTTCTTGTTTTTATTTGTAATTATATATTATAATAATAACATATTTCAGTGAACATCAACAATTCCACAAAGAAAAAAGGAGAAGTGATATGGTACAAACTCATGCATCAACCTCATAATTAAAAAAGTTGGTACCTTGAGGTGATATTGGTACCCTCTGTTGGGCAGCCGCGATTGCCATGGCATTAAGTTCCCCGACACCAGGCGTAGCGTAAACGTCATAGGCTGATGCTCGCCTGGGCAGCTGCGGAGGGATTCCTAAGCCTGGGTTTGGAAGTGTGTGTGTCCCGCCACTGCCAGACATCCCCGTCACGTTCTTCATCTCATCGTCGCACGACCTTTGCCTGGTCATTCGTGTTTTAACACGAACTGTGCTACTGCGACGTGTTCGCCTCCGACGTTCTTCATCTTCGTCCACATTGATTGCCACTGCTTCCGGTGCCTCCGCTGACATTGCAAAGAGAGAGGAGCTTATTGCAGCTATGACCTTTACTAGTGGCATCGAGTAATCTAAACCGAAGCATTTATAGCGCCTTTTTGGAGTAAAATTCAACACGAGACTCTTGTTATTTCTTTTATCGTTTCTTTTTTCGAATTTATTTGGAAACTTCAGTTTTATAAAAAGAAGTACTTGTATATGTCATTAATATTTTGTATAGTTTAGTGTATTTGTCTCTATGTGTAATATTGAACTTCTATTTGAGTCAGCATCGTTTTTCTATAGTACCTATCGCACTTTTTTTTTCTAGTGCAACCAATAAGTGAGAACAAAAATATATTTTACTGAGTCAATGGCTTTTGATTTTGTACGTGATATTTTTTGGCAAATCCTACATGTTCCTTTTTCCCATTAAAAGAATTTAAGCGCTGTCTGAGTGTGCGAGTATAGGTATTGTTTCATTCGTCGGGGATTCAAAAGGATATTTCAAAAACATTTTCCAGAAAACTGTTATTGTTCGTACGCGAACTGTTCCTCTACTGTTTCGATACCTTTTCGTTTTTTACCGTTCTTTCAATTTCTTTGGTAGAATATTTGTTGGTTTCCAATTGGTTGGAGTTTAAAATTTTCTAAAAATTCGTCAAATATACTTGCACCAAATATCTATATAAAATAAAGTAAAACAATATGAGACATACAGTAACAAAAATTTGAATTTATGCCGCAATTAAAATCCACGAAATGAGATTTCTAGTATCACAGCATTAAAATCATTGAGATGCATGTTTTCCTTTCATGGTGTAACACATTTACCTTCTACGTTCAACTTCTGTCCACTTTCGTCAATTTTAATAGAAGCAGTAAAATATCTTCATATCTAGTTTACAAAAATTGAGTAATCCTTAATAAAAGAATTCGCGAGTCACTGTAATTCGTGTTGTCAATTTTAAAGTTAAATTAATTGATCGAATATGAATACATGATTTCTATCATGCGTCTTGTCTTCGAGCTACAGATATTCGTCTAAGGAACACTGAATTCTGGAGGTTGAGCAAAGTGTCTGTACCTGTGACGGAAGCAGGCTCGACAGCAACCCTCTGGGGGCTGGTAGCTCTCGCTCTATCGACCTGGTGACGATCCGGCGATGTTGCCCTACTCTTGCTCTTGCGTTCCAAGTCTCGTTCCCATCGGAGGTCTTCCCGCCGTTCCCCTGCAACCTTTCGAAACTATAACATTACGACACACAGATTAGAGTCTCACAGGGGACGACACCATCGCGTGAGGGAGGCTTATGGCTGTTGGCGTGACAATGCTCACATCGGGTAGAGAATTGTACACTGATACGAGAAGCTATGAATCGATGAGAATATGTCTGGAAAATATTGAATGATATAAGCAGCAACAATCACAGTTAAGCAGTTTCATTTCAATTTCTTGTTCTATCCTCGAGATACGTTTCTGTAGGTATATAATTTATGACCTGATTATCTAAAGAAAAGTAAAAAGGGGAGGTGAAGCTTCGTTATTTGCATTTGTGAGCGAACATAGAGTGTTCCGTATAAAATTACAGTAAAACTCAATTTTCAGTTAATTGAGTTCAGTAAAATAAGTAACTATAAATAGAATTATTATAGTTGGTGTATAATATGTTATAAATATAAATTTCTGGTGACACGTGAAATATTTCATCCCTGATTTCCAAATTTAAGTCTAAAATTCGATAGCTCTACTGTATTCTAAAATGCAAAATTATTCATTACTAAAATATAATAATATCTGAGATCTTGTTTGGAAATTGAGGCTAGTCTTAATTTCAAAAATAGATCAACTTTAAAATATTTTCTCAATAATAATATAGCCATTAACGCTGTATTACGTTAGATTAAGTTAGATTAAGTTATGTTTTTAATACGTATTTTTAATTTACGATCTGCTTTCATTGGTACGAAATATAATACAATTTACAAGCACAGGATAATTAACGTGCTCCAAACGTGGTACGGATACGATAAGACAGAATAAATATTGATTTATGCTACAGGCCGAAGCGAGTCTCATTAGTGGCCAACATTTCTGTTAATCTTGCATCACGACCTTTTAAATGAAAGGAAAAAAGGTAGAAGCAGCACATGGAGTGAAATAGTATACTTCGTTAATTTGTATTTAACAGACAAATAAATGGGAGCACATGAAAATAATTTAAGATAATAACGACGAGTATCCACGAAATGCCCATTATCGATCTTTCCTGAAGTTTGCAGGATGGCAAGGAAGGGTCACTTCTTTCTTAACTGTGGTAATCCAAGTTTAAAGGGCGAAACTACCCTCCAGAGTTTTCTACCCCTGATGCCTTCTTGGAAACTATTGTGAACACAGGAAAGTCTCTCAGGCAAATGTTTTATCATTTCTGACAAAAAGTAATGTAACTTACACCAGACGTATAAATTCTTAATTTTAGAAGAATTTCTCCCAACAAAAAGCCAACAATTTTATCTGAAATACTAATGAAATATTCAAACAAAATAGATTCATTTGTAACTCAGCACAATTCAAATAACACGTACACGTTTCTCTTCTCATTTCTCTTTGCGCACAAATACCCGCATGCACAGCCCAATAAACTTAATCGTTTACTTTAGTCTGCATCATTAATACTGTTTCGAGCCTCGGCCTAAGATACAATACGACAAATATCCGCGACAAGCACCGCCATTTTAAGTAACGCGTTGCAGCCTTTCTCCTGGCTCGTCAAGACTCTTCAAATTTACGGGTCGTTGTCAACGAACGTCAGTCAGAGCGGAAAATCAGTGACGTTTCCCGCGGCGAAATTGAAAGGCCCCGTCGAAGTGAGTGCACAGGAAAATGTGGGAAATCCGTTTTCCCGGCGACGTCGATGTCACGCCGCGTCGAAACGAACGCATCGGCCATTTTACGAGTCGTTGGGAATTCGTTATTCACCAGGACGAGACAGCCAGACGTCTATGCGTCTGACGCTGATACGACTCGTCGGCCTGGAGGAATTATTGTTTATCTTCCTCCTGTTAATTGGCATTGACATCTGTCCTAACCCGGCAGCATTCAATCGATGCTCCAATTTTCGGGGTAAAAGCCTCGGGAGCGAGCAAGCGGCTGATCCAATTAGAGGTGTAATCGAGGAAATTGCGTCAGATTTTAACGGAATCGCGGGATCGAATTTTGAGATTCCCATCGCTAATTGCAGCTGTTCGAACGGCGTTCCAGAACAGCCCCGATAAATTTGTCGCGAGGCATTATCTTGCCGCTCACAATTGTAATTCGCGCGCACACGACCTCACGTCACCGCCCCCGCTCACCTTGTTGACATCGATCGGAAGCCCATTAATCTCCCCATTAACACACCTCGATGTGTCTTTTATTCGGGGGCAGGAGCAGTGCTGTTTGTTTGTGCGCCTTTGAGCAATCGGGCTAGGATGATGTGGGGAGAGTGTGTTGGAGGAAGTGATTAAATAGGTGTACAGGGTGTTTCCAAATATGTGGGACATTTTTAGAGGATATGTTCTAGGCATAAAGACAATGAAAAGAGTTCACGTACATGTATGCCCAGAAATGTATAAGTTTTTAATTATACACTATTTTGTGTTGCGTAAAATCCTGGTTTAGCATCCGTAAGAAGATAATCAAGACAGGGACACTTTTGGTGGATAGGTTTTATATTCTGGATAATGAGACGAGTCATAAAAAAAACAGTTTTCGCGTGTCTGTCAAATGAAATAAGCAGTCATTTTCATGAGCTATCCAAGTCTACATTTCAGATATTTTTCCTGATTATATGCATAAAGTGAAGTCATAATACTGTGAATAATTTTAATTTTAAGCACTCTATTTGAAAACAGTTTTTAACATGAAAGAAATCTTGGTTAAAATAGACTAAATTTAATATCAAGCTTTTCAATACAAAATCCAATGTCCTAGGACCTCTTATAGAAAGAGAAACTCTACATACGAAGACATTTTACAGAAGATCTCGTACAGACAATAGTAAATCTATATAATAGATTGTCGGTATAATCCAGCACTCGAATACTAGTGGTTGTGATAACAGAATCTCCACTGCACCGCCGATGTAGCAAAATAGAAGGCAATAAGAAACGGCAGGAGGTTAGCAGAAGGACACGAAGGATGGCCAGGTTTCGATCCTAAGGATTTATTGGAAATCGTTTTTGTTGGTCGGTAGAAGAATCGACGAAATCTCATTTCACTGGAAACGACTGCGGAAACGAAAGAAAGTGGAATGAAATTGAAATCAGAGACGAAGCTGCGACGGGACGTGATGTGAGGTGGGAGACGAGCTGCAAGGGGAGAGGGAAGAGAGAAGAGGTAGGAGGAGGCGCGACGAGTTAGGGAGGATCCGGAAATCGGTCGAAAAAGGAACGAGAAAGTGAAAGAACAGATCGCCAATGAGAATTTCAGTTCTTTAAATCTTTACTTGGGTACACAAACGAAAATTAGCAGCTGCCAATAACAAAAGCTACGTTTCTTTTTAATAGTAGCAAGAAAGGTCAACTGTTTCCCTTCTCTTTTTCCTGGTCTCATCTGTTACTCCTTCCTGTCCTCGATTTTATATTAAATTATTTTATGTGTTCGTCTTTAAGGTAGGTTTGAATGTAAGTATTTTCCGAGGGAGAATCTCTGAAGGAGATCTAGTTTTTCTAAGAAAATTGCGCTCTTGGGTATACAATTGCGTGGGAAACTGCTCCTCTTTTATAGCTCTGAGAATTTTTATTCCCCGAGGCTAATTATCACACTTCCTGTGAAAGGTATAAAGAAATGCTCTGCAGAAAATGGTTTCATCAGAGGAATAATGTACGACAAGTTCGTTGAAATTTCAGTACAAGATTTGAAAAATATATTTTTTATAAGGCTTGGAGAATTACTTGTTATTTAAAGGACTTGATATCTAAGATAGGTACTAAGATTTCAATCATTTGTGAAGTTCGTATGAATTATGGAATTAAGGGAAGCAACTCTATCTGCATAGGATAACACACCAAGTGTTTCTACTTATCGATGCTTGATCATAAGTAGTAAGCTGCTTGCAGGTGTCTGATCACATACTAGGCATTTCTCCTGCTGTGTGTTTGATCACCTACTGCCTGTTCTCACTTGTCAAGTCTGATTGAATATTGAACATTTACTACTTGTTACGCCTGCTTCTACTTGACCTGTTATTTCTTTGCAAAATGAAATTATTTTCTAAACAAATTTTATATTTCGTTCAGTATTAGAGATATTAACATTTAATACGTCTTAGTATCTACATATATCTCTTCCTAACTAACATGAAGCTTTAAAATATTTGGAAATTTAATAACATATGTTGCAGAGATATTCCTTTATTAAATTAATAGTTAAAGATGAAGTTTCTCGTATTGTCAGAAGATATTTCAAGCAAAAATTACTATAACAGAACATGATATAACTCATCTTCAAAAGTTGAAACAACCACGTGTTTCAGAAAACGTATCTCGAGTGTGAAATATGATATTTAAAATTATGCATTCTACCCATGTAAATCCTGTTTTTATTGTATTTAAATAACAAAGTTGACCCTTCAAAGCCGTCGAGCATGAAAACATAAACATTCCAACGAAACTGAATTATTCTGTAACATCGAGTTTAAATTCCATGTGCTGGAAGACTGTATTCTCGGAAGTCTTTAAAACTGTTTTGCGATCGGAAGGGAAACAAGCTGAAGCGTATTTTTCAAGCATAAGAACACCCTGCAGCGAACATAAACATGCGTCCAGTGGCAGAGAACCTATCTAGCAAGACAAACAGTCCGCGTCGACATACAGGACAAATAAAGTCGCCGATAGCGAACCTGCCAGGTATTTTCTGGCGTTCGATCAAAACAATGAAAAGCATAGCTGCTGGGAATATGCAGCTTTCGACCGCAAACAGTCACTTACAATCAGCTTTGGAAGGGTCAACTATTCCTCTGGTCCAATTATTGGAAGTAATAAGAGGATTAATTCACTACTGATGGCAAGTTTGAGATCCGTAGTTAGTGAACCAAGGGCACACTATTCCATTTTATTAATTAAATTCTCTATTTTCTACTTTTACCTATACCCTGTTTATATTCCAAGTTTTATCGTAATCTATATTGCTCCACGATTAGCGATAGAATTACAAAACCAATTAAAATTAATATTTGAGAACTTTTCACAAAAATTGCTGAACACTCTAGTGTTCTATTTCCTGGGATTCTGCGTGTTTTTATTGCAAAATCTGGACCATTGATTTTATCAATTCATTTTTCCTCCTCTTTTTTTTTTTTTTTTAAATATCTGTATAGTAGATGACATTTTAATAAGAGATAGAACCAGGTATATATTAATTATTAGTACTTTCAGTACTTAATAAAAGATACATAGTTACTTTAAATAATTGTAAGGTTATTCTATAAGTAATATAGCTGAGGATTAACATTGCTGAGAACAACAGTGATCTCAAACTTGTGACCAGCACATTTCTAAATCTGATCACTGAAAATGACCACTGAGGTGAATACGATTCAGCAGATGAATCTTCGCGTGTATTCAACTCCATTACCGAAGGACAATTGAAAAGCAAGGTATCAGATAATAGAGAAAATTTCACTTACTTTCTCGAGTTCTTTCAAACTGGCAGGCGACACGTCCGAGTGCCTCCTCAATTCTGGACTCCTCGGCGGTGCCAGTCCACTGCCAAGCCCGCCTATTTGACTTCCACTTTGACAGCCGAGTCTCGCGTCGCTGTGTCTCCTTTGTAGGGTCTCCAGGATCGGCACCTCCAGGAGAGAGTCGGTCGATTCTTGCATCACAATCGGATGGTCCCGAGATGCAATTTTTCGTCGGCAGACGCTACATCGCCAGGACGACTGGAAACGTTTTCGTTAAAGATTGATGCCTGTTCGATCGAAACTGTACACTGGAGTTAAACGACTCTTGACCCCGCACTCCACTCTATTTGTAATCGAGTTTCTGATTCACTGCAGCGGTCGAAGATTAGAGTGGTGCACGTTGATCGGGTTTATTTAACACTAGAGCTACAAGTGAACTACGAGCGACTGGAGTGTCAATTGTCAGTTGTCAGTTTTCAGATTACATCGTTGATCTTTTATTTTAGAACAATTTTAAAGACGAATGCAATTGTTTGCGATCTTCCAAATTTATTCGTTTGAAGAAAACAGTTATTTTTGTTTCATTCAGAAAATGGTTTCGAACTTTTTATGATAGCGTGCAATTTATTTTTTAATATTATTTTCATTAACTATAACACAATTTATAATCAGAGCAGTATATAGATATAAATAAAACAGTATATAAATTAATTCTATTAAATAAAATTGATAACATTATTACGTACAATGTTAAGAAAATATGGCAACGAGAATTTCGAGTCAGAAGAAGTGAAAACTCAATTAGAAGATAATTACGCAAAGATAATAAATTTTGAAACGAACATGTTCTTCAATATTCTTCTTTTTCCTCATTTGTTAGACCTTCGAGCTAAATCAATATCTACGATCTACCGAATATATAATTTCCAGTTCGTGGCAAGTTCGTCAAACCACGAAGTTGTTCCTTAAGTTGCCATTAATAATCGTGGACTATACAATGCCGTGGAGACACGTACGATCAAGTTCTAATTAATTTTGAAGTTGTCTTGTTTAACAGCTTACGAAGAGCATGTTCATTAGTCAACGCGTTGAAACGATAAGGAAATAGGAAGTAGGAAGTAACTGGAGGAGATCGAGACAGTGAACGATGAGAATAGAAAAGCTGGAAATAAATAGGAAGAAGAAAAAAAAGAGCTACGAGTTGCGCGAAAAGTAGGGTATACGTATTCTGGCAAGAAACAGATGAATGAATATAAATTACAGGAAAAGGAGCGGCTCTAAAAAGCAGAATAAACTGAATACGAATGAGATCGGGGAAAGGGGAGGGCAGAAGAGCGTTCACTATTAAATTACGAAAAATAATTTTTCATAATGCAAATTGCGAAGAAATAGGGGAGGAGGAGGGGTGAACAGTGAATGCGGAAAATTGAAATGGAAAGGAGAAATAAAGATCAGGCAAAACAGTAATGAACAATACTGAAGGGAATGTACGAAGGAAAATGAAAATATGGGTAGGTAGATTAGAAGAAATTGCATTGTAATCCATTAGTCTATTATGCTAGCTTTCAAGGGTCTTCTGCGGGCAGAAGGATAACGATAATTAAAATTGGCGACCAGTCAAAGACAGAGTAGCACACTGGACAAAATCAATTACGCTAATTATTAGACAGATTCATCTGGGAATTAAAACAAATATTTATATTTAACCATTCTGTGACTCTCGAATTCTGTGACTCAAAAAGCTACAAAGCTCTTTGAAATACATTAAGTACAATTAAAATATAAAAAATATAGCAGTAGTAGGTCTCAACTATTCTTGAAAATATATTTAAAAAAAATGAAGATAAAATGAAACACATAATAGGAAAAAATATAAGAATAACGTTAATAATTGCTACATTTTAGTTACTCACATTGTTTATAATTATTCTATTATATTTCAGCAGTCAGTTATTATTAATTACTGTTCAGAAGTTTATGCTCTATTTTATAGAAAAACTATACTTAATATCAGCACCTAATTAATGTTCAGACGCGAGTGCCAAAATTGAGGCTATCGATTAATCGTCCAAAACAAGTCGCTAAGTACCTACTCTAATACATATTCGGAAGTCTCACCGGATCATCGGAATTCGTTGTCGTTGAATAACAAGCACAGTCCTCGCAAACTTTTTGTTGACACTCGCAGCAAATCCTCGAAGCTTCCTCAGGCGCGAAGGACTTCCGGCACACCCTGCAATCGTCTCCGGTTTTCGACTTCCTGCAACGTCCGAGTTAATGCTCGTTAAAGTTTCAAGTTCACTTCCATTGTGAACCGTTCCTATTCGGCAGAACACATAAATTACTCGTGTAGCGGTTTTAACCGCAGAATAGGAACTAGAAACGAAATTATTTAACGTGTTTCATTTTCATTTCAATCCCTGATTTTGTAGTGATATTTAATATGCATTATCGAAGCTCTAACTTTTAAACTGTGAGCTTTTGTTTCGTGAGACTTGAGTTCACGGAATAGAGAAAGAAGAAAAAGAAAAGAAGCGTGTTTTTTTTTCACGTAGTTTCATAAAATTTGACCCATATTCGTGTGTATACAAAGCAGACATTTCATTTTGAAAATTAGATTATACTTAATTAGTGCTTTCAGCCTGTGCGCAATGGGTAGGCAGATATCTATCTTCATCAATCATCAATTAGTCCCCAAGCGCACAATGCGTTAGAACTGTTAGAAGTAGCTATGTACAATAATTAATGGATCATGTAGAAGGATTAAAGACAAAAGAAAAATGAATGAATATTATAATGTTAAATATTAATAATTTAAATACCTAGTGAACCTGTTTGCATTACTTTACTTCTTCCTACTTTACAGAATATAATGACATGTTTATACACGCATGGCAAACTAATTGGGTGGAATATTAATTTATTCATGTATAATGTGATAATAATTACATCTGTCAAAATATTGAATTACCATTCTCTTTTAATATAGGTATCTAATTTGTTAGTATAAATATTTTACAGTATTGCGAAGGATTGGAATATTTATTTGTATTTTTAATTTTAAATTATTCCAATCTGCAAAGGAACAATAGCATATACTTACGTTTTTGTTGTTTCCGTGGTCGTTTCTTCCTTTGGCTGAGTTTCTTCTGGAGGGGTAACTTTAGCAGGGCCCAATTTCGCAACTATAAAAAACGTAAATTAATCACATGTTTGCAATAAAATACATACAATTGATTAATGTTAAGAGTCACAAATTAAAGTCACTACTTATTTAAAATAATAGGTATTACTTTCTAAAAAACAAATGTGTTTCACAAATATGAATATTCCAATATCATTTTATCTTTAAATAATTGCATAGCAATGTAAACTTTAAGGATAAAACAAATTTTGCTACACTTTTGCAGAAAATACTTCTTCCTATAAACAATCTCAATTTTTTAAGAAATGCGTAAGAAATCGTATTGAACGGTTAAAAAATAGCGAACCACCATATCGGTATTTCTTACTATCCTGTTCTAAATGAGTTATTATATAAAGTAGTATGGGTATAGTATCTCTATAGTTACAGAAAGTAACTATAGCAGCTATCCTAATAGAAACAGAAGCGCAGTATCCCTGTCCCGATATAGCATTTCTTATACCAAGAGAAATATTCATCTAGGCAGTGTCTCATTGTGGCCAGACATTCCCTTCATTAACTTTCCAATTAAACTTTCCAACGTCCCGTCGACGTGCTACTATTTTCTCGAAATTAAAAGTATTCGTCCGCCTTCGTCCTGAAACGTTCCAATTCTGTTCTTTCCCTTCGCCCGCTCGGAACAGCTGAACGCGGCGAAAGATTCTTAGCGAGGGCGTACCCGTTAATGCTTTTATCCCTGGATTATTCAGCGAGCCTCGGTTAGCTGTAGGGCCAATAGAAGCTTAAACTCATTATTACCCTTATCCGACTGCGCGAGAATGTAAAAGGACACGGCTGAAAAGGCGCTCGAATCGGAACTCCTCCTCGCGTAAATCTTTAAATCGGCAAAGAATTACGCTTGTAAATGCTGCCAGCGGCACGCGTTCTCGGCGAAGAAGATGGCCGAAGGCAGAAATTCGATACGATGTTATCTTGGCTCAAGAGAATGATATTACTGACAGTAAAAGAGATATAAAGTGGTTCTATTAGAACACGTTTGAAGAATAATATTATATTTTTTCGGAATGATATTAATGAAAAATTGTAATAATAATAGTCTTTAGTATCTTATATTCATTTTAGTGAGTGTGTAGAGTGTTAGTTTGGAAACACTTGTTAATTCACATTGAAATTATATTGTATGGCATAAGTGATTCTGACTCTATGTTAATACTCAATAATTACTACGACACTTCTTGTTTACACAGGATGCAATAAATTAACGTAAAGTATGTATAATAAAATATCTTCTGTTTTTTTTTCATTTAGAAAATGATTCCAAATTTTTAACCAGTGCATCTAGCAGCAATTATTACATCTGATCCCACAAAATATTCTCATTCTTCATAGTAAGATTTTCAATTTTCAAAATGTTCCTCTCGTCTAGTAGTATCCTTCAGGTTAAAACTCATCTGCTCCTAACAGTAACTGAATGTAATGATGCTTTGCATCGTTGTTAAAAAAATGTTTGATTACATTGCAAATTAATTTATCTTTATTTTTCACTTTAGTTAATTAATAATTAATTCTTCTCCCTGGATGCTAGCAAACTAAATAAAATCTCAGAAAGAAAAGCTAGATTCTGCAAAATTGTTGCTTCTTATCCAAATAGACTTGCAGCTTCGAAAGTCTCGTCGAACGTCCTTTCCGCTGTTTTTACTAGCTTCGTGGTCTGGAGACATTATCGCAAAGTTTCGTGGAATAGCTGATGTATTCAGGAAATTGCATTGTCAGTCTGATGACGTCCTAGTCGTTTGCGGAACGTCTTGTGTAATCGAGTTGGTTTCTTGTGGTTCAGATAATCCAACGATGTAAATGGTCGAGTGAGTGTAATGGAATATCTAGTGGCTTTGACATTGAAGCTATCTGCGATTGAAGCACACCCGTTTCTATCGAGTTGAGAAAATTGGAGATTGTCTGAGAAGTAATGTAATCGAAGGAGATAATATTTGTTTGTATTTATGTGCTATAGTACTAAAAAGTGAATACTGGTTATGTTGTGACTGCCTTTATGAATTCAGAAGTATAGGTAATCAAAAATGTATTAATATCGTGGGATACTAAATATATTAATTATTGCTAAAGCTTGAAGGATGTAACATGTATTTTTAGTTTTTGCTATATTTAAATTGCGAAATGGAATTATGAAAGGAAGTTATATTTTTGAGTAAACTGAAACATTTAATATGTATATCCAATATAAAATTGAAATTTCTAATTACTCTGATGAAGATAGAAATGCGATTAAACGTTAATTGATTATGGATGCCATACAACCGCCCTATTAAATTTTGTCGTCTCTCAATAACATTGTGATATTAAGACTGATATTTATTCGAAATATATGTGTAAAATATACTTGTAGTATTTGCTAGTCTTGAAATTTAGTTATGAGTCATTAATAAAAAGTCATGAATAAAAATCAGCTCATTATATAAACAAAATTTTAATATCCATAATACGCCAATAAAAATACATAGGTTCACAGTGGCAGCTGAAATGATGTATGAAAATTTACTAAACAATTTTCACAGCTGACAAAAATCCACATTTTTTCAGGCGGTGCAAATTAAAAAAAAGTAGAATGTTCTTCTAGAAAGATTTTTTAAGATCGAGTTTTCTTTACCCAGTTCTCTGGTTCATTACTCGAAAAATTCGCGACGTCATGCAGCAAGACGAATTGATGTTACGCACGAATTCAGACTGTCAGAGTGAACGTTTAATTGGCCTAAAAGTCATCCTCATTTTTCTTTCTTCGGCCTCCTCCTGCTTTTTCCGTGTGGCAAGATTTATCGACAGGCTTAACTGTCACGCCTCTATTTCACGTTCCATCGCTTCCTTACTCCTATGTACAGCGCCGTTCTATTCCTTGAAATGCTCTACTTAGAAGCGTCTGCGTGCATCTCGATTCTTCAATCGCGTTAAAACATTACAACCTACCGTATTTTAAAAAAGAGTCTCACTAAATATAAACCCAATCTTAATATGCATGACAATTTACTCAATTTTAATAAAATCAAATTCATTTTTTAGAGTCAGAAAAAAATTAAGCAAGAACCGAGACAAGAAAATCGAATATGAAATTATTCTAAAACACTTTCTAAGGCTTTCAAAGGCCAAGAAAAAAGTATTTAAAAACATTCCTTTGTTACAATGGGTTAGGTGACAAACAGAGGAAGTATTATCCAGTTTAATGATGTCGCATAAAATGACACGATGCTTGTCGAACCTCTTTAAGGTTAGATAATTCCTCAGCACTTTAACGTGTTTCGGCGATGGATTTGAAGGTTCTTGGCTGTTTCAGCTGCTTAAACAAGTGTCTGTTCACCCGAGTGGTCTTCAGCCCGAGAAGCTTTTCTACATTTGTAGGAACACGGGAAAGTATTCGCACTGTCACTTTTTCACTTATCGCTGGACACTTAATTAAATCGTGAAAGAAAATGGTGAAGCAAAGTTGGGAAATTTTTCGAATCAACTGTGGTCCTGTAGCTCAATAACAATTGAATAAAGAATCGAGGGAGTTTAGGGACTGTTCGTCATACGAAAAGTTTCCAGACAATTACTTCTTCATCTTTGCTTTAGGGGGAGCAGTAGTCCTATAAATAAGAATGATCCTCGACCGTGCTTCTCTGTTTCCTCCATATCATAGCTTACAATACATTCTGTATTATCTAAAATTCATATTTGTTTCTCCCCGCTAGAGTAAGATTGAAAAGTAAATTATTCAGAGACTGTTAAATGCTACAGGGTACGAAAGAATACGTAATTTATAAGGTACTTCTTCTTAATTAAGTTGGAAAATTACTACCTGAGAATTAGCAACATTTTATTAATATTAATAGCTTATTTTTATTATGCTTTAATTTTACACCATCAAAAAAAAAATGTTCTGAAAGGTCGTGAGTGGAAAAGGTATGTCATGCACAGACCAAAAGCTCTTTAAAATATGTTCTATGATACGAAAATATGCAAAGTAGAGAAACACACTTTTTATACCTATAATTATAGAGAAGAAATATAGCAAATAATTTTCCCCGAAGGTATTAAAGGAACATTTGTCCTAACTTTATTGGAGTCCATGTTCTACGAATATCGATGAAGCATTTTATACTGAATTTAATATCTCGAACTTGAATAGCCTTGAAGTTCTAAATCTTTTTTGTGATCTCACTACTAAGACAAGAATGAAGCTCCTTCGTGTTCTCTTAGTTTTAATTAACATAGAATTCTTGTAAGAGCTTTAGCATTAGGGATCGTAAAGCGGCTTTATTGTCCCTTTGTTTCGTGTTCCAAAACATTTCCATATACTGTCTATTGATAGTCCTGCCTTCTATTAATCGTGGATTATGTTTTGATCTATTCTGCGAAGCTGCTACTAGTTAATTATTTCAAAACATCAAGCAAAACGATTTCTCTGAATCTCATATTGGTTCCTTAGTAGATACGTGTCTCCATTTGTGAATGAGCTAAATGTATTTCCATTTATTCAGTAACAAGTTGCCCTTAATTCGAGAATGTATAAGGATTTTTAAATTCATTCGCAATTAACTAATGTTAATTCATTTTATTTACACATTTACACAAGTGTTACTGTCAAACGAGAATTTTAAAAAATAAAACCATGCAGTATAATTTTGTTGATCAGAGAAATAACAACCACCATCTGGTAGCATTGAATTTTTACGCATACTTTATCATAATTTTTAAATAAATTCCAGAAGTAGGTGCACGTTAATTTAGTTATCATTTTTATTTTAAATTCTCTTCAAATCCAGGATTTATCAAAATTTCGCGGTAGCGAAATTTCATTTTAGCAAATGTCTAATTACCATTTTTGCAATAAGTTCTTCAAATATCTCCCGTTGCTGTTTTTCATGATTTTTTCTATTTGGAGTTGTCGCACGTAATAAAATGAAACTTCCTCTTTCTCTGTCAATCTTGTTGGTGCACGTACTGAAATTGTATTGTGAGACGTGATATTATTTATGGATACGAGAAACGTCTGCTATTCGAAATAAACTGTATATCAGGGATATTCAGTAGAGAAATTATGTTATACTTATATACTATACTATACTTTCGATCGCCTGAACTGAACAGAATGACGCAAGTGTAAGTTACGTAATTTTATATCGCGAGAATCGGTTTATGGGCGCGATAAAGGGAACAAAGAAGTAGAAGTAGAAGCAAAGAAGAGAAAGTAGGAACGGTGGCTGAGCCATGATAAAATATATCCCTTTGCGGACGCACGCACAGTGAAATGAAAAGTTCAAGATAACAAGAACACAATGGAACAATAGCGCGAAACCGAATTCCACCCACGAAAGGTCAAGGATAGGTTTAAAAAATATTCTCGTGAAATCAGTATCACGTTAAAATTTTTCTTACTTTTTTTTCAATAAGCTCTAGTTATCTAGGTATTTCACAACTGACAGAAATATGTAGTTGCTTGGTACAATAATTTTCGAATAACAAGGCGCTCGTATTTTCCTTTCGTAATCACTTCGCGTTTCAGTACAAATAATGTAGATAGCTGTAGCGATACACAGTACATAGTACAACGATTTATTGAGACATTTATTCACATAAAGTGGATTAAAGATGACAATATATCTGTGCAGCTTGTAGTCAATCTATTAATATTATTTATGGTTCTTCTTTATGCAATCGAGCAATGTGAGAGGTAACAGAGAATTATTGAATACAAACTGCAAGCTTTAACTTTGTGTAAAAGGAAGAAACCTTTAGGATATTGTCTCCCTGGAATAATATGACGAAGGAAAATATCCAATTGAACAAAAATACGATAAAGTAATAAGGAAACGAAACACTGTGTACTCGTTTAAAGAGATATATCTCCATTGAATTAAAGTTATAATTTAGCAATACTAGCCAATATTACAGAACTAATTTAAACTATTTAAAGGACGAGTCAAAAGTCTACTATATCTTATTTTGATAATGTGCTAATGCATGACCATTACACTTTACATTTATATAAATCATTTTTTTTTAGTATTCTTATGGCATATTTTACAATCTAGCTCATCTGCTGCAAGAATAACTTTTTGAGTTACAAAGAGAAAGAATGGTTGTTGCATAAAATGGCAATATTATGTCACTTTCCGAGAAACCATGGTTTTGAGTTAGGTCACTGTTGTAGTAAATGGTCAACAACATGGCAGCATTTCATAAAAAAGGATTTATTTAACCACGTAAAAATCCTTGAAAATACCCTCGAAAAATAATTACCTTTTATACAAAGCGCAATCGCGTCGTCAGAACTGCATTGAAGAACCGAGCTCTTCAGAAACGACAAAGGCATTTCATGGCATTCTACAAGCGTCGACGAAGAGGCAACGTAAAGAGAAGTTGAAGGATACCGTCTGATCTCGCTGCTGAGCTGCTTCCCCGTTCTCTCGATGCATGCCAAGGTATTCCGTTTATCCGACCTCGAATTCGCTCCTAACCCACTTCGTGTTCCATTAATTACTTCGATGATT
Organism: Calliopsis andreniformis; assembly: GCF_051401765.1. NCBI lineage: Eukaryota > Metazoa > Arthropoda > Insecta > Hymenoptera > Andrenidae > Calliopsis > Calliopsis andreniformis. Next base: position 8,762,447 of record NC_135073.1, on the reverse strand, counting down.
AACAATGCGATTACGTTTCGAGATCAATTACAGCAGTGACCTCCTCGATATCAAACAGCCGTAAGCAGGTTGAACCCAACCGTGGTGGATTACAATGAAATAGTCTCGCTTGGCATCCGTTGTCAATTATGCGCGCACATAGTGACGCGCTCAACTCTCTCTCTGAGGTTTCTACATGCTGCGTTTCAACGTAGGAAAGCAGGGAGAATTAACGGGAACCTTGGAATTTCTAAATTGAATTTCTCAATTTCTGAATTAAGAAGAAAATCACTCTTCAGTAATTTCAGAGATTGAATTAGTCCGATTATATCTGCTTGCAAAATACCCTGCGTGGCGGCGGGACAGATTACCTCCACAGTATTTCCTGCTTGTTGTAAGAGGCGATTAAAGGGGAAATATAAGATAATCAGGCTAGAAGATTTACATACGCGTTGTAAATATTTTATAAAATATGGATCCTCAACTTGTTGGAGTTAAAAATAGTTTCTTGAGGAGTAACGTTCATTATGAGTTCTTACTGATAAAAAAGGTAATAAATATAACAAAGTTTAGTGTGACAAGAATTATATGTGTTATAGACGTAGAAAAATTTGCAGAATTTATTTAAAAAATTGTATGCAATTAATCATAGAAATCTGTGAGGTGTTCACGTTATTATTAGTCAACGTTTCTTTGCAAAGAGTAGGTAAGTGTTAGAAAAACATGAAAGAGCAAAAAGTTTTATAGTCTTTTACAGTTATGACCAGCATGATAGTGTACATCGATTTTTCATATTTATAATATTTTTTGAGAACTGAAGATGATCTTCAATTTTTTAACCAGAATGCCCCATATTTTTTTATATCACATCAAAACATGCGTTAAGACAAATATCAGAGAAGTATATAGCGAAAAATATTATAAATATAAAAAATCGATGTACGCTATAATGTTGTTTATAGAAGATTGTAAAACTTCCTCCTCTTTCATTTTTTTCTAACACTTACTATTTATGAGAAATACATTGGCTAGTAATGATGTGAATACCTTGTATACAGAGTTCGACAAAATATTAAATGTATTATATTATTTAACATTTGGGAACAGAAATATTTTAAAAAGATAATAATATTGCCTATTAAACAGACATTCATTTAAGTAGAATATCAATAGATGCTAAATTCATTTCTCTATTTATCAAAATATTATAAATTCAATAAATTGTATATAAACTTCTGCAATTGATTATAGAAAATGGTAGAAGTGCAAAAATACGTGCAAGCAAAGGTTGTAAATTTAGTACTTCATATCGCTATCTTTCAAGAGTTCCAATTTTATATATCTAGAGTCTGCTAGGAGCAGTGCAGCTACAATTTATATTTCCCATGTGTCGGTTGAGTGCCTATCAGTGAAACGCGTCATCGCTGTCTCTGACGTTCGTACGATTTTATTTCGCAATTTGCAGATCCATGTTTCCATCGACAATACTGCAATCAGCGGACACAGTGATCATCAAAAGAAACTCTGAAGTTTACGTGTTTGTTTGTGTACCCGAATAAATGACATCACCATTAGATATCATTTGTTATCTTATTATTACAAATTCATTCAATGGAATTCGTTTATTCCATGCCAGTACTTTTCTATCGTGGCATTACAATAATTCTAATTTTACACAGACGCAAACGAGAATTTAGGAAGGTAAAAAGATGGCTGCAATTTTCGTCGTAATTATTTCCCATATCGAGATAGAGGGGAAGTCGTAGAGGAGAGAATTCCAACGTTAAAATGATTTATGTTAATGACGGAATAACGGGAACTTCTGCGCCGTGATGAATATTTATGCAAAGTCCCATATAAACGCTGATTAAACGTGGTTGTATTTAGCTTAACTTAATTTCACGACAAAGTTTACTAGCGTTCGTAATGTTTAAACGCCTGATAAGATGCGTATACGTGTAAATACATTTATATTCGAGCGAAAGCTTCAAAAGGAGAGCTCATGTGTTTGTTCAGATCCAAGGAAAAGTGGTAATATCAAATATAAAATCATTCTCTTGAATAAATAGTTACAGAAGAGAAATAATATTCTTAGAAGGTTTGCTCAGTTACTTCGAATTAAAAAACAGAATGAACATTTTATAGCGAATGTAACTTTCATATGTTCTTTTTCTTACGGCTATCTATTAAATTTGCTTTTATGTTATGGATTTCCCAAACAAAATTCGTAGCTGAAAAGATTAAACAGATTTACAGAATGTTTAGTGGTAACAGACTTTGCTCTTCATCTCGTTAAAAGATATATCAAATTCATTTTGTTTGAAATTTAATTAATCTTTGTGCACTGTTGGAATAAAAAAATTCTGTTGGAATCCAGGTCAAACTTCAAATTTAATTTTAATCTCAAATTACAAGAATTCAGTTTATAAAAAATTCGTAGCAGCAATAGCACTCAAAATGTACGATCTCTTAGAAATGATTTAATTTAAACTTAATTTACACTAAAACGTTAAAATTGAGAATCACGTTATCTAACATAATAGCATTTCTTCACTATTTTTCATTACCATTTTTAATACAAAGTGAATACTTATCTGAAGCAACTTTAAGACTGTCAAACTCATAAGTATTAATTTGAAAAAGTGTATGTTCCCCCAAACCAACCACAGCAACTCCCCTTTTTACTACAACAGCTTCCCAAAGGAAGCGTAGTGACAGTATAGGACGGAAGATAGGATAGAGGCGAATAGATCGTGTCGTAAGGAAAACTGTTTCCTCGGCTCGAAGTTAGAGTTTATTTCATTTGGTGAATTCGATGAGAATGACTGTAACGAGGAGAGCCGAGCATCGTCGGAAAGTAGGTTAGCTGGCTACGTCGAAGGCACCAAGACCTGTTCGAAATTGCAAATATCTGTCGGGCTTCGGGAGCAAATTTTTCAACAGGATCGTATTCTCCCTCATACAAATTGACTCTCTTATCGTGCGCGATCCAAAGCGCGTCTTTTTTCACCCAGTAATTGTTACGATGCCTCTACCCACTTTGGTATTCCCTCCAATTCACTGTTTCTGGTATATCGCTTCGAGGAGCCGTGAAACAGAAGATCGTTCAACAAAAGGGGATAAGAAACGTTTAGATGTCGATTCAAGCACTCCCTTTGAAGACGGGAACGATTTCGTATTTCCCTTGTGCTCGAAAATATTCTGATTTCCCTGAACGTCGGATTTATAGGAGGTAGTGTTATGATAATATACATGAGGAATGCTATGATAGTGGTATGTACAGACCAAATAGTCCATAACCAGCTTATCTCTAAAGTTGACAACGTTAGATAAAGCTGATTTCACTATGTTCTTCTGTGATAGTCATAATTATAATTTAGTAAGATCACTGACCTTCTGTTATAATGAATAAATAATACAGTAGGTATTTATAAAAAAATTCTAATTTGTTCAGTTTCTTAATTTTCACAAGTTATTCATGGATATTTCTCATACCAAATATTAAAAATTGACTTACAATTAGTGTAAATTCTATAATCTGTCAAGGTTTAAAAGTCGTAAAATATTCTCAATGAACGTAATTCTCAATTTAGTGAGAAAATCTAAACTTATACATAACCTATCACCATCAATTATTCAAGTTACTCAATAATTAAAAAAATAATGTCTTAAACCGTATTCCACAAGCTATGGTTCAAATATCCAACAAAAATTCACCGTCACAAAGTATGTATACAATACTACACCCATTAGCTCAGCTTTATACGCAGTCTCTGAATAAAATATTCCCCAATTATTTTCTACAGTGCGACAAATGTACATGACCAAGTTGCTCTTGCGAGCCAGAGTTTCGCCTGACGAAAAGAATCGTCAGCGTCGCTCCGAAAACAGGAGTTACAAAGTGACGCAGACGCCAGATTTCGCAACTGAAACTACCTTCGAAATTACAAAGGCGTTTCGCGTCCTAGAAAACTGAACGAATTATACTTGTCGCCCGTAATTTCGAACAAATTACTCCACCTTTAAATGGGGGTGGCAGGGAGGGGGAATCGTGGTACTCCGAAGAGAACGAAATCCGTCGTTTCACGATTGTCCTGGGGGCTTTCATTTTCTGCGCTCTCTCGACGCCACGTTTCAACGTTAAACGCGACCCGACAGTAATTAAGTAAAAAACGAGCGCTCTATTTATGCGTGTGTTGTTCTATTTGCGCGCGTCGACCGCGCGAGGGCAACGTATCCGTCTCAACGAGGCTCATTGAAAAACGTATCAACGAGTACAAGATTAGGGACCTAAAGTGCCCAGGGGATTTTTGGAACTTGTTGCAATTGGATCGGATTAATTTTGAATTAAAACTGTGTATTCGCTTGTCTGTTCGTACGAAATTAGCATAATTGAAAGAGGTACTGGGGTAATATTATTATTGTGGAGGACTGTTGTTTCAATTAAATTGTTGGTGTTTGGGATTTCATTGTTTTTTTAGTTTCAATGAGACTACATGGCTACACTACATTTATATAAAATTTGTTGCTCTATCTCATGAGTTTATATTCATCTATAAGGGTACAAGTATAAGGGTAAATAGCTGGTGTTGTTTTATTTTAAAGGGAAATGGTATTCCAGTTTTTAGTGAAAAATAATGAATATGAAATTAAATCTTCTGAGGTTTTCATATTTACCAATTTTTCAAAAAAAACCTACACGAATAAATATGGACCAATATTTCATTCTAGTATAAACTTTCAAAAGGGTATAGAAACTTAACAAACCATGAAATATGTACATACAAACACGCGTACTATAGGCTGCACAGTACTGTTTATTTTTAATATGTAATTGAAAGAAATATGAAAGATTTTATAAGCAAGTACAATTCAAAATGTTACTATTAGGTTATCCCACAAAATGATGTTCCCAAAATAATTTTATTCATAAAATAATTAATGCTCACTGTTATGTTTAATTGCAATTCTAGTTAAATATTACATGCTACTACCACTTCTTCCATACCTCGGAACCTTCTTGAATTTCTAAGTTAAAATATAAAACAGGAAACAGCATTGCTTAAGGCACGACCTAACATAAAACTTTATTATAAGTTTTAAACTTGCACTAAAACTTGTCGAAAGAAATATATCTCTCATTTATTAAAAAATGGCAGAAACATAAAATTGCCTACGATACAGAGGGTGAGTTTCGCAACAGTATCACCTAAATTTTCATATAAGCTATTTCTTGCACGAGAAAGTATCAAACAAAAGTTGCTTGGTATCAAGAGAAACATACCAAAAACGAGCATTCCCTCGGCACCAAGCAACTTTCATTTGCAACATTTCTTCACGTAACAAGCATTTTAAAGAAAATTCAAGTGGTATAGTTGCGAGACTGACCCTACAAAGTCACTACTTCGATAGGATCATTCTCTGCTCCCATGCTTTAAGACACTCTATATCTGTCTCACAAGCTTCTATACCCTTTTAAGGAAAACCATAGACCCAGGAGAAGAAGGGTGATTCCCAGCGAACTTTTCGCGACCCTTTCTCGCGTGAAATTAGTCGACTGTTCAACAATGTCAACAGTAATGAAACTTACCGTCCCGTATAACGTCACTTCCTATCTGTTTCCATTTGCTGAAGGTGGTGCCGCCATCATCCGGCGTAACTGGTCCAGTTGTTCCGGAATCTGGTTGCGCCGTCACCATCTACGGCAGAAAGTAGTTATCCCCGTGAGGGTAGAGTTCAAAACGATCCTCTTTTGCCCCGGTTATTAAAGGGGAGCGAGGACCGTAATTGAAGTTGTATTTCGTGATGGTCGGAGGAGTCTGGCAAATCGTCGATTTCTGGAATTTACCGGGATCCTACTCTGTAATCTTCGTCAGAAATGTATTTGACCCTAAGAAGCTCATAGGGGCGACGATTTAGGCGGTACGTGATGCCATTTTTCAGACCTTTTAGACCTTGTAAATTGCGAAACTTAGCGGTGGGTGTTTCATTCACTGTTTCACAAATTCTTAGGTAATTCATTCAGTCGTTGTCTTCTTTCCAAGTTTTCGTTGCATACTGCTGATTAACATGTGTAGGAAATGGATAGATAGAGGACTGATAAGAACTTAAAGGATTAGAAGAAGGAATCGTTACATAACTAGACTGCAGGAACTAGAAAATTAGAGATGAATTATTGCTTGGAATGGTATTTCAATAAAATTTGATAAAAAGTGGATGAGGCGTAAGAAATATGTAAAAGATTGTTCAAAGTGTTGATGCGTTCTTTATAATGGACCTTGTACTATGTAAATTGTAGTATATATAATAGTTTCTCATATATTGAGAAGTTCCTTCTCAAGTGTCTACATGTTAGGAAGCCAAAGCTTTCGATTTCTTAAGTAGCAATTTTCCATCTCTGAGAGACTATTGTTAAGATTCAAACTGAATATAAAGAGAAAATATATATTTTCCAGAATCTCGTTGCTAACATAATTCAGAGGGAAAACTCAGTGCCAGCCACTCGAGTAATATTCCTCGGTAGTCAGCTTATTCCCGAAGGAATCTGCCCTTGGTTCAGAATGACGCTAGGTAGGACAAATAAGCTGACAAGTCGTCAGACTTCATCCTCAGTCCTACTAAAGAAAACAGTTCGAAAGTCAAATACTGGCTGACCTATATTTGCCACAGCCTATTTTTTTCCATTATCACAGGGAATCGAACGCTTATGAAATATCGTTTGTGACTTTCAAGGAACGCTCAGTAGTCGAGATCAATAATATTGTCGACCTAATAACTATCTCGGTCTCGTTCGCTCCTTTTTTCAACGACAGCCGAGTCGAAGATAGATCTCTTGACCTTCAACCAGGTATTTCGAGTAAATAACTCTCGGACGATAAGCAGGTCAAGAGCCAATTCTGTAATCGGTATGTAAATGGTGACTCGTCTGGTACGCTGCTAGCCATTCTCCCTGTCGACCCTGTCTCTGCCAGCTTCCTCGGAGTCTGTCTTGATCGCTGTTCGCTCCTTCAAAGCGTACTGGGTGATCTAAACAGGTCGATGAATTGAGAGCCACGCACACGGGAAGACACGAAGGACCAAAGTGGTTGGGTGTGCACTTTGACGGGCACGCGTTCAAATTAGTTTATTCATGGAAATGAAGTGTAGAGACACTATCAGATGCCATGATATAGGGGTCGAACCGCAATATGTTTCTGTCTGGTCGATACCCTTGACCTCTTGGGGTTTGTATATGTTTTCGGATGGAAAGTTTCTGGGTTTCAAACCCATTTGCAGTTTTTTAACCGTGAGTCTGCTTATTTGGAGTGTTCGAGCTCTAATAAATTTTCTTTATTTTGATATGTGGCTTTTGATCATAAATATAGTGAAAAAAATATCTTATTTTTAAGTGTGATATTGTTCGAAATTCTGCAAGTAATTCAATGTATCTTTATAATGAAAATTGTTTGTTATTTTAGCTTCTCTTTTTGTCTGCTGGTAAAAAATTGCAACACAGCTTGCATTCTACAACTTAGAGGTACATATTCAAGTGCAAAATCAGAAAATTTCTCAATTTTATCAAATACATTATAGTATCTAAAATCAGGTAACTAACAAAAGTTGGATAATTTCGAAAGAGTAGTTTTTTAAACTACTGTAGGGTATTTCTTTTCATGCCCTTAATTCTCAGCTTTAGTACTCCTTAGAACCTCCCTACCAGACTCCTCTAATTACACTAACTCTGAAATTGAACTTTTTCTCAAGGGAAAAAGGGAACAAAAAAACTAGAATTACTTTTCCACAAACAAAAATTTTCTCACAATTAATCTACCTATTAATATACCTACTATAAAAACGTTATTAATACTCCTTCGACAGACCCTGTAAATATATCATCACTGGCAAAGTTCATATGTCACTCCACATCCTCAGATTCTTCTAGAACACCCTATGCAGACAGCTGTTCAGCATCTCCAAGGCTACATACATCGCATCACACACAAGCCTGAGCGTGTCTTGTCCTTGGTCCTTCGTCCTTCGATCTGCGAGGCTAGATGTAGGGGAGGCCTGGCTTTTGGGAGGATTCCAAAGAGGCCGTGTGGAACGCTATCGTAATCCGAGTGCGCGATGGAATCCCGGAAATGCAAATTCGCTCGGGAATATTAAACGACCGATATTCTACAGTGACCTTAGCGTGGGTGATGCATGCCGTCGACGCAGTGCGCCACACCCGCGAGTTTTCGTTTACGGCGGAGAAATGAAAACCCAATCGAACCACGTTCGGTTCAAAATTAAAATTGAATCGAATAGCACGACCTGCTAGGATCAAAATCCCCTATATGAATGCAACGTATGCTACAGAGACGATTCGAGTCGACTAGACTTTTCTGAGGAGTCCCTGCATTTGCGTTTGTATTTTCGGGATTTTGTATCCCAAGGAGTGCAAATTATTGACAGAGAAGCGAGATGGGTGTACGTGGAACATACGATGGAAAATTGTTTCGGAGTTGAAACGCATTGTAATTCTATTCTTTCACTGCGATATTGAGACCGTGAATAGATATCGATCATAGCTTTCTCGGCGGGTGCAAAGTGAAGGTATTGGTTCGTGATTGAGGCTAAATGTGTAGGTGGTATGGAGATTAATGATCGATATTTTTGTTGTAACTTTTCAGAGTGTAGTATTTTTGGGATCGTGTGCTGCGATTAAAGTACTTTGTAGTATTGTAGTAGTTTGGTTTTAGTGTGCATTCTGGAAAGGTTTTCATGAAAATTGTTATAGGCAGGTTTGTTTCTCTTCTTTTAATACGTAGTATGTGTTTTGAGAAAGCAATGCTTCTAGATAGATATGTCTTGTAGATTTTCTATAAAATAGGCATACATTCTACTTTCAAGTGAAATTTTATAAAATTTTGTATAATTTTTACTATCTTTATTCGATTTAGATTTCTATTTCATCCACTTTTTAATTTGGACTTTACATAATTGTTAAAGGGTCATTACTAAAAAATTTAAATATGTAAAAACTACAAAATGTTCGTTATATATAAAAATAAATATAAAATATTAAAAGCAAAGCAGACAACACGATATTTAAACAATGAAAGAAACCTTTGCTCAAATTCTATTTGTTAAAATGTATCTATAAAAGTTTGATTTTACATAAAAATCCGCAGTCTAGTCATTACAAATTCAGACATTTTTTAAATAGAACTTCTACACATTAAAACTAGCTTTTCAAACTTTTTGAATTCTTTCGAAATCTAAAATAGGCAAATAAGAAAAATTAAGAAAGCAATACCTTTTATGTCACTTTTTCCGATAATGAAAAGTTGGAGGAATTTTTGCTGCAGATATCTGTTATCAGAAATCAATTTTTTAGGAAAATTGACGTTCCTTTGAACCGGTACGCGAATGTGAATAATTCCGCGAGTGATAAATTCTATACGCCACATACGATTTGTTTGTGTCAAATTCATGACGAATTTCGTGAAACCCTCATGAATCTTTCGCGAGGCTCCAATGTTTCGTGAAATTCGATTCAACTGTCCGTGCTTTAGATCAAACGAACCCTGGTGTCAGTTGATACTAACGCAAATTCCTGCTTCTATTTAAATAGCTGTTGCTAGTTTCGCTAGAATTGATTTCCTTTATCTCCTTCTAACAAGCAAAATAGGTTATATATTTATTCGTTGTGATTAATACACACAGTTAATTGAAATGGAAGTTAGTATTCACGTTACATCAACTAATTTGATACAATATTGATAAATTGTAATAACATAGAATTGTTGTAAAATATATACGGTACGATAATTTCATTATTCTTTAGATTATCTTTGAAAGTAGGTCACTTGTACGTCGAAATTTGTTTATGTTATTCTAAAAACTAATTACTATTCCAATTACTATTCCAATATACAAGCTCACATAAATTGCTTCTTGTCTTTTATGCACAGTGCTCTGCTCCTTTTCCAATTCTTCACATTTTCTATAATAAATATCATCTTGCATTCAGAAAATAATAAAATAGAAATTAAGTACAGTAGTTGTCAATGAATTTAATTCTGTTCATTACAACTGTCAAATGCATTATAAATTCGACAAAGTGTTCAAAACGTATGTAGTAGACGATATTTTCGATGTTATATGCAAAGGAAGAGGACCCTCTTCAGGTTGTTTCAACGTGATGAAATCTAATCCTCCATACTTGATCCAGGATCTCAACATGGTTTTGAAACAGCGGCGTTTAATCTATACTCGAGGCAGACTGCCAGCAGATAAAGGAGTATAATTCATTGTCAGTTGCTCCTAACTCACGTCAGATTGTCATGATAGGAAGAAATAGGGGCATGTTTCTGCATCGTGACGCCAGCTTAGACACCGTAAATTCACTCTAATCGCGCCCTAAAGGGAACGAAATATGAATGTAACTTTGTAAATGCGTCACAAATTTTCTGGCGATTGAGTATTGCTTTATTTCTTTACTGACATTAACAAATATCACTTTGAAGACATATTACATTAGGATTAGAAATATTTATTGAAATTTTCTATATTCGAATATTTGATTATTTGAGCTACTTAAATATTCTAGATATAAATAATATTTGAATGTTATTCACTTAGTTGATTCAAAACTTTCAATATTCAAATATTCTTATAATGTATTTCTTAACTATCCACGTGCTGAAGTTTGATAAATATTCATATCTATATCTACAAAATATACAAGAAAATATACAAGACATATCTAGAAAATATACAAATACTCAATAATTCATACAGTTTTAATTTCTAACAAAATATTTAGAACTTATTCATAATATTTGAACAGCTACAAAATGCTCAAATATTAAAATTATACAAATAGTCCCATCTCCATTTTAAGTATTCCAATCTTCAATTTACAATTCGCCCGTTAATTTACATTTCACGAAGTAAAACAAAGAATTTCGTTGTTTAACTGTGCAAACAGTTGTTAAAGTCGCGTAAGTCGAATTGTTTCGTTTAAAGAAGAAAATCAGTGGCGTACCAAAGCTGTTGGACTTTAACTGGAACAAAATATAACCATGTTGCCATGCTGGGGGTTTTTACATCGTAGAGCGTGTAACTCACTTCGCCATAAAGCAAGTTTAATCTTATGAACGAGCTAAACGTGGTTACAACATACAACCAACCTACAACTCGCGTCTTTTTATAAGGAAAATATCTTAATCCGAGTTTCAGACGGTTATTTTTACTTTATTATTATTGAACTGGTCACTGCCGCGAACATTTCCTGTATAGATAAGATTACTTTCTTTGATAGACGATAAGATTTACCTTCTACTGTGATACGTGAATGAAATAGCTAAAAATAAAAACTGAAAAGGAGGGTATAATTAAAAGATAAAGAACATCGTGATAAGGAAAATATTAAAGAAGTTATTCGGAATGGCGGAGAATGTTGTAAAAGTTGAAAGTGGGTATTTCAAGACTGAAGGGAAGGTACAGCTGTAATAGGTGAAGCGGTGGTCAAAAAGAAATTTAAACTTGATAGTTTTACAGTATGAAATGAACGTGAATTGCGCTAATACTCAGCTTTATCGCCAGTGTTTTATGTTGATTATTTTGCTTTAAACTCTCCTCGGACCACCACCAAGATTTACTTCAAATGTTATAAGTAAAAATGAAATATTCTACTCCCGAAGTAAAAAATAAAACGGTTCAACTTCATAAAACTTTATAAAATGGTTAGTTTACGAATTATTGGGTTTCCATCGTAATCCTTTTTTAGCTCGCTAAAAGGTGCTTTTAAAACCTATGATCACTGGTTTTCATGTAACGCGACGCTTATTTGAATGTACACATGAATTTATTTAGGAAGAGTTAGTAAAAGGGTGCGGGTGGTCTATACGTTAAAGATTTTAAAAGAGATGTTAAATTCATGACGAGTATCGAATGGTATCATTCAAAATTTAAGAGATCTTCAAGCCTCTCAATTTTTTACAAAATGGAAGTTATATAATTTATTATGAGTTTTTCAGAACTATCTAAAATAAAAGTTATATTTCTGTAACGTTGGCAGCGAACACTGTGGCTCACATACATTTTCCAAGAGGTTATTAAATTCACAGGTTCAGATTTTAAAAATGTTTCATTCTTTATATTTAATTTATATTTAACGTAGAAGCTAAAAGTGTTGTAGACGGCGGAATATAATATAAAGATAATATGAACGAATCTATGAATCACTCTGTTGCAATTGAAGTTTAAATCAATTTGTCAAGCTACTTCGTTTCTTGAATAAGCCTAAGCGCACACCTACTGACAATCGCTGACCGACATTTTTGTCAGTTTGACTAGAGACTGATTACAGACTGAATAGTTCTCCTTTTTCTATTTAGTGGATAAGAAGACAATCGACATATAAAATTCTGTTAAGGCTGTAAGATAAATGCCCCAGGACCCGAATACTTAAAATGTCAAATGTCTCAGTAAATGGACAACCGAAAAACCTAGGCTAAATGCTGATTACAAATTTTATATATCGATTATTTTCTTCTCCACGAATTAAAAAATTCTTTAGTCAATAATCGAGCTTTAGACCGACAAAATTGTCTGCCACCAATTATCAGTAAGCGTGTGCTTAGGCTAAAAGCTTCAATTTTAGGGATTTTGTTAGTGATAAATTTTTCCCTTAATTTTGTTCATACTGATTTTCCCGACAAGTGAGCCGTTATAAATTCAGTGCAATCAATAAAGCTATATAATTACTTGCATTTAAAAAAACAATTTTCTCTCCTCTTTGAAAAATTCGAAACTTTAAATTTGATATTGAGTATATTATTCCAATGAATGACGGTGAAGCTTGCATTCCACTATGGGATCGACGGAAACAGGGGCAAAAGAAAATAAGGAAATTACCTTTTTGACGAAGGATACCACGTTGGCGGGCAACATTTTAAGGGCTGTGTGGCGCGAGGCTTCAGGAGGGAGAAACGGGAAATATTCTTAGCTCCCTGTTGCGCCTTCCTGGGCGTTGTGTTCCTCGGCCCTGATTACCGGCATAAAGTCGTTCTCAGGCCAGATATCGGCTGCGTTCTTGCCCCTTTCACGACGAGATCACCAGAGTGTCCTCGATCCGCCGAAAACAGAGATGCGGCACAACGCGGAGCCACTTGGCTCACCCCTCTGCCAGAAACGCATTCCCACGAGGTTCGTGTTGCCTCGCTCTGGGCGGCATAGAAATTCTACCACACAAAATGGTGCGGACAAGCGACCTGAAACAGACACGAAATCGCTTTAATTAAATTCTGCTTTAAACGTTGCTTCTGATTGAGTCTGTTTCAACTGTTGAATTCGTTCCTTGATTTTTACGCGTTCTGTTCTTTGATTCGTAATGGTTGGGAAATTGGTTCCCTCTCTGCGAGGACAGACAATGCCTAGAAATATTCGATATATTTTTTATGGTATAAAGTTTAAACAGTGGAGATGAAAATAAAAAATGAAAAGTAGATTCTCAGTTGTTCAATAAATGGATTGAAATGAGAAATTTGAATCCTTTCACGAGGGGAATAAAGTCATAAACGTCGGTCCACGTATTCATATATCTTTTGATGTTTTAAATTGCTTCCATTTGGACTGCATTTGGCAGAATAGTAAAGGTAGAAAAATACGGACAGTACATATATGGTACATATAGATATTTTTTAATAATAGTGGGATATATTATTGCACACTCAAATGATTTGCAAGGTGATCTGTATTTTCTAAATAGAAACGATTAAAAGGAAGATTAAATTTGTAGGTTGTTCGCAAAAATATTGAAACATATTGGAACGTCTACAGCAAAGTTACATGGAATATTCGAAAAGGTTCTTTGCTATTTCTTATGTCGATATGTTATGTGACGTGGAAATATCCAAAATGGAACTTTATCCTATTGCTGGGCTCATTGAAATGGAATATCAAGTTTAGATAAGGGATATACTACTGAATATTAACATTATAGTTCCTCATGTCGTATTCATACATTATCTGATACAGAACAAAATGTGACAATACTGAAAAATTATAGATAAGTATATTGTATGCATATAAAAAGTATGCACACGTATGGAATAATAAAAGAGGGTTGATATCGTGAGATTATATTGAATAAAGAAGAATGATGTCAGTATAAAATAAAAAGCAGTTCGGAAAGAATTTAAAGTACGACCATGTTAAAACATAAAGATATATGAAATTCGAGGAAATGAGGGATCAAAAACAATACAATAGCTTTGGATGTCTAGAGTCAAAGGATTTTAAACATGCTTCTAAATAAAACTTTGCAACATAAGATTAGTTGTTTATATAAAATTTCTCACGAAGCTCACGAACTTGTAACTAATTAGCAAATTTTTAATTGAATTTCTATGTTTTATAAATACAACCCATCTTAACTTCGGTTATGAAAATAGTTCACAAGTTTTAATAAATGAAAGAGAAAGTAATCTATCTTCATTTTTTGAACTACCATAGTATTATCATTACAAAGTTTTAATGGTGTACCATATAGACTACCAATACTGTGTAAATTACATAGTTATTACTTAAATAATTAATATAATACGAAGTGGAAGAGGCAAGATATAGCACATAACTATTACACATAATTATATTAATAAAGTTGTAAGAGGTAAAATTAGATGTAATTTTAATATCAGTATTTTATTCCTATTTTTATTTTTAATTAATATTTATCGTTTATCTATGGATAACACGCATATTTCGAAGCACGATTCTTTTCATATTTGACGCCTTCATCGATCCAGACAATTAATTTCGAACCACAAGTCGCTTCTTTCTCGAAGATCGCGAACAAATTCCTTCGAGCACGCGCAGCATCCGAGGAAGAAATTACTAAGGAGTGCAAGGGCTTCCTTGGGATCATTACGAGATAAACTAATATGTGCTAGACCATTATGAGCGTCGTGCTTGAAATTCCACTCCAACTCCATTTTCGCCCTCATTCGACACCTTTCTTCGCCTATAGAAGATGCTGAGTCTTATTTATCATCATTATATTTTTATTTACATATTTCACATTTTTATTCTATTCATGCTTCCCCCCAACACGACGCTCATAACAAAAATTCTCACGTTCAACCCCACGTACACACAATTGAAAAGCTTGTAGACAAAGGTTATTTACTTCCTATCTTCAAACAATGGCGCGAGAACTATGCAGCAGTAACATTACTGATATTGCTAATGTTGACTTATATTACACTGACTGAGCTATCAAACATGGCTTGATACTAATTAAGTTATTAGAAGAAACTAATGTAGAAATTCTAAGTTTCAAGACACCTTACAGCGACTGAATTTTAGGATTAATAGTTTCTCTTCTGAAGAAAATAAAGCACAACTGAACACACTTCAAGTGAAATCCTGTTCCAAATAGTATGACGAACTTTCAGAACGACCTCATAATAGTATTTCAAGCTTCATACGACATGAGATAAAAGTGGAAGAGGAAAGAAGCAAGAAAGGGGTGGAATATATTTTGTAGGAACAGTGGCGAAGTCGAGTGGCTTATGTCCATACATTCCCTCGAATTCTCGCGCACAATTTTTTCCCCCAGAGTTTTATTTCGTTCTCGATATCGGTTCCAAAGTATTCCATCTAAGGTCCGTCGTCCTGCTATCGCAATTTTTATCGATATGGCAGAAAGTTTCTCGGCGCGGCGAAGAACCGCGTCAAGGGAGAAAATTCTGAGCCCCCGACTCGTTTTCAGCCCTCGGCTCTCCACCGAAGGATCCATCGAATATTCTGACGAATACTGGGGAAATATGGCTTTGCAGGCCTTGAGACTGAATAAATTACCGCGAGCATTCGTGGGCGTCGCAGATGTTACAAAGGCGACGGGTGGAAGTTGCTCGTCGATACGCCTGGAACTATATGGCTCGATGGGCCTCTACTTCTTTAGCCTGTGACGTAAAATCGCTGAAGAGTATCAAGTGTGTCGATTACCTTCGCGAAATGCGGGAGATAAAAGACGTAACCTTTGCGTTAATTAAACAAAGGTCACGAAATCTTTATCGATTTCAATTGAGTATAAAAAAGTGGCCTTTTATTGTTTTTTTTTTTAATTAATTAAAAATGAATTTTTTACTATTAATTCTTTACTACTGTGTGACTTATGTTTTATTTTTCTTCTCACCAAACATTGTACTCTTTATGTAACGTGAAATACTTTCTAGCAAAAGTCCAGAATTCTGTCCCATTTCTGTGTAATAACTGATGTTATAACAATTTTGAAAATCTTCCATGACAGTATGTTTTAATTAGAATCTAGCCGACTACATATTCATATCAAAGTTTAAAAACAGAGTGCCAGCAAAATGCTAACGAAAATATGGGACCTTTTTGAAAGATAGATTTCAGACACAAAAATAATGGAAAATATATTCGTGCACATATTAATGTGCCTAGAGATATTTAGTTCTTTATTATTATATACACGTGAACTTTTTTCGTTCTTTTTTGGCATTTTGACACAGCATTTTAGGTAACAGAAAATAGACTGATTAGAAATATTTTAAGTAAACATTTGTGTCAAATAACCAGAGCTCTTAGAAACAAAACCAATTGTGTAACATAAATTATAATAACAAGTCTGCAATAACACGATCACTATTTTTAAATGAATCTTATTTAGTCGAATATTTTATTGAACTAAAAATGGTTCGTTACTTGTCTTCATAAAACTCTATCCATCTCCATTCCAGTTCTGTCGTAAAGAAAAAGTAGCAGAAGTTCATGTAGGAACGATTAGGTTTTATTAACCGGAGCGAGTCATTTCAGGGAGCGTGCACTTTGCATTTCTTTTGCTAGATGATATTACAGCCTACAGAAGCGGGGCGGTCCCCAAGCCTTGATAAAAAAAGAGTTCCTCCTCCTACGCGATACTTCTCGCCCCTTGGATCAATGTCTGCCTATCGCGGGGTGAATCTACTTATCCCGGAGTTATCGCGGCATACATAGAAGTGGAAGTTTATACTTGGAGCTGTGATGCTTGAAAATATCAGAGATCGCGTTACTGATGGTGGGAGATCGTTCGATAAAAAAGAAGTTACAAGGAGGGTAAAAATATTTAATGTTGATATTTTAAATAAGAGAATTTCAAGTAGTACGAAAGATCATTGGTAACACGGCACGGAATTTATTTTTTAGAGATAAACGTGAAATTAGAAGATGAAATACTCTTAGTTTTTGGAGGCAGTAACTAATAAAGAAATGATGGAATAGATGAATGGAAAAGAAGCAATTTCATAGACCTACAGAATAAATATGAAATAATCAAGTGAATCATTCAATCTGTCTAATGCAGCGGAATGAAGCTTGTAACTTCACTCAATAGATGTTTGTTGAGACCAATCGTGATAAATTGCTGTTAGGAGATCGAAGATGTGAGTCTAGCTTCAATTCGTGGATTACGATGTTCAGAAAAGGAAGATAAATCCTTTTCATTTTCTTCCTAAGACGAGATATAGTACCGCTGTCACATCAAAGAGATTATACAAGATTGAAGCACAGAATTTTCCTGCACGCTTCCATTGCATAGCCAAGATGCAATTCTTAGAGAATTTTTTATGAACAGGTTTAGAACGAACATTTTTAGAAGCATATGAAGGTACCTTTCCAATAGATAGAAAATAATATAAATAGCTTTTTACGAAGCAATGAACTATAATTAAGTACAATCGACGTACAAGATATAAAAATAATCATGGAACAAAATAATACAAATATAAATCAAACTTGATAATTAAATACATTCTTAGTTTTTCCAATATTCATTCTCAAATTTTAATACCATGTACTCTGCCAAAGATCTCCATATCATTTTGCAATAATTCTAACTGCACCGTCGCCTGAGAACAATTTAAACGCTGAAGAAAGAAGCTTCTTTCAGTCAACAACTGACAGTTGGCAACTCGAAGTACGGTCGTTTGTACGTTGATTACGTTCAAAACAATCTGTACTGCGATCTGTATAGTCAAACATCTGGCATACTCCCACCTTTACTTGATGCTTGGAAACTACTTGGCGGCTGGCCAAGCACCAACTGTTACTACTTGTTGCGGCCATCCACTGTGGTGCTACAGGATAGTCTTCTTCCTTTTATCAGTGCCTTGGTGGTTGGCTGCGACAAATAGGACACTCTATAGTTTTCAGGCTTACAATCTCCTGGGGTAGTTTTCTATTAGAGAAATTGATATGTTTCTTCACTTTGTGACTTCGAATAAATTGTTGTACTAAAATATTATCGACTATCTTTGTGATAAAATATTGCTTTATATTTCTAATATTGATGTCAGTTATTATTTATATTACATGAGTAACCTTACATTAGTTACTTCAACCATTAAATATTGAATCTAAAAGAATTTGTACGCATAATTACCTTACTTAGATAAATATTTATTTACATAATGTTCGACTCAGACTTCTGCTAATCAGTAATGCGTTTTACGTTTAATTTTTGTCGATTAATCATTCGTCCTGCTTGTTACCTTCGTCAACGAATCGATAAAGACATGACATGCATTATTCATTTCAATTATCGGAATTTCTTTCTCTGTTACATATTAATGCACTTTTTTCTTTATTATTTGCATCAGCCGTCTGAGCCTAGCAGAGCCCACGTGAAAATTTAGGTCAGTGTCACAATTTTTCTCATGATTAACTTCACTGAATTGTACCTATTACTGACAAGGGACGCCCCTAATTTATCTCCTTCCACTTGTACCCAATTTATCAACCCTACAAATAACATTAAACATACTTCTGTAATCACTTTACTCAATTCTAAGTTCTTAATAAAGAAATCAATATTTCAAAAAACAAAGCTCAATTTAAAAATACTGAACAGTATTATGATTTTTCTCTTCTTAGTATATTACAGAATTACTTCGCCATTGAATGGCTCATTCACAGAAAACCGTCTCGAAGAATCTTCCCAAAGAAAGATCATCTTACAAATTATTCACCATTCCCACGAACCGATTACCCATCCCTAAGAAACTGCGAATCTCCCTTCGCCTTCGACTTAATCTTCATACCAACGAAAGAAATCATCCGCGGCCACTTCTCTAGAAAGCTATGAATGTTCGCTCTCGTCACGCCAGACCCAGGCATTTTTACAGGCCCGTAAAGCGATCGTTTCCTCTTATGAGAAACCATTTATGTCGCTGGGGTTAACTCGCGCTCAAAAGAGAGATTAAATGACTCGAGGGTAATCTTGACAAAAGCAATTTCCCTGGCTACGGCGGACGAGTATGGTGCTTCGAGGAGAACCCTTTCCCTCGCCGAGCAAAGACTCCAACGAGTCGTTACGCGACTCATAAACCGTCGACATATTGATTAAACCGCATATATCGCGGATCATTTCCTTCCCTCGGTTAAATAGAGAGGCCGTCGGGGTCACCAGGACGAATCCCTTCCACCGAATATTTCCGACGAAACAAGATACACGTACACGCCCAGTGCATCCGCCCATCAGCGTGTGCGTGCTATCCACTGGCCGACTATCCGGTCGAACGCGCTCTAGATTCATTTTATTCTCTTATTCTGAGTTTTACGATTGACATACGACAAACGTGGAAAATACCCTCGTAAATAACTTTCTTGTGCTATGTACTCTTGCACGCGTTTCGTGGACCTGTCTAATCTAATTTCGAAGTTTAATGCATGACGTTCAAATAGCAGTCGAGTTTAAATCTTGCTGAAAGGGGAGGACAACGATTGAAAGTGATACGATAAGTTCTTTTTCCATCGCTTTTGAGGCGCGTCCAGAGATCGCGTGGACAGTGTTCTGAAAGGAACCTCGATGGCTTGACAGTTGTCAGATTGTGGTTTTAGTTTGGCGGGAAATAGCGGGATTTGGGGTCAGGGGGTGATATATGAGTGATTGGAGGTTGTTTATTGTAGAGAGTTTTATAGATAGTAAAGCTGTTCTCAGGTGAAGGGTAATTGATAGTTTTGTGTATAGTTTCATATGGAACAGTAATTTTTTATTCTTTATGTACAGTAGCTTGAGTTTTCGAATATAACAATTTTTAATTACTAGATTTTTAAATAGTAACTTCAGTATTTTACTTTCATTATTCTTTTTATAAACAAAAGTCTTGAAATCAATTAAATTGTGCAAATATAGTATTAATTAGATTAGTTTCCATTTGATATAAAATTATCAGATCATCGGCGCATGTCAATAAACGTTACAAATGGCGATATTACGTGCTGAGTCACATTAAATGTCTTTACTCTATCTATTACTATTTCTAATTTCATTTCCAAGAAAACAATTCAACAATAAATAAAACACATTCTCGTGTAATGCTTGAATACAAATTAATTAATATATTAAAGCAAATTTGTATAGATATTTATACATGTACTAGAATATGAAAGATATATTGGAAACCATTTACTGAACACTCAGTGTGTTTCTTATGAATAGCAGAAGATATATTTAATAAATGTAAGAAATATCAAGCAATTATTTAAATGATAATTATATACCTATAATATTTCGATGAATTCTCATTCAGTTAAAAGTATGTGACGCACGACACCATGGAATCAGAACATAGGGTGCGGAGGCGTCTAATTTACATAGAAAAATGCCAACTCTAATAATAAGTGGAAATTGGAGTACTGAGTTCTTTCATTTGTTGAGTGTACAAAGCTTACCCAAAGAATGCTAGCAACACAGGAACGATAATATTTCATCGTGACGTGATATTTTTGAAACCCACTCATTCGTCGTATGGTCACTATTCATTTATTTTACGCCCACAAACGACGGGAACAGCAAGGAACGTTCATCCTGACGCGAAAATTAAATGTTTAACAAGAAAATACAGCCCTTGTATATTTTAAGCCTTCTGGTGAATTTGTGAATCTAGAAACATGTGTATCTAAGAGCAAGAGACTGTGTGTCTTGAGGTATAAATGATTTGAATACTAATAATAATAATAGGAATAACAATGCGTTCATTAGAGAATAATATTATAGAAGTAGATAATTTATTTATAATAGTACAGTATAATTAATAAGTAAAGAAAGAAAATTTGCAATTTAGTTGGTATAAAATCTGATTATAAAAGATCGTTTTTTTAATTTCTATTAGCTACGATCAATATTAAAGTAACTCTCTTTTAATCACTACTTCTAGAAATAGCAATATACTGAACAAATCTAAGTAAGAAAGATAATAAAAGACATGAATCTGCGGTGTTAATTAAAAATTCCCCTAATTTTAGCGCAAATATCTGTGCTTTACTAAAATTAGTTCAACAGCCCCTTTAATATTTAATCTAAAAAACGTAATGGCGATGAGAACGTCAATTCCCCAGATTCACTGGAAGTGGTAATTCTCGGAATTTTGGTGGTATTACCAGGTCGTCGGGGCATACCCTCGCTCCTCGTCCCTCGCTAAAAGGCTTTGTGCCCTGCTAGCCATCGATCGACTCGATTAAAACCTGCCAACTGATCCGTGCTCGTTTCATGTTGTAATCAAGTTCAGGTCCGAGGTAAACTTGATCCGAAGAGCAACAGTATCTCTAACTTAGTGCCTCTTCGGTGTGCCGTGAAATGGGCCCCAGATGGTAGAAAATTTGACTTGAAATTCCAATCGAGCTTTCGCGAAACATGTCAAGGATAAAGGCGACATCTGAACTCGAGAGCTCGTCCGAGAATGTTAAGAATTTATCTTATCCGTGATTACGATAAGCAATTTCCTTCGTCAACGGGTTATTCATTTAAAATATCGAGTAGGGAATTTATAATATATGAAGATTCTAAAAACATAAAATAGACATTTTTTATGGGAATGATATCTATTATTGAAGGATAATGTAATAGATCTTGATTGATGTCCGTCCAGTGAACACCAAAATTTGTTTAATGGAAGACTTTCTAAGAAGATATTTTTAGTTACAAACCTGATTATAGGGGATACCTTCAGGAATTTTTTTAAATTATTCGAGAACTGCGTGATGAGTTTTGAAATTATATAATATATTCAAATTCTTTGACTATTACTTATTTTAACTAAATAGTAGTGTATTTATTATTTCGTTGCATAATTTGTTCTTGCTTTCTTATATATTTGTGAATTTTACTTTAATAAAAATATTGATTCGTTGAATGACTTTTACCAGAAATATTAATCCATACTTTAAATTTCTTTCAACCATTGTCTCGGAGAAATATATTAAAAAATCTCCTTTCAATGAATTTTCAGTATATAATCACCACGTTCTTTACAATCTTATATTTCATTTCAGTTCGTTTTTCAAAAATCAGTTGTACAATGTAACAATGAAATAACATTTCTGCTGTTACCAAATAAATTTGATGAGGGAAGCAATTTTATTGTGAATTTACGCGTACATTCGATATCAACTGAATATGCTGATAAATTAAAAAAACTGGAGATTCGTGCAATAATTTAATCCGTTCTCTGAACATGTACAACATGCGTTTTTTAAAACTGCCACAAAACTGAAAAAGGAAGGCGAATTCGGACGAATTTTTAGAACAATCTGTTGATGAAAGCGTGAACTAATGCTATACACGAAATAAAACGAGGTCTGTGAGAACGATTTATGGTTCAGGATTTTCGGTTAACACGTTAATCTTCATGAAACCGTGACACTCGTTTTCCTATCCACTTTGATGTGATCCTACTTAGGACGTGCCTTTCTTATGCAGCTTTGTTGCGTCCTGTCACTATAAAATATTTAAAGAACCCTTTTTCCATGTTACACGTATTATGCTTGTACATAAATGTATCAAATAAATTTTATATAAATCCTACATGCTTTCTTAAACTTTCAGAAAGACCATTTTAGAAATTGAATCTTATTAAGAAGAAATTTTTAATTTTTTATAACTTCGGAAATTTTAAAATAAATTCTGTGAAATGATATCATAAAAGCAATGGTCTGAAAAAAAAACAACTGTCTCTTAGAAAATTATTTTTTCACAGTATTACAGGAATTCAAATTGAAATCCACTTTTCAACTCTGCGTCGATTATTGAAATCAAAATGAAAACCGATAAATAAAAAAATAAAATACATATCTGAGGCTACATTTAAATATTTATAAATCTTTCATCTTCCTAAGTTTGATCTATAATTGACTAACGCCCACCTTATAATTCCAATATGTCGATAATTGTAGTATATGCAAGTGACAAAATTCATCGAGTAAAAAGAGGAAGTAGATAAAAGAGTTTCGAGAAGCTATAAAACGACATTTAATTGAAAATATAAGTTGAATATTTATTTTAGCTTGATCTTTCCTATCTATTGACTAATACCATGCAAATTGCTAATGAAAACAGATCCATTAAGGTTTCCTCAATCAGTGTACATTAAAGAGTCGATTTCTAGAAACAAATTATCGACGTGGACCGCACGATCGATTATTAATACGTTTTCAATTTTGCCCACCTGCAATTTCGGGTTATCAGTGTCGCTAACAATGTTTGTCGATAACTCACACCCACGCATGCTCATTTCGACGTGGTCAGGTAATAACGTTAGGAGGAAGAACTCCCCAGTCTCTTTGCAGACAGAGCAACTTCCTGTTGCATGTATGGTTCCACTGCCACACAAAGGCTGCGGTGTCATCGACAAAGTATTGGCTTTCATTGTTAATTTCGTTTTTTTTTTCCTTTTGTTCTACCCTCGATGGTCACCGTTCCAAATATTGGTTTTTGCTTGGTGGAAAAGCGACGAATTGATTGCGAGCGTGCAACATGGGTGCTGCGTTTCAACTACGCATTAACTTGCAAAATGGTAAAAGATAGAGAAATTCGGAATTGAAGTTGATCCATTCTTTGTAATACTGCGAAAATTTCGGTTCTTGTATTGGAACGAAATTGTCTCTCTGATTGGAATATTTAAAATCGTTTTCAGAATACTTATAATTTATTATAGCTAATTTCTTTGAACTAGACATTTTGTGGCACTACATTGAATTGAATATTTTACGGAGTTCCAAACGTTAACAAAAAGGCACACAGGTCAGTTATGACATCTCAAGTTGATCAGAATTTTATTTTCGCTAGTAAACGGTTTGATAAAAAATATATACAAGTAACAAAAAATAAAACAAATCAATATAAATTGGATTCGATTTAACTACAGCATACAGGTAATTATAATTAGAAGAATGTTTTTAATAACATTTTCAGTTAACTGGGTCGAGAATATCGTTTATTGCGATAAAAACTAGTTATTTAACCGTGTCAGTCGTTAAGCAAATACTGTCATATTAAATGCAGTTGTATTCTAAATAAAGCAAATAATTTAAGCCCTTTGCCCAGTTGATTTTAATTAAATCCATCGCTATTGCTTTATGTACATCGCTTACGTCTCTCAAACGTAGTCAAGAGTACACGAATCGTCTGTACAATCTAAAATCATTTTCAACGAAGCTATTTATAGACGCAGTACATTCAATTATAGAATATTCGATACTGTTCGATATTTTCACAGCATCCCCATGTACAAATGTATTATGTAATATAACATGCATTGAGAGAAATCACATTAATAATAATTTTTATAAAAATATTCTATGCATAAGACAATGGCTGGCGAGAAAATCATAAAACCAACAATATGATAAATTTACACGTAAACATAAAATCTCTTTTAACAGCTTTTAATAATTTGTATTTTTATTATTCATAACTTTACTGAAAAAAACTGGAATGTCTGTGACCATTAATAAAACAGAAGTTCGGTCATAAAATGCGAATATTCGTGTCCGTAACTTGTGCTTCAGTAACATTCAGTAATCAGTATTCTCTCTCTCGTACGTTATTTTTTATATTCAACGCTTATTTTAAAAATGATCTATAGAACCAAGGATTGATATTACAAGACGACTTAAGACGAACTATGATTTTAATATATTTTTAGAAACACAAGTGTTCAAATACTTATAAATAATGAATGTACGTCTGGAGCCATTTTCACAATCACTAGTACACATTTTTTTGTATTTATGAAGTAAAACGTTAGATTTTTGAAGAGCTTAAATTTTTACTTAAAGCTATAAAGAAAACTAGAATTTGCAATTTCTGTTAAAATAGAGTGAGCCAAACGAACTTGTCCCTTTCAAAATACAAAAATCACACAGTCATAACACAAAATTGATAACTGATATTCAACCCTTTAAACTCAGTAGCTCAAAAATAAAAATACATGACTCACTCGTCTCTCTCTGTGACCCCAGCTTTACCTAATCCAGCGGTTCCCCTAAAACCTGCCAACAAAATTACCCCTAATTCCCCGTGACCGACATCCTTCAAACCAGCGACGCGGGCAGTTGAAACATTATCTCAGCTTTAAGAACCACTGAAAAGTTTCAAGCGTCCCATTTCACTGTCGCGACGCCCAGCGTCAACTTCAGCTCGAGAGCCTCGAGATTCATTCTGAACTCGGGGCGTCCTCCGAAAACGGTTCGCGTATTCGCGGATAACAAGTGGAAGAAAAAGCAGAAGGGGTAGAAAAGACGCGACCGTCCTTCGAAAGTTGGGGCAGAAATTGAGTTTATGTAGTGAAAAACGCCCAGGAAACCTGGTTTCCCCTGGACGTGTCGGCCTGTAATGGCCACTGGGAGAGCGCCAGAGAAAAGGGAAAGGCTCGCGAGAATAACGACAAGGAGCAAATGATACAGTTAAAGGGAAACAGAGAGGGCGAGGGTACGAGGGTGGAAGCCAGCCGTTGGCTAGGAAATGGCTGCCACCTGTAGCTATTGATCGGCACGGCGAAGCTTGGTGCGTGTAGTGAAGTTTCCCCGTCATCCCCCTTTCCACTCTGGCCCTGAGATCTACCAGAAAAACGACAGCTTACATCCGTTACATCCGTTGTCTTCGTCCACATCCGGCCTTTCCACCCTTTCCACATGCTCAAGCCACTGCGATCAGTGTGGCAGAGGTTTCGAACCTTTTGCCAGCGTGTTTCGTCTGGGTCGATCGGGTACAATACGTCGGTGCACAATCTGTATTTGCTGGGGAATCTTTGATTGGAGACAGTAGGAGAACATGTCGACTTGCGACCCTGAAGTATCTTCGTGTTCTTTTCAGGGTCAGGTAATTATACAGGGAGGTTCAGTTCTCAACTGACAAACTTTGCAAACACGTTTGGGAGGTCATTCTGGATAAAAAGTGTTATGTAATCCATTAGTCGATTTGTCTTCGTTTTGAAGATATGGAAAGGAAACTGCATGCAATATAAACCATAAATTATTAGATACACTGAAGCTATTGAACTTTTAATTATGATACTTTATTTGTGTGATACTACTTTGTTTAGACTGGTTTAGAATGTGGATGCATTTTCTGATGAACTGATGAATATGTCCAATCTATTTATCGTACGAGCAAAATAAGTCCAGACATATTTGTCAGTTTGTCAGAAAACGCAGACTTAAACAAATTGTGCAAAATGATTACCTCTCGTTTTTATGCACGCAAGTGGGCGTGCTTCCATGAATCGTATCAAGTGAATATTAGGAAGATTATTATTGATGGTATATATAAAAGCAGCCTCAGTATTTCTGTCTATATATCAAAAACAGAAATAAATCAACCCATAATATATATAATATTTTTTGCTCATGACCTCCCAATCATGTTGGCGAATTTTATCAATTGAGATCTGAAACACCCTGTATATCTAGTTTTAGTTGTTGTACTATCTTCATTTGTTACAATCTCGGTTTCCTTACAAGTAAAGAGCTTATAGGAGACATATTTTTGAAGTTATTTTATAAGCTGGGCATTGATGCATTTTTTATCAAAAGTAGGTCAGAGAAAATGAGACAATAAGAGATGGTGACAAGTTCATAATGAGTAGTCGATTTAACTTGAAATTCCATGATCATTTAATTTGAGTGATTTTTGTAGGCGAAGAGGGACTTCAAAAGTTTTAGTTTAGAAATAAAAGTCTCTGAATATTACAGTTCAATTTATCTGCTTCCTGTCTACGAAGTAGCGCTGCGTGGTAAACTCGACTCGACGATGCGAGGTCGATATCGCCTCGTCGAGGTATTGTGCAGAGAATTAGTGTCAGATCTTCAGGGAAATTATTGCGAGCTCGTTACACAGAGGCGTTGGAACGTGTGATTCTTATCGCGAGTAGTTTTCTTAATTTCGTGTGTTGGGAATTCTCGCGCCACGAATGAGTATTTCATTTGAAAGTGACAATTTTTTCAGCTTGACGTGTATCGATATCTTTTCAATTAGCTTTATTCGTCAGATGTGTAGTAACCGAGACAGATAGGTCTATGGTATTTTTAAAAAACAAAGGGAACGTGAATTCTACTGTTTCTGGTTTTCACTCTTTTTCCTGCAATTTTTTTTCCTTTTGGTAATTGAAATCATTTTATACAGGGGAGAATGGTAGAGGTTTAAACGATATTGACGTCAATACGAATGGGAAATTTTTATCTTATGTATTGTTAAATGTCGGAGCTATTCATTCTTTTTTGAGTGATGTAGAAAACGTTTTTTTTTTTTTTGTTCGCGTATTACTACGAGCATTGAATTCTCGTCTGAAAGTACAATAGAATTTTTACTCTGTATATAGGTTAATCCGTCTAATGAATAGACTAGCGAGTATCGATTTTAGGGGAACTTTAAAGAGGTTTATTTGGTAACAGAAGGGAAGTTAGAGGTAAATATATCTCTGGGTAACCCTAAATAGAATGATGTGGTAATAGCACGGTAGTAATGGGAAAATTCTACTTGTTGAGATATATTGAAACCTTAAATTTGTGAAGCTTTTGAATATAAATTGTCTTCTCTTTTTAAGACTCTAATTTAATTTTCTATTTTTAAGACTTAAATTTAATTCTCTATTCTCAAGACTGTAATTTAAGCAATTTTTGAAATGATCTATTATGGATGAAAGTTTCTGTAAACCATTAACATTATTTCTAGATCAGTTAATTGCTTCTACGTCGAAAGAAGTATTTAATCCTTAGTATTCCAGACACTTCATTAAACCTTTTAAAAATATATTTCAATTACTAGAGATGTGAATTAATTTAATGCTCGCGAATTGACGCGTTTCTAATAATTGTTTCAAGTGCATAACATCACATGACTCAATGTTGAGCGATAAATATATGTTACGTAACCTACAAACAAAATTTATATTTTGTTTACAAAGGAACCTAATTAATCTACAAATTTTATACATGAATACTATACATAAAGAATCTTTAGATTCGACGGGGAAAATAAAATTTCAAATTTTCCGAGATTAAGTTTGAAAGTTAGTGTCACCAATCACTAAAATCTTATACTTCCATTAATTTTTTAAATACCAATTAAAAACTTCAGTACAATATTCTTGAAACTTTTTGACAGTAATCGCACATTTTCCTACTGACCCACTAAACGTTCCTACACATCGCATTGCTGAGTTCGAACTACTTCATCCAAGCTTTTAAATTCGTCTCGTAGTAATTAAAAACCGAAGCCACGATTAGGATTTTGCCTTATTATCGCCAGTACAACCACTGTTCAATTTGCCATTTTTCAGTTTAACTTTCCTGACATAACTGTGGTTCTAAGGCAAAACACCTAAGTCACATTTTTCTGTTTTCGAGGTATTAACGTTTAAAATGTTCAACTTCAACACTGTCTTATGGACTTGTGTATTCTTGATCCCTTATTTTTCGATGAAAAAATTCTTTAAAGTCCCTTTTCTTTCTGAAAATATAGATTCCATATTCAAGATGTCAATTAAGAATTTAACTCGAATTTTCTGAAAACGTGACATAGATCGTTTTGCCTTACAACCACAGAATCAAGACCCTAACTCAAATTTTTTGAAAATATGTTTCACCTTAGAACCACAGACATTATCAACACTGTACAACTTACCTAACATTTCTAAAAACCCAACATTATCAACGCTGTATAACCTACCTAATATTTCTAAAAGCCCAACAAAGACGCAAAGGTGGTTCTAAAAAGGCAATTCGCCGAACCCCATAAGCTCATGGACATTTAACGACCTAATACGCTTACGTTAACCGAGCCTCCGATAAAATCGTCCATAGAAACTGAGGCCGTTTCCACCACGCCCATGTTAATCAATCATCCTCGCCACAATCGCGGCATTTGGTTTCATTTCTAGACGCATTGTGAGCGTCGGTTGCAAGCGCCATGCTGAAAGTAGTTGGACGGAGGCCAACAGTCGAGTAGAACGGAAATGCTGGTTGCAACGCGGAGGATTAATAACGAGAATAAAGGACAATGAAACGTTAGCGCGGCGAATAAAATTGAAATGAATTATCACCGTGGATCCGAGTTGCTTGTGGAGTGCGAGCTCTGCTTGGTCTTCGTAGCTCGTGCAACAAATCTGGTCGTTACGCGGTCGCCTTGGTTTCCTTTCGTTTGCACGTGCAACGGTTTACCGTGTTTCTGCCTTTGCAAGAGTACATTTCGAAAGTCATTGTAATCTCGCATCTCCGCGGGAGAATTTGCCCGTGGAATTCTCGGAAGTCCTTCCCGTTTCCTCAGTTTCTTCGCCGTAACATCAAGACCAGGCGGCGATGCTGAATACACCGAGCCACGAGAATATTCTGCCGCTCGCATTACCCGAGACTCTAGTGAACACGGTATGCAAGTTAAATATGTAGGCGGAGAGTACGTTGCGAGATGAAAAATTAGGGGGTTCAGGCAAATCAGAATGGAAAGGGTGTAATATTTTTTCCTTGTGCGAAAGGGGTGTATTTATAATCTAGTGACCATGGAAAAAGGGTGGAGGAAATTTTTCTTGCGTTCTGGGCGAATTAGCTTGTATGGTGAATGAAGAATTTAAGTTGTAAATGGGCGAAGAATTTAAGATAATTCTTGGGTAAACGCAAAAGTTTTGTTCTTTCTTTAGGTCTTGAACTTCGTTTAAATTTTGAGGGCTAATAACTTGGATTACAGGAAGCCCTCGTGCCAGATGTGAAATCGATTTATCTTAGAGTCATTGGGAAATGATTAATAGAAGTTGATGCATTTTAAGAGCGTGACATATGACAGAATCGAGAAAACTGCTTTTGAGCTATTTTTTGTGTGTGAAACAGGTAAACTATATTGAAGAACGCTAATAAAATTGAAATGTTATGAAGCCAATATATTAATTTCGATAAAACTGTCCGTGTAGCTTTTTTGTAATTGGTATGTGTTGACATTTATAAATTCTTTCCATGTTTTATATAATTTCTAAAAATTTGTTCATTGATTGTGGATATTAATTTCTGACTCTTTTTTAAATCTTCCACATTGTGTTCAATCTGGATACTAAGACTGATAGTATCTTCAATATGTCTGTGAACTGTTTTAACCTTTACACCTTTTGCACGTGTACGACCAGCTGCACTCGTAAACGTAGCTCCTTAAGTAACTCCACGCAAAGAAATCTAATGGATTTGAGTCTGGGGAATGTGCTGGCCATACTACAGTATTATTTCTTGGAAAACCAGGGAATTGAAATTCGCTGGAACTGTTGGTTAATGTATGAAGTAACTTCTCTTCCACAATGCACTCCATTTTGCTTTCAAATGTACGTCTCTCAGCAAGTAACCAGAATGGAAGTACATTGATGTAGCAGTTTTCACCCTCGATTTTCCATGCTATCTGTTAATACAATATTGACATTTCCCTCTAAAATATCTCGTATGATAAATCAGGTAATCCATTTCTTTAAATGATTTATTATGTGTACAGTCAATTAGGAAAGTCTACATAGCTTTTGTGAATTTGTGATGTTTGAAAATTTACAGCACTACTTATTAGTGCTTTATTACCAATGAATCGAATTTAATATTATTATTTCTGAAATATATGTTTAATCTTCACGTAATATTTTGTTGATAATTAGCATTGTTAATGTACTCTTATAATAACATATACATAAATTTGAAATTAAGAGTTTGAGATACCTGAAGTACTTGAATGTAAACTGTGTCTGATTTAAGGACTATTCTACTGCCGACGAATAATAGTTCAGATGTAATAGTAGCAGTAGTATAGGTACATCTCTGTATCAGACACAATTTAGGCTTTTAGATATCTTAGATGATTTTTCAACAACTAATAATTCAGAAACGAAATCTTGAACACAATTTTCTCAGTCTTAATTTTTATGACTCAGGAATGAAGACTAAATCAGTATCAACGCAGAATCAGTTTTCAAAATTCTAAAATTTTATTTTGATTAATTTGTTGTTTTATTATTTTCAGTGAATTTTTAAAACTATCGACTGAGTTAATTCAAAAGAATCTTCTAGGAAACTTTTTACTTCAATACAGTTGACAATTCAATATATCTCAGTTTTACTTTCTCGGAAACGAGATTAGGTGACCGCGAACACCTGTCTCTTTCCAAACATCCAACACCTATCATAAGCCGCCTCAAAGCCTCGAAACTCACAAAAACCGTATCTTTACCAAACATCTCACATTTTCTCTTCAAATCTCCTCATATTTAATCGTATCCCTAGAACGTTTCTTTCCATTAGAGAAGAAAAAAAAAGACAAATACTTAATTCGCTGTCACCTCCATTTTCTGTTCGCCATTGGTGAAAATCTGAAAATGTTTAACTTTCAGAAAACATATTAAATTGATTAAATGTAAAAAATATACATATGTTCGCACCACTTTTTTGCTTCTCTTTGCAGTTTTTAAAATAACAGGTTCCTACCATTATTAATAATTATTTGAAAGCTAGTCCAGTAGCGTCTCAGCGTCTGATGCATTTGAATGATTATATTTTTCCCAGAGTGACGTCACACTGGGACCGTTGTCTTTGCTTAGCTGAGCTCCTAGATTTTTTGTACACGCACTATATACATGCTATGTCTAGTAGTATACAGAGTATTTCACGCAACTGGACCAGGCTTAGCTCTTAAGAAGATAGAAAAAAAAGGTAAGATATAGAAAAAAATTTCATTAGACAAACCTGCGTGAAACACCCTGTATATAGTCTAACTTCGACAATGAGTGACCCATACTTCTACCCAGAATCCAGTACAGCGCTGTTCAAGCTCCTCACTCACCTGCTTCCCTTTCTAACTGTTCTGTTACTCCACCAACACATACATCACTCGTAGTGTCTGAGCTATCACATAAACAAGTACATTAGCATATCCTATTGTCCTTCATAGCGTTGCGTCACTTCCTTGAGGAGTGGCAGAGCTCACAGGTCCCCCGAGCCCTCGCTTAGACAGCACTGATCTAGTATCCAAAATTCTGATATCAAAACTCTAATGTCTAATATCTGAATCAAAAAATAGGTTCCTCCGCGTACGAAAAATGTCCCACAGTTTCTGAATCCCCCTGTACACGCCCACGAGTCACGCTTTCGCAAAAGCTGGTCCATTCGAATTGAAATCGACGCGTCATTTCCGCGACGGGGAACGAGATCGCGCGTGGACGAGGAAATCCTCGCGTTTTTCCACCATTTATTTTTCCACGCCTGACGCGCGTCCCGCGGGCCGAATTCCGGCTCTAACGACCGCCGTATTATTTCCAACGAGCTGCTCCGTGCCCGCTGCTGCGTTATCCAAGCCGATAATGCACGTCGCGGAAACGATATTAGTCCAGCGACGCACGTGCTCGACGAGCTAAATTGGAAGCCGTATTGCTGGTCGCGACCGCGCGGATAGATGGAGCGTAACGAAACTAATAGGTCCCTCTCCGTGGCCTTTTTGTTAACAGGAAAAACGGGGGAAGCCCCGCAGCGCGGCGCCGCTTTGACAAATTCCTCGGGACGCGGCGAGCGGCGCTTACAAATGGAATGTACATAAATTTTCAGCGTGGGATCGAGCGACGCGGGGCTCCCCGCGCCGCGGGGAACCAGCGTGTTAAGCGGCGACGTAATCGCGTTCGCGTTAATTTCCAGAAAACTCGGCAAACGAATCTTTGTTTCTACCACTGGGCGGAATTCGATTTCGCGGGGACGGCCAGGGGAGATGCATGGAAATTGGAGCGCGAGATTTTCGCGAAGGTGAAACTTCGCTGGGTCAGCGTGAGCAACATGGCGGATACTGAGGGCGAGCTTCGGGCGTGAATGTTGCGTGAGAGTTTTCTGGTGCCTCTGGTGTCGGCGTGATGGGGTGGTGTGACGCGTGTTGAGGGAATGGTGGATCGTTTTCAGTGAAGTTGTTTGATGCTTTGGGGAGGGAAGGGTTGTGGTAGGAGGGAGTTCCCCTAGTGTAATGGGAATTTTTTAATGAGCATTGTTTGTAGGCCACGTTGACGGCACTGAATGTGTTAATATATGTCGTTCTGAGATGTGGACAATGCTTTGTGAAATTCTAATGGTATAACCAGTATTGGTCCCTGAGCCTATCTTGATATAATTAGAGATTTGAAAATTTCACAGTTTAGAATTTAATTTCATATTCTTTCGAGACATATCTGTAGAACTGTACAGGG
Source organism: Calliopsis andreniformis (assembly GCF_051401765.1). Lineage (NCBI taxonomy): Eukaryota > Metazoa > Arthropoda > Insecta > Hymenoptera > Andrenidae > Calliopsis > Calliopsis andreniformis. The sequence continues at coordinate 8,728,980 of NC_135073.1, read as the reverse complement.
TGTAATAAATAAAACTTTCAATATTTTAAGAGATGGTAGAAAATTCAAATTGGAGCATAAAATGTCCTATGACATTGTATCCAATCTGCCTTCATCTTGCAGTAATAGTGCCTTCTATTCTAACAATTAGGGAATTTTACTATTTTGCAGATAAATTGAGGGACGGAAATAGAGTAAAAAATTCTTATTACATTTTGTTATATCTCATATGATTTATTTTCTTTAAAGCTTTAAAAATTTGTTATCTATTCCTTATGAACATCATGGATTTTTAAAGCTTTGTAAAAATTGAACCTCAAGAGATACGACAAAATGTATTCAGACTTTTTTGCTCTATTTCTACCTTTTAATATATCTGTAAAATCACAGGATCCTGTGATTGTTAGTTTAGCATACAGTTATTGCAAAACGAAGGCTAATTGGACACTGTGTCATAGGGCATTTTATGCTCCATTTTGGATCCTATCACCCCTTGAAATAGCAAAGGCTATATTTATTACACTCTATATAAATGCAAAGTAACTTATAATAGTTTTTATATGTCTGAAATTATTTGAAAATGTTAAAATTTGTGCAAGATTCTGTACCTCTACGAAAAAATTGAAGGTTCCTTCTTATAACACTCACAAAAAACTATTTCTTGTATTTTATTTCATAAAAAACTTCAAAAAAATAAGAGAGATAGGCTTAAAATTATAGGGGAAGTTTCGACTGATTGACTACCCATAACGATTTCAGATGAAACAGTTTGCAACGCTTCACACGAGACACTCTATATGTAAGAGTAAAGCTAAACGTGCAATCTCGCGGAAGTGACATGCAACAGCTTTGAAATTCGATAACGATGCTCTTTGTATAGCCTAAAAGTGAAAAAAATTCGACTCTACATACGTGTATGTATTCTATCCCTGACATAGTATGAAATGTAAATAACTGATGCAAATTTGGACGAATTGGGACACTATTTTGTTCTTAGATCTGATAACGAAATTTCGTGACGCTTTACATTAGAGCACAGTAGTGCAGGTCAATAATAGATGTTCATCATCGACTTGTACTACTAGACCCTAAGGAAGTACCTACGTATTGCTTTTTGAAAGAATTTGTAAATGATAATAGATATTTTACATGTAATTATTATTAACTACCAAATTTGATAGGAAGGAATTATTATAATTAATAAATAAGGCAGTCATAAATTCAGCAACTTGAAGAACGTTTATCAATACTATTAATAGTATTCAAACAATGTGGGATCATATTGGTTCTAGAAAATGAAATATACAAGGCAATTTATTAGATGTACTTTTTAAACATTAAAAGGACAATAGTGAAATTGAAACTGACATAAAATGCTTGTGCTCAGAGAAAAATTGCGTAGACATAACTGACACAGGAAGAATAATTTTTATGAGCAAACTAGGTCCGATATACGAGCTCGCATACAAGATTCTGAGGAGATATAATATTAGCCTTGTTTCAGAGGAATAAATTTTAGATAATGCAGAATTATAGCGTAGTTTAAAAACACGGACGAAATATGTCTGAAAAACATTTCTTTATCTACTACGATGTTTACAAGTTTCTTGTTGTAACTTCGAGTTGTAACCTCATACGCAACAGTGGGTATTTTATTTATTTTGAATTTCTACTGTAAATGAAATAATACTGAGATCTGGGTTTTCTCAACTGAATCTTCTTGTTGAATAAAATCACCAGAAAGGAATACATTTTTTCAATAAGTGTATATTCTAAAATGTTAGACTATTAAAGTTATAAATTATTGAATGCTGGATTGATTTTAAGAGTATTATGTATTTCAGTTTATACTCTTCAAAGATGAAACTGAAAATATAAATATCGAGAAACTTATTCATTACCTTGTTGGTGTTAATCGACGTCAACCACTATCGATCACCGCTTAAGAGGCTAAACTTTCCAGTGTATCCATCCATGTATACCTACTCTACTGCATTAGAACACTCCTTCCTCCTTCTTTCGTATCGAAAAGTCCTCGATAGTTTAGCGAACTTAAATTAACCAGGAAAATCAAGATCTTCCCTGATTCGGTCCTAGACTAATGGATATTTAACTACTAACGCTAAATCAATTAATCTACTTGTGGAGAACACTTCGTCGAACTGACAGACGGTTTCAGCTTTTCATACTTCTGCTATTAGCTTGTTACCGCGCTTATAGCGCAAAAATCCTGATCTCGTAACTCGAGCAATTTTACCTTTCCTTTCATTAAATTAGACCGCACCAAACTAACGCTATGGTAATGGTGAAAGGGCTAGGAGAAACGCGTTTAATTTCGTTTGAATCCTATTGATCCCAGAAACGAGTAATTAAAAGTTAAAGGTCCCCTCTTTTCGCTTACATTAACAATTATCTGCGTTTCCATATTCTTCTTGTGTGAAACTGCTTAAACTATAACATTAAGTAGTACGAACCAATCATTAGAGACAGTTGAACGAATAACTACTGACTTCTACTACTTCAGTGACACAAGTACGATTACTTTGCAAATATTTTATCTTTATTTAAAATGACACATACGAAACTATGATAAACCACAAGAACTTTAAATCTCCATTAAAAAAATTCCTCTTAGTGCCTCAAATTGAAACCAAGAACTCGAAATATATTACCTAACAAACCTCTACCCAGAATTAAGTGTCACAAATGCGTCGCGGTTAATGCTCCATCTAAATCGACATTTAACGAGGTACACCAAACGACGAGACTCTGTATGCTGTACGTACAGTCGCAGAATTTTTGTTTGCCAGCTTCCGACTAGTTTCGCGGTGAATGTTTCCTCTTCGTATGCGGAGGGAGTCTCACGCTCGCGAAGCAGCTTGTTTTTCGGTATTTCGGAAAAAGGATACCCCTGGGTCGACCACGAGCAGAATTACAACGAGACCGAGTGTTTCCCTTCTGTGGGGTGGCTGCCCCATTCAAACGCGCTGGGAAAACAAATTCAATTGGAAGAAATTCAACGACCCCTTCTCTTTTATAATTGCGCACACGTTCGATAATATTTCATCGTTTAAAACGGCAACGAACTCGGTCCATTTGTTACAACGCCGACAAATTTGTTTGCATTGCCTCCGCAGGGGTGACCTCGAAGAGTTTACTGTTGCTGTCCGAGAAAAACCCGTGAATTAAACGTTTTTTCAGCGGAAAACACAAAGTTTCAATAATCCCACTATCGCTGGTGTTCTGGCCGAGTTTTCGCTCAAATAGAGCAAAATCCAGGTTTTTCAGCATGGCCGGAATAATTTATTTAAATCTGCGCTTTCGAATGGAGCTTCGTTCTGCCAACAATTGGAAATCGAAACTAAAGACAGGCATTGTTCGATGAGCTCTATTGTATTAGTATTTAGAAATACCGCGTTTCAGATTCAACTTTTGAAGTGGAATTTTGCTCGTGGATGAAACAATTTGCGAATAACCGTGAAGGAAATTACAATGGTGAGAGAATGTTTGGGTGCTACAATTTTGACCTTTATATATCAAAATATATGGTTATTTTATGAGATAAATTCAGTCTTCGGTGGAAGTAGAACTAAAAATAATTAATGACGATTTAAGACACTTTATTTGTAGTAAGTATTATATATAAATTTATACTACTTATATTTGTTCGGGTCTTACTAGTAATAGTATCAACCTTGTTGAAATAAAATTATTGAATAAAGGAAGTCGTAATATTAAAAAGTGAAATCTTGATTCTCTATTTAGGTTCCATTCTTTTACTTGTATAAAATGTGTAAATAATATATGTAATAATATTTTAAAATGTCCTGTTAAAGTTAACATACCCATATTCTAAATTAACAATCAGAAAATTCCATAAATTTGCAGATATATCGAAGGGCAAAAATACAACAAAAACGTCCTAATACATTTTGTAGTATCTCTCACGGTTTATCTTTTATAAAGCTTCAACATTCTGAGATGTTCGTAGGTAATGGAACTTGGATTTAGTGCTTCATTTGTGCTCCTAGCACTCTTTAAGGTATTACCACGTGTACTGTTTACATACTCGCATACTAGTAAAGCAGTGGAATCCTGTATGTGAAAATCTGAATTTACATAAACATTTACAGTCTGATTACGCATTATCTGATTGACTTACAATTAACTCACAGTGACGCTACTGCATTATAATTGTACCCACAGCATTCAAAGGTTATTCTTCCCTAGTTTCTGTACCTATTATTACAGTCACAATTTAATCATTGATAATTGCTAACGTTCTGTCTCCAATTCTACTCTCACTCATTCCTCAACCTTTCATTAAACTCATTTCGAGGCATCGATAAATCCCCGATCGATCCAAAAATAACTGCCTTGGAACTCCTTTTAAGCATCCCATCAATAATGCAATCGTACGTCACGCCTGAGTCGCGCGACGACGCGATCTGAATTTCTCAGTCGGTCGCGAGCTGACTACAAAAATCCAGTGCCTCTCTATAACGATCACAGGTAGTTTGAGCATGTAACGAGTAATCGTGAAGGATCGACGGGCCCGTTAAAGAATTAACGAGGCTATTAAAAGGCACCGATAGGTCCCTCTATTACCGAGGTCATCGCGATCAAATAAAGTGTTGTCTCGCAAAGGGCACGGGGGCCGTGTCAAGGGTATCAAAAATCGAAGGGCAGCAGGGGAACGAATCAGATAAAGCCACTGGCCGTCGAGAAAGAGGAGAACAAGGGGACCGACTACGATAAAGCCGTCATAAAAATGTTGGAAACGATCGGGGTGGGTCAGTAGAGGGTCAGAAGTCTGATCCACAACCGATAAGCCCTTGAATTCACGAGCTCCGTATCCAGCGAGCAACACACGCGTTTGCTTAACGCATTGAAAAGTTATGGGGTTACGAAGGGCCGACCTCTCCATGTTTGGAATAACATTATTCGAAATATTCTGCACAAGTAACGTATCATTTTATTTTACAGATATTTCGTTTTTGGATGAGATTCATAACATTTCTGTATTTCGTTTCAAGAAATAATTTTGAAGATAATTATCTTGATAGATAAAATAGTAAAATATTCGATATTTTAACTCAATCTGCCACGTGAAATTTAATTATTTTGTTTCCTGATTTTGATACGAGAGAATAAATACATAATGTAGTTTACTATTTGAAATTATTATCATTGTGAAAATATATCAATGTGCTTCATATTATCAAACAACGAAATAGAAAACAAGAATACAGAAATAATAGTCTTCATTTCAAATGTTTTCTCAAGTCTGTATGTAAACAGTTCTGAATGAGTGAGATATGTATTTTGAGATATGTAATTCAAACTGAAGATATAAAGTGAACTAAATTAGCAATAATTTCAGACAATTAACTTTGTGCTGACGAATACTGGTTACAATAAAGAGAAACGTTTGCAAATGAAGTAGTACGAACCAATAATTTCAGACACAAGCAAGGACAATTCTCGATCCCAACTACTTTAATACCATACAACCAACTCGTACTCATTTCAGCAACCAAATGGTTAAAAGTATCAAACTCAAAGCTTACTTCGCTTAAACAATTATTCTTTATCTTCACCTGAAATAAAATTCCCTCTGGTTTGACGAAGGGTGGGTCCCTTCGCGTGGAAGCACAGCGAAGCGGTCTCGCGTGACCCGTGAGTCGTGGCAGCGTCGCGCGACCAGATAATATCTAAAAAAGAACCAACGTAGACCTCCAGCTCGCGTTTACAAACGATACCTCTGCCCAACCTCTTTTTTATCGCGCGTCAATCGTGCACGAAAGACAGCGACGAATTAGGCGCCGAAAGACGGCTTCACCCTCAGTCCCGCGCGGCTTATCGCGGAATATCGACGATAACGCTGTATCTGTCTCGAGTTATCGCGCATTCGAGCGTGTACTCGCCTCGAGCCCGCTCCAAGTTTCCCGTATGCATAATCAGCCCATGTTTTCGTAGTCGATCGCTCCCGAGCCCGACGGAAAGTTACCCCGCTTCTTGACACGCTTACCGAGCGGTTATTTGTAAGCAAACCCCTCCTACGTGTTTCTATGTCTCCATTTCGCCTGCGTTTATTGCTGCTTCGGTGTGGCTGACACTGCTAACGGCCATTCTGTTTGCTGTTCCGCGAAGTTTCGGCCGTGTTGCAGTTACTCTGCTTTAGATCGCTTTGGGTACTGATAGAGTAACGAGGATTGCGGGGGATGCGATGGATATTGAGCTTTGATAGAATCTGTTTGGGGAGTTTTAGTAATCTGTTCATTTATTGTGTTGCAAGAATTGAATAGTTTTGGTATATTTGTATTATGTGTCTTGATTATGTGGGGGTGTTCGATAACAGGTATTAGAGATTCTAAAGAATCATTTTGTAGAGCAAAATGGGATGAAAATAAGAAATAATAAAAATGTGTTTATAGGCCTCGTTTTAGAGTTATTAATTGTTGAGGGTACGCTTAAAATTCACGTGAAAAGTGTTTGATTTGGGACTTATTTCACTGAATTAGCTATGTCTGATTTGCGGTTTATTCTACTGTCTTTGTTAAGCCTGACTTGGGATTTATTCAATTGGTTTTGCTGTGTCTGACTTGAGACTTACTCTACTGATTTTACTAGGCCTGAGTTGGAATATATTCCTTTTACTCTGCTGTCTTACATGGGACTTATTCTACTGACTCTGTTATGTCTGACATGAGACTTATTCTACTGGCTTTTCTGTCTGACTTAGGACTTATTCTACAAATATCTGTGTCTGACATAGCCAGTGCACGTCAGAAGTAGAGCAAGTTCTCAAGTCAGACACATTTCACACGTATACTAAGTGTCTTCTCAGCAAATTAATAACTCTGAAACAAATCTTCAACCGCAATTTTGTTATTCTTTATTATCCTTCTAATTTGATACATCACAATCTATTAAGTAACTTGTATATCATGCAACAAACTCTTTTTCCATCAATGAAGAATGTTATTCAAGTAGTATAGTAGTATAACTGATAACACAATTTATATAAATAAATTTCTCTAACAAAACACGACTAATACTGTACCTAAAATAAACAATTCGAAATTCTGCAACACATTAGTTCCCGTAAATTATATCTAAATATTTTTGACATCAGGTACTAACAGTTGAATTAATACAACCACACCTGCTAAGGTTTAAATTCTAAAATTCACTTATTTAAATTAGTAGAAATACTACGACTCCGTTATACAACCTGAGAATTAAATTTTCCAATGCCTTGCACCTCTTGGGTTTAACATAAAATTTTCCCCATGAATATATTCCTTCAGCTGGATATAGGAATTCCCCCGCGACGAATTAACTCGTCTATCCTGGTTAACAGGTAGAGAAACTCATACCTCTGCCGTGACAGGCCTATCACAGTCCTCTCGTCCCGGAATCCTCCAATCGATTTGGATCGAAACGCGAGCACGTTCGTCGTGCAGCTAATGCACGATACGGTTGATCGAGGAAACATTAAATTTCCTCGACGTACGAGGCGGAAAAGACGGAGTTGCTGGCTGTCGATGCGAGCAGGAGGGAAAGAGGATTGAATTCACCCTCCCCGCCTCGAGTAGCGCCGCCAAAAGGGGTGGTTTCGAGGTCGAGGGCTGTCGACCGACCTCGGCCGATCGATATAGCTACAGGTGTCCGAAACCCTATCCGCTCTGCTCGCCTCTCCTTCGCGCAAAACTGTGCGCTCGGTCGGCTTTCGAGCGCGTTTAGAGTCGACCGATCTGCCGTCTGGGACTGTAATCTGTTTCGAACGTTAGGCTTTTTTTCCACCCTCGACGACGAGTGTTCCTGCCGCGGGGGCGTCGCGTTTAAGGCTTCTTCGATCGTTCTAGCTACAGGTGTTCGAAAATACGTCCTCTGGAGTCTCGTACAGGGCGTTTTGAACCATGCAAGGCTCTTTTTATTGTTACTAGAGAAGCTTTATTGTTACTATCTGCTGGAATAGGTTTCGAGTAAATTTTGTGTTTACCTTGTGATGCATAGTGGAGGTACAGATGAGCGATTTTTAAAGCCTGAAGTATCACGAATGTTAGTTTCATTTTCTATGTGGATGATTTGCAACGAGGGTGTGAAGGTTTGGTAAACTGTTTGAAAACTATTTTGATTAAAAATTTGCTGAAAGAAAGAAAAACAATTGTAATTTATTAATTTAATTATTGCAGTACTTTATGTTGCAATAAAGGACATTATATTTATTTTTGAGATTAGTAACATTTAAGCGAAAGTACTTTACTACATGATGGGAATAACTTTGGTGAGAATTAGTAAGAGATTGCAAACTTTTACCGAGTAATGTACGACATGCAATTTACATTTAGTCATTAGAGTTGTGTTTTTTGTATAATGTTTCTTTTGTGTTTATTGATTACTTAATCCTTTCTTAAATTTCTGAACGGCACTTCCTGTCTATCTTGTGATTTTATTATTAAATACCTATTAGGTACATTTACCTAAAAACTGGAAATGAAACATATATTCATCTCCCAGATGACGTATTAAAAATTTCTTGTTTACAGAATAATCTACGAAGAGGATTAATAAATACTTCATTCATAGGTTCTTCAGATTCAAATGGAGAAAATTCATTTTTACTCCACAGTTAGAAATTAGCAACACTATCTAGTCCATTAAATAACACAAATTATTTAAATTATAGATAATTCAGTGAATTTAAATTCAAAATAAAGTGAACTATTCAACGATATAAATCAACAACCTTCTCTGCGCTGCACCACATTAAATTTCTAATTTACCTTAAAAGTCAGAAAAGGACTGTCCTAAATTTTGGCCACTTACACGTACAAAACTTATCAAGGTACAGTGAGCTATCTTTTAGAGTAACCCATGAATCTTTATCCGAGTCCCGTTTTAATGAAATTCATTTTACCTAGTCTTGCTGGATTTTTTTAATGTTTTATCTCGCAATGGAAAAAGCAATATATCCTAGTTCACATTCGCATACCTCGCTGGCAAGAAGAATTTTCTTTCTCTACATGCGTTAACCGGAACTTAGTGAACCTGTTAAACACGTTTCCTGTTCAGGAACTGACACAGTCCAAAGGTGTTCAAAAAATGTAGGTCGAGCGAAACCCACAGCGACAATTTAGCATGCAAATTATTGACCAAGGCTGCATTTTAGCAGTGAATACGTTAAGATTCTTGCGATCTGCATTTCATTTCAAAAGGTTCAAGCTTCCAGGATGCACCATGAAGGATAGTAATGTAGCTGTAACCCCTTGGCGAATATTTAAACATTTATTCGTGGCACAGATATGAAAAGCTACTGACATTCGTGTCGATCGTTCTTGTTGATATATAAAGTTGGCCTTATCTACAAGATTGTATGCCATTTGGGGTATTTTAGCAGAGAGATGTAATGTAACTAAGTAAACGTAATTAAAGATGAAATTTTTTAAAGAAGATAAATATCATTTAGAATGTAGATATACGTACTTGAAGATTCACAGAATGAAATAAAAAAAGTTGTCCACATTTTGTAATTTCAAACCCTTTCTAGTTCACCTATAATGAACTCCAATCTCATTAATATTAATCATCATCGATCCCACACCATCAATAGTAACCATTTCCTCATTCAAAAATACCCAGCGCCCCTTCTCCCCATCTACATTAAATCAGTATTTAATTTTCCCTTTTTCGAACGCAGCAGAAGCGACGAATGCGACATATCTTACATCGTTACATCTCCATTTAATCACCACCGCTCTTTTCATCGTCACAAGTGCCGTTAATACAGCCATTGAAGCAGCCTCCGGAAGCCGAATATTTCGAAGCACGAATGGCGCGTTTAGCCTCGTCAGAAATCTCGCTTCACGCGCGACACGTCAAAATGGCTGAAAGACGAAGCTGGGTTCTAGGGTCAGCTCCACTATTTCTTTCTTCCACGCGATATGCATCGCGGATGAGCCTTTGCATACTTTCCCTCGTTGCATCGCGCTGCATCTCCTTCGTGACGCAAGAGGCGCGCGCGCGCGATAACAGCTGCGTATCCGAAGGAAATTGAAACGCCCGAAGGTTCGCCATCTGTCATTACCGCGGATGCGATTGCATGCGTTGTTATCGATCAGCCCGCTCAAAAACAACGCTCAGCGTCTGATGTTGCGTAACGTCAGTTATATTCTACTTGCTGGTCACTTGACACGAGGTAATAATAATAGACGTTGATAGACAATGAGCGGCGGGGAAAGCTGGGTTGCGCAACCACTAGTATTGGTACGAAATTACCAGCGTTAAGTACTGTGTTATCTTGATGATTGTAAATCTGTCGGTCGTGTGACCGATAAAGCGATGAAAACGCTTCGTGAGACTTCGATGAATTCTGTGACTGTGTTGGATGCTTTGTTTTCTTTCAGCGTGTTGTTAACAGGCGCGAGCTTTTTGTAGTTCGTTAGTCACGTGAAGATTTGAGGCTCTTTTAGTGTGAACCGAGGTTTGGTGGAATGTAATTTTTCAAACTGTTTTGATATGCAAGGTGTTCGATAAGAGGTGTCAGAAATTATAAAAGGTAATTCTACATGTTAAAATGGAACTAAAATTGAGAATGCAAACCTCACTGAGGTTTTGTTTTAGAGTTATTAATAAATTGTTGAGAAAACGCCTGAAAGAGTAGAATGTGTTTGACGCAAGTCTTATTCTACTGACTTCGCTGTGTCTGACATGGCTAGTGCTAGTGCGTGTCAGTAGTAGAACAAGTCTTAAGTCAGACATGCTTCATGCGAATCTTAGACCCTTTTTTCAATCATTGCTAACTATGAGATGAAGCCTTAATTAATGTCTTATTTCACTTTATAGAATCGTCCATTAAAATTTCTAACACCCATCGTTGAACATCCTATATATGTTTTATACGTAACTAAATGTTAACTAAAATGGGATATACTACCTAGTATTTGATGGTTTATCATGAATGAAACAGATAAATTAGGTACAATACTTTTCTTTAAGAATATCTATAATATAATATAACTCTATTAATTATTCTTAGCGATGTGCTGTGATCTTCACAGATAGTTTGATGCATTAAGTTTTAGAAAACCTTGTACGCTAACACAACACCTCAGAAGAGTAATATTCGTCATGATTTAGCAATCAATACGTAATAAGGCGGTTAATGGCGTCAATCGCGCAACAGGAGCGTGGCTAATAAATTTGTTCCAATAAAAGCGGGAAGAAGCGACATAAAACCACCCCGACGTTTTATTCGCGTCGGCGTGTATTACTACTGGCAAAGTATCGCCCGAGGGACATTAAAGGGAAGGATATTTGACGTAGGGCGTACGCGAAAACGCATAATGGCTCCTTCGATACCATCGAGGGCTTTTTACTTCTGCGTCGATCCGACCGAGCTGAGCCACAGCGCCTCTCTCATGTTCGCGATTTATGATCAGAAAAAGGCGCATAAATATTAGTTCTGACGCCGCGTGGGGATGAAACACGTACCTGCGACGGTCACGAAGAGAATGTAAGAGGCACCCAGTCACAGTAAAGGAGATTTACCATGGCGCACGTAGACTTCTAATAAAATGGTACTTGTTACTCAACCGAAGGACCTGTTATTTCATCTGCACGAGCACTCGTTGCTCCAGCCCAGATGCCTCCAAGAACCGACCGTAAATTTTTAACATAAACGCTCTTCTTGCTCCTCTTCCTGACCTGTGTTCATTGGAATTTTACTGCGCGTTAATGCTCGCCAGTTGCTACCCTGCTCCACTTGTAGTGACATATGGAACGTTTGTAATAGTGAAAAGTAAGAGAACTATAAAGAATATAGGAGTAAAGTAAGAAAATACAAATTGGGATAACGAAAATATTGAGGATAACTTTTCTCATGTTTAGCAAAGTGGATTCTATGTGTTTTGTTTTTGAGACATTATCACTGATTTTGAGGGTTCTTTGAAAACTATGATACTATTGAATTATAATACTTAATTGGATCTGGTAGCATATTTGGGTTATTGGAAGTATACAATTTTAATAGTCAGTGTGGTACTCTAAGCCAAGTTTTGTTAGAAGATGCTTACTTACTACTAGAAAAATAAAGCACAAAATATAATATTTCAAATAATGAGGTGTTTGAAACAGGTATCTATTCTGTTCTATTATATATTTCTAATTTTAGAGAAAATAAATATTATTTAAAAAAACACGACCTAATCCTCGTAAAATGACAAGTGATTATGAATTTATATAACTGGTTCTTAAATTTCGATAAACCTATGAATATCAATCAAATAATCTTAATTCTCACTTGAAATTTGTTTTTAACCAAATAACATGTAACTTATTTATATAATTATTTTATGAAGAGTTTGTTTCTCAAGTTATGATTAATTATATTACAGAAAATATAATTAGTGTTCTTAAAGTATTAAGAAGGGATTAAGTAAAATTTATTAATATAACATCAATTCTTCGATTATTGATAAAACAGAATGTCAGGCATGACATAAAATGATCGCTATTTAATTACATATAGAATACTGAATTAGCATGTTACTGCGATTAAATGATTGAATACGCTAATGTAAAATGATGAATGTGTATTTAATGATACTACAGCAACCACTTTAATTCATTAGAACGTGAAAAATAACGTCTGACCAACATACATCTATGTATCTTTCTGTTTCATGTAATACATTTATCCTAAATCAACATGAAATTAAGAACTACTCTCTGTACACTATTATTCCGTACAGAACGAACATTGCGTGACATGTTAACAGGTGGTCCAAGCTATAGAATCCTTTCCATCGACTTTTCAGGAATACTCATGTTTCTTTACCAGCAAAATATATTCTATACTTTCTAGAAAAAAATTGATTTCGATGCAAGTAATAATAAATGTTGAAGAGCTAAGAATAATATAGAACCTCTTTTTTTAGGCAATTTTTCCAAAATTACGTGACTTTCAAATACTGCGTTAATCTAAATATTTAGGTATTACTTGTTACAAGTACACATATTATTTATTATTAGATCTATTAATTAATCAACAGGACTCTGTATTATCATTTCCTCCTCTAAATAGAAAAAGAAGGAAAGTAAGGATCTCTAAAAGACAGAAAAAAATAAAGACAGATAAGAAAGCACGTAATAGTGTTTCAAAAATACATCACGTGTAACAAATAATAGTCACCTCAACAACTCGCTAGTTCTACTATCAAAATGGAAAAACGAATTGTCCTAGATTCACAGCAAGTTTAACCCCTCACTTTTCATTTTACAACTCACATGTGTCCATCGTGATAAGCGAGCTAGCGCCATAAACGTTGCGTTTGATCCAAAAAAGAGATACCGTGCCGCTCGAAGCTATTCAGTAACGTTAAAACAACAATTACCCCTGAAGACGCAGTTATCGTTCGTTCATCAGAGCAAATCCATTCGCGAGATCCCTTTGAGGCAACCTTCCTCGGAAGCAAAACTTTCTCGCAAGCTCGAGAAAGTTTTTCGTGAATGCTGTCCTAATGCAAGTGGAACTCCCACCGCAAATAACTCTTGTTCCATTATGTGACCCTTCCAACTATGCGTTTCTTTTCTAAAGGACTCTTCTATTCTCAAACTTAGAAAATTGTTATGAAAACCAATCACTGAAAAATTGCCAGAAAAACAACATTTTTTATAAATTTTCTACAAATTTGATGCATTCAGAGTACATTCTTGGAATATTAAATTAAAGTTGAAAAAACTGACGACGTCATGCAATTTCTATGAGTGTTTTTGTTACAGTATATTAGTCAAATCAGACATAATACTTTAAAGACAGTTTTCTTGATAAGCCTTCCTTCGAGATGACACCCTCGAAATTTCTGAAACTAATGAAGTCGATTTTATGAAATTTTACATAGATGTAACGTAAGTAGATGTTTTTTATGAAATCACAATTAACGTGAATCTAGAGACACTACTTTTTGTGTAAAAACGTTAATCCATCCTTTAATATAATTCTGCCACCCTTTCCTGAAGGTACTATTATCTTAGCAATTCTTAACATTTTGTTTCTTTCACATTGCCAATTCTTAATGTTCTCGCTGTTTCAATATTGGATCAATAGATAGACAGAAATCAGCGACAATTTCTCTTCCACTGTCTCCTTCGACATCCTACAATTTTAGAATATTTAAACTTCAATCAAACTTCCTATCAGTTCTCCAAAAGTCTACAAATAAACACACAAACTTTGATAAAACTGTCCCCAATATTTACCCCTGAGAAGAGTTCTAAATTTAAGTAAATGACATCGTAGCACGGTTTTTTGACGCTCTACACTGAAAGACTCCTTAAGTTACAAGGTGACTTATATTATACTATACATCCCCTTTTTCGTACCAAGGTGACGTTCCAAGGGGAGAGCCATTTTTTTCGAAGGGCACTCCTGTATCAACGGAACTCTGGCTGGCGGGTATTTGTTTTGCTCGTTAACTTAGCGGCCGTCCTTCTCTTCCCACTGTTTGCAGCCTAATTTCAGAGGGCGAGTCTGAGGCCGCCTTGCTCAGAGCCGAGAAGTGGGTCAACCGATCATCATGTTCGCGTCCATATTACGGAGAAATAGGAAACGCAAGCGCGTTCTTTTATCGATCGCCGTATCCTTCGCGCGCGATGGAGGGAAAAAGCGGGAGAGAGATCCTCGAACAGCTTTTCCGATCGAGTAATCACCGGGACAAAATTGTTCCCGTCGTTGACAATCGATCACGATACGCCGCCAGTTGGTGATCTGCATGCAGACCCTGCTCGCGCGCCCCTCGCTACGGGGCGACTCGGGATTAGTGGTCCATCGGGGGTGATCAAGGTGGAAGATCAAGGTCAAGAAAGGAAATTGATATTTAAATCAACTGATACGAGCTCGTTTGAAATTTATTTTTCACTAGCAACTGTTTAAAAGTTGGATGATCTGACACAATGTCCTGTCTACGAAAGTAGCGTGTTTGATATCATGAATTAGGTACTGTATTAATTTTAATGTAAGGGTGATAGACTATTCATGAACTGAAATCGATTTGCTGAAAGTTTGATGTTTACTGTGAATTAAAAGCATTCGGGAAACTCTGGATATTTCTGAAACTGAATTGAACTAAAATTGAATTGGGGGCATTAAGTCAATCTTTTTTTCAAATTGCGTTATGCATTGTATTACGTTGTTCATGTTTTGATACAATAGATGCATCAGATAAGTGTAGATACAGGTTCAAGTTTAATTGTAGATGCACGAGGTCTCGGGCAAAATTCAGACCAAATTTTTTTCAGAGAAAGAAATCTAATGTACAATAAAATTTGCGATAATATTTCAGAATAAAGGAACTTTTGCAAAACGAATACTGAGAAATTAATGAAAAGGTGTGAATTAAGGGTGATTAATAAAAAATTACTTTTAGTTTAATTTTCTACAAACAAGGAAGAAAACTTACATTATTTATAGAACAATTTGATATAACTACTGCGCAAAGGTAAACATATGGAAAAATGTAAAGTGGTAAATTTGCATTCAACCACAACGTAGCCGAAAGGTTAAAGGTTCTGTAATTGAAAAATAAATTAGGACCGTGAGTATACTTGTTTTGGTATCCACTAGTATGAGTCGGTTGACCTATAATTCTGAATCACCCTGTAAATGGCGAGATTGTTTGGCCCTCCGAACGATTTCGAGCATTATGAAGATGCAGTTGCCCGGGCTCGGGTTATTAATTGGCTGCTTAACTCGATTTCCGATTTTCAGCGACTGTTGCGAAATGCAGCGCAAAATTGACAACGAGGTAACAATGAAACTCAATTGCTGAGAATTTATATTAAGCAGATTCCATCGGATTGTTTTTGTCGAACATTATTAGCTGTTTTTCGCTGTTCAATTAAAAAGAAATTAAGTGCTGCATATAATGTTCAATAAACAAGGCTTTCTGCAAATTTCAGAATCTAAAATTATAGTTAAATAAATATAAGCTTTGAGTAGTAAAATGATCATATAAAATATATATTTAAATTTAATTATCTGTTATTATGGCTTTCAGCCTATTTCGAATTCTAAATCGGCGAAGCATTATCTATAATGAACTATTAACAGAATCTCTATTGTTGAAAAGAATAAGATTGAGTAGATAAATAGACTTTTACAGTGCTGCAAGTAAACAAATAAGAAGAGAATGTTTTATACTATTTATGTATCTATATTTTAGACTTTTAAATAAATTTTTACGATTCCACAATTGCATGAAATTTTGACACAGCTTCCGCCAATCGCAGAGGAACTCAAATATCGATAACAATTCCAGATTAAATCTAATATGAATACAGTACAGTATTCGAGCAGAATCGGCAATTCGAGGATGAGTATTTCCCAATTTCAATGCGCGAAGATTTCTCGCGTCAGAGAGTCTAAGATTCTCACCGTTTCGGTTATTACTATGATCCTGGAGGATACTAGATACTAGTATATGAACCGTGAAACAACTGGAGGAAAGCGCATCGAAAGGGAAGCTGGAGCGAGAGGGAAAATAAATGAGGATGTTCAGCAGATCGCGTGGCCCGCGACGAGGAACTAGGCCAACTGGTGACCTTCTTGCGATAAGTAACCAAGGTGATACACACCCCCGTGGAAAATTATAACGGCAATTCACCAGGAAGGCCAGTCATTCGTTCACTAGGAATTGTTAACTCCAAGTGGATCCATTGGTTGTCGATACCAACTTTGTCACACGGTAAAACGTAATCTATACTTTTATTGGATAAAACTTACTAAAGTTTAAATATATTTCTAATTACTAACGTCTAGTGATAATATTTGAAGTCATGATTTCATGTAATTTGATAGATATTGAAAATTATTGTGTGATACTTAGGTCACCTAACATTATTTTGGTAAGACAGATTTCACGAATAGGAATGTGAATTTTTAACCCTATACTCATAAAAGATATCAATAAAGAAGTTATTTTCTGGAAAATCTGTCTTTGAAAAATGTTTCATTTATTTTAAACAATTTCGCTCTATCTGTAAAGTATAAATGTGGAAGAAACGCATTAAAAAGATACTACAAGACATCTAAAAGAGTTCTGAGATAATGGTTAATAAATAAAATATGGATGAAGATTTTTAAATGGTAACCATAGATTGGCATTTTTCTTTGCAATCAGCATGAAAAAGTTCAAAAATGATTTTCAATGAAAAGGACGAACGTTTAGAAGAGAAAAGGTCGAAGTTCCATACCATTTTTCACGGAAACAGAACTTGAGTAACAATTTACAGTTAAAGTTAAATCGAACGTAAAAAGTGAAGATACACACCGCATAAGGTACAGTTGCCTAGGGAGGAGAATATTTCAGCACAGTAGGAATTTCACACATTGTTTTATGGTACATTTCCCTGACGCTTTCGTATGCTTCATCCCACCTTTCTGAACTTTTTTTATTATTTACTATGCAACCGAGGTTCAAACTACATATCTACAATACACGTATTTATACTACTTGATGATTTACATAAAACTTGTACAGTCAAAATGGATTCTAAAAATAATATTTCAATTTCATTTTTGTAAGCTCGACTGAAACATAAATAAAATTGACAACACACATAATGTTACATTACTATCGCTTTCGTTCTATTAAAGTCCTTATTAAATAGAATGTTACAAAAACTTTTAAACTTAAAATTCTCTTAAAAGGATGATTAATTTCAAATTAAATCCTTTACGTTTAAATTGTTTAATTTCTGGAAACTGTAGAAAAATATCGTTTGAAATGATATTAGCACAGAGTAATAAACTGGCAATCCATGCACACATCTTCAGTTAGTCAAACTATATCAGACCCAGGAATAAGAGTTTCATGAAATCCGGGATTTTCCACTTCATCGCGTAATAAATTACGCAATTTTTACGTCATCTCTGGTCGGATTATGGGAATAATTAATCGGATTTAGGTTGATTGGTTTCGATCCTATAATCCCACCAAAGCAGAATTTTCATTCAAGAGCGACGAATATCGTCCGACGAAGTGAGCATAACGAAAACTCTGTTAAATACTACATGCGTAATGCAGAAATTACGTTATAAAGAAACGAGAACAAGGTTGTTCGTAACGTTAGAAAATATTTAGTTAGAAAATTATTTCAAGGTTCTAACCTAGTAAGTGAGTCTGAGACTAACAGAGAATTGTTAATATAAGCGAAAGTACCTGTTAATGAGAAAATTACAAGGTAAATCCATACTAATGACTGAATTTCATTATCTCATCATTTTGGAAGTATTTTTGAAATCACGAGTAATAAATTTCGGAATATGATTTAACCAGTAAATTGCTTCAACAAAACTTAATACATTCATAGATTAATCTACGTACTTTAAAAAACTACTTTACTGTTTAAGGAATCACTCACGAGTCAATCTCTTAAAAATGAATTTTTCGTAAAAATTACTCAAATGTACAATATTTCATTTTTTAGATTTTCGACTGAAGTTTTATTAAAAGTCAAGACCATTAAATGGAATATCCTGTATAGATAGCACCTGTATTCACCTAAAATAAAGAACTGAAATTGGATCCACCTTAATTGTTGGTAACTTGTTTCAGCTCGACACGTACCGAGACGTGTTTATTATAAATTTAGAGAGAAAATTTTCTCGTTTCGAACATTGGTATTAGTGTTGAACATTGCGGTTTCTCCTTCGATCGAGCAGCACGACGCCAAAGGTGATACCGTAGCCCGTGCTAAAATGTCATGATATCAGCGTGGTAAGATGTCAATATGTCAACAGCGACGACGTTGTCACGCGTGTTCGAGTTTATACCGGCAACGAGCGTGTTCAGTGGCAATACTATAACTAACGTTAATTCGCGAAAATGAGAAAGTGTCAATCTGTCACAGCGTCAAAGCGATACATTAGAACGCTACCGCGTGGTTGAGAAAGTTGTTGCTCAAAATCTTTCATAGATCCATTTACTGAGAATACACGATACAGCATCGTCATAATACGATACTTCGATTGCGAAGGGAACGCGATCCCTTCTTCCTCGGGGAGAACAACGTCCAGACATTAATATTCTTGAAAATCTCTGAAAAACGAGATCCACGTGAATATTGCCATTCGTTCCTTTAGAAGTTTTAGGATTGCACAAGGTCTCTTTTGTGTGGTATAATCTGCAGATTTACGTGCATGTAAAATAAAATAACTGATTTCAAGAAAGAAGTCATTGGATTGAGAGCTTTCGGTCTTTTTGTAACTTTTTAGATTTGTCTGTAATACGAAATGAGTAGAATTTTCATTATAGTCAGGTATTTAACAAAGGGATCAAGCAAACCCTCTTTTCCTCTAATTTGTCGACAAGCACAGTGAATACCGAATTTAATACCCTTCATTAGCTTTTCATGGACTTCACTTACAGGCTGAAGCTAGAAAGGAACAAAAGGAGGTCGCAGGTTTTTTCAAAGGACCACATTTTCCTCTTAACTCCAAGCTGTAACGACACAGATTGACAGCGTTGCCTTTCCCATGGAAAAAGAACACGCCTTTCAACGAGGGTACCTTTGATAGTTCCCAGCCTGCCAGGGGGATAACGGATCTGTTTAATCTAAGACCTTCGACTGACACCTGCTGGAAACGTGCACGTCTAACACGACGTCAAAACCGAAAACTCCCTATACTTTCACGATATTAAAACACGCTCCACGAGCTCTTCTGACATGAAACGTGTACGTCATTCGTGCTGCTGTGAAATAAGCACGTCATTTTTTAAAGATTAGTTACAAACGCTCCTGCCGAACAATCACACTGAAAGTTTCGCGAAAAAACCTACATCCGCTGAAATGTCAGGCTACCGATCATTCAGCGCGCTAAAAATACTAGAAATATCGGATTCGTGTCCACCCACGCCTCCTCATTTCGGGGCAGGGAGACTCTGCAGGCGTGCAGGGGGATCACCTTGAACGCGTATCAATGATATGCTTGATATGGAAAAGAAGAATAAGTCTTCGAGATGTCTCAATACTATTGAACTTTTTCTAGAGGTTGTAGGGAGGGAGGTGAATTACAGTCTTCATTTGTTTTACCTCGCGGTTTCTTAGAAAGTTGTTATTGATAAAGAACATTTAATTGGCGATATCGTAATTAAATAACCAGTATGTTACTACCTTTTTCGACGCCATTTTTATTGTTATTATATGACAACGTGAATTCAGGTTACACTTGAATTCGAACCACTTGAACACAAACTTGACATCAAGCTACTTGAATCCAAGTGCCTTTAATTCAAGTAACTCGACTAATCTAAACGAGGCTTTAGGGATCTTCCTAACTTAAGTGTTAAAGTCAACTGAACTTTTTTCTATTCCCTAAACATTGATTAAAGAAGCCACAAACTTTTAAATTAATATGTTCATTGCTTTGCTTAAAACCCATTTCTCATTCCTCAACCGTCCTAGTTCAGAAAAACACTTAATGTTGCGATCACTAGTTTCCTCATACAAGACCAGAGAACTGATTCAGTGTCCCAACCGCTATCAAATTTCGTGCGCAAGTAGAAAAGAGCGCGAAACAAAGGGACCATATTACACAAACGAGCGTTCACCAGCAAAGGAGAGACAGGAGGCGCGAGTACGCGTGAGATTTCCGCTCTTTTCTCCAGCGTCGTCATCGAAGCGACTCTTTTAGAAGAATTGCTGGAGACAATGGCCGCGTTCCGTCACAGTTACCGCGTCGCTTGGTAAAAGGCAGCAACTGGGGAGATGGTTGGAAGGAGCGACGTCAGATGTTTACCCAGGGGCTGCTCGCGGGCCCTGACGCGCGTACGCGCGGGAACAAAGGAGAGCAGCGCGGCGTGCGCGAGCTGGTTTTCAACTCGAGCGGAGTCGGATTAATTTGCGTTTTCGAGATTGTAAATTCGAAGTTCTCACTAACTCTGTTACACACTCCCCCGCGAAAGAGGCGCCGAGATGGCAGCGGCGGACTAATTTCTTGTCGAGACCCCAGGCATATTTCCATAACGCCTTTCAACAGCTCGTTAGCTGTTGCGTGTGCGCCAGCTGCCGACTCGAGAGAGTGGAACTTTCGAATGGGAATTCGCTGTTTCTCTTCAGTCGAGCACTGGGGAGGATTTTTGGTTCCGCTTTGGAAGGTTTCAGAGGATCTTTGTGGCTTTCGGCGAGGATTCCTGGAGTGCTAGAATCTTGTAAGGTTGAGTCATAGTGTCATGGACTAATACTGTATTAATATCTGAATCGATGAGTTAAGGAATAGTACAAGTCCACAAACTAGATTTTGAAACAGTTGAGCCCAACATATAGTAGTGTACATTTTACATACCTGGATTCCAAAGTCACAGTTTATTAAGTCTACTTATTTTTTGTGTAATTTTGAACACTTTAACTCTGGAATCCGGATATAGTTTTGAGATTATTTGCAAATGGTGTATTTTTGACTCGTACTATCCTTTAATTCACCAATTTATATACTAATACACTGTCTGTGTAATATAATCAATATAATAGTACTCTTTCATAATTAATGGGTTGAATGCCACTCGATTTTCTGATATTCTTCAGGTCCTTTCATTTACAGTAGAATTTCGATTCAAATGTTTCGAATTGCACTTTTACCAGATTGAACTGGAAGAAGCAATATGACTATTCACTATGGTTATCAAATTCTTTTTTACTCTTTTATTATTTAGATAATGGGATTTGTTCAGTAGTCAATTGGAAAATAAAAATGGGAAATATTAGTACAGAACAGATTCTATTATTTTTTTCAGAAGATATTGCTGAAATTGTACTATGGATAGAAAATTCAAAATTAGATTAATTTTACTTAGTCAGAACAAATTGACTTTTTATGAATGAATACAAATAGACATTAAAGTGGTTCAGTTAAATATAATTAAACGTGATTACATTTAATGACACATAACTGAATATTATTATATTTCATATGTATTTTAAACGAATTTAACGTTCATCTTTTTTTAACACGAAAGGTTAAATATTATACAATATTATTCACAACTTGTACTATTCATGAAATCCACATATTCTACTTAAATGCTACTACACTTAATATTGAACATCATTAATGTTTACGTAATACAAACTGTGTGACATGAGAAACAATCATCCTTGCTTTTTAGTATTGCAGTAGTATTACGTGACATAATCCCAAAAGAAAAATAACTTCCCCTTGAAACCGTTTTTTTTCAACATTCATTATCGTTATGAATGTAGAATACGAAGTATCGTACACCTGCTACCTCCACATTTCTGCTATTTAATTTTAAATTTACTTTTTCGTTGTCTCGGATAATTATTGAGTAAAAGAAAACAAATTCAAAGAACTCTAATTGCAATTACCGCTAATTTTTTTTATAAGAAAAAAAGTAGTTTCAATCACGTTACTTTGTACAATCTGTCTGACCACTGCTCATCTGTTTCCACTTCGCGTCATATTTTCTATTATCTTCTACTACTTGAATCACATAAATCAACTTTGGCTCAGTATTTCTTCTAAAAAATATTTTTAGTAAATGTTAGATTGAGAAATAAATATCTTCAGAAATATACAAAAATTTAATTAATATAAATTTCTGTTTAAATAAAGTCAAATCAATAGGACAAGTATACTACTCGGAAGTGAACATTTTTCTGCTCTGTTATATTTTTGGCTTTTTCATTGTTATATAACACAGCATGGTATACTCAAAAAGCAAGCATATCCTTTCCATCAAATTTTCAGTACATACAAAGAGAATATTTAAAATTTCAAATAAAAGGATTCTTTTAAAATCCACATACGCGCTGAAAGTTTAACTTTGATCAGGAAAACCATTCGAAAATCAATTTCGAACGCGTTGGAAATTCTCTATCTAGAACTTAAATCGAATCGTTGGAAAATCGCTTCCCCACAAAAGTGCCGAAAAACACGAACAGAAAACTTAATCATGGCGTAAGTCCCATCTACTAGGTAAACTTTCCGCGTCGGCAAAAACGCAGAACCATCAAGAATCCGGTAAGCCCTTCAGGCGATTCCAGCGTACGATTTCCATGTCGATAAAATCGAGAGAGATTCGTGTGGAAAATTACCACAGCCTTTGGCAATTCATTAAACCGTTTGACATCTTATAATTGTATTTTTTTCGAAAACATCCTTTCACAAGGAAGAGAGTGACGCTCCAGCAAAACTTTTATTTTGAAAAACTCGTTAGGATCCTGTCCCAAGTAAACATTAAATAACACTCGAACAATTTTTTTAATTGCTCCTGCATGTTTCAAAATTGAAGCTCATGACCTACTTCACTTATAAACTTCAATTAATTGAGTAAGTAACGGTAACTTAATAACTGACAGGTATTATTAATATTGACGTTTAATTTTGGAACGGACTGAGGCATCCGTAAAACTGAATAAAGAATAAACTATAAATAACTACATGCAAAATCTAAATGAGTTTCTAGAATAAATATGAAAGATATTCTTATTTTAATTATTTTCGAAGTGAACTTTAATTATTTTCTACAATATCATATTTTTGTAATATTTTCAACTATTTCATCAGTTCTGTTTATCTTAAAATGTGTTTCACGGGAAGGGTATTCTCAACTAGATGTCTGTGTAAAAGGTTGCGTTATTTATAATTGCTTGTGGTTGCATCATAGAAAGAAATCTAAGAATAATAATTGTTAATGATACTCTAGTATAAAATAATTTAATACGACTGGAAAGAGTCGTTA
This sequence comes from Calliopsis andreniformis, assembly GCF_051401765.1. Taxonomy (NCBI): domain Eukaryota; kingdom Metazoa; phylum Arthropoda; class Insecta; order Hymenoptera; family Andrenidae; genus Calliopsis; species Calliopsis andreniformis. Next base: position 8,705,236 of record NC_135073.1, on the reverse strand, counting down.
AGGAACAGAATACGTTTCGCTTTATGTCAACATAGGTATATATTTCCATTTCGAATATCTTTGTCGTTAAATAGAGAGTTCACTAAATCACTAAATGTTGATTAAGAACACTTGTGAAATACAAAACTACACTCATTATCGTTCGACACCCATCCACTGCGTCCAAGTTAGCGAGTGGGAATTCCGAATCGCACGGAGCACCCTCGACTTAACAACGCCCTCGACAGTGAATTCTTTCGCTTTGAGATTACACGATCAAATTATTGTACTTAACCCTATCTCACTGCAGGACCTGTTACATGCGTTGCAACACATCGCACGCAGGACACTGGCAAGCATTCGTACTATCATTCAAGCACTTTCGTCTCTTGCGTAGCACTCCATCCAGCATCGATTTAATAACACAGCTAATAATCGAACCCAGAACCAGCGTCCTTTCAAAATATTTCCACGCGAGGGAGATGAATAGAGGCAAGAGGCCTCTTCCCTGACTTTCGATCACTCGCCCTAAGGAACGAGGAGCCGCGAGATAAAGGGGATCGAGAGGAGAGAAAGGCAACAGAATGGAACGTTCCCCGGGAATCGAGGAAATGGGGACGGAAATCGGTCGATTAAAACGGTATCAAATCCATCTCGAAATTACGTTGCATGCGTGGCTCGGTTTCCATGGAAAACCGCATATTCCGTGGAATATTGGCCGAGCGACCGAAAGACAAGAGGACCTCTGACCCGTTAATTACCGACCCATCGATTCAGCTGATTGAAAACTAATCGTGACAAATAAAATAGGAGAAGAATCGATTGTCCAGCTTGTAATTATACGCGTTGCTGTTACAGAGGACATGGTTCGGGCTGCTTTTCAATCGAGCCTAATCTCACGTCACGGAGAATTCCCTGTCGAATCGACCCAGAGCGCGCGAAGTGGACCTACGCTTCGAGGCAGTTCAGCTTTTGTCTGCTTCTGGTGTTCAGGATGTAGAACCTGAGACACGATATCGTTCGTTCTCTGATGTGTTATCTAGTACCACGAAGCGAATGACTAATAGCAGTTTTGCGTAGAATGCTTCTGTAATTGAAGCTTAGAGGCGTTTTTCTTGATTCGTGTTAGCTTTTAAAAGAAAGTTCGTTTGTCCTTGGTCTTGTAGGTATGTCGAATTGAAAATTAGAGCTTTCACCATTGTGAATGTTAGGGGCTGTCTAGTGCTTAATAAAAATCTCGTATCAATATTTCATCAGCGTTGCAACAATATTTATTAAATTGCTGGTTGTGGCTCAACGATCCATAGCACGAACATGGTCATATTATGTATAATAATCAACACTGATGAAACGTTAGGTTAAAGTTCCTAGTAGACGTAGCTTACAAAGCTTTTCATAGTAGCAACTGAATGTATAGTCAGCTCATTAAATTCTGATCACACAAGTTACAAATGCGTCAGCGATCTGAGCAATTCAATATCTACAAATGGCGCATATGTGAATCTACAGATAAAGTGTAACAGTAGAATGACATTGTAGAGCGAAACAATAGAAGTCATGTTCTGAATAATTTTGAAGTTATGTCTATATCAAAGTTTTGAAGATAAGATTTGTTATTTCCGCTGAAAAGATTTTGTTTAAAGTGATACCATATCAGTACAAGAAACGAGGATACAGTGATACGTAATAATGATAATACAATTTTTATTATATTCATACTGTAGTATAAAGCAGGATACTACAGTGTTAGAGAACAGAAGGATAGAAAAATATAATATTGCTATACAGTACCTAAGATGTAATATAAAGAGGAAGATTTCCTATGATTAAGGTCAAACCTATCCCAGAATTATATTCATAATTTACACCAGATATTCAAGTTTAGAAGCTAATCGATCAGAAATTAGGATATATGAATTAAGCCGATTTGCTTCAGAATTTCAAATCTATTTTAACGAATTTCCGTGACCCAATTACCTAAACAACATTACGAGCAAACTATGGTCGACAGGAATAAATAACATCTAAACACGTTTACCCACAAAATCTTCTCCAACATTGTAAAACTAATCTCGTCTTCTAAGTCAATAAACCATTCAACGTAAGCCACAAAAATCCATTACGACTGATCTACTCTTACACCTTATCTGTCTCACAATGAACCCTAAACGCCCCCAGCATCCCACATTTGTAACCCCGACAAAATCTAGCGGACTGCCTGAACAGTACTCTTTCACTACAGCCCTGTCCCTCTATTCATCATAATTCACAAAATCATTCGCGTGAAATAAGTTTCAAGGTCACGTATATCATCTAGATCGTCTCAAAGAAAACAGAACCGAGCCTCTGATCCTCTAAACCGACTCGAAAAACATGCCTCTCAGCTGTAATCTCGCGAACAATCAGCTCTAAACCTATAACAGTGTGACCAGAGTACGTTCGTCGAAAGAGCTCCGCGAGAGCTCCACTGCGACGAGAGGCAGGGCGATTCGAGTGGTCGATAGAAGCGCGCGAAAGCATGTTAAGAGAAGCCGGAATGACCAACCTGTTACTTGGCTGCCGAGGTCTCCCGTCGCGAGTGCGTGCGTTCTTTCGCTCCCTCGCGTCCGCCAGCTGCCCCACTGTGCGAGGTTGGCACGTGCTCCTCTATCTACCAGCCGTCGTGACCAGGGGGGATGATCGGTGTGCCCCGGAACTCGCGCGCCCTTCGTTCCCTCAGCGAGATCCGCGCGTACGCGCGCGTCGAAAACACGTCCCGCGCTGCGCGACGATGTGCAACGCTGTTCAGCGTGTCAGATGCGCCTTGAGACGTGCCTGTGCGGTCGAGTCAGGACAGGGGGTCGCGCATGCCCGCGGCAGAGGAAGTCGCGCAAGAAAGTGAAACTCGCGGCGAGGACGAGCGAGGCTGGCTCGGGAATGGGGAAACAAAAAAAGCGGAGCCACCGCGACGAGTCCACAGCGACGATATCGTCGGGCAGGCTGCCCGGCTTCTACTGCCCGGGTCTCCTGTTCCTCCCACCGAGCGAACCCACCCTCCCCACCGTTTCCCATTTCTCCTGCCTCTTCCTGCTGCCTCCTTACACCCCCGCCGACGAACGCGCCCGCCGAAAAAGCTCGCCTACTCCGCCGCCCCTGTTCCCTCCGTCCTTCGCCATCTGCCCCGGCCTCCTGCCCCTCTCGCAACCCCTACACATCCTGAACCGCTGCCCTTCCTGAGGTCCCCCGACGCTCCTGAGTTCGACTCGCAGACTCGAACTACGGTGCTGTCTTTCCTGCTCTTTTTCTCCCGCGGTGTCTTTTCTTTCCACCCCGCCAGCTCATGGCGCAAGCTCGTCCTTCCTTGTACGGGGGAGGGAGGGGGCAGGTTCGGGCAACCGCCAGGAGGAATATCCTCGGGAGGGCCCGAGGGAGCGCGCCTTGCTGGCGTGCCAGAACGCGCGGGGGCGGGTTACAATGTGATCTCGGGGTGAGGATCACGGTTCTAGGGGATGTTCCGAAAGTTTCTTCGCTCGATGGGTTTAAAGAGGGAAGGAAGCGTGCTCGGTTATTTTTGCACGGCGATGGGATTGAGCTTGCCGGGGGATGAGGAGGCTTGGGTATTCTTTCTTTTTTTGGATGTTGAGCGTGTCGGGGTAAAGAGGCCGCTGGAAAAGAGTTTTCTGAGGGTAGTGATTAGGGTATTGGTCGATTGATGATGGATTGGCGTTGATCTTTTTATGCGAACTCGGAGGGTAGTGCAGGAAGGATGAAAGCGGGATACGGAAATGCTGTTGGTGACTGGGTTTTGGAGTTAACTGTATTTTTATGGAAATCGAGTGGCGAGTCCTGGATGGAAATTTTTGCGATTCTGATCGTTGGAACGTTCTGAAATGAATAGAAAGAGCTTTCGGTTAGCAGGGAATTTATTTAATGATGACGTATCGAGATGTAAGCTACGTTATAGTTATTTCGAAAGCGAAGCTCTTGTCTATGTGGCTAGTTTTTGAGTTGAGACGAAGATACAGTGAACTCTCAATATGTGAGCGTCGCTTGGAACTTGTTGCAGATAAGTACAGATTCTTCGGCTACATTTTCAGGAAAATTTAGGGTGAGTTTCTAGATATTAATATAAGTCAAAAATCAAGGAAAAGCAATGATTACTGATCAGTAATTTAGTAGTAGCTAGAAACGAAGCTGTGCCAATAAATAAATGAAAAGTATAAAATAATATTCTTTGTTATAGCAGACAACTATGTTTATTTACATTTTTATTGTTAAAATTCTTCTTCATTATCTTAGTATGAGGATAAGGCAATACGTGTAAGTAGAAATCACTCGTATGTAGTCAGACAAGCCACCAAGCTGAAGTATAGATACAATTAATAAAATTTTAATACCTTTGTTCGAACACTGCCTTTGCTACTATAGCTCCTAAAATATTATATAATAAGGCAGTCGAAAAAGTCATGACGTATTTTGGCAAACAGATGGCGCTAGTTCATTTTTGAGGTACTAGGGTCATTTGTATCTATGTTATTGCTGTCATTTAACAGTTGACAGTTCTAGTCTCATTTTAAAAAACAATTAAGCAATTTGGTTGAGTTTTGGAAATTTTACAAGGATAAGATAGAAGACCAAACTGTGCATTTTCGCCATATTTTATTGTTCCATTTTCGCAAAGGGAAGAACACGCGTCAAGCGTGTGCAAAGTTGCGTGAAGTTTACGCTGACAATGCTCTACAAGAACGTCAGTGCCAGCGATGGTTCAAAAAATTTCGTGCAGGTGATTTTGATCTTAACGACACTCCTCGATCAGGGAGGTCCACCGAGGTTGATGACGACAAAATCAAGGTACTAATCGAGTCAAACCAACGTTACACGACACGAGAGATTGCAGAAATATTGAACATCAATCATTCAAGCGTTCACGACCATCTGAAGAAGCTGGGATACGTAAGCAGGCTCGATATTTTGGTTCCTCATGAACTCAAATGCGTCATGACCTTTCTGACTACCTAATAGTAAAAAATAAAGTAATTTAACTATATGAGGCAACGAATAATTGCATTACCAAAAGAAAGTGATATAACTGGGAAAAGTGGATTTCAGAAAATCAGTAACAAAATTGTTTCGCGTATGCACATAATATACGTTATAGTTTATAAATTTTAAGAATATAATCAAAGAAACATTGTGTAAGTGTTTTGTTCTCCACTAAATTAATTGTCATAAATTAAAATGTTAGAATAAACAGAGGCGAATGTTTATAATTCAGACGTTAGTTCCTTTTAGATATAAGTAGTTTACTTTTGCAATCAACATTTGCAAATATCTCAAAACTGACAACTTTTTAGATATGGTATTCTATCAGGTAACTGATGTCACAACTACGTTAATTATTCCTGCATACTGTTCAATTAGTCACAGATGTTTCATACATACACCGCGAAGCATAACTCATTCTATGCATAACTGCTTACTGTTATTTAGCATCGGTATTACACTGTAGCTATAATTAAACACTTTTATAAATCTTTTTCGATATATGGATAAATTTGGCTCTCAGTCAAATTTCATTCCAATAGCATCCTACACTTTCATCACCCTAATTTTCAGTCATCCTTCATCACACAAAACCATCGCCTTTTTCTTCACCTTTTAGCAGACCACCTGTATAATACATTCCACAATATTAAAGCCATCACATTGCTCCAACCGGAACTCCTAAATAAAAGTTATGTTTAAAACATTCTCTATATCGACTCTCATCTCTCTAGAAAAGCTCCAGAAGGATAAGGTAGCGAATAGACATGGATTACTAAGGCTGCGGCAGGGGTTGGAGACAGACCGTTGCATCTCAGCAGCCAATTGGTTGGAAAATTCCAACAGCGGACGCGGGTGAAGGCCACGTGAAAAACGACGGCCGAAAATGGGGTTTTCATCTGCGGTGTCACTGTCGCTTACCAAAAATAAAAACTCGTTGGTGCATTATACATAGACCCTCTCGGTGACACGCAACGTACACCAACGACAAAGAATTGGAACGTTAATTGTTCCCTTCTTGCGCTGTATATCGATCAAATTTGTGGAAACAGTTGACACGTGTAGTAGTTTTTCCTTTCGACGAGTAGGATGAAAGGAGAAAAGTGAGGGGGAGAAACACATTTAACCCTTGTTGACTTTCGACTTTTCACTGGTTCGTTCAAAGCAGCTTTGAAAGGGAATAGAATTATTAGTAATACGAATTTCAGAATTCACGGACACGGTGCAGCTAGTGTCGAGTGTTACAGGCTGTTAAAATGAATAAACAGTGCTTTTAATGTAATGCAATGTGTTGTAAAATATTTAAATTTCATTTAAGCGAGCAAATGCAAGTAAGACTCTGGCGCTATGCAATTCAGTGAATATAACGTTTCCATAAGAGGGAACAATTGCATATTTTCGGTGGATTACTGATTATGAACTGATTTAGTTTGTACGAATTTCTGAGTAAACTGTTTGAGGAGTTAATTACACATACATAATTTATTGTAACTGTTAAATGATTTCTGCTACTATGTTACACTTTCCTAAAAAATGAATTCATTTTTATATCTGAAAAATATATTATATTTCTGAATTATTTTATTCTATACTGTCAATATTCTCTACAAAATCGATGTAGAAGTAAATGAAATATATTTCACTATCACTATATTATCCTCGGAGTATTTCCTTATCATGCATCAGTAAGTCAGATTTTGGAATCTTTGCAATACCACAGACGAGTATACAGGATAGATCGGGCATTTAATGGATTTTTGTGTCTCACATTCTGAAATACCGACGGCTCGAAAAACTACTAGTTTTCAAGCGTCGTCTGTGATTTTCGAGCGGTGAATGTAGGAAACGTATTTATTTCATGTTGGTACTGCCTGCAAACGAGAAAATATTCCTACCATACCACCCAATGTATAAGGTGAGCCCCTAAACTAAGCCCTTTATCCAACCCCATATCACCAACTAGATAATAATAGACCTAACAATAAAACAATAAAACAATGCAAAATGCAAAGCACATACAGCTAGGGCTGTAAAGACTTTGTTGAGATTAGAAAATTTTGAATTTTATGTATTAGTATAATTAAATATACTACTTACATAAATAATAACTATACTGTACATATCAGCTATTGAGAAATTATATGGTACTAAGAAACAATATTTCTTAGTACATGGTACTAAAAATTTTTCCCAGGCATTCTTTTTATGAGATTTCAAGGTAAGGCAGTTTGACCTGAGACACAAAAATCCATTGAATGTTAGGCCTATTATTATCTGGTCGGTGGTTTTACCACAAGGAAGTTACTACGAGAGCAGGTACACAGAGAAATAGATGAAATCAATATTCCAAAGATCTCTCTTTAGAAACATATTAAAAAAATCTTCTAAGAAGGAAGCACTGATATCCCTCGGCGGCTGCAATTCAGATGCAGATGCGATCAGCGATCTTCAGATAAAGAGTAAAGAGAAAACCATCGAAGAAACCCAAGAGTATGAAGACAAATACACCAATAATTGAGCGAGCTTCCCAAAAATTAACAAGAAATGATAGAACACCAACAAAAGAAACAAGTTACAAATTATCATATCTTTAGATCTAGTTTAGTTTAGTTTCTTTAAATCTAGTACAAAATACACAGCCATTAGCACGGACAGAGCCGCCCCAGGTCTCACCACGAGGAGGTTGCTGTGTGGAGACCCACAGGGAAATAGATGGAATCAAAGTTCCATCGATCTCCCCTTACAAAAATCTTAAATTAGCAGGCCAAAGACATGAATGGAAGCCAAGTTCCATGCATGCCTTTAACTTGAACGTTAAAATAGGAAATCGTCGAGTTATCATTAGGAAGGATTTGATTAAATTAGACTCTACAGCTAATGCAACCGTGAAATAGACGAGCGATAGTGCGAGCTCTACCATCTTGAAGGCCGGTAGGTCGGAGAGGCGTACGGCACTACACGATTCAGTCAATTGACCATTGCTCCCTGCTGCCACACAGGAGCTACCGAAGTAGACCTGATTCCGACAGGCTGGTAAAGAGAATGTGCAAAAGGCGGAATCGTGTAGTTTCCACAGTCGAGTGTGTCTTTCCACACACCCTACTGTGTCCGTGGCGTCACTCCTAGTACAGACCCCCAAGGGGAGAACACGCTCTACCGACCGACGATTCCACGGTTGGTCACATGCTTCTACCAAGAGAAGCAGCGGTGACTTCCTCACCGAAGATGAGGAACAAGTATCAAAAAAAGAAGTTAAGAAATGACAACTCGACAATTGTACAGTGAATTTAAACTAGAGAGGCAAAGACATGGATGGAAGCGATGTTCCATCCACGCCTTTTCCTTGGACCTCAAAGTAGAGAAGTGCCAAGTAATCATTGAGGAGAGATTGGGAATATTTAGAATCTACCGCGAAAGGCAACCATGAAATAGACAATCGGTGGTGCGAGTCCTTCCACCTTGAAGACGGGTACTAAGAGAAGGCGACTGGCACCTCACAGTCCAGACAGTTGCCTGACTGAACTGTGGGGTTTCCACCTTCAAGTGTGTCATACCACACACCATCGAGTGTCCACATCGTCTCTCGCTAGTACAAACCCCCAAGGGAAGAAGAGCAAGCTCCATCGACCGCCGATTCCACAGTTGGATATTTGCTTCTACTAAGAGAAGCAGATGGCCTCCTCACAGAAGGTGAGGAGGGAGTAACCGATCAAAGAGAGCTAAGAAATGACAACTTGGCAGTGTTACAATGACTTTACAATGGAAACTTAGAAGTAGAGTCTTAAAAATATTCTAAGCGATTGCGACTTATATACTAGAAGCGGCGAATCCCTCGGCGGATGCGACGTCTTCGCTCTTCAGTCTTCAAGTAAAAAGTGAAGAGAGAACAAGCATCAAGAGTATTATATCAATAATTGGGGGAGCCTCCCCAAGAATACCCCAACGTTGGCACAGCCATTGGCCCGGACAGAACCGGCCCGGGTCTCACCACGAGGAGGTTGCTGTGCTGGAGACCCATATGGAGATCACAGAAATGAGAAAGGATCGACAGAGCAATCGAAACCCAGAGTCAGGAGACAACATATTTAAACAGAATACAGAATTGAACGACGTTGACATTGATGGAATTCTTCTTTTCATAATTTAATTCGATGTTCACCTAAACCCTGAAATGCTACAAATTAGAAATGCAAATAAAATCCCTCGGGGGATACAGTGTCTTCGTTCGACGAATGATCTTCAAGTGATGATGAGTGTTATTAGTGATGAAATCAACAGGAGGGAAATTATTGCAGCAGGCTTTCCAATATGAAGAGCAGAATCAGAAGTCAAAAGAAATACATAAATCATTAAGGGACTCTTCCCACGAATAATAAAGAAACCATAGACGTTCAAGAGAACGAAAAAATTGATGTAGACCCCTACCTAACGACCCTTACATCTAATACAAGATGCACAGCCATTAGCACGGACAGAGCCGCCCCAGGTCTCACCACGAGGAGGTTGCTGTGCTGGAGACCCACAGGGAGATAAACGGAAACAAAGTTCCATCGATCTCCCTTTACAAAAATCTTAAACTAACAAGCCAAAGGCATAAATGGAAGTGAAGTTCCATCCACACCTTTAGCTTGGTTCTTATAGTAGAGATGTGCCAAGTAATAATTGAGTAGAGATTGTGAATATTTAGAAACTACCGCGCAAGGCAACCATGAAATAGACAATCGGTGGTGCGAGTCCTTCCACCTTGAGGACGGGTACTAGGAGAAGGCGACTGGCACCTCACAGCCCAATCAGTTGCCTGATTGAACTGTGGGGTTTCCACCTGCAAGTGTGTCATACCACACACCATTCGGTGTCCACATCGTCTCTCGCTAGTACAAACCCCCAAGGGAAGAAGAACAAGCTCCATCGACCGCCGATTCCACAGTTGGACATTTGCTTCTACTAAGAGAAGCAGATGACCTCCTCACAGAAGGTGAGGAGGTAGTGACCGAGCAAGGAAAGCTAAGAAGTGACAACTTGGCAGTGTTACAATACTTTACAATGGAAACTTAGAAATAGGGCCTTAAAAATACTCTAAGATACTGTGACTTATATACTAGAAGCGGTGAATCCCTCGGCGGATGCGACGTCTTCATTCACACGAACAATAAAGAGTAAAGACAGAACTTTACGAACCATAAGTGCTGAATCCCTCGGCGGATGAGATGTCTTCCGTAGGCTTAACGATACGATCTTAAGTTAAAATCTTAAAGTCTATAGTTTGAACTAGTAAACCAAAGACATGGATGAAAATCAAGTTCCATCCATATCCTTAGCTTGGACCTTAAAGTAGAGAAGTGCCAAGTAATCATTGAGAAAAGATTGAGAATATTTAAAGTCTACCGCGTAAGGCAACCATGAAATAGACAATCGGTGGTGCGAGTCCTTCCACCTTGAAGACGGGTACTAGGAGAAGGCGACTGGCACCTCACAGCCCAATCAGTTGCCTGATTGAACTGTGGGGTTTCCACCTTCAAGTGTGTCATACCACACACCATCGAGTGTCCACATCGTCTCTCGCTAGTACAAACCCCCAAGGGAAGAAGAGCAAGCTCCATCGACCGCCGATTCCACAGTTGGACATTTGCTTCTACTGAGAGAAGCAGATGACCTCCTCACAGAAGGTGAGGAGGATGTAACCGAGCAAAGAGAGCTAAGAAGTGACAACTTGGCAGTGTTACAATGACTTTACAATAGAATCTTAAAAGTAGGGTCTTAAAAATATTCTAAGCGATTGCGACTTATATACTAGAAGCGGCGAATCCCTCGGCGGATGCGACGTCTTCGCTCTTCAGTCTTCAAGTAAAAAGTGAAGAGAGAACCAGCATGAAGAGTATTATATCAATAATTGGGGGAGCCTCCCCAAGAATACCCCAACGATGGCACAGCCATTGGCCCGGACAGAACCGGCCCGGGTCTCACCACGAGGAGGTTGCTGTGCAGGAGACCCATGTAGAAATCACAGAAATGAGAAAGGATTGGCAGAACAATCCGTACTATGAATCAAGACAGAACACATTTAGACAGAAAACAGAATGGAACAACTTTGATTGAATTCTTCTTCGATGTTCACCTAAACCCTGAAATGTTAAAAATTAGAAATGGTACTGAAATCCCTCGGGGGATACGATGTCTTCATTCGGTGAATGTTCTTCATGTGAATGAAATAGGAATGATAATTATAACCAGTGATGAAACCAGGAAGACAATAAAGAGTCATGCAGCAGGGAAGAAAGGGAGGAATAACAAAAGTATATCAATGATTGCAAAAGCAAGAGATGAACCAGAGATCACGAGAAATACATAAATGATTAAGGGAGTCTCCTCAAGAACAAGAACGGAATCATAGATCCCGGCAGGGGGTGGGGTACTTAAAAAAAGAAGGAACCAGAAAAGAGGGGCAACAGTAGAAATAAATTCAAAATTTGAGCAAAAACTCACCGGTTGCCCAAGATGACCACTGGTCATCGGTCAGCTGACCACTGGTCAGGGGTGTCCAGGGGTCCAGGCTGGTCCAAGGTCCAGGCAAGTCCAAGACCCAGGAGTCCCTCCAGGATCCCCAGGGAGGTCCTCACCCACCGGAGGACCCGCGACGAGTGACACACTCGTGCTTCTGCGGGGGTATTTATACTGTCTCGCAGAAGATGAGAAACCAATCAGAGAAGTTCTTCGGTTGATTAGAATTTCGAGACCGATCTAACGAACAATATTTGGCGAGAAATTGATATTTTTCATAAAATACTCACCCGAGCAACAATTTCTGGCACACATGTTGTTAATAACAATCACACACAGTGTGCATTTGTGTCTTCTTAGTTAACAAATGTGGAAATTATTAACTTTTCGGATATTATTTATCGTTCGATTAATCTCGCAACTCTTGAGAACTTCTTAATATTTCTTTAACTAACGATTATAAATGTTAATAACTTGCATCAATCACTGCTTGCGATTGTTATTAACCCTCGGACGACAAATGCTGGGTCAAAAGTGACCCTGAGACCGCTGGCTCTATATATGAATGTAAAATAATCTACTGTCGGAGGGATAACAATCCTCTGGTCAGTCGCTTCGGAGTTTCCAGCGGGTGTGAATCGTCCTGTCGATCCTCTGGAAGAACGTCCTGGTTTATCATGGACTACCTTGGGTTACTCTCAACCACTCTGTCCACTAACAGCTTGACCATTGATCAGATGTCTTTGGCTTACCAGTTTAGATTTCAGACTTCAACATTTTTGCGAATAAAGATCGATGGGCCCTCAATTTCGTCTGTCTCCCCATGAGCCTCCGTGGTTCGTGTACTATCTACCTTTAAAGTTTTCAATCATTTTTCTTTTCCACTTTTACTAAGCCATTCGTATTCTTTACTGAAATTTCGAATTACTTGGGTGTACCAAGTAATCCGAAGCATATCTTGATGAATATAACAGAGATACAACTATTTCGGAATAAGTGAATGCTTCTTAGTACTTTTACATAAAATTCCTTATTCCACTGAATTTAGCCATAAAAAAATAAGTTAGTTTTAAGTAATAAGCAAAAATGCTATTTACAAAAAGCATGTTGCAGAAAATTTATACCAGAGTGACTATATTAATTCAGTTGTATCTACGTTATGTTATTATTGTTATTAGTTATTGATAAACATGCTGCAGCCGTCTTGTATGGTAATGGGCCTTTAGACCTCAAAAGTATGAGACAAAAGAAAGCATTTCTTGTCCAATCTATCATGTATGCTTGTCTGTGATACAATGCTTCTGACACTATCTAATTTTAATTCCTATCAGTTGTAGCGCTGTAATCTTATTTTTAAACTGAATCGATATGGAACCGATGACGTTGAGTATGAAAAAAAATGATAAAAGGACTCGCAAGTTCCCTAAATGTGTAAAGGAAAATACATTTTTCATAAAAAATTTCAACGCATAAAATGCAGTTTTATTTCATTTTCTTTGTACTACTTCTTATTATTTTATTCGCTTATCGTTTTCGTATTCATTACAGCCTTCTTCCCACTTAATAGTTTCCTGATACTGATTACGTTTTCTGATAATATATTTATTAATCTTTGTAAGAGCATGTCTTTCCTGTACTTCGAGTTTTCAGGAAAAATGTTACGTCAGTTACGAAGATACTGACTTCATTGAAAGTTATTAAAAATGATTATCTATTAATTTATCACACGTTTTGAAGTATGCTTCGATAACGCATGTTCATCGACGCACTGTTCCGTTTCACGAGTTGAATATTATTTTGAAAATAATTGTCATTATACCGAAGAGAATATGTACCTATACCTATATTTCTGAAGATTACTTATTGTAATCTGGAAATAAATTTGATTACTTTCTCTCCATAAAAACTCATTCCTTAAATTTCCTTTGTTTTATTATAGGTACGATGGTAAAATAAATATAAAAATTTTTATTGTGAATTTTCCATTTTCGATTGCTCAGAAAATTATAATGTTGAAGTGATAGTTTAATCATTCATTTAATCCTTTCAGAGAACATCAAGATTATAATTATAGTACATATGATGCTGTTATCTCAAGATCGATAAAAGCTTATGTAAAAAAATTAATAGTTAGTAGTGATATACATTATTATAAAAATCTGTTAGGTGTATATAAGGGAGAACTATCTGCTGTGATCTCATAATTGTAGCAACTTGTATAACAGCATTTAGACCAGCACTACAATTAACAAATCTTGGCTTCATAAATCCAAGATGAAAGGTAAGTTGAAAAAGAATTCGTTAAAATTCTCGTCCTCTCTCAATTATTTGTCACAAACGAACAATTTGTCTATATAAATAAAAGATCTGGGACAATCCCTGTAATTTTATCGTTACTCGCTAACAATTCATTAAAGACAATTAATTTTACCTTATTCTGTATTTACGCTTAATGCATTTTACCATGTTTTTTTAAAGAGATCTATTGTAATAGTTTAGTAAGAAATTTAATACTCTTATTGTAATTCATTTAGTTTGTAAGCTGCAAACTGCTGGTACAATATTAAGCAGAATTACATTAAAATTTTTAGCGACGTTTGCAGTGGTGGCTGTTACGATTTTCGTAGCTTTTGTTCATTGTGGTGAAGCTGTCTGGTGTCCAGCACACAATGAAGACTATGTTACTTTACTTCCAAACCCAGACGACTGTAAAACCTTCTATGCTTGCAACAACGGTATAGCATACTTAATGGAGTGTTCACCTGGACTGGAATTTAATCCTATAAAAAAAGTATGTGATTGGCCCGAACATGCAAATTGCGTAGCAAGGTTACCAACAACTACTACAGATTGGCCTGTATCTGAAACCACCGAGAGTACTGACACCTCTCCTGCTACCAACCCTCCATCTACTAATACCGAAAGTACTGTTAGTTGGTCGACTAGTACTGGCTGGTAGGGATGGGGAAAATGATTTTTTTCTATAAGATATTAATTCTGTATGCAAAAGTGTATTGAAACAACCACTGATATAATAAACTGAGATAATTTCTCTTCTACATGCTTCTCACGTTTTACTTTCCCTTCAATTTTTCGGAATGAAATAATAGTTACTGCAAACTTTACCACAAGTTCAATAAACACATGAGTATCGTCGATTCAGCTTTAAGCTGTCTTACACTTGAGATTTAAATATTTTAATTACTTATATATACAGTGTATAAATATAGTACTAAACTATGTGATAATAGTTAGGGAGTTTCTGAATTTTTGCTACACGAAATTTATAAGTTTGATTGTTTTGATTGTTAAAACATCAAAGTGAGTCCATTGATACAAACTTAAACGAAACAATTTTTCGAAGCAATAACACTATCGTTAGAAAATATGAACACAAAATATGAAAAAAGACAGGACTCCAGTCCTCTACATTGTAATACATTCTTCTATACATATAATACTTTGAAGTTTAGCAGATGAATAGTTTCAGATGACTACTGACTGTCAGCTAAGGCTGGAGTCCGAAATTAACTGAGACTGCTGAAACTGCTAAATAGTGTATACACTATGTAACACAGTGTATACAGCTTCGGTAATATTAGCAGTTTTAACTAAATTTCGGACTGCAGCCTATATATGACAGCAGATAGCAGATCACTCCACTTGAACTTTGTAAATTCAAATAATAAGAATTGTAAGCTAAAATAAAAAAAGAAATAAAAGTAAAATGTTGCTTATTATACCTCAAACAAATCCCAGATAAAAAGCTTCAAATTTACCTATTTTTCTAGATCTCCACAGTAGCTTACCCTCTTAAAATATACTTTTACCTTAAAAAGTAACAAACGCAAAAGATCGTTTCAAAAAGTACTCGTACTGAAGTCCCCGATCAATCTCTCGAGCGCAAAATTTTCAAAGAAATCACCGTTTTCGCGCTCCCAAAGTTCCCTCATTCGAGAACTCGCAAGAATCGACAGCGGCTCGTAGCCATCTATTGGCAAGTTCCTAAAAGTGTCGCCGCGGCACGAAACGCAGGGTCCCCGCACGTATCTGATAAAAAAAGGTTTGTGACTCTCGTATATCGTCTCGTTCGTATGCATGCTTACGTGGACGTGGCTGTGTAGGTCAAGCTTGTATATTTTATGGTGAATGGAAAGTGTTTTGCCATCCGTAGTTTAGTTATCTTTTGATGGCAGTGCTCGCGGTCCGTGTGGTGTCAACGTCACTGGAAACATGAGTGGTGGGTCGCGTAAAGTGAAGAATCCTTTACTGTCAGTGGCTGGCGAGGGTTTCCCTTTTGAAAATTATGCCGAAAACGCACTGCTGGTGCCTGTCACGCCTGCTGCGCCTGCGGTACTCCGTGATGGTGAGTCGATCATTGAAACACCTGGGTGGGGCTTTCGCAGACTCTTGGTTCTCGTCTTCTCGACACGTGACGATTTAGTGAATGACATCTGTCGTAAAGCTGATCGACACCAGGCTTGCTCCACTTTCCATGCCTTTCATTTGGATGCATGTAACTAGGATGAACTTTTGAACCTAGCCAAACATCTGTGTTGTTTGTGTACTCGGTTGTGAAAGTGAAGAAAAGCTAGGTGCTCGGCGCCTGTTTGGATGAATACCATCTCATTCGTTGCTTGAGTATGTACTTCGTGTAAGGTAGTGCTCCAGATTGAGAAAAATTATGGGTGTTTAGTACCGATTGTTGCGAGGTGATAAAATGTAACCACGAACTAGTCGGGGACGTTATCACTTGCTCGTGATTCATGTTTTAATTTGATGATAAGCACTGTTTGTACTGCAAATTGTACTTTAGGAATGAAGATTTTCATGTTTGAGAAGAGAGAACAAGTTTAATTGTATAGGATGTATCTTGGAGCTTTAATGATTTCAGTTGGAGGCAGTTTTATTTGTTTGAATGACCTGTGTAGGTAAAATATTTTGTGAATTTTTTGCAGATGTTTTTTATGAGCAAGGTAACGTGATATAAAAATTTATTAGTTATTTTTATGTACAGTTATTAATATATGGTACATGTACAAGTAAAATGCAATTGTAATACTAATGTCATAATGAATAGATGCATTTAATACATATTTAGTTTTTGTATGCTATTTGTGGGCTAGAATTAGAAACTAGTTCTTTCTGCACGTGGGGGTGATCTGGATCCATATCTTTGTGTATAGGGTAAATCGTGACTTTTTTTGCTTCGGAAACAATATATTATTAAAATAACGATTAAAATGATAAGCAGTATACCAAGTAATGCCCCCACTGAAATAGCTGCAATCTGTGCTTCTGATAAGTTATTCCATACTGAAAGAATGAGTTACACATTACTTTTAAGTTAGGCATTATTTATTTGCTAGTTTTCTATTGCAAAATTAAAAATTTCTATATATACTTACGAATTACATATTTATTTTTACAGAAATATTGTAACAGTTAATTTGATAAAATTGATGCATTACCTGTTACATCTGCAGTAAGAGTATCATAATTATCCAATAAATCAATAGCTGTAATCTTAGCAGATGTGTCGCAGCATGTGGCAAAATAATAGAATGTTACAGGGCTTCTTGTACCACTGATAAATTCCGTTCGTGGATATATTTCATTTGGCGATGAAATCACACGTTTTAAACCTATATTAAAGATTTTAATATTGACTATCATATCATTTACTGCCCATTTTACAGTTCTATTTTCAGTTTGTCACAAATATAAAATTTATGCACCATTTAAATTTTTTATTGTATTTTTATCTAGTTTCACAAAAGATTGATCAATACCTGAATCATAGTCCTGAATTGTGATATCCATGCTCCAGTGGGATTTAGAGCAACGGTTCTTTGCTAACTTTTCAGCGCAATTGCTGTTGAAAGAATAATCTATTTTTGGCTTTACATCATCAGTTAGCTAGATAATGTAATACATGATACATTATGAGATGTTGAGATTGAAAAATATTATTCATGATTATTAATATATTCAATATTAGAACGATTTCTTTTATGTTTTTATCATTACCTTTGAGAGTGAGCCTTGCACATACAGATATACAGATTTTTCCTTTATCTCTGTGCCTGGGATATATAATGTGACTGTATTAGCTGTATCTGGTGCAGCATTATTAGGTATAATCAAGTCCACTGCTACGTTACTCATCTGTTCAGGATATATCCATGCACTAGAGTAAGAGGTAAGTAATTAACAAAGTTCTGTTTTGTGCCATGAATTCAAAAACATCAGTGTTATGTAATTTGTCGAATAAATAAGTAATATATTTTTTGTATACCGAAATACTGTCGTCTCTTAAAAGTGTTAAAAATATATACCATTCATATTACTATTCATATGTTTCTCTCTAGTCGTATTTTATTTATGTCTTAAATTGTATTGATTATTATTTAGTAATCACATATTTGTAGTCTTGAGTCAATTTTCATTTATTATTGTCTGTAGTAGCTTTTCAGATTATTTATTTTATCCAGAATTTTGGAGTACAAATTACTATATACATGTAGAAAATATATTAGTCTGTTTTTCTACTTTTAAGATATTTTTCACGATTTGTTACAACAATTGTTAAACTATTTATAGTTGTTAATTCATAATTATTATTAAAAGAAAGGGAAAATAAATTCAGTAGGACGAAATTTTGCAATAATTTAACTTTAAGTATTAAGTAATTTATATATTTCAACTTACAAATTGGGCTGAAGACCGACCACTCTGAAAGGAGTACTTTTCACTCTGAATGCATACCTAACAGGTAATATACAACCGTTTTTTACGTCGAAAACTATTCTGTGTATTGTTCCAGGTGTCACAAGTAAATTTGAGTTTTTATTCACTTCTATGAGCATTCTTTTCCCTTCTATGGTATTTTCCTTATTATTTGTCACCAACTCCTGTGATAATTCTTGATCATCTAATGCTTCCACCACTTTCATTGAAATGCTAGCATCATTTACTACTGACATTCTGATATCATCTACATCAACATTTTCGGCTAATCCGATCGAGGATCTTGCATTAATTTTTTGATCTTCCTAAATCAAAGAGACGTCACACATTAATTCGTAAAGCCTGCTATATTAATTTAGCATTTTGTTACATTAGCATGTTGGGGCTAATATTTTAATTGACATAAAGAATTTTGTTTTTACCTCCATTGGGAGTATTTTATCCAAAATCTCTTCATTGTTATTGGAATTATTTGAAAATGCAGTTAAGTTTTTATTATCGTCTATATATGTAACATACTCAACGTAATTAGAGATTACATTCTCGGTATTAGTATCATCATTCAGATTTTCTATTGTCATTTGATTGGTTTGTTCTTGTCCGAATGATTGATGCTCCAAGGATCTTTTGCTAGTTATTTTTCCATTATCTAATGGCTTGGAATTCGTCATTGCATCCAAATTATCTTGTTTTTCTATGAGTACTTCCGAATCAGTTGTCTGAAAAAATGATTTCAGTAGCTGATCTAACATTAAAATAAATCTTTCAGGAAGGAAATTATTGAATATTTGATTTATGTACCTTTATAAAATCACTGGACTTGAATGACTGGTACTTTGTTGCTGGCATTTCGTTGAAATTACCTGTAATAAAAATTGCTGCTCAAAAGATGCATTATTTATTCAAGATTTCAAAGATACTTGATTATTCAAGGAGATGATAAAATTATTTTTCTTATCATATGATCAAATATAATCAACTGGGATAAAATATGATTAAGTTTAATCAGATTTGAATAATTTATTAATTAAATTGATATCACTATGATTCGAATATACATGTATTCAATTTAATTGTTATTACATTAAGAATCTCATTCACCAACTGAATATTTACTTTAGTCAAATGTAGAAATATTTTACTTCTGTTATTCTTCACGGTTTTTGCGAAGTTGAGATAGCTGAATTTATCAGTATAGTGTACAGAAGATGATGCGGCCTAATCATATCATATATGTAGTTATATAATATTCATGGCAGAAAACGTAAAATTTATAAAACCTTTTTATTCTGTATTTAAAGTATTCACTAGAATAAAAAAACTAATAATAAATTGGTCTTTATTTAATCAATATCATCATATTTTCTCTTTCTGACTGTTGCGTCTCACACAAGGATCCAAGCAATTGCTATGCATATTTGGACCTCAGAGCCAGGGTGTATTAAGTCTACTATTTTTCCTTCTAACTTAATGCATTTATCCTCTGGGGTCCAGATATAAGCCAGATCGAATCTTATTCTAATCCTAAACCATCAAAGATTTAATAATCTCTCATTCAAACATTTCATCTCCTGCTTCATGAAGCTGGGTTTACACCAGCGAACAGTTCGCGAACATTGTTCACAATCGTTTTATCATCCCTACTCGATTTTTTCGCGAAGACCAGGAACAGTACTTGAATAGACGATTTCTAGGAAAAATTCCCATACCATTCGCGATCTCTGGTGTTTGCACTTTAACACCTCAACAAATCTCCTAAACAACCAGTTAACGAACCGTCTCGAACAGCCTAAGTGTTATGTCGACACGTTCAAAATTAAACCAGCGCATGTAAACGCGGAATGGAAAGCAAAGTGCACGGTCAAGATACAGGACTAGATAATAATAGAACGATGCGTGTGGGGATCTATGGCGCGGATCGAGCGCGATCTTGTTCTTCGTTTCCCTGGAAACGTGTACCCGCTCAGTCTCTCTGGCGTCACTGTTTCGACCGGTGTCGAAAGAGAAAAATTCGCGAATCTCGTTTCTCGTACGCTCGGCGTGCGTCAGCGGAGCGCACGAGCTGGCGAGCAAAGGGCAGTTTCGCAGAGTGTTGCACAACCGCGCGATCCCCCAGCCAGAAAGCGAATCGCTCGCTTGGCAGTTGTCAGATGGGCGACACGTTGCGAACAAGTTTTGACCACGACGGATCGCGAAAACGCGAGTGAGTTCGACGCTGTTTCATTTCGATAGTCAGTGCTGCTGGTTTCGATCGAGGCCTCAGATTCTTCTGTGCAATTGGTCCCCTTTGCTGCATCCGCTTGTGGATTGATCACCCCCCAACGTCAGCGCGAGCATTGAGACTCAATCGGCTGAATGCTAATTGCGGATTGTCTCGAGACAGTCTTCTCTTGTCAACAGAAATGGTAAGTTTAGCAGGGCGTGATCTAACATGTACGGTTTGATGATCTGCGCGATCAGTACATGTGCGCAGCTTTGTTGTACTGGGAGTCAGCGTTGCGTGAAGTTGTTAGTTGTAGTTGGGAGCGTTGAGTAAGGATGGTATTGTGTAACGAGGGTGATGTTATCGTGACTGGTATAGATTGACAAGTTTGTTGGTAGCGGCGATTCTTTGGGAGTACTCGTTAGCATTTAATCATCATCTGGGATGTACGCTGGCACTTAATACTGGAAGAAGTATCGGTCTTGTTTGGGTATAGATCTTGTGAGACCATTTTGTGTGGTACTTGTGGGAGTAAATTTGTTTTTGATAGAAACGATTCATGGAAATGCATATAGTAGTTTCTGGTTTTTATGTTCAATGTAATTCAAAATTACTTAGAGCAGAAGAGTTTTGTTGTGTGCACTGTGACTCACCGTTTTTTATAAGATTGAGCGGGATACCATGAACATTAATCAACCTCAGGAAAGTGTTATATGCTATGAACTCACCAGTACCAAGAATACTGAGCCTAAATCGAGGAAACACTGTATTTGTGACTATTCTCTTGTTAAGAATATTTTACTACATTTTGATATTGTTTATTATTGAATTTATCGAAGAATAAATCTGTTTGGAAGTATAGTAAAATCACTAAGTAGTGTTTCGCTTTATAAACGTTTACCTTTTCTGTAGATATGTAAATTAAATTTTTCTTACTTTTAAGTTAACACATATACCTATATTGTATAAATTATTGTTTATACTCGGACAATGAAGAGTTGTCAATAGTTTTTCTCGTTTTATTTTTGTGATATTAATAAATATTCTTTTTTAATATCTTTGGGATATTAATAGCAATTAGTTGCAAGGAAGGTATGCTTTTCGTGAAAAGTATGTGAAGAACGTGAAATATTTAACACGTTCGCTGTTAGAATCATTTAGGAACTTTTTATTTTTGTCTAACATGTTCAATTTCTAATATTTTCTCACAATAGGCTTTCTATATCTATACACATAAATTTATTTTGTATATTGTCGCTTGTAACTACAGCGAAGTGATGAGTGAAAACAAAAATTACTTTCGTCCATAAATGATATAACAGTGAATGTTTTATTACCTTTCAAACGTTGGGAAAATAAAGAAGTTTATTATTCGCATGAACTATTCATATTTTTACGCAAGAACTGAACGATTTCTCTCGACGTTAAAATTCAAGCACTCTCCCTTTTCTTTGTACAGTATTAAACTTTTACGATTGAAGCGAGCATTGTGGCTATCATTATCTACTTTTCGGTTTTTTTAATAATTACACTGCATTTTCGTTATTACTCCTACCACTTGTACTTCGAACCTATTACCGTTCCTCGATTTTACAAAAGATTAAGCGATGGTTAAAACATCCATCGGATTAAAATTCCAAAGAATTGTAATTGGACAAAAACACAAAGTTCATAGTCTGAACCATGTGTTTTTAATTGTGACAACTTTGTGCAGGTAATTACAATTTGAATTAAATTATCATATCATGCTTAATTCTGTATAAAAGTGTAAATTAAATTAAAAAGAAATTTAAATATATACATATAACGTTATGCACTATCAGCTAAAAGTTTGGAATCTCTTGTCAACTTTTATTAAAATTATAGATATTATACGCCAAAGTATTTTTAACTTAAAGTTTATATATTCAACAATTAATAAAACAATACATTAATACGACTGTTTACTATTATTTTGTTCTATTGTGTTTAACAAAGTTTTATTTTCCTTATTTTATGAAATGATACCAAACTTCTGATCGGTAATGTAATATCCCTACAGAAATTAAACCTTAACAACCCTTATGTCTTCTTATTATTGGTTTCACCACAAATTGTACTCTTTATGTAACTATAAAATTCTGTCTAATAAAAATTTGTTCCATATTAATTTCATAAATATCTAATAGCAATATATTTTAATCTTAGTCTTCCTTCCACATAAATTATGAATTAATTCTTTAAAATACTGAAAGGGTGTGTACCCTTAAAATCAGCCTCTGTTTGATTAATGATTTCAAATTTCCACTCACCGCTCACTCGAGCTTCCGGTAAAAATAGCTTCTCCCCATTCCTCCGTTCCTCGACAAAGCCATTCGCAGTGAAGTGGTAGTTCGAATTCTCCTCCCCCGTGAGCTTCATCCACCACTCGCCAGGTGGTGCATTGCGCGTGTCGATTCTCACCCCATCCGTGTCAGCCTTGCGCCTCCAAGAAATCACTGTTCCAGGCCACGGCACTGTTGCGTCTGTCAATTACAATAAGCATACCTTCTGTGCCTGATCATTCCATACTGTTAACTCTTTCCGATACCAGAGGATCGTAATCTGTCGCCGTGGCAAAAGGTGATCGTAAGAAGTAAAACATTTTGGTCCGAGTATTTCGTGGTTCCCTCGTGACAAAATTTCGCTCGCGTGAAGACAATCGTTAGAGAACAGGTGTCTTTGGTTGAAGTGTCTCGCCTGGGTTTTCGTTGAAGTGAAGACAATGGCTTGGTGCAATGCTACGAACGCGGACTGAATAGTACCAGATGATGCGGTCGATACCATGAACGGTACGTGAAAAGTGTACGAGAGAATGCTCGCCAACAGTTTACTGGTGGCGTGGAGAGCAGAGCGGAAGTTTACACTGCTGATCGCGAACTCGAGATCGTTAATGCACATTGCTTGGTAAATTTGACGATTCGTGACTGAAGTGTCTGGTTTAGTTCGAATATTCTATTTCTGTTATTAGTACTTGGTTTCTTAAATGGCTGAAACGCGTGGCTTGCTTTATTGCGGCGGGTCTTCCTGCTTTTCTACTGAAGTAATCGATTTTTACGATAGTGTACGTTATTGTAGAAGGTATGACTATTCTTTGACTTTATCGTCAAGCGAGTTGTTTTAGTAATCGTTTTTTTATAATTGAAATTTATCGTCGTATGTATCGTTGAATCTTTCAGAAACATAGGATGCACAGAGCAACTTCAGTTATTAATATCTTATTAACTAACTCCTAAACTAAAATGCAATGTTGGCATATTCGACTTGATGAATTTTATAGATGAGTAAAGTCATTAAAATGTAAGCATCACAATTTGGCGTGTATTAGGCTTCTCGCTCCATCTCTGAGAATTCGTGGTCTGTCCTTGAAAGGCACATTCTACTGGTCAAAGCAAACAGACACTGTTTCTTATTTTATCCTTACAACACAGTAGCAATTATAACCAAATATAATAATTAATTATATTTTGCAATTGTAACGACAAAGAATTCCAATAGACTAATTCCTTTGAATCAGTTTTTACTTTTTTCTTCGACTGCTTCACAGCTACGAGTGTGAATTTTACTAGCAAATAGTAGAGATCATACCACTGAAATGTCAATAGGTGTAATTACTTTTTTCAATCAGTTTCTTCCATGATGTAACCATCGCAGCATGTATCACGTTTCACGGAAAATAAATACGCATTGTCATCGGACAATGAACACCAGCGGAAAATTATAGCAGTGCTATTAATTCACGTCTCAGCGTATGTTTCGAGTACAGAAAATTATTTTTAGTTTACGCTACACTAACTAGTTTAGCCGTGCAGTCGTGAAACACGTGGCAACCTTCGCCTTTATGTTATCGAATTTACACTTTCGGGCTCGATTAATTCAACGTCTACTCGACGACCATTCTAAATATTTAATTACTTAAAATAAAGGAACACTTACTCATTGGTATGTGCAGTGAAGCCTTTGACACGTTTCCATCGACGTTTATGATAATTCGAGACATCATACTGTCCACTACGAATTTTGTTTGCGTATTTTCGCTCAAGTTGAATTTTTCTACTATTTTCATCTGAGAAATATTGTGATTAGATTCGTCAGTACAATTTACTTGGTACAGTGCCACAAAATTAATCGTTTCGTTTTAAATTCGTAAGTAGATATGGTACACATTCAATATCTGATAATGAAAAAATGTAAGATTAAGTTTAACTTCAATTTATAATTTGTACTCTTGTTCCTTGGTTCAATGCTGATTGGTAATAGAAACGAAGCAATTGATTTTGTGATTATCTTTACGATGTAATGGAAACTTAATGTACTAACGGGAGATTGAAGAATTGGTTTGTCGAAGATATCTTCGCTTTCCTCATTGTTTTGTACATTTGGGTGGAATGGCTTTTTAATATAATTAGCGTCAGTTCCTGTTTTACTCATGTCGCAATCCAGGTCAAGGTAAATCTAAACGCATAAACAAGTTCGTAAATAATATTATTGTAGAGATCATAGCGTACAATGTGTGTAAACTGTAGGTACCTGACATTCTTTAGGATCATTTAATTTTTGTTCATTCTTCCATGTTATATCGGGCGTAATTAATTGCTGGTAATCTTTTGGAAGGAAATCATCTGTAATATTCACAACATTGATTTCGTAATTTTATTCATTTTATTTAATTGTTGTGTAGGTATACAATGAAAAATAGTGTGCATATAAAATAGATAATCGTAATATTGAAAAATGATGTTTCATTATTATTTCTGAATCTGTACGCATTAATTTTGGTATGACCTATTAACTTGTTGGTCATTTATGCTTATCTACTTAATTCAGTCAATGTATTTAGTAGCATTTCATACTCGTTCATTGAGAAATAAATACAAAACATCTATTTGCGATTTTATCACTTCGTGTTTTTAAATTAACTTTCATACGTAGAATCTCTATGTATTAGAATCTTGGCTTATCTGTTATTGATAGGTGATTCAACAGTGTTATATACAGAAATCAACAGTGTTGTATGTAATATATATATATATATTACGCATAACTTAATTAATGTTTACGTAATGTTCAATGTTAGTCGATGAATGTTTTGACATTTCCATCTTCTTTCCTTACTCATATTTAATCATAGTTCGTATATACTCACCCGTCGTGTCAGTGCCATTTGTGAACCAAAACAGATTAATATATTGAAAATTACTCTCGCTCTTGGTGGTGCCTCTTTTGATGCAATACCTTAATAACAAATTAGGATCTTGTTTTATTGAATTAAAATTTAAAAATTCTAAATATTAGAAGAAACTTATATTCATTTTTTTTTAATTCTTTACCTATAACGGTGGATATTTAATTTTTAAATTTGAATATAAATGACGCGTGTATGTCAGTTGATATTTTGCTAAGCTTTTGTATTGCAGTGTTATGCCAGGAATATATTAAGTTTATAGGATTATAGTAGAGTCTAGACCCTCGAAGAAAAATCTTGTTAGTTGTTTGACATCGAGAAATAAGGGGTATAATAACTTATTAATAGTTCTTTTATATATTTAAATCCTGTACGATGCTAAAATTAATAAGTAAAAACAAAGAAACTGAAAGAAAGAGATCAATTTAAAAAATTGATACATTTTCGATACAATAAATTTAATTCTTCAATACTTTGATTGTCCCGTTACGAGTAATATATATTAAATGCTTGTAACTATTGTACATTAGAAATATACTACAAATATTCACATAGATCACTGTTATGTAAAACTACGCTCACTCGTATAGTTATAAACCTCAAAAAAGTTCACAATTAATTAATTGCATAAGTACTCATAAGCATTTTTCACACTATACTCATCCTATTGATATGAGTAATGTATTCTACAAAATTCCTTGACTATGTAGAGTAAACAGATACTTAATTTTCCTTACCCCGCTATTTCCATCCAAGTATTCAAAATGTCAAACAAACCCAAAGAAGCTTCTACTTCTCATCATCACGAAAACCAATCTCTTTTCACGATGCGATTCCCTACAACTACCTCCTACCTAATCAATCTACTCAAACTCTGCCAACCCCTCACCTAGAACACTCGTCCGCAGAGAACAGCACAGCCCCTTCAGTGGTCGCCTCCTTCGACTCTCCAAGAAATCTACCATTCACCCAGAAGGGTGATCCCTGTTGAAACTCGACACTCGTTCCTATCTCGTCCACCGTCTGCACATTTCGCCCCAAAGGTTCTCGATCCTCTCTGAAACTCCCCTCGAGCACGACAGGGTTCACGGCGGCGGCGATCGTCGCGCAAGTGACACACACTAGATACCACATCACTGATCGCGAGCATCGAAGGCACACTCGCGTCTTCGTGTTCTTGACAGAATCTGACGGAGGACTGGCAGCAAAAATCGCCCGGTCACTTATAACGTTCCGGGCGTATTCGTTGACAAAAGGGTAAGGTGTCTGTTGTTACGCGGATGATAACGGAGCGGGCAAAGTAAATCTAGGCGTAAACGCGGCCCGTTGCACAATCGCAGGTGTTTGATGTGCATACGTGTACAGGATGTGATCGCGTATAGAAATGGGTAATCCGAGGTCCGACAGGATGCCTGTACGGTTCATCGAGTAAGAAGAGATACGTCGTATCTTTTCCTGGGCATTATCTTCGTCATCGGGCCTTACGTTCATTGTATCCTGTTCAATATTGACTGTTTGTGAATGATCTAGTCTTGGGATTTTTGTGTACTAGACGTCCCGTGATTAGTGCGTCGCAATGATGGGGTTCTTTAATTATTGTGAGTAATTTCCGTATTTCTCTGTTGTAAATTCGTCGCCATTTCCTTTATTTATTGAATTGTCTTCTTGTTTTTACAATTTTCTAATTCTTCTTTGCAGTCAGAATCATAGTTATAGTCAAATTTGATGTGAATATTCTTGAATTGCATTTCGGAGCAATCTGATGGTAGAAATTAGGTCTGCCAGAGATTCTTTTTCTTTTGCTTCTTTTTCCATTATTTTGTTAAATATTATTTAATTTTGTTGTTGATGAATAGTTCGAATTCGAAAAATTTGGTTGATTTTCTCAAATCTATGCAAATAAATAGGTGAACTTTGAAAAAGCTATGCATAATAGCTTCCGAAAAAAAATGTTTATATAAAAAATGTTTATATATAAATAATTTTTTACATTGAGAAACAGGAACGAATAGATGGAATATAAATTAATTTGGGTAAAACATTTTCTATGGCTCTTTACACTCAATCGTAAGCTTGTAACAAATAAGTATTGCAATCGGCGTAATAGTGTAATTATATGCATTTGTGGGAGACAGATATTATGTAGAGTAGAAAATAGTTACCTATTTAGAAACGTCACTTACGTACAGTTTTAAACACCAACAACATTATTTATTTATTACATATTTGGTTTTTATTGCAAAAATTAGGGTGAATCTAAAAGAAGGTAGACAATGATGAATTTCCACTTAAAACATATTCCAGTTTAAAAATTAGACAAGAGACTCGCGAAATTTGACACCATTATTTAATAAATAAATTTTCAGTTTGCTAAATAAATTCGTCTTGCTTTGAAGATGTAAGCAACTGTAAAGAGTTCTGAGATCGTTCTCTGTGAGAGCTGAGATGAATCACAAGATGACTCAGACAACTAGTTCTTTATATAATAATTTTTAGTAGCCAAATGCAAAAGCTTCATCTCCATAATTTGATAATGTATTTCTTAACTGTCATTGATATGTAGATGAAAGCCGTTCCACAGAATGATTTATGAAGCAAAGGAATGTTAATTTCAGCTACGTAGATAAAAAGTAAAATGAAAGATCGTTTTAAAATACATAAAGTTAACTACATATGAAATAAAAATGATACATAGTGATGGTCTCGTGAATGGAATAAAACACATAAGCAAACATTAAGGAATCTGTGTTTTTGAAAAATAGTTTGCAAAATATTAACTCTGGAATAAAGGTTTTCACATATTTAGCACATTGTGTAATATATTGTTTCTGCTAGGATTTTTATGATATTAGTTTGTCTTTGATAAGTGAACTTCATTTTGCAGTTCTGCATTTATGTATATTTTACTTCAGGCACAAAACACTCACACAAATGAGTATTACACGTAATCATTGTATGAGATTCACGTTAGGAGCTACAGAAGAATAGCACAAGTAATACGTACGTGTATGCAATAAAGTTACTTTCGTAGTTAGTGTCACGCATGAATAATATCGCAATTAATTTAATAACATGATTACTATATGATTCACTATATCTCATAAACGAAGACAGACAGGATATGTATTCACATGATTCTTTTTTCACTGTTTTTAAGCATACAATCAATTTCCCACATGTTATGAAATACCCTGTATAACTAATTAAATAAGTAATAAAAAAATTTGGACTCATATATGTGTTTAACTTTGAAATAATTGAATATTTATGAGCACCTTTAATAGGTACATAATTTCCTGTTCGACAGGCAGAAATAAAGTGAACACGAACATACTGAAATATTCATGTCGCAAAATATCACTCTACATATATTAGCTTTAGGATCATCCTGTTATAAAATGTCGTACCAACGTTTTTGAACGAAATTTTTCATTGTTTTCAGATGCTGAACTGGACAACTTCGTAGGACAGGACCCAGCCAATTCGCACAATTCCACTTCGCAGACGAATCCGACCGACACGGATTCCGAATTCACACCTATACCTTTGGATTCTGAGGAGACGAACAGTCCAGCAAGTCAGCCAGCGAAGCAAGGCTACCTCTCCTCTATTCTGTCCTCTCTACCAAACCTGTCTTTATCGTCAATTACGGGCGATTCGTCTCAAGCGAACCAAGGAGTTGAAGACGCAGGAAATATTCAAAACACGAATCCATACGTGCCTTTTCATGACCACCATAGTTCTCTGAATGACACACCGTCGCCCATAGTACCCAATTTTCATGATCCTCGACGCTCCAGTCTCGTGGGATCCGGTGAGGTTCACTCGGGAAGTGTTTCGAATTTGCCAGGTCCACCACAGCCAACTTTACCACCCACAGCTCCGTCCTCAACTGATGGTAAATTTTGTTTTGCATCATTTGCAAAGTGTTTAAAAGATAGAAACACTTTAAACATTGATTATGTCATAATGTGTTAAACATAGTGCTTCAGAATGAGCATAGAGTTCTGTTTCTTACGTAAATTATATACGATTAATAATTAAAGACGTTCCAACTGTTAATCATGTGCCTCCGAAGGGCACTGAAGATAAAATTAGAAAAATGATTTCACTGTTAAATTTGATAAAAATAGAAGAATTTAATCTGAGACCCCAGAGGATGGTAGAGAAAAATACTTATATAGATATTTCATTCTTCAATAAAGAACCTATTGATGCATCAGTTACAAGAAGTATATTATACATATATACACTTTCTTTCTTTTCAGTACCTACATCGTACCGTCTTGGCAATCAAAGACGTCTCAAATATGCGCCACTACCTAATCTGACATCAAACACCCCCAAACAATATTCAGCTCCAGCGGTTCAGCCTCTGTTCACACCGCAGAGCGTAGCACCTCCAACTATCTTCAATCCAAACGACTCTGTCCCTCAGGCTCCAAGTTACCAACCCATCGAGACATTCGTTTCCACGAACTCGCCGCCGATACAATTCTCAACGCCGGAACAATTGTCCCAGGCTAATTCTCTGCAAGAGTCGTTCAGATCTAGTCCAGTAGCGACAGGAAACCCTTATAGTTCTACTGGCACTCCGCGAAGCGTGACGCCTCAGAGCCAGAACTCGGGCTACGAGAGTGTCCCTCTTTCTGGAAAGCCAGGAGGAGTCCCTTCGTTGTCCCGACCGATACCCTTCCAAGTGCCAGAACCTGCCACTCCGCAGAACACTCCAGCCAACGTCGCTTTCTCTGGCTTTGATCTTTACGCGAGCCAGAGGGACTATCTAACCACGTTCAATGCGGGAAAAGAACAGTCGACGATAAAAGCTTTCGGTCAAGTGGATCCGCAGTTCTCTAGAGACAGTACAGCTACATCTACTGCCGAAGTCCAACCTACCGTGACATTTGGTCCAATCTCTGCGGTTCAAGTCACGGAGAAATTGGAGCACTTGCTCGCTGAACAAAAAGAGGACTCATTGGAGAAGGTTGACGATAATGCGATCGAAACTAAGACTGCTGAAGCACCTGAGCCCTTAAAGTTAAAGGACAGCGGAGAGAAAAGTGATGCTTTGAAAACTGACTCTTTGGCTAACGTGCTTCTTAAAGAACAAGTTTCTGAAGTAACGCATCCGGCAACTTCGCAAGAGCTGCACACAACGAAGGAGAACACCGATGCATCGCAAAGTCATGGTGTTTCGTCGAACGTGCCATCCTTTCAGCAATATTTTCAAGCACAGTCTATTGGATCGAGCTCCAGTTTCTTCGAGAAGCCTGCAGAGCAAAAGCCGAGTTTGAATTACACGCCAGTTGAAGTCTCTGTTCCGACTACTTTTTCTGATCCATCGAAGGCGTTTGCACAACCTGCGAGCTCGTTTTTCAGTTCCACGGAGAATGCTCCTTTCCTGCCTCAGTATCAAGAGAACCGCGCAAATGCAGACGTCGATTTAGCGATACCTTCTTGGAAGAGTGATTCGCATCCATTATCGAGCGCTTTGTTCGGTTCTAATTTTACCAGTCCCGTAGCGTCTGTGAGTCCATCAGCGTGGGATACTAATACATCTGCTCACGCCGGAAGTGTAAATGCAACATGTAGCGCGTCGGTCCATTCAGCGTCGCCACCTTTGTTTTATAATCCTGCACAGTTCCAGACCGAGTTGCATAAACCTCCGTCTACTAGGTATCCACACGTCTCGTCAGTCGTGGAACCAGCAGTGAATCAGACTCAACATTACTTCACTGAACCAGGGCAGACGCATATTACAGACGGTAGCAGTAACATATTTGCTCCCGTGGCACCTGTGCTGACAACGGTACCTGAACCAACAGGTTCGGCTACTTTGAGTCCTGTGCAGATGTCAATGAATCCTTTGGCTGGACGCCATACCACAGAGACTGTGCCACCTAGTCTACAGAACTTGGTAAGGTGTTGAAATACTTGACTTGATGATACGTATACTATCAGCTAAAAGTTTGGCATGGAATTATCTTGGTAAACATGTATTTTAAGTACATTAGCACCTTGATTAATGGCGTCTGTTATTCAGACATTCTTTCACGCAAAGTTATTATTAGTGGCTATCATGATAGTAAGAGTACTGTAAAATTTTTTTATATCAAGAGCTTGGTCTTATAGAGTAGTATACATTATCCATTGTTCAATTTCTGATTACGTTTTTTCTGTTATTCGCAGTTCTTATTTGATAAAACATTGATTGAGGTTTGGGCTATGATTTAATACTAGTTTATAGACAAAAAATAGAATTAAGTATCAGAAGAGTATTAGTAAGTGATTACAAACTTTTGACCAGTAGTATACGTATGTCAGTTCAATTTTGTGTCAGCTTTGTGATTATTGTAGCAAACTTCTTTTAGTTGCCTCAGAGTCAAAACTTTAAAAAGTTACTTTCTGCTTGATGTCTTGAATGTCATCCTCTCACAAATGTTGAACTTGTCACTGTTATTCCTATCTTTATTCTGCGAATGTTTTCTTAATTAAAATAAGTTGTTGATATAAAAAAATCAACTTATTCCATTACATTGTAATGAATTTCAGGCCCTCGGCCCCTCAGACCCACGCATGTACTACAGAGCTGTGTACTACCATTGGTTTTATCGCAAAGAGGTGGAGCATAAAGTACTATGGCTTCCATTCTCCATGCTAGATAGTCTGAAACTGGAGGAGGTTCATAACTCCACGGAAATCACTCCTGAAACAAGAGTTGCCACCGATGGCGGTCGTTACGACGTCGACATTTTACGACGCCAGAGATCTCCTGTTTATTGGAGTGGACCATCGACGGAAGTGAGACGGTGCTCGTGGTTCTACAAAGGACCCACTGAGTCCAGATATGTTCCTTATGACGAAAGCACTGCCGCGAGGCTCGAGGAAGAGTACAAGCAAGCGTGGCTGTCCAACAATTGGAATCGAAGGATCGACTTTAACAATGGAGAGTACGTCATCTTCCACAGTGCCACGGTTCA
Source organism: Calliopsis andreniformis (assembly GCF_051401765.1). NCBI lineage: Eukaryota > Metazoa > Arthropoda > Insecta > Hymenoptera > Andrenidae > Calliopsis > Calliopsis andreniformis. The sequence goes on along the minus strand of NC_135073.1, from coordinate 8,672,601 downwards.
GGTTCATTACTCGACACCCACTTCTCCAGAATTGGCGGCGTCATGGGGTAACACTGCGGTAAATTTCCCCTTTTACTGTTATATTTGTAAGTTACACGAGACAATTCAGTGTCGAATGTGTGTCCCCAAATTGTTTGTAATTTATCATGTGTATAACATTTTCTGATTTTTGAAACAGCAAGGATTCTGTGTTTCAATATATGTTTATGAATAGAAAATATTACATTTAAGATATGTATTTGTAAAACGAAGAGAAAAGAAGCTTTTTAAGTGCTAAGTTGCAATGCCCCACTTCATATTAAAAGTACTTATATTGTTAATCGTTTTTACAGAAACATTAAAAAGCTGTTATACTGTAGATTAGCTCAGGCAAACCTGCTTTAATTAATGTGTGTTAATTTTAGAAATCTTGATGTTATAAATATTTTTTAAGAACTATAGCATCTATTATGACAGATAATTCATGAAATAATTTTCTAGTTTACATATCTTGTTAAAGTATTGGTGGTTTTGGGTGGACGTGTTTACACATGTCTTTTTTTTTAAATTAATACTGCACGCATGGTTCTGTTGGAAATGTACAATCGTAATCTGTACAGGGCTCAGAGGAGAGTACATATTTACAGGGTGCTGGTAGTAGACCACGAGTGATAAAAAGGGGCCACGACGAGTTCCACATTGAAGATGGCGAGCCCGAAAAAGTAGATCATCTTTTGTTTGTTGTTCACGGTATAGGAAGCGTTTGTGACTTGAAGTTCCGAACTGTAGAAGAAGTCGGTACGTAGTAAATTATAAGAGAACAAAATTAAGCAAACTAGATTATTTAAAATTTTCCCACGATGATAAACTTTATCATATGTAACTGCAGTTGACGAGTTCCGAAGTATATCCTTACAATTGGTCCAGTCACATTATCGAACTGCCAGCCAGCAAAGGATCGTGAACAGGGTAGAAGTTCTACCAGTCTCTTGGCACACAACGCTCCATTCCGAAGACACTGGGATCGATAAGAAATTACAAGCTATCACATTGGAGAGTATACCAAAGTTGCGACACTTTACCAACGACACGTTGCTCGACATACTTTTCTACACCAGCCCGGTATATTGCCAAACCATAATGCAAACAGTTGGGAGCGAAGTTAATAAACTGTATGCCCTTTTCAAAGAAAGAAATCCAGATTTTGATGGTGGAGTTTATCTGGGCGGTCACTCGTTGGGTAGCTTAATTCTGTTCGACCTTCTTTGTCATCAAAAACCACTACCGAGTGACAAGTCGAATGAAAATGATACTGAAAGTAACGAAGAACAAGTACGCAACCGTATTCATTTATTTTGTCCGAGAAAAATTGACGACTAATGTTTTGCCGTTTCGTAATTCTATCTTTACTTTTGTTTCACAGAAAGATGAAGACACTGGTCCTTCTCGAGCGCCCTCAAGTCGACCTCTAGAGCGACGCCTTAGTAAGAAAATTAGTTACGTGATGGGTGCTGCTGGAACTGGCCAACCTTACATACGTTATCCGCAATTGAATTTTCATCCGCGTGCCTTTTTCGCTCTCGGTAGCCCGATTGGTATGTTTGTGACTGTTCGAGGAATCGATATGCTCGGGGAAGACTTCGTGTTGCCAACGTGTCCAGCTTTCTTCAATATATTTCACCCGTTTGACCCTGTGGCCTACAGAGTCGAAGCACTCATTAACCCGGATGCTTGCAAATATCGACCAATGTTGATTCCTCACCACAAAGGACGCAAAAGAATGCATTTAGGTAAATATCTGTCAAGTAAAAAAGCATTTAACTTAGAAACATTTTTGATCAAGTAGTTTCGTGTATTTTAAATTAACTTTGCAATGTTTTTGTGCGCATTGCAGAATTGAAAGAAACAATGGCGCGCGTTGGTGCAGATCTGAAGCAGAAATTGCTGGACTCTGTGAGAAATACGTGGAACTCTGTCTATCAATTCACAGTGTTTCACAAGCCTGATAATAATGCGCTCGAGCGTGAGATTGACAAGGTTGTGGAAGAGCAATTGCAACAAACGCCCCGTGTCAGCGAACAACAAACTAATGACGATGGTGGTACTGACTTCAAAGTAGGCAAGTTGAATGGTGGTCGAAGAATAGACTATGTTCTTCAGGAAGCACCATTCGAATACATCAACGAATATATTTTTGCTTTGACAAGTCATGTTTGCTATTGGTAAGTAAAATTCATTAAGCTTTAATAAATAAACGAAACTATGAGAAGAAACAATCAATATAGATAAAGATCTGTGATATGATGGAGTTTATTAGAGATTCTATTCGATGACAAAATTATGTGCAGAATATTTCCTATCTTCGGAAACTATAGATATTTGAAATCTGATTTCGAAATCCTTAAAATTTTGCTCTCGATTTAAGCGAAACAGTTAGTCTAAGAAATGATCACTTTGTTATGTTCTGACGTCAATGTATGTTTTGTCTCGCTTGTACGATAAATAGTTCGGACATATTCGTCAGAAAACGCATCCTCTATAACCGCGACCTAAAATATCTACCCAAAGAGAATATTATAAACATTTGTATCTGTTCAGGGATTCTGAGGATACCATGTTAATGATCTTGAAAGAAATATATGGTTCCGAGGGTATCCATACGGATGCTCAACTTCCTCAACAAACGTTGTCGATAGAACGAACGCCTCCCTCGCCATCGCTTTCATCGCCATCCACATCAACCGCAACTGACGTGAAGTCCACCCCTTTCATAGGAATGGATCCCACTGCGCCAATATCGGAGAAACCTGTTGCTCCACCGCCAAAAAGTGGATTTGTTAGAAAGTCATGATTAAGAAAGAACTGTTTCTACCCTGCAAAGTTTAATAAAGTTAGAATCGAAGGTGACGAGCAGTTAATTTCGAGCGATCAGGTTGATGCGGGCATTGTACCTGACATTGATACAAGTCACAAATTATATGGACAGTGAGATCTAAGCTTTGTTTTGTGAGAATGTTACAGTAAAATATTGTTGATGATGAGTTCTCAGAGTTTTTGACCGCGCGGAATGTTCCTTCGTGTGTTTCGAACAGTGAATGATCGACGTTCCAAATATCGGCCTACGAAATATACAGGAACGACAAACGATTGAACAGAACAAAAGCAACTGCATTAAACTATAAAAAATTTGATTTTGATATTTTGGCATGTAGAAAAGGTGTATGTATATACGGTTTAAGAAAACTAACGTACACGAGTGGTGGGTGAGCAAGAGTGAAACTTTGTAATATGAGAGAAAGTTACGAAGATTAAAGCATATTGATTATTGTAAATATACGATTTATAAATGGATAGAAGTTAAATAAGATATACAAATTTTTGCAAAGTATGCTTGCGTCGTGAGAATTTAGGCACACAGCTATGCAAGCATATTAATAAAATATAATATTCTTCTACTTAATAGTATTTTTTATTTCCTTAGTCTTTTCCCTTCATCGCCTCTCTCTTTATTGATCTGTCTCATTAGTTAAAAAACCTCATTTTAATAAAAAGAAAGTACTAAATCTACTCTTTCCAATCCTCCAAAATGATGACTACTGGTGACATGATTAAACCAGATTTTACTGTTCAAATTAAGGAAGATACATATTCTATTTTAAATACAACTAAATTTAAGTAATTGGAAAGTTGTTGCTACAAGAGAAAGCAACTATTCTATCTAAATTGTTTCAACAGACCCACTTTCATGCACTTCTCAGAATACTATCTCCAACATTGTAATTAACTCATTGCATATCCTCTACATGCAAGAAATGGCAGTCTAGCAATTAAAACCAATAAACTTTATCTACCACATTTCCTCTTCAACATCTTAAACTACTAAACCCGTCACACTTGACATTCCAGCGAGCACAGATGCAAAATCAACGCTACCATCGCTCATTCCTTGGATCGTTTCATGCGGCAAACGAAAAAAGCTCCTTCGACTCTTATCGTTCCCCTGGTCGCGGAAAAATTCCGACACAGTTCCCCTAATCGCCTGCAGGATCTTACGTGTCCCTCGGAACAGGTCGGTGCGCCCCATACGAGGAGGGATCATCGAATGGCGTTAGCTTATCGTGCGAGCAGTTTTTAGTTAGCTGACACAAAAAAAGAATGCTTCGGCACATGCACGGGTATCACGAAACGCTAATTAATTGCGGTGCAAGCCCACGGGCTGCGCGGGGCTGCTTTGCATTTTGCGTGCAGGCTCTCGTAAAACTACATGCCTGTCAGCCTGGGCGAATTTCAAGATGATTTATCGTCCTGGCAAAACTAAGTTTTTCGCGATACTTCGTGTGGCTCCTCGGAAGGGAAGTCCTGAAAGACGCAGGCAATGCCTTTCGCGCATGCAACTACATTCACGGGCTGTGCAACCTGTACCCGGTCCCTTAGGCGACCTGACGCCGTTGATCGACTCGTGTTTTATGTCCCCTGTCTGTCCAACTCGAGCCACCCCTGAAATATGTTTCCTCTTCTCGCCTCTGGAATCCCGTCAACAGAATTTCCCTACCCGGCATCACGTGAAACGTCTCTGCGTGGCCTAACCATTGGTATTTATGTCGGATAATTGGTACCTTTCCTTGGAGCTCTGACCTGCTCGCACGAGATGTTACGATTCTATATTTGCTCGTGTCTGTTTTTGCGGTGAGATTGTAGATTGTAATGACGGTTTGAGGGAGTTTTAAATGGTGAGTAATTAGGAATGATCAGAGGAAAGTTGAAATGAGACGAAATTGGGATCGGGATTGTTCGTCATTTAAGAATTAATTAAATATTTAGAATGAAATTTAAACTGTGCGTTCTGGGACTACTTGACGTTGATGAAATTAATGTTTTATTGAATTTTTATTGAAGTTTACGATTATTGCTTACAGAGTTTAGAAAGTAAAGAATCTTTGTTAAGGAGATGTCTTGTGTTAGTTGGAAGATCGAATATTCCAGTGAAATAAATCTGGTTATGTTTCCTTTTGTTCGTATTTTTAATAATATTTTGTTTGGTGGAGGATGAACAAATTTTAATCAATTTTCCCTCGATATTAAATACGAGAGGATATCGAATTCTTTGTTTGTGTTGCTGGTAATTGCTAAAATAAACTGGTAAAATAATTCAGTCAGTCGTCGAAATAGCTTCGATCAAATGTAACAATTTTTATGAAATTTAATAGCAAATATATCAATAGAGGTACACTAGTACGTTAATACTAAAACCTTTAATATTCTTATCAAGCACAGAATATCAAAATATAGCTTATAAATTAAACTAATTACACGAAGCATAGACAAGCAAATAATTTAAAAAAAAGTATTTCCTATTTAAGAAAAAATATATAACTAATTTACCCAATTTACCCAAACTTGTAGACGTTATATTTCATCTATGACAATATTCTATACAAAGTTAATAAAGTGTTCAATATAACGCTGGATATGGTTTTTCAGGAACAACCATGGTAAGAGACATTTACGTCTGACGTAGTATAAAGTCAAGTACGGGCAAGATTTTACAACTAGGCTCAATGAGAGTGATTTACACCTTGGAAAATCTTTACGACGTTTACGGTATCTACTTGCGAAGTATATATAGCGCTCTGCTTATGTTGGAAACTTCATCATCTGCATATACTTTGCTTCTGCTTTTTTACAGGATATTGGGGTGGCTCTAAAATAAATATAGGTTCTTCGACACTGACATATTTGAAATGTATGCAGAATTTTAAGTTTTTTGGATTTGGCAAAATATCGAATATAGAAAACCATAGAATTCAAGAGACAACGCTGAATTCATTGGAAAATAATATTTTACTAATTGGGATGGAAAATCTATTTTAATTTGAAGAGTACCTTCGTGATTTGCAGAAGTGAAGAAATATTTTTATTCGCCTTTTTTTTAGATATTTGATAATGTTCTATGGAAAAATCAAAGATTACATTTAATATTAAGAAATTATTATTAAAATTCAATTGAAGTTTAATTCGTTGAAATTCAATTGAAACTACAATGAGGTAAGGTCAAGCTCAAAGATAATCTACATACAATAAATTCTAATGAAATCTTATGAGTCACTCTTCAGATGAGATAGCTCAAAAGTATAACTACCGAAAAAAAGCCTCTAAGACTCTACTGATTTGTTAATTAAAACCAAAATTGTAAATTTCAAATACTACAATATCTGTTTATAACACACACACACCTCACTTATAAATGAACATTAGTTTGACTTCTTATAACTTCAGTCGAATAATTTGCATACGATTATAATATTAAATATTTACTGTTTAAGTCAGTGCATATAATGAATTCAGGAAAATTTTCGTCTACATTTCTCATTATACTACTATAAGTAGAGAATTTATTTAGATTCACGGACAAATCAAAATGCGGCGGTCCCATTACTGACAATTGTTGAAAGTGTTCTAGATGACTACTTTAGACCGACGCAAGCGCTAAGAGCTTGCAATTCTCTCCCCACTCGCTCTTATTTCCTTCTACCGATATATTATGCACTTCAAGCCCACCGTGCTCTAGCTACCGTCCACAAACGTATATTTAAATAAAAATTATGTAACGCGCGGCAGTGCTAGTGTCGTATCGGTCGATAGTTCGTTGTGGTGTGAAATAGTTATCATCATGACGGACACGATAACATCAAAAATTCTGTGAGTGCATAAATGTTTGTAATTTGTAAAAAGCAGACATTTGCCAAAATATGGGTCCTCTTAACAAACTGAACTTGTAACACTCATTGGAATATTAATATGGTTGTGTTTATTACAAAACACATCTTGATTTAAATGTTTACATTTTAGGATAGATACAGGGAGTTCAAGCTTAAGTGAAACTAACACGTGTCACTGATGTTAATACAGTGAATACAAACATCTTCAACACAGCGATATAATTTTTTAGCCTTGTAGTTTGTATACAATTAATGTGAAAAATAGATGTTAGTTTCTTAGTTAACAAATAGTGTGAGTATAAAGTTTTAGAATATTAGTTTACTTCTAATGTGTCTAAAGAGATGCCTTCCACTTATCATCTAAACAATTGATAACATAAAAAGCACCCAAAATCTTGGAAATGAATATTTCAATAGTTTTATAATTCCCATAGGGCACTTCGAAATCTAGTTTCATTGACCCCTCAGTGCTTTTTGAAACTACTTCAATTTCAACAGTCATAAATTTCAGACGCAATATCGTTCGAAGTGAATCAAGAGCAACTTCATCTCTAGTGCCAATGACATTTACTACTGCCTTTATTCTAGCTCCACTCATTCTAGAATATTAATAGAGTAACAATAGTTTCATCGTGCCACTCCTTACCAAGAGTTTGCCGCATTCGCGAATAACGAGTCGACTTTTGCGAAACTGGTTGGAGTCTCTGAACAATGGTATTAATCACAACTTATGCATTTTGGAAATTTGGATTTTTGCCTGCCACCGTCTCCAACTGTCCAGTTGGACACACTGGCGCTTTTGGCATACATCCATCTCGCGCTATTTTCTGGAATCACAGACCCCCGCCTGGTGATTTTCTTTATCAAGATTTGGCGATCAAATTCGAATTTGAAATTAATCTTCCACTTTTGGCCGCGGCAAGCGTTTATGGTCGTCTTAACGTGGCCAGGGTTCGCTAAAATAACGCGCTGACACTGATAACAATGTTCTTCCAAATCGCTTCCCCTTTGGGTATCTTTTAACGTGCTCTACATATAATTGTATTTGTGCATGAGAGACATCGTAAGTTGGGGAGAATTTAGCAACAAATATACTCCTGAACAGTATTAGGGACTAAGTACAAGGATGATCTAGTTTGAATAAATTTTAAGGGGAAAATGATAGTCAAGGATAGACAATATTATTCTATAGGTACTAATTGTTTTAGAGTTAGACATATTATAATACCCATATTTGCTTATAATGCATTCGATTTTTATTCTCAGGGTTTTGTGTTCTGAGGAAAGTAATTATAAATATACAAATAATACAAAATTTAGAAAAGATAATATACTTGTTATACCAAAAAATATCTCAAACTGTTGTAAAGTAATCACGTACGTAGGATATTAAAATTACTCAAAAATTAACAAAAGTTTGGTAATTTTATTCATGAAAAATTCAGTGGTTTTTGTAATATTGGGTACATAATTGCAGCCTTAAAGAAGTTTCGTATTTTGCATAGTAATATAAGTTTGTCAAAACACTCACGCCTCAAATATGACTCCAACAAAGTTACGTGCTTAAAATTTCAAAATTGGCAATATGTATGCTCGGTAATTATAGTTTCCTAATTTGATGTCAGGTACCATTATTTTATGTTCGAGTGTACTGACATGTTACTAGTTCAATTTTTAATCGTGTTCGTAGGTACGTCGGAAATTTAGATCAAAGTGTCTCAGAAGATTTGCTACGTGTCCTCTTCTCGCAAATCGGCGACATCAGGGGTTGTAAGGTCATCAGAGAGGTAAGGGTGATTTTGCATGTCCCTTTTTATCATTGAAAAAAATGAGCGAACACTCGTACTAATTATAGTCTTTCAAAGTGACACGTACTTGCCACGCAGTAATTATCAGTCGAGTAGTTTCTGATTACGAAACATCACTTGTGTATGTATCTTGTAAATGAAATCAATATTGAGCTCTGTGTTTGTTTCTTATTTTCAAGTATCGTATTACGAGAAGAATAGGAATTTTCGTAATCGGATAGCGATAAATTCTGTGAAGCCACGTAATGACAATACACTGTAATAACCATTATGTACCATGGCGATAGTCTTATCTATTCTCTACGTTCAAGGAGTCTAACACGGCGTAACTAATGTCGTGATTGTTACGTGACAAAAAAACATTTTCCGTTCACCTAAATTCTATCACGTGTCACGCTAATGTGATTTGAGCGCAATGATAGGAGTTTCGATTAGATCGTACTCGAAAATATGTTTTAAATGCTTGTTCTATGATGTGGCGGTGGATTAAATGTGCCGCAACATTCTATCAGCGCAATGTAAGAGAATTTGTCTTTTTCTGCACCAGATTATGGTGATATATTGGAGCTAAAATGTTGCATAAATTTTATGCTTTAAAACAAGTATGTAATATGTTTGCATATCTTGTTGAAAGAATGATTCATTTTTATTAGCTAGTTAATTATTTTAACATTTATGCTGAACTATTATATTGATTTCTTGCATTTTTAAATGATATCAGATCAATTTTAATTAGTTTCTCTCAATTTATTGGAGAAAATTAAGGAATGTACTTATGTACAGTTTTGACCACTTTAGATTTTACTCGTTTCTATTAAAGTAAATGAAACTTTTGCAAAAAGTTGATAAATGTAAACGTATCGAAGCATTTTAAAGATTTTTGGAGTATTTTTGTGATATACAAAATTTATTTATTTAAAATAAAATTTTAATATACTTTTTGATTCTTTTATTGACATTATGGTATCATAATATTCCATGTTAGTAATAATGATGTCCCATATTAATTTTATTTTGTAAAAGCTTGATAACAATCGTACGGGTTCATTATTATAACGTGTATAAACTGACATCCGATAGTAGGTCTGTATTACAGAGAAAATATCGACGCCTATTTGGCAATCGTGGCATCATAATCGCTTTTATATTATCCCAAATTCATACGATCATGTTTGATTTATCACCGAACCAATAATAAATGAGCACATCAAGCAAATATTTATTTGAATAATAGCTAAAAGAAATAATTCTTTATCATTCATTTCAGAATAATTAAGAGGAAAAACTGCGTATTTTAAACTGTACAAAAATATTATAGAATTTAGTCTTTTATTCTTTAGTACTACAAAAATATGTTTGGACCTTGTATTATTGCAACAATTATTAATAGAATAATAATAATTACAATAACCACGCTATCAGGCAAATAATTAATGATTATGACTATTAAATAGACAATAATTACGATTAATTAATAATAAAAATAATACCAACGTGGTCATTACCATCAATCATTTATTAATCATTAATTATAAAATAATTACGTTTTCTATAAATCAACCAATAAGTTGGTAATGATATCCAATAGTAATCAGACGAGCAAAATAATTATAAAATGAAAGAAAAACTAAAACAACTCTCTATTTAAACATTTCAAATTACACGATACATAGTTGAAAACTCATAATTATAGAGTATAAACATTATTCATCATTACTGCTCACTCTCTGATAATGCTATAATTAAAATTACGAAAATTGATCAATCCTACCCTTCTGTGATTACTACATCTATCTTTCCATAATTAGTAGGGTAGAAAATCAGTCATTCAATTACACACAATATAAATTATTCAATCCAGAGTTCGTTATTCATCACTAAAATTTCTTTTTCATTTGAAGTTTTGCGAGGCGAGTTTGACCCACGATTCATCGACCACAGTTTCGATTTACCGATCGTGGGAGACAGAGCCGAATCGAGAACGAGGCAAGTCGTCTCGCGTTGAATTTTAATTTTGTGAAATCGCGAAAATCCGCGGAAACCGCGAGGCTCTCAAAGACCACGTTAATGTATTTCAGAGCCACTGCCGCGAGCACGCGTTTAGACGAATGCGTACGAGCGTCGCGAAGAGAGAGAGATCATTTCGGGGAGACGCGAAAGCCATTCCCGAAGCGAAACCGCGAAAAGAACGGACGTGGCCAAGACAGGGCTTGGGTTCACCAAGAAATCATCGAGGTTTGTACACTTTTCTCCTTGATTCTCGTAAGATTCAGCCTTCTCTACTTGTCCTCTATACCCTTCACTGGTTGCGCAGCTTGTTATACAGGGTTACTCAGAACTGGTGGTACAAGAGGAAATGGGACGATTTTAAACGAGAAAATTAGACGAAAATGTAAAATAAAAATGTCTAATATCACGTTTCGTTTAGAGAAAATTGACTTTGAATTTTGACCGAATAGAAGTATATCGAATTACAGCTTCAGAGCTAGAGGAAGACTAGAAGAAAACTAGAAGAAGGGTAGAGGAAGAGCAGAGGAAGAACAGAGAAAGAGCAGAGGAAGTCTAGAGGAAGACTAGAAGGGTACTAGAGGAAGATTAGAGGAAACCTAAAAGAAGATTAGAGGAAAACCAGAGGAAGACCAAAAGAAGACTAGAGGAAGACCAGAGAAAGGCTAGAGGGTGACTAGAGAGTGATCAGAAGGGTACCAGAGGACAACTGAGGGGGTTTGTAGCTACAGGCACCACCCTTCTGGTGATGATAAAAACTGGTAAAAAATATAATAATGTATTACGTTTCTTTTTTGATAGAGTAGTTACTTGGGTACCTTCAATAAATCCATGTACGTACCTGATGCAAGAATAGTACAAAGTAGGGGAATATTATCAACATGCCTAAGTATTATTATTACATTTTTGTAACTGATTTGTATAACATATTATTATTACGAACTTATTCAAATATTGTTACCAAGAATTATTTTCGTCCTAGTATCAAAGTATCAAGGAGAATAGTGTTGACTCGTTTGGTGTTACTCATTCTTGTCATTTGGTTTTTACGATATTGATCAAATTAGTGACATTAAATTGTAACAATTATTTAAATTAAACTTTTGTATTATTTAGAAGTTTAATATGACTAGTCAGTTATGAATTTGACCAAAAGTTCTTTCGTTTTCGTTTGGTAAATCAATTACTCCTTAACAGCGTACATAGTTGCTCCTGTGAGTCATAATTTTGTGTTTCGTGCTATGACAAGGTACACGATTTTCAGTACAGTATCATTTATGAAAAATGTGTACATATTAGATTGCAACCTGTTCTTTACAAGCTGTTAAGAATCGTAGAAACAAGTCTGTGAAAGAATAAAACGTGACTAAAAATGTGTTCCGCGTAGAACAACGTTGAAACACGCAACTATAAAATGCATCTCACGTCGACGCTAACTACACGTAAGTACAGACCACTGTTATAGATTAAATTGAGTTACAGATGTGATGACATAGTCTACTAATATATCTGTTATGTTAATGTGATGTGCACTGCAATAGGCATTGTGGAACTTTTCCCTATATAATACAGTATATATTACTAAAAATTCAAAAGAAACAATTATATCTTCTTACATTGTAATCCTACCTCTCTGGTAAGTTTTCACATTTCCACTTTGAGCAATTTTTTCAGAACACTAGCAGCGTATATTCCTTTATCTGCAAATGGTTCTAGGCCACAGAAACCTAGTTTCCAGAAAGATGCAAAAAAAGAGTAAAAACATGAACAGAAGCAAATCCTATACTTTTCACGTATCGAGAGATACTCCTGTCACTGCAATTTGTCTTCTGCAACCATAGAAATCCTACTTCGAAATTAAAATGAATGGAACGAGGTGGTAGAATCTGGTCGGTCGTTAAATCCAACCCTTGCCTCGAAGCTCTACACGATTACGCGTCTCTACCACCGTTTACAAACCCTCGTGCACACGGGGTATTAAAATCGTTATTCAGTAAGGTACTTGCGACATCGTTTCGTCGGCATTGTCGTCGTCGTTCTCGTGGTCGTCGTCGGTGTTCCTATCGCTTTGATAGTTAATGTGTATCAATATTTTATGTATTCCGCATAAACAGCGCGGCAGGTATTTGCGTTTATTAGCTATAAACCCTCCCGCAGGTGGGCCTCACCTCCCGCAGGATTTATGGGCCACGTTCTTAGGACGACGATGCGCTTCTGGATGGAATCAGGCTTTGTGCATTACGGTTATGACGTTACGTAAAATCGTCTGGAAACGCGACTATCTCCGTGTAGGTAAGCCCATGAATGGGCCAAGTGAACTGGGGTCCGTTTTTTAGTCATGCTTAACCGCCAAGAAAGGATTAACTTTTTACGGAACAGTGGATACATTCACATAATGTTTAGTCAAACTGGGAGAAATATAACTGTGATTGAATTAACAAGTTTCTATTTAAATATGGATTATTATAGTCTAACACAATTTTGTTAGAATTTATGGATTTGTATGACATGATTAGGTAGACCTAACTTAATGTTTGTTATGTCAAGGCAGACTATTATAAATTTTTCTATTTTATATAAGACGACTTCGAGATATTATAGGTTAATTAATATCTGAATAAAATTTTATTTTAGGAAAAGTGTTTTATATCTTCATTACTAAACTTGAAAAGTTAGCTTGCTATCATCTTCTTTAGGAAATTATCGTAAAGAAAGGATAAAACTGCTGATTACTTTCGCGGAATGAAGATTCACTGCTCAATAAATTTTTGAAATTTATTGTCGAATAGTAATTTACCTGATTTCTACTGACCAGGATAGAGTATATGTACATACATAGAACGAGTACAGGCGACAGAAACTGACATTGATATGTTGCACCTTGAACAATTAAGACCGTACCCATTCTTCGAGTAAAATCGACACGATTTCCGCCGCGGCATTCAAGCACGTTCTAAGAATGACTGTTCGTAAACATCGTCACGTGAAACTCGATAACATGGAAAATGGCACAAGAAGTACATTTATCGTAAGTGCCTCCGATTTGCACTCTTCAGTTGTACGACGGAAACGCTAACACTTCCGCTATGTTAATAGTACCATTACTTCCAGTATTTATACCTTTGTAAATTCAGCATGTTTATAGAATTCCTAGTTTAGTTTATATAATTCAGTAAAAGAAGATTAAATTAAAAAATAAAAATTAATTATACTGTAATTCTTAATTATGGCACAGTATAACCCCGATTATCCGAAATGCCACGAAATTCAAACATGAAACATTCTTCTGATAGGTAGCTTTATTTTCGTCAACAAAGCACTATCACTTTACTATTGTTAATCGATATCCTACTGTACTGTCAGTATTATTACATTAAATATTTGCACTCTTAAATAACAAGAACTTGGAATATTCGAAGTTCGGTTAATCAAGGTTCTACTGTGCATGCCTTAAAAGTATTTAGATAAAACGAGTTAGATCGTTATTTTTTTTAATTCTAGTAAAACCAAATTTATCTATCAGTAAGTATCTATACGAATTGATCTTAGGAACGTGCACTTGGCTATAAACTCTTCAGTGAGTCTTGAGCTTATAATAAAGAAACAACGTATAATACTTTGATTTTTTTCAAATTTGTTTATCCCTATATTTTATCTGTACGTACCTACACATACTTATTACTTTTATCGCGATAAACGAAATTCATATCCACTCGTTTCGAATTTCTTCAAATTTCAGCAAATTTGCGATCCCATAATGTAGATGGAATAAAGAGAAAGTGGAAAATCTAATTGTGCCGAGCTCGCAGAATTTTGAATTTGCGTCATATCGAAAAATATCGCAGAAATTTAACGAATGCTTTTTATCGCGTTACCTTTTGCGCGCAGAGGAGAAATTGTTTAACAAGATTTTCGAATATGCCGAGTCTCCGCGTGTTCCTGCGCGTCGTCATTACATGCTAAATTCAAGGATGGCATCCGTGACACGCGAAATGCGCGGGGGCTGCAATTAAACAGACGTCGCGCGTATTCGCATCGTAGCACAAAATCCATTCGTGATTCAAATTAATAGAATATCCTGCCGGTGTTGATGTTACTTTGAAGCTACGGACACTGCTCACAGGTTGCCATATTATAAGCCTCGTTCTCTGCCGATAGGCTTCTCGCAGCTTAACTGCTTATTTACTATTTAGTGTGTGCTCTCTCTAACACAAATTAGTAATTGTTACACGCAGATATTGGACGAAATGGATCCTTAGGTTTTTACATTGCTTCTTCAGGTGTCATTTCTTGATAAAATTTCTTGGAATATTAGGTCGACATTAATATAATTGATAATAAAATTAATAAAGCAATTTTAACCATTGATATAGGTAATTTACTTTGTAAGAATATTATGCTTATTTTAATTTCTTTGACCAAATTTGGTTACTAGAAAAATGTTTTAATTTGTTATCTTTAAAACTAACTCATGTTCTAATTTGCTTGATAGGACGTTTGACGATAGATGTCAGAAATGTTAAAGGGTGATCATATAGGCTAAAATAGGCCAAAAATGAAGAATAATGAAATTGCGATTGAGACTTCCTTTCCGAGTTATTAATCATTCAAGATGTACTCACTTAAAATATAGGTACGTGAAATGTGTCTGACTCAGCATATTCTACTAACTTATTCTACTGACATCGCTACGCCTGGTTTGGCTAGTGGAAGCCGACAGTAGAATAAGTCCCCAGAGTAGATCTGTCGTTCTTGATTTTCGTCCTATTTTGGCATACAGTGATCACTCCTTAAAATTTCTAAAATTTATTGTCTAACACTCCATATTATATGTATGTGTTTTACAGTGATTATCCATCATGACTACTAAGTAATTTTATTTTTCTTGAAAAATGAAACGTGACTAGTAATCTTAAACAGAAAAAATCGACTAATTTTAGAATATATTAAAACAGCTAGTTTTTCAAGAACCTGTTATTCTAATCGCTTTTAAGGAAATAGTGATTCAATGGCATAATTATTATTAATTATATACATAAGTATTATTCAACGTTAACTTACATAAATAATCGTACGATATGGTGTAATAATTCCATTGTTAACATTTTTCTAAAGCAAATCTCATTTTCAATTTTTCTCAATAAATTCAGCAAGCTTATTGCATTAATTTAGTAGTGATAGCAATACAACAGTAATTTTACCTAGTAATGTCACTATGTACATAGGTGAAGTTTTAAGAAAGAACTTAAATAACAGAATCTGTTCTCTGAATTCGTCCAAAGTCAGTTCTTTTTCTCCTCTCACTGGCGCGAGAGGGAACGTTTATCGGAAGAAAGCCCCATAACAATGTCTCCTGCTCGAAATTCTGCTTACCCTGAATTCTCCGCGTGCAATCGTGTTTATTTCGTGACGGTGGCACCGGTGCTCGAAACGCAACCTATGGCATACAAACGACGCTGTATCGTCGTTAAACAGACGTCGCACGTATCTGCGTTGCAGTGCAAAGTCCGACCATAATTTGAATTAATAGAAACGCCTGCCGCCTTAAACTTAAAGGCGACCCCGAAAATCCCAGCGTATTCGAGCAGAGGCGACCGTGCTGCAACCAAATGCGGCTTCGACGGATAAAGAGACAGATAGACGGATAAAAGTTGGAACGTACGAGGAAATGCAAATAGGGAACGAGGGGAATAGATATGAGAGTAAGAACAGTACTTTCTTGCTATGTACTTTATACTGTCACTCTCGTTTCTCGAATTGCTCTTATTTTCTCTACTCGCGTTTGGGAGGAAGCGACACCGAGTCATCAGTGCAGGAGTTGACCGCGAAAACCTTTTGTAGCTTTACCCCCTAGTTACTTGAATGGACTTGTGAGCTTATCGTAAAGAAATATTTCAAATGCATACAAATTTATAATACTTTTAAGTGGTATGTGATTGTAGAACGATGTGATTGCTATATTGATCGTATTTAGATGATACTAGGTATTTTATTCATATAAGTGGGTAATCATTAAGAAATATTACTCGGATCTGTATAGATTGGAATATTTAAATAATGCGAGAATTCTTAAATTTGAGTATTAACAATATTGGAATATGCTAATTAAATAGTGTTAGACTAATGTACATATTTAAAGTGATTTAATTCCTCTTATTCCCTAAGTATCTATTATATTAAGGAACCACTTAAATTAGAAATTTAAATGTTTTTAGCGTACCTGTATACAGATGTTAGTGTTTCAATATATAAATGCACTACAGTTGCATATTCCAAAATCTCTTTTAATCACTTTACAGTTCACGTTCATTTTTCGACACGACCTTCTCACTTCGACAGTTGAAACAAAACTGACTCGTCAAAGTGATCTTCAGTCCCCAAGAATTATAGACTTATTTTTCACAATACAAAATAAACGAAAGGAATTGAAAAGTGTTATGGGACAGGTCAACTATGCTTAAGATTTATATCCTCATAAAGCTTTAATTTTACCTCGCTTACCTGTTTTTCTTATTATCCCCATCGAACTATACAACACATGTTATTCGAAGAATTCTCAAAGAGAATGTGGAATAAGGTAAACATATAAAGTCAAATATATTAGCACAACACATTGCATCGTTTACTGCCTTTTCGGTCTGAGTATGACCTTCCTCACACTACTTCAGTAGCAAAAAAGAAAGTTGAACCTTGAACTATTACTGAAGCCTGCAATTACGAAATGATGAATCTTTCAATTTCTCTTATTACAAAAATTCATATTTGCAGTCCCACTACTTTGAAACATTCTGTATATCACCTTTTCAAAATTTACGACATAGTACAATGCAGCTCACAAAGTTGCTTGAAATATTGCCACTGTGTTTTCTTAATCTCGAAGAACACATGGAAAACCGTAACACAAACAAGGATACAAGAACCTATGCTTCTTCAGCGCCTCTATGACACCGAAGAGTCACGAAGAGAAGCAGAGACATAGGAAGCCAAGAACGGAATGCGGAATAAGAAGGAGTAGTCTCCAGTTTATTGTTAGTTCTGATTTAAGAAAATGTATCCGATGTTCCTCCGAGTATCTGCCAAGGAAGGTACGGAAGCGCGTGCAGTTTGCCTTCTGATCGACGTTCTGCACGGTGGTTCTCAATGCTCTTGCTTCGTATTCATGATCGTTTTTTTGAAGGAGGATTACAGAAACCGAGTGACGAAACACTTAGCAGATTCGGTTTGCCGAGGTTGAGAGTCAGCGGTGTCATTTTGGCGAATTTCCAACGAGACGGGACGCGTCTTTTCCTTGTTCGCCTCGCTCGACGGGCGACGACAACGAGGACGTGGATCTCCAGCGATTCGACAGCGCAAAGGAAGCAATTTGAAAACCTGCGAAGCAGTACTTCTGCGGAAACTCCCTTCTTCGACAAACCTAGGACTTTGAACTTTATGCTACATGATCGAACTTCTGAGAATGTATTTTAATGTTATTTATATGCTTGAATATGTGTGACCGAGATATGGCGAGCATGTGAAGTAGTTGAGGAGATTAGGGTTTGATATATGAATTTGCACTAATTCATTAATACAATGGTTGAAGAGTAACATACATGAAGTAAATATTTGAGCTTTCAAATATTATCTAAATATTTATTTAGATATTTAAGAATTTCAGTCTTCTGAAATTTAAATACTGTAAATGTTGGAGAATTGAAATATTTTAAAAAATATTCAAATATTTGAAAAGTTACAAGTTTGAATACATTTGAATATTTTAAAATATTAATATTTCAGTACCTGTAATTTATAAATTTTGAATATTGTAAATGAAAATCCCTCACACCTAAGGAACAAAAAGGATTCAAAAATGGGTGACATCCTTAAGTTCCATGAATTATAACCCTCCAAAATCCTTGTAACTGACAACAGCCATCATCGAACCAAAGTAATTCAAGTTGATTAACAGTCACACATGACATCGATCGATTGAATCGCTAGGAAAGCGTATGTACGGAATGCCTGAATTTTCAGTTGTATAATTATTCTGGTAATTAACGTTGGCGGGTCATAAGTGTAACACGCTGCTCGAAAAGGCTAGGCCCAACCGAGTTTATTACAAAGATATACGAGCTCTGGCTGCGCACACTGATTTCGGTTGCAGCAGTGTGCCCCATACACTTGCACGCCATCGATAGCTGCCTGGAGCATTCGAGCTATTTCCAGGGATGATACATGCCCCGAAAACTATATCGAACGCTTGTAAAGTGCGATAAGTTATCGAGAACGATTAACGCGGACGTGACGGCTTTATTCAGGATGCAAAAGTTCCTCGACGGCGTTCGCGTGTCCAGATAAAATTATGACTGACCATATTTAATTAAGCAACCTTCGATCACTCCAAATTTGTTGTTGCTATCGATTACGATCTATGATCCAAAAATCTGTATTCGACCGAGATAATCAGTTTCTGTGTTAATTTGTATTAATCATGGTTTAATTGTGCCTGCAACAGGTTGAAGGGATTGTCATACTCTGCGACAGAGTGGTTTATATGGTAAATTTTGTGAACAGCATTATTGTCTATGCTTGGTCACCATGACAGTTTTGTTTATCTTATTTTGTGATATATTAACCATCAGCATACCAAGGTGGGATTGATCAAAGGTTCTACTACAATTTCTCCAGTAGTAGATGAAAATTAAAATTTTAATTTTCATATCTTTAAAGTCCTTTTGTGTATTTATTTTTATTTCTAGCTTTGAGTGTTTTCACCTTGGTATAATAAGAACTGGGATCTGTATTAATGTAGTAGGTATGAGCCTAATTGTAATCTTGCAATTACCTAGTGTAACTTTTCCATTCACAGTGAAAGAAATCGTTCTTCTCTGCTTCTGAAACCGATTGTCATTAAAAACTTATTTCACCATGATACTACATTTGAAACTTAAAAAATAGTCGAGAAAATTTCCTGTGTAATCTGATCTCCAAATGGGATACTCTCTTAAACAGTTGGCAAGCTATACCAAAACCTTAATACAATTCAACAGAGTTCATTACGTTATTTTCGTAGCAGGAATCCGGTGTATCGTGGAAACAGCACGATCCGGGACGGTGATCATTACGAATCGATCAGAGGTGAGACCGCGTGCAAACGTAACATCGGCTATAAAAAGGATCGAAGAGCTGTTAGGATGAGGTACGGTCGTGAGTCAGGTTTAGCGGTTTGCAGAAGCGGCTGCTGAACAATAAAACGATAAATCAGAGGGGAAGGAGTAGTAAGGGGCTAAAATAGAAAAAGCTTGTAGAGTAGATTTGGAAAGGCGCCAGGGGAACGTGCAGTCACTGGGTGACTCTGCGGCCTCCGCGGCTCCCTCTTTGCCTGCCTCCAGCTACATCACTTTCTTCCATTTCCTCTGCTCTTCTTACACCTACGTAATGCCGTTTCGCGCGCTACTTTCGCATCTGTTTCTTTCTGTTTTCCTCCACCTTTCCACAGCCCCTTCAGTCACGTTTCCCTTTATTCATTGACGCTGTTCCAGCTTCTTCTTTGTTACCGTTCTAACAATCCTTTGCTCGTGTCAGCCGCCACCTAGATACTGCGTCTATAGCCCGACGATTCACCTCGTAAATCATCTGCCAGTGGATAGTTCATAAATAAAGGTTTCCATCTGGTGTTATCAGCAAAATTCTAGATCTTCAAAGCTATCCTCTTGTATACTTGTCTTCTGTACTGTCACTCTTTTTGTGAGCTGCACTCAGAACGCATGTTTCCTGATGGAGAACTTTTTATTCTCTTTTGCCACACATTGTGGCATAACATAGGGAAAGTTATTCTGCTGAAGTTATCCTACAATTTTGTTTACACATATATTGACTCTCAAAGTATTCTAACATTTCAATTTTAAATATTCAAATCTTCAAATATTTTCATATTTCTTCTATTCTAAATTCTAATTCCTAGATTGTATTACTTAACCAGATACTTCTCTACATACAAATTTTTGTACATCGTAAAATTTTACAAATTTTACAAACAAAAATGTTATCTCTCATAAGAACATTTTGCATTGAACCTATTCTCTAGCTCTTAACTCGAAATTAAATTTTTTATAATAGTGACCTGCCAAAAAAGGAAAAGAGGAAAAGAAACATATCGAGTTAATTAACCGTAAAACTCCCTTGTTTCCATGTAAATTACATCAAACAAGGGATTCATTTAAAATTCCATCAGAGTTGAACGGGACGTCCGGAAATAAAATATGATAATGGGAAGTTTGCGAAACAAATCGAAAGCGACACGATCGCACGGAATTAGGGTTTTTTAGGTTGAAACGGGGCGCAGGTTAATTACAATAGCCCGGTTATATTTCTCATTCGGCTTCCATGTTAACGTAACAATGAAGTTAATAACGATCCTCCGTACCATTACAGTAATCGAATACAATTTTCGGATCGTGCTTGTTCTCCGCTGGTAATTAGATTAATTAGAGTGACCGCCAAATAATGGCGTTTGGAAACGATATAAATTCAGCTGTGTAAAACGGAATTATATCTCGCCGATGCGTTGGTGGGGGTTAATCAAGCGCATAATGGCGGAGGACGTGTGAATTAGTTGGGTCGAGTTACCGCGAGTATCTTTCGGCCCTCATTAATTAACCGGAAAAATGTTATTCCTATGATACAACCGGAAACACGCGTTCGTGGTCTGCGTCTGTTTAAATGTTATTTCCCCTGGGAATCATTTTCCTCTGTCTGTTTGCCCGTCTAGCGCTGTCCCTGTTATAATTGGAAAACTTTATTAATTGTCAACCTTCTCCTGGAATTATTTTTTCCTCTGTACTGCTAATTGATAAGCCAACTTTCGTTTAGAAATTGAAAAAAGAGCGAGATGGAAGGCTGTTGTGTTTGATGCTTCATCATTCATTTTCAAATGGATGCAGAGGCGGATCTGTTTAGGAGATAAAGACGTAACAAGTTACAGAGGAATGTATAAGTATTTTTACATATACCTTGAAAAAATTATATCATTTAAAATATTTCTATTTTATATGATATAATTTTATTAAATTCCAAACTAAAATAAAAAGTTTGTTTAATTATATTTATACAGAGCAGTATAATATTTAGTCGAAAATTAGGGAAATATGTAAGTATAAATATGACTCTTTTCCTTTTTCATAATAGAGGAATTTTATAACAGATTATAGGAATATTTTACAAATAAAACACTTATTTTTCGTTATTTACTTTGTTAATTTTTTAATTAAGCCCTTTCCTGTAGGTACTTGTTATCATTTTAATCTACGTAAAATTTTCATAAAATACTCGTAAGATATATTTTTTATTCTCTTAAATTTGCGAAAGATTCTATTGAAATTGTTTAAGCTTCACTATGTACACCGCTTTTCTCGCATTCTACCTGCTGCTGAGGACGATTAATGCAAATTTTATCGTCAGATACCGCGAGCACGTATCTTGATGCAATAACTTGGCTCGTCGCTGTAGCTTGCAATCTGCGTGACCTGACGCGATTAGAATTAATTAATTAGCCATCCCTGATTTTCAAAAACATGTTTCTTTCTTTTAGATACGCGAAAAATATTTAAAATTGTAATTTCTAAACAAAATATTTTAACGATAGATGCCTCTCTTAATAAGAGTAAATTTAAACCTCTTTGACTTTAAAAGCTAAGTGCAGGATGTGTTTGAACAATTATGATCATTGATCTTAAAGTTAGATTAATATTTTGTTATGGTTGAAAATTATTATCTTAAGGAAATAGTATTAATTAATAACCAATCAAGTACTAGCGTGTAAAGAAAACTTTCTTCTTGGAACACTTAATTCTCTTTTTCAACGATTTCATTCATTTGTAACAAAATAAATGAATGGAACGAGTACAGTGATGAAGTATAATATGGCCAATAATATTACAGCGTCGATGAGCAAAGAAGAAAACGAATAAAATTCGAAAATGGAGGTCGCCAGGAAAAAGTCGAGGGACCAATGTTCGGAAACCAAGTTTGGGACGTCAACTTTCTTCTTCGCCAAACTGGTTCTGTCCTCGAAGTGTATTTGTACTTGAAGAAGCTATCTCGAAATCAATGAATTACAGGCGTTACAATTGCTCTTTTTTAAAACACTTCTCATAAAATATTTGGTAGTTTCTAATTTTCGCTAATGCACTTCATTTGGTCTAGTAAAGATAAGAATGGAGAAAGTGTAATTGTCTATAACATAGTATGTACCCTAAAAAGAGGTAAAGAAGACAAGGAATGGATACTGTGAGAAAAGACAGTTCATTTGTTTGCTAATTTGAGGTTTAATTATTTTTATGCGTGTTCGTTAATCTACTTCTTTATATTTGAAATTTTAATTTGCAGCAACTATCATTATTACTTTGTTTCATAACTAGTTATTAGGTCTTTTTATTTAATCCTGATGGTTTTCTTCCCTTTTCTATAAATTATGCAATGCTCTGTTCAGTTATTAAATAAAAATAATAAGAAAAATTAGAGTATAGAACAGAAATGTCCTTTATAAATAGATTTTCTGAAAATTAATAGGCCCTTTGTGAAAAATACTGAAAAATTTGTCAACTCACTGAAACGTCCACTATTTAATAAATTCTTTTACACTATACTGTGGTTGATATAAATCACTTCTATATATATTCTAATTTTTTACTACAATAAATGGTTTTAAAAAAATAACAGATGAATAAATTAATAAAACGATTGACACACTTTTAGGAATTTGACATTCTTCGATCTGTAATCCACTTCACCGACTTTCACTCCTCGTTAACGCTTGACTTGGTAATCTCTGCCTCTTTTGCCAATTTTTTGTGCCATATTTCTTATGTAAAACCTCGCTATTTCCCTAACATAATAAGGCACTAGAAAAAGTGGAATTACATCTGCTTAATTGCTCCCAAATTAGAGGCCCGAATGTTCTAAAAGTCGCTTGTAATTCTCTTGTATGAGCCACTGTTGTATAATTAGCCTCTTTTATGTCACTCAAATGCAAAAGGAATTTACATAACTTTTAATCGCATTAAATGGATACCTTTACGAGTCATTAAACATCTGATATATTTCATGATTTTTTACATTTATTAAATGAGTTTGACATTAATGAAGCAGTAATTGTATCTTTTCCCAGCAGCTTTCACGCGAAAAAAATCGTGAGATATTTATTGAAAGCTACGATATAGAAGCTATCATTGTATACAATGTTCTCGTTTAATATTCTGCCTTTGTATTTTCATTGTTTTCGTACCCTAATACATACCAAGGAGTAATTCATATCACACTAACGATCACTATAAATATAGATCTTTTCACGAGAAATGAACTAAGTAATAGCAAACAGGTTACAAGAAATTTTACATTTAGTGTAGTAAAAACATCATTTTACTGAAAACGAAATAATATACCAGAAATCGAAAAATCAAAGAAGTCAAGTTTTACTTATTTAAAAGTGAAAAATGAAGTTATATTTACGTAGAATTATTACACCTTAATTTCAGTAAATCAGGGACTAATGATCGTTTATTTAACGTGCCTCCAATTAACGAGATCAATCTAAACTGATAAAAAGAATGACCGAACTTGCGAAAGATCGTTAACCGTAACGGTGATTTTCCCGCGCGCTTCAGTTTGCAAAAGGGAAATAAACATGAGTGTACATCGACATGCATCCTGTTAGTAGAGGATTATTGACCAGGATTTGCAAAAAAGAACACCAGAAATGAAAGCGTATTTGATTATCTATAGTCTAAAGATCCGAAGTGAAATATTGTGCCGCAACAATTTTATGAAACTTTTATTGAACACGATGGGACGGCCGAATTCATTTCACAAGGAAGAATAAATATTTTTACAAATTGAATAAAACGCTGTCAAAATTTCGCTGTTGTTTGGACAACAATTTTTGATTGGAACATTGCAAATCAAAGCGACGATGGGAGGGTTAGTCAAACTTTTAACGATATAAACTGAAAACTTAGTCGAGTTTTCAGGGATATAAAACTGCAAAATATAAGAGTCGAACTACATTGTCGATATGCCCACGATCTGTTCACGTTTAATTTTAGGAGCTATACTCTTCTAATACATGGTTAAATCAAGCCTAGAGCGTTGCTCATGACGTGAACACATACATTGAAAAACAATGAAGTACAATGAATAGAGTGCAGATTTTTATGCAATATCTTATTTTCAGAAACACAGTTAAAGAAATGGAACCTAGATAAAAATAGGCTTCACCTTTAAAATACTGTTATTTGCAGTCTATTTTTCATATTTTCTATATCTTTGAAAATTATATGCGTTCAACTTTTTATATATTTCACATTTCTATAAATAAATAAAAATCCGCAGCCTAACAATGAAATAATATTTGTTCGAATCGAAAGCAGAAAATGAGTGGACAATGTGGGCAAAGAGTACTATCAAACTAATTTTCAGTGAATTCGAGTTACACCATCCTGTAAATTCAAGAAAAAATTTGTTATGCACCACAATGTTATATCCTTCTGTAAAAAATATCTACCATCACCCTCCCAAGATCAATGTACAATTAAACCAACTAAATCCATCAATGACAAAATCAATTTTCAAACTCTGTATCACAATGGATTTAAGGAACGATTAGCCCTGTCCACGAAAACTCAAGATCGATCTCCGCGACACGATACCTTGAACGTGACCGTGGAGATCTATCTAAACGGGGATCTTTCGATTTAAAGTCTCGTCGTGGGTGTGGGTGGATCGAGGGCGTAGGGGGCGCGGGACCCGATAGGATATAGGATAGGGGCGCAGTTTCATCGGGCGCGAGAGGTTCAGGTTTCCAGAGGAAAAGGGAGTCGGCGAGGGCCCTTTTCGCTTTTCCTGGAATTTTATCTGTCTGCCGTGGGATACCTCCGCCTCGCTGGCAGGGGCACCAGAGAAGCAAGGCGAAAGAGAGAGTACCATAATACCAGCGTAGGTAAGATAAGACAAGACGCGAAGGGAGAGGAGAGTTCGTCCATCACTACAGCGAAATTCCGTCCGCAATCTCTGAAGGAATCTTTGGTATCTCGACAGCCAGCGGGTGTATACAACCCTCTGGTGTACAGGCTTATTCCTCTTAAGCTCCCAGCGTCGTGCGCTGGCAGTCTCGTGAACTTCGTGAAAGGCGCGCGAGAAGGTCAGCGTCGGCGTTGCAGCGGACGGGCAGAACGGTAGGAAGAAAAGCGGGCAACAAACGAACGAACCAGCGCCGACGTTCTCCACCGAGGGCGGGCCTAGGGGGTTAGGGAGAGAGCGCCGATTGATAGAGCAATAGTTTCATTTTACGACGAGAAAACGAAGCAAACAAACGCTGGGGAATTCTTTTCCTCGGTCGGTGCTCCTCCTCGCCTCTTCTCCTCGCCACTTGCTCCTCTTCGGCTCCGCTTTTACTCTCAGCCCACCTTTCTCCGTCCCGTCGAGCCGTATCCATCCGTGATCCGCGTTTCACGGGACGCCGCTCTCCTCTCCGTCCTTGACTGACGCGGAAATTAAACGGGCGACCTACATTGCCGAAAATCTGACGTTTAATAAAGAGCGGTCGGCGATATCTTCCCCTTCGCCGCCGGCTGCGCGCAACGGTTGGATTTCAATTCATTCGCGGCCCATTGCCCGGCGTCACGGACGCGATAAGAATGGAACCGACCCTTTGCATTAGAGGAAATTAGCCGCGATTCTTTCGTGACGGCTCGCGTTACGGCTGCTCCCGGGGAATTCCTTGATGGAGCTTATTGGAATTGCTTCGGTGTTTCGCGAGCTTCGCTTCTGTAGTTCGTCTGCATTTTTCTTCGCGCAATCTTCTTGGCACGATTGCGGCAGGAAGTTCGCTGGGATTGTCGAATAATGTTGATTTGTACAGTGGTCGGGGCGATGATCGTTTCAAGTTGAACGAGAAATATTATGGAGTTAGGAAATTTGCTGATGAGGGAGAGAGATTAAACATGTAAGAGTACAAAGGTAGCAGTTACAGCTTTGAGTCGGTGTGTGAAAGTACTTGCCAAAGGGTAGGCATTTCTTTTTCAAGAATTATATATTCAAATACTTGAAAATCTGCATATTTAGGACTTGGAGTATTTGAATATTTGAAAATTTACATGCATGCATTTGTATATTTGAGAATTGGAATATTTGAATATTTGAGAATTTGCATAATTTGAGGATTCGGGTATTCGAATATTCCAAGATTTACATGTTTGAGAATTGAAGTGTTTGGAAATCTGAAAATGAGAGGACACCTTATGGAAATCAGAATAGTAGCAAAATAAATTCTAGTAATACATTCTTTCTAGTCACAGAATATTGGGCACAGACATTTCTTCGTCGATTCTAAATCGCTCGTGTTGTTCATGACCTTTCGAGGAAAGCAATAGTTGAAGGATTTCTAGCTGCTCTCTCGCGTATCGAGGTCAAGTGTGACAATGTATCGAGATCGTAGATATGCAAATTTCTAGCGTTCAGGATACGAGTACCTACATAGACGAATCCAAACTCATCGGCTTCTTGGAGGAAATTAAACGACAAGTTAATGTTCGTATTACACGGATTCCTTCAAGGCGTGATTGACGTTGCGACGTTGCTTGTAATCAACCGAATAATAACGTTGTATTAACAGTGTTATTATTTGACACGACGCGACACCGTTCTTAATAACAACGAAGGTAATGAACGTTATTCACAGCGGTTGCATAATGAAAGTGATCCGGATGAAACGTAGAAATGCTCGAGTAGTTGTGACATTTTCGTCTGATTGCAGGAAGCTCGGATACATAATTCATAGTAATTCTAATAGAATAAAACCCCTTATTAATGTACCTCATTATTCAAATATTCCACTAATCGAATTTCAAAATTGCTTTAATACAGTGTGTTGTTTCAAAATATCATTTCTTTCTACAAAACCTGTTTTATTATCACCAATATCTTATAATTATTTAATAACTTGAACTCATACTTCAGAGATTTAAAGAACAGCATTGCAGCAGAATCATTAAAGCATATCTTCAAATCTGAACAAATATTCTTATAAATACCTGCTTTACAAGATTCTCTTATTGAAATAATTAGGTATACTTCCCTATGAATTTAAACATTGGTACTTTTTCTTGGTTACGTCACTCTTGATCTGACCATCAATCCTTTCTAATTCCACAGAGTGGCATAAAGAAAGTGTAAAGAATTCAAGAAAAAGTGGAACGCCGTCCAGCATTACTTTTTGAAGTATTCGCATTCAAGACGAGGCGCTTCTTTCTCGCGGCAGAGCCTCGGATTCCGCGCGAGGTAGAAAAATTTCAAGCAGAAGAGTTGATTATATATTAATTTCGAAGTTCCGCGAGACACGTCGAGCCCCCCCTTCAACTATGAAAAAATACGCTACTTGGTGATGCCACGAGTGAGAAAGTTATAAACCGAGGCGTCGCGTAAAAAAGTAGAAAGACGAAGTTCAAGAATGTATTAGGTCAGAGAGTTCGGGACGGGACACGCGGTTCACCTTTCTTTTTTCTAATGAATATTTCAGCAGAAACCGTTGTAAACCGTGTCGTCTCGCGATACCGACTTTAAACTTATTTAATCAAATAAAACGAACCTCCGGCAGAAAGTTTGCTCGTTACCGCCTAAGATTCATTAATTTACATCGCGTCACGTGAGAATTGTTAGACTTTGGACTTTTATAGTCACCGATGTTTTCACTGTTATAAATCGCGTCTCATTCTAATAGCATCTTAGTCTTTCATCTTTTTATCTGTGATTTGAAGTTAATTAAGAGTACGAACACATTACTGTCAAGTCACGTGAAATCACGTCTCATATTATAGCAAACTTGTTTCATATTATAGCAAAATAGGTCTAAAAGAAAGGAAAAACCCCGATCTACACTATGAATTTACTATAGTATTTAACGTGATTTCAAATGTGACGTAACAGTAATGTGTTTGTACCCAAAGTATTATTTCTTTTCCGTTAGTGATTAGTTGCTTACATATTTGACACGTATCAAATGCTCTGTATTTATACCTTTTTAAGGAAAAAGATATGTTTATTATAAATATGCAAATGTATGTAACTTTGAGCTCCTGAAATAGATAATACCTATTTTAGGAATACGTATCATAATTCAAAATTATTTTAGATCGGTGCTACATTAAGTATCTCAGTATCTAGGTTTCTGTTCCTTCAAATTTTACAGGTGCTTTGCTTTAGAGAATCGATTCCTTTTACGTCGAGTGAATTCCAAAAAGTCTTCGACCACCGTCGAACTGGAAACTCAAAGACGACGTTTCCAATGCGTGATACTCAGCTCGTTTCGAATCGTTCGTGACCAGCGTGGTCGGGTACTGTTACAATCGTTCGACTTTTCGTGGCGCACAGGTATTACGTGATGAAATCGATTCTTCTCAATAAGAAGATTAGAAATAGACAAAACGACTGGTGTAGAACAGAGAGGCGAACAAGTGGGGGGAGACACTTTCTCTGGGCGTCGGTACTTCGTCCTCCTGGAACGTCTTCGACTTCTCTGAACAAGGATCGGCGTAAAAGCAATCAACTTTGTGGTTTGGGAGCATCGGATTTCATTGTCTTCCTTCTCCTTCGTCGATCGCCCCGACGAGGGCGGAAACTTCTCACAATTTTATCTTTCCTGTTCATCCTCTAATGATGCAATTTTTTCTTCATTGAATGAAGTCGGAAGTATTTTCTCCTTCGTTACTTCTTCCGATGTTATCATTATCGCATGATAATGATGGTTTTGGCGTGTTCATTGAATAAAAAATTCTATTTTCTTGTAAATACTAAATTCTGAGTACACTATTACATAATGCAACAATGTACGGAGTAACTGATCTTTCAATTTTCCAGAAAATAAATTTTATAAATAATGAACAGCCGATATGTATCGACTTCAAAATTGTTTTAGTAAAAAGGTAAAAATTTCTATTACTATAGAAGTATCTAAAGAATGATTCATAAATATATATCAATATTTTAGTAGAGGACGGAGGTGAAAAGATCTACTCAAAAATAAGTATAAAAAGTCATAAAAACACATGCTCTACGATTCGTAATTCTAAAGTAATGGATTATTAAAGAAAAGTAGTTCATGCACGACAGAAACGAATGTAAAATAATGTCATATTTTTAGACAATTACACTGTATTTACGATCTTATTAACTAATTCGCGAAGCATGCTTTTTCTAGCCATTGTGCATAAAATGTATTAAGAAATTTTCAACGATAGTAAAACGCAGTGATACGGAAGTGAATCAATAAACACTTAAAAACAAGCTAGCTTCCTATGCTATCGTTGCGGTAGTCTTCAGAGGGTTTCTAATTTTCAAACTAAATAAAAAAATCTCGTATACGATTCTAACTCGTTATTCTGAGTAAGTAGATTAAAATCTAGAAAATAGAGTTTCACCTATAACAGAACAACAAATTAAACGAATGTTGTCCTAACAAAACACCCGTACAAATAACCGCCTCACTAATACTAATCCCTAAGAACTTCCAATCCCTTTAACACCGCGTTCTTCCCTTTTACAAGGGTCCTCTACAGTTTCAACCGTGTCCTCGATCATCGTTATCATACGCACGGTAGTGGACGGCAAGCAAGCATAAATAAAAGGCGTCGTTATTTAATCGCGGATCGTTGAACCGAATACGTTGTCGTGCATTGATCTCGTCGTTACAGGAACGCGAACCTGATTTCACGCTCCGTGTCGTCTACATAGCAACGGAAGGGTGTAGGAATCTGGACTGTCTGGTTACGGTTACGATCGGTTAGGCCTTCGACCACGTGAGACAGCTCGACACCTTGGCCTTCTACCCTTTCTTCTATCTCGTTACGCAGCCATGACACTGGCGGATCGCGTTCGAATTGAATTGCGGAACTTGGACGGGAACTTGTCCATTTTCGCCCACCGATCACGGTCCATAGGAGGAATCGCGTGAACCTATTACTAATTGCATGATGCACTGACACGTTTCCTGGGAAAGGGTACGCGCAGACTACGATACACTCACACCGTCGATGAGTGCTAAGGCACCTAATGAGGTTAGATGAGTGGCATATTAATGTTACCTCAATATAATTGGCTTTTGATTGAGATCGGTGAGTCTTCAAAGTTTTTGTATTGTGTGGGTACTAATAAGAAATATCACTTTAGTGTCACCTTTCGATTTTGGTGAAACTTAATATACGAGGGCATCGAAAAAGATTAGGCAACTATTTCTTTTAGCTGCTGATGTTCATGTTTGGGAGGTGAAATCACTCTTAATGTTGGAATGGAAAATATATTTTCGGAAATATCTCGAGAAGTAATGCAAAAAATACACATGTAGTATTTTTTATGCACTCGTATACCATGTTTCATTAGAATCGGAAGATAACACCAAAAGTGATGTTCCTTGTAAGTTGAATAAGTTTTATGAAATTCTTGGCATGATTGATAAGTTTTGTATTGTTATTTTTATGAGTTCGAGAAATTATTATTTTATTTATTTTTCTAAAAATAAGTATAGTAGGAAGTTTGTAATTTAATTTATTTTTCTAATGGTGTCTATAATTGCACTGAAGTATAGTAGAATCTATTCAAACATTTGATTTAGTTACAAATAAATTAAAATGGGAGAAAAGTCAAGAAATTATTCTACAATAACTGAATATTGAAAAATATGATATTTATGTGTGATTCTTATTTTAATTAATATAAATAAAAATTGCGAATATAGGTATTATATTACACATACTTTTCCTTTTTCTCTTGTAAATACGGATCTACAAGAACGAAATGCAATCTTGCAGAGTATTGAGGAATTATATATCAAAAAGATGCTCGTATGTGGGCCATGAACGAGAGCCCCAGGGAGTGTGTCAGAATTCTCGTTTCGTGAGTGAATGGTGGCCTTTCCAATAAGAAAGTGGTCCCAATATGAGATTCCTGTAGCATAGAATCGATTTTGGAAATTGTTACAAGAACGTTAATCAAGTAAACTCGTTTTAAGAAAGTTAAGATGAGTTGCGTCGGCACGTGGAAGAATCATTGCCAAATATTTGACGTGCAAATAGAAGCGCTCGTCTTGAAAACCTAGTATTTTGTAACAGGAAGAGCAAAAGATCTTTCCTTGTGTTACATAAATCGTTCTTTAATATTTGTTTGCACAGTTATATCCTTTCAGTGCCATAACACGAAAGTGATAAAGTCAACAGAATTTCGTTGGTCGCGTAATCAATACAATTATGAACTCCATATATTATTTTACCCATTTCATGTTTGAACAGTACATATTTATAAAAATTTACGAAAATAGCTTAGCTTAGACCATAATTCTACAAAATAAGTAAAATAAACTTCTGAATTCAATTGAATACATTGAATTTTAAAAACAAAAAGTTTATTCTAATTTAGAAATTGTGTAACTTTCATTGTTGAATAAATAATTCCGTACTTGTCTAACTACTATATTATAATGTGTGTCAGAAGAGTAGAAAATAGTCAGAAGAATTTCAAATAAATAACTTCCTGATCTCCAAATTCTCGTTGTGCACGTAGCTACATCAAATATTTGAAGTGAAAGTGGGATGAATAAGAAAGACATCTATTCTCCGAAATTCGTCAGGGCTTAAGGGGAAATACTTTCATTGAGAACATGTTCGTTTTGTATACATAAAACAAATCTTTCTAACGAAATTTCCTGCTTCATACATAATTTATAAAACTGTTCATTAAATTTGAATATGAAACCTGCAAAATTTCAGTTACAGCCTCAATTGCTCAAGTAATAAAATTCTGTGATTGTAATTGCTGTGGTCACATGCTTGGGAAACTGGCGTGCGTGAGTAATGAGCATACTGTATGACACTATGCATCGAAGATTTCAGGCAGTGATTACTCAGTCAAAAGGAGAATAATTGAAACGAAAGTTTCCCTTAGCCTTGTCTCGTGTCATCGAGAGGGGAAGTTTCTCTTGATACGCGATTCTACGAATGCACTTTCCGATTTGGAGCACGTGACCCAGAGCAATCTGCGTGCATTAAGCTTTAACAATTTGGTCTATTTTTATCCATGTCATGATTCATGGTCACACAAAAAAATAGAGATGTGGTTTCATTTTGTGAAAGGCTCGAATGGTTTGCTGAATTGGCAGCGAGACAAATAAAGCTAATATTTTTCGTTTCATACATGATTTACTTCTATCACTGATTATAGTTTACGATTCTCCTCGAAAACTAAAGGACGTGTAAATATATTTCCATTTACAAATAATAGGTACTTCGTGAGTAACAATTCTATACTCTTGTGTAATTTCTAGTACTTTCTGCAAGTTTTTAGATCAAACAGACTCGAACAATTGTGTTGCTAAGTCATGCGATTCTAGAGTGAATTGTTCCTTTCTCTCAACAAGTCTTTAAGTAAACTACCTTATGCATAGGATTTAATGAATTTGGTTGCAAATTGTATTCACTCCAAAAAAAGATACTAATGACTGAGATCATTAAATATTTATGTAAGACATAAAAACTTATCTTCCGTGTAAACGTTTCCTACATGTATAAGGTTAATTACATAAATGATCCATTTTTCAATATGTTACATAAAATATGTTAAAAAGATATAATTTAGACTTTAAAAACACTAATTATGAAACAAATTTGAGTAATGATTTCCTATAATTTACAGAAATTTAGTTTTTATTTTTTTCCCATCTGGTTTTGTAATTTCATTAAATAAAGTAGGTTACATTTTTAAGAATAAATTTATTCTGATTCAGAAAGAATCATGTGATTCTTTCATTCGTAAATCATATGATGAAATTCCCTTTTGCTTACTAAGGAATTTCGCTATGTGTAATGTCTGTTTGAGACCAATTGTTGAATTCCAGTCAAATATCTACCAGTATCCCTCAGGAGAACCACACCTATTACATTAATTATAGTTTAACGTAATCAATTTTACTGATAATGGCACACACAGCAATTACTTTTTGCAGTGGCAGAATATCTTACAGAGGTATCTCATTTTGCAATCGAATTACTCTTGTCCAGAGAAGTTGAAACTTAATTATCTTGTTGCGGAGTGAGATACGGAAAATCGTTTGTCTCACTTTTCGCGTGGCTCGCGACAAATTGTAAATTGTATACGGAACGAATTCATTTGGACACATCCGCAATAGTGTGAATGGAAGTAAAGGTTCCTCGTGCCGAGATAACTGCTCACCGTTTTCTCTCTTCTTCCTTTTTCGTTCGTCTATTTTCACTCCATCCTTTTACAATTTTCTGTGCCTCTGCGACGAGTAAATTTCATTTAATACCAATTACAAAACAACCTGCTCCTTTTACCTCTGCCATTTCTTATTCTTTCGAATCTAGGTTTTCAAAAGCATTATCATTAATAATCACACTTTTATATTTATTTCAAATTTAGGGCTTGGAAACGAGAAATATGCAACATGATACAGAAATCCATGACTTTTTTGAATTGTTATGATAATTATTTAAACCGTGAGTGTATTTTTGTTCCAGTTAAATGCTTTAAAATGTTGTTAGCTATTAAGATAAATATATTTTTTCGAAAGCTACGGTGTTCGTATGATGTGCCCTGCCATTTGCATGTACAAGAGAAAGTATTAGTTGATTAGTACGACATTAGAGAAAGAAAACGTTGAACAACCACAACAAGACGCTATTTGTTATCAAAAAATGTCATAACATGTTTTTTCCATTAAAGACCAAGCACCGCAATAATATCTACCTACTGGCAAAAATCAAGAAGTTTCAGTTTTAAGTCAAATATTAAGTCTGTTCAGAAAAGCCCTCTTCTACTTGCTCTGTAACCGCTTAATCTACAGTGACTCACGAACCTGTTCACGAATCACTAAATTCCCATATTCAAATTGCAAAGATATTTTTATGTTACACTTTTTATATTACAATTAAAAGAACTGGTTAAGTCTCAAACCTGAAAAGTGAAACTGGGTCAGATAAATGAAAAATTACACCACAGCAATTCTCACAGATCCTTTTAGCATTTTAACTACACACGAATGATCTCATGAGTTACTATATATCATCCTGTTCTTAAAACACCCGTGACACATACAACTAAAACAAAATCATAGAATAATAATTTTCTTACGCGATCCATAAATCCATCACCCTCGCAGAAACAACCCAAGCACCACTCACAATCAAGGAACCCAAAGCGAACCTGCTCATTCATCCCAATAATTATAAATAGAAACATCAAACTATTCGAACATAGACAAGCCTACGGAATCCCGAGCAGGGTCTACCGTTTCAATTAATCCTAAACAACGCGGTCGAAACTGTACGACGTCAGGGGGTAGGTGAAGGGGAGGAGAGGGCAGAACGATCGATCGGCGGCCTGTACGTGACAGTTTATTCAGCTAAATCGAGTACACACCATTCTTATTCAGGGAACACGCGGCCCGTACACGAGGCTGGAACTTAATTACATCGCGATGAGCATTTACAACGCAACAGTAAGAGCATTTGTCTCGCTGCTCGTGAGAGCTCTAACGACAAATTGCGAATTGCATTCGGAACGAATTCATTTGAGCACGTCCGGAATGGCGAGGCCCGAGGTGAAGGTTCTCATGCCAAGGCGCAACTACCAGACCCCATCCCCTCGAGGCCCCTTCGTTCCCCAGTCTCACGGTCGGTCCTCGTCCCGCCAAGGGTCAGGACGTCGGCAAGCCTCCATCGTTGGCCACCTTCTCTTTCTTCGGCGCTTCCTTTCCGCGACGAGTGGTCGCAATTGCCAGGCGACCGGATTTTCCGGAGAAAGGAACTACACTACCACTGTCGGCGGCCTCGGCCACGAACCGGAACGAATCGTCTCTTGCACGCAGCGCTCGGCGAGCCTCGGGCCCAGCCCGGGGCTTCCTTCGCCGCGTAATCGCTCGACGATTTACTGATGGGAGATTTACCTTACGCTTCGTTTAGAAAGTGCAACCGCGCTCCCGATCACGTGCTTGCTCTTTCGATCCTATCCATCTGACGTCGACTGTCACGGATTTTTCGTTCACTTTCATTCAGCTTTTGTTTCGGCCTTTCTGGGCGGTGTCTGGTTTCCAGTTAGGATAGGGGATTCGACTCTGGTAGAGGAGAAGAATTTAGGCGATGAGGCTTGGGTGGAAATGTGGAATCTGTGAATCAGTATTCACCATGAAGTCTTCCATCGTGAAAACGACTAAATTAATAGGACAGGATGGAAGAGTGTCACACTGAATAAGTATAACTCGAAAAGTACCTTCTCCTTAATTTTAATAAATTCGTCTCTGAAAATGATAAACTGTCAAAAGGTTCAGAGATAATGTAGAAGAAAGCTTGCTTTGAATCTAGTGAAAATATATAAATTCATATCACAGGTCGACATTATTTTGAAGTCTTTTAATAAATATTAATCTTGGAACAAATTGTAATAATTCAAAAGTTTGTAGCATTGAATATTTCGAATTTCTCCAAGACAGAGATTCGCACGCCTATCACCGCTCATTTCACCCAGCGTCTGTCCCAGGTCGGTCTTCCTCCAGTGATCACGCGATAGGATACATCGGGTGGCAAGCCAAAGCGCTCTGTAATCGTGAGCACGGCCACGATTCTTGTGATCGATGAAGGAATGAAAGTTCCGACCGCGTGATCAAACCTGCTCGGAGCTGATGAAACTGTGGGATACTGGGGTTCATTGGGCCTCGTCGACTGCCACTGTCTCGCGTGTTGCTCTCTTTGCTCTATTCTTTCATTTCTCTTTGGATGTTCGTAACTCTTCTTCCGAATCTTTTGCATTTAAACGACACGCGATAGGAAGAGGGATACGTATGAATTTACAACATGAGAAACTAATCAATTAATATTATAGCAAGGAAAATGTTTTGTATATGCAATACATAGTCATGAAAATTTAAAACTATGCCTTTAATCTGGGATTTTATAAATGGAGACCCAGCGTCAGCTGGTTTACAACAGCCAGATATAATGCATTACAGGTGCGACACAAGTTCATGAGACAAGGACACTTTCACGAGCACTTGGCGGCCATTTAACGGTCGTTCAGAACTTCGACGAGTATATAATGCTCGTTTTAATTACACTGCAAATAATTCAGCTATTAATTCGTTCAATTAACTTAAGAGTGTAGTTCCTTTGTTTGTTGAGAGAAGATGGAATGATATTTACTTGCAATAAAAGTAATTTAAAAGCTATTCTTGTCTCTCAAGAAAAGTAGTTTATCAAGTGCTTTACATACATGCACACATATATGTATATACTCTTTCCGTACATGTATGTATGTATGTCGTCTTTAAATGAAGAATAAACAGGTTAATCACCATTTGCCATTATTAAACAAATTGTATGTTATTCTTAATGAGATATAGTTCTGCTTTCATCAAGCTCCGAATGTTGTTAATTATCCTTAAACTGTATGTCTTTGAATGCTTTTTTACACTAAAGAAGCACTCATACAATCTACACCATGGCAAAAGTGTATAAAAATTTCTACGATATCGTTCCGCGAAGCGAGCAGTTTGTAAACCTGATTTACCATCTCACGTTCCTAATTACTCGAAAGTTTGTTCCACACAGAACCCATAAAATATCACTAGTAGCATCTCAACATTTCTTTCCCATCCCTATCTAGTATTCAATAAAGCATAACCAACATAAGAAAGCAGATTCACACGTCTTCTCTACTATTCTAACAAGACCTGTTACGAGAAGGAAGTCGATGTTCGCTTTTATATTCGATTGGAACGATGAACTCAGGAAAAAGAGTATACGATCAGACGCGTGTCTTGCATCCACATGCTCATGTGTGTTCAGGTGTAAAGCGGTACACACGTGTAAAGATGCTTAAAGTGGACAGTGAATCCCATGCTCGGAATCCAGTCTGTGGAGAAAGTGCAGTCCGATCGAGCGGCCCTGAAGGTGAAGCTTACTGGTTGGTATGTATGTTAACGACCAAGTGTTGTGAGTGGTCCTCACCGGAAGATGTAGAAGAAACTTCAACCTCTGTATAGTACACCTATAGCTCTATGAGTCGTGAAGATGACTACGTATTTTGAATTCATTAACATCCACCTCATTTTTGAATTAGTAGGTTATAAAGGATGAAAGTGATTTGGAGTTGTTCGAATCGATTTGGACTAGTTTTAAGCTTTCAGAACAGCTAGAGCGATTTGACGCAGTTTAGAGCGATTCAAAGCACTTCAGACTGATTCGAAGTAGTTCAATAGATATGACTCAAAGAAGGTCAGAGTTGATCTAAGCGAAGCTAAGTAATTCTGATTGCGCCTAATCAATTTATAGGTGGTCTAAACGTGACCAGGCAGACTAAAGAGATTTGAATGAGTTTGAGACAGTTGAAGTCGGTTTGAAAATCTTATCAATGAGCTAAGATTGAGATTGATCATTATAGAAATAGCTAGGTCGTGAATCATAAAAATGTATTTAATTTTCATTTACTATAACAATATATTATGAGAAGAATTTAATTAAAATTTAATACAAATAATATTGGAAAGTATTCTTGAAATAAATTATTGAATATGATGAATAGAAATTCCTTTTCATTCTCATTTCAGTTATCGATACAGTCGGAAAATTTAATCATATTCGTGAATGGAAGATCAATTCATAATTATTAATGGTAGTTTTATATTTCTTTTATTTGTATAACAAAATACACTTTATGAATTTCTATAGAAGAAACAATATTTTCTAATGAACATAATAGTTCACATGATCTTATTAATTTAAGAGCAAGATAAACTTGATGTCAAATTGACTGTTTGATCATGACAATGGGACTTTCATTAAATCTGTTATTGTATGTGGTTACTGTGGTAGGTTTTCCAGTATCTTCGACAATAGAAACATTTTATAACTTTGACGAATGGTTCAGCCACTTAAGACCATGCAAATAGTCATAAGGAATAGTGTGTGCAGGAAGCAAACCGCCTTTGTTTGCTACACAAGAGATTATGGTTTACATTATTCAGAATTAGATGCATGTATGATGGAATAGACATTTCTCAGAACGTCGCTTTCGCTTCTATAGAGTAACTAAATATTCCCGTGTGAAGATGTGTGTTAACAGAGTTACAGACAGCTGTACAAGGAAATAGACATTTCCTGAATATAATCTAAAATTTTAACATATGGAACAAGTTTATTCAAATGAAAGTTTATATGAATGTATTAGAGTTCAGGCACGTGTACACTCTAAAATAAATTAAAATAAAAATAGAAATAAAAACATTGTACCTTAAATAAAAAGTATATGTATATACATCAAACTTCTTCATCATTTCAATAAACATATGAACATCACCCACGAACAATCTCTATCATCATTCCTATAAAGAAAACTCATTCAAACGACACACTATAAATACATCACTTCTGATCCCTCATTTATCCTCGACTTTCCAAATTCTATTAACCCCCTTTAACCTGCACATAATCATCGCAAAGGTTCGTCAACGTCACCCATTCATCTCCACAAATCTCGACAAATGTTGGGCAATTCATCTCAAATTTCCCAATATTTTCCCACTTTCCAGATGCTAATCGAAGGCGGGGCCACTGATCGCGCTTCGTCATTCCTTTCTATATCCTCTCGCATATCCGGTGTCCCATCGCCAAGCGGACACTGGGATTTCACTCGGATGATTCATTCAGGCTCGTATCAGCTCGGTGAAAACTCCGTCGTTTCGCGTTTAAATTGTAAATTTCGGCCCGTTTCTGACTGCACGGTCGCTCGAACGAGGATTCGACCCGAAACTGCGTAAGATTTTTTCGCGTTGGCCGCTTCCTGGGTGACGCAGGCCGCTTTCGATTCTCGCTTGCCTCTGCGTAAGAGCTCCCCGCCGACAGCGTATGCAAAATACGCTAATAAGTGGACAGGCGTTGCGCTGGCAATGAAAGTTTCGCAGTGGCGTGGTCCACGTAAATGGAGCAACAAATTACGGACGTTACGTTTCCATTGCCAGCAACAGGATATTACACGATCCATGCGTCACGGCTGTGATCGTTAAGCTGTTAACGCACCGAGATCCTGTGATCTATGATGGTAGTGGTTTCCTGCGATCATCCATGCGAGGTGGATGAAGCAGTTTTATGGCCGCGTTTTAAGTGGCTTTTTTTGAGCCGAGTGGACTCAATGGATTTTTATTGGGAGTTCTAAAAAGGAATATTACGTAACTGATATCTTTCCATTATATCAAGAATACTAAATTTATGCTATTTTTCTTAATAAATATTTGGATCTAGAGAGTGACATGTAATTAAGGTTTAACCCTTGGACAGTTTATCTCAAGTGAGACTCGAACATGGCAAGACGTCGATAAAAATAGAGCAAAAACTAAAACATGGTTTTTAGAGTTGTTACAATGTATAGGAATATTTTAAAAAGTAAAAAATATACATTTTTACCAAAATTAGCAATTTTATTGAACTGGTATAGAGTTAAAGTTGAATGATGAAATCTGAGAGAGTTTTAAATTGGATAAATCGTAGAGTAGACAGCCTTTGGATTTTGAAAGCTTTAAAAATTAATACTTTGCTGGAATTCCTGAATTTTCGAAATTCCTCAAAGTTCACATTCATCATCTTTGAACATACTATGTCCTAAACGTTTAGTATTCAAACTTTTTGCAAACTTGTTTCAGCCTCCTCCGTGAACCCCTATTAAACACGATCACAGATAACAAACTTTGTTGAAATCGGACTGAGCCTCTCAGTATCAGAAGTGAGCACCGCTCGGCTGCCGAAAAATGGGAAAAGCGAAAGAAGTAGCAAACTAGAGGTACACGTTCGGTGAAACTGATGTTCACGTGCGAACCAAATTCGAATAGAAAACTTTCGAGAAATAAAAGTAACCTAACTTGTGATTATCTGAGTAGGGACCAGTGGATGATAGACAAAGGCAGGAGGTGGGGGGATTCAGATGATAAACTCCGGTAAAACACGAACGCTGTAAACTTTCTCCAATAATGGCCGACATCAAACCAATTTTGCCCGTCGCGTCATTACCCGATATATCGTCGTTGACGTCGCCAACTACGGAAAAAATGTCGGAACCACGACGTTAGAAGGAATTTCTAACTCCCAGCAGGAGACTTCTTCAGGAAAAAATGAATTACGAATCTAAAGAAGCATACATGTACTTCTTGTCTTGTTTCGAATATCGTTTACGATTGACGATTAGCTAGTAAAGTGTATTAAGTATGTAATAAGACTTTATCCTCCAGGCAACTATATTGGATCCATTCTATTACGTTAAGCAAAGATAAATAATAGCAAACTCATTTTGTGGTGAAAATAAAATAAAAGATTTTCAAATCATTTAGATATTCGATATGGATATTCTATACTACCTATTTTGTGTTGGGAAAAAATTTCAGTAGTACAAATACTAATTAGTAAACAGAGCTGAAGTTTCTAGATCTTCTCAACTCACAATTAAATGAAACTAGCGAATGAATAATATACTGCCAAGAAAAAGCAAATTTGAGGAAGCATTCTAAAGAAAAATCAAGTGTCTGTATATGATGTTACTTAATCCATTTAATAGAAGCGTGACTATTTTTCCTTGAACGTGTATATTCCACTACTTCCTCTTTCATATGGGATACGTCCTGCTTTGCAAATTGTTAAACAAGATGGCCATCCGCGGGCAAGCGCAATTCTTTCATATTCGTTTCATTTATGACAGAGACGTAAACGGAAGTGAAGTACGAGACCCGAGCGTGCACTTGATGTACCGAATGTTCATTGTTGCATTGTGACGTCCTCGAGTGTCTCGTTATATCACCCGATTATGGAGACAGCGGCGTTACGAAAACTCCGCTCGTTTCTTTTTACGAGAACGAATTTATGGAAGGGAAATACCTTTAGCGATGCATTCCTTTTTTCCTCCTTTACAGGAGCTGCTTTTCGCTCTGGCCAAAGCATGCTGTTCTACCATAAAACAATACACCTCGTCGGCGTACATCGCCGACCTTCTCCATCGGTTTCGTTTTCTTATTGCACCTTTGCCTTCTACATTTCTGCAACGTGATGGAAAAACTGAGTCACTTAACGTTGTGCGGGAAAACCGTGAATTATTAAGTGGATTTTAAGCAAGAGAAAGTGGTAGTTCTACGCAAGTGTTACATGAATGTTACATTCATCCTATGGAAATTAGTATCTACCTAATGCTTGGAGTACTTTTCGAATGAGTAAAATTTGGTAGTGTAAGGGGATTAATGAAACATTGTCATGTTTGAAGAATTCATACCAAAATGTGATGGAGAAAAAAAGCTTTGGAAATTGCACAATATGTATTAATTCAGACAACTTTAATATATCTATCTATTATCAAGGCTGTATAATTTATGATTAAAGTTCCATTTCAAAGTATGTATGTATAAACAAGCTTTACAGTTTAATTAAATTTTCATTAAAATTCAGATGACACTGATCCTAATACGTATGTATTGAATTTTTCAAGCTTTGAAAAGATACAATAAGTTTAACGAAAAGTTGTTGCAAATAACATTGTAAAATTTGTGGATTTATTTTTAACTATATAAACCAAATGCTAATTCGTCCTAGTCACTCTTGGCTAGCTAGCCGCGAATTGGAGCAGCTGTGCTCATACACCACTGGCCAGACATTTAGCTCATTTACTGGCGAGATCAGGTGCGATAAGCCAATAGCCCCTGATAAATGACTGGCGTCCGTATTTACCAGATTTTCTGATATTATAATAATTTTCTCCTAATTAATTTGCGTTTTGTAGGCTCTGCCTATTGATTTAGCAAATTGACCTCAGTGAGTGATACATGCACGTTAGTGTTCTTGATGGTCATTTTGGAAGCTGAATTCTTTGTTGCTCGTGATAAATTTGCATATAATCGTAAAGTGTAACAGTTATTCTTGTACATTTGTTGAGAACATTTTGCGAAATCAATCATGTAAATTCAAAAAATAAAGCTTGGACAAAATATTGAATTAATAGTGACGCGAAAATCTTTTTGCGTGAAATGTGCTGTTGGAAATTGTTCGTGGCTATAATCGTAAACGAAGCAGTCGTTTTTCCGACATAATGGACTTAGTTTCAACAGACTTTCGACTGAATCTCGACCAGCACTAGCCTCGAATTTCTTCTAACCACGGAGGCCTGTAATCTGCTACTCAATAAGCAAGAAAAGTCGCGTTTTGAAACGACCATTTCTTTCAGTGATTTCTCCGAACGGGTGTCACATCGGTGACCTCGAGGAGAAGAAAGAAGAAAGTTCCACCTGGGCGTACGAGATGATGCCGCACCTGCGCGCATACCATTCCAACGTGACCCTAAAATTTGAAGATCTATCAAGGATTCACCTTGACCACGGATCACTCCTGTTTTTAGTTTTCATGCTACGCTGGTCTAACGCGCAATTGCACCTGCATACATGGCCACACGGGCCTTGAACGTGAAAGGGAATGATATCCTTGATAGTCATCTGTTGAATATTCAGCGAAAATTCCTCGGTCAAACGACAAATTTACACATACCACGCGTGGCTGTCCGAGAAAGTGATTCGAGACGATCTCACTCTGGAGATTGCTTTGAAACGATCAATCTATCTTTGCTTGATCAGAATGACCGTCACTC
This sequence comes from Calliopsis andreniformis, assembly GCF_051401765.1. NCBI lineage: Eukaryota > Metazoa > Arthropoda > Insecta > Hymenoptera > Andrenidae > Calliopsis > Calliopsis andreniformis. Next base: position 8,629,394 of record NC_135073.1, on the reverse strand, counting down.
CGTGGCTTGCAAATTTTGCGGAAGTTAAGGGAGATTTATTTAATGGTACTGAAATCGCGTGAAATCGCGTAAAATATGACGATGGTTGAATAAAGTGGCCACTGTCATGAAGCATTCATGTGATACCTAGGAATGAAGTGGATTGTTAATTAGTATATTGAGTGATATGGATCATAGAATGCGTAGAAAAATATTTTATTTTGGTGATTTGCAGTTTCTACTAAATGTATTCATTTTTTAAGCAATATGTTTATTGAAGACTTATAGGTTTGGAGTATTCTGTTAGCAAAATGTTTGAAATTTCTCAAAGGTAATTAAAAGTCTTTAAAATTATATTAAGAAGATTTTGTATAATGAAATCACGTTTATTGACGCAAAACTACTTTAAAAGCGATAGTACTGACCGAAAGTAATAGAGAGATTACATAATGTTTGTAAAAATACTCTAACATCTATCTAATACTATTATTTGTATTTGATTTGCAAACATGTTACGAAAGACACTCAATTTCGAGTATAGTCCCTTTGGAATGCAATCGACAAAGGTAAATAGAAATCTGATGCAACTAGCTTTACCTTCCTCCAATTTACATTTCACCTAAAACCCTGAATTTATAGAATTGAGTGAAAATTGACAAAATTTCTTATATTGTAAATGAACATCATTATTAAAATGTACATATTTTATTACTATACAATTTTAAATAAATTATTTTGGTTACTTAAAATGTCATTTCTGCAGTTTTAACGCATCTTTAATTGCAGGAATACTAGAATAAGACCAATCAATGTGATTAGCATAAGCTAGTAATTTTGAAGAATTTTATTTCTCATTGATATTGTATGAAATTAGAAAAATGGCGATTAATATTATTTCCTCTGATTATGTACTTTTTAAAAAACCTATCATTTTAATCACTCCAATAAGAATAAGTATACATTAAATATTTGTAGCTACACTATTATTATCATATTGGACAACTTCTCAAATTCTCTTTACTCTACCTAATTATTCACTTATCATAATACACTTGATTTGCCCCGTTAAAGAACCTAAACGTATCACTAAGAATATCCATAACTTCTCTATGCCTATTACAGGGTGATCAATTTATCTGGAAACCCTCTGAGTGTTACTATCATTTATTCTAAATTCTGTTAGCATTGTAAGTGCTGCCAACACCTATTACAGGGTTTTCAGTTAAACTAATCATCCTGTACATCCCAATCTATTCAGAAGCATATAACACTGGGGCTGATCATCACGCTCCTATTTCCCTTTAAATTTTTATTCCACTTCCAAATCGCGCCGATCGGATTGACCCGTTCTTTAAACATCGAAAATCAAAGAGGAACGAAGTGTGTTTGGTAAATAAAAATAAACTGAATTGTGAATCGGTTCCACGAAATCACGAGAGACTGAGAACACGATGTTGGGCAATTAATTCCAGTCTATTTCGTAACTAACCCCTCTTACTTTTGCATCGTTCCCTATCATAGCATCATAGCGATTTTTGGTATAAAACAATTTCGTTGATTTTTCGTTACTGTTCAAGCTGTCCCGTTGGTACTGTCTCGTCAGTGGTCGCAGTATCGGTAGGCTAGCAAAATGTAACCGTAGGGGACGGCATTTTTGCGCTGAATTATTGATGCCAACGTAATGGACCTGAATGGAGCTGCGCGGATACATACAACCCGCTTCATCTTCTATGCACGCGTCCGGAAGCTACGCCTCTCTTCTTTTCCTCCCCACACACAGCCACCCATCTTTAGAGCATGCATAGGGTACACCAGAGGCGGAATTAATTCAACTTCATCCCCACGATGTCTGGGATCTCTGTCTGGCAATCGCGAACGAAGACAGGGACTGACGTTTCGATGAAAAATTATTGGTGACAATCCCGGGGGTTTTAAATTGTTAACGATTCTGAATTCAAGAGATGCAACTATGAAAAAGTTTAGACCTTTTGTGTAAAAATTCTTTATAGGAACAATGTTTTAAGGGAATAGATTACTTGCTGTTATAAGGGGACAGTGATTTGAATTGTAATTCTTTTAAGAAATAATGAACCATGAAAAATAAATAGCCTTCATGTGGGTGATCAATTATTTATGGTATATTTCTGTTTTTTTTTTTGTGAATAATAAGCACCTACTTTTATCAATAAAAGTTCAATATAACAATGGTTTCAAGTTTCATTTAATTCACCCTTTGTCATTTATACTGAAATAAACAGGAAGTCAAAGCAACAGTGTATATTTGTAACATGTAATAGTCTCCACACTAATTAAATTTCACTAGTAGAAGAGATTGAAGGTCGAATCGCAACTCCGATTGCGACGCTTTAAACCATTCTATGCAGGGGATCAAGAGTTTGGTTTGATTTTGACACACGAAATCTCAGTTTCAGGCGGCTCGGATTTGGTTGGTGGCTGAAACGATTCGCAGAGCTGTGAAGCAGGTCGCGTTTCTATTTCATTGTGCTCTGCTCTTCACTGAGAATTACATTACTATTGTGCGATAATTAACTGCTTCACCAGGAATTTAACTAGACAGTGGGGCTCGGTTTATAGGTCGCTATCAACATGACACTCGCAATTAATTGTAAGGAATGAAGTGTAAACTGTTCTTGTTTACAATGTTAACGTAACACGTGTACTTGTACATTTTCACACTTGCTTGGTTTTTAAGGCAAACTTATCTTTGTGATGAGTTCAGTTATACACATAAGATAAAACATTCTCAGTAAACTCTTCATATTATGTTTTGCAAATTGAAGATTTTAAAATATACTTACTGTGGTTGTGGAACCTTTCAACATCTAATTTTCATTTTTATTCTAATGGAGAATATACGTAACAAAAATTTTATTTCTATTTTTACCTATCTTCTATATTTTTTTCTACAATTTCAGAACAATCTCAATGTTTGAAACATGTGTTACAAAGAAGAATTTTTTAAATATTATTAGAATACTTTTCACCGTTGTATTATTTTGAATTTGCATATTATTGCTTTTTACTGTAATTTCGATTAGTAACTCCTTTTACTACTTCAAATGAATCATTTGTTAAACATTTTTTAATGTTGCACAACAAACGTTAAAATTTTAAACATTAACAATTTGTTAATCCTAGTATCACAATCTTATTTCCTTTGAAGTTGCAAGACACTGGTTTCCGAAGGTTCCCTCTAAACAGTAATAATTAATTGTTGCAATAGACGTAATAGCTAGTAGTTCCACGATGCGTGTTAAATTGTGTTGCGTTGCGTAAAATATTTTCCGTAGGAAGTCACGAAGCGCGTTTATCCATGCATCATTGGTCAGAATATGGAAGTTAAACGTGTACGTAGCAGCGCGATGCAAAAAGTCACGCGGAATATTGTAATTCGTTAATTAACCATTTTTATTCCGCGTCGGCTCTCATCTTAATTGGTATTACAACACGAGATATCGAGAGGAGCGATATTTGTACGTGAAAATGTTATAACAAGGTAAAACTGGTGGCAGTAGAAGTACTGTTTCCTTTTATCTCTGTATGAAAATATTTCAATTTCAGTGCTATAATAACCAACAAATGAATTTTGTTTATTATTGGTATGATTATTATAAATCATAAAGTATTATTCTTAATACAATGTTCCATACACATTTTTGTTGTCTTCATAATTAGGATTAAAGAATAAATCTTTACATATCTTGACCTCAAAATCTAATTTTTCGGAGCACTCGTTGTTAAAGTGAGATAATAGTAATAATTAATACTGCTGAAGGTAACCCAGAATTCGAATAATTAACAAAAATATTTTGAGTTGTTTGATTGTACAATACTAATAATCTTCCTATTACAAGAAAAACTAATTAATAAAAACTACAAAAAAGTCTTTCGAGTATCAGAAACGCTAAGTTTTCAGTTTTCCTTTTTTCATACCGTAAAAGTGAAAGTTTTCTTTAGGAAGATGTCTCATTAAAGAAGTTTTTAATGCTTAAGACAAATCTAACTTAACTTAGACTTAAATTATAAAAAATCTTTGTATTCACTTCTAAGTAGATTACATTCCTCGTATGGTTAGACCATCGACATGCAGAACTTTCTCTAATTCAATGGTATTCCAGCATCAAGGAGTTCTTGTACACCAAAAATTGAAAGATCATTTACGTTTTGGAATCACTTTCCATTTAGGCCAAGTGATTCTACTTTTCCTCGCGAGACCCAGTCGCATCCGACGTCAATGATCCAACCGAGTTTCTTTCCACAGTCCCTCACGTGTTAACTAGTTACGTCTGTGGCCAGTGTCCCAAAGCAGGCAGGAGCAATTTCACGTGTTGTAGAATCATCGGCGCGCCGGATCAACACTTCCGAGCGCATCTTTCCTCGAGTCCGAGACGGGGGCCTAGCCTACTTTCTCTGCAAAGAGAATTTTTAACCGATGTGTGAGGGGCCTCTCCCTCTCCCTATTCTCTCGTCCTGAACGTCGCCTCCACTCTCTCCCTCCTTCCCCCATCATTTCACCGTCTCCCTTCATTGTCTCTCGTCCTCTCGTTTTCCTCTCCCGGTTTGGCCAGCAAGCTCAGCCGAGAATTCCTTCGACCGGTACCCCTCTCAGAGTCTATATAAGCAGAGTGCTCATACGGGAACAAGCATTTTTTGTGTTAGTAGTAAAGGAGCTTGACTGGTCTACGTCAAACGAGCTGCTGGTTGAAAAGTGTCAGGATGGTGTGCGCGACGCGATACCAAGGATCCGTGTTCGATTGATCGAGGAAGACTGATACGAGGAACGCCCGTGGTTCTATCTCGAGTGCTACGAGCGACCAGCGAATAAGAAGAATCTTCTGGGTGTGTCGGTTGATTTGTGTATTAGTGCATCTAGCGATTTACACGTGTGGAACATGGCGAGCTGCAAGGTAGGTGATCGCGGACGCTCTGAATCTCACATGTGACTCCTTATCAGATTAATCCTTCATTTGTTCGGTTTGATCGTTGCTCGGTGGCTTTCTTGGGTTACTCTGTGAAATTCTGTAACGTGCTATGTGTTAGCAAGGAGTTAAGTCGTTTTAAGGAATTTCGTGTAGATTTTTCTGGGATTAGAATTCTTAATATTTCATTCGAGGTGATTAAGGTGCTTGACAGTTTGAGGTTGCATCGCGGATGTATGCTGCTGTTGCAACTGACCGGAAGAACTCGTCACGAGGACGTCAATTCTGTTGCAGAAGTAATTTGCTCTTAGAGAAGCTCGAGAAAGTTGTTCTTAGAGTTAATCTCAAGACTATAGTTTGACCTTATTTGAAACACCCTATACAATACTCTCTATTCTTTTTATAACAGTTGAAATATACTTTCCAAATATCCAAAATTTCCAATACTACAGTTCTCAATATTTCACAAACTAGCTACAATCAAGGATTGCTACCGAGGAAAAATTCCGCGTTAAAAGTGGTGTTGCATAAATTCTAGGGAAACAGCACAGTGCAGGGCGCCATGGGTACATTCATTATCGATAATTACACAGCGACGATTCTAGAGCATAGATGAAATAATCACAGGTTTCACGGCAGCCTCCGATAACCATTCATTCACCGTTCTCTATTCTTAATTGGCTGTTCCGGTGCCATGAATCTTGAAAGATTACTCTCCCTTTCGACAGACAGTTGCCCATTTATCATACGCGTTATTCGCCGCGGGTTGTTTTAGCCAAATGTCTCGCAGAAGAGGAACGTATTTCCCACTAGTGAGTATCAAATGTAACGAAATATCGTTACGTTGGTGGCATTGGACCGAAACGGTGGTAAATAAAAGTGAAGCAGTATGAATTATCGGAAACGACCGTCGTGAAAGGAAAAATTTATCGCCTGTCGAATTAGTCGCAGACGTTGTTACATTTCTCTGGAACGATGTTGCATCAACGTAATGGAAATAAGTAAGCGCAATGAAAGTGATTATCCCTTTCTGTTAAGTAATTAAAGTTGAAAGCGTAGAAAGTGGTAATTTTGGTTTCGTGCTATAATAATCGATTAATTATGAACATGGGAGTAATGAAGAAAATTGAGTGTAATTAGGGAACTTTGGCGAATCCAGAGTGATTTTCGTGAGCTATACGTGAACTTTGAAAATTGTTTAAACGTTATTTGTAAGCAGAAAAGATAGTTGGTAATACTTTACAATTATGTAGATTAGAAATTGTCAATTTAACAGTTTGCAACGTAATAATATCACTAAAAATAAGGTATAATTATCTTTGTACAATATCTTATATATGCTTCTTATATTTCTGCTTGTTATACAATAGCACATTTTGTACATTTTATTTTACTTATTCACTGTAAATCGGTTCGTGATACTTGCGCTCAGTCAAGTTATTCATTTATATAAATTTTGAATATTGTTACTTATTAGACGCGAAAATTAGACATCATTCTTTCATGACAGAGTAGTTCTGAGTTGTAACTTGAGCGTTGTTCAGTAAATATAAATTATCAATTAAGTTATTTATGTGTTGTGCAATTTCAGTTTTATAAATAAAGTATTAAGGGTTACAGAGGGTAAAATTATATGTTTCTGAATGAACACAAGTTCATATTCTCAGTTTACTCACGTGCAACTTTGTCCCGATCTCCAACTTCCAAGCCACAAACATTTCGAATATAATGCGCGTAAAATATTTTCAAAAGCTTTGAAGGCGCACATTGAAACACGAACCACGGAAGGAGCTTTCAGTAAATGTAGATCTCTGCGTTTCTTCTTTTAAGATAGAAACGTATCTTTGTATTCCTATATCTGTCGTATTCTCTTCAGAACATGAAAAATATTTTCAAGAGGTGTTATTCAGAGTGGACTTCGTTCCTAAGTTCTCAAGAGAAGTGGTTACGTAGAATGAATAATTTCGAGTCTCAAAAATAAAGTCTGCGTAGGCACTGCTTCTCGCATAAGATGTTCCTGGATTCATATTTACCAAGGTTTCTTCTTTATTCCTATTATGTAATCTGAGATTTCGGACGCTGTTTCTTTTACAATATGTAAACTGGAGGACAAAATTCATCATCATGAAGTCAAAGTCGAGACAGCTTTTTGCAATACCTCTAAAACCCATTTCTGTTTGCATAAAAAATGTGGATTCACTTCTGATCCACAGATGTGGTATTCAATCGCAGGAATAAAAGTAGTACAATTTCATTACTGTTTTTGGAGAAAGTCATAGAGATATGATGCTTCTGTATTAAAGCATGTGCGGGTCATTAATCCAAATTGAAACGAAGATAACTACAATTTCTTTTATCATAGCTGATGTTAATGTTCTCTACTGGAACAACTTCCTTAAAGCTTTTTAAATTTCATAATTTCTTGATTCTATTTTGTTTGAATTATAGCAGGTGTTTCTGTCTTTGCTAAATAATAATGCTATTTTGCTCTCTATGTAGCATACAAATGAAATAGCACTTTCATTGCTTCTATAATGTTTGTTTAATACCTTCTAAAACATTCATAAAATACGTATAATAAATCAAAACTTTTACATTCTGTAAAATATTAAATGAAAACTCGGACTACAGATTTTCAGAGTTATGCTACTGAAAAACGTTCGTTGAGATACCAAACACTTTTAATCATTGTCATGTGCCAGCTTTCTGTGATTTGTATTTAAGTAACGCGTCTTCAGAGAAGATCTTATCTGAGTTTCAGCAAAGTCTTCTTTGTTTTTTCGACTGTCGATTCCAACGTACGCATTCACACGGTATCACTGATCTCCTCGTGTTGCCTTTCAGCGGTGTCGCTATAATAGTCAACCGACTCTCTCTCCCAGGGGCTGCCGATTTACGATGAAATCGAGAGTGCGCGTGCATCAAAGTGCAGGAAGAGGCGAACACGTCCGCCCGGAGAAAAGTCAGCGTTTGCATGCGGAAGGAAGCGGAATAAATATCGGATTTTCCGGTGAATCGTATCGCTCGATAAGAAGTGACGGTTTCCACCGCGTTACGTGCACTCGTCCTACGTGGCCCGAATGCATCACTATGCATGAGGGAGGTGTTTGACCTAGTCACAATCTGCCCACGTCGATGCACTGGCATGCCCACTTCTGACTACTGCTTGCGTGTAAACAATTGCGTACGCAACTGTGCAGGCTGAATCTTAAATAGACGCTGTCAGCTACGATGAGTGGGATTACACTGACGCCTGTTCAACTTGTTCTAGACGTTTTTCAATCGATTCGATCATCGAGCTATTCATACTCGCTTCGATTATTGTTCGTTTCTCGAAAGTTTTAAATGTCAAGTTCAGGTATCACGGAGGTTTTGCTTTTTTTCCTGCCACTAAGGTAGGAAATATAATATATGAATAAGGTCAATGACGATTCTAGGGGGCATCTTTAATTTCGAAATTAATGCGGAATAAATTGAAATAGAATTTATATTTCGATTGTGTTACTTGAAGAATTAGAAATAGATAGTTCAAATATCTTTTTGATATTTTCATTAATTACAAAGTGCGAAGATATTATAAATGGACGAAATATCTACTTGTTTAACATGAAAGAAATTCAAACTTTTATTGTAGTGCAAACACTCACTACACTTCAATAGTAGTATATTTATAGTAGTCTAAAGTGAATAAAATATTTAATTATTTGCTACAGAATTATTAAATACGCCATTCATATTCATGCTGATAGTAAAAAAATATTTAACTTAATTGAACTTAAGATCAGATAATTACGATTTATAAATATTTCTAAACTGTAGAAACGTGCAGTTAAATTTGCATCTTGCGATCAATCATTTGTTACTGTGTACTCTTTCACTGCGTCTTCCATGGATGCACTTGGGAGAAAGTGCGGCATATTATGTTAACCTTGCATCTCGGTCATTGTGCTACTTAAGATCTCCGAGCGCAGCGTCTTTATGACATTTACTACCTCAAACTTTTATGCGGCTTCTTGCTTCCTATTTGATCTCTTTTATGGGAGTCGTACTAGTTGACATGGTGAAGTAGAATGTAACAAATAATCGTAATCGTAAAAATAACCTGAACCTTTTTTTTCCTGTCTGTTGTAATTTTATATAATACAGGGGATTCTCTTTCTACAAATTCCATGTCTGTCTAACATATCTATCTCAATTTTAAAGATTAATTAATACAATTTCATTTCTTTAAACAAACAGTGTGTAAATAAGACTATTAATATAATTCAAATTTTAAATAAGTACCAATTAATATTAAGTCAATATGAAATAACAGTAATAATTTTATTATTGCAATTATTTGTGATAGAAGAAAAATTCAAAACCTGTCTCCATTTTTCCAAGGATCTGGAAATTTCGTTTCCTTCAGTTGTTTACCTTTCAGTATACAACTGTTGAACGTTAGGAAATGTCAAGAATCTAACAAGAAAGCCGACTTCTTTCAACATTGTATTGCGCATCATCTTTGCAATTAACACAATTATTCACGGGTGCATGCGTTTAATACGCACAGAGAGTACATGAAGGTTCACATAATTTTCACATACCTCGGGACGACTGGCTCGTCTTGCGCCAGCCAGGGTTGTAAACTAGCTTAAAGTCTCTCACGGCCTTCAATACAGAACCGTAGATAATGTGTGCGACGCGAGCGAAATGTGTACGCGATACCACGCTACACTTATGTTCCCGACGAACTAATTAGAACAAGGGATGGTGCCAGACCAGTTAGCTAACTCCCGCACCCGGAAATTGTTGTAATTTTGCACTTGCCTCCGAGCGTAGCGCGAAAGAAGATTCGGAGAGGTGGCAATAAGGAAATTTTGATCAAAGGCGCTAATTTATTCCTCGGGACAGAAAGCTTTAACGCTATAACTACTCACTCACAATTTTTATTATGCACGTTTATTTAATATAAATATATTTAAAAAGGAAGTCATGAGAAGAAAATGAATTGGTAACATTAATTTTCTACGTAGTCATATAGGAGTTGAGTAAATTTTAGACAAAATTCTGAGTCGGTCAAATTAACTGCTTTGAATGTATCAGTCTTAATTTTTGGAAAATCTAGTTTTCAATTTTGGAAATTGGAAAGTTGAAGTTTTAATTTAGATTGACTTCACATTTACACATTATCTACGATTCTCTATTGACATTCTCCCGAAACTCTACAAAGAACTTTACTTCACTATTTACCAAGCAACTTATGTGTATTTACATTTTTGATTTGACAATTTCACTTCACGTCTCACGTTACTTCAGCTGAATTGCAAATAAAGTGTCTACTACTTTTCAAGCAATATTTCCACTGAAAATTCTCCAACAGTATTAATCTCACTCTATAAGATTATACGAAAGCATATGCTTTTGCATGATGTATTCTCTCCAAACCACAATAAATCCTAAACGATACTAGTTATACAATCTTTCAAGCTGCAAATGCAGAAAATTTGAAGGGAAGTCTCATTCTGATTTTAGACAACAATCACGCTGCTCTGCATCCTGTTGATCGGCCAGCACGCGCAAGCAGTGGTTAACAAGGCGCAGTCGAAAGTGCCAACGAATGAAGAAGAAAAGCAGAATGAGGTTAAAGCCGACGACAGGATAAGTAATTTGTACGGGCCACCGTCAGACGACTATGGGCCTCCGCTTGGATCAGAATTTAAGGGACCAGCGCCAGTGTATGGTCCGCCGGAGCTAGTTGGCGATCAAGGTCCAACGCCTGTGTACCCGCCACCCCCGCCAGACGTACCGCCGCCACCTGTCTATGGACCGCCTCTATCTTCCTACGGACCGCCGCGAAATATTAAACCGCACTTCCCTCCGTTGAAACTAAGTTTCGGCCCTCCTTTGTCTCCACTGCCCCCGAAGCTAAGCTTCAGCTCTCTGAAGCTGCACCACGGGCCACCGAAGCAACACTACGGTCCACCATACTCATTGGCCTCGTTCAAACCACCAAAATCTCAATACGGTCCACCGCCGAAATTTACTTCCGCCTTGTCCAATCAATATATACCCGCAGCAGCCGCGAGTCTTGGGCCAGGGAAACCAGGACACGGACTTTCTATTCCCATATCTTTGGACACGTATGGACCACCTCAAAAACTCGCCGTTCAATTCAGCTCCCAAGCGAGTGACAGCTTCGGAACATCCCCGCTCTCGTTACACACTACTAGCGTTCAGCATGTTGCACCTGCTGGTGATCTCTATGGACATCCCCTGCCAGGTCCTCCGCCAGGAGTACCAGCGCCACCCACACCGCCTGATATAAAGTACGACGGTTGGCAACCCATCGCGGGCCTATCGTCCAACAAGCATGGACAGCTCGGTGACAGTTACGGCCTACCACTGACAGAACAGAAGAGTCATGAAGGCTCTCTTGGCTTGCACGTTGCGCAAGCTACTTCGAATATAGGTAGTCCAAACGTTCCGAGCGATTCTTACGGCACTCCTATTCATAATCCTGAAGCCCAAGATTTGAAGACATCCGTGAGCTCGGGGTCTACTGAGGAGGACGGTCTGCCACCCCCGCCGTTGCCGCAGCACGAACCATTTCATAATGAACAGGAACCTTTGAAGAAAGATGAGCCTCAGAAGCTAGTGGCAGGTAAAGTTAATTTGCAGTTCGATGTGCCAAAAGTTGAACCTCTTTCTATCGTGAAGACCGTGGGGTTTGAACTGTTGCCTTCCTCTGTGCCGTTGACTTCGGACTTGAACGCAGGGTCGCTGCCAACCTTGAACTTACCGGTGCTTAACACTGACTCTCAATTCTCTTTTGGAAATGGGGGTACCCATGCTCTTCAAAATTTTGGAGATTTGTCACTATCGCAGGTAAACACACTGTCTGATAGCTATGGTGCACCACTGTTGGGTGTTTCCTTTGGGAAGTTGAACTCTATCGAGTCTGGATTACCTCTGCCACCACCGCCAGTGCTGGACACGTACAGTGCACCACCTCTTTCTTCATATTCGCCAAGTGGACCCTACCCAGCTGCTGAATCAGGTAGATCGTCGTCGTTTGCTTCTTTTGGATTACACGGAGGTTCACACTTCAAGCAGAGCCTTCATCATCATCGTCCTCATGGATCATACAGAGCCCCACTTCTCATTGGATCTCTGATTCCGCCCAGAAATCGCGAGCCAATTAAATTCAAAGAAGCTATTCCTTCTGGGCTACTGACGAATCTTAATCGTCACGTGCCACTGAGACACTTCGATCTGGTCAAGTCGCCGAAGACTTATCTTCCACCTGTGACGTTCGAGCAGCAATTACCTACTCTTAATGCTCCAATTGCCTTTAATAAGTTACCTAACATCGACCTAAACTCGCCAATAGCTGCACCGAACGCCCAATATGGCACGCCTTTGTCCTTCAGCGACTTCAACACCCCAGCACCCGTACTGACTTATGGAGCACCAAACTTTGGACCAGCTTCCTCTTTCGTATCTACCTCGACTGGCTTTGGAAGTAACCTATATAATAACGTTGACAACACCTTGACTACTACTTACGGCACCCCTATAGTGAACGCTCCATTGACAAGTGGTCACGATTGCGGTCTTCAACAAGGCAATTCACAGTACAATTTGCCAGACACGCAGCTCCACGCAGCTAATTTGGGTTCCCACGTTCAAAGCTTAACTAGCTCTCTTTCCACAAGTCATTCTTTCTCCAGCGGTTTCGGACAAAACTCACATCTTAAAGTGGAGCCAGTGCCAAGCACTTTAGGTATCACACAGTCCTTCGGTCAGCTGAACTTGCAGAATCAACAGGAGCAAAATTTGAAGGATAGCTACGGTAACCCAGTGGGAGTTACATTCGCTGGTTCCGAACATGCTGACAATACACTGTCCAGCGATCACAGTCAATCTGCTGAGGTTACGAATGTAATTTCTGCTCCTTTACCTGCGCCATCTCAAGATGCGTTCTCGTCCAGCTCCCAGTACCAACACGAGGGAGATATCAGAGCCGAGGCGCTGACAGCGAGCTTAACTGAGCAAGGATTCAGCCAGGCAAAGAATCTCGGCTCGGCCGAAGTCGACGCTAATCAATTTCTGAATACTCAAGAGGGCAGCGAGGCCCTGTCCCTGGCAAAGGGATTAACAACTAATGGAGCTGACGGATTTGAAATTCAAGGTTCCAAGGGAACGTACACCTTGCAGATACAAGCTGCCGATGGAGGATTAGGAACGGAGAATTCGGATGGTAGTATAAGACACGATCAAGTGCTGTCCAATGGGCTCCTGCAAGACATCCTAGCAGCTATTGAGCAACCGGATCAAGGACAAATACAGCTTCAAGGTTACCCAGAAGCACAAGCGTTGCAACACGTCTACAGTGATTTGCAGCATGCTGCGAACGTACCAGTCCCTAAAGGACATTACATCATCATGGAGGAGAACGTGCAAAAAACGAAGGATGGAGATTTAGGTGGCCATACAAGTGACAACGAGGCTGAATTTAATGAAGCAGAGTCTACGAAAAAGGAAGAAGCTGTCGCTCTATTCTTCAATGATCAATACAGCGATTCAGTAAAGGAGACGAGGTCAGTAGCAAAGAGCGAGAAGGTAGCCGAATCTTTGGAGAAGGATAAGAGTGCAAACAAAGAAAAGTCTTCTTAAATCGTACAAAGGGGCATTTGACGATTATTGTTGGTAATGTATGATTAATTTATATGGTAATCGAAAGACTTTCTCCTTCGATGTCAAGTTTGATGAAGTTGAATGTGTAACCTAGGTTTTCATCAAATACTATTTATACGTTGATAAATTATGTTGTACTATTAATTAAGAAACATCTGCGTGCTAATGCAAGTTCTAGGAACGAATTTCAACCTACCAAAATGCTCAATTAAATCCGACAAGATTACAATGTCTCAACCCTTAAAAGGATTTTAAGACGTTTTCGCAATGTAACGAGTACATTGTTCTATATATTATTATCGGTCTAAAAGCGTTTCCAGAGATTGAAGGGAAGACGTTGTAGTTTACGTAACTTCTTCCTCGCTTTGTTATTAAAGAGCAAAAGTGACAACAGTAATCATTTTATTAGCTAATACAGGATTTTAGAAAAGTTCCTCTGCAGCACGATTATCTGCTAATAAATCACTTTAAAAGAATCTTATTTATTGTAGAATAAAATTAAAATGCTAGATATTTAAATATTTTAAAAATTATAAGTGATGCTTTAGAGATGATAAAAAATATACAGTACATACATTTTTCGTATGAAAGACTTCGATAAATTGTTTAAACCTCATCAGTCCGAATCAATTTTTTTTATGTCCTTAAGCACAGTGGTCCTAAAACATTCAAATATTCAAATATTCTATTCTCAAATTCTTCAAAATTGAAATAGAAAATCTTAGTCGATCCACACTCACTGATAAATGAATACCTCACGTGCAAGCGTAAGTATAACAGAGGAACTTTCCTTCCATCCTGCGCACGTTAATAACCACTACTTATACTTAATTACAGAAATCCGTTCACACATTTTTAAAACTTATCGCGCGGATAGATTTCACGGTCCAAAGTCCTTAAGTGTTCTTCGGTTCGGGCAAGAACGGATCGCTCAATGTCCTTTTCACTAGGAAACTCTTCGGGTGGCGAAGAGATTTCATGTGAACGAAAGCAAGTAAAAGTATCGAAATGATCCTTTTTCGGGTCGTCGAGCAACCATGTCACGGCCATTCGCGAGACGTCTCACGTGAGACAACGGGACTCGGGAATCGCCGGCTTTGGCGCTCGATCGACGCGTCGTCGGAGCATTGAGCGTCGCACAGATTTCGCAATACTCATTCGGGTCAACGGGTTACGGGTCGTTTTCTCTATGCGGAATACGTATCCGTGGCGACTTTCATCTGTCGTTCGAGGCACGGTCAAACGATCGTCGTTCTCTCGCGCTTCCACGTCTTTAACCTTCACCGAGGTGAAAGTTCAGATTCCTGTTCAACTGCTTCGGGTAATAGCGGTTACCTTTTGCGAGAATCTCGTTCAAAGTGAAACGTGTCGCTCGATTCTCCGGGACCGTTTAGATGCAATACACACGGTTTTGCATACCTTTGTGACAATAACAGGCGGATATGCATACATCTAGTCCGTTGTTGGGGATACGCTATGATAGTTAGCTTGTAGGCGGAATACACGTCTTAGTTTGCGTGAAGCATAATCACGTGCTACATAGACACTACCGTACGTGCTTTGGAATATTTGCAGGATATTTGCCTAAGTCGTTATTTATAATACTGTACTCGACAGTCAGGCTGATTGTGAGCTAAATCCCTTCATGCTATTTTTCAGCAGAGCAGAAAATAGCTAGGGTCACGTATTTAACATTCCACTTGCAGTAATTTGTATTATTAAATCTTCAATTAGTCAGGTTCTTATTATGTCGATGAAATGAAGAAAAGCAGTGAAACAGTGCATATAACTGGGTTTTGAAAAAGTGGGCTCTGATTAATCTGATTTCCACATATAAGATTGTAAAGAGTTACAAGTGACATATTTACTACAGGTGTAAAGTACTTAATAGAGATTCTAGATTTAGAAGTCCATTCAAAAGAAAGTTTAGCAGATATGTCCTGGTGGAAACTCAATATTTTTTATGCAGTTTTAGGGTATAATCGTTTCCCATGTGAATCCAAACCGAATATTATCGAAGGGCAAACAGTTTAGTCTTAACAGGCGAAACAGTGTTCAGCCTCTATACATGAAATTCTATTGAATCCAGTAAAGGACATCACTAACCAGCTTCCAGTTAAGACTCTTTCATAATCCCAACACTAATAAGCTCAGGTCTCCAAGGAAAATTTCTTGGAAGAGAATGTCCCAACCCTTGCGTGCCTTCGATAGTCAAACATTAATCCATCAAGTCTTTCTAAGTTCACAATATTCCCACCTCCTTACACCTGTCGGCTAAAATGAACGCTAAAACTGTTTCGTCCTGTTATGAAACACGTCGTGCATAAAACAGAAATCTTGAAAGTAGCAAAGTAGTCTTGTTTAATGGCACAGCGCGTCTTCAGAAGGGAAATCATTTAAAAGTACAAGCGGCCAAAGATACAGGAGTCAAGGCTGCATAAAGAAGCAGTAAACCCCGTCATCCGACACCGTTGATAACCGACGCGATCACAAACTGAAATATAACTGGCCAGAAATATAGGTAATAAAACGTTAACGCGTTCACATGCATGCTGGTGCACCGCTCATCGACGCGCGAAAGCTTGGAGCCGCCGCGTATCGTCGTAGGAGCACTTCGTATTCGGTGTAATCTTGAACTTTTCACATTTTTATGGCGCTGCCTGGCAAATGGTTATGCATAACTCGGTGTATTGCGGATACGTAGAATAAGTAAAGCGTGTAAGTGTAAGGAATGCTTATTGTTAAGGAATACGCGCAGTGATGATGCTGCCAAGCCATAAAACACGTCGACTTGCTCCTGACTTCTAGACACTTCCCACTTCTCTCTTTTTATTTTTCTTTACAGTGTAATTTATTATTCTATACGCTAAGTCTCGCGATAACCCATCGACGTTGCTTATTGAACATGACGTACGTATGATTCCGTATTTTTTTTATGTATGAAGGCGTGTTAAGTATGTAAATATACGATCTATTTGTAAATAGATGAGTAGGTTTATTTATGTATTATCCTTGAGTCATTTTTACTATGCAGTATCTATGTATGATATTATATAGCATTATAGTAACGAAGGGGAAGAGAGTAAATTAGCTTTCAGTGTCAAGTGAAATTTAAGATGTATTTGTGTACCTATATCGCAAAGATATGAAATCGGTAGGTACACACACATACCTAAGTTAGCTAACAAGTTTTAATAATAAAAACTGTTTATTCTTCTTTCAACTACACTTTCATTACCCCCTAGTCAATACTCATAAAATTGCTACTCCTTTCCCAACAAAAACTAATTACTCCTACTCAACAATCACCGCCTCATTGCCTCTTCAGAAACAATACCAATGAACCCCCTAACTGATCTCATTTCCCCCATACTCTCTTTCTCTCGGTTCACCAGCGAAAGCACTCAAACTCTATCAACGCCAGGATCTCCACCTGAAACGTTAAGGTTCAAAAGCTGGAGAAACCGCGGCAGTTAAACACCGTCCTCCCGCAAAAGCCGCGTACGCATGGACGTCCGATAGAATTCCCAAGCATCTGGCGGTCTGTTTATCTCGATCGCGTCGTTTTCCCTTGACGACGTTCATTTCCTTCCTCTTCCGTAATCTCGGCTTTCGGCGACCAAGATCCTTCAGGGCGGCGTTTTTCTGGTCGAGACGCAGCGCGAAAGTGTTTGTTACGAGGAAACGAACAGGTATGACGGAAATTAGCGCACGTTGGGTATTCTGGCACAGGTGGCGAAACGAAAACGTATGAGCTGAATTAGGCATCCTCCGCTAAGTAGGATTACAGTTATGTAAATGAAACGTTATCGCGACGCGGGGCTCTCTGCTCGTTAAAATCGCTTCTCGGCCACTTTCCATCTGTTTCCCATCTCACTTTCCCTTCGCTTCCTTCCCTCTCTCGTTCGACCGACACTGACCAGCTCTTGTCGTTTCCTCCATTATTCCGTTCTTCGTATAGCCAGACAATGCGATCGTAAGGCTTCCTTTGCGATCCAGGACTCGAATGAACTATGGGAATGTTCGCACGTTTTCGGTTATAAAAGCAGCGAACAGCGCGAAGATATCCGCGCGGTTAATTTACCTTTGAGCAAGTGTTAATTGTCCAGCATCCAGGACTTGACGCCTTTTGATGCAGTGAGTTAGATGTCGGCGATGATGAAGGCGAACTGTTCGAAGAAGATTTCAGCCTTTGTGCAGGGTTATTTTATGTTTTTGCTTGTGGAAGGTAATACATGAACTGAGAGAGTGAATTGATCGAATACATGAAATGAGAAGCAGAGAAAATGAAGGATGTTTAAATTGTATAAGACACATATTCTATTTTGTGGAACTATATCAAGACATAAATTAATTTGTTTGAAAATATGACTCATGTTTTGCTTTATAGCCACGAAATTAAGGTACAAAGAAAATAGTAAGTATGTGTATAGAAAGAGAAGCATAAATTTGATTAATGCGATTTCTGAATTATATGAGCTCTGATACATATATGTTTTCTAATTTCTTATTTCGCAACAAATTAAGTTAATACTGCACCAGAAGTTAATAGCCTTCAAACTTACGCATATAAAGGAAAATTCGTCTGACCAAAAAGTGATCTATTCTACTAGCATATATGTATGAGCAATCTAACAAAATCGCATAGATAAAACGTATAAATCTTTTAGCTGCGAGATATTCTTTAACTAAACGTACATACAGCAATGTAATTGTAATATTTATGAAAGGAAATTCCGAAGAAGGTGACGTTATCTAATTATTACGGATGTATGACTTGCTGAAATTTTCAAATACTTCAGAATTCCATAGTTTCACTGGAAGGTAATTGCATTTTGATTTCAAAGTCGTAAAAGTCAGGTGATTGAGTGCTATTCCATTTATGATGGAGAATCAATTTACCGTGATAGAAAATGAACAAGTTTGCAGGACATTATGGGTGTTATTGATTTGATAAAATCATGACCTTTGGTTTCTAGCTAAATAGATTATGATAGACAGATACAAACTAGCTACACCTTAGTCACCCACCTAGAGCAACAATTTTCAACTTTTACTAACACTCACATTGAAATACTTGCTTTGAAGTATTCTCGATCACGAACGTTACAATGTCATGATACAAACTCTACAGAAAGCAATGCCAACTGCATTAAAATCCTCGACAAAATAAATATCAATTTCTCTTCCCCTCAGAGACATTCCTTCATCCTCTCAGCTCATCACCTAAGAAAACTTCTACGAAACTCAGTATTCACCAGAACTACCAATCCAGAGATCGCTAGGAGACACGAAAGTACACAAAAGGTATCCATCGGAACTATCCTTATCTACGCGGGTTCCCCATCAACGCTGGTACCCGAACGAAACGACCTACTTCGCGAACGAAGTTAACGATGAAGAAGACAAAACGCCGTAACGACCGTCAGGTGAACAGCAACAACAACGCTGACAACGTCGCCGAAATGAATTTCGTTAGTGCTCGAGGAACCTCGAAGGAACGGTAACGACTTCCTTCTCGTGTAGCTTTAATCGAGAGCCGTATCACGGGGTTCTCGGGTTCTTCGGGAAGAGCTGATGACGAGGAGGGATTGCCAGAGGATCTCCAAAGGAGGGTTTCCTCGGGTAGCCAGCAACGGGTGGGCGGGGGGTGCGCTAGCAGGAGTGGGGGTAGAACGTATGCATTTCTCGCGAAGCTCGGAAGTGCTTTATTTCCATAGTGCGCCGGTGAACGTACACACCGACAGTCATACTGATCTCTAGAGGCACGTTGTTGCCTCCTGGGTGGTATATACAGAATATGAGGCGGCTTGACAGGATGGAAAGGGGAGGAGGGGCTGAGAGAGAGAGAGAGAGAGAGAGAGAGTCTCGAGCGTATCGTTGACTGGTATGCATCGCGCAGCTCGTTCGCCCTAGGCGAAATTGTCTTTCTTTCGGAACGGCGAATAGTCGCTAAAAGTAAAATCTAAGAAAATAAAATACCCCCTTGGGGGGACTGACGGTCCTCGCGTCGACAGCGCTCCGCGGGATCTCTGGAACAGCTTAGCATATGCCCGATCGAGCTGCTCCGGGGCACTGAGCTGCTTCGCTAAACAGGGACAATTTCGACCGCGAAATTTGGCATGTATCGTTAGCGATTCGTTTTCGTGTCACCACCCTTCCTTTGACAGAGTCATTGCTCGGTCACGCGTAACGGCAACGCTATGAATATTTCAATTTGGGGGAAGACAATTTTCTCGGGGAGCCATGTGAATCTAATGTGTATCTTTTAACGCGATTCAAGCGTTCGCTGCAGTTTCGTTCACTTTGTCGTCTCGTTCACATTTCATTCGCGAGAGGTGAATTTTTATTGAGAGAACGCTTGGATCGTTTCAGTAGAATGATACGGAGGCTGGATGTATTCTGTATTTCTCTGGTAGGTCGGAAATTAAGGATCCATAATTTTTGTATTCAACATTTTTCAGAGGAGTTATCGAATGTAAATGTATAAACTTATTCTCTTTGATTTACAGTAGATATCTAATATGTTCTGAAGATGGAATTTCATATTAATTAAACTAATCTATATTTAGCGAATTTAACTTACGAGAAATTACCTCGGTTATTAATTTAATCAATATTTGAAAAAATAGAATAAAAGGTGGTCATATTGTTTGTATTCTCTACTATCAATAACCTAATATTTTTTCCAATCCCAGTTGATATCATTGCAACCAAATAAGTCTTCAAATATTAAAGTCAGAATTAATGAACTTTTTAAGTATTTCCTTGACAATTTTGTAAGCAATGAAATAAGAACATTAAAAGCGAGCGAATACAGGCTTCCTTTCTTTTTCGAGTGAAATTCTACGACCTCGCCATGACTGTTTGATTTAGGTGAAAACTGAATGCATTATCGAGTCGCAGCGAGAGATTGTAGCTCGTTCCACGGTAAACGGAGAAAGGTAATGCAGGACGTTTACTGAGGAGACTCTCAAAGGCCCCGTGCAGAATGGCTGACCTCTCCGACATTTTTCAAACAAAAGGAGAACAACGTTCATAATTCTGTAATTTCTCGCCGTCTTAATGAGGAGAATCGGTGCACTGCTCCTCAGCGTAATAACAAGACGTAAAGTGCAGTGTACACAAGATTTGATGTCCGACTTACCAGAAAAGATTTTAAGCGGCCTTATCAATGAAGTGAAACGTTTAAAAAACTTGGTAGAATGTGGAACGTAGAAAGAAACATTTTTGCCCCAGAATAGGATGCTCTGTGTGATATGACACATCGTGAAAGTATTGCACCTTTCGAATTTTACGCAGGCTTTGACTTTCTAAATGCAAAGTTAAACAAATGTGGCAAAGAATAATAAACGATTACAGAGAACAGACTGTGAAATATTGGAACGTATTTTAGAAACATGTTCGCGTTATTTTAATGATTTTTTGACTCAGAAGACCTTATTTCGAATACTCTGTAGTGAAAGTAGCGTTTCAATGAATTCGATTATATTAAATTAATGAGACAGGTTTGAATCAATATTATACTTGCTGTTTAATAAGTTATTCAAAAATATATGAAGTTTGTCTTAATGAGTCGTAAAATAGAGATATTTCGTGACATGTTTGACAGAATTGCATAATCGCGGAAGTAGTAAATGTCAGTTGGTACATGAGATCATAATTAACTGTTTAACGGAGAGATATTGGGAATTTAAGGATCTGACAACCTTAAATGGATGAGCCCGTAGTTTCTGATTAGTTTGGTCAGATTAACGACGTAACATTTCACGTGCGTAATTAATTTATTGGCGGATGAACTGGCATGTACGACAGTCGCGAGGCATAATACATGTTGCTTCCATTTATACGTCTTGTGAATCGAATTTGCTATTGTGCTCTTTCCTAATATAAATCACAGTGGAAAAAATAACAAAGCTCCAAATGTTCTATATTAATAACATAAGTAAAACTTACGATGTGAATATTATGTGTTCCATATTTTAGCTTGACATTAATTATTCTACTTTGACTATTTTAATTACCAGAGCTTATTAAATCTACCACTTCTGTATAATTCTGTTGACTGCACGACTACCGTCTTTTCTTGTGTCGACTTAATTACTTTTTTATTACAATATTTTCCTATTACTAGCAATGTGATTCATGGTGAATGTATACAGATATGGATATGTTTTTACTGTGCTGAATACACCGATTAGAACCCTATATGATTGCCTTAATGTACATATTCTGAATCATAGGTACAAACTTCTACAATCAGTTTTTTTAATGAACTGGGCAATTGGTTTTATATTGCTTTATACCATAATCGGTACTAGTAACAGTTTGAACATGGTTGTCACATGGTCAAAGTACAACTAATGACTTCATTTAAACTCACTTGCCTTGATCTAACTGGAAAGGTTAAAAAACAAGCCCACCTTTTATACGAACAAGGCAAGCAGAGGATATTCAGAAATAACAATTTCCAATCTCAAGTATCTATCAGAATAGGAATTGATAATTTATTTGTCAGATACAGTGTGTTTCTAACTGAGGTTCTCGCTTGGTCATGATTCTAATTAATTCACTAAGGAAAGTGTAAGGAAAAGATGTTTGAGGTAAACAAGAAAAATCTCAAGTAAAGAAAGAATATCCGAGGTAAAGAAAAACTTCTAACATATGAAGAAAGGAATACCCATTTATATTCTAATCCAGGAATATGTCTACCAGTATGACAACCTCTGTTCCAAAAGTTGAGCTAACTGCTCCAAACAATTGCCCATTTTTGACCACATCTACTCGGAATTTCATAAACTTCTCCAAGCTTTCATTTTCCAAAAATAAAGTATGCATCTCTTCACACGAGCTCCATAAATAGTAAAATACTTCACAAGAAGAAGCATAACCTTCCAAGTGGCATTTCTAAAGTACACAGAGACTACAGACTTCCACCTAAAAAGTTACCCTACTTACCCAATCTTTATAGACAAACAACAAGGACTCACAAGCATTCAAGACCACAACACCAAAAACAGAATAATCAGAACAGGTCAAGGTTTCGATTCCTCCACAGTCAGCCAATCTTTCCAGAACACTGCTCGTCCCAAAGAATCCCTCGCTCTCTCGTGCCAGTCGTGTCACCCTCTTCCAACGGGCGCGAAGTACAACGACGCTCCGCGGAGCGCGCGAATTCATAGACGTCAGGCGGGATAGCGTTCCGCTTGATCGATCGACAGTTCAGCGGGGTTAATCGGAAAATCTCCGTACGAAATCTGGCCCCGGTCGAGGGCGTTCGCTGCACGGTTGGAGTACGTACCGCGTAACAACGGGAGGGAAAGATGACAGACGACGACGGAAGAGAATACGAGAATGCGGGGGATGGGCTGCGGAAGAAAGAGAAAGCAAGGAAGAGGCGACGTTCCAAATCGAAATAGAGAAAGACCCCTGGGGCGAGGGGGAGGAGGGGGTGGGGCAAGAACGGGGCTAGAAAGAATTCCATAAAAATCGGTGAAATATGCATAGTACCGCGGAACGCGGAGGAGCGTTGCGACGTCGTCGAGTGTCCCCGGGGAAACGGGAATCCGAGCACGAAGAAGAGAAACGAATTGCAAGTGGGAGAGATGGAAAAGGTGGGTAGTTGAGAAGGGGAGGAGGAGGGGGCTGGGATAGGCGTAGGAAAAGGGTGCTGGGTAACGGTGAAGAAAGACGCAGCGCGAGGCGACTAAAACGAGGCGGAAGGAGGGAATTTCGAGGGGAAAGTGGCGCGCAATGGATAAAGGAAAAGAAGGTCGGAGAGCGAACATTTGGAACGTCTTCTTGAACGAAATCTAATTTTGGCCCTATGGCGAAACTAAGCTATTTTCTTCGCTATATGCACGCGCGAGACCGCGCGCGAGCGTTACGTCGATGTGTTTTCTTACTGGAATGCCAAAGTTATGAGTTCGCGAGCGTTCTGACTGGAATTCGTTCCAAAATGGTCAACAAAGTTTCGAGTATTCTAACATAGTACTTCCTAAGTGGGGAGATTCAGGTGTATGAAATGACGACAGGGTTGGAAATATTGGGTTTGAAGTTAAGCCCATATTAGAGGCATAGCAGTATTTGATAATTTGAATTCAATACGTATTTAAAAATGTAAAGGTTCATACCTTTTAAAATCAATATATTTGAAATCTTGAAAACTTAAACATTGAATGGCTCCCAGATGTCTAAATTCAAAAATCTGTAGGTTTATACATATAAAAATTTTATCGTTTGGACATTCGAGCATTAAAAATCGAATATTGGAAAATTAAAAACACTAAAATTGTTCAGGCTGTAGGAACAAAGTGAGAAAGTGTCTAAATAATATTTTAGTTTCCTAACATGACAACCAAGAGTTTAGACAAATTTGTTGTTTATAATTAGTCCACAGTGTAACTCGTTGCTAACTATTTCGAAAAAGATCAACTTTATTTCAACCCAACGAAAATCTCTAAAAAAAGCTTTTCTCATTCATTTAGATAAAATTGCCTCTATCTGGTATTGCTGCTTTATCAGCCTGATCCTAATCTCTTGTCCCTGAGGAGCATCGCTGTAACGTTCTACGCCTTCCGTGACGGTTAACCCTTCCATTAGTCGTGTTAGGGACAGAATGGTGATGCGGAACGCCAACATTGTTCTCAGGGACGAGGAGAAACGGAATAGTGTTGTGTAAGCTTGAGGGGCAGGAGGAAAGCTAGGAAATACGATGCGCTAATGACTGATCTTTCAGTGTCCAATTAGAAGAAATGATTCTGTTCTAATTGTCACTTCTACACTTACAAAACTGTCGAAATCCTTCAATGCAATTTTTAATTACATGCCTTAGTATTTAATTTAACTATTGCGCCAGCTTCGCAGTGTGCACAGTGATTTAAAAATATTTAATTGTTTATCATATGTAGGTATGTAATACAAGAGAAGAAACTATTTTATCTTGTTTTATATCATACTCTGCAGTTTTACAGAACTATAAATTAAGATCACTAAAACGATGTATTGCCAAAATGTATCAAGTTCTTCAAGATTTAGCAAACTTCAAGATGAAATAACCTTATTTTACTTTACATTATAAGACATGAAGGTACCTTAATTTTTCCACGAATTACTATCTCACCTTTTCTTTTCTCGAGGCCAAAAAGAAAAATAAACGAAGGAACATCTCACTAAATTTCCCTACTCCAGAGTTTCGCAGTAGCTATCGAGGATCGTGGAAGGCAGCGGAAAATACACTAAAATGGCCAAGGTACTGTTCCTGTGCGGCCAGACTGGTAGCAAGGAGCACGGTTTCTAGCCCTGCCCTCATAATTAAGCCGGCGTTGGCTTTTGATGGCCACTAAAAATGTCGCGGAGGGTTGAACGGTTAAGGAGTTCCGCTAGGGCCAAGGGATGTCAGCCTCGAGCGGCTTGCCGCCTAGAGTAGGAGGACTGAAGGATTCCGGCGTGGAACGAGAAAGCAAGCGAAGGGGAAAGGGAACGGAGGTCCTTTTGCTCCGATATTAGCAATAGCTAGTCTCGTAAAGTTGACTGTGCGGTAATTCGAATCACTCCGCCAACTCTTTATACACCCCGATGGACCTCTTGTCTCACGCAACCTGTGGAGAATGTGGAAGCTAAGAGGGGGCCAAGAGAGAAAGGGCGCGCAGAAGATGGCTGAAATGCCAGCGAGGGTAGTGATTTTAATGCGGGTGGTTCTTAAATTTTACGTCACCATCCTAGCGTCAGCTCCTGTGGACGCGACGTGAAACGTAGGATTTAATCGTAGCGAGGTAAACGTGTACCAAGCTTTCCTCCCAATGTTAATTCGGTTATGCGGGTTAGAGCGCCGAGGGTACAGGCCACCCTTTCCACTGTAGAACGTTTCGAGCGTTTCCAGTTAGCTCTTCTGAAAAGTTGTTCTACAACGGTCCCCGAGATAGCAAAGACAGACGTGATAATTTGCTCGTCTGAACGGTTCGTAGTTCCAATGAAAATATAGAATGGATTCGGGTTGGGCTTGCATTCCCAACGTGTACGATTTTCGAAGCTTTTATGGGAAAGTCAGCCACTTAGGTGAAACAATTAAGAGTTTGTAATGGTTTTGTTGTAACCCATAATTTCTGTCAAGTTTTACTTTTTTCTATGAAGTGCTTACTTTGTTAAATGTGTTTGAGAATGAAAGAAGCTTGGCTGAGTAGATGTAGTATTGAGAGAAAGTAATATGAGGTAGATACGGATCTAAGCAATCGGTACTTTTACGCGCTATAAAGTTTATGGCTGATTGCTAACAAGAAACTTGCAGAGTGTGAGAGATAAGTTTCCTTTTGTTGAACGATATAGTACATGAAAATCAATATCAGTTCACTAAGATGGTCATTCCTGAATGAACGTTCTGAACACTAATTGGAGTTACAATTTACCTCATATCACTGTTAGTTACAAAATCAATAAATACATACAACTAATTGTAAAACATTTTTAAATCCAGTTGTAAAAAATTGCACATCTTTAAATTCACACATTTGTAAATATTCATAAAATAATATGCTACTTACATTATTCTTCACGTTGATGAGCTTAAATTCGCCAATTCTGAAGATCTCCATCAGTGGCATAACGATATATCAATTTTTGAAAATTGATATAAATAAAAGGAAAAATAATCTCGTGACCCTCTGAGAATACTCATAATGCGATCAAAACACTGACTCTAACATCGCGTGATTCTAACATATAAACGGATACTACTGAGCCAATTTATCCTTCAAAACTAAAATCAAAGCTTTGCCACAGTAAATAATTCACTGACTCTACGACCACATTGCACGTGGTGAACAAATTCTTCTCGTTCCAAGAATTAAACTCGTGCAATCTTAGTGCAAGAGTAAGAAAAATATATAGCAATCAGAAATTTATAGCAGAAAAGTATAGTAATTTTAAAATAACTTTTAGATGTGTGTAAATCTGTTCTATAGATTGATAAAATTTTTTTCTTCAAAGTAATTATGTATATAATTGAACTAGGAGAATAGCAGAATGTAATTACAAATATTGTTCACAATTTTCCAAAAGAGTAAATTTGTAATGACATTGAAACTATTATTAGACAAAACTATTAATAAAAAGTAGAAGAGATCACTAATAGATACTAAAAGTAATTAAATGTATTGGTAGCTGAAGAATTCTTACCGCAATATTCGTGGAGAATGCGCGACTTCTTACCCCTTTGATATCCATCGAATGAATGACAACCTTTCGTCCTAATTTAGGTACATAGTTGTAATTTGTCTTATTTTGAAAATCCCAATCACTTTGAGCATTTATGGTATTCTTGGTTGTTGTGAAGACAGATAAATAAGAAGGCAATTAACCTACACAAAAAAATTTATCAATACTGTATTAGTTTGAATATAAGATTGTGGAAGTTTATACACTTGTGGAAAATTGAAATGTACAGGAAAATATAGAATGACCAAAATATGCAAAGGTACATGCAAAATACTTTAAATAAAAGACACGTTACAACATCCATAAAGTAAAACAAATCTCTGTTTAGATTATATTCCTTTTACAGTGCTTATCAAAGTATAAATTTGCGTAAAGTTATGCAGTGTACATACTGCTTATTGCATAGGATTACTTTGAATGTAATTTGTATTCTAGGTAACTGTGTTACTAGTGTCTGGAAGATAGACCTCAATGTTTCGCGATATTCGTAGTGCATGTGGATTAACATGCAAGTATTTCACAAGTTCCCAAAACGTATGATACTTTTACAAATTCTGTAATAATACTGAAGAAAATAATAAAAAATGTACCTTTGCGATGAGCTATGTACTCCAGCGTCCTCCATTCGTAACGAGCTGCGCGCGCATCTTCGAGAATGCCAAGAACATCGCTCAACTTTCGATAGTATCGAATCTCGCTCGCTTAGGGTTTTCGAACGCCCACCTGTTACATGCATCATAGAAAAAATAATAAACATTAATAAAATATATCAAATACTAACTATATTTTGATTATAAAACTATAAAAACGCAATTACAGTTTATAAAATATATCACAAGTTAATAAATTCTGATAGCTTATGTACAAATGTTAGAAACATTATTTAAATATGAGATATAATTATGAAAACATCTAACAAAAATTTAATACATATTCGAAAACTAATCGAAACAACAATAAATTAAGATTTGTCGAGATTTTTCAAGATTTGATAACACAATTTTGCGTCAAGCATTAATTTATTCATAATTATTTTAAATATGCATTATTATGGTATTAATTTAATAAAATTATGAATTTTAACTCTCGTTGTAGGATGAAATTACGAGCTATTAATTTCAGTAACTTTTAGTCGACACGCAGCCATAATATTTTAGAAGATTAAGTTAAACTTGTTACTTCCAATAACGTTTAATCCTTTCGGCAGGATAATTGAACAAATGAAGGAGGGTTAGGGAACCAGTCGAAGGTCGCAAACGTTGGTACAACTTTTCACGGCGCCATGCTTCTCTGATTTAATAAGTTCATTATCTAATGAACAGGTGTACGAAGCAACCCCTGCCGTTTTCCCTTAGCGAGCTGCATCGGCCAACCCTCGATAATCAATACTTTTAATTACTGCATTTTTATGAATTCGACTATAGTGTAGCTCGAATTGGATATGGAATCGATGACACTGTGGTCTAGGCCAATTTTCGCGTTTCTAATTAATACAACGGGAGGTAATTTATCGAATGATATCCATGAATGCTCCTGTAACATCGTTTATTGCCTTTGGACTTCCGACTCTTGATTTACTGTGAGGATTTCCTGTGCTGAAAGTGTTACTCACTTGTAGCAACAACTTCCTGTCGAATGTTAACTTGTTAAAGTTGAATGTTTAAATAAAAAATCTGATGTGATAAAGGCTTTCGTCATCTTCATTCTTCGGTTTTGCACATTCAATGTTATAAGTACATATCTATAATATGCAAGTACCTGCTATTTATTCACAAATATTTTTACGTTTAAAATATTGGGTTATTTACACGATTAATTATTTAAGTCAGAAATTTTAATTAGGACATTTAATAAAATCCATGGTTTCCGTTTCTTGATCGTTTTAATTTTACTCACATGTCTCCTATACAATAATGTAGAGCTACTGAAGAATTTGATTTTGCTTATTGTTTCTATGAAAATTAAAGAAATGGGATAAAAGCTAAACGTATCAACTAGAACTGAGTTGAATAAAAGAAAAAGAACATTATAGTAGGCTTTATAATTAACTAACGTTTTTAATACACATGAACGACTCCGTGGATGGCTGTAACTTAAAAACGCAATGTGAAAAATATAATTTTAATATGTGAATATCAAACTGTAATAATACAGAAGTGCGTTAATAATAATAATAAAGAAGCGTATAATTTTTAGCGTGTGCAGTAATACAAAGCATTTATTTTGTATCGAATAACGAATAGACTTGGCTCGACTTCCAGAAAATTATTCATGAAGTAGTTTGGATTGTACGAAGCCGCGGGTCGGGGGTGTAAAATATGTAGAATGGGTGTGAACATTTTAAGCCCATAATCTCTTGAGACAAAGAAAACGAGGAACGTAGTCGTGGCTTTACCTTCTTTCCTCCCTTCTCTCCCCGTTTCTTCCATCCCTGCTTCCTATCTTTCTTCCCCATTCGGCGGCCTCATCCCACGCAATTGTCATGAATTAGTGGAAAGAGATAACAAAGAAAGAATTAAGATTAGTACACACACCAACGTGACCACTCACAGTCACGCGGGTTAATGTATGCACCACGGAAACTTTTTTCAAGTCGTCGGCTTAGACTGATCCTTGCTAATGGTTGCCGAAACTTCGTTGAAATTCCTTACTGCCGCTTGGATCAGTCACCCCGCTGGACAACGATGAAAGCGAACTGCCTTAATTTATGGGAATAGTTAGTGGAATGTTTTTTCATGGGCTCCTACTTTCTTCTCTTCTTTCCTGTCGCTATTTCTTTAAGAACTGATTCGATGAAAGGAATTGGATGACAGAAGTTTAAATCCAAAAAGTATACAAGATAGTTTGGCAAAGTAAGGAAGAAACTGAGGGTTTTGGTAAATGTATGCTCGTTAATTGTTTTTAAAGTAGTTGTTTAAAAGCTGTTGCAATCACTAAACGAAGAGGACCTTAAATATCTAAGTACAATTAAATGTACTGATTGAACATAACAGGCGCAATATTCTGAAATTTCGTAGATTACAAAATAAATTGAAGCATGAAGATTTTATCTTTCTTTTCTTGAAATGGTATCTTAATGTTAATCATTATCGAGTGAAACATACATTATCGCATACCTATTGGAAATTTCTGGGAAATTGTGATAACAGGAGAGATAGCGATAACGTTGCCCAAGTTTTCAAGGTCTTCAAGATATAGGTACCAGGTTTTTAACACAGAAATGTAGTAACTAGTACATAACAGTTAACATTGTTGACTTAAGATCTAGAATCTGATATATTCAAGAGCTAAGATTAAGATTCATTAAAAAATGAGCGTTAAACTTGGGAACTTCTTTTCGTTAAACTCCTAATGGCAATAATTAGAGTTAGATTAATGAATTCCTTCTACTTGCTTTGTGATTCATGCCAACTCTTTTACATAAAATTACTATTACAGCTGACAATAGAATCTAATACAAATCAAAAGATCCCGAAACCAATCATTAACCCTGTGGCTGTAAGGTAAAATCATGTATATCTAATTTGTACTTGTATATATTTATACTTGTAAATTTATACTTGTAAACAGAAGAGAGAGTATTGAAAGAATTTTATCACTTAAAAACAAAGGTTTAAAAGATCACAAATTTACAAGATAGAAACTACAGTCTGACGAATCCAGTTTTGTCGTTCACATTTGTCGATTATTATTGCCTCTTATCGATACCTTCTCAATTGTTTTATTTCTACACTGTCACATATATTCTACCGTGTAGCGGATATTGCATCTATAAGAGCGTAGAAATGAAACAATTCGAAAGTTGTCAAAAATAAGCAACAACCGACAAAGGTGACCAGCAGAAATAGATTTGTCAACTTGTACGAGGATGAACGCTAACATCTCGAAATCAAAAACATGTGACATAGATTCTTCTGCCTTACAACCACAGGAATATTCCCCTCACTCTTTTTCGTCGGTCTACACTCTACAGCGTGAAAGGTCGATCTACCTTCGCTCAGCGGACCTTGAATCTCGCCATCGAGAGCGCGAGTGTCTGACCATTTCACTCTCGAAACCTCCTCTCTCGCGGCAGCATCCGACGGTCCGATTCGAACGAGATCTTTCCCTCTCGTTTCGCTCGTTCCGGCGTTTGTCTCCTCCGCCCTTTCTCCGTCTCCCGCTTTCCCTTTCTCCCAGTACGCGTGTCTCTGTTCCCCAGGAAGCGTTAATTAACCCGCGCGAGCTGGCATCAAATAAATTTCGGTTAGAACGTGAGAAGCAACAAATCTGAGTCAGGTGGTGTCAACTACGGCGAATGCGAGCCACCTCTTACTTGAGTTACTTCAGCGCGAGGCTTTTGTGGCTGGTATGGTATTACGGTGGGACACTCACACGCAACAAACGCTCGCAAACGCCTACCGACGCCTGGCTCCCAGTCCGTGTGTACGTATGGAACAGGGAAGAGGAATGGGAAAGGGTGGAAGGGGGGGTACGAGAAAGAAAGTATTATACGAGAGAATGAGTAGGCTGACGCGAGAGGGACGTGGGGTATGGAAGAAAGGGGCCTGTAGGGGGGTAGCAGCTACCAAGAGCGTCACCGCATCTCCCGCGCGTCCTAATTAGAGAAATTTAAATTCATAGCCACCCCATGGCGCTGAACTTCCCCCTGACTCGCTCTCCTTCTCGCTCGTCCAACCGTCAGTTCCCCTTTTCGCGATTCCTTCCCTCTTCAGCGTTCACCTCCTCTCTCTCCCACCTTGCTTTAATCTTTTTCTCTTTTCCCTGCTTCGCCAACCACCCACACACCCGCGCGCCAGCTTTTATCCTACGTCCGAGCCCGAAGCGCGACGCACATTCCTTAACTAAAGCAATTACGAATCGCCTCCCTCGTAACTCGGTCGACTTACGCCAAAAGATAATGTCATTTTCCATCGGCCTCCTTTAGCAGCCCACTATCTTCTTCGGGGACCCCCTTTGCTTCGCCCCCGTCGATTGATCTAACCGCGCATGCTTGAGTCATCTAAACGATGGGACGTCTGTCTCGTTCAGGAATGATTAATCGTGTCCGTGGGAAATCGAGATCGCGATAAGTGGGAGGCGTGTGGAAATATTTAAAGTGTTACAAATGATCCCTCCTCGAGGATGTCGTCGGGTTTCGAGGATACGCGTGGGCGGAGAGAAAGGAACGTTTAAGTTGGTAAACGGTGTCTCGTACAGTTTCTGACTCTGCTTGCTGCTGCGCTCGGTTTTCGCGTACATGCGGAAGTGGAAGTCGCGCTTTATAGTCAGCCACTGCGAGTTCGGAACTGACAGACAAGATAAATAGGGTAGAAGAGGAATTGTAGAACTTTGAAAGTTAAATACATGTTTCATCGAATGCAACATTCATGAAAGGAGACTGTAAGTTGATGTCTGCGACGACTATTTTTCACTTGTACGTATTGAACGTGCGTGACAGTATTTGCATGACTAGGGTTAATATTCGTTTCTAGTATGTTGAAATAAATCAAAATTTTCGCTGGCTTCCTCGATTATTTTATACAATAATATACATGATATGTTGTTTAAGATACGCCGAAACACTCAACAAATGGTACAGCCAATTAATAACTTGCTAACTGGTGTTACAAGAAATGTTAGCAAAGGTTATTTCATTAAAAAAAGTTCCCTTTTAAGTTAGGTTCACTGTGCAAGATTTGACATAAATTTTGATTAAAATAACCTCCTAATTATCGTGATAATACAATAATTAACACTCCCTATAACTTAGAACCAAAAGTATTATCTAGAAATAGTTAGCATTAATTAGGTACGAAGTTACGAATGTGAGAAATATGTAATAAAACTCTTGTTTTTCCTATGGACAAGTCTGTTGGGCAGATGCGTGGGTGTGATGTTCCTCACAATAGCCGCGACGAGTACACAGAGTTAACCTTCCTTTTTGCAGTCGTACAGGGGCTTAAGTTGTCGAATTCCCTGTATCCTGAGTCAATCTACCAAGGATGAATTAACGACGAGAGGTGGGAATAGGGCGAATGAACTGGGTATTTCAGGGCGGAAATTCGTAGGGTAAGCCCCTGGGTGATCTCTAGAGTGGTCACTAATACTCCCTAAGAACGCCTAGTGGAAGCTGTGGAACGCTGTTCCCATCAGTTTCTACTGCCTACCTAACACTGAATGCATTCCTTCTTGATTAGGATCCCCCCAAAAGCCGATTTGCTCACATCCGAAGATTCTATTGGCTGGTGAAACATTACCAATTGACTGTGATTTAAGAACCTCAATTTAATATTGGTTACTTCAAGCACTGTTTCGTCATATGGTTTTCGTTGTCTGATATCTTTTTATATCAATGATATGATCGATACAATTGGAGGTATTTTGTAATACTTTTGTAATGACGAATGATTATAGCTTGAACTTGAGCGTAAAGGAATTATCTGTATAAGACAATATATTCTTTATTTTGTTTTATTTTCATGTTTATAAAAATGGACGTAAAAAGTAATACCACATGAATTCGTTTTGGTAGATAAAACAACAAAAACTTGTATTTCGCATTGATTTTCATCACTTTGTTTTTAATTGCTTTCAATTATTTTGTAAAGAATGCTCGACTTAAAAATTGCTTTCTAAAAGTTATAGTTCTTCAATTTAGTATTCTCTTTTGCGATGTTCTAACGTATCGTGAAAAGTTTGCCTTCGTTCATGGATATATTTCTGCTTTGGGGTAGTTTTTGCGAGTGCGCCAGCTAAAAGCTGACATAAATCATAGTATTACCGGACAGTCATTTACAAAAGAGATCTCCGAAGTCTACGTATTGCTTTCAATTGAATGGGTCAATACTAGTGCATCAATTCCGTTAGTCGGATAAAATTTGACAAATAATCTTGAAGTCAGTGTTATGTCACTGGCTGTATTACTGTGAAGCTTGCATGTTCGAAATAATTATTAAAATATTATTCAAAAAATATATAATCCTTACTTTTACGATCAAAAAATAGAATAAAACAATTGTTTGCAGTTGTGTCTAGCTGAATATTTATACGAGGAGTACGAAAGGTATTCTACGATAAATGAAATTATTTTTCTTTTCTTTTCTTTGTTAAGTTATGAGATTTCATATTTTTATTTCACGCCTTATCTTTCTTAAGTAATGAGATTTCAAATTCAATATTTTATTTATTTCGACTTCAGCCGTCACACACAATCGGAGTGTATACGTGCGGAAGATTTTAATATCAGATAGCTTGAATCATAGCTGATCAATTATATGACTGTTATCAGATCAATAAAATTGATACTAAAATTGATGTTTCAATACTTGATAAGACACAAATTCCTCTTCCGCAATCTTATCAATTTCTGAACATTCATTTCATCAAATTAAAAGCATTATTTTTAATTCATTGTCCCTGTCATTAATATCTATACTTTATATATAGTAACTCCAAATCTGATGGTTTCGTATTCTTCTGATACTTTAAACGTTAAATTTGATATCAGTACGAGAAAAGTAACTGAATCCACTGATAACTAGTCCAGGAATAATTATTATCACATAAATTAATAGTTCAATTATTATTGAGCAATCCATTCACACTTTTTCCTTTATTAACATGATGTTAATCACTCGGGTTACACTTACTACGTTCATTATACGTCGCCAAATTACTAATCCAATCTTATTCACGTTAACTTACGTCATGTGCTGAACACAATTACGACAACCATCGATAACATCACGACAATTCTACCTGAAAATCCATACCATGTGTAGATCAATGTAACACACGAAGCCAAGAGATAATGCCCATTATCTACGAATCTAACGATGTAACACTATCCCTAAGTAAATCGTCACTATAAACTAAAAACATAATTTAATTTCCTGTTATTAACGCTCCACTACGACCTCTCTTCGTCGCCTCTCTAACTGTCTTTGGGACTCCCCGATCGGCAGCGTTATCAGTCTGATCAAAGCGCAACGAGATCCCTTCTGCCATGAATTCAAAGAGGAATATCAGGTAAACAAGCAACCGGCGCGTCTCTTCTTCCCGTTGGTTATGTAAATTCGTAGCTTTGAGCCTGTGTCGCGGCACGGCGGCCCGCACAGCCGGTATTCTTTGTCTGCTCGTAAAGGCGGCACCGGGCACGGATGATAGGTACTATGCATGCTGGATACTTGAATAGAGGTTCGAAGCACGTTGTACTTCTGCCGGAGCTACGACTAGCAGGCAGCGATGGCGGTCTAGGATGCTCGTGCTACCGAAGTTTCGAGGGAACTAGGTAGCGGCATCGTTGCCGCTGGTTAATTTGCATCCCTTAATGAGTCGCTCACGTAACGCTCTTATCTTTACACCCTGGCGTTCCCCCCGTCCCCGCGACGCCGCCAACCGATTCGACCCCCGTGCTCCCTATGTCCCGTCGTCGAAGCCTCATCCCTTCTTCTCAGGGAAACGAGACGCTCCTTCGTCTTCCCTTCTTCTCTGTTTTCTTGTCATTCGGCCTTGTTATTTCTAAGTTGCGTCGCTGCCACCCCACCACCGCTCGCTTCTTTTCCACCCACACTGTCTCGTTCGACTACGTTCCTTTTCACCCTTCCTGGGAACGACCCTTCGATCTCTGGAGGGTCGACGAGTTTCTTGCCACATAAAAACACAGAGCGGTGGCCACGAGCAGTGGGCATCAGGTATTCATTTGGAGGCGAGTGCTCGCCGCGAGCGTGACTTCCTCTTCACGGAGACCTTCGGCACGTTCTCGTCGAAATGTTTCGCCCACGGACTCGTCGATGGCTTCTTGGTGTCCTTAGCGAGCGGCCGAAGGATCATCGAAGGCTGAAGCTCCGCTTTGATCAGTCAATACTTTTGTGCTGGTTTGGCTCTTTGGTTTCTGTAGATGATGATAGTACTCTTGTTAGCTGGATAATGGTAAATTTTTTTGAGAGAGAGATAGAAGTACTTGGTTTCTCAAGATTATTGTAAGACGTATCTTGCATAACAATAATAGCAAATTGTCTTTATTGTGCCATATTAATTAATGAAGTATCTGAGGCTCAACTTCACAGGTGCTTTGCTGGCTAAACTTAATTTGACGTTGAAATTGAGATAATTCTTGATTGTTTTTAATAGAAACAGTATAGAAATATACTATTTTAGGAGATTTATAATAAGTAGAAAATTTTAAATATTTCGTTTGTAAAATTTTATTAAAAGCTTGAAATGAAGATCTATTAAAAGAAACTGAATCATCGATTTTTTCTCTTGAAAATTTCGAAAAGCCTTCTGACGTAGATAAACATAGCAATGTAATTAGAACAAATAGATTTTCTATGAATGAGTTTGACCTTAGTTTCATTAATAAAAATATTTGTTACCTGCCTATAGGAAGAACAAATTTTTTTGCTGATGTCCTTCTTTCTCACCATTCAGTTCACCCTCAGTGAATTGAAACCTTATCGATAGAAGAACAATTGTTTTACATTGTATGCGTAAATTTCCTCAGAGTTTATGGACCAAACATTTTCTTTAATCTTCTCAAACATTCAGCACACTTTCTGCTCACTGTACTATGACCATTCATGAATATTACATGGAAATTAACATGTATTTTACATTGCAATATTTATACTATCCTAACCGAGTACCATTTACCACCATTACGTGTACATTCCATAGTTATTATGTCGACTATTAACAAGTTTGACAAATTAGGGACTACAGTACTTCACTCGCCTTTCTAACACCAATGGACTTTATTCTGGGCTGGATTTTCAGGGAATGGACCACGCGCAATCCACCCAGCCTGCTTGTCAACTACCAGCAACAAACTCGAATAAAAAAATTCCAGTATACACGAAACAATTGCCATCGAAATTTCTCCTGCAGATTCGAGCAGGCGAATTTTCGCTGCAAGTCGGTGACAACGTCAAACTCCTCAGCACACAGAGTTCGCGTCACCGCGTTCTATCAGGCCAGCCGCACCAAAACCAGCCGCGCGCCCTTTTCCTGCTCGGTTATTCTTGGTCGGGTGGCTCGGAAAACGCGACGTGACGCATCTGTTGCCAAATTATTTTGCCCACGGGCCCGTGAAAAATGTCCCCCGGTGCTATTATTGTTCCGTTGCGCGTGAGAATCTAGTTATTTGCTCATTTCATTGTTCCTCACTCTGTGCTCGCGCGCGCGCGCGCCTGCACTCAGCCTGTCTGGAAAATAGACGGCGACGACTTGCTAACTTGGCCCCAAGGCCATCCCGAAGAATATCTCCGCGTTGGGGCGGCGTTGTTAAACGGGAAAACGGCCGCGATGGAAAATTTCGGGCGAGCTAGGTCGCACGATCAAGCAAACATCAAACGTTGATCGCCCTTTCATCGGCGGTTTCATCGAGGCTCGTCCTGGCGTGTGATTGGTTTTGCATGATACGCGAAAATGGATGAAGGACGCACAAAAGAGTCGCCGTTGTAACGTGCGTGTGATATTTCTGACTTTCGTGCTTGGTTTGGTGGATGTTAGGTGAAATGCTTTTGTGGCGGTTTTGTGGCAATCTCTAGGTGGTTATAGGTACGATGGTCTATGGGTTTCGTGGAGGTTTATGTAAGGTGTGCAATTTAGACGATCTAGCTCTTGAGGATTGTACAACACTGCATAAATATTTACACGGTTTTACATTACAGGAAATGCATGAAATACACTGTTTTATTTATACTAATATCAAATGTGATTCCCACCAGAATTTGTAAACTTTAGACAATGAACATCGGAGACAACTTCTGTAGTCAAAGCTATATTAGATAATTTTATTTGTATGTAATTCATACATTTCTATTAATATGACAGTCTTCAAGGGTCATGCACGGTAGAGTACACATCAAGAATTAGTAAATAACTATAAGGAGTAGAAATTAATTTTTCTTTCCTTAGTAACACTCATACAATAATTTTATTCTGTCGAACAATTAGATCTCATCATGTGAGATATTTTGTAGTGAGATTTATTATGGTTAAAAATAGATATGGTGAATCTTTTATGAATTCTAAACTAGATATTGTAGTTTGTGAGATTAAGCTTCGAACGCATAGGAAAATATTTATGTAGAAATAATTTTTTGTAGATCTCTATTTTGAATAATAAAATTGCTATAATATTAGACCATTCCATCAATGTCTGCATTACTATCATTAAAA
Organism: Calliopsis andreniformis; assembly: GCF_051401765.1. Lineage (NCBI taxonomy): Eukaryota > Metazoa > Arthropoda > Insecta > Hymenoptera > Andrenidae > Calliopsis > Calliopsis andreniformis. Next base: position 8,591,418 of record NC_135073.1, on the reverse strand, counting down.
AATGAACTAACTACAACACCGAACAGAATAATATTCTAATTTTCGCCTAATTCCCATGCACTCATTAATTAAGTTTTCTACAAGCCAACGTCTTCAATTTCGAATTGGAAGCAATTACCCATTTACTGAAATGCTTCACCAGCATCGTTTCCTTTCTAACCACCTGCTATCAAGTCAAGACAACAGTAGTTCACAAACTACTAACCCGAAAACGAGAGATTAGAAGCAAAAAGGGGTCAAGATTCAATTCTCGACGATGAAAGCAGCTGGCCGTAATCTCGACCTAATACGCAGAACGTATGAGGTTAATTTCGAAAATTCACTAAAACATTGGCCCGTGATGGCTGGCTCGTGTTATACCAACGTCGGCGAACACTTATGCTGGTGGTGAGGCTACATTATGGAAATAGGTCATCCACGATGCAAATGGAGAAACTCGATGAGCTCTCCTCAGGTGTACGGATCCGGCGCCGTAAGTGCGTCGTGACGGTCCCACGATACTGTGGTGGCGAGGAACAACCATCGTCTGCGAGGAGGTTAAGCGATTTCAGGAGATCGTTTCATAAGGTGCGCTCGACTAAGGACGGATGCTGTTGTCCGATTATTGGGAATTAATGTAAATAGGAGTCTGGCTGGGTCGCTAAGCCCGACTAAGCGACGCATGCAGCGGCCACCAAAGTTGCCTGGCTAGAAGGATCCCTGCCAGGGATCCTCCGCAAGAAGCGTTCGCGAGATCTGCTGTACCTCTTGCCTCTGTTTCCACCACCGTTCGCCAACCTAACCCCCGCCATTACGAACGATCGTGCATCGCATGTAGACGTCCGCGGGAAGAGTTCAACGTACACGTTGTATCGGCAGAACTTGCCACCGAGGATAGGGAACGACCCAGCCTTAACGTTTTCTTAGTCCCACGGAATCGACCCGAGTAAATTCTGATTGCATTGTTCCTTCGACCGTGTGGCTGTTACCTGTGTAATTCCGAATGAAACCTTCTAAGGGACTCTGTTAAGAAACGGTGCCAGTACTTGTGGTGGACATGGAGCGAGGACAGAGTGTTGCGATAACTGGACATATCTTTCTAGGGTTTTTTTGACTTCTTGAAGAGGAGTCACTTGTGGAGGAAATTTATTGAGGAATGTTGCATTGAATTTCTTTTCTGGAATACTTGGTAGATATTTATGAGGATTAAATAACCAATTATACCTTCGGTTTTATAACTTTTGAAACAGTTAAGATTATGCTTTGCGTTTTGCCACTTTTCACAGTCCTTTCCAAGTCTTCATTGGTGTCAAAGTAGTGGCCTCAAGAAGTTTTCTCTTAAGAGAGCTAATGCTGAGAAAAACTATGAAAACAATGAAAATCTGCAAAGAACTGTAAGGGAGTAGCTAAAGGAACAAGATAATCAATGCAAAGATGTTTGTGTGACGATTTTCAAAAACTGTATAAATAATTTGGTACAAATAATTTGAAACTTTACAGAGTCGTCACTAAATTTTAAACTAATAAGTACATTTGCCATTATAAATTCCGAAAAAGCGAGAAATTTTGCTTGAAGAATGTTTACTTCTGTCCGAAGTTCCATACGAATTTACATTTTCTACTTGACAACCTTGTTCCATGCTTGATAGAATGTCCAAAGTATGTCATAGCAGGGTTGTTAGTAAGTGCTGCGCGACACAAACTGTTGCAAAACACTTTGATGCTCAGACATGTTCACGTTTGTCGTATGAAACGTTTGATAGATCTTGCAATCTACAGGTAGAACAGTTCTGCATCTGACACAACGTTAAGTGCATCATGCGAAGTCTTCAACAAAGGCTCATTTTGCACGATAGTAAAATGCTTGGTAATGAAAACGTTGTACTTTTTGTTATACAACCTGATAAAATTGAAACTACACTTACATTCTTTATTGGTAAATCGTACTTAACGATGACGTACCCTTCACTCATAAAGTATCAAAATACCAAAAACACCTCCGTAACCAAAAACGAATCAAACATATAGACTGAAGTCTCCCACCCAGACGTCCGCCAAAGAAAACCTATAGTAACTGAAACCAAGCAAAAGACAAATCACTCAACTAACACAGGCCCAGTCAAAGAGGCCAATGTATGCACCGCTTTGACCCATTAAAGTCTCTGAATGCAGTGCCAGAGTCACAGTGGAAACAGTCCAAACGATGAAGTCAAACTGAAGGGGTGGCTGAGAGGACACGGCGGCGTCGGTCTTTAGAACGACTTGGAAAGCGCGATAAATAATATCCCGTGCCCATTCGGCAGCTGGTATACGGGCCAAAGGGAGAGTAATTAAATGGAATTATTTAGTGTTATGAAAGGATGCGGTAATAGGAGCAACAGCCACGATACCGAGCCCGCCACTCTATCCTCTGTTCAGGGGAAGAAGTGGATGAAGGAGGAGAGACGGAATTAATGAGCGTGGAATAGAGAAGGAAAACGACGAAGTCTCAGCGAGATCCTTGCTAGGCGGAAAGAGAAGGGACGAAAGGAAGGTATCCAGAGGACGGTGCGCGCCGTAAGGGTCGACCGCAATGAATAGTTCATTTCTCTTTGAAACTTCGCCGGAGTGCAGGGCGATGATTAGCGGAGACGACGGTAAAATTTGCCAAGTGACCGAGAAGGGCAAGACGCGGGAATAATTCGCAAACTGGCCTTGAAAATCGAGTAAATACCGCCGAGTTGACGCTCGGAGGAATGTCCTTAATATCCAGAATTCAGAACCTGAAGAAACTTCGTTGAGCAGTTACCTCTCTAATGGCTTACGAGCCTGTACGTACTACGTTCAACACGTTCGTCGTTGTGAAAAGCCTTCTCTTTTTAACAAAGCGTTGATACGTGTATCGTGCTCATTTAGTTAACGTCTTCTTGGAACATGTATTGCGTTTATTATACAACTTTCTCTTTAAACTGATGTTATCTTTATGATCTGATTTCATGAGCAGATGCTAGGTGCTTCAGGATTGTCTGGTTAAATATTATTAGCATATTTTAGGAGGTGGCGTAAGAAAGTATTGTGTATGATTTTATGGAATTGTCATATTGTAGAAAATATCGATATACCTTTTCTGGTATTGTACTGTGTAATTTCATTATTAATATGTAAACTTCATAGCATTCTTGTTTATTTTAATTAGTGATGTTTTTTAAAAACATTGTCAGTTCCTCAAGATATTTTTAATGTCATATCAACACTTTAATGGTTAGACTACTGTCGAAAGTTTCATCATTATGAATAAAGGAATGTAATACTGAACTTAAAAAGATATAAATGTAATCGACCCTAAAACCCACTTTACAGTACTATCCACGGAAAGTTAATTATCCTATCACGTTCCAAGTAATTTTTGTAGCAAGAATATATTTCATACCTTCAGTTACCCGAACGTGAGACATTGTGCTGCTGCCAAATAAATCAAACATTGTATATTCATTATTTGGAAATTAAAAATGTGCTCTCTAGGTGTGAGTATTGTAAGCGCAGAGGAGACATGAGCACAATATATTCTTGAAAGTAAGAGTTGATAAATGTATTTCTCGGTGACCCTCGAAAGGCTGTATATGAGTCAGGGTCTCGAGTAGTTGACGTCCCCAAATGAAAAATTCATGGTTGGCATGGCTGGAGTCTTCCAACGTATTCTTCCTTTTCACTGGTAGTCTTCGAACGTGCATACACGACATGGACATCGTTGATATGCCACCGTAACCTGGGTATGCAACTGCTTTCATCGTGTATATGTATATGTACATTGTCAACAATTTCTTAAGTGACTGATTGTAGATTATGAAATACGTGGATGACTACCATAGTAAAAAAGTAGTAAGAACAGAGACTTATGGCTAGTATATAAAAGATTGAAATTTAAACGCGTAATAGTAATAAAAAATTCAGAACTTGTTAAAAAAATCAACCTAAAAATTAAATTCCATGTTTTGTCTGAAAGCTATAAAGTGATACTTGATATGTATTAATAATGGAAAATAATTCGACTGAAATCAAATTTCACAAGCACTACACTGGGCGAAGGGGAAAATTGTGAAGTTCCTTTTCTTCAAACCAACTTTTTATCCGTTTTATGTATTCACAGACGTGCAGAACTTGTTTGAAACCGCAGCGTGGACATGTGGAACACGTGTGATAAACGACACGTCGCCAATGTGTCGCTTTATCAGGTCCCTACTTTATAGCGTCTACACCAGTGATACTAACATCCGCAGTAGTATCTTCTGCACTGGTCAGCCAATATCTGGCATATTGGTGGATACTGATCTCCCTGGCTTTACGTATTGTACCAATGCAGTAGTTCCAGGAAAATATCATTACCTTCTGGTCGAAGAGAATAATACCACGATACTAACTTTGGTGTTATTAAAGCAATTCAAGTGATTAGCTTGAAATATTAAAGAATGTAGTGTAAAAATATTCTCTTTTGCTATTTTTATGAAGTAATACGTAGTAAACTTTTTACTTAATTTACTTTTCCTATTCTTTTTTTTTGTAGAGAAAACATTTGATCATTTTTTTAAATTTACCAATATGACACTAATTCATATCTATTAACTCTATTAAATTTCTTGTTTTCAAAATATATTAGGTCCTTGTAGTTCCACTCTTCGTCTTCACTTGCACTCACACGGTTAACGGAGTGAACCGCCTCGAAAATAATAAAACCCCATATTTCAGCGCGGCTCCTATCGCTGAAGCAGCTATGCAAATTTCAAGAGGGACCTCCCCCTACTCGTGATCATAAGAGTACGCCGATCTGCCACTGACGTTTTTAATTATTCAATAAGAACTTGAACGTGATTATAGATAGCCTGAAGCACTCATAACTATATTGTATTATCACATCTACGGTAGCTTGTTCGCGATAGAAAAATACAAAGTATTCGAAAACTGCAAATGATTCTTAAATAAAGGTACTTCTTCCTTATTAAATTGCCAGCGTTTCTTAAAAATACGATTCGACACAGAACGAAGCAATAGTAACTTCAGTTTCACGTGGCAATCTCTGCTGTGGCAATAAGTTCTACTTTGGAAATCAAAACTCTACTTTGGACGATGCTCCTTTTGTATCGTCTCTGTCTTGGCCACAGGAGTCTCGTGCAGTCATATTCGGAACACGTACGGCTTCATTCTGCCCATCAAAATCTTGACGGTATGTGTGCTGCCAAAACTGTGACAGTATCGCGTACATTTTCTGATTTTTATCCTATTTGGTGATGGTTGTCCTAACCGAGATCGATATCGTGTACTGGTCTCCATAATCTTTCAAAGATATTTCATCTTCAGAATTAACGATATTTGGTAATCGTTATGTCTTATACTATGGAATTTTTAAAACAATACAATCATTTACACAATCACACCTTTCAAAGTCGAGGGATGATTACTTAAAAGGTTTGATACCATGGTTAGTTAAAAGAAAATACAAGCTATGGTATATTTTTTGTGTTATTATGCAAAAAGTCTTATACGAAAAAAATTATTATTGTCATATATATAATATAGATTTAAATAGTCTAATTAAATATAAACGAGAATCTATCCACCCCATACGTATATGTGGCGCTGGTGGCAAACATGATAAATTGGATAAGTCACAATCTAATGAAAAAATACGAAAATAATATATTTTACTGTGAGAAATGATACGAGAGTGGAAATTTATGAAAATTTCTGAACATATGAAATTAATTAAATCACTGAACAATTAATTTGGGAGCGAATTCTAAAATGAAATTGTGCATCTTCTCGGTTTGAAAAATATCTGCGACGAAACAAATTTCTTTTGTCTATTTCTTGGGCTTAACACAGAGTTCACCACTACGTGGGTACAAAATGTATTTCGTACTCCTTGAATGCGACTCTTGAGTCACGGTTCTTTATAAATATAAAATGACCACCAAGAGATCTTACGACACTGTGGTCAGATATTTTTACTGTCTTCCGTTCTTTCCTGCTCGCTGCAAAGCCAAGAATTGTTCTACGCCAAGAGGGTCAATCCAAATTTCCGTAAGGCTCGATCGTGCTCGGAATGAAAGGAGTATCCTCTGCAATTTTCAAACGACACGAACATACGAGACAAGAGGACACTTTACGATATTCTCCACGTTATTGAAAATATCATGCATTATACATGCATCGTGTCATACTGACACTGTTACCCTGTTCTATAAAATTTAATTGCTTTAGGCGTAATGAACATCTATGGAAATAATCATTTTTGTGAGTAAAATGGTATTTCACATGAAATTAATGTAACAGTCAAAAAGAGGAAGCTTATATTGAGGTAAAAATTTGAAGGATTGTATTATATAATAATTATATACTAGAATTAAAAAAGCGAGCAAAATCCTAGAATATGGTCGTTGCTGTAATTATATTAATATTTATCCAGATTTTATTACTTTTTGTGTTGCACATTATGTTTGAAAAATATGAAGGAATATAGAAGACTGTGCAATCAAAGCAATGTACTTCAAGAGTAAAATTAGGGTTCGACTTGTCGTTCGATTAACCATTTTCCCCGATTTCCTGAATCGCTGTTCTCTTTTTGGTTCCTCGTCCTGTATTGTGGCAATTACCACCGAGCTGGGAAGCAATGAAGTTAACCAAACAAAAGACCGTTAAAGCCACCCTCGATATCTGCACCTCTGCTTTTTGTTCTCGTTTATTTTGTTCCAGTTTCTCCTTTCAGCCTCGTTAGATATTTCGATCCCTTCTTGTTTCGTACCTTTTAAGGAAATCACATCGCATACTCGAATTATGGCGATTTATTGTAAAACCGTGGAAAGCAGAGGCTTGTGCTATTCATAATTTTCGTCTCATTAACAATACGTGAAGTGTGGAAGCACACTGAATGAAATAATAACACAAAACTTTGGTAATGAAGAGGTTTGGGTCAGAATGGATCCAGAGTTGGTTGTTCGGTCACCAAAGCGGTCCACTGGACCAGGATTAATTACGACGTACACTACAGGAATGAGAAGTGCAGTGGAATGCCCAGAGGTAAAAGGAGTACCAACTTTGCTGACTCTGAAATGAAATGACCATGTTTGTGTGTTTCTATTTATCTATTATTGACGAGTGGTCGGATCCCTAATCCCATAAGTATACAAACACGAGCAGCTATAAAACAAAAAGAAAAAGCTGGCGTACCTGATTCTCGAAAGGGTTTGCCACAGGAAGAAGATTACTCTACATTCACACGGTCCCATATTCCTTTCACTGACCTTTTTATCTTTGCATAATGCACAAGATCTTGTATGTAGGGTCTGACTTGGGATTTACTCTACTGATTTTGTTGTGGCTGAGTGGTGTCTTATTCTACTGATTTCGCTTCGTCTGAATTGGGACTTATTCTACTGGTCTCGGTATGTCTGACTTTACTACTGCACGCCAGTAGTAGAATAAGTTTAAAGTCAGACATTACACGTATTTGTGCAACAATCATAACTCTGAAACGAAACCCTAAACGCATTTTCGTTATTCTTGACTTTCATCTTATTTTAGCGTATCAAGTCATCCCTCGAAATTTTCCACGTATCAAGTCGAACACTTTCCATAGTTAATACATTAGCTACTATACACTTTTAAAGAGAGTTTAAGAAAAAATGACCGATCGATGTTTGGTTTTTAAGGGACTTACGAGAGGGACTCAGGCTATGTGTCCATGGAAGAAAATGAATGAGACCTAAGTCGTGTTGCTGACACTGACGCCTACGTTATGCCTCTCAGCTATCGGATGTCGTGTGACTGTTTGGAAGAAGAGCAAGTGCTTGGAGATGGCAAACAGCTCCACACCGTATTGCTAAACAATAGGAATATTATTCCTAAAGGATCTAGCCATGGATATTCTACAGAAATTGCTAACGAGTAATAATTCTGGCAATTTAAAACAATTCACCATTCATGACAGAGTACTGTAGTCATGAAACTAACAATAAGACTCCTGCACACGATCTTGGCTCAATACACAACCTGGGGTCGTAGATCAGCATTGCAAAACATTCCACCGAGTCCAGTGCACGTAACAAATTAATCGAGCCAACTTTCAGAATCGAAAGCGAGCAGCAGGGTCTCGGGGCACAATGAGGGGAGTCTAGATCGCGCATTGAGTGAACTCGAAGCACTCGAGAGTTAAATGGATCAGCCCGTATGAAGGCCGAGCGCGAGTTGCCGAGGGTAAGCGGCGAACGACCAAAGCGACGCTCGCTTATCTCCGTGGTTATTCAATTATGACAATTTGTTTGAGGTAGGCGCGGGGGGGAGAGGTCGCGTTCCATGCATCGGTTCACTTTGTACCAGCGGACGGGGGCCGTTTCCCGATAAATTGAGCTCTCAAGGAGCTTCCACGATTGCCGTATATATGCGAATCGACATGGAAAAGGTGAATGGGCTCATAGCAGTTCCGGTGACGCTGCCGGGGGAAGGATAACGACGCTGTCCCTTTTTCTATCCCGCTTTCTTCCTCGTCCTACAGCGTCTCCTTCTGTTCCTCCCCTGTTCCCCTTTTCTGCAGTCCACGTGCACAGATCGGCACGGTCGCGCACACACGCTCGCTATGCAAAATCGCTGAATACGGCCGTAAAACGCAGGCGGCGTGTATGGCAATATGGCGAGCGCGGGAGACCGCGCTTTTCTCTCATCCTCTTTACTACGTATCGTCGGGTAACGGGAAAATCAGAATATCAACGCTTATATTTCGCCAAAAATTGATCACGCATTTTCCTGATGCGTTACACTTAGAGGAAAATTGCCGAATTTGGACTAGTAAAATATTTTTTATTTTAAGCTTAATATTTAAGGGATAGCAGAAAAAATGTTACTGGTTATGCCTTGAAGACAATATGACTGATTTTTTCCAAAATATTATATAAAATGTTAGGCAAGTATTGTTTATAAACATGATATTAGCCCACTTATCGTAATGATTATTTAGAATGGACCTTTGGTTTCTTAGATTGGATCATTGGGTTGAACTGTAAAAGTAATTAAGTTTTCTTAACAATAAGTTGACAAAATATATTACATTGATGCCAGCATGACTAATTTGTAACATCTCATTGTAAACGGTAACAATTCGAGCAATAATATTTTTTAAATTTGGTATCTACTCCAATCACAGAGCATAAACCCAAGTGGAACATTTCATGCATTTTATTATATTTTCTTTCTTGATTTCTTCACATAAGATACAGAACCGCTCAGAATCCCTTTTTCTCTTTTGAAATGTTATTGTATTAACTGATTTAGTATATAAATAACATATATTAGCTATTATGCGACGCAAATTTGTTATACATTACAAGATATACTGGTGGTCCAACCTAAACGTCGTTTCAAATTTGGCAACTTTTCTCTAAAAGGCACGAGATAAACGAGGAATTTTGCATGTATTGTTAAGAGAGGTACACACAGAAATGCCAAAAATTGTGCACTGTTCCATAAGAAAAAGTAGATACATTATAAAGTAGCACAACTAAATCATGTTTTTTATTCCTTTGTAGAAGTTACAACACTTCTTAGAATGCATTCTACATGTCGACTTCCTGCATCGTGAAAACAATGGCATAAGTACAGAAGTGAAATATTACCTACAGTAAATTCTAGAGACATCCTGTGCCAACTTAGACCACTTAAAAATAACCAAATATGTTAAAACTGATTTTTTCTCCAAACCCTCAAATATTATTTTTTCATTATTCAATAGCAAATACGAAGTACCTCATCAGAGTTGTATTATTGTTTTTCAAAAACTGCGATGTGGTGTCTGTACTCAATGGCCAAAAATTTGGCATAAATTATGCATAAGTTAAAGGCCCTAACATTAGTACACTTTATCGAGCAGAAGTGACAGCACGAAAATGTTTCCTCTAAAAGGAAGACGTCGAGTTTTTGTCCAGCGGATCGTCCCTTCTGCAATCGATTCGTTAAGTGAGAAATTTCATCTACCAAAGTGAACCCAATTCCTCTGCCAAATTATCGGGAACAAGAGCCGAACGAGGTGGTGATTTGCAAATGATTGAATTCGAACCGTGGACGTCGCGATAAACTCGAGGGGTTAGGGTTTACTTTATCTTCTTCTACCTCCTCCTTTAAATCCTATCCCTGCACGCGACATAACGAAGCGAATTCTTTTCTCGTTACTCCGCGTATCTCGTTACGCCGCGATTTACCGCGATCAAGAATTCTTCGCGCGCCTCTTAACAATAAAGTGTGATTAAATTCGAATTTCAAATACTACAGAGGTCTGACAGAGATTTAAAGAAGTTACCACTTTCTTCTCACCTTTGGCTCTTTCTGTAGACTCATTTGTCCCAAGTCGGTTCTTCTCAGAATTATTGCGTTACTCACAGATAGTTTGAAGCGAAGTACATACTCATAATATTCAGTCGTACTCTGTCTAATTCAAAGTTTTGAAAAGTTCGCTGAATATATGAGGAAAGATTCCATGGGACTTAAATAATACTTGGAGAATCTCATATTGACTCTCGAGTCAGTTTTACAACGAGTACTAGTTATTAACACTTTAAGACTATGTCTCAAGAAACATAAAGCGTTACATACGGAGGATATGTTCGATTACTCTCCCAAATGTCTGAGTCTCTGCCTGTTAAAAGAAAATGCTCTAGCACTTTCATTTTTTCGTTTATCTTAATGGGAGTGCGACTCCGAGCACCTGGGTAGCAACCACGACACTGTACCAACCGCGAGAAATTTCCATATAAGGAAATTTCTAACGAATGCCCACTCATTTTTTGGCCTACATAAACCTCAAGATTTTAGCCCTAACGAGTTCAGAAGAATACTGTCACGTTGACAGCCAAGTTCATCAGAGTTGGTTGCTATTCAGTTAGATCAGGTAAAAGTTCCCTTTCGAGTCTATAGTTTAACCACATACATTAAAAAACTTCGATGACTATACTGTTTACTATGCAAACGAGAGTAGTTTAGCGATGAAAATACATTAGAAGTATAAAGCAAACTGAATCGACTGTTCAATCGTTATTCTACAATTTTCATAAATTGAAAAGCTACTTTCTCTTCTATTTATTGTCTCAAAAAACCTCATCTAGAACTGTAGTAACCTCGAAACCAATAAAAACCATTGTAAAATTTAGTAATCGTACTTACATCTACAAGCTATAGTATCCAGAAAATTATTATTATCGCCCATTTATGAATAACCGAAATTCCCTCGTCAGCATAATTTCATAGTGAATACTTTGAAACTTATCTGAGAAAGAGGAATTGGTTTTCCTTTCACAATGTTTTATGGAAAAAATTCTTATTGAGGTTGCCAAAATCTAACGGTACACGTGGACCAGTTGTGTCGCGGGGGTGCAGGAAAAAGCAACGTGCGTGCTCCTAAGGAGAAACAGAGAGGAAAAGGGTGGGCCTAGACCAGCCTGTTGTGTGGAAGCGTTGGCACACACGTTTGTATGGTGGGTTACTCAACAATAGGCATTGTGTGCCCGCCATAACCAGGAACCGAACGCGACAGCACCACGCCGGCATTGTCCGAATGTCAGGTGAAGTTCCTCCTCTCTCTTCCTTCTTCTCGTTCTCTCCCTCTTATCTATATACACCTACACTCTCCTGTAATATCGTTCTTGCCCCATTTCCACCTTTTCACTTTTTCGTTTTGTCTCATCTTTCATAAACATCCTCCTCCGTTTGCATTAGCTGCTCTACTGAATTCGTCGAACGTTACTCACACAATTGAATACCACTAGCACTGATTTTGCCTTCTTCTTGCTGAACAGTCAGGGATTATTTCTGTAATGTACAGATTCTGTGTCAGTGTCGTCGATTATTAGGTTTCTCCTTAATGCCATATTTCCGCAATGAAAGTGCTTATTTACGATCGATAAGTATAATAAAGTGAACCGAAAATTTATCTATATGGGTAGTATAAGATACAAGCATAATTAAGATCTATTGTTTGTTTATGTAGCCGCCAAGCTAAGCACAAGTTGAGCACAAGCGGAGCAAGTGTTATATATACTACTAGAAAATTACAAATATACAGTTGCGATGATAAAATACTACTGATACGAGTTTCGTCAATGTAATCGTTCCACTCGGCTCGTGCTTGACTCGTCGCTTGTATAAATGGATCTTAAACGGACCTTTACGTATTAATAAGTTTAGTGATATGTAATGTGAGGGATATTCATCTGTGTTCTACGCTTATAATATGAGAAGGTCTGTTCCGTTCGAAGAGGCAAACGCATTTATTGCTGCCAGATGTGGAAATCCGAATTCTTTAAGGACTTGCTTATTCATTCATATTTCTAAAAATCCACATCTGGCCGAATAAAGTAATTTCGTGCTTTCTTCGAGCGGAGTGTTCCTCCCTAATAACCATCGAAGGCCGTATTGCCCCGCAATCGGTGCCTTCGCCAGCTCATCCTTTTCGGACTCGTAGGATCGGAGCTGACTAGCGGGACAATACGGCCATAAAAATATTCGGAAAATACGCGCGTGGGCCCGCTCGAGCCACGCTATTCCGGGGTTCGTTCTTCCTCCCCAATCTTCGCGGCCTTCGACATGAAGGCGAGGTCTCCTCCACCTTCATCGCGAGGAGATCGGGGGCGGTTCCTTTGCCCCGTCAGGGTGACAAGGAGGATCGTCCTTCTTTCGGTCGAAGGCCAATTAATATCGATTTTTGTTTCATCGTGCAAAATCGGTGACGCCCTTAGAGTCGGGCGTTTTGGGGGTTGTAAGGGGATGAAGAGCGAACTCCGAAAAATCAAAAACAGAAGATCAAACGTCGTCATTCGGACTAGTTGATTTCTAAAGAGAAGAAAAAACGTCGTCTTTCGGACGAGTTGATTGCTAAACGTAACGACAGGGGATCGCAAGTCATCGTTCGGACTTGTCGATTTTTAACCTAACGAGTCATCGAATCGGACTCTTCCATTTTAGTCATTTTACACTTTATCGTCGAGGTCTATCCGAAGTAATTTGAAACAGTTACTCAATATTAACTTGGCGAGTGACAACCCGAGATTCGCGAGACGAAATCGCGAACCGTACAAGGTCAATGAAATGTAAGTTGAATGTGATTGACTGGCGTGTAAAGTTAAAGTAGAAACTACACAGATTCTTTACTGATTTATTCCTTTAGGAGTAAAGGAGCAATGCCTGTATTATTTCTACGTATAATTTCCTTCTTACAATATCTATTATACGCCTACTCTTTGAATTTCAGATTTTATAAAATAGCAAGAGAATAGAGTTTATGTATTGGCTATACGAAATTCGAGAAAATGAAACGATATTTATTTTTAATGCTGATAAATAATTATCATTTATTTGCATCCGATAAGAAAATCTAAACATGGCATCTAATCGATGAGAATTAAGATTGTCATTTCGGTATATAAAGCGAATCGAAAATTCGCTTATACATGAAATACAAGTGTGATAACGTATCTCAGTTTCCAATACTTTACGAATATTTATCTTATAGATATGAAAGGTAGGTACATTGAAATTGGCTCTTAAATTACACTTAACTTAAATTAAATTGCACTTAAATTGGCACTATGAAATATATAAGATTGATCATTTTCATATCAGCTTAACTACACCTAGTATATTTTTCAGCAATACTAGTTATTTTCGCATCCATCCTGGTCTACGTGGTTTGTACAGTTCCACAACTGAACTGTCCTGACAGTGGCTTCGAGATAGTAAAACATCCCTGCAAATGTGATACATATTTTCTGTGTCATGAAGGTTACTCGATTGCTAAGTTCGAGTGTATCCATGGACTCGGTTGGTTAAGTAAAACCGAACCCTGTGTTCCCCAATTTTGTGCAAAATGTGTAACAGCTGAAGGTTGTACCGGATCAAGAAGCCTACACATGAACATGTCCAAAATAGGAAGTCCATATAAAGTCTGACAATAAATCCAAAGGATTAAAGCATCTGTGAATTCGTAAATAGTATTTGTAATAATAAAAATTTGCGATTTATAGCTTTTCCATTTCTTTCGATACAAGTGTGATTAATTCTAACAATCTTATACCCGAAACACATTTAAATATTAGCCTTGTGTATTTACGACTGATAAGAGAACGCAAAAAACGTCCATTGATAATGGTCATGCGATTACATATCGAATAGGTATATAAGCCGAACCGAAAATGTGGCCCTATAATTGAGTCACGTGAAGTAATATAAATAGTAGGAACATTTTAGGAGCTGATACTTTATGAAGACAGTATGAAAGGTAAATATAATGCGATTGACTCCTGTATTATGATACAGTAAATTAAAAGCTACTGTAGATAATAAATTACACGGAATGCGAACTGAATTCATGGCAAGTAGGAAGTTAATATGCATGATTTGCTAGTAATATATTCGCTATGTAAACAAAATTACGGACACTTCAGTGATGAAAACAGTGAGAATCAAATTTTAAGGGGTTAGTGGGGAATAGATATAATGGTAGAAAAGTGATAGATATCGCTATAAGGAGTAAAATTACTTCTAAATCGATGGAGATCTAAAAAAGAATTGTGATAAATTCTATATAAGATTAAGAATTAATATTAAATTCTGTTTACATTAACATTATTTCGCCGCAAAAGAGTGATAACGTTTGTATTAAAATTAGAGGGTGTAGATCCACTCTTATTATGTGTTTACAAACGGGGCTGGTGGCTAAACGTGTGCGTTTATGTAATTAGTTATTCGATCTAAATTATTTACTGTTGCATTGCTCTTGCTTTCGCTACTAGAAAGTGTAAAGGGCAACCGAACTTTTTGAATTTCTATTCTATGCTACCTTCTTAATCGTAACATAGAATATATAAGACCTTTTTCAAATTTCACGCAAACTTCACTAGGCTTTGTGTATTTTCCAGCGATACTTATACTTTTTGCGATTGTCCTGAGCTACATCTCTGGAGGAGACACAGGACTTCCATCGAATTGTCCAAAACATGTATCACTAGTTGCAGATCAATGCGACTGTACTAAATACCACTTGTGTTACAACGGGGAATACATGCTAGATCCTATGACCTGCCCTAATGGCTTGTTATGGGATTCAACCGTGATGAGTTGTAATTGTGCAGACAACGTACGTTGCGAAACAAGTGCTGGATGTTCCGAATAAAACCACAGACGAATTATACGCTATCGTGCCACACGGAAAAAGAATTGAATGAACAATATAATCTTCTACCATATTAGCTTCTCTGATGTTAAGACCAATACGATGTATAGATCTACAGAATTGTAAGATGAGTCATAAAGAAATAATCTTTAGAAAATTTCTGTATCGTACATTTAACATTTAACGTAAAGTTCATAGAGTCGGATACGTAACAAATAAACTATTTACAATCAAAAACCTAATCCATCAAATAATAGACAAGCAAAGAAATGGAAGTCCGAAAAGTCTAAAAACACGAACTGTAAACAACACAAAGTTCAAAGGATACAGACTTTAAATAATGCAGAAGTTCAAGACCTTGTTCGAATAACAATTAATTCCGCTCTTCCGAAATGAAATTTTGTAAAAATAAGTCAACTCCCCTCCACGTTTCACATTAAGGGAAAGATATTTAGGGAGTCTGTCATCGAGGGACCCGGTAAGAAAGTAGTGTTTTTCCAATTCCACAACACCTAGGGACCTGATAGATTTCGTATCGCAAGCACAGCCTGCAAATGAGTCCCTTGTGTGAGAAACAAGCCTATAAATTCAGTATGCTGCGCAACATGCGGACTTACGATACGTCAATCGTTGTTGAGAGTGATCTAGTAGGAAAATGTTCCAAAGAAATACAAGCACTGTACATCAATCAAATTATTCATCAAAATTGTACATTTTCCAAAGAAATGTATAGTACAAAATAAATTACTGACTGACTTAAAAACGGGACTATTCTCTGTTCGAGAAGAGCGTAAATCCAAACACATGAGCTTAACGATTTCCATTGTATCAAAACTTGTATTGAGCATAATTAAAAATACGGTAAAGATACCGAATAAGGCCCATATATCTAATATGGCCATTTGTAATATATCGTGAATAAAGCACTAAAATTCAATGTTTTTTTTACTGAATTGATACTTAAACATGTGTAAGAAAATATATTGTAATTGCAATGTCGTAAGATTAACGATTACCGAAAAGGAAGTATTTTAGTGAATCTGATTAGATGTAAAAATTTATTGACTCGTGACAAATTTACATCACATTCGGCGAAGACAAGTTCAAAACATGTGAACATAAATGAATTTTCACTAGCAATATTTAATAAATAATGTGTTTAAGCAGTTTTATAAATTGAAACATTTTTTTTAATGAAAATAGCGTTTCAGTATTATAAGTATGTAAAATAGACTATGTTTGTCCAATATGTAAACTTGAACCTCTTAAGTCTTAAACAATGAGACATTTAGAAAATACACCTGTTTCCATATTTTTATTATAAAACCATTCTTTAAGCATAATCCCAATAAAACAATTTGTCAAAAAATAGACATATAGCAATAAATAATAAAGACTTAGGTACTTATACCCTACATAACGTATTAACTAAATATTGTGCATAGCTGGAAAATAACTTAGAAGGAATACGTGTCAGATTAGTCCTAGTATAATCTCCTGAATGAAAAATGCCTTGTTCCTGTGCCATCCTGAAGACTTCTTTTCAACTTTGCATAGTAATAAAACCGAACTTTGTACAAATCTTGTAATAAATTAATTTTGAAAAATAACAGTTTCCTAAGTTTTCTTCAGAATAATTGATAATATCTGATGTTCAGGTACATTGTTTACTCGAAAACTAAACTTTTAGTATGAAACTAATGTTAAAGCTTTCGCCATTATTAAAAAAGTATTTCTGTCGAATACTCCTGATTTATGTAACTCTTTTTTTTTGGAGATTTTTGACACTATTCACTATATCTCTAAGCAAGTCAACTTCTTTGAACTGAATGGTATCTCGTAAAGTTGAAGGATTAGTGTCAACTTTGATACAGATGTATTTGACATATAAAGGCAATAATGGTTACTTGTAGTAAAAAGCAAGAGAACGAAAATAAACGAAAAATTAATGAACGAATTAAAATAGGGAAGAAAAAGATTAAGAGATCCTGTAACTCGGATGACGACAAAAATGTTGATTTAAATGAAGCCAACAGTACATGTATCATCTGTAATCAATTTTGCCACCTCAATGAAATGTAGTACCGATGCACCTCGTCTGACCTACAGATCCATTTTAAATGTTCTGGTTGAGATTCACCTGAAAATTATTCATATAGAAACTGTACAGCACTTTAGATAACGAGTTACCGCTATTACCTTCTAGTATGGACAATAGCGGCCAAAGACACTTTTTCGTTAACTTTCAATTTCACCAAGTAAATAATTATAAAACTGATTATTTCTTTACTAAATGAATAAAAAAGTTTGGTTATTCAGGTATATGAAAAGTGACTTTCAATAAATATGTTATTTTGTGTTTAGGTTTTCTAGCAATTATTGCTTAAGTGACTGCTAATATTCCATTCTCTCCTACACCTCAGCCTTTTTCTTTAAATAAATAATTTTTTTGAGTCGAAGGTCATATAATTAATGAAATGATTTGACACACACAGCAGAAAATGGTTTAGAGTTTAGTAGAAAAATGTGTTCGATCATGCTATGTTTTTCATAAAAAACTAAATTTCAGGGTCACTTACTATCATAGATTCACTCTGAGTACAATATCGAGAAGTTGTATATACACGTCGTTTATTTGCTAACGATAAGAAAGCCCTTACACTGTTCATAGATAAAAACAATTGGATTATCCATCCATGGGATATATAAAGCCAGTCAAAGATTTGGATACTCAAGTAATACGATTGTGAGAACACGAGAAGTTGTTACATCGTCTGAACTTTCATCTCAAGAAGACAAAATGAAAGGTAAGACAGACATGATTCATTTCTATTTGTAGAATACTCTAACTCTCAATTAACATAATTTGGTACAATTGCTGCCATTTTATGAATCAAATATGATTCATAATGGTAAACAGAAAATTCATAACTTCTCAGTTTATTATTATCTGTAAGTAATTCACTTATATTTCATACAACAAGTATTAAAAGTAAGGCAGTATAAATGCTGTGATCCCGTCGTATTAGTTAAGGGCTAACTTGCACAGACAAAGCAATCTATAAAATATACCTACATTGCTTGAGAAAATATTCTACTCAAAAATTAATTCATTCAAAGTGAGATATCGTACCTATATTGTTTGCATCTTCTTGTAAGTGAAATGTTTTCAAATGCTTAAAGGTCAACTTTCGTCTCTTTTTTAAAGGAAAATTGTATCTTTTTTAAATTTTAAGAAAAATGTTTTAACCGCGTTTCAAAATTTATGGAGTAGAAAAAAGGAAGACTAAATTGTACAAGCTACTCGATGCTACAAAAATTCTGTAGTATATATTCTCAGTTCTGTTGCTCAAACTACGTATGGATATTTCGACATTTAATGGAAATTTCATGCAAGCCTAATTACATTATGTTGTGTATTTTCCACCGATATTGCTTATATGTGGTTTGTATGAGTTTTAATAAATCCTATTATGGATATTTCAGCGGTACTTGCAATTCTCGCCGTCGTATTGGCTTACGTCACATGTGCATATGTACCAGTGAATTGTCCCGACAAACCAGACGAAGGCGTGGATTATGCTCTAGTAGCACATCCATGTAATTGCAGCAGCTACTTCATTTGCTACCACGGTTATCCGACTGCCATGCCCTGCCCTCCCAAACTTCACTGGAACAGTGAGAAGAAGTACTGCGATTATCCTGGTCTAGCAAAGTGCGTCAGGGATCCACTTTGTGACCAAAAATAAACTTTATGTTAGGAAATTAAAGAACCTATTCAATTTAACTTAACTAAGATGGGAAGATGCAAATATCTCTCGTAAACATTGTATAACTTAATATTTGTAAATATATGTATAATGTGTCTACTTATTTAACATATTCAATCGGTATCTGTAATTCTCACTCACGTGACATGTCATAAAATAAACTATAGAATGCTGGTTATTGAGAAAAATACTTGTTTAACATTACTTAAATTACGATATTGCAGCATCTAGATAAATAAACGAAGGTTAATGATTCCACCTTGTGTAATGGTTAATCTATACATATATTCTCTGTTAACATTCATTACAAACGTTCTTAGAAACTGTTTTCATGGACTACCGTATCTGACAAGAAGAGGTGCAACCTTGGCATACTTCAATTTTCTATAAACTTATATCTATTAGTACTCTATGTCATGAAGAATGATTAAAAGGTTGGACGATTAGATAATCCCAATGGTGTCATTGAAGATTATTGAACTTGTCTCTATGACCCTTATAAGTTCATACAACAGAACGATAGCACTACAATTGTCTATGATCAAAGCATCGATTATTTTGAAATGTTAATGTGTACAAGGTTCGACTACATACGATGAATAGTTTAAAGAATGTAATTCTAAGCGCGAATATGAAATAAAGATGAAGAATAACGGAATTGTGGTAAAGCTTTCATTTATTAATTATAAATATCTATAAAGAACACTTGTTTAATCACTTTTTATCGTCACTTATGTAAGAAGTAATTACTTCACACACATATGATGAAATACTGCGACACGGGTAGAAACTACAGCAATCATTGCTGTACCTTTAACTTGACGCACTGTCTGACACACTGTCAGACGGTTTGCCGAGTTTTAGGCGATATTTTCAGCCATTTTTAAATAATTATGGTTAATTTATGCTAATTTATATTTTTATGAACACAAGTGAAGAGACAAAGCCTAGTCTTTTCGTTACGACAAAATTTAATGCAGAAAGCACTAAAATGAGTCGTAACTGGCACTATAGAAGGTTGTTATTTTTAGTACCATTAACTATTACAAAATTTAGTGCTAATGGCACCGTCTAGGTGATATCAGTTGAATGTTTCGAGGCATCAAGAGCACACAGTAAACAAATTTTCAAAATGCATAAAAGTGCCAAGAGAATACCATGAAAAAACTTCGGATGCAATTAAAAGCGCCAACAACAGTGATGGGGCTACACAGAGCTTTGTTCAATCTGTTAAATGTTATAACAGGTATTTTATTCTAGATATCTAGATTTTATTTTAGATATCTTGTGTATATTTGCATATTACGTGTGTTCTATATTTTTCCCACATTTAAATTTCTTAAAGGTGCATAAATATTGGCAGTTTACTCATAATTAACAAACAATAACTCGATTGCGATTCTGTTTCGTTTTAATATCTAGAATCACTTCTTAAATGTTAAATTACGAACTTTTTTCTAATCTTTCTATATTGCTTGTATCACTGCCTATATACTATAGAACATTTTCTACAAATTCTGGGTAAATGATTATGAATTTCTATGAATATAATTATATAATACTGTTGAAATTTCTCAAGGAAAGATTCAACTCAATCGTATCTCAACTCATGCTACACTAACGTAAATGTCATAAAGATAGATTAAAATATTAAAAGGTATCAACTACGTAATATCGACTAAAGGTATACACTATTACCATTGGACTTATCGTTTCATTTTTATAACAATAATAAGACTATAAGCATCCACTTATAAAAACGTCGAAAAACTGAATATCTTAAAAAAGCATTAATCACAAGAATTGTTTGTTCATTATCCTACACTTCAAGCCGTCTGATTTTATCTCACCAGTTCTCAACAAACCTCCCAAATCTGAGAGTTCTGAAATTGAGTCATCAAATAAAAATACAATACGACCAGAAACATAATCTCATATTTTGAAATATCATCAAATACAGGTCAGCATGTGAAATTTAAAATTGAATAGTTTTCTTCACGGTATTATGCACTTTGTAAAAACCACAATTTTAATGTCATTGGTTATCACTGATCTGCATCCAAAAAAATTAGCTACTGACACATTAATGTAGGTATTTCCGACTGATAAGAAGAAGCAAAGAGTATCCATAGATAAAGGCAATTGGTTCTATCCATCCATCGAGTATATAAAGCGAATCACAAATCGATTACACAATAGGTAGAAGTTCTTTAGTAAGTGTAGCTCCGCGAATTTTCATTATACGAAGGCAACATGAAAGGTAAGCAGTATGCAATCCACGTATGTGTTACATATATAATAAATTAATAACGACGCAACTATAAAAAGTAGATAAAGAGGTGCATATTGACTGTAAGGTCCATATTAACTTGAAACACAGAACGCAGCGGTTGAAACGAATTCACTCAGTAAATGAAGCCGAAATTTTTGAAGATTTCGCAGAAATTACTGTATTTCGACATCACTTTCTTTCTCTCCAATTTTACTTTAATTCTTAGTGTGATTACAGGTGGATACATGGCACTTGAAACGTAGCTAATTTACATTATATGAAATATTGCAGCATCGATAAAGTCTTAGAGACGTAATCCAATATAGTGTCAACAACAACTAGAATTTGATATTTCATCGTTTGAAAATTATCTATTGTTCAAATTCAAAACTTTGTAGCTAAATTTATATAATCTCTCTTAAATTTTATGGAATTTTTATACAAACATTGAACATAATTTTCTTCGATAATAAAGATGCTATGAATCATCTGTTATGAATCAATGATACAATGACATTCGGTACCAGATTAAACTTTATTGCTCGAAACACGTTTTTGTGTTGCTCCATTACGTGACAGCCGTTATTTCCAATGCAGCACACTTTTTTATTTGATAATGTGACACGTCGAATGTTGTTGCAGTATAGTCCCACTAAAATTTTACTTTTTAACGTAACGTTTAGAAAAAGATAACGGTGTTTCATTTTACATATGCGACTGAAAGAATACTTGATTTTCTGAAATTTTAGATTACATCGCTTCTATAATTATAACACAGATGATACAACATGTATCAGCAAGTTTTATATATAAGTTTTAATGAGTCTTGTTGTGGATATTCCAGCGGTATTTGTAATTTTCGCCATCGTATTGGCCTACGTCGCATGTGCATATGTACCAGTGAATTGTCCCCCGAAACCGGACCCAGGTAAAGACTATGCTCTGGTGCCTCATCCATGTAACTGCAGCACCTATTACGTGTGTCAAGGACCAACTGGTCCTAAGACTCCTATGCCATGCCCCCGTCCTCTTCAGTGGAACAACGTTAAGAAGCAATGCGATTACCCGCAAAGCGCACATTGTGTGTTGGACCCCAACTGTAACAAATGAACTTGACGTTCTGACAGCTGAGAATAAAGTATTATCGACCTATTTAATCAACACTGTAATATTTGACTCTTAAGTAATTAAACGATAAGATATGTATGCATAAAAATGTAATAATAAATGCTTGTATCTGCAGCCTCAATTCACTGTCGTTCATTTACCTTGAATATTATCAAACTGTATGAGAGCAAATTGATTGTATAGTTTATCTCACAAGGGAAGATTCAAATACGTTAGATTTTAACTTATCCTGATCTTTAAAAATTATTAAATGTATCTCCTACTTGCTACTGTTTACTTTACTAAAAAAATACGAAGGATCCTGTTGATAGGAATCGTGACGACTTGAAATAATGAAAAAATAGGTAACAGAAATTTCACTTTGCAATCATTTTGAGTATATTCTGTTAACTTCCTTTTAGTAAGGTTCTTAATATAAAAAGACATACATGTAATCTCATTTAAATAACTCTCCTTATATATTTCGTGTCAGTCGGCTGAAGTCCATAGGGGATATAAATATTCAATGAATTAAGAATTTGAAATCACTTGTTAATTGTCATGAAAATCTCATCGCATGTCATTTCCCCCAATGTAAAGTTAATGTCTTTAACAATAGATGCAGTGGTATTTCTATCAGTAGAATTAAAGTAAAGTTAATACGATTTTCTGAAGTTTAATCAATTTAACTAGAAAACTGTCCAATTTGAAGCCTTTCAGTGACATTTTCAATCATGTAACACGAATTATATCCATAATGAGAAAGCAATTTTAGCATATCCATATGAAAAAAAAGGGAATATAAGGGAATATAAGTTAATTAGCCCACAGTAAGTCGAGTAGATATTAACTATATGGAATTGAAAACTGTGGAACATCCTATGTGATCGTATCGTGTCATTCGCGAAAAGACTCAAATCTAATATCGCAATTATCATCGATCTCTACCGGAATACAACATTTAAGCGTTAGTAGCGTCTATTTGTGACTGATAAGAAAGCGCGTATATTACTCATAGATAAAGACAATTGGATTATCCAGTGGGTATATAAAACGAGTCGAA
The DNA here is from genome assembly GCF_051401765.1 of Calliopsis andreniformis. Classification (NCBI taxonomy): domain Eukaryota; kingdom Metazoa; phylum Arthropoda; class Insecta; order Hymenoptera; family Andrenidae; genus Calliopsis; species Calliopsis andreniformis. The sequence goes on along the minus strand of NC_135073.1, from coordinate 8,568,046 downwards.
AATTCGGTTATGCTACTAATATAAGCGCGAGAATACGTGCAGTAAGAATATTGTGTGAATTTTTATACCACGAAGGCAACATGAAAGGTAAGCATAACGCGATCCACTTCCGTGTAATGATATAACAAATGAATAGCAACGATAAATAGTGGATTATATGTGCTGGTAATTATTTGAATTTATTTGAAGTTAAATTTCTTTCTTACATTGTAACGTATGTCGAGGTAATACGAAATAAGCGATTAATTCAATTTTTGTAGGGTTTCGACTTTAACTACTTTCATAATTACCAGCACATATGAGGTACGCATTGAATATGAGCACAGTAAACTGTGATGGAATGTAACATTTGCAAGTGACATTATTCTAGAAATAAAACTTAGACGCTTGAATATTAGACATCGTTTTACACAAAAGATCCTCTTAAACTATCAATTGCTGATTCCAAGGGAAGACTGTAGACTGACAACAAATGTTCAACACTTGTTTTTTTTAATTTGACAATATTTACGTTTAAGAGTTGAAAACAGCTCTTAAAGTGGAGTTCAGTATTTCAGAAACTGTAATAATAAAATTAGTCATTTCTACACAAATTTATACATACAGATTTATTCGAATTCAATCACATCTCTCGAATCGGTATATAAAGCCAATGAACAGGAGGCAAAAGTTTCCAGGAAAAAGAACCTTGAAATAGAATCAAGTCTCCGAAATGTACAATGAAAATACAAAGTCTTATGCTACAGCATTTTATAGTGGAGTTATATGGATTCTATTGCATTACATTGTATACAAAATTGATACCACATTATTTACGAATAAGAATCCTAATACTGCGTCTCACACTGTTTATCACAATATAGACAATATTCTTAATTACAATACGGATGATATAACATCCAATGATAAATATCATGCTAGCCTAATCAAATTTTTTGATGTATTTTTCAGCAATACTTACAGTTTTCGCGGTTACTCTGGTCTATTATGCATATGCAGGACTACCAGTAGTCTGTCCTGCAGTAGATACCATCAAAGACCCTACAGGAGATTACTCTTTAGTAGGAGCCCCATGCAACTGTAGTACTTACTATGTGTGTCAGGGTGGTCAACCTATCGTTGAGATGCCTTGCTATAACGAGCTTGAATGGAACAGCCAAAAGTCGCAATGTGATTGGCCTTACGTTGCAAACTGCCACATAGACCCACTATGTAACGCCATCTAAAGCTTCATTTATATTGAAATTTATATTTCGAATGTCCATTCCAACTACAGATTAAATTTGATGTTCTATCAGTTAACGGTGAAGAGCTTAACTAGTCCAGCGAAACTTCTCTTGTTACTATAATATCGTAACATTTATCATAATTTGTGTGAACTGTAGATTTGCTTGACACTATGTACCGTTCCATTTTTATGTAGCTATAAAATAGCATTCTTGTACATATATAAGTAATAATAAACTACTACATCTTCTACAAAATTTATTTTATGTATGTATTGTGCTCGTTATCCACATTTTTCGAACATCTGTTTTATATATTAAAATTACGTACATCTACGTGATGATATTGCTGTTATATATTGAGGCAGTTGAAAGACTAATGTAAAAAATTTTGTTATTCTTATCGCACAAAAGTAAGTTGTAAATTGTAGGATACAACAAGAAATAAGTTTCAAAATTATTTCTTGAACTCGTGGAAATTCTCACTCTCCATAAGGAGTGTACCACCCTGAGGCGTAAAAAAATAAGCACTGTTTCGGAATTCCTTTCATGAATGATTTCTGAATGAGATGTTTAGTTTCAGTTTTCTTTCTAATTTCTAAAAAGTTAAAAATCCTGTAAAATGACGGTTATTCGAAACCCTTTCTCGTGAAACATCGATTGCTGACCATTACACAAAGCAGAAATTGGAAGGTCAGAAATAAACAACTTTTGTGGATTTATAAATTAGAAACTATTATCTATTACATAACATATTTTTGATACCTTAATTATTGAATTGTGTTATGAGCAATTAAATTCTATATTTCGCTCCAAAACCGCTGATTTTCTTAAAAATGCTATCATTTCTACATTTTAGATAACAGAATTCAGTTTATAAATCAACAAAAGGTTTTTATTTCAGATTGACCAGCTCATACCTGCTGTGAAAGCCAACAGTCCCTGCTCTACTAGAAGGCTAGTACACATTCTACTATTGGGAACAGCAGACAACTTTAACTGTTCAGCGAATCATAAATCCAACTGAAACCTGCGTTTATATCTTCCCAGAAAAATGAAACTATAGTCGGATCAATGAGACCAGTCAGCAAATGTAAACAAGTGCACGGTCTTGACGCGGTAAAGCAAGACCAAATTTACAGTTTCCAGGTTCCCGTACAAGTATCAAAAAATTAATATTTAACGCGTATTTTAAAAGGCGACGTTCTAATATTTCCCATTCACAATCAGAACTTGAAGAAGCTATAACGAAAGCCTACATCAGAAATAAAAAGGCAAACATAGACTTGGATGGTTTATAAAAATCTGACAGTTTATTTCAGTATTTTCCCAAGTTTGTCCCTGAATGTATCACTTGAATGTCATTTGACAGACACACGAATATTTTATTTTTCTTTGCTGACTCCTCTTGTTGACCCGAGTATACTCTTCCAGTAGGTAATTATCTATGAGAAAAATTCCAAAACGTATCTTATTTCCAACGCCTCGGGGTAGTGTCCCTTTCAAGGGGTTAAACTTCCATTGACACTGCAGTACCTACAGACAAAATACTTCCAAGTTGGGGCACGTCAGGAATGTACCCATCGCCGTCAGCTAAATGTCGCGGCACCTTTCGCGCGTTTATTCCCATGGAAGACCAGGTCTTTACAATTCAATCTCTTCCTCGGCATCTATCGATTTCGTTCGTTCCTCGGTGAACGAGTCGTTTTGTGCCGATAAGTCGAACGATTCGATCCAATATTATCGGGCGCGATCGATGGAAACTAGGCGAACCGGTCGGAAGGGAAATGAAGACGTAAGCGGGGCCGAAGGACGATGAGGAACAGATGAAAGGGGGGACTTTACAAGAGGACTTCTGAATTCTCGAGGGATTGCCCGTGTACCGTGTGCAAAACAGCAGGATGGTGAACCGGCAGGAGAGCGCGCGAGAGGGAGAGGCCGCCACGGAAGTGAGCAACGTCGGCGAGGAAAGACGGCGAGGGCGAGAGGGAAAGAGAGAGATCTCATCAGAGCGGCGACACTTAAATTCCCTATTTCGTTTGACGCTCAATGCAGCTACCGAGAGCTACGGAGAGAGTTTCTCGTGTTCTCGTATACGTCGGTGCCGACGTTCTCTCAGCGCGTTCTCGTCCGTCAGTTAATGTCGTATTCTCGATGTAAAAAGAGGGAAAACCGGGAAGGGAAAGAGGCGAAAGAGAGCAGGGGAACGGTAGAGAGGGAGACAGAAAGAGGAAACGACAGAAAGAACGGGGCTAGCCGAACGGATCGAGACTTCTTATCGGTACGACTCAGCCAGCTTCGTGCACTTGTATCTCGCGCCTTCCTCCTTCTTCGCGATCGCTCCTTCTCGCCCTCGTCCTCGACCCACCCCTCGCTCACCCTCACCTCGCTCTGTTACTTTTACCACTTTCGCCGGATTCACCCCCTCTCCCTTCGTCATTCTTTACCGGCGCTCAACGAAAAGTATCTGGACCCCGAACCGCTGCCTGGGAAATGTTAATGGAATCTATTCTGTGTCAAATTGGAAACCGATTGGACAGCCTCGTTGCGCCGTAAGCTGCGGAATGACCGTCTCTCTGTGGAAAATATTGGAACAGCGAGCGCTGTTTGCGTGCACTGCACACGCTGTAAAATTAGCGGTTTCCTTAATTTTATTATCGCTGCTTGCCTCGCTGGACCGAGCAATCCCGACATTTTCTGTCGAGAGTGGACACCTCGTCTCGTTGCAATTTCTTTTCCGATTACACTGTCCAGGTGAGAGGGACGATCTATCGCCTTGTGCAAAGTTCCCACATGATTTGGCCATAGCGACTTGAAGGATAGATAGTGACGAGGATTAAGTGTGCTGATAGGGTGGAAGCTTCAGCCGAACATTGCAATTTTCTTTTTGTATAAAAGAAGTAGAGGTCATAATGTAACTTCTCGTCAGCAATTTAGTTAGATACAGTATGTCTAAGCAGTAAGAGAATTGATTTTTTTTCAGCCATTTTTCTTTCAACAATAGCAGTAACACCTTCGAACCTCAAATTTTCACATCACTGGTCGCCCTTCAATCACGCAATTTTTCCTAGGAAAGTAATTCAGTCTACCATAATGCGTACCATGGTTCTCCATTAAACGAGCTACCCTCATTTGCATTCACCGACACGAGAAATATCTTGCAAGCCTTAGACTAGTTCAATCCGTCTTCGTGGGGTCGATGTTGTAACACGTGGCTGTTACGTTTAAATCCTCCTAACTTCCCGCCCTGACTTTTTTTCTCTGTCCGTGGAACAAAGAAAATTCGAAAGGCACGATTGGGTGGTTAATTTATGCCGTCCGTCTTGCTTGCTGGTACGTTCCGTCAAGCTGCTAGCCGCGGCAGGAGGCGAGATCAAATTAATAGCTAGACATTTCTCTACGAGGGAGAGCCAAGGAGGGCGTAAGACAGAAGTGAAAGGAGGGAAAAAGGGAGACGAAAAGAATATACCGATTATAAAAGGCTTGGATGGCGTGCAAAGAACGCGAAGGCTGCACGAGACACGCGGCAAGCTCAGGCTTGCTCTGCCTGTAAATTATAGTTTTGTTGCGTGTTTCCTTGAACATTTATTACGTCGCTGGAAACTCTCATACGGTTGGATTATCGTTTTTTAATCACCTCGCTAAGAACCTCTTTCTTCCATGCGCGGCTCTGGTCCTTCCTTAAAAAATAGGACTCCAATCATTTAACCTTCTGAGTAATAATCAAATTGGTGGTAGCGTCAATGTTGTTACTTCAAATTCGGAGGAAGACAAGTACCTTACAAGACATATTCTACTGATTCCAAAGTTAGAATTACTTGCTAACTCTTATTGAAGTTATATCGTATCTTGAAATGTTTTCAACTCGAAGTTATTTTCAATATTAATTACAAAATTATTACTTTAATATATGAAATAAATATGACTGTCTGTCATTACTTAAATTCTGTGCTGGAGACAACAACTACTATCCGTTCTTAATTTAAGAAATGATTGTAAGTCTTAGGAAGGTAGTGGATGTCCTATCGACGATAGTGGATGTTCTCACACTCAACTTATCCGCTACAGATCTTGAGATACTTCCACAGGATGGTAGTCTACAGACTCTCGTTTTATTCTATGAAATATTACGAGCAGGTACTTCATAATTTTCGATAAAGATAAGTATAACGAAGATGTAGAGGAGCACGATAAAACAATCTTAAAATCATGCTATCATTTGATAAAAATATCAATCTTACTAAAATCTTACCTTTATTTAGGAGAAAAAAAAACAGGAAAAGGTAATCTAGATTAAAATCTTAAAAAGCTAATAACCTTATCAGAAAATAATTCCCAACGCTCATTTTAACGTACATTCTGTCGAAAAAACAGCGCGAGTAGGCAGTAAGAGGCACAGTCGCGACGAATCAACGAAATCTCTCGATGTTTAGGCGAAACAGAAAAAGGGAAAGAGATGCAGTTGCTGGTCATTCTCCAGGGGTCCCCGAGGAAATCAAATTATCAGCGCGAGCAGAGCCAGCAGGCACGCGACACGCATATGACGCGACGAGGCCCGAGCACAGGTGGTCGACTGATATTGGTTTTCCCTCTGAATTTTGTGGACACCCCTTATGGCTGTAGACGCACCAGCCTCGCCGCGAAGGGCAATTACCTCACTAAATATTCACAAGTTCATTACGAGCGGAGTTGGACGCACGTACCCCTCCCCTCTGGTCGCTCTCTGTCGCCACTCACCCTCCCTCTTTCTGCCGCCCTTTCCTCCTCCGTCTACCTCCGTCTTCGTCTCCTCGAGATACCAGGGAACCCCGTTGCTAGTTACTGGTAGCAGCGGATCTGCGGGCGTGCTGGTACGTGCGCAACCCAGACACGCGTGGAACTTACGACATTCTATTGCGTAGTCCTCTCTCCTGCGGGAAGCCATTGTTCAAGGAGTCTTAATCCCTGAGATTGCGGGGATCTAGAGCGAATGCACGGATGCGTGATACCGAAGATTATAATAACTCAACGCGTGATACGCGTTCTCGGCAAGGCGAACGTGATAAGACAAACACCGCTGAGGATTGCGCGCCACGGATAGGGAATAGATAGTGTCCAATTCTTATTGGTGATTGTTACTACATGCACAAATGTGTTTCAATGTACTAGGGTATTGAAGGTGGCAAGTAGTCGATTTAATCGCGATACTGGTTACCTGAGAAATGCCATTTTTAATTAAAACAGTTGTACAGGTTGTCCCAGAACTGGAGACGTAAACAGAAAGCTGATGATTCTACATGTAAAAGTAAGTCGAAAGTGTTCCCCTCTTTCTGTTTACCTCTAGCTAATTAAAGCCAATTTTATCAAAAAAAAAACACGATATTAAAAAGTTTGTTTTTACATTTTCGACTTATTCTATCATGTAGAATCACATCCTTTTCGCTTCTACCACCATTTCAGGGACATCCTGTATTTCATAAAAAATATGTACCGTTACGAATAAAAATATAAATATATTAGCTGAATAATTTGTAATTGTATATACATGCATATACGTAGTTATCCATAGTAGTAAATCTGGAGTACTAAACAATTTTTGATTAATTCTTTTATATATTTTTATTATTATTGAAAAATCTTAAAACGAAAAGTTGTAAAATTGTTAATCATGAGTGTTCAAGTGATTTTTAAATCTAAAAAGGCTACCTTGGATTCAATTAGAAAGATTGGATAGAACTTCTTAAAGAAGTGTCACCTTGTTATCAGCAAAGTGAGGATTGTAATTTCGTAGATAAACGAATTTAAAAGACAATGTAGTGAAAAACTCATGCATAGTAGATATATAATCAATATGATGCAACAGTTGAAAATATTATTCTTAGAAGCCGATAGTCACCAAGTATTCCATAACATGATATATCAAATGTTCAAGTGAGGAATTGTAACTGTGTATTGATAAATGTTACTTTTCACCGAAAACAATTTGTGATATGAACTTAAACGCAGAGTAAGTTACTTAACAAATATTTTACCTCAGAAATGTGCTCTTTAATGACACTTTAATGTATCACACGTGTCATGAAAATGATTTAGTGATCGGTAAAAGGGCCAGTTAAAAGGAACACACGATATGAACTTTGACGATTCGCAAAGTGGTTTAAGAAATACATGGAAACACTTTACGGGGTAAATTTTTTTAGATACGGTCATCGAAACTGTGGAACATTCAAATAGCGTGTTGATAAAGACAAAAGTAGCTTAGAAAAAATAGGTAGAATTAAAACTAGTAGATATAAATTTATTTAATCTTAAGTAAATTTCATGTAAGCATTCCACATTTCAGAACAAATCTTCCATTATTTAATCATATAACAAGAAAATTTATAGATTCTCTACCTATTCTATAAATTCCACGAGGCCCTGTTAATCTCAGAGACATTTTGCGCGAATGTGATAAAACACAGAAAACAATTAGACCAAGTATATAAACCAAAACTTACTGTACTTATAGTTATCAAAGTTTTCTAATCGGCGTATGGAGACAGTTATGTATTACTAAGCGCAAGGCCAAAGTCGATGATGACACATCGGGAATTGATTTCTGGCATATCGCGTTACCGCGTGGATTTTCGAGAGGATCTCACGTCAGCTATCCAATTCGACGAGGTCCCCCGATTAAAATTCGATCGGTTATCATCGGAACGTCGTGTGACATTCCAGCAGTTTTATGTAGGCGGCTGATAACAATCCGTTGGGTTATTGAAACCCACGCAATCGATTGATCGACAGCCACGATACCAGAAATCACTGTGCCCTCACGCAACACATAGTCAGTTCCGATGATGTACGTGCTGGGTAACGCATACACTCTTTTACTGATGAGGTTACGAATTTTGACATTTTTTAATTTTACATTTTCGATCGACAGACAGTTTGCTAGAAAAAATTGTCTTATGCTGTAGAACTGGCTTGTCTTCTAATGAAACTATCGCTTATGTAAAGTTTCAAGCTTGAAACTACTTCTCCAATTTATCTGGTCTCTAAATGCTTAAATAATTCAGTGATTTGAATGTTAATTTTCATATCGAGAAAATATTTATTTAGGATAATGATTTTATGTATATTCAAGATAAACGAAATATATTAGTTTTCAGACATTGAGAAGTACTTGAATTACATTTACAAAATACTTGAATCACTGATATGGAAATTTGACAAATAGTTGTAAGCCTAATATATCTATAACTTTTTCAGTTTATTTTCTATTGTAATTAAGCAATGGGGCTATATTAGCAGAGATTCTTCACATATATGAATTCTAAACTTTCGAACTCTCAGAAACTTTCAGAATTGAACTAACTTGAGAGTGTATCTTTCTCTTTGCACCCCCTTTTAGATTCTCGCTGCTCAATTAGTTTCACTGTACATAACTTCATCGAGATACAAACTTATAAATACCATTATAACTTTTCATAAAATACAATAGCATCTCGATATTAAAGCAACAAAGGCCGAACAAAATATCTAATGTATTCCCCAGCGAGGCTGCTGTTTATCTTCCACGTTCGAGCAGAAATCGAAATCGAATACAAAAGCAATTTTATGCAGTCGTTTTTACGATTCATACACGATCGTCGATCTCATAATCGCATCGTCGGGTCTATGAAGATATTGCACAGATGCAGAACGCGTTACGGTGATTGCAAAGAGAAACAGGGGCGAGAGTTCTCTCTTTCCCTCCGTCTGAAGCCGATCTGGATTTACGATATTGGTTGCAACACCACCTGAACCCATCCGCGTCGACCCCCGCTTTAAACCATCTCAAACCGGTTACCTTACACCGTAAGCACGTTAGATCGGCTTCCTTTTATTTATTTCCACATCTAGCGTTTCCCTTTTTCCCGTCGTCTGTCCGTTTCCATGAGTGGACTTGTCGGAATAAGTTATGTTTCCCTTTATAACATCGTTGCATTAAAGGAGAGGGAAAATGGCATCTATCGAGCCACGTTTACGACAATAAATTCTTAAGGTTGTTACTACGAAACATTTAGTTACTATTATTCGTGTAAACTTTACTTAATTTATTAACGACGAGTATTAAATGGGAAAATAAGAAATTTGATTTTGAAAACAAAGTTTGCCTAGCATAGGCGAAATTTGAAGTTGTTAAAAACCTATTAACAGGATGAGCATATTTGTCAAAGTATTGAGGCTGTAAATGATGCTCATCGAGTGTAGAAAACACGATATGATTCAGTTTGAATTTCTTTATAAATATTCTCGTTTGATGCAAATATTGACATATAAGTTCCCTCAAGTTACCGTTTCTTTAAAAATAGTACAAAAGTATGGAAATAAAATAAAATATACGTGGATTAAATGTATCAAATGTCATTCGACATTACGTAGTACCTAGTTATTTTGAAATATTTGATTCATCGTAAATATCAGCCGAGAAAAATTGGATAAAGAAAGCAATGGAATATTTGTGCACTAAATTATTTGTTTATTCTACATATGTATTCTTTAAATATTATCGAATACTTAAAGCAATATTTATAATAACTCTCGCTTAAATTTCACTCAGCACTGTTTATTACATAGCCTTCAGCAAGAGAAAAATTGGACTGAATAATTCCATTACTCCCACTTTTATTATTCATCAAATTTTATGACGTTGACATTCCACTGCATACCATAAGACGATGACATGCTCAATATCCCCTTATACGTTAGGAAAATGGGAATTAGGCTCGACAAAGTGCAGCAGAAAAACGTTAAAAAATTGAAAGTAGCTCGAAGCAGCGTTGCGCGTTTCATCGTCGATTACCGTTGAAAGGAAAGTCATTTCTGGGGGTTAAATATTCATAACGATCAGAAAAGTTTCCCAGTTTCGGAAAGAAAGGCGCGCCGTGAATTTCCCGAGAAAATCCGTCGTCGGAGTGTGCCGAGGAAATAATAGCGCGGTTGCCCTCTCCCGTTTTAAACGATCGAATACGTCCGTGCCACGCGACGAGATTTATGCGTCGATTATTTATCGCGTCCCTTTCGTCGTGGAAAATAGAAAATATGCTTAAAAGGGAGAGCGGCCGCCAGCGCACGCGCCCGACAACAACCTCGCGATAGGTGTACTTAAAATCTCATTTATATTGTCCTTACTATCTGTGCCAGTACATAAATTCACCCATTGGAAAATTATTGAATCAGCCCACCTCTCGCGAACGTTTTGGCTTCCTTGGAAGGGTTGCGAACACATGAACGTGAAAACGGTAAATGTGTTTGTGAAGCAAGCTGATGTCTTGATTAATGTTCCTGTCAAGATCACTTACTTCAAAATGACGTTAACGTTTTATCTGATAAAAATGAGTCACAACACTTTTGAGGGAAGTTATATTCTTAATAATAAGGTTAACATTTTTTGCGTCTTGAAATTCGTAAAGAATAAGTTTGATAAAAGGGGGAAAGTAGTGAAATTTGAATATAATACTCATTGTTAGTACTGGAAATATGATTCATTTACAGTAATTTATAAATTCACTCGCGTATAATCAGAATATTGATAACTCGGAAAATTACTATAATCTATAGTAACTTTGCTTGCATTTGCTTTATATGCAGCTGTTTTCAAGTATTCTTAATTTCAACAGGGAATGTAAAATATTTCAAAAATCTGGAGATTTCGATTTACTAGTCGTTTCTGAAAGAATGATTAAGAGTACTTAAACCAGGTAAGAAAAAATATAAAAACGGTAAAACAAATCAACATAATTGAAGTAAAACGTTCAAGGCCAGACTCGACACTAAAAAGAGAGAAAACGTGAATTTCATAAGGAACAGAGAAAGAACGAAAAGAGTTTAATAGATCTGCGGCAAGGGAATGAACGAATTTATAGTTTTTAATATTTGTTCATTGCGCTGACGGAAGCGGAGGACGTAAGAACGGGAGGTGGAGTGGCGAGAGATATAAACAGTGGTGTTTGCAGCAACCTATTATATAACTTGCAGGTTAACAGCGTCATTTTCCTACCGGATGTAAGATTAGCACGTTGTTTATATCGAGTCAGTATAAACGTGGGAAAAATATACTTCCCTGTATAATCTGCCGATTAGGTTGTACAATGCAATTAAACACACGACACGTGTAATCCACTAAAAGCCTTCCTGAATGTTATACACGTATTGTATGCTTAAGAAAAATAGTTCATTGAATGTTATTAATTGCTATTATGAACATATCGATTTATACCGCTTGAAAGTGTTCACAGACTTACTCTACTGCGGGCAAGCAGTAGTCTAATTAGACATAGCGAAATCAGTGGAATAAGTCTGAAGTCAGACACGAAGAAATCAGTACAATAAGTCCCGAGTCAAGTACAGTGAAATCAGTAGAATAAGTCTTAAGTCAGCCACAACGAAATCAGTAGAATAAGTCTCGAATCAGACAGAAAACTCAGCAGAATATTCCTTAAAAATTACTTTTACCTATTAGACCGCTTTCCTGAGACCACAAAGAAATGATTTTGAAGCGACATGTAGATTGCTACCGATATGTACTATCAAATTCTATCATCCTCCATAATTAAAAAAATTGCATGTATTGTAGGTACAAATAACCTGTATTATCTATATCTATTACAGCTACATTTGTTACGCAACTTTTTTCCTCTATTCCTAACATCGAAATTCCCACCACTGTAAAATACGGAGGATTCAAATAAACATATAATTCCACGAAAATAAAGAAATTAAAATACGACCACGATCGTAATTCACTTCAACTACCATCAGTTGATCGACGCGCAAAAGTTCGTCGATTCTTTTTTATTCATTCATTTGAACTGCCTAACCGGAGCGTGCAGTAAAAGCAGAAAACAACAAATTATTCCGTGCTTAAATTGCCGGAGCTTTTTCGCCTGCGATATATATTGATGGCGATTTTATGATCGCACGAAACGAAAATTTAACAAACGACGAATAATATTGTTATTGTGATCGGTAAAAATATAAAGCCCATTTGCAGGTGCGCCGACGCGTTATATTATACTCCTGTTGAAAGCGGCTGAAACTGCGAAAATGTCACGGTTGCTTTTAGTGCCTCTATCTCTGGCCGTTCCGCGATGTTCAATTGCCAAAAATCGTACATAATGCACGGGGTTGTTTCAATGCACCACGTTCATAATAAATTAGGAGGCTTTCAGCAGCCGCGCCTATTAGCAACAAGGGGGAAAACAAAATGATACGCGAGTATAATTCAATGCGTATGCAAGCCTGCGATGTTCGTGTATTACGACCTCGGTTAAAACACAGACGCAGAGGAAATGCGACAACGTATCGCATAACGCGCGCAAAAATGGATTCCATAAGAGGTGGGTTAAAAAGGATAATGTTATGGTACTTTTCGTGAGAACTGTGTCATTAAGTTTTCATTGTCGAAGTAGTTTGGTATTTGGTTTATTCCTTTACTTTCATTCGAGTGGAGTTTGTTGAAGGTTTCTAAGTTGAGATCACAGGAAATTAATCCTCGGCTGGTATAGTGTCAATGCTGTAACGGCAGTGTAGAAGGGTCGTTGGTGACTTCTGTGTGCAGAAACTACACCCTATTTCAGTCCGTCAATTTGTGTAGACTATTGCTAGAGCTACTGTTAGTTTTACAGTTGCATAGTTATACAAAGTGTGAACAATAAATTTGCTATTAAGGAATCATGTCAAATAAGGGTTAGGATCACGAACGTTAAAAGAGTATAAAGAGAAAATCTTTTACTTGTCCATTTATGGAATGATTTCACTTTGCGAGGAGTACTTGATAAAAATTCAAAGATAAGAATGTTTATAGTTCAAAGATAGTGTCCAGTATCTGAAGATTTGGAAAATTGAAAATTTCAAAGTTAGAAGCTCGGAATACAAGGATACTTGAAAGTATAAAAAATTGACAATTTGAATATTTAAAGATCAACAAATACGAATATTTAAGAATTTGAAAACAAAACGGTTTTAATATTTCAAATTTTGAAAAACTGAGCATTTAAATATTTGAATATTAAAAATTTTAATTCTCGAAAATTTCCAAACAGACCATAGACTATTAAATATACGACTCAAAAGCGAGTTATTAACAAATCAAAGTAACAAAGTAAAAAGTGATAAAAGGATTCATATTACTGTACTTATAATGGAGTTCTCCGTTGACCTATACAAGTGACTTAACATGCATCATATTTCATCGAAGCTTAGAGTACTGTATCTTCAAGTCCAGTATGTTTCGTACGTAGAGGCAGCCAGGCATTCGCGAGACTATCGTTCCGAAGATAATTCAACTACTTCATCCAGCGGTCCAAGCGAGTCTTAATTTCAGGCGGTGGTGGCGTTGGCATGAAGGGGGTGTGATATCTTACGGGGGTACAAAGCGTGTGGCGTAGCTGACAAAGAGGGGCAGAATAAATAAAGAGAAACAAGAAGAACACCGAGGACGTGTGCGGAGCGTATATCTGGTCAGTTTCTGGTGCATGGTACTAACGTGAATGCCAGCGTAGGCCTGAATAAGAGGGTGGATTTCAGAGGCTTTAATGTGAATAGATATACCACGTACGTACTCTATTCCAGCTAGCTATCGTGCATGGTATAGATAGAAGGTTCAGGTCTTCAGAGCAAAAGGAGACAGGGAATAAAGGGAGGGAGAGAGGAATGGACATACATATATATTTTTCAGGGAAGAGGACCAGCCAAATGCCTAGAATTGCCTCGCCTCTTCCGTGTTGGTGTCCACTACGATTCATTACCTCTCTATTCATCGACATTACCGACGGTACATTCTGCCTGGCCCCCCAAAATCACCCTCCAGCCCCCCTCTTGTGCCACCTCTTCGCCACACTTCAGCGTCCTTTAACGCTTGACTTTGCGTCAGCCTCCGTTTGACATCACTGTCACGACCAACTTTGCATCCTGACGTTGACCGATTGTGGAATGTACAGTATGATAGTAATGTTATTTTGTTCTTAAGATTTCACTTACAGAATTACATTGACTCAGACAATCGTGCTTGTTTGTTTTGCTTTGCTTCCTTTGCAAAATACAAATCTTATATCCCTCGAGAAGAAATTCTGGGCCTCTTACAAATGACGTGGAGTATAAGAAACTTACTATCTGGGAACTGACTTTGCCTACTGCGAAGTCAAGCCTTTTCTTATTCCGTGTATTCGTCAGACACCAAAACTGAACTTCAGTGTGATACTAATAGTTTTTATTCTATATCTTCACCTTGTTCATCTGGAATAGTTACTTTTCTACTACTAAATCTCGGACACTGTAGATCGTCTACCTCTATCTGACACTCATGGGTGAACTCAGGGGATTAAACTTCCCATTCCCTTGTCTGTATCATGCTTTCTTTTTCTCCTACACTCCCTAGTTCTTTCTTATTCCCTCTCTACCCTCTAAATTATTTCAAAACACACTTGCTCCAATTTAAAACAAAATAAAAAAATCACTCCCCTCCAACAAAGCAACTAGAAAAAATAGTATTCATTTGTTTAACTAGACCAGCATACAATTACCTCACCTAAGTCTCAACCAAATAACACAGATCACTGCTTGAATGATCGTTTCCTGTTAATTTTATTCCAGCAGCAGCAGCCGAGTGAAATAACCCTGACTCTACCCCGTCCCTTTCGTCTTCCAATTTCCATCGTTGTTTGCTTACGTCGTAGACATATTAGAATTTTTCCGTCGCCCCTTTGCCTCGCGTGAAATTGTTCGACGGCGTTGGTCGGGCGTCCGATCGATCGATCGAATTCGGGATTACAAGTACCAGGGAAATCACTTTGCAACGAGGCTGGCGGAAGAGAAATGCCTCCAGCAACCTTCCAGAAATAACCGAATCATTTAGATTTCGAGGATCTGGGATGGTCGGAGCAGGCTGTTGCCGAGGTTGCGAGAACGACGGGAAGAAGTTGCGAGAGGATCGAGGAACAGGGAGGGGTTGTGCGCGCTGCCGGATCGGAAAAGACGCCGACACTTTTATCGATACCGACCGCCCTGAAGCGGCTACGAGCCGTCCTCCTTCGTCGTCTTTACTTTGCCAAGATATACAAACACCTATATACGTATAGCTACGTGGGTGATCGCAGCTCTTTGGTAAAGCCGATTTAGGGGCTGAGGGAATACAAGTACCCTCGGAAACCCGTTTTTGAATAATGAAACGGAAGACGTGAATTAAGGCGCGGCGTAAAGTGCATACTAAATGGAAAATATGGAAAATTGATGATGCATCTTTGGTAATGGCTTACGATTATTATTTTTGCTTTCACTGTGATTTGTTGCACCGATTTGAGGGAAGGCGCGATCTGTAATTTTAATTTTCTTTACATGAGTTTTTCTCGTGTTGTGATTCCTCTTTCAGCGAGTTCAGTCAAGGAAGTAAATTAATTGACTATTGATAAGTAACGATAGAAGAGTACTTCTATTTTTCTATTCTTTATTGAATTCAATAACGTCTACTTTAACATTTTGAATATAATTTGTTGAAAATTGTAGTATCTCACTGTGTGATATTGTTGAAATATTGCAATGTAAAAGTAATGTTTCGTTTCCCAAACAAATCTCCATATTTAAACTGCTAATAGTAGATGCTATTTAGGTGTAGTTTTAAAATAAGGAAGAAGATTCAGTATCAAATAGGAAATGTTTCATTTTTTAAAGTATTACAAATATCCATTACACATGTAGAAACCTGACTCTTTTGTTGCCATACATGATATCACATGTCTGTGTCGAAAATAGAGTGTCATTCGAGTTGCTTCAAAATGCACTCCAAACATTTGTAGTAAGTACGATAAACGTACTCACATGATATTACCCTTCCTGCTGTTATTTATAAATGAAACAGTGTATGGAGGTACATTTTAAATATTTTTACAGAGTCAAGGGACATTTCAAAATTTCGCCATAGATATGTATATTTTAAACACAAGCTACTGAAAAGCATCTTTTCCAAGTGAACCATTATTTGAAAATTCATTTCACTAATAACGTGTATTGTTAAAATTTCGTAAGATTATAATATCCATAATTATGGAAATTCCCTCCTAATACTTTCCTGATATATTCGGAAAGTTCCATAGTATGTATATTTTCAAAATATTTACGCACATGTAACCCCTTTGCACACAAACTATTGCTTCAGACTACCCACTCCACCGTTCTAGCAGAAATATTTGTGTAATGTTATGCAAACTTTTTAGTGTTCACTCGATATGTTACCTTGCATGTCTTTCACTTCAATTGTCACGTGAGAAATTCCCTCCATGAAAAAACCCCTAACAACCGACATTCGAACGATAATGTATTCGGTGACTGCGCGATACATTACCACGGTGTAAAATATTATGAAAATGCATAATATCTGATGATGGTTAAACCGCATACGGATATGAGCTTCGGGCTGCTCTGGTCATTGCCCCCCTCCCAGGAAGCTGGCTTTTATGATTTTTTTACAACGTCGTGCTGCTGTGTAGATGCAATGAGGTCTTGCATAACCTTTCGCCTAGCTACAGCTTCAGACGAAAGCGCAAAAAAAAAAGGGAGTAATGAGAAATACGCGACGCGGCTGTTTGAATGCTGCGTTATGGACTGTATCTAAAATGGGTCTCTTGCGAGTCCACCATTGGTCTGGCATTGAAGTATGCAAATAGGCGCGCACGGTCGCTGTGCACGGATAAAGGTACAAGGATTTCGAAATGCTCGCAAATCTGCTGCTACTTTCTCACGTTTGCCGAATCAATTGAGGCCTCCTTTGTGTGCGAACGTATCGTTAGGGAAATGCTACACAGAGGCGTAATTTCTGAGGAAGAAAAGAGGCGGACCTTTGTTGGAATGTAACTACATCCAATGCTTCGATATTCAGGTGGCAGTAAATCTTTTATCATTAACTAGGTACGTTGAGTGATTGGCAATGTGTGTAAGTATTTGTAACGGTAATTATGAAAGTATTTTATGTATTAAACTCTTATTTAAAGTAGGTACTTATATTGCGTGTCACAAAATGGAAAATTTTCTTAGATGCTATGACGACGATATGATTTGTTAATGATGGAGATTTATGTTGTCAATTGATAAAGTACTTAATTTCCCTGGAAATCTGCATTTCAGAAAGTAAATAACTTCAATGGAAATTTATTAACTTTGTATCGTACATTGAGCGTACCGCCTAAAAGCTTGCAGGATCACCTGCTACGTTTTTATCGTTTGCATTAAGGACACTGTGGAAGCTCTTAACGGAACCCTGCTTTATGTTATCACGGGCAGCTTTAGCTACGAGAAAATGTTTAATATAAAAACGTACACTAAGGGCCATGCAAATTTATGGAAACATACCTCAGAAGAAATTTAATAAACGGTCTTAATTACCAAACTCTTTCAATTTCTATAGAGCTCGAATGTTTTATTACAGGTATTCTAAGATAGATTTGGTTATAGTAATAACAAACTTATAAGAAGACATCTATTACTACATCTGTATCTACTTTAATTTTAATATTTACTTAGCTCAATCATTAAATCAATTTATCTGTTAGTATCCTTGATTTCTTTTCATTTATTCTTTGATAAGAATGCTATTAAGTGGTGTTTATTTAAGTCAGTCGAACTGGTTAAAAAAAATCAGTACCAATAATATTAGTAATATCCATAGACATGCTATGTGTCTATTGTTATACAATATAGCAATAAAGTAACACAATAATACAGTAGAAAATATGTGCATAATTTACCGGGGGTTCAATCAGTGTGCTTAATTAAGTAATCGATTCAGATGATTAATCAATTTGACCAGCTGACCTGTTTAGTTCATTAACCTGTTTGTCGAGTTGACCGCTTAGCTGATTAACCACGTTACCCGTTCGATAGATTTTAATTAACGAAGTTACTATACTTTTATTGCTGTCATACAATTTGTTTACCTTTCTATTGGAAAAAGAGAAATCTGAAACCATTACACTTTTAATGTCCTATCTTTCGCAATTGAACTCCTTTATAATTTATTTAGCACTAAAGTATTAACTGCTTCTCTAATTGCTCAATAACTCTCCTTTTCACGCTAAAAATTTGGATCCACTTTACAAGCGAAGGAAAGTAAATAACTCCACTTCAAACAAATTTAAGGAATACTAAAAAAAAGTCTATAACCATACTGCAATGAGGAACACGATAACCGTCACTGACAGCATTAACCCTGTACCTGGTACAGTGAAGATTAGAGCATTTACTAACTCAACTTTTAATATCCCTTATGGAAAACATGCTGAAATAACTTGCAAGGATAGATAAACTGATCATTTGAGAATTTTATGTACGCTACTACTCATAATCTTTTTATACATACTGTAATCACAGTAACCATATCAGTTGAATGATAGCTTTAAATTATTGAAGACTAGCAATGAGTTAAAGACTTCAATTTTCACAAAAAGTAAAAAATAAATCTTCTGCTCGGTAGTTTGAAGCAGATAAGTATTTTTAGCCCCATATCCATCAAATACTCTGCAGCAAACTCTTTAAATACAGTGTTGAAAGCTCGTGGTTAACTTGCTCTCTCGATCATCCGCGCAAAACAAACTTGCCGTGCATGGTCCATGAAGAAGGTCCATAATTTCCCTGGAATATCACTCGCGCGCACAGTCATACGTTAGCAGAACTCGAATCCCGACTTCGGCTGCGAGTTCCAGGCCAGTCCCACTTTCTTCGTGTCCCGTCGAGGGTGGAAGATGGGCAAGGGTGGATCGGCTGATCTGGCCAGGCGATCTTTACTGCCGAAAATCCATTATTTTCCCTATTAGATCGCTCTTCCCGATCTTCCGGGGCAGGCATTTTCGTTTAGCAGTTTTTCTTCCGATTCACGTCGTTTATGACTACCCAGCTGCGACGATCTCTATCCACCGTTTCGCGCCGCGCGCTATCTCGCGCCTTCGATGGCTCGATCCGAGGCCAGGGTAGGGAACCAGTCTCGTCGATCTCGTTTCCCTGCTTTCCACGCTTTCCCACACGGTTTTTTATCGTCCTCGCTTACCGTCAACCGTAAGCAAAACAGTCCGTGCATCTCGCGCGCGTTTGCTCGACGCGCTGACAACTTAAAGCGGAACGTTTTGTTCGACGGGAAGCGAATTACCGGGACTTTCGATCCTGTCGATAAACTCTCTTGGAGTTCTGAGAGACGTCAGAGATGGATCCAGAGGCAAGCACGGGGATCGAAAGTGACGACTGTATCTGATTTTCGGTATTAAAGGATTTAAACGGTTTATGGAGCGCGACTGAAATTCTACTGGATTTAAATCTTCGAATCGAACTTGGGCGTTCGGTGCTGCTTTAAGACGATTAATCGAGTAATAGTTTGCACTAGTTGATTAAGAGTAAGTTTCGAGTGATTTTATGTTGGTCTATTAGAACGAGCAAATGATTTTTCTGGGAATTAGTCAAATCATTTTTATGAACTCTAAATTGAACAAATTTCGAGTCCCATTTTGTATGCAGTATATTAAGAAATGTAATCTAGTCAATTAAAACTTGGAATCCAGTGTGAGATCGCAGTAAATTATACTATAGGATGAAGCTTCCCATAATTTCAAATAAATATTTTTCAGGAAGATTACAACGCTCTGTATTTTGAATGATTAGAAAAATTGATTCTATGATTAATTATCTAAATCTGTCTACTTTAAGGAGAAAATCCCAACGATAGTATCTCCTTTAAAAATCATAGTCTCGACATAAATTTTAACTCCTGAGTCTCTAAAAAAGTATGGCAAAACCGTTCCTAAAAATGTCAACTGATTGAATAATGTAAATTGAAATGAACTACCGAAATTCTCCCACGTACGCGGACTTCCTGCTTCCTGGCCTGCTTCGTCATGGAAGCACGAAGATTTTCAACTACCGTTCATCAAATTCCCCGAACGGATTATCGAGACTTCCTGCTGTCTAATTGATTGTTCGCAAAAATTTATGCAAGCCCTCGTGTTTGAGCCGAAAATTTACCGTCCTCGGACACGCCAAGTTTCCCGTGCGCGTTGCGTGAATTTCCCTAAAGTACACGTAATACACCTTTCATGACGAGAGTACACGGACTCTGTTGGAACTGGTATGCCTGCACCGTAGTTAACCCTCCAAGGGGAAAAATTGGGGGAAAAAAATATATATATATATGTATATCTCGATGTGTGCGCGCGCGTATTTAACTGCGGTGCACCAACCGCGCGAAACTTTCTTCTCTGTTCTCGATCCTTCGTGGAATGTAGCATCGCGTGACGCAGTCCCGGACGGAATTTTATTCTGAAATTTTCGCGTCCTCTGAGGTTGCTTTTAAAGCTCGTGGCTTGTGCCGTATGAAACTCGAACGTTTCTCGTTCATTCCCCTTCACTCCCTCGCGGTTCTATATTTAAAAGCGTTTCCCTTGTGTTATGCGCTTCGTACGCTCTAACGTTTGCTCTTGCTTCTTTTGTTTCCTACGTTCCGTGTGATTTCGCCGCTGTTAAATTGTTGATCGCAGTTTAAATTCCTGGCAAAGGATTCTCGACTGTTGTTGGACCCTCAAGTATTCATACGGACAATGATGAATCGTACGCGGTACTACGGTTGTCGGAACTGCTCCACTGGGAATATTGCGAACGTTCGAAGCTTCCTTAGGATGCTTCACGTGGCTCGTCGTATGGTGAAACACGCTGTCTTCAAATTGAGCATTCAGATTCTTTTATTGCTGGTCGGAAATATTGTGTGGACAGAGAGTAAACATGTAGACAGTTAAGGGTTCTGAATTTTCAAGGATTGCAATATTTATAAAGTAAACTGAAAAATGGTTAATACTTCTGTTGTGTAGATTGTGTACTTATGTCAAAGAGGAGAGTCGAAATCATACTCAACACACATCTATAATGCTTCTTTTTCAAAGGTTTGAAGACCTAGCAATTTTAAACAATTTTTATATTTCAATTTTCAAATGCTCAAAGTTCGAAATATTCAAATTTTCAAACTTTCCAATTTTCAGTTCATTAAATATTCAAATTTCAAACTTTTCATTTAATCAAATGGACTAATGTTTCAAGAAATTAGGAAATATGGAATAATTTTTGGTATTGAATCTTGTGCAATCTGCTGACCCTATATTAACGTGATTCCAACGAAAATATTTCATATCATTAAAACTGTTTTCCCATTAAAAAATAATGATAGTGCCACAAGTATCATCTCACGATAACCAAACCCCTAAAATAGCAATGATCCAATATGTAGTTGATTCAAGAAAAAGAAACACTATAAACTAAAAACCCATTCGAAATTTACATCCTCCGTCGTGAGCAAAAGCCAACGATCAGACAGCAAAATTAACGACGATACATGCGCGTGCAGGTGGAATTGCAGGAAGCATAGCTGCTCCAGAAGTACGCAGAGCTCACGCTCCAAAGAGGAAGGAGGGTCGTGACGAAGCAAGGAAATCCAGCGCAGAGAGGAAACGTACAGAAGCAGGAGAGTAGGCGAAACGGTAGCGTGCAGTCTATCAGAGATTAGAGGGTCGATCCATTAGGGAGTGATTTAGCTTGACGGTCCCCGAACGCATGCTGCCATGCCACATCCACGCTAGTGTATTCAGCCGATGGTAGCCTAGTACCACATGCTTACCATGCCACAGGCTATCACTCTTGGCATTGGTATTGAATGCAACTGCTGTTCTTATCGTTAAGTAGAGTCCACTGTCAGGGGTCCAGGGAAGGCTGGTCAAGTCAGACGCGTGGGCTCGCTGTTAGGCGGTCGGCAGCAAGCATAATCAGCTGAAATGAAGTAGGTGCGCGCTGGGTCCACATTCCACGAGGACTTTGAACGCCGCACATGCCATCCTCTTGCCCCCATTCCGACCACTCTTAACCGTCTACGTTTCGTCCGACGAATTCCGCGTAGGAGATGCGTTTACCCTTTCCTATGGACAGCTCGGCAACCGAATTGCTGGGACTAACGGGACCTGGGAGAGACTGGGGAACACAGAGGATGGCAAATGATCGAGGGTGAGCCGATGGAATGGAGAAGGTTGCCAGCGCGGTCCCTGGGGTGCGATGTGTCGTGCCTAATTACAATGTCCAGTGCTTCCCTCTGACCAAACACAAACAGCAACGCAAATGCGCTCCCGTCGTCACTGAAATGCTGCTCGTTGGATCGCACCTTGCCACGACCTCTTGATAGAACTGCCGATATCAGTTGGCGAAGGTTGGACTTGCAAGGAGAACTCCGTAAGTATAACGCACACTCTTTAGATAGACAGCACTAATTGTAGAACTAGTTAAACTGAATGTACTGATACTCTTTTTTTGAAATACATGGTCGATAGTTCACAAGACATTAAGAACTGAAGTATGTTTTAATTCAATATCATATTTGAATGTTTCGACAAGCATCTAAATAGTAGCATTTGAATATTTGGATATTTGGATATTTATATATTTGAATATTTGAATATTTGAATATTTGAATATTTGAACATTTGAATATTTGAACATTTGAACATTTGAACATTTGAATATTTGAATATTTGAATATTTGAACATTTGAATATTTGAATATTTGAATATTTGAACATTTGAACATTTGAACATTTGAACATTTGAACATTTGAACATTTGAACATTTGAACATTTGAACATTTGAACATTTGAACATTTGAACATTTGAACATTTGAACATTTGAACATTTGAAAATTTGAACATTTGAATATTTGAATATTTGAATATTTGAACATTTGGGTACTTCATTATTTGAATATTTGAATATCTCAATTTTTATGTATCTAAATATTTGTGAATTTAGAAAAATGAACATTATACTTAAGGTTTAATGCCCTCGTAATGAGACAACTTGTGATATACATAATTCTTTTTATGGAGAACACTGCCCATATCTAATATGCGATAGTAAGGATAATATTGTGATTGTATGTGACAATAGAACGAATACATGACATAAATCTTTTTCGTCAACGCTGGATGATATTCTCCATGTGACTATGACTAGTTAAGTAACAGTTTGACAAGTTACTCATGGAAAATGTAGAAATGATTAATCAGTGAAACGGGCGAATTGGTTTTGGGTATATGGTAGAATAACTGGTATATGGTGCATTGGTTCGGTTACGAAGGTGGAATAATTAGACCCTAAATTGGTTTCGGTTAAACTGTTGGGACGGAAATTGGATGGCGTGGCCGATATGCCTTTAAAACGAAATAGAAAAGTAGATATTGAAAACATTCATTCATAAATTATGTTGAATTTTTACTACAGAATTAAAGAAATTAGCGTTTATTTTTAATTTTGATGAAGACTATGATTTTCCATGAAACTTGTTGGATAGTCTTTATTAGACGATTAGAAATAAATAATCAACAATTTACTGGCATTTGAAATATCTTTGTAATGTTGGATTTCTTTCTCTGCGTAATTTTCTGTCGTGCCTATTCTATAATTAAGCTGTATCAGAGTACTGCAATACAAAAACTAAGTCATCAGTTTTCGAAATGCAAACTAATTTTCGTTCACGAGATTAATAGACGGTATAAATGAACGGTGCCAAATGTCACATATTTTCTGGATAATGTGTAACACCCGTAAATAATAACAGCTTCCAGCTACTTCTCACGTAAACGCAGCTTTCCGATGAATGGGTGTTAAATAGCATTCATTAAAAATCATGATTACACACCAGCATGCTATAATTGAAGCATGTATCCGAATCTGCATTTCGTGATTTAGAACTCTGGCAATTTTCTTCCTTCCAAAATACTTCTGTACAGTGTTAAAGCGTACATATATTGTTTACACCGTTTTTACATTGATATTGACGGAAACTATTTCAACCAACTATTCAATTTTTCATTCTTCAGAAACATTCTTCGGAAGTCGAGCGTAACAAGTAGTACAAGTCAGTTAGAAGTCAGACACGAGGTAACGAATCAGAAGCATTATTTCTGTAGATTTCTATTTTCGATATTAACGAACTATGCTTTCATTCATATATATAGGAACAGAATAGACTGTTCAAAGGTAATAGTATAACAAACTAGTGTTGTTTTGGCTCACCTGTTAAAAAATAGCAAAGAAACGTAACGAAGAAATACACTGAAATCACATCGGTATAAATCGGAATTGATTATTGTTTGAACTATTTGTACCTAAGTATTCAAAACGAAACTGAATTGTAATTTGAAATATATTCCATAAATTTTTATTCAATTAAAAGCTCGATGTGTAAATAGAAATTTATTTCGTAATCTTTCATCATCCGTCAGCCGAATAAACTTTGCTAATTTCTCCTCGAAATACACTGAGTATTACTTTCGACCAATTACCCCATCAAAACTGTCAGCGGCTCAACAAACATCGAGTATTTCACTCCTGAATGCGACCACAAAAGCTAAATTCACGCCATTAGCCTAATTCCCAGACACTCTATGGGTTATGTGCATACCTACATCGAAACACATGCTGTGTTCAAGTTAAAACTAACTTCATAGATCTTCCTCAACACATAAATCGGTAAAGAAACATGTCAATATTAGAATAACAGAATAAACCGAATGGTGAGCGTAGTTCAATAAAAAAATTAGTCGTAACTCTTATTCAGGCGCTGACTTCTCAAATTGCCTGTCCACCTTCCATCCCCCATCGCTTGTTGGATATACAGCTAGTGCTGCTGCTATCGTCGAGCAGAAACTGTACCAAGATAGGCAGAGAGGTTAAAGAATGTTGGAGCGTGCGTTGTGAATGGGAGCAAGAGGCGCGAAAAGATCGTTTCGATCGCGAAATTTTACTGTCCACGCGATGGCTATTGGAATTGCATAGGTAAACGAGGCAAGGGGACGGCCAATTACCGAAAGCAATTACCGGGAGCAATTAACGCAAAAGTTACAATAAGTAATTAGCGCCCTTGCGAGTAGCTACTTGTAATTAACTTACGCTCAGCTGCGTTTTTCCGTTATTACGTATTTTTCGTCGCGAACCTACTGCCCGGTTCCTGGCACGGGACCGCGATTGCGCTCCACGACCCAGGTAAAATGGAATTCCTGGCTTGACATTTTCTCCTGCATAGTGTGTGCAAATTATCAAGAAAATATATCTGAACCAAGTGCTGGACAAAATGCAAATTAACTGGCCTTTACTGGCAGAAGATTGTTTCTTATCATTGATGTTTGAAAATGTTTGTTGATCAGATTCTGCTTAAATGTTATTATAGAAGACAACTTTTGTGTATTATTCGAAACCATACATAATAAGAAAATGTATTCCTGTGTTCTTTGTATAAAAAAGAAAGATATTTTGCAGAAAGAGAAGAAAGGGAGATTAGTAAAAAGATAATATTCCTTGTATTCTTCTTTAGTATGAAATTCATGCAAATTATATTTTTTGAAAAGATAATCTAATCTCTAATTAATTTAAGATTTTTCATCCCTAGGTACAGTAAATACTTGGCCTGGAATTTGTACTAAATTTATAGCAAAAGAACTGGATATATCAAACGTCTACAACAAGGATATACATCTACCAAAATATTCTTGCTCCACTTACAGAACTCTACTACGCAATCATATTTTCCCATTGCAAAAGCATCATCTCATATTTCCTTCTGCGTTCCTTAAAATTTGAAACCAGGGTTATAACTGAAGTAAAGAAATATATCTATGATGCAGCAGCGTCTGCTGGACCATGAATGTTAATAAAATTTACTACATCCACTCACAGGCTTTCCCATGATGCCAACAGAAACGATAAACCGTTATACGGCGCTGTTTCGTGATAAACGCAAGCAGAGTTATTGTTGAAGGGTTGCGGATGAACATCGCGTAGCATGAGCTGCACACATGTGTCCATGAACGTGTCGTGTATGGTTTTCGCAAATAAACGTGCGTGATAAGGTTTACGGCGCTCATTCTATGAGAGTATTTGTCCTGTTTCAGTGGTCACAGAAAGCCAGTTGATTTTACAATTGCGCTCGGCTCCGGAAGAAATCCCAACTGTCTCGTTGGGTACGCCTCATTAACAGCGTTGTTATCCGCCACTGTTTTGTACGCACGTATGCGCGTTTTATTGCAAATTCACTGGGGATTCTCAAGGGCGTACAATACCTCGCATTTCTTTATAGCCGATGTGCTGTCGGATAAGTGCATTGCTTTCGAATGATATGCAATTTCCTTGAAACTATATTGATACCGTCAGTCGTTTCATGAAATATGGTTGGATCTGGGTTAGGTGCGTGATAAACGTTTTGTTGTAAATTTGTGGAGAATTTTTGAAAGTGAGATGCATTTTGAATTGTATTCAAGACACATAATTGAAAAAATGTACTGTCTTTTAATAAATACTGTAATTTTATGTAACTCATGAGGATGTAATTGGTTCTTATATATGAAAAATCGAAATAATAGGATAATTAGACATTTCGTAAGAAAACTCGAAAGATATCTAGCAGTAGTTTATGATTTTTGAAAATATTGATATAAGTATTTAATTATTTTGCAAAATATGGATGCGATTTTATAGATTAAGTATAAAATTCACATTTTATCGTAAATATATAAGGACTACATTATTTTAGAATACACTATAATCAAATCATGGCAGGCACCTACTTTCTAAAATTTTGTAATCTTTCCGATATTTCTTTTTTTAAATTAGTTCTTAACTCATGTTTATTACTACAATACAACATATCTACAGTGGAATAATCGATCCTTGTGTTACGCATGTACAATAAATGGCTCAGCAATAAATAATCATGAGGTAATCGGATATTGCGTTAAACCGCATTGAAGGATTTGCAGCGTATAATGTTAAGGATTAACTGTAACGTTATATATTCGTCGTTGCTGGCAACTACAGCAGAATTGATATGAATGAACACCAATGATAAGTGTAAACAGGTTACACAGCTTTTCATTTCCTTTTTTAGTATTTTAAAACATAGAACTGGAATAGAATTGATTCATACCTTTTTCATTTAAAATAATATTAAAAAGTTTTGTCAAAAGCAAAACAGACTATACGATGAATTATCAAATCACCGAATCCAGTTTCACGTTTAATGTTAAAGTTTGGCAGTAATAATTGGTCACTTTGATAGGTTATTTTAAGACTAATTCTTTTGTTATTATGTAAGTATTGAATTCACAGTTATTAGGATAGCATTGTTCCTGCAATTTAAGAACAAAACTATTTCAACTGTTGCAGCCTGGCTTTGAGTGTTATGCATTCGTCGAGTTCGTCGACCACGTAGCCGCATCTGCAGCGTTAACAGCTCTAAATCAAAGACTTTTCCTGGGCAAGGTAAGTCCGAGACCATTACCACCAGCCTATGTGCTTCTATTTCTAGCTTTAAGTCAAACAATATAAGCTTAAAGTTTCTAACATAAACTATTAATTCACGTCCCCTTTACCAGAAATACAAATTCTGTCGCTTAGACTTCAATTAAGGCATAACTTCAAATTTGATTAAAAATCTGACACATGATTTACTTTATATTCGTCCACTTTACCATCCGTCCTCATCCACTTACCAACAGTTTCCAGCGACTTTGTTTCCTCGTAACTTTCCCTAGTTACTATATTGTTTCCCTCCAAAACCAAACAACGAAACAGGGGTGTCTCGCGACCGTGCCAAGGCATTTCTTAATATCATAGACGCGCATCATAAACCGTTTGCCGCGACAGAAACCATGTCGGTGGGATAGGATAAGTTTGCCCAGATCCCAAGTCCTCTCGGTCTTGAACCTTCTCCGCGGTTCTCTCGACCCAGGGTATCCCCATTCTATATACGGTTAAAGTTCGCTCGTTGACGGTCACGAGCCGTGTTCGCGGCGCGCGTCGCGAGTCGATTGCGGGTGAATCATGATGGCAGGCT
This sequence comes from Calliopsis andreniformis, assembly GCF_051401765.1. NCBI lineage: Eukaryota > Metazoa > Arthropoda > Insecta > Hymenoptera > Andrenidae > Calliopsis > Calliopsis andreniformis. Next base: position 8,539,922 of record NC_135073.1, on the reverse strand, counting down.
GGCGGGCTGCACGGTGTGGTTTGGTAGAGAAGGACAGCCTGGGCGCGAAAAGAGGAGAGCAACTGTTCGGAAGGAGGTTGCACTCAAGGGGTCTGCCAGAGGTTGAGAGAAGGTATTGGGATCCAGTTGGCATAGCTAATGCTCGAATATGTCATAGTTTGGTGGGATGCGGTCAGAATTATACATGCTTCTAGATATACGCGCGAGTTATCTCATTCTCCGCCATTGCTTCCCCCCTCTAGCGTACCCCTCTCACTCTTCCGTCCCTGTCCCTTCTTCTCAAGCTCTTGCTCCGCGCTAGCTCGTATTCTCCGCTTCACACCCTCAACGTGCGGTTTGTCTTTCTCCGTCGACGTATCGTCTCGCCTGTCCCTCCTTCGTCCCCCGTCCCGCCGCCTCGCCCATTTTCGTTCAGGTTGCGAGGCCTCTATTTCATACACTACCACCATCAGCAGCCACCAATTCACCATTCTGCCGCGACGTATATCGCGGGCCCGTAACGCGGAGAGTTACTCGGTTAGTTTAGATTCGCTCAAGCAAGTTTCGATGTCGTGCTTGCCTACTCCCCTGCCCTCCTATCCCGGTCTCCACATTCGAATCTCTGTCAGCCGCTCCTCTACCCCTCGTGGCGGAATCTCCTTCGGGAGCCATGCCGCCACCTTCCACGCCAGCCGCCCTGCAGCGACTCTCGCAGGCAACCACCCCGTCTTCCAATCCCCGTTACAGACAACCCATACCAGGATCCCCGAGTTCGCCACTACCGTCGACACATTACTAATGCGGAACTGGTCGTAATAGATTGGATGCCTGCAACTTGGATACGTCAACTAATGCGTCCGAACCCCTTTCACTTGTCATCTCACCCTGTCGTACTCGCACATCTTTTCTACCTGCATGCTACGTATGGTGACCAGCAGCAACCGGAAATGCGGGATTTATAGACTACTGTGATCTAGGGTTGGACTTGTTTTGTCTGTTTCTAATTGGAGTTGGTTTTGAAACTTACGAGGTGAGTATTCTAAGTATAATGCTGATGGTTTAGTAAGTTCTTATTGTTTTGTAGAACTTATCAAAGTGGATATGTTAATGTGTCACTTTCTGGGGACACATGGCTAATAGTTTGAAAGATTTTTCTAATTTTCATAGTGTCACCTTTAATAGGGTATGTACTATAGCATTTAGAGATAAATTTAGAGTATAATAGAGAACGAATGAGCTTCAACTCACAGAGATATAAGTAATCAATAAGAAAATGTTTATGATTGATACAAATCGACTTATTCACTCTTAAAGTACACATCTCCAACTCGATGCGGTCTTAAAAGCAATTGCATTTACTTCCTCGGTGTTCAAGATAATTCATTTAAGTCTCACGTTTACTTATCACACACTCTCGCGGTGACCAGTAACAGAAGCTTCACAAACCCTTTCAAACCGAGCTAATGTCTAGTCAGGTTTGTTAGATACAGGCGAACGAAGACCAACCCAGATGAAACAAGAGCAAGAAAAGTCTTCCTTAAACGCTGGTGATACCTATTCCGCAATGCGGTCCTAAGCGTGCAGCTGAGCGGTGCGATCGCTAAGGAAAGTGCGCTGGCATTTCGCTATGTAACGAGGGGAATTAACCCCAAGTTTAAGCGCGATACAGCCGCCAACTTTACTTTACTTACCTAGCCGTGTCCCATACCACCGGGGGCTCACCCCGTCGCCACCACCTTCGCGGCAGTTCGCTCACCCTTTTCGCCTACCTCTCTCCCTCTCCGCGCCTTTCTCCGTTCGCACGACACACAGGCACAGTCTCTCCACCGCTCGTTAGCCCGAATTATACTTGCTCGGGACTCGCCGAGGAACGCCACGCCGAGCGCGATCGTGCGTGGCGAGTAATTCCCGGGTAAAATTATTAATACACCCCCAGAAACAGTTCGGTACGTTGCCTCTCCCCGATTTGCATTCACGATTGTCGACGGTCTATCACACGTCCCCGACGCCGTCCCCGCCGCCCTGACAGGGAGTCGATGCGGGAACAATGCCGCGGACCCTACCTCCTACGCTGATCGCGGTTATCTTGTTACCCTTTATAGGATGCGTCACTTGCCGCGGTGTTTCCGCGTTATTGTCGATGCTGACTGATAGCGATAGTATGAATTACGCGTGAGCTTGCACGTTTGTCTACTGTGTTAAGGAGATTCTCTGATAGCGCTGGCTGACGCTGCGTTGCATACAAAGTAGGTCAGAGATTTATTGCACCGGAGTGTATTGCGTGTGTGCATCGTTGGGGCTGATTACTTTCTCAAATTATTTTATGATCTGTTTTTCATTCTATACAGTGTAAGAAGCTCTTCGTGAATTAGGAATGTTGACATCAATGGGTAATCAATTTTTTCTTGTTCTAATCTTTGTATTGCCACGGTCTAAGTCTATCTTGTTAGAATTAGTAAAGGAGTTAATCCTAGTACTGCTACATTTTTTCGAAAAAGTGAAGTACCTACAGCTGTTTTAACCTGGGTACGGTTATATTAAAGAAATTTTTTTTTAGCTTTTAATTTTTGTATTAGTTTCTTACTAGGCGATTCCAATGGTAGTGGTACTTATTAGACGTAGAAAAATTGTTTGTACAACATACAACATTTTGTTACCAATATAATATACTTGAGATTTCTTGAACAATTTTTCTGATTTATTATGTTTACACATCCAACAATCTAGTGCTAGACTTATTTGATTTACTTGCGTATTCCTGTAAATGGATTGAGGGATAGCACTCTATCATAATCAATCCTTGAGCAAGCTGATTGTAGAGCAACGCACTCCATGTCTTGCACAAATGGCAATCATTAATATATTGTTTACAAGGAAGCACGTATCCACTTAAGAGGATTGTGCAAGCTTTATGCCATCAGTCTGAGAAGGTTCATTACTTACAGTAACAGATCTATTAACTGAACGCTGCGCGAGATGCATCGATGGCCATTCGACGCACTGATAGAATGCTCATATTGAAATTAAGTGACGGACAGATGGATTGGCAATTCCATTTCCAGGCATTGTGTCGATGGATCCGTTTGATAAGGAAACACTGTGCAGATGTGCATCATTGTGTATTGTGACGTATACAAATGTTTCCATATTGGATAAAAAGGAAAATTTCAATCCGATAATATCGAATACGTTGTCGTAATGTAAGTAGAAAATTAGAAAAATCGAAAAATATATTTGTTTTAAGACTTTATCAATGCAATGAACATGAAAGTTAAATTTTATCGTCCTTCTAAATATCAATGAATCCTTGTCATACCTATTATTTTCTTTTTAATATTATCAATTAATGTAATGGAATTTTTATAACTGATCGTTTGAATTGTGTCCTTGTATGAACAGTTTATTAATGGCTGCCGTTTGTGTTATTGTTTCTCTTGTAAATTCGTTTACGAAACTGATTGGAAAGGTAAGTTTTATTCGGAGAAATTATTAACTATTGTATAACTCTCAAAACTTCGTTGTATTCTAGCTTTTTCAGGCGAACATAATTGAGATTGAAACTTGATTAATGATAAGGCGTTTAATATATGCATATCGACAGTTACTTTGCTACGTAGCATCGGCAAACGATTAGGAACAACGCTGTTACGCGATTAAGCAACTAATCGGTTAGTCAAATTGGCAGTCGCATGGATAAATAGGTCAACCGTGCTCGTTGTTTGCGTGAATTTCTATACGCTGGTTCGATATATTGGTCAAACAGCTCTAGGCGAATCAATGCATTGTAAGTCATTGTGCGCTACACAATGCCATGGCGTTCATTCAATACTACGTGTTACATAAATATGTAAATTCAACTTTGACAGGCTATAAAATATCTTCGGATATAATATAGTTGCCAATTAAATAGGTTCTAAATGAGAAAACACAGTTTTCATAGTATTACTACTCAATTCAGAATTTAAATATATTACAATATTAATCATAGTAATTAATTCATGTAATTGAATATTTAAAATTCTCTTTAAAATCATTACATCAACAATTCAGAAATATAAATATTTTTTAAATTAGCTAACTCCTTTTTAAAATATTGAAAAAATAAGAGCTTCCCATACGTTCCCCTTAAAACTACGTAAACCTTACTTAGTTATTTACATCAAAATAACAATTTCCTCTGCCAGTATGGATCAAATAGCTCTTCTCAGTTTCCAATTATTTTAAAAACCTTCGAAAGGCGGATCCGCCAAACTTCGTTCCATTCGATCCAATAAGAGCTGCCGGAGATCAAATTTCCTGGCCAGCTGATGCAGGAAATAATCCGACATACCTCAGAAATCTCGCCTATCCGTAACGAAAGAAACGAGACTCCGAGTCGGGTCGAGCCAGCGGGAAAGACAGAGACGTGAGACAGAGAGAGAATCCCCCGACAGGAAAAAGACGAAGGCAGGGAAGGATGCAGTAGCAGCTGATTGTCGGATAACAAGGTTATCGGAGATGACTTCAATTCAATCTCCATCGGTGACGAAAAATCTTGCGAAATACTTTTCCCTATGCAGTCTGCTCTACACGCTGCAGGGATGGTTAAGAGTAACGGCTGTCTGTCGCGCCTAAGATACGGACGACACTTGTCTCGATGTACCTCCGTATTAATGCGAAGCAACACCGTGAAATTACCTACATCCAATACGGTTCATGTCCCGTTCCTTTGTCCGCTCCAGCCGCGGCCCTTCTCGATTTCCAGCCTTCCCAGCCTCGAATTAACAAAGTATCCGAGGCCCGACGAGCTGTACCTCGCTGCCTGTACAAATTGATCGCGCCGAGTTCCCGTCGAGTTCAAAGTGTTAATGCGACTCATCGCTCTTCGTTCGCGTCCTGCTCAGAGAAGAAACTCGCTCCGGCCTGCGGAACGACTCGGATTTCTCTCGCAGGAAAGCAGTCCTCCTCGGCTCCGCTGGCTGCGAGCCATGCCATAGACGGGAACGAGAAACGGATTTTTCAGGTGATCCCTCTGACGAATTGGTTGTTGATAGAGGACTTAATTAAAATCATTCCTGAAGACGAGATTTTTCGGAGGTCGTTTAGAATAGACTTCGGGTTACTGTTTCATGAAGTATTATCTGTTTGTTTCTTATGTTAAGGCGAATTTAGGTTTTTCAGTTTAGGTAACCATGTCAAGGTTGTTTTAATCTGCATTTTATCCCAAGTGAAAGGTCTTAATTCAGCTTTACACTTTTCATTGTAGAATCTTCCGTGATCACCCAAAGTGAAAAGTTGAAGTTCGTATTTAGTTCTTCAGAGAAAATTAGTAATTTATAGAGTTAATATGGAATTATAGACTTAGTATAGTGTTACTAACAACGAGATATTTTCACTTTACTTTCATTTCACTTTACAACAAGCTTTTTAGCTGTACAATTACAGATATAATTTCTGGTAGAAGTTAAACTTACAGAAACGAATTTTGTATTCACGATAAATCTCGAATATAATCATTTTGCACATTAACATCGTCTCAGAAAGTTTGAGAAAAATCAAAGCAATCATAACCAACGTCGTAGTTAGCAAGTTTGTAAAACTTCAATATTCCACGAACCGTAATTAACTAGAACGCAATAATAGATGTTATCTTCGTTTCATGGAAAGTCAATTCCATATGTCAAGGCGAATAGAAACACACGGAGCAGCGAAACGTATCGCGAGGAGGGTACGCGGATCGAAATCAGAGAGCGGATGTGTTCCGTAACCGAGCGGAAGACACGTCAGCGTATGAATATAGGAAAGTAGAAGATACGAGTCGGAGAAATGGAAATCAGTTGGGAACAGCAAGTTACGATTGAGATTTAAGTTATTGACAAGCTACTTTGGCGAGCCTCCGAGATCTGCTTGGTTTATCCCGGAGGCCCACTGCCTTCTGATTTCCCTGAGGACCCAACCCTTGAGAAACTATTCTTCTGCCCACAATGACTTCCTGCCTTCGCGCCACTTCATCTCCATTGCAAGCCTCTCGCGCTTGCTATTGGCGGTTACGTGTCACTGGCACGTAGCAACCGACTCTCATGCACCCCAAAAATTTTGATGGCGTGTCAATGCACCTTGAATCGTTAACTGTTGTGCTGTTGCTTTTTACTCTCGGTTTGCAATACTTGAGTGAGGGAAATATTAGAAGTTCTTTTGCTAGTTTTGGTATTTTTAAGTATTAGCGTACGTTATAGACCTAAAGCTTGTAGTCAGTTTGTTGAATGAAGAAGAAACTTCCAAATGAATGTAATTTCATAATTAAGTAGGCACATATGGTAGGTAGATAGTCATACAACACTTCACATATTTTTATTTAAATCTAATATTTTTAAACTCGAAAAATTTTAGTACCAAGTATTTTCTTATTTGTTGTAAGCATCCTACCTGTAGGTAACTTCCTTAGTAACTTGAAACTCGATTAGTTAATACCCACTGAGGAATAGCTTAATTCACATTTAGAGAAATTAGACTACACGTGTTACTTAACTTATGAAATTAGATAAATAGTAACTATTTTCAATTTAAGTTTCTACAAAGTTTACTAGAAAGTAACTACAAGTGTAGAACTTCTAGTAAAGCGTAAGTACGCGATTAAAATAGTTTTACTTTGACGATTGTTTGATTCGAAATCCAGAATCGTAGAAGACGTACAATTCTGCTACGATAGCAATAGTAATGACAGTAATAAGATCACGAACCTCCATTGCCGCAATAATGACATAGGAATTGGTACGCCGCCGGACTTGCCCTCCTAATAAAGCAGAAGTTGTTGCAATTTCATCGTTTATGGCTGGATGACACGCGACCACTTCGCTTCCTATTGTAAATATTAGCTGCTACTTGTTCCGAGGAGAGATCGAGAAGGTCCTTGTCGAGCTGATCTGGTTACATGATTACCTTTAATAGTGCATGAACATCGACCGTCCTAAAGTGGATTGTCAACTTTTACCGCTATTGGTCCCGTCGCTATTGTACCTAATCAGACTGCTTGTAATTACAGTGGTCATAATTGGATAGAACGGGTCAGATTCACAGCGGATAGATAATCTAAAGCTGGTATTTTCAGGGAATAGAGATAAATGAGCCTTTCAAAAGTCAAACTGAATAATTCCATTTCGTTTCTAAATCAAATTTGTAATTTTATCTTTTGAACATATTGTTGGTTAATATTCTAGAAATGGAAAAATTTACGTGTATGTTCATATCCACTACTATAAATAATAATGTGACTACCGATTAAATTTTAATATATTTCTGAAGCTGTTTTGATAAATCTTAAAATCTAAGTTACAAGCACAGTTTTAAAATACATTATTTTAGTCGTTAATTTTCTCTAGTTTCTCTTTTATGAAATTAATCAGTTTGGTATCTGAACGGTTTAAACATGGCAAAAGTTAGCGCTGTAGAATTTCCTTTTAAAAGAAACCAAAGTATTTCGCTTTGATACATAGTTCCAGAGATAGTATTTCTTTAATATTTTCTCAAACAGAAGCAGCTGAAAGCTTCAGATGCAAAGTCTAGTAACGATTCTGAACTAAAACGAACAGAGTCCTGTACTCTTAAACTCGAATTACCAGGAATCCGACGCTAAGCGTATAATTGGTACCAGCATCAGCAAGAAAAGCTATCTCACGTTCTTTTATTTTTATTCCTCGCGAACAAGTTTCGTTAACAGCAACCAAAGAAATGGAACAAAGGACAAAGCAGAGGAAAATGCAAACGGGCTGTAAATTTTACCTAACATAGCTGATTCAATTAAATTGCAAACACGTATGTTTATCCTGGGATGACTACCGAAATATAATTGAGGGCAAACAGTTTAGATCTGAAGGATACTATGAAATGAAATTAAAAATATCCAAAAATATGGATATAAATTATGCGTGACAATGGAATTCATTGAAAACTTTAATATATTCGTGAATTTATATATTATTATAATAACGTCAAATATAATGACACAATATGATATTTGTATGCATCTAAAGTGATATGTTTATGTATCTGAAATCGAGGCAAATCCAAGTCTTTCTTTATTATTCTCCAGCACAGTACACAATAAATTATGACCGTTTAATTTTTTCTTCAGCTGATATGATGTCAACGTTACATCATACTATGATGAAAGTATTATAATTTTGTTACGGAAAATGCTTCACGTCCACGATAGTATACAGAAAATTCACAATTTTTTAATTAATTAATTTTGATAAATTGTTCCTGTACATTTATCGTATCGAACATAACAAACTAAATTAATACAAATACTGTAAACCCATCATAACAGTAATGTAAGAGTTAATATTAAACCCAAAGTCGTTTGTACCATCAAATCTTTAATAGTAAATGGATTCCTATTCTCTTGATAAAATAAGGAAAAATTAGTAAGCTAGCGTACATCACCAAAATGAAAAAGAATGCAAGATGTTCTCATGACATACTCAGATACACAACTATTATTCGAATACTACGGCTATCAGTGGTATTGACGAAATCCTCTCCCCAAATTACCAAACAGCATTCTTTTCACCACATTTCCACTTGCGCGATTCTTCATTAAACACCCAGTAAAACTAACTCCAAACCGCCATGAACAGAATAATCGCATCCCAAGACATTACGAACAATACTTAATCCTTCTATTCGTTTCATTCTCCTCAGAGGAGCCTCTACACGGTTCTAAGCGTTTATCAGTCTGTCTATCGGTGGAATGGGCGTCGGAGGTTCGAACGGGTGAAACAGAAACGAACGAAACGAAACGGTCAGCAGCGGGAACGGTGGACGTTTCGCCTATTTCTCCCGGTCCCTCTCCATCGCTCGACACGTAGTATATTTTATCGCATTACTGGCATTGTTGCATCAGTTCCCGCTATACCCCCATGGTCACCGCTCTCCCAGCGCCACCCCTAGACGCTCGTCTGTCCCCTTTCACCCCCTACCCCGGGCTCGAACACCATTCCACGAGGATTAAATATTGACTGCGATTCTGATTTATAGTAATTGCCGGAGGGAGCAGGACAGCGAGAGAGGGAGAGGAAACGGGCCGAACCAAGAGGGACGAAGCGATCGAGCGTTCGGGGGCGAAGGGTGAAAGAGGGCGAATGAATGGGTGTGAGAGAAACTGGACGGATTTCGAGGGTGGATGGGGGCAGGTCGGTGTCGGAGGCGGAGGAGGAAAGCCATTCCCGTGCCCGCTTTCCCTCGCTGACAGATGCATTTGCCAAAGCGTTGCGGACGTTTCTGGCTCGTTCTACGTCGTCACGCGGCCCGTCGTTATTATAGCGAATTTTTATTTAGCGACTGTTACCGTTCATCGCTTACAGAATTCCTGCGCGATGCTATCGCCCGGAATAATCCGGCAATTTATTGCGCGATACCTTTAACGGCGAACGAACGTTAAATCAGAGACTGCCAGATTTCTAGGCGCTCGATGTCCATGTTTCATTCCTCTGCGATATCCTACCTCAAGGCGAGGATTTCCTTTTCTGAGCGTGTCTTTGCTTCGACAGGGAATTAAGCGGAGATTTAATCTGTATTCTCTGTGTATAACGGATACCATTTTTATGCCATTTTCTTGCTTCTGATACCTCACTTAAATAGAGTTTCTAGCATTCGCTGAAGTTTGTAATTCTGGAAACTAGTATTGTTAAAATGTGTCTCACAGATTCATTCGTAAGTATTCAAAACAGTAGTTCTTTATGAAAACTACGATGGAATAATATTTCTTGTATTTACTTTATTTGCAAATGTTAGATTTAACACTTGTTTAATCGTACCGATTTTTATGCTAGAAAGTAAATATTTTTCGTGTTTGAGTATATGCATTTAATAAGCGTGAGTAACCAGAGGAATTTTTTTCTAGAGGTATGAATGGTGCAACAGTCAAAAGGTTAGAATATTATTACTTAAAATGTAAGAAAGGACAATTTTAGTGGCATAAGAAATTCTTTATCACTGGGAACATTCTATTATGCCTATTTGTAAATACAAATACACTATTTAACTTCTGTCACTTATTTCTTAATGAATTTCAGGTCTCTCATTACTCGCTTATGTATTTCTAAAAAAACAAGGACATCGTGCACAAGATAGGCCAAGAGTCTAATAATTCTAATTCTGCTAGACGAACTAACGCCAAAAAATAATTAAACTACCCTCTTTCCAGTGAGCGAAAGATGAACAAGCATGTAGACATCTGTGACAGATAAGAAAAATGAGTCATTTTGCAAAGCACGCGTTGTCTTTAGAAGTTAGAAGAACGTCTCCAGCAGTTGGCCGTTTCTTTCAAGGAAAGAAGGATAAGGCTCATGGACAGCCGTGAAAAGGGGTAAAGTGTCGGGAGGAAGAAAGATAGAAAGGGGAACTTAATGAAACGCGTCTGACGAATAGACCCACTAATTGTATCTGAGAGGAATTAATAAAAACGTCTGACGGGCCGATCTGGTAGTAGTACCGAGGAGGTGCTTCTCCATCATTTATTTCATTTTTCTCAAAGTACCGGTAATTCTCTCTTTCTACTCTACAGCACTGATATCCGTCTGTCATTCTGCTTCATAAGTTAGCAGCTTCGAAGGTAATCCTACGTGTCTTCCATTAGATATTTCATCCTATGAAGACTGTATGTGTGAAAGAAGATAAAGTGCTGGGTTTTTGGAGAAAATGATAATTATGATGGACTTCCTGCTGACCTCTAACCTAGATTGAAGGTAAAGTAGCGCATTTTTTGCGAGAAACTTTCAGTAGCGTCTGACACGTTTATAACATGTTAAGAGAAAAGAAAACAATGATTGAGTACTCAAACAGTACATATGTATACAAAAAGAAATCAGAAAAAGATACATGATTTAGTGTTAAAAGGTTAATACATTATTTATGTAGATACATCTCATCTGTTACACTGACCTTAAAAAACAATATTGATTTGAGTTTTCTTTATTAATATATAGACGATGTTAATACTTGCATTCATGTGAGTATTGCGCTATTAAAGTCTCATAGTAACTTCTTCCACCATTTGATAGAAACCACTTTAATTTTCCACATTACAAAAACTTTCAAATAGTACCGCATTACACGCTACAGGAATTTAATATTCTAATGGAATCCACGATTCAAAAAGTATCAGACAAACTTTTTTATCGTGAATAATATATATTTTTCTATGAAATAAATTTTCCTTACGATTCCCAACAAAAATATATCAGCGCAGAAATTACACTCCCTATGCTGAAAAAATTGTTTCGGTCGATCTTTTAAGGAACCACTTCGGACTAATGCCCGCACGTGTTGTGCGATTAATTATTTGCTAATTGTTACTAATTAAGGCAAATAATGAGATGCCACGGGTATGGTGTAGCAAAGGGTAAGTGACGCGATGGGTTGGCGAGGGGTAATCACGAAGGGGGGCATGGACAAGAGGTGAGACGGAAACTGGTGACCGGCTACCAGTTGAGAAGGGTGATTTAGTGAGGGAACAGCAGGCGGCGCCGATTATTTTTGGTTTTAGCCGTGGCGGCCATTATTTTTGGTCTCCCGCTTGCCGCAACTTGGACTCCGCTCGGCCAGAAATTTAGTGTGGCCGAGTTCGAGTGCGCAAAAAGCCCGCTACTTCGGCGAAAACTACGCTGCTATGGATGCCACGAACACGGACGAATTGTAGATTTCACGTGGCACCGTGAAAGACGAACCTGCTGCGGTAAACAACAGGACCTCGCAATTCTGCATCAGCTGCTGGCTAGTTAGCGAATAACGCTGTGTCCTGTTCGTTGTCGTATTAAACACAGAAGCAAGAGGAGATTAATCCTTCCCCGCAACACCGATGTCACGATTACAAAAACTGTTTTCTATGGTTGTGTACATTATTTCTCGGAGAAATTTTATGAAGATTTTTTTCTGGAATTCGTAAGATAGTAAGACCTCGATTAATTAACTTAACATTGGACTCAAATCTGAATCATGCTCCTGGTGGCTAATTTTATTATTTTCAGTAGACGTATTTCAAGCCTTAAGGGACATGTTACTGCACTTCTATTCATATTTCACTAAATAATTCTAAATGAAAGTGACTGCGAACTGCTTGACTTTTTTCGTCAAAGGTATATTGAGAATGACATATCATAAGTGAGATTGATCGGTGCTATCAGAGTCTCCAATAAATCCCAATTGACTACTACTAACTCTAATTTACTTTTTAATTTTTACTAACACTTTTACGTTCAAATATCTCTACAACAAGAAACTCTGCCAGTATTTTTCCATGAACTTAATCTAATTTCATAAAATATTTTTCTTCCATTTGAACCCTCTTCCTCCTGCGTCTCTCATGCTCGAACTATTTCAACATTCATCGGAGATACTCTATATTCTTGCCACATCACTGAAAACAGATAATACCGATTCATCGCGAAAAGAAACAATTTTTTCTCCCATTCTACTAACGAGACACATAGTTACGAGAACGGAAATCCATTAGGGAAGTAATAAGCGATTTTCCGCGAGCGAAGTTGGTGCGCTTTCGCGAAGTTCGCAGATTGCCAAGCATTGCCAAGTGACCGTTTAGTTTGCGGCGCCGAGAATTACATGCTCCTCGGTTCGTTCGATTTAAATTATCAGGTGCTTCGCGGTTCGACGAGCAAATTCTATGGTACCTGCGACGATCGGGCGAGGAGGAAAATGTTGAAGCGCGAGCTAATAGTTGAGGAGCAAGAAAGAGGGTGACGGTGGCGAACGCAGACAGGCAGAGGCGAAGGAAAGGAGAACAGGGGTAGCGCGACGGGAGGAAAAGAGAGAAAGGAAAAATCGAAATACAGGGGAGGGTGAGCGTGGGGGAAGAGGCGCGAAGGTGGAAGAGGGAAACTGAGAAACGAGCGAGCAGAAAAGAGAAACTTGTAAGTGCCGTCTGCAGAATTTTATGGGCTAGGCAGATTACGCGTCTTTGGCCGTCGTTAGCTTCCGATAACGTTCACGTCTTTCGATTTCGAAACTCTGTCGCACTTTTACCGCGCGAGTTTGCACAGGAAATTTCCTTGGAAGAGTTCTACATTCGCGTTCATTGACGATGGGAAATGCAATGTAGTTGAAAAGTTCAATTTTCCTGCGTGACAGTTTCTCTATATGCATACTTATTACAGAATACTATATGAATAGGTAGGAGTTAAGAATAATATTTGTAAGACTATTTATAAGACTACAAATAGTGTTAACAAAAATTGGTAATGTTAATTAGAAACAGCTTTACTTGAAATTAGATTCGTTGGATGCAACCTGATTGAATTTCTGGTAATCAAAATATTAAATGAAAATTCTCATTTTGTCACAGAGATTAATCCTATATATATTTATGGTTGAATTGCAACAAATATAACTGGAATTTATAAAAATCGGGAAGGAGCGTGAAACGATGTAAAATAAATAAAACAGAATTAAAATAAATTTTGTAAATTTAACATTAATACTATAAATAACTTTGCTAGTTTTTAATCAACTGCATAGTATGTGATTAGAAATAGGTTCTTATCTTATGTATACATTTTAGAAAATTTCTACAATAAAACTGCACACTATTCTATAATTACATATTCACATAAATGTCTAAAACTATTTACTATTTATAGCTAATTTCTACAATAAAACTGCACACTATTCTATAATTACATATTCACATAAATGTCTAAAACTATTTACTATTTATATAACTTATTTACATTTACTATTTAGGTGAAACTTATTTTCATTTTTCTCTTAGCTAAACGTACCTAGAATCTACTTTAAGACGAGATCATTGAATTAAATGTACAATCACGTAAAATCTACATTGACAAATCACCATTAGACGCTCCTATACTCAAAAACTAGCGAACCATTTCAGAAATTTCGAAATTTATTAAAATCTCTGCTAAATCCTACCTATGTAAATCTACCGCTCAAGCAGTCAAAGACGAGTCAGACTCCCCACGCTCCAACAAGTAGTAATCGCACCTTTTGTTCAGACACAGACAGAGCGCAGGGCGCGTCAAACGGCAAGAAGCGGAACAGGCAAAAACGCAACAGAGAGGGCAAACGAAAGGAAAAAGTGGAACACAAAACATAGAAACGCTAGATCGAAAAGGGACCCAGAGACGAAACGGAACAGAGAAAGAGCAGATGGCCGACGCTCGGCGCGCACTAATGGAAATTAAATAAAACAGAATCGAAAGAGCTGTAATCAAAATTGCGTTTGCCCGATAGAAAACAAAAAGCCTACGCCAGGTTGGAACGGTCGCCAGCGCGAAAAGCGAGGCAAGGAGAGTCACGCGAAAAGGTTCACGGATAGCGCGGGCCACGGAGGCAGGGGTGCAAAGCGAGGGAGTTTCGTTTCATGGTCGAAGGCCAGGGAAGGGGGAGAGAGAAAAGTGTTGGGACGCCGGCGAAATGGAGGAATTGCTGGAGAGAAACTCGACTGTGGGCCAGAGTTGCGACCGGAGAAATACGTATCCAGTTAGTTTTACACTGTGGCTCCAATTGATTCGGAATCGATTGTCGTTCGAACGGTTCTCAATTGATCGATTACGGAGGGTGCGCCGCAAAGAGGGCTGCAGCCACCCTCACAGGAACCGTGCGCCCTGAGCTCCCAGAGTTTGGCCTATAGAAGGACTTACTCTAAGCCAACGCCAATTGCATCCCGTTTTTTACGCTCGCTTGTTTCGACATGCCTTTACGGTCGCCCAATCCTACACCCTCGCCTCCTCCGCCACTCTTCGCACCCCCTCGCCCATTCTCGCTCCTCTCCACGAGTTCACCTTAATTTCTTCGCCGTCTTGCACGAATTTCTTTCTACGACTTTGCGCTCCTCGTCGACGGTCCCTCCTCCTTTTTTCCAATTTGCGCTACTACTTCCAGGCTGTTTACTCGATGCGCCGCGATCACAGGCTATCGATCGTCTGCTCCGTGCACGAATTTAACTGTATCGTAATAGATTGTTCGATCAAAGGCTAGATGGACGGGGCTTTGAGAGGAATGTTTGTGTCTTGATTGGGCAAAGTCAAACCCGGTATAAATTTGGAAACTTATTTTGGGATGCTTTTCGGGTTTAATGAAACGAGGAAAGTACAGGAAACCATTCCTTCTGTTGGAAATTTCGGTTCGTCATAAATCTAACTACAATATCTTACTGAAATTTCTCCTATTTTTCGAGGAATTACTCAATTTTGGTTAATTTGAGTGATAGAGGGTGTCTAGATACAACTTTCCCAAAATAATCTTTGAGCAATCTTATTTGATTTTGAAGCTCCTGGAAAGAGATAAAATTTTCTTTTTGAACATTCTGATACCTCGAAGACATTGAAAAGTTGTAACAAAATAAACCCTATACAATCAGCAAATTGACCTGTACAACATTATTAGAGTAGCTACTTTGTATGAAATAAAAGTGAATAAAAAAATGAGCAATCCATTATTGTAAATTATTTTCGAGTGAGTTACTTTAGAAGCAGATATCTTCCAATTTCATCCGTAATTCTTCTATTTATCAATCAAGGGATCACGCTCATTTTTCAAACGTGCACAGCAGGACGGGTCGTAGCTTTTTGTATCTCTTTCTAGTACCAAACGAAACATTAACTTTTTCAGTTGCTGGTCTAACATTGTGTTACGTCTTTCACGTTCATTTACAATTTCACTCCTATCTTCCGTGTATTATACTTTAGAGTTAAATTGCTTACTTCTTTTAAGGAAAAACATTGCTAGAAACGTACAGTGACATTGTACTGTTTTAAGACATTAATGTCAGTGTATGTTTTTCATGCTAGCAATCTACATCTGTAATATAAACCTTATCTTTCTCGTGAAGAATTCAAAGAATACTGATCTAGGATCTCCTAACATTTGTTTTACCTAAATAAATTTGTAATGCTTTCAAATAATTTACAAAATAAACACAATTCTATTTGAAGTAATTTTAAATTTACAATATCTTCAAATTTATTTAATGCACATCGTTGGTTGTACAATAAGAAATTTTGATGTTACTTGAAGTATAAGTCAGCTATTAAATGGATCAACTATTAAGAAGAAGAAATTTACCATCTTTGCCTAAAAGAACTCACAATCGTGTTCACTTCATTCATTCCATCGTCAAACAATACAATTTCTAAACACTTGCAATTACAGATAGATCCAATATATTTATGGCTCCCTCAATTTCAGTTCAGATGTTACTGCCTTTCGTTTATTATAGACATTATTACTGAAAGCATGAACCGACTCGATTCTCATCATTAAACGCGTACGACTAGCTTGTCATGATACATGTTAATTAAATCAACTGATGTATACATCGGGAATCCAGCATTGAACACAGACCAACCTTTGTATCTGGTATTGCGTTGTACCACAAGTTAGAACATCAGAAACTTCATCATTTCGAGAGATCAACAATAATTTATCCCTTATTACTGTGGATACAACTTTTGACATACTCAAGTAAGTTAGGTATTTAGGAATCCCCTCGTTCATTAATTTTCGACTGTCTTTTCGACAGAGAGTTATGATTGTACAGTAGCATGGAAACTTAGAAATGTTAATAGAACGTATACTCTCATGTTAATAACATAACTACGAGTGATTAATAAAAGAGAGTAAATTAAACTTTTCTGCACTGCTTAGGTAATTACATGAGAACGTCAATTATTCGAACTGGATTTTCTTCTATCTTTGATATTTAGAACTGTTTGTACTTGGACTACTAAAGATGATACTATAGAGGGATCTCAAGTAAACCTCAAACTATTACTTAGTAGTAGTTTATCAGAAGTTAAATAAAATTGACCATGAATTTTGAAGTTAGTGTTAATTCCAATAACCAACGTCCAACTATATACGCTGCAAATATTATTCAATATGTTTCTATCGCATAAAATAATGGAGACTAGTAGAAAAAGAAGAATACCACACAATAAGGAACGTAATTACTGAAAAACACATTTAATAAGATTAGAATTATGTTCAGATGGAATTTTTAGTGAATATATCAGAATAATCAAAGCCTCTTGAATTTTCCTCGAGATTAAATACAGTAACTATTAATTTTGTATTACAAAAAATCTGTCTTCCATATTAAAAGGACTGCTACGAAATTGTGCTATCCATATAAAGAGTCATCAACTCTTCTAAAGATTTCTAATTCTGAGCCTTCATTCTTCGATCTCAGCTACCTCTCAAACACTTCCTTCGAACACCTACAAAATCATAAAAGAAAAAGAGCCTCGACAAATACCTTACAACAGATCGTTGCTCCTCGTGTAAGACACCAATAGCCTTCCACGATTCAATAATTCAATCTTCTCAAGAAGCGTCAGTCAGAATCGCTTCCCTTTCCCAACGATCCCCTCGATAACTCTGTCGATAATAATCACATTCACGGGGAACGCTTTTTTCCATTCAACCTCCTCTTCAACTGGGGTGAGAAACCGAGGCTCAAAAAACTGTTTCGCGTCGAATCAATTAAGCACAGACAAAGGAAAGGGTCGCTTAAGGCAGCCGATACCACTCGCCACTGGACAGACAATCTTCGAGCAGGATTTTCTCGCGATAAGTGCAAGCCAATCCAGTCGCCTGGCAGTCTTGTAAGACAACGCGCGAGCGGAGAACAAAGGACAAAAGCAGGGGAAAGTCCCTGGGTTGAGGGACTCGACTGAGCCCGGAAATAATGAAAGGGTGTTTATTCAGAATTAGGTCCAACCCCCGGTGGTACCCCCATAGTCCATCGTCCGCTCATTCAGACAAATTAGCCCGGCGGCGGCCCTTTGTAGTTTCGGGATTCAAAGCGCGTGTTACTCTTACCCTAACGCATTCGTGTTGGCACAGCTCTTCAACACTTCATTTAGACAGTGCTCGCGCTGCTTTCGCCGAAAGAATGGAAAGGATCCGCGAGTCTACGTTTCAGTCGGGCATATCGAAGCAACTGTGTCCTTCCACTTCTTTTTACTTTAGTAACGTTTCTGCGTTTTTACTGTTTCATTTCGTTGAAGAGATCTGATGTGCATCGAGATTTGGCGAGCTAGAAAGGCTTGTACGCGATCTAAATGAAGGAAGAACTTCTGAGAAATAGGTAGTAGGGTTTTGTCTTTGGTAGTTTCTTTGGATTTCTATAATGGAGTACCTAGCAATGAAATAGAACTATGTGCTTCGTGAGGAAAGGTAGAAATACGCGTAGAGTACTTTTAGTACTATATAGTAGGTACTCTTTTAACTTAATTTTATTTTGCACATGACGTTCTTCTTTCTGCTTGCAATAAGAGTTTAAATTCGTACCAATAATAATGCTTGATAGTCTAGTTACTAGTACCTAGTTTCACTTCTTTCAAAAAGAGATAGCGATTTTTTTTAAATTTGTAAATACTGTCTTTTAGTGTCTGATTATCGATTTCAATATCCAGTGAATCCAGTAACTATTTCATCGTCGATGAATTTAATTATGAAATGTATGCGACTAGCCACACATATGACCACATTACGTACGAAACTGTGCAGACATCTGTGCTCGTAGGCACGTATAATTTCCATTCTGCGCAGATACCACAGCACGAATTAATTTAACGACTCAAATACGCTCTAATTCTATTGGTTGAATATATATGACGAGCTGATAACGCATAGTCATAAACGTTACGTAATAAATTAATATTGTTTCTATTACATTTTTTTCTTAAGTAAGAATAGTAAGGTAGACTGAGGGCAGTTAATACTTTTCAATTTCTTTTTATTATTTCATTACGACCTATCAAAAATTATAAACAGTTTGCAAAGGTAGTATGCAATTCAATTTGTATAGCTTCGTAAACTTTTATCAGAATCTAATATAATCATATATCATAGAACTTGCATTTTATATGAATTCAGCTCATCCTCCTAGACACTAAATCGATTACATCTATGAAATGAGAAAAAATTAACAACCTGAGAAACATAATTCTGTCTTAGCAGTGATAAGAAATTTAGCCTTTGATAAAGATACTGAGATAATTTCTATATTACCCTATGAGTCGTGAATAATTGAAAAGAAACGCTAATTCAAACCCTTGACTCGATCTAATTAGTATTCCAATACAGAATGCTTAATATGTATTGCTACATAGGTCAGAATTGAATTGGACGTACTACCTAGGGGTTCCGTTTACCGCTATTAATAATTGTTGCTAATCAATCTAACCAATCACTGTCAAACGGAATCAGTAAGCTTCTTGATTTAATAGAGATAATTACACGGTTTCACCTATAAACGTTACCACGTAACTGATAGAAATATTGATCAGACGTCAATCCAGAATCAGATACTATGATATCATTCATCAAATTTGAAAAGACATTTTCGTTGAATCAAACTTTTTCAAGTTTATATGTTCAATTTTGGTCACGGAGCAGTACCTACAATTGATTGATTGAAAAATACCAATAAAGTATTTGTATAGAAAATGATCGACCATTTTTCTTTACTAAAATGAGAGAAAAATGAATTGTCTTCCAGATGAAGGATGGGAGAAATACTAAAAAATATTAAAAAATAAAGTACTTGTAATGTAATGATAGGCCTGATATTAAAACGTTCGAGTGAATTTTCTTACTGATTTGAAAAAAGTAGATACTATAAAATTCTTCATTTTATATAAAAAAATATATAGTATTGATTTCCATATCAAAATATGTTTTCACTCCCATAACATTTCCATAACTTTAATTTCTAATACATATTTTCAATGACCTTAGTATTCCACTTCAAAAATCCAAGTTTTTTTAAATAGTAGTTCACATTTATGGTTTTTAATACTCTACTATAATGTTTATCATTATATTATCCTGCACTATTATATACTATTATATTTATCATTTAAAATAAACATAAAGGGAAGATCATAAAAGTAGTAGTTAACAACCGTAGCATGCGAAGGTTGCGGATTCACGAAAGTTGTCTGTGCGTAATTACAGGAGACCTCGCAAAATTCACACTCTCCTCGTCAAGCTTAAGGTTAGAAATGTAATTACAAATTGCATCCTTCCACGAATCTGTGTTAGTTTTCACCGTGATTCATGGAATCTGCATTCTGTTCATGGCATCATATTAATGCACACCGTTCCTTCAGCTACACTTGAATTCGTCCTTGATTATTAGATTCGTTGCAACGTCAGGAAACGACAAATTGTGCCTCAATATCGTTGCAACGCGAAATCTAAATTTAATGCAGTTCAAACTTTTGGATTGATATTATTTATTACTTTAAATATTATTCTTCATTCTGATATTAGAAGAAATGAATAAATTTGTGAAAACACTAAACAACATTATTTGAATAGTGCACCTACCTAAATGTTAAATATCGGTTGATAATTATTTCTTTAGAAACTACTCACAATGGCAGTTAACTTGTAGTGATAATTTTTTTTCTTATACTAAACTCAACTGTAAAATTATATACACATATGATGGGACATCTTATACAATTTTTTACGCAAATCAAAATTCAAAAGGTACTCACCATTCTGAAGCTGGGGTCCGATATCAAGATGCAAGGAGTTCAACTTCTGGCATGTGTTGTTCCAACATCAAAAGACACGTGGAAAAAACTACAAACAAATTCACACACATTGTTCAAATTTCACGTACACTTTCCTTGGATTAAAAATTCTTAACAAGACTAAAAGGAAAACCATCACTTCTACATTAATAAGTTACAACACTTCGAGCGATACTAATTATTCTGAATAATTCTTTTCGACATTAAAAAGTCACATGTACAGCCAAACACAATGAAAAAAATAATTTACTAAATTTATTCTCTGTTGATGCAGCTTATATGAAAATTATTTTACTATGAGTTCACAGAAACTACGTCTCAGTAATGTCAACAACCAATCTCTAAAAACATTTCTCGGGAAAGTTCTTTACCCAGTCGCGACGGAAACAGTACTAACTACTCGAAGTTCTCTTCGACCTTACAGGGTTGTTAGTAGTTCTCGAAACTTAGGGTACACAAAAACTGTAAACATGTACGAATAGTAGGGGAATCGGCTCAGGAATAGAACTATAGGTTTCTCCTGCGTAACA
This sequence comes from Calliopsis andreniformis, assembly GCF_051401765.1. NCBI lineage: Eukaryota > Metazoa > Arthropoda > Insecta > Hymenoptera > Andrenidae > Calliopsis > Calliopsis andreniformis. Next base: position 8,518,846 of record NC_135073.1, on the reverse strand, counting down.
TTTATGACGAGATAAAGACAGAAAATAATACTCGAAATTCACGATTTATAAAATTATTTTTGCAAAGTTAATAAAAAATTTCCTATATCACATAATAATTTAATTACACCAAATTGTGTAAACTGCACGTTCTTCGATCTCTGAAAGAAGACTGTTATGATTATTTAAGCATTGAACTAGATAGCAAAAAGATGTTTGAAGGACATTCCGACTTTGTACAAACTTTCTTAAATACTAAATGCACATTTTCCTGCCTAAATTCAGTGCAAACTGAACCATAGGTCATTTAGCAGATAATATGAACACGACAACCGAAATAAAGCTGCTTTATAGCGTCATTTAGTAACAGCTGGCAGCAGCGACAATAGTATTATTCCGGTGCATCTAAAATATGATATGCGCTTATGCTGGCCTTGATAAAAGAAGAAAGAAGAGTTAAAGTAGAGAGGTAGTATAAAGTGTAACGAATAACGCTGCTGTACACGTATTGGCATCAAAATTTTCACAACATTTTTACCCAAGGATTCGCGAGAAGTTGTTTGCCATTTCAACGCTCTTTGTCTTTGTACTTGAGTTCGTTAGAGACCAACACTTTCGGAGATTATCACAAGTTAAGTAACGGAACTAATTAAGAACAAACTTAAGGGTTAAGTTAATTGTGTTTGCCACTTACGCTGTGTGCTCGAGGAATAAACAAAAGAGCCTTGAGGTTTGCTAAAATTGATATAGACATTCTTTTCTTTCTATCTAAAATGAATTGACTTTTGTAATTCCAATGAAATTCGTTTCACTTTGTATACTGGAACTACTAACGATGTTAACATTCACTATTCTGCTTTTATATAAATTGTACCAATGCTTTTCCTTTATTTTGCTTCGCTTTGGACACTGGCCAAGAGGCAAGGAAATTTCTAAATAGATCGGTAAACGCCATAAAGTCTTCGGTTCAATGGAGTGGATCACGTCGATCCATTAATCTCGAGAATTAAAGGAAAATTAATTACAGTTACTGCAGCTCGACTGAACTGTAATATTGAATGATGAACAAGAAAGAAAAGAGCTGAGGTAGTCAGGAAATCTGCAGTAGATGAAGAAGAATCCACATTATAGAAATAGATCCGCGAAGTCCATTAATCTTCTGAATTTGTTGATAATGTTCATTCAAAGTTAAGAGTAAAATTATTCAAGAAGTATTATACTCATGTAGCTGCATAAAACTGATTTTGTGCATTTGAAATAAAATTTAATAATGAACCTAATATCACAGCGACAAAACTATTACCTTTTGACACCCTTGTGGAAAACTAGAAAAAATATAGAATTGCTGTGTCAAATCTAATAATTTCTTTTTCTCTTTTATCGATAATCTGACAACAATCTTCCACATTTCTTTGATAACGATTCAATTTACTTACTCATATAAAATTCACACACTTACAAAGTTATGGGAGCCAAAGGTACATTCTTAACTACTGTGTGCAAAGAAATTAATTAAATTGTATTTATATATCTGTGTAATAGCTACTGACAAATTGATTCTAATAAATCAAGCTAAAAGGGGAACAGAATAAAAGATAGAGACACGTTTAATTAATCCCTATTCGTACCCTGCTTGAGCACTCTCGTTAGAGCTATCTAGGAAACAAACTCTTGCATTCTCAGCTTCGTTAAAATTGACTGGGAAATGTTGATTGGGGTTTTATTAGACAGGAATCGACAGGTTGTTCGAAACGAACACGAATCTATCCACCCTCCATGGGACACCTCTCTTCAGTTCACCCCCTACTCGTTTCTTCCTGTGCCCCCGGCGAGACAGGTTAAATATTCAGTTCCGGCAGGTTAAAGATTCGAGGAGGGTGCGGCTAGGGATGTCGCTCGCCTTGCGTTACGTCTTCTGTAAAGGAACACGAAAATCCGTTCCTCGTGAATTACACCGACGGCCTGTCCCATCCGTTATCCAAGTCACCCCCATTTCCCGGTAATTAACTATCAATTCGTTGGATCGGGGCTCGGGGACCGGTTATATTTTCAACCTTGCTTGCCCACTATCTTCTAGACCGGTCCATTAAACCATACTGACTGCTTCATCTATGGTGGTGCACTGGAGTAAGGGAAAGCAATCCTTCAAGAAAGGATAGATCGAATCTGAGAAATGACTGTTTATCCACAATTGATTTTCGGGAGACAACATGAAATAATTTGTGATTTGATTTTTAATTAGTGATAAGGAGAGCTGCAATATATATTTATATTTCATTATATCATGAATACCGCTTTTTAATTCCAGCTTTTTACTAGGCAATAGGTATACTATACATTTTTCATATATACAACATTTTTCAAATTTCTGTGATAATTATAAATTCCCATCTATTCCATTTACGAAAGCAAAGGGCACATAAATATCATCAAGAATAAAAATTCCCATATTTGTCTTCCCAAAGGGAATCGCATTTATTATTGTCACGGCTTGATGGCAAATTCCATTAAAACATTGCACAACATTCAGACAAACGATTATTGAATTGATCAATTAAACAAAAATCATCGAAGCTGCCCATGATTCTCGATGAATCGTCACAGAAAATACACGCCTGTGCGTGTGATTTTTTTATTGCTCTTGGTGCCTGCTACTCTATCTTTATATGCAGACTTTCGCGAGTATTGGCAAGCTGGACGATGTATAAAATATTTTACTTTTTAATCTCCATTTAGGGTAATTCTATTAACGCGGTAATTGTATTGGCGCGAGCAGAAATCCGAGCCTCTTAGTATTCATGATACGTCATTCAGATTCATATTTAAAACGTACGGCATGCTGGCACCGTTAAATAAAACGAATGCATGCTGCAATCGGATTAAATCCGAAATCATAATTGGTTTACAAAGCCGAAACGAATGCGTGCCCATTTGCAGATTTTTAATAACACACGTAGATAAGTGATTCGACACTGTGTTTCCATTTAAACACAACACGGATGCCATCCTCGGCAAATTTTACTACATTAATGTTCCCTTCCTTTTTATTACGATAATCATGGCAATTTGTTACCGCAATGTTCCTTTGTGCATTTCCTATAATAGTACTGCTAGTTATTCATCCTATTATAACCACTTCAAACAAAAAGTGAAAGGTTACAAGACAGTTTCATGCTGCAGAGAACAATTTAAGAAACAGCACATATCATCTGATTTTAATTTGTAGTGATAAAGGTAAATTAAAGTAGCTAAATAAAAATATTGATACAGGTAAGTATTTAATTAATCTAAAAGCCTGCATTCCACTACTAATTTTTACTCGATTATAACATCATCATGTGACTGAAATAAATAACTTTATTAATAAAGTATAAGTGTTCTTTTTATAAAACATATGAAGAAATTCTTTGCTAACTATTTCATAGACTACTTACAAATACACGAGAAAACGAGATAAACTCTCCCCCATTCCCCTTCCCTCATTCTTCATTCACGGTATATTTCATTGGTTCATTCGTGCATATACACAGACATGGGTTCATCGAACGGAATCACTTCAACTTCCACGAGCACGCCTTTTTCACAAAGAGGAATATGGTAGAAGGGGGATGGAGGAAGGCGACCGTTCTTCTTAACGCACGAAAAATCTCGATGATTTGTGCGTCGCATCTGCATTTTAATTACTCTGAATAATTCTCTGCATAATCTTAATCCTGCGAACTTGCTGAAGTTACACTTAATTCTTTGCGTCTCGATTTTCCCTCGAATCACCCTCTATTTCAGATTCACAGCGGTCAATTTCGTTGATTGTGATTACTTGAGAATTATTATCAGCACCGTGCTTGAATCATCATCTGCTGTTCAAAGTTTCTTTCTTTTTAGTTATAAAAATTATATAGAAGTTGGTATAGCAAGATAACAGGAATATACATATGATAACAGAATAACTGAATCACGAATACAGCGTTGTAAGTAGAATTAGACTGAATGTGGTCAGACACACGAAGCGTAAGAACCTGGAATATTACTCATTTGCTATAAGTGATATTTTAAATAAATAATCGAGACGAGTATATATTTCCTTGTTAATTGAACTATTAATTACACGATATTCACAAAAATGAAAAATTCTACGGAACAAAAGCGAAAACTATATTGTGCTACGACATGTAACACAAATATGATACAAACGTACCATCTAAATTGGTAATATAAATTGACATTAATATTTCTTTCTCGCGCTTAAACTTTCTCTGGGAGGGTACTTCTTTCCCTTTTTTTTATTAACCAGCTGCATTTATCACAGTCCAGAGGATGGATGAGTCTTGACGGCGCAACCCCAGCGCCGTTACGTTATTTTTTCCCTCGGCTGAATATTTGTCTCTATCCAACGAAGAAAGGGTTGGTAAGCGGATCGCGGCAGAAGGGTGTCAGTCGCTTATTAAAAAACCCCTTTGGTCTTAAACACCAGCCTGCCTTTGTCCCTTTCTTCTTTCCGTGACAATGCACAATCATTAAGATTCTCCCCTTGAAAACGGCACTAAGTAGACGATAAAATTGCAAATCCACAAAACACGTAGGCGCTCATATTTTCAATTGGACAAACGCAAAATTATCGTCGAAACGTTGAACCTTGGAATTTGACAATTTATTCACGCGGTTTCTAGCGCAAGCACCATCCGCTCGCTAATGTGTTTTTACGTTTAACGCAGTCACCACTGGGCAAAGTCAGGAAACAGAATTTACGGTAATCGCGGTGATTTTAAGTTGCGATTTCTATAGCTTCCGCGATCCATATGCGCGTATTATCATTAAGCCACGTTTAATAGTTATTGTAATGAATAGGATTAGTAAACAACGATCACGGATTTCGGTTCAATTCTGCTTCAGCGATCTGCTAAATGCCGAAACGCGGAGATACAATTATTTGTTAATGCGTGCGTTATTACACAAAGAACGTTACGCGTGTTGCGTTGCGCGAGTAAGGGAAATGCAAACGGTGTGTTATTTAGATATGCATAATACAGAAATGCTTAGTGTATCTTCTATCCCAGCTGGGCATTGTTTAAATAGTATTTTCATTCAAAAGAAGATTTGTTATTCACGAATATATAAATGAGTTTTCATTCGAACATAATTTATACAAAAAATGCATGTACTTTCATAACGTCTAACTTTGTTTAAAATTTCTATCTACTATTTTTCTTTGACTTTAAAACATTAGAAGTTATGTACTAAAGACGATTTATAGTCAACGTCGATCACACTTTTAGCTCATAACCATGTCAAATGTATAAGAATACCAGAATAAGGAAAAGTGGAATAGCCAATCAATGTACAAAATTAATAATATATCAACTATACGCAAGCTTATAGAAAAAATTTCAAAAAATTACGTATTTTAATTCTCTTAAAAAAGTTTCAAAGTATTCCCCTATCACTTAGATTTTCTCCCAGGACAGACCATAACCCCAGCTCACCTTGAGGAAAGGCGAAGAGAAAGAGCGCAAAGATAGTTTATCAGGAAGAGGATAGCAGTAGGTGTGTCCCGCGAAGTGGGTACCTATAATATAATATTAACCCTGCGAAGGAGTCTCGGTTCAAAACTTGTGCCTGCCTAATCGGAAGAAGTTCGCGCGAAGTGTGCTCAGAGCACATCTTACCTCGTCTCCTTCATCCTGTCCTTTGTATTAACAGTCATTCCACCCTTCCACGTGTCTCCCGTGCAGGTTCCCATCCTTCCCTCCATGTCTTTCTGACGCAAGGAAGCGAGAAACCAGAGAGGACGTTCGCCCTTGGGCGACGACGCTGTACCTCTTGACTTCAACCAATGCGATACATTGCGTACTTCTGCGTACTTTCGTCTGCTGTGTGTGACACCGCGGGATCTATTCGAATCTTTTGCGGTTTCGTCGAGATTAAGCGGAATTTCGAGCTGGTTTTGCTATTTATCGCGACCGCGATTACGCTGGCTCGTTTCACGGGGAAATCCCACAGAAGCTGGGGCTGAGGATGGGACGTGCGCTGGCATTAGACCGAGTGGAAAATGAATTAGATTTTCGATGTTTTTCTTTGAATGTTTCATTGTGGCATGCAGTTCAGTGTATGGGGTACCAAGGTTGGGGTTTTGACATTTTGAGAGATTTTGTGGGCAGAAAAAAGTGGAGGTTGTTGAAGAAATATGTAGTTAATTTTTTATTCATTAAGAGTAGGTGAATTTAGACTTAATTGTATTGGACGAGATTCAACATTGGAGTAATAGTGTTATTTATTAGAGTAATAGTGTTTCTTCAATTTATGATACTCTTCATTCGTGGTGTACTATACGTTCATTTATTTTTCAACAACAGTTCTTCATTTTAAGTATAGAAAAAATCTGAAACTACAGTTTTTTAGAAACACTTACTTTATGAGAGTAAATAAAGTCTTGAATTTATGTAGTAATTAATCGAATGGAATTTCGAAAAGGATCTTCTAAAACCTTAAATATTGAAAATATAAATGTTCTAAATCGCATCAAATTTATTTCTGAATACACTACAAGTTTATAAACGAATTCAAGAGTTCCAAAAATTTCAAAAACTTGTGAATACTTTTACACCAATCTATTCAAACCAAAGATCACACAATATACCATTAATGCCAGAACTACTGAAATTAATCGACTCATGATGATACATTCTCTATTCCCTCAAATAATATTTAGCCTACAGCAAAACTGCTATTCACAATACATCTGACAAAGAATATAGGTAACAGAAGCACTAGAAGTCAGACGCATACATACTTGACATCCCAACGTCAGTGGTATTCATTTCGAGCACACGGCAAAATACCCCGGCCACACTTAATTGGATTAAGAAACCGGAAATTCTGGGTGCATTTGGTATGCCGACCGCGGAGTGCAATCGGGTTGGACGACAGCCTAATTCTCGGGGGCCGAATGCCTGACGATAGGATGAGGAGAGATCGGGTTAAACGAATGATGTTTGTCGAAATCAAGCAATCAGCCTCACCGAACCGAGCGAAAGATTATTTTTGGCAACTGGAAGGAAAAATTAAACCGCTCAACCCCCCTTTGGCTCTCCTCCCGTCAGTGAGTGACATATGTGTTCTCTGTTTCTGTGTCTGGCCAACCCCGTCGGAGGTCTAAAGCGAAGGAAAGTCCACGGGTCGGTCCGCTTGACCGAGTTACCCAACAGTTTGCGCCGCTGATGGAATAATAGTCCATTTGGGATGCACGTGCTGTCGCAGTATCCTCCTAAACTCGTCGCGCCGCAGTTCTCTCCGCACGTATTTACATGTTTCGAACAATTAATATTTATGCCCGGCCGCGTTGCATCCCTTGTACGCTTACACTCGAGTGCTCTTTCGACGCCTGATGTTCTGGTCTTTGAGAGACTTTCATGGTGCGTCGAGCCTACATTCAAATCATCTTAGTTTCCTACATACGGCAGCTTAAAGTTTTAAATACGTCCTTCAAATACGTAATAAAATACTCTGAGTGAGATTACGAAGTTGAGTAATTTACAGACTTGCTTCTATTAGGGAATAGATGAATGATGGAAACGTTTAAATAGCTACGCGTGAAATAACATATGGATTTGCAGGAAATAATTTTGTTTGGTTTTATTAGCACTAGCGAGTCAAAGAACTACTTAAGAAGTGCATTTTTGGTGCATAAATTAATAAACCCAGCAGAGGAGAGCCGAAAGAAAAATTCTTACGTTCGTACTTTAATCTAGTATGAATATTCACGGTAAAACAACAAATTCCAGTAATTAAAAAACTAAAGGAGCTAACGTTCTTTTTAAGCCACCTTTGTGTTTAAATCCTAGTTAATATTTGTTCTTCAGGTATTACAGCAGTGCTAAGCAACATATTTTCATTTATTATTTTTTCCAGATGCAGTTTCCTACGTTTATCCGAGATAACTTTTAATTTGAAATCTCTTTGAGCTTACGTAGTTACTTGTGCTGCTATACTGAGCACTCAGAGGTCCTACATAAACAGATCTCTGCACGTACATTACAGTACTCAGGGAAGGAAGCAACGCTACGTTATAACGTTAAATAATACGAGGGTAAAAAAATAAAAGACAGAAAAATATGCTTTGTGCTTCGTAGCAAAGTAACACTTTACGACTTTCTGCAACGTATAACATTGTTTCATCTAAATGCTTTGGGAGAACGAAGTTACCAAGTGTCACGTCATTATGTCATTATGTCATTATATCGTTCCTTATGTCGCGGATGTTTCTGTCATAATAAATACTGGCGATTGCATTCAGTAATTTATCAGAAAATGGCATACAAAATGTCATTGAGGAAAATTGAAACTTTATAACATAAATACTTGTTACACTTGCTTCTATTTGCACATGAAATAAAATAATATGAAATTACATTTAACCTACATTCCCCATTTATGTAACTTCTTTTTTCAAATTTAATTTACTGCAGAAGAGTTGGCGCACTCTTTACAGTGTCATTTCCTTGGATTGATTGGTTCCTACACAATTGAATTTTAGTAAATTTAAAGATTGTGTACGCGTAAAGAAAAGTAGAATCATTAACGGTTAATTGCTGATGCAATTATACCTCTGAAAGTGTATTCCATTGTGAGTATGAATAGCCAAGTTACAATATGCATCACGAGTACAAATCAAAAGTAAGCACAAGGGGAACTTTACAAGTCACTTGTTTCAGATGTATGCAATGTCAAGGTGTGGAAACTTCTCAATCTAAAGAGCTCTTTGAGAAGAGGGTTGAAGGACAAGTGGTGAGTGCTTTGAAGCAACCCGTAACATTTCAATGTAAACAGAAGAAGAAGTATTCGAGGAAAGAGCAATACACGTAAAGAAATTTAAAAATACTGTACTTGAAAAGGGTTACTATATTTATATTCCGATATAGATAAAAAATATGAAATATAAAAAAAAACAACGAAAAGTAGAGAATAATGGGGTAGTAAATAAATTGGAAAGAGAAAAATGCAATAATCCAGCATTACATAAACAGTGTCACCAGAAAAATAAAAAATTGATTCCTGAAATTTAACAGAATCTTCATAAATAAGCTAAAAGATTTAAAAAGCAGCTACGTTCACTAAAACAATTCTCGATATAGGTACTCACTTTCCTAAAGAAAGCTCTCGAGACCTAAAAAGAGAACAATAAACTTCAAAAATGTACTATCCGCGCCACGCGATAAATACTTGCTTACTCAAGCATCATCAACACCCATATGCATATCTAATCAAACACATCCCTCGAACCCCGAAAAACTGAACAAACACTCGTAGTTCACCTCCTCAGCTCTAAAAACCCATAAACCCTCTCGCCACCCTCGAAATTCACCGACTCCTGTAACGCGCACGTCTGCGGATTAGCCGCGCCATAAAACACATCGCGTTACAGAACAGAACGGTGCATATTGAAAAAGAGGGGGCGTAAGATAGGAACCAAGAGAGGAGGACGGGCGTTCTTATACGATCCAGTGGCCATAAATACTTCAGCACTGACGCGCGCAATATTAAAGGTGCGAAGGCTATAGGCGGGAGCATCATCTGAGCACTCGACGAGCGAGCAGCAGCTAGCCGTGCCCGCTCGTACGCGCACGCCTACACGCGAACAAAGGGACTTAGCAGAAGATTTATGTTGCTTACCTTCGCCTACCGAAGGCGCGAACGTTTACTCTTGTTCCACGGGAAATCATTTACTCGCGCATCGATTTCCCCTGTATCCGACGCGCTCTCCACCCTGCTCGGACTTTAACGATTCATTTGCGACGCGCGCGTCCCCGACCAGCCCCCCGTTCCACGAGCTGAAATGAACGAGCGCAAAGGGGGCGACGGAGAACTCGTAGGTGGTCGTTGCGCGAGAATACGAGCGCGGCTGGTTATTAGAGGAACGGCGCAACGTTTTTACTTCTTCTCCCTTGATTCTGGTACGCTCGACTTCCGTGACCCGCTATGCAGACCGGAGGCCACTCGCGCGCGGAAATTTACGGACGCGAATAGGGACAAGCTGCAGAGATTACTTTGCTTTTTTAGGTGGCTACTTGCCGGGTGAGTTATTGTTCATCCGATGTAGCGATTGCGTTTCAAATTCCTCGCTATTACGCGGACGGACGATCTGAACGCTCGAAATTAAGGAAGTTTGGCTGGGTGTACTGAGGCTCGCGATTATGAGCGCATGGGTGTTGCGTTTCTTGCGTAAAGGTTTGAGTTCTTGCAAGGGTTTTGTTACTTATGTCGTATGACTTAGAATTAGATGTTAATTATTTTTTTCTGTTAGTTATTTGCTGAAGAATCTAATAAACTCCTTATGTAGTTTTTAAAATTTGTCAAATATTGTACTAGTAATTCTAGTATTCTAGCAAAATGCACATTTGCAATTCTACAATTTTTTAATTTTATCACTTTGCTATTCAGATATTGTACTGTATCATTAGTTTTCTCATTTAACTTTTAGTCCCTTTACCATGTTGACGTCTTGCTATTTTATTAATTTTATTATTCAAGTATCTCTCCATTCCAGTATTTTATCAGTTGACATTTTTCACAAAATTCAACAATATTTTTCTTTCATAGCATTATACATTTGAACTTTAATTTACTTTTCAACACTTCGATAATATATCATTTTTTGCAACGTATCTCGCAGAATTATTCGAATCACCAAAAGCAAACGCTCCTGTTTTTTTTAATAATGAGTATGCTGTTATGTGTACTCGTAAGACGCTTCATTAATTCATACTAATGATTTAGCTCCCTCCATTCAAAGGCAAAGGTACTCTGCCTATCTTTCAATTATTCACTCATTAACGAGTATTCTTCGAGCGACAGTAACAAATTATATACAAATATAGATATTTATACTGATCCTGTCTGCGCTGCGCGCCAATAAAATCGCTTTATCCTGCATCGATTTGGTTTTTCGTGGCTTACGCGCCTACGCTCTACCAGACGCGGATGCTGACTTTAAAACGACAAATTGTATTTACCTTCTACATGGTAAATATCTCCCGTCGCGGTAAATATTCATTAATTGAAACGCGCTGGGTAAACGAGAAGCAAGTTGATTTGACAACGACGAAACGAATATATTAATATCCGTTACTCTTTGTAAAGGAGCGAATTGTTGCTTCATATCACACCTTTGCTATGCATTTTTATATCCTAAGCATTAACAACTGTTTTATTTCAAATTGATAACGCACAGTTGCGTATCGAGTTTTTAAATTATTGTGAAATGATCTAAGGCAGGTATGAAAAGGAGATAGTTTGAGTAGATACAATTGGTATTGTTTTCAGAATACCAGTTTTCAGGAGATTTCAGAATTTATTTTATATCTGAAAAAAATTGATAATAGATCTATATCAGACTACATTTTTTAGTTCTTAAATAATTTTTGCATCTCTTTCTCATTAAATAATTCAATAACTTTTATATAAAGAATTCGTAATAGGAATATAATTAAAGTCAAAGATAGTAAAACAAAGAAAGCTTCTTACACTCCAATTTGTAATCTTATTTAAAATAAAAATAAATTACTAAACCACAAAAAGGAGTCAGCGAGATATATTTATTTAATACCACGAATATATTAGTCTGTCGATTATTGACTTTGGTTAACTGTATGATTTGTACTAGTTCAAAATTTCGCATTAACGATAGTGTCCTGTAATGGTTGTAAATATATTTAACTACAGGTTATTCATCCGCGCGGGGCATTTTAATACAGAACTAATGTCTAATTTATATTACGCAATTGTTGACTTAAAGTTATGCATTGTTGGTAAGATAACGTAACAATGGTGTGTTCATTTACCTGAAAACACAATTTAGATCTTAATCAGCCGATAAATCATACGTTGTGTATCAGTACGCGATATTGCTATCGCCTACACCTATACAATTCAATATTCTTATTTCCTCATCGTATCACTTATCTCAAACGAATGCGCATTAGGTTTTGAAACAAAATATTTTCAAATACTTCACGAAATAAATAATCTATCAAAGATATGTTATCGTTTTTATACTATATCTACTACGTCATTTAAATTCTAAATTACAGAGTTACGTGAAACATTATTATAAGTCGTAAGTAAATTGCTTTACCATTGCAAAAATATATATCGGGTTACCATTGCCTCCAGCTGCTCCAAATAGTTATATTTTTAAAATATCTAAGAGTGTCCTAGAACTGGTGATACATGATTCTATATGCAAAAATAAATCGAAAATGTGGAATACAATTTGTTGATATCGTGCTTCGTTTGCAAGAAAATTAAATTTCAAGTTTAATCGAGTGCAAGTGTTCTGAAGTATAGTTTTGGTTATTTAAGCGGTTCGCGGGGAAAGAGGAATGCTTCTAACTTATCGTGGAGACAGTCAGTAATCAGACTATGAGCATTCCTCTTACCCTGTGTACCCTCCAAACATCATTAACTATACTTCATATACTTCACACTACAGTTTGTTCGAAAACGAAGCACAATATCAAAAAATTTTATTCTATATTTTTGACATATTTTTTTATGTAGAATTATTCCCTATCCGCTTGCACTACCAGTTCTGGAACATCCTGTATGTGCCCCACACAGATGAATAATTACACTCAGTGCACACCACATCAAACAAATCTTACAAACCCTCAATTATAGTATCGCTACGTCGATCAGAGGAACTCATGTCATTCGTAATTCATTCCACGATTCATTTGCCCAAGGACAAGCACTTTGTACAATTCAGAGGTCGTATAATGCGCGTGACGGGGCGTCCTTCAGCCGAATTGTTCTATTTACCCATCTGCCGTGACAGAGGCTCGGAGGCCATCATCGTTTCGGCGACAAAGAAAAAGGAGCAGGGAAAGTGAGGTCGCAGCGGAAAGCGAGAAAGCAGGTGGTAGGAAGGGAAAGGGGTAGAAAAAGGACGAAAGGAAAAGAGAGGAAAAAGGTATCCCGCGAGGAGGTAGTTAACTTGATTAATCGCATATTTATGTATCAGCCCACTTAACCGAGCCGGTAGCTTTCTTCTTAAGCTCCGACCTGCTCCTCCTAGTGGCAGCCCCTGTGCACTACTACGGTCCCAAGCTCCGCCTTGTCTTAACGTTGAAATAATGCAGGCGAAATAAGGTCGGCTAAAATGTTTAGAGAACTAAGCGCGGTGCCGTGCCTTAAATCACCGTCCGACGACGTCGACTTTCTCCCCAACTCTGCCATTCTCTTTCTCTTCCTTCTACTTTTCTCCCGCCTACAGCTTTTTTGCATTTTTCCATCCTCTTCCTCTATCTGTCCCCCGCTCCTTCTCCTCCTTCGTCGTCCTTCCTTCCCACCACCCTTTTCCACCCTCCGCTTCACTCCCGTTCCCTCATTTCATTTCTCCGACTCTCTCTGTCGCTCTCAGCCTCTTTTCAACTCAGGCATCCGCCCCCACACCCACTTTGGCTTCCCTCGCGACGAAAGCTCTGAAGTTTAAAAAGCTCGACGAACCTCCGGCCTGGACCACCCCATTCCCAGTTCGTGAGGTATTAGCGGCTGGATACGAAAATTAATTAAGGTCCTTCGGCGTAGCACCGCGACGCAGGCATCGCCGACAGACGACCTTTCGTCATCGTCCACCCGCCGCGCGATACGCTCGGCGAATGCAGTCGGGAATTAGTGCGGGGAAAAAGTTACGAGTGACTTAATCCGATTTCTCGTCGATCAAAGATTCGAGTCGTATCGTTTGATACAAACTCATCTGATTAATTGAATTTTTTGGTTGCCTGGATGTCTATTGGTAGATTGGTAGTTGCGACGGTCTGCACTATACAGCAATACTTCGATGATTTCATGTTACGTGTTTGGTTTAGTCTTTTGACTATTAATTCGTATTTCATGCGCTTATTCGTATTTCATCAATGTAAGTTTCAAATATTGTAAAGGTAAATTCGTGTCTGTCATAGTCGTTTGAAAATGAATTGAGAGGTACAGAAAAAGCTGTTTTAGTTTAGTTTAGTAATTTTACTTTCTGATAACTCGTGCGTTAGTACATAAGTTTGATTATTGAGATATGAATTCTTTGAAATATTAGTAGATGGAAATATAACTTGAAGAGAAATAATTTTCGTTATAATTCATGGTTGGTGTCATGAATTTCGAATGCATGGGAGTGGAACAGCAAAGTCTCTACAATATACGAAACTAATGAATCGACGTCCAAGCGTCTGTGTTTCTGGAACGCAATTTGTTGGGAGGCAAAGTTAGGCAAGAAGTATTCAAATATAGTGTTTAATATTCAACGATAATTTACAACTAAATTGTAGATTTATTTTACAGTCCTTTATGAACGTCGCTTTTTTCGTACATACCATTGCATTTAAATTAGCCACTTTTATTTTATGTTGTGGCCACTGTTTCATACACACAGTTTAATAAAACGATAATAAAATGTTTAACGAGTAGTCATGTGGGAAATGATATGATATTACAGTATAGACTGCTCGTGATAGTTCAACATTGTATGTAATACTGTTCATTATGAGCACTAAATCTAATAAAGGATTATGAGATTCTGAATGCACTTGCTGTCGAATGTACCTACAGTAAAGTTTAATTAATCACAATTTTATCATTCCAATTTACTATTAGTTGTTGGTAAAATCGATTATTGATTATTTGTTGGTAAAAATTTATTTCACTTTTCTTTCAAAAAATTGTGGAAGGTAATTACTTATTTCTTTGCTGAAAAACGGTTACGGATTGCAAATTAAATTTGATTAGTTGGAATTCCGAGCTGAACACGTTAAAAGTATGAGTGTAAATTATATTACGATGGATGCGAAGCGTCACACGCAGGCAACAGTCAATATTTATCTATTAAGGGTGGAAATTGATAGTGCTGCTGCCAAAAAGTAGAGTGAGTGACAACTTGAAACCTGTGAATGCGAATGTACGTCTCCCTGTTACGTTTCAGATACTAAACCTGGTTACTTAAATGCTATCCAAATTTTCTTCCTGTGTGCAATTCCAAAGCTGAATTTTGTTTACTTTGAACGTGGATGCATAGGCAAATATTGCAATTTAGAGAAATGTTTCAAAAACGTATTTTATAATAACGTACAAATTTTATACCTGCAGTTATATATAGTTGTTATATAAAGTTACGAAGTTTTAATAAGAACAATTATAATTCGAAACAGGTTCGAGAAACTTTCCGAGATGAAAACAGAATCAAATAATTTATATTCTCCAACATAAATAAGCACTTAATATTGTAAAAGATACTCGAAAATCCGCATTTAGAAGAGAACAAAACAAACCACTATCAAGTCGATGCTCGCGCGCTACGATTTTCGCCAACGCACAAATCTCCAAAAATAATCTCAACGCGTAACAGAGAGAAACAGCGCCGATAAGAAACACTGTTGGAACAAACACGTTCTGTTTGTACCTAGCTGGCGTACCGAGGACATACATCAATATTCCATACAGTATCACGATAGCCACGATATTTAAAGGTAATCCAGAAAAATCACCTGCCGCGCGACACTCGAGGAATTTGTTGTCGCTTTCAATAACACGAGTCGCCGCGCGAAATGGAGCAGCTTATAAATCCTGCAGAAGCAACAGAACTGTTTCCGCGCAGAGAGGGTGTGGAAGTAGTCGAAGGACACCGCGTGGAATCCTAAACGATTCGTTTGCCATTCGACCCTCCGTCCGCCCTCGTCTGCTTCAAGAATCCACGCTAAGCGACGCGTGCCTGGCTACAATCCGGGAACTTCGTCTTCGTCGTTACGCCATTGGATCCTTTCCCCTCGGATATCCTCGAGAGCCTCTAGGAGCACGATGATTCCGTTCGTCTCGAAACGATCGTTTTAATCACCTCTAGAGTCTACTTTCGAAATACAGCCTTGTTTCGCTTCAATAGTTAGCTCTGGAGAGGAGCGTGATTCGAAACTTTATTTGTGCCAGATTTCGCGATGGTTTGTTTTATGGATGACATGGTATGGAGGACCAATTTGATTCTTGGGATGAATTTTGATATTTCATTATGGGGTACTTTGTGGAAAGAATACATGCGCAGGGAAGAAAGAAAAATATATTTGGACAAATGTTTTAATGAAATAAGATAGATATGATAAGATGATAAGTTAGAGAAAGTGGAGTTTTTGATGAGGCTGCTTTAAGATGTGCGTCTGACTATACACGTGCTACTTCTACTCAGACGTATATTACTTAATTCGCCTCTTTTAGTATCTTTATATACATACCCTTTTTCACTCTGTATTGCTATCTAAAAGTCGTGGAGTGAAGGTAAAGTAAGTTCACCGAATATTTCATTTTACTAATAGTGGAAGGTTGTTTAAAATTTAGGATTTTTTGATAGTTTGAAGAGACTTGTCAGGAGTTTTATTAGTCCACCTTCTTGACGGCTGAGGTGTACGATAACCCCTTTCATCTAGAAATCTCTCCTTACAATAATGTAATCTCTACGCTTTTGAGAATTAAGGGACGAGTGAGTAGTTCATCTTGAAAGTAACATCCCTGTTCAACACGAATTCTTTGTCGTATTCTCTGCAAACCTTCGTCCCACAGTTTTAATAGAACTCGATAAAAAGTGGAAAGCCTGGGGAGGATAAATTAAACAAGGTGGGTGTTATTTTATTTATGAAGCGCTGTGGGCAATAAAGAGCACGAAGCTGTTTACTTTTGGGAAATCACTGGATTAATTGAATATTGCATTTTTTAGAAAAATATCAATCAAATATGGTATAAACAAATATTTATTTTTAAATCATTCTATATTTCCTTTGATCTTTGGTTTTACTGAATAACTGTACGTTTTAAAATAAAAACTACTAATAGAAAAATATTTTTGTCGAACCATATTGTATACTGCATATTTTTATGATTTTGTTGTTAATCGAAACAATGTCTAATATCTTTAGACAGTAATACACAGTAAAATATTGTTCTCAGTTATAATAATATTAGTACGTACTGAAAGATATAGAAAATAGCAATTAATCCTTGAAAACACATGAAGAATATACGTATAAGTAGAAGTAGAGCATATGTGATCAGACGCATCGCTGAAATTGACCTGACAGAAAATATAATTTTCCATAATTTATCACACGTACACTACTTCAGACAAACTGTATCAAGTAAAATTTATGTACATTATTTGAAACTCTAAATTATACAACGATTTAATATCGAAACTAATCATTTCTCACTTTGCCTGTAACTTTATCTATTTCAAATTACAAAAGTTCCTTTGAAATTATGCACTACAAATATGTAGATAGTCTTTAGAATTTCTAATTATTCTTTTTTGCATAAAATTAACAATGTAGTCTATAAATTATTTGTGTATGAAGAACGAATTTCTGTTAGTTCTTTGAACAAAACGTTTCGAAAGAAAAGGACGTCTATTGTAATATAATTCAATATCTCTCATTGCTGCAGCTTTCATAATTTTTCTCTAATTTCATACCGAAACTCGGGAATAATACATTGTCTATGTACTGACAAAATATTGGTACACTATAAATTTTATGAAAACGTTTCGTATAGACGAAAAGTTACCATAAAACATAAGAGTGACAAACAGCTATGGATTACCGATATCCAGTCGTGAACCGACCACAATTTCAAATTATTAATTACGTTTCTGTCTCCGTGCACAGTTAATGGTAATGAATCCGCGCTCGTGAATTTTGTATATTAATCACGAGGCAGTTCCTGATATTCGACGTTAAATGCGTGCGTGCACGTTTGAAAGCCGTGGCGCGAAGAACTTCAACGAATGCTGTTTGGAAAAATCAGGAAGATATAATTTCGCCTCGCAAAAAGTGTTTACTGTAACCTTATGTAAAAAGATAGTCATCCCAGTCGATTCACATTCGCGCTTCACAAATGCAAAAGGACTTCTAGATAGGAAATCTAGTTATCCCATTATTAAATCACCTTTTTATATAAGCTTTAATATTCCCTTTCATTTCTCCATTTTTTTATTGAAACATCTACCTATAATTAATCTAATTAGAGATAATTGAAAAAATCTGTATGTGCAATTGGCAAGAATAAGAAGTTTTTTAATTCAGATTAAGATCACTTTTAAAGCTATTCTCATTAGTAAACATGTATAATAATTGCATGATTTATTAAATAAGAAACGATTTTTATTTATGGATTCCGTGATATATATTATTCAACTTATAGAACACTTCCTAGATACAGTTAAACTTGAAGTCACTGAATTAATTTGCAGAACTGTATTATAAATTTTAACTTATGAATAATGAAAGCCCTATTACATTAGTTTCGTTCACGCGACCGATACAGAAAAGAGTTTATAATTAAAAATAAACCAATTTGTCGCGTTCGAACCTAGAACGAATTCTAAACGATTAATTGGCAATCGCATTGGAACAAATTACATAAGTCGTAACATTTTCACGGAGCTCCGATGGCTAATATCCGGGTAATGGAACGAGGTGCCTTCGTCTCAGCTGGCTGCAGAAGGGATGAACGAAAGGGAGATGGAAGATAGGTCAAAGTAGGGGTGAACAGCCGAAGAAGGAGAGACCGAGGAGTGTGAAGTTATTCCATTGGAGGGCAATTGATAAGAGGGAGTGAAATGATTGAGACATAAATTTACGGTCTGACAAGTTGAGGAATTAATATTTCTAATTCATAAGGAAATAGAGGGGGACTTAATTCAGCATAAACGCTCCGTACAACATACTTAACGAAGCGTTTGAACTTAATTAATATTTTAAATGCTGCTAAAATTTTATTTTAAAAATTTTAAGCAGAGTGGATATAATGAAAAATAGAACACATGGAGAGCAGAAGCAGTATTCTATTGTGTAATACTATTAAAGAAAAATTATTTCGGTAGTATCTGCATCTTAGTTACGATTCTTCTTATACTCTTATGTTACATACAGTAGTTTCGCGTGCGTTGGCCATGGTTCGGGACCAGATCTGGCCAACTATCTCGGGAGGTCTACTTCTAGAAATTCCTGAGCGTTTTCTTTCTCCGTATCAGAATGGATAAATAGGTAGAGTAATAAAGAACGAGCGCGACTGAGATATCGATATAGGATATAATTATTAAAGAATTTCGTTCAGGGAAATCACGCTTATTTACTTTCAATTCGTCAGGCTGAAGACACTTAACGAAGTCACTATAACAGTCATCCATTAACCGATTCCTTAAAACCACGTTACTATCACTGACAAATAATCTTATTCTTTCATTAGTCACTGAATTTCCATTCACCCCAAAAACGACGAAATTTTTCCTTATCGAGTTCGTTAAAATGACTCGAGCGCTCGATTCGCATAATGGAGTCGAGCGCAGATCGGTTCGTTACTCTCGAACGTCGTAGCAGCCCTAATCGCAGATTGTTCTTTCGAACGGCACGTTACGGGCTGCAAGGGGTTCGTGCGATTCCTGTAGGTATACTTGACTTAATTTTCATTCAGGGCATTCCACCGACGGCAGGAATTTCGAGCCATTAAGCACTCGCTATCTTTCGACGGGGGCTTGCCGTGCGTAACGCGGCGAGGGCGAGCCTATAACCGCGGACTACGCGGTAGTTAGACTATACGCAGTCACCCCAGCCGCCCATTTTAAACGAGACTTCCTTCTCGCAGACTCAGGAGCCAAAGCCCTCCGCCCTCCGCGCGTCCCGCCGAGCGTCGACGACCCACACCCCCGCGTCAGAATTATTTCGTATAATTATATTCGTTTCGGAACGACACCCTCGGGGCTCGAAATTGAAATTGAGCTTTCTTGCCATCGCGTGGAGGAAGAGACGCGGCCGACGAAGACGAACAGAGACGGCCGAGCCGCAGACAAGCTCGGAAGAGCAGAGACGATGGCAACGCGTGTGCACGCGCGCGCGACCGAGAGAGAGGAAACGAGATTTTCCCTCGCATTTACGAGCAGCCTGACTACGGTTTTCTGTAGCCGCGAGCTAAGGTTCCGTTTTCTGCCCTTAGCTCCTGTTTTTCCGCTCGCCCAACCCACAAATCCGCACGTCTTAATCTTCCCTGGAATTTCGCCGCGTTCCCTTCGGCTATGCAAAGGACTCCGCCGAGGGGTCGACCGTTCGTCATGTCGTTCCCGCGAACCACCCAAATAAGACGTCTACATTACGCGTTCTACTTCCTCAATCTTCCCTGTCGATGGGTTACGCTCTCTTTCGGCCAACAGGGGGAACCTTGTAGCGTGGATACTATATTAATTTTTAATCAAACCTGAGGGGCTGTGATTGAGCTGGTGGTTCTTAGAGAGGGAGGACTGTGCCACTATTGGCATGATGTGGATGAATATTTTCACAGTTTCAGTGGTGGTGTGTTAAAGGCAATTTTTAGTTGACTTCGTTCCTTTTTTGATTAGGCTGTTTTACCTGACTGATTTTGTTTTTCAATTGTGTTTCATCTTAATTGAATGACTGGAGTATACCATTTCTATTTGAGAAATTGAGTTTTGTAAATATACTGAAACATATCAATTAACGAATTAAAAGAATTAATAATAAAGTGAGGAAAAGTTTTCGAAGATCTTTTAGTACTCTCATTCAAACAGTCGTTTATCTAGTATTCCGATGAAATTGTTGAATCAAGATAACAACAGGTACGCCATTCACAAACGCTTTGCGCTTTTCTTAGCTGACGCTCATCCTCCATCTTCGGTTATTTCTTTCCTTTGTTTGGATCGAGCAAAACACGATGAAACTCGCAATTATTTAAGAGAATCCATGGTGGCTTCCCGTTGCAAAACAAAGACGGAGGTAAAAGTATGTACTATGGTGAAACTGACGACTGTTGTTCTTACTTTTTGTCGGACCTATCTTTGCCTCAGTTTATCGTTTTACTTCATAACAGTGTGGTTTTCAGGAACGTTAATTGAAACAGTACTTTGGTAAGCTAAAAACTAGCATTACATGTAGTTCCCTCAAATGATTTTATGAAGCTCTGTAAAGGTCTATAAAGCTGTACTTTGCATCAAGAAATATACATGCATGACAATTTACTTAGTGATATCGTATGTGCTTTCGAAAGCTTGAAAAGAAATCTTTTCCAGATTTCATGTTTTAAGAAAAAAATATTTTAAAAAATGAATGATCTGAAAAAATAGTATCTATATTCTATAATTTTGACAGAAGAAAACCTTCTTATTTATATCTTCTTATGTAGTACCTCTGGCGAAAGAGTTTCGATCAAAGCCAACAATATGAAGTCATTTAAAGATATTGTAATTTAACAATTGTAGAATACCATCCTATGAACGTAGAACGTATAAGAATATTAAATGGGTTTGGTACGCTAGTATTTTACATTTACAAAAACTACGATATTTTTAACTAACTTCGTATGGTTGTATTTGATCGAAGACTTTTTGTCAGGAGTAGTAATTCATTTAAGCACCAATGAAGTTAAATATTAAACTATTGATTATCCAGCTGTTATTGATAGAAAATTAGGAACGAAAGAAACTTCATTAGCTTGTATGTGCTTCGTTCGTCAGAAACACATCGATAAATATTAACGCGTTTTTCGTTCCGCTGGCGATCAGACCAGTTTCAAATACAGTTTCTCGCTGATCAGCAGAAATTAGCATAGCTAATTTATGTCAGCGTATAAATAACATGTTTATCGTGATAATTTATGCGCGTTGCAACGCATCATATCGACACACGCATCGAACAAATTTGAGGGTGGTAAGATCGATGCGCATTTTACGTCGTAATTCAAAAACCCCATTAGCGTTATTAATCATCGAATTTTTGCTGTCCCAATAACCGCAGCTGCTGAAAACCTGCGACCAGCTCCAGCATGCGTTTCGATCGATTCGCGTTAACTGCAAATTTCGAAAGTTGTTAATAAATTGTACCGCTGTTTTCACATTGTACGATTAAAACGTACCAAATAACGACGATGAAGGTATACATTTGCTCTAACTTTAGCTATTTTACCTTACTCCTCTGAAGAGATTTTCCAATTCAGAGAAAACTATGAAGAGGTAGTTAGCAATCATTCTGTTTTTTCCTTTTACAAATAAAAGCATAGACTATTGTATGGTAATGTATTTAATACGTGCATTAGTGTAGAGTTCGTGGCAATAGTTGTGATAACAGAATACGTATTTATTTATTTATGCATCTTTGGTTAACTAAGGGTTATCATATTCGATTATATTTATGTTTAATAATAATAATAACTGAATGTAGCGATTTTGCGAATTCTATGTAATTGTTCGTAGTATTTGTTGAAGTTATAATCGTGTGTTATAAGCTGAATTAACTATTTGTTACTTCCAGCGGTCGCACAGCATTAAATAATACGACCAGACGGTAGGCACAATAAACTGTACCGTTGGAAATTACCCTTAATTTGTGGGGAAAAGAGGCGAACGCTGCTTTCAAGAATTTATTCGATGAAAGGCACCTACTTATTATTTCATTGCTACAATTATTTTATTATTCCATTTACTTCGCTTCGTTCCATTATTTCCTCTCCTTAAAATCGATACTTAAGTTTATTCAAATTAATCATAATATACTATACCCAATGTTTGAAAAATAACACTAAAAGGAAAACTTCTGAAAATTATTTGTTGGGTATTGAAACTACTTAGGCTGTCAACACATATGTATAACAGTAAATTATTAAGAGTACTGTTTCATTGTCTTGTAAATTGTATAAAAGGCATTAAATAAAAACAGCTGCACGAAAAAGGGCTATTGAAAAAGAATACCGAAATTATAAAAGAGTTTAACCACAAGTTTCTAAACCTATTGAAATAATGGAAGAAATAAAGTTCAAAAGTAAAATTAAAAATTCAGACATTTATTTAATATTTTAATACTATAATGCAAATATTCGTTTTTGAAGATGAAGTTTTAATGCGCTTAACTTTTTACAATTTATTGTATGTTATTGTTACTGCAAAAGAAACTAAATAAACTAAATGAAAAAAGCTAAAGAAACTATTAATAAACATTTTTTTTACATTCCGTTGACTCAGTAAAAAGTGACATGTTTTAATTATTTACAGTCCTGGTATTAAAATTGAATGTTAAATTTCTCTTGAAACATTCTAATTCGGTCCCATCAATTTCTTCATTCCCCACAGATATCCACCGACTCTCTTCTCCAGGATCCACCCAATATATTACCACCAATTACGAAATCGCTGCAACAACTTATTCCGATCGATGCTTACACGGTCGACGCGATCGAGAGTGCTAGTTAACAATCGAAGCATCGTCGAGCACGGCGCGAGTTACCCGTCGCATTTAACATCAAAAGCTTTTAAAGTCGTTAACGACGCGTCCTTGTTTCCCCCGGAGCAACCCTCTCGTCTCGTCGAAAGTTGAAGTCAGTTTCAATTTCTGGTTGATATCACGGTTAGCGGGTTGAATCGACGTCGAAGTGTTCGGGGCGGATGGCGGGCCAGACGCGTGCACCTACCCCTCGTGGAAAGACTCGGTTAGCTGCAAAATTGCGGCACGGTCTCTCGTGGAAATCGCGTCGACTCGCATTTACGCACAATCGATGCGTTTTGCCCTCCCCTGTTGGCTCAACGACAACTCGCCGTGCGCTCGTTTCGCTCGCATACGTGCAAGAGCTTGGTGGCCTCCAAGAGACACGCACACCGTGAAAAGGAGGAAGACAGAGGAAGGCCAGGGGTGCCTAGTGCAACGAGGAGGAAGGACACGTGGACAGAGGCCCCTGTCACGTACGAGTACGAGTGGGATAGGTCCGTACGATATGCAGCCATTTGCATACATATAGGGTCATTATAAATATACCGACTCCCTATATCCCTGTCTCTCCATCGTCCAGCCCATCAGGAGCAGAGGCGCTCGCAAACTGTCCGATGACCCCGCTTATCCCGTTATTGCGTCCACCGCCTTCGCAGTCACCACCTCCGCGGGGTTCAGCTTGTTTCCGGGTCTCGGCGGACCTTTCGACCTCGTACAAGCGTTTTTCGTAGAGATTAAAACGGCTTCGCGTGCGAACCAACTGTATTCCAGGCGTCTACGGGCTGAACTAAGCTAAATGTTTGGAGGGTCTTCAGTGGGGTGTGTTAGATATTCGTTGGCTCCGATGAAGCTTTGCGATGATATAAAATACTTGAAATAGAGGTAAAGATTCTTTTAAATTAAGAGAAAGAATGGTGAGTTTGATTTAAGAATCTGATTCAGTGAACATGAGGTTAGAGTCTAGGATGTAGACCACTTTCTGTTGCATTATTTTTAAAGGTGCTTTATCTTGAATCTTGAAGTTTGGTCTTAGTGTTGAGTTAATTTGTAATCATTTATAGTATGTATTAAAATGTAATTAAATTTGTTTATGTATCTACTGTTTTGTTTCGTCATAAACATTTGTTTGATAAAAATAAGTTATTTTCGCTATTTGAGAGCAAATACAACTCTGATTTTTTGGTGAAGTTTATTGAATAATTTTTTTGCTCCTTACTGACTTATCCTATCAAGTATAGTATCTGTATCTATACTACTTTTCACTATAATATCGTTACTATTAAAATCCTCATATCATAGAATTATATAAGACAAATTAATTTCGCCTCTACGTTCACTAGCTTGTCTTTCCAGCCACACAAAAATAAGCCTCAAGAAATGTGTTCCTTGCTATAAATTCAACGCCAGTGCACCCTGTATCGTCAACCACTTTACTATCAATTTCTCACACACGTCACAGACTATCTCAAAAACAAATTCGAAACGGTGAGTCAAGTGATTTCAAGATGTCCATATATCTCAGTAAAGAAACAACTGTATCAGTAAGCAGACGATTTCCCAACTGAATGGGAATAACTAAGAATCGTAGAAGGTTTGAACGACTGTATGTAGCCGACAAGCGACGGTAACGACGTATGGCGCTCAAATAACATGTGAAAGGTTCTTAATGGGACATCTATTTCCACGGGTTGTCGTGGCATTTCGTGGCAACAAGAAAAAAAAATACTTGACAGCAGCTAGCGTTCTCAAACGATCCTCGTGACACATTCCACGCGTCCTACTAACGAACAGCTCAGCAAGAGCTGGTTAATTCTTTCCTACCGTACGCACGAATACAGAACAGCCCTGTAAATGGCTACCACTGATGGGTTTGCGCGAACCGTCAACGCTCGTGTGCCACTGTTAGGGATAGACATTACAAATGCTAATGGGGAAGCACATAGTAGATGCTCAGCATAGAATACATTACGGTCTCGTTCCTCAGTCATTAGCCATGAAAGTACGAAATTTAGCGGACACAAAATGCAGACTGTACGTATTGTATCTCGCGGTTGTAGCTTAAATTGTGACTGAAATCAATGAACCTGAAGAGACAAATATCCTACTTGTGATTTGGCCTCATTAACTCACTTCGAGGAACCCATTCTCATGTAGAATTATTGTACTACTGATTGGGTAGGAAAAAGAGAGAAATAAATTAAAATAAGTTGCGTTCATACATAATATAGGCGAGTGGTAAAATACCATGGCAAAACATGGAGGAATGAGAATACATTACAGTGACACTCAAGATGTGAACGCAACTTCTGCATACTTGTGGTGTCCTAATTTCTTGTGGACGACCAATGCCATATTCAAGTAGTACAATAATACTAATTTTTGCATTAATGAGGCTAGCAGGATCTGTAAATTTGAAATATTAAAACAGATGGTCTGGAAGGTATGCAGAATATTAGTTGAAGCTACATTACTATACTCTGAGTATACTTAATTAGAGCTGAACATACTTTAAAGTCTATTCCAGTAACTATCTAGTCTTAAACTGCACCTTGTGTTGTTTTTCTGTAAATAGTAGAAAGACATAGTAAAAAAAGAAGTCATTCCTATTTTAACAGTAACATACGAATTATTATATAGGCAGTAAAGTTACATACCATACATTCAGTCTAAACCTAACTGATTAAGGAGCCAGAAGATTTTCATTAGAAAATATTATTCACCTCTTCTATATACTAGAGTAACCAGTACCTACAGTGAAATTCGACCAAAGCTCGTTTAAGCTGATTACAGGCGAGTAGTAGTATATAAATATTACTCATTTACTTTCGAGCAGACATTTCACGTGTTACACACTTAATATCTTCATTCACGAATATGTTCACATCCCTTCTACGATGTGATTAATTAATTAAACGTCGACTGACGAATAAGATCAGTATGGAACTGTACTCCACCCAACGTACAATCACTAATGCAAGTCAATCGCGGTAGTTCCGAAAGCGTCGGTTTAATAATGGCCGAGGTGGGGCATAATTAATAAATTCGAGCCTCTCTGGTGGCACAATGGAAAATACGAAACGTTCAAATCACAGAGCGTACGTGTACGCCGTTCAATGGATGGGCGTCGATGATTGCTCGATGGTCGATTGACGAGAATTCATCGAGGATTTAATTACAGGGACGCACGTGATTTCTTCCACGACAATGACCGCGAGCAATTTTTAATTAACACACGCGACAAAGTGGACAAAAATGACGGGCACCGATCGATGCCTCGGTAACCGCAGGCCTTTGGTTATTCCCGTCTCGCAGTTAACTAACGAAGACGAGGAGGAACAAATTAATTTGCTTCATCGAAGGGTAAAGGATCGATTTCTTTTTCCCTTATTTCCTGCCTCAACTGATGAAAGAGCTCAAACTTATAACGTCGTTAATATGTTAGATATACAATAAGCATAGTTAATTAGTTAATAATGGTGTGGGTTAATAATTATGCAAATTGTGTACAATTATACTTTGTAGTTATATTAAGGTAAAATATAAAACAAATTGTACTGTATTTAAAATATAGTATATGTATTAGTAAATTGTTCTAAAATTAATTGTTGCTGTAGTGTATTTATTAGAATGAAGAGGGAAAATTTACTCTTACTATTTGACTGCGACAATAATTGCGTATTCTGTCAACTAGTAATACTAGATCCATTCTGTAATACTGAAACTCGTTGTTATTGTGTTGTACATTAATACTTAACTGGTATGTAGCCAATATTGTAACATAATGTGGTAGAATTACTGCCACTGCAGTATCAAATATGTTTAATAATAGTGAACAGAGAATACACAGTTTCTCGGTTGCTTATTATCAGTAAGTAATTCACTGATAGTTTACATAACAAACGCTGTTACCCTGCTATACCAGTAAAGGGTTAAATATACAATGCAAATAAATATGACATGTCCGTTTATCTATTTTAAATAATAATAACATATTGTGTAAAAATTTAATGAAAATCCACGAAATATCACTCAATATCTTCTCATCCTATAAGACAGCAAAAATCTGACACAAAACCAAAAATTTGAGGTATAGACAACAGCAGGAGCATTTTAATGTAAAATTACTTATTTCAATGAACATGTAACTTCAGTTTCAACTCACTCAGACTTTACCTCTATCACCACAATTACAAAGTACTCTCAAAATAATCTACATGAGGACTAAACAAGAGCGAGACGTCAAACCATAAACAGTCTTTAAATACAGATCTATTACAACATATTTAAGCAATTCAACCTAGACACATCACTGAAACAATACAAGATCACTGTAATCGGATGCCTCAGGACATCGATTCACCCATCGTCGTCATAATTACCCAGTAACGGGGCCGATAATTTCCAGCAAATTTGAGGGTTCATACGAAAAAAAGATGATAATTAAAAATCGTTGCACAGGTAAAACAATACTGAGAGCAGTACCACGAGCAGCCGTCTCTAACCCCCGAGCCAGGGCGCTTTGCGCGCCCTCGGTCTCCCAAACGTCCGATCTACCCTCTCTTCCACCACCTCGAGGGAACGAAGGAACGAACCAGGCTCCCTCCATCTACCACCCACTTGCCCCTCCAGCCCGACGGACCACCCCTCCAGTTACCATCGCCGCCGCCGCCGCTGCCGTCGTCGCCACCACCGCGATACATTGCGATACACGGTTCTTGTCTCCATGCTACCTACCTACGTGCAGGTCACAGCTCTGCACACCGAATCCTTAGCACCCTGACGCACTAGGCCACTAGGCGGCAACGTCCTTCCATCGCCTCCCCCATTTGTCCATCGTTTCCTACTTTTCCGCCGTCGCTCCGATCCCCCGTGTCAAAGGCACAGTTATCATCGTCCCCGCGCCGACCACCGACCGACCAACCCACACAGTCGCGAGGCGTAAACACAACAACGCGCACGGCGACGCACGCGTACAGAGGGGCACGTTTACAGACCGATTCGTTTTTACGTTCGTTCCACGGCGTGATCTTGATCCAGCGGGATCTCCTCCATCCGCCGGTGTCTGTTCCGAGTCGCGAGTGCTGGGGTCCAGGTGTTTACGGATCCACGACGATTGTGAATGGTGTCTCGAGTGCGTATCTGAGTGTTTACACGGGTGTCTGACACGGCGAGGAACCGGTCGAGCACGTGCACGCCGAACAACCGAGTGAACCGCGGAATAGTGATCTTGTCCGTCGGCTGGATGTTTCGCGAACGGGAAGCTGGAATCTTGGTTTCTGTGGATCGGTTGGTGTAGGATTGATTCAAGCTTCGGGTGACTCGTTTGTGAAGCGCTGTGTGCACAGGAATTGGCGGATTTTGGATATTCGTCGTGTTTTTTTTTTCAGGGTTAAAGATTCTGTGAGAGACACATGGGCGAGGGAATAAGAATCCCTGAAACATCTACACATTAAATTAGATGTTTTTTTGGAGACCTTTAGACTCGAGTAACAAACTTTAAGGTACAGTTGAGTGAACAAGTTTAATGGGAATGACGAAATTGAGAAGGTAATAGTGAAGAGAGGTATATATAGGATAATACCGCACTGATTTGAGTCTTAACATACTCGGTAAATCTTCAGTACAGTCATTTGTTTTCGTACGAAACTGCAACCTTCTGATCCGTTACATCCTCTCACTACACCAGTTTGACAGCTTACAGCTAGCTAAGGCGTCACAGTGAGAAAACCAGGCGTTTGGAGGCGAAGCTACTGTATCACAACGTAAGACGATACAGCTAAGAAATATTTATGTACAGCACTGAAAGGTTTACTAATTAGGACGCTAAGAAGAAACCTCAACGAACGAAGAGTTAACGAGGTCCGTGTTAGCGAGGAAGACAGAACAATAGTAGCCCCGACAAGTGATATCGACGCCTAGTAGAGAGATTCTCTGCGGCTGGTGCATCAAAGCCCCGGACGAAAATAGTCGAAAGCGAAGGCAGTGCGGGCCACGTGAAACTGGTCGGTATTTTGCCGGGCCTTGCCGCTTGTAGAAGCTCGAAACCCCTTGGTTTCCCGCGCACAGCACGAGCCGTGCACACACAACCACCCCGACCAACCAACCGACGAGTCTACCCACCGCCACCAGCCCCTACACACAACAACTCAACGAAGCATCCCCCACTCTGAATCGCACAACAGCCTGAGCGGAAGTGCTAGTCAGTCGGCGAGCGACCTTCCAACATTACGGGTTAGGTTCCCTCTTTTTCCACCCGTTGTGTCTTCGTCCTCGTTTACAGAAACGCGAGGACCTCCTGCCTGATTGAGTTTGATAAGAAGAAACCGAGAAACAACCCGACAGATATTCAGTTCGTTTCTTGCTAGTGAGACCACGATCGCTTTGAAACTTAAGCTGCGTTGATACGCTAAGATGACGCTACGCGGTCTTTGTAACTGACAAATTTTTGACAGTCTGAAGGTGTTGACAGGTCGAGGTAATCGCTAGCAGGAATGACACGGAAATAAAGATGCCATTTTGACAGTTAGTGACAGCTGTTCCGTAAAGAGGTGTGTTGCCGCGATTGTTGTGTGTTTTGTTCCAGAAGCGTGCTCAGGAAGAACGTTGCGATACGTGTGTAATATCTCGTGATACGTTTTCTATCGCTCTCTACACGTGAGCGTAACAGTTGGGTGAAATTGAAAACAGTGTGTCTAGTTTGGATCCACAGAATAGGAAGCATTCGTTCTCGTCGACAGTGGATGTACTGAGGGAACGGTTTTTATCATCAACATAGATTGATTAACAGCCAACTAAGCGAGAAAACATTGATAGCTTAAGGTGAACACTGCTATTCTGAAGAATATAACCAGAGCGGAGAAGAAATAAAAAAGCAATCAATTGTATACTTGTTGAACCGGCAAACCCGGCATCGCGACTTTAATACCAGTTTATACTGCAGTCCAATCCATCACCTCACTCGACCGAAGAAAGTTTCGTCTAGTTGTATAGCGTCGTTAGATCCCATCGAGATAAACGTGTTGTAAGGAAGACATCCACTTGCCATTTGTATTCGCAGCGGCAATCTAAGGGAGCTGCCCAAGTCGACCACGTGGTTATGAGTGTGCATCGACCACCCCAGTGAAGCAATCGTTTCTTACTGCACTTTGGAGTCTTTCAGACACTTTTCAATCGTACAAAGACTGATTATAGTAAATCCAGTTGGATATTTGTGTAAAAATTTCTAACTTCTAGCGAAGGACCTGTGAACAGTGTTTTAAAGCTTGTGTATCAGTGTGATTTATGCTCCAAGGAACACTTTTTGACTTCGATAGTATTATTGTGTGAACTCTGTCCATTTTGATACTGAATACGCAGTTGTGAAAGCAACAGACCTTGAAGTCGAAGTGAAGCGACTAAAAGTGTTTTAAGAATCATCAAAGAACGGAAAGCAGGGGTCTGAGCAACACGAAAGTCATTAGCGACTGAGAGATCGGTAGAAGTTTGTTGCCCCAGGAAAACTGCAAAGTAGCAAGATCCCGCCCGCAGGAAACCGTGAACTCAAAGAGGCCCAGGTGGAAGTGGTCCAGTCCGGGTCAACAATCGGCGTCAGTAGGGCTTATCAGGCGCCCCATCAAGGAGGGTGGGTGCAGTGGTGCAGTGGTTGCAGGAGGGCCAGCGAGGTTGGGGTGGCCTCGTCCACAGGCGCCTTGGCACCGAGTGTACCGGGCCCCGGGGCTGCGGTGGTGGGCTGCCTGGTTGGGGTGTACCCGTGTTCTCCCTCCTCCACGGGGCCCAGGGGCCCCCTAACTCATCACCTCCAGGCAATCCCGAGCCAGCAACAACCAATTGGCTGTCGTGCTTGTTGCTGCGTGCATAGCAATCACCAGCCAGCTTCGGTCCAGCTTACCAGTCAGCGGGGCGGCCTATCGCTGAGGGTAGCGAGGGTGGCGTCCACCACCTCCGTCCGAGCCGCCCCCTACGCCCACCCCCAGCACCAGGAGCTGGGGCAGGAGTGCAGGTAATAATAAATCACTAAACATACATTGTAGCTTCACTTCGACACGTATAGTACTACTCTACTTCTACCACTACTACTACTACTACTAGTACCACTACCACTACTTCTACCTGTATTACTACTACTACCGCTACATCTGCTTCCACTCTGCTGGTCGTCGTCGTCGGCAGTGTTTGACAAAAGTACAATATAATAAGAGTATACGTAGTAGCACGTCGAAGTAAAAAACACGGTTGATGGAGTAAGAAAGTTATCCAAAACCAAAAACGCACGAAAAAGGTGTAGGGAGGAGACGGGGGCATTGGGTGGAGGTGGTGCGCACATCCTCGGCAGCCCGATGCTGTTCGTCCCGTTCACGGTGCCCACCTTCCCCGCGACGCATCACCAGACGACCCATCCCGTGCATCAGACGCATCATCAACAGCTGCAGGCCACTACCCAGAACCCGGTGCAGCAGCCACAACAACTCACCCAGCTCAATCAGCTGAGCCACCTGAATCACCAAGGCATTGTACCGGCGACGACCAACCAGCCGACCATACATAGCACCAGCTGTTCGCCGCAGCAACAAGCAACAACACCGAACAAGGTAAAAGAATGCAACATTACTTTTTCCTAGATCTCTAGTGAACTATGGTGTTCACGTGACCGGAAAACCGTAAACAGATCTGCCGAATATTTCACGCTTTCAGGTCTGTCACGGTCATGAATGTGAGCAGGGTCTATAGGTCACGTGTTACTTAAAGAACAGGTAGTGATAGACCTTAACAGGTAGCAGATGTTTAATCCCTTAGCTGCTTTTTTATTATGCAGACAGTTTCTGATTCTCTTCCTGATATTCTTAGTTTCACTTCAATTTCTCCTTGAACTTCAATTTCTCTTTAGTAGTTTATAATAAATTGTTACGTTAACTCTAAAACATCTATGTAGACTGAGATCTATCAATTATTAGTACTAATATGTACCTGTATTATTGATTATACTTCAATAACGGTGGTACTTCAAACTGTTACTCTACATGAATACGTGGCGGAGAAAATTTTGATCTGAGAGATTAGGTCCAGCCTATTATACATCCAATCTATTATAATAATAATAATATTCTTGCAGAATGTAGATGTAGCTCAAAATCCAGAGTATAAATTCACTACTTAGCTATACTTTCGTACGATACAGAAAGATTAATTAACTATGAGCCAACTCGATCTTGCTTCTATAGAAGCTGGTTGATCAATGAACATTTTTTGCCATAAAAGCAAGAAAACGTGTTCTACATTGAAATGAATTGTTCCATGCATCGTCGTATGGAGCTTAGAGGAGTATCTCGCACGCCCGTAGTCAGACAATCCATCACTACTGATCGTGACAGTTAAAAAATAATGTGCGTGTCTCAATAGCCAGGACAGAGCCGTTTATCATCGAGTTACCAGAATTCCAGTTCGCTGATTTACACATCAGCGATACAATTCAACCCATTCAGTTAAATGTAAAATCGGAACTGACCGACTATAAATAAAATAACAATTCACTGCTCATATGATCTACTACATCGATGGACTATTTCGTTAGTGTACCTTTAATGAATATGAAACCTGTGTTCTTTATACAGACAATAGAAATAATAATAAATTCTCTATGAGAATAATATTCTACAAATTTTCTATACGTATAATGCTTTTATGATATTTGATATGATATCAAGAAGTGAGAAGTGATATAATATCAAGAAGTAAGACGAAGTGAGCTTAAAGACTTAATTTCTAAAAAGAATATCTTCTGACGGAATTTTATTTACCTATCACAACTAGCTATAGGATTTAAAAAAATCTACATTTAACTCATTGCAAACTTTGTCAGTAATGTATAACGAATCATAGTTTATGTTCTGGATATAATGTTGAAGAAAGCATTCAAAATGTAGAACGAGTACATCACGAAATAATCATGAAAAATAGTGAAACTTTCCAAGGAATGTAAAAGTATACTTCAAAGTTTACAAATTCTACTTCAACTTTATACAAGGTTATAAATCTATTAACTTCATTACTATTTTTTCTTTCCTGGCACTTCAGTCACAGTACCACGATTTTCTAAAGAATGCTACTAGTTTCTGCCAATTTTCTTAAACAAAACTTTCCTTATTACTCTCACATTCTTATAGTCAATCTTCTACTCCTTGACATAATAATAACACATATTCTCAAAAACGTACATAAGTATCAGAACAGCCTCCACATTTATCGCACTAGAATAGGAATACCATTCTTTGCAATATAATCGTCCGTCAATAAGAGTCCCCCAATCGTTCCCATAATCTTGCTGTCGCGATCGACACCAACCCAAAGGACATAACTCTTAATTGCTCCCTACCGATATCAACGATCTCCAGCAACGACTAACATCCGTACCTCATAATATCCCCCTGTCTTGGAAGCAGCTTCTTGTTCATGGTATCGCCCAAAGCGTCGTATTGCTTCCTTCATTCCTCTCGCCCGCGTTTCCTGGTAGCGACGCGCTTTTATTATCCTGGCCACGATTCAAGTCAATTTTCTTTAGCGAGCCATAACTCGCGGGCAGAGCTTCTCTTTCGACCAGCGTCGCCGAGACACGCGGACGAGCGCGACGCGCTCCCGTTGGCAGCGAGAACTTCCTCTAATTCTTGAAGTCTGGCAATTCACGGGTGGCGTTTCCTTTCGTGCTGCTGCCACGGGATCACCCCGATATTCCCCAGAAACGATACGATCCCTCCTTGCATTGGCGCCGGCTCGCCGATGAGAAGAAAAGACGTATCGCGTTCTCGTGCGAGTTATCAATTATCAAGCTCGCTCCGGTTGAGAAAGCCCACGAAGGAAGCTGGGAACGAAGGGGTGGGGCTGTGAGGGGCACTGTGCAAATTGATGTTTCTGCCTTTGTGTGGGAACAAGCTTCAATTAGGGTGGATAGATGCCACGAAGTTTTTGAATGACCAGAAAATTATTCTTACGTGGAGGGATCCATGGAAATCTTGACGCTGGGGGATCGTGGTGATTCCTAGGGATGACTGAGGTTGGAGGTTTTAGAATTTATTCTCTTTATGCGAGATGATACGGTTTATTAGGTATTTGTTTGAGTTGTTTAGTGGTGAAGATACTTATGTGGTCTGAGAAGATATTTATAAAAGAATATCAAAGAAGAATTTTCATGAAAATGAAAGTTTAGGAGGCTGTCCTTAAAAAGTTAAAACCCAAAAGTTAAAATCCTCAATAAAAGCCACGTTGCCTTCAAAGTAACGCCTTAAGTAGAAATGGTAATGAAACTTATGACTAAGTTTCATAAAGTCTACCATATAAATATGCAATGTTGTTATACGTGTGTCCAGAACTAGCCAGTATTAATATAAATCATGATTCATGTATACTCAGGTGTACACTTTGCATAGTATATATTGTGTATATTACGGTGCATATAATGTTTACACAGTTACATGTGCTACGTACAGGGCGTCAAGTACCTATTTCAACATGTAACCATCTAGATACAAAGTACCTCCACTGTAATTAGTATTTGATTAACGTTCGTACACACAGCTCTCGTTTACTTACAAAATACAAGTGACTTTTTCGCCGAACATGAGTCTGTTGCAATTTCCTTGAATATCACAATTTTAATATTCACTCTTATAATATCGCTCTTTACACTTCCACTGTGTTTCCTCTTGCATGACTGTGCTATTTCTATCTTTTTCTAACTTTCTAGCTAAAAATAAAGATGAAACGCGAACTTATTTCCATGAATGCTAATATAAACGGAGTATACTTCATGTATACATGAGCTGTTACTGAAGCAACTTTTTGACAAAAGCAGACATGTAACATTATTACACTGGGAACGTAAAAGGAAATAAAAAATCGCATTAAAATCTATTTCAATTCATCAGGATTGTTCTATAGACGTTTCCTTGTACTACCACAGAGAAATTCCATTATTATTCTCACATCTATGACAATTACTCCGAAACAATATCTCAAGCGGGATACAACCAAAAACAATTTCTCCAAATTATCACAAGATCAACGCATAAACCCTCCTTTAAAACGTGCACCGATAATCGAGCACGCGATTAATGAAAGTGCAAGTAAACCTCGCAGATAGGATGCAGTTTTCATCCAATAAGGGCATAGAAGTTTGCAGATGAGCTTTCGCAGAGAAATGAAGAAGCGATAAAGAAGGAAGGGTAGGCAGGGTGGGAATAACAGAATTTCTAAAGCAAGGGAAATAGCTGATACGCCGACGTGGAGGGTAGGCCGCGTAGAAGGAGCCAGGAACACTTTGAGAGTTGTTCGCGTAACTTTATTAATTAAAGGCCGTTAGTCCTTGTTGCTCGATACACCTTATATACCTACCACGGTTGTGGTTTTCTCGTACAAAGAAGAACGAGCATCTCGTCCTTCATCTACTCTACCTCCCGTCGCCTTCTTTGACGCTCTTACTTATACGCTTCATGCGTATCGATCATCGTCAATGTCCACTGTAGTTTCCGATGGATCGTGCCTCGCATTATTGTCCCCCAAAAGATCCTCGCCATCTTATTGTGTTTCGTACAATCACTTTAAGATGCTTC
Organism: Calliopsis andreniformis; assembly: GCF_051401765.1. NCBI lineage: Eukaryota > Metazoa > Arthropoda > Insecta > Hymenoptera > Andrenidae > Calliopsis > Calliopsis andreniformis. Next base: position 8,482,986 of record NC_135073.1, on the reverse strand, counting down.
CTCTACAAGGCTACGTCAACTTGGATTATTTTAAAGAAGGCGTGAATCTAAGAAGCTGGGATAGGGCTCTTACATTTAACGTTGACGTATTTTGAAATATTATTGATGGAGGTAGCCAACTTTATATGATGTCGATTCGAAAAATGTAAGGGATAGTTCATGAAAAGAGGTTAATTCTTTAACAAATGATAAGATCAAGAAAAGAGAAGCTTATGCGAACGTTGATTTACGAGATGTGAAACTGTATACAGGGTGGTTTATAAGGAAAGGTTAATTCCTCGATCGATTGAAGGAGACATTGAATGTTAGGGTCGAGGTCATGTATCTATATATTTGGTATGATATATTTTGATGAAACTACCTATTTAGTTTCGTTCCCAGTGTTTAATTCAGAAAAATGAAATATACATTAAATGTGCAGTAAACAAAGTGACCAATTTCGAAGAAATGAAGTTTTTGAGAAGAACTGGTATGAAATAGAAACCTTACATAAACCTTCTATATTGACTACCTTCCAGTAACTGATCAGAAATAAAAAGTAATCAAAAACCTATCAGACTGTTCTCCCGTTATATTTTATCGATATACAGGTTTCTCGAGGACCGGTGATATAAATAGAACGGCGGTGACTCTACATCAAGGAGTAAGCTAAAAATAGAAACGAAATATTTTTGTAGATACTGTGCTTCTTATTGCACTTATTGCACTTCTTGTTATAACTTATTGTTAGATACTCGAGAACTACTTGACGTGAAGGAAACGCTTCTACTCTACAGTAGATTAAGATAATGATCAGACTGAGCGCCCTGGCATCTCAGAAATACGTAAAATTGTATCTTTCTAGTAAAACAAATTTTCTTCTCTATTTTATTTTCTTACACCTCCGATCTTTAGGCCTTCTGCATAATACTTATAAATTTAATAACTCACATATACAAATTCCAATTTCAACTATTCTTTTCTCCACTGCTTTACACACAAGACCTACTGAGATAATATTAAACACATTCTTTCAACTATTTTCCACACTGCCCAATAATGCATCTCCAGACTCCTATCAAAAGACAGCAACCGCGTATCGAGTGCTTCGTATTCACAGAGGTACCACGTGAAATATTTAAGCAGGAGGACGACTTTCCGTAGGAGTCGAAGCGCTGGTCGCATTCGTAAGCCAGTTCAAACGGCCCCCTGCCTCAAAGATAGTCTTTGACCAAGAACAGACATGCTACCTGAAAACCGTACAGCACGTATTTCCCTCGACAGACGGTTGACCGTTACCAGCCACCAGGCGCCGAGAATCCAAGAATTATTGCAGTCCACCAGCCATCGTTCCCTTTCCTCTCCGACTGGTACTTTCTGTCCAGGCGTCTATTAACGTCGTCGCGCGAAAAACAGTACGCGAAAACGCAATTACCAGGCCGGTCGGGCGACGCAACCGTCGGTAGGAAGGAGCGTCGTGCGACAAAGGACAACCGGTTAGCGCTTGCCATAATTAGGAAATTGCTTTTCGCATGGTAAAAATGTATCGCGGCGAAGAAAGCGCAGAAGGAACTCATTATAGTAGGGATTGTCGGGGGTCGGGAAGAAGCAGCGGAGGACTAAGGGGTGGGGACGGTTGGAAGGGTGTCGGTGGAGAAGTTGGCTAGGGGAAAGGGTGCGGGGGAGGGATGGCGTGCCGAATGGGGGGTTGCGTAGCCGTTTTCAAGGGAAAGCGACGCGGAGGTTGCTCATAGTGGAAAGGAGAGAGGCGCGCGAGGGGAAGATCAAAGCACTGGAGATGATTTCATTACGACACGCCACTCGTCTACTACGTTGAAATATCAAAAGAGTGGCGGCCTCATACAAGTACGCCAGTTGTCGGCGCGGCTCCGCTCGTTGGCGTGTGGAAGTTTTCCGCACAATGCTTTTCTTGTCAGGCCAAAGAGAAAGGAAAACGCTCCTATCGCGGGATGAACGAAGACGGGACGGAGGAAAAAGCCGGCGCACGAAAGTAACCCTCGCCGTTCTGATTCTGGGGCCTGTCCCCCGTCCCCGCCATCCTTGGCTTCGCCGAAGGAGGAATATTATTAGCTCAAGCTGCTGCCTATTGTCGGGATAAGTTCGACCGAAATATCAAATAAGGATATGCATCCCGGTGCACCGAGTTCATCCGTATTTGTGAAATTCAAATTTATGGGACGATCGCGAGGAACCGAGCGATCTCCTTCATTGTATGGGAGAGTGGAGAGGAAGAGCGAGCGGAAGAGTCTGATTTGTAAATTCCGTAATGTTAAAGTTACAATTAATGTTAGAAATGAAAACCAATTTTGAGATTTTGTTTGCCATTATTAGGAGACCTAATATACATTAAGTATGATTTTGATGTTGTACAAATAAGAATGATGTTGGAAGTTGTCTTTCAGTTAATATTAAAACTATTAATGATGTTTTTGAGAAAATATTCAAGGAACAAAATGTCTCATTAGATAAAAATAAGAAATAAAAACACAGAATAAAATCAGAAATGAACAATTTAGGTTATTCCAAAGTAGAAAAATTGTAATGGACCATAAAACACAATTATTATAAAAATATGACGTATCATTTATCAACAGCATCACTCAACATATAGATCTATTAATAATTCAAATACTTCGTCTGTAATATTATTTTGCTGTATTATGTATAATGTAATTCCTATCCAGTATAGGATAGGAATACTTTCAACCAAGATAAGTAACATAAACAAAATAGTACAGTGTAGCTACTCACTCTAATGTTACGTAGTCATCGATAATTCTCCACCTTCGAATACCATTCTCTATTTGAAACAAAATGCGATAATTTTCTTCATTTAGTTTTAAATCAAACAGAGTCAATAAAACAATCCACTTTCGTCACTGAAACAAAAAACAAAAAAACACTGTTTTCAAGACAATAAAATACATATTCATAAGTCAGTATCTTATAGTAACATTAGAATATCTAATTTAATTATCAACGCGAAAGACATAAGAATACCGAATTGCATTAAATATTCCGTGCCACGGCGGCGAGGACTACGCCGAAAAATATACATCCCCTAGTAACTCTACTCTAACACGGAGGAAAGCATACGTACGAGAATCGCGAAGGATTCTGAAGCAAACGTGGAAAGTTGTTACTCGTTGGAAATACGATACCCAGGAATCGCGTAGAAGTGTTACTATCTCGTAACACGAACTCTACATACTACTCAGCTTTCGAACTTCCTACTGTGTCGGTTCCAAGGGAGATAACGAGCAGTTTACAAAATAATCGACCGCTTTCCGCATTTTCCTTCGTCGCGTCGTGTACGCGCGACCGCGTGACTAATCATCTCTCCTTGGAGCTCGTTAAACCCTTTGATCGACGAGCGAATTTTTCAGCCCTCTGCCCTTTCGATACCCCTTTCTGACCCCGTGGCTTCCGGCTGGCCGTTTATCGTTCTCCGTCCCCGCGCGAACAGGCCTCGCAGCGCGGAGAATTACGTATCGAGAAGGGAAGCTCGCGTTGGGGGAGACGATGCAATGCCGCGGGATTTCAATAGTCCGCGGATACGTCTGTCCCCAAATCGATCTACAACGGTGTTTAGCCTCCGCGCTGTCGGGCACGCTCGCCACAGGGGGCGACTGCGCGCGAATCCCCGGACAGGTCAGTAATTAAAACGAAATTCGTAAAAAAGAAGCTGGTCGCCAGGCCGTAATGGATACAACGCAGCGGGGGCCATCATAAAATTTTACAAATGAGCGTACCGAAGCGGCGGCTTACGGGGAACGTCGGTGAGAGCAGGGGAATAAAAGAGTAGATACCAAAAGCGAGAACAAAAAAAGACACGGCGAACACAGCCGTTGGTGTTGCCGGTGTCTGCTCGTTCTCCACCTCCATCATTTTCTCCTTCGCCTCTTCCTGCTTCGCCCTCTCCTGCAGCACGGCTCGCTCGTACCGCAGATACAAACAAACAGCCAGGGTCATACAGGCGAAGTAACAAATGCCGGACATTTACATTTAGCAGCAAGGGTAGCCCTCTCGCTCTCTCCCTCGCACCCCAACTTCTCCTCTCCCTTCTTAACGTTATTCCAGCTCGACCTTCCTCTTTCCCCACGCTTTTCATTCGCCGCCTCTCTTTTCCCACCTCGACCCGCCTCCCCTCCGCCCCCGCAGCTTCCGTTTCTGTCTCGCGAACTGCTCGCGCCCAGTAACGAGAACGCGCGTGTCTAGAGGGGCTACATTATGCACGGTGGCACGGTTACAGTCCGCGTACACAGTTAGTACAGCGCTGGCCTTCTTGGCACTTGCAAATTTTCCGCTTTTAAATGTTAATTTCACCGTAATCGATGTTCCTCTCTCTCTTTCTGTCCCCGCCACCACTGACATGCCTCGGTTGACACCCTTTGCTTTTTCTGTCCACTGAGCTCGACCTGATAAAACGTGCCCGCTCGGCGTTGTTGGTTTTATGAAACGACTGATCAATCGAGTTAACCCTTTCGCTGGGAAAGCGACACTGACAGACACTGTCTGACTTAACGCGGTTCTTACTACTGAATGGGTTGGGAAACGTCGACTGTAAGGCTATATGGTAGTATGGGGCGTATATTTGCGGAAAGAACAGATCGTAAAAGTCACTTTCATCGAAACAAAATTGCCAATATGGTTGGTAGGTGCTACTCAAAAACCGTTACACTTTTCGAAATAAGATTAGGCGTTAAAATCCTACATAAAATTCTTTAAGTTTCTAATTTTAATTTTTATTGTTGTACTTGCATTACTTCCGTATATTCAACAGTTTTCGAGTAATATGATTTAATATTCAGAATTTTGTTTTCATATCTTTGTGTTGTATTTTTATGTTCACAGAAGGAGATGAAAGGTGAACTTGACGGTAAATTCATATTTGAAAATTTGTTAAAATAGAACTGTCAGTTGTCACGCTATATATGTAGCATGTTATATCCTGTTCTAATTATAAAATTAGCTACAGAAAGTAGCTGTGAATCTGATGAACTAAAATATTAAAAACTTATTTTCTCAATGAAGTTGTTTCTTTATAGCTGTGTAATATTTTTATTTTTCTCTTCACCCTCTAATTTCACTAATAAAACATTTAAGTAAACAGCGAATTTGTTATTCTAATAATACGTTTACTTTTCTGTACAACATTCGTGTATTTCCAGTAACTGTACATGAAGTATTTAACAACTGAAACAAGTATTCGAGACAACACGTAAGTATCACTAATTACCGCCAGAAAACGAATATCACAGCGGAATCTCATTGCGATTACACATTCACGAGGTTCATAGTGACACGGGCACGTCCCACTGCCTACTTGCGTAATTGTTAATCGAATCACCATCGCCAGTAGAAAAGTGACAGAAAATGGATATGCACGAGGTATGCGAAACAGAGTCAGGCTAACAGTGACAACTGATCTTTACCTACCCCACGAATTACCGATGTGCTTCGCTGGATGGTAACTACCAATGTCCAATTACTTCCTGTTAACCGTCCGATTGTCGTTCAGCGCAGAACAATGATACTTCTATCACGAAATAAGCTGTGCCGCAGGTCAGTTACTGTCGCTGACATTCTGCTTAATATAATTACCAAGTATCGATCCCATTCAGTATATGAGAAGGCACTGAAGAGGACGAAGGATTACTGAACACTGTGGTTAACATCCTTATTAAGAAAGTTAAACACCTTCTTCTTTGTTTTATAGATTTCTTTGATGAATTTGCAAAAGAAGATTGAAGTAGAAACTTGAAAGCTCTTTTGTCAATTAACTTTTGACTGAAAAGTAAGATTAAACAATTCTTGCCCTTAGCACGCAATATGCAATCTTCTATCCTTTGGTGGTCACTTATAAGGATCAGCAATCTAAAAATCTATGAAATTTCTATGTTGTAGTATTATCATACATGTTTTCTATAATAGAATTAAGGAGGACGTACTGCAATACTGACACCATACCAATTAAGAGTTTATAATAATAGATATGAATGTCGACAGGTTCAAAATTGAACAACTCATTGTATCTACAATTTTGTATATCCTACTTTCATCTTGTTTCGATCATAGGCTTCATAATCAACCATTGCATATTGGTGCATAATCAACTGAATTACAAAGGATTCTGCAAGCCCACATGATCGAAGTGACTCATTAAGAAGATAGACCACGAAGTAATGCGAGAAGTTGAAAACAAAGTGGCAGTACGAAATAAGGCGGCATAGAGCAAGTAAGGGGGTGTGGTGGGTGGCGATAGAAGGGAGAGAACGTGGGCAACACGCGAGGATAAGAGGGTTGGGTGAAAGCGGAGGGACTCGTTATGCACGAAACGCATTACTTTTATCTCGAGCAAGCCGAGAGTGGCGCCGAATTGCAATCAATTTTTTGTCTTTCTTTCTCTGCCCCACTCATCGCTCACCCTCTTCTTCCTCGGCCCACCACCTTCCCTCCCACCCACCCATTCTCCCTCTCTCTTTCTCCTTCTCACTTTATCCGCAGTCCACTCAGTTCCATTCCTTTTGGTTCCGTTCTGAACTGATCCGTGCCTGCCCTGGGCCGTGTTTCGTTCGTTCGTTCGCTCATTCGTTCGGGATGGCTGGCTGGCGTTACCCCATGCAACCGGAATTTGCATCCCGGATCCCACTATTTGCATTTCAATTCCACGAGACTCTCACCACCGTCGCTGCCACCGCCGCTGCCAAACGGCGGGTACAAACATAAATACGAATTCAAGGGTCCACAAATGACTATATCTCGCATAACTTCGCGAACGATTCTGTGTATCCTGATTAGGTCCGGTTACCTGTGGTCTATACCATTTCCTGCGTGTCTTGAGCTCGGGATTTCGGGGATAAGAAATGGGAACTTCAGCTAAATCGCTTGGCTAGGCCGAACACTTTGCGTTTTATCACTGAAATTCAGTAGTCTGGTATCTTTGTGTAACAATTGTCTGTGAAGGGAAGTTCTTATTTCTCGAAATGGGAAAGAGAGAGATGTATCTATTATTAGAATACTTTGATAGCAATTATAAGAGTACTGAACTTAGTGCGCAAACAAAAATAGAGTCCAGCAGGGAAAGTATAAATCTAACTTTCCTGGATGATGAACCCTTGGATACTATGAGGAGTATATGTACAGATGTATATACAACTTCTTAGGAAAAAGAAATGAAATTTTGTAAGAAGATTAGAATTGAAACCAATACATAAGAACCTTGTAGGGATATTGCTATAGTGATATAGCAATAATAGTTGCAGAATAATAATTGCAGAAACATCAGTTACTATTTCCAAGTATTGATAACTCAACTCATGGGTGACCCAAAAATACCAGCTCAGAATTACTTAAACTATCCACTTCAAAATGTAATTCAGGAACCTCATACACCTTGTTTGCAACATTTTTTCAAAACGTTTACTGCATGCAACCCCTTAAATCCAACAGTGATCGTAACAATTGAAAGTCATCCGGGCAATTTCCTTCTTCGCGTCGGCAAAAACGTTAACGCGACGTCTCTGCCAGCGTATGCGCCACGAAGTACATCCGGTCATTTATCTACGCTGATACACGATAGTAGCCGCGTACACCGCATCAGTGTAACTAACCCCTTCACTCTGGAGAGCCCCTAAGGCGATGCTCTCTTCGACGCTCACGCTCGGGTCGATCACACATGTGTGGAGGCTCGATCTCCTCTCTTTCCAGCTAGCCAGTGCTGTCCCTCCGTCTCGCTTTCGCGCCCGTCAAGCTGGTCGATCGTGATCGTCAAAGGGTCGCTCACTCGTAATCAGTCGTGCGAGGGCTCACGCACGTCCTATCGCGACTATCGGGGTCGTTAACCCCCACCCTGGCCACCGTTCAACCTTCCACCACATCCACCACCATCTTCTCCTGAACCTCCTCGACCTCCTTCTCCATCCCGCCACCCTTGCTGCCGCCTCGATACACGATCTCTCCTCTGCAACAACATGCAGAGGCCCTCGTTCAGAGGCGTTGCCTGATCTAGAGCCCCTCTTTCACGGGCAGCTGGGTCTCAGGTGAAACGTGAACGGACAAGAGAAAACACGGGACACGGGGCAGGAAGGAATATAAGGATCGTGCGGCAGGTATTCGTGCGTGTCGAGCACCTTTCCTGGGCTTTGAATCATGACACTTGCCTTCCTCGCAGCAGCCTCGTCTTTGATCTTCACAGACGTCGTTTATTGATGCACGTATTACCTCCTTTTTCCTTGCTGGGCACCGGTAAGGGTGCACGCGACGACGAGACGGCATTAGGGGTCTTATGATATAGGACACTGCGGCTTGCCTTGTAACTGTAATACGTGTTGATATTATTGGAGGCTGATTATTAGCCGGGTTATTGCTCGGTCGTCGAACCTGACTATTAGAAAACTTCATTTCCAGCTCGCTTCTTCGTGGTTTTGGATTCGACATCGGATTTTATGCGTCGCGAATTTTGCGTTAATGTACCTACTAGTTTCATCTTTAGGTTCAATATAAGTTCATAGGTAGAAATTGATGCGTTAAGAATGAAGTATTCGAAGGTGGAGGTATACACAAAATTTCAAAAAAGTCCAAACCTTCAGGATACATATTAATAAGATTTCACTGAAAGGAAATTATATCAAACAAAAAATCTTTCTCATATCCCATTTAAAGTCCCAAACAGTATACTAGGATAGTAATAGATACGCAATACGTATAAAGCTGCCAATTAGGGAAAATCGTAACATTTTATAAAAAGAGGACAGAAGAATTAGTATATACATGTGAAACCATAGTCCAAACTAATACAAAATATTTACATGACTTGCACTGCTCATTTAAACTCAAAACAGATCCATTATTCTCAATATTGAGAAACTAAGTTCACCTTAATTCAACTCGTTTTATAATATACTATAAAATGTACCTACTTCACACCTATCCATAAACTTTCGAACATCATTGTTGTAAAACTTGTATGATTTTGAGGAAAATTAATGGACTTCTCGCTTAGCACCCTTAGTAATTTCCATACCACAACACCGACCTGTTTAACATGGTACAAACTATTCAAAATAAAATTCTTGTCACCGCGATTATGTCAAATCCCCCTCCCCACCTCGTTCGTCTTTAAATAGTCTCGTGTATACACACGTCAATCTTCATAAAGAGAAAAGCGTGTTGCAGACGTGTTGTAGGCCGCGGCACGCGATCGATTCTGGGCAACGCGATTCGCGCACCGTCATTCCGACGTTTTACACGCACGAAGTCTGACTACGGATAATCTCTTACAATACGGGCGAATATTTAATTCACGTCAAACAGTCCGCGGTAAAAGAACGATCACGACAGAGAGAAAGAGCTAGACGAGTGAAGTGGGCGGGAAGGTGGAGAATTGCGGAGAAAGGAGCAAAACGGGGAGAGCTCGGAAATCTCTGGACTGGCGTCGTGTTGGCCGCGGAATTAAAAACCCTGGCAAGAAATATAGCCATCGCAAAAGCTCTCATTTGCAATCTACTGCCCGTGCCCTCGACCTCCCGTGGCGGCGCTTTTCCTCGACAAGACGATAACAGGTGTATGCAACGTGAAACACGACCACGTAGGGAAAGTGCCACGAATATCTATTATGCTCAAAATGGCTCCTGCGAACTGGTTTAAATACGTGAATCTTGCAAAAGACTTAATTTCTCGCGAAATTCTTAGTAGCTACTGCGCCAAAGAAATGCACCTTCATTTTTGTTTCCTTAAAAATGAATCTTGTGAAATTGTTTTGATACGATGTGCACATTCTGTGTATCTATGTAGCACGGCGCGGTTGCATTCTAGTCTGTTTCGCTCGAAGTGATTTCCCCTGTTTTTGAGTACAAGTATAATGTGTGGAAAAATTTTTCTGACAGGTTCTTACTTTTTTCGCATTTTGTTGCAGCTTTTGAGCTTACTTCTGACTAATGTAGACGTTTGTAACTTGGTTTCGAGTTGGAAAAGTTGAAAGAGAATACTGGAATTCTACTTCATTTTAAATTTTAATTTTTAAACGAAATTGTTATCAGTGAATTTTAAGATACAGAAGTGTTTCCATAATTTCTTTTCATTCAATTTAATTTTAAGAGGCATACATTACGGAACACGAAAAAGAGAAATTTTAATAATGTATGCATTTCTTTCTAAATTGTAGAGAAGATCGTACGGGAATTATAACCTCACTTAATATACTTTAATATCATGTAACACATCGTAATAATGAATTTAAAATGTATTATTCCATAAAAATTAAAATTGTTTTAATAATGAGCAGTGAATTTAGTGTATTCTACATAGTATCAAATTACGTATATTAATAACATAATGCTGACATTAATAATATGACAATTTTCATTTATAGAGCTATTGATAAAATATTATTATTATTATCAATAACATTTAAAAACTCACAAGAAATATTCCTTATTTTTGACAAGCATTTTAAAATATTTTTGCATTCTTACATTATACATTTGTACTAGCTGAGCAGCACAAGTATTCCAAATTACTTGCAAGAAATAAAATCGAAAAGTACTCACATTGCAGTGTATTGTAGCGTTGTGCGTAAAATTAGAAGCAGTTTAAACCTCAACGCGGTACATACAAATGTCAAGTAGCATACACGCTTACATACAGAAAGATGGCGTAACCTCGTTCTCGAAGCAAAGAGCACTGAAAAATTAAACGTACGCCAAAGAAGATTATAATATATTCATTCCATTCTATTCCAAACAAAGTTAATAAAAACAAATTACAATTTAATATTATATAACAGCGACTATACCTTAGTATAGCAACAATAATTTGCGAGATGAAATTATTAATGCGTTCCTCCTTCCGTCCATAACCGAAATGGGACTGGAACTGCCAACGGCAGCTGACGTCACAGGGTCACGTGATTCCTAAAATTGAGTACGCGCGAAATATAAATGGTCCGAATAAGTGGAAGAATCAGTGTAGCTATTCAAGCAGAAATTTTCTAATATTTGTGTAATTTATAACTTTGAAAGTAATAATTGTGTAGGAGAATATACATATTTATTTTTTATAATGTAGACATAAGTTTAATCGATATGTATTTATAAATAAATACGGTTATACTGATTTACTAATTTAGTACGAAGAGGAAGCTTAAATAGAATCAATATACGATAGTATTACACTGCAGTTATTTAAAATATTTTTCACGGCAAAGAAAATCGAGAAATATTCACATTCCCGTAGACTACATCTTCTTTTTAAACTTGCAAGCAGTCTGAATTCCAGCGTAAAATATTCACGTGCCAAGTAGTGCAAGTATTTAAATGCATACAAAAGAAATACGAACGAATTCGTATCATTGTTCACATTGCACGAACGTCTGCACTCACAATTTTTGACTAATTTATCACGCGACTGTGTAACTCGTTTTTAACGATAGCAAAATAAAAAACGGTGTTATCGATGTGTTTTCAAATTATATCCTCATTCTCGATGCAAATCATTTCGAAATGTTAAGTATAAACCAAAGGGAATTGTAATATGTACGTATATATATGTATTTCAATGCGTACCAAATAAGGTTAATGAATACGAATAACGTTTCGGTATTATGAAATAGGAATTCTACTTTCATGTGGAATTGGTCAATGCAAATATTCATACAAAGGCTTTCGAATAGAAGTCGACAACACCGTACATTAATATTCAATACAAATTACCTTCGTATAACCTCAGTTTAACTGCTTAAAAGCTGTAGACACCATGCTTGATATGTGTTACTGAAACGGTGGAAAGATCACCTCGGTCAATAGGAACATCAATGGGTCGTATGCAACACTGCTACCTCGTGCGAAAATTCGAACTGCTCTTGCCTGTAATTGGTGTTCCATCATAGTACTTAAAATGTTTAAATCTTAATATAATACATTAATCAAATGCAATTTAACACCGAAATTACTAATAAGCAGCGTACATTTAATTCTAGTTTCAGTACATGTAACTTTGTCCACTGCATAGAGAACTCTAAAATAAAAGTAGAAAAACAGTGGCCTAATTGTGATAAAAGTTACAAAAATGTATTTTAGTAATCATTACTGAATATTCCAAATTGACTGTTTTTTTCATATATAATATACCTAAGCTCTCCAAGGAGATACTGTATTTTCTTGACGTTCTTGTATAACGTCAGCGAAATTGTGACACTGTTCCATCGAGTCTAATAATTTGCATACCTTTGTAGTCCTCATCAGTAGATCTCATTTCCCAGTTACCACGTGGGTATATGTGTTCGAAACCAGAGGAGAATTAGATTCTTGATCGCGCGCGCCAATCGAACGACCAGTTCATGACATATCAGTTACATCGAAATTGGTAGATGAATGATCACTGTTAACCATGAAGGTTACGCGGTTCTCGTTACTAATCAATGTAATGGAGTAGGACGACCATCTGGCATAACAACGACGGTGCTCGGACCACGCTGTAATTGCTTTGGCTTGTTGCTAATATATGTATATGCACTATATCCGTTCGGAACCCCAGACGCGTTATTATTGTAAACACGAGAACACAGCCATTAGGTCTATGAGGCAAAGAGGGCTTGTTTAACGGACGTCCACTTTGCCTGGACAGATCCGCTTTACGAATCTATCCTGTGCCCGACGTCTTTGACCATTTGAATAAATAATCGTAGTATCTGCATCTGGTCCATTTGCATTCGGGCTTGCTCGGTACACATTGATCAAGCGAAAGTTTAGTTGGGAATGATCAATTGTTACACTATCTGCAAACAAGTTTTGGAGGAATTCAAGATGCATCCCTTGCGGCGGGCTTCCTAAATTATTTAATCGCTAGGAAATACTGAAATTTACTTTAGTACTAATGATACTACTGTCTTTTGCCTTTTGAATGAAATTAAGTACTTTTTTCTGTATTTTATAGTAGGGTTGTAGGGAAATGATTGATAATGATTTGCGACTTGAATTGAAAAAATTACTATTTCGTTTGCAATTAAGTGTTATGTATAGATAAGAATGACAAAAATTACCACCAAGAATTTTAATGTGGATGAAACAGATATCGTGTTACAACTTAAAAGTAGTATATATTAAAATAGATACCTTTGAATATAAATTCTCTTTATTTACAATCCCTGGAACTCAATTTCTGAATGTACATACAGTTTTTGTTATTTACCACTTTACTTCCACGAAAGCAGAAGGTATAAAACAACGTTCTGCAACTATTTATGAATGTACATAAATTTTAATTTCTTTCATTTAAGTATAGTGCATATTTTTCAATTATGTCGAAACCTAATTTCTTTACGTGTATTCATTTTTGCAATGAAGTGAATCTACGTGCCTCATAAATTTCTCTCGCGTCAATTAACTTACACGAATGCGACAAAAAGAGAACACTTCCTGTCCCAGATGTAGTGACAAAAATAGAAGTATTTTAATTATTCTTGACAACTGTGTTAACTGTTTGGTAACGCAGCGACTTTGAATAAGGAACAACCTGATATTTGAGGAAGATATGAAATGAACGAATATTTGAATCAGTACGCACAGATAATAAAACTGATTATATTTTCTCGGATTACGAGTTTTCCGCGACACAGCAAATCTTTGTCTACGAGATATATTTCCTGTTTCGCGAGCATCTGATATCTCCTTTGGGACAAAGTAAAGCACCTGCTTGCTCCCAAGGTGCTCCTAACACAATACTAGCCGCGTTCTGCTACAAACTGGCCGTCCAAATACCTCGTTGCACGCCAGTAAACTATCTGTACCAACCTTAAACTCAGATAAATCATGGGATTTCGAGAAGCTTGGTGTTCTAGGTTCATTAAAAAATTGATTCTAGGTTCTCAATCTGATAGATTTATCGACTGCATGTGAATGTTTCATCGACAACTGATTTGTATTTTACAATACCTATTTAATAATCTTGTCACACCATATCTATTAGATACTATTCAACATTTTGTAAATCTGCTCAAATTGGAGAAATTGTAACATGTGAAATACTGTGCAGCTAATGTTCTGTCTTTTTATCATGCAAAGAAGTTCTATGGAAAGAGGATTAGTCAAGCGTATGTCAAGATATCTCACAGAATCTTTTGCTCCAAAATGATAGTTCGTATTTATTAACTTGAGAATTTCTTGTAACTAAATCCAACTGATCAAATTCAAGATGTGAGTAAAGCTCGTAACATACCTCCTCGTGACTGCGCGAGGTCGCGTATGAAGTGTTTGGACCGTTCCAAGCGATGGACCAATCGAAATCACACTTTTTCAGGCGACGTTAACACCCTGGCACCCTGTAACGACCAGATAATAGTTAGCCGAAATTCAAATTTGTTTCGTCAGCGTAATACAGTGTTGGCTTTCAGTATTCGATGATAATAGGATAATCGATGAAACTGTCACCTCGTATAAGGGGCATTCTGATAGGGCGGGATTCTGGCGTATTTCAACGAGACAAACCGAAGCCACAGTACGCAGCGTTAAATAATTGCTTGGTATCCGTTCGATTCTCGAGGGTGATTCGAATGGCGGGATTGTCGATGGGTTGGGGGTGAAGCGAGGCTGCTCGAAATGGAAAACCACGAAAAAAATTGAAGCAACAAAGAGACCGGGAGGGGGTGGCTGACGGGGGGAACACGTGGTAACGAGGGGAACAGGGGGTAGGGTGGTGAAGGGGCTGGAAGAGGGGAAAGGGGATCGGTGGAGGAACAGAGAGATTGGCGATAAACGAATCAACGATCGTCAGCCACAGGCTGACCGCCGACCGCGCCCCGACGCTCAGCGCCAACGAGAAATTGAAAATGGAAATGTTTAATTGCCCAAAAACACGATGCCGCTGTCCACCACGTCGTTTTATATTTTTCGCCACTTCCAACGATGCCCCTGCATGCTTGTGTGTTCTAACAAAGGGCTTGTTTGTTTATTACGGGAGAAAACTGTGTCACTGCTCCTGATAGGTACACGTTCTTTCGAATCCCTAATTGCTGTGTTTACTCGTGTTGGAAGGAAACATGACAACACAACCTGCGTGTAATCGTTGCCACTTCTCTTACCATTGCGTTTGTACTTGGCAGTGCTTTCGTGGAGAGGTGAAAAATAATGCTAAACGGTGTACGATTATTGTTAATTACTGTAATGAAATAGTTACTCATAAGGGAAGGGTAGGAAATGTCCTCTATCTCGATAACTATTATTCACTTGCTCCACGAGGAACAATTCATAATTTAATAATGAACATAATTATTATATGTATAATTAGTATATACATTCACAAAGTAATAACACGTAAATTTGGATCACCATTATTAAATGAAAAAAATCGTAATTACAACTGAGAAAAAAACCTGAAATTCATATTCTCCACCTATTCTACTAGAAAAACAGCACAGAACTTGTTTCATCACTCACAATTATCCTAGCTCGAGTTGCGTTGAAATGTTTTAGTGACACTTTAACATCAACCCAAAGCGGAATTTCCGTGACTTTTATTTAACAAGGTAGGTAAGGCAATGCGCGAATGTCTACATAACAGTTTAAATAATACCACGAAGAGCTGGAGAAGCAGACATGGTTTTTGAGGACGGTGGCTTGCTTTTAGTGAATTCATTCCGAATTCACACTTAGGAGGCATCATTCAAAGAAAAAGAAGGACCGACATTATGGCTCCTCTTCTCGACGCCTATATTTACAAGAAAAAGCACATTTCGGGGCTGTGCTTGTACATCTACGTCGTACGATGCACGCACGGATAGCTAAAACGTAGCCTGAAACGTAACGTCACCGGCCACCTTTGTCGAGGCGGGCCTGTGAAGCTTCCCGGAGACTCGTTATCTTTTTATCTGCACTCGTCCCATCCCTTTCTCTGGGTCGAGGGACGAAAAGGAAGAAGAAAGGGAGGAGCCAGGCGAGCGCACATGAGACACCCACATTAATTATTTTTCTTCTTTTCCTATTGTTTTTTCTCAGCCTTCCGACCCTCGGTGCCTGCCATTTTGCGAGACGTCACTGACCGTGGTTACGAAGCTCCACTGCACTCAGACTTTTTACTCGGTAAATTACTTATCCTTACCTAAATAAGTGCGACTACGTGGAGGTCTCGCTTTCATTGTATTCTTCGCTCAAACTTTTTAGAGCTATTATTGAATCACGTAATTCGAGTGCGAACGTTTTATGTCAGCTCTTTGATTATTGGAGCAGATACTAGGAATAATTCACTGGAAGGAGCTTTTTAATTTATTCTTGGAAATTATGAACTGTGAGGATATAGTCAAGTTCAACTTGGTCAGTAGTAATCATAAAATACTTTTGAAGATTAAATTAAGCTATGTTTTATGCATTCATAAAATTTATAAAATAAAGTAATGATATACAGAGTGTTTCACGCAACTGGGCCAAGTTATAGCTATAACAGTAAGAGATAGAAAAAAATTTCATTGGACAAACTTAAACAGTATTGAATGGTACTTGTTACGGCGTATGTGTTTACTCCGAAAGTGGAAGTGTTCCAATGATTTCAAGGTCGTCTTCATTTCTTTTCGACGAAACTATACACTTTTTGTACACCATCGGATGCCTCTCTTTATCCTCTATAAAAAAGTATTAGAGCAGTTAGGCCGCAAATTAATTCGTTCAGGCGAAATTTTATCTTTATTGTTCTTACTTCACAGTCGACAATTACCATGTTTGTCATATTCATGAATGTCATTTTTTTGACATACAAACACTGAAACGAGTATCATGTAATACTGCGTAAATTTGTCTAATGCAATTTTTTTCTATCTCTTGTTATTTAAGAAATATAGCCTGGCACAGTTGCGTGAAACACTGTGTATGTATAAGGAAAATGAAGACTATAAATTTTAATTGATTATAATATGTAGAACGATTTAATACGAATGTGGGGAACAGGTCAGTAAATTTACCCTTTTCAGGGCTGAGAAATTCCTTACTGTATTACTTCGCTTTGAAATTACAAGCATTGAATTTCAAGTAGTCCGCTGCTTGTATTCATATTCGTGTATAGGTCAAGATCTACTTTGATGTAATATTTGAAACACTTTGACCACTGACCGACACAAGGCTTAGCATGCTCATTATGACTTTTGCGATTTGCGATTCGTGTTAAACGTTGCATGTCTCTTAACATCGAATCAATATTGGGTCGCTATATAATACTAAATGCCTGTTTACGAAAAGTGTTTCGTTAACAATGATACTGAAAATAATATGTAAGTATATTATTTAGAATTTGAGCTTCATTGTTATATTTTAGGATTGTATTGTTTGGATTGTTAATTCTTAAAAATTAGAAATGCAAGAGTCACTTTCTAAATTCCTGAATAGAATTCTAATGTAAATTTATTTAATTTTTGAAAGTTTCTTAAATCTCAATCCATTGCACTTTAATTTTAAACCATATTCTACTCGTATACATTCTTCTGATGTAGCATCTGAATGTTCAAAAAACTTTTTGTGCACAATACTTAATTATTATTTATCGAATCTTTACTAGTTTCTGAACCTGTGCACTACGAGAGCGACGTACAACCTCCCATATTTTTATACTCTAAATGATATCACAAAAGTAGTCTAACAAAGTAGTTCCCTTACATAACACCTTGTCTTTTTTCATCACGCATTAAAAATATATTTCAAGCAACAAATATCCTCCCCAATAAACCAACAAGACGAAACTTAACAATCGCGAGTCCCGAAGATTTTTGCACTACGAAGGCATCCATAAGCGTCCCATGTTCAAGAAGCGCATTCTCCGATGTGTCTTCAATTTTACCTAATAAAATGGAACCTAGCACCTTGTTAAGCCACCCTTTGGCGCTTGCTAGTAAATTAATGAGCTCACTGCAACACTACACCGTGCAAACCCTTATACCGTCCCGACCGCCCCGTGCTTCCCACCGCTCTCCTTTACTCCGTTGCCAGTTTACTCGCTCCACGCTCTCCTCGGTCTACTCTCGAAACCAGCATTAAATCATACATCAGCGCACGATGTGGCGGATGACGGCGGGGCAGGAACGAGGCTGGAGAAGAGTAAAACGGGAAATGCTACGGGATAGAGGGGTGGCGTGAGGGAGAGGGGTGGGTGTCGCGTATCCTAGTAACCATCACTCGGATGAGCGCCCGGACTTTGACAGGGTTTAGAACAAAGTACGGGCGAATAATCCCGGGGAAATTGTTACAAAGTGTTAGGAGATATAAAGACTGACAGTCTTTGTTATTGTTCCTGGGAAACTTACTGTGGTAACTTTACTGCACATCGTTATGGTTCCTCTGGATTATGCAACACGTACACAACTCTGCAGGGTAAATTGTGTTGTTGGCTCGGTGATTCGAGGGATTTAATTATTAGTAAGTTGCTTGTTCAGGAGGGAGCTAATTAGTATTTAAGCTTCGGATGAAAGCTTAATTTTTGGGAAACGAGGTGTTGCTTTTTGACAGTGATTAAGTTTATTGTGTGAAGGGGAGGAGTTAGCTTGGTAAATGATATCAGGAATAATCAGATTTCTTTTTGTAAGTTTATAAATTCTAGTACTTTTATTTTTCTGTTTATCTTAACTTGCAAATTGTGGGACAATCACAGATAAAGGAACTATAACCATCCAACTAATGTTAGGACAGGTGAGGGTAAAATGTATATCACGAGGCAGTTTTACAATTTTTGGCTGAGCGGGACAGAGGAAGGCAGCAGTAAATAGCAGTGGGAGTGGTAGTACTCCGCTGGGACGACTCTCGTCTATGGTCAGACATCCGACAAGTAGAATACCCTTTGCGTCTGTTCAGACATGTAGTCCGTAAAATGAACGAAATACTAACAAGCCTGCGTCAAACTGTACCACCCTCGACCTGAGAATTGTTTCATATATCATGTAATTTCTCTACTTCCATATTAACAGTTTCAAAAATAGAATACCTATCGCAGTTATAAATATGCTGCAAAAAAGTTTGCCATAAAAGTGTCGAATAAATTACTTCAAAGATTCATTTCTTATAATAGTACTAATCTCTATGCATTGCTAATCAGGGTTGAACTCAAGTAATTACACACCTCTTTCACGTAGGTTAAGTCTTCAAGGTAAGAGGTCTACACTAAAGCATGCAGAGGGAAAAATGGTTAACGCGTTAGCCGGAAGAAGGTCCGAGTAAGGTCGACCAGTGCAATTCCACCTTCCAACCGACAAGTATTAACTTGTGCACATCGCAAATTCGCATCGCGTTTGCGGCCATTGTGAATTTAAGCACTCTCCGTACTATGAGGTCTAAAGGACTCTAGAATATACTCATCTGTACATGGTCAGGGATGAAAATGGTACACGGAGATGGTTGTGCGAAAAGCTACTTCGAGAACAGAGAAGAACTGATTAACGTTGAAAGTACATTGCGATATCCAAAGTTAATACAAAATTAATAACAATGTATTAAAATATATAAATGAAAATTATATAAAATCTTCGTCTATTAGAATACATTCCCTGTGTTTGTATCTTTATTACACAATTTGAAAGTGAGAATTTGTCAGAATTTTTCTACTTTGTGGATGTCTATAAAAATATATATTAAATATCAATCGATTTTTATCCATTTTATTATTCATATTCTGTCATTTACAGTAATGTTGTGACAATAGGAATCGCCTTCCAAAACGTGCTGCTCACGTAGAAGCGAAGAATATTATGCAAGGCTCCTGAGTTAGTAAATTCGACGAAAAGGGCAATGAAGTTATAACATGGTTTTCCATGGATGCGAACTCCCCAGGATAGGGTTTGCTGGTTATATTCTCTTCCGCCTACAGGTCGGAACTGGCCTTCTAACCTCGTTAGCACACCCATCTTTCGCCACGAATGAGTGAGGTCCGTCGATTTCATTACCAAAATGCTCCGCTCGGAAGTAATCAATTATTTCAAGCTAGCAACTATGTACGTGATTCATGCATACGGAAATTTCTCTACTGAGCAATACTTTGCATATCACTTTGTTAATGCAATTACCACTATCCTGAGTAGTTTATCAAATTCTGATCGATAAGACTCATAACCTGTAGTTTACACTGCTATAAATTTTTACACAAGAAATATTTCCTTTATGATAAACAATTTCTTAGGAACTAATAATTTTAATACTGTAGCATAAAAGTGTTTAAGTTACTTCTTCTTATTTGATGAGATGTCTGCATTAATTACTCTGTAACTTTGTTTTAAGTTTTCGCCAATACTTGCATAGTATCGGACTTTCTTCTCTGTAACTTATTATATGAAGAATTTTTCTGATCCATTTGGAAGAAAATATTTTAGACGCTGTTTAATAATTTTCATCTTCCGATAGAGTTGCAAATGCAATGATTTAATTATTATTTTTTGAAGCATTGTATGTAGCAAGACAGGAGAGTGTATGATTGATCTGTTTCACTAGATTAAGAGAACAAGTAGTATGACCGTGTCTATAGCCAGGCATGATTCAGAACGAATATAGCGAAACTTTTATATAGGTTTCTTTTGTAGCAATGCATGTACATATCTGTCCTGTTTAATATTTTTAACATTGATTACATCATAGAAACTGAATAATTCTTTACACAAAATACTTTTCACATATCTGCATAGCATGTACTTTAATATTATAAAATGTCATGGTACGTTATCATTATCTACCTATACTTTTAAACCAAAACTGTAATTATATTTATGTAGTAAGTGTACTGTCGATATCTTTGTAAATGTTCATCGTTTCGTCACGTCATTACACTTTGTATACTTGACAATGCATTAATTTGCTTACATTGAATTTCATAATTATTTCATTAATGTTGCAATATCATTTCAATTTGCGGTATGCAAATTTTCGCCTGAAATGATTCAATTAATTGTAACAATTTATTCCTCGGTGCTAAAACTCGATATTCCACGCTCACCAACATGTTGTTTCAGAAGTTTACGATACTTTCGTAATTCGCATGTGCTAATTATTCCCGTGATTATATCATTTTTTTCTGTAAACACAGAATGCCATATCATTATCGTTCCTTTTTGTTATTGGCTATACACGTTACACACTTCAAAAGGATGTGAGAGTACATGTACGTTAGTTATTTATCTAAAATTAAAATAACATTCTAGATTATATAATAGCTTCCTCAATAATGTATGTAGATACATTGATTAGTCAATGATTGAGCTTACGAATATGTTAGGATAGAGTATCTTTTTAAACAAAGCTATACTTTCATAATTACACACTGATAACCATAAAATGCAGTATTATAAAAAATATCGAAGCATTTCATATTAATAATTATTGATCATGCAAGAGTACGAATGTACATAGAACTCAATTCTCGACACCCTTAAACCAGAAACAAGAAATAACATTGAAGGTTACCCTATGTACAAATGCACTCAGATTTCGTCAATTACCTCAGATGAACACATCTAAATTTAATAGTCACCATTGTCCCTCTTGTCACCCCGGAGCGATCTTCAAGGTTGCCCCAAAACAACGGCATACATAACTATTCCCGCGAAACGGTCATGTTGCGGTTCCCTGTCACGACACAACACCGAGGCGTTCCCGTCAAATTTAATCATTCCAGAGACGATCACGGTCGGTAATTTGCGACGCGCACCGCACTCATTCTCCCTTCCACCGCCGCCCAAATTTTCCATTTGCTCGGTCGAATCCGGAGAGGCGTCTGGCCGCGAACACGAGGCACGCCGCGGCAAACGCGATTGCGCTCGCCTATCTCGCCTGACAATCTATCAATTAATTAAGGAAAATCGCGGTTCGGCTAAATGAATGGCAGACATTCCTACGTGCGCGCGAGGACCTTGGGAGACTCTGCCCTCGCGCACGACCCCCGCCGATGTTCGTTGCCATGGCCGTGCGGCTACAAACGTGTTCAGCCACGCCGCGAATTACCGGATATCTTAATGAGTGCCGTAATTAATACGGACGCAGATTGGTGGGTCGACGGCGGGGGCGGGAGGGGGTCGCGAGATAGCGCCTAAACCGGAACGTACGGGCTTTGTCACGGACGTGTACAAGATAACCGTATATCTGCTGTGAAATGCAAACCGAGCCGACGACCACCGTGGACATCCCGCTGCGTTCTCCCAGAATGGGATTGCGGTAGATCGCCACCGACGTACCGACACTCCCCCGACGTCTACGCGACCTCGTGCACGCTGGTACTCGACAGCCACGCTCTACGTTTCCGCTGAATGACGCTGGCTGCGTGGTACCGCAGGACACGCCAATTAACTGCCTCGTGATTAGAACGTGAAGAAATTGGAAGTTCGCTGGACGTGATGTGGTGGAAATTGGCAGGGTTGGGAGGGGTAGTTTAAGGGGAGTAAAGTGTGATATGCTTCGGCGAGTAAAAGAGTGATGTGTCTTAAAAATTGTTGGTTTTCAGGTATCTGTAAAAACTGATTTTGCTAGTGAGTTGTTATAGTTTAAAAGGTTTTTTACGGCTAACCAATGAAATTGTGCTATTTAGTTGAAGCAGTTTTATAATTTAGAATAGGTTTGCTTTAGTCTTTTTTTAACCCTTCGAGTACTGCAGGCAAGAGTACTGTGCTGGAGTACAGTCCTGTTGTATTTGCCATTCATAAAATATTTCTTGGTACATTAGGTACTGGATGCTCATACTTTGTTTTCTAAATAGTAAAAAGTTTCAAAGAAAATTCGATATGTTCGTTATTGGCAACATTCTGCAAACGTAGAAAAGAATAACATGTTCACTCATGATACACGTATCATAGAAGAATAGGAAATGTAGAAGTTGTAGTAGTGAAATACATACAAAAACGTATATAAAAGATGAACGGAGGACAAGAAAAGAAAACAAGAAAAGGAAGGGCAAACTTGTAGTTCTAGACGAAAATACTGGATGTTGTCCGAAATATCCCAGCAAATACACTTCTGTACACGTTTATGCTACCAAAATCAAGGCTGCACAAGTATTTACTTTCTAAATTGAGTGTAAATTCATATTAGTGAAGAGAGGTGTTTGATCCCATTAAAGCTATTCATCCCTAACTAGATATAAATTCACTAATAATAATAAAGGAATATTTAGAATATTATCATAATATTACCTTAAAAACATTAAATTTTATATTATTCCAACTGAAACCACAGAATTCTAATTTTTAGTATGTAATTCAAAGTTAGAATTTATTATTTTTAGATTGTTAAACAATAATAGAATTTTGAAAGGGTTGTTGCATTTATGAGCAAATTAAATAATCAAAATTGCAATATAGTTCCTCGTCATTTGTTTTCGTCTATAATTTCAACATCGAAATTGCGTCTAGTCGAAGTGCAAAAGTTTTACGTACATTTTAAAGCAAGACGATCTTATCGATTCCCTCCTCTAGACGACGTTAGACATCTAATAAATATTAACAAGAAACTCAGCAAGATGGTAATCCACGAAAGTT
Source organism: Calliopsis andreniformis (assembly GCF_051401765.1). Lineage (NCBI taxonomy): Eukaryota > Metazoa > Arthropoda > Insecta > Hymenoptera > Andrenidae > Calliopsis > Calliopsis andreniformis. The sequence continues at coordinate 8,459,510 of NC_135073.1, read as the reverse complement.
TTTCTTTGTAAGTAGACTACCAAGAAGATGTAAAATGGAGAAATGAGCAAGGAGGGAAAGGTGTGACGCGGTGAGTAGTTGAGCAAAGTGAAGGAGGATGCCAAGATAACTCAAAGGGGAAACACAATGAAAATTTGACAATGTAAATTATCCTGTTATTCTTCTTCCTTTGCTATCTCGCTTCCGTTTCCTCGGTACCTGTTCCCAAAACTTGCAAGCGAGAACTTTTGAAACACTGTTTCGCTCTGCTCGAGTGAAAAGGAAACTGTTGACTATACTTGTGAAAAGACAAATTCCTTCAATTAACACTGTCTTTCAAACAACTGGAACTTTGCAACACCTTTGATTTCGAAATAGTGAAGATACTGGGTGATAATCAACGAACATGTATGTTACATAAATATACCTTTGCACTTCACTGATAACACCTCACGTTGGTAAAATAACTAATTACACAAACAAGTAACATTTTTTGAGATAAAAATCGCAAAACTCTTTGGCAACGTTAAATTAGAGATAAGAAATGTTCCATTTAAGAACTAAAGAAGTAAATAAATTAGTAAATTCATATTCCACGTACAAAATCCTTAAAACGCGAAACCTTAATTTATCTCAGCCTTATATTAGACTTCTATGTAACTCAAGTTGATGTACCAGATAAATCAGTCCCAACCCTACAATTATATACCGTAATTACTTAACATAAATGGTACTATCATTATCAATTCTAAAAATCAAACTTTTTCACCAAAGAACTATTATAACTCTCAACTCATTACCAACGCATCAATTGAAACGCATTGTGCTCTATTAATCAATCTCACGAATGCACGACATGTCATAATTTACAAACCATTTCCAACGACCCGAGGGTATTATTCATATTCAACGCATCTGAAATTATTCGTTTCACCGTGTACATAAAGCGCGATATTAATTCCCCCGTCGAGGTTTTTTATTTGTCGGCACTTTTCGAGATATTTCTTCGACGATGGAAAAACGATCGCGGGCACAAAATCTCTTTAGCTTTTTACGAGCGGGTTCCGACGTCGCCCATTCGCCGTAGCCATCACCGTCGGCGGCCCTACATCCGTTATCTTCTTGTACCTCTTCAGGCTGGGGTTGTCGCTCACGGAAATGGAATTTCCGAGTAGAATCGCGCAAAAATTGATTCGTTTAACCTGCTCATTGTACCCGGCCAGATCTGACAAGCCGCTCATCGGCCGCTGGTTGGCCCCGAGTCAGGGCGGTTGAAAATCGTGGCTTCGATACGAGGCGACTGCTAGGGAAAGGGCATGCCTGAGCTGAACGGAGCAACGCGGGATAGGGTTATTCTAAGGGCTCGAGATTACAAGCTATTGTTCCCGCGCCACCCTTTGTCTCAAATCTACCCTTCCACGACCGTCCTCCGCCCATCACCCGACTCCCACTACCTCCATCTATTTCGGACTTCTTTGTATTTTTTAATTCGCAACTTTGTGACCAGCTCGTCTCTCCCTTCGGCTGGGAACCGCCGCATACGGCCATCCTCTTTCTTTTGGCTCGCCTCCTCGACCCTAACGCGCCCCGTTTCCACTGGCCGACCCTCGACCCAATCCACGGTGTCCCTGTCGTCGACCTTCGTCAACGATTATTTCTCCGAGGAAATCTTGCCCTCCCGCGGTCGGGAAATCGTTTTGCATTTATTCCGCTCTTGGATCGGTGATCTGGGAGTTTACTTTGGCCGCGAGTGTATGCTCAATGTAGATTCTGCTGGGCTGGAAGATTACTCGAGCCGTTTTATGGGGGAATCAATGAAGCTTTTCTGTGACGCTCGACTTTGTTTTATTGTGTTAATCTATAGGTCTGACTTTGAACGTAACATCGTTTGTTGTCTGATATTTTAGTTTCGAGGAGGGAAGATATTTTTAAGAAGATTTTTATTTGTAATTGTTAATATGTCTGTGTTTGGAGATGGTTGTGGGCATTTCTTTTTTCCACGTAAAATGATTTTTATGTGCATGATGTTTTGATGAGTGTGTTTGAAATTGTCTCACTCGTAGGATAAATAGTTTGGACATATTGGTATCAGTTCGTCAGAAAATGCATCCACTATAACTGTAGCCTTACTCATGAAATATTGAACATCTACACACATAAAATTTTTGAAATACATAAAAAAACAAGGAACTAAAATTTCCTAATACCAGCAGTATGTTAATTTTCCTCAAATGTAAATATAGATCTGTCTAACTAGCCTTCCAAGTGTTATTATGAAAGGCTAAATGTAAGTCTTCTCCACCAACAGAAAACACTCACAATTTCGATTTTTCGATCAACCCTGATAAACAGTCCTCAATTTCATCAGAGCCGTCCCAAAATCCAGGGTCGAGTAGTTTCCCTTAAAAATCCAACGGCTCCATTTCGATTTAAATGTATTCGTAATCCCAGGGCAGGCTCGGATCCACGCAAGAAAGTAGTATCTTCCCTTTTTCGCGCTTCGAAGCCCGCTCCGTCCGAGCGGAGCGAAGAAGGGTAACAGACAGAGCGGGCACAATATCGCGAAATCCGCTGCATAATTATAAGGCTATAATACCGAAGGAACGAGTTTACACGGTAGACGGGATTTCTGTAGTTCGCTAAAGAACGGCGAAAACCCATTATAGATAACGAGAGGCAGAAAGAGACAAAGTCGAGTGGCTGGGGGGTCGCCGCGGGGGCGGGAGGTGTACGAAGTGAGATCGAGGTGCCGGTATACGAAAAGGCCCGATACGCCTCCTCCAAGGATTTGCGAAACGATTCCCGACTACGACTTTGAAGTCGTTCCCCAGCTGTGGGGGGCGCGAGGGGAGAGGCTTGGTAGCAGTCGCTTGCATCTCCCCGACCATCGCCGGCAGTAAAATGACGTCTCCGAAGGAGGAAAGTAGAGTGGATATCCGGCGTGCTCCATGCAATTGGAAACTTTTAGTAAATGTAAACCGTTTCGTGCTCGAGTAGATACAATCCGGTGCTAACACAGTATCTGCTCCGCGCTCCCTTTAACCCTGCTACTGAATCGCTCTTTTCTTACGGGTTTTCTTACCCGGAGGCGACACAGCCAGGTGCACGTGCAAGAGACACAGACCCAGCGTGCGCGTCGACGGATCCTCGACTTTGGTCCACGTATGAGGAAGGGTCGTGAGCGCGAGGATGTAAAGTACGAGGCACAGAAATTCGTGAAAGGCTGGGTTTCAGGGAAGAGAAAGAATGGGACTCGCCTGGCGTGATTCGCCAGCCACCCAACCCGATTAAAACCGACTCTAAAATTCCGTTTCACCTACCGAACATATTGCACCGCTGCTGCTATTCCGTTTTATTGTTCGGGTACCATATGCATAGCAATAACTATGTCCGCCCCTATGATACCGAACCGTTCTAGGGTTTTGCCACGTTTTAGACTCGACCAGAGGGCGAGGCTGCGTTCGCCGAGTTGTTGCTGATTCCATACGATCCACGAATTACCATAGTTCTTCGACAGCGCCTCGAATTCAACGGTTTTTACAGTACTTTCTCATGAGATCGCTTTGTTGTTGGATTTCCTGCTGTTTCGAGGGGTCTGTCGAAGGTATTTGTGACAAACAATTTAGTCTGAATTTTGGGAATTAAATTTCTTTTTTTAAGCGATTGTCACTTTTACTTTGTATGGAAATTGTACGTGGTAATGACGACACGATTGTGAAATGTTTTTTGGAATTTCAATCTCAACAGGATGTTTGATAATATAATATAGAAGATACATTATCATATATCATGTAGTATAATGAAGCAAAATTCATGAATACGTAAAGTCTAGTAAATTCAACAAATTTGCAAATAAATGATTAATGCAAATAATTCGCAACAATCCTCTGACAATCCTTCATAACCATTATACGACAGTATAGCTTATGTAACAATGTATTATATAATACACTTATTATATTACATTAACAAACAATGCATACTAATTAATGTAAATGTAAAATTGGCTGGAAGTATACGCTGTAGGACACCTATTAAAGGGTTGAACAGTCACCTAACCCTGGAGAACTTCATAATTCATTGCTTTAGAATGCTACCACAGTAGCTAAAACTACAGATGTAATTTTTCACTTACACATACTTACTTTACTGCTGATATACACTGGCCTGATCAGGCATAGCAAAATCAGTAGAATAAGTCCCAAGTCAGACATAGTAAAACCAATAGAATAAGTCCTGAGTCGGACACACAACAATCAAATTTTCTCATAAAATCATAGAACAAGCCCCTAGTCAGGCACAGAAAAATCAGTAGAATGAATCCTAACATAGGCACAGCAAAATCTCGTCTAATTTCATCTCATCCCTTAAAATTTCTGATCACTACCAATATATATTGTAAAACAGAAGTTTATCGAAGTAAGTAGGTATTATTCTTCTAGACGGGTATACACATCTAAACCAAACTTCCATCTTATAATTGCTTCTGTCTATCACTTGCGCAAACCTAATAAATTCTCTCCCCCAAAAGGATGGACCTTCTACAAACCACTGCATCGTATTTAGCAATTACTACCCGCGAAGGGAATCATTCCTCCCTCAACAATGTCTCCGTACGCGGGCTATTATTTCTGGCAGGAGGAATGGCACGACTGACAGGTTAATCGTTGACAATTCAGCAGTTAGCGCGTGAATGATGTCAACAGCGATGGAAGTCCGCCGTCAGGAAGCGGCGCATCAGCGGAAGTGGCCGCGTAAGCGTCTCGGTGCCTCGTACTGCCTACTACGGAGACGTACGAAGAACCGGCATTGAAAGTGATTAAGACCGGGCGGTGGGCGGCCGGAACTGTGCGTGCGTGCAAACGTAGCGGCATAGTAGGTCACAGTGACGTTAAAGGGTTATCAGATAGCCAAAGCATAAAGCGTTTCGGCGGTAAAGGGCGGAGGGCGAGAGTTGCCGCGTCCTATTGGCATACCGATGGTTACAGAAGGGCCCTGTGAACACGTGTAGCCGTAGCTGCAACGCTGCTAGCTGTCTGACAGTTTGGCATGTTGCCTTCCACCGCTACCACCACCATCAACGCCGCCGCCATCACTGATACGCAGTATCGTCGTGTCGTCGTCGTGTCGACACCGTCGACACGCGGCACGTTACCGCGCTTCCGCCTGTGTGCACACGCACGCGTTTAATGCCACGGTAAATCGGTCAAGCTGTGACACAGAGTCGGACCCCGGTGATCGGTTGCGTTCACTGTAAGTACCTGAGTACATAAAAACCACTCGCGCTGAAAGCGTTGAAAAACTGTGCCGTTATTCCTGCTACCGGGGCCTCCTCTGGATTCGGCAATTTGGGGAAAACGGCGCGCAATCGAACGATTACAGGAGACCTCACGTGTGACGTGGTAAAAGCTTTAGTTGGCGGATGAAGCTTTTCGTGTTTTAGCGGCGGATGAAATTGTTTCTTGGTTTGTGTGTGAAGGAATTACTGTTTCAGTTTATCTCTATATTTTTTTAAGAGTACATGGTCTTTCATTTCGTAAAACGCTAAAAATTGTCATATTCCAATTTTGTAGCCCCTGATAATGTGGCAGTGAATCCAAAATGGGAAATTTAACTCGACATGTCGACATTTGATTTTGAAACGACAAGATCTTATTGTTATTCGAAGTGGTTCAACAGTCGTTTAGCCTTATAAATTACTAAAAGACTAATTAAGTAGTATTGTTTACTAATCTTCATGAAACTTTACAGATGTCTAAGATACCTAATAAGATTTCATAAAAGTAATTAAAAATATTATAAAGAACTCTAAACTTGATTAATAGCATAATAAATAGTTTAAAATAAACAGATAGAACTATTGCAACGTTTTATCCAAATAGGTAGAGTAACCTAACATGTGTTCCTTGTTAGCATGGAATGAAATTATGCCTTCGAAACGGTGAATACTTACATGAAACAGCGCAAGAATCAGCAATCTGAGCTAAGAATTCCCGCACGTGACATCAGACCTAAACGGCTAGTGAGAGAAGCATCCGACGCTTTCCCAGATTCGAATGTTACGATACTATCCATGCTGTGTTCTTATGGGAAAATTATCCTCCGCCTTCGCGCCGGCTCGATATCGCAAACCGCATGATATCTCCATAGCAGCGGATCACTACGACGATTTCACCTATTTGCAATAACAGTTCGCCTTCCGAAGAATGAAGGCACGACGTGTCGTCGGTCGCGACGTGGAATGGGAAACGTGGCTTCAGCTTGAAAACGTGCTCCGTTCTTCGGATAACCTTTATTTCACGCCGACCCTACTAGAATAGAGATTAGATTGACATTTACGAATCAAATGTATAAACCGACGATTACTCTGATTCGAACGACGTTATGTTGACAAGGATGCGATGGATACAGTTGGAAATCTTTGTTACCTACTAGAACATAGTCCACTATGTTTCATTTGGCAGTATAGTGTCAGCACTACTTATGAATGACAAATTAAGCTGTTTTATCATTATATTAATATGTCAAAATGAAAAGTAGTTCAATAGTATTGTAATAAATGATTTTAAGTAACAACAAATGCACTGTCAAATTTAACAGCAGAAGGTATTATCTTTTTACTTCATATCTATTGGAAAATAATGATAAAAAGACATTCCATAATTATATGAGAAATTTCATAATCATATATACACATTAGGCTCTGGCCATTCTTTATGTTTCACTGCGTTACATTAAGAAAAAAATTTTACAAAGACTTGTTGAGGGCGTATGGTCGGTATAAATTTCGTAATTAGACGATGTAATCGCATTTAGACTTATGACAGCCAACGGGGGTCCCGAGGACATTTGTTCAGGGTAGCACTACGCTTAATTCGTAGCTGAAGAAGAAACCGGCTAATTGGATAGCGGCCTTGCGCCAGAAGCCCGTTTTTACAGCATCGGTCGAGATGAAGGATGCAAAACGAAATGATGTACGCGGGGCTACATCGGTAGACGTAAAAACGAGGGTGAAAAAAAGATACGGGAGGAGATGAGAAGTAAATCTACCGTGGCGTGCTACCACCGACATCCCTGGAACTACATGGGCCGTGGTGGTCAACGTACCATAACATTATATCTAACCCATGTAGCCTATACCTACTATTTCTTTCGGACATGTGATTTGAGGCCACCCTCCATAGGTATCGCCGGCGGTGGAGGACAATGTGCTCGACTTGGCCTGATCTTATTTTTTCTCCCTGAGATGCGACCGTAATTTCATATATGAAATCACAGTCTCGAAGTCTCCTGAGGTCAAATGTGGAATTTTTCTCTTATAACAGCCTACGAGGTTTACATTTGAATTTTTTATTTATTTTATATTTATTACAGTGATGTGAGTTACTAACGTACGTTAAGTTCTTGGTAATTTGTTTCTTTACTATAATAGCATCATAAGTAGTAATTTGACTATTATTCTGGAAACCTACTCTACTTATGTAGAATTGTAAGTGATCTTAATCTGAAGATCGATGAACTTTCCTTCAAAGTGATTACAGAGTACGTAAAGACCTCAATTTTTGCTAAATGGATGTCCAAAAAGGGAAAATATATATCGAACGATCACGCAGACTATATAATTCATATTGTAAAATAATATTGAAACCACAAGTTTGAAAATATTCCGCGCTTCAGAATTTACTTTCTCCAGATATTTTGGTATAACGTGTAGCGAGCTATTTTTGCTTGAAGAATATAGGGAAGAATAAGAGTAGCCGAGAAAGGGGGAGATTTGCGTAGTCGAGTGTGAGAAAGGTAGCAGGAGAGCTTATCAAGAGCTTTAAGTTTTGCTCACAGAACCATTCGAGCAGAGGAGTGCGGTCTCCGGCTTAATCCTGTATTGTAAACTAGGCAGCATACAGCAGCAAGTTTTCTACCTTGTGCCACTCACCTTCCGTACTTGTTATTCCCTTTCTTCCTCCCACGGGGAAGGGTGAAAGACAGCACGGGTTAATCTGTCCTCTGGGAATAACTTGAAACACGGAACAAAAGCTTCCGTTCTTTCAGCCTCCACTCCCTTTCTTTGCACATAATCTTAACCCTTTGCGCAATCAGCGACGCATCCTACCCTCGCCAGCCCCTGTACTCCTTGGGTGCAAATGTTCAAGTGAAGTTTGCGTAATTTTCTCTAGTTTTGTGATACGAAAAACTATATTACGCTCAGATAGAAATGATTTTCACCAAGGCAGTTAAAAATTAGCTGGCAGAATGAACAAGAATATTTGCGAAATGAAATTTTATTATAACAAGGGCTCATAGATTTGCTTTAATAAAAAATATTACTTCGTAGTTGATATTATGTTGATGGAAAAACGAAGATTCAGAACGCTAGCTTTATTTTGTTGATTTAGAAGCTAGGAAGCTAATACTAATTTAATTGGCAGAATAGTATTACACTATGGCAAAAAGGAAAATTCGTTTCTCCCAGCTAAAGCTAGCAATTTCGCAGCAAAAATGAGTTGCATTCATGTCCCTTTCTCGACTACCACTCTGTAAATGATTTAATTTGGTTTGAATTTGCCATCAATTTACCTCAAAGCCTGCCATAAATTTGATTCAAACGTTTATTACATCATAAACATACCTGCTAACCAGATTACTAAGAAGCTACGGCGAATTTTTGAATGTAATTTCCTCTGCAACCCCTTTGTGGTAATTCATTATGTAAGAAATGTCAGGAACGTCAGGGAGCTGAACCATTTAAAGTTATTGCACACAGGCTTATCAAAAGGTAGATTCTATATTTTTCATGTTTCAACTGAATGTGCACTCTTAAGGTGAAATCAGCATTCAAAAATAGACATTTTCAAGTTTAGAAGGAATTTTATATTGCTTAGTATGAGTACTGCAGATTGGCTTACAAATTCAAGCTGATTTAAACAGGACTATTTTATGATTCTAATTTATATTTAACTAAACAGTTATTTCGTCTGCAACTGCATTATATATTGTATTTAATACCATAGTAATAACATTTTTGTTAAAAAATAAGGCTTTCAATTTAAAAAATACTCTCTATTATTTTTTATTTGCTTTTTCGTAGTAGAATTACGGTTTTCAAAAGGTAATTGCCCTGGGTAAAAGATTATGTCCTATAGTTGTCACTTATTTCATTCAAGTAGAATTAGTCTTTTATGGTCTGCCACCAATTCGCGAACGTTCATGTATATCAACATCAAGGTACTCAGATATTCCCTCAAAAGGTGCAGACACACGCGGACCTTTTCAATTTCGTGTAGTATATAAATTACGAGACGAAGCTTCTCTTTCGTACTTTTCATACTTCAGTGGTATTCTTGGGCGACCTCAGTTAAATGGTCCGTTCCTGTAAAGAGTTCCTTAAACGTACGCCTGTTGGATTTCTTGCTTATCGCGCAATAAATGTATACAACTCGAAAAAGGCGACTTACCTTTATATATAGTCGTGATGGAAGAAGATGAGCGGCTCGGTGGCTGCTCGCCCCCTGCACCCTTGCTACTTTCATACATTTATTTATGAACCGCTATGAATAAATGGATGCTGGCCTTCCTCTCGCGCTCAGTGTTTCAGAAAGCTGATATCATGTTGTTCTTACACAGACGTACCCGAATATAATGGTTGTTCGGGGAGTACCTTGTCAAATCGATTAGCTCATTTCTCGGTGCCTATGCCTCTGCTATCATGTTCGAAGAAGAAATTCTAGAATGGTAGGGGTACTCTGTGGAATACACAGAGCTCTTTAGAGTACACTTCTGTAGTTTCTTGCACTTTCGGCACAGAAAAATAATTTTGAGAGCATTCGATGCGTACTTTAATTTTACGTGTGATGGTCTTGTAAATAGTATTCACTACTACTATTAACGTTAGCGTATACGTATTTCTGATGAGCTGGTTGAAATACCAGAGACATGTAGAAAACTATATAGTTATTATTTTTTATAGACTTACTCATTATTAACTCAAAGCAATCGTAATGTTTTTAATATTTATAAAATACTTCTAGTAATATTTATGGTAAAAGTGATCGTTCTATAAAATTGTTTTAAGTTATATAATGAGAATTCATGAAGTGACTTACTTGGAGAATGATGAACAAGAAGTATGGGAAAGCGCAGAGTATTTAAGTGATTGAACTGAAAAACTTGCTCTAAAGTACTTAAAATAATAAAAGATTAAGTAGTTCAATAAGGTCTTCCAAAATTTCCTGCTGAACTTACAATTAGACGTGGCGATGAAACATTAACAAAATTTTAACAATGAATTTTGCCTGAAGGAATATTTCTTTGACAAAACACCACTCTCAAATTAAAAAATACTGTCTGCATTATTAAAACTTTTTCCCTCCCAATCCATTCTGGCGGATTTGGACAATAATTGGAGTGAACGAGATAAAGGAAGCAATTTGGTGTCCAAGAATTCTTTTTGTTCTACTTTTGCTGTCAATTTGCTTCATTCTTGACATTAAATCCTTGAAATGTCAGTATCTTTTCGATTCTGCAGACGATGACAATACATCAAGAATCATTAAAAATTATGTACAAATATCACGGAAATTATATTTTCAATAAATTCATAAATGTAGTAGCAGTTTATGCTAGAAAAATGCAGGACTAAGGAAACCAACCCCAATTGACAGAATAATTTCTTCAAACAGTTTAAAGTCCAAAGGCACCCCTCAGAGTACTCCAGTTCTTCCACCATGATAAATCATAACTGAAGATTCTACCCCTTAATTTCCGACAAATTTCACTTCCCCCATTATCAGTCGAACAGAAACGCCGCCGAACCCCTTCGCATTCAGGATTGTCCAGCGTCGCGTCGTGTCGTTCGTCACGCCACTCGCCTTATCGTTTCCACGTCCAAGCGAAAAACGAGAGAATACAAAGTCAAAGGAGCGGAAGGCAGGAAGAATTCGAACGAACAGCGTTCGTCGAAGGCAGCCTAGCCGCTGCCTCTTTTCCGGCTCGTCTAACTTGAAAAACGGGTATTCTCGTCTCCGCGTACTTTGAATCCCGCCGAGAGGAGCAAGAGGGCGCCAGAACGAGACCCTGTTTCTGTTTAAGCTCGCTGCTGGGTAGAGAGGGATACGGACGAGAGCCAGGGACGTGAGGGGTTGTCGGTGGAGGGTGGGCATGTAATTAACGAGTATTCTCAATAAGACGGTCGACAGGCCGGGAGAGGGTAGAGCTGAAGAGCGCGCCAAGGGAAAAAGCTCAAAGCTCCGAACGCCTAGCGCGTTCACCTGTTAAATAAAATACATTTAAATGCCGGCGGCACGTCGCCGCGCGTGAAAACTATTGACTCCTCATCCTGCCCCCCTAACCCTCTATTTCTTCCAGCCGCGCTGCCGTGCCCTATACGAGGCAGCTTAATGAGCGTCGCTCGCGACTCGTTTGAAACCATCCTGTCCCTAGATCTTCCTTTATGCGACCTCTCTCGCTCTCACACCTCTCTGTGCTCTTCATCCCTCTTTCTTCCTGTTTGCCCTCCTCTTCTTCGACGTTTTCTGCTGCTCTCAACATTCGTGCGAGTTTGTTGCACGCCAGCAGCTGACTGGGAGTGCATGGTGCCTGGATCGGACGAAAATGCAGAAACGTTCTGGAAGAAGGAGGTCAGAGCTGGGAGTCAGTTGCGTTTTGGCAACCGACTAGCTGGTTGCTTATTGCATCAACAGGTTTCGGGGACAAGGCTTCGTTTCAGAGGTATTTAAGCTTGGGTGAAATTGTACGTGTCGTTGAAGTTGTTTTAAGCATTGATGATGTATGATGAAATTCAGGTTTTCATTACCTGGGTGACATGGCAGTGTGAGGTATTTGCAAGCTATAGATAATTTAAAAGTTTACAAGAAAAATTTTACTTAACTGTATAATTCAATCATTTCTTCTGGCTGATATGGTTCCCTAGTAATGGCTGCTCACAATTAGGTACGATTCACTAATTAGCAAAGAGTTTAAAGACACTTTTCCATCAACCACTCTTGGATAGTGGTTTCTAAGGACACACGATGATCAAATAAATAACAGCATTACATGGTTACCCATACCTCTCTCAAAAATAAAATGAAGAACTTAGATTCTTCAGTCCTTTGTCATAATTTCTTCTTCCAAACATGGCATACTCCTAAAATCAATCGTAATCAAAATTCATACTAACTAATCTGCAATAGAATTCAAGCAAGTTGAATAAGAGTGTAGTATGAAACTCTCAAAAACTAGGAAGGAAGAAACATTAAGGATCAATGCTTCGAATGTACAAGAAACATAACAAGGCGTCACTAATTAATATTTAATTGACTACTCGGCTGGAATGTCACATCATTTTCACCTTCTTACTTCTCCTTGCGTCATATTGTTTCCCTGGATCTTATTTTGTCCTATACGCTACGATAGAAGTTTCCATTTATGGTCGGTCACAGTGTCACCGTCAACGTCATCGGGTGGTAGTTGTTTCCTCCGGTTCCTTCCATTTCGTTTCGTTCCGTTCGGCGAGCTACTACTCACCCTGCGTCGTACTCCGGAAAATAGATATTATTATACCGGATACGCCCCCTCTCCCCCTGTGTCCTGTGGATACGTCCAATAAATAACAAGAACGAACGGGCAGCGGGTTGCGGTCATATCGGGGATAGACGCTTTTTATGCGATCGTAGATTCCGAACGCCTAGACGCGGATACGCAGTGTATCGTCGAGATGACCAGCGCTGCGAATCACTTGATATAAATATGATCAGATACTATACCAACCCTGTTATCTGAATGCTCTATGATCTGAAAATTTTTTGTATGAACGAATGTTTCTGATATAGAACCTGATAATCAAATTGGGTAATTGTGTAAAGGAAATCGTTAGCTTGTGTTCTGATCCTTGGATAATAGAAACTTACACTTTTTTTTTTACAAATTTCTGAATGTAAAATATGGGTTCATTAAGGAAAAATCGTTAGAAGTTAGAACAAATTATTAAAGATGGATTATAAATTTTGAATACATTTTTGCTGTGTTATCTTTACATTCTGAAATGTAATTTATGAAATAAATTAAGTGAAAAATAATGTTTGAGGCAGACAATATTTGCTTGTATTTTAATTGGTTACATATGCGTTACAAGTTATCGAACATTAATAAATGATTTAAAATATTTATATTCATATTTGTGTTTATATTCGTGTATAAAACAGTATGTCGTTTAATATTCATCGCATGTGCAACAGGAAGAACTCACTTTCTCAGAATAAAGAAAGGTTATCTGGTTTCAATCAGTCGGTGGCGAACAATAAAAGCCGCGGATGGTAGAAGGGATAATATACGGAAGCCGAGTTTTATTTGGAAAGGAAAGTGTCCATCGTTTGGTGGATAGTAAAACGTAATAAGTTGGCGGCGTATCATAAATATATACAGCCTTTCATAAACTGAAATGAGAATCGTCGGGATTTATATTCATGCTGCTGTGGAAGCTTCTGAAAACATAATCTTGTGGATTTGGTGGAATTAAATTCGTACACATAATACTTATTTCCTTGAATGAGAGAGTTCATTGCTCAAAATTTAACATTTACATTGAGTGACGAATTCCTCAAATAAGGTCAGTGAAACTTTTAAATGATTTAGAATATTTGGAAGTAATCAATTTATCAATTTTACAGAGCTTGTACTTTAAATTTAAACTGAATTAATAGTTTATACATTCATACAGATACAATTACAGCTAATAATTTGTAATACATACACAGATCGATACACCCGCTAATTTTGCCTGTTTAAATTTCGCGCGCCCTTGCAATTCCTAGAGTCACATGACCCTCTGACGTCACTAGCGTCTAACAATCTCGGCGCTCATTTTGGCTGTGCGCGTTGACAGGAGTATGCTGAAAAATGTCTCACAAATTAGACGTAATTCTTTGGCACAGTTTGTATTGTGAATGTGATAATATTTGGTGTTAGATTTGCGCCAGTATGTTCTTGTTTCATTTTGGACAAGAATTCTTTACGTCTAATAAGTTCATTAACAATTGTAAGGGTAGAAGCGTGAGGAATGACGTGAAGTTCAAATTACTTGCAGAAATGGTGCTATAGTCGATTGAAACGTGAGTATTCTCAATATCCTTAACTCTGAAAGATATTTTAGTTAACTACTTGAATAGTGTATAGGTTATCTAAGCTGGATTGCTTTCAAAAGTATATGATAATACTTGTACACTATCGAATGTTGTTAAGGTTATAATAGTAATGTGAAGTCGAAGATATATTATAAAAAATACGTATAACGTAATGTGTAATAGTAATGTTGAAATAAGTTCTCTCATTAATGAAAATTTAATGTTGTAGTTTTATAATAATTTTGACCAAATTTTTGTTCCACTTACGTCTCTCCTTTTCTATTGTTTCGTGGCTGTAATTTTTTAAATTACATTTATCGAAACAATATCGTTCGAACTTCATTTTGGTATTGAGATAATAAATAAATATACTTAATTTTATTTAGAAATACTGAAAAAATTGCATGGAAAGCTACACTAAGAGAATCTCCCGTCTTTCTGTATTCGTCTTTCGCGGGTATTTTACTTTTAAAAATCACGTGACCCTCTGACGTCACTGGCTTCTAGCGCTTGTAGTCTCATTTTGTCTATGAGCGGGAAGAGGACTGTGTTAAAAATTTTGTCTTCCAAATAATTATTGTTGCACTAAGGTACAGTCACTGTTACATAACACTAAATGTATAATAGTTTTAATGCTAATAAAATAGAGTAAATATGTTATGATTTTCTTTTGTTTGTGTTCTACTTTCTAGTTTCATTTATTTCGAGAACAAGGTTAAGATACATGGGTATACAGACGCTGGCTTCTTTTTCGTTATGAAAGAAGTTACAGGACGTTTATGAAAGTATTTCTTTCATGAGAGTGAATATGTCGCTTACTATTTAAATGCCTGTGCTGAAGTTTAACCTAATTATAAATTGGAAACGATGCTACGGTCAACTAGAATGTGAGTACTTTTAAATTTTCTTCAATATGAAAAATATTTTGATTATTATGTTGAATATTATACTGGTTATTCTGTTATGGTATTGTGGTTATTTCCACAGTTTAAAAACAGTTAATCTTATAATAATGATGTGATGTGGCGACTATTTTGCTGAATATTTGACATTTTATTACTTTAATAGGAGATGCTTTAGATACAGATATTTCAGTGTACAATATTGAAATACATTTGAAACATTACAATGAATTCTTATATCTATTGTATCAATATTTCTTTGGCAGTATTATATTATTCTTCCATTGAACAGTTTAATATTTTATATACTTTTATTTATTTAAATGTTTCAATATCACATTTATTAAATTCATAATCTGTTTGTGTTTATTCATTTATATTGTATTTCGTGATATTTTTGTTACAATATGCATAATTAAAAGAAATAATTAAAATCATCATTTCAATATTATTAAATTAATAAACCAGTATAATTAATTATGAGAATTAAAATTATATTCTAATGGCTTGAGTATTTTACAATGTGTATGCAGTAGAACATGATAATGGTTTATCATATTTTACGATATTTTATTTCTATACGACAAAAATATTCACCTATTCACATTACATGTAAAGCTATCTGGTAGCTGCATGATCATAATAGTTTGAAATAAGAAAGTAAAAGTAATAGTTGCAATAAGTAATAATAAATGACTAATAGACATAATAATCAATGATAATAATGAATTATAACAGTAAAAAGTTTCTATTACACTAAAACTTAAAATTGTGATATTAGTTTACATTTAAAAATGGAAAAAATGTTTTGTGAATAGGTTAATACAATACATAATATAAAACATCAAATTTAGCCAGTATTCCATATGTTAATTTCGTCACATAAGTTTCAATAAGAATTTAGAGAAGTTTTAACTAACTGTGTAAGAGAAATTCAGAAATAATTTTTTTTTAATGAGAAGTGTAAGAAAAATTCAGAGAGAATTTTTTTTACGCAGTTTGTTCCGTGTGAATATTTTTTGAATTTGAAAATCTTTTTACTGTATTATTATCGAGCTCACGAAATACTCCGTATATTTGTAACGAGTTTGAGCCAGTGCCAAAGGGGATGAACGAGCTGAAAACCCTTTACATTTTAATTACGCTCGTCTTAAAAGCCAATAAAGTCCTTGGTAGAATAGCAGCGTTCGTCAAGCTTGCTCAACTCCCAATATGCTATGGGGATTCCTTGAAATCGAGAAGTGTAAAGCAACGAAGGCTGAGAACCATCAAGGAAGGGCAACTGCCTGCCTCTCAGACTTCTTCGAGCAAGCTTACCCGTCCATTTAGCTTCGAGTACACACGCGTTTTTCTGTGAACAATATCCTTTTGTCATTGATACGTTCCTTTTTGAACTCTTCGTTGCTTTATTTGCTGTCGTTTATATAAACAATGAATATGTCTTTATATCCGATATTTTGCATATATTCTTAGATTGTATAAATACTTTTTATTTTTAACATGTATAAATTTCACACAATTGCATAAACGTCCATTGTCTAATAATAAGTTGCTTAAAATGAATATAGGTATAAATATTAAACACAGTTAAGCATATAGATTGCCAATAGCTCGCCATCCCTTAAATTTAACTGAAGCTGAATTAAACATTCCTAACATTGTGATAATATTCGCCATTCCTTTCTTCATAGTTCGCCAGTTTTACATTTTTCGGTTCCCGAGATACATATTTTTTCTTTCTTTCTTCTTTTAAATTGAATGGTAATGAGCACTCGCATGCTTTGAGAGTTCTTTGTACTTTTTCGTCTCGTAGCCATCCAGTTGATGGTCGAATAAAACAAATTTCAAAGCGGGATTGTAACCGTGTCGAATGGTTTTTGGTGAAGAGTCCATGCACAGCTGTTGGAATTTCGCGTATAAAATTGTGGAACGTTGTAACAGAGAACAAAAGTAGAATTTCGGTTAGAGTCGCTGGTGAAATTACGACTTTGAAGAAACTTGTTTACCGTGAATATCGTTTCGCAGCCGGAATACCTTTGTCGCAGCCTTCCACAGTAGTTTATTCGTAATTAATGGTTTCCCCTTCAGATGGGAAATCTCTGTTTTTCTTCCCGTAAAATCAGAATATTTATTGCTAAAGAATCGAATGACAAGGTGTCAAATACATGGAAAGACTGAAATTCGCAAAATCGTCGAAACATTTTTTGTGGAATAGATTGGAATATAACGCATGTTGCCTTTGACACTCGATGCAGTGTATCAATCAAGGAAGGCAGCTATCGCGCGATCACAACGCTATCATTGCTATGCTATGCGATATCGCGTGTCCTTCTCCATAGCTATCGGAGAACACAACTCTCCCAATTTCACTGTTCGATGTTCGATCCACTGTGTATAACGAAACTACTGCTTATAGCTTCGTGTCAATTCTTCTCTTATATTTGTTTTCAATTGTAGATTGTTACTAGTCAATGGATATGCAGTTTTGCAGATTTTTTACTGTTTTTGTAATTTATGTAGCTTTTCACTTACTTCCAATTGGACACAAAAATAGGAATATTAATAGAGTAAGCTCTACACATTTAAGAATTATGTTATACACTTTTGCTATTAAAAACACCGATACAAATTTAGAAGTAAGTCACAAAATCTATTTTTTGGAAAGTGTCTAAGAAGGGTAGTAGGTCTTGTAATTTTTTAAAAATTTTATTATTATTTTAAGTGTCAAATATGTACTATGTTGATGCATTGCAATTTGACAGTAAACAAGCCAATTATATCGTTTTCTCCCATGATATTATGGAGTTAACGAGGGTCAAGCTGGGTCAGACGTCATATACAGATGAAGATTTCATTTAAAGAACTCGCCTCAAGGAATATCACACTAACAGAAACATTTCATAATTGAGTTTCTAATACAAATAGAAACGGTGACTAATTTTACATTAATTTTAAAGTTTTCTTCTTTCTCTGGCCAATAGATGTTATCTGTAATTAACGAGCACCTACTAGCATTAATTGTCTTTAGTGTTAACACAATAATTTGCCAGGTCTCGTGAACTACACGGTTAAATCGAGGGACAGGCCGTTTCAAAATCGACACCTCAAGCTTTCTCATCGAACTAAGTTCCATTGTCGGTGACGTATGCTTTCCCGTTTAGGAGGACAAGTTTCGGAGATGGCTTCCTCGAGAGCCAGCGGCATGAAACTCCCGCGGCGCAAAGTCTGGCTCCGAGTTAGATTAAGCCATGGCCAGTAAGCCACCTTCAGAAATTGCTCGTTGCCCTTCGGATTTCATTAGCGTTTCAGGCGAATCTCATATTCCGCAAAGTGCTTTTCCAGAAATTTGCGGTTTCGAGGACCCCTAACTTCAACAGAATGAGAGCTCTTTTTTCCTTAATGTTTGCTACGGCCCGGTTTTTATGTCGACCCTGACTCGTAGAAATAAAGATCGCATTTTTTTTCATTTAACATCCCCCAGTAAACAAAAATTCGACGAATTTCGAAATTTCCCTTAATTTATATCTAGGTATATCTTTTTCTGGATTTCTGCTGCACTTTGAGGAATCTCAACTTCCTAATTGACATTTAAAATAGGCATTTCTATTTTTGAAATGTGGACGAGAAGGAATTTTTAATTTTACGTAACTGTGTGTGATTTTTAATTTTCATAATTGAATGAGAGATGAAACTATTGAAGTATCGTTAAGAAATAAATTTGGGAAGTGAGAATGGTATTTCATGTGCGTTGCTTTAATTATTTAATTTTACTGCAACTGTAGTTGTAAGCAGAAATTTCATGAAAACCTATTCTTGATTTTTAGTTCCTTTATAAGGGCCATGAACCAAATAATTTCAGGAGCAGGAACACAAAGGAAGTGTTTTCCTGTCCTATAATTATCCAGTAATAAAAACAAAGAACTTGTAATGAAGCTATAAAAACAGGCTAAAGAGGACATAAATAGTTAACTATTGCGTGTCTAAAAAGGATAATGACATAAACATTATTCTATTAGGAGAAGCGTTTCTTCTGTTTTGCTTTATTCCTTTAGAAAATTGCTTGTTAGGTTGAGTATAATAATCCCAATGTCACGCAAGCTTGCGTTAGGAAAATACCACTGACTAGGTCTAGAGATCAGAAACATATGAAACGTTTAAATATCCTTGACGTTTAATTGCTTATTAGACATTAATCTTATACGGTATACCCAGTCTTTGGTTGAAGTGTGTATTTCAGTAGTAGGGGTACTCTTGATAATGATAAATTGAAGATTTTTATGCTTTACACGATAGTATAATTCGTTTAAGCAGAATGTGGCATTCCATAAATATTTTATGAATATTTAGGTCAGTCTATTTCTCGTTAATGTTACTTTACATACGAATTATTTTGGAAAATTTCGTGGTAATTTATAATGAAAGTAACTTTCGCTTTTATGGAACTTTTAATCGGAAAATATTGAAAATTCAGTGAAAGTATTTGGATAGGATTTTCTGCTATTCAAAGCTTACAACATTTACACATTGCATACATTCATGTGTACATATATGATCAAGTATGCAAAAGACACAGAGTGATCTGAAACATGCAGTATCTAATTAAGTGCATAACGATGATGGAGAAAGTTTCTGCAAACATTTGTCTGATTAACTCTATTTTTGAGTAAGTTGAGTTATGTTTTAATGATTTTTGCACCAATATGAGAGCGAAGCTTAGTTTAATTTCACTTGTTAACTACTTTATTATTATGGAACAGTTTATTATTATGGAAATTATTAACATAATTTTTAGTTGAAATTGTTATGAATTTGTTCAAGCATATAATGAGTAATAAATTCATTCCTAAGTCTGAGTATTTGACACTGATATAATACAGTACCAGATTGTTAGGCATACATTTCTGAAACCCAACGTCTCTTCAGTGTCATGAATGTTAAGGTTCTCGCCCCTCATAGCACTTCACACTGGATTTCGACGGAGATCCGGTTATCGAAAATCAGGGTTCAAAAGGAAAGGGAGCGGAAATACAGCAAAATTAACTGCTTACTGTTTCCTCGCCTCTTCTTCCGTTCCAATAATTCCATTAAAGTATAGAAGGCAGCCGCGTGGTACACCATTATTTAAAGATATCTTTATATTTTATAAAAGGATTTAATGAGTTATAAAAACCAAGCAATTACCAATTTCCTTGCATCGGTTATTCAGAATTATTTTAATATTGGAGAACATCGAGTAATATTATGCTAAAAAATATTCAATATACAGGGTGAGTCACACAGCTATATCATCTAAATTTTCTTGTAAAGTATTTGTTACATGAAAAGATGTTTCAAATAAAAATTGTTTAGTATCGACAAGAGCATACCAAAGGGGATCATACTGCCAATACCAAACAACGTTCGTTTGAAACATTTCTTCATACAACAAATAGTTTACAAGAAAATGCTAGTGATATAGTTGCGTAACTTACCTCGCATTTCTTCAAATCGAAACATTCTACAAAACCATTTCATTCCCTTCTCTTCAAATTCTTAAAGATCTGACGTACCTGTACACTTTCCTTATCAGTAGCGATTGAAAATGACTTAACAGTGCATCCTTATCTTGATTCATAGCCCTCTCCGAAAAGCGATCTCGAGGGCGTCAGAATTAACGAATTGTATCGGAAACCTGTCGAGGATCGCCAGGCGATCCTGCTTCTCTTCCACTTTGCGGCTCAGAGCACGCTGTTTCGTGGAAGACTTGTAGGGTCGTCGCTGCGATGGGACAGAATTACCGTTGTCTGTAAATAGATTAGTCGGACAGATATTACGAGCGTAGGGTGCTCTTTGATGAGCGGCAGTTCGTTTATCGTTAATTTACAATGGCACCAACCACCCGTTCCCGCGCTTCCTCCGCCCCGTGCCGCTCCACCACCACCCCCCCGACGCACGTGCACACGCAGGGAGTATCTACTCGTTCCACTTAACTCGCTCCTATCCCGAATCGAAAATCGAGTATGACCGGAAACCCCACCCTGGCCCCAGCGGTTCGGCCACCAATTATTGCATTGGTAATCGATTGGATTATCAAAGTTTTGATAACGCATCGGGCTCTTCCGGCCGCGCAACCCCGTCGCCCGCCGCCGCCACCCTCGGCATGCCCTTCATCCTATCCCTCTCGTTACCATTCCACTGTGTTCCACGCCATGGCAAATTATTTGCTCCGACGAAGCATGAATTCCAACCGTAATTACATTTCGCCTGATATTCAATTAAAACTACCGGCTCAACCGGCGCGCCGCTATCAGGAACGGAGGAAAAAGAACGAGCGATTGAAAGCAGGCTGCAAAGGAAACCATACGTCCGTGACCGCGTGCTCGCGAGCACGAGCGCGCGCGCGCGCACTCCTGGGACCCTCCGGAAGCGGTGGCTGACTAATGAAACTTGAGACTTCTCTTTGCGCCCGCAGCATTTAACGTCCGTAACACGGATCCTTTCCTGGTACTGTATGTGGTTACTGGGCTTCTGGGAATCTTGCTAACGTGGTCGGGTGTATCTGTTTGTGTCTTGTCATTCGAATAATAGTATTAAGGATTTAGGGTGTCGCGTAGGAGTTGGGATGCTGTCGGGAGATGACCTGTCGTATACTTTGTAAGACTGAGTGGAACGATTAGAGTAATAAGTTACTGCGGCGATGATTTACTAGATTCTGTTGTACTCCGATTTGTCAGGGCTGAATGGCCCATTCTTGGTTTTGGGTGAATCATGGTAAATATGTGATTTTGAGGGCGAGTGGCCTAGACTTAGACCTTTCCTTGATTTATGGATCTTCGGTCCATAGTCAAAGACAGTAGCATACTATTCTCTCGTTATTAACTAAGCATTCCTTTTATTTATTTGAATTATTGTATTTTCTCCGTTTCTTTAAATTTGATGCTTTAGTTAGAAATGATTTTTAGAAAAATAGTTACTATTCCCTATAAGCTCATATTCGTCAGAGTTGCAATTATATAACATGTAAACACTACATTTCTCCAACAATAATTTTTAAAATATTTACACACATTATCTTTTTTATATTGCTGAATATTTAACGAAGTTTCTGAATTTTTATCTGCTTTACCACTTTTTTTTTTGTAAATCGCCTTTGTCTAAAGCAACTCATGTTTTTATTTCCTCTACTCACGTAACCTTCCGTGATAACACATGATATAGAGAATGTTTGAATTGGAGGATCGTGGGTGCACTATGGTCAGTATAGCAAACACTGGTGGTTTTATTTCAATTTCCTGGGAACATTTCTTTGCAATACTGCTTCGATAATATCCACTTGAAAATTGTTAATGCTTTAGAGAAACATTACTAAGAGCTCAACAAACTCAGAACTCGAAAAATATTTCGTTGCAAGTAGTTGTCTTAGAAATAATTTCCACTAATTACACACTGTTTCCTCGTTCTTATATTCACAATAATTTTGAGGAAAATGTGTTGCTTATTATCATGCATTGCTATTCACATCTTTCATGCCACATTGAACAAGCGGTACCTGAATTAACTTCAGAAATATAAAAAACTCACATGGTTTATATTTTTAGGATTGAAAAAATCTTGTATGCTTCATAAATATATTAGGAAACCCATATTCCATAATTTATACTATTCAAAACAATTATACTATATACAGGATTTATTTCTAGCCGTATTTGACCTGAACTACTAATAGACAAATTTCTCTTTACGTTGAACCCACAAAAATTAGTTTCAATAGTTGAAATAGAAAATTTTAGTATTAACTGGCGCTAAATACTGTACACATTTTTATGGTCGACAGAGGCAGGGAGAGCAAACGAGCAAAAGGGCAATGTCATTAATAAGTACCCCGTCACGTAGTTCCATTTCTACGCAAAGTTGATCACTTCCGCTAAAGATCGCAGCGTGTCGCAGCAGGACGGCCATAAATCCTGTATCCAGGACGACGGGCATCTGGTTCCAGGTCGGTTTTTCAGCAGACGCGCGCGAAGTCCCGTACATACACATGCGCTCTTCGTGGACAGATTACCGTAGCACTAGCGGCAGTCACACGCCGGAGGCTCCCGAGGGAGTTTAATTTGCAGTAATGGGCGCATCCTCGCACGAGCGAAAGATTAAAAGCATCCACCGACGGCACCGTCCGCCCACCGCCACCCCTTCGTCAGCCTCACCATCTTCCCGACTCACCGACCAAATGGCTGTTCGCCCCCTGTACCTGTCAGAAAGGAACCAGTTCAGATACCATTTAGCGCTTTCCACGCTTTATCCTCGCCGCTTTTCCGCTTCTCCTTATCCCTCCGCGGGCGAACCGAGTCTCGTTGCTTTCCTGATTAAATGCGAAATTCCACTCAGTTCTTTCGCGTTCATCAGTTCGAGCCTCAGCCCCCGTGTATACCCGCCTCATCTCTCGACTCCTCGATCGACCCTTTTTCTCTTCCTTCTAGGGATTTTCTTATTCTTCAAACGAGTTGTTCTTCGCCTCTCCGCCTTCTGTGCTCTCCCTGTTCCCGCTGTTTCTTTCTACTTCTGTCATTTTCTAGCTCATGGTCTCACGCACCGTGAGACTAAACAGCACCCGCTCTTTCGCCGACACTCGTTCAGCTGGGATGAGGGGATGCGCAGGATATTACTTCGCATTGTCAGCCCGAAAGCTGCTCGCACCGCGTGAATATTTATTTAAGGCTAATTGGAAAGCGCCTTCGACCTCTCTGCAATTTTTTTTTTGTTCGGCGATTTTCGTGAGACTTGCGACTTAGGGGTGGGTGGCTGGTTAGAGAGGAATTTTTTGGCTGTGTATGGTTGGCGTGTAGGATCAGTTTTGTAACGTTTGTTTTGAGTTTTGCTTTTGGTCTTTTGGTTTTCGTGGTGTGCTTGTGTTTGTCTGTAACGTTTTATTGAAATGGTTTTAATTCGTAAATATGAAGTAAAGTTGTCAAAATCAAGTAATTTATATGAAGGTGTAAATGAAATGAGAAGATCATTTATGAATGTCACTTCATGAAAGTAATCAAAATTTTTAATTAATAAATTAATGAGTTTTTAGTTCAGTTATGAATAAAGAAAACATTTTGAAAGGGTTGTGTTCATAGTTTGCTTGATATATTTTCAATTTTGATTTAACCAACTTTTGATATCATTTTATCATGCCATTTTAAAAATTTACTAATTTTTGTAAGAGAATTTATTCACTATTCTTTATCGATAACGATTCCTATTAATCAGTTATTATCCTATCATCGGTTATTCCGTGTCCGATACATGACAGTCTTATACTACTTAAGGTTCTATACTTGTCAAAATCGAAATAAAATTTAAGTATGTCGAATTTTTGTTAGCTTGGGGAATTCCCATCTACTTGATTAACATACAATGCAAGGAATTACATAAGTCATTTTTAATCTTCTTTACTTTCCCTTTTATTCTGCATCTCTTTTACATATTATTTCTTTAGCTGGCTGTCGTGTTCATAATTACCATCGATTACATTTGATGTGATTATTATAGTATGAATGTGTTACTTTTTTAATTATTCCTAATTTAATTATTCCCTCGTTGAACAGTATGGTTAGATGTCTACATAACAAATTTTGCACTAATGCCGTTTATAATTGTAAATCTATGTCTAAAGAATAATTTATGTCATTACAAATAACTTAAAACAATTCATCTTAAATAAAGTATAGAAATTTTGTGAAAAAGTGATGTGTCTTAAAGAAAGTGGTTTCAATTTTAAATACAATTTGAAATATTTCTTCTCCTAGAATTACTGAAAAACCAGTATCTACACATTGAGCTTCAGTAGACACGTTTCGTTATAACATCTCGACCTGCGGCAAACATGAATCATTTCGTATCAAAAATAATATTCTTTGTGAGAAACGGATCTCGGCACAGAACAAGCCGGAGTTCGTGGTTTTTATCGGGCTGTACAGTTCTCGTAGCGGCAATGATTTGTAATCTGCCCTTTCCAATCACGCCACCGCGCCCGCTGTGCAAGGATACAGTAGCTCAGAGTTCGTCAATGCAAAGATAGAAAAAGCGGAGAGAAAGCGCTTCTTTATGTATCGGCAGGCTGTACCGTGGAATCCAGTGATGCGGCTGCAAATGGTAGCTTCACTTCATGCTTTTGACGTACGATGATTCATCGTTCCCGTGCCATTTGTCTCAATGCAGTCTCATTTCCCGACGTCTCGTGAGACGTCAGTTTCAATTGCAGGACACATTTGAGGCTTCTGAGATTTGCAAAATTGAGCCAGACACAAACCGATCGTTTACTTTTCTCTCGCATTCTTCTACTTCTTTATAATGTAACAAATGTGTAAGATGAGGTAATTAGAAAAACGTTACATAACTCACGACCTGTATTACTTTCATATTTTAATTTTTTGACTGGTAATAGACTAATTAGTATCTAGTCATAGTTAGATTTATCTGAAATATTTTGAGTCTTTTCATGGATTTACATTGTTTAAGAAGAAGAAATACAAATATATTCTCTAATTTCATAGCAACAGAATAAGTGCTTAGCTGATGTTAAAACTTTTTCGAATTATTAATGATCTAATTATATATACCAAATTACAAAATCTTCCATTAATAAACCGTACATTCATACTGACTTTAATGAATTGTTAATACAAAATGGAGATAAATAGAATATTTTAAAAATTTCAACTGAGATTCTCTGTTACTCCTGTAGATACATATTTCAATGTATATTTGTAACACTTTGTACAAAAGGAATAGCCTTTGGCACATAGCGGTGATTACAAAGGTGCATATAACCGCCACTGGTCACTGTCAATTTGTTTGCCCTTATTCTCCAGTGGGGATGACGCTGGTTCAGCAACGAGTGCACACGAACAACGAACCCATTTAATCGAGTGATTTATTCAGGACATGATCATTAATAGAAGAACATTACTCTCGCGTCAGGAATCAATAGACGGTTGGCTGAAACACGCCTGTATATCGGGGTTGGTGGTCCGACAGAGGGACGAGACGAAGATAGGAGAGCCGAAAAAGGAAGGTAGGATTGGTTCAGGACGAAAGAGAGAATGAGATCGAAATAGAGGAGGGAACGTATTATAGGGCGTGAAACGAGTGAAGAGGAAGGAAAGAACAGTGGAACGATGGAAAGTGGTGCGCATTCTCTGATGCCTATTCGTTTCCTCACTCGTTTCGTCTTCTTCCTCGTGTATGTAAATTTTTGCTGTCCACCCCCCCTCCTGTCTCCCGTCGTTTCTTTTTCCTCCGTGACCGCGGGTCGACTGAATCATGGAAACAAAGCCGAAGCAAACCGAAATAAATTGTACAGGTAATGTATTTCAGGCTGCAAATGATTATTCCAGATCCGTCGGGTTCAGCCTTCCTGCGGTTTTCCGCAAACCGCCACGCTTGCCGTTCCCCGGTTACACTCTTCACTCCACCCGCTAAACCGCCTCCCACCGTTCTCCACCGCGCAGCCACGCGTGTCCATTTCTGCATACAGAACTGTCTCGCCGGCCTCCTATTTGATCTCGTCACTCGAAACGTAATTAGCTCCGTGACAAGCCGCTGGGGAATTCGGTAATCAGGGGTATACTTTCTGGCACGAAATTAGTGGCCCTTGTTCCCTTTCAAGGAAGCTGGGTAATTACGCTTTTTAGACGTAGCCCTGAATTTCGTGGGTAAATATAACTCCAGGTATTGTGTGATACAGTAACTGAATGTGGTTTAAAGTTTGGGATATTCTAACTTGTATGAGGAATTAATGTTTAGAAAATTAATATTTTAGTTATCATGGTGTATTAGTTGTATAGATTTCTCAGAATATGGATTTTTGGCTTTAAGTATACCTAGTTATTTTCTATTCTTTTTTATTTAGTTTACAGTGAATAGAAGAATTCTAAGTTTCAATGACTCGTCACGTTTAGGAATGATAAAAGTGTTAGTATAGAATATTAAAGTGTGCTACTTGTTCCAAATATGTTTGCAATATGAAACTAAATTGAAAATGCAAATCTAGAGAGGATCATCATTTTTATGATCATCTGTGTTAGAGAATTATTGCATTTTATATCTGTTACCTTATGAAACTGATATCACCTGAAAAAAATTGACGTTACTCTTCTTGAAACGGTATATTCCCAGTAAAATCTCGTCTCTGATGAGCTATCGCAGAATTACACACTCTGTCAGCCTATATTGGCCCGTAACAGGTATTGTCACAAGCGACGCGACGGTCTCTTAAGGTTCTGTAACATATCCGCGAGATGCACGCATACTGGGACTAAGAAAGACGCGTGACAGCCAGTTCGCTGCAGCGACAAGATTAAGGAGCAGGGTATTTACCTCGACAAGGTGACAGGTTTGGGGACGTAGTCGAAGTAGCGGGATAGCTCTGCGCGAAGATTTATGATTGTTCTGCTGGAGGCAGTGAGTGGCGGAATGTAATAGTCAGACCGCCGCTTCCCTGGGGGCCCAGAGGCAACGCACGGTCCAGCAGACGAGGGTTAGGTCTCTAGCTTTGAAGGTAGCCGTAACACGGGTCTAATAGTTCGTTTGAGCCGCTCCTGTTCCACGCTGTCAACTCGTTTTGCTTTGATCTGTCTGGTTTTATCTCCACTCAATCTTTGACCTTGTTACAGGTCCTTCTTGATCACAAGGAATAGATTAACCCTTTCGTTAGACAATGAATTTTTTGTGAAATTTGTTACGTAAGGCTCAAATAAAATTATTTCTAGAAATGATTCTTGAAATTCGATACTCGTATATAATTTATGACTGAGAATTTTTGTACAATAGAATTTTAATAAGTACATAATCTAGATTGCGATTTTTTTTCGTTTATAGGAAATTTAAATGTAAAAGGGTGCAGAATGAATAATATACAAAAATATACTGTATATTAAATGTACAGTATACGAAATCATAATATTTGGACAAGGAAACAAATTTCTATTTAGGTTATATTCCTTTAGCTTTTATGAATAAAAATTTAAGTATCTAAGAACGTCTAGTTTGGTTTTAGTCTTGGTAATTAAAGAAAAGATCCATTTTAATTACTTTCTTTTTCTGGTAATGTCTGACCACTGATCGGTCACTTTCACTTATTACTTTATGCGATTACTCCTCATTCATCTCTTAAGTAGTATAGATCAATCATCTCAGTCTTCGTTCTGATACGTAAGAGAATAACACTAAGGTATGCTGAGGTACACTAATATAAGGCAAATCTAAAATTTCAATGGAAAAATAATTCCTCTTTCAGATTTCTATAATTTTCTAAACTTTTGGATTGCCTTTTCCAAACTTCATTTCTCATTTCCTAAAATTACATTCTACTTTCCATCTGAATGAACCTCAACTTCTACTATCTACAAATCCACTAGTCTACACAAAGCGAAGATTACTCACACGAACAGCAAATCCCTATTTCCGTGTCTACTATTACAAAGAAGAATAACTGCTTCTGCAAACGCAAAGGAAATGTCTTCATCCGAGGCAATTTATTCTACCGAAACGGACAAATGTTAAAGCACAGTAACGCCTAATAATATAAACTCGAGATAAATGAATGGGTGAAGGTAAGTCCTTGTCGTCTTGGAGGAGGACAGAGGGATCGACTCGTGGAGACTTGCTCGCGAATGAAGCCGAGCCGGAATCAAGAAGGGAGAGCCAAATCGTCGGAGAAGGGACCGAGTTGCGAGCAGCAGGGTGCGGGGAATAAGAGAATGGTCCTTAAAAGTTGGAGAAGAGCGGCTCTTTACTGGCGGCAGCTAGAGCAGGAGTTGTTATCTAATTTTACTCTCAACGCTTCTTCGATTTATTCGCCAACTTCTCGGCGCATTACAATATGCTGCTAACGGAGGCCGGATCGCCCTCCGCGTCCGTCCTGATCCTGCTCCCACCCTCTTCCGCTCGCTTCCCTATCTCTTAGTCGCTGCTCGGCTAAGAATCCCTCGAATCTTCTCCCTGTATACATAGTTGCAGCCCCTTTCGTTTGATTTTGCCAAACACTTTCCTGTTTCTCCACGATGAGCTGTCGAACTGTCTCCTTAACCTTTCTCCAGCTCTAATTTCGCTGCAATATTTGGACTGAAAATTGCGCCTCCCTTACAGGGCAGTGTAACATCAATTTTGGAGATTCTGTCATTAATTTTGAAGTTGTAAGTGTAGGCGCTCACTTGACAGAAAACTATCGCGAGGTCCTTTTAAGAATACTCTTAGGTGGTGTATTTATGGTGGATAGAAACTCCCAGTTACTCTCAACGTAGGGTCTGATGGTCAATGCACTGATTTGATTTCTTGGAGAAGGGGAAAGAGAATGTTTGCGTGTACAAGAAAATTACGTTTTCGCGAAGTTTACTTGGTTATAGGTTGATCTTCGATAGTCTACCATTGAACTCTCGAACAAGGATCAGTGGATATTTAGTTTTGAAGTGATTAGGTGAAGGACTATCTTGTGCATTTTACATATTAATCAGTGATTGAATTCTATGTTTCATTTAATAGAAGAGTGGAAACTTTCATCCATCAGTATCGAAAAATATCGAAGTCATAATATTCACTGTTTTCTGGTACCAATGATTTTTCATATATACATTATTTTATTACATAATGATACTTATACAATTTGTTCATATCATTTCCTTCATCTCGTTTTATTATTCTAAACAACCTAAATTTAATATTTTAAGTGAACTGGAATCACAATTATTTTATTAAGAAATTAGAATTTCCTTTTCCTTTGTAAATTGAACTATAAAATGAGCTGTGTGTTGTATCTAAATCTTATGC
Source organism: Calliopsis andreniformis (assembly GCF_051401765.1). NCBI lineage: Eukaryota > Metazoa > Arthropoda > Insecta > Hymenoptera > Andrenidae > Calliopsis > Calliopsis andreniformis. The sequence goes on along the minus strand of NC_135073.1, from coordinate 8,429,719 downwards.
TGGGAAATGCAAAAGGTAGAAGGCACAGTAACGCGAAACAAGTGAAAGGAGGTTGCTAAGCCGGCAGCAAATATAACCAGTTTAGTAACAATTCCGAGTACACAGATACCAAGACGCTGCATGCCCATCCTGCGTACAGCAGCGAAATTGAGGTAGATCTCTCGCAAAGAATAAGCATTTCACTTTCACCCCTCAGCTCAGCTGGCAAGCAACATTTCATAAAGATCTTCCCCTCTCCCTGCTTCGGCGGAGAAAACAGGAGCCGTTATGACATAAGAAAGACGGGGGGGCACTTTCATACCATTATTACTTGCATTATTTACGTCCTTCCGTATCAGGCAGTGAACTGGAAACCGGAAACAGAAATGACAACGTAATAATGCGCGCAAGAGAAAGAAACACGCACGATTGGAACGCCTAGCAGAGGAAAGTTGTGACTCGAATGAATATTTTTTGCATGGGGTGGGGTCTTTGCGTTGGGATCGTTTCAGGATAATGTCTTTCGGAATATTAGACGCTAAAGGATAACTGTCCCATGGTTCAGTCACTTTGGATATTTTATAAATTATATGCAACGTAGTTTCACTGTAACAAGTTAAGTGACTCTTTTGCAAAGAATTTAATAACCTATCAGTTTCTTAAGTGCTTGAAACCATTCAATGTATTCATTTAAGAATTCACGTCATAAATATATTCATCGTTTGTTTCCACTTGTTATAAAAACTATTGACTAACCCTGACTAATATTCTGCAAGGTATAAATAACTATTGATTCCTACGTATCCACTGAAGTTTCTGGTTCTCTATAAATAGGGAGCTTCGAGTCATGTCTCTCTCTTCTGAGTAGACATTACCGGAAGTCGAAACTAGTTACACAAACTTACGCGTTGTTGACCGCGAACGAAGTGGCCTCGTTTGTAATCCTCGACCGCATACCGAACGTAGCCCGGAAACATTCTTGAAACCTCGTTCGTCGTTTGTGAACATTTAACTAGACAAAGAGTAGAAACAACAGGGCAAGAGGCAACAAACAATGCCAGAGGAAGTGTAGTCCATGGCTATCGGTCGGTTCGTATCCCAAGGAGTAAGAAGAATGAGTTCACTGTGCACGATCAGTCTTTCCTTGAGGAAAACAATTGTCTAACTTATACTGCAATTGAATGCGTCCTTTTGAGTTTCCTTTGCGATGCGCGATTAAGTTTTCGAACTATTTTCATCAAGATATTCTTACCACCTGTTTTTAGTAGAAGTTCGTTTGTTAAAAAAATAAAGTAATTCATTGTAATCGAGAAGGGATAACTAATTATTATAGAATCATTCAAAATGAATAAAGACAAATTATAAGAAGAAAGTAGAATTAAAAAAAAGAAACTAGCATGTTCATGATGAAAATCCTAATAGCTATTGATGATGGAAACCTCTAATTATCTAGAGAAGATATTTCGATGATTAGTGCTAGTTAAGAGGGTGATTTTTGGTGGCTTTATTACTGATACAGATTACAAATGACAGACGACGTCATGGTTACAATTGTGGCAATATGAATTATCAGATATTAGAGTAAGATTAACGGAGTATATAAATAACAGCTTAATTACATTTAATTAAATCTTCCTTTACTATCGGTTTTTTTTACGACTCACTTAGAACACTCTGCAAAATGTACTATAGACGTACGTACCACTCAGGCTGTTAATTATTTACAGTTATTGACTGATCTCTATTCGATCTATTGATTGATCCCTAATTAATTATTTTAATCCAACAACAAGTAATCGAGGAATATAAATAACATTTCACTTCCAATACATTCTGATACTAGCAGTACATCTTTCGCTTAATCGAAGTCTGAAACTTCGTTCTATCAGTATTCACAATCACGACATCAAGAGCATACAATAATTTACATTTGCCAGCAACTGTCAAAACCCAAGTATTTCTCCCAGAATCAGTATTGAAACAGAAATGAAATTATGAGTCGCGTACCGATAAACAACAAACGTTCGCTCCTCCCACTTTTCCACATTTCGCAATTGTTTCATGAAATATTCGACGCAATAACGCTAATTAAAATTACACGACAAAGGACGTCGCTACAAAGCGCGTTCACTCCGTCAAATCAGAGCTCATTTTACTATGAGCATACTTCGCATACCTGCCGGAACCGTCGACCGTACAGAATTTCGAAAATCCATGTGATTCCGGCGAACCTTTGAAATTATTGCGAACTCCAACAACCGACCGAACAGAAAAATAGAGGAAAAAAGCTATTAATACGAATTCGAAGGTACCCGGCGGGATCACCTCGTGGAACGCGTGAATTTATTAGGGTAGCAGGAGCGAGAGCGAGGAGGTGGGTGATCACGGCTCAGGGGTAGCCGTTTGAAGTTTTCGGCAAAATTACAACCAAAATTCTTCCACACTCGACGATTACGCACGCGACGTTCATCGAGTTCATTCCAGCGCGGGAGAGGGCTGTTACACTTGATCAAAGCCCGCGTGTACAGTTACGTATATTCGATCCTACCCCTCCCCCACCCGCGCTGTCGAACCCCTTCACCCTATCCCGTGCCTCTGTCATCGTACGGGCACGCTTCAGCCGCGCTATTTGCATATTACCGGCGTGCGGCGTGCCGGCAACAGGCCATCGAAATACCACTCGTCTACCTCTACCCCCTTGGCCTTTACGCCACCGTTACCCCTTCCGGTTCCCCATGCTCGGCGAAAGAGAGAAGCGCGTATTCCCTCTGACAAAAATTTCAATAGGCTACGCTTTGAACTCGTGTCCTTCGCTAGTTCCTGTGAAAGTTGCATCAGGGTCTGGTATTGCAATATAGACTGGTCTCAAATACGCTAAATGTATCCTAAGAGCCTGGTTACACGAACGTTAATATAATGGACATTACGACGTCCGTCGTCTTTCCTCGTTTCTCCAGTTGAAAATATTGAAGACATAACTGCAATGGTCTATCAAATTCGATGTCCGTGAATGCTCGTGTGATCAGGCTGTAATACTTGGTGATTCTGTAGGAAGTGTTTCGAAGCTTGGTGTAAAAGATGGAATGAATATGTTCAGAGTTGGAAAGGTAGCTGAGGGTGGAAGGACTGGTGCGTAAGAGTATGAAAAGTCTGGGATGTAGGGTCACATTGTGAATAGGTTTTGCGTGCTGCGTTAATGTTTAGGGGGTTGCATGTTTCAGTTGGGAATTCGGGAATTTGAGTTTTGATTGTGTTAGATTGTTGTCGATGATGGGACTGTTCTGTGAAATTACACCTGTGGCTATGTATTGTTAGGAATAAGCGAGTTTTAACCCGATTTTATCAAAAAGAGGAATAATATCATTTACTGGAAATGCTGTGAGTAATAACAATGTGTTGCGTGCAAATACTTTCTATCCGAACGTTACCTTTCAGATTAAAGTTACTAATGATATCTACGTATATACCTGTTCCAATAGTTTCAATAATAAAATAAATAAAATGCTGTGTACCGATAATATTCCAGTACCTCTAACACAGCAGAAATTGCATGAAACAGACCACAGAAACTCCACATCGTTCTCATATTCTCTATTTTGTAATAAAACCATTTACTTTTAATTCTAGCAATAAATACAGTAGTAATATATAATAAAAGGTAGTTGTACATGCTGCACATTCAACATACGATGCTCAGTCAACAGAACTCGGACGATCCATTCAGGCTATCCCAGACGAGTTATCGTGTTTTCTATTGATTCGAAACTTTAACTATCTACAATAATCACATGTCACCAAGTTCGTCTGTATTTCCTTTTTGGTTGCTCTATCCCTCGCGCTCACATTACGTTGTCTCTATCCTTCTTCCCTTCTTTTCATTTCCCACGAAGCTGTATTCGTTTGTGAGGAACCTTGTTCAACCCGCCGCCATCCACGCCGCAGGCTGCTAAGGATGAGAAGGTAGAACGAAGTTTCGAACTTAAAAATTGTTTAAATTGTCGCTTAACAGTTAGCCTCCAGGGTTAATGAAACGTGGAGCCTCGGCTATCAAGCTCGACTCTGCGCCCTCTTTCACGCTGCAGACTAACCCTTTGACCCTGTCAGTGGTGAACGAGTACAGAGACCGTAGGAGAAACTTCGCAATCACTTTTCGACCGTGGACGTGCCGCGTGGATAGTTTCGTCCTGGCTTCTCATCCCACGATTTAGTTTTTTATCCACTAACTTGTGCAGCGTGTAGAAACTCCTCCACTTAACGAGACTACGGATACGTGATCCGTATTATGCGTGTGGCTAATTAGCTAGTGGCGATGAATATTTTAAATTTGGGAGCATTGGTATCTTCTTGAGAGTAAAAGGTTATTTATAATGAAAAAGTTATTGTGGAGATATTATTGTGGAATAATTGTATGTATTATTAGGAACGGCACATTTAGATAGTCCATTGTTCGAATAAGAGAATTTTTAAGCTCCAATTTTCTGAAGCATTTAAGTATTTCAATAAATACCTTTTCAAATTTTAAAAATTGTCAACATTTATATCAGTAAATACCTCCTAGTTTCAAGCTTTGGACACGATTCACCTACTTCTTTGTAAAAACTATTGTGCGCGAGCCAGAAAGGTGTAACTATCAGGACTAATTCTGTTCATATTAATTTATAAATTTTTCTACTGTCTCAGAAAAATGTTAACTACTACTGTGGTCAACTATATCATTTAATTTAGTATGTCAACAAGAAACAGACTCACTAAAAATTAATTTCTTCCAAATTTTGAACCAATCAGTATATTGTTTCCTCTATAAAATTAAAAAATAAGGTATTATATCCGCCAGTATTCAAAGCGGTGCTGTCATAACTGTTAGCGGTCCGTATATGACAAAACAACAAAGGGGAGAGGGAAAGGAATATTGTCTATGAAAAGTGAAGGGTCACAGAACTGGCAAAAATTTGCGTGAACAAGTATGAATGCACAACCCCTTCCTATCGGTCGTTGAAAAGAAAACATGTGTAGGAAGCTGGAAACCAGAAAGCTCATTGCACATGTGTATACCTTCCGTCTTCCATTGTATTTATGGTATTCTTCTATTTCTTTCACTTCTTCTGCCTCGGATGAACCTGAATCTCTTTTTACGCTTTTCTTTCAGCCTTTCTTCTAGTAATTCTTACACTGTTTGCTGCTACGTTTACTCTGAGACATCTGGGCGAGGAAACAATTATATAATCGAATGAGCATTAATGTTACTAAAAACAGAGTTTATAAGTATATTTTATTATGTGTAAGAGCAGTTTGGAAAACAATTATTTTTTAAAAGATTTCAGAAATCACCAAATGTTTAAATCGTCAGATCGCTACTTAAATACTCGAGTTTTTAAATATTTATATTTTCAAATTACTAAATATTAAAATTTATTTTTCAAATTATTAAACATTCAAAATTTTAGACATTCAAATCACCATCTACTCAAATTTTTCAATCATTCAGTATAAATATAAATCCTCAAATTCTCACAGTATCAAATATTTAAGTCCTGAATTCCACTTATAAAATTGATTTCTGACCTAATTCCTCACATTTTCATTCGCGACAATTAGAACTTCACTTGTTACTCTTTACTGGAACAGAAATTTACTCATCCTTACTAGAATAACCATTCAGAGAGTTCACAGGTCCTGACTCAGAACACACACGAAGTCCGTCCAAAGATTCCTCCGCAAATGTCGCGCGACCCAATCAGAAACCTGATTCCCCGAATCCGAGCCGTCTTCATAAATCCCCTATCGGCTATTTTATACAAACAACCCACGCGGGATTTTAATTAAGGTAAAGCCGTTCCGCGGCACGCGCAAAGTTCAGCGTTCGCTGGAAGACAAGCGACGGGATACCCCGGGGCCGGAAGTTATGAAACTTATAATCAACGAACTCGCGGAAACTTTTTAATTTATCCCGGTCGGCGAATAACGACGACACATCCAGTCGTTAGTTTCGATTATGCCACCTCTCTCGCGTACGTGCGCGCACTCCTCGATGCCTCGTGCACGCTCCTCGCTCCGCGAGCGTCGCCGTTCCGATTGTCTGTATTGTGCATGTAACGACGGAGTTTCCTTCCTGGCCCTGTAATTGCTATTGCACGAATCGAGTTCACAGTAAATCGGGGATGGGGGCCGCGGATCGGCGACGCGGTCTCGGCTACCAGAGCTAGGGGAAGAGAAAGAATCGTAGGGATACGTACACGCGTACACACACGTGTCCCTGCGTGTGTGTACAAGGGGGACGGGAACGAGCCACTCTCGGAAATCGAGTCACGAATATCCCGTTGAAACAACTGGAGCGTCTCTGGGCATGCTGGAATCCGGGATTCGCGGATAATCCCGCCGCGCTTCGATCTTGGCGCGATGTTAAACGACGCTGCAAAGAAAGAAAGGAGGAGCGGAATCGAGCGATGGTGACAAAGTGCCGGGACGAGGGGGAATGATGTAAGTCATGGCGACGATGCTTCGCGACTCAGTCGACTAAAAGGCATTTTTACGAGTGCGCTCAGGGGGAAGGAATTGTAGTGGGCAGGGAGAGGAAGTAATGGTCATGGAAAAATCTACGTGTTCGTGTTAATGGAGGTTTTTCTGAGGGAGATGTGCATTCAAACTTTGTTTCGATTTTAGAATTCGTTGGTGGGTGGCTGGGCACTTGAAAGATCGGTCACTTGATTGGGTTCTGTACACTGAAAATAAATGATATTATGCAGGATTGTTAGAACGGTGATCGTGAGGCTATTAGATTCATCAGAGAACACTATTGCATTTTGAAGAATTAATAATTATTCTTGGTATTTTACGTAAGCTTCCCCATGATGATTATAATTCTTTGTTTTATGGTCTACGAGTTTACCTATTGTAAACTATCAACTTCAAGTTTGGGAAAAGCATTTTATAAAAAATTTCCATTCTCAAGCATGCTCTTTTATCACAAGTATTTAATGAAAGACCATCCACACGTATTGAAACACGATCACAGACATATGTAAATTGGCTATTAAATGTAAATTATTTTTTAATAGAATCCATCGTAAAATCGATGTCAGTATATTCTTTGAAGGACCAATTAACCGTTATTGTTGAAGCAATTGCATCGCGCGATAAAGTAAACTAAACGACGTGCTACAAGAGTTGTAGTAACTTTACTAGACGGCAAAAACAGGATCAAAGTAGGTGGCATTGAAGTCGCTGTAAATTACAATTTTACGTGTTTGCGTTGTTGAATAAAGAAGGGGAAATTGCAATATCGATAATCGATACTCGTGTATGAAATTTGAACGTAATTACTGCAGTTGATAAAAGTTACTCTGTCTAACAATATCACATATTTTTTCGAGTTCTTTACTTTTTGTGTAAGGTCAACATAGTCGAGTACAAGGTAGTCAGAATTCGCTCCAATAAATTACTTTAAAATAATATAATCAGACGGTACATGAGGAAAATAATTAAAAATTATTAGCATCTTTTATATACATACTACTATGATTATAATATTTTGTTACCTTCATAGACTCATGAATTCAAATTTTTTGCTATTATTTCACCTAACTAAATTACAATCTAAAACTTAATTCGCAGCACATGTTCAACTTCCACCCTGCTTTATAAATCACTACGGAACCCCAGAGCTTTTAGCTTTCGCTTTACGCTCTACAGTGAACGAAGGGTGGTAAGAAGCATATCATAAAATACAGCACTAAAATTAACGGATTCTTTAATTACTCGTTCAAAACGTCTTGTTTCCACTCAGAAGCTAATTTACTCCCTATTAACCATAAATATTTTCAACTTATTGATTCATTTTACTGGAATTTTAGAACCCCCGTAATTATTTTATTATGGGGGTGCTTCGATACTTAGGCATAATCTTGAGAGAATTAATATTCCCTGAATTTTGTGTAATGGTAGTGTTGTATATACTATAAGATCCGTCACTCATTTTTAAAATTGCAGAATAAAAAATATTGAAAATATTTCTTTTGCTTCTTAATGTAATTTAAGTACAATTATATTATATTAGTTCACGTGTTTCACAGCACAATTTTTTCATTATTGCCACGGAAAATCCTATACTAGTAATAGTTTCCAGTCGTACGGCCATATAACAATTTCGACCAATATATTCCACTGGGTAACAGATAATTCCTGACATTATCATGAGAAGCGATTCCCCTTTCGCATTCAGTTCTCAATGCAAATTCCATTAGCACCTTTCTCACTTAAAAAAAGCAACAGGAACAAAAAAGCGATCGATTAAAACACAGAATTCAGTACAACCGCATCCCTTTCACGATGGTACGTTATTTAACCGAAAGTCAATCCAAAATCTCTCATTTTCCGGAAATGTGTTATCTTCTTGAAGTACACGTATACCCATCTACAACAGCGCTACGAAATTGGCAGTATTAAACGCCGTCGGGCTGAAATAATCTGTCACCAAACGTTCAAACTACCGTCGAGTCCTCCCAAAGCATACATATCCGGGATACACGTTGCCCTTTCTACCAAGGAACACCAACAATCCGACGGAGAGTCACTTCCGTGTATCTGATATGTTTCTGTCAACGTCTTTCGCGTTATTGCTGGCAACAGTACCTACAGCGCACGGTGATCAACGTTAGCGCGGGAATGAAGGCTAGGAGTACCGGGAAGAGTAATATCGTCACGGATATTACCCAGTCGGTGGAAACACGTCTCTCTCGATGAGCACGATCGTTGGAGTGTTTAGTCTAGTGTCCCCGGCTGTTGTGACAATCCATCCGCGCGCAAGCACAAAGACACACACGCGTACACGCAGCCACGAGGCCGTCTCCCTGGCCACGCAGATAGGTGGAACGACCACGTAGCAGTCGGGGACAAGGTGGGACACCGCGTTGCGGGAGGGTTCTCCAGCGCAAGGGGGTTGTGGAAGCGTCGGCGAGAGTCAGGAGAGACAACGTACGTGTTCGGGATTACGGCGATCAATGCGGTAAGCCCTGTTTGTTTTGCGCTGGACCCACCCACACTCGTGCAAACATCCATCGCCACGTTGTTCCGAAATCAGCCATCTGTGGATTTCATTCATTGCCCTGGTCTCCGTTTGCTCCCGAGGCGGGGCTGACGTCCGTTGTCTGGGTATACTCTCACGTTTTCTTTTTTCCTGCTGCACGGGAGAGGTTGTTCGACATGGCGCGTAGCAGGTGCATTTCGGTCTCCGTGTTTGATGGAGAGGTTTGATTAGCCGCGCCCAAAAATGACATTAGATGCGGTGGGTTTGTTTAGACGCTTTACCATAGCTTCATTGCGGGATGTGTTGGATGACCAACTGTCTGTTAATTTTCTGCTGGTTTCTAGGCGTCTTCTTTATCAGTCATCCTTCAGCATTGTCTGTACCTTCTATTTTATGGTACGAATTTTTACAGGAATTCGCATTGATGATATATCTATATTACAATCTTATAGATTGTTAGTCTATACAGTTCCTTTTGTCATCTTCGTTGAATGGTAACTGGTTGAGTTCTGTTACCAGCGATAGACACATTTAACATACTACTTAGAACTTTTAGCGATAAAGTTAAACCTATCGACAGTATTAAAACCACTTTTAATTTCATAGCTACTTGCGACTCGTTGCATTTTGATTTTTCAATTCCCGGATATGCCCACCACCCGTGGCATTACCTATAACAGCGAATTCGAATCATGGTAGCAAGCACAATCGCTGCAAATGTTACTCGAATCGCTGGCGATAATGGAAAATCATGGGGGAAAGTACACGAACTCATTTCGTTCTCTGTCATGTGACATGTTTTTCGTGCGAGCGGAAGTTGAACTCAAAAACGAAACTCTGTTCGCAACGCGATATTAAAAGTCCAGTTGGGACGATATTCGATACATACATGAAACATGAAAATGCGCTGACGGCGAGCGAGAGTTGCGTTATATTGGCGAGCAGTCGTGGTTGCGTCGATACGCCGCCTTTTATTTTCGCCGTATCGTTGACTTTTATAGGGAAAGTTCCACGGCCGTGCTTGGGAATCGGCTCAAGCTTGTAACTGCCGCGACTAGTGATAGACACGGCCAAGGGTAGACCAAGATTGAGAAGTATCGCGACGAAGAGGAGGGAGGGAGGTCGAACGGTGAAAGGAATCTAGTGAGGCAGTGGCAGCGTTTACGGGAAATTGGACTTCGCAAAGAAATCCCAGCCTGTCTTATAGCTCTTTTCTCTGTTTCGTCCAACTGTTCGGTTATCCAGGGTCTAGCGTTACGTTCGATACACGTATGCGTGCACGGAGCTGTTCAGCTCGTTACTATGTATCAACTTAGGACCGTGTCATCCGAATTCTGCGCGTGACCGTGTACGTGCACATACGATCATGAACACTGTGATCTTGCAGAAATGAGTTACCTATTTCCTTTCGAACGTATACAGGGACATTTCGGTGTGTGGGCGACTGGAGGAATGGAATGTGGCGCTGTGTTGAATTCTTCTCGGAGATTAGAGTTTCTGAAACTGTCGCGGGTATTTGCGAGTTTATGGATGTTATTTGTGGAGGATTAGACCAGAAGCTGCATTTACGTGCTAGAGATATTGTATATTAGGGGAAAGATAGAGCAAGTGACAGAGGAAGTTGAGCTTGATAAAAGTGACCCTTTAATCCGTACATGGTATGATTGGGAAATAGCATTTGTACTAACTCAACTTTCTGTGTTTGGGATGAAAAGTATACATAAATAACTTGGGAAATTTAATAAATTAGAATGTTGTGACTTTATTGTATATTACTAGTACTTATTTATTACAATAGAATTATAGTCATCTTAGTATATTATAATATCAATATCATATCACTTAAGGAATTATATACATACATATTTCTTTAGTTATTCTTTAGTTATTTTCTACAGTAGCGCTCAGGTTGTGAGCTGAATATGTTTTCCCTATTTTACAATTATCGAAATTTAAACATTCAATTTTATAATTTCATCTATCTACTTAATATAGCAAATAGAATATCCAAAGATTTCGACTAACATGCCCATTTAAGTAATTACCCCTACATCCTTGTTCAAAGGTATTGGGATGCCTACTATTTTCAATGAATTTCCATTTAACAATAGAAGTCATTAATGATCAGAAGACTCTTCTGTGTCTGAATTGGGACATACTCTAGTGATTTCTCTGCATCTGGCTTAAGTATTATTCTACTGGTTTATCTGTGTCTGACTTGAAACTTATTCTACTGATTTTATTGTTTCTGGTTTCGGACTTATTCTACTGGTTTTTCTATGTCTGGCTTGGAATTTATTGTACGAATTTCACTGTGTCACATCATGCTGGTCCACGTTGACAATGGTATGAGTTCTAAGTCAGACAAGTTTCACGCGAATTATAGGCTTTTTAAGTATGATATGTTAGTCATTTTAGAACTTGTGCCAAATAAGTCTAATGTGACCGAGCAAGTGTCCTAATATTTTTGAAGGGGGTGTATGTCAACACTCCGAAAAGTGTTAGTTTCTTATATTTAAACATGTCTGAGCTTTCCTCGCGTACCACCACTGCACATGCATTCGGAGTTAAGTCCAGAGAGTATACTTGATATCTGAAAAAATGAAGTGGCTCTTCTCATGGAAGACATTCCAGTCGCTTCTCTTTGCCGTTCGAGTAACGGAACGCGAGGTTAAATCATGAGGGCGACCAATGGGCCGGAAGAGGGGCGAAAGAGCGAGACCACTCTCCATCGTCTCAACCACTCGACCCTACTTATTTCAATAGCTTTCTCTTGCCTCGTTTGAATAAACTACGTCTACTGCACGCACACCCTTTCGCCAGACGTCCACGCCCACGTGCATTCGCGTATAAAATTTGTGTAGTCCCCCGAAAAACTGGTATCGTCTCCCTGGAAAGGGGATTCCTTGTTACACGAACTGCCTAATACTTCATCATACAGTTCGCGGTGGCCAGAACAGCCGACTGCGTTCGCGCAGTTTACATTTGTTATGAACTGTCCCAGGTAACGGCCGCATGAAAAATCGAACGTTTTAATTTGTCTGCTCGCGGTTGATTACCGAGCCGCGCTGCAGATATACGCAGTCCGTGCGCCCCCAACTTTTACGAATGGCGTTTCTGATAACGCTCGCGGTAAAACTGAAATAATACCTACGTGGCCGGTGCTATTGTTTCGCGAAGTTTAGCGATCCTGGCCGCTGATACGGAGAATGGACGCGAAAACAAAAACGATAAACTTCGGAAAAATTGTGAACGTCCGCGACGCCTTCGCTATTAATCCCGAAACGCGGGGCGAGTTTTGTTTCAACGCCAGCCCAGGATTTTGGCTGCGTATCATCGGGACTCCGAGAGTTATTGCGTGTCTCATCCAATGCATGCAGAAAATAACCTAATATGTGGGATCCACTTTGGGGATAGGTTCTGCGTTTCAAATGATACTACTGGGTGTCCTGGAGAAAGTTCTGAATATATTAATTTTATTTAGATTACAAATAGATTATACATATCCTTCAGTGGATAGATATAACATCTTAAATCTGTCTGAAATAATTATACTTTGCAATAATTAATGAATTCCATAGAAAATACTTTATTTGATAGTGGTAACGTTCATCTTCATTGGAATATTTTCACCCTCTGTACAACATGAGTATTCTACACATTTGTACCTAATTATGAAACAAAAAGAATGTAAGTTTACTTTGTCTTTTTATAGTCGATCCATTATTCTTGTAAACTTAAAAATATTATCCACTGTTAAATCCACTCATTCCACCGCGGAATTTACTCCAAAGGTAGAACCCACATACTCTGCAACGACGTATACTTTGGCAACGACTCTCCATCGTCCTAATAGATTTCTTCTCTCAAACATCGCAGCTTCAAAGTCATATCCACTTTATACTCCAGTCTATTCTCATAACCCGTGCAGTCTATATTTCGCCATGCTTCCCATTTCCGGCTGCCTTTTTTCCCCTCGCGGGAGCAGTCTCTCGTCGACTGCTGCACCGAGTATTAGTCGACCAGAATTGGGGTGCGAAATTCTCGAAGTCTGGCTCTGAAGTATTTATGAAGGTGTACCCTCCCTGGTGCTCTTCATTCTTCGTCATCATTCCCTCTTGTTTCCTCGCTCTTTTTTCCCTCCGCCGTTTTACTCCTTTTTTCCTCGCTGCGCGACGATCAGTGCTCCCATCTCCCATCCACCTCTACCTGACGCCGCGTTTTCTCCCTCCCATCTGTTCGTATCGCGAAAGAACTAGGATACGTACTCCCAAGTCTCCATCCGTTCAGTCGCGTGCAAAAACTAGGCGCGGAGTACCTCTTCCTTTCGACGTTTTTGCCCCCTTTGTGTTGGTGGTTGCCTTGGCTAGGTTGCGCGTCTAATCTTTAGCCGATATCTTGATGCACGGTTGTTGGCCGATAAAACGCACAACCATTGAACCGCTGTTAGCGGTGTTCCCGTACAGGGTAGTGTAGGAGGAGCGGAGGATGATTGCGCTCGGTGGTGTTGGAAGATGATGAAGTAGAAAAAGAAGGGGCATTCACGGGTGAAAAAGTGCAGCAGTATTGCACGGTAGCATGCCAGCGGTATTCGTGAGAGCGGTGGAAACCGAGTCAGGGGCAGGCAGGTGTTCCTACCGACTGCGTTCAGCTCGTTAATAATTCTATAGGATTATGCGTTTAACGACGCCCTGAAATCGGATTAAGAAGATCGTGTTCTTTTGTTGCGCCTACGTACATGTATAATCGCATCATTCTTTGCGTTATTAGCCATTAGGCTGGCCTTTTATGCGTTAACTACGTGGCCTCGATCCCATCGATTTGAGTTATTTAATATCCCTAATTGATGGGAGGATGTTGATGCAACTTTTCAGGAGGTCAGATACTACTTAAAATTCACTATTGAAAAATTATTCTTGGTTTATGAGATTTCAGTTATCTATAGCTTAAAGTTAATAGCAATAGAATGATCAAAGCTTTTACAACAGAAGAAAAGAACGATTAAATTGACGGTTACCTAGGTGACTAGATGACAGTATAACCTTTGAAAAGTTCCCAAAATAAGGAAGTATTCGGGCAAGCGCTGACACGCTTGAAGGAATAAGTATGGCAGAAGCTGGTGAAAGCAGAATGGCTGGGAACGGAAAGGGAAGGGGCAGATGGTAGAGTCTGTAGCTCATCTCTCAAACTTAGAAGGTTGCATAGCCAGTGTATATTTTGTTGGATGTTTTCATACACACTAACGCGAACGACGGTGAAAGAAGAGGGCACGCTGCGTTGCTGTAAAACAGAGCATTATTATCCTTCTAGTCCATTACCCAGGACACTCCGGAGGCTCGGGAAACCGGATGGAAGACGCTATAGCAAAAACCAAAAACCCAGGCAGCTACGGGCAAGGGCCATTGACTCGAACACTACCGCTTTCCAGCCTTCGACGTGATTTATTTCCAGATTCGTGGTTTTCGACTTCCATCTACTGTTTGAATGCCTCGCTTGTTGAGTGCCCACCCACTTTTTCTGAACCTTCGCTATCGTGTTTTGACTACTTCTCTGGCTTCGCTGCGCGACCATTCCTGTTGATGATTCAATCAATCAAACTTGAGTTTGCAGTCAATTACGTCTAGTAAGGTATCGGCAAACAAAGTATTTTCAACGATAAATCTCGGTCTCGTCTATGACTAACAGTAAGTCCGTGGCTATTGCTATATTGTTGTATTCTATAGTAGATTCAGCATTTTATTTGAACATTACTGTAATTAAAATGATACTTCTTCATTTCGAAAATATTTTATCTTAATATACTTATTGTAGTAAATCTACTATTTTAATTTCGAATGTTTCTCTTTTAAAATTTAAGCAATATTTATTTGTATATTCAATCATTTTTAACACACTTCTTTAAATTTATTTTTCTTGATATTTTACAAAATTTCATTTTTTGCACTATTTTGTAAGAATAGAGACTTGATCTATATTCCTTTTAATTAACTAGTTTTTTAATTAATATTGATTCATTTATTTAGTTTAAGCTCAGGTTACCTTGTACATTTTCGTTACCATATCATTTTTATCGGTAATCGATTTCGTTGTAGTCTACAGGTACGTTTATATCCGTTTCATTAACGAGTAACGAACCGCGAAAGTTCTAGCCCATGGTAAACGTAAATTAAAAATAAATACGCAATCAAGGTAGGCAAAATGGCTATTGGATATAATGAGAACAGGCGTTCATTTACATTGAATCAATAATCAAGAAATTACATCTCCATACAAATATTCGTGCTTATCACGCTGCTACTCCTCTGAACGCTAGAAAAAGTATTGCATAAAATATGAACAAAAAAATGGCACAAAAGGTCGACTATTTCATGGCAAAAATTCAGCAGTACCTATTAGAAATAAATAATACTGAATTAGAAGAAATTTAAGCTCCATCAAAACCTAAAATACAAGAAGAACAGAATTATGGTGCATTTAAAATACTAAACGAATTTCTTCATCTCTATCATCTGACATTCCCATTACTCAACACGAAATCAATATTCCTATTACTCCACACTCTACACGAAATCAATATTCCATAAAACACTATTCCAACCCTTTATCTTCGTAGCAACAAAAATTCCTCAAGTCCCGAGCGCTCGACGTCTCCAATTCACTACGTATCCTTTGAAGTCGCATACTTCCCGAACCTTCGTTACTATTTTAATGGCTCCTCGATCAGACGCAACCGAAGCGTAGTCACGTTTCACAATAAATCGGTACGGTCTCAATAATCCCCGGAAAGCTTCACAAAGCGCGGCATATTCCTACAACTGCTTTGAAAAGCCTCGAAAAACCTTCTCCCTTTTACCTTGATCCCTGACATACCTATGAGCGGCGCTCGACGGTACGTAGCTCGGTGGAATACCTCAAGGAGGTCCCCCTGCTAACGTGCGGGCAACATAATATCAGTCTGGCCCGAATCTAAGCATATTTAAGCCAGTGGCTGGAGGTAGAGGTATAGCCCCTAAGGAGCGTACGGGGGTTGACGTACAAGGGATGGGATGAAAGTGGAACCGGGGGTGGCTGCATGCCCGCGTTTTTCACACACCCGCCGCCACCGTCGAGAGAGAAAGGTTATGAACACGAAGTTAGAGGTGCATGAATAAAGTGGCCAAGTTTTTGCCGCGCTATATCACCGGGTAATTCGCGTCCGGTTTAAAGCGTTATATACGTTACGACGATGTAACCGGCTAATGCTCCAACTTCTTTCCTCCACGGCATGCCAGCAGCGTTTAATCGCGTTTGAGTAATTACGTAGTGGCAGGCGATGAGTGACGCCCCAGCCATTCACCGAGATCTACCCCATTTTCGGGAACGAGCCGACGTGATGGGGGTACCTAGTCGCCAAAGTATTTTTCTTTTTTATGGTTAATGGCGCTGAAACTTGAGCGTCCTGTGTGTGAGTTATGAGTGGCAGGGAGCTTTCTTGTTGGCTTTGCGTGACAGTTGCTTTAACCCTCTGCAACATCATAGACGTATAGTGTATGCTTTGTCTTACTTTGGTTGTTTAGTGCAGAGCATATCCTGGCTATTATATGGATTCTATGTGACTGTATTTTGCAAATAGTCGTGGAATAAAAGATGGTTGGGATAAGGGAATTTTATCGTGAAAAAACGAGAGTATAAAAAAGAAGTAGAAATTTAGAATACAGAATTGAAGTTCACAGGCGTAAACGTGAATTTCTCAAATATAAGAATTTCAACCATTTTTTAAAATTGAAATATGTTTTCGTTTTATGACAGCTTCAAGGAACTACTATCTGTGTTTATATTGATTATACGCTTTTAAACTGAATGCTAAGTTATTAGAAATATAAATTAATACGTGATCTGTAAATAAAATTCGAATTTCCTTAGAGGAGACATTGGATTGATCTCCACGCCAACTAAAAGGAACGTCCTTCACTAATATTAAATTTACAAACAAATAAAAGACCTGCTCCTCTGGGTCCAATAAACTCTGACAGTGCACCAGAATTAATATTCCAGAATGAATCCAAATCATATTATATTAAAGAGTGCATTCTACTGCACTCGTCGAGCAGAGTACTAAAAGCTATATTAAAGTTTTCTTTTATCGCTGAAACTGAAGCCCTAATAAAACTGACGATAAAAAAGCATAAAGAAGGATTTCGTTGTTCGTTCCCACGGGAGACGGGCATTAGCGCGATGGTACGCGGCTGCGTGGGCGGACATACATTACTGGCCCACACGAATGATTCGATTCGACGCGCAATTAATCAGATTGCGATTTACGTATCTGCGTGTGCGTGTCCCTCGGGTACCCTCACTATATTCCCCTACATCGTCGGGCTCCATCGATGGCTCGCCCGCTCGACGCGTCGCGGTGTTCGCGTCTTTCCGAGAGACCGTGCTCCGAGCAGACTTCACCCTCCAGCCCTGCGTCTCCTCGTTTTATTATTCGCGAAGCCTAATCAAGAAGAGTAAACGGTAGAGCGAGGAGCACAGGAAACTGGAACGGGGGTGGTTTCAGGAGGAAACGATGGAAGACAGAGGCATGTGGTACAAGTGCGTATTACAGGGGTGAGCTACGAACGAATCGATGCATTACCCGGAACAGTCGTTCAGTCGTTGACTGAAAATGAAGGAAAAAAAAGGGGGAGATGGAGGAACAGAGAGAGAGAGAGAGAGGAAGAGAGGAAGAGAGGGAGAGAGCACGCTGTCGTGAATTGACACTTGGACGAAGATGGATGAAGAGAGAGTCAGAGATTGGAGGGACACGAGCGGCGGGCAGAGTGTTCGATAAAAAGGAACAAGCGAAAGGAACGAATGCTTATGCACGACTCACGCGCGTGTATGGTCGCGTTTAAGCGTGTACGAGAGAGAATGGGAAAAAACGTTAAAAAGGAATGCCTGGAAGCAGGAGGAAGTAGCGGCGAGGGACGAAGAAAAATGGCTGGGTACACGGCGCTGGTATATGGTAGGGTAGTTAGCCAATCGCGCTGCACTGCTACACCGGATGAATATCAATGAGGGAAAAGCAGCCCGCCGCGTTTTACAATTTTCTTCCGCTCTCCGTCTGAGCAGGAGAGGACCCGACGAAACGCGGGAAAAGAGGAACTCGCGCCCATGGAAGTTTGTTTACGCAGGGATTGATTGAAAACGCGGTCTTCTACGCGTGCAATCCAGTTAAGGAATTACGTCGATGTTGAACGCAGGACTGACGAGGAATTTCTTTATTATATCCGGGAATAACACCAAGCGTGGTGCATTAATCAATCTGCATTCAACGGGGTTCGACTCGTCACGCACAGTGCGGGGGTGGTTGGGATACGAACGCGTTCAAGTTGGTCGTTTTTATGAATTGTAGATGTGTGAGACTGATGGACGGTTTCATTGGTAGACGTTCGGTTGAAAGTTGAATGGGATTGGATTGAAATTATTACTGATTAAATATGTGAATCAATTCGGTGTCTGTTTAAGCATAGTTCGAATTTTATTTTTGGATTACGAGTACATAATTTATCATTTGGCCAGGTCTTGTGAAATTACGTCTACATAAACAGTATTACTTTGGAGCTGTCATTTAATGGGTGAATTGAACAAACTATATCTAAGTATGAGAATTGGTAACATTTTTTAGAAAGTTTATACTTCTATATATTATATAGGAGTATAGTTTGATGTAATGGTATTTATTCAATACATAAAAGTGTGAGAAGTTGCACAGCAGTATATTTATAAATAAATTTGAATAAGCTTCAAAAGAAGTATTGGTTTTAATAGGTTACAAAACTTTATAATCGATATTCCAATAGAAATTTCTTAAAAATAAAATAAGCACTTCTGGTAACAAATTACAAAAAGCTTTAAACAGAAATAAAAGAGATGTTCTCGTTTAAGGAACTCTGAGGTAATAGATTTACGAGTAACAGATTTTGGAGTGTAGCAAGTGCATGCATTCTTGGCACTGCTATTCGTTACGATTCATCAAACATTGTCTCGTTTAATTATGCTATTGTTGTTTACTCACTTTCACAGTTACATCATAAACAAGAAACATTCTTTACATTCACAGCGTTAATAAGAAAAAACTCATTGTATACTTGAAGCGGAACAGCACACATGACGTACACCGTTTCATATTCTTTGTACATAAAAAACAGTGCGTAGCACGATACGTTGGGAAAAAGCGCAGTTATTCGAATGAACAAACACTGTATTTTTCTGTTGGAATTTCAGTAGCCTGACCAGTGTTACATTTACCTTCGTCAATTGGATTGAGTTTGTTATTTCGCACACTTGTTGAGAGAATCGGTCGTAAATATGAGAGGAGGGAATGGAAAATATTTTGCAGTACTGCACCGTGTTTAAAACTGAAAGAATCTCAAATAAGGGGCTTTTTTTAAAGGAGCGAAGATTAAACGTGCCCGTAAATATACCGGTTGATTCCATTAATCTTTCGCACGGTCTATTCTAGTTTCTGTGCTGTGCCTTCTCCCTCAGACGTGCTTGTTTTCAAAGGAACTAACGGTCAGGATAGTTGAGCGGAAGCTGAAAGCTGAACGAAGAATAATAGATGGCTGAAGGAAGAATATGTTATAAAGAGATCGAGAGATGAAAAATGACACTAAACGAGCGAAACGGGAGAATGAAAATTGAAGGGAATATTGAAAAAATTACGGTTCGTTTGAAGTGAATTTTTACTTTCCAATCAACTATAAAATACAATATAGGTGCAGGTACTGCTTAGTGAATCTATCAGCCTAAAATAGTTCACTTATCTGATCATGAAGAAACTTCCTTTTCATATACGTTTGAAAAATCTATAACTGTATTAAAACAAAAATACTAATTTCGAAATTTAGAGAGTCATAGGTTTCGGAGATATGACATTTAAGGCAAATTTATTATTTTAAATTTTTATTTCATTAGAAAATCGCTTCTGCGTATTTCCTTTTTCTGCATACCTGTTAAATGTAGAATGAGTCTCTTAGTAGAATAAGTAACTGTATGGTCAGACATACGGACAGTATTATTAATCGTTTCTGTTGTTTTAATAATGCCAACAATGAAGCATCATGGAAAATCTAAGAAAATTGAACTTTCATTAATTCATCAAAAAATTCAATCCACTGTTGTATCGTTGCGCAATTAATTAAACGCAACGCGCCAGAATGAAGTCCATCGTTAAGTTATTCAAGACGCGAAATTGTGCACCATGTGACTAGTCGGAATTGCTCGTCGCTATCATTATGTGCACTTACGGGCTAAATCTGTGTCGCATTAAACGAATTTACGCTACAGCAGAGTCCTTGCAATTGCATATATATACGTACATAACTGCGTTACAAGAACCTCATGGTGCTCGTGCGGGCTCTCAATGAAGTAGCGTCGTTGCACAAGCGCCACTCGTGTTTCTTTTCCCAATGAAATGTTGTTGTATTACACGTGTTTACAAACGACAGCCGAATAAATCTCGAGATTCGGCTAGTTCTCTTTCCATTGACACAGTAAATACAAACCGCACATGGTACGACAAGCGGTGTATTCTGCATTCCTCTGCACAGCGTTTGTGTGTTTATTTGTAAAAACTACTATTTTTAGGGGCACAACATTTCACGCAAATGGGAAAAACATTCGCTATTTTTTCAATATATCGCGTACCTACCGTGGTCACTGAGCCATATTGAATTCAGTTTAAAATTTAAGGTCGAAAATTGACAAGTTGAAGTTTAGAAAACAAATAATGGAATTTTGTATTTTTGAAAAATTTCTGAAGATATAGTATTCTTGAATTTTTTTGACATTTATTGCATTCATGTACACATCCATTGTGCAACACTAATTTTCTTTTTGGAGGGGGACCTCTATCACACTATTATTTCCTGTCAGATTTTTCGTGCAGAAACGCGAACGTAAATTTAGATTAATGTTACGTAATATATTATTACTATTCATGCAATGTGTTCTTCGTATCCGATGATAACACACGTCATTGAAGAAAAGGGAACAGGGAAATAGCAGATCGAATTCTTTGACCTCTCCCTTGGGAAAGTATGAAACCGTCTGCCTTTGCGAAACGATGAACCTCGTCAGAGCGAAAATCCAGATCATGTCGATCCATTTCGACGTAGCGAAATGGAAGACGAGAAAAACGTTACACGAAAGATTTAGTGCAGTACGATCCTCCGTATACTAGATTATATCTGCTTTAAGCAATATAGACGTCGTTTTTTATTTCATTTTTAATTCTTTTTTGCTTTTCTCTCTTCGAAGTATTATTTTTAAGGCTTAATGGTATAAAGAATACTAATTGCCCATATTCTGCATAACAAGCACTGTAGTAGAAGTTGCAGAAGTAAATAATGTTGTGGGACCACTCTCTTATGATATTTTATGCATTCACAGTTCTCTGTTTCTCTGAAAATTGTATGTTCATTTATAATTAGGTTGCGCATTATATCCCAAGCAAATATGTAAAAGCTATTGTATTATTCTGTTTAAAATAATATACGCATATGGGTCTTTGCATTGAAAGTGATTGAATAACATGAAGTTTGATTGGATTTCAGGAGAAATGCATGAAATTATTTTGAGACTGAGAGAAAAGAAATGAGTATAATAAAACACAAGTCTATGGTACAGAATTAAATTTCAAAGTATAATAAGTCAATATCTCAAACAAAAAATATGTGATCTATGCTGTTTTACTATACAACCATTGAAATGAAACTATGTCTTATGTACAAACGATAATTACAAAAGGAACTCACTGAATTTTTAAAAACTTAGAATCCCCACTTTCGATACACAATTAATATATTCATAATCTTATAAATATATAATTAATATATACATAAGTAGCTTTGTGACGGTCCCGAAAAGTAGTCTCCAATACATGTACCAATATTTCACGATCATTTAATGTCTTCCTGGAACTCAATAGCGCGGGGGATACCCTTGATCCGAGATTTCGCGAACGCACGAGAAATCAAGGCATAACTTAAAACGAGAAAACCAGCGGCGGCAGAGACAAGGTACAATGAAATAAGATGTGCCGTGAGTGCTTCTTTATCCACAGTGATCCCGCTCCGTGAAGCTTATCTTTGCATTTGCGAGCCGTATGCGAGCGCATGCTTGTGCCTCTCTCTTGCTCTCACCCTCACCTCTCCTCTGGAAACACCCTCTTCACACGTGTCAGTGTGTACGTGTGCGGCGTTGGGCTCAGAGGGCGGTAAACTAAATCAAAGAATTTCACGGATTTACCGACATGCAATCCCGGGTTACCGCGAATGCACGGTCCCCGTTACCTCTTGTAGAATATTTCTCGGAACACGGCAGTTTTCTCTTCCTGCCGGAAGACCACTTCGTGAGAAAAACCTCTCCCCCGGGTATTACCGATCTTTCGACCTCGTTTCTTGGTTGCCTCGTAACTCTCTCGTTGCTTGTTATCGTCCCTTATCTCGGTCAACTTTAAACTACCGTACACAAGAGTTATCACGCCTCCTTTAAACTGTTTCACCCGGTTCGGACAACGTCGCCAAAGGCCACCAGGATCATTATTGCAATCCAGGGGAAATTGAAACCTTAGTTGAGTTACAAATGTTATTTGTTGGTTAAGATTCTTGCTGGGAGGGTGTCGCTAGCGATGGGCGATTCGTTATCGGTAGTGCTAGATGGAAGAGTTGATTGTTTCTGGAAAAATGAGATGAAGGAGGGATGAAGTATTTTAGCAATATTGTGGGAAACGCGTATGGATGAATGATGAAGGTGTAGTTTCTGTGATATAATAATTAGTTGTGTAGTAATTATGAGTTTCTATTGAAAGCTTTCATGTGAAAATTCTGGTGTATCTCAGAATAGAAAATGAAAATTATTTAATTGCGTAATGTGCAGTTACTTGCAGTATATACAAAATTATTTCGGTTTATGGATATTGATGGATATTTCTTATTGACATTCCTGCACAATTTTGCTTTAAATAGAAACACTTCTTTTATTATATAAAGTTCAATAGAAATAGTACGTAGGTAGCTTATTAGCAGGTGAATAAACATATTTCTACTGAATTCTATTGTAAGTTATAGAAATTTGTTTATGATATATCCACTCTGCACTTCGTTGGCATAGTAAGGCGATTAGATGCTGGTAATACTATCGTAGAATTTTCAAGGAGATTACGTTTGCTGTTCGCTGAAAATCAATATTCTGCTACGTATCCATATATTTATGTACAAGAATTATTCTTCCATGGAAAACACTACTTCAGCTTATGGAAACTCTCAATACCTGTGTATACCATAAACACGAAGATTCAGTATAGTAGTGGATAATTTATAGAGTGCTATCTGTTGAGTAGAATTTCAAATTTAGTTCTCCGAAACTACGGAAACACGATGCCGAAATCATTAATGGGTGTTTCACAAATGTAAGACTATAATCCATGAATACTAAAAATAAGTTTCATTAGAATTGAACCCATTAAACTCTTTCATACCCCAAACAAAAACAGCCATAAATAATAACTTAAACAAGTTCCTCGAAACAACTTATTCAAAGTACCCCACACTGCTGTCACTTTTGCACAATATTTCACCTACCATGATTACTACTACACACAGCATACTTCTCCAAATCATGCCCACAACAGCTCTAGCCTCTACCTCATTGTTTTCCACGGAATGAAAAAACTATAAAATCCCCTAAGCACGGGTCAGCATGCTATGCCATAAAAAGAGACGGTATAATGAAATTTGATAAAGTTACGTCAGCGAGGCTTTATCGTTGCCGCAAAGAAATATACGAGACGGCGGCGTGGGTGGACGTAGCAACCGTCGGAGAGGGTTGTAGCGACCCTTTTGGGAGGCGAGCGCGAGGACAAGAGCAAGGACGGTGAGGAAGGCTGGAAGAACCGCGGCCACGTCGGCGAAGGAAGATGTAAGAGCGGTCCAACGGTTTACGCTCTACCCTCCGCGTTCTGGAAGGGTGCACCGCGACGCTTTATGCGTTTCTCGTTCGCTGGCTCCCCGTTTGCGCCTTTATATTGTTGGCGTGCATGCGCCGCGAGGCAGCGCCGTAAATGCATAACACCTACTGTGCGTGCATCGCCCTATGAAGCGCCGCGCACCCGCGTCAAATAAAGTCGTCGTCTTCACCCTCCCGTGCCATCGTCGTCGTCCTTCACGTCCTCGTTCTCGTTTCTAGAGCCACGAAACGCAGACCGCCTGCCTCCCCTCGCGGCCTCGTTGGCGAGTTAAAGCTCGACGATGATAATGCCGAATGGGGGCCGCGGAGAATGGGGAAAGGTGAAACGATAGAAGGCAGCTGGAGAAGAAACGACGTCGAGGAAGCTGGGAGCGGTGAGCGGAGAACAGCGTGGGAAGGAAGAGGAGCGGAGAATGAGAGTGGAAGGCAAGGAGAATGCCATATACAATTCGTATATACAAACCTCGCGAGACATTTAGGATGCACATCCGGTTGGAAAGATGGCCGACCGTCGACTTCCGGCGCGGCAGGGAACTGACTTTCGCCTCACTATTGTGCGCCAGCTAGCACAAAGATTCTCTTTTCCGTCCTCCTTGTCTCTCTTGTTCTCTCCATCCTTCCCGCCTTTTATCATCCTCCAGCCTTTTTTTCTACCGCGCTGGTCCTCTACACTTCTTACGCGAATTTTGGTCCTTTGTCCTGTTGTACCGTTCGCCAGCGTCGGCGCGTAATTTTCTTTAAAATTTGTTGCGGAACTGACGATTTTAGTAATAGTCTGGGTTAGTGCCTCGGTTGCTGCTGTGTTTTGCTGCATTTGCGTTTTAATATTTCGCGGTTTTGAGAACGAAACTTTCATGTGGAGTATTTGTTAATCTCATTGTGTAGCTTGTTGCCCAGGTAAAAAATAGAAATCTCATTAAAATGAGTGTTATAGTAATGGAAGCTATCTAGTTGAAATCTTTAAAGTGTTTATTATAATAGAAGAGAACTTTAGACCAGGTCCTCTTGTTGGAGAAGTTTTTTTTTAATTTTTAATTTACAATGACTAGTGGGAGTTGCTCGAGGTTTAAGGATGACCAGTGCTAGTCAAGAGTTAGGAGTGATCAGTGGGAACTGGACAAGGGTTACGGGTGACCAGTGGAGGCTGGTCAGAGGGTGGATAGGTCGCCTGTTAGACAACGATCAAATCAGAGAATATCGATCAAACCTGATCGAAGTCTGTAAAATGACTGACGAACTCGAGTCATGGAAACTGCTTCATCAGCTGTGAGTAGGGAGATAGAGGGGGAATAATTTGGATTCTTTGGTGGGAAATTGGGTCTGGTAATTCACAGAGGATGCGTCCACCCCAGTCTTAATCTCCCACCAATGATTCCGTCACAAGTTGGTAATGTAATCTAATATCTTATACCAAGGAAGGATTTTCTGGAAACCCTATTGAGGAAATCATAGGTCGTGTAATTTATACCTAAGGGCAAGGACATATTTTTAATCCTCAATCCTCGCGTTCATATGGTCCGTCCACTTGAGATTCGCTGAAATGAACGCACATGGGTCACAATTGACCCGGGCTCAGGTCTTAAATGATTCGTACTCCTGGAATGAAAAAATATTAAAAACAATAGAAATTCGTATTTCCTTTACAAAATTAAAATTCATAAATCAATTTTTGTTACAATCACGTTCTGCAACCCATGATTTGCTAATAATTCTTAATTACAATAATTAGTTACCAAGTACTCATTAGCCAATTATTCGGAATTGAGTCCCCTGTTAATCCCAGAGCTCATAATTTGCAAATTTACATAAATACACCTAAAAAATCCTGAACAATCACAAGCCGAAGCGTGCAGCTTTCGGTATTGCGAGACACAAGCAAATTAGCACTTCCAATTTAGTAAATCTGAAAATCGATTTGACAGCGGTCGAGTGACCCAGCGGTAACAGCTTCGCTCGCAACCAATTTGCGCGCATACTCCCGGTCAATCCCAAAAGTAGTCGTACTTTATGCCCTCGCTCCTGGACTTCGACTTCTTTTTGTCAATTAGAATATTAACGATTTATTGCCAGGAGTTTTGGCAGGCCAACCGAGGACCTCTCGGCCGATGGTGCTAGCGTATATACGATAAAGTTTTTGCTTAAAAAGTCCCTGGCCGTTTAAGATATTCCAGTCTGGTATAGCTGGGGTTGGCTAAAACATTCGGGAATAAGAGACCGGGAGGCCACTCTCTTGATATCCCTTGGGGATGACACGTTACGTTCCTCCAAGCCGAACGCACCCTTATCTTACTATAGTCACTGCCTGGTTTAGGGGATCGTACTCTTCGTCATATTCCTCAGCTACTGCTACTCTAAAAAATGTTAACTTTAGAACCAACGTGAAATAGAAGGTAAAGACTGGAATGAGGGTTATTAAAAGGGTGAAAATTTTGATAAGTGGATACGTAATCGACCTAAGCAGGGTAGTTATTTTTGTCTTGTGTAAGGTTAGTTAAATGACTTTTTAAAGTTATCAATTCAGTGTGAAGTTTTTAACATTGTCGAAGAATATATATATGATAATTTTCATTGCAGAAATCTGTGCTACAAGAGAACGTAAACAATTATAGTTAATCTTTGTTTATTGTCATGTCTGGCCACTGATGACCACTTCTACTTGCACGGAAATTCCTGTATCCCTAAAATGTTGACTTTTTAAACTTTGTAGATTTATAAGGAACCCCAGAAAAACTATCGGATTGTATTTTTTGCTCAACCTTCTTTAGTTCTTTTGATTTTTCTGAACAAAAACACCCCTTAAATATTAACACGTGGTTATCTACTCTTTTATATTATGTATATCTTGAAAACTCTAACAAATATAAAAAAATTGTAAGAATTAATATTTAAAATTCACAAATTTAGTAAAAAATTTTCATTATGATTTTATTACAACTACTAAATAATTCTATTGCATTGCACTCGTTTAAGCAAAATCAAAATTTTCAGTGTATAGAAGTTTCCTTGTTAATCTCCTACACTTCATCGTTTCTAACTCCAAAGTAAAAGACAAACATTACATATCATCAAGCTGTTCCAAATTTTAAACACTGTAGTCGATTCAGTTTCTAGTCTCAGTTGGACAATTCTAACATAAAACTACCTTTAGAAGCCAGGATAGTCAGCTTGCCCAATTCCCATCTGATTTGAATAACCCACCTTTCGTCAGCCACAGGAACATACAGCGTTACACTGCTCAAATACAACTCGCCGAAGCGTGAAAGCAAACACTGAACCGAAACCAGTCACTCAAAATTTTCGCCTCCTATTCTAAATTCCTTCGCCTTACACGCTGTGTTCTATTGTCCCAGCGTTGTCCAGTTTATCGCTCTCAAAGTCCGTCGGAATTTTTGCGCGAACTCGGTCCCGCGGCAAACATGCACAGACAACGTCTGGCACTGCCAATATTTGGCACATACATATTCCGTTGCGGAGGACCGGGAGTTAGGAACGACCGAAACGAGGGACGCTATTCTGTGTAAGAGGAACTCTATGGCCAGGGTCGAGAATTGTAATCGCTAAGGTGTACTTCGAGGTACGTCCTCCTCTTTGCCCGCGGTATGTAGCTTTCGTGTGGCGATACCGTATCTCGAAGTTCAATGTTTGCTCAGCTTGATTCATACCCCTTGGCCCACTCATCCCTATTATCCTCCGCTCTCCATGCTGCCCCCCGCGGGCTGTATCCGCTCGCCCTGTTACTCGTTCAAGCCCGTAGTCACGCGGCCTTCGGCTCCTTTCGCTCTCTTTGCACGTATACATATGCATGCACGTGTATATAGCCTACTGGTGGTGGTGCGTAGGCGTACATGCACGCGGGGACGCGGGGCACCTGGAGCTTTGAAGATGACGCTTCAGCAGGCTCCCGTTCGACCGCCATTCGTGAAACTTGCAGGCGTAAATAGTGGAAGTTTGATAGAAGAGAGTTTTGTAATTTTAGGGCGATACGTGATACTGTGTTTCTTCTGTGGATAGGGGATCTGGTACTTTTCTAGATGGGGCTGGTAGCTTTAGGAAGTTGAGTGGTGGGGTGCTTCTTCTTTTAAAAAATTAATTCAATTCTTTTTCATAGAATTGCAAGTACTGTGTGTGTTCCTTGTTTCAATTTATTAATTTACCTTGTGCATTGTATTAATATATTATTACATAAATGTTTACAAAAAACTTTATAGGTTGTGAAAATTCAGCTATTTTTAATATTGTGGAAATTAGTGGAGATGTGAAGGATCAATGGTAATATGTTTTGTTGTATAGAATGTATGAAATAACATTTTTTTCTAGTTTGTATAGTACATCTGTTATGAAAGTTATTTTTTAACTTATTCTATGGGTAATATACACTTTTTTAAATTGCTTGTAATGATTTGTTAAAAAATGTTTTCTTTTAAGAAGAAGGAAGTGGATAAATCACCTCGGTATTTTACAATTAGTACTAAATATCGATTAAGAAAAGCCAATCACTTGAGAGCAAATAAGCTTCAAGGCGAGAGATGGAAATAATCCAAGCAAGAGGGAGTATTATAAGATGGCGATTTGTGAAGTAAAGATCAAGTGAATGGGAGTAATAGAACGAGGATCTTCCTTTAAATGCCTGTTTCCTCACTTTGGCGCCTTCAGTCTGTGAATACCTCTCTTTCTTCACTTTTCAATCATTGTGTTTACAAGGCCATTAGTAATCATCCCCTTCTATTTGTTTGAATTCGAGGAAATTCCCAATTGATTTAAGAACAGATACTTGAGTTAATGTTCATAATCTGTAGAATAAAAAATCTTGCAACTATTTCTTCTTACTTATTGCAAAGTATTGTACATAAAAATGTTGTTCTATTCCTCATAGCTATGGTGTCTAAATAATAGATAACAAATAATAACTATTATGGATACCTATACATATAAGTGAAAAATTACACATGCAGGTACTTAAGCACCTCTCTTTACTTTCATAGAATAAGTCTTAAAACAAGAAGCATTGAATTAACAGTATTGAATTATAAATTGAAGATACACTTACCTAGGATACAATAATATTAATTTTCAATAAGTTAGAAAATTTCAATAGAACCTTTTATTCAAGTTTAGCACTTTAATTAACAGTTTGAAAAAGTTAAACCGTAGCGCAAGATAATTCAAAATGTACATCGTCTCATGTGAACCGGTTCAATTTAGCCCCGAGGGCAACGCGCACGTTTACGACGTTATGTGACTCTAAACCCAACAAGCTTAACAACGTATGCCTAATGTCTCGGAAACAGGGAGGCAGCGTACATGCACTGTTATACGTTGGTTCGAGGGCACAATTCAGCTTCAAATTCCCGGGGCAGTCGCGGTGCACCGGTAGAAGCGTAAATTGCGAAACACACCGGCGCAAGAACTTACGTATGGGGTAATAAGAAAATTTGAGGACGGTGCATGGTGCCATTTGTCATTGTCAGCCTGGTCCCGAATGGTACAGACCGGCGTATCCTGTCGTTCTACTTCTATGCTTTTAACAATATTGTACATCATGCGTCCGTTTGTTCTCTTTTTCCCGTTGTCCTTCTTCCATTCGTGGTTACCCTCCAGTAACGTACGCTTCAATCACTCAGATTAGTCGACAATATGTCTTCATGCCGTAAGAAACGGCTAGTCACGGACCACCTTTGTCGTAATTTAGAAGATACCTTAACTTTTGTACCGCGGTACGTGTTATGTGACTTGGACGGCGAGAAAATTAGTTAGGAATGCGTTTTTCATTTCAAAACTGTTCCTTGGGTGAAGAACTTGAATTAGGTGAGGAAATTAAGGACATCGATTTCATTTGATTAAGTTACATGAAATAATAAAATCGTGCACTTTGTAGAAATTTCATTGTTTTGTGGTTCTTCTAGATATAAGTAAAAGATGAATAAATTTCTGAAATGTTATAAAAAAATTTGAGGCTAGTTTTCTAAAACATAAACTTATTTAGATGATTATATTGGAGACAATATTAAATATGAAACACTAAAACGTATTTGAGGGAGAAATGATTCCAGAGACATTGGTTTACGTAATGTGTCTGAGCACATACGAACCTCTTCTACTTACGCGCTACTTGTTTAGACGATGCGTTTATGGATCTCTTTTTTGGACATGGCGTTGCTAATTATTTTTTTACTTTGGAAACTATGTTCGAAGCAAGTATTTAAGGTTAACAAAAAATCAGAAATTTGCTGAACAATATAATCCAAGAGGGATATTCAAAATCTGGAATTAAGGGAATAACCTTTTTGTTATTTTCTGAGACAGCAAAATAGTTTCTTACAATCATAATAAAATTCATTAATTAGTTAGTAATATTGAATATATATGTCTAATATCATTCATGATGTCATGAATTATAAATTATAGACATATCTAATGTATTAATTCTTTTCAGGTAAGACTTGTGAATGGTGCTTCTTGATGGATGAATGAATAGTTTCCTGCTACGTTTTCATCGAACTGTATGTATCACATATAATTTATTTAGCTTGTTCTAAGTTAACTTTATAATAACATTCATGTGTTACTTCGAACATGTTGTACAGTGGATACCTTGAAAATACATTAAATGTAGTTATTATTTTTTAATTTTTCGGAAGTCTCATTTGACAATGGCTGAAAATATAAGCCAGTACAATGTCAGATCAAGATGGTAAGGGTAAAGGCCAACTCTTGCGTACCTGTAGTACCCATGTTCGATTAACGATGAATTATCTCCCGTGAAACTTTTATTCATGATTTTACCTGCTACTTCAAATCATAAATTCTAGAATTCAACTTTTATTTCGAACACAAAAGTGAAATCTTTATCGTAAACTTTTTCATGTAGTAGAACAAACTGCTTTATATTTTCTTAGTTAATTTGCTAATCTTTTGGACTCACACTTTTTATTTTTTCTGCAATAATTCCATATTTTGGAGTACTTCAGCGAACAAATATTGCCATGTGAAGGAAATTTGAAACCTATTAAGATTGAATAGGAATTACCTTTTCTTTTCATGGCAGTTTAACTGCTCAATTATCATGTACATAATTATGAATACCTGTTAATATGCATATCATTAATGCAATCATAAGATTTTAAAAATGTTCGTAACACACATATACGAAGTACATATTTGGTATACTATTTCAGTCGACATAACTTTAGTAGAACTTTAATCAAATTTACATACACAGAAGCTACATGTTCAATTTCCCCCACTGTACATCAGTGCTACGACAGCACTTATACATATAACAATCAATCCATGAAAGCTTGCTTAACAAAACAGTGCCTGAATATTTTGCATCAAAATTCCTAAGACTCAGACAACCCTCATAATTATCACCATCGCCATAACAAATGATTGCCGTCAAGTGACTCGATAAGCGGACTCGCAATAAAAGCACAATTACCGACCAGAGATACAAGCCTCACCGACAGAAAAAGATTATATCATCATGATAGGGGACGATACGAGCGTGGACGTATTAAACAAGTGATAAACATAAGACGGTCAATTACGCGGCATGAAGAAACGGTTGTAACGGTCGAGATAAACGGTCAGAAAGGAGGACTCCGCGAGGGCGAGAGGCGGGGGTTGGAGGAATAGATACGAGAGACGAGAAATACGTGATGTAGATATTAACTTGGTCGGTCTCGCCATCGTGCCGAAGGTTATATCGCGACGTGCTCGTTTATAACGCTGCCGGTTATGGAACGGACAATATCTTTATCTTTACGAGGCCCTAATGTTTTTAATTTCACGACGGATTATCGTAAACGAAACAAGCCGATGGCGGAGCGGAAGCGGGACTCGGGCCGCCGCCTCGTTCTGTGGCACTTTGTTAACGGGCGCACGTAAACCTCGCCTTCATAACGCCACCGCCAGTTAAATATTAACTGTTTCCTGATAAACGAGCATGCGGAGCTTGAACTTCCTCCACTGCTAACCTCCCAGCGCTCGCGACGGTTATGCTAATCCGGCCAAGGTCCGAGCGCGTACCCTTCCGTAATTTCGTAAGCGACAAATTGACTGGCCGAGCGCAACATCGATCGAACCGGTCACGCTGACAGAAAGCCCGGGGCTGGGGTTCGACACGGACTACCGTCTGTCAGAGGTGCTGGATCATATGCCAAGGAACAGGTCTGGGAACGATCTCGATGACGGACGTACATTAGGTCGAGGGTGGAAGTGTTACACCTGGATCCTTCTTTTTCGTTGGGTTTTTGAGTTCTGAGGAATTTTGTGGATGCTATTGAGAAGGAGCTGATTTGTTCAAAGAGAGGATTATCTTTGTTGGTTCGTAATAGGCTGTTGGATATTTGGTACTTACGATCCAGTTTGATGGATCAGTGTTAATCTTCGTTGAGTTTAATTCAGTTTCAAGTTCAGTTGAGATTCTTGTGAAGACAGTTTGAAATTTTTAAATCGTATTGAAATATATGAAGATGAATTAGAGCACATAGTTGGAATGGAAGACATGTTTTGTTATACATATTAGAAGGTAGATTCCAAGGTATTCTTTGTATTATGTGAGAAAGTGTTTTCAATAGACTTCATTTATTTTTGAAAAAGCTATCTAAATTTACTGAAGTATTCATATCATTCTAGACGAAGAATTGGGAGCGAGTGTGACGACGATGTCCCTTATGCCTCGTAAAACATCTTGTTTATTCTTAAAATGAAAAAGATTTGTCTTTATTTCTTTTGTTCCTCCTAAAAGTACAATAGCTTTTAATACTTTATAATTCTTATTTCTAATATACTAGATGTTTCCATCACTGCAGTTACATTAATTATGGAATCACGATGAAATATTTTTCATAACCGAAAGCTGTACCTAATATCTGCCAATCTTATAGTGAAAAAACGTATTAACTAATAAATTAGACAACAGATGATTCCATTAAAAACTGTTCTATTTCAATACAATTCAATATTTAAAATAGTATGTAACTTTTCTCGAAAACTGTAGAATATTCTTTCATACAAATTTTCCATTTTTATTACGTACCAGATTCTGAATTCCTTAAATAATCTCACACTGAAGAGTGTATACTTAAAATTTACACGATATCTTCTTTTTTTTGACATTCATTTGTCTTATCATTTCTGAATATAACAAACCGCTTAAGGCGTTCCAATTTATGGCGACTCCGTGATGTAACGTAACAAAACGTGGAACGTATGGAACAGCAATGAAACAGCAAGATACATTGGTACTCTTTTTCGCCAGGACATGGTAAATTCTAGGTAACCAAGTCACATAGCACGGCGAGGTGCTGCAAAAACAAACAAATGGCCGTCTATTATACTTACTGCACACAGGCCGGACTAACATATAGCCAGTCATATATTTCTGGTCATAAACAAACACGAGAACAATTATTTATTAGAAAGCACTTTTAAATGCTGCATGTACGGAATTTATCAGGGACTTCAACAATATTATATAATAAGTAGAAATAGTACAATTTCAAGCGTGCACTAAATGTGATATTTTTTCATTTATCTAAAAAAAAAATATTAGGTAATTACAATTATTTGTTAAATTCAGAGTTACTAATTTCAGAAATCATAGAAATTTTCATACAATTATTTGTTAATTAAAGTTACGGGTTAAATGAAATATAACATTTACTAAACTGATTACCAATGTAATATGATACGCGGTAATATGATGAAATATGGCAAATCATACATTATTTGCAGTCATTATGTATGAAGTTCATCATATAACCTGTAAAATGAGATATATTCGAGTGAAATAAGATCTAATTGGTTCGAGTTGTAAGAGAACCTGACCGAACCCAGTGAACAATGTTATAATAAGTACTTCTGTTTACATTTCTCAAATTATGAAAAATTCAAAGAGTTTGTATAGACTCTTGCAACTAAATGTTTCAAAATTTTTTGAGGATCACGAAATTATTTTTACTTCATCTACTACTTTCTTCAAAAACACTTATCAGATACATGACAGCAACTGACAGTTTCCTAAAATAACAAATATAAATCTAATAGAATCCACATTCTTTCATGTATCGTAACCTTCGATCCACATTGTATTCGAATTAAGCAATTGGTGGATGTCTAGGCAAGCTCGAATAATACAATAACCCTCTTGGCTAGAAAGCATGACAGGAATTCGAAGAACCTGTCGCGACAACGCTTGCATATTAAATATACGTTACAGTACCGAGATCGTCGTTAATTGGGTTACCAGCGGAATCGCTAGACACGCCTGTCATACTAATTATCGCGGAACTGCTGGCCATGTCAAGCAAATAAAAATAATTCTTTCTTCGCGACGAGTCGGTCCATTCGCCTCTATTTACCCGTTCCCTCGGATAAAGCCTTCTTCTGCAGCGCGCAACGCTCTTCAAGGTTTTCACGTTTCGAAATTCTCTCCACTTCTCACCGGGGGAAAAATCCAACCAAGCGGATTTCTAAAAACTGTTTTATGCAGGACCTCTCGGGCCATTCATGAAAATCTCTCGGTTGAATTTCAAAACCAGCCCTCAGAGCAGGAGCGAGAGAGAAAGTGGGCGATGGAGAGTTGGACAGAGAAAGGGGTTAAATTTGCGGCGCTCTATGAGAAAAGCTTTAAATCGCCCAACGCCTTTATGCCTTTCAGTTAACGGCCTGATAAGTACATCATGCGCTATAGGAGATTCGACATTGCCCCGTGTACACTTGTACCGCGGAATCAGCTGATCTCGTTATGGACTTATTCCCGTGTAAAATCTTCTTTGCGATGGTGAATAGCGGGCTTCATCCCCCGAGTGAAATAAGCGTACTGAGACTGTACATATAATTCATGCAGCTAGCAGTTTTGTCGAGGATGTGTAAACCTCTTTTCTGCCCTCTTGCAAGCAATACAGACTGCGCGGCTGCTCGCGCAGAAAGAGGGCTACTGTATTTTTCCCGTCTTTCGTCTGCTCCCATCCACCTCCTTCGCTTGTTGGCTTTCTATTTTTGACAATGACTGGAGCTGCATTTTGTGACCTTAAGTAGGTTGATTTGAGAATATGTTACTGTCGGATGAATTAGTTAGGTGAGAGCATTTTGGATCTGAGTGATACTAATAAAGGGAGAGGAACCTCTGTAATGTTGTGATTGGATCTTGATTATATTTGATTGTAACAGGAATTGGTTTAGATACCTATTAGGTACGTTTTTTATATTGTTAGCAAATTCTTTGGATCAGTATTTATAGAAATACTAAGTAACTATTTAAATGTTAAAATGAGTATTCTGAAGTTGAAAGTAAAGTTATAATTACAAATATTATACTTGTGAGTAGTTAAACATGCACCAAAAAAACATTTATCCTAGGAAAACGAAGCAAATATGGTTACTGTTCTTGGTGTATATCTCACCATGATACAGTAGTAAAATTCACAATAATCTGAACCAGTAATAAAGGTTAGAATAATCAAAATTCAGTAGTACTATTTTCGATAGCGACATACAGTAGAAAAATCTTAAACTCACAATTAAAATGTATCACTGTCCAGAATAATCGAAATACAGTAGTCTATAACAGCAATGCAGCAGTCAAGTATCTAAGAAACGAAATTCATTAGTAACACCTACCATAACTGCTACTCATATCACACCACATGAATAAAACTTACACCAATAACCGATGAGGCATTCAATCACCACAGTGTCCGATCTAAAGCTTAAATTGACTAACTAATAATCCTCCGTTTCTTCAATTAACAAGTCAATAAAGGATTGCTCGAGAGATGAGCGAAATTTTCCTCTAAATCAACAGCCATTGTCTACGGTGCCCAAAGTCGACCGCGGCGCAGTAACAAAGTCCTGTTCTTAATCTTTCGTGCAGGTCAATAGGAGAAAAGAAGGAAAGTGGAAAAAGGGGGGCATGAGCCGCGGAAGGACTTTCGTCGCGGGACAGGCAACGTCCAAGGGCAAGGGAGAAAGAGAGAGTTGACCGACCTGGAGCGAAGGGGTCGACTACCTCGTGAAATAACAATTCGGTTTCGATCGCGCGGAGTCTGGAAATTTTCATCTCTGCCCGGAGGCACACGAGACGTTGGGTAGGGGGGCAGATCTACGTTCGTCGTAGACGGGGGTAGGAGAGAGCGAGAATTCGAAGGTGATGAGTCAGGGAGAGAAGGAAGGAGGAAGGGGGAGAGAGCAGGGAATCGGATCGTATAGGGGGGTGTCGGTGCAGAAGTGGTAAGGAGGACTAGGGGATGAAACTGGGGAACCAGAAGGGCAGAACGGGGTGGCGAGCGGGAAGAAGAGAGCGAAAGGTTTAAAATAATAGTAGAACACAGAGGCTGAGTCGGCCGCACGAGGAGAGCGAGGAGAGGGCTCCGCCCCGCGAAATATGGCGAGCTTCGCCAGGACGTGATTGGGTGACGGGAGGACCTCGAAGCTCGCTAGCCAAGACATTGGTGCCCCCTTTTCGCGTAGCTACCCCCTTTTTAACCACCCGACAGTACCCTCTTACTGCACACAGCCTCTTGCACTTTCTCCCTCGCTTTATCTATCCTCTGTGTTCCCGATGTTCCCTCTTGCTTCTCGGCTAGATCCAGTTAAATATCCTTGTTCATTGTCTCGACTATGTGGCCGATCAAGCCTCAATATTCTTCAGTGTGCGGTTATCGCCACGTGGCACAAATTCTCTTTCAAATTCAGGGGACATATAACTAATGATCGAGGGACAAGTTTTGGTATACAAAACACTGGTATTACTTAAGCCAATTTGAGTGGGTTGCAGTGAATTTTCTCCGTGTAGTTGGTAATCTTCGTACAGTTGAAGTTAAAGTTTAGCGAGTGTTAGAGCCTAAAGATTGTGTGAAAGTGAATGATTGATATTTGCTGTGTTTCTTGTTTGAGAATTCTGAAAATGACTGGACTTAATAGTAAGAGGAGGAATTCATTATTCGAAGGAAATTCATTGTTGTTACTGATAATGACACTTCGTTATTTCGTGAAGCTTGCTATGCATCAGGTCTTGCAAATGTTGTAATGCCTGATGTGCTTGTAATAAACAGTCCATATTAGCATGCTCCTGTAACAATCTAAAATTCTTATTGCAGTCACCTTCTATGACACACAGGAGTATAGTTTGCTTTAAGAATTTTCATTGTATCATAATATGAAACCGCGCTTTGCATTATTATTTCTATAAATTATTATTTCGAGAATATTGCTATCTAGGAGATTAAGAAGATTTCAGAGCCATTAATAATTATTTCCCAAAGTAAAAAATATTGAATTCCTTGCACTCTTCAGCCTCGTACAACAGCCCCTCTGTCAAGATATTCAATAACCACGTTTAACTGATCATCACGTCTCACATAACCTGTTGTCAAAGTCCCATTACACAGTTTCACTATATCTTGTTTCTTCACAAAATATTTCCACTGTATTACAGCATACCCCAGTAACAAAAAATTATCGTATTATCAACGCCAATAATATTATCTACATTCGAAGAGAGACTAATTTCAAGGAGTAAATCCCTTCGTGCCAAGAATAGCCCTGTGACTTTGGTATGGTAATCAGCTTCATATGCCACGGAACATCCTTATCGAGTGTCTCGTCGACACGGTCGAGGCACCCGTTCGATGTCCCTTTTGTATGCGGAAATCGTACACGGCGCTGGGATGTGAAATTCGATTCAGGTCCGAGGTGGTCAGCAGAACGAGTTTCCGGTCTGGAGACCCGATAATCTCGGTTGCACCGTTCCACGCATGAAGTTGTCAATCAGAGCTGATGGTGTCCCGCTGGAACGTCCGCTGTCCGTCCGACTCGTCCACGGATATATAGGAGGTCCGGACACGGCACGACATCCGCAGTATTCATGCGATCTATCTGATCGTCTTCCCGTCCACGGCCAGCAATGGGATCGGTGCGGCTGTGCCTGGATGTTGCATTAGCAATTATTCCGCTCTATTAGAGCGTGCCACTGTTCTGACGAAAGTAACTTCTACGCTCGCGCAAGACATGACAAACGAGGAGAATTTGGGGGTGTTTTACTATGAATTAACGCTTCTTAACTTTAAAATGGAATCTGGGGAATTGATGCAGAATTATTCGGTTATATTCACTTTAAACTCCTTGTAATTGTATCCTTTCGTTTTTTATGACAAGAAATTTAGTAACTGTGGTAGACCACGTTATGTAATCTTTTATATTGTTTTTCATAATTAAATAAGTGTTTCGCTATGCACTGAGGCTTTGTAATTTTGAAATCGGAATTTGGGAAATTGGTGCAGTCAGTTATTGGATTATATTCTTTTTAAAACTCTTGTAATCGAATTTCTTCAGTTTTTATGATAAGAAATTATGTAACATTGGTAAATAACGTTTGGTAATTTTTTTGTATGGTTTTTCATAATCAAATAAGTTTTTAAGGGAAATGGAAAGTAGGAAAAATTGGGATGTTAGACTCGATAGCCTTTTCGTCCATTCTGGATTAGAGTGATACAAGAAGGATACAGGAATTAGCGTGAGATTTCGACGGAGTTTAATGGTAATTGGAAACAGTTGTTTTTGCTGTTTCGTTGCAATTGATGGGAGATTAGACAGGTACGCGATAGATGTTTGCTTGGCGAGGGTACGGATAGATTAATCATCCACTAAACTTGGGCAAGACGTGTTCTCGTCGGTGGTTATTCGGGCTTAATCCGGCACCCTCACCCCTTCGCGCCAGCGACTTCCCTTCTTCAGTATCATCCCCATGACTGTCGAGAAAGAGATGTAACCCGAGAGCTTCTCATCGCGCGACAAGTTACGCCTGTTTCAATGAAGACCAGATTACGTGACTTCGTAGCTTCACGTCTTCTTTTAATTCTGTTTCGGTGGTACTTGAGCACCTTTTAGTATTCAGATTCACATTTCGATTCTACTGCACTATTCTCGATGTGTATCTATTTGAAAATGTTGCAAATGTTAACAACATCGGGAAATAAAAGTTTTCTCATCTCATTTTACTTTTTGGATGTTAATAGAGTACAAATATTTAAGTTTAATTTCTAACATCAGTCTGCAGCTTCATCGAAGGTGGTTGTTAGTAATTTTTAAGGATAATAAAGAAACATAATATTATAATAGAAAGTAAATAGATTTAAACATATATTTAAGAACAAATTTTTCAATCATTTCTAAATTCTAATAAAATTATTATCTTGCAAGTGTTTCGAGTTCATTTTAGCAAATATTGTAGTCAAGTATACGTATAGAAAAAATGATGGAGAAATTCATTTGAGGAATTTGCTTAGTACTCTTTTATTTCTTACAGAAGAAAGCTCTGTTATTAATTTTAACATGTATTTAAATTCATACATTCTTATTATGTTTAGTAAAGTATTTAAGTTTTATCAGCTGTTTCATGCTACCGAAAACTTCGAAACTATAATGATGTGTAAGAAGGTAGTCGAAGAAGGTAGTCCAGGGTGGAAGCATCTAAAAACTTCTAGGAGTTCGTATGGCCACATCATAACCTAAGCTATAAGCAACTTCGTTTGCTACGCATCTAACACATTGTTCCTTGTACTTTTACTTTCGTTATCAGTGTTTGCGATTCACTTTGTTTTTTATAATGTAAAGAAGCAAACCTTTAATAGTTTTACTGGATTTTATACTTTATTCTTCTAACCATGGCGTTTAGCTAAAGTATAAAAAGAATTATTTAAGAGTACAATGAAAGTCAATTTAAATTTTTAAAAAAGAAGTAAAAATTTGTGACTTGTGATTACTATAGTGAATTATATTTTAAGAGGCTTCAATTATTTTCCAAAAAATGTTGAATGACCCAAAATCATGTTTTCGAGGTTTTTGTACGGTTATTCTGATTTATTTGGAAAGTAAACTTTAATGACGATGAAATGGAATAGGAGGAAAATCTTTGAAAGTAGAACTATTTATGAGTCACTTGAAGGAACTAATAAAGGAGAAAAATATTTGAGAAATGAAACGTTCGATAGAAAATTTATTCCTATTCATTCGTGTTACCGATGAGACCCTGCAATAGGTGGAGATAAAGGGACAATGAGTTCCAAGGAGGTGAAAACTAAAGAAAATAGCGAAAATTTCATATTGTCGCTCCTAACGCGATGAGTAATATCGCGAAGACGATGCTGGGTGCACCTGAGCGCCCCTTTCTCGCTTGTTCATTCCTTTCTGAGCGATTTAGAAAAAAGCCGACGCTCGAGAAATTTAAAATGCTTCTAAAAAATGCGACACTCTCGCATAATGAAATTCCCATTCGTTTATGTTTCCTTGAGGAGCTGGCATTGTTAAGCACTATAATACTTTAACAAAATGGTGTTCACTTATCTAACTAAACCTGTCTCGATTACTTATTTATTTTTATATTAAACTAACATCCCTTATTATAGGAAATTAACCAACAGAAAAACTGAAGTAATTCTAGGGGTGATAAGCGTTCTGATATGCTGCTATACTCATTTTGTGCTATAATCATTATTAGACACAGCAAATCGTTTTAGAAATGCAAGTTTAATGTTTGAGAGTGCTCAATTATTCGAACTGGAAAATTAAAAAGCGACTAATTAGTATCTTCAATACTCTTAATTTAAAACCCAAGACCAACGTATCGATAAAATGTATACAGCAATCGGTGGAAATACGTTCGTTATTTATCTGTCACAATTCAGTAATCGGATCATAAATATTATCGGTATGTGTAATGATGTGGTTGATAAGTGAGTTACATGAAACAGAGTAATCTTTAATAAAGCGCTAAAGTCAGCGTGTGCATGTCCGCGACGTTTGATGGCGTATTCATTCGTATCGCTGGACGAGAAGCATCGCGTCAATACCGAGATTTAACGTCGAGTGTATGTAAATACATTAACAGGAAAATCAATACAGCAAAAATCAAGCCGCGCTGTTGATTCTGGTTATACCGATTTACCTCATCGTTAGTCGGGCGTTTTAACCAGGCATTTCAACCATGTTCCACCTGCCGTTTTTTCCTGGTTGTTATCATTGCACGGCGTAGAGCAGATTAAATTTTACAGGTGACTTTGACAGTTAGTTATATTAAGAATTGTTTCATCATGTTTAAAGAAACAGTAGATTATTTAATTATAATCAATTAATTATTGTCCAGTTTAAGAGATACAGAACTCAAGAGACATAATTTTAATACAGAATTTTATTATCTCATATCACAATTTTAATAAAATATTAGAAACAAGGAATATCTATTTCGAAAGAAATTAAAGCATTCGTATTTTTGCATCTTCA
This sequence comes from Calliopsis andreniformis, assembly GCF_051401765.1. NCBI lineage: Eukaryota > Metazoa > Arthropoda > Insecta > Hymenoptera > Andrenidae > Calliopsis > Calliopsis andreniformis. The sequence goes on along the minus strand of NC_135073.1, from coordinate 8,388,441 downwards.
TTAATGACTGATTAGTAGGAATGTCTCAGACCCATACATCAAACTTTCTGTGACTAAAACAATGTTCGAAGAAAGGGTTTTTGCTGATAAAAATTCTCATCTTTTAACTTCACTTTGTTAACTTCTATTTTCGTAGTTTGAAACACTTATAAAGAGACATAATATGCACAGCAGGCGACATGATAAACGAAATTACAAAATTATATTTAGAACACGATTCAATTTATAACGTTGATCGATAACCCGTTGAATGGTTCGACGTGCTTTTTATCTTTGTCACGCATGCATTGTGTGCAGTTTACATAGACGCGGGCCACAGTGAAAGCGGCTACTTTCTACACGATGAAATGTTAAAGCCAACTGAGGCGTTGGACCCCATGAATAACAAATGCACAATCTCTAGTCTCTACTGGCACCTTGGCCCCTTACTTGGCGACGGCCTGAGAAGTTTTCCACCCTCTTCGACCAGGCCCTGGAAAACTTTTAACTGGATACATTACCTGCTTGACTACCACCGGCTTTCCTTTTTTATCGCTGGGGGAGGCTTTTAAACTCCTACGGGTGGCTCGGTGCAGCCAGCGTTATTAGAGATTTCATGGTGAAACCAGGGGAAAATAATGAATAATTGTCGTGACCGTCGTCGTTAGGGCTTTTGTTCCAATGAGCTGTAATTCTTCGGTTCCTTCCCGATGCTCGATTTGTAAAACGCTTTCATTGAATTATAACCATTTCCCCTGATCGCGACGGAAGTTTCTCAATGTATATCGCGAGCTATAACAATGTTCAACGTTTTTCGCACACTTTGAATCATTACCATACCTCAAATACACTTATTCGTATTTAAATTATGTGCAATTGTTCATGGTTTGCTTATAATGATTCTGTATGAATTACTATTTAACGAAGGATTAATTTAAAAATGATAGTAAAATTTTAAATATTTTGCGATTTACAATACGATTTTCAATTTCCTTAAATTTAAACTTGAATTTTTGTAAATTATGCGCGTACAAATTGATATTCTTGAATAGGAATAAGTAGTATAAGTCAATGGAAAATCAGACAATTAAAGGATTCAGGCGAAAAAGTCAGGGAAATAATAAATTTATAAATGATGTGCATACTAGTCAGTGATGACAGAAGCCTGGTTGTTTCTAGATGGACATTGTAATTAGTAAGTCACAGGATGAATAAATTTCATTCTTCGCGAGTCGACGAAGCTAGTTTTCAACTGTTCCTGCAAAAGCGTTATTTCTCATCAGTACTTGCCAACTTTCTTCCAACGAATCCGTTTTCCCAGGATACTTATACGAAGTTCCATATAAATGAATAAAATTATTCCTTTATGGAAGTTAAATTACTTTATAAAAGTTCCGTCTAAAAGGGAATTTACAATAGATAAGTACAAGCATAGCTTTCTATTTGCATTTAATCCGATCTCGTGGTTCAGGGACTGTAATTTCCCATGTGTGAGCGTGTAAATTTATGTAACTTGCATGGCCGACTCTATAACTCTCAATATTGTCATTATTATAAATTTTCCGCATTAATTTGGAAATTTTAGTTTACGTCGTTAATGTCATGTACTTATTTGACTAGTTACCTTCTCTTTAGTTATTCTTATTTATCTTTACACTTTGAAGTATTTAGATGTATTTGATTCTTTAATAAGTTCTGATTCTTAATATCTATATCTTTTCATTTGCCCCTTTCATTCAATATAAAGTTAATATATATTAGGAATAACTTTCCTAAATCACAATTGAATCACAAAATATTAAAGATTTTGTTTTGAATTAAAATACTTTTCTTAGAGATTGGAAATATTGAAGATTTTTCCAGAATTAAACATTTTATAAATCATCCTTTTGCACATTTCGTTGATTTAAAATATAATAATACATAGAAGGAGCAAAAATAAAGGATATTAATTTTCATTTTATCGTTTAATTCGAATTGCGGAAAGGTGACACAGCTTAGCGTCTTTCGTTCCACTGAAAAAGACATTTGCTCTGCCAAGCCAATTTCATTTCTTCATCGTCCTTTCCTGCTCCTTGGCTTCACAATTAATTTCAAAATGCACCGTTGTGCAAACTGTTTTATTACCTTCCATGTAAACAGAGATCCCCGCGTCATTCAGATTTACACGCCACCCCGTTGCGCCGCTTTGAAGATACGCTTACACCAACAATGCAATCCGCGTAATCCCATTGAGACAAAGGGCGTTAATGCGCGGCTTTAATCAGCAGAGAAATTATTACGATTAACGTCGGGAATGTATTTATCGCGACAAGGGGGGCAGGAGTACGGTGGAAGGATAGAACAGGGGAAAAGAGGCGAAAGATTATATTTTTATGTACCAGAGGCAAATGAATCTCTCCTGATTATGAGTTGCGAAATCCTACCTGGCCGACTGTGGCCCGCCCCTTGGTGCCGCTATCCCTCGCTTCCCCTCAACCTCCATCTAAGAACTCGAGTAAATATTGGTTTTGTCTAGTGGCCCTGCGATTTGCATAATTAAGTCTTGAGGGAGCAAAGAGAAGGGAGAGGGAGTGGGCGTGGGAGTGGGTGCAGGGGGCGACGTGGAACGAGGCGCTAAACTCGTGACCGGTCCGCGGATGCAAAAATAGGAATAATTAAAACTCGGCCAGCTTATTTACCAGGCTTCCTGAGCGCGAGGTTTGGCCGCCATGCAGCGGGGATTTATCAAAAGTCGCCGACTGTGTATGCACCGCGACGAGTAGCGCGCAGTTTTTCTAAGCGCTTCCTGAAAAGATGCCACCCTCGTAAACCAGCCCTGCCTCCCTTCCGCGATCAGATTAATGAGGCTATTACTGGATCTCGCGGAATGTGAGATTCAGCGACGCATCCTCGCGGAATAAGTCGTGCATCACGCCAGCTAATGAAAATTTATCGAGGCGCGCGAGGCATCGAGCATCGAGCCGCTTAAAGCTACTGCTTGCACGGTGTTAGTTTTGTGTATAGATACTTATCGTGTAAATTGGAGATTTTAGGGGCTATGCATATAGGGGATGGCTGAGAATATTTCCTGAATCTGATAATAAGGGAAATTATTTTACTCATGGGTGTGTGGCTATTATTTTCGATTCGCAATACAGGGTACACCGCTGAAATTAGGCCATTTAGATATCTCTTCAGATTGTGAAGGTGTAAGAAATATTTTGAATGCAATTTGAATGATTTCAGGAGACTAATATGTTGTGAAGAATGTATTTTTGAGATAATTCTTTTTGGAGGATTGGTTTCTTGATACTATTCAAATTGCAAATAAAATATTTTTTGTATCTCCACCCCTTCAATAATTTTTACTATCAGAAAGTAGTTCGATGTAAACATTACAAACAAATGAACTAGAACTTAAATCATAAGTCTTTGAACACCTTCTACTGTTTACAGTTAATATCTATCATACTGGTAACATTTGAGGTGAATTTTTGTAATTTAAAATCTTTCAAAATTTTGTCAAATTTCCTGCCTACTTTTTCTACAAGAATTCTTAGTGTCAGAATCTTAGAGCCTCGACAGGTTGATCATTATTTCATTCATAATAAATAATAGGGTACGAGATTGCAACTGAATTTATTGGTCGTAATAGATCGTTTGCAGTACACTCTCGTATCGTGTGCACGCATGTGCATGGATGGGGTAAGTTTCACGAAGAACAGAACATCTGGGGTCTTTTCCAGGTCGTTTCTGACCATTATGGTAAATGGCGCATTAATGTTACAGCTTGATCAGAGATAGACAAGCTAACGGTCGTTCAACACACCGTACCGTGCATTCGCGCCACGTTCGACGGTGTGTTGCATTAAATATTTCTCTCCCCTTTGCCTGGGCGACTTTGCTTCTAGGCGAAACTGTTTACGCGATGTTGTCGAGTCGTTGTATCGTCGGTAAAAGCAAAATTTTCAATGAAAGAAGAACATTCTTAAATGCTTAATGTACCTACGAACGCTAGCAGCGTGTATGTTTCACGGAAGTCTTTTAAACTGTAAGAGATTTTAAGAGTCTTTTAAGACTTAAAACGTTTAAACTGTTTCTCTGTTCGATAACTTTTTTTAATGTCCCTACGTTTAGAAATTTTCTTGCAGCTATGGAAAACTATTCTAAATTAATTATTTTTAACGTATATCATTTTTAACTTGTCATCGTTTTCGTAGACTATCAAGAAGGTCAGAATACGATGAAGATCATAACATTAGTTTTTCCTTTCAATTAGAATAATACGTTTTACTAAAACCGAGAATGTAGAATTAGTAGTTGAATTGAGTGTCAAGGATTTGTTCAATTACGAATGAGCAAGTACGTACACAAGAACAAACGACTTCGCCTACTGCACTAACTTCATGCATCCGCTACCATTATTCTCTTTCGTAACTCAGCCGGATTTGCTTGCTGTAGCGGCTGGCTGCGCAGCAGAAAATTTATTGCCAACTACCTATCTGGCTGCTAGACACATAAGAACCGCGAAGCGCCATGTAATTAGCAACCTAGGAATCTCGACGCTTTACGCCATCTACGGATCTTAATTGCACTCCCACGTGGCGCGGGCAAGCACTATTTTTCTGTAATTATATAGAAACAACAATTATGCATCGTCTAGAACACTAACATTCCTGCGTTGCATCGGAGGTGTTAAAAGCTCTCACTGTCTACAGACGACTTTAATAATAAGTCTAAAAGGTTCAATGTACTTAAATACTTAAACACTCCATTTCCAGCAAATTATTTTTACCATATAAAAGGTCGTATATACTGGATTTAAAAACTAATAGGAAGAATAACTTTTTGTTTAATATATGACAAATAGAGAGCGGTTCATTCAACACAATGTCTTTTATTTAGTACAAATGTTCATTTAAGGCGTATGATTAATAAACAAGAATAAAATGAGTAAGTAGGTATATTGAGAATGTAACTTGGAACACAAACGAGACGAACTATGAATATGAATATAGCTAATTATTTAAAGATTCTGAATATAGGCACACGGAATGAACAGGATTTAGAAATCCATATATTAGTCGATGACTGTGCGCTAACCAGGCGTCTCAGCGAAATGATCACACCAAGCTGGGTTATCCCAGCGAAGAGGGCACCCGAACAGTGTGATTGTGCAGCACGACACAGTATTAAGACAATATGCAGCAGAGCACGGAGGTTCTGAACCTCACAAGTTTGTGCAGCTGAGGCACAATCTCACTTGTAACTCTTGATGGTGCAGCTTAGCACCTTGAACTCAATTCGATTGTAAGATATTTCACTCGTGTAGCTTGACACGTTCAATGAGACAGCTCAAAGACACAACACAGTAAAGAAAACTAAGAGAAACTTGAAACAGAGTCACGATAGGATTTTCGACGCGTATCAATATAATCTGAAGAGGGTCAGAGGGCCAGAGGGCCAGATCAGAAGGTTGCGTGCCCTCATCACAGTCGTGCCTGAGCCTTTCGTGATCCTGCTTCTCTGGTTTCTCAATTCTTCCATATTTTGACCTAATCTTTATTCACTTTCACTAACCTAATGCCCTAATACTAGTTATTAAATCGTGTTACAATGACATGACATTTATAACTTGATATCAGGAAAAATACAAGTAAATTATACTCTATTTATTTTATAATTCTTCCATTCATATTGAGAGAAAACCAGTTTAGTGACAAGTCCCTTATGAATATAAACAAAATTTAAGTCAGTATTATAATATTGTAAAGTTAAGAAGAAGAGTTTTTACTAGGTTTAAACCCTGTAAAATTACTTAATGATACAGCATCGAGTTACCACCATGCTGAAAGGTGTACAAGATTTGGAAAGTAATATATAAATGGAACAGTTGCATTGGAGTATTACTCTGTGTACAAAATCGTGATGAGTGATGGTATGTGCTTCCCTAAACTTACTACTCGATGAGAGGGACCCCCTAGCATTGTGGCCGGTTCCCCTTCAAGTTTCGCGAATGATAGATATTGTGAATGACACTGAGAGCGAACAGTAATTGTTACATCGCATGTCTGATCCCGAAAACTGTGGAACGAAAACGTAGGAGAGAACTGAATCGCCTAGGATTGATTTATTGCCTCTGAAGTACATGTAAAGCGCCCTTCGACCGCTTTTCTGCTTTTCTTAAACAGGAAAATGCTCCTTCCTGTTTCAGTATTTAATCACAGCGTAAAAATATACACTAACGTTGCAATGACTAATATTTAAAAATTGTATTATTTAATTTTGCAATTTTATTCGTATATAAAAGCTGAGAAAAGCTAAAATGAGCATCTACTGCATTGTAAATGATAAATATAGCGCATCTCTGGAGAGTTTCTGAAATGAACAAAAATGTGGTGTGATATTATTCAGGAGAAAGCAGCATGAATTTGGTCGTAAAAGTGGAGAGCAGGTCTCATTAGTTACATTAAGGCGTACATGGGCGCGTGATTGCGATACGATATATCTCGGGCATGCCGATAGTTAACGATAATTGGAAACATCCCTTGCGCATCGTCGTATCGATTTTACCTATGCGATTGAGGAAATGGGTGTGGGAAGAGTTAAGGACTGAAATTATCCTTCGATCGTTTCCTTACTCCATTGTCATTTCCATTTATTCATTTAAGACTTTCCAACAATTGCCAATTACGTTGAATCATAGATATCAAATGGACTTTCACACATTGAATTAAATATTTTTATTATTCGTTGGTTGACTTTGAAAACAATTTACAGATTTTAATGTATTATTCTTTTACATTGCATCCAATTACGTCAAACTAATTCAGTAGTCGTGAACACCAAGGAATACAAAATCCTATTTACAGTGAACGAACCAACGCTACCATTAGGTTAGCAGTATTGGTACCCTCATTACCATAGGCTAAAACGGAATTTGACCGATAAGACAAGTCGCTGATAGTCCACGTGCGTGCGTATCAACCGAATTTCCTCAAAGCGAGCGGGTTGTTGGTCGCATGCAAGCGTAGTTTCTAAACAGCCTGTAAAATTCCAGCGAAATCGCATTGGAACTGCTAATTCGTGTTAATTGTATGGAAAATAGGAATAGAAGTTTGTTCTATGGACTCAACTTGCAACGTTTTCAGCAGAAACCACATATTCGATTAATCTCCGAGCCTCAATAGTACGTTTACATGAAACCGTGTTATTCGCTTTGTTTCTGACCCTGCTTCCTCTTCTTTTTTTTAAGGTTACGCAGGGATAAAGTTCTTCCTCTTTCGAAACTCGTTTGGAGAGCATTTATAAAAGGATTTAATACGTTCGCGGGGATAGGTGAAATTGGAACGATAGAGGATGGATACCACGGGGGAACAGTGAGGTTAGATTAAACTCATGTAGAAACGGCGCCTCCTGGGATGACCGGGGCTTAAACAGTTTTAATCTATGCCTAGGAACCTCACGTGAAAACAAATCGCGGTCTTATCACCACCTGTGAGCCAGATAACAACTTTTCTCTCCGTCTCGCTGCGCCCGTTCCCCTAGTCTTTGATTTTTCTCCTTCGTGTCGACCTATCTCCTCTTTCTCTGCCTCTCATTCGTGTGCTTCCTTTGCATAGCATTAGTATTCACTTTTATTATCGTTACCTATTCTGTATCATTTCTATTCTTTATTCTATTTTGTATAATTCATTCTGAGTAGTCTTTATACAGCAGGACAATTTACGAAGTTTACTTTGCATTATTTACGAGGTTTAGATCAATTTTATATTAAAATCGTGCTACAGATATTTAACATCGACTTATAGTCAACCTCTTAATAGAGTGGATAAAAAATTCTATTCCCAAGAGATTTCACACTTTTATAGAAATATACTCAACCTACAACTAATCTTGAAGTAGATCTGTGGTATATTTTGGAAAAACCTAGGAACGATTTCCTGAAATTTGAGGACTAAATTTCCAAAGTTGTTTGTATTAGACAGAGTCATTAAAATATTATTTTACATTAACATGATCAGTACTTTGCAGCGAAAAGAACAAAATCATCAATCAAATACCTATACCAGAAAGTTATTTCTTTCAACCTATGTCAACTATCTCAATTTATTAAATTTTGCAGAGAAGAATATTCCTCGAAATATGTATCTTTTCTTCTTTTTCTTCGACTCTGCCTTCTGTTTCCGGTCGCCAGTGGTCTCTCCCTTCCTCTTTGTTCTTGTCCTCGTCCCTAGGTTGTTCGCATGAACTCCGAACGGACGACCATACGGTGCAGCCGACGGATGCGCCGATTAAACTTCCGAAAACTGTTTGCATGAATAGCCAAGCGTTTCCAGCACGTGCGCGGCCTCTGAGTACTAACAATTAACACGCTGAAAATAGAGAAACCGAAGCAACGACAGGCTTCCTTTTCACGATAGATCTCCTTAAACAGAAAGGATTGCATAGTGCTTACCCTTATATTGCCGTTTATAAGTATTTGAATACTTGAGTACTTTTGGAAAAATGGAATGTACTTAAGTTATGTCGCTAGGAAATCATTGAAGCACAATTATTCCATTTTTAAAACAAATCATGTTAGAAATACATTATATATGTGTATAAGAGTGGAAGAGAATTCGTTTAACAATTTTCAAACAATTTTAAATTTAGGTCATAATTTTCAGGATTATTTAACTCATGGTTTATCAATTTTATTGAAAAATTGTTCGATATAGAACAAATAATATACCTGCACAAATATTTGCTTAATACTTGTGAATAGAGTTAGAGTTAGTAAGAAACAAAATTAGAAACAGCACATTAAAGAAAAGTCAAATGTAAGGTTTTCTTAATATTATCTTAAATCTTTACATTGAGGTAATTACAACAAAATATTTTCTTCAATTTATATCCGAATAGTTGTCAACCGAGTCTAATCACAATCTTTGCTTAGCGAAATGAGTTTCTAGGTGCGGTCAGAGTGTCAGTATTATTCTTCGACATTTCAACTATGCACGTTTAATTTTAATAAGTTTCGAATAGAACTTACTGACTTCGCTGTTCTCCAACAGAATGTGTACAGTGTATAATAGCTGTCATTGAAGTTTCTTAATTATATCGTGCAAAGTTTGGTATTTGTGTGCTTCCACCTTAAAACTGATCAGTGCTATATTAATATTAATATTAAAGAAACTTCTAACTATAAAACTTGAAACTTAATATTTTGCTAGCCTGAAATTTATATTAATTTTCCAGTAACTAGTACAACTTGTCCTATTTCATTTCACGGTATACGTAGCAACTATTTACAGTATCACTAGCATTATTATTCTTTCAAACAAATGCCCTAAGATTAAACCAATTTTCTACTAGTATTTAACATCTCAATACACTGGGGACTTCTAATAAGTTGCTTTCTTGCAGGGTAAAATAAAGATAAGAGCAGTTTCAATTTAAGTCCCTTAAACTAGTTTCTTCGCCTAGCGACTGTCCCAGTTGCGTAGACTATGACCTCGCTGCTTCATCTAGATACAAAAGAACAGCCAGCGACCATTGCCGCTCAGAAAGCACCGGTTCGCGACAGATTACTAAAGTTAAGCTGCGTTGGCCATGGTCGATAGATAGTTACTTCAGAATTAACGTGTGCTGTTGGGAAAGTAAATTAGAAACCACCTTAATGATTGTAGTAATTCATGTCAATTATATAATTCTTTTTTAGTTTTTAGAATTAGAATTTACCATTGCAACTCATCCATGGGTTCACCTTAATTGTTACAGTAGACAAGTAGAAATAACAAATGGGAAAGTATGTTCCTCTTTTCTAGAGATATATCGACACAGAATATTAGTTAATTATAAAAACTTCAGTGGTGTATCATTCCTAACATCTGCTTTATTTTTAGTTTCTGAAATTAAATTTTGCTTATTCCCTTTGATTTTAACACATATAGTGACCTGGAGTGACTACATATGTTTTTGTAAATGCTTGATTATTTTTTCTAGACATATGTGCATGCCTTTTCTATCAGAAAGGTTAATTTAGTCAATAAGATTAATGAAGAATGTCCTAGAGTGTTTCTTTCTATTATTTAATATCCTATGTCATAATTTTTTGGTATTATTTAATTCATTTCCCTTGGTGATTCCTTTCCGCCAATGGTAGATTGGCGCCAATGGAATCCACTGTTGGGAAACTATCGTCAGGCTGTCTGCCTATCAAGCTTTCTCTTTGGTCTCTTCACGAGCACAGAAGAGGATTCTACTCCTCCTTCTTTCACCACTTTCGCCAATATTCCTTCTCGGTTTCGGGGGAAGGAAAATCACGTTCGGCGGGAAACTATGGGGCTGCCGTTTTATTAAGGCCTCGGTTTTTATGCTACTTTATGGGCCGTTCCAAGAAGTATGTAACAGAACAACGTCCAATATCGTAAAAAGAGGAAATATTCTTGCGGTCAGTGATGATGCGAAATATCTCAATCGACCATTACATGACCGTGCCACTCCGTAAGTTTTTATGGCCGATACGTGAATGCAGAATATTGCATGTTGCCAGCAAGTCGTCTGTGACTGGGTCGTTTTGATTAGGGTAATGGTAAAATGACTTGCAAGACCTATTGTTACAATTGTAGGATAGAAAGAAAAATGCAAGGCGTCTGTGACTGTAATTTCACAATTGAATAATTCTTGATTAACGACTGCTCCATAATTTTTTGTCGTTTTATACGTGACTGGTGCTTTTCATTAGCTTAAAAGCTCCCCTTATTTTTTCAAAATAGGGCCACTGGATTTTTGACGTTGCTCGCGTTGTTGAATAATGTTTCATTAGGTGAATGCTGGAATATTTTAAATAAGTAAATTTATTCAAAGAAGTAATATCGTTTTTTCTTGATAGGTCGTTCTCATTGATTTCTTTTCGGTGTAGACTGCAATATATTAACAAAGTTCAGGCATATTTAGGTCTATGTACAGTAGAGTTGGAGGAGACTATTATATTCACTATATAAGTTCCTTGAAAGATTTGAGGGTGTGGAAATTGTTAAATACTTAAGTATTCAAATTGTAAAATTTTCAATTAGGTATATTAAAAATGTCAAACATTGAAATTTCCAAATATTTAAATTAAACAAATTTTAAACATTGAAATCACTAAGGTATCTAGTATTAAAATTTTCATGTTTTCAAATACTTGAAAAAGTTCGAATGTGAATGTAATTATTATTAATGTACTGTATTCTTAAAATATTACGTTAGATTTGGCAAGTTCTTCTTGAGAATTTTCTTGAACAAATTTGATACCAACATGGCAAATAAATAACACCTAGAATTAAAGCAAACCAATGTCAGTTCGATCATCATTATGAAACTAAAAATCCCTTAAGATCCAAATCAAAACTGTCTCAGTCTCAGAATAATATTCCACCTCGTGCGTCCACCCTACTCCTCTCAGACATCTTATAAAGGAGGTTTAATAATAAGGCCATTGATTGACACGCCGATATCCTTCCTGCGGTGAACTCTCCATTCCCCTCGACCGATTTCTTCTGCTGACGTGCTCCCAGAGAGGGATGGACAAAGAGGGAGGAAGTGAGAGAAAGAGAGAGTCACGACAACTTATTCACGCGGCGAGCGAGGCGGATTAGCCAATAAATCGAGACTGAAGGGGGAAATTCATTAACCCACAACGATAAATAACCAGGCACACTGCCACGAATGGTTCTCGCGAAACAATAGTTATAGTATATTTATGCAAAGTTTCCAGGTGCACAGGTGGACGGGAGAGGGTCTAAGGACACGGAGGTGAAGGGGGGAGGGTCTGGGGCAACCGAGGACGATGGACGAGGTAGAAAGGTAGAATGGGTGCCATTGTGTTTCCATCGTGCCATTATAAAGCTCAGTCTCTTCCTCGGGGTATACGAGGCATGGCGCTTTCTCTTTCTCTCCCTCCGTTGCCTCGCCGTGTTATTGCAGCGACGGTTATGCGTACGTACAATGGCGCGGTATTGAAATAAAGGGGAGGAGGCGCGGGCGAGGTAAGAACGAGAAGAATCGACGACGATGCGATTCAGGGGAGAAGGACGGGACAGAAAGTCCTCTGTGTGAATTTGAAAATGAAAACTCGGCCGGCTAAGAGGGAAAGGTTAATCGAACGACAATGACTGTGTAGGGTCCCGTTTATCGACGACACGACTCGGCTACGATGTGTCTAATTTCGAGGGTGCGTTCGAGGAAAACTAGTGAGCAGTCGTCGTATCATCTGCTGGAATTTTTTGAGACGAACGAATACCTACATCTTGTTGAAAGAGGAACTTTGTGAAATGAGTTTCTTTAGCAGAGAAGAATTTTATGCATAACATCTGAAGTAATACTATTTTAGATATTATTTTAAGTAAATTAACTGTATTCATTTGATAGTATTATTAATTTAGAACTATGATGGATCATGTGTGTTTAATAATAGGATATTATTTAAAGTAGTACATTCTTGAGTTCTTCGATTCTTTGGTTCATTTGCTTTCCTACTTGTTGTATTTTAAAAACTTTTAATATCGCTTACTATGTCTTTATAATTTTGCAATTTATCTGCTGTGAGGTACAGCAGGTATTTCACACAAATTTCCTCATTATGTCTTCTGTATTAGTTTAAGGTTTCCGATTGCACTGTTAATTTGTTTCAATTATGTCGAAAAGTTGTGTTCTAAATTATTTCAAGCAACGAGAAATGAATAATAGCATTACTCAGGCAATTAAATTTTTTGAAACGTTACAGTCAGCTCATCCGTCTTTAATTTATAAACCATCATTGTACATGTAACAATAGAAACGAAATCTAACAATTCCTACAATAGGGGAATTGTAGGTTATTAGGTTTTCAAAAGAATAAATTACAAAGACTTGTTGTATGACTTCCTACCACGTCGTCGCTGCAAGCACAAACAAAACTAACAAGTTCTGGATAATGTCTCTTGTCAAGACATAGGTACTCGAATATACGTTTACTTACTCAACAAATTTTTAACTGCCGCTTCCTGGGAAGTTTCGCGAATAAAATTTTATTTGGTGTATTTTTTTACGTGCGGTAGTTATACATCTTTGTGGCTACAATAATTCATTCGTATAGTATTTATATGAATATAGAGCGCTTCATAACTTTACACGGTGATTGCTGAAAAGCACTATTCGCTAGTACAGTATTGCTTCAAATGTTTATAAATATTTTTCTAAGGTTTTTGAATGCATTGAATAATTAGATCTATGCATAGTGACTGCCATATTTGTTCACAGGAGCTTATTAAAATAGTATGTTCAAATAATAAAGATATTTTAATTTGTAAATCTAAAGAATTAAATGTGAATGCTGGAAATCAGAGAAAACAATACACCACAGTAGTCTTAGACAATATAAACATCAGCTATGTTTCATGAAGTACTGAAATAAGTTTTTTATCATAAGTTAGAAGAAATTTATTCGTGCAATATCCTAAACTCATTCAAGTCGGATTCCCAAATTTTGACCAATACTACTGGTACGAATCACTTATAATTGATGTGTACTACTTAAACTTGGAAGAGTAACGAAAGAAACTCCGCGGCGATCAAAGAAGCGTAGCAACAAACCCGCCAGTAAACTTTCGAGAAAAATAGGACTATCACAGAACGTAGATTAGGAAAAGGGTAGTGACGTGACAACGGGGTTACACGGTAGGACGATTTTCCTCGAACTGGTGTCCGGTGGAGAAATTCCAAAGTGTTCCTTCAAGAACCGCGTCGATCTGCTCTGTCATGTCAAGTTTCCAAATTTCCGGCTGTTACAAGGTATACGGGAGAGAAGCGCGCCGACAAAGCTAGGCAAGAGGACGGACGAGAAGAGATCAAAAGGGGCAAGTCGCTGTTTGACTCCAGACTGCCAGCCCTTTCTTACTTTTACCATCCTCCTTCTCGCAACTTCCTGTCTCTCCTTTCTTCGCCATTGTACGAATACCTCTCCCTTTCTCGCGCCTCTCTTCATCGCTCTCTCCTCGTCCCTGCACGAACATCAGCCCCCATCTTCGTCTCCTCCGTCTTCGTTGCTCTGCCAACTTACGTTCCCTTGCTACAGAGTCCGTCCTACACTCCCACCAGGGTGTTAACGGTCTATTTCGACTTGGATCTACGGGAAATTAGTCGAAACTCCCTTAGGACAGGCAGCAGCTTGGGAAGGATCCCTTTCTGCACACACTGACTTCCCTCCAACCGGCCAAGATCGGAACGGTGAGAAGCAGGGATGTAGATAAGGCTTCCAGCCTCTGCCCCGACGCTGCAGCAATAAATGAAGCTTCGAAAATGTAACGAAAGCGTGGATCGTCTGGAAGTGACTGCAATATCCTCGGGGAGGCTTATAATTACGTACATGGAACCTTCGAGGATTTACTCGACGTCTTCGGAGGATGTAGCAAGTGGGAGTGTTGTTTACTCTAAAGTGGATTTAATGGGTAGTTTTTGGTTAACTTAGAGACAAGGAATTATGATGATGTAGTATTGAACAAATTTTTTGATCTTCGTTATGTAAAAGGTGTCTTTCGTTTCGCGTGGGAGAGGAAATGTGAAACTTTCCTTAAGGGGGCAAGCAGTAGTGTAATGGTAGAATCGTGAACAGAATAGGAAATGAGTTTCTGTATCTTTGTGAAGATCCCGTTAATTTGACCATTGTTTAATTGAAACTGCGTTGAAAATTCTCGTGTACTGGCTAACTGTTTGAGGAAAATGTAGTGAGGCAGGATTATAATAAAAGTACTTTGCGTATACGAACAAGTAGGTGAGAGTCGTATTGAATCAGACACGTCGTATCTAATCTTTATTTACTTGTGTACTTTCCTTTTTTGTATACTTGCAGTTGAAACTAAGTATGTGTATTCTTAGAAATGTGAGCAATATTCTGTAATACATTATACAAGATAAACTTATAAGATTACAGAAACTTTTGATGCTTTACATTGACACAAGTATTGAGTAAAGCATTATGAAATTTAAGTATTAACAGTTACTTGTCTTTGTGTATAGTATTAAAGACTACTTGTGACATTGTATGCATTTGTGTTTTTAGTAATGGAAATTCGATGCGTTGTGTTTGATACCTTCAATCGCTTTCTCTCAAACTTTAGAATACCTCCAATGTTATTCAAATCTTCGGAGTATCGACGACCTTAAAAGTTTAGGAAGTCTTACGAACTCTCAAAAGTTGTTGGGATTTTGAAACTTTAAATAAAATTGAAAATTTTACTTGTGCCTGTATTGCATGTAGGTTTAGTTTCCTTTTTAAAATAGACATTGGTATATCTTGTTCTTTTCTCTGCTAACATTAAAATAATTTTGCGTTTTATTCATCTGTTTTCTTTAGTTCGAAATATTCCATAGGCATTAATTTAATTTCAATCAATATTATTAATGACAGAAGGTCATAAATAAGTATTCTTATTTCAATTGGCACTTTTCCATAAATGATTGTAGTTTATAAATTGTGTAGAATTCATTCTTTGAACATTCTTTGAAACTTGAAAGTTGTGAAACTCTCTAAACTCTTAAGGAGTTTGATAAGTTTCAAATTGCGTAAAGCTAAAGCAATCGAAATGAGCTAAGAGTGTCAAAAGATCTTTAAGTGTCTAAAGTCTAAACTTATTTATCTTGTCATTAAGGTAACAAAGGAAACACAAAGAGAATAATTTTTAAGTACCTACCGAACCCTTAATTAACATGCAAAATAAACATGTCTGTATTTCAGTAACCTCGTGGAGATTATTGTGTTTGCGATTATTGTAATAATAACTTGTGGATTCATATTGATGTTTATTTTCGAAAATTGGGACGTAACTTAGTTAGTTTGTATTAAATTATGGTAATATTAACTTCCATCCTCGATCGTCAGGTTCACAAGTGCGAATATCGTAGTTGGAAACTTCATCATACGGAAAAGCAATCGCTTGTAATTAATTGAAGTTAAGGAAGACGTTATAAGTGAACACAAAGTTTAATTAAACATTTATAGTGCAAATGAATGAAAATGTGTGCGATACAATGACATTTCATTAGTTAATGAAATAATTCCTCTTTTTATCTAATACATGCTTAAAAATAGATTTAAAAAATGTTGAGGTATATAATTTTGTACAAATATGAATATTGCATTTTCATGGTTGTATTTGCATAATTGTCTGTATAAAATCAAAGTTATATCTATTTAATGTAATTGTGAAATTAAAAATGCAACGAGCTTCTGAAGTTGCTAACAATTTCACTTTATACAAAAGTTAATGTAATCGGTCTAAAACAGGAAGCATATAGCGCTGATAAGCGTCTTGAGAATAACATTCTATAAAACGATACATAACATTCAGGAAATATGGAAATCATATTCCTGGATTGAGACGATGCCTCAAGCAAGAATAGAGGGGTTCGTGGACTTTGTGTAGAATCCTGGCACGAGACACTGCTATTGCAACTGCACACAGTATATTATACTCTATGCGCCAAAGCACTTAAGTCAGAATTATTTCCAGTGAATTAATCATACACTGCACGATTACTCAGTTAACTTTTAATTCAACCTTCATTTACAATGTCATTTACAATGTTTCAATCTCTTCTTCTCTCTTAACATCACAAATTGTTCAGATATTCTTATACTGATTTGATTTCAAATATGTCTTCCTCGATATTCTAATTACAAAAAATTATTGAAATTATTCCTTTTTCAAGTGGAAAATGTTTATATTGCTTTATAATTTTCAATGAATTTAACAGAAGTGATTTACTAGAGTTTCCAGTCCTTCAAATCGAATTACTTCGATCAGATACTTCCATTAACAGAGATTAATAAAAAATACTCTTATTCTTCCATTTTTCTCAATATATTATGAAACACTTTCTAAGAATATTTCTCGAACTGTGCATAACAAATAATTAAATTGTTTTCACTGTCGTATATCCAAATTCCTTTTCACGTCTTCAATTCCATGCCTCAACGACAAAAGTTTCCAGCGTGAGATACGAAGAATGATAGGGAAATAATAGGAAGGCAGAGAAAGCATTCAAGGAATGCGATTTCAAGTTGCGTCTGGCGCAATACACTCGAGGATATTACGAATCCAAGGATTTTGATTTTTTCTCGAATTCGCTCCGCCCTTGCGCCCTGTTTAAATAGATCTAAAGTTTCCTGCTTAGCATACGGTCACGTCACATGAAAAGAGCGGTAGATTAAGCGACACTGGATCAGCGGTGGTAAAAATGCGCCTGAACGAAAAACGCTCGCGATATCGCTGCTCTTATCGCCTACCGCAGATTCAGTGTCACAGTTGAAATGTAAAAATCCACGCGGATGTGCATGCGGGAAACTTTATCTAAATCGGAATCTGAAAATCAGTGGCTCGTCCTGTTCAAAGAGGACCACTTTACCGACGATGAACTTGGTCTCTTTTAAATAGAGATACTGAAATGCATGCCTCGAAATTTCCTGATGGCTGATATTAAAAATTAAAATCCTAGTAGGGTTTGAATTTTCACAAATGTGTCATTTAAATTCAAAATGAATAATTTAATAATAGTTATAACAATATTGTACACACCTCCTCCATTATAAATTACTGATTTACAGTTACAGATTGCAAGAATTATTTATGACTATAAATTTCTCTTAATAATGATTAACTGATTCATAATTATAATTACACATTACTGAATTACTACCCATCTCTGTTTCTTAAATATTATTCAACGTCGTTTCAGAATAGATAGGTACAATATTCTTAATAAATTATATTATTTTATCTACTCTCATAATTTTAGTATGAAAAGTTAGCACAGTTCTCATCAGCGTTTGAAAATTGTTCGAAAAAGAAAGCAATTGAAAGGAAGCAAGGAGTACGATTTCCGTCAACTAGAAATCCTAGAAGTCAGAAGATTTCCGGGTGAACGATAAGGGGGTCGGTTTTCGAATGGAACGATCAAGTCGTTACCACTGAGGTTTTTGGCGAGGAGTGCGGTTGTCGGAAGTTAAAGGGGATATGACCGTGGAACGTAATGAATATATTTGCATATCGGGGCCGTTACCGAACCGTTACTGGTACAAGGCATAGCGGAGTACAAGTCTGTCCGACTGCCAAATATGCATGCATCTCGCCCGGGGCCAACCGTCCGCAACGCTTCAAACCTCGCGCCATGCATATAACACTCGGAGGAGAGAATTGTCGATTAGTTTGCAAACTAGGGACGTGCATTCCGTCGCTCGTGCATATATGTCTGTCTATCTATTCAAGCACGAAATTTCGCGCTTACCTGTGGGTGACCGGCTAAGCAACGCCTATGCGGGTCATGCGACTCGACCGCCCGCCCACCTGCCCCGACGCTCAAATAAAATGGATTTAGTGCACCTATATACGAGCGCGAAAAGCTTTTCGCCCGCACCTTAAAAGGTCGCTCTACGGCGAGTTTCAGTCTGGAACAAGCCGTAAAATGGAAAGTGAATCTTTGTTTCCTACTCCCCTTACCTCGGTTATCCTTTTACTTCAACTTTTCAGAGCTTATGGTCTTTGTGTAATGGCGCTGTAAATTGACAGCTTAAGTAAGCTGTATTGTTACTGCAGTTGAGAACGTTAATGTTGGTTAGGAAATTATTGTGTTGACTGATGATTCGAGATTCTGACTGATAATGGAGTTAGCTGGATATTAATTTATGTGAATGTAACTGATAGCAATCGTAGGACATTTTATGCAGTATTCGCGGATTACCGTATAGGTAATTCTGAGGTTAATAGAACTTTCTAATGAAGATGATTTTACTTATGGTTATTTCACGAAGTATGTCACTGAAGGCTTCGTAAAGGGTTTCTGAGGAAACGAATATATTTTGCAACTATTATTTTCCAAGAACTTTTACTGGTTTGAAGGAAAATGTGGAATGAGAATCGACACTATTTGTGGAACGACCTAAGAGAGGAATATACACTAGTGTAAAGTAAACGAAGAAATGAATGAACAAACAACTGTGTTCAAGATTATAATCTTTTTCAATATCCAGATAAAACTTCTAAAATATATAGCGTAGTATTTAAAGTGTTAATACTAATCCCAGCATAAAGTTTTCGATTAAACGCAACAGTAAAACCTTATTAAAAAATATTGTGGAGTATTAAATGTAAAATACTAGTGTATAAATATACAGCATATGAAAATATTAGATGGGTTTGGATATTACTTTACATTCTCAAGTGCTACAATATTTCTAAATAATTTCGTATTGTTGCGCCTAATCGAAAATATTCTGCCAGGGCTAGTAACATAAAAATAATTGAACAATTGATACATACTTCTCCCTTAGTAATGTCTTCAAAGAAAATCGTTTCAAAAGGCCTTCATATCTTACCGTACAATGATCTGAAAACAGGTGCAAAGAATGCCCACCGCATGAATTTTAATTTAGCGTCAGCCGAAATTCCCTTTCGCGCCTTGTTTTCACGGGCGGATATGAGCCATTGGGGAGGACGGGCACGAAGCGTCGACAATTTCACAATGGACGTGTCTAGCGTTAGGTAATGGGTAACGGAGCCCTTTTTGGTCTTTAAAAGTTCGATAATTGCCGAGGACACGTCTGCCGGTAGAATCGGGCCGACCGCTGCCTTTGTGGTCTAGTCCCTTCTCATTCTTCGTTCCCGGTTCACTCCCTGGCTCTCGTTGGCGGCCCTCGCGCGCCTGTAAAAGTCAGCATATTTCAGCTTTCCGCGAGGCTCGTCGCGCCGAGGCTGACCGAGAATCAAGGGACAGGGAAAAAAGCGAGGCGTTGGGAGACAGACGAGAACCAATGAAGCGATTCTGAGGGACGTAGACAGCAGGTTCGACGCAAAGTGCGAAAGAGGGAGAAATAGAAATTAAGAATGACAAACGGGGATATCGCTGATAGAAACGTAATATTGTGTACGTACCTATTTTAGACAAAAGACCTGTCGAAATTTTTATGATTGTTATCGTGTAGGTAACGCAAAAATTCTATGATTGCAAATAGCTTCTAGTATAATAGAAATTAAGGTAACTGTTAATGTCTTTATAATAGTCATAAAAATTATTATGCTTTTGCAATGTCCTTAGTGTTTCCCAGTGCAAATGGTATCAGTAACTTCAAGAAAAAAATATTTTCGAACCATTTTAGTAATTTTTCATTCTTCTGATTTAACATCCGAAAGATCTATTATAGGTGAATTTCAAGCGATCCTTTCCGTCAGAGACGTTAGGTCAGGGTATTTTTCCTTTGACAAACGCGCCTTCATTGGCCCCTTATTCGTGACTGTTCGTCTATGAAATGCCTTCAATCGAATCAACGTGCAATCACCTAAATTCCTCGAGAATTTAATCAGAACGTGAGCTTTCGCCACCAGCGTTCCTCTCTTTCTCTTTCTCTTTCCCCCTGTACCTTGCCTCCATCTTCCTTCCTTCCTTCACAGACGCATGGTGGTTTGTCGACAATACTTCTGCCGCGCATGTTGTTTCTCTGGTCACGTGCATGGACCTCCAGTGGCTTCTTACAAGTTCAACGGACAAGTTGGCTCTTTTCGTCTTTCGATATTTAGGTTTCACTACTTGCTCTGAAAAAACTACCGTCTGTTCCTACATACAGGACGTTTTATATCTTGTTTCGTGTCGAATTCGTATCCTTCAAAGCATAACAATGAAAATTCATGACCTGGTTTTGTTCTTGGAGAATAATACACTTGTTCATGTAATGGATGTATTTTGCTTCTGTAATTGGTTTTCATTACAAATATACCCTTTATTTGAAACAAAGTTATAGAAATGATTAATAAATATGTTTGGACAAATCTTTTCAATTGGTTTATTCCTTAAGTTTAGAATTAATATAAATGTATTGATGGGATAGAAATGTACAGTGCTTAGAAATAAGTGAAAGTGGTCCAATATTGGTCTGACATATTTCTCTAAATATAAAGGAAGCTATAATTTCTGTGAGTTATCGATACGAATTTTACTTTAAAAATTAATGAAATATCTGCCAATAATATGTCAAATTTGTATATTGCTGATTTATCTATATTTTTAAAAATAACAGAATTATTTTCGTCACACTATATAAAAAGGTACTTCCAAGACAATTGGAATGCAATTAAACAATGAGAAAAGCTCCTTTTTCTCCTTTCTCTAACTTTCATTTTCATCTTTGTACCTTTTATTTCATTCAAAATAGGTATAACGCTATCATTCTAATTCTAAAACTCAGTCCTTATCCCTCAGAAATCATGAAAAAGTCTCTTCCACTTAGTGTCCTCGGGCAACAAGCGCAAGAAGGTCAACAGAATCCCAGAATAAGTATCAAGGGCAAGAAACACTTGTCAAACTCTAGCTGGTCAGCGTTTACTCGCTGTAATTCCGCCAACCAGTTCGGCGCTCTTATCGTGTCCTAGCTGCACGTGTTTCCTCGGTTTCGTCGGCACAATCAATTTTTAAAAGAGATATGTAGACCGCCAGCCACTCGAAAGGGAGATATAGGTGCAGATAGATAAAGCTAGGGGCAAAAAGAAAGGCACGACAGTAGAAAGAGCGAGAGTGGCACGGGCGGGATAGGGGACAGGGAGACGCGGTTGTTTCGGAATAAACAGATAGCGCCGATCGCGGTCTGAATACCAAACAGCTCATGGTTCGTTTTACCAGAACACGAAAATGTTATCCCTCTCTCGCAGCCTCCGAACGTATTCCTATCGCGGCGCGTGTACGTCGTTGTAACACCCGAGCGTGGGCTCGCAACAGAGTAGTACGAGTGTAGCTATCTATCCGCCACTTTCCTCCACTGCGACAGACAAGGGACGCTAAAAGTTAACCCTGCCACCCGTCCCCTGCCTAGGTAAGATATCCAGCTCGATGTGAAGGTAAAAAGTGCATTCCAAGTTCGATGCACCCCGTCCCTACCCATCGAGGGGCGCCACCTCTTCGGCTTCTTTTCCCACTTGTTTCACCTGTTTCTTGTCCTCTCGTTTCTCTTTTGAGAACGGTTCGTCTCTTTCTTACATCATTTCCCCGAGTTCCTACCACGTACTCGGGCGTCTATACCCATCGGGGGGCATCGGTGCACGAAGATACGAGAAGTCACTTTTCGTGGACTCGCGTGTTACGCTCCCCCGAGGGCCAGGGTTGTTACAACTTTTCCCTCGGTCTGGAAGGAAATATAAAAATGCACCTGAGACTTCGATAACGCGCGGCCGTGATAGGAAAAATAAGACCGACGTGGCGCGGTTCGACTCGCATTTTCTCGTCAGGTCGTAACAACATCGTTAACAAAGTTTCCCCGAGAAAACAAGTTTTATAGATTTTGATTTACGCGCCGCCTACGGATGTTCTGCCTCGTCATAATGGAGCAATTTACGTTGAACGGTATAAAACCTCGTCGCTCTTTCTGTGTCAAATACGCGTTCGTTTTGACGGGGAGATTCTTTGAGGACGCGTGAAATTTTCTTGAAAGGATTGCGAGAGAGATACCAGCAGGTATTCACTTGACGTGAATTTTAAATGGTTCTTACACCCATTGTGCATGATTTTTTGTGGTTTGATATTTGATAGTACATAATGCTGAAACCACAGAAATATATTAACGTTCAGGTAAATCTTATTATTAAGCCTGTAAGTAGTATTAGTCAACGACAGAAGATACTTGAACGTCCAGTAGAACAGGTCAATAATAATTGAGTCTAGACAGGATAGCAGTCTGCAGTCTGTACAATAAATAAATATTCTAAATTTATAGTAACTTATACTTTCTCTAAATTCATAGTAATATTGTTAATTTAAGATTATTTTTTACATGTGCAAATATTTTACGTTTAAAATTTTCAAAATTTCTCAATACTTTGCTTACTATAAGCAGTATTTCTTCAAATACGAAATTCCTTTAAGGGGGTGAATTTTTCAATAAGACAATACTATTTGTCTACTAATTCCTGTTGATTATCTATAGATCTTCCTGATACCGAATTCGAAAAAATTAACTAGTATAAATACTGTAATCTCACCTTGCTACCTGCTCAACTTGTACATAAAATTACCTATAAATCTATCTCCTCTCATTGTTTAAGTGTATTCACTGCTACTATAAGCAAATCGGAGGGTCCTAGCACAATATACAACGAATGCATTCTAGGATTGCTTTGAATGAAATGTAACGAAGTTTTGTGTTCCTGATGTAGCCGCATTAGAGCCACTCGGTCCCTTTCATCCGATCTTCGACGTCCCACGGGACAGGCTTTATTATTCACAAACAACGCGGTGTTCCGGCTTCCTAATTTGCAATAATTCCAAATTATCCCATTTCGTAGCCGGAGACAGGCGGAAGACGGAAACGTAGTAAAAGAGGAGAGAAAGAAAAATGCTTTCGCGGAACGAGTCTTTTTATTACGCTATTAATCCCAACTAGCGCCTTATTTTTAAATTAACATTTTTATCTCCCGGAGAAAACAAGCTTCCACTCCCGTCTTCCTCTCGTTCGACCCGTCACCCCTCCACCCTCTCGGCCCTTTGTCTTTCGGCGACGATCGTTCGTCCCCCCCCTTTTCCTCCGTTTGCTTCCCGCTTGGAGCCTCGTTTCGCCATCTTTATCCGCAACGGGGTCTCGTCAAACACAGGATTATGGGGCTGGATTCTATTATCGTGGGCAGCTAGCGAATCGGAACCGGTAAAGAGCAGCTTTCAAAGTATCATTAAGTATGCCGCGGAAGGCAGGCCCTCCTGTCGCATGGCTTCTGATACACGAGGAAAACAACGAGCACGCGGAATTTCTTCTCGTCTTACGGTCCAAAAATGTAAATTCGATGTACAGACGATACAGCGTACATGCATAACGCATTTCCCGTTGCATAAACATAGTTCCGGGGAAATTACTGAGACGCCGAAGCCACCGAAATGCGAGGCGAATTATTTATGCTTTCTTGTACTTAGAACTGTCGGAAGTTTTACCTACTATTTTAGATAATTGAACAAAATTAAAGCCTCTGAATATTTTTTTTTTTGTTTACAACAGACGAAATTTTTATTGTAATATTTTATTTTTTCTATCTTAATTCATGTCAATGTTCAGTGTAATAGATTATACTTAACTGGAAACAGTCCTAGGGTTGACAACATTTATTATAAATGCCACGTAAATGCTGTAAGTATTGTAAGTGCTGCATACACTCAGAAGGTTTTCAGTTAAACTGTATCTCTGATCACCCTGTATATGAAGAGTATGTGCACTTCCTATTGAAATAAAAATACGAGTGTATAGAATATAGGATAAGAATCTATAATATTTAAGAAAGGTTTCATGCAAGTAGCTTTAATGAAATTATACCTTAAAGTGTTTAAGTGTTTCTTCATTCCTGAAGTCAGATTCATTCTTCTGAATTATTTGAAACAATATTGCACAATTTATAATTTAGTTAAATTTTGACTATTTAAGATACTCTGTAAGTGTCATGTAATAGTTGAAAATGATAGACCACTTTGCGTTTCACACAAATTCACAATTACAAGATGCAACACCCAGAAACGTTGAACGAGTTTATGTGAACGGGCAACCGCTCTTTGTGAGTAATGGCACTTGAGCCAAGTTTAAGTTTCCCTTAACAATGAGATTCAAAGAGACTCTTAAGGTCGATGAGTAATAAAAAGGTGAAACAGATAATATTGACGGAACCTGGACAGTCATTCGTTGCGTAAAGTGTCTTATTTTTATAGAATAATAAAGACGGAAGATTTTCTTAAGTGATTCGCGACCCTTAAGAAGTGGTCGTTTCACGTTTTTGTTCTATATCACGAAACTTCATGACACCATTTGAGAATTTCCTTACTTCATCTTCCATAACAATGTCACAGACAGCTGAAAATTTCTTGAAAAATCTTATATTAATACAACAAAATTCAAATAGTTCCTCAATAAATTCTTACTCTCAACCTTTGCATTTTTTCATCACATTATTGTCCATCCTCACGTTGTTATGCCTATATCTTCTAAAGTCAACTAAAAATGATCCCACGCAGCATACTCTAAATCAAATAGGAATTGTGTGAAATAGTTATTCAGCAATATTCATTTCAACCGACATGTCACAGAAAATAAGCGTGTTCCGTGTTCCCCAGTTATTTTTCAAAACATGGCTATCGTGCGAGCGCAAGAGTTATGAATATCTGCCAGCGCAAGTTTAAGAGGTTAAGTCGTGGAATCGGCACGTCAAATTGGATTTTTTCCACACGGTAACTTGCACGAAGGGGACGTTCTCCGTCGATGGGGAAGTATTGTCGCTTCCGGCAGAGAGAAAAGCGACAATTTTCCACGATTGCATCAATCTCCTCGAATATTCGCGCTTCGAAACATGTGCATGCGTCCAACTTCCGATTGTCGAACAAAAATCAACGTCATTCGTAATTTTGACCGCTTTCGCGTTTCGATCGGACGTGGTGAAAAGTTAAATAAAAAGTATTAAATGCGATATCGCTGACGCTTCAGTGAAACTGTTCTTTCGTTATTTATTAGTAGGTATAAGTTATTTATTGGTAGCAGTAGAATCAGAATTTATTCAAACAAATTCCATTTGTTTTAGCCATGCGGATATTTTTTATTTTTATGTAATTTAGTAACATCTGTTGTGTGAAACTATGTTACCTTTTTTATGTTTCTAAAATTCAGTTATTTTAATTTTTATTTTGCACAATAGTTTGTACAGAGTGTACAGGGTGTCTCATTTCATTTTTTCATTTGATGTCTATTCTAATTTTAGTTATATAACAGAAATAAGAAAATTATAATTTCTTAACTAATATACTGCATTTTGAATGAATGAATTAACGAGAAATTGAATTATAGATTGAGACTCCTGAAGGAGAGTAATCGTCATTGTTCAAATAGAATTAACTTTAATTTACGCATAATTGAACCCACTATCAAATATTATTACAGATATTACATCTTGCGATATCTAAAAAAATAAGAATATCTTTCAGCTTCATCATTTTCTTTTTTCCTCCTAACATTTATTATTTATTGTACATTTATTATTTCTCTAAACTGATACATTGCTTTGTTACCGCAACACTTTTAAAATCTCTGATATTCATTAACAGACGTCAGAACGAAATTAACAAAAACCAGTAGAAATATAGAATTTTCTCTGTGATCCCTTTACCCCCCTCATCAAAGTTGCAAATAGATTACCCGATTCGCATCAGAACGTAGGATCTTCCTCAGGGGACTATGTAATGGGTGACCTAAGTTTCTGCCGTCCTACTACATGACAGTAGCGTGAAATAGATGGTGCTAATGCTATCAGCTATTGACACAGCCGACAGACTGGCGCTGCTAAGGGTTCAGCTTCCCTACGCCGTTACTTTCGAGGGGTTGACTTCTATAACCGAATTGATTCTAGATAGTCCCAGACAAATCCCCGACGCCCTTGCCCGTCCACCAAGTGTTATTTCTACACGGTGGCGCCGAGAAGCTGCTGGAACAGTATTCATTCTGATTTTGGCCTCCGAGTTTCATATTTTGTGTAGTCTAAGCTGGCCTCGTTGACCAAATTGTTTCTCTCCGGGTAGAAATGGTCCACTGATTTCAGTAGCAGGAAAGTATCCCTTTCATTTCACGGAGGATTTAGTTCGTGCTTGGCGATAGAAACTTTGCAAGTAAAAACAGAAGGCAGGACGTTATTCTTGAGGATTAAGAAACTGACTAGTGGTTTGACCGCGAAATAGAGCTGGATTGAGAAGGGATGGCTAGCGCTGTGGAACGTACAGGATTTAGGATGTTGATGTTAGTGGCTCGTGTGTATCTGTAACTGCGTATACTTTGATTCCTATACATTGTGATATCTGCTCCGCCCAACTATGGAGTAAAGCAGTATCCACTACAAATTTGTTACTACTATTTTGCACTAAAAACAAGACGCAAAATATTCAAAATTATTCGAAGACGTAGAAACTTCACTCTTCTGTCACTACCTCTCTTCATAGTTGAATAGTGCTTGTTTTTTATTTACTCTAGATCTTGCAGAAATTAGAGAAGAAACAGGAACCTCCTTTTTAGAATGGAAAGTCAGTTATTAAATAGATTAAAAAATATTGATCAGAAAATAAATATATAGCAATTTCTAGTTACTTTAATGTTTACCTTAAAGTAAGCTGTTTGAAGTCCTCTAATACTTTTAAATATACTTCAGCAACTTCATCGAACGAATACATTTGTCTAGATGCATCTAGAAATATTGAACCTTGAATGCAAAACTAAGCAAACACACATGAAATATTTACATATAATAAATTACAATATCCTGGCACATATTCCTAGGCCAACATTTCGTCAATTCTTAAATCCACTTAATCCATTCTTAATCGAAAGCAAAAGACTAGAAGAAAAAACGATCCGCTTTAAAAATTAGGAAAGTGAAAGCAATATTGTTTATGATTCTAACATAAAGCAAGAGAAACGAGTATAGTCCTCCCGTCTGGTATCTTGAATGCAGAGGCGGAAGATCGAACTGACTCCACGAGTCGTAGTAAATATTGACTGTGCATAATCGAACGTGTCGGTGTCAGCCAGGAAGAAAACGTTGAGGTACCGTGTAGAGGGGCGGCGAGGAATAGAAGAAGAGAACCGTTGTGCAAAATTACGTATGAGAAAAAGGGGAAGAAAGGAGGATGGGAGGAGGGAGAAGGCGGGAGGAACGGAAGCGTAGAGGAGAGCGTGGGGCGAACAAGGGTAAGGTTGTACAGGTGAATTAAATTTGCGCGAGTATGTCGTACACCATGAATATGGAGAGCCTCGTTACTATACGTACCATTCTCGCGTATAGTATACTTGCAGTATGCACATACTAGAGCCAAGAGCCCACAACCATGTCCTCGCTCTCTTTCTCTCTTCCCCCGTCTATTGCTGCTGCCCTCTCAGTCATGCAAATACATACACGCATACATATTTCTCGTCCCACACTCTCTATCCCTCCCTTTCCCTCATCTCTTCCCTCTCGTTCTCTGTCTCTCGTTCTCTTCTCTCCGCAACGAGCCGCTGTTGGTTTTATCGTTTAACACGGAGTTACCGTAAATTTCGTCGGTGAATCCTAGTCTGGCTGGTAGTTAGCTCGGTCGAATGTTAATCCTAATGCTACGACCACGACCGAGAATGTATCGCCGTATCTCAAGGCAAAAGCTACCACCTTCACCCGGTCCCATCTCTTGAATCTTCTCCCTGCAAGATTTGCTGCCTTACAAGGCGTTGTTTGCGCTATGGATACGATACCTTGCTAGGATCTTGCAGGAATAAATTCCATTCGATGAGCTCCTTTCTCCTTGACGAGATTGGTGTTAAGGAATCACTGCTGGGGATGCTCTGAGACCTGATACAGACATTTCATTTGTAAAGGTACAGATTCTAAAGGTGTCAGATGATAATTGTTTAATATAGTGATAGTGTTCTTGTACATTAGTTTGTAAGTTTGTTGTTTCTCCGGTCCAGAAGTTGCTAACTATGATAGGCAGGTGTGAGGGAAGCACAGATGGTCCGGTAATTGCTATTCTAGGCGTTTCGGGTGTTTGAGTGACAACTGAATAAGGTATTTGCATAACTTGGGTGTAAATTAGGTGTAAGTGTTATTAGAGGTGTTTAAGTTGTAGTTGCAAGACAACATAGAAAGTTGACTGAATTATTTTGTTCTTGGTATTTTGAATGTAATGTAGTGTAACTGCTGCAGAAATAAACTGTAGACAAGTATTGAAGTCATGATATAAGCAGTACTAACAGATATAAATAGAAGTAGGTATACCTAGTTGATAAATACCAATATGTATTTAAAGTCAAAGGCAATATTTATGAAATGTTCTTCAACCACAACTTGAAACATTGTTAATCCTTAGCTGGTGTCCATACAATAAAAAATTCACTTTCTTTAAATCTATAAATACATTATTAATATTTTATTCCATGCATTATTCACAGATATTTTTCTTCCTAAACATTAAAAACTAAATCGTTAGGAGTACTCTGACCCCATCGTTTCAGCTGAGCTTTAACCCAAAAATCAAACTCCCATCATTCCTATTACCTCATTAACTCCTCCACTGTCTTCCCAGAAGAGTCTACAATCGATACCAGTATAAATGAAACGATCAGGATTGGAGGGGTCAGGAAGATAGAGTTCAATTTCGTCAACTGACAAGGCACGAAGGAGTCGTTTAACTAGTAATAGGGTGAGGCGCAAGTAAGGAAAGGGCAGAGATAGGAAATTCGCAGGACACTAGAAGGTGGGGGCTGGGGGTGTCGGGGTAGGAAAGAGGGGCGCGTAAAGCGTGGAATAGAAGCGAGGATAGCGGTGGTAACAATTTGCTGGGCATGTTGAGATGATCCCAAAGTTGGCCCCAGGCGAGCCAATAATTGCAAACAATTACCGTACATCTCAAGCTGGCTTCGTATCGCTTCAGTAAGTCTACTTACGGACATACTGGCAAAACAATTGTCCCCGCGATTCCCCAAGACGGCTTCCGGTCCTGTCTACCAGCGAAGTTTTAGGTAAATGGTCGTAGCTACTGCAAAAATTTACTGAAGTCATTTTTCGAAAGCGTCGAACTCTACAGTTCACTCCTTTCTTCCTACTCTTCACCTCGCTCCTCGTCTGCCCATCCTTTCTCCATCACTCACTGGTAGAAAGGTAAATGATTTCAAAGTAAATTGCTGTGGAAAAGGTTAGGCGAAACTCCGCCTCCTGGCATCCTATCCTTTGATTCTTTCAACGTAAAACACGTCCGCGCAGTTAAGGTACAATGCACGGTCCATCTGAACATCGAAAGAAGGAAATACTGCTCGCCTTTCGAGAGCTGCTTTTGAAGGACCCAAGAAGGGATCTTATCTGATACAGAGTTGGAACAACAGTGGATCGATTCTTGTTTCTCTTGTGTTATTTTGTGAGCGTTCATTGTAACGGACGATAAAACACTGCGCAACATTCTTTAATCGAAAACTGTTCGGGTATATTCTGCTTTTAGCTTCAGGGGAAAACGTACGGAAATTGAATTTTAAAAAGACTTGTTGCACTCTTGACCTATAAATCTACACGTTTCAATTACATTTTCAACTTTATTGCTTGTGTTTTACAGAATGTTCCAAGTGGCGGAAATAGGAAAATGGGGTAATTGTTAGTTTACTTCGTAGTTTAATATTGTTTTAATGTGGTGTACCTGTTGTGTTCTTAATAATAATATACGGGTCACTAGAATTCTTACAGATCTTATTTTTTAAAACAAAGAAAAGAAAGGGAAAGTTCTTTGGGGTTCATTCGATTTCTTTGATAAATTTGCAGGCTTTTTATCCAGGATTTTACTCGCGTGTTCAGGCCCGATATGAGTAGGTCTCCCTTTTTCTAATCCTGCTGCCTTTTCTCATTCCCCTTCGGTCTTCCTCGCGTTCCACGCGTCCATCGTCACTCTTTCTGTCTGCGCCGCTAACGACACGGACATGTGGTAGCAAATAACGTGTGATTGATTTCGCAAAAACCGAGCCCTCAGATAGGGTCGCCAGTGGTCAGTACAAATTGAAAAATAAGTTACACGTGTCCACTCGAACGTTTCGACCTGTAAGCACTCAGTTCTGATATGTCGTTACAGAATGAAAGCCACTTAAGTGGTAGATTTATCGAAACAGCTGTTAGATATTATTATTGTAGACTTTTGGGAATTGTATAGCGATCTAATACATTCATTTCTGATACATCGTATTTATGTATCACTGTTTCTCTTATAAGTGTTTGTATATATTATTTTTATATTTTCCTATGTATTCATTGGTATTCATTTTTATTTGTGTACTATCTATGATATTCCTACCATAGTTTTGCTTACTACCTGGCTTTGTAAATATACATACCATGGTACGAACAATTAATGGGAGCACTTTCATTGAGTATACGTAATGACTGAGTTCTTTTTGTTTCTTTCTTGTTTACTCCAAATTGTAATTGTTGGCGTCCATCTTAGTGCATGTTGCACCCGTAGTGACTTATTCCATACAGCTTTGCTGTTCTACACACTGTACAATTTATAGAATGTAACTACATTTACATCTCTCATACATGTACGTATATTGATTAAAAGGACGTACACTTTTCATGTAACATTTCAAAGTGCCTAGTCGTTGCATTCGTTATGCAGTTCCATTGAAATAAATAAATTGTTACTGTTCCATTTGTTACGAGAACCAACTTTTTAGCATTCAGCGCGATGCTCCATAGAAGCCTTTGTCAAAAGGAACAAATTTATATAAAAACCTTATTCTATAGATATTCTAAGTAGAACTGGAAATGTTGACTTATTTCACGTCATTTTTTGTGCACAGAAATAATTCGTCTTTCGTATTCAGATAAATAAAATGAAGCAATCACATTCTTTCATTGACTTTCTTTATAAAAGGGGAATCTCGCATTTTTAATTTATCTCTTTATATAAAACAAAATTTTGTTTCACCTTTGAACGCAGAGTACAATACATAAGTATCCAATTACAGTGGTCCATCTACAAGATTAATTAATTATAAATAATGAGGAGTGACATTTAACTCGCGAACAGACTGGTCCCTTCAAGATCAAGTAATTTCGTATGATGACAAACATCTTTTCTTGCCAATTAATAGATGATTAATTGCCAGGATGACACTCCAAATTTTACCGTAGCCTTCTCTTCTGTGATGTACAAGCTGTTCCGTGCCCGCGTCGTTGTAATTACAGCGATGTTTTCGCGAGATAATATATTCAAGGCTTAGCGCATCGAAAATGCTAATTACTAAATCGGCTGTGTGTAGATGTGGCAGCCAACTTTAGGGAGTTCTACAGACTTCTCCTACCCTCAATTTAATATCTCAAGTAGAACTATCTAATCCCACTGTGCTTCATAACTTCGTCGAATTTTTCTTGTATTTAAATAAGTAGTAATATATTAATCTAATTATCTGGTTTGGTTTATCCTAATATTCTATTACTCAATCTATCTTTTATTGTCTTCCGTGAACCAAGTTTCGTAATTTTACCTTCAAAATGTAACACTCTGTCTGAGAAACAATTAAAATTTTTTTAAAAGACAGTATTTCAATTATTGTATTTTAAATCAAACATTATTCAGCTGTGTACCTTATTAATCGAAACCATTGCCTTTAAATCTACTAAGTTAATTTAAAGTATTATTATATATCTCCCAATTTTTCATCATCATGTTCTTTCTTATTACCTACAAGTATCTTAATCTACTGTCAGAAGTGTACACTTGCAGTACAGTGTCTGTGCTTTGCAGTAAAATCTTCAAACTGGCATGCCATTCACAGGCTATCTACACACAATTGTCTTTATATCGTTCGATAGTTGGTCGAAGAGTTCGATTGTTATACGGCAGGTGTATAGGTGGCCGTAGCGGTCGGTCTCCGCGATTCGTTCGTTTCCGGTGATTGCGCAGTGATTGCGACGTCACTCACAAAATCAGCCGGTCTGCGCTTGGCAAATTAACGCAATTTCCAAAACAAACGGACTTTACTGGCACTCCGCGTCTAGAGTATGCCTGGTACATACGGGCCTATGTACGGACACGTATATACGGTTTAATTGCGAGCTCTGCCGCAAACACCACTCGTTTATTACATCCAGAAAAACACCAAGGAAATCACACTGAAATCTAGTGTGCACTGGCCGTTGTTTCAGTAAACGGACCGAAATTTCCTCCAATTCTGCGCTGTAATTGAAGGCTACCGCGGTGTCTAGTGGTCCTGCTGCCTAGATGCACCCCGAGTGAGAAAGGAAACTTCATATGGGGAAAGCGAGGCTGATTGTAACCAAGGATTAAAGCATGTTGGTTTAAAAAATGTGGAACACTTTGCTAATCGGTGTTTCGTAAATGAATTTTCTAAGAAATTAAGCTTGTTTGCTTGCGATCGTTTCGAATAAAGATTTTAGAGTTGCAGAGGGCGATGACACTGGAATAAATTGGCTATAAATACCTGAAGAGTGAAGCTGGTACGATTGAGCTGAAAATATGCGCGAGCAAAGTTAGGTATAAACTTGAGGGGCTATTAATGGAGAGTCTGAGTTGTGATATTTTAACTCTCAGATGGTCTGGTAAGGATCATTATGATATCAGTTATTTTTCACGACATTTGCTATTCGTATGTCACATACGTAAGTATCTACGAAGCACGATTAGTAATGCATGGGTAACCTACAGAAATTGGTAAATCGAAATACTGCAATATTACGTAATTTTTAGACGATAAATTATTATTTATAATACATTAGAATACTTTATAATAGTTTATAACACTTATATCGCATCAGCTAAAAGTGAGTTTCTATTTAGATTGTCTTCATTAGTTCTTTCTTTTGCGATCATGCCATCTTAACAAGTTTGACGTGAGAACTAATCACATGAGCGTCATGGATTTCATTAAACCATACAAATTATCGCAAATTAATCTTTTTTAAGTATCTATAAGAAAAAGAATCTTTAAAAAAAGTAATTGTATAAAATCGTATAAAGATTCTATCTTGAGGATCTAAGAAAGCTATGTATGTCATCTGTTCTGACGCTCTCAACTTTGATATTGGTAAATATTTTTTCTGAAGTGAAGTATCATCGCTTTGATAGTATGCTGTTAGCCATTTTAAATTGCGCGTCTTACACTCCTACCTCTCCAATATCCCACTCTCGAATCTTTCGCCTGAGGCTTTTTCACCCTACATTTCAATCAGTGCTCTTGACAGGCCCTCCTTTTGCTTGCTAAGAACCACTTTTCCTCTTGGCAAATTAATTGCCAAATTAACAATGAAAAATTGATCCTTGTCTGATCGAAACTAAACGTTAGGTGAAACTTTCGCCAATGTTGAGATTTTTAGAAACTCTGACGGTAGTTGGAGAATATTTATTACTTTCAAATGAAATATTGACAGTCCTAAAATATTCTAGAGAATAAATTAATGATTATGATTTTAAATACCTGAAAATTTTAACTGGGAATTTGCTCTGAAACATTAAGCTTTGATATTTATTCCTTTACATATCCACAAACTTTCATGAAGTCAACTTTGTCCTAAGTTTATCATGTTCTGTCCCCTTCAAGCTATAAAGAACATCTCTCCCTTGAAATTTTTTTACAAGGCAAAATATTCTCAAGATACTCCAAAACTTTCCCTTAAACCAATTAGGAACAAATTCTTCGAAGAGCCATAAGAAACACGAATGAAACTCGACCGAAAGAGTTGTTCCCTCTTCGTTACCCTCAAACTGCGATCTAATTACTTTCGAAACGTTTAATTGCGTCAAACAATCCTCGAATTTAAGTTGCTTCTCTGCAACAGATTAAGGAAAAGTCCTATAAGGAGGGAGAAACCGAAAGAGAGAGAGAGAGGCAGCGACGAATCAAAGAATCGGAAAAGTTGCCTGTGTTTAAGGCACGATCGTTTAAGAGTGCCGTTTCGCCGAGGGACACAGAGAAACAGCGGGACGGAGGTGGGTGAGAGGCGAGCGAAGTGAAAAAACAACGACAGGAATTAAGAGAGGCGTAGCGAAGGGAAAACAAGAGGAAAGAGAGGATAGGAGAGATAGAAGTTGTTAGGAAAAAGGGAAACGCGGTACTCCCGAAGAGACCATTGGTAAACTATGTATTCGTTGAACCGATTGAAAGGCACTGTGGCGTGCAACGAAAGGGATACAAAAAAAACATCAAGCCCGCAATAAAAGCTCCCCGTAAAGCGAGTTTTTATTTCGCAAAGTCGGACGAGTGACCCGCGGGGTTTCGTTTCTTCCGCACCCCCGACCCTTTCTTTCGGCCATGCTTGCCGTCCCCCCTCCTTCTTCACTTCCACCCTCGATTCTTTTGCTCTTCTTTTACCTCCTCCTATACCTCCGCGAGCGCGCTGGCTCGATTCTTTAGTTTACTTTCCGAGTTTCAGTACGTCGCCTTCCCGCGCGCGCATTGTACTTTATTTATACAGCACACGCGTGCCCGGTCCCGTTCGAGCGAAGACAGCGTGTAACGAAAACTGAAATAACGGAGACGGCTGAGCCAGCCTGCGGCAGGTTGCATAGATGAATTTATGGCCGAGCGAAGCCCCGGACAGTGTTGTGACTTGGCAAGTTGTTATGAATTTCGAGCGGAACAGAGCCACGGAGTTGCCGCGATAACATGCCCCTTCTGGTCTTCCGGCGAAATTTATTCGCGAACGATTATTGAAATTCGCTATAGCCCCGCTGGCCCCGGCATTTCGATTCGCGTTCACGCCGCAACGACTGGGGAAAGTTGAAGATACGACGTACCGTCGCGCTTTACGCCCGATAGAGACAATTATTGACTTGTTCTACTGAATGCGCTGCAATTTACTACTCGTTCCACTTGCGAGCGTACGGGAATAGAGGTTCTACACTCTGGATGTGGAAATTTGGAAAAGCGTGTGCCTTGGTAGTGTGTGGAAGATATTTCAGTCGGAAATAAACTATTTTGTTTTGTTTATACTAGTTAAAAGGTATAACATTCATTGTGGAGGAGTAACATTTTTTTTGTTATTCTGTTTTGAATAGATAGGAGATCTGAAAGAGTTATCATAGAAAATTTATCTTTCTGTACTGTGTATGAATTGCTGATAAGTAATTATTGACTTGTTTTACTGAATGTGCCGCTATTTGCTACTTACTTAAACTTGGGAGTAGGCTGAAGTACAAGTGGCAGTTTTTAGACTTGGAATTTGAAGGAATTATATATTTTGGCAATAAGTGATATTTGGATGAATAATATCTTGGTTTAACAAATATTCAATTAGGCAGAGTATAATTAATTTTAGGGAATAGTAGAAGGTACGAAAGAATTTTTGAAGTAAAATTATTGTTTAGTGTCATACAAAAATTACCGATGGAAACTATTATTGATTTGTTCCACTGAAAATGTTATCATCTGAAATTACTTCCCTTTTCCATTATGCAAATAGTAATGAGGAATAATTCAGTTTCTAGATATTTAGAATATGATACAACTTCGGATCTCAATAATTTTAAACAATAAATAAATAAAGTAAGAAATTAATGGGGAAATGTAATATTATTCTAGTTGAAAACATGAATTTAATGAACATAAACGGTCGAAGACAAAGTTTCACAGAAGTCTCTGAAGTTACCGTCTATGCTACTTAGGAATTCAGTACAGAATTAAAGTGTTTTAGACAGAAGGGCTTGGATTTAAATTTCAAGTAAAATTTTTTGAAGTCGTAAAAGAGAAGTTTCCTTCTTGAAATCCGAGATTGTTCCTTTAGGAGGAAAAACAAGTTCTCTGCAGGCACTTCACTTCCTCCTTTTCCATGAAAAGCAGGATTAACTTTTCTAAGTGACAACGCAAGGAAATTTTCACTACATCTAGCTTTGCATACATGTAATACCTTCAGTACATCTTATAGACGAGTGATGGATTACATAAAGAAGCATGATATTAAAATTTATTATACAGTAACATTCATTTATACCACAGTCTCAGAATTTATATCCTGAAATAAATCAATTCACTCCTTTAATCCACAGCGTAAAGTCTCTCTGTACGAATTCACTCCTTACAATTCTGAATCCAAATCCATCTCGAGCTTAAACACAGCTCAAAAAATAATTTGCTCTGGAGATGACGCAAAGGATTACTCACATTTTAACAGAAATCTATTCTGGAAGATATTAAAACTCTCCCTATGATCACCGTAAACCACAAAGATTTGTAACCCTGTTTTTAAAGCGCCTGTGTCTCTGCCAAAGCTTCCTCGATTTCTCTTCCCCGCTCGACCATCGTTCATCCACGTTCTCCTTGAAGTCTTTCAAATCCTTTGACAATGATACGCGTTTAGAGCTAGGGGACGAATATAGGCAGGATCGTCTGGTTTCTGAATAATTTTTGTAAATTGGCCCCATATGTACGACTGACGGAACGCCCTCGAATTCACGACTACGGGGGGGAGGGGGAGCCAACATTTACGTTTTTTACTTCCACATGTGCTCGTACACTCGCTCCCCCACACGCTCTCGCTTCTTCTCGCTGTCTCTTCGATCCTACCTGCACCTCCCTCCCCTTCGTCCCTCACCTTGCACACGTCATTCCAGGAGTGGAATTTTAAAACTGCTCCGCAGAAATAAAACAGCTTTATGGGCATCGTAAGCCCCACGGTTTGGCTGGTTGCTTTCCAAAAACGTAATGTCTTAGCGTGTGTCCGCTTCGGTATACGTCTACCCAGGGCGTTCATGATGCGCCCGATGTATTAACACAATATTTTTCTTATAACCCCCGAGATACAGTATACGAGATGGGGGAAGCTATGGGTGTAAGACTGGAGGTTATTTCGCGATTCTGCCAGTTCTCGTTTCGCTGCCGTATTTCTGTACTCGATGGAAAGTGATACGTAATTTTCAGATAAAATTTTATTGCTCTGTCTGAACGGAGATCAGTTGCGGACGTGTGTCCCTGGAAAATTAAGTGTGGTAGTTGATTTGTATTTTGATAATATAAAATAAAGTTACATTTTCTTCACAAATATCAAAAACGCGAAAGTTTTTACAAATTTATAATTTATAAGTCGAACATAGGAGAAAGGAAACCAGAACTTAAATTCACAAATATTCAATTTAGATACTTATAGTCGTAGATCTGATGAATAATTTTGCAGTCACAAGATTGAATAGAAATTTTGTTCGTAATTCATAATTAATTCTATATTTCTTTCTATATTCGTTTATATAATTTGCACGTGTAAAAGTAATGAAAGGAAATATTATACTTCTTCTAATCATTTATTTAGTTAAACTAAAGCCTGTAATATATTTAAAACAATTTTACTTAAAGTGTCTGAAGATATAACACCCGTTTTGTAGTAAAGGTCACGTAAGATATGGAACTATGTAGTCGTTACAAAATAGAAGTATGAAAAAAGTAATTGGAAACGAAGCATTCGATTTCCTTGACGCAACAAATACTTCGCACGTATAAATGGCGGCATATATGAGAATTCATGCGGATAAACATAAGTTATTCACCCCAGACGGCCACAGATCTATCGCCTCGTTGATATCCTTACGCAAACACGAAGACACGCGATAGCGTACGACTGGGAACGCGCGCCGGAAATGGGAATACCTTGTGACGCTTCCTTCTGAATTTCGATGATGCTTTCTATCATCATACACTATCTGCAGAAATCGTTTCGCGAGACAAATAGACGAAAATATATGTAGAATGAAAATGGGAACAGCTGCGATTCCTTTCTTCTCCATACAAATATCCGTTCGAATAAACGTATCGTGTGGGCGTGTATATCCAAAGCTCACAAAAAGAAAAGATATTGTGTTTTGCAAGCGGAAAACGATCTTTTTGTAGTATTTTTATGAGCATACGTTGCAATTTCCTGCGGAATATAAATATTTAATGACTGTCTGTTGCTGTTTAATGACTTTAAAAGTCTGGTTGAATTGAGAAAAACTACTACATGAGATGTTTCACAGCTCACTGACCATTTCGATAAAAAATGATTAATTTTAAATAAAGAGTTTAATGGCATGAAATTCGTGGCTTACGTACAAGATATAGATATTAAACCTACGCGACTTATACTCAGCTTCATAGTTCAGTTTCGGTTGTGCTATATAATAATTACTTTCTACTTGATTACTAGAAGTTTAAGTTCTTTAAATTTGGTTTTTCCCGCGTGTGAATTTATTCTATATCGTTTACTCTAATCCTAATTGAGCTAACTTAAAAATTGAAAAGTTTATTCACAGATTTATCTTTATTTATCATAAAGATAATAAAGCTTCTCTATGTTTCATGAAGAAAATGAAATCAACAAGGCTATAATGCAACATCTGACTCTATGCTTTATATTTCCTACTTATACATCATTCCAACGTATTTAATTATACAGAAAATATATTCCTTTAACATACCAGAAAGACTCCGCCAGAGCATAATCCAACTTTATTATGCAGTATCTCAGCATTGCACTGACATTTTATATAAACGAGACGATTGAAGATATAAACTACTTCCCAGTAATACCCCTACGGGTAATATTTTATCATTTTGTGATAAGGGAGCAAGACGAAAGCCGGATGGTACACATAGCTGCGACGGTCTTAAAACTAGTAATGGCAAACGGCGGGGGTAAGGTCAGCATCGATGGCCACTTTATGGTTTGATTTTAAACAAAATACGAAACCCGTAAAACGATGGTCGTTAAACACAGACGGTATCCTGCGTCAAGGGACCCCTCTATCCTTCGGTCTCCTCCGTTCGATCCTTCTGGTCATCCTGCGGCGAACGAACGGTCCGATACCAAGTCGACCCTTAAAAGCCCACTCCATCAAAAGGGTAGCTTTTATACCTCCTATATTTACGAGGAATGTTTCTTCTTCCGCCGCCGGCTTCCTCGCGATAAGAGTTACAGTCCCTGCTATATCGACCTGTCTTCTGCTCGCAACCGCTACGTCTTCTGTGAAATCGAACGGAATTCACGAAGGCATAACGTATTCAATGTCGCGATGTAACACCCTGCATTAAGATCTATGAAGCCACTCTTGGCACTTTCGTAATTAAAAATTCCTCGTTTTTGCTTGAGCTTCAAGCATTGATATAGCAGTCTTATTTTATTGCTAGATAGAGATGTAACTTTAAAGAAGCATTGATAAATATTTAACTGTGTCCTTATAGTTAATTATTGCTTTTTTGTGCGTGAATTCTGTTACTGGGATTACATAATATTTCATTTTCAAATTGCGTGAAATCGAGTCACAGATATATCAGGAGAAATGGCGCGTATATAGCCAGACATATCTTCAGCGGTTATATTAACAGTCCATGTATTCTATCGTACTTCATCGTACGTTCTTTAATTCAATATTGCTTCCATTATGTATTTTCTGAACATTTTTTCCCTGTTTTCTTTATTACTTTTAAATACAATTTTTAATTTTCGAAAGGAAGCAAGCTTTTAAAAATTCTTTATTAAATCTATTTTATAAGCGAGAAACAAGGTATTCTTTCAATTACATAGTTGAATATACAGCAGTATTTATACAGAAGGACTTCCTAATTACATTACTTTCTTATTTGTCAGTGACTCTATATAAACAGGTCTAATGTTGTTTGATAGAAACATAGTCCTAGAAACAAAAAGGCACTGTCATCAACATTGTGACCATAGACAATAGTGAATGCATTACGTGAGAGAAGGCAAATATTTGGAACTAACAGGCGAGGACATGCTACCATAAAATAGCTGGAGACAACTAAATTACAACGCCATTGCGTTCACAGAAGCGTTAGAAAATTGCAAATGAATTAAATCTCCTTTCTGTGCGCGATTAAATAATCAGTGGAAAAATTCTAATGGATATATTTTTCGGAAATGTCCTTTTTCTACTGCTTTACGTTCGTTTGGAAAAGTCTGATAAGTAATTTACCTTTGCTGCCTTAACAAATTCTTAA
This sequence comes from Calliopsis andreniformis, assembly GCF_051401765.1. NCBI lineage: Eukaryota > Metazoa > Arthropoda > Insecta > Hymenoptera > Andrenidae > Calliopsis > Calliopsis andreniformis. Next base: position 8,347,982 of record NC_135073.1, on the reverse strand, counting down.
TAAATTATTGCGTGATTTAATCTAATTTTCTTTTATACTTTATGAAATTATCATTCTAGTGCAATAGTGATATATTCTTCTACATTAGTTTTTTTATTTCTCTGGTTTAAGCAAACCTTTCTTAGATTTGCTTAAACATTTGCTATAACTTAGAAATATTAACAAACAATTGTAACTACGTTTAAAATATCTAGAATAAATGTGTTTAAGAGAAATGTATTTGTATAAATTGCACTCAGCTTATTCATTTTAATCATAACAGACGTGACATATTTCACAATAATCTACCATTTCGTATCGACATGCATCACTCTTTTCGCCAGCAAACGTACAGCACGCCTCGCGGGAACGCTTTAAAAATCGCCCCCTTGATCGTCACTCAAAGCCAAAAGTTGGTCAATACCCAAAAAGGCGGGTAATTTGAATATTCAAACAAGATCAATTCATGAATATTCCCCGCCGTCATCATCCGAATAAATAGATGTCTGTTTGTACGAAAACCCACAACACCAGCCTGCGTGTTCACTCAAACTATTTACACATGTATTTCCTGACAGCATTAACAGGGGATTAATAGTATGCGCGTTGTCACGTGTTTAAATAAAATTGTTTCGACGTACGGGTACACCTAGTGGATGAAACACGAATTCAGGGGAATGTTGCGCATGAACGTCTCGAATACGGGAATACGTCGAGCTTGATACGTATTCCCATGAATTTCTTTTTTCTTCGCCCCTCCTTTCTCGCATGGTTAGCTCCTTCGCACTCATTGACTGTATGATTATGCAGTGAACTCATGTCGGTTCATAGGCCCGCACATTTCCATGCACACCACCGTCGGTCTTGGAAGTGGATGTCGCGAAGGGTGGTGCGTCAAGAAGGGAAAAGAAAATGCGCTCAGAAAATATATCCAGCAAGCGGCACGCAATTGTGTTACTTTCGTTACTGCTATTAACATAATCGTCGAAGCAGAAACTCGGCTCGTGCTGTGGCATTGAGCACAATGCGAAATGTTCAGGCCAGATTGTATTTAAAATGAACTTCGATCGTTCAAGAATATTTGATGATTACAGAGTAGTAAAATTGGTGCAAGAATTATGTTTATATTTCGGTGTACGTAATAAATGTCAAAAGTTGCAAGGGTGATTTTACGTGCTAAAATAAGGTGAAAGTCGAGAACGATAAAATTGCATTTGTGGCTTCGTTTGAGAATTATTAATTGCTGCAAGAACGCTTGTTGTTGGGATGAAACGTGTCTGACTTCTTGCACTTGTTCTACTGTTGACGTCGTATTTAGTCAGACATAGCGATTTAGCAGAATAGGACCAGTGCAACAAGTATTCTTACGTATATCTTAAATATTTAATAACTTGAAAATGAAGCTTCAAATGTAATTTGGTTATTTTTAATTTCCTTCCTGTTTTAGCATGTAGAATTTCCTTTGAGAACTTTTGAATTTATCATCGTGTTATGATATATTTCTGATATCTATCATGTTATGTTCTGATTAAGGAAAATTACTGGAAAATAATATGGTTAGAGTTTATTAAATAAACAATGTCATCACTGTAATCTGAATGCTAGAAATTCATTCATTTATTCAAAATTATGCTTATTTAGCAAATTTTGATACGATTCTATTAAACATAGTATGATAATCAAATTGTTGAAAACTGTGATTTAGTAGTTTAGAATGAGACCCTATATAAATTGTGGTCAAAAGAAATGTTTTCCTGAGAAAAAGGAGGTTTCAAGGAAAACTGTAATGTGCTACTTGCGTACATAAAGTAAAATAAAATATATAGTTACAGATTCAAACTTTCAATTTTCTTATTTATTTTTAAAATATATCTGTATGTAGTTTCTAAAGTGTTTTACTATGTTCCTTTCACACATTTGCAATATCGTTCCATACACTGAAAGCTAATTAATAACATGTATTCATGTTATATCTCACACTCTTGAAACCGTCTTCATGAACACTTGTGAGAAAATAGTGAAACAGAAGAGAAATTTAATGAGGCCTCTAATACTCGTCGTTTACGAAACCTGAGCTTTATGATCTCTTTACGTTCCCATTAACAGCCCAAATAATTCTGAAGACCGAATAATTGTGCCTATTATAATTTGATCTTGAATAAAGGGTCGGGTAAAGTAGAGTTATTAATAATTTGAAAAAATTGTCTGACCACGACGAGGACTGTCTGAATCTACTTATCTGGAAACTACTGCAAAGTGTAATTTCGCGATTATAACCCACAGAATTGATCCTTTTCTAAGTATCGCTGAACATGTATGAGTATAATAGGTATAAAAATGATTTGTGAAATGTATTTGTTGACCACAAATTTGAGCTCAACTCGGGGGTGTAAAGAGCAGACTGAAAGGAGGACATAGAGGGTAGCAAAGGACGAGTAGAGCTAGGAGAGCCGAAAAGCCTGAAATCACGGTAAATAACGGGGAAGCCTAATGTTGCATGAACGCGATAAGCCGTTACCCGCAGGTTGCATACAGGGTGTTCATAAATTGACGATACAAAGGTGGCACATATGCATTACTCACTCAAATAAGCAGGAAAATATTTGTAGACGTACATTTCGAGGTAAATAATGTTTGCTTGGATATTATCCTAGTAGACACTAATATCTTTAATATTAAGTAGAATATTAATGTGAAGTAGTTTTCAGAAATTTTAATTTTTCACTGTTTATTTTTTGTTTGTGTTAGAGGCTACTAAACACTATTTCAAAGCTATGTTATTCTGCTGTCTTTTCATATGAATTACAAAATAATATCAAAATATATCAGTAACTTAAAGATTCACAGTTATTTAGAATATTAGTTAACAAAACACTGTGCTATATTTTTTCTTCTATCTACCTCACTTTCATTTTCGCCTTTAATTTTTCTCTAAATTCCTTAATTCGATTGTGGAATATGAAACATCTCCGCAACTGGAGCAAGTGAATTTATTAATCCTTCGCCAACGAATCTGTGAGTGGCTCTACGTTATATGCATCACTTATCTAACAACAAACAAATAACAATAGCATTATTTTCCTACAATAAAAAAAAACACAACACTCTACTTTCACTACTACTTGCAAATCTGCTGTTCAGAAATCTGTTAGTTTACTTTCTCCTCCGTAAAGACTTCTAACTGCATATATTATTGTCGCTGCCTATCCTTATTAAAACTCCATCGCTAGAACGTCTTTTAGCCCACCCGCCTACAACGTCTTGAATCAATAGTTTTTAATCATATTGCAGCTTTGCTCAAGTTTTACGCAATGACGGCAGATCTCTTTCAAACTTTATCGAGAAACCATCAGCCAAGAGTCTTCTTATACTTATAATAAAGTTTCGTTTAAAAACTAAGCAGTTGTACAAAATTAATTTGGCGCAAAACCGCGTATATATATATTGTACGATAAGGTACGATAAGATGTACGTACAATATATATACGCTACCTTAATAGATACCTTAAAGGAAAGAAAAATGTAGAGGTAACATTTTGTTGCTTCAACCTATTCCTTTAAGGATAATCTATGCAAGATCATTTCAACTAACTTAAAATGAAATTTGTACATTCCTGGTATATGTATATATAAACATATTGACTCCATCAATGCTGCCACATTAACCTGTCAGTCATTAGACAAATAGGCTGATACTTACTTACTGAAATTGTCAACAAACCGCCATGCCGATCTTGCAAAACCTATCCTCAGAAAAAATTGCAGATGCTCCCTCCCTATCTTTCTTTCCTCTAAGGTTGATTATACTATCCATTGTAACGTATCGTTCACTCTAGTTCTAAATCAACAACGGTCAATAGATAGCTGGTGGGAGAGAAATATGAAGCTCGACGAATAGTGGAAATTCGGAGGAGCAGTGGGGCACGTAGAACGATAGACCAAGGGCGAGATCTGGAGACATAGGAAACGGTCGTTTCGTCCACGGACAGGGAAAGCGGCTCGCATTTCTCTCCGGAAGCCTGACGACAAATCGCTTTGACGTGGCTGTCGGTCGGAAAATTTCGCTCCTTCTGAGGTTACCGCTGGGAACATGCAATCACTCATTGCACGCGGAGCCAGATTTCCGTCACGTCCATTTGTTCGGCAACCGGCCTCGTTCCTCACACCGATCGAACCTGATCGAGCGTGTCCCACGTTCCGGCGTATTTATTGTTAAATGAATTAATACCAGCATTGTGCGGGTCGGTTATTAATTCGCGGCTGACACGCTTGATTCAGTGGCCCCCCGCGGGGATAGAAATTGATTAGAGTTGTTACGGAATTGTGTCGGGGATAATGAAGAAACTATTTGAGGTGAAGAGCTACCGCGTTGATCGAACGGAGTTCTTAGCGGATTCTCTGTTTTATTGTTGAACAACCTTGGAGTATTTACGCTATTGTTTTTTGGGCAGTTGAGCGGTATCGGCAAAATTATTAGGATTAATTGAATTTTCATACTTTATGTTAGATCGTTAAAGTTTCTTCGGTTTTGAGAAGAGTTTAGTGAATTTTGACTGATGGCAGTAAATTTTGAATTTGCAATCAATTTTAAAGAATAATTCAGTTTCTAGTATTTTTATAACGTTAGTCGTAAAAAATATTGGCATAGAAATGTTTTTTGATTGTTTCACAGTGTTTCGTTTCTCTGTGAAATGTTTCATGGCTCTCCTCTTTAAATTTTATTTTCTACAATCATTAAAAATATTTATAGAAATACTATACTTCGAGCGAATATTTAAAACAAAATGGTAATGAATTTTATATAAAACACAATACTATGTGAAAAGCGATAACACCTACCTGATATCATTTTTTTAAATTAATCTTGAAAGACAATTTATTATATTTTTACTAAATATTCAAGAAACTATGAAGTAACAGCACCTAGTCATGACTATTAATCTACTCAAAAATAGTGTTATGATTGTTTAATGTCAAGTGTATAAAAGATTGTACCAGAAAAATATTGTCCATAAAATATGCATATCTCGTACAGGCTGCCCTTATTGTGAAGGTTTATTTTTACCGTTTGGCGTGTTTGTCTTTGAACGCGAACAAATTTTTGCAGGGACCCTGCGCCTCTTCCAAAGTCATCCGATTTAGTTCTTTTCCCGTCGGATTATTCCTCGGATTTGCATGAAAATGAAACTTTCATAGATGGGCGAAATTAATGAATTTTAATAAGGGACTCTGCCTTACTCCCTCTCCCTCCTCTCACTGCCTAACCCTCCCTTTTCTCCCGTTCACCATATCGTCGTCGACCCATTATCGTCAGATAAATGAAATGCGCTAACGTTGCCAAAAAAACTTCGATTTCGCTTGACTTCTTTCTTGCCACCCTTTACGTTTAGCTTCGTTATGGCTCGGTATCCCCTCCTCCTTTCCCTCTTGGTCTTACTGTTTTCTGCGTTCTCCCTTTTGTTCTTTCGTGCTGCTGATTTAATTAAGATTCATCAGGCGGCAGAGTGAAAGGAAGAGTTTACAACCGTACAAGAAGAATATTGATTTCTCTTTAGACACTGTGCATGCAAGAGTCAATCTTTCGGGGAACAAATTTTAATAGATAGAATCTTTATGCTTTTCCTTTACTAGTGTGATATAGTATACTGATTATACTGCTCGTAAGGGCAGGGTAGTAGAGAAACAATTTTTTATTTTAACTGCTAATTAAGACAGTCTTTACCTCACAAGTATAAATGTAACTATAAGGAAAAACGACACAAGTTAAACATCCAAAAAAATTGTGTTTATGTCTTCATTGAAGTTTTAACCTAAAACGTGTATATACTATATGTCTTAATCTATGAAATAGGACTTGCACTTTCAACAAAAATCTATAGCTAAGAATTGTCAAAAAGATTCAGATTGCAGTTCCGAATACCAAACAATAGAATCTTGACATACAGCAGTTGTCAGATTCTCAGTAAAACCTGAACTGTATGGAAACTTGACAAAGTACGAGCCTGTGCTCACAAGTTCATTTTTCATTCAATCAGTCCAAGACCATTTCAAAGGACACGTCGCGCAATCACTCAACAGAGCGACTACCGTAAGCATTCAACACCCCCAAAGCATTAATCTCCCAGAATATCTTGATTCTAGACTCGCTTCCAATAATCTAACCGCGACTAATTTGCTTTCAGGTAAGAGGCTCGGTACCATACGCGAACCTGCGACTCACGATGACTGTCTACGTTCCAGAGCAGTAAGTAGGCCGCGCTAATCTATAAACATCTGAGATTATCCCAGCCGCGCAATCTCGCCCTTCCCAATTCGTCAACGGGGCGACGAAGGCGCGCATTACTTTCCCACTTTATTGGCCAGACGAATAGGGTGATGTATAGTGGATCGTGTCGTGGAAGGAAGGAGACGGGGGCATAAAGAAGGACGCCTGCGGGCCGTGGATAGGGAAGCTGGTGAAACGAAGGAGAAGGAAATGAGCGTGGTAGGGGTAGCTCGACGTAGGGGAAGGGGGGGAGAGAGTGAGAGTTTATAAGTTGGTAATTTGAGGCACGGGGCACGTACGCGGATCCAGATCTTTGCGGCGCCGAAATAAATCAGCCACCTACGACCCCCAGCTACTTCTCCTTTTTCTCCGCCGCGACTTCCTCCTCCCACCGGCACCCTCTCCACGGCGCTCCTCCACGACGTTACGGCCTAGCAGCCCTTTCTGGATCTTCACACAAGCCCGCGGTTATTTATTCGAGAATTACCGTCGCTTATAATAAGCCCCTCTTTATTCCGCAGCCCGTGGCAGCCACGGCGCTCACGCTGGAACAGATTTTCCAGTGATTTAATGGAGCCTCCGTGAAAATACAGACCGTGTACCAACGGCCTGTCCCCTTTATCTCCCTGGGGAAAAAACGATTACGGGCGGATATATCGATCGTTGGTTAGCAGGGATCCCGAACGGTCCTCGTCTGCTAGCTCGCTGGACATCGCCGCGCTCGCGTCGACTTTTCTTCCTTCGCAGCGCCTCGTTGACCCGTCACAGAAATTGCTGGGGGATTTTGGGCTAGTCTAGTGGATCTTAAATGTTTCTTTCGAGGATGGAAGGGGGGATTAGAGTACCGTAGCGTTTCAGCTTCTTCGATCTTGATGTAGTGAGCTCAAAGTGTATTCACCGCGGAATGATTTCAGCTGGGTGACATTAAGTCGAAGTTAATTGCTGGATGAAGTGTCAGGGGGCTGTGGTCGTTGAAGGTTTTGAGAGGAAGTGGTAGTTTGGGGACGGAGCATTGGGAATGTGTGCTGATTGTGGACTGGGTGTATTTTTTTCTATTTGATATGGATTGATATAGTGAGTCTCACATGTTTTCAAGTTTAGTTAAAATATTAATTATGAAATCAGCTTTGATGTATATTTTTTTTTATCTGCTATGGTTATATTTAAATTTAATCGTTACTTTTTATGTAAGTAACTGGAATTTATTGCAAGCATTGGGTCGCAGTACATGTAGGATATATTATTGTATTTGAGCCTCGACAACTGGATTTACTGTCTGTGGTTACAAAATTAAATATGTAGCAGGAAAGTAGTAAATATCAATCTTGATATGATTAAATAACTATTTATCTCACAGTAATTAATACTGTATGAAATTTACGTAAATATTGAAAGTGCATGCAAAATTTACGTTCACATAATGAAACAACATTACAAGACTTACTAATATATGAGTGTTTGATATTTAATTATTCGTATCACAGTATGGAGGATCAAATTCAAAATGATGGTACCTTACTTTGATGTTTGTCTACTTTATATCTAAGAAATTTTGAAATTCCAATTCACAATGAACAGTTAGAAAATATACCTAATTAACAACTATTTGAATATATACAAGAAGTCTCTTTCATTATATGTACTCGACTAGGTTTTCGTACCAGTGACCAGCCGAACGTGATCAAATGTCGGAAATATCTCTGATAGGAACAAAGGTTACTATGCGCGCGCAATGGAATCCACCCTCTGGAGGTGTGGTTATCCCATTCTCTCTTTATAAAATATCTATAGAATTCTCATGCAGTCAAAAAAACTAGGGCCTGAAAAAGTCATAGTGAAAAAGTGGTGAATATAATAACCCTTTGATCTTTTGTGGCAGAACTATAGACGAATTTATCGTTTTGTAAGTTTCAACTCGTTCAAAGTTGATATCAAACTTTTCAATTTTTTTCAATACTACTGAAATTGCAAAACTCTTCAAAATCTGTTGGAAACCTAAATCTCTTCTATACCTGCAATAAAATTAAAAAACCCTCTTTTTATTCAATGCATGACACATTGTTACTCAGTAAATCAATAGTAATAATGGAACATAAAATTCATCAAATCCTTAACATCACCGCTATTTATTACGATTTCCAAAGTCCCCAAATTCCGACAAAATTCGAAGTATTACTAGCACAATAGTCATGAAATATAATTAGGTAAATGATTACCCATCCCGAGTCATGAAAAGAAGGGAACGAGTACCAAACTTAGAACCTCGGAAGCGAGAAAGAGTGCACGAACGTTAAAGAAAGATAAAACGAACAACGCTTTTGCAGGTATCGCAGCGGACGTACGTGATCGCGCATTGAATTTCATTGGTGATAGCCGCGAGTGGCGGGTAATATATCCAGTGCAGTCAAGCCCTTTCCTTCTGTGCCCGGTTCCTCACCCTCCCCCAGGCCACCCCCTAACATCGAACCCCGTCCACGCAATCCGCCCGTCCAGTGTCCCCTGTGTGAGGCCATTGTGCGAAGCTTTGTTCGAACGGTGACGGGGTCACATTAATCTGTCTCTCACCCCTTCAGCATACCGCGTACGTTGTACGATGTGCACTGGCATACTCCCCATAGGTAGGGCATCATCCCTGTCCCGATAGTCCATCCCCGTGAAAAGTCGATGGATCTAATGATCTAACGACCAAAAGCGATCGATCGATCCTCCAGAACAGAGGGATTAGCTTTTTATTCCTGTACCCTGCCTAACGACAGGCGTCGAACCTTAAATCTCGGTCGCTCCCTAGGACCACGCGCTTCGAGCTTGTATCGCTGCTTCGAGCCGACACTTTAAGCAACTACCGCGAACAAGGGAGGGTCAGCTTTCCGGTTATGGCCCCCCAGGGATGCCCGCTGTCCATTTTCCCGTTTCACTGTCGAGAGCATCCGCGATTTCGCTTTTGAACCGTGTTCCTGGCGATAGCCACCCTCAACCCATTCATTGTTCTGATGCCTTCCGCGGCGAGGCGTAATGAAAACGTTAATACGAAAGTAAGTCGACGATGGTGCTTGAGGATTCGGGGAAACGAGAGATCGCACCTTTTGTGTTGCCTTTGCTGATGGCGCGGGGGATGGGGATTGTTTCTTTGGGATAAAGAGTGAAGTGCAAGTGCTGTTCTTTTTATGCGGAGGCTTTTTCGGAAGGTTTGTGGAGTTTTTTGAAACGACGTTTGGTGTAAAATATTATTATTGTTGTTACTTTTATTAGTATTATTATGTAGACTAAAAAATGTTATTGTGAATATATTCTAGAGGTAATAGGGATGTAATGATTTAATACATAGTTAATGCGTATGAATTATGGAAAATTTAATGGAATACATATTTTATAAACATAAAATAGTGCTAAAGGTTTGTAAATGACGTTAAAAGTTTAAAAATTAGTTTCATACACCTAGTACATTTTATATAACGTTTAAGAATTTTTAAATGTTTTAAAAAGTGCTTATATAAACTAATAAATTGTTAGGACAATTTTTATCATTTCTTTTATTCATGGTATTGATTTGTTAAACGTTCGTTCTAAGTATTAATTAGTTAACTATTATTTTTAGATATTAAAATAGATAATTTTAATTCAGGAATGGCTTGTTCTAACGTGCAACGCACATTTACGAATTATGAACTAATAATTGTATAATAGAAATTTGAGGAGTCTGTACATAATTTGCAGTGTATACAAAATTAAAAACTTATTAAATGGACACAGTGAAATCCTTTGACATGTACTTATACTTCAAATTATACATTTTTCAAGGGAAATATAACACAAGAGAAACTGATCTGCATGTATTCTACAAAATAAAAATCTAATAAGTAACTGTAACTTAAACTCCACACGTCAGTTAAAATACATATTACATATAAATAACATCCTAAACAATTAGCGTTTCCAATAAATCTAAGTATCCTTTAACCCCTCTACAGTATTTAATAAATGTCAACACACACAATAAATACCATCTTATTCTAAACAAGTCAACAGTTTTTTAAAATACATTTCTAAACTCTTTATTTCCGCGAATAAATGTAACTCAGCAAAGAAGCAGCATACACGTCACAAAGTCTCGCCTGCTGACACTCGCTTGATACCCATTCTAACAGAGTAGAATCGAAAACGAAAACACTTACGATCTTGTTGGAGAAAGCGTTTCTGAGCGCTCAAAATCAACGCGTTCTGAATAGAGTTGAAAGAGTCACCTCTTCGCGAGCAAATGATTCGCTAGCCGTTACATTGTTTCGAGGCTCAATAGAGCGCCGATAGGAGGAGGTGCGTGCGCATTCCTATTTCGAGTTTCGAGGCTTTAGTCGTTGTATCGTGGCTGTATCGATTCACCCCCACTAGCATTTCGTGGAGCGTGGTGGGGTAGCCGGCAGTTAGCCCATTGTGCACGAGGCAAATTTTTCTAAGCTAGAGGAACACTTTGGCGATCCTAAATAAACACTGAACTGACCCTTAACTGCTGTTTATTAAAATATATATTAATAACATAAGCTACATCTAGTAATTCCATTGCAAAAATTTCAGAATCCTAAGCATTAACTAAGTAAACAGAATTCTATATAAAATGAAGATGAGACATCTGTAAGATTGAAACGCAGTTCCCGAATTCGAATATAAAAATACACTAAAAATCGATCAAAATCCCACTCATTAAATAAAAACTTCTATTTTCCCTAAATACATTACAAAACATCTACTTAAACCCTATTTTCCCTGCCCAAAATCTCCAATCACCGTTTCCACGTGAAACACAAAATTTCGACGAGTGTAACATGGACTCGTACAGGCCACCCCCACCACGACCCCAGCCACCCCCTCCCAGGCGCACATAAGATCACCCCTAAAACCCCATCGACTGGGGGGTAAATTCGTAGTTCAAAGCGTGCCCGCGAGATGCCGCCAGGATTCGCTTTCCAGGATGGAACGCAGCGTCGCGACGCCCCTACGTTGATAAGGTGGGAATCTCGCCGAGGGATGACAGCGCGTTGCGCGTCGGTTCGCGAGGACGCATGGTCGGCGGTTGCGCTCGGTATCTGCTCGAAATCTCCGCGCGTTCCGTGGCACACGTGAGATCGAACGCGGAAAAAAGGGTGGGAACCGACGACACGCGGCCAGAGGGTGGCGTGCGAGGGGCGGCGGGAAAAAATAATACTCACGCCACGTACGACAGTACAGTAATTTTCAGAGCAATCGTGCTCGGCTTGCTTGCGGCAGGGTAAGCGTGACTGGAGGCGATAGCATCGAGATCCCGCCGGGCGGATAAGCAGCCGCCAGCCAGGCCGTTTTATTTTCTAGTTTAAAATGTAAAATAACGGGAATTTCGCAAATTACACCTGGCTGCGTTATTTGTACAAAGTAATGCGGCGTGCGTGCCTTGTCCTTTCCTCTGTCTTCGCTCGCGGTCCTGCATCCTTCAACCCTTCTCGTTCTTTCGTACGCCCGACGCGGATTCAGGCCTCTTTCGGAATTCCAGCACCGAGCACGATACCATTATTTTTCAGATTGGAATTAATGCAGGGAGTCGGATTCTAGTACGACTCGGCACGAAAGCGGGGAAACGCGCCCGCGTCTCGCTCGCCTACGACTCTTTGCTAGAAGTTGGCTAAATTATGTCGTAGCCTCCTCGTTTCGTGTCATGCGAATGAATCACATTTAATTTGCACGCTTTCTTCAAATGACGGCCAGGGATTTCTTGTGCTGGTACGGTCGAATATGAACGAGGTTAGTTACTTAGAAATATAAATTGTTGACAATTTAAAAATGTGTTGGATGAATATTATTATTGATGCAATGAAATATTTATTTGGAACATTCGTTCATCGTTGAAATTACCGCGGGGCAGTTTTTCTTCACTTTAATCTGTTATGTATACAGGATGTTCGGAATCATTTTACTTCCATTAGCAGGAATGCATTTCTGAGTTCTGCTGGTCACACTCCTGATAATAATGGCTGGTCTGCCAATGTTGCTCTAGATATGAATACAAACGCTTCCTTTATTTTCGTTTTCAAGTCGTTTAGATTTTTCGGCGGTGTAGTATACATAATCTCTAGTATGTCTCCACAAAAAAAATCTAATTTTTCTAATCTAGTTCCGATCTATTTATTGTGAAACATATTCAAAAAATATTACGAGATGTTAAATCAATTTTTTTTATTTCTGACCTAGTGCAATCCTGAAAGCCATAATATACTATACGGTTGATCTCGTTTTAATGCACGCTTTTATGTGATACAAAAACGTATGCAGCAGTCCATTTAAAAAAAAGTCACCTTCGATTTTCGAAAAATATTGAAACTACATAAAATTGAGATACGTTCTCACGTTGTCAGTGAAATATACTGCAAATTTTTATTCTTCCATTTTTTTCTAATGTACTTGAATCTTGACAGGCTATATTATTAATCTTTAATGAAAAAATTTCTGAATCTTTATGCAAATTGTACTTTGAAGATGGAGTAAAATTTTCTCCTGTTATAACACAAGAACTTAATACAGTATAGTGTATTATATAAATTAGAGTTTTAATTTGCAATATAGTTTATATAAACATAACATCAGCCATTATTAGACATATAAAAATAAACAATTCTCCTACTTAAACTCATTTTTTAGTTAAAAGTACTTTATATGTTTATTATTTCCCTTTTAAAGTAGTGTGCATTAAAATACTATACTGTCGTAATTTTCCCCTTAAGGGATAATGACACATTACACAAAAGCTGTAAAACTGCCTATTACTTGAAAACAAGAACAATCGTTTGTACAAACTAATTATCGTTATACCCTCAAACTTATATCTACATCTTTTAGAATATTTTATACAACTTCCTATAATCATTCCTTTTTCTCTAATACACACTAAGCAGAAACTTCAAAAGTCTTGTTCATATTTGAACAGTCTAGCATTTCCCTTTCTTCATTCCTAATATATTAGTTATGATCTAGCTATGCTAAAATTGTTACATAATATTATTTGAAGATATCCTAACTGATGGAACGCTGATTACGTGAATTATTTTCATGTTAACGTCGTGGTTGGATACAGGGTTGGACAGGCGTAAGGTTTTAAAGGAGAATTTAATATGAGAGTAACAAGATCTGACTTCATCGTGGGTCTCGTGGATCGGTTTACAACCCTTTGATAATCGGACACCGCGAAACTATTGCACCCCCTAACTGCGTCAAGTTGGCCGAGGTAAAATTAATGCGTTGATTTAAAACGAATATAACTTGCGTCGTATATTCAGGATTTTGATTGATTTTCAATGCGTATTTAAATTAATTGAAAAACAAACATTAGAATCCTGGTACGCGTATCCACATATTCGTCAGTAATTTATTTTTGGATGTAATCGGTGTCACTTTACAGCATCCAAGCAATGTCCTGCTAAAATTCGAATCTTCAAAAAGCACTGCAAAGATTACGAGTACTCATACATTTTAAAACGCATTAATTATAAAATAAATCAATAACGTCAGCGTAAGTGCACTGACACTTCAATTCCTTTTATCATTTAGTCCATACGCTCGCACAGAATAATCAGAAATTGCTTTTAATCTCCTTCGAGTATAAAATATTATTCACGAATGAAAAAAAATAGCAAAAAGCAAAGCCCCGGGTGAAATTAATTAACCCCACTCTTCCAATTAATCCCAAAGTATAATTAAAAATAAACACTCGCCGTTGAATTTTAAACGTTCCCCGCGCGTTCCAGTTGGCCGACATTAAAAATCAATATCTGTCGTACGACGTTACCTTCGTTAAAATAAACATCGATACTGGTCGCGGGGGGTGGGGACGGTGCATCCGTGGCCTAACTCGAAAATATCGATGCCGGCGTGTTATTTTTCACAAAGAGCACCTCAAACATTTCCGTTTGGTTGACAACGGCTGCCCGGCGGGTGTTTGCGCTGTGCCACTGGTCTCACAGTGCACTCGGCGGCCGGCTCTGTGGCAATCAAAGTCCGCGGATAGGGTCGATCTGACGGCAGCTTGTGAAATTCAGGTCTGTGAAATATTTTACACGTTTTTCCCTCCCCCGCTGTAACACGTGGCCGTGCACACTGTAGACGTAGCGCGCAGCATATGGGGAATCGGTGACGTGGACCCTATGTACGCGCACCCCTCGTCTCGTGTATGGGCGAAATGAGAAAAGCGACAACACGATCGGTCAGCAAGCCTACGAGGTGTCGCGCGAGCCTCTTGTGCGTGCTTCACGCGATACCGTCCCCACCAGTTTTCGTGAAAAACCCCGTTAAGTTATTCATTCCTGTTAACAGCCGGATAGAGAGATCGTTTAGGTCAGATCACTTCGTCATTCGTGGTGATGTGACTCACTTCCCAAGGACTTTCTTGATGGGGGCTGGGGGATGTTGAGATATGAGGAGAGATCATGGCAATCGATTGTATTCTAGGTAACTTTCGACAACGTTGTGATTTTGTTAGAGTTGAACGTGATCCTGATATTAGAGAAAATGGGGCGAAGTTGTTACTGAATTGTAATGAATAAAATGGGTGGAATTGTTGGACTAAATTAGCATCTCATTGTTCTGACAAAGTTATGTTACAGATTATAGAGTGTCTACTTGCAATTGTAACATATTCTAAGTACAATTCCCCAGCAACCATATAGAATTTAGTTTACTAGTTATTTATATGAATGAATAAAACTTAATCTACTAATTAACGATCTAAAACTATTGAATCTTTAACTTTGCACTTTCAATTTCTGGAGTTAGTCAGAACCATTGTAGGTGTTGTAATATTAATTAATATTTTAAAAGTCTAGAAAATTATAACTTCCAAAATGAAAGATTAAAATTTGGTTCCCCCTTATAATGTTTATCGATTGAAGAATTCGATTTGTGACATTGATCACCTCTCTGTAAGTAACCTCTTATTCTTATTTTACTTCCAGTCAAACTCGTACCATTCGTCTTCTTTGTTCCCAAGAATCTCTCGACTCCTTTTTGCTATCATCATTAGGTAAAAAATCATATTTGTACGTGCAAATCTTCTCGGTGCTTCCTTCGTCTGACATTGAGACACCCTAGTTCCCATTCCTTTCCATTAAGGCTGACTGCTTAATCAAATTAACATACAAATATTCACTTTGTCAAGGCGACGGTGCGCCGTTGAACGTCTCGGTGCGCTGGTATATGCGCTGCACGGCTATTCAATTTCGAGGGTTAGCCTTGCTCCCGTGTATTAAATCCGCGAGCAAGACGTTCCTGCACACCGAATTGTGGCAAACGAGATATTGCGAGGGGAATCGGACCGCAGTGTATTCTGCCGAAAATGGGATTTTGAAGAATGAAGTCTTTGGCGCGTGCTGCCGTCAAATTTTTAGCATCGTGGCGCTATGAATGACACCAAATGGTGATTCATTTTAACATTCACGCAGTACTTAATATATTGTTGTTCATTTAATTTCTATAATACATACTTTCGTCACGTCACTAAGGAAACATAATAGTGTGCAGGATATTCGTTAAGTGTTAGGGCAATTTAGAAGATGATTACTTCAGATGATACGTTATGGAGAAAATAATATATTTCTTCATAAGAAACCTTAATTTAGAGGAAAATAATATGGAGAACTTGTTGCTATAACATGCAGTTGATATTATAATTTTCATTAATATTTAATTAATTAAAATAAAGCTATTCTAAAATCAATGCCTGTTTTCATCATGTAGGAAGGGTTAAAGGGTACTAAAGAAACACTGAGTACAGGACGTTTCAGGTTCTCTAATTTATAGTATAAACATTATTCTCACGAAAGGAGAGAATTTTAATCATTTTCTTGGACTCAAACATCAGTTTATTTAAAACCATCAAGTGTTGAGCAGTTCTGTATATTTTAAATCGCTGTTTAATGTCTTAAGATTGTTTTATTTCTAGCTAGAATAAAATAATTTAATGAAAAGATACCCCCAATCT
Source organism: Calliopsis andreniformis (assembly GCF_051401765.1). NCBI lineage: Eukaryota > Metazoa > Arthropoda > Insecta > Hymenoptera > Andrenidae > Calliopsis > Calliopsis andreniformis. The sequence continues at coordinate 8,331,747 of NC_135073.1, read as the reverse complement.
AAGAAACTATACTTAGTTGACATATGACTGACTCGTTCTACTTAAAATACTTACTACGTATTTCCCCCTTTTCTGTTGTCCAATCAATATAAACCGAATATACTTAAAATGTATATTATATAATTCTGGCAAAAGGTAATTAAAAAATTCGTTTTCGTTACCTGTAAATTTAAATTAAATCGTAAATTTAATTTTAATCTCTGTACCAACTCGGAACCTGTTACGTAGTTTGCACGTCATTCATGTCGCAGTAATACTTCCTTTAAATTTAGAGTTGAATCGTGCTTTGCTACTCCCCAAGCAATGTCATTTTTTCCTCCTTCTCGCCACATGCGAATCAAGCACCTGACCCACGTAGATGGTGAAATTTTCGGAAATTGTCGCCGGAGAAAAAGGAGCACGTACACAGCTTTAATGGCTGCAACAGAGGGGAAACGGTGTTTTTGCGAAACGTTTCCACCGGACAGCAGATATGAGTCGTATAAATCTGGAACGCTTGCGTTTAACGCACACCGCAAAGATGGATCGTGGGGGTAAAGTTTGCGCAATATGTGTGCGAAATATTACGAGATATCGGACTCTTAAGTGTTCCTTCATCTGTCTTTTACTTAACAAACCACAATATGCATGATGTTTCGAATGCCTAGTAGTATATTCATTTACTATTCTTCGTTAGCAATGTTATATAAAGAGAACAATATACGATAAAGTACTTAGGCCTTCGTGGTTGGACAGTAATTGATTATCGTGTGATTAGAATTACTCATTATTGAAATTAATCGTGACAATTGTGCATTAAAATTAGAATTTTCACAAGTACTCACGATATAAATAAATTGTAATTGTAAGTCATTATTATTATATTTATTAAATTATTTTGCCAGTAATCCTTAAAAAGATTTAATTCTTTGATTACAACAGTTACGATTACTTCTGTTAGATATTTATTGATCATGATTTTCAATTACTCGGCAATCATTGATTATTGAATTGATTTCGATGTCGCTGTTCTTTACCGAATATTTTATTCTAGTAAGGATATGTTCGTTATTATTCTCTAATTTCATTCAGTTACATAAAAATAGCAGTAACAGTAAAAGTATCATAAGGTACCTTTTTAACTTCTATAGATTTCAGTGTTTCAAAATTATATCCGCAATCAAAATTTAGTTTCCTTACAGACTTGGTCCATAATATGTAGTATCGTTCAGACTTCATACTATCTCACATTTCAGCAAACGATAACGAACCACAGCCAACCAGACATTCAGTTACTTTTTTGTGTATAAAAAAAATAGGAAAGGGACAATTCAAATTACATAAGGTCAGTCAGGCCTTTAAGACAGAAAAGGAATCTGTAACCAGCTGTCAGCACGAAAAAAATGAATAAATGGGGACGATTACGTCATCCCATGAAAAGGGTTCGTCATCCCATGAGAAGGGTTCGTCACGTTAGTTGAAACGGATGTAATGCCAACGCGATAGGGATGGAATATGGTAGGGTTATACAGCTATTTGCCGAAGGCGAGGAACGACGAGATGGAGAAGGGTATGAGAGCTTAACTTTGCCTCCTTATTTCCCAACAGACTTGCTTGCTCTGCCCTCTGCCCTCGCCCACCTTGCGAACATTCCTCTTCTTGCATCCCATCCCAGCGCTCTAGCACGCGGTCGTGCTACCCATCGTACTCTATGATTTACAACCACAGTGCTCATCTTGTAAACAGACACGGCCGCGCTGTCCGCGGTTCCCTCTTCCTGCTGACGTCCGTATTCATCCTTTTCTTCGGATATCGTTTCTCGAAATTCATCTTGTCCATATTCGACTCTGTATAAAGCACCCTCGAGGAGTTTTACTTCTGAAACCCTTTCGATGGCTTTCGAATTTTCATGGAAAGCTGTTGCCGCTAGTCTGTCTACATTTCTATACTTTGGATAAAACTAGAGTTATCCTTAAGGAGGGTTTAGGAAATGATTTCAGTAATGTGTAACGATTCTAAAAGTGATTAGATTGTAACAATATTCATTTTTCCTCTAATTATATAATTTCTGAAAATGATAGTATTATAGAATACATTCTTGTCGGGGTTTGAAATAATCGAAGATTTATCTAAAGTGAAAAAGTTTGCTGTATTTTAAGGCTCTGAAACATGTATAATTTGTAAATTCAAGAAATTCCTTTCTGAAGATGCTGAATGATATTGTTTTTGAACAATTTAAGTAGAACAAGTCGATACTTTGCAGTATTTTAAGTAGTATAAGTAAATCATATATTCGTTACCTGCAGTCTCCTACAGTTTACTTCAAAAGCAATTTTCTATACATCAGCAAAATTTTAACGAGTGTTATTTATCTAAAACGTTATAAATTGGTCAGAGAGAAGAATATTTCGGACAATTATTGATTAGAATGAAACGATGCGCGAATGTGGTTCAGAGCCCGCTTATTTGTTAAAGAATTTCATTAGAATCGTTTGGGGGGCCGTTAATTACACATCGTTATGGGAATATTGCATAATTAGCGGTAACGAGTGCGATGATCAATAACGTTAGCTAAATAGATAACTTTAATTGTCCCGTATTATTTGCCAGTAAATTCGATGCGAAATTACCATAGAAAGGCAGATCGTTACTATTTATACTGATGAAGACACAATTGTAGCTTTTTATGCTATTGAAGGAAAAATCGAAGACCGATTGCATTGGGAAATATCTCTGCAACATTGTACTGTCTGTTTCAAATAACGATGACAATTCAATATCTCTAAGTTTTCTACATACCTGAACAGTAGTTTTTAGCAATTTACATATTTACATATTTTTCACTCGAGCAGATAATGCTCGAAAATTTTTCTCTTGAGAATTGTCAATTATGTTTTATTATCCACTAAAACAGAACAAAATAGTCTGATTAATGATCATCAAAGATAACCACACAAAGCATACTAATATTTACTCTATTATTTACACAATACATGTATAGAGTATGCACAGTTTCAACAGCATGCTAATTAATAAACATTGATTGTACCAATTTCGTAACATCATCCTAGTACGATATAGTCTTCTAATATAATAAATATACCCAGCAGCAGCAATGAATTCTAACGATAAGTACCATTGATAATGTACCATTCAATCGATTCTCAGAAGAAAATGAACAGAATTTTTCTATCACAGTGATATATTCCATAGGATTGGACAAAAAGCTGGTCGTGCAACGAAAGCTAAGCATTTAAATGTATGCATTGCCCTACCGCGCAAAAGGCAGTCGTCGGGAAGCAGTATTTTAGTGGAGAGCACCTAGGCGCCAGGCCACTAGTTGCTAAGTGCAAATAGTCAGATACAGCGGAGGGCTTGGAGGTCCCAGACTTATTTCACGGTAGAACGAAGGTGGGATACTTCGGGACGCTGGGAATTCCGAATTCAAATCTGGGAATCCTTCCGCGAATCCATTGTTGAGTGACCCCCTCGCCGCCCCTCCTGCTCCGCCGTTGTCAACGTCGTGCTTAGCCCGTAGCTACATCTGTCTGCGTTCTCCCTAATGAATACGAGTCGCGTTCGCAACCGAGTTTTGCTGCAAATTAAACTGTTCAGTTATTCCATAAATAGTTCTTCAATTCGCGTACGCGCTTGGGAACGTTTCATTCACTGAGAGTAGCTCCTCTGTGCTCCATTGTTCCGACATACGCGAAATTTCGGTGCCGCTCCTATGGCAACTCGTTATTTAGGTTATATTGTCCTCGTTGCGGCGCGGTATAATGTTCTTATTTGTAATAATGTTGGTTTTGCTTGCGGCTAATTGTTGGGAACCGCTTACCTCGGCCTATTTACGAAGTTATATTCCTCAATTGAGTTGGAAATTTAGAGTAATTGTTAAGAACGAGATGTTTGAAGAAGCTATTGAACGAATTATTAACGTTGCAGTTATTTAATTCTTTTGTTACGAGTTCGAAGTTGTTTTATTTGCTCGAGACTGCAGATGTTACACATTGACTGCGTGAATATCTAATTAAAATGCTTTAAACCGCAATACATTTTTTATAAGTGGGGTTCAATAAGTTCTGATTGAGAATTTACGTGCTCATAGAAAAATAAATTTATTTATTTATTTTTATGGAAGCTTATGCAACCAGTTTTATTAAAATAAGCTGTATTCTAAACACGGACTGTATAATTAAAATATAAAATTGACAGTAAAATTTACTATACAACTTATCAGAAATACTGATATTTAAGATTTTGTTCATTGCACAATATCTGATATCTAAGCAAATATAACTCGATATTCGATATATTAAAATAGTACATTTGATATTGAATGCTAGACCACGAGAGAATTGGAAACCCCATTTATGAAAACTGTGTTGTCATTGAAGAATTTTCCCTAATTCCTTACGAAAATTGAAATTCAAATATTTTTTTCAAGATGCAAAATATATGTTTGTAAAATTCGGAGAAAATTAAACGAATATTGCAAGCCAGCACAAGTAAACATAAAAGATAACAAATTAGAGATTCTAATATTGTTGTCGTTTAACTGTTTATCTCTAACAATGTGAAGAATGCAAAGGGAGTCTCGTTGCACATTTTTTGAACGTAATGCGAATTGGAGATGCACAGGTTATAATTAAATTCGAGACCGTATGGGATCAAACGAACTCGAGGCGACGATCGGATTTTTCGGGGTATCGTAACTTTTAAAGGCAAAGCCACCCCCATCACACAGTATCGTTGCTCAATGAAAAGCGACACCGTGCATCGAATTTCACGGCAGATTTTGCGTATGAATCGTTTTCAACTCACAGATAGTTCTATCGATGATTCTTCGATGTCGTCGCGTAATCTAATCACCTAGATAAAATCAAGGATTCCGATGCACAAAGGGAGGGAGTTCCGAACTAGAAAGAATTAAAAAACTAAAGGGAACGTATTGAAAAAGCGTACAATTCATTAATTATAAAAGAAATTATTTTAGTTAATAGAATATAATTACAGTAATAAATCTATTTGCACATATTCTAAAAAATGCACTTAATTATTTAAGGAAGTAAAGTAGTATGTCTAGTTTGTGTAATAATGGTTCAAGTTCATGTATGTCTACTGGTTTATCTATTTATTGATCTAATATTACAGTTTGATTATATAAGTAACATATAATTTTGATTAAATATTACGTAACGAGACTACATAATTTAGTTGATTCATTACATATGATCCCCTTACTCAAGACGAAAATATATAAAATATACAACAATAACACTATAATCAATAAGAAATAGGATCAAATTGCACTAACTATCATGACATTTCTGTCAAAAATCAAGCCGTCATAAATCAAACAGAAATAGAAGTAGAATCCCAAATTGGCTAGAGTTAAGCAAGGCAATAACTTAAAATGCCAACTGGGTGGAACCTCGCGTGAAACAACACCCGTTTTAATACCGCGAGAAACATTTATTAACCGAAAATGTGGCCCGGTATTGTACGTTTATTAGAGCGTGCGACATGACATCGCGCGATTAGTTTTTGATCCATGATATGCATCGTCTGGATAGCGCGGCCAAAGACGAAAGAAAAGAGAAACGAATCGATCTGAATAGCCGACAGCCGGACGTTTAATCTACCATTTTAGCCCGGCACGACAGGTTCGCTCGTTTCTCACTGCCATTTTGTAGACAGTGACAAAAACTTTATAGCGCGGAGTTAAACCGGAGCACGTAGATGCCAGAGCAGGCACAGAGGGGGGCGTCCGAGGTAGGGGTAGGTGCGAATAGAGGAGATTACATTCGTGGCAAAACTCCACTGCAGGAGACGTTTTCATATTTGTTTAGAAGGTTGGATATTAATAGATGGAGTTACGTGTAATGTTGCGCCATAAGCGAAATATTAGGGAAATCCGCCGACGGTTTTTTCCCATCTACTCCATTTTCTAAACGAAACGATATTTGTCCCCATGAATATGAACGTCCCTGTCCGGGACTTCTAACAGATGCTTTTGTTAAATAAAATTTGAGAAGCAGCACGCTGGTGCCTGGCGAAGGTAATTGTGTTGCGTGCTTTGCGCTGTCGTTTGTTCGACCCGCGAAATAGTTCCCGTTTTCCCGCGCTTATTACCCGAGCCATGGGAAGCATGGAACTATGAAGGTAGTGTGGGGTCATATTTTTTATCATTTGCAATACAGGTGAATTTTCTAGGCTTACTTTGATACCTTGCTCAGGATATACATATTGAAGCTTGTACAGGAGGAATGTTGGCTGACATGCTGGGTAAGATAAAATCAAATTAAAGTTTAATGTAATCGATGAAGCCTCCCTAGGAATAACACAGAAATGAGAGAGGATCGAGAGAACGATCTAGACTTCGAATTAAGAGGGAATATATTAAAGCGAAGAAGAGAATTGAACGAGATTGGCATTTGATTTCATTCTTTTTTAATGTCTTCATTCGATGCTTACGTTAACTCTATCAATGTAAAAATTGATAATGCTCATTAAATTCACTTTCTTCAGGTATTTTTATTCTGTGGTTACCTAAACCCTGTGATTGTAAAGATTAGAAATACTAATTAAATTTACCTTCTCTAGACAGCTTCATTTGATAATGGTATAGTACTTAAACCCTGCGAGTTTAAAGATTAGAAATGTGAATGAAATTCATCGGTGAATGCTAATGAAAAATGAAAGATTAACATTAGGGGTCTAAATAGGACAGGGTACATACAAAATAGAAATAACAGAAGTGATTTATTTAAAATTTGAGCAAAACTTATCAATTGCCCAGAATGACCAATGGTCAAGCAATCCACTGGTTGAGGTGAACCAGCTGTCCAGTGCGACCCAGGAAGTTCCTTTAGAGTCCAGAGGACTCTAGGGCTATCCTCAGCCGCTGGAGATCCCAGAGCGAATGAGAAATTCATCGTCCTGCAGAGGTATTTATACCGCTGGGCGAGAGGGGTGGGAACCAATGAAACATGTTCTTCGATCGATTAAAATTACGAAATTAACTGAACGAATAAAAATTTGAGCAAAATCGATGTTTCTGATCAAATAATGATGGCAATAAGAATTTTTGCTGCCTGTACTGTTAGTAATAATTTCACGCAACGTTTTATGCAGATTGTTAACAATCTTTATTGTTACAAACATGATTGTTAACAATTCCATTATAATTGTTAAGGATACGTATGATCATTGGTCATCCTTGATTATTGGCAAACTTTTTCCCAATTTTAAATTTAACTCTACTTGTACCACTATTTTATTTTTACTCTGCGTCACCCCCTACCATATTGTAGAATGTTGAATGTTAATATTTTCCTTCCTTATCAACATTTACATACATGCGTACATAACAAATAAAAGCGTCGTATCTATCGGCGTATCTATCTTTCTGAATTTATCGCGTACCTAAATCCTTTAACCCCTTTTTTAGATACCTACGTCCATATAAACGCAAATACCGTAACAAACACGAGATATAAAGTCTAATCCCAAAATAAACATGAATCCAGCTCAGTGGCTCATAACGTACTCGCCAAAAGACTGAAATTACGAGTCTGTGATAGCAGCCATCAGACTGTTAATATTTTCCGCCATTCGGTTTAAGCCGACCCCACATAGCCTCGCGTCGAGGTAGAAAATTCAGCCAGTCAGAAGTTTCGAGTCTGAAGTCAATTTGAAAAGTTAATTTCGCGAAATAAAAGAAGCATTCGTTTACCAGGGAAACTTTTCATTAGCCGTAAGATTCGATACATAACACCACTCCGTTTTCATGCGGTACAGAGGTGGTGCCGATACTTCGATACCCCAATATACTTTCCTGGCTGGCTGCCGTTTCAAGGCAGCGATACTCGGACGAACGAGTGGAGGGCGTTAAACGGAACCATTACCCCAACCCTTCGCCATTATTGCTCATTTATCGGCGAAAGCCCGGCGAAACTATTGGCCATAGGCTCGGCGCGACACGATACACTCTCCCCCTTCTCTGCCGTAACAGGTCTTACCACCCTGCCGTCAAGAAAGTCTTTCTTTTGCTCTGTTTGGCATTTGCCACGCGCTATTTCTATTATCACGTAATCGCGAGCACCTTCTCGTGGACGTTTTATGAACGTTTTGGGAACAGTGCAGGAACTGACATTTATAAGAAATATATCAATTCTACTTTTGGCAGTGATTTGATGCAGCAGTGTTAGATATGATTTGTGAGAATAATTTTCTATTTATTTCTCGTGGAAAACTGTTGAGAAGTTGTTTCAAGAGTTTGTGCACGATTTCGTTTTGCTTTGAGAATTACTGGGACTCATTTAAGGCTTGTAAATGCATTTTATATGCGAAGCTATTAATCACTTTCAATACCTTCTAGAAAATTAGTCGGGCTACCGTTACGATTATTATTTCATAGCAATAAATTACATTTGAGACAAGGAGCAAAAAAGAGTTAAATAGTGCCGATGCCATAATTCAAACGTTGTTCCTCCAATGCACTGTAATTAAGTCTCTTATATGCGTTTTAAATGATAAATGTTGACGTAAATATAACAAATGTTTGATCGATATCTGAATGAACAGGGAATAGTGAATTCACGCCTGCACTGATTTTCTAATTGGTCGCAATTAATGTTCATAGCCACGCAAGTATACCATAATGCGTACAAATGAAGAAGCATAGTGTATTTAGGTTAGCAAATTTGTTTATTCGAATCAGATAAAACACACTTCTCGGTAAGGAGAAGAAATTAACAATCTTCTTATAAATAATTTATCGTTGAGTTATTAAATAAGGTTGAAATTGGAATACCTTACATGTATAAATACAAATCTTGTACTTGCATTATATATACGTAAGTGCAACTTTGTAATGCAAATTTAATATTGTAGTTGTATACATTATGCTATGTATTTTTTTGTTTTATATTAATGTGAACATGTAAGAAAGTTCGTGGAATGAACGTATTTGTTCTGCTTACTGCAAAAAAGTTCTCACGTGCTCTAATTTACAGACTAATTATTTTTAAGCAAGAAAAAAGACACTTGTAAGAAGATTTACATGTAGAAAAATTATTTCAAATAAGCGAAATGTGCACAATTCTGTCAGTATTTTGGAAGAGTTTTTGAAAGAATTATATAGCACCATGCTATATGTAATATTGCATTACCATGTTCAAGTATGTATAACAAGATTTAAACCAAATATTTATCAAACATTCTAAAAATGTCGACAATTCAATTTCACAAACAACAGAACATCTCGAAGGAGGGATAAAATACAGCCGAGTAACTTCTATAAAATGTCGACTGTTTATTTAGGTAAATGAATCTTCCAGGCTCGTCTGAGGAGTTCCGACTAGCCGAGATGCGACACGATTCTCCTCATCCGGTACCTTTCAGAGCCATTGAAACGCAACCTGTAGCACCGAAACCGATTTCACGATCAGAACATTCGAAAACTCGTGCTTGTAAGCGCGATCAAGGGGGATTACAGGAGTTCAGTAGTATTTCTGCGCTGCGAGAGGGTGTAACGCTCGGATTGCGTGCTCCACTCGACATGGCGCGATAAACGTTCGAATACGCGTAAACCTGGCCTCCTCCCGATCCAACCGCCTCACCCCCGCGAAGTTTACGTCTTCATGCAAACGATGTCACGTTCCTCGCGCTCGAATCAATTTTCGTTAGCAAGCACGAGCCCTAGCGCGAAAAATAGTTTCGAGCGGGATTAACAGACTCGTTCCTCAATTGTTGCTTCGAGATCGAGGCGTCGCATTGCGACAGTCGAAGAAAATTTCTGGCAAATTATTTTCTAATTGTTCCAACAACTGGTCCTAGAAATTTTAGTTTTACACTCTTTGGAATATTTCGATACATTTTTTTTTTTTTTTTGGTTGGTGAGATAAGGGAATAAAACGAATGTTTACGACTTTGTGGATCTCGATCTGTAAATTTGTGGGCAAAGTGAAATTAATGAGGTAGTATTGAAACTTGGTGGAAGTACTATTTCATTCAGTGCCTATATTACTGACATCCATGTTCATGTTTTATGTACATTGAATATTTATTCTGACTTAAAATTATCAATTTTCCTAAATATGGAAAATAAAAGTTGGTGAATTACAGCTTCTGCTGGCTTCCTCAAAAATTTAATTTTTAGTTACAAAGAGTTAATGATATCGAAATACAGGTGTATTGCTGATTGTAAGTAATGATCCTTAATGAGAAGAATCTTTGTCACATGATAAGATTTTATAAAAAATGTACAACTTATTCGAAATTTTTAGCGAACACTATGAGCAAATCGCAGAATTCATGTTCACAAAGTCTTAGGAACTGAGGTAATAAATTAAATACAATCGTATGGTCGTACCATTCAAGAACAATTACTCTATACGCGACAATTAGGCGAAGCATTTATTACCAGTAATCCTAACAGCACCATCTCGTACAGACCGAAAGAATTCCGTGGAATGTTGTATGACAGTCGTATCCATAAACGAGGAAAGTTATGCGGCATTTTATGCCATCTTGTGGGAGTTTGTAACTTGGCGCGTATGTAGCAACATACTTGTACGATCCGCGACACGCACGTTCACGGGAATATTAGCGCACGCAAGCTCACGGACAGGCAGGGTAGTATGTAAGTATGGACACACCGGTACGTAGGGCCGATAATTAACAAATATGCTAATCAGGCGAATAGAAAAGGAGGGGCCTATAATTAGCTCGGGGGCGCGATACAACGGTTACGTTAATTATTCAGGCCTTGTTCTTTACGACCCCGCGACCAACTGTAATTAATTTTCGAATGACGTGACTGCAAGGAGGTTGCATCTATTAGCGTTGTCGAGCTACCGGGTGACTTATGCGTCTGACAGGTGGTATGTTTCCCAAGATGTCGATATCCGATCACGATGATCCACGATTCATTGCTGACGGACTCTGATACACTAACAGCCTTGCTACTTCTTGGCGGACTCGGTGCTGGCCACTGTGCTCTCTAACGTTTCAGGTTTTAGTGGAGAAGAATTTTTGGAGATTATAGACTTGGCAGAGATTCCCATCGGGGAGATGAAGAAGTGTACATAATGTAGGACGGCTTTCTTCGATTTGGTCCTCGATTTTTATTGATAGGTTAAACTCAGCCAATGGAGAGTCTACTTGGACGGTTTTGAAACAGGGTGTATTTAAGTCGAACGGCAGAAAGGGTTGTTAGTCTTCTAGCACGAGAGGTTTAGGTGCTGTCTGTTGCAGTTACTTGTCGATTCTTGTCTTCTATTCTTTATTTTCCTGAGAGTCTCATTTTTTAAAGATTTCAGTCAAAATAATTGATTTAGCTAGTTTACAAGATGTAACTTAGATGTAACTTAGATGTAACTTAGATGAGAATTTTCATTTATTCCAACGTTGAAGTCAGAGTGTTTCTCAAAGAGAACTACTGTTCACAGTTAATTTAATAATTTCGTAATTTCGTGGGATTATTATTTTAAATGCGGATTACGTCAATTCGTAATGTGCTGTACTAAAGTTCAGCTGACGTTTATTACGGAATAAATAACCATAAGCATTGCTTTATCTACTGACACTATGTAATCTCCAACAACGTTTAGGCATAATGTTCACACAGTACATTAACCATGACTTATATGTATGAAATGTATACACTGTGTCTACTGATATACTGTATACCTGTCTACGGGGTAGTTTGTACTAGGTACAAAATATGTAGGTACACGTGCACCTTTACATATTAAACCTTAATGCCTTCTATAATAGCGTTAAGGATCTCAAAACTTTCACGTGTGAAGGACTTCACAGTCTTTTAGCTGTATTAGAACTTCGTTAACGCTAATACTAAAACGGTCATAATAACGGAGAGGGTTAATTATTATGCACAATTTATACTGCAAAAATACTATATCTATTTCAATAAACCTAAAAAGATATTAATCATTGCTTCCTTAGTTACTTTTCTGAAGAGTTGTTATTTTCCTTAATGTAACAAAAAGTGGTATGTTACGGAAAATGGAAAATAAAATACACTCAATTTAGTATTGAAAATCTTGTCTGAAATGTTGAATAATATTTCCTTGTAGGTTCTATGAAACATAGAATTTTGAAAAAGTACTTACTTAATAAAATAACATTATTTGGTAGAGTACAAATTCAAAAACAGAAAAAGAGATCATATTTTACATAAATTCACACAAATATCATAAACACTAAAAACTATTTTACATTCACTTTTCACGTGGAAGCTGTAAAACTCAGTGTCCAATATCGTAATAAAAATGGGAATCTAATATTTAATTGGAGCACTCATTTGCATTATAAGTACGCGAGTTATTAATTCTCGAACATGTAGACAGGATAAATCCATTACAGAATTTTTCTGTTCACTTTAACCGCGGTCGATACTTTTCGATTAACTTCACGTGAAATGGAAGCCTGGGGGCAGCTAATGGTTCCTCCCTTCTGCCGAGCATAGACTCATAAAAAACGTGTGTACGATGGCTGATTTGTAGAGACTAGCTAAATATGGGTTCGCAGGAGTGGCTGGGAAAAAATTAGGGTCCAGCATGGACCGCACGAACAGACGATTAGTCGAAACTTAATTACGCGTAAATAAAACGCAGCTTCCTCTGAGTTAACCAATCTTCTGGCCAATCTTCTTGTTTATCAATTGTCTTGGTTATCAAGCATGATAAAAACGAGTTAACTAGCTTCTTTAATACTCTTTTTACGAAATGCCTCAGCTACGCGTATTAAATAATCTTTTCTTTATTTCGTTTTGTATCATCAGAATTTAGTTATAGTGAATTTCTTTTACAATAATTGTAATCAATGGCTATGGTTCTACTTGCAGCTAATAAATATGTAAAATGTACATGTTATTTGCATAGATGTATTTCCTATGGTAATATTTTGTCGTGAATACGCTTGTTTTCATTAAAACTAGCAGCTACATTTTTTGTGATCATCATTTCCGGTAGTATTCCCTATCGTTATTTCGAAATACATGGATGACCTGTTAGCAAAGTAATCTGTGACGTATTTGTGCGAAAAACAACGCAATCGACGAAAGGACGAACACACGTGAGAGAACTACCGCTAATGATAACAAATTCGATTGTCGCGTTAATCGAAATGCACGCGAGTTTTAACAATATACTCATTAATACTAATGCCACATTAACGGGTGCAGGGATAATTTAGCGTGGACAAACGAAAGCACGATTCCATGATTCACTTAGTAATAATTATCGGAGATACTTAATTATTTGAAAGACCGAACTCGAGACGTGAGATATATGAAAGTGACAGACATGTCTAAAGATATAAATGCTCAAAAATTAATGAGACGTTCTAAATTCATACAACTGTCTTAAGTAAGTAGTGTATGATTTTTCCATTTTTCAGATTTAAAGAGTTGCATTTTTCTCCAAATTGTACAGAAAAATGTATAAAATAGTAGAAATAAATTTATTAGGAATCTCAATAGTATATATATATATATTCTTAGGAGAATTATTTACTTGCTTTCCTTTCAGACTAATCGATTTTAAAGCAAAGTGATAAAGGGGCTACTTGTATTAAAATCTCGTAATAACCTACAGTTAATTTTAGTTAATAATTATACCTCATGCATATTGATAATCCATAAGAGAATAGATTTGTCTAAGTGGTTTCAGAAATCAGTAGGATAATGTCACAGAAAGTCGCTGTAATCCCAATTTCATGTTTTAATCAGTTGCAGCAAGTAATTGCATTAATTCTGTCAGTAATTTATTCGAATAGTTAGCCTGCAGGATTGAGTGTTACCGAATCATTGGTTGGCATCGATCGACTTTTCATGACCTCTTCCAATTGGGGTTTCATGCACTCGACATTCGTCAATGTCCTTTATCAACGTCACGTCGCGCAGTAGAGCATTGGTCTGATTAGTTTTCGTATTTACTACTTGGAGTCGCTGTCCCGCAGCTCACTTATTAGGATGCTTTCCACTTGAGTGTCACTATTGACCTACTTCTTCTTCTAAACTGAGAAAACAGAATTATTGGGAATTCTGGCAGTATTAAGTACTTAAATTATTGCACAATGAATAATTTTATCATCACAAGTAATTTGCAATGATAGAGAATAGTATTATTAAAATAAATTAAAGGATATTGAAGAATACTAACAATTTCAATCAATTTTTATTTTTTATTTTCCTAACTAAAATAATAGTAACATTAATATTAATTAGAATTCTTTAAATCAGGTTTTTTCAAACCATATTAATTGTTACACGTAATTAATAATGTATTTAATAATAACTGTTTAATAGCCACATCTGCAATTTTAAATTCAATATTTTTTGAGCTTCTAATGATTTATTCCAAATAATTATATTGCTGATAAAAGATATTGCTCCTGCTTGGTTTAGAAATTATTTACATTTTTGACTTTGTCATAAAGCATTTTGATTGAAAGCTTAATAAATGTAGACAGCTCACCGAAATTACATTGATGTATATAGAACCAAATTACAGTTAGCTGTAGTCAGAACGTGCCTCGAGAGCAATATCATTCCCAGATATAGGAATTCTATATCTTCGTGTTAAATTATACGACACGAATAAGGGGAGTCCCTCTCCCTTTTCTCTCACACCTATAAATTTTAGCTTCAGCAATGCACGTCGTTTTCAGATACGATATAACTACATCCTTCTGATTTCAGAGCTAAATCGTAAGCTCGTATATCATACTCGCATTCCAATCTCCTTCCATCTATTCTCCTGCGTCTCTTCTTCGAAGGGGTTCCTACCTGATAATTCTCACGCTGACAGCGATTAACGAAGTTGTGCCCGATATCCTTTTCCCTTCAAGGAGCACGATCGTATCTATGGTATAGCGCTATTTATAGTCGATGCATTCACAAACTAATATCAATTGCCATAAATCTTGCGCCTCGAAACAAAAACCCTTTTGTACGTCAACGTCGTATCTTTCTACGAGCTTGAATCGGTTTACTTATTCCTTGTATAAATACTATTTATGGGTATATAAGTAGAGAGACCTGAAGAAAGTAATCTCAGACAGTTGATTGAAGTCTCGTGGACCTGAGTGAATAATAATACGAAATAAGTTAGTGTAATTACGTCTTTTCTAATGTTGACAAAGAGCTTTGCATACCCATTGTTAGATTTACAACTTGATTACATGACTTGGACAGAAGATCGACAGTTGGGAAGCCACCTAGCTAACTTGTTGGCAACTAGAGCGGTCGTGTTTGGTCAGAGAACAAAAGTTTTCGCGTTTACGAGCGGCGACAGTGGGTTATTTGTTTCTACGTATGTTCTGTCTGCAACAACTGTCTTGGTTTAATATAATCATTACGGCGGATGTGTTAATATCGAAATTGCTTCGTTAACGTTATATCGTTGCGGTTACAGCTACTTTAACGGCCAACTTCCCCCAAACACATATCAACTTTCTTGACTTCAATAACGACCAACGAGTTAATCTATTCTGACTGGCTAATATTCAGAAGCTGAGAGTCTCTGATTTTATTAATATGCAAAAGCAGGATTTAAATTTACGATTCATTTTCCTCAAAACAAAGGGCATTAATTTATGTGTAATATTATGCAACATAGCGAAAACATTTACATTTTACGTTTATATACATTTTCAAAAATAAAATTAGGTATCTGATTTTATACATATTTCTGCATTACATCGATCTTATTAACATTCATTTGCGAACTGGTCCTGCGTTTCACTGCACGTTGTTTTTGTTATCTGCAAGTCTTTTCATCAGATTTCACGATAACCGAATTGAATTAATTACTGCACACATTTAACGAAATCCAGTATTATAATACAGATCGTGTTGAAGAATACGTGCCGCATTTAAAAACTACAAGCGGTAGGCATTTAAAATGATTTTAATTAAATTGGCGATTAACGATATCCGTGTCATAAAAGTTTTGCGTTTGACAAACTTTAAAGTATTCCACGTTTTTATATTATTACTTTCCACATAAAAGTTATTTAAGTCTGCAAATGTGCTAAGTAAATAATGTTCATTCTTTCAATTTTATGAAGTCCAATATTTCTGCAATATTTGACAAAAAGTTAATAAAAGAACATGGAATTCACATACCGAAAATAAATTCAGACTTAAGAATGTAGGAAACGATAAATGGTACTTACATTTAACAAAGCCTTCCTGTCATCAACTGTTTCCACAATAAACAGAATTTTCTAGATTTCAAAACCGTGCTACTTGTCAGCCTGCAGACTCATTTGCATATACAAACGTCTACTCCCCACACTTTCTGCAGCATTTTACCCTGCAGAGCTCACGAGTCTTGCATTTAATTCCCAAAATTCGTAACACATCATCGATTCAAAACACATTTGGGCCAAAACGTGTCTACCATAAAGTAGATCCAGCGAAACCACTCGCCACCTTGAACACAAGCAACAGCGACTCTTCCCACCCCCTAGCTATAACAGCAACGCGGCAACGCGATTATTTATCCCGCATTCACCAGGCCCCATATATTTGTTTCCTTCCCGCGAGTCTTTCTTCGTCCCGGAATTATTAATCAAATCAAGCAATAAGCGGCCGAGAATAAATAACGATAGCAACAGAGGCTCGCGGCGAAGCTGGCTGGCGATCTCCTCGCCGTCCCTTCGACCCCTTTCTCACCCCTGCCCGCTCGTTCTCACATTTCCTCTTTTTCCAAGCGAGCTCTGCGACCATTTCGCGTTCGGTTCCAGCAACGATATCACAGTAGGCGCTGCGCGACGCCGAGGGTGATTTGTCGCGGCGGATATGAGAGCGGCGAATGCCCCTTTAGACGCAATATTATTTTAAACGATGATATAGGAGAGGCGCGTGGTGCCGCAGAAACCGCGCGCTCTGGCCCTTCCACACGTACACCGTGCCAGATGAAAATTGCCGCGCTGTGTGGGTGACAGGGCGCACGTATGGCCATGCGTGTGCACGGCACGTCGAAAGACGACGAAACGCTCGGCCACGTCGGTTTTGCGGCTACCATCGCGACGAATTCCGGTCGCGTGCGGAACGAGAGTAGTCGGGCCTGTTCCTGGCCGAATTCGGTTGCAAATTATTTTTCTTGGAGATTGGTGTGTAACCTTTCATTAGGGAAGGGCAGTCGTTTGAGATGGGCTTGGTTTTATAAAAGAAGCGAACGTGGGGCTGAGGTGTATTTAAAGGCTGTGTTACTTTTGAGTGTAAGTCGTGTTCAGTAGGAATTTTAGAGTATAATTGTTTTCAATATTTTAATTAGTTTTGTCAAGCTGGGTCTGCACTGCATATCATATAGATGTTACACATATGGCTCTTTCTTGGTTTCTGAAATGTACTACATAAAAGATGTTGAAGAAAGGGAGATGTTACACAAATATCTCTTTTCTGTTTTCTAAAATGTGCCTAATGAAAGATGTTGAGAAAGGAGAGATATTACAGATATGTCTGTTTTCTAAAACGTTATCTAACTTTATTATATAACATGTAGTGTAGATCCACCTTTAGAGATTAAGTGATGTATTAATAATGGTGTGTGCTAATCACGGATTATCAATCTCCTAAGTGGCCAATTCGGCGATCGAAGGGTATTACACGTATCTACATGTATATGTATAATTTATTACCAACATTGATGGAGAATAAGCTTATTATGTTGAATAGTTAGCTTGTTTGTTTCGAAGGTTTGCACGCTTCACATACTCTTTTTTACTCTAGGAAAACAGTTTTCATAGAGATTTTTGTTCATTATGGTTTTTAAAAATCTATCTGTGCTCTGTTAGTGTCTATCTATAGTTGTGACATAAAAGTATTTCAATATATAGAATTAAATTAAATAGGTACATTTTGTATTATTTTAAATTTTTACCAAGAATAAGTTCGTGTTCGAAGTCAATCAGTCTTGCTTAATGTGAACTCATAAGTATAAATGATATTTAATTTCTTACTAAAATTACTACTTCCTCTTAATTGATATACTTCCACTAGAAAGCAGTTCATATTGACTAAATTTGGAAGCATACGATAATTACAAGACTAATCTCTTTTTTACAATTGAACTGCTATGTAATTTTCTGACTGTTTAAAAATGGTACTGCAAAATAGTGTAGATGTATAAATAATTCATAGATTTTTCATGACTCCATAACTATTCATATTTAGGTGCAACTACATATTGAAGTTCCTTTTGATCCCAACTGCGACTGTCGCGTCGAATTCTGATCGCGTTCACTGAAATGAGAGAATTTACCGTGCCCTGTTTTCCCTTCGAATTTGAATTCCTTCGACAGAAAGTTCGATTACAAAGCATGCTTTCTGTGCCATTTCCAGGCGCATCTCCATTCCTACTACTTATCGTGTGACTTTCGTTCCATTGGTAATATCGATACCACAAGTAGAATAAGTCAATAATAGACAGACGCGTGACGATACATATGTTCTACGTGGCTAAAGAAGTTTCGGGACACGCGATGGAAAGTAGTTGTAGGTAGAATGCCAATGTGAGATATGCCTTTTCCACTTTTTTATGTCTCTTGACAATTCCTATACAATCTCACTCCAGAACATTTGCATTATTGTATGAATAAACGTACCTATTCTATGATTTAAAACTGAGAGTGGAATGATACCAAAAAAAATTGACATGATAAAAGAATTGAAAAAACTGGTAGATATTATGAAATATTGTAGGCATACGTTAAAATTTCATTGAAAAATTCAGATCCTGTCGTATTATGGATCATATGGTCTAAAGCATATAGAAAAGCAATACAAATAACCTTTATTATCAATTTCTATATAAAATACATTCCTTTCCAAATTCAGGAATCTGAGTAAGAGTAAGTATGTACATACCTACTTAAGTGAAGCTTCCTGAATGTGGTCAGAGGTGGGGAGAGTTACCATTAGTAGTCCGAGGATGAGGGAGAATTATCATTAGTAGTCCGAGGTTCAGCTGATTGCAGAAGTCAAGCCTGAATCGACCTTTACTTCGTGTACCGTTTCGTGTGGCCTCCAAGGAGGTTCTTCTGACATCGCAGCAGCATCTTTCCTGAACTATCGCCGCGTCCGAAATTATCGGCTTGGCAGCAATTCAACAGAAATGTATTATTAAGAGGCTGCGCTTGGCTGGATACCAGGAGCGCAACTTCCAAAAAGAGAAGTCCATCGGTGCTTCCGGCGCTGGAGTTTTCTTCAAGAATGTCGCTAGCTTTTAATAGCCTTGCTGGAAAAAGCGAAGGTAATCGTGAATCGAGTTTGAATAAGCGACACACGTCCAATCAAATTCAATCTTTCATGTATAAACTTCAAAGTCTTCTATACTCTTTCACCGATAGTAAAGTGATGTGACTATTTTCTTTCACTGACATAAATTTAAGTGGTGATAAAATATCTCTTTCTAAAAATGTTTCGGTTTTATGGAAAATGATAAAGCTTGATTATTTGGTCAATTTTGTTGGTACCTTCAGGTAGTACATGTAGTTGTATATTAAAGACAATTGAGAAAATACAGAATGACAGAAGTATCGTAAATTGATTAGAAAGAAGAGTATCTTATGGCTTCCTTAGGGTTAAAAAGTCGTAATAATCCCTTATAATACGTAATTAAAGTATCATAAATATTGGTATTATTCCCAAGCACGAACATAAATATTTTTTTTCTGTTTTTAATTGGTGATAACATGGTGCACGTGCCATGTTATATATTACACTCTATAGTATCTCAAATAGCTAAAATTTTTCTCAAGAAATACACAACAAGTTATTCAATTTGAAAATTATAGCATGAATTGCACTTTCACGTGAAATATCCACAAGACACAATGCAGAGTCGTTTAAAGCGAAGGCAAGCTTGAGATCCAAAGCGATTTCGAAGGAACTCGTGCCAGCTTTCTTGCGTTAAAAGAGAGCCGAGCGCTCGTCGTGAAAATGAAATTACTCATCCTATATGAACACTCTGCTCTCTGAGTCATTACATATTCATTAGCGCTTAATAACGATTATAAATAAAAAGTTAGGGACGCGGTCGGTCTGGTGAAAATAAAGAAAGACGAAGTACCTTCAAGGGAAATTTAACGGGTTAAACGTTCTCGCGAGAAGCTTCCCTTCATCCAGACCGGCCTCTTTTGCCACATCCTCGCGCGAGCCTGCACACGAACACACAGTCTACGAGGCTATACATTAAATGCATCTCTGTTCACCAGCAAACTGCCCAAACTGGCTGCCCGCCGACCGGAAGTTTTAACCGGAAGCAGCCAGATGAACGCTGTGCGCGTGACTTACTTCGAATCACGCCAAATTGACTTTCTATCTAGCTCCGTCGAGGTCTAACGTATCGTCTGTAGCCAGAACATTCGCGAGGAGAGAAAGATTGACCGAATCGTGGCTGAAGTGTATTTTGCATTCTGTGATACATGTAGGTACGTGAGAAGGAAGGGTGTTCTAATTACGCGGCGTGTTGATATGAGAAATTCGATGGTAGTTATGGTTTTTTGATTTCTACTTAGGATAGGTTGCTTTAAAACTGTAAATTGATTTAGAGTGAATACTACACTTCTGTCGAGTAAGATTTGGTATGTGTACTTTCATTCGTTGATCGCTAACTTCCTCTGGAATTATTGTTAGATTTTGTTCTTAGCTTTGATAATGTTATTTTCAGTTAATTACTTTTGTAATATTTCTTCGTTTAATATATGGCGATTTATTTTAAAAACTACCTACAAATCGAATTTCTATAGTTCAACTTTCAAGAATATTTGTATGTTTCTTCGTAAAAGAATTATTCAACTAATAGGTATATGGTCGAAGAAACGTGTCGAACATTTCAATTCTATTAAGTTTTGGTGTGTATAATATTAGAATAAAGTAATAATTAATTAACTCTTTCGTATACACTGGTTAAAAGAGAATAAACAATTTTTCAATGCATTGAACAGACCTGCAAATTATAAATAATTAATTTTTAAATACTGTCATTTTATGATATTAATTGGAATTATACACTTGGAATAATTTACCTCAAAATATCATTCATTTTATGGATTATAAATACAAACCTATTTCTTTTACTAGATTAAGCATTAATACTTACATCATAAAACAATATTTTAGTAGATAGGTGCATTAACTAATTTATGTTTCAATAACATTAGTACATGAACAATAATTCTATTAATCAAATGGTACATTTAGCTTAAGGTACTATCAATAATGTACAGACAATTTACAAACATTATCGAACGAAAATGAAATAATCCTCTTAGTAAAATGTTATTAACGTTAAACTTTAATGTTGTATAAACAACGAAGTATAATAGAATGTGATTACAGTACGCGAAATATTTGCAATTCCAACAATTAACGCTGTTACATGTGATTGATTTAATGAAATAATTTACAACACGGAATATTCATCCACTTGCTATTGCATTCGTTGTATGTACATAGGTATATTCACGCATATGGGGCACTTAGCTTCTTCTTTAAATAATTACGTTTGTAATACCGCGGGTCCAGTGTACTTAGCGAAACAAGAAGAAACGCGCCGCTGTCAGCGGTGGTCTGACCCTTTCCCATTGTTTTGCGAGTCTTACCGCTCTCGAAACAATGAGAACGTTTCTTCCTTCCTTTTTTAGCGTGGGTGTTTTTAGCACTTGTGGTGTGGTCACTGGCATTATACGGAATAACGAAATTAAGCCGTATGTACCCCTATATGACCAGTCCAAATTACCTACGCGGCTTTTACGCAAACCATGTGGTAACAAAGTTCTTGAATCGATTCTGTTCTCTTTCGACTCGTGCAATGCAATAAAAGTTTATCTCGAGAATTTCGAAGAAACTGCGAAGTAGTTTTACCGTTAAGGATATGAAACACAAAAATCGATTTCTGTGACAGTATTTGGTAGCCACTTGCAATGAAAGTGTGAAATATATAAAAAGGTGATATAAATAATTTTTTAGATATTAGTCTACTGAATGCTAGAAACTAGAATTTTGTAGGAAAAAATTTGCGTTTAATTGATACAATAAGGATACAATTTTGAAGTTGGCATTAGTTTTTATTTTAACTAGATATGTTAGTTAAATGTCAAATAGTTCAATATCAATTTAGAAATTCAAGACTTGTTATCTTCGAAACTAAACAAAATATTCAGCATGTTCATATCAAAAAACGATTCAGCATGTTTCGAAGTCAACAATAATTTCTTTAAATAGAATTTTCATACTTTCTGGTTTATCTTTATAAGCATGTTATATATTTGGAATGCAATTCCTAATAAGTAAAATTATTAGTATTTAGTAATTATTTCATAAATATTATAATGGAGAAACAGTGGAATACAAAACAGGATTACTACTCCAGTTCTCCTCGTGTATAATTAGTGGCAGTAGAAGTTCACGCTATGTAGTCAGACATGGGCAGTGGAATGCGTTACATTTACGCTGGCATCATTAGTCTATTAATAGCAATTAGGCTCGCACATTACTGATCACAGTACTCCAGATTTATTATTTTAAACAATGATTTCTTTCCATCTTTTTAAACAGAAATTATAAATTTTCTATCTTTTAGCTATTATTTTAACTATTGCTTGTTTCATGTTATTTTTATTGAAGAAGGTACAACAGTATAATAGTTATAGTTTCATTATAATTTTAAATATCTACGTTTTTCTTGTTCGAAGAAAAGATCACCGATTGTACCTTCTTTAATAAACATACCATAAAGCAATCAATACCTAAAAAGTGTACTAAACACTGAAACATAAAAGAATACACCAATAACAGATAATGAACACATCATTTTTAAATCCTCTTTGCACCAACTCCAATAATACTGAACAAAACACCAATCACCAAATTGGCTTCGAATCCAGCGACAGCTCAATAATATCCGATTATTCCCAAGACAACACCGCGTACGTTAATCAAATAACGAAACAGACCCAAGCGAAACCGAATGCCAACGTATAGCTCGTTGAAGAGTCACAGGCAAAAACGAAGCGTTCATAAGACACGTTAAAAATCGGTAATTTGCCTGGCAAATGAGCGGCGCGGCGGCGCCGTGCTAATTATTATCCGTAGAGCAAACAGATACGCTTTTATTCGGCCGCGATAAACATCGATAGATAGCAACACCGCGTGCGTGATGCATGTTTGTACTTATGAGAGCCTGTTGGCCAATCGGGTGCGCGTTCAACGAACACCATCACCAGGTATCTGCATTTTGTACATCACCGACGCGTATTGGCGTATGCAAAGCTTCCAATATTTGACTAGCCGAAGCTTTTGATTTATAGGCGCGCCCAATAAAATACAGACTTAACTTTAATGCCCTGGATTCGAGCGTGCGCTGCGTACCGTACGTGTTGGGAGCGTATATTTACGTCTCCATAGAGGACGTGTATACAAGCCCACGTGCGTGTCCTGGAGATGAGCGTGAACCTGATACGCAGAAAGGGGAAGAGAGTGAGGGGCAGAGACAGAGACAGAGATAGAGACAGAGACAGAGACAGAGACAGAGACAGAGACAGAGACAGAGACAGAGACAGAGTGTATATGAGAGAGTGAGAGAGAGAGTGCTAGCTGGTACGTAGACAGACTGCTGCCTATCCACCTACCGACTTACCGCCAGCAACACAATATGGAACTCCCATCGCGATACTGTTTACCGAGTTTACGAAGGGTGGATGCGATACGCCCGCGTGAAAAATGACCGTCGTAATCGGGATACCGGCTCTTCCCAGAGCAAGCCCTTCCATCCCGTTGCAGACGCGATCCGTCAATGGGACACACGTCGGAAGATATAACGATATTGCGTTTAACGCGTTCCGATATTGCCAAGTGTTGCCCGCCCTTAGAGTATTGACAAATGCGTCCCTCCGCGGTAATGGGCTAATGGAATTTGGCGTGACAAGGAAACGATGCGATGGGGTGTCGTTGTTTGACGAATGACACCGGGAATCGCCGGACGTTTGAGCTTTTCTATGTTTTACCGATGGCCATTTGCAAAATGGATTGCTGCGGTGTTTGGGCGCTGGTTGATTGGATATACAGGGTGTCGAGTAATAAGTGAGCGGTACTTCAGGGATTGATTCAGAAACAAAAAATAATGGGAAATGTTCGTATGGGTGTAGTGTCAAGGATCCAGTACAATTCAAAGTATTAGTTGTTCATGTAAATCTACGTGTCATCTTTAATTTGTTATTGAAAAGGGTAGGGAAATAATAATAACTAAATCATAACTTAGTTCTTGAAGTGAAACATATGAAGGGAATAGCTGATCACTTAAATTATGCCTCACTACCAGCTATTAAATTTCACGTATGAATATCAAACAGTAATGATCAAGTAACAATTATTTACTAATTTTTTGAAAGAAATTTTTATCAAGCAACTGGGTCCTTGACGGTATGTCTTATTCGATCCTATTTACAAAATATGCTAGGAGACTTGAAATCTCTAATGTACACAAGGCCTGTTAAAAGTGTTGAAATATTCTGATATAAAATTGAACAAGGATTTGAACAAATTCAGGGAACATGAAAGAATATTGGAAATGTAGTCACATCGATATCGAGATGTCTCTACACATGCGTTGAAGTACCAGGTAGTTGCTTTGAGTATTTCCTATGAAGGTAATCAGTATAGTAAATGACAGAACGCAAAACTCGCTATTTGTTGTAAACAAGAACAAATAGGTCTACGTGTCTATGAACTTGTTCATTATTTTTAGATTCTGAATTAGCCTCTGATGTATAGCCCACTTATTACGGGACACCCTGTATGTAGTATGTGGTTGTTTTGCGTTGGATCTGATGAACGCTTGATATTTATATTTTAATTACAATTTATTACACAGAGTGATTAACCTGTTTATAATTATCAATACGATTACACACTTTTTAGTTTATACATTGAGTATCCCGTGAGACTAGGGAATTCTTTTACAAATTAATTCAGCACATAGACCATTAGGAAATGTCCGCATGAATAACTTTCCTATTTATTCTTTTCTTAAACTTCAGCGAGTTTTGCGTAGCAATAACTCATTTGGCAGACAATAATTGAAGTAATTTCATTCAACTGTTTACAAACAGGGCTCGATATCTTGTGTACCACCTTGTAGTCTAATTCTGTAAACACTCCCTCTTAGTATCTCACGAATGTCATCAGAACACTAGCTATTAGCAGCATTAATCTACTTGATTGATTAGAATAACTTTCCATTTTCACTTCACACACAATATATTGCAATAATCTGACATCGTCAGCAACAATTAAACTGACTTTGTCCTTTTCTATTCCTTCATCTATAAGTTCAATGATCCATATTTTATATGAAACACTATTACATATTTATTCCCACCAAAAAAGTATTTAATTCGTTAAAGTTCATTAAACTGTTCACAGGATTCGTAACAAATTAATTAAAAATTATCATGAATTGAACTTTCATTCATTACAGACGTTTTATTCAAACATAATTTTCAGAAAATATTTTCTCTAACAAAACTTGCATTATTAAAAAATTACAGGCAGCAGTTGTACACGACAAAAAGAAAAGTTTATATGGAAAAATAGATACGTGGATGAACTAATCAAAGTATTAATTAAAAATTTGTCTGGCTGTAGTCACGGCAGACAAGGAAAAACGTAACGAGAAAAAATCTAACGTAAACCAATACGAATGCGCGGGCGTCCGTTCAGTAAAAGAAAGAAAAAGGCTGTTTCCATTTTGTGGCTAACGATTCGATAGAAGGTTTTGATTTTCGTCAGGTAGTATTCGTCCGACGGGTGGCCGAATTCGTTTGGGAGAACCGATTGATTTCCGGGCTTAGGCAGGCACGTGAGTTAAATACGTATTGGGCTTTGCCTCTGGCACTCTTAACATTACCTAACCTTCCCCACCTTTTTGTTCGTTCAATTTCAACTAACGATCTTCCGTTCTCAGTGGAGGAACCATCACCTCCTGAGGATACACCACACAGTAGTATCGTGTTTTACCAATTGCTCATCTTTGGAGCCTTAAATGTACCTAATCATCATCCTAATAAGAAATTTCTCCTTCAGGCGTTTAGATTTGAGCTTTTGCAATAATGTGCTGAAATGGAGGGCGGTAATTCTTTCATAATTATCAGTGTAAGAATTTCGATGAGACATCATGACTACATGTATTCAACTTTCATTTGAAATGAAAGGGCTGAAAATTATTGTGGATTGAAAAAAGGTAGAATTAGTATTTTCTTTTGTAGAGACATCATATTTCAGAGTCAGAAAATATTTCTATGATGTTGTCACTTATGTGAATACCAACTTTTCCTGTATGTTTACTAAAAGACCTAAGCTGGATCTAAGAAACATTACAAAATTATATCGTAAATATTAATATTTTTTAATTTTTAGATATTCAGATATTCAAATTTCTATATCTTAAGAACTTTGCTTAAAGAATTTTACGGAGATGCGAAACGTACCTATAATCAAACGTTTACATACATACACTATGTATGCAACAATTACGAAAGTTGAACAAAAAATAGTATAATTTTATGCGAGTTGTAATTGAAACTTCCACAAACTTTTTGCAACAGAAAACAACCGAAACCATTTACTAGGAAATTCAAATTCTCTTTCCATACTAGCGAACATTCAGTGTATAAACTTATATAATTGTATACATATAAACTCGTGGAAATAAATTCAGTAATAAATACATTTCTCAAAGTTGATCAAACGATCTTTCTAAAATGTTTTCGCCAAAGTGGTCCAAGAAGATTTCCTTGGTTCTCGCTGAGTTTAACGCGCGGGAAAAGTTTCGCCGCGTCATAAGCGCAAATTGTACCACATAAAAACGGATGTTCTCGAAGTTTACGCTTCAGAATTTCTCATCAGGATGTATGTTATCTCTTAGTTACCCTATACGCATTCCTCTTCATACGGAAGATGGCGAAACTTTTCACCAAGACGTAATGTTTACTTATTTAGTTCATAATTATCCGCTCTGAGAACTGGGCAAAGTGTGTTCCCTTCTGTGAAAACATTTCCTAGCGTAACTCCTCGCAAGTTTTCCTTGTATCGTGACTGACGAATGAGGGAAGTAGACAGCGGGAGGGTGAATATCGACGAGATGAATTAGCAAGTTAAAGAAACGCTGTATCTTATCCAATATAATTAGTGTTATCAGACAACATACTGTGTTATAGAAAAATGGTTATTAACACTTTGCACTAGGTAGCATTACTGTATTAAGCCAGAACTGACCTTCTGAATGCAAAGGTTTAACAGCTTGAAAAATATAATTGGGATATCCAAAACACATTTCTGTTATATTAATATAATCATAGGATACATTTTTGCAATATTTCGAATATTAAAATATTAAATTCCTAGATTAAATTTGAATATGTGAAAGAACAAAGGACCTATACAGTATGTAAAGATTTACAAGACAACGAAAGATATATATATATATATATCTGCTTTGTAACATTTAGAAGATGAAACAAGTCAATTAAGGTTTATTTCTCCCATTTTATTTAAAAACTATAAAATACGTTTTTCATATTACAAACAACGAAGCAGACATATGATCGAAACAAGATCGCTCGTTAAAATATTGTTCATGTGCATCGGGGCTTATAGTATACGTATTACCTATAAAATTTGATACTCATTTTTCACACGTATAAACGAAGTACCATTCACCTGTGCAACACATAAACTTCAGTATTATCATTAAAAGCCAGAGCACCAATCACAGCTTGTTCGAGACTATTATCACCGCGTTTCAGTTTCTGAAAACTAGTTACTGTAATGTACACGATGCCAGCGGAATTTTAGTCATAGTTGAAACTTTCTGAAAATTATCCGAACGAAACGTCTAGAAGGTGGCTCCCTCGCTAAGTGAATAGAGTCGCGACGTCTCGCGTATAATTAAGATAATTAATCCTAATGGAGCGCAATGTACGGTAGAACCGTAAGAGACGAGGATACGACAAAACTTGTTTGAATTCTTACGCAAAGATGCTGGAAGCGGAACGAGCAAGTTCCTGTTTAATAGAATGTATAGGCGGGGGTCAGAGAATACACAGTGCACCTTATTATTTCACGTCAGCGATCTGTTTTCCTTCGGAATGTCTCCTTGTTATATTCGTTATTATTTCTATACCTGATGGAGAGCAACACTCGCGATGCCTGCGGCTACAATCATCCCACATACGGCTCTTGTTATCTTATATACGTGCCAGCTGTACCGTATCAAAGATACAGAAGCCTTCCACTGAACGAAAAGCTTGGCCAAATGTAATACTGTATACCCAGCTTCAACTATAATATCTTTAATTTTAAGTTATTATTGAATAGTTTCTTATCTGCTGAAATTCAGTCCGTGTCCCATTGAAATGCAATGTAGATACAGAGAGAGGAACTTAACAAATAGATTATACATAGAGTGGATATTAAAATATTTGTAGTTTTTAAAATGATTGATACTTCTTGGATCATGTTATAATTTGTTACAAAGTATTACAAAATTTACTGTACATTTTTCTTATGCTTTACAGTTTATTTACTAGTTTCGTATAGGAACTTAATTCATACATTGAAAGTAACAATTTTGTTAATGCTGTATTTGTCGAAATTAGTAAATGTGTATGAAAACTTAATTTTCACTTTGGAAAAAACGAAGCTTCATTATGATTTATTAAATTATACTTGGATGAAGCCTTAACTGTTTGTTAAGTAGCTTATCGCGAGGGACATGTAATTTTTCAATCACTGTCATTCAAAGGATTGAAGTTACTTTCTAAATTTTCATTTATCTGAATCAATCCTCAAGAAATAGGATGAGTGGTTTAGCAAATACCACCTGGTGTACCTATAACAAATGTATCTTGGTTATTTATAAATAAAAAAGTAAGGTACGTGTGAGACGAAAGGCAGTTATACAATATCACATGCACTATATTACAAAAAATTAAGAAGTAGAACACTCTTAAGAGTATTACTAACAGTAAATCACGTATGACGTAAAAAATAAACAAAATATTTGTAGAAAATTCTCTTGTAACTTCCTTTAATAGGAAACTGTGGAGCACACACATCAGCAAAAAAGAAATTATTTTTTCTCAGTCACTTTAAAACCTCAAAATTGGGGAAACGTTAATTTTCGAAAATTATGCAAAATTCAGCAAACTATTCAAATCTATTTTATCCTGAAAACAGTTATTACTTCGCTGTCGCGATAGGCAATGTAAAACAAACACAGGCAGTCGGTCCAACTGTTCCAAGATATTACATAGATCGCCACGAAGCACCCGGAAATGAAGAGTGGAGTCCAACTTAAAAGGGCAGCTCTCGTGTATCTCCTTAACAAGGGGAAGAGATTGGTGAGTGCAAAGACAGCGTCGAAGAACAACCGAGTGAGAAACTCAGATTAAAATGAAACATCTCGAAAACTCTCCTCTGCATGTTTGCATCGCCGGATGTTTAATCGTTCTGCGAGTTCGTCTTATCTTCTTAGAGTCAGCGTTTCAGGACATTATTTCGCCTTACGAATTAAAGCTGATTTATTAGCCGGAGTTATTTCCAGGTTGCGTTACGCCACGTCAACGGGATTTGTGTTCACCAATTTAGGTGTGTTTCAGCTATTTCTCTCGAGTTCTTGTCATATATATGTATAAGTTGAGGAAACATTCTTTACATAAAACTTACTGGAAAATAAGATCCAGATTCTTCTTCTGCACAGAGATCCATTTCAGTGAAAGTAGAAATACTAGGAGTTCATTGAATACCTAACAATCTCATTTCACTTAGTCTTGAAATATATTAAAATTCAGGTGTGACAATAGTTAGAAGCGATAATAAAACTAGGTACTGTGAGTGTTATGTATGAAATTGGTAACGTAGTAATTCATAATGAGATTCAATGGGATGAGTGGCAAGTATGGACAAATCTATTTGTTCTACTTTTAGACTGTAGATTTTTTAATCAATTTTTGCTGTGAATTTCTAAGAAAGCGGATACAGTGAATTCACAGCAAATTACAAGAGAATTTTTTCATTTTTGAAGAATGTAAGAAATATAGAAGAGACTACTGATGTTTATTTAATACTGTTGTTAACATTTTTGCCGTATTTCTTACATACCTATTTACATATTTTATGTTAAAATTTGCTTCGCTCGTTTCTCATTTTCATCCCCAATTATAACATCTCATTACGGAACGCTAGCAAAAATGAAATGGGCAAAGACAAAGCATTTCGCAAGATATTACAAGGTACTATATTCAGCTTGAGAATCGTTTAAATTCCTGTCACGAATTGTCGTTTTCTTAATTCGTAAATATCGTTATTTTTGCTTCGTTGAAAGCAAGTACAGAGGCGGAGGGAGGCATCTAATTAACCGTGTAGAAAATTTAAGGAAATGAAAAGACAACAGAAGCTTGAAAGGTCCGTGCCTTGTGTTAGGAATTTGCCTGGTAGACTTAACGCTTCCTTAAATCCAATTAAACGAAACGTTTAACTAATTGTCCCACGCCCTCTGCTCTCGTGTTCTCGGCTTACATCACGCTATAATTGGTTTCGAAATTAGTAAAATCGAAATAGACGTGAAATCAAATTTCTGTGGACGTAACACGAATGTTCCTTAATGTGACTTGACTCTTGTAAGATGAGGAGTGTCAGAACATGTAACTCCTGTCCTTTTGAACATATCATGTAAATTAAGATTTCATACTTTCTCTGAATATGGTCCTTGTTTGAAATTATCAAAATATTCAAGAATAAAGTGAACAATTTAAATTTCTATCACAGAAGAAAATCAATAAACCATTCAGTTCAGGGCGGTGGCTAAATACAATGCAACAGTGAAAATAGAACAAATTATGAGTACTTGTACATGAATGAAATTCTAAGAAAAATCTATAAATCCAGTTCAGAAAATCGTTCTTCCTTCCATAAGCCACACAGGTACAAAAATCCAGATTTGATATTACTCCAATACATCAAGTGTTTCAATAGGAACATTATCAATGTAGTGTACACTTAAGCAAGATGGAGGTCGTTGAACTTTCTTATGTGCGCTTAATGTGCGTACGTTACACGTGGGTGCACGTACGATCAATATATGTGCCTTGTGTATGTGTCTCAGCTGCGTGTAAATATATATATAATATGTGTGTAATGTTTATATACTTGTCACATGAAACGTATACACGTGAGCACTGGGGAAACCTCAACCCTGCACGTATACATACGAGTACATAGATTCCAGCGATATTAACAATGCAACGTGTGCTTCAACCACGCACAGAATGCATAAGCTGCGATTTAGCGACTGCCAGAAAGATTATCTCGTTCTATTAAAGCAAGTGTTTCAGGTATTTCCGGTTGCTCAGTAAATCGTACGTAGATGTCAACGGTAACATTATGCCACCTCAATGGCTTGATTTCATATGCGTTAGTACCTTTACGGAGGATATTATTCAATTACGTCAAACGTGAACGCACGTAAAGAGTACGTAAAACCAAGAAGGGAACTAAGTCACATTTAAAAATATTTTATATGTTACAGGCTGTTAACTGCCTCATTTTGTCCCCCAATTTCATAAACTTGAAAATTGTTTAACTGTTAAATTGATTAAAACCCCCAAGACTGATTTTTCGAAACTTTTTTCTCAAGAATGTTGTCATCATTCTGCCATTAAAGTAGAAAGGAATAAATTGCCTGATACTTATGGAAGAAAGTAATAGAGAAGCATGATCAGTGTATGTATAGAAGATTGGAAGATAAATTAATTTAAATAATAACAAAGAGATTTTTTGGTAAGGATTCTTGGAACAAAGTTATAGCACACTAATAGAGGAATCTGGCTAATTAAGAATAGAAGAATATAAAAAGAATAAATTTAATTAACGAAAATCCTAAAAAAGTTACAAAGATTAAATGACACAAAATGGAATTCGTATATATTCATAAGTGAGTAAAAGTCTTCTTAAGAAATCTTAAGCATCAACGACCGTGATCATGATCGAACGAAGCTCAAAAGTGAACTGATCTATCTCTGACTCATTATACGCTTAATTGTAAAGGATGACCAAAGTTGACAGTGTCCTCTTTTCGGGGGGAAAATATGATTTGATTTAATATAAGTCTCATTGTCAGAATACAGGAAAGTTTAGTAAAGAAATGATTCTTTTTCTCTTTTCCTTCTAATTATACGCTTCTTTCTATCAATCACGATCGAAATATCTTAAATTGAAATGAACTAGCTGAGGAAGATAACTTTGTAAATAATTCTATCGTTAAATTCTTTAAAAATTCTCTGTATCGTTAGCTGTAACCTCACACTCTTTTTCTACGGTTAAATGTGTCACGTAGTAGCCGTTTTTAAAAAAAAGATTTAGGAATCGCGAAATCACGGTTGCTTCAGGGTTAAAACCAACTACGTGATCTCGCATATTTTTCGTTTTTAATTTCCTCCGCAAATACAACAGTGTTCTGCGACGCAAGCAAAAAGCACGTTTCAAACAATATAAACGAACGCAAGCTTTAAGTTTACTCTACGGGAAAGCATTGTTTGCGTGAGCAACCTACGCTAACAATAAGCGACCCATGCAGATTCATCAAAATTTTGGGAATCTGTGTCAGGCAATCATACAGTTCTTTATTTATTATTAGATAACCGCGCAGAAAAATATATCCTATTGTACGATTTTTATTGGGTCTTTTTTTTCGCTCGTATATATTGTGTGAGAAAAAATGGCTTATATGTTTTAAGCACTTCATTTTTGGTGAAACTCAATAAATTCGATTCTTCAAATCCTAGAAGTTGACGTACACTTCAGAAACTGTTATATTCTAGAAAATATGAAATTTTGAAAATAGAGCGTGTAGTAAATTATTTACTATATATATTATGTACCATTGAATATTAGTAAAAATGTATTATTTCATAGCGTATGCATTACACAAAAATACTTCTGTATATTTTCTAGAGTAATCCAAATTAACAGAACGTATGTATATAAACTATTACAATTAATTATTTATTGACAGAACCATGAAATTAGCATTTTCGTATATTCTAACTATATCCCTTGACAGCCATATCCGACTATTTCCCGTGACAATTGCAATGGTATCCCGCTTCCTTAAAGTCATTTTACTGCAATATTTCGCTCATTAGTACACCAGCACACAGTTGTAACGTAAATCAAAGTTTTGGCCGAGCGTGAGAATAGCTTGGCAGCGGAAGACTTGGCGTGATCCACCCTTATTAAAGCGTTACTTGAATACTTACGGTTATATTCTGGTCGTTACTTGAAATCGTTCGCTCTGAGACACGTTCGGTCTGAAAACTTGGACGGTTTTTAATTTGCTGGCTGTCACAGGGGACTTAAAGACGGCGGGCAAAATCACAAACTCGCTACTGCGAAACTTTGATACACTGTGAGCAATCGTTGGAAACGGTTACAAGCTCGTGCTTTTTTAACGACAGTTTCACTTGTACCTGATACGACTTCACTTAATAACATCAAGAGTTGTCATTCAGAATCCCAGCGCATATTACTATAGAACGTTCAGTTTCTTTTAGTAAAAAGATTGAGAAATGTTTATCTACATTACTTTCTGCTTTTTCTGACATTTTAAAACGATGGAAACATGTGCCTGAACTTCGTTATGAGACAGAAGAATTTTTGGACTTTCGGTAACTGGGATACTATAATAATTTAATTTTCCTGTTCAAAGCGCTGAAAATACTACTTGTATTTGTCACGTGATTAAAGGAGGCCATTGTACAAGGAATTTTCTTTTATAGTAAGTTTCTGTTTCGTTTTTGATGCTTGTGTAAAGCATGGAAAAGGATAGTAAGGAGACTAGTATTACGGGGTTTGTGGACGACGCACAATTACAGAGAATGAAAGTGAAACGAAGGGAAGAAGGTACTGTTGTCTTATTCTGGGCTTTAGAATCTCTTAGACACATTATTACTTTTGTCAAAGTAAGTATTCTGTATACTAAAATGAAAAAGTCGAACAATATCTTCAAAATAACAATTTTTCTTAGAAGAATTTGATTTTCTTAACCTCGCACTGATTCTATTTTCAGAAAATTTTAATTCTATCTTCATAATTTTACAATTTCATGTGTGGATCGTGGTCAATGTTATTTTTAACGTTTTATTTATGTCGATGGTATAAGAAAAGAACGATTTTTATTATGTAGTCATTATTATGTTCTTATTTTACAGAAATTGCAAGAATTTTCAGTATTTCGGAAGTTCAAATAATCAAGGAACGTAGTTTAATATACAAGGAAGTTCTTTGATCCTCGAATTAATACGTCTCCCAGATTGTTTCAGTAATATAAAATATTGATTGAAAATTTACGTTCTAACAATTACGCCAGGTATTCATTAACGCATATCAAAATTGTTATTACAATTGATAACATATTTTCATCCTGTTACATGCATGCAATATGCAAACGACTATCTATCGTATACAGAGGTAACATTATTAAGTGGTAATGTTATCAATTTCATTAACGACAGTCGCCCTAGAGCAATGCTTTAGAGGTAACCAATATATTCAGTGAATGCTTCCGACAATTATGTTTGGACAAAGATAAAAGCACATGTGCCATTGAAATTTACTTTGGATTTACTTTTCCAGTCTGTTTCAGAGTATAAAACCAGCCAAAGTTCGGTCCGACTTAAATTAAAAATTAGCTTTTATGTCCTTTTACCTGGACTGTCGTTTCCTGTAGTTCCTGCATTGCGTACTTTTCATGCAATAACTGACTTTTAATTAAGTTGCGGTGAAAATTCTTTTTTACGATGAATCGCAGAGATAATTGTTCCACTTCGCATAACTAAACAACGCTAAAGTTATTTGCAAATTAAGTACAAGGTAATCTTGCAATTTTTTTCGTTATAAGTCGCTTATTTTTTGTGCAAAGTGTTCATCATTTCCAAGAATGTATTTTTACTACCTTCAAAGTTATGGCTGGTAGAATGCACTTGATACTAGGATTTAATCATTTTCCACTGATGCTGTGTTACCCGTTTCTAAGTGAACGATCAGACTAATCGACAAACAGATCTTAAACTAATCAGACTGCGCAGAATAAAGTATGTACGTCACGTAACAGGTTGCACCGTGAGTAGACGTTCCTTGAACAGTACGTTCACGAACGTCTGAAGGTATTAACAACACTTTGACCTCTCTAATTCAGCTAGAATAGATTCTGAGAGTCAATGCAGTTAACTTGAAAAGGTTCGAAAGTTTCTGTTGACGTTCACGTAATCTTTTAACTCCTTTCGTAGAATTACTTAATTCTATTTGATGTTATTAATATGCGCCAACATAAACAAAAATATTACTATTACCTGGATACCTTCACATCAAGGAATAACCAGGAATGAAAAAGCAGACTCCAATTCCAAGGAAGCAGCAACACTTCCATTGAACCAAACAGGGATCACATCGAACAAGACAAAAGTCCACAATGTACTTAAAGATTTTGATCAAGAAATCTCAAATACCGAACTAAATAGGAAAGAGAAGACTGTGATGTCCCAGTTAAGGACAGAATACTCCAAAATTACACATGAATATGTACTAAAGAAAACGGAACCACCCTACTGTAATAGCTGCCAAAAGTCCATTACGACCCATCATGTCCTATTTGAATGCAAAAAATTTGAAATCCAAAGACAAGAACTTTGAATCAACTCAGATACAACTCTAACCTCACAAGAACATGCAAAATTACAATTAATTATTTAATAGAACCAAGTTTATGTACTGAAATATAATCGAAGTCGTTGCTAATGACCTGAATGTGTCATGATGTTAAATTCTTACAAAATAAAAGAATAAACAGCATATTTTAAAATTAAATACTTACAAGTGCAAAAACCATAATCGGTACACTCGCCATTAAATCTCAACATCTCGTCGACGCAGCCACATTTTTATGGTGGAAAATATATCTGACTTCCAAACAGTAGAATCCATGATAAATACAAGATACACGGTTAAAGCGCAAACCTGTTGTTATAAGTACACATAAAGGAAAAGGGCTGAGGTCGAAAGTAAATAAGCTTTTGTAAACTTGTAGAATAAAAACTGAAAACAAGGTGGTGGCCCACAATGCTGGCACATTCTTTTGGCAAAATGCAGAAGTAATCGGATTATTTTCGTATGAATCGTTTCCTACATCGTAACCAACGCGTTCCTTCTTCGCGTGCTTCGTAGAACATGTATTATATAATATACAGAAGATACGAGCATCGCAGCCGGGCTTGCGGAGAAAACATCAAACACATCTTCCGTCGAATGCCAGTCATACGTGGAGAATCCGATATTTTATGTTATTCCACTACCCTTATCATCCGCCATTTTTCTTTCGCTCTACCCTCGAGGCTGAAATTCTAGCGTTTCATCGTTCACCGTTGTCTTTCCAATAGTAAAGCGATATCGTTCTTTCTGCTCCCACTTCGTTTCATCAAAATCGACAATCAATTGTCCTTACGTTGCGTTGCCTTTCGACTCTAATCGCGGACACGAGGGAAATTTAATTTCAAAAAGTGAACTGCGACGGCTAGTGTGCTTTGCTAGTTAGTTACTGCTCTGAGGTTTCAGACAGTTGTTGATAGAGGATGGGATGTGATGGATGGTACAATTCGGCGAGGGTAATTATTTTGGCAGATAATTATTTATAATAATTATCTTGGCAAGATACTATGGATAATTATTTTGGCAAGATACTATATTTACTTAAAAATTTGATCAGAGAATAAACAGTGATTTAATTTTTATTCGAGTTATGTGTTTCTTAAATTTCTTCATTTTGTGGTGATATTTATTATCCAATATGTTTATGAAAACTCTTTCTTTATACATCCATTCTGTTAAAGAAATTGTGCCTAGTAAAAATCTGATAAAAATTATTGTTACTTTAATAACAATTCAA
Organism: Calliopsis andreniformis; assembly: GCF_051401765.1. NCBI lineage: Eukaryota > Metazoa > Arthropoda > Insecta > Hymenoptera > Andrenidae > Calliopsis > Calliopsis andreniformis. The sequence goes on along the minus strand of NC_135073.1, from coordinate 8,294,731 downwards.
TATAGTAAATTCAGTACAAACATATTGAATACTTTAATCCAGTTTTACTAAACAGAAGTCAGTATCGCACATAAAATAAATAGCTTGCAAAATTTCTTCATTATACGACCACAATTAAGCACACACTCATCAGTAAATAGTTCTACAAATACTGAAAAAAGTATTTACCTGCTAATAAAACTAGTTTACTCTAGCAAAGCTCTCTAAACCTCTATTAATAGAATAAATCAGTACAATTCTTCATATAAATGCTGTAACTATTTACCAATACTTCAGAATCAATTTATTCGTCAAAATATGTAGCATCATTTTTACATTCAAGGGGTTCGGCAAAAAACCCCTGCTGCAACTGCACCTCAAGGTAACGAATTTTTGCAGTTGTACGTAATAACCGTACGAAACTACTACATCGTTGCAAGAAACATCGTATTTTGTTGGCATATCGAATACGCCTGTTCTTAAATTTACGTGGAAAAGTAATTTTGCGAAGGAAGACATGGGATATGAATCACTGGGGGTTCGCGTCCCGCCTCGTTTTTCCTTGTGTTTGGCGCTATTGAGTAGCAATTCATTTCTCTATCACCGTAACTCGAGAGGAGGGGGAGGGAGCTAAAACAATAAGAATACGGGTGCGATATCAGCATGATTTATTGGCAATAATTCCGCCCATGCATGCATTCGTGAGAGGCTCCGATACGGCAATAAAGGTACTGTACAGCTAAAATTGCATTACGCTGCACTGGAACTTTACAGCATACATTAAAGTTGTATTTAAAGTTCGGCCAATTAAGAACGAAATTGCTTTTGAATGTGCCTTCAAATACTATTTTTCTCTTCCTGGTCAGAAAGTCTTTACGAAGTAACAACTCCTAAAATAAAAAAGCGCAGGGAATATTTCAAATAATATTTTTTAAGGCACAATATTTCTTAAGTCAAAGGACAGAAATTTTTATTTTCCATTTCCTACAAACACCTGGAATTTTTAAAGCATTATAAAAGTTAAACCATAAAAGATATAATCAGTATTATCATCTGTTTGGTCTATTGCTGCCCTTCAATGGATCTCTAAAATTACAGAATTTTCTGATTACTAATTTAGCACATAGATATCTTAATTTGAAGATATTGTTATTGCAAAATGAAGGCAAACCGCATGCTATGATATTGGACATTTTGTGCTTCAATATGTATCCTCTAAGGTCCACTGAAATAATGAAGACTATATTTATTACACCCTGTATAAATAATTAGATCCCAAACCAAAAAAGAAAAAGCAAACTCCTCTCGTCAAATAATACCTCCACCCCTCGAAAACCAAAACCAAGCCACAGATACTATCCCCAATATCAGCAACCCATTCATCCTGTAAAACGTAGCTACACCCTCATCGTTAATGTCTTTATCACCCGACCAGTCGTTCCTCGAGTTCCCGCGGACTGTCCGATACAATCAGCACCAATTTCGGGCCATCAGCCGCTGTCAAGCCTGGCCAGCACGAGAGAAACCGAAGGTAACTTTCTTCATCTCCGACGGAGGTATCAGCGAGGAATATCAACCCCCTAACATGCAAGCGAGCTTTGATCATCCGCGAGTCGTTCGGATGCGAATTGCACGGAATTACGTAATTTCGCGAGCGTAACCTTCCAAGTATACTTGGAACTCCCTCTCTGTTCCACAGTCGGAAACCTACTAACCATGCACCCTCCCCTCTTCCGACCGTAGCATCCCCTTGGTTCACGTCTAACTCCCCAGTGGCCTCTGTATTTGCGCAACTTTTTAAATTTCCGGTCGCAGATTGCCTCCGCGGCTCCGTGCTATCCTCCCCTCGTTTTCTTTTTCCATGGAACAATAAAGCGGACGCGCGTGCGGTCGCTCCACGCGATTCTCGCCGCGATACGATGCGATGCGATCCGATACGATACGATAGGATACGCGGGGATGAGATGGGACGCGATAGGATGCGATACACGCTACACGAGCCACGGCTCTTGCCGGATGTCCATTTCTCATTGCCTCGAATTAGAGGAAATTTCTCACTCGTGTCTGATACGCGATCCCATCACGTTCCCGCGAGGAAAGGAATCCACCGCACTGAAAATTTTCGATGCTGCGCGGGAAGCGATCGGGTAATCGGTCGGTATTGATGTTCTTGTTTCTTAATACCTTTGGGGGATTGTCTGCGTCTTCGTGGGGAAACGACGTAGCGGGTTAGGGCTTTTTGTTATCGTGGATGTTGAAGTCCATGTAATATGTTTGAATATGGGAGTGTGTGTTTTGAAGAGATTTTGAGGATAATTTTGTGAGAAAGGACGCGGAAATTTTAGATCGTGGTGTTAGCATACTTGTCTCTTCAGTATCTACTGATTTAGTAATCTAAGCTCTGTATGTCAACGTGTTGTTTTCCGAAACAGACAAATATGAATGTAATTGTTTCTTAAGACGTTGGGGAATTGTCTGCGTCTTCGTGGGGAAACGACGTAGCGGGTTAGGGCTTTTTGTTATCGTGGATGTTGAAGTCCATGTAATATGTTTGAATTTGGGAGTGTGTGTTTTGAAGAGATTTTGAGGAGAATTTTGTGAGAAAGGACGCGGAAATTTTGGATCGTCGTGTCAGCGTGGGATATTGTCTTTTTAGTATCTACTGATTTAGTAATCTAGGCTCTGTGTGTCAAAGTATTGTTTTGCCAAAATAGACAAATATGAATGTAATCGTTTCTTAATACTTTGGGGAATTGTCTGCATCTTCGTGAGGAAACGATGTACCAGGTTAAGGCTCTTTGTTGTCGTAGATGTTAAAGTCTATGTAATATGTTTCAATTTGGAAGTGTGTGTTTTGAAGAGATCTTGGACAGAATTTTGTGAGAAGGGAAGCAGAGATTTTAAGACCTGGTGTTAATGTGAGATATTGCCTTTTTGGTATCTACTGTTTTAGTAATTTAGAGTCTATGTGTCCAAATGTAGGTTTCTGAAATAATGAAAAAATATGATGTAAGGGAAATGACCCAATAGTTAATCATACCTCGGTAATCGGACACTAACGATAATTTTATTCAATTTTAGGCTTCAATTCTGATATATGAAGCATATCTAATTAAAAATAAAAACTAGTGTCATAAAACAATTTCGATATTTACTGAAACCTTATAATTTGAATATCAGAACATGCAAATTCAGATTATTAACTTATCGGGAAATTTTACATCAGACATCATTCAAATGTCGGTGCATTTACCTAATAATGAACAATTTTTGAACGATGTATTTAATGTTTTAATAGTCCAAAAAATTTTTTACTGGGAAGGGATTTGAGCACTTGGTTTAACAAGAAATTGTATAATGTAGCACAAACTTTAAAAAGAATACCAAAATTTGTTCAGAACTTTTGAAAGTTTGGACATGAATTATTCAGTTTGTTTTCAGGAAAAAATGTTTCCCTACGAAGGGTTAATGAATTTTTCAATTATTCTATGAAATTATTGATTAAATTGAACTAACGAATAAAAAAACTCTGGAAGTGACACTCGTGGTATTAAAACGGTCACAAAAAGTAATCTGAATGGCAAGATAAAAAATTTTGACAGTATGTAATATTTTCAAAAAATAATCAAAAACATTCACTTCGTACAGACCCCCAAATCAACTCTAATGGAAATAAATCAAAATACAGATAGAACTGTTACGTAAACCTGGATATTTATTTTAATTTCCTATATGAAACATTTTACATCTACATTTTCCATTTCAACACGCATTTGTAATTCTAGTTAAAATTTCCATAACCTAAAATAATAAAAAAAGAAAAACAAGAAGCTACCAAAGAACAAAATAAAAAGGAACTACGCAACTTTTTAAGAATATAAAATTTCGTTTATACTAATCTAATTATTGAACTGCATGCATGATTCACTTAAGTGTAAAAAACTATAATTTTGAAATTTCCTGTAGCTCAAAAATCTCATTGTGCCCTTTTTTATACAAACTCAGTAACTTCCCTTTTGTTAACAATTTTCTTCCTCAGTCTAATACTTTGCAGTACTTGAAAAGAATTCCCTGTTCGTTATTCCACTTCTTCCTCTTCAGTATCGAACTCGGTTTTCCATTTTGTACTGCAGGAGTTGAAGAACGAACACTGTAAAGGATACGAGAAAGCAAGGGAATTTCTGAAAATAATTTCGCAGCCACGAAAAACACGGTAAACTCGGACGTTAAAGGCGAGTCTGCAGCCAGTGGAAGCGGAGATGCCTCTTCTGCGGCTTCAGCATCTCGCTAAGGGAGGGGGTTTTACAATCGTGTACTATGCTAATCCTGGAACATTACGCCCAGCATAAAACTCACTCACTCATTTGCTGTCTTCCTCCTTTCTTTACCAGCCCGTCGGGCATTACCGCGTTTGCTCTTTTTTTCGTGGTTGCAGCATGAATCGTATAAAAATCTTCATCTCGAATGCAACTCTCGAGAGTGACGAGTGTATATCCCACATATGTTAAGCAATTTCAGTGTGGCTTTGGTTGTTTAAGGTCGGTGGGTGGAGTTGATTTCGAAAGAAGTAGTTGACTATAAAAATTGAAACTGTATTCTGTGAGAATAAGTTAAGAACAGCTGACTGTGAGTTTGATACTGATGAATTTATTATAGTATTCTTAATAGTATGCATTTGGGTCCAGGAAGTTTCATACTTATTCGTTTATTGTAGGAACTAGTTAATAGTAAAGGTTTGAAAGCAGTTGTCTGATAATAACAGGTTATTTGTATTTACTTAATGTTGAAGCTACTTTATTTTGATAACCAAAGTTTCGTACGATAAAAATGTATTCCATCGTTTGAAGTTGTTTTGAGACGCAGATTCACTTTCCATCTCGTTGCACTATGAACTTTGACTCACACTATGTAAATAGCTGCAATGAGTACAGAAAACCAGGGAATGTATTTTTACACTGAAGTTCAATTTTTCTTACAAGAAAAAGGAAACATCTGGGTCAGACTTGTTGAAGGCTATAGATGATAAGTATATCGAGTCTGCTCTGTTGACTACTGTAAAGCGTTTTTGCACAGTGATTGATAACAGAGCATGAGTTCTTTCCCAAACTTGTAAATATGAAGTTTTTTGTCATTTGTACTAAAAAAAGTTTCTATGTTACTATTAAGAGAGCAAGTTAAAATATAGTTTAAGAATATTAAAAATCACCATTACAATTTTGCATATCTGAGATGTCTTAGAAAACAATTTGATTTGAACCTATGGGTACTGTTGAATTTTATGTCTGACCATGGACAGACCGTTTTCACTAGCACTGAATTCTTCTCTCACACATTTCTCCTCACTTTTACTATGTAGTCGTACAAAACAAACTTTTGTTATGTCTGGCTAGAATGTTGTATGTGTACATTACCTCCAGGACTTCTTCAAAACTTGCTAAAGCTAGTAGAAACTTTGGCCAGGTGTACGAGTTTCTTAGCAACTCGTCTGACTTACAAAACACGTTACAAATTAATGAGTTAAAGTCTGTTAAAGGGTGAACCAAAATTTCAGGTCCGAAATTTTTAAATTAATACGATCGTAAATAAAAAGTAATTATATTTGTCATTTATAATAATATTAAACTAATACGTTATCTTATCTTTTTTAAAACGTAGATAAGACAAATAATTAAAAATAATTGCATAAGTGTCTACTTCTGAGTTCTCTACACATTCATATCCATTTACAAATATTGTTACGTAGTTAATTATAGCTACAGTTAAGTAGTTAATCATAACTACTGGTTAATTACGAAATAAATAACATTCTTTCGTTATCGAACATTATAAGCTCTTTACACGCCCACTAACGGAATAGCACATTCGTTGACTACGTTATTAAGTGTGATTAATTGTTCAAACCACCGACGCACGTAATCACTATAAATCCTTCCCTATTAATCATTCAGTTTCGTATCGTAACAGCGTTCGAGTGATTTCCCTTTGGACAAAATAGGGCCAAAGACATGCACGAAAAGCGTTGTCAATGCGCCCTTGGGAAGTCGGTTATTACAGTTTCATTTAGGAGTAATCGAGTGCCGTACACGTGCACCCTAAAATTCATTAAATTAATGCGTGCTCGTGGAGGCTGTCATTCCACGTTGTCGGTGTAATATGTAAGTACGTGACACGCGGCACTTATATGTGTAAAGTACGTAATAGTGGGTATAGGACGTGTTAATTGGGTTAAGCGTCCTACAGCCAAGTGAGTCGCCAAATAAAAACATTGTAAAACCCAGGTGGACGGGATGCGACTGTCTTTTCACTCGGTCCCATCTTTTAGTTTTATTGGGCACACTTTACCTGGTTTTTACGTACACGTACAATAAAGACACGATATGTGTGCAATGTAGCTGGGTTTATCCTTCAGTTGCTTTTAGTCATCTGCGTAGTGAACAACGTTTTGGAGTGAAAGTGTGTGCATATTTTTAGAGGAGTGCTCAGGTATTTCTTTGTTAAGGTTAATACATGTTAAATTCTATATAAAGTACTATATTACTAATTAAATTACTAGATCGATATTGATCCACTAGAGATTAATTGTGGTAGAAATTCTGATTTGCCTATTTTAAATTCAGAAGAAATTGGTTTTCAAATAGCAATATTTCTGTTAAAGTAGAATAATACTTGTAATACGTAGAATTCTCTGTCCTCAAAAGCAGTGCACGTTTTATACTAGTACAATTCAGAGGGTTTCTGAGAACGAAATAGACAATTTACCATATTTCTTTTGAATAAGTAGCGCGCACAATTCGTATTCAAAGAAAACAGTAAGTTTCCGCGTTTCAACTTATAAAAGCTCCTGCAGGAAAGGTGTAGTTTACTGCTATCGACATGCGCATAAATTCCATAATGAATGTGTACGTGTACGTATAATCGCATAAATTTCCATAAAATGATATTTGCATAACTTGCCCGGTTGGTAAGAGGCGCGATAATTTCAAACAGTTGAGTTACACTCTTAGGATACTGATCGTCATTATCGTGAAAAATTAATTCCAGGTTGAAGTCTGACTGAAAAGTTTACTCATTTGGCGTCTTTGCGCACAATGTTTTTCTTATTTGATGCAGACTGTAATTTGAATTTCTTTTTAATGTAATTAATCATACGAACTTTTTATAGTGAAATTTTATTCATGAGATCCATTAATAATATTTTATTTCTTCTTATATTTTAAGAAAAAATTTCACTCTAAGAAACATGTAACTGGCGAGAGAATTAACATCTCTCAAGGATTACAAAAAGAAAGGATTAACAATTTATAAATTTCTCTCTTAATTGTAGTATACATGAATTTTATTACTATTTTAGTTATTTTATTTTGTACTTTATAACATTCATAAAAATGGGAATCGTTATATTTAATATCGTAGTAAACTGACTAATTGTTCGGTTGTTCTACTTCCGCGTCTGATCAAAATCAAGTTATTCCACTTAGAAACTTCGAACGATGTACATTTCTCTGTTAAATTGTTTGTCTTTTCACATTTCTTTCTCTTTTCTTGAATCTGCAAATATCCTCAATCCTTAATTCAGAAATATCTTAATGAAGTTCTCCACATTTACTTATTCTCCATATTTAATGTCTACCTACTAATTTAATAAAAATATTTCTAGAAACTTTACACAAATTGATAACCCAAAAATCGTGATCTTCTGTAACCCCATTAGTTGCGAATTCCCATATTTAAAAACCTCAATACAAATCAACAACATTTCTCCTCTCAAAACAACGTTTAGGTTTTCCTCATTGCAATATCATTTTGCAAACAATTTACTTGTTAGTTAACAATCGACCGTACTTACCTACCTCTAACCTTATTCCCTCTCTCTAAGTAGTACGAGCTCGCGTAAATTCCCTTTCCTTCATTTCATTTAGAAACGTTTATCACAGGACATAACACTGACCGTATATACAAGGGCTCAGTTAAAAATGGCGCACGGTCCGCGGTATCACGTGCAACGATTAAAACATTCCCGATAAAGCGGCGTTCAAATGGGAAAATTATACTCCCTGCCAGCGGGGCTTGTCCTATATACTGTCGACGCACGTTTTAATGGGACGCTGTTTTACGATTACTTCCTTACTCCAGAAAAAGTAATCGGTAATCGTCGAAAATACTCTCCGCTGCTCGCTGCCGCCCCTTCGTGGAAATACAGACGCGTACGCCAGCTTACATCCGCTGTAACCGAATGACACGTGACATTAGCAGTCTCTGAGGATGGGAATGAAAGCACTAACGTTTTTAGATCTACTTATGTCGAGCTACGAGATTTCAGGAGCTCCGACGCTTCCGTCTCAGACAGATTACAGCCTCCCTTCTCTGATGGTCCACGTCCAGCTTCGAAGGTAGGAAATCCACGTATCCGTGGACTCGTTTGTTCAATCTTTGATGGTATCTGAAAACATCGTCGTTACTCGAGAATCGTGTACCCTTTTGGGAATCTTGGGTTGAAACCTTGAGACGTTTCGGGATTAGGATGATTGTGGGAAGATTTTAAGGGATGAAGAAGAAATATAGTTTACATGAACTAATTTATCCGAGTCGATGCAGTTTCTAATATATATTTTTTTTTTAAATACATTTTTTAAGTAGTTATTAATAATAAAATCGTGTTGGAGTATTATACTCTTTACTGGATTTCAATTTTTCCTGTACCATTATTTGTAGATATAAATTGTCATTCTGAAAAAAGTTTCTTAGATATTTTTAAAGATTTCTTTAGAGTGCTTATAGCTTTATTTGCTTTGCTAATTTCTTGTTCTGTCTTATTTTTAATGGGCATAGGTTTTTGCAGTTGAATATGAACTGAGTATTTTCAATAGATAGCAACTTGAATAGGTACACTTTATAATTCACGTTTATGTGTCTGACTGCTCGTAGAATTATATTCGTTGTAATGAATAATAAAAATTTGCAATTTATAGGTGAAACCCAGAGATGACTATACTAAAATGTAATGTTTTATATTATCCAACATTCTTGTATCTGTTACTAGTCAGAATAGAGTACAAGTAAAACTCAAATTAAATCACTGCCATATAATACAAGTATCCACCCAAATTCTTACCATTATCGTAGCAACCACTTCCATTTTATTTTATCACTAACTCGCAAGGAGAACCTGGGACGATAACATTTTCGAGTGATTTTATCTGATATCAGTATTCTAAGAACGCTTAAAAAGGTGCACTTCGTTGTAATATTACAATAAAAAGGATACACTACGCACTAAACTTGGACCCCAGTAACATTCGATCGTAAAACGTCACGGTGCGGCCAGGCTCCTTTTTGCGCGAAAGTGTACCGTACTCGGTATCGTAAAACTCGAGAATGGTCAAGTGAATTTGGCAAAACAGCGGCTCGCAAAGTTAAGGAAAACGTGGTAGATGGAAACAGATGAACAGAATCTTTGGCTCCGCGATAGAACATGCTGCTCGTGGACGTATGAAATAGTACACCTCCATGGGTTACCTTATTGTAACTTGTCTCGACTGAAAGATGAGTGCCAACTGCCATTAGAAGTTTGATCCGAAACGCTGGGAGGATCTTTCTAACTTTCGTATTATACGTGCTATTACACGCTCCACGGAGGCGGGGGCTTCTTTAAATGTTCCCGAACTTCTCCGTTGTAATTTTCCAAGAATGCTGCCTTGACAATCTTCCACGACCTCGTTCGCCAATGCGAGCAATTCGATTCCCGAAACACACCTGCCAGGAAATTTCTATGGGAAATGACGGAGTTCTTCCGTTTCGATTATGAACTACCGTCTCCGAGAACAGCATGTCGAAATACTCTTATTCATCAAATGACATGCCCAGAGGAGAGAAATAGGGAAATGAACTTTGTAGAAGGACTTTGCGTGCGGGTATTCTTGCTTCGATGAATTTTGGAATGAAATGAGGGTGCAAAACGACGAATTCAGGCCTTCTTGTGTAGTAGAAGAATTATCAACAATTTAGGCAAGCTTCAATACATTTTCCAATTATATGTATTTTATTAATCATGATCAATGATATCAATAATAATATTAATATGTATTATATAAATGTAATTTTTAAATCATAGATTTTTTAATGAAATGGTATTTGAAGTAACAAAACTTGGTACTCATGGTAGCAGTACGTACCTGGACGTTTTTGAAGAGTATAATATAGGACTTCTTTGAAGAATTACTTGGGGACAAAATCTCAGGAGACGAAATATTATTAAGTTATTTTAGTAAGAATTATTTTAGTACGAAGTTCCGAGTTAGTTACTTCAAGAACTCAGAGAAGATGTACAATCTTCAACTCCAAGTATCACAAGTTTAGAGATCTTCTCTGGCATATCGAAACAACTTTTACCCCAGTTTTACCCTTTCAGTTAAAAACCTTTGGGAACACGAGCATAGATCGATGTTACAGACTAATCGAGTGCACTTTTGCAATTGATTTAAATAATTCACTCTGGTCCAAAGTGATTCGACCAGGAAACTCGATTATCCTCAGTGGTAACGAAGTCCCAATTCGTTTCCTCGGCAAGTGACTTCCGAAGTACTTCAAAGTTGGTGTCTACAGGCCATACGGGAGAATAGACTTCCTTCGTGACTTTTATAGCATATTTAACGAGTCGAAAAGAACTGCTGCGGCGTCTACGATCCCAGGGTGAAGTTGCTCTTCCTCTCTCCTGCTCCCGATAACTAGCCTGCGTGCTTGGAATTTGATTAGCTTGATTTAGAAGCTACAACGTCAACGGTTTATTAGCGTCGTTTGCGGGACGACACCGGGCGCGCGGCTCTTTCATTAGAAATTAATGAGTGGCCCGTCGTCGACGTCGTTGCCGCTGTACACTTTTCCCGCTTCTCCCTTGGCGAGACGAAAATTCAGGGGGCCACGACAAAAGTTTCCCGCGACTCTGAATAAAATATGCGCCCAGCTAACCAGCCCGTACACGAATTGCCGGTGAATCAAAATTAAGCGGTCTACCCCTCGTACCTGGGACAAGGAGGCAACCCTGACAGCAAGGAGCCGAGGAGGCAGAGGTCTGCAGGGACAATTACAGCATTGTACGAGTTAACCTGAATGCAGATTATTTTATTGAAAAGACCTTTATTGGACGTAGTACCAGTTTTAAGTAGAAATGTAATACTCGTATATCGTGCCTGGATTTTTAATAAGGAGTGTGTTCTTTTTTTGACATGAACAGAATTTTAGCATTGAATCTGTTAGGTTTTACTGTGTATAAAAGTGTTTAATGATGGCTTTGTGTAAATGAATTGTAGAATGTTGTAACTTGATGAGAATTAAAGGAAATTGAATGGACGATTAGGTTTGAGAATCTCTTCATTTCTTTAAATTGGGATCTAGAATTGGAATTTTGAGATGGAGAGGTATGTTATTAACGACTGTATGTAATTAACGACGAAACACTGTATGTATTAAAATACAAAGTGTTTCACGCAACTGGACCAAAGATTTGAAAGTCGTCTCTATTTTTTTCCAAAATATTGCATTTTTGGAGTACCATCAGATGTCTTTCTTTATCCTCTACAAAAAGGTACTAGAGCACTTAGATCGAAAATTAATTCCTTTAGACAATATTTTAACTTTTTGTTCTCAGTTCATGTTGGACAATTCTCGTCTTCATCATACTCATGAACGTCATGAACGCTTCTGAGATTTGTTTCTATCTCTTACCGTTTAAGAGCTATAACCTGGCTCATTTGCATGAAACACCCTCTATACTGTTATAGTAGTATAGCGTATTATAATATATTTAAGTAAAACTAAGTTCATTTTACATAAAGTTATACTCAAAATATATTAGGTATAGTTTCAGATATATCATTATGTAACATGTAATTCGTAGACTTCTGGATACGTTCAATATAGGGGTCAAAGAGTTATGATTTCCACACTTGTCAACAAATTTTCAGTCAACAATCCGCAAGATTTTATAATTAAATTTCGTATACCATTATATTACCTAAATAAAAATTCATTAAAAAAATAATTTTGCCCCTTATAAAACTGACAGCATTGACACAACAAATATTTTCTTCAAACTAGCAAATAAAGTATCGCCAAGACGTAGAAAGGTGGGAAGTAGGAACTGCAAAAAAGTAAGTCCGTTGATAAAACAACAAGCAACAAATATTGCAGGTAAGGGGGTGAAAGAAGCTCGAAGGCACAGGCAAGATTACACAGGGCATTCGCTTGTTTCCTTGCCCGTACCTTACATTATTGACGATCTTGATTATCTTAAGCATACTTTGCGGTGTCGGAAGCTAAAATCTCGCCCCCAGGAGGAAACAGCCTGGTTTGCTCAGAGCCAGCGGAGCTGCTAATATATTTATTAAGAACCAGCAGGAAAACCCGTTAGTTCTGTGCTCGCCCAGAATTCTTGCCTCTCCTCTTTCCCTCCTGTCTGAAATGAAAGACTCCGTCCACTCTTCCCCTTTTTACGCACTTAAAACGTTCCCGTCTCTATCCCACGGGAGAAGACATTCGTGCAGCGTTATACAGACAGAGACGGTTCGAACCTATTATTGTCGCTGAAGCGTGGCAGATATCCGCCAGAGGCAGAGTGGACGTTGATAGTCCTGGGATAGCGCAATACCAATCTACCCTCGTCGCGTTTTTTCCCTGCTCGTTGTCGTCCACTTCCTCCTCCAGAGCCGCGAGAATTTGTGGAGCGAAACAATTGGTCGCAACAGTTATTCGACGCGTCGCGACACGTAAGGCGGTTCGTGCAGGGGTAGGGGTTACGCAGTAGTAAGCAGCGAAATCTTTGATAGCGGGGAAAAAGCTCGCTGGTATTGTGACCCAAATTGCGCGAGAGTCTTCGTGCCTAGGCCAGCCTTGGCCGTAGAGGAATCCACGCTTGGTAGGGGTCGGAACGTTACAGGCGAGCGTAGTGGGCCAAGCGGAGAGAGCAGGTGAGCTGGGCGAGCTAGAGGGAGACGGAGGGCGAGCTTTCCTGAAAGCTTCGGCTAGCTCCGCCCCTCGCCAATGGCAAGGCATAAGGGTCTGCTTGTCCTCTGGCGCGCTGGCCAATATCAAACATGCCCGGACGCGCAGCCTCCAAGGTGGACCAATCAGTAGACCCGCGGAAAAACGCGCTTCCACGCTGCCACGCTGCTCGCCGAAAGCCTCCACGCTTTACGTAAGCGTGCACCGCCGCGAGAGCTTTCGACGTCCAGTCCTTTGTTTCTGTTGCACGTGTACCACCGCGTTTCTTGTTTCTCTTTTCCTATTGATCTACCTTTCCCGCCGCTCCGTTCGCCTTCCTCTCGTCCGTCGTGACCCATTCGCTGGCCGCGTTTCGTTCATTCCGCGTATCTCGTTTCTCATCTCACCGCTTCTGTCCATTTTCCCCCTTTCCTTTAATATACGATGATGAACCCTTTGATACCGCCGGGTATTAATAACTCTTCAGGTTGCGGTTAATGGGCGGCATCATCGGGCTCACGCAAGAATGTCTGTTTTAGAGGGAGATAGACGACTGGCGGCCTGATGAGTCCTGTGCGCTGTGATGGACTCGCATCTGTTTCTTATGATGGAATTGGGTTGAGAGGTTTACTGCGAAATGAGTTGAATGAACTGAAATTATGGTAGTGTACAATAAAACTGCACCACTTTTTAAAGGTATAGTTTGTTGAATACTGGGTGAGGCAACTAAACTAGGCCACCTCAATAGCTTCCTTGCTGTTGATGTTGGAAAAAAGAATTTTAAAAGAAAATTTGCTCGGCTTTGAGAGGGAGCGTAATGTCAATCACATTTTTATAGGTGTATCAGTAAGCAAGATATCAACGTTAACTTCATTGCTTTTTAATAAAATAACATTTTTTGTTTTTGCAGTATTTTTTGCGACAATACTATCTGACGTACTTTATAAGCAGATTACACTTGTTACTCACGGATTTGTATATTTTTAGAAGTCAAACCATTAGAAATGTTATAAAAATCTTTCTGCAACATATCTATCCGGTAATTTAATACCATAGAAAGCTCAACACTATATTTTTGATACCTTGAAAGGGAGACACTTTAACAGCTCGGTTTAAAATAATATACCGGTAATAGTGATTACAGGATGATCGATGACGAAGTCTGTGAGAATCCATCAAGGTCTTCAGACAGGAAAAATCGAACGTAATAACTTTCGCGACTTTTTTGTGTCTAACTTCCATGTAGATAGGCACGTACCGCTGTGCGTGGAGTGGTTCGATGTAATAATGCATACGATACTCATAATTCTGTCCTCATGCGTCAGGAACGAACGTGTAAAATTTATGGCTGAGAATCTCTCATAAAACTGCGTAAAATTATCGGGACAGAAGTTCAACTGCGCTACACACGCAAATGGCTAGACAGTGCGTACGTGACATACAAATATTGACTGTTTCAACAATGCACATTGAGTGGGTTTAAATTAATTAACAAGTAGATAAACGAAAAGACAATTACTCATTCCATAGTAATTTTATTATTATATTTGTTACGTAAACGTACATACCTATATAAGACGATTTTTATATTTATTATATTCATAATTGTATATTATACTCAACTCAAGTATACTGATAACATTCTAACAAGTATACTACAAATTTATTTAATTTTGAAGATAGAGTACAGTTTTGAAGTGAAAATTTGCTTTAGCTCTAACTTTTTAAATTTAATCCCTGAGTAATCGTTCATTTTTCACATGACATTAGGGGCATTCAGCACTCACTAAATCACTTGAGTAAACTTTCGCAAAAATAAAACGTACACGAGGAATACAAAGTAATGGTCTATGTAGCGAACTCCCTGCGTACGATTTATTGGCCGTGGGCAAGGAGGAAATTAGCTTTCCCATGTATCACGCAAGAACAGACAGAGTGATTACCTTTTGTCATCGGGCAAAAGAAACAGTCTCGATGTGCGTCAGAGATTTAGCCTCACAGATGGAATACCTTCAGGAAATGACCATCCTTCCGATGTGTTTCTCCTCTTCCTTTCTGTGAGTAAATCCTCCGTAACTCTGATTACAGCGTGAAGCATCCAATTTCACGGACGTTACTTATGTTTGCTTCTTTTATGCGTAATTTTATTAGCAAAAGTTGCATTCATTACACTACGTTAAACAAACGATTCGCAACCTCTAAGGAAATTATTCTCATTAAATTCAAATTCAATTTTATTTCTTTAGTAGTAGTCTTACAATAATTTAGTTATTGCAAAATAGTTTACTTTTTCTCGAAGAGGAAAGCATTTTACGTAATCTAACACTTCATAGAATGAAATCTTTGTTTTTTAATGCAGTTTTCTAACTTTATAACAAAAGCATTTAAGTTTAATAAAATTGCATTGGTGTAGTATATGTTTCAAAATAATTTTGTTATTCTTTTTATACACCTTGAATGATTATATCTTTTCTTACTTTGAAAAATTTCTTGTTTCATCAATGTTTATAGTGTAAAATAAAATTGAGGAGATTATAATTATATTAGATGACTATCTTCATTTTAAAACATACTTAGTATAGTCATATAACTATTTCTGCTTATACACATACTGGGAATATACAATGATCTAGTTATATTACTAAATTCATGAATATGCGTGTCAGTATACGTATGCTTACAGAGAGGGAATTTAATTTACAGCATTTTCTGTCTTCACAACCCACTAGATTGTTCCCTTTTTCTCACATACACCAGATAAGTGAATATTAAAAAATATCAAACACCTCCGCGATAAAACAATCTAACTCACGCAAAAGCAGAGTTTACCCTCATACTTTCTCCTTCCCATTATCCCCAGCAACAAAGAGCACGGCAACAAAACGCAATTCTTTGATTTCCATAATTCGAATCTCGCGAGCAACTGCGTTCGACACGAAAGCAGCTCGACGCGAACCGAGCGTATTCGCCAGCCCGTTTCCAATGACGTTACTTTATTACACCTTTCCGTTCAAGAAATTACCATTTCAATTTACCTTAAGCAAACATTTCCAGTCGTAACGACAGAACGAACGTAACCCCGCCGCGTGCATAAATATTTCCCTTTTGCCGTGGGTACCTTTGACATCTGTCGTCCGTGGCCGCGCGCACCGATTAAGGATAGCGAAAGAACGGGACAAAAGCGAGGAGGCGAGCGGAGGCGAGCGGATGCCAGGCCACGGAGAAAGCTCGGGGATGGAAAGTCGAGGTAGCCGAGGGCGCGGAGCACGATCCTCGCGCGTGTTCGAGACAGCCGACGGTAGAAACAAACGAAAGACGACTGGGCTGGGTCGGGGGACTGTGTTCCGTCTAGTGGAAGATGTACGTGCACGGTCAGACATCCCGAAGTAATGTCATCGATTACCCTCGGCTTCCTCCATCTCTGCCCGCCCCTCAGACCCGTACCCGTTTCAATCGCATGCTATCTCATCGAGCCGCTGTCCTTTTATTACGCATTGCCGTTGAATCAGTCCCGGTTGACATTCGATCGCGGTGTATCTCAAAGGAGTATACTCCATGAACATTGGATTCCCTGGTGAAAAGGACAGGGCTCGTATGCGATGCTTTGCTAAAGATACGCCGCGAGGGTGTACGGGACAGCGAAGAAGGGCGAAAGAGGGCGGGCGGAGCAGAGGAAGAGGCAGCTGACGCGAGATCCTCTTTATTGCAAGGGTAAGCCGTGTAAATTGATGGTCGGCACTGCTTCATGGGATTCGGCGAATCGACAGCTTTTAATCCACGCCTGCTTCGAGCACAGTAGGTGGAGTAATAATTATCGGAGCGTCATAAAATGACACGCGGGGGTGA
This sequence comes from Calliopsis andreniformis, assembly GCF_051401765.1. Taxonomy (NCBI): domain Eukaryota; kingdom Metazoa; phylum Arthropoda; class Insecta; order Hymenoptera; family Andrenidae; genus Calliopsis; species Calliopsis andreniformis. Next base: position 8,277,931 of record NC_135073.1, on the reverse strand, counting down.
TGGACGGGAGTGACTGACGAATTCGTGTTAACGAGACGACTGAACCGGGTTGCGGAGGTTTGGAACTTCTGCTGTCTCGAATGTGGAATTTTTGTCACTGAGCTGCAAGAACGGATTTTATTTCAGAGGTTTTTTTTGATGAAGAGTTCTGATCGGGATGTAAATTTACGAGGGCCTTAAATTCAATTTTTTTGCCCCCTCCATGGCTGCGATCGCGACACTCGCGCTCTCGATCACTTTATCTACTTCAACGTGCACCATGCATATGCATACCTGCCGCAGTCGACTTTAAACACTTTACGATTCAATTTTTTACGCCTTCGTGACGCTTCCTATAAATGGGAACATGTGTGACGAAGAAAGTAGAAGAGTATTCATTCTGAAATGAATTACTTTATTTGAGTTCAGAGAACTGGAACATCTTGGTCATTTTTGGATTAGGGGTAACCTTAACATGTGAAACATTTTAAATGAATTAATTTCCTGGCTTACAGTGTTGAGTCATTTTGCCATAATTAATAGGTTGTTAGTACTCAAGGGAAAATTAAAGTGACTAAATATGTTTTTGTAGTATTTTAATACTCTTCACGCCATATTTCATTCCACACTTTTTCGGTATAACACTGAACAGAATATTTACTCCCCACAAGTTCCCGTCTCGGTGGAAGTAACTTCTTCACAAAGAATAGAGTATATCTTCCTAAGGTCAGTTCATGCACGGATAACTCACTTCCATCCTATCAAATGTGAAAGCGAAAGAAAATGAGAGAGTAATTTCAAAAAATAAGGCAAGTAGCTACGAGTTTCTAACGAGGAAACGCTACTACTATATAATGCATTTCATCAAGGAATGCTCATTTCCTTATCACTGGAGAACCTTTGGCTCAAGTAGCACACGTCGAACAGTGACGCCTAATAGAGTTAAATAAAATTGCATTGTCCAGAATTCTTCAGGCCACTGTACCCCACCGTGTTGCTCATTTCTTCCTCTCCTTCGTTTTGTTATTCCGACACAAGTAACCCCTGCGTTTGTGTGCCGATTTGTCGTTCCACGTTTCAGAGTAAAGGGGACACCATTGTATCCACGACGCATAGCGCGTGGAAAAAGTATCTGCTAAGGAACGGAGGCACGAAGGTCTTCATGTTTTGGTGAAATCTCTTATTAAAACGGGACATGGGGATAAGAAGGCAAAGCACGCAAAGGGACGATGACACGAACAGGGTGAATAGGAGGGACGTGGCTTAGGTGAGGTGGAAGTACGACATGTTTTTATCATTTAATTTTGCAAACAAAGACCCTCAGGGCTTTCCTTCCGTGGAGGTCAGACCCAAAGGAAGCTGCCGTTCCTTTCTCGGACATTATCTTCTTCATTTGCCCCTTATAGTTAAGAAACATCCCGTGGGATTAGAGATAGACTTCTTTTGTTTCGAGCACAAAGAGCTCTCTCTCAGCCACGATGCTGGTTATCGGGAACTTCTTTCGTTCCCTTTGTACTAGACGCGCTGAACGGTTTAGTTGAATTTACCAAATAAATGGCTGGGCGAATGCTTAATTACAGAGATAATTAGTTGAGACGGTAATTAGATAAAGGGATAATTAGATGCGACAAAAAAATTCCTTTGACAAGTAGAGTAGCCTCCTCTTTGACAGCACCACACGGTGATTCATAGAATTGTTTGCTGTACACGCTGCTAGTTTTTAGACAGACAGTTTTTGCTATCATTTGTACAGTTCTGCGACAAGAGGATACGTGTGCCAGTAATTAATTGTTTTATTCCTGTTTTTCATCTATGTGTTTTGATCAATTATTCCTGATTACGTTTAGTTCCTGTATTTGCACAGACTTTAGGACCTATTCCAATTCTCAGTTACTCTATTTCGATAATGCGTTTCCCGTGTGATTTAGTAGATTCATTATAAATTTATTTCTAAATAAGTACAATTTTTTAATAATTTATGTATCTGCATAGCTAGAATATTTTTCCAGCTTCATTATTCTACTCATTTCAAATTGCAAATTTTGTTAAAGTGCCTATAAGCACTATTAGTCTCCAGCATATACATTAATAAACCGGATATAAAAATTTACCGTAGACTCTGCTAATAAATTTGTACACTTCATTATAATATAAGCTTTGACTTTTCCTAAATAATATTCTATTTACACACTTCATAAATATACCATTTCCTTTTCCCACTTAAAATACAGTGCCTTCTCTTAGTACACGTACTTTAATATTGAATCCTAATAGAACCAATGAAGGAGTAATTTCATGTTGCTATGAGTTTAAACATAAATACCTTCCAACTTCAAAGACTCTTAATTCTCTATTTCGAGCGAAGTCCCCTTTGTAACGCCGAATCGGCATTCAGTATTCTTTTAGGCGTTAAACAGTATTTCGGAACTACAAAAGGTTACTGGCTTTAATCTATAACCCTATAAAATCTTCCTCGGGGGTGCTCAGAGGCCGCTGTCGCTCTCGTATACCAGCACCACCGGGTTATGCTGAAACTTTTATGAAAAATGGTAGAGGACCAGAGATTCAGAGGGAATAGCAGAAGAAGAAAGATGCCGTAGACGAGGGTGGCAGGGGTTCAGCGGAAGGACGGGGACGGTGATGGGGGAGAAAGGGAGATCGGTATAGCCTCCACTGGTTCCCGCGGATTGCAAAAGAGCGAGATTGACGTGAATATCCGCTCTCTGCTCAATAAAACACGCGAAACAAAAAGCCATCGTAAAACATCGGTTTAAACATTCATGCGAGCCTGCCCAGATGCTTCCCTCGCCTTTCTTCCCCTTTCTGCCACATCTCCTATCCTCTCAGCGGCCCCGCGCGCTACTGCGTTATCTGCCTCCGTAGACTTTGCCATGGAAATTTTTTCGCCGGAAGAATGGTCGGGCCTAGGCAGGTACGCGTCGCTTCCGGCACGCTTTGTGCCCGGAAACATTGTACGAAAGCATTAAATGCGAATGCATGAAATCGTGGCTTGTGTTTGGTGTGTGTATCTCTCCCTGGGTGTGTATGTGCCGCAGCGTTGCCCGTTTTTCGATGCATCAAACCGTTCGATCCGGTTGTGTAAAAGCCACTTTCGATATTTACGCTCGTGGCTGTTTCCTCTGCTCTGACAGTGGTCACGTTCAGTTTGTTGGAAACATTTTGCAGTCGTCAACTGAACCCATAAGAAATGTATAATCGAGTGTATGAGCCTGTGAATGGTAGTGGAATCTGAATTTATTATTTAACGAGGGTTGAGATTTTTATTTAGTAATTGCAATAATCGTAGTTACGATAGAGTAGTAGATATTAGAGAAATAGAAATTAGGAACTTCGAATAGAGTTACAGTCTGAAATTATTTCTAGCAAGTGAATTACAATTGCATGCACTGTTATTTGTGCTTCTGTGAAAGCAAAGTAGCTACTTACAAAGTGGGTATGAGTTGTTCTTCATTTGCCAATAATTCATGAATCACTGTTTGTAATTTAGTTTTGTATGATAAAAGGAATTTCGATAGTGTTTAAAAATTATGAAAGTAATGATCGATTAGAAAATCTGGAATTAATGCCAGTCTATTTGCTGTTAGTATAAATTAAACAACCATAATAAAAAGAATTTGTAATACTTCCTAGAGATCACTTCCCAGTAAAAGTAGACAAACTCTTTTAAAATTATCAACAGAATAATTTATAGCAGCTCTCTCGTACAGATTCTTCGGTAAATGGAGAACTTACATGGACGTAGACAGAAATTGGCAAATGTGAGAAAGGTACTTTCTTCTAGAATGTCAAAGCGGCCCCTTAGGGACATGCCAGACTTCTTTTCCACTGGACAATCCTCTGAAAGCTCTCCAACCTTCGACGTAGTTCGCAGTTTATTTAATTCGTTGCCCAACATCTTTCATCTCACGTCTTATTATATTATTCTTCGATTCCAAATACATTTGTCGAATTCTATTCTATTTGTGTACCAATAAAACTCTATAAAATTTCCATTACTCATGTTCAAGACATCAATTTTCACAAACTCGTAACATTAGTAATCATAAATTTCACACAGAAGTTTACATACTCAAACTGATCGAAGCATGCTATTCACAAAATTCATTCAAGACATAATATGACTTAGCGATTCAGTTAACTTTTTCACAGAATGGTGTTAATATTCTATCTATTACAGTAAACGCAGTTGTTCCTCAAGGAAAAAGAATACCTCCACTTAAACTCCCATGAAAGTGGTCACAGCTTTTTGTGCTTTTTATCTTCCAAATAGAATACTCAGTAGATTGCATAGAATCGAAACAGAAAGATTGCAAGTTTGACGTGCAAGATCAGAGAAAAAATGTTCAACAACTTAACAAAGCTCCAGCAATTTCTCTATTAAATCCTTAATCCCCTCATTTGTTCCACCCAGAGCACATTAGCAAGCGCAGCTCTCGAAATCGCGCGTGCAGCTCATAGTCCGTAATCTGAGAGAAGCGAGTAGAAGCGGAGAGATATTTCCAGGGGTGTAACGCTGGGAACCTCGAGGTCGCTCTTCTCTCGCCTTCGAACCGAAAGAATGTAATTACTAGAAGGATCAAAGTCAGAGAAACAACGTCTGTGACCCGTGTGCGTCGACTTCGCCCTTCTTCCCATCGCGGTCCTTCCTTTCGTCGTCGTCTTTCGACGACGCGGAATTTAAATATCGACGGAAGTATTCACCGTTTGACTTCGGTAGCTGCACCATTCGCCACCTTTCCTTCCCCAGCGCCACTGCTCGAAGACAACTCGACGCTGCCGCCTTTTCTTTTCGCCGCCGAGTGACAAGGGGCTGAGCTGAAGGGAAAACAGACGGTGCAGGGAAACAAAGGAAGTTATCTACCGTCAGACCCTCGCCTTTCCCGTCACCTTCCCGTTTTAGACGACCGTTAAAGCGCACCCAGATATTTTGAAGTTCCTGCTTTGTTTCTTACTCGTTACCTCGGAACTCCTCGCCAAAGAGAGTCGAGGAACTCGTCTCGGCCTTCAAAAATGGTATCTTCTAGCCCGTCACGACACACGTCCATTTCAGGTACTCGGAAGTACTTGGCTTGCTTTTAATTTTCGCTCGTTGCATGAGAGTACGTTTGCGTCTATTGTACGTACCAAATTGCTCGTGTTATCTGTTGCTTTTTCACACGTTCTTTATGAAAGTGGTTATCAGACTACTTTTGAATAATTCAGTCGGAATTTTATGATCCCTGAGTTTATTCAGTTTTGTATACATAAATTTATGTATGAAGGATCACAGGAAAAAGACAGAGGCTATCAGAAGACAGTATTATTCAGAAAATCAGATTTTAGTACTTCAGTCCACTAGTAAATAGACAAGGTGATGTGAATTAAACCGTATAACCTGAAGCTTACAGTCTAACTAAAATATATTCATACATGTGCATAATTAGCTATAAAATTTACTGAAGATAAATATCTCTTCAAAATAGACTTTTTGTGTTTATACAATACATGAGCTTGGGAATATTATTCCTTCAAATTCGAAAAATGAAAACTGCATAGAACTTCTTGCTAATAACCAAACTAAAAATAAGTTAGGAATCCCCAATAATACGAATGTTTTAAACACATTAATACAGATACTTGAAGTTTATGTTCATTTTTATAAACATTTACGATATCCATCTTTACTACGTTTCTTCTACTATTTAATTCTCCAGATATCTTACCCCCTAACAAACTGCATATTTCAAGGACCACTAACAGAGGTTTACTATTAAACACATCACGTCTGAGTATCCTTCTATTTAAATCAAGGCAGTGGAGTTACTTTGAATCGTTACGCGACACGCATAATGCGCTTCATAATTAAACCCTCTTGCGCAAAATAATCAGCGTAGCTGGTTTAACGCACTCCAGGGATCAGAGGAGAAGTCACGCAGATGACTTCAGTGAAGCTTAATATCTCTTACCCGTGTCGCAATATGGTTATTAAACGTCTGCTTCCGTAATTGTGCATTCAAGTGCGTTCATTCAGTCGTTTGTATCGCGATCACGCAATTACGTCGTATTAGCGATCCTCTTCCATAGAGACGCATGGATTCCGATAAATTCATATCAATTACCGAGTTCTCCATCGATGCGAAAGTTTGCAGTCGACGTTTGAAAGCCGTGAAGTAGAGACACAGGGAGAGGGATTAAGAATCTGTTGAATTCAATTGGAGGCAATACAGCAGAAACTAGAAACAGCACTTTGCTCGACAAACTACTTCGAGAATTTCTTGGTCATTAGCTTTCTTTAAATTGTTGGTACCTACTATTGCTTTTTATGGATGTAGCGTAACAATTTGTTCGTGGAACAGTGGAACTTCGTGGAGTCACTTGAATGTTAGGGGTAGATATTTGTTTAATATTTATAATGGATTTGATATTTATTTTATAGATATAGAACGTACTGCAAAAAAATGCATGGTTTATATTTTATGCTGATTTAATGTTAGGAATATCAAATATTTTAATGAACAACTGTTGAAATGGTGTTGATTTCTGGAAATAGACAAGTATTACCTCAAAAATTGATCACTGTTCGCAAACACCTTTTTTAAATGTATTTTAGTCCTTTTTTCCCTGCTCAGATTTTCTTTACATTTCTTTCACATTCTTGCATCATACTTTCACTTCAATTTATTTTTCTACTTCATTATATTGTCTTATAGTATTCAATGCTTCTGCGTATAGACATCAAAGGATTCATACACAAATTAATTATTCGTTATTATTGTGCCCCGATAGATTTTATTCGAAGTACAGGATTTGTTTGACACTATGATGAAACGATGATCGCGATAGCGTTAGAATATGTAACACACTGAATCTTTAAATATGCAAACGTTGTAAACACATCGTCTACCCTTGCGCGTTCAATAGGAATGCTGCTTTCAGTATTTACGAGAACTGTTCACGCCTGTTTCAGCTGTTTGGTTATTCATAACTATTAGTCGTTTCCAGCATTTAATGTTTAAGCATCTGGTGTTGCTCGCTATTTAATATCTATAGTAAGAGCTAGATCCTGTAATCAGTGAAGTATCGTGAATACCTTTTCGGAAGGTAGATCAAATTTAAAATAAATTTAAATGGAAGGTAGAAAATAAGAAATGTTTGTTAACAAACTTATATTTCCAAAATGTATGTCAGAGTATATAGAACTTTTTAATTCTTTATTTCAAAAGTACTGACCAATTTGCAATTTGTACTTTTCATGAATGAAATTCTTCGCGGTATACATGTGCATACAAGAAAAATTATGCAGAAACACATGTGACTCTATTATTACTATTATTATTATTATTTATTTATTTACTGTTTCAAGCTTTCGCCTGTTATAATCTTCAGTGTATGTACAGAGGTATCCTCGAATTAGTCATCACATTACAGAGTTTTCTATTTTAACATATCTCTTCATAATTTTATTTCCAGCCATGTGACTCTATTATAGAAGAGAAGCTATTAAAATTAATTAGTTGCCAAAACTTTAAAAAATATTCAAGTACTATAATACAAAACTTTCTCTACTTTACTGTATTAATTGCTTCCTATTATGTTAGCCATTAATCTAAGCTCTTAGTAATAAATATAAATAGGAATCGTCTGGACGATGCTGTTCAACGCCTCTGTGGCTCATCTTTCGGTATCACTAAATTCATTAGCGTGGAGAAGTGGACTACTCGGATTAGATGTGTGCACGAGAAAGAAGATCCGAGGCACGCGTTTAGAATGTTTAGAGGGACGAAGAGCCACTCGAAGGGGAACGCATTCCACGGTGCGGCTGCTTACGAAGAGAGGCTCGTACCAAAAGCATGCCCCAGCTTTCTCGCTTAACCTTAGCGCGCGAATACGTGCTTTCTGCGAGGAATGCGTGCCGCGTCGCTCGTCGTTGCCCCGCTGTCCCAACTATGGCCAAACTGCGTTTCACGCGGGTCACCAACGCTGCACCGTTAAAAATCCACCCGTGGAAAGAACTGTGCCACTTCAACCCTGCGCTTGCCCGCCTTCTCTCGGATCTCTCCCGCTTTTCAGCTGAACCTCGAACTTTCATCCATGGGTTCGTTCGACCCTTGCGAGATACTCCAGCTAACCAACACGTATCCCTTTTGTAATTAAATCCCCTGGAAACTGTGTTCCATGTCGAACCCTCGAGCTGGACTTAGCATGTTTTGCCAATTTTACGATGCTCCCTTAGTTTTGAATGCGTTCCGTGAGTGTACTTTCCTTTTAAGGGGTTACACCGGATTGGAGATCTAAAATATTCATAACTTTGTTGATCAAATTTGTTGCAGTTCGACTACATTTTAGGGAAATTTATTCTCCCATTATGCCAGTGTATAATACTTGTAGTACTTAAATATGTATATTTCCTTGATATTTATTTGAGATTGTGAACTTGTACATGTAGGTACATGTAGTATTCTCTCATAGGTAGTCCAATAGTATAAGTGACCTCTGTCTCACATAGAATGGAATAGAAATTAAAATTTCAGGTAGGATTTTCATTTATGAATATATTCTCTGTCCCTTGCAGGCAGGATTTTTTAACAGATTGAAAAAATATAAAAACGATGGGAATGGATAAAGTTTCTCCAGTTGTTATATTTTGAACAGAAACTTTGCTGTTTTAATGGAGTAGAGAAGTGTTCAACTTTTGACTACTTGTAAATTTTTGGACCCTATCGCAGCAGTTTGGCATTTCTACTTCATTCCTGTCTGTTCCATTGTCCTATGTATTTTCGAATGTAGCACGATCCATCCGCGCTGTCCGATCGGTGAAACGATTGACGGAAGATTTACATAAACCAGTTTCTTCACTTGTGATTTACTTTTTAGGTCAACTCCATTCCGGTCGCGTCATTTCGAACCGAATATTGAGAGAGAGTATTCAAATTCCTCAATTGGTTCTTCATCCTCTCCCGAAATTTCGCTCTCACCATCGTAAATGTTCATTTTCATCGTCGGCTGTTCGCGGAGTCAAAAATTTTAATTTCCGCTAGAAAAGCTCGTGCGCTCGGTTTCATGCAATGCCCTGCAACAATATTGAATTTTAAATCGTCACAAAGCTGGGCGAATTTTCAACAACGCGTAGCGCTCAAAGTGAAACGGGGTTAAACATACAATAAAATGGAAGCAACAAGCCGGTAGCTGCAAAATATTTGCCAAAAAATAATTTCAATTGCTGTATTTGATCTCTTGTCGGCGTATACATATTTCATCGGTCCAGGATCGTATTTTATTTTACGACAGTCTCCTTCACAATTACTCTGGCTCCCCTTGCATATTTTAATTCGGTACTATGCGATCCTCAGAATTACTGACATAGACGGACGTTTCAATGTGCGTACGGTAGCCTGGCGGAAGCGATTTATGAGGATCGATGCTTTATTATTAAAGCAATGGTCGATACGAGGCACATGGGATGCATATTCGCAGACCATCCAGATCGTATCTTGGTCAGGATCGCCTTGTGGGCCTCGAACACGATTTCCCCATGAACTGGGGGAACAATAACCTGGATAATTATTTTAAGCTATTTTTTAAATAACTTCACATACGAATTTTGTTCATAAAATGTTATTGTACTCCTCTATATTACTATCATATTTTATAATAGAATCACAATTAGTCTACTACATATGGTACGTTATACTACTTACGCTATGTTATGCTAAGGGAGATCGGGATCGAAACTAACAATTTCGCTTTGGACTACGATTATGCAAAAAATATTACACTTACAACGAAAATGTTCCTGTCATAGTCTTTAATAACTATCTGACATTATTGAGTCAAAGGGATTTGTTTTATTACAAATAACACCAAAGTTATCGATAAAAGATGAGAACTGTGTAAAATGTTATAATTGACTTTTACCCAGGGGCAGTATAACACGACATCAGATCGATAATAACACAAAATTATTTAAAAATTTTTTTAAAACTGCAAGTTTTAATTTTCTTTTAAAACTGCAAGATCTTTACCCAATTAAATAAATTATTCTATTTCATACTTATGACAAATGTACGAAACATGACATTTTGTGCATTTCTCATGCGACCAACCCTTGCTCTTTATGTACCACATCCATTTTTTATTCTGCCGTTTTTTTACATATCGAGGCATAGATGTTATAATCATCCCAGTCCATGCTTTGAAACATAGATTATAAATTTTCCCTAACCAGATACTTAAAAGTCTAAACTAACAATCAGTATTACATTCAAAAAGGTCAGATTAGAGATTAAAAAGAAGGAAAAGCTACTTTATGGTGTCGAGAGGTCGTTTTACTTATTGTACATGTTTATTACATGCATATATTGCTGGGACATGGAGAAGTATGTATAGTTCAACTGTTTTGAAAATCTGTGGTAAATTTTGAATTATTCAACATGTTACTTTTGAGCCAAATGTCTCTTACTGGCCAATTGAGAGTGAAATATTCAGTGCTTTTGTATTAGCACAAACTCATCTACATTAAACTCCATTCATCATAAAAAATCATTAGGATATAAGGAACAGACGAGGACAGGGTTAAATTTCGAGTGCTCTAGAAACCATTATATCAACGCTCCCGCCGATTGGCATTTGAAGAACCATTTAAACCTCTGGAACGGCAATTACGCGCAAAAGGGAATATAAAAACAGGTATCATCGTGTTTGGTTCAGTAATATCGTTTTCACTGATACAGCAATATCCACGTTTAATAACGAACATGTTGTTGGTGCTGAAGAGGTATTTAACCTATCGTTAACTGCAGCCGCATATCCGCAACATAAACAGCACTCGTAAAATAACAGACTTAAAACAACGTATTCATTAAAATTCTTCTTATTCGTATATCGATCAGCTCCTCTACACACAACACGAAGCGAATAGAAAATAAAAAATGTCACAGTGTCCGGCAGAAAGGAGATCCACAGTGATATAACGCTAATTTCCATGCAGTTCGAGGCTTACGTCTCACTTAAATTTTTTTTACCCTTTTATTCTAGCTTTCGACTGTTCATATTTATTACCTCACGAATTTTGACATTCCTTTTAATTACCGCTTATTATTCCTCCTTCCACTGATTCCCATTTTTATATCTCCGATTCTAGAGCAAAGTGGTAAAATTCAAGGCATAAAGCAAACCGAAATGGTAGATACCCCTAGTACGGGCGTAAATTCCTTAGCAACGTTGGGATCGAATATTGCTAGAATGGATCTCTCGAGGCGTACGACCTTGTTGATCGACGACCATTCTATAGATGATACACTGTGAATTTCTTTGTCGGAGTGCGCGTTGATAAACCGATCGATCCTGGAGAAAGAACAAACCGAAGCCACTTTAGTATTTGGGATATATAGGCTCGGCTGGATGGGAACGCGGTTGTATACGCTGCTAGTAATACATAATAAGATATGAAAGGGGTAGGGGGAGCACACGGCATAATCATATATCATAGGTTAGTGCGGTATGGCGAAGTATTCCTCGGGTCTACGAGGAGCACACGCTGCCATAGTGGATACAATCACCGCCTCTTCCACCCCTACACGGGAAGACTATCCACTTTAATGCAGGTTCTCAAACTTTGCGAAAGCAACAGCCTCCGTTCCACTCTATAAATTCGTGAACCTTCTCTTATGGTGTGAACTGTTTGCTTTCTTAGGTCTGATAAGCAAACGAAAGATGAATGAAAAATTTGGGAGTGAAACAGTGAGGTGTGAAGGTTCACTGGAGTCTTATTAGGTATTATTATAGGAGGGCAGTTGATAAAGTGAATGAAAAGTGCTTAGTCAGTGTGCAACTTCGATTCAATTCTTTTGGAATGAATAATGGTTGTTTGGTGTAAGTATATTGAATATATTAATATTATGGCATAGTGTTAAGAGAATCCAGTTAACAGCAGACACGGTAAGTTTAAATAATGATAGGATGTTTACAGTAATGTGAAATGACCTGAAAATTGAAAGAAAGTGATACCTAATTTAACAAGAATTTTCAGATTATCACGATATATAAAAATAATTAGTAATAAAGAAGTGTCTATAAGAAATTGCTGTAATTAAATTTTCATGCAAACTTTTTATTCCAAAATCAGTCATCCAAAATTTGTGAATCAAAATAAAATTGAAGCGACGAATAAAAAAATTACTCAGGCAGTCTTTTTTTATTCAGATATGGCAGCCAAGCCAATGTGTTCAAGAAACCGAAAAGTCGTGCACTATTAACGCTTCCTTCTTTACTTCTTTTTTCATCGTTCTTCGATTGGAAACGCTTGAATTGCGGCAGCTTGAGCACACACATGGACCGATTTCAGTGTTCGAAGCGACCAGTCGTGTGCACTGTCTGGGATTTCGGAGCAGTTTCCCGAACTCTCTGAACAGGAACGGAAAGTTGGGCAGCGCAGGCCACCGAAGGGTAACTGCTCTGGGCAATGAATAAATAGTAGAATCCAGAAAAGGTTGACATAAGGAAATACCCTTTCTGTGCACATTGTATGGTACGCGAGAAATTTTGCTGTGATTGGACAGTGAATTTCGGGCATTCAATTGAAAATTTTTGAAATCACATAATAGTCAGTAAGAAGAAAGTTACTGTGACATATACATACTCACATTAGGAATACTGAAACTTTGAATAGACTTATGTTAATCTCGTAATTAGTCAATTTCTTCAAATATAAGTGAACTTCTATCGTATATTATACTACCTCTATCCAGTTCTTTCGTACTTTCAATGAAACAGAAACTACAATAGGAGTTTAATTAACATTGTACGAAAACTTTATGCATTACTTACCAAGAAATTAGAAAGCAATTTGTATATAAAATTGAACATTAGAATATGGAACACCAAAATCAAACGCAAATAAAATGCAGCTATCATATCATGAAATATTCAGACGAATTTCTGATATATAAGTAGAATAGGTAAATAATAGCAGATACAATCGTCCCACTTGTAGCGTACGCAGTTCTCTTAGAGTTTGAGGTTAAATATTCTATAAAATTTTATGTGAGACCCTATACCATGAAATGCTTTATTGGCGTAGTAGAATGTATTATGAGAAAGGATCTTGCGCTTAGTTGGCAGAATGTTTTTTACGCGGCAGTCAATAACTTACTGACTCAGAATAATATGGGTCGCTAGTTTAAAAAAGACAGCTGGTATCGTTTTGCGACTGATCTATTTTCTCAAGGAAAAATTTCTAAAAATTTATGTGCTCCTATCTTACACAGCCATGACTGGAATTTGTGAGGGAAAGAAATTGGCCACGCAATATACAGGGTGTGTCTAAATCATATCACGAAACATGCAAACGTTCATGCTAAAAGAAACGGATTTTTTACTGTTTTGTAATATGTTTTACAATGTTTTGTGATTCAAATCGCCTACCATTAGTCCACTATTATAATTGCAGGAATACTCATTAGGTAACATAAATAAACTCTAACATTTGCATGCACCACATACTGTGTAACCATTTTCAACAAATAATACATTGGAGTATGATATACTTCAAAGATTATTCAGTAACGGAGTCACTTTATAGTTAATTACAAGGAAAGTGTGTGAGTTGAGACCTTTGTCACTAAACTTGCATCTTAATGCTGACTGAGGTCAACATGGCAATGAAGCATTTCAATAAATCAACTTTGAAATAAGCCATGACACTCGTGAAAACGAGAACTTGAATACTCCGTTATACGAAGCTTGATACTTAAAAAACTTAAGCATCGCTCTCTGGAAGTCGAACACTGTAACTCTAATTGGTTATATCTAGAGAACGAAGCTTCATACTGCAAAGTGGTAAAGGAGTTTTGGATTTCTGTTGCTACGACGAATTTGCATGTCTCGACTTGCGGCATGATTCCGAGACAGCCTCTATAAATACTTGATACTATAGAAACTCGGTCTTTATTAGCATAACGAATACAATTAGTACTACCGGTCGAAATACTATAGTCAGACCGTCTTTCTCCATAAGCCATGGTAACGCTAACACTAACTTGCAACAAGAGAACATTATTTGCATTTGAGACTTTATCGTATAGAAATGAAATTGTGTTCACATGTTTGAAAGAAGTTTCTTTAATCATTTTCTCCTTCTTTAATCATCCGTAACTGGAGTAGTAAAATATATAGGACATATTCATATGACATTTTTGCATATTTTAGTGTATAAATACAACTTCCCAAGTATTGACATGTATTTGAGAAACACCCTCTATACACAAACTCCACATTCAAAATAAAATGTAATCAACTTTTGCATATTAACCGCTCTCTATAAGAAGTCCCTCCAAACACACTTCCTATCACACGAAAATCGGTTCACTGTCTCCAATCTACCCCACGATCCCGTCATAAATTCCAAAAGCAAAGATTTAAAATTCCGCAGCGTCACAGAATCACCCTATCTTACAAACAATCCCCCAAACGCAACACCGTTCAATTTACACAACGTAAAATTCATTTAAAAGTCGTTTCTGCCTCGCTAAAGTTGAGCCAATTCAAACGGAATTTATGGTAGTAGCAGGACGGAGGGATCGTCAGAGAATCGAGAGAAGAGATAGCAGGCGGATGGTTGCATGGCGTCGTGAGGTAACTGTGTCCAATTCCTCATGATAGTATTTCCGTGACTTATTACCGCAGCAGGCGAGAAGCGTCTGCGGCCCCGCGACAACTAATGGCGCCATGTGGCCGGGGAAATAAGAAGATAGAAGTAAGGAAACGTACAAGAAACCCTCGGTCCACCAGGGTGGCTGAGCGTAATGTCGAAGGACAACGGCGGACGCGGCCTCTCTTCGTCATGTGAAAGTCCGAAACGACCTTACGCCATTAAATGTACTTACATAAGATAGCGGCCCGTGGACGGTGGCCGCGCATCAATCACGATAATAGGACAATAAATATCTAACCGACAGGGGAGCGGCCAGTTAAGGTCAAAAGTGCAGCAGCTTGCAATTTCTGCCCGACTTGCCGCCGATGCCCTGCGCTCGGTAACTCAGCCTTCGCATCCTCAGTATGTAATTGCTTTCCTATTGCGGCTTAAGTCTCGCATTAAAGTGCTATGTCGAGTCTCGACGTTCGCTGCCTTCGAGTGTTACCCAGATTCGATATCCCGCAGGCAGGGGGAGGGAAGCTCCTCTTTCTCGTCGAGAAACTGTTTCGAGGGATCTGCCCTATTCAAATGCGGTTCTTCCTTGTGAGAGGCTCCACTGCGCCTCGTATGGCTGTGTATCGGTTGAGGTGAGATTTTGGGGTGAGTGGACGAGTCAGAAAGCCATTTTTCTGATACTTCTATGAATATTTAGCTTTGGGGTCCTTTGGTGGAGTAGACTGTGAAAGGTTACATTATCGAGGAATTTCATAGTAATTGTTTGGAATATTGAAATATGGAATCGATATATGGTTTATTATTTATAATTGGTGTTTTCATATTTTGATGCATGTTTTTGGTGAATTTGTTCTACTTTGGAAGGTAGCTTCGAGTAATCGTGTCACGTATGCAGCGTTTCAATTTTTGGGAGAATTGGTTACTCTTAAAAAAAGTTACCTATGAGATCAAAGTTACTTTTCTGTGAACATCATGGAAGAAGTAATTTTCTTTATGAATAAAGTGCTTTCGCTTTATATCCAGTTTTACATTTTTAATGAAGAGTATCTTCGCGAGAGACAATTGAAAATTGAGTATGCATGGATGTAATCTGTGACAAACTTACAAGGGTTGCTACCTAAGTACACATTACGCGCTTCTGCTAGTACAAAGTGGAAGTTCGTTGAATGAATGAATATGGAGCTTTTAGCAAAAGGTAGAAGAGTAATTCTGTGTAACGAGTGAAACATTCTGTATGTTTCCCGTGGGCTGTTGATCATTAACCCTTTACGTATCTAACTATAAAAAATGTATGCGCACCTCGTGTACATTTTTATCTTTCGAGTCATAAAGTGCAACCGCATGTGTCCCTGTCGTGAAGTAAAGCTTAAGGTGAAACTCATTTCATCCTCCTCATTTTTTAATACTCTCATTGCGTCGTCAATAAATAAAATGTCGCAATGTAATAGCGAATCGTCGAGCAAAGGATTCTCTAAATTCATTTTCAAAACTTTGTAGACTGCGAACGTTAGAATGATATACTGTGTTCTACACAAATTTTTGTATGTTATAATCAAGGCATGGTTGATGTTCTTAAAAAATAAATTATAGTAACTAGTTTGTATACTTTTGGGTATTCAGTTATTAAAAGAATAGTTTTGTAAAATTTAAAATAAATGCACTAAATCTTTAGAACATTATTGAATTTCTGTACTCAATTTTTGATCGTGTGTATTTTTTTTATTAGCATCCCCACAAAATTTTAAGCTTTAAGATCTATTCTGCATGAACTTCGAAGTAACTTGAAAATTTAAATTCTTCTTTTTCTTTTGTAAACAAAAATCAAGTCATTCCACTGTCGTTTCTTAAAATATCCAAGAAAAAGTGGAATTATAATTTTTCGAAATAATAAATACTATTTTAAATGTTGATACATTTCTGGGGTTGCCCACAACCCCACAGTGTTACTTACATCGGTAAATAAAAGGATGTCGTTCTTGGATTAAGTACTATCCAATTTATTATTTTGCATTGCATTCAATGGACTAAACTTATCTCTGAAACCTTTACACTTCCGACATATTTCTCAACCTAGAACTTTCCCTCAAAGGCGTAGAACACATTCTATAAACTTACGTATGATTTCTGAGTTATGTCTATGGCAAGTGAACATGTTTCTATAAGAATGAACACGAACCAACTGCATGAACTGTTTGAAACTACAACATATAAACTTCCGTTTCTCATTGTATAAACTATAAAAGAACAGGCTCTGGCCCTTGCAGCCGAGTTCGCGACCCGGACTAACTATTAAAAGTTGCAAATTGCTGCAGACACACTGCGGGCCCTGACGTTAGCGCACCGACTGTTCTGGCCACTCCTCGCCGTCCTCTCTTAACTTACTTGCCAGACTTACTTCCTTACTTACATAGTCACTCGCTTACTTACTTATTCCCAGCCTTGTATTCTTTACCCTTGCCTCCCTCCGCAGCCACAGTTTCCCGCGCTTAACATTACTTGTTCATGTTCTTTCCTCGCATCTGACGCAGACCAGGCCGTCCTGGAACTCTCAAAAGGCGCGGGCGTGTATGCTAAACTTGCCGCGAGATTGTAACAACCGCCACGGGCTCGCGTATTATTTTTCGCGTTTATTAAGGCCGCGAACTTCGGTCGGAGCTCGCCTGGAACGACCGTCTGACGGTAACGCGATTATGAGCCTCGCTTGTTGAGTGCTGTTGATCCGATTATCGACTTACGATTTTCGGCAGACGCCGAAATGAAATATTCATTCGACGCCATCGACGAAAACCGGTGTGAATGTTGCATTATCGCTCGGTCGCGTTAATCTTTATTTTGGTCGGGCTTACACGCTGTTTAAGGTGGATAGCTTCGATCCTGATTTCATATTCATTTGTGGAGGATTTGTTTCAGTACCGTTTTTAGTCCTTAATGAGTGGTGATTCGCGAAGGTAGATGAGGAGAATGTACAAGTGGAATGTACAATAGGAAAATGTACAAAGTAATGAGGTTTGTAATAATTTTTTGCTGGAACAGTTTATCTTAAAAGAATTGAGGGAAGAATACGAAGAATTCTCATGTTTCTCGAAGATGCTACAAAAATTTCGTGTGGTTTATTGAGTTTGTATACATGACATATTTAGATTTAAGTTTGCGCTTTTTCGTATCGATGACGTTCATGGTAAATATGAAGTAAATAAAATGCATATAGTTGAAGAAACTTGTAACAGCTGTACTTGATTCGTTTTATGCTGTTTGTGGTTCAATATAAAGAGATTATAAATATAATCAAGTTAAGGTTTAACAAAAATAATAACGTTGCGCTATTCCTATTTAATG
This sequence comes from Calliopsis andreniformis, assembly GCF_051401765.1. Taxonomy (NCBI): domain Eukaryota; kingdom Metazoa; phylum Arthropoda; class Insecta; order Hymenoptera; family Andrenidae; genus Calliopsis; species Calliopsis andreniformis. Next base: position 8,259,969 of record NC_135073.1, on the reverse strand, counting down.
AAGTAAGATCACATACCAATTTCCTTCGTATTTCATTCGAATATCAATTTCCAAAGTAAGTATCGTGAGCTTCCAACTGCAACAACCGATACGTAGTGTGCCATTTTTCGAGTACTATTCAAACATTGATTCTAGACGAGAAAATATCTATGCCATTTCGCTCTTTCTCCGTGTATCCGCATAGCTTCGAAATTGATCAAGACCATCAACGGGATCCTGCGGATATAAGCACTAGAATTTGAGAAACAAAACAAGGCTTGAAATTTTATTAATAAATATATACATATAATAACAAAAATACATTGCAGATATTTATTAAATTTCGTATTTTCATCAACAAACAAGAAATCCTCATCAAATCTAATTACATATGCACGTGTATAACATTGTACTATAGTATCAGAAAGATCGAAAGTTAGAAACTAAATATAATATACAGGATATTTATAAAAATCAGTTCCCCTTTACAAAAGTTGTCCTCAAAAGAAGTAGTAATAGCTCACACAAAATACCTCGAAGGATAGATGTAACAAAATTTCAATTATCCTCCCTTCACAATGCATCGATAGGAACAGAGGTAAACCAAAAGCACGGTCAAACACTCCATGAACCAAAAATTAGATAAACTGCTGGATACAGTGATGTGTCAAATTATTCTGTTTACTTGTTCCACGCGCTGTCGTTTTCTTTGCAATTGGGTATTCGTATCACGTTCTAACGGCCAATAAAGCAAATGAAACGCACATCGATGCGTGGTGCGCAAATGCGTACGTTAATATGGCACTAAAGAGTATTAACGGCGTTTATTTCACCAGTTAGTTGTGGCTTTCCATTTCTGTTCCTAAATATATCCTATAAAGTATTTCACGACCTGCAGCGCGTTAGTAATCGAACAAAGCACCGCGCTGCCGATGTGAACGCTTTATCGAACACCGCCGGAGTATTTTCCCTCCGCTCCCGCATTTCATCGTAATTCGGTTCAATTATCATTCGATTATACCGAATTCGGTCCTGTGCGGTTACCATCGTTCTTCGAACGGGGTTGTAAAAAGCGGTCCGATGAATTCGTAAATTTAAAGCGTTGCTATTCGCGTAAACGAAGATACGTGAAATCGATCGATAAATTGAAAATGGACTTTAAAACAAAATTTCTGTTTGAAATCCAGTTACATCGCTTCTGTGGCGGTCATGGTACTATGGTGCACTTTGTATTCTGGTGGTAGCCAGAGAGGACTTTTTAAAAAATATGTAATGTTTGAAAAAGCAGCAAACATAATAAATAATATAATCGTATTACTACCCTCTATTTCAGAAATTCTAAAGAGACATCGGTATTACACTAAACAGAATTAATATACATTTAAAAGTAAAATAAAATTTGTTGAATAATATTACAAATGAATTTTAACAACGATGGAATAATTGTAAGAAAATTATTACTATTTTAATTGAACTCTTCTGACGAAATTCGATCTTCAAGAAAGAAAAATTAGAAAGAAAGGTAAAGAAGTTAAATTAAAGAAAAATTCCTCTAAATGAATTTTAAGTACACAAATTATACTTTCTTTATAAATATTATTTCACTTCAATAACGATTACATCTTATTTCCTAACTATTACACTAGTGCATTTATTTTATCCAGCTAAACGAAGCAGTCCACAAAAAATCTTCATGTATCTTAATTATAAGTCAACCAGACTTTCCTTGTGAGTATTATTTCAAACACCTTTCTCACTTTCTTCTTGTAGTACAGTATATTATGATTTCCATCTTTGCACATAATTTGTTCGCAGCTGTGTGTGCTTTCAAAGCCTACCAAGAAAGGTATCAAGTTGAATGCGCTGTCATTAGTTGCACAAAGAACGACAACGTCATCGCATGTGGAAGTAAGAAAATGGAAAGTAACGACTCAGTATCACCAGCACACAGGTTACGCGAACCGAATTAACACTACTGATACACACCACGACGTATCGTTCGCATGGGTGACACCATTTTTCCATTAAGTCTGTGTACACTCAGAATTGTGGAACAAGCTTTTACGATTCTACTAGTTCAACTGTTATTCTACTCCTCCCAGCGTATACTATACGCTCAATATTCCTCTTTATTAATTAACGAAAGGAATAGGGGTCGTGAAGTTTAAGCTGCGTTTTACGTATACCAACGCGTCCCTCTTCTCGTTGTCCTTAGAGCTTTGCGATTGTAACTGTTTGAGCTTGCAAGGGGTAATGATGGAATTATATTAACAAAGCAATTTCACCCAGATTTACGTGATCTTTCTCTTATCCTTGAACCGTAATGCATGTCTGCTTCCACAGATACGATTTTGTAATAATTTAATGTCAGAATATGTTGTTTCATTTGCTACAATGGGAGTAGGAGGTAATAGTTTCATCGTAGCTTTGTAAAACGAGCTTTACTTCATTAGTTTGAATAAATCCCTGTAGCTTAAGCATATTTACGTAATTTTAAGTAATATTATTTTACATTATTACAAGTAATGTGAACAAGGATTCGTAGCAATGGTTATTAAAAGAAAATGCGTATCACAGAATTAATGTAAAAATTAATGAACTGAAGCGTTGTTTGGTACTAGAATCAGTGTACATACATATACCACAGAACTTTTAAAATATATTATTTCTATACTCTTCAAATACTAAACTGTATCGATGTGAATTCCTTGAAACTTTTCTGACGCATAAAATTTAATTCTTCTGAAATAATAGGTATGGCTTATTCGTTTTATATTACTATAAAATGTCTTCTTCGAAATAACTTTTACTATCCATCGAGTATCAGCGACGTTGGATAGGTAGGTACCTACAACGTGATGTATAAAGAATCCAGTTTATGGCGTCTGTTAAGACCCGACGATATCCGACACGTCCCATTTCCGCCAGCCGACGTCTTTTTGGCGGTGATACTGCTTCCTGTTGCAACGAACTACCCAACCATATTGAACAGTAAAGACTAACTCGATCCTCTACAGAGTGGAAATTATAAAGCGTTACAAACGAATATCTCCAAAAATATTAATTATACGCAAAAATGTTTCAGATGAAAGTTGCTCAGCACTGAAGGGAATATCATGTGATGGGACTTCTATTTGAGGTGAGGTGAAGATCACTATCATTCTTTCAAACGGAACCATACTTCTATTTATTGCTAGTATTGTAGCTTATTTTAAGACGAATTTGAAAACTATCTACAGAAGGTCATTCAAGGTCAAACTTGCAGAGAAATGCCGAAAAAGTGATTTGTTGAAATGTAGCGCAAGGTTAGAAAAAATTATTAAGTACATTGAAGTACAAGGTAATCATTTTGAACACTTACTAAAGTACAAAGTTAAATTGTCGATACATTTATTTCGATCACTTTTTCGGCATTCCCCTGCAAGTTTGACTTTAAATGGCCTTCTGTAGATAGTTTTCAAATTCGTCTTAAAATAAGCTATAATACTAGCAAAAGATAAAAGTATGGTTCCATTTGAAAAAATGATCGTGACCTTCACCTCACATTTGCGTGTCCACCAGGAAAATTAAAAGTCCCACCACATGATATTCCCCTCGGTGCTGAACAACTTTCATCTGAAACATGTTTGCGTATAATCAATATTTTTGAAGATATTCATCTGTAACGCTTTATTATTTCCACCTTGTATAAACAGAACTGGTCATCACTAGAAAATTTACTTATCTAAGATTCAAGCACAGCGGAATATTGCTGTTTTATCAGACGAAGCGTTTTAAGGTGTCTGACGAACTGTTGCATAGAAATTCCACTGCTTGCTTCATATTATAAACTTCGGTTTCATATTGTTATCATATTTTCTACGAAATATTATTTCAAATTTCATGCATTTCTAGTTAGTTCTTGAGTAAATGAAAATACTTTTGTTTGTTTCAGGAAATGAAAGTTAATTGGGCTACGTCTCCAGGAAACCAACCAAAACAAGACACCAGCAGTAAGTACTCTGATATCTCTGATTTCTTTTCTACATCGCGTTGGATTGCAGTCATTCATTTAATTCCTCGTTTATTAAGATTTATAAATATTAATCGTTTATAAATATTAGACAAGTATCTAACTTTAAAGATATAATAAATAATTGTCGGTAGCCTAAGCAGCTTAAATTAATTTATACTTTACAAAATCATTATAACAAAATACTGAAGTCCAGACCTGAATGATATGAATATAAAAAATAATTATTTGATAGGAAATTATTTGCAAACCCAGCAATTTACTTGATAACTGCAATACCACGTAATTCACAATTTTCTAGTTTCAAAATCTAAAAAGGTAATAATTATCAAACCAGTTCCAGCCCATTTGGCAAGTTTAGTTATAATGTAAAACATTTTATTATTTGAGTACCTACTGCAGGTAGCAAACTAATTATTTTCAAAAGTAAGGTAATGAAGTAGAATAAACAAAATAAAAGAACTTGTTACTTAAAATAATTTTTCGATTGCGCTCAGGTTTACTTCAAACTTCAGCTACTTCTGTATAAATAATCGTAATATAAAAATTATACCAAATATAACGAAGTATAGAAATTTTTCAAAAGTGCATTTCTAGTTTAAAACAGTCGATTCTTCGCAGAGTACAAATATGGGCTAGTAATCTGTCAAATTCGATGCACTTTCGTTTTCCCACTCCGTAGGAGCTTCTTATTTACATCGAATCTCCATTAGCACAAACGCGGGTTAATTAAGATTAGAGTTTACGTAGTTACGAATAACGATTCGCTTGCAATAGGCGACAATGTTGCAGCGTGGTGACACCTGCTAATTTTGTGTCAAATATCGTTTCGTGGCTGATAATTAACACAGAATACAGGCAATTACTCTTCATTGATGTCGTCGTTGTCGAGTAAGTATATTCTAGATAAGTATGCATTATGTAGGGTTATGATTTATGCTTCGGATAACACTTGTTGTTTAATAACGTTGAAATTACATAATAGAGGTCAAAGATTAACAGGTATTAGATGTTTTATAGGTGAATACTAAATGTCAAAAATTAAATGGAAATCAAGAATAACGAAATAACATTGAAGATTACATATCCAAATAATAAACTGTTCAAAACTACAGCATTTTTATTTGCAGAAACACTGTGCAATCAGAAATGGAAATTATATGAATAAAAAGCTTGAGTTTTTTAAATAGTATATATACATTCTTCAAGTGTTGAAGAATTGTTTAGAAAAGTTCTCCTAAATAGAACTATAGTGCGATGCATGTCATATATATTTGATACTTATTGTAGTGAAAAAATGAATATCTGTACAATATACGAGACTCGTCAATTTCAGGTTTAGAATGCGTCTGATGTAGGGATTTATTCTACTGTCACCGCTGACAATGAGTCTGACTTATTTAACGCTATTCTAAGTAGAATAAGTCACGCGTTTTCTGACACGAAAACAAAGCTTCAAACGCAATTTCATTATTCTTAATATTCAACTTATTTTGACATGTCGAATCAGCTCTTCAAAATTCTGATACCTGTTGTCAAACACCATGCATAAGAATTTATATATGTAGGTACAATAAATATCTATCTATAGTGATACAAAAATGTAGCTTCAAACTTAAAGTGAATTTTTGAACAAATAAGGAAAGTAGTTTTGAATTAATTATGTTACAAGGTTCGGATGTATAGTATTGTTTATAGTTATGTAAACAATACCGTGGATGTTCTAGTGCCATTAGAAACTAAACCAAATGTTATTTCCCGCCAATCACTCTGTAGCAACATACGATGTCGTTATTGAGTTACATGGCTTAGAAATGCGTTACGAAACACACACCTATAACATTTATTACATTGACACTGTACATTGATGGTTCTGTACTGTTATTGTCTCTGGTATAACATGTTTCATATTAGAAGTTGCGTCAATCAATGACTTATTGTTAGGAATGAAATACTTGTGCCCTAGGTAACAATAAATGTGATTATTCCTGAAAAAGTCAATCAATTTTTCACTTTAAAATATCTAATTCTCTAATAAACATTTTTAAATATTATTTGCACATATATTACATAATGTACCTAAATTAGCATCATTTTGAATATTCACGTTTTCATTATTTTATCAATTTTCTAAAATAATTGAAATATCTAACAACAGATTATTGATGTTATTAAACTATGAATACTTATACATAGTTTAATTCAATTGGAATCAATTTGAAAAATTTGAAATTTTTCATTAAACTACATTGCCTTAGATTAAGAATTCAGCAAATAATTGATCCATATTAAATTCTCATAAACGCCACATTTAATCTCCAATATTCTATTACGCAAAACAAACTAACGCTAATATGACTGCCAAATTTTTCATTAACTAATTGGCTTGCAGCCAATATAGAGAGAGAGATACACACATGGTATTAAATTCATTCAGCTCGCTATTTTGTCGAGTATTCGACCCGCACATCGTGATTCTCAATCAGGAATACTATCTACAAAATAGTGGTACCAAACTTAGCAAATTTTAACTTTAACACGATAACATATCATAACATATAATTATCTCTTAATACCTGCTTAGTTAATTTAGTGTTTCTGTGGAGAAGCAATTCTAACTTTCAAGGTGATGATAATAGAAAGCAGAAAGCAGAGAAGTTTAAATAGACTACTACAATTAAAGTCACTATAACTTCTGTCAAGTTTGAAATAATTGATTTCGCAAATAGAATTAAAAATAAAAAGCGAAACCTTCGTAACAGTACTGTCATCATATATTAGAGCTTAAAATAGTACTTCAAAGACTAGAGCAAAGTTTTAAGCATCGAATGCATAGTGCCACATGCTTCTCTTTGTTTTACGTTCGTCAAAGCAAATTGGTGTCATATAACAGTTTCACGAACTCTCCTTCTCGATGTTCAGTGATTAAAAGCTGGCTTCCTGTATTAGGTAGAGTATTCCTAAATGTATGTGTATTCATGAATCAAGGAAAATCTAGTGCAGGACTTAAAGTTACAGTTTCGTGCATTCACACTATAATTTTCGTACAAAAGAGCTGTCGGATAGAGTGGTAATTAAGCATTAAATGTATGTTAGTTCGAGAACTGTTTCACCCTCTGTTTCTGTATTTTCGGGTGCAAACCTAAGTGAATTTAATAGGGATTTCCTTTTTGGGAGTATTGAGTGCTTTACTTTGTTACTTGTAACAAAAATTAATACATTTTGAAACGTTTTCATTCAAATATTTCACAATTCCATTTTATTAAATATGGAAACTATTTATTCGTACATTTAAAAAAATTCTGATTTTCTATTTTCATCTATTTTGAAATGTTTTTTCTAGTAGACATTCTAGAGCAATTCTTCCCTATTATGGTAGACGGAATGTTGAAAGATTTTAGTTATATTAGTCATAATCATCTACATTATGTAATCTTCAATTTGCTCTATCGAGCATCTAATTATTTATGTACAACATAACAATCAGTGTATTGCAATAAATAACAACATATCTCAGCCGAGAGAATAATTTGAAAGATCTTGAAATTTATTGAATCTAATAACATTTTTATAATATAGCAATTAGTCTTTATACAAAATTGTGTAATTTTTACAATTTCATGCTTGTTAAACTGTTCTTCTATTCATTTGTTTAAAGTCAGTTTGACGTTGATATTTCGTTTAATTTCCGTGGTTTGTGCATGCACAAAGGACAGGAAAAATTTCATTCTGCCGCAAGTACTTTTAATTAACCAGGCTAAGTTATCATAATTGAATACATTGCCAGCGTCCCATTTCGCTAATTACATTTACAAATATTCGCAGGAGTACTTGCTTATCGCAATGGATAATTCTTGTGGGAGCGTTAGTAATATTATCATTGGCACGGTAACAACTTTCGTGCGTCTGACAGGACGTTCTTACTAGTAAATGAAGTAATAAATAAAATAGAGCTGTTGAGAAAAGGATTAGAGAGGAATCAGTTCCTGTCACCATAGCACGAGAAAATTGCTCCAATTTTTAAGTTGCCTTAGATTCTAATTAAAAGTTTTACCTTTATTTCGTGTCACATGCAAATACTATGGTTTATCATGTCAGTCTGTTTTAATTTAACTGCCTCTGTAAATATCTTAGCCAAATACGCACAAAATTTTATATTAAAATCAGTTTCATTGTTTACTACGAGATAAAAATGAAGAAATATGAAACTGCTGTGAATGCAAAGATCATGTACATATATTTTTATCAGAATTATTTAACTCCTTAAATACTTTTTAAGAAATTTCCTAACGGGGTACCTAAAATAGAACAATATTCTAAAATTCGTTTACGAAGTTTTCTGTTTATATTTCCGTTCATATCTTCACAGGAAGAACTCTAGAGCTAGAAAATCCATAGAATAAACGAATAATTCACGTATTGAGCACACAGCAAAGAAATCCATATTTTCAAGCCACACTGTACATCAGTATCAGTGCCCAAATGGGAGCAATCTCCTCCAAATTCGTCTCTTCCTTTCCCAAAATCAAGCAAATATTAAAAAGCCTTCCACCTCTGACAGTCGATGATCGCATAAATAACAGACGAGGTTTGCCTCTCCTTCCGTGTCCACTGTAGCTAGGGGAAACCCAAAGGGGCAGGCACGTGTGTCTCGCTGCCTATTATACATGTACAGCGGGCGATGAACGCGTGTGCGTGTTTGAAATTCAGTGAGAGGCGGCAGCAATATTTAACTCAGTCTGAAATTCCTCTTTTTATAGACTTGTAAAACCGTGACAGGCACATGGGACCCGATCCTGCCTCTCCGTCCTCGTCCTTCACCCGTGTCGCCCTCTTCTCCGCCCTCCTCGCCCCCAACGCTTGCCCCATCTGAAGCGGTTAGATGGTAGTCCAGTATCTCTCGTCGTTCTTCCCGCCGACTTTTCCATTGCCGGTCCGTTTCCCATCCTCTCGTGCTCCTCTAGCTCTTCATCCACCCCCCGTCGCCCAACTCCTTCGTCCACTCTCGACGATCCTCTTTCGAAACCGCGCTATAACTCCCTCTCCCTCCCTCGAACAAATGCAAAACTAAAACGTACCACCCCCTATTCTCTGTGTAAATATGGTCGGGAAACTACTGCACGGCCGTTGAACGGGGTGAGCCGCAGTTTTTCCTACCCCCCGCAGTTTTCTTCCCCAGGCATCGTATCCTTCGTCCACGGAGAGAGTAGATACCTCTGTACGCGTTGTGGTTAGGACCGAGACGGGGCGAGGAGGCGGCAAAGGTACGCGGTTTTACTTTTCTGCAAGGGGATGCCGCGAAACTACGGCACATCAGTACACCTGCGCATCCTACAGCCAACACTCCGACGATGCACCCAGAAACAAGTGCATTTATATTACGCCAGCCTACCATGGGGTGTAGCTGGTGGCTTAGCGTTGGGGCCAAATCTGGGGGATGCTGGTGGAAATGATTGTTAGTTGTGGGTAGTTTCTTCTGTTTTAGTCATTTCCTTCAGGGTAGACTGAGTGAGGAAGGGTATAGGTGACTGCTTGATAGTTGGTTTTTAAATATTAGGAGGATTATCCCTTGACAAACTGATCGAAATATTCAGGTGGATTACGTCATATCTGATTTTGAGCAAAATTCTTGATGAGAGCAGAAAGTAATCGATTGAATGTACTATTGGTGTGATATGAAAAGTCCCCAGAAATGTATTGTCTTTAAAGCTTTCCAAGGGACTTCTCATAGGACACTAAGAGTGCATCATCCAAAGGTGTTTTCTGAGGTATAGTTTCATGAATGTTGTTCGTTGGGAATATTTAAAAATGAGAAATGTTATAAGTATGAAATAAGGAACTAATATGTTCTTTTTGTAGTTTGATGGAAAAATAATTAGTAATAGTTATACTTATAAGTAATAAGTATACTAAAGTCTATAGAGTATTACATACAGTTTATACAAAGAGAATTGCTATGTGATTAGATATAGGCGAATGGACATTACATAATAAAATACCGATATATTTGCTTGTACTGCTATATTTACTAGTGCATACTATGCATTTATTCTGTGATATTACTGTCTTCTATATTTTACTTCCTTCTGCTTTATTCTAATTATTGTATCGTAATCTAGACTGCTATATACCATTCTTGTCTGAACTACTGTATCCTATTCTACGTTACTACACTATGTTATTGTCAACTATGTTTCAGTAGTATAAATGGTTCATATTACTAACACGCAGTTCTCCCATTGTCAGTAGTAAACTTAGTACTTGAGTAGACATAGAATTCCAGACAACCATTATTGTCAAATGAGAAGTTTCAAAATTCATCTCAAGTACTTATTTATTCTATAGTGAACTACATAACAGCTGCTTTATTCTGTTCTTTTCAATGTGCAATATTCTATTACAATTTATTTAAAAATATTCTGATCGGCTATCCAATATTCTGTTCTCTATAGAAATAACCTTAAACAATTTAAACATTTTTCTATCAATCAATCTGGAATTATTATTTTAAACGTCGTATAGTATTCGCTATCGTACCATCGAAAATTGACCATATTTTTTTTATTGAAAATCTGGACACGTTTTAGATCCATGGTTGATACGCATGAATGTACAGGATCTGAGGTAGTTCCAGCCACTGGACGGCAACTTTAGAGCCGCGGACGTTTATGAGCGGTCGTAATGCATGCTCGGAGAGTTCACCGCGGATAGGAATATTATCCTAAGGCGATAGTATATCGTATGCAGAGCAGCGGGAAAGCTGGGACGTAATGAGTAGAGATTTTGGAGGTTACGTTCGGGTAGAGCGAAATCTTTCATACTTTTATGGTTTAAAATCTGCATGGCATATGCGTCGTAAAGTGACAGAAATTTCATACCCTCTATATAGCGTATAATTTTAACGATACCCAATGCGAAATAACATTGCCGGATGCTTTCAAAATGCTGCTTAGAAATTGTTTATAGACGTAGATGTGTTGATATTTTATGTATGCTATTTAGCATAGCTTTCAGTTTCAGGATACGAATATAATTTAGCGAGAAGTGAAAGGAAACTTGTTCTCAAACTACAAGTAAAAATACTAGAAACGGTAGAAAAATATTGATACGAACAGTGGACTTCAGTTCATTAGATAACACAGCAGAATCACGCACACAGGAAATATCAATATCATCTCGTTCATAAACTCTCTAAATCCTTAACATCACAAACACCAATTATCGCAAATCACACAGAAACATTTACAAACTCCACCTCAAATTACATTCCTTTTATTCATCTTTCATTCCCACGCCAATGAGGAATTTTAAATACAACATTACCGATTACAAACTTCACGCTGTAACCAAACTTTCGCTCGCAACAACAAAAAGTTACAACTCCATTCCTCGCTGACAAGCCCGTACTGCCCATCTCCCAAGTACTTTAATCTCAATTTACAATTTACACGACCGACCGAAACAAATGGCCACCGTAACAGACCATTCCATGTCGCAAAATAATTGCATCCGTGTGTTCGTCCCTGTTGCAAGGAAGCCCCGATCCATTTGCACTCAGCGAATTGAAGCAAAACCATTCCGCGAAGGTGCGTGGCAAAAAACTAGGGCAAGCGTTCTTTAACGTGTTCCGTGAGGTACAGCATCGTCGTATCCGTTCCAGGGGACGATCTGACGGAAGTGAAATTCACTTCATCGAAAAAGGGAGAGGGAAGCTCTATTCCAGTTCCTTGGTACGATGATCCTAGCGGGTGGCTTCGCGAAAGAAGCAAAGAAGAGACGGAAGGGCGAGCGGCGAGGGTGGTCCAGGGGTGGAGGGTAGGTGTAAGCGGATTGGAAGGTCGTGGCGTAGAAACGGATTGAGCGTGGCTGGTAGACTGCGTAATCGCGCATCGTTTTTCCTGCATTATGAATCGCGCCGCGGGATAATCGTCCCAGTATTTACGGGGCTTTTCGGCACAAAGGGGTTACACCGACGTTCTCACTCCCGTATTCCGTTTATCTCTGGGCAAAGCGTTTACCGTTAGACCATAAGCCGCACGCCTTTGCTGTTTATATGCATTACGGGGAGCTGTTATCGTTATTAACAAAACACGAGCTGTCTTTCTCGTGCCTCTCGTTTTCCACGTCCCGACCGCCGCTTCATCCGCTCAACCCTTCCGCGGCTTTCTTCCCGTCTGTGCTCTCTCGCGTTCGCGCGTGCACGCGTGTCTTGTCGCCCTGCTCTCGTGGCCCCGCTTTTTTCCTCCCCCTCCCCTGACACGTGGTGCTTAAATTTAATGACTCACGAGGGAGCTGGAAATTTCGCGAGCCGTGTTTCTTTATTAATGCTGCTACGTGGCAGTAATGTTAATGTTTGGATCGTCGAGCGTCGGGGACGTTTGCAGGCTGGAGTACCTGCGATAGTTGAAAAGGGGTACGTGTGGTGAAGGATGATTTAAGTGTCGAGTGAATTTGAGATACTACGGGAATGTAGAAAAGTAAGGTTCTGGTGTACCTGCGTCCTTGACTGTAATGTTTCAGTTTTTGTGGATTCAATTGTTACATTTTCTTTGACTCTTTTTTTCAGACTGGCGCGTAGGAGCTAGGACTATGGAAAGAGTTTTTTGGGAAAATTGGTTCATGTATGTAGAACAAAGTTTTGTATGAGGTTCGGGTTCAAAAACTATTTTTTAAAAGAACCATTAGAAACGTCTAAATTTCAAGCTTTTGTAACTCGAAATATATTTTTGGTAGGTCACTTTACAGTATTTTCTCCATTTACTAGAAAGCTAGAAACGAGAGATGTTTCATTTGAATTGAAGGGGAAGTTGATACTAGTTTTACGTGGTCATGCGTAGTATCGATTGTTCAATACCTCTATTTTAACTTGTATTGTACGTATACATGTTTGTAGTGCGTGGTTCAGTCTACAAGTACCTATGTGTTACTGAAAATAGTTATATATTCTTACTAAACATGTTCACAGACGTGGCACTTTTAAAATCCATACAAATCATAATAAAATCATCCTAAATCCTAGAACACAAAGCTTCGTCACTTTTACATTCAACAAACCTTTCAGCATAGATTTTTAAAACCTACTAATAATTCCAAAAAATCCACTCCATCTAAAACACCACTAATCACAAACAAAAATTAGTAGACCAAGTTACAAATTTTATCCACCCCAAATGACACTATGATACACACAAGGGTCTTAATCCTAATTCCTAATGTTACCCACAACCCACTGCAGGCAACGCAGTACCGCAGCTGCATCCAACGCTTACATACCTAGTAAGAAAAGCTCATCAATCGTAAACACGTTGCTCCCACGATCAAGGGAGTCGCACGCGTGTCCAGAGGCACTGAAGCCCACGGTATATCGCGTTTAACTGACGACACGATCGGCTCGATGGACCGAGAGAATAGGATCGGACGCGGCGGACAAGTGCATCGTGGATTCTCTTTGTCCTCGATGTTGTACTGAAACCGGGTACTGCGTTCACGTCCCAGCATCGTCGTGGTCGTCTATCCTGCTGTAACGGTGACTCGTGGCAACGGTGCACTGACGAAAGCAGCGTCGATAGCATTTGCAGGTAGCGCATGGTTGACGAGGGAATCGGTAAACCTCGGAGCAGGGAGAGCATCCGCGAGATCAGATCCGGTGGCAAGCGTGGCAGCGAGCGAGAGCTGGCTGCCGCGATACCGTCATATATCGGCTAATAGACACGGGGATACGCGCGGCTCTACCCCCGAGGCTTATGTCACTTACCTCTCAACATCGACGCTCGATTTTCCCGTTCGAGATTCGCCGCTAGAGATTACGCGGGCTGCAATTTATCGCTCGAATTTGTTAGTCGAATCGGGCCGCGGCTGTTAGCCGGAAAATAGAAAATTTCGTTTCAGCTGTGTGGTGGCTGCTACACTTTGGCCCCCAATCCCTGTATGCGTGTACGGCTGGCGGTTTCCCCAATTGGAGCAGTGTGATTTTTCGACCGGCTAGGAACGAACTCTCCGTGACGCGAGATTGGATAGTGGAGATCGAACTGGCTAGACAAACGTGCTTGTCCTCTTATTTTCACCCCTGATCGGTGTGACTATAATGGCTGTACTTAACTCTATTGTGCTTTTCATCGCGAGAATAGGTATGGCTAAAGGATGGTTAGTGTGTTGTTAATCGATGGAATACGTGCTTTGTTTTGTTATTATTGAATTTGTTGACGAGTAGCTAATAGGTTTTTCTTTTCTTTGTTGTATTTTGATATAGATACTAATTGGTCAAATTAGGTATCCGTAGTTGGGGATTAATTATTTATAAATTGTAATATGGTCCATAGTGAAGTTTAGAAAGCAGACTATTCTAAAATTGAGACAGTTTTATAAAGAATCCAATTTTGACTTATTTTACAATAATTCCATTCTGTCGTTAAAAGAATGTTATTGTTGTAATAGATTTTGTTATGCTACACTACACAGTAATTTTCTTTCAATTTTAATAATACTGATAAGGTTCCTTCATAAGGCATGATTTTTTGATAATCCAAAATTATATCAGATGAAATTCTGAGAAATTTATTATCGATCAAATATATCTTGTGATATGTCTTAAAAACAGGTTACTTTTACAAGTACGTAATTATCCTATTCTATCATTTCTAATATGTATATCATAAAACTGCCACCACCGATGATTATAGTCAACTTTCGTCACCGAAATAAATTATACGCATCTCCGGTGCACATCGCGGATTCACAAGGGCATGCAATTAGTATATTGCTTATAACGCATACAGCGCACGTGATTACACGTGCGAAGAAAGCATTAGAGGATTGCGCACACGTTTGCAGGTAATTACAGGTACAGCAAGACACGTGGTGATTATTGTGTTTCCCCATTAGGACATGGTGTCCTGGAAACAATCAGATCCCCCGTGCAATTTTTATCCGTGCCAGTGACAAAGGAAATCTGCGCGAAAAAACGCCCGTTATTTCCGCCGGCACGGAGATTTAAGGATTATTTTCACGCGCGTCCATCGGTGTTCCGTTGATGGAAGAATACGCATTTTAATCAAGTTAATGCAACTGCGCGAGTTGCTGTGTATATGTCCCTGGCCTTCTGTATCGAATACGCGTGTATTCCAACATATAGGCAGGGACTTTCGTAGGTGGTGTACAATTCGGTGCCATCGTGTGCCAACCGGAAGCTCGAGCTACCAGGCGCTTCTTACGTCCACATTTCTCGTTGATTGGTTCGGAGAAAATGCTGGGTCAACTTTCAACTCGTTTCTTCGACGTTTGTGAATGAAAGCGTTCCTTGAGCGATTATAAAATGGCTGCTGTGAAGGCACAGAATTGTAGCAGGTAGATTTTGTAAGGCTTTAGGGAAAAATGGACCTTAGAGTTTATTAATATTTTCTTCAAAAATTCCATCAGAGATTTTAGATTCGATTAATAAATACCTACATTCGCTGTTGATTAGCTTTCGGACGGTTGATCAGTCAGATTTAATTTGTGTTTTGTGTATGCAAATGACGAATAAGGAACACTTTTTTATGTACTTCGAATTTGTGTCATTGTCTAAGCATTTTTTAGATTTATATTAATATATAATTTTGGTAGGAAAAGTATTATCAAAGTGTATTTAGTATGGGCCCAACAAGACCCAGAATCAGCCTATTACGTAGTGTAATCAGCCATAGGTCGGCCATCCAAGGGTTAATTGTCTTACAAATTTTCTAGTCCTTCTTTTGATTTAATATAGGAATTTTTATAATCATAGTGTGTATGTGTATCTACATCTTTGGTCATAAACACCTCCTGTCACAGGTACCAATTAGCCACCGATTCAGTACACGCTATCCACTTCCCCATTTCACAAATGTCCTCAGCCTAGACAACTTCCGCCAATTCTCCAACAGCCAAACCTCATCAGTTCAAACAAAGGTTAACGATGCTCACTGCTTTCATTACAGATTACAAATTCCCACGTTTTCATTATTAATCGTACACAATAAGAGAAGGGAATAAAAGGCCTTTCCCCGTTTTTGTATTCGCGCGAATTAAAAGGGTAGGAGAATCGGCGCAGGAAATGAACGCGGCCTGGACTTGTCCAGCGACCAAGCATTACCACGTTAAGAGTCCTCGGGAGAGAAGCGCAGGGGTTGTTTCATGGTATCCCCACAGCGAACAGGCCAACATAGCTGGATAAGACTACTATATTGAACACTGAGAATCACTGCAATCCCCTGTGTGTGATAACTCAGGTAGCGTGAATAAGCTGACCTCTCTTTGCTCGAACATACCGCCATTTATGCAACAACACTATACCCGAAGCTCTCACGTTCAACTCTTCCTCTCCTCTTGTCCCATCCCCTGCTCTCGCGAAATCTGGTACGTATGTGTCCTACATGGCCGACGATTTAACATCCTATCGTTTTACGGCATTCGTTAAAGGCACAGCGGATACGAATCCTACCATCGGCGTTCTGATTTCACCAGAGCGTTTTCTGCTTTCGCGGGAACTATCTGCATTCAACCTAGTATCTCTATTTTTTGCGGATGTTACACCTTCGGTCATGCCCTCGTTGCGTGACAGATTGCGAAAATGTGATTTTTTTTAGTCCCTTTGGTTGTTTGTTTCTTGGGTTTGGGGTAGACAGATGTAGGTTTTTGGTTGGAGTGGTAGGATCGATTTAATTTTGTATTGCTGAAGGTTTTGATTTGAAAATTGTGGTACTTTTTTATATACATTCTCGCTACAGAGTGTAATTTTAGAGCAGTGGCTATGTTAGAAATGATAATTTAATAAAATCATAGGGTAATTTAGATAGTAGCTAATTAAGGGAAAACGTCAATTTAAGTTTGTAGTACTTAAGATTACTTGTGAAAGTTACTGCATCTTTTCCTAGCATAGAATTTTGTAATACAATTAGACAGTCTAACTTCAAAGAAGAGTTCATATTTAAAACGAAAAGTTACTTCATATAGTAACTGCAGGGGTAGAAATGTTAATTTAATGTTGTACTACTTGAGATTGTGTTTAGAAATCGCAGCATCTTCTTCTGGTATAGATTTTTAATACACAGTTACTGACTCTACTTTTAAAGCCAAGTTTAAGTTTAAAATATTAAACCAATTCATATACTGATATCAACAAAATATTCAAATCTCTGCTTTTAAATAATTATTCTCTAGACCCTAGACAATCTCTGCAGAGTCCACCCTATCTAAAACGATCAATATGATCAGGCCTCTTTTTCCACCGACCCCTAATGCTAAATTGTTTCGTGATTTTTCGATTTCACGCGCACACTTACGCGTACGCGATCGCGGACAGGTTCAAAAGCGGCGTCAAAGCGGCGCGCAAGTTTATCGGGGAAAATCACGGTTGGGGTTCGGCGGAAGGCGTTCGCGCGAAAGAGCAACGATCACCGGGGTGAAATATAACGTTAACGAAGAAATAAATCACGCCAGCGTATATCTACCCCCCTTTAGATAGCTAACCGAGTAATTTTAAAATGCAGAATTCACCCGAGGAAGTCTTATCCGGCACGGAGGGAAAATTATTTTGTCCCCATGACACGTGTCTAAGGGAGTTGGGGGTGAGGGAAACAGAAAGAGAGATAGGTAAAGGAGCTTGCGAACGATATGAAAAACGGAGTTTATGGCGGCTGTAAAGATTATGTCGCAAAGAGTGCCCGTCGTACATGGTACACGCCCGTTCTTTTTAACCGCTCTTCCAGAGCCTCTCGTCCTTTCGCAGCTTGCGATGGATCGCGTTTCTAACACCTGCTTCTCACGAACAGATTGGACACAGGTTGCTTATCGCTGCTGCGTAAGGAAATTATTCAAATCGAACTTGAGGATCGTTTTTCTTCTTTAATCTTAATCCCATAGGTGTGCTAGTTAATTTTTTATGGCGACGCTTTGAATTTCCACGCTCGTTATTTCTATTGAATGCATATTAATAACCTGGACATACTTCTTTTTTTTTTAAATGGCACCTAGTACACATGTATGTAATCTTTATTGCTAATCTATACAATTATGAAAATGATATTAGATACGAATGTTGTGTACTGCATGCGTACTACTCGGTTGAAAATTGATCAATTTTCTACTTTTAATGTACGATGTTAACTATGGTATCGCATATGAGGTAATGAATTCAGTAATGAATTATGGTTGCTGCATGAAAATTACATGTGAATACTTTGCGACAAGCATCGATATTTTACGTTTCATTCTTAATTAGAGTCTTGATTAGAACTTGTTATGTAACGCAAGAGGAAATGGAAATAATATATATAATATTGCGGATCACTTTCTATGAATATTGTTCGTTTAACATTAAATAATACAATACGTAAGTACACTTATTTAGAAAATAATATATCAAAACTGTTTTATTCTTGATAGGCAGCTTCGTTTCTATATGCATATAGTGTTTTATGTTACTATAAAGTAAATAAATAGTTTTTTAATAATGTATAGAATCTTGTTAATTTTTCGAAGAATATATGACTCGAGAAATTGCTCGACAACGCAATGTCGTTATCCAAAGACCAGAATTTTATCGTTCTTTATTTTCGTACTTTTGATTCTGCCGCTGACATCGGTTAAACGTCAGTCGCTCACTCGAAAGCGGCCACTTTATGATACGATTTCGCGTGCAGGATGCAACGTTCAACAAAAACCGCATAGGATGTTTTAAATAAACTGCCAGCGGCCACGCCATAAGCTACTCCACGTGGCTGTGACCAGTTTCCAACCTGCGCCTATGGATTAATCGAACATGACCGCTTTAGGGAGAAGGTGATTGGAACAAATTTTCCCGGAAATTTGCATGGAACCCAACTCGGTTCAGTAAAAATGCAAATTTCATCGAGCACCGGGCGTGACTCGTTTTTTCGACGGCAGTAAGTAAAACTGTACGTATTGTCTTTCAAAAAATGACGTACCGCGTGTGGAATGCAAAAGGTCACATAACATACTATTAACAATTTAGTTTAAAATTCACAGCATGAAGTAGCGCAGTATTTTAATGTAATGATGGAGTAAGGTAATGTCCTCGAATCTTTTACATTATATTCATAAAATTGTTTAGTTTATAATTATTTCCTCATGTCTGTTACATCCTGTATTCTTCGTTATAGTCTGTGGTTGATCCTCCATGGTTGATTGCTTCATTATTTTTTAACACTCTCATTATATAGGGTGTAAAATGTGTTAAAATATTTAACACTCTCATTATATAGGGTGTAACACACATATGTATCCTCCCTGTATATGCCCTTAGGGTGCCAGAAGTGGAGGCTTTAAAGTTGGAGCCAAAACTGACCCTTGTGTACATGGATTTTACAATCTCGAAAAATTTAAAAATTAATTTGAAGTGGTTCTAAAACTATAACTTGTTTAAAAACTAGTAGCGATTATACTAAAATCTCTAAAAAAATAAATAAGTATATCAGTATTATAACAGGATTAACTAGACTGGAAAATATTTTAATTCATTTAGATAAATATTTAGCCACGACATTTTCGTTGGAATAAAAATTGTCTGTGTTCCTGAGCAATTTAGTTGAGTTTTTTATTCGATCAGAAACTGATAAATTCCTCACAAACAAAAGCTAATCAGTTTACACCCTTCGATTGTTTATAATTAGTGATCATTAATAATTCATTAATACTCGAATTGCATTAAAGTATAAGCCTGTTTAGCTGATTGAATTACTTGATTGCGATGAAATGTGGACTGAATATCATATCTCTGATCTCAGGAGTAGTTCGTAGTTAGAACTTCGTAACTATGAATTTCTGTTGCAACCCTTCGTAACAACAAGATCCATTCAACTACATTGTCTTAAGCTACCAGCAAAGGCACTTACCAGCGGACTTAACGTACGTCCCGCTCACTAACACTGTCAACATAATTCTTGGCTTATCGTAACTGCTGATCTAGCAGTTACATGTTACACGATACTATATCGATGCGCAGTAATTGTCGTCGGAATAAAGTGGTGAATTACTGGTGAACGATGCAACCACCTCTCTATCTCAGTCGCAGCTCATTTACCACTAACTATGCGCCAAGGAGGTCTTCTGGGATCGACCCACTTTGCTTCTAAGAAGTACAGGTTTAAATGAAGTGAAGAATTAATTAAAACGAATTAAATTATGTTCAGTTTTAATTTAAATTGCAGTACAAAATATATGTAACGCCCTATTTTACTACAAAAATTTACGTGAATTCCTGGCACTGACGTAACTTAGAAAGTATAGAGTTCACATAATATATTTTGACTCTATTTTTTTTCTTAGATGCAATTAGAATTTTTCAACTTCAGTTAGTCATCAGTTACAGTAATTTATATAGTTATTATATTTAAACAAGGTGAAATTTATACTACAAAAGTATATGAATGATTTTTTCTAAACTGTTTAATGAAGATAATGTATTGTAATTAAAAAATGGACAGAATACCCATCAAATTTCGTAAAATTCAAATTCTTTCAAATTGCCATCCATATTCGACCATATATTTGAAGTTAACAGTCAGTAGAAAATTCTTTAACGAGATTAAAGTTCTTTCCTTCCATGAAACATTCCTCTCGTCGTCATTTTCACAAAGAAATTGATAATGCATGCAATGACCGTTTAATTCTCGATGCACGTTGAACACGAAACGAATTAGGAATGAATTCGCATCTAAATCAAGCCTAGACGATTACGAGGTCGCGCATAAATTGTAATAAAGATGATTACATCCTATAGCCTAGAATTTTGCACTATAAACAGGTCCACGCACGTTGGAAATCTCCATACAAATTGGACTTACTTTCACCAGGCCATATTTAGCTTTCCACAAATTTTATATGGTGCAATTAAGTGATTTTGCTATTAAAAACTCAGCAAGAGGTAATCGATATTCACATGCCGTCACCGAGCTGTACACGCGCACAAGGGAAACTTAATCAGTTTGCACGCATAGTATAAAGGCAACCGTGACACCCGATTAAGTGGAGTTTCGTCTTTTCTAGTTAATCGAACCGCGTCTTATTGCTTTTGCATTTAATTGATTACATTTCTCGGACCAATTCTTGATCAAGCTGACAGCGTTATGAGAATGTAAATGAATGGAAAAAGTAAGACCGTGGGAGGATTGAAACTTCAATTATACAAGAGGAATAAATAGGGAGCAGTAGTTGTATTGCAAATTAAAGAAAAATTCCTGAATATAATTTTTTTATAATCTGGGAACGTAGATAGTGTTATACAATGAATTTCTTAAACAGGCAGAAATTTTATTTAGTGAACAAGTTTGATAATGAACTAGTAATTTTAACTGTATAATCCTAATATATTATTAAATTTTACGTAAATTGTTGGACTTAAAACCATGGTCAACACTTCTTGTGTCAACTTCGTGAAACTAGCCTTTACATATTTTTATTCTAGACTAATTAACCATCAATTTATTATCGTTTGCATATCAATTTATCCTAAACGTTAGTAAAAAACCTAAACAATATTTAAAAGAATTATACAACTCTCTAGAAGTTAATATTGAAGAACTATGAACACCTCAATAAATCATAGTCTCTATGATTCGACTTCTACCCTCTACAAAATATTCGAAAATCATTCCGTCGTATTTCGTTCATAGAGAAGTTACCTAATAATGTATTTACTATCTTTACTTGTAGACACGTTGCTATTAATGTACACTGTTGATAATGAGGGCAAGCAGAAATGGTATTCTCATTCTCAATAAATTCGAGATGCAAACGAGCAGGGAGACGATAAAGAGTTTAAGCGGGGCTGGGGGTTGACTAGCAAGGAAACGTTCATCTCGATAGAAATTACCTAGCTGGGTAATACGATGCTTTCTTTATTCACAAAGTCTATGGAACAACGTCGAGAATATCTTAGGATGATCCACATTTCATGCAAAAAGTATTATATCGCTAACTTATGGGGGGAACTTTTCTCGCTGTTGCGTAATGGGTTAACCTTCAACTTCAAAAAACCACGCGGATTGGTTTACAATAGAAAGGGGCGCTCGTAAATACGTTTCATAATTTCAGTGGGCGCATGTATGCAGTTCGCTATAAGGTGGCTAAAAATATTGCGAAAGATTAAGGAAACTTCATAATCGTCGTGAAACCTGATATTTCTATCGCTTATAAAGTTTAACGATGCCGTGAGGGGCTAGAAAGCGATAAAGAGTTCCGGCACCGTTAACTCGCTCCTGAAGGACGAGTTACTCTTCCCTGGGGGTGATACAAAATTAGCCTGTGTCACGATGTATGGTCCCCTTTTCCGTCGAAATTATGCACCAGGGCCCGTCTATGCATTGCAATAAATATTGGGAACACTGTGCGCAAAATAAAACGAAAATTAGGGTAGTCTGGCCTACAATGTTGACCACAGGGAGAGATACTGTATACGAAATTGCCACAATTTATAGTACAAAATTCAAGCAAAACTGGCAGCAGATAGTGACTTAAACTGAGAATAGTATTTTTAATAATACACCATTAAAAGCAATTTTAAATTAGTTATTCTGTTATAACAAATAGCAGATTTTTTGGTCCAATTCTTAGTGTTACACAACTGATTCTCTTCTGCAGGTATTAACAGCAATAAAACGTGTGATAGTAAGACCTATCTCATCCATCAAAATTTCTCAAGTGAAATATAAACCCAACTACCCTCAGATCTGCCAACTGAGTAATTTGGTGGATAGAAAGCCTAATTGCTCCACTGCTCGCAGTTTAACACTAACTATCACTAAAAGCATGATTGCTTCCGGAGGTCTTTGATATCTTGCTCACGGCTGACTGGCCGCCGACTAATCTGGACTTCATTGTTTCCAAATTATGAGCAGACAACTGTCTTACATAACAAATACCTAACTAGATCTCCGTACTAAATTGAACATACATCATTAACTATTAAATCTGTTAAATTCAATTAAACTTTGTAACCGTATTACTCGGAACTTCACTACCATTGATCAGTTATCTTATATCCACACGAAGCTGGTTGCTTGTTCCAAGCAAATGCAATTCAACTTCCCCTGATGTTTCTATTGGGGAATATAGGAGAAGGTTCGCAGCACTTGCCAGCCCCTGGAGGATCTCCCTTTTAAACTCTAAACGGCATATCCAGGACGAATATTACGCACATCGGAACCATCACGGCCGATGAAACGTTCCAGAAAAAGCCGTGGACCTGATAGGCAACCGAAAGCCAGCGTCGTCGACAGTAAGGCCATCGTGGCGCAATATCGGATAGGTAACGACGGCAGCCGACCGAAACAGTTTGGTACGCAGGACCACGGGGAGTCGTTAGATCGTCAAGGCCCTTAAATTAGCAGCGACGTAGCGAGGATAGTCGACCTGGGGAACGGTGGAAAGAGGACAGTCGAAGCGGCGCAATTTCGCGTGCGGACAGAGTGACTGGACTGGCTCTCGAGCTGGTCGACGATGCTCGATATCGAAAGAGTATAAACCGGTGGATATGCAAATGCGTTCTGAAAGTGCCGTGCGTTCGTGACTGCGATAACGTGGACGTCCGAGATGACAGCAACTTTTCTCGTGTATGCCTGTCGGACAGGTGAAATGAATGGACGCTTTTCTGGACGGGAAAGTCCATAACTCGTGCTCCCTGTGCGAAAGTAGCGTTCAAGGACGCCGCTCGAAACGCGTCTGCCCGAACGGATGGGGAACAATGGTCCTTTTGTTCGTCGGGCTATCGATATTTATGCGCTTTATGCGAAAGAGTGATATTTATGTATAGATCAGTTCGGTGGGGCTGAATTTCGATAAAAGTGGCCATGGAGGTATCGATTCGATGGGTAGGGTTAAGATGCTGAAACTGGGTTTTATTTAGCCACGAAGCCACGCTATTTCCGTGGTGTTAACACGTCGCTATTCTTGGTTAATGAGGTCTACTTTCAGGAATTTCTACTTATATCCTTGATAAGATAAAGGGGAGATATTTGTACATGAAGTGGTTTTGAAAATAAAGGTGCAACTTAATATTTTATGTCACAGTGTGGGCTGTGAAAAAATATATAGTTAATGGTGAAGTTAATATTGTACCTTTATTTCTGAAACGAGAATTTCAGTTAAAATTGAGTAGCAAGTGCAGATTTCTTAATTTGTATCGAACTCCTACCCCTTTCTTTTAAAAATATTTTAGCTTCGAATTGCTCTTTTGCAAGCCACGAAAACTTCAACCTCTACAGTAAATTTCAACCTACCAAATATTTGTGATTTTGATAGCTTCCTCCTAAAATTGACGCAGCGGTCCGCATTAGCATCAGAAGCAATTCCCTTTAAACGAGTTTCATTAGCGTGAAGCAACGTTTCTGGGTGGCGTCCTTTATACACCTCCGACGGCGTTTTCTAGCTTTTCGTTGTTCGCCGCGTGTTTACTTGGCAGTGTAAGGCGCTCCTCATCATGAGCCGCGGCGGTGGTAGTAAAGTGCATCTCGTCGACGATAATTACCCGTACAGTTCCCCGCGCAGTAGGAACGAAACGGAGGAAAGGAGGAGGGTTGCTCGTATTCAGACACACGTCTCTTCCATATGCCGCCTAACAGCTCGCGTTGCCTCTGGCCGTGGCTCGGTGGGGACCTCCGTTTATTAAATTCATTTATCTTCCATGAAAATCATGTTTGTAACATGTACCTCTCTAATTGGACGCATTAAAAATAATTTTCCGCGAACACGCCCTAATATGCGAGCACGCGCGTACCTGCCACTCTCTACCCCCTGGCCACTCTTATTGAACCACGTGTAGGCGGTCACACACGCTTGCACGCGCGCGCTCGCCTTCTCGTCGGGCTAATGTATCCTCCCGCGGATCCTCGTGCTTGTATGCCTACGATAACGGCGTAAAAGCGGCGCTGTGTGTATTTAGATACGTAACTACATCCGGATGATACATATTTATGATGGAACGTGTGCTGGCTGGCTGAATGTGTGTAACTAAACACTGAGGAGAGGGCCGAATGGATTATTTGCATAGCAAATAGCGAGACGCGGTTCTAAGTGAGAACACCAGCCACGTACGCGACTAATCTCATCCTTTTGAATTCCTCGCCCCCCTTGTCTACAAGGGCGTTACTCGTCTCAGGCACACGGTGTTGTCTCTGAGATGTCAACTGCGAGGACGAGCTATCGGACCCCCTGCCTCGAGATTCGGGGTGAAAATTGCTTGCACTCAGTTTTCACGGTGTTTCAGTGGGAGACTGAGGGTGTCTGCGTGTGCTAATTTCTAGCTGTTGGAGTAATGGTGGTTTATTTCTTGGTAAATCGTCGGGGGTAGTTTTTGTTGGGGTCGTTAGAGCTGCTAGGTGGTGTGTTAGAGTAGGCTTTTAAACGACTATTGAGGAAGCATTTGAGACAAATTAAATAGAGATGTATCTGGGGTTTTATGCGTTTTCACTAATTAATCTACCTATTCAAAAACTAGTTCAGTACTTTTCTGTATTGCATATATTTTATAGATATTACTAATTGTTAATAATATAGTATTATAACAAGGAATAATAAGAAATTTAGAGGTACAACATGGAAGAGATTACTTTAAGGTATCATATCTGATATGATCTGTTTGTTGTGTAGATTATTTATATCTCACATCACAGCAACAAATATTTTTTATTTAATTTAATATGCATACAGACTGTAGTTTAGTTCTATGTAAGCTATACACAACGTATATCTGAATCCTATATACTCTATAAGTTTGTAACTTTAGTACACGAATTTTATGAACGAACACAGTGCCAATAAGTGGTCATAAGTAAAAGTGGAATGTTCATAGAACAAAAACAAACATACATCTTTCACATATTTTTCTTTAGTAAAGAAATGCAACAGGTTGGTGGCTACTTAAGGTACGTGACTGGTAAGGGCGTTTCAAGAAGTACTTACCTACTGTACTAGGAAAGTGCTCACAAAAAAAGTGTTACTGCACTCAAGGACGATTGAACGTATTATAACTAGCAGTTAATTATTTTATTATACAGATATTTATATAGAAAACTTAGTTATTAATATATTGCTCTTAAGGATAGAGTGTTTATATTATAGGAATATTATACGAACTTAAATTACAAACAAATAACATTTTCAATTCCAGTTTTACTTAACCTTATAACTTTGCTGTACTAAAACTTTGAACATTGTTTGAGGAATCGGGGCCTGTTCATGAACGATATGTTGTACTTACTCTATTGGATAGCATTTACTTATATATCTCGAACTTTCATCTAAGTTAATAACTGTCCATCAGATACAATTAATCTTAATTAAACTGAGTTTTGTTTTCCTATACCTACCGCAACATTATGGTATTCATAGTTTTTAATCTACAAAAATGAAATATATGTTATTTACACTACCAAAGTATGAATCATTTCTACAACGTTGACCAGTAAATTTTGTCGCATATTTTAATAAAAAATCAATCCGTTAGTGAAAATAATAATATATCACTTAATCTCCTATGCGTTTCGCAGTTTCCTATGACTATGGAACAGCTTCAATTTTATTTGAACAATAAAATATCATCGATAATCTTCAACAGGAAAACACAGTATTTTAGTATCAATCCAGTGATGTTAACAGTCGTTTTCCCACCCACCATAACGAAATGTTATTTCTACTAACTTGCAATATAGGCACAGTATCTCCAAACTGACATATCTTCTCGCGATCGGGCGAAAAATAAAAATTGATAATGCAAATATGTGCATCGTGCCGTGAAATATTTTTAAACCCCGCTTAGCCGTGTGTCAACAAATTTGCGATTTCGCTTGTACTATTTCTTGTCAATGAAGGAGCCACGGAAGTGTCATGAATCAAACTGAATTATAGCGCACAGCGTTATCCACGACGTACGATGCATCGCGTGGCAAATATCGTTAAAAACGATTCGCGAGCGTTATTTTTCCACGCTTCCCGATCAATTATCGCCTCGCAAATCGTAGAAACACGCGTGGCTATTAATTCCAGCCCCCTGTGCATTCTCATTCGATAAAAACTGCTAGTCGTGGTCATTGTATTGAAAATTTTTCGATAAATCATAATGCGTGCGTTTAATGGAATTACGACGTCGTGAGCATTTTCAGAACGCGTGGCGAACGAGTCGTAGGTGTGCATACGGAACAAGCGCAAACAAAAATATGCAACGAGGATGCACAATTTGCAACACAGATATGGACGGAACCTTTTAAAAGCATGGAGTACCCTAGCCTGGCTGTTAAATCGTGAATGATAATGGATACTAATGCACGCCAGCATTTGGGCCGCCCCATGGTGGGATAGCTTTTAATAAAAAGCAAAATGTCCTGATAAATACAAACAGGCCGAGAGAACGCGCTGAGAGATACAGGAACGTGACGATCTTAGCCCTATTCGCTAGTTTATTGTTGCAGTTTTTAATTTCGTCAGGTAAATTTAATTACAATGTGTTGTTGTTTCTGCCAAATATATGGAAGTGGCAGATATTTTTTAGGAAAATACGTAACTCAAGAAATGTTATATTTATACATTTTTTTGTGATTGTATTAATTTAAAAATAATTTTAATATTCTTCAAAGGGATAAAATTAAAATCGAATGAAGAAAATGCGCAAAATTGTAACTGCTTTAATTATTTAAGTAAGATTGAAATGTGTGGATAGAATTTATAATTACTTCATCTGGATATGAAAATTTTATAAGATGTAAAACGTATGAAATTTTTAGAATGGGAGTTACAAGTACTTCGAACAAATAGTAATATTAAACTACAATATGAAGGTACATATTTTTCACATACAGTGGTTGATACATTCATTTGCAGTGATTCAAAACATTAATTAACCCTCAGTTAGTATGGTTTCAGAATTCTAACACAACATAATGGAATCACTGCAAGTCTATCATAATCATTAAATTATAATCTATTTTGTAATCACAGTTGTGTATATTTTTATATTCGCAATTTTTCACACCAAACGAAAAAAGTTCAGTTAATCTACCTCACTGATTATGCTAGACCACCTAGGGCTAATTATGCAAATTATTAGGTTGGAATTTTTATCTACTACAATCTAATTCAGTCAAATTTTCTTAACTGAAACACAAAGTATAAAATTGAATATACAAATTTAGTAATCCTTCGTGAACAAGTTCTTAAGTCCCTGTATCATGGGACCCCATGAAGCACCAAAACTTCACAGTAAAAACACTTGCAATTTTGTTAGAAATATCTTCAACCTCGTAGGCTGGCAAACATAGCAATCTTCAGCTGACAAAATATTTCTGGTCTTTCCAGAAACGCGCGAACATTGCGAGCAGGTAGGATGGGCGTAATAATTCCCGTCGTTTGGCTCACCGTGCATGCACTGCACGCAGCAGCTTTTTGCTGCTTTTACACACATCGTTGATGTTTGCTTACGACACGTGAACCTTTTAAGCTCTCTTTGTTTATCGATCGATGGGTAGCATCGCAATGAATTCAGTTGTCGGAAAGCCGTTAATACGTATATACTGTGCGCTGCGGTAGAATGCGAAATTCGAAATGGCCGGGACTACGGACTCCAACGGCCATCTAATAATATCGCTACGCGTCGATCAACGAATTAATCTGAAGCTAATCCGCTGATTAAAATCAATTACAGTATCCCAATTGCGGGACTAGTTTGGAACGAGTAGATGCGTGGATCGATCGGCAGGGTGGCCGATCCAGCTCAGCGGGTTAGCGTCAGGCGATACGAACGGGAAGAGGGGTCAGAGAGAGCGAGAAAGTTCTCTCTGACGAGTGTACGACAGAGAAGGAGAGAGGTAGAGCAGCCAGAAGGGGTGGAAAAAGAAAACGTGGCTTTTAGTCCCGATCGTAACATTCGTCGCGAACTTGGCGGATTTCAGATATTCGAGTAGTTTCGGATTTTAATACAGGGCAACCTTTGTAGCCGCATGTGCAGAGAAATGCCGGGTGGTAAAAGCAGATGGGCAGGGAGATATAAACGTGGAAAGACCGAGCGAGACCAAGAGGCGGGAGGAAGTAGATAGGGCCATCCTGACACGGCAGCCGTTTGCGCTCGTCGCACGGTATTTAGAGCTTTAATGCGAGCAGACTGAAATGCAGACCGGACTCGTGTACCCGAGGTCGATGGAGTGAGCAGGGTAATGAATAGGGTGTTAGTGAAACACGATGTAACTGCTAACGTTAAAGCGGCCACGCGGCTGTATAACGCATGGATACCCTAGCTAAAGGACGGGCACGCTTAGCTACACCTGTATTGTGCCTGTGACGTCAACACGTCTCACCTAATACTTGTTTTAACGGGGTTCACGCACCGTTCAATTCCTTTCTTTTTCATGGTTCCTTTGGGAAACATGGGGGTTGGTAATGAAACTGTGAGACATAAAGGGGGGACGTTCACCTAGAAAGGACAAAAAATGTGATTGTCTGTCTGATTCTTTTTCTTAAAATGTTAGTGTAATTTTATCTGGCTCTTTTATTTGTGTTGATATGCATTTAGATATAGTAAATAATTTTTTCACGTGCAAATATTTATTCTATATTTCAGTTATAGAAACGAGTTTTCTTCGTTGTAGAGATTTACGGTTGTCACAAGTCCTCAAAAAGTATTCAACCCATTTAGTTTCAATTCGATACAGCTGTTTCTTACATCACTACGCAGTATTTGATATGATATGATCGCAGTACCTAACTTTTTTCTTATTTATAGCTTTTTTCACTAAAATTGGTAAATACAAAAATAAAAATGTTTATTTCGATGACTGCTACTTTCTTAAAAATTAACATTTTAAAAATCGGCTATGTCAAAAACTGCATAATGTTGTAAAAAATACCTGTGATACATTTGAACGAAATCGGTTCAATAGCTTCTGAGTAATTATGCCAACCAAGAAATATTAAAAGAATCTAAAACATAACTTTTCCACTTTTGAGAATATTATGTCCTCATTCTGTACCTTTTTCGACTTCTAATTATTGTCAACCCTAACTGAGACAAGACAAAATTGCACAAATTAACTTGATCCCCTTCCTTCCCTGCTAATTCTGCTTTGTATGATTATTCTTACTCCTAAAGGCAGAATAAGTCTAGCATTGTTAATGCTACATTTATTATTCATACTTTACGCGCGTGTTTATATATGAATCTAACAAACTAGCTTCCTCCTCGCCTTCCGTGCAATTTTTCCTTCGGTTATTATTTATCAAGGCATATTTCGAGCCCATCTCCGCGTGCACAGTATTGTTGCGCGGACTGGAAAAGGTTTGTGCGTGTGTGCATTTACAAGCGGGGAATACATTGCTGTTGTCTTATCGCGTATGCACGATGCCTGGTCTCTGT
Source organism: Calliopsis andreniformis (assembly GCF_051401765.1). Classification (NCBI taxonomy): domain Eukaryota; kingdom Metazoa; phylum Arthropoda; class Insecta; order Hymenoptera; family Andrenidae; genus Calliopsis; species Calliopsis andreniformis. The sequence goes on along the minus strand of NC_135073.1, from coordinate 8,229,607 downwards.
GGCGCAGCGGTTCTCAACAAAGTCGGCATAAATTATTCAACAATCGGAGCGGGCCGATGAGCTTACGTAACAGGCTTCCTCGAAATCTGGAAATCCACTAGGAAAGATTATACGCACGCGACCAAACGACGCGTATAGTTGCTAGTTTACCTCTGCAATGATTATGGGTGTCACTGGCGCACTTCCAAAAATACTAAAAAATCGTCAATCAATAATTTAGTTGCACTAGCTCTATCGTGTATAGTACGTGATGGTAAAGTTGTTTCGAGTAAACGCGTTTTATGGGTGTAGGATAAAGTAGCTGAAGTTGTATAATAGAACAAACATTTAATTTTAGTAATTATCAAATGTTGTCCATACGATCTGACTTTTTTAAATAAAGATTTAATGTAGCATGATTTCTAATATATTATCAGAGACGAGATTTTAGGTGTTTCATAATGGAAATGAAAAAATTTGTTGTATTACTGAGATTAAATTTCAAGGTGCTGGTTTGTACCCTAGAAATTAATGGTATTCTTTAAAGGATGTTGTGCTGTAATACAATACTTGGATTGATTTTAAATCTTTGCTGCAGTATATAGATCAAATTTCTTACATTTATATGAAGGACTTAGTTTGATTGGTTTTGAGTATATAATAGTGAAGTAGAATATTCTTTGACTAAAATTCTGAAAATGATTTTAAAGAAATTCTTTTTCTTTCATGCCTCCATAAAATTTAGAACTTCCGTTTAACTATTTCTCATCACTCTAGTCCTTGAGTTGCAATAGAGATGTTGAAGTATATCCTGTCTAGTATACTCTACAAGAAACCTCACTTTACATGATACTTGTAATATTGTCTAAACCTCACGTAGTAACAAGAGCTCTTCTGACATGTACGTGTATGTATAGCGTGTGCTAATGTGTGAGAAACCCGATATAGTAACAGTAATGTCTTCTTGACACTATAAAGTCAGAATATTTGCAAGAAAATTGCTTAAGACGAATGAACTTGAATGGAGAATTTGATCGAAATTTAAAATAAATGAAATTGAAAGAGAAGGTAAAATACTGTAGTATTCCAACAAGTCAATTAAACAGTCCTAGTCAAACGGATTCATAAACCACTGCCTATGCACTCATTATCAAGCTACGAGTTCACTGAATGTTTCACATTACACTCTGGGAAAAACACCATGTAATCGATGAATCGATGGCGTACAGATACCTCGGCTGAACATTAATTCACGCAGTTCAGCACGCGGTTCAGTTGTAACCGAGGAACAGAATTTAACGAGAGGTTACACGAGGCGAATGCAATTCAGCCGGATGTAACTCGGTAAAATTGCAAAAGTTGGGAATTTCTCAGGGCCGGCGGAACACGCGTGTATCATTTTATCCCCGATGGAATGCATGATAAACAGCGGGAGTGCAAAATCTAGTTAAATCCGAAAAAGTTTCCCAGTGGCGGGAAGTTCGTCGGGGTAGAAGGAAAAGGGCGTTTAACGAGAGAACACGGAACATGAACAATGACGATAGCTTGTCAGCCACGAAGCACGCCGGCCTTGCCTGCTGCCTCTCTTTATACCCTCTCCCCCTTTCTCTCCCCCTTCTCACTCTCTTTCTCTCACTCTTCCTCTCTCTTCCTCTCTCTTCCGCTCTGGAGATAGGAGAAGGGAAAACGAGGAAAATGGAGAACGACTTTTCGAGCGCGGACCCTAGGTACGGAAAAATTTGTCGTGGTTTCTCCTGCGCTGGCGTAAAAAGCTATGATAATAGAAGCGTAAAGAGGGTCCGGGGTTATTTCATAATTACAGACTGTACTTAGACGAGCGTGCATTACCACGCTCCCTTTTTTTTTTTTTCTCTCTTCCCGCCTGTAGGTGCATATATTCGTATTACGGAATTAAGGGTTGAGGCTTGCTCGTAGCCACGCAAAATCCAGGGAGCACAGCCACTTTCTTCTATTCTTTTGCGGTGCCTACGTTCTTTTTCGGCGACACCGTTACGCCCATTAGCGGGTTATGGGATTTTTCCTTAATTAAACATACGATGGGGTCGTGCAACCTTAGCTAGCTGGCTTCCTTTGCTGGTCACCCCCTTCGTTCCTTCCCGAAACGCCCCTTCTACACTTTGTCTTTAGCCGTTTAATCTGCCATGATCTTGCCGGATGGAAAACTTTCTTTTCAAAGGAATCATTAATTAGCCACGTAATAGCCGTGGAACGTTCGGCTTTGGGTTACTGGAGGGTTAGTTGGTGAGCAGGTATTGTAGTATTGAGCAATTCATTGAAATTAAAAGACAGTAAAATGAAGGAAGTTTCATAATAGCTTCTTTGTCTTCAGTTAGTGTTACTAACAATGGTTGGCTAATCGTGAGGTTGACCATCACGCTAATATGTATATGTTCAGTAGTGGATATTCAAAGATTTGAAAGCTAGGAAACCAGAATATTGAAAAATCTAAGAGATTGTTAAAATTACATAGTTATCAAGACTGAGTCGTCATCCTCAGTCAATCCATGTCTTCAACTCGACCAGTTGCACGTGATCCTAGCAGTTCTCCAGTTCTACAGGGATATCAGTGAGTAGTAGGAACTATTCTTAACTGTCCTCCTTGCCCCTGTAGTTGCCAAGTAATTACTCATTACTAGGTCAGTCGACAGGGCGTGATGCATAGAGAGAGAAGCGGTACATTCGTAGCAATGGATCACGTCAAACGTCACCGCGTGTCACGAACGAGTTCCTCCGATGGCGTAGTCGATCTCCCAAGTTGCATGATTTGATATATGCATGCTCCTCTTTCTCTGTCTCTGTCCGCCCTCTTGGCCCCTTTCCACGCACAATCCCTCACCGTACTCGATGACGTTTGCATCGAGGTTCTCTCGCCAACGTTGACGCAGGTCATGGTGTATAAGCATTCCTATAGGCGATGGTATTGTGTGCACAGACGAGTGAGTGAGTGAGTACACAGTGACGCCGATGCGTACACACCTTCAACCATATACCACCATCTTGACTGCCTGTATACGTTCTGTGTGCCGCGCGAGCCTCATGTAAAACACCCTCACCGTCTATTCTTCCCATTTCTGCCTTTAGGAATACCTATACCGTTTCTAAGGAAGAATGGAATCAATTCCTTCAAGCATTGTGTAACTAGTTACCTGGATGAAAGCCTGAAATTTCTCTACATTACTGTAGTTTATGTTTAATTTATGATATACTCTATGATTTAGAATATGCAATAACAGAGTATTTTATCAGACTGTAATAATATTATCAGACTATAAGCACAGATTCAAAGAAACTTAAGAATAAAAAATAAATTACTAATTGGTAAAAGTATACCTAAACCCCAAACAGGATTTGTCTGACCAGCGCTTTATTCTACTACTCCCAATGCATCAGACTTGGCTATGACGCGCTTGCACTAGAATATGTCACAAGTAAGGCACATTTTACGTACCTACTTTCAACAACCAATAATTCAGAAATGAATTGTCAAACACATTTTCGTTGTTTTTAGTTTTCTTATTTTGGCTTGTGGTGTCACATTATCTCGGACTGCAGCACTTTGAGACACCCCGGATATATTAGCAGAAGTATATTTCTCAAATTCTGTTCCTATTTTCACTTTCTTAACTGTAACATTCGCCACATGCAATTAATAGGATTAAATGTTTTATGAGAAACAAGTATTGGAACCTTCATTAACTATTTAGAACATAAACAAGGTCAGTGAGAGAGGGGACTTTGATAATATGCAGCTTTGATGTCTTAAGTTAACATTACAGACAGTGATTAACTAGTTAAGACGTTGACTACTCTCTCATTCCCTTGAGCTCCTTTGAAGTGCATATAGTGCATGCTAATGTTTGGGAAACTGGACATGGTAGTCGTGGCGTGTCCCTATCAGCCCTATCAGTTGTACCAGTTCTATCAGTTCTATTAGTTCTGCGAGCTCCATAAACGTGAGACGTTCCGTAATGTCGTTGCTCCCACCAGTTTCTTCGTTTTGCCTTTCAGCCCCGTCTACAAAACACGGGAATCGACATGTAGACCAACACTTGTATTAAATCGAATACCGACATTCATTAAACTCGCACATTTCCCTCGTCGTGATCTCTCAGCGGATCGATCGCCCACGGGAGAGGTTAAAGAGGTTCAAGTACGCTTCGAAAATCGATGCCACCGTAGAACGCTGGAGGCTAAACTGGTATGAGCGCTTTACCTATTAAGGGAGCTGGTATTGGGGATTTACGTTGAAATTGAAATCAAGCAGCGTCATGAAAGGCAAAACTGGCTTATGGACAGAACCGTTAATCAGAGCCAATGTGATTATGCCTTTCTACGTGATGGGAATCGATGGAACAAACGGTACTCGCGACAGTTCTGACTGTCCAGCAGGAAGGGAGTGACTCTTATTTTCATGCGACTTGATACGATGATTGTGCTTGTCGGTAACTGTTAGAGGATTACAATTAACGTCGTTCGAAAGCTCTATCCGCGCAACATTAAATTGGGGAACCGGCGCAAAAAGTTTGGAATTTAATAGCTGGCGTAGAGAGATACACGTCGGTGGACATTTAACGCGATTTTTGTCTGTTTGCTGGAACGTTTCCAGCGAATTTCAACGAATTGGGTAGAAAATTTGTACACAAGCGCAATTACATTCCAGCTGCATAGATGTCCCTAACTTTTCAACGATTGAAACGAAAACATAAGTGAGCGGTCGTTTACAGTGAATAAACTGGGTTTAATAATAAAGTAATCGATGAGAACTATACAGATTGGTTAATTAAAGCTACAATGTAACAAAATATTATCGTATCGACTTGTTTTTAGCAAATGAAATATCAACATAAAATCTGCGAAAAATACTGAAAATAGCAAAGCTAAATTCAATTTCTGTTCTCTCGAAATTTTATTTTTCTTCTATCATGGTTTTATTGCATTAATGTTTTAGGCACTATTTCAAACACCACCTGTAACTAAAAGTTCTGTATACCATTTTTTTTTTTATTTTAGGTGATAAGAGAAATACTCAACATTTATTTTTATATTCACCTGAATGAAAAATATTATTTACCTAGCCCTACAGGCATTTACAATTTAGTACTGCTGTGCGTTGGCTATCGCAGTCGTTGGTCTAAATATTGCTTTGATCGTTTCACGGCATTAAACGCACTATAACTCGACCGCTAATTTAATTATTCGCTTTGTTGTAGCAGGCATTAATTAACTGACAAATTTATCTCTAATCGCAATACGGTGTACAGAGTGTGTATCGCTGTTTACAAATTCACGATACGGTACGCGAAGCGTGCACACGTGAACGGACCTCTGGTAATGCAATTCTCTAAACGCTATCCCACAGGGCTCTGAATAGATATGTAGCTACTCGAGAAAATTGCCGCAAATGGAAAACTCGAATTGTCTTCTTGACCGTAGCGCCATGAAAATGTCTTTCCTGAAAGTCTCAACATGGGATAACCTCCCAGCTGACAGTTAGATGATTATTACAAAAGTACGAGTATTTTCTCTTTACTTAAATATTATTTTCTACGTTAAATTTTCCTAATATGACAGCAAGGAAATGAATGTAATATTTTATTTCAAACAATAAGTGTCTTTACTTCGAAATTCGTGTAATTGGTATAAATTGTAATACTTATTCTACATACAATTATTGAGATTTAAATTGAGAAAATGTTTGTTTTTTTACCTTGATATAGTATATACATTTTTCAAATATATATGTAGATAGAAGTTATTTTAAAATTTCTCTCGAAAACTTCATGCTAATAGCTTGAGGGTGTACGGAAAAGGAGACCACGCGTCGCGAATAATCTTTGACTTAAAGGATAATTTTCTAGACGGATCATTGTGCAATTTTGAATCAAGGTGGAGATTAAAGTGAACGACGGGAATCTGATACAAACTTTCAACTGTCGTCCTGCTCCTTTAGAAGTTGCCCCTTTCGCTATTCTCCTGACTCTGGGGAAAAAGGGGACGCAGCCTCGGGTTAACAAGGATCATGCGATCCTACTCGGACAGGATTCTACTTCTTATCTGAGCAAAGAAGCGAAGTCAGTAGAACACTTCCTACAAGTAGATGTAAGCGCCATATGCGTACGTATTCGATAAAAATTGTGTGTATCAAAGTCAAAGATCACATACCATCTTTTATCTAAATTTTCTACTACATTGAAACCTTTTTGTGACTCAAATTTAATACTTTTAATGATAATGATATATGTACTACTTAAATTAGTAGTATTAGGTCAGTATAACACAGAAATTGGTATATATTTCAAAGTACTCAAAACAGAATTACAAAATTCTAATTACGTTATCCAAAGTATCTAAATTCTATTTAATTCTTGCACGGTGATTAGTTTGTTTGATTTTGAATATTCAACATATTAAATGCATTATAATACTAGAATCCACCTTTCCTTCGAATCAACTAAAAACACAACTATAAATAACCACATAAAGTCTCAAATTACTGCGCCGATAAAATCGTTACTTTAACCGCAGTCTCGTCCCCCGTCAAAGAACCCTTTCGTTTTAACGAACGATGGACGAATTGAAGGGGCGCTTTAATTTCGATCCCACGCTGATATGGGCGCTGTAACGAGCCAGTGGGCGCGAGGAAAACATCGACGCGCTAGGCGTCAGAGATTTTCCCCCAGTGACGAACGAAAAACTTGAGTGACATCGTAGCAATGTGACAATTATCTTTGACATAAATTTCATTCGTAGCCAGGGCGTTATGCATTTATCTCCGCGGTGGGTGTCCCCGAATGCAAATCAGTCAGAGGATTCGGAACGAATACGAGTGGCAACGTAGTACCGGACGAATATTGTTGAAGAACGAGACAACCCTCAATTTTTTGTGTACTCGTTCGCGTGTTAACGACGTCGATACACGATATACGTCCCATCAAAAATGCTTAGCCCCCATGCGAGCTGTTGTTCCGAATCCACCGATAAGAGATAAGCCTCTTACGAACGAGAATGTCTCAGATAATTTATGCCCTTCAAAAAACACATTTAATCAGACCCGTGACGTATCGTGCTGCCCATTCATTCGTGGATGTTCGATCCATCACCGACCAGATCCGCTGTAGGGTCCTGTTGGATTTAGTTAATTTATTCCTCCTGACTGAATTCACGTGTTTCTCGTTCTGCTAACGTCTTTTGCGAATTCAAGGCGTTGAAATCACTCTGCACCGAGCTAAGTGTAACAAATTATGCTGTTGGGGTAACAATTATTTCGTTAATAGTTAGCTTCAGGAATGCTGGTTATAAATCCCCAAACGCGGACTTCAAACACTCAAAAACTCATCAATAAGTTTAAATTACTTATAGGAAGAGTCCTTCATTTAAGATAGTTCTTAGCTAACTATGCTAGTCAAATGGTTCATTACTAAACAATCAATACGAAAGTGGTACGATACTAAGTTATAGTATGTTATAGATTTATTGAAAAAAATTGAATGTTAATATAATGATTGCAATACGAAAACAGACATAAAAAGCAGTCATATCTCAAATCCGCCATATGTATGCCTCGATGCTAAAATGTCTCAAACTTTATTATTAATTTCTCGTCAATTATTCGTTAAATCGGTTCCATACTTTGTACAAAAGTTTCTTGTAGTTTAAATTAATATTGCTAAAATTTCGAACGACGTCCTGAATTTTGACGTTCAGCTACGAACTACCTCAATTCGAGTCTCAATCTCGAAGGAGCGGATTTCACTTACCAGGGAAACGGTGAAATCAGTCAACCTCTAAGCACCCGGACTCTAAGTTAGTCTACGTGAAGGGGGTGGGCAGAAAAATAACGTGACTGGGACAAGGAAAGCCTGAATAACGGGAACTAGTGAGATTTAATTGCGTGGAAACTCTTACCTCAGCTATTGTTAGATGCAGATACAGAGTACAGGGGTTTGACGCCACGCAATCCTTGCAGTTTCATAGGGGTTTACTTGAGCCAGCCAGGCAATTAACATACGCCGTTGTACGTGGGTAGCGAGGGTCTGCTAAGAGTGAGAAACGGTGATAGGGTGAGCCACGTAGAAGGAGAGATCACGAAGGGGGAGCGAGTTCTCTAACGCGTCGGAAGCGCAGAAAGGAAGGAAAGGAAAGGGTACGCGCAGGCTGTTTGTTCATTTGTCGTGGTATAATCCCTCCGTACACATCGCATAAAGATGTTACACATGCGTCTGTCGCTGATGTTCCCGGCATTACTGGCATTACCAACCCCTATCTCTTTCTCCCTCGCGCAGTCTTTGACATCTTCCAGTTATCTTTGTCACGATCGTTACACGAGACGCGTAAATAAAGAACGAATATTAATTCGAAAAATCCACAGCTTATACGCGACTCTGCTGTCGTGCCGATGTATGTAGGTTAACGAGTGTCTAGCCTGGGAATTATCTGTAACAAGATCATTATTATCGTTTAAATACTGTTGTCTTCTCGCTGCTCATTCATTACGGGATCATCTCCTTGTACACGCTACAGCAAATGCAAAGAAATAACTGGTCCTTTGAACAGACGATAGCTTGTTCTTTGTGAAAGGATATAGCATGAATTGTTAACAAACTTGATTGCCGTCCCGCGTTCTTGTAGTGGACGTTGAAATATCGACGGAAATATTGAAATCCTTTGGAAATATAGAATACGGTAAAAAATAACAAGGTTTTTAATATTATAAAATGTTTTCATACTCTATCTCTCAAAGAAATGCCTGTGTATAATAAGGAAATCAAGATAAAAAACAGATCACCGGTCCTGAATAAATCGTAACTGATCTTGTCTCGTAAAAGAAACAAATTTAATTACCTCCAGGCAATTATGTACCTATATTTTTATGAACACACTCCAGAATAAACAGCTGAAATTATTAAATCCATGTTGAATAAAATTTTTACCATGCAGTGTATAATTTTAAGGAGAAGTGATAAACACATAGTTCCAAACTTATAATTAACGACGCGTACATGTATATGACGTAACCGACAATGGATTCAAGAGGTCATTTTCACATTTTTATATTAGCATTATGGAGACCAACAAAGCTTCCCCAGTAATTGATTTAGCAATCGAATCTCCAGCAGTAAAACAATAACAGCACGAGTCACGTCCACTTTTATCAGAGGCACCATTTGTTCAAATTAAATGAGCCATAACACGACAAGAGGCGGAATTAAATATTCGCGAACGCAACGTGGACGTAGCAAGTCCAGGAGGCTTTGTTTCAACTTTGCGCCACGCACACAACGCCGTACGTCATACCGGGCGGCTTTCGAGCGGAGGTGAAAGGGTTGCAGGGGCGAGCGAGTCAGGGGTTGCGTTTCATATTCATTACATCGGTAGCTATTTGTCACAGACTGGTATCGCGCTGAAATACTGGCCGAGATAGCCGAGGTCCCCTGTTGCATTGTTAAAATGTCCCGAGAAAAAAGCTCTTCTTGGCCGAGGGGAGGGAAAAAATGCAGCCTCCTACCCACCCCCCAATCCCACGCTCATCGGTCATGCGTCTATTATTACTATTCGCCTAACAGATCCTGTCAGCCGTTGCGAAATGAATTTCCGCGCGGTATCAGGCCGCGGTAAGAATAAGCGCTGCTCCATCGTCGTCGTTCCAACAGGCGGGAGCTCGTTAGGACCGTGCCGCCGGAGCGAATTCGTCCACGGATGATCGATAATCCCCGCTGCTTTCGGTTTTCGAGACGAGCACGCGGTAAACAGTGGAACTATTTCATCTGCGGTTACGGATTTCGTCGAGTGCATAACGACGCCGTCGTTGCAATTAATCATCGGAACAAGTGCCGATCGATCCCGCTAATTGACGCTCACTTTTGTGCATCATCGTGCGCGATGCCATCCTCGAAGCGGTATATTTAATGCCCTCGATTGGCAATTACGATCGCTCATGCGGCGGGAGGGAAAAAATGCTTTTAGTATTTGAGATCGTGTAATTATAGTGAATCGTTTCGCTGGGCTGCCATTTGTCTTGGAGTGTATCTTGGACAGGACTGATAATATCTATTGGCTATAATAAAAAAATCAATATGGAAATAGGAAACGTTGAATATATGGGGAGATGGTTGTAGATGCCTTCGTGCATTCAAAATTATAATATTTCAAACATTTAAAGAATTTTGATGATAGCGTATGTATGAGACTTTTCCTCTAACAGGTACATTTTAGAGGAATAGCATTCGTTAGTATTAATGGTACCTTTTCAGTATTAAAATTTCTTCACATTAATATACAGCAATATTAATGTCTCTAAATACATTCTAAAAATTGTTTACGTTATATACGATTCTACAATAGATTTATAAAGAAGAGAATATAACATACAAAAAGGAATCAACTAGGAGCATATGACACCACTTGAAAAGAAATGAAAAGCGTTATACGTTTGCAATCTTTCAATCAATTTTATAGTATCACAAATTAAATTAAACACTGTTTGAAATACCATTTGCTTAAGTTTCAATAAAATACTTATCCTGAAGTACCACTTATATAAACTGCTATTCATATAAATATTTGAGGTTTATTTATTTAAGCAATGATTATTCAACAGAACATTTTATTTACGACATCCTGTATGCGATGAGGAGATAAGAATATTTATTGCAATTATCTGTTGCAATTTATTTATTTGCAATTGTTTTCTAGAAATACCTACATCATTCAGCACTGGTCTCGATGCTTTAGAATTCGTTTCGCGATCCCTCCTCCGGCCAGGGTATAAGAATAACTGATGTTGACACTTTTGCGAGATTAACAAGCCTGATTTATATTCATACATTCATCAATTACATACATATCTAGACCTCACGTGAGTCTAGATATTCCGAAAAGATATTTACATGCACGGAAGAAGGAAAGTATAGGCTTTGAAGCGGTGCATATGCGAACGCGAAACATTCTCTTTAAGATCTGATTGCCATCCTGTTACTTGGTACATATTTATTTCACGATTATTTGCATAGTCCCGAGTTCTCGTGGCTGGACTATTTACCGAAGTAAATAATCGAGAAGTTGGCGAATAAATACCCAGCATTTTGGCGAATGTTAAAGGTAACGGATAAGGAAAGTTATTTCTCTTATTTGAACGAAGATAATATAAACGAAATATGCACAAATATTCTTACTGTATTTTTAAATTATTTATCTAGTTGAAATGGTTACAAATAATACAAATATTAGAAGAATCGATATTGTGTAAAGAATCCGTATGTTTTAGTCTCTAACAAAACAAGTAATTTTAAAAGAAATTGCTACTTATCTATTTTACCTGTGTAACTTAAGATTTTTTCAAAAGCATCATCAAGCAGCATAGAAGTCGCTGTTTTTAATTATAATTTTCAAATGACCTGAAATGGTTGCTGCAGTTGTAGACATAGGATGCAACGTGTCTCTTCTACTGTCATGAAATTATAATAAATACGTTAAAAATTAAATATAATTGCGCGACGTGTCTGTGTCGAAAGCTGCGTGTCACGCGGAGGAAAAGCGAAAGATAAATTCCCGGAACTTTTTACGACGTTGGCACGCCACTCGTTAGTTAGTAAAACGCGATATAAGCAGACGGCTGTTAACGTGGCGCACTAGAGAAAATATATACAATGTAAGGGGTGTTTCTAAAAAGTTTCCCCAATCATTCATGAGAAGATTCACCACCAAATCTGGTTTATTATTCATGAAGAAGAATTTTCAACTGGAAAATAGGAAAGTCGAGTATTTACAGTATTCTTAAGAAGCAACCTAGAAGATTTTTTAAACAAAATTAACGAAGAAACACAAATTTACTAATGCATTAACCTAATTACTATAAACTTAGTTTCAACTGGCAATATAATCAGCTGCACCAGTCCTATTCACTGATTCAGAGAGTAAAGCTCTTGCACCGTTCCTATTCATTTATTCATTCACACACATATACCCCGTACCTCAGTGTTTACACAGCGATACTTCATGATACTAATACTCAACAATTATCTACCTTCCTGTTATTGTCATCTATGAATTCCATCACCCATAATATGTTATTTGCCTACATTATCGATCCCCTGATATAATACTATTACTCTGTCATTCAATATCGAACCGTAGTTTCTCATTCTCAAACAATATTTACATACTCACAGTAGCAGTCCTTCCAGCTCTTAAAATCATCTTTCCAACGTACAATTTTAATTAAATATATTAAAAAAGATAGAAGCAATCACTTTTTCATCAACAAGGATAATAGAACACACAGATAAGATTCGAACCACCCCGTGTGTGAAACGATCCACAGGAAAGCGGGCGCGAAAAGTGTCGGGCTGAGGAAAAGAGACGCAACGAGGGGAGGGGAGAAAAAAAAAATAATTTGGGAAACCGCGGACACACGATACACTGGTATCTGCAGGGAACCACGCGCACTATGTCACGCGCTATGGTTTGGGGTTATGGCGACGGGGCTGCAGAGTGGGAAGAGGTAACCGCGCGAAGGGTGTGGAGGGGTGGCTGGCTACTCTGCTGGGCGAGTGGGTGTTAAACGCAACATTTTTCAGCAGATAAGTCACGTATGTTTAATTATGTATATTACTGCCTGCGGAGCTGAAAACCAGAGCACGACTGCCGCCATCGCCATACACACACACACACACACACACACACAGACGTACACACGCTAACCCACCCCTATCCCGCAGCCCCAAGCCCGTCTAGCTGGCTCCCTCCGCCAGCAGCATCGCCGAGTGAAACGGAAGGGGTAGAGGTCGGGGGAGGTGGCTGCGAACCCGTTCGCCGCTGTATTTTATTTTAATTATTAATTCCTCGTCTGCATGGCCCATAGCAATTAGGCCGAGCTGCAGGAATGCCAAATTCCATGGTGGCCGAGAGCCACGCACCCTGCTCTCACCCTCTTTCCTATCTCTTTCTATCGCCCGCTGTCCACTTGCCGCGCCGCGGAATTGCATTACCCCGCTCCTCGTAATTTCCTGACTGCTCTTAAACCAGCTCGATTCGTGTATGAAAGGAAGACAGAGAATTGGACGGTTACTCTCTTGGCGTCAGTTGAAGCGTAATTACGCCCGTTGCTCATTAGCATCGAGGTATCGCGTATAAAAAGCCATTTAGCGGCCGCACCGAATCAACCAGACAGGTTAAAAACTCTTCCCGCAAATGATCACGATGCGTTCTTACATTACGCTTTCGCGCGGCCTCGCTCGAGGAGCGGGCGTCCCGTGGTTATAACTCGTGGGATTAGGTATAGGGTGGTCCAGGAATGGAGCTGAGAACGCTATTAGATGAAAATTGGGAGGCTTATTGGGGTATAATGTCCTATACTTTCTTTAAAAGTGACACAACTCAAGGAACGTAATTTATGAATTATGACATGGAGTTTAGTATGAACTATATTTTTTTAAACATTTTAATTGAGTCACTTTTGAAGCAAACGTGGGATATTGTATTCCTTGAAATACTTTTTTAATCCTAATGTGTAGTTACGATCTTTTACTTTTTATTAAGATTTACTTTTGAGAATTCTTTGGGATAATGGAAACACGTCAATATAGGTGTTACTTTGTTTCTAGATATTTGTAACAAATTTACGTTAAATTATTCATTTTTCCTAATGTTGAATTAAATCTGTGGATGCAGTTTTAATAACCAGTCAGTCTTCTCTTTATACCTTTATTGAGACTTGTTTATCATTCTAGTTAAACAGAAGCGAATATTCATGTGAGACGTGGATTTGATTGATGCAAAATTTACGATTATTCCAGATTTCAATGAGTCCATTTGATATAGGTCTATGGTTCAGTTTTCAATCAAACTTAAACCTTTCTAAAAATTTCATTATGTTGATGTCTGTATATCAATAGAAGTAGTGCAAATACCGTGATACATATTGACAGGCTTATCAACCAATTGTATTTTCATCAATATACCGTATTCATTTACCTCTACAACACCAGTCAGTAGGTACATTACAAGCTTCCAACGCAAGTTCTATAACCGATACTCCATTCATCTCACACCCCAGTGTCCATGCTAGACAATACTTAGCACTTAAAATATCAACAAGTTGTCAATAATAAATATTAAATTCGCATAACTGATGCTGATCGCGCAGCGGGAAACATGATTGCCATGGGACGGGAATTGCATGCATTCCAGTGAATTTGCACCAATGAGACGGACTTAACCTGATTCGAAAAACAATTGACGCAAACATCACGCGCGTGTTTCATTATTAAATAGCGTGGCCGTTGGTGAGCTCATGATTATCAGATTTCCTGGCTATCCGCTCAGCGCTGGATCATGAATTGCAGAGAAGGAACTCGGTATTATTAAGAACTTTCTTCGCGCTGGCCCGCTCAAGGGTCGAACTTTTCCCGGGGGAAAATTTTGGAGAATAGCACTTAACTTCGGTTCTTCATATTCCTTTGCACCTGGCCTTAATAACCGAGGCAAGGGAGCGCTTGCGCGGCTCTGATCAGGACGAGGAATAAAATAATAACCCCAACAGCGAACTGCACCGTCGTCGATGGCACTTTGATGGTGTTGCCTGTTGTCGCTCTGCTTTTAATAATTAATATCATTACACACGCTCGAACGGTCAGAAGCAAAGCGTGCCACCGTGTATGTTATCTTGGGTTTGTGCCTGTTTCTGACTATTTAGCCAGGGTCGAGGCAGTAGATGGGTAGATAATACCGACCAGGTGCATACGTGTGCGTATGTGTAAATGAACGCAGAATCTACGCGCACCACGACGACGGAGCGGAAACTGGGCAAAAACTTTCCCCTTTCAAGCCACTCTGAGCCTCTTTCTGCTTCTTTCGAGGAGTGTCTGAGGACTGCTCGCTTAATGATGACTGTTGGATACAAATTTTGTATACCCGCGCTAGAGTTCGTAACTGCTTGGGCGAGTCTAGGTGTAGAGAAAAGAGAGGACTAGATTTTTGGGGGATGTTAGCTAGTAATACGAGTCTTTTCTTATTAAATTTGTAGTTTTTGAGACCTATTATAATGATATCTCTTTTTATTGTAAATTCAGAAAGGGGAAAGGAATATGTTCTGTCCTGATGTTTTGTTTCACGAAATTTGATTATCATATGTATGAGAAATAATTTTATTGAAGTATCGCAGGAGGTCAGGAATATGAAACTCTGTGTCAATGTTTCTAAAGAAAACGAAGTGGGTCAATGATGTTGGAAAATAAAAATCGATTTTGCCCGCTTAACTAAACATGTCAATCTTTAACTCCAAGGACGAAACAGACTGAAAAGTTCTATTTCTAGACAAGTCTCAGACTGTAGATAATTGTTTATCCTCGCATAAAATAATAACAGAGCTCTATTTAGGGAAGAGATATCACTGCTTATTCTAGAATAAATAACAACCCTGAGAATTTTCTACAGTATACTTCATTCTCTTCAATCAGTGCATCACACTCAAATTACTACACTGATTATATAAAACTATTAACATAGATTTCTATACTTTAGACATGCTGATTTTGAATTGTTTACACGACCAATATGAAATTATTAACTAATTGCAATAATCCCTATTTTATAAGAACCATCATTCAAACTGAGAGTTGGATAGATTTAAATCTGCATTATTTGTAGCTGATTTTATGTACCCATAAAATGAATCCTATATTGATAAAATATCAGCTCCTTTCTTTTCATGGGCCAGAAAATTCCAGGAGTATCAATTTCGAGAAAATGAGAAACCACATTTCCCATAAAACCGATCCTACACACCCCCTTCACGATGGTAGCGCACGTACCAACCATTCGAATTAATCCTCATTTCCAAGAATCACGAAGGCTCTTTTAAAATACAGCGATACGAGGGCCGTGGTCGTATCAAACGAGTTACAATGAAAACTTGCCCGCGGCGCTGGTGTTAATTTATACTTGCTCCTTGCGTAAGAGCAATCAAAAACGGCGACGGGTACGCACAAATGCGAAACGGTCGAAACACACGCGTGTAATTGTAATTCAAGCGCGTTATCACCGATCAACTGGAATGCCCTCGGAGTAATTAAAAATTTAAATAAAAGCCTCGATAAGGGAAATGATCAATCATGAGCGTGTTGCAGTCACTGTGACCTGAGTTCACCGCCGCCCCCTGACCCCTGAACCCCGTTCACGGCTTGTGTAATCCGTTCTAACGCGAGCGGGGGCCAGTTATTCTACCCCATATTCCCGCGCGAACTATGACACAAATAGGGAAAGGCTGGAACGAGAATGGCCGGTTCTACGACGAGCTGTGCCACGACGCCCCTTTGTTCGTTTGATGAGTTAGCAAGTACAGCTTCATTAAGGGTGAATGGATGAAGGCGGACATACCGTGGCTCCTTGTAATTACGCGGTATCTCTTACAATTAGTAATTGAGAAAGTTCATCTAATTCGTGATTCCCCGACGGTTATCCGAGGACACGCTCGTTTTGTTTTAATTTAAATGACTTCCAGTCTTCTCTCATATTTGATGGCGCGTTGGGTACCATGGTACCAGTGAGACTAAGGTAATTCAAACTGGTATGACCAGTTGCCTGAGATCACCAAAAAAGTGAACTTGAATTGCGTATTCAGCTGTAATATTAAACAGATAAAGAAAAGTCCATTTCTACATAACACTACGTTTACTTACAAGTTACTATCCCAATGAAGATACAAATACTGCAGACGAGTGTGTAATAAGGATACGTTAAGTATACATCACTGCTGAAATATGTATTTCAATTGGTCATCTCACAATAATTAAGATTTGAATCACACTATTCCTGAGAACTTTAAGCACTCTCCAGCTTGAGCAATATTATAATAATATCAAATATAATAATTGTCTACTTATGAGAGTAGATGAATTTCGTAGTGTTCCATAAAACGAGTAGAAAACTCTCCACGATCGCAGTAGAACTCCTACATAATAAAATACTATTAATAATCCACGTACACATTATCCACATACAGTGATATATCAATGAATAAGTCATACAATCTGAAATTTCATATTCTAGATAGCATCACCAGAGCAAAGCTTGCCTTTTCCCAAAAGTAGCTATTGCTACCAAAATATAAAAATTTGATGCACCCTGTTCCTCGTGTCTCTTAATTTATTTATCATGACACAATGGTGACACATTAAAGCATCTCCGAGGAACAGGGTCCCTGACAAATTCCCAACAAATTCGTAGTACATGCTATCGCCGCGTAACACGTAGAAATCGGAGGCATTGACAGGGCGAGGACGAGGGTAGAGGAGAGACAAGTTATTTCATTCACGGATTTCCCATAAAATCAGGGTAACCAGAGGTCGGTGTCGTGCATTTAATAATGCAGAGCACCGGATGTTCCTAGCTCGGCATCGAATTGCGAAGAGAGACATGCTTGCGAGAGAAAGAGATGGAAGCAGCGTGAGGGAGATGGTAGAAAGATGAACGGAGAGAGAAAGATCGGTGAAACGAGAGAGGTTCGTTGGTCGGGGTGGTAACGGGAGAGACCGGGTTAAATATTTCACAACGCATTTCCGCCGTTGCGCCTCCGGGGGTGGTTAGGGTGGGACCAAAAGGCGGAGGGGTTTGGGGGAGGAAAAACGTGTAGCACAATTTCATGCGACAAATTCGTTGATTGAATATGGATTTTCGAGTGCACAAAAGGCTTCCGCACATTTCGAGTCCCGTAATTTCACGAGGAATCGAAGCTGTGTTTCGCATTAGTCGATGAGTAATTTATAATAAAGGGGAATAGAGCCAGGTGGAGGTATCAAAAATTATTTCAACACTAGCTTGCTGTCTGCTGAGTTCCAGGGTATTTAAAATTCTCCTTTTTAGGTGAATTTATAATTTAGATGAGACTGAAATGGTTTTGAGTGGATTCAGATTTCGATTTTAACACATTTTATAGGTAACTACCTTAATTTTGAGAAAATTGGAAAGCAGCTATTGTTCCAATCTATACTTCTGATTTCTTATTATTGTATTAGAAGTGTATTAAATGTGTTCATTATAACGTACTGATAGTAAACGTTATTTTAGACTAGGTTCTCTAGCGCAACTTATCAAATTTGATACACATAGTAACTTCGATTTTAATCAAAGTGGAGCGAATATATTTTCTTGATAAGAATTCCCTAGTAAACGAGCTTTATAATCAGACACTAAACTTTAAGAAATCCTTACTGTACTATGTACTACACAGTCCATCTGAAAGAAAAAACACGCTGCCAACTATCAAACTCACTTTCAAACGATCACCATACAATCCTAAGATTCTAAGAATCCCACTAATTCCCACTGAAATCTTCTTTCAAGCTACTATGCAAACTTAATTAGGTGTCAAGCAATACCACCACCCAACCTCAACATTAAATTAAAAAAAGTGTATTAAACCTTAAGCTTGTTGCAGTTTTTCTAATTTGCAATCACTCCCCAGCACCGCTATAGATATTCAAGAAAATATAATCAGCCTGCGCATACTTAGAGCCCTAGGACTCGCGACCCTTCCAAGCAGCGATCGCCGCGCAACCATTAATGTAATGCCCCTTAACCTTACGAACGGTTAGATGGATCGTGTCGGGGGTGCTTTGTTGCGCTATGGCTCGTAATAAACGCGATCCGTTAGCCGCCAGTTACTCACGTGCACGAATAACTTTATAGATCTCGTCGCAAAGCTGTTACAGACTCATCGTTGGTACTTTATATACCCTGAGCTATACCCGCACGCTATCCGCCTGAATGGTACGGACCAACGAAAAGGATCAGCACGATCACTCGATTCTTTGCTTTATCCCCCTTCGAACGTAGACATCTTTTACGATACAGCCGGCTACCTTGCCGGACCAACACTGTACTCTATTTATCTCGTACACAGAGTGGTATAAATTCGCGAGATTTAGCGCGTTCGAGGACATTTCGATTATATCTGGGAACTTTAATGTTGGATGGACTCCCATAAAGTTAAGTACTCTTTTCATCCAAGGAAAATTGCTTTACTCGAACGTTTAAAATTGAAGTTGGGTTAGCTGTAATTGGTGTTTGGGAGGTTAATTTATCCGAGACGGTGTCCAAGATTTATGATTTAAATTATGGATAGCATTTACGGGATGAAGGTAAAATTTGATTATTAGAGAATTTTGTTAGCGCCCTCCTTTAGAAAAGTATTTTTTTTCTCTTCGTGATTAAACGTCATATCAACTTCTCAAATTAATTAATACTGTTTGGTATTCATTCCTTTTATTTTAGTTATTTCTATTGATAATCACAGATTTCTTTAAGATCTGTTATTTATTTGGAACAGTGTCAATAGCTGAGAGTCTAGTACAAACACAATGGTTAATTTTTGTCACATACTTGTCAAAATCATGAATTAAACGTAGGTAAATACAATGAGAATAAAGCCAATACAGTTGAACGATTGTTTTCCCACTAAGCTGCTGTTGTGTATGTTAATATTCTGTAGGAAATGAAAGTAATCTCCAACAATCGACTACCATCGTGAAAATTATTTCATAGCTGACAACAGAACAGTTCGTTAATTTTTATTGTCTAATAAAAAGAACAATTACAATATTCAGTGAACATTTTTCATTCGAATGCGTACGTTATGAACTTAAAAGTAGAAGTAGAGCAAAGAACAGACGAAGGCAGTAACATTTTACACTCAAAACCGCTATGACGTTTTATAACGTTCCTAATTTCCTTAAGTCCGTTCTCTGACTATAACAATTAACATAAACTGCCTCCCTGCAGATACCTTGATGCGCCAGTACTTTGTTATTTCTGAATTAAAACGAAAGAAAATATTCGCAGATATTACATTTTCAAGTTTTAGAATGGCTTAAGCAATTTGTGCCAATACGAGTGCTTTTATGTTCAATTTTATGACAGCAGTGTTTTAATAATAAACAAGGTATGTCCAATCCCGCTAGTCAAATTTAACATCCTGTTTCACTTAAAACTGAAATTTTGAATGTGATTATAAAAACCCTAAATGGAGATTAAACAATCGACTGTGTCACGTTTGGACAAAAAATGATATTCGGAATTATATAGAGTTCGATAACAGATGTCAGACATTTTAAGGATAGACTACGTAACAAAAGAAGACAACTATAAAAAATGATGAAATTACGTCTGAGGCTTAGTTTCCATTTTATTAATTTTTTAAAACACTCGTACAATGTGTCAGTCATGAGGGCTTATTCTACTGCCACTGCTTCGTCTGACCTGACTAACCCAGGTCGACAGTAGAATACGTAAGTCCTATGGTGAGACATATTTAGACGATTTTAGATTTACTTTTAATAACTAATAACCTAAAAACATTTCTATAATTAACAACCCAAAAATCTCGTCATTTTTTATTTTTGTCTTATTTTGGCATGTAAAATCGCTTTTTAAAATTTCTGATAGTTGCTGTCCATCACCCTGTACTATAGGGTTTTCCATTTTCACTGTTTTGTACGAATATTTTTAACTGTAAGATTTGTGGGTATTGACGAAAAATTTTAAACCTTTCGTAGATTATTTTTTGATGTTATATCATATTACCTATTTTACTATACAATTTGACAATTAAATTTAATTAAATAATAAGAAATAGAATAAGAAATTATCATACGACATTTTTTATGCATACAATTTTTTACAAAAAAGAGAAAAAAGTACCTTATTTGTTATTACACTTGCAGATAATAATCAGGGTTTGTTGAATTTATTGCTAGACTTAACCATAGATGTTTATGCCTGCACACGTGGAAGAATTGTATTACATCAAATTACACAGATTATAATATAACATCGCAGTACTTCAAGCCTGTGAATTATAACGCATTGCGATATTATACATATCGATTTCAAGTATATGTGTAGAACGGAAATTTGTGAAAGTCATGCCTCGCTTTACGATAAATTATATTTTGTTATGGTGCCTGTCTCACCTTTATTGTAATTCGTGCACGTGCCTTCACCTCCTTTGTTATTAATTCCAGCATTTATTTGAACAAACAGAAACCTGTGTGTTTTAATATCAGTTAATTAATTTTAATTCGATCGAACGAGGAGGGCGCTTGCTTCAGGCTAATGCATACCGCTAATTTTTTATCAAATTAAACCAGACGCTCCTGTTTCACAATCAGTTTTTCGTTTGTTCGGTGAATAAATAATCGCCAAGTGAGAGTAATTAATAGTACATCAGACAGGAAATGTTTGTTCTCCCTTGGGTAACATTACCGGCGCAGTTTTATCGTTGTTTCCAGTGAACTCTTTAATAACCACTAGGTTTGATACCTGTACTTTATTTTCGTCGCGAATAGAGTGGAACATATATAGTCTTGTGATACTCAAAGGATCGTGTTAATTTCTATATTTGAATTGCAGATGAGGTACAGAGTAAAAAATGTCCATGGATAATTTCCAGTGTACTTTCTACGCAGTACTATTATATAATTCGCTTGCTGTAGTGGAATCACATTAATCCTCCCATATTATACTATCATATTCATGCCATACCAGCTTGAGACTTGCTCTGTTACGTTACGTTTTAATTTACCTCAATTTTTTACTCATTAAATTTCAGTATGTCCATCAGGTTGTACCTATTCTTACCAAATCCTTGCAAACTTTAAAGTGTTATCATTTACTTTAGTATAAGTTCTCTAATACAATTTCTACCGTCGAATCAACGCAGAACGAATACCAAATAACAGTATTAAATACCTACTCGATGAGTAAGGCATTATTGTCGCAGGTTCCATGTCCCATTAGGTCCAGTTAGAGGCACCAACGACGAAGAACATTATTCAAATTGCCGTGCGTATAAAATACCTGTCCTCGTAGATAGCGCGCCAGAACGATCGGGGGGTAGAAAAAGGAGAATCAATTTTCGTTGAAGGCTGTGCGTCGGTGGCTCCTGCGGCGAGGGGACGCATTATTTCGGTCCGATCGAAATATACAACTGGGTGGCTTCTTTTCTTCCGACTGCGGTACACAGGAAGAGAGTAGTCCGACTGGGGCCGATCGATAAGACCCTAGAAACGAAGTGGTTGGTCATATGAAAAATCTGGAAATCCACTTTGTTATTTATGCGTCCGCTTGCTCGCCAAGATGCAGGGATACTTGTGCATGTGGGACAAGATTATCATTTTTCCTCGGTGAATCCCAGCGAGGCCGCTATTACTTTTCGAGTTCTTCTCGCATGTTCCACCCTCCTTCGACCTGATTCTCTGTCGGGGAAGGGAGGAAGAACCGCGATATTTTTTTTTCCACCCCGAAGCTAAGTGCCTCGCCGTGCTGACTGTGATTTGCATTGAAATAACGTTCGGCTGCCAGTGAACGGTCCTGTTGGAACTTTCGTCGTTCTACTATAAGACAAGTATCCTTTGATCTCATCTTTGGGTGTGCATTGTTGTGGGTGGATGCAAGTGTCATTACATAGAGTGTTTTGAATATGCATAGTGGGTCGGTGAAGTGTTTTGCTTGATAGGTTACTATGATTTTCAGGTACTTAAGGTGGTATGCTGGTGTTTTGGTTGGAAAAGTGAAACAATCTTTAGAATTTCTTTTGCTGGTAACTAAATGGTATAACTTTGTAGAACTTTTTTACTATGTTAATGTACGTTTATAGCATTCAAATATACTATTTTCAGTCATTTACATACAGGTTTGCAGTGTGAGAATGGCGTCTCATTGAATCGTCATTTTCACATGGAAAACCTGTATGTAAATGAATGAACATTAAATATTTGTAGTCTATAAAGGCGCACTATATGCGTATCTGTATGTAAATAAATAAAAAAAATATATTTGTACACTGATATGTGCATCTGTATGTAAATTATTGAAGAAAATATATTTGTCTGGTATAATATAATAATATCGTACAAAAGTTGTATAAAGCCATATCATTTCGGTATCCAGGAAAAGAAATCTGAAAATTATTTTACCCTTATCATACCAAAGTATCGACACTCAGAGTTTAAATATAAATTTCCAGGAATTAGAATTCAGAAAATTGAAAAAAAGTATATAAAAAGATTTCAGAAATTTATAAATTAAATATTCAAAAATTTCAAGGGCTTAAAAATAAAAAAAGTTTGGAAGACAAGGAGGGTCTACTAAACTGGAGTGCCCCCATTTGGTACGCTAATGATTAATATTTTCAGCCGGTGTACTGAAATCCTTCCTTAATTAATTTATATTAAGTAATCGTGTGTCCCATTCCATACGAAGAAGTTTTTACAAATTTCTCTTGAACATTGTATAGGTACTTTCTTCGTCCAGAGTATTGAAAATAAGTTAGTGAAATAAAATAAAAATAGCACGATTAGAATAGTACACCAGACATTTATATAATAGAATGCAGAATTTATGCGACGACTGGAGTGAGACTTGTCTAGATTTTTAATGGAAATAACTACGTGAGCCCGATATAAATCGCGTGATACACGGGTCGTATGTTACTTTATGATACGAAGCGCCTCAGGGGTGCACGGTAGTTCGGGATCAGAGGGGTCGTCGTGCTATTTCCATTAGTTCTGAGCGTCTGGTATTAGCTTTAACCATTAATGAGGCAGACTAACCCACACGCGACTGCACGGTCGCGCGGACATGTTTTGTCGCGCAGGTCAGCCTTATGTGACATGCCAAAACGCACGGTTTATCTCGGTCCTTTGCTTGCCCCCTATATTTGCCCCAAAGCTGCCCCGTATCCTTCCGTCCACGGTTGTTGAATTAACAAGTAATAAGCTATACGTACGTGGAGCAGGCTTGTGTTCGTGCGACCTCAGCAGAATCGTGCATGCCGAATAGCGTTGGCAGGAAATGATTTGCCGCACTAATGCGATCGTTTCCTAGCCTTGTGGTTATCACATGATGCTACGTAACTGGCTACGCTTACATCGGATGCAGAATGGCTCAACCATTTGGAAACAGTATAAGTAAATTAAAGCTTGGAATATACGCAAACTCATACGACGATTTGCATGTTTTTTTTTTAAATCTCTTAACTGAATTTTAGCAATTAAGGTTAACATATTACATTAATTCGTATTGTGTTGAAAGCTGATGTTCCTATGGCAATATATTAATTAACAAAGATATACTTCAGCGCTGGGAAAAACGCAAATTTATTACCTCCATTTTTTGTTCTTATCTTAGTTCAACAATTTTATTGAAATGTTTGACTCTAGTTAAAGAGAACAGAAGTGAAAATTCGTAACGAATAGAAGAGCGAAAATTATCAGAAAAAGGACGGAAAAAGGAGGAAGAAGAATACAATTGAAGAAATAATAAGAATGTATAGTGAAAGAAAGGAAAACGAGAGAAGAAAGGCAGAAAAATTATCTTGCTCGAAGTAGAGAACAGTGAAAGGTAATGTAAATATAATACATAATATAACGAATGAACGAATGCTTTCTATCGGCGGCGGTGGTGCATTCCTAATTCCTCCAAGTGCTGTTTCATTTATTTTACACTCATTGTTCCCGGCGAATTGCATTACGAAATTCTTGAGTGTAGTGCTTAACACTCCGGGCTGAATTGCAACGCGAACTTCCCGAAAATAGCGTAGGTTCCGCGGTTTCGTAGAATTGTTTTATCCGACGCGAAGAATTAGAATACAGGCGATAAATTTTATTCTCCGATTCCGCTAAATGAAAATCACGAAAGAGAATATACTTCTGTGTCTCTTGCAACGAGATTCCCATTCGTCATGCTTACTATGGAAGAAAAATAAAACTACTCAAGTGATAGAAATAGTCACTGATAATATTCAAAAGATGTTGAAGAGACAAAAAAATTAATAAAAACTAGTGAACATTCAGGACCCAGAATAATTCACTGCTTTGTGATAATGCTGAAAATAATTCTTAAACATGTAAAATCAGTTACCTGAAAGTTTAAAGCACTATGCTATTGCAAGAGGTAACTTATAATTACATTTCATGATTTATGATACTGTGTCATTAAAATCAAATATACTTTTATACAGTAATATACTGATTACTATTTTTGATATATAATTTTATGCTATCAGATGTCAAATTTATACTATGACATTTCTTGAATTTCGTACAAAAAATAACAATATTCTCTAAAAACAAAACTAAAGCCATAATCTAAGATTGCAGATAATGGGGGTGCAATTAATCAAGATTTTACTCTATTTTACTCAACACGACTATTGACTATATAAAAATACTAGATTCAGTCCATCCCTGCAACCGACAACAAATCCCAAAATCCCAGCACTCCATTTTGTCCAACTTTCCTCTGTTACTTTTTCCTAAAACTGACCACTTTTTCAATTACCCCATAAAAATTTTCGAATCGACCATAGTGCTTTCGAAATCCCCACACCATAGCTTTCACTCATTACACCCATCAGGACAAAAGATTCATGCCCGCGCGTTCCACGAGAAGCCCGATCCCAACAGGGACAGCTGAAACCCGAGAGGCGGCTGATGGACACACGGACGGGAGCCATCCGACGAATTCGATTTTATTCAAAAATAATAGCGAAACGCGGCGGTGGGGCGCAAACAATAAGCCCGTGTTGTGCTTTGAGCACGATGGACCCTGAAAATGCCGCGCTCACATTGAAGGGTACAGATGGACGCGCGTCCATACACGGGAGCGAGCTCGTGTACATATTTCCCCAAATGCGTATCTCTTATTCAAATTGCATGGAAAATTCGGTACGTCCGGCCGGCAGAATTTATGGACGGGCCGCACTTTGCGGCGTGTCACGGCCGCTGGCTTGCACCATTGGTAGCTGTAATTGGGATTTATGCGTGCGCGCAGTCCTTTATGGTGACCATGGTGCCGCCTGCTCTATACCTGTATTTGTTTCCGCGCGCGTAAATAAAGTGAACGCCGCGGGAGCGACGGAGACGTGTAAAAAGAGAGAGGACGAAAGGGTGAATGATGCGGAGGGTGGACGAGCAAAGGGTGAGGAGAGAGGAATCGTACGCAACGGGTCACTTGTTGTTGCTCCGGCACGGCCTTTCCCACGATCGGCATCCATTTTAAACCAGCGATGCCCATTCTGCTACCCATAATCGATTTATTGCCCATAATTCTCTTTTTCGTCATATTTTCTAATAGTGCAATCGTAGATACCAATATACGGGAGAGAGAAGTTGGGACTGAGATGCATGGATGTCGCTGAGTGTAATTGGAGGAGTGACTGTTTCTGAGTTAGGAATGCGTCTTTGAAGTTCTCTTTTTGAATTACATAGTGTAGATAAGTGTGCAATATAACGGAGGGACTTCTCTGGGTGTAATTTTCACATTTTAATGAGTCTGTATACGCTTGCAGAACCTGTTAAGTTGCATATGCTAATTGTACTTCCTTCTGGGAACACATGTTGAATAGTCTATGAAATCATTAATTGAAAATTCTCTGTGTACCTTACCTTCTTGAGAGATTTTAAGATTTGAACGTCTTCGGCATTTTAGATATTCAAATTCTCAAATGTTGCAATGCTTGAAACTTTATTAAAAGTTTTCAAATTTTTTTAAAAAGTAAGGCACTTGGAGTGTTCAATAATGTCTATACAAGATCAACTGACAATTGCTGAGGCTATCTTATTACAATAACATGAAAGTAAATTTCAGAAATCGTGTAAGAAGTTCTAAGCATCATATGCACGTGATAGAAATTTAACCCAAGAGCAGCCCCCGGGGGTAATTCCACAAAATTTTAAACTTGAAGGTCTATGTAGCATGTACTTTGAAGTAACTGAAACAAAATTTTTTTTTCTGTAAACAGGAATTAAGTTGTGCGACTGTCTTTTTTTGTTAAAATGCCTAAGAAGAAATGGAAAAAGAACTATTCGAAAACAGTGAATATTATTTTAATTATTAAGATTTTTTGGGGCCTTCCAAAACCTCAAAGTATTGCTTACGACCAAGAACTTATCATGACTTATCATGATATTCAACTTGAAAAGTTCCCTAAACTATTACAGACAAATTAAAAAAAAGCATTACATTTATTAAGCCTTCCTCTTATACACTTACAGCAACAGCAAGTAACATTTCTCAGTAATCCCCGCTACGTCATTTCCCTCTGAAAGATCAGGCACAAAAAAGTAACCAGAAGACAAGCAAGAGTCATTAGGATAGTCCTGATCGCAGGCTCCAGCAGGAGAGCGGGTTCATTTCTCGGTCGGGGGCCGAGCATGAAATAGCATTGTCCAGGAATGCGTGGCTTGTGCCCATGGGTCATAAAGTTGCGGTGCCACGGGATTCGTGTTCGTCGCGCGCGACCCTTCGTACGCTTTCGAAGCATTAAGCTCCCATGGTTCGTCCGTGCGACCCCGGCTGTCGGAATATAACTATGTTTGATTTAGCGCGGAATGTGGCCTGCGGCTAGTGCCACCCAACCTCTTCCAAATTACGTTTACATAAATGACTAACAGTTGCCAACAAGCCAGGGATACAACAAACAAACGGGAGCAACCGAGGGCGCAGGCTGCCCTGGCCTCTCACTTAGTCTGCCGTGGCCTAAGTAAAAACTCGTTAATTAATTAACCTCCCCCTTTCTCTGCGGGCTTTGTGAGCAAACACGGAGACGACGTGGAGAAACGGCAGAGCAACGGACGCAGGCAGGAGGCGTGTAGCGTCCTGCTAAACTCCCAGGATGTCCAGGCTCAAGAGGCCGTCGGCATGTTGCGGTAACCTGAGCGGACTAGGGAAGCTTGTCTGCGAGTCGTAGCTGTTGTTCCGACGTGCTTGCCCCCTTCGGCCAATCCCGCGTTATACCCTCTTCCTCAGTCCCGTTATCCTTAACCCCACCCCCACGTCCATGGCATATATATTACGTTCTCTCTAAGCAAAACATACCTGCCAGCGTTTGGCCTTAGATTCGACTTTGCAGGTGCGTCCCGGTTCTCCCCTGGCTGTGGGAATTATGCGCTGAATGATCAAAAGCTACGGAAAGTTCTGCGCGCCAGCTAACCGCGGATAGGTATCACTTTCAGTGAGGCCGCCAGTGCTATCGTTAAAAGGTTGCCTCGCCTTTGAATAAGGCTGATATTGCACGGAAAGATTGCTCCCTTCTGCGGGAACGTCTTTCTCCTCGTGCTGCTCTCAGTCGAATCTTTGTGTCGGATTTTTACTTTTTTAGAGAGAAAGAGAGAGGAGGACACGTTCCTTTTGAGATGAGGAAAACATCTGGGAGCTGGAAAAAAGATTTTGAGGCGTGTTGAATTAATGAGAGACTGTCTGTTTCAGATTGTAATGCAAGTTGTGATAATATTTGTTAACTATTCTGTGTACAGTAGTTTTGAATATTTCACCATTGCATAATTATCTTAATAGCGTTGTTTAAATAACTTTGAGAAATGGTAATGATTTGTGTTATGAATAAAACAGAGCAAATTATCAGAGTTTCGTATTACATATTTGGAGTTTTCGAGAGGATTGAATGAAAAACCGATGGAATAATTATTCCAATCGGACCAGAAATTCTTTCGCCGCGATCTTGTTAAAAAGAAAAAATAGATATCTGCAATTACGATAGCAATATAAAAGACGGTAGAAGGGAATATAATTGTTCTACTTCATATCACGATCAATATTATCTGAAATCTAAAATCTTACTACAAGGTAGAAGAGTAGCTTTATGTAGGTAAATGAGATTCAAAACACAATATTTTTTATTAGACAGTTTATTTCTTTTCGGAATTCATGCATACGGCTAAGCACAGCTTATGTTATATTTATTATATTTATAAATGAATCAGCGATGCTTAAGGGTAAACACGTGTCCGCTGCGAAATACTTTACATAGATTTACGTACGCAGAAATACCTGCGGCGCATTTCGTTTGCATTACCCGAACAAGCATATTTATCGAAATAACGTATGATAAGCTACATTATTTCATATGCATACAACTTGACGAAGCAACACATTATGCGAACCATGCAAATTGGGGACTTTAAACATTCAGAGAAATTGAAAGGCGAGTTTCTACTGTATCGATTAAGTGTAGTTAGTAATCAGATTTACGGTGAATTTACCGCTCACTTAATAGCCTTGTAATATCTAGAATCGAAATCGACTATTTTTATAATAATAAGTCTATTTCACCTATTACGAACACTTGAATAGCAAAAGAAGATGACTAACTCAAAATTTTTATTATAGGAGGTTATTAAGAAACAGATAGAGAATTATAATTCTGTACCTGATACCTAGACTAACCCAAGTCCATTTATTTTTTCTTCACTTTATTAGAGTAACTCGTGATTAAACATGCTTGCCAACATTTTAAAAAAGTTTCATAACATTACGATCTTCCTAAATCTTTAACAAAACCTTTACTCGGCTGATTTCTACTAACAGTAACAAGTCTCCATAAAATACAGAATATAAATATCTAATATTTCTCAAACCATATCAAACTAGAAATTCCACAAAATCCTGTAATCCCATTTTACTCATAGAATTTCGACAAAGGCCTCAGGGGGAACTGCAGCAAGCCAAAACTGAATCTTTCAATCTGTCCGAATCTACATAACTCCTCAGTCCTCGTTCATGGCTGTCACCAAATTCTATTACGTCACTGTCGCCTGGACGCCAGCAGCTTCGACTGGCGTCGAAGCGGGAATTAGCACCATCAGAGGGTGAAAGAAAGTGAAATGACCCATTTCAGCGAGATGCCTCTGGAACAGGGACAGAAAGACGTTCCGCGTGAAAGAAAGGACAGACAAGAGGGACACATTGAATGGAAGACAGAGTAAGACAGAAAGAATCGACAAGCAGTGAGTAAGACGTGGAGGACAGAGTAGGAGCGTTTTCTATAACATGGCCAGTAGTTCGCGCTCGCGTTGACCCTGGAGGCCTCCGAGAAACGAAGCGCGTAATTACATGCCCAAGGGCAAGCACAGTTCCAAGCAACCCTGTAACTCGCTCCCCTCGCGCCCCCTCGACCCTCACCCTTCCCAGCGCTGGCCTTTCGCTCCCTATAGTCGCTCCTCCATATTTTGCGTCGTTCTGAATAAACACTCCGATAGACTGACGAGGCGTCGCGGCTGTGCCCACACGCGCGCGTACGTGCGCCCTTCCAATGGGCGCGCGAGCAGAAAAATACCATTCTCTCGAGTCTACTTCGCCGTAATTTTTAGCCGCGTAACACCGCTCAGCATCGGTACGCTGCGAGGGAAAACGCGAAATTTAGGAACAAAAGAAGGGAAAACGCGGATTCCGGCGCCCCGAGAATGTTTCGGGACTTTATAGTGCTACCGGCTCGAGCAGGACTTGTTGCAGCGCTTTTTAATTATCGGAAGTGGCCCGACTGCTCGGTATTTCGACGACGAAATTGTTGCAGTTCGTTGTTTCGAGAACTGGGGGCTGTTCTGCCTTTTGTTGATTTTAAACGGTCGCGAGGAGGTGACGGGGTGATAGCTGAAGTAATTTTTGGAAACCTCTTCCTTCTTGATAAGAGGTTGTGTACATGCGGTACGATGTTTTATTAAATTCTGTGCAGAAGTTGTGGACAGTCCAGTCTATATCTATTTATAGCATTTCAGAAAATGAGAATGCAGCTATTCGACTGTTATTTACTAACTCGAATTTAAAATATTTCGCAATAATAATAATAGTAATACTATACTAAAATCCTACATATTAAAATATGTATAAATACAGAACACAGTAATACAAGAGGTAATTCCCTTCTCGGTTTTAAAAACTGCAAATTTATAAAACAGATATATGCATTGCAGAGTTTTGCCGCGTGACTTCGTTTACAGAAAATGTTTTTAAAAAAGTAAATATGAAAAACAGTGATTCTAAATACATGTATGTATGGTAGAAAAGCAGTATAGATATAATACCAAAAGAAAATAGCGTTGTAGAACGCGGGGCATTATGGGTGTTGTCTGAATAAATGCTTCGAATGAATCGCTCTTTTAAAAGTGACCTTAATGGAGAGGAAACGTATTCGATAACAGGCGAGTTGAGCTGTCTAAAAAAAGTCTTCGCGCTTCGTTCGCCTCTGTTAAGTACTGTTCGATACCCTTTCGCGTTTTGAATGGTCAGATGAATGGACAGAGGTCTGTGTAGACATTGATACATTCTACTGAAAGTCGTCAAGATACTGTACGCTAAGAGGAAAAAATATTTTTATTTCCAGCAAAGTGATGTAACACATCGAGCTATTACGAATAACTAGAAAATAGTGGAAGATTGTGTTATATTAATTGAAATACATTTCAGTGTATTCTTTTCTTCTTTTCTTTTTAATGGACTTCGTGAGCTTTATATTCAAGGATCATTTTTTTGTGCCTTTTATAAAATTAGTACCCGTACGGTGTTTCTAATTATTTTTTTAAATACAACACAATAAAATAATAGATTTGAAATACTAGTGTTGGTATTATGATATTTGAACAATCTATTTGTGTATATTTTTTTAGGCTTCATATGAATATTATCAACGCACTACCATTGTCGAGATACATTGCACTTCCAACACGTTTGAAATCTTAAAACTACATTTTTTTTATATTGGCTTATTGATACAAGAATATTTTTATAATGTCAGTTCACAACATAAACTTCATGAATGCTGCTGGTGAAATATCAAATGCAGTTCGTAGTGGCCATACCTTAAATTATTGTTGTTGACATTTCATGTTTGTACAAAATGAGCCAGGGTCGCGAGTTTTCGAGACGCTGAGCGGGCTGCTTGAAATTTCTGATACTTCGAAGGATCTCGATGCTTTACATTCCTCAACTTCTTCCTTTTCCTAGTTTCTCTGCACGCGACATATTTTTCATTGTTTCGAGCATGAAGTCACGTCTAACATTTTAGTATCCCTGTAAACGATGAACCTTTCCCTTCTGGATTCGATAATTCGCCATAAATATTAGGAACATTTTCTAAAATCAAAATCTGCTAAAATGAATTACTTTATTTACTATTTTATTAACAATTCGTATTAATTATATATACTTTATTCTGATAGTAGGTAATAATTCACCAACAATTATTGCGTTGATGGTAGTAAGGGCCAACTCAATGAATCCGAATTTTGAGAAAATCGCTTTTTACTTATGTTCTATAAGAGCAAATAAAACAAGAAGTATTTTCCATATTATTGAGTTCGCCCTTATTACCTTCAATGCCTCAATTATTTTCCTTAATTTATCAAATAACTTTTCCCATAATGTACCTCTACCTTTGTAGTCAATTAAACCATTGAAGCCACCTCCCCTCATGCACATAACCCTCTCTCTTTTATCCTATACCTCTGTTGACAGAAGATCGTTCGAAGTCTCATTAACCACCCACTACCTGGCCCATTTCGTAGGCATAAAATCCGCAATTTGAACAAACTGACGCCTCCAGAACGTTCACGAAACTGCCATAGAACAGAAGAAACGAGCTTCCAAGGGATCAATCAATTTCTCAAGGCGGTGTAAGCGCGTCGGCCGTGCGGAAATACGACGCGTAGGGAACAGCAGCTCCTCCGTCTAATACCCGATAAGCTGCTTACTATAGATCAGAAGAGATCTCTAGTGTTGTATCACGGGCAATATGTTAAGCGTTAGCTGCTCGCTTTTATTATCTTCACGTTTATGCCGCGAGAAAATGAAATTTTCCGTGGGATGCAAGCGATTCGTCTTGCGGGATTAAAAAGCCCTTTAATTTCCCTGGCGGGACCCAGCCGACGTCGGTTGCCTCTTCTTCAATAACACCTCCTCCCCCCCTCCGTCCCTCGCCGACCGTTGGTATTCGCTTTCAGGCAGCCTCGACGCCACCTTACGAATCCACTGTCGTCTCGCGTAACCGGTAGCCTCGCGTCTGGAGCGTCAGACGGTCGCGCTACTTTTTCGAAAGCCGAGTTAATGCGCCCGAATTAAACAGAATTTCAGATGAGGACGACCCGGGGGGAAGGTAGCACGCCCTCTGATATGTTAATCACCGAAACGTCCGGCGTTCTTTGGAAACTTTTTCCCTTTTTGCCGCTCGCGGCTGTTATGAAATATGCAGATACTACGTCACTGCTCGTTTCTTCGGATCACCGGCGGCTTAAATATATATGGGAGCCGGGGTGGATGGCGCTACGGCGAGATCGTAATTAGACTTCGTTTTGCACCGACTTCTTTATTTGTTCATTTGGAAGTAGATCCTGTGCTCGTTGCGGTGTACGTGACACGACGAATCGGGGGGCGTTGACTGGGGGTAATGGATTGGAAAATTTCTTTGCTGCGGGTTTATGTATGGAGGTATGGGACGGCGGGGTTGTGAAACGAATTGGGGTGTATTGGAATTTTTAGTTCGGACGTTGGTTTATTATTGAGTTTGTGCTTTTTTGTTGCATCGTCGATGTATCTTGTTTTTACCTAATTGTATGAAGGTTGTGTAACACTGTACACATATTATATTGTAATGAAAGGTGCTTTGTTTCTGTTTCCATTTTATTCTCTGCGTCAAAATTCAATTGAACTGTAGGTATTCGGTTGGTACTGCATTGAGCACTCATATCATTGAATATTTCAACTCTTTTATAGTAAACAGTACTGATTCCATAACTAATATACTGTAATTTGAGAAAAATTTTATTTAAAATTGAAACCAGTGTACATATCCTCATGCAATTTTTAATAAAATACAATATCTATAATCCTGAATTCAGATACTCATGTCGAGGGTGTAAGCAAATAAAAAGGTGTGTTACAATACAGCTTTATAAAAAAAATCAGTTTTTAATACTGGAGTCCACCAATAAAGAAAACATGACTTATAAGGAATTGTTTTTAGATGTCCACCTCGGATTGCTTTGATCTTAAGATACGTTACAGAGAACCGAAAAATAAAAGATACGTATTTTTCCATTTTTCAAAATTCATAAAAAGAGATGCGAAAAGTCACACTATTGATTTAAAGATTATTATAAAACTTGGTATAAATTTAATTTGCGTAATAACTAGCTTATAGATGATGTTCTTGTCATCAGTCACCCTTATCAAGGGGTAAACTAAACCTTAATCGTTTAAATGCATAGTTAAGAGACCAGAAACCTTTAAGAAAATTCATAAAAGCCATAAGTATTGGATGACCAAACTTGATTGAATGACCATAAACCATTCCTTGTCAGTGAACTAAACTTAATTACACCCAACACAATGTGAATCGGTAAAATAGAATCACTTTAGTTTTATTGTATGCAGATCAGTTTAACTCAAAGTTAATCACTAAACCTGTTTCCTTGCTTTTCCCTTTACCTTTCATACCAGGCGCGCAATTATGCAATAATACTATGTCGTCCAGTGCCGGCGACATCATTGCAGGCGAGTTTCACAGTGAGTAACAGGATGCAGAATCCCGCGCCCCCTTAATGAATGGAAAGAGAAGAAGAACGGGATGAAAGAATTCCCGGACAGTTTAGTGCGCAAGGTTTTCCACGTCGATTAGCAACGAGACAACGAGGAAGCAAAGGTTGGCGCAAACGGGAGCACCGAGAGCACCAACGCCATTCACTATACCCTCGGACTCCTCCGTTAATTAATAAAGTAGCCGCGTAAACTAACAGTTTTACTGCGGAACCGACAAACTTAATACAAAAGAAACAGCTTTTGTTCCTCGACGGCAGTGTAACGAAGTCGCCTGCAGAACCCGGGCCGAGGCACGGGGCAGATTACTCGTTGCATACTTAAAACCTTAACAACCAGGCGCTTTGAGAAAATGCCGGACCTTTTTCACCGCTCCGACGTGAATCGCCCGAGCCTCTCTCTTTCTCGTCCCTCCCGCCCGTTCGTCCTACTTCGAAAATTTTTGCCCCGGCAAAAAACTACTGAAGGAGTTCCGTTACTACTGAATGCGCACTTTTTACCAATGCGCCGTTACTAGTTTTTAAAGTAGACGCCTCAAACTCCTCGAAACTTCCAAGGATACCCGCTTTTTATTCATGCGTCATTCCGTATTCGTTTCATCCGCGGGAACCTCGATAACCGAGAAGACGTTTCTCCCATTATGGGCAAATTATTGGCTTACTTAGAGGAGCTTAAATGCACCGGGAAGCTGAGGCCTCGGCCTCTGTTTGAAGATGAATTTGTGAGTCGTTTCCCTTTTCGAGTTCAGTGGAAGAGGATCTCAAATGGGTGTGGATTGGTAAAGTACCTTTAGTTGGTACAGGATTGGTAATGTGTTTTCTCCGAAGTGATGGATTGAAGAATAATAACAATGATACGTGTAGGCTACAATCAGAGATTGAAAAAGTAAATTACGTATTTGTGGATGATTAGAGGGCGAAAGTCAAGACTCTGCAATTGCAGTTAAATTTGAAGCTTACAAGTAATAGGAGAATTGCGTGTATCGAATGAGTTTAAATTGTATTTTTCTTTGATGTATTACTTAGTTTAACAAATTGTTCAGATCTTTCAAATATCAAGGTAAGATCAACAGATATTAAAATGATCTTATATGCAAATATAAGACTCTGGTTTTCTTATTTTCTTTCATGAATAATTGGGTAAGTGATTTTAAGTAGTACAAGTCATCGATTATGTTACTTTAATAGATTTTAACTTTATCAATTATACGAAAATAAAGTTGACTTGAGAAACTTGAAAAACTCGAAATTATGTAGTTGGTTTTTAATAGTGAGAAATTTACGTTTAATCTTTACAATCAAATCTCCAAAAGCTAGTTCCTGTTGAAACAATTTTTAAAATGCCGCAAGGGCCTCTAAGTTTTAATTTCCTATTTTCATAAAAATATTCTGAAAATGTTGCATCTTATAATTTTTGAATACTTCTAACTGAGACAAAAGATCAACGTTTTTGAAAATGAAATTAATGTTAGGAGAGATGAGACTTTTAATATTTACACTATTTAAAATTTTGCATGTTTTACATGCTGTATAAAATAGTACCTTCTAATAAAACGTAATCATGATTGAAGATGATCCTAGAAGAAAGTTCACAGAATTCTGTGAACCACAAACAATACAAGAATGATAAATGAGTTATACAGTACATTAATCAAACAATAAAAGCAATTTTTCAGTGACTTATGGCTCCTTCAAGAATTTATTTATCAAACTCAGATTTTTGAACACCTTAAGTGCCATAATAAAACATAACATTTCTCCTTCACCAGAACTAATAAATAATTAACAATCCACATTCTTAATAACATTCTACCTTACATTCCTCCTAATCCCTTCCTACATCCCTTCGTTGTCAGAATGAAATTTCTACAAACATCAGCTGGTCACTCCAACCCTCTCCAGATTCTCCCGCCCCTTTTTCCCATCAGTCCCTACACGTTCCCAAGTCATAAGCCGCCACGGAGCTCGCAAAAGGAAAGAAACAGCGGTACGAAAAACTGGTTGTTTAATTCGGCCTAATGTTCAGTCGGTTAGCTGGGCTCGATTTATGGGCTGTCTTGCCGTCCTGAGGCAGGGTCTGTGTTTACGAGAGCTCACCGCAAGAATGTTGTCTACCATCCTTTCTGAATATCCCAGCCGCCCTCCTAAATATCGCTGGCGTGCGTTACGCAACGGTGGTATCGGCGTCCCAGCAACCTGGTGTTGCTGATGCTGCTGGTGTCAGTGGCAGCATGTTTTTCGAGGTGCTTTCATTACGCGTGCCGTGGCTGCATTCGCGATTAAACCACTGAGTTATGCGCGCGTGCGTTTCCAGCAGGCCGCGCTATCGTCACTCGGTCATCGCACCTTTCCCGCCTTTTTTTGTTCTCCTCCGACGGACTATTTATTTTCGTTCCTCCGTACCACGGGACACCGAGAGCCTGGGAAAATTTTCTGCTACACACTCCGACACGGCGAAATCGAATTTCGCGGTGCAGGCATGCGAATTTAAGGGAAACGGAGGCTGCGTTGACTCGCCGCCACCGCTCCGCTGTTTTCTAGCGTTTGGGAGGTGCAGTCGGTTGCCACGGAAGAAGTAACGACACACAGGAATTTGTTGAGTACATTTGGAGTTCGGCGTTGCTGGAATTGGAAGTAAAAGAATGTTTATGATATGTTTAATGAAAGGTTTATTGCGAAGGGGATGGAACATAGTTAATATACATACGTACAACATAGGGGATGGAGTTAAGAGCAGGGATGAATTGTAGCTAGTGGGTAATGTTAGCTGGGCGAGGGAATAACGTGACGGATGGAGAAAACTATCATTTCCGAGTATTACGAAATAAATTGGTCACCAGAGAATATTTGTCAAACTATCGTTTGACTGGCTACGGTCACGCCAGTTACAATTTGAAAATATTTTTGTACAAACTACGTTGTCACCTATGTTTAAAAAAGTTTCGCCTTTGTTCATTGGTGCGATATTTAGACCACGTCTCTTTCATTTTCAAATTTTATGACTATTCTCGGTCTTCGAAATTGACCTCAACAAATGGCAATAAACACGTCTAGTACGTTTTTTGATACTGCTATGCAGGTCTATATACCCGATTCAACAAAATTGGAAATTGACATTGAAGTGATAATTTCATATTAGTTTGGAATGAAGTGTCTGATATATGACTAGCTGCATTACTGGTTTATGGCTGACCTATATTGATCGTTACTACTTAGTTGCTTATATCATTGGGGAAGACTTCATAAGAAGAACTAAACTAACAAAGTTTTTCGCTATTATCTATTTAATATTGTCTCATAATAATATATATACTATCCGTTTAATTAAACCTATAAATTAATTTTGAAATTATTTGACTACTAATTCACTATGTTCAATGTATTTCTCAATAAAATACTAATTGTATGTTTTCCCTGAAACACTGTGACACCTTTAGACCATAATACTCAATGGACTCAGTATCGACAGACACAATGAAAATTCAAATATCATTACTTTTCACAGTTTAATTTTGCAAAGAACGTTCCCGTCAATAAAATGAAAATAACTCAAAGCCATTCACCGAATTACGCATTCCAACGCAGTCGAAAAGCCAAAACCAACCAGCGGCTGAAAATAATAAAACTGCAAGAACGCGACGCATTAGCATCGATCGTTAACAGATACAGTTACTGTCAATTCGCATAGAGGATCTGCGTACGACCACGCAAAATCGATATATGCTCGAGCTCCTCTGACGTTTAATATCCAATTTCCGAGGCAGCAATAACCTTGTGCATTATGACAGGAATATCAACGCACTCACTCGTTACTTATGTAAATGCGTGATTAAATTAATAAATTACAATGATACGGAACAGTTAATAATGCGACACCGCAGGCGAGGACGACAATAGGTGTACTCGAATGCGGCACGTTAAACCGCGGTCGAAAGGAAGTCGATAACTAATTTAGCAAGATAATAATAACAATGCTCTGCGATAGTCGTCCATGGTGCAATGGTAGAGCGATTTTATTATTTCAAACCGATCTTTCGGAGCCTGTTTACAGAGCCACAGGTCCAACGTGCAGCGTGTGTGCACGGTGACACGCGCACGCTCGCGGATCCGCGCACAGCGCTAGCATTATTCATCCCCCGGGCATATTTGACCGAGTATATTCAGACGAATGCTCCCACAACTGTTTCTCCAGCTCCGCGAAACTTTTTTCTACCCCTGCACCACCGTACGAGCTCGAGGAAGCCTTTGAATTATTAACCGCGACTTTTTTTGATAATTTATTCGAAAGGAACAACGCGATACCGTCTGAAGGATCCAGCCCAAAAACTGGCTCAACCAACCGAGGGTGGTGCGATATGATAGGAACGTGGAATGCCAATGTGGACGAGCAGTACAGGTGTACGAGGCACCGCAAGAACTCGGGCCACTAGAAAAATAGAACTCTCGGCGTTATTGGCGAAACGCAAGGGGCAGGGAAGGAAGATACATTCTTTGTTAGATGAAAAGGGGAGGGCGTCAAGCACAGACGTAGAAGTCTTAAGGACGAAAATGGAAGAAGGCTGCTCGAATAGTCAATGGCGCACGTGCAGCCCGCAGCTGCAACGCTGTAGGAAGACTATTGCTAAAATATCGCCGAGAAAATAACAGGAAGCGGGCGAAAAAACCGCGGGAGGGGACTTTTCGAATGTGGAAGGAAAAATACATAGGGGACGTATCGAAGCCTGTGGAAGCGAGGCGAGCGACGATGCTGGGGTAAAGGGCGGTGGAGAGGAGGATGGTGAGTAAAGGGGCGAAGGTGGGACATGGCGAGGCGGGTATACAAGTTTCGACGACGCGTTCTTATTTTCTAAACAAACAAGCGATCGCCAGTTCCCTTCGGCGACGGGTTTATTTCGAGGATTCGTACAAGTGCGGGCACGAATTGCCGAGCGTAGGTCGTATTGGTGGTGCTATTTGTTTGTGATAGAATAGGGGCAGCGACAGGGTGCACTGCGAGAAAAAGTTTTACACGGTGGCATTCGTAACGGGCGTGTATCGGGTCCAATAATGAGTTGTCAGTGGATAATGCGGAAACTACTTACTCGGTTCGCTGTTCCTACCTGTCGCTCCTTTTAGTTCGCCGAACTTCTTGGAACGTCCAGTGGAATTGAGTTTGATAAATTGCAGGATAGTGGAAGGAGGCGTTTGGGATTGGTAATGGTAAATAAATGTTTCCCTTGACTACTTGAGTGTTTTTTTAAATAGCAAAAAGGTATGTTAGTAATTGATGAAAATAGAAATAATTAATTTACGTTACACAGAAATTTTTCTCAAGTTAAGGTTTGTTATTTATACGTTGATTCTCAGCTTCTACAGATTATTATTTTACCGAGGAAAGAGAATATTTAACAAGTTATTAAAATATTGTGTCTTTATGTTTTATACTCTCCAGAGTCTTTAATCGTGTTGCTCGTTTTCAAGAAATCAAATCCCAGTGCTAGTTCGCAAACTGTGTCATATTTTATCGTACAGATTGAGTTTCGCGAAGCGCATAATGATATAAAGCTTATTTGTGGTATTTTTAAAACGCTTCCGGGGAATACTGTCAACGGAACGTAAAGCACATTTGTTGCATCCGAAGAGAAATATTTTGCATCTGTATTTAATCATCCAAATGTCTGTGCTTTTCATCAGCCGTCGTTTTTGTTATCTCAATGGTATACTAATATGAATTCTATATGTGTATTAATTTCAAATTTCAGTTGAGCATTTTCTTGCAATAGAAGAATACATTATGATTATGTCAAATTTAAAAAATGATAATAAATCTCTTTTTTTAAGATGAGTAATAATAAATGCAATAATAGATAGCGAAATAGCATAAGGATACATAAATAATCATACAAATGTTCGTTTCTTCATTAATGGTCATTTAGAAAAATTAGATGAAGGCAAACAGTCGCCAATGCCAATCACACATAATGACCACAGAAAGTTCTAACAATGGTATCTAAAATTTATATTGCTTACAGTCTGCATAATCGAACAAAGGCCAATGACAAATTAAATATTCTTTTCAGATTAATTCCTCAAATTTAGAATGGAATCAAATTTTGCAGTTGCACACTTAGACCTTTACTTTTTGCAGTAAAGATAAAATAGCGTGCATGTTCGTTTCGTGTTCGAGACTGTTCACGACGTATCAATGGCAATCGATCGAATGGGAGCTTCTCATCTTCCAAGTGGTTTAGAATTTCGAGAGCAAAAGTATACGCGGTACACTTGGAGTTGAAAAGTCATGTTCTAGCTGATATTTTAGAGTGGTACCTAGTAATGGCGAAAATAAAATAATACGGATACGGGACTCGAATTTTATAGAAGGAAGTAGTACAAACGTGAATAGTGATATTTCAAAAATTGACGTTACATTAATCAAAATCTATTGTTTCCGCTCGGTTTTCGAAACCACTCTGCCATCGTACAATTATTTTAGTTCAATCCATCTATTGTAATAACGGACTGCATAATCAATTTGTAAAACAACTCAGTATAAAAATTGTTACAAATTTAATGTGGTTGTACATCGTCCAGCCATAAATGGAATTCTGAAAACTGTTTTTGTGCTTTTTCAAACTTAATATAGCTTTACAATCTTTATGTATTCAAATTGCTGCTGCCAAAATATACATTCCTCTATCATACTAACATTTTCTAATGGTACAATTAATATATTTGAAATAATAATTTTATGCAATGTATAATACATGAATTACATTTACTTACATGGTGCATCAAGAAAATACATAGAAAGAAAAATAAACGCGAAATACACCCTGTAAATATTATTTCAATGTTGCATGTCTGGCAAAATAAAAATGTAGGTGATTATGGATGCATCTCACCTTCCATAACATTTTATGCACTATTTCCGTGCCATTTCATCAGAATATCTTTGAAATTACCTGATTTAAATATTTATGTTCTACCAGGTGGCAATCTTCTTGGAAACTAGCAATAATCATACTCTCGTTGAATGTACAAAAAAATTAATTGATATCTCGTGAAAACAAAAATTCGTACAACCTACAGGTGCCTGGTTGTACGAGCTCGTTCCTGAGTGATTCAAACGCGTAAAAAATACATCATTATCAAGATATTATAATTTTAATTCATTTCAGTAACGGATTTAAATTTATTTAAACATTCTCTCAGACTTCGAAAATTTTGGACTGAAAAAATTCTAGTAGCCAGATCTACCCTCTACCCATTCCCAAACAATCCATTTCTTAGTGAGATCGATGCCTGGTAAGAAAGGTGCCGCGAGTTCTACATCTGCTCGCAAGCGCAATACGTCCGAGTGCATGCGTAAAAGGAGAAAACCTTCGTCTCTCCAAGAAGGTAAACAATCAAACACACACATACAGCCATAAACAAACCCACATAAAAAATCGTAACGCTTAAGAGGAAGTTACAGTACAGAAGGATTCCACGTCGACTTACGTGGTTCACGAGAAGTGACATCAGAAAGCAAGGGAGCAGGCATGCATATCCGTGACGCATAACAGTCGAAGACAGGATCAAAGCCCCAAGGGCCGACGGTAAAAAGTTTGAAGTTGCAGCACCCTCTGACACACAATAATTCGCAAACAGAGAGGAGCCGTACGCAGAGATCAGAAATAAACCCCACTGCAGCGCTGGCGGGCGCATTGCGCAAAACCTCCGTTGCTAGCCTGCCTCCTCTCCCCCTCCCCCATCTGTTTCGCCCCCTTACCAGCGGTTACCACTATTGCTCTCTTTCGCTTACTACACTTCCGTGTCTGCTCGTCCTGTACCACTTACCCGTTACCGCCATTGCCCACGTAGGATCCATCCTGCCCGCCCCCTTTCCTCATACGCTAGCCGTTCGCCTATTCAAATCCACTAGCCTCCTTCTCTATCCCTCATTGTCACGCGTTCTTCCAGTCTCACCCCGTCTCTCGGTCCCGTTCGCGCGATCTTCCCTCTGCCCCCCGTGCCATCACCCCCGTCGCGCTCACGCTCCTTCGGTCGGCCGATACGCTTCTTTTTTTCCCTCTACCCTCTTTTCACACCTAATTGGGCATTTTGTGCCGCTCCAGCCGAGATATTATCACGGTAATAGCTATACGAAGCGCCGAACTACCAGCCTCGCACAATGGCGCAATTCCAACGGCGGTTCCCTCCTTTATTCCCCTTTCCAGCCTTCCTTCTTTCCTATTAAACAACGTCCGTCCGATTTCGGGAATTGCATCGCCCTCTTCGGGATATTCTGTTCCGGTTAATCGGGTTAATATAATTCCCACTCGTCTTTACGCGCGATTTTCGCCCGCTTATTGGGATTCCCAGGGAAGAAAGCCTTTAGGGACGGTATCCAGTGTCGTGCTTGCAATTACAGGGTAGTTACGGGCCGCTCGGAGGAATGGACGTTATTGGTGAATGATGCAGCGAGTTCTATCGTAGATGAGTGGGTATTAAAGGGGGCTTAAAATATTGAAGCTCGGCGCGGGATAAACATTTATCTCTGTGCTCCTTGGGAGAATGATATCGAGTGCACCGCTCTCTGTTTGTTCATGCGTTGACTCCATTAATATAAATTGTAAAGTTCCCTCGAGATAAACCCGACCGGGATACACATATAAAATGAGGTTTACCATTAAGAAACCGGGGATTTACCCTGGTACAGAATGCACTTCGCGTATTCTTTATGCTTATGGATATTCCTGTATCATTCTTCAGACGGTGTCATGATCGTGGCTCGTAGAAATGTATTTTGAGATGCACGCGAGCCGAGGGTTATCATTTTCTCTTTAGAGTGCCAGTGGTGGGAGGTGTGTTGATACATTTTTGCACGGTGGGAACAGTTTACTGCTCGTGCGTGTTTCATAGTTAAGAACGTAATTTTCTTAAGGTGCGTCTACACTACGTGTTGTGCAGCAAAGTTATATAACTTTTTAGAAAACAGAAAAGAGAAATGCTATACATTAATCTCTTTTTTTCACAACATGTTTAGTGTTTGTATTATGTAGAGGTTTTATGTCTATATAATTTCTATTAGTACATCTACGATCGACAATGTAGTT
Organism: Calliopsis andreniformis; assembly: GCF_051401765.1. Taxonomy (NCBI): domain Eukaryota; kingdom Metazoa; phylum Arthropoda; class Insecta; order Hymenoptera; family Andrenidae; genus Calliopsis; species Calliopsis andreniformis. The sequence goes on along the minus strand of NC_135073.1, from coordinate 8,186,154 downwards.
CTACGTTCTTCTGAAGCCTTTGGCTGTATATTGATGACGTAGTTCTACGCCATTAAAACTACGTCACTAGTATTCAGTACGTGTTAACATATTTTTAATTGTTTTTTAATGCATGTAGGTATTATTTCGATGAATAGAAATTGTACTTCGTTAATTTAGAGGAATCATGGTTTTATTCTTGTGGCCAAAGATTATATGACTACAATTTTTGTACTGAATAAAGTAATATGAAGGTTTTCATCATTTTCATACTTAGTTTAACTATTTATAGTGAGTGTATACTTTTAGTTATTATATTTATTATAATAATTCTGTGAAACTGTGATATCTGTTTAAGTATGCAGTTAACTACTGGCGACAAGGGAATTTCTAAAATAGAGAGAATCTCGTGCCTGTCCCATGACGTACCTATACTACTGATTCTCAAGATTACGTTCTAAAAAATTCTTGAAGATAATATGAATGTAAACTAATTTCAATTTATTCTATTTTTTGGTAATTTTATAAGCCTGTTTTCCCATTTTATTAGTGTATATACATACCTACCATTTATATTGCTTCTTCAAATAGTTTATCTCTTTCATGCTTTTCGTACACCCTTAATTACGTCTTCAAACCTATAAATCACTATGTAAAGAAAGAAAAACATTCCTAAATTTGAATTGGATCATTAACATACCTCCCTTAATCCAGTATTAGCCATTTACCTGTCTCACAACTTTTTCTCATTACCTAAAAAGAACTTCTCCTATGCTAACTCAAACACATTCCCCTAACATTGTGTCTCACAAAAGTGCCACCAGCGGCTATCGTTAACTTACCTACCTTAACCCAGTATTAGCCATTTACCTGTCTCACTACTTTTTCTCATTACCAAAAAAGAACTTCTTCTATGCTAACTCAAACACATTCCCTTAGCAGTGAGTCTCACAAAAGAGCCACCAGCGACCAACAGCGGAAGTCGTTCACGGTCGAACTTCCGCTTGTAAACCGTCCCTGGTAAATTACCGCGATTTTGGTCGGCCACCGGGAATTGGTCGCGCATTCACGCCAAAGAGGCAGATACCAGTGCGAATAACCCTGCGACCAAGATTGACCGTCGCAATAATCACCGAGGCCCGCCGTTTTCAGCTAATTTCTCCGCTATCTTCGCTAGTCGATATATGATCGTCTGTGCGGCAGTTCGGTGCGCGAGCATTCGTTAGCATAAAGGAACCCACAGCTAACCCCTGACCGTATCGCGACATTATCGGCCCTCTGGCTCGGTCGTTAACGGGGTAACTGTAATTGAACTGCTACAGAGACAGCCAGTGGCTCTCACTTCCTTCCGATACTCTTTCCTATCCACGATCGTGATCCTCTCGCGGGCACCGCCTTACATCTGGGAAAATTGTCCTCGACTATTTCGGTCTGATCGGCGGTTTCCTAATGGCTGATCAAAAGCTCACGGGCCCCAGCGAAACCCCAGTCAGACACGCTACCTGATTGGCGTAGACTCACTTAAACACCTCGAGAATAATCTACACTGTCTATTTGGCCGATGTGCGCTCTGGTTTCCGTTCTGTTCGTTGATATCGAGTGTCCAGTGTAATTAAACCGGGACAATAGTGGTGGCTGTAGTATACGCTGTTGGTGCAGCGAATAAAGTAAGCTGCGAGGAGGAGTTGCAGTTGGGATAACGGCGAAGATAAAGAAATTGATTTGCTGGAATTGGTATGTGATAGTGAGAGGGCTGTGGTATGGTACAGTGTGTTTAATTTGGATATTTTGAGGGTGGGTTATGTTTGTATTTTGATGTATGAAAGTACGGTGAAACCTCTACAACAGGGAAAATTGCAGTATATTATGTTCGTACTTGTTTTATAAAAAATAATTACAGTGGTAGGTGACAAAACGATGTTGCGTTTTAAACTTTTTGCTGTGCGCATTTGCCCTCACTTTTAGGTAAATAATCTCTGAACTCTTATGCTAGCTTGCAAAATAAGTAATACATGTTTTGTTAAATACTAATAATTAAATCTAGCGTATAGTATAAGTAAATTAGTTTCTCTTAGAAATTTAATAACTTTCTAGCCCTTACTTTATAAGCAAGTTCAATAGTTTCAAAAGTTTAAACATTTCTTATAAGTGATTGCTCACTGAAATTTATAACATTTGCCTATTTTGTAAACATCTGGATTTAAATAATAGATTTTCCCTTCAGTCTATTAGTTCATTAAATCTAGGTGTTATTTCAATATGATTTATGACGATAACATATCTTCTGTCTTCTTGTGTTACGTATACTTCTTCCTAAAAGTTTTGAAATCATTTCTTGTAGGAAAAGTCATATATTTTGCGCTGTTGAGTGCAGAGGATGGCTGGTGCTATTCTAGTTAATAGGTATTAACAACTCTTGCTGAAAGTTCCCTGTTCTCCGGATAACGAAGTTAATTAAGGAACGTTTGGTAGGTGAAGTCGATTGAATTTTTTATTACCGAGAAAGTTTCATAAACTTGAGGATAAAAAACGGGAATCACTGAATAAATCATGTGAAAAATCTAGGGAGCGTGTTGCAAAGTAGTTTTTCAAGCATGGTTGAATTAACACGGATCGGTTTTAATAATTCGGTTCAATTTTTTGACAAAGAGGAAGAAAATTGGATATCCAGAAGGGAGCATACAGAATTCTCTATTAAATCGAACCAACTTGTACATTTAATTTTTAATTCTACAAACTTTATTCCATATCTTTAATGCAAATTAAAGTTAATAATACACTATGAATAGACATCACAATAGCATAAATTACACAAAATTCTGAGCAAATATTTCTCTTATATATTTATTCATTTTTCGAATTTAATTGGTAATTTGATTAAACCTTCACTTGCCAATTTCACAAAAATATAAACTATTTTTAATTATTTTTCCTGCTGAGTACACAACACAAGAAAAGGATTTAAAAAGTCCCATGAGTAATATACCATTTTCATTTGAATCATATTTAAAAAAATTTATTTTGTCCTCCGTCTCTACATAAATTAAAAACATAATTTATATTCCAGTGTATTTGTACAGTACAAGAAAATATCAAATATTGATAAAACTACGAGGTTTCAGTTTCATTAAATCTAAGAATTCTATGTTCCATTTACGCTTGTATACGTTCATTAAAAAATGTCTTCGCAGAAGTCGAAACAGCCGCCCCTCCTTGCATTACGTACAATAACAGTGCATGGAAAACAGTTGATAACATGTAAAATAAATAATGAAATGGCAAACACAGCATAAAATGTCATTTCGCATAGACTACACGAATTCATTGCTTCGCGTTTGCCGTGTAAATATTGACTGCGCAGAGTACGGAAACAGGAATGTTCACTGCACGGTTATGCCTCGGGTTACCCTCATACTTCGGCACCAAATGATTCATTTACAAATTTCCCCGTAATTTATACCTTGTTACCCTATATTGTGCCATTTGCCATTTTATACCCGACATCCGATACTTCATTATTGTTCCGAGAGAAATTTAAAACCAAATTGTCGACCAATGCAGTTCGCATGGAAGGAGAAATATAGAGAGAAAAAATTGGAGAAAAAAATTTTCAGCATATTCATTTTTGTAAATTGTTTATAAATCAAATATTGAAAATTTTGTTAGTGTAAATGCTACGACATGTACCACCATGCATCGATTAAAAAATAGATAGCTTTCTTGGGAAAGATATTCTGGAATTTAAGGAACTGGAAATTTCAATGAGTGGTTGTGGCAACTGCTGAATTTGGATCTAGTGTGGATATGAATTTGAAAATGAAAATTGGGAAAAGAAACTTAGTGACTACTTATTTTAAATCAATACAAGCAGGAATAGGTAACAGAGCACGTAAAAGTAAAAATGATAGTAGTAATGCATACTAATAAGCCTAATAGTTAAAAAGCTCACTAATTAAAAATTAAAAATTCAGCCTTCTATATACCAATAATAATATCATCTGTAATACAGGAAAGGATCAATTAACAAGTTCATCGTGAAATTATTACAGAGTAAATTTCACGAGCACCAAACGTCACTTCTTTCTTAACTCACGCGTAATCCCTATAAATTTCCTTAACAATTCTCTCATACCATTGCCCAAACCCACAACAATCTTGAAAACTGCTCAAAAGGAACAGGACCTAGCCAGGAATGTTGCGAATGACCCGCCAAGAACCATTTCCTAGTTGTCTTTCCATTAATTCACGCGTAACGAGAATTAGCAGCAAGGTGGTCGCGGAAAAAGCAAGAAGTAGCCACCGAGGGCAGGTCTCGCGTGTTGGGGTACGGAGGAACGTATCCGGCAGGTATAGGACGGACAATATACGTGCTTAATGGGAGCTCGCTCGCGAATAGCTCGAGGAAACTTCTCGAAATATCACTCCGTCGGTCCCTAAACCAACCGACGCAATAGCCGGTATTCCTGTTGGAAGCGGAATAATATCAGCTGCAGGGGTAGCGTAGCAATTTCATTACCGTAACCACTGGGTAGCCAGGCATTCGTGTGCAACCGACAATGCTCTGCACGTTTATGGAAGGGACAGCCTATACGCGAGATTACACGACTGTTCAAGTAAAGCGGACCACGTTGTTGTTAATTCACCGGAGAGCCAGAAACTTCGCTCTGGAACGTACTGACGAGCGGACCGTGTCGAAGTGCCTTCCGGATGAACCGTTCCATCAGAGGGGGCCACGGCTCCGTGTCGTTCGCGTAACAACGCTGTTCCTGGCCCTTCCCCCGAGGGAAGGCCCGCAGGGACAACGCAACCGGCGCCCCTCGAATTCGCCCCTGGCCTCACGGCGATGGACGTTGAAGAGGACTTCCTGAAAAAGTGATCGTTCCGTTCGACTTTCTCTGATTAAGTACCAGAGGGAGCCGAGGTAAATTGATTGCGCAAGAGTTGAATACGGTGGAACCGGAAGGCTTACTTTGGCTGCTAATGGGAAATCTGTAGTTGAAACTGATATAACCAAGTAATTTGACCCTTTGGATAAGAATGCCAGTTGTGTTGGCATTGCATAGTATTATTTCACAGGTCCTTGAGAGCAAAGGGTTGACAAGTGTTCAAGGAGAAGAGGGCGAAATTACAATCACTGCTTTTTTATAAATTTGATTATATAATACTTTGATTTTACGTAAATATTGAAAAAACTTCTGCCTCGTTTTTTTTTCATGTCAATCTTTTATGGTCTAGTTTTTCAGTTTTCCAATTTTGCAATTTTCCAATGTTCCAATTTTCAGTTTCCAGTTCTTTAATTTATTATGTAGGACAGGCAATGTGTTTGAACCAGAATTCGAACAGGTTAATGTCTGACCCTAATGAAAAATACTTCCCAACTGACCCCAGCTTGAAAAAAAGATACAGCGCTGCTTACGCTTAATAGTACACATTTTCAGCAAAAAGTAACATTCCTAAATCATGGATACGAGCCGCAGTCCTTTTCGTCGTCTAAGGATAGTAGAAGGCTAGACGTCCGTCGAATCATTTGTTGTAATCCTAGGCAAGAAGGGGAGCGTTAAATTTAAGGGGTCACGGAACATGGGTACGGTAATGAAAGAAAAGTGTACGACTTTAATTAGGTTCGTTGTGACTAGAAACAAGCGCTGAGTTGACAAACTACCTTCATCCAACGACGTCCTTCCGCGTCTCTGTTCCGTTAACTTAGAGAAGCGTGTTGTTTCCGAGAGGCACAGCGCAACGGCATAACATCGTCCCCCATCATCTCCTAATAAGACCTTGGCTCTCTTATTTAGCTGGAACTTTTCTAGGGAGGAAAGGCAGTAAATTGCGTAACGCTACCTCGAAATTGCCGGTCTCCCTCGCTTTGTCTCGGCGCGTTCTTTCATCTCCGAACAAAACCGGAGACGAAACAAAAAGGCGATTTTTTCGGGCGATTATATCAACACGAGACGACCGGCGCTTGACTCGAACCGAGAATAGTAGAATAAGTCCCAAATCAGACAAACGTTATGCATAGTGTAGTATCCTTGATCAATTAATGATTCTGAAATGAAGCTTCAAACGTAACTTTCTCATTCTTTATTTTCATCCTATTTTGGCATGTAAACTCGTCTTTTAACATTTATGGTGCATCATCTTACAGAACACCTTATATATTTGAAAACCTAATAAATGATTACAATATCAGTATTCCATCATCTCAATAAGTTCATGTTATTTATAATTATTACAGATATAAATAAAGTTGTCTCACGATAATTAAAATACTAAAAAGATACCTATTTACATAAATCTAACAATACCAGATGTATAAGTTTCAAACTATTAAGTAGATTATTTTCTAATCTGAGAATGAGACTAGAGATGAGACCTTCAATACACAGAAACTAGAACACATCATTTCATTTATTTTCGTAGCAAATGAACCTGGAACATTACCATCTCACTATGAAATAGTCACATTTCAACATTACATCGAAGCGTGACATTGTAAAATTCCCGACTCACGTGGTCATTAAGTTTAATCATCACCGTCCACTGGATAATGTTTTACGCCAAAAGTGCATTCTACGTGCGTACCATTATAATTAACATATGTCGATAAAAGTGAATTCAAAATTACCTAGGATAGTCATGTTAACAGCGGAGGTGTCAAGTTAAGCGTGGAGTAGAGCCCAAGTGATTACAGCCCTATCATTGCTGCAGTTGCGCTAGTATTGTAATAGCTCGGCCGGGACGCAATTACGGTATCAACAATGTTGCGAATCGATATTCAGATATAATGCAAGAACATTCAGGGGAATACACACCGCATAAATAATTCGTATGGGCTGAAAGAGCACTATCAGATACGCTCGTATGAATATTAAAGTTCCATTGAATTTGCACACTGCATTTCCCTATCTCTTCTTTCGTCACATATTGCCTAGCGACGCAATTAGACTGACAGTGTTTTCAATACTCCTCGCCGTGATTTTCTAGATAATATAACAAAGCGCAATTTGAAATCTCGGCCAGTGGAAAGTGGTTCTCGCGTTATTTATGATAGCATCAATTCGGTTGTTCTTAAATTGGCTATTTGAAATCCCCACCAAAGATTCGTTTCATTAAACATGCTTCAACCTGCTCGAATCAACTCTGTCTGCCTTCAACTTTTATGAACCTGACTCAATTTACTGAAACAGCTCGCTAGAAATCAGTCCATCCGGCATCAACCCACTCTAATCCGTCCCAATGTGCTTGAACTCATTCTAACCTGCTTCAATTCGCTCCAAACAACTATAGTTGGCTTCAACACGTTTCCAAACCGTTCCAATTCGCCCGAACCGGCTGCAATCCGTTCCAATTTGCTCGAATCCGTTGCATTCGTTCCAATTTGCTTTAACGTGCTTCAACGCGCTTCAACTCGTTCAAACCTGTTCAAACCTGTTTAAACTGTCTCTAACCTGACCCAAATTTGTTTAAAAAAATTTCAAATCGCTATCTGACTGTCCACGCAGCTCTCCTCTGAAGTTAATTAAATTTCAACGTACTTCATATATCTATGCTGACCATATAAAGTATCGGCTGTTTTGTGGATCGAAAAAGCTTCCATAAAATATCTGTCTTGGATGTTTGGCAAGAAGGCAGCACGTTTTAAATGCGCATGCATCAGCTTCGTTCGAAGGGAACATATTACCCACACCACGCGCCGTTGTCGGGACCATCGACTAGGGCTGTCATGACTATTTGGCGCATCGTTCCAACTGGGACTTCATTACGAAAGCTCGTGCAGTCACATTAATGTCATCTCCTTCGGTGCTGGCTCATTGAGAACAATAGTCGTATTTCTTGAATGATTACGCTATTCGAATTGAATTTCAATTCTAATCATTAACTCTAAAAGTCAAGGCACGATACATGGTAAGATCTTATGTAATGTCGACGCGATTTGGTGTTTATCTATCTTCAGGCACGAACCGATTGCCAGGACTATGATATAGGAATTGGAGCCAAATGCTTCGGGGACCGTGATCATTGTCAATAGATTTGGTTAGCTTCGGAGAGAACGAGATATACAGCGAATTTATTGGGCAAACAATGCATTGATTCTAAATATATATTTTTGGCAGGGGTACAGAATTTTTCTATATTTCTTAATACTGCTTGATGTGACTTTAATAAGGAGCATTAACAATAAATTGAAATAGCTGACCTGTGTTTTCAGGAATTGCTGGAGTACCGTATGATTTGGAAACTTGTCAATTAATTATACAGCATTTTTAAGTACATAAGAAATTAAACTGTTTATTAATGATTTGTAACTAGAGCTAATTTATAAGTGTAAAGCCAAGTACAAATTCTACAAAATAATTAGTAGTGAATAGAGAAATTGATTATGAATAAGTAGATTTGTGAATAATTATAATTCTGAGATTCTTAAAATTATGTTTAAAGTGGTTGTCAGTGACTGAACAAGTTATTTTTTTAGGGGTTGACAAGTAAGCTACCAAAGAAACGCAATATTGCTCTCTGATATGTTCTAAGACTTCTGAGTCCTTTTAGATCCATAAATGTAAGTGCTCAAGAGTTTCATAACTAGTGAAATATTGCCAGCAAGGTTCAATCAGATCTGTTAAAAAGATACTTTTCTAACCGAATCTTATTCCCAGCTACATATTTGGAAAATACAACCGAAGTACGATCGTGTCATTTAATTCAGGAAATTATTTTCACAAAAATAATTACATACGCGTGAAACTCTTTAACAATTGCTCATAAAAATGAAACCATACATTAAAAAAAGTAACTTCAATTTTAATTACTCCCACTTATCATTCGATACCTCTCAAAACTAATCTAGTCACTGAAAATTTCATACATCCAAACTAACTAAACATTTCGTCGAACTCCAAATTCCAAATACCAGCACGACTATTCCCTCATTTTTCCCAGAAATGACATCCATCGCGCATCGACCCAAGTCATTCCCTCAATTTCCCTAAAAGCACCAAACGCGGCGTGACCCCGAAAGCTGCATGAACCATCATCCTCCGTGTATCACGAAACAGAGTGGCAACGTCGAGCGAGGGCGCAAACTTGCTCGCAGAACCGTCATTACCGCGTCGCCTTAATTAGAAGCATCGACGGGGACGAAGGAGGTCGAAGTAAATCTTAAGAATTGCCACGGCGCACACGATTTGACTCGGCAGTCGTTCTAAGCGTTCGCCCCCGTGAAGGCTGCGCACGGAGGACAGGTATGGAGATGTATTTCTAGACTTGGCGAAACTCTGGTTGCAAATCGTGCGGCACGAACTGGAAAACTTCGCCTCCTGCGCGGCAGTCTAACTTCGTTAAGACAAACGTTTCGAGCGGAACTCTCCTCCCGTCTCCCGCGCCTGGGCCAGAGGAGCGTGGAAGTGACGTCGGGACGAGCTGCTCGCGAGGATCAGCGCGGCGTGGGACGTAAGGGGAGGGATCGTGGAAGGCTCGCAAAGAAAGTGGAAAAACTTCGACGCTTAAATGTTGAACATCGCCGGGGCGAAGGGGCCTCGGGCGATTAATAACATTTATGATGAAAGAGACTCGCTGACGTTTTAAGAGAAAATGAATTCCCGTTACGTACGTACTTTTCGAGCGCCGCGCTTTTCCCCGAGATTTCTTCCCCGTTCGCGGGCTCCCGTTCGCCCCAGCCAACGCTCGCCTCGCTCTGGCCCGGAAAAAAGCTCCGCTTCTATTTATTCTGCGAAATCAATTCCGGCGACGATCGCGATACGATATTGTTTCCGTAACAAAAGGGGAAAATAAAACGGAAGGAGATACTGTTGGTATTAACCGTTACAGAATGGAATTTCGAGCAAGCCAGTTGCTGAAAATAAGCGAGTACTCGCGACACGGCCGCCCCCCGAGGAATGATATTTACTTTAAAAATATCGGCCCAGACCAGTCCCGCCCGCTCGTGTAATTGCAATCTCTCTAAAGATGCTCGGATCATTTATCCTTCTTGTTCGGCTGGCTGGAGACAGTCAGATGATTCGATACGGTCCGACGTTTTGTGAGAAAATAAACGTCCTTGCAGGGAAGCACGCTCCAAGGCAACCGTCAGCGAATCGAGGAGCGCGTGGCTCCGTTTTCGTTCTGGCGATCGTACAGCGTTGTGGGATAGTAATAGAAATAAAAATGTTCGTGAACCGTAGGCGAAATTGTTGCGTCGAATAGGTGTATCCAGCGATGTTCGAATGTTGGATAAATTGAATATGGTATTTTGCAGAAGACAATAGTGCATTAATTCGTAGAAGCGGGGCAAAGGCTTTGTGCTAAATTAAGCGAGCTCGGGTTAGTTTAATGAGTCAAAGCTTCTGTCAATGATTGTGGCGTCTCGTGTTTGGTGAAACTGGAGCCATGTAACTCGTGAGCCTTTGAACGGGTCGATCCCTCGAAAGTTGTCAACTTTCGTCTAATCATTTTGTTACAATGCTGTTTTGCGTGATACTGTTTTACAGGGTTAAACAGGGAGAGGGAATTGGGTAATGTGGACTGGTCGCATGAATTGTGTTCCGGTGTGTCTGTTTCTTGTTACTGGGTATGGGAGAGGTTTGGTGTTAATGGGATTTTAAGTAAATGAGATTGAGAAATATAGGGAAAAATTCAGAGAATTTAATTACTTCAGAACATTTAATAAATTAAGAGATAAGAGAGATAATTGAGATCGTTTTAGAGAATTTGTTCCTGCTAAAAGGTTTGTTACATTCGAAACAAATGCGTTCGACGGAAGCAAGTATTTAAAAAAGTACTGCAGATTGAATACCTAAAGCATTTAATCAAATGTAGTGCAATGGAACTACATTTTTCGTTCATTTAGTGAATAAATAGAAATTATTCTTAGAATACAAAAATTTGTATTTCATGCCAGAGTTGGTTTTCGTTTCAGGAAATCAGTCTTACATAAAATCATATGCTCCAAATGACGTATTGAAGTCAATAATAAATCTTGTTCTCGTTATATTTGAAATTTAAATTTTCCATTCCCTCTATGATCACATAATCTGTACTATCAGCTAGCTAAAAAACATTGAGAAAACGTATATTGCAGTCATTTTAGCATTTCTCACATTTTCCTCTAAAATTTTTTAATGCAAGTCTGTAGAGAACATACATATTCATGAATACAAATTTTTCTTGAAATTTTAATTTCAAATCTATGGACCTTATCACACTGTTACGTTATACTATCTCAAGTTATAAGACTGTTCAAAAAAAGTTACTGCTTTCACTATTTACAGAACAAGTCTATGTTATATTAATCAATTTTTATTAACAATCTAGCCACCTCGGAATACTGTATATATCCCAAACACTAAATTACAGTTTCTAATATAAAATGTCTTAAACAGCACGATTTTGGCAACTATCCCCTACATTCTGTTTGACATAAATCAGACGCAAGTGGAAACGCAGCGGGATAATTCAAAGACGAATTATTCGAAGCTTTGTAGAACGCTTAACAATCGTTCTAAAATAAAAGAAAGATACAGTTGAAATGGAAATATCCGGTTAGTATCCCGCTTTGCGTTCCCTTCTTTTCCTCTTGTCTGACCTGAAAGTCCCCAGGCGTTCTCTGGGAAATATTTCCTGTTCAGTTAATTAGCGTAAGATAAACAGGCGAAAGTTCCAGCTTCAATGCTGAAAAAGGGGCTTCCTCCTTTCTTTCTCCTTCCCTCTTTCACTCTCCTTCCCGCTGTCGCTGCCAAGGTAAATAATAGCGGCTGGACACTTTTTTAATTTTTCGCCGCATACGACGCTGGTCCGCGCGTCGGACGTAACGGATGACGCGCGTATTTCATCCATATTCGTTATCGATTGGACACTTCATTATTTATTCTTTGCTACACAAATTTAGCGTATCTAGCGATCTAAAGTTCCGATATAAACGTATTGTTGGAAGTATATCACCCCTATCTCGACAGTAGTCACCATGGCCTGATATGTTTCGTGTTGTCCCACTGAATTTTTTTGCTTTTCCCCCACAACAGTGGCTGAGTGCCGTTTGACCTCGGTCAAGTGTAATGGCGAAAGTCGTGAGTTACGAGTGGTGGACAAGGTGATTTAGTTTTCTTTATTTGTATCGGATGACGGGTGATATGAATTAATATCACGAGAGTGGAGGTATAGGATCGATTCGAGTTATAACGTAAGCTAACGTTATCCATATTGTACACGTCTGTCTTTAATAACTAACATTTTTCTTGAAGGATAAATGAAATCGTAACACGCAAGTATAAAATAATTGAAACTTACACGAAATTTTCTTGTATATTTTTAATTTGGCGATTTTTATCAGCTGCTCTGTTTTTTAGGTAAAATTGTTCAGTGGGAGTATTATTAATTATTCCGTAGATTAGCAATTATATTCACTGGAAAGGTACAGATTTTATATAAAACAAAGTCTTTGTATTTTGGGCATGTAGAATCGTACAGATAATTGCGTATTACTCGGCATGCATAGTGCTTCAGGATTTATTCTTACTGGGTCAATTTTCATTCAGAAGATAACAATTTATTCTACCTATTTATATCATGTCTAGAAGTATGCTTTTGAGGGAAACTTTTACGTAAAGTGGAAGGCATCTTATTGCGTAAGAAATTGGTGGAACTGAAGCATTCAGAGAAAGGAGTTATTTTCATCGTGAGATAGAAGAAAAAATTGACAGAGCTTCACGTATAAAAGTTCTTTCAAAGTTGTAGAATAATGGATAAATTGTTTGGGAAATTGTACTAAAAGCTTGATAATACTTGGAAATCCAGCTTCAAATTCTACGTTATAAGAAAGGCAGTAGTTATTTTGAGAATATTGAATAATGTTCAAGAGTTTCAACTTTACAATAAACTAAAGAGTGACGAGTCAATTTTATTGCTGAACCACGTGTTACGTACACTACTATCTAATGACAAAAATTTTACAATTATCAAAGCGTTAAATGAAGCAAAATCAAGCAATTCAAAGATTTTGGATGAGTCCTAATTTCAGAAAAAAACAAGTGCTTGTGGTATTTAATTCGTTCGTTTATAACCATTACCTATCATCACTGTCTGGTTGAAAAACACTGCTCATCCCAACAAAACCTGTCTTATGATCCGCACATTGTGCCACGTAAATGTCACAGTTTTATTCACGAAAATATAAATAATAATTTGTATGGTTAGAAATAATCTGAGTAATCAATATTAAAAGCCGTAACAGACAAATTAAAAAAAGGTAGAACACGAAGAAAGGTTCATTTCAAATTAGAATCCTTAACAGTGGAAAAGAAATACTGTAGTCAAACTAATCTTCTCGTATGAACATTTATCCTACATACCCAATGAGCTACTGAAAACCGTCAATACTCCAGAAACAAACGACACAGAAATTTCAATTCACATGAGCATGGATTGCCGTCACGCATCGTCGATTAGTCGATTACGGAGCAAACCTCAATGCTAATAAACCGATAACATTAAATCAGTCTCGATACACGTCCCAGTAAAACCGATATCATTCCGCGGGCTGGCTGGGTCTTCAGGGACGATCCGAAGAAACCATAGAGGAAATCAAGATGGTTCACTGAGAGCAATCTAGCCTCGTTCCGCTCTCCCGAGCTCCGCTCTCTCCTCCTCTAATGTTTCATCCATGCAGCGTAGGAGCTTGGAAATTACCGCGGCGCCCGAGGATGTGATCGCAGCCAAGAGCTATTCGTACGCTCTATTATCATGCAGATATACGCGTAACAATTCGGGAAGATGCACGCAGCGATCCCCTTTCCTCCCCTCTTCGCTGTTCCTCGGCGGCGAGCATTCTGGACCCGTGGATCGAGACCAAAGAGCTACACAGAAACAGGGTGGGCCAAGCTCTTGCAGGGGCAGACCGAACAAAAGGCAAGGTGAGGAAGAGGATGGGCTGGAAGAAAGGGGGATCGCGCGTGACTTTCCCATAAATAAGTTGATACAGTTCTATCGGGCGCAATGTGCCCGCGCTCGCGCGCTCACGAATTAGTACATCAGAGGCGGTGTACGCGATTGGGCCGATATCTAACCGGTTCGTACAATGGTTAGTAAAGCAAACGTAAAGCTGAATTGCCGACCGCACGAGTACGGTAGACCACAGTAGCATAATAACCGAGAGTAATGCGTGAATTATTGACTGCTTCCTATCTTGCTACCACTGACTCCGTCGGTACGTTATACGCGCCCGCCCACTCTACCTCTCTTTCTCTCTCTCTCTCCCCCTTTCTCACCCTCTCTCTTTCACCCTCTCTCTCTCCAATGCACGCGTGCACGCGTTCCCCACCCCACCTTTGTCCGCTTTCCGTATTAAATGGTTTCGTACACGTAGATTAGCCGCTGTCTACCCCGCGAGCGAGGTCGTATGTCACACACCCCAACGCCGTCGCAGCGGATTGTGTACGTGCGAGACGGCCGCGCGTTAACCCGCGTGCTGCCTCTACGCACGCGGAAAACACGGAAACGCTGGCACCAGCATGAACCACGCCACCACGGTTACTTCGTTACGCCTCTGTGTCGATGGTCGCTGCTTGGAACGGGGTGAACGAGGTGAGAGGATTTTTGGCGGACCTTTCTACCCTGCCGGCGCCTGTAGCCATAGGGAGTTTTTGGTTTGCGTGGTTAGCTGGAGTTTTGGTGGGTGTTCGGCGGTTCATGTTACGATGGCTTAAGCGATACAGTTTGATTAAGGTAATGATACCTTTAAGGTTACGTAGAACGGTCAGGCTGACAGGTTGTAGGATTTTGGTTGATGTCGATTTATGGGGTTATGTGTTTTGTAGATTGGGGAGGGTGGTGTAGAGGCGAGTTTAGTGAGTGTTGCGGAAGATACAATATCTTAGAAAATGGAAATTGTTGAGACACTGAGGATATTGTAGCTTTGAATTTATTGCTGCCTTTGTTGGGTATGATTAAGCTGTGGTTACAGTGGATGTGATTTCTGATGAAGTGATGGTTTGGGTGCTAGGTCTGAAGTTGTGACACTTTGCCCTCAACCAATTTTCTGAAAAAGATATCAAGCAGTACGAAAATTAATAACATAAACGATTTATACTTTTCTGTCTTTTTAATATGTTTAATAATCGATTTAGTAGTAACATGATCATGTATTTGGTATAAATGGAGAAGTGTGTTCTACATTCTTTGCCAATTTTTTGCTGTAACAAACAGCGTACAAATTTGCAATTTACAATATGTAAATGCAAAGTAGAGGAATCACAATGAAGAAAATTGCATTTCGTATTCTGAATGAAAGTGCACGAATTATAACTTCAAATGATTGCAATTACTTAATTTCTCACCCTCTCAGTAGCTTGAGGTTACAAGTTACATTGGGAAGATGAGAATGTGCATACGTGGCACAGGAACTTTTGTGTGCAGGTAAACTAAATTATCGTAACTACCTGGTAGATGCATAGATACATACGCTTCTTAGTGACAGTGCCCACATGCTTCTTCTGTTCATAGAGTGAATAGAAATCTATAATTTAATGAGTTGTTAAGACGAGTATAGAGTGCATAGAATGAATATTGGGAACGTTTACTTATAGCTTACTATAAGTAGTATTTACAGTCGGTACAATTTCACACGTATACTACTGATCCATCTATCAGAAAATAGTAAAATTAAAATTAAAATTATTCTCCTTTTATTCTTGTTATTCCAATTCGAAGGCTTCTCGTGTATTGCATATTTTAGTTTTCTTTTTTCAATTTTTACAATTTTCTTACTATACATGTATGTTTTGTATATCACAAAATTATTTTATTAAATAAGTCTCAAATAAACTTCAGGTGATTAAAATATTCAACATTGCATATTCAACACGATATGAACACTGAATTAATTTTGATTTCTTTTGTATACCTGAAAGTTTGTTACGACCTCTAGAACAACTTTTATAAAATTATAAGCGAACAAATGTAATAAATAAATGTATTCATTGTCATCTACTAACTAAAATAAAGAGCTATGACCAGTAGGTACAGTATGCAAATCTTTTTTAAAAGACATTTATTAAAATATACAATCTCTGTTTTCATGCACATTATTCTATTTGTCACGAAAAAACTCGTTACTTTGAAATTAATATAAACGTTGAAATGAAGAAATACGTGGCTGATTTACGTAAACAGTTGTTCATTATTTTGAATTCAATTTACAAGGTGTATGGTGTGCACCAACAAAGGGCATGTGTCAGCTTTTCTCTCCTGAAGGTAAAAAACGCGAATTTACATGACCACCACCTTTATACGCAGATGAATGCGCATTTGAAAACAAAAAATGGTTCCAAAATAAAGGTTCAAATTTTTTATTCCTCGTTCTCACCGATACGCGAATTTACAAATCGTTGATGCATAAAACGTTTCCACGGTTGTTTATGTGGTCGAATGACTGGATGTAGATTGTAGATTTTAGATTGACTTTATCGTGGTTAAAAAAAGCACGAAAAAATTAAACGATAAAGCTTACAATAATGGGAGAGCTATCAGTGACCTAGTAAAAATAAATATTCTTCGGTATATTTCACCAAATAATTCAATTTTAGAATGAACCGAATTGTTCCATCAAAAAAGTGTTCTAGACAAAAGGGAGGGAAGATTAAAGAGTAGAAGTTGCACCCTCGAGGGAGCTATTAGTCTCCATCTATTATTCAAAGTCATCATTCTCCGCGAAATAACAGGAAAAATATAATTTAATGACTGGTTATAAATTTTCGTATATGTCAGTGCAGCTTGTATAGTCACGTGGACAAGCTGTCCCGTTAGTCTTGCGCTCGACATACGTGTATGCACGATAGAAGCATGAACTTCCTATAGCTGGTACAAAGTGGGTTGCAGCCGATGTCCCTATCAGCTCGATGGAGGAGTCATCGATCAAACCTAAGCGAGCGTGGTAACGACGGTGAAACTCGGGAGACAATATTCTGGTTCGAGGTGGATAACTCGTTAAAGGAGCACGCTAATGTTCAGAGTAGATCTGGCTACTATATAATTGCTCGAAGATTCACGGTCTAAATTCCTTCGCCATTATGCATGCAAACATTACGCTTTGACTAATCCAAGTGAAGTGACAATATGGAATTTTCGCCAAATAGTTACGCTAATTTGTAGTAATTGCAATTTCGTTCGCAATCAATAATCGAATACCATGTCTAGGTAACAGATTTGGTAAATTTAGAAATTTAAGAATTGTGTGGAAAAAACAACTTCCTTTTCAATGTTATTCATAATTTGTATTAACTTCATAGTCTTTCTGAAAATAGGGATGCTTTGGTGTAACAATGAAAATAGTTAAATAAGTTACGCGCTGTTTTATGTACTAGATAATTTTTTGTTGTTAAAAAGGCTGATTTCTTTTTCTGTATACTATCTAAGGTTATTCATAAATATGTAAATTTATATTTGAAAAGATACAGAAAATGCACTTTCTTTAGAAGCAAACTATATGCATGTAAATGGTGTGACCCATAAAAATAGTGTTTTGAGGGAGTTTTGGCTGCTATGTTTCGAAAGCATTCGAAATTCTATAAGAAAACCCATAAAGAGTATGAAATTTAATGCTAGACAAGTGCAGGTTTCCTAAAATAATAGAACTATCAGATATGCTATTGAAAATGTTTTCAAGACAATCATACACTTTTTAATAAAACTTGTATGTTTCTGAAATTATTCTTCACTTTGTTTATTTAATATTACAATCAAGAGGTAATATGAAAATAATACATAACTTCTCAGAGTATTTTTATCTATTTTTTGGAACCTTTTTTTAAACAGAAACAATAAAAATAAAGCAACACCGATTTGATACAATTTCAAATTTACAATCTCAACATCTTAAATACAAACTTATATTTTAAATACTTTACAAGTATTCGATCCAACAGTGACCCAATGCAACAAACTAAATATGATTATCGCTCAATTCTGAATTAACGCTCTCATCTTCCACAATAAACGATAAAAAATTAGTCCATAAACAGCTCAAGCTACGTAGTCCTTCAGCTCGTCAGCATTCTAATGCAGCTTGTAGGATTAAAGAAAGTGCAACTGGGATGAAAAGACGCAGTGGATATACATTACATTCTGCCGTCTGCAGAAGACGTAGAATAGGTCTTGCAATGGGCAGACAGAGAGCGGAGGGACGAGAAAGAGAGAATTCAAGTTCTTAATTAGCTACAATTACTGCAACATAGCAATGTCGAGCGAATCGCCGGAGGCTGATCCTTCGTCCTTCCATCTGTGTACCCACCTCCTTCCTCCACTCCTTGCTCGTTCCACGGAATCCCATAATTTTCTTCCAGCTGGTGCCCCCTTTCGAAGCCCCATCTCCGGCCTCTTTCCCGTAAAAGAGCCAATTTATGATGGAATTTAAACTAATATGCAAAGCACAGAGACTACTGCGGCCACTATTGTTGCTCCTTGCCAGAGGCCCCAGCAATCAAGCTATGAACGAGCGTTTGAAGGTTTCCTTTTCATGAGTCT
Organism: Calliopsis andreniformis; assembly: GCF_051401765.1. Classification (NCBI taxonomy): domain Eukaryota; kingdom Metazoa; phylum Arthropoda; class Insecta; order Hymenoptera; family Andrenidae; genus Calliopsis; species Calliopsis andreniformis. The sequence continues at coordinate 8,167,668 of NC_135073.1, read as the reverse complement.
TTTCGTTTTCAAATGGACAAGCAATCATGTAAAAAATAGGTCACTTGTCTTATTTATTTCTTAGAAGAGACTTTCTATTGCAGCTGGCTTAACTAATGGAAATGTTTAGGATATTGATTAGTTAAATGTACATATAGCAGTGAATTTCTTACAATACAGATAATAATAATTCATGATACTATAGAAAGAGTTGGACAACGAATATTTAAAGTTCAAAGAGGTCATTTTACATATTAACAGAAGACTAAAATGAAGAATAACGAAATCACTTTTAAGACCTCGTTTCTGAGTTATTCATTCTTGATAAACTGTTTAAAATATGCACGAAATTCGTCTGACCAGTCTGATTCTACTGTCGTATTCTATTAACATCGCTGCGCCTGACCTGGCTACTGCACGCCAGCAATAGAATGAGTCGACAAATCAGACATGTTTCACGCGCGTGAGCCTAAATAACTTGGAAGACTCTATACGAAGATGATCGTAAAAGTAAAACTGTACTGAGTTAGCCTGCTGTCTCTGACTCAGCTTTATCCTTGTTTTTTCCCTTTCAGGGTTTTAGTTAGATAATGAGGAATCTTCTCTGATATAATGGTACATCCTGTCGTATCGGTATCCCTCAGAGGAAACTTTTGTTGCTTAGTTTGCATCGGGAGGGGGACTCTCCTTAGCTCGGTTACTTGTACGCCATCCTTTTTTCCCTTTGATAGAAGGTATATTGCTCTCGTTAGTTTCGTGTTCCGTGTACGCCTTCCAGCTATGAACGCGTAATTCAATTAGGTGTAACGAAACGCGTGGTAGGAGAATATTCCTTTACGATGTGGCATAAAGTAGGGTAATACCGGGTAATTCGTTATCGATATCGTAGATTCGATGAAGGTTTCTATGCATTTTGTACGAGTTGATTAATTATCGTACGTTGCTTTATGTCGTTGAATATATAGTTCGCTACTTTTTTTTGCGTAATTTCTGCAGCTGCACAAGGGAAGGGAGTTAATATTTATCGTGTGAATTAATATTTTGTATTTACATCTACAGTGAATTATATTTACTTGAAATAATAGTAGCAGGGTATTGTTGATAATCCACTGAACCCATATTGTTTGGTCTCTTTATGTATACGAATAGACATTGTTGCAGAAACAATAAGCCAGTTCAATGGAAAAAAATGGTAAAGACAGTAAATAAAATATTTCATAGCTAATTTAATCTGGTGTACCTCGTATACATATTGTGCGAGTGAATTTTATATTCTTTTTGTGAACGTTATTAGCACTGCGTCAAGCAGATAAAGAAGCATAAGGATTTGCTTACGTGTCATACAAGCATTTAGGCAACAGAGAATATATTATCTTCAGTTTTCCCAGACATATAACTCCATTTGGATGCGCGATAAAAAAATAATATATTTTTTAACGTCCAATATATTTTAACATTCTATCTATAAAGTAAACATCAATGGGAGATTTTTTAAGGTTACATGTGAATTCCTTAGAAAAATAACGATGTGTAAAGCTAATGTGCCTTTCGGATTCTTTTCGATTTAATTGTACTCTCATTTCACTTAAACATCTAGTTTAACAAAATATAAGGAAACTCTTTTATTTACAGTTATTATATTTCTCATTTTTCGGTATTATGTCGAAATAAGAATTATTACATACATCGTTTTGTAAAGATCATAGTAGTATCAGAAGTTCGTTTCACAAAAGAGTTTCACTACTTATAGGTACACACAAAAAATGAAGGAACGTTAAAATAGTTTAATGGAAAATCAGAAGCAAAAAGCAGGACAGAGTTTAGTAGCTGTGAAGCAAAACTGTCCAAAAATTTCTAATTAATTTATCATCCCCTCGTCGTATCTGGTATATATTTAAACTCCAAACATTGATTGAAAGCATCAGCTAAGCCGATCCGAAGCTGTCAGCGTGGAAGCTCTCTCTGCTGCAATATATTGCTTGTCAGAGGATAACAGAAGGAGGCAGACACGTGGAAAAAGTGGGAAATTCGGGAAACGGTGACAAAAACCGACGAAAGAAACGTGTCGTGATGAACGTGAAGGGTAGTAGATTGTGTTTTGGCAGGCTGATGCCAATAGCTCATAGATTCTGTAGCGGTCGGGTACGCGTCACCACGTATACGTTCCGCATCTCAGTTTCTCTCCTCCTTCCCAGCCAGTCGACAACTGCCTCGCCCACGATCACAAACGGAATTATTTATGAGTTTGAACATGAGCCAGAGCTCTTCCGCAAGCCACTAAGACGCTTCTCGACGTCGGTCGCATTCTCTGAATATCGGGATAAGGCGTACAAGGGCGGAGGTGATCTTGCCACATTCTGGAATTTCATCATGATTCCGATGAAATTAAAGATGCATAACGATACACAGCGCGTATAACAACGGGAGTCGTATAAACAGTACTGCTTCTGTGTTTAGTCGTGTTTGATATTTGCTCCGAGGGCATTTGTCAGTACGTAACGGGTCGTTAATATGGCTGACCTGTGATGAAGGTAACTATGTAATTGAAACACACAGTGATGAACTATTCTGTAGTACATGATTTCGTGAGAATAATATAGCAATAATCTTAGAAGAATTAATATTTCGTAAATTACATGGGATTTATAAGATCGCAGATGGGATTTTTAAACAAATTTTTAAGCCAGTTACTTAAATTTATTCTTGAAATGCATTCATGTTGTCTTTTGCTTTGCGTGTAAACTCAAGGGGACGAGTATATTAGAATTTTGAGGCTCACAAATGCAAAACAAATAAAGTAAATCATTTGGAGTAAGTATAATACTAATATACTAACAATGTGGTCAATTAGTAATATCACGAACGTAATGCATTACAGTATTAATGCAACCAGTGGGATAAATACATGTACAAATGTGGTTTTGGTCATACTGGTACAACTAATTGAATCTGTTGAATATCAAGCTTAATTATTTTGAGCTTGATTTTTCATTCGAGTTTCACAATTGATTTTTCAGTCGCGAGGAATGTGTTCCTGCTTATATTCCAGCAACATTTATTACAACCATTATTTCATTTAAAAAATACATTATTTTGTATAATGAATAAATCGATGAATAAATATTAAATGTACATATTAAATATTGTGTCATAATAAAAAAATTTTGTTTGTGATGTCACTAAAAAGCAATTACGTATACGCTTATTGAAATAAAAAGTATTAGAAACACATTTAATTGTTTCCAACTAACAAACTCAGTCATCTAAAATATTGTAAATGTCTCAGATTATACAAATATTTCTCTGAAAATTGAAAAATAAATACACGTTTCTGTTATTCGAAAATCATTTTCATTACGTTCAAACCACACGATGACAAACATTTACCTTTCATTTAAATATACAGTAATACGCTTTATGATTTCATTTGAATTCGTTATTACGTAATTGTAATATAAAGCATGCCGTACTTGCTCTCCACTGTATAACACTTAAGCGTTGAAAATTATAGCAATATAGGAGATTGAATGTAGATAATATCTACAGTCACATATCATCGAAGCATCATTAAATACAAAATTGTGGAATGAAACCAGAAATGCAATGTTAATCACACAACGTAGGATCAATTGCTTGTTCAAATATTCTGTTCGAAATAATCTGAAAATTCAAGATACGTCATTAACATTATACAACGTGATTCCATTATTCTGTTGCGAGAAGGTTTCAGGATAAACATATTAATAATATTTATACAATATTTTTTGTATTACATTCGGTAACATGAGAAAACCTTCTTCATTAATTAACAAAAAAGAATTCGAACTTCTGAGTAAATGAATAAATATATAAGTTACAAAATCGGAATTAACATAAACAACTTGTACATTGCGTCAAAAAAGAACTTATAGGAAAAATAACTATTAGTAGATACAAGAAATTGTGAGGAGATGAAGGTTAAAAGGCTGGTCTGACCATATAATGACCTATTTCACTGGCTCTATCATACGTAGTTCCTTCTTACTTTGCTACTACATTATTTGAGAAATAAAGTATTTTCTAAAGTTACTTTAAAACTCCTAAAAATATACAGTTTTCAAATTTGTTCACTTACAGCATCTTTCACATAATAAAAAACAAATTATGGAACCTTTTCTATATAAAGCGAGAATCTCTTATACTTAGATGAATCTAATACACTCCTTAACATAGATATTTTGCAAAAGTATCGATACTGAGTGTTCACTAAAATTTAGATTTCGAGCATATAGTTCACCTCAAAATCTGATACCTGACTTGCCCTTCAGGTAAAACATTTTTCGACCTTTTTGAGTTATATGGAGTACTCCAACAGCACGTTTCTCCGAAAACGTGATCCCCACGTACCATTCTCCGATTTCTGAAAATTCCAGCCAAATCTCGGAACGCATGTGTGCTTTCAATGATGTAAAACGCACATCAATACCGGTCTTTTCGTCCAAAACCTTTTCTGTTTTGAAAACTTGCTCGCATATAGGGGCGGGGGACAGACCCTTTCAGTGACGGAGCCTGTAATCTATTTTTTACACAAATCGTACATTCAGGGCTCCGCTGTCAGCTGGATCACTTTACGTGTCCCAAGTTCGTGCAAGTAATTTTGTAAATCACGCTAAGTAATGATAGCCGAGCGATATTTTTATTCCTCGCCCGCCGCGTTACATCGCGCCACTTTCTGGGATCGTTTGGTGAGCGGATTCCACTTGGTAGGGAAAAAAGAGAGAAGGGAAAAGGAAAAATACATGAGGCGTGCAGTAGAATTTAGGCGATTAATTATACACGAAATTCATTGCAGCAGAGGTCTCCATATAAACTCGCGTGTTATATGAGACCATTCTGCACCATGTATTCTGCTCCAGTTAGCGTGGTAAGAATATACTATAAGTAAATGCACTTTAAGCAGAACTTCTTTTAATTGAGGGAACAATTGCATTCGAAGGACGAAGTTATTGTTGTCATTGTTTCCCAGCTTTACAGTTCTGAGCTAACTGTATTACTATAAAATCTGGCGTATAATTTTCGATGCAATAAGAAAGACATAATTATTTGGTTTATAACGGATCGAAAAAGTCAAATAGAATTCCTTTGTGAATAGTTTTGTTATGTAAAAAATTTAGTTTGAATGTTCATCTGGTGTATAGGGAATTGGGATTTAATCACGCGTCTGTCTGTTACGTACTACTTCTACTTATGGAGACGCTATTGTAATCTCTGAAAATATTGTAGTCTCTTTTCTCTCTTAATCAATATTAAATACTTCATTTAAATTTAAACTTCATTTAATTTTTACTTCTGAGTTTCTATCGATAAAAAAGTATAAGAGAGAAACTTGAAATTGCATAGAACTGAAAATTAGGATACATAAATAATTCATATTCGGATTGCAGCATATGTGCTCACATTTTCTATATTTTCTATTCCAGCATTGTACGCTCATTAAGGAAAGCTTTGTACATCATAATTTGGGTAATTTTTAATATATACTTATAATAATACAAAGCACTATATACTTTAATACTAGATACTTCTGCAGTAGCTTAAAAAAAGACAATAGAGAATTATCCAAATTATCTGTCAGTAGTAATAAATACACACAAGGACTTTCAAGTAGAAATAGCGAAAATTGGTCAGACACTGGGAAGAAGATTCAAATCAGTTTTAGAAGAAATATAAAAACATTTTCACTTAAAGAATAATCAATTTTCCTACTTTCATATTATCACTAACTCTCAGATTTATAAGCAATCTTCTGGTCACATTTAATTTCCAAGTATCACACCACGTAATCCCGATTAATCAATTACGATTACCCCTCCCCTTTTCGTATCCATTCGTTCTAATGTTGTGCTTTACGGCTTTGTCGGTCGCATTTGCTACGTGTAACGTAATTCCAAACGTTTGGGTCACAGAAACGCCGAATTACAATGTCCATGGCATGCGTGACTGGAATGTCGCGTCAGCGCTTTGAATTACTATTTCTGAGGAAACATGTTCCGTAGCTTCTCTCCTTGCCCTGCATCAATGTTACCGAAAATAGGGGAGGAATCCTTCCGATATTTGAACGGGGAGTAGCATTGCAATCACCCTAGTTCGATCTGCCACCAGCGAGTGGCGCCACTTAATGGATAAGTAGATACGGACAGCATTCGGTCGGACGCAGCGCTCTAGTTGACTAGACGCTCCAGCAGCGACTGCATCCATAATCAGGTGGATCTTCTGAAAATATGTAGGCGAAAATACCCGATCAGTTGTGCAGACACGTTTCCTAGTGATGATTCCACGTGTCCTGTTTTCTGAACATTTTATTTACGTAATTAGTCTGAGTAGGGACAGGTCTAGAGACACTTGTTTAGAGAAAATGATTGAAAATAATAAACAGTTGTTTTGTAGAGTATCTTTATTTCGTTTGAAGTTTAATGTTATGTTAATTGCTTGTATTGGTTATTAACAATATGAAGTATCTGGAACAGTGATATTTATAATTAAGAATTGAAAACTGACTCGGTTGGATACTTATTTGATTTTTGAATATACTTTGTGTAGTATATTGAAAGATAAGGCTCTTCTTGGTGAAAATGATGCGAACGTATGACAGATTCATGCCTCTGTTTTAAAAATAATTAAATCGTAGAGAGTTTTAAGAGCAATATAAATTCATGAATTCGAGCATAACTGAGCTAGAAAAATATGACAGAGAGAACACTAAAATAAAATTTAGTCGCTAACTGTGCATCATGCTGGTAAAATTGGAATCGTTATGCGCATATATTTTATCCCCTATTCATTGTTAATTCTCCTTTTATGAATACAGATACTAGCTCAATCTCCTCGATTAAGTCACTTATTTTTTATTCTACATAACGATTACTTCTACACTTTCAAATTACAAATAAATAATGTAAACTTGCAATGATCTTATCAAAGTAGAATTGATCTGTCTTGTTTCTATCTACAAACAATTTAATATAACTTGTAAATATGAATTTTTTACAATTACTCTTAAAACTTAATAATAGTGATGATAAAATAAATAATGAAAATTGAGACTTATTAAATACATCTGGATTTATTGTTAATTGACCTTTAATTATGTAATTTGTGTTACTATGTTAATATTCGTTGTTTTTCGTTTGTCCTTTCGTACGTAAATTGAAAACAAAATACTTTGCATAATTTGAGAATATTTCCATATGAATGTATAAGTGTAACACGTGTAATCTCTCTGTTAATGGTTTTTCACATCTATTTATGAGGTTTACTTTTAACGTAGTATTTAGTAAGCGTGGATATATAATACGAAAGAGGGAAATATTTTGTTTACTTATTTGTTGAATACGGTTAATGGAAGGCAATGGTAAAGTTTTATTTTTCACAACATTCATTTTTGAATAGAAAATAAATTTTTAAATAGAAGAATATATTTCTTAAAATCATTCATTAAAAGAATTTTAAATACCTTTCACTTGAAGCTATATAAACAATGAATCAGTACCATTTATTTAAAAAGATTAATATGTAAATTGAAAATGCGAAATAACGAAGAAAACTACAAAATTTTAATCGATACTTTCACAATGGCTTCTCAAATCAACAAAAGATTCGATTTTCTTTTTCTCTGATAAAAGGAAGTGTATCCTCCGTACGCACACTTTGGAACAAGTAAACGTTTGAAATAAACACGGGGAAACGTTCTAAAGCGTGTGCTACAAGTTCTTCGCATAGAATTACAAGTAAAAACATTTCCTTCGAAGATACTACATTCCCTTTGAAAGTAAATTTATTCTAGTAGCAATACCTTTAGTCGAAAGTTCTTGAAGAATATTGGAGATCCAACGATAAGATTCTTTCCGCGCAGAGGCAGACCGGCTGCAGACACTGTAAAAGAGTATATTCCATGTCCTTAAGGGCAGATTGCCTAAGGACTCAGCAGCAGATTCCACTACAGATTTGCAAAATCACGGTCCGCAGCCTTCACGCTGGGAATTTCCTTCGACGGTTCAAAAAATATTTCGTAGCTGCAACTTCTGCACATCGAACACATCAAACCACGTTACGCAGTTTGTAGTCGACGTACTTATTTTCAGTAAACGCGAATTTTCGAGTAAACTTCTCTTACTACGGAGCAATTAAAATATTTCATGAAATAATTCACTAATTCGAAGAAGATTTCTTTAGTGATATTGTACATAATTCTACATTTCTTCTTAATTAGATAAGTACTATTATTTGAACGAAAAGAGAATTGTACAGTGTGGGGTTAATGAATTTACATAATACCCCCTATACTTTTATTTGAAAAAGGTATACATTTACATGTTTCATTGAAAAGGGGAGCAAATTGCTAGTAGTAACATATTTCTTTTTCTACTGAGGTGCATTTGTAACGGGTCGAAAGCGATAGTCGATAACCATCAGACATGGAAATAGCACTGCCAGTCGCCGAAAGTTCAATCATCCATAGAGCATTTCAAGTGAAGTGAATATTTTCAGGGCATAGTGCGAAGTGTTTGCAGAACAGGTAGCACTCTAAGCAAACGTAGTCCTTTGAAAGTCAAAATGTTTCTCGGAGCCTGAAGGTTCCTAGAAGAAAGGCGTCCATCATCATTTCAGCGTTGGTAGATATGTTTCTTCTACAGACGTTGATTATTTCATATTTTATTATACACGAGCAACTATCAAAATAACGAAACTATATATAATAAAAAGCAATATTGACATTTTGAAAGAATCTTAGAAGATTAAAGACGTTTGATAATTATATTACTTTCGTCTGCTAAGTACTGATATTTAACCGAATTACATGATTACTGATAGGATGTTAAACAAGCAATTTCAAAAGTTATTAATTAAAGATTTGAGAATTGTTGAAAATATTATCTGAAATATTCGCATTCACAAAGGCAGATAAAAAGCTATGAATATACGTATTGCAAGGTTTAATCCTTACATTTGTAAATAGTTTTGTTTGTCGTTGATAATTTATTTTACAAGTATACAGGCCAGTAATAGGTAATACTTTTTAATAGCCACAAGGTTTTGTGTATGTTGTGTAACAAGTAGATTGTTTTTAAAATAAAAGTATATTAATAATTTATTATTTTATCATTGATTAACGAAAACAGTCTGCCAATATTTCGTATTAACTTCGATTGTGGCGTGTTATAATACAACGCAATATGTGCACATGTATACATTATATTTATAGAAAACTTAAATGATCAGTATACTACTCATTAATCACGATTCATTACAATTTTTACTAACTTGACTTCATCATTAAAATGTGCATAATTAAGAAAATCTATTATAATCATATATATAATTAGTAATCGTAAATTTGCTTCATGGTTACACATATTGTTCATATTAAAAATACAGCTTTTTGTATCATTTCATTTGTTACATAGACTTTATTCTGTAATTCGCTGTGAATTAAATAATACGAGGCTTAAAATGTATTAAATTGTAAAAAGAAGATATACAATTCCTACTTACTGTAAGCAATATTTTATCAAACGAAGAGTAAATTGAAAACATAGTTTAATAGGAAATCTATTGATATTTATTAACATAATATGCACATTGTAATTAGAAACTGTTTTCTATAAATATATATTATTGAATTAATTTAAAAGAACAGATGAAGTATCTGTCGCATAACCTAGATTAAGAAAAATAATCACTGTTTGATAAAAAACGGGAATCACCTAGAAAAAGTGCATTATTACCATATGCAAGAAAGAAAGAAATTTTTTATTACACAATCTTCATTCGAGAAAAAAGTTGAGTAAAGCAGACATTAGAATGGTTCAGGAAACAATTTTAATTGCCGAAAAAACCTGAAACAAGAGTTGCAAACTGTTCAACAAAAACCATGCATAAAGACTGTATCACCATAACAGCCCTCAAGCATAGCAAAGATCAAAGGAACCACTCAAAAGATCTTCTAAAGCACAAATTTAACTTAAAAAATTTAATATGGCCAAATAGAAGAAAAAACTTCTTTCTACCCTAATTAAACCAAATTCACAATAATAACAAATCCTGCTTCAAATTTAGAGCACAACAAAATAAATAAAATAAATCCATAAATTATTAAATATTTAAAAAGTCCTGTAGGAATAAAAATCGTGTCACTATAGTAGACCATAAACATAACATTCAAACAATAATCCAACCAATTCGCACAATTTTCCCTCGCAAAAAAAATAATCAATCCAGACAAGAGAAAATAAAAAATAATAATGTTAGGGGATCGTGAATAATTCGAAGGGATGATGCATGGAGCAACCCTTTCGGCTTGGCGGCGAGCGAGCGACTGCTGGCTCGCGTCTTAACTCGTGCGATTTCGCGGACGCTCGGGAACGCCGGCGCCTCTGGGCGTCGCGACGGCGGGCGTCCAGGGCTGGCAGGCTGGCAGGCAGGCAAAGGCAGGCGTCTCTTCGCGCTCTCCCCGCCAGACGAGTTCCGACTCTACGCTCGGCCGGACGTGACGTAACGCGCGCAGCGTGGAGAGCGTAGAGAACGTCGTCGCCGTCGTTCTAGTCGTCGTCGACGCTGCCCGTCGTCGCTGCTGTTTGCCTGACAGCTCTCTCTCGCGCGCCCCGCGACAAACACCTGTGCCCATGCACCAATCGAGGCCCGCTCGGCTCGATGACGTTTCTCCTCGTCGCAGACCAGTTGAGTGTCAACCTTACTAATCGTCGCGTCGTTCCGTTGCTGTGTGACCGCGCCGTACGTAGAACCGCGTGCGTCCGCACGCCACTACGTGCTCGTCGCGTTGGCGCTTGAAAACTGACGCAGAGAAACGTAGGAAATTCGGCGAGCGATAAGTGCAAGTGCGAAAACAGGAAAGAGATTCGAAGCAGTAAGAAGGAAACTTTGTGAGTGACGGATAGATCGAGGGGGCGAGTTTTGTTGGTGGTTCGCTGGAAGAAGAAGGGAAACGAGGAAGAAGTCGACGAAGAAGAGGAAGAAACAGTCGAGAGGAGTTCGAGGAACACGTGTGATCGGTACGGAAACGGTGCGGTCGTTACGTTACGGTGGATCGGTGTTATCCATGGTACAGATCGGGCGAGAGATCAGGAAATATCGCAGAAAGGTTCGGCATGTTGGTCGTTTAATTCGAAACTAAGCTCGTAACGATATCCGTTCCTGGAAAGTAAAACGGACAAGACCGAGCCGAGGCAGCTGGGAAAGTTTCGGCGGTTGGTAAACTCGAGGGAAAGCGGAGAGAAGATCGCGGAGGAAACAAATGTCAAGAGATATCGGTGCACGCGACTAGGGTACGGGCGACGATGTAAAGTGATGATCGCGGGTGAGAAGAGCCGCCGCGATCTTAATGACATCGCGATAGAGACAATCGCAGACGGTAACATGCAGTGACTCCTCGATCCGATCGAGACGACAGACGACAGCGTGCCAGTTGAGTTTAAAATATTACTGATCGAGTGATGTCACGCTCGGGAAATATTAACGTCACCGATTGATCCACGGGTGGCTGCGATCACTGTCATCCCATCGATCCAGGTCCCGCGCGCACTGCACACGTTTTCAATCACGCGACCGTCTCTCGTCTGTCCAGCGACGTGCTTTTTTCCCTTCTCTCCCCCTCTCTCTCTCTCTTTCTCTCTTTCTCTCCTCGATCAAACGCAGACACCGGGCCGGTGTAACGTCGCGGAAAATTCGCTCGGTGCCTGGCCGGAAGAGTAATCCTTCCCCAGTCACGTGACAAATCGGCCCGAAGGAGACAGCTCGCCACGGCGATACGCGACAGCCGCCAAGATGCTGACCATGTCGACCTTGATGATGCCCACAACGATGACCACCATGACGAACCCGGGCCCGATACCCGCGCACAGCATGCCGCAGAAGATAGAACCGCCTAAGCTGACCGCAGCAGCAACGCTCACCCACACGCCAACACCGGCCAACAAATCAGGTACCCGCTTTATGCTACAGATTTATAGCTTTACACTATCATTCGGCCGCCGTTCTAAGATAAATTTAACCGGTACATTGTGCTGCCGAGTATGCTCCGTTGCCCCTGTCAATCCCTGAACGATATACGTCGGCCGAGGCTAAGATCCCCATGCTAAAATGCCACGCAACCGGTACCTCGGCCTGAGCTGTTTTAAATCGCTTAATGCCCATCGATCAAATAATTGTATTCGCGCGAAACGAGCCGTACGCCGGATAATGTTTCGACGCTGCTATCGATCCGATAAGGAAACTTGGACGGCTCTGTCGCGAGAACACCGGTGTGTTTGGAACGGTCAGTCTGTTGAAGAATTATTAATAATCCTTGGTTGGGTTTTAGTTAATCGGCTCAGTACTGTGTTAGAAATTACAATTCTGTAATGGATTAGATTTCTGGATTAGCCTTCTTGATGGATTAGTTTTTCTGTGATTAATCTACTTAGGGATGAATTTATCGAAGTTGGATTTTCGTTTTAACATTATTTATTGTGTATTACTTAAACGTATGATGGGATTTTTTAATTTTTGATTGAACAGTTGGATCGATGATTTTTTATTTATTATATCTTTGCTTGTATTTCTGTATCTCTGAAGAGATAAAATTATAATTGGAATTCTGATCAAGATTTTGCAATGTTCTTATCATTAGTACAGTGGATAAGCGAAATTTTGGATGATAGAGATCAGAGATGTATGGAATTGAGTCTGTTAATTCTTATATTATACTTTACGTTGTAAGTGAATGATGTTTTATAATTCCTTTGCCCTGTAAGTTTATGGTGTATTTGTTCGTCATTTGATGCACGTTCTTATCACTGTGTAAACAGAGTCGTCGAATTAATTTTGCAGTTTAGTAACTCTAGCAGACCTTGTGTTTGTGATGTCACGAGAATTTCTGTCGGCATATTGCTACGAGGCGAAAACGTACCAAATAAACTTCTCGTCTTCTTTAAACGTATTTATTTACCTTGATATGCTGTCTTGTGCCTCTTCCTGGTAGAGTATTGAAGGCTACGAATTCCGTCATTTTTATGCCATTCGATTTGGAGCGAGTTGTCACCTACAGAAACTATGGCAATTTTGTTTCCTGATTTCAGTACTTCACTAGCCATAAAATACGTATTACCTTCTTACGAATATTAAGCAAAAGTTTATTACTATTATTATTTATGATCTTCCTTTCATTGCTACCTCGGGTAACTTTATACTGTTACAGTATCTAAACGTCATACTCTATTTATTACTTCTTTGTCCTCCATTGTTTTCAAGCCCTAACATCCTAAATTCTCCTTCGTTGTCTCTCTTTTTGTCTCGTCTTCGTTCCTCTATTTATGTTCCAAAGTTCTGCCACTCCTTTCCTTTCGTTCTACTATTTCGTACTACTTTTCTTGCAAGTAGATAGGCATCGATTGATTTAAACGCAACTCGTCCACAAACCGTTTATTGTACCTATACCCACTGAACATATTTGCAAAAGTAAGAACACTGATCCCCACGAATTAACCCCTTAACTCATAGTTTTTTTGGCTTCCCTGTAAGAAGTGCAGTAACTGTCACGGTTGTAAGCATTAGGGGTTAATCGTCCCCATTACGAGTGTCGACTTTTCTCAATTCGCGTCCGTGACCGTTCGTTTTCACGCGTACCCATTCCCACTGAAAAATCAACGGCCAAGCAATTGTTTCTCGGTAATTACTCGGCTAATGAACATTTACCGAGAGCCTTGACGAAACGTTGAGGCTCAATTAAAAATTTATAACTCGGCCGCCGGCCTAACAAAGCCGTGGAAAAAAAGCTTGGCGTGCGTCCAGGACTTTGTAGCCGCTACTCGAACGACATTTCTGCCAGGATCTTTCTTCTAGCGAATATCCCCCTACATCATACTTTAACGTTCTGCGTATCGCCGTTCGAAACGTCGCGTTCTGTCGTATAAGTGGCCTTTATTGGGCACGATCACGAGCTTCTCATTTCGATGAGGGCAACTTTACTATTCCTTCGTGCTCCATCTTTGAGAAAGCAACGATCAGGTATGGTACCAAGTTGAGAACAGAATTTGTATCCATTTCGATATTCAAGTTCCAGTTGAGAGAATTGTTTAGAGAAAATCTTGACTCATTTTTTTCTGTTTGTGAAGTATGATGCCTCTTCGCTGTGGATTTACAGTTGCTCGTTGCGTGCTCATAGACTATGAGCACTATGGTTTCATTAAAGTTCTGTAATATAAATAAATGATTCTTCCATTAAGTACAAAGTTAGAAAGTGCAAACAGATTTTACTTGAGGTACTTATTAAAGATTGAAGTCTACTTTCTCAGGGTTCGATCTTACGAAGTATCACTTTCGGTTTTCAAAGTTTCATCTAAAGCCTCTTGGAAATACTCATGAAGTGTTCAAAACTGTCTAGCCTGTACATTCTAGAACTATCCTTAGAAACTATCTGAGAATTGCACCACATGCAATATACCTATACTTAGCAAGTATACTTTGATCGAAAGGATACAACGAAATGAAAGGAACGTTTCTCAATTTTAACTCCAAGAAGTGTTTCTACTCACCCTCTGATACTAAAGAAGCCATTAATAAGTAGATGACATTTTTTTCTGAAATTGTACATTTCGCTTAATAGAACCAGGTTCGATCTCAACAACTCTCATCTATTCATCATCCTGCCTCCAGCGACGATATGTTCGATAGGTTCGTCGCGAAAAACTGATTCGGTACAGGGACGCCAGCAACGCTCCCCGTTCTCGAGTAAACCGAAGCATGAAGTGGCTGAATCGCGATAGGGAGCCCTTAACTGCGCGTACTTAGCACGTAGCAACTGTAGCAGCGTTACAATGAAAACCGTTGTTACGAGTAGCGTTGTAGCCCGTGTACGCGAGGCTGTTCAGTTTCGAAACGGAGCTGGTGAGTGCGCTCTTATCGAACGTACAAGAACGCGCAAAAGTTCTAGACACAGCATTCCAAAGCGGAATTCAAAAAGTGCTCAAACGACTCTGTTGCCTACCCTACTCTGAAGTACATGTCCCTGGCGGTTCTTTTCTTCGACCGGTGTTTACTGTCGTGCCCGCTGTTCCAATTCTCTCGTTATTACTGTAAGTCGAGTGCAGCAATTTCGTCGATGCGATTACGAGAGTGCCTCTAATCGCAAATCACGTCCGTATTGATTTTACATCGGGGAGTTCGACTGACGTCTTCATTCTTTATTTGGTTAATGTTCCTTCGAGCTGCTGAGGATCTGAAGATTTATTTTGCGGATTTAGAATGTGGTAGGGGGATGATGAGAATTGATACGAAGGGGTCTTCTTGTGAGATGTCTTTAGGGATAGATGAGATTAAGATACCTAGCAACATGGGGAAGAATTTGTGAATGGTTTCTGTTAAACTATTTTGATTTTAATCGCATGATTCAGTATATAGTCTCATTTACTGAGATGACAGGGTTTATTGCATTATTATAATTTTAAAGATTGAATTGGGTAAAAGCTAACTTCAAAGTATAACATAACTGTTAACATTAAATACATTGCCAGAATTAAATTTTCCAATCTTATGGTTGTTAACCATCAACTATGGACTCTACATTTTAAATTATGAAGACTTTAGTTGAAACCTATTGATATTAAATACTTGTAAAATTGATACAATGTTAATTGTAACATAGAAACGACACGTGACGTATTTAGAACTTTCATTTTAACTCCATGTTAATAATTAAGGGTTAAATACTCTTCCAACAGTGAAATGAATTTTATGGTCGTTTCAAGGATTTAACAGTTTAAAACAATTTAAAAAACGTATATTTTTTCGAAAGTCGACACTATTTAATTTCTGTAATTTCCATTTGGAAAAATTGTAGACGTTTATGATTCATAGAATTATTCTTAAAATGATTCTTTTTTAACAGTACAATTATTTACTTCCAAACTATCAAGCAAGTATTTCATTCGAAGAATTACGTTCAAAGTAAAAAAACGAGATCCATGAAGACATGGTGTAAGATGCTCTAAAAACGTGCGGAAAAGGTCACAAGGTCCCTCTGAAGAGTGTCACGTAAACGAGTGTCTTGATATCCCAGGTAATTTGCTTCCATCCTCGCACTAAAGCTTCCATTCCACACTATCCAAAAGGTTAATCTATCTCATTCCCATCCCCTGCAGAACAATTACATCATTCTCCAAACACCTCGAAGACTTGAATCGCTTCTTAAATAACACGCTCGAAATCAATTTAAGCTCGGTATCGATTCCTCCCCTGAGTTCCATACACCGAGCCCCTATCGTCTTACAGAACAAAGAAAATTATAATACTTTCCATTACGTTGGCTCTCCAAATAAATAGAAACGCGATAGCAGCGAGCTCGAATGATGGATGGGGCGTCCGTCGATGTCAGCGAGGGCTCAACCGAAGAGCCCCCGTCGGAGGGGAAAAGTCAGTGCTAGAGCGTTGAGCGACGATGTTCGAAGGCATGTTTATCCACGTATGTGTAATCCAGAGCGCGGAATACGTGGAGCTGCCAATAGGGCAATCCCTAGCCGTGCACACTTAGCACGTACTAACTGTAGTTACTGTTACATCGCAAGTGTACGTGTCGTGGGAGCGTAACAAGGGCGCAAGTCCCGGCATCGTGCCACTTTGCCACGTATACTACCTGCGTGGCATGCACGTTAGCTACGTAGGCAAGTGGATGCATGGAATTTATCGAAGACCACCAGCCATCGCGGCATTCGGCCCCGTATCGGACTACGCCGCGAATCAATCCCGTTAATTACTTAACGATTAAATACTGGCCCCTCTTCGTGAACGAAATCGTCGAAACGCGAACTTGAAGCTTCGCCGCCTCCTTCGCCTGCCCCTTTTTCACCCCCATTCTGCGGTCTTTCATGCTCGAACGCGTTCGAGTACATACCCCTGTTCCGCTCACGCTACGAATACGTTCATTGCTTAGAGAACTGGAATTCCTTTTTATTCCACCTGCTGTTCCACCTGCCGAGGGCAAACAACTGGTTTGAGGTAACGAAGACGTAATGGGTATAAAGTTACTGTCCACGTGGCGAAATAGAACACTCAATTATGTAGAACTGGGGGAGTATTTGGTGGAGAAGGTAGAGCAGCTTCATTTTGAGAAAATTAATTCTGTTATCTGAAAAATTAATCCTACGTGGATTAGGTGGCGTAGAAGGTCAGGGAAGTGTAAACTACACCCTTCGTGCTTGTTACACATTTGATGGCATCCCTTTACATTTTTTAGGAACTTTATTACTGTTTGACGGGATAACTTAGATTCAGAGCATGTAATATGGCTGGTATAGAAAGTTTCTTTTCTTCTTTGGTATTTTAAGATTGTTTTTTGCTAGAGATTCGAGCTAAGTCTTGGTTAGGATGCTACCATTATTTGGGGTCACTATGACTTTATTATAAAAAGTGATTCAACACGTTCACCGCCACGTAATTTTTTCATATTTTCCATATTTATTCGTGCTAATACGTATTGATAACTATAAGAATGTCACATGATTTAATAATATACTCACTAGTTTACATAAACATCAGACTGTATTAATATTTCTTACAAGTTTAGAAATACTACAGTGTTTCTGTCGTATATGATTTAACAAAAATTGCAAGTCTAGTGCTACGTTTATATACTCATTTAATTTATAAAATGTAAGTCATAAATTTCATGGCAACTAAAAGACCTCAAATCTCCAGCTAAGAGTTAGCTTCCATTGGTTTCGTCGTTCTGAATACTCTTTTAACACATTCTTCTCTAGCATTCAGTAAGTTCTTCCTCACCATCTCAGTATTTGGAGCAAGTACTAGCGTGCTTATAGATACGACTCAGCTAAACAGTAAGTGCTCGTAAACCCTTTTACCTGCTAGGTGCATTATAATAGCGGAAAAAACGACCATTAGCGCGCGAAATTCGTTTAAATGCAATCCAAGGGACGTCGTAATCCGTAAATTGAATTGAGAGGAAGGTCGAGAACTTTTTCATTGTCTGGTGGCTCGATGTACTTGCGTGAAAATGCATCAGAGAACAGTGAGCAATCCAAGCAAGAATCTAGGTTGCATTTCTAGATGTGAAATTCTGTAATCCATTATAAACATAAGACAAAGTAAATGGTAATGGAATGTTTCAAGCAAAGGGAGAGCAGAAATGTTTTGAAAGACAGTCAGTGCGTAGACCGTTGATCGAGGTAAAATATTTAAGTGAACCCTGTAGTGCCCTGTACATATAACTACTAAGTGTAACTATAAGTTAAATTCAAAGCTGCCACGAGTTTTCATGCGGAATGAAATTGTTCAAAAAATTGTGTCCTTGAACAAACTCTTCCAAACTGTAAGAACGTATTCTATTATTTATACACAAAGTAGTTTGTACAATATTATAAGTGTAGTGTGGCATTAACGATCCTAGCGATGTACCACTGACTATGGTTCTTAAAGTCTGCAACGAAATCAATAGAGAACAGTTTCCTTCAGTGAACGGTCATTTCATTGGTTCCTGGAACGAAACTCGAATGAGTCTATAACCTTACTGGTCTTATGCTAAATAAAATGTTCAATGCTATTTAGATATTTGTATCATTAAGAACTAGTAACATTCAAAGTGAATTAAAAAAATATATAAATAATAGATACGAGAGTGTCTGATGGTAGATATTTTAGTAAATAACTTTGTTAGGATTTGGAATTATTTATGTGTGACATTCTGAAGTTCTTGATTGAAACAAGATGAGGAAATCGAGTTTGAAAATATTAGAAATAAAATCAAGAAAAGAGGATTGCTTTAATTTTTACTTAAATTTAAAATTTTACTAGATATCACGAGAATAGGTACACATGACGTTAAAGTGGTTAAGCGACGCTTAACTGAAGTAGGTCTAGAAGGTCAGGTGGTATCAAAACGGCCGTTAAGTGAACACCTTTGCTCAAACAAAAATGATGAAACTGGGTTAAAGCAGCATCGAAGTGGTCCATTGTAAGCTGACGAGTTCAAATTTGAAGTTTATGAGAACAAGTAATCGTACAACTTGTACAACGACGTTCTATTGAATAAACGTCATGTCACGCTTTGCTAACGATCTCACGATCATGTTACAGTATTTGTCAACTATTATGTTAGAGAAAATGGTTTCAAATTGCTTCAAAGCTAATCATGCTGATAAGTTGATACAAGAAGCTTTGTCGCCAATTATATCTACGTGATAGATTAAAATAGTATTTAAAACAGTGTAATGATGATATATTTATGAATAGAATGATATCTGTAACAGACTTTATGAGAAAGTGCTAAAGACTCTTGTTAAGTGAGTAGAGGGAGCGTATTAATGGAATGTCTAACGCAAAGCTGTGATTGTAATCGAGTTACCATGGAACTACATTGACCGCGAAGTATGCAAATCTTGGCTTAACAATAAGGGATTATTGTGGAAGCACCACTGGGAGAGATTTGGAATGCTATTGAATAGGTTTATCTAGATAAATCACAAGCACCCTTTCTGTGCAATATTCTAATTAAAGAAGTAAAGTAGATTCTGATAGATCCAAAATCTAGGAAAGTGCAATTCTTTCTATTGCAATTTGTAAATGTATTTTTATAATCTACTAATGCACATGCAAAATATTGTAATTTTAAACATACCTATCAAATTCTGTTTTGTTATTATTAAAACAATTTTAATGATTTTTTAAAATAAGAAATTAACTAACTATGTGGTTTCCTGTTTGTGGTTATTATTATTTCAAGCAACACGATATTTTCCACATTTCCAAGCAACTCAATAAAAATACCACACGTATGTCAAATGATGAATTATTTTCATTTCCAATCAAATTTTTCCAGATTTAATTCTCCGAATAGCAAAACATATTTTGTATTGATTCGTCAAATATACGATACACTTAAATATAATATTCAAAAAGTGTACAAGGTAGACTTGTACCATGCAAAACTCTCCATGCTCACGTAATTGAAACTTATTTAGAGACCTATACAATTACCCGAGTCACCCTTCACAAAACAATGATTTCACACTTGAAAAATTCAGTGTCCCTAATTTCTGGAACATCAGAAAACGAGTGTTCGAAGATCACCGACGAGACGAAGGGCAAAACGAAAGAGCCAGCAATTTTCGAAAATAGAACAGAAGTCGACAATGGCTGCGCCGACGGGAAAGAGGCCGACGACGAAAGCGGAGGCGATGGATGGCTTTAGCTTCGGTTTCCTGACGAGGTTACCGAAGTTTCGTCCGCAGATTCAATTTTAGTTGGCGCGCCAACCCGCGCCACCACCATTCGCGCCGCTGAATGCCACGTAGGTACCTTGCAGGGGTGGTTACCAGCCCATCTTTCTATATTCACCCTTCCACTGCCGCCACCCACCCGTCCGTCGCCGGCCTCTTGCCAACGAGCTGCTTCGAGGCCACTTTATTCAGCTCCTATTAAGTTTTCGCGTTTTCCGCGCCTTCCACCTGATTGCGGCTTGTTTCAATCTCTTTCTCTTTCACGCGCCATAGACAACGGCCCTTTGCGAGGGGGAGGCGAATTTATCGAAGCAGCTCGTCGCCCCGAACGGGGGGACCATTCTTCACCGACGTCCGCGTACACATTCGAATTTGATTATAAAATAATCAGGCCGCTGGCCAGTGTGTAAGTAACGCCGAACGTTGAGCGTTGATCGCGGTAAATGTCTGCTATATTATACCATAATAACGGTTAGCGTTGTTACGTTCCACGGACAATTGCTGGTATTAATTGGTATAAAGTCCGGACACGAGGCTGAATCGATGCATCGACTCGGATATTATTTTCGTCTCGCACGAGTTATTTTCGCGCAAATTAAACATTGCGCGTTCTCGCATTCCTCGGCAGATTTTTTAATTCATTTTACGCCGTGCCGAATAATTCGGAGGAAATTCTAGCATTGAAGGTAATCATTTCGGGTGATGAGTTCGGAGCCGTCTATTTTCGGCACTTGAGCAATTGGATATTGTTTTTGACTGGTTTGTGGGTGAAAATATCGTACACTGATTGGATCGAGTTCCGTGAAGTTTCTATCAGTCGTTTCATTTCTAAGATAAATTAGAAAATTAATGAACTGGGTAATATGTTGATAGTGATAGTACTCCCTTTTGTTAATTTGAAATATGAACATTGGCTAGTTCTGTCATTTTTTAGATTTGAGTACGAAATTGAAATAATTAACATTAACAAGAATAACATTCACAGAATCATATTTCTGTATTCTTAGTGATATAACTGATGATTATTATTTCTAATAGAGGCAGCGGGTATTTCAATTTATATTAGAAATTAATTGATTTCAGAGCTTTTAATTAATAGATGCAAGTACGAGTGAAACAATTTGTAAAAGGGTAATGTTATTTTATAATAGGTGAATGTTATTTGGAATATCTTACGCGTAGTTATATTTTTCTTAAAAACGTGTTTTGCATACATCACGTTTGCAGTATTCAGGAAAGAAAAATATGCGGGTTTATAAACAAAACTGACGCCGTTTTGGACAGAACGATTGAACGTCATTCATATTCTATTGCGCCATTATTGATTCAGATATTCAAAAACAGCTGCACTCCAACCACACGACATAAAATGAATTATACTTTTACTGACTGATAAATATTTAGAAACTATTGCATTGATCAGGGAGCCGGAGAAAAAGGGACTGACCTTGCACGTTATCACGATGGTATCTAAAAATATCACGGCTACGTCCTACTGAGCTATAGTCACAAGTGATTGTCAATATCCGTGTATCGCGAAGCACATACTTAGCACGTGCACAAGAAACTCCTTGGCAAGGAAAACAAAATTGCAATATGTTCCACAAAGTTTTCTTAATAGAATGGTTGTTTTATTACACAAAGTTTCATGTATTTTAAAAGAATTCGTTTAGTATCAAGAAATAAATACATGCCACAGTACTCCATAAACAGAAAAGTTTCATGTTTTCTACTAAATAATAGATTTTAAATAATAATATTTCATTGATTAATGGAATTGATTTAAAATAAATAAGCTGTCGGAAAGCAATTTATTACAATAACTCTTAATGCTTCTAAAATGTATTAAATGATACAACACTTACCTAAACAAGAAATTTGAATATATTGTTACCACGAATAATTCGTGTAAGTAATAATATAATTTTAAATAAAGGAAAAAAAATAAAAATCGTTTACACAAAGTGGCACAATCTAATACTTCAATAATAATTCTCATTGGCTTCTTCTACAGTGTTGGTCGCAGCTTTGACTCATACTACTTGTTTTCTTCTAATATTGACTTACACTCGACCTAGTTGTAATGAAGTAAACTCTTTTTTCATTAAATAAGTATGACAATGTCACAGTAGAACTAGAAAAGGGATTCATAAAATTACGTAGAACAAAATGTGGTGGGAAGTTAGAAAAGTCGGTAGTTTCCATGAGACGCAACGCTTAAGTTGTTTTACAGATGAACGAGCAGGGTGAGCTCCGCTCTCAAACATATTGTCAGTGGTCTTCCGATGTCTAAAGGATGAATCCGATCAGTACGACATTCTTGAGAGGAAAAAGAATAAGTCGACAAAAATACTATTGTCACCTCTTTTATTGCTCGCAATGACATTTCCAATTATTATAAATGTTCACTGTGTGTCGCAAAGTGTCTTTGTAACTGAATACGAAAATATTTCTACCCTTTTAATCTCCTGATTGGACTGCACATAAATACAGTGAATATAAGTTTTTGTCTTTTCTACTACATATACCAACTTCTGTCATTCGAAGTACATAGACTAAGCAAGATATTAATAATTAAAAATTTGTATCTTTTTTTGATACATATGTTGCTGCATAAATTGATATAAAAGATCATGTAAGTCACTCTGTCTAAACTAGTATATATTCCTATATAAAAACTACACATTAATTTCTTGACACAAATTCATTACTTTCCATTAACAATAAAGAGGGAGTAAAAGTAACCATTATCATAAACAGCGAAGGTTTCCCTCAACTGAATAATTCACGAAATTACATGAAAGGATAATCCAGATGAATCGCAATAAATCTGTCGATGGCATGGAATCGCATTGAAAAAGTAAAACCTATTCGCAGCTAATTAACGATACACCGGTGTTTCCGGGGGAGCGTCGCAAACGAATTGTAATCCCGTTGCAAAATTGATTATCCGACATGTTCCATGGAGACCAGGAAACGCAGCTATACAGGGTACAGTAGTCACTTCGGGAACAACATTTACCGAGCGGCGTAACGACTGATCCGTCTATTCCCAGTGGCAACGAAAACTCGTAAAACGGTACTTGGAAATTCGCTGCGCCAAGTTAAACTTGATGGAGACGAAGGGGTATGGCTGGCAGCGGTGTTGCTACCCCCCAGTCGAATAGGTTTCGGTATAGCCGAGACCCAGAGGACTGAATGGCTGTCGGTGCAGTCCACCTCGACGGGGTTGCGACGCCAGAACCGTAGCCATACCTGTCGTGACCGAGGAAGTGACCCGAGAGGGAACGAAGAGCCTCATACCGTGGATGAAATGATATTGTTTTGGCTGAGAACGAGCCCTCGGTCTCAGCTTAGGGGCCATTCCGGTGGTAAAAACCCAGCGTAGAAATATCAAGCAGTCACGTACATTCCTCCCCCGTTGCTCTTTCGAACGCGCAGCGTACGGTGCATAACGGGGAACATTCAGGTTCGAAATGGAGGAAGACAAAAGGGGACGGCGACGCGTCGATAGCGCAGAGGAAGCCCTCAAATATTGTCGCGGGCAGAAATATTCGACGATACCTATGGATACTGTGCTCGGTGGGAGGATACAAGGACAGCGGGTGGCTGTCGGCGTCGCCAAGATACATCGAAGGAACGAGCCATCGCGGAAGTGGACGACGCACGAGGTCTTCCTTGAATTCCTCTCTGTCCTCCTCTATCCGGCCGCGCAGGGCGAGGTCTCATGGATTACACGTGGAAAACCGCATGGATTTGCGTGCAGTTGGCCGGCTGCCTTCACTGCCGGAGCAAAATCTGACCCCCTTTTCGACGACGGATAAATCTAAAATTTGGCATGAGAAAGACTCAGCCGTGAAAGACGGTTTGCAAGAAAAAGTCTCATGGTTAGACTACGATCGACATCAGACACGAGGATCCCCTTTCAGCGAAAAAATGCCTGGTGAGTGTGCTCCCGCGAGCGATCCTTTCCTCTCTTTCTTCTTCTCCTCCTCCGATAAGAGATAATGGAACCTTCTTGCGCATTGTGCGCCTTCCGAGGGAGGATGAATCGCGTGCTCAGCACGAAACACTCGAATCCTATATTCTAATCTATCATACGAGTAATCGTGGATTCATCGTTCTGATCTTGTGGACGTGTGTTCATTTTTTAATATTTCTTTCGTAAAGTGCTGCGATAAAAGTTTTGAAAAATAAGAGAAGTTGGAAAAGTTAAATAATTTGTACCGTGAGAATTTGATAGATATTGCTTTAAAAACTACCGCGCATTAAAGTATGCAAATTGATGCAAGAAAAGATAACAGCGAAGTGCCGTTTCAAGTCCAATATTTTTCTACCTATAAGCACGGAGAGAGCTTTCCCGTCATATATAAATTTAAATTAAAATTACTCCGTCGCAGAAAGGCAAATATTTGTCGTGGAATTTTTCTCATGACCAACTCGGAACTTTACACTCTACAGCCCAGAGTTTTAACACGTTACTATCAGTTAACCATGACACCAACGAAAGGACCTGTGATTTCCCCTGGCAAACCTTTTCGCAAATTCCTTCATACGTATTAACCCTTCGAGGATGTGGTCTGTGCACTCTACTAACTTTCAGTTTTTCATATGTCAACATCGAATACACGTAGCATCACGCCACAGTTCTAGTCAAGTGAATTTCTTTCAATGCTCTTTCAGTAATTACAAAATACGTTTATACTATCTAAATTAAAAATCGCAAGTCAAAGTGCTCATTTCTTGAAGGATTAACACTTAAGGGATTTATCCAGATTAATTTGTATATATTTTGAACTGTGTGCCACAGTCATAAATTTCTGAAGCAATATGCAATTCACAAAAATGATAATAATGTATGCACACATTTTTTAAAAAATTCTATTCAGCATTACTCGAGAAAAAAATAACCACTCATTCTGATTGCTTTGATAGTTCTAGCGTTAAACTATTCTTAATGCATGAATATCAGTAGTACTCTAGTCACTCTTTTTTCCTCACCATTTTTTAACAAAATAACCCAGTCTTCAGCAGTGATTCAACTCATGAGTCACCCCCTTTCGCACTTCTTTCACCCGACCACTAACACGTGCCTATTCTCGACGACGTTACACACGAGTTATGACTGGATACGTGAGTCCCTTTTTATGTTTCTCTCGGTTAATGCTAGCTGCTTGGACGGTAGCAGGTGTCAAACGGGTACAGCGGCTGTTGGTGTGTGTCAATTGCTTGGCTGGCTGACTGGCTGACTGGGCGAGCTGTCTGTGTACGGGTTGACTAGCTGACTAGAACACACCCTCCGTACATCTAGCTATAAAGCAGCAGCTGTAAGCCGGATGCGGAATTCGTGTTCGCTGACTGGGTCGAGTTCTCGCGTCTCAAGATGCACGATCCACCGTAAATCGTTTCATTCGGCGCGCCGTCGAAGTCTACTACCGTACTGACCAAGTGATATACAACAATAATACCGTCGTGGAGTCCTGATTTATAAACCACGGCGAATCCCCTGAATTCCTGATCTCTTATCGTTCTTTGAAACGTTAGAAACGGAGCTGTTACGAGCGCTTCCGTGAAGTTCCTTGGATCGCGTTTCGTTCGATCGAGAGTTTTGGTTCTGATGGGAATAACATTAAACCGAGAAAGGGGTACTCGTTGAGGGTTTTTTAGAATTCATGTGTTGCAAATTGAAATGTGAAATGCGATATGTGTAGATACGTATCAATCAAGCAATTGTAATTGATATAATTTATTCCATTTACTGCAAATAGGAAATAGATTGATAATTGTTGGTCGTCGAGCAGATAACTATTCATTGTGGGGGGATCAATTGCTCTGACAATGAGCGTCCTTTAGGAATAATAATCCAATTTGCTTAGTTTAATAATAAAAGCTTCTCATTGAGATGCTATGCCGACATGGTAATAGGATTTTAATTGCGCTAATAATAATATTTTTCAATTTTTGGAACAGTATATTGTTAACATTGCTTCACTTGACGAGCAATTACTCGATTCACAATTGCATCAATAAGTATGTAATAAATGAATCAGTATTGGTTGCTTGCTCATTAATTAGTATTTTGAATTCGTAATGTGCTGACGATTAATCAGAAAACTTACTTTTAATTATAATCAAATTCAATGAACTGCAATATTTGTTAATGGAAACATTGGTTTGAAAACATTAGGTTTGTAATTTCATTTGGTCGTGGTGTAATGGAAATTAATATTTAACACGCTGTGTGCCTGCGTCGTGTATATAAATCAATTTTTGCTTCACTAGTCTCATGTTGTCTATCTGATGTTTCGTACTTGAAATAACTGTGTTACGAGTAGACTTTCGGATGCTTTTATACATAGAACGATTTCTATTATGGGTTTGAAAAGTTATTTCTAGCGTGAAATTCTTCTTCGACAGTACGTCGTGTGGCACGCGAGGGTTGTTTGAAGAGACAGCTCTCCCGCTTTTAAAGCTCATTACTCCTGCGTTCAAATTTGCGGTCATTAGGCATGTCCACGTGCCAGATACTTCATTCTCGTTACTATCAATACAATTTGTAGTCTGAAGAAAATGCGTCCTAATTGTAGTAATATTGTTCATGTTACTGTATTAAAAAACAGTAGTTTAGCCACACAAATGAAACAGTTTTATTAAGTTACAATTGTTAATTGCTAAAATCAGTATTTACGACCTCTACAAACTTCACTGCGTTGCTAAGAAATACTTAAAAGTGATGGAAATTGTAACCATTTCGAAACATTCATCATATTATCATTGAATTAAAATTATAGGTATTGATTTCTCATTGTCGTTGGTACTCAAAATTGGATATACATATTTCTTTAACTAGCAGTTTTGTTATATTTCGCAATTAAAATAAGCATCCAACAAGCTCTCATTTTGACCCACCGACTTCCACACACGATTAATTTTTACCATATCAAAGTAGAATTGATTAGAAACCTTAGTACAATTTTAATCGAATATAAATAATTTAAAATTTTCAAATTTTCAAACTTCAATTTAAAATTTTCGAATTTTCAAATTTTCAAACTTCAATCTCAAATTTTCAGTCTTTTCGCATGTCTGTTTCTATTTCTGGTTTCCCATTCCTGTAATTTTGTATTTTAATTTTCAGCAATTCCACGTGATTTCTGATATGTTAATGGCCATCAGAGCCTTCTGTTCATTATTCCTCTTCCTATTGCATACTTCCATGATAATTAACTCCCTCTACGCACGCTATCTTCCTCCCTCTTAAACACATTAACTGTTTACACCTATCATTACTGTCAAATTATTCATACACGTATCCTTTTCCTGCTCGAAACTGATAGCAGTGAACAAGATAGCATAATATAACCCAAACGAAAATCCTCGTTCCTCCTCGCGTTGTTGGCACTCTGAACCAAAAATTTCGTTGACTTTCACGTCAGTCAACTTATTAGTGGGAATACGAGTACAGTAAACAGTAGGTTCCATCCCGTCTAGTCGGTGTACTCTTATCACGTCAATGTCCCATCGGTTTTGTCGCATCCGCGACGCTCGCAGCCTATTAACGTAGCTTTCTTTAGGAAAAAAGCTTGTATCGTCGGCAAGCACCGAGTACAATATGGAGGATCGCAACAGGCGACGGATATTATATTCGCTGTAGCAACAGCCAAAGTGGTTGCTCGCATTAAGTGCTTTTCACGCTTGTGGATTTAAGAGAGCGGGTAGCGGTAGGCTGATCAATATGCTAATATTTTGATGCTTCCACTCCGCTTCGAGAATTGAATTACGCTCAACGAACGAAGATAGATGGAGAATACGGGAAGAGGGTAGCGGGATGAAAAGGGGCTGAAATAGGATGAGATAGAACAGTTCTACGTTCGAAGACGAGTATTACACAAAATACCACTTTCCCTGGCGGTGCGCGCGTAGAACGTTTCAGAAACATGAAAAGGCCCAAATGAATTCGTACACGTTATCGCTAATGATAGTGGCGGGATGAATCCAGGGCATTGCCAATAGCTAACGCGCCTCGTAGAGGAACAGGTACAGTGACTGGTAACCATTTTCAGATTCTCGCGAATAAAGAAATTGCAAATGAAGCTATAACATTTTACAACTGTTAAAGCTTGAACGTTTATTCATAGTTGCATTTAAATTCTACAATAATATTAAACCCAAGAAATGCATTGTCACTAGCTAATATTTTTCGAGAGGAGAGAGTACTGCTGTCAGTAACAGTCATCAAAGAAAAATAAAATTGCAAATAACAGAAAAGTTTCCTATAATTTGAAACAATTACGACTTCATGTATCAGAAAATGTAAAGATACTGTTAAAGTCATTGGTAAAATGTGTAGTTATATTTTCGTCGAAAAAATATATGCAGAGTCTTACCTTTCATTTATTTATGAAATCCTAGACAGATATTGATATTATGTATAAAGGATTGGGAGACTACTCGTTCACACCGCTCAATAACGAAGCTGCAGACCAGATTGGGATTGTAATTATTAATCAGCGAGATAATAGGGATTACAATAAAATATTATTTATATGTGAAGTATTAGCTATTGCTCATACCGCGAAATACAATTTTAAGCGCTTCAAGAGGATTCGATTATTAAAGTCGTTCGCGGGGCTCAGTATTAAAGATACAAGTGTTCCTCTTAAATCTTTAAATGTATATCCAAAGTTGGTGGAATTCGCGGTTGAAGTACGACTAACAATAAAATTAGTTGCAACAGGGCTTTTAGTTTCGCAAATTCCACAGATCTAATACCGTCGAATGTTGGATTAAAGTGGCTTTTACATCTTTAACAGCGCGTTTTGAAAACGGATCGCAGTTTTTTGCACGTTTTGTCGAAACGGATTGTTTTTATCTGATTCACGTATTCGACGTAAACGGCAGCCACGGTCTGTCGAATCCTCGATAGGTTAACGAAGGAAGCTTGTTTGCGTATTTGTTACCCTCTTCGGGAAAGGGTGCTATCTTAATGCTACGTCATGCAGTTCCAACCCTGTGAAACGTTACTCTTCACCCTCCTCCGCGCGTATAATAATCTCCTCTATATTCGCGCACTTTTTCGTCACGACTCTGTCAAGAAACTTCCTTCGGCTCTGCCAGTCTTGATATCTCTATTTTGGTGCCTAAAAGGGTGATAACTGAATTCTGATAATACCTTTATTCATGATACTTGGGAAATAATTCAAATAGATAATGTGAATGTGAATAAAAGTAGAAAAGTTTTATGTATACTTCAAATATGTCAAACTATATAAACTAATATAAAAAATCAAAACTATCTACAACGCTTATAATTTGTTATATTATTAAACCTTGTCATACTAAAGTGTAGTTACCTCAAATACATTTTTCCTGGAATTAAAAACCTTAAAATTTGTAAATTAAGTATTTGAAAATGTGAGAGACCTAAAAAACTTTTGTCACACCTAGTACTATAAGAGTTAAGATATTTTAGCTAATCATTTTTTCTAAATTTCAAATGTAACATTAACTTAATCAATAAATTAATAAACTTTTTGAACAAACTAAAATGGAAACGGAAC
Organism: Calliopsis andreniformis; assembly: GCF_051401765.1. Classification (NCBI taxonomy): domain Eukaryota; kingdom Metazoa; phylum Arthropoda; class Insecta; order Hymenoptera; family Andrenidae; genus Calliopsis; species Calliopsis andreniformis. The sequence continues at coordinate 8,137,868 of NC_135073.1, read as the reverse complement.
GCAATGTGACTAAATTCGAGTAACACGAACACAAAGTGGCGAAGTTTCGTGGTAAGCCTATTCACAGGAATGAATTTCGCAGAGGTCGGTGATTAGATAGGTTCCCATATCCCGAAGGTGGTAATAATGTAACTGGATACTCCAAGATAATTCCGATAGAGATCTACTTATCGGAAGAGTACTGTTCAGAGAAAGAGGGTGAAGTTAAGGAGATAGGGGTAGGAAAGCAGGGGGTAGGTGGTGGAACTGAAACAAGGGATATCAGCCGCGCGTCGTGTTCCTAGCCAGATATCTTCTGGTTTCCGTAAAGCTGCGGGATGTCGCCGTGAAAGATAACTCTCACTATGAAAAGCCCTCAGTCACCACTTAACCTCCTCAGTCGGGATTTTTTATTCGCGTTGCCACTTGTCTTTGAATTCGCCCATACGAATATCACTAGTGGTTAATTAAGAGAGAATCAATATGTAATTGTATATAATTGGGAGTATGGTATTCATCATACTACATATTTTCTAGAGTCTCCTTCTAATTTTTAAGCTGATCCAAAAATGCTTGATCATATTTTAAAACTATAGCGTCAACAAATATGGAAACAAATAAGCGATAGGCAAAGAAGGAATTCGTATCTTCGTGTTATATTTTCTTATTCTTAAATTTGTATTAACAAAGGGATTTAAAGTGACTCAAGATTTAATAATATCATAAGGGTTGCGATTACAATGTACCTTTTTTTATAAATTCACGATTAACTGAGAAGTTCATAGCAAGGGGCACGTTTTTAGACTTACTGATGCATTGATACATCTCTTTTCTCTTGTCTGAAATGTACGTGGGTAATCTCACTTAAGCAGAATTCGTTCGTTCTAAATAATTTGGAGAACTGTAAGAACTTCTATAATGGCATCGTAGAAAGATAAATCAATACCTACCACAAAGGTACATTTCCAGTTCTTATCTCCCCACAATCAACAAAATGGATCACTCAATATAAATCGCTAAAAAAAAATCCACGCAGAATAAATCTACTATTAAACTAAATTAAAGTCTTCAGTGAATTGAAAAGAAGGAAAAGACCATTAAAAGACCCCGCCACCACAAATTTCACTGTGAACTCCAATCACGGTAACATTGTTAAATACACCTTCGACCATTGACATTTTTTACAGCTTCCTGGTAGGACGCAAGCTTACAACCAAATGACACGAGCAGACCGAACCTGAATCGCCAACGATCACAACGGTCCCTCGGGTCCGAGTATCGTGCAACTAACGGGAAATTGCGCGAAGTAAGAATCGAACCTAGCTATTTCGCAATAACGACCGCCAGTGGAGGTAACTCGTTGCACGCTAAACGCTACCCTCAAGACGTACAGTTAAAAAATGACTCGTCTGGCGAACTGATAGTTTGCAGCCCGTCATTTCGTGACGGTTAGATCGGTCAACGTAATCCAAACGCATCATTTCATTCCCGCCAATTCGTATATTTTACGAGGCTTCCTGTTAGTGGGTGGCAGCGATAAAATCTCTGCCCCGGTCAGTTCGTCCGGTTAAAACGGCGCTTTCGTCAGCCTACGTTATATCTCTGGGATCGCTGAAAAAGAACCGCGGTCGATTTCGGGAAATCTAAAAATGCCGTCCCCGAATTGGGCTTGGTGCGACGTACGTGACGCGGACCGATCGTACTAGCGAGATTGCAGGCGAGGTCAGTAAGCGAAGCCAATCAGATTTACGAGCCGGGACATATCATGATCGCCTTTACGACAATTAGTCACCGTCACCCTCTTTCCACTTGTCGCACCGTACAGACACACGGGCGCACACATTCGCGCGGTGTCTGTTGATAATGGAAAAGAGGTGAAACCGTCGTAAAAATGGAATTCGAACCAACCATCAGCCAAATCCCATCGTACGACGTTGGCTTTGAAGTTCTAGTTATAGCCACGCCCTAATTTATATTGATTAGGTGGCGGCCACTGTGAAAGCCAGTTCCAAGTACAATCGCTATCCACTGTACGATCAAGTTAAAGAACGTATTCGGTACGTGTATCTCCTTTGCCCAAGGTATCCGGGGGATAGCGATTGGATGTTACGGATCGATGATTCGGGACGACCGGAGCATGTCGAATTTACTCGGATCGTAGGTCAGCATTTCGTTGGGAAATAAGAATGTAGTTGCCGGAATGGACGCGTTGTAACTGACGGTTTCGTGAGAAAATTTGTATCCTTTCGTTGCTGACAAATTTCGTACACGACATGATTTAAAGGGAAATGCCTCTACCTCTTTCAGTCGATTATATAGAACGAGGAATGAAGATGTTCACGTGACGTGTTTGTTCGACGAATTAGGAGGGCGTGAAGCGTTACCTGCCGTCGGAAGTTTCATAGACCTTTCGCAATTGACCGTTCATCGTGGGCTCGTGAAACTGCTATAAAATGCGGTTTAATTGGCAGCGGGTTAGGGGTGGTAATAGGCGTTGTGATCGGTCCGAAAAACGCTGGCGTTCTCCCTTTCCCTCTCGCTCAATTGCCGTCGCGTAAAAACGAGCGGTGTATTAACAAATCCACTGACTTGAATGGGTAATCATCTTTTTTTTTTTTTTTTTTTCTCGAGAGGAAAACATCGGTCGCGTTATTCACGCATGCGCCAGCCGATATCTCTCTCGGTTGAGCCACCCGCATTTTGCGATCCGCCGTTCACCATAGACGGATGAATTCCCATGCGTTTTTGCTCTGACCAACTCGGACGAACCGACCAGCCATCCAGCAGCTCTGGAATAGTGGGTGACGGGCGAGGTGGGAGTAGGGTGGTAGGATAGTGAGCCGGGATCGATGGAGATAATGCCCATTACCCTTAATACGAACTCGCTCTTCTTCCATCTCTTCCTCCCTTCACCTTTAACCCCTCGTCGGGTCTCTCCTTCACTCGAGCCATTCCATTCTCGAGGCTCTTCGCAATCTGTAACCGATGCTTTTTATCGTCTCCACTGACTCGATTCGAGAACTCCGCATTCTCGTCGTTATCATCATTGATCAAAATTTTGAAATCCCGCGCGAGGTATACTGCCACTTCCACAACGTCCGTGTAACTTGTACAAAGAGCGCCCATTCTTGAGCTAGATCGCACCTCCATAAATTACGGGCCGATGGGCGCGAGGAAACCACGTTCAATTCACGTATTTTTCATTATCTGACATTAGGGTTCATACCACTACCCTTTTTAGCTGTTTGTGCAAGTTTGAGTTACACGTATCGTTGTGAAAGTGAGCTGTGATAAATCCTGATATTCAAATCTTGTTGAGGATTGAATGTCAAATTCACCAATATTATCTTTTGTCTTCAGTATGGAGCTGAAACCAAATAGTTCTATGTAAAAATAATTCTTTGGTGTTTATCACATTTTGTGTTAGTAGAGTTGAACGTTATGCTAACTTTTTAGGGAACCTTTGCCAGTTTGTAGTACTCCTAAAGCTGAAGACATCAGTACTTTCGTTGAGGAACATATAACTTGTTTACGTGATAGTGAAAACACTGTTCCTTCATATGCCGTATTTCATTAAAAATTTGAAAATTTGAATATTTTAACGCTTTAATATTCGAGTATTTCAAAATTTTAAACTTTAAAGCTTTTAAAATTTAAAAATTTGTAAACTTGCGTAGTTGAGCAATTGAATATTTGAATATTTTAAAATCTTCAATCTGTTAAATCCTTTAGGAAAGTCCCCCTAATTCTAAACAGAAATGCATAATACGGAATAAAGTAACTGAATAATAAAAATTACTTGTAATAGACGTATTTTGTTCCATGTTTCGGTCGCTAAAAAATGATTGCAAGTAAAATAAGGACAGGATTGTCCTACAACATTACTGTACACCCATGATAGGTACACTTAGACAATTTATAGGGCATAACTAAGGGTATATCGTTCATTTAATTAACCACAGTTGCCAGTAGGTGTAATGAGACTGTAATGGAGAAGAGCATTCAAGCTTAGAAGTGCTCAGGATCCAAATGGCTGACTACAAATTCAATTCTTCGAATCTTGAGATTCACTTGAAAGTTCAGTCACTTAGTGGTAGTTCGTACGACGTTCATCTCTCTGTTTCACTGAATTTATTTTCCCCCAGCCGCATTAGAGAGCAATTTTTCGCGAACGCGCGATCATCGATACGGAAGAAATTCATTGTTCGCGTGGCGAACGTAGCTATACGAGTGTGTACTTATCTGAAGTGGAGCTGCAACGAGTTTCCCCGTGAAGGGCTACTCTCTTGTGACTCCACGCGGGACAAGTCCTTCGTTACTGATTTAATTGCTTCGCTTACCTTTAGAAAACGCAGGCCGTGCTAGAGAAACAAAACAAATCGTGCTGGATGTACCGTCGTCGTGGCAGCGAGTTGTGTGGGCGCGCTAACCTGTTGAGTGTATTCGCGTAGGTGGTGAGTAGTGGATACGTGGTCGCGCGAAAGTCTGGGGATGAAGTTTCTCGAGGAAATACACGCGAGACTTCATGCTCGTGAGAATTGTAACGCGAACAATGGAGAATGCATCTGAACGACTACGTAGAACATTAATACGCCTGTATCGCGATGCAAAAGTTTCGAAAGATTTCACAAATGGAACGATGATTTCGTCACCAGTGATCAATTCATCATCTCTTAATGCGAGCCATATTTCCGTATCTTTATTGACATGATTTTACTTCTTTGTGCTTATGTAAAAGCACAATTTCAATTCAGTTTGGTCAATTTTTAAATTAAATCATTCTCATAATTATTTATGCATATGATAAAAGTATCGACAAGTCTGGGCAATTTTTCTTGCAATAAAAATTTACATTCACGTGCAAGTTATATTTATTTGCAATTTTAAACTCATTGTTAACATTAAATGGTTGCAGAACGTTAAAACCGATGATTATTAAAAATAAAATGTTTATTTCAAAAACTCTTCAATATTTATTTATCTGTTTCCTTATAGAAATTAATATTCACGTTTTTCAAAAACTGCATGGTATTGATGTTTTAGGAAGCATTGAAAAATACGAATTACATGCTCGTTATAAATAGTCAGAAGCTTTAAAATACTAATTTAAATTACCCCTGATACCAAAGTATCGATTATAATGATATGAGGTAAGTGTATTTATATATTTAGTACGTATATATAGATATTTAGGATGTTTTTGTACACGTATAGTAAACTGGAAGGGTACACGTATAGTAACTGGATCCATTGGCTTGGAATAATCGTGTCTGAGGTTTTGATACAAATGTTAATACATGATTGCGTTCTAGTTACTACATATGCTACACATGTCCACTCCTGGATCCTCGAAACAATATTCAGACCATAATATATTTCTAAAACTGGCACTGAAAATTTTAATAATTCATAGAATAAGTAATTACTTTACAACTGTCACATACCACCTCAATTGTCTAGTTTGGATATTCCTCAGAATTCATCTTTCAATTAACGAAATAATTAACTCATAATACTGTATCTACCCTACAATACTCTTTTCACAGCTTAAAGAGAAAGTTGTTGTAAGTAAAGTATTCCTTACAAAGGAATTTGCTTCATGTTTCTAAATAACTCTGAAATTTTCATTCTTCCACACTTCTGTACATGTTATATTGTTTAAATTTCGCAGAATTTTCAAACTTTACGCATGCGCAGATTTTCAAACAGCTTCTTCAACAAAATTATTACATAATAAGATATACATATTCATGTCATGCATGTAGTCTTGATAGTATTAGACTGCTTAATATTTTATTCATACCATAACTATAGAATTTTGGTTAAATATATATACTTTAGCACTATGATTGCTTCATTTTTATATACACGAGGGCCTGTGTAATTAGCACAGGGGCCCGCATGCGCTAGAGACGCCATGCGGTGGCGCGCATGCGCATTCATTGTGCTGTACGCGTTGAGGCAGGACGCACGAACTCGCGCTTCTTCGATGAATTATCCCCTTGTAAGTATTAAAACTGATATTTAGACAGATTTAGTTATAAAACTTTTAACCTAAAGGTTATTATTCATCCTAGCTAGCTTGTTTTGAATCAATTACCTTTGGTGCTTCAACGAGAGCGTTTGATTTCTTGGGTTATCGTCGCACTGACTAACGCCATAAAAGAGATCTTCGTTTACGAGTAACGCTTCAAGTTGGTGAGTGATAATTACTTAATTCTTGTATAAAATGAAAGTGTATCATTACAATTGAACAATCTCGTATTACTAGAATCTGTTATATGTATTTAATAGAGAGATAGTATAACTGAAAGTATGAAATAAGTGAAGAACAGTTTAAGAATTTAATATTCCGATATATTCTCTTTAAGTTAAGAGAAGCTACTATAGCATTTATTAAATACTAAATGAAGTAATTACTTGCTAGAATATGTTCGATGAACATATTCTAACAATTCTATGTGGTAAATCTGCAGATTATTGAGGGTAATGGTTCTTCTGAGTACGCTATGCGTTTTTGTCTATGCGCATGCGCGAAGACAGGGTTGGCTTGTTCGCGCGAAAGAGTTAGAATTTAAATTATACTTTTAACATCGTATAATACTTTTCAATACAAAAGTAACGTAATTGCATTTTTCGACTGAAATTATTTTGAAATTTGTTCCTTTTTGTATACTTACTGTTCGGAACTCGTATTAATAATAGACATAACCACGAATTGTTACAAGATTATTTACTATTCATGACATTTTATTCATAATTCTATTCAAATATTATTCAACAACGAATTTATTCAAATAACGCTCAACTCTGTTATTAACAAGTTGTATTGAATTGTTCATTGTTTTAACAATAATTCTATATAAAATGCAATAGAATGAATCGAAATAAGAAGTAAGTTAATTATGAATTCAATTCATGGTTTTGTCATTGGAACAATTGTCTAATTATCCATGAATGAGTATAAATACGAAACATATAATACTATAACGAAGTTCGACAATAACGTTATACTTTCCGTCCGGCTGCAAATAAACGCTCGTACTCAGGCTCGTTAATCCATAGTTTCATAGTCTTCTCAACAATGATTCGGCAATTAAGTGCACCATAACGGAAGCGATTCTAAAAGTTTAGAGATGCTGAACTGATACCGGCTCAGGATAGTGGATATTAAAGATTGTTTTATAGTCGGCCTTCTCTGTGGACCATGTAAATGAGTCGCACAGTTTAAATCCTCGGCAAGGATACTAAGAAACAAATTCAAGGCCTTTATAAAAGTAATATCTGCGATTAACTTCTATTTTTCTCTCGTGAAAAATTTAAATTTAAATTTCACAATGTGAAACTATACATATATTGTAAGTTTACCTTTGAAATATTTTTTTCAACGAAATTCATAAATCTTTATTAAATTAACTCGCGTGTGCATCTAAGGAGCCATATCACTGAAACGAATTTTAAAATTGAGTTTGAAGGTTCTGAGAAAATATTTTTTATCTTTTAGTTATTTTCCTATGTGTTTAGTTTTTCATTAAAATTTTAATATTTTCTGGCTTATCTATAGAAACGAGCACTAAAAACTGTACACTGCTAAATTGTTGATGAAAAGCTATAAAAACAATGGATTAAACTGAACTTACGTAAAATTTCTGTCAGTATGTGTTTGACACATAATTTTGAAAATAGAGCAACCAATATATTAAATTAGTTTAGGAAATAAGATACTTAAAATATGTTTAAATGAATGTTTTATGGAGCGAAAGTGGTAATTATGGAATCAATTTTTATGCTTATAGGTGATTTTGTCAACAGTAGTACCTAAACTAATTACCTTAAAGATTGGCTTAATTGCATTCTCATTTATTCCTCTCTTATATTTAAAGACTGAAAACAAGAGGAAGAATATTTAATTTTTAAATCTACCCTTATTTATAAAACTCTTAGTCTCATATTACGTATAATATTTCATATTTCATATAAAACATCAGAAGCAACAACTAAAAATAAATAATATGTAAAATATTATAGAAGTCTTTTGAACTGCTGTGCAACACATAACAGTGAATTATTTTCATTGTGAGCTTCCAATTTACAACTAATGTTCCATATTACCACCTTCGTCTCCCCATGTGTAATTTGTGTTTTATCCTTTATGTGTCTTTTTTCATCAAATTAATGGTGTGTCTATTGATATTAATTTTTGGTTAATATTTCATGTATAACCTTTCACTAGGTTTCTAATTTCTCCATTTACATTAATTGTTATTTAATAGATATTCAATGTATGGTGTATATGTAGATTGTATGTTTTATATGTACTCAATTATTTTCTCGAATTTTATACAATTTCCATTTACATTAACCTATTATTCAACAATTTTCTTGACATTTGACTATTTTATAAATGTTTATAACTATCTAAAATGTGAATGTCTTCCAAATTTTCTGCTATTTTTGTCTATTTGAATCTAGAAGTTTTCAAAACATTTCTTCGTATTCTTATAATTTCATTTTTTATAAAATTGCATTAACGTTTATCACACTACATATTCTTGCTCGTAAAATGCGCAATAACGATACGAGTCGTATCGTCATATGAAACAGGCATGACATGTGTTTATTCATCTAGACTGGCGGGAAACGTTCACCGTGGGGCTTTCAAATAATAATATGACATATAAACTAATTAGCGAATGTATGGGAAAGTGCAATGTGACCGGTTGTTTCGCGATGCAATGGCTATTACTCTCGTTTGCTTTTTCATGCATTTACACCTACTACGTTGCGACTATCCACGACCCTTGCAATTGCGCCGCGGCGCTAGCGTCATTTCCATTTTCAATTAATCCTCTGATGACCGCGTAAAATATTTTGACATCGAAAATTAGATATTCGGATTGTAATTTCCCTTCGCGCATAACAGTTATACCGCAATACTTGAAAATTTTCTCGCGTCACCGTTAGCGTTTTTTATTTTCGAAATTTCGATGACAGAAATGACTTGGACAGAAATGTTGGTCGCGAAATCGTTATCGTTCCAATCGTTGATGTTTCAGTATTCATTGCTTCTGGATAAAAGCGCAAGTTGATGTTTTAATTAGAGAAAAAGAGCTTAAATGTAAATTTGAATTATATAACTATTGATAACTAAAATGTCGGTATTTACAGAACATTTTCAAGGTAAACAAATAGTATTAAATAAGACCAAGTTTCCCTGCAAGCGGAAATATTGTGTTATTTTTCTTAACACAAAGTTTCGTTAAAAAAAATTATTGTACGCTATGTTTCCAATTATTTTCTTTTACATAGAATCATCACTATTCGAAATACATCATGGGTTAGCTAATATCCTAGTCTTAATCATTTCACATATTTTGTTAATTTTCTAGTCTTAAATCTTGCTGCAATTTTCTCGAACTATTTCTATATGCTGTTCAAAACGTTGTATTCAAAAGCACTTATGCATATTGAGATCAATTCTGGTAAACTCATAATCGACAACATGTTCTCTGTTAGCTTGAACCATTAACTTTTCCGCGGTAGAGGAGCAGGAAGGTGTACGTGTTCAACTCGCTTTCAGCGGTAATCGACATGGTAAACATTAGGTCGGTTTACACGTGCATGAGTTGCTGTATAAAACCGGTTGTGCTGTTTTTTCTGCTAAACAATTGGCGATTGTTAACCTGGTCCACAAGGGATTCTTATTTGAAAAAGCCACCGAGCATGTTCGCTATGCACGCTCGTTGAACTCTGCTGTCATTGTGTACTAGCTACCCTTAAGTGTACTTACCCCCACAGGAATACAAACGCGTGTATACACAATTGTAATGCGTGTATCTTCTTGCACGCATGTTTTGTTTGAATCCCTATTTTCAACAATAACACTTCTTTTCATATGTGTTGTGCATTATTAGAAGAAGACAAAATTAGTAAAAAGAAACATGTGTCAATATATGTGTAATGTGTATATTATATATGGATCTTATGTATACATTTAAATGATAGTAATTAGATTTTGTTGGTTTATTTTTAGTGTTCATACATTTTTATCTTCATTTCTTCACCAAGAGTTAATTCTTCAACACCTTTTGTTTTTGACCCTCCTTTTATCAAGAATACTAACGAATCATTACTTCCATTCGTTATCAGATTATGCTTTCATAATTGTCCCTTCACGTCTAGTGTCTCTATGATGATTGTTATCTTCTATTGTTGCAACTATTCTTTACTGCGTTGGTGATAATTCTACTCACACGGACGCATACATTTATACAATGGTAGTAAGTCATCATTCATACGATCCCATTAAATAAATAGAAAGCTTAATAAGGTCTTTAGAAAAGAAAAGAAGAAAAAAGAAAGTCGAAATAGGTGAATTCTAAAGTAAGCTATATGTGTATTAGGATAAAAAAAAAATCAAAAATAAATTCATGAAGTAGTATTAAGTAGAAGACAATCCATTGTTCACTGCATTTTGTACCATCTTTTGTCATCGTTATCCATTATGGACTCAGCTTCTCTTTTAAACATAATAATTTCTTCACAATAGGTAGATCATTTTCTATAACATTTTCACGCTTGACGTGAATATCATGCCAGCAATTGAAATCACAGATGGTTTTGAAACAATCAGCGCACGTATTAACAGAGAGTGATAGATAATCATGTACACGCAACAGAATTTGCATCTGTCGTTATTGTCATGGAATCATTAGAGCATGTCCTAATGCTAATACTTTAAACAGACCGCGAACTACAGTTGAATGTTTAATTTGCGCTGATGTGGTTGAATCGCGGAATATAGTACGATTTTTTTTCCATCGGAAAATGTCGGAAGCATTTAATTACGTGTGTGTTGTTAATTACTCTTTCTGTTTGCACTCGAGCGGCCTACTAACAATCGTGTGAAAAATGGTGTGGTAAAGTCGAAATCGCGTGTTGAATAACGATCCAACGATTTGCTTATAAATCATACTTCAATTCGTAATTGGCAGTTAATTTAAAGCAAACTTCACTTCCTGCACTTTAGTGTTTGTCTTTTCGAATGTGTATCGGCTGGAGAACTTTCGAAAGCTTGTGTGGTTAATTATAGTTTTTGATAATGTTTGAGTGATGTGAATTCAGGACTGAAAGTGTTTAAGCGAATCCGTGTCCTAATATTTTATGAAGAAGACATACGTATTTTAATGTTTGAACATCTTTTTATAACGTTTGAAAACTGATATATTACGTAATATAATTTATACTATTTTCAATTAATTACGTGAAAAGTATTATAATGAACATTATATTTTGTTAATTTCTCAAAATAGTTAAACTTGAATCAGTGCAACTTTCTTATATCAAGGCTGAATAAATATGTTTTAAATATTTTCCATGAACATGTAGTAAACAAATTTTTCCTGAAGATGAAAACATACTCACTGAAAAAGATGTTGATTACAGTGAGAAAATACTGACACGTTAATTTATTTACATCAAAATTAAAATGTATAAATATGTATAAATTGTACAAAAATAGAGACTATAGATGCATTAAACTGAACAAATTGGAATAATAACTTGTATTACATTCAAACGTTAAACACACTTAAGTATACAAACATCTGAATGAAATACATGCATTTATTTATTTGTTTATTGCCTTAATCCATGCATAATTTATATGCAATTAATACTGAAATTTACAATATAATGCATCTCGGTCCAATTGTTCGTATATCAAAAAGAAATCAATAAACGGTTCCCAGCTTTGTATCATTAAATATAAACTGTAAACTGTAAACAAAATAAAATAGAAATCCAATTAGACAGAAATCATTGCCGCGGTAACTATCAGCAGAAAGGTTAATTACAGCCATTTGGAGTCTAACTAGGTACTAATAAATGCAGAACCCATATAAGTCAGCTGAACTAGTGGACCAAATCGAGCAGAAGTTAAATGGTTAATAATATTTCACGGGCTGAAGATTTAATAAGATTTGCTGCCCACTCGCAACGTGCTAAAAACGTAAATCTCGGGGTATCGGTTCGCGGAAAAAAAGGAGCACTGTTCCAAATCTGTTCGATAAGGAGCAAGTAGGAGGGGAACGGGCGGATAAAATAACGAATTATGCAAATGAATTGGAATTCCATTAAGGAAGTTAAATTTATTCCTCAAACTTCTGGATGTACTCTTGGTGAACTTTTTTGAAAAGTCGTTGGTGAGAATACGTCGCCTCGTACAGTGGCCATGAGAAATTAGATAAACCCATACGACGGAATATTTCCCGAGATCGTTAAAAGATTAATTGAAAATGGAGATGATATTGTCGCTATTTGAAGATTACAGGGACGTCCATGAACGAAGCATGCCAGGTTTACACTAAATGGTCCAGAGCAAGGTAGAAACATTGTTATACAATTGCGAAATGCTCAGCCACGCTACAAGCTTGGTTTTGCAAACATACCTACCACGATTTAGAGCTGCATTCCATATAAACGTGCCCAGGAAGCTTCTGGGCCAAATAATTTGCTTATGACATTAAATTGCAACCGTGAAGGGGAAGGATCTCTCGAGGAAACCGTTTATGTAACCAAATCAAAATTTTTAGCTTAATTTATGCAGCAATCATGTAGAGTGTACAGTTCTGCGTGTCTAGATTAAGTTTCTGTCTTAGACAAAGTTTAGCTTTCGAAATTATTATCTGATGTTGGTAGGGGTACCATTATGAACAAATATACCTCTATTAGACACTATCATTGAATCGTACTTATCTCTGAATTCACCGTACTCGTGTAACATTTCATCTGTGCCAGGTGCAGTAGCAAAAGTAAAGCGCAAGATTAATTATAGTCGTCCGACTGTGTCTAACGCAGACAGGAGTTTATTTGAAGTGAATGATTCGGAAAATCCAAAGAGTTAAATATTTGACTTTAATTTTGGGTTGTGTGTAGGGTTTAATTTTCAAAAGAGTTAATTAGCAGTTCAGATGTTTCTACAGATGAATTTTAACTTTTGAGAGTGTGATTGAATACTGTAATATCATTTTCTTTCATTTTATCTGTGAAAAAAGTGTTAGAACAAACTGAAGTAATTTGGGTTGTAAATTTTATTATAAAATTATAAGGTTTATTGTAATAAAAAAGTTCTCGTTAGTTTTGTAGACTTACGTAATTAAACATTATTTTACGATAAATGCATTTGAGGGAAATAATACTATCTTTTTTATCTTTTTTGACTTTTAGAATATGAAAGGGCTTGAAGTTTCTATGAATTCTGTACAATATTAATGAGAAGTTCTTAAAGATTTTAATATAATCGTAAAAAAGACAGAAATAATTTTTTTAATAGAATTGTACTTACATAATTTTTTTTATCAACAATAGAAACTTTGTTTTCATTTTTTATTTTACATGTTCAACGCATAACTTCTGAAGTAGAAATGCAAATATGTAGTTCAAAAGTCATTACACATAAATGTACTTATTTCGTTTTGAAAATATTCTCTAGCGCCGATTGTCTGTTGGTGAATGGTTTATTCTACTGCATTCACAATAGACATACCAATCAATAGATAGGTACCGAAGTACTGACAATAATTAGAAAACAGATTGACTCCAACAAATTTTAATAAAAATTTGAAATGTATCTAGAATATAAACTAATCAAACTAAAATATCTAACTAAAAGACATATACCTCCTGCTTCTGAATAAAACAAAGAAAAGACATTCCTATACCAAATTCACGTACCAAATCTGAACTTATTGTATATTACACACTTATTTTAAAAGTGACACAACTCAAAATAGTATGTTTACCAAAATATATTTTATATTAAACTGCCTTATGGTCGTAGTTTCTAAACCACGTTCCCTGAGTTGCGTCTCTTTTGAAGCAAACGTTCAAAATAGTTACAAGAGTTATTATCAAAAACTTATCACAACCTTCCCCACCACAATATCTTCAAAACTGCTTCGTTCGCGTCCCAACCGATTCCACAAAGAAATGTCAAGATTAATTGCTTCGACTGAACGAAAGAAATAGTCGCGCAGCAGGTGGTTCTGACAATACTGTGAATTAAATATTCAAGTCTCACCCTCGGCACGCTCGCGATATTAGCGTTGTAGCGTGGTCAAATGTTTCGCGACGGAAATGACAACGTGTGCCGCAGGTTGGTCGGGCTCACGTTCGCGAGCGCAGCTGCACACGTGTGTACGTGGCATTGTGTCGACTGTTAAGCATTTGATACGGCCGCCTTCCTGTCGCGCGTCCATTGTCGTCTGCCCGTTCGCGACGCGACATAACCGAGCCAGCCGGTTCCTCGGTACGCGAATCGCTAAGCGATACAATACCACTACGCCTGTCACTGCGAGTCTTCCCCAATCTACTTAAATCATCTACTTTACCATGCGCTTTGCTTATTCTCTTTTCAAAAACCTACCATAATCACAAGTTACGAGTTCGGAGCGATTTGTTACGATCGGTTTGAAATATGTAAGCATTACTGAAATAACATTTTTATTTTTATATAGCGGTATACTGTTATTTCAATGATGGTATATTGTTTGAAGTTGGAGTTATTTTTTTTTGTGAAATGAGACTGTATTATTAGTTCGTTTGGAGGAATAATTTTGATAGTAGTGGTTACATACAAAATCGGTGAGGGATTATATTAGGGGGTGAATTGAACAAGGTAATAAATATTGAACATTTGTTCCTGGTAAATATGCCGATATTCACACGAATATAAGTTTTTGAGTAAAATAGCGAATTTGTAATATAATGTTAGTGCTTTTATGTAATATTGAGTACTTGCTTCTAAAAAAAATGTGGACAAATATACCTATTAGTTTAAAAGAAATATAATAATAATTTAGTACAAATGTTATAATTTTTGTTGTGACTCAATTTTATAAGTTTACGTAAATAACGAGAGATTGTTTTAAATGTTAATAGCCTTAGCTAGATATCTTCGAACCATGTTCTAAATATGCAAGCAGCTGCTGATAACCGCCTGAACGCTAGTGATAAAGTACAACTCGGAGTGTGGCTTCTGTTCTTTCACAAAAAAGCGCTCACTTTTATAAACTACGAATGTTAAAATTACATTCTATATCTACAGTTATGACTTACAGACGATTATCATAATTGCAAAATAATTACTAAAACATATACATGTATACTTAGCCTTTATAGTTATAGTATTTTATCATTTTCAATTAAAAAATAAAAAATATTTGAAATCAAAAATAATGAAACATCGAACACATAATAGAATTACTGGCTAACATAAATTTAGCCTATATAAAAATTACAATTGGATTTAAACCACTACCATTACTCTTCAAATAATGATTCTCAATTCTCAAAACATATCCCAGATCACAAACAAATTATCACCCCAATGCAAAAGCATTTATTGCCCATATTCTTCTATTTTATAATCAGAAAACGTATCCTCAAATCTCTCAAAGATGCTACTTGTCAAGTACCTTTTACTCTACTCTATTTCACCGTACAAAAGACATTGAAGGACGCTATCATGTGGGTGTCGATCCAGTTTGATGTTACTGTCCCGCACACCTGCGCGCGCGAGACACACGGTCAACTACTCTTGGACGCTTTACGACAACCTGTCATTGTATTTGTTCTTGCTTCCTTAAGCTAGTTGGTCGAGTGCTTTTCAGTGCAACTCCAGCCACGCTTTGGCAATGCTCACGATATTCGGCCGACTTCCACGGCACTGTCTTCACTCTCGTGACATACGTTTCATACTTTCGCACTTTCCACCTCGTGACCTTTATTGCTCATGTCCGAAGGCAATCGATTCTAGTGATAAGACTAAGCACCCTGCTACGTTTCGTGTTAAAGAACTGATTTAGTGTGTGTACGCTTTTCATTGGGGCCGATAATCTATTGTTTTAGGACCGACTTTCAACAATGCCCCCAAAACTTGTTAAAATAGTGTAATATTGTGAGTTTCATGGATTTCATCGATCGTACAGCTATTGTGCACTTTTTCTTGTTCGTTTCAACCGGTTTCTATGACTGGTCACAGCGTCGCATAGATTAGATGGAATATAGAGTGCTGATACATTTGTAATAAAGCGGTGACAGTGATTCTACTTTTTGCTGAAGACAACAATAGAATTTGTGAAATTCACGTAATTGTTATTATATGCTTTTGTTTCTATGAATGTAGTAATTAATCTAATATGAAACATGTTACTTTGAACGTAACATGTATAAATATTTGTTAAGTTACTAATTTTTCTCAAATAATTTGTCGTAATTTATAAGGTCAATTGTTGTGTTCCTAAAAGTTTGAAAAATAATTATGTGTATATACTTGAAGCACCTAGATGTATTATTACAACGCTAAGTTTAGAAAGTACACGTACTAGCGATTGATTGACAATGTTGTTTTCCAGAAAAAGCGATACTGGGAATATTGGACCTGTTATAAAAGTGTGATAACGTTCAGAATAGAAATTAACTACTATACAGTTATTGGTCAGATGTGTTGCTAGCATTGGGTAACTCGGTAGTATTTTTTCAATTTATTCAATTCGGTGCATAGCCTTCATTTTGAATTCTTTCTACAAACTCTTTCATTTTTTTTTTACATTTCGTATGATTAATATTAGTCATATAATTTTTGTGTACGTGTACCTTGGATTTTGAAACCTAAAATTTGGTCCTGTTTGTTAAGGTATTTTTTTACAGTAACAAATAATGATACATAAATAATTAAAGATAACACAAATTTCTTAAACAATTGCTTCTTGCATTCTTGGTGACGCATCACCCATCCCCTTAGGAGGACATCCTTTCATAGATCCCACCATTCACAACTCGAAATGGCATGTAATTGATTTCTGTGATAATTATATGCGCCAATATTCACGAATACAATTCGAGCATGATACTGTGACGTCTATTGTTCTCCATAATCCCTCCTTGGTGTAACGAGTAATTTGAGTTGGTCTATTGGATATAATACATTATGATGTAATAGCACAGATTTTGGTAGAATGTTCATTTAAACAATTCAATTTGATTGTCTGAAACAATCGGTTTTATTTCACTTGCTTCACAGACACCTTTTTTTTAAAGGTCTGTGTTGCATAGAATAACAAAATATACAAGAATGTACTCGCCTTTCATTGAAAATTCTTTTTAAAATAGACTTTCTTTTCACCACAAGACTATTGACATTAGAAATATTCCAAAATCAGAAAACTGTTGAATATCATCACAATTTCCTAAAAGAAACACTACCAGAATAGCTACCAGACAGTTCACTTTCTCCACATCAGCAATAAAGAATAAGTTACAATAGAAGATTCCCACATAGACTATTCTTCAATGAATCAAACACAAGACACGATTTCTCTAATAAAACGGGGACCAAGCAATTCGCCAGAAGTACCTACCATAAGAACACACACAATCGTGCAGACAGGTCAGTAATCGAAGGAACCCAAGACTTTTTAAGTTCGTTCCCTCGAATCACCACGGGGTCCACGTAAACCAGGGGAGTCTTAAAATCATCTACACGCAAACCAGCGTCGATGCGATCAAACAGAGACCGCGTAAGCGGTCGACAATCGTTTTTATCTATTCGAGTTCGCGGCATGCAATCACAGAGGCGCCCGTTGACTCGTGACGCTTCCGGTCCAGGCTTCCGGTTCGCAGAACCGCACCGTTTCCGTTTGGTTGCCCAGCCCACCGATCCCGACGGCCCGTCGTCGTCGTATATCGTAGCTCTCTGTCCGAGGAGCATTATCGAAATCACTGGCGTCTCGTCATCGTGAAACATCGACGGTGATCGCACCAGGAATAATTGACTCGAGTGATTTTTTCGGTACAGAGTAACGGCGCCCTGTCTCTAGCGTTTCTCGTCGATCGAGGATCGAGCATTCAATGGATGTGCCAGAAATGAGGTTACGCATGATTTTCGGTGCAGTCCGCGTGTATGAGAAGGTTTGGCTAGCTGGAAGTCGATCAGACTTTGTGCTGGTTTGCTGACTGCTGGACGAGACTTGTGCGCAATTGTAAACGACAGCTGGTAAATTATGGCGTTGAATACGCGACCGCGTAGCAGAGAGGACGAGTTTGTCTAACAGTGACGACATTGGGAAAAGTGGTATTGCGGGACTGGTGTTTCCATACGAAGTCTCATAGTGTGATCGATTGTGACCGGTGTAATTCTGAGGTAGTTTCTGTTGTGGATTATACGTAGCAGTGTTACAAGTTGGAGTGGGTAATTAGAACGTGTTGCGTCTTTGAGTTTTGTTTGAAGTTTTATTAGAGATGGCTTCAGCTTTAAGTGAAATGTTTGGATTTCGGTGATGTTTTGTGCAGTTAAACTATATATAAAAATAATGAGTGCTTTCATTCTAACAATATTCTTGGGAAACTTTTCTGGGAAAGTAGGTTCCTTTCACATCCTTTAAATCATATTACATATGAGAAAGGGCAGCTTCGCTCTGAGTGATAGTACTTTGATTGTGGTCTTGAAAAACACAGGAGTGAGGCATTGCTGTAGTTACAAAACATTGATCCTCATATACATATATATTTAGAACTCTCACCCAGAGCCAGAGAACAACTTGTGTTCTCTCCATATAGATTCACAGTTCGCTGACGAATCTATAATAAGATACACATTACTGAAGTCAATGCATACTCATAGCGTACACAGTTGAATCTTTTTTGTTCTCAACCGTTCCAATCAGTAGCAAATATAGTAACGAGTAGATAACAAGCAGACCAAATTTTCAGTTTCTGGTATACGAACACTGTTCCAATCTGAAGCTACCAAGAAAGCTATGTTACATATTCCCGAATTGCTTTCAGTTAGATTCCCAATTACCAATCACTGCTCCAATTTTCCCCAATATTGAGTAATACAGCTTAGCTATCCCACTGTAAAACTCCCATACGATACCTCTGCTCAAAAACTCGAAACTGTATCCCAAGCAAGCAGAATCTAGCCAATGTGTAGTGCACGTTCCTTCAGTGTTCATCAGTGCAGTCGAGTGAAATGAACCATTGATATTACTGAATATGGACCTGAAGTTAGTATTACAATGACTGGAGGACGTTCTAACCTGGCCAGAGGTCAAATTGGATAATCGGCATCGATCGTCGGCGAGCCGTGGAAAATAGTGATCGGTGGACAGCGTGGACTCGCGCTGGTCGGTTGGACGCTAAGATGGCGTCGGTGCCTGGTAAGAATAAATTGAAAATGGGCAGCGCGGGCCGATACTACAGCGCCTATCTCATCTACGACGTGGCGAACTCGTGCTTGGCCGCGTTGCACGCTAAGATGCCTCCTCCGGTTGTCGTCACGCGAACCAACCCTCCGTCTCCTGTGCACGTCCAGAACCGCCGTAAGTTTTCTTCACCTTTCTTTTGTTTTCTCCCGTGTTTTCCGATGCTTCTTGTAGCGTCGGTGGAAACGGAGCACGATCGCTCTGACGCCTCCCCGTTCGGCTGCGCTCCGCTTCATCGCGGAGATTTTCAAGCCACGCGCGTTGCCATTGTGCAGGGTGTGATTACCGAAGGAAACGCGGTAGAAAGAAACCGTAGACGTGCTATTCTTGGGGTAAAGAATAGGCTCCGTTTCGTG
This sequence comes from Calliopsis andreniformis, assembly GCF_051401765.1. NCBI lineage: Eukaryota > Metazoa > Arthropoda > Insecta > Hymenoptera > Andrenidae > Calliopsis > Calliopsis andreniformis. The sequence continues at coordinate 8,118,268 of NC_135073.1, read as the reverse complement.
TTATGACAGGGGTTGATGTAGCGTTCCTACCTTGGTTTCACGTTTGATCAAGAGAGATTCGGTGTGAGGGCGATACCCATTCGTAAAGTTATCCCCCCAAGGGCACGAGAAGAATTTGTTCTTTTCCGTCTTTATTTAGGGGTTGCTGCTGCTTTCAGTTTTATCGAGGTGTCAACAATGGTGGTGATAATTCAATTAGATTTCTTTGTTGAATTAGACAGCTTATTTCTAAAACAAAGTTTTGTAAAACTTTTTAGGTTGCTCGGAAATGATGGGGCTGAGAGGATGAAACTTTGAAGGCTTATAAATACGTTAAAAATAAAGTTAAAGGAAATTAAGAGAAAATTAAAGGTTCAGTAAATATGTATTAATGCATGAAAGCTTTAGAGCCAATATTTATTGCCAGAAATAAACCTATTGAAGTTAAGCATATTTTTCTGGAGTATTCGTCCCGGGTTCTTGATTCAGCAGCAGACTTTAAGAGCAATACCTATCTATAAAATTAAAAATTCAATATTCAAATACGCTCTCCGATGTTTGCAAATGGCAGTAGCGTACTATAGTAATGGTTATAGCGCATCACTTCTTTATAACAATATAAGGTCGCTTACATCAATGGTGTGTTTCAGCTGTGGGTACTGCATATAGTGTATTGAAGAATTTTATAGAGAGAATTTGTATATGGTGCAAAGGGAAAAATAGTACAGATAATATTATTTAGATAAAATATTAAAACAATTTATAAACGTATACACAACAGTAAAATATAGTTGTATCGAACATAAAAAAAATTGTTCATCACATATATGTTCTGTAGAATAAAATCAGTGCGTGGAAATTTTCAGAATTCAGAAAGTAAAGAGTTCTATTCTATTGTTTAACTGCAAGACATAATACATATTCTATCATGAAAGTGAAGTCAAGTCTACGACCTTGAAATAAATATATGTATCTGTAATAGTTTTATGTCTGATACGTATACATGAAATGACACAAAAAATCGTGAACATTTATTTTTATTTTTATTAGATCGTAAAACTAAATATTTTTCTCCACACCTTGATTAACAAGGCAAGGTAGAAACCCAAATAATAAAATTCACAAGATCAAGGTGACTTAACTTATTACATATATACTGATTTCCGACAGTCGTATTCACTGCAAATTCAGGTCCCATCGATGCCAAACTCTCATTATTTTCGCAGCAAATCGATATCAATATAGATGTCCACTCAACAGTTCTGAACCTCATCCTGGTAGGAAGGCTTTATAACATCAATTCCCTTGTCCTTCAGAAGAAAGGTATATCATCCGCCCTTATAACGACGCCGTTCACATTGGAGCCGGCTAACTGACGATTCGCATTAAACGCAGTAGTATATCCACGTTAACTCTCGTTCGCCCCGTTTACCCTCGCTTCCTTCTTCGATTCTTCGGAACGCCTCGCTGCTCTCTCTCCCGGCATCTCTCCTTTGTTCCGTAGCCGCCGCTACAAGGTAAAGAGGTAAGAAGGCGTAGGTGTCGGGTGCAGGAAAGGGTGGAAACACCCTATGAGACGGGATAGCGTGTCTGTTTTGATTTATAAGAATTCACCACGAACCCCTAACCCACCTTGCCGAGTCTGGCCTCACCTCGGCCTCTTCTAGATCGAGCTAGATCAACCCCCCACCCGTGGCACCTATCTCGCGCGTGAATAATAGGCAGGTACCCAACTACCCGTCTTTCCGCCAACCTCGCCCCTCTTCCACTTCTCCCCCCTACCTGCTGTCCTTCTTCTTTTTCTTTATCCTTTCCTCTTTGCCACTGTCTCCCGTGATGGTGCACCGATCATTCTTCTCGCGGTCGACGGACGAGCTTCGCTTCGTTGTCGGTCAACGAAACTATCTATCAACCCGTTTCCGTCCGCGCAACCACCGGTATAAACTATCACGGAGTCGTGAGTGATTTCGCTTCCCTTGTGTGTATATACGTTGTTGTTGTTCAACTGTACGAAATAGCCCGTACGAAGTTAGGACTTGTTAAACAGACTAGGGAACTTGCCTTGTTGATTGTGTGTTTGAGTTCGGACGGAATTGAGTGGATGCCTTCAGTCCGATACAATATTCGGCTCCTATCTTTTTGTGGTAATGTGTAATCGAAGGTTGCTAGAATACATTGGTTATGTTCTGTGCAGAGTGATGTAAAATTTGAAGAGGGCATATTTTTGTTTAAAGTTTGTAGTGATAGTTTATATGGTTCCGGATCCTCTTGTCTCTATTTAGCTTTGTGTCAATTTCATGCAAGTAATCTAGGAATACCATACGATAATCTGATTGGCAATTATACATATGTATAATACTTGAAGAATGTTATTTAGTGACTCCTTAAAAGGCTTGAGAGTTTGAATATTTAGAAACTTGGATATTTGAGAATTTAAAAATTTTCAATTTTTTTAGTTGTTTAAAATAGCATTCTAGATTTTTCTTAAATGAATTGCTAAATAAAGGAACTGCCTTCTCGTCTTCTTGCTTCTTACGATGTTGTAATCGTCTCCTACTTTTTTTATCTGTTACGAGAAGTTACAGATTCTCAGAGGTTTGAATCAGTTTAAAATCGATGTTTCCTACTCCCTCCGCTCATTCTCCGTTTTGAATATGCAGCAGCTTTCCACGCGCATGAAAAACGTGCTAAAACTTTCTAGACACTTTATAACTCGGTAGGTAGAACTTGTAAAGCTGTACGTTTTCCTTCAACTTTTACCTTTACTGTATTTTACAAGTATATCCAGCGTAAGAATACTTCAAGTTTCATCGCTCAAAGCAGTGGAAGCGCAACGTGTAAAAATTGAATCGATAGTTCTCCCGAAGGGTGTCAGCCCCAAAGGAGAAGGTCTAATTCGTCATTTCATCGTGTCGCGTGAAAGAAAATTGACAAAAAGCGACCGAATTCCGAGCATACAATGCAAATTTACTGAAGTAACAGAGCTCTCTTCTCTTCACTTGGGTGCCTCACGATCGCGTATCGATCGTTCTTCTCGCGTACGACACACGCGCCAGATCCCTCGTCATTGGTCAACGGGACGATCTATCAACGTTTGTACCAGGACAAGAACCGTTACAAAACATTAGCGAGTCATGAAAGAGTTTGCATCAACGTTCCACTGGTACGTGTATGTATTGGGGACGCGTCATCAATCTTTTTAGTTTAATGCGTCCCAGTCAGACTCGGCCGCGTTCGGGATGAGTTCTGATACTCGACAGACGAGCCGTGTTAATTTCCAGATGTCACGATTTCGCATTTGTAAGCGTTATCGTCCCGTCCTCATTGCCACGATTGTTCGTCCTGATGCTAATTAGGTTCTTCTCTGTGATGAGTCAACTCCCTCGTTTTTGATGGATGCTTCGCATGAAATGAAATACGTATTTTTATATAGAACACAAAGGATTTAAAATACTAAAATTTACTATATTAGATATCTAAAAATAATTATAGAGAACCTTGTTCGATTTTTTGAAAGGAAGTTTAAGCAACAAATATTTATATATTTTCCATTTTTACATTTCTAAGAGTAATTACAATTAAGTATACAGTAAAATGTTTAACTCTTATAATTAGAAAATTATTTAAAATAGGGTCTACGTTCACTTGACATATTTTTTGTTAAGTTTAATAGAGACATCAATTTGAAGATGATTTTAATATCATTTAAATGCAACAATCTTTGATTACATACTTATGTGTTGTTTTCAATTGTTTTAACAAAGTAAACACGGTAGTAAACCATAAAATTTCCTCCTGCTAGTATTAACCAGTACAAAAGTATGATTGTTCTAAAACAGGAAAGACAATTGCCAAAGTTAAGCAAAATTCACAGCGATTTGAACACTGAACGAATCCCGTTATTGGTCGAAGATAGAAATGTCTGCAAACTTTTTCAATATACGCTTGTCGACCCACTTATTTTTCCAATGAGAGTTTCCACTGTGACAGAGCTTATTGGCACAGTACAGCTGTCACTTTTAATCTACACAATTACCGAGGGCTTAGAAGAAGTTGCTTCTGTCTAGTTGTCCTGCAGTTTCATCGGGAATAATGCAATTTAGTACCTGAATTCGTCGTGTCGCACTTATCACTTTAAAAACTCATTACTTTGGGAACGCATATAGATTACCGTTGTACAATCGTACAATAAAAGTTCTTAATTGTATTTTCAATTACAGCTTTTGAGAAGATTACATTTCACACTTTATTACTTTAAAGATAATGTATTCAGAAGTTAAGGACACTTGAAGTATAAAAGGGTACGTTAAATCTAATATGAAGAGCGTAAGAGGCTTCATTTATTTCACGTTTTATACGTCCTGCGGTTTATGAAGGATTAATTTTGCCTTCCTATGAGATAATATAAATTATTTTATTCATGAAGTTAGTAATTATTAATAAGTACCTTTACTTTATTAATAAATACCTTCACTTTATTAATAAAAAAGAAAAATTTCGATGCATATTCAACAATAAATAGCATTTAATGAGCAGTACATTGGAATTAAAAGTATCTAAATCATCGTAATAAGCAAATGATGTTCCCTTAAACTGTCTCATTGCTCAGAAGTTCAGTATTTTATAGTTAGCACTTTACACGAAAATATAAACAGGTCACAGTGATGAGTTTTCATTCTAAACGTCCCAAAGTCGAAGGGTTAAAGTTGACAATAGTTACTGCCTCACCCTGTTCATGAATCACCTGAAAAAATCTAATAGCCTTTCACTTCCCGGAATCGAACAAGCTGCTTAGATGTGAAATATTCCCTAGAACGGTCATTTGTTTCAGAGATCACGCGATAAGATAAGAGCTAAGCCCCCTTTATATTTCAAATTCTGACGTTCTTTTGATAAAAAAAAAATACTAATATCAGAGCAGTAATCGAAGTGGAAAACTTTCACTTCTCCCACTGATGCTGTTCATGAACGCTGAAACGCAGTGACACGACCTAGTTAATTGCGACTACACTTCGACGTGTATCTCTACAAATTTTAATCCTCCGGTTGAACTGTGATTGGAACTCCCAGTAGAGGGTTATACCAGAGTTGGCGAAGGCGAAAATTCCATGGGTCGTGTAGTTAATAAAGAGAAAACGATTCCTGAGCCGAGACAAGCGTGGCGGCACATATAACCAGCTTTCGTGCCCGTTCGAATTTAGATAAAATCAGCAGCTTTTATGGCTGGTAGATTTTTTCGTCGATCCGCCGGTGTAAATGCGAAGGCAGTTACGGGGCACGACTCCCTGGATAGAAAGTAAAGGGGGTTAATAAAGAAACGGTCAGGTTCGAGAGCGTGTACAGAGATCTTAATATAAATGAAGGGTAAATTGTCGATTGCACGGAAGTTCGATATTACGTACAATCCGGTCACTCTTGTCAGCTAGTTAATACTCGTCGGTCGAATTATTGCCTTTATCTTAATTAAAACGGAAAGAGGTCCGTGAGCCGTGCAGGTCGCTCGTAAAGCGTCTTGCTTTGATTGCAGAAACAATAGCTTGCTAACCTCGTAGTCAGCGATCTGTCTATCTATCGCATTCGTACCTAGCCATTCGCTTCTTCTTCCTCGTTCCACGTCCAAGTATACGGGGTGGTTCACTAACTGTGTTAGAAGATTGTTTTCAGGAACATGTTCATAACGTTAGAATTTCTTTCTTTAAACATTGGATTTACCTCGTTGCTCATGAGTGTAGTTTTGTTACACGATTAGAAATAAGAGTTATTTTTCAATTACATGTTGGTGGCATCAACAAGAGTTTTTGATGGTGATTATTGGAACAAGGTTGTTACAAAACGATTATAGAAATTTATGGTAAATGGCTAATAGGTTCTTCCTGGGGGAAAGAATCAAATGACTGTGATTTAAGTTTCTATACTTATTTCATGTTTTGCATGTGTATGATATCTCAAACATTGCTTTGGTTAAAAGTTATCGCATTAATGAGTCCACTAATTTTATGAGAAATTTTCAAACCATAACTTGTTTACTCTTTTAAAGAGAGTATAAAATCTCACATGAATGTGTAGTAGAAAATATCCTGATAGTCATGAAGCTTAATAGGAGAATGTTGTCAGTATCGTTAATGTATTCTTAAAGGATTGCTAGTAATGGAATTACTGAAACACCCTGTATACTATGGTTAGAGTTCCCTTCTGTTTCATGAAGCACCACTTTCGACATTACTGCGTAACAAAGACATTATAATACAATAAGAATACTAATTCTCGGAGAAAAGGAAAAAAAAGTAAAATAGCACATAACTTTTCGTAGCTATTTTGCAATTTTATTTTTGTGAACTCCTAATTGGAGACTGGACCAAGACTAGGAAACTTTTTTACCAAATCAACATAAGTTATGAAAGAAGTATTTAGAAGTTAGATATACTCTAACAATAGAATAAAAAAAGTATAAAGCATAGATGTAAACGAATGGAAAAGACACGGAAATATAATCAACATTAATATCGTCAGTCCACGATCTGATACCACACTCTAAAGAATTTGATTTTCAGTATAAATCAGACGGGTCTTATCCTTTAAGTCGACTGGAAGGAAAAAACACAGAAACGCGAAGTATTCATTCTTGAAGTTTCAATATCCGCCGCTAAAGCATTGTACTTTGTTCCAGGCGGTCTCTCTCGATTTAATCGTACTCGTGGCTGTACATTTTAAAATAACAATCCAATTCCGTGCCACGAAAATTTTATACTCATGCTCTCAGATATTTGTGGGGTCAGGTCCGTATTACTCCCTCGGGCGTACCGTGGTCCCTTTCTACGTAAAATTGTTTCGCATAACGCGCTCGCGAGAAATACAAGAGTCACTCTCGAAAAATTAGCCCTTTCGCGTGAAATAAAGCCAGACGTCGGGTAATATTTTTCTCGCTACGCAGAACCAATAACTATTAGCATCGTGGATAACTTCGAAGCTATGGACAGGAAAGAAGCAGTTGTTGAACGTAATGTTAGACTACATAAAGAGTTATTGTGTTATAATAACAGTTATAATAAAAAGTATAATAAAAGCCAAGTACTGTTATGCTTAAAATAAATATATAGGGTGATTCTAGTAACTAGGCCGAATCATAATTCGGATTCTATAGAAAATAAAGAAAATTGTACAGAAAAATTTGGTATTGTTTAGTATGATCTGATCGAGTAATATGATTTTTTCTGAAAGTGTATTAATATATCTGTACAGTTGCAAAATGCAATTATACCTTAACGTAGCTACATAATTTATTTGTTTCAAAACAAGAAATGCAAACTCATATTACTACCTGAATTTTGACTTGTATAATTTTACCTCAATTTATGAAAAATATAAAATTTAAATGTTCTGTAAGATTCAGAATGCTTATTTTTGTATGGCACAAGTCGCATGAAATTATCTGAATCTACCCAACAACAGTTTCTATTAGCAGCCATTCTAAGACGTTCTAGGTCGTAAAATAAAGACGGTATATCTCATGGACTTACTTCTTCCTCTATATTAAATAGACTGAAGACATTTCTGCTCACATACAAGCACAATCCTAAAAAATTCTTGTTTAACAGGTTAAAAACCGCAAACTTCTCTTTATAGTCTATTCTCAACGTAATTTAGAGATGGTATTCGATCTCGAAACTGAATTTCTTTGTGGGTTCGGGAACTTATTTATTTTGATACCGAATTAAATAAAAAGTATGGATAAAATACAGTCCTTGGTATTAAGTAACTAAATTAGAACAGAAATGAATTTTCGGTATTATTTCTGTTCTTATTAAGCATCAAAATTAGTATCAGAGATGATAGTCGGTGATATTTTCGAAAGACTGTTCACAATAGGAGTCCCACTGAAAGACTTGTGCCTACAAGAATCCTAATACATGTTTAGGGTCTTCCGAAACAAATAGAACCTTTTCAAGCAACATCTATGTAGGTTAACGAACTCTTTCAATCTGTTAGTCTTACTGATATGCACAAGCTACTGTTCATTTTAGCACATAGTGTTAAATTTAAGGAATTATCACCGAAAAACAAAAGCAGGTCGGACACAATGTTATAAGACACTTTATGATCCAATTGAGATATCCTACCACGCCCTAGAATATTGAAACGCATTTATGTTACACCCTCTATGTAACGAACTATATTTTACCAGTACCTTTTACTTAATTCAATATCAAAATAAGTAAGTTCCCGAACCCAAAAAGAATTTCGGTCTCAAGACCAAATACCATCCATTTCAAAGACATTTATAGAGCTGAAATTTAAATTGGTTATCTTTTAAAAGACCAATTTAAAAGTCGCAAAGTATATCGATTTTTAAAATAAGATCGCCCTGTAAAATCAGTAAATAATGCTTTTAAAACGGCATCATAAAGAAAAAGACGAAATTAAATAAAGTCTATTTGAAAAAATATTTCAAAATGAAAATGAATTTCGGTTTCGAGGCCAAATACCATCTCTGACGTAATCAATAAGTACAGTGGATCAACCGTCCCATTCGAATTTGAATCGACCTCGAGATTTCGCGTCGCGTATCGAACTTCCGTCGGCCGTAACGACGCGTCTGGAAGGTAACAGCGTTCGAGGTGGGGGCATCCAGCCGAAATGCATTTGCAACGTAGGCGCATACGTCGGGCGTTTCGATGGAAGGAGCTTCTGGTCGGTCTGTGACGTGGGCGCCCAGTCAAACGTTGCTCGCTTATAAGCTTTCTCCTTGGCATGCGAAAAGGGGGATGGTATGGAGAGCTATCCGTGCGCAACAGTAACGAGAAGCCGATGCTCGTTTTTCAGCGATGGAGTTTCACTTTGATATAATGGCGCATCGTTGCCGGGCCGGGCCACCGTTCAGCGGTTTTATGAGATGTGAAATGAAGCCCCTAACTGCAACCGGGCCCCTTCCTCGGCCCTGCCGCGTTCCTTTTCGAGCCGAAATCGGCTTCCGACGTAGTTCGAAAAACCAACGGTGTATTGGGCCAAGAAATCAATATCGCTCCGAGATGTTATATCTAGCGTAAGCAACGGAACGTTTCAGCATGCCAAGTGGAATGTTACGTTCACGTATTGATTGACGCGGGCAAAATAGGAACTGTACGATTCGGTTCGGGTTCGGTTATTGGGGACCGTCACTATTCAATTACGTAAATTTCGTAGTTGGCCGCGTGATTGCGGTACACGACGCGCCCGTTTTGTAAGGCTATTAAGATGCTGGGAGTCTGGGAGGCGAGTCGCTCGTATTATTGGACGGATGCAATTGCGTATATTTTGAATATTGTGGTCAAGGAAGTATTCATTATATTTGACAGACATCTTTAAAATTTTTAAAACTGGTTTAAATGGCTTTATGAGACTCTTAATTTGTCTTTGAATGAACTTTGAGGAATTAGTATGGTAGCACAGATTAAAAACGCAATTTTAGGATATATTGTTTTGGACGATGTATCGGATGCAAGCTAAACGTAAATCGATTTTCAAAATTAGACCAAGAAGCTAAATTTTCGACTGAAAGATTGTTAATGCGAGTTTAAGGTATATTTCAAATTAGCTTCAGCCCATTTTCTTCCTTAATGAATTTAATTTTTCCAAGTTTAAATAAGATTTCTCCAATAAAACGTCTACTTTGTTTCCATTTTCATTTAACTTCGAAAGCTTCACTTTCGCTCCTAAAAAACAATTAACTACTCTGACATCTTCACGATAAACGTCTTTCGTTAACAGTTTGCCAATATTTCTATCATCCGGAGTGACGAATGAAAGATACATAGCCAGTGAAGAGATGATCCTCTTCAACGGTTTATGTAATAAATTAATTATTTATACGTACATTATATTACAATTTAATGTTTTTATTGTGCTGGAGACGTTCGTGGCGTATCTACTATTGAGTTTCAAATAATAATAAATACAATCTGAGTATACATTTGTCTATCTTGGGAGTATCCAAATCACTGTATTGGATATTTTACTTTCCACTAATAATTTGTATGCCCACAACAGTTGTGTCACGCTTGTCAATTCTTAATTCACATATAAAAATTTTTATGTAAACTTCGTTCTCACTATTCATTTTTAGCTTTTACAGTATCTCTCCCACACATCCATACCGTGTTGTGCGTTTACACCCTCTGCTACTGTACGGTTGAAATGTATTTAATTCCACTATTTCGCCATTTTCTTGGCAAGTATTCTTTCAGAACGTGAGCATAAAAGTATCAAGCTTTCAGTATACAGCTTAGCAATGTACTCACATGGATTAAGTAGAAGCTTTTTACATTATCCGACTACCGTCAGAAACATCCGGCTTTTTTGTTTCGTTCAGCCCCGATCTTGCATCCGCCCCATCCTCCCTCATTTTTTCCCCGCTCGTTCCGCTCCCGATCCCTTCTCCCTTACCCTTGATCCCTCCTTTACCTTGGTCGGGCGTCTTATGGTCCACTGCATCTTGCAGATTCGTTTCCTCGGCTTAGCCGTTCTTGCCGGATCCAGCGTCGTCGCTTAATTACCAGCCGTTTAGGTCTTAATTGTTAATTTAGCGCATTACGTTATTCTTCGCGGCGCTCGTTAAAGGTGAAAATGCGGGTCGGTTACGTCGCCAGCCGGGGAAATGAGATTTCTCTTGAGAACCGCGAAACGGAAACGGGGAAAAAACAAGAACGACGCCGCGCGCCGGAGGAAAAAACGACTCGGATGGGATGGCCGCTTTAACGCGGCCACGCTGTTAATGGAACGTTGTAAAATGTATACAGGGACAGGGAGAGAAGTATAATCCGCGGGACCCGTGTGATAAGGACGCGCCGTAGATAACAAGTTTACTGCCAGATGTTAACAAGTGTCGCGTTTCGAGTACTTTTGGCGAATCGCCTCAATTGTCGCGCCACTCAGCCGCGCATGAATCCTATGAGAAGTGGCGTAAACATTTAACGAACTCTGCCAACCGACCGCCCTTTCTGCTGATCGGCGTTTCTAAAATGCTGCTCTTTTTCCTAGATTGGGGCTGACGTAACCTGTAGTTCAATTTTCAGCAATTGCTTCGATCGAACTTATAGACACTGTATGAAAGAGTATATTAATGATTTTCGTGAAGTTAGGAATACTTCTTTGTCATCTTCAAATATTTGTAAAATACTTTAGTCATTCTTCGTAAGTCTAATAAATTTTACATAAATATGATGATGCAGTGTTTTACAGCTTTCGCTCTATGATTCTGCCTTTTACTGCTTAACATTTATTTCAATGTTTAGAGTACAATTTGTATCATGAATGTATCTCAGTGTTAAGGATTACGGGATTAAAGTTACATTTACAAGTTATCTTAATCCTAGGGGGACCAAGGAGGATCAAGTAATGTCCAGTTTCCAATTATTTCGTTTTGTAACCAGAATAATTAAATATTGTTTTTATTTATTTTTTTTTCGTAATTGAAACCTTGCAACAGATTCAACCTTCTTGAGTCCCTTCAAAAATACAATTTAGTTCCAAAACACCAGTCATCAATAATCCTCGAAAGATTCTTCTCTTTCTTTATTGATTTATCATCATATATACTTACTCCAACATTTAAACAAAATTTGTAGCCCATACGAGATTCATTATTACACTAAAATTTGAAACGTAACATGCTATCGTTGCCACACGATCGTTGTCGCACGATCTGCCACAAATTCTATGGAAGAGTTTCAAAGAGAAATTCACGTGCCCTGGCTTCAACTGCACACCGATGGTCAAGGTCCCCTCGTTAGCCTAGCCAGCAGTATTCTATCTGTATATTTCAGGGTCTGTGAAGAGTGGAGGATCTCGTTCTCCGTTCCACTTGCTCGCCACTGGTCCCTTCCTCTCTGTTCATCTTCTTGCGAAACCCGCAGGAGAATATTTTGGTCACGTACCAGCCATCGTTCTCTCTCAAATGCCAGAGCTTCCAAGCTCCGCGCTCACTGCACCTCTCTGAGTGATATTTTGCCATTTAATCCTCTCCCGATGTTCAACGCTGTTCCACGTTCTGCCTCTTGCTTCCCCTCTCTTTCCCTCTATTTCGTAGCCTCTTTCTAATTTGCGGGAGGAGACACCTCAGCTGTTATCCATGGCCTTCTGGCATGTCCTTTGCCGTGTCACCCCTACCTCGCTATCTGCCCTGTCCTTTCGCAAGGTTGCCGAGGGTACATTGGTCCCGTGGCAGGGCATCGAACCTCCAATCCTCCCCTTGAATCCCGGGGACGTAACAACGGCTTGTTCTGCGGGTTACACGAATGACCCAGCGACGATTTTTCTTTCCTGGATTCTGCCCTATCCCACTCTACCCTGTCGCCCACCCTTTTTCCTTCTCCCCCACACTCCTCGACTCTAGCTGTTCTTCCTGGTTCGCGCGCGTCCCTTTCCTCGCAGTCTCTCAGCCATGTCCTTTTTCTTCCCCCATTGTTGTCTATCTCCATTGTCATTCGTCGCGCGAGCGACTCGGCCGATAGCGCGGAACGAATTAACCCGTCTTTGTCGATGATACCAAGAAAAGAGGAGCCTCTTCTTCGTCCATCGGAGCTGTGCAATTAACGTCAAACGTCTTCTTGTATGTTCGGCTAGCCTTTATACCTTTGAATCGAAGACGATTGAATTAAACGTTCGCCAGATATCATTTTGGAGTTATTAATGGCGACGGCGGTGGTGGATCGGTAGCGTTGGATAGATCATTGAATTCTGAGACTGATGCTGATGTGTAGAGTGTGAGGATATCTTGTTTCTCTATCTAGGGTACAGTAATACTCATAATTGATAGATGAATTTTTGTCATTATTGGTAACATACTACTAAGACCGAATTAAGAAACTAAAAGTTTCATAGTTTAGTAATAAATATATGTACATACTCAACTACCAATGTAAGTATACATTATAATACTTTTAACAGTAGAACAACACTTATATTCTTCGGCGTAGGAAACACTGTTACAAACATATTTATTATTTTCGAAAAATTCTTTTTCCATATTTTCCTAGATATCCGTAGGGAAGACAGTGGTACAGCCTGATTCTTCTTTACAAAAAAAAAGAACAAAATTTTTTAGTTACTTTGAAGTGCATCCTGAATAGATCTTTAAGTGTAATATCTTAGAGGTCGTCAGGGGGTTGTTCTAGGTTCAAGATACTTCATTCTTCTAACAAGACACTGGAGCTTGACGAAGGGTGTCAGTACACTGTTAAGTTTGCTTCGTGATTCACTCTTAACCTTTAAAGTTTGCGTAGGACCAGGTAGGAAAAAGAATAATTACTGTCCCGGCGAAATGCAAACATCTTAAATTGCCGCGCGTCGTGATGAATGGGACCGACTTTATTAGCACCGTTTTCTGTTTATAAACTAATAGTGATTTATAAACGGCGGTGAAACAATGGCGAGGCGCGACCATGAATCACCGTTGCAGGCGAAAACCGTTTCGCGTTGTTACCCCAAACACGTTAAGCCTTTGCGAAAATTAAAGAGCTTTCGTGGAAATTACGAGGGACCGCGGTGCGAACCAGGCCAGCCGGTTACGTCAAAATTGCACACCATTTGGAAAGAGGTATTGAGAAAATATTTAAGTTCGGACAGTTTCAATTTAGTTGCCGCGAAGCCTCTACCACTCGCGTATGGTGGGTAATGCGATCTTTCTCGCCCGTCGTCGTTCAACATATTAAATTTTAAATTAAGAGCGGAAATGAGATGCGAATTCGGGCACGATACTATTTCAATTACCAACGACGGGCAATCAATCGCTGAATTTGGCGCAGTTTTCAGGACTCTCGTGTTTCAGCCACAATATTTTAAAGTTGAAGTCAATTGCATATGAATTCCCCTTGTTTAAAGTCATTGTCTAGTTTAAAGCTGATTATGTATTATCATTACTTCTTCTTGTCGTGGTTCACGTAGGTTCAGATTCTCTCGTGTTTTACTGTAAAATAGTAAATAGGAAATTATTGTAAACATCGTATTATTTTATATCATGTAGCATTTCTAGTAATACTTAAATAATTGTAGGGTTCTCTTACAGGTTGTATTTTATCTTTGATGTATGTATATTATTCATGATTATATTCAAAGTGATTAATGAAATATAGTTACGAATAATACATTACATTGATGATTAATTAGATTTCAAGTAAAAGCTAGAAAGAGTTTTATTAATTTTGTTTTCAATTTGCAATGTGACAAATAGGACTAATCAACGTTGAAAAGAGAAAATTAAATAAAAAGGAAGTATACATTTGACAGCTTTCTGGTTCACAAGACTATTATCTCTCTCCTAATTAAAGCTCTGAAGTAATCTCTGAGTTTCCTTAATAAAGGCTAGTTGAAATAATAATTTTAACGTACACTGACGCTCGAGAATTAAGAGATACCGTAGAAATCATAGTAGCAACCTTCATCAAAATTTATAACATTGAGTTTCACTTAAGTGCACCGTACATTTCACTGCTTTTCAGTTAAAACCACTTCTCTAGAAAAATTTTTATACGAGAAGCAATTACTTCATCACTTCTATTTACTTTGAAACGAAAGCTAACCCTTTTACGAGCTCCGTAACTAATTTTAAATTCTGAGATTAATATCTATACTCCAGTAAAATTAGGTCTACACGCGCGCAAAGTTTCATTAAAATCTGAGTGTGTCACCTCACGCGGTCCCCTCGTCAGACGCATGATCGACGCTCAGCAGAGAAAGAAAAGAAGCAGAAAAGAGTTTGTTCGTTATTTAGCAGGATACAGTCTAAGCTGAAACAATGAAGACTAGAGATCACTAGGGTGGATGAAAACAAATAGAGTTTTCTCACAATAGACCTAGCACAAGTAGGTCAGAGGATAATAGTAGGGCGGAGTAATGATCTTGTTGAGAGAAACTGCAGGATGTAAGTATGCATTTCTCTTTGTTAAAGTAGTTTGGCCCTATTTCAATTACGTTTCTAGACATTTTGAACGTGTTCTATATTTTGATAGAACAGAAGTATTAAGAAAATTATAAACCTGGAAAGCACCCTACAGTGTTATACAATAACGAATTTCTTTTAGGAAACTATTTTTTATCTTCATACATTCAAATTCAAAATATAGTTTTCTTTTATATTAATTAAAAAAGAATTAAATATAAAATTAGATAGATAAAAGGAAAAATAAACCACAGTATTTAGTTTTCACAATTAACCATAGCGTTATCGAATACCTCAAAATTAAAATCACGAATGTAAAATTTTCTCTGCCATTTATTGTACCCACTTCTACAAAACATTAGTAGATCCGTAGTTTGAATAAACTTGCATCAATGATACCTTCACTACATTTAATAACGATACAAGTCTGAGAAGACAAAAGACTGAACTTCAAATCGTGTATTCAGCATCGATATTGAAACTACATATTCTCAAGTTCCACGTTCTCTTTCCATTCCCATAATTCCCAGTACTTCATCTCCGTCTAACAGTAGGCAAACTACACATCGCGATCCAAACTATAGAACCATCCGTAACGAAGGCGACTTCATCACTTAAAAACCCTCCTAACTTCGTTGATGGTACCTTCTCTGATTAGCGAACCGCTGACTTCTGTTTGCAGTTGCACTTATTACACGGTTAACGTCGATATTAATCGGAGGAACGTCGAAACCGGGAACGCGAAACGAACCGAGAACAAATCGGCCGTGATTGCGCCTCCTCTCCCTATAATCTGACGGTTTCCTCCTTTTAGTTGGCCAGATAGATAAACGGCGTTTCGTGTCCCTCGGAATAACCGGTCGCGATACTGCGACATGAAATTGGACGACGATGTCACAAGAATCGCATTAGTCGTCGGTGCCTAGCGTGCTGGAAAGTGCACACACAAGCTAATTACAGGACAACACGAATGCCTTTAATTACTTTTATTCCAATTCCAACAAAATTTGTTGGGGCAGGAATACCCACGGGCACGTTATACCCCCTAGGTGTGGAGGCGTCCGCGTTTGCGTGCACCACCCTACCCTCTACGTGCCACCACCGACCATGTTTGTGCGTCGATGGACACGAGTGTGTACGCGCGCGTATCTCTGGCCGTGCGTAGCCCAGTATCGCTGTTAAAATCCACGTTCGAGGATAATCCGCAAATTGACCGAAATCTCGATGACAAAGCGTCACCAGGACCAGCCGGTAGTTCGATGGGATCATGGTCGGTGCATCGAGCTAAAACTAGATCGGGCAAATAAAGACTGATTTTCATCGATCAGACCTGTATCTGATCTCATCGTAGGCTCGTTCACACCCTTCCACGCCGCAAATTTGTTTATTCTTTCGCTACGCGCGCCACCGTTTCTGTCGGTGCTGTTTGGTAATGATTTTTTGGTTTTGTTTGGATAATTGCTGAAGAGTTTCAATTTGGCGATCGTTGGTACGGTATCTAGGAGGTTGAAAAGATGTTTGGATGTTTGTGAATAGTTGTTTCGCTTATAATGCAGTGGTTAATGGAAATAAATGGGTATGAATAACAGTATTTCTACACGTTGTCAAAGAGTATTACTGATGTAATTGACTGCGTATGAATGAAAGGATTAATTACTCAGGGTGCTTTTCTAAAGGATATGGGTATATTTAATTTCGTATAGTTTCAAATAAATAATTAATACGTGCACAGTTCTATGAGTCGTACCTGTATTACATTTTTGATAAACATGCATTGATATTACTGATAATAGTATATTATCTACATCTTTTTGTTTAATATTTTTAACAATTTCATGAACCTTGGATCATTTCCTTAAATATAGATATGAACCAGTACACTTTTAATGTATCATGAATGTATTATCAAAAATTAAGTATTTTAAATGTGTCTGACTATATATGGTTTATATCACTTCATTTTTCATATCGTGAGAAAGAAGGTGAATTGGCGCATGGTGCATATAACACTTTTGTTCCAAATAATCTGAAATCATTAGAAAACATTATCGCTGTCCTTGTGAAACATGCTGAACATAAAGCCAATGCGATTAGGTCAACGTATTTCTGAATGTACACAGTTGGTTAAATTAGTCATGCAATTCTGATACTGCACACTACCTTTTGACCGGGAGTTAATCTAATTATTGGTAGCCTTTGTTGTTTATAGAACTAAGAATCTCTAATGCAAAGGCTGAACGACAAATTGTATAGTGACCTTCGAACTCGCTTCAACGATATGCTTCTGATTTCCCACGAAACTTCGTAACACATTCAGAGTTAATAATTTGAAGCACGAAATATTCTTTCGAATAATGTACGCCAAGACTTAACAAGGAATAAAAATACGTGCTCGTGATAAATGTTCTGAAGTATATAACGGCACGAATATCGACCGTGCATTTTATCTGGCATATCCTGTTATTCTTTTTGCCGCGCAGTTAGACGCCAGACGAAGAGATCTTGATTTCTGATTGCAACATGATATACCCCGCGCATGAACATTCACGGTTGAAAGCATGTTGTCGAAACGAAATCAATATTTCATTTCATTACTACATTTTTCTTCCTTTCGACGACAATTAGACGTGCAAAAATTTGCTTCATTAATTTCTTGCACAATTTCAAGCAGGATGTTCGCATTAAACATCAATACACTATGAGCCAAATGTTTAGAATTATTTGTTGACTAAACAAGAGGGATAGAAAAACAGTTAAAATGACTGATTCCTTTTTTGAGAATATGTATTTCTTTAATTAATATTATGTAATTTTATTTTCCATTTTCTTGAATTATTAATTTAGGAATTTTATTATTTAATTTCAAATCAGAAAAAACTTTTCTCTCTTTCATTGATAGATAGTTTAATTAAATCAGTGCGTTCAAAACGACATTTATAGAAAGTCTGTTTAACGAATTACTTGTCAACATTGTCTTCGTAATCGAAGTTTTATTTAAAGTGAAGAATGTTCGATAGGTTTCCGCGCACGAACAGAAATGTAAAACATTTCTCCAGCGGCACGCGTGGTATTGTTAAACGAGCATTTCATACTCTCGCGCGATTTCAATGAAACCGAAGCACGATAGATGGAAAAGTGTAAAATGAAACAATGAATCGGTGGAAACGCGTGTTCTCTTTCAATAGTGAAACGTCTGTTAAACACATTTCGCGAGTTACAAATCAAATTACATCTTTTTATTCAGCTTCGATCGTGTGTCTTTTTTTTCCCCTATAACATTTAATTTCAACTTTTCAAACGATTGCGGAATTAAAGGAATAGCGCGTATCGTGTCACTCGCTTTTCCTCTGTATCGAAGACACAATCGAAAGCAATTTCGATCGCAAACGATGACACGTGTTTAGCCGAGGGATCGAAGTGAATTAAAACAAGGCTGTTTGAACGGCCGCGGTCGAATAAAGTCCGTTCTACCTAAGTTGTGCCAATTATAACTTGTGAACTGCAAAAACAATCATAACTTAGAAACTTTCTATTATACCGGCTTTCGCTTGATTAAAAATCGCCTGCCGTGCCGCGAAGTACAATATCGCGTATCGAAGTACTTCTTTTTGGAACGTTTTTCTGAAATGCCTTTCACAACTCGTGGCCAGTATCGACTGCGACCTCATTATGGATGAAACTAGATTTTATCGCGTTTTAACGAACTAAAGGCAGTTCGTCCTGGTAATAATGACGCTGTGAATCGAAGCAATTCCAGGTAGCGTTTTATACACATTTATTTACTGGTTTCAATTGAAATTTATGACAAAGGAAGTTCTTAAGCGGGGAAAAAATGATATTATTTTAATAGTTCGCAAATATTTGTGTTGTGGCTATTTATTATGTAATCACGATGTAACCAATATTTAGTAGTCACATAATATCACGGCAGTTTGATTCTTCTTGACATGTATTCTATGAATAAAAAATTAATTTGAAAATACTGGATATTTTAATAAAATCAAAGCTGTTGGTATTAACATTAATTTATGCAATCTTAAGTTCTCATACATAGAATCCAGTAGTCTTTGCTTCATTTCAGTAAAAAAAGTGGATATGCTCAATTAATAACTTTTCAATATTTTAACGAGAAAGTAATTCCAAAAAATTGTATACATGATTTTCCTTACTTCCAAATAAGTTGTTTTCTACTTTGCAACATTCATATTTAGAATAATTACATTTATTTTTAGTTTCGATTTTATTAAGTAATATTAACTGCTGTGTGCGTTTTCGCAATTTTTTAATTATACGACAGTGTGGGAATAATTTAAAAAAACTATTGTTATGAAAAAGTGGACTTTTTTCTCCTACGTGTATTTATAATAGCATTTTCGCTTTTTTTGAAAGCGTAAAAAATCTTGAAATCGAAGTTCGGGTTGTATTTAAGTGAGAGATCTACGTCGACCTCAACGACACGCTATTTTTCGATGACGAGTTTCACAATGGAGGAAAGAAAGGGAACCGATATCTGCTAAGAATTCTCTCGACGTACAATTGGGAGGTAAGAGTCGTTCACCTTCCGAGAGGCACGGCAGATGTCTTAAGCGAAACTGCGCTACTGATAGGATACTGGAAAAGCTGGTGCTCACACAAAATTGCTTCACTCTTCAGGGAAGACAATCTCATTCGACTCGCTGATATGCGACCTGCTCGTTCCTATAGATCGACGATACCAATCTATTTCTACTATTAGATAATTCAACGTGACGATTTGAACGTCCGTTTCAAAGGAACGTCTCTGAATAGAGTGTCCATTGAGAGCCTGGACCAAATGAAACCGATATTTGACGGTTTTTTTGTCGCATGGATCAGTTCAGAGGACTTCGAATGAAATTTTGTGTTATCGCTTTGACAGCCCATCAACAGTGTCAAGCGTGAAATACGTTCTTAAGTAGAGAGTGAGGATTAAAAAAAAGTAGTCACTTGCAAAGTATTCAATTTCTGCAGTAGTCGTTACTCGACTGTGACCAGACTAGAGTATCGCTTAAATGACTCATTTTAAGGTCAAAAGTAATTTCCAATAATTTTCTATTATTTCATTTTAGCAAGTACAGTTTTCTCGGATTCATTTAATTACGTAATTAAATAAATTTTAATTTATTTCAATTGATGTCTCAAAAAGCTCGCAATTAATTCCTAATTTTACAAGTAGGTTCTAGAGAAAATAATTTCTGGTTATGTCTTCTTGTGGCAAACTTATACAGTTTTTCTATTATTAAAACATGGAAGGTAGGAAAAAGCTTTGATTAAATTTGTCTTTCATAAAAGATATTCTTATTATATCTAAGTGTAATTCTAAGTAATTTTCTTTTAGAAAATAGAAATTTTATGAAGTATTTCAAAATATTTGACAATTTCAGAAACTCTTGTAAGACTACAAACGATTTCAAAGGCACGTTAACACACAAGAGGTTATGTTACTGCATCTCGCTTTATATTTCGAGACAGGAGCATCAGTGAATTCATAATTAACAACCCGACTAGCGGAAGGATTAACAATGTTAAATTTCGCGCATCCGACCCGCTTATAATTTCATTACGAAAGCTTTATCTTGGTAACACGATGAATTCCTTCCACGTAGCCGAAGTAATCTTGTAACTCGAGAACACGGTCCACCGGCCACAAATCACTTTAACCAATAATTCAGTCGGGGGCGAATTATTGATGCGGCCCGTTATAAGGATATCGAAGAAAAATGCAAGGGGATGAGGCGGAGGCGTAGCGCAGCCGGCCACCAGGGCGAAGGATCAGTTTTCGTTCTGCCGTAGTTTTTGTAAGTCTGCATTAGTCTACTTTGCCGGCGGTCAAAGGGGAAGCACGCGTGGTATGGTTGCTTTTTAGCCTCTCTAGTTTTTCATCACGAGTTCAAAGGGGATATTCTGGGAGCCGGGTAAGAGTAAGGAAATGAAGATACTCTATTTCTCTTTTCTCCTTCCTCTCTCCTTTGCTTTCTCTTCATCCTCCTCGGCATCTTTCTCTCTGGATGGTATTTGAAAATACCTCGACGAGAGAGACTGAGGGGCAGAAAAGAGGAGTAAGGAGGCTCAACGAGCGCAGCTGGAAACTTTGGCAGGCAACCGCCTAACCACCTTAACCGCTCGGTAATTCAAACAAGGCTAACCTTCAATAGTAAACCTAGGCCCGATCCATAAATCGGTAAAACGAGGATGAAACGCGTGGATTGAAGAAAGTCAAGGTGTAGGGAGGGAGTAATAGATAGGGAGGCGTAAACGTTCCACGGAATACCAAATGATCGCGAATAGGAGTCTCTGCTAGTCACATATTCCCCCTCTGCCCCACTGTTTCAACTCTCGACCTTTAATATCCCTAACCTGCTCTCGGCCGCGCGATCCTTCCTTCCTTTTTTCTTTCCTCCACCGCGCGATCCTTCCTTCCTTTTTTCTTTCCTCCACCGCGCCTCTGGCCGATTTCTAGCCACGCTCTCGCCGTCGTGCCTCTTCTTCAGCCGCAACTCGGCTGGCTGGCAAGTCTTTCCGCCAATATTCCCAGGCTACCCAATTCTATGCGAGACCTGCTAGGAATAACTGAATTTGATTCGACGGAGTGGCTGAAAGTGGCAACGAAAGGAACTGTGGAATCGTTACGATCCTATCGATGCATTCTTCGCGGTATGCTCCTTCAATCGATTCGCGTGATTTCGAGTAGTCGTAAAGCCGAGCCCTGGACTCGTGGGAGAGAGTTATCTGTCGGATTTATGAAATGCGTTAAGTGAAATCTTGTATGCAAAGGATTGCTACGCAAATATTTCTCTTTCGTGCTTTTCGGAGGTGTGTTTGTGATTTAAACATGGTTTGTGGGAATGAAGTGGCTGGAGTATGGATTCTGGAAAGTTATGCGAATACTTCGTAAGTTCTAGGTAAGCTGGTAAAATATTATTGGTAAGAATTTATAAATTGTTATTTCCTGAGATGGTTAGCTGCGTTAAACATTTATGACATGGTGACGTTAAATAGTTCACTCTCTATATTTTTTCACATTACATGAGCTTCTATAATTTTATAAAAAAAAAGGTTCCTTTAAAATTTCTGGTTAACGTTGAAAGAGATAGAACCTTTGCCGAACTTATAAAGACAGTTCCGACCGAACACTAAGAACTTAGAAACTAATAGCTGTGATGGTTTAAAAGGAAGACCAAACGAACGAACGAAGTCGTAGGAACTTTCGGACAGTTGTCAAAGTTTGTCGTAAAGTCGGACGACGAATAGGATACACTATGTCTAATTGTAGAAAGAAAAGAAATGAGTGTGGTGGATAGTCTTGGATTCAGGTTAATTGTTCTTTTATCTGTTCGTTCTTACAGTACAAATATGTGGATTTTGACAAATTTTTTGCAAAGACACATAACTGATAGATAAAACTTTATTACTGTACCTACTAAAAAATCTCACAGAAGCACCAGTTAAATTTTTGTTTCCCTCTCTTCCTGAAAAATATAGACTACTTTTTTCAACTTGGTAGAATCCTATATTCAATAAACAATCTCACATGGCTCCAAAATAAGTACTTCTTTATAAATAATATGTATTAGTAGATAACATACGAAAAGTTTCGAACATAAAAGCATCTTCCAAAAAAAAGGTTGAAATATTGTTGTGTTCAAAATACACTGCACACTCCTACAATAAAAAAAGAACACTCTTTAAAAATTTAATTTTAGTAGCAAAGTTTTAATCTGAACATTATAGGTCTTCAACCTTTCGAAGTGATACCCCCCTTAAGCGATACAGAAACTTTTCCCCACGTTTAGAAATAATCGTCCGTGTCTATCCACAAAGTACACTCGGGGGTGTTACTTGCGTCAACGACGTCAGGGCTGTCAATAGCGGACTACGACCGCGTGGGCATTGATTACTAGAACAGAGGGAAGTTAGATCGCGGAGGGTGACACGAATGCGGGTAAATAAAAAGCAGCTTCTGGTGTTCGCTAGTAACACGAACATGCCACGGGACATCAGCAGACACATTCGACACACCGGGTGTGCCAGTGTGCCCGTTTCATGAATTCCTGTTGACGTAATCTGACTCACCGCCTTTCATCCCGTTTATTACACAGCCAGTTCTGAAGCGCCGCTCCCGCGGATCCGTGAAATTTTTTCTTGGCAAAATGACTTTCGACGAAACACGCCGTTTCTCGCTAACGTCACGAGTATTGCACGCTGTGACGACGATGAACGAACCAGGGTAACTGCTTCGCGTTACGCGATGGATGCTCGTTACGTTCTAACAGGGAAACTCGCTGTCTGCGTGGTTAGTGTCAATGGGTATGGACGCTGTTGCAATTCAATGTCTGTAGTAGTTTATTAATAGAATTTTTGAAGGCTGCCAGTGCTCATGAAGTTTTAATCTATTAAAGGTCACGTGTTCGTGATAATTTTCAGCCGCTCGTGAAATGTTTGTTTACGTGACACTGCAGTCTGGTATTGCATAGTTTTGGGAAGTATTTCTGAGTATTTTATTTTCGGAGGCATTACATTACAAATTTTGAATTTTGTGTTCAGGTAGCATATGAGATGAACTGTATTCTGAAAAATTGTAGTATATTATTTAAAAATTCATTGCAGATGTTGTACCGAATTGAGTTTTATTTGGGAGATGAAAAAATGCATAATTTGAAAGAGAAATGTAGTTGATCTACAACTTTAAAATTTTTTAAATGGTTTGGAAATCATTTTTCTCTTCCATTTTAACACCTAACATTCTACAATTTGTTTATATTCAACCGCTGCTAGGTTCAAGCCCGATTTCATCCAAAAAGCGCTCGACCAAATCGTGACTACGCTTTGTTCCCATTTTCCCCGATTTTCACGAATTGTACCCACTGAAATTGTATGAAATTTGCAGTATCAAAAAGTTCCTATACAAAAGCTGGTTGCATACGGTATATTATTAACGTAGAAATAAAACGGAAATTTGCTGTAATAATAGATTGTTGATTATTTAGCCACACTGTATTTAGATAAATTAAATCAGAAACATACGTTGACAGTCATAACAATTTCCTTTGTACATTTCCTGTATGAATCGTAGCTTCTATATTACCAGCATATTTGATACCATAGAATATAATATTATAGTAGTAATACTCTATTCACAATGCAAAGAGAACAAAAATTATGTAAAGTCATTTTTATTCTAAAGTCAGCTACTAAAATCAGTATGATGATAAGAATTTATTGTTTAAGTTTTTTGTGTCTCTGCAACTGAAAAATCATTTTTTCTATAATATGTCCATAGGAACAATTTATCATTTTTTTCACAGAATCTCGAAATTATTTTATATCATTGTTTTTGCAATCGTAGGCAGTATCTGTAAGCACATTTTGAAAAGATACTGACGATTTTCACGGCGGTGGTTAGAAAATACAAGGGAAAAAATAAAACGTAATTTGGTGCCATTCTTTCGGGGATGAAGGGTGCAGGAGTGCCGTATAGACCATCAGGCGACGCATTGGACGCACCAGTCGTACTCGCGTGGCCGTTTCATAAATTCTCGTTTGTGTAATTTAACTCACTACATTTCAGCCCCCTTTATTACATCGTCGGTGCAGAAGTCGCGGTGGCGCACAGATTCACGGTGAATTTTCCGCGAGGCAATGACTTTCAACAAATAACACCGTATTTTCTGATTACAAGACAAACCAAACGACGAACGAAACAGCGGTCGGTGATCTTTCAAAATCGCGCGAACGAGCTCCATTTCTCTCGATATGTCTTTGTTTCCCTTGAATCCGATTCAACGAGCACCCTTTAAAATATCTCCAAAGATTTATTAATATGTGGAATTTATTCCAAAAGTAATGAGGATCTATTTGCGGGAGCTTTTCTTGCAATAATACACTGGTAGAGATGTTTATCGTTGGCTCTGGAATAATATATTCATAATCTAGAGTAGGTCAAATCCTTGATTTGCTATGGATTTCTAAATATATTTAAATATCTGTCACTTTCAATATTTGTTAATAACTTTTAACAACCTTGGGAACGTATGTACTGAAACTGAGATTTGACAAATAGAACACTTGTATATTATTCCAATTCCAATATTTTTTCTAAGTTAAAAATTTAGTCACAGAGTACTTTGTGTCTACTCTATTTTCATAATACATTCATTCAACACGCCATCACTTTTAGAACTATCTCTCTACAGTAGTAAAACTAAGTGATTCTAGAACACTCCAAAGTCACAGTAGCTCAGTCAGTTGTTAGTCAGACTTAATTCAATAATAAGTCATAGAAAAAGCATCCCATTACAGTTTGAGCGAACTTCGTACGTGTTTCAAGCTTCTCGAAGCGTCGAAATCGATCGATTTTCCCGTCAATCATGGAACGGAACGAATTCACCGTTTACTAATCCGAAAACAATGCAATAATGAAATTCAAATATTTTTAAGCCCAGCTACCGACGGAAAGCCAACACGTACGCGCCGTTACGCGTTCGGGGATGAGCACAACGTGCATAGTAAATGGATCGACCAATATTTGCGGGCTTTTGGCAAACAATCAAACAAACAGAACCTGTACGCCATGTTCGAACTAAATGTTAGTTAGCGCAAGTCAGGTGTGTGTTATTTCCATTAGTAGCGACCGTGATTGTGTGTCTGTAACGTGCGCCATCCCTTGTTAGACTCTAAGTACACACCACCCTTTCCGATGTATACTTAGGGTTTTGAACATTTATAGGCATATACGGACGATGTGTGAACAACCTTTGCCCTCATGAATTCCTCGACGCTCTTTCCGCGTTGCCGAATCCTAAGTGTCCTCAAATTTCGTTTGCATTTTCTGGCTGCCCACATGCTTGACCAACCTCGAGTTTACTTTGCTGACACGCGTACTTTGGGACGTGTAAGTGTCTTCATATAGAAGAAAATTAAACATGAGTAGATTCGGAGTACGCTTGGACGTGTTTCTTAGTGGAAATTGGTACATTTCGTGAAGGAAAAAGTCATTCTGTATTCGGACGAAGTTTTAACTTACGCTTATGAGTCTCTTCTTTGGTGAATATTCTGTACATTTTGTTTTCTTTCGTGGGAAATAGAATATAACTCTGCACAGTATTTCTGGACTTTATATTTCGTAATTGTTTGTGTTGATAGTTTACAGTCGAGTCTAGAAGGCAAAGTTAAATTAAATGCTAATGACTATTGTAAATTGTTTATAACAGAAAGTCGATCGTAGTCTATTGAATAAATACTTTTCTATTATTATAATTTAGCTATGTATGTTACTGTGAGATGTGAAAATCTGAGTTCGTACTCTGCAGTTTCCCCTTTAGCAAAACTGTTACAGTAGTCTTCTGCGTGAGCAGTGTTTTCAGTAGAATAAGGTCAGAGTCGGACTACCTATGAGTCAATATTGGAAGCGTCCTTTAATAGTGAATTATCAATTGTATGCAAACCCTATGTGTTATCATTGTAACGTTTTTAACCTGCAGGGAATATACAGTAGAAACGTGCATTAATTAGTAATGTTTGAACATGGTTTTGATACCCTGTTAGCTTTTTGTAATTATGTTTGAAAGAAAGTGTAGTAACCAAACTATGCCAGATTATTGAAAATTATAATGCAGCATAAACTTCCGAGATTTTTCAACGAAACCTGTAATGCTAAAGGTATCACTACTTTTCTATGTCACAATTTTTAATATCACAAAATATCTGCAAAATAACTAAAAATTATCGTGGTGTATCTTTTTTTATTGATTTTATTGCTACGTGTTATTTATAATTCTGATTCAATCTCTTCTATTGAAAGAATACACATATTCTCCAAATCTGGACATATGAATTTAATAACTTTAATAACTAATTCAAAACAATAATAATTTCAAGTACGAGTACTACGTTAGCATTTAAATATGATGAAAAATTGACAAATCAGAGGCCTAAAAAAATTGGTGCTCATAATTAAAATAACTATAAGCGTGAAACCTCTGAACACTTTTAATTTCACAACTGGAAACAGTCCTCCTGTACACACAAACATGTAACTATTGTCTTCCACTTCAGTAATTTCAGTAGTATAACACTACGCACTCTCCGCCATACTTTTGCCCTAAGAAACAAAATAAGGTCACCCTTCGACAATTTCTTTTCCAACACAAGAAACCGCGCCACAATTTTAATAACAAATCCAATTCCTTCGCCACTCCTTTATTTCAAAGTTCCAGCCGCAACACGTCAGCAGGAGTTTCAATCTAAACTCCTTCATACGTAATTTCATAGTACATTAATCACTCGGCTGCGCGCAGGACTCAAAATCGCGTGTGCGAAATTCCCCTTGCACCAGGAGCCGCCAATGCTGTACGTTACGCAAAGGCCGACAGTGACGAGTTAATTTCGGTAACACGTGAACGCGTCCTTCCCGAACGAATTCACCTTCAAGCGGGCAGCGTTTACGAAACAGCCGAAAAAAAAAAATGGAGATCGTAACTCAGAGCCGTGCCGTTGTAGTATTTTTCTACTGTGCGATAAAATCCATCGGACAGATTGAATCATTGCGGGCAAACCAGACGCGTTCACGCGTGGCGGGTTTACCTGCCAACGATTTTAATAAATTTAGCCCCTGCTGCGTGCTGGGGATAAACGTAGGGGCGCAGGGACCGATGGCGAGCGTCCTTCTGCCGCGAGAAAGTTTATATCGCGACCACGCGACGGATGGGTTTTCAGCGGCGATACCGCGGCGGGAAAGTCAGAGATCGGGGGGCGTAATGGGCGGAACGGGATCGACTCACCCTCCTTGGAGGGCGAAGGAGGGTGAAAAAAGCAACGATGGGATGCGGCTAGCTCGTCCAGCGTTTTACGTATTTACGGGCAAGTACACACTCGCAGCGCGTGCACGCTGCATAACTCACCGTCTGGTGACCCATATCCAACTAATTTTCAGATAATTAATATTTCAATCGCGGCTTTGATACGCGCGAGTTAATTTCGATTTGGCCACGTTTCAGTTTCCTGCAGTCCTCTGCTACCGCCCATTCCATGCCGCGCGAACCGCCCCCACCCTCCCACGTTACCTCTCACACCGTCGCATCCTACCACCCGACTCGTTCTCTCCCTCTACCGCCAGTCGTCCAACCAACGCCACCCCCTGCGCGAGCTGCCCCCTCGGTCGTCCTATCTTTCTATTTCTTTCTCGCCCAGCTCTGCCGGTGGCACACGCCACCCTTTCCCCTTGGATAAACCGTTCCTCGCGAAAAGCGGCAGCCAGCCAACCGTGCGCATTCGTACGCGAAGTGCGTGCATAATTTATTTTCACCGTGCTTTACCTTCGGCCGCGGCGGAACGGCCAACCTGCGACTGGCTCGCTGGCCGACAATTTCGAATTCACCTATCGGAATTGCGTGTCACTTGTTGTGCTTTCATTCCCCGAGGCCGATGAGGAGCGAATAACAATTCGCGAGTCTTACCCGCCGGGGACAATTTATCTCGAAGGTGCTTTCCACCGACGAATCGCCGCGTTTCACGGGACATCGGTATCGGGGAAATGCGAATTAGGCGCACGTACCTCCAATGGTGCTTGTGGCTGGATGGATGCGGCCCGTCGAAGCGCTTTTGTCGAGGCCGAAATGAATTAATCGATAGGATTGCTGGAGCTTGTGATGGAGGACTGTTTTTCTGGGGAGAACTGGGTTTTCGTTTGTTGTCTCTTCGGGGTGCCTGGTTTTCAAAAAGGAGAGTATGATGTTGAGGGGTGGGTTGGATATCGGTGAATGTCAGTTGTGAGGGTATTTTTAGAATATAAGTTGTAAGTTTTAGTCGTGTGCTGTGAAAAAGAATAATCGGTTTGATAAGTATTTTGGATTAGTTTGCAATATGATTGGAGTTGAGAATTAGTCAGAGTCAAACTGTGTTTGGGTTATGGACAGAGGGAGAATGGGGAAGAAAGATTTGAGAACCGGTGTCTTAAAGTAATTTGGAGTGATAAGAAGTTCGTGGATGTTTTTTGGTGCTTTCTGAAGGAAAAGTTCTGTCTTGGGGGATTTATAAGGGTTAACTGTGGAGAGATAAATGCTTTTTGGATGTAATCGTGAGCAGGGTCTCGCAGTTCGAAATTCTAGTTCACGAATGTTAGTTCTAATATTTTTAACTTTTGATATTCTATATATAACTTTTTTATACTCATCGTCCATTTCACTTTGAACATCACTATGTAGTCTCTCTTTAGCAGTACATCAATTTGAACCAGAATAAATACATTGACACAATCTGTATGTACGTATGTTGATACAATTCTAAATATTCTTCTTATCAATTTCAAATGCTTTAATGATTGGAAATAGAACAACAAGATGTATTTGCATAATCATTGCAAAGAAAAATATTCAAAGTAGCTACATTTTTTTACGGTTAATGTTTCCTTTGAGTAAAGCATGAATTACTTAATTGCATCCTGGATGAAAACGCATGTGTTTCATATTATTCATAATATTTTTCCATTGCGTATTTATTTCCACCACTTATACATTATAAAAATCAGAGTTGCTCGGTTCTCAAAGGCGCAGAATTTTTTACCTGAAGCTACATATTTTCCTTCAGCGTAGCAACGTATTTCCCTGTAATATATTCACATTTTCTTATCAGCTGTTTTTGGGAGAGACGTAACTGCAACCGTAATTATAAATATATGCTAGGATTTATGTAGACTCCATTAACATGTTGAATAAGATAATAAGACCACACTTTCTACAGATAGCAAAGGGGTAAACCATCCATTATATTTATCTCTCATATACAGTGGAGTCCTCTTAGTACTATATGTTCAACATCGTATGAAAAAATTATATTTCATTAAAAATATAATATTTTATATTTCCGACACATATGCAATGTAATTATTATTTTCTATAGATACGTTGTGCGATTTCAGAAAAATTATTACATCTCCCTGTAATGAAATTGTGAAAATTCACTTTCCATTATACGTTCCAGCATTATCCGCATTTGCATACATTACTTTGCGTACAATGCCGATGCGAAGCGTGAAGTATACGTTTGCCGTATCGAAACGTTTGACAACTAGTACCTATATTTATATTTCAACCTCTGTTTTGGGCTTAATTAATTGAGACACATGTTGAATCGGTACAAATCAACTCATTAACGTTTCATACCCTTGCATAGATTACATTCTCGCGGATATAAAGCAGCTTCTATAGATTCAGCTCATTTGAATTCATTAATTTCGTTTCGGCTTTATTGTATGAATCACATCCATGGAGGAAATTAAAAATTCATGTAACGGGTAAAATAGTACAAAAGCATAATGGTAAATCGATGATGTGGTACAATATTTCTTTCTAAGCTATTAATAATAACATTAATATAATACTGAACTTATAAAGATGCAATTTCAATTAACAAAATCAATAAAACAATCATTCCATATTTGTAATTTTCTTGCTCCACTTTCGAGTAATTAAATATTTAAAGGTCGCATTGGGGTTTGAACCCTTATCAACAATCCATACAGCATCATTATGAATATTAAAATTTGTTTGACCATTGATGTAAAATCACAATGCTTGTATAAAAGAGGGTAAATTTTGCGAACAACATTTCTACATTTCTACGCTCTCCTTTTTAATGTAACGGAAGCTACGTTCATCTTACCAAAATATTCTGAGAATAGATCACCACGAGTGAGACTGTACTTGTTGGAAGTTGATGGTTCAGGATGGGGTTGGGAGTCTTCGCGTCACCAGGAAATGGCGACCGTTTCCTCTTCGTGGCCCACCCACCGTTCCTCTTCCCGCTGAGGGTTTAACTATGCAGTGTCTCTCAACCTATTGCACCACTTTTTTCCCGAACGACAGATAACGTTATCAGTTCGAAAAGAAACTTCTTCGATAGTTCTCTTTTATCCTCTGAAACTTTTGTATTTTTGTTTAGGAGTGTAACAAAAATAGGAACAATCTTGTAACCTAGATGTTACATTTCCTTAAATATGTTTAACTGACTATAGTACTACCAAAGATTTAGAGAACTCAATTATAAACATTTTTACAAGAGAAAAGGACAAATTCATTGAAGAAGAATGATAAAAAATATTTCGCAGCAAGCAAAATGATATTAGGAAACTACTCTTCTACTTTTTATTTTTTGTTCGTCGTGAAAAAGTGGGCACCTAAAAATATTTAGTATATTTTTCAGCATCGGTAGTATCTAATATTTAATTTCTATAAATGTAAATAGAATATAAAAAATGTGTGCATAGAGTTTATTTGTATTTCTCCATGTAAGACCTTATTTTTGTATTTATTTAAATAAGTCCCAAGAAATCAAAATATTATAGGGAAAAGTGTACGCGTCAGTATCTCGTACATGTACCTATACATGTTCAATACAGAAACGTGCATGATGGTGTAGATTGGCTTCTTTGCCTGCCCCTCGATATCGCATATCAAGGTACAATTTCTCAGATCGTTACACTCTGGCCACCACGGTAAAAAGGCGGACGAAATTCGAGTTAAATCATGCAACGACCGCCACCACCCATCCCCCAAGGTTCCCTTTCTGACTTTTCCGTGTCGTCGATGCCGCAAAGTCATGCCATCGATGTCGGCTGTGGGCGACAGCTATTTCCGATATGAAACTTTGAGAGAAAAAATTCATCAGCAGCCTGAATAACTTAATTCCTTGAAGCGGAGCCATCTAATTTCTCTTTCCTTTCGAAATTTTTAAGTTACCCTTCCGGTTCAGTACTTGCATCATTTAGATGCATATTACCGTGCATGACCAGGATTAATTTGCGAGGCCATGTAATTGATCGATGCATATTCGTGAGATTGCTTGCCTTATGGATAATGGCTAGTTTTAAAGTTGATTGATATGTATTAATATTTTGGATAGATTAATTGGTAGATTAATCGGTTGTGTACAATGTCGATATTTGTTTTCATGAAACTAGATATACATATCTACTAATTGCTTCATATAATACGTAACCATAATTGAATTATATCAATTGTAATTTGACTTGTTATGTTTCTAGCTACGAGACAAAATAGTATTGTTACTCAAATTATCATGTTTCCAAACATTTCAATTTATGCATTGAATAAAATTTACAAAGTAAAATTAGTTTTCTGCTTCCATTTCTAAATTCTGACCTGCAATTTAAGAAAGTAAATCAACATGCATCAAATATATCTAGACCAAATTTAAAAATACGTAACCAACTAACGACTCAAAAATCCATTTAAATAGACAAACTGTTAATTAAGTATTCCCCTAAGACGTGAAGCAATACCAAAGCAAATGAAAGGATCGAATCCTAAGTTCAGCAATAATCCAATCGGCCGATTCTATTTGTCTGTAGACAGCCGGAAAAAGTAAGGAAAAGGGGCAAACTAGTCCAGCCTGATTACGTGTCGCTGAATTTGAACGTCTGCTTAAGCTGCTTTTCTGTATTCAGATCATCGTGGCGTCTGTGCAGCATCATAGTACACACAGGATGCATAACAAGCACGCTATCGTGTCGCCGACGATCGCAGAGTGTGTATGCATTCACACGTACATTTGCATTGTTTTTTGATCCTTGTGCATGCACATGATCCACGTAGGATTTTATCGTGTTTCGTGCAATCCTATAGCCTAGATTTAAAAAATTTTAGAAATTATTTTTTGAAACTATAACAAAAATTGTATGTAGATATCTGAATTAATGCTTTATTATGTCAGAAGAAAGTGAAATATATAGATAATTGCTTATTGGTAATATCTAAAGCCTTAGGTTCTTATTTTGTATATGGTAGACGATTACAAATAATTCTCTAGAATTGGTTAAGCATCTTAAGTGTAATTTTAATGGAATAATACTATAAGTAGAATAATATGTGCGCAGTCAGACAGGTTACTTAGAATTCTCTTAAATGTTGTTGACTATAAGAGGACAAGTTAAGCTTATGAGGTTAAGTAGATAAATAAAATAAAGGATAAGATAAATATTAGGGTAACTTAATGAGGCTTCTAAAAATTTAATATGTTATTAATTTATCTGAAGCTCAACAGATTTTGAAATATTCATAGATTCAAATATTTAGAATCATCTATAAAGCAATATACCTTCACATTTTTTTCATTTGAGTAAATTCTCTAAAGTATTATAAATCAACAGAATTCTGCTATAATACAATAAAATGAATTCTATTCAGAGCTACATTAATTTAAATTCGTTTAATTGATTACTCCAAAGAGTACCAGTAAAAGTGATATTCTTTAAATTATTATAAATCTTGTACACCCCTTTAATATTTATCTTCGAATAACTAGGTGTCACTCTTATATTCAGTCTACTCCTTGACAATTTCACAGTTCACTTCAATTCCTCTTCGCTTGGAATTCGTTCAACGTCTAGAATCATTATAAAATCCGATACGTTCCTGTGTAGTCGATCTCAGTAGGCAGAAAATATTTCGCTCCCATCGATTCTTGCGAACTGACATGCAAACAGTCACGAGGAAGCGGTTGTCGTTCTACTTTAATCCTCAGCGCTCCTCGGCGCACGTATTGTTTCTTGCGGATACTATAAAACACAACTTCGGCTTTTATTGAAACATATCACCGATTGTGGTGAAAGAGCTCCGCTCGTGGTCGTTACCACAAAAGGAACGGGTAGGGAAAGGAAGAGACGGCGCAGTCGAGGAGCAAGATTGGATTCCGCGTTCAGTTCGAATTTCGTGAGCCACCGTTCCGTCTTACTCAGCAGACATCTCGAGCACTCGGTTCGAAAGGATACGTACGAAGGTATCACAGTAGGATAGAGGTAGGTGGGTATTATCAAGAAAGGAGAGCGATCGAACTGTCCGAATCGAATTTTGAAGAAACGACCAAACTGTCTCTTCAATGGGCCAAAGATCGTGTGCCATGACAAACACTGGGTGGAAAGGGAGCAAAGTCGTAGGGGCAGAATCGATCGAAGGACGAAGAATCGAAAGAATTAGGAGAGTCTCTGTGATAGGACCAATTTGGTATACGTAGATTCGGCGATCATTGTTTTTCTAGTGAGTATAAATAAAACCAGGGTTTCATATCTTTTTAATAATTATAAGTGCTGCATTGGTAGAGGTTCAATTAGAAAATTGGGTATAAAAAGTAGTTAGGTAATAACAATTTCTGGAAGCCTTATGTGTTTTCTTATCACAAGACGATAAACATTGTCTTTCATGACAACCATTTTCTTAAATGGGAATCTTTCAACAATCCTGACCTACATCACGTTGTTCTATTTATGAAGAACCAATTATGATTCATCTCCCTGTAAAACTGTAATATATTTACTCTTTCGAGAAAGTGTAAGAAAGGAATTTCCTGAATTTCTCTTCAATTCACAATGCCATCTCTTAGCTCGCTTCGTCGACTATGAAAAAGCGAATACTTCTGAGATTCTTTGTTCTTTAAGGAACTTAAGCTCTTCAGTTGTTTATTAAATCGTTCTTCCTCAACAATTCTTTCTCAAAAGTTCTGCATCTGCTCCCTAATTGTCGCGAAAATCACTTCTTAATCACAGAATTCTACATTCTCAACTATTCATATTTAAAATGTCCTCCACTAGTTCGATATTCCACAGTCAACATTTTCCATGAGCAGCTGTTAAACAGCCGAGATTACCTTCCGTAGAACTAACTTCCCCAGCAATAAAAGATTCAAACCATGTACTTAGCCCCCAGTTCTACTCCACTTTAACGCGTACCTTACGAAAATACTCCAAAAAAGCAAACTGAAAATAAAAGCAAGAAGAGACACGGTAATAATGCCGAGGAAAGGACAGAAGCAAGAAAATGGAAATGCAAAAAGAGTAATAGCTCCGCCATTAAAGATAAACGGTGGACAGAACGTTTCCAGCGGGGCGCACGAGGACGAATATTACCGTAAAAATTCTGTTTGCGGGAAGTTTCTAGAAACGATCGAAGTGCTTGTTCGATTGGAGGGTCGTGCAAACTCGAAGTGCAAAGATTCTGTGCAGAGGGGAGCAAATTGGCGGCTAGATAAGAAGACAGAAATAGAGGGAGGAGCACGGAAGAGGGCAGACAGGAGAGAAGCGGAGCCATCAGCGTCTCGGGAGCAATATCGTAATTAACCATAGTCGATGAATGCGAAATCTGGGACGAGCAGCGGGAAGATCGGAAGCAAAGATCGTCCAGTCGTGAAAGTAGAAGAAGGGAGCGCGAAAGGAAGAGGGAGGGGGGTTAAGGTCGGAGCGGGTGAGAGGTGAGCAAGGTAAAGCAAGGCAAGGAAGGAAAGGACTTGAGTTTGCACAAATCAGGCTAACTTAGCTTAGCGCCGATTCCAGAAGAGCACCGAGTCTACCGGTGGAACAGCCAATACCCGACGGGGCTCAATAGGATCCTGACTTTGCTGGCTGGTGCGGGCCGCCCTCACCAGTTCCCAATAAGCCGAAAGATGAGAGCAAATATTGGCGGCGGACAGAGGCGGGGGGATCGCTACGGTGGATGCAAAAAACGTCACTGGAAAGATAAGGAAAAACTCACGCGGGGACCCCGAATCGCTTAGCTCGTATTACGGGGAAACGAAGAACAGATAGAAAGGAAGTCCAAGTCGGTAGAAAAAGAGACGAGCCCCGAGGTGGGAGAGATGAGATGTTGGTGATGCGAAAGAAGTTGAAGGAGCCCCGCTCTCGAAGCCACCAAGGTGACTCGGGGTGCCTCTCTTGGGACGAAAAGGACTGGAAAAAGAGGAAGGCAGAGTCCGCCTTTCAGAGGAAAAAAGAGGTATAGTGGAGCACGGGAAACGAAAGAGGACGGAGGACAGGGGAATGGGAACGTGGCAGCGCGATGGACAAACGGATAGGCAATGCTGAAGGCGTTGAGTGCGCTTATTTGTCTTGACACGAATTTATTTTCCTGTCCGAAGAAACTCGGGATGACGCGGGCGTTCGTTGTGCGCGTCCCGCTGGGTACTTATTCCACTTTGTTATGTCACGGGGTCCCTGGGTGACGAGCGGTACGGGTTACCCCCATGGGGACGCTGGTCGACTCCCAATCTTGAAGACTATTTCCTTAGATGCTCCTTGTTGACGTCTGCGGGGTAAATTAAACGTGAAACCATCAAATGCGGCGGTTTGTTTTGCTGGCCAATTTTGACTCTGCATTGTAGGCGAATTAAAGTGCATGAGTTGTTGGATTGTACGATGTAGTTGAAATGTTGAATGAGGAAATTGTGAAGATTTGAAGAGGGAGACTCGGGATAATTAGTGGCGAATAATTAGAATTTAAAATAGTTACAGCATGAAATGGAAAAATAATAAAGTTTGAGCAGGAAAATTGGAAATAATAATTGTCCTGTTAAACAAGTCAGGTGAGGTATAATATGAAATGAGAAACTTTGAGGTTTATGTGATTTAGTGAGAGAAACAGAAGGTAATTATAGCTGAGGTGAAAAATATGTACAGAATATGAAATAGGCAAGTGAGAAATTTGGAAAGGATAATTGTAAATTAATTCCTTTGCATTACGGTACATGGTGAAAGTTTGGTCAATAATAACTGTATATTTTTATCATCGAAATAGTACTTTAATCAAAGTAATATGAAGTAGGTACCATTTTAATTAGAATCGTTTCCAAGAAATTCAGACTTTAGAAAGTCTGTAAATATTTTTACCTTCACATTATTCCTTCCAATTTTTGTTTTATTAAGAAAATGCACATCATGTTATATAAAATGAAAACATTGCAATATTGCAAAACTTTAAATTCAAAGCAAACTTTTTGCTGATTGTGTAGCTTTTAAAGTTCAAAGCAATGTAAATGTAGCTTTTAAAGTTCAAAGCAACGTAAATGTAGCTTTTAAAGTTCAAAGCAAATGGTCGTGTTGATCATGGCGTCATGTATTTAACCTGTTGTGATTTTGTATACCCGTGGGATATTAGTGCAGTAGGTGCTGATTACTTTCAACGCCGCAGTATCACACCCACTCAAACTACTTCAGCTACACGAACGAGATTGCCCAAGGTCTAACCGGTCCAGAATTTCCTTCTCTACTCGCCTTGAAGCAAATATTACGTTAATTAATTTGCTTCGTCGGCGCGAAATAATTCTATGGTATACAATACTTTAGACCAAAAGTCTTTTCGAAAGAATTAATACTGATTATATTTGTCAGCGTGAAGCTCACGTGGCGAATATATATTTTTAATTTTCTAAATAGCAGTGCAAAGTATACTCAATTTCATTACATCCTATTAATAAACTGAAATTGTAGTTTTCATTCTTTAATAACGTTCAAATTTTAACGTCATGTTGTAAGTCTTCACTTACTTCAGTGATGAAGCACTATAATAAGTCCGACAGGTATTTTAAATTTTTAATCTTATACAATGTAACTACTACTGTAGTTTGTTGTACAACTTATACAGTCAATTATATACTCGAATTAGACATTTAGCTAGTATAAAAACAATATTTTATATTTAGAAAATCGTTTCGAAACATATTCTGTCTGGCATAGCCAAAATGAAACATTGTAATGGAAAGCCGATATTTTTACAAAGTTTCGTTACAGTGGACTACAATACACATTACAAGGCAGCTCGAATTTACCCTGAACGTATTGATTAATGTTAGGTTAGCCGAACTATCGGACAAATTGATAGGCATCGGCAGACCATATTTATCGAATTATATTTTAATTGAGGGAAATAATAATCTGGCTCAGTGCATTGACACAGAATGTCAAAGCTTTGTGCGGCGAAGTAATAACGTTATCCCCGCGAGTACAGGAATAGAAGAGAGGGATGGAGGTGCATAGGGTTGGGCGGGGATGAGATCCTGAACATGAAAGAGACCGATACCATGGCGTGAGGGAAAAAGGTGGTTGGGGGGAACACCAGGGGGTGGAACATACGTGTTTAAATACATGTGTGTCCGAGATTATGGACCGTAGATGTTTGTAACAGAATTCGCCAGTGCAAAATCCACGTGTATTTGCAGTGAGATATTAGTCTCGTCAGGCAGACTATCCGGTGTACTTCTCGGTTAGATATTATTTGCGAAGGAAACTTTACGGGCAAAGCATCGAATCTCTGACATGGGCTGAGCACGATTCTCTTTTCAAAGGACTCGTGAGAGCCAAATAAATTGGAGGATTTGTTTGTTTTGTTATTTCCCTAGAGACCGAAAAGTGAGCATTTCGGTACTACGGGAAACTATTTGGGAATTGCAATTTGTTACATCTTTAATTACAGGAGCATTTGCAAAAATATACATTTAAGTGGAAACCATATTGCGAGCCATTTGCGATATTCTGGGTCTACGCAAATGTGAGTACAAAATTGCAAAAAGTTTGTGGTTGAATTTTATTATTCTTTTTTCAAAAGGATTCAATATTTTATACTCTTTTAATCATCACATATATATATGTCGTTTCACTATAGAATGTTGCAAGTAGGTTAATTTATATTTGCAATGTAGGTTAATTTTCTCATCACATGAAAGTTTTATTGCATAAAGTTACGTAGGAGACATTAAACTCTAAGAAAGATGTGCTTACATTGAAAAGTTCTATTTCATACATCTCCGAAGTTAAATCATGTTTCATGATGATGCTTCTTACTTTTATTACAAGCTGACTGTGATTGCACGTTTTTATGGTAACATTTAATGTAAAAAATCTGCCATTGCATGGGTTAACATATTCTGAAAGAGATGATAGTAGATTTCTTAGCAAAATGATGTCTACATTCAGAGGATATAAATTTTGGACCTCTGATAAAAGTTTGGCAATTTCATAAATATTCGAACATCATGATTTGTTCATCGCTTCTTTCAAATATTAGATACCATAATCTTTAGTCATTTAAATGCTGGATTTTTAAATTTAAAGTAGGTGGTAACAAGCAATTTTCAATCTTACTCATTATTATGTAGTATTTAATTCAATTTCAAGTTATTTGTTAAATATCCATAATATGATTCTTGAAGCTTATGCAGTTTCTAGAGTCGTGTTATATTTGTTAGCGCTTTTTATTGTACTTTTTTGATCTGCAATATCAGATCATTGATTTCCATTTTCAAATCTGTAACAAGTAGTTTTTATATTATCGTCCAATATAAGTAGGATTACAACATTTCGAAGGTACGAATCACGTCTATCCTATTACTACCACAACTGAGAATGGTCCAGCTTTGACAAAAGTGGCAGTATTTCAAACAAACTACATAGAGATAACCTCTTACTTCCTTGCGGCATTCACGTAGCAGCAATATTTTCCTGACGACGAAAATGAACGGATTTTAGTTTTCTGAATGTGGTAAGATAAATGTACGACTCGACACGATATCTGAAGTTTCGATCGTTTATTAGTAAAACCAATATTCATTAAAGTCCACGTTTGAAACATACTTTGAAGTCATAGTATTATACTTTGTGATACCTTTTTCATTTATATTAACCCATACCATTGGTATAATTTTTTAAAAACGGAAAAAGTCTAGGTTGGATACCTTATACATATATCTAATTAAATTTACCTAATATTCAGAATCACGAACTCTAATTAGGAAGGATATGCAAAATGATAGCCCAGAGATAATAGACCTAATTATCATTTGTAACATTGAGAACGTGCAAAAGCTCTTCAAATTTTCAAACTCCTCTATAAATTCTAGAAAGCTTCTAGGTATAGTCTTTCTTCTATTCTTCTTCTAATTTTAGTTTACTAAGCCAATCATTCAAAAAAGTTATTACATACTAGTCCATGTACTACATATTCAATAAATATGTAATATTTCCTCGTTTCGGTTATATGCACTGTCACTCATATCTTCGATAAAGCCATGTAGGCCAATACCACCTAAGTCGATCTCAGGGACATGTCCCTCACTAAAAAGTTATCAACGGCCCGTGATCCTATATCAAGGAAACACTGTATTACTTCAACATTGTCCCTTCGGCAACAATCCTCCCCAAACGAGGACATCTCCCCATCTAAAACCATAAAAAGAACAATATTCCAAAAATCCCCTGTTCACCTCTAGAGACAAAAGAGGTCGCACGGTCCCCAACAAATGCTCCCGATAATCCTCTCGTTCGATCACTGAAATCAACCACACAGAACGTAACCAGTAGACCCATCGGTGTTCGAAAGGCTAGACTCTATCGTTCCGCATCGATCGAGCGTCTAAATTCGATAGACTAGTCGGGGTACCCCACAGTATAGCCTTAATTAAAGCTTGCTCGAGACTCCGTGAGCCTGGACACGTGAATTCGAGACGGCGACGTGCGTGGTTCCTCGGCAGGCAGGGATCAGGAGAAGCAACGAGGACATTATATAGAGGTTAAATTGAGTCTGGTTAGAAGATGACACGGAAGCAAGCAGCTCTCCTCGACGTCGTGGCTTGGAACGGGAGCGTGGCGATGGGACGACCCCGATGGGACGGGCGGGGATCGACGAACGCGGAACCAGGATCTTGGGAACTAGGGAAGAAGGATTCTTCGTCGGATAGAATATGTGGAACCATCTAGCATGCCGCTCACGTGCCTCTAACTGCCACCATGTGTCTGTTCTCCGCCTTGGTGAACATTGTGAGCTATACTTTAGGCCGCTAGCTGGGACTACCCCAGCTGCCTTAACATCGAGCTGCGCTTCCATCTTCCCAGACTTTTCTGAGACCCTCTCCATCGCGCTCTATCCAGCGAGGAACTCGTCTCTTGAAATCCGTCCGTCTGCCGGTAAACAGAGACGAGCTAGGAATCCAAAAACCAGCCGGATACGAACTCGATCGTCCGTAGATAAAAGTCGCATTCGCCCCAGGATACGAGCCAGAGTGAAGTGTAATCCTCCAATTAAATCTTTGTTGTACTTTCCGATGCGGCTCAGTCTGCGCTTGGGCTCAAGTTGACGTTGCTCCAGGTGAAATCTGACGAGGGAATTGAATACTGTCGCGGTGTGATTCTTTTTGTTTCGAAGGCTTCCTTGAAATGGGTTTGTGGAATCGCTTGGGAGGAGGCAAATTGATTACGTGTGATGCTTCATTTAACTTTATTTAACGTCCCTTGCATTCGTAAGTAATTTCTTTAAAGAATCATATTTTCTTGAGTTATTTTGAAACATAATAGCGTAGGAACACAATGTCATGAAAAATGTAGATTAAAGTACATCCTTCTGATAATAAAGTTTTATGAAATGGAAATTAGTGGCTTGTTCCACAATCGTCCATGCCAACGTTATTTTTGCTCGAAGA
The DNA here is from genome assembly GCF_051401765.1 of Calliopsis andreniformis. Classification (NCBI taxonomy): domain Eukaryota; kingdom Metazoa; phylum Arthropoda; class Insecta; order Hymenoptera; family Andrenidae; genus Calliopsis; species Calliopsis andreniformis. The sequence continues at coordinate 8,077,113 of NC_135073.1, read as the reverse complement.
ACGATTTCCATCTTCGTTGATCGTTGTAATCAAGGCAAATCTCAGGCTGCAGGATATTTCACGCAAGTATGTACGCGAACGTACACGCAAAAAATTCTTAATTATCATATGCAACGATACGTGCGTAAATATGCATCGTGGATACGTTCAACAATGACATTTTTCAGCCAATTAGTATGTTAATAACGAGATTCGTGGGAGGCAAACGAGTCACGAACCTTTGTAGCTCACCTCAGAGAAGCATGCTTATTTTTAGATTTCATAAATTCGAATTAAGAATTTATATTTCACTGCTACAGTTTCTCCACGTCACTTCTGGAAATGGAATTTTAACCTCAGTCTTACCATATCTTGCATTATGTCTTAAGTGTCACATTTCAATTTCAAGAATCTTGTATGTAGTTCCTTCAGAAACTGTCAGAACATGAAACTACAAGAAATTATTATGCCCATTTAAATTACTGTCGGTTAATAAGTAACAGAAGAGTTAAATATTCGAGGAAGTAATTCTAACAATGTTTGTCCCGTCAAAAAGCTAAATGTAGAATGTCTACGTACTACAGATTTCAAATAGGAGGTAGATCGTCTTTCATCAATAGAATTAAAAAAAAAGAAAAACAGTTTTGTATATTAAGAGATTAGGTCATGGCGACCACTGTAATTTCTAATTTCCTCGCAGATAATCAGTAAATTCACGCGTTTACAATTGCTGTAGAAGGAAGCCTTACAAAATATACTAGACTCTTATAACGCTTGCATTGATCGGACCAGGACGCTTACGGTGGGGTTTACAGGGAAATCGCATTAAGTTTAGCCGCGACGCGATTCATAATTCCATTATTAACCCACACGAAAGCGTGGCGGCGATAGGTCGCTTTGTTCGGCTTTGAACGAACGGTTCCACGTTATATCCGGCGGCTTCTTAAACTCGAGTCGAGCCCCGGGCGCAGAAAAAGCGTGGAGCGCCGGTACTTAAAAGCCAACAGATCGCAAAATCCTGCGCTAACTTCCGTATTCCCCTTCGTACACGCATAAAAGGTTTAACTCGACTCGCTGAATCGTAATTGTAGGATCTTTCTGGCGATAAAAAGGAGACCGAGCCGAACACAGGGAATTACGCAAGTCATATGTGCGCGAGAAAAATGTTTACTTTCGCGTTCTGATTTTCTCCGCTCCCTCACGCAATCGATCTTCACTTCCGCGCACACGTTCCCGCGGTATAGTTTCAACGACACATTTCACAGCAGGGTTTTTATTCTTCAACGCCGTATAATTTTACATCGTCGTGGAGGATTTTATGGTTTGTCAGTTACAACGTATCGACATTAAACTAGTAGCGCAGTGCCACTAGCGCGTAGACTGGCGAACAAAGTCGAAAATCAGTGAAACGAGGGGATTTTCTTTCTTTTTATTAACACATTTTGGGTCCATGAGCCATCGCTACTTAATAATATTTATTAAATATGGAAACTGAGACAGCTGTCTTTTTACTATAATTGGATATTCGAGGTACATTTACTGACAATTGGACTGTTAATTAGAAAATTTTTATAAAATGGTATAATATTTGGCAATAATTTGTGTTTGGTATCCATAGATAATAAAAGTCTTTATATTTATCGACTACTAACTTTTTTAGTAGCTCCAGTAGTTTCAGAGTTTACCCTGAAAAACCAAAGTATCTTTACCTTTTTATATAATGGTACAGATAGAGTATAGATAAGACGTAGATCACCCCATTTCATAATTTTAAATCGCTCAAGACGTGCAATTGGTGACAGAATGATGTTTAACACGTTGAGCTTTTGCTAAGTCCACTGTCGGTCCCCAGAGACCGATACCGCGTTCAACGTGTTAATATAGATCATGTCATAGATCTAAAATTATTCCAATCCTTCATATTACTTGTCATATTCGTATTAACTTTCCAACTACGAGAAATTTCCCGAATTTCATATTTAAAATTACGAACTAATTTTATTCATTACTTAGATTCATCATCAATCAAACTCGCTGAAACAACTCCTTAATCTCTTCCATTTCTCCATTAAACTGTCAGTCACTGCAGTTTTCATATCCCTGACCTCTTCAAGATGTGTACACGAATTAGAAGCTTAAAATAGAACACGAACCCATAGCAGTACAGTAAGTACGATGCGTAATCCTGTCTAAAAATCTTCTCCAAAACCGTTGCCAACTCTGCAAACGAATTTCAACCATCTCCGTGGTTCGCATCGTTCAATGATTCCGATGGTCCGCGTTCCGTACAATCGACAGCGAGCACACGCACATTTGTATTCGTCAAGTCACCTCGGACGTCTATGCCATGGCCCAGGTTCACTGGGACCAAAAGAATTCTGGGTCGCGAGGGTCGATTGAAAAACGTACCACGTGAAAAGTTGGTTCAACGTGTGCAGGGTCGCCTAGGCTCGCGCAGGAGCTAGTAAAGTATAGAAAACTGTTTAAATAGAGGCATAGGTAAGCTAACGGTTGGATATGTAGCAGCTTTTACCCCTTCATTCCCTTTCGCGTTCTCCACCCCTTTTGTTTCTCCATCTGCTCCTCTCGTTCTCTCTGTCTCTCGCCAGCCGTCCTTGGCGAATCCATCAATTTGAAATGCAGACAGGAAGCGGACTTGACCAACAGAAGGGTGAAAGATAGAGGATGCAAACGCTGTAGCGAAAGATGGGGGGGTAGGAGGGTTAGCGCGATGGTAGCAGGTAGGAAAGAAGGGTACGAGGGCACGGCAGGCATCCGGGCAACCAGGCAGAGGCAAGTCTTCACTATAGAATGCATTGAATCGCACCGAAATAAAAACAGCCTTTTCAATGTTTTATATACAAGACTGCGCCCGACCACACTTCCACCCCTCTTTTTCTGCCACCCACGTGCGCAATCCCCTTTGCGTTATCAAACTCCCCAACCTTATACTGACGAGGGTTCCGTCTGCCTCCGACTCTGCTCGTTATCCTACTCCCGTCCGCCACCACCGTCACTCCATCCCCCGATTTCCCTTCCGTCCCTCGTCCGCCACCGTCAACCCCTCCCGCCACCCACAGCGTGCCCTCTTTTTCATTCGTTCCTTTGCCGCTCATTTTTTTCCGCGAGTGCACGCTTTGCAACAGTGCATCGTGCCAGATTGAGCACACTTGTGCGTGCTTTTAGAGCCGACACCTAAAAGGGGAAAGGAATGCTGATCGTTTGAAATGTTTATAGGTCCCTCCGTGTCTCGTTTTTGTTCGACGTTCGGTCGGTCGATCGACACGCGCCCTCTCCCCCCTCTCTATTTCGGGAATTAATTGACAGCGCGATTTAATTCCCGGATTTTCCTACCTTTTTCCTCCCTCCCTTCTCGCGCGTTAGTCCGCCTTTTTACGGCTTCGTCGGAGATTCAAGGCGTGTATTTTACGCGTGCACCGCATAGGTCTTCTAATTTCCGCGAAATTCATTGCGCAAAGATGTTGGCCTAGATTCGTGTAAAAATTCCGACGGTTAAAGATTGACGTTTTGTACTGGCACTTCACTCGACTATTTCAGTTGTTATCGAAATAAGAATAATTATTTGGCTTCTTATCGATGGTGGGTAAACTCGTTGAAATCGGTACTCGAGAACTGTGCAGTTCGAAAATATTTGTTCCTGGATGTGAGTTGCCTTTGCAAAGCAAATTCACATGAAGTCCTTCAGCTATGGATTAATATTTTTAATTGAGTTGTGATCTCTAAATAATTCCTTTAGTTCTCATAATGTTCCAATTCACTCACAAGTAATCATAACACTTCCTACGATTTAAAATGCTATATAACGAATTCAACTATACATAAAGCATTAAACTAAGTATCCTGGTTCCACGTTTATTCGTTTTCAAAAGTCAGCAAACAATTACCAAAGCTTATTACTCCATTTCATTCATTTCACCGTATTTCCGCCGCTGCTAATCGTTAACTACAAACAATCGATACAAGCACCTTAATTAAACCGCAATAATTAAAAACTCGTTTTAACGCTTCTGAACACACTTCCTCATCGAACAGGAATTATAAACGAGGCAGCATTTACGGTCGGAACGATTTCGTTGTACGAAATGTTCGGGAAAACGTCGACCGCGTTTAATCTCGGCCCAGGGAAGAACACGTCGTCGTTCAGAGTAATGAAAGTATAAATTTCCTTAAGGAATTAGCCCGATTACGCTAAAGAACACGTGAAAATTTGCACAGATCCGGCCATTTAATTGCTCTACACCCGTGTGGACCGATATGAAAGAGTTGAACCACTTGGAGGCTGTAAATACTCGCCTTCACCCCCATAGCAAAGTTATGGGGTTAGAGAATGGAGGTGCAAGTGGAACCAAAAAGGTTATGGTTTCACGATTTTCATCCCAAAATCTATTAGCATGTTTCGTGAGTAAAAATAAGAGGAAAAAATATTCTATCAGGATGGATCGTTTAAAAATTTATTGGAATGTCTGAGAGTATGAATATCTTCAGTTACTGAAACTAAATGAGGCTCAATGAAAAAGAAATATATACCGAAAATGTCCACGTAATTTTTATCCAGACATTTCTCTAATACCCTCGATATGAAAAGTAACGCTTCATTTCTTATAATAAAACAAATCAACTTTTAATCGATGCCACTCTGGCACAAACAAAAACTGTCTACATCCTAAAATAGTACGTTAAAGATAAATGATTACATTGATCGTCGACTTATTTCTACCTTAACCCATGCTGTCAATAAAGCAGTCTGCACCCTCTGAGATACGTCTCACGAGATCATAAGACCTTCATTGTTTTTCTGCGTCCTTTTACCACTTTTTTCGCATCAAGTCACACGAAACCGTATCCAAGCCTCAGGAGACACACCTCAGACTATCTAGCTCAATCAAGAGTAACCCTATTCCTGTCCATCATATTTCATATTTTCGTTTACGACATTTTAATAAATCTCCAGCTAGCATTTTTTCTTTCTTTCTCTCGTACTGTAAATTCCAATAAACTTCAACCAAAAGTCCCGAGGCGTATTGTGTACGTCGACAAAACCAATGTCGCAAACGTTTAAACTTGCGTTATTTGCTTAAAATTTTGCTCAGTGCCAGGGGGTTCCCGTTTCACCGTTCGTGCAACCCCTTTCTCTCCCACTCTTTATTACTGTCCCCGCGAAAGCGCTTGGTGTTCGTTATTCTACCACTTTTGCCGTGCACCCACATCGAGGCCAGGCCACGAAAAGTTCCACGTTGCGCAGTTTGTCAGGACTGGTGGGTCGGGCTGGCAGGTGCGCCAACGGCTAGGCATGGACCGCGACTCGCTCGCGATTAATGGAAAACGACATAAGCTCCCCAGATTCCAGTGTTCCCCGCCGCTAATGACCTCGAACACTGTCAGAAAGCGGCAAGATCTTTCACTCATTAACAGTGGGTCCGTACGAACCGAGGTGTCCCTCGTGTCGCAGATGGGCAGGATTTGAAACTCTGACGAGAAACGAAAATTCAGAGGGTTTAGTTAGACGCCGTGCAAACACAGCAGCGAAGTGACATACCGAAAATGGCACCTGCTTCATTAATGTTGGTTAAACGTTAGCATGGAAATTTAAACTACACCTCAATTTCCGTGTTTATAGCGTTGCTTTCTGTGGACACGTTTCGCTGATACTTGGAAAGGGGTACGTGACTTTTGAATTCATTTGAATTGAATTTAAAGTCCGCAAATTTTATGTAGATGGTATGATATGTTGTTTTGGAATAGTTGAGGAAACCTTTGAGTACCGATCCTATATTGAAAAAAGTAGAAAGTTTATAGATGTAAACATATATTGGGACTGACGCAATGTCAATTATGTTCATAACAAAATTTAGAACCTACAGTCGTCTGTCCAGCCACCTAACTTTACAGTGTCTCTTAATCGATCAATAATTAGTGAAAATTTTCAAATTTGTATCCATTCATGCATACTCAAATATTAAAATCAACTTTTCTACACCACCGATAGATCGATAATATCTGAACTAACTCGAAATTGTTCGAGTGAAAAGCACTCGTCGACGGGACTTTTCGATAAACTAAGAGGAATAAACGGAGTTAGATGAATTATTAGCGAAGTTACAAATTTTAGTAACTGGGTCAATGCGACGAAGCTTGATTCAGAAAATTCATGTTTGGAGTAGTGAATTCTTAAAGAATTTATACTTTAGAACAATTTTACTATAACAGAGGTTATTATTATTTAAAAATTCTATTAGACTAATTGGAAAATACACTGAATACCTTTTATTATTAAGGTTAATTTATTTCTTGACTTTGCATATATTGTTTTAACCTGAATCAATATTTGAGCAATGAAAGACAATTATTAACGTTCAACAGTGTTTTTCGATCGACTCAGCATGTCAAAAAATAAAGTAAGAAACAGTCTAGAATTAAATAGCATTATATAAGATATAATATTCTCGCAGGTACAAATTACACCATTCCACGTAAACGAAGTACCGCTCCTGGTGGGTAATAGCTTTAATGTTACAGCTGTACTATGATATGAGCTGAAATATTCCACATACCAGTGCACATTCATTAAAGATCGCCCCGTCGTTAAGTGCCATTTGCCAGCGCGCCCTAACGTTGCGTGTTGGGACATCCACAAGAATATTAATATTCCAAGCATCCCAACTCTAAGTAGATTCCGTAAATGCATTTCCCGGAGTGGAATGGATATTTCGGTTCCCGTGGTGAACCTAATGCCACCAAAGGAAAACCAAAGTTGGTTTATCAAGAGGGATAAGTGGCGGGCGAAGAAGATCCCGGTCGCGTCGTTAGTGTCCCATGGTAAATGAAGCATCTGTATTCGATCAACGATGCAAATGCAGCTCGAACATCGTGCACGTGTCCTGACGATGAACTTCATAATAATGCGTATCGGTTGAACATGAACACGATAGAAGAGGCATTCAATGGCATATAGAGCAGTGACATGGTACCCAATTATTGATGCCCCACGGTCGAATTTCGAACGGTCTTGTAACTAGTTCGATGGAACTCGGCAGATATGTTACGGCGGTGTTGTTAACAAGGATGCGTGTAGCAGTGAATTTGATGTTGGCCTTTCCAGGATTTGAGGAAAGGGAAAATAAAAGTGAAATTTTGAAAATTTGTAGGAAGTAATAACTATTATATTTGGAGGATAAACATGGAAAATTCAGTGAGGATACTCTAATTGGAACGCTAGTATTAATTAAACTTCTTTTTAATTACTGGGTCAGTGGTCTTAATACTTAATAGCCAAGCGTGTCTGTGAAGACACACTATAAAAATTGTTACATACTTTTACTGAAGCTCTTCTTCATGGGAACAAAGGATATTCGAGGTCGAGACAAAGAAAAGTTTAAAACTTAAGATCAGTTAAGCTGGGGTTTAATTTTATGAATTTAGTGCAGATTTACTTAAAGCAGCTACACGTAGGTACTCCTTTTACGAGTATTTTTAAAACCAAGCATCTCCTCTTCTTCCTGTTTTAATAGTCTTGAAACATATGAGTAATGTAATTAGCAGTGCGTCCTTTTTTTTCTAATAGTATCTTCTAATAATCCAAAAAAAGATATTTCTTATTTTATCGTGTTCATATACCTATTATTCGTTCCTCTTCTACTTTGAAGCATACTATATTCTACAAGAGAGTTTCCTCTTACCTTTTCTTGACAAAGGTATTGCATTATTTATTCCAAGAAAGTTGAGAGCTTCTGTAGACATGCAAAGCACAATGGTATGTCTCGACCTTCTTTAACTTTGTGTGTCTTAAAATTCTAGGTACTGACAAAGAAAATCATTAAAACGCACTTCATATAAATCTGCTTCTTGAATGTCTACTTGGTATATCATAAGTGTCTTTGAAATATTCGATATTTTCCTGAACCAGAATATTATTTGTATAGACAATTTAATTGCGTTACCTCTTTGGAATATGGAGAATTTCTTTATTGTCCCATTCTTTTATTACTTCTCAAAGTATGTGCTATAATTATACACGTGTACGATAAACTACTTATTACAAAAGTGTTATGAATACATATAGAGAACATAAATTTATTGATATCTCAATTCTGGTACTATTGCAAACCATACAGCTCGCGAGCTTTTCAGTATCAAAAATTCAAATATGTAGACATCCCTAACAATCTCTTTTAAATTTTTCTCAAAATTTAAAATGAAAATACATGACACGATAGGGTAAAAGGAAACCGAACGTACGTCACAGGATTAAACTAATCAAATCAAACGAAAACGTTTCACATCAGCCCTCGAAAAATTCTAAAACGAATGACATCTACAGAACGCGAATAGCCAACCGCAACGATCGATATGTTCTCGGTAATACAACAATGAAAGCATCGTATAGTGTGATGCTGCTTGATTGCCAAACTTGAGTGCTTTACTCGAATGAAGCCAAAACTTTTCCCTCTTAGCGTGTTCCATCAACAGCCCCTCCACTCCCAGCCAGCGTTCTACCCAGCTCGCGCCTTACTGCCGCCGGTGGTTAGTTTTCGGATATGGGTAATAGTAATTCGTTTCAGTTTCGGCGCGCGAGCTCTACGAAGGGATGAAGGGTGGAGTCCAAGGTAGGGGTCCTTAAATCATCAGATAATTACTTTGGTAATTAATTACAACTCTGTTGGGCTGTGGACCCCGGCAGCCGCACCAGCAGTAAAGTAAAGGCAGAGAGCGTGCTCCACTAATAAACGAGCCGTCGACGCACCCCTCACTCTTCACGCCAACATTCACCGTCCAACCCATTTTCCATTATTCTTCCTATTATAAATCACTCATCAACTTTTTTCAACTTCTACCTCACTCCCTCGCCCGTATCCCTCTGCTACCCGCCTTGGTTGCAAGAAGCGAGAAGCTGGGCTCGATGTCGTTCAAGAATCTATGGTGCTTCTGAAGGGAATCGTTTTTATGTTGATGCTGCAGTTACGATACTATTTAAATGATGTTACGCTACCCTGTCTCTGTATTTTGACAATACTCGAAAGGGTAGTTGAATACTGTGATGGAGTTTGGAATGGTTTAACTTCTTCTCTGTCGAGGTAAATATTCGCCTAGTATAGTTTGTTTGACATCAATTTTATTTTTTGGTGTATAAGTCAGTGGATAAGTAATGTCGTATCTTATTTTACATTTTGCTATCTTTAGAGTGATTTAAAATTTATGTGTTTGGGAGATAGAAGTTTCACTGAATTTTTAAAAAAATATACGCCTTCTTTATAATGTTTAAAATATGAGTATGAATATGATTTTTAAAAAATTCTAAGTTATTTCAAACGTCATTAATCGAGAGTATAATTCAAATCCATGACAAGCACTAACTTTGTAAAATGCAAAGGAATGATCAAAATTACGGTACACTCTCCATAAACAAACACCAATTCCTTTATAACACGATTTCACAGAAATCTCATTCGTCCATGTCACGCTCATCCAAAACTCAATTTTGTTCCAATAAAGTGCCATCACAAGCTATCCACAAAAACTTGATGAAGTCCTCATAATTAAATGTACTGCTAACTCGACGCGTCCCACCCCCTTTTCATTCGTCCCTCAAAGTCAAATCGCGTTCAGCAGGGTGCGACGTAGCTTCACCACGGCTACACCGAAGCCCGAGTTCGACGACGCACACGTGCCAGAAGTTCTTTGGTGGATCATGACAACTTACAGTCAAGCGCAGCAGGGATGTTTATAAGATACGACTCGATCCAGGAAGTTGCGGGGACGTCTAGATGCGGAAACTAGCGCTCTCGCATAAGTTCCTAGGACGGTCGTCCATTAGTTAATTGTGGTTTCCGGATCAGTATTCCGGCAGGTATCGCGTGTTTCCACGGTGGATTGCTAAGCGAGAACGGCTTAAGAGCGCGATAGCGCGGGGCAAGTTGGCGTCTTAGTAGCGGCGTGGATGGCCTGGTTAACGTCGCGCTCGGTCGAAGGGTCTAAGGGAGTTTGACAAACCCCACGTGTCCGGCGCTGATCAATGCGAGCAATCGGTCTTGTTTCGGTACCACGACATAACGGTGTGCCCATCTTTCGACCGCCCCGGGACCCTCTTTGCTCTCGATTTCACCCTCCTCTTATCGGTAATCCAACGGTTCCCGTTACGCAAACTTCTCTGATCGTTTCAGTTATCGGGATCGCTGGAGAAAAGTGTTCGAGTCTCGCGCGAAAGCTTCCCTTTCCTGTCCGCTGTTATCGCCCCGGGGAAGAATTACGTGGCCGCGTGTATCTAACCGAGGGAAAGCAACGGCGATTTACTTTTGCTCGAGATTGTCCTGGAACTGACTTATCGTTCGAAATTATATCACGCTCGCGTTTTTGCGTAAATATTTCGTAACTTTCTAATGAATTTTATTCCTGTAGAGTTGTATGAGTTTTTAGATATCTTAAGACAAAGAGTTCGCTTATTGTCGTTACTAAAAATGATTTTGTCTACTTTCTAACAGAAAGTAGTGAAGTGATATTTGTACAAAATTCGTTTAATTTCAAATCATTCAAACAAGTTAATAGGAAAATACTTTAAGGTTGTTTTATGAAATGTTAACGCACTGTTACTAAAAGTAATACTTTAAAAATTTTTGTGAAATACTTATTTAAGGTTTTTATTTCTGTGTTTCATAACTGCTGAGAAACTTATTTTTCTTAGTAGAATAATATAAAATAATTTACCATTTTCATCAGAATCTTTTTATTATGGCTAGTTTAATATAATTAAGAATAATTTATGTAGTATTTAATACCATTTCCGAGAAAACCTTATCTTTGAAAAACTGGAGCAGAATTTCAAAACTGTTATTACCTATAATATATATGTAAAATACATATTTTTGAAATAGTAATATTCTCAGTATTAATATTTTCCACGGAGATGAATTTTAAAATAACCACAGCAAAAAATATTGTTGTCCGCTGTATTTATTAAAATTTGTGTCCAATACAATATGCAAAACTTTAACTCTAAATTACAATTCAAAACGAAAAGTAAATTTTTCGTAACTACCTAAATTAAACATAATTTCTAATTTTGATATGTTCTAAAATTAATCTCACATCCTACAATCTATTTTTATATTTCAGTGAATAATTTATCATCATCACTTTAAACAGCATAAAAAATTCGTAACTAAAATTATTCCTAGTTGGATCATAATTAAGAACCTCTGAACTTATTTAGTTATCTTTTTCACACATCATATATTAGTTATCCAGCATTTTCTGACAAACAACACGCGATGCCCGTGCTTATATTTCCCAGTTCAATTTTTAGATGCAATCGCTTTTGATCCGCAAACATTCCCAGTTTCGCACGTATCGGTCCGCGTGGTATCGAGAAACAATCACGTTCGTACAGATATGTCTTGAACCACCGCGAAATCCGCTGGTTTAAGGTTCACTCCCAGACGAAGGCAATGCCGTGCTGGAATCCATACGAAAGACCATTGGGTCTGAAATACTGGGATACATGTCTCTCTGGTTCGATATGACTCGAATAAACCGGCGATGATTTTCCATCGCGATGAATAAATTGGTGATCAAGTTATCGGGACCCTTGGTCGGTCGGGACTGGCGAAATTCGAGATCCATTCGATCGGGAGTGGCTGGCGTTGGTCTGGAGTACGCCATGCGTGTCAGAGAACTCAGGTTGATGGGGATAACGCTCTCTCCAAGGCGATAATGTTGCAAATTTATATTCCAAAGGCGATCGAGCAAAGCTGCTGAATGTGCACTCTTGGCCACGACTGGTCTGCCCTTACCAGAACGCCCGCCCACCCTTCAGCCACTTCCACCGCGTCTTTTTCCATCCCCGTCCACCGTTACTCCTCGACTTTCGTATCTTTTGTGGATGCCTCCCAGTTCGACGGTACTCAAGGCTCTTCCGTCAATCACGAATTGACAATCAATTTTTCATACTACTGCCGCTGCGTCTCCCTCGACCTCTGTTTTTCTTCGACCATCGACGCTGACGGGGTAAAATTTATCGACGACAGACGAGACAACTTCATTCCTTCACTGAATTGAATTTGTAATGTGACCGTTGTTTCTTTCTTCTTTCTTTTCCTTTTACTGGTGATGCTAACCTAGTAATTGGGGATGAATTAAGGATATTCAGCGTTTGAGATATGGTATACTTTATCTAGTTGTATATAAAAAGCCTGTGAAGGATAATTGGAATAGTCAATCGAAATTTATTACAGTAAAACTACGTGTTACATTACCTGATTCACTATTTTCTACGTTTAATTTGGTCAATTGTAAAATTTTGTTGGTGGAAGGAAGGTCTTTGTTACTATGTTATTGAAAACTGATTTATGTGTTAATATTCTATATATTTTTCCATAATTATATATATGTACATGTCGATATTACAAAACCACCTTTTTCGCCTTTTATAAAACTACTCTACTGTAGAAAGCAGATTGTGACGACGTATTCTATGGAACCACTTCTTCCTGTAACACCAGCTTGACAGTATTTGTAACCAAATGAAATATTCAGTTTGAATCTGATTATGAAATTCCCGGGATACGTAATTTGTCTCTGGAAATGTTTAAACTCTCATCCAGTTTCAAAAGTGTATCCCCCTCTCGTCAATATTGATATTATTAAAGAAACATAATGAACAGAGAGAACATTATAAAAGCAGAGTCGGTCCTTTTATGCAGATAATTCGCGCCGTGTCTTGAACAAACAGTCGTAAAATTTTACTGACGCGCACCCACAGGTTATTTAATATGGGCACGATGAAATTATCCTGCATAATTGTGTAATCCGTTTCAGAAATATTAACGGTACCTCTGGAAACAATTAATAGCGGATAAATTAATGTTTATCGATATGAATATTTCTGTCTGTGCATTCTAAATGTTCTTATCGTTAAAATCGGACCCGTCAACGTAATGGACATTTAATTGCGCGAGCACGCGGTAAAACCTGCTTCCCCCGAGATGTCGTAAATGCATGTAATTAGGAAAATTTCGAATTGATGGATTTAGCGAGGAAGTTTGCGAAAGTAGAGGAAAGACCTAGTGTAAAATCGTGTGATCTTAATTTTGTTGCATTGACTTTGTGCGTAGTGAAATACCAACCCTTAAGTACTTCTTGCACAATTTCTTAAACATTTTTTCTGTTATCTGTTCAGCAGTGTACATGTATACTTTATTACTAGGAAGGAAAATATGGATGAAGGCAAAACGTAAGAATGACTTTCTCGCGTAGATACTTGTCTTGCTTTAGATCTAACAATTTTTTTGTTAATGTGATTTTCATTCGTATAAGCCAATGTCGTTATTAGTTTCATTCTATGTTATTCTACTGAATTAATTTGTACTCCTACACCTGTATACGGGATTTATATTCCTTATAAATTATTTTAGGCAATTTAGACGCTATTATTAAAGAGTAAAAAAAATTATCTATACATGTATAAATTTCTCTCGGAGAAATATACTCTGTTCTTTATAAACTCGTTACTTATAACCAGTTAATGATGAGTACATACCTACTTATTGTGGTAGCACTCACTACATTACGCTATCATAGTATTTAATTCCTACTTTCTACTGATGTCGAAAGGACTAATTTTTAGATTTGAAATTCTCCACAGTTAAACTGAATTAAAAATTCAAGTTTTTCCAATTTAAGACTCTCCACGGTTATTAGAAGCTTCCCCGAAACCAAATAGGTACACTTCATCTCCACTTCTCTCACTCATTATATTCCAGCACAAAACATCAGTCTACTCAGAATGAGTACAACTTCAAAACGTACCTTTCTTTACCATCCCTATCTAGCTCGGTGTATTTAAAGCCAATTTCTGTCTCATCTTCCTTCCGTTCTATTTGCGCGCTGTTTAAGCCAAACCCCCGAACGACATCCGCGTGCAAAAAGGCTCCCTTTCCAATGCCCCGTGGACGTCGATGTATCCGCGCGACGTCCCGCTAAGCGGCGCCCGCAAAAGCTGTCGTCGGTGGTTTCCAGGACTTTTTAGACCACCTAGATCGATAGGGACGCCTGGACGAGTGTCGAAGAGGCGGTCGGAAAACGGTGTGAGGCGGGCGTTGGAAAGTTGCGGTGGAAGGAGAAGAGGGTGGACAGGGAGTAGAGGGAAGGGTGGAAAGAGGGCGAATAGGTTGAGAAGTGGTGGACGCCACTTTGTGCTGCATCGACATGAATTTGTATCCCTCCGGAACTGGTCGGTCACTGTTCTCACTTCTCTTTCTCTTGCTGGTGTGTCGCTTTCGACACGGCCTCTTCCCCCCGTTTCTGTCTCTCTTTCCTCCCTTCCGAGCCACGCTCGCTGGACCGTCGTTCTTTTTCCTTCGGAGGAGGTACGAGCCCCGTACAGACTGGTCGCCATGTAAAAATACATCACGTCCGTGTCGTCCCACCAGCGGAGCAACATTCCAAATATCAAGAGAGCCTCTTTTGCATCAATCTGTCGTCGATTTAACGACTTCCTCCTGCTGCTGCTTGGGTAATCGATCCTCGGAATGCGCCAGCAAAAAGCTTTGGTCTTTTTGCATGAGAATGCTGCGGGGAGAAGGTACGTTACCGCGTAGGCGTTGAGTACAAGTTAAGATAGAAACAGATGCTGTTAAAGGTAACGAATTAACTCGAACTTTACTGGTGCTGCTGATGTGACGCACATAGACGTTTTTATGGGATAGTTGACACAGTGAGTCACAATAGTAACTTTTAAATTAAGAAATTAGTTCTCTTTATGAAGGGGATGATCGAAGCAGTTGCATTTAACGATATGGTTAGTTTTTTAAATATATGATTATTCTGGATTAATACTGTTATTATACTATACGGTTATTATATGGTGGATTGTATAAAAAAGTATACATGTACATTATATCTCTGTGTTACAAAGTATGCTTTTAGAAACTTGATGAATATTTAAATACTGATAGAGAAATAATTTTTCCGCGTTTATTGTATTCTTTTCAGTGACTGTGATTTGTTAATTACGAGATACAAAATTTTATAGTTCAAAAATTTAGAAGGCTTCAATGTGTCCAGTGTGTAGTATATTTATATTTGATAACAAAGCTAATATGGTTTCTTGTTATACAAATTTAACTTGAAGAATTCTGAACGAGAATAAAGTAAGTAGTATGTACCCTTTACTAGTCAGACGTATCGTGGCTGTGTGGAATGAAAATATTCTTGTGGAGTGCTGAACAGAACTACCCGCTTGAAACTTCCAAACATGAGCGCATACGATACATTTCAAAATGGAAACCAAAATTTAAATAAGTAAACAGAGATTTTCCACAATTTTTGCCAAATTGGCGTAAATATTCGTGTTTCACTACTGTGTAAAAATGTCTGAAACCGCAAACAGTGTAACAACTAGGTTCGTGTGGACAGAAATTGTGAAATTTTAAAGCGTGTGCTAGAATACAGAGAGAAATTTTGCAATTCAGGTGTTTGCGAATTCGGTGCGCTGTAACGAACGTACTTTACTGAAAAATGGGATGTATAAGTTTATAATATTGCGGGGAAAAGGTAAATCCACGGGGTTTTCTGAAAAATTCGAATTTCGTTTTTCTCGTTACAGGTATCGTTTACGACAGGCTGGCAAGTCGGTAAACGCGATCAGTTTTACAATTTGATCGGGTGAGCTTTTGCTTAACGATATTCATATCACGGGAAAGTGCTTGCAGCGCAAAAAGCCGACTGCGACGTGACACTCGCTGAACCCTGTAATCGCGATCCTCTTTTCGATCATCGTAAAAAGAGCATTTCCTTTTCCTGCCTCCTCTATCACTTCCCTCGAACTCCTCCAACTGACAGCTTTCCGCCTACCATCGCTTAAACTCGACCCAAGAGTGGTCACGCAGTGGTCGATACTCCACATTGGTTCGGCCACTTGCAAACGTTTGCTGTGCAATCTACGAGATTTCACAGTCGTAATGGATCAAAGTAAAATTAATACCTTATATGTATGCATACCTGCTAGGCAGTTTTATGACAGTTGTCATTCCTTCTATGATTCTCTGTGTTCTCAGATATGAACATTAGTATGAAAATCATTGATTTAGTAATGTATTGTTTGTTGGATCCATGCTAAATCTACTCTTGCTCACGCTTAATTTTATGTTGATCATGATAACGTATGTGAAATTAAAAGAATAGATTTTCAATCATCATTTTACTGACTGTAAAACTTGTCATTATTGTTACTAAACTATACGGTAAATATTATTATTATATACCACATTCAAGAATGAAGAAACTGAAAATGAAATATATTTATTAACAAAAGAACTCATTTTTCTGGTTTCATGAAATCATAAATATTCTGTAGACATATTTGGACTTTCCTACTTAGATTTGACTGTTTACATATTTTTTCTATTTTGGGTTCTAAGAGAGGTATTAATACTCCTTGAAGGTCGGTAGCTTCTTCAGTCATGTTCGGGCCGCGACCTTGTGAAGACTCGAGAATTTCATGTAGTGTTGTATCGTAGCAAGAATCGAAAGTGGTTCGATAATGAAGTGAAGTGTATTTTTATCAGTGTTTCTCCATTAACAATTGCATATTAACAAATATTTAACGTCGAGTTTTTATAATATAGTATTTGCATAAATTACAGAGATTACCTTATCTATTACTTCACATTCAATTGTGTAAAGTCACATCTTAAAGCATACGTATATCATTAATAAATCGTATATCTATTCGTGATATCTAGAAAGAGTTAGTGTATGTGTTGCCAGCATTTAAATAGTGCGTATCTGTGCCTCGAAAATTGAAGTGACTCAAACTATGTAAAGGTAAGGAATTTTGGAATTTTTCTAAACGAAAGATTAGCGTGTTTTGGATAGCAACACAATTTTAGTAGGTCCTGTATAAACGTGAAGTACGCGAGCGATCCCACCCTCTCTTCTACTTCACTACGCTCATTAAACTCTCTAACTCTCGAAAACAAAACTTTCGCCATACACTGATCGTCCTTGTGAACTTTCACTCCGATATATGTAGGTACATGCACTCACAGCCGCCACTCATTGTCAGTTTGATGGACGAATCTCTTATTTCGATTCGTGGAGCAATTATTGTGTATGTTCTCTAGATCTGTCTTTCATAATTAGGTAGAGAAAAAGTACTATTTGGATTACTAGTAGTTCAGATCAAAGTTTACTTAACATCTTATGTCATAGATGTGGATTCATAGACTAAAGTAAGAAAAAGCTTCCACAAATAATTTAAACATTTTCATAAATC
Organism: Calliopsis andreniformis; assembly: GCF_051401765.1. Lineage (NCBI taxonomy): Eukaryota > Metazoa > Arthropoda > Insecta > Hymenoptera > Andrenidae > Calliopsis > Calliopsis andreniformis. The sequence continues at coordinate 8,059,847 of NC_135073.1, read as the reverse complement.
CTTACCTTTAATATTGTCAGACATAAAATTTCACAATTTTTCTACTCCCAAAATAAATTATACAAATTCTCAAAATCTTATCACTGGCTCACAGGATTTAAACGTGTTATATCGCAACGCTAATTCATACTATTATCTGCATTCTCCTGCTATTTGGAATAAAATTACTCATAATGGGCTGTATCCTCATGATTTCAACATAACAGCTTCAATAATGTACATCCTAAATCTACTCATAGACCCGAGAACAATAATTAGCGTGTAATATTATCTACAGTAATTAACACGCTCCAGATAAGCACAGATCAGAGGAACATGTACATTATAGTCATGTTATGATTCAATTACCCAAGTGCTTCAATAATACAATACTCCAGGGTCGAACTAGAAACCGAGCACAACCCATGTCAAACGGTCCGAAAGACCCGTGCCAGAACGAACGATACAAAGTTCTTCTATCATCTGTGTTTTCCCTCTTTATCACCGTCAACTACACCAGCACCCAGAATAAAACCAGGGATCAGTAAACCACACCCACCGAAACGCGCGAAATTAATATCACGTCGCGGGGATATTTTCTCGGGGTGTAATCGCGGCGGACAAAATCGTTCATTCGTCCGAACTTTCTCTATTACGTTCCCGAGCGCGGCGTAAGTATGTACCGCGGTTAATCACATTTCCCCGAGTTTCCCCGACCGTGGCCCATTCTATCGGTTTGTCACTCGTCGACGATGCCGTTATGCCACGCTACTTCGCCACTAACCCACCCCTCTAGGCGCCTCTCTCCCCGAGGGCCCGCGACAGCTAACGCTTTACCGGGTACTCGTAGCTAGCTACGTCGATGGATGGAACGTATCCATAATGCGGCGAGCTTAGCACGCGCGTGTTAGGATCGTCCCGGTACAACCGGGCAGATTGAGGCTTAGAGCGACGGCAAACAGCATCAATTTGGCATTGCGCCACCACACATGCTGATGGATACACGATAGGTGTGTATACACTAGTCCCCACCTCCACGCGTGCACATATCGTTGCACGTACACGTGCGTGTAAATGTACGCGAACACACACGAGTGCGTACGCACACAGTTCAGATTCCGACCAGCACAGACCATTTAATTAAGCTGATTCAATGTAAACGGGATCAGGCTATAAGGGCACAGAGAAAGGTTAAACGTGCCAGCTCTTCGGACCGACTTTTGCCCGTGATACTTCTGCTCTTATCGATTCGAGCTGAGCTCGGGGACTCAAACTGCTGGTATCTATGGCATTATCGATGATGTTCTATGGGCATCGATGATGATGGTGATTCGTGTTATCGGTTATGTATCGAGGATAGATTGAGGCGATGAGTTTTGGGGAGCAGTGGGGATCCTGTAGGAAATTGGAGTTTTTGAATTTGTCAGGTGGTCAGGTTTGGGGATGCTTTGTTTTGGAAGATGTATCCTTGAATGCATGAGTGTTTTGAAAATCAGATAGAATATTTTGAAATTGGTTATTTATGTCCTGTGAAACTACTGACATGTATTTGGAAAGTATTGGGAATGTTGCTATGCATTTAAGGGTTCATTGGTAGTACTTTCTAATTTCGGTTCCTACGTTTTAGTTAGCTTTGAATCGAACAATTTAAAGTACTTTTAATTTTTTCGTTTTATGCAAAGAGGAAAGTAATTTTATTGTAAATAGTATACGATTGTAAATTGAAGAGCAGCAAAAAGTAGATCACCTGTGGTTAACGTGAAATTTTTATATTCTCCATCTTAAAGTTACGAAAACAATCTAAATCGTTAGTAATAATCATAGAGGCTTCTAGAATTATATTTGCTTTCTCAGCTGTGTTACTCTAATTCATTGGATTATAAAAATCACTGATAGAATAATATCTCAGTCCATTGGGAACCTGAAAGATGTTTCTTTGAAACTACGTTAATAGATTGGCTCCATTTTCCAAATAATTTACCAACACTTTCGTGGTGTGAATTCTTAGAAAATCTGATAGGAAACACCCCTTCAAATTTATTAAACGAGCTTCCGCTTGAGAGGAGAATGAACACGTGGTTCGTGCGCGATAGAGTTCCACTACATTTCAGTCTTCTGACCCGAGAATATCTTAAGAGCAACTTCTGGACGAAGTGGGTGGGTCATTGTAAACCAGTTGCATCGCTTTTGGTCACTTAAATTCCCTTACTTTTTATTTATACAATCACGTGAAATATTATTTTCATTTTGAATTTGATTAAAAGGAAACACTATTACAGTCACATACACTTTGCAAAATAAAAATTAAAGAAATATAATGATAGGATAAATAATATATTTTAAAGTTAAGCTTGAAATAAACAAATAAAGTTACGTACTACTTACTTATATTATAGTCAACTAATTAAGATATGATTAACTTTCTTAATATAATACACTCTTGACTATGAACTTAAACTTCGTCAAAATGGCTTCAGAAATATGATAAACCTTATTTAGCAATCCTACATAATTTTATTATTTCATAATACATAGAACCTACACACAATTATGCAGGTAGACTTTTCAGCTTGTGAAGAGCTGATTATTAATCACATGGTAATATAATTCAAATTCTTATGAAAAGCATTTATCTTGAGTCTTCCTAAGTCTTCCGAAAGGTTCAATTCTCAAATGATTCCCAATTTAGTCAGCAATATACGTACATGTGTATGCATGCACACCTACATCAGCATGCTACTTAGAGATTGCGGACATTAAAGAAGAATACACGTTGTTACCGGTCTCAACCGTCCTTTTCTCTCGTTTCGCCATCAGATTTGCTCTCCTAACAGGCCAGCTCTATTTCTCCCCTTTGTCCAGCGCGCTATCTTTGACACGTTATTGTCCGAACGAAATACGAGTAAACTGTTCGTCGGTCGCGCCGGAACAAAGCGGAGGTCAAAAACACAGGCACGCATGCTCGAGCTTCCCTCCTATGACCGTGGCGGGCGTTGCTCGTTTTTATTTCGTCAATTCTGTGACAAACGAAAGAGCGTAGGTTAGCTATACCCGAGCCAGCATCGATAGCGCGGCCGGACTCAACTGTAAATCGTCGTGATTTAGGGGATGAACGACATATTGGCCAATGCATAGCTCAAACTGCGCTATGCTCGATGGTATACTGCCGCTGCTGGCTTCTGCGACGGCAGCAACGGCAACGCAATGCATGATGCATTGTCCCTAGACGAGCGTAGATAACGCTGGAATTGCCGTTGCTGCCTTCATCCACGGATTTTCTCGATATTCTGGAGACGGTCCTCTGCTGATCATGTTCGTTGTAGACCCCCGTTTATCATACTGTGTCTGATCGCTAAGACGAATATCCACAGATCAGTGACCGAAAGTGGTCTGGCAAGGTGTTAGTGTTTCATAATCCTTGCCATCAGATGTCCCATGTGCAGGTGTGCCAGATTTGGGTCATCGAATTTTGTGTTCGTAAACTGTTACCAACGAACTCCACGTACAACATAGACATCAACTTTTATATATTTTGTTTTTGACTATTGTTATTAATACTGTGTTATCATAATATTTAATCCTGTGAGATATTTTTATCGTCTGGAAGCTTTTCTGGCTCTATTAGCTGTTATTTCAGAACATGTGAAATGTAAATAATAAGTCTAGTGATGTTTAAAAGATGAAACGTCAGTTTAAGGATGATTAAGTAATTTTTTATTCTAAACACAATTCTGTACATATTCCACTAGATATACCTTATTATACCAGTGCCACATTCAGTGAGTTGCAACTCTGTTTGAATCGTTCAATCTTTGTACAGAAATTTTTTTAAAAAAGTTTGGACGTCCATGCTTTGATGTATCACGTTCGGTTAACATGCTAGCAATTTTAACTGTCCTCTGAACTGCGTTGCTTGGAAAATGAAACCTTCGAAACGATCCATTTTTCAATCACTTTTGTCATTTCGAAGGGTTTAGGTATTTATTTAGTGTTGTATAACTATTTGCTGTAGTAAAAGTGCAAATATAAATAAGCCCTTAACTAATTGTAAATCAACTGTAAAAATAATTTATATTTATGTACGTGGATGAAAAGAAATAAACTATTATTAATAGTTATTAATAATGTCATAAATGCAATAAGTCTTTTTCAAAGTATTTTGTTTTCGTATATTCACATTAATCTTATATTGTCGATTTTATGATTTACACTTCTGAAATTAATGAACACACAAATGAATTTTCTTGTAAACTTGTAAATTATTTTTATTCTCTACAGGTTCATTATCGTGTGTCGCATTGCAAAGTTATAGAGCAATCCGTTTATTTTATTAAAGTCATGGGTAGAACGAATATCAGCAAATGGTTGATTCCTAATAACAAAGTGCGAAATTCGTCGACGTACAACTGCACCAAATTGCACGTTGCACCGAATCTCACCAATCTATTGGCAGAGATAATTTTTCGACAGGGAACAAGCATTCGCGAGAACGTTCTTGCCAGCAGAGCGATCAATTTATCACAAAGTGCTTCTATTATGCGTTCCACAATACACTTTCGATTCCGTGGCATTGTTACGAGCAGGCCAGAGCGAATCGTGAGACCAGTCGCCAGTGAGTGAATGCATGCTGAAAAGGCGCCCTTCATTTCAAACAAGCGAGTTAATTGAAGTAGCGTATCAATTGTTAATTCGTTTCACAGCGCTATTAATTAAGAAGTTGATTATCGCTGGACACGATCTCCCGCGTTATCAGTCAACCCTGCGATTTCCTGTTTCCGGGACGGCATCGAGTTTTAATTATGTGTCGACGTTCCTGCGAGCCCCGTTCTCGTTAACGAAACTGAGCCTTCTACCTTTTAATTTGTATCAGTTTTAGTTAACAGTGACCGTTTCTGAAAATTCCTTTGACTAAGCGGATTTAGCTTGCAGTCTGTTGTTAGCGTTCTACGGTTATAGGATCAAAAGGTCGTATATTTCGTTTCCTTTGTTAAGAATGAGGACTTATATTTTCGTAAATGTTATAATTCTATTCGTCATATGACTTTTGTAATTAAAAAAGTACATACACTCAAAAGGATAATGCGATTGTTTTAATCAGAGGAATTTTAATTTAATTTTTATTCACTCTTCAAGTTAAACCGAGAAACAACGCACAGATAGGTCATGTTATGAACTACTAAGCATGTGTCTAATAATTGTCTACTTAACAATATTGTGTTACATACATTTTAATAATGCTAGACTTTAAATCGGAGTGATTTGATTTTGCCAGCGAAACTTGACGTACAATATAAAATGTTTTTGCATTTATGTTTAATTATTTACAATTTCCATAGAATTCTGTCTTACACAGGCACAGTAAAAACTATCACAATCTGTTCAGCACAATATCTACCGTACTAAGAATGTTAATTACTTTCCATGCTTCTGTGATAATAACCAGAATTTTAATTAAACCACGCGTGAATTTTAAACTGTCACGATATCATCAGAAACCGGGTCAACACTCCTCTATTTTGACAAGCATGGCTAACTGGGTTAGCAACCAAATGACGTGTACGCAGTATTCGTAATTTAATTTCATTAAGATGTTCTGTAAGCCCATTTAGAAAATTGTGCGTGTGAGAGAACCGGTATGATATACAGAAATGAGCATGAGTGACAAATATGTTCTATCAAGAAACACGCACAGGTAAATATATTTTGTGCTATATCTCATTAACACACGCAACGCAGTGATATATAGTCACGCACAGAATGCTGACACTATAAATCTGATTGTAAGAGAGAAACTAAGAGAAACTATGGACTAACTATGAATGCAAAAATTCCATGAATAATTAAATTTGTTTTGAATATTTGCATTGGTAGCAAGGAATTTTATATTAGTTTACCAATCTTGTATCGATTGAAGGTTAATTATTTGAGACATTTAATAATACATATTACTAATGAAATAAGTGAAATGAAAGACATAATGTAATATGTAGAGAATTTAACATACAGAATTCTAGAACTTAATTATATGATTATAATGATAGTAAAACATTGGTACAGCTAAAATAACTAGTTCAGCTATTCAAATTTTGTGCAGTTTTTTATCGTTATTGATGAGAAATCTATCGCATTATAAAATATATGAATCCAAAATGGGTTAAAAATTAAATTTAAATAAAGTAAGTTAGTAAAGACACTGTCTAATTATTTATACTGCAAACATGAAACATTTAATTTTTAATATTTGTTAAGAAAAGTGTATATCAATAACTTGCAAGTATTAATGCAAAGATTAATAAACATAAAAGTTATAAATCTTCTATATGATACCATTAACCATACTTTAAAATTGAATTGCAGTCATCCTACCAAATTAAAAGTATTAAAAAACATTTTACATCACTCTATGGTTGAGAGCAACCCTTAACCTCAATTTCTAAAATTCCCTTATTCCTAATCTTCCTCACATCCTACAACACAATCCTTTCTAATCTTCCACCCAAACATTACTCTCTCTCCATCTCCTATTCGCCCTTTTCTAATTAATTACCCGCAAACTGAATCATCAAGAACATTTCATCTCCTCCTCGTCCCTTGCCATCGCTATCTCCAATTCAATCCTATCAATCTCCCCAAAAGAAAGGACACTCCCTCCACGCCGCAAGGATTAAACTCTCCTCGAGGCTCGAAGAACCTGCGGCCGATTGTAAAATCATGTGTAACTAAAAAACGGCTCAGGGTAGAGAATGATCGCGTGTCAGCTGTGTGCTGACCCATATTTCCCGTCGTGGAACGTAAGCCAGCCTCGGGCTTCTAGGCAGCACGTGTGCACCGATGCACCGCGAGGTTCGGAAGCGACCAACCAGACCGAGATTCGATTTTGTTCACCCCGCTAGCTTTTCACCGCGCGAAGAATTAATAGGAGGTCCCTCTCCGATGGCAACGTGGTACCCAACCCCTTCCCACGGTTGTACGTTTCCTTAGGCGGGGGCGTGCGTGCCAGCCGCGCAGACCGCTCCCCTGACCCCTCTAAATCAACATTTTACCGTTGCCTCGCGAAATTAAGGAAATCCTTGATCTACGAGCGATCCCAGCGTTCGATTCCACCGCAGCGCCATTGCTCTTGGACTTTCGTACGTCTTTCTTCCTATTGTCCTGCCTGAATAGATCCGATCTCTGTCCGCGGTGAAACTCGCGTTCCATTCTTGCGTCTCGTTGAGGGGCAACGTATAGAAATGTCTTCTTGTAACTTCCAGCGGGCTTGTATTATACGAATCGCCGCGATGCGTATTGCGACCGGGATGGTTCGCTCCGAAATTGCCAGTTTATCTTGCGACTTGACGCGGCGTAACTTGCCCCGATATGTTATGTGTTGGGGAAGATTTGTACGCGTTCGATAGCGGGTGCGGTGGTGCACAGTGCTCGTGTAATTCACCCCCTGGGGGTTGGTTTTAGGTGGATGACTAAATTATTTTGTCGCCTGACCCGTCGCGCGCGTGATTATTTGGTCGCGATGTGTCGATCGGATAATAAATTTTGGATTCGTTTTTATGTAAGGTTGTAGGAAAATATACCCTCGTTCAAAAGTATTGGAACATCTACTGTCTGCTATAAACTTGTGTTTTAAAATAAAAATTATTAAGTTACTTATTTTTTATTTTTTATCGTGAATATACATTTAATGTATATTATAATAGATTGATTAATCGAGATTTAACTTTTGAAAGAACTCCTAGAATTCGCGTGAAATGTGTCTGACCTGAGACTTATTGTACTCCCTTGGGTCTGGCTGGTTTGCGATTTGTTCTACTGATTTCTATCTGTGGCTGACTTGGGACTTATTCTATTGGCTTCTTTGTATCAAACTTGGGACATAGTCTACCAATTTTATTATGTCTAACTTAAGATTTATTCTACTGACTGACTTTGCTAGGACTACTTTGAGACTTATTCTACTGGCTTCGCTGTGTCTGTGTACACTTGATTCGTGATTTTAGAATTTTTCTCAAATACATGGAAGTGATGTGATCGATTAAATGTTCTAATACTTCTGTATGAGAATGTATCTGTGTAAGGTAAATCTTAATGTTGAGTTTTATTTAAAAACGAGTCATGAAACTTTTCCCGAAGTTTTGGATGAATTTTTTTTAATTCTAAGGCTCATTTGCTTTTGCTACAAATTTAGAACTATCTAAGATTAGATTATACTTCGTGGAAGCTCCAGATTAAACGTATTTCTATAGGATGGTACACTTCAATATCCTTTTTCCTAATCAGTGTCCCAGATCTTCCTGGAGAGTCATTCGGTATGCACATTTCCTTTCAAGGCAGAGCTAAAAAGTTTTAAGTGTTTAGAAAACTCTATATACTGATATCTATATCTTCTATCTGACAAAGACCATAAAATGCAAGTTCTAATACATATCAATCTCACGAATCAAATTGAAAAACGAAGAGTCTAATTCTTGTATGCTGACATACAGAAGGAAACCTTTGATGAATGGTCACCACACATTTGGAACTGACATTTTAAATTACAATATTTATCTAAAAATACTTATTTATTTCGTTAATTTCTTAAATCTTAATTTTACTATCTCTCTTTACTTTATAAAAGATTAGTTTCATACAGTAAAAATAGTCAACGAACTAATTCTGCAATGTTAAATTAAATTAGGAATCTATTATTGTTATTATGAATACTAATTCTTGTACATATAGAGAACAATTATTTCAAATAATTCATTAAATTTAAGGCTACTCTATGAATCAATAGAAAGACGAATCAGTACTATTAAGCGTTTGATTATTATTTCAAACACATTAGACACATGATTATGTTACATATTTCCCCATTAAGCACGTTAATCTTAATCAGTTACGCATAATATATCAATTCTCTAACACAGACACATACGGCTAATGCCATAACGTGATTTTACTGTCCTTATGACACAACCTATCCGCGATTTCCATTGGCGATACTGCACGACCGTAACGATCAGCGTGATAATAATGACGTTTATATACCTAGTGTCTGGGTTAGGTCTGCGCCATCGCCATACGTCGATGATGGTGACAATAATAAAGCTGGGCCATAATTCCACTCTCAAACGAGAATCATCGACCAGACGGTCAAGAGAGATAAAGAGTAACTTGGCAGCAATAATAAATTATGCTCCATTACTCGTGCTTTATTGAAAATTCAGTTTACTGTATAAACCTTCACATCGTGGATACGTTGGAAACTTTGATGTCAGCCATCAAATTTTTTTCTCATGAACTGACTATGAAATATCGAGAAATTCGTTAGAAGTCCACTTTCATCGCGATACTTTTTCTGCTTGCGCTGCGGGTGGTGCGCTTTAGGATGCCCCCAGTGAGAGGATTGTTTGAGCTTTTTACTGTGTCTGCATGGGGTGCTGAAAGTAGGGAATAGTATTGTACTTTGCAATCATGGTTAAGTTTAAGTGCACTTGCGGTTATTGTGAACATTGTACTATCGAATATAGTTTGATCTTTCGAAAACTATTTCTTCGACTTTATGTTTAATTGATCTTCATTATCTTTCTCTCATTTTCGACCATTGTTAAACCGTTCTCTTTTCATTTTATGTTACAAACGTATATTCTAAAATTACAATCTCGTCTCTACATGTATCTTTGTTTCAACAGTTAAAGAAGCCAAAAATTAATTAATAAATTAGTATAGATGATTTTCAGTGCACAAAGTAGCCTATATTTACAAACTTTTAAAAAATTAGACTTTAAGGAAACCTTTCTCAGTATCAAATATTCGAACTCCATAATATCTTTATACCATAATTATTAAATAGATATTCTGACACGTTTCCACAATTTGATTAAATAACTATTGAATACATACTGAATAACGCTGAATTCAAAATCTTAGTTTCCTCATGAACTAGAATGAATTAGAAATTCGAGATTGGCAAATGTCAGCACGCATAGCATAGCTGGCTATCTTAACAATTGGAAATCACCAAAAAAGTGTTCAGATCACGAGGTTCAGAAGGCAAGACCCAGTACCGTGGGCAAAATAAACTTTCGTCAATTTCCTGCTGATTTCCACATAGTTCGAAGATTCCAGGGGGATGCGATGGTGTCGACGGAGCGAGAAGGAGAAGAAAATGTCGAGGTTCGGACTAATTCACGGGAATGGGCCACTGTGTGTGCCCACCGGAAGGTCCGACCAGCTAGGATAGACCATCAAACCGATTGTAATCAGACCACCCTCCGTCTCCAGCATCCCCACAGCCCCACACCCACCTCGACTCCCCCATACTTTCCTTCGGCGGAATACTCGGTTCGTAGTAACTGCCGCACCAGCCGGAAACCTCCTATAGCCGTAACTCGATTTTCGACTACTCATCTCGACCTACAAGGCTCCGAATAACCCGCGGGAGGTGATGAAATGAGTAAAAGATAGCAGGAACAGAAGGAACAAAAAAGAGAGATTGGCAACGAGGGTATGTTTGTTGAGCCCATTTTTCGCTCACGATCCACGCTTCTTGAGTTGTATTGGTATTTGTTATTATAAAAGAATTGAACAATTCTAGAATGCAAATAATTATTTGTCCACAGTAGTAAGCTACCAACGACATAATTTGAATAGTTTATATATTTTTGTGTACTGCGTGCATGACTGCCAACTCTACTGATACTCCTTAACACTATAACTCCTAATTTTCTCTTAGCCCAAAATCAAAAACAAGAGTGGCATCACACATTGTTTAACATGTTTAAGCTGAACTTGTAATTCAGCTAAGTTTAAGGCATTAAAATTATTATCGACAGGAATCTATAACGAGCAATATTTGAACAGCCTTAACCTCGTACTAGAAATGTTCCCTGTCAATGGTAGAGGAACTGTCGTGTCGCATATGCAGATCGATATCTAATTCATCCGCGAAAGAGGTGTTCGTTTGAACCTACCATCAAATCAACGAAATCGAATCGAACTAATCTACCGGATGATCGAGTTGAACAATTCTCTTGTTCGACCTACACGGGCGCGCAAAGGCCCGAGAAGGCGGCGGGTAAAAATGCAAATGGGGTCAACAAACCGGCACGTTAATACTAGAAACGGGGAATGTACCTTAAAACTGTGGGGCAAAGTGGAGCAATTAGGGATAGAGTAAACGAACCAGATTTTGCGGCGGTAGAATGCATATTCAGCGGATCCTGAACAACCGGGCCACTGTACTAAATCGACGGTTTTACTGCACCTTTTCCTGCTTGGTGGCGCAAATATTATTTATTGCCTTACAAGATTTCCATAACTCCACATTAAAGATTCCCATAACTCGTCGAACGATGCAGTTTTCAATCTCGTCTGAGTCAGCGCTGAACACGGGCGTTGCTTTAATGTGTGCGTACATCTGGCTCGCGCTGCTGCGATTTAGCGATGCAGCTAACGATTACGTTATCGATAAATATCGACAAACGCATCGTGAGCTGCGGGATTGATGTTTGTAAGGTGAATTTGATTCGATGTTTGAAACATTTTGCTCTACGATTTGTTTTGAGTTGAGGTTTAGGTAAGCAAAAGAGGAAAATATAAATTCATTGGTGACTAGCTTCAATATTTGGAAAATGAATATAAAAAGGCAAGCACATAGAACATTTTTGTACAATAAAGACAGTTAAAAGTTTATAATATTTTTTTATTCTATGAATTTTAGTATCTTCGAGTTTACTAATTCTACAAAATTAATTAAGTAATTAAATTTTGTAATTTTAATAGTGACTATAATACAAGTCCCACATAGTCATCTAATATATCTAACTTGCTATATTTCTTTATATTTCATCTTAATTATAATTGTTTTATAAAACAACCCTCATTTAATATATTCTAGTTTGGTCATTATACCTACCATTTGTACATGATTTGTTAATACTATTATTGCTAAACGATTACAATAAATTTTATAAACAAATCGTGTTCCATGAACCATCTTCAGAAACAGCTGAATTTTCCTGTTATACTTTCTTTAATTTCAGGACCGAAATACATTCGATTTCGCGGTATATCGCAATCTACATCGATTATTTGGATTGCTATTTATAAGGCCTGTTTAATGAGCATCGTCAGTTAATTTAATACCAACCATAATCAATTAATTTTATTCGACGCTACAATTCTGTTATGGTACATACAAACATGAATATAAGCGTCGAGCTTGTTGGAAAACCAATTTTATTTTTCTGTTAGGTACTAAATTTAATTGGAGGAACATGTTTGTCTACGTTATTAATACGCCGTTTACATCGGCACTTCGATTATCTGCTGTCGAGTTATTTCGATATATTTTATTTATTTTATCCTTAACAAACATGCTTGTTAATTGCACTTTTCGTTAAACGAATATTGTGAACAATTTCCTTTTCGTAAAATATAAAATGCAGCTTTTCAAATTTAACCTTTTTCTGTTTGCTAAATACTAATAAGTTGAATTGGCAAACAATTTTTTGGGCGCATATATAAAATTATAAAATTCACATTACAACGAAATTCGTTTAATTGCCGTGAATTCTAATTTGAAACACAAAATTTGTAATTAATTAGTTTAAGTGCGCCGTTCCAAACAGCACTGTGAATTTACAGATGATGATAAAAAGTGGGACAAAACGGTCGATTCCTAATTAGCGACCAAACAGGTCACGTTACCTATGCATGCGAAAGTACAAAATAAAAAATGATCGATGGTATTTTAAACTGTCCTACTGCTGACTATATTTCTGCGACCGTATACCGGTTTTAGTAGTCGGAGGTAAATTTAAAAATAATTTTTGCTTCGATCCACGACTTAAATATCACTTTTCGCACCTTGGGTTTGCTCAACAAACTCTTCAAATCCGAAAGTAAACATTAGTTAACGTTTCAGCAGAAGTACATTAGTGAAATTGAGTATTTTCAACTCGTCATTTGTACGTACTGTAGTCATGAAAAAATTATTTCAGATGAAGACTTACGATTAGTACAAATGAATTTACAACACAATACGTAGATATCTAATCAAATTATCTTTTTACATTTAAGAAGATTCAGTCTATTACCATGTAATAGAAGAATCTCTTATTTGAAATTACATTATAACACTCATTCATTTTTCTTATGAATTAAAGGATATTTCATTCGTGCATTAATAATAAGCGATAAAAATGTTTAAATACTAAGTTGAATGAAAAATTACCACTTATCTTTTATTACGAAAGATAGAGAAATCTTCCGATTAACTTAAGTTTTGTGTTCCATTACCTACTTTTTTTTACAAAACAATTTTCTAACAAGTTCACCATACATTTGTTGCAGAACACTACCACATATTCGTAGGAGATCTGAGCCCAGAGATCGAGACGCAGACCTTGAGGGAAGCCTTCGCTCCCTTTGGCGAAATCTCGTAAGTCCTCTTAATCTCGCTCATTAAAGACGACTTACCGTCCTTTTCGTAGTATACGAGTGATAATATAGCGATATAATACGAACAGCGATCTTTCTCGCGCATGAAACTTTAACTAACCGTGCTGTGGTTGAGAAGTCTTTCCTCTCAGAAATCTTGCATCGTCTTACGTTCATTGAATACAATCGGTAATTTGTCACTCATTTACGTCATCGCGACTGCAATGCATTACGTGGTAGTAGTTGATCAAATTAGATCACTGACAAGGATTCAATGATGGATTCAATAATCTAGTCAAAGTTTACAATAAAATATTTATTTGTTACTATTCAAACTAAATACTGTTTCAATTTCTTATGTTATTGAATTGTCATATCTCTGTACGATTTTTAGATAATTAAATTTTCCATTTGAATGAAAGAAAATAATAAGTAGTTGTCGAGAAAAAAGTCTGATAGCATTTTGTGAAGAACCTAAGATAGCTTGAAATATTTAACTACAATGTAGTCCACATTTTACAAAGTGGAGTACCTTCAGAGGGAAAATATTTCATGTTGCATCTATACGTACAATAGGTCGACAGTCAGAGAAATCTTGGAATATTGTTAACTGCTACATTTTTTGTAATTTTGACATAGAAAAAGAGAGATTGCATTCACATTAAAGTGGTTTAATTTTATCGAATAGAATCGCTGCGGAAGGGAAATCTGAATATTCCGTTTTATCAACCGCACAGATTTTGCAGGTTTATTGCACTCTTAACAACCTCAACCAGTTTTCCTCGTTGCGATCTTTTACGACTCCCCATCATTCAACCTTTCACAATGCACCCACGCAAGCCATAATAATGTTTACAGTTGGAAGCAGATGAGTTTGGTTCTATAGGGTACCGTGAACCAAGAAATTGCTCCTTGATTCTATAGAATGCGTTTCTGTATAATATATTCTTATTGTCTCTCTGATAGAATCAAGATAATGCATCAGTATTGAATCACTGCTTCACAGATTGATTGTAGTTTTGACAGTTCTGAATAACAGGGAATGTTATTTAAACTGAAACTCAGCCGTTATGAGTTTATTTTCGAAATTTGCAAAACATGAACTTAGTTTATGTCATTTGAAAGTCAATAAATGCAGAATGATAATATTAATTACCTCGAAATAATTAATTTCGTATGAAATTTGGGTCGTCAAAATTTTGCAATCGTAATAATTTGAACTCAATATCTCGACCTGTTTGAAATGAATTATTAAACATTTTCTTTAGTTCAGAATATTAAATAGAAATTAACATAACATACGATTATTGAAATGAGTAAAATAATCAAAATACAATCATAGAAAGATTTCTCAACCATTTTGAAGATATTTTTATTTCCTAGTTTTCTTTGCCTTAATACTGTAAGTGAAACAATTTTATTTCTAGTCCAACTTTCTATATAATTCTACCAACCTGAAACATAGTATACTTTCGAAAGTAGTGCTCTAGAAAATAGAAGAAAAATAAGAACAGGCTGTCTTGGTTTGCAAAGACCACGAAGAGAACATTGTTGCAGAAAATGTAATTACGTTGGTGTCCTAATAGGTCGTTAGCGTGAAATCAAGACACGATTCCATTATTTTTTATTGTTGTACTAATGACGCAACGCCAATACGACGCGAGGTGGGGAGGAATGCAAATGCGATTCACGTTTCAGGAATACCACAAAACTTCCGAATAACAATAAAATTGGAAGGGCGAGGAACTATAAACGCATTATCGTTTAATGGGAAAATAAAAAGCGTCGCGTTCGCATTTAATGAACGACGTTCGAGTCATTAGCTTGAACAGGTAGTTTCCTGTCTGTCCGATGGAATAAAAATAACGGAAACAGGTCGTACGCAGACGGGGAGTGGTCGGTATTTAAAGCATAAATTCATACGTTGCGTCGATGTCACGCATATTTTTAATTTATCGTACATACGTGAGATATTTTTTTCACGTGCGTACGGGGCTGTTTAAATATTCACCGCGCTTTCATTCGTAAAATCATATTCGCCAAAGTGTGCATTTTGTTATCGCGGCTGCATGGAATATTATATTTCACCGTGGCTTCGGATTCCGTGCTGCAATCGTAAACGATATTAACCGTCTGCTGATATTTTAAGTTCAGAACGACAGCGGCGCATATTGATCGAAACTTTTACAGTTAAAAAGCGCGGCCGATAGAAAGGCTGGCATTTTGCTTCATTAGGTTTAATCTCTGCTTAATAATTTGGCTTCGAATTGGTCGCATTGGAAAATCTCCAGGGGAAGTGCTTTTTAATCGAACCGGCATAACATTATGAAATCTGTTCCTTTTGTTTTTGTCGGTGAAGGGTTTATGGGATGCAAACTTTGAAATTTCAGGATTTAAAATAAGTGAAGGATGTGGGGGAGCATTTATCAAGTCAAAAGGTTAAATTATGGGAATGCTAAGAGTTTGCATACATCTCAAATGTAAAAATATTTTAGAAAATATTTTGAAAATTACCTTGACGTTATTATTATTATGTACACTATCGTGTATAAGTATTTGGATAGTTTGATATTATTGGAAACGCATGAAGTACTTACATTTTCTTATTCATACTAACTGAAATCAGATGTTATTCTCATCGA
The DNA here is from genome assembly GCF_051401765.1 of Calliopsis andreniformis. Lineage (NCBI taxonomy): Eukaryota > Metazoa > Arthropoda > Insecta > Hymenoptera > Andrenidae > Calliopsis > Calliopsis andreniformis. The sequence goes on along the minus strand of NC_135073.1, from coordinate 8,043,804 downwards.
TATTTGCAAATCTTATATCAGGCTATTGCCTGAGAGTTAATTTGTTGAATTAAAGGATGGAAAATGCGTGTAAATATTGTTGAAAATAAATGTGTAGATAAACAGTGGAAGAGTAGATGGAAATATCTGTGGTTGTTTAAAGATTTTAGCTTCAGTACTGTCTTCTGGACTTGCGTATTCTTGATTCCATATTTTTAGGTAAAAACATTCTTTCAATAACCCTTTTCTTTTTGAAAACGTAGATGCAGACAACTTACACAAATTAATAAAATTGAAGAGTTATTTGGACTACTCTAAACGTTTCTTCTCTTGTTATAATGTTGATACAATTCCAAAGCTGTTGTTTAAAATCAATAACATCTTAAGAAAATAGTAGAAATAATATGATAAACCTGCTTAGACTGAAACAGTAATAAAGCTCTGTTTTCTAAAATATTCTCTACAGTCATATAAGACGTATCTTGACTTCTGCAACAAATTATGTTCACAGATTTAATGCATAAATTAATTATATACCTATCCTCAAATTACAATAGAGGAAACATAGATGACCTGAATGAGACTCCCACGTAACATCTTGTTCCTAGAACTAATCTCACGCTACATACCAATTTAAAGTAACGAGAAATATTATTTCCTTCGAATTAACCATCATCTAGTTACATCATCACCCGAAAAGAGCCTCACCCAGTCGCATAATCTTGAGGGTCGTACGTCTCGCGGAATTCCACAATTAATCTGCAGAGGTGAAATAAAATGTTCGCGTTAACCGGGCGCCGCGTAAATCCGACGCGAAAAAATAATAAGAATAGCCTTAAGAGGATTAAAAAGACTAATCTCGAATAATGCGCGTATATATCGGGACACGCGATGTCCGGATCGCGGAGCAGGGCTCGCGTACGCGTCTCTGCATCAAAAGGGGGCAGGTCGCTAATAGAAAACGAGAAAAAAGGGTGGAGTAAAGTGAAAACCGGAAAAGGACAGAGGAGAAGGAAACGAAACAGGAGACGCGTGCTTATTTAAAGGCTGACATTTCCCGGCGCTCTTAATCTCTGAAATCCTCGACGCTGGTGTCCCCCCTCCGAAAAGCGTTCGTTTGACGAGGGAAATCCGCCAGTAAGTTCCAAGATGGGGTAGACTTCGATCTAAAATCCGAACTTGGTGTGACATTCGTGTTCGACGTCGAAACAGCTGGAAGCAGGTACAGTTCGCATCGCTTGGCACGAGGAGACGGCAGAAAAATGGGGCCCTCCGGAAAAATCGATTCAAACTCGCTCCACGAGTACCTAAGCCGCGCTTTAAAAAGCTAGTGAAAAATTGCCAGCGATTTTCCTCTTTTATTTTGTTTTCCCGCGGCCCTTGCCTCCGCCTCTAACCACGCTCCCCCTCGACACCGCCGTCCCTCGATCCTCAACCATCCACAGCCTCTCTCACACCCCCGCCAACCGTCTTACCCTCTTTCTATGCACCTTCCAGCCGAAGTTTCTTTTTCTCCAGCGCTCGTGCACGCTCTTCCTTGACCGGCCTGCGCCACAAACGCTTTTCTTGCCGCCCCCAGTGTGTGGCAAACACTTCAGATTAATTGTGCGCCCTTCGCGAGGCCGCCATTCGGTTCGATCGGGTAGAAATAATGGTATAACAGTTTAAGGCGATGAGAAGGAATGTTTAAGTCTTTTACGTAAGAAATATTCTGTTAGTCCTTTCTTTGGGGATGAAATGATTGGAATTTTTCTTGAGGCGTCATTGAGATGAGAAGGTTATGTGTATTGTAAGACTGTTTGTCTTACACTACATGTATAATTAATACCTAAGTATATAACTCTATGTATAATTTCCTATTGACGATTTTCAAATTCCTAATTTTACCTCAGAGTAGATATTGAGTCTGGAAACATTATGATTCCATTAAAATTGCAGCACTTTACAACTCTGAATATTCTAATTTTAACTCCCACTAGAAAGAAACTTTTTCCTGTGACACACACAAATATAGATGTATATCTCCATAGAAACGAAAGTAGGTATCTAGGCAAGGGTTAAAAATCGAACTGAACCGACCAGGCGTGCAAACGTGACCAGCAAATGAACGATAACGAGAAATCGCTAATTATAGTTGGCCGAGTTATAAATTAGGAAAACAAAGTTCGCCAAAGGAATAAAAGGGAGAAAGTAAGGAAGCGCGTGATGAGAAGAATCGTAGGAGGAATGCTACCCCATCGTTGATCGTTACATATCGCTCCCTTGAAGCCATTTTATGGACGCCCTGCAGTCGCTACCATCGCGAAAGTTAGCGACGATGCATCCAATTAATATTGTCAGGCTGCCAAGAAAGTTACACGTCCGTTCAGGTGGAAGGATTTCATGAAATCGTTTGCAGTTATGTAATTTATGTAACGCTTTTTATTCATTCCTTAATTAATACAATTGAGCTTAATTTATTGCCCAGTTTTGTTTGTCATAACCAATTTGTCGCAACATTACGTAATTTCTAGAGAACGATTAATTTCGAATGATATAGCCACATTATCAGGAATCAGTTCTTGAAAAATTTAATATTTTTAACTTCCATTATTCACGGACGTTAAAATAGTAATTTATTTCGTATACGTTATAGAACACTGCTATAATTATGTTAGCCAAACTTTCACAGATGCTTAAGATTTTCTTATTGTCACTAGAGTTACCACAATTATAACAACTAACGTATAGTTTATCACAAGACAATCAAAATGATACGTGTCTCTAAAGAATCTTTAAAAAAATAATATTCACTTACACTTTTCTTCAGTTTCTCAGTACTTTTACTCTTGATATTTAGTTTCAGCAATATGAAAGCAATTTTCCCCTTATCATTCCTGCAAAAATTACAAAACCAACATTCACTTTCGCGTAATTGTAAACAATGTTATAATTAACTCGTACCACTCTTCTGCATGCACTCACAATCAGTATAAGAAGTGTATTATGTATGGTAGGAGCACTAAAATCGCAGGAACACCACGTTACTACTTGAGCGCCGAAATTACAGGGAAGGCGTGCAGTTAAACCGTGTTTCAATTAACATGTACGTCCATTACATCGAGGCTGGGGGCTATAGAAGCTAGCGCCGAGCGAGAGCTCGATACTTCCTGCGGACCATGTATTTTGGGCAATCCGGTACAGCGTTAGGCCGTTAATATCGCAGCTTGATCTCAGCCAGAGAACCAAAGCTCGCTTTCAGGTTTAAATGGCGGCTAAGTAATCTCCACGCTCGTCTCTCTCTCTCTCCCCCCCCCTCTCTCTCACACACTCTCTCTCTCTCTCTCTCTCTTTCCACCTCTCACTCTGTCTCTTTCGTTCTCTCACTCTCTCGCGCCCTTCACCCTCGACTACTCTTCACCGTTACGCGCTACGACTAATACGTATAACTGCACCTTGCGGTTACCACCACTGCCACCGATGCATAGACAAATACCAACATATATCAGACTCTCTATATTCTCCTCCCGCTCTTTCATTCTTCTCACATAACGCGCCTCTTTTTTTGCGTCAAAGCTGGATTCAGTCGATTGTAAATTATCGTGTGGCAGAGGTTGCTTGCGATCCACCTGGTCAGGCTATTGCCTGAGAGTTAGTTCTCTGAATCTGTGTTAGGGTTGACAGGTTACATTGGATTGAGGGATGGGAAATGCGTAGATACTTGTGGATTAGAATATTGAGACGGAAAGGGGAGATGTGGAAATATTGTTGGAAATAAATGTGCAGATAAATAGTGGAAGAGTAGATGAAAATATCTGTGATTGCAAGGCAAAACGATCTACTATATTTTTGAATATTTGTAATACCCAGATATTATCTTAAAGAGTAAAATTTGAAGTCTATATTTAGGTTATTTTTCAAATAACAAATTTTTCTTTTCCTCAGAACAATTTTCAATATTTCAGTATTTGTAAGTCATGGTCATACACTCGGTGGAAAAAATATAGTGAAATCATGAAATCAATAATTCCGTGGAAATACTAATAAAAGCTTGACAAATACAATAAGAAATATCTGACAATGTTTCGTGAATAACCCAATCCTTAAGAAGTATGTTTCTAAAATTTCATTGTTCAATTTAATTCTCTAAAAAGTTTTAAAAAATCAACATAACTTCCAGTACATTTTAAATTGCCTATTTAAAAATAAATATGAATTAATTTACAGAGTCTACAGTAAATTTTACATGCAACCTGAAACTGGAGCTTCGTTTTTAACACAAATACTAGTACTCAATTTCCAGTATGAATAAATTGTTGTTCAACGTAAAAAATGTTCCCGAGTGAACAGCTGAAAGCCACCTAAATCAAAATAGAATAAGATACTTTACACAGCCCTACCCTAGCCCTACAGATACTCTTCCTGTATTGTCTAATCCTAATACTCAGGACCTGTTTGCTTTATCACCTGATTGATTTTACGACTCCGCTATGTCTTCTCCGCTGTGTCTACGTGTACGTGAAAAACGTATAGAATGTGCAGAAAGGAAGGGGTTAGGTCGATAGAGTCTCTCAGGGTCTGGCAAAAGTATCGTATAACGAGCGGTGGCCAGCGTGTCCCTGAGCGACGCGGAGTACACGGCCGTATCCGAGATTTCGTTATTAATATTTAACTGCACTGGAAAGATTAAAAAGTTTCAGGAATTTTAATATAGCCACTCTCGGGGGAGTCGTTTCCATGCAGAGACCGCTGCCAGACGCACACAACAGAGTTTTCCCGCGGTTCTACCGACAAATGTATGCGCGCACGTTTCACGCGTGCAAACCTCTACGTGTTACTCTGCGCGAGTGGGAGCATACGTTTTCACGTACTGTTCGCTGAATTTTCATGCTGGCGACAAGGGGTCAATTTCATGTAACGAACGCGAGCCTAGTGGAATATATCATTTTCGTCGGGTTAACGTTTCACGATTACCTGGAGGATTAGTGTTTCGTCGTTATTGCCTGATTGTGAATTTATAAATGAAATATGGATATGATTATATGTAGGTTTAGATTATGGTCGGGAAACACAGAAAACGAAATGAAGCTTGCTTTAAATAACTCAGAATTGTATTTTTAGAAATATTTGATAGTTAACTGATAGAAACTTATAAAATAAGAGAATTGAATCATTTAAAAATTCTTATTAAAACTGCAGTTAATGGATTTTTATTTTGTTTGAGATTCATACTTTCTCATTAGTACTTTAAAATTAAAACGATTATTTTATAGTTATTTAACTTACATTCTTGAATTTGCAAAGTGATTCCAAGGATCTGATACTATAAGTGGATATTTTATAATATTGATGGGAATACTACAAAATGAAATTATTGTACTGTATTACTCTAACGTATCTGAAATATGGAACTTAAAACTTGGCGTTCTTATTTTTAAACGTATGACTCTCAAAGAATTGAAGTTCGAATTCAAAAAATAAAACTATTAACAAGGACATTACATCTACTAGTAATACTACTAGTGACATAACGATGTTGTTACAAAATATATTACCGTACATATTTGAAGCATAGATAAAGTTATCTATTTTGAATTCTGACAGTAACTAAACAGTTTTACTCTGAGCATTTAGGCCGTTTGAAGTCGCAATTGGAAGAAAGAGGACAAACTTTGACATACAGCCAAAAGTTTCGTCGCATCAGAACAATGCGGGACCACTTGTCACAAAGCGTACCAGTGGTCCTGAGAATAGGTTATGTGTACACTTGGTGTTCTTTTGTAAAATGAGTGATTAAATGAGTAACACTTGGAAGAGGGTTGTTAAGCTCTAGAGGAAATCCTTTCACTTCAGGATGATGCAGGTGAAATGAAAGCATTTCTCTCGCCTTGCTATAGAAGACAATTTTTATTCTTATAAACTACGTTTAGTTATCTGTTTTTCATTCAATTATTCCAATGGTCGTATAAAGCAATGATCATAAACAAAATAAATTAACACAATATTTAACACCTTGATTGCCAAGTTTTATCTGTTAAAAATCTTATCAGACTATTCACGATGAAATTCTTTATACAGGTACATCTCTAAAATTTCCTGAAAATTCTTATTGATGCTATCCCTAGTCATCCTTAACAACAATAAGCAACATTATTTGCATTTATTTAAATAGGTCAATCTTCTATATCAAAAGACATGGCACTCGAAGAGTAAAATAGTAGTTAGGTACTTAGTTCTTTATTATTCTCCTCAATATAAATATATTTTACAATATAATTTATACTTATTTGGGCAAGAAGATTACCTAAATACTAAATCCAAAATTTCGCAGAAGCAAAGTTCAGGGTAACGTTTCCGCAGTAGTAGTAGAGCTACTCGTATTCAGCTACGTTCATATTTATTCACATCATGCGCATCAGAAATTCAGCGATCCTTATCAATCTCGTGCCAGCCAAATCTCGATTGATCCAGCCGATCATCAGCGGTGTATCTTGCTCGTTGTTCGTTAACGGTCGATTGAACGCGGCCCCGTTTGCCACAGCGGCAGCTATACCGTCACGAAACTTTTTCGACCTGATCGCAAGGTCGAGCCAGACATCCGGCTACTAAAGTTATCCCGTCGCTTCTATTCACGACCCGTGCATTACGAGCTGTTGCCGAAAGTGCACGGTCTGTTTCCATGCGCCGTCGTTATGAACCGGCAATTTCCGATAGAACTTTTCCTTCATTTTATTGCCATTTGCATCCGACTTGCCTGCTCGACCAAGTCGCCTCGTGTTTACCGACCTTCATTTCTCTGAAATTAGCTGTCAACCAGACAATAAGCGTGCGGGCATTAGAGTTGTGTCCACTGTGCGGGCATGTGAAGTGTAAATCTGTTGGGGTGACGCAGCAAGGCGTTGAAAGGTTTCGTTTTTCTTGCAAAAAGCTGTTTCGCAACTTCGCAATTGTTCTTATTTGTGTATGTAAAAGTATGAAGTAATAGACGATTTTATGAAGGACGTGAAGCTTTTATTGCTTGCCGTAGAATTACTTGAAATTTAATGATCTGAGATTCAGAATACGAGGAATTTTCTGGCACAGAAAAGTTTTAAGTGAAAGTATTCTTATTAGGTCAGACACGATACAAGACTGCAAAGATACACTGAGTTTTAACTATAGAAAAGATATAATTTTGACTTTAATTCTGACTTCTAAATGTAAAACAGAATCTTTACTTTTATTTCTTCATGATTCAAATCTGGATTGTGAAAAATAATTTTGTTTTTTTCTGTAGCTAGTTTTATGATAGACATAAGAATACACCAATGAAGTATGTTGAAATTTTCAATATCATTAATAAGATCGATTTAATGCTTAAAATATATTATATATTTCTAAACCATGATTAAAACTGATTACTTTACTCGACAGTAACATGTTCTTTAGTTCTCATATAACCTTGTTCGATAAAGAAATAATTTGTATTCAGTTCGTTTTGAAGTTATCAACAGTTTGTGATTCAGTGGTCTCTATTGAAAATAGAATATATAACAATTGAAAGCCGCGAAGCATTCAAACTTTGATGGAACACTGTATATTGAATGACACAGATTTTGTATTGTGTAGAAAATAGACGTGTCTAGTTTACCCATAGTTGAATCAATTGGTATTTGCAAAACGAAACTAAACATACTCTGTCTTTTTACAATATTTAAAGGGGTTTGCTTTGCGACAACGCTCTTATTAAACATGGATTTTGGAGCAAATGAAGGGGCAGTTGTTAGATTGGTATATTAGTCATAGCCTAATCAACAGCTAGAGTAAACATTTGATTTCCGTGCGATTATCCTTACTGCAGAATTGATTTTCAACTATGAAAGCGAATAATCGTTTAACTGTTACTGCTTCATGAAAGGAATATTAAAAATGACTATATGAATAATTCTATCAACTCACAAATTGTTAAAATATATAATTCCAGTTTGAGGTCACTGCGCCAAATTTTGTAGAATATTTTTTAAGTAAATCAACTATTAATTTAACTTACACAAATTATTGAAAATTGGATTAATATCAACATGTAATAGTAGAGAGTTTGTAGACCACATTTCATTTTATTTATGTTCATAATTTCTGCTTTACAAAATGACATAACAGCCAATAGCAGAATTAACAAAAAGAAGATTCTCTTAAAAAAGAAGTAATTGTGTTATTAAATAATAATTCTTTATTAAATAATAATTAAATAATAATTAAATAATAATTCTTTATTAAATAATAATTAAAGAATTATTATTTATTCTTTAATTAAATAATAATTAAAGAATTATTATTTATTCTTTAATTAAATAATAATTAAAGAATTATTATTTATTCTTTAATTAAATAATAATTAAAGAATTATTATTTAAAATGTAAAAAAATTGATTTATAAGCCATATATGCAAAAGAAAACAGAAAAACATTTAAAAAAGTATCTTCCAAGCCACATCGTACCAATTCTATTTTGACCAAAAAATTGACTCCTCATAGAAGTTTCGTTACATGTCCTCCACTTCAATCCCTTCGTTACACACAATCAATGTTCTACTCGAATCTAATACAGCACAAGCTACGCTCGAAAGCACTCTCCTCAAAAGAAACGCGCACGCTCAAACGTGTTGACACTTCAGGAAACAAAGTTAAAGTCCCAAAACTCTCCTCGAGCAGTTTCCCCCCTAACTTCGATACACTTGCCCAAATTCTAGGTGGGTTCATCTCGCGCAAACGTGCCTCCTCCCTTGAAAGACTTGGAACCCGGTTTCGCGCGGAACCGTTTCCACAGTCGACGAAAATTCTAGCATGCCCGACGATGGAATAATATTTTTACTCTTCTATCGACTGTGCGCGCGCGAAATGACACGGTAGTAACGCGAGGAACGCTCTTCAAATGTTCTTCTCGGAATCGGCACGCGGAGTACAGCTGCTATTTCTTGGCAGGGCGCGAAGGAGGGAGGAGACGAGGCGGCATCGGAGAAGATAAAAAAGCTCGCGACTGCTTCACTTCGCAGATCGTCGCCGCTGCAGAAGGGCGTGTTAAGAGGTGACGTCGTGGCGGGCGAGGGTCGGCGTGGGGGTGTGTGGGTTGGCAGAGACGCGGGGACGGTTGGAAAAGTTGCTAGCCTCTGAAAGTTTCGACACCCTGTAGGGAAAGCGACGGCTCGATTAGTTTGCAAACGACCGTACTTTTGCTCAAGATCTTTATCCATAGAAGTACGAACAACTTTCACGTGTTACCAGTTAGATAGAGCTAAGGGATAGACTGGTTCAATTGTAACGTCCGGACATAATAATTCAGCTTTCACTGTCCCTCGTCGCGTTATTCCTTTTTTCCCCATTCTTCTTCATCCCCTGCTCGGACCAACTCCTTCGTTGACGAGCGACGCTCGATTATTTCGTCGATCGAAGTTTTTTAATTGCTCCGATACAGCGAGGACTCCTTCGACTCTGGGGCTTCAGGCTCGATGTATGCTTTGTCTCTTTAATTGGACTACTTTAGGGTTATTGTTTCGAAGTTGGAACTTTTTTTTTCTTCGGCTGCTGAACTATGCGGCCATATCCTAAGGAGGATAGGATCACCTGCATTTTGTTGGGAAAATATTGTTTATTGTGATATCGTCACTGCTTGGTTTGAGAAGTAAGATAAAAGTAAAAATATGTTTGGAGGTTTTAAATATTAATTTAATTCAAGGGACGTATTGGTGTTAGGTATTTTTCACGTTAATCTGCGTGAAACGTAAGGCAAACAGTAATAGGACAAATATTCTTCATTTGAGTAATGTAATCGTACCAAATGTTAAGCTGTAATCGTTTAATTTGGATGCAAAGAGGAGCGTATTAATCATCTCGAGATACGAGATACAATTTGTCAAATGTAAATTATAAATTACGAAGTGTAAACAGTAATTGAGAGTGGAAGTGGATATTCTGACTAATTATTTGTGTAATATAATTCGCTTTACAGTACTTAAACTGATGATCAAAATTGAGGATCCTATCACAAAACAAAATAATGAATTCCGATGCTTTCACAATGGAAGTTGTAAATCTGTTTCATATATTTCCTTTGTCGGCAGTAGTTCTGTAATTATTATCCAACTATTCATTAACAATAATAATTGCATCGATTTGCGACAAATCAAATTAATCAAATAAACGCCTCATTATTTTATGCTTTTACTCACAATTTTCTTAAATTCATTTTACTTATGGAGAATAATCTTTACAGAAATAGATTTTGATATTATTGAACAATCAATAAATTCTACTAGTTAACATTCCCTTTTGCTACTTCTTGGCCCAAATTCCGGTTCCTTTCTAAATTTCCTATAATTTCCCTGGAAAGCCGATGACCTCGGTTTTCTTCGTTTGCCAGTGCACATGTCAGCCCCTGTAGTAGTACCAAACCCTAAAGTGGACGAAGGATCAAAGCAAAGTCCGACGAAATAGCTTACCCCATCGGATATCGAGTTTCGAGGGTGGAAGAGAATTATTACTTACGGAGCTTTCTCTGGCTGCGTACTTACTTACCCTCTTATTGGCTATCTGAAAGCATTCCAGTATTTCTCATACCGACCGAACTGCCATATACTTGTCGACACATTTTATTCTGTCCCACGAAACAATACCAATTCTGAGCAACAACCGCCACAAATCACCTTTTCTTATTCAGGAATCTGAATAGTACAAATTACTGAACAAACGAACATTTTGAGCAATAACGTTGATTGAAATATTCTTATGATTTTCTCGAGGTTAAGAAATGAATTTACTTAATTTACTTAGCTGTTATATGTGGAATTCGACTTCACATCTATCGATATTTTCTTGCAAATAAATTTAGTAGATATTGTTATTGTTTCCCAAACTCATCCTTTAACAGAGAAATAATTTAATATTCTAATTTAATATTCTTTCATAAGATTATTTGATATAATATATAAATGCGTTAATAATAAGTAATCGTGCTTTACAAAACAGCGAATACACACAGGATGCATTGCATCCAAAAACAGAAAAGTCAATTACAGTAACGTGATCTTTGAAGTATCGTATATTTACGTTAGAATTGAAAATTCGCAAATAAATGGTATACTCCATCAGGAGAGTAAGTTCACGAGCCAGGCAGACGAAACCAGATCAAAGTAAATCTGTATTTTACAAGAGGATTACCGACGGATGCGGCAACGTTTGCGCGAGTAAATACAGAGCGGCGCGGATCCACGCAGATCTGTATACTCACGAGCGTTGCGAATGTGCGGTCACTTGATTTATTGTCCCTTAAGATTATCACTCCTTCCAGCAGTGCAACCTACCCTCTGCCGTCTTCACCCTCCGTCTTACTCTTGGAGCTTCTGCTACTTCTCCGAGTAGTTTGTGACTTCCTGCCCACGGTTTACGAAGCGAATCTAGAGTCTAGAGTTCTGATGAAGGGTTGAAATTCATAGATCAGTCACACCCCCGGAGAAATGCTTTGCTGCTCTATTCAAGCATGGATACCGGAAATTCTAAATGCTCTGGGGGTTCTTGTATGTTACCCTATAATTATGACCTACTTAGTTGAAATCATTCATGTGGATGTTACGTAATATTATTTGGTCATTACATAATCGGCTTCTGAATATTAACCTGTCGGTGAAACTACTCTTGATGTGTAGGAAATACCTTTGGAAGTTCGTTATATAAAATTTTTAGTCTAGAATTCATACTGTATAAAATACTAGGAGATAGTACAATATTTAAGTAAGAATAGAATACTAAGCATCTTCTTTTTATTAAGATACTTTAAAGTACCTTTAGGACATATTTATTTATTTCCTATAATTCAAGTTTCTACTTTAAACTATATTAATAACAAGTACATTACGTTACTAATACATATTGCACATGAAGGCTGCTTGGGATCTAATACATGAACATTTAAGGATCACACAGTGATTATATAGGATATTTGTCCACATTTCTGTGCCCGTATGTTTGTGTCTTTGGATTGAAATCATTTTTAAAAAAAGAATTTTTATTTAAACTGTAACATTGTTTCTGAAATCTTACATATTAACAAGTAAACTTGAGTGAAAGGATAATTCCTCAGTTCATGCGTAAAAATTCTATTTTTATAAATAGCTTTAACCCGAAAGTACAGTATTAGGTACGGGCACAGAAATATGGACCCCAAACATTCAGCTGAACCGAAAATTATTTCCAATAATAATACACTTAGTTCAAAACACACTTCAATAAAATAAATCAGTGCCTCTACTATTCTTACTATTCCATCAGAACCTACATTACATTTCAAATGGCTAGTTTAAACCGATACTACAGTTTCACAATATTCCTAATCACCTCATTGCACAGCGTCCCTTGATCCGCTGTCGTAAAGCAAGCACCGCTACCTGCATAATTGTCATATACGTTATATACCGCCAAGAAGGTAGCCGGCAGAAGGGCAATCCCATTTTTCTCGTAACATTCATAGAACTGCAGCGCAGCACTAGCATGTGCGGTAATAGAGGGCAGTCGTAGAGGGTGATACCCCGTGAAATGATTCAAGGAAGTCGCCGAATAATGCGGCTCGCTGGTTCGGCGGTAGGCACTTAAAATCCGGAGACTGGAGTGCCTCTGTCTGAATGTCCGGGGATTCCACCCCAGATCCCAGCGGCGGGTTATGGTAGTAATAGTAGCCGGTCGCCAGTGCCCGAATCTACCGAACGAGCGGTGCACTCGGACTTGAGACGTTGTCAGGGTTTAAATCTTACCGCCCTTGTCCCCCCGTATCCCTGCATCACCAACAGTTACCCTCTCCTCTTTGCTCTCCCTGACTACGCTACGACCACCGTCTCCACCCACCCCCCCTGCCCTCGTTGCTCTCTGCCTCTGACTCTACCCTACGGCCGCCTCTCGACAAACTGACCCCGTAAACTTAGTCTCACCCCGGCCATCTCTTCAACCCCGCGCTCTCTCCAGCCCTCTTCCGCCGCCGTCCCGCTCGCGCTTTCTTGCTCCGGCGAACCTCCTCAGCCACGACCGCCGTTTCGTTCCTCGGCAAATAGTCAAAGAGAATTCGGCCCCACGAAGCCAGTGACATAGTTATAACCGCCTTTAACGTACCTACGTGCCGCATTCGTAATTGTCTCGTTCGTCCCGCGTAGTCGGCTACGCGTTAGAGTCGCTTGATAAGTGGGGACGTACTTGTTCGCAACCTTGTTCGAGGAGGAATTTATGCGCGCGGTCTGACGAGGTATTTCGAGGTACATGGTCTGTGTTGGGGATCGTTACGCGAGGGATCGATTGATTTTTTGGATTTTGTGAGTGTTTTTTGAGGTGTGTGTGTGTGTTGAAAGTTTCTTTTGATAATTTTTGGTTTAGTTTGAGATATTTGCTTCTGTTGCGAGATACACTTGCTGCTTAGAAGCTTGGAGCATGTCTTTTCGAAAACAATTTATTTTTTTCTTTCCGTGATTAAGTGAGAGTTTTAATTTTTGAATTGTTTATACGTGAATATGGAAACAATAGAACTGCGTATCACCTCTTAAGGTTGCTGTTAAGATTGCAATATTTTTCGTGAAAAATCATGTGTTAAGTTCGTCGTTCCGTCGAAAGAATATTTATAGTATCATTATAATTAAAATTCTAATTTAAATTATATTTATATAATATTATTTTAATGTACAAGTGGAATATTTTTAATCAGCAAATGCATAACGTAAAATATAAACCTATTTCGTTCGAGTATTATGGGATACTCCAAACTTTCGAGCAGCATCGGATATGTGCAGTATTCTGTACCAAAAGCTCGTTACGATATTCACTGGCACTTTCAAAGTATTGAGAGTAAATGAATTTTGCTTGCGTGTACTATCACTCGAATCTTGAACCTTCATTTTTTATGGACATACGTGTTACAAGATAATAGGGGTCATTGCAATTCTATTATGAAAATGGATCTATAAGAATACTAAGAAAATTGACATCCTTTCAGTTTATTAATTTCTGTAACGTAAAGGACATTTTTCGTGTTACACGTACATACACAATTGAATTACTAGAATTGTGTAAATTCACCACACCAATGACATTTAATGTGACTAAAATAGACTACTCACGCACAAGTTGTTCTCGGAAACATGTTCCTTATTATAAACTCGTCAGTGAACTGTCAGCTTATAACAATAGGATGCTATACAAAAGATTCTCCAAACTAAATTCTATGCAAAAAATATCTTGAATCTTCAGAAATATCTAACATACAATAGTAGATCATAAATCTCTAAAATATAATAATCTAAAAGAGTTCAGTTTAAGCAAAAAGGACCTTTGATTTCTCTTCCTCTGTTAAGTTCAATCAAGTCCAAACTATCACAGTAAAATATTACTCAATATTACTCAAAGCGATACAAGATACACAAATTCCATCTTTCCAAGTGTTTAGAAATCCTCAGGCGCAAAGGTTAACTGATGCCTCACGTCTAAAGGAAAATGGGTTTCCTTGCGTAGAACGCGCAAGTCGCAGAAGGGATAATAAAGGCATCGTTTTTCCGTAAACGGTCTCTCGAAGTTGGCAAAGGGAACGCTAGAGGATGGGTCATGAGAGGAAGACGTGTAATGGCTCGACTCTTCCGGTAGGAAGTTTTCAGGATGTTTGACGGCGGGTGAACTGGCCAAGCATGTCTGAGGTAGGGTTTGGTAGGTAGGTCAACGAGTATGAAATTTCAATGAGGCAGCTACTCTCCGTCACCACGGAAGAATCCCTCGGCGCGCGTATAGTCCACTGGGGCTGAAATTATGCTTAGAGTCTGAAATATCGAGCGACTGGGGAAGGGCGTAGGTGCACACCGGCGGAAGAGAGAAACAGCTAGGGCCAGTAAAAAGGTGGAAGGGGGACAGAAAGATCTGGTAAGAGGCCGCATCGTGCATTCTCTTTGTAAACCTTGCTAAGGATCTCGGACCACTTCTTACCCTGTGCAGATAGAGAGGAGAAGATAGGACCGGGGGTACATCCAAAATACAGCCCACGTACGAGTCCCGCTTTGAAGCTCAATATCTTGTTTGCCAGAAGTTGAGCCTGGCGAAATCAATGTTACGCGCAACTCTTGTCTCGGGGCTTTTAGGTTTTTTTGATCCCATTCTTTTCCTTCTTAATTTGCTTTCTCTTCACGTGACCTCGCCGAATGAACAAGTTAAATTGCATTTTCGAACGTGGTCACGTCTCGCTCGTTCTACTTCTTGCTTCCTTCCCCCACCTTTATAGCTCGACTAATGGCGGCTAAAGATCTTACGTTGTGTCAAGCATCTTACTTAACATGGGTCGACAAGAAATATCCTTTTAGAGTCCAGGTGTGAATCTTCAAACGTGATGTTCCACTTCATCGAGATCCTTCATTGTTTTCAGCTGGATTTATTATTCGCGAATTGGATTCTGCTGAATGTCCTTATGTGGGTATTGATAAATCAACGCTCATAATAGGGTCCATAGGATACTATTACCGTGTTAAATCCTTAGCGTAGTATCTCTAAAGCTACAGTTGGAAAAATTAGTCTAAGATCTTATTTAAGTTATAAAAAATCCCATGGAATCGATACAGATCACCCTTATCGTGGACACTTTTATCTATTTTAAATATCTCAGAATAGACTCAGCACACAATAATTCTAAATACTGAAATAAACTATATTCCTGAGCTTCCCTTATAATTTTCAGCTTGTTCACTACCATTAATTCCCTTCAACGATAAATCACTCCCCTGCCCAGAGCACTCGAAAGATAGCCGAAGCAAATCCGCGGGGTCCATTTTTCTAATTCATTCTATCGCGTTGCATTCATGCTCGAAGCAGGAAGAAAGCTCGAAGTAAGAGCAGCAGAACACTTCGAGACGTAGAGGACGTAATTGAAACAGGAATTTGAAGTTGAGACGAAGAATGAATGCTTAATTAAAAAATAAAGGAGGTTGTAAGGAGAGCGAACGGTCGGGGCCTGAAATTAGGAATAACGGCATAGAGCCTAGTACTTTGCTCATTAGGTGTAATAAAAGTATGCGCTTATAACGCAGTCTCCTCCACGAGTAGGCTTCTCAAGTACTTTGTCTCTTTTTATTGTCCCGGTACGTTATCCCTGACTTGTTCCTAGGGTACAGTAGGCGCGGGTAGGAGCGACAGAAAGAAAACGTAGAGACAGAGAGCGGGAAAAGGGGAAATAAAAAGGTGGAGCGGTAGCTGGTTCGTCGTCCAGCCCGTTTCCGCGTCTCGAGAGAGGACAGGAGGCCGAGCAGAGCGTGAGAGGACTGCCTTCACAGTGGAAGCGTGTCGAGGCTGCGTCCAGGCACTTGTTGTCCGACTAAAATATTCAAGCCACTTGACGGCACAATGATATATGTCTGCCCTTTCCCCTGCTCCACTCTCTGCCCTTCGCTCTCTCTACCAGTCCCAATGGTTCTAGGCTCCTTGAGTTATACTCCCGATTCGGCTTAGTTCCGCCGGATATCCTGCGACCCGGAAAAAGAATCTCGACTCGAATCTTTCCGAGATGTCGTGAGTTCCTCGTGTCTATCCAGCGTTAACGTACGCGCCACAGTATCAATCACGACCAATAGGCGCTCCCAGCTCTGCGGTCCGTGGCTTCAGCGTTGCTGGCAGATGCAATCAGAAACAGTTCACTAATTCTGTCCGATGTATCGGGGGCGATTTGTTCGACCTGGGAACTCGGTAATCAGCATCAATCCCGCGAATAACATCGTTCAATCTGCCCAGAATCCCGCCGAGGTATTGTGCGCGCCTTCGGGCGGTTCTTTGTAGGATGACGATTGATTCCTTCCACTTACGCTCGGTTGCTTATAGGAACTCGCGAGATCCGTGGAGAGCCGCGAAAAATTGATGCATTTAATAACGCGGCGAAATAAACTGCGCGAACGGAGCGGCGGATGGGCTGATGGTAGTCTCTAAGTTTGGACGTTACTCACTGAAAGGGTGTGTTACTGTTGCGAAAATAATGGTAATATGATTCAGAGAATGGGTGAACTGTTTATATGAGCTTCTTCGAGTAATGGGAACATCAATTTTGGGACAGCAGAATGCAGTGCTTATGTCAATTGTGGTTGTTATATTTTATCATATTAACAGTAGATGCTTTTGACTCTAGAGTGTGTTCGAAACCTTTTTCAGGATTGTTCTTTCTAGGGAGAAATGTGTATAACTCGTAAACCTTGAATGTAAAGGGTTAAATATTATATTTTAACGTTCTTATTGTGCGTTTATACTACTGACTTACGTGTTGATAACAATCAAAATTCAGAAATATGAAAATTTGTAAATTTGAGAATTTTGTATATCTGAAAACATAAAATTGAACACACATATATTTGTGAACTTTGGAATTCGAATATGAATTTAAAAATTTGGAACTAAAATATAAATCTCAAAGTGAAATATCTCATTAAAAAGTGAGTGTTTCTTACGATGCTCTCCCTTTTAAACAACACAAATTGCAAACTGCAGACTTGCAAGCTTAAAAATAAGGACTGCATTCAAAAACTTCAACGATGTGAGCATTAAAGTACGTGAAATACATAAACCTATGAAGAGCTATCCCCCATTCATAACTCGATTCACTCGGAACATAAAATCCCTAACATCTCGAAGGACTGAACATTAAGGTAACCAGCTTCATCGCCACAGATTCTGAGCAAACCCATCAAAATCAAAACCTCGTCAAAAGAGCCATCTCCCACAGACTCGGCTAATAACGCGACGTTCTTTCGTCTGGTCCAATATACCCGCGTAAAAGGAAACGTAATAAACAGATGATCCATCGATACACATACTTTCAATCGTAATTACAACGGTGCCAGAGAGGAGCGAGAGAAGCCAGACATAGTCAGCGCGGGGGTGGAAGCATCGAAAGCCGAGCAGGACGCAGCGCGTTCAATTGGCAACTTTTTTCATTAGCGCATCGGAAACGAAGCGAACCGTGCAGCGACGCAGCGAAACGAAACCGAACGAACGCAACGCCGAGCGAGGCGAGACGCGCGTCGAGCGTGGCGCATCGGGGAAGAAGTAGGACCGAGTTCTTGCCGGACGCCCAGCGACGGCAGCGCTTGGCCAGCTGCTCGAACAAAGAGGGCCTCGAAAGAGTGCGCGGAATGAGCGCGCGAGCCAGAGGAACAGATAAAGGCAGCCACGGGGGGTCGGGTATTCACGATTGAACGCAACACGTAAAACGATGCAGCCCCAGAAACAGCGGTCTTTCTATGAAAGTGCCTTTCCCCGCTTCGCCAATAACACGCGCACACGCGCGGCCCCACGTCCCTGTGCAACTGCAGCCGCCGACGCCGCGACTGGTGTATGGTAGATCGAGCCGCCGGCAAAGGGACAGAGGGAAACCTGTGCCGGGGTGACTGGAGCTGTGTACATCCACGCTGGAGACGAGATGGAAGGAGGTGGAGGAGGAGGAGAGCGATGGTGGGAGCACGGGCGAGAGCTCTTTGAATACAACCGCGATTCGTGTCGGTTCGTTGGTCGACCGAGGGTAGCTCGAGGGGCCGAGGAAGCTCGAAGCCTCGCGCGGACTGGGGAGAAGGGGGGAATTGGTACGAATATTTAAATGCCGAGGGATTTGAAAAGACTCTTCTTGGACGTTGCGCCCCCGCGGTCCGCGTCCACCTATCGCCAGGAAGAGAGAGAGAGAGAGAGAGACTTGAACGTAGAATGGTTGCAACTCGGACCTCTGAAAAAACCGGCCAAAAGAAGGAGGTCGAGAATCTGCGAGGGACGAGGAGGAGGCTAGGGAAGGACCAGAAAGGGAAAGAGAGACAGGGAGAGTTAGCTGAGATTCGAAGTGTGCGGCACGGTTTCACTGTGCACGCCCGTGAATGAGTCTGTGGACGTGAGCGTCTGCAGTCAAAGTTGCGAAAGCCGGGAAAAGGAACCAGGATATTAAGGACTGACCTATTCGCGCGAATTTCTAGCTTCACCTCGCCGAGAATGGCCTGCAAATTTTTCTCCGAGAAATATTCTCGTCCCTGGGCGATCGAGATCGGATAAGGTAATTACTCCGCGATCGATTCGAGTTGTTTGAGTGGATGAAGGTGGGAACGCGTGGGCAGCGTGTGTAGTAAGTAATCGATTCGGGAGCACTTATTTTTATCGGGCGAGGTTATAAATATCTCATTTGTGATGCAAAAATTGCCATCTGCACACCAATCTTGGTATTTACGGTCGGGAGGTTGTAAAAACCTGAACGACGAATGGAGAACGTTATTTCGTGTTATTGCAAGGAAGAAGTAATGAATTTTCGAGGGAATATATTTTCAATGTTTTTGAATATCAGGACAGTCGGTTCATTGATAATATATTTGTGATTTATGGTTCAATTGAAATTTAACGGTTGCCGTATCTGTGATTTGATCTGCTGAGTTGTGTCTGGCTATATATTGGACAGTTCTACTTATTACTCGTAAATTCTACAGGAATGATATGATCGAAAAGTTAGTCGTATAATTCATACTATGAATTATATGCGTATTGAATACAAGATATCACATACAGAAAATAGACTGCGCTTTCACAGTTTTTATTAACACTTTCATCGTTGAATTCTTCTTTTTTCTATTATGTACCTTCGTGCTCCAAAGTGCACTAAAATTTATGAAGTATCTATATAGCTACACAATATTGAAGTTTATTAAAGATAGTTAATATAAAATTACTTCAGTAATCCAATAGAAAATTATTAATTAATCTAGTTATCTTAAAAATTTTACTGTTACTGAAGGTAACGAGGAAGTATTAAATCCCGTCTAGACTGCGGATTTTTATACCTTTATAGGAAATTTCAGTGCGCAAACAAGTATAGAATCCATATAAAATGAAAAAATGTAAAAATTATCGGAACATAAATACATTTGATAATATTTGAAAAGTGAAATAAGCCTTTAATTAGGTGCTGTTTCTGTAACTTTGTCTAGGACAATAGGAATTTGCATAAACATCCAGTCTAATCATGACAATATATAAACTTTAAATTTTAAAGTGTATAATTAATGTCGTTCAGAGGTGTAGTACAATTTATCGCCCAGCACGGAGTATTTCATGTTGCACGTGAATAAAATATTTCATGCTCCAGTTTCGAGCTAACACTTCAATCTTACGGGATTTCGTTCAACTTAAAACTTTAGACTTTTGCGTTTGGATGTCTGGCATATGTAAAAAATGTCGAGCATTATACGTGGAAATTCTCAGTTAATGAAAAAAAATTCGAAAGTGTGAACCTTTGTCGACATCACTTTAAAGGAAACTGTTTCTAACGTGTTCGCTGCGTTATATTCATGAGCAACAGTTCCTTTTTAAAACAGAGTTCAAAAAGGACAATCCTAAATAAATAAACGCAGCTATACAGGGTGTTTTACAACAGAAACCAGGAATTTTAAAGAATGATCCTACACGCTAAAATAAGATAAAAATCCAGAATAAAATGCGTTAAAGCTTCTTTTCAGAGTTATTAATTGCTGAAAAAACGCTTAATATTCGCATGGAATGTGTCTGACATGAAACTTGCTCTACTCACTTTGGTTCTCAGCTGACTAATGTACGTCGACAGTAGAATAGGTCCCAAGTCAGACACATTTCACGCCTAAGCGTTTTCACATGAATTACTAACTCTAAAACATAGCTTTAAACACAGTGTTGTCATTCAATTGTCGTCCTATTTTCTCATGTAATATTACCTTCTACAATTTTTTAAACAACTTTTACTAAAAAGCTATCTATCTAATCTATCATTAGCATTACGAAGATAAAACATAGTCTAATTTTGTCACTAAGGAAAAGATGTATTCTAGAATAACATGTTCAATAATTTTTTGCAACTTGTTTTGCATACTGTTACAATTATCGTGAATTGCATTATTATGCATCATACCAAAAGGTTCATCCAATTTCCGTTTGCACAAAGTGAATAATGCATGGATACATTTTACCAGGTACATTTGGGACAGGTTTTCGAAAATAGTACAAAGTCGATTAAAAGTCTATAGTCTCTAGAGCCTCATTCGTATCACCGAGTTGTTTAACTATAATGCTCCCATAATTCCCTAGAGCTTCATAGAAATATGGTTTATTATCGGAAAGTGTTACAGGTCGCATGTATGCTCCTGATAATATGATGAAGAAACGCTTTACGAACGATATAGAGTTTATAGTTATTTTTCGAGACACATAACTTTTCTAATACAGCTATCTCGTTACTCAGCATCCATCGTCGTCGAACTATTCCAAATAATTAAGTTATGGAGATCGATACTTGCACCCTGCTTCCACTCCATCGCGAAAGAACCATCCGCTCCCGTTCTTCCATAAAATTCGCACTTTACGTTCACTCACGTACATAATTTGTTGCCTGAATTTTTAACAAATAATTCACACTTCTTATGCTCGGGTTAATTCGTGAACGTAGCACCTACATGAAAGTTATTTATTTTTTGAATCGATGTTACTGAAACGACTAACTTGTTTTTAAATCATTTAATAGCTACTACAATTCTTATTATGTAGTATAAAGTAAGCCAATGGAATACAGTCAGAAAACTTAAAGCTTATAAGACTGTTCATTTATATAGTAGGCATATTCATTTTGTTTTTTCATATTTTGCTATTTTCTCGATTTATTCTAAATAACTTTTAAGTGAGCAAATATATTGTTTGATCGTTTCTTTGTCAGAACACAATTCTAAATATTTTCAGAACATATTGTAGTATATTAAAATTGTTATTAATAAGTTTTCAGTGCTTCACTGAAATTTTACATGACAGTGATAAAGACTCACTAATTGCCCCTCTTCTATTGTACCGCGTTCCTTTGATCCTTCGATTGAACCAGAAACGTTAATCTAGTATTTCATGAACGAGAAAATTTAAAAGGCTGTTGACTAAAGTATGGTATTCTACAACAAGAAATTCTCCAATTGTACACATTTTTCTCTCAGCTATTCTTCCTAAATAGCGGTAAAAATATTCATTCTTCCACAAAAATTTCTAGCAATTTCAGAATACCTTTTGAATACGAACATAGACACTTTTATGTCAAACTCACCCTCCTAACCGGCTGCCTAAATAAAAATGTACTCGAATTTTATACTTCCACAAGACTCTTCTTCCCTTTCGCTTAAATACCTATATAATTTCACGTCCATCCCAGACGCACGTTAGAATCGACAGGAAATCCTAATATCTTAGCAAAAAGAAGATAACCATCGAACCGCGGGGGAAGCATTCGATCAATTCCTTTTTGCGGAAAAATGCAGGATTAAAGAAAAAGTAAATCTCAGCATTTCGCGCACACGTGAACCCGTCGGCTCGAATACCTCGGCCAGAGCAAGAATTCATTTCACGAAACGCTAACGTTCACCAGCTCTTCCGCGCGCGGTCTTCAATTTACTTCATTCTCCACGGGGCGAGCTGCGCGCGTTGGCGTGCCCTGGGAATAATAGCGTGTACGCAAAGCGCATACCGACCGTCCCGTTCGTCTTTTCTACGCCACGTCGGGTAAGATCACGGGCCGCCATTAGAAGGGCAAAGCGGCCAGAAGGGTCTCGGGGTTGATATAAACTCATATTTTGGTCACTTCGGCGAGCTTTAATAAAGAAAGCCCTCTTCCCACGACGCAGGCGGTCCGATGAGAGTCGCTGTACCGTGAATCGTGCCCTCTATATAGATAGCCGTACCTGTCGGCGAGCTCCGCGTTATACATCCCTTTGGTATATGCGCGCACGGTACAGACGTATATAGGGTGGTCCAGAAAAGAGGTCGAGCAGTTTATGGATATGAAAAGCGTGAAGGAAGGGTGGTTTAAAAGCTTTCGGGATTATGATCTTTACTGAATAAACTGAGGAATCGTTATTGTTAATTATGGGTAGATTTTGGGTAAGGTATCAGACATGTTAAAATTCTGAAGGAAAGGTTATTGAACGTAAGACACAGTTTTGTTGTATTAATTCAGTGTCTTATAGGGCACAGGATATTTTCTATAGACTTGGTTTGTTTAGTTTGAGTCGTTTTAGGGGACACTAAGTTCCTTAAATATGTTAATAGGAACGGTTAGAAGGTAATTTTTACTTGGAGTTTGTTTAAGTTCCTGTCATAGAAATGTATGTAAGAAATCTAGGACAATTCGATCTTGAAAGGGTTAATAATCTCGTAATTTATTGCTATGCAGTGACATGAAATATAAACGATGACATAAATTAGATATCAGAAATTGAAACTAAAACGATAGTTGAGTTTTATCTTGATTTAAAATTCTCTAAGGAGATCTTTATTTAAACTCTATCTATTCCCGTGGATATTATATTTCTCCCTGTTGACAGTAATCGCGAATAGCGTTTAATAGCAATGTGTAACGTCATATTCGTTATCTGTTTAATTCATCTGGCGGAGTTCCACGGTGCTAAATTATTAGTACAGACACAGCCAAACCGTCGATCAAACGGAGGGTTAATATAAGCTTTAATTCCACGACACTATTCGTTACAATGAATCCAACTTGCGACTCCCTTACTCTCCGAAACAGGAAGATATTACATAGATTCGACTTTAGAAACTGCTTAAATAGAATCAGTTTGAATATCGTTATTCAAACAATTGAGCAATAAATTATCACATATTAAAAAATAATCCTACAACCAAAATATGCCATAAATAAAATAGCCTCAACAATAATTTGTATTATTTTCTTAGATTTGGGCAAAAAAGAGACCATAAAATAATCGATAATTACTAGTTATATAAATACTAGCATATACAGGGTGAGTCGCAACTATAACTCCTAAATTTTCTTGTAAGTTATTTGTTGCATGAGAAAATGTCTCAGACAAAACTTATTTGGTATCAGCAGAAGCATACCCTCGCCATGAAACAACTCTCATTTAAAGCATTTCCTCATACAATATATATTTAAAAAAAGATTCAAGCGATACAGTTGCGTGACACCCTCCAGCTCAATAATTTATTAAAAAATATTATTCTATGGATTGTAATTCCACTACATCATCTTCAACATAATTTCCAACAAAAAAGCAGCAACTTGCCAGTCCCTCTCTGGACGCACTCTCAAACTCCCCGATCTCTTTTCTAGATCACCCTGTAGACGCTCGCGACACATAAAAGCGTGGCATGGGTGAACGAGCGACTGGGACGGTGATGTGGAAGCGGATAGGATAAGGCAAAGAAAGAAGTTAGGTCGAAAGAGGATACAGAGCGTGGCATATAGTAGCGAGCCGCGAGGACAGAGCGGAAGCGTAGCCAGTAGCAAACTCACGAGCGAAGGAGCCTCACCGACGTTCCCCGCGATATTAGTTTCCGCATTTTGAAAAATTCCGTCACCTAACACCGCTGTCGTCGACCCGCCTCCTTTTTTACCCGAACTCTTACCCTCGCGGTCGTGCCTCACCCCGCGCCCTTCGACCTACGCTGTTATTTGCATAGCCGCCATCCGCCACGGTCAGCATGAATATGGATGTGGACGTGGCTGTGGATGCTGTTGCTCGTGCAGCCTTGCGCGTCGAAATTTCGGTAAGGTCTTCCCTGAAATTTCGGCTCGTAAACGTTCCTCGTATTATACGCGCGATGCTGCGCCGATCGTGCAGACGCCGCGAGCTCGATTCACATTTCATCGAAAGAGCACAGCCCTCGTTTTTAATGACTGGCAAGTCGTCCTTCGACAATTTTTTATGGTCGTTGCAGTTTTTATGCGTGGCGTTGTTTGCAGTCAGGAAGTGCATGCCGGAGACCCTCGTGTCAGTGATGCATAGGGAATATGTGTTTGCATTTATGTTTGGGGAATGCGTAACATGAATTTTTTTTTCTGTTTATGAGTTTAGGTTTTGAGGATTCACTGAGGTCTTCGAGACGATGCTGATATTTTAAAGATGAAGTACTGTTTGGTGGGTGGAAATGTGGTTTGATGGAGGTTACTGGGAGATATGTTCAATTATGTATATTGGGAATTAATATTCATTTTTTCCCTAAAATTACTGGGTCTTCTGCGAATTTAGATTTAGGCCTAAATAAATATGTACTATTTAAAAGAAAAATAGTTGTACTTTTAACACTTGATATCTATTCCACATTAAACCCTTTATAGTGAATTTTTAACGTAAAACTATTTTTTAATAATACAGCTTTGTAAAAAAAGAGCCTAAAAATTAAATTTCATTTTTCACGTGAAAAGTTCATTAATAATTTTTTCGATATTTCTACCTAAAATATACCTGTCAATCTTAATCACACCCACTGTGAAAAAATTCACCCCAGAAACAATTAAACATTTCAATCATCGTATAATACTATCGACTAACAAAAAATATCGAGATATCAAAAGCGAAGTACATCCACCTAGAATAACGGAAGACCCAGTACTGCAAGTTATGCATTCCTTAAAAAAACAGAAATACTCAAAGATCCTTTGGAATTGTGGCTCTCAATGCTGAATTCTGCCTTCAAAACTAGCAATTTAATCTGCTCGAAACCGTTTCGTTGCTTCGATGCGGAGGTAAGCATCGCGCGACCCCTTTGCCAGTTTTAATGGACGTGCACGAAATGTAACGTCGCTATTCATACGCGATCTTATTGGGAACG
Source organism: Calliopsis andreniformis (assembly GCF_051401765.1). Classification (NCBI taxonomy): domain Eukaryota; kingdom Metazoa; phylum Arthropoda; class Insecta; order Hymenoptera; family Andrenidae; genus Calliopsis; species Calliopsis andreniformis. Next base: position 8,018,202 of record NC_135073.1, on the reverse strand, counting down.
TTGAAGGAATTATAAGATTATCTCCGCCTCGGTGCCGTTTAACGTACGATATGTAGGTACATCCCGAAACGCATTCCTCTCAAGGTACATAGAGCATACATATGCATTCGCGGTAACTTATATCTCAATGTCGTTTCGATATCATCCTAGGAGCCAAGCACATACGCGCACGTCTACATATGTAAGTGCCGAGAGTTTCGTTCGCCTCGCTTACGATCGTACATTCTACGAGGAAATATTGGCCGGGCAAAACGTATTCAAACACATATGCACCCCTCTCCCACGCTGGTAATTGTACTTATTTGCGAATTTGCACACGTTAGGAACATTCCCCGGCAACTTGAGAGAGATTGTCTTTGGGGTTGTAGACGATAGACAGCGTGCACAAATAAAAGGGTTACGGAGAGCAACTGGGGTTGAAAATAGAGCAGCATGATTTTCAGTGCTGGATTTGCTTCTGGTAATGCTGGATAGTGAGCTCTATAGATTGTATAAGTGGGAGTACATGGTGATTCATAATGTATTGGTGATAGGAAGTGGATGAAACTTGAAGGATGAAATAGTACCTACTTTGAAATTTTAAGTCTGTGGAGAGCTCTATGATTTTTTAAAATAAATAAAACTCTTTAGGAAGCTACATATAGTTCAAAAGTGGCACAACTCAAAAAACGTGATTTTTATTTGCAGCTATAAATCAGTTTAGTAAATACACCTCTATTCATTATAAAAAGTTTACTAGTTAAAGAACAAACTTATAGAATTTATGCAGAGAACTCGTTAAATATAAATTATATATTATTTAAATAATAAAAAGGAAACTATTTTTTAAACTACTTATTTAGATACGATAACGTTCATTAAGTAAAACTACTCTTTATGTTAATATTATGTCTCAAATAAATAATTTTTTCTTAATTCTATAAATCATTCTTTGCTTCCTTTAAAAACACACTTTTCTGAGTTGTGTCACTTTTATAATACATGTGCGATATATTTAAAAAGTTCGAACAAATTATTTTCTAGTTCTTAGAACTTTCAGACTGAATTTAAATTACTTATGCTTAAAATAAGAAGTGAGCCTGTTCCTCTGTAAAATCTGAAGCTATCTGAAGACAAGTTTACAAAGTTATAGTAATTAATAAAATTATTTCAAACTCTTTTTCATTAACAGGTAGCAATATTTCAAGTCCCTGGCTTCAATGAGATTTCTGGAAAATGTATAATTTATAACGTACCTTCTTTTCACAGTAATTCCGCCGTATAACGAATTCTAACTAGTTTGAGAATTTTTAGTTTCTACATATTTTGCATAAATTGAGTTTACGTACTCAGGAGAAAAAGAGCAAGTAGATTCCCCTATGAGATTATTCATATCTTAAGTGGTTCTCTGAATCGGCAAGAATGTTTATCGGTGTTGCAATCTAAAGAAAACTGAACTGTGCAAAGTATCACGTGTAAAGTATGTAGGGGTTGACGATAACGAAGCGTTAAACTTCATCAGGATCGCCGAGAAGTGAGAGATCGTAACTTTCTCGTTAAATCTTCTCATTAAAAATAATTCTCCCTAAATAAGACGCAGAACGTAAGCAATAATAATTTAGGAATGCGGTGTAAAAATAAATTGAGACGTATGAACGTCAAATCACTTTCCATTTTTTAATACGAAACATTAACCCCTGTCTTCGTGTAAGTATTTCTCAAGCGTATTTCAACAAGTTCTGATTCTGTAAATTTAAAAAAGAGGAAATTATAATAGTATTATCAGTAGTACTTTTAACAGTACGTTACCTGAAAGTACGAGAAAATTCATTAATACCTCAGAATTTATTTTGATAATGAAAAAAGGTACTTACAAAATCAAAGTAATTTTCGAATGCATTATTATTCTAATACTCGTAAATACCTTACAGTAAAACGTTACAGCATAGCGAAAAGTATAGTAAGAAAGATCGCGCTGGATTTATGGAAACTTGCTAGTCTGAACTTTATGTTCAATTGGATCGTTCTACGAGCACGACGCGACAAATTTCGCGCGTCACTTTACGAGAAGCATAAACACGTAGCTGTATATAAAATTAGATAAAACACAGTAACCTGAGAAGAGATAGTCCTCGCTTAATAAGTCGTAGCCAACTGGGCTGAGAAAGGGTGAGGTATATTCATCCCTTCTCGCGTTGAAAATAAATCTCACGCATGAATTAGATACACCCTGAAAAGGGTGGAAAAGAAAAAGGGGGAAAGAGCGAGAGATTAATTTATTATGCTCTCGTAGAAATTAAACATGCCGTACATACGCCAGGTACACTTATACACGGCCTCGAGCAAGATACTTTTATAAATAGAATACCCATTGATTCGTTATATTGCCGTATTTTTCAAGCAACACGGAGAAAAATTCAATGCGCATGCAATATTATTACCATTAAAATCAAATGCAATTTGTAACATGAAATGTGAAACATTCTAGGACAAAAGAGATTTCTTACAAAATTTGAAATTATTGATATTTCAGTAATAAGTATTTGAAATACGAAATGGAGTGATAGGTAAATTATTTAACACTATCAAATTTTAGTAGATACATTTTAAGTCATGAAAGCATAAAATTATGAAAAATAATACAATCGATAAAAATTGTGATTATTCTTCTTATTTTAAAAGCTGATCTTGTCTCTTCCAATGAATATTATAATGGCAATATCTACATAGTTATAATAAATAAATCATTGATTTTGAAATATTTTTGCTAATATAATTTTTTGGGGGAATACAACAATTATAAATATTTGCGCAATTTTGTGTCTGTTTGTCTGTAGCTATTTGCTGGAAGCACGATGCAGCTTTTAATTATGCTTAATGAGACACAGACACCTGTAGTCATCTCTAGAGAGCTGTGAAACGAGAATCATGGGATGCAGTTATCGACACGATTTGGACAAATGGCAATTAACGCGCTCGTGCCCTTAGTAGCCGAGAATTTCCTGGACAAAGTAACATCAGCGCGATCGATCATCGTTAAATGTTACACACGCTGAGTGTACTCTCACTTCCATCATATAACACGATCGTTTGCGACGCGATTTCGAATATTTGATTAAGGTTACACAAAGTGAGAAAAATGCACTGAATATAATTGGTGTGATACATTTTATAAATTCTGTGTATTGGTGCTCGGTTCCGTTGTTCTGTGAAATTAATTAATTGATTAGTGAATTATTCCACGAATTCGTCATTCTTTATTAAATTGTTCAGTTACATGACAAGCGCGTAGTTAATAAATTAAATACTATTTATCTACTGAATATAGTCTACAGAGTGACTAAAATAATGACTACACTAATATAATAATTTTACATTAGATCTGAAATTTATTAATTTAAAATTATATAGAATTTATTTAAAAACATTTTTTGAAAAGCAATCAATATACTTCTCGTTAATACTATCGTGGTTATTTCTCATCTTTTATTACCTGAACACAACATTCATGCACTCGATATTCTAGGGGTCATTATTATAAGCCTCAAAGCTCTATACCAAACTTATCAAACACACTGACCGTATATTGCACGAATCTGCAATATGCTTTCGTGGGAAATAGCTGTTCATCAACAATAAGACGTGAACTCGGTGTGTAACCTCTATAGCATTTCTGGACGAATATGTCCTAGATCTCTGAAATTAGCGCAAATTTCCCCGATCGCGAGCAAAATCATTGTCTTCACGCCAAGTTATACGTACATATCTCCTGATTTCTCCGAGCTTGTATGTATCTGCTTAGGTTTTGCGCAGAGGAAAGCGAATCCTCAAACTATTGATTACGTGTCACGTAATAACAGAATGTTTCTGAACGAATGAACACTAAGAAAAATTCCGTATATACTATTAATGTAATCGCAAATACTTTCAAATTGCTATTTCAATCTCTATTAAGTTCTTGGCAACAGATACTAGGTACATCAAATGGCCTACTTATGAAGCGAGATATAAGAATTTTATTGCAAGTAGAAGTAAAATTTGTGCAATTATGAGAAGACGCAGTTGCCATTTGCTAATCTGAGTACCCACGCGCAGGAGTTGCATTTCTATAATAAAAATTGTAACTCTTTTTAACAACTATGCTGGGATATTATTATATTAGTACTTGCAATACGAAATATTATACCTCCAGGCACTACAATATTAAAATTTCGAAAAAGATTTCATGAACAATTAACACGAAAAATTCCATAAAAAATAATATTCTCTAATTGAAAGTTACGAATGTCATTATCTCTTAATTAGAAAACATGAAACATATGTTTGCGAAAATTACTAATTACATTCTGATTCTGAAACAGTGATAAATATATTCATGTCACCAAAAGAACCACACTATAGGATATGCAAAACAATATGTAGGAAACTAAAACGTTGAGCTCAATAACATGGAATTAATACTTCATCAAAGATAGAACAGAATCTAGATACGTTTCAGCATCATACGAAGCGAATCCTCTCGCGATCGGGGTTACCAGAAATTAAGACACGGAACAAAAGGGTCGGTGTTAAATCATTACGCAATAAACGGTTTCATTCCATTCCCTTTGGACAGGGAATAACGAAGAAATCGGAGCAACGGGATATATAGTCTCGCGGCAGTTACGGTTAACGAGGTGACCATCGCGATTGCGATCGTGGAACGGCCTTCGGTTATACCCGCGAATCGTTCTTTCTCGCCACGGGGTGCAGCGACGTATAGCCGAGGCGTCCGATACCCGTGTAACAATTAGAATTGCGGGTGAGTTTGGGGTTGACCGCGACAAAGCGTGCACCGTCGAAGTATTGAGCCGTGTATTTCACGGTTCCCCCTGTTCCCCTTGGTCCCTCAGCTTCTCTGCCATTCAGTCACACACGCACGACTGACCATCCACTCCTACAGAGACGGAGCTTGTACACAGTCACAAATGCACGCCTCTGGCCCCTGCTGCTCTTTCCAGAACAGATAGTTTGCACGGACATAGTTATATCTAGCCTCCGTCCGATCGTACGTTCAGGCTGATCTACACCTACACACCTGAAACTGATACTGGTCCTGGAACGTGGACTGAAACGATCCTTCTTTCTCCGTCCCTCTTCCCCTCGGCTATCTCCCTCTTTCCCTCGTTCTCTGTCTCTCCTCGGTGTTCGTTCCTGTTTCTGTAACCCTCTGGGAACAGATTGGCCTCGGCTCTGTTCCGCGTTGCGAATACACGAAAACACTCGAATGCCTCGGAACTGTGGAAGGACCAGCGAGGCCAGCAAACTGGTGATCTACGTGACTGTTGATTGAACCGTTTCGAACGGAGTTATGCCTCTTGAAGCCACGACTGAAAAACCGCAAAGGGTTCAGTTTTAGCGTTACACGGGGAAAAGGGGATCGTGGAACTCTCGCTGGTTTGGGTTTGTACTACAGCCTTTTAATTCCGCCGCGCTTAACGAGAGGCCTTTTTTCGATGGGCTGACGCGACGAGAGGGACGTTTAACACAGTTTAATTTTCGAAAAACGGTTTTGGTGAAACCCGGCGGCCCTCCCTCTTCCCCTGGTACGTTTTTAAACGGGTGTAGTGGCGAGGTCCGAGTTGAAAATAATTTTAGGTCAGTGGAAAGCTCCGGGGTTAAGCGCTTCCGCGAGCCGTGCGAGCTGACTGCGAGGAAAGCGAAGTTTAACGAGCGTGTTATTAAACATTAATGCCGCGGTGATATGCAGATTGGGCTGATAATGATGAGGTGCTTCGAGAACTGGATAAATGGGAATATAAGATGTGGTCATTTGTGAGTGTTTTCGTGCAACTAATTTTTTCTGCAGTAATTTTCAATGGCTCTGTTTTTAATAATGCATATCATTATGAGATACTGCTTTCGGACTAAAAGCTTTCATATAACCGTTAAAATTACTTTGCTGAAAAGTTTATTTCAATATAACTTGCAACTTTCATTCAACATATTCGTAGTTTCATATTTGTGGATTTAATAGTATTGAAATTTTCAGTTGATAGTAACATTAATAGTTTGAATGTACGAAGCATTGAAAATTAAGGAAAAGCTGCAACAAATATTAGTATCAAATTTATTCGTTTCTCAAGCAATATATAGAATAGACTAGTATGAGTTTTGAATGAAGTAATTTTTCATTTCATGAAATAGATGTATACTTAGACGAAATTGTTAATCAATTTTCTTTATATTTGTCCCATGTCAATTTAAAATTTATATACTTTCTCATCTATTGTGTGAAATTGATCGTAAAATATTGTTAATACTAAACAATTTCTACCAAATATAGCACACTAATTAAAATGTTGAATAAGATCCATATTTAACAGAATCTCCATCTTAATCTACATTGGCCTAACTTACACTTCTAAAATTTTTATCATAATATGAGTATTTATAGAAACATTTCAATATTTTGATCATATACACTCCTTCACTATTTCGTCATGATAAATCAATTCAAAAAAACTATTTTAAATTCCTTCTGTCACCCCGTGCATTACCAGTCAGTCAATTATATCCACCACTACACGGTAGCCAATAACATCGATCGAAGGGTACAGTGAATTTCCAAGAGATTCCTCGATCACGATTTCCATACGCCCCTCCTGATCTGTGGTAACAGTATAAATTGGCGCTCGACGTAAGCCAACCATATATCAAAAATTACCTCATATACGCTCGACTACATGTGGCCTCGGGCACATATATACGGTGGAACGTTCTGCATGAAACCGCACTCCATGCCACTTAACTTATAACCCATTCCAGCAGGACGCTCCATTTGCCAACGTTTCTTCCAGAGCAGTCGACATTGATTTTTGATAAGTCAATCGCTTCGTTTCCCATTCTACCAAGGCCGCGCCATTTCTCACAAAGGAATATTCTTGCTCCCCGGGTACGAGGCTACGAACCGACGGAGAAAAATGACGGAAAGCGAATCGCGGGCCATATTATCTATCGGTTTGTAGCAAATTTCTCACGACCCTTTTCCCCCTTGATCGATAGTCTCCTCTCGCGTAGAATAACGACCCACGCAGGGCACGGACCGCAGAACGAACGTTTCTGTTTGAGAGAGATTTCGAAACGACATCGAACGAAAGCGAATCTCCTGAGAATAGAACCACGCTCGTCCGTACCCTCTCACGATCCTCGACTACGGTTTGTTTCAATAAACCTTGCCTTTTTTCCCCGTTAAGAGTCACCCCTCCGCCTTTGTACCCCGGTTACATAGACGCCTTCTCCCTTGGCAGCATTTCCAATCTGCCTCGCGACATTTATGCCTCTCGAGAACGTACGGCTCGAGCGCCGTGTAAACACATGCTTGATTTGCCGAAAAAAAAAGTCCCGAGCTTCGTTCCCTGTTCATCGAGAGATTTACCTTGACTTTGCATTGAGACATGGGCTCTGTTGTGCTGCGGCACACAGCGCTGAGTGGATGCTCCAGCGATCCCTTACATATTACGACACTGTCGCGATAAATTAACCCTGTCCCGGGTTGACGATTGTGGATGGCAGCGTTTCTGGGATTGTGGCTTTGTGTGGACGATGTTGATACGGTATTATAGTATTATTGTTCGTAGTAAATGCTCCTGTGATGGGTAGTAATATGGTGTTTAGGAAAAGGATGTTTCTAGGATGAATGAAAAAGTTGCTTAACTTTCTGATAGGAATTAGGTGATGTTAATAGAAGCTTTGTTAAATTGCTGATAGAGATATTACATCTGGATGGAACTGTCTTTATTGAGTTTGTTATTTCTTGTTAGAAACTATGAGAAGTTTATTGGAAGAACTTTCTGTTTTTAATAGTGATAAGAATATAATCATGAAGAGGAAATTTTAGAAATTTTGTTGATTATACTCGTAAGTAATCATCAAAGTGATTACAAGTACTATATAGCTAACTTGGAAAAGTGATATTCCTAGGTACTTTTCTTTTATTCCTAAAAATCTATACTGTCTTTTATTATTAATATTTTACCCTGAAATTAGAATTTTTGCCATGGTATTAATATCGGAAAAAAACAAATAGCTTCCTCAGATCATAACTGAAATAAACAGAAACAAAAAACATAAGAAAATCACTACTCTTTTCCCTTACACTAAGAATTCATGAAGAATCAAACACAGAATCTACCCAAAATTCTACATCTCGCCTATCGGTTCTCGGTCACGATGGAATTCAATCGGTACTGCGATTACGATTCAGCAGACGCGAAACCGTCAGCGAGGCTGGGCGAAGAATAACTGAAATCTTAATCTTGCTGTACCCTGTACGAAAAAAGGAAGAAAAAGGGAAAAAGGAGAAAGGGAACTTACAGATTCTTCTTTCCCTCCCCGCTCGGTCTCTCTAGAGGTCTCGCATAAAAGAGGATGAATTGAGGGTCTGTTCTTCGGGAGGACCATTTTTCCTCGCGGACTCGGATTAAAAATCTATTATTTATGCACCTACCATCCACTAACGTTTTCGCCTTCAGCTAGGTACCTCTCTAAATTGTTCGCTGGAACGATTACCTACATTCACAATGCTTCGCGAAGCTCTGTTCGTATGTGTTAGCGTGTCTTCTTGGTATAAAAATATAAGCAGCTCCTTCAGTCACGTTATAGCCGGAAGTCTTGCTTATCCGGTTGAAAGAAGTTCAAGCTTTCGTTGTTATTAACACTTCAGGCGAGGAAACCATTCCGTTTCGGCCAAAAGACACGAACGTCTAATGAGGAACTGGCACGAAGTGGTGGAAGAGGATTGGAAAGCAGCTATCCTTAATAAAACGATAAACCTTATTTTATTTACGCTCTCGTGATTTTCTATGGAGCATTGCAATATTGTCAAATATTACTCTTCAGTATCTATTCTTGAGAGGAATAACAATTGCTTATTTTGTATTATTGTATTTGAGATTTAGTGTATTGGAATTTTTTATCACACTTGTTAGCAATAAATAGACAGAGGCTGCATTTATAAGAAATTTAAGTTTGTAAGAAATAGAGAATGAGTGTAGCATTAAAAAATATAGAAAATATCCAACTGAAATGCATATTACAGTTTACAGCTAGACTTCGGTTTAAGATCAAATCCAAACCTAAAATGGCCTTTTAATACCTAAATTTAATTAATCACTTATTACATTACTTATATTTTTATCGTTAATACCCCAAATAGTCGAAACTTCGAAAACCAGAGTATATTTAACGTCTACTTAATGAGGATTCTACTATACAGTGCTTTTCGAATCAATCCAGATCTTCATTGTATTTTCATTTCCCTGGCCATATTTACCAAAACATAACACAGTAGTAAACCAAGATATCACGCACGAAGTATTCCCGAGATCCCGAAGCATCAGGCCAGCACCTCGATTACCGACACCAGCCCAGACGAGCGATTGTCCTCCGCCAATGCTTCTATCACCGGCTCTGCAATTTGCTAGCCTTGAGTTATCAACTTCCACGTAGCACGACGGAGAAACTCGCTGAGCCTTGCATACAGGTTGCCACGCCAGATGTGTGTTGAAGTGTAAATCAGCCTCGACAGAGTGACGTTTTCGATCTCCCACCGCCTAGCTCGGTATCGAGCACGATCCCTTCGTCTCCCTCCCTGGCATCCACTACTACCCACTCGAACCATGTGCACCCCGTCGGCGGTTCCCTTCTGCCAACTATTTTGACGACGTCGAAACAACCTGACGAAATTCCGTCCTTCATCTCGGCGCTTTCTGTTCATCCCTCTTGTACCTTCGTCGAAGTATGATACCACTCAAGTAAGCGGTTCCACCTCATGTCGGGGCAGGAACAATGGCGATCGAAGGGGAACTGAGACAGAAAATAACGGGGCGACAGAGGGTGACGAGCAGGGAGAAAAATATAGAGGAAAAGAGTGAGAGAGAGAGAGAGAGAGAAAGGGGGGGATGGAGACAAAGAGGAAGAGGGTTGGAGAACGAGTGCAGTAGGATGGAACTGGCCATGCTCACCCCCGACGCCAGCCGTGGCCCTCCGCGGTTCGAATGAGTTCCGCTCCTCTTCCTTCCGGTCGACAAATTGAAATCGTCAGACCGGGAAAACTCCACCGAAATCCACGTTCATGAGGAAGGCGCCAGGCGGCAGGAGTGGAAGAAGAATCGTGTGAACGAGCGAAGAATACGGAAGAAAGACACGAGCATCGTTGAGGAAGGAGCGAGATGGTGCAGAGGGGTCGAGAGGGATTGCACTGCGCGAGGCTGGACAGCGGAGACAAAGGAACGGGAAAGAGGATGGAGATAAATTCCGAGGATCGAGAGGGAGAGGGATAGAATCTGGTCCCAACGTGGCCGTAACAGGCAACGTTGCCTTACCGAACGATATTTCACCCCGTAATTATCTTAGCGTGCAACGCGATAGTGTGAAGCGGCTGCTGGTATTAATGCCCGCTGATAACATACCAATAGTGTCCTAATGTCCCGTGCCAGGAGACCTGAGTAATAGACAGCTCGAATGCACTGTACCGACCGTCCATACCTAAGATATTCGACAGAGTGGATTACGATCTTCTATTGCGTCTGTAGTCACTCGCTACCCCGGTTCGCGATAGGAAATACGTTTGCTAGATTGTCGATAGCCGCTCCCGAGCATCCACATTAATTGGACAACCGTCCGTGACACCTGTTAACTGGGAGGTAATTAATAATGTCGTTTTCTTTGGTGTAGTGGTGATGAGCTGAGTTTCTACAGCAGCATGATCTGTGTTTCTGGGTGAAGCCTTCCACAGACCGACGTGAATGTTTCGCAGAGACAGCGAATTTTTTGCGACATCCTCTTCGCACTAGCATCTATTCCTACGTCCCTTTTCTCTATTCGCCGCGAATTCGCTGTCGCTGCAACAAATTCGCGTTGGTCTGTGGGTCTATTGGTCTGCTTAATACTTGAAAGAACAAAATTATCTTATTCTTGTTTGGAAGGATATGTAATTTTTTTCTTTTACATTTTACACTTCCGTGGATCCAATGTGAAAAGAATATATGAGAAGCTTCCGTTTAGCTCAAATATAATGCTCTGCTTACTTCATATAGGCTTACGAATCGTTGATGAGTTTACAGTGAAAAGACGAATTTCTGAGAACAATTTCGACTTATAATACACCACTCACTTTAATCTTATTGAAGATGCGAGTGATAATGCATGCAAACACGATCCTCTTACTTTACATAATTTCGAGCTATAACGAATGTAGCAATAAACTTACGACAAGGAAATACCTGCTATACTTCAATACTTAAATTTCCATATTCAGTAAAAAAATATTTTGGTATTATCTTATAAATTAATCTATCATATCTGGATTACAACCCTTAAGCATTATTAACGAGAAAAAGGTTTTATCAAATATTACATCCAATATTAAAAATTAATACTAATAGCTTTAAAAGTGTAAGTTAAATTTATTGAAAACACTTCACTTAAATTAAGTACTCGTATGGTCATTGAAAGTATTAATAATATTCATATACGCTTCGAAAAATTCGTCTCTCGTAGAGAAAATCACTTTCTCTCTCGAATATTGATTTCTAGGTTTTCGAACTCACTAATAAAATTTGATCATATGCATGGTGGAGAGAGGGCTCCAGTTTGAATGTAATAAAACTGACCAAAATATTATAGCTGCGTAAAGATCACACGACAACTGTGAGAGTGCCACGTATGTGTTAATGATTCCCCATTACGTATCTAATAAATTGGAAATGAGTATTAATGAATATAAATTATTCTATTGCATCTAAATATTAGCATTAACATCTCTGAAATATAAAATGAGAAATGTTTCTAACGCGAAACAAATTTTGACATTTTACAATAATCTCCACCATATTTGTGTGGTAAATAAATTATTTGTTACAAAGTTTGAGTAATTTCAAGGTACGTGTTTGCAATAAAAATAGTGATTAACATTGCTATATCACACGTTCTAATGCTTCCATTATTTGACAGAGGAATACCGTCCTGAATATTTTTTTTCAGTCAAAGAGACGAATTTTATGTTGTAATAAAGTACCAATTGTTATTATATTTTATTTTTTGTACGTGCCCAACAATTAGACAAAATAGAATCGAAATGAAAAAATGCTGTCGGATATTTCTCTTTTAAATAAAAGTTAAATTTATTTCGATTCAGAGTTCCACTGATGGGGAAACAACGATTGATAATTAAGAAATTGCAATGCTTCATCAAACTAATGGCGAGTCGAAACGAATGAGCGTGCTTAATGGATATACATAAAGCGAATTTAATAATGCGGTCGCCCATTTATCAGCCTTGTGACGGTGAAGGGGATTTAATGCAAAAATCACGCGTACCTCTAGCGACAGCCTTGAAATTTACTATACTACTTAGAACGCTTCTATGTCCTAACTATAAAAGTACTTTAAACCAGGTATATTAAATGTTTGTAAATTATAAAATATAAAAAATAGGTAAATAATTCAGTGACAAATGTAACGTTACAGTTATTATTCTTATCACTAATAAACAAATAATAGATATGCGCCATGAAAGTGCATATATCTCTACTAGTTCTGCATTCCAACGATTCTGGAACGCGGCGAACCACCGTCAAAGAAAGCACAATTTTTCACACGAATATTGAGGGCTGCCATATTATCGATCGTTCGTGGAGCAGGAAGCTAACGAGTACGCAATTTGTGCACATACGTACGTAGACTGCATACAAGATGCAGCAGATATAAGAGAAATGTAAATAGGAGATAGGGGAAGCAAGAGAGACAGAAAAAGGGAAATTAAGAGGGACAGGGACAAAGTAAACGATGCAATTTGTAAACAGTGATATAAATTCTGGGCAAGGTATAAATTACCCATGTTCTACATATCCTTTGCCTCATTGTAACCAGCCGTGTCTAGTTATTTCGAAAGCCCGATTTTTTCTATCATCGTGTAACTGAGAGCAATTTAAAGTAAATGAGTTAATGACTTTAATCCGTATATAGGTAAAATAAATTATTCAGCGATGAAAAATGTAGACATTAAGAAAAGAAGACTGTAAAATTATTGTCTAAAAGAATTGAATTTTTCACTGTGAGGTAGTTTTTTCATAATTGTACGTTCAATTGCATTATATTTATACTGTAAAAATTTCAGAAACATTTAGAAACAGACTTTTATCTCGCGTTTTATTGAATCAAGTTTTCTTTCTTATTATGAGTCAGTTCTTAACTTTTTTAATGTTATCATTATTACATAGAGAATACTGTAGTGATTCTACGATTCGTTCATGTGTATTCAGAACATTAATTAACTGAAAAAATTATTGTAGTGTCTTTTCTTCCTGTCTATCTCATTTACAGAATCTACTAAATATTTAAAAAATTTCATTCATTCTTCTGCCTGAAAGAATTCATGAATACTCTTTGCAACTTTCCTAAAAACAGATTACTTAGGGTTCAAGTGAGTGACATCTTCATCTTTTAAAACCCAAATTAGAATAATCCGCAGCTTCAAATACCTCCAATTAATACGCATCGCTATCTTTTCATAATTTTACATGAAATCATATCTATCAATAAATTATACCCGAATAGAACCCGAAAAATTCTTCCTCTTCAAAAAAAGAACGCAACCCTTACTTCCCAGCACACATTTGACACATTTTTAATACGCCCCAGGAATCTATTAAGCCGCAAACCAGTGCACCCTAACAAAAACAATAATTACGGTAAACTCGTATAGGTAACAAGAATCATTACAGGTGTTTCAATTAACAAACCCTGTCCGAATAATTACGGTCGGCGGTGTATCCTCCCGTGAATGGCAACTCCTCGCGAGTCGAAGCATCTTTTTGCTCGGCCATCGGTAAAGAATATTGGAGTGGGGTTCATAAGGCACAAAGCTAACGAGAGCGCAATTGGTGCACGCGTGTGAGTACATTACACACAAGGCGCGCCAGAGTTGTGAATGGCGAAGCAAAGAAGAGCGGGAAATAGGAAGAGCGAGGCATAGAAGAGAAAGTGCGAGGGAGGCGTGGGAGAGGGTGGAAGCGAAGGGTGGTGCACACAGTCACATAAATCTAGGGGTGGGGTGCTGGGCACGCTTGTACGTGGGGTGTCCGTGGCCAAACAATGTCTGTCCGAAACAGCCGCGATTTCTCTTATCGCGCATTCAAACGCTAAATAATGGCGCAACTTCTCCTTGGTCAACACCGACAACTCGGCTGGCCACTCGGCTGACCAACGCGCGACTACCACCGCTGCGGGATTCCATAAACAGTCAGTAGAATCTCATACCCGCGCTGAACCCCTTTCCCACGCTCGTCCCCCTCGTTAGAGGATGCAAGTCGCACGATTGGTCGATCGGCGAAACTATTCGAGCATCCATGAACCTGGTGTAATAAAAACGTTTGACCGTATGACAGACGTGGCCTGCTGAATGGACCGCGTTTCGCGAGGAAAACGCAGCTCCTCTAATTGGCTGGATTCGAACGCGCGAAACAATGTATTCTCATGGGTACACTCGAATTGCGTAATTTTACTGTTAGATTTAGATTCGGCTGGGGAGCTAGATTCGGTAAATTATGAGTGTATATTTTAAGCTGTTTATACCGAGGCGACACAAGGAACATTTTGTCGGCTCTTGTTGCTGAATGTTCCAGAATGTTTCCAAGGAACAGCAACTTAAAGAAACATTTTCATCTGAGAAATGTATGTTGTCTTTCTGAATAGAAACTAGCAACAATCGCCGAAATTTGTTGCTAGTAACAGGAACACAAAGAGACTAGGGAAACATTCAGCAACATGGAAGAGTAACAAAATGTTTTCGTTATTGTCTCAGTGTGAACATAGTTATAGATTTAATTTGAGGTGCAACTTGTAGAAACTGAGTAAAGAAGAATGACTAAATATGGGATAGTATTTTAACATAAGATAGCTTAATGTTTCTCTGATTAGTTAACTTATAGTCAGTCGAGTTTGAGATATGATAGAAATTTTAGAAATAATTAACCCTCTCATTTTCTTCTACTTAGATTTTGTGGCTTTCCATCGTACACTTTATCTGTTATGATCTTCATTTCCTAGATAATGTTCAATAAATTAAAATAATGTCTCAAAATGAAATATTGTCTCTATATTAATTCTAAAGCTATGTCTACACTGAGGCCACAACGAGGAACATTTTGTCGCCTCTTATAGCTTATAGCCTGTAACTAAAAAACTATGCTCTTTAGAGCATATATGCATTTGAACTTTTCATTGACTTTGTGTATAGAACTTGTCCATTCAAAAGTGACCTACGTTCTCCTTATTCTTCACGCAAGTGGTGACAAACTCTTGCTCGTTGTTGCCTCAGTATAGACATAGCTTAAGAATCACAGTGAGAGACAATATCTGCAAAAAACAAATTCATAATTTTCTAATACAACACCTAACTTTAGGGAGCAACTGCATACTTTGCACAATTGCCTAACTAAAGAAATACAATAAAAATTGTAATGCAATAATTAGAAAAATACAATAAATAGCAATTATGACAGATATCTAATAAGTGATACTTCCTTTACATTTGGTACTCTATCTCACCTCGAATCCTGCCCTTTGGCAGTCCATCGAATTTAATTGCGTAACGCGGGTACAATTTAAACTCATCATCGCGAGTGAAGTAATTAAAACTTGACGTTTACTGGCGGACTTGTTTACAGAAACAAATAACCAATATTCCGCGGAAAACGTTACGGAGCGCGTTACTCGTTTGGTGAAACGGCGCAGCGCGTATAATTGCGACGTATACAGCGTTTGGTCTACGTTGCTCTATTG
The DNA here is from genome assembly GCF_051401765.1 of Calliopsis andreniformis. Classification (NCBI taxonomy): domain Eukaryota; kingdom Metazoa; phylum Arthropoda; class Insecta; order Hymenoptera; family Andrenidae; genus Calliopsis; species Calliopsis andreniformis. The sequence continues at coordinate 8,002,398 of NC_135073.1, read as the reverse complement.
AACGCAATCAAGATAGTTATCGTTGCAAGTGTTCCGGGGCAATTGCCTTTTCAAAGTTAATCGTCTGACGAGAAGTGTTTCGCTTGTTTCATTCGCAGGAACGTATTCATCATCGCTTAAAGGGATACTGTTCCCTCTTAATTGAATCGCAAATCTCATTACATCGATCTATGCCGCGCAAAGTGCTTTTTCTCCACATATTGGCCCGAGTAAGGAGCTCCCTTTGTGCCTTTCCAGCACGGTATCGGATGTTATTGCTTTTATGGGAAATATCTCTTCCGTTGCATCACTGTTAGCCATCTTTCTGGTAGTTTGCTTATTTCATTACCTTCTTTCCTTATCGTAGCTTCGAACAATATTCTGCCACGGGAAGATTATAGAATCTGTAATAAATAAAACGTAGATTAGGTTTCGTGATAATTTTGAGTTTCTTGGTGAGAAAGATGTGATCTGTTATTACGATGGAATTCTGATTCTAAATTCTATAGAAGTTTTTTCTCTTGTGTCTCCCTTTTTAGGAGTTTTAAAGATTTTATAACTTGAAATATTTATTTTCAAAAATTGATGTTCTTATCTTTTCATAATAACTGGAATTTCTTACAGTTTTTCGAAGTAGCTTGTTGAAAATGGGATAACATTAATTGGTAGAAGTAGGTTTTGCATACAATCATCTTTAAAGCAACTTATCTCTTACGAAGTTACTTAAGAAGTAACTGCATCATTTTCAGACGTCTCCTGACGGAACGCTGCGTCGACAAAATGCGAATGAACTCGTTACTCAACTTAATTAAAGAGCACTTATATTTGCCTACAGAAGTCTATTCGCAATCATATGCTTATGATCCTATTTATTTCTTCACCAATTTCCTTGATACCTCAAATTTATAATCCAAAAACCAATTTTGAAGTTTCCATTACTTAAGTCCATCATATTACCATTTGTTACTGTCATCAATTTTATTAATGATATGACACTGAAAACTACAATGAATGTAGAATAACTTTGTCCATATATTTCGCGTTTATGTTTGTGTACAATACTTTATCAGTAAAAGATTTCAAAATCTTCAGAGTATAGGTACAATGTTCACATATTTAGCGACAATTCCTTCACTTTTATTGTATAAAAATGCCTTTCTGCCCCAATATCCTCCTATCGATAATTTCCATATGAACCGACGCTATAATATGAAACGTGTACAGAAGCTGCATATGTGCAGCGGGAGAAGTCATTTTCGCATCATATAATACGAAGCTATAGAAGGGTAATCAGAGAGGTAGGCATGGAAAGTGAGGCGGTGATAGGTAGTGATAGTGGTTAGCGGACGTCCGTTGAACACATATTTGGTCAGGGATCAGAGAGAATAATCCCCAGGATTACCCCTGGTTTTCACCTCCAATCGTACCCCCATCATTGCCTACGCCCGAACCATCCGCTCATCCGATTGGAATATCGACCACGGATTTAAACGCCTTTCTGTCGAATTTCCAAATCTGGCCTTCAACTTTGCTTCCTGCTCAGACACCGACAGCTGTAAGTACATAGTACCGTGTATATCGTACGTAGTTAACGCGAACAGTTATTGGACTGTTACTGTCCTAAATACTAAATAGAGGTAACGACTACATCCTCAACTCGATAGTGTAACAAAGTGCTGACTAGTTCTAGAAAACTAATAGGTACATGGAAATTATTATTTTGCAGGGATAGTGTGGTTAAACTAAAATATTTTCAATATTTAAAAATTTTAAGCACTAAATAGCTGCTTATTCTGAAAATTAGCGTGGAAGTTTTTTGAATCCTTCAGGACTACATTTTCGAAGCTTTTTTATTTTTTCTTCGGAGTTTTTGGTCTTGTAGCATCTTCATTAAAATCTTTTATCACTTTGACCGTGACAATAAAAAATATTTCATTGTGAGGGAACATTCATGCATACAATTTAAGTTACAATTTCTTCTAAGTAGCACCACTTTAGAGTCGGATAAACTAATACGTTTGCTATCGTGTGTTAGGATCATATAATACGTAGTTACTCGAAAAACGGCATCTTTTACGACTACCTAGCGTCTAGGATTTCGCACATGAGATCGTAATCTAGAGTACAAAATGTTATTCTACACGGAACACTGAGTAGGATTTCCATACTCCAGTTTCTGTTCGCGTCACTGGTCAGAAATGGTATGGTAGAAGTTTGTGTGGGTACATTTTATGTTTTAATCGAACTTCACACATATTGCAAAATAAAGCATGAAAAAACTGCAACCAGCTACCTTGTTTGTATTTTTTTTTAAATTGTAAATTTGTTTCAGTCATATGATTTTATTTAAATTAAATTCAATTTACTTCGTTCTTAACTTTTCAAATATAGCAAACTATTCTCAGTTTAGTACATTAATTTTGAATAAGATTAAGTAGTCATACTTTTTAGAAGTATAAAAAAAATCAATATTAAAGAATGACCACTGTATTAGAATATTACCGAGGAGTAATTTTGATCTGATAGTTCCGCTGTTCAAAGTTCTCGCAGCTTATGCAGTTTAGGAGTATCCAATTCCAATTTTCAAGTACAAATAATTTGGTTTAGGAGTTTACACGATTCCATTCCTAAACATTGATTTTGCGCTAATAGGTTTTAGTACGAGTAAATTTTGATTTCTCATCTGTCCGTCTGAAGAGTTCTTCTAAAGTAATTAAGAGTCTACAAATGTTAATAGTAATCTTTTATTTAACAGAAGTATTCCTCCACAAGTAACTACTTTATTTCACAGTCCATTTTTGCTACACGTCCACATTGCAATATTATAATAAATCTAAAGTTCTCATAACAAATTTAAAAATTGAAAATAAAGGAAATGTTCATACAGTTTCTAAGATTCTTTCAAGAGTCTTTCAACATTTAATTATCACTTTTCTTTATTTCAAATTAGTCCAATATTCAACTTTAGCTATATTATCAATGAACACGTCATGATAACATTTCCCGAATCTACCGATTACAGTAACATAAGCAGAAGATACAACTCGTACCACCTGTACTAACCTATCACATCCCTCACTAGAAAACAAAAGGAGCACTCATTTACAGAATCCACCTTCTCATTATTCCAATATCGTTTCTACCTTATTTTACATTACATCCCTTCTCCTAGTAGCTCTCACTATACCTATTTCCCACTATCTTTCATAACCATATAAATTAATATCATCCATAATCATGTAAACCCTATCATCCACATATAAGTGACACAGCACTCAAAGTATTAATTCCCAAAAATTCCGATTTAGTGGAGTGCCGAAGGTATTCGTAAGACAGCTTTCGACTCTTGATCGTAGCGAGGCAGCCGACAGTCGGTTTGGTTAGACGGCTGGCGGGAAAGAGGGTACAGGGGAACACGGCAGAGGGGTTCGAGGTGCACGATATATGCCATGGAGTAGAGACCCAGGTCAATACCTGTTGATACTTCGTTCAAATAAAAGTCAACTTGTACGGCGAGTGGTTTAAAAGTAACACACGCGCGCAGCCCGTGGCTGACGTGTTTCCTACCGACGCCCCCTTTCACGGAGTTCCTTCCAGGACGGGGGTGGCAGGGCTCGAGTGCACGCGGAAGAGTGGAGGGTAGTCGGAGGATGGTTCTCGAGTACACGGAAAAGTTCGAACAACTTTCATGGATACTGCCAGCGGGAACGTCTGTTCCTTCTGGCGTTTTATTATTTTAACGCTCCTGATACGAGAGCCTCGGCCTTTCTCCCCCATCTGGCGTCGCGTCGACTTCGCGGTTTTGTTTTTCAAATAACGCTTCGCGGCTGTCCCCGCCGATATGCAGCGCTGTGATTTTCAGTGTCAGGCTCCTTAAATACTGTCTCTTTTACGTTGGCATCCCGCTTTCCGAGCAGTCGCTGCTTCCTAATTAAGGGAACCACCGTAACCAGAGTTTCCGACTTTCTTACCCTGCTGAGTGTTATGAGAGTTCTGTTTGATAAAGGAAATTAGACTGGCGTCTATGGCAACCTGTGTTCAGAGGTAATGTTGCGGTTTACTTGGGGAACCTTTCCATTTCTTTTCTTGTTGAGTATTAAGTGAGTTGTAGGTAGGGATGGGATCAAGTTCAATATGTATTCATGAATCTGGGTCAATTTCAATATCCAAGTTTCGTTTCATAGGTTTCAAATACTACTCGTAAGAAATTATGTTTCACTGATTATACTTGTAATGTGCTCTATCTGTACGAGCTGGTTTCGAATGTTGGAATAAGTACCTGTAGGATCTAAAAACGTACTTGGAAGTACTTCGATGTTTTCAAGAATCGAATCTGGGAAAAGTAGTACTCGAATCCTGACAAATGGCAAATACTCGCTTTGCCCACGTGATGGGTTCTTACTAATAAGTAGACTACGGATGTTCATGCAAATTCCTATTTTGATATACAAGATTAGAGAAATGAAATCTAATTAAGGACTTGTTTAGCACTTCAAGTATTATAAAATGTATTTATCTTTCAACAATTTCCATATTTTTTCGTACTATATGGTTTTTATTCATTTTTGCACATTGAAGTTTTCTATAAATACATAAAGATCTGCAGTCTACTAATAAGTGACAAGATAATAGTAGGTCCATTCTCGTATTTGTGATTCTATACAGTCAAACTTTTGTCAAGCCTTTAACAATTTTTGCTGCTTAAATGGTACCGTTTACATTTGTCAAAGTACTTATAAAGGGTTCGAATCTTTTTCAAGTAGATTCGTGTGAATTTACATATCTTCCTTTCTTGTTCGAACTACTCGTGAAGTGTTCGAATCTATGCAATCAGATTTGAACCTACTTACAAATATACTTGAGCTCATCTCTAGTTGTAGAGTGTAGGGAGTAGTTGTATTGCGTGGATCGAAGACAGTGAGAATCTATTTTTGAGTCACATGGAATGTGTTACTAAACATGAAACATGTGAATTTGTAAAAAGTAGAATGCAAATTTAAGACAGATTTTAAAAAGCGTCTAAAAGTGACAATTTCAAGAACCCCAAAAAGGTTGTATTTGTATTAGAGCTTTAATGCTTGCAACTGCTTTCTAAAGCTCCACCACTTACAAATTCTATTATTCCTCAGCCTTCCACTTCCATTTATTGAATTCATAATGTCATGTATGTACAGACTTTCCTTCACTCGAACCATTTTACTTACCATTTTAACGCCATTTTCACTACTCTCCCAGAGAACAAAGACTATTTATCACCGCTTTCTTTCTGCAATAAAGTTGCGGCGGTCCCCGTCGATAAAACTTGCGTTACAAAATTACAAATGCGCCTCGTTCATGCAGAAATAATCTCGGGAAAATTCATAAGAAGCTTTAACTTAATCCGTTTCTCTCCGCCCTCTCTTTTTTCCTTTTTTTATTACCCCAAGAACTCGACTCAACGGCTAGGCTCGAGTTACATAATTCAGATTTCTTTTAATAACTTCCCCTCGTGAAATTTACTTATTTCGATTTATCGTTGCGCCTGCAAACTCTCATTATTCCCTGCCCCGTTCGACCCGTAAGGGAACGACAACCGACTCGAGCAGACGGAGTTCCGGGTTAGTCAACTGAACGAAATTCGTATTCAATATTCTTTGATCGCGCTGTGATAGAGATATCTGAAGCCGCGGCTTCGGTTATGATGAATATACCTGGCGCAGAGCGTGCTGATATAGGAGGAATTAAAATGCGACCAACCTCCCTTTTCCCGTGTCGTCTTTCACCACTATTTCCACAGCATTCACCATCCTGGATATTAAAACTGCAAAACAATCGTGCTGCTGGAATGAATAGACTGCGTTCAAGCAGCGAGCTTGATGACCCGGACATTCTAGAATACGTGTATTCTTACAATAAGAAAAAAATCATTAGTCCCGTGGAAGGTGTTATCTTGGGAGAATTGTGTCTATGATGAAAATGTACATACTGTTGATTTCGGTGGAGTCTTTCGAATACTCGTCAGGGAACATATTTTATAGACCGATGCAGGATGAATATTTTCGTACAGAACGATACTAAAAACATGTGAATTTATTAAGGTTTGTGTAAGTTCTTTTTTAAAATAGATATAGGAATTCTTCTAAAGATTAAGAGTTTTCTATAAAATTAGTACAAAAACGTATACTAACTAAATAAATGGAGATTGTTCATCTTTTCTTCATATGCCTCGCTTAGAAATGTTTGTGTTTTAAATTTAACACAGAGCTCTAATTTCTAGATAAATCAGTGCAATCGATAAAGTTAATTTGCCAAAATATTGTCGTCAGTAAGGATGCAATTTGTTTGTCAGAAATTAATCAAATGTTTTCCTTCCGAAACGTCGACGTTCGCAAAACTCGAGCAGGCAAAAGTCAAAATAAATTTTGCATAGGAATAACAAGCCACTGTGGCAACCGTTGCAAAACATGAATACATATGTCTCACTTCTGATGTTGAACATCGAAATGCGATGTCATTGGAAGTTCGAAATTCCGACCATACGGTCAGAGCGTGATGGCAGGATAACTCGTCGATCGAGATGTATGGAAGTTTGACATGGAAATTTCGGCGCACACTTTTGAATGGTAACGATTGAAGTTTTATTAAAACTTTTGCAGGCGGAAGAGCCGATGGTCAGGCTATGTCGATCTGCTGTTTGAAAATAGAAACTTGCATTATTCGAGAGAAACTTTATTACATAATACAACAATGAATATCATTTGTTGGTGTCTTCCAATCGATTTTTACATTTCTTTATAGAATGTACAAAGTTGGAAACAGAAATGTTTGCAAAAATTACAAATTACAGTGATCAACAAAATATAATTAAAAGAAAAATTAAATTCTAGAAAAGTCAGTTTGCAAAATAGCTATTGTTACGTTCTGGATGAAATGTACAATTTTTTCGAGTTTCAGGCAATAGTTAATTTATAAACTCTCAAATTGAATTTTATTCATTCATATCCACGTATTTCGTTCTGTATTTGTTTTAATTTTTAACTAGTACTGACGGTAAAATAACAGCATTGAAACAGTTATATCTATTTTGATTTATTGATACATGGGTTTTCAATAATAAGTGTACAAAAATTGAATCCAAGAAATATGTTCTTTTTGTTACAAATAATTGTACATAAAATAGTATTATTCTTATAATATTAGTTAATTTATCTACTCATTGTCACATTTTATTTTTCTGTTCCTTTAATATTAAATTTGTGTTTCTATGTGGCGCATCACACATGTAAGCTAAAGTTAGAATAAATCACAAGTACTATTTAAAGAAGTTTGTACCAAATATAACAAATATATTATAACATACATATGTGTACATATATTTATTATAAAATATGAATGTTCTACTTGCCAAGTTTTACCAGTGCTTGAACAACACTTACACGCGAGAACAGCAGAGGCAAAGTGTCCTGTGTCTAACAACTGAATACAGTATCCAATATCCTCGGGTTCATTTCTATTCATTGTGACTTCACGCGATATAATAAGAAACTTGTTTGCTTATCTTATACATAGAAAATATCGGTATACGATACTGGAGAATCGTGGAGAAAGCGTGTGTCAGTAGACAGAAAAGAACGCCTTGATGGTGCCTCTAATCATAGCAGAGGGTAGAAACTATTCAATCAGCGGGTCGTTTCACAGCATCCTCATTAAAAATAATCAATATTGCAGTGTTAACAAATACCCTCGCAACTTTATCAATTGCTCCTCGCGGCTTCGTCATATTTTCTCATTTCCCTCTTAAAAATCAATACACCCCACCAATCGCCAGCAGAACCTTACATTTATCTTCACAGATTTCTCGTGCAAGCATTCCCATATGTATAGCGTTCTTCACGATAATGAAACAAGCGTTAATTCTTGGAGAAAGTGTTAACACTGGATTTTAAAAGTAAAAATTCAGAAATTACTTATTGTACAGTAAGTTATTGTATGTACAGAATTAATTTAAAAAACTGTAGGTAGCCGAAAAATCAATTTTCTAGAAAATAAACGCTATATCTATTTGACAAAAATTGACCAATGAAGAACATACAAATATTTTAGTCAATTTTTAAATATTCTTGTATCTTCAGTTATTTCATATATTTCTATTATTTTTAACTAACAACACATTCCTACAAGAGCCTAATAATTCTTGACAAATTAAATATAACAGAATCAATAAGAAAGTAGGCGTATTTTACGTTGACTTGCAACATTGTTTCTGAAACTACTTCAAATCGTATAAAAATATTCATCCTCTGAGATTATTGATGTACTCGTAAAACTTGTAGGAAATATACATAGGTGTCGAACAGTTTGGGTTGGTGGTGCAAGGTAGTTTTATCGTTGCAACAGCAATGCATTACGTGTCCAATTATATCAGTGGTAATACGTCGAAAAAAATTTCATGGTCGAAGAAAAGCCACGAAATCCAATTTCCTGGTGGCGAGAAACCCAGCATCCGCGGCAATCGTTTCCTAAAATATACTTTACGCTCGCCGTAAAAAGCGGAAGCGGAAAATTTTTCTCCTTTCGGCGAACTTTCGGAGGTTCGCGTCCCCTCTACATCCAACGCTCCTCTGGATTTCATCGCCATACTTTCGGATCCACTTCGCGAAAACTGAATTTCATGAGAAAAATTCTGCCTTGAACAAAGGATTGTCGGGCATCTAGTTTGGATCCCTGAATAACATCCGACATTAAATACCAATGATCCCGACAGCCGAATACGAGAACTCGACGAAATTTTCGAATTTTCAGTTTCGTGCCCTGGAGCAACTCTAAAAACGTTCATAGAAGGTTCTCCCATTTTCAAGTTAAATTACTAGGAAAAAGTTCGCGTTTGAAGTATGTAGGGTATTAATCGCTGAGGGCTATCGTGACCTGAAAATAATAGTTCCAATAATCTTGGTTCAGATTTCAAATATCACAGAGTATTGACTCGAATCTTTGAACTTTTTGAGTACTTATTTTTATTGATATGTCAGTTTAACACGTTCACGCCGACGCTGCAATTCGAGTTTCTCGCCAATGGACGGCTGCTTTAAGAGCGCTTTGCTTTATCTTATGAGCCACTCAAGTGTGTGGTTCAAGTGTGAGCCATTGATGGTACACGCCAGCGTGAATGGGTTAATGAAAGAGTGACACAACTACAAAAAGTAAATTATTTAGGAAATCGGTTCGAAATTTATGGAATAAAAAGTTATTGATTATTATTGATTGTACCTGTTAGTTACTAGTGAAATCAAAGTAAGAACTAACTTAAAATATTAAAATAATAGTAGTGAGTATGTATACTCCAGAACTGTAATATAATATAAGCAGTTTTCATAAGTATTAGGCAGTATCACAAGTAATACAAAATACGACAGAATATAAATACCATTTGTGTAGTTTCCACAAATGGTCAGCTTTCTTTGAATATTCATAACACTAAAGCCAACTCTGTTTAATCCTACACAAGATCATCTGACAATAATTCCTCTAAGACCAACAATAATAATTTATTTTACATTAAGTCCACTGCATATAATTCCATCTCTAACTAAATCTTTCGAAGACACCAATAACTTCTTGCTAGCCCTTCAGATAGAAATCTCGCCATATCATTTGTACTATCGAGCCAACAATCTTCCCATTACCAACTGACCCGACATACCTCATCGATTAAAGCCTTCCGTAAGAACCTCTCCATTGGCTCATTCATCCACTGTCATTACTTTTCGCCAGAAAGACATCTCGAATTCAGGAGGAGTACTCCGACAAGAATCCTTGCAACGTCGAGGCGCCGCCTATTTCGAGTGGGAATTGTTGGTCCGTGTGACTTGGCCGAAATAAAAAGAAATCGCGCATAAATTAATTCGCTGACTCGGTCGGCTCGTCCTGCTTCTTCCGATGGGTTGGAAGAGGAGACACGTTTAACTGGCGACCCCGAGAGGAAGGATGGGCGGCTGACGCCCTCGGCTGGCCAGTGTTGGTCGTGTCGAGGGTGGAAGCGGTTCACGAGGGGGGTTGGTCGGCGGTGGTAGGTGGATGTCGAAAACGGTTCGGGTCGAAGTGGAAAGAGGCGGTGGGCGAATCTGGTGGGTTGGCGGCAGGCCATAAACCTTTCCCGCGTAATCTGGATGGCTTTATAGATTTCTAATAAAATAACGCATTAAATCAGGCGCGGCTCGACTGATTGGCCCAGCCGAACGAAATCGACTCTATATCCGCGACGCGCGCATATTGCAATGAAACCAGCATTTATTATCCTGACCAACGACCACTAAATGCAGAATATCTTACGTACCAGCGGAGAGAAACAGTCTAAGAAGTCTAAGTGGTACACAAGTCAGAGCAGTCGAGGAGTTCGAAAGTCTATCCTTGTGCTAGGTCCCTGTTGCTGAAAGTAGGGGAGCGTTCTACAGGGTGTTCCATGTGACTTGGGTACATTAAACACCTCGTTTGTTTTCTGATGATAGAAAAAGATGGTTGAGTTCAAAGTTGCATGGCTTTGAGGTAGGCATATAAGTTTGTACAGAGTGTTTGACAACAGGTGTCAGAAATTTTAATTTATTTATACGTGTAACAGAGTGAAACATGAATTAAAAATAGTGAAATTGTGTTTGAAGCATCCTTTCCAAATTATTAGCTGTTGAGCAAACGCCTGAACTAGCCATTGGATGTGTCTGGCTTGAGGACTCATTCGACTGACACTACTGCGCCTGACCTCGTGCACGCCAGAAGTAGAATAAGTCTGAAGTCAGACACAGTTCTAACGCATTTTAAGTATACGTATCTTTAATGATTAATAACTCAAGAGTGAAACTTCAAACACAATTTCATCATTCTCAATTTTCGTCTTATTTTAGCATGTAAAATTACTCCACAAATTTTCTGACATCTGTTATCATCTGCTGCAAATTAATGAAGTTTCTCGTCAGAAGAGTTTATTTTCTTCTTCGTTTTGTGTTTTGCAAAAACACATAAGTAGATCTACAAACGTATTCCATCAGGAGATGGGTTGATTGATGTCATTATCGTGTCATCCTTGACCAAGGCAGGATCGAAACCAGAACATAAAAAGGATGTCGAGGACGCATCGTCGTTCCATTGATAATTGGGATTCCATTTTGAATTCAGTTAAGCTTCAATGGAAATCTGCATCGTGTTATAACCATAATCTCGTATTTAGTACTTAATGTTAATTCCACAGTGTTAGAACAACAAAACGATATTCATATTAAATCATATACCCTCTAGTTCAGTAGTACGTCAATATGATATGAATAAAATAATTGTATCAAGAAAAAAGGAATTAAGTAATTCGAAATAAGGAATCCATATCTTCCTATTATCTACTATTAACAATTTTTATAAATTTAATTGACGGAATTTTGCTCTATTTCAAACACAGTACTATAGTTCAAAAAATAAATTACGACTTCATTTTTTATCAAAGCTTTTTAGTTTCAAAAAATTTGTGGAACTAGACCTAAATATTATTACTGATCCACGTGATACGACAACGAATAAGGAACTCGTCAGGCTCGTTTCAACGCGCTCGGATTACAGGAAGAATCGTGTCGCGGAATAGAAGCCGAATAACGAGGAATCGCGGGTCTGAGCGACCGAGCGGAATAAATTCTTGCATCAGGATTCGAATAAATGCATTCGAAGCCGCGAGCAAACTTCCATACCATGTGAGAGACGTTTGGCAATACTGCGACCTGTACTCCCTGTTTCTCCCTTGTATCTTACTCCTTCAGCCTTTCCTCGACGCGTTCCTGCGCCAGATCCCGAATAAAATATCCTAAAGGAATTTCCAGCGAATACGTTACACGAGCCGAGCGATTCTCACGAACGCATAGCCACCAAAGTGTCAGCCTGCGCTTCCGCGTCGATACAAGTATTCGATCAATTTGGATTTAGAGATAGACGCGAGTGGATATATTCCTGGTATCTGCTAAACGTGATGGAATTTTTAAATATCTTTTATTCCTATTGCTATTTTTCTGTTAGTATTACGAATTTTAAGTAATACTTAAATAATGTGTGGTAGTTCATTTCACCGATGATATAAGATAGATTCGAAATAAATAAATAGATATGCACTCTGTAGTTGATAGCAATGAAAAGGAAAATAATAAATGTTGATTTGTCGACTTATTTTTTAATCACTGTTTGAGATACGATAGATTAATTTCTTCTTGTTCTTTTTATTTAAGTTTCTTTGGGCATTAGGAATATGAATATGAGAAAAGTGGAAAAAGGAATTCTATGTTTATAAACTCTAATCTTTAAATGAATAAAATATGTCTTTGAAGCTCTGGAAATATTTTCGTACAAATAAGAAAGAGAGTTATCTATTATTCATTTTAAAAGTGAAGAATAATACAAGAAAAATATGTATTAAAAAACTGTTTTGGAACTACTTTATTTGAAATATGGTTAATATAATGCATTATCTAAAAATAATATACTTACAATGTGGTACAAATGCCATACAAAGACTTCAGTACTTTACTTTTCAAATGTTAGTACATACATGAATACATGGAGGAAATATGAGGAATTGTACTACTGAAATATAGGAATATGCGTACTACATATTCGAACAATCATCTCGGTAAGATGTACTATCTTTGTATGCAGACTCTGTTCAGGGCGCAAGAGGATGCAGGTATCGTAAGTTTCCAAATCTTTCGATTGATCTTGATGTTAGCCGGAAATTTTGAAATTTGTAAAACGAACAAATAAAAAGTTCCAAGCACTTTTACTCCGCAAATATTTGTAAAACTTCGAAACTTTTCTGCTTCATAGAGTCGACCTGCTTTTTTATTTTCGTCCCACGATTGATTTCCTTTGCCACCGTCCCTTCTTTAGGGAACTGGCCAAAATTTACCTTCAAACATCTTGATTTGTGCATTCGTTGAATAAATACGCGTAGAGTTGCGCGATCGATTAGAGTGGCGCATAATATTTTACATGTATGACAGTAAACATGGTATAATCTGTGATATAAGTTCAATTGACAATTTGATTAAAAGGATAATAAAATTATTGAATATTCAGAAAGGATTACATAAAAATAGTACAAAATGACTTAAACAAATAAAAAAATCACAGAGAATTCTATTTATGATTAGGATTATCAAAATGGAGTTGACTATAGCATAACAAATTCTATTGCTATACTTCCATCTTAGTGTTCACTTTTTAACACTTTATGCAATATTTATGCAATAATGAGTATTTAATTCAATACCATAAACAGTGTACTTCTAGTAAGAGAAATATTATTATTTTATTATAAATGGTTAATGAGACTTAAGGAAACCTATGAAAGAAAAGTTCCATTAACTATTAGATGATCAAGGTATCTTTAAATGCTCTTAATTGACAATGTCGGGGAAGCTTCTCGATTCACCCGAACGCCTTCTCGCTCGATCTAGCACGATTTCAGTTGACGTAACTTCAAAGTGTTCAAAGTCGTTTAATCCTCTTAACGAAGCCATACAGAGGGACAAGCCACGGCTCCCTCCTTCTGTGTTCAGCATCTTAACCCTTCGTTATTTTGGCTCTTGCCGAAGTTAACCCCAAGAAAGGAGATTGTAAGTTCACGTGCATGGACCATCAGCCGCACCTCGATAGATACAAACTTTCCCGAACTATGGTCGATTCGTTGTTAACTCGACCTGGCAACTTGTTTTAGCTGCCTAAGAAGGCTACCGTAACGTCTTCAAAGAAATAACGAGCTCTGTCGTACGGGTCGCTGATAAAAGTTGCTAGCAAAGCTAACGCGCATTATCATGCCACAACAAAGCACTCTTTCGTCTTTCTTAGACGTTTCTCATCTATTTAGTTGTGAAATTTTAATCTTCCCTTCAAACTGTACATACTAGTGTTTGATTATTTTAGAAATTCGTAGTTGTACCAATTTAGTTCTCACTCATATTGTGTAATGTTTTACAAGAAATGATATTGGTGAAACATTATATTAATAGGATCTTAATTATCTAAACTAATTAATACATATACTGTGTTCAAATGATTGCACTTAAACGTGCAGTATGAAATTACAAAGTGATTCATTTTTTTATTCCATCTTTTTATTCTGTATTGTTTCTCACATCTTTGCAATTTTGATATTTCTGTCTCTTCATAAATTAACTGTTATTTCCAGCTGTGTTTTACTGTTAATTTATATATCGAATGAAACTTTGAATATTAGTTATTGAATCATACAATATAGAAACAGTCCAACGTTTGATTAAATGATATTCTGATAATTGTGGGTCTGTCCTGAACGAAACAAGCTGGTTTAATTGATTGACATATAATCAGCTACGGTAACTTCTTGATGATAAACTACCGCAACCGCATTTGTAGATTCTCATCACGCAGATATAATAGTTAAACGACCAGTATCCACTCACATGAGTGAATTTAAAGACAGTGATATCTCGTGAAAATCAGAGATAAAAAATTACGGATCGTTACTAGAAATTATGTTCATAGAAGTAAAATACTATTCATGAATACAGGAAAATAAAAATACATATTTATAGTGGTCATGTATAAGAAATCAATATCTCTAAAATTGCAACACTATTCTCAATCAAAAATTGTCAAAGCAAAAATGCTCGTTATAAGCATCGTATAGATAATTAAATCTGAAAATCTATTTGTAAAAATATAAAATAAATTCTAAGATACACATTATAACATAATAATAGATCCATCAATCCCTGTACATTGTGCAGGTTCGTTTAACTCGAAATTTCGTTTTGATCATTAATTACCTTTTGACAAGAATTCAATTTACATAATACATAATTTTACTGACTTTGAGTTACAATATTTAAAATATACACGCTTATATGAAAACACAAATTACACCGTTCTGCGATAAAAATTAATTGACCTATACCTGTACGTGATAATTATTAATTTATACAATGCATATGGGTTAATTCAGTAATATGTATACCACCATAAAGATACAGAATCCACGTTACAGCAGCAATCCCCGAATCACGAGCATACGCTGAACATAATTAAAAGATGGCTGCAAAATTATATCAGAAGTTCGCGCATCTGATAATCAAATTTCGTTGTTCAACGACTAGGATATTCGTTCCAATCTTAACGTGATCCCGCAGACGCTGTTTAAAAGTCATAAAACAGTAATGCAATTACGAGCAGAATATCGTGAAGTGGTCCAAAATGGAGCAACACGAGCGCTGAAGTGGACGACTGGTAGGAAGGGGAAGGGAAAGGGATGTAGGGGGGATGGAGGGTTCTTTCCATGCCTCAAAACAAAAGTACTACACAGGCTAATAGCCTCTTTCGAGCCGCTGGTCGTTCGACAACGCGTAGAATACTACTGGCGTTACAGCGCGTATGCCACCCGTTGATAGCGATACGTTCGTAAAACGAGCGTCATTAAAACCCATCGCTAAGTCTTATGACATAGATCCATACACAACTATCTGGATTATTCGGGTTGCCTTTTGCCAAGGTGATAAAACGCCTGGAAACTGAAAGGGCAAATACCGTTAAAAGGAACAGGCGTTTACCATTTCACATGCAACGATCTCGTAACAGTTCATACGCGATTGCTCCATCAGAAATACAGTATCTCACTTTAATATTGGCTCGCGTTACGTTTAAATATGATAGAAGTGTATTAATTTACATCACACTGTGTGCAGGGTTCATTAAATGGTTCTCGAATCTTTGTAAGGTAAAATAAACAATGTCGTTTATTTGGACTGAAAATACTTCAGTGTTCTCATATTTATTCAGCATGTACAGTGATGAATTTTAAACTGGCATAGTATTGAAAGATTTCATCGAGTGAGTGTACAGTGTACATATCTACGTTATTTTTCTGAATAGAATGATTTCTTTTTATACACTCGTTGGTAATTCCGTTTTTCAGTATTAACTATTCTCATTTTTCTTCCTGCTACTTTGGGTAAAATAGATGAGTTTACTTACAAGTTTTTGAATTGGTTTCGGAAATATACAGTATGTACATATAGCTACTCTTATAAACTCATTACGCATATTAAGCGTGAGTAGCAAACTTGTATCAGGTACTAAAGTAATTAATTAATGACAAATAAAATCTCTGTCGTTGTAAACTCCTTTCTACATTCACTATCCTGTATATCCTATGTTTTGACATTATTTAAAGTATTTTCTCTTATAGACTAATTATTTACAGTATTCTTGCATTTACTAACACATTTCATAAAGTAAAAATTTATACATTATATCGTGAATTGAAAACCATATTCCTTGCTCTAACTCCCTGAACAAATAATAAACCTACAGGAAGAAAATACTACATCCTTCATTATTATCTTAAACAGCGAAAATATCTTTTAAACAACATTAGGTAACGTAATACTAAAACACCAGACAAACAT
Organism: Calliopsis andreniformis; assembly: GCF_051401765.1. Lineage (NCBI taxonomy): Eukaryota > Metazoa > Arthropoda > Insecta > Hymenoptera > Andrenidae > Calliopsis > Calliopsis andreniformis. The sequence continues at coordinate 7,985,977 of NC_135073.1, read as the reverse complement.
GAAGCATTTTAAAAATCTTCAAAAAGAATTTTCCTGTTGGCTGAATTTCGCTCGAGCCAGAGCTGGAAGTTTAACAGGATACATCAAATCCATTTGTCGCATTTTTCAAGGGACTCCCGACATGATAAACGCATCACAAACAGCAGCGTGGGTTTCATTACGACTAAAAGGTGCACGCAGCGAGATATCCGCGGGAGAACACCAGCGGAGGGTTAATGCAACGAAATGCGTGACTCAAGAAAATTACGAGCTGTTTATTTTTCGTTAAGCCCGTTTTAGCGGCCGTTGCATTTTAAAATTGCGCTTTAATTAATTCGCCCATTTGTTCGGGCCCCCCAACTTCCCGCGACTCTCTTTTGCCCTTTTCTTCGGCCAAAAAGCTTTCCGCCGTTCCACGTGACACAAAAAGGGACGTTACGGTAACCAGCGGATCGCGTCGCAGTGTTATACGACGGAGCATGCCAAGTGAAACACACGTAACATCTTCCCTCCCCCCCCAGGTAGCTTTAACCCCGCAGTTTCGCGGGAATTACATTTTTCAACGAACCTGGATGTAATAACGCGGCTCGTTCCGCGCCGAGAGCACCGCTACCGCCGAACTTTACTGTTATACGGTTTTATACGTTCGCGCGACATCCTTTTTACCTCGATCATCGGACATTAAGAGAGTTATAGATCGGCGAAAACGCTCGATGCTTGCAATTCACCGAGAACCTACGTTCGGTGTAGGAAGACAACGCTGACCCGAATGATACACTGTTTTATTCCCGTGTACGCTTTTATTGGGCGAGTGTACGTTCCTTGCCTTTCTCCTTTCGAGAAATTGTTTCTTTAAGGCTTTAGGTTGGATATTGTTACGTGTTTCTTTTTTGGTACTTCAGGCTTCTTTTAATATGTTTTATTCTTGGGTCTTCTGAGTGGATAATTATGTTGAACCAAGGTTTAGGATCAGTTTGTAAATTAAACTTGTGAGACTTGAGGGATTGAGAAATGTCTATATAGAATTTTAGATTGAGTTTTAGATCTTTCCATAAGCTAATTTGTGTGAGTATTTAATAATACACTGTGGTGAATTAATATTAGACTGTAGATGCTTAGGGAAATTCTTATTTTCATAAATGTAACAGTAATTACGAAGATGATATAATTGCAAGTAAAAAATCTAAGGGAGCTGAATTTCTGACTTATTTTGTGATGAATATCGATGCAATACGGCATAACTGAGAAATTTAAGTTCTTTCAATTTTTAAATTGGACTACTTTCATATTTACTGGCGCAAATAGAATTAAAGCGGAATCTAATTAGAGATTTATTTCATCCTTCAAGAACTACAAAGTGTACTTAGCGTTCTTAAATACAAGAGAGGAATACATGAGGATTAAATTAAAGCCAAATTTAAATCATTTGATGCATTACTTTGAGAAAAGTCGTCAAAAAACAAAATGGGGTTCACTATTAACACCTTCTCCTCTACATTTTTATATATTATATCAGTTCTATAGGTCTCAAGGTATTAGAATTCCCCATAAACACATAAGGAACCCTAGTCTAACTATTATTAGCAAACACCTAATCAAAATTTACCTTACAGTTTTACCGAAATCGCGGCCCTTTAACACTCGCGGAATGTATTACCTAAAAAGCACACATTGTACTAATTCCATCGAGCGGCCATAATTCACCATTAAAATCGAACGAAATTAGAGAAACGACAATACGAGTCGCATAATATCGTAAACATTACACGCATATCACGCACCAGTGCAGAGGAAGCCCATAAATTCCCGATACTTGGCTTGCCGCCCGAACGAATTCGGCGCCAACGAAGTTCGCAAAATAGCGCGAACGTAATCAGCGGCGCGTTATCGGCCCTCGCTTACGGATCGCTCCTATTGTAGCCTTTTGTGCACTCGCCTGTGGACAGTCGGGGAGCAATAAATATGTTATTAAAATTATCATAACCCGGTTTCGCTGGTGGTAAAACGGCGCATTTTGCAGTTAATTTCCCAGTTATCTAAGTAATAATCTCGCTTACGCCAGACGCGGTTAACCCTTCGGTTATAGGGGTGAATGGCGAAAGGGGGATGAGGGCGATACGGGATGAAAGGTAAATCAGTGTAAACGCAGGGGGTAAAAAGGGCTCCTCATAATGGTCGACGATGATACTGTGTCTTTAACAATGCTATCGGCAAGCGTTATTGACTGTCGAGCTGTGGATCGATCGGCGTTCGATTGTTTTACGCTAATTTGATCGTCAGCAAAACTGTATTTAACGCTTTCGTAAATAACTTTTATAAAAGGAAGGAAGAGGAGAGGAAAAATGGTGGTTAGCATAAAATGCTTGACAAGTATTTCCTTTCTATGATTAATACTATTCATATTTTATGCAATTTTTGCATACTTGTAACAGATCTCATATATTTTTATATACAATTTATTAATATGGATATTTAATGGCGCGAGTTACATATATAAACATAATTCAGATTTTTTATATTCTTAGAGCACTGTACTAGCGTACTTGCTGAAGGTTTTATTAATTCATTAACTGACCCGGTAGTACGTTTTTTGTTCTACTTCTTTGCCCATGTTAAACAGTTTTATTACTATTATTTAACACACAGTAAATTAATTCTCGTTCTTAATTGTGTAAATACAATTTTCACCTGTACATAGAGACTCGAAGTAAAGAGTTAATTAGCATCAATTTAAACATTATGCAAAGTGCTTTGCTATCTTTATTGCACGTCAATGTCCTAGAAACAGTGGGATGTATAAACTAATTTTTTATGAAGCTTTCATAACATTATGCCTATCACGTGATCTGCAGACGCATACACGTTAAAAAGTGTTTCTAATAATGCTTCTTAAAATAAAAGAAACGCGTTAAAATAAATGAAACAACTTAATAACAGTCAACGTTACTTAAAGTTACAAATTTATTGTACATATAGACAATACAGTGTTTGCTAAACAATAAATCACATAAACTATGCAAATATATCTTATCTCCAATAGAAACAGTGATAATAAAGATTAAGTTTTCTCTTCCATAATGTTCTGAAACAGTGAAACATTACAAATAAATTTACAATAATGTAGTTCAAGGTACTTTGTAAAGTTATTATAATGAGCAGAAATTCACGCTACCACCGAATTCACAGCGTTCCCTTCGTTGAGAACGAACCAAGCCTTGCAGTAATCTGTCGGAGTTTATCGTAATCCAGTAATCAAAAGCAGTTTCGAAGTGTTCGAGAAGTCAAATTTAAGAAAGGCAAATTATTCCGTGCAAAGCCGGTGTTGTACTTGCATTTAAACTAAACAGGATAATTACAGTTACCGAGAAGTTAAATAAGACAAACCCGCTGCAGGAGCTTGCACGGTAATTATACAGCAGTGTATTATACTGCTCCAGCAATCCGCTGTCAGAAGCCTATTTCTGGTTCAATGCGCACAGGTTATTGTTTCGGAATGACGATTACACGACGTTTTATTGTGTCAGGTATTCTAACTTGGCTGTTGCGCAAGATTAAATGTCAGTCACCCTTTAAGGTATTGAGGCTTTCATTGAAAAATCTGTGACAGGTTAGTTGACTTAAAACTAAGTCTCAGAATAGTGTTTTTTTTTTTTATATTCAACTAAAGCAAGTATTAAATTTTTCGAAAGCATTTTGTGCTGAACTGTGTTGCGGTGAATCGTTTTAAAAATACGAAATACATTTTAGATGAAAATGTTTGTGCCATCAAATTGGTTCGGTAAATAAATAATTGTAGGTTACCGATAGTGTGTACAGTTTGGTACAGAAAATAAATTGTTACTGTTACATTTTAAGTAAATTATGTATACGGAAGCAGCGTTCGATTTAAGTGACGTCATGTTAAAAGCCATACACATACATATACATGTTTACAGATATCGAAAAAAAAAAATGAATTTTACGTTTGCATGTGCAGTCAGTATTATATTTGTGATGTTCTGAAAATAAACAAAATTGTATATTGGGAAAGAGTAATATTACAGTGTTATAACAGGGAAGAATCATTCATGAAACACGAGACAAAATAAACATCCTACGTACATGCACCATGGATGTTTTTTATGTAGACGATAGCTTTTTCGTTAATTGAAGACCATTTGAAATATTTGGTAAAATATAATATCAGAAGAAATTGTCTTTGAAAGAGTATGGAGCATGTGTACACTTCACTTGATTCAGTATCATTTATTGCAAATTCTATTTAATAGGACTGTGTGCAATAAAAATACAATAATGTAATGAAATTGATATAATTGAAATTGTACTAATAAGGGTAGAACCAGAATTTGTCTTGTGTAGTCATCTATTATTGACTTGTACTACTTAATTTGAGGTATGCACCTTATACGAAGTAGTATAAGTCAATAATATACGTGACAGTACAAAATCTCACGAAAAAGTCTCGTGCATCTTCCACTCCTTATCCAATTATTAAGACTTCATTTCTCAGAACACGAAATACAACACGTATTAGCTACAACAATCATTCTAAAAAATTACATTAAAATGCTTTATAGATATGTATTTAAAACGCTAATATTCACCTTATTTCAGTTTTTAGAATTCAAGAATCGAAACAAATGCTCATGCTTAACAACTACTACACCTACTAGAAACAATAAGACAGAAGCAACAGAAATATACTTCCATAATTATTAACAAATTAACTTACCTGGACAGATAACTTACACAATTAAACATTTTCCCTCTTTAATGACATACTATAGCTCCTCCTTGCATCATACACGACTACACTATTTCCTCTGATACCCGACCAAAACGAGAAAAAAGGAAACGAGACTAACCAATTGAAACTTCCCCATAAAGCTTTCCAGAACACCTTAAGAACCCCTCGCACATCAAGGCATTACGAACTCGACGCTTCGCTCGAATGATTCTCAAGTTCCCATCGCTTCTCTCGCCCAGTATGCTTGCCTGCATTCAAGAACATCAAATAATCTACGTTAGTCGATTTTAGTCACGCGTGCGGCCCGATTGAATTATTCGGATCACGGCATACCAAATTTCGCGAGCGTCATAAATCAATCTCTGGAACGGTCCTAGCCTCGTTCGACATTTCCAGTCACTGTTCGCCGAAGTATAAATCCCGACGAATTAAGGGGAGGCCACGCGGGGTGGGCGGGGGGTGAGACGAACGAAAAGAGAGAAAAAAAAAAAAAAAGGTGGTCGCGATAGACGAGGCTGCGTCGTACCGTCGCGAACGTTAATAAGCGGTTTACAAGGGCAAAAATACCGAACGGGCCGTCGGCAGACGAGGGTAGAAAGAGAACATTTCCACGACGATCCGTTTCATTTATCGCGATCTCGAAATCGAAGCCCACTCTAGAATCTTCGAGAGTCCCTGGGTAGCAGGCGAGCACACGACTTTGTCCCAGCCCCATCTCCGCCCCTCACCCCCGACCACCCTCGCCCTCTTGCACCCCCGCCGCGCTGGGGCCAACCTATCCCACCGACAATTAGTTCGCGCGCTCGGCAATGAGTGCACTTAGTGAAAAGTAAGCAAACTTCCCCCTTCCATTTCCTCTCTCTCTCTCCCCCCCACCCGTCGCCGCGCGCCCTTTCGTTTTCATCCGATACCGGAATGGTTTCTACCATCAGCGCGATAACTCCGTCCGCGTCTAGCTCAGCGGTGGCTTGTTTCAAGGACTACCGAGATATCGAACGTCTCTCTTTCTTCTTTCGCGAATTCGTCGATCGAACCCCGCCGCGTCATTTCGTGTTTTTCTTTCCCGTTTTTGCCGAGTCTTTTTCCCAGAGTCGAACATTCGCCCGCGAACTCGTCGCAAAGGGGATGAGACGCGCGGCTCTTCTTGCGGAATTGTGGGTTTTGGGTGGGGCATTTGTGGAGTGGCTTTTTTTTTGGAATTGGGGATAAAGTTGGAGAGGGGTAGGACTGATGAGGGGAGACTCGATTTCCTTCGTGGATCGAGTTAGTGTTCATTGTTTGAGACTATTTTGTTTCTCGGGGTATAGAGCTGGGGAATGTTTGAAATAGATTAGTAGAAATAATGGCAATTGAAGTGTTTCACCTAACAAGTACTATTTTACTGGACTGTTTCTAATAGTAAGTATATTCCAAGCACATAGATGGAGTGGCAGTTGAAATATGCATCTCACTCGGTCTTATTATGTTGAAAGTCGGATTAGCTTGTATTTCTTCCTTGTTTGTTCCTACTTTATCTCAGATGTTGTCTTTTTCTTCGACATCCACGTTCGTGTCGTTCATTCTTCTTATTCGGTTTCACTCTTTCTCATACATACTACCTCTTTCTCCTCCTGCTGTGTTCATTCCTTCTCATTCCCCCTTGTTTCTCCTCATATCGGTATTCTTACTATTTCCCTAGACCATTTCAAGACTATTTCAAATAGATTACTTCCTAATGAAATGGTATTTCCATGTATAACAAATGAAGAGGTTATTTCAAATATGTACTATTTCTATGAGTATTGTATTGAAGTATCTAATTGAAATATTATTTATCTTATCGTCCATAATTGTGTTAAAAAATTTTTTATTTACAGTATCATGTATCGTTTGATGAAATAGAAATATTTATGACATTCTTCTATTTCAAATAGGTATTTTGCACAACTCTGTCAGAGTCTGGTAAAACTTTTCGATATATCTGTTCGCTTTTTGCCCATTGTTTATGCATGCACATGTAATTACCATCTATACACACAAAGAACCATTAACACGGACAGGAGAAAATGACGAAATGGTAATGCTGCTATGGCACTATGCTTCAGAAATTTTTCAGAATTTCGCTAAATTATGAAGTTTATTTTACTGTGATTTAGCAAGTAAATGGTAAACTGTTCTGTTACTTTTTTTATTAAATCCTTACGGATGTTCTGCATCGTATATTAATTTTTTAACAAATTCGTGAAAACATTGTCGGAGATGTAGCTGAAAATGTCACTTCGACCAAGTCTCAATAATGAGCTTGCGTATTAAAAGTTGAAACCTTGAAGGTAAATAATTCGAATTTTGGATGGTGAAATTCTTTAAAATTTTAATCAAACATATACGAGACTCATATTAACATGTCATTAAAATTACGAGAATAAGTAACTCGATTTCAGCAACTATCCTAAGAATTATGATGTTAGAGCTAGTTTTAAAAAATATATATTTCTAACCTCTTTTTTGAATAGCTAATGTAATAATATCTTTTCATCAATCTTAACTATAAAGATTATTACCTAGTGACATTACAGCCAACATGTTAAATCCTTAAATCAACAAAGATAAATTCTTGCCTTCGTTTCACGTACTTCTCTCTAAACTCCTAATTTCATGAACCTATCGACGCACTCTCATAATTAACTCTACGATATCTAAAATATTCCAGTTCATGTTTTCCAAGAAACAGAGCGTATACCGAGTGGGAAACAACAAGTTCGCGTCGCTTCTAATGATGAATTACTCTGTTTTGACGAGGAGTACTTTCCCGTAAAGTTTGCTCGAGGAATTTGCGAACAGTTCGTAGATAGAATAATATTTGAGCGATGTAGCAGAAGTGAGCTAAGATGAGCAATGATAACGATCGAGCCGAACAAGCAGAGGTGGTCTTGCCCGAGTTATTAGAGAGTAGATTGATGAGGCTCGACCAGCCCCAGCATTCATACCTACCGTCGTACCCCGCTGCTTCCGCCCTCTCGAAAATGATATTCTTTGGTTCCGTTCGTTTTCTTACCTGCACGACGATAAGGGTGAGGATTTTCGCGGTACAAAGATTTTTGTGCTGACGCGTCCTCCTTTTTATTATCAGTAATTAATGAGTCGGAGTTCTCTTCCGATGACGACGGTGAGAAACCGTTTCCGTGGTATCTAGATTGCCGCGGAGTATCCGACAGCGGATGAAAGGGGATGAACGGATGACGGTTAGCGCGGAAAAGTTTCGCTGGCCGGGAGCGTGGCTCGTTGATAAAAAGACGACACGATTTTGCTTGTCCCCGCTGTCGCGTTCTTGCTGTTTTATATGCACGCCTGGACAACGTTTTCAGAAAAGACTGGCTCCTGTTTTCCTTTTAACTTCTTTCCCTATAATGGCTGAGTTTAAGCAGCGCGGCCTGTCTGGAAGTATTTAAGGTGGCTTTTATGGTTTTCGATTAATGGCACTTTCTTTTAGGTTCAAGGGAGAACAGTTGAAAGTGTTAATGGTATTGTGTATTTAGTTGTGTATTTAATAAAATATTCAGGTATTTTATATTTTATGATAATTCGAAAGCAGTGGTCGTCTTCTTAAGATAGTAGCTTTGCATCATACTTAAGTATAATAGATCTCATATTTTTTTAAAGTAATATTGACAACTGAAGGGATGGCATCTGGGCACTTGTCAGGGGATATTCTATATCTTTGCATTAAGATGATTATTGCAAGCACTTACTTTTTATAATTTATTGGTTAAATGGATTACGATTTTTGGTTTGAGTGAGCAAGTGAATGGGTGGGCAAGGGAACGAGCATGTGCAGTAATAGACTGATACAACTAGTTTTGTAATGTCTAAAGACAAAATGTAACTGATGAAAGAAATATTATGAAAATAAAAAACTTTATTGATTTTGGGATCAGTTCAATATTTTCTTGAATTACTTGGTCGTTCAGAGGATTACTATAACAGTATCTTCAACAGAAACAAATGTGCTTTATGTACAGGTAGTTCAATTATGTCATGGGATACTGTGTTAGTATAATATTAACAATTTCGTAAAAAGAAATAATCTAAAAAGAATTACTAATTCTTACTGTGTTATAATTTCATAATATTATAAGCACAAAAATTCTTTTTTGACCTAGCAAGTAGAATGTGACAGTGATAGTCAGATTCAGAATTCTTTTAAAAGGATACAGAATCTTAGTAGTATGCAGTTATTATATATTCCCCAAGAAAAAAAAAATAATAGAACCAGAATACCTTTTTTACATATTAAAATATACTTATTGTAACATACTTACTGGGATTTTTTTATTTAATTTATACTTTCCAGTGATTTATGTAAATGAGACACGTATATTAATCAAATGCTAAAATATCGAATGAAATTCTATCTGCAAGGTGTTCTAACTGTAATCAAATTTATCATAATAGGAATTTTTTTCAAAATTTGATAAATCTTAATCATGAAGTAATTACTCCATTTCACATAAATTCTTTACGAGTGTTAGATCTTAGACCATTAATCTTCTAGTCTAGAGCTCCCCGAGGTAGAAATCAAGATCTACTTATACCTTCATAACAAAGCACTTATACCCAACGTCCACATAAAACTTCCACTTTACTTCCACTTACAGACCATACTCTCTCATTTCCTTTAGAAAACCTCGCTATACCTATCACCTAAAAGCGAAAAAATTCCTGCAGTTCACACAATCGATACTGATTACTCCTTATGCATATTTTATACCTTACAAACACTATCTACCTGAACATTAAACATTACTTCTCTTTCGAAACTTGTAATCTTGGCTCACTACACCTCAATCTCGATATTTTAAGCCTCGTTCATATTAATCAAATTTGTGTTCACACAAGTCAAGTTACTTAAATGCGAGTCGTTTGAATTCAGAAGTAACTTAAACGTAAGTTGTCACACAAGAACAATATAAATGACATAGAAAAAGTGGTGCAGAGTGCATGCTAGTTATTTGGTTACGTATTTTTCAAAGAAGACATGCACCTGTGACAGCTATCTTGACGTTCACATGTTCGTCAATTTGCTTGAAATTTGCCCTGTATAGTACAGTACACATCGATCAGGATGAATTTCAAGGCAAGAAAAATTTGAAAAGACGTCAACTTCACTTGAAGCTTGCACGGACATTACCAGTCAAGTTATGTAACACATTCACATTGATCAAATTGCCCCAAACCACTTTGCATCCAAGCCACTTGAATTCAAGTAACCTGACTACTCTAAACATGCCTAAACAAAATAGAAACTTGAAAGGACATTTCCAGTCAAGTAATATAACACGTTCACATTGTTCAAATTGCCACAAACCAGATACATTCAAGCCACTTGAATTCAAGTAACTTAACTAATCTGAACAAGACTTTAGTATCAAAGGATTAAATTCTCTCATACTTCAAACTCAAAAATATCTCCCTATTAATTCCCCCATATTCCAAATCCCAAATCACTTCAAACTTTCAGAAGCTCCCTAAACAGCCAACCACCTCAAGCCCCGATCCCAAAAATTTCATAACGTCAAGTCGAACCAATTTGAAGCCCTTCCAGCTCCAAAACACGACAGGCTTCAGTCTAATAAATAACCACCGAGCGGATCGCGTACTCGACAGGCGCGTAGAATAAAAACTTTGGAATTGATATAGGGCGTGGGAAGACAGGCTGCGGGGCCATTCGGTCCGACCGGACGCGGTGTCTACGAGTCGCTATTTGAATCATCGACTTCACGCGTTTCCATTCTGACGTGGATCGCGCGCCAGCAATAAATCCCACCTAACTCTTTATCCTACCTGGGCTTTGTCGTTCGCGCTACGAAGCCGCGCCATTGTCGCGACAGTATCGCCCCGGCCAGAAAGGAAGGGATGGGCGTCCTCGTTGGACAGCTCTCGATGGAACTTGAATTAAATTTCGAGATTTATCGCGTCAATAACCCGTGCATTAATTTACGATTTTTAGCGGTGGAAACGTAAATCCACGGGGCCGCGGCGCGATTGTTTCGCTCCTCGCCTCTCGCCGCGACGAACGAGAAGAGGGAACGAGCGCCGCGAGAAGGGCGATAGGGTGACACGAAGGGCGACGGTGGGACGAGGGGTGTATCGCAGAGAGGATGGCGAAGGGGGATAAAACGCGCAATGAGAACGTGACGGCGGGGGGTGTTCCGCGGCTATATCGGACGCGAAGAACGCGGGGGGGTGGGAGACTCGAAGTGTGGGCAACGACATATGCGACTGGCGTGCTCTACATCTAACTTATATTGACTATTACTCATGCTCGTGTACTGTGACATTCGCCGGCGTTCGGTGAAAAGTCACGGGGAACAATGGGTCGGTTCGGGTGCCATCGTGGCACGCCGAAGGAGGCGTCGTTCGTTCCGTAATTCGTAAGAAATATTTGATAAGAGGCGACGCGCACCCCCTTTCGTGCGCTACTTTTTCAATGCTTTTTTTCAACTGGAAGCGTTTTAGCTGGGAAACGAGGTCGATAAACGTTCTGTTTTTCCTCCACGGTTTCACCTTTTCTTGAGGTCGGTGCTCCACTTCGAAGTGACCAAAGGAAACGGGGTTTTTTACGTTTTTGCGAGCTGCCCCTTCGCTCGAGGGAGGCTTGCGGTCTGGAAAGTGAGCCGGTGAAATTTTAGGCTGGGATTGATGAAGTTGCCGGAGTTTCGAGCTCCTTTAGCGAGTGTGCGAGAGCCGTTGTTGGAGTCTGGGAAATGTTTATGAAGCTTTTGACTTAGAGGTTTGATGGGTTATGAAAAATACTGGCTTTTAATGTTTACTCTGGTTCGAGTGAGCTGGACTTATATTTAAACCTTCGTTCACTTTTAATGAAGAAGTTTGATATGCATAACAAATTTTAATGTAACCCACGCCATCGTTTCTGTCTTTAGATTCCAAGACATATAACGATTTTCCAAGTTTTTAAAGTAACAAAGTTTGGGGAAATATCGTATATAATAATTTTGCACGAAATCGCTGACTTTACTGCTGAACACAAAGTTACAGAGCGAATCACTAATTTAAAATTAAATTAGAGAGGAAAAGCATGTAACCTCTGTTTTTTTTTTATTAAAAACGAGACTGGTTTGCTTGAATTTTAGTTCGTGTAATTGAAAATTTTGAGAAGTTGCTCCAGGGGACATACATATTTAGTGGCGAATAAACAAAATAACCGTGCGTTTATAGTGAAGGCTGAATTCACGGTTGACCGCAATTTGATTTGCAGTTCTCTTATGCAACATATTCAGCTCGCGTAAAATTTACTTGGAACTGTTGCTTGTATAAACACTTGCGTCTCGGACTTGACCTTAATTCAGTTTGTTGCATCGTGTCATAGATTGCGTGGGGCGCGCGAAATGAAATTCATCTGCATTAAGGGAAGTGCATACACCATGTAGCTACAACATATTTAATTATGCGACATTAAACTTCATAAAATTTTAGAGTACGTAACATTTACTAATATGATTATATTGATTTATAATACTTGCCACTTATTTCATTTCAGTATATTTTAAACGTTTTTGGACAAAATACTTTTCCTGTGCTACTACACATAAGTAGTCATATGTGTATTTCTTCAGAAATATATTAGATATGTATTTAAAAATGTATTTGTATAGCAGATTATCCACATTTTTATAGAAGAAATATTAGTCTTTGAAGGTCTTGAATTTTTAACATTTGCAAATTGATCGGATGAGTAATATTCAGATATCTACGATAATTGCTACCTTTTTGTAAGTGTCCAAAAAATTCAAGTAATAATTATACCTACTCTTACGTGCAAAAATTCGAATTAACTTCCATATATACCACTTTCCACAAAATCTAAAAATTCAACAGTTCGGACTTTATTTAATCAGCTACTTCTTTCTCTCAACTATCTTGTTACTCCACGTCGATCATTTAATGAGTAACGATCAAAATGATTCTAATGACCGAAAGAAGCAGGTAGAAATAAAGAAAATCGTATGAGAAAAGAAAGAAGGTAAACGAGGCAGAAAAACTGGTGTATTACTGCTCTTTGAATCACATAATCTTGCTTACCTTCTTTTTCAACCCTTTTCACGCTCTTTTCTTTCGGCAACCACTCTTTCAGGCTTTCCTCCCTCGTCACTTCCCCTTTTCTAATTTTTCTGTTCCTTTTATCTTTTTTTTCTTTTAGTAATCCTCTGTACCCCTCGGTTTCCAATATTCACTGCTCTTTTTCATAATTTCATTGAATCGCGTCGCGGAAAATATTCTTTGCCGAGCCTTTTAAGCGTAATAAGTTAAATCGCGATAAATGTTCCGTGCATTACGCGAGTTTAATGATTGCTCTGCGCCGAAAAAAAGGGTCCGGGTCCTTTCACGTCGAGAAAGTGACAGGGAAGGCTCTGTAACGAAGATAAAAATAACGCAATAACCACCTCCGTTCAATCATTTTAATGCATTTACAACGAGCCCTGATGGATTTCTCATAGTATTAATTTCTCTACACTCTCATCGCCTGCTAATCTCCTGCACTTTGTCCCGCGGTTTTTTATTTACTCTCAGTCATCCCCTTTCCCCTTCTATTTTTTTCGCAACACTATGTGAACGATGAAAACGGGAAGCAATCATAGTTGGCTTTAAAACTCTCTTAATCAGAATCTTCAATGAAAACAAATAAAATGAATCACATCGTTCGTATTATAATTGTTACAAAGTGTAAAGGACTCGAACAATTGTGCTGTTCGAATCCTTTGGTAAAATCAATGAAAGTAGAAGTGGCATTGTGAAAGTTTTTAGTATACCGTGTGCTCCAGTTTCTAGGTTCTAGTTTCTAGTTTCTAGTTTCTAGATTCTAGATTCTAGTTCGCAGTTTCTACATTCTGGCGTCTATACTCCTCCAATAGAAAGGAAAACTAATGCTTTGCTAAATACTATACGTACATGTTGTATGGCAATATTAATAATTTATTAGATAAAGAAAAATACCTATATGTTAAGGTTATACACTTATACTTACGATTATGAAAGAAACAACTTTTAACACTTTAAATACTCCCTATTAAAATTCAAACATTGATCACTCCAACATCCCACACATTTTCCCCAGACCTACTAAAATATCAATATCACTACCATCAGCAGCCCAAAAGCTCCTGCCTGCAATCATATTATCTGCCATCAAGAGCACCCCCGCCGTTTAAAAAATTCTTCCACGTAAAAGGGGGACACATCGGAATGTTATCCATAAAAGGCACTTTGAACGCCGATGTATCTTCTTATTGGTCATCCAAGCCAGTAGGTGCATAGCGCGCGTTCCCATAAAAACGGAAGCTCTCCAAGGGTGCTCGTGCCCGCGGCTGAAGGAAATTCAGGGACGAGCCACCAGGAAGAGGCGGCGCGTAGAATTAGTCAGGGCTATAACTTGGAATTTTATTCAAACCGCATGCCAGACTCCATCGGCCGAAAGAATATTTTATTTAAGCCGAGATGAACGACTCGGGGCCAGCAGCTACACCCCGTGCCCGAGTATTCCTAATTTCGTCTGCCAGCCGCTGCTGGAATCTTAATTATGAGGAAGAATTTGAGGGCGTCCAGCGACTGGGTTGCTCCCAACTCGCTCGACAATGTTGTCGGCAGTTTTCAAGGGAACACGGGCGCTTCGAAACTCGCTGGCACGTGAAATAAATTGAGTTCTTCGCCGAGGCGGTTATTAAATCGTAATAACAAATAAAACGGATTTCGATCGGGCGACATTTCGGAGAGCCATATTACGTTTCGTTAAACCATTGAAACGCCTGGACGATTATGCGCGTTTATTGGCAAATTTCAGAGCGTATAACTATTTGAGCTGATATGTTATCGGAGTTGAACGTTGTTCGAACGAGGATTTTGTTTGACACTTTTCGGTCTTGTCGAGCTTGTGAGTGAATTATTTGCATCGATCGAATTGCTTTTTACAATTACAGTATTTTCTAATATCTATAATTTTACACAGTTCAGGTTTTTATTCTATATTTTTATACAATAGAGTTTATTAAATATGTTCTGTATTCTTTATTCTATACGTTTGTCAAATATTTGTTATTAAATCTATTTACTATCTTTTTATTATTTATTTCTTTTAAATGAAAGTTTAATCGACACTTGAGAATAAGTATTTAAATCATAGGTACTCTTTTAATCTTAATAGTCTTTGATCACATCTACTGTGTAGCACACAAAAAGTGAAGTAAAAGCAACACATATCGAATCAATAAAGTATTAATAGAATAAAGCATTATAGGACTCTTTGCAGGAAAACACTTGTTATTATCATATAAAATATTTAATATAAAATATAATTAATATAAAATAATTAATATAAAATATTAATTCATAATATTAAATCATAATATTAAATTATTTCCGCGTTATTTTATTCTTCAGTATTAAAAAAAAATACAAAAAACGTTGTAGATAAAAAGAACGTACTGCACATTGTTAAATTTTCCCGACCTCCATATAATCAACATAGATTAAGCTTCTTTTATTACCCTGACAGCATGAAAATAGATAACTTAATAAGCGAAATACCGCCTGAAATCGAGCCATCGAATTTTAAACCATCTTTTTGCTATGCAAACATCTATCACGACTTTATTTTCAGGGTGTAATCAAATTTTAGCTTTTCTGCGCCAATATTGACATTCAGAATTCAGTTATGAAGTTGAAAGTTTATTTAACATACAAATAGATATGAAGTGAATGAATGGAATTTTTTCAAACGATTCATTTTCCACCGCACTATTTTTTTAAAAAACTGATGTGTAACGAAGAACCATATTTTCATTACAGAGACTGCAGAGTCGTGAGAGATCCACAGACGCTCAAGTCCAAGGGATATGGATTCGTTTCGTTTGTTAAAAAGGCGGTGAGTTGTAAAACACTTTTAAGTAATTTTTCAGTTCTGTAAATCGAAAGAACGAATTAAAAAATTGAAATTAATGTCACTATTAAGAATTACTCTCATGTAGAACTATTATACAGTTATTCTGAAGAAGTAGTAGAATGTGTTCAAATGTTATTCATTACTGCATGCACAATGAAGTTTTGCTTTTACGCACAACTATATACAACATATAAATATTCATCTGTGAAAGAATTGTACTCAAAAATTTTTCAAAAATATTGGTATAAACACATTTATGTAACAGAGGATGTATTTGCCTAAATTATCAGTAAAAAATATACATATTTAAGTTTACATAGATGATACACTAAACATTGCAAAATGTAATTTCATTAAAAAATTCAAGACTTCGAAAACTTAAATCTTCTTAGATGCGAGTGGTATTTCATACGAAATTACAATTGACTGCAGGAGAAGAACGGTCCTCTGCAGTGAGTGGATTGCTTGTACTTAATCAAACCATTTATTCGCTCCTCGTGAACGCGAAAATTTCTCTGGTAAAAAGTTCCGCGAGAACGTCCTATTTCAGCCGTGGATTTACACGCTGAGCAATAATCTAAAACGACGCAATTACACCGAAACGAACGATCAAGGAAGAAATGAAACGTTGCTCAATGTCGAATAGCCACATGCCAACTCTGATTCGCCTTTCGAGGAATAACACCAGAAGAGCTTAAAAATTCCGATCGAAATCAAAAGTTTCTGTGTCTCTGCGTGTTTATAGTGATTCTTTGAGAACTAGGCTGACCCTTTTCGAGAAAGTGTTCAGATTTATCGCGTCGATGAGACCCAGGATATTTCTGGGGCGTGTAAAACGACAGAGTAACAGTTATTTGAATTTTACCTTGTTTTTGCTTTTCAAATGATAGTACGAGGTAAAATATCACTTTGATTAATATTCTGTCGTATTCTATGACCTATAGATTGCCTTTTTGTACTGTGTATTAGGATAGGGAACTAGAGACTTTTGAATAGTGGAATGGTCTAGATTATACACTAAAAAGGATTAGAAACTAGAGACTAGAAGAGACATAGACACTTAAGACTGAGAGTAAGTACAAGAATTTTCATAAATTAAACTTCCAAAATTATTGATAATATGCTTCCATCATTTTTTCCATCTTTTCTGCAAGGACTAGTTAGCGATACAATAATTTAAATCGCCTCAGTTTTTTAGTAATCTTTACTAACCCACTCTCTATGACATTACTCAATCAAAACGTTCGTACTGATTAGATAGTAGTCACGCTCAATCATCACCACCACTCAATCAACAGCCACCATCCAAATTTCAAACGTAGAAAAGACAGCTTCCATATAGTAAAGTTATCCACTATAAGTAATTTCTTAAATATAATTACTGTATTAAATCTGTACTTTCTCTATTTAAAATTTGGTCAGTGACTCACGGTCGATAGAGATGACCAAGCATGACTGCTCCCTAACTCAACTGATCACATATTCATTGACTTCCACTCGAACACGAAGTACCTACCTACCCACTCTCGATAGCGACCAAAGGACAAATACAAACTCTCGCAGTGTCCAAATGTTAAAGGTACCTCGAAACAGTTAATCAGCAAGGATAGCAGACCCCTCGCTTTACAGCATCATTTTTTGAAAAAGCGAGCCCCGATTTTCACCGTGAACCGTCGAATATCCGCGACGGAAATCACGACGAAGTTAGATGTAGGGGCGAGTAAAAGAAGGCTCTTCCCCGTTTATGGCGGGGTTATTCGTCGGGGCGGCTGCCCCGAAGGTACGGATCCTCTCGTTTCCCCTCTCTGTTTTAATGTTCTATCGATCTGGACTACCACCGGCACCTGCCTCACACCCACGGTATTACTATTGCCGAAGTATAAATTTTCCGGGTGTCTCCGTTAACCTCGAAGAACACGCGAAAATTTCTCCATCCCCTCCAACCCCCGCGTCCCTGGTCCCGACGGCCACCATTCGACTCCTCCGTATCCAGCCAGTATATCCTTCGGGTGCACGTAACTAAATCGCGGGGTCTGATCACTGGCCGTCCAACATCCCCAGCTCGCTTTAGATCTACGAGGATTCTTGTTTTCCCCTCGACCTCGACCCTATTACTCGAGATCGCGGGCATTAAATGAGCATCGGGGCGCAACGCGCGTTTCGAGTTTCGCGGCGTTGACGAGGGCCTCCGGCTCGAGATGAGGATCTTTCGAGGACGGAGGGCGGAACGTTACGCGCAAGGTTTTTGGTATTTACATGGGCAACTGTGTTCCGTGGGACGCGACAAGGGGATCCAGTGTCGAGGAATGCGGAGTTAATTAACGAGTTGCGTTTTAGGGTGAGATTTGTGACAGTTGAGGCATCTGCGTGGTTAGAGAGGTAGGTGGGAACAGGTCTTGGGAAGTTGTCGTACTTTTTATTGCAATCATTTTTGCTGACCAACTTTTAACTCTCTTTTTGCTAATTAAAACTTGTAACTCTCGGACAAAGAACCATCGAGGACTTGCTACTTTTCTTTTCAAGATTCTAAGTTATTCAATAGAATGTCCAGCTGTTCTTGAACTTATCAAATTGAACGTTCCTTACAGAGAACTGCTTAACACTCATTTGGTTCGCATTGATCAAATTAGAACCTCACTGGGCGATCAAAATTGTGTAATTCGATTAACAAAGACGGCTAATTTATATAACAATCGCTTGAACTTTTTTAATGACACCGTTAACTCCTTTGAAGGTTCTTGTGTGTATGTACTTAATGTGATGTAAAAGGGCTATTAAGCTCGTAAATAGAAATACAATATTATTTTTTTAAATAATATATTGACTCGTAAGGAAATGTAGACTTCGCATATCTATCTTTCTTTATGTAATTTGTAAATTGCTACCATAAAACAGTTTGGTGTAGAATGTATGTTGGTAAACACACCTTTTCTGAGCTATGTCGCTGTTGAAAAGTAAGTAAGCTACAGTATGCAACTGTACATGGTATAACAAATATGTATATTATCTTTGGATATTTTAAAGGATGGTAGAAGATTCAAATTGTCATTGTTCTAACAAACTGTTTTTCTTTCACAATAATAATGCCTTAAAGTTAACATACGTATATGCTAAACTAACTATCAGAAGATTCTGTAATTTTACAGATTCATTGAAGGACAGAAATACAGCAAAATAGTCTTCATACATTTAGGTGCATCTGTTACGATCTAACTTTTAAAGAGCTTCAGAAACCCGAGATGGTTTTTCTGCTCCAATTTGAATCTCCTATCATCCCTTGAAATATCTAAGTTAGAACTTTTAATATTGCCTTATATTTACAAAAGTATGTATCATTAACAGGACTAATCAATTTTAGACAATTTTTTTTACTTCTTACAATAGGAAGTAATTAATACAGTTCTTTCTTCTGCTGTCATGACATATCTATAATTAATTAATATTTAAACTTTATTGCTAGCAGCACTGTAATTATTAATTTGCTTAGTGACCTACCTTAATTAACTTCCTAATTTCGAAGACGGCTTTAATTAAAACATTATAGTTTACAATCAAAATGTCACGAAACACGAACTTTTTGCCTGACCTATTACCATCGCACTCTTAATTCCAAATATTTATCCGCATTTCCGCGTCCAATTTACGTTGTCCCACTTTTTTCACCCCAATTGAGAAGAGAATACCACTAGACTGGAATAAAATCACTAGAACATCCGCATATAAAATACTCGACAAGCCCACAAAAGTGCCCTCGTACACATCCCAGCTCTTAACCCTCACTCAAGATAATCAACACCATCTCAACCGGAGCCAACTCGAACATGAAAGCCAATAAATCTAGCCCCAATAAATCAAGAAAACTAAAAAGCTTTCATAACCTTCCGTCAATAAAATCCAAGCCAGAAGACTGTCGCCGAGCCGAGAAAAACTTCATTCCGTATTCTTAATTTCCACGTCCCTGTTGATTCCAAAATTTCGCGAGGACGGTCCAACATAATATTCCCATAAAATATCCGATCGTTGGCTCGGTCGGTCGAGGCCCTCGATCGATGTTAAACGCACAGGACGAGGGAACGGCGAACCGTCGCTCGGCTAGCCGCGACACGTACCCCCGACCTCGGGAAAAAGACGTGAGTTTCGTTAAAGCCACGTAATCGGACGCTGCATGGCCGCTGGGCCATGACATAGTAATGCGTGTAAAGCGTGGGCTGAGTGTCGGCGGCGAGAGTCACGAATACCTTATAGCCTCTCCGACCATGCAAGAAATTCGATTTGATGAGTGCTTAGACAGCTCGAAGTAGGCAAGCCTGGGCGACGAGGTCGCTGGGACGACCGACTAGTGTGTCGTATAAACGGTCCGGTCACGAAAAGTGGAAGGGGACGGCGAAGGTGGATTCAGAGCCCGTTTCTGCTCGTCCGGAGGTTAGGAGTCGAGGCTCCAGGGTACAGAAGGGGGCGGCGAGTTATCGACCGTGGCTTAGAATTGGCTTAGAGGCGAGCATTCGGTCCGCCTAGGCTAACCGTGACATCATATCGTCGGAATGGAAATTCGAATCGGAAATACTTTATCCCGAGTGAGGTGAGGTGAGGAGGAGGTAGGGGGGCCGGATGACGCGAGGGATAAAGGCTCCTAGAAGTGCGGGGGACTCGGTTGAAGGTGACGGTGGGTGCCGATGGCGCGGCGCTAAGTTCACCGGAGACGGAAGGAGATGAGATGGCGTGGAGAGCGGAGGAAGGTAACAGTTGGGGAAACGAGGCGAAAGGCGGACCCACGAGTCCTCGAAATGGAGCAAATGGCGGTAAGAGGAGGCCGGAATGCCGACGGGAGGAAAGGGAAACACCCCCTCTTCGTACGTACTCCCGAAGAGCTTTTCAAACAGTCAACCTTTTCGGTGGATTCCTCGCGACGGGAATATTTTTAGGTTCCCTATCCGTCCTTCTTCGCATCAGCCATCCGACCATTCCCCCACCGTCTTCGGCGCACTGTCACGGACATTTGCATTTACGTGGCGGCACGCGTCTCTGTGTGCGGTCCTCTGTTATTCCACATCCATTTCTCCTCTCTATAGACGCCTTACCGCGGGAACGCAACGCCGTTCCGCTTTAGCTCTTACCATCCGCCGCGTTCCCTCTGCCGACGCTCGCCTCCACGGTTCCTCCTTATTTTTCATACGGATCGCGTAATGGACTTATGGATGGACGAATACGACGGGCTGTTTTATTACCATCCACTGGAGCAAACTGCATTGTCGACATAGCTATCGCCTATCGCGCCAGCCAGTTCGCCGAGGCTTCTTCTGGTAAAGGCTGATTTGCACGATTCGAGGGGAATCCGATGTGGCGATCGAGGACCTGCGATTCCGACGGAGCGTGGCACTCGAAGAATCTGGGAAAGATGCAAGCGATTGGAGAAAATTTCAACCGTGTATTAACTTAACCCGTATCGGAAACTATTCCACGAGTGGGGACGGAGAGAGTAGGTCGTTCTGAGTTTTCGGCATCGAATGCCGTATTCTTGGCAGGTTTAGAGTGGCTGTAGATTGTTGTGGATGATGCTGGTGGAGGGAAGATAAGAGAGTTTGAGCATGTGGGGTAATAATTCAACGCAGGTGTTCTGAGATTAGAGAAAATTAAGAAGTGGTAAGTGCTTGAGGTGTTACGTACTTGGAAACTTTTTGATTGACGATACATTGGAAATTGGTATCAGAGAATTAATTATAATTATCCTAGTAATCTCAAAACAATTAGGATTACCAATAAGTTAGTATAATAGATACGCTAAAAAATATTTTCAATTATTCTAATGGAAAATACATGTACCTATATGAAACATTTAGCAATCTTAAATGTTACTAACATAGTACTTATTAAACGTTTTAAAATATTTTTCTTTCAATAACTTTTTTATTCTACATTTGAGAAGTATATTTACTTTTCTGGACATTCTTTTATAAAATATTTTATTAATTCATTTATTCTTTCTATTACTTTAAAAATATACTTTATAGATTTAATGTTCATAAAACTTGTTGTAAAACTTTGCCTTAAATACTTCAACGGTTTTTGCTGAATATTCTTATTTAATAAATTTGTGTGTAAAGTTTACGTATTATATCATTTATGAAAGATGACGATGAATTAATATGAAACAGGAAAAGAATATTTTGGTAATATTATATCATAAGAAGCTTGGAGAAGTGTATTTACGAAATTATAGCATAGCTTATCTTTCAAACTTCATTGTTTGAAAAGTTCTTCCATTTCATACAGAAAAGAAAATACTGAATCCACTTTGGCGCAGTAATCTGAGAGAACCTTAAATAGAATTGCTGATAAACCTGTACACTTTTATAAAACATTTCTTAGCTCAGATAACTTTTACGCGAAATAAATTTCAAAATGTACTTCTATGAAGTGATGCTGTAAGATGAAGAAGATATGATCGACTTATACTACTGAAGTACGAACCCACTAGTAGAGCAAGTGGAACTAGACGATACTTAGTCAGACGCGTTTATCAGGGAACACAACTAAAATATCAGCCTTTTTAATTAATCATACGTACACTATCATAAAATCTACTTGCAGTAACGTTCATTTAGTTCATTCAGAACATGATAAATAAATGCAAATTTAATAAAATTTCATTACCACATTTCACAGTCATAATCTATAAATCAGACTTTTGCAATGTGACAACCGGTAGCCACACAAGATGTCTGTGTCTCTCTAATGAAAAATCTACTAGGAACATAAAGTAATTTACAAGTCAGTAACCGTTTCGTAGTCGAAACAACCATTTCTATTCATTCGACGTGCATGCATGCTCGCGCATACATAGATTTTCGTAGACGTAACATATACGTGCATATGTATTTATTACGCTACTTCCATGCAGGGAACAGTAATAGTCCACTTTTCTCAATCCACTCGCGCTATGCTTCTCAAATCAGAGCCGTAGTAAATAAAAGTTACGGCCACCATCTTGTGTACCGCAAGTTACGGCCTCCAGTTGTAGCTCGTAATGTTTCACCTTTTTGTATATTCCCGGTTGCTCGATCTCTCCTTTAACGCGAAATAGCACAGTGTTCGTGACCATTCCTTGCTCGCTTCTGAGGCACTCGATAACATACAAAGAAAAAGATAACTGTTACAATATCACAACTTGCACTTGCGGCATTTACGAAGTAAAACGATCTAGAACATAGTTGCGTAGTACCTATAAAGTGAGTTTCGATGATCAAAATGATATTCTCAGGATCAGTATGTTATCTATCTTGTAAAGTCAAATTTCAAATAAGAAATTATATTTTAAAGATTATTCTTCTTTCTGGATAAACATTTTCATTTTACCTCGAAGTTTTACAGAAAAAATTCATTGTACCACCAATACCATGTTTTTATCGATTATTAATTACATTTCTCAAGTTATTGTGCTTGGTACTAAAGAATTAACATTTCCACAACAGCCTGTTTAATAGACTATTTCTAAACTTCTTAATTTTACCAAAATCATATTTAAGTAGATAGAAATAAGCTAAAATAAATCCTGAATAATTTCGATATAAAACTTAAATAAGTTAAGTAATTGTTATCTTTTATTATTTATGTATTTGTAACGCCTAGTAATTGCAAAATCCTTGCATATTGAAACATTTCATATTTTGACGTATTCGCTGGTGGCAAATATTTGTTTATAAAAAAGTTACTACAACCTATAGAGGATGCAACATACGAGTTTGTCGAAACTGATGTTTACATGTCCACAAATTGCGCAGAATGTTGAACGTGATTGCGACTCATGGCGAAAACTATGCTAATATACCGCCATTCCCCAATTTCGCTCTATGGCTGGGACAAATTTTTAGAGATACTAACAAATTGTTGTAATAGGATATATTATTAATTCGAAACGAGGCCATTAGCAGGAGGTCTTCATTTTAATATTAAAAGTCTTGAAAATTCGTTGCTGGTAAAAAGATGTAGAATATAACATACTCGTGATTAACTTTACAGCAGCAGCTAATTATTTATAAACATTGTGCACAAAAATTGGGTTTCTTTCGACTGAATAATTGTACCCGTGAATTGCATATTTCATACAAATACATATATGAATATATTTTATTACAAAACGTTGATATAAAAAATGGCCCAAATCGCGATTTTCGAATGTGAAAATTAACTTTTTGTAAATTAACGTGTTTCGTGCCTCTCTCAAGGCAGTAACGTTTCGACATCGCATCGCAAGTGTTCGGTTAACTTCGTGCATGGTCGTCAGTCAAATTCATTCATTGCATTAATGGTTTACATTCGACATATTCATTTAAAACATTTTGATTAAATCTTTTACAACACAAGTGGAATTCGCAAAGTGCCTTTAATAATCGTAGTGTTTCTAGGGAGTGTAATATTTCTAATTATAAATGACAGACAAAATGCAAAAACAAGGATTATGAAAATAAAATGGAACAAGGACATGTTTCAAGTGAGAATTTTTACCAGATTTGTACAATTCGGTAGTTCAAAAATTTATTAAAGAACTGCTTATATTAGAAAATTGTAGCTGATGTCTTTACTGGCAAAGTATTCCTACTAGAACCAGTTCCTTATTATATCATTATAGTTGCTTTTCATAGTAGAATCAAGGAAAATTTAATAAAATCCTTAAGATCTAAAATACTATTTTTTGCTCGTTACAGGAAGCGGAAAGTGCCATCGGTGCCATGAATGGACAATGGCTCGGTAGCAGGAGTATTCGAACGAATTGGGCGACTCGTAAACCCCCTGCACCAAAATCCGAAGGTGAGTACTACTACCATACGTTTAATTTATCGAGAAACTTTGTTACGCGCAATGGTGGTGCATGATTGTTGTAATAAGCAAACGCAACGTTTGAAGACCTAGAAACGTAAAAGCACTCATTCATTAGCCTCTACTCAAGTATTTAAAAGTGCATTAGTATAATTACTGCAACATATTTAACGACTGAAGGTATAACATGGTTGAATAGAATAGAAGACCAAAAAAAGAATAGACAATATTACGATCTCTTCGAAATTATATGTAGATACTAAGAAACAATGTGACAAACTGTAGAAGTTAAAAGGGGTTGATTCTGTAGAATCGATTTATAGGTTTAGACTTTTGAAAATATACAGGTGAAGGTTACTTTCTTGTTGACGTGAAATAATATGTGCATACTTCTTTTATTATTTATAAATGGTTGTGTGCTGAATAATTATTGCGTCCATTAAATCAGACAAACTTAATTACATAAAGTAGAATTAACAGAATAATTCTATCGTTATAAATACAAATAAATAATACTTTAAATAAACCTTGTTCACCTAGGGAGGAAAAATATGAACTTAAAACACAGTTTCATATCTAACTTCTTGCCTTATATTAACGATACATACTTTTGATACAGATTCTACTTTAAACACAAGACCAGACATTGTCACTTTCTTAAATCTATAACCAGAAAAAAATTGCAGAGATTCTCAGCAGTCTTTGCTTCACAAAATGATCCAACAATTACTGTATTAAAACATCTACATTGCACAATTCTAGTCCCCCTCTCTTTTAAACTAACCCCAACCCATACAATTCGAGAAAACTCAAAAGACAAGGATTCAACGTCAAAAAACACTGCTTTACTGAAAAAATAAAATTCCCCAATATCACGCATCGTTGACCTTAACCACAATTCAGAAAAAGGAACCACAAAAAGGGGAGAGCGAACGTGGGTCAAGGTAAACAGCGGGGAATTGAAAGGTTGGCCTAGCGTCCGCCGGGACCCTCAAACGGTAGCGTTCTATTTGCGTCTCGAGACTATTCCGTGGCGAGTACGAGACTGCTAGACGAAATTAAACGTCCCACTCGCGACACACTGGAATTTTCCCAGACGCAACCGAAACTTGATTACCCTCGACGAAATTTCTACGGCGCGCAAATGGATCGCGCGATCGCGTTATTCGGTCGAATCGTTCGAAAAGTCTCTTTCTGCGCCAGCCACAAGATCGTGCAGCCGCAGGAAAGCTTTCATCGCGGATGCTTGAAACAGATTCGCTGCGAAGGGGTTGCTCGGCGAAACGCGTCGTCCCGAGACGCCAGCGATTCGACTGCTTATTAATCGATACCTCGAGATGGATTTTCGGGCGGAGCTTTTTCCTTTGGCAGAACGCGAGTTATTATTGAAGATGGCTGTCTCGTAAACGTCTGCCTTAGACTATGTACAGGGCGTCCCAGAACTGATGATGAACAAGCGAGAAGGGGATGATTCTATGTACTTGAAAAAATAGAAGAGAAATGTAGAATACATTTTTGATATCCTGCTTCGTTTTCGAGGAAATTGGCTTTGAACAGAACACCTTGTATACTCATACACGTGGCTTCAGATAACTGCCTTGGCGTAAAGATAAAATCAGTTATGTGACGTTACGTATGGGCAAAGTAATGAATACTGATTGTAGGTGCAAGTTTTTACTTTCGAAATTGAGAGTTGATAATATTTATATCTGTGATTATTTTGTTGTAACTTACTTTAGTTTAAGAAATAATAAAAACATAGAAATGTCTAAAAAGAAAAAGATACGTTTCACCACGCTTTTGTTGTTCTATAAAATTTGTCGCACTTGTTTGCACCATTGTGACTCAGTTAGAAAATATTCATTGCTATTTAAAATCGAAGTGGTGGCATCCAGTGCTGTCCGATGGTGTCTGATGCAGTATCCATCAGTTTGAATTATCTTTGCCCACATGTGACGTCGAATTTTCTCAATCAAATTTTTTATCTTTGCTTCACTTCGACTTCTAGATTTCTATATACAGGTCGCGTCTATAAATATGTATGATCTAAAGCAAGGTTGTTTAACTTTTTACCCGCCACTGCTGTTCGACCACCCACCATCTGTCAGACGGTTCTCTCACTAGCTAGCAGTTAGCCAGAGTAGAAGCAGGAGTTACGCCAAGTAGACATGCTGGGAGCCTTTCAACAATGCAGTCCTGCGACCTGCAAGTTAAGCTAGGTCTACACTACACGTTACACAACAAGATTACATAACGTTTTAATAAACAGGAAGAAGACATGTGTAACATTTTTCTTTTCTGTTTTCTAAAAAGTTATACCTATAACTTTGTTATATAACATGTCGTGTAGACTCAGCTTTAGACAGATCTAAGGGCCCAACCAGAGATAGTATAAAACCCTACTGTCCAATGATGTCCTGAAATAGAAAGGGAACTTTTCGAATGAGGTTGAGATTCTTAGCAGTCACTGGTTACTGTCGCAATCTCTACACCATTCGAAAAGTTTCCCTTCTATCTTGCGACTTCACCAAACAGAAGGTTTCCATACCATCCCTGTTCCCAATTAACCAATGCTGTGTGACCCTGCTTTTCACTTTTCGAGGAGCGTTTATGAGTTTCGCGTTGTCCATGCGTGTACGTACGAGCTGCCTGCGAGTAATAAAACTATTCGACATATAAAACGGATGAACGCTAGCTTATGACACGGATCAGCGACGAAACGAAAAAGAAGGGCTGCATAAAAATAAGCCGACGAATGGGTGCGAACTGAGGCCTACGTAAACGAGCGGAAATCTATAAAAAAAACGAAAAGGAAAATGTAAGGTGTGCGCTATAATAAAACACCGACGTGCTCGCAATTAACGCGACCCACTCATTCGCGCTGTTTTATTGCCCCTTATTGTTTTCATTTACTCGACCAAGTCCATCGTTTACTTTTATGTTTATTACCGGGCAAGGCTCGGTTACATGCTTCGCTGTGCGCTCGCGCTTCTTTTTTTTCTTTCTTTATTTTTTTGAAGCCCGAACACGCGTTCTTAATAAGGTAATTGTGCGGCGCTGAGCGGGCATGGGTGTTATCGGATTTGCACGCTGTTTAATTCGCTTTTGAAATTGTTTTCTGTTATTTTACTTGCAAGGCTTCTCTTTGGGTAATTTCTTGTTTGAATGTTGAGCGCGTCGACTAAGGGTGGAAATAATTATTCCGAAATGGTTTAGTTATCCTAGATGAGAGTATTTTAATTTGACTTTCCTGAGATAGCTATCGAAGTATACTTCTGTTTTTATATACTTGACGCTGATTTAATAGATTTACTTTCCTTTTATGTTATTGAGTCAGTAGTTTGAATAATTCTTTGGGCTAAAGTTATGATGCAAAGGATTATAAGAACACATTTCTTCTTTATTTGTTAGCTATCATTTTTAATAGGGAATAACCATAGTCAGAATTTGAAGGCAATCGAACATTTATTTAAGGACCAAGCTATTTAAAATGACTATTTTTATTCATTGGAACTTTCCTATAAAACTTTACCCCAAAATCACTCGAAATGACAATAAAATTTTATTACACATGAGAGTCTTTTACAGAGTGCAGTACTGTATGAAAAATTTTTAAGTATATAGATATTCTAAAAATGTTGGCTGCATTCTTCCATGAATTCCATTTAAAAAGAGAACATGTGCATCTTCAAAGTTTATCATATCTCATTTTACCTCCTCTTCCATTAGTTTTCCAAAATCCAGTGTCTATCATTTCAAGTATAGACGCGCACGAGCGTCAATTTTATCGATCTGACTAAAGGCCAATTACAGACTGAACAATCCTTCTTTTTCTACCGAATAGATAAAAAGGCAATCGATATATGAAATTCCATTAAGACTGTAATCAACCTTTAGTTAAACCGACGAAATTATCAGTCGTATGCGCCTAAGCTAAATTACAAACACATCAAGACGAATTTCACGGATTTCACCGTACCTACAGAACACGATTAAAACCAATTAAAGTATCACATTTCGTCCCAAGAAAATCTACAGCAGAAATTTCCATCGCGTTTATAGGCCACCGACGAAGCAATTCCACAATAGTGGTATCCCATCCGGTGTAGAAAGGTATTTGAAATTCTACAATGTGCACGTCGCCTCGAATCGGGCACCCGAACGAATTCTACGGATCGTTATCCTCCTGGATGGAAATGTAGGGCAAAGGGTGATTTACACATTCCTCGTCTAACCGTCATTAGCTCTATAATTAGCACTGTTAAAGGCAAGAGCCCGATGAAAGTATAACGCCCCCGGAGTCGGCGGGGATAGTAAGAATCCAATTGAAGTTATGAACTAAACGCATAATGAGCTTGGGAGGTAGCACTCCGAGACCCAAGTAAGTATTATTATATTATCATAAGCGGTTCTTCGACCCACGGGCTCCTCTGTCGTCCAGCCTCGGAGTCACCTCCGACCCCTCGACTAACTAATTTCATTCCGCAAGTCTTTAATTAGTATTCGTCGCGGAGCGTCCAAACTTTTTCACTAGAGGAGAGACCCAGCTCTCGCAGGCTCATCCAGACTCGGGCAGGGGACCGTTCAGCCCGTATTTGCATAGGCCAAATTCGCAGGGAACACTTTCTTGCCGGCCACCTCTGCTGGCTTAATATTCCACCCTTGGAATTCTTCTAAATATCGCATCAGGAAAAATGATTACTCGCTAATGAAATTTCGTCCTCGTGTGGGAGCGTACGCGTCACTGGGGTGCTGGCTGGGTTCGTCCCAACCACCGCCTTATTTATACATGCAAAGTCGAATTAACGTTAGACCTGCGAGGAGAATGAAGAGTAATTGCAAGAGTATCGCCGCTGCTCCTTGCGCAACACGTTTTATTTACTTTGACTCGGGTCGGATGCTACCGTTCTGGGTTTTTGGAGCTAACTGCTGCATGTAAACAGGTGTGAGGTAGTCTCCTAGAGTTGCGAGAGCGTTAGTATTTTTAGATCTTAAAGTGGATGATGAAGAGAGTATTTAAGACTTGGACTACTAAAGCAATTACGTGAGTGGTGTGGAGGTTTTTTGGAAAAGTTCATTTTGTAGTATCCATGTTTGTGGTATTTTTGGTGACTTTAACTGCAATATGTGAGGATTTTGTGAACCTATTTTTTCTTCTATTCTTTTTTGGAAATGTTTACACGAAATACTTAGATATAATAAAATACTGAAATAGTGAGTGTTAGAATGTAGAAAGGTGATTGCTTAGATTTTTTACTAGTTTATCAAAATACCTAAATTTAGAGATGGACAGGGAAAGCAAAGATGTAGTCAATGGAATTTTGCACATAGGGAATGAACCTGGAGGCAAATTTGTTTTGGCAAATGAATTCAGCGATGTTTAATATGTAGTTATTTACTTAAAGATATCAGTTACAAAATATTTGTCTGAACGTTATTTGTGTTTAGTTTGTGGTTATTTTAATAGCATATATTCAACGTATGTATACTATTACCTGGTATCCAAGTATGTGTTAAATCTAGTTTTTAAAATTTAGAAGAATTCACAAGCTTTTTGTGCTTTGTTACTTTGTCCTAACATTCAAAATTCTAATGACAAAAGATTTAGAGAAGGTGTAGTTATTATAGAAATTTTAGAAATCAAAGAAAGGAGTCAGAAAATCAGATGTAAGTGGAAGCATATCATTTAACTGGAAGCATATGAAATCTTACTGGCAATCTTTTGTGTCAATAGTTAATCTATATAATTTGATTTCGATTTTCAAACATTTCCATCTTTCTATAATAAAAATAACTCTCGTTGAAATAACTAATGCCGTAGTACTTGTTTAAAAAACTATTTTAGAACATTTTATAATACAAATATATCCTCTTAATTGCAAGTGAATAAATTACATGAAGAATGTTACTTTCACGAATTTATTGATGCGACATTGCTCCCATCTGTTTTCCTTATTGATCTAATTTCATCCTCTTCACTTTTCTTTCTCGTGAAACTCCATTTTTCACTTTTTCTAGTGACCCATCATAAGGCTCATTTACTCATTTATCAAACCTTATCTTTTACTTCAAAGACGAACAATTCTGACACGCCATATTTTCCATATAATAACTATATTAAAAATTTCACTTGTTCGCCAAGTCGTCAATAAATGAATTTCGAAATTCTTATGTGAAATTTAAAGAAGAATATCTGGGAAAATGATTATTGTAGTCTCATTTCTTAAATAGTTTCTAGGATTTCATTGAATAGCTGAATACATTAATAACTCATAGAAGCACCGTCAATCATTCACTATGTGTATTCACATTTGTCATGAAAATTTCTGTTGCATACCAAAATGCTATTCAAGGCAACCCTGAAAACTATTTTCCAAACTTTTTTCCTTGTTTAACGAATAAGACGAATTATCTTGAATAGCAACCTGCACCACAGAATGTATCCTCCATTCGAACATTATGTATTCAGATCGACTTCCCTCTCCTTAAGTCCGTTCTTCAGAAAAATGTGAAATACTTGGTGTACATACCATCAGACGTAATTTTGTATTGTCTGGTGAAGCGGCTGTTTCATTAAAACCGTTCACCTCGGCACTGGAGCGCGCTATTTGAGCCCATGCATTATATTGAGACTATTTACTGTCTCAAGAGTCCGCATTGTTACGGAGTAACGAGCACTAAGACGCCGACTTTTACAAATATATAGACTTGAATAAATAGTAAATTGCACGTGAACCGATTCTCGTCGAAGGTGAACGACTTTATAAAAATCCCAGAATTTTGAATAACACAATTAATTTCCGTGGAATTTATTTTCATTGATGTTTTACAATTGGCGTACACGTCAATGAAACGTGGACATTGTAAAAGTTATTTATATTTCATGAGATTTAGCTCGTGTCGTCTTTTTCAGTCTTCCACGGAATTATTGTTTTTGTAGAAATAGTAAACGGTTGATAAGGTGTCAAATATCTATAAATAATTCACAATTAAATATTAAGAGACAAAATCAAATTTAATTGAATGAAATAAGGTGAAATCAGAAGGTAGAATGAAAAGATTAGCGTAAAGAGATTCGTAAGTAGTACAGGTCGATAATATGTCAGACATCGATCGAGAAGGTGCTATTGTAGCATGTGCTAACTTAGTTTAATGTTATACTACTCAAAAGATTATATAAAAAATGTCTAGTAAAGTCTCGTAAAGTGAAATCTGGAAATTAATTTTGAAACAAATCACTAATCAGTGTCAGAAATCAAATTCAGACTTATATCAATTCATACCGTGATAGTTTTAAAGTGATCAAAAATCTGCTATAAATTACTGAAAAAATGAATTGAAGACAGATGATTCAAAAAACGTATGCAATATTCATTAGAAACAAGAATATTTATTATTAATTAATAAAATTAATAAAATAAAGAATATTAGAAACAAAATATTCATTTTCTTGACATATTCAAGAAAAGCAAAAGTTTCAAACGCAAGTTCGCCAACTATCGTTTTCCTTGATCAAATTATATGATGCAGTTCATACTTTCTCAAGACTTTCCTGTTCCCCTCGCTCCCTTTTCCAAGAGCACCCTGACTACTGCGACCAGGCCTTATCTTCCAATTCAAAACGCGATGCAACATAAATACCACTCCGTGGCTCATCTGCATACCACTGCGTAATAGGAAGACGCTGCAGCGACCACATTAGCCGTTGTATTATACATTCTTTAACAAATCTCGAATACGAAATTCCACGAGCGAATGAAACATGCATACAAGTGTGCTTGAAACGTTGCCACTGATACATGAACAGCTGTGAATTATTTTGAAAGTATCTGGAACTGTTTGAAGTTAATATAGGTACATTGTATTGTAGGTGCTTGTTTTACTGTACACTATACCCATACTTTCTAGAAATTTCTCAAAGCAGTAGAAAATTAGTTTTTCAAATTTAATCGTCACGCGTACAACTTTTCAAGAGTTTAAACATTTTTTAAGAATTCTTTCCCTTGCAGAATATGTTTAGTTTTCATTATTGTTCCAGTCTTAACTTTGTGGATGTTCAGTTTTCTCAGTTATCTTACAATGTGAAAGACGACCTTATTCTCAGTTACTGAGTTGAACTATAAAGTTTATCATTCATTACGACGTCTTTGATTAAACATATGAACGATATCATGAAACATTTAACAGTGGATGAAAAATTACTTATTCTCTCCTCGCTTAACTCTTCATTAGTTTATTTAAAAAGCACTTATTTCCTTCCAAAGAGAACCTCTTCCTCATTCTTAACTACTTCCATTTAAACTCAGCAGCTTTCTATTTTCCAATTCCTCAAACCTTACCCTTTCTTCCTTTAAAGCCTCAGCTACTTACACCCAAAAAGTCAATGTTCCAACCTTAAAATCTGAGCCCAAAGAGGAAGTTTTACAAATTTTCTCTTTAATCGAGAAGCACCAGCGTCTCGCGAATAAAAAATTATTCACGTTGCATTTGACGTTCGTTGACCGCTGCATGCGAAAGGAAACCAGAACGGAAACATGATGCACCATTCCAAAGAATTCTCGGCGACGATGTGGGCGTAGGGTGAGCAGGGTCGTTAGAACTGAAAAAGAAAGAGCAAAGAAGTTAGAGACAGCGCGGGTTGGGGCGAACCAGCATTTAATTTGAGAGAGTCCCGAAGTTCGTCAGCAACTGGGTCAATATTTTATAGCCGCGGCAATTAGATAATTTTGCGGCCAGGCAAAAATATGATTGCTAGCGTGTGAAAGAGACCAACCTGGCCTCGGGTTAATGTCGAAAGTTTGTATCGCCGTCGACTCTGAATCGTCCGTTAACCAAACCGCGCGACTGCTGTCGATTTCGCGTCGCTTCTCCCCAAAAGAATCACGGAGCTCTTTCATTTTCCGACTTTTAATCCCTGAAAAGAAACTTATTGCGGAGACATAAAGCCACGGCTCGTCGTGCTGTATTGAAAAGCTAGGGGGAGCGGGTGGAAACGACGAAGGGAGGGGAAACGAGACTTTCTTCGAAAAAACGAGACACGTCTAGAGGTACTTCCTTTGTTTTTAATGGCTTCAGTTCCGTTATTGGTATTTAGGTAGCCTTCTACGGCTTTATGCGGTGCTTGAGGCAGGAGGATTTTTAGTGGACAGTTGGTTAAACAGCGAAATGAATGTTTAACTTGCTAGCTGTGCTACTTACCTCTGAGACATTTTTTCAGAGAATCGAGTTTTTAATTATTTAAGGTATTACAGTTACAGCGATGCCTTGATATAAACTAGTTGGTGCACTCGTGTTCTTGGGGAACTTTTTCTTCGGTGTATTCTCGTCCTAAGCTTTGCGAAGATAAATTCAAATTGCTGCTGCATAAACTAATCTCGGGGACAAGTTAATTATGTTTTATGAGTTAGTTATACTTTATGGGATAGTTATGTCTTATATTAACTGATTCCTAGTCATAAGTTTATAGCAAGGCAAAACTATAGGAGTTATGTCCCGATTTTTGTTGAAGACGTACGTGGGTAACTGACACTAAAATGCACCTTCAGTAAATTAATGGTGGTGGTAGAAAATGAAGAGGGAATTAGGAGATTGGAATAAATTAAGTTCTAGTTATCTCTTAATGGTAACTGGGGAATACACTGGCTTAATCTATGAAACTGAACAATTCTTGTTAGATTCTTGAGGTTAAGTTATTCTATTTTGTGAAGAGCGTTCGTCTGTAGTTTCTATGGAGGGAAAGGTGATTTTGTTTTAGGTCCATATTTCATTCTCATTTTTCAGCTGATTTGAAAACCTTTTCTATCTGCTCGTTAGAAATTCAAAAATTATAATCCTCGAACAAGAGAAACAGATAAGACATTCCACGTTGATACTTCCTCAACACGAGCAGTTTCACCTTTTCAAGAATTCATACAGTATAAATATTCAAATTTTTGAAGACTCAACTTGACATATCTAAATTTTGATACATTTAAATCTTGGAATATCCAAATCTTGAAATTTCTACATTTTCAAATTTACCGAATTTGAAATTATTGAACATTAAAACTTTCCAGTACTGTCAGTTCTTATACTATTATTCTGTTTTATAGCTACATACATAAAATGTGTACAAGTTGGATAGTAAACGACAAGAATTATAATGACATAATGAAACTACTTAAGGGTTAATTTTAAATATCAGTGTAATATTACACATAATTATGATAAACAGTAAAAATTGTTGAACATTTTACCTCTTCAGTCAGCAATTACAGCCTGTTTTTCAAATGATTTTACCGCAGCAGAACAGGTGCTCGTTTGTAATGAATAATCATTCTGAGTACACTTATAGCGTGACAACTAATGGTTTCGTATCATCTTGTTACAAGACAACGTTTCTCTAATTGAACGGCAGCTACTTCAATTATACCAAGCAATTTTCGACAAAGAACGGATACACAGTACTGCGACAGACATTTTGATACATGGGAAACGATACACGATTAGAGTCTCGTTTACATATTACATATTCAAATGCGTTTAACGAATCGATATATCCACCGTGACGTTCACGATAACACGATAATAGAATACGTGATACCATCGATAATATTAAACGCGATTATGTCAATTATTGTTCAAATTAACTGAATTGCCATGGAAGTTGTTCTATGAAGAATTTCGCGATAACCTAAATACATACATAGTAAACTATACATGTTGAATATTTAGGACGACATTAATTGCTTTGTAGGCAACAGTACAGATATAGTGTATTTCTCTTCTTTGTTCTCTTCTTTAGACGTTGGTACGATATTTATTGAATAAACTGAACCATGCAAAATTCTATCTTTTTGAACTAATGTTAACAATGACTTTAATTTTGTGCACCTATAGTCTATACAATATGTAGTAGGTAGCTATGTACATAGGTTTAGCTTTTCATTAGAAATTTATTTTGAAGATACAGCTTCCTTTTTACAATTTTAATTAATTCACAGAAATTTTTTATTTTAGACATTTCGAGATTATACACATAATATATATATTATAAGTATATTTTCTATAAAATAATATATTTATTATTAACAGTACTTTATATTATTGTGTTCTTTGGAAGAACATTCTTTTATTTCAAAACTTACACCATTCTACTTGTCACGTGTACTTATACAGTAACTCAACCAAGAATATTCTCTTCCACCCTGATGCTTACGAAGAATTTGACTTTTTCATATAACAAATACGCTAATTTTTCATTCACACGATTTCCACGCTAAAAACACCCCAATTGTAAATCTTCACACTCCAGTTCAAGATAGACCCGAAAGCATTAGAATATAAGAACGCACTGTATATCACTTTTGTGGTTCGTAAATAACAACACATAATTAACGCGTCTTTCTTCCAGCGCCGCTGTTTATCACCTCTGCGAAATATCGCGTGGCCTGCGGCGTGTACTTAAACGAATGCCTAATAAAACCGAAGCCGTAAAGCAGCGGATACGGAATGTTCGAGGAAATTAACTCGAATTCGTGTAACCAATTTTCCTCCCGAACGGCGACGATGCGCAAGGTAATAACGCGTGAAGCATCTACGCGCGCTCTCGCGTCGATGGATTTGCAAGCGCGGACGTTAACGCAACGTTAACGCACCGGAAGACCAGTCCATCAAGGGTGACGTAGAACCGACGCGCTGGCATTGAATAACTGTGGCCAGTCCCTTCGACGGGGTTAAACGTCGTGGCCCTGCTGGAAATTGGCGGCATGCTTCTCGGCACTAAAGTGCGCAAGAGTTACTGCATAGAAGGGAGAATCGTGTAACCTTGCATAGGTTGCAACCTGCGCCGTCTGTGTGTAGTAGTCAATGGAGGCTCGTAGCAGACCTTTGGTTACGCGAGGAAACTCGTTTTCTTCTGGGTGGTGCTAAAAGCTGTACTCTCGTGATAACATTTCTGGGGATGGAGGATGGATACGTTCTTGTCCATAATTTTCTTGTAATTTCACTTGTAGGTACTACAGAGTTTGCAGAATTGTGAACATACGTCTGTGGCTGTAAAGCAGAATGAGCTAAGTCACATGTTCTTGTTTTTAATGTAAAGGTGTGGCTACTGAGGGAACAACGAGCAACATTTTTACTGTTTCATGTTTCTTCGTGTAATTTCTTCATGGTTCTGTTATTGGTGATATTGTCACCGCTTGTTTGCATTAGGAACAGTTTCCAATCGCGGTATAAATAAATTTTTCTTCAGTCTGTACATTTTGTAACCGCTGAAACGAACACGGTTTATACGTATATATGTGGACAATTTGTTGTAGGCAACAAATGTAGCCTACAAAATCCAAATGTTCCTTGGATTGTGTTGCTCCAGTGCGGATAAAAAGTTTCCTTACGTTGGAGAGTTGGTTGGAAACCTTTTGGAACATGTAGTAACAAGAAATGGCAAAATGTTTCTCGTTGTTGCCTCAGTGGAGCTGCACCTTTACATTAACGTTTACAATTTTCAGCTACCATACTGTTTTATGGACTTGTATCTTCTTGAACCCTTATTTCTAAATGAAAAAGTTCTTTTAATATTCTTTACTTTTGAAAATATAAATTCTTTATTCTAGATCTTAATTAAAGCCTCAACTTGAATTTTTTAAAAATGTGATATTGGTCGTTTTGTGTTATAATCACAGATGTATGAGGATAAAGTGTCTTATATTTGTGAACTCTGTCGAATTGTTGTATTGACTGTATGTCATTTTAGAAATTTTCATACAATCTCAATCCTTTTGCTTTCTAATTATTCAACGACTACAAAGTAGTCAAAGTATCACTTACTAGACGAAGTATCACTTTGACCATTTTAATAAAAATACACAGACCCGTTCTGTTTCTTCTTTTTTCTGTTTTCAGTCGCTTCAACTACTTGCTTATTAGTGATTGTGAATTGTTTTATACTATTCTGAACATTAACACGATTTGTTTTAAAACTTGACGAAATTATCCATATTCTCTTTCTGCAGGTTACCTTTTAGTAATGGCTTGATTTTGGAAATATTCCGATAGTTATTGAATATAGGGCAGTGAAAGAGTATGATATCTATTGTAATTGTTAAGTTGGAGTCAAAGCACATAGGAGTCGATTTCTTATATAAAATGTGTGAATGAGTGAGTTTTGTATGGCCTATTCTAATTCTGAATATAGATACTTGTCCTTTTCTAATTACTCTAGAATTAATTTGAAAGGTAGATTCAGGGAAGGTTCTAATATAAGGATTGACAGATGTAACAATTAAAACACACTCTATGCAATTCATAATAATCAGTACCTATAGCTCAACGATGTATCTATTTCATAAAAAAAAAGAAAACAGAAAAAGGAACAAAGTACTAAATTTAATACCTAAATTCTTCTCTACTTGGTGTATCCATTCATATATTATGAGCCACGTTGAGTAGCAAACACTAAAGGATCGGATAAACGTGAAACGTTACTTTGAAAGTACTTCCCCGATTTCAGTATAGCTCATCTTTCGTGTTTGCGCGAGCAGTTTTTTCTTTGGCGTACCTCTGTGTGTGAAGTAGTTCGTGTTTACGAGAATAACGCTTCTCTATCGGTTTGCAAGAATCAACACGATACCGATGCATCGAGCTTCTATTACAAGACAGTTGTCGACGCTTTTCTCACGGTCGAAGGTAGAACCGAGTTCGGACGGAATCCGAGAAGTTGTGGGACTACTTTGGAAAGTGCTCGAGCGCGTTTAATATTAAATTACGCACCGTTCTTGAACTTTCTCGCTAAATAGAAACTTTGAATATTTAGTAGCGGGAAGAATATTCGGTTATTATCTGCCCCACTCGATACTTGGACGTAAGACTTTTCCCAAATTATATTTTTGGCCGTAACAAAATGAATATTAATATTTCATTGCGTGCAGAATCTTCAGATTATGTAAAAATTGGGGAATTTTTTAAAATTAAGGACATATTGAAGGTAATTATTTAAATGTTTGATATAGAAGTGAATAGAGTTTCAACATTTTTTAACTTTCAATTTATAATTCATGATTTAAAGAATATTGTAGGTATCATTAATCGAATACTTTTTAGTATCACTTAACTTAAATACGGTCAATGTGCTCAATACCTTCATATAAATTATTTTATTATTTTTTAACGTCGTTTCCATTTTTATAGCTTTTTATATGTCTGGTTTCAATATTTCTGATATACCTATTCTATACAATATTAACTTCAATATTTTCGTTCTAAAGAGATATGATTGTCCAGAGTTAAACATTTTGAACGTTCAAGTGTCGTTTTCTCACAGAATCGAATCTCTCGGTCGCACCTTTTCACCCATCCACTCTAAGTTTGACACCTGTGTGATAGCCAGTAGTGGAAACTAAGTCAGCGCTTTTTTTACTACTCTAAGCTTTTTTACTGCCTCGAAGTAGGTCACAGTGTTTCCAGGAACATCGGTAACCATTCAACATCCCGTACATTTTAAAAGCTATACTCTGAGGTCTCGTATCTCGTGAACCAATTTAAACATCGACTTAAAACGTGTTTTCGAGCGAGCGCTGTAGTCCTTCCACGTTTATTTCTTTATTTCATGATCTTCCCTCCCCTATTTTCTACACAAATCACGATTTTATTGCTATAACTGATTTTGATCGGCTACATAGTTCTATCGTGTCGATTATAAAAGTTCCTCCGTGTTATAGACAGTGAAATATTTTATGAACATCTAACAGTCAATAAATTATTATTAATGTCAAAAGCATATCATACTTGCAAAATCCTGTTGATGAATGAATTGAAAACTGCAATTTTTCTGAATATTTATAGTGTACCTTCTTTCCATGCATATTAATAACAACAAATGCATAAAACATTAGGACCTTATTTAAAACATATTGAAATCAAACTCACTGCAAAAATGCATATGTCGAGTTAGTATATATAAATATTTATTGAAATGTTGAAAATGTAGGTTAAAATAAATTAATGCAAGTTAATTGTCCAAATATTATTTCGCCTGTTATTTTAGTTCTTTTAGTGAAAATCTTTTTACTTGTACAATATTTTTTAACGTAGTGAAATATATGTTTCAAAAAGCATTTTAGAAATAGAACATCGGTGCTTGATGAGTTATGCAATACCATCTTTTTTACCAAGAATAAAACAACTGTAGGTTACACGTCGAAAAGAAATGAAAACTTGAAAAGAAAGAATAGTAAAAGTTTAATATCGTGCACGACACATTCAAAACCGTACAACCTCGAGATGAATACCTTCTACATTTCTCTTACAATTGGAGCAGACTATTTATAAAGATCATAGACACCTGTAAAATCATGGACATCTCACATATTTGACAGTAAAAGACTTGAAGGAACATTAGTATTTACTATTTATAAGTCTGTTATACGTATAAAATATATGTATAAGGTACACATACAAAGTATTTCATAACATGTAGGACCCATTTCAAGAGTTGATTGTATGCCAAAAAATAATCTTAAAAAATCATATGAACACATGTCCTATCTCTCTTCGTTTATGAGATATAATGAATTTTATAAACAGTAAACTTCCTGTTTGGCCTCTCGTTAGATCGCAATAGTTAGGCAATTTTTACATCAACATTTTGTAAATAAATGGATTGCTCGTGGTGGTTCTATTGCATGGCCTGCTCGTTCTCTGGATTTCAATCCATTAGATTTTCATTTGTGGGGACATTCTAAATCAATTGTATACGCAACATCGATTGAAATTACTGAAACACTACGAAATGGAATAGAGCAAGGCTTCCAACAAATTCAAAAAACACAAGGAATGATAGAGAGAGTAATCACATCGATGACAGCACGAGTACAGACTTGCTTCAAATGCAAGGTGGTCATTTTGAAGATCTTCTGTAAGGATAATTAAATCAGAAAATTCATTATATCTCATAAACGAAGACAGATAGGACACGTATTCCCCTTGGTTCACTTCGATTCAGAGTGACAACCGAGGGTTAATAATACTCGTCTATTTCGAAAGCATTCTACGCATCTAATCCACAAAACACCGTCACACATTTAATCCCTTCCTACCCATCATTTCTGGCATGTTCTTCCAAACTACCATTAACAAATAAAACTCCAGCAAAGCGAATCCAGCCATCTAGCAACAAAATCCCTCGCAAACACAGAGACCCTGAAGCCCAGCGACAGCCACGGGTGAAGTACACCGTGAGTGGTTCAATTGACAACTCCCAGTCAAACCGAGAAAGGAAAAGCAAAAAAAGTCGCGTTTCACATCGCGTCCATCAACAAAGACTCTTCTACACCCTCAACGGTCAAAGCAACGATTCAATTAAACCCGTCCCATTGCCAGCTCGCTTCTTCACCCACGTCATACGTAATATCGCGAACCATAACGTGTCCCCTCTCGGCCATTGTTCCCGCGCGGCATCGAAAAGCGAGCCCGAAGGCGCGCGCAGGTTAAATCGCCAACGACCAGCGATAATTACTTTTACAATCGAACGGGGTTGAGTCAAGCGGTCCTTTCTGTCCTCCCTGACCCGCGGGGCCAGCACCTGGGGCAAGTGCACATCGGTGTGCTCGCATGTGCGCGAGACCAGCTGCCGCGGGTCGGATGAAACGTCAACAGACGGTAACAGGCTTCCAACAACAGACCGATGGCGCATTCCCCTTGAAGAGAACGACCACCTCGCCTCCACCCTCGCCCCCTCGAGCTGCCCCTTTGCCGCTCCTCTGAGCTCTGCTGCGCTCTGTTTCTCCGTGTCCCTTTATTCAGCTCCCCAGCAATCCCATCCTAGCTGGAGGGGGTCAGAGCGCCGAGGTTTCTGCTTGTTGCGCCGGCCACTCGGTTGTTCCGACGAGAGTTTTTGATTGGTTGCCTGTATCACAACAGCCCGCGGCCAGGCATACATCGAACCGTGCATGAATAGTAAATTGGTCGGAATTGCCGCGGAACAGGAGGTGTATATCCCTCAGGAAACGAGCCAGAGTCTGCGCGCGCCATCGCCTTTGCCACCGCGAGACGCACAAGTGCGCTGCGGGGGAATAAAGGATCTGGCACGCGTGTGTGGCGGAGGATAAAGGCCTTGCACGCGTGTACGAGCCGACGTGAATGCTCGCCAGGAGGGTGCGCGTAGACGCATAAACGACGCGAGCACGCTTGCGCGATGGAAGCATTAAACGCACTCTTTGCGAACTGCGAGGAAGCCCGTAGGCATTCTCCTCTCTTGTCGGGCACAGACGGCCAATGGAAATTGGCTTCGATAAACCGATGCAAAGTGGAATTAACCATTGAGCGCGTGATGTGGCGGATCTGCTCGCTCTGGGGCGCCGGTGAAATCTCGAACGACTGTAACTTGGGTGGGTGCGGACGGAATGCCTGATCAAAGTGGAGGCGTACTACTTGAGGCTCGGTTTGTCTTCTTGCTTCAGGGACTCGATATAAATTATTTATGAGGCCTGCGGTATTATTTGCTTGTGTTGCGTGGTCCATGTTTTCATATATTTTATGCAATTTGTTTGTTATTGTAAACGAAATGTAGTGAAATATGAACATAATTATAGCAACGGTTTATCTGATAGGTTCTAAAATTACCTGTATTGTTCAATTGATGTAATGCACACATTTTCCTTTCAATTTTTCTTCATTTGGAAATAGATTAGATAATTGTAAAGAAAGAATTCATTATATGCATGTAGTTAAACATTCATAGAAATATTTTAAATGCACAGCTGGAATTTTTGATTCTATACAATTTTTTAAATATTCATATTAAATAGTTTTTTACGTTAATAGGAAAGTTATAAAATATTGTAATCCAGTCGAATTAGTTCATATGTAATTTTATTTAAGTTGTTTATCACGTATTCAAGACACATACATTGCATTATTGTCCTTAGTACGCCCTGTTGCGATTCCCAAACATCCTTCGAATTTAAAAAATTGTTTTAAATGATTCAGAGACATCTTGCAATGCAATAAAAGAAATTTCAAGATTTCAATTTTTCTATTCAGAAATATTCTTTTTTCTAAAGCATTGTAGGAACAAATATCGTGCTCCTTTTTTGGAGTTTCACCTCATTTAGAAATTTCTTGGAATGCCATTTCATTCTAGGCAACATAGAATAAAATTTTTCACAGTTTCAATTATTCGGTACAATAATAACGAACAATAAATCTAGACTCTTGATTGAATGACAGTGAATTTAGCATTAAACCAATTAATTGAGATTCCACCGTATTCCTCTAATTTTAACATGCACCCAACATTTCCCAATCTACGAAGCAACCTTTCAAGATTCCTCTATCCAAGATGAGTATTTACCATTTTCAAGGTGCATGGATCTGACGCTACTTGACGGGCGCACACTCCCCTCGAGCTCCGTTTCCAAAGTAGCAATCTAACTTATCTCATTAAGATAATACAATAACGAAATGCAGTTGGCACTATCGACAGAAATTGTTAGCCGCAATTTGAATGAGTGACAAGAGGGGAACAAACCATTACCATGCGCGCGGGCGAGTGTGATCTCTTTAAACTATTCGAACGAGGAAGTTGCAATTCCTTCTACCC
Organism: Calliopsis andreniformis; assembly: GCF_051401765.1. NCBI lineage: Eukaryota > Metazoa > Arthropoda > Insecta > Hymenoptera > Andrenidae > Calliopsis > Calliopsis andreniformis. Next base: position 7,942,927 of record NC_135073.1, on the reverse strand, counting down.
CAGTATCTCTGGGTCAGTTTGACTTCCTGACTCGGTAATGCGGCGAGATGTAAAACTTTCGGACAGAATACGAAATCCGCGCGTGATTCGAATTAAGGGAGCGGAGGGGACCGCTCTCTTTCTTCGAGTTCGACGTAAAGCCACGGAGAGTCTAGGAAGGAAATGCGATGTTTCGAGGAGGAGTTGCGCGAGAGGACAGGCGTGGGCGACAGTACGCTTGCACCTTGTATCTCGGTGCTCCAAATTGAAGAAAATTGGGAACTTTGTTACTCGCGATTGACGCGGTTTGCGGCAACGGCGGGAAGAGGGTGAGCGTAACGGCACTTTAACCCTTTTGCGAAGTCGACTGGACGAAATAGTGCTCCACTCTTTTTCTTGTGATGTACTTTAAGATCTTTTTTTTTATTGTCATACGTGGTTTCTTGGTGTTTATTCTGACTCTTGATGGAAGACAAAAATATCTTGCCTTGGGGAATTTATTAGTAGGTAGTGGTAATAGGGGTGTTAGTTCACATAAACACATGACATATAGGTTCGATACTAACAATGATGCAAATTGAATTCTTTTCTAATTTTGTTACATTTTTTACATATTTTATTCTACTATAAATAATATAGTATTATAAATAGTACAAAATACAATTATAAGGGATTTTGTAAAATATAGTTTTTACGCTATGTAAAAGATATTTGCAGTAAGTACTAATTATTAAAATTTTAGGAAAAGTACTACTTCAATATTCCACTTACAATGACGAGCTACTTATATTACAATATTTTTAAATTAAAATTAATTAATAAGATCTCTTTAAACAAAAATACAAAAGCACCTAATTCATTAGCCTCTTACAGTAAAAGTACATATTATATAAAGAAATTCTATAGCTGTACAGCAGCTGTAGATATAATCTCTCTGAAATTCTTTAAGTAATCTTAATATTACTGAATTTAAAAGAAGCAGGGAAATGCAAATTAAAAAGCACGTTTATTTAGTCCTCTTTTTTCAACATTCCTGTTTTCTTGTACATTCTCTTTCGTGTATCGGGATACAAGAAATGCTAAGAACGATAAAAGACTTACTGGTCTTCAGATCGATAAACTATTAAAACAACAAGTACTCTCTACGAAGCTTAATACCCGTAAATTATCCTGGAAAAATAGTTTCTAAACGATTTTCAAATATTGCAAGTTACTTCGCATGCATGCCAGTTCTTAAACTTCCGCCGCTGTTTCTTTGCCTTCTACCGCGCATATATCGTCGATGTTCTTCTTTTTCTCTCCGTCTTCTTCTCCGCTTGTAAAAGTGGTAATTACACGTACAATAGACTTACTGAAAAAATAGCTCCTCGCAAAGTATCTCTCGCTTATCCTTATTACTATGGATATCGCAACTTAGAGTGGCGTTAACGATAAATAATGAAGAAAATATTTCACGAAGAGCAGAGGATAAGTTAATCCCACGATGGCAGACTACAGAGGAATGGTTAAAATATTTATTAACGAATTATGAATAGTTTGCATTCACCTATATTCTTTATTTGGAAATATTTGAGATGGAAACATTTTTGTTTTCATATAATTTCCATATACTTAAATCAATTATGTCATGTCAAATAAAAAATAAATACAAAAAACTGTATAATCTGATTTCCAATTAGATACAGATTAATCAGCCAAGAATTGATGATGAAAGAATAATGTTTTGTGTAATTGTAAAACACATGCTTCCAATATTACTTTATGTTTTAGATACAGGATTTAAGTACTATCTATTACTTGGAAAATGGGGTCAAAACGCATCTAGATTTATTAAACAAGAACTGAGTCTTTCATAACATGAATTATACCACTTTTTTATTGATCTATCGTTTTAGATAACCCCGTATAGTTGTCAAATGAAATTACAAAGTGTTCCTCGCGCATTCCCTATATCTCACCGATTCCCGACATCCTTCATCTCCATCCAACTATCGATTCCCATTCTTTCTACAACAGTAAACTATTTACCTCCTTTGAGGCAATTTCCTTGACCATAGAGATTAAAAATGGACGTAATATGATAGAAGCGTTCGTGCGCGTAACAGTTCGCTCCCTCAATAAATTTTTCTCTATTGGTTTATCGATCGAACTCGGACAGTCTCGGTATCCCGAAGTGATCAATTACGCTGTAAATTTTCGAGCAGTGCTACAAACTGGGCTAGAAGGCGAGGGGGGAAAGGAGACAGGGTTTGGTGACTTCTTTCAAAGACGGTGTTACTTCGAAGCCGAGACCTGTGCAGATGGAGCACACGGTCCCGTAGGTATTGTTGCGAGGAGCACTTGCTCTCGAGATGTATCTCACACACGAGACGATGTATCTTGACCATGTGTCTTTCCTCTACCAGCTTTTCCTGAACTATAGGTAAACAGTAGATCGTCGGAAGATCCATTCGTCCATTAAAACATCCAAACGTTGCTTTTTTCGTAGCGCAATTGAAGTCGTTCCCCCGTTGTTGCGACACAGTGAAACTTATCTCAAAGTACGGACTCCCGAGCCAGAGGTTAACTGAGATATAGTTAGGTCTTTTAGAGGCTTAATTCAGGTCATCTTGTGTTTCTTAAATAATGATCAAACTGTACAATCTTTATTTAGGGAGAATTTAATGAGAGTTAGGTGCTACTCAAATCAAATTTTATTATTGGTGAAAAAATCCAGCAGTAAAATTTGTTGCATGTTTAGTGTGATGCTCTTATTTGTATGATTATTGAAATTAAAAAAATTATTCGTTGTACATGAATAATTTATTTTACTCGTAATTATCATTTGAACATTCTTTGAAGCAGAAGTTATTCGAATAATAACTTCTCCCTCATGTAATTTCCAACTCGTGCTATAATATAAAACTTCAAATTTTATTTTCGAAATTATAATATGAAATTTCAAATTTCGATTTATGGGAAAAACTTTAAAATCGATTTGTAACCCATTATTTAGAACCTACCAACTCCAAGCCGTTAAATTTACAAAATAATGTAATATAAATATGAAAATCCATATTTTAATGAGTAATTCGAGTTCAACGTACTAACATATATTTAGTATATTAAATTAATTAATCATAACATGTAACATAATGCATGACAAAATTGTTTCTAAAAATCCCGCTTAACACAAAAGACACAAATCCAGTATTGTGGACAAACTTCATTACAAATAAGACTGTCGCAAAAATTTCAAGAGCATCCTTCAAAATTTTCATTCAACGCAAAGCTGTTCTTTGTTATTCATAACATATCCAACATTCCCTGATAAATCAGACCCATCGTACAGCTCTCCAAAATTGGATTCTCAGAAGCGAAGATCGATCGAGTTCACCAGAGGTACATCCGCCTGGTTCGATCCCAAAAACTTTGACGATTATACAAATCGCGCCGATAAACCTACTTCGTCCTCCCACAATTTCGCTGGCGGATTTCCGATGTAAATCGACGCTCGTTTGTCCCCCTGGCGACGTCCACCTCGATTCGACCGATCAAGATCATACATCACTCCGGAGGGCAACGATTGCGCTGGCTGACCCTGTATCTTTTTGCCCGGGAATAGACGGAGGAAATTATTATTGCAAATAGCCTTTGATATATCGCTGGTCTGGTCGGGGTTTGAGGCGGGGAAGTGGGGGGAGGCAGAAAAAGATAGCGCGACTTCCGGGGAAACAATGGCTGGCGATGAACTCCGCCAGTTGCCGCTGCTCGACTGTTGGAATTCATCGCAACCCCGTTCTAATTTGCCGCGATTACTCGACGGGAGTATTTACATATGCAAACCGGAGAGGAAGCGTCCCGCTGGAAAGTTTCGTTGTTTATCGGCATCAGCTCGAACAGCAATTAACAGGGGAAACGCTAATTGCTTTCATTGAATGCTCGAGCGACCGTGAGGAACAAGTAGGAATTCAATTGGCGTGCTTTGCCTGCGGAAGGTAGAGTAGCAACCAGGTGATAAGGGCCACAGGCTGAGCGAGCCCGTGAACTCTCCTGGTTCGTTTTATCTAAGAAAATTGACGCATATTTTTCTGTGTCAACTTTCTCATATCGCGCATACCTCCGTCGGTGGAAATGTCTCGGGCCATTCGGTGTACGTAAAATCGTCGCAATTTCGTGACCGTTTAATTGCGCGATAGGGAGGGGGTAAATGATGAGCTGACGAAGGAAACGACGCTCGTCGGAAGGTGCAACAAAGATGGATAAGTAAAGAGATAGCGGAGGGAAGAGTGTCTGCCACTCTGGAAGGTGGGCTGTTTGTGGTGGTGATTCGTGGGTAGTCGGCTGGGCCGGGAGAGTCACCGCCACGACGACTAACCCCATCCCTATGTCGTCGGTCGAGCAATCACAGCTATCAGCACCTTCGTATTAGAGGGAACCCCCCGCAATAATACGCTTTTCCCTCGCTCAACGTGTTCCTTCGTTTTTTTCTCTTTCTTCTTCTCTCTCTTACTTTAACTATTTCCCGGTGTCGTTTTCTCGGATAGATTACTTTCAGTGGATACGAGTGTATGAACTTGGTTGCCGTATGTTCCTGCGATTAGAGTGCTTTCAATTAACCGGGGAAAGTTTCGATTGCGACCTAGAATTGTTGGAATTGCTTTTGGATGGTGTTGGAGAGTTTAGTATCTGAAAAAGGTTTGACTGGTAGTCTGAAATTATCGAAAGCTTGATATTTAAGTAGACCGATAGAAAATTTGAAATATGAAATTATTTTTGTTTGGTTGTTTGAATAAGGAATATACAGTTTTTAAAATAATATAATGTAATTCTTCGAAAGTTTTTTGTTAATCTTTGTGTCTTCGGTACACTATCCACATACTATTTAGTGCATAATCATAAATGATACGAAAGCCAAATACAATTTCAGTAGTATCTCAAGAATAGAATCACACATCACAATTTAACCTAGAAAAAGAGTATCATAAGCATCATTAGATACAGACACACTGCAGCCATATCTTTAGCAATTGACTTATCATCCACAAACAAATAAGCTCATATTCCCATTCAGAAAATATTCTGAACTATCATCACAAATGCATCACTAGTCTAACTACCTAAATTAATAAAACGAGACCTATAATTAATCTAACGTATTTCTGACTGCACTTAATTAGCCAAATTAACAATGCACCTGCAGGCATCTCAGACACCTCAAATACACTCCCCATGTAGAGACGAAGTTCAGCAAGGAGTGAAAGAGGGACGAGCATGTAAAACTCTGGCGTATAATTAGCTGGACATACGAAATGAAATTCCTGAGGGTTGCGGCCGACTAGGAACACAGGGAACGACTTGATGGGAGGCCAGTTCGGTAGGAGATGCCGAACACGTTAGGATCGAGGACGAAAGGGTTACAGAGGAGGGTTACTAGCGGAAGGATAAATGATGAAGCCTGTAGGGGTTGGCCAGGATTCGCAGAGATGCGGATCGAAGGTAATATAGGCACATTCGCGAAAGGCGAGCGAAGGTGCAGAGAGAGGATTGGTTTTCCCGTTTCGATAAAGCGGCAGGAGGCCATTTCGTCGTCGAGTGCGGAACGCTGTTGAACACCCCCGTGGCTCTTCAAGCGTTCAGATCGGTTTCTCTTGCTCTATCCCCGATGCTCTATCTTCTTTCGCCAGCTGACCCCAGCAGCTTGCTCTCTTTCTTCCGTCTACGATGCTCTCTTTCGATGTCACGCTCGATGCTCCTCGTTTTACGCCTAACTCGCTAACACGGATGTTTGCTCCTCTGTTTTCCCCAAATACGATTACCGTGTTGCGTGTGTCGTATGTAGAGGTCTAGTATCCACCTACTTGCGTGCTTTTGGTGGTACAGTTATGTGTCGTTTTACGTACGCTGGATGGTGTGTTGATGTAGGATGAAAAGAAAGTGAATTAACTTTTGCTAATGTGTACTGCTCAGGAGCAGAGCACTGTTGCAAGGCTCACATTTTCAGGTTCTTATGTATTCGAATTTACGAAAAATATTAATAATGAAACGATTTAAGCTGTAGTTCTCTATCTTCTCTTTAATATTGCGTCTACAGTTTCTTAGACCTCGTTCGAAAGGAATGATTAGGACGAAATAAAGTATCGCTAGAATACAATCCACAGAAGCTTCAATTAAATCAACATTACCAAGAAGACTGGCCGCGAAGGTGGTTTTAAACGCCGCAGAGTGTGCATTACGTCTTCCTCTAGCGTGTTCCTTCAATTGCTTTACTTATCTCCATCGACTGTTATTTGTTACTTCTTAGTTCTTCCAACTAGGATAATTGTTGTTGTTGCCGGCCCAACTACAAGTACAGACCATTAAGCAAGATTTACTTTCTAGCTGCACTCAAACGTAGGGCCGTAAGACATCTGAGGATTTCTAATAGAGGTGTTTTCGTCCGGGGCAATCGATTACCCAACCTTAGAATCCGGAACTCAAGGAGACTCCGCAGGATCGAGTCTTGGCCTCCGTGCTTCTCGCTCCATTCTGCTCGGTTTTCAGCTCCGTTCTCCGGGGCGACGGGGCAAAGCCAAGATTTGTAGACGCGGCCTAAATTCGGGGCTTTCGCCCTTAATAGATTAGTGGCCCCGATAAAAGCGTCCAATACGTGTTTGAGCGCACTTAGACGCTCCCAAGATACTCCTTTTAACCGCAACCGATTCGAACTCGTTCGTCGAACATGTCTAGCGTCCGCAGCAAAATAACGATGACGAATTAGTCCTTTCACCTTCGTTGCAAAATGGTTGCAATCGACCTTCTTGGCAGGCACCTTCTTCGGTGAACTTACTGCTCTGTGTCTGCTCTCTTGATTTGGAGCAGTGAAGGGAAATACAGATCGTCCTGACATTTGTTGGTCTCTTTAAAGAGCGTGATTAGGAAAGTAAGTTGGAGAGAAAGATACTGTGGTACTAAGAACGAGTAGCCATGTCAGAGACTAAACGTTATCAAAGGTTAACAACTTTTACCTAATAAAGTAATTATTTTGCATATCCATATGCCAATTTGATGTACTTAATAGTGACAAACATGATGGAAATATCTTAACATATTTAGTGTCAAATTTTCTTTATATTCTTTGCATCTTTGGTTACAGAAATAGGTGCATATTACTAAATGCATATTGTCATACTAAGATGAAATTGTTTCATATTTAAATAATTCACTTATCATTTTGAGTGATTTACACTTTAAATAAACACCATAAATCTGAAATGTTGGTCACTAGAAAACATTATGGTGGTGAATATAGTAAAAAGTGCGATTTGGACAACTTTTGCTTATTGCTGTACTAATTGAATCTAGATACTTTTCTATGGTATACAGAGTATGTTTGGTAATACAAGCAAAAAAGGTCAAATTCTACATGAAAAATAAAGTCGAGAACATGGAACAGATTTTTTTAATATAGTGGGACGTTTGAGAAAAATTAACTTTGAATTTGTGCCAAGTACGTGTACACTGAAGTACAGTTCTAGATGCTTCAAGAGAAGTTAGAGTGAAGGAAATGCTTCTACTTTGCGGAAGGTAAAGTCACTAGTCAGACTACGAAGTACTCTTCCAGCATCTAAATCCAGCACAATTTTCTCGAAAATGAAGTACCATATTAAACAAATTCATCGCATATTTTCGACTTATATTTCCATATAGAATCATTGCCTTTCCGTTTCTACCTTTTCATGATTAATTCTATAAAATAAAAAATACAAGAAACTAAATATGTGATGATTAATATATTTCAAAATTCAGCTTAAAATATACGAAAAAGCAATATAATACAAAGCTAGTCAGTTTTGAAGCAACACATTAAAATCTATCAAAGCATTATTTACCAGCCATACACATTTTTAATATAGAACGACAGTAAAAAATATAAATATTAAGATAAATTTTTCAATTTTCTATAAAGCTGGGTCTACACCAGGGAACAGTATACCCAAACCCAAATCATTTATCACATGAGCGAAACAAGTTCCCAAGTTCGGAACATTAGCTCGTCAGAAAACGCATTCACTCTAACCAGTCTAACAATTCACCCCAAAACCGAACCACTATTGTAATTACAACGAAAAAGTCCCTGACAACAGCACCCCCAAATCGCCATCAACAGCGTCTGCTCGCCTCGAATTTATTCAAGAGGCTCGAATCGAGGGCGTAAAACGTGCGATCACGCAAGTTTACAATTCAATCGCCGCGGTTTTTATGCCTTGCGCATCAGCATCGATGCTAAAGTAGACGAAGGTTAAGGGTCGCCATAAATCCCTCTTTCAGCTCGGTGTACCGGCAAGCAGAAAATTCTCCCGCATTTCGGCTCGTATCTCCGTCGGGGAGCCGTATAACGACGGAGGCTCCCAGATACTATCGCGGGCGAGGAGGAAAAGACAGGTTACCCTGCTCTCCCGTAGACGATAATCACGGGTAGCTAGAGCGGCGAGTACGAAACAACAGTCATAAATAATCGTCGAATAACCCTTCCGCGTACGTTCGGATGCGACTCCGGGGATGTTTGGCGCGCGCACGTTTCAAGGCACGGCTTTCCCGTGGAACGAAACCGCCTATCCCAAGATTATGCAGAAACTTTAACGGCCACGGTTACTCAGCCTTCTTGGCAAAGTATGGCAGGCGTGGTTTAGCCTGCAGGTTTATTAGTCCTGATAATGTCCCTGCGGGTAACGCGCGTCCGTGTTTATTGTTGGAGTCGAGTACACACACGTGGATGAGCGGGCGTAGGGTGGAGGTGCGAGGGTGTGTGTATAGGCTTTGCGTTGATGCTCTGAAATAAAGCGATTTCCAAATTCCGCCAATTAAACGCCGAGTCCTCGTTTCGGGGATTAGTGAGCGTCGGTGACTGCGAACCGCGAAAATTACCAGTTGTACCTCAGACGCGAAGACACACTGCCGATTCGAAATTTAGATTAGTCGACGAGTGTTTCGGTTGCTCGGGTTTGGGGGATATTGATGTGGGTCAGTGGTGAGTGGCGTTCGAATGAACAGCTGAATAGGGATTCGTTTCAGTATTTTCGATAAGTTTTTCGAGGTTCGTGAGTTGACCCTGATATGTTCGGTTTGGAAATCTTCTTTGGAATAATTATAACTACCGGCATGTCGTTGTGAATACGACTGGTAAGCTTTTAGTGTGACATTAAGGAATCAGAAAAGTAGAGATTAAGAACAATTATTTCGTATTATTCTCAAAATTGAGTATTGTTGAAAGAAATAGGAACCATAATTGAGTTCAAGAGACTCCAGGAACGTAATAAGGATAATTAGATTACTAAGGAGTGGTGGGATTCATTTACAACGTATAGGTATTAGTTAAAATTTAGTTAAATTATACAAAAACAGTAAAATCAATATTAGCCAAATATTTCCTTTACATGAATTCTACATTTGGCATAGATGTATCCAGTATTTCCTATGAAAAGTTGTAAATTATGCTCTTTTACTGAAGTATCTAGCAAAGCAAACAGGAAAGTATCTAGCAACTATAAAAAGCAATTACAGAAAAAGTGAACCATAAAATAAATTATTTTTAATCACATCAAACTAGTTTCTTCTTAAAAAATCTTATTACGTTTTTCAATCGACTTAGTTTCTACAGCAATTTGATATAAATTCTTGTACAGCACACATTTCTTTATAGTAATTAATTGCTGTATTGTATGTGTAGTAATTACTTATATAATAACAGTTTTGAAGTTTTTCTCCACGTAATTGAACAGCATTTACGTCTTTAAATGGAGGGGATGGAGATTGTCTCATAAAAGGAAATTCCATTCTTGTCATGATATTTTATAACTGCATTGTAAAGCTGGTAATAAATTATACTCGATCTCATCGTGCGTTAATACGCGGCTATACTATCCATAAAAAGGCGTATCGTACTATTTATAGTATAATCTAAGGCGATAGGAGGAACTGGCCCGGAAATATTCAGTTTTTTGTCATTATGAGGGGATCCATTAAATTGTCGTTAGTGCCTGTGCAGCATAAGGACGCACAAAGTACAGTCACAATCGTAAGCGTGAAGGATAATAATAAGAAGAAAGGAACCCATTCAAAGACGAAAATCGCTTAATGTTGCGCATTTGTAGGAAAGGATCGAAAGTGTAACCTCTTCCTTATTTCCCGTGTGCTTCATTGTGTCACAAACTCGCGTTTCATTGAAGCTATTGTCATTGAAGGCGTTTCAAATTGTAATTGAAATGTCTTCGTTGGTAACTATTTCTTTACCCGGAAATAATGCAATGCTTTTATCGATACGTAATCCCAATTTATTACATATATTGCAAATTAAAATTATATTTAAAATGTTTGCATATTTGTTTAAAATTGGCCATTTGAAAAATTCCACTTTATAAGCATCTTTTGTCTTTAACAACAGTTTGATGAAAGAGGGATTGCAACTTACGTATCAAAATTTCAACTGGATAAAAGTTTCTATACTAAAAGGAGCACAAAAGATTTAAACTGCAATTTTTAGTTAAATTTGAGAACTCACAACTTCTTTTATGTTACAAGTTCCATTAAAATTCTATTCAAACAACAATCCATAAAACATTTAGAACGCTTTAATTTTTAAGACGCTTATTTAACAAAAGTATAACTTCTTTGAGAAAATAGATAAACTGGTAAGAGTTCAAAGCTGAATTAAATTACTTTCTATACTTCACCAGTTTGTTTTAATAGTATCAATGGTTCCACGTTGTTCTTATTCATTTGCTTATACAGTCAACCACAATATTAATGAAAAATAGTGTCAGAATTATTAATGAATTACCACTAAAGAAAATATGTTACAAAACTCAATCAAGTTCAGAGTTTAACAGACAACAATATTTGAGGATAATATTTACTATTTATATGTTAACACGTATTTGATAAAAGGTAGTATCGATTGTACTCTATAGGAAACGTCGCAGCACTTGGTCACATTATCGTACGTGTCGCTTTAACAAGGATATTTTGCAGGAAGGTGATACGGCAGGAGTTAAGGCCAGTAGCAAAGAAAAGAAAGAGAGAGAAAAAGAGAAAGAAAGAGAGAGGGAGTGAGAGCTTAGACGAAAGTGTGTAAGTGTACCAAAAATCAAAACAAGCTAGCTACGAACGTTATCTAATTTACTCTTTATTCAAAATATGTTTTCATACTTTTTTCTTACTTCTCTTACTTCTCTTTTTAATATTATTACTGGTACTTCTAACTTTTCCAATTACCTTTACATTATATTAATACTTATCTCTGTTGTATTTATTATATTATTATCATCATTATTATCATTATTATTATACATACTATCAACTTTCCATTTTCACCTCTTCGTACTTGTGTACGTCCTTGCGTGGAGAAAAATATCAGCAGCGTCGGCTTACATAGGATACAACGACAAGTGAACCGGAAGTAGAGACCAGGGTTCTGCGGGCCTTGGCATCGGCTGATACCGTTATCTGTCGATACAAAGTAATATATCTTATCGCTACTATTTTTCTCCCTGTACATACGGCTGTTCTCTCTTCCGTCCTTATTATTATTTCTTTTTCTTTGTCATGCTGAACTCATTCGTACTGTACGTAAGATTTTCTTGGTACAATTTTGGAAGTAGAGTCGAAAATACGAACTTTTCCATCGATTGAATGATTTAAAGTACTGCGTATATAGGGTGATTCTGATTTATAGGTCCATCGACAAGGGATGCTGAGAAACATTTTCTATTTAAATATGCACATGTTCCTGCCCCTATCATTCTTAAGCGACAAAGCTTTTGAACGTTAATGGGAATAGTTCACCTGTACTCGTGAGTTGTTATTAAAATTGAGTTTAATTATTGAGTAAACTTTGAATTTTCACCATACAACGAAAAATACAACGAATTTTCATTATAAAACAGGATGGAACATATATTTGATAAACAGAAAATGTTTCTTTTAATTCGTCCCCAACTCTGTGGATCTATAGTTATGAATCACCCTGTATAATATCTGTTCACTGCTAGTTTTTTCATCTACATTTCTATTTTTCATCATTGTTAATTTTCTCTTTGTCATGCTAAACTCATTTATACTATACATAAGGAATTTTGTATAAACTTTTGGAAGTAGAAGCTGCGGGTGTCGAGCTTTTAGTCCACAGTCCACGAGTACCATTCTCGATTAGTTTCTCCCTTATGTTGATATACTTCAAAAGAAATCATCTTTCTCTTATTATTCATTTGTTTCTCTCATTCTGTCTAAATCGTAGAGCAGTATACATAAAAGAAAGTGAATGTTATTAGAAATTCCCTCTTTCGAACGGTCGTCTTCCCACATTAGATCGGGTAGTGAACTTTGTTGCTACTTTACTCACCGTGTACATACTGTTCTTTCGTTTCTCTCCTTTGTCATGCTGGAATCATCCATATCTCACGAAGGCATTTTTACGTACACTAATGGCCGCAGAATTTTCTTCGTAGGTTAGTGACAGTATTTCAAAGTGGATAGAAGTATTTAGCAATTTCCATGACTATTTTTTCAGATATTTTTAATACTTCGTCACAATACGCGCACCGATATTGGCGAAGTTATATGATACCAGCGAACTGCCGTTTATTATTCGACTAGAACTGCTATCTTAAATCGGTACTCCCGTTTGATCGTCTTCTATCCGCGTAAATGCGTACACGTATGCTGTATACACACAACCACACACACACGACAAAGCATAGCGGTCGTTTAGCGAGACCGTTCGAGTCTCGTTGAAAGTAATTTTCTCTGTCGTAAAGTTTTATAATACAATATGTACACAGTGGCTTCAATATGCATGCCGGTCTATTTTCCCTTGTTTGAGAGATATTTGGATATGGGGGTATCCTAAATTATGCAACAGGACCGTAAGGAACGGTAAACGGATATCGATATAAAAGCGTGGGAGTCGAAAAGAGATGAGTTATGCAATGTTCAAGGCAAAAGGAAAAAAGAAAATAGCAAGGAATTTTCATCGAACTACTCCTCTTACGTTTCATATTTCTCTTCATTTGTTTTTCATGCTTCTGTTTATTTTTCTGGTTTTTTCTAGTTGGTTCGATTAAGAAGTTTAATAATCTTAATGGATATTTAGACAAGTTCTAGCATTGAAAACGAAAAAGAGTACTTTGTATAGTATTTAGCAATTTTAGTCACTTGCACTTTTATTTATATAGGAACACATTATTGCGTTAAGTGTTTGTATATGTCTTGTTTTTGACATTGAAGCTGCCAATAATAAACATATATCGATTTTTATTTTTTACTATGTTTAGACGTGCTATATTGACCACCTCGCAGATAACACACAACGTCTTGGGGACGTCTATTTTATGTCTATTTTATGCCTGAACGTCGTACGACATAATTTGGATGTCGTAAAAACATCTGACAGCGTACGTCTTAAAATTTAAATTTGTGTCCGTAAGAAATCTTAAAGACACACTACATGGATGCCCTAAAGACTTATAGTTTTGGATATTTTAAAGACGTCTATTTTTTGTCTAAACATCTTATAGACGTAATTTGAATGTATTTAAGACGTCTCATGAATATCTCTTAAGACATTCAAAAGATATACTGATTTGTAACTTTGAATGTATCAAAGACGTCTTTTGTACATTTTTAGGACTTTGCAGGATATCTTTAAGATGTTTTCAAGACATCTCTGTGTTTTTTATGGATTTGGGGAAGAAGAAAAAAGTAAATTATAGAATTGTACAAATTAATCGAGTATACGTATATCGTATTAAAAATCTTAGGAAGTCTCAAGAAATGTTATGTTCTGAATTTTAGTAAATTTTACGCAAAAATAACAAAATAGTCATATTTACTATTTTGATGATTCTAGTGTTAATATACCGTACAATAGCATTAACTTTGGAAATATTTAAAGAAAACACTACCATCTCTAAAAGCTAGACTAAAATAATTCATTAAACACAATTATTCTGTAGAATTATGTACAAAATACTTGCATAGTTACTGAGCATATTTATTTTCTATAAATTTTCATTAACTATAAATTGATATTCATATATTATCTATCTAATTTTCTCTACAGTTTGTCTTAGAAATCTTAACAACCTATAAACAGTAAAACATAACCCACATAGCGCAGAAGTGTTTTATAAACGTCTTAAGGACGTATTAAAAGACATTCATAAGGCGTCTTAAAGACGTTCTAACAAATATAGACGTCTTTAAGACATGCAAAAGCGTAAGTGTTTAAAATTTCTTATGGACGTAAATTTCTCAAATCTTTAAGACATACACTGTTTTTAAGGCGTCTAAATTATATCGTAAGACGTGCAGGCATAAAATAGACATAAAATAGATACCTTCAAGACATCGTGTACTATCTGAATATAGATCAAACTTTCTCCTTCCATTACCAATTCACCAACAATCAATTACAAAACTCTGAAAATTATAACTGAAATTTTGCCATGAAACGACAGTAAAACACTCCCTATAAAATTCAAATATCAACCACATCTCAGCAGTTACTTAAATCTGAAACAGTAGCGGCGTCCACCATTTAAGCGCTAAACGTTTCACTCTATAAATCCCAGCCCCTTTGAAAGGCTACCAAGGAGAATCCTCCAAGAGGACTCGCGGAAACTGATTTACGTCTTACATTCTCTCACCTTTGTGCCCGCTCCTTAAATTCGTCTACGCCGGGCATAAAGACACTATCCGCCTCGAAATAATCGTATCCCGTGAGCGTCATTGTCGTCATGAAATAGGGCTGTTGCCACGGACAATGACTGAAGCGCTCCTCCGGTTCCACGAAAACGGATAACAATTACGCGGGTACAACAATTGCCAAGCGCTCGGTTGGTCGCGCGCGCGCTCACCCGCGGACCCTGCGAAGCGTTCCTAGAAGCTTGGGTAGAGGGTGAGAGGCGGGCAGGCAATTTTTATCCTTTCATCCCGGTCGATGTGGCGGTTTAACGGGCCAGCAAGGAAAGTTATAAATACGGCACCAGCATCGGGGAACTAATTATTCAAATATCCGTGGATACTTGGGAGAGCGAAGAAGGAAGACAGAGGGAGACAGAGCCGATGTCCACTTAGGGCTGCCAGCATGAATTTACTCCGGGGAAATATTGGCGCGCCGCGGGGGTGGTCAGTGCCAACGAAACTTCAAGTATCTACGTTATTTAAGGGGGTACGAGATACGTACATTCGAGTTCCATCGTCGACCACTAGAGATTCCATTCGCCATAAAATGGAGAAAAGTGGAAACTTCCTTGCCTGGCGTAAGGGAGAGCAAGAGGAGATATTGCGAAAGTCCAACATCGTTGCCTCCTTCCTTTCCAATCCTCTCTCTCCCTCGCGCTGCTTGCCACCCTTTTCTCCTCTCCCCCTCGCCAACCCCCTCCGCCTTTCTCCACTATTATTTTTTCCCTTTCCTTCTCCATCCTGACCCGTCGTTTCCCTTTTTGTTTGACCTCGAAACTCCGCCGCGCCGCGAACGGGACGTCGCGCGCGCGGTCAAGGGAAAATGTTGAGTTCACCACTCGGAATTTCTTGTTGATCTTTCATCTCCGCGCGTGCACCCGCGACAAGTTATCGGGGATTCGTCTGGGAGTAAAAAGTTTCTGGATCCGTGGGGTAAATCTAGTTAACTGATCGTCGAGTTGGTCGACTGGGGTAGGAGGGGGATGTTAACTGGACGGTGAGTTGGTGAAAGGCTAACAGTTGAACCTTGTAGAATTATTGATATATTCAGTAGAGCTTGGAGTTACATAAATCGAGTAAAAGTACTGTTATTGTGCATTGTCTTTGAAACTTCGGCGAGATGAAAGTGAGGAGCTTGGTTATGAATTGGTTTTAAGAACGTTTTGTCTTACTATGAGCTAGCTGAGGGGTCATAAGACACTTCATAATGAAAAATGAATTAACTCGGTATCACAGTGCAACTTGAAACGTTAGAAAAAAGTGAATAATCATCTTAGTAATAATCTTAAGTGAAAATAAGAAAACTTGTATCTAAAGCTTATTAAATCTGCAGAATATTTTGCACTTTCTTATTTGCTTCATTGCACCAAGAAAAATATTAATCTTTTTTTAGAGATCTTAATATTCGCCTGCATATGGGTTAATTTACATGAAATTTAGGAATAGGATAAAGATGCAGATATTAAAAAAATCTAGTTTTATTAAAAACTAGGCAACTACTATATATACACAACTAAAGCTTCTTTGAAGGAAATGCAAGGAGCATGATTAAACTCTACTTTTGAAACAGCCCATATGCATTATAAATTGAAGGGTTTCAGAGCGAATCTCATGTACATGCAAATGATATAAATGAAGTTTCATTGAGGCACCGATAGACATTGGCATCGATCGACCACGTATAAGTTCGATTTTGGCCGCGTTCGTGTGTAATCAGCTACCTAATGAGCCGAATGTGTCGAGGGGACAGGCTCTTTCCGTAATGGCGAGCTTTATGCAACGAGCATGTCCAAGCCACCACCCATAAATCACGGAATACCTTCTGTGCGACACCATCGAATCGAAAGGTTCGGTAAATATAGACCTAGATAGATTTCCTTAAGCGAGATATATCCGCCTTTGATACTTGGCCGTGCACGCGCGAAATATAGGTCACTTATTGAAAGGTGATAGTGAAGAGGAAATGACGCAGGAAATTTTGACGTTATGAGGTGTCACTTACCTTCGCCATTGAATTTTCATGACTATTTTCGAAGGTATGCTCACGAAAATCGAGATACGAGGCGAGAACGATATTAACAGGGCTTTCGACCGCCTTCTACATCTTTTTCAAACACTAGTTGAGCAAGGGAAATTCGAATATCTTCTCACGTGTTCGTGATTCTTTTTTATCATTTTTAATGAAATTTGATGATTTTTAGAATTGTATCGATTTATTGTTAAAAGTTCTATTTGAAAATCTCTTTAAATTTGAGATGTCCATATAGGATTCAGTAATTTTATCGATATGTCTGACTTATTGTTTAGTCATTCTACTTGCGCGCTGCTACCTCATATTCCAGTAGTATATCTCGAGGATTATTGTGAATCCTTTTAATCTATATTGTGAACCAAGCTTCCAAATGTTACTTCTAAGAAGAAAATGATGTTATATTTGAATTAAAAATTCTTTAAGATGGTATTTTTTTAATCAGATGAATACATGCAAAAATTTACAAAATCGAGAAAGATATAATATACATTTGAAATACAATTCTAAGACAGTAATTTTCAGCACAATAAGAAGTATAAATAAATAAAAATAATAGGAAATAAAAAATGTGTCAAACATGTTCCACCATAATTTGAAAATAAATATAAAAATATGAAAGAGTTTATTACTAAGCTCTACTTTAAAAGTAGTCGTACTACAATAATATTTATGAATGCATCTTTTGGCATAATGAATCAAAATTGAAGCATGATTATACTAAATTACGTTTTTCTAAAACTATAAATTATTAGACTTGGTACCATTGTTATTTCTTAAGAGTTGTACTGAAAAATTTTCTCATTACAAGATTGATTATCGAGTGCACGTTTTCTT
Source organism: Calliopsis andreniformis (assembly GCF_051401765.1). Lineage (NCBI taxonomy): Eukaryota > Metazoa > Arthropoda > Insecta > Hymenoptera > Andrenidae > Calliopsis > Calliopsis andreniformis. Next base: position 7,925,382 of record NC_135073.1, on the reverse strand, counting down.
TCTTTATATATAACTTAGATCCGATAATTTGATTATGAAAAATGCACGTCACATTTTGACAGACAACTGATTACGATTCATTCAGAAGACAATAAATTTTTAGCATGCATGAGCGACGATAAAATTTTTTATCGCATACTCATACCGCTCCTATCTGAAGGAGTCTCAGGTGAACGAATCTCATCTTCGTGATCTTTTCTTTTAGAGCTGATTTTCATTCAGGGAATCTCGCTAGTATGAAACCCTCGTGATAGTACGGATCTATAGTAACCCCTCAATTTTTCAGCAAAGTACACCCGATGTAACCCCTTTAAAGCTTTCCTAGCAATTTTTCGTACAAATCATTTCATATGAATACCAATTTTTCATGCATCGACGCTCCTTGACACGATAACAAGTCGCAAAAATCAATTGCCTTATCTTCCTGTCGATTTGAAAAATTTGATGTAATGATGGAACGATATGACCTCCTATTTGATCGACAGTTTTCGTAGAAGATACATAAAAAATTATATCTCGTGCAATTTGAGGGGAATTCCACCTATAAATCTGTATGACAGATTAGTTCAAAAGCAGAAGTAAGAATTTTATTTAAAAATCAGTAATTATTTTATGCAAAAAGTCCACAAACGTGTAGCAAATGAATGTTATCTCGGTAAATAATTCTTAAAATATTTTCTCTTCACAGTTTGAATATTTTTCAAAATAATAAATATTAACCAATTTACGTGGATTTTGACATTCACGAAATTACAGATAAAAATTTGTAGAACCTTTTAAATCATTGTAAAAGCACAACGAGGAGCAATCATGAAATATCGAACGGCGATTCCTTATCAAAAAGAATTATGGGACACGTATTCTTTTTAACTGCGGCAACTCGAGTTTAAAAGGTGAAACTACGTTTCAAACTTTCACCCACCGATGCTATCTAGGAAACTATTGGAGATACAGAAGTTTCTTACACAAATGCTTTCTACTTTTCGCGTAAATTAAGGTGGTGCAAGGGCTAGTAAATAAATTTAACACAAGAATCAGAAAGCCCAGCACACTTCTCGCAAACTTTTTATCAATCCTTAATAACGAATAAAAATTGCTATTGATAAAAATTGATCCGTAACTTCCGAACGAAGTTCACCCTCCCATTTTACAAATATTTTCCACCGTAACACAGTCTAAAAAAACTTCGTTACAAAAAATCCAATCATATCCAACCAGCAACGAAACGTTTCCTTAATTTCTATTGCATTAAATTTCTCACATTAAAACCAATTCCCATTCCACACCTCACGTCGGCTCCTATCTCCCTCGGCTTACCGTTTTAATGAATAATCCTGCGCCTAAATGAGGCAAACAACGAAACGGAAAATCGGCCGTTAATTCCCGGCGTCCGCGAAACAAATGACGCTTTGACATTCACTGTTCACCTCCCCCCTCCTCGCGCATCGATCCGTCGAACGCAGCAAACCACGGTGCCTCGTAAAAAGGAAATAATAATTTCATGGACGCGCGTAGGGAGCGAAAAATCGATATTATGGTGCCCTACGTAAGCGTTTCAGCGGGAAGAAAAATTTTTTTTTTTTCTTTCGAGCGAACCGATAACGCAAACAGGAGCAGGAGGAATTGGCGGTTGTGGAGGGGACGACATTCCAAGAATGCTAAGAGTAACGTTCCAGGTGGGAGTGGTGGATAGGGGGGGGAGAGGAGGGGCAGCAATAAAGAGATAATGCCGAGCTTTCAGAAACGAGGAGAACGTTCCCCTTGGTAAGTTCTTAACGGGACGTTTCGACGTCCTGAGAACTTTCTATCCTCGAACGAGGCAATTACAGACTGTGGTTTACCGGTCGCGTTTACACCCATAGCCCGCCAGCTTGGTGTAGCCTGATCCCCCGCCTGGTCTCGAACTTAGACCACCATGGCTGAACCTCCTCGTCACCGACGTTCGATATCTCGAACGGCTCTAGTCGGCTGCACCCAGGTTCCGCGTCGTCAAACCTGTGACCCCCTTTCCCTGACGTCGCCGAAGCTAACGTGGAAACGGGGGCGGCGGGGGGAGCTGTCGCGTTTAAACGGCTGGGTGTACGGTATTGTCTCGCTATAAACTCGTCGCTATTTTCACCGTTCCCTTGGAATTATTCAGAGCGAATGGCTTTTGTCTTTGACGGAGCAAGCGTGAGTTCCTGCTGAGCGACTGGGCTCTGGAATTGGGGTTCTTAATCGCTGTGAGCTTGTCAGGGTTATCCAATCAATCCAGTGAGATTATACCGACAAATTTTGTAATCGGGGAAATGGCTTGTTGGGGATTTATGGTTTTATTAATCTCTTTCTGTGGGTAACGATAGTTTCGATAGTGCGACGGATTTTTCGTGTTGGGGATGTCTGGCGAGAGGTATCTGTTGAGTTGATCCTCCAGGGAGTTTCGGTGGCAGTTCGGGGGAATAAATCTAGGGGTCGAACCGATGTGTTCGGTGGAATAGTTTATAGCAATGAGTAGCTTTTTTGGGGAAAGATTTTTGTAGAATATTTGGATGGTTATGTTGGGTGAGCCTGAAGAGTTGTTTTGTAAATAAGTTTAGAATGTATGGTATTGTCAAGTGTTTCAATTGTTAGATTTTTAGAATCTAGGACTTTTAATCGTTTTGTAGGAGAATTGAACGTTTGTGCAAAATATTCGATGTTGTTCCAAATTGTTTCTTCTGAAGTTGACCAGAATTTTAAGAACGAGACATCTTTGTGAATAATGCTATTGAAAGCAATTTTAAATATTTTGGATTCACAATCTAATATAATTAAATAAAATTATAGCATTTGGAAGTTTTCAAATATTTTGCAAATCTTTAAGTCTTTTGAATATTTCGAATGTGCTTACTTTATAAAAGTTGTAGACAAAAAGGTGGTAATATGGAACTCTGTCAGTAAATTAAACTCCAATTTTGATTAATAACAGAACTAATGAGTGGACAAGTTGATGATTAAAAGTAAAGTTAAATTCTCCAATTAAGTATTTTTACATTCACTTTGAATACTTAGGTGTCAAAGAGGAACAAATGAGGATTAGATTACTTGAGTATTTAAGTTAATTAGTTCATTAGTGTTGCATAATTACCTAAAAACAAAAGAAGGTTCCATATTACCATCTTCCCTTCTATTAATTACAAAATTATCGATGATTCTTATTACCGATTGAATTGTTTGAAGCTAACAATACCTAACCATTGTGCAAATTTCTCTTTTTCCTCGCCAACTAATTCTGCTTCAGAATATGATTTTTACCTATACTTATTACATTAAAAAAAGAATAAAATCGATAAGAAAATTGTTAGAAGAAAGTATAACCATCCCATTAATCATTTTACACTGTTCTACAAATTTTTAAGATTTCATGATTGAATTACGTAGAGCGCTTATAGTCTGCCACATAATTTATCTGCACTTTTACGATCGAACTCCGTAGCACAGCGAAGTTGCACCTCATCAATTTTGGAACTACGTAGACTTTAAGTGTAACTTTGACGTAAATTCACCAAGCTAACCAAATTTACAAGAAACTTTATATTACGTATTTGGCACGGTATTAAGCACTTTATTAATGCACTCACATCGAAAGAAGGTAGCTTCGTTCAAATATTGAATTGTTTATCCATTAATTTCAAGCACCTTTAAATAGTCTCAATTGTTAAATATTCATTCAATATTCTAGAAGTTACATTAAGTACGAGATTGTAGCATCTCTAAAAAATATATAAATACTGCTATATAAATTAATCCCAAAGTATACTTTTGACGGTATAAAACAAAACACGAATGTAACGAAAACCTATTGATAAGTTTTGTAATTATGAATGTCATAGAATGAACGATATGTAATTATAAAATTGCGTCAATATGATAATAGTGTAAAATAATAGACTTAGGATTTTTATAATTCGCAAATATCAGACACAGACTATTCTCCACTAATCTATTCTCTATTTTCTTTTTGCAGCAAATGCGAAACCATTAACATTCGACGAAGTGTACAATCAAAGTAGTCCAACAAACTGCACAGTTTACTGCGGTGGATTAACCAATGGTCTAACAGAGGAACTAGTGCAGAAAACCTTTTCACCTTTTGGATCCATCCAAGAGATTCGTGTATTCAAGGACAAAGGTTATGCTTTTATCAGGTGAGTGATTTTCCTCTTGTATACAAATTAAAACTGACCACTTAAATAATTATGACAAGAACACCTTAAAACATACAGCAATCCTCTAAGAAAGATATATCTTAATCAAGAAAAAATGGAATTTAGGAAGCATACGTAAGCTTCTTAAAAATCTTACTCCCTTAACTTTACCATATCTCAAAATTTGACAAACTTTAATTATTCAGTTTTACCTTTTTCATTTACTTTACCCTTATCTTTACCTCTACCTCAACCATCTTCACTCCCAGAACACGCTAACAAACTTCAATCATTCTGTAACACCCTGCACACATCTGTCTCTCAACAAACATCCTTAAAAGTTCAACAATTATTCCAAAGAAAGTGCTGGTACCTGAAACGCGCCAGGCACAGCGGTAAGACACTAGCTGGTTCTTCCTGAACTTATTAATCCGAAAAGTTTGCTCGAACGAGCCGTGTCTTCCGTCGATCTCTCGATCCTTAATATCCCCGAAGACCGTGGAGGGCATTGTTGTTGAAATGTCGCGATGATATACGTCACGTGTAATATCTCTTCGGTATGTCAGCGAGACAGGAAGTCCCCAAGGTGAAAGACGGCGGTTGAAGGGAGTGCCGCGGTCGGAGATCATCTCGCGAGCAGAGGCAGAGCAAAACGGAAGTTAAGGCTGCCCGATAGAAAAAGTTCTGCCACGTACACAGAGTTCGAGAAAGTGAATTCCTTGTACTTAAACTAGACTTCCGACGGACAGGAACTTTTAAGACTTCTCAGTCTAATTGGTGGATGTATTAAGGACATCTTAGCTCGGGGAGTCCCAAGTGGCGCGAAAAACTATCTGCGCGAGTTATTTGATTTTAAAAAGTGCTTTCACGGGATGCCTGGCAGTGGACATTCATACTGCGAGATGATTCTTTGTAGTTTTAAAGATGTACAGTACTTTTATAGTGTAGAGATACGGTAGAGTGGTTTCATGAGGCTCGGTAGCTAGAGCAAGATTATAATGTATGAGGAACTTATATCGAAACTTGAAGTATCAAAAGTGAATGTTAATATTGAGAAAGGGTGAATAGTAAAAGACTTCTAATAAGAAGTATTGTATTTGTTATCATTATTATTATTATTTTGTAATTTCAGTTGCTTTAAATGCTGCAGAGACTATTATAGGCGTGGTATTATATTTTTCTTGTCTATTTATTGAATTTTCATAACGGTTCAATTTCTTCTATCAACAGAAATGCTTAAACAGTATATTAATCCACATTTTCCAGTCGTTAGCTTAACATTCTAATAATCGCTATTTCCAATCTTGCTCTTCCGACCAGAATGTCACAGTCCACTAAAACTTGTTCATTTCAAAAAATTCCGCGGATACTGTCATCCGCGTATTAAATTTTTCCAGTGAAAATCGATTTGACATTTCAGCATAGAATAATAGAGTAGTCGAATAACGATAGCACGAAGAGTGAACGTGTCATCATATTAACAGAAGCAAAGAGAGGAAATCACTCGTGATAGATTTGAAAGGCCTCGGTTTAAGATACGAAAGAGCTTCTGTTTGATGAATTTCGATTGGCAAAAGCCGAAATTCGGCCAGCAAATGGAAAAGGTCGGCCATGAAATTCCTCGAAAGTACTGACAACATCATGATGTCCTTACCGAACTTTTGGCATCTGATGAGGGTGCATCGGTGCTTTCGAAATTGATGGCTGATTTCGGAATGCAGGCCAAAATCACTTGCATATTCAATCGATATTCTCTTATGTCAGATATTCTCTTATGCACGATCGGGAGGAAAATAACCATGACTCTGCGATTTCGGTGCCACACACTGTTACCCGAGGACCTATCTCGTTTGCCATGGGGCAAATTGCGAATATTACAATAAAAGGCTGCTATCCAGCGTTTCACGTGTCATTAGCTCTGCTTCTCCATTCGACCCGTATCACACTAACAAAAATCATTCGGTCGCAATCAAAATAATTGCATTGAGCTTTCGCATTCTACGGAATCTACAGAAAAGCTGAACTGTTCGAACTAAAATGGAATTGTTGGATTCATCTGATATTATTTTTTCTACAAGTATTTTGGGTTACAAATTCATTCAAAATAACGACCGAACCTTCTGTTATTTTGAGGAAGTGAAAAGGAAAAATTACGAGGAAAAATAATTGGTTGCCTTTTGTTTCTACCTGTAGAATTATTTTCTAACAGACTTTCATGAAATATTAAAGTTAACAATCAGTTTATTTATTAATTTATTGTTGGATTAGTTAAAATTTTTGTAGTCAATTTTCTTGCGTGAGTTTGACACTATGGTAAGTCTTAGTCTTGCATATATATGAAACATTATAAGCATTTCGAAAAGGCAATATCGAGACAAATTTTGTCTCGAAAACAGTGCCTTATGCACCAGTAAACACAGGTACCATGAATTACGGACAACGCTGCGTATCTTCGTTTTATATTTAACATTTCTGGTTATGATCATTTCGCATAATAATTCGCTGCAAACAAATTTTTATATTTCTCAAGGAAATATCTTCTTATCACACAAACGGTTTCACACAAATGGTTTCACGTAATTTTTCTTTCCGCATGGTTTCGGAAGCAATAATATGTATAGAAACCCGTATACTGTTTTACGATCACAGTCTGGAGCGTTTATGAAACTCGTACGCTTTATCACTTTGCACCCATTTTGAAGCTCGTATCGCCATCTCCTTCAACGTCTTAGTTGATTACAGTATTTATAGAGCAGAAAACTACAAGACTAAGGATAAAATTATGAAATATGTCTGCTTTGTAGAATTATTTTGTTACTTATATCAACAAAGTACGACAGTCAGATTCTTTTTCTAATATCTATAGAATCAGAACTTAAAACAATATTCTTGTAAAATTATAGGATACGTTCACAAAACTCTTCCAACGTAAATTACAAATAATTTCGATAATAACAGGAAAATGATTTAATGCAAGTAACACGTAACTATGTTTTACACCAATTATTCAATATTATATATTTAATAAATAATTTTCTCCTAAACTCATAAAGAGCTTTTGTCTGTTATGTCTGTTCCGTCACTCTCGTAGTACATGTGCGACCTACGCAAGCAATACCCAACATGAAGCACCAAATTCACTTCAAAACGACGCCGTTCTTCTAATTCCTCCCGTAACCCAGGGAACACGTTTCCAATAACCCGTTAAAATTTCAAATCAAAAGCTTTATTAGTCCCAGAGATATCGGCAGCAGGAACTCGCGGAAAGTAGTTTCCAGAAAAATGGCTTTAAAGTTTCGATAGCGACCCCATATACTCCCAAAGCAGGTAATCAACCATTTCTAACTTCGACAGTTCTCCAAATTTCGCGCCGAAATTTGACTGGCTTATATTCAACGCCATAAACGTAAAAAAAAAAAAAGAATTCGATTTCTCCTGGCCATTTCAAACACTTCCTCTCGCCCATTCTCGACGAAAGTATCTATCAGCAGTCCTTAAAGGCGGGTTCCCTTGACCCATCTCGCAGCGAATCAAGGAGCAGCGCGGAAGGGTAGGTTCGAAACGAGCAATGGGCCACGGAAGAAAGAGGCGGGATAAGGAGACGAAAAACTCTTTTCTCTATCCCCGTCATCCGGTTCCTTCGACCTGGCCGACGCTTCTCGCGCGCATTCTACGCTATTCAGCATCGTTCTTCTTTCTTCCGGCCTCGACCGACCCACTCCCTCAGTCCACCCCTGTCAGTATCTCTTCCCGTGTCTGCTGCAGTTCCACCACCCGTGGACAATGTCCGCCGTTCGGATATCTGCCGTCTAATTGCTCTTCCTTCGTCCATTCTTCTATAGTCAGGGGCCTCGGAAACGAATATCTCGGGATGACGTATGGACTTGCTCCTGGATACACTGTATAGGCGGTAGCCAGCCACGGGGATGATGGCGTTGGTGGAGGAAGGGTCGAAGAAGGAGAGAGGTATCCTTTCTTCTCGGTGAAAAGAAAGAATCTTATCTGCTGCTGGTTATCGGTCGGGCTTTAGACTCGGGCGCGAGAAAGAGGAGGTTCGCAGAGGGTGGGTTGCTGACGATGACCATCCTTCGTCGTGCTCGAGGACGTGGACGGGGAACGAACCTCCGCACGGAAGTCCCTATTGTGCAGTCCCAGGCACGGACGTTAAAAGTGACCTAATCTCTCGATAAATTCGATGATTTTTCGACCGGGTCTTGCTGGCAGGCGGTGTCGTATTCGTCAATCCACCAGCTAGCTCCCGTGAGATGCCCGACCGACGAAAATTGATCGAATTTTGCCGGGGAACGTGCTCGGCATGGGCCAAGTGATAGCTGATATACGTTTTAAGGTAACCTGATATGGGACGCGAGCATCGTGAGCGCTGTGACCTACTAGTCGAATACTTTCAATTTCTCCGATGATGTTAGCGTCGGTGCTGTACGATGCTTCTGACGTTCGATGGGAAATGGTTTTTAATGTACGGTTAGTTTGAGAAGTTTATGCGGTTATCGGTGGCTGGAAGGTGAAACAGGGTGAGTGGCATATTTTTGTTTCTGAGATGCTGATGTTTGAGATGTAAAAAATGTATTCTCGATTTTTAAGGGAAATATTTCTTCGAATTGATATCCTTTTGATGAAAATATAAATTCTGTGTGTTTTAACAAAATTAATTTGAAATTGCGTAAATCGTGAGGTGTCGTTTTCGAGATGCTGATGTTCAAAGGTTTTGAATCTTAACTTACTACCTTATTGATATGTATCTGGTTATACTCTTGATATCTTAAGAAGTTCTTTCAATGCAATCCACTGAATCGATAATATAAATTGTATATGATAATCTTGAATTATCAGAAACTCAAATATGTATAAAATATGATTTATGTTGTTTTACCCTGCAATGGCAGAAACAAGGCATAAACTTTTATAAAGTGTGACTTGTGGCATTATGTCTCATGGACATAGATCCATGTACCAGTTGCCACAATCAGCAATGTATTCTATGGATTACAAAATAGTAAAAGCTTTATTAGTCGAACTCCTCTTGACAGTATGATCCACTGTTCGAACACACTGTTAGCTGAATGTTTTATTACGGTACAGTAGTGCACACAATTTGATGTACCACATAAAAAAACAGAGATCTGACAATTTTTTTTTTTTTTGTGACAAAAAAAAGGAAAAATAAATATTTGAAATAATATTTCTGTTATTTTTCCGTTATTTTTAACTACGTTATTTAAAAATGTAAAAAAATATCAATTTATTTAAAATAACCGCAATTTCAAATGGTCGAATACATACCTTATTATTATTTTATTCAAAAAACTAGGGCGGAAATAATCATCAAACTGATTCCAATTTAATATGAAAAAGCAATTCAATATTTTCAAAAATATTTTTTGAAATAAAGTAACATAATTTATTTAAAAAGTAAAATAGCTGCAAAATGAAATAATACATTATTTGAAATCGTATTTGCAATAATATTATTTGATATACGCCTAAATCAAGATACAAATACAGAATTTTAAATACCCTAGGGGTTTCATTAGCAAATATTTATTTTTACTTGTATCTCACTAGAAAGTATTGATCTTTGTATAGAAGGTTTCTCGTAAACAATGACATACACGAAAACGTGGCAACTCCACGTAAAACAATAACTTGAATATATAAAATAAAATTTCTCCGTAACATGCTTCGTTTTCGTGAAAATTGAGTTTGAATTTTGACTGGACACCGAGTGCATCGAAGTACAGTTTTTGCTGCTTGAGGGGTACAAAAGAGACAAGGGGAACACTTCTCGTTCACTATAGGTAGAATCGTAGTCCTACTACGAGTGTTTCCCTTACCCCTGTGTACCCCTCGAGCGCTTAAAACTGTACTTTGGTGCACTCGTACACGGCTGAAATTCAAACTCAATTTTCTCGAAAACAAAACGCGCCACGAACAAATTTTATTCTATATTTTCCATTCACTTTCAAACATTCTAAAACATTTTATACTTTGCACGTAATCCATTAATTTCCTGCATTTATAATTCTGTTTTTCCGTATGCATAGTATTAAGTAACCCTTCAAACGCAATTTCCTCAAAACTACATTTTCCCAAATGGTTCGATTGGCACTAAATTTGGAGAAAATCCTAAGCACATCCGGTTTTATTGTCCAAACTAAAACTTTGAAGTCTCGATGTATTTTAGTGTTATTTATTATGTGTCAAAGATAAAGAATAGCAAGAAAAATTGATAATCTGACTTTAATGTGCTGCCAAATTTTTTGAATTCAATATTTTTGCGCAATTCTAGTTCCAGCTATAGCCACAGTTATATTGAAGAAGATTATTCTCGATTCGTTCATTTTAGATAAGCAGAACAGTCGGAATTATGGCAACCATGAAGACACTTTTATTTATTTATTATATTTTAACACGTAAAACCCCCTTAGAAAATATACATACAAAGATACTATACAGTTTGTATCTAAAAGAGTACACAGAACAGAAGAAGTCAACCGAGCTACAGAACTTATTTACCTGTAAAATTATCCCATCTATGCAATGATGCTCACCATAGTGAATGCTATAAATTTCCCTTTCAATTTCCAGAGAAAATACTATATTAAAGCCCCTGTATCTCTTACAATTTTCAATATTCTTACATTCAAAAAATTATGTATACTCCTTAAATATAAGCAAAAAGTATACGAAGAAATCTAATGCAAAAATGTGGTGCCATAAAAAAAAGGAAAATATGCCAAAAAACACTTACAACATTGCGATCTAGACCAGAATACCCCCTAAAACCCACACCTCAAGCTCATAAGGTGCATCCGCAACACAAACAGTGCCTCCACAACACAAGAAGACCCCCTAAAATCCGAGCGTTTCTTTCTCCCAAAATTTAAGTCGGAATAATTTCTACTAAAACGCTCGCTAGCTCGCGACCACGGTGTAGAAGCCCGCCGAGTATTTATTCTTCCCTCTGCTCCACGGGATCATTTGATCATGGGAAATGCAGCCCCGTTCGTTAAAGAACGGAAACTGTGTTCCGAGTCTCGCGGGCATCCGCACACAAGATTATCATTATAATGCCCCTAAAAACGACGTGTTTATGTCCGGCCGTACGGCATAACGCAACCCCCGCCCCCTCGGCACCCCCGTTACGTAGACGACATTTACGGGGACATATCACCCCTTGAATCTTGGGCAAACGCCAAATGGCAAACTTTAACCTCCCCGTAATTGAAGGACCCGATAAATAAGAAGGCGCTGTCTGCGCTCGCCGGAACGCGATCCGCCTGTTATCCATGAATAACGACGCTACTGATTTTCACCCGTGGTCATAATGAACGAATAGGCAGGACGAGGGACGAACGTGCAGCAGCGCGGTCCTGGCGACAGCGCGGAGGAACGGGGCTAGGTTGAGGGCAGAGATCAGGCGGGCGAGGAAAACAGCAGAGAAGGCACACACTCGGTTAACTCGGTCGTTATCGACGGAACGATAACATCGTGTGTTCGTTCGCATGCTCGATACACTTTGAACGCTCTCCAAACTGTATGAAATTCAAAGTAGCGCGATATACGAGAGATTACGATTCAACGTGGAATCTCGGGATCCATGGGCAATCTAGATTCGGCTCGGGGATTCACAATTATCGTGCTTATTCGTGCGCGCGGTAAACTCGCATAAATTAAACTGCAGGAGTCGGTGAGAGCACCTCTGGCTGACCATTTCGTTAAAGCTACGATAATAAGGTCCCGTGTAACTGGCGGGAAGAGTGGCGAATATGGCCCCTCCGAGTCCTCTGCATGCTTCGATTATGTGCTCGTAGGTTCTCGACCGTGTAAGTCACGTATGCGGAGAGAATTGATGCTTTCGAGACGAACTTTCGAGGCGAGATCAATTTTGGGTTTTTAGTTCGCGAAGAGGGTTATAGGCACTTGTAGGCTTCTTTTAATCGTCAGTTAAGACGGGATCCTAGGTAGCGCATGACGTCTTCGAGATGTCTATTTTATGTCCATTTTATGCTTGAACGTCTTACGACGTAATTTGAACGTCTTAAAAATATTCGACGAGTGTACGTTTTAAGGAGATCCGAAATTTACGTGCATAAGACGTCTTAAAGACATGTTTCATGGATGTCTTGAAGACTTGCGTTTTTAGACGTCATAAACAGGTATATTTTTTATCTAAACGTCTTACGTTAGACATCATTTGGACGTCTTTAGGACTTTACTGAATATCTTTACGACGTTTTTAAGAGGTCTCTATGCTATACGAGAATGTATTCAACAGGAGATCTTATCTTTTATTATGCCAAAATGAAATCATATGAATCAAGCTCTTGAAGATTCTATAAATTTGACCTAATTAGAAAATTTTATGTGACCACGTTTTGAAGACTAAGGAATTAAAACTTTAAATATTTGAAAATTTTTTAATTTTATATTTAAAATTTTGGAAAGTTTATGTTTCAAATTTTGAAAATTTAAAAGTTTAAAATTGAAGAACTTGTTTAGAAAATGGAAAATTTGTAATTCAAATATTTGAAAATTCGAAAATTTAGAAAGTTGGAAATTTTCAAATTTTCAAATTTCACACCTTAACACCTTAACACATTCCATTTGAAACAATTATTGTATACAATACATAATATTTTCATAATTTAAAAATATTTACATACTCGTCTAATATTTGAATACGCGTTACTATTATTTATGTCAAAGAGAAACGTTTGAAACTAATCTGATTGTATTTCAGGTTTTCTACCAAAGAATCGGCGACACACGCTATTGTGGCGGTACACAACACCGACATTAATGGTCAAACGGTGAAATGCAGCTGGGGCAAGGAGAGCGGAGACCCGAACAATGCTCAACAAACTGGACAGGTAAACGTTCGCTCTTTTATTGACCCCTCGTGGAAATAGGGAGCGATGAAATTCGCAGCAGAATCCTGGATAAAATTCGATACGATATTTAGGATAAAATTTCGTGCAAAATTTTAAATCGCTCCCTTTTCTTGCTATAACAAATATCATCGACGTTTGTGAGAAAGCCAAAAACATAAAATAGAAGGATTTTGTATTTCTCTTTTGGATTCTTTAAAAATAGATATCTTTTGAAAGGAAAATAAAAAAAGAACATGTGCAGCCTGAAAAATGTACGAATACTTTTTATATCGCGCAGAAAAATAAAAAGAATAACATAAAAGTGTGACATGGCTAACAAAATTTAACAAAATTGAAAAATTGAAATTGCCTAAGATTGTATTTAATTTCATTTTCCTTTTTCATTATTAAAAAGTTATTGCCTGCTTGAAATGAATGTAATAATCATTCAGCAAATAAGGCTTGAAAAATTATTTCGTTCGTATAAAAAAGGTCGAAGTACATTGTGAAGTAGTAAAAAAATATTAAAATCCATACAAATAAAAAAGTATTATTGGATGTGGAAATGTAATACAAGATGGATCAGACGAACTGTTACAAGCTATTTTCGCGAAAGCTACTAGGGGTTGCGACCAAATTTTTTCTTGAAACCTGAGACCTCAGTGGGACCGTTTATGTGACATATGTGATATCGCTAGCGGGTTGCCCCCCAGGAGGCACATAAACCTAGTAATTTATATAGTATTTCTCCTGAAAAAATGACAGGCTTGTCGCTCTATTTTGCAAACTTTTGCATTTTTGGTGGATTCTTTTAAAAACTAAAAGCATTTACTTAGAAATACATTTTATGCCACACATAATTACCAGTATTGCAGATTATTCACAACAAAATTCAATTATAATTGTATTATCAGTTTAATATAACGTTAAACCAATTCATAATTTGAAAAATTTTCAGAGATAAAATAACGAGAACGAGAAAACAAATTTAAGAAGTTACTAGTATGTTTGTTTACTTAATTTAACGATACAAAATCAGAATATTAGTGAAATCCGTAATTTTTATAGTAATTATAGGTAGATATATTTAACGCAAGTTGGTAATCAAATAATATAACCATAACAAACTAAATAATCATAAATAGAAATACTACAGATACGAGAACATCTCAGGCAAACTCATCTGCGAACCATGTCTTAACTTTAGAGCAGCTGCCAAAGATCCCAGAAATTAGTGCCAAGTCAACTTTGGGCTAGAACCAAGTTAGGTTTGAATTAGAGATTGAGATCTCTTGGCAAACACATTATAGAAATCCTCTCTATCAAATATACTCTCTCAGTAGGTGTTATACCTAAAACTAATCCAAAGGAACCCCAGAGCTCCCAACAAAACCTAAACCTATGGCATTATTTCACATTAATCTACGAAATTAAATGAAAAACATTCAATCCTTAACTAAACACTTTTTCTAACAACAGTCCTATATCTTCCCTGGAAGCAAGAACGTCTAAAAAGGAATTAATCATTTTCTCCAGCCTCAATAAATTCGTCGTCGACGAAGTCAGAAATAACACTAGTCGAGTCAGAAAACAGAATCCTACGAGACACAGGTAAAAAGGAAATAATTCCAACTCTCGATTGTTAGTTCCATCCGGTTCAGTCAACGTGTACGTTGCACGAGCAGCCCAACTAAGAGCCGAGAGGAGTAAAAACGGAAGGCGGTTCCAGAGGACAGGGGTCGGGGCAAGATTCCGGTCTATTCACAAGCCTTGCTCTAAAGTGTGTCTATCGGGTCTCTTAGCAATTAGTGCTAAGGCAAGACGAGTGAGTACGTCCGATCTGGGAATGGTGGCTGAGGCTCCCTCTCCTCCGTGGTACTTCCATCCATCCATCCATCCACTGTTACTCGGCCCGTGACATCGCTCTAATTGATCCCCATTCCCATAACGCACTACTCCCACGAGTATTGGGATATCGCATTACTACGTACCTCATCGTGATACGACCACGTATACGATGCAGCTTGCGAGTTCAATCTGATTCTTAAACTTTCCTAAATTAGCTAGGTAAAAGATCGAGGGGACAATCGGTGGTGTTTAATGTCGGTCCTCGGGAACACTGATGGAATCAATGAATCGAAGAAAAAAATAATCATTGGGTTATGAATACGTTTGTGAATACCTTACTTTTAGAGGAGAGGAGTTTATATTGTTGGTCAAAGGGTGGAATCACTGTGTAAGGGAGAAAATAAATACTATCTCGTTGAGTAAAGGAATTTAAATAAGTATGAAGAGAGGGATTCATTGTAAGACTATGGAAATTAAAATAGTTGTCATACTTTGTAGAGGTGTTAACATTAACTCTATGAATAGTGTCGATATTATGGTATAATGTAGCTAATAGTATTAGATACATAAGAAGTACATCTTTTCTGTTTATTAATTTCTGAAGCTTATTAATGGGCACCTTTCATGCCAGGCACAAAACTTATGTTTATATAAATGATGTGACCACCTATACCAAATGTTAGGAATTCATTTTGCCATGGAAACTTCTGAGAAGTGGTTCCAAACTTGTCGTTGGTGATTTGTATATCTTTGAATATTTATTTAGTAATTTAGTGGATAGGTATATTGTTGTCTGTTGATGCCAATTGTTGTAATGAAATAACGATCGGTCGGGGAAAGTTAATGGTCCCAATAGTGCGTAAACCTCCCTTGTTGGTACTTTGAAACCCTCTCTTATAGAGTATGCTGGCAAATGGCCTCAGAAATAGGGTCCCAAAGTGCTATCTAATCAGTTAGAAAGGTTCCGGAAAATTACGTTTCAGTTATACAAAGTGTAGAAAAAGATCAATGTTGTATATAAATGTTGGTCAATCTCTTATGCTCACGCAATGTTCCCTCATTTGATTCTGATCGCGCAACCACACAGACATACTAGTAAAAAAGTTTAGAATTGTTTCTATATATCTCTTTCCTATATCAGATTGTTTAACTAGATTGGTGATACATTTATACGTGTGTGGCCAAAATCGAATAAGCTGGTAAAATTAATTGCAGTTCCAATGGAAAACAAAAGTATTCGTACAATAAAAATATAGAGACGAGTTCCTACACATTTGATTAAAAGGAAAACTTTATTATTAAAAAACTGTGATCCTTTTAATTTCGGGTCCAGTATAGAGGTATTTCATGAACCCATGTGTATTGTCCAAGTAATTTGGGAACCTAATATAATTCTATAAATATTAGACTGAGATTCCATATCTTTTACTTACTTTTCCACACAGAATCACCACTTTTCCGCTTGCACAACCAGTTCTAAGACACCTGCTACATGAATCCCACTTTCCCATCACCATAACTGATAACTACCAATTTTTAAAAGGAAAATCCCATAGTATCCATCCTTAACCATAAACCCTCAATTTTGCCATCCCTTTCAACATTTCCAATCCCCTTTCCTGACATCAAACGCGTTACCTTCGCCCTCGCCCGTGGATCATGAAATACACAAGTTCTCTAAAGGCTCCAGGATAAAAAGAAGCTGAAAAATCCCACAGCCAGGACAGTAGCGCGCCAAAGCACAGCTTCATCCCCCTTCTGACGATTGAATTTGCACGGTGCATCCAAATGATTTTGAACCGTGGAACGCCCAGCATCCTTAACCTCGTGGCTGTCGTTAAGCGTACAAGCCAAACGATGCCCTTGCTCTTTTCTGTTTCATTGATCCCTGCGCTTTTCTAGGCGTTATCGTCGCCGTCGTACCCATACTATGCGGCGGCAGCAGCTGCCGCCGCGGCGGCGGCGGCGGGTGTCGCGGGTGTCGGAGGCGTCGGCGGCGTCGGTGGTGCTGGACAGCTCGGATACTGGTATCCGCCCCAATCTTATACGACAGCGACGCAGATGCAGGCCGGCAGTTTCCTGCAAGGGATGCAGGGATACACTTATGGACAGTTCGCTGGCTATCAACAGGCGCAGTACATGGGGTAAGCTCTTAATACTAGCTCGACGTAATTCTGAAGCGCATACTGATTGCGTTACCCTGGATTGCTTTGCGAAGCGTTGAAAACTCGAAAGAGTTCCTAGAATTGATTGTACTAGTATTCTCGCTGAAATCTTTCCAATATTCGGAAATAACGAGCATAGTTAAAGTTTCTTGTTTATATCTCCCATTTCGGTTTTGACCATTTTTTTATGGCTTGGAAAGGTATTGGGTCTCTGTGTTAGTATACTAAGTGAACTCGTTAACACATTATTTAAGAGAAGCTTATTAATAGGCTTGTAATAGGATTTACTGGTAAATAATGTGTTAAAAAAGGACTTCATTCGAAATGATAAATTATATAAGGAAGAATATGTAAATTCAGAGGGGAATGTATGAGACACTTTGTGAGAAAAATGTCTTGTATCGGTTTCCCATTCGATTTTGACAATTTTTTTATGCATTACAAAAGTGTTGGGTTGCTGTCTTAATACTTCAACTAAGCTCGCTAAGAAAGTGCTCCATTCGAAAGTAGTAAATTATATAAAGAAGAATACGTAAATTCAAAGGGTAAAGCATTAAAACAATTTTTGAGAATGACACATTCTTCACAAAGAACATTTTTGAACATTAAGAGGAAAATAGGTATGCAGGAAACATCAAAAACAATCCCACTAATAATTTCTATTTCATTTCTTAAACATTTATAAAATTTTTGTCTATAAATTATTTAAAGAAGTATTTGAAAATTGATTGAAATATAAAGTATTCGTCATTCATAAAATCACAACAAAGTGATAACCCGAAGTATAATGTTATACACAATTATAGCTAAAATAGAAGAGTTCGTAATAATCTTATGGTCCACATTTTACTATTTAAATTTCTACATTATAACTACTTTCGTTACTTCATCGTTATCCTTAATGAATTAGACGACAAGCTAAACGACTAACACCCGTAGACGTAAGCAGAGTTCAGTAGGTCGAATCAGTTCTTGCTACAGCCTAAGTTGAAAGAATGGCTAAACTTGACGCTCCTCGCTAATGTTCCTGACACGTTAGCTTGCAAAGGACCGACGAAGATTGCGCATTATTACATACTGCTGAACTTGTGCAGCGCGCTACGCGAAATAGAAGTTCCTGTACAACTGAAAGAAACTTATGAGCTTTCATCTAAAATAGTAGAGAAGACATTAAGAGCTTGGCGAACAATGAAAATGCAGAAAATTTAAGCCGTAATTTTCGCGAAAATCACGTACCTTCCTTTCTTTTACGTTGTAAAATAATAGATACAAAAACTTTACAATGCTATAAATATTGTTTTTAAAGCATTAATATGTATTAATAAAAAATATTAACGATCTTGACACTACATTCATAATGCATTTACTAGTAATTAAACACTCTTAGAAATTCTTATTTACATTTTTTATAATAACACTGCATACATTACTGAAATAATCTTTATTTGATATAAAATTGAAATTGTGGAAGATTTAGGAAAAACGTGATAGTTCTTTTAGTATTATCTTCAAACATTCATGTAGATTTTACGAACTATCATGCCCAGCACATCTCTTCTCGAGTGGACGATGTTTCTGTCGTTTTGATCGTGTTCGTTACAAATGTCTATTGTCCCCGTTCCCGTTGTATTTTACTCGCGAAGAAAGGAGATCAATTGTAACCACGCCAGTTGCCGGAAACGCGACTGTGGCAGCTTTGTTGACACGACTTAAGTAACAGCAATTCTTTTGACTCCGTTCTTTCGAGGAACCGTAGATAAACTCGAACAATACGCCACTCGATTTTTTATTCCGATTTAACGAGCATGACCACGCTCCTCTTCCTTGATTCTCCTTTAACAACTTTGTTGACACTGTTTTGATAATTAGCCATATCGCAAGTGGACGTAAACAATTCAGCGAAATTTTAGAAATGACGTGCATATAAATAAAAATACTGTATTGAATTCCAAAAATATTTTATTAGCTATTTTGAGTAGAAAATAATATCACTATTACTAATGTAGGTACTTGACATTGTCACGATTCTACTTTATTTGAAATTGTTCTATACTTAGTTTTAT
The DNA here is from genome assembly GCF_051401765.1 of Calliopsis andreniformis. Taxonomy (NCBI): domain Eukaryota; kingdom Metazoa; phylum Arthropoda; class Insecta; order Hymenoptera; family Andrenidae; genus Calliopsis; species Calliopsis andreniformis. The sequence goes on along the minus strand of NC_135073.1, from coordinate 7,906,249 downwards.
TCAACAATTTCAGAATTATCACTCATCGTCTATTTTCACTACAAATTATAAGCTGCGTTATTAGTTCCTGATTTTCCTCATTTAACTAACTGCAGAAGTTACGAACTGAAATGAATGGAATTTTCGATAACTCAATAACGAAATTAATTATTACATTAATTTACATTTATGCTCATGAAACGACGCACTACAATATTACATTCACATCTACGTGTATTGCTCATTATTAATAAGTACCACATGTATTATTTATACATATACTAGTACATTATGTTATTCCTTCGCATAATTATTATTGCAGTCTCCTATTAATTTCTCTCGTTTCTTGATAATGTTAGAAAATACCTAGGTATTTAATATCTAATTTATAACATCTGTAAATTTCGAAATAATATAATCACAATAACTTATTTGCATAATATGAATTGTTGCCTTCATTAAGATATGGGAATAGCATGTACAAAAATTGTGTAACAACAAACGATCATATTTGACGACTATAAACGCGGCCAATAAACCATCGAATAAGTGTAATCGAAAATTCGACAGTGTCGTAAAATTGTAAATACTATGCCAGGTTAAATTGTGACCCACCAGTGCATGGAGCGCGAAAGGGCGCAACTTTTAAGGATCACATAGTATAAACCTCGGGGGTAATTTCTAGAATAGAATATCTCTCGACGCTTTTACGATCTATGAAATGACGCCCTTAAAGTGGATATCCGAATGTTTCTGGAGTATTGTCGGGACTGTAAAATAAGTAATGGTATACGTTTGAGATAAACTAAAGCTTTCAATTGTGTGTGCGTAGCACGGTGCAAGGCCTGAAGCTGACGTTTTACGCTCCTTCTGAGATTTAAATTGCACGAAAATTAAGGAAGCGTCCTTCGTATATCGCTTTCGAACCTTCCTTAATGGTTATCGCCAACTCAGCTAGAAACGAAAATGCTAACACTGGAGTATCTTAGGAATAAATTGTTAAATTTAGATACTATACTTTGAATTAAGGCTGGCAATTGATTACTTTTTTCTTTTCATTTTTTATTTGAATGTTTCGTAAGAAAATAAGAACAGTAATGTTGACTAGTGTTAATAACTAATTACACTTTTGTTGTTTGAAGTAACTTAACTTCATAATTTTACATTGAATTACTAATTATTTAAAATTTCGATTATGCTGTACCAATGATAAGATTGTAGTAGAGCTGCCAATAAACCTGGAACTACGATTTAATGACAAACTAGCGTTTAAATAATTAGGAATTGTTATAAAAGGACATTTTTGAATTTCATTCTCAGTTGATTAATGTGGACATCAGTTGAGATTCTATTGTATACATATATTTAAACAATTAAAGCTTAAAAAAGGAAATGAAGCCTTATAACATAGAATTATTTCTGCAGAAAATTTGAAAACAATTACTATAAATGCGTTAATTTGATTGACTTTAGCGTTTTCAAATAGATTTTTGACTCCTCACTAGATTTTTGTTGTGCACTATCTCCTTGAGCGATTTCTACAAAAACATTTGAAACCACCTAGATCGTTAAACGAAGCAGTAAACACTGTATACTCAACAGAGATATCAAACCGAATTTGCGTATTTGCCGATCGCGCAATTTTTAGATTACGGTAGGAACGAATGGGGCGCTTTCTGGCGAACAAAATATCTTTCAGCGTTCTTACGATCCGTGAAACGACATCCTTAAAGAGCGTACCCAGCGAACGCTTTTCGAACATTACTGGGATTGTAAACCACTACCGTAACAAATCCTGAATAACCTGAATTTTTCAATCCTGTGCATCGTCAGGCAAAAATAACAAATTTTTAATTAAAAGAAAAGCCAGTGATTAAAAATCTAAACAGACATCCTAAAATTTCAAACAGTACTTCGTGAGACAAAAAGGACACGAGAAAAGAATAGATACTCAAAACTATTGTCCTAATATAAATCAGTATACCCTTCACTTTTGAAATACATGATTCAGTCATTTCACGTCCATATTTTTTATCATTTATTATTCGTCGTTGAAACTTAAAACACACCTATAAATTTTTTAATACCACTTTGGGCTTTGCAAAAAGGTTTCATCGTGTCGCTGCTTTGTTGCAAAGTGATTTCGCCTATGAATACTAATGAACGTATAAATATTTCCGACACTTGTACACAAAATTTATTCATCCCTGCTTTTACAACTAACTTTTTCAATAGACAATATGCGCGTGAAATACTTTTTAACCTTTCATCGCTGGCGCATACTAATTCGGCAGAATTGATTTATCTGTTAAATTTATTTCTATCGAAATTGTTGCGTTCGCACGCACGGCTCATAAAATATGTTAAAAATATTATTGAAAGGTAGGCGTTGACGTTATATAACTCACAGTTATAAGAGATCTCGTGTTAGAACGACAGAACGAAAATGTGGAATGATATAAAGCTATCGATGAGCTTCTAAGTGTTTTTTTAACAGTAATTAAATTAGTTTGTTAAAAAATAGTACAAGTTCAAAAACCACATTTTGAAGTATTTGATGCCAACGTGTAGTTCTATACATTTTACACACACTACCGTGCATAAGTTTTTGGACATTTTGACATTATGGCTTTAACACTTTGACATAGATCTTTTTATTTGTACTAACTGATATCAGGTGTTATTTTCATCGATATTTGTAAACCTTATATGATCGTGTGAGATGTGATTTGTAGCCAAAGCTATATCACAGAATCTTACTTTGTGTATTTTACATATAATAAGATGAAACTGTCGAAATACTTATGCACGATAGTATAAATAATAAATAGGACATCGATATTCTTACGTCTTTTTACTCTGAATGTACCCTTCCTTTGTCTCTTCATTATACAGTAACGATACATTATTCAGAATTTGTCATGGCTGTCTCTTTATGACAAAACGATACAAAAGAGGTACGAGTTCAAAAACTTTCCCTCATTACAATAATTACTGCGTGGCCATTTGTGGCGCATCTGGGACAGCGTGTGAACGTATTACCTATTTCAACTTGACCGGATAAAAATTCTCCTTTTTCCTCTCTCTCTTTCGAGCGTGCTCATTTATTTAAGCGAAAATTATATGTGCAACCTGTAAATACAGAATGGGAATGGGTGTCCACGCCACTGGCACGCCAACAGGCTGGGGCCAGGGATTACCCGGGGGACCACAGTTACCGCCACACCACGCCACCACAGTCACGGCACCACCCCCAGGGGTGCAAGCCGCACCCCCACCACCACCACCGCCAGCACAAATGATGGCCTACCCGATGCAACAGTTCCAGGTATCCATTATCTTTCTTTGTCTACTTTCTATGGTCATTTGGTCATTTTCGTTTTGGTCTATGTGTCCTGCGTACTCGATGTAATACTATCCTGCTTTACGTGTTCTTGCATCGTACTGTTCTTTTGGTCCATTCATTGGGAAATTAGAAATCTTGTGTTTCGTACGGTTACGTGAAGACGTTTAAAAGAAAACGATTCTTCGTCAAGTGTCCGGGTTTCTTTTTAATATTGTTAAAGGTGTACACATGTAAGCTTAATCGAGCAGGGGTGATGGTTAAAAGAAGTGCCAATCATAGTGGATAGGATATATTACTTTAAAGGAAATTAAGAGAGTAAAGAGTAAAGTAATAATTTACTGATATAATGGATATTAAGATACAAAGATATTTACAGTTCTAATGTTATAAATATTATTATCTGGGATCAATGGTAACTTGTAATTTTGATGATAGTCTTTTTTGTTTTAATTCACAGTAAGCTAAGGGTAGAATTTTATGAAAATTTATATTATGTAGAATTTATTTAAATACATATAAAGGAGAAGGGCTTTATGAACCTATCGTTTGTTTGCATATGCGTAACAGAAACATCACGTTTGCTCAGTTGAAGTATGTACATATACGTGTGTACTACTTAAAACAGTTGTACATAGAATAACGAAATCGTAATACGTATAGAATATTGTAATATAAATTCCAAATATTAATAAATAATAATACCACGGTAGTGATTGAAGAAAGAATTGAGTCAAACCTTGACAAGAATTACATTTTACCTCAATAATTGAGAAATTATTATAACATGTATTTTCGTGTGAGATCTAGAAAATACCCAGTTTGTAAATTATACAAGTAATATTATTTTTTAATATTTACATCTTCTATATTTCAATTTTGGAATTGCTATTTACAAATGGAGAAATTTCTTACAAATAGATTAATAATACCAGCATAATAAACAAAATTTAACTCTAGAATTATTTTGTTCAAACTTTCTTCTAATCACGGCTGTGTATATTATTAATCAGCAAAACAATTAAAACGAAAATCAGTAACAGGCATATGTATTAACATATCCAAAGAAATCCACACCTTTTTTTTATCGAATTTGAATCAATACAAATGAATGGATCAAATCATGGTAATAGTCTTTACAAATTTCAGTCTTGGCTTTTACAATAAGAGATTTATTCAGGTGATTGAGTGATATCGAATGCGAGCATTGGTGCTATGAGTGGCTTCTGTAATGGGATTGTTTACTCCATCGTCCTGATAAAAAAGGAACTGGAAGAGATAAAAGTCATTTTCCGTGTTGCACTTCATTTGCGTTAAATAATGACAGCAAGCATATAATGAACGTCGCACCCTCCCATTGTTACACGCATGAATTTCTGTAACATCCTTGTGCGATCAGTTATCTTGTCATGCATGCAGCTCCATCAGTCAAATTTAATTACATTTTAAAGACGAACACTTTATACGACATTTAGTTTACAACACTTTCAAAGATTATTCATTCATGAACACATTTCATAAGATTCTAATTTTTCATACTGAATCACAAAAATTGAATGCCATGAAAAATCACCTCTGCTTTCATAAAATGAAATGTTGGATTTCTGAGAAATTTTTATTTGTATTAAGATTAATTAACAATGGTATCGGGTTTTCAGTTATTAAATATGTCTTATATGAACTAGCTATGTAATTGACAGTGTAATTGATAATGAAATTATTTGTGAATTGCATACGTTATGAAATTAAAAATTCGTAAAAAAGTTCTAGTAAAAAGAAAATAACATTTCTCTGAAATCCATTCTAAAGAAAGTCAGGATTTCATTTGGCTCTTATTACAATCATAATAATACTCAATATCGGATATATCAGTGAATGCTAGTGATGGAGAATGAATGGATCATGTCAAAAGCAAACTCTTGAATCATATCGAATGAGTAACATGCATGGAAACATCAAATCCATCCTTGAACATTTCTGTACAATATTTAATACGCACGAACGTTCGTCAAAGCATGAATTTGACTGAAGTACACGCTTGTTCAACTTTATTTATCCAGAATCGAGTATCTCGCTGGGTTTCCTTCGATTCTACCACTACATAAATCTACCAAAAAAATGAACTAATAAACGAAAGTCAACCAGCTGAATAAATTGAAGAGTAAAACAATTGATAATTGAGTGAAATAATAAAAGAAAAATATACAAAGTACTAAAAATGAATCTATACTATATTAAACTATATTTAAATAAAGATCGAATAGAAGATATCGACCATTATTTAAAAATGTAGACAGCACAAATTGTATTTCTTTGTGCAGTTTTTACTTAAAGAAAAGTTCTAACTAATATCTAAATAATGAAACTTTCTAGAATTTATAATTTAATTTAAAGTTTAGATCACTAAAAATTTGCATTCTTTCTTGCATTTATCATAAGTTGAAGAATATAAACTCCAAATCGAATAAACGACTGTCAGCCAAGGGAGATACTCGACATCACCCGAAAAACTGTCTTTATTTACATATTTCGGTTCGCAGGCACAGTGATCGCTACCACTATCATCGCACGGCCTGGTTTATCCTTACTTTCAAATATCATTTTGCATCAAGGAAACTGCATCTACGACCTGGCTCAACCTCGAATTCGACCAGAAATATGGGAGATGCGTTTCTAAAATGAGTATCACCGTCTCGTATGAAAACGGAACCGAACGAAGGAAGCGCAACAAACGAATCGTTCACTGTGCCCGCAGTATCGTCGCTAACATTTCGATCACTCTTGCCTCGACGAAACCTTATATCACACGAAACAAAAAAAAAAAAAAAAAAAAAAAACAAAACCAGATATATCACCCAATCAAAAAACCCTGTTTCGCTCGCCACAAAGTTCCGTGATCCAGAAACTGTGTACAATGACGCCGAGGTGTACTCCTCTTAGCCTTTTTCTACTAACAATCGAAGACGCCGAGCAACAGAGTACGCAGGACAGCGTCTCTTTAATCGTTCGCGCTTTCAGCACGTTAAAAGCAATTGAGGTTGAGTCACGGTAAAGGTAGATTCAGATCGACCAGTCTTCGTATGCTGGAATGCGAAGGGTTCAAACGAGAGGGGTGTGCGTGAGGGAGAAAAAGTGAGAGAGAGAGAGAGAGAGACGAATGAGAAAGAAATGGTTCCAGTTGTTAAAGAAGAACCAGTAGAACGATTGCGAAAGAAAGAAAGAGAGAGAGAGAAAGAGAGAGAGAGAAAGAGAGAGAGTGGAAGAAGGGCGAAAGGGGAGAAAGTTGTCGAAAATATTTCTATTACATTTTTTTGTTTTCTTGACATTCGGACCAAGACTTAACCAGCGTTTGTGTGTTCAAATGGTAAAGTGTGTTCTTGGTTGCGGTCCAGCTAGCGGATGAGGACTGGCTGACGCCTAGCCTTCTAGTGTGATGGTAAGCAAGTACACCCCAAGAACAGGAACAACTTCTACAGCAACAACAGTTACCACCACCACCACCATTATCACCACCACCACCACCACTACCAACAACTACAAAATTCCCGTCACCGTCGACGCCACCGCGACAGCAAAAGCGACAAAAGTCATGCAGCTCCCGGCTTGATGGTAGCGTGACACGCCAGTGATCGCCGACTATCGTACAGCCGCTTGGTAAAAGCACACAGGGAGGCGAGAAATACCGGCGAAGCAGAGGGGAAACGGAATCGTTGTCTATGAACGTTTCTCGAAAAAGATGGTCGAACTGTGAAAGAGGTAACGAAACAAATAAACCAAAAAAACAAAAAAAAAATATATATATATATATATAAAGAAAATAGCCAAAAAAAAAAAAGGAAAAGGAAGAGATGAAGGGAAACACTTGCAGGCTCCCCCGTAAATTTTCACGTCCAATATTATAGAAAAGTGGCAATGTCCGCGAGAAACTAACAAAAAAAAAAAAAAAACAAAAAAAAACAGAGAACTCTTAACCGCCACCGTCAACAAAATCAGAGGTATCCACTCGTCCAGTCTCTGTAGGATAACGTAGCGTGTCTCTCTCGGCTTGAATTAATAGATAGCGTTGCCGTCACGGTAGTGTCAAAAGCTTCAGTAATGAAACACGAATTCCGGGGTACGCGGACCACCATGTGATCATCAAAGACCGTTTGTAACATAAACAGCCAATATTTTGTGTGTCGTATCGTCCACAAAGGACTTGCCGATTATACAGCAGAGACGAAAACGAGTTGACGCACGGCACGTTGACACAAGCCTCGTGATTTACACTTTCCGCCGTTTTGTCAACGCTAAACTTCTTTATCTCGAGAGAAGGGGGAGAGAGGGGGGGAGAGAAAGAAAGAAAGAGAGAGAGAGAGAGAGAGAGAGAGAGAGAGAGAGAGAACGAGCGTAAGAGGGAGAGAGAAAGAGAGAACGATCGATAGAGTGAAAGGAAGAGCGAGAGAGAGGGAGAGAGAATAAATGATAGAACGCCGCCAAATGCCGACCCGTAACCCGGATTCATTATTTTTGTAGTTTTTGGGCTTGTAACAGCGAGATAAACGAAAAAAAAAAAAGAATTAGTAGGTCGAAGACGTAAAAGACGCGTTACTCGGATGCTCGAAGCGGCGGTCGACAAAAGTAATCGCGGTGTATAAATTGATAAATAGGAGAGATCGACGAAACACGTGCACACTTGTGAAGATTATATATACAGTATATATAGATATATATATATATAAAGAAAATTAAGAAATGAGAGCGTTGTTAAGAAGGAGAATTAAACAATTAGCTAGTTAGATAGGTATGTTAATAATGAAACGTTACTCGAGGGCGATTCGAAATTCGGCGGCAAGGCGGAAGCAGACCTTCTCGACAGCGTCGACGATTCCGCGTTCCTGGGGAACCTATTGTTAACGAAATATTAAAACAAAGCGCACCTTCGTACAACCACTCGACTATCGTGAACCACGGAACTGACAGATCCACGTGTCTTAATCCACATATTCCCGCCACTGCGAGGACTTCCAATCCCCCCCCTTCGGTTATTATATTTATTATTATCAGACTCTCGAGGCCAAAAAGACAAATCAAGCAACAGAAGTCTTCGCAGACAGTCGATGACCTGTTTCTATTGGTCGACTTTGATCCTTCGCGGCACTTTAGACAGTTGGATATTTTTATAAAAGATCAGCCGCATGCGCCGAGGGGTGTCGATCGATGCTTGACGCGACGATCGTCGATATCGAGGCGAGAGGTGACATAGAACAAGGATGAATTGATCGATAGCAAAAGACAGATCGCGAGGATCGAACGAATGATCGTCAACCGTTGGTCGACTCCAATCAATCGTGTCGGTTCTACCGTGGTTTTTAACTTATACTTTAGATTTTTATATAATACGCATACCATAGAACCAAAGAGGAAATCTCGACTTTAAGACGCTTAAGCAATAAATGATTAAGCTTAGGAGGGAGAGTATAAACAGTTTATCCCTGCGTCTCTCTGCTGTGACACGCTCGCGGGCAGGTATTAGGCTCGCGGGCCACGAACTCGCGACAACGAACGGTGTTATAGAATCGGAGGAAGGAAGGGGCGTGACGAGGGTTTCACGAATCGATCACGGTCTGTCCGACGTCCCGAATTTCGACTTGGCCGATCTCTAATGAAACAGACGAAGCAGGAGGCGAGGAAGCGGTTGGAACGAAGTCGGAACGCTCGTCGGCAACGCTCGAGCGACGGAATGTATTAGGCGTTCGTGATTGAGAGAATGGGTAGAAGGATGACAAATGTAACACAAGCGAGAGACGAGAAAGAAAATTAAACAATTCGTAGATAGACACATTGCACAAACCGCACGAAAGTTAGATTAGATAACGTCGTGTTTCTTCCTCGCGAATACGTAACAGGTCCTACGATCGAGTCACCTGAAAAGGTTGCCTCTACGTCCACCCGTGTATCGTTAACGAATTGACCCACGTTCAAGCTGTTGCCACTTAAGCGAGAAGAGAGGCGAGGGTGTGCCGTTTGAAAATAAAATCGGGAGGTCGGGTATTTAGGCGGAGGCGAGAATCGACGACGGTCTGAAAAGAAGTCTAACGAGGACGGGGTAATCCCATCTGGTTTGCCTATCTATAATCCCCCCTGGCAGTTGGCAACCCGTCTCCTCTCTCACCCCGTACTTCGTCTCTTTCGGTCCGAAGCACGTTCCGAAACTTCGTGCGGTTCTTCGTGCCGCTCGAACCTCTCTGAACCACCCTTTTTGCTATATACACATAGAAACTAGAGAAAGAGAGAGAGAGAGAGAGAGAGAGAGAGAGAGAGAGAGAGAGAGAGAGAAAGAATACGCGTTTGTGTTTGTACGGTGTCTTTCGGTAATGAAACTGTCTCATCATACGGGCGCTGGCGGACAGCCGCGCGAGTTTCGCTGCGACACGATGAAACCCATAGGATTTAGACAAGCGGATCAGAAGGGGACGGTGAAAGGAGGGAAGGAAAGTAACGAACGATAAAAGGGGGGGAACGGATAAGGATAATACGGGGGCAAAGAGGGAGAGAGGAGGATGGGGATAGACAAGTTTGTTATTAATCAAAAGATAGACGGATCGTGCTTTAAACGAATCAAAAGCGTTCAACGGTTTCCCAAATCAAAAGCGCGATGATCAAAGAACGATACAGGGACGTTTGCGAGATGTTGGAAAAACGAGAGATCGGGAACGTGGTAGCGTTTAATGTGAATGTTGGGGGATGGGGGGTGGAGGGGACGGGGGTGGGGGGGAGAATGGGGAGAACGAAATCAAAGAAGCTCGGGACAATGTAGCGTTTAGGGATTATCGGTGAATCTTTGCTAATTTCTGAACGAGGCGTGACGCGTTGATGTGGATATTAAAGGTGTGCCTTCAGTCCATCTTGCGGACCACAAATATATTTCGTGCCATTAGAATTTCCTCGTGAACTGAACTGTTTGGTGGGAGGGTAACGAGGATACATGTTTTGCACGTCTGAAACATACAGCTTCGGTATATAGATTTGGAAACTGACACGTAATTCGATGAATTTCTTTAGTGTCTTCCCTGTGCGAAAAGAATCTTGACAGAATTCGAGGTGAACGTAATAGAAGGTTCGTTAATGTCTGCTGCAAACGTGTAATAGGGGCTTGTTGAACTGTACAAAATTCAGTTGACTTGGTGGTATTGAATGAGGAAGGAAGTTTTAAAGAAAATGAGACGAAAATGAGGAATAATTGAAAATTGAAAATTCAATTGAAAATTCAATTGAAAATTCTTAAAATACAAAATATACTAAACTTGAAAATTCTACAACTACAGTGTAAAAATTATCATACATTTACAGAATACTCAAGAAAATCCACATATACTGCTAAAATTCAATTTCTGAAGGTCTGTTCTATGCTATACTTTTCCCCTTGAATTATGGATGCCCAAGCATTGATTATACTACTAGCTCTCGAGTTTTTCATTCTCTAGACACTTCAGTCAATGCTAGATTGAATTAATTGTTGAAAAAAATAAATAAATCTATTGAATTAATATAGAATTAATAGTCCAAGAAAGTTTTCAACCCATTTTCGTATTAAAACTTAATCCTTTCTGTTTCCTACCACTAAATCGACTTAAATCGCATCTCAGCGTTTCATTTAAAAATTACAACTAAATTTGATGGACTCCCACATTGACATATTTAGCTTTCAATACGCAGCTCCTCACCGACTAATGTCTTCGTTAAATAATTTCAATCATGGTAAGATTTTAAGAGACAAATTCTAAAACAAGCTAATCAAAAATTCCTAGCACGATTAAGAAATTTCCATCATCGTGTACCTAAAGCGTAAGGATTGTGGCCCAAGATATAAATCAACACCAAGCATATTTCATCGTATTTCCGTCAATTGTTTTTATAATTGATAAATACGAGAGAGTCATAAGAGTCGCTTGTCAAACAAACCAAAGAAGAAACATAGCGTAAGAATACAACGAATTAATGAGAAATTCGAGCGTGCACCGCGCGAAACACCGAATTACGTGAATTCGTCTTATCGTCATTGGCAATTTTGGATCCTATCGATTTCCGTTTCGACGACGCAAACGTAATAACGCGCAGCCTAAAGGACGCATCCGTACGAGTCGCGAGGAAGAAACGAAGAAAGGAAGTATAAATAAAATATATACATATACATATAAATACAAAATATATATATATATATATACCTATACCGTGCAGCAGCGACGAGAGCTGTTATTTTGAATCGTCGTAAGCGAGAAAAAGAAAAGAAGGAAAGCGCTGTGCGTGAGATGACTTAGCGTGTAAGGAACGACGTAAGGACATAAGTGAAACAAAACAAAAAAAATATCGTGTACATTATTAGTTAGGCGAACGAAAACAAAAAAAATAAAAGTAAAAATATAGGTTATTTTTCTGAAAAGCAGAACGAGCGGGAGGAGCGGGGAAAATGGACGCGCGTGAATGGGGCCTAAGGATCAGAGCGAGACGTGGCAACGTAGCGTGAAGTATAGCACGAGGATAGGCGTCGTATTGAAAGAAAGTCGATTAAAGGGGCAGATGGGGAAAATCAAATCATCTCGTCTCGTACGCTCTACTCTTACGTCCTGCGTCCGTATAATCACTCCCCTTCCCCTTCTCGACTCGATTCTGCTTTCATTCGGAGAGAAAGCGAGAGAGTGAGTGTATGCGCGAGCGAGAGAGCGAGAGAGAAAGAGTGGTCCATCATTCCTTCAAGGAATCAAAGGGGATCCTCGTCCTGTAAAAAGTATTCAAAAGAAAAAAAGAGAGCATTGAGCATTGCCTCGAGCATTGAGGCGTGTATAGGACTTTAACGATAGTCTCAAGTACCGTTGTCTAGGTTAATAATGAAATCGAAATGGAGCTAGCCAAGTAAGATGGCGCTGCATTCAAAGGGAAACCAAAATGTAGTGTAAAGTGATAAGTAGATAAAGAAATATAATCTAATTAGTAGACGACACGAGATTTTGGAAAGTAACGACGGCGTAGAGGGGAGCAGCGTCGAAAAGGAGAAACGTGTAAAAAGTCTAGGAAGAAAAAAAAAACAGAGAAAATGAGAAAGAACGAGAGAATGCGAGTGAGAGCGTGGGAGGGAGAGAGTGTTATGTCTATTATAAAATGGTAAAATCCATTTATGGTACCTAAGTCGTGTGCGTAAATGCGCCCAATGGGGAACGAAGAGCGACACAATACGAATACACGGTTACACGCATTACGCGTACGCACGCACGCACAAAACACACTCGTACACGTATGTAAATACACGACCGCAAACAAGACACTTCTACACAACGGCGTACGTGTAGAAACGTAGGTGGCGAGGAACTTAAACGACAGCTCCTAGACGTAGCTCGATCTAGTCTAGCTTGGCGATCATTAGGTTAACAAGTAAGAAGAAAAAAACCGTTCACGAAAAAAAAAGAATAGCGCAATAATTGTATCTGCAGTTTACATTCAGCACCTTTACACGAGAGAACATACACGTACACTCGCGCGCACATATACACGCAAAAACGAAGTATATAAAACACATGAGCTGCGGCTGCTGCCTCCGTCCCTAATCTACAAACCCGAAACGAGTCTCCTTAAATTCTGCAACCCGTTCGACGCGACCACGACGCCATTTCGTGGTTCATCTTCAACAAAATGGCGGTTGAATTTGATTGAAAACCGAATTCCTGCCTGTTTTTGCCTTCCTTTTTATTCCTTTTTACACTTGCTGGCATCTTAGACTCTTTCATTATTTTTCTCCCCCCTTCTCCTTCGTTCTAATTTCTGATTGTCCCTCTGTCTTTCTATACCGAAGACCGAATCGCTCTACAGATGACTTTTTACGCGAAGAGGATCCCTCTCGCGAAGATCTACCAAATACGATAGCCGACAATCATTAAAGAAACATACATTTAGAGGCGTGTACGCGTTCCTTTTACTAAGGATTAATTAAAATAATTAACGAAGTTCCGGTATGCTTTCACGGGATATTGTGTAAACGGTGGCTAGAGGGAGTTCGGTGTCGGTGTTGAAGGATATAGGGAGCAAAACTCCAATCAAACGGCTAAGTCGCGATAATCGTTTCGACTTGACCGCGTTCCGCGCTTGCTTCTCACGAGTATACAACGAAATACCGTTTTAATGTGTCAAAACGTTGCACACACGCGGAAGCATATATAAACATATCATTGCGCTGTTTAGCAAAACCTACGACTGCCTCTTGGAGGCTGTAAAATAGGGGCAACAGATGTAAAGTTACTAAATATATTTAGCTGCATAAATTGAAGTAACGTTTAGCGAGTTTCTGTTCTCGCCGGAAGTAAAATTAGTGAAATTGAGATTTACGAAATAGAGTTAAGAGATTCGAGAGAATTATGGGTACCTTTTTCATCGTTTCTTTTTTCTTATATTTAATTTTACGAAAGCGATTTTATCAGATAGAAATTTTTCTACATATTTTCCATATGTTTGGAGTTCGACGTAGTCTGTGACCTAATTGTTTCACAGTTATCGTAGAGAAGGAGAACGAATTTGGAGCAGAATTTATCCTTTAACGCAGTTTGTCGAGTGTTCCTCCGACTACGCGCAGGGACATAACTGCGCCCATCTATCTTACCGTCCTATAAAATAATATTATTTAAGAATGATTGTATTTGTTTAAGGACTCTAAAGTGAATATACGCCGAAGTGGACGCCGCGGCGGTGATTAAACGTTGTACATATATATAGTGTTGCTTCGCGATTCTAGAGAAAATTTTAGAGCAATATCGTGTAGGGGATCGTAGTACATTAGTCGTTTAAAGTATTTAACCATCGTGTACAAATGAAATTACGTGCTTGTACAAAGGAGGCAAATTGGCAAATGAAATCGAGCACTTTACTGCTCGTGCTTATTGAATGTTATTAAAAACTAACGTTGTTCTAAAACAATGGCAAGCATAACCAGGTTTTAAAAACGACCAAAAGCATCGTGAAAATTGTTGCACACGAAAATCCTACTAATTATTTGGCAATAGTTAAGATAGAGTCACTGAATAAATAGACAGAGCCCTGTAATGGTTTTAGTAATGATCGTTAATGGAGGGATCTAGGACTAGGCTGATGACACAGCGCGAAGGATTGCTCTGCTTATTTTCTGTCCAAGTATACGCGATGTAATCAGAGAAATGGTACAAACATGATAAAAGTATTTCGAATAGTACTTGTAAATCGCTCGACGCGGGCATCCCTGAATCGATACTGAACGCCAGCAAGCATCAGTTCTCGATCCTCTTAGGAGTTACTCGCCTGAATTCGTCGTTGTTAAAAGCGTCAACCAGACGCCTACGCAGTAGGTAGGAGAGCAGCAGCCAAGTTCTACTTTGGTATCTTGGAAAATACCAAAGCGCCGCTAAAATTGTTTAACACGTTGAGCGCGGCGCCGATTTTGCTATCCTTTTTGTTCAGGCGGCAGCGAGCACTTGGCGGCCACTGCTCGTCCCTAGGGAGGGTGCCGCCTTCGACGTGTTAATATTAACACGCGAATGTTTAACGAAAAACAAACATGGCGATGCATATAGTGAATGAAGAAAGCAAACAAGTAGCAACCATAAGAGTAGTCACCGAACATACCTTAAACCTAAGCATATGTATATGATCATATATTATATTACAAGAAAGACTATAAAAGAAAAAAACAATTAACACGCGCAACTATATGTGTATACATACATACATATATATGTATATATACACACACAAAACACGTATGATTACACGAACAAGAAACAACACAAAATATGTATATTATATATACATAAACAAACATAAATGTGTAAGATGATAACATTAGCCGATAACTAGAGAATGTATCGAGTATAAGCATAGTCACGTGACAGGAGCGGTCGGAGACGCGAGACCTGTTGACGCGAGCTCCGCGATGTACTGTGTTAAATACCCTTAGCCATTAAGAAATTTTCGAAACCAGTGTAACAGATGTCAGAAGAATGTTGTGGCTAGCCTGCCGGACCCCCTGAGCCCACCCCCTACCCCGAAAAAAAGCAGGAACAATCCACTCGCCGCGTGATGTAAATGGACCGTAGCAAAACAGAAAGAAAAGAGCAAAGTAATTTCAAAAAAAAGACAGTACGGTTACAAACGTTTAAAAACGAGAGAAAGGCGAAGAATGAAACCAAAGGTTAACAGAAAATCAGAGTTTCTCGACGAAGAAAGAATCTGAAAAAATAATCTCGTCCGGTTCATATAGAGATCACGACGCTCCTTCATTGTTTCGTAGCTTTTCGTACGATACGAGGCACGCGTTGTATGGGCCCTCCACGGGTCCACTCTACCCTCCCGTACCCTCAGTCCCCACCCCAGCCCCCTGGCGCGGTACACGGCATATCACTTACGACCGTACGCTAAGGAGTAAGGTGCCTTTTTTCACTTCATTGTGTGTATGTATTTCGGGGACAAAC
Organism: Calliopsis andreniformis; assembly: GCF_051401765.1. Taxonomy (NCBI): domain Eukaryota; kingdom Metazoa; phylum Arthropoda; class Insecta; order Hymenoptera; family Andrenidae; genus Calliopsis; species Calliopsis andreniformis. The sequence continues at coordinate 7,890,460 of NC_135073.1, read as the reverse complement.
GAAACGAGATATTCGGAACCGAGAACGAGTGGCTGAGAGAACGAAACTGGGAAACTTCGGGCAACGTGAAAATATTTCTGTATCGGTAATCCACGTCGCGACGATGCTCGAGTAGAAGTCGCCGATTCGTCGCGGCGCATCATTTTGTCGAAATTTGACGGGAATACTGGAGACAGCGTCGACTGTTCGAACGATTAGGGAACGAGATTTGGAGTATTGTGTAACCGTGGCTTGAGAGGCCCGCGGGGTCCCATGGCAGCCTCGTCGCAGACATTTAGCGCAGGCACCTGCGCGGAGAGTTAGAGGGACAGCGGTCAAACCTTGTATAATGTACATGTAATTTTTAATGCCACGCGACAGAGACGACGGTGCGCGATATCAGGTGCGCGTGCGCGCGAACACACCACACGTATACACGTATATGCATAATACACACACGTATACAGGACACATGCAGAGGTATAGGCATACACGTACGCGGAGGGTTGAAGAGAAGTGGAAATTGGGGGATGACAACAGACGTACACTATCGTACACATGGATCACGAGTGACATTTACCTAGGAAATAGATGCACACGTGCACGTGCACATAGAGAGTGTGTGTGTGTGTGAGAGAGAAAGAGAGAGGAAGAGAGAAAAAGTGAGAGAGAGAAAGAGAGAGAGAGAGAGAGAGAAAGTGAGAGAGTGAGAGAGTGAGTGGAAAAAGGGAGTATGAGGACAGATACCTCCAAAAGACAATTCTCACGCGATAGAACGATGGAGAACGCGAGTCGCCCTAGGACGTGCGTGAAAAAAAGTGTATGATATTATATATATATATAACATAACATATAAAATATATTATAAATAATGATGAATATAAATAAAAAATATATATATATATATAAATACTATGAGAAAAGTAAACAAAGTATAAATACGAAGGAAGTATATAAACGAGAATATAGGATAAAACACGCTTAGGCTTAAGAATATAAAATATTATTATGATGATGTATGGTTGGTTTATAATGTAAAATATATTATAGAAAATGTATTTCGTTGCTTTGATTACCATCCCGTCCTAAGTAAAAGACATTCCTCATGGGGAAAAATGAAATTAAAATTATTATTTTTTGAATGTAATATTTCCTCGCTACAAGATTGTTATATTCACTTGAATTTATTATAAACCTGATAAATTTTGTTGTACAAAAAAATTACCATCACGTGAATTGGTAGGTACACGAAGCCCTCGCTATGAACTCGTTGACAAAAAGCTGTGAACTTACAACATAGATACATTTCTTGAACTACAATAAACGAAGCATTTACAAAATTCAGTATTTTTTAAGAAAAGATTAATGAGTCATTTCAGTGATATCTGGAATATTAACATGACTATATTGAGACATTACTTAACTTTTAACATAACATCTTCCCAAAGCTTCAACACTTTCGGAAGTATAAAAGAAGACATTGAGACGTCAACTACGAGAATCCACGCAAGAATAGCGTAATCTACACGCTCATCAGACTACACAGTTAAGTATAAGTATAGTGACTAAGCAATTTAGTCTCTAGAGACTAAGAACGAAATTATATCTTAAATCAAATTTACGATTTTATTTTCTTCACTCACCTGGCTAACGTTATGAACTTTTCGTTATTGAGATACGTAGCGATTGTGAATATACCATAAAATATTACCGTTTGATGTAGATCTGAAATAAGTAGACGCAACAAGCTTATTCGGACACTAAGTAAGTGTATTGCAGATTAGAAGTAGGTTATATTATGTACGACACGAACAATCGCTGTGGCTAGAAGATTAACGATATAGCTGTGGTATAAGTTTTGTCTGACATTATCAAGCCATATCATCCTAGGGAATGCTGAGCACAGTTTACTGTTTTCTTTTTACGTATCTCGACAATTGAGATCTCTTTCAAGGAAGAATTAACTGTCGCTAGTAAAGGTTGTATTTATGTGAACCTGAAATTAGTACGACTATAGACGTAGAAAGGATATTGCGATAGCATGACTGCCATAAATTCGACTGTCCTTCTGAATCACTAATATTTCATTCTTTATTAGGGAACATGCTTATCTAATGTGAAATAATTCTGTACTTTATTTTAATGTACGACATTATTGTACATCTCATTTTAATGAGCAGTTAGGATGACATGAATTCCTGCCATCAGTTAACAGGAATATGATAAGTCTGGATTAATTTTTCAGATTTTATTTTGCTTTATCTTATTTACTGAATCTATTTTATTTAGAATAGTTAGTTCACTCGAGGTATTTTTAATTGTGTTTAAATTATTCTGTAGATTCAATTAGATGCATATTAAAATTGATCTGCTAGACCGTGAAGCGCCTGGAAAGTAGATTCATCCGCGCATAGACAGACACAATTTTGATAATCACCTTAGATTTAGATCATCGAATAAAAATTAGTGTGCATATGGAGGACTTTGCAATTTATGTTTGGAAGACTGATTTTGATTAATGTTCCTCTTCCAAAGGTGAAAAATTGAAATTCCATTTCATGGTGGGTATGATAAGTTTTTCCCTATCTTTCCCTTACCTGTGCATATTTTTAGCTTTATACCAATCGATAGCAGATAAAGTGAAATGGATATTGAAAAAATACTGCATGTATCTAAAAAACTATTCTTAAATAAAATTCATAAAAGATTTGTTACAGGAATTTCAAACTAATTCACAACTATTAACTAGGTATAATTAGCTTCAAAGTATTTCCAGATCCCACAATTCTTAAACACGAACTATTTTCCAGCCCCTCTTACAAAATACCCAAACACATGCTCACTGTTTAATATTTCTGACATGTTTCATCGCAACGTCTATTCGGTAAGTACTATTAAACAGAATTCTGAATGCCAAGTAAAATGACACGCACTGCACTCAAACGTTAATTAAAATAAAATCATCCCCATGTTACGTTCGCTATTACAATCCTATTCAGATGCATTAGACACGTGAATTGCATCGCGATTTTACTTTCGCTCGAGGATCACATTTCGAAATGAGAATGAAGCACCAGTACGGTCGAATCATCAACGAAGTAAGAGCAGTATAATTAGTGTCAGTAAAGTCAGATCAGTTAGAAATGATATACTGATATTTGATGGTATGGTAGGTCCTTTGCTAAAGTCAGAGGCAGTCAGAAAATCTGACAAGGACACCTATCACTTTTTTTCTCCTTTTACGTGAACGCTATTCTACACTGTTTTACACTATACACTAGACTTCACTACAGTATTCTACATTATGCTACAATATTTCACACATTGTTAAACACAATATTGGCATTACTATTTTCAAGGTTCAATGGCGTTGCAATATTGTTTTAAATGCATTTCCACTGCAGCGCAACAAAGTTCAACCTATATTCTAGAAGTCAATATTGATGCACATAAAATTAACCCTTAAGGTGCAGCTCCACTGAGGCAACAACAAGTAACATTTTGTTGCCGTTCCATATTTCTTGAAATAATTGCCGCTGGTGGTCATAACTTCATGTTTCTGTTATTGGTAACAATATCATCGCTTGTTGCTTGTCTCCATCTAGTACGATTTTCATTCGCAATACAAACAAATGTTTCTTCAGTCTGTACGCTTTATTGCCCGATTTTGTAGCCGCTGGAATGAACGCGGTTTATACAGAGGTATATCTATGGACAATTTGTAGGCAACAAATGTAACCTACAAAACCCAAATATTCCTTAGATTGTGTTGCTCCAGTGTAGACAAAAAGTTTCCATAAGTTACAGTTGGTTGGAAACCTTTTGGAACATACACTAACAAGAAGCGACAAAACGTTACTCGCTGTTGCCTCAGTAGAGTCGCCATTTTTAGGTCGTCCAAAATTGGATTTGCAACTTTGTTGCATTTTTGGGAGGAGCATTTGTAACAATGTAGTGTAGAATAATGTAGCGTAGATTCTATAGCAATGTGTATAGCGTATAGTAATGTAGTATATAATGACGAGTAATGTAGAATATTTTACAATTATGTAATCTGTATACATACAGTGTGGTTTTGTATCTCATGTAGAACAGTATAGGACATTCTATAGAATAGCGTACAGTAGTGTTACGTGTAACGTGGGGCAGTATAGAAGAGTAGGTCAGTCTAGAACAGTGTAAAGTAGACTTATGAGTAATAAAGACTCGAACAAATGGTATGTACATTGTAATGCGTGTGCTCACGCGTGACGACGTGAAGAGAGGAAAAGCACGAGAAGTGTCCTTCACCGTACTATATACCTGGTTGCCTCCGACTTCAGTGAAATCAACAAACGTAACAAAAGAATGCATCAAAAGGAAAAATTTACTGTTGCGAAGTAAAAACGAGAGGCTACTAGTGGAAGCACTACAAAGTTCTTCCATATCTCTTTCGCTCAATCAATCAAATGTCTGCTCCTATTAAGCAAGACATTGTCATTCCTTATATGGCCTGGTGGAAAGGGAAAAATGTGTGTAGGTTCTCACTGTTAGACAGTATCGAAAATGGGTGGAGAGGTGGTAATATCAACCATCACCCTGCATCATCTCGAAATTGGGAACTGAACGAATAAATCGCCAACGAACGGACGTTAAATCGTTGACCCGTTGTATGCGAGAGTTGCTGCCAAGAGAAGGAAATATATCCTCCAAGAGTTCACGTGTATAAACCCGTTTATCCGTAGACAAGCACGAGAATTGGAGAAGGATATAGGTACGCTTAACACTAGAACTACCAACTACCAATATGTATGTACTTCTGTTATTCTGTATATTTTTAACTACCTACAAGAAGTGATATAAAGACCTTTGATACTTAAGTACAGTGATTATTGAGAAGTACTTATTTAAATATCAGTAATGCAAAACACTTTGTATGTATAAAATAAATATAGATTTTATGAATTTTATATTCTACTTGTCGTATTGATAGGTTCTGATTCTCTTTGGGGATATCCCTAACTCTATTTGAAAAGTACTCATTAAAATGAATCAAATAATACTTCTACCCTTTTACGTTGAAAATCAAATGAAGTCGCCTTCAGAAATGGACTTATGGATCGCAATTCCAAAGTTGCTGACAAACGAAATCAGTAGGAAATCTATATCTACGTGAAAAGGTTTCGGAGGTAGATAGACTTGAGTGGTTCGTCAACGATATTTTTTTAAGGCCAACCCACTGAATGTATTTTTTGCTAATCATTACAGGAACGCTTTGGTAGATAACGAATCGATTAAAGAAGATGGAATTTTTAAGTAGGAGAAAACTTTCAGTAGTAGAAAGTTTTTATCAGAGTAAAAAATCGTAGGAACTAATTGAATTTTAATTTTCTAATTTGAACGAAAAATTTGCAGAGGTTCTCGTTAAAATTTCAGTTGGAAGTAGAGAGTGTTGATCTAAATTTCATAGTATCACGTCTACATAGCTCAATTATTTAGCATACGTGCTTTTAAGCTTAGTGACAGCTGTAATTACGTTTTCCTTGAGTCAAGACATTGACATAATCTTGACGTGACAGTAGCATTACCTTAACTGAACCCTGTCTGAACATTTAGCATCTCTTGCACTCTAAATTTCAAATTATAATGGTGTTAAACATGTCGGCAACATTCTTAACACATTAAAATTATATTAGGATAATAAAATGCTAAATGTGACAAAGATATTAATACTACTAAAATTATATCTTCAAAAATGTATGAAATTCTGTAACATTATTAATAAAATGTCATAAATTTTATAATGCATTTAAGAACCTGGTGATGCCAACAAACATTTCATTATCATTAATAATAATAATGATTCATTATAATCGTTAAAGTATTGATAAAATAATGCGCAAGATATTACCAAATAGTAATTAACAATACTCATCCACAATACAGAGACTACATTTCAAATGTCCAATAATCATACAGAATTACACAATATTTCTAATCTAGAAAGAATCTTTACGATAATGGAACTACGACGCGTAAATCGCTTAGAAGACACGAATTCCTTGTACCACTTACTATTATTCACAATCTTCTTGCACACGATCGCCACGATAATTAACTCCGATTGACATTCTCTATACAAACGTTGCCTACTTGACGTATCAAGGTATATTACGAAATGTAAATTGCAGATCATCGTGATAGTCGATGTACATGAACATTTAATCTGATCAACACTCTACTCCGTTTATTCTAATCAAAAGTATGCTATCTTCTTTAAGGCCCTACTAGGCCCAGGGATATTCCAGGCCCTTAAATGAGTAGCACACAATCATAGATCTTAAAGAAAGTATCACATCGTATGCAATATAAAATAGCATATAACTAAAAAATTAAGGTTTTTCAGACATAGATGCATATGAACTTCTTCCATTGCCTTCATGTCTAGAATCTCCAAAAATGTCCCACATGTTTGGAAACACGCTGTATATCACCATACCCGCCTTGCGAAAGGGCTGGATCCTTTCTCCAACGCCCCATCGAATTTGAACAAAATAAAAACGAATGGGGAGAACAACGGCCAAAAACTATTTCCAGTGGCGAAGGAAATCGGAAGAAGAAACTTATTCCATTTACGATCCCGCCGTCGGTCGTTTCCCCGATAACATTCCCCCGCGTCTTCGCGTATTTTCCGAAATGATAACATTTGTACTTGGAAGCGAGCAACTTGTACAAACTGTAGACGCGCGTAAAGCGCGCGGCTGAACCGCGCGCAAATACAAATTGTTATGCGGATATATACCCATGGGGGCGTGTGTTCACGAATACAGGTAAACAACGGGGTCTGTACATATTGAATGCCCAACGGACGGTTGGGGCGTACAAGAGAATAGCATAGTATAAAGCATAAACTACAATTAGCGGTAATCCGCGTGACACGGGCATGGCACCCTTTGCGCATATTAAAGCATTAGCTGCCGAGTCATACGAGCGGGCCGTACATCATTTCGGGACGTGCCCACGTCTGCCGGTAAAATCGTTAAATTTACGAAGAAACACGACTGGTCCGATACGTACTGACTGAATATTAGAGGTGGAACACGGTATAACGTGACGGTATGCGTGCAAGTGCCCAGCCGTTTTCACGAACGCGCCGCCAGTGCGTCGATATCGGTACGCGACTCGAATGTGTGCTTTCCAGGGGGCCTGACGACACAGGGGAAACCCAGTTACCGAGATAAATTACAAATGAAATTCGATGGGAAAGCTTTTTCGGTATGTATGCCGCGAAACAGGGGGTAATTGGTAATTTCGGTTCTGTGATCCTGTTGTGTGATCAACGGAGGATTAACTCGTTCACGTAGGAGACACTAACGTGGATAGCGTTCGATATTTGTCTCGCAGCATTTGACGCTTCTTATGATTAAGAAATTTGTTACGTTGGGCCATAGTATGAAGTACAACGATGTTCCTGTAAACTGTGACGTAAAAGGGCGGGGAAAAAGAAAAAGAATAGATGGGAGGTCGTTCTATATTTTCATCGACTTTGACGTATTTAATCCTTCGAGAACGACGTCTGTGTAATGTTCGAAATCCTATTTTTTATCGTCGTTAAATGCGTGTACACATGTACTTTACCACTGCTCTGTTTTAAAGAACTTAGAAAATGCAAAGTTTGTAATGATAAAATTATCATTTTCATTTGCAGAGCACATGTAGATGAAAATGCTGTGTCTGTTAAGGATGAATATTTTTAACGCATGCAGCATTACGAATTTTTCATCTTTTAAGACTTTTTAATACCTTGTAACAGTCCTTAACACCTTTTAACATCCATTGATACCTACACTGATGTGAAAATGTTGTGTTTGTTAAATATCAGTATTTACACATAGGTACAGTATCAACTTTATCAAGCTTTAAGACCTCTTACCACTTTTCAACAGCCCTTAATATCTATAATACCTCTTAATACTTTTTAACATCCACTAGTAACAACACTCAGGTGAAAATGCTGCATTCGTTGAAGATCAGTATTTTTAGCACATGTCCTGTCATCAACTTTACTTTACCTATTAATACATTACTTCAAATCACATTAAATCAGGTAGATTTAAAATGTTTAAAATTTCGGAATAGATAGAATTTCGAATTTTTCATTACAATAAATATTTATACTTCTTCCAATCCCATTCTTTATTTCAGAACTAATTTCAAACATTTCAAATTTCAAATTGTTAAAATTAATTAAAAAACAACCTTTCTGTATTTCTCTAGTGATATTGTATGTACTGAAGCTATAAAATAGATATTTATAAAACTACAAAGAAATAAAAAAATGTTTGCAAAACCCGTGATAAACCTTAATTAACTCCCAGCCCAATATTGCAGTAACTATTTTCATGGTAATATAATATTTTCGCTATATCTTGCAACAGCTACATTTTTATCTGAAGTAATTTAATTAGCATTTGCTGCTAGCAGAAAGCCTCGTGGCAGAAGATACTACCGTAAAAACTGGACGGGCTTTCAGCTGAAGTTATCAATCCTCTTTATACAGTTCGAACCAGGCGGACTTCCTTAAGCCCATTCAAACATTTAAAGTGGTTTAGTCAATGTATTTCTTTGTCAACGTAACTCAATTTCTCGGGGCACTTGTCCACAATACAGGCGAAGTTTTTGCAAAGCTGAAACTCGTCGGTGGCCTAAGATAACCGGACGGAGGAGGGTATTCTAATTTCTTCGTTTTCAATTAACAGAAAAGTCCTGAACAACAGCTTCAAACGAAGCAAATGTGGTTGGCAGAATTGGCCTCATCGGTCACCAGGGAAGCGTAGAACAGCGTAGTTCCCTCTACCATTCTCATTTGCGGTTATCGGTCCACTGCTATTTCGCTATCCCCGCAGCTCCTTTCGTCCCTTACACCTTCATATATTTCATTCTAACAAGTACAGCTGTATAGCATGTCTTATCGAACTCCTCTAGAACTTAGCATGATTTATTGCTAGCTTAACTGCAACGCAATACTTTTCTATTTCCTGTCTGAATGTTATTGGGTTTGAATTATAATATAGGATTAGCATTAAGTTCTTAACTGGTTACAGAAACTTATTAAAAACTTATTAATCACACTCGCGAAAAGCAAATAATTTGAGCTAAAACTTGCATCAACTAAAAAGTTCCTTGTAACACATTCGAGACCAGTATATTTTGCCAACAGACCTTTCGGCATAAATATGGCTCATATGTTGTGTCATTGGCTAATGAAGAGAGCTAACCTTTGACCCAATGGGTGGGTCATTGGACTCGAATGTATTACCAATTCCAATTCCAATTCCTAATGTTAACGCGTTCAAGACGCGGATAAGATCTACTGTGATAATTATGACTCGAAATATGAACCTCTCAAAAGTCTAACCCTGTTATTTGTAAAATTTATTAACTTCATCGCGTGATTAGTGACTTTTTTAGATCTCCAGATGAATCTTAAATTATGATAAGTACCTAATAAGTTTTTTTAATTATGCTATAGGACTACAAATATAGGACTCTTCAGCCACAAAACATATTTCACTAAATAATTTTTACAAATCATAAATTTAACTAAATAAAATTCTAATAATAATTTAGTAAATAATGAAATCCTTCTAATAAACAAATAGATAAATTTTTGCATGATATTGTCAAAAAATTTTACTTATAAACTATTGCAGATCATAGAATATTTTCGAATACTTTTTATACGTGCTTGAAAGTCTATTGTGTGAGAAAATATTTACGAAATGTATACATACATATATGCACATGCAAACATGAGACACAAAATGGTGCGCTGCAACGAAATGGACGTGTAAAGCCACGGATTTTTTAGGATCATCATTCACTTGCGCTACTTTGTGGATTTATATCGCTGCCTTCATCTAAAGTTACTATCGCAAAACTTTACGCAAATCTAGATTTATTACGTGCGGGTGACCTCTCAGGAATTTCTGTCGTGCTTCGCAGCAACAGATGCCCAGTGTTTAAAGAGCTACTTTCAGAAGTTTGCGCAAGAACATTTGTCCATTTCAAAAGGCTCGTACATTGCAACAATTATTACACATTGTGCTATTATTAATTAAATGAAATAAATGGGGAAAAAACCTTATTCTCATCTTAAACGTTTCTAGAGTACATCTGCTTAGAATATGTGAATATAGTTTTCGAAGAATAAATTGACAATTCTTTTTGAATGGTCCTACTTGATTTTAATTTATTTTTGTAACAAGTATAACATTTTGCGGCAAGATAGCATTTATGATAACTTTCACTTTAATACTACTTATGAAAAGAGACAAATATGAATAATTATGTTTAATTTACTTGCTACTTGTTCTTTATCAATACATGTGTATTATTCAAAGTATTTTCTATCGCATTTCCTTATTGCACTAAACAGAAGAAGTAGAAGTAAGTTAAGTAGTTAATACTGTACTGTATGAATTAATGCAGAACTAATTGTAGTCTAAATTAAGGTGTGTGTTTTATTTAAAAGGAAGTAATTGTATGGAAAACGAAAATTTCATTGAAATAAAAAGATAGAAACGAAATAAATTAATTCATTTTACGTTAAGTATTTACAAGCTTATTAAGAAAACAGTATAATCAAATAATAATATTTTTTACCTTTATCTTTAAATATTGCCATCTAAAATTTTTAAAAATCCCGCCATCTAGTAATAGTTACCACGAGAAACTTACTAGTTCCTAGGAATTTCACGACGTTTTCCCCTACGTTCGAACTAGTTACACTAACAGAGAACTATGACACTGTTGGTAATACTGATTTCACCGAAAAATCTAGTAAATAACTAAACATATTTGATAACCGATATACAATTACAGTTTTGCAATGTGATATCGGTGTTGAATTATGTTTGCAATGTTTAATTTGAAAGCAAATATTCTACTATAAAAAATGCCATGACAATGCTGCATAAAGTAAATGTATGCTTGTTACTTTGTGGGATATAAAATTGCTGTACCTAAACAGAAGTGCGACGAAGATGCAATACTTAACCTCATAAGTTGTAGAGGTTATGTTGCAAAGTAAAGAAGTTTCTGTTGAATTGACGGGTTTTTAAATAAATTTGTTCTTCACAATAGAATTAGAAAAATGGCGTATTTAACGAGGAAAGAAATAGATGAGATGAAACCGCAAATCGAAAAGGCGGTTCACAAATTCCTTGGTTTTGGGGAACCTGCTATCGTTACCACGGCTGTCAATTGTATCACTTCTGGCTACGATAAACGTAAAACAGCAGGTTAGTAATAGTATAAAACAAGATTAATTCATTAATCATTTTTTTTTATATTATAATTATAGATATGATTGTTTTGAAATACAATAATATAGTATTATTTGTACATACTAGCAAGCATATAAAGTGTAACTTTGTACATTAATTTATTAAGAAAAATGAATCCCTTCATTCCATAGTTATTGCTATAATATAAAGTACACATTCGAAACTTTCTCATATAAAATTAATGTAGCATCAAATATAGTACTAAATATTTTCTTGTCTGTTATAGATAAATTGTCTGCATTACTAGAAGACAAAAAGGCAAGCAAGTTAACTGAAAAAATATTTGCAATATACGATGATGCTAAAGCAGCACAAAAAAGTAAAAAGAGAAACCATGTGGAAGATAAAGACAAGGATAAAGATGCTAAGAAACCTAGGTTTAGAGACGATGACATAAAAAATGAAAAAACTACTGAAGCACAATTATCTGCAGATAAGGTATTGAGTTTGCACATGTAAATATTTATATATGGATATATAATTATCCTGTTTGTACTCATAATAATTTATTTTATGTAGATACGACAAATGATGGCTAATGCCCAAAGAGAGATCGAGGAAAGGAAAAGGGCACTAAAAGCTATAAAACAGGAAGAGGTAACACCTGTAAAACCACTACTTAAAACACGGGATTCGTTACCTACAGTAGGAAGCATGTATAACCAAGGCTTATTAAGCAAAACAGATTCAGACAAAGCACGAAAACTTGCTGCTTTACAAGCTCAAATTAGAAGTAAACTAAGTTCAGGATTACTGGGTAACGTCAGTGTTCCTGACAAACCAACTCCATTGATCTTGGATGAGTCTGGAAGAACTGTGGACATAACAGGCAAGGAAGTGCAGCTGACCCAAGTGGTGCCAACGCTGAAAGCTAATATTCGAGCAAAGAAACGAGAGGAGTTCAAGGCGCAGTTACAAGAGTCCAAAGGCCCAGAAGAAATTCAAGACACTCACTTTTTCGATACCAGAATAGGTGTTAAACCAGCGGTGCGTGGTAAACGTACATTAAAGTTCCATGAGCCAGGAAAGTTTCAACAGTTAGCGGAAAGAATTCGTATGAAGGCTCAGCTAGAAAAGTTACAGAATGAAATTAGTCAAATTGCTAGGAAAACTGGTATAAGCTCGGCTACTAAACTAGCGCTTATAGCGCCGAAAACAGAAGCTCTTAGCGAAGATGTGCCTAATGTAGAGTGGTGGGACTCAGTCATTTTAACAGGTGGATATCCGAATGAAGATGAACAAACGGCAATTAAAAATTCTACGATTACTAATTTAGTAGAACATCCCACGCAAATGAGACCACCTAGTACGTATTTCTCTATATATAATGCGTGAATTTCTTATATATAAGTACTAAACTTCAGTTAAGACTTTCTTTTTATTATTTCAGCTGACCCATTGAAACCCATTTATATGCCTGTATTCTTAACAAAGAAAGAACGCAAAAAATTACGCAGACAAAATAGGCGAGAAGCATGGAAGGAAGAACAAGAAAAAATTCGATTGGGTCTTGAACCTCCGCCAGAACCAAAATTGCGAATTTCAAATCTCATGAGAGTATTAGGTACAGAAGCGGTACAGGATCCTACGAAAATAGAAGCTCACGTTCGACAACAAATGGCTAAGAGATTAAAGGCACACGAGGATGCTAATGCAGCTCGAAGGCTCACGGCAGATCAACGACGTGAAAAGAAAGCAAGGAAACTTAAGGAGGATACTACGCTTGGGGTACATGTAGCTGTTTATAGGTTAGTTACAAAAATTATTGTCGTTAGTGTCGTTTGTAAACTTATTTCATATAATGTTTAATATTGTCTTTACAGAATACGCGAGCTGTTAAATAATGCTTCAAAGAAGTTTAAAGTGGAAACGAATGCGAAACAGCTGTATCTCACAGGCTGTGTAATGCTTTTCCGAGATTGCAATGTTGTTGTTGTAGAAGGAGGAGCAAAACAATTAAGTAAATACAAACAATTAATGATGCATCGCATCAAATGGGAAGAAGACATAATAAAAGATAACGACGGCAACGATGTGCCGAACAAGTGTGTTCTTGTATGGGAAGGTACCAGTAAAACACGTCATTTTGGTGAAATCAAGTTTAAAGTTTGTCCTATCGAGAAAATGGCTCGAGAGCACTTTAAAAAGCACCAAGTCGAACATTATTGGGATTTAGCTTATAGCGGGGCGGTTCTTGATAACACAGACGATATTCGCTCTTAGAACTGATTTCCGTAAATTAAGCAATAAACATTAACATGCTAATGCGAGGATGCGATTATAGATTATTTCAATACAATTTAAATAAATAATTACTATGAGAAAAGAGAATAGTGGAAGATCAAAAAATGTACACAGTGGCACACGGAGCGAAAATAAAAGTGCTCAAGGCCTCTAAGAATGCATAGTTTTTTTTTTTAAGTAGTATAGAAACCCTCGATCCAAGACACAAAGTTGAGTTCTTAAGATGACATAATTAAAATGATGATTATGCAATGTGGCATGTAAGTATTACTATTTAACTGAAGATCAAAGTTTCTATTAATTATCAAATAAATTTTTTATACCAAAAGTTTGCATTGAAACACTCATTTTGTATATCGCCAATATAAAAAGTTTAAAACGATGATAAAACTAACAATAAGTAGAAGAGCTAATAGCTAATTTAGGTCATTCCGAAACGTCAATACAATTACTAAGAAGTTTTTTCTCTCTTCTATATTCGTCTATATCTTTGAACGTCTTCTTTCCAGTTTCGCATGCTTAAACATTTAATATCAACAATTACGTTCACGTTAAGTTTGAAGTACGACTCCATTATCGAGATGCAATCCCATGCAGGGACCACTAAAAATCATTGCATCTCCCAAATCAGCCTCTCTAATTACTCTTGCCAGGTGCAATGCACACACGTGACACGCAATACCCTTTAGCGGATGCCCCCGTTCGCGGGATCGTGGGCGTGCAAACACGTGATCGCGTGGTCGCTCGTTCGCGGTATCGTTCCTAAGAATTTTAATCCACGATCGTCATTACGGTCAAGCCCGTAAGTGTCAATTATCATGGAGGTAGGCACGTCGCGACCGAACACGCGCAGGGTGTAAGCACAGGTAGCGTGTCGTGCGCGATACGAAAGTGCGAACGCACCTTTGGAGCCTTGAAACAGCACTTCCAACCGCGACTACGAGCAAACCGTAGTCTATGAAAGGTGAACCTTGGTCTCGTTCATAATACCAATCCAACTGCAGAAGCGACGATGCACTTTTACCCGTGTCTCTAAGTAAACGTCTTACACTGGCACGCGGTGCATTGTTGACACCCTACGTGCATCAGCGTGATCCTTTTGCGGGCCCCACTCTTTGAGCCGACCGACCAGACTTGGGTTTTACTTTCGTTCGAGGATCGGTCTCAGTTCAGGTTTGCCACTTCGTGTTCTTGCGCATACCCGCCGCGACTCTTGCGAAATTGAACGAGGCAAATGAATTCTACTGTGCGTCGATGATAGCACTGAATCGCACGTCGTACGCGTGATGGTTTTTGGAAATATCTGCGTGCCACGAAGCACCATGATTGGTGCCTTTGCCTTCCTGTCGCGGTGAGTGTTTCCGTTCTTCGTAAGCTGTGCCTCTTTTTCAGTGGAGGGTGATTTTCGCGGTATTTTGTGATTGATTGCTTTTTTTTTCACGGAGGAATGATAAATGGTTAATGATTTGTCGGATTTTATTTACCTACATTTAAGAGAGAAATGAAGGGAATGATT
Source organism: Calliopsis andreniformis (assembly GCF_051401765.1). Lineage (NCBI taxonomy): Eukaryota > Metazoa > Arthropoda > Insecta > Hymenoptera > Andrenidae > Calliopsis > Calliopsis andreniformis. The sequence goes on along the minus strand of NC_135073.1, from coordinate 7,875,394 downwards.
ATTATACTATTGGTATGATGAAAGTATGTGGATGGGAAATTTAAAGGGGTGACTATTGTTGTCTGGGTTAAATGCTGTTGGAATAGGTTTTTGTTTAGGCGATCATTCATATGTTTTGCAACTACTGATGAAAATAAAAATGAAGGCTTCATTCCTTTTTAATTGAAAGGATTCGTTATTTTCGAATAAACTGTCAAGCATAAATTAATAAATATAGGAAATTTGATAATAATGTGTATTAACATATACGTATAAGTAAGCAGATAACGAAATTGTGTGCAATGATTGATTGGATTTTTTCTTGCAATTAGAAAGCATTCTATACATATGTATATTTCGATTATTTTTACTCGATTTTCACATAGTTTTCACAAGTTTAGGGTTCTTTATGACACGTATGAACTTCTCTCGACAAGATCGAGTGTTCCTTACTTCCATTTAATAATATATCTAATATTTCTGTTTTAGATGATAATGAATTATTGTAAATAGTTTCACTGTGTGAAGCATTGTGAATGTACGCGTGAAAAAATACATATTTTATATAAAACGTATTATAAAGTAAATTGATTTTACTGTATAATATAACTGTCATTTAATCATTAATCTTTCATTATCTAATAAATTAATACTTTTCTTCGTTGAGTATTCCTAACACTGTATCCTTAAATGTTCGTCGAAGATTTACATTAAATAGATATATATTCTTCTGAGAATTGTATTTCTATTTAAGTCCTATCTCAGTTTCTTATTTTGAAAATTAGTAATCGAATTTTCAAATAAGCATGCATCAAATTCAAAATAGTATTATCATTTGTATCACTAATGTAACTAATTCAGTTAAAGCATTGCAAATAATTATATCTTTATTACAAATTTTAATTTATCGCCTTTATTCAATATAGAAATTTGATTTTTTTATGTAAATCAGAAATCTAAGATATTTCATTAAATTAATTATACAATATCCTTCATGAAAATTAATTTAAGAACTTTAATTTTGAGATAAGAGAATAAAGGTGATTCGCGATGGTTTCCTACCTTCAACTCCATGAAATAAAGCTTTAAATTGTAAAATGTAAGCACTTTTCTAGTTTCTGTACCAAGAGAATCTATTTTGTGAAATACCTTTAGTAAAAGTGAACCTCGTTACCAAGTAATGGTCCTCGTCAATTCATACGGGCGCTAATCATGGGAGCAAAGACGATTACGTAAGAAAATCACAAAAGAACGAGGAAGAAGTTTAAATGTCAAACAGCGAGTCCTTTTCAATCTCCTTTTTAAGGTCGCCTAAGTTCGTTACATGTCACCGCAGTATGAATTGAAAAGAAACCAAATTGAGACGTTTACCTTTGGGAGATAAGGAAGAGTTGTCAAAACTGTATTACTAATGGTCATTATATTTTCTATTTGGTATTGATTTGTATATAAATTGGTATTACAAATTCTAGCTTGATGTTTAAGACATCTATTATTATAATTTTTACTGTTTGCCAAAATTAATTAATATATTATAAGCTTCTTCACAATATTGAGTGAAAGATATGCTTTTGCTACCAGTTACCTAACTTGCACCTAATTTAAAAGTAATATGCAAATATTATAATAAGGAAGAGAGTCATTTGCTAACACATACTTTGTTATTACTAATTGGGAAAAAATGTTTAATATTTGATGGTCTAGCAAAAATTAATGTTGCACCAGTAGTATGAGCGATCGCAGAATAAAAATTCAGAAGAAACCTATTTATTTCTACCTAATATTCTATCTATACACTAATAGAAATTAATTGTCACTACAATTTCTAAAATTCCACAAATATGTTAATTTGTATAACACGTTAAAATTTCAAGTAGGTAATGCAATTTTCATTACCTTAATATCAGTAGTAACCTATACAAACGCGACCTTTAAACATGGAAAGAAAGAAAAGAAGCAAATTAGCCAAGTACGATTTAGACGAAGAGTATGCATTAGGCAACTCTCTCCCCTCTGAAGGTGAAATCGATGAATGAATTTAACGCGATAAACAGTATAAGGAACAATGGCTCGGCTGGAATGAGGTGAAATGCCATCTCGTAGACAAGGTCTCAGGAGAATTCATGGCGATTCCCGTGATAAATGTTGAAACAAGTCACGCGACACGTTCAGCATCGGTAGGCCCATTTTTCCCTCGCTAACAAGCAAGCTAATTTATCAAGGAATCGTGCGATTTTTTTCCTAGCTGTGCTTCTTAGCTGCATGAAAAGACAGGCTAGGTTTCATCCTGGGTTTCATTTGCAATGCGGATGTAGGAACGACGAGAACCTCTGGCCCAAACGCGCCCAACCCTACAATTGTGTTGTTAATGGTTGATCCTATCTCATCATTGTCAAGTTAGGTAATAAGACAAGCATTGAATTTACATGACGATTATTAGGTAACGTCAAGGTACACTACCGTATGATACCAGTCACAGACGATTTCTCACGAGTTCACTAAGGGGAAGGGCGTAACACAACTATGGGGATTTCAACGTCTTGTAGGTTCTCACGATGTTAATGCTCAAGGGTTTCACGCTGTCAAGTTTCAACTTGTGTTGTCAATAGTTGGATATTTTTAATCTCCGAAAGACCTCAGAGTTTGATGCAGTATCAAGTTACCTGCTACCAGACATGGACATGTGTGACAGTTTCACGTAAGATGTTCCATTTTAATAAGTTCGAAAGAACAGTGAAGCTATTAATTATTAGTACTGCCCGAGAGTGTTTCAGACAGTTCAGATACTTATTAAAAAATAAATGAGAAATGCAAATATGAGATCATTAGAGTTTATTGCGATTCAGTTTCAACACCTTCCTTCCGTTCTCACGATATTGACGCCACGAAGTTTTCTACAGGCACATTATTTTCAACTTTATTACAGATAATTGACGAATCCCCAGTTCTCACGGGATTATTCGTTGTGGAACTAGGATTGCACGAGACCCCTCTTATTTGCTATTGCGCAAGAACCTTTCTGTTCCCCATAGAATTATCGCTTAAAGGTCTATCACTGTTACGAGTAGTGTGCGATTGCATGCTTCAACATTTCATGAGATGACACACGTATCGGTGTCGACCTGTGAGTTCACATTAAACAATAGTGTACTTCATTTCTAAGTGAATTCATTCTAAATTTCTATTTCTGTTTCTCGTATGTATTATAGGATCAGATCAAATTGTTATTACCATCAGCATTATAACCCAGATAGCATAAATACGTCATAAAACTGAAACAGACACGTCCAGTAGTTTAGTCGAGTGGCGAGTAATTTGGTAACATACTGTGTATAGACACTAAAAATTAACGTCAAATCGACTGAATTATCTGTTCCAGTCTTTATGGATGTTTTAAAGACGTCTCTATCAAACATTTAGACATTAACTCATCTTCCGATACCCTAAAAAGGAGTTTTGAACATTTTATGTGACAAAACAGGACACTTTAAAAATGTGATCCAGATAACACATAAATATCTTATGGACGTCTCCAAGACATCTATTCCTTGAAACTCCTAAGTACACTTGAAATTTAAGTTTTTAAGACGTCTTAAAGACGTACTTACTTATAAAATAGGTATTTTAACGACACATTCCTAACGCCTTTGAACTGCTCAGGCTACGTCTGTTTCAAACATAAAACATGTAGACCAAAAAAAATCGCAAGACGAACATCTTTGAGTTGCTCTGCTCTGTAAGAAAATAGTCCCTTCTCAAATTTCATATCCCGAAATACTAACGCACAGTTTCAGCCCTGTGTACGAAGAAGTTTATATTTCCTATCCTTAGATTCCGATTCGCAGATTCCTCGTCTGGCTCGTACTCGTTGAGAGTACGACCTTGCCGTCAAACATGTTACGGGATCTGAGTAGGCGTACCAACGTGTCAATGGAGAAATACCATCAGGCAGAGCGGGCGATCCTGAACTCACACACACATTTGAATCACGGATCACCATCATGGTACCTCGGCGCCTCTCACGAGATGACAGAGCACGCACAAAACCTCTCAAGAAGAGCTCTACGAATCGAAACCATGGCTATAATGCTGGTGGAAGCTCTGAACATGTCCTCGAAAGAGGCATCCTCGGTGCTACCATCTGTGGCCGCCATTAACTGCCCTGACTCGTCTACCCTTTTGCAACTAATGGTCAGCTGCAAGGGGATTGACTCTCGCTACAGGACATACAGTGGAAAATGCAACAATGCCTTGCACCCGACTTGGGGCGCAGCTCTAGAAGCTTATGTCAGATTACTGCCACCTGAATACGCGGATGGAGTCTCTTTACCACGCACTGATTTACCCAGCGCCAGAGACGTGTCCTCCAGAGTGCATTCAGGCGGGCTGGATTTGAAACATCCCTATCTGATGGCGCTCACCGCACTGTTTGGTCAATTCCTTGTCCATGACCTCGCGCACACGCCTAAGATGGAGCTGCCTGATGGTGCCAAACTGAAATGCTGTGACGTGGATTACGAGCATTTTCATCCTGAGTGCTTCCCCATACGCGCCGATAATGCTGTCGGATGCATGGAGTACTCGAGATCGGCACCACATCCGGGAAACTCGTTACAGGTAATGCGAGAGCACAGTGGTGTACGTTTAGCGATCACGAACGCTATTGAGAGAGGTAGAGTCTTAGAAATTTAGAAATCTAATCCATGGTGTTAGAGCCAGGTACTGTTGGGGATAACATGGGATTATGAACTCTAGGAATAAGAAGGTTTGGAATCATCCTTAATTTAAAACATAGGCATTATTTCGCTGATTACATAGGTAAATATAAAAAGTACTTAATTCAGATGTTTATAATCATTGAGTAAAATTATCTACTTCGTTTACACAGAAGCAAATCATGGAAAATGCACAAGTTGTTTTATAAAAAAGTCGAATTATGTAAAAGTTTGTAGACACCTTTACCACCTTTAGGTTTCCTAGAATTAATTCAGTGAGAATCACAATCACTAAACGAACACCACTGTATACAGTCTACAATTTCCTTAAAACCAGATTCTTCCTAAGAAAAACAAGTCTCACAAGCCCCGATATACATGAATATTTACAACAGCTATTAGAAGTTGTGATGTTCTATGCTCATGCAAAGACTCTCAAAGAAATAATCGTGTGTTGTCAACCCATAATTAACTATTCAAGAATACTAATTTTAGCCTCCCTTACCACCCTCAAATTTTTCCGCACACCATTCTTCTACAATCTATACAAAAAGAATCTTTCTTAGGGATGCAAACTTGGTCCCCGACAGCAGATTAACCAAGCATCGTCGTACTTGGACCTCTCTCCCGTTTATGGGAGTTCTGAAGATGTAGCAAAAGCGCTACGATCTGGCAAGGGCGGTTTGCTTAATACGCAGAGGAAGAACTTGCCCATGCCTTCGCCGAAGTACGAAAGTTGCAGGGGCGCGAGCAAAGCTTTCCCGTGTTTTCTTAGCGGGGACTCGAGGGTGAACGAGAACCCCGGGCTCACTCTAATGCATGTGCTTTTTCTACGGGAGCATAACCGAGTCGCGAGCGAGCTGGGACAACTGAATCCTCACTGGGACGACGAGAAACTGTACCAGGAAGCAAGAAGGATCGTTATCGCGGAAATGGAGCATATAACTTATAACGAGTTTCTGCCTGTTGTTCTCGGCGAAACAACTCTGGACAAGTACGTCTGCTCTCTTTTCACGTCGTAATTAATTTAACGGATTAACAGGTTGCGTTCGTTCTACAAATAGAATTCAAACTTTAAGCTTTTTGTTGTACTATATTTCTCACAGTTTGGTTGAGTAAATTTGAATGTATGAGTATTATTTGTATTACTTTTGACGAGGTAAATTTTTTAAATTTTTTTCACCGAATGATTGCGAGGGATTTGTGATAAATTAATTCAAAGGATAGTTTGAAATGCGTTAGATATTAATATTTTTTAGAAAATGTGTACTTTTGCGGATGTACAAAATATTTCAATGATTTTGAATTGAGAAAATATTTTTCTATACTAAGTTAGATAAATGAATTTACTTATCATCATTCCCAAGTTAAATTTCTTTTGTTATCTTTAGTGTTTTAGAACAAAACACAATTATATGACAGATTGTGTTATAATTGCAACTTTTCCTTTAAATGGAAGCGAGTTTTCCTTTATCTAAATTAGTTCTTTCTAACGCATATAAAAAACATATTAAAGAAGATAGATATCTTAAAAATTGACTGTTTCGTAATTTTTATGTATTTTTTTATTATTCAATTCAGTTTTATTTTAGATAATTCTTTGCATTTAAACTACATGTTTATATTTCTCTAACTTTCTCTAACTCGTTCTGTTCAGTTCATAGAAACTAGAAACGTAGAAATTGGGGTTCGACTTATCAGTAAGATAATTCCAGAGGAGAAAATCGATAGGAACTGTCACCGTTCTTATCGCATTTGCTCAATTCAATATTCTGTCGATTGAGAATGGATAGTCACCCTGCATAAAACACATTTATTTTTTATCAAAAAATGGATCATACCTACTTCATAAATTAATAGTATTAAAAATTGTATCCTAATACCTGTGCAGAATGATAAAAAGGAACAATTTATGTAAAATAATCATGTATATAGGTACTAATCCAGTGACCCAACTAGATTATGTTATAATACTAATACCACACCAATTGAGATTTAAAAACAGTAATTAAAATTAGATATGACACACCCATACATTTTAAGATTTCATCTCAAATTGCATTAAAAGAACTTAAAAACAAATAGCACAATCTACTAAAGAAATGATCGCTTGTGGTGTATTTTAGGATGGAAGCATAAAATGTATGAAAAATAGCAACAATTTATGGCACAACCTAATAATAAAATTGTCATTATTTATGAAGGTACCAATTACGCTTAATGTATCGTGGCTACTTCCGGGGCTATGACACACGAACAGACGCGACGCTTTCGAACTCGGTTGCGTCCGCGGGTCTCTTCTTCATCGCGGCGCTGACCCCGAAAACCCTCGACCTAGTTGACTCGCGATCAGCATTAAAATCCGGAGAAAGGTCCTTACTATCAGCCTTCTACGCTCCCCAAGAGTTTTACGAGGCTGGCGCTATCGATCGACTGATCATCGGTGCTACAGGTCAGTTGAAATTATTTGTAAACGTGTTCTCGGTTTTAAAGGGGAACATAATGGTAGACGTGCTTCATGCGTATATGCGTTTCGTAAGACTTGATGTTATTAAAAGGCACGTGACAGCTGATAGCCGTCTGCAGAAATGGATGTGCATTTCGTAAGATCAATCATGATTTTATTAAATATTAATTATGGGTTGTAAATTCCCGAGGACTTCACTCCAAGACTAGATAAAATCTCGAGAAGGTAGAGAGGTGTTTCTTGAATGGTTATTTAGAAGCTACTTTACACGGGGATGATCGAGCTACTGTTAAAGATCTCTTATCTCTGTCACTCGATCGCGCTTGCAGTAATAGAAGAATTCTTGCGTAATTCATTACGAGGGCTTCTCTTCACTTAAGACATTTGGGTCAATGGATAGAATTATTTTTGATTTGTGAAAGCATTTTTAAATAATAATTATGCATTTTGATCTTGAAGCAATAGGAGTACGATCTCCATTAGTCTTTTTGTAAATATCGCCTCAAGTTGAGATTTAAGTAATATTAATTCCGAGAAAAGTTCAGAGGAAACTTAGTCTACTTGATTATGACAACTAGGATGTAAAGAAAAAAGGAAAATTGACTACTTGATTTTATTTTTGCACTGTATTAGAGCGTTCGACGACAGATGTGAGAAATTTTAATAGGTGATTCTGCATGCTAAGATAAAACGAAAATAGATAAAATTCAGTGTCAGACTTCATGTCCAAGTTATTAATTATTAAGAAAATGTCTAAAATACGTGTGAAATGTGTCTGACTCGGGACCTATTTTACTGACTGCGCTGTGTCTGACCTGGCTAATGTACACCGACAGTAGAATAAGTCCAAATCAGATACATTCCCCGCGAATTTTAGACATTTTTGCAACGATTAATAATTCTAAACTGAGCTCCCATACGCAGTTTTCTTATTCTTGATTTTCATCTTATTTTGATACGTAGAATCAATCCTCAAAACATCATAACAATATTATTACATGCATATAGAAAGTGACAACAAAATTTTTATAATAATACTACAGCAATCCCTAACAAGGATTCATTCGTATAATAATCCTACAGTAAGATTTATAATACTAATGCCAAACTCTGGATGCGGAGCTTATTTAGAATAACGAGTAGAGTTTCAATTAAATTTTGTTTGAATGTTACCACGATCTACTGATATGCTGTCCCATGAGAACTTGGTTTTAATGACGATCTAGGATGCAAGATTTAATTTCCGCGACAGCGGGACATTCTAGGAAGCCTTTGCCGCCGGGATTGAATGAAATCCTGTTGGAACGATACTTCCACGATGGAAAAAGCAACGATGTCGCAGTAGATTACGCTGCACAAGTCATACAACAAGGAAGAGATCACGGTCTACCGCTTTATGTTAAGTGGCGATCGTTTTGCAATTTACCGGATGTTAACGATTTCGAGAGCCTCAGGGGATCAATGGCCAAAGACACCATAGAAAAACTACGAGCAGTTTATAAGTAAGATGATGATCGTACTGAATAACTTTTTTTGAAAGAAATTTTAGAGAAAGGATTAATCTATCGATTACTATTGATATCTGTAGGTATTTGGAGTGAATTTTATAGTTAAACTGCTGCGCTCAAAGTGTTCATACTACGAATTTTTTCATTATAGAAAAAATAATTGCTAAGAATATAAGCTTTTGGCGTACAAAATATATGCAGAAAATTGAAAAAAATAAGAAAAATTGCAGTTACCACGAAACTTCAGATTCTTGCTTAAAAGTTTGTCTTAAAATTATTACTGTAAATGTTACGAAACGTATTAATTACTTAAACAAGATGCATATCATAAAATAGAGTAAATACAAACAGTGGGATAGATAAGAACATAACTATAAGTTTGCATTTAATATATTTAAATATTTAAATACCATTTATGGTCACATAGAGTTATGTTTCTATTCACACTACTGTTTCTATTCACTCCATTTTACGGTAGGTATTTATAGAATATTCTTTGAAAAGCCTTTACAACTGAATGTTCTTTTCGTAGAAATTGTAGAAACCTTATCCTAGGAATCTGACTTATCTCTTCACAAAAGGTTACCTTGTTCTCAATCTCGCCTTTAATATCAAAACACCCTACATATCTCAAATGTAAATTTCAAAGAAATACTTCATATCAGAATTCATTATTTATATCTAATTCAATATGCAGAAATGTGCAGGACATAGACTTAGTAACAGGAGCACTTTCGGAAGCACCTGTATCCGATTCCGTCCTGGGGCCAACATTCCTTTGTTTATTAGGTCGGACCTTTCGGAATATTCGTTTTGGTAAGCTGGTTTCATTCAATTATAAATATATAACCATGTATTTTATCAATTATCCTAATAAATGATATGTCACGCAGGTGATAGATATTGGTATGAAAATACAAATAGCCCGGGATCATTCACACTAAATCAATTGGAAGAAATTAGAAAAGTTACAATGGCACAACTCTTGTGCTATAATGGCGACAGATTAAATTGGATACAACCTAGAGCGTTTCTTTTAAAGGATCGTTTTTTGTAAGTTTGTTGTTTTGATCAACGAATCACTAATAAATAATTTTTGAAAAATAAAATTAATGAAATAATATTTTTCACGGAAGAATAATCGAATTTTGAATTTTTCAGAAACAATGTGATAAATTGTACGATACACACAAGTGGTTCACCAAATCTTTTGTTTTGGAAAGAGACGAATATTTCGTAATTTTTACACACTATGTTTTTAATTGTACATAACAGGCATTATTTTTCAATTATTGACAAATGTTCATGCGCATCAACATTGTTCCTTACTTGCAAAAAATTTAGTCCTGTAATATTTTTAAGACCCATCACTGTAAAATGTGTATTCTTGTCTTCATGATTGACTATAACTGAACATGATATTCAACTAGCTTATAGATTGCTAGTGTTAAGTATTATATTCAAATTTATGAGGTACTCTCGTCTTACGATTAGAAACCTTTTAGCAAAATTTCTCAAATTTTTACTACACATTCAGAAATATTTTAATGTTAAGGTAAATCGATATATAATTGTCAATTTTTTCAAATACAGAAACTGTATGTATCTCTATTTTCCTATTAATATGTTTAACATTTTTTGTATAATTGTAATAAGTGTAATAAAAATAATTTTGTTACATTGCGAACGAGTTGGAAAATTTTTAATTTGCTACAAACACTTTTGTATTTTGTCCAAAGTAATTTTACAGCAAAAATTCGCTACGCACGATTTCGAAAAGTTATCTATATAGTTTTCTAAAAGTTATCTATATAGTTTTTTTCATTTTTTTTTTTTTTTTGATAAAGAAAATTTCTTTAAAGTAGCGAATTTTTCCAATTAGTATGAATTCTTTTATTTTTTACTTCTATTTTACCATAAAAATTAATTTTATGTTTCCTATTATTAAAGCACACGAAAAATGAAAAGCTGACGTTTTTATGTCTGCAATATGTACTTTTCAGAAACAACAAACAAAACTAAAAAAGGCGTTGAAAATACATTTACTATATACGTGTATTTTATAATGAAAATAACACAACATATTGTGCAACTGTACGTCAAAATATAAATAATGAGATAAAAAGGTACCTCTTAAGTAAAATAAAATTCAAAAATTATCGAATACTTTTTAAACATCTTTTGTATGTCATATCATATCTTCTATACTATTTTTAAATGTTATTTTGTTAAATAATACATATCAAAAGGATTAAAAAGAAATACTGAAATCATTCTAACATATTCAAACAAAAAATTAAACTTAATATGCTAACCTCTTTTTCCATCCGAAATGAACGCGCTTCTTTGGAACACTTACTTTTCCATAAGTAATCACCTCCAAGTATCAAATCCAATAAACAATAACGACACAGTTAACAAAACGTAGTATTCTACCATTCGGTTCTAGATCTTTCTTTCTATATTATCGTAAGAATAGCACAGCAACCTCATACTCTTGCATCATTTTATTTTTTCAAATTCCGGAAACTTCACGAATACTACTTTAATCTACACTCTAATCGTTGAACTACCGTTTTCCTATTAATTCCACACTATAATTATAATATCGCTATCATGTATCAAGATAATACGTTAGTCAGAGTAACACATACAAAAATTAATATTACCTTTTTTTAAATGCCTCACTAATTTTACAACACATTTGATCGACAATTATGATATCTGTTCTCTAGTAGAACATTCGGGATAATTCTCGAGTCACGAAAGGCAGGAAGGCCGTGCAACGAGACGATTGGTCAATTCTATCAGAGCTGGCTCATCATTGGCTGAACGCAATTACGTATATCGGTACGCCGAATGGAAATACTCTGATGCGCGCGTGGAGTGCGCATTATAAGCCTCTGTGAAGGTTGCATCACTACACGTGAAGTTGGGATACCAGCGTCTATTCTCAACTTTTTAGCAAAATTGAACGATATAACGCGTAAAAATCAAAATGCTCACCGCCGCAAAGTTATTCACGAGGAGCTGCAGCAATGTTACCTGCGACATCGCTAGAAGACAACAATTCAGCACAATTCTTAAAAATGTAAGTTCCGATGGCGATTCGTAACGCACCGTCCGGAATATTTATCTCGACGAACGTTTGTTCGTCGTTAATGATCTGTACTGCATCAAAGCTGATTCGCTTATTACATAGTATTTAACTTACTAACTCGTATCATTTGTTGTTTCCAGTATTTAGTCTTTCTAGACTTCCTTCTTTTTTAATGCCGAGATATTGTCGATCTCGTAGCCGGCACGTGATCGGCTACTGAATTTATTTCTTGCAAAATACTATGCTTCATAAAGAAGTATAGATACATCGATGCTCGTTACATTTGTAACTCCAATGTTTTTCTGTAACAAATTTTAGTAACAAATATGTTTGAAAATTTATGCGATTTTTTAGGGTATGCACATGAATTAAGGTGGTAATATAGTTTTTTTAAAGAAAGTTATTTTTATAAATTATAATACTATTTATAGTGGCATTTGATGTATTTAAATCATTTTCAGGCTGCGGCTCCTGCATATCTTATGCCTCAACGTGCAACGGATTTGCATCAGTATAGATACAAGTAAATATTCCTTACTTAGTTTCTTATTACTTACTTTGAAATAATTGAGTATTGTTTGTTCTCAAATATATGTAGTCAAAGGAATGTTAATTATATATTGAAAGTATATCAATGATGTTTTATTATCTATTTATGTAGATCCGAAGGAGTAAAAGGTGCAGTAATTGGTATTGATCTTGGTACAACATTCTCTTGTGTAGCAGTTATGGAAGGAAAGCAGGCTAAGGTTATAGAAAATGCTGAGGGTTCACGAACGACACCATCTTATGTGGCATTTACTAAAGGTTTGAAAATTTACAGTAAAAATAATATTTTAATTATTTTATTATAATATATTACTTGATATCTCAAACAAATATGTATAAATATACATATGTAATAAATATACATATTTTGGAATTTGTTTAGTAAGTTTGAAATTTGTGATGCAACTTTAATATTGGAGTTGCAATAATATTATTATGTAATGTACTTTAGTGTAATTCAAATATTAGGAAGTAAGACTCTGGAACATATTTCACTTGTAATATTGTTCTGAAGTCTTTATTTTAGCAGAAACAGATTGAAGAGCTTATGAACTTTCAGACGGAGAACGTTTAGTTGGTATGCCAGCAAAGCGCCAAGCAGTCACAAACTCAGCAAACACATTTTACGCTACGAAACGATTAATTGGACGAAAGTTTGATGATCCAGAAGTAAAGAAAGACATGTACGTATTTTAGTATATTAGTATAATATATTTTATTGTTAATGATCCCGTTCTATATGGAGTAACTTTGATTTCTAGGAAAACTGTTTCATACAAAATCGTACGAGCTTCTAATGGAGATGCATGGGTACAGGGAGGTGATGGTAAAATGTACTCCCCTAGTCAAATTGGTGCGTTTGTGCTCATGAAAATGAAGGAAACGGCTGAAGCATACTTGAGTACACCGGTAAAAAATGCTGTAATTACCGTTCCTGCATATTTCAATGACTCACAAAGACAAGCCACTAAGGATGCAGGCCAGATTGCTGGCCTTAACGTACTTAGAGTAATCAACGAACCAACAGCAGCTGCCCTTGCATATGGCATGGACAAAACAGAAGATAAAATGTGAGAATCATGAATCATTAAAGATATTCTATCGCGACACGTAAAGTGCATAAATCAAGAATGATGTTCATATTTTTCGTCTCTTAGCATTATTATATTAAATATGCTGAAACTATCTACTGACTTTCTTTAGTGATATTTTATTTTAATTCATTTTATTGAAGGTATGCACGTATTATATGATATAATATTTTGTAGCATTGCAGTATATGATTTAGGAGGTGGTACCTTCGATATTTCCATTTTGGAAATTCAGAAAGGAGTTTTTGAAGTTAAATCCACAAATGGAGATACCTTCCTGGGAGGAGAGGACTTTGATAACGCTTTAGTTAACTATCTTGTTTCTGAATTTAAGAAAGATGTACGTATGATACACTAAAGTTGCTACTTGCAATAAGTATTATGTATATAAGTAACATTTCGATACTTTTATAGCAAGGTTTAAATGTAGCCAAGGATGCAATGGCTATGCAACGGTTGAAAGAGGCCGCTGAAAAAGCCAAGATCGAACTGTCCAGTTCACTTCAGACCGACATAAACCTACCTTATTTAACTATGGACTCCAGTGGACCAAAACACTTAAACCTTAAGCTTTCGAGAAGCAAATTCGAAAGTCTTGTCGGCGATTTAATTAAGCGTACTATTCAACCATGTCAGAAGGCGCTTTCTGACGCTGAAGTTGCAAAGTCTGATATTGGTGAAGTATTACTGGTCGGTGGTATGACAAGAGTGCCTAAAGTTCAACAGACAGTGCAAGAAATCTTCGGTAGACAACCGTCGAAGGCTGTAAACCCTGATGAAGCTGTGGCTGTCGGAGCCGCAGTCCAGGGAGGTGTATTAGCTGGCGATGTAACGGATGTACTTCTTTTGGATGTTACTCCTCTATCTCTTGGTACATATTCATTTTTTCACATGTACAGTTAACATTTTTTACTATGATGTTTGTTGACTAATCTTCTCTCTGATACAAATGAAGATCTCAGTTTACTGAGTTATCCTTATTAAACTAAATGTGAACTTCTACAATAGTGACCAAAACGTATGCTGTAATTTGATATTTTTAATTTCTAGGTATTGAAACATTGGGTGGTGTGTTCACAAGATTAATTAGTCGAAATACAACTATTCCTACCAAGAAGAGTCAAGTATTCTCCACGGCAGCTGATGGTCAGACCCAAGTAGAAATTAAAGTTCACCAAGGAGAGCGAGAGATGGCTAGCGATAATAAACTTCTTGGACAGTTTACTCTTGTTGGAATTCCACCTGCGCCAAGAGGAGTACCACAAATAGAAGTCACATTTGACATAGATGCTAACGGCATTGTTCACGTATCTGCTAGGGACAAAGGAACTGGCAAGGAACAACAAAGTATGTAGAAGTTTAAGAGTAACTAAGTTGATGAAATTAAGCCTCACTAAATACTGTTTTTATCTTCAGTTGTTATTCAATCAAGCGGCGGTCTTAGTAAAGACGAAATTGAAAACATGGTGAAGAATGCTGAACAATACGCTAAGCAAGATAAAGTCAAGAAAGAAAGAGTCGAGGCTGTGAATCAAGCTGAAGGTATTATTCACGACACGGAATCAAAATTGGAAGAATTCAAGCCACAATTGCCACAAGACGAGGTAAGATACATATATAAACGTATGCAATTTTAATATCGATACTATTTACTTTTTATGAGGTTCAATTTTATTTAATGTTCCCTATTTTTTACAGTGCGACAAATTGAGAGAATTGGTTGCAAAAATGCGAGAAACATTGGCCAAGAAAGACGACATGGAGCCAGAAGAAATTAAGAGACAAACGAACGAATTACAACAAGCAAGTCTTAAACTGTTTGAGATGGCATATAAGAAGGTATGTATTTAATTGTTAAGTAGAAATGTGAGTTTCTAATATTCTGATAACACGTATAATACATTTGTCACGCTATAGATGGCCGCGGAGCGAGAAAGCCAAAACCAAAGTCAACAAGACACTGAAGCCGAGAAGAAAGAAGAGAAGAATTAATTTTATTTAGACAGTATGTATTGAGGTAAAACAAATTTATTGCACACAGTTGTAGAAACACTAATCAGTATCTCACGTGCTCCAGAAGATCGTATTATTACGTGGATAATTTACAAAATTTAAACCAAGATGAATGATCGCGTCGTTCAATTTTTATTCTTGAGCACGTATTAATTAGCGAATGAATATTAATTTAAATTTGAGGGGTGAAAGACTTATGCCTTCAATATCGATCAGTTATAATGCGCACCGCTTTGTAACTGCAATTATTTTTAATAGTTTCAAAAATGCATATTAAAGTGCAACAAAGATTTGATAACTCTTTTTATTTCAATTCGTACTAATGAATGCTTTGAAAATGTTGAAATTGTACCTTTCTACAGAAGTGTTTCCTGTGGCATATTTATTACACATTCAAATAAAATCTTACGAAAAGGAGGTCAAATTGTAAATTCTGTACATAAAAATCTACTTGAATTTATGGTACAATGCTGCTAGCAGTTTCTTTATTACTATGTGCAAGACATGTTAAGATACTACACTTTTGTGTCAGTTTTACATACTTGGCCTCATTACGAGAATAATCGTGAAAATTGATAACTCGACATGTTATTCTGACGGAAATTTGTAACTATAGAATTCATCCAGTATGAGTGTGACAGAATACAAGTACACGAGAGAATGCGATGAATGTACGGCGCAAAACAAACTATAGGAGGTATGCGACATGTAGATTATGTTAGGAAATATTGTATTATGATGTAATCATATTATTAAAATTTTTTATTTGAATTATTGAACTGTAGAACATAATTTCTATGTTTCGTTGTGTTACCGAATAAATTCGTTCAAAGTAATATGTATTTTATACGTAAATATACATATACGTTCTAACAAATATCGAGATTGTGACTGCTTTTGTTTTTATTTGCAAAAATAACGAAAATGAAAGATTGAAGAATAGTAAAACGTTATAAATAATCTCGAAGTTACTTCGTTCACTGAAAACTTGTACTGAACATTTTCTGTGCATAAGTTCATTGCTTTCCTCTTTATCTTTTAAAATTATTTACTCGGTTTACCCTTCTTTTAACTTTGATAAGACAAAACTGAGTTATAACTGCATAAATTGACTTCTAAAAGATACATTACAATGAATAACTATTATGTGATTGAAAAAAATGTTTCACCATAGACTACGCATGCATAGATGTATCGCTCAGTGTATTATCTTTAGTTCGATTCTGTGAGACCTCAGCTTCGTTATTTGTCGCTTGAAACATTATTAATAAATTATCACAACAAATCAAAATTTAAGAAGTTTTATCATAATCGTCAAGTTTATCTAAAGACAGTATTCGATTAAATCTTTAGATTGGTCAGGGAGTTGATTTTCATTAGTGAAATCTAAAGTGAATCTACTTTTGTATTTGATCCGTGGTTTAACAAGTCTGAATTTTGAGTGAGTAGAACCCGGATAGAAATTAAGTTGCAAAAATTTGTTTTCTATTTCTGTTATTATACAATATTTTATGAACATAATATGATGTCGGAAAGTTTCGATACAAAATGGGATGCTACAGATATTTACGAGATACTAACGTGGGTATTATACAAAGATCGCGAAGAATGGAGTGACGTGACTCCTGTGCCACAGGATGACGGTCCTCACCCTATTGTTGCAATAGCTTATACTGAGAAATGTGAGTATTCTATTGTTTCTAAAATCTACTTTGAACGAGTATCAATCACTTTCCTAATTTTATGTTCCCGGTAAAGTTTACCGCCTAACCTCACATCAACCTTTTGTGTATTCTGAACCATTCAAAAATCGAGCCTTTGTATATAAATATTAAAATGTTAAAATAGAATTTTTGTAATATTATATCGTGTTTGTTTATTGTATTAACATTTAAAGTTTGCATAAACAAATGGAAAGTAAACGATAAGAAGAAAATAAATGATATACTAGTGCAATAAGTAGATATAAAAAGATTCACAATGCGAGTCCTCTAACAATTTAATTATCGTTTCAAGTTAAGGACAGCCACGATTATTTCCGAGCTATTTTAAAGTCTGGTGAAAAATCAGAACGTGCATTAGGTTTAACGGAATGTTGCATCTGGCTTAATCCAGCTAATTATACAGTATGGCAATATAGAAGAGAGATACTTAAAGCTCTTGGAAGCAATTTATGGGAAGAGTTACAAATTAATTATAGAATAATAAGACATTACACTAAAAATTATCAAGCTTGGCACCACAGACAAGTTATTGTCGAGTGGCTTCAAAATGCTAGCAAAGAATTAGAAGTTACAGAAATTATTTTAAAAGAAGATGTAAAGAATTATCATGCTTGGCAGTATCGTATATGGTGTATAAAAACATTTAAGTTAGTATACTTAATTCATGTTTTTATTGTTTGTGAAATTATAATTTTAAAGTATATTGCATAGTTAAATTCATCAGTACTTGAATTTATTTAATACGTTTTTCGTTTATACAATATGCAGTTTATATGACAACGAACTGGAATATGTAGAACAACTATTGGATGATGATATTCGTAATAATTCAGCTTGGAATCAACGTTATTTTGTGATAAGTAATACAACAAACTTTGAACAAGATGTAATCGATAAAGAAATTGACTTTGTCTTGGATAAACTATTGTTAGCGAAAGAAAATGAAAGTGCTTGGAATTATCTTCGAGGGTACTGTTGGTGATATTTTTTTATTCATATCAGTAACAGTAAATTACTTGATTTAGTTAACATATGAATTATATGTCACATTTTAGTATCTTGATGCAAGATTCTAAGGGTCTGTCTTATAATGAAAAAGTAAGACAGAAATGTAAAGAATTATATTCAGATGGGTGCCGTAGCCATCATTTGTTGTCCTGTATTATAGACATTTCTCAGGGAAAACCTGTATCATCCGAATCACCAGATTCAATATTTCATATTAATAATGCACTCCAGGTATTTTGTTTTTTTTTTTTTTTTTTTACCTATTTCATATACATATCCTATCAATACTCATAATCATGTTTACTCATTATTGTATTTAATTTTAGCTGTGTAAAGACTTAGCTGAGAAGTATGATCCCATAAGAAAACGATATTGGGGTTTTATTAGTCAACAGTTAATGGAAAAGTTGCAACTGGAATCTTAACACATTCTTTACAAAGCACAGATTACTTAATATGTTACATTATAAAGCCGCCACTCTTAATTAATATATTGTAATCTTTTACATAAAAGGACCTGTGTATTATACATTTCTGTGTTGAAACGATCACGAATGTATCAACGTAAAATAAAATTGTTCATAATAATATTTGATAATATATTTTACCTAATTATTCAGTAAGCAGTTGGTATATAATAATGGTGTTAATAATAATAAAAAAATGTTATATACACTGCCATCTATAAGTCACTGGACACTTGCAATAGCTTAACAATAATTTATATTATTAACTTGTAATTTTGGAAAAAAAGGCTATAAGTCAATACAAAACATTCCTTGTATTTTATTATAGTCATGATACAGAAAGAAATTTTTCTACTGTCCACTGTTTACTTAGCATGTCCTCTTTTTATTATAGAGATTTTTTACTTCGTTTTAAGATCTCAATAATATCAAATATACACTGCATCTTCATAGCTTTACTTGTAGTAACTATCTTTTACCATTATATTTACTAATCAAATCATTCCTGAATTCATGCAT
This sequence comes from Calliopsis andreniformis, assembly GCF_051401765.1. Taxonomy (NCBI): domain Eukaryota; kingdom Metazoa; phylum Arthropoda; class Insecta; order Hymenoptera; family Andrenidae; genus Calliopsis; species Calliopsis andreniformis. Next base: position 7,856,254 of record NC_135073.1, on the reverse strand, counting down.
TCAGTGATAGCAGGATTATATTTTATAGGCTCTATTTTTTTTATAGTAATAACTGTATTTTGTTATTATATTATATAATTTTAGTTCTATTTCTGTAGTGACTTTTATCAGATGACTGATTTTATCAAATACTGTCAAATTAATTAAAGAAACAAGTTTTCTTTCAAACATAGTTATTGCACATACTCCAATGGCTTATGGATAATAGCAACACACAAGAAAGTATTTTTATGTATATTGAAGAGCAAAGTATGTTGTATATGTATGGACAAGAAGAATAAAATATTAATAATATATACAAGGTTTCCTGCCATTTTCCTACCATCGTCACTGGCACCCTTTCCTTCACTCATGAAACACTAGAAGAATAATATAAAGCAACGAACGTTAATTATTTATTTATTTATAAAATAGTTACATACTTTCAAGTATAGTACAATAACTAATTATAATAATAATAATTATATCAATGATTAGGCATTTGCGTAGCTAAGATAACTATAAACGCTGCGTTCCAAACGATGATCTTGACACTAAAAATACTTCCGTGCTTTATTAACTTGCTCGAATCAACGATAAGTAACTCAAACATAATTATTTAGAAATGATTCTTGGCTTACAGCTTACGGCCAGTCACTTCTTTAAGGTAGTGTCAAAATATCGAAAGCGAAAAGTGAATTTCGTTGCGAAAAAACGGCGGCAGTGACTGCATTGCTTAAATAAAAGAGAATTCACTTTCAACACTAACAGCGATCTAATCAATTATATAGACTCACGAAAATCACAGTTTTTTCTCATTCAACAAATTCAAAAATTAATCTCAGTACAAACGGAAATACGTAATGTAAATGTAGATACATTTCATGAGAGTAATCGAATAAAATTACAAATTCAAATTACAAGTTTCAAAGTTCATATAGGGCAGCTTTCTTAAACAAGTATTATATATTTATTTGCATCGGTGAATTTTAATAATCTTTTCTTTCATCTTCAAAATATTCAGACCTCTGAACAATAACATTCCCATCAATCTCAAATTTCGTTAACTTCAAAGTCAGATTCACCAATTGAGACGCTCAAAGTCGGAGCTAGCCAAAGATTGCGAAGCAAACACAGAAATCAATCACTCTGACTTTCCGAAGAGATGGAGTTGATGGATATTGATTCCAGACTGTTCGTGTAATGTCATAAGATTTTAATAGACAAGATTTTAATGGACATATTACACATGACAAATCTTTCAACGATATGTGTAAACAACAAAGTAACATTAACTTTTATGCATATATATTATATATCGTATCGATCAACAAACCCCGAAGGGAAACGTATACCTAACGTGAAAGAAGGAATTGAGTAGCAATCGATGTCTTGTTTCGATGAAAAAATTTGTCTAATCCAACCGAACCGAATTGCGCATACGAAACGTACGTCCTCGATACAGGATACTCATAGAGGAGGGGCATGTTCTTAAGTTTCTCTATCCTAACATTTAACAATCAACATTCAAACGATTAGTCCGATTACATGCTCGTACCGATAGAAAACGAGTCCTCACGCATGGCAAGAAAGAATATACAATATTCCTTCGTTATAAATTTGCCATTATATTCATCATATCTTGAAACTATTTAGAAGAAACAAGATTTGCTTTCACGTATTCTTATTTCTATGTTTGATGAAAGAAATTGGGTTTATCAGTACACAAGTAGATCCCAGATGTGGATGTCTCTATAAGATCATCGTAATGATCTGTAAGTTTATAGCAAGAAAATACTGTACAGTATTTCCACTCGCTGTAAGCTTAATTCTTGATGCTGGGAACGACTTTATACAGAATAAAAGGAACTTTTGATAAATAAATAAAATAAAAAAATGTTGTGTTGATAGGTCATTTCTGTATCATCAAAGCTGAAAGCGAAAGAATAGTCTCAAGTAAGTGAAATAGTGTCAAAATTATAAGGAGAAAATATTGTAACGCGGTTCACGAAGATTTTGGCGCGTCGAACTTTGAATCGCGAATTCGAACAGAGGACTGCTTTTTCATCGGTACATCGAAGCTACGAGATACACGTAGTTTTTACCACGGATATACACATATACACTTGATTTACACCGAAAATATACCATCATATCAATATCTTTTTTACCACTTTCTCTTTGTTTCTCTTTTAAATTCCTTCATATTTAACACGTTGTATAAGTACTTTATCTTTTCCTCCTTTGTTTTATTTTTTTTTTTCTTTCTTTCATTTCTGATAAGCGCACGGTGCTTGAAAACCCGCATGTCGCGTATGTATGAATCCTCAAAGAACTATAGAACTGTTGAGCCGAGATACGTGTAGGGTCACTTCAGGAAGATCGATAGATATACCAATGCTGTTTGGTATTGCGATTGTCGAAGGTACCCCACGCGTACGAAGTCGCTCGCTTTTATGGCACACTTCAAATCGAGTGCCTTTCTTTCTCGAAAGAATTCCGTGAGCGATTCACGCGTCTTTCTGATCGAGATCACGACAGAAATGAAATAGAGCTTTTATTTCTTTTTTTTCTTTGTGAATGTTCGAACGATCATTGCGTTCCTCGTGATATTTGTACCAATTTCGATCTTTAGTGTCGATGAATACTATAATTTTACTTTTGCATTTAACACATTTGCTTCGAAGAATGTTTCGACCTATTTGAGAAAAAATTTGATGTTTGACTTCAGTTTTTGGAGGAAAGTTTTCTAAGACAAATATCACTTTAATAAGTTTCATTTGAATTCATCGTATTTGTTCTTGAAGAAATTTCGCAAACCAATTTTTAAAATTATTTATGAGTTATTGTAACATTCTGTTATTGTTAGCTATAATATAAATAAATACTTTATTGACATTTTCATTTTGTATTAAATTCCTGTGCATGACTGGTGTCATTAAACTTCCACATTCCAGAGTTACATTATGTTCGTTCTAAATGGAATTATTCATTAAATCCTTAATTGACTTTTGATGCCTATAATTCATCAACCTCGTGTTTAACTGCAGAACAAATCTCATTACTGTACAATTTTGCATTTGCACAAATGTTTTAATGATTATTATTGTATACAACATTACTAAACTGATTTATAATAAGCTTACGGATCAAAAATCAGTTTCTAAGTTCAAACATTCTTGTCCAACTGTGGACATCCTTACGTTTTCAATTAATTTAATTTACGATAATAAATAAAAATATCATTGTTTGAAAATTAAAATAAGTTTCAGTATTTTGTGAATATAGATCTCTCGAAGCGAATGTGTTATGAAGGCAACCATATGTTAGTTGCGTTAGAACTAAAATATTGTGTTCGACGGTATTGCATGAAATAGATATAGTAATTTTCCTTCGTTCTAGCATTTGCAATTTCGAGGAAGAAAAGGATATAATTATTAACGTTTGATCACGAACGCGTTCAAATTTGTACATTTAAATCCCAGGAATATCGAAATTGTGTTAGCGTTTCGTTATTGCACGTTGTGCAAAGCCATTCATTATATCTACCACTTGTTCAAATATTTTCGTTGAAATATATTGTTATAATCGAAGAGGTTGAAATTAATTCGAGGTAAATGTCTCCATTAGCAACCGTATTCTCTTTATTGATCAGTTCCTGCTTTTCCATTAACGGTGATAAATAAATGTATTGCCCCATAACTATAAAAATTAAATCACAGAACACTTATATTTACTTATTAATTTCCAATGTAATTTATTATCCAATTCATTGAGAATTTTAGGGAATGTAAAATTGTAAATTTGCCAAAAGTAAACAGCTAAAGTAATAGTAGGACTAATTAAGATTGAGAAGAAGAATGTAATTGAGAAAGTAATTAATGGAGACGCGAGATTATCCATTGTAAAAGTAGGTCGATAAAAGAGACTAGAAATTGGGTATACTTTTCAACATAATTTTCTTCTAAAAGTTCTTGTCAGTTCCTAAAGTCAATTTATGTAATTAAAAAATTTAATGGGCCATACATACTGTACATTTTCAGTAACCTGTATTTCACGTTGCCTGATGAAGGGACCATTTACCTTTCATTAAAGAATTCCACTTCTTCATCGGCTCTACACACATTCGAAATTCCGACTCTTCCCTGACGAAAGTATAATGCTTTGGGCTGAATGATTTCTCTTGTATTCGTACGACTTTTTAACGTCCTAATTTTAATTAATGTCCTCGATATTCCCCTTATAAATATGTAATCTATATGATTGGACCATCTGTCAGCCAGTAAAACACAGCCTGACCATAATCTTCCATATGCTATGTAATAATTCCCTTGTAAGTATTGATAGTGACCGTGAATGGCTCAATGACCTCTTAAACAGATTTTTTATCGCCCTAGTTCGCCTCGTTTTTTCCGGAACATCGAGCCCTTGCACGGATCAATTCCCTTTTGATCTCTCGGTCTAACAATTATCCTACGCCTAGTAGATACCACCGAAAATACCCTCGTTAAAGATACGTCTAGCTATCGAGAAGGAGATAGATTTCGTATAGAGAAGATAGATCGTGGAACCCTATTTCAAAATACAGTGTGTACCTACGTTAAAATAGACGAGATATTGTAGTTGGTGGAACAGATACAGCGATGAGTTATAGGGACAACCAAGTTACAGTGATATCCTTGGAAGTGCAGAGTGTCAAAATGTGTAGCTTGCCACTTGTCATTTGGTCACATTCGTTTTGTGTCCAGGAACAGAGGTTACTAGAGATCAACTTTGAAAGCGCATTCAAAACAGTTGGCCTCTTTGGATTACAGATTCTAGCAGAGGATTTTTTAAGGAATTTTCATAGATTATAGTAATAAAACAATATACAATAAGAGCTCATCATTTTAAAGAAAATTACGTTATCCATCGTGGAGAACAATGTGTATTAAGTTTTATTTGAATATTATGTTAACTAAATACTTGTCACGTTTTTTGACAAATTTTGTACAAAACCAGAAACAATTTAGTTCATAATGAAGTTTTTGCTGTTTTCTTTAAGTCTGCGATCCCTAAAAATTCTGTGAACACTTTGGTATTATCATAAAAGAAAAAAGGGATTTCAATGCGTTATTAAAAAATGAATATTTAAGAAATTTAATGCTAATGGGAGCTAAGGAGAGGCGTTGTATAGAATGCGTCTACCGAGATGATTTTTAGGATAATGACCAAAACGTCTGTGGAATGCTCTTCTGAATCTTTTTTTGTTCAAGGGTGCTAACGACTTCGACCGAGCTGCTTTTATGCTTCTCTATATTTGTTCTATCAACTACTGTGGGGTCAGAGAAAGAATCGATCCAGGAACATATTTAAAAAATGAAAGCTCTCATTCTCTTCATTGTTATCTCGAAGGTTTCGAACAAAGTATTGAAGACATTCCAGTAACTTTTAGGCAGAACACTGAAAACATTCTTTGAAAAATTGCTAGAAAAAATGTTCGCTAAATGTAATTAAAAATAAAGAATGTATTTCTTTTTTTACTAGCAATAATTCAAGTGTAATAAATGAAACTGTTGTTGATTTTGAGATTGTATTCATAGGTCAATTTAATTATGCAATAAGTAGTTACTATTTTAGATAGCAATGACGTAATAAAAATAATAATAAATTACTTTTCATAAGTTAATCCATTAATACTTTTTTAAATGCTATTTAGTTTAATGTATTGTGAGTTTTCTTAAAGTTCAGTAAAAGGATTTTATTAAATTTTTCACTGAACTATAAGCCAACTAAATGACTTCCGAAAATCGATTCTTCCTTCAACCCTAGAGTAATATTTTGTAACCCCTATAATTTCTTTTTCATTCGAAATCGAGCCAATCGAGATTATTCTTTTTTCTATCTATCTGTTCACTTTATTTATTTCTCTTATCTGTTAACACGTTCATTTATTCTTGGTTACATGATATAACTAATATTTTAATCTTCAGATTAAATTGTTCAATTTCGCGAGACTGTTTTTCATACCGAAATAATACAACAAGAAATTTTCTGACTTATTTCTCATGAAAACTATATCGAAGCAGTATGCAGTGAAACATTATTGTGTTTAAACTGGCATGAATAAAATCCCTGACACCAAATTTGTCAAATTGCAATTAGCACAATGAGAATCGAGCTTCACTACTATTGATTTTGTGAGATATGTTTACGAAGCTTTGACATGATTCAAAGCAGATAATTCCCACATATGGAATCTAGTGAATTTTTTAGACAAGTGGTGTGATTCTGAGATAAGGCTGGTATTATTTCAACACTTTGATGTTCAATTACTTTATAAGCACTTCAATGTCACGAGCATTCTTCGAATATCGAAGAATTCGGAAAAATTATTACTGAAATGTAAAGCAATGTATGTTTGTATATTGATTGTTATCAGAAGATTTTTCATACTTATGTGGGAAGAAACACTAGTTATAAAAATTCAATGAGCAAATCCTTCTTTTTAGGGATACGTACAAATAAACTTGAATATGATTCATCATCCTTATTAAATGCCTGAACTTCATCAATACTTCAATATTCGACTATGTTGAATATCATTATTTTTCAAACTTTTCTCCCTTAATCAAATTTTTTCACCCCCTCTTCACGTATAACTATCACACTTCTCTCGACCTATCTATAATTTAATCCAAGCTTGTTAATTTTAATTATATTATACGTTATGTTAAAGCAATCATTAAATAGGCTGTTCATCCTTTTAAAACAGTTCTGTCATCTTTATCAAGAGAAATTGTAATCTATGGATTTAGAAATTAGGTCTTCAACCCTTATTACTTGACTGTATTATACATTCCAAAAGTGAGCTTTTATTTCTAGTTTAAGAACCGCGGGATATAATATTCAAGAAAATAAAGATCACTTATGTTAATATTCCTATATCTCGCACTAACAGTGAAAAATAGTCCCAGCCTTATCTCAAAGCAGTTCCCAAACGTTCGAGATATCCATTCACGTTCATTTTGAGCAAACGATTCCAAAGTACCTAAGATCGTTGAATAGACATTCCGTGAAATATGTAGCGAGCCATTTCGAATATTTTTCAAGAACATTTGCAGAGTTCGAAGAAACTCTCGAACTGCACAAAAGTCGGCGCTGTTTTCGTTTCATTAGTCGCGTTAGCGTGAACCTACTTTCGTCTATCTTCCTGAACCATTAGAAAATGAAAATCGTGTCGCGCGAGTGGCACGTATACAAACGATCCCCGCACATTTGATAGTGACATACAAGTCGCTAACCTGTTCTTATTGTCTACACCTGATAAACTTAAGAGAAACGCCGTCGATATTTTCCCTTGATCGCGTCTTACCGTTAGAAAATACGAGTCCTGGTCCTTAGGAAAAATATCAGAAAAATACTCTGCTAAGTATGCTTTGAGAAAGTAAAATTCGTGTATGTGTACCTGTACGTGTTCAACTTGTATAATTCGAATGTTAAGTTACACTTGAACCCTTGCCAGTCAGATCAACGCGACTGTCTCTTCGTTTCAATTCTTCCTAATCTCCGTCATACATGTTGTCCTTTCCAAAACGTTCTGAAAAAGACATGTCCAATATGTAACTGTCTTTTTTAACAACAGACTATAATGTAAAATTATCGATCCGCGAAGATTTCTATTTCATCATAGATACGAGATCTTACAGACGCAAGGCCTTAAACACTCTATATAATTAACACAAGACTGTGTCGATGTCAATGTGTCTGTGTACAGTACTGTGTATGCGTTGACTAAATGTAGGATAGAACTAATCTATAATAGGACTGTGTTCAGAGAACGCCAGACGTTCTGAAGTCGCCTTGTTTCTTCGCTGAACTAACAGCTTAGGTTTCGAAAGAAATTTCGATTAGTCTAATCTCGTTTTAAAAAAATAATAAACTCCCTCCTACGTTCTCTTCCTTAACGAAAAAGCGAAGCCTATCGACGCCATGTTAGATCTACTGTTTTAGATTACCGTTCGACCAATCGAGGGTACGAGAAATATCTTAACGTTTCTTCTCTGACATCTAAGGTATCTAACGTTCTCGATCGAGGTTGAAAATATCTAGGATAACACGATTACACACCCCGTTCCTTTGTCTTTCTCTATACTTACATCAGTAACTTCAAAGACATGTGGTAGTGATCGAGTTGACACGAGGCAACCGTTCGCCTCGATTTTACACGTAAATCTTATGTATCCTAAGTGTAGGCGCTGCTAAAAATCGGAGAAGTCTCTATTCCGGTGTTTCTCCCTCGTGCCTACGTCTATTACCGCGCTTTTACCCTTTCATCTCGATCTTATTTCTTATCTAGCTCTGTGTCCTGTGTGTGAGGATGACTTTTACGCTAGGTTACTCAAAGAACTGAAGAAGAATATGATCGAAGGAAGCCGCTATTGCGTAACGTTTGATGGAGAATTTGGAAAAGAAAAGTTGAAACAAGTGCCTTCTGGAATAATTCTACGTTTCAGTCTACGTTGTATTCCTTCTTCTATTCTTTTTTTGTCTAAACGATGCCATATTCTACTCGAATGTTCGGTACATTGCGATTTTCTTTTCTTCATGCGCACCCATCTTATGTACAGTTAATCGGAAGTAGGCAGTGATGGAAAATGATTGAATACATTTCGTTCGAGAATCGCCATCGCACGTCGCGGACACCTTGGTCCACTTAATGTGGAAACATCAGTGTAATCGGTGGAAGAGATATAGTGATTTGTGATCATTTTTATATTCGATGGGGATAATGGAATTTGAATTAGAATCGAAGTATTTAGTTTTGATAGTGAGGCCTACAATATTCGTAACGATTTAATTTTTTATAGTGTTATCATTTATCTTTGTACCTCTGGTTTCTTTAAAAGATTCATCAGTTTTTTCTACGACTTCGCTGTCGCTACTATTTTTTACGTTGAGTTCTCCCACTTGATATTAATATTTATCAAGTAAGTTATGGGAGTGAAAATATAAACCAAACTTGGAAAATTTATTGAATCGTTACACCCGTAAATTTTCTGAATGTCGATTCTCACTATCTAGCCAGCAGGCAATGTATGTCGCCTCGACCTATTTTTCCACGTATATGTATTGCACGATAATATCCAAACATTTAGTACCATTTTAACTCTAAAAAATACTTCATTAGAGGATGTCTAACCATTTCTTGTTACCTGCTGGACAGTTAAAATCATTTATAAAATCAGTTCTTAGAAACTAGAACAGAATATACATACAGTTCTCGAATTTGCCAGTGCAAAGTCTGTCCTAAGTCTCCATCCCACCACATCAAACCAAAGACTTAGTTTTGGGCAGACTTCAAACCACCAATTTGCCAACAGTACACGACAGATCTTGGACAGTCATTTATCTAACCACCAACCGTGTCCAGTGCAACTTAACTTCGGTGATCTGACGGGAACCAGTGCTTTCTGCACTGACAACGACCGTTGACAAAGTCACTTATCCCAACTTTCGACGTTTGTTGTTTTCATGCTGAAGTTCACGGGGTACACTATATCTCTTCCACAGGTTATAGTTACAATAAAATTCAGCATCGTGTGGGTTCCTGATCAGAGATCATTCGAATGGAAAATCAACAGACCCATACCGCGTATTTCTTCCTCATTCAATCAATTGGTTCTCTTCTCTTCGTCTTCGTTTGTCCGCGCCGCTCGTCCCCTTTTCTCTCTCTTTAGCAGCACGCAGTCTTTACGAGCTAATATCTTACCACGATTAATAATTTCACTTACCTGTCACAAAAATAAATACTTTTATTATGTTGCTTAATCTACTTCGCTTACGTACTAGAAACAATGAGTCCCGCTTAACATGGCCAGCTGTTCTAGCGGGATTTACGATATATACTCTACGTTTCACACTATTTCATTATTTTTTCTTCGTACGTTCTGCTGATCGTTTCTTTTCTAACAACTGTTGCGCGTTCAACGCTTTACTGCGAGCTGAGGTGTTCAATCTTGGTTCATCGGTGCCTTGAAATTAGTCCCTTAGCTAAAGTTTGGGGCAAGTTACCTTGTGTGGTTTTAGGTCATTCATTAATGAAAAATGGAAGTCTTCAATATCTTGTTAAATATTCATCAGGGAACTGGTTTTTATTTGTAGTATTTTTAAGTATTCGAGATTTCTTCAATGTTCAATTTAATTTTGTTTATTTGGTGCATAAGGCTGATTTTTTTTGACACTGTAATGAAATGGCAGATCTCGAAAGAATTGCATTGTTAGCCTTGATACGTGGGCTGATTTCAAGGCATTACTATATCTTATATAAGTCAAATTTAGATAGTTTTTAAATTTTATATTCACATATATAATTCCACGCGTTGGATTTCTATCTACTAATTTGTATCATTCTTACATCCAATTAAACACAAATTTTCGACGAAATCGCCGCATGGCATATTCCTCTGGCTCTCGTAAAGCGTTAAACGAGCCGAATCACGCGTTATTATCATTAAAAATCGTACGTGAATTACTGCTACCCGTTTTAACCTGCTTCGCTCAAAAAGAGCCTTCGAATACGCGACCTATCTCCGCTCGCTAAAGCCTCAACTAAAGATTCAACGCTAATCCACGATCGCCTCGAAATCACTGAATAATGAGATCCTGAACCGTTTTCTTCTGTTGCTCGTGATCGCAGGGACAAGTGTTCGCGGATGGAATTAAATTTGAATCGAGGGAATTGAATTTTCCCCTAGCATGCGCGCACGATTGAGGCAAGCTCGCTGCTGGCTCTGGCCATAACGGTGGCATGAAAAATAAAAGAAAAGAAAGAAAGCAACTTCACTGTTGCGAATGAATAGAAATGACTGCCTCGCTTGTGTCTCGATACAAAGTCCATTTTCGTTCCGATCGACAGCCTCAATTAAATGTTAATGTAAACGCTACGTTTTAGCAAATAATAGCCGCGTAGAAAGTCTAGTTGCTGTACAAAACTAGGCTACGTCATTATTGTTGTATAAGCGTTCAAGGATCGGCGTTACGATTCTACACACGCGTGTTTGTTAGTATAAAAAAAAGCTTTGTTCGAATACTGTTACCGTCAGTAGGAAAAAAAAAAAGACAAAAGTAATTGCGTAAAGCTAAGCTCAATCAGTACTTTTACAGAAATACTATGTTCAAACGCTTGTGCACCTCGTTTCCTCCCTATTACTACCTTTTGGCACAAACAATGCCGAGTACAATTTACATCAAGTCTCAGTGGCATATTTTTCTCTTTAGTATCTGAAAACTCTAACAAGCTATACCGCAAATATACTCCCACTTCTTTCTTTCCCTTCAACCACCCCGTGATACACGAATACGATCGCTTATTTCTTACATTAAATACCAACATCTCCACGTATTAAAGTAAGTGTGCCATTAACCCCGCCGTCGTCGGGGAATGTCTCTATCAGCAGCTCTCTAAATCTGCATGTTCGTTCATCGTTTGTAGCGCGCGTTCCTTAAAAACGAACTACTGGAAACAGTCCGTAACAATTTCCGTACTACCTAAACAATTACGAAATATCATCTTTTTATCATTTTTTTTTTTGCTCTTTTGTGACTCCCCTCTTCTACTTCCTCTCTCGCCTAGCGATATACGCATGTCTGAAACTACGACTAGAAACTCTCGAGAGGACAATCTCTATTTTCCACGACCATTTTTCATGCGATCTTTGATTTAAAGGGGGGAACCGCGTTCGACGTTAAACGCTCCTCGATGGAAGGAATATCGTCATTAACGCCATCGAGAATCTAAATGGCAAAGGGGATCCACGCTCGTCCCCTGTGGAGGCGCGTCGAGGCGCCTGGATAGAATCCGCGAGTCCCACCCTGTCGCGCGAGATCCTCGTGATACACCTCGAGGAACCTCGTTCCTCTGGTCCAACAGGTAAGGTACAACGTTGAGCGATCTATTCCTGAATCGACGAATCCTTTCAGGTCCATGGTGTGTACCGCGGCCGCGCCGAGTGTCAGAAGGCCGTGTCCAGGGCCGCCATGCTCGTCGAGATGTCAGGGTCCGCGCGGCAGGCTTCTAAGAATTCGGACAGCGTCACCACACCGTCCTTGTTCCCGTCCATCTTCTGCAACAGTTACAGACGTTTATGGTTATTTCTCTGGGGATCGCCTGGTGGAATAATTTAATAAGCATTTGACTGGTACACAGACGCTCTTCGAATATTGGAGGATATCTGACGTGGGTGCTTTGGGTATAATAGGATTTTGAGCGATGCGGCATTTCAGTCTGCGATTGACTTTAGAAATATTGCTGTGTTACGTAAGGTAATATAATAGTAGTGATCCTACGTGGAAAGTAACTTGGGAATAGCGAATAATATTAAAGAGTTCGTAACAAAAACAGCCCTTGTCAGTGTTTACGATTTTTTAATAAGAACACATTCTAGTGGTTGGAATGGGAGCTTTAATAAAAAATGTAATTTGTGTACTATGATTAATATTTTGTTGAAGAGAATATGAATCACGTGAATAAGAGTTTAGGATACTAAAGTATTCTTTTTACTCTCCTAGAAAAAGAAAAAGTTAGCAAGGGTCGTTTTTATTATGAGCTCTTTAATTTGTTGGTAATATACTTCATTTTCGAGGAGAAAGTGTAGCGAAGCGTAAGTCTATTCAGAATGTACGATTATACCCTGGAATTATTTTTCCTGACTAAAATAGGCAATTATGCAGGAAAGTAAGCATTAAATTTCTGTGTGAGGGTTTTTCAATCTTTGTGCAGGAAAATGTAATGTTGTTAGATTTAAGTAAATTTCGTGAAAAATCACGTTTCATGCCCCAAGTATGCAATTTAACAGAACATAATGACATTACGATGGAGCTGCCTATGTATTAGTTATAAGTGTTTAAATGTTTTTTCTTTACACGTTTGTAATTAACAAATGAAAGATTAAACGTAATTTCTTACTCTTCATTTTTGTTTCATTTTGGCTTGTAGAATTCCTTCATCTGTGGCCAATCACTCTGTACAGTTATTTGAGAAATATTGGACGATAGAAATAGAGTAGATAGAGTCAACCAATAGCCAGACTGTGAATATTCTTGGCCCATGTTCCTCTCAAATACATGAAATTCTAATTCCGTACATTCGTACCTGGTTAAAATTTAAACTTAATATTTTCGAAAACGATATGGGGCATCCACAAATTTTAGTCTATATTTGACACTTTGTTTTTCATGTACATAGAATCACCTTTCTACTTATACTACTAGTTGTAGTATTGCTTTCAGTATTTCGTGAGGTACATGTTTGACTCTGAAATTTATAACTTCGTACTTATGCAAATGATTGATTAGTATTTTTGTTACACTCATAAGATGGAAGTTAGTACCTAGATATTTTGAAATAGATAGGTAAATGCTATGATTTTCAGAAACATTTATCTTCATGACTTTCGTGAGAACTTTATAAGACTTTATAATTATCAATCTCCAAAAGAGACTTTACGGCGTTTCTTAGTCACAGTAAATTATTCATTGAGTTGCAAAGTCTACGCAAATATCAGAAGAAACAAAAGTAATCATGATTCTACAACTGTAACGTAAATAACAGATTTCATCAATTGAGTCCTTTAGAGAATAGTATGGTATTTACTCTATTTACTTTCTAACAGATCGTTCACTATGCAACTGAGTTTCTGTTCTCTCAAGGAATCTGTGAAACGAATCCAAATCCTCATCAATGGTGTAGATGGAACTGTTGAACTTCAACAATGGACTGTTGCTCGTCGTTAACCATGATTTCAGTTAATCCGACCCGCTTGAATCTAATCTCTTCCCTCTTTCTAAAGGCGCTTTAAGTGCTCGTTGGGAGAGGACGAGACTAATTTTACGTTTCACGCTTCTTATTTCTGCGACTGTCTCAAGCGTTCTTATAACATCAATATTTATTTATATACACAAAATAATTTCAGTTCTAGATTTTATTCGTTGTATCTGTATAGCTAGTTTATTTCGAAGAATTTTCTAACTCTGTCTCGTAATGAACGAAGGATACATTTTCTCCTTGTAATATTATAACAATTTTATTATTGCTTAAATTGTAAACATTCCTTTAACTAGCATCGTGTATTATTGTGTGCATATAACAAAAACAGCGTTGATCTATTTTTAACCGTATTAATACTCTAAGGGAATTCGAACAGTCGAGTTTTAATGAATGAATCGGCTATAATTAGAAGTCGATAATAAGCGGATTTCAGTGAGTTGTGCTTATAATCCCCATTCACACATCATAATACAATCTAGGCGAATTTCTATAATTATATGCAGTTACTAATGAACTAGCTTACATTACCTGAAATGTGTATGCTATTAAAAGGGGTTTCAATTCATTCAACTGTTCTGTAAATAACCAGAAAAGTAAGATTTTTAATTTTTGACTTTGAGGATATTAATTTTGATACTGACTGAATTTTTTGCGGGAACTATCTAACTAGTCTTTAACTAGTGTTAAAAATGATTATAACACTATTTAATTTAATAAGGATGAATTAAATTAAATTTAGAATATGATAGTTTGTTAGGTACTGCACAATGATTAATACAGAATTAATTTGCTGTTAAATTCCCACTGTTAGGCTTCCCGATCGTACACCATGTCCTTTGGAAAGAAATGTTCAATGACAATTTAACTTCTTACTGAAAAGGAAGTACTGCATTGTTTAAAATTCGAAACAAATTCATCACTCCAACTTGGAACACGCGGTCGCCATGAAACGCGTCGCAAAATAAAAAGGATGAGCATGATATCAAACAATCGTCTCGTGTCCTGTTGTGTCTACAACGAGACGATATCGTTACTCAGTTCTCGAGTCCCCATCGTTATAGACTATAGACCACTGCAAACTCGTTCGCTCATCCGACTGCTCCTACTTTTAAATACTCATGCCAGCCGCGAATTTGGCCAGGCACGAAGGGCTTTCGAAAGTTTGGGCAGATGGTTTTCCAGGTTTCACGGGACCCCGATTTGTCCGCGGCATCGCCATTGTTCTCGAGACATTCGTTTTTAATTAAAAGTTTACGCGAGATAACGAACCGCGCGTGGTATATCTCGCATCAATTACATCTGCTTTCTCCTTGATTAATTAAGGCTGATTGATTCTGCCTCGCCCCGCCTCACTTCGTCGCCTTTTGCATCGACTCTCTCGTCGCTGCGTAGGGCTGGTTACAGAGGGGGGAAAAAGAGCAGCGGGGGATGGAGGTGTCGAAGGGCTTTCAGCGGGAATTACGTTTGCTCTTTCGTTATTAGGATTATCGATTTACCTTCGCCTTTTTGCGTGCATATGCTTGTTCCCATTATGGCTTGTCTGAATGCTTGCAAAGCGTCGCGAGCTAATTAGGGAGGTGACATGAAATTGACGTTTGATTTAATTGGCCTGTTATCATCCTGAAATATTGTTTCCTTGTTTTAGGTTTGGAACATAAATTATTGTGATTGGGTATTTTGTTCCAGGTGTTGGGGTTGGTTCCAGGTGTGTGTACGTTTAGTTTTCTTTAAAATTTGAAAATTATTGTCAAAGTTTTGATAAATTGTGATGTGTATTTGCCATAAAATGTGTCAAGAAGGAAATTAGGAATCCTGTTACATTTATAATTGGAAGATATAGGAAGAAGGTAATTAAGAGTAAAAAGAAGTAAAGGTATTTTAAGGTAAGATATATAGAAAATGTAAAAGGTAAATAAATAAGCAAATAATTTAAAAGGAAAAATAAGCCATTTTCCTTCAAGTTCAATAAATCTGTGTCCAAGAAGATTAAAACCAAAAGTTTTCTCGATGAATATTTATAGACCTTTTTCTGCTGAAGTAGTAAAATAAAGAATACAGTTTCTTAAAGGAGTACACAATTCACGAATGTAATGTTTCTTTATAGTTTTCTTTAATTTTACTTGGTGTCGATACAAAATAAAAATAATTCATATTTTAGCGTTAACAATTACTCGTACGAGCTTATTTACATCTGAATAATATTTAAAGATCCTTTTAGTTAATAATATTATACTGTAATTAGTATATTAATTACAGCTTTTTCAAGTAAGTAGCACATTTTTTTACCAGATTTATATACTTCCAGGAACTTTGACCATAGATAAAGTTTATACTTTCTTTTTGCCGAAAGAGCAAATTGAAGCAACTTTACGGAATGAAAGAAGAACAGGAAAGTGTTCTGTTCATATTTCATGCAAGAGTAATAATTAAATCGTAAACTTCGCCATAAGTTCAGAAAGAAGAACTTACAAATTCTAGTAAGCCTAGCTACTTTCGTAACAGTCATTAATTATTGATAAGTCAGTTTTAAGCTGTGCGACTAGATTCATCGTTCCTAGATTCTGGTTCTCAATAACTTTGAGCTGAAAATATTTATTCGTTCACACGTAACAGCACTTTGTCATCACGTGCAAAATACCTTGAAACTGAAGTTGTCTCTCTGTAAGTATATTGAATTCTTACACGCCTCATTTCCTCGAAAGTTTCTGTGTTATATGGTACAGAAGACCAATCGAACTCTATTTGAACCCATATATTATATCTTACACTAGACTAAACTTAACAGCAGTATTTTACTATGACTGAGCAACTCAATAGTTCAAGTTTGGTTACGACATTAGGAACTGTACAAAAATAATACCTAAAGTGTATGTAATTCTTATATTTGATCTCAAATAATACGTGTCCCAAAACTGATGGTACAAGCAGAAAGGAGGTGATTTCGCATGAAAAAAAGCAGTCGAAAATATAGAATAAACTTTTTTGATATTGTGCTTCGTTTTCGAGAAAACTAAGTTTGAATTATGGCATATACTTCTTAGCATTCTTCTTCAGACTGTTCGGTTAACAGTCGGCGCACTGAAAGAAATTGAGGGCATCATGCAAGACATAACATTTTGAAGACATAATGTCAGGGGAGCTCGGAGGAGCTTGTTAAAATGTCGTTTGGGTCTCGAAAAACTTGTTTCCTCTCGTGTGACGTCCTTCTTATCCTTCTTCCATTTCTGTCCGACATCGATTAATCTGCAGCTATGCGCGCTAATGTTCGCAAAACGATACACGGATACATGGCGGAAGTATAGGTTCATAAAACGACGTTCTATTTTCGAAGGTTTTGTGAATTTAGGAGAAGGTTTTGTAACTTAATTTTTAGGTTTACTTTAATTTCCTTAAAATCACTGTATATATTTTTTACCAAAATATTGGGTTAAACATTTAAGTGCAACTGTAGGCAGTTGTTTGATGAAATAATACCTAATTATTATAGTACAATATTTTAATTTATACTTATTACTTGAATGTAGGTATATTATTTAGTTAATAATATTTTTTGTTTCTTTAGTATTTTATTGTTTTATACTCATTATTATGTTTGTAGTACTTTGCTTAAATGTGCTACTAATTTGTTTCTACAGATTTAACTAGAAACACAAACAAACCACAATATTTAGTTTAATAATAGGGATTCTAATAGGGAATTGAAACGCCTATGAAAGTAGTTTTTTTTAAGAATGTAATCTAAAATATTTTATACCATTTGCTAGTGGCTGTGATATGTTTACAATTATTTTAGTCAGTAACAGTGATCAACAACACATATTTATAAACTGTATCAACAATGGAAAGAAATGAATGGAAAAGAAATCTGAACCACTTTAAACTTCGAATACTTCTTCAGTATCGTCAAGGGACGAACTTTAAATTGGCAATTTCCTGTTACCGCTGTTTGGTTATTTCGTCGTTTCCTGAAAATGTGACAATCCCTACCGCTTTATGCGTTATAGTAATCGTAACAATAAGGTTTCAGTACAGTTAGAAGTTGTTCTAAACGACACCACTTCCAAAGTTTATGAAATAAAATAGAATAAAATTTACAAATAAATAGTGCACTTTCAAGTATTCATAGCATGAAAATAATAAATTCCAATTTCAAAGAAAAAATAATTAATATAGTTACCTACTAATTGAGAAAAAAGTGAAAGATCTTCTGAAAATGATTTCATGTGATTGTATTAAAGGACATCTATACAATATAATATTGTATAACAAAACTTGTAAAATTTGCTGAAAAAAGGAAAAGAAGAATGATGTACATGTAACATTATAATTAAAAGAAATTGTTCGTATCACAGAGGCTGTTTGACAACAAACATAAATGGTAAGAGATGATTCTACATGTCAAAATAAAACGAAAATGAAGAATGATAAAATTGTATAAAGAGGCTTCATTCTCGAATTATTAGTTGTCAAAGATACACGTAAAATGAATGTAAAATGTGTCTGATTTGACCTATTCTACTGAGATCTCTGCGGCTGACCTCGCTACTATAAACCAGTAGTAGAAGAACTTCTAAGTCAGACACATTCTAAGCGAACTTTAGACATTTTCATTCTAATTTAAACTGTAGAATCACTCTTTACAATTTCTAACACCTGTTGTCGAACACTTTGTATAATATACATAGATGCACCTTAACAAATTGTAAAAAATATTGTTTAAAAAAATCAGAAACAAATCTGTATTCCAGAGCAAGATAAACCTAAGTCCATTTTTTCAAAATTAAAATTTTTACAGGAACTTGCTACTTTTCTTTCATCTGATTAGAATGTCAGAAATTTAGTTAAGTTACGTCATAAGTGAAGGAAATTGAATACTATAAATTACTTCAAATACTATGTCAAAAAATAGAATATCGCATTTATTTTTCAGCTCTCCTGAAAAATAATAAAAAAAGGACTTGGATCGCGTTGGCCCTCAGGCACAGAAATGTGTTACACAAGAGTGTCACGTTTCACAGTGTAAACGCAGCTTTAGATGCGAACAATTCTGAGGAAGCTACTAAGACCGTACCATAATTGCCAGTCGACAAACTCCTTACATTGCCAAACACGAGTGGACAAGATGGTGTCCTCTCTTCGGTAATCCTTACACATTCACGGATCTCACGAAACGTTCGCGATACTGAAGCGACAGGCAATTACGATTTGAATTATTGCACGGGGCGCACGTTCGCAAATACACGTTCTGCAATGCGATTTCGCATTAGAATTCCAGCTACTGTAGTGGTTTCCTTCCTATCCTTCCTGTACCTCTCTCTGCGCGACTGTTCGCCTCTCTCTCTCTGCTCTTTGCGTATATATTTGCGTTTGAGAACCGGCAACCGTAAACAAGTAATTTGCCGCATTTCGGGGCAGTTTTACCAATAAATTTCCGTCTCCTCCCTTTGGCATTAGCCTGACACTCGCCGTTTGTAAATTTTACCAACCGCCCTAAGGACTTTCAGCGAAAGACTTGCAACTTCTAGTGAAAAAGAACGGTTTCTGGTTCACGCGAGTTTAATTCATATTCAGGTGGTTAACATACGTTAGAATCTTAGAAAGTTTCGTATTTGCGAATTTGTCTTTCACGTGCTTCTACTTTTATTTAATAAGAAAAAGCTTCTTTGGAATGCTTTTGGAATAAATTGAACAGGATGAAAGGAATATAGGGAGTACTAATTAAACATGCAGGGTGTTTCCAAATATGTGGGACATTTTTGGAGAATAGATTCTACATACATAGACAATGAAAAGAGAATTAATAGAATGGTGAATTACACTACCATGCATAGATATTTGGACACTTTCACGAGATTAGAAATTCTTGAAATATCTACACTTTCATATTTATACAACTGATATTAAATTTTATTCTCTTCGGTATTTGTAAATCCTATACAGGGTGTTTCCAAACATGTGGAACATTTCTGGAGGATATGTTTTACATACATAGACAATCAAAAAAGTTGATATGCACATGTAACTGGAAATGCTTAGTTCATTAGATATACGCTAATTTATGTTGCGTAAAACGTTGGCTCAAATCCTATAGAAAATAAAAAACACGTGAGACACTTGTGGAGGATAGATTTTAGATACAAAACAATGAAAAATTTCAAACGCACATATGCCTGAAAATACATAGTTCCTTAGTTACATGCTATTTTATATTGCTTAGAATGCTGGCCTATTTCTTGCATCCACGATGTGCTATCCTCTTTAAGGTCCTATTAGGCCCAGGGATATTTCGGTCCCTTGAATGAGTGGCACATAGTGATAGGTCTTAAAGAAAGTATCACACTATACATAATATAAAATGATTGATAACGAAAAAAAACTAAGTGTTTCTAGACATATGCACATATGAACTTTTTACATTGTCTTCGTATCTAGAATCTATTCTCCAAAAGCATCTTATATGTTTGGAAACACCTTGGTCTTCATGGTACATGGTCTTCCTTATGACAATATTCAAGTTGAAAAACGTGAAGAATGTTAAGAGAAATTGATTTTTTCAACTTATTTTAGGTTCCTCAAATTTCAATTCTTAGCAAAAGATATGACTGTAACACAGCTTACAAGCCACATAAAATTTTTATTTCATTACACGATAGCATACTATAAGTTTTAATATAAAGTCGTCCCTCGTATAAGTTTATCAGGCTTAGCTTATGCGCATCGTTTATGGCTATCGACTCATGAGAGCAAAGTTATTGAGATCAAATAAGAATTTTATAAGGATAACGTAAAAGCATCCCATGAAGACACCGCACGATGTCCCATTAAGAATAATTTTACATTTTGCACAAGATCATAAATTGATGGTGACTTTAGGACAACGTAAGGTAAGTAAGAGAGAGATGCTACACTGTCGATATTTAAGGGATGGTGGTAAACTGCTACATCGTCACTGGCATATGTTTAACAAGGGTCATGATCGACAGTCACCAAATTTCAAATATAGAAATGACAGGTTCAATACCTTAATTACATTTAATAAATAAATCCCACAAATAATTACCAAATAACACTCTAATTAGTGTTGTCATTTAAAAAAGTACTAATGTAAATTTTCCATTTTCCATATTTCCAAAGCTATATTTTCGGTCAAAAATAAATGAAAAAAAAAAAAAAATGAATAATCCTCGTGTATTTTCATCTCACGAGAAAATGGTTTCTTTATTCCACATAAATTTTCAACGTTATTATTTTCAGCTATCCAAGAAAGACATTCGAAATACAATTCTCCCTGTAAAGACTTGCTAACAGGAAGTCGTCTTCGCAGAAACAAAACTATGAGAGATTCAGCAAATTGTCTCTCTGAAACGAATTGCGACACGTCTTTTATCGAACGTAGACAGAAAGCAACAAAGGGTGCGAGTACGTCATCGGAGACGTCGTCATTGGCGTCTAACAATGTGACAAGGTCTGAAAGGAAAGGCTCCTCCTTGTATCATCAAAGTCGATCGGATGCTTTATGAGCAGCCACTCGTTTTCTTTCATCGGGACGGAGGGTCAGAGGCCTGTCAATACTCACGGAAACTGTTCGACTTCCGTTGGATTCTACGATCGAATAGAATCTAATATGGAATTTTCGAACTATCGTAATTCGGTGCCAGTTAGATGAAGTAATTGATGAATGTTGGAGTTTAACTACTTTGCAAGTTCTACAGGAATGTAATTAATCTAATTTACTTTGAGGTAATTTCAGGCATATATATGTAGCTGTAATGTAAAACTTCGTGAACTACATTTTGCAGAAGTGTCAGGAATGATAATAAATATTTTTTAAAACTAGAAAAGCTTTTTCTTACTTTTAGAAAATGCTCTATATTTTGTTTAGTTAAAGGATGCTTAATTTCTGGAATTTTGATGTTAATATATCTCATATTCTCTATAAATTATTTTTACTGTAGAAGAAATGCTTTGTTCCAAAGTTTCTAAATATTTCTTTTAAGAATCCTCTTTTTTAAAGCGATTATATAGCAATTAGATAACTGTATCACTCATTAGAATATTGAATGGAAGAAAAAAATGGAATGGTTTTATCACAGTGTTGAAATTAGTTTAAAATAAATAATTTGCAAATTATATTCTAATATTTATACTGATATAACAGAAATTTTAAGAAGAAATTTGTATAGAAATTTTCTATGTTCATAAAAAGGTTGTTTTGTTAAAGCAAAAATGAAAATGAAAAAGAAACTAAAAATCGACGATTTTCGAGGATGCTCTGCAACAGAATCTTGCAGCGGTGTAAATGTACTTGAAGACTATGCAGCTGTTGCTTTGCCAGATGGTGTTTGGGACACATATGCTTTCCTAGCACGTATTGTATAGCGCAGTGGTAACGAAAGGAATGAGAACAGACGAGCAAAAACATCGAAACGTGTGTTCCCTTTCTTTTACATTTTTAGTAGATTATATTTAAAATTGTTTAATATTGTTAATTCATCATTTCCGCTATATGTTATCATTAATTCTGCTATATGATGTAAAATATCGTATTACTTCAGTTGGAAGTTACTAATGGGTAAGCTGAAGAGAATTTCAATTAGAATTTCGAAAATTATAGTACTAAACTAAAACTAGAAACTATACAGCTACAAAAGCTTGAACAATATTGACAAAAAGAGCGCATAAAACCAAATGCAACGCTCTCATCCAAGGATTACATGGAAAACAATTCAATGTCTCAAGGACACTAATCTACACTGCAAAGTTTAATCTAGCAAGATAACTAAAACGTAGAACCCATTAGCAATTTCGTTGCTAATGACTGAAAAAGCGAGACAGCGTTAAACCCCGAAAGAAAAAGAAGTACTTGAAGAAATTAAATTTGAGTAAATTTTGTGTTACTAAGTACTTTCACGAAAATATTCTTCAGCTAACATTTTCTAGTGTAGTTTGATTGTTAATTCGTTACTTTGTATTTAATGTGCTAAGAAATTTTTATACGAAAAGAAAAATAACGAAACTATTGAAGGATTTTCTGCTATACGTTTCAATCACATTAGAATTTTAAATAAATAAGTCAATCTAATTATGAAAATGTTTAATTACCACAAAAAATTATATACACATAATATATTTGCATAGGTACTCCCTATGTATAAATCACTTTTCTTTCAAATGTAATTTTTATTCTATATACAGGGTGCTCCAATAGAAATTACCATCTTGATTATCCTCTAAATTGTAAAAGTAACAGAGAAATTTTTTAAATAAAAATATTTGATATTAAAGGGGTCATCATATGTCCATGTCCACTTCTTTGTACGTGGGGTCGTTGAAGACACATGAAACTAACTTCTGTTTTTCTAAATGGCATCCTACATTTTTGTCCAAGAAGTGGACATGGCCATCTGATGACCCCTTTAATATCAAACACTTTTTATTTAAAAAATTGTCTATTACTCTTACAGTTTAAAAGATAATCAAGGTGGCAATTTTTACTGGGACACCATGTATAGTGCCACCGAGTTGCTTTAAACTTACTAATCACTACTACCGATTTGCTTTAAACTTTCTAATCACTGTGATGCAAGTAATGTCACGTAGTTCCACCAACCCACTACAACTTAACTTATAATTAAGGCTTTTACGTTTTCAAAGAAAGTGGAAGGTTAAGATAATTATACAAAATCAGAAAATTACTTTTGCAGGTATAAAGTGAAGAGTAGAAAATTGGCGATAAGCTTTCACTTCGACGTTCTTTCGCGTGTCAAGAGAGGAGAGCATAAAAAATTCATACCTGGAACATTCGATCTACTTTTTCGCGCACGCCTTCGTGGTCCAAAATTGGATCAGCAAATTTCCCCATCAGCTCGTATACAGCTGTCACGATGTCCGTCATTTCTTCCCTCGTAATGCAGCCGTCGCCGTTGATATCGTAAAGGGAGAAGGTCCACCGTAGTTTCTCGTCGATGGAACCACGAGACAATATGCTGAGGCCGGTGACAAAATCCTGGAACAGCCAAGTGAAATTGTCTTCCTTAATATGAGTACCCCATTGAGAGAGCGAACTATAAAACTGCTAAAGCAGTTAAAATGACTGATGTGATTTATAACGTTTACTTTGATGTGGCGTAAATATTATTTTCTACTTTTTTTTTTTCAATATTTCTTCCAATGTTAATATAGAAATGACATTGTAAAATACGACACGGTAGAATGTGTTATAATTGAAATCGAATTTAATGAATGTTTTTCACATATATATCAAGTGTGACGCGGTTTTTGAAAATAATTGATGATGGAAAAGAATTCAAGAATGAAATTTAATGTCTTTGATTACTCATATTTCTTGGTACTTCTATATTTTTCTGGGCCGATAAAGTCGCATACTTTTAGAAAGGATCATATATTTTTCCACTAATTGGCTGCACAAATTGGTGCTATTATTCACCCAGTATAGTAGATCATTAGAATATTGGTTATTTAAGTTTAATACTTTCAAAATCCAATCTCGAAAGCTGACTATGTAAAAAATAAATTGAACTGCTTTTATGAATATAGAGGTCTCACAATCTTTTTCTCTTGCGTCCTTGGTGCACTTCGTCGAGGAAGCAAAATAATCCCCTTAATATTTTCTATGGTGATGAATTGAGAAGAATTGAGAAAGCAGTTATTTTTGAGGGAAGAGAAAACTATCTGCAAACCACATTCAACTTTATTCTTTCAATAAAATAATTTAATATTCAGAAATTGCAGTATCTCAGTTTACTAATCTTTGTAGGCTATCACTCGCAAAATTAGTCAAAAAATATTTTGCATTCTACTAGAAACCCATTGCTAAGTAAGTAAAATTGTTTTATATCTCATAGAGACACGCAGCACCAATCACAGATTGTGCTACTAGAAAACAGTTTATTTATACAGAGTGAGTCATGCAACTGTTCAGAACGAAAGTTACTTGGTATCGACAAGAGCATAGAAAAGATGAATATATTCACAATATCAAACAATTTTCATTTGAAATACTTTTTCATACAATAAAAATTTTACCAAAAAAATTCAGGTGATACAGTCATCTGATTCAACCTGTATGTATATATAAAACGTCCTTAGAATATATTGGTTGACTATATTACTGTAATATTAATTGTTTAACATAAATAACGAATTTGGTGATAAGAGAACGAGATCATCCAACAATTTTTAAGGATTAGAAAGAGCCTATTGCCTAAAATAAATTAAAAAAAAACTCCCGCCTATTGTAATAGCTAACGTTTCCTATCTAATATTCCTATTGCCTCAGTTATTGCTATTTTTGATACTATAGAATGTTCCAAAAGTTCCAACAGGGGAAAGGGAGAGTGCCAGTTATAGATAAAAAGGTACACCTACATATCGCGTATTAAATTAATCTGCTGGAGATCAGTATAAACCTGATACTGGGAGCTTAACTCGTATTCCATTGTTGGAACCTTCCAGTGACTGGACAATATCACACGCGTTGAGATTGTGAGTAATGGTGTGTTGCTAGAGCGTGAGAGTCGTTGATACCTGCGGCTCTCAACTGTCCAGGGAATTGTTTTATTGGAACAGCTCATTACGGTGGGATTTAAAACGAATTCACCGAGTCACGGGTCTCGTTCGTGGATTGTTAAACGTTTATTGGTGTGGACTGGCCAAAGATACAGCACACTTGTTGAAGTTTGACCCGTTGACATCTGAACTGTGATAACTGGCTAATTTGTGAATTTATGACCAGAGAAAAACTACAGGTAAAATGTTTTCAGGAATGGCTATTCACAGATAAACAACTCGTGATAAATTTTTAATTGCAAAGAACTTGAATGCTCTCATTTAAAAATTCAAGACGACTGGAACGAGAAATGGAAATCTAAAATATTTTTCCTTGTCTATTGTCAATCACATATGAACTGCATGGAAATTTAATGGGAATGAAACTTCAGGTGTTAATTACATTATGTATTGTTTATAAAGGGGGTTAAATGAATACAAATTTATTCGTTAATAAATTTTTATAGAGTAGATGTTATTTCTATAGAAATATTAGCACGTTGAAATTTTACACGACATGCAGGATATTTGATAGAAGGGCTCAGTACATTGAAGGTGAATGTTCGTGCCAATGTATATGGAAGAAGTATTGAAAATGACGAAAGTGCATTTAAAGCGTCGTTCACTGTTTATTACTTGTTTAAACTATGTCTAAAAGATGGTGTTATGGCGGCTGACACGTTGACTTATACTACTGCCATCTACGCCTGACCTGGCTTAGGACGCGTCGGCAGTAGCATAAGTCAACGCGTCAGACACTTTAGTCGCAACTTTTAGACGTACTTTAAATAACAACTTGGGGCTGAAGCATCAAACGCAATTTAATCATTCTCTGTTTTCCTCTTACATTAGCATGTAGAACCAGTTCAAAAAGTTTTTAATTCCTGCTTTCGAACACTATAAAGATGCTAGAAAAATATAAATATGTTTCAACCTACAGATTCAGTTTGATTTAGAAAAAGTAGAAATATACTTCCTTATAACTTTCTAATTATGCAGAACAAAAAGAAATGTTTCAGTTAAAAGTTGTTACCTTCGACAAAAGCTATACAAATAATAAAAAATTAATATGCTGGTTCATTTGAAAAAAAGGGGTGTAACCCTTTTTACTTCCTACAGAATCATCCCTCAAATATTTTGCATCCTAAAAAGTTGAGTAATTTAACTTAAAAAAATTGAAGTGGATATCTGCAGTAGTTTCGAAAATATCATCTTGTAACATTTTATCTAGAACACCCTGTATAAATCGATAAATAATAATCATAAAATTTCTAATCACTGAAGTATCTTTTCTCTTCCACTCAAGTAATTTCTAGCACGCGTGAGCTCAGAAAAATGGGTTAAGCAACAGTACTTAACTCACTTGGAAGCTGAAGTTCCGATTCATTGACTTCGTATAGATATTGCCAGCGAAGGACAGGATTTGTGAAGAAAATGGCCGAAAAAGTTCCGACGTTACTCCCCATTCAATAACCTGCTTCGTAACGGCGTACTTCAGCCACATGAACAGATTAATTGAAAGCTTGATTATCACGAGAAGGCACGACGCGCTGTCTTTTATAGGTGTCGTCAACAACGCTCGTCGACAAGCTGGCGCAAGGGCTGAAGAGAGCTGCGCTATGAATAAAATTGCCTTTTCGCGCACGAACGCAAACGAAGCAATTTGTCGCGTACTCTATTCAACGTCGTCATGAAAACGGGCCAGTCGAACTAGCATTAATGGCTTCGACATCTTCGGTCGGAGGACGATGCCGTGTAATTGGAAACTGCAAAAAGAATTAATAATAACGCGCCCACGCCCCCGACACACGTCTCGTTGCCAAGCGTACGAAAAAGCACTTTCCAGTTCATGTTCCCGGGACAAATTGGATTAGTAAACGCCTCAATTATGGCAAATCGAATTATGACGGGGTTTTTTATGCGGATGCAGCCGACCCTAGAGCACTCCGCGTCTCGCTCGATGCGAATGCTGTTACACAACAATAGAATTATTGACGTATCGAATGGGCCATTGAAATACTCCGTGATACTACGGATTTTTTTTAAGTTTGACGATCACCCGCGTTGTTTTCTGCACGGTGTGTGATTCAGCTTTGTTCGCGAAAAGAGATCGAGGTCATTGTAGGATCGTGATGTTCTACATGTTTCTGGTTTTTTATTTTTTATAATAGATGAAAGAAAATTATCTGTGTCTCTGTGAAAACACGTGAATGAGCTTGGAAAATTAGAAGATTTTGTTACTGAAGAAAAATGTTGGTGTCAAAGAATGTTTCGTATCTTCATAGTTGAAGGAGATAATTGTGTAGCTTGTTTTATTTAGGACTGCATAATACTTATTTATGTAGGGTGTTCCGAAATTCATGGTACAAATTGAGTGAGAGATTCCATGGCTCAAAATACGATGAAAATCGAGAATAATGATATTCTGTGGGAGGTTTCGTTTTCAAGTAAAATATATTTGAAATATAACTGATAACTGGTAACTAATGTTTCGGATTTCACCACAGACCGCTGCTGTGACCGATCTGATGGAATAATACAATAACAGGATCTGTTTACGATCAGGATACTACTGTCGACTCATTTTCATCACAGTGACCTTGTGGAGTGAAATCTTTAATATGTTATTAGTTAGGTGCATGTGTACTCGACTAATTTTCAAGTACATTTTCCTTGAAAACGAAACTTCCCACGAAATTTCGTTATTCTTCATCTTCGTTTTATTTTGAGCTATAGAATTTTGCTAACCCAATTTGTGCCATGAATAAGGTAGTTCTTAGCTAAACGCAAAAGTCTAGGACTTCGTTCAAGTTTTGAGGATCATTAAGTTGGGCTACAAGAAACCCTTGTGCAAAATATGGAATCGATTTACTTTATAGTTATTGAGAAATTATTAATCGAACTTGACGCATTTTAATACCATGACATATGGCAGAATCGAAAATAAAAATGGTTTCTCAGGTACCTTTTATTACTGAAACAAGGAAACTGTATTGAAGAACATTGTCAAAATTAAAGCGAGGTTATACTAAAATGTTATAAAACAATAGTTTCTTCGTAATTGCTAATGAAGAAAGAGGTTTGTGTAAAAATTTGTTTATCAGTTGCAACGAAGCTAGTCAATTGCAACTAAATACTAGTCAATTAAATATCCTATTTTCGTACTACAATCATTATATTAATATATAATTTTTATCAATAAATCTAAAGAATGTTAAAAATTATTATTATGATTTACACAGTATCACACAAATTTTATATTCATCGTTTAATAACGAACGTTCGAATGTGCTTACATCACAATTAAATAAGTCAACAGTAAATCGTACAGCTATTAGTATATGCAAACATTTACGAATAAATATTAATACCTACTCAATATTGAATTGTATAATTACAAATAAACACAGCTCAATATTTAAAACTGTTTTTCCGTATTCTTCATAATATCATGTATTTCCTCTTACTTCATTAATAATTTATTCGTAATGAAATGCATTGCTATATAATTAGTGCTTTACAGATCTGTATGCTTCAACAGCAATCGTGTTAACCTACCCTTAGCGTTAATATTTCTGTCTGTGCACGCTTGTTTCAGGTCCATCCATTAATTTCCAATTTCGGCGAAACTGTATGTGTAAACTAGTTTGCAAATAAAGCCAGTAGTGTAAGTAAAGCGTTATAACGCCGGTATAGGAACTTCTCGTTCACAAACACCAGGTTACGTTTACATCAGTCCTAATCGCAAACAACGATGCGCGTCGGAATAAATATCGATTGTTGATTCAGGTTGGCGTGATTATTCCAACGGCCACGTAGTCGTCCTACAGGATTTTGATTAGAAACAAAGGATCGAAGCAATGAAGGTACCAAACATTGCAATCGATTAGTAGATATGGCATTATTATGTGAAACTACTTGCCGCGAAAAGTTATATAATATACAAATAGAAATAGATAGAATTAAAAATTAATGTAACTATGAAAGATAAGACAAACGCAATGTGGAACCAAATTTTTTGATAGTGTACATCGGTTTTTAAAAAAGTACATTGAAGCAGAATTTTTAATTGCTTCAGGAGTATGTAGGATAAAAAGATTGTTCACAGTCTGACCACTGACTCTATCTACTGTAGAAGCGTACTCACGAGCTTTTAGAACTGTGGGAACCTCAAAATTTCGACATCGACATTCATTTTTAGAGACTAAAGCGTACTATCAAAAAATTTTTTAGACAAAAATCCTTTTCTAACCATGAAATTTGTATGCATGTAAAAACACTACAACTTAGTAAAGAAGTATTTTATCCTTATATTATTGTATGTAAAGCATACTACAACCATAAAATTCCTAAACCTTAGAAAAGTCTATCTGAGATTATAAATCACCCTGAGTCTAAGCTAAAGCCACTTAAAAACGTCAAAATTTCTCTACAATTAAGATTCTCAGCCAAATACAAATTTGACCACATCTCTAAACAAAACTTAAAACTTCTCAATCTACTTGATTATGTAGATACGCGCAAAGCTGCGCCAAACAATCTGGTATACGAAACGTTTCACAATAGTTCCTCCAATTCAAACACAAATTTCAGCTGACACAGGACACAAGGCCAATTTTGCAAAGCAGCTTATTTTCTGACAAGCTATCGCCGCGGGTAATCTTTATTTCCTCAATCGAGAGGGATCGTTGCGTAGCGCGATACATTCCATGAATTTGCACTGAAAACGTACAGAGGTCAGAAGTCAGAAACAGCATCATTCCAGTTCACTACGGTAATGCGATTAAGCTCGAAGTCACTGGACTCTTCTCGAGCGTTGCCTAGAGGAGGTGAGAAGCCCGCTGAAGAAGAAGCATACGGAGGCGAATAAGGTCTGAAGATGGAGAAGTCGTGTCGTCGTCAGATGCAAATCGCTCGACAGAAAGTATCATGCTGTGAAGAAGGAACGGTAATCTCCTCGCGTTTGCAGACCTTGGGGCAGGCTCATAATGCGATTGAACTTGATAGAGAGTCGTGCTACCAAAAAGTGTCATTGGACTCAGAGGGAGGTCAACTTCGAAACGAAGTATTATGGGATCAAATGTTCATGTGAAAGTTACTCTCAATTGCTTTTAGTGAGTCTACACGAAATGTTATATAACTTTTTTCCTACCACTGTGTACGTGTGGAAGAAGAACTTCAACTTGTCCCAATAAACTTGCCACGTTTGAATTCTATATCAATAAATAGAATTCATGTAAAAATTCCTTTAACCCAAATAATTCAAAGAAGCATGGAAGATTAATACATTGTCTAGCGGCTAACTTTCAGAAAACTGTACAAGTGGCTGGCCAATTTCAATGACGTACATATTATTTTTAAATATTTGTCTGCAAATGAAATTTGCATAAAGTTGAAATTTGCAATAAAGTGACTAAAACTGAAATTCACAAATGAAAATATTTGAACATAGTATCGTACCTTAAAATTGTGAAATAACTAACTAATTTGTTAAATAACCTACTTCTTTTAAAGGTGAGACATATTCAACACATTTAATTGTTCAATCAAAAGGAAATTTTAGATAAGTTTCACGAAAATTACCATGCGCGTATGCGCAATGAACGTTATCTTAATGCGTGTAGCAAACACATTCCCAGGTTATGGTTTAAGTTTAAGAGACCTGCACATCGTATATGGTTACCTTGATCATAAACTCTTTGAAACCCAACCGTGTATACGTAGCACTGTAATTACGATCGACCATAATTTCTAATCTCGTCGTTCTATCATTATATAACTTACTATCACAGCGTAATATACGTCCAAGTGACAACTAATCTCTGCTGAGTCATGACTCTTCTTTCATCATAAATAAAATGAAATCGTGTACTATAATTTTCTACAGTGTAAAATATTGAGAGTCGCTCTAAATCAAAGCACGAAAATGAAAATAAAAATTAAAAAATGAAATGAAAGTGATAATTGAAGCATCAAAAATAAAAGGTGGTTATAGTATCAAGTATGTAAATTAATTACATGTCTTCTTAAAAAAAAATTCAAATTGTATGTAATATTTATCATTCAACTGAAAGTTGTGTAAAATAACGTAATCATAGATGAAATTTCTTTAAAGCTACTGTAAGATGAAATAATAATTGAACATAAAAACTAGTTAGTAGAAATAATATAGTTACAATAAAAATACTACACTATTCTCCTATTTTATTGATATCCTCCCCATATAAAATTTAATTCCACTAGAAAATGTTCTCTCATATTTTTGAACCAATGCTTAAATCCAATAACTAAACCAGAATACCCATTCCAATATTCGTCTTATTTATCTCTTCTCAACTGTCTGCCTTCCAAACAACCCTATAAAATAACTAACCATTACAATTACAAAACAGTACATGCCCTGAAAAACATCCCAATGTTTTGTGATGGACAAACAGGACCACATACTATACGTACGCGTCTTTGCAACAAGCACAACACTGCCTTTGGCAATTTCTGCGTCACTGCGAGGAGGGTTACCCCGAAGTTGACGTGCATTATTCTACAAACATGCTCGTTCATCAGGAATTCGATAGAAAGGCTTAATTAAGCAGGGTTGTACGGAAAGGGGACAAAGGGTGGAAGGAGGACGTGCGCAAAAACTTTAACACGTACAAAAGGAGACTGGAAGAACAAACGAGGGAAAATGTTCGTCGGGGTGAGAGAGGCGCGGTAATGCGCGAGTTTCGAGCAACTCGAGGGCTAATTGCACAAAGTACATTTTCAGCCTGAAGCCACCGAAGATAATTGCGTTAGCTGGTAATTATCTCCCAACGACTCCTCTCTATAGGCTTTCTTCTTATTTCTCGCTGCTCCTCGAAATCGTAAATATGATCAGAACAGAACAGGGCGCATCGATCCTGCGAATTAATCACCTGGAATCATCGAGCGAAATCTGCCCCTTCGTCGATTATCGACTGGCGAATTTAGTCAGATCTATGTTGCTCATTACTGGCATACTAGCCAGGCAATTAGCGTTAATTTCACCGACGGATATTTGTTCAGAGCATACTTGCGACCTGGCTGACACGATCGATTAATTGTTCGAGGACAACGAATGATTTGTGTAATTAATTCGGGACGAAGAAGTGATTTAATAATCGACGGAGAAATAACGTTTAACATAGAATTGAATTGAACAGTGCCTTGGTAATATTAGGGTTGGAAGAAGAATTGGAGGAGTGGTTGTTTTAATGCCTTTAGTACCTATTTGAAATTTTTGTAAGTATTTATTTTCTAAGACTTATAAAACAATTTCTGAAACTAAGAAAACTTATTTTCCATTAGGATAAAAAATATAAAGTCAGTTTTTGTTAATGAAATTTTACTATTTCACTTATTTCTCTTTGTGACATGGTACATTTAATTTATGAAATATATTAGTCTTTGTAATTTAACAAGGGTTGATGATAGAGTTTGAATAATTAAAAATATGAAAAGAATTGCTTCCATAAAATTTTAGAGGGTGAGAATTTTATTGTAGCAGTTATTCAACTAGGTACCTCTATTGATAATTAAAATTTTATATAATGTTTGGAACTCACCTCAAAGCTGAGAATACCACTATGATCCTGGTCCAACGTATTGAAGACGTAATGCGCGTACTGGCTAGTGTTGGCTACACAGAAAAGAGAACATAACTATTATTTTTAAGTTAACCAATTTATACTAATAAATAATGTAAATTAAATATTGCTGGTACAATAAACAAAGGACCTGTCATTAGACGATACTGAATAAATAAAATACAAATTATTTAGTCATTCATTACGTTCACTTGGAACCTTCATTGGATTTAAATTTTAATTTATTTCTCAATTTCCATATCCGCTATTTATCTATAATTATCTTTCCTAATTGTCAGATAACTTTATCATTTGAATAATAACAGACAATTGATAATATTCGATAGAAATATTACACAATATTTTACACTTAATTTAATATTTAGATATTCTCAAAATAAATTTACAATCCTGTCTATAATTTTCAAATTATTCAGATTGTTAAAGTGCATACAAAAACATTATTATTTTCATGACTCACAACGAAGAAAATGTTCCTGAATATAGTATGTACACTACCATACAGTATTTGGACACTTTCATATTACTGAAAATGTATGAAATACATTTTCTTATTTATACTAACTGATATTAAAATTATTCTCGTCACTATTTGTAAACCTTATATCTATGGTTGTAAGACAAAACGACCTAAGTCACATGTTTCCATTTTCCAGATATTAGCGTTTAAAGACTCCAGTTTCAATCTTGTTTTATGGACTTGTGTCTCCTCGAACCCTCATTTTTAGGTGAAAAAGTTGTTTTAATGCCCTTCTTTCTGAAAATACAAATTCTATGTTCTAGATAAAAATTAAGACCTTAACTCGAATTTTTCGAAAATGTGACATAGGTAGTGTTGCTTTACAACCACAGATATAATCATCTGAGATAAAATTCGTATCCAAAACTATATTATAACATTTTACTTGATGTATTTTATATATTTCAATAACGTGAAAGTGTCCAAACATTTATGCACAGCGGTGTAGCACTTATTTCGTTAAATGAGATGAAATACTTGTGAAACAGAGTTACTCATTAGTATCAGTAATACGTAGCCACCTTCCTCTCTCGCTCAAAGGCACGGACATTTCCCTTGAAGCGAGGTTAACAAATGTCACTTCTATCGTCGTCCCCGCTTAAGCAGAAATCTCAGAGGTGCTGCTTCAATTCAAAGGACTCGCCTAAAAATTAGTACTTGCTCCTTCCAAATTATCACACAGGGACCTTCGTGCCAGTACAGGGAGAGAGTAAAGTGGATTAACTTGTCAAAGTTGTCGGGTCTGAAGGAACAAGGCTTCCGGTAGATGACGGTCTCGCCGTCGCTCGACGTTACGACAAAAGTCGGAAATTAGTTTTCCGTTTTCAACGAACATTCGGTATATAGTTTGGGGATATTAATCGTAGAATAATCTTCCAAGTGTTTCGTATTTCGGAGTGAAAAAATAAAGAGACTCCTTTATGTATGCTAGAAACTCAAGTTTCTGGAGAATAGTGAGACACTACTTTTGTTTGAGTTGTGAGAGTTCTTTGTGTAATTCTATCAGGCTGTGGTAATAAGTAACAAGTAATTCTGAGAGGGAATTGATATTGTATTTTAGATTGTTTCAAATTGGTATTCGAGTATAATGAAATGGAATGGTAGATACTGATCCAAATTATTCAGTTTTTGGACGTTACATTTTCAAAATCATTTGCAAACTGTTATACAAAGTAGTGTAACATTAATAATCTTAACCTTGATTATCTATATTATTTGTAACTTAACGTCGATTATTTTGCACGTTACCGATGAGGGTATAATAGGGCTGAGGATAGAACTCAAACTATGGTTTAATTACAGTCTAACGAAATTAGGAAAATTGAACACTAAAGATACTTTATTTTTGAATTTCCATTCAGGCTAATTAATCAAGGTTCTATCGTGGATACTTGATATCGTGTTCTTATAAAACTTTCTGTATTATATCAGAAATAATCAATATCTATTACGAAGTTCTAAAACAAATAAAAAAAGTTAATTTTGTTATATGATCGATAACTGTAGAATAAGGTAAATAAGGCAAAAATGAAACATTAAATTAGATTTCTTTAACTTTAATAATCTGTTTTTAAAGAGATTAGTAGGAAGTGAAAATGATATTTTACAAAACATAAAAAGGTTAGATCACTAATTACAAGTTGAATATTGAATGAGTTCAATGGAAAAGGTATTATATCCTATAGAGGTTGCTCCAATTAAGCTCTAATATAAGTACTTTTTCATACATAGCGCCTTTGATTACAGAGTAAAAAGCGATATGCCGCAGAAATTTGATACAGAAATAAATAGTGTTGAGTAATTTTCGATGCTTTTGGTTCGAAGTGACCGAGGCTACATATACATACACATAAGCGTAGAAATTTCGAGCGTTTCAAGTGGAAGATACTCGAGGCGTATCTAGATAGTTCACCTTTACTGAACTACCAAACGATATTAAACTGGAGGTACATATTACCACGTTTCCTGTTTGAAAGATATTGCAGTTATAAACTCACCAAATTCATTTGCTTTATATGCAATTTAGGAACAGAAAACAGACTAGTACAGAGGATCGTAGAATTGACAGGGACAATTCTGAGTGATCTAAAACATCTTATATTCCTAGGTTCTTTCACTCGTCGGCATTTGCGGAAATATGACAGACAACAAACAGCACAGCTAATACAAGCCAAATCATCTTTTTGCATAAAGTCTTCGAAAAATGTATCGTCAGAGCCATCATAAAATTATGGAACGAAAAATGGAAAACCTCGAAACCCACAGCCATCCATAAAATTCACAATAATGTCACAGACACAAATCCATCAGTCTTATTGAGCAGGAAGGTTCAAATAGTCATAGCAAGACTAATAGTTGGTTGGACGAATCTAATTCGCCTAATGCACTTAACTGTGAAATCTAATCCAAATACCTGAGATCTATGTAGAGTGTAAGTGATTATGGAGCAGTTTCTAACCATCTGCCCTAAGCATAACAATAAAAGAAGACATAATACTTTAAATTGACTGAAAGAATTACAGGACGAACAGTCATGTAAAGGAATCATAGATTTCTTAAAAGATATAAATTATGTACCTATGATTAGTTTGATTAATTGTTATCTTATTGTATAATAAGGGGTTTGATCAGTATACAAAAATAAATATTAAATATCTTTACAACACAACGTAGTAATTTTCCACCTAACTGCTGAAATAATGTAGTTACTTAATAAGCTAGTAGGTAGATGAGACTTAAAACTTCAAACAAACAAAAATTTTAATTCTATAATTTTTAGCTTTAATTTTATCAAGTTGCCTTTAGGAAAGATGGACAGCGATATTGGATTCCTTAGTTGCATAAGAAAAGTTGCGTCAAAGGGTACAGATATCTATTGTAATAAAAGAATATAAGATTATTTGCTAAGAATATTTACGTGTTTGAAATAAGCTTTCTCTTCTCTGAAATTCCTCAATACATTCCTCTCACTGAAACGAGAATTCGACTGCGAGTGTAAGTTTACCTTTGAGAGTTAAGTAGCAATATTTTCATGGCAATGGGGTACTCCGAGAACGAATTCTTAGAAGGCAAACTGCATTCTGTATTCTGACCTCCTTTTTTTTATGGTTTCAGTATTTCATATTTGTTCCGGGGTATAAAACAAAGTGTCAGTTTGTTTTGGAAGATTCTGCGTGTCCGCATATATTTCAATTGAAAATCAGTTGAATTTTTTAAAGTTAAATTCATGGGAAGAACGATTGAAAAAGAGGGAGATTACATTGATAATTTATTTAAATTCATTATTTGTCGCAATTTTTCGGAATTAGTGGAATGACTAAATTGATAAAAAAATTTGTTAAACATCCGTAACAGCTTGTTATTATCAAATGAATTTTAAAAAATAAGTAAAACGCTGAAAATTGATAATACAACTAAAGTAATAAATTTAGTACATTGTGTTTTAGAATTCAATGTCTATTATAATTGACAAAGTTATGAACATAAATAGATAAAAATAATCTGAGATCTAAGGAATCAATTTCTAAATACTTTTTGCTACTGTTAATCAAAAGTTATACTACTAAATCTATGCTTGATACTTACAAAGTAAATTAAAACGAGCATTTCTCGGAGTGTTAATTTCGGAAGAATTATAATACCAAGACGATGGATGTTTCCCTGAAAGGATAGAAATAAAAGTTTTCAGAAGAAACTTGTATTTTTCGTCCTTCAAGACACTAAAACTGTTCTCGACGTCTCCAAAGAATGGAAATGGATGTTTATTGAATACTAACAATAACTTTCCTCTCACTTACATTGTAGCCAATTCTCGTATTTCTCCTCATCCAACTTTGCATGAGTTTCCTGTTTACATAGGAAAGATTCGACAAATCATGTTACCCTGAATCGCAAAGGATATTTTGTGTTACTCTTAAGATTGAACTATTGGCTTTTATTGAATTGAATAATTAAAATCTGTAACCATGATGGATTAAGTATAAAATGTCGATCTGTGTTACACATGTTCAATAAAATATAGTATTTTATCTTGTTTTAAACATGTTACGTACTATCAGAATATATTAATGCTTTATACAATGACTATAATAATGAGTCTAAGCAATATACATCATCGTTACTTTCATGTAACGTTAAAATTAATTCTGTCTAATATATGGCAAAATACAGCAAAAAATAAAATGAAATAAAATCCTAAGGTATTATAATTTTTATAAGTCAATAAGAGTTTTCAAAACATTTTTTCTTGAATTCTTTATTATTTTCTAATATGCTTTACTTACTTTTAAGTTGGAAGCATAATATTTTTCACTAAATAATCACCATAAGTCAATAATATTCGAACTTCTACACTTTTGCAAAGATATTACCAGAATTTAAGAGTAATGCAATACTATTTTTTCTTAAATTAATTTTCTTGCAAAGTACTTCATTGAACAGTGATATACCAACATAAGAGAAGAAAGTTGAATAATTAA
Source organism: Calliopsis andreniformis (assembly GCF_051401765.1). NCBI lineage: Eukaryota > Metazoa > Arthropoda > Insecta > Hymenoptera > Andrenidae > Calliopsis > Calliopsis andreniformis. Next base: position 7,818,277 of record NC_135073.1, on the reverse strand, counting down.
GTTCACATATCAACTTTTGTATTTTTTTGGTATGTTTTTGAACTAAACAGATTAATCGTTATTCGGTAAAATGTGTATTATCGCTGTGTCGTAACTTATTCCTCCGACTTTTAGCCATCGATTCAAATCTCTGAACGTTCCCTTAGTTATTAGTCAGTTTCGAAGATGTAAATTTCATTTCGTTGTACGAAGCTGAGCTGAATCGCACGTAGGAGTTTCGTTTACTTTCCCAGAGTGCTAGAGGGGTTCTAGATAAGTACAAACATGTTTCTCGTTGATAAAGACAGTCGCTTGAGGGCGATCATTTTGACCTCTGAATGTATGAAAACTCATTCTAAAAGGGTACTATTCGATAAGACGTTTTTGATTTATTGTCTTCTTATGTAAAAGAATGGAAGCTACATTTTCAACCTTTTTAAAGCGAAATATCAAAATTCAATGATTAATTAGGGAATTATTGAAATTATTTAAATGCCAGTAAATTTATGGATTATAATATTGAAATCAGACTATGATTTTTTAACACCTAATAAAGCGAAATTTTTTAGTAAAATTTTATTTTATTTTTGTTTATTTCTGTTATAAATATGAGTCCTCGTTTAATACTATAACATTTATTATAGTACTCAATAGTATTTTAAAAATATTTGAAAGATATTTCAAAAGGTAAAAATTCAAAATGGAATTAAATGTACCTATATTTTATCAATACTGAAAAGCTTGTATCCACGTTTCAGGAAAATCATCATATAACATTAATAATCAATATTTCTCTGTTTTGGAGTTTGCCTCGTACAACGAACTAAATATCATAATAAAAAATACCCTAAAGTGTAAAGTACCCTAAGTGTAGATTATATATCGTAAACGAATCGTTACTAAAACGCTTCGACTCGTATAATTTCATAAAATTTCTACGTCGTTACAGAACAGAACGCAGTGACGTGAAATGAGTTAAGCAAAAACCATAAATTCCATTCAATTGACAGAAATGAATATTTTTCAGAGACTTGTATGGACATGGTTATCGCATTTTGGGGAGGATCGTGAAACGATAAGTTCCCCCGTGCAGATTCATCGTGTTCCCAAATGAGTCGATTGACATTCACAAATTCAACGCATTCATATTCGTTCGACGTTCACAAACGCCCCATTAATTTGCTACTCGATTTTTTTCGCCTCACCCTGATTTGTTGTACTTTTTAATTGAGTTCTACACATAATTTAACGCCGACGGATATGAATTATTGCACGGACGCTGCGGTGACGCGAGATTAACGGATGAAACACGCCTATTTGTCGGTCAACCTTTTTCCCCAAGGTTTTCGGCTTTGGCGCTCGTAAATTCTCGTTCGTTCTTCCTCTTACGTCGAATAGCAAACAAATCACGATATCGATACAACGTGCAACGCGCAACCATAAAACCGTTCACGAAGAAAAATCGTCAGTCACGGATCTGCAGTGTACTTGTGTACTTATCGTTAGGTACAGGCTACTTCCACGTTTTTACGTTATAGTGACATTTCTCGAGTGAAATGTCTCAGCTAATAACATGGAGGAAAATAAAACGTAAAGATAAATTTCAATGTAGATGGTATAGGGAAGGTGACATATAAACTCTAATTAAATAGGGAATGCCATTTTATGATTGCAGATTAGGCATCGTATTTATATTATAACGATATTCATTTCTTTGGTATAGGTATGTAATATTTTTGAATATTACGTGTGATTTATAGTGAATTGTGATTAACTAACATGGGATACAGGATGCATTTTCAGAATTGAGAATTTTCAGAATTTTTAGGCACTGGGTACCTAATTTTTAGACATTGGGATACCTAATTTTTGCGCAGTAAAATACTTCAGTTTTGGGCAGTGGAATACCTAATTATATGCAGTGATTATCTAATATTGGGTAATAGGTACCTAATTTTGGGGACTTCCTAGTTTTGGACATTACCTAATTTTCCATATTACTGTTATAGTCATTACGAAATAGTTAATTTACTTTACTAATTTGTAGCTTACAAAATCAGTAATTTCGGAGAAATGTAACTATACCTAACATCTAGGTTCCTGTTGAAAATAGATTCTATTATGTATTCCAGTTTTGCATAACTAATTAATTAAAATAATTCTTTACTAGGCTATTACAGAGGTTTCACGTTGTAGACGATAAATACGAAACTATACAAGTACACAATATGAGGCTTAAAATACCAAACGTATAACTTAAACGAGTGAAAGATGATTTCCTACTATCTAATTAGTCGAGCGACCGAGTGTCTATGAGTGATCGATTGGTAAACGAATTTTGCGTCACGTTTGTCCTCAAAACACAGATTTGTTCTCATTCTTCTATAACGATGTTTGGTGTGCAATCAAACTAGAAACTGATTGATTTTCCAATCAGTGAATGCACAGACGCCTTTAAAATAGTTTTTACGAGTACTGAAATTTCTACTGGCCCTCTTACATATAGTATAGAGTAATTTGACGAGGAAATTGGACAATTTTTAATTACTTATATACTATTAACTACTTATATTATATATGTAACTACTGTATGCATATACAATAAAAACAGTGAAAATTTCTAGTCAGTATTCATAAGCGCTCTTTAATAAAAGTACTAAATTCATTTCTTGTCTAGGTAAAATATTTATTTTTATTATGATAAATTCAAAATGTCCGTAAAATAATTTTGTTCAAAATTTTGAAAATGTTTTACGTAGTAATTATACGAATAAAATATTTTGTTAAAAAATTGAGGTGAAACTCTGATAATAAATTAACATTATCTGTAACTTATTTTATCTCCATAAAATTTGATCTATGTGTATATTTATAATGACTGGTAATTTTCTGTCCCTTTTTGTGTAATAAAGTATTACACTAAATCTTCTCATTTTTGTTATTCGGTATGGATATACGAATAACGTATGTTTTATGATAATTTACAAAATTAGTAGAAAAGTTTTACGATTCCATTAAAACTTTTAACATAATAGTTGCAAAATCAGTTGGTCGTTTTAGGCAAGTTTGACTATGAATCACATTCTACGCTAATGAGATATTTGTGAATTTCACTGCTCGAGTTGTACTAGCTCGGACTTTTTAGCGTAACTTGTGTTCTGCGATTGTTCAGTCGTTTAGTCCGCATTGTATACAGCCCCATCAAAAGTCTAATGATGTTCTTCTCTCATCATTGTTTCTGCTAATCTATGTATTCAATTTAAACTGTAAAATTACTATAAAACGTGCAAACGAAGAATTGCATTCTATTTGAGAATATATTGCAGTCTATATACATACACCAAGCTCCAGGAAACTACCAGCATTTATTGAGCGAAGCATTTTCAAGAAACCAAAAGTCAATTCAGCTTCATTTTATTTTTATAAAGGGGAAGAATAATCAATTATCTGAAAACTTCTTCACTTTGAGTAAAATAAAATCGTTTACCGTGAAAATGGAATATCAATACTAGCACAAGACATGAAAATATAGTATCCAGGTATACTGTTCTATTTATTATGAATTAAAGAATATAATTCTGTTCCGAGTCTCTCTAAATACGTCAGAGGTGTTTCTAAATAAGGAATTATCTGATGAACAAATTTACTGGTAGATGTACTTGAACCATCATGAATGCGGAACAAATACTGTAATAGAAAAGGACAAAGAAATTGTACTACATTCAAACACGAATGAGGGCAAAGGGCAGGCGATGACACAAGAGGCGGACACAGAAGAATCCCCTCAGGCCTTACTAAACGATAAGGTCCCCTTCTCGAGGAGCAAAGGAAAACGAAGATAGGACACACAAGATACGTGAAAGTCTTGGTAAATGTTCAGAAATTGTGAGAGCACTACAGTCAGAAAGGGCACGTCTTTTTCTGCTTAAAGAGGAAGGAACTGCAGAGGTATTGTGAATCTGCGAAGACAACGTCTTCCTCTACTGAAGTATGAAATATTGACAATGAGATATCGATTACCTCTTCGTTGAACGTAAGAACTTCTTCGAAATTAAATCAAGTTTAAAAGTAATGCTGTTGAATTCTTAAATGTTTCTTTAAATTGAATTCTTAAATAAAGCTTTTAATACGGCAGGTGAAATAGAATCACATTTAATATTTAAGATTAAAGAGAAACGTAATTAATCGACAAGACACATGCCAAATGTAAAGTAGGACTTAAGCTCTATTAACTCTTTGAAGCACGGAATTTTAGAAAATAAAAACAGGAATTTCATTCTTGTAAAATTTAACGAAGTAGGTTTACTTTAATTTGAGGGTGCTTCGAGTAATTTTAATTTTACGAGGTGGAACAAAAGATATCCCACCTTGCATATTTATGTATTAAAAAGATGAGACACTTTTAACTCCACTATGCTTCAAAAAGTTAACTAGATTTACATGGCACGCTAGCGCCATTCCTGATTTGATAGAAAAATTGCATAAACTTATGGTATACTTTGAGGTTTCGAGATTAATTCATTATGTTAAGAGTTAATATTTGGAGTAGAGCTAACTAAATACCTATTCCTATTCATAAACTTGACATTAATAAGTTTGTCAAACAAACCTGATCATTCACTGTCGCACTGTGATATTTTACTCGAATAAAACGGGTCACTATCTTCTTTTCACTTAAACTTAAATAATTAATTCACTAAAAAACACAAAACATATTTCACTGGAGTTCTTGAAGTGAATTGTTGCACTGTCACTACACATAAATAGTTGTTGAGGCAGATCACTAAATTTAAAGAACTTATTGTTAATAATATTGCACGAGAAAGTGCTAATTACTGAAGCTAGTAACCGTCTAAGGGTACGACTCGTATACTAGTCAACGCTTGATTGACCTTTCACGAAAGGAGACCTGTATTTATATTGTCTCATGGTGGTGGGATTTGACCAATGAACGAAAGCCTAACGTCAAGCGCAAGGGTTTTATGACCGGAAGGATTTATGACCAGAGATACCCTTCAACGTGAGAACTGCCACATAAATAAATCTGACACATGGAAATAAACATTACAAAATGCATATTATTTTGATCGAACAATTTTGCTGAATTTTCAGAAAAAGATATCAATTTACTACAAATATTATTTCATTTTCTAATGTTTTACGACATGTCTAAAATTTTCTGTTTTAAGTATAAATAAATAACGAATTTCTTAAAGATATTTTTGGTCTTTTCTGTTTGATTTAATACACGCTACGTTGCATTTTTGATCGTCTTTAATATATTTATTTTTAACCGTGAATTACTCATCCGTCGTCTCGATTTAATCTGATAAACTGATCGAAGAGTTCCATTTGCAACTTGGAGCAACCAATTTTTCTTCCAAAAGGATGATTATTCGTTTCGTTACAATAGATTCGAATTTTTTTGTACGATTTACGCGAAAGCTTTAGAAACCGTGAAAATGCTGAAAACGGATAGAAAACTGTTCGCTGAGGGTTATCGATATCGTGCACGCCAAACAGATAAGAGGAGATGCGTGGAACGCGGGACCATTTTGATGTGGGAGTCCGTTTCCATAGTAACTATAAATATATCTTCGATGGGATGCCATGGAACTGTTTGCTTTTTCTTTTTCCCTTTGTATTTTCCTTTCCTTTTCCAATGCCCTCATGAGCATATATCTTTTCTATTGCTTATGCTTTTCGGTGAAACTCCGTGTTCTCACGAAAGAGAGGGAATTTAAATGTAAATACTCGACCCGAATAAACAGGGAGAGAAATAGCATTTGCTTGGTCCTTGAGTCGAAAACCTTTTATTGAAATAACTGTTTTTCAGGTTAATACCAGAGATCCTTTGATACTTTCCAACTCTTCGAATCGGTGTAGGATTTAAAGCTTACTTTTTTGTATATTCCACTATACAGCATTATTGGAAATTCAGGCATTTTGTGTTATTGTTTATAGATTTTATTATTTTTCTAGAAAATTAAACATATGAATATGTGTACTTTTATATTCTTTTAAAATTTTTTTACTAACAAGAAATAACAGTTTAATTTTAGTCACATAACGTTTAAAAAATATGTGTACAACATATCAATGTTTTTAGAATTTTGTTTCCTTCTGTTATCACTGTATTTTAGTTTTTACTTGATATATTTCTTTCTAATAATTGTATTAATTTAATAATTTTCATGCATCGTGATGTAGAAATATATTTACATTACAAATTTTGTTATTTGACATATAAATAATCTAACAACTTAGTAGGTTTCTACATTTTAGATAATTAAGCCTTTACTGTTTAATTTGTGTACCATTAAAAAATTCATTTCACGGAAATTTCCTTAGTTTACAAGGCATTGCTTAATCTGTGTATTACGGATTAAAACTTAAAGAATATATCTTTATAGTTACAAACTCATAATCGAGGGTGCTAAAGGCATGGAGTGTATTTCGATATAAAAACTGCTGTTTACACTGTTATAATAGCCCATTCTGCACAGAATTGCGGCATTTGAAATTTAAATGCGTACTAACGCATATTCGGTAGTAAACCGGATAAGGAAGATTATACGTGAACTTAATGTAGAACCTTTTCTACCCTTTGCATAATTTATATAACAGTAACAGTGCGTGATACTACAAACAAAATTAGGAAAAATATTCTGATTTTCAATATTCTTTCATTCATTTTTCTGTGCATAGTTTGCTGTCAAAATATATGCGTAGTATTATAATACTAGATAATTATTTGTTTACAAATAAAACGCAAATATAAAATGAGATTTCATTTTAAAAAACCTTAATCTTGACAATATTAATTTTAGAAGTCTATTTGATACGTATAGAATTTAGACTTAATCGGAGCGTCTGACTATTACTCGCTATTTCTACTTAACTTTGCTTTCCATACTTTACTATGATATAATTTTAGAATTGCAGATTATAGATGTAAATTTTGATTGCTTTGAGTCTCTAATCTTCGTAGAATTTTTAGCTTGCATTCTATTCTATATAAATTTATGTAAATATTTCTATAGAATTTTATCCTAATTCAGTTAATATCAATTTTAGAAATCCAGAAATCAGGAATAGAAACATAGAAAATATAAATAGCTGGTAAAATGCCAATACACAAAAATGATTTCCTCTCACAACTCCTAGTAGATTTCAAGAACTGAATATTATTCTACTTTTACAAATCGTAGAATCTCTCAATAATCAATAAACAACAATAAACATATGAAGATGTTCTTCACTTTCCCCAAGAGGCGGCCCAAGATAGACCGTTAATTGAAAAGCCAGCAACATTTTCAAGATATTACATCCTGATGCACCTACCTCCTTGTGGAAAGAACTGTGAGTAGATGCACTTGAAAGTTTCCTCTCTGACGACCCCCGTGGGACACTCTGCCTTGAAGCCACGATATATTCTCTTCATCTCGGCCTCGGTGAATCTCGTGGCCCGACAAAGGCTCGCCAAAGAATCCGGTCTGTATCTCGGCGTCGGCTCTTCCTCGTACTCAGAATCTACCAGGGCAAAATAAAAACGATACTTTTGGTAATCGTCAAGAGGGAAACGCGTCCAATGCTTTCTCTACGTTCTACGATTTCTGCTGCAGCCCGAGTGGAGTTTCGATAATCCTAGATGAAAGGGAGGCTTAAACAGGATGAAATGTTGCAACCCATGAATCTGTTTATGGAGGATTATTACGTTTATTCGCATTTTCGTTCGTGTACGAGAATTAAAAGTGAGCTTCGAGGAAAAATTATGTTGGATTAATGGTCTTGTTAACCATTTGTAAAGTTTTGATATTGTGCGAATAAATTCTCTAGTTAGGTATTTTATGAAGGATGCTTTAATCAGAATATTATCCGCATTTTTGGGGACTATTAAAGGTAAGAATAATATTTATTTAACTTTATTTGTTATTTTAGAGCTGTTATTGAGGTTCAGGGAGCAGAAATGTCGTATTATTCATTTTTTGAAGGAAATAGTACATAAATGAAGATTTGGAACAGTGACTAGTGAAAGTGGTAAAAATAAGAATTTTTAATACAAAAATATAAAATGAATTATTAGCCCCCAATGTGCATCAAAATAACGTATTCTATAGATATACTGTTTATATCTACTATATCTACATTTTATTCAGTGGTTTCAGAATTTACATGTTTTCCTCCGAAAACATATTTTTTCGGTTAGCAATGATACAAATAAATGACAGAAAAACATAACGAACAGTAGCGAATTAAAAACTAACTTTATCTCTACCTTGAGTAATGTTTAAAATAGTAAATAAAAAGCAGCGTGAATACATGTAAATTCGAAATTGCAACATGCAGTTTTAAAACTTGTTTCAATATTTAACTGCTGATAACAGAAACTATTATTCTACAACCTAATTAAATCTGTATTACGTAATCTAACTTAATAAACTCAATATAATCTCTCCTATATAATTTAATACAAATTCTGAAATTAAGTAAACGAGTTCAAGTAGCGTTTGAATGAACCTTCTGAGTATCTCACATAAAGCTGTACGTCGAGTGTAAACAGTAAGAAAAATATTAAATACACGCGTAAAACATTACATTGTTAAAGGTACGAGTAATGTAAGTTGTAAAACAAGTAGATACTTTTCCATCGTACTTGGTTATTTTAGTGAACACTTAAAGGGTTAAAAGGAAATTGGATTATTCAGTCGCCACTATGCTCCATCAAAGGGTTAAAATGGAATAGTTGGTATGGCTATGGTCTTCGGTTACAATGGATGAAATATTTATTAAGCTCCTATTCTACAATTTGTTTATGACGACGTATATCCATTAATAATCCCTTAACGTGGACGCCCGTATCTGACACGTGCACGCTTGACCCGTGGATTTGCGCACTCAGGTATCTGTAACAGGGTATTCTGGTTGTGGTCGTCATCAATGACTCATCTGGCCATTGAAGTGAGCGATTTATTTGGTGATTGCGTATCTTGGAACGCATATTCTATTTCATATTGCTAACACTTCCCAGTGGACAGAGGCAGTAACATATACATAGAGGAAAATGCTGTATATGGTGACAAGGTAGTATTTTTGTAGTTGCGAAAGAAATAGTTGCTTTTACATGGTTTTTATAACACTTCTGTGAAAACGATCTTAAAAGATAGAATGAATGAGCTAATTATTCTGCTAAAGAGGAAAAGGCAGCAAGGAAAGGTAATGAAAAATTTCATTAAAGTACTCCAATAATTTGCATTTGCGTATAGAAATATGGAAAGGGAGAATATTCTTTATTAAAAGAATATGTACGAAGTGGAATAAGTCCAATTACCATAAGACTTAATAAATTTCTGTACCAAGAAGAGTGTAAACAAGGTGGTTGTCGATTACAAAGTAAACAGGAACATATTAATTTCACACGAAAATTTATCGTAACACTGTATCTATTTCACGATAAAAATTTGTTTACGTGTGTTTCTATGTGTATTATTTCACAGCAGGGCATTCAAAAATAAAAATAATTTATTGACAACGTGATTCTTTGCTGCTCAGAACGAAATGCAGGTTTGTTCGCTATCACCCATGCATACAACATTTTCCACTGTTATCAGAATAATGCTGCTTTCGAATCAACCACTAAAGTTTGTATGTTACGATAATACTTTGGCTTTCGTATTCAAAAGTCGTAGCTGAAGTATGCATCTGCATGGACTCTGTTATCTATACCCATGAAAATTCTTTTCATTGACGTCAAAAACTTTGTTTTCAGATAACGAGAGTTTACCAGCGAAGGATCAACGTGGAAAATAAGATTATGTCTGTATGTAATTTTAGAATTCGAATGAAACAGGAACAAACATAATCTATCCGTAACGAAGCTTATAAATTAATTAGTAAACTTAAATTACATTTATTTTGCTAAGACTTTTATATTGGCAATATACTAGTATGTTAAATTATGGAGCAGAAGTTCTGCGTAGTAAAATTCTTGTACTCTAAAAAAGATGCACCACTTTATTTATAAAATGTAGTAATTATTAAAAAATAGAATTAACTGAATAGTAAAACTTTTTTTATCAATTTTTGCCATCTCACGTACGAAAAGGTTACAGCTCCATTTCAAAAGTGAGCTTGTGTTGATGGTAAAATAATATAAATCCTGTTTCTACTATGTAGCAGATTGTCAGAAAATGTTACATAAATTTTATTGAGCTTGTATTGCGAACAACGAACTGCCACTATACTGATTTATTGCAGCAGTATTTACGAAATATGGACTCATTTACGCTGTCTGAAATGTTATCTATATAACATGGCCATGTCTGATCCCACACGTGACATTGCCACTGGCCAGAATAGTGGTAGTAGTATGCCACAAAGGAAACATATCGCTGCAGGACACATCACATTCCAGTTATGAGGTGATTTAAGCTGATGCATCATACTTCACGCAGTTTTCTTTAATTAACAATGACCTATGTATTAAATGTTCTATACTCTTTAGTTGGCAAAAGAAGGAAACTCAAATATGTACAAAGTTCATCATTCAAGTTTTCTTATAATCAAGTCAATTTTTCTTAAAAAAAAATAATGATTAACATAATGAGTCTAGCCTTTTAGCTATTTTTTTTATCTTTTTATCTCATTACTAGTATTTACCTTGTATATTAATAGACAATAACACGTTCCCTTGCAATAAAAAATATTGACATATTTTCATAATAACGTGTACTAAAACTTTTATTTATTGCGAAATAAATAGTTTGAATAGTGACTTTTGTTTTATTATAGATTTTTTCGCGTTGATATTCTAATTTTTCTTAATTTTTTGTACACTTATAACCAAAAGTAAGTAGAAAAATATTTGTAGCAATCGAAATAAAACAAATTCTTTTCGTCTATAATTTATATATTTGTCTTTTGAATACTTGATGAAACAACGGAAATATGCTTTAAACAATACGTTCGTTTACAAACCGATCGTGCAATTTATACAAGGTAAGATCTCGAACCCCGACGTTCGTGATAAATGCGCGTTCCGAATACGTGCGTAGGAAACAGAAGCTCCTCTTAAATAAACTTTGCATAAATTTGAATTCTGTGCCCATGGGCACACTGTTATTCTAAGTGTACTTTACATCATCGATGCTTTGTACTACGAATTCTCTGCATTGTTCGAGCAGTACTCCTTATTCGATTTCCTACCTACCATACTTGAGCAGTGGACCAGTAATATACGTACTCACCAAGCGATCCGAACTTTGGCAATAATCTAATGTGATGCAAAGGTGAAACTTTTAGAAAGTTATGAAAAAGATATGCCACGTACGTCAGAAGACATTCTTCGTAAAAATGAATCAGGGGATAATACCTAATTACCTATAAGGGGAAGATACAGACCAATTTTTACGAACTTTTACATTGTGAATCTTTATCGAAAATAAATTAAAAAGAAAAACAACGTTTTACATATACAGAGAGAGAACTTTTACTTTTACATATACAGAGAGAAACGCTTAAAACTTTACATGCAAATTTCTTGCTTATTAAGTCCTATTTGAATGAACGCTCAAACACGTGTCAACTTATTTTCAACAAAGATTCACCAAGTAAAAGTTTCTCCTTGGTAGTAAAGAAAATTTAGAAACTTCGTCACAGGTTGACCTTAATACCTCGTACCTTAAATACCTCATCAATGGAATATGATAGTTTTCTCAAATGAGTCAAAAAGTTCCAAGCTAGAGAAAAATTAAAACTAACTTTAATTATATCAATATTGATGGAAATTTGTATGAACGCGTACTTAAATTTCAAAACTCTCAAATAATAAAAATTGCATTATTATATAATACGTCATCGCTTAAAAATTTCACAACAATATCTCCATTACTTTTTCATTTTCGATGTAGAATAATTGACGCTTCCTCTAGGCATCACTCAAGAATCCAATGCAATTCGAGAAAAAAAAGGCTAAAAAAATGAGAGTTGTCAAACGCAGCCATTATCGGCTAACGTGCATCTGCCGTTCGATTTTTCAGCGATGAGTGAAAGATGATCTCTTGCTTCACTCGCCGTTGCTGCGGGCCTCTTTCGTGGTTATGAAATAAATCTCGTTCACGCTGCGAAATACCGACACGAAAGACTGCACGCCCGTAATTGAAATTCGTATGAAGTATGGACGATACCCTGGCACGTTACGGTAGAATTTTGATTCAGGTGGATCCGTTGCAATCTTACGTTACGACTTGCGCGGATCCATCAAACTGGATCCATCGTGTATCACGCGGAAAATTCAGAAAGGCAACAGCAACCTAGTTTTGAGATTGAACCATCTCGCATTTTCCGCGAACCAAAACAACGGTGTCAATTTTGAAGGCACACGATTAACCTAGTTACTTCCACATTTCACTTACAATTTACAGTTCGATTCCCATGGGAATCGATAACGAATGAAATATTGTAAGTATTTCCATTGAAAATGTCACAATGACAGATTTTTGGAAACGTATATCTTACTTTGCTTCCATTGTTTGAATTTAAAATAAATGTAACATTTTCAAAAAGTGAATTGTGTCAGTGATTTGAATGTTGGCGCCATACCAGTGCCATATTTTATATTTTAGAAAGAAATATGTGCGATTTATTATCAAAAAATAAATACATGTCAGCCGTAAAGAAGACAAAGAATTTTCGTTTACACCTCCAGCGGGAGTGAATCAAATTTATGACAAAATTTCGATCCCACCACCATTAGTTATTGTTAGAAGCTTTTTGTAAAAATAGAACGTTCATTATATTACAAAAATAAATGTAGTAAAAAATTTAAGGACACAGATGCTTCCTTCTAAATAACCTCGGCTTGAGATACGACGCATATTGAGTATTTCCTATTTGCAATATACGATATTGACAAGACAGAGGAATCAAGATGATGGAGGGGTTGCTTCCTGGCGACAATCAAGAAGAAACGAAAGGAAGGAATACAAGAGCAGGACAAAACTTGCAAGATATGAACAGCACGAGAGGAACAAGGGTAGATTCATCCACATTCACATTTCGTTCGTCTTTTAGATATTGGATCTTTGTGAGGCATAAAACGCACCCTCCCTGGAACACACTTTGTCTCTCCCTCGGCAATCATCTGCTTTAGTCGTCGTTCGTGATCAGAATTATCTAGCTTATTTTGTGATCGAAGAATGAAGCTATGTAAGAGTTTGTGGTCCCCACTGGAACATCGATCAGGAACGCGTACCACTCTAATGGAAGCAGCTGCATCATTGTAACGTACCATGTCTCTCCTATTTCTCTCCTAACTCCTTTCTACCCATTCCTAGGTGCAGCGAATAATGCCCACTTTTTGCGACGTAAAATGATAAGATTAAGCGTGGTTACAAGAACTAACTTCAAAACATATTTCGCAAGAAGACATGTATTATGACAGTATGGATTAATTTAACTAAAATCAGGGTTTATCAACGCTTGAGTACTATTCAAGTTTACTATTATGTACATGCATAATCGAATTAACTTTTACAGTGTAAAATACTGCGAATTGTAGATATTTTTATAGGAGAATGTATGCCTTAAATAGTAGGTACTGAGATAGTTGACCCAGTAGTCGATCACTTAGTAGAGATGTCGACTTTTTTAACGATAAAGCAAGTTTAAGTTGAAGAAAAAGTGAAGACCTTTTTTAGTAGTCAATTTACATCGTTTAAATTAATAATATTTATTAGCAAAGAAGAACTTAGTAACTATATTTAAGGTAATTGACTCGATACTCAATCAGTACTCAGTAGTCGATCATTTCAACAAATAATGATTTCATTGAGTGATCAATTTGAGAAAGTTCAAATATGCTAATTTATTATTTATTCAAGTAATCGAGTACTGGGTCAACTACCTTACTAACATGTTTGCTTAAACGAATATGTCACATAAATTGAATTCTTACTAAAGAAAGGAATTAAAGTGAGAAAGTAGATTAAAATAAAAATTATTTTTCCTGAACCTACTTTGCACCAAGTTGTTCAAGACACCTTGAAAAACATTGGAAGAATCGTGTAGATTATAAAATCATAATTAATCTTCATCCTGTCGTTATTAAAATGCATCCCCCTCTCCCCCACCAATTGAAATATAAAATCCTTTTGAATTCCAATTTCCCAACGATCGCGTTTTCTTTTGAGAGATTGAGCGTGCCTAATAGACGAGTGCAGTGACTGAAAATCTCTGTTTCAGAAATCGCCGATAACCACGTTCCACTGGAATGACTCAAAGGCAGAGTAATTAACATTCGCACGTCCATATCTCCAGTGGCACGAACGACGATTTGAAGTGGACGCAATCGAGGCGCATGCTCCGACGTCGATACACCGACCACATACAATTTCAAGCTTTAACTGAGTTTTTTTCCGTGAAACCTATTGTCGCGCTGTTTCCATGCGTACCGTATTCTTTTATTCTTTTCGATTAAATGAGGCGTCGAATTGCAGAGGAGCGAAGGCTCCCGAGAATTCAATTACCTTCACGTGGACCGTGAGCTAGGAGCTTGCGAACAACAGTAAAGAGCTTTATTGCGTTTCTCTTTTTTTTTCGATAAAAAATATTGATCCGTTTGCTTTGCATTTATGATCGACAGTTTTATAAACAGAAGTTGCACGCGCTTGAATAATCACTTTATGAATAAGAACTTGGTTTTGTGATCATGAAAATGAATACTCATAAATTAGGAAGATTGACAGCGCCACTATAACATTAGAAATTTTGTTAACGAGTGAAAGGTTGAACATTTATTAAAACTATAATAAAAATAGTTTTTATTTTCATTCAATTTTAGAACGGTCGTTCTTCTTTGAAAATGTTGCTAATTGTACACGTAAACGAGTAAATGCAATGAATAGTTTATCTACTTACTTTTGATCAAATTTCGATAATGCTAAGTATAATATAAAGTTTTTAAATATGTTAAATATGGATCTCAGGAATGTTCAGATTTTAGGAATGTCTGTTCTCATTTTGTGTATCAGATTACACTATACATTACTCTTGGGTTTTAAATATTTTTCTCGTAAATTCATTCAAGGAAATGCAACTTGTGGACGGTCTTGCATGCTGTTTACATGAATTTTCATGAAATACGTTTGAAAGTCTAAGGATTTAGCCTTCAGGTAGACTGTTCCTACCACTGGTTAACCGTAAGAAAATTGCATAAAAGGAACATTTAACCAATATACGTGGTGAAGTGTAAGCCTTCGTAGAATCAAGGAAAATATTGTTTTGCTACTAAAATTACGTCATGAATATAGAATCAAATATTTTTTCTATCGTTTGCACGATTTTTTAAGTATTTGTGATAAGTTAATGGACAATAATGTATCAATAATTGTACGTTGTGAGTTATTGTAAATATATTATAATTAGATAATTATTATCTTCTTCTACTTGTTTGTGATTTATGAAGAAACAAGATTTATTTCTTGTGTACTTTTTCCATCTTGGACTTTTTCATATACCTGCCATAACTTTTCCACTCTTTCAAAGTTCTTTTATTGGGATTATAGACAAAAAGAATCAAATTTTTTATGATTAAAGAAAGAGAATTTTTCAAGTTTGGTTCAATATTAAAAATTGTTTCTTAACTCATCTACTACTTTCTTCTAGAATCACATTCTTCAGACATGTTGTGACCGTAAACGTCCTAAGTATGGCATTTTACATTTTGAGCTGACTGTACTAATAACGATTATTATTAACGATTATCGTTATTATCTAAGAAATTGCTAGCTACGAGGGAAAACAACGCACGGCAATGGCAGTTATTCGCGGCAGCATTGGAAGCTAGTCGATTCAAGGTAAATCGAACACAATAACCTTTAGAATGGTTGGAAGAACGTCGGACGTGCGCGTACATACGAACAAGTGTGTAGGAATCATGCAACATAGATGTCCAGTAAAACACGCGAGTAGGTACGAGCTCCATTGCAACAGAAGCTCCAGAGACTCACACGTTTCAGGAAAATGTGTTCCAACCACTTCCGGGGATGCCAGCTCAGGCGTGCGATAGAGCATGCAATGAATTGGCACGAACTTCGGGAAAACCTATATGCGATCTGGAACTTATTTCCACTCATCTCTGAGCCAAAGTACACTTAATAGCTGAATCTGTAGCTTCAATGTTCTGTACGCAATCTATCATACGTGCTTGCTCTAAATGCACGTAGGGAAGAGTGGGGACAAAGTTACATTTTTTACATTTGACGTAGCTGCCAACTACCTTTTAAAGACATAAAAAGAAAATGTATGCATTAGTAAAGTATGTTTATTGGTCTATCACTTGACACACGTTTTAGCTGTATGTGTAATTAAAGTAATCAAAGAGCTATGGCAGTTTTCTTCAGTTACTGTCATTGTTACTTTTGTCCTAGAGGGTGGGGAGGAAAGTAACATACTATGGGGATAAAAGTAACAGTAATTGTTTCGAAGAAAACGAAGTAAAAACATATTTTTCAATGCAATAGTAGAATGTTTTAATATAAAAAATTAAAATAAGCATTTAAATAAACGTATTTTAAGTAACGATAAAAGAAATATATTTTAAGTAGTAAAAGATAAAAAGTATAACTAACTTTGTATGTACAGTTCTTTGATATCCTGTATTGGTTTAACAATATTTTTTATCTATTCCAAATTACAATTATGACAGATGTAATGAAGATCACTTATTGTGCAGTCTTCATGGGACTCACCCTTACAATTTAAACATTGGATCTATTCTTCCTCCAACAGCTCTCAGCTGAAGGACTCCAAACAAACCAGACATATGCAGTCATTGTTATGTGAAGAATTTCTATTCTGTATGCTATTTTACTTGTCTTGTATTTTCATTGTTTTCTGATCAATATGTATACATTGGATTTTCATGTGAACAAAACAAGTAACATGCTACTTTCACCTCCATAGTGACGTGTTACTTTTGTCCCCACGTTTTTCAGAATAAAAATGTTACACCCTATAAACTACAAAAGACTTACTGAAAACAAATACAAGAACTTATAAAGACATTATCTAAGAATGCTCTGACAAATGGTTCGTTCAATATTTATAGTTTAACTATGAATATTAGCAAAGGAAAGAAGAAAACAGATACTTATCTGGACGATCTAAGTATACAAATTCAGCTTGACCATTTGCGATTCGTGTTACTGGTCAGTTCCAATTGATGGAGTAAGGGAAATATAACATTGGGAACATTGTATTTGGTAAAATTTGACCTCATTCGGCTTTTCGTCTGGAATTTGGATCGAAGACTTTGTAATTTTAAAAAGTGGAATTCTGATTCATCGCGTCCCAATTATTCTTGGTCTTTTTTATTCGGGGTCATGGATATTCGGTGTAATGATAATAAAAATATTGTGGAACATCGACTATGACTCGAACTTTGATTGAATAATAATCTATAGAAAGTAATAAAAGTAACTGTATGAAGAGCTTCAACTCAAACTTCAAGTTTGAGTGTCCTACTGTGTTCCTTAATCGAGATCGTATTGTATTGTAAATGATAGTAGAGCTACTAAAGTCCTACACTTGAAGTCTGTATACAATATTATCTAATATATCTGAGATTTATTCATGCTGCAGTCTCATATACTTTGAGTACCAATTATAACCTTTTAATGCTTGTGGAACCTGCTACACGTAATGAATAATGACTATATTCTTAAAAATTTAATTACATTTAAATTTAGTCGGTTGGAACGTTTTGTCCTGAAGATTAACAATAACTATGAAAAATTGAGATAAATAAAAAAGCTATGATAATTAAGAAGATATGGAAGTTTGAAAGCTCAATTGAAAAATGTAAATATGTTAGAAATAAGAACTATGGGAAGATTTATCTGGTTAGTCTTCATTCTCTACGATTTCTTACCTGCAAAATTTATGGTAGGATAAAAGCGGAAACATATCATACATCTCCTCTGAATAATAAATACACGTTTTCCTTTATACTTCCTGTATTCATTTTCCTCTTCATTGTCTAACTAACATCTGCTCTACACTGCAACAGTAACAGTAACTAAAACACACACGTAAGTCAGATCTCTGATCTTATCCTATTAGAAATCTTGCACACTCGTAGTGCTAGTCTACTCTTCACATTTCATGGCCTCTTGAAATTTAAATTGCGCGTGTCGGAAGTTCAGATTCCTAAACTCTCGTTCCTACTACTTGTAGCTTGAAGAGGCAGCTTTGGAATGCAGACGATAAATGGATTTTTTCTACTTTCTGACATGAAAAATTTGCATGTTTCAAATGCTGTTTTATACTTTAAGAAACGATTTACTCTTGCGAGTAATGAAGACCATTTGAAATGTCTTTTGAGGAATGTAAATGATAATTAGCTTTGTCTTCGTTAAGAGTAACTTAAAACATGCAGGCTAGATTAAATTTTTCGGTTAGTTAAGGATATATTTTTCTGTTGCCCTTAAAGTCTTGTTTAAAGTAGAACAAAATAGAATTTTCAAAATCTTGGAAGTTTTCAAAGATTTGAAAATATATTGTGCTCAAAGTCTTAAATATCTTGAAAACTTTAATCATTATCAAATATAAATTTTTAACAGTGGTCATTACTGAATCCAAGATTGCTAAATTTCTTTTAAGGTTTGTCAACACATCATCTAGTATATATTTAACTGATTTCGCAATTTATTAAGTAATTTACTGTCTCGTTTATACCATACCATGAATTTCTTATCTTTCACAATTCAAGACATTTAAAATTTCCAAAAATCTTGAACAAAATTTCTCAAAAACCTTAAAACATCTAGGTATATCTTCGTTGTCAGATTTTAAATACTGAATCCTATCACTCTAAGAAATTTTTTGACATTTTTAAAAAAATCTGCTCCACGTTATTATACCTTGAGATAATCTTAATCTACCATGCATCTACGCATGCCAATATTTTCATTCTAGAAGTTCTCGCTATATCAATACTTTTAAGTATCCCCTACACGAAGAGATTTGTCTCGAGACATACCTCGCGTATGTGATGGAACCAGATCACCTGGAACCATCTTGTTTCTTATTCAACCTTCGAAAAGGCCAAGGAATTCGAAATAATTTCAAGTGGTCTCAATCCCATCACTTGTCTCGAGACATGCGAGATAAGTCTTATTATGCAGAGAATACTTTAAGGGTGAGAACACATTACACAAATTTGTTTCATATTATTGCAAAATAGATCTATAATAAGGAAAAACCCTGGGCTTAGACCATGAATTTCCTGTAGTATATAGGGTGTCCAAGCTGAAGCAGGTCACCTAAATATCTCCTCTATTTATAATAACACGAAGATCTAGAAAACTAAATGAAATGATCCTACACAAAAAATTGTTCTTCAAATTATGTCACGGACAATTTTCGTGTTATTAAAAACAGAGGAGATATTTAAGTAGCCTGTTTCAGCTTGAATACCCTGTATAACGTGATTTACGTCATGCGAACACATTACTGTCACGCCATGCAAAATCACGTTACGTATTATAGTAAATTGGTTTCATATTATAGCAAAATAGATCTAAAATAAGGGAAAATCCTCAGCTCACATTATGTATTTGCTATATATAGTATGTAACGTGATTTCACATGACGTGATAATAATGTGTTCGCATTTTAAAGGCCTTGTTCAAATTAGTCAAGTTACTGAAATTCAAGCGGCTCGAATGTAAGTGATTTAAAGCAACCTGACCAATATGAACCTATTACTTTACTTGATTTGAAATTTCCCTTCAAGTTTCTATTTCGTCTAGGCACGTTCAGATCAGTCAAGTTAGTCGACTCCAAGTGGCTTGCATACAAGTGATTTGTGACTTACATTACTTGACTTGAAATGTCCTTTCAAGCCTAAAAGTGAAGTTGACGTCTTTTCAACTTTTCCTTGCCTTGAAATACACATTAATTGCTGTATACCATGGTGTATACTATGCCATGTAGGGCAAACTTCAAATAAATGGACAAATGTGAGAACGTTAAGGAGGTTGTCAAAAGCACACATCTCTTTGGAAAATACATAACCAAATAACCAGCATGCACCACCTCTTCCAACACCATTTATATTATTTTTACCTGACAGTTTGAATTCAAGTTACTTTTGAATTCAAACGACTTGCATCAAGTAACTTGACTAGTATCAACACAAACTGTACGTCAAACCACTTAAATCCGAGTGACTAGACTTCAACTAACTTGACTAATCTGAACGAGGCTTAATGTGTTCGCACCCTAAGTTCAACAATAACCAAGAGTAATACCTAAAGCGAACTTCACGCCAGTCCAAGCTTGCCGAACGTAATTGATCAGCCTCCTGTAGAGGGGTCTCGGTGGTCGTTTCGTGGAGGTGCCCTCTTCTTCATCTCCGTGGCCGTCGTTGTCCAGGGTTCCTGGCGGTGGTCCCACGCCCGTGAATGTGCCCATTTGGTTCCTCTCGCCAAGGATATTCACGACCTCCCGTAGCTCAGGCGCTACGCCCTGCAGTCCTGAAGCGTAATTCGCGGGGGCGACGCCTGAACCGAATAGGTTCGCGCCGCCCCCGCGATCTCTGCCATGGACTCGGCTACCTCGACCCCAGGCGGCACCGCTACCTTCAGAATTTCACGTCGTGTTACGCTTGTACTTCAGACAATTTCAAAGCACACGATTTGCATGCACTCGCCAGACCGTCTAACGGGAGACTCAGAAATTTCGCGATTTACCCAAACGCACAATTAACTGATTCATAGTGTCTATAAGGAGGATAGAGTAATGTGGATGGTGTTGTGAACGCTTTTGGTAAGAAGCTTACTTATTTATGTTATTTATTTTTATAGGGTGGAAATTATGAAGAGTTACAAAAATGTTCCAGATGAAAATTGTACAGCATCGAGGGGAACATCATGTGGTGGGACTTTTATTTTTTAATGGTGAGGTGAAGGTCAGGACTAGTTTTTCAAATGGGACCATTCTTTCATTTTTTGCTGGTATTGTAGCTTATTTTAAGACAAATTTGAAAACTATCTACAGAAGGTAATTCAATGTTAAACTTGCAGAGAAATAATATGAGATATTTAACATTTTAACTGTACCTTTAATAACACTCTATAACAATGGATGAAACCTCAATAATTTCCCCTTTTCTTTAAACTATTATACAATATTATACAATAGCTGATTCTTTTCGAAAATGGACACTATTCTAATATTTCATTCAAAGCACCCCATACTCAATCCAAGCTAAACTTTAGGTGTTATTCACTTTATACGTAACATTTTGTAAGTTCTTGTTTATTCCAGTAGATTATCATAAAAGTCATAAAATTTGCGCCTTTTGTTACGCAAAGTAGACACAGTATTACCATACTGGTTGTGAGCTTTCTTGCCTCTGGTAAGTTTATTTTACGCAAAAGTTTATTTTCCTCAAAATTTATCATAGTTAACCAGAGCTCGAGGAACAGCGTTTACGTTTTCCTGCCCTGCACGCAACATGGACCGACTAGAAGATAGTTCGTTGTTGTTTCGGGACGCTGACGTAACTTCTAACTGAAACCTCTATTACAGGCGTAGTTACCTTAGGCCAATGTAACTGCGAGATTAGGGCGTGTCGAGTATAAACGAGGACATCCTTGGCTGGGATATGAGTGCTTTTGGGTAAATCACGAATAATCGCGTGGGAGTATTGACAGCAGTATTAAAAGTTTGCAATGAAATTTTGGCAGTTGAAAACATTGCCTCTAAAAAAGTGTTGTTTCTGTAATATACTTGTTAAAGCGAATCGATTGGTCTATAATATGTTGAATTTCGCGTTCTGTTACTGCTCTAGGAATATACTGAATTTCAAGTATGCACAACAGTTTCCCGTGAGAGGTCATATGAGATAGTTTACTATATTTTTATCGCATTTTGTGGATGATCTATTTCTAGTCAAACGTTTTTGATGGCGTTTTGATCGGAACACACTGAAGTGGATTGACAGGTCTCGTGAAAACTTTGATGGAAGATAACCATTACAACATGATGGACAAATTGAAGATTTGATTGACGCTTTGACTGCCGTATACATCATTCCTGTATGGATGGTAGTCATTTACATAATAGCAAGTGATACTAATCAATTTTTAGTAAAGGATATGAAGAGTACTATGAGAATTATATTACTAACAAAAGTATGACAACTAGAGTCTCAATTAAGGTCGTATTTAGTAAAATATTTTAAATAAATATGCACACGAAATATTTCTGAAAAATAAAGTAGAGACGATACCTAATCTATACTAGTTTTATGAATAAAATTGTTGCAAAAAACTTCATTCCTATATTTTGAATTATACTTAAGAAAAATATTTAGACATTAGAAGTAGTCGATTCGAATGTTTAAAACAAATTTAATGATTCTTAATAATTTAGTTATAAAATATTTACATACCAAATTTTGTACTGAGCAAGGTGTTGAAAACAAGAATCTTCTACGTTACTGCTAGCAATAAACAATAATAATAAAGTTATGTAAAATATAGAATTAAAGGAAATAGATTGTTGAGACTAATAAGGAATAATTTTTTCTTCACAATATCATACAACTGTGGTTCTCATCTAAGAAATATAGACCGAAAAGTCAATAAATTGCGGCTAACGTAGGCTATTCACTCACAGACAAACATTATTCAGATGGAGACCCGTAATAAACATAATAAACGTACTGCTATGAATGGCCGACCAGTTCGTAATAAACTCGGAATAATTAGAGACGGTACTTAGAGATACGAATTATGTGCTCGACCGATCGTAACTGGTCGAATTCATCTGTGTATTAAATAAACACTAATTAGTAATCGTGTGTAGATATTAAGCATCTGACGTAACAATAATTACGTCTCGTTTTAGAGACGTAACAACCCAGAGTTGATTGTTAATTAACACGTTGAACGCGGCGCCGATTTTGCTAAGTCCACTGCCAGTCCCAAGGGACTGACGCCGCGCTCAACGTGTTAACTGAAGCAGTAGAACCAACTGTTCTATAGACAGGAACAACATGATTAATAATATCACTTCGTGTAATCAAATGTCAAGAACTAATTAAGGGGGTTAATGGTTGAGTCCCTCTTGTTGATTTTCAATTAAAACACGATTAAATTTGTTCCAATGAGGCATAAATCAGTTTTTCAGTACTTCAATTTTTCGATGGAGGACAAAGTGCACTCAATCATTTCGGAAGAAGGTTCTTGATTACTAATTACGAGAAGAGTAAAACTTTTATCGAAATTTAATTAAAAAATTATGCCTCTAGAAAATAACTTGGCAAAGTACTCAATTTCAATATGTTTTTTGGTGACATGACAATGGTGTTCAATACTAAATTATAAATAAATAATTTAATAAATAATTATAAGTAGTTTATAATATATAAATGATAAATAATTTATAATATATAAATTAATTTTAGGACGTTTAGAATATTATGCAGCAAGAGAATTCTCGATACGGGAGTTGACCATAATGGACTAAATCTGCTGAGAGATTGAATGAGGCACTAAGCCTTTACCAGTGAAGACAAGTCAAATGCACTTAACGTGATATATTAGATAAGATTCAGAACAGTCAGGCATGTCCTCCTATATCTAGTATCTGCTTCGCTTAACACATTCCTACTTTAGTGACGATGGTGGGCGATCTATAAGCTGTCTACGAATTAATGCATTACTTCTTTAATATATCGTTTAAAACTGGTAAAATTTGACAATGATATTTCATTCATATAATATGATTTATTTTCATTTAAGTCACCACCATTTATTAATTACATAATATTGAAATGAAGTTCTTTACCATTAAGCGTTTCACTAATTATCTATTAAAGTCAGTCAGTAATAATATGATTATTCAATGTTTACGATTTATTTTTCAGAAATAATTAAAAGTACGATAAATTAGTCCTATAATTTTTTAAAAACCTGATATGTACACCAACACAAGTTGATGTACAATAATAATTTATTACAAATAGTTTGATGACTAAAAAATAAACATTTGTTATTTTTTCAAAAACAATACTCTTGTAAATCTGTAATTATATTTTGTGTAAAATTTGCATATATTTTTAAGTCTGTTACTAATTGCATAAATCACGAAAGATATAATTTCAATCATATCGGTTACCAGTCCGCGTCTGACCATATACGCTCCTCATTCCCTTGTGCTCCAGTTTCACGCATAAGCTATACCTCTCTGCTATTTTTCTATAGATATATGTATATCGTTTCATATGTGCATTATTTTGAAAAATATTTCAATAAGTTATTCAGATTTCGTATAAAATACGTAACAACATAAAAATGCAATTTTAGTGAACGTTCTTAAATGACCATAAAGGAAATTTTACCGGATCCTATTAAGAAGGATTTAAAATTTTTATCACTACTTGGAACGAAAAGCCTCTTTTCATCTAAATATACGGAATGATAATTATCCGTTTGCTAGTTTTTTCCTTTAGCATACATTTCACAAAATCAGCAATATGAAATATGTTAATCCCAGTATCTTCATGTATTTATTTAATAAACAAATGTATCCACCTCATGTGCATTACGATCAATATTGTCCAATGCCCTCATTAAGATTACATGAACGACGAAAGCTTAATAAAATATTTATATCACCACTTCTATTACATAATAATCTTAAGCATATTGTAAAAAAATATGATAAAAGGTATGCTCTTACATAATTTTTGTCTCCATTATTTAAATTAGTACGTATTTGATGAATTTTTCAAGCCTTAATGAATTGTGAACATAAGTACTTGTTCAACATGGGTGGTGATACTGTCACTGACCACATAACATTAAAAGCAGATTCGTATGAAGTTTTGTGATACTGATGATCAATGAAAAAGACGTTAGTCGAATTTATTGAGCGGATGAGAATATTTTTATTGGAATAATAATCTGCTACTATCATAAAAAGGGTTCTGAAATTAATGAGATTACTGACTATCCATATTTTCAAGAAATAAAGAGAACTATATTATTTATTATATAAAAGCTTTAAAAATAAAATGAACTCCAATTAATTCAAAGATTATAATTAAACTCCGATGATAATCAGATACATAATTAATTATTAAATCTTCTTAATTATGCGTATGATCGCTACAGCAAGAATATCTGTGAATAATATTGAATAGGCATTGAATATAAGTAACAGAATTAGTAATTTAACTTCACGTAAGCAACATGATTAATATGTATCGTACAAGCTGTTCATGTTTTTCGCAATAATGTAATTAGCAATTGGAGTGATTAAGTCAAATATTTCAACGGTAAAGGAATCTGTATCATTTCGATTTTAGCTTAATTTTCCTTTCAAATTAACATTGTTTTATTTTTAACTCACTTTTATATGTAAGTATTAAGAACTAAATTTCCACGCAAATGCAAATATGTTTCTGTTCAAATATTCTTACTCGACAATCACTTGATTGAAGGACATTTCTACTTTACTCGTATTATACTACGAAAGTATACAACTTCCAAAATTTAGATTTCAAAATCACAATCAAAGGTGTACAAATTGACTATCTTTTTACAGGACTCACTGTCAAACAAACTAATTAACTAAAACTCTACCAAGGAAAGGCAGAAATATTGAAAAAAAGGACTACCTTGGACTACATCCTGAAAATTGCTTCCCCTAAAACACGAACAACCTCAAACTACCTGCTCGTCAGGAGCATCTACCGAAACAACGGAAAAAATGGAGCAGATTATTACTCAAATAAAAATTCATGAAGCAACGTTTAACTTCGTTGGGTCGGTGAAGAGGATACCTTGACGCTTTTTATAGGAGGGGAGCCCCACCACAGGGCCACAGCCCCCAGCACTCCCAGCGACAGAGGAGCTGATGGTGGCAAGGCAGGGAGGCCCCCGACCGCCACCCCCGCGTCGTTCCAAGTCACGGCGTCTGCACCCACCTCCGCCCCCGTCGCCACCTCCGCCCCCGCCACCACCGCCACCCCCGGCGGACAACACCACGACGGGCCCAGAGGTACGTTTACGTGCCCCTCCTCGTGCGGAGCTCCTTCTTCTAGAGGAGGGCCCCACGATCTCCTCACGCCGTAGTCGCAGACTTCTTCCAGCGGTCCTGCAATCAATTTTTTTTCCTCCTTCTTTGTCGATTTTTGCTAACATGTTTAGGATGAATTATGATACCAGGGGAAGTTACCCAGGTGGGCGATTAGTTTTAAAAGAATAACGATTGGAAGGTACTCCACATTTTGATAAGTCAAATGAGTGCTACTCGTGCTACTGTAACGAGGAAATTGCATCGGGACAGATACCGACATATTAACACTCGTACTAATATCAAAAAAGTCAAATATATGTTCACCTATACTATGCCATAGGTTATATGTATAAAAACGCTAAATTTAGCCTAAAGAGGTAGAAATTGTTTAGCTTGGTGATCTAGGGAAAAAAGAGGTGTTACTTCTTTCAGGGCTCAATGATAGCAATCCATGAGGCATGTATCGAGCCTAGTTGCATTGTGATATGGAAGCCTTAGAATAATGTATACAGCATTTTAGGAGGAAATGTCAAGATTGTGGTAGAAAACTATGGTGGTAATACTGAAGAAAAATTGACGTGTGGTGCTCCTTTTTGTTAATCTGTACTTATAATTCACTATTATTATTATTAATGTAGGATTTATAGTCTCAAGTGGATTTTAAAATAGTTATAAGTGTAGCAATAAGACATCAGAGGGAAACTTTGATAATATTTAATAGGTTTTTCTGCTTCCTGAGTGTTTTAATTTTAGAATTTTTATTTCTTGCTTCTTTATTAAAGCTACGAAAGGTGTGCTAAAAATGCTCTCTTTAATTATATCGCACATGCATTATAAAAGTGACACAGCTGAAAAAGTATGTTCTTGAGGGAAAGCAAAAAACTATTTACGAGCTTAGGAGAAAATTATGTATTGAAAACATAATATTGATATAAAGTATAGATTTATTTAATGAAAGTCATCTTACTTGTATAAACTAAATGATTTTCTTGTTATTATTTAAATAATTTGTAATTTACATTTGAAGAGTTCTTTAATTAAATTCTACAACTTTTATCTTTAATTACTAAATCTTTTATAATGAATAGAGGTGCATTTACCAAACTGATTTATAGCTGTAATAAAAAAATCACGTTTCTTGGGTTGTACTACTTTTGAAATACATGTACAATATAAAAATATTTTGAATAAACATATCAGCACTCAAAGGAATCTACCCAGTAATGTATAAATTCCACTTACGATTAGTATTAAATCTGCATTTTAAAACTCCCTAATATATAATAAAAATTGCAGGGTATTCCTCACTATTTTTAATAATCTGGGAAAAAAATTGCTTATAATATTTTGTTATAAAGCTTGCAAATACAAGTACACGAAGCAGTCAGAAACTAAATTTGTATTACATCCCTGCATAAGATGACACAAGTCAGGATATCAAATTCATAAAGTGGAAGTTCATCAAATATTTGTCAATTTAAGAATAAAACAAGGTTCTATTCGAATCACGCAGTCGACGATGCCAGCTCCAGTTGACAAAATTATTCACGTACGATGAGATACACTCGTCGCGGGCACGAATTCGATTTTTCCATTCATTTTCCTCCAAGGCATATCTACGTTACCTGCCACTGTGGATTTGGAGAATCGATTAATTACATATAGAACGGTGGTGTCAGCGAATTTCCCTGCTTCTCCGTGTACCACAGCTGGCAGCGTCACACCTTTCGAACGGGTACAATCGCACTCACGGAATTCGCGGCGAATAATCAAGAGGATTGCGATTTAAAGAGACACTTTCCTCGCGTATCTTCTTTACAGTCGTTGAAACAGCGAAGCAAATCGAGCTTTTATCGTCCTGCAGAATTTTTATTTCCATCGAATGCAAATTGTCCACGTTCTTGTTCTGTAAAATTAGATTTCTTAATGTTGCAAACAGAAAAAGAAAGTGTCACTAAATTTTCGAAAATATCCTTTGAAACCTCTATTTTTGTAGTAAGATCGTTCATGAATTTATACTTAATGTCTATGAGATCTAATTCTTGGTAATCTGTGTTGTAAATATTTCTAATATTTATGTTGCTTATGTTAGTTTTTTCACTATTTTTATTATGTGACACAATAATATTAATCGTAGTAAAAGAATATTCTCACTAAACTTTGTTATACGCAAGAATTTTTAATGCCCATTTAAATGTTATAAATTTTTTGTAAATGTTATGTAAAATATTTAGTAATTTAGATAATGTTTGCGAGTGATAATTCTGTAAGAAGTGGCTGTGTACAAATAGAGCACTTGTTTTAGTAGTAAGTTCATGAGTCGCCTCTTACTTACTCTGACCACGCGTAAGTAGTATAGATCAACCATATCTCAGAAAATGTTCTTATTCAGACTTATTACACACTATTTTGACAATTCTTTCTAACATCAGTACTTAAGATTAACCCATAGTCCCTAAAAATATGAAACTCAGCCACTAATTAAAAATTCTTCAATAAAGCAGCCATATATACAAAAGAGATCTTGGCATTTCCTCCTTCAAAACTTCAAAAACATATTTATTACGAAACTGACAAATATCGAAATGAAATACGTATTTGACTGTAAAAAGGAAAATTATTATCATAATTGTCTCAACAAAAAGCATTGCACCGCACATTACCTCTGACGATTTCGTTCAAAAAATAGAACAACGAAGCAAAAATGAGCAAACGCTTACTCGAGAAGAACAGTTTCATGTTAAACGAGGAAAATATAAACCGATGTTAAGATAAGCGCGAGTGACTCTGAGCCAGCTTACTAGGTGAACGTAGCCGTGTTCACACAATGTGAACTAGACCGCTTTTAATTTCTATTATGAACAGCATGGCTCGTAGGGAAATTAGGACGTAAAGAAAATGGAAGTTCTCGATTTAGTTACGTGCTCACCCTTTTTCGCGTACGACCACGTTGTTTCCTCCCTTCAGGAATACGAGTTTTAAATTAATCCTCAGGATACCGTTTACGTTGATCAGATAACCGAAACCCACGCCACAGTGTGCTAGGTATGCGTGTATGTTAATTTATGCAAATACTCGCGATCGTGGTTGTACTGCAATACGATATGATGCTAATTACTGGATTCCTTTATGATTTGAGGCGATGCCTGGGTATTCGCGAAGTTATCATAGTGTGTGTATCCGACGGCTGTGGTTGGTTAGTGCGCCTTCGAGTCGGCTGTATTTTGTTAGTACCTAAAACAGATAAAAGAAAAATATGTAACTAACGATTTTGTACATATTTTCTAACAGTAAATGATTTTTCTATTACGAATACAAATATGAGTTCTCTAATAATCTACTAATGGTAGGAAAATTTAATTGCAGATCAATTTCAAAAATTGATGCTTCAATATTCCACGAGAAATTTTTTATTATGAAATCATATCAAGAGGTAGCTTCAATTGGATTTTCGGTTTGAAATTAAATAAATTCTGTTAAATCAAATTTAAACAGTCTAAAATTAGTTTTTAAATTTCGAGGTAGCTGATATTAATTTTATATTTCTCAACTGTTTGTAGTATCTGTTTCTGTGAAACGTACATGAACCATTTGTTCAATGTGTTAAGTACTTTCAAAAGTTCTCCAGTTTCTTGAGTGGTTGAAGTTAAGAGAGACATACATTTACCACTTAAGATATTACATATGTCGTACAGTTTCTTGTTTAATCTCTAGAGTATTTCAGAAACGATAAATTCGATAAATTTGCTGTATAAAGGAATTATTTTCTATCGTAACGCCCATTTTTGCAACCCAAGGTGTTCTTCTAGTGACAAATTGACACCATGGTAACATATCAATAAAATGAGAGGGAAAAATGTATCTTACTAATTATCTTATTGACTAATTACTGACTTTGCTCCGTTATCTATTGCTATTGATTATTCAAGACGTATCAGCTACTATTTTCGCTCTATCCTTTACTGTTGTTGATAATTCAAGACGTACTATACTATGACTTCTGTTTTCGCTCCACATTTTACTGTTCTTCGTTCAAAATTTATACACACTTATTATGCATTCAAACACGCCTGTCATATATTTAAACTCCTTCCCAAGTATCAGAATTAAGGTGTTTTTTATCACTTACAACTCTGTTGCTAAAAAAAGACGTAACACATATTATTCATTTCATGAAAATTATATGCCTGTCAAATTAACGCACGAGGCCCCTTTCATAGGAAATATTGTTACATCCTTTTATCGCATATTTATTCATTCAAAATACTAGAGATATATGTTTTATATTAAAAAAATAAAAGTCACAAAGTCTCAGACAAATTTTTTTACAAATAGAATATTAATATATTTAGCAACTTGAAAATGTTTTTCATTGTTTTCCCAATTACAAAGAACAAGAACAGATACTTAATCTCAACAAGATCGTGTGTCAAAATATCGCTCGTGTGCATTGAGCCTAAAAGTTGAAAGGAAACAGGGACTAATATTCCAGAAGTAAGTGATCTTCGCTAATCAAGCCTTTCATGCTGAGTACTGCTTTGAGTGAAATGACCGTCAATTTACCATACTTTGCGGGCGATAAATAGGGATACGTAGTAGCACAGGTATCCGCTTGCGGGCACTAAATGCACCTTGTGGTCTACTGGCTTCCCGAGAGTGGAGGCACATCTGATGTACATAGTAAGTCCGTAATAGCAAGTGTAGTAAGTCATTATAAGACGAGAATTGAAAATAGAATTAAGAAATAAAGAAATATTAGAAAATAAAGTACAATTTATCTAAATACACTAGTGGAAACATTCTAATTTTTTGAAACTAAAAAATTTAATCTTATATTTTTATGTTGTAGATACTCTTGAAAATACTTTTATGAAACCTTTCTTAAAAATTCAGAAAATTGAGAAAATTATGAAGGGGACGTGGAGTGGAAGGCGAACGAACTTCTGAAATTTTGAAGCAAAATCTTCCTCTTATAGACGAAGTCTAAAAAGCTGGCAGTCTTATTTTACTGAACTCTTAACGATGCTTCTTTTCGTGCCTTGAAAGATAAAAACTTAGTCCTCATTACAAGTAAACTTGATGCTTCATCTTTTTTACTTACAATTTAACACTGCTGAAAAACACGTTGCATCGTTTCTAATTATTTCCTTCCTCCTTACACTTTTATTACGTGAAATAGTATACTTAACATACAAAAAATTGATTGCAAAATTCTCATGTTTCAAAGCTTCAAATACAACAGACCTCTCTAGTAACAACATATTATAAAATCAATAAACTCGTGAATTGTATTTAGTTTTCATTATTAGACGAAAGCATCACTTGGTTTAGAATTACTCTCAAAATTACAGTAAACAATTTCTGTATTTATGAAAGATTTGAAATTATATCTAATTAGTTCCATTTTATGCCAATATTGTCCAATATCCGTCACTAAATTAACAAGAACGAAAACTAAAAAATACATTACTATGTATAAGTTTAGGGACACTTACTGTTATTGAAAGCTCATGAAATATCTACCCTTTTTTATTTATGCATACTAACTGCTATCAAATGTTATACTCATCAGTATTTGTAAACCATATATCGTCTAAGATAAGGTTTTCAGCCAAGCCTATATCACAGAATTTTACCATATTGCAATAATGTACGAGTGTCGAAATGCTTATGCTCGATAGTGTATGTATCTACATGTACAGTGATGTACAGTAGAACCTCGATCATCTGAAGTACCAAGAGATTCAAATCAGAAGTATCTCTTTTACAGCTAGCTTTATTTTTCTCAGTACACTACTATTATTTCATTGGCTAGATTATAATCGATATTCTACTGTACTCTTATTTTTTTGAAATTTTGAATATTCGAAGTTCGGTCAATCGAAGTTCTACTGTACTAATATTTGGTTCTGCCAGTTTGCGTATGAAGACAGGAGATCTCTGGCCGAAGCACAAAGTCACTAATTGCAGGAAATGGAACAGGAGTCAGGAATTAACAAGATTTCGAGTCGAAAACCCATGGATGCATGTTCCTTATTCGTACGGACGGGACAAGGTTTATGTCCAAACGATAAAGTCCGGGGTCAGAGCGCTCGTAAAAGTACCACTAAGGCGAAGATCTTCGAGATCACTTGGAATAGAAGACCTTGCGCGCTGTGCACTCTGTAGGTATATCCTCTTAGTCTCGATTCCAGCAGAGAGGCGGATGGCGCAGGAAGAGAAAATACAGAGAAGACGGATACTCTACACTTTCACGGAACTCATTGGGGCAAAATGAAAATCGTGCGAGCGTATCTGGGTCGCGGAACGGAACGAAGGATATGAAGAGTCATCGATAATACATAGCCTGAGTAGCTGTAACATTTGCCCCGATAATTAATTATACTTTTCCGATCGGTCGACCGTGCGTATCGAATTTCTGAAGTACCTACAAGGACTGTATTGCTGTATTATTAATGTACATATTATGATTGAGTGATAATTTGAAAAATGCTAGTTGCCGTTTCATTAAGATAATCGGAAGTTACTGTAGGAGTTTCTCGATTATCTGTCGGGAATTATAAGCTATGAATAATGTAAAACCATTTCTTCTATGTTTTTCGTACTTGTCTTATTCTTCTTTTCTTAGTTTAGTTTTATTTTGTTTTATTATGAGCACATTTGCAATCTGACTTTTTATTATTACACTGTTATTATAATTACAAAAGGATTTATACGTAAATAAAAAAATATTATTTAAGTACCTGCCATAAAATTTATCAAACAAGAATTCTTTTTTATGGATTGAACAAACCTTTATTGTTCACCATATCTAGCTCAAGAATACCAATTTTTTAAACTTTTACTATTCTTATCCACAATCACATAAGTAAACACATTATTTTGCTAGTAATAGCATAATAAAAAAGTTTGTAATTTATATTTACCGTGGATAAAGCATTACATTTCTAACAATAGAACGATAAAGTAACTTCGAGACGACCTTATATTTAATATAAAAAAATATGCACCTATGATTAATTATTCACATGTTTCTTTACCACTGGATAGACAAATAATGACTACAAAATTGTGATAAGTACTACGCAGAGCTGATACAGTTGTACCTGAGACACATGTTGACATGGTAGTATTTTTTCATATGTATAGGTTACGTCAATTCAATTAGTAGTTATGACCACTTTGATCACTAGATCTGAAAATGTATGTGAAACCAGGTGATCCTATCTGCAGTAACTACATAGATCCGTATATTGTCCAAAAGCAATCTTATCAGCTCTGTACAGTAATTTATTACTCCTAATAGAATTCCATTTCTAGTAGTATCTATTTCGCCTCCAGCTGAAACGATAACAAACCAGCTGGTAGTAATTATAAAAAAGTCGGACAACCTACAATTACTTTAGAAAGTTATCTGTCAGAAGTTGTATAACTTCAATTTATCGTGAAATTATGACTGGCTCGAGAAGCTTGTACCTTCAGTTCGCCATAACTTTCCGGCAGAGCAGGAAAGTAAGGTATCAAGTGAAAAGAACTTTCTCGAGTTTGCAAGTCCAAGAATTCCAACGCGCGAACTCAGTAAAAACAGGAAGAAGAAGATATAAGAAGAAGGCGAAGAAAGGAATTGGTTGCCGACCGAGATACAAATGTTGCGTGAATATTCCTTCAAAAGAAATCCATCTAGGAATGTGTGTCAGAAGATTCGTTGGCAGTTAGAACATTTTACTACTCCTACGTCCAGCAAATGTCCTCGTCATGTTTATTTAAAGATCCACTTCCGCTTTTTTTCTTGGTATCTTTGAAGTCAAGCTCTCATACGTGCAATGCACTGCGCAGAGTGCATTTATGGCGACTTTCTGCGCGTTTACCTTTGAAAATGCTAGCCTTCTTAAGAACTTAAAGGGTATCCTGTATCGTGCATTGCGTATGTACACACATACGCGTGCACAATTTTATGTGGCATATACATACACAAGAATGGAACTTAACATGCGATGTGAAACATTCGATAAAAATGCGTGGATCGTTCGCACAGAACCCACTGCTGGAACGAACAACGCGAAACACACTCGAGACACTCGAAAAAGTTTCCAACAGTACGTGCGAACAAAGCTTTGCTGTGAAAAGCAATTGCTTATAGAGCGTTATCGGAGTTTTGACTCTTTAAAACTCGTTTTGGAACACAAATTTTTCTATTTTTAAGTAAGATACTTGAAAAAATAGAAAAGTATGTTGTAAATATAACACTGTTTTAAAAAAATATTTTAAATGTTGTTCTAAGTATTTAAAAAAAGAGTATTTTCTATTGTATTATAGTAAGAGATATATTTACATATGTATATAAATTTTTATCAAAGCTTAGTTATTTAAAATACAGTCTTGTACCATAGCCAAAATATTAAGTAACATTATTCAAAACATTCTATTAAGCAGGTGTGCATTCATATTTATGATTTTTTTAGATTTAGAATGTTTAAATGCAGTGAGCTTTTAACGACCATTTTCAACTCTTATCTGAATGATGAATACTTTCTCCTCTATGAAGCTCTCAAGATACTCGAAGTAGTGATAGTCGGTTAGGGCGAGAATAGAATGGATAGAGAACGATTTCGTACTCCACCTGTTGGACTTTTTGGGCCATTGTACGTGATATATGGTCTAGCGTTTTCATCCAACCGTGAGTACTTTATTGATGAATGCATCTATGCTTCTTATATTACTTTTCGCTCGATTGCTGAAATTTCGCGTGATATACTCTTGCACGCGATATTATCATTAAACGTTCGAATTTTTAAGTTTTCATGGAAAAATTCAGTTTTCCACGCCGTATTCCAATTAAAAATTCCCGAAATGATAAAGGTATTACTGAATATTAGAGAATAAATGATATTAAGCGTATTCCTTTTTGACATTTCATTCCGTTCGTATAAATACATTTTCCCCCTCTGTCTTTTAACTTTTGACATCAGTTAATCGCGCGTGTGCTCTGAAATTAATTAAAATTCACGAAATCAAATAAACTTTATTCAATTTCGAGTCCCCAATTTCCATTTATCTTCGCCCGTGAAACTGCAGCAGACATTTAACATTAATCGTGAAATCTGCGATTCTTCATGAAACTGGACTACCTGTCAGTTCACGTGGTTAAATTGCATTATCCCTTCAGCCTCTTAGCAATTACGAATCTCGTTAACAATGAAACTTCGACACGTAATTATTGCACTCTCTTAACGAGCACATCGACTGTCTGTCATTTTTAACAATCGTCACCTTGTCGCCTATAACAACAGTTCTCCGCTGAAGCCAAGAAAATGACAGTCCCTGGGAAATCCTTTCATTCTTGTGACCAAATCAATCGTTCCCAACGTTCCTTCACGATTCGTGACGACCTTGCTATCTATCTAATAATCACTGTCCCAAACGTTCCAGCACAGTCAGATGACTTTTTTATTGTCGATACTATCTCCATTGTATCTCTTGCCAGTTTCGGAAGAGATAGGAATTGGATGAAACGACATCGGGCACAGGAGAAAAATCATCGATCTTTACGGATCTCAACGTGGATTGATACTCCATATACAGCCTGTCTATTTTGATGACACTGGTTCCAGCGACATTTATGTCCGTCGAGCGAAATATGCGACGAGTTTGTGACAAACGCGAGAGGTTTATTTCTTCCCGCCGAAGATCTGTGCCTGATCCTATCTCTCACTTTTCTCCTTATAGGAAAAGGTTGGCGAATTTGGAGTGGCCGCCTAGGGTCACTTTATGTACAGTACAAGATGTCCAAAGTATAATTTATTTGTAAGAATCATTTAAAAAATACACTTATTTCAAGTATCATGTGTACAGAAAACTAAAAAGAAGTAAAGTAAATAATGTACAAAATCCATTTTTCTACATAAATTCCTCCCCAAAATTAGTTTGCAGTAGGAATTCTATTAGATGTGAAAATGACCCTGAATTCGTTAATGCAATAATCCAAAGAAGTAGTCCAAATAAGAAATTAATAATTTCGAGGACGACATGAGATGGTGTAATTGTTAATTCTGTAAGTGAATGCGTATAAGTCATATGAAAGTTAACTTTGGTTTCTTAAAAGGAAACATGTAATTTTTGATGCAATAATCAGTTCAACTTGTCATTCCCCATAAAAAAGGATTAATCTATCTATGTCAAAAAATCAATAGTTTAGGAGATATTTTAATCTGAATTACTCGGATGTCTACTGCTTTGAAACAGTATTACGTGATATTGACCAAAGTTGACCTTCATATGACCTATACGTGTCCCCCTACAGAAAAAACTAATTACACCATCTTTTGTCTCCCTCAGAACCATCCATTTCTTATTTGAACCATTTCTCCCTTCCGTGAATAGCTTACGAGAAATTTCGGTTTATCGACTGAACTAAACATATCTATTAAGCTACAATTTACTACTTCATTTATTTTTATGTAAAATTAAGATTAGGTAAAATATTTTCAATTATTTGGTCAAGTTGCCTAGATTAAATCAAAAGTAGTTGCTTGCATTGGACCAGTTCAATAGGCAATGGTAGAAAAGACAAAAAAGGATTCTGAGTGGTTTTGTACTTTATGTAAAAAAATCAACGAAGAAAATAAATATAATAAGGTGTACAGAATATTGAACTTATGTTCATACACCATATATAGAAATAGATACGAAATAAAAAAAGTACTGCTTAGATTAGTGACATTTACTATAAGATTTTGCAAATTAGGAATACTGACATCTATGTAATATATGTTTTAAACTTGTTAAGAAAATTTAATCATTTTTACACCTTAATTTAATGGTCCCATCTAGGAAACCAAAGGTCTATCTTAGGAAACTGGTTGCTTTGAGTAGACTGATGTCACAATCACAAAAAATTTATGTTATATTTTGGAAAAAATCAGTTATATTATCTCGAAAGCATAAGTAGTATCAGTTTTTCCCGCTATCTCTTAAACATTAAAAATATTTTATTACCAACCTACAGTAAGACATATTTTAGTGGGCCAAATTCGGCAACTTTCCTTTCCTATCAGCTCTAGATTCTGCCGCAGAACCATCAACGATAAGCCACTTTTATTTTCTTCCAATCTTCCTCTTGGTTCCTCGAATGGTTTCTAATGTCGATCGTGCCGCTTGGTATTGTCGTCGATTGAGGAAACGCTCGTGAGAATGGTGAAATAAGGAAGAGAGTGTTAGAGGTGATAGAGGAAACGAGGGAGAATGAATTAAAGAACCTGGGCATAGGAAAGGGAAATAACTGTATTATGAGCAGATCACGCATACGTAAAACATGGCTATGGAATTGAGTAGAATGATATCTCGTGACGTTCAGACGCTTTTATTTCGTTTTAAAAGCACCGCACGGCGGAAGTACCGTTTGGAATCACGTCTGAGCTACTGAGTTTACGAGATCCCAGCAAAGGATGATGGTTACCTTTTCCGCTGGTAAAAGTTAGGGGAGTAAAAACTACATTTGCTTCGAATTGGATATTTTAGCATTGTATAAAGTGCTCTGTATGGTGTTAGTGATCTACGGTGGTTTCCATCAGTTTGAAAAATACTTTCGGTGTTTTAGGAAACCGTGATTGTATGTACTCGTTAAGATTTTTAACAGTGAAACTGTCAAAGAAAATAGACTGATTTATCGTTATGTTTTACTACTTCAGAAATTAAGTATTCGTATAGGGTGATCAGTTTAAATGGAAAACCTGTAATTAGTACTAGTAACACTTACAATGCTAACAGCATTTACAATAAATGCTGCCAACACTTGAAAGGTTTCCAGTTAGACTGATCACCCTGTATTTCTATTTTTCTTTATAAGGTAATTAGAATACAGTAAAACTTCGTTTATCCAAACCGATCAGGGGAAAGGGTAGGTCTAATAACAAAGTTGATCGGTTAATAGAGGTCCACCATCATTTCCACCACCTTTCCTTATTAGTTCGGATAATAGAGGTTTCGACGTTTGGTAAACGGAGGTCTACTGGTATCCTCACCACTCTTTCTTCTCGGAGCATCGGTATGTACACAGGCCAATTGTATATAACAGTGGCTTATAGAGAACGTAGCATACGTGTTCGAATAACTGAAATTACACTTAACCTCAGTTCAAATAATAAAGGCTCACCTAGAAGTTCGTATAGTAGAAGTTGGACCTCAAGTTGTTCGGATAAACGAGGTTTCACTGTAGGTATTTCTTTTTCTTCGTAAATAAACAGACTTTACTTAATATACAAGCACATTTTTGTTAATAAATACTCATCGACTCAAAATAATGAATTTAATTATAATTTACTCCTCTTACAACTTTTTGAAAACAAAAATATCCTTGAGAATAATTTTCTGATTGTATTATTATTGTATTTTATTGGATTGTATTAGCAAATTGATTCCAAATAACTTTACTAAATCAGATTCTGAATGAGGACCCTTTTCAGTAGGTAATATCGTTTGCAATTTATTTATACGAGTTTCATTCCCACGATACCACAGATACACAATATACATATTTATTCCAATATAATTGTAACTGCTTGAATGTATACTTGTATTAATTGCGCGGTTGTTATTAAACGTGATAAATGATTATAAAATAGTTTTGATAAGTGATAGCAATTTAATGTTTCGAATTCGTATCGTAGATACTTGTACATATATACATGTATTTGTAATTTGTAAATATTAATAACGTTTTGTAATCTGCACAAGTTTATTTTAAATATAGAATAAATTGAGTTGGTAATGCAGTTAAAGATACGACATTCTGTATTACACATTTTAGGAAATATATCACTGTTTGGTACTGTTAAAGTTTTAAATAAGCCAGATACTCATATAAAATATTAGAGTCCTTAAATCTATTACTCCTAATTTCGTTGAAATTATACGGTATATTTAGTTTCAAATGATATCGACAAATCACTTCTGCTCGTGATATTTAAAGGAGTTTTTAACTTCTCGTTTAATATTAAACTCCCTAATATTTTTGACAAGTTTAACAGCTATCCAACATATATTATACATAATGTTTATTGCAATTTTCGACTACTTTTAAAGTAAACAACTATGCTGAAACAAAAATATCTTCACGATAAACGTTAACAACAGAACACACGCTACAGATAAGACAGAAAATATTTTCCTTATATTTCCTGCCAGGTTTCGAATTGAATTCTTATTATTCTTGCATTTACCCAGGTAATCGAAAAAATCTGTACAGTGGAACCACTATTATTCGAACATTGTTTACCTAAATTTTCGATGACAGGAAAGATATCGCTTCAATAACATATGAAACAAAACACTATACTTAAAATTTTTGCGATAAATTCTTTGAAACCACTTTCTAGAAATTCTTCTCAAAGAAGTTATGAAGAATTTGTCAATAGAATGCTATTAAAAATTGTATCATGAACTACTATTATTGGAAAGGACTAATTCCCACATATTTAAAAGCGCAAGCCTTTTCCAGCTATCCTACTTTTGGTAACATTTATTTGTATCCACTGTAACTCATACAATGTAGTCACTAGTCACCTGCATATGTATAAGCTTCACTATTTCAATTGCTCCTCTTCGAATAGTCAAACAGCCTTATTTGAAATTGAAATTCCAGTTCACATAGCACACGAATAAACGTGTTCCATACGTGAAGCGAAAATGTTTTGCAGTCTCCAATTCTACTCGAAGGATGACAACACGACCTGATTAAGATACAGAACAGCTAAAAATATAAATCTAGAAACCACTGAAAAACAAAAGATTTGGAACAGTGCCCGCAGCATTTCTTATTTTCAAAATGACTTCTGAAATTTTAACAAGATATATTCCACCAAAAAACAAACCCACCAATACGATGTCCTCAAGCAGGATAACCCAGAAAAACACAAACAATATTGAAAAAGAAAAGAAAATGGAAAAATTCAACTCTACAATAATACCCCGAAGCGGTATGGAGTTCAGGCAGAAGCTAAATCCGCTGGCGTGATCCGAAGAGCATACACCAAATGAACAAAAGGAGATCGGAAGGTAGAGGTAGCCAGAGGATC
The DNA here is from genome assembly GCF_051401765.1 of Calliopsis andreniformis. Taxonomy (NCBI): domain Eukaryota; kingdom Metazoa; phylum Arthropoda; class Insecta; order Hymenoptera; family Andrenidae; genus Calliopsis; species Calliopsis andreniformis. The sequence continues at coordinate 7,778,132 of NC_135073.1, read as the reverse complement.
TCGATAAAACTGTTCAAGCTCCTCAAAGCGATCTCAACAATAGAATATTCCATAATCAATAATTCTTCACCCGATAACGCAGTCATTCGCATCTCCAAGCCAAAGTGAATTCTAGCAGTCGTCCCAGTTAATTCCACCGAAGTCGCGAGGAAGATTCTGACCGCTGACATTACCCATTTACCTCGTGACCGACGCCGTGTATCGTCGGTACCGTGGCTCATGTTCTCACCGTAAGTCCGCCTTTAAAGTTCCAAGATTTATGAACGAGCTCCGAACGAACTCGACCCTGGCAGGGACCAGGGACCAGAGCTTGTCTGTGACGGAGGTCGGCCAGGGAAGACAGGCCGCCGCCAGTTTCAACAAATCTTAACCCGACCCAGAGTGGTGCCCGACCAATGGATAGAACGAGGTAGCAGCCTATAATTTTCAGTGGTACGCTGAAGAAGACAGAGTTATCGCGCGCGTGGACCTCAGACATTTGCTCGAACGATTTACATAACAGATACTTTATGTGCACGTGACTTATATCGTGAAGGATTTCGTCGTCCACCGAAGCTCTGACCGATTTACCGCGCATAAATTAACCCAGGTCTAACGACGAAGCGGAATCGACTGGGATACATGTGTGTCGCGACCAGGCGACGCGACACCGTCACCTGAGCCAAAGGACGGTCGAGTTCACGAAGAATCCTCGGGGAATGGAACGTTCGAGACGTTGGTTTCTGTTCCATCCTTCGTGCGAGCTTATTTCTTGGTTGCACTGTTCTGTATTATTTGTCTTGGGATACAGGAAGCTAGGCCAGGCAGTTCGTTAAAAGGAGCTACATCTACGGTGCAACTTGTAATTAATGTTTGTATGGTAATTCATTCTAAGGGATGTAACACAATGGCTGTACGTGGTCAGACTTTTTGATTTGTGGTTGGTCTGAATGTGGAAGAATTGGACTGTTTTATGTAGTAGGAATACGTAGGAGCGTATGTGTGCGTTTAAATAAGGCGTTGTATAACTATGTGAATGTTGAAGTAATTGAAGAATGTTAATGTAAAAAGTTTCGGAACGTTTTTTAGAGTTACATGAAACTTCAAGGATTTACGACATCTAGAAACTGGACTTCTTTTATCGCCACCTTTTATAAAAGTATGGAGATTATTCTCAACTTTTTTAACAACCTAGACAATGCTAGATATTAATTGTCCATGTTAAAATAGAACGAAATAAAAATTTTTTTGGCATGTTTCCTTATCTCATCAATATCTCCATTAGTAAATAATTACTAACTTTTTCAATACATATCTCTATTTCTTCTTCAAATATCCAAGATTTCATTAACTGAATCCTAGTGTTTCATTTGAACTCTTTAACCTAACATTAAACAAAAATTCAATAAAATTGAATAGAATAGCATAATGAAGTAAAAGTACAGAGCCTTGCAATTGCTGCTGCTGTAGTCGAAGTCAAGGGATTCGTTGAAACTCGATAAATAGTTGAGTTTCAAACTAGTCTCAATTCTAGACAAAATCAATGCCATCGATTAAAATTCAGTCAACACTAGCGAGTAATCTTTGACATCTGTGCGGCTTAGTGCAAACTGCAGAGACCCCTTCAGTAGAAAATCGTGGATGCACACAGCTGTGCAAAGCTGCATAAAGCTTAACTAAGCTTCTCTGTTGTTACATTGTCCCTTGATGTTCCTTCATCCAAATGTCTGCCGCTTTATGGGAAAGTCGGTTCTGCCGATGCAACGACGAGCTATGTACCCGAAATGTCTCAAAGTGAATGTCGTTAACTGTTTTAAATTCTAACTGCCTCTACTCTTGAATAACGGTATGCATTATACGATCTTTAAAGATGCAATTATACTTAATTTTTATAATTCATAACTTCCTGAAGGAGCTTCCTAGGTAGAAAGCATTACGTTGCATTATTCAAACGATGGCACTTTACGTTCAAGTAAAAGTCATTATTCATGAGTAAAGAACTATTTGTTTCAACATCACATAATATAACATATTTATTTGTTCGAACTATGTAGCTAGCTTTGATGTAAATAAACAAAAATAATTTTCTGTCATAAATCATTTTCTAAGAATTATTTTTGTTCTCTAATAGGCTATGTTTTGTTTGCTTAGATTACATTTTAGATGAATTGTATATTCCTAGTGCTATAAATTACTTAAAAGTGTTTGTAAAATTAACGTGTAATAAACCGTGTGGGTTTCAAGTGGAATAAGCGTGAAAATTAAAAACTCAGTTTTATTAAAATAATACAGAGGCAGAAACACTTGCATATCTTAATACATGTATATATAAATACTCTTAACTTCTCTGTTTCGTAAACAAAATTAATTATGGTAATTTTTAAATATTCCTATTTTCATTTCCACCTGTATTTCTATTTCTACTTGTGCTCGAAAAGTCGAAATGTCTAATTTATGAAAAAATATTCAAATATCTTAATACTAACTCAACCTACCAATTTAATCCCAGACTTATTAAAATTATCAAAATTCATGAAATTCTATAGAATTTTTAAAAAGCGTTTCTACATGCTAAAATAGAGCAGATACGAAGTATACGTGTTTGAGGCTCCGTTTCTGAATTATCAATTATTAGAGATACACTTAAAGTGAATATGAAATGTCTGACTTGTCTTATACTACTAACATAACTGCGCTTGACGTCTGACCTAGCTACTACAGAATAAGTCTCAAGTGAAACACATTTTACGTGCATTTTAGGTGCACCTTTAGCAATTAATATCTTTAAAATAAAGTCTCAAACACAATTTCGTAATTTTATATTTTCCCTCTATTTTGGCATGTAGAATCACCCTTTAAAATTGTTTACAACTGCTGTCGAAGATCCTCTACAAAATGATTACTATTGAAGATATAAAACTAATAGACGAAAAAATACACTCAGAAAATATATCATACCAGTGCGTTTGAATATTACGATAGTCCCAGCATTAAAACTCAATTCTACAGGGATTTCATACACTTCAGTCCTATCTCCCGACGTGCTCACGCACGAATATCCTCAATCACGACGGGACACTGTTTTATGCGCAACAATCAGAACTTCGCGTGGCACACGGAACCGTCAGCCATCGGGAAAACAAGTTGTTCTCGTTTGTCCCATAAATCCCGTAGAAGAATCGAGGCATCGTCGCTCGGGCGAGATTACGAGAGGGCGGCGCAACGTGAAAATTTAAGCACCTTCGGTTTACCCTATTTACACGGGGGCACGTGCAGTTAGCCGACAAATGGCGTCGGTGTGCGTCAGCCGAAGGTGCAACAAAAGGAGTAAAACGAACGTGGCGGGAGCACACCCGTTATTTCGAGCGAATACGGATGAAATTTAACTCTGCTGCACAGTGGCGAGCATCGTTCCGCTGAATCGTTAAACCTTCTCGCGGCAGGCGACTGTAACAAAACCCCATCCTGCATTTGCATCTCATCCAATGACCTTGCCAACATCGACAACCTATTTCGTTCTTGTGGAAGCCAGGTTAGCTGGTCTTTCTCAGATTCATCTCGAGAGCTAGATTCGTTTAACTAAGATTGGAGCAATGGTACCCTCGTTGGTAACTTGATCTCGACGCAGATTTTGGAATCTTGAGAGAGAAATGCAAATTTCTAAGGCACACAAAAGGGAATATTGAGAAGAAGATATTTAGATATCTATGTGTTAATCTTTTGCATTCAGGGTTGGCGAATTTTCCATACATTGTGTTACCTTAGAAGGGATAATGGGGTGAAAAGGGTTTGACAGTAATGGGATGCGAGTAAGTGTTACTATGTGTGAGTTTCAACACGTGCTACGGGAAATATTAAATTTCCTATGGTTCGTTCCTCAGGGGTTACAGGATCTAATAATAAGAGAACATGAAACCTTTATATTTTCAAGTTCGGCTAGCTTTGGAGATAAAATGTTATACTATCTCGATTTTCCCTCTGAAGGAGATGTGATGAGTTTGTTGAGTTCGTCCAAGAACGTGCTTCTACGTCAAAGTAATATTGTACAACTATTTATTTTCAAAACTTAATTTATTAGTATGTCGATACAAATATCCTTACGTGTATCCAAAGTGTGGAATCCAAGAATGCAGGGCATCTGATTGTTGGGCAAAGGTGGACTATGGCTAAATTGTATTGGCTAATTCAATGTAAGGGAGGATTGGCCAAAAATCTACTATTGGTGGAGTCACAACAATTACTGTGTTTCAGAAATCTTAGTGTAAAACTGAAAATGGAAAGTTTCTGGCCATCGTTCCAGAAATTCGTTTCTATTGAACGCGTAACCTCAATCTTTGGAGTACAGTTATCCAGGGGCGTGTAGTGTTACCTAAAGTTTTGACCCTTTAACTGATCAACGAGAAAATCTATACAAGAGGACACAAGATACATGTCAGAGTTCTTGAAATAATCAAAACTTCAAACATATATGTAATCTATTTATGTTCATAGATCTTTTCTTGAAGAACTAAATAAGTAATAAATTAGAGATATTTCTAATATTTTTGATATTTTAATTTTTAATTTTAATTTTAATTCAGGTTTTAATTGTCGCCGTTTAAAGAGAATGGGGAAAGGGTACTCGAGTACCTGGTTAAGAGTTAAACAGTGTTAGTGGACTCAGATTGTAGAGGTGGTTCCGCCTTCAGAATTTCAAGTAGAGCACTTAAGAATATATGCTGATTAGTTTTACTGACTAGTTTAATCTACAAATTTAATACATTTCAGGAATGGAAATGTTATACGATTTAATAATTTGTATTTAAACCTCTAATCTATCCATTTTATCTATTTTAGTCACATAATACTAGAATTGACACGAACAATTTTCTGAATATTCTAATTAAATTCTAATTGAATTTTATTATAAATCTTGAATTAAATAAAAGTAATTTCTCCATGACCTTCCTGACATATATGGGGAAAATATTGTTCTCTCAAATTTTTATTTTTTATTGCTTCCATTATCGGATTCTACTAACAACTTTTTTAAACTGACCTTATCTTCAATATATCGAGTAAAATCACTACTGTGTGTATTGTGTAATAATTAAAAACCGTTGTAATCATAAAACTAATCATCCTACATAATCGATTGGCATCGAACAGTACAGCACTGAAATAGCATTGTCAGCAGTAATTGGAGTTTGTATCGACATTGGGGAGCCAATATCTTGAATGCACTGTATACAAAACGAAATTGTGGTATGGACTTCTCCTTGGCCAAATGAACGTTCTAAATACTGAAAAGTGTTCCACTATTTCCAAGCTCCTTAATAAACACCTTTAATTACATTGAACTACTGCGGCAAAATAAATATTTTTACGTTCCCAGAAAATGCAAGAGTCCTGTTTCATTGTTAGAGCTCTAAGGCTTAGCAAATGAAAATCAATTCTTTTATCATAAAAAATAATTCTAAATGTTTTAACAAAGCTAACTTTCTAATAACTTTCAGAATTCTAGATACACATCAATTTTGTCGAAAAACTATATCAATCCATACTGCAATTTACAAGTTACTAATAGCTTATTTTATCGATTGTGATTACTAATATAGTTAAAGAATGAGAAATAATACATTTTCAATTACACTCTATTGTCGAATTTCCGGGTGAGAAATGCCATAGATCGATTATACTTTACAATGTAATATATTTTGGTAACGCTTTTATTTATCACTTCGGTTACAACTAAATATTAAGCTAATCCACGTGACGACACGTAGGAAGTGTATCTGGCGTACACAACTACAGTATGGATGAGTCTGAGTTTGATCTGGGAGTTAGAACAGAGTATAGTATAACCTAATATAATGTCTAAGTATATCTAAGGATACGCTCTCATATAAACTATTGAGTATGGTGGGGAGAAGATGACCAGAGTCCTTAGATAATAATGAGTAAACCTGAGAAATTTGTACTTTGACAAAGAAAGTGAAAACAGAAGTGACTATCAGTGCTTACCGATGATGCAAAGCTAACAGAAGGTTGGCCATCCAATGCTACAGAATGTAACTAATTTCATAGCAAAATAGAATGTTAGCGAACCTAGCACCAGCACGTGATATAATTTCATTTAGCTGTCGGTATCCTCTTAAGATTCATTCCTGATTTTAGATTCCACGGAACCATCAGCGGAAACACGGAATCTGGATTCATGTATATAGCAGCCATTGTGCAACTCCTGCACGAGGACGTCGGTTATAATCTAAATCATGTCGGGGCTGGAGCACTTGAAGATATTTAATTAAACGATCAGGCACCACTGAACCTTCATTAGCAGCACCTCAAGATGTGACATCGTTCGGTGTACTATTTGATATCCTATTCCCTGCAGCATAACTCGATATTGGCCGGTTCACCGCCATTACGTGGTTCGGCTATTAAGGCCTTCGTCCTCGATTATTCTCTAGGCCGTTGCAATTTCGATTCTCACCTCTACCGTCTGTATAGATCTTCTCTCAGGCAGGAAATACGGTCACCCGATTACCTGCTCGTTATGGTTGACGCTTTTCAGACAGCAACGCTATGCGTTAACGACTACTATAAAGAGATAGTTTCCTGTACCAATTAAATTAGCACCCTGTTGCTTATGATGGCACATAAGCGATACGCAAAATGGAACTCGTTTTAATTAACGTTGCGAGTAGGGTCATGCACAGAGGTTTCTGTATGAACCAGGAATGTGTAATACTTTATAACACAAATAGTAGTGTGATGTAATCAGACGTTTGTTGCGAGTGTAATATAATTTTTTGAAAGTGTCTTATACCCTAATTACTACATGTACTATAATTCAAATTTTTGTATCTTCTGAAGAATTGCAAATTTGAAATCTGCACGTGCATTGTTATTTTTGAATATACTTATTAGAACGAATTTGGAAAATTTAAAGATTTTGTAGATTTTATTTTGTAGACTTTGATTTTTAAAAATATTTCAAATTTCAATTCCTAAGTAATTTAGTATTTTTATTATAACAGAATATTCTCCTACTTTTTATTAATTCGTTCTTTTCAATTTTTTTACAATTTTAACAATATTTTTCCAATTTGTGGAATGAACGTGGGTTTTTATAACCAATTGCATATTTTTTTCTGAAGTGTGATTCCACAATATTTTTACGCAAATACTACGTTTATGGACTAAGAGTCACGTTCTGGTGAGAGAAAGGAACTGCACAATTTTCAGTTCAATAGGTATGATAAATTGCATAAAACTTTTTTGCGTTCGAACCGAAACTTTCTAGGATCAGATTTACTGCAGGTTATGGGTCTGCATTCACTGGCTACACCGTTATTGTCAAATGCAGTAGAGAATCTAGGATGCGACTCATTCTTTAGACTGCCATGTCAGTTTTTAAGCAGTTCTGATATTAATGATGTTCTTTTTACTAATGTTACTATACCTTGATGTCGTAGAAGTTCCATTTTCAGTATATAAAAATTTCTGATTCAGTGGGTAACGTTTCATTATAAATTCTATTTTTGTTCTACTTTAGTACTAAATTCTACAAATTTATACATTACATATGTTCATATTTAAGTTATATAGCAAATTTTTTTCGACTGTCAGAATACATTTTCCAGGATCAAGTCGAAATTAATTAAAAATATATAAATGCAAGAATATGTTGCTTTAATTCTAGCGTTCAGTAACTTCATAGAATGATTAAATTTGAAATACAAAAAGATAATTAAATTATCTCTTAAAATTAATTTAATTTAACATCTTGTATCAATGAATAAGCTACAAGCAGAATCTGTTGTATCCCTTCTTCAAATAATTGAGTTTTAAAGACATTTCTATGAAGACGTTAACCAGTACAAGATGCACTTAAATGTTAAACTAATGATTTTTTACCTATGTGCATGTACATATTGTCCATTGCTCGTTGCAGTACTATCGCTTTAATTGATCGAAACTTCTGCAATGGACGCGTCTCGTTTAAGAGATTTAAACGTCCGAAAAAAGCGTGGACAGCGTGAACCTAAAAATTCCAGTCGCGAAAGGTAAAACTGCATGAACAGGCACTCTGTATGATGAATAGTCGTACGAGATGAGTTAATGTTGCAAGAAATTCCTACACACGCCACTGTCCACAGGGCTTGATAAATATGCTATGCAAAGGCGTCTAACCGCAGAAACCACCGCCATTTCCCTTTGCACGGGTTCCTTCGTGGATGTCCCTATACCTTCCTATCCCCAGCCAATGTTGGATGACGAAGCGAGATTCCTCGTTGTTTTCAACAAGGTTTTCTTCAAACTGCCAACTATCTATCTTTTCACAGAATATTGGAAAATCAATATTATGCAGTTACACACTTTATGCACTTACTATTCGTTTATGTTTATCGTTAGATACCTGTACGTCTATAAACTGTGTTAGAAACTAAAGCAAAAGATAGCATACCATAATTGTATCTATTTTTATGAAGCAAATTCGTGCATATAATTTTTGCAATCAAGTAGTGCATATTACTTGACAAAAGTACACTTAATTATAAGTATTTAAAATTATATGTAAAGTGTAATAAGTACATTATTTGTTTCCTTTAAACTTTTATTTTTTGTTCATTCAATGAACTTTTTATTCTACTTAGGTATTTTTTAAAACACGAAATAAAATAATTTAACAATTATAAATTTTCTAGACACATTCTTACCAATTCGTGTAAATGTAGAGCCCATACGTGTATTGAAAGTAAATACTAACATTAAGCAACACTTAAAAAGCATGATGATAACAATTTAACAACTTATTTTCACCTAATAATTAAGCTAGGTTCTAAGTTATATGTCCTGAACATTATGATTTGCATTACTACATGACTACATTAATATACTGACTGCACGACATCTGGATAAGCTCGTAATACTGTCAACTATTATTACGCTACTTTATACAACCATAAAAAAGAAAATAACAATCTTTTGTACAGCTTTGCTTAAAATTCCTGACAATTATAGTGTACCAATAATCCTGCCAATCCTCTGTTCCTCCTCTCTTGGTTTTCAATTAAATTAAATCCTGATATTTTACAATTTTATCGCCTGAACCGTTTTTCTAAACGCTTTATCTGAATAAAGATCGCATTACCAATATTTACGCTCCTCATAACTTAATATCAGTAACCACACTCCTTATAAACACAGCAATCCCGTGTATACATATTTGCTAATGTAAGAACGGATGATCAATGATAGGGGGACCGCTAAACTTAACTCGGCTCGCATTACACGATGTAGAGTCTCTGCATAATAGCTAAAGTCATACTCCTGAGGGAGAGATCCCTCAGCGAGTAAGGGGGTGAACGATGTGCCGAAAGGGCAGAGTGTAAATAATGGAACTGTCGCTGTCGTGGCAAGATTGCACAAGCTTTAGCGAGATCAAACCATTTTCCCTGCAGCATAGGCTACGAAGCTATCGGGCAACAGGTAGAATAATACATTACTTACACGGGATAGTAACCCGCAGCCTACTCATGCCAAAATCGCTGTTCGCGCGATATTACCAAATTATATCCGTCGTTAGCTCGCGGCCCGCCACAGAAACGATGCCAACATAACGATACGATACAGGACATTGACTGAAACGATGGGAGCGACAGGTGAATACTTTCAAAAACCACTGATCAATCTACTTCACTGTTTGTTGATTGAATATAAGAATTTTGAATGAATTTTTCATATAAGATTTCACGTGCTTGCGTAATGGACATATCATGTCCGTGTTAACGTCATTCTCGTTTCTATCAATTTCCTCGTAAATTAAACTGAATCTTGTGACATCGAGTCTTCATAATTGAAACGCCATTGAAATTATGATGGCAAATGTTTTTTCACTTGATGAATATGACAAATGCATACTACCTTGATGCAAGCATAATTTGCTCATGTATTTTTCTAGTATTATGTTAATATTTGTTATTCATTACGCTAGAGCAACAGCCGAATTAGAAATTGAAAGTAAAGTACTTTTAGATGTCCAATTGAACTAAATCGAAGACTGCTACGGAACGAATGGTCTGATTCGACCTGGAGATAGTCGACCCAGCAAAATTACTATTTGCGTGGTCACGAGTATTTGTTCGACTAAAACCAATCTCCTAGTACAGTGTGCCGTCGTGTATTAATAGACTGCGATATCGGACAGATACGATTTTATTATGACGAAATAAAATTCGTAAAAATTCGGCATATTTTCCTTGAAAACAAGAAAAACATCTGCACTCAGTATGCATCTAATTAACTATGCAAAGACTTTCCACAGAATATTTTTTAAATATTATTTATCATTATTTCTATAAAAATAAAATTTAAAAAATATTCCCATAACAGATTATGCTGAAAAAACATTTTTGAATGTAGTAAACTAACGATAAAAATAACGAAACGTATTTTTAATTGGAAAAATGATTAGGAAGAATCGATGGAGAGACGGATAACACGAAAGAATTTGTAGTCAGTGACACAATTCAGTGTTTCCAGAGTGCTGAACGAGGCTTTTTTTCTGTTTCATTGAATTCGGACAGTTTGACGAGGATTGCGTGTGACATTGCGCATACCGTGAAATTTCCTCGCGATTCGTAAATATGTTCATTTATATTCATGCTTTAACGAATTCACAGTTGTACGAGCATCAAAATCCACATCGATCAAATATGACTTCCACGTATTTCTCATAAATTTCGGTCAGCCTTTGAAAATGAACTCATTGTCTGTTAGCCTCCTCAGTTTCTTGGATGCAAATTTTTCGTTACAAAATATTACTATTTGTAATTCGCATGTTGAAAAGTGACCTCATTTTTTTTACCTTCCGTGTAGAATAACATAACAGTACATGCAAGTGGAAAATATTTTAAATATACCACATATGAGCCACTAGGGTCCATTATAATTTTCATTTTTATTCGTCTATTTTCTGACTTTTTGCATGTTTATATGAGTTTGTTATTATAATACCATCCACTTTCATTATACCTATTCCTGTATTTTTTGTCAGTTCTTTCATTTTTGATATTGCAAATTAATTCAAAGTGTAATTGCACTTGCAGGCGTAATATAGTTCATATTTAGAATTGCTAGCTTTTATTACTAAAATATTCCCTTGGGATTTTTTACTTAAGAATAATTCGAGTAGCTTAAATATCTTCATGAAAGATATTTTTTGTAATACTTTTTATACATTTCTTAACTTTTTCAGAAGTTTATTTTTTCTTCTGAAAATGTTTGCCATATATTAGCTAAATTTTACATAAGAAGTTTTTTTTTGTACGAAATTAATTATTGAAATATTTATCATTCCTTTGATTACATATCTGAATGAAACGTTTCATAGTAAACTCATGTTTTGTAGTGTCAAAAAATTGCGTAAATTTCAAAGTGTCAGGTAAAAAATTAGATCACTAATTAAAGCCAGATGCATCTGTCCGACGTTCCAAAGTTACATTTGCATACCGTCTTCTGCAATGGTAGTCGTAAACTTAATGAATGTAGAAATTAGACTCTTCATTTATAGCTCTCTAGTACTATGCTTTTTTATTACTTCACAATTTTCTGCATTTGATTGCACGACTCTTACTCGAAAGATCATATGCAAAAAACGTACGAGAACAGACGTATATCACCCTTGAAGGATCAGTCCTTCGCCTGGTGGCGATTCATTGGATGGAGGCAGCCATTTTGTTCTCACTGAACCGAATATTTTTAACGAATCAATTACAGTAACTGTTACACTCTTAACAGTGGGAGCCTAGCACATCGGAATTCCAAAATTTGGTACACTTCATTCAATTATTTCTATTTGTGTGAGTAATTACTGTACTTAGTTAAAACATTATTGTATCAGCGAGCATTCTGTACTCCCCTTTTTAGGTAACTACTTTGAAGTTTCAATTTGGAACTACCAAATATAGATTTTAATAATTAAGCTTATTTACAAAATTGTATATGTACTAAAAGTTAATCAATGTACGTGTAACATGTTACGAAAAGAAAAACTTCAATGGCCAGTAAAAGTAATTTAAACAAATAGCTGTGAATGTCTATTGACTATTTTAGCGATTTATCTTTACGTAAACTCTTTTTTGTTCCTTCTTCAGACATCTATTATTCAAACATGTATTTAACTATAGTTCTGAAACTTAGTATACATATTATTTTATTTGCTTCTGTATTTTAGGTAATATAAAATACAATTCATCTAAAAAGAAGTGAAAATTTACGAGACACATGTGTACATAAAGCTGTTCTTCTATTTTCTCTTATTTCTGATACTTCTCTAAATATCTCCATTTTAGACACTCCTATACATTAAATAGTTTCTCTAAGGAAGAGAAAGAAGCACATAAATCGTCACGGGTACAGAATCATAATTGCATTTTCTTGGCGTAAACATCTCGAGAGAAACATCCTTATTAATTCAATCCAACATAATACTCCAATTGTTATCCACGTTGCATCAGAACAAGCTTATTGAACGATGCAACTGCGAAGTCAGATTAAGATCGCGGTTTACAAATGACAGCGAGGAAAAAAATATAATAAATTCAGCTGACCTATTTCAGCGGCGAACAAAGGCTGAAATAAAACAGTATTATACACGTGTCCCATTTTCACAGTTTTCTTACTGTTTTATACACCAGCGCCGCGTGTCTTTCTTCAATTTGAAGTCGACGCTAAGCTAGGAAACAAAGAACCAAAAGTTACCCCCGCGTTCGATTCGCATACTACAAGATCAACGTGACAAAGGAACGCCGAATTGTAAGAATGCTCCTGGAAACTTTTAACATTCTCGAGGAAATCAGAGCTTCTAACTAGTACCGCTCAGTCCACTGTCATTTCGAACGAATGTAGGTCAAACCGATTGGCATTTTTCCAGCCAGCAAGTTCGACTTGTGAACCCACCTTGTTCAAGTGCTGACGATCGTGATTTCCCTTTCGCGGGAGACGTGACTGTAATATTTCGGACTTCCGGCTGTCACCACCATTAGCGTTTGTATGAACGTTTGTGTCACACCTTATTGCTGGTGCTTCGATCAGCCTGCTTTGCACCGACGAAAAAAGTAACCCAGTGAATGAGAATTGTCTAGTAAACAGTATTTTCTATGCACTCATTGAAGTAAACAAAGTAGCGAAGAATCGTGTCGATTCGTCGATTATTTCAAAATGTGTGGGGCAATACGTTCTCGTTTGTAGTCTTTCATCGTTATGTTTACTCCAGATTAAATCTTTTAATGCTGAAGGCATAGATTTGTATCGGCAACTTTTTTCAGCTTTTTCCTGACTTATGTACATAAGTCTTGAAAGTAGAGCGAGATATTGCTACGTGACTGAGGCGCGTGCTTTCATAGAGAAGAGAAAAAGGTATTGATACTTTCAACTCAGGTACTTTGTCTTATTTGTAAAAAATAACGTTCACAGTTTGTAACTCTTATTTATAATAGGGTTTCTCATTGGACCTTTGAGAAGTACACGCAATTAGTATGCATAGGAAACAGTACAATAAACTTTGAGGACTTTATGACATTGTACACTTCTTTAAAATTAAGGTATCTTATAAATAAATTCAAATGTTATATTCCTGGTTAAAATATTCTAATTTGTGTGTAGATTTTTGAGATTAATTAATACCCTTTTATCTCATACTAGATGGAGATGTGTACAGCGAGATCAGAATAGTAGGGAAAAAATGCAGTAGATATATATCTATGCAATAAAACTCATAAAGATTAAACAGGAAAAAATATAAGTAATTAATTAAAAAATCAACTACAAAGTTTTCCTAGATTTAGACAAGACCAAACAAAGTATATCACTATTTTGAATTCTAATTTGGTCAAAACAAGTTCGAGAAAGTTTAATATAAAATTAATTCTATTTTTATAAATAATTATCTAATAAAATATATTTTTCGAGTAACTATTTTTCTAAACTGAATGGAACCGGCCTCTTCAGAGAGCGTAGTAGTAGAACGTAGTAAAAATTGTTTCTACATCCCACAAGTAGCGTGGATTTCAAGCGTTGAAAATTCATCGTTAAATTTCCTCTCTGAAGCGCGTACTTTTTAAATTTGCATATAGATTACCAACAACTAAACAGTGAATCTCGTCACAAAGTAATCCAGCGTTTTGTACCAAAGAGACTTAACGCATTGTTATTAATAATAGATAAAGGACTTTCGGAAACAGACGACCGGCCTGAAAAGTTCTGTACTTGAGTGGATTATGAATAGAGGTAGACGTACCAACAGCTGGGCATGTGCCAAGGTTAGATCGCTTTGTACCCATTTTTCTTATCTGTCGGTTTTTAATTTTTCTGGTAAAGGGTGCGCAGCAATTTTTACTGCGGCATGATATTTTTAACATGGCTGATACATAAATCCAGATCGGTTAAAACCGTCTCGTTTTTCTTTTATAGGAAAACCATTTATCATAAAGCATGTAGCAGCTAGAAGATCCTTACGTTCCAGATAAAGTAAAAAAAAAAGTTGTATGGTTAAATATATAAATAATTTTAAAGAGTAAAATAATTCTAAACACGTATTACTTTGTTACTTTAATAAATAATAGTAATAACGAGAATAATTTGAAAAAGATTACAATTTTTCAATGAAAATATTCGTCTCACTGCTCTCGTACCTTAATATTAAGAATTCGTGGTTGACGTAGCATTATGAAAATTCATGCTTATTTCAGTTCCTTTCTATTTCCAGGGGTACAAGCGGTATATTGGAATAATCAGTTCCTGTCTTCGACAGGAACCTACACGGCGCTTAGCTTGCACTGGCTGCGCCTGGGGGAGAAAAGTATCTATGTGAAGCATAAATACGTGTCCTTCCAGAATATTACTTTATTATAAATCTCATTAGAATTGTCTGATATACGGTACAAATCAAATAGAAATATAAATTTCATTGAAAACGATTTATGTAACATGATCGCAGCTGTTACTCCGAAACACTTTGCTCTGAAATTTACGCTTACCATAAATCACGGTTAAAACGATTATTAATTAATTTTGCTGCAGATTAAGTAATAGTAGTTGAAGCAATCCCTCAAATTGCCACCTAATTTTCCACTTAATTTTCGTGCAGTAACTCGAGACGTTGATCTACCGAAGAATGTACCAACCAGAACTCCAGGATCTATTGTTCTCCGTTCTGTTGAATGGAACTAAATTACTTTGAACATTAGCCAGACCGTATAAGTTAAGCCTCGTGAATCCCAGCATCAAGATTGAGTTAAGGGTAAATCCCAACGTGAAGCTTGTAAGTGAAGCTATCCTTACGAAATCTAAGACAATTGTCCTGTCCGACGCTAAAGCCTGCTTCGCAATTACCCTGTCAAGACCACGCTGTATTCTGCCTTAGGAATTGTCTATGGACCTTAACAAATTGCTGACAATTTAACAAGTAGTAATAAATATTCTATATGTCTATTGTTGCAGCTAGAAGGATAATACACGTTCAATTATTTACTGATTCTCAGAAAAGTAATGAAAGCAGTTAAAAAAATACAATGTAATTAAGTGGAATTTAGGAGCCTCTGATTTCGTACATTGGTTGAATTTCAGTATTTTCGTTTAAACGTTGTACTTGAAATATTAAACTATTAAAACATGTATAAAGTTGATTTTGTGGAAATTCTAATACGTAACGTAACTGTCTACGAATTTATAATGAAGAATATCAAACAATTCTGATTAATACGTTTACCCCTGACGAGTCCTCCATGAAAAGCAATATGCAATCAATTTCAAATCTATGAATACTAAAGTTTTACCTGTATTAACATTAATAATTAACATTGCACACATATCCTCGCCATCAACCATAACCTTTTTCAATTTCACCGTCTATTTAAGTGAGTCCACACTACATGTTATATAACAAAGTTATATAACGTTTTAGGAAATAAAAAAGAAACATACGTATAACACCCCTGTTATCTGTTTCCTAAAA
The DNA here is from genome assembly GCF_051401765.1 of Calliopsis andreniformis. Classification (NCBI taxonomy): domain Eukaryota; kingdom Metazoa; phylum Arthropoda; class Insecta; order Hymenoptera; family Andrenidae; genus Calliopsis; species Calliopsis andreniformis. The sequence continues at coordinate 7,762,150 of NC_135073.1, read as the reverse complement.
AATGTTTTAACTTGGTTACATGTCATGCAGGTAGTGTAGACCTACCTTTTGCAATTCTAGCCTGAAGTGAAAACATTCCTCTATCAAAAAAGGCAAACATACCCAAAGGTTTTTTTTCATAGGATACCGATATCACGTCTATTCTTCTTGCCTCAATACGCCCTCAGTGTTCGAATAATATAACAGATCCTCTATTCAATGACTCTACGTGAAAAGAGGAAAACTGCCTTAGCAATTTGATCCATCACATGACAACCTCTAGGTACATACGTTCTGTCTGGTGACAAAAAAATAGGCTGCTTTGATTGGGTGTCACTGGATGTGCTAGTTAGAGAGGAAACGAAGAAGAATCCTGTGAACAAAGGCGAACAAAGACGAGCAAGTTGCGGCAAATACCCTCGACAGATAGGCAATTTAAGTTCCACGACGAAGGGAGATAAGAGTCTTTGTCGATGGAACCATACTGCTGGCGAATGCGAATTCATTTGTCAACAGGACACAATGCCCTGTCAAAGAGCAAAACGGGCAGCCACTACTGTCCTCTGAATTGTCGTCATTATGATAAATTACGATGCACCATTCGCGACCACCCCTTCGCACTCTAAAGATTACAGAGGCTCTGAGACTTTTGGGGGAGGACAGGAGGGTAAGTTTGGTACACGTTGTATGAATATTTATGCACTTTCAAGAATCAACTTTCAAATGAGTGATCCGCATATTTTAATGAAAATTCATGGATTCGCGGGTGTTCGATATTGGAATATATGATTGAGTTTTGCATGGGTTTTTAGAAAAATTGCGTGGTCAGTGGGAGGTTTAAATATAACCAAGGCCTTACGAGGGTTGTTTAGTGCTTTGTAAATAAACAGTGTGAAAATAGCGCATCTTAAATGTTTGGTCCATGAACAGCAGAAAATTTGAATATCTCTTATGAATAATAGAAAAGAGAGGAAATAGACTTGTAATATTATGTTTGCAGAACAATATTTGGGATATAAATTTCAGGTTTCGTGCTTTTGCCCTCCCTCAACACGAGGTTAAATTTTATTACGAGGTAATTAATTCAACATGTTTATAAACTGTTGAAATTTTTTTTTTCATATTGTATTATACGTATAATTATCATAATACGATATATTTGTGTACTCAAGTCATTATATCGACAATTCAGGCAGATTTTAATTTAATTTTCATGTAATTGAAATTACCTGTAATTATTCATGTCGTCGCTTGCATTTTCGTCACGAAAAACTTGTTAATACCCTATGGTTCACTTGGTGATTTTAACTCTTTAAAACTTAATAACAATTATTCATGTGTTATGCGATTTCAGCGGCAGATATCACTTTTCTAATGTTCACAATTTTACCGAATTCATTGAAAGATACAGTTAATTATTTCAATTGCCAGAATCTTATTAAAACGATTCATATCCACGAATGTCAAACATATACTATAGAATATATTTAAATATAATTATCATATGTATGAAATTGTTTGGATCAGTTTTATGTAGAATGTTATGTTCAAAAAGATATTTCAGTAGTTTACTAACTCTTTAATAGCTAGAACAGAACTCGGTCAATATTGATATTAGATTTTAGAAACGAAATGAACCTTAATGTAATTTTTAGAAGAAGATATCATTTTATCTCATGAAACTTTCCAAAAGTTAGAATTTTACTCTTGCCACGTTTTTACGTTAAAACGTTTCATTTAGCATTTAAATTGCAAAATTCTAGCTACATCGCGGTACGAGCACAGAACGAACAAAAACAGGCAAACGTATCTTACTTGCCATTACACTGTCTATTACTTCTGTACATGTTATAAATGAACAGACTATAGTCTTCAATCACAGAAAAACAGTGTGAGATTTTTTACAATTTCAACTTTTCCTCTCCACCTTAATCCAATTTCAATTTTACATCGAACCATTCAATCAAAGTTCCACGTCCGATAAGTACCAGAATCGGTTAAAAGTTGTACACAATAACTTCTGATAACCTACAAAACTTGAAAAACGAACAAGCCATCTAAGACCGAATTTTTTCGAATTCGGCTCCTGGCGAAGTAATTTTCCACGAACTTGCGCACGTTTCTCCGTATATCTTCAAACCCCCCAGAGAGTTCCCTCAGAGGTAGAGGAAAAAAAAAAGACACCACGCTCCTGGTTAGCGCGACGCCAGAAAAATACCTGTTGTTTCTTTTCTTCGGGACTCTCATGGGTTATCCGGTTCCATTTTATTCCACCGTTGCATTGGCGAGATGCGCCACTTTCTCGATTCGTAAGGATCAATTCAATCTCCCCCGATAACGCCCATGTACAAAAGACCTCATGTAAAAAGGAACCTATCGTGCTTTCGACCGCGCCCCCGCCCCACCGCCTGTTCCACCCTATCTTGCTCTTTTCAAAGAGAGGCGAAATCTCACGTGAGAACGCTGTGACCCGTTTCGCGAGCATCGTTCCACAAAGGTCTCTAGACTCGAACTGAACAATTCCGCCGAAACACACATCGAGGTCGGTATCAGCCGCGTAACGTAAAAACTTTGCTATATGTTCAGCCTGACTAGTGGCGTTTCACGCCAATTTAAACTTCCCTCACTGGCGTTTCCACCCGTTTCACTGGCGCGCATTTACATGCATTTGCATCCAATTTTTCTTTAATCCTCTACATCGTTTTAATTGGCTACCGCCAAAAGATCGGCGACTTAACCTTTAATCGTCGTCATCTTTGGCTCAGTTTAAGGCTTTATGTGCTTAGCTATTACTTCTGATTGGATTTCGTTGCGATGTGTGATCGAAGGGCTCGGTGTAAGGATCGAAACATATGAGCTCCAGTTTTTAATAAAAACGACTGTTCGTGTAAATTTTAATGTAATTTAATATTTAGTACCTGTTTTTGGTAATACTGCAAACTTTGGAACTGAGAAGAGTATACAGTTGTAAGGACAATAGAACTAGGTATTATCTACATATTTAAAAATCTGGAAACTTGTCAGTTGCCGATGATCATGGCAGTGAATATGTTAAAAGTACTGCGCGCAGCTGGTAAGGTTGCACTCAAGACATATGTTGACATAGTAATTTTCAGTGTATAAAGAGACACGTCGATTCAATTCCTAGTTGTATGACTACTTTAGCCAATAATACGCTACATTCGAAAGTACTTGTGAAATCATGTGGTACTCCTTACTGTAATCATAGAGATCTGCATTTTTTCCAAATGCAACCTTACCAGTTCTATGCAGTAATTATATGTAAATATAAGATAGATTAGTTTTTTCACATTAATAAGTGTTTTTTTGAATTATTTCATTACTAGAAATCCTGTCACAAACTAGTGTGTCTTGTCTTAAATAATATTTCCAAAAAATTAAATGTATTTAAAAGATTTAGTAGTAAACATCTACGTCTAATTCTTTATAATTAGCAGTTTGCAAGCGTCCTACAAAATTATAATATTTTTAGCCTCTTAGGAAGGCTATATACTTTCTTAAAGTAAGCTAAAATAGCTTACATTTGTACCGTCGAAATGGAGCAATAATGCAAAAGAACGATTCTCTTAAAAGTTCATGAACCCCATATCTTTTTAACTGCTCAGATGTGCAAGCTTTTAGCACACTCAGATACGCGAAGGGACGTTTTTTCGTGCTTTAAATGTTTCGTCTAACATAAAAAAAAACCTTTTTAATGTCCAAGATCGTTTGGTGCTATCCATAAAAATATATTTTAATATCAGTAATCGTAGCTCTTTTCTAACTCTTCACATTTTTTACTATTTTTACGATCTTTTTAATTTTTGAAAGCAGCAGAAAGAATTTTTATTACAGAACGTTCCAATATCATAATATTTGCATAAGAGGGGTTCTATTATGCATGCATTTATCTCAAAAGCTAAATTAAAAGCTGCATTATACCGAAATGGAATTGAATAAAATAATATGGAAAATAAGAAATGTTATGTTAGAAGCGTAGAACTGCGAATAAATTATTATTTAAATAAGCGTGTTTAATGAATATTTATTTAAGTAACGCTTGTCTTTGAATACGTTGAACATAAACGTTCAATTCATTAATAGATAGGTAAAAGTAGTTTCTCAGAGCGTGATTGGTCTGTAATTTCAGTTCAAGGTATCCTTAAAACGAAGATAATACAGATTGTAATATCTATAAATAAATGAAAATAAAAAAATTTTTTATCAATCATCAGTTTGCGAAAAATAGAACACGAGCGATTTTTCGACAGTTTGTACGACCTGATAGGAAACGCATGGCACGGATTTCCGATAAAGGTGATATAAAAGTACGTATTCTTCCAACTAGAAACCCTGAAGCGATCCACGAGGAAAGGTAAATATTCACACGAATCTACTGGGCGAATGTATGCAAATAACGCACAATGCATTTCAAATGCATCTTGCATGTAAACGTCTTGCTTGGGACCTGAGATATATGTATGTAAATTCAAACACAAACAAGAGCAAAGGAAGTACTTCGATTTACGTTCGATAGCTTTTCTATTCGGAATAGTGATTAATTCAAATTTAACTTGACATTGGAGAAACTGATTAGCTGAAAAATATTTCATTAGAACATATCTATTCCATGTACAACACTTTCTCTTCTTAAAATATTCTACAAAATTAGACCCTAATAAAGTAACAAACTTAGAAATAAATAACAAATTACTTCTATAGCTTTATAACATGAAACATGTTGATTCCTTTCGCACGTTTCTGGTACTCGGAAATAAAAAGTAAATTAGTTCTATTGTCGTTTCGAATAAAATTTCTTTAAGCTCTTATGATCCTCTCTCGTATGGTTATACGTGACAAAAGAAACTGACATTCTAGTAATCGAGGGAAAGAAGCAGAATAACAGACAGTAGAGTGCAGAGACAGGAGTATGAAAGCCACGTCTCCTTTTTACCGTCGAAGTTCGCGTACATAAGAAAAATCTGAATTACAGAGGGGAAGTAGTCTTGTGACTACAGGAAAGTCGTTTCGTCACTCGCAAATCACTGTTATATCCTTAGTCAGCTTCCTCTTACTTTGATGACTGCTCTTTGCAAAATCTACAGCTATATAGATTATACGAAACGACATCCCGGCTCTTTCTGTGAATTATTCTTATGTATTTTATCTCACCCAGTCCATCTATATTTAGCAAATAAAATAAATTCAGAGTCACCGTATAGACAGAAAAAGCGTTTTAGTATTGAAGCCAATCGAATTTCCAAATATTAAACATTCGAAAGTATTTAAATTATATAGTCTTGCAGTGATATCATTCAACAGTTCATAATATTCATATAGAGTATTCGTAATTCAAAATAATATTAATTCTGAAAGTTGTATAAAAATAGATCAGAAACATTTAACAAACACATCAACGGTTTAACAGGTTTTTCACGAAGCGCAACAAGTAATTTTACACGGTTTAAAACCATGTTAATGTCACCGAAATTGAACTCAATGGGCACTGCAAGTAGTACATGTAAACGAAAAGTTAGACAGGCCTGTCTGACTACTCACTGACTTGCACCACTTAAATCGTTCAATTGGAAACTGAAAATTTAATTACATTCTTCAAAGTGAAAAAGTGTGTTTCCGATAGAGAACAATCATTTGCAAAGAGTTTAACCGTAATAAATGTACACTATTTTTTTTCGAAACAGCAGTCGGAAACATTCAACGCGAACACACTTGCAAATTACTTTCAATTCTCTTTGTTTCTATTGGTAGCCCTGTTTCAGTCGGTCTGGTAGATACGTGACGGCTGCAAACCCTTCATTTTATGGTTCAGCCATTTCATCAGTTTGACGTCCTTAAAGCGAATACACCACTTTTACAACGTTACTGCTGGCACATCCAATTTATTGAACATTAAAAGGCTTGGTACACGGATTGAAAATAAATCGCTGGGTTCGAAAGGATTCCATTTTCATAAATGCTTTCTGAGTGTTTTGCAGCAATAAAAGACATAACACGGTGGATGTGGTATCGAAAACCTATTAGCTGATTAAACTACAGATAAATTCTTCGTGGTAATTTACGATGCATCGTTTACTTATGTGGAAGTTATACCAGGTTTAATATGTTTTTAAATAAATCGAAGCTTTTAACTACCACAATGTTAATTAAGTATTAACAAGTGTGTACCGATTCATATTTTAGTCGTAATTAATCTCCTTAGGAACTTCTTAATTACTTTCAGCATGTCTGGGTTTGAAAAATCTCAAATTTTAACCAAAGTTTAGATCCTAAGATATGTTTCACTTAGGTTTCAAAAATGTATTTTTTAAAATAGTTCAACATATTCGAATGTTGTCTTTGAATAATTGAATAGCCTCAACAATGATCAAGAACCAAAATTCATATTGCTCCTTTAAATGAAACAACATTAAGGTCAGAACTGTTTGTACCTCGTTGACGAGACCATCGCACCTATCCGAAACGAAGGTATATTCCTCCGTTTGTCAATCGAGTACTGATTGCGAAACTGCGTTGGAACAAGCTCTCGGATTGCGTCCTTTCACACATTGATCGAGTAGCACTTCGAAAGCCTGCACGAAATCCGAAGAAACGTGCTTCGACGTGATTAACAGACCAAACTAACGTTACTGAATTTCAGGAATTTCGATAAGACGCAATCTGATCGCTAATCTGCCCATTGGGACATAAAATTGGAAAATAAATCTTGAAGCACATGTAGTTTCATGAATCTACTGCTTTAGACTACTTTGAATGTTTATTCTACAGAAATACACCCTCTCTTTAAAAAGTTCTATTTCTAAAACTTTGAAGATATTAATTTAATGAGCTGAAATCGGCTGCCTCGTTGACATGGATGTTTTGACTTATTGTTAGAGATGGGATATTGAATAAATATTATAAGTTATGCAATATGCACATACTAACTGTATAATGTCTGCCTAATGTCATGTCGTACTAAATTATTTAATAGGTCTAATATAAAACCTAAAATAATAAGAAAACTATATTCGAGCGAAATCGTTTGTATGCAAGCATATTATTCATCCATGTATCTAGGTACATATTATTCTATTATTCTACATTAACTAATTGGACCCTGCTCTCCATTGTGTGTTAACCCGCAAATAACTTGTTCCGAGCAATTGAGTGTCCAAATTTGTTTATTTCTATTTGCTAGCAATGCATAGAATAACATTAAAGTATAAAAGATTCTAATTGCATTTAAAATTACACAGAAATATAAATGCAAAATAACACTTGGTCGATAATGCAATTCGTAAAACTAATTATAGGCTTCAAAAGTTTCAAAAAACTTTATTCCATTATTTATTAACAAAAATATTTTTTTTCTCAATAATACTACAGTCATAAGTCAAAATTCGATTTTTCATGGGTCAACATACCAATATGCAGAAGTGGATCCAATTACAATAATAAAAAGTTAATTGAAAGAGCCTTCCTGAGCTTGAAAGTTTAAAATCTCTGTAAAAGCATTTTCTCTAAGACAGTAACCATGGCAACAGGTGATACGCTCTTATGACTCATCCGTATGGGCGTCTTACAGCCACCCCTTAACCCTTCACCGTCGTCCACATTTATGGACGACTAAAGACACTGGCGAAAAAGGTAAGAAGGTAACAGGCAATTACCAAAAACTTCGGTTACTTCGATATTTCTACAGTGAAAGCATTAAATCACTATGTCTACTATGCCTTAGTTGCTATTACTGTATAGTAGTAATCCACTATAATCGAAATTCAGGTATTAAGTATTACAATAATTAATTTTGACTAATCGTAATCTACTAATAATAATTAAACTTGTTAATCTTTACATGATGTTTCCTCTACTGCAAAACATGGTAAATATAAGCGAATAAAAATATTTATCAATTTTATTGCCAATATGTAGCTTTAATATTTATTGCACTTCATGCCGAACTTTAAATTTGCATACTAATACCACTCATGCGTAAAACAGTAATTATTATTGCATATATTGTTACCGCCGCTGTATCACTAAAATTTTATCACACTATAAAATCGACGAACAGTATCTATTGAAGCAGAATTGAGCTGCTAATGCCATTGTTGATCTCCCAATTGCGGAACGATTGTCAAACTATACTACATTGTGGTAACTATGCAGAGATTCATATTAGTTTATTCGATAAACATAAAATCCCATAACTTTTCATGAGCTGATAAAATTAAATTTTCTTTACATAGACGACCACTTAAAATGAATGTGGCTTCATTTAATGCCTATTAAAAGTTAAGTTTATTAAGATGATAATGGCACATTACAGAAGGACCTCAATGTTCGCAAATGAAACAAACTCTTCTGACCACTTAAAAGTCAGAAGCATGGTTTTTCTAACGTATTTACAAAAAATTAATCAAATCTAAAACATTGTTTGTTATTCATAGAAATCTATGTGTCATCTTCAACTTATTATTGAAAAAAAGGGGGAAAATAATAATAATTAAGTCGTAATTTAGTTCTTAAAGCGAAACATATAAAGAGAGCAATAGCTCTACCTAAGCTGATCACTTAGATTATCTTTCACTAGCACCTACTAAATTTCACGTATAAACATCAAAATAGGTAACAACTATTTATTAATTTATTGGAACAAATTATCAAAGTAAAGTTCATGTATGTAATTAAATACTAAACTGATCAGGAATTGGGATCTGATCAGTAACTGTATCCTTGACGGTATTAAAAGTACATGTATTAAACATGATTATTTATGGAACAGAGAATAAACAAAGGGGACAGTAATACAAAATGAAAGATGAAAAGAATGGGACATGGAAGAATTAAATTTGAAAATTTTGTGACTTTCTGCACCAATCAAGTTTCAACTTAACTCTAACATTAATCTACTTGCACATCCAATAGCCTTAAACCTTATAACACTATTTACATAATGATGTAATACGCCTCCCAATAATTCTTTCACTATACCATAAACAAAATTTTTCCTTTACTTCCCAGCAGTATAGATTGATATGCCTTTAAACTTAAATAAAATTAGTTGTATGTAAAGTATTATAAAATCTTTCATTTAAATTCAACGTACATCCAGTGGCATTAAACATGGAAAACAATATGGCTTGAATGTCCTCCACAAATTCGTTTGGTGGCGTCCTGGAAAAGACTCAACTTTTTATAAAGCTCTCGCATAATCAAGGTTCTAGTTCACCAATCTCACTGATAACACGAGTAACGTCGCTCTTCAGATCCTCAATTGTTCTTGGTTAATTGCCATAAGCCCGAGATTTAATGTAGTACCACAAAAAATACTCCAAGGGAGTTAAATCAGACGACCTCGGAGGCCAATTTATGTCATGTGAGTATGTCATAAAAAATTAAGTTCCTTCTGGAATGCTACCAAACGAAGCAGTGGAGGACATTTAGCTATATTATTTAGCATACTTAATGGCGCAGAACGTACTTTTTACGTAAGTTTAAATAAAGTATAATATACTTTAAGTATACTATAAAGTATACTTTACATACACCATAATTTATTGACGTTCGCAAAACTATCACTCGGAATGAAAGACTTTTTGCTACTTTCAAATAAACTGCAACCTGTTGTCGATCCCCTACACCAGAGGAATGCCGAATGCAACGCTTCAGCATCACGCAAAATTTTTGCAACGATAAAAGCTCCCGAACTGAATCGAGCAGTTCTCCATTATTCGCTGGAAACTGCGATTCAGTTGAAATATTTCGATGGCAGTGAACGAGGAGAGGATTCTCGTAAAAGAGTTTCGCGATCCAACCTATTACCTGATCGTCCTGCTCCAACAATGACCTAGTACCGGAACATCGGTTGGCCGCGACAAGGCGGAGTTATTGAAATATGTGAATAGCTACGTTGATGATCCTCGGCGCGCGCTGACGGCATATTGCTGGAATGTAGGTGGCAATTGCAGATCTCTAAACCAATGTTCCGTGTCAATTTACTGGTAGTTACGTCGATATATCCTGTCTGACAGATGACGCGCGGATAGAGCGCTTCTACGCTGATTGATACTGGCCACTATTTGCTCTGCGAGCGGTACTCAATTACAACCAGCTACTTGTCCTATCGATCCAAGTAATGCTGCACCGTGCATGTCCACAGGATCGCGAGGACAATGCAATTGTCCATATATTTGCCACGCACGGGAACGTGATCAGGCTCTTTCCCGTCGTTCGAGATTGTTTGCCGTCGCCTGGGATCCAATTTCGTCCGAGTGCGTTCGGAGATTTCGCCAGGCACGCTGAGAGTCAGCGTCTGTTCAATGAAACTGACGGATCTCATCGTGAAACGATCTTACTTCTTTCGAAATTCAATGGAACCACTGTTCGACTTTCCGTGGCGGAAAATCTGGTTTTCGAGATTCGACAGCACAGCTAGTTTCTGAACGATCCTGTTTTCATTGTTCTTTAAGTACTCATCCATGCGTGAAGGACCCGTTCTTTCAAAACTGGGATTTTAAAAAAGTTTCAAATCGATTCATTGTTATTTTTTAAATTAGATTAAAATGTTTATTTTCCTTGACTTATGTCTTGGTTTAGATGAATAGATATTTTCTTACCGTGTTAGGACTCTTTGAGGCGTCCAAAAATTACTTATATTTTAAAACAACAGCAGAAGAAAGTAAACATTTGTTTAATATAAGTCTTTGTGGCTTATTTTAAAATTGTATGAACTATAACAAACCAGTGTTCGTTATGTCTTAAATGTTATTTATTTGGGTTTCTAACGATATCGCTTTGAAATGCTTTTCTTTAAGACAGCCTGACAGTGAACACGATTCTTATCAAACGAGATTATCTGGGAGAAAAATTCAATACTTCCTTGAAAGTAGAGTATATTCTCTAGGTATTGACGATTGAACATTTCCATCTTCGTGAAAATTATCAAAATAACAGCTATTTCTATTTGATTTGTCGAACTCGCACAAAAAATTTGTATATTTTTTGTTTATACTTTTCGAACTTATTGAAAATTTAAAAAAAATTCGTTTATCATTGCCTAGGGTATAAGCTTTAGTTTCAAGCATTTTTTGAATTTTTGTTCCAGGTAATCCCTTTTGGCAGGAGTCCTGCACACTGTTAGACCATTTAAAAAAAATTATTCAGAACGATGTCATCAAAAACCTAATTAAATAGCACTTAAAACAAATTTAACACAGTCCTTTTATGGTTCATACAATTCTAAAATAAGCCATGAAAACTTATATCAATTCATTTAAGAAGAAATTCCAAAATTCGAGACATGTGTAAGGTAATTGCAAAAAATGCTGATTAGTATAAATGTACGAAAGCATAAAGAATTCTTAGAAAGAATTAAATAAGTATTTTGTTCTTCAATTTTGCGTTTTTTTAGTAGTCTGTTATTTGTTTGTCATTTTAATGGTTCCGTAAGAATACATAGAATGTTCAATAAATGGATTTGCATAATTGCGCGAGTGCACTGCAATTAACAATTACATTTACTGAGATAAAAGATTCCGTTGCAGTATGCAAAAAGTGCTGATATTTGAGATATACATAGCTTGATACTTACATTCAGTCACTGAATGGAAAGAAAAATCGGCTTATACAAAGAGAATTTAACGATTCCATTTGAAGAGAAAATATAAATGCATTCTACAGTTACTTCGTACTTTTATCGAGAGCGGGGTTAATTGAAAGATAAAGTTCGTTAAACCATAAAAACGATTTCTTTATTATTTTTCTTTCTGCCGTCGTTTCAAGAATATTGTCAGATTGTTCCAATTTAAAAAATCATTGCGTGTATGTATAAAATACATATATTTTAGGAAAAACGTAAACAACTTAAAATTAATTACATCAAAATTTGATTCTAAATCATGTTAATCATTTCAAATCACTAATTTTGGTTCTACGTAGTTTTGAAGTATCGATTACATAAACAGTTTATAGACACTATAATTATACCAAATATATTCTAGTTGAGTATTTCTTATAATGTTCTTTACACAACAAGATCAAATAATTGTCATAGTGGTGTATTATGAAGATAACACATATTTCACAAGAGATACATTGAAAAAATGCATATATTTTACTACTGCTTTGTCAAAAAATGTGAAACTTTCTAATATCAAAGAAATATTTATTTAGCTGTAGAAGCAAATGCTCAAGTACGTATTCATAAAAAGACTGTCTAGCGAAGGTTTATTATTTACGAATACTTCTCTCAAGAACTAGTACAAAGCAGCACTTCTTATGGAATACTCAAGATTTCCTAATAAGACGTAACGAAAGGTAATAAAAGCACAGATCCAGTTAATTAATTTGGGATGAAATTCCTCAAGCATGAGAAATGGAATAAAAGCATCCCTATATTGCTACCTTTTTGTGTTTGTACTAAATTACTTTTAATTGTATAATGGGGTTTTCGGGTAATAAATTTCATCTGTGAAGCCGAAATATTTTCAGCACAGAAGTTTCAAGTGCCTTGTTATCGCACTGTATGTGTTTTATCTCTCAATTTACTCATAGATTGCGGAGTATATTTAAAGTTTCAACACACTGTAATATAATACAACAAAAGGAGTAAATGAATATGGATTCATAAAAGATTATTAAACTCCTTTTTTCTAGAGAATGTACAAATTAAGGTTTCGTAATTTCTTTAAATTTCAGTTTATAAAAAATTTGAGTACTAACTCGTCAACTTTAAATGTCATTACTGATGAATTCATATATTTTAGGATTACATACGTCTTATTCGAAATATTGTGTAATTTTAAAAAACGAGTATACAAATATTTTGTAATTGATTTCCACAAGGATGTACTCTGTATCACAGAAACAAATCAACCATTGCAAAGTATGAATCAAAGCTGCAAAGAAACAATGCGCAGATTCACTATAATTAATAATTGCCATGGTGGGAAATGAATTAATTCCTGCCTCGCATTACTGGTAATTTATGGTTAAGATCGTATATATCATTGCCAGTTAAGATTACTAATGCCTGCAGTAACCAAAACACGAAAATGCACACGTAAAATGAATTATACTCTTATTGGGTTTACCAAACAGTTGTAAATTGAATATTATTAATTATTGCGTTACTTTTTTTGATTGATACACCGTATAATAAATTCTGAAAGGAAAAATAAATTTACATCTAAAATCATACATGATTTTGTTTTCACGTAAAACATGCAATGATTCTTTTTAATTGTTTGATGTAAAAGTATATAACGAATAAAGTAAAATGAAATCAGTAAAATGAAAAAAGTTATTTCTACTAATTCGAATTCAAACCTCGTATTATTGAAAAAAATCATTGATTTACTCCATGAAATGTAGCAAAAATTTCTCATACACAATCAAACATTTTACATATTACTGACATGTTGTATAATTACTTAACTTTCACAATTTAATCTATTGAAGTTCCAATACATGATACGGTAAATAGTAATGAATTTTATAAGTTGTACGCAGTGAGTGTGAACGAACAAGTTCTGCTACATCAGGAATGGTAATTTTATTTTTATAACAGGTGCTGCGATAATTAAATACCTCGAGTACCATGCATATGGAGTGCTTCACAGAATTGGGGCGAGTTGTACTCTTATTTCGCTACACATAATGAAAAGTAATGAAGGAAAAAAGTTTAATCGCATAACAAGATCCACGGACCTAAAATTTTATTTTAAATAAGTGTTAACGTTACATTACACATGTGCATCTTCAACTTGAAAGTAAAACTTTGGAACTGAGTTTAGGGCTTCATTTTAGAGTTGTTAATTATTCCAAAGAAACGTCCAAAATTCGCGTGAAATGCATAAAATGACTTATTCTACTTTCTGCATGCAGTCGCCAGGTTTGACCTGGCGATGTCAGTAGAATAAGTCTTCAGTCAGACACATCACACGTGTATCTTAAATTTTTCCTGAATAATAATTCAAAGTGGAAGCCTCAAAACGCAATTTTGTTTGTCTTTATTTTCATCAAATTTATCATTAAAATGTCTGACTTGTCAAATGTTCTGTACATCTAATTTTAAGGAAAATTCCTAATATTTAAAAGAATCAGCCGATCAGCTATTTCCTTTTTCAATTATGTCTTATGAGTTAACAGATTTTAATATTACTTGTGTTAGTCCTACATATTTTATATTAGCGAATTAGGAACATATAAATACTTTTATTTAATATAAAATACGAAGGCTTCTTCTTTGGAAAAACTTAAAAACTGATGAGTCACTTTCTGGAGAACTTCTGAACTCAGACTTTAAGAAAAGTTAGCAGAAAGAGGTGTTTTATCCATTGGAAACAACATAAGAGGGATGTCGTCATTCAATCTGAAGCACTCGTTCCCATTATAATTCTTAATGCTTCCATTTTACAGACTTATTTCTACATCTTCAGCAAAGTTTATCCATGTCCGTAAGTATACCAAAGATTGTTTTGCTTTGTTGCTGATCTTTATAAAGTAGTATTCTATAAAGTAGACTTGTTAATCTTACGTTTATAGCGTTCTAAAAACTTTTCATTGACATTGTAGCTACCATTCAAGAGCAAAAAATCGTAAGACCTTCTTTGAAATAAAACGAGGAGATTTTAAAACCAATTTTTCAAAAGATTCTTTTTAAAACAGTCAGCTTTTTATTGTCGAGGTTGTCGAGTTAAATGGACTCACAGTCGATTTTTTGTGACTTACAGAATTTAAGTAGCAGAAGATGCCTATTAAAGCTTGTAAAATGACTTTCCAACGATTTTATTTAATAAAATAGAGCCAAGGTATTGTCTGAGCTAATATACTCGTATTTGAAGTACCTACATATTATTACAAAAGCATAAAATTAATTCTTCTTTAAACGAAAGTGAAAGAAATGAAGTGAAACCTTTTTTAAGATTTAAGAACAAACTTGTCCTGTAAATCGAATTTAATTTTCTGAAAAGAATCAGTTCGTCTCATATTGTTATTATTACTACCGCATCATCCTTCACATATTTTACACAATTAACGCTGAAAACATAGCTTAAACGTTTCACCGCCTGCCATAAAATGTTACTACGAACTGTTTCACACTTCCTGAATTAAGGCGCAACGAATTCCACCAAAGGCACGGAATTATATGTAGTTATAATCTTGGACACACAAAACAGTGAGTATGCGTTTCCTGGGAAATATCTGGCACGAAGGAAAGAAGTTTGAATTATAAAGAAGACAAAGTTTAACGTAAAGTGAAAGGCCTCTGCTAGTTTTGATAAAGGAAGAGCTCACATAATTAAAACTTCGCCCTCTGAAGCTCGCAATTTTTAAGTAAAAATTATGGTTTAAATTTTATCTGTCCGGATTCTTAATTAAAAGTTGAAACTCGGTCCCTTTTTTTCGTTTTATTAGGTCAGCCTCGTTAAATTACGAGTGCTTGCTGCAATTTCGTTTTTTCCTTAGCAGTTCGAAAGTATGTGATAACTTTCAAAGTACTCGGGCACGTGCCAAGACGCTTCACACTTTGCGCAGACATAGCAGAGATGCTTGTACGCGGTAGGTAACCACCGCGACATTAATCGACAAGAGGTTAGAGGTTAGCCCTTAAAGCCCCTTGCTTATGAGAGATGACATGCTTCAAATTATTATACAACCGACCGAAATCAAATTTTCTTTGCATCACACCTCAGGACGTTGACATAAATATATCATAATTTTGGGAACTGAAAAATTTCCTGTACTCATTCCCAAAGTACTACCGAATACAAATATTTAACATATAAAAATTTTTACGAATGGGTCAGACTTGTTACTAATGTTATTTTAACTCATTACCAAATACGTAATAAAAATTATATAGAGATACAGATTTATAAATTTGAGTTAAAATGAAGCATTCAAGAGTGCAAACAGAATTGAAGTATATAATTTAAATTTCCAGAAAACAATTATCTTATGAAATTATAGTATTATATTAACTCTCTAGTGTACTAATTTAGATTGAATGAAAGACTTAAATAGTACTTCTGTACGTAAAAAAATAAGTAACTCTGTTATTAAAAAATATTGAAACATGAACGATTATGCCACCAAGGACCTAGTGATCAGAACTGAATTCCTGATCAGTTTAGCATTTAAATACATAATATATGAAATTTATTTTGATAAAAGTTTGTTCGAAAAAATTGGTAAGTAATTGTTACCTATTTTGATATTTATACGTGAAATTTCATAACTGGTAGTGAAACATAATTTAAGTGTTCAGCTATTGCTCTCTTTATATGTCTTGCTCTAAAAACTAAATTATGATTCAATTATTTTTATTTTCGCAGATGTTTCAATAACAAATTGAAGATGACATAGATATACAAGAATACCAAAAAATATTTTTGGATTTAGTTAATTCTTTCGTAAATACGTTAAAAAAAATATGCTTCTTGCTCTTAAATGATCAGAAACTGGGTCCTTGACAGTACCTCATTTAAAAATATTAGTGCATTACTCAGAGGAATCAATTTTTCTAAATACTGAACGACAGGATTAAGTTGCATAATTACATAATTAGGTTTCTGTTACAATATTCTTGTCACGAACAGATGGTTTCGTATTATTCTACAAATAAGCACAATGTAAAATTGAGCGCATAAAGTGCGCTCTGTGACTTTTTACGCGCTCGTGCTTAAAAACAAGGACCACGTACAGCGAGACCCCTCGCGTATATTTCATTTGTTTTTTTTATTTTTTTCTTTTTTTTTCATGGAGTATCGCCTTCTTTCCGGTTGTAGCGCAAATTACAGGGCATCCCGTATTTACCTTTTTTGGAGCAGGGTGCATGCTGTGTAATTTGAGTGCGAGTTTGTTGTTCCACGATTTCCGCTTGCATTCTCGCGCGAATATATTACACGGGTGAATAAACGGAAAGCAGTGGGCCGTGAGCTCCACCATTTTGCATCTCCGAGTGATATCGCGCGATGAATATAACATCGAATCGCGTCGATTGGCTGCATATTTTAAAAGTCGCCGAAAATTATTCGTTTGAGCAATAGGATATTTCCATGTGATCATTTTGATCGAGAGATAACACTTTTACGAGGACCATAAACGAGGATATTGTTAATGGGAACTGTTATTCTAAATCTTATATCTATAGCTAATGCATGGATATTCAACATGCTGTTAGTTGCCCCAGCACAATCGTTTTCGAAAGTTGATTGCACATGGTTTCATTATTCAAGACCATTTTGTCATTTTTTTTCCTCTGGAGATGACAAAACTTTTCGATTTAAAAAATACGTCGAAAATATAGAACGAAATTTCATGATTCATACTTAGTTTTCAGTAAAATTGAATCTGGATTAGGATCCAGGATAAATTTATAGAAGTACGGTTTTGGGTCTCTCAAGGGTACAGGAAGTAAGTGGAATAATCAGTCTGACTACATATTGATCTTTTCTACTATCCTCTTAAAACATTATTCTCCCCTTTCCTTTTATCTTTAAAATTTCTATTAATCCCAATAAAGAGAATAATAATTTATTTGTAAATTGGAGTAACAGGTAATAAAAAAAAGCTGCTAACTGTGAAACAGTCAAATATTGAACAATCAATCATACTGTTCCACATCACGCGAATTATTTTCCAATATTATAAAAATTGGTTTGCCAAATATCTCCAGAAAATACAAATTTCCTCGATTTGTAAATTCTGAAATATAAAACCTCATCTCCGCTTACAACACATTTTTAAGACGCCATTTTGAACTTTCATAGATCCTCAGATTCCAGAAAAGCCACGTACATCTTTTCACCCTCAAACAAAACGTGTGCTTCTGTTCAGTTGCTGATCGAAGACATTCCGTTCAGCGCCACTCAATTTTAATAGGAAGGAGGCGTCGATCAATTCTCAGGAATAATGAAAAGCATCGGTCGCGGTGAGTACACGGACGAGAGAAGAGTCTTTCTTTACCACTACATGTAACATCGAACCTCTTAATCCCAAGCTTATCACCCAGTGGACTTAATTAGATCGTGCCGTATTTCGTTTGCGCTTGGCTTAGCTGAAAACGAAGTCGTTCTGACATGTAGATCGACAGAGACGTCTGCGAGAATGCTCCTGGTTACCATCAACAAGGCAAACACAATTTACATAAAATTATGAAAATGACTCGAATGAATTCAGGTACGATGACGGGGGAAATTAAATGAATTTTAAATAGAATTTGCTGTTTGATCGATTCTTAAAATCTGAATGTTGATTTTATTAATGATATTCTTAATTAACAGGAAGTATGACTTTAGTTTGAAAATACTAGTAATTATTTAATTATGATTTCTATGAAGTTCTACCTAGTATTTCATTTAAATTTTCTAGCTTAATTTTGTTTGAAATAATAATAGAGAATACGTTCTTGTAAGATCAGCTTTTTGCTGAAATTAATTTTACAATGAATTTGAGAGAAGAAAATTAATTAATGTTTTAACAAATTGGAAGCGAGTTAATTATTATCAATCAATTATGTTACAACTACAACTGCTATAGCGATTATTTGTTTTGTATGATCT
The DNA here is from genome assembly GCF_051401765.1 of Calliopsis andreniformis. Classification (NCBI taxonomy): domain Eukaryota; kingdom Metazoa; phylum Arthropoda; class Insecta; order Hymenoptera; family Andrenidae; genus Calliopsis; species Calliopsis andreniformis. The sequence goes on along the minus strand of NC_135073.1, from coordinate 7,743,602 downwards.
CTTCCTTTAAGAATATTGTACTTACTCTGATACAATAGAAATTAGAATATTTTAAATATAATTGCCTCTATTATCGAAGCATCTTCGTCATATACGCACGTTCTCATTAATTTATACTCAATTCCTAATGAAATATTTATAAAACTGTCTCAATAAACTGTATAACTGTAACAACAACGCTTCATACTACGCGAGTCAAAAATAACTAAAAAACGTGCAAAAGTATTTGAAAATATCAAGTTTTACAACACCTATCCACATGTATCAATCGCGAGAATACGCGCTCCCAGCAAATTAATATCAGCGTTGAAAATATCAACTGGAATTTCAATTGAAAAATTGGCAAACCAGAAAAACTTGTATGTTAACGGATTTAGTAACTGTAATCGATTTTATAATCCTATACCTAAAAGCATGGAAGCGTTCCCAATAATAAAATATGATATAACGTTACAGTGTTTTCTATAAATATTTTGGTTTTAAAGCTTGCAAGATTTATCCTCCGTCAAATGCATTGTAGAAACGAGTTATGCCACGGCGTAACGTAGAACCGTACGGAGTCGTAAAAACTGTTCGACCGTCGAAGAATTTACGACTGCATCGCGGCCAATGCGTGCAAACTTACGCATTCAAGATCCAACCGTGGCAAGTGTCTTTTTCGCGAAGTCAATATATTTTCATGGCAATTAATGGCGACACTATGAATTCCTTCTCAGCGTAAATCAGAACAATGAGACTCGCTGGTTCTACTTATGGCAAGGGATTAACATTCTGCTTTAATTCTGTAATTTAAATTCTGGAGGATTTGAAAATTTATAACCGCGCTCTCGTTCTTTCCTGTCATGCCACGATAAAATAAAAACACGCGGAGGGATCTTTTTAGGAGAACAAAATTCCGAATAACGTTCCAGCAAGATCGATATAGAAATTACAATACTTTGTGGTCTAAATTTGGAACCGATAATAATGTGAAATTGGGTATATTAAGCAGCAATCGTTAGCACCTTTTAAGCTGGTAAATCTAAAACCCAGAATATAATCTTGTATTTTATATTTCAAAAAGAAATTATTATATCACTAATAGCCATCAATTTCTCACAACCGAATTGGCAAATCTCAGATTATTTGCGAAGTTATTTCGGTACATAATTATTTGAATAGAAAATGAAACAAAAACGTGATTAATTATTATTCAATGAAATGAAACAACTCACAGCAAAATCGTTTGCTTATTTGAATAAATTAACGTGTGTACAGTTATTCAAAAGTGGCGATTTACTTTATGAACCAGCTGTTCGTAATTATATTAAAGTAGTACCCAGGAGTAATGTTAACCGTGTTCTCCATATTTAAAATATTCCAGCACAAGCGACAGCCTGTAGAATAAGCGTTTCTTGTACCTCCAACACATCTGTGTCTTGCCGAGAAAGGTATATTTTACTGCAGCAACGAGTAACGACCGTGTAATCTTCGAAAAGAACTCATTTCCACTGGTTCTTGCTCGTCATAACCGCGCGTACGTGCTAGAGGCAGCCAAATCAAAGAGAGCTTTATATCGATAAAGCAACGAAATAAAATCCGCTCCGCGGGATGAGAAGAGAAGGACAGTGGGCTAGCTAGAACAGTCTCTCTTCCGTTTGACGTGATTTGTTCCCAATGTGTATTTCGCCGCGATAGAAACAGACTCGATAAACTATATCCGGTAAAATGAAATCCGTTCTCAATGCGCGATTCGGATCCACTCGAGATCTACAGCGTCTAGTAACGAAAAGGGGATTTTTGCAAGCGTTGTGGAAACCACTGTTTCGATGGCTTTTGTGTATTTGACTGTTGCCGAACTATATCCTTGCCGATACACTGAATACGATAGAAACTTTTTCTAGCGGTATCACGTACAAAATTGCTTACTCCCAGGGCGACTTAGTGTTTCTCGATTATTGATATTTCATTCTTTTCGCAAAGAAAAATGTTTGCAGGAGTGACTTCCTAGGGAAATACCTACTTATGTACTGCTTTTTATTCAGTAGAGCATTTGCTGTGTTTTATTTCGAAATAAGTTTTTCCTTGGGTCCCTGAAGTCCTTTTCCACCATTGAAGGATTCAGGTCCTTAAAGTATTAAACAGTATTGCCATATGGCGGGATAAAATGTCTTCCAGTGACGTCATAGAGTAGAAGAGGAAGTGTACCGCATGCCATGCAGTCAAATACTGTGTAGAAGCCTCTACTCTATGACGTCTCTGGAAGACATTTTGTCCCAACAAATAGTAATCTTGGTGCTAAAAACATAACTCCCACTAAACAAATTCTCCACCAAAAATTAAATGTATAAGAATGATTGTTAACAGGCCTCCATTTAACTAAAACTTGACACTTCCAATAAAACCACAAATAAAACTCTGAATTTATTTCTACGAAAATCACATAAGTATCACTAACAAATATTTGCACTCCAAAATTTCAATATTACCTTGCTACATATTCAAAGTAATATCGGATTTTTCACTCCCAGAAAAATCAGGCTAGAAAATGATCATTATCACCTATGTCCACATCACGACTCGACCATTTCTCCTTCGCAAATTAAAGCCAATAAGATAAGACCCTTTGCTTTTCTCCTTCTATTTCTCCTTCTCCACCGGAAGTTTGTTGACCTTGCCAGATTCTATTTTCAGTCTTTTCATTTCCTGAACAAACGATCCGCACTTGGTCCTCATATTTATCAGGACCATTCCGTGTAAACTGAAATTTTTCGACGGTAGCTACCTATTGTAAACTTCAGCAGGGAGAAAAGGTCTGGCTTTTCGTGCGTGATACAGTGCTTAGGCGCTGTCCGAAGGAATAAAAGTAAATAACGGCGAGGAAATTCGTTTCGTTTCTGAATCAATATTCATACGTCTTCGAAAAGACGTGGAGATTTGCTTTAAGTGAAAATTGTCAGGGTGGGATCACTGGGCCAACGGATATTCTCAGTACAATGCCTCTGTTAGGGTCGTATTTCTTAGTGGGGACTTGGGATGCTTACCGAAACGATCGTTCGCAATTTGAATTTCTTTTTTGTCTTTCGTTTAGAACCGTCCTGGGAAAGGTAAGATTTATACCGAAACGCTGTGAGCCGAAAGAAAACTTTATGGCAAATTGCAAATAAAGTTTTATTTTCCAGAAACGAAAATTCTGTAATGTAATAGGCACTTCAGGAGTAATTTCAGCGAAATGCCTTTGTTTGTGATGAAATACTTCATTGTAAAAGATTCAATAAAATTAGCTTATTGATAAATGAACGTTTATTACAAATAGTTCAATGGTAAATATTTTAAGCTGTAAATTGCATAAATATCTCGAACAGATGTAACTTGCTACTGAAAGAAAATATTATGGTGTTTCATACTGTAATTCAGCTCTATATTTTATGTTAGAGCTAGGCATATTTAAACAAAACTATTCTCAGTCAATTATGCACATAATGAATTCAACCTGAAAGTAGTTTTTAAATAGTTGTACGTCAATTTATAAAATAATGTAGATTAATGTCAATTAATTGACACTTTGCCCTATTTTATCTTTGAACAAATGACCTCTGAAATATTTGTTTATAATATTGAACTTCATATTTTACTATTCATATTATATCACAATATTCTCTTAATTTAAATCAATCATTTCGACACTACTTTTTTAAATTGTATGTGTTACCATTATTTATTTTCATTTTATTTAGCATACCTCTGAAATGCATAATCGTAACCCACCCAGATAATCTAATAAAAAATTCAAACTACTACCTAATGATTTAATATACCCTATTTATTTGCTAATGATCATTAAAGATTATAAATTTCACTAACCTTTGCTGGACGACACTTCAAAGGAATGCGGCATGTTACAAATGTGAAGTTACAACCTGAATTGTAGCTATTATTGTTGCGCGGTTCACTGAAGTTACAAATGTCACTAAAAAATACACAATCTCTAGTATACTTGTAGACAAAACACACGCGTATCTTAATATAACTCTACCATTTTGTACGATTTGTTCACGTAACCGAGCCGCGATGTTATCAATACGGAAGGCGGAACACGACTGAGCATTTGCTTTGTACCGAGACCTAGGATCACTTTGTTTCATATACCAAGGTTAAGTCAGAATCGACGAAAATAATTTTTTTGTTTGGTTACAAAACAGTGCCAGAGACGTGAACTCAATGTGTACAGTCTAACAGTGTGTTTTGAAATTTTATGTTCTTTGAAGAACTCGAACAAACTTTGTACAGTGAAAAAATTAAATTCCATTTTAAATGAATACATCAATTAACAGACAACACATTAAAATCATTATGAAAAATAATAAGATGTGTGAAATGCTTAGGTAGGATATAAATGTGGAATATTCGACAATTTTTTATCAAATGAAAGACTTATCAAACTTGTCAGGTATTTTATGAAATATTAATTATTTAAACATTGTACCTCAATACTTCTTTATATAAAATATCGCGAGGAATCTGTACGGGTAGAGAAATGTGCGATTCTGCTAAACAGATAATTATTTCCATTATCTTTACTCGCTTAGGAAAAAGTGGAATCATAGAAAAATGGTTATTATCGCACCATTCAACTTTCTTCTTTACAGTTATCTTCTATCTCCTATCAAATTCGAGATTTAACCTGTCTCAATTGTGTGACTGTCTCTGCATAAAGGATTCTACTACAAATTGATTTACTTATAATACTAAATTCAAAATTCAAAATTCATAGTAAATAATCCTAATATTACTATTTTGTACATATTCCTAACATAATCAATTAACTCATGAACATTGAAATTAACAGAAAAGTAAATAAGTAATTAGAATCTTTATCATATCAGGATGTCCTCCCGTTATAAAGCTTCTTCCCATAGCTTATAATGAGGAACAAATATCTCAAATCAGTGCATATGTCACAAATACATACGCACTCAAAGAAAACCGTTTGAAACTAAAAATGTTACCCTAAATAATTCTCAGAGATACTAAACGAACGTACAATTAATAGCTACATGCTATAGACAACGGTGTTACCATTTATTTTGATGGTAAAAAAAAATAATCAGGAAAATCCTTTCAGACACTTCACTGTTTCCATTTAATGCACCTTCTATTTCTGAACATCTCCCATCAGGCGACGGCTAAAATTTAATGAACGCAATACAGAGTTGCCCATCGATCAGAAAGGTTTTTGAACCTTTTGAATGGAGCTACCTGGAAAGACACTTGATAACGAATCGATCGACCTATCGCTTTACCACCGATGATTTTATTCATGCCTAACAGCCGAGTTGACCGGTTAAGTGGTATTCGAGGACACGGTCCGCGGATGAACGCCCTCCAAAGGGACGAATAACCGAAGAAAGACGGAAAGGATGGGAAGAGGAAACGGCGGTGGATCGCTGACTGGTTGAAAAATTAATGGGTCGAGTGTCGAGGTAAGTTGGCGAGGCGGAACGAGAAATGGGGAAAGAGGAGAATGCCGATCGGTTGGGCTCGGGATGTCGTTATTGAATGGCGTTCGTTTAAATAAATTTCCCTGGCGGGCGAACTGGCCGAACCGTTTCGTTATTTTTCACCCAACTGTCGTAAAATGCTGTCTCCCACCACAATCGGATATCGCCGGCTAAACTACTATTTATCTCTCAACTTCCTCCTCGTAGTTTCTCTATGTCACCCTGACGCGCGAGATTCGACGATCGATGCACGAGTACTGACAAAATAAATCGACTGCCCCGGATCTTCGAACGAAATTTCGGCGGATTGAAGAGATATTTCGCTGTGCGTAATCCGCTACTCGAATGGCTTCATAAGCGCTGGCAGAGTATTTCATATCAAAGTAAAATCATCGTTCATGGAAATAGATCTCGTTCATAATACTTAGCTGTAGAATTTAATATAATTAACAGTACAGCTGTTTTATATACTGTAACGAATTTCATTGTAGTGAAAGAGATTACATTGTGATGTATTTTATGTAATTTTTTATACATAATATGTTATTATCATTGTTAAGTATTTTTTCATGTAAAGTAGTGTGAATTGCTCCGAATATTTTATGTTGCGAATTTTTGTTTTTATTTCTGTCACGGTAGAACTGCCTTTTCTTGACAGGAGAAGCCACTCATATTCCAGTACGCGTTTAAACGCATTGTGAATTCTTCTCCACGGTGTTTTGCATTTGTATTCTGCAAAGGACGTTGGGGAATTCTCGCCGTGGAGATATGTCAAAAATTTGTATATCCTTTTCAGCTAACCTTTTTCCAGCTCCAAATTCTTTGTTATGGGAACTTGAAATCGGTATGTTAGAATTTGGTATATGTGTGTATACATAGTATCAACTGCAGATATTTACATGCACTTTAAATTCGTAATGTTAAATATTTGTTGCGATATTATATCTTATTTATTAGGATTTTCAATCCATTAAATTTAATAAAATACTGTTTTCTTAACGAAGTGTTTTTAATTTTAACAGTTATCTAAATAATTCTTGCTTGTATATGCAGTAGTATAGTTCACAATATTATAATTTCTTTCATTCTGTTTATTTTCACATTGTTTGCAGTAATAAATATAACAAAAGTATGTGGCAAATGAATTAGTATCAAGTGACTCTTACAAAAATCTTATGAATAGAATTATTCGAGAACTAGATTACATTACTCAAACAATTTTCGAATATAATTCAGACGAAAAATGTACGCATAAATTGACTGTCTAAACAATCAATTAAAGTTTTGCAATTTAACAGGACACTGATTAATTAGCAGCAGTACCTATAACTTTAATACATAAGTATAAATAAATACACAACTACAGCACCAGATAAATATTGTCTTAAGATTGAAATTGAACTTTAAGAACACATCAAATCCAATTTCAACAACATCTTTATTTTCCATTGAAATATTTTTATATCTGCTCCTCCACAGTGGTAAGATCAAAACAAGTACCATCTGGCTCCAATAATAAACAACATAGACGAATCAGTGTTGGCAAAGTTGCTCAGAGACCTCTACTTTCTCCCCTTAGTTCCAACAACAGAACTCATTACGCGAGGACATATGCATGAACTACGTGGGTACATATTATGCGTACAGGATGACAGAACGTCTGTCGTGGATCCAGGTTTTGCCAGCGGCAAAATATGCGTCTATGGTGCAACATGTTCCCTGTTTACGTTCAGGATATACACACATGGACTCCTTTGTTAGCATTTTGCTTTGGGTTAACTCTTAATTTTAACGGATCAACATTCTAAGTTGATGACTCTGACACGCTAGCCAAATTAAGAGGCAGAGGAACACGCTACACTTGGTGCCTCTAACGCGGGAAACAAGAACTTCGTCGCCAGTGGAAAGTGGAAAGTGACTTTATAATGTCTGAAGAACTTGAAATAAATATAAATAAACGCAGTTATTCAAGAATGACAAATCGACTAAACAAGGGTTGGCAGGAAACAATTAAAGTAATATATTTGTATAATAGACATATATCTAGTAAGTATTAATAGTCTTACGATTGACTTCGTCGAAAGCAAATAGAGATAAATACTAATTTTTTGCATAAATATCCAAACAGCTGGCATTAGTGGTTTAATTTAATTACCTATTATATACTATTCCTTAGTTCACTAAAGCTACAAAATATGTCACTAATATGTAGATTCACGTCACGTCACAGACTTTACTGTACTGGTAAACAAATCATGTGTATCATAATATATCTACAACATGGTAATATCATAGACTATAATTTGTGAACCTAACATGACTACGATATTATCAGCAAGGAGCACAGCCAATGACTGAGTATATTTGTTTTGCACTGAGACCTAGGTTCACTTTACATCGCGTACCAAGGTTAAGACAAAATCGCCGGAAATATTTTTCTGTTTGATTACGCTGGAGGAAACGTAAACGTAGTTTGTACAGCCTAGCGGCACGTGTTTGAATTTCTGCAGTGTGAACTCAGCAGCAGAAAAAGACATGTACTGTCTGAATTTTTTCAAAAGGATTATGTTATAATATTGTCCAAACAGCTACGTGGATTTGCTTATCAATTACAAATTTACATATAATTCTTTCAAAAAACAATTAACAGCTATTCAAAACACTTTGTATCATTTCCAACACGTAGTTTATTATTTTCATTTATAAAAATAACGATGCAACGAGTTAAAAAAATTAAAAATACTACCTGCATTCCTCTACAATTTATTTAACAGTATCAAGTCAGAAAAAATGGTAAAGATTCTATATGAAATATTTTTGCTTTAATGTGCAATAGAAAAAATCTTCCAAATAGAAGCTGAAATTTAAAATTAAATTTTATATGTAAAATCAGTAATTCTATTCAGTACTCGAAAAACGACCATCGTGTGATACTTTATACTTTCAAAACCTGATTTCGTAGTTTAATTTTCAGAAATGCAAGTTCCAGCTGGTTTTTGAACTCCACTTTATAACCAGGAGGAAAGTTTATTTTTTTAAACAGTAAAAACAGTAAAACAGTTGAAGGAAGCGGGCTATGGATGATGATACATCACTTTTGGATTAATTTAATGGAAAATTGAGAGAATATTCCAAAGGGAAATACTCATGAAACGATGATACGATAGAACGTTTGAAAGATTGTTCGAACACCCAACCGTCGCGTGAAAGAGTCGATGCTATTAAAGTCTCCCAAAGGCATTAAAGTTTTTTTGTCCAGATAGGGTATCGATTAATTTTAATGCAACTGTTTCCAATAGCGGCAGAGAAGGAACCTGGCAAGAATGCGCACAACTGTTTGTTAGTGAAGTTAATAAAAATGCACAGGATGCAGTTAATGTGGACGTATCTCTTTAAATTAATGGCTATCGAAATACAAAAACAATAGGAATATATTGTAACAAGTATTCGAATAGGCGTAATAATAGCGAGAGATAATTATAGAGTTAATGTACACGCGAAATTAATTCATTTCATGAAATAAAAAATGAAAAGCGACATAAAAATTCTACAAAACTTCAGCAAAATATTTTGATTTTTAAATAATAGTAACCATATCAGTGTGCGAGACTTGATTTATAGCAATTAAAAAATGGTGAATGAAAATAACGAGTTACTGTTCTATCTTAATAAATCACGTTAATGTAAAAATATTGAAAAAGCAATTAAATGTCAAATGTTTCGTAAAAGTCATAATATAATTTCATAGGTTAGCGATCAAAGAGGAACGAAAAAACACGTTAACCATGATGGATAGTGTTTGCAACTTCACAAAGAAGTTTAAAAACTTTTAGTCGTTCAAACGCATTCTATGTGACGCAGAAGGGAAGTTGTTATAAGGGTGCACCGATGCACAGAACTTGTCAGATCTTGCCCAGCGGGTTCTCAGAGATGCATAGAATTCTTTAATGAAAATGTGGAAACGTTCCTATGCATATAAGAGTGTTCATGACAAAACTAGTTACGTGTCATCCGCAGACGCTTTCGTATAGCTTTGTTGGTCCTTTATGAAGCTTTTGTTGAACAATTGAATCAACACAGCCGAACGAAAATGCTGCCGTCCGTTATTTAGGACAGAAGGACACAACCAACCCTCTACGAGATCACGCGACTGATAATTTCATTTTTCACCATCGCTGTTGCTTTGAACTTCGTGAAATCCGCATGAAATCTCTTCTACCTAATGAAAAGCGTACATATTGACTTCTATAAACCGCAGTAATCCTTTGACGTAAAAGTATTTAAAAAAGGATTTTGCCTATGTGTTTCTGATAAACATAGGTATATCGGAAGGATATAATGAATACTGATAGTATTGGTGATAAAATATTGTACCTGAATCAAATCTCACGTCAATATTTCATATTTTATGTCACTAATTCCTGCGAAAACTAATACATTTTCAGGGGACGAGATTACTACTACTTCAATAATTTTCTAGATATTTCACTCCCCTATTATCTCCATTGCCTCTTTTTATTAGAAAAAAGGTCACAAAAAGGAAGACTTACATTAAATTTTCATCAAAGCTTGCCTTAAGATCATTTATATTCGATGCCTTGAAATTCATAGCATAAAAGTATTATAAAAATTAGACCCAACTGTCTTCTTACTGATATTAAAAAATGTCCATTACATACTGCTACTAAATGTCTACTACCTTTTACCTTAACTGTAAAATTACGGATAGATGTACACCTATATTTATGTATACTTAATAATACAAGAACAAGGTATGTGTTCAATTTTCCAAGGCCCTTCCTGTACCATAAACTGGAGCGAAGAAAACTCATGGCCTTTAAACATTCACTAAATTTCACCAGGTGAACTCTATTTCAAGCTTTCTAAATATCCATGTCTGTCTAAACTGTCTGAACATTTTTTCCTTCCACGAAAATTCATCAAGTGCAATGACTTCAACAGGCCAATATCCTCCTGAAAATAATCATCTGCTGACTTTTCAAAATTGCAGGATCTTCTCTCATTTCCGCCGACAAACGACACATGCTGTAAAGTCGAAATTAATGATATTAGCAGAAACGTCGTTGCGAGCGGTGCAGCACCTGAGGAGCGATCGGCACTATGGATCAGGGCCACTTCCGGATTGTACTCAACTGGAGAGAGATCGATCATTCTGGATCGATGGTTTCACGGATCACGTGACACCATTCTCATTGTTATCCGTCGAAGCCGAAAGCCTGGTTGATTGATGATATTGCGCAACGTGGATCTACTTGGCTACCTGCTGCTTTGCAAGACAATGATCAAAGCTCCTCTCCTCATCGGTCTCTATCGCGGCGGACATCGAATAAAATGTAAAGGCGACGACTTTCGACCCCTTATCGTCTCTCTGTCTCGCTCTCTCTGGCTCTCCCTCTTTCTCATATTCGCAGACAGCCGCATGAATAAAATATGGACGCTGGAAGCTGCGCCAGAGTCGAAGTAGGCGCGCGTTATGTCCTCTATCTGTCGCCACTTTGCGAACAATTTCCATTTGGTCTATCGTTGGCAGTTGCCGATCCGACAAACAGGTGCAGTTAAGTGGTTGTTAGGAAGGCACGTGGTGATAAGTGGACGATATACGTTTGATTAGACATTGAAATGGAAATCGAACGAAGCAGAGCTCGGAACAGGAATTGTTTGAACGTTGAAAATGGCTTGGTTCGTGAGAAATGGATTATTATTACGATTTCTTTTGACTCTTGTGTTTTGAAAAGAAAATTTAAGTGGTAAATCATAAATTATCTTATTAACACGTAGAGTAAGTTGGATTTGAAGTGAAACCATTTTTTCATAATTACTTCTTTAATATTTTGAAACTTCTTTTAGTCCAGTAAACAGACATTGCATGGTTGTATAAAGTAATGTTATCAATAATTATAAATTAAAATTACATCGTCATCTAAAATAGCAATAAACTACGCATCCCAATTTGGTAACATTGTAAAAGTAGAAAATGCATTTTTAAAGTATTCCTAAAATATCTTTCTGCGTAGAAAAAATGTAATGTAAATGTCTTAGAAGTTGACCATATCCCGATATCTAAACACTAACGTTAATTTTATTCCATTTTAGACTTAGATTCTAAGATTTTAGGTATACCTAATTCAAAATAAAAACTAGTCTCATAAAATAGTATTCTCAGTTCCTGGTACCTCATAATTAAAGTACTATATAATTTTAGATTATTTATTTATTTAATCGTTTACGTATTGGAACATTTACCTTAATATACAGTATATTTGTCACGTTTATTCGTAATTTTTTTCAACAGTACTAGTAGATAATCTATTAGCTAACATTAAATGTTCAAGACGTTCCAAACTGCCCATAGTGTCTCATTAATCCAGAAAGCAAGTAAGAAAAAAAAACGTAAAACGATCCGCTCTTGAAGAAAATTTGATGGCGTGACTTGGCGGTTCTTTTGTCCCCTCTCTTTACTCCGAGCTATCTAAAGTCTTCCAATAGCTCGATTTTCTGGATACATCTGCGAGCCCTTAAAGAGTAGCTCTCTTCGCAGCCGTTTTCCTCAGCCATGCTGATCCTCGTTTTCGTCTTTCCAATACCTCAGACCGAGTCTCTCAGATCGACTTATTCCCCGTCGTTTTGCGCTCACTTCAGCGTGCCTATCCATCCTAAGTACCGCATATCTTCGGGCTTCCGCAACAGTGACTGGTTATCACATCGACGTTTCGCTAATATTACCGTCTGTGCAGCTTCTTTCTACCCCCCTGCAGATTTATTTCCATTAGAGGGAAAGAAGGGAGAAGAGGCAGCGAGTGGAAACGTTTCCCTGTTCCCTCATTTTACTGTAATGTTATTTTATATCTTAAAAGGGACGCTTTGGCGCGTAATACATTTACATAATTTATATCAATTTATTTCGATGTATTGGACTAGCAGATAAAGTAGTTGAGGGAAGTGTGCTTATTTTAAAGGCACTACGTTATTCGCTTTCTAACTGATTGTGAGTGTTTACACATATTGTCTCTATAGTAACTCCTATTAATTATTTCTATTTAGTTAAGTGTTTAAGAGAGAAAATATATGTTGGTGTATAGATAACACCAGTGAAAAGACAAAAATCTGATGTTTGATGACTTTCTTAACATTTAACCGTTCAACAGCCCATTAATGTGTTTCACAAATACGATATATTTTTTAAGTTTCATGGATTCTTCACATTCCCTGAAAATTTTGTTCAAAAATGTTTTTTACGAGAAATACATTAATTTTCCTAGAAGAAGTACAGCGTCTAAAATAATTTTTCCAGCAGTACAATTAAATTTTGCTCTGAAGCAGCAGGAAGGTTAAGTGTTAATTTTGATTTCTATTTTGATAACGTACTCATCTCTTTGAGAAATCTTAATATATACTCGAATATTATTTTGGTAATAGCGGTAAGCATAGCCATAACGGTTGCATGTTAACCTGGTTCCATATTTCTATTGCAGCGACTTCATAAAATCTAAGTAGTTGGCTTGATGCCAGATCCTCGTTCTTGGTTGAAAAAATTTCAATACATCCAGCATAAAGTAACATCAAGGGAAACAGTGATTGATTCTCTCAGAAAGTCATATTTTTAACTTCGTTTATGTTGTCATTCGTTCTATATAATATTATACTAGTATTTGTATTAGTTATATTGTATACTACTTGTTTTGTACATCACACATCCTTTTATTTATTCTTATATTAAGTGTTCCAAATAATATATAAAGTTAGTTTATAATTTTAGTATCCAAGTTATTAGTATTTGATCGCCTTTATTCAAAATTTGTAATAAAAACTTATGGAAATCGTTTTTTTAATTTAGTTTTCATCTATTTTGTCATATTAAAAAGTATTTGCTACTTGTCCACGATTTTTTATAGAGAAATGCAAATTTTCATACAAAAATAATATCCTACTGGTTGCAAAACCATGTATGGTCCAAACGTGTATGCAGGGGCTTGTACTTAGGCATGTACAATGGTACAGTGAAGGAAGACAAGTTCGCAATACACAACACGATATGTTACTTTCACACAGTGATACAAGCTCCACTCTATATCCACACAACTGTACCGAATCGAGTTATCCAGTCTATCTCTTGTTCAGCAAGTGAAAGGAAACATTTTTAGCAATCATTCAGTGTAGGTTGATTAAGAAAGATACAAAATAATATTTAATTATTATACATTGAAAAATTTATATAAACATACCATATTCGCATTTTCAATAATCAATTAAAGTAATCAAGAAAGCATATGATTTATAGTGTGTTCCCATATATATGTTGAATTCCGTATTTGTAGCACTTAATTGATATACTTCATGAATTTTTATTAATGGATTATGAAGGAAATTGTAATGTACTTTAAGGATTTTAAAGTAAAAAGTAACTTACTAAAATACTACTAAAGTGTTTGAAATAATTTAATTGAGAAAAGTAGACTCAAAACTGAAAAACAATCCAGAATTATAATTGTTAATTGTTATATGATATGTGAACTCTAATTTGTTTCATTTAATTAAACAATTCAAATTAATCTCATATCACATGTAACATTTACATTCGTTCATGTTTAATATTATTTAAACTGTAATCGTTTATCTTATCTCTATGATCTTTTTTTTTTATTTTAACGTTTTTTATACTGAACGTTCCTATCACGTTTCAAAGATGAGAAGCGTGTCGATAAAACGCGATTCTTGGCGTTTTTAAGAAAGAACGCATTCCTGGGTGACTATCTCGGAGCACTTATGAAGGTAAAAGAATGGTGACACATAATAGGGATGCGAAACTGAAATTCTGGGAGAGGGTGAAATAGATTATGAGAAGATTCAAAGGACTCATGACACAAAAGCTTTCTTTGGAATAACTTACATTAGGTCGAATAATGTGTAAAAAGAACAGTGAAATCGAGAACGTATCTAAAAATACTGTGATACTCATAAAAAATTAATACATGATGAATTTTTCTATCAAAAATGATTAATATTGATAATTAAATAATGGAACATTATTTGACTACTAATAAAACATTATTTTTCTGACTAAAGTCAGAAAAGCCACTAGAGTCAACTAAACTTTACTCAAAACTCTACTTTTTAAGATTAAACATAATTCTCCAAGAAGCTATAATCATATATTAAAAGATGTTTTGTGTAACAAAATGAAAATTAGATTGTTGGCTTGTGACAGGTTAACAGGTGCATTATATATGCATATAATAAATATTGGAACAGAATAATTACTGAGTTGGGTAAAGCATAAAAGGGACATTCACCCAGTCTGGAAATATTTGCCAAATAGGTACATTACCCATCAGTTTCGGTAATAACTAGCGACGTAAAAGCTGCGAAAGAACGCGGTTATAACAATACATATATCCATGTGAATAGGTATGCATATATCTTCTCGACGTATGCATTTTCCGTCATACAAAAAGAGTCTCTTTTCCTTCCGACTCCCTGGCACTGATAGCTTCTAGAACTAGCCAAGAAATATACCACACTATCGAACGTTTTTGCATGGACACAACAATAAACTTTCCAGAAGACAACCAAACGATTCTTATTACACTCAAGAGACTTCAATGTCACGTCTGATTCTTACAAGCTCTTAGAACTTTAATACTGATTAACAAGGGACGTACTTAAAATATTCTCTCCTTTAATTTTAAGGAACTTTTGCAAGATAGTTGTGTGAAGAGCACATTAAGCATAATTACAGTTTTCTTTACTTCAAATTTTAATGTAACCAGGAAAATGATTGGAAATAAACCAGAAAACTCCAAGACAGGTCTTATTGAAAATATTCAACTATCTGACAAATTTGGAAACAAATATTGAACTGTTAAATATAATTCTAAAACGCTAAAATGAAGTAAATAATTGAATAATTATAATATGCAAGGCTCTAGATATGTAAGGTAATTTCAGCCAGAAGACAGTTTCAAAGTGACTTTCAACTCTGTATTCCAAACTTGCTTAAAAGTTTGCAGGGGTATTAAAAGGTGCTATCCTTTAAGTTAAAGCGTTGGGATGGTTAAAGAGCAACATTCTTGAAAGGCTTCCGTGGGGTTCAATTTCGCAGAGAAACCTCTCACTTCGAGTTTTGCGGTTTCTACGACGTAACACCCACGCGCAATTACAACTCAGAGGTCAGGGATTATTGCTAAAAGACTGCATTTCTAGAATAGAAATTTGTGCACTCTTCAGTGGCCACAGGAACGGAATCCTTTACTGTATCGTTTTTATTCATTGTCTTCAAACGTAACTTGAAAATATAGCCCAATATTATGCCCCACTACAAGCTTAATATTTTCAATATATGTATTATTTTCATGTTACAAATTCTATAATTTGTGTGTATTATGAATACCAACGATTAAAAATGTCAAAGGAAAGTGATGACAAATATTTAGGTAAAAAGAATATAATTTAAAATAAATAAATAAGAATTTAAGAAGCTAATCTACACTACGCATAAAAGAGGGAAGACTTTATGATATTATTTTGGAGATATTACTATTAATATTTCTAATATTTCTTATTACTAATCTTGATTCATAATAAGATTAGTTACTTAACCTTATTACTAATATTTCTTTCACCTTATTTGAAAAGACTATATTAATAAAAAAAATTAATATTTCTTACTTTCAAAGTTTAGAAATAAAATAATAAAGAATATACAATACATTCTAAACGATAACTGTCTTCTAAAATTATTGTTTCTCCATTATTTTACAGTAATTATTAACACATAATGTTTTCAGATCTCATTCCTGAATGACAAAATTAACAACGTTGGTGGTTGGATATTTTTTCACAACACTTCTGGAAAGCGCGAACAAGGACTACAAGAGGGTAAATAATCGCAGACATTCTGCGCAAGGCTATCTTAATTGTTCTCCATGGAGTCTAGTGTGCAGGATGTTGACACTACTACTGCTTTCCAGGCAACGCTAGAAAAACAAGTGTCAAGGGTAACATTAAACATGTATACAATGTGCTCATACAAATTACTTTTTCAAGTACTTTTTCCACACGAGACATCGTTTTTTCTATACAACGAAAAACAAGATTCTTCACGTAGAAGTAAATGGAATATGAATGGATGGAATATCAAATGGAATAGGATACTATATGACGTTCTAAAGACATCACAAGGATGTCACGTTTTGTAACAACAGATGTTCACATGACTTGTCTACGACATTCAGAGGATATTACCGACGTCGTTAAGACATCTTGAATGTTAGGCACGGATACCTTTATGACATTATTAAAATGTCTTCGTGCTATCTGGAAATATATTCATTTTCTAACACATTCATCAACCTTGCATTTTAAATATACTTAATTCCCAGTGTTTAAAATTAAAGTGACAATGTCATAATTTTCGCCTGAAACCGACAAGCATCTCGCGTCCCTTTCTCTAAGTCTTCAATCAATTGTATCTCGCTGAAAATCCTCTGCACTTTACTACCAATTCCACCCTGTGGCAGTGAAAAAAAAGAATATTGAAGAATATTCATGATGAACGTCTATGGTCAAAGTTAAAAGCCTTCGAAATTAATTCCCGCGCTTTAGCGCGCGGTCTTCGGCAGCCGTTTACATGCATGAAATGTCGGCGCGGCATTAAACAGCTCCGCGGGACCAGCGCCCATTGTGTTTCAGGTTCGTTGGGCTGTAAACGAAAGCGCGGAATTAGGATGTAAAATCTATTGAAATTCGTCGCGACTATGCCTCGCGTACGCCTCGTTCGACCACGTTTACGTGCATTTAACGAGAAACAATTGCCTCGTGATTGACGCAACCATGGAAGGTGAACGTCGTCGGTATGCGACTAATTATGGACAACCTGTAATACGGTCGAGTAATTATTATGAAACTTTTGCAAAATACAGTTTGGAGGGAGCACTTCCGTTATTTAGAGAGATAGAGTAATAAGCTGAGTCGTTGCGACTGAACTGGCGAGAGGAGGTGATTAGCTTGGAAATACGTTTAAAGTTTGAAGAAGATTCTTTAATAAGCTGCCCAAGTTGAGGGAGACGTTTTTGCAACTTATGAAATAGTATTTACGCATTACTTTATAACGATACTTGTTGGTGTCAAGAGCGTTTTGGTGATATTGGAATAGATATTAAGTTTTTAAGTTTGACAATTGGGTAGTTAAAAAACTATTTTACAATTTTACTATTTTAGTTAATATTTTAGTAGATTAATTTTTTATTCTTTAACTGCTTATAACTGTTTGTCATTATGTTCTTATTTTTTGAAACTTAATATAATGTAAAAAAAAAGTTTCTTATTTTTGAAGCTTGATACAATGTAAAAAAAAATTTTCTTTTTACAATGTAACAAACACAAACAATGTGTCCGCGGTATCGACTTTCGATGACGCTTTTAAGGAGAGAGCCGATAATATAATAATTATGATTTAGAATTTTGAACGTCAAAGGCCAAAATATGCCAGACTAGGAAAATTTATAATGACAAAGCATTGTTATGGCACATCCCAGCTGACGTCATGGCCAAAATGAGAATTCTCCAAAATTTTCTCCAATTTCCTTCTCAACAAGTCCTAATGTATTTCTTCTTGAAGCAAATTTTCATTGAAACAATATTTCTTTTGAATTTAATTAATTTTTTTTCCAAAAAGTAAGCTAAGAAATTAAGGTAGAAAACAATATAAGTCAAAAGATGGTTTAGATTTCGAGTTATATTTAAAATGCTCCTTGAGTTATATGGTGTGATAAATTAATAAAACTTCATGATAAAGGTCCTAATCGGAAAAAGTGCATTTGTAGTTACTAAAGACGTGGCAAAAGAACTGAACTTTACCAACAATGCTCATTCAGTAAAGATTGGGAAAGTACTGACACTTGTGAAATTGGATTCTCCTGAGTTGTCTGTAACGAAGAGCATCCAACACATAAACGTGTACACTCCATTGCAAGTTCAGTAGAAAAGTCAACCGTTTTTCCGACGGTTTGCTACTAATCACTGAGAAAGGACTCTGTAGACTGCTGACCGCAAATGCTTGTACCAAGCTCCACACAAGAAATATAATCTGCGTTCAAACTTTTACTTTGAAACATTAAACCTTCAAAATAATGCTGTTGCACAAAGCGACATAGTCTGCTTGTTATAAAAAGTTGCTAGAAGTCAGATTTTTAAATACACCGAGAAAAATAAGTACGAAATTCTACTGTAAGTCATTTTTCTTCGTTAATATCGAGATCTCGATTAAAGATAAATTTAATGACTTTCAGTTATAACTTCACAAACAATCTCGAAGCTCTTCTTAATATTTCTCTTAACTTCGTTCCCTTTGAACTTCATAGCTCTCCAAATAAAACGAGAAAATATTCGTTCAACTTTTACATAATTTCTTCCTGTGTTGTGTGTTTTAAATTTGCTACAATGCAAAAAATGTATAATTACTGCTGTAATAATCGAGATGAAATTTTTCAGAACATCACCATCAAAATACCGCCATAATGAATTTTCCTATGGAAATACTTTTTACATATTAATAAAATCGTATTATCGTTCAACTTCTCGGTCGAATTATTTTATGGAATTCCAATTATCCAGCATAGAGGTACGCGTTTCACGAGCATGCTTCAGTAGGTATTTCGTACAGATAAAATATGTTAAATTTTATTGCGTGTACTTAGGGGTTTGATCGTTTCGCGAAGAAAAATATCCTGCAGAATAAGAAGTTGATCGTTAGAACACGATTAGTTATTGCTGTTCATTCTTGTCACTTCACCAAGCAGCCACTTAATTTTCATTCGTGCATTTTGTCGGCAAGGCGCTACCATAACGTAGAATATGATAACATTTTTCCACCGCTATCTCCGGCACAGCGGTGATGAATGGTCGCGCTCATCTGATAGTCATCTCATAACGAGGTAGTTTGTTTCCTTCTAGACGCGCCTTCGTCCAAAGGCGTCTACTTTTCAACTTCACAAGAGAAACGCAGGCGCTCCAACGTCCATCACGGTTTCCGACGCAGACCTGAACTTGCCAAATACTTTCCTCGTTTAGCTGTAGAATTGTTCACTCTGCATTTTTCGAAATAAAAAAAAGCTACGTTTGCAATAATGTTATGAGGAATGTTATTTCAAAATTATTTCTTTTTTTTTCGGAAGAAAAAGTAT
This sequence comes from Calliopsis andreniformis, assembly GCF_051401765.1. Taxonomy (NCBI): domain Eukaryota; kingdom Metazoa; phylum Arthropoda; class Insecta; order Hymenoptera; family Andrenidae; genus Calliopsis; species Calliopsis andreniformis. Next base: position 7,723,921 of record NC_135073.1, on the reverse strand, counting down.
TCGAGCTAATTGAACGTGCATTTTAGAAAATTGAAGCCAGCTGATCTTAAACTTGATTATTCAAATTTGAGTTTAGAATTAGGACTGAGTTTAAATTGAAGATTTAAATTCGAATTGGAAAGTAGAATTAAAAAGTTGAATTTATATTACTATTTGAATAGACAGTTTGGGTGGAAGATTTGAATAGTGAATTTATATTAGAATTTTCAGTGGAAAAAGCTTCTATTTTAAATTTAAACTGGGAATCAAATTCTTGAATTTCTTTCCTTTTTGCTCCTTCTAAAAATGGAAATTCATGCTTTAAGAAATTCATCTGTCTCTGTCCTCCCCATGATATTTCTTTTAAAAGGAACTAGGTATATCAGTCACTGTTCCAGCCCAAAATCCGCTTTTATTTTAACCTTCCCTTTAATAAATGGTCGACTGCAACCTTGTTAACAGTTTCGCATGCAATTTCTCGGGTAGTCGAAAACCGATCACCAATACAGGCTGAATAAAACCAATCGTACTCGTATTTAAAACGCAATTTTTGCTTTGCCCTAACGGAGCGGGAGTCGATATTACATTTTTTCTGTATCGTGTCCTCGAAAAATGAAACAAGTTAAAATCCACGCAGGAGGAATCTTTGTGTATGTGATTTTTTAAACCACTCTGCTCTGGAGATAGATATTGTAGGTACATGTAAAATAACTTATAGGATTCATGCGAGCGTATTCCCTAGTTTTATGTTGTTTGCGTTTCGTGTTCTCCTTGTAGATCTCTGGCACACAGTGTAATGTCGATTTTATTAAACTATGTTTCGAGTTTCCAGCAAATATTTCAATTCTGGCCATATTTCAAAATATTAAAAGTATTAAATTACACATGAAAACAGGTAGTTTAGTTAGATAGAGAAAACTAAAATTTGAAAAATGAAACATTAAATTCTTTATAACTCTCACCACTCTTAACCTACAATTTGTGGTATTATTTTTGTACAATAAGCGTTCTAGCTCTAAAATAATTTTGATTTTTAATATCTTTTTGTCAAAGTTAACCGAAACGTCGCTAGATATCAGAAATGTCATTTCAACGAAATTTAAAATTATCGTGAATCTGAAATGCATCTGGCATCAGTCTTTAATGTCCAAATTTCACGAACTGGTTGGTGGAAATGAAAGTTCAACCAAATATCCCTACTCAGACTTCTGGGACTTTTACTAGCATCAGAAAAATTTTCGATCCTTTAAATTCACGAACTTTATACCATGGAATTTATACCGCACTTATTTTTAAATCCAAGTTTCATTAGTTCGTCCATGGTATGATCAGGTTATACATATTAAATAAAGAAAGACTCTTTATGAAGAAACTTTCACCTTTTAAATTTGTACGTGCAAAGGATACTCGATAATTAGTTCAAACATTTTATAAATATACGCCATATTTAAGAATTTGAATATTAACTGTACCTTTTAATTTATCTATATTATATAATTATTATATTAATATAGCCATTAAGAATAAAATTTGAAATAAAACGTAACTCTAACAGCAACAAATTTCTTGTTGATGCATTAATTATCATTAGTGTCATTCGTTTCAAAACTTAGCTTCTGAATTTATAAGAAATGTAGGCATAAAAGACTATCCCAGTGATTCAAGTCAAGCACTCAGTGAACATAAAATAGAAATAGCACTCAAAAATGATTTCTGCAATAAAATATTAGAGAAAGTTTTATTTTACGGAAGCTAATTTATAATCCTGTGCTTTTCAAATTTTCTTCCTTCAAAAATGTGTTTCATTACCCATCAAAATATATTTTACATTCCTTATATTACAAAACACTGCAAACAAACACCGACCAAAGAGATTTCAATCCGAAAATATGCGTTTCGCGTATTGAACATAACAGTGAATTAAAATCCTTCACAAGGATTATGAAAAATAACGCGTAGAATCTACATCCCCATCGAAATCAAAATATTTCAGTGCATTTCGAGTTGCATTCTCGATTGTTCGATTCTGCCTATCAAGCGATAGTGTCAATTAAAGAAAATTGATCAAAGATGCCCTAAGTGATACCAGGGTGAAAAATCTTTTTAAGCTCGAATTTCGGAAAGTCCTGCAAGGTTTCTGTTCGTTGCATGATATCACAAATAATTCCCAGCATCCGTGGTACGTCGTTTACATCCTGCAAGTTCGGTTTCGCGGTCAGGCGAAAGGAGATTGCATAGGTGCGCGGCGGATTCAGGCTCCAGGCAACGACTATGAAGAAAAATTCCTCGAGCAGGAACTTTCTATACCCCTATCGCACTTACTCGTATCATATGGCTTGAACATCCAGCGATTGCATGAGAGTTTGACCGTAAGGTAAAGTGGATTACGAGCATAGTGCGGCGGTGTGATCACATACCTATGTATGTAGTACTAAAGAAAAGACGCTGGAAATGAACGTTACGTTCGAGTATTGATATGTTACCTTGAGCATTTGGGGTAAATCAAGGGCTGAATGCTTCGAGAAAATCGATTTCCACGTATCTTTGAGCTCAAACTTAGGCACACACGACTGACCATTTTGTAGGCCAAACTAAGAGCCCATTATAGACTGAACAGAATTTCGATTGCCTTCTTGTCTATTAGATAGAAAAAGGATTGTTCAGTCTGTAATCAGCCTTCAATTAGTCTAAGCGTACACCTACCGACAATTTTGTCGGTCTAAAGGCTGATTACAAATTTGATATGTCGATTGTCTTCTTACCCATTAGATAGACAAAGGACCGTTCAGTCTGTAATCGGCTGTTAGTTAGACCGGCAAAATTATCGATCGTGTATGCCTAGGCTTAAGTGGAGATGGAGTTAGAAGGAGTAAATAATATTGTTAAAGCAATGTTAGTATAATTTTCACTATGGTTATTCATTAAGGTTACCGTTTAGTAATCACTATAGAAAAATAGTGTATATTCAAATTTACGTAATATTATATTCTGAGGAAAAAGTTCTCAGAATCTGGAGAAGTTCTGTAGAATCCTAGCATATTAATTGAAGAATAAGTGAAAGTAGTAGGAAAATATCTGGAGGATATTTCCACATGGCAAAGTAAGACATGAATTAAGGAGGCAGGAAAAATTCAGTTCCTTTTCATATAATTAAAAAGTAATTTTTATGGCTGTGAACGATATTAATAGCAATTTTCAGAAAAGATTATTGAAAGAGTAGGAACACTGCGGTGTAAATAAGAAAAGTTATAAGAAGCAGTTTCATTTAATATCGGAATCACTGTGCATTTCTTCATACAATTTCTAGCAAATACGGTGTAGCAAGGTACAGATTCTCTACAAGTAACAAGTTTACAGAAAATAAGCAATTTATGCATTGGTAAGTCATTCATGCCTTATCAAACGCAAACGTGAAGCGAAATGAGAAAGTGACTCCAAGAAATAAGAGAAATACTGCAAAGGAAATATTTTATCGTGAAATTATAGAATTATAAACGTATCAATTTTTAAACATAAAATAAATGATTATGGAAGATCACTTAAATATTGCATAAATGAATTTGAATATTGTATACATTATAAACATAAATTAAATATTCTCCTTTCTGAACCTCGTGTATCATCACTGAGAAGCAGGAGATTTTATGCAACTCTGTGGCAGGAAACTAATTTATTATTTAATGCAAGCATACATAATAGGCTTTGATACTGTCAACGTAGTACACTTTATATAATTAATTATAAATTGGTGACCTTATTAATTACCTCATTCTATTTCACCTGTCATGTCAATAAAACTTCTAGTACCAAAACGGAAACATGCATCACAAAATAGATTACAAACAACACATAATTTACAGTACACGTATTCTTTGCATCTAAATACAGAATGTATCTCAATGCTCCTTGAGTTAACGAATTCATTAGTAATACTGAAACTGAATGCCACTGTACTTTGCGCCGTATTTTAACTGATTCAGAATATTAAGGTCTCACTTCTATTCCACCTAGAATTTAACGACATTGCATAACGCGATTAAAATTACATGTTTCTGTGTGTTGCTACAGCATTTGTTCGAACAAATTACCTGACCTGATCAGTATACAATTTTACCTTCCAACTTGTTAAGGTTTTGTGAAAATCACATGCAAATAAGGCACAGGATATTTCAATGCTGCATTGTACACTTTTACTCCACTTCATTGTAATTGATACACATAATTTCTATTTAGACTATTTACGTTTGCCCAGTATTCAAGCTGTACAATTGCTTTGTACAGCATCGCTTTATAACGCGGTTAATTGTCAAAAGGTACAGCAGGCGGTTCAAAGATGTTGGGTACAGACGTATACACGGTGGAATGTGTTTCAGGAATGATTTCATTAGGAACATGCAGCAAGGGTAAGCAATCGTCGTTGAGTTCAGTAAATGGGCAACGAAACCTTCGGGGAAATGATAAACCACAAGGAATATCCTGTGCTTAACACAGTACGTCAAATTTAATTAAAAATTAAATATAATGAATGTGGTTATCGAGTTTGAAATGATCATTTTTAGTAATAGACAGAACAAATTATTTATATTGTTCTAAATAGACGAGTAATATTTACACATCTGTAATTACCTTTTTCAGATTTACTAGTGAAGAGGAATTTGAAAATTTGAATAATAAAATTTGAGATATTCGAATATTTGAAAATACTTCGTAAAATATTTCACAAAATTTTATAAAATTCCTGAAGCATTAATTGCAATTCTATTCATCTGAAGGCAACTGATCTTTATTACATTTAATGAAAATAAAGATGAAGAGATTAGTTTTTTAGAAATTCTATACTTTCAAATACAATTAAATTTTAAATAAGAACTAATTAATCTTCTAATTAGAAAATCTAAGTTTTAATTAGAACTGGTTAGAAAGTATCATTTAAGGAATTTGAGAGTTCCTATATTGATTATGACATTCACATAGGCGACATGTATGTATACTAACAGTAAAATAAAATATGACCCGTCAGTTTGTTATTCCATATAATTATATTTCCCAGGTTCATCAGACCTTTAGAGAATCCCTACTTTCCCGTGACACGTTATTGTGACGTGAAATACTAATTTGTCAGGCTTAATTCCGTTTGCGCCATGCTATCGATTGTAATCGCATGTAGTACGAATCTGAGCATCCTCTATGTTTGATACGTTCAAATGATAAAAATGTAATCCAGGATTTGCAGTGCTGAATATATACTGGCAAAGAAGTGAAATAACACGATACCCATAACTTGTAATGTACCTACATTCGCGTGTTACAAAGTAAGCTGTATGGAGAATCGTAAACTATTTTTTGAGTGCAATTTTAGTTAAAAATATTACTTTTCTTCATGATTTCAGAAATATTAAAAATTATCTATAATAAATTTTCTACCTTTTCTTATTTTTTTAAAATACAGTACTATTAAGTACATTTCAGAAGTGTTATAAATTGAAGTGATTAAGAAGTGATGATATATATCTAACAATTCTTGTCATCTAATTTTATGGATATTTTCCGAGAATAAATTTCTTCCGTTTCATTTGCCATCGGAATTGTAAATCTTTCTAACAATAAATCAACAGCAGATAACCCGAAACGACTTTCTCTATAGACTTTGGAATCCTATGTGTATTCAAATAATATACCCTGAAGAAAGATAAGCGTGCATAACGAACCTGCGAACAGTGCTTGAAATTAATTACTTGAAAGCTCCTGTACCCAAGGTTAATTAAACTTTCCGTTCGGTAGATGTCGAAACTCATTCGAAACTTTGCGCAAGAGTAATTACACGATTTATCATTCCTTTGACACCGAGTACATATATCGGGAAATATGAAGAGTGTGCAGCCACAGTGCAAAATAGACATCATATCATCTAATGAACTCTTCAATTAGTCGAAAAAATCTAAAGTTATGAGTGGGGACAAGAGTAAAGAGATTTTCTTTATAAAAATAAACCTACTTCCTAATTCCGATTTTATACAGGACATCTTGCAAAATATACGAGTAAAAGAAGAGTATAAAAATAGAAATAAAAGAATTTTAAAAATAGTGAAAGAGCTTGTACAAACATTTATCTTATTTAATTATATTTCTTAACTATAGGTGCATTTGATATTTTAATCATTCTTGCAGACCAAGCTGACAGAATAAATTTCGCTCTGCTATAGTGCTTGTTCGATATTAGCTTATCATATTCGCTATAACTTGAAATTATTTGAAACGAGATAGTTTTACTTATATACACTGTCATTCACATCTTTCACAAGTCCAAAGTGGATCATGAACATGATTTAACCTCGAGAACACGACCCGCGCTATAAACTCGTCAATAAGCTGTGAATCTATATTAAAGAATCACTGCATTTACTATCGCCACAGCAGGTGATCTCACAGCTACTTAGGATCACGTTCATAGGTTATTAAATGAAGTGAGTATCGAAAAGTGTAACAGAATTGATAGATTGAGAAACAAAACGGAACCGCTTTCTGTCTTGAGAAAACTGACTACGTTACCCCATTTATCGTAGAAGAGATCCCAAGCGAACTGTTAAATCTAAAAAAGAAATTTTATCACTGTTCCTAATAGTTCCCTAGAAGACACTTTGCAACGTTTGATATGGATCACCTTGTATGACAAAGTAACGCACTTGTGGCTCAAATTTGTCCGCACCCTACTGTGGCAGCAACATATCGTTTCGTAACACAGGGGAACGTGCTCAGCTGCTGATTTCCATAGTTCGAAATTTCCGCTGATGTTAAACCGCGACATATTTCTCAAGATTATGAGAAGTTTCAGCTTATCCCGTTGCCCGTTTATCTACCTACTCCTTCGCCCAACGGCGATTCCTTATCTGCGTAATACCAGCCGGAAGGACTCGGGAAACTTGTCGCCCGCCTGTTTACCTCGTTCAACTTTTTCGCCTGGCGAAACCTGCATCTGTCAAGACCAGCTATTTGTAAAAGCGCGTATGTGCACGTAAAAATGACGCTACGTTTCCTTCGTTAACTGGCTGCGGGAGCAAAGAGCAAAAACGAATGACGTAGCTTTCCTCTCATACGAAAAAGTTGGATATACTTCTATTAAAATGTGATAATACGTTCTTCGAAAATTCGTTGATGAGGTAATATGTTACAAATGTCACTGGTGGAATTTGAACGTTATAAATAAATCTGAAAAATTATTTTATAAAAACAATTCCTCCATTGAAAACAAAGATTAGTATTTCACGAGCTTTACTAAATTAAGTAATACTTAAAGAAATTTCTGAAAGCACAGCTTTTCCTATTATTAGTCGTTTTCAAAACCATTTACTAGTAGAATGGGTTATTATTCTAGAAGTTAACTACAAGTTAAATTTGACACTTGTTTGAAATAATTTTATAAACCATGAATCATAATACGTTTATAGAATGCTTTAAATTGTTCCTCGTATAGAAGAAAGTAGTATTAAAGTGCAATTTGTCAGCAGAACATTTGCAGTCATGAAACGTACAATGGTGCACAGTAGTTTTAGTCGTGCATATGTCAGACATTGGAAAATCGTTGTTATTCAAATAGTGTCAGAGTATTTTCTGTAATTTCATCCTTTCCAGAAAATTTATTTATAACGAACAATAGCTATAGGCTACAGCTAAACTGTAGATTACTATTTTTGGCATTAATTATTTATCAAGCGTAAAGGCACTTATATTGTCTGACGTTAAGCATCCCAATTCACTTACAAGAAAGTTTTACATTCTTATTTCGTTAGAAAATATTTTTGGAAATGTTTTCCTTATTTTGAATGCCTGTACATGACATTTGAAGTTTCTAAAATTTATTTGTACAAATTCGTAACATTCCTTATGAATGACTGTGTAAATATTTGAGCATTCAGAAAAAATAAGAAAAACATGTGTATAGCTCATCAACGTAGACAAATTTGAATACATAGCGTTCCCACGAAATATTTTCATTGCACAGACATAAATTTTCAGGTTTAAAATTCATCGGAAATTTCAACGTACGACATCGGAACATCTGCAAGGGGAAGTTCACGCGCGAACATATGCCTGCACTTTTGCATACGAAATCGCGTAAAGGAGTACGCTGAATCGATTCTGTGTCAAACACGATTCGAGAAGGTATAAAATCAGCAGAGGTGCGAACGAGATTAAGTTTCACAAAAATGCGATTTCAATGGCAGAGTGTCACATGCAAGCAAATAGACGATTTTTCAGCATGACAAAACAATTCGATTGGAGAAAAGTTTCGTGATAAATTACCAGAGAACTCGACTGTTCTTGGAAGATAAAGGTCGTAGAAGAGTGAGTTATATGAGGAATCTTCAATCAAGAAAGACTTTCCCAGATTAAGGTCAATGATTTTGGACTATGGGACGATCTAATATGCTATCATTCAATATAATACATATGGACGTTACGAAGTAAAGGAGACGTTAGATCTTTTGTAATTAATGCACTTGATAAGGTATACCTCTTATGACTCATTTTTATATCAAAATAGTAGACTAAAGAAGATACTAAAAATAATTGTAGCGTTCATATTTTAAATATTCAGAGTACAACTGTAGTACAAAACTAAATGTACAATCTACTACTAATTCCATTCTTAAAGTATTCAATTATTTAAAATTATCTATCTCTGTAGGTACATTTTGATATTTAAAATATTGTAAATTCCTATTAAAAAATTTTAGAGTTGTTTTTTAATATTATTTATTTTGTAATATTATGTTAAATTCTACCATAAAAGGAAGAAAATAAGAATAACCAATTGTAATATTAAAACTACAGATATTAAATAATATAAAAATTTACAATATTAAAACTTACAGAGTAAATAATTATTCATGAGATAAAAACAAGAAATTTTATGTAGGGGAGAGTAAATAAGAGATAAACATCTACGAATAAGTTACCACGAATAAGATCTTTCTGAATGGTATGTACTCTTTTCCCTCTCGTCGAGCTTATTTTCTTTTTTACTGCTATTGCAACCTATCAATCTTTCCCCTTGCATCCAATACTATTTCTGTTTAACTTTGAGCTTCCCTCTTCACTTGCTCCCTTCGCTGAATATACGTATCGCTTAACTTTCGAATTTATGATTACGAATCTCTCTAAGTCTTTATAATTCACCCGAAGATCTTAGCGTTGACGCTGGAAATTTGTACGAGGAAGCAGCAAGGTCAATATTTCGCAAGCGTCTTTATTAAATTTTACCTATCCCTGAATCAGGTTGCTTGCCTAATAATTATCCGTGCGGAAAACTAATTTTTTACCTTTTGCGCGTTTAATGCACAAAGTAAAATTACATTGAAAAATTAATTTTATGAAGTAGTAAGAGAGAAACTTTTTTCATCTTTTAAACAAAATATAATAGAACCGACGAAATACAAGCAAGCTGTCCTCGTATACTTTGACGTTTGAAATATTTTCTTTACGTTCAATATTTCAGAAAATATTTCTTATAATTTCACAGAGTTTTACAATGCTATATGTATACTATAACGAAAGTATTTACATTTGTGTTTGTAAACTCAACTATATTAACTAAAATGAAATAGGACATTTGTTGTCATCTTAAAATAATTCAATATCCAATAAAAACTCAAAGTGTTCAAATTACTCTCCTATTAACCATGAAAAAACATCAGAGAACAGAGAAATAAACTGTTTACATATGGTCAGCGTACAATAGTTATCAACTCAACGATTAATCTTTCTACTCAATAACAAAAAGAAGATAATAAATTTCTGCTTTTAAAATATTTAATATTTCACAAAATGTCTTCGCCATATTATCTAGCTATCTCTCCGAGGTCGTTACAATGTAGCGATATTAAAACAGAAGCCCATATTACACAACCGCGTTGGGTTGTAACGATGAATTTATGTGAAAATTCCTTAGGACATACATCACCAGCTGATAGCCGTACCCGGTAGCGTCGTTTCGCCGATTAACAATATATCGTCGCGCAACGACCGTGAATTTTCATGCAAATTGCAATCGACGTTACCAGTAATGGTAACCAGCAACCTCCGAGTCGAATCAATGGGCATTAATTGAAACGGAGTCGAAGCAGGCGGGTCAAGATCCACCTGGAACCTTCTGCATTATACAGAGTGTCCGTAACAGATGGTACAAGCCAGGAAATGCCAATTCCAGATAAAAAGACATACAGAGGCTGCAGAAAAAAATTTGTTTTATAACTGACTTAGCTTTCGAGAAAATTGAGCTTGAATTCGATACACGCGCACCGAAACACAATGTTTCTTCGTTGCAGATTCATGGCTCTGTGACGATAAACTTATAGCGAGAGTCAAGTTTCAGAAATCAATTCATGACTTGGTAGTTTCGCCTTGTTAAAGATTTACGAGAGTGAGTGAATATGTACGTAAAGTAAAAGGGACTGCAAAGCAAAAATCTTCTGACTTCTCCCGAGAATATGTATTCTTCCTTAATTTGAATATATTCATCATGTTTAATTTTTAGAAATATATTTTTCTAAATCGTAAAAAAAGTAATTTTTCCACATTCTCTTAGTATATTAACCAGATTTCGTAAACTAAGTGTAGGTATAAAGTCACCATTCTAAATGTGTAGTAAATTTACTAACGAGCTTATAGTGAGAACGTCTCCTGTTTCAGTCCAATGTACACGCAAATGGAATGGCAAGTAGTGTGGCGAATGAAATGATAGCGGTGATGCCACGTACAAATTTACAAAGTCTGTATGTTCGCTGAAATGGTAGTAACAGTGACAACTTTACTGCATCCCCCGCCACTGTGACACCATACGGTACACCACTTGCCATTCCCTTTTCGCGTGCATGAGTCTACGTAGCAAGAGACGCGTTCCGACAACAATCCCTTCGCCCCTGTGTACCTGCTCTTAGGGTGCTTAGAACAGCGCTAGGATGCATGTTTACCTACTTAACATTTAAAGTCAGTTTTCCCAATACTGAAGCTAATTAAGTAACCTTTTTATACCAGATTTGTCTTTCATCCCTCCCTTTGGAATTGTCAACTCTCTACATGCGCCATCAAGTAGGACACTCAGTATAGCGCGACAAAGCCTTAATATATTCAGAGGGGTGCTCGCAGTATGTATCGTGGGCATCGTGTTGCTCAAAAGCGAATAAGGAATCGGTGACACCAGCCTTTGGGAATTGCGATTCCGACGTGTCTCCAAGGCGACCACGTAGATGGACACTTTTACCGGATATAACTGGGCTTGTTTCGGGAAAACAAGCTCGTAAATACATCCTGGGAGATGCTTTCTATGGCAGTAGGCAATCGTCGGTCCCGATACTCCTTCGGGAGTAACGACTGCAATAATGATGTCCTGTTTCCTCGCAAAGGGCGCCTTTGTAATCTGATTTGTCCCCAGTAGCTCGAGGGATGTCTTGTCCTGATAGGTACAATACCAATGGATTCCTAATGAAATTTACGTGACTTGACCTTGATGGCCTTTGTATCTTGTTCGTCACAGTTAGATAGTCATGGAGTGACGATCACTTCAAACCCCTTTGGATGTAGAGGATTTGGATGTCACTTGATCAGAAGGCGATAAGAGAGGATAATGTTTAAGGACGAAAATTATTTTTCAGTTTTGATGATTTCAAAATTATGTTATGTTATGAATATTGTATATGATTTGAATATTTGCTAACGTGCAAGTTTTCAATATTAGTTTTTCTCAGTTACAAAAGCTACCATTTAAAAATTATTATATATGTTATTATCTGACTTGAAGAGTAACTACCATTTGAAAAAGTAAACTAGTTGTAAACCGATAATACTAAATAAGTAATCTATTGGGAATTGATTTAGCAAAAATTTAGATTTTATTTATGCATCGTGTAAACACAGATGGCATATTTTTAACAGTGGTGGAAAGTGAAAAATATTTAACAAAAATCGGTAAATCTGAAGACACCGTCTTATTACAATCCAAATGCATGTGCTAATATTTTAGGAATTTATATCACTAGAATGAGTTCTTAGTTGACACCATTATTTGAATGTCCAATACATAAATAATAGTATAATATATGATCAAGCATATTCTATTACAATACTTATTACTGCTAACTTATTGTATTATTCTACTTGCTTCTCGAGTACAATGTACATTTAATAACCTACCGCAAGATAGAATAACATTCGTGATATATTTGAAGACAAGATACTTTATGCAAACAGAAGAAGAAATTTTAAAATAAATCTTTTTCATGCAAGGAATATGACTAAAGGTTTATGGAGTACGTGTGTACTCGCCTTAGCTCAGCTTGATCCAGCTGCGAAGAGTAGAATCTACTAGTGCTTGTGTGCGATGTACGTAGGTGAGTCGTTGCAGTCTGACCACCTGACAAATGCATAGTATAGAAATTACCCTCTCTTGTATGTATGTTTCAACTTCACATGCTTGGTAATTCATATGTGAGTCAACGTATTCAACTGCGTCGAGTTGAACTGGGCTTTAGATAGAACATTTTCTCCTATGTATATTTGTAGTTGAATAGTTAGAATCCATCGAGACCTCTCAAGCGTATAAACACAAGTAGAATCCGTGTGTTTGTAGTCAGACGACAAGAGACACGATATTTAACAAACCATGGGCTTAATAAAATTTAGGAATAATTAGGAACACATAGTCTTGAAAATGGAGTTCTGTAAACACATATTTTAGCGTATTGTTTGGTGAGAAACTAATATATAATTTATTGTATTATCTAACTATATTAATTTGAATTACATAAATTTGGAATTAGCAAACATTCTGCACAATGCAGTTTCTTTCATAAAATAAAAATAGAGATCGAGTAACATTTACTTGTTTACATTAGCAAACGATATTTTAAGAAAATGACGAAGGATGTCGCGATAATTAGACAGATAAGCGCCAGAATTTCCAGTGAATATACAAACAGAGTGCCAATTATATACTCGGCGGTGAAATCAGTAAAGTTGGCATCTGAGATAGTAGCAAGTCAAATGTTTGAAGTCAATCTAGTTGGCACTTTCAAAGCTTCAGAAGCTCTTCCAAAAGTTAAACTGCAGCTAGATCGTGCGTTTACCATGCAAATGTTCTTAAATTAACAAAACTAATTCGTGAGAGGTATGTATTCTTCTTTTACATCAGCCGACTTTTCTTTGACAGTATACAGAAGAGTTTTATGTATGTTGACTAAATGAATAAAATATATCTCTGACGTACTAGCCTGCCAAATATTGGCTATGTGAAAACAGTCGCAATTGTTGTTCTCGCTAACGGAGAGTAAAAGGTATGCCATTTTTAGGACAATAAACAGTTCTTGCTTTGAACCGTTCTGTTTTAATTTAGAGATATGACACTTATGGAAAAATGACACGTGACGCAGTTTCTATATTAATGGCAGAAATTCGACCAAAAGGTTAAAGAGCTTTAATGCAGGTAATGTATATGAATGTCCATCTGATACCGGTTATATTTCCTTTGATGTTAATTATATCTTTTTCAAAACCTTTTCATTCGGTTAAAATATTTTCAAAATTGATATAAAACATTCTATAAATACTTTCCGCTAAACTAAATTTCTATTGTTTCTATTTTCAAAAATATAATATTTCGTCAAAATATCAACAAAATTTATATTTTACAGTTTTATTCATTATTAAGTTTTTCTTTAGATAAAAATTCGCTTCAGTTTCATATTTAACAAACTTGCTTTGCAAATTTTTCTTAGTAAAAGATGCTAAAAGTGTCATAAATTGTTTCGTAAAATTTACTTATTCCCTGTATCAATTATGTAAATTATTTCAACTTCAAATATAATTATTACTGCTTGATAATAGGAATCTGATAGGTTATTATAGAAATATTGTAATCCTATAATATCAAAATACCACGAAATTCCATTTCCGAATAACACGTCCTCTAAAATGATTTTCCACAAAGGAGCAAACGCGACATAGCAGACATCGCAAAAAAGCCCTATTCTACAGTTAACCTTTGTCGTCGAACAACCAGGTTCGAGGGTAATGTGAATCGCCCAAAGTAATTCGTATCTTGCAGTGGGAAACGTTAGTCGTCCAGATAACGGTCCTTCCTTCTTTTTTAAATTAGAAGCACCGTTCGTTGGTTGGCCCTCTTCCTTTGTTTACCTGTATTCGAGCAAGCAGTGGGTAAACAAAGGAAAGCGCTTGATGCACACCACTGCAATTCCACAAAAGGGAATGCAACCTCCTCTTAAGAAGCTAATATTAAAATAAAAAGAAAGGAAACATAACATCGAAGGCAGAGAAAGAGAGAAAGCAATAGCCAACATGAGACAGTTCAGTTCCATGCGCTGACGAATATCGGCAATACTACGGTTGAATGCGATCGGGAAACGCATTTTCTGAAAATGCACGCGCAGGAATTGCCGAGCGTTCCCATTCGTCGTTTCAAAATATGCCTCGTGCAAATTTAAATTTTCCCTATTTATCGAACGAACGCCCGGAATTTCATCGGTGACTACGTGTACAGCTGGTTAATGGAAACCACTTCAGAACACGGGAGTCGATTCCACGTGCAAACGATGTGCATAGGAACCGGTTTCATTAACGCAAGATTAATGAACCGAAACCGAGCCAGAGGAAGATAATTAGGCGGCTCGTGTTGAAAAAGAGGCTTCCCCAGCGGGAAGGAAGTTCCCGCGCGTTTTTGTAAATTAAAGATCAGACACTGTCATCTTTCTCTGGGATTAGCGGGATGAACGTAATGAAAAGAAATTCAAGGTTGTGCGTCACCGTTGTAATCTTGTTCTGTCTTTTGCGGCACACATTTATAAAGCAAATTGAAAAGTGCATTTACGGAGTTGATGAGACTGGTAAGGTTGAAGGGAATAAAACAGTTTAAGCAGTGAACAGCGAGTGCATTATGGAAATTTCTTTACGAAATTCATACAGAATAATAAAATATGATGTCATAAGCAGCGTTTATTCTTAAGAAACTAAATGAATTAGTCTTTAACCATTGTTGAATATAGAATTGCAAGCTTCAAATTTATAGCAATCAATGGTACCATGTTTTTAAGAAAGCAAACCACTAGTTCTACAAAAAAACCAATTTCTTTAAAAAACCAAATATATGTATTTATCAATTTTCTGTTAAACCTTGAAACAGATTTCTAATACCAATAAACTGCCTATTTTGTAAATATTATGTAACATTTTTCATGAAAATATGCAAAATAAGATGAGACGAGTAGATTTAAAAGAAAAAGTACAGAGGCGATAGAGGTTGAGACATGAGAAAGAAAACATAGGAAAAGTAACGAAAGATGACGTATTAATGGGAACCATTAGGTTCGCGTGTAACAAAGTTCACGAGTTTCTACGACCGCAGGAATATGAACTCGGCTGTCCTGGTCCTGGAATTAAGAATTAAGTTCGCGATCCTTATAGAGATCATGGCCCCATTCCGATTCTCGTTTCCAAGATATCGATCCGTGTCAAGATTAAATGCTGAAGATAGCAGGTTACATCAGGATGTCTCGAACAGGCAGGTCGTTCTATGGGAACCCATCGGAATCTCCGAACTTGCCGAACTTGGATGCCAACGCTTTCGCCTAAGGTCTTAGGCGAAACTTTCGCTCGCGGTACACATCAACAGAAATAAAGAACTTCCTTCAATGACTCTGGCAAGGGTTCCAGTGAGAATTTCTTAATTGTGAAATTGTTTTGAACAAATCGTACAAATAACATTTCTCCCTTAACGAAGGGAAATTGCTTATATTTTTAGATGCAATTAAAATAGTTTCATCAAAGATTTCTGTTATAGATATGCAGCCTGCACTGAAAACAGAGCAGGATGATAAAATGACCTAGATGTCTAATTTTCAAATTAGAACAGTTTCTAGTTTTATGTTGAAAGAGAGAATATACAACGACTTTCTTAAAAAGGAAATATTTATAAAATTTTAGTATCAAAACTCTGATAATGTATTAAAAATGAGTAAAGGCCTAAAATGTAGCTCTTTATGGAAATATGAACACAAGTTTCAAAAAGTTCATATCCAGAGATTTGTTTGATGTTATAATATTTGGAACAGAAGTTGCCAATAGTATTCTATATTTAACGAAGTTCAAACAACAATAAAACTTAATGCTCAAAATAAATGACACTATCATCGTACTGAAACTATCTTAAAATACTTTAATATTCCTTTAAATACAAAATAATTGCTATGTACACGATAAAGCTAAAAAACAGTCACTAGTATAAACGAAATGCTCATTATCTTCTTGCCCGATTTGGCTTCGTGTGTACTATACAAAATAGAAAATTTGAATATTCCTGTCAGGGCAATTACCGTATCCCCGATAACCGTAAGCCCCTACAGTAGAGAAGAACTGAGCGTAATCAAAGAAGCAATTACACTGTCACGAAGTGTAATTGGATAAACGACGAAACTGCCTCAACTTTTTCAATCATATAATATGATAAGCTCTGCAGAACAATTTCCTCTTAAGACTATCGCGACAACTTTGACACGTGAAATTCCCGTTCTCCTCTTCATCGCGTTGCAAGCTGACGTCCCCGCGAGTTAGCTCGAGCCATCGAATCCATGAAACAGCTGCTAGGAACTATCTTGAATTCTATGGCAGGTATTTCCGCGGGGACGAAAGAATAGAAATCGAGAACGTGAGACGCGATCCCTGGAAATTTTCTTGCCGTGTTGATTCACCGAAATGAAGACTTTGGCGCAGGGCTACGTTCACGGGACTAAGTTAGATGAACCAAGTTTCCCTAGCAGACCCGAAGAGCTGGAAAAGAGTGGAAAGACGTTTCTGTCGGAAGTTACGAACTTCACGAGGAATCCAATATCGAGGACGGACGTTTACAGGATTGGAAAGTAATGTTTGTACATCGTCCTGACAGTTAACTTCGAGGGCAGGAATCACAGTGCCCCAATGGCTTTCGTCAGTGGCGAATGCACACGTCGATTCGTTTCGAAAACTAAATGGAAAATGAGACTTTCTAATGCAAAGTTTTCTTGCATTGCAGTTGATCTTTCTTTTTTCTCTCTCTTTTTTTTTATTTCTTTTGTTAAGTTAATTGCTCTGTCTGATGGAAGATTTATGAAACGTTGTACGATGAATCTGATTTCAAATGAAGCTGCTTTTAGCCAGTTACCTATACAACACAGTCTATTTGAAATTCATGTTACTTTGATTCATCATTATGGAAATCAATGTTATACATGAATAGATAAAATGTTAACTGTACAAGGGAAAAGTGTTAATAGATATGTGCGTCATTTTATTACTGATACATACTCTGAAAGAATAGATACAATTATATAATTGTAGAAGAGAAAGATTACTTCTTTACCAAAAATTTGTTTAACATAGAAAGAAGATATTAGAAAAATCTTTTACATATGAATTTATTACATTAAACTACTTTCAATACATTTTAAAGATAATAGATAAATTTTATCATTCACTTTTACTATTGTTAGGAAACAGTAACCACTGAAATAAACTAAAATAATTTGAAATCGAACAACATGCTTATTCAAGCCTGTGTAAACCGAAACATCGTTTCACGGTTTATTCGATTTTATGGATAGTGGAATCTCTCAATTAGCAAATGGGTTTTGACGACAAATATCGGCCCACTAGCTCGAGGCGGAACAATGACTCATTACTAGTTGTGTAGAAATAAATTTCAACAACATCGAAGAAGAAAAATATTACAAAAAGTGGCCTCCCGGTGATGTAAAATGATTCTGTGAATAGTAGTTTACGAAATTCATTATGACGTGGACATAAAATGGTCGAGAAGTATGTTTTGTACTCTCCTCGTCAGGACGGATTAATTAATTAATAATTTGTTGACTACGCTTCCCTGGACATCTGACGATGCATGCGTAATCATGACAGGCATTTCAATAATGTGCTTAACGAGCTCGAAAATTTAACTTCTACCTGCTGCTAAACGGGATTTTCTGTTATACATATATCATCTCCAGGAAAATTGATAGTATCAGTCCAGCAGTGTTTCGAGCGAAGGATACCTTTTTTTGCAATCGATTTAGATTGCACGCCATGAATACCTTATTACGTGGTGATAAACGTATACCGTGGTCCCTTTGGTACAATTTTATCGTGCACTCGTCGCGTTTTAATTCAATTTTTCACCTACGTTAACAATACTTTACAGGAGAGCAAGGGAAAAAAGCTCAATATCTTCGGTAATTAATGGTTATTGTAAGCTCCAACCTCTTATTCGCTTTTTCGTTTTCTTTTTTCAGCTTTAGAGCACCGACGAAGAATGCACGACGTCGATGTTAATTACTTTCATTATTCGAATGTGCTAGTACAATATTATAGTAGATTGCTAACGGCGATACGAAATAAAACATCGAAGCTTTGCAGCGAAGTCATGATTTTCTGTTATTGAGTTTAGTACAGTTTATATCAATTGTGGTGGACATGTTATTTGTTCATCAAAATGTACGGTTTTATTTAGCTTTATTAAAGTTTGTATTATCTATGGTAATTAAGGTAGTTATTTCTACTACATTTGCTACGATAGCAGTTATCGTGGCATATGCTACTTGTAATGAAGTTACACTTGTTATAATAATTAAAGCATTTATGCTGAGCATACAAATTACGTTAGACATACCATTCATGTAGGCTAGTTATATCCAGAATTATTCGTTCTATCTATTATACGAGTATTTAGTATGTATATCACTTATACATAATAAATAAGTGTGCTAGATATTAGTCATTTCTATTATACTAATATATTAACAATAAGTATACTGGACACTGCAGAATTTACATTAATATTTCTTTCAGCTATTTTTTGCAGTAATTATTATGCCACTGACAACTACCTTTTGTATTAAATATGACATATGCATATACTGTGGCGCCATATTCTGTAAGTGAATTCTACAATTTGATTACAGTAGCATCAAAATCCTGGGTAAGTTAGTACTTCCGTGGAAACGAAAACTTGTTAAAATTAATTCTACACGCTGCACAGCGTTTAGCATTCACTATCTTCTCCACGATTTTAATTATTTCACGTTGCATGCGGTTTTTAATAGAATGGTATCGTTAATGACTATACGTTTGCTAATGAAATTCATTTCTAAAGCATAGGAGGTACACACTACGTAAGCAAAGAATAGTAAATTTTAGATCATATCTTAATATGTATGCGTGTAAAAGTCTATAGAATATGAATATTATAATACATGAGGTATTTTATATAGAATAAACCAAATAAAGTATTAAAATTCATTTTTGTGGCAATCATTAATGGTGGAGGTAATTTTTTTTCTAAAGTTTTAAGGGTAAAATGATGATAACGATATTTTAATTTATATCCAAAAATTAACTCATCTGACACCTAGTTTTAATGAAGTTAGTAAATCTACAACTCCATTTTCATACTTGTATTCAGAAAAGACATTTAAAACAAAACTAAAAATGTAACAATGTCAAGTACTCTTCTTTCACACTATTTCAAAGTGATTCAAAACTACAGATCAGTCGTGTAGAAGATAGTAGAAGAATAGAAAAATGGGACACAAATATTTCTTCTACTTTAACTTAATAACGTAACTTTTCAATCACCCTTTGCTCTTAATACTTTTACTGATATTAGTACCCCCTTATAGATCGACCACTCGTCGATCCATTATACAAACAGCAAACTAATTAAATCAAGCTAAATTTTTAGTTGCAAAACAAGACAATAAAGTTGTATTTCAACACAAATCCTGATCTAACAGACATAATCTACACTTCTGAAAAACCTAAGTTAAACTAAAGAAACGCTTTCCTTCTGAAGCAGAAATATAATAAGACATACGTCCCCATAACAGAACTGATCGAAAATAAAAATATCAATCTTAGGTCGCTGTGCCTGCCAATGGCAGAAATCTCTCCCGCGCCTTCTCCGTGATATTGCTCAGATCGACAACAGGCTTGGAGTAATTAATACGCTTGGAGTCAAGTCATAGGTGATCCTGGGGCGTGTTGCAACTTTCGACGGGGGCTCGGGAACGCTGTTAAACGCGAAATTGCCAGCAAACTTCTCGCGGGCCCATGTCTCGAGTGATAAAATTAAGATCATCGTCGTGTAACACGCCTTGGAAGCTTTAATTACAAGCGCCCCTTTCGGGGGCGCGTTTTAAAAGGCCAGCAGGAGAGAAAATCAAAAGGACGGTAATTGAGATTCACCACGTGCGCAGAGCCCCTCCCGCTATTCCCTTCCACCCCACATGCCATATTTCCTCAGCGGCTAGCGCGCGTCTACGTTTTCACCGAGTTTTCTCGGTACCAGCATCGGAAACCGTTTTTCCGCCTAATGGCCTCCTTATCTTCGTTGAGAATCCAACGAAAAAACTATCGACTATCTTTAATACGATCGACCGCAATCACGATGTATCATTCTGATAATTCCAACGTGTAGCGTTGGTGGATGACCCTCTTTCTTCGGGTATGTGCCTGGGAAATGGACGTCGCGGAGAAAGAAAAAGATATTGAATTACGATGCACAGTATGTGGCATAATATGCAACACTTATTACAGTGCTGGATTTAGAATGAAAGTAATGAAAGTTAAAGGAATATTAAATACTGAAAGTTCTAAGGAATTTCTAAGCACACTTACCAATAATCAGTGACAGACAATTTTGTCGTTTTAAAGGAGAAGTACAGATTGAACAATTTTGTTTACTAACTAGTGCATAAGAAGACAATCGATATAGAAATTTCTGTTGAGGCTGTAATTAGCCTTTAGCTGGACCGACGAAATTGTCTGTCGTGTGCACTTAGGTTTAATCCTAGTTAGACTGCATGCTGCACATGAAAAGTGCTCTTGCGTGGCATATTGCATTCTTGTTTTAATATTTTAAGCAATTATCTCTCTAAAACGTTTTAACTCTACATATATTGTCATATTCTCTTAAACATCGCAATTTTTTGAATGCACATAGTCTCTTGTGATCTATTACATGCCATAAAAAATTGATATGTTTCATAGCTAAGTATTAAACTTAATGCAATATAGTATTCTTAATAATGTCAATACTGTTTCAAAAATTTACAAACACTATTTAATATATTTAAAATACGCTGTTACAAACAGAAACATTAGTCACTGAATATTTCATAGCAATAACACATTAGATACTGTAGAACATTTAATGGTGCGCATGCATAGTAGAACACTGATTGTTGTAGATTTGGTTTATGTGTTAAAAAATCCAAATATAACAAACATATCTGAGATTTTTAAAGTGGCGAACGTAGCTCATGATGAACAGTTCTGTCAGGATGCATACATGAATTTGAATCTCATTGAATAGTTCCGCTTGGATGCATAGATGAAGAATCACTGAATGATTCTTCTCAAGAATTTGTGTGTCAGTTGATAGGAAAAATAATAGTGCTGTGTAAATTCTAATAAGAATAGAAACATTCATTCACGTTATAAAGAAATTGTCTAAATTAATGTTAATAAAGCAGTCAGAGTCGAGTAATCAGAGTACATACATGCAGGTAATAATAAAAGAGTGGAACTAGGTATGAAGTATCTCCAACTCCTTTCTTACACGTATGATAATGTATTCAAATTATCGTCTAAATTTAAAAAAATGAAATTAATTGGTCGTAACAAATTCATTTTTTTATTTTCAAATTCATTTAACAAGTTCATTTTTAACTACAGAACAATTTATTTTGGAGCTCATGTTAACCGATACTTCCTCACTTTTACGTTGAAAATTATTACACGAATGTAAATTATTTACTACAAATTTGCAATCACACGCCAGCTAACAACACTTCAAAAAATTCACTTAGACCAAAAACAGTTACACAAAAACAGTTACACAAACAAGTGTGACAAACACAAAATTAAAGGAGATAAAATCCATGATAGTCAGATGACTATGCGTATACACGCTAAAGTGCCAACCATCCTATGCATTTTAAATGTTAACAACCCTCTTGCGTTAGTTAATAAGGGATATTATGAGCTGTAAACTAAGTTAATCTCATGTAACTAAATTTAATTCCTAAATTTTCCAAACCTACTAATGTCACACTCTTTCCACTTAAACTTCATTTTCTTAACGTAACTGCTAAAAATGGTTTCTACAATCAAAAATTTGTAAAGTGTTATGTTTGTTCATTCTTTTACACTACATTTCAAACACTGTAAATAATGAGAACATTAGATAGGCATCTAAAGAACTCTACAGAACCGAGAACAGCTTCCATGTCCCAGTAACCAGACACTTTTACTCACTAACTTGAATCCTTATTTAACAGTGAGCAAACCCACCCACAAGTTCACAAACCTCATTAAAAATGAATATTTTATTCAAGATCTCGCAAAGCACTTTCAACTTTTTCTCGTCTCAAAAGAACAATCCAAATGTCTCACCGAAGGCAATGACAGCGCCATGCGAAAGGATATTAAATACCGTGTCAGCCGCGACTTTGATGCGCGTCTCTAAATACCGAGGATTACTCGATAGAAGCGAGTGAGTTCAACGTTTAATGAAATTTAAAGCGTCCACTCCCTCTGTCGCTTATGATTCCGCCAGTTTCCCGTAAAGCCAAAGAGTCAAGCCTGATTTAATGAAACGTGCCAGTCAACCTGTCACGTATCCCCCTTTCGCTCGAACGGTGTCCAAAGGCGGTCGGCGAGGATAAAAATCCTCTTAACGAAATAACTTCATTTGAGAGCTTTCACCGCGTTCGCAGAGGTTTCGGGAAGGGCCGCCGCAATTACAAAACAACTCATACACCCGATCCCAGCTTCCCACGAACAAAGGACATCTATCGCTCCTTTCATTAACCAAATGGAGCCGGGAAACGCGCGGTATCAGGAATGTAATCGCATCGGCGATCCAGAGAAAACACAGGGAGTCGAGGGAAGAGATAACCAAGGATCCTATGTGCTCTCCTTGCCGAGTTTGGAATCGCTAATCTTGTAATTAAACGCAACTTCCAAGCACGATACGGCGAAGTGGAACGAGAAATATACAGAAAATAACGAAAGATTAGGGAATAATTACTTTAGTCGACGGACAGAAGTCGGTGAAAGTCGATCGGGAATCGGTAGCACCACACGTTACTGTAATTGTTGCGGGGGAAAGAAAGTTGGAATAGTTGCGAGTACTCACCGAGGAGAAGTGCGCGCGTAGTCTTGTCACGTCGGCGGAAAAAAAAGCACAACAACCACGGGAAATTTCCGAGGGGCGCGCGGCCAGTTGAGGGACTCGAGCGAAGTCACGAGCGAGAAAGAAAGGAATGGAAAGTTTGAATTCTCAGCGAGAAGAAGTGTGCGCGTGATTGCGTGTCGGGGCGCGGACTGAACGACTGGGAGCACGGTCGTCTCTGGTTGTCCCACCCCACGCTCGCCTCGAATCATCCCCACTTCGAATCCCGCCATGAAGCTCCGAAGCTCCCCACGACCCCACACCCCCAACACTTCCAGTACCGTTCGTCGTCAGCGCCAACGCCCTTGCGCACTGGGAACGTCTACGAAGCGTGGCCTCACCGCTTCTTCGCTACTCGACACCTTCAATCCTACCTTGCGTCCTTCCATCCTTTCTTTCCCTTTCATTCTTTAATTATTGCCCCCCTGAATGCGTAAAAACGCGTTACCTACGAGAGACGAGTGGACGTTAAACGGCGCGTAACCGAGGCGGAATGTTTGTTTCTGCTTCCCTGAGTTTTAATTGGAGACGGGCTCCTGGATGCTAATCATTTGCAAGGAGTGGGAGTGTTTGTACTATTATAAGTATCGGGAAGAAGACTGTTGCAGTAATTCATTGCTATGAGCTCGTTACTGTGTTTAATAGGTTTAGAGTTTAAAATAGTGTTTAACATGATTAAGTTGTACTGTGCAAAAATGAATTACCGACATGTACATTGAAATTAGAAATTATTTTAATATTAAGTACATGTATTATGTGTATTTTTCCTCGTGAACAAATATCGC
This sequence comes from Calliopsis andreniformis, assembly GCF_051401765.1. Classification (NCBI taxonomy): domain Eukaryota; kingdom Metazoa; phylum Arthropoda; class Insecta; order Hymenoptera; family Andrenidae; genus Calliopsis; species Calliopsis andreniformis. Next base: position 7,699,888 of record NC_135073.1, on the reverse strand, counting down.
CGTTTTTTCTTTAACCCTTAAGTACCTTCGCTATTTAGACTTATGTAAGTGGCTTCGTGGGGTAGGTTTCTACCCCCTTCGAAAACTACAGATATCTGTGAAGGGTTTACATTTCCAAGTAACTATTTCAGGGTAAATAAAAGTCTGATATGTCTTCGAACAAAATAAACTTAACCACTACTGAGATTACATCAAGTAGAAATCTACCTCGCGAAGGCACTTGAGAATTAAAGTTGACTAATTTTTGTGAAAATAACGTTAGAAAATTAAAAAGTAAGTGGGAACTTGTATGTATAATAAATGAGAAAATTACATTTTATAATGAATTTTAAAGACAGTTTAATTAGTTTAAGATGATTTCTAACTAGTATCCTTAATATTTGTTATAGCACATGTACAATTATAATTGCTAGGTTCTAGGAGTGTTGAGAGGTTTTGAATATTTTAATGCATTTTCAGATTTTCATGTAGCTTGAATGATTAGACGACACTCGAGTTTTTTCGCTTAATGTGTCAGAAATTGTGTCCTCATAAACACCTGTATCTTTATGTTACGTTCTTCTTCCCTTCTCTTTCATTCTTTATTATCCTCCATGAAGGAGCGAGGATTTATCACTCCTAAGAGATGACTGAATGTTAAATGATACGTAGCTGAAGCAAAATGCTTACTCCTTCGTAACTTGGTTTCAAGGGTAGACTCTGAATTGCATATTACGTGGTACGAGTGTAAGCATTAGTTAATTTTGTAAATTTCGAAAATCATAATGGGTTGGAAATTCAAATAAATTTTGAAATTTTCAGCGTGTTTTGAATGACATAATAAGTTTTCTACTATCAGTTCTAACGCATTACTTTTATTTTATATTAACTTCGCATAGATGAATACAAAGTCGATTCACTATATTATATACGTTTGATTCATAGAAACCATATATTTGTGTCGCGAAAAAACATGAATTAACCGGAAGTTATATTAATAGAATTCATAAATTTTTATACATAATTTATTATATTTACGAATACGTGAATTTGTAGAAAACCCAATTTCGAATTAGCTGTGAGGATTTTTCAACCTTATAGACATATTGCACTTGCATTCTTGTCCTACTTATCTTCCATCTCGTGTTATATCAACTTTCGTTATGACCTCTCACTTTCACTCTCAATTTACTTTTCACAGACTTGAAAAGACGTATTATAGTATTGTAGATACACATTCAATTCGCACACATTCTCTAACATTTACTACTTTTCTGCAATATTTACCGAATTCAAAGTTGTCAATAATTTGTATGCATGAAATATGTGTCACCAATTTTCATATTTCTATGTATGTTTTAAATATTTATTTCTCGTTTTATAACTCTAATTTATGTTTTTGTTCATTACCTGATGACGTAAATATTGTTCCCACTCTAAATATTTATTAACATTTTTTATAATCCTAAGGTACAACAAATTTCATTAACTTTTCACGTGTCAAAAGCGTAGAAAATCGAAGATGCTTCTACAATTACGACGAATTGAGTGTTGAACATATGTGATCGACATTGTCGAACTACCTAGCAGACATTGAGATTACTTGAAAGGTTCTATTGGGTCAGTGCATCTTGTGAGAATAAGCCGAGATTCTCATTCTCTTGTGGCAGAATTGTCCGTGGTTAAAGTGCTATCAGTGATTCGAAGTTAGTGAAGTGTCGAAGATCGACGGGGAAAATAATGGAGCGAGATAGAGACGGGATAGGCCAGATTCTTATAGAGGCTCAACGACTGTACGAACAGCATGAGTAGCTTATCACGATCGCGAATTCTGATAAAACCGAAACCATCTTAACAACATTTCCACCAAAAGGTTTTAGAAAGAATAGTTATCTACAACAGCGTTTTGAACTAGTACATCAGCATATTTGTGATAAAATACATTATACACGTCAGTGTCAGATACAAATGGCTTGATATGTACTGCTATAAATGTAATGACGAAAAATATATTCAATTAATAAAGAAGCAGTTATCTCTCTTGATGTTAACATAATTACATTTGGTCCAATATTCTATTATAATTACTGTCTACTTGTTTGCCATAGAAATACAGTGATATAATAATCTTATTTTATATGGAATTCACTTTACAATATTAAAATTTTATATTAATTATTCTTCTGCGTCTGTTTTGTGCAGATATTATATGGACCAATGTATACTACACGGATTTGAAAACCCAATGAGTGATATCAGTAGAGAAGGTGGATACATAGTCAGCCAACCAGCAAACTCGATCATCCTTACTTCTAACTACAATATAATGAAGATAGAACTGAAATAAGTGATAAAAATAGTGCAAAAATAAATCATTCACATAAATAATTCTAAATACATCTTAAAAATATTCAAACTAGTAAACTAATTATACGTGGACCTTGCGAATATTAAACATAAAAAAATTAAAATATCAGAACGCATCTCTTAACAAATTTCATTTGTGTTAAACTCGATGTAAGAACAGAAATGTACAGAAATATTCATTGTATTGTCTTCAAAACTGAGTTTATCATACATGTAAATAAAATAATTTGTTCTTGAATCTTGTTCTTGAATTTGATCTTCATATATTTTCTTAGGCGTTCATTTTCTCTAGATATTTTCCTCATTAATTTGGAATAGTTCTCATTTCATGCATTTCATTTGTTCAATTCCAGCAAATGAACGTATAAATTCTCTAAATATTCCAGTTGCACAGTGTCTTTGTCAGTTGTGTTTTCAAGCTTACGAAACTTTCCTGTTGAACCTAGCTGCTTAGGAAATAGGGACTATAAAGGAAATCAAGGAATGGCGACATTTTTTTATTATCCTACCTTTTCAGAGGCTCGACTAGCGCATTACTTGTAATAGAATAAAGCTGAATACCGAAAATGCTGTAATGAGTTAGGATAATACTTTGATCACTCTAAGATAAAATATCTTATGTCGACTATTGCAAACTAAATTATATATTCATCTTTAATCCGTTTAGCATGTTTTCTTTTAGAGAAACTATTATTTCTTCATTAAAAGCGAAAATTTACTTATTATCTTAGTGATTATTAATAATAACAAATAAAGACATTATAAATGTCTATTAAATATTAAGACATTATAAGTATTAAATATATATAAATATTAAAAATACAATTAAAGTTCATTCCATCAAATCAAATTTTGCAATCAAAACAAAATTAGTGAATACTCATTAACGTCACAAGTTACAATTTGATAACTACACATTCACAACAGTATAATAAGAAATTATCATTGCTTTTCATGCAATTCTACGAAATACAAAGTAAAAAATCTGCCCACAAACTTCCAATATAGTCCAATAAAATTCATATCAGCAAATAGCAATTCACAAACACCTTTTCAAGCTTCAAATAGATTTACTGCTTCCTGATTGTTAAATTTAAACAAAATTGCCAAAATTCACTCGAAAGTTACAAAAGGTCTGAACAACAGATATACAACACCCTCCTACGTTCAGTACTGTTCATCGCAACTTTCATACCAGTATATCGCGATAAAACGAAAATGTAACGGGATTCCACTCGAATGGTCATGTATCCCAGGAAAAATGCTGATAAAGAAACGTAAATAAAACGTCACCGTGGAAAGGCGATAACAACGGGTCGCCTACCTCGTGGTACGGCCAAAGACAAAGGCTGATGACTGGCTAGACGTATTGATTCGCTATTTTCAGAGGTGGCGATGTAGGTATTTATCTATAGCGTGAAGACGCCATTTCTTCGAGACGCTCTTATCTCCACCTTCTGACCTGGCTGACGCACACAGAACGATGGAGAGTGTCCTCATGAAGCTGGCACGCGACGTTCCATTGTACAGAATGCGCTTGCACAGAGAAGGGGTGCCTTCTCACGTGGCAACGTCTATGCTGCAACGATGCACTTTCGCCCCAGTGATGGAGCTGAATTAGGTTTCAGGGAAATGCAGCTGAGCACCTGGATAGGTATTTTGCTCAACATTTCGGTTAAATGTCTCAGAATGAGCGCAAGGAGATCAAGGGAAATTGGGCTACCTTTGCCTGCCGAGGAACCTCTTCTTAATGACGCGACGTTCGAGACAGAAACGCGGCAATATTTATGACGCAAGTCGATTCGAGATGGGACTGTGCTGAGCTGCTTTCTAAGGACATTAAATTTTTATGTTGAAAGTAGAGAGGCGTGTGCGTTTCGCCATCTATTATATTCTTGTAGAATCATAAGGGGAACAAGTAGGTTCTTAGAATGTAGAAATGTTTGCACGTAGGTCATGCATTTCGAATAAATCATTCAAGAAGATGGTGTTCTACAGCGTGAACATAAAATACGCGTTACAAATGTAGAATTTGGCGAACAAAAGGACGTTGAAATCTCGTTTTGCTTCGTACAAATAATTTTAACTCGAATTTGCATGTTCAGAGAAAAATATACCCTTTGATAAGTTTGGAGAATTCATATGAGGCTACTCGAAGCAATTCGAGCTTCAACGAATTTGATTTGGATATTGAATATCAATACGTCCATACGGTAACTTTGGCGTGACAGCTTTATTGAGCGAAATAAAAGTGACACGTAATAAAACCAATTCTTTTTCTGTGTGTAATCAATTCAAAAATTGAAAATTGTGTGTAAGCACGATTGCGATTCTCTGACCTAACCCAAATGTAGAAAGCCGAATCTGTTACACGTATTATATTCAAACACTAATTAAAAAAGATAAAAATGATAGCTTATTTTTTTATAACGATTAAAACACAATTTTTTAGTAAGCTATTCTATCGGAAAAATTAGTTTTAAGCTTTGTGAGTACTTTTTTATTCTACCTCAGGCTTTCTAAAATTTATAATAAGGTCAAAATGAACGAGTTTGTTACAAATTTTAAGGAAGTGTGTTTTAAAAATATACTGTAACTAAATATGTATATAGTATGCAAGACTTTAAGAATTTATTCTATTCACCGAGAGGAGTAAAAAACGTCTAACCAACATAGATTCTAAAATCAATCCTTTTGACAAAACATTGATTTTTATTATCTATGGATATTCGATACCGTGAATGAGTTTCTCTACAACGCATTGAATGTAAATAGAGGAATTAATTCAGAAATACTTTCCAGGTTGTCCAAACAAAATTATTTTATTAAACTAGCATTAACAAAAATTACTTCATAACTTCAAACGTAGTACAAATTTTCAATTTTCATTTACTATTGAGCGTATTGTAAGCGTAGTAGTGTTCGTAGTAGATGTGAGCTTTGCATTGCAATAGGAGGAAGTCACATGGAATATTTACTATAACAAAGAAGATTTGTACTAAATTTGGATCTATTTATGAACTAATTTTTCTTGATGCTAGTCTAATAATTTTGAATTAATGACATTGAATGTACTTCTAAATCAAGTCCTCTATTTACATTCAATGCATCGCGAAGAATCTCATTCACGGTATCGAATACTCCTAGGTAATAAAAATCAATTTTTCATTGAAAGAATTGAATTTATGACCTATGTTCATTAGACATTTTTTACTTCTCTCGGTGAATACTATAAGCCTCTAAAATCTTGAACCCCTTTTCAACACCCTATTTAGTATGCAAGTAGATACCTAACAGAAATAAAAGTTCTACGTATCCTATACCAATGGAAAATAATTCAAACAATTATTAACAGCTCGTTATGTACAGAGAACATATATAATTAAAACATCTTCTATAATAGCTTGTTTAATCAGCGGAAAACTTAAATATAGAGAAAAATAATAACAATCTAGATCAACATGTGCCTTCTGTAAATTTGATACGAGTTAATCAACAAATCCACTCATTTCATTGTATTCACACTGCAATATAATTCATTGACGCCTTCGAATTTGAATGAAGTTAGTAACGTTACAAAATGGATGCAAATTAGCGTGTCTACAAAAATTAATGAAAATTGATTTACGATTACTGTTCACTTGATAGCATTTCCTTTGAAAAAAAAAGAGAAACAACTAGTTTGAAATAAAATAAAACACTTCTTTCCATAATGGGATGTCTAAGTAAGTACGACTATCGGAGAAGTCTTTTAAAGACTCATTAAATGAATCCTCCAGTTGATACCTTTGCTCAGTTATACAGGTAATGAACCATTGCTGTAGTCTAATAAGTCAAAGAGAGCTTGTCGAGCTCACGGATACGCATAAATGATTGAATTATTCAAAGAGATTTCTAATACGCAAACCTAAATAAAATATCGAAAATGTGAAATAATATTGTTATTTCCACTGGTACCATTAAACTAAAAAAAGAATTTATTATAAACTTGATACATCTGTAAATTCTTTAACATTTTGTAGTCTTACATTATGCATTTGATGCGATGTTTAAATTCAAAGGTTTTACACTTTTTAAACATTGAAACTGCTTAGACCACGAGGGATTAAAGAAAAAGCATTTAACTCTACATTTAAATCTATTCAAGTAGGCAAAGTTAAGCACTACATTAACTACAGATAGGGAATAGCTTTTAAAAAAGTCCTTTGAGTAACAATTGAAAGCACAGTTTAAGGAACCAGTACTGCTTCCGACTAAAGTAAGAAATTCCTTCCTAGCCGGAAGTTCGATACCTCGGAAGGGCAATGGTTGAGAATTTCTTTTCGAACGGAAGAAGAGTTCGATACTCTTGGACAACCAGTTAAGTGTTCTGATGAAACTTTCATGAGGAATCAGATACAACATTCAGCCACTAAATTCTTTAATCGTATCTGGGTCAAACGTCGAAGAATCTTCGAAAGTTCTTGCTGATAAAAGAAACACATCGACTGCGCATGCATCGTGAAGTTTACGTATGTGTACAATATGTGTGGAGTAAAATTAAAACGTTTTAGACTAAATCCTTTTTAGTGAAAGAATTAATTACTAGTTCTCTCTTACTTTTTATACCTATATTGTCAAATATTTTAGTATTTTCGTGTACTCAATTTTACGAATAATCGATAAGGCTAATTTATATATGTAATCTGAAGGTATTGTTACAGTAGTCAAGTGAACAGGGAGTTTAGTAAATGATTTATCTGAGCTTAGTGGAAAGGTGAAACAACGAATGAGAAAAATTTTAATAAAAACATTCGAAGGATAAACCTGGGGGAGGGTTTGAAACGGAACAAAGTAATTTATCAAGTTTAGTGTCAATGGAAACCAATTTATGGATTCCAAATGACAAGTTAATCAATAAAGTGACCAATTTCTAGTCCTTTAACGATGTACAGAAAAATCGACTTTCATTCCAAAGTTTTAATTCAAAATAATTAAATTTCACATGAGAGGAAACTTTTATCATTACTCGGATTACGTAACCTACTTTCACCAATAAGATTGTATCATTTAGATTTCAAGGGACATTCCCATGGAAATAAATGGTATCCCATGGTAGCAACATTTCGGTATGCACTTTTGTTTAGCTCTCACTGGATAAACAAAATCTTCGCTAATCTAAACAGGAAAACCTAAGACAATGGAAACTGTCCCACAGTATACCGCATACTTTTCAGGATTCTTTGTTAACTTAATTCCTACAAACGCAAAGCTGTGTGAAAAATTAAATAATATAATTGAATCAGTTTCGCAAAATCATCCCTTATGTAATAATATATAGATTGAAAACATATCCCAGTTTCCTATATGTATATGTATATAGGAATAACTAATTGAGATTTATGTAGCATAAGTCTTATCATTGAATTCGTCATCAGAAAATGAATTAGAATGTGCTGCACCTGAGATAAGAAAAGTTAATGCAGATTTTTCATAGACAGCAACAGATACGTGACACTCTCAACCTTTTGCTTTGTTGTCACATTTAATGCAAAGAACTTTTCACGCGAATAGAAGGTTTCAGGTCACAGCCACTTTTACACAAGTGATCGTATTAAAGAACAAACTTGACGAAAAGATTGCCTTAAAGCAGATATTCCTTTCGCTGTAGCAGAAGCTATTCAGTGTATTTCGTCGTTAGCTGAACAGTGTACAGCTTATATGTACATGGTCTTGTGCCAGTATCTTATATGTGCTTCGATGACGAATAAGTGTATTTCAGGAAATGTATAAAGCCATTAGGTGTACATTTTCCCAGATGATTGAACCTACGCGAAATAAACTCTCCAAACATCCGCCATATTCACACACTGACAATAAGTATATGAAAATAATTATGGGATTAAATAGTTACACATGTATTTTTTACTTAAATTGTCAAAGTTGTAAGTATCGAAACATCTTTTTATCAAGTATAAATTTGATGAACTGTGCATGAAATTTTAATTAATATATATGTAATTATACCAAACATTAATTAAATATATTAATAGTACTCTTATACTTGACACCTATTTCATTTTATTTTAACATTGTACCTCAATGTAATAAATGTTTGTAAAGAAATGAATTTTGAAAATAAATTTCGAAGCAAATTTTGAGAAAGCTCTAAAATAAATATTTTGATTTTTATTAGAAGTTTGTTAAAATAATATTCTTTCTGCTCCCATAAAATATTGTTGTATTATGGATAAGTAGAGGTAGCTCCATTAAGGCAACCTAAAATTAATACAATAATAAATATAATTTGAGAGGGAATAAATGTATTTGCCAGGAAAATTGGTCAAGACCTTCTGACAAGCATCAAATAAGCGAGGTCAAGTGAAGCTCCTTTTTAATAAACCAGGCGGCGGAGGATTACAGAAGTAAAGGGGATTATCGTACTTTCTTGGAAGATAATAAGCAGTTTCTTACAATATTTTGAGAACCAACAGTGCGAAGGAGAAAATATGAAACCAGTGTTTTATCTGGTCCTTAATCTTACGTTCCGAAATATCAAATATTTGAAAAATGTACCTTGTGGATGTTTCACCCCTTCATTGAAATAACAATGGAATTGAATTACAATATAATATCAAAAAATTTGCTTCAACTGCAGCTACTGTGCTACCTTTTGTACTAGTATTAACATTTTAGCATTCATGGCAGCTTATCATTCTTCTGCTTTTGTTAAACAAAACCAGAAATGTCATAGCCCAGGAAGTTTCACACAGCAACAGCGCATTTAAGTCAACAACTATCGCCATAAATACAGACTGTCACTCAGAAGTATTCTTCTCTTGTCCCCCAATCATGCTTGAATTCTGTGTTATTCAAAACACGTCTTGGCTTTCCTCTAGCAAAACAAGATCAGGAAACCATCGTACAGGAAGTTATGTATGTATATCACTGCCCACACAGTAACACGCTTCAAAGTTTTGACAAAAAGTCTCAATTTCTTGTTACCATCAACATAGAACATTTTTGAAGGATAGATTCTAGACACAAAGACAATGAAAAAATGACAATTGACATGTCATTTGAAAAAATTCAAATGACAATGAACTTTTTTCATTGTTTATAATATGTCGAACCTATCCTCTAAAAATGTCTCTCATATTTGGAAACGCCCTGTGTATGTTATTCTATGTTTGTTTAGGTTAAGAACCCTTGCGCAGTAAGACCTGCACGATGAGATCAATGTAATTTATAGAATGAGAGTAATACTCTAAATAATAAGATACGTGACTACACGGACCACAAGTAACATATGCATTACCAATTCTGTTTCTTCTGCAAATTTTATTAGAACAGGCATAATCATTTCACGTTTGAATACATAGAGCTGTTTTTCACGAAGTTTTGTTTCGACTGTTTTACCAACTTTCATCGTAAATTCTCGTAATTTTCTAATAGCATACAACACCAGGTAAACTATTATTACTTACAAAGTATATTATATTATATGATTATAAATTAGAATTCTATTCGTCATAGGATTCGTGTATGCGTAACACAGCAATCTTATTTTCTTTCATATTGGCTTCCCATTGATTTAAAAAAGCTACATGTTTATGATATACTGATTAAGTGCAATTAAAAAATATTGAACAGAAGTTCAAATAATCATAAAGCACCCTGCATACAAAGCCTTCTCTTTGTACACCATCTACTCTTCCTACATTCTTCAGAGAACGGATCTTCAAGGGATGTAAGTGAATCCCCAAGTATAAATTACCCCTACAACGTTTTATACTGTACAAAACTCTACCTGCCTTTTTTTTCGCAAAGAGTTCTTTGTGGTTTCAACGTGGTTTGCTATAAAACTCTCGACTGGTGTACCACTAAATGTAACACACACTTATCTGAGCATGCTTCAGGCTGCATGCCTCTGATGCAAAAGACGTTAAAAGCAGGCTTCCGGGGTGACAGGTACCAGACTCTTTTTTAACGTCCACAGCATTATTCGCCAAAATATGTACACATCTCTGAGGGAAGAGATCCTTTTTCCTCGTATCCTCTTTACGATGGACCAAACATGCTAGGTGAATTTCGATAAGAATCGCTTTTTGGTTGTTAAATATTTACATTTTGCATACGGTTGCTTTTAAAATGTCAGTAGTGTATTAGGCTGTGATTACAGTGGATGCGTTTTCTGACGAACTGATGGTCTAACGACAAGTACCTAGTCGTCAGAATATCAGCTCGTCAGAAAATGCATCCACTATAACCGCAGCATTGTTTACTAAATGTCTAATATTTATTACCAGAAAATGGTTAATTACTAGAATATTCTCGACTAAAAGACATTTGGCACGTTATGAAATAAATTTCTATGGTAGAACTATGCATGAGGTACTATTAGCTAAAATTGATTAAACTAACCTGTTAGCTGTGTAATCCTATTTTAAAAGTATGTACATATACAAGAAGTGTCTTATAATGGAATTAACTATTAATTACATTTTTTCTCAAAGGCAATGGAAATGTAAAACGAAGTCAAAACAGCCTCCAGACAAAATGTTTCATATAGCTTGACTTCCAACCTGCGTCAGCTTTTTGAATAAAATTTATTACAAAGCACATAGATGTTATGTTCCCCTTTTTCATAATATTGTGAAATATAAAGCTTCTAATTGCCTGAAAATTCTAGAAAAAATTAAAGGAATTAGGTTTCCTCTTAAACCAATTGCGCTACTTAATTTATACTGCAATACACAACACAACTGCTGAAGCAATTTAGTCTGCAATTTCTGTTTTACATAAACAATCGCTTGGTTTCATTTATTGTCCTATTGCAAGTTCTATTCGTGTCATTAAAATATTAATAGAGAAACTATTCATCACGAAGCGTCTATATCATTTCATTATACGTCTCTAATTAATTTTGTGATTGCTCAGTAATACATTATGAGCAAGCAAAACTTCGCTCTTCGTATTGGTGATTATTCCAATATTCCTACAAAGCGAAAGGAATCTACTCTTCAAGTTTGTTGACTTTATCAATTCCTTTTAAGTGTCTGGAAACTGTTCAAGCACGTACGCCAGCTGTTCTGCGAATTCCCTCGCGAAACGATGTGGATTTCCTTCAATTACGATTCGCAAATCCCTGTTTCATACTCTCCTTACAGATCAACATTTTTCTTTACCTTCAGGACCAGTGTCCCCAAAATCAACCTCATGCAACTAACAACAAATTGTGTATTTATAGATCCCTGTTATAAAAAAAATGAACAGAATGAAAATGGAGCTTTGATTCTAAATTTCATTAAATTTCAATTGTTATATATCTGACTAGTAATCTATCCAATAATCTTTTTTTGTAATAATGTTATTACTAAATTTGCTAGTAAGATGAAACACGGTCATTTAACAAATTAACAGCTAAGTACATCATTAATTAAATAAAGCTATAATACAAATTTTACGCCAAGTTTCATTGAAGAAAACCTTCGCCAATTTTTTAAACAAGTTAACTATACCTATTACATTACATTTGAATTATATTTAATGACGTGTTTCCAAAAGAAAAGGTTAAATAACTTAAAATTCTACTTAGTTTTCTTATTTTTCGTGTAGAAGAAAACGCACAGCATAACTGTTTCAATTTACGTTCCCTCTACAATCAAGTAACTTATTCCTAACAATTCGTCGTAAGAATTTCGTTTTGTTTCGCTCATATTACATCCGTGGCTATGTATGGCTCCCGCTACAAGAAGGGAAGATGATCGATGCATCCACTTTGGACCGCATTGTTGCGAGCTTGCAAATTTCCTTAGGGTTTTGGTATATATATCCGGCAAATGCCTGCCAGAGATTGAATCTGACCCTATTCCGCACCAAATTATGTAATATATGATTAAATGACAATTTTCCTGGTAATTTCGAAGCTTCTGACGATGAGTAATATCATGCCAGATTGAATACATATGACCGGAGTAATAACCGTAGAATATACGTATGGTGATAGAAACGGGTAAGCAATATTCCATCGTTTGCTTAATACCACTGCTTAGAAGAGAATTTCCAATCGTATGCATAGCATCGTAGGGAAATAAGGCACACAGAATCTACGGGGATATTTAGTTTCTACAGCACGAACGTGAAGGCTCGTTTCGTTGAAAATTTTGATCTGAAGTCGACGATTATTTATGAAATATTAAGTTATAATAGTTATTCTAAACGAAAGATAAAATAAATTAATTAATGAGTAGTGATATTTTCTGAACAACTTCTTGCAAGAAAAGTTTCTATTAAATTTTGTTATGCATAGAATCTGGATATTATAATTTTTTATATGCACAGTAATATCGACTGTTATAAATACTTAGGTATTGAAGCTTTTGACATCCCAGTTTAGTATTGAAGACGAAATGAATGAAAATTCTGAATTCAGTGACACAAATTGTCATTTAGTCGTTGGTGTATATTTTGGTTCTATTACTTAAAAAGAAGCGCCAAACTATTATACTATTTCCGATTTCTGACTCAACTGAAACTTGGCACATGAGTACAATGGAGGTGAAAATTATTCAAAATGTATTTTTTATACTTGTTGATTCTCACGTAATGAAGATGAAAATACGTATGAATTAATTATATAATAACCTGTAGTAAAGCAATAATCCTGAATTTCTTTAAACTTCCATAAGTGCCACATAATTTTTGTAATTGCTTTTATAATTACTGTTTGCTCAGTTTCAATTTAGTAATATCTTTTCTCCTCCTTTTATTAGAAGTAAAGGATGTAAAAACTGTTTCAAATACTAAAAGTTCGTTTTACTTTGCTTATTAACTGAATTTTCAACCAATGAGTATGCAAAGGAAAAAAGTGTCACTCCGCCCTTATTACAAAAAGCATTTCACCGCGTATTTTAAATATGGCCCGCGCTTAAAAAGCATACTTCACTACGTTGCTTTACTGTAACAATTTCGCTGAATATTTTGACATACCACTACCAACACGGTAAAGACTATAAACAGTGCTATTATCCAACTAATGGATGACCTAGTTTCCAGTGACGTGAGAGTGAGGAAGTAATTGGAAACGGTAAAAAAAGGACCTTCTATTGGCTTCACGAACGATAAAGTGGGAGAAAACTGCTACGATGGAAATATTCTTACAGAAGCATGAGTCTTAGAAATAAGTGCATTTCAATTGAAATTTGAAAGTCACAGCACTTTCCAATAAATTCACTAAAGCAACAAAAATATGTACCGAGAGAAAGAAAATCTTGAAATAAATGTTTTAAATTCTCAAAATACTGTAACATTTAACTACAGTAGAAGAAGAAAAAAATACAAAAAGACAATTTCTATTCGGACCTACGACACTATCTCTAGTCCAAATCCTGAAGACACACTCAGAGTACAAATTAAACACACAAAATAGAGTAAATCCTGTTCCTAACATTCATTAAAAAGAGTAGTGCACAAGAATGTCCTGTGAAACTGCAATTGAAGTGAAATACGTAACTATAATAGAACATTTCTCAATTAAGATTCTATTATACAGTCAGCTCAATCTATCCAGTCGTGCACAGAACAAAAGGATGAAGATGAAAACACGAATCCTGTAACATTTTCAGGAATACACGGTCGTGGTTATGTAGCCAGAATTAAATCAACTACTTTCAATTAAATGCAGTTTCAGTAAAAATGGAACACAAAAATCAGATAAGAGACGCGTAGGTAGCGCTTTAGAAACTGCACCTAATTGATTTTTTAAAACCACAGTAACGTGTAAATGAATTTTCTTGAAAGGTCTTCAACATTTACATTATAATCGGTTCTCATAGAAATTCCGAGCAAGCCGCGATCGATGAAGTTTGCGGTTGGCACAAATGCGTCAGAGGATCGTGCTTTCGACACAAAGAACGTGTCAGATATCTGCTTCGGATAGGTACCAAAATTCTCCATCTCTTTAGCCATCATCCATGTTAATTAGCTCCTTGTTTTCTTAATCCAACGCTTCCTTTAAACGCTCCAGGAAATCACGCGTGCACTTGAGAACTATTGCTGCAATCGGTCTCAGACCTTTTGTCGGATACTGTTGGTTCTTGAGAGATGAATTATAATTGAGGTTAAATCTCGTCAGGATTGAAATCTACCGCCAAGAATACAACCTCACTATGTCGTCCGCATATCTAAATTAAATTCTTGGCTATGTCTGCGGAATGTATAAAAGCCCTAGAATTAATTTATTTCGTTTCAACTGGAAGATCTGGACTTAATTTAGTTAGACGATTAAGGGATAAAGAAAAGATTATATTTAGATAAGGTTTTGTGAAGTAAATATGTTTACAGATTATAATTTTCGAAAAATAGATTAAGAAGTCACATCTGTTATTTATAGTAAAGAATAATTGCGTGTTTGTATAATATTTGAGTAATATTGAAGACTTATCAATACTTTCATATCATATTACTGAAAATAAGTACTTATGGAAATTGGTAATTTTTAGTCTTCATGGAGTTATTTTTAATATGCAACTGTAATATGCAACCATCACAGTTCGTTCACAATTATTATTCTAACACAGAACCTTTTTACATCAGAAACATAATAGGAATCTTGACACTTCTGCCAATATATTCTCTTCGACTACTGTCACATTTCCGATATATCGTAATTCCTTAACAAAGAATACTTACATTTTACATATAACACGAATCGACAGAAAAGAATATTGTACAGCGCGTATCATGATATGCGGCAACAATTTCAGATACGAACTAAATATTTCAAATAGTAAAAAATAATGTACCTTCATATAACGAAATCTTCGATTTCTATACAAAATAAGAATTTTCCTTTTCTAATTATTTATATTTATTCATTTTTATGAAATATGTTTCAAATTAGAACTTCGAAATGTTGAAACAGAATGATTTTCTATTTGATATATACATATATATTAAAAGGATACTGAAATAATACAAATGATGATGAAATTCAAACGTTTCGAGACATCTTAAAAACATAAGAGTTTCGATCGATTCGAATAATAGTCGAATCCTAGAAGCTTTAGAAATTCCTGATAAATCTGCGAAGTTTTGATGATCGTTAAAAGTTTCAATGAATCTTAGAAGAGCTCGAGTTTTCTATCATGTTGGCAACATTGACAAATATGTGAAACTAAGATCGAAAAGACAATTTGTCATACATATGTTAAAACTTCTAAGAGTTTCGAATTGATCGAGAATTGGTAGAAGAATGAACTAAATACGTATCTGTCTCTAACTGAAAAATAACAAATGAATGCTAAATTACACATTACAGAAGAGAGTATATTCCATTAACCACAACAGGACAAGTATAAATGGCACACTTTGCCAGTTTTGTTTACAAATATCAAGAAACAAAAGCTCAAGAAAGTATACAGCATCCAACTTCCGAAAATGGGTCAATGAAACAAAAGAAATATAAAAAGATCGCTAAAATAAAACTCCTGCGGAGCAGAATGTGCTTTCTATCACTTGAAAGCAGCACAGACTTAAACCTTATCGAAAATATATGCATCACTATTTAGAAAAGAATTTTGAAAAATATTGTCAAGATAAAATTTAAAAATCTATAAAGAAATTAATACCAACTATGAAATGTCAGCTAATAAAATCTCAAACCACATTAGTAGATTACCGAAAACAATGAAACGCATAAGTGCTAACTACTAATCTGTCGTAAGCAAAATTGAAATAAAACATTACCTAAAACGAAGCTCTAATTCCTTTCACATTTTATATTTAATAATTTGCCCACCTCTGTGCCTCATAGTTGAAAGCGCGGAAATAGTTCTGAATGAATGCCGAGCTCGAGGAGAGTCAGGAAGTTATTCCAGAAGCCGTTGCGCAATTCACACGTACTATGCACATGCAGGTCGATTGTCTTTCTTGGTTTTTATGACACCCGTGAAGATTAATATCTCCAGCGGTGCTATTAATATCGTTAAGTCGTGGAGAAGAGGCTCGCGAGACGGCTTTAACTTCGTAATTTATCGGGCGGACTGTCACGAGACCCGTTTCTTTCTTACTTCTCATATTATTGAAGGGGACAGACGGTAAGGAGGAAGGAAGTCGTTCGAACTTGGAGCGAATTGCCTCAGCACGTGGTGGGAGAAAAATGGGAGCAAAACGGAGTCACCTCTTTATCTCGAGGAAGCGTATGCACGGTACAAAGGATAAATATTTCGTTCCAAGTGCAGCATTTTTTTTAAATACTTCAAAACATCGCTTATGATGGGGTCTATTGCTACAGCTCTTATTGTGAAATATGAAACACATTTAAATATAGACGATTCTGTTTTCAAAGATTTTGACGACACTAGTACTCATTGGCTAGACGATGATGGAAACTACAAAGATCCTTGTGTTACGGATGAGGAAGAGTCCACGTGCTTAGGTTAAGAAGTACTGATTACTTTCAATTGTAAACGAAAAACTATGGAATATTGGAACAGTGGTAAAATAGAGCACCTAAAATTGGGAACTGTTCATTCTAAATTTAAAATTTTAAGTTCTATGAAAAATTGTTATGTATATGGCCAGCGCAAATTCATTCACAAGGTTCGCATAGGAAAAAGCTATTGCGTATGTGGAATATACTTTCCAAAAACTCGTGAATGCGAGACTGTCTCAAATGATCGTACTTACATCATTACAATTGGCGCATGGACTTCGGAGGATGACTTTGCAAGCAACAGTCGTAGCAGATTCACCATCCTTTCGAGCTAATAATACATAGAAATGGAATTTTAAGAGAAAATTCAGTATCGTGTCAAAAAAAACCACAGGATCTGTTACTGAGGCAAAATATAACAAGAAGATTTGAAATCTCGTTGGAATAGATTTTTAGCCGAAGTAAGAGCATATATTTTACAATGTGGTGTTGCTAATATGTTCAATTCAGATCGTTATTTTAATCTTGAATTGCACTATGGAAGTGTAGATTATATTGAGAAATCTTCCATGAAAACAAATAGACCATACAAGAAATATTTTTAAAATAGTGACTTCTTTGGTTATAGTAGCACCATCTATGATTTTTCAGAATTTCTGTCTACACCATTTTATTTCTATCTAATAGCCACACAACTTTGCAATTTATTCTCTTTGTCTATCTACGATAGTTGTTTTATTATCTGACAAAATAGGTTCTACATCCTCAGCTTTGAAGGGTAGTTTCACCCCCTAAGGGTCTAGGGTAGTCACGTGACTTTTCGAGATTGTAGGTCGGTATCTACTGTTACAGTTTTCGTTACAGGAATAGTGTTACCTAAAGACACATTGCTGTTCAATGAAGACGAGATGGAGCCACTCTATGATTCCAAATTGGTAACACGAATTAAAGAATTTCCCCCTCCACTACACATCCTCCCACGCCCGAGATGAACATTTGCGCGATTTATCCGACGAATAAAGCTACTTTTTTTATTTGTCTAGCGTTGCATCTGAAGAGTCACATAAGATTTTCATCTGTATCTTTATCTTTATTGGAAGGTTTAGTCAAAGATTTATTTGAAGTCTACGAACAACTTTCGACAGCGCGTTAACTGATACAATAAAAATTATATATACAATTTATTTTTATGAGGATGAACACATTAACCCTTTCTATTCCAAAATCTCATAGAGAATATTTTGATTTTCCATATGGATTGCTGTGAATAGGTAGATTTATTGCTATTTAAGGATACCCACGAATTTTCTACAAAGCACATAGCAGAATCATCTATATCTATAGCTCTATCAGATAAGTTATCGTTGTTTCAGTGGCAGTGGTATCAGTTGCCCGTACAATTGATGATGTAAAACAGTTTGCTTGATTTTAAACGAATTCTATCGAATTTTAATTTTCGTTTTATTTAACCTCTAGAATAGCACCTTAAAATTTCTCCCACCTTTGTAGTTGAACGCACCTGCATATAGGGTTGGCTTGCACGCAATGACCAAAAATATTAACATCTAATGGCTGTTACTACAGATTGGTAATTTCAGTTTCTTGGCTAATATGTTGTGAGCCACTAAGCTAGATTCATGTTTATTTGGAATTGGATTATATCTTGTGTTTGTTACAGTATTTGCATTAATGTGGTGGTACTTACTGTAACAAACTCGAGATACATAATTTAATTCTAAATAAACATGAATGCTGCTCAGTGGCTCATAACGTACCATTCAAACGATTGAAATTACGAGTCTGTGGTAGCAGCCATCAGACTGTTAATATTCTCTGCCATTCGGTTCAAGCCAACCCCACATACAGTGACTCGGGAAATTGATCAAATACTAAGCCGAAGCATTGTCAATTTTTAAATCACTGTCACTTTGAAAAAATGTCGTATATTGACCTTCCTGGAGTTATTCTGAAGAGTAAATCATGTTATCAACTACATGTTTAATTTAAATAATTTTTAAACAATTTATGAACTTTCTTCTAAAATTACTCACACTATGTTTCCTAGTAAAAGTTAAATTTAAAATAATGTAATGCAGTGAGACGTCAATCACGAAGTCAGATGTCACATTAAAGTATTGAATTTCACCATGTGTAATCTAATTTTAAAAGACGAGGAAAGGGGGCTGGTTACGAAGTGACAAGAAGAAAAGGGAATTAACTTTCAAAAGTATGATAGCTGAAACAAGTATATTGGATCTGGGAAAGTCACACGTGACATCCGTTGTCTATCGCTTCGTTGTCTTATTTCCGCTTGATATAACGAGAGATAAACGATCCTCGTGGCAAGACGTCCAATGTTTTTCGTAAAGATTTCAACTGTCAAGAAGATTTATCACAGCCTGTCGTTCTTTGCTAGGCGCTCTGACTAATACATTTTCAGCAAGTCTTTTACGTGAATCCTGCTGTCCCTGATAGCGGAAAACGAAGAGACGTAAAGTAATTGCAGTCTTTAAAGATTCAAATATATGCCATATATTACATGCAATGTTCCGAACAGTGTATTTATATTAAAAGTAAACTGTAAACTTTAACTTGGAGGTTTAAATATGGAAATTTGTGTGTTACTATAAGACGTAAAGAAAATACAGTAATTGTGAAAATATATGAATCTTAAAAAAGATAAATAATTCTGACTGCGGAGAATTGTAATACTAATTTTTTTATAAGAAACGAAGTATAGATAATGATTATGCTGTATTTTTAAATGACATATTAGTAAATAATTGTTCCAAATATAAATATGTATAGTAGAAATTATATGATTCAAATGTCAGTAATGAATACGCATCTATTATCTAAAAAACTAAGCAAAAATATTTGTGTAATAACCTTGTTGTATTTATATTGTCGTAATTGTATATATAATCCCATTGTAAAAAAAGAACAGAAAATTAATTCAATATTATGACGAAAACTTATTCATTGAATAAATGCTAAAAATATGATATAATTTCGTTACTTATATTCCTTCTGTTAAAGGATCATTAATCAAGTTGTATATTTCGAAGTTTATTAAGAGCGTTTCAGAATTTCCAGGAGTAAAATTCACAAATGCTTTGTGAAGAACCACCAAGCAGTACAGAGTCATTAAATTACGTTTGGAATTTGTAAGACAGAGCTGGAATCACTGTTTAATTAAGAAAATAATTAAAATTCCAATTATTTGTTCATTAAACCTTCAATTCAATGTAATAAGAACGCCAGTGCATAAATAAGTTATACTTCAGAATTTAACAAGTAGATACTATGAGCTTATTCATGTTACAAAGAAAAAGTAAGAAACAGAGTTTATCTTATTTTTTTTATTAGTATTAATAACTTATTTCTTACTTAATAAGTTATAGAGTCACATTAATATTAATTTAATTTAATATCAAGAATGAACAAAGTGTTCAAACTGAATTTATATAATTAAGTATTTTTATTCCAACTACATATTTTAGACTTTGATTATTATAATATAACCATTTTAAAATTAACAATTTAAAATAATTTTCTTCTCAACCATCTACATATTTTTAAATTTCCTTCCGTTAACGATATTTAAAGATCTGTGTATTTGGTTCAGGTGAATTAGTAACAAATGCAATTGATAGATATTCCTTTTCACTTTATGAAAATGAATTATAGAAAAAGTCTGAAACTATTTTAGTCCATTATACATTGTAGTTTTAACGAAACTGGAAAGATCTATGAAATTTTCAGATCAGTCTGTCAGATATCGTTAGATTCAAGGTGATTCTACAGATGCAGGCAATTATGAATTATTTAGTTTCTATTAACGTCACCCGCGAAATAATTGATAAGATTAAACGATCTCTCAGCAAGAAAAGAAAAAAAAAACGATTTCAGAAGAAAATTCTTCAGCTTTCTTAGAACGAAGACTATTTAATCTGAACAGAAAAAATTGTATCGTGAAATTAAAATATTGACCTAATAATATGATTCGTTTTGTCTAATTAAAAATGAATTTCAATTATACATATAATCAATTCCTGTATAAAATTCTTTAACAAAATAACCTAAATTAAAGTATACAATTAAATTGATATTTTATCAACCCTTGAATCATTCTGCAAATGTAGCAGTACTTGAAACACTTTCGCCCCCTTCAACATTTCACAAAGATTTATTGCCTACACCATAAAGGGAGAACGTCTGAACTCCACAGCACAGTTACATCAAGAAAATGTGTAAAAAAAAAAAGCTGTCGTGCCTCTACGTACCAGCATGACAGACAAATACAGGTCGATTGGGAAACACCATCAGGAAATATGATCCATGTTTCGATATTCCGTACGATATGGATTGACGTGCTCCAGAACGAGGCCGATTGCAACTTCGAGCTCACAAACTCGAGGAATATGTTTAATAGAAACTGCTGAAGCCTTCATGCTTAACCGCGATACAGGATGGTATACGTTGCACGTGTGTACAATGTTGCGAAAGTCCAACACATTGGACAGTTGCGAAGGGATAGTTACATATATTCCAAACTCTAATGGCTACTCCTATACTAAATTAATCACTTTGATTCTTTGATAAATTTAATTCAAATATTAATTTCTACGTCAACAGTCAGAAAATTCAAGAAAATAAAGAGTAATTTGAGAATGGATAATAGAATACTATGTATTATTAAAAAGATTAAGTTAAGAGGATCATAATGAAGTAAAAGAGTATGACTTCTGATCTTTCGCTTTTCTTATGAAGTGTATATTCCCTTCAATATGAATAGGTTTTTATATACACATTCTCAGAGGAATTTCCCTACAGTAAAAGTCATACTCTGTTTCAGATGACGGATAAACTCTGTGATTGATCATTTTTTAATTAAGAACTGAAAGCGAGTTTAGCTCTGGTGATATATAACATTATAGTGTTTTATTAAAAATTTTAAAGTGAAATCAATCTGAAAAAATTCCACTCTGTCATATAAGTATACTACTGTTGAATACTTCTAAAGTATGTACATTTTAAATTCGAACATCTGTCGACAGAGAAACTAGTGCACATAGGTACAAAATATTTCGGAAATGATAACGTAATCGAAAAGTAAAAGTCTTATTTTAGAAAAGTATATCTATTAATATGTACTTATATTTCATTTTTATAACGCTAAATAATAAATACTAACAAGAAGTTAAATATGTATATGTCGGTAACAAGTATTACAAATGTCTGTGACTTTTTGAAAGATTTCTCATAGTGTCAAATATTATGTGAATGTAACGAACAAGGAAAGTAGCATTTCATCATTACTAATAAACTCCTCAAATAATCCTTTTCGAAGTCAAATTGATTAGCGTTCTGTAAACTCCAAAAGTTTAACTTTCTTGAAAGGTTTAAAAACTACTTCGAACTGCAACACTAATAATATTCATATCCAGTTCAAACTATGTAGTCATTCGAATATTGTTAATTTATCAAACCTTAACGTCTACTGTTTCTTTTAAGATACAGTACTCACTTCATCCCAAAGCTTCCAGAAACAATAACAATCACAATGATTAATAGCACTCATAATGGATTGAAGAAATAAAATAACTCAGAATTATTTCTTCCACCATTGTACACGACTAAAATCATAACGTAATCGACTGCTAAAATCTTATATTCTGTGGAAGAAAGCTTTTCCAAAACTGAATTTGGTAGAAACAGTTATGCCACATGAAGTATGGGTATTCCATCAATCGTAGGGGGAGATACTAAAACGAAACCTGACTCGTACTTTCACGTGGATACATGATGAACAATGGGAAGTAACCCCCAAGACCACGGAGTTTCTCGAAAACTCTCTAAAGGCTCATATGCCAGAGGAAAAGAGGTCTACCCCTTATTATCTACCCCTCGGTAATACCTTCGCCTGACAGTCGCAGAATATCGATAAACTTGTTTCCTGGCTGTCTGGATATTGCAAAGCGTCTCGGTGGAACGTCATTTTTTAGAAAACCGCAACCATAAACATCCGATGAACTTGAACCATCTGTCTTTACTAAGGAATCGTATACCCGTAAAGGTATAACAAGAAGGAACGATATCGAGAGCGGTCTAAGGGAAAGAACAGAGAGAATGATAACGCAGTAACGGTGGCGTCAGCAACTGTGCCGTGACCAACGAGGGATGTAAGAGGTTTACTGTTGCTAGGCAACCTGTTGCCACGGGCACCCATCATGCCACCATCAGAGAACTCAGTAGGCCACGACTTTACGCACAGCTTGAGTGAAATCAAGGTAGGATACGAGACAAGGCTGGAATCAGATCGTCGGGGTCTTCGGATAATTTAGCTACTGAATGTGAATATATTCATGAGATGTTTTTATGAATCAGAGAGTCTTAATTTCTGATGAACATTTACGACGAGTTTTATCAAATTTATTGTATGAAGTTGCTTCAAGATTAATGATAAATTTTTTCGCATTTTTTTCAAGTAATCAAACTTTAACGTTATTATTTTTTACGTTATAGTGACAATTGTAATATTTATTTTAATATTTTCAGAATAGTAGTGAATAAGCTTGTCACTCTATTATACTAAACATATAGTCACTTTTAACTCTTATTAGTATCTAATTTTACGTGTTTAATAGCATTGGAATATCTTTCTACCCAGATCGGCTTTATGGTACCATTAATTCCGTTCATTATACGGATTATGGGCTTCTATTGTAGGTACATGCATCACTCACCTTCAAATATCGTGTCGAATATGCAATGTGGATATTTAACAGAAATTTTAGTGAAGCTAAATTTCAAATTTTCATAGATATTATAAAAATTCTTTAAACGATACATGATTCTCAGTTAATATATTTCATGATCACACGGGATAAGTGTGATCACATTTAATGATCGCACTGCTGAGTGAGTATACTTTCAGTGCAATGACCAGTAGTATAACTCAATCATTGGTAAGCCAAGGCTGGCTGTACGATTTCGTTCGTGGTTAGGTACACTCATATGGATAAAAATACTTTTAGAATTATAGTAGAAAACAGTAGAAAATAGTAGAATTACAGTAGAATTCAATTTTTTTTATATTTCTATAGTAATTATTTTATAACTTCGACTACCTACTTTTTAATTTTAACTAAACTAAACTGACCTAAACGTACCTCAATTTGAACTAAAACTATAGCTTGAATAAAATGTAATACAAAATATGTTTCGCTACTTTTAATTTTTTAGTTCTTAATCATTATCTTGATTTGTATTTGTAACGATATAAATATAAACATTTTTATATTTATTAATTGTTAACTGAAGAAAATAAAAAATGAAATGCAATTGTCATTTCTGCACATCTATAGTTCGCAAAAACGAGGTATTAAGTATTCATACAGATTAAAATTGTAATCATTTTGAAAAGGACAATAATGGAAGAGAATACAATTAATTTGAGTGAAACCATTTTTGGAAGTTTTCCAAATTGAATTGAGATATGAACGCGACTGCAAGTTCGTTTCACAGCAGTATTTAATTCCTATTGAAGGGATTTTAATTAACAGTTCGAGAGTTATCAGATAGCTACTGCTGGTTGAAACCTATGTAAAGGATGATGATAAAGGTATCTTTGCATGTGTTCAATGCAAGCTGTGCTTGATCCAGGAACACCGCAGGTGCACCCACACGCTGCGCTGTTACAATACTGTCGATTGCTCCAGGTTCCTACATGTAGCTTCCATTTACGAGCTATTAAAGGCGTTCCCTCGTCTATGCTCTAGGAGCCATAATCATAATTCTATTCAATCATTAATGGAAACAGTTATTATTAAACTACACTGATGTGTAGTTAATAATAATCAAAAATAAAAATGTAGATCATCGATTGTAGATCATCGAAAAATGTAAATCATTGATTCTAGTTTCTAAACTCTTTCATTTTGTTTATATTATGACAAAGTAAAATATTTTATATATGTTAATAAAGAACAGAAGAATGGTGCAAAACTAAAAAATGTGAGAAATGCACAAAGAAAATGGAAAAGATATTTTGGAATATTGGAATTAGTGGAATTTCCATGAATTCCATTCAACACCTTTTTGCAATCTGAGACAATTTGTAACCTAAATCTCTCAAACATTAATAAGTCTCTTCTTGAAGGCACAAATAATTTATGAAGATAAAAAGAAGTAATCATAAAAATTGTCTAACGTTCATACAAAAGAAGGAAATATAATACTAATTTTGCTTTCAGTTTCACACGACCATGAATAGATACATTGTAAAAATTTCTGATTAAAAACTGGCTTACTTTAAGGTAGACAAACTTTTTAGTGCATACATTGCATTTTTACATACAGTCATGTTATCATACAGCAGAACGTCAATTACTCTCGTACTTTGCTACTTCTGATTAGTCTTAAACAAGTCTGCACGTTTTGAGTCTGACTTTGGCGGAACCACTTTTCTTTGTTGCAGGATCGACACCTTTCGACGTTCGTGTCAACCGAGAGAACAAGGCAGTAAATGTGCAAAGTTCCTCGAAAGGGTAAGAATGTCAGTTCTCTGTCACCCTTATCCACATCGCTGGACAGGTATACGTTCACCAGAAAGTTTTGCTCTCACACCAAACACTTTCAAAGTCCTCACTCTTGCGAAATTCGATGTTGATACTGAATTAAGGGCATGTGGATGCTGGAAAATTCTTCTATGAAACGATTGCTCGTGATAACAAAAAACTCTAAACAGACACGCGATAAAATATGGTATGCTTTTACCTGTGCTTTTACTCGCCATCTACGGCTATTGGCAAACATATTGGTAAGTAAAACGATAACGCAAAGTCATATCAAGTTGTTTCAAAGTGCACACTGTGCACTTTTCTGTTTAAAATAAAATCAGCTCAATCTTTTTGATAAGACGTACTTTTGGATCTATTAATAATTTAATAGAAAGAAGTTATAGACAAAATTGATGTCTACATGTATTTTGTTTTTTATACTTCTCTTTTCGCAATTAAATTTGTATAGTTTGTGCAAAAGAGTAAAAACCTGTAGTAGACAGTTTCAATATGTCAACACTCATACTTATACAGTTATGCACTAATAAATAAAATTCTCACATTCGGTAATAAAAAATTTGTACTTTATTTAATATCTCTAATGATAGTGCAATAAATATTTTAAAACACAACTACTTCAACCAAATATTTTTTAAAAAGAATGAAGTAAATTTTAATATTTTATACTATCCTGTCTACATTTTGTCACAAAACATTTTTAAGAATTTTTTCGAAAGCCTTTGATGGATCCAATATGTCCAAAGAAACAACGAAAATAATGTGACTTGCAATTTCAGTGACACAGCACAGGATACACTTTCGATTCTAATTCACAGGATCAAGCATATAACGCCACGCTGTCCTAACTCAAAATAGTGACAAATAAGGGCCACAACCTATCACGTCGTTTTGCAAATAATCAAGAATAGTTGACAGCCTCGTCACGTTCGCCTATGGGTCTGAATCTGGTTAACCAATTCGTTGAATGCATAGCTGAGAAACTCGTTGCATCCGGTACGATACGCGACCATCCGTTATCGATTACACAGATAAAATTGTATCCCCCGTGGTTACGTCCAGAGTAACTGCGGACCCCTTTCTATTAATGCAAGTTATACACTCTCCAAGACCAAATAACGTTATACGAGACAGGGAACGAAATAACCACTCGTACACAAGATATGTACAATATCTACATCGACTTTTAACAAGGATATACGTGTACCTATGTACACACATAGGTTTATGTTTATATTTATACACATAAATTGAGATAGAAGATGATAGCTTCTTCTACTGCTGAAAAATATTTTATATTGAAGCTCTTTATCTTATTTTTTAGTAGAAATGAATTGAAAATATTGAAACTATGCAGTATAATTCCAATTTTTGTAATTGATATAATATAATTGACGAGCATTCATTTACAAAGAAATAAATTTTGAATATTTTTAATACTTGAATTGGAGAATACTCTAAATCATAATTTTCTAAGCTAAGTTCATTGTTTATTATTTCTATTAGTTCAGGTGTTTATAATTACTGATAGTATAACTTATGTCTTCAATGTATCTAAAAAAAGCTTAGTATTTGCTGAAATTTTAATTAATAATGCAGTTAATATGACCTATAAATAAATATTAAGTATCAGTTATTAAAGAATTAGTAACTAAACTTTTCCTTTAGTAATGTGCTAATCTGCCCTTATAAAAAAACATAATGAAAACTTAGATAACGTCAATCAATGTACTCCTATTATTAGATAAAACTAAAGAGTTCATAAATTTTAATATATTACCTGCACATTATTATTTAATACTCATTTAACTTCAACTAATATTGAATCAAACTATTGCACTTCTATTCATTTCATGCATTTCATTAGTTGTACCTTTGCACGTTAATTAAATTACATCCCAAATAACTAATCAAGACTAATTAGTTTAATTTATAGAATCTTCACAGAACAAACAGTGTAAATAGAATTAATGTAAGTACTGTGATTCAAAGAACTAATAGAATTAACAAATTTAATTAACAATTTCCTTTCCGCAAGTAATTCATTACCCCGCTTCTTATGTATTCCATGTATAATATTATAAATGGGAAACACGCAGAAAAACCGTGCATTAACGAAGTTCTCGCCGTGCATCAGGAATTCCATTTCCCTAATTTCTATGCGTTTCGATACTCTGAGGGTAGTTCTTTGTAAAGCGAACCTCCGCAAATTAATTCGCTACTCGTGTCCGTTTAGCAGAGTGCACAACACAACAGCTGATTTTGAACGAGCGAGGGTAGAGCAATAATACACGCGAATTCATTAATTTCGACTCTAACAGACACCTTTGTTGCTATCGTCAACCTGTCTACCTAATTCGACATGCAAATGTCGGAGCTCAATTAAATTTTACAAAACTTCCATTTTCAGGGTGAAATTAAATTTCACGAAACTCTACTATTCTTAGCAATTGCAGTTGCAAATGAAATATGAACTGACAAATAAAAATAGCACTCTTTGAATATTGCATATCTTATTTTTTATATTGACAGATAAACCTCCATTTATATTTTATGTATTTATTTGTTTAAATGTATTTTCATTCTTTTAGGTTGATTTACACTATTTTTCATAAAAGACATTTACGATATGAAGTAATATTTTTTCACTGTAGCGACATTTATTATTTCGTAAAATTATTCTCTAATTTCGTTTAGTTTTACTCTTATTATAAATCACGAGAAAACTTGTGAATCTTTTCTAAGAAAATAGATGTTTGTAACGAATTGTAAATCTAGAAAACAGAATATTACAATTGCGTTTCTATCAGTAATATCATACAAATTAGACTAAACAAATTCAAAATTTTATTCTTATTTCAATTATTCAATAATTTTGTGTTCTTGCATCAGTGAAACCTAAACTATTATTATGAATTTAAATTTCTACTGTCAAGTTCAGCTGTCTTGTCAAAAATAGATTGACAAATTAAGTCAAAAGTATAAATTACAACTTTCCTAGCATCGTGCTCCGTTTTCAAAAAAGTGAGTCGAATTTTAACCGAGTACGCGCGTGCAGAGGTGCAGTTTTAAACGCCCACAGTCTGATTACTGGCTCTATCTACTGTGAAGTAGAAATATCCCTCTCACTCCGTGTGCCCCTCAAGCATCACGATTCTACTTTGATACATCGCGCACAGGGTCAAAATTCAAACCCAATTTCCTGGAAAACGGAATACGATATGAAAAAGGAATATGGTTCTACATTTGTAACATCGGTTCTCGAGTGCTTTCTATAATCCTATTTCTATTATAATTAAAAATCTTATTATCGTATGTATACAAGAATTGATTAGTACCTGCAACTTCTGAAATTTAACTGAACATTATTTCAGTTTTGCAAAAGGCCTTCAGTCATAGTGTCAAAAACATCAATGCAAGAGAAAACATACCACTATCGTCTACGTTCGATTCACTGGATCACAAATAAAAGGCAGTTACATGGGAATGTTAATCCGCAAACGACGCGTTCATCGCGTTATCGACCTACACTTGCCCATACCGAGCGAATTTCATTTCCTCAACTTCAATCAATCAAATCCACTGTTTGCTTTCCATCAATTCCACTTGCAGCGGAATTTTTCCAAACGTTAGCAGACTCTTCGGGTAAACAGTAAACAAAAATGCAAGAGGTATCGATCCAAGTGGCATATTGAATAGGATTTTCGGTTCGACTTTCAATTGTTGCTCGGCTATTCGCTGGTTTGCTCGCGCATTAAATGATATCGACGGTGAAAGAAAGATTGGGCTCAGAAAAGGTAGCTTAAGCAATGATTTCGCGATTATTTTAAAATAAATCTCTAACTTGGGTAAAACGAAAAAAAATAACGTTTCAGCCGCGTGTAATAATCTGTCGTTTCGTTTTGCTGGGTGATGGCACTGAAGGAACACAGACGAAATGAAAAAGGTATGAAGCAAAACAGTTTTTTCCGTTCGGGGCTGTGGATTATTGCGAATAACGCGATATTTCTCTCGATTTGCTGTGGCTCGATTAAACGGCACCCCCTGCTGTCGTTATCGACATCCAAGTTGTTGAACACGGTACAGAGAGGCCGAAGAAACGACTGACAATTAGATCCAGCGTTCCGTGGCACTGGAACGGAATGTTTTGTTTTAAATAAAAAGGCAATTTTAAAATAAAGCGTAATGTATACGTGAACCTGTTGGGAACTGTTCATTCTCTACCCTTCACAGTTTAGTCCTTATAGTTCAAAAGTGCTGGAACGTGGAATATTTTACTGAAATGTAGGAACGGGTGGAAGAACTAAAAACTTAGAAAATAAAAAGTCTCTAATGTACAGAAGTAAAAAAGTATTCATTGTCCTTTTCTCTGATTTGTCATTTTGTTCAAATATCTTAATGAGGACATCTGTCTAAATGTAAAGATCTAACGATTTAACGATGTTTAATGTCTTTGCCAGTTTTTAGAATTCACCAAGTCAAATACATTAATATTTCTTTTTAGAAGCTTATGGCCAATAATTTATGAAATGTTCCCAGTATATTCCCATATTTTTGACAATTTGGAAACTTAAAAGCTTGAATATTTGGAAATGTAAATATTTGAATATTTTTGAAGTTTTACAGTTAAATCTACTCAATTCAAACATTTTCAAAAATTTAGTAAATTCAATCAATCTATAATATAATAGACAATCTAGAAGTTATTCCAAGTATATTTTACTCAGCGAAACCTCAGAGAGTATTTAATTCTTTCAACCAGTTTCCCAGCAAAAATACAGAAAAAACACATTTCATATTCTAACCGTGTAGAGCTATGCACAAGGTCAACACAGTCAACTCTGCCATCCTCGAGATACAGCGATGTAAGGGTGAGAACAGGGAAGACAGGAAGTAGTGGCAAAAAAGAGTATCGAGTATGAAGGTGCGCACACTGAAAAATCAAACTTGCTCATTTCTACCTGCATTATTTAACAGCAATGTACTAATGGAAGTTTGCCTCGTGCATCTTTCAAACGAAGGTTTTTGAAGCTCAATTCTTCGAGTCGGATCATTGTCGTGAGATTTTTTATGAACAAGGAAAGAGGATCTCTAAAGCTTTTTATCGACTAGAAACAATTTTCTATTGCATTGGAAAAAGTAAATTATTTCCATTCCACAGTTTAAAATTTGTCCACTTCTACCCTCATTCAGAGACAGCTCTAACAATTAATTATCTACTATTAATAGTGTGATGAATAAACAGGGTTGTAAAAGTCCTCTGTTGTTTACTATCATTAAATTTCTGTTTGCTACAGATCTTGTTCGAAGATCAGTGTAAGGAAATAAAAAAATAACGGGATGAAGTAATGACTGCCTGTGTAGACACGAGTATGCAAATAAGGGAAACAGTTTTCAGATAATATGTCCTCGTTCCCCCCTTTCACGTTTCTTATCTTTTCTGGAGATAACTGTTGTCTCTTGCCAGTGAAAGAGACCGAGAATAGGGTGGAATAATTAGTGAAGCTGAAATTATAAAGCTAAGATTGCGGATGACTCGTGCCATCTTGTAACAAGCAGAAGAAAGGGAACGTCTGGCAGAAAGGAATAATTACTTGCTACTGATATTTACCACCATTAAGGAGAATATGAAGTCCTAAATGCACCGTTGTTTCAGTTTCCAATTTATCGCTTGTCGTATTCCTAGGACCCTCGTTAACTGTACATACTATACTACACTCATTCATATCTTCAACAGAGAGAATGTAGTACTTTACAGAATACCAAATTTATATGAATGAGGGTCATAATTCAGCCACAAATAATACGAATAAAAGTCCATTCATTTATCGTTAAACCTTTTATCTTCATTACATGTAGATATGAAATAATAAATTGAACAAGCCGGCGGCTACAGTGGATGCGTATTCTGACGAACTGATGTACTGACGAATATGTCCAAACTATTTATCGTATGAGCGAGACAAGTTCAGACACAGCCGTCAGAACATCGTTCGTCAGAAAACGCATTCAGCGTAACCGCAACCTAAATCACCAATGATACATGAAACGACCTACTGAAATAGATGAATTAAAATAGTGTGCACTTTTTAATACACTGAATCACTTTTTATAATTCGATTGAAAGAATTATTATAATATAACTGGAAAATTGTAAGTTTCCTCTATATGTACTACTATTATTTCTTATGATGAAATTACAGTAGTCCTACCATACATGTCATATTACAACAGTGACGGCTCAATTACTTTATGCCAAACTAATTTATATGACTACCTTGAAACTCTCTATCCTTATGTTACTATTTAGAAAAATTGTGACTGAAAGTATTAGCTATCGAAATGGGAAAACCTCTTGAAATTTAGTGGTATCTAGTACAGGTTATTTTAGAAAGTAGGTAAAGAAAATACCTTGAACAGAAAGGACGAATAAAAACAGACACAATTTAGGCAGCTTACTTTCTTGTTTCACGGTGGGATAAGACCGTGATGAATGATGTACGTATGCTGTAACGATAGGGTGGCGTGTTAATAAGAACGTTTTTTATCGAATGCTCATTCATTTTCTGCTAAGCTTCTACTCCCTGGACTCCTTTTTTCGTTATTTAAATGCATTATTCTTTAACTTATCTATGAAAAATATATAGATGTAAGATTTTTTAATTTGCAAACGAAATATTTTAAGAAATCTGTTTCATTAAAAAAGAAAAATAAACATTTTTTTTAATACGTACTAAACAACAATTTATTTTACGATGTAAAAATATTTTGCTACACTTTTCGAAGTCAATAAAATTTATTGATATTCATTTTATTTATTTATCTTTTGACTTAATAACTGTTTCGTTAAGTAAAATGTGACATTAAATTCTTATATAAAAACTTTCTTAAAAAATGATCTTACTGATATGTACACTGCTTTATTTTTTGTAAGAAATCATAAAACATTTATTTAGGAAACTTCCTTACATCACCAATAGTTTCCAAGAAAGTTTCAGAGAGCTGAAGCTTGAGAGAGTAATCTCACTTCTTGAGCTAGAGTTACAGCAACTAAAAGAATATGTGTCTCTTATTTTTAGATACCCTATAAACCTACAAACTTTTTAACTTTAAACAAAATCAGCTGGAATTACTTTGTAGATACTTTTTCTTAATGATCATTAAAAAATAGACAGTTGGCTGCTGTTGGATGGTTTCCCAGTTTCGATTTCCTCGTTAAATACAAAAACGATTTGAATAAAGATTAAATCTTCATAAATAGTAAAATATTTCTTGTAAGTATTTAAGTTCTTCAATTTCCTTAACTAATTTTTTTGTTTCTTGAATTTTATAAAAAGTTTATACGAATAATGTTTTAATTCTTTTTGAATATTCATTTATCATTTAAATATTTCTTATTTACATTTACTAAGCACATTTTAAGTGATGTATAAGCATCCAAAACTATCTACGTTAACCTGCCAATTCCACCGACTGATAGCTGCATTTCCTTTCACACTTTCAAATGCTTTTGACCCCAGATAAATAGCAACGCTCGAATCGTGACGACTCTTCAATGACTCTCAAACTCTAGCTTTCAGTGATACTCGTATCTGTCAGTGGAAAAGTATGCGTAAAAATTTCTCCTCGAATAAGGTAAATGCGGCCGATTTACGTGATTTTCACCTTTTTTCACGCCGCTGGACAATGCTTGGACGGAAACTATATATGCACGATCCATTTTACCTTTTCCATTCGTCAATTTCCGGTGACGTGTGCGCGACGTCTTCCTGCGCTTTCATCACTTGCGCGCGCGGATTCTACCTTCGACGATAAATCGATGCTGCGTCATTTATCGACTCATGCTTACCATACGCAAAATTTTCAGAACTGAAGTGCACATTATGCAGTGCTACTCTGTATCTCCTGTGTTTCTAAATCTTGAAATCTATCCCTACATTTCACATCATTTATATGGAAACTACAGTTATCTCTTCTCCTATAAGTAAATCAGCTGACTAGACTACTATACTAGGAAGTGTCTATTAACCGAAATACATAAATCTCCTATCGAAGGCTATATCTTCTTCAACTATTAGTATGTTTAATAAACTGTTTAATCATGTAATACTGCTATAAACTTTATTAAATAAAAATTTACTTGCAATACTCATTTCATGTTTACCATGGATCAACATTTTTTCACATTCGTTACTAAAATGTTTGTTAAGAATCGATTAGAAAAAAATATTAAAATCCTAAATTGTTCACTCAAGTGATCCTCAAAGATTAAGAGTCGATTAGAATAAAAATATTAAAATGTCATGACACACTGTAGGTACTAATATTAAAATTCTAAATTGTTCGCCCAAGTGATCCTCAAGGAACTGATTAGACAGCTAGGGTAAATTGTTCCTAAGCCAGAAGTAAATGCGTACATACATAACTTAAACTGTATGTACATAGAATTAAAATCCATAAAACACAGCGGAAACATTTAGGTCCATAGGAACACTATACTTTTCTTTTTTCTATATTTTTTTCTTTATCTATTTTTGCTTTAGGTGTAAATAATTTTCAATTTATCAGCAATCATCGCCACCTTATCCAACCAGTCCCTTAAGGTTTACTAGTTCGCCCTAACACCTTTCTTGCAAAAAGTTCTCGAAGTAGGCCACACATTTTTTATAACACTATCCACCAAGTAACACAGTCCCCTTTGCAACTACTGGTTTATAAAACCATAAAAGATTTTAATAAACAAACTCGTTGAAGAGGTTAATTAACCATTCACGAGAGGAGAAAGGACAAAGGTCTCATCACTTCCAGAGAATAGTAATCACGTTAGTGAAACATAAAATAAGACGACGACGCCTGCCGCGGTGTGGGCGTCGGTAGCTCGGTCAAATTAACATTCTCCAGCTGCCACAACCTTAATTGCAAAAATTTCCCGGACGATGAAAGTGATAAAGTACTGACTGCAGTACGAGTTCAGGGGTACAAAGAGGTAGGACGTCCTCGTTGAGAAGGACAGAAGTTCTCAGGAAAGTTACGAATAAAAATGGATGTTGCCTCTGCAGGAACAGGCAGCAGAGATTAAGGATTGTCCCATGTGCATGCTTTGACAAACAAAAGAGAAGTCGATGCCCAAAACCCTGGTGGACGATCAGTTGGAATCGTCAGAGTTTCGCGAAGTTTACCTCGGTTGAGGAAAGCGACCAACAAATAGCGTGACAAATTTTGCATTCCCAAAGAAATGGAAAATCTGACTGCTAGACTAATGCTAGAATAATCTGACTAGCAGACTAATTTTGTGGTTTAGTCGAAAAGGGTTAAAATTATTAAATAGGTGGTTAAGTTATTAACAGGAGACTATCAAATTTATAAAATTACATTCTCTTTAGTTCGTTCATATTTGATTTAAATTTCCCTGAATGGTAAATGCTTAACCCGTGTCTGGCGTGGTGGGATCATTGTGACCGCATTCATTTACCACTAAATTGATTATTCACATTCTATATAGCTATGATACGATTAAACTAACAGTCGTATAAGAAATAATTTACAGACATTAATAAACTGAAATTCGTAATGAAGTTTCTGTAGATTAAATCACTTTTAAGATAGAGACACACTAAGCTAACATTTCAAATGCATTTTAAAATCGTATAACATCCAAAACTTGGCGAAGAAAAAGAAATTGTAAAATGTTTGAGAAAGTATTCGCTAATTTACTTTTTTGATAATTATGTAAGTAACAATTAGCTAATTCATATATTTGATCTCCTATTTAAATTAGTTCTAATGTGTTGTACTCGAAATAAAGTCCGAAAACAAAAGGTTAGATTATTGTAAGATTAAATAACTAAAGTAGTACAATGTTGTCGAATTGTTTTTTTTTTTAGTTTTTTATAAGTACAGTATAGCGTAGAAAAAGATATAAGGTTCTATTAAAAATATCAATAACTTTGGAGTTTAGAAAGTTTCATCTTCTTAGAGAGGAATGTTCTTTTCTTTCGTAGTTTTGTGGAATACTACTCTGTATATTTGTAAAGTACTTTTAATAAGTAGCTATTAATTTCGTTTATTTCACTAATTGCTTTAAAATACTTTACAGAATAAAATGCTTTACAGAATAAAAATGAATTTGAAAACAACATGTGTTCTACCATCTAAGTTCACTGATACGTTTTTAATGGTAATGCACAAGCATCTTTAAGCATACATATTTTTCATAGCATAATAGAACGCATCCTTTCATACAAAATGATAAGCTATTCTCTCCAAGCACTTCCCCTTTTGTATGCTAACAATCACGTACGATGAACCCCCTTGAAAGGATAGCATGAAAAAGCATTGCATGATCCTAGTAAATACTCCACTCATATTTCAATGCAATTTTACGATAAATTGTTTCGGTGCAAGCAAATACTTTTATAAAATAAAATTCAAGAGTAAAATTGATTTCATTTGAACTTCTGTATAGATACATACGTAATATCGAAGAAATTATTTACAAATATATACAATTTGCTATTGTACTATTCAATAATATATGGAACATGAAAAAATAGTAGTCTCTAAGTATGTTTATACGATACAAAATATGTAAGGATATTAAACCTGAGATTAAATAAAAAAATTACACTTAAAAATTCATTTTAATATTCACGAGTTAAATACATCGTTAAGCAGAACTATATGAAATATCTTTGTTAAATGAAAACTGCATATTCTGCAGATTTCCACTTAAGCTTCTAACCTTAATTTTCTCTCTCTGGCAGATCAGAATATGTATATCTGGTAATGCACCACGAACACGACAATTACGAAAATGGCACCTCAATTTCTCATACGATTGTTCAGATAACTGACCCTTACTCTAACATTTTTCTTTTGCTTATTATCCTAATACATTTGGTTATTATGGACGAAAAATTCTTTGACATAAATTTAGACACGTTTATTAAAGTTTTAAGTTACTAAAAATGTATTATACAAGCGATAAACCATTTAATAATTATAACATTATATTATTTTATTTAAATGTTCACGATACTAATATTTATAAATATTTTATACTTCTTACAATATTAAAACAAAACTAAGCAAAACATTGTTGTTGAAATCTTGTTTGTACTTTTAATATAGTCTAATGAATAGTACGGAGACTATCATTATGTACCAATTCAAATTTAACGATTGAGCAAAAAAATCTAAAACAACCCCGTCCATGCTTTACTAGTAACAGCTTGATTGCAGGCTGATCTACTTAGTTATTCACGCTTGTACGTGGAGTTCGAATGCGGTTGTACATGTTTACACACCAAAAACAGGTGAAATCTCTCAATTATACAAAGGTTTTGAAACATGTGCTCAAACTGCAAGTTCTAACTTCGTAAAAATGATCGAAAACGTCAATAAATTACGGTGCAGTTGTTGAATTAAATCTCGGTCGGATTAAAAATACAAGACGGCCACGGTATACTAATCTTCCTTCTGCTAAAACGAGGCTGACCTCCTTTCGGGTTTACATTCAGTAGAAATTGTTTTTCTTAACATTTGACAACACGTGCGTCACAGAGAGAAGAAAAAGGAAGGCATGTTTTGCTTATTGACAATTTGTAGACCTTCGAAAATTTGTACAGGTAATAAATGAAAACTAGGTGATGGATATATTCCAATCTAAGAACAACAAAACCATAAAAATAAAACCCCGTCTTTTTGGTAATACAAATTGTCTTTCATTACACATAAATCGACTGATTACAGAAATCAGTGCTAAAGTTATAGGTTCGTAATAAACTTTCGCAGGATCAACTAAAACAACTATGTATGTATAAATATATCAATATATAATTTTTTGTACGTAAAAGAAACAATAAAAATCTAAATTAATTGTTAGAAAAAACTTATAACTCTGAAAAATCTTCATCAGAAACGTTAATTTTTGTTTTTATACCAAGATCACACGACTTGTTCATGTTCATGTGAAGAAGAAGCTATAAATCCGCAAATTTACTACAGATGAATAATGAAAAGTGTATCAAAAGTGTTACAAAAACTACAAAAAACTACATATTATGAGTAGCTTTTCGTATAGAAATAAATATATGTATTCTCATATTGAGAACATATACATAGTGAAAAATTATTATGTATAACATAGAAACCTTAAAAAATATAACAAATTTACCTTTTTACTTTTTTCAAAAGTATTGACTTTACTAGAACCACAGACGAGTATACAGGATAGACTGGACATTCAATGGACTTCCGTGTCTCACATTCTGAAATACCGACGGCTCCAGAAACCACTGGTTTTCGAGCGTCCTCTGCGATTTTTGAGCGATGGATGTAGGAAACGTATTCTTTTCACGCTGATAGTGCAGGCAAACAAGAAAATATTCCTACCACCCAATATATAAGGTGTCCCATTAAACTATGCTGCCTATTTATCTCTATAATCTCAATAATAAGCGCAAATGCTATTTACAAAAAATATGTTGTTGCAGAAAATATATACCAAAGTGATGATATTTATTCTAAATAAGATGCTTATTTTTTTATGGCTAAATTCAGTGGAATAAGGAATTTTATGTAAAAGAACTAAGAAGCATTCACTGATTCCGAAATAATTGTATCTATGTTATATTAATCAAGATATGCTTCGGATTACTTGGTACACCCAAGGAATACAAAATTCCAGCAAAGAATACGAATGGCTTAGTAAAAGTGGTAAAGAAAAATGATTGAAAACTTTAAAGGTAGATAGTACACGAACCACGGAGGCTCATGGGGAGACAGACGAAATTGAGGGCCCATCGATCTTTATTCGCAAAAATGTTGAAGTCTGAAATCTAAACTGGTAAGCCAAAGACATCTGATCAATGGTCAAGCTGTTAGTGGACAGAGTGGTTGAGAGTAACCGAAGGTAGTCCATGATAATCCAGGAAGTTCTTCCAGAGGATCGCCTGGACGATTCCAGCACACCCGCTGGAAACTCCGAAGCGACTGACCAGAGGATTGTTATCCCTCGAACAGTAGATTATTTTACATTCATATACAGAGCCAGCGGTCTCAGGGTCACTTTTGACCCAGCATTTGTCGTCCAAGGGTTAATAACAATCGGAAGCAGTGACTGATGCAAGTTATTAACATTTATAACTGTTAGTTAAAGAAATATTAAGAAGTTTTCAAGAGTTGCGAGATTAATCGTACGATAAATAATGTACGAAAAGTTAATAATTTCCACATTTGTTAACTAAGAAAACACAAATGCACACTGTGTGTTATTGTTATTAACAACATGTGTGCCAGAAATTGTTGCTCGGGTGAGTATTTTATGAAAAATATCAATTTCTCGCCAAATATTGTTCGTTAGATCGGTCTCGAAATTCTAATCAACCGAAGAACTTCTCTGATTGGTTTCTCATCTTCTGCGAGACAGTATAAATACCCCCGCAGAAGCACGAGTGTGTCACTCGTCGCGGGTCCTCCGGTGGGTGAGGACCTCCCTGGGGATCCTGGAGGGACTCCTGGGGCTTGGACCTGCCTGGACCTTGGACCACCCTTGACCCCTGGACATCCTTGACCAGTGGTCAGATGCCCGATGACCAGTGGTCATCTTGGACAACCGGTGAGTTTTTGCTCAAATTTTGAATTTATTTCTACTGTTGCCCCTCTTTTCTGGTTCCTTCTTTTTTTAAGTACCCCGTCCCCTGCCGGAATCTATGATTCCGTTCTTGTTCTTGAGGAGGCTCCCTTAATCATTTATGTATTTCTCGTGATCTCTGGTTCATCTCTTGCTTTTGCAATCATTGATATACTTTTGTTATTCCTCCCTTTCTTCCCTACTGCATGACTTTTTATTCTCTTCCTGATTTCATCACTGGTTACAATTATCATTCCTATTTCATTCACATGAAGAACATTCACCAAACAAAGACATCGTATCCCCCGAGGGATTTCAGTACCATTTCTAATTTTTAACATTTCAGGGTTTAGGTGAACATCGAAGAAGAATTCAATCAAAGTTGTTCCATTCTGTTTTCTGTCTAAATGTGTTCTGTCTTGATTCAGAGTACGGATTGTTCTGGCAATCCTTTCTCATTTCTGTGATTTCTACATGGGTCTCCTGCACAGCAACCTCCTCGTGGTGAGACCCGGGCCGGTTCTGTCCGGGCCAATGGCTGTGCCATCGTTGGGGTATTCTTGGGGAGGCTCCCCCAATTATTGATATAATACTCTACATGCTGGTTCTCTCTTCACTTTTTACTTGAAGACTGAAGAGCGAAGACGTCGCATCCGCCGAGGGATTCGCCGCTTCTAGTATATAAGTCGCAATTGCTTAGAATATTTTTAAGACCCTACTTTTAAGATTCTATTGTAAAGTCATTGTAACACTGCCAAGTTGTCACTTCTTAGCTCTCTTTGCTCGGTTACATCCTCCTCACCTTCTGTGAGGAGGTCATCTGCTTGTCTCAATAGAAGCAAATGTCCAACTGTGGAATCGGCGGTCGATGGAGCTTGCTCTTCTTCCCTTGGGGGTTTGTACTAGCAAGAGACGATGTGGACACTGAATGGTGTGTGGTATGACACACTTGCAGGTGGAAACCCCACAGTTCAATCAGGCAACTGATTGGGCTGTGAGGTGCCAGTCGCCTTCTTCTAGTACCCGCCTTCAAGGTGGAAGGACTCGCACCACCGATTGTCTATTTCATAGTTGCCTTTCGCGATAGACTTTAACTATTCCCAATCTTTTCTCAATGATTACTTGGCACTTCTCTAGTTTAAGGTCCAAGCTAAAGATATGGATGGAATTTAATTTCCATCCATGTCTTTGGTTTACTAGTTCAAACCATAGTATTTAAGATTTTAACTTAAGATCGTATCCTTAAGACTACGGAAGACATCTCATCCGCCGAGGGATTCAGCACCTTTGGTTCGTAAAGTTGTGTCTCTACTTTTTATTCTTCGTGTGAATGAAGACGTCGCATCCGCCGAGGGATTCACCGCTTCTAGTATATAAGTCGCAATCGCTTAGAATATTTTTAAGACCCTACTTTTAAGATTGTTTTGTAAAGTCATTGTAACACTGCCAAGTTGTCACTTCTTAGCTCTCTTTGCTCGGTTACTTCCTCCTCACCTTCTGTGAGGAGGTCATCTGCTTCTCTTAGTAGAAGCAAATGTCCAACTGTGGAATCGGCGGTCGATGGAGCTTGTTCTTCTTCCCTTGGGGGTTTGTACTAGCGAGAGACGATGTGGACACCGAATGGTGTGTGGTATGACACACTTGCAGGTGGAAACCCCACAGTTCAATCAGGCAACTGATTGGGCTGTGAGGTGCCAGTCGCCTTCTCCTAGTACCCGCCTTCAAGGTGGAAGGACTCGCACCACCGATTGTCTATTTCATGGTTGCCTTACGCGGTAGATTCTAAATATTCTCAATCTCTACTCAATGATTACTTGGCACATCTCTATTATAAGAACCAAGCTGAAAGTGTGGATAGAACTTGACTTCCATTGATGCCTTTGGCTTGATAGTTTAAGATTTTTGTAAAGGGAGATCG
Organism: Calliopsis andreniformis; assembly: GCF_051401765.1. NCBI lineage: Eukaryota > Metazoa > Arthropoda > Insecta > Hymenoptera > Andrenidae > Calliopsis > Calliopsis andreniformis. The sequence continues at coordinate 7,658,993 of NC_135073.1, read as the reverse complement.
ATGGAACTTTGATTTCATCTATCTCCCTGTGGGTCTCCAGCACAGCAACCTCCTCGTGGTGAGACCTGGGGCGGCTCTGTCCGTGCTAATGGCTGTGCATCTTGTATTAGATGTAAGGGTCGTTAGGTAGGGGTCTATAACAATTTTTTCGTTCTCTTGAACATCTATGGTTTCTTTATTATTCTTGGGAAGACTCCCTTAATGATTTATGTATTTCTTTTGACCTCTGATTCTGATCTTCTTCTTGGAAAGGCTCCTGCAATCATTTCCCTCTTGTTGATTTCATCACTAATAACACTTATCATCATTTGAAGATCATTCATCGAACGAAGACATTGTATCCCCCGAGGGATTTTATTTGCATTTCTAATATGTAGAATTTCAGGGTTTAGGTGAACATCGAATTAAAGTACGAAAAGAAGAATTCCATCAATGCCAACGTCGTTCAATTCTGTTTTCTGTTTAAATATGTTGTCTCCTAACTCTGCGTTTCGATTGCTCTGTCGATCCTTTCTCATTTCTATGATCTCCATATGGGTCTCCAGCACAGCAACCTCCTCGTGGTGAGACCCGGGCCGGTTCTGTCCGGGCCAATGGCTGTGCCATCGTTGGGGTATTCTTGGGGAGGCTCCCCCAATTATTGATATAATACTCTTCATGCTGGTTCTCTCTTCACTTTTTACTTGAAGACTAAAGAGCGAAGACGTCGCATCCGCCGAGGGATTCGCCGCTTCTAGTATATAAGTCGCAATCGCTTAGAATATTTTTAAGACCCTACTTTTAAGATTCTATTGTAAAGTCATTGTAACACTGCCAAGTTGTCACTTCTTAGCTCTCTTTGCTCGGTTACATCCTCCTCACCTTCTGTGAGGAGGTCATCTGCTTCTCTCAGTAGAAGCAAATGTTCAACTGTGGAATCGGCGGTCGATGGAGCTTGCTCTTCTTCCCTTGGGGGTTTGTACTAGCAAGAGACGATGTGGACACTGAATGGTGTGTGGTATGACACACTTGCAGGTGGAAACCCCACAGTTCAATCAGGCAACTGATTGGTCTGTGAGGTGCCAGTCGCCTTCTTCTAGTACCCGCCTTCAAGGTGGAAGGACTCGCACCACCGATTGTCTATTTCATGGTTGCCTTACGCGGTAGACTCTAAATATTCTCAATCTCCACTCTATGATTACTTGGCACTTCTCTACTTTAAGATTCAAGGCAAAGGCGTGGATGGAACTTGGCTTCCATCCATGTCTTTGCCTCTCTAGCGTAAAATTACTGTACAATTGTCGAGTTATCATTTCTTAACTTCTTTTCTTGAAATTTGTTCCTCATCTTTGGTGAGGAAGTCACCTCTGCTTCTCTTGGTAGAAGCATGTGACCAACCGTGGAATCGTCGGTCGGTGGAGTGTGTTCTCCTCTTGGGGGTCTGTACTAGGAGTGACGCGACGGACACAGTAGGGTGTGTGGAAAGACACACTCGACTGTGGAAACTACACGTTTCCGCCTTTTGCACATTCTCTTTACCAGCCTGTCGGAATTAGGTCTACTTCGGTAGCTCCTATGTGGCAGCAGGGAGCAATGGACAACTGACTGAATCATGTAGTGCCGTGCGCCTCTCCGACCTACCGGCCTTCAAGGTGGTAGAGCTCACACCATCGCTCGTCTATTTCACGGTTGCATTAGCGGTAGAGTCTAATTTAACCAATCCATTCCTAATGATAACTCGACAATGTTCTACTTTAAGATCCAAGCTAAAGGCATGCATGGAACTTGGCTTCCATTCATGTTTTTGGCTTGTTAGTTTAAGATTTTTGTAAAGGGTGATCGATGGAACTTTGATTTCATCTATCTCCCTGTGGGTCTCCAGCACAGCAACCTCCTCGTGGTGAGACCTGGGGCGGCTCTGTCCGTGCTAATGGCTGTGCATCTTGTATTAGATGTAAGGGTCGTTAGGTAGGGGTCTATAACAATTTTTTCGTTCTCTTGAACATCTATGGTTTCTTTATTATTCTTGGGAAGACTCCCTTAATGATTTATGTATTTCTTTTGACCTCTGATTCTGATCTTCTTCTTGGAAAGGCTCCTGCAATCATTTCCCTCTTGTTGATTTCATCACTAATAACACTTATCATCATTTGAAGATCATTCATCGAACGAAGACATTGTATCCCCCGAGGGATTTTATTTGCATTTCTAATATGTAGAATTTCAGGGTTTAGGTGAACATCGAATTAAAGTACGAAAAGAAGAATTCCATCAATGCCAACGTCGTTCAATTCTGTTTTCTGTTTAAATATGTTGTCTCCTAACTCTGCGTTTCGATTGCTCTGTCGATCCTTTCTCATTTCTATGATCTCCATATGGGTCTCCAGCACAGCAACCTCCTCGTGGTGAGACCCGGGCCGGTTCTGTCCGGGCCAATGGCTGTGCCATCGTTGGGGTATTCTTGGGGAGGCTCCCCCAATTATTGATATAATACTCTTCATGCTGGTTCTCTCTTCACTTTTTACTTGAAGACTAAAGAGCGAAGACGTCGCATCCGCCGAGGGATTCGCCGCTTCTAGTATATAAGTCGCAATCGCTTAGAATATTTTTAAGACCCTACTTTTAAGATTCTATTGTAAAGTCATTGTAACACTGCCAAGTTGTCACTTCTTAGCTCTCTTTGCTCGGTTACATCCTCCTCACCTTCTGTGAGGAGGTCATCTGCTTCTCTCAGTAGAAGCAAATGTTCAACTGTGGAATCGGCGGTCGATGGAGCTTGCTCTTCTTCCCTTGGGGGTTTGTACTAGCAAGAGACGATGTGGACACTGAATGGTGTGTGGTATGACACACTTGCAGGTGGAAACCCCACAGTTCAATCAGGCAACTGATTGGTCTGTGAGGTGCCAGTCGCCTTCTTCTAGTACCCGCCTTCAAGGTGGAAGGACTCGCACCACCGATTGTCTATTTCATGGTTGCCTTACGCGGTAGACTCTAAATATTCTCAATCTCCACTCTATGATTACTTGGCACTTCTCTACTTTAAGATTCAAGGCAAAGGCGTGGATGGAACTTGGCTTCCATCCATGTCTTTGCCTCTCTAGCGTAAAATTACTGTACAATTGTCGAGTTATCATTTCTTAACTTCTTTTCTTGAAATTTGTTCCTCATCTTTGGTGAGGAAGTCACCTCTGCTTCTCTTGGTAGAAGCATGTGACCAACCGTGGAATCGTCGGTCGGTGGAGTGTGTTCTCCTCTTGGGGGTCTGTACTAGGAGTGACGCGACGGACACAGTAGGGTGTGTGGAAAGACACACTCGACTGTGGAAACTACACGTTTCCGCCTTTTGCACATTCTCTTTACCAGCCTGTCGGAATTAGGTCTACTTCGGTAGCTCCTATGTGGCAGCAGGGAGCAATGGACAACTGACTGAATCATGTAGTGCCGTGCGCCTCTCCGACCTACCGGCCTTCAAGGTGGTAGAGCTCACACCATCGCTCGTCTATTTCACGGTTGCATTAGCGGTAGAGTCTAATTTAACCAATCCATTCCTAATGATAACTCGACAATGTTCTACTTTAAGATCCAAGCTAAAGGCATGCATGGAACTTGGCTTCCATTCATGTTTTTGGCTTGTTAGTTTAAGATTTTTGTAAAGGGTGATCGATGGAACTTTGATTTCATCTATCTCCCTGTGGGTCTCCAGCACAGCAACCTCCTCGTGGTGAGACCTGGGGCGGCTCTGTCCGTGCTAATGGCTGTGCATCTTGTATTAGATGTAAGGGTCGTTAGGTAGGGGTCTATAACAATTTTTTCGTTCTCTTGAACATCTATGGTTTCTTTATTATTCTTGGGAAGACTCCCTTAATGATTTATGTATTTCTTTTGACCTCTGATTCTGATCTTCTTCTTGGAAAGGCTCCTGCAATCATTTCCCTCTTGTTGATTTCATCACTAATAACACTTATCATCATTTGAAGATCATTCATCGAACGAAGACATTGTATCCCCCGAGGGATTTTATTTGCATTTCTAATATGTAGAATTTCAGGGTTTAGGTGAACATCGAATTAAAGTACGAAAAGAAGAATTCCATCAATGCCAACGTCGTTCAATTCTGTTTTCTGTTTAAATATGTTGTCTCCTAACTCTGCGTTTCGATTGCTCTGTCGATCCTTTCTCATTTCTATGATCTCCATATGGGTCTCCAGCACAGCAACCTCCTCGTGGTGAGACCCGGGCCGGTTCTGTCCGGGCCAATGGCTGTGCCATCGTTGGGGTATTCTTGGGGAGGCTCCCCCAATTATTGATATAATACTCTTCATGCTGGTTCTCTCTTCACTTTTTACTTGAAGACTAAAGAGCGAAGACGTCGCATCCGCCGAGGGATTCGCCGCTTCTAGTATATAAGTCGCAATCGCTTAGAATATTTTTAAGACCCTACTTTTAAGATTCTATTGTAAAGTCATTGTAACACTGCCAAGTTGTCACTTCTTAGCTCTCTTTGCTCGGTTACATCCTCCTCACCTTCTGTGAGGAGGTCATCTGCTTCTCTCAGTAGAAGCAAATGTTCAACTGTGGAATCGGCGGTCGATGGAGCTTGCTCTTCTTCCCTTGGGGGTTTGTACTAGCAAGAGACGATGTGGACACTGAATGGTGTGTGGTATGACACACTTGCAGGTGGAAACCCCACAGTTCAATCAGGCAACTGATTGGTCTGTGAGGTGCCAGTCGCCTTCTTCTAGTACCCGCCTTCAAGGTGGAAGGACTCGCACCACCGATTGTCTATTTCATGGTTGCCTTACGCGGTAGACTCTAAATATTCTCAATCTCCACTCTATGATTACTTGGCACTTCTCTACTTTAAGATTCAAGGCAAAGGCGTGGATGGAACTTGGCTTCCATCCATGTCTTTGCCTCTCTAGCGTAAAATTACTGTACAATTGTCGAGTTATCATTTCTTAACTTCTTTTCTTGAAATTTGTTCCTCATCTTTGGTGAGGAAGTCACCTCTGCTTCTCTTGGTAGAAGCATGTGACCAACCGTGGAATCGTCGGTCGGTGGAGTGTGTTCTCCTCTTGGGGGTCTGTACTAGGAGTGACGCGACGGACACAGTAGGGTGTGTGGAAAGACACACTCGACTGTGGAAACTACACGTTTCCGCCTTTTGCACATTCTCTTTACCAGCCTGTCGGAATTAGGTCTACTTCGGTAGCTCCTATGTGGCAGCAGGGAGCAATGGACAATTGACTGAATCATGTAGTGCCGTGCGCCTCTCCGACCTACCGGCCTTCAAGGTGGTAGAGCTCACACCATCGCTCGTCTATTTCACGGTTGCATTAGCGGTAGAGTCTAATTTAACCAATCCATTCCTAATGATAACTCGACAATGTTCTACTTTAAGATCCAAGCTAAAGGCATGCATGGAACTTGGCTTCCATTCATGTTTTTGGCTTGTTAGTTTAAGATTTTTGTAAAGGGAGATCGATGGAACTTTGTTTCCATCTATCTCCCTGTGGGTCTCCAGCACAGCAACCTCCTCGTGGTGAGACCTGGGGCGGCTCTGTCCGTGCTAATGGCTGTGTATTTTGTACTAGATCTAAAGATAAGCTTAGTGTTGTAACTTGTTTCTTTTGTTGATGATCTATCATTTCTTGTTAGTTTTTGGGAAGCTCCCTCAATTATTGGTGTATTTCTCTTGATACTCTTGGGTTTCTTCGATGGTTTTCTCTTTACTCTTTATCTGGAGATCGCTGATTGCATCCGCATCTGAATTGTATCCGCCGAGGGATACCAGTACTCCCTTCTTAGAAGATTTTTTTAATATGTTTCTAAAGGGAGATCTCTGGAATATTGATTTCATCTATTTCTCTATCTACCTGCTCTGTTAGTAACTTCCTTGTGGTAAAGCCACCGACCAGATAATAATTTATTATCTAGGCGGTGCTAGAACGAAACAATTTTGTAAACTTTTGATACCATTCAAAGATCATTTGGTGATTTCGGTTTCCTACATTAGAGAAGAAAGCAACAAACTTTTTCTGTAGTCGATAAGGATTGATAGTGTAATATAATAGTCAGATAAATAGAACAACTGAATTACATAATAAATATTGTTTTATACTGTTAGTACACAGTATCGGCGAAATATAGGATAAATCTATGACCCGATATATTTTTCTCTCACAGAAGAGGCGAGTACACAGGATAAACTAGACGGGATGTTCTGAAATACCGACTTGTCACAAAATTACTAGTTTTCGAGTGCCCTCTACAATTTTAGAGCGGGGGATGTAGGAAAAGCAGTGTTTTCATCACGAACGTTGGTAACGCTAGCAAACGAGAAAATATTCCCACCATACCACCCAATATACAAAGTGTTCCATTAAACTATCCTGCTTATTCACTCTCATAATTTCCACTTATAGACAAAAATGTTATTTACAGTAGATATATTGTTGCAAAAAACTTAATCCAGAGTGACAATATTTTTTTATATATCGAATTTTTTTATATAAGAAATAATCAATTTTAGCGATGAATACGAATTGCTGAGTTCCTCCAGAGTGAAAGACCAAAAGAAGGGGAACCAATTACTCAATTGCGAAAATAATCGAACTAGGAAAAATATACGAAACGTTAATAATTACCACATTCGCCCACTAACAATTACAATATCAATAATTTTAGTTTTATGTGAACTTCGTCAACTATTTAGCTTCCTGCAAATGATTTATTAATTTGTTATTAACTTATCAAGACACCCTATACTTAATTTCACGGTGGTATTACAATTTGAATCCTAACCGCTCATAGCGCTGCACTCTTATTTCACGCACAGCCGCTAACGTTGAGCGTGACATAAAGATGGTAATGGGGTTTTGAAGCCACCAAAAATATGAGACAAAAAGAAAAGTATTGCTTGTATACTCATCTGTGGTTATTGTTAAAAAATTTTTTAAGATTATTCGTATTCAATAAAACTGCATTTTTATTGTTTAGAGGCGAAAGCTGAATGTTCCAAACAACTTAAAACTATACATACATTGAGATATACTTAAAATTTTTCTCCAGACAAAATACACACAAAAATCTAGCAAATTCCATAATAATATTATCGAAGAAAATAATAAAAAACTTACCGCCTTTGTGATGAGCTCTACAGCGAGGCGTCATTCCTTTCGAGGAAGATTGCATGCGCAGTGCCGAAAATTTAAGCAATATTCAATGTGGCGGATCCTCAAATGAAGAATAGAATAAATATCTGGGCAAAATGGAAAACAGCCTAAGTGTAACAACTGCGAGAAATTGTGAAGTGATGATAGTCACCAACATCTCCAACTGTGGAAAGCAAAATGTGAAAACTTACTTAATTTACATTTTGTCACTTTACTTTATGTGAAATTACATATTTGTTAACTTATACTCTTGCATGCAATAATATGTTCACCAATAAAAATTACTATTATTTGAACAATTGAAAGATAAGGGTTATAAAATTTTCAAATAAGTTTTAACAATTCCAATTATTGAAATTACAATACATTGTTTGTTAAATGTGTAATAGTATGTTAACATTATGAACTGTACCTTCAGAAACAGTTTAAAATTACCAAAAACAGAATTAAACACGTTTAACATAGCGGGAAATTATACACAGGTCTGACTCTCAGCTCGTTCACAAACGGAATGACATCGCGCGAAATTTGAACGCATAACCATTGCGCATCGAAATCGCGTCTAGGCAAACTAAGGCACGGCGTTGATTGGCTAGATGCATATATACGTCATACTTCAGTTCAAAACTTTATTTTAACTGTATATTTAAATTCCTATAGGTGCTGTAAATAGATTTCACATCTGTATGCTACAAAATATAAATTTTTGGTATACAATATTGAATATATGTATATTATTAAGAACATATAAAAGTAGCAAAAGGAAAAGTTAAATGATTTTACAATGTCTGTTTGTCTAATATATAATCTATTTTTTGGAAGTAATTATAAGATTTAAATTAGTTTAAGTTTCAAATTTTCTGGAAAAAGTTAATTTCAAATACTATCACTTGTAGCTCTGTAATCTTATTTTAAACTGAATCGATAACGTTGGGAGCGATACGAAAATGGTAACGAGGCTCGAACAAAAAATATATTGAATGTTTTAGACTTATTCTCATATACTACGTTTGTAAGTAATCGGTAATCTGTTTCGTAGTTCCTTGATAATATTGTATACAACATGAAAATAAAAATGAAACGTCAGGAAACTAGAATGGAAAAATCTATAAGGTTGCAAATCTAGCTTTTTAGTAACTTGGGTCACGAATGTTCATTGGAGTAGTAGGTGATAATAGGAATAATGGGTTTAGGGCTTAAGGTGTAATCATTCTTTATAAGCTGTTTGTAAATTAATATAAAAAAATTGTTACAAAATATATTTTTATAATAAAAATAATGTAACAGAAAAGATTTTTCATTTTATTTATTCAATGTTTTCTTCTAATAAATTAAGTCTTCAGTAATAAGATTTTATTAGTTTACAAAATATATACATAGTACTTGAAAGTGCTTACAGTTAGCTGTTGTAGTTGCTAAGAAACAAATTTATTTACTAATGGCGGCTGATCAGTGGCTAAACCTTATTCAGAGTGCTAAGAAAACTGCTATCATTGAAGATGGTAAGAGAATTATAAAATCTATTAACATTTATTTAACAATATCCTGTTACATGTCATAGCTTTTCTATTAAAATATTGTGTATTCATAATGTTAATGTTGAAAAATTTATGTACATGTTTAGCCTTCAATGTAGCTCGATCAATACATTGTTACCTAAAACTTTTGTTTCATTAATGCTTCCTATCAAGTAATATGTTTACGTTTTTATTAATGAACTTACAGTAATAATATTTACTTTCATGGTACTAGCATGTACTTATTCAATATTGTATAATTGTTATCAATTTATATGTTTGAATGTATCTTTAATTCATATAAATATATTTAAAAAATATTTTACTTATAGGCAAAAGAAAAGTTCACTTTTTATTAGAAGATGGCAGAGAAATGGTAGAAGAATATCATGTAGAAACTAATATGCTAATACGAAGAGCATGGAGAGAGAAAGGTAAACTGGGTCAAGATATAGGTTGGAATGTAGAAATTGGTGATCCGGAACCGAAACAAAGTAATATTGAAGTCTATGGATTTCAAGAAAGTTCAAGTACTGTACGTATTTACCTAGAAATAATCAAAATACTTCATAAGCAACAATATTATTTCTGTTATATGCATTTTTATAGCCATTTATCACTAGGAGGATTACAAAGACTTCACTTGAATGGCGAATAAGAAATTTACCATATCCACAGAATGTATTTTCAGTCACTGCAGAGGATGATGGAACTATCACTGTTCGTACAAGTAATAAAAAATATTTCAAAAAAATAAAAGTTCCAGATTTGGAACGTGTAGGATTGAAACCAGAACAGAACAGAATATCTTTTACGCATCAACACAATACTTTAATTATTACGGTATGAAAAACATTTTCTTTTCTCTTATTTTAGCTTTATAATCCTTAATATTTGTTTCTTTCTTGTAGTATAAAAAGCCACCTGCAGTTTTGGAATTAGAGAAAAAGGTATTAAATGAGATTTTGCAACTAAAAGCAGTAAAAGATGGAGACATAAAGTGTCCAACAAGCTAATAAAACTTCCTTTCCAAAAATATTTTTTTTGTTTCTTGCTGAGCCTATGTAAAATTACGTACAAAATACGTATGAAAAAGGAAAATTGAAGAAATCTAAAATAATAAAATCCATATTAGTAGTATCAAATACTAAATTGCTCATACGGTTGCCATTCATACTTGAAGATTTTTCGAGGTGATGCCGTATATTTTTTTAACCTGTATCAGTTTCATGCAGACCGCGACATTTATATTCGAGGTAAGAATTTCGATCGCTTTGATTCGTGTTTTATTTTTATTTTTAAAATGCATTTTAAATGATCGATAAAGTACGCAATAAGAGACCAATTAAATTCGTTAAGGTAGTTCCGTTGCGCGCGAAAATCGAGAGATCGATCGATCGTTCTACGTCGCGACTACTATCGACTGTGTCTGTCTGCTGCGTATGTGTACTGTAGTGGTGGTATTGCATTTTGGTGTTATGCTTCTAATTTTACATAAAAATATTCGAAGAAGCGACGAATATGCCTAAATCTATACCCGACAGGTCAGTATTATTTATTTCTCGCATCATGTAGTATCGTTGAGCTTAATAAACCATTTGAAATAGGTTGTTTATGCGTCGTAATAGCAGGTCACATTGTAACGAGGTTATGTTGTGCCGACTTTTCTTAATATTTTGAATACTTCTCCACAGGATTTGGGTTATAAAATAAGCCTGTGAAATTACATATCGAAAAATTGTTTAGCAACGTGAACGTGCGTGTTTTATAACGGCAATTATGAATAAATTTTTAATGCTTTGCAACGTATTTCGTGACGCGGTTCGTAAGGCGGTTAACTTATCGGCCGAGAAAAGTAGGTACGCTTCCTCGTTGCTAATGTGATAGAGGGTGCTAATATATTTTGATAGTACAGTACAACATGCGTAAATTGTTATGTTGACGAATTTCTTAGTAGTTTTTGTACAGTGGTAGATTTTGTAAACAGTGTTGTTATTGGTTGTCATCGTTCGGTGCGAACAGTGTTCCAATGTCGATCGTTTGAAATTAACAACACACATGATTACGAGTAAGCTCTCATTATTATCACACTTGTCGTTTTTTTCTTAACGTCACCTGTTGCGTTTACCTTTTCGTTCCAACAATAAGATACACACGCAATACCCGCATACCTTCGTCTTTCATATTACATACTTTTAATGTTTCATTTTCCATCGTGGATACTACTCTTATTTCGTACTGTAGGTGGCTGGAATACAAACCTTTCGGCAAGGTGATAAATGGTACAAAAATTCTACCGTTCAAAGTACCGCTGAAGGAGGTGAGTTGTATTTTATAAATAAACAAATTATTTAAAATATTTTCCGCGATATTGTTATGGTGTACTATTTTCAAAACATATTTTTTTATTCGATTCACGGGAGGTGTGTAATAACGATTTGTTGAATCAAGAATTTGAGAAACGTATATTATATTTGTCATGATTCTCATATTTTAATTCAAATAAATTATAAGTTCTTTAATTGCCATTCATTTTTCTTTTTTTTTTTTTTTTTTTTTTAACATTGTATAGTAGATTTGAATTCATGTTCATGTTTTTATTATAATAATAACAACATTAAGGTGTAAGTAATTGTGATAATAATAAGGTAAATGATAAAATGGTACAACCTGTCTGAATCAAATAAATGAAAATATATAATTGTGAATATAAAAATGCACATGAGAAACAAATTTTTATATATGTATCAAGTATAATGCAGACAATTCAATAGACAAGTAATTAACAAAACTAGCTTTGTTGAATTTGTATTTCTTATGCTTTGAATTAGCTTTACAATATTTTTGCTATATTTTTGGAATTGATACTATATTTTTTTTTAAATAACAATCATGTGCTATATGAGCATTGTTTCAACTAAATATTTTAAATATACTAATAGGAACGATAAATTATCTCACTTTCTTCAGGTGTATGTACATGAGTATATTTAAATAAACAAATGGTTTTTCATAGAATCATTTTGTCCTATGATTTTTAATTAGATGATCAACTGGCTAAATGATGTGTGTTGTTAAATTTTGAAATGAGGATATTATTTAGCAAATACTGAGAGTTACTTTTTCTTTCTTACTTTGATATTAAAGATAAGCAGGAAATCTAAAAATTTATTATTAAATAAATGAATTATTCTTAGATTATTTGTAAAACAACTTAAGTATATATTAATTAATTATTTCAACCTGAGAATAGACTTATTTTTTTTTTCATTCATTCATATTTCATAAATTTACAATATTCATTCTTCTGTCAGTATGACTCTTCTCTTATATTCTCATTGTGCTCAGTCAAAAATATACTCACGCAGCTTTATAAATACATTATTAAGCTGTAAAATATCCTTATTGTTCGTAATATACGCGCATGTAGGATATGTAGTACAGTAATGTATTAAATAATAATTTTAGTTTGCCAATTGCAAATTTAGAGTGCCCATTGTCGTTGATGTAGGTTTCTATATTTGGACTTGCCTATCGTTCTTTTTCTTCTTTCACAGTAGTAAATCAAAGATCCTCTTCGCGGGGGTTACGGCGGCCTCGAAACTCAGATAAGATCATTTCGAATTCCAGAAATAGAGGGTACAACGCCGGTATCTATACATGTCTCTGGGTCTCGTAGTTAGGTATGCACTCACCTTTGTGGGATACGTACTATGGCACGGGCCACCTCGAAGTTGATGTAGTGATATAGAATCAATTTTTACATATCTCATTACCCGTTATAAAATTAAAACTTAATATCATCTGTTCGAAAATAGAAACACATTTCTGAATCACGGAAGTGTGATTCTGTGTTCGTTTGTATGACATGTGGATACCGTGTATGCTGTTGTATATAAGTATATAGTTTTTAATTAGTAGCAATCATAATGTAACACTTGACTTTTGGAAATAGTATATCATTCATGTAATATTTAATTTCATTATGATACAATTATTGCTCTCTAGACTACTCTATAGGTTTAGAATATCTAATAATTACTTTGGGGATTTTCTTGTTAATTGAAGGGAAAATAGTACAAATACGAAAAGATGATCTTTTCTCCAACAAAAGCATTTGATTATTAAACATATATCTAATTTATTATGTGATAAGGAAATTTTCTAAAATTTTTACAATTTTTTCCTACATTATTTTTGTTTTATTTACTTTAATTTTGAACAAAGTAATTCATAACAATTACTGTAATAATATTATTGCAGTAATTAATATATTTTAGTTATACAATGTATGAAAACATTTATTGATCGTAGATTGATTCGATACCATTTTATAGCCACAAAGACAGAACATCAGTTTATTCATTGTGAATGATGGTAAGGTGAGGTAGGTGTATCGTCTGTGGGAGATGTCGTATCGGTCCAAGCCAAATTGCTGTATTGTTACATACCCTCACTCCGACGTGGGCATAAACGAGCTTGACGTATGCACACACTTTCATCCGATAGAAGCAGCACAGTGCTTTCCGGATCGTGAATGCCACGGTCGATTGTTTGCCTAGTAGCTGAACGAAGTCCAATCGTATGCTTTCATACTGGCTGCCGCTGTGTGATCTATTGCGCTCGTGCTGTGATCCAGCAGCATCCACTAAACGTCTTTAATTCTGAGGGGACATGGATTCAATGACATCTTTCTTTAGATTCTTTACCTTTCTCCTCTTTCCTCCGTTTTACTTCTGTTTTCTACGAACATAGTATGCCCTTTTTTTAGATATTTTCTGTACCTTCGCTCATAATTACACTTTAAGAATTAACTGTGAGAATCGTCTCTAATTTTCATTTTACAGAAGCCAGAAGCTTGTCTTTTGAGAAGCTAAGTTCTAAAGAATGAACTTTCATGCAATAGTTTATAAGAAATTAATGAAAAGGTACAAATTTGTTTAAAGTAAAGTTTGTTTGTTAGAAATATGCCTACATACATAAAGATTTCTCAGTTTTCATCTAAATAAGCTAATCAAAATTGACTACATTAGAATTAAGAACGTTGAAATCAGTACTATAGTACTATTGTATTTATACTATTCTATTATAATAGAAACAAGATCTATTGATCATATTTTCATAATTTTAAAAGTCGTACGTATATTCATTTATCAAAAAATTATACGATCCCTTGTTACTCATTTAAAGGTCATGTCCTCTTCAGTATATTCAATATGTTGATTTCAATGATGCACATATCTTCCTAATTGACGGTACACCGGTTTCGAACTTCGCAGAACATAAACCATTTTTATATCTTCAGTTTTTCGTCGAGACCTCATTAAAATACGAAACGATGACCGCCGCTAATTGAACGCGTGTCGTGTAATATCCAAAATACATGCACCCGTCAAATTTATTTCACAAGCAAACGTATAATTCGAAGTATGAAATATTTTAAAACGCGTATAAGGTATTCCTTAAACGCTTCATGGTTAAATGTGCTTTTTATGCAGCGCGACCAAGCCCCTTAATTTAATTCTAGTAAAGGTTTTTCTTGCATGGACTTCAGATATTCTTCATATTCTAGTGTCCCGTTAATAAATTTATTCACTAAAATTTTCTGCATCTAAAATCATATATGTAGGAGTTAGTTAAGTGAAGATGATATGCCCATCAATCTTTGGGCATAAATTTTCCAGACGAATTTGGTTTAAAAGTTTTGTCTCATGCTTATGATTATTTTTTTCATAACAGAATTATTTACTGTTCTGAATTATTCTGTGAATTATTTCACAGAACAGAACAGAATTATTTCACATGTTAATTATTAAATGTTCTGTGAATTATTTACTTTGAGATAGTAGGTAAGATAGTACTAGGTAAGATAGTAATCTCAAGTAGGTTGAGATAGTAATCACATTTTGCAAGGTATGATTCATATACCTATAATTTAGCATTAGTATTAGCTAATACAGTGTCTATTTAGAAATGAAGAAATATAGTTAGTTCACTGTATTTCCACCGTAAAATTGACTATACAAAAGCTACACAGTATTTCAATCTTATCAAATTATTCTCCGTATTTACTAATTTCAGTAGCTTATTTTGCCTATTCTATTCGTTTATAACTGTCTGTGGTATGAAAAAAGAAAATAGAAATAAGGCAATAAATGTAGTCGTAATAGGCCCACCCACGCCATCTAGAATTACACACCACCTCCACTAGCTCCCGCAGTCGTAAACAGTGAAATAATTCCACGTCCGCCGTACACGCGTGCAAAGATCGCGGGAAGGAACGGTCGTATCAACAGTCCATAGATTTCCCACGTCAAATTCGGCGTCAGCGATCCCTCGCGCTGTTGGGGACGAGCACGGCACCGCTATTCCCGTTTGTCCCGAGTCATTTAATTTCCGCCTAACTCCGAGCGAACCGGTTTTTCTCGTCTACCGTCGTTCTCTGGTACACAGCGGACAGTTGCAAATAAGTTCGGGACCTTTTTCGGCGGTCTGTCCGCCGCTATGCATATACGCGGGCGCGCTCGCATGCATACGCAAAATAGGAGGGTGCCCGGCTAATTGATTCTGGCGTTGCGGGCATTACATAAAACAAGTCGAAGGCGAGGGCCAGGAATTGGACTCGGGTTGATTGGGCCCGTTGAGCCGGCCGCGGGGGGCCACTCGTTAATAGGGCCCTCAACTGCTCGTGCCCGTGGCCGCCGTGGCGCGGTGCCCGCCGCAACCGTGGCCAGGCCCAGTGCTCGTGCCCGCGCCGAGGCCCCAGTCCCTGCTCTTCGCCGCGCCTTCGAAACGCACGACGGACCGCTTTTTCATCTTCTTCTATAAGAACGTGTAACAAATATCAGCTCACACGAAACGTGATACCGTCTTCGCCGACACGCCGTTCACTTTCTACCTTTCCACCTCGCTCCTCCCCTCTCTCCTTTCCCTTTCCTCCTTTCTTCTTTTTCTCCTTTATCGTGATAGCTCTGTGGTCTCGATGAATTTAAGACAGTTACTTGCTAGTCACATATACATTGTGAATGATGCGCTTTTAAAGTCGATTTTAATTTTGGATTGAGTTTCGCGGCTGCGTGTAATTTGGCACGAATTCGGGGGTCCTCTGGGCCCTCGCGTTGGGTCGCTAGCGTGTCTCGTTTGTCAATGGTATGGCTAGCATTGGTCTCAGGAGGCGTCGCTTTTTGTTAGTTCAGTTTTTGGAACTATGGTGGGGTTCGCGTGTTCTTGGGTTGTAATTGGTTAGTCTGATTTTTTGCTTAGATTGTGTGTTTGAGATTAATGTGTTATCTATTGCTGTACTTGCTGAAGATGATCTAATGTAGATTGTGGTACTTTTTAAAGTAAATTGTAAATTGTAGAGATTAGACGAACGTATTCCATAAAGTTCAAAGAAAGTAAATTTTTGTTTTATTTTGTTGATACTATCTGGAAATTATTTGTGTTGTACGAGCAAGGGTTAAAACGAATTCGATATTTCAATATTCTTTCTGTATTTTTCTCTGCGGCAGATCTAGCTACATTTATTGCCTTTTTGCATCTTGTAAGCGAGCCCTTATTCACTGTCTAAAACGATAAAAGATAACTGACTGAAAGATGGTACGATAGTCATGACCATACAGATATGTAGTTATGTGTTACTCCTAGTCTGCAGGGAGGAAGAAATATCGGAATGCTTTCATCGCTGATGCAGATATTTATCGCTCGAAAAGTTTTCCCTTCGTCTGTATTTTATAAACCGTGTGAAGGTGCTTATTACATGTATCTGCTTTCATCGAGGGCTTCGTTGTATAATATTACAGAGAAGGATAAATGAGGAATAATATGTGACCAATGAAGCAGATGGTAATCGCCTTTTATGCAATTTGTCGATTTCAACGCGTTCGTATAGATAGCAAATTTTTTATGGTCATGAGCATCAATATGTACAAAGTCGAATTAAATTTAATACAAGTTACTAAGTAGGTCAGTCGAAAAGTTTTCTCAGTATTTTAAGCAAAAAATAAAAATTTACTTTTTAATCTTTTGCAGGACGAGAATTGGATATACATATAAGTTGATCTAATAGAACGTTAATAAGGAATAATGATAATGTAATAAATATACATTTGTTTGTTTTCTCCTTATTTTTAAGTAGTAGTGTTTGAAAACATTAGTAGCATAGTAGAATAGTAATAGATATACCTAATAATATTAATTACTGTTAAAACATGTGTGAAATATTAACAATTTGTTTTTCAACTTTAATATAAATACTTTATATTATATTTTATTCAAATAATCGTGAAGAGAACTGCCATACACAGGTGTTCGACGGGTTGCTTGTAATATAGAGCTTTTGATATCTGTAGATGTGTTGAAAGTCCTTATAACTGAACTTACTAAAAACAAATTTCTTCGTAATAAGATAGTCTTTTGGTAATTCATCTTTAACTCTGAATTTTTGTATTTAAATAATAAGTAAATAATAATCTATTATAGCAACACTTCAATAATTTCCGATCACTGTCTTCCGATCACTTAATTTGAATGGATTAAAGAAAATTATCTGTTAAATTTATCTGAAAATTATGTGTTAAAATTGAAGAAAGTTATCTGTTAGATAACTTAATAACGCGTTCTTTAAATGTTTTGTGGTTCTAGAATCAGCTTAAAATTTCCAATGAGTATTATAAATAATAATAGTTATTCGACATATTGATGTGCGAGCAAGATAGAGAAAAGAAATATTCTTCACTTCCCTTTGAAACAGAAAAATGCAGGGTGATTTAAACGTGGGAAATCGAAGGGCAGATAGTATTCCTTCATTCTTACCATTCCATGTAGTTTGGTTCAAGCCTACCTGAGCTTTTCCCTGGAGATCGTGGAGCCACGGTAGGCAAATTCTGCACGTGGAAACAGAATATTAATTTCTGACTTTAGCCCAGGTTAGAATCCACTTCAGAATGGATAGGCTGTCTTCGTGGGTGATATCTGTATTTCAACCCCTGGAAATCCTCAGCATTCAGATCGCTATCGTATTAACTTCTCGGTTACACTTGCCACCCTCGTTGTTTTCACCGAGGTAAAAGCTACCTTCTCTTGAAAGAAAAGAAAAATGAATCGAGCTGTAGGTTGGTCGGTTGGTTTTTCGATGACATCCACGTTTATCGTGCTGAGTGTAATGTTCTTAATATTTATACATCCTCGTTCAATGGATATTTTACCCTCGAGTGTATTTTACTTTCTTCTTCGTTAATAAATTATTATCATAAGCTATTATTTATGGATTTGTAAATATTTATATAGAAAAATGAAGTATGAACTTGGTAAAATTTTGAGTTTCAGGATGAAAGTGAAAATATTAATAATAAAAATACTTCTGACTTGATTCTTCGAGCCTTTGCAGTAATGAAATAAGTGATACCCCAAAGAACACAGTATCCACAACACAACTGAATTAGAAAACTACAAGATATATCTTTTGTTGTCTTAAATATTCTTCATATTATCATTAATCACTATTATTAACATTAAATGTCATCAGAATTTAATATTTAACTCCACAAGCTTCATAATTAAAAATTAGACGTATACGCTATCAAGTAGCCATCGAATGATTTAAAATGTAATATAATATTCTCTTGTAAGTAATTCTGTTACATGAATATCTCCAATATTAAATCCGTTCGATGATATTTATGACGTGGTGTGCATCTTCGAAGGAACAGTCGTGTAGATACCGCGAGCGAACACACGCGATGATTTGTCTGATTAATAATTCAGGCTGCGATAATTCAAGAATTTTTTATGGTTTACGGCTCACTCCGTGGCCGAGGGAAGCGCCGTCGAAAACACGTAAAAATCGACTGACATTAAAGCCTTCGAAATTACGCGTCGAAAGTATCGAATTAATTTGTCAGGCATACCGAAACCATCATTCACCGCTGCCATACGCAAAGTTTCGCTAGCAGATGTCGCGCAGCGGTGCAAACATTTTTTCAGATATGATTTATGAACAAGTCCCTGGCAAACTTCGTAGTGAGGAATGTATTCGTGTCATGGTCCAGGTCCCTGTGTCCCAATCTAGCTCTTTTGATTTTCGCTTCCTTCTTTTTTTTCGGCAAAATGTTAAATAACGTCCCCACCGTGTGATGGTAATCGGTTTGTTCACTGTCGGAAATAATAAACGGCAGCATTGTACCTTGTCGCAGACGTTAATCTCGCGGGTAAACACTCGATTTCACGATGGACGTCTTATGGTTGCGCGCAACTTTTATGCCAAACTTACGAAATCCCTTGGTAGCGAAGGATACAGGCCTCGTGGTGCTCGCCCACAGATTCCGTGTAACGGTAGGTGTCACATTTTACTGACTTTACCAAAGATCAATACTTGTGGTTTCTTCTGTTTTTTTCTCTTTCTTTCCTAACATCGCATTAATCTGTTGAGGAAAGCTGAGGTCCTTGACGGAGGATTTTATATTTTGAAGTAGGAACTAGATTATTTTGAGGTAGATGTCTAAACAAATTTTTAAGATTCTTTTTCACTGTTTCAAATAGAGAGAAATAAAATGGCTAAACTGGATTATGTCTTATTAACACTTTAACGACCACTTAACGCCACATTGGCGTTATTTTCGTGATAGTATTAATATGTACAGGCAAGCTACAATAGAAGTTCTTTGAGCAATTACCCCATTTTGATTTTCTTGAGCAATTTCATTCCTGTCAGTGCTCATCGAAAGAATAATTTCAGTGATAAAGTACAAATATCATTTATGTATAAAATAAATTGTAATTTTAACGTAACTACTCAGAGTTGTCAAACGAAAAATTATATTAACTTTACTCCATTCATTTTAGAGAAATAATTCATAATTTCATTCCCTCCATAACTCATTCATTCAAGTTTTCGAGGTACTTGATATTCACACAAATATATCTCCCTGATTTTAGGACACTACCCGTTTACACAGAAAATGTTTATCTGTTTACTAATATCGAAGAGTCCTCGATTGTTGCATATCCTTTGGTCGAACAAATTTATTGGTTCCCCGCGAGGTAGATGGGTGTTCTATGTTATTAGCGATGGTAAGTGTTTGTTTAACACTCGTTGCGGGGCGGAGAGGGCTCTGCAATTTCCCATCTTCCCATAGCCGAGGAACGGATTTCGCGAAAGGGGTGAGGATAAAGGCGGACACTGGCGAGGGAGAAGGAGACGGCGATTGTAATTTATGCCGAAGTTAGCGAGCAACTTCGATGACTTTGTAAAATATTACTGATCCCCGTTTCGGAGATCTTATCTGGCTCGAACACCGCGCTTCGTTTCGTCGGAACGCCTTCCTTCTCTTCTGCTTCACCTTCTCCTCTTCTAGCAGGCTGGCGCCTCTAAGGGGATCGTGCATCACGTCAGGAACCACTGCGCCGCACTGACTTCGTTCTCCAACTTCTGACCGATCGACATTGAGGGGACCGTATAAACATGTCATTTAATGATGAAACTTGCTCTCTGCCTACTTCTTCTACGACCAGCTTTATTCTGTTACTGAAGTCTTGAACGTTTGATGGGAGTTTTCTGAGATCAGAAATTAATTTTTCGCGCATGTTCTGCGAAGTTTTAGGTCTCTCAAGTTAATAGTCTTCGTGGTTCACGACTAACTAATGAATTTATAATGAGAAACACACTCTCGAGGTTAACTCGTCTAGTAGTTGTTTAGCTTGGTTTGATCAGAAATGTTAATGAGAGTGTATAATAAGCAAAATTTATTTTAAATAATTTCAAGATATACCAATACTAGATACATATACTAGAAACTTATAATGATGGAATGCTATAATACACTGGAATATTGTGTAATTAGGAAACTGTCCTCAAGAGAATTGAAGAATAATTTTGAATAAGTTAAAAAAACATATTGAAGCTTTTCGTTAATATTTTTTACTAATTGTTCGATATTGAATTTAATCCCGTTTTATCAATTTTAGTTTGAGTTTGAGTACTATTCTAATTCGTTATTTGTAATAGATGAGAGTACTATATTGTCTCTCCATTTTCAGAGTTCTTCCTTTTTCGACAATATTTTCAATATTTTCATCAGCCGATGTTAATTATTCATAATTTCTACGTCAAGTTAAGGATCATTTACCATTCCTATCTTGGACCCTAGAGTCATGGGAGTTGTTCTCAATACTTACTGTATTGATAGAGGATATGATTAATACTTAACTGACGTGTCCAATTAACACAAGCTTCTATCTAGAAAAGGATTGCAGTCATCAACAAGAGTCTTATAATGTAGGAACCTGCACAGTAGAACGTATCCAAGATGATATTTCCACGGGACACCCTGTACAAGCTTGAAACGGCCAAGTGTCGAGAAGGGACAGTGGGGATGCGAACCGTTGACTAAACGTGAAAGTGGATAACAAATTGACGAAAAGATAGAAGGACTTTTCTTCGATTCCCGCGTGGTCTTCGCAGGATTCCAGGTGTGGATGCCGAGGGTGGTGGTCGAGGCACAGGGTGTAGATGCCATGGGTTAGAGGAAAGCACGCCGCATGGGACACTTTTGTCTCGTACTTTAGTGTCACGCTGTCCCATCCATCGCGTTTCATCAGATATGGTAGCTGGGCCACGGCCTATCTCTGCTAGATGAGATGGCGAGTGTCCATCTCTCGAAGACCTCTCTTTCCGGGAACCCCGCGGAGTAAAGGAGATCTTGCAGTAGCGAAGCTTATCTCCTTGTCCGATCGTGTTTCGCCGTTTCTCTTATTTTGCGAGCTTCGTTACGCGCAGGTACTATCTACTTACGGCCACATGTGGGTGCGTGTCCTGTGCACGCGCGTTGCCACAGCCATCGTTCTGACATTTCCATCTATTCCTCGGGATTATGTTCTTATAAAATTATTGCAAATGTAGGTCCATTTCTAGGTTTCTTAGTCCTTTTTACTCTAAACATTTTTTTAATATTGGTGACTAGCTAGTACACAATTTTTTTATTTCTGGTAGCGTTTTAGGTATTGAAAGGGTTGTTTTCTGACAAACTTGTTTGAATATTTGCAATTTGACAATAACATAAAGTAATGACATAAAGAGTGATAAATGAATTCGGCTATGAAAATCTGAAAACTATAAGACACTGTTTAACAACAAAGTAATAAGTATAACTATTAGAAGTCAAGTATTAGGTAATATATGTAAATCACAGAGGTGTTCGTCTCTTGTTAAAGATTAAACCTGTGAAATTACAACAAATGAAAAAACTTTGACATATGTTGGATTTTTTAAATGTAGACATTAAAATATTCGAAATGTGGATTAATAATGTTTATAGATCATGGAAATATTGTCTCTATATATGAGCTACATTACAGTTTCAATACAGATTCATTTATTACAGTTTCCAGATATGGATAGTATCCTCTAAAATTTCCATTAGGAAAGTAGACCCCAGAGTAATCCGCATTATGCGTCAATATTCGTCTCTTTAGTATCAAAGTTTTACATTCGCGAAACCATTTGAGGTAATAGCAAGTAATACTCGTTTAAACAATGCTTACATGGTCGCGTTTCAATCGCTAAAAAAACGTTCAGACATCCCGCGCGCATGTACTCGACCCTCCTGACACAGACGGAAGGAATAATGGCTTACAAACATTCCGTAAGGAATTTCTCATGGACCACAGACGATTACCGAGAAGGTAATAGTGTTACTTTTCTTTTATCTCTCGGTCTGATCCCCTCAGAGAACCCCCGCATTTCCTCGTCCACTTTCCTATGACTTCCATCAGCCTCGCGTCCCTTATACCCGCCATTATTGCTTGCGGTGGGATGCAGTTATTCGTTTGAATTGTAGCGTCGCTGCACGCTAGAGGGGAAATGAGTTCGGTGAAAGGGGGATAAGACAGAGAATGGGAAAGAAATAAACATTTGTGAATTCGGTGGTGTGGCCGCGTCCAATAGCGGCCTCCAGGAACGCGGCAGTGGCTTTATGCTTCTGGTACATAAATTTCCTTTGAATGGCGTGCGTATGAGTCGACGCTCAACTTTCTGTTCTACCTGCCCCTTCTACCACCCTTCTCCTACTGCCTTTTTCTCTGCTTTCGGCATCCCCTTGCCCCCATCTGCGTCTTTATCTCTCAGTTAGCTTCATTCTTCTCCTTTCCCCGATCTTTCATCCCTCCATAGACGTGTCACGGTACACGCCACTGACACGCGAAGAAATTGCCAAATTTATCGTCGGTTGGCTATTTTCCCTCGCGCATATCGTCGGTTCTCCATCGCTTTCTGATTTCATCCAACGTCTCCAGAGGGAGAGCCATGAGGAACCAGTAAGCCAGGCCGAAAACCTGTACCCGTAAATCTCGCCGCAATATCCAGGAAAATGGCATTTAGGAGTTGTAGCGACGCATGCAGGCCTTCCGAATGGTAACTTCGACGAGTAATTTCCTTCATCGAGCACATCGGTTCACGTCGATTCTACGGCGTGTAACGATGGATCTCTTGGCAAATGCGACTCAATAGAGGCTTTGCGAAGGGGATGACAGGAGTAGGCGTGCGTTGGTGGGAGGTGGGGGGTTGACTGATACGGCGCCACGAGTGCGAACGTTGGCCCTTAGGATCCAAGGGAGCTCTGCTGAACGCGCTCTGCGAGGGGCTGACGAGGCGGGGTCGCCAGGCCAGGAAACAAACATTTGTTTAAACGATGCCGACAAGTCAAGGCCGTAAATAGCTTAGAGTCGTTAATCTTGCGTTTGGCCGTGCCGCTCATTCGTTAATGTATAATGTATTCTCACCCCCGTAGCTAAAACAATTAACTCCGAGAAGGGAAAAAAAGTCGGGAACCGACGGTGAGAGGTATACCGATGGTATAACGCCTTTGAGTGTGATACGGATTAGGAGCATAGATTATAGGTTTACCGAGTTCACCTGCTTGTCGGCGAAATTGATTCTTTGGATGGTTCTAAGTCGGCTTGGATTTATGACTCTCGTATGGGTGTTTTGGGTATGCGGATGGTAATAGATTTCCTTTTGGTAATGTCGTAATTTATTTTTGTGGAACAGAACCGGTACTCTTGGGGTACGCGGATTTAACGAAGTATGATTTATGGTTAAGTAGATTAAGTAGATTAAGATTGATCAGAAAGCAAGGTATTTCGTGTTCTCTTTTTTTTATTTTGCTTCTAATTAGATTAGATCGATGATTACAGTTTCAAATATTTGGTATGCTGTATTTTAAATAACCTAATGTCGTGGATAGCTATTTATGAAAATATTTTTTAATTGTACTGTATTGAAAGGGAAAGAACATAGTAATCTTGGTACCGAGCATTTACGTATTTATACGATGTTCTTATTTAGTGGAGAGAAAATTTACAAATAAAAGGAATTCTTAATAGTAAAATTAGACGCTATTCTATATTTATAAAATATTAAGTAGGCTGATAGAAGTGCACAATTTAAATATCCAATTCTTTTTATTGCTGCAATTTTTGACACAAGTAATTACAGTGTCAAGTTAGTAAACTATATTCTACCATTCACAATAATTTTTGAGGAAACGTTTTAGATACAAAGATAATAAAAAATGTTCAAATGTATACATGCCCGAAAACGCATAGTTCTTTAGTCACATGAAATTTTATATTGCGTAAAATACTGACCCATTTTCTGCCTGCATGGTGTGTTATTCTCTTTAAGGTCCTCCTAGGTCCAAGGAAATTGCAGCCCCTTGAATGAATGGTACACAATAGTACTTTCTAAAGAAAGTATCACAGCGTACTATAAGATAGCGTATAACTAAAAAACTAAGCGTTCCCAGGCATATGTACATGTAAACTTTCTTCATCCTCTTCGTATCTAGAATATACCCTTCAAAAATACCCCCACATGTTTGAAGACACTTTGTAGAAAGTGTCCCAATATTTCAGATTACCTGTAGTCATACTATAGTCTAAGCGCCATAAGCTTCCATCTGGAATGGGTTGAGCGGTAACGTTCCTTGAACTCTCCGCGACAAATCATTAATCGAGGTAAAAATTCCAAAAAGCGTGGTACCGACGGCACGGTTTCGTTTTGTCGGTCGGTTGCCATTTGTCGTACCGGTGGAAGGACCACCAGAGACAACGAGAAACAAATTCGAGGAACAAATTCGTAAGACAGCGAACGTGAAGGATCGCGATCCATGGCTCGTTCGTCCCCGTTAGAGAGAGAAGAGATGGTCAGAGCGGCGGGACCCCCCGAAGCGTACGGACCGCCCCGAAAATATTTTTAATTTTATTGCAGCCTGTAATATGGAAATTCTATGGTCACAGTTATCAGGTGTGAATTGAATTATAGTGACTGCCGACGTGGTCCTATTATTTATATCCAGCCAGAAACACGTTCTTAACCGCTGTTCCGCTGAAGCCTCACGATACCTCGGTGATAGGGAACCGGGCACGGCCCCTAATGGCAGTCTATAAAATCTCGTGTCGAGCCGATACTAATTCGTTATCTACACACAGAATGGCGAAGTTGCGCGGTCATATCAGAATGTACAAGGTCTATAATTAATTCCTAAACACTTGTACTATATATTCTTTACGATCGTATAAAAATGTCCCTGTCGAAGGAAAGCTAATAAAAAGCGCGTAACGCAGCACGACCACGATCCGTGGCACTGACTTCTTGTATAAAGCGAACCGGGGGGCCGTTCCGTGGCGAGGGAAATTCTTTGGGAAATCCACTAGGCCGGCTGTTTTCGTATTTAACGATTTTTCCAGAAAGACTAGCGCGCTTTTAATTGTCCACTTATCAGCCGCGCCGGATCTGTTGAAAGGAACAGAGCAAAAGGGCGGGGAACAACACAGGGACCTTTTAAAAGGTCCCCCACGGCTACCGGTACCATTATTGCTTAGACAATCGATCCTCGCTACCGACGCGACGATAGAAGTTGAGAGAATCGTGAATTTTTCCACTTTTTGTATCTTGCCGACAGGTAGCCGTTTTTTCTTTGTATGGAATGTAGGTTTTTATACTTGTTTAGGCTTTTGATATAGTGAGGTTTCATGAATATTAATACATTGTCTTGGGAAGGATTTAAATGATTATTTTAGAGTTTTTGTAGTATTGGAAGGGAATTGTTTAATTAAGAGTTGTATATTCAATAAAATTGTTTTCTGTTTCATTTTTTCGTGCATCAGCGTTGAATATTATTTAAATAAAGTAATTAAATAACTGATTAAGTAGTGTATGTTTTGCACACTATTTGAAGACTTTCTTAAGTATTATTACAGTGTTAAATTCATGTTGAGTTCATCAGTTTTTTATTCAGACATATTTATTTTTCATTAGTCTTAATTAACAATATTTTACTTTACTCATATAACCATAACCAAATGTGAGAATCAGTTAATAGCGAATCTTTGTCTAGACCATGTGGGGTGTTCATCTGAATACTATGCAAAATTTTCAGACCTTGAAAATACTCTTGGACATAGTCCAAACGCATATAGTTTTTCTCAAAAACTTCTAGTTCACTATGAAGAATCAAACAAGTTATGATGTATGTTATATTAAAAATGATACATATTAAATACCACAATTATATAAAACGAAGGTAAAATTACATTTATGAAACTATTCGTTCTTTCTAAATGAAGTCTAATACATTATTCTCATACCCCTCTAGGTATTACTCCATATGACAGAGTAGGTATTCATTTACTGAAAACTCTTTCTGCAAACATCTTTATGATCGCATTTACAAAAAATTATCTAATTATATTTTATAATAGAAGCCAGTCTTTCCATAAATTTATATTCTCTTCTCTGAATAATTTCTGTTGTACAGAACATATCAGTATCATTCTCTACCGCTACTGAAGTACGAATGGTACGCGTGACTTGATGTTTCACACGTTCCGATCAGTTGACACGAACATCGAAGTCGACGTAATCGGTAGAAATAATTCAAGAATTTTATAGTGAGTGCTACTTCCGACACGTTCCTTTGTTGTATACGTCTTCCCAGTTAAGGTGACCCATTTTAAATCGCTTCAAGTCTTCTGCCAAACGAGGAAGTAAGTGGATACGGATAACGTCGCGCATATATCAGCTGGCGGCAGCCATATAGCAGTCTATATGGCGTCCCTATGTGATTCTATATGAGCACGTATAACCGTTGTCCGTGCTCATACAACAAAATGTTCTTCTCGCGGATCGTCCCTGCCCGTTCTATCTTCCAAGCTTTCCACGAGCTCGCTTCTTGTCCATAAGGGAGTTTAACAGAAATCGTCTCAATCGCTTTGTGTGCTCGAGGGCCGTTTAGTCGTGGCGGAGCAATGCTCGCCGATGAGGGAGGATGCCTCTTCCCTCCAACAGTCAGACAATGGTTATCGATGCACTGTTTGCGAATGACGTTCCATGAGACATGCATACGCGTTACGCCGCCTGTTAATCTTTCATTGACTCGTGTACTACACTCGAATCGGCTACTCCAAAATTTGTTACGAGTACTTGCTAAAATTAGTATCAACTGTTGCAAGCATTTTGCAGATTGTGCAGTGATGTAATTCAAATATATTTTTATTGATAATTTATTATTAATATTTACGATAGTAAAATTGTAAGTATTGAATCTTTGGGAGTTTAGAATGTAACGTTACTTGAGTATTATTATTATAGACATTGTTATAAAGAATATGATATGTAACGTTTTTTATAATCCAAGTTGGTTTTTGTTCAAAATCTAAGCGAAATTTTGAGCTTTAATGTGTACCTATGAACTATCTACCCTCATCATTTAAGTTGAATAATTTTATCAAACTGTTGCATATTAGATTACGTAAAATTTTAGTTAAAGTGCTACCTTCGTATTAAGGAACACTTTATTACATAAAGTAGTTTTAATAGAAATTGGCAAGTGAACCTTAAACTTTTCCGAAATGTAGCTACTCCGGATTAAAGTAATAATGTCTGCAGCAAAATGTGCATAATTAAGCGGTAGCATTAATTTAAACTTGTTGTACCGGTAGAAGTACAAACTTTTTTGGGGCGAATGTAAATCTACGTATATACTCACTGTACCCATCGTTATCCACGCTCGGTGACCGCAGGAAAACTTTATGACTCAGAGAAAGATATGGTAACCCAGAGAGATGTAGAACGTTACGCTATTTCTCTCCGCGAGGTCGATGGTATTTGTTTTAGAGTTTATGTTACATATCTAGATGTTGTTCGCGTTTGGCCAAAAACGTTTCGTATACGGGTCACAGACCTCCTTCTTATAGTCACGGCATTCATGTAAACGCTTTATCCTTTTTAGTACACGATCCATTAAAGTTATTACTGCAGTTTTGCATTCAGGAGACCGTGTGATGAAGTTTAATCGACAAACATCCACAGCTGTATAATAGAAATCCTAAATCTGATCATTTATTTATGTCTAATGAGAAAGATCGGTGTACCATGTTTATCTAAAGCTATAACGAGAAAAGAGAAATTTTCCATTGTGACATTTCTGTTGGAGGAGTCAATTTCAATAATTTTTTAGTAATTATTCAGCATTTCTGCGCTCAGATATGTGAAAGTGAAAAAGTTTTATGAAGGTACTGAATCTAAAAAACTGTTATTTGCTTTTGCTATTTTGTCGTAATAAGGCTGTTTTTATTCTCAAGTTATTGTGTGTCTCTTAACAGCAAAATGATAGTAATTGATACTAGAAATACTATACTATGAGGATATTGTAATTAGTACATTATGAGGATAAGCACAGTGCCTTTAATTTTGTATCAGACAATAAATTACTTTGCAGTAATTGTAGTTGTCCAAGTTAATATTATTTAAAAACATCTAAATAAGACTGTCACTTATATTAAAATGATGTGTGGCAATCAGGGTCTTGAATATCTCAGAAATAGTAACGATACTGAGATTAGAAGACACATGTTCTATGGTATAAAGAGATTAGCAATAAAATATTGCACAGTTCAGAGCAACGTATAATGCAGATCGAATAGGATGAAAGAAGTCCAGATTTATCTGTTTCAGATCAATTTAATCTAACATCACAGAATCTTCCATCTCAGTAATTCTAGTTGTGCACGATTCCCACTTACATTCCTGAGAATATTGTTTCGCGAAAGGGAGTACCGTGACGTCGACATCTTCATGGTTAAATCCGTAGACACCTCTCGCGATCCTCTCCGTGGAATTTCTCACGGCGGTTCCGCCGAAATTGCGCCGTCGGCTTCGGATGACGGGGCGAGGACCTTCGAAGTATTACAGCCCACTCGCCGCGAAAGCATGAAAGCGCACCCCTCATAAATATTCCCAATAAATACCGCCGATACCTACCGTTGGTTGACGCCTACGTCGCACGCCAGTATCGCTCTTTTCCAATGGGTCCTCGTTGCGTTCGGGCCTGATCAAATTTATTCATTCTCTAGCGTTTGGAGACAGTTTATCCTACCTATGAGCTCGTCGGTATGCTCAACTTCCTCGATCTGTATGGAGTAAACGAGTGTCATTACCATGTCTTTTCACTTATGGCTCTGATGAAACAAAACGAGTCATTAACATTTAAATCTGGGTTAAGATCGTACACTTTATAACGTGTTGGGATGTCGTTACTGGTCTCGTTGCAATTTCACTGTGACAAGGTACTGTAATGTTATTACAGTTTTTATATTTAGTTGTAATATACTGTTTTATGATGTTTAAGTTGAATATATATTTTGTTGAAATGTAATACTTTAAGTGGCATAACACCTATATTGACAGTCTTATTTACGTTAGATAATATTAGTTTATGCGAGTATGAATTAAATCGCTAAGAAATTCTAGTGAATTTTATCAAAGTGTAAAAAGCAGTGTGAAATTAATGAAGAAATTAAATGAAAACAGTTCTATGTAAAGTTACAATCATTAAACAAGGTATGGTATAAACGTGTCCATACTTTTTATACCACAAGGTTTCTTGTGCTTTATGAATCAATGACGGAAAACAAGTGACAACATTTTATGATACCATACTATCTCTTTAATATATAGATTACTTTTGTGAGAAATATTGTTCGTACGATCAAAGCTTTCGCTTGCAATAAAAATTCGCACGAATTCGCGCGCGCGTCTTACATCGTGCAGGCATGCTGTACGCGCGAGACACGAGACTGGCACGAAAAAATATGATTTAATGATCGTCTTGTTCTTGAAATTTTTGTTTTGCCAAATTTGCTCGCGGCTACGTATATACAATATTTTTATATGTGTTTGATGCGTCTCGACCTAGTTACACAGAAAACTGGATTTTAACTGTAACGATTGTCTGCTTCTGTTAGTAGAATTTGATTTAATAAAATAAACACATTTTTCGTAATCCTTAACTGACAAAGTGGGGTAAGACAACAAGTTGTCATGAACTAATAAATTGGAATCCTGTACAGTATTTCTTTATAAGCTTATTGCTGTGTTCATGTCGTGCAATTATTTGAAGCAAATGAGTTTTGCTTTCTATAGATACATGTACAATCACTTATGTTTTTTGTACGACCACACTCGTCTATCAATACATGAACTGACTTCAGAAATGTAGATATCCCTTACTATTAAATGCATCAGTGGATTATAAGCCTTTATCAAAAGTACATTGTGTTTTCACTTGAATTACATTAAGGTATAACATCCTTGGATGTGTAGAGCCCCTCAAAGATCAAACTATTACAAAGTTGTCGATTGTCAATATCAATTAAAATTTTAGAAGTTTGAAATACTTCATTATTAGTTTAGTTTGTGAGCTTATTATTCAAATTCCAAGAAGGTGAAGAAAGAGCCAAAAAACTACTTAACATTCTCTCATTTGATTGCAAAGTTAAATCTTAATTATTAGGATGGAATAGGGGAAATGGTATAGCGATACGTTCACGATATTCCTTGAACTTCCGTTCAAGGAAGTTGGGGTACGGGAATAGAAGAGAGGCAATGATGGGAAGATGCATTGACGAAAAGACTGCTTGTGCGTGAGCTCGCGTGGACCGCCACGAAGGCGCACAATGGAGGGAGGCACAGCTCGTCGGTCGATAATCCTGATTTAGACGCGGTCGTATATTAGACTAAGGATCGTGAAATTGAATGGTGGAATCAGCAGAGAAACCGATCCTGCTTTCATCCGAGAGATGGTGGACTATACCGTGCGAAAAATAAACTGTCCCCGTCGCGGACAGTGTTAGTAAATTTTGCAGGTGGGCAGCAGTGTCCATTCCTTTTCTTCTTGCAGCAGCAGTGCCTCCTTTTCCCTTCTGTTTATGTTTTCTCTTAACTACCGCGTATTCTTCACTCAAAAACTCTTCTAAATACTATTTCTAATCGAAGACAAAGCCTTCTTAGAATAATTTGATTTTTGGTATTATGACATTAGGATTGTTAAGCACGTGAAATTGCACATGTAGAATCAATAATTTTGCAGACGTCATTTCAGTTTTATTTTCAACGACATTGATAATAGTACCTAACTGAATTAATTTACTCTTGTTAGATTTAGTTCGGTCAGTATTGATGACAGAAGTTGATAACCTTTTACAGTCATAATTTCTATCGAAAGAGTGGTAGAGCTAATATGAAGACAGTATCAACACCTATTTATGTATGTTATTTACCATTCTATTACTATAATACACAAATTATTAAAGAGTAACAGTGTAAGTTAAAATCCAATGATTGCAGCACTTTAAAGAATGAAAGAGAAACGAGAATGACATGGGTACCATAAAAAAATAACACGTTCATGTTCAATATTATGTATAAAAACATAATTTGAATAGGAGCAAGTTTTTTACATTTTTAATGATCTTTAAGTACATAAGCACTTACGTTTTTACCATCTTGACCTTCAGCTAAATTCTTGTTCCTACAATGTAACGCCTCATAAACGCTGAACTTGACGGGCAGGACACGCAGTCGCGCTTGTCAATCATGAAATCGTGATGGGATTACATGTTCATAAGGTCGAGAACGGAGCAACTACAAAAGCGCTACCATTAAGATAGGAAAAAGTTCCACGCCTAGTCAACGTCAGATTATTATGCTCGGATACAAGAGAGCTATACCACGAGCCCGTTATTAATGCGACCGATACTCATTCCGCACTCATCCGTAGATACGATCTCTCCGCCCAGTCAATCGGATCGCAGAGTCTAAACCCGTAATTACCATTAGCCCACCCATAGCGAGTGCGATCCTACGAGCGGCCGGACGAAAGTTTCAATTTACGCGCTTCGGAGCCTGCGCTATTCCAACTACGTGAAATAAATGCCAAAGTTGAATTTAACTTTCCGCTCTTCTTCCACTTTTCTTTACCGAAGTTCCTCCAGCTTTTCCCGTATTATTGATCTTACGCGAGTTCGCCGCCTATTCCGTTTGTCGAGCTCTTCCACTTATGCCCGTCGGACTTTCTACGAGTATTAACCGAAAACAAATCGATATAGTAGACCACATTTCCCGCTGGCAGTTTGGTTCGCTGTGATACTACAGTTCTTCAGAACCAAATCTTTTCTATGTTCGCGGAAAATAATTTATGAAACGTGTAAATGATAAATATTCGCTTTGGTGTAGTGATTAATAAGTAGGTTGCAGGTTGTATGTATTTGCTTAGGGAAAAATCAAGGTTTACTCTGAAGTCACAATATGAGGGATTTGTATGAACTATGTCTCTTAAATTTCTTGACAGAAGATGATTAAACTTATGTAATGTCATTAGCAATTATTTAATATATAAGAATGGAGCATTATGTCATGCATTATTATTATAATTTATTAAGTTTCCGGTATATGTTTGAGGAAATGAAAGGACTGAAAAATGCGAAATAGTTGCACGACAGTTGCTTTGTTTTTGGTTTTTTAAACAGAAATAAACAACAACCTTAACGAGAGATAAACAACATGTACACAAAAATATATTATGAGGCCATGAAACGAGAAGGTAGATAAAAAATTATGAGGTAATATATCGCAAGTATGGTATTATGGCGTAGTCATCGTTCCGAGCTGTTCTCTTTTGTGATTACCGTTGTCTTCAAGTACGACTACCTGACGTGTGATTTTAGCTAATCAATCACTTGAAACTTGGATGCGATTCATGAGTCTTACATGGTATCCTTTTATTCAGCCGGCTTGTAGGCACGCGATTAATTACTGGGAAGGGCGTGATGACTCGCATCTTGTGTTATTCAGTCATGTATACCAGTTAACAATTCGGTGTGAAGTTTCGTGAACGATTGAGCTACTCAAACACTCTTCTTAACGTCTTTTTCAAAGAGATGCAATCTTCTGTGTCTTTATTGATGGTTATTAATAGACCGCGGGTGTTTGTACAAGTAGATATTTTTATAAAAGGAGGGTAGAAAAGTGGTTCTTGAACAGAGATTAGTCTTAGTTTTTTAAAGACTTTAGAAGTTATTCATATTTTGTGTGTAACATATGTGTATTATTTTAAAGTAGAAACATTTTCATAAGATGTTTTTAGATAGCTTTTATTTGATGAAATAAAAGCCTCAGAAAAATTGAATAGGGACATGTCCATAATCATTGATTGTTTTTTCAATGTAATGTTGAGAATTGATTTTTGAATACCTTTATCAAAATCTTTTTATATACATGCAATACGATAATAACAATTGTTTTTTGTTTATTTCAGATCTTGTGTAATAATTTGGAGGAAGATCAACGGTGAGTAGTTTTTATACATTCAAGTCATGGTAGTCGCAAAAAATACAAAACAGAAAATCGAACATAAACATTGATGTAGCCCATTCTTCAATGTGTCACAAAATAAATCTGTTATGCCATGTTAGGTGTCTTTTAATAGCTTTTAAATCGATTAGTGTTCCAATAAATTTCAGACATTTTCCTTTTTTAATAACTTCCCTGCACGAACGATTAGGGTTGTGTATTTATGAGAAACACTTGTCAGAGGCAAAGCGCCCATCCAAAGGGATGGTGAAACTATTTGGGCCGACACCCCCGCCTAATTCTAACCCTTTTGTTTGGGATCACAGACTTCTTATTCCTTTAATATATCATCTAATTGCCCAGATCAGGATTCCAAGAAACATTTTGTGCATTCAACTTCCACTATTGATAAATTTCTCTCTTAAGGGCTACACCAGGGTAATAAATCTAAATTGAGTAATTTTGTGAAAATTTTTTATGAGAGACATGTTTGTAATTTCACTAATGGGTTCTCTGTTGCTCAGTACAAATATCAAACTATGAATCTACAAATTAACCAATGATGTTTAAAAAATGATGATTTTTTCTTGAATTAAGACTAATTTGATAGAGAATTTTCAGAAATATCTAATTGGTTGATTCTTTTACAAAAGTGTGTCGCCAATAAGTTGTCTAAAAGGAAAAAATTAACAAACTTTACATAAATGTATCAGTAGATATTATTGTTAAGCTACTTCTACTTTCTACTTTCTACTATTACTAAAAAGGTTTAAAGTTAAATATGGGATTCATGACTCCATCTAATGTAGATTTAATTGAGGGCCAGTATAATCTCGGTTTTATTTACAATATACATATCCTTCACTAACAATCAGAGTATTGAAAACGTTTAGTGAATATGCGTTATAACTAAGTCATGTATGTTGCAGATTTACACCATCAATATTAGTGCAAGCCTTTCCTCACCTGAAGTACGTCATTGATCTAACAAACACTAATCGCTATTATAACGAAAAGGTAAGACAGAATTCATATTCTAATTTATTGTACAGAAATTATTATTGCTCTCGTGGGAAGTCTTCTATTAGTTGATTAACAACAAACTAGTGGGGACATTATTTAATGTAGCAATACTATACAAAGTTCATAGTCTTTAATTCTTTTTAAAATAATTTGACAGGAAATCGTTATCTATAAAATCAATCATTTTATATTCTGTAATAACTAACAATATAATTAAAACCTTCAGAACGTCTTATCTCATTAAGAGCCTATTCTTTAAATGGACACAAATGAACATCGTTCCTTCATTTGCTTTCGTGAGCTGTCACCTCACACAGCCGCATTCCTTGATCGGGCAGATATCTAAGGGCATGTCCAAGGCCCCTTCTCTGGGTCTCCGTTCCTCCTTCATATCTTTTTCTATTCATCCTTTTCTTCCTTTTTTACCCTCTTTTCACTTTACCCCTTGTTCCTCCCTCAAAAGCCTAATATCACGTTTGGGTCAGATCCGACTTTGTTTAGTATTTTAAAACGGTCGAATGGGCCCGACTAATTTGTAACCTGGCCAGAGGAGTCGTGAGGGCTAATGAACATATTATTAGATTTCTGGAATAGCTGGCTGACGGCGACTCGATCGCTGAATTTCAGTGTCCAGTTAGAACGTGACCATTTTATGGATCAGAACCTGTCACAACCTAAGACCGATCAATTATATTAAAAGGTCCTAGACTAGAGACTGTACTCGGATGTTTCACGTTTCTTTTTCTTCCACGTTCGTCGAACTCATTTGCCACGCGAGAACAGCTAAGATCTATGAGGGGAAATATTTTAAAAGCTTTGGAACACCTCGGAGCATCAATGATGCCGCGAGCCATCGGTAATTAACGCGAACATCTTGTGCTGTCGTGCACGTCTAATTAGAGTGTATTATATATAATGATCTTCTTTGGTGGGAAGACCAAGTTTTGGGTTTACGAGAGTGTCACATAAAACAAAAGACCGTGGATAATTGTTCGTAAAGATTTGATTAGTTTCGTTTAGTATTTCTTCAGAATTCTTCATAAGTATAAAGTATACAGTAATTTGTTAATTATATGCATAATGGCTTTGTATGGGATTGCTTCACTTATTCCGAGATATTTATGCAATATTAAAGGAAAGTATTTCCAAATCTGAAGACAGAGCTGGTGTGCAACATTATGCTAGATTGATTAAAAGATACTATTGAACTCTAACAATTTCTTATCAAATTAAATAGTTTCCTAATATGTTAATAGTTTTATGATTATTTATTGTTGGAAATTGCTTTTGTTATAGGACTTTTCAAATTTTGGTGTCAGACATGAAAAAATTATGGTGCGTGGACGAGAACTACCCACCATGGATGTGGTAGAAAAGTAAGTTCATTTAAATATTAAATATTATTTCCTCGATTCTTCAGTTTTGTATGATGATGATATGATGAAATAATCAAATTAATTTATGTGTCATATAAATCATG
This sequence comes from Calliopsis andreniformis, assembly GCF_051401765.1. Classification (NCBI taxonomy): domain Eukaryota; kingdom Metazoa; phylum Arthropoda; class Insecta; order Hymenoptera; family Andrenidae; genus Calliopsis; species Calliopsis andreniformis. The sequence goes on along the minus strand of NC_135073.1, from coordinate 7,623,134 downwards.
TTTTTGCTATTATATGAGAGAAAATATTTATTCAATATAATATTTCCTGTTTAGTCATTAATTTGTATTGAATATGTAAGGGTATCGAGTTGGAATTTTAAGATTTTTCTTAAAACCTACAAGTTAGACTTATTGTTAATATTCCAAGAATGAAAGTTTACAGTAAAAGACCATTCATTTAAAAGTATGTATTTCGATAGCAGTTTCTTATAGTATGATTTCGTAACAGTCCTCATCCATATTTAAATAGGCAATCTGATAAGAAAAGCTATCACAAAATTATATTTAACTTCAAAATACATACTTCCTGTATAATTTCTTTTTCTTTTTATTAGTCACCAAAAGTAGCAAGAATACAAAAAAATCCTATGACTCTAAATAGGAAAAGAATCATTAACACTATATCCATCAAATGAAAGAGATTCGATCTTAAACACTCATACGATCAGGCTAAATGAAATACTTGATACATAGTTATGCAAGAAAATACAGCTCATTTCTACGTATGATAACAGTAACTGTTTCACATTTATCGAAATGAACGAGCCAGTAAATGCAATCGAGGCGCGTATCTGAAACTGTAGACTCCACGAGGTGTAACAGGTAGCGCCGCGGCGCTTAGGTATCATGGCACGCACTAAAAAGATTATCTAGTTACTTATCTGGCGTGGGCGTCTTGGCAATTCAAGCCGCGGACAGATGCACGTGCAGAACACGACACGAGACTCCTGTACGATCTGTGTTAACCGGCTATCTAACTTAATGCCAATCGTATTTCACGTTCGCCGCGCTTCCATTCCGATCTTCAAGCTAGTCATCGATCGATCAATGCCCCGATCTCCATCGTGCGTTCAGCTAATCGTTTTCTTGCCGATCGTGCCTCATCGGAAGACGTAGATCGCTACCCTTGGTTCGCGCACGATTCTGTAAAATTTACGAGAAAAAAGAAAGAAACCTTGGAAATTAATTGCCTTCGCTTTGCCAATATTTTGGGCACACTAATTTACCTCGTAAAATGCATGCTATATGACGAATCATGTTACACTGTCCAGGTAACCTTGCACGTCGAGCATGAAATAACGAATCCAGTCGAGCGTGTGGTGGTTCGCGGAATTGTCAACTCTTTTACAGATTTGAGCCTTGAAAATTTGATGCAATGTATCTTTCGTTTATGTTGAAAAAAATTATTGTTTCTGGGAGATGTTGGTATTGATAATATTGTTAATAAATATCGATATTATTCTTGCAAATGTTGATAAATTGGATTATTGTAGAATACAGAGAGAAAAATGTTTATAAATGTCAGGTATTAGGAACAGTGATAATAATTACTGTTAGTGATGAATCAGTAAAATTGATACTTATTTATTCATTCGTGATTACTATATAAATTATCTTGATTTATTCACATAACAAAATTATAACACAATACTCGATTATCCTGTAATATTTGCAATTAAATATACACGTATACACATATATTTATATTTCTACTGAAACTCTGTAGTTTATATACATGAAATGAAGCTATGAATCGTTTTAGTTTAAAAGCATGAAATAAATTTGTATTCACAAAAGAATTTAGTCACTGTTTCTTTGTTAAATTCAGTCATATAGAAACATTAAGGATATTATTGATAAAATTCAGAATTATCGGTAATATGTCAAAATGGAATCGATAATCATCACGCAGCGTCTTCCAACTTTAAGGTAATCGTCTCGAAACGGTAACTTTATCACCATTGCTGCACCGTGGTTATAATTTAACGATACAAAGGTGTCACTTAATTAATATAATGAACACAGTTATTATTAACGTTTATGAAAAGTGCTTAAGTAAAATTGTTGAAATACGGTGTGTTAACCTCTGCACGTTGCCGCCACATGTACTCTGTTATTCGCGTATAGGCATACGCGTGTTTGGTCGCGCGATCAAACAGCTTTTCACTGAACGTAAGATGCCAAACAGGCTGGTGAACTGACCGGTCGGTTAATTAACTGCAATAAACGTCCGATGATTTACCGGACATTGTACGGTATACGCACGCTTTTATACACACAGGTTCCTTCTCGCCTCCCTTCGTGTTACTCTCAGTGCCTCGTGGCGTTTAAGACGATGTTTAAAACATTACGCGCATTATACGAAACTTTTATTCAATTTCAGAAATAATCGTGCTAATCTTGAATAATGTTTTTGGATTACCATCCTTTTGGTGACTGAATTATTTCTTGTTCAAAATCCTTTCTCTCCTCGTTTTTTCTTAAATGAGTTCTCGGAATCTTACTCTGTTACATGAGAAGATCTAGAGAAACGTATGTACTCCCAATTAAGGGCCGCGATTCAGGGGAATAGGCGTCTGGCATAGATAATTTGATTCAATTGACACGATATTGTAAATAAAGTATGTTTTGAAATAGTAGCTATTTGAGTAAATAATAGTTTAAACGATTGTTTGAGTAGCTACTTATAGAAAATATTGGTAATAGTATTTTCTTGATAATAGTAAGCAGGAAAAGGGTGTAGAAAGTGGGAGAGGTGAACGTCATTACCTTTTTGTTATCGATTAATCTGTACTCACTAGTATTGTTTGTAAGAACTTCTAGATATGAAGATAATTTAAATTGAAAGTAATACATTTAAATTTGTAGAACTTTTTGAGAGTTAAAATACTTTTAATCAATTTTAAGCCATTACAAGCATCACAATGCTAATGAATTTTTACCTGCAAAGTACTTAAAATCACTTTTACTTAAAATCACACAAAAGCTTCTTAGGATGTTTTAAACAATTATTAATTCTTCTAATAGTAAATTGCTTTGCTTATTCTTTTGCTATTATATTATTATATAATACTTTTATTTTATTATATCATGATATATCTAACAATACTAAACTAAGAAAAGCTTAACATTATTGTAACTGTATGAAGTATAATAATAGCAGCAAATATTAAAAGTTACACAACAGGATTTTAAAAAAGGAATCCGTGTTTTAAAATCAATATATGGGCACCTATAAATCTTCTCATAATGTTATTTCGAACTCATTGTATTTTATCGTCAACTTTCCTCGAAGTAGGTCAAAACACGTCCTCCAAAATTACGTTCGTTGACCTTCTTTTTCTGCCGTCAATCGAGCATGCGAAAGAGTCAGCTCGTTTCTCGTAATTCGAGGATAAAATGCTTCACATCGTCCATTAATAGCCATTGAGAACGCGAATAGTTGGCGACCCTCATTGCCGTCTCTTCGATGAGCTTTTGTTGATCTCTTTGATCGAGACCTGGTGGCTTTGTGCCTCGGTTATTGCGCGACGTGTAATTACCTGCATCCTTGATAAGGGTAGATCGGTTACTCATTCCCTATGGATGAAATAAGCAAAAACAAATGGAGGCAAAAGTGAAAACTAGGCGCCACTTAATGTCGTAAGCATCCTTGACCTCGCGTCAACCACGAGTGTAAAGATCAAGCGAATCAATGATCATGCAGAATTTTCAAGAGAAAAGTTCTCTGAATGCGATATTTTTCTCGTTTAATCGTACTAGCGAAAGAAAATAAGAAAATAATAGTAATAATATACATATACCTTACACTGTATTATTTTTTATATAGTTTAACGTTCAGGTTCAAATATGGGTCACTCGGCTCTATAGAAGTTAAAAGATACTCAAACGACAAGATACTCAATAATCGTAGTAGCCCAAAGTAAACATAGCTTATATTAATGTGTTTAGTGTCAAGTATGCAAATATCCTTGAGTAAAACAGAATCTTCCTCTCCACTTATACTCATACAGGTAGTCAGCAAATTAAGCCACGCGTAGCTAATAATGCCAAAGCCTAAAGCGAGTTATTAAACTCGTCAGCAACGATTTTCAGGACAAACGCTCGCATATTACACTTTCCTTCCAATTAATTGCAGCTGATTTTAGAATGCATTCAAACTTGACTTAAAGCTTTACAAGTCACTGTAACAAGATATACCTAACAGAGATCAAGTTGCACGATATCCACTACCATGTTGACAATACGCGCGGACTCAGGTTCCCTAAATGCGTTCGAATCGTGTTCCTTGAGGATTCGAGGCAACTCCACTACAATGTACGTGTCGCGCGACAAGGGACGTGGGTGTTGACGCTTCAGCAACGACGTCTTTATTCGCCGAGACATCGAACATAGGTTTCCACGTGTTCTCTGTCTTGTATTGCGAGACAATGCTCATATATTCCACAAATACTATGAAGTCCTTCGCGGATATTTGGAGGGCACGCGACAAGGTTCACGAAACAGATGTCAACTAAAAGATTCCTACATGGGGATGTAAAAAATGAGTTTAAGAAAAAGAAAGCAAAGGAATACATAGTTACCAGGTACTTCGGTACTTGCAGTTGCAGCCTTCATTCCCTGTAATCTCAGATTTTGTTGCCAGCAATGAGCTTAAACAGTATGAGATGACTTGGTCTTACAAAAGGTGAAACTAAAGAAAATGAAAGAAACTTACAATGCAATTTAACTGTAGAGATAACAGTAGTAGAGCGTAGAGTTATAATAGAAATAGAGATAAAATTGTATACTACATGCAGTAGAAGGAGAAGTAGAATTGCATGATACAGACATGTAGTGCAATAAGTATACCAATTGATATCACAAAAATTGATTCATGTGTATAATATTGCGTTTCTCATTATAATTTAAAAATCGTAATATTAACCCCTCATCTGATATATTTTCTCATTTTAAACTTGAAACTCAACAGATAGCAATGATGCTATAAAAAATATCAAATACAGGAAAAGATTAGTTCCTTGCATGAACAAATAAAAAGGACATCATTCCACTTTATTAACCCTCGGAAAACAGACTGAACATAGGCTGAACATACTCATGGACTGAATACACTGATGGCGGCCGAGAGTTAATACGCGAAAAGAAGGCAATCTTCTCTTACAAGACAGATTCGAATGACTACAGAGTAACTCATTGATTCCAAGGAATAACTCATTGATTTCATGGCTGGTCATCTGCTCAAGGTGGATGCATTTCAAATATTATGACGTGCATCATGTTCAGCCGCGCGGGAGAATCGAGGCGGTGTGACAGTGCTGGCACGAAGACGAAAGAGAAACGGTTTGGGAAGCAGTTGTGGGTGGTAAAAGATACTTTACATTCTCTCTCGCATGCATAATATGAGGACGCGTGCACATTGCCTCATACTTCCGGTGCCGTTAATTCGGCCCGTGGACCCCACCGACGATGCTGCGAGTTGTCTTCAAAATTCTCTTCGCCTCTCTTTGTTTTCTCCACCTTGGGAGCATTGCCAAGATGACGAGAAACGCGTCTCACGGTTTAGACCACCCGGAAGATCGCTTCATTACGTAAATTCACCACCACCGTATCCGTCTTGCCTTCTTCATCTCTACGTTACGTACGTACATATGCTACGCTGTTTCAAGGAAAAAGTCCCTGCGAGAGTGTAAGTATTTGAACTTCAACACTCCGATTTTTATGACACTTTATGTGAGTGTGGAGTACAATGAAGAATTCAGGTGATAATTTTACTGTTTGATGGAAATCCACTTTGAGAGAGGAGATTAACCCTTGGTGCAGGTACTGTCAAGAATCAACATGTACCTGTTAACATGTGCTTAGATATATTTATGGATCTGAGATTTTAGAATCACATTTTGAGTTGAAAAGTGTAATGATTTGTTGAATGTTTGCAAGATATTATAAATGTTTGATATACTCTGTGGGTGTTATCGACAAAAAAGAGAAAATTCATTGTACATACATATAATTAATCAAAGAATAAAATATTCTAAAATTAAGTAATCGTTATAATAAATATCAAAGAAATAAGAAAATAAATATAAGATTAGATACCTTGATTAATTTTTTCATTTCACTGTGAAATCATGTAATTACGATATGGATGAACTAGAGATCAGTTCTAGCTGTATTATTAATTTGTAATATTTTTTATAAACGAAGATATTTATTTTAATCCTCGTATGCAGTATGTACAGTGCATAATAAATTTTGTTAGTAAGACTACTTACTGACTATAAATGTTGTATCTTGGTTTGTTAATCTTGCTTTGTGCTAGTTCCATATTCTTCGTATTGAACATAGTCCTGACGTTTTAAATCTGATTAGATCTATCAAGGTGGTGTTGAAACATTTAATCTCAACTTGATATTCTTGCGTGGGTTTCTAGAAATTTGGGTTTGTATGTTTTCCAGTTAGAAAAGTTGTGTATATAATTTACGAGGAAGATTCTTTAACACACTAAATAACTTTAATTTGCACATTAAGAAATAATGTCATGAGAAATATTTTTCTACGAAGATTTTATCTTTAATGTGACATTTTTGGTTACAGTATTACGAACGACGGACATACATTCAGTGAATAAAATTTTATAATTTGTCGTTCTACCACCTATAAAACTATGTAGTAAATATAATATATTACCGAGAAAAGTCAAGAAGACTCTAAAGTCTTGCAAACTGCGTAATGTCTGTATAAAGTTAACTTCAAGTATTTGATACGGTTCGTTAAGTAGAACATATATTTCCTCGTTGACATTTTTTCTTATTATCACAATTAAAAAAGTTATTTAACGTGTTGAGTTACAGCACTTACTCCGTGAGTTTCTTCATTAGACCTTTTGTCGCATGAGTAATGCGCGATAGTAACCGGCACGATGGCAAATTTTATGTGCCAAGGAAGGCGTAACCCTGAAAACCAGCAAGCAACAAAGGCGAGGACACGTGGTTGCTCGTATATAAGAGCAAATGTGGCACTAATTGAAAAACAGTCGGCCAGAGTGTTTGCCGAGTACTTCCACGATTTCTTCCTGGGATCGTGTTGAGAAACACGTTCATGCAAACAGCAGCTGACCATTCATCTACCTACGATCGCGAGATCCATGCATTAAACATCCTCAAATACAGATTTCATGTTTTACTATACCATCTTTTTTTGTACACTGTATTTTCTACACGTGCGATCTGCGATGTTGCAGTTCGCAGAATATGAAACAAAGAATTAATCGATTCAGGTGTAACTCAATTAGGAGAGCTGGACATTATTATTATTGAAATGAATTTTTAGTTATTAATATTAGTATCTGTAGTTATTAATAACTATTAATAAAATTCGCGCGTTACTTAAAAGAAAATTTGCCTAATTCTAATTTCATGGACATATTTTTGTCTGTAATAAATAATTTTTTCTTATACATAAACCAGAAACTTACTTAAATGCTTATCATCTGAAGTGTTAGCTTAGAATTGCATTTAGTCCATATCATTACATCTGCGAAAAAAGTTATGTCAATCAGAATCATCTCATATTAAGTAGACTAGGTATAACTTTTACGCAAGTCAAAGCTTTTTAATAAAATCCTACTGAATTATCAGAAGTTAGGATTCAGTAGAATTTTATTCAAAAACTGTTAAAATGCTTTATTTGAGTTCTTTAAGCTAAATGAAAAGCTTACTCTCAAACACTTTCCACAAGGTGTCATTTTAGTCATTCCAGGATAGTGTTTGATACTTGACATTTGGGGAAATTGTGGCGGTCGTGTTCGCCGCAATTGATAAGTTCGTGGCGTTGAAGAAGCTACACCACATTTAGGGCTGCAACCACGAGCAGTGGTCGAAGAAAGTGGGAACATCCCTCCTGTCCTTATATCTTGACCTGTGTACATGGATTTGTTTAAAAAATTATTCTCCCATTAAAATTGTCCGAAACGATAACAAATAACATACCAGACAAATCTGTTTCGTCAAGATCATCCGAGTCCTCAAAATCAAGTATACGCTCAACTATAGAATACAAATAATTACATTATTATATATTTCGTTTTATACACGATATAAAATTCTTAAAACAGAAATTTCCTTTTTCTTTAGTGGAACCTTAATTCGATTAAATTTTCATATTATTATATACTAGATCGTTTTTGTAATTGGATACAGAGGTGCGAATGTTTATGCCAAAGGAATTTTCTTTTTGAGCAAGCGTTTACTGTGTAGATTCATTCTTCATAAATAAACACATTGCGTTTGCTGGCTATTTAGAATTTAGAGTTACTAGATTAAAAATAATGAAATTTAACGTACAATGAATACGACGTGCTACAGCTAACCCAGTTGATAAATCTGGGCGGTATCGTCGAATTGGTGCTAAAGATATACCAGCCGAAACGTCTCGTCGAGATTTTGGTGTTAAAGGTATACCAGCCGAAACATCTCGTCGAGATTTTGGTGTTCCACTGAAACAATCAGACGAGCAGATGCCACTGCGACTTGTTCCTCGTTCCTGTACAGGTGTTCCCCATACTGCTTCTCCTGTCAGTGATCTATGGAACATTTAATTATATTGTGTTTGAAATGAACTATGTCCCTCGAAATTATCATTAGAGTTTTAACAGAATTGATATTTGACAAATTTCAGTTAAATATGAGTTTAATTTTTGATTTTACTTTTATTTTATGACGAATTGAGCTTTTAAATTATATAGGTATAGTGAAGGTGAAATATTGCTTGTAGATTTTTATGTTATAACTTTATTTTTCGGAACATTTTAGATATGTTTATAAATCATGTTTTGAAAAATGCAATTGCTTGTTATGTAATTATTTGTATGCAGAAGTGTCATAAAATTTTTCATTCTTAAGCAGAAAATTACAGATAAGGTGTAGCTGACAATGAGTATAATACAGTATGGTGTGCAGTTCCCTTTTAATCTCATATTCAAACACAAATAATTTAGAAGAAATTAAATGTCACGTATTAGAATTTGTTTTAAGATAATAACTGTATCCAGTATATTTTTTACATATGAGGTTGTAATTAAAATAAGCAAATGTCAATAAATGTAGGTTACGTACGGATCAAATTCTGACGATGCAGTAACATATTCATCAGTGCACTCTGTTTCACGATTACACGTACACATTGCCTTCTACTTCTCTCGAAGAAAGTCTAAATTTTAAACACTTAATTTTGAATCTGTCACCAAAATTTGTCGTTTTATATCGGATGCATCAAAGGGTTACATTTTGACAAGTGTAATAGCAATAACATCTACTATCATATTTTTCAGCAGCCTTCTCGTTGTACTGCTCATTTCAGTTGTAATGATTATTTCGTTCCAAATATGTTGATGGAGTATACGAATATTTTATTAAACAATGGTTGCTTAGCTTCAAAATAATAAAAAATAATTTTATGTAGTGAGTATTAATTTCAATAGGAAATAGGAGATTATTTAACAGAATTTGTAGATTTACAGAAAAATGTTTATCTTTACATAAAAAAGATTTATTGCACAGAAATGTATATTCTTTTCCACTTCTGTATAAATTACACATGCAATCGTGTCAGTGAGATATTCATTCAAAATTTCCCTTATGTCATCAAAATACGCATTCACTCTTGCAACACTCTCTATTTTGTACCTCTCATGTATGATGAGTATACGCTTCTGTGCGTTTTAAAACATAAATCAAAATAATATCATGTTATTTTTCACAGATCCGATACTATCTGAAATTTGAGCATTCATTTGCATGCTGCTCTAATAGTCTTCTTTCACGATGGAATCTTTTGATATCACCTTATTGCATAATCGAATAATCATTGGATCACAATCGCAGATTCACTGCTAAACAGACTTTCATTTCACGTATACACACATGTAATCGTTCGTACAAACAAGAAACGCGTGCACAGAACCACACACCGTACGATATTCAAGTGAATGCCGCTTTTGCTGGGCTATCGTATTGCCATAAATGTCTCTTTATGATTTCACGATCCCGTCACGGGTAGGATACCATTTCCAAAGCCTTTCGGAATTTATAGAAACCAAGTATACCGCTTGTGTTTATAGTTAATTGTACAAAATAAGGGGTCTATTTAACTAAGAAATTTAATGTACTTCTAATTAGTTAATATAATTAAGCTAATTATATTTAATAGGAAAAGTAAATTCCTTTGCACAATTAGTACAATTTTCTAAGTACAATTACAATTAAGTACAATTTTTATAATATAGTTTATTAACGATTCTTTAAGCCGCTGCTTCAACAACGAGCAACATTCTGTTGCTGTTCCGTGTTTCTTGAAAAAGTTGCTGCTTGTTGTCGTAATTTCTTTGTGTCTCTTACTAGTGATAAATTCGCTGCCTATTGTTTGTTTCCATTCGGAACAGTTTCCATTTGCAATACAAGCAAATTTTTCTTCAGTCTGTACGCTTTGTTGCCCGAGTTTGTAGCCCTTTGAATGAACCCTTTTTATACGTAGATATATGAACAATTTGTTCTAGGCAACAAATAAAGCCTACAAAACCCAAATGTTCCTTAGATTGTGTTGCTCTAGTGTGGACAAAAAGTTTCCTTAAGTTACAATTGGTTGGAAACCTTTTGGAACATGGAGCAACAAGAAGCGATAAAATGTTACTTGTTGCCTCAGTGGAGCTGCACCTTAATGTTTGTCATTTTTCATGACCTAGTTCATACGAATAAAAACTTGTAATTTTAGCAAACGTTAAGATCTTATTATACTTCGCGATTGGATAGTTGCACATAATGACTAAAAACAATTAATTTCTATAGTGAAATTCGTATAATACATAATCGAAATATTGATCCTAGTGCATCAGTTCCCATAAACTTTATTTTAATTAGAATACAAATCTCACACAAGAACTTACGAAATGAAATCTGTAGCAGAAGTAAACAAGTATTAAATAAATTGGAGAAAGGAATTCTGAAAAAAATTCCAACGAAACGAAAGATAGAACGAGCCAAACACGATTTCCATTTCCAGTTTTCGTCGTTCCGATTTCGGTCGACGAGGAAAACTTTTTAAAGTGTTAGATTCTTTTCTATAACTTGAGTTTATAGGAGCGCGTCGCTCTGATAGATGAACTACGTGTTATAAATATTTATGTCTCTCCATTTGATATGACGAAGTCTTTGAGCTTCGGATTTTCGTCGCATACGAAAACGTCGAGGAGGACGGTAACGACGACGAGGCCAGGACGTTGATGAGACTCGTTCTCGATATGTAGCTGGTTTTTTCGATGGGGAAATTCCAATTGACCTGGGCGCGAACCGCCCGGGCCGCAGACATCTCCACATACGCGTCGAATTTGTAATTCAAATTCGAAGTCAAATTAATTTAACGCTCGTCATTTTTCACGTTCCGCCGCGCGGCGCCGCGGTACGCGGATCCTCCGGCAGCCATTTTTCGATATTTCATCCTCCAGGAGGTGCTATCTTCTCCTCTCTGATAGATGCGTCTCCTCGCGTTCCAACCTCCGCTTCTTTCGAACAGGAAACGCACTATGCGGCGTATCTGATATATGGTGAGGCAATTCGAGAATAAACGAATTATTTGCTTCTTGAAAATTTGAGTTTGTTCTCAGAACATAACAGCTTAAAATACCTGTTGGAATTTCTTATTCGTGATAAAGTATTTGAAACTTTTCTTATGACGCATTCTTTGTAACTGCATGGTTAACTTTTAATAGTTTTATAGCCATAAATAGTTTGTCGATAAATAGTGTATATCGAATTTGTTTCGAATCGAGTTCATATTTAAAGAAAAAGAATGAATGTAGAAGAGTTCTGGTTTTCAGGGTTTAGACGAGCTAAAACGTATTAGAAGTTTGTACTTTGACTCACGTGCATTTTTATGAGAATAAGGGAGAATTACTCTCTTAATAATATTTACGATATTTGTTTTTACATTGAGATATAGAAAACGATGCAAATAGAAAAATTAGTATTGAGACGATGAAGGAATTAATTTTTACATAAAATTTAATGGAGAATCATATTATAGGAATGCAAATCCTGCATTAGTTTTATATTTCTTGCTAAGTACATACTACTGTCCTTGATAAGCCGCGTAGTATTAAATATTATCTCATTACCTAGTACTTAATTTAAGGGAAATATTAGTCACATAACAAAAGAAAAAATAATTAATACCTGCTTTATTCAGAAATGTAAACATTGCATTATTATTTTTTATCATACTCGGTAAATACTACTGCTTACTACTCATGGTCCGTGTGTAACGAGCTGTGGAATCCAGTCGGTTATCCTACTGTGGGCGTTCAAGAACTCGTGGAATTCAAGCACTGAAATTATAAACGGAATTAACCCATTTGCATCAGTAAATGCGATATTCTGCACGTTTAAATGAGCCCCTATCAGCTTGCTGACATACTCTGCTGACTACGTTAAATAAAAGAATTATAATTACTCAATATCCACGTTTGTTTCTTGGTAATGTGTAGTAGTCTAATTTTGTATCAGGCTTCATAACCTTAAGTATAACTTATTATTACTGGTAAAATAATTTTCACTAACAGTGGTATTGATTAAAAATTTTATTCTACTTTAAAATTCTTGACAGATTGAACAGGTGATTTAAGACCAGTTTTTTGCTTATATTTTATAGCTATTAGATATTGTTTAGAGATCAGAAGATGGTCTCTGGAAATAATGCGGATTTTATGGATGCCAGAAACCCTGATCTCTGAACAATAACTCCGCGATAAAGACTTTGTAGCAATTTCTTCCAAAACAACTGACACATCACGATACTTTTCATTTCAGCAAAATTATTTAAAAATCATTTATCCAGTAATCTAAAGACTTTAGTCATTCTTTCCTCATGAAACAGTTAGTATTCAGAACATAAGACAAAATTCTTCAGAGCAGCAATTTTCACTTGGCACTGTGCACACATCGATCTCATTTTTGTTTAGTCTTAGCGCGCTCTCAGAGTACTCCAGTTGTATTTAGCCAATCTACGTATTATGAGTTAAATTAACTTGGTATTTAGTTGCAACTGCTATTGTGCATAGAAACTATGCAAAAATATATTATATTGTTAATATATAATCAATCCACAACATTTTTCATTTGGGTTCCTAACACAGGTATCTTTAGAAGAGCTCAAGTTAAATTTTCTACAATAACCAAGCTACATCTTCTGATAGTTAATCATCTCGCGTGCACCAGTGTCAATGGGAACAGAGTACCCCGTTTTTAACAGTCATTATATATCAGGTCTTATAATAGCTATCTCCATTCTCACAACCTATCGATAGTGAACGATGGAGGAAAGCAGTCGGTAAGTCGGTGAGTGAGTTAGTGCTTATAATCGTGTTAGACTAATCGATGCTATAGGGAGTCCGTTTCCAAGGTAAAAGGGACCAGAGGCACTAAAACGGTCCTATTAAGCCTCTATAGAGCAACACAATTGAGCTACCCTATTCTCACGGAATGACGGGTGGCAACGTTTCGTGGAACGAAGTTCATCATAACTATGTTCATCCAGAGAAGATCGAAATGATTTCATGGTTATCAGCATAGTTTTCTATTTCTTTTGAAATAAATCTATTAATATGAACACCAGAGAGCTGTAAAAAATGGAACTATATTGGAATATGACTGAAAAAACAAATTTTGTTTTTGCAGATTAATGGTGCATAGGTACTTCTTACATATAGGAGATTCATTAGAGTAATAAAATATCTCACTGATTTAATAAGCAATAAGAAGTCATCTATTTTCGTATTACGTTGTCTCTCTTCATAGTTAATCAACTCTTGTAACCTTTTGAGTACTCTGTATATTAAACAATGTAACTGTATTATTATGTTTTAAGTTTAAAGAGGAAAAGGAAACAGATTAGTCTTGTAGATATGTATACGTATACATATGTATACTACCTACACTTTATCTTATATTTCGAACTGAGTTGATATACGAATCCAGGTCCCCTATTTGCTTGTTTATATAGAGTACTGCATTGGTAATCAATTCGTACCACTAAATTCGCGAACGTCATGCAGATTTCCATTTATATTCAGTGGAATTAATGAACCATCTCTATTACCATAAACGCAACCGTAGAATTAAACGACTGTCTGCATAAAGCTAAACAGCTAGTTATTTTCGCGTAATTATACGAACAATCTTATTCGTAAGTATTTCTATCGATAACGTCGTTTCATACAATTTATACGGCAATATTGTTAATTAGCCGAATGAGCGAGCGGCTTTTAAGATACCGTTTAATTGAAGAAGCAACGATTCGAACGTGAACGCGGCGAGCTGGGCGCAAATGCAAGGAGTAAAATGTAGCCGTACTGGCGTCAAGCTTGATCGGACAGGAGGGAAGCAAGGCTTCTCTTCGGCTTGGCTGTCGCGCGTGGAATGTTTCTGCAATCTTGACGGAATGCGGGAGGAGAACGAGCACCTTGCGATAATTTATCGCGTAGTCAAAGCTGGGTTTAGCCCGTTAATAAGTCCTCTCTTTTCTACCTTCAGTTAATTGAGCGGAAAAAGGGATGGCGCGACTCCGCCCAATGAATTATTATAAGCGTTATTTTTTAATTATAGAAACAAAGCCTATGTGTTACGAAAATCTGAATTAAAATGAACTATCTTTGGTTTTTCTAAACATTTTTAGATTATATTTAGATTTCATTAGTTTATTTAAATCTGCGTTTTCGACATTTATTAGAGCATCAACGTTGCAATAGTGACTGATCTATAACTGTAGTTGTATTTAATATTTTATAATTTAATTATTAGGTTAGAGGTGGTTGTATGTTTATGGGATATTTAAATGTGCAGAAGAGTTTTTGATATTTGATCATGTTTGTTAATGTTTGACTTCACTCTGATTGCTTCTTGTTAGTAAGATCTAGTTGAAAATAGAAAATTAGTCCATGGATTGATGTAGCACAAGTAGTATACAAAGTAGTATACAGCTGCAAATTCAAAAAGTTGTCTAATCATAAAGCACTACATCTCAAGTATAGCAACAAACAAAAGGAGCATTGGGCGTAAGAGACAGTGGTATTGTGGTAAAAATCATCCTATGCAAAGGACTACTACCAACATTTTACGTAAAATATCATACATCTTGAATCTGTCACATTGCAAATCTATAAATGTCCATATTCACATGGGTATCTATAAACTTGACAATGCATGCCCAAAGCTTCAAACAGCGCGTTTACGTACAACATAAGCCATAAAATTATAATTTGCAAGCCTACCAAATTCTTCTTTGTAAAATGAAAATTTGTTTTCTCGACCATAAATTCAGTTGCAAGTTTTATCACATTGCCATACGCCAAATATATGTTTCGATGATATGAGCCACGATCAATTTTTCCACTTGTTAATGCATTTTCTGACGGTATAGTTGATGCAACTCGGTGCGCGTAATATTCAAGTTCTCTGGGGCTTCATTACCATATTCCTCCGTTTGCTACGAAGCCCCTGCACGCCTATTACGCAGTTATTACACTGTCACTTCTCCCTGACCGGTTACCATATTTGAATATTTATTTAGCTGATTATTTTTTTCTGATCGGCTCTATGGAAATTCGATCGCTATCTGCAGTTACTTCGCGAAATTATCAGGAACGCGAAAGTAAAGGGAAGGATGCCGCCAAGTTATCCTCCTTCTCTTCGTGGTCTTATTACGCTTTCAATACGTGAGGTACGTTCACAGATTCGCGCGATACTTCTGCGTATCGTGCCACGTTACAATTTAGGGCAAATAAATCAGCCGAAATTATGGGGACCTCGGCCTACCATAACATTATCTTTCTATTAACTGTACTAATCGTTGAAACGTATTTGTTATCAATAAATTTATAAACAGAGCGTCCATGCATTACTTAATTAACGAGTTATTGTTGGAAGTAAATAAATTACACTATTCACTTTTAAAGTATTTAATAATTAGTATAAGACATGATACAACGTACATCTTATGGTGGTGTGAATTTCTGTTTGTTCGTCCAAACAAGAAAATTTTGTAATCATAGAGGTACCAATTTATATTTCATTAAAGTTGTATTTTTAGAGAGGAATTTCAGGGTGTATCTAATGCAAAAAATGTAATATTCTAGTAAATCATATTGAATATTTTCGTTTCGTATGATTTAAATTATTTGATTGAAATACAGATGTTCATTGTACCCGGAAGTAAATATATCTTGTTCTATTTTATTTCAGGTTCTTTAAAGCGATGGATGAATTTACATCAGCTTGTGGAGAAGGTGAGTCTGCATATTACATCATACTCGTAGCACCATCAATCTTTTTCATTGTTATTTTAATATTCTGTATTACAAATATCCTTTTGAATTTCTGTATTAAAAAACTGCTGCATTTTTCGTAAGCCATAAATAGTATTGGCAAGACTATCTTGTAACGCTGCTATTATGAAATAACACTGTTATGTGGTAAAATATGGAAATTTTTGTTTGTGATGAGAGTATTAATTAACAGTGTTTCACGAAACTACATTTGAAGAGTTTTCTGGAACGATTTCTTACAACAAAAGAGTATGGTATTATAGCTATAATGCGAATTTTATGGATTATGTTAAAATGTGTATTTAAACAGTTGAATTTAAATGTTTTATAAACTAAGGAGCATATACTTGCCTTTTACTTTGATACAAAGTAGGAATGAATATACCATGAATATGGAATAGTGAATGTTATTAATTTTTAGTACTATATACTCTTTTTTGATTTTAAGAAAACGCTTTGCGTGCATAAAACAATACAATTTTTACGGTACAAGTTTGGTACCTGATCATCTGTAATATTTTCTCCATAATTTTTTAAATGCATATTAATTCTAATGATGTATGTTACTTTAATATCGAAAGTATAATTTCATTTAATACTTATTTCACTGAGCTTATATCGTCTTGCTACATGAACTATGCTGCTTAATCTTACAGATTTCCAACGAAAGTCTTCAAAAAAGTAATTCTATATTTTCAAACTTTACAAGAACTCAGTTACCAAATTTTTATAAAATAATCTTCACAAATTTACGTTATTCAAAGGTTCGTATCGCAATTACACGACCAACGTCATACATATCAAATAACATCGCATTATCTTGCGCGGGAGTAGCCGCTTGAAAAAGCAGCTCGCAAAGGAGAATAAAGGGTCCGTATAGCCGTCGTTATTTTCTCGATTTTGGCGAAGGTTAGTCCATAAAAACGAACGTAGAATAGCCGTTGGTTATTTTATCCGCAAGACGCGGCTCGGCTTCCGTGGTTCCGAAAAAAAGAGCACGATTTGCACGGAGAACGAGGATGACGACGGTGATCAACCGGCGAATCTGGGCAGAGTTCGAGGAGCGAAGGATCACCCACGCACGGCCACGTATACCAGGGCGTTGTTAATTATCTGCCGCCGTTTATCAACCGGCAGAGCAGAAAGTTTCCTTCAGCGTTACTTCTTCTCCTCTCTTCTCTGTTCGCTTCTCTTCCTTCGTCATCTTTTTTTCTTTTCTTGTTGTCTTACCTCTTCTCCTGGCAACGCTAGCCCACTATTTGTACCAAACTAGATCAGAAGATACAGAGTTAGGAAATATAGGGAATAATAAATTTATCAAGTGTATTAGAGTTTTGTTTAGTTCGTTGTTACAATTTTCATTTACTGTAGCATTGGATACTATCACTTCTTTTGTTTGTTTCATCGTGTTTGAGATTGGCTAACCCTTAATGGGACAATAGGGATATGTCTCTGAGAATTCTACTATTTTCCTGATCGATTAGTCTTCATCTGATAAGCTGCAGCTCATGATTTGGAAGTTTGCTAATAATAGTCGAGTGCATATGTTCTTTCTACATTATTAACGACTATAATTTGAATATTGTTGCATTTTTACTATCTATAATATATCTAGCAGTAGTGAATGATTATTGATTCGTAGAATATCTCCTGCGTTATACCCAAGTGCCTACTGTATCTCATTCAATGCAAACAAATTTCGTTGATTATGAACGATGCCTTGCACAGTCACTAGCTGACTGTCAATGTGTTAAGCATTCCTTCAGACTTGTTATTAATACATAGAGACTGCGATACATATAAGCGTGTGACTCAATTGCTACATAACTGTCTACAATGAGGAAGTTATTTATATCCAAACTCAATTTGAAATTCCCATGTTCAGCATTACCAAGCATCGACATATATCCATGCATTACATTGTACGCTATCTACACAGCAGTTGGCTCCGTAGGTTATAGGGATTTCATCATTTACCACAACAATGTTTCTCATACTGTCGCTAGCTAGCTATTCAGCTCCATCTAGTGGATTTCCTGTTTAGTAATTTAGCCCATCTTAACGCGTAAAAGTAGAAAGTTGAAACACGACGATTTTGTGACTTGTCGATGTGTTCTTCGAGTTCCTACGTGTTCTCTTGTAAACCTGTTCACGATGGTTTATATTGCCAATCTATATCCAACGTTTCGTCAACATTTCCCTGATCTCATGATCGAGCCACTGCGGGCACAGTAGCTTCCATAGTACATAGCAGTTACAGATACCAATCCGATACGCGCGGCTCAAGATCCCCTTATTATAATTTCTGTGACAGCGGCACTTCCCGAAGGTACGCAAGGTGAGAGATAAGTAAGCCGAGTCCATTTACAGTGGCCGGTGATTTATCGGCTGCGGAACGTAAGATGTCGTTAATCGTCTTGCATCCATCGCGCGTGTCGTGTAGTACTCTCCACGAGTCACATATATACGTACATACGTGTATATATGTAGATATACCCGAGGGGAGATGAGTATTCATGCGTGTATCGTCTCAGGGTATATAGCGAGCGATACCATGCGCGTTTGAACTTCGATCGTTCGATTGATTTAAGGCGGCAGTAATCGACCGGCCGAAAAGCCTTTGCGCTGCCACGTATGTGCAGGCGATATTTTCGTGTTTATGTACGCGCACGACCGGACGTTAAAGTCCTTCCCCGTTTCAGCGGCTCTTACATATATTTCCAGCAGTGTTTACGCAGCCCTCTTACTAGGAGTCGCAGGATTACGAAAGGAGGGCCCTTCCACCAGAGGCTATTTGAGCCGACGTACCTTTCGCTTATATATCATATTGCCACATTAACCACGTCGCTTCGGGTCGTACTTCGCGACTACTCTAGTAGCCCGAAAACCAACCTTAACGTTCGCCAGGGAGTGGCACGCAATACCGGGTGCCTTCCTCCTACCTGCCTGACTGGCTGCCCGCGCCTCTCGCACCTTTCGCGGGGGCCACGTCTCCTCCGGGTACACACGAAAACTGCATTTGCATGCGCCCGCGCGAGCGCCCCCAACTGCATTTATTTTTTAAATATGCTTGTCAACTCGATTGGATCCGAGAATACGATTCTCTCCCGTTGTCAGTTCTCATCTTCTCGTCTACTTATCACCCGAAATTGGATCTGTATTTACGTTACGTTGCAAACCGTGTATGAATTTTCTTTCGACGTTCTGTTTTGCTCATGGTCGGTCAAAAAATATATGGCATTGTGATTTAATGGTGAGGTATAGCCAGTGATCGAGATTACCAGGGGTTCCTGCATGGTTTTACCAGGCACGTGGTTGGTCATATTGGTAATCTGTTTAGAGGGTGAGATATTTTTTGGGTGGTGGCTTGAGGTACAGGCGTCTAAGAAATATTTTGCGCTGTAACATAGGTGCATTGCTAGTAATATAATCTGCGATTGATCCTACGTGTCTCGTACAGGTCTGTGATTGGTTGAATTGGCGATGCATTTGTATTGGAGATGTCGGGGATGCCTCTGCAGTTATTTCCATGTTTTCTACGTCAACCTTTGGTACGAATATAATTCTCTCAGTATGTAAAAAATACCCTTTACGTTCACAAGCTTTTCCAACTTTGAAGAATTCATTTTTCAAATTATTAAGTTGTTAAACCTTCAGAATATCATTTGCTTTAAAAAAACATCAATTCTCCGAATGTTCTCGTTTTCATTAATAAGATAACCATACAATTTGTTTAAAAAAACAGTATTTGCGTGACAATAGATTGAATATTGTGCTACTTCGCGTGAAGGATATTAATCACGTGTTGGGGCTTCGGCTATTAAGAGAAGAAAAGATGTATTGCTCGATATTTAATCGTCTGTGAAAGTCGATGCAGCGCACCGAAAGGTTGTAGGTCATTGGCAATCTTTCTGAGGATCGGCTTATTTGCTGGCCTTAGCAAGTCGGTGCTCCGCGGGGGTGCTCGCTCTAGATTCACATTAGATGCCGACGTGTTCTGAGAATATTCCTGTCTTCTGCAAGATGTATGTTTCTTCGTATGCAAAAGCGAGATGACCCTGTGATAGATAGGAACGTGGAATGAGCTTACCTTGCTCGCTTCTCACGCGCATAGCGGAGGACCTTATATCACTTCAGCATTTTTAGAAGTGTTTTCGTGCCTTCTAATCTAATAAAGGCAGAGACTAACTGTATTCCACCCAGCAGGTATGAAGTATATATCTATATTTTATAAGGGCATGACTGATCATCATACGTATGTTTTAATTGAATTAAAACAGTACCTTTATGTGTAGTAATATAGTAGTTTAATCGTTTTCTTTATCCATTTACATTAAAGCTGCATTAGTTAATACATGTGGTTCTTTATTAGCTGAATTTATGTTAGTTCGATAAATACTTTATCCCTTTAGAAAAATTATATGTAACTGAGTACCACATCTACATTATCGTAAACTGTATTTGTGATGATGCATTTCATGAGTCCAGAATTACTCTCTGATATTAACTATTCACATGAACATTTTCACTACCACATTACTCCCATATTAGTTTTTCACTGATTCACATATCTATCAATGAAATAAAGAAGATAATTATATAGAATTTGTTAATTCCAATCGATTACTATCGCAAGAAAAATTATTTTTTGTCATCTGTTTTATTTCTTTTTATACCGTCATATATGAAGAAATATATTTAGTCTTCAAGTTCTCATACCCTTTTTAAGGCCCTGCAAAATTGTAATACAAATTTAATACTACACTTGTCTTTACGTTTGAAAATTCCTCTCTGCCATCTTTGCATACTATCATACATACAGCAAGTTTCGGCGATAAACAACTCAAGCGATTCATTCCTATTCTCTGAATCGAAACGACGCTACCATTTTACAATCGACTCTGCAACATTCCCAGACGCTGCAGCCTTCAAAGAATCCTGCGTCGATCATCGAATTTTTTCGACGCCCTTCCCTCTTGGTATCAGGGGGCATAATTTCCCTCAACTCGCTGATTAATACACCGTCCTTATTGTATAGGAGTACTGAAACGTCGTACCCCCGCTCCTGCGTATAAATGGCGTCATGTTTCCGCGAACGATCCTCTTAAGAGGCTCGCGAAGGTCAAACAGCGTATCGCATGACCTCCGATGGCCACTTAATTCACAGTGTAACTCGAGGTAAGGAGGTACGAAGTGGCTCCAAAGTACCTCGGCACTTATCTCGCGCGGAAAAGGGGAAATGTGGGGAAAGAAATTGACGATGTAGAGACCGAGGGGGAAGGGAGAAATGAGGCGATAGGGTCGCGGCGGTCGTTATTACGCGACTACTCTCATCAGGGTTCGCCCTTGCGAAAGCGCCGCCCGTGACCAGCTCCAGTCACGAGTCGTCGTGAATTCGTCGCAGCTTTTGCCGGTAATTTGTGGTAATATTATAATCAGCCCTTTGCCTGGGCTCGAGGAGATGCCGACCCTGCGCCCCACGCTGAATTGATGACCCGTGGAATCGTACGTCTCGCCTTACCTGCGCTACTCTCACGAGCTTTTGGGCTTGGTTCTCTGAACAGCCGATCTTGCTCGCCGAACGTTACAAAGTATCTTCGAATGCTAATGTTTTTGCATGCGCTGTGGTTGGGGAATATATATTGTTATTTCTCGATAAAGCTATTACCATGGAAATGAGTTGGACTTTGCACTGGTTCATACTTGGGTGACTATTGCGCAGAGATTTTAGGATTCTATTTAAAGGACTGTAGGACTGTATTTGAAGGTTCAGTTGGATAGTAGAGGTTGCAGAAACGAGTGGACTAAATAAATTTTGGTTTGTTATTTGGTTGTTTCTGCTGGTTCTTTATAAATAAGTTGTTTATTAGAATAATCAAGTGAATTTATCATTACTCTGGATCATTCGTATGTTGAAGAGAAGAGAACACATCTCTTGTTTAAAGCATGGATTTTATTGTGAAATTTTATTTAATATGGAGTTGTGAATTATGTGTCATAACACAATTTTCATATTAAAGATTGAACTACTAATAATTATTATCTCTCTCTAATTTTTAAGCATTTTGTTTGACTACATCTTTCAATTGCTGTTTTAGTATTTGATACAGTTTTATTAGATTTTGCTTATCATCAATTATTATGATCGAAAATATAAATTGTGAAATATAAGATCGATTTATCTGTGTTTCAAAATTTTACTTTGTTAACAAAGAATTACATTACAGAAAGTCATTGGGAAGCATTTTTTGCAAAACTTTTGGAAAATCATTTGCTGACCGTAAAGTGTATTGCTTCCATTTATTTTAAATTTGTAGTATTATAATCATAATCGATTATAGGTGCACAATAGTTTGAAATGGGTTGGAATTTGAAAGATGTTTTCTGTTCTTTTGTTTCAGAAGATATTGTGGGTGTTCACTGCACGCATGGTGTAAATCGTTCCGGATACCTTATTTGTAGGCTAGTATATTTTATTATATGAAGTTATGTAATTCATTGTGAAATTCATTAGGAATTAATCAATTCAAAAAGTCAGAAGTGTCATCGTGGATTAATTATGAATTAAACACATCATATTGCAAAAACATGTGTATAACTCCATGCGTGAATTATACGAAATAATTCATTTTTATTTAATTTTATCGTGGGTAACACGATTAAACTATATTATTAATAAAATAATAAAGGAATGTATTTTATTTTGTTATAGGTATCTTGTTCAGCAATTAGGTTGGGAAGTTGAAGAGT
Organism: Calliopsis andreniformis; assembly: GCF_051401765.1. Taxonomy (NCBI): domain Eukaryota; kingdom Metazoa; phylum Arthropoda; class Insecta; order Hymenoptera; family Andrenidae; genus Calliopsis; species Calliopsis andreniformis. The sequence goes on along the minus strand of NC_135073.1, from coordinate 7,600,231 downwards.
GTATAAAAGGTAAGTGTATAAATTCGAACGTTTTATTCATTACATAATATCTAGTTATCATTTTTTTCTTTTACTAGCAAATAAAAATTGATGTAGCGTTTTACATTATATGCATAAAATTGTGGCTTGTTTTTTATGTATAAAGTATTTAAATGATTCGAAAGTCATTCTTGCAAAATGTCTGTATTTAACATAGTACACAGACATGTAATTTACAAATTTGTTATAAAATGAGCGCTAAACGTAGTAGGTCTTGTGTCTATTGCATCTTGCATCTTGTGTCTACTTTCACACTAAATCCAAAATAACCTCTCAGACAACGATTTTAATAGACACGTGTAATCTCGTAAGTCTTAAACACTAATTTCATTAATCAGGTAGAGACGCTTCGTACTGAAACCTACTCTACTAAACCATCAGTAATTTCTCCTTAATCACTATCATTCACTCCATTCTAAAAATAGCTATTATCAAATTACTTTAAGCAAACTTTTCGCCTACATACGCCGATGACAATCCTTAAACTCCAAACCAAGATCCCTACGATTGGTGCTTGTGACCCAAACGTGTTTTTACCCCTGTTTCAGCATTCACTGAGGCTCGTGGTTACCCCATCGAGCGTGAAATATATATAAACGCGCTGAAGAAAACGCCACGCGACCAGAAGATCGATACCAGTAACATCAGTCTAGACTCGCCCGTGAGCAACGTAATAACAAGGAATCTCTACCGCGAACGTTCCTCGTTTAAGCGTTTAAAGTTCAGACAAGAGTCACCAATGGGGCCGCCGTCAGGTTTCGTACCTGCGCGACGCGGTTTCGCGAAAGACGGTCCATTTTCGCCGCAACACTTCGGTTTCGGCGGTCCCCCGTCAGGTTTCCGTCCTATGCCACCTCTGCCTGGTATACCACCAATGCCACCGCCGCCAGGTCTTCCACGTATGTACGGGCCGAGGCCGTTCAGGTATGGACCACCACTGAGACCAGCCATGCCTCCTCCGCCACCTAGACCAGGATTCCCTATTCCAGGTTTTCCACCGCCACCGCCAGGTCCGAGCAGAACCCATATCGGGACAATATTACCGCCTGGTCCACCTGCTCGGTTGCCGCCGCCAAAAATGCCACCACCGCCGCCGCCCGCGCCTGTGCGACCTGTGGTTGTTAAGCGGCTGCAACCGCAAAGGCGGAAACAGCACATACGAAACGGTATCGTGACGCCGGTCAGAAATCCCGGCGGACTGATGAGACGTGACAGTCAGACCAGTAGGATACTCCCGAAGTTAGTCAAAGAACAGGACTTTACCGTGGACACGTTCGAAGAGAATTTATTGGCAGTGTCGAGCCAGCCTCACAGACGGTCGACGAAGGGGAGATTTAACCAGAGCAAGTGACAGCGTGCCACTTAGGAGGCATGGTGATACTTAAACGTACAATATCCTGTGTAATTTGCCATCGCTGAGATTCGCGGCTCAATCGGAGGCGCCAGTCGCCGACGGGAAAGCAGCCCCGAGAATGGACTACGACGTTTAACTGACTGTACGATAACGAAGATTTTTTTCGGGCTCAAGCAAGAAGAGGATAACGAAGAAGTTGATTCGTCGCGCGTGCGATGAGGAACTTGGAAGCTCGTGCCGCGGTGGTCGTTAACGCGATTAGTGCGCATCCTGAGACACACTTTTTATCTCCGTGCATCTTCCTTCTGATACTATTTTGAAAAATACCATTCATCGTTGACGAAAATAAATGCACTTTGTCGGTAATCACTTGTCGGTATTTACTATTCTCTTTTCTTTTTTCGTTGAATGTTTGGCGCGTACGAATGATAATTCAGTACTTAAATGAGAAAAGGGGAAGTCACAGCTATCAGATCGTTGATTTCGATTTTCAATCAGTTTTTTCTACCCGAGTCGTAGAAAGACAATTGGTGAACTTTGCGGATTTATAGTATTTTCAAAAAATTGGTATGCTCAAAATATACTTCGGTTATATGTTATAACTAGTATAGTATTAAAGAACACTGTTTATTAATTGTTAAACATAAAGATGTATTTAACATAGATGTTCTACAACGATCTAAATATGGGTACAACCTGAACTAATTCATAAAACTTGTGTAAAGAAAAAAAAAAGGTACTTTAATAAATATTGGTTGGCAAATTAATTTTTTAAATTGCATTACCTAAATTGAAACCTGAACAATTTTTTTTAATAGCCAATAGAATAAACCATACGTTACTATTTTTTATATATTTGACTGTTATTAAAATACAAAATCTTTCGGTGATCTACTTTTTTTAGCACGTAATTCACTGTGATTATACTTTGAAATTGTATGTTAGATTCAGTAGTTTAAACATTACCATTGAATGTTCTTATCACACAATTCAAATTTTTTAATTCCTTTTGAGCCTTAGAAAAGGTTTCTTGAAGTTACTCATCCTGTGGCTGTGGTTTCCCGTCGTCAATCATTCCATGTTGCTATTCTCTGTGCTCTGATAAAAGAATACAGTAATTTCTCGCTAATTGAAACTTTTTCTTTGACATTAACTGCACGATAGTTATTTGTGTCTTATTTTTCTATGACACTCATTAGCAGCAGAAGTGCTTAAGAGGCAATAACGATACAGTTAATACTTGAAACTCGAAGTACTGGCAAACAAAATTTTATTTCTCATTAGGCTTCTATGATGTTAGTAATACGTTACTAATGTTTTCCTATGAAAAATCAGCCTAATATCAGTCCACATTTGCTCTATTTCTTTCATTCACATCTTTTTTGATTGAGGATAGTTTGACTACTGGAAATGCGTGAACAAATTTAGCGCTAAATAAATGAGAAATTACTGTATATATTCTCAGTTCGGGGAGAGGATAACACGAAAACGTTAGTATCGATAGAAATTCTAGATAATAATAATATTATTTCTAATCCGCAGCTACTAATTATTATGCAAATTATATTTAAAGTGAAGCCAAATTTGTTTTTTGTTTTAGTAGAGTTAATCGCTTAAATATATAATAAATTCTCGTAAAACTTTTGTTAGAATTTATTATATGAAAATATTAGAGTAACTCATATTTTATAATGTATTTGGCAGCTAATATTCTGCAATTAATTTGACTAAGTACACCTAGGTTATTTATTAGAATTTTTGGTACCTAATATCAAAAATGTCTTGCTTACTAAATTTCAAAATTATAATGTTCCATTCTTATTTTAAATTTAATTTTCTTATTATCTAGATTATATTTAAGAGTAATAATGGCAATAACATAACAATGCTACAGAAATGTTATATAAACGTCATTTTTTTTTATTAATCATACATAATCCTATTCACATTTGTTTACCTATGGTTCAGTCAATATACGTACAACTTTGGATTTAGGTATCTATATCTGAAAAATTATTTGAAACATGAAATGCTTATTTATTATTCAAATAAAAAGGAAATCTTTGAATTTATTTGAAAGAACAAGACATGAAAAGAATAAAAAACTAGCCTTTTTTAAACCATGAAGAATTGAAGATGTCAAATACAGTCCACAATTCGGAAAGAGTGATCTACTCGTTTTCTTAACTCAAATAACTAAGAAAAATAAGGAAAGATATCGTTAAATTACAGGATTTCTTTTCAAGATAAATTACAATTTGATTTATGTAGAAGTATTCACTATGTATAGTATTAACTTACCTAAATCGTGTTACATTTTGTGAGGTTGTACAAATGACTCGATAAAAAAGTGAGCAAATACATTGATAGTAAACGAAGTAACAGAAGCCAACGACCTTTCGACCATATGCAATTACGTGTCCATATTTATATTCTATATTAGTCTAAACAAGAATTCAAATAGTCTTAATGAGAAATACAATTTTTATATATTTTATTAAATGATTCGCAAAATCTTTCCCAATGAAAGTGGCTCATTTTAGTTACTTTTAATAATGGAATCGATTGAATCAACTTTTATCAGAGAAATCTTGTCAAATCAATTCTCTTGAAAAATCGAATTTAAAATCTGAATGTTTAAACACATTGGTGTATTTAAACACCGTTTTCCCGCCATGTGCAGTATTTTATTTAAATGTTGCGCGCGCAGCTAGGTGGCGTTCCGTAAGTCTAGGCGCGCTTGACGATAGAACTGGAGTATGGTTAAATGCGAAGTCTAGCTTGTGCAATTTTGGCTTAAATTCCTTTAGTTTTAAACTGTCATTCGTGATAAATAGTGGTTACATTTGGTCGATGGGTCATTGTGAAAAAGATGGAGATTACTGGAATAATCTGTATCCAGGTGGTGTGTGAGGAAAATCTGTTTAGAGCGAGGAACTATTGTGCTAAGGACGCGAGAAGAATTTAATACTCTCGAAATTGTCATCGGAATACACCAACACCAACAACAAAGGTACACAATTTATCATACAATTTTTAAGGAAATATTCTCCTTTATTATGTTCATATTTCAGTTATTGATATTTGTGTTACATTTATTCATACATGAAATACTTGATATAAAGAATTGTTTTGTTTAAAAAATGATTTTTGTCCGAACAGTTTCGTCTTTCTATTTAAATGAGAGGTTATTAATCAAATACGGGATCAGTATGATTTGTTCACATTTTTTAAATTAATGTTTTTCATGAAAGGTATGAAATGAAGCGTCTATCTTACGCGCTTTTCTAACCTAACCTAAGCACAAGTTTCTCTTTGTAAATACAAGTTATAAATCGAAAAGGAAAACTGAAAAGTCCTTAATAGAATCTTCACCATATTTTAATGTATATCTTTAACTATACATATATATATAAAGTGTGCCATATGGTAAACTAATTCGAATTGAATGATTCATCGCTTCATCAAATTAAAATGTCACCAGAATTATTTAGTTAGATATTAACTAAGGCTATTATATCCCAATTTTAACACAAATTAATTTGATTTCATTATTTTTTAACGTTATTGTTAATATCTCCGTTTAACGAATTATTGTTTATTGTTTAATTTTAATATTGATAAGAATGATTATGAAATAAAATTTGAAGACGTAGGAAAGTATAGAGATTAATTTTACTACTCATTATACATACATGTATTACATATGTATTTTTTAGAAATTGTTATGTTTCATACTGATACAGGTATGAGCAGAGATGGTTACAAATTTGATATTTCTTTTCATAAATGGTATTAGAATTTAGAAACAATTACTGAAAGGTCACTAAATGGTACAAATTGAGACATATCTTTCATGAAACGTGACAATTTGATAGAAAGACTCTTCTGTAAGGCGACATATTTCTATTGAAATTTATATAGAATCAATACTATTTTATTAACGCGTCGTGATCTGAACGGCACTTAGCTCATACAGCCGAACGAATTATCAGATTATTTCAAATAATCTGAAATTCTATTAATCGAAACTGTATTTTATTCTGTATACAGTTCCTAACTCTTGTTCTAACATTACATGAAATATTTTTGTATGGTATCGTAGAAATAAGTCCCATGTCTATCAAGAATAATTAAGTTATTATAATGTATAAAGCTAATGAAGAAGAATGGTTTGAACTAATAGTAATAAATCACTGTTATCATGTATGACATTATGTTTTGTTCACAATTTATAAGGATGCCTTATTTTCAATGTAGCACTGTTCCTATAATTTTACAAATTATTTTAAAATAGTTAAATAGTAAAATAGTTATTTAATGAACAAGAAAAAGGCAAACTCTGCTTGTGCGAAAATAGTATCAAATTTCTTATTATAATAGTACAATTATACCAAATAGCATTGAAATTTGGAGCTATTTAGATGAATGATAATCTAAATTATTTTTAACGAATACTCAATGAAAATTTCAATCATAGTTTTGATACATGTACTCTTACTTTGTTAAAGGCTATATTTTTTAAGAATCAATATCAAGGCCATAATGAGTCCACTGAAACTTCTTTCTCCTAGTTGTAACAGATAAGTCCCAATCCAAAGATAAATCCAAACACCATAATGAGTTTCTACGCGCATAGCTTCAGTTCATCAGCATTTGAGTATAAGTGGTAATTCTTCAAATCTCAAATACAATCAAGTTCAAACTTAATTTTTCCTAATTTTACCGCCACATCAAATGTATCGTCAATCTAATCAATCATGCCCAGAAAAGGGCATGTAAAACCAGTCCTAGACGTGACCAGAATCAATCGAGCTAAATGTACATCGCCAGATATTCGACATTTGACATTGGTATTGTTATGTGGGCAGATGTGTCGCGCGCGGTGCACACGCAATTAAGCGTACTCAAGGGAGAAGGTCGACAGGGCCATGGTTCGTCGTACGTCGCGTGTCTCGTTCGGAGATATTAAAGTGATTCAATATTCGGGCCCCGGCCATGGGTCACGCGTGTAGGAGGCACACGTCTCTTATGCGCCTGACCATATATCACGACCTGCCGTTGGCGTGCGTGGAATAATTCCACGAGAAATTGCACGCGTCATACGCAAGTAACGCCCTGGACTCTTGGCAATCTCATGCCAGCGGCCTTCGATACGCGGCTTGAAACAAGGGGGGTATAAATCAAGTTTAGCATATTGTATCTGCCTGTGGAATGTATCCTGCCCAGGTGAAACATTGTACAATAGTAAAGAGCTGTCTCTGCTGTTTTTATTTGTCGTAATTAGTAATTGGAGAGTGGCAGGGGAAGATGGTCCGCGGATAGATCAGTAGTTTTTGAAGGTGGGAGAAGAATAGGTTTTTAATGAATCAATTGTTCACTAGCCACCTTACCTATAATGATAAGTGAGACTCCTGATATGGATTACAAGCCAAACTTTTAAGCAAAAGGTAGCAATTTTGCCCCTCACGATGTGGTTCAAGAGGTTAAAAATGTGTCCACGAAAACATTGAGCTGTGATAGGTATTGTAGCTTTGTAATAGTTGAAAACAAAAGAAAGTTATATAAAGTGTTCGATGATAGATGTTAGAAATCTTATGGCGTAATTACGTGTGTTAAAATGGGAGGACGAAATTGAACTTTGACTTCAAATTACTAATTGTTGAGAAAACTTTTAAAATACGCGCGGAACGAGTCTGACTTGGGCCTTATTCTACTGATTGCGCTGTGTCTGACCTGAATAATTTACAAGTCGGCAGTAGAATAAATCCCAAACCGGCCACAGAAGTTTCTCTTGTAATTAATCACTCTGAAACGAAGCTCCAAACGCAATTTCGTCATTCTTAATTTTTGTTCTATTTCGACATGTACCTGTTGTCGAACATACCTGATTGAGGTACGTTCAATCACATCACATCCTTTGATAACTCTTTATATTAGGATCTTTCGTGATTCTAACAAAATTTTTCGTGTACTAGTAGAAAAGTCGCAAGCTAACACTGCTTTTTACTCAAAAGACATTTCTCAGAATTAATTCTAATCGTATTTTAAACGTTTCTCCGCAGCTAAAGTAACATTGTGTCTCTTATATCTGTAATGCAATAGCACATATCTGAATCAGAGCATCAAGTATGACGCTATTAGCCAAAAACACAGAACTTAATTTTCGTCGAGCATCGGTGACCCGAAAGATCCCATACTGTCTCCGAACGAAGTAATAGCGGGACGTTGTCGCGAACAATAACAGGAATCAAAACATCGCGATGGTCTGTTCACGGGGAAACGAGTGATCAATCGAGCCAAGAGTTTTCGTTGATTTTGCGAATGCAATCTGTATGAATAACATTCCTGAGGAAGTACGCGAGTTTGCGAGTCATTGGGACGCGAAAGATTTTTGAAGCCGAATTCGATTCCGCGCGCAGAAGGACCGTAAATATCGCGTCTGGATGGAGTGCGTTACGATGAAAGTAGATCACACGTACAGGCACGTATAATTTGTCACGAATGGCGGGACGACTCGAAAGGGTACACAGAGCTTCGGAGGCAATCATAGTTCGTAAGCGAACAAGAGAAAAAGAAGGGTTGGGGGGAGGGCCAAAGGCGGTCGAAGCTGATAGCAGGAATTCGAAAACTTTCCCCGCGGTGGAGAGGTCCTTGCCCTCCTTGCCGCGATCCCGATCCCTGGAGACAATCTGAAAGCAACTTTTCGTTCAGAGCGATGAGAATCACGAGAAATAATAGTCCACTTGGCGTGCTTTATGCTCCCCTACATCGGGGACAGTTGTTTTCCAGCAGCCATTCGTTGCCCACCTATCTCAACTAGACATTAGATTTATCGACATATTTTCTCAGTCTTTTGAGACTTCATTTATTTTTGTGCAACAAATTTCACTTCGCGCGCGATCGTATTCCGTTCCTCGTTTCTCTTCGCGTTCATCTTGTTTCAGGTTTATCGAATTGGTTGATGAAATCGCGAAATGCATGCCAAATGAAGAGAGCTCGCAGAGATATGTGGCGATGGGGGTTAGAGAGGGCCTCGGGATGCGCTAAGTAGGGAAGTGAATTTAGAGGAATCGTGAATCGCTTCGGGAAGTTGCTGTGAGTGAAGATGTTGAGGATTTTATGATGTTTTCGGAATCTTAACCCTTTCACGGCGAACAGCGCCTTTTGGCGCTCAGCTATACATGCTCTCTCCGAGCGAACAGCGCCTTTTGGCGCCGTCCGCTTTTATCAGTAGCTGCCCAATAATGTCCATTAAGTCGTTTGTTTTCGATACGCTAGCAGCACACGTTTCTTGTGCAGAGATTTTTTTATATAATCAATTACAATTATCCATAAATTTTGCCTCGATCATGGATACATGGACGACGAATATGAGCTGCGATAGTGTGGATCCGGCTGCTTGGAGCGCAATACATATCTGAGTGCTCCGCCGCGAAAGGGTTAATCTCTTGTTTCTGAAGCGATTTTTATGAGAAAGGTTTATACGTTGCAACGCTTACTTCTTTATGAATTTTTGTCAGTTTCTGGGAGACGTCTATACGTCCTCTATGAACTATATCTTCTTAAAAGATTCGAAGAATAAAGATTTCTTAATTTTCGAATATTGAAATTTCTAAATTTTCAAAATTTTAAATATTCAAATTTTGAATCTTTCGAATTTTCAAATACTCAAATTTTGAATTTTTCGAGTTTTCAAATATTCAAATTTTGAATTATTCGAATTTCCAAGTTATTAAATTGTAAAGGTACCAAATTATCAAAATTTTAAATCTTCTAAACAATTTCAATTCTTAAATATTTAAATCTGTAACTCCTTGAACGACATGAGGCAAAAATTACTAGTATTTTGTAAACTACTGGCCATATACTCTTAATGATGGTAATGATGTACTTGGCTTAACAATTTCTATGAAGTTGCAAAGGTTAGTAGTACACTAAGTACTTGTTAAATGATAATAAGTTGTTAGTGTACTACTAGCTAAATGATAATAACATGTATCATATGTATCAAGTCTATTTACCTCATCTTTCAGTTATTAAATATTTATCAACATCATTCATACGTTATGGACAAACACATGAATTCTTTTTTGATAATATAATTGACTGTCAAACTATTCGCTGACCAAAACTTAATAGGTATCGCATCATATTATTCACACTACAACAAATTTCAACTAATGCACTATCACTATGCAAAGTTATTCATTGAAGAATATTTGAATACATGCTGATATGATTACCCGTTATCAACTAGACATATGATAATAGTCAGTAGTAATAATAAGTTACGTCTGTGACAAGAATATTACCTGAGAACCATTGGAAGGAACATTGTTACATTTCTAAATTTAGTAAACACAAGGGAAGTAGAAAAACAACGAAATAAAGTATAATTAGAGAATAAGTAGAATAAACCAAATAATATTCTTTTTCAATAATAGCTCAGCTATTATATGAGTATGTTAACAGTATGTTAATTTCGTTTTCCTTTCTCATTTAACCTGGCTTCGCTTTATTACTTTCAAAATAATAAAAGAGTCATATAAAATTATAATAATTGCAGGAATTAATTATGTACGATCTATTTTCAAACATTTTGTACATATTTGTACGACACACAAGGACTATTATTAAAGAATCTTCTAACTATTATTCACGGTATCGTATGATCACCGTACAATTCTTAAATTTTGATGGTATTTCCCAGTGATCCTCACAAATCGAAATAAAATATTTATCAAACTCGAGAAAAGTCGAGCACAATAAACAAAGGAGTGACCTATATAAGATTTATGAATTGGTCCTGAAACTGGTAACTCGAACTTTTGTTTATAAAAATGCTCATGCGCGATATTTGATTATTATGAAGGCGGAAATCGTCTCATTTAACTGTCGCGAGATCGTCTAAAACGATCTCGTGGATGCGTTCCGTCGCGGGATTCGAAGTTTTCGCATAATTCTTAAAAAGCCGCGGAGCAACAAACAAGACCATAAAGCGCCAGCTTCCTCTTTCTTTCTTTTTTCTCCCTTCTTTCGCCGCTTTTCCAGTTTCTCCTTTCGGTCAGCCGTTTAGCGGAAGTTTCACATTCTATCGAGTTGCGATGCATTCAAAATGTGTGCGTGTAACGACGCAACTCGAGCTCAGCCTCGATAGATATCGACCAGCTATTACTGTCAAATATTTTGCAACAGATACTTGCAACTTTTCAGTTCGGTGAATTTCTTTTTCGATAGTAAGTTGAGTCTCTAAATATGCGGGATGTCGTTTAGATGTCACAGCAAAGGTAGACAAACTTCATTCGACGTCGATATATGAAAAATAACGGTCTAAGATGATATTTCTCGATATTGGAATAATACTTGTTTTTCGTGCAGTAGTATTGGACACAAGTGTGTGGAATGAAATAAAATGGTGATACATTCAAGATAATAGTAATTTTAGATAGTAAAACTATGATGAAAAGTAATGAAACAATTTATGTCGATAAGCATAAAATGATTAAAATACACTCTTTTGAAACTTTATATTTATTTTTACTTGATAGTGTACCTAGTGTACCTAGTGTAATTATTTACTACGAGATACTTATAATAAGGCAAAATACTTTAAAATAGATCATGAAAATGCGTAAATCTAAAACTAGCGGCTTAATTTACATATTGAATTTCTGAGAATATTAACGACTATAATATATGGTACTTACATGTCAAAATATCATACACTATAGTTATAAATATTTGATAAGAACTGCTATTTTTTGGCTAATTCTAAAATTGAAGAGTTGAAAATTCGTGGAAGGAAGATCTCCAAATCGATAGAAATCGTTAAATGGAAATGATTTTAAAGAAGTTAAACTTGGTAGAAGGGATTGGGGTCCTTCGTACAGATTGGCAATTAGCCCTGATTAATTTTTCACAAATAGGGAGAGAAACGCGCGTGGCCTGCGGTAGGTAGAGAACCTGTGTTCAAATAATAGGAACCTAAAGGCTAACCACACGATGGTTCAGGGTGAGCTCATATAGTTTGGTCTACCATTTTTAATCTTCTTCTTCGATCTATCTGTTTAGCAGGATCAGTAAAAGGGTGTAGACAACATTGGCTTATTATTACTGACAATATTTTATTAGTATTACTATTAATTATTAGTAATAATAATTTAGCTAACAAAGTCTCGCTCCTATAGTTAGATAGATCTTGTCAGTTCAGTTATTTTTTATTATCTAGCTTTGCTACAAGTCTTCCGTGCATTTTCATTTTTATCTACGCGATTCTTACAAACATTTGCACAACATTCTGAGTCACTGTCTTGCATTAAAAAGTTATTAACAATAATTTGCTAATAATAGTACCCAAAGAACACTGTATTTAAAAACATTTAAGGGCTCGCATATTCTTGATCAGCAGCTTACGTGGCAATGCACTTTAATGCCGTGGCGCGGCCTACTTAGCGGTCGGCTTGATTAACGTCGAGTGATTAATAGACACTCCCTCTGTTCGCAAGCAACCCCAACAGCGGCTGCTTCGAAGATCTAATCGCACGATATTTATTGCCCTACGCATCGTCCACCTCGAAAGCCTCGCCACGCCGATTTTGCGAATTCTCTTTCTCTCTCGTTTCTTCCCTATTCTTCGAGTCTCTCTGACCCACCCCCAGCCCTTTCTCTTTTCTCATTTTTCTCTTGCGTTTGGTGTCGTTTATTTTGCATCGAGTGCACAAATCTTCCTTCTCTGTCTCTACACTTCTGCCCAGTGGTATACAGTCCTTTTGCATTTTTTGCTCGATTAGGCTGGATCAAGTTACTCGTTGTCGCATACGGGATACCGCTCCCTACAAATGCAACTGTATGCCAGGTCTTTTATATTTTCTGTTAGAAATTTCTTTGCCATGATCCTCTTGTAGTATTATTTGTTCCATGCCAGAAGACCGAATAACATGGGTAATTTATTTAGAATAATTGTTTCTATTTTTCAAGGTTTTCATGATTACAATATTTTTTATAGTATATGTTTTTTACGATTTAAAAGACAAATATTGTAGAAATACTTTTATTGGTCTCTGATTCCAAACTTATTGTTTCTGTTCATGCCAACAATTGTGTCACTCTGGTTGGATGACTGTGAAGGAACGCTATAGACAAACGTATTGTATGGAAAGTGAGATATGACACGTTTAAAATATCACGAGTACAGCAGATAACGACTGTTTCGGACACAACGTTGGTAGCTACGTCACACATATCGATCGCGAAATTTTAACAAAAAACATTCGGCTAAAAATAATCCCAATCACTGGGCGTTACAACCACTCTAGAGGTTGATTGATATCACGTGCGTCATAGGAGCGATAGGATTTACTGGCTGTATCATTAATATTCATAATAAATGATAAGTTTTTTTCACGTGAAGGGGTGTGTAAATTAATGTAAAAACGAACTATAAAAGAAATAGAAACAAGAACTTTTTAGAAAATAACATCTTATCTCGTTTTTTAGCAAATTTTGTACTACTTTATTCTAGCAAATTCCTGCAATTTGTTCCAGTTTTTGTATTATTGTATTAGATGTTGATAAAAAATTTGAATTTTTCCTGGAACCTTGACAATCAACTTTTAGTGTTCTTTTTTATCAGTAGTCTATAAATTTTTGATGTGATTTGTATGTGAGCTTCCAGATCGTAAAAGAACTTTATATGATTTTCACTCTGTTTGAAAACCACTTTGCCTTGAGGGAGAAATTTTATTTCCAACCTTTGGAAATAAAATTATTTTGATGTCAATCTACTTTTTCTTTTGGTTTACTTTTCTAATTTTGTACATGGTTGTAATCCTCCAAAAGCATATTCTTTTTCGATAATTTAAATTGTTATTTGTTAATATCCATAGAAAAACCTAGCAATAGTGAGAAAAGATTTTCGTTTGAACTTAATTCATAAAATAACCAGAGTGCATTTAATTAAACATGCATTAGGCATCATTAAAATATGCTAGTTTTACATATCAAATTCGAATGAATGAGCTTCATACAACCTATCTTCCTTTTATTGAAGTCCCATTTTAACTTTTGGTGTCTGTGTCTTGTCTGTCACTTCCACTATAGAAGTTGTATTCTATCACATTTTGAAGGAAAACGGTACAGTTTTCTTTGTTCGAAAATATTCAATTTTTCGTGAAAGTTGGATCCATTTCAAAAAGGTGAAGAGACATTCAGTCCTTTCGAGCGGGATGATATGACGTAGCCTTTCGTCGCGAGACGATACGTCTCGCGTTTACTCTCTTCTCCACGTGTTGCGTCAGCGTTACGTTGGCGCCGCATTCGTCTGTCGAGACTTTAAGCTCTGTTTACAATTCCAATTCCGACGTTTTGCGATTACCTTCGTTCCGAAGCGCAACTACTTCATCCGATCCCTTCATTTCAAAATAAAAAAACAGGTTGATAGAAATTTGTTGACATTCTTAAACGAATTCGTTACGCTTCTTTTTAGGCCTGACAAACTGTCTTAATTGTCCTCAGGGCAATTAACAAAATCATATTTTCCCTGATGCTTCTTTACAAAGCTTGAGTTATAGCATTCCATTGACACTAGTTGGTTAAATGTAGTTTGTCACGGATATTGAAATAAAAAAGAATCTTTAAGAGACAGTAGATGGGATGACCAATATGCCAAGTTCTTCGAACGAATTATCTTTACCCTCTGACTTGTGACTAGCACTCTTGATTAATACTTTCCGTGACCCGTTCAGACAATCGTTTGTGGTATTTCTCAACGTGTTTGTAAACTTTGATCTCCAAATGGAACAGAGTATGTTTTCACTGATATTTCAGCACTACTTCCCTAATGTACAAAGTAAGAAATCAATTACTTATAATAATCATAAGCTCCATAGAATTATATCTATTTATTAGATTCCTCTAAAAAAGCACAGTTACGCAGCTCCTGTAGCAGTAACTTTACTAAACATTGCACAGCATTAACCTTACCAAATCATTTACTCAAAATTCATTAAAATCCTTACAATATCACAAGATTACCACATAACCAAAAAAATTCCTTCCAAAATACTCGAGCAGTTACATTCAAAAACTTATGCGTTCTGCATAGATCCCATGACCTCCACCTCAATAACACACTATCCTCTACAAAGTTCAAACATCACGCAGGCTTAGATACTGTCCTCCAAGAACAATAATCAATCGTCCTCGTTCTTTATCGTCCAGCACAAAAAGACCTCATCCCTTTGCATCAAGCCGATGTACCATCCTCGATAGGGATCGTAATTTACGATTGCACAGTCAACATGTCGAGGCGTAACCGGAGGCAGAGCTCGTAGGCAGAGCCAGCCAGATAGAGCCGCAGCGCGTCAACGCGCGGTCCGCGTAGTTTATTTGCACACGCGGCACGAGAACAATACGCCGATAATTAAGACGCTGTGTAATTAGCGATTACCGTGGGCCGTTAAAGAGCGCAGTCAGCTGTTGGCGAGGCAGCCGTGCGCGTCACATGGAAGGCTGGCGGCGACGCGACGCACGATCCACGGCACTTCCAATCCCCCGCTATCGTTGAATAATTCACTGATGAAAGTAGCCGCGATATCTCCGCTTTAATACGAGCTAATGCGCCCCGTCCCCGTGCTGTGACACCATTCGGAAAATAGTTCTGACAAGTGATCGCGTTTCTGGCTTCTGCCGGTGTGAAGTCCGTATTTCAGCGTGCAACTTGCTCAGGGGATAAGGTCAACCGAGGATGACTTGCCTGGGGGAGCACAAAAAGATCGCCGACAATATTCGCGTCTGAGCGGCTGACTTCGAGGCTGAGTTTCGTATGGCAAGTATATTCTTAAGAGTGATTCAATTGAAAGCAAATTCTCTTGGCGCCATTTCTCTGGCTACCCTATGCTGGCACGTGGATAGAGTTTTACTTGCGTTCTCGTAGCGAGATTCCGATTTGGTCATGAGCCACGTGCGCATCTTTTCAAGGTTTTCGGTATAAAGGCAACTCCATGGGAATCAGTTTAGTGATTCTTTTCGCTCGACCTCTGCGAAAAGGAATTGGAATGTGTAACATGAGCAGTATGATTGTTCAGCAGAGTTGTGGGAAATAGATGAGATTGTCTACGTTGGTAGAGTGTAGTGGAGGGTTTTTATAGATTTATCAGTTCTTCGTGAAATTAATTTTTTGCATGTTTGGAGTACCTGTTAAGCGAAGGATCAGTATAAATTGAAATTTTTTTACCATGTAACAAATTCATATTTAATCTCTATTTCAGTAAGGAATGAGGAATTTTTTATTTATAGGGATGCTAAATTTGATCAATTTTATTTGTTAAGTAGTATTTGAAATCATAAATTTTGATCAAGTAGCATTCTAATACTATTTCACAGTAATATTTCACACATGTGCATAATTAAACTTTTAGCATTTTCAAGCATTTGCAATTAAGCATTTTCAAGAATTTTCAAAAATACCCAGTCTAATTTAACTTTAAACTACTTTACAAAAATGTATCAAATACTAAATACTTGTTAAATACTTGTATAGCGTGCGTGGAAGGTGTTCATTATTATTCCATCACATTCCATTAGAAATCCAATAAATTTGCTAAATTATGTTCTGTTTCTATTTGTATATAATATTAATCCTGTATCACAGAACTGAATCGCTGAATATTTCTAAAAAATCTAAATCTACATTTTATATGAAATTTCACTATTGCAGTACTCCTATACTATACTCACAACATTATAGCATATATTTATTTAACCGTTAAATCTTCAAAAGCAGTTCATTCTTCACATTAACAATACACCGTGATATATGTGGCAAAGGAGGAAGAGCAGAGCCACGATTGATAACAATTTTATTAGTACCCGCTATTCACATTAATTGCCCAGAGTGGTATCACAGTCGAGTACGTATAATAAACATCTCACTCTGTTTCCCTCTACCCTTTCTGTGCTTGGCGATAGCATCGCCGGCTATGTATCACGGCTTTGTGTAATGCAACACCATCCACGTTTAACCGAGCCTACCCGCCCGATAAGATCGTGCTGTTATCGATATCTGTTTGTATCGATCAAAGGGCTCGAGGATAATAAGAACGTTCAACGATGTCGTAGGAGGTGAGAGCGGAGGAATCTCGGGGACTGGTCTCGATTTCAGGATCGCGATTCTCACCGTCGTTTGTTCCTTCGTACACTTTCTCATTACGCGGGATTCGCACTTTGTTCGTTTTAATTAAAGTCGTTACCAATTGTACTTGTCGTCGCATGCTCGATTGCGTGCGATGTCATTTATTCTGTCTGGAGCGTATTTTTCTTGAATGTGGTTCAAGCACACTTGTAAGGTTCTTAAATGATTGATTGGTGGTGTGTGAATTTTATTTAAGATAGAAATAAGAAATACTACTTTGAAATTATGGTAGCCCTTCTGCTTTTAATTGGGTTATTTTTGGTGGGATAAGATATTAATTCACGTGAAATTCTAAGATTTTTAGCTTATTATTTTTATTTCTTGTTTTAAATAACAGTAAAGAGACGCTGGTTTTAATATAATTCCTTTTAAATAGAAGTAAAATAAAATATATAAACAATTTTGACTTTCTTCCATTTACATAGCAATTAAGTGTTTATCATGTTACAAGAACAATTAAATTTTTAGAATAATGTTTAAAGTTAGGGAACTCATGTTTGTAATTCTTAGTCAAAGTTGAAATTCACACACTCACACATACACACATGATGCTTGTAATAAGTTCTGAAATTTCCTACGATAAAGCTTTCATTCAATAACCGTACTCTGTACTGCCACGCGCAATCAACATCAATTCATCGTACGGAGGAAGTCGACGGTGGGTCTGTCACAGACTTGTGCTACTGATTTGACGAGACGCACGCGTAACCAGTAACTCTGCAGAGGGGAAAGCAACTGTGAGATACAAACGTCGATCATCAAGTACACTCAGTAACTTCGTGTGAAAGCTACCATTAATTACAATGCATCTTGTATAATAGGTCATTTAAATGTAAAGTGAACTAGTTCATCCCATCAACGAGTTTTCTTTCTAGTAACCGAGACACTGATAACTCCGTCTGCCATTCAGCTTATATCTAAGAATGAGGACTAGGAAATTCTAGTACAAAAAGCAAATAATAGAAAATGAATGAATGTCTCTGAAATGATAACTACAGGATATTTCATAACATATGGACATAGCTTTAGAATTAAATTTAGTGAATAGAATTTATGTAAAAAGGAATAGAATGAATTATTAAAAGTGTCTTCATAAAAATGTTTCCTCAAACACAGAAAATAGGAATTAAAAATATTTATACTTAGTATAATTAATACTTTTGAAACATGTTTAGTAACTAATAGCTTCATTTTTTAAAACGTAAAAATTCACAAATTGTTATTGAAATAATAAGACAAACATTTAGCTACGTAATTTATTACTTTTGGGTATTTTGTAAACTAAATTCCAAAATTACGTCTATATGTTATGGTACGCTCTGTAGGATATTATGGGCCTTAAAAATGAAGCCTCTTATCGATGTCTGTATTAGGCAGTTTGATGTTCGAAAGCACCTCGCTGCATCGAACTCCTCGTTCCATCCAATTCGGAAGGACTGTCGCATCCATTTCCGAATTTAATATTTCCCATTAATATAGAGTCTGTCGCGTCAGCTTCGATCCAATAATCGACGATATTCCGTCTGTTAAAAGCATCAAAATAGTCAGAACATAGTCAAAGGCTAAAAAGAATAATACAAAAAACAAAAACGAGTCGAGCTTGATTTTCTAATATTATTTTAATTTGTTCAAAATAAGAAAGATGAGTCAATTTAAATGTACTACTCTTTAGCAAAAGAAAGTAATTTATACAAAACATCAGTAATTTAATTCATAAATAAGAGCTCTATGATTATGGTTTTACTACGCATATGAATAAATAGGTACAATTAATAATAGTTTAGTAGATAGTGTATAACAGGTAAGGTTCGGCGCAAATTGTTGTATCGAAGAAATTTAATAATAGTATTAAATCAGGTATTACACCCACTGCGAATGATACAAGTAATCTCGAATTAACACATACACTGATAAAGAAATCGACAAGTTAAAAACCCTAAATGAGGTTCTTAACTATTTCCAGTTACTGTACTGCTTAAATACATTTTCTGACAATTTTCAGCATACCCTCAAAGAACAACCAGTTTTAAAAAATAACAGGTTTCACACTTCAAACCGATCCCATTAATTCTTCCACATACAAACGTGATAGAAAGTGCAGAGCATCAGACCTCTCCGAGAAACCCGATAGTATCTCAGCAAAAAGTCCCATAAACACCCGAGTATCGATGATTCCTGTAATGAGACTTTGAACGGCATAATGGCGTCACGCTCGAGTTGAAAATCGCGGGGCCGATTTTCGAGGAGAAAAATGAAGTGGCAGATGGAAAGGGGATAATAATATGGGTAGCCTGCGGCTACGCCGATGATTAATAAATCAGGGACGGCGTTGAGAGAACAGTTTAACCTGTAACCCCTGAACGATGCATCGTCCTCCTTCCTCCTTCTACCCTTCGTCTCTGTCGTTCACCGTTTCTTTCCTCCGCGGGCTTTCGCAGGCTCGCAAAGGGGGTATGCATCTTTTTCACGAAGCTGCACCGCCGAAACCGACTTTTGCAGCCTGGTGCAGCGCTCGCTCCACGCTCCTCTCATGACGATACAGATACGCGCGGCCTGTGGGAACCTGCGCCGACTCTGAATGTTAATTGTTGCTTAAATTTATGACAGTCCGCCCTCCACCTCGCCCCCTGGGACTCGCTGCATCTTCGTTCCGCCGCCGTTGAGCGACCTGTTCCACCCTCTCCATCCAAATAACCGCGGCCATTCATTCCGCAGCTTCAACCGACGATCCCTCGAAACGAGCTCGACGATTAACCACTGGCCGAGAGAAATTAGCGGTCGAACCGGGTCGAGGCGACGCGAGGCGTCCTGTTGTCACGTTCGCGCGGAACTTTGAACTTGCCGCGGCTAGGCTGATAATGATGACAATGCCCACAGCGATCACCCGACGATGTTTATGGGACAGAATTAAAGCGGCGCTATTGAATCGATAGCGGCCTATCGACGTTCTTTGGATGACCTATTCGGCTTCTTTCGTTCTGCACGGTACGTGATAAATGATAGTGCTTCGGATTGTTGACATTGTGCGAATATTATTGTGGGAGCTTGATAGGAAAAGGGTAGTTGTGGATGGGAGGAAAAAGGTGGTCTAGTAAACTTTGGTGGGAATTTTCTTTGAATTTATTTATGATTATAGGAATTAGATAGTACTAATGTACTCATAACTCCATAGTTAAGATATATAATTACTCATCTTTTGGTACATGTGTACTGGAGTAGCTTCTATTTCATGAGGAAAGCTCTGAAAGTGTAATGTTTACTTTTGAATGAGTCATTGTCAGTTTCTGGAACTTGTTACATCGAATGTTTGTTTGTGCTGTTTACCCCGTTTAAAGATATAAAGTATTTATACCAATTCAATATTCTACAAATATTACCAATATAAATTAATGATTCTTCATAATGAAATTGCAAAAACCCTATCACATGTTGTTACAACGTTAAGGTAAATCTCCTTGTAGCTGATCATGTCCTGATATTTAAACACTAATAGTAATTTCAAGCTGAAATTCTAATAAAAAGTAGCTACTACTAATAAAACACAAAGAGTATTATCATAAAATAGTACATTTAGTTCCTGGGACTTCATTCAAGTGCTGGGATATACATTTTTCAGTTGTCCACTTAGTAGGATATTTGACGTCTTAAGCGACCAGCTATTTTAGAACATTTACTTCAACGCTGTAACCAATTGAGAATCAACAGCAATGATTCCTCTTCTCAACACATTTTTCTATTACATTCCTTAACTTCACTACCATGATACCTAAATAAATTCCCCGCATCCCGCATATCATCTCTACCCATCGCGGTCTTAAAACGTTTACTACCCAACAAGCTAAACCGCTAAACGTTCTTGTCACAAATTTCTCGTTATCGTCAGTCACAAATTTCTGGAGCATTGTCTAGTTCTCCTGACGAGACAGTCCAGTCTCGAGGACAGATGGGACCTGGAATGGGAAGAAGCGTGGCGCATTAGTCGCGTGGTGCGGCGCGGACTCTGGAATTCCTGGAGCCGGGCTGACAGGCGAAATGGGTCAGACGTGGTGCACTTAATAAAGGTAGAATAACGTCCCGGGGCCCGTGATTACCATATGAATTGGTGGGCACCGTGAAAAGGAGCGGTCGCAGTGTCGCTGGCACGCACACGCGCGAACCCACCGTGCCTTGTCCTATTGTGTGTGGTCCGTGGCGTGTTCGTGAGCCTGTCATCGGCTGTCAACGGCGGCTAACTTGACGAGCCATCACTCACCTTTCTGTCAACGCGCCGCACGCACACCGCCGCGCGTCGACGCGAGCGAGCGCGCGACGAGCGTACGCGCTCCATCCAACCGGTTCCAGAATCGTCTCGCGACATTATCGCGTTGTATTCTGCTTCCCAACTTTCTTCCTTTGCTATTTGCACTTTTTTCGACGCAGCCGTGCTGGGAAGGTATTCACCGGCTGCTGAGCCTTACAGAGGCGCTGGGGTCTAAGGTTTTGGCTGAAAGGATAAGGATTGTTCTTCGAATAGACACCACTGGTTTTGAGGGTTTTCTTCCGCTGTTCATATTTTGAAGTATGGGAAAGGACACTTTAAGTGTAGAAGGAAGTAATGTGGAGAGATGTCTATGTAAATTTTAATTTAAAATACACGTTGTATTATGTACAAGGTCGAAACTTCTTCGATATTCTTTGACCTTCTTTGACCTTGCATTTTTTAGACGGCGAGGAATGTGACACACAGATAGTCGCAATAAGGAAAAACCTATGCAATAAAGAATTAACCAGGAAAGAGGCGACTGCCTTAAAAGTCGTTGGCACGATCGAGGCAAACGAGACAGTAATTCGGTACAGACAATCCGTTTTATGTCGCGTACTCGGCGTTGCTAAAAATTGCAAAGAACGCCGTCCCAGGCGTTACTCTTTTAAGTCTGTACGATATCCTGCTGGTGGCACGGCCTCGAAATCGAAACGACACAATAATGTCATTATTAATGTCGGGAATTTTACTGCTCGTTAATTAGCCACCACGTTTTCTTTCTCGACCAGTGAGTAAGTTTGCTTAATTGAGGAAGAGGTAGTATTGTAAAGAAAAAGCATGGCGTATAGAACAAATCAATGGAACTGGTTTTTAAGGATTCTAAAATTCCTCAAATGAGTCAAGTCTCTCTACATTGTTGGAGAATTTTAAATATAGAATGGAAAAATATATTGAGCCATATCATAAAATTAGATTATAAATCAGATAAAAACAATGCCGAAGAAATTCTAACAAGTCGTAAAGAAAATTTTTTGGGTCGTTGTGGAACATAAACAGTGTCGGTTTAATCATGTGCAGAATCATTGATAAATATCTTTTTTTCCCGCGAAATGAATAAGCTGATGCACACCCTCCTATGTGACGCCGCGAGGGATGATGAAACAATACCAAGAATCCAACATAGCTTATACAATAGAACTGGAGAACTATATATGCTCACTGGCTATTTGTGAAGTTGATTACTTCCATCTACCCTTTTTGAAACTGCTTTGTCTGGCAAATAATATAGTATTATATGTTAATTTATAGTTAATTTATATTAATGAAAAGAAAGTAAAGTTCATGAAGAGATAAATCTGAATATTAAAAAAGTGACAATTAGAGATTTTGACTTAAATTTAACGGTTATTTTTTGTCTTCGTGTCACAGAATTTTATACTCTTTCAGGAGCTCTTTGTCTGTATTCGACAGACATATTTCACTTGTTCCAGTAGGCAATTGTTCTTCCTGTAATATTTTGAAACTATGTGTAATGAGAATCGTTGCTACTAAAAATATGAAATAATTTACAGAGATGTTGTTATATAAGTATCGAATTTTGTTACACTTAAGTTATTTCTTATTTTTCAAAATCTTTTAGTTGAAATTGTTTTACAGTTAATTCTAAAATTAGCAAATATTTGTTGCTTAAATTATACTGTATTATGTACTTTGTACTCCCCCAAGGTTTGTTTGGAGGACAACAGGTCCCTGGTTGTTCCAACTCGTCGCTTGAAGACTAAAAATAACGACTGCCCCCACACCGCCGTGAATCCTAATCCAGTCGAAAGCCACGCACCACTAAATTACTGTACTGCGTGCTCGAAACGGGGTACATTTGTCTTCCCCCTTGTAGGGCCTCTTGACAGACTGAATTGAATAATTACCAAATGACTAGGCCGACGAATATAATCTACGTGACCAGTGTCTTCTGTGATTGTGAAGCATGAGATGTTTTCATTAAACCCAAACGATTTATATGAAATGATGTTGTCATTATGTTTCATAAATGCTTTAATATTTTTGATACAATTTAAACACATACGAAGTAAAGTATTTCTTGGAATGAAAGACAATTTGTATAGGTACAAAGAAAGATTATTTAAACTCGCATAATATTCTGCTGTTTAGCTACTTTCTTAGATTAAAGTTAAAACTAAAAGTCCATTAAACTGTACTTGATGAAAGGTATAGTGGGTAAAGTTGAATCGTAAAATATTGTCAGATTAGTTTCGAGATTATGAGGATAGAGGGTTCCATTTTTTGAGATAAGTACGGTTTAATAGAAAGTCAGTGTCTTGCTAGAAATTATCAAGACCATCAGGGAAATAAATGTCACGAGCATATAAATGGACAAGAGGCTACGTCCTACGTCTAGCGTCTGGGCAGTAGTAACTGCCAAATGATGCGTTTCATGTTTTACTCCTTCTTGAAGACTATCGTGGTTAAGCTCGTAACAATATTTTGCATTTCTTTACACGCGTAATGTGGGCAATGACGAAATAATTCTCCTTTGGAACAATGTTTTTGCAAACATGTCTTTTACTATTTATTCATTCTTGATCTGCATTTTTATAAATGTAAGACACTTTCAACAAAATCAAATCTCAAGTTATTTTATAAACTGTAAAAATGATCATGTTGTACCAGTTGTTTTCACACCCTTACATTAGCTACAATATTATGCAGAAAAAATTATTAAATCAAGATAATAATTATTATCTTAAGAAAATATTCGGCACTAAAATTATTCCTCTAGTTACACGACTGTGCGAAATACTCGCGTAGTATGCGTCAGTCAGTGGTTAGACGGCTCCGTCTCCACCGAAAATAACATTCATTGATTTCGCGTGTTGAATGAACGAGCTTTCAGACGAGAATGAGACAACGTAGCGGGCCATCAGGCAAAAAGAGGGATGAGGCTGGGGAGGGTGTAGTTGTATGTACGACCGTCGAAGAGAATGGCACAGTATCTAAGAATGTAGAAGTTTGGGTTCCTTGAATTACGCTTGAAACTGGATATATACGACTGTTGAATAGATCCTCCTCATAGTTCGGCAACTGTACATCGCCTACGTCCCCTCGTAATATCGCCTTCGATTTTCGAGGACGTTACAGGGATAAATATTGCGAATATTCCGGCAAACAAACGGGGGATCGAAAACGATTGCGGTTTATCGTCTGTATTATGCGTGGATATCGTGATAACTATGATCGATGATACGGATCCCCTTTTCGTGCACGCGGCTCGCCTGTCGGTTTTACTTGAATTTAAAAGCCACGTAAATCATTGGCAATGGTCTCGCGATTTTGTTTATCGATCGCATACCTTCCACGCGCGCGCCTCCTCCTCCACTTCCCTCCTGGCTTTTTTTAGACTTCTTTCTTCTTAGAAACGCACTTGGCCTTACCGATAGGGTTAAGTGTTTCACGGCGTAATCGTGTTGGAAACGGTGTCATTGCACACTGCCGCGACGCCTTGGTAGAGTACTGGTCTTTCCACTTATGGAGAACATTTTAGTATATGTTTTGTAGATGTATAAAAAGTAACTGCCGTGACAGTTATAGTAGAATTACATACACTATTAAGGCGTACCTACAGGATTTGGAAAAGTTTGTAATTCAAAGAATTTTTTTATGTAGATAAATTTTTTCTTTTTTTTTTTTTTTTTGCCTTCAATTGTATAGGATCGAACGAATATATTTTAAAGACATAAATCATGTATAATAACTGATCGTAGCAGTTGGTTTATTTTAATAATTATAGTGTTAGTGATTGCAATCTTAAAGGGAGTATCTTTAAATTTATGGAGTATGTACTTGATTTTTAGTTTAAGAAATTTGATGTAAAAGAAAACATTGATACGATACAAAAATAATTAAGAGATTGATTAGTCTATAGTGTTCATCAGTTCTACCAGGCTTTATACATATAGTCCTTTTTCCATTTCATTAAGTTTTAGTATATTTTTGTTAATTTCATTAATATTTTTGTAAATGTAAATGACCCAGAAGCTGCGTAACTAAAGTTGTAGTTTATGTATAAATTAAAGGTCATGTGTTAAAGTTTCAGATCGCTGAAGTACCTTTATACTTCAAAACAGAAATGCGCTCATGGCAAAGTTAACGCTTCAAAAATAATTAATACAATATTGGCTTACATAATTTTTGCATATAACTTTTTTAAAAAATTAAATGTAATAGAAAAATTTATCGCGTTGATTAAGAGTAGAAGAACTCATTTCTACATGTGGATGGTTTCTGCACAATACGAAGAATGTGCAAGCGCTATTACCCTCCATATCCCAATAACAATAGTAATACATTTGGCAGTGACATTAAACAGAGTTCCCATCCGACAAAGGATTGTTCCTTGCAATCTGCGTGCATCATAAATCTCATGTTATTATCAATTTTTTCAAAGACCGTAAATTGCGCTCGGAATAATAAATAAAAATGAAAAGGTTACGATATGACATTTCTCCTTCGACCAGTAGGAAGGGAATTAGGAAATCATCCCACGGAGTGTTCTTAAATTTTAACCTTTGACTTTAAACCGTAATGCTTCTGCTTCCGTTTTGATGCGAACTGTTTTGTCAGATACACTGAGTTTGGCATTTTCACATTGCGTTATTGTACACATAAAGGGCATCCAACATTCAATACATATACTTGTATAGGTAAATATGTGTACCTACATATATTTCATAGTTACAATATTAATTTTATGAATATTAATAACGAGATTAAGTGTTATTGAATTTTTATATTTATATGATTTTTACATATCAGCTTTTAAAATATGAATTCTGAAATATCCTTTCGGTTGAAAAATATTATTCATGAAATAAAAGCAGAAGAAATATTTATTTATTTCTTGCTATAAAAATTGATTTTCTTGCAGTATTTAATGCCTCGTTTTAATATCATATTGTGTACTAACACTTTCATCTTTATATTATTTCTACTTGGGTAGCAGTCTGATTTGCACTAATCTTATCTACTCAAATCGTAACACAGAAAGCGTTATCCACAAAACAGCTCCCTTTCGCTATCTTCTTTCACTATAAATTGAACATATTCCACTCTCTTAAATATTACAATATCACAATTCTTAATTACTTAACTTCTTATTGATTGGTAATCATTAATTCTCGTACAATATGAAGGCCGCAAATGACCCATTCCACTCAAATGAAATAAAACCCACCATTGCAGTGGTCTCCGAGCAATGTACCACGAATATTCGACAGATTTTGAAACGCGTTGTACGACCAGTGTTTTTACTCGCAGTTACACGCGTCGCGAGCTGGTACGTGCGTGAGGCATACGTAGAACCCCATGCGTCTCCGAATTTATTTTATGCTTACTATGCCCGAGCCTGCCTCAACGCCACGTTCTCGGTTGCTGTTCTTTGACTTCTCTTTGCAAGCTGTATAATGAAACGGTAATTCCCCGTCGCACGTGGTCGATTCGTTCACGCGGAGGATGCAAGTGTCCCAAGACGAGGACGTCGTCTCAGTCTCTGCGAAAACACTGTGACCTGCGCGAACCTCTCTTAAACGTACCAAGGTGCTTTAGTCTTCTCGTATTTTATCACCTCCGCGAGCTTAATCGCTTGTTACGTAACATTATCGATAGCTCGACATACTTCAATTAGCTATAATAAATACATCTTTATAAAGGTGAAAGATGTCAATGTTGTTTCATATGATGTTGTCGGTATGATGTTACGATTTTTCATGGTGCTTCAATGCAAAGAGGAAAGGTTGAAAAAATTCAGTGATGTTTTAATTTGTGCAAGAGTGGCAGTGGATAGTGATGTGTAATATCAGAACATGAGGGAGCAGTGGATAACTAGATTGGATGGAAGCGGTCAGTTTGCGAAGATTTGTAGTAGCAGCGCTTGTTAGGACACCGTATGTAAGTGCAATTTCGCTTGGGAAATTTCGATTTACATTTTTCGACAGTCTGTGGAAGGTAATGGGCACTCGAGGTACCAAGGACACCATTGACGTCAGCTCAATTTATGCTGACTATCAAAACGATCGTACTTATATCGTGGATTCGTGGTATACTTTATTTTCAATTTCATTACGCTGAGCGTGAGTCTCCATCGATGCTGCATAAATGCGAGAAAGTCGGAGGATTATTGCGTTTCGTGAGTTTATTTTACTCTCGTTTGTCTAGGGTCTCATACATACGATTTTACTGCTATTGGATTGCACAGTCGTCTCGAAATGAATGAAATGATTGAATACATGGAACGTATCTTATTTCAATCTTAACATGGTTATTTAATGCGCTTAATATGAATTAAATATTTGATGAATTAAATATCATATGCTTAAATACATATGTTAATGTAGGATTATTATCATTCCACTTATTTTTTTACAGATATTATTAGTTATTTATTAGCTTTAAAACTGTTTATACTAGCTAAAGATGGTACCAGCAGTAATTTAAAAAAATGAAGTCACTTGCTATGAGATGTAGGATCAGTTTAGTAAAGATACTATTTATTGTAGTACTATTCATTAATACTCATAATTATATTGGTAGTAGCATCTATAACAAAAAGATATGACTTCAAGAATAAACTCTTGCAAGGATAGTTTAAAAAATTTGTAACCTTCAGAGATGTATATTAAGTGCAATATCTATAAAAATTTTGTAATAGTTGATAGGCATTATAAAATTTTCAAAGTAGTAAGGAAAAATGCAATAGTTAATATATTTATGAATAATTGAAGGATAAGTTCAAATATTTCACAGAAATAGAAAGATCTGTTTAGTAAATAAATATTATACAGTTAAACTCATGGCGATTCACAAATAGTTCATAAATAGTACAGACTGCATACAGCGATCTTCAATCACAAAATCTCGTCAACCTTACAATTCAAACTTAAAAAAGTCATAAAGTTCTACTATTCTTTCATTCTCGGTTTCCATGAAGGCCTTATAAGCTTTTTCATTTATCCAAGTTCACCAACACTCCCGACCGATACCCCGAACTCCGAAACGCCGAGTGCAACGTCACGGTGAAGTCACCGATCGATTGTAATCGAGGGTCCCCGAAGGCGTAGGGTGAACCAGAGCTGGCATGAGTGCATGTGTGCACAGGCGGCGATGGTTGCCGCGGTTTGGCATCAGCGACGATATGATTTTGTTTTTCCACCGAAAGCTAGCGATCGTAGGAATGGATTTTTGCGTGGTCGTATACCCAGACTGGTGTCTACTACGTTGGTAGGGTATAGAGTCAGCAACGCCCACGATGTCGCCGCGGTGCTGACTTGGCCAGGGGTGGCTGCGGCGCGAAAATGTCAGACTGGCCGGCTGATACGGTACACCCACGCGTGGAAAAGTGGGGCAAAGTCGGCTCATTCATCCACTGATTCATAAGAGAGTGGGCGTAGGGGTACAAGGGGTCGAACGAAACCGCTATCGTCGCTGGCGTGTATTGTCTTCTCTACGTACGGAGCAGCCTCTTTCCCTCTCAATCCACGAGCGGATCGATGCCGAGGGACTGTTTTAGGGAATTTCCTCGACAGTGTGGGCTACTGTATCTTCCTTCCCTCTTTCGATGACGCGTACGTGACTTTTCGGGGTTGTCGATGCGTAGGTCGCGGAAATAGTGTCGCAAATCAGAAGATGCGCGTAGATCTGTCGCTGAAATTACACTTGGACAATGGGAGACCAGTTGTCTCGTTGATAGAAAAATGTATGGGAAGTAATGGAGCGTGTGGGATCTGCTTTAAATGAATGTAATGTTTGATAGTGTAGCTTTCTCCTTTAATTATACCGACCTTTATAGTTTAGCTATTCATTCAGGAATAACTTCATTCATTTTTTGTGAGGTATTTGCTACAATTCAGTTCCGTTTCTTTAATATTACGCGTAGAGTGTTTGTAACAGTTCTTTAGATGTTACAAGCTATACTAATTAAAAAATGGGTCTTAAGCCACGTTGAAGGAATTTATCTACATTTTAAAGACTGTAATATTTAGAAAAATGTTGAAACGTAACAATATTATTTTAAATTGGTTTTTACGAGAGATATGAAGTTATTTACTGAAATATGGTATATTTACATAGTGTATGCAATCACTTTGCATCAGTTTATATGTTAGAATGCCAGAAAGTCTTTACAAATACCTATTACAATTGGGGGTTAATATAATAAATTCACAATGCTAAAACAATTTTGTGCAAATAACATTGGGAAGGTACAGATGCTGACTTTGTCGTTGCACGATCGTTTCTAAACCGCTTCTTCAAGCGAATTCCATCGATCTGTTTTTCATCTGACGCAACTTCGACGACGCGCGTGCGAGGATTGTAACTTGATTGAATTATGACTCATTCTTTATTAAGGGATCATTGCATCACAGATATAGCGATTTTCGTACAAGTTCTTATGTATTTTTCCGAAAGTAATAAAATCTTAGCTATCGATGAAAATAAAAGCATGGAACAGATAAAAATATTAGTATCTAATATTATACATCCATATCTTCGAGAATTCCTCTTTTGAATTGGATTAAGTCAAGTTTTTAAACTATCTATGTCACTTGAATTAGAATCTTTTAGTATACTAAATACACCATAAATCTTCATCTAGAATTGTACGATACTTTACTCAATTTTATAACATTCTCCCTATCACTCTCCTTTTCTATCATTAAATTCACTTCCTCTTCATTATATTCCATGCTGATGCTCGAATTTTAACACACAAATTCTTCTTTTCGAATTTCATTCATCTTCTCAATTTCACCAAACTAGAATAAGTCTATCATTTTCAGTTTTGAAAGGAGGTAATTCCTTCGAATAGAAGACCATTTATATCTACAGTAAAACATTTAGATAATCTAGATTCCTCTACCAACCAAAACGTATCAACATATCTCTTTCGCTCCGTTTCACGTTCCTGGGTTCCACGAACCCAAACCGACTTCCGCAGAAAGCAGTGGAAGAGATCGACGAAACATCGTGACCGAAATCGGCCTAACGAGAGTCCTACTTTCTGATCGCAATTAGCGGGTTGCATAAGCCAGAAATATTTGGGCTGGAACCGCGAAACGATGCGAGCTGGGTAGACTCTGTTCCGCGGTCGTGGATTTGCAACCGCCGAATGTTCTCCTCTCTTTTTTTTCTTTTTTTTCTCTCCCGAAGCACCGAGGCACTCGTGGACGTCCTCTATCCGGATATCCTATACGCTGCTAAACACAATGCACCGTCTGCTATTTCTGGCCGTGCGCCATTGTCGATAACCTTTGCATTGTCGACCCGATGATGGGAGTACCAAGATAGGAATTCCGTCTGCGGGCTGCTACCAGAATCCCTGCTGCCGTCTGTCGTCGACGGTTCGTGAAATCGGTCGAAATTCGTGCGGTTCTACGGCGACGGGGGAAGGTTGAAGGTCGCCGTGGCGAGCTTCACGGTTAATGGAAGCGTATAGCAAATAAGGGTAAAAAGTGTAATGCTAGTAAATATCACGGACCACGCAATTTTTGGCGTAGCGTCGGCCAACGAAACCCACGCGAGAGTGTCTCTTGAAGAGAAGAGGGAAGCGTGGATAGGGGTCCTCGGCTTTCGAGTGGAATTCGTGCTGAACACTGTGCTCTGGGAATTGATAATTCAAACTTTTTTCTGGAAATTATATTTGACAGATTATCTTGGTTAATGGAACCAATGTAGATCCAGAACATATAAAAATCTAGTTTTTTTCTTTTATAAAATAGCTTATGTTGAATTGTAATATGTTATATTGTAGTACGATGTGGTATACCATAATTGAATTTAGTAATTGAGTGTACTTATGCACCTACTTATTGCCTACTCGAATTGAAGTCGTTATTGTCACTTAAAAGGTAATCGATAATTTTATACATAAGTAATTTGAGGTTTGAAAAAGCAATTCTTTATATTATATAGGTTTTTAATGGTGACAGAAAAAGTCAAAGATGTAAAAATTGGAATCTTGAAAAAATACACGTGATACCGCTTACCTGAGGAATATCGATTAATTTATCAGTCTTTACAATTGACGAGCCTTCAAAACATTCTTAGGGTAAAAAATGATAGGTATAGGATAAACATATTTTTCCCCTAGGAATATTTCGAAGGTATTTAGCACGAGCTGACACGGGCGGGTTAATAATAAAGCCGCGCGCGAGCATCGGAAGCTAAAAAGCATAAAGAATATGTCTAGAGCGTCTTAATTGCAGGAATCTCGTTGAATAAATATCACGATGGCGCCGTTTGGAATTTGGTCGCTCCGCCGTGGCGCCTAAACGCGTCGCGTGTCAACAAATCAGTATTCATCCACGCAAAATTCAAAGAAGGTGGAGAAGCCAGTTTGCCCGCGGGCCTCCACGTCGCTCGTGTCCGTGCCCGTTGCACGCGCTCGGTCAATTTGCAACGAGGACCAAAAGGGGACAAAGGGAGGACGAACAAAAGCGAAGGAATCGGCTGCCCACGCGATCGTTCCCATTTCGCGATCGCAGCCGGTGCCCTTCCAGAATTAGACTTCCCCCGGCTGAAAATAAGCCGCTGATCACAATGCCGCGACGCGAATCGAAATAAAAAGAATTCGACGAGTATGTGCTCGAATGGTATAAAATTCCGAGAATCCTTCGCATCGAGTCATTGAATGAATACTGCTATGATTGGTGGGCCGAGAGATCGTAAAATTTGGGTTGAACGGGATTTATGCTTCTCATAGCTTTCAGACGATCGCGATCACTTGGCGTTGGTGCAGTTTAATGCTGCAATTGAATGAATTTTATATTTCATAGACGTTAGATGCTGACGTGTTTGTCACTTGTGGTTCGTATTTAGCAAGTACCTTTGCATATTAGGATTGCATGTAGTGATTCGAGTAGAACGTTCCCGTATTCATTTTTATTTTATTTATTACGTATTTTATTCGAGATAGAAATCTTTCATTTTAAATGCAATTTTTATTTTCAATTTTTGAGTTCCTTTGAACATCATGACTTTATCAGTTTCATTCCTCGCAAATTTTACTCGATAAACTCGTTTAGTCATTATATATTATTTATTCAAAATATATTTTTGATTTCATTTACGCCATTTTTTTGCTGCAAGTCTATTAATAAATCCAATTTTCCACACAAGTTAGTATTTTCTAACAGGAACCACTATCTCTATACATCTATACCTTTCTTTATCAATATCCCACTTTTATGAAATGACCCATCGATCCAACAGAAAAATCAGTTTCGTTTCCTCGAACAATCCTGCTCATATAGAGTTTGCGAGCAAGAAAGACACATTTCTTCAATGAAACTCATAATCTCGATCAGTTTCAGCAAATTAAGCAGTCGCTTTACACTTCAGAATCTGTAACCATTCAATGTCTATAAACCCACAGATCGTTCGTTATTTGATCCAACATCGTTTACGACGAATTTCAGTAAAACAATCAGATCCTTGACAGCTCTTTCGCAGCAAGATATAAAATCAAAGTTCTCTTTACAGCGATTTTACCTGAAACTTCTTCAAATCTACTTTCCCTGGGCCCATAAACCACCACTGTAAGACCCTCGTAACCGTGGCTCTCGCGGCTCTAACAAGCCCAGCATCCTTGTCGGCGGGTGGTTTTATTTGAGACTGCCGGTACAACCAACCACATTACTTATACAGCAACATCGTTTATTCCTTTACGACGCTTGTTTCTATCTTTGACGTTGCGTTATACAAGCTTTTCCATTGCTGGCGCGGTCGTTGTAATTTATCGAACCACGATGCCGCATCGTCGCATCTCTGGTTTTAAGGTTGCTGCGTGGATTTTAATCGACTTTACGGCGTATCATCGGTGGATCCGTAAATCATCGACCAACGGTTGAACGGATCTACTTCGAGGAACAGTTTCGCTCGGGGGACGTACAGTTTCAAGGAAGAGGCGCGAGCCTCCTTGGTGGTCCAGTTTGTCATTTAAATTGTCCGAGGCATCAATTTGCATAATCATTGGACCAGCCAGTAATTGTTTATTATGTAATCGGCACGCATTTTGGGTGACTGAAAGTTGAAACGGTGGGGGACATTCGAAGTGGAGATTAAATTCGGAGTAAACTCAGATGTCTGATTATGACAGAATTTGACTACTGAAAGTAGAATACTACTTTGGGATTCTGTATTTAATGTGACTGAACACGGTTTCTGAGTCGTAAACATTCCTATGCTTTTGTAGTTGACATTTTACATGTATTGTTGTTCTTAATATAGTCTATTTTTTTTAGTAAATTTGGAGTTTAAATAATTTTGTTTAAAATTAAAGTCACTGCTATATTTTGACAGAGTTTAAATAAATACTGAAGTAGTCAAAGCTAAATAAAACGGCGAGTCTAAAAAAATTAAAAGTAAAAGATGTCAGCGACAAAATAATCCACTCTACTAACGTAGAAAATTAATTTTTAAATTCGAAAAATTTGAATTTGGATTAGTTCAAAAGTGATATTAATTAAAATGGAATTATAAGTTTCAAAACATCGAACTTAAGTTAAATTGATATTGCAATAATTGAAATTAAACTTAAAAATTAATTGTATTGAATTGAACATTTGTGACTTGAAATTTTCTAGGTTGCAGTCAGGGAAACTAACAAAAAATGTTACCACGCGTTGTTTTTATTCGTTCTATATAATTCCCGTGATTAATTATTTTGGCTGCAAGTCACTTCGATATCAGTGTACACGAGTACCGTATTATGATACTCAATCAGGCCTATAGCAGGAACTGGACGTTTCTCGGGCAGCCTCTTCTCCGTGTTCGCGGATCAGTGGTTGGAGTTCTGCATCTGCAGATCGTTTTGGGCATTGGCCAACGTCGATTCCCGATATCGAGGGTCGAGATCCGTGGTAACACGCCTGTTCTATGTTCGGAATTCGATATTTCCACTAAAAGAACGGCCTAAATCGAGTTTCCCCCAGTAAAGTATCCACCCCATATCGCTGTCATGTTACAATTCACCACTTGTCTTCCCCATGGAGATGTAATGCAATGGGGACTACCTCGAACCTTCCAATTGTTATTAGATAAAATAGTAAGACATTGATTCGACACTAGACATTTCGGTTGATTACTAAAACGAGCTTTCAGGAAATGTTTGAAACGATCTTATCTCATATAATATTGATGTACATTTAAATTCTATTTGTATGATTCATAAAATTGTGACATCTATATCTTATAGATATCTTTTAATTGGAGTTTAGTTTAAATTTAATTTTAGCGTTCAATGAAACTGATCAGTACGTACAACTACTTTTGCTGTATCTAAAGAACCCTGTATTTTCTCAACTTCTTAATCTTCACGAACCAACATAGATACACAAACACACATATCACCAATTTCACTTTGTGACATGTTCCAACAGAGATACAAAGTTTGCTACTCTAAAGCATGTATCTCCTCTGCGAGTAAACCTCTTAAGGATAGACTTGCCACAAAAACCCTCTGATTTCGCTAATAGAATCCACGAAACAGCGGTCGCTCCCCTCGGGGCTGAGTCCCAGTGGGAAACATTCCTGTGTGGGGCAAGCGGGAGTCCAAGGCTTGAGTACTCATAAGATGACGTGAAACGCACGCCTCGCGGACGGGCAACGTGAGATATATACGCGTAATGTAGCGCGATAACATGAGTTTCGGAGTAATTGTTTACGCGTGCCAAGTGAGTTATTTGGCACGTGGCCACGCCGGGGGCAATGGGGGCGGCACCCACGTGGTCGGCCAACTGCCCGCGGGATTTGCTCTGTCCCTTTCCTTCTCTCCTCTCCTCCTGTCCCTCGCCTCTCTTTCCTCTCTCACTCCTATCCTTCTCACACGTGGTCGCGTGCCCTGCGTACCACTCGCGCGCACGCAACGAAACGCCCGAAGGAGAGAACCAGAGAGAGGTCCATGTCCCTGAAAAGGCTACCTGTCACGATACCACGAAATCCGCGAAAAGCAATTCTTTCTCATTCACCGAAACTGTTACACACCAGAGCTCGTCATATTTTCCTCTCGACGAACGTTTTAAGTGCTTCTTTCGACGATTAAAAAAGAGGAATCGCATAGCTCGAACGCACAGTGTCTCTGATGCTCACTTATTGTCTGAAAGCTTTCTAACTCCGCGAAATAAATGGGTCGAGGACTGCGTCCCGCTGATTTATACATCGTCGAAGCTCTCTTTCCTTGAAAAGCTCGCGACTCTCATCCGGTGCAACGAAATCCAAATCGTCAGTGATGTCATAAATCGCGCCGAGTTCAGGATATTGTTGCAGGAAGTCGGTCGATTGCGTCACGCATCCTTCTCCCGTGGAGCTGGATTTGAATCGGAATTGTCTGAGAGTGACACGGATGAATTATTCTAAGAGGTGAACAGGGAAGGGCGCTGAGGGGGTGGAAGGGGGAAGTTCGCCAGTTTCGCGTGAAAAATAAAACCCGTTCGTGTAGGGGTCCCGACGAACGCGAAAATAAGATTAAACATGACTAAACAGGAATGATCGTACAGGAAAGAAGGAATAAATTCGACAAATTGTAAACAAGAGAACGAATGAGACGGCGATTCGTCTGTGATAAGAGAACGAGCCACGGTGCCGCGGAATCCCAACTATTCCCCGACTTTCGCTTACTACCGTCCAAGTCTTTATGTCTTCGGAGTAAACGGGTCGAGGACTATAGCTGGGAGATTTATACATCGTAGAAACCCACTCAATGAAAATCTGGCGTCTCTTATCCGGCGCGACGTTCACTCCAACAATGAAATTTAAAATGTCACGCATCCTGTGGTCCAGAAATATCGTCAGTGGTCGGTTTTGCTCGCGTGCTCTTTCTCGCCAGCCAAGACGGAACTAGTTACTTCCGCGGACTGGAGGAAACTCGATTATATCTCCAATAAATATGAAACCTTCTCTCATAACTGAACTAAAATCATTACAGATGCGAGATCAACATTGACATTACAATTATTTTCTAATTTGTGTAATACTCTCTTGTTACACGCTATTTCATATATTTCACAAATCCTGTCATATTCGACTCAGCATTCCTTTTTCTGTCACTCACATCCTTCACAAGATTGAAGTCTGTTACCATCAGTATAACCTCTGAAAAGTGTCCCTCGCTAACCACGTGAGTGCTCAGTGAGCCTACAGCAAGGGACTACTGTATTTGGAAACCTCCAGAACCCCTCCCTCCTTAATCCCAGTTGCGTCAGCGAAGTCGAAGACGTAGTGGACGTGACGTGTCCAGCGAGCCAGAAATTTCCTGATTGAAAGTAGCTCTCGTCAGTGACGTAGACCCTAGGTTCGCGGTGTCAGTGAGGGCAAGAGGGAACGAGTGGACACCAAGAGCTCATCTTTCGAGGAGGGAGAAAACCGAAAGAAGAGGAGGCACGAGGGTAGTCTAGGAGCAAAAGTTGTCCGCGTGATAGAGTCGAACCGTCGTCCTTCGTCCTTGGTGGGAGGGAGGCGATGGAGGCGGCGGTGGAGGCGACGGTGGCGGTGGCGGCGCGTTGGTGGGGTGTCGATGGCGGTAGTGGCGGTATCGGCGGCGGCGGTGGGGGCACGAAATAAGGGTAGTTTTCAGAGGTGGGGGCGGAGGTTCGTCAGTTTCCGGGTTGTTCCGGAGTGAGTTGAGGGCGTCGTGGGTCGTCGTGGGGGGTGGCGGAGGGAGGGCGTGTAGGAGCCGCGAGCCACGACATGACGAAGCGTCGCGACGTCAGTAGAGCGCCGCGCTATCGACCACCGCCACGAGACACCGTCGTCGTCCTCGTCGTCTTCGTCATCGTCTTCCTCGCCATCCTTCCTGGTGTTCTCTCGCGTCTTCGGCACCGTGACCGTCGGTTTCAACAGACCGAGCTCGAGGGATTTCGAGACACGAGGGAATTAGTCGCCGTGAGAGGATAAAATACCGGCGAGGTGGTGGTCCTGCGGGAAGGACTCGATCGCGCTCGATCGCTGGTGGATCGCGCCACGAGGATCGCACGGCGGCGCGTTGCGTGCACGCGTGTCGTTCGCACGCGTGTCCGTCGCCAAGTACCCGCCACGTCAAGGTCGTGCCGGCACCGTGCGTGCGTGTGTGAATACATACTTAAACCGGCGTCCTCTGACTACCACGAGCCACCCCGTGTGAGACCCAATGACTGTCCATCCAGGGACCACGGGAGACACATGTTCGTTATAAGGTCAGTGCACGAGAAATCTGTTGATAGTGTCTTCTTAGTTGCCGCGGCAGGCGTTGCTTCCCTTAGTTCTCGTCTTAATTTCTCACGCGACACACCGCGAGCGGACCCTACGAGGAAGACACTTGTATTACAAAATGTGGACGCGAGCGAGGACTGCCGATGTTGTTTTCAAACGGTAAAAGGATTTCACCTTCACGCTTTCGATGTCGAGAATTTTTAGTTGTCCGGCCTGTTGTGAATCTCTCAGCGAGACGAAGAGTCTGTGCTCCTTGCGCGAACTTCTGCTCGACAAACCCGCTGGTTCGCGCTGGTTCGTAGCGGTTGCTTGCAATTTATGTTGGTTATGTCACTCTGAAAAACTCTGTGCTTGCCTCGTTCAGTATTCGCGTCTTGTTAATTTAAACCTGCTATCATGCAATTTTTTCGTAAAACGTCTGCACACGCTGGTGAGTAGTCATGAGTTGCTATTGCTATCATAAGTTTTGTAGTAAAGTGCGTGCCAATGCTGGACGATGATTCATAGAATCAAATGTTCCCATGTTCTCAGCAAAATCTCCCTCTAAAGAGACAAAATCTCTTCCCGTCGTAGCGACGTCGCGAAATAAAAAGGAAAAGAGCGAGACTCGGAAGATACAGATACTATTTGTTCCAAGGCTGAATTAAAGAGATAGACTCGTATCGTACTTTTCTCCTACTTCCGTATTTCCCTCGCGTCTGTCCCTCTATCTCTCGGTAATCGCTTTATTTTCCGCATGACTAACTATCCGAAACCAACAACGATTACACCCAGAGTGCATGGAATTAAATCGGAAAAGTACTGTTGTCCGCTGCTCCAAAAATGCACAAACGCAATAACGCAATGAGCGCTTTACCTTAATTCGTGAATAGCAGTGGATGAGTGTTCCAGGCGGAACGACCCGTTGACGTAACAAATTCCCAGCTTGTTTTCGCGGAAATGGCGTCATACTTTTTAGTACATAGTTTCGCGTAGTCGTCGTGAATGTTGGCGGAACAGGGAATTTTCGTACGGACGAAAGCATCTCGAATAGCCGCGGCGCACACTTACGCGCGATGACGGCTCTTACGGTTAGTGAAGATTCGTCAAAAGCGAGACCCTCCGCGATATTTCCGAGTCAACGACGTTCTCGGCTGCCCCTCATTTTGTTGTTCTCCGGCACAAAGAGCCGGTGTAGCGCGCGACTTTGTGAGGGGCAAATTTCCAAAAGAATCCGTGATCGACGACCCGCTCCAAGTTAATCTGCTTCCGTTCCATGACCCCTATACGTTACACTAGACCCGCTGGAACTTGCTGCTTTTTGCAGAGACTGATATACAGTATCTTTTCTTCTACTCTCGCTTCGGTTTTTTCGACGTTTTATGTAACTTGAAGAATTGTTTTTTTTTTATTATGGGGTTAAGTCGTTTGGTGAGATTTTTTGAGTGAATGTGGTGGAGTGAGATTTACAGGTCTTTGTGAGAGAAAGTACTTTTTTCGAGGATTTTACGTAATGTTCGTTGTCTCTTTTTACGGTGATATTTTAATACAAATTTCTACAGTGGATACTTTATAAGTTTTTTTGACTTTCTGGGACGAAAATAAAAAACTTTATTAACTATTGTGTTTAGTTACTGTGGTAAAATTGTTTCGTAGACTGCGTATGTAGATTTTGTACATCTTTACAAGGACGGACCTAGTATAATATTGTTCTCATTTTCAAAATGAAAATTTTCTGAAAACATGACGTAATATGTGTTAGCAAGATCTTTTAAGCAATGTTAAATCTTTATCTTAGAGTTTAATTTTTCATAGATGTTTTTTAATACGTTCTGTAATTTTAATTGACAGAACGTTCGTTTATCTGATTTAAGCATTTACGTAAACAAACATAAACTATTAAAGACAGAAGAATTCTGTTTAAGTAAAAACTGTTTTATTTAAAAAAATTAATTTAACATTACAGGAAATTTTGTTTGTGAAATTCTAAATTGTTGAGTTTTCAATATCTAGTATCTCCAGGTTTTTAAATAGGACAGCATACCTATTCCTGCTAGATTCACATTACTAAACGAGGTCGGATAGGTTAACAAATTTTGAAAGTTCTGTGTAGTTTTAGCATCAGATATATGTTTTAAACTCGTATGCGATTTTTAATCCTACACCAGAATGCAAGTGCTTTGAACTGTTACTCTATTAAAAACTTCACATATGTGGAAATTAGAAAAAATGTGTTTCGAAAGAGTGGAAGAATCTTATAGGCACTTAACATAACTTCTGTACATAAATTTGTTAGAAGTGGCGTATATAGAATAAATATACCAATTGGTGAAGCATAATTACGTCGTCAAATTTATCTTCTCAAACTCATTTAACAAGACCAGAAAGTACAAGTGTTCAGTTTCCATCAGTGTTCCAAATACTCAGCCATAAAAGTTCTCCTATATCAAAGTATTGGATGTTCCTCGAATTCCGCTGTTTGACATATCCTCGTCATAACATACTCTCTCAACACAGTCCACCAGTTTCAAAATCGCAATTACGCCAGCGTGCATTAATTTCCGCCAACAAGTGACGTTTGCACCATAAAATCCGTCGCGACGGAACGCTAGGAGCCGTTACCGAAACTCCATTACCACCGAGTTGACAAGATTAGCAAACACGAGAGGGAGAAAAAGGGATACTTATCCCGATTAAAAGTTCAATCTGAATTAAAAGGATTCCGAACCTGCC
Organism: Calliopsis andreniformis; assembly: GCF_051401765.1. Taxonomy (NCBI): domain Eukaryota; kingdom Metazoa; phylum Arthropoda; class Insecta; order Hymenoptera; family Andrenidae; genus Calliopsis; species Calliopsis andreniformis. Next base: position 7,560,436 of record NC_135073.1, on the reverse strand, counting down.
AAACTTGAAAGGTTGCCAGTGCTTCCGGTCTCTGGGTTAGCGAATCGAGATGTATACTTTAGAATCCGCGTATATTACAGGGTCGAACTATATAGCTTAGCGAGTTGGACGCAGTCGAAAGCGCGCGTTAGAAGACGCTGTAGAAGAGGGCAGGCAGGGGCGGAAAGAGAAGAGAAGAGGAGGCAAACCTTTCATCGCGTTGAATTTCAAATCGGCGTATCTCCCGGGAGGAATTGGCACCGATCCAGTCGCGATTCCACGCTTACCTGCCTGCGCTCCCTCTGTTTCCTGGATCCTCCTTTTCGTTTTTTCTTCTTCTCTTTCTGGCCCCCCTCGTCCCCGCTCCCTTTATCTTCCTCTTCCTATTTGTGCTCGTAATCATGTCTGTGTATCGGGGACGAGCAAAAGTGGGTCGTTGGGAGCCACAAGGCGCCGCGCCGAGAGCATGGAGGATAAAGGGCAGCGCGGAAGTGTCAGGTGCCTTGACTTGGTCACCCTGAAATCTTCGAGCACCGTTGAGATCGTGTCTTTGCATAAAGTGGATTCCTTGACACGCTCGTAACCACGAGAAGCGTTTTTCGACACGTCGATGCACGGTCGTCTTGATCGAAGGCATACAGGGTGTTCAAATGTTTGCGGAGTTATAGTGCATATTGAATTGAGTGAAATATGTATAGTTGGCATTCTTCAGGTGCTATTTTAATATTGATATTGTTTGTGGAAAGCGATTTTATGTTCCTGGAATATACCTATATAGTCACTTTAGGATTTTGGGGTAAGTGGGAAAAAGATTTTTACAATTATTTTATAGTTGTAGTTTGTACATTTTATGCGATGTATTCTGTCGTTATTTTTCAATTTTAGTAGAACTTCAATATTTGCGCTTCTATACAGGACGTGTTCATGTTCTTGGAATAATGATATTAAAAATGAGCGTTTTTTATGTGAACTGAAAGTTTTGATAAGATATTAGAAATCGAAGCTGGGTATTACGTCAAGCTGACTTAAACTTTACACAGTTAAGAAACGAATCATTTCTAGAAGTGAGTTCGGCTACTGAGCATTATGTTTTTTAAAGTAACTCGAATATTAAAAAATTCACATCATCCAAATAATTTTCTCAATTATCAATATTAAAAGTTCGTCATGCTTCAGTATCTTCTAGTTAAATTGTATTTGAATAATTTCAAGTTTCAAGCATTCCAAAAAACATGAAATATTTTCTGATCGAAAACCATTTCATTACAATATTTGAATTACCAGAACAACCTTGAGCACGATTCGCTATCAAATGAATAGAAAAAGTAATAAAAAACTGTTTCCCTAAGCAGAATCTTACGCTCACGAAAGCTATTGCACCGTTGCTTCCCCGCCACACATGCGGTCCCCCTATTGATTTTTACAACGTGTAGCCACGTCGTAAAATTCGGCAAGGAATGTAAAGTATCGTGACGTTCGCCCTTTGCGCTCGGCGCAGTACGACGTTCATACAGCACGCGTCATTGACGGTAGTAAGTTCACCGAATTTAAAACTCGGGACTGGATGCCAGTCCACGGAAAACAAATGGAAGGAGAATCGCGCTGACCCGTTATTTAAGTATATGGACTTCGTCACAGAGGAAACATTCGAAGTTATATCGCTGACCAATGACGTTCGTATTCCTTCCGTCGGTCTTCTGATTGAAGTCAATACTTTTCATGTAACAGCTAGTTTGCTGATTAATATAAACGTTATTTGGTACGGAGGATTCATCTACAAACACTTTTTAAGTGGCAGACATGCGCGATTGTAAGGCAAAATAAGTCACATGTTTTTGTTTTTGAGATATTGGCGTTTAGAATTTTCAATTTAAATAGGTACTGTCTTATGAACTTGTATCTTCTTGAACTCCTGTTTTTGACTGACAACATTCTTTTGATACCCTTTCTTTCTTGGTAAAAATATAAATTCTATAGTCTAGAACTCAATTAAAAACGTGATTCAAATTTGTTGAAACTATCACATAGGTTATTTTACCTTACAGCCACAGATACATCGCAAGTGTTAGTTCATAAAGTTAATATTCCTTCTTCTAATCTTCCCCCATTTTATTATTTCATAAATACAATTCTCATGAAAAGCCTCATTACCGTAATAGCCTCGAAATATCACAAAACGGTATAAACTCTTAGACTGACCTACTACATAATACACTTACACTACTACCTTCCTCCACAGCTACCTCCCATCCAATTTCTCATCCTACCAATCGCGATCCTCTTCACAAAAGCGAAACAAAGCCCGTCCCTTGAACATCATCCCGAATACCATGCAGATGAACCCAATAATAAGTATCGGAATACAATAAGCATCTCGTACTTTATTTATCATCGTCTCGGGTATTATTCGAAATGGTCGTTGACCGACATCCAGAAAATAAATCCTGAAGCGGCGGAATTATATATCCCAAGAGGCAAGGGTGAATGCTTGATCGGTGCATTCATCGCTCCGTACTATTAACCTCCTTTGGCCAGCCGTGTTCGTTCCATCAAAGGGGTCCTCGTCAGCTAGCGCACGGAATCCTCCGCTTTTATTGGACGGTTAAGCTCATAAAACATGTGGATCGCTTACAAAGGCGTGGTAACTAGTGGAGCTGGCGCGATAGCATTCGCGTGTACACGCGTCGACGGGGGTCTCCCCCGTGCGGCGGTTGTGCAACTGCCATTACCATTTTCGTTCCGAAACTTGCGACATCTCACGATTTATATATCGACACGGGAGCGAGAGGCGGTGGGCGCGGGCGCGCGCGCGTTCTGCCTGTACCTGTTTACGTCCCGTGTCGCAGGAATCGCGCTGTAAATCAAATTCCGGCGTCGCGCGGTCCCGAGCATTGTTCGGTACCAGTATTTAAAGTGCATCCAGCGGGAGCTGAGGCGGGCAGGTGCCGTTACCGAGGCGCGTTCGCACTTCTTCGAGCAGGTCGGTTATTCCGCACTTTAGATCCCACAATAAAGTCAGTTTACTGCGGCTCATTGAGACGGGTATCGCCCGGCCGATTGTTGATCTGTGTTCATCGGCGATCGTAAAACGGCCCTCGACGATCCCCATGGACCCAGCGGCTCCGAGCTCGCCTCGTTCCGCTATCGAGTTCACAATGGCTCGCCTAACACCGCGTGCCCCCTCGACGGGGCTCGTTGCGTCTTTGCCCCCAATAGTTCTCTCGACGTTTTCACGCGAAAGAACGTAATTGCTTCCTTCCTCGCGCCGCTTCAGAGGAAGCGCGCCTTGCGACCAGGCGACGATAATATTTCATAAACGACCCGCTGGGACTTGGAGGAGTTCCTTGACTCTGGGAGATCGAGCCGCGAGTTGTCAGCTCGAGGGCTTTTAGGATCTCTGCTGAAACGTGCGGTGGTGCAAGAAAAAGATTTAACTTTGGATATTGTTTTTCACGTGGAACGACAGTTTCGTTTTAGAATTTATTTGTGTTTTTGGTGTTAGAAAGGTGCTTCGTAGTAGGTACAATTTTCATACTGGGTGAGGTTGAAATACTTATTTGAATATTCAGGTATTCAAATCTTCAGATTTTTAATATTTAAGTTTGTCAGTGTTCATTGAAGAAGTTAAAAAAGTTCCATAATATAAAGTTCTTATAAATTAACTAACATTATGTCGTTGCGAGGCCATAAATTCCAATGACAACCACAGCTTGAACTGTCCACATATAAAATAAATAATTCCGATTTTCAGAGTATTACTCGAAGCTCATGCGATAGTCCCTAGAACCAATCATATCTGCATTATTTTCAAGTACCATCTTTTGACTCAGATCAGTAGTTACGAAGCATTTTAATCCAAGGCGATTAGGTTAAGGATAAAAAATAAGGGAATATTTGATAGATACAGTGGTTTTTTCCGAAATCAGTAAGATCAGAAAATAGTAAAGTCAGTTATGTATAGCTGGTCGAAGACACTCAAAATTTCCATAGCTTTGGAGTCATTCACAATTCTGTAGTTCTTTCTTTTAAGTCAAATTTTAAATTAAACCTTGTATATCCAAAAAATTCTCTCCTTTAGTGCTTGTTAAACTAATCATTACAATCCAATAAAATGTCCTAATAATTACCATTGAAGAAAAGAATCAATAAGCACGTCATTTCTGAAGCACTTCAATTCTCAGCACTTCATTCCATATCCACACATACATAATAGAAAGTTCACATTCTTTCACAAAATCACAACACAAATTCGTTGCCACAGATTAAGAAAGTATAAATCAATTTTATTAAGCCTCCAAAGAATACTCGAATGTTTCCACGAAGCGAGTTCGTTTCTCAAACAAAAGTGCGCTGTTGTAGACAACAGACAGTTTTGCACTAGGGAAATGGACAGGTAGGTTAAGAGGCTGAGGACCTTGAAGGGGCTTGGAGAAGGAAGGGGTCCAACCAGCGGCGTCAGCGCGTAGCGTTAGAAAGTTCATCTCGGTGTTTGCTCTAATGCCTCGGCGACTCGTCCGCGGTTATCCAAACGAACGGAAAGCCACTCACGAGAGCACCTGTGGAGCTCGGGCGTTGCTTTTGTTCTTTCAGCCTCTGTCTTTCTCCCGTCCTCTCTGGTGTGTCCCGGTGGCCCTCTGCTCCTCTACCTACCTGTTGTGTGTTACTTGCGCCTCGGCGGCCGATCATTCGGGACACGGGTCACTTTAAAGGGATTAGCACAATTTTCGACTTGGACTCCAGACGCCCGTGTGAAGCCCAGTCACTCGTGGCCAAGTGAAAATAACGTCGCGTCACGGTCTTCAAACGTGAGAAAATTACAGGGCTCCGACCGTGTCCCGAGAAAATCTCGGACGTGGCTCGCTCGAGTCGCCGAATGGATGACGTACTAATTTCCAGACCCTCGAATTTTTCGCTTGAAACGTTACGTTCGAAAACAGTATACGTGGAACCAGCCATCCGTCTTCTCGGGAAGCGGTATCGATGGTCTACGCTGTTTGCAGATGTAAGGAGATTGATATACGAAAGGATCGATGTAGATTGCTTTTTGTCGCCGTCTCCATTTGCATAACATCGTCGGTAAAGAGAGTGGGTGACAGTGGTGGATATTTAGTATCGGGAAAACGCTTTAAATTATATCCCGTGGAATTGTCGACTGTTTACACGAACCTTTCACCGCTGTATCAATTCAATTTATCGTCTAGTGGGATTAAACCGATCAATCGGTTACAGTTAAATGGCGTGTAACTCGTGGCAGTAACGACGAGATGAATTTTAATGTTTATTCGCAACACATGCTACTTACAGTGTTGTTAGTAGTTGAAACTGTTTAGAAAAGTTATAATTCCACAATTTTTTAATGAAAGTGAAATCAAGTGATTGTCAGTTGGTGTATTACTTTTAATTTCTATTTATTTTGTACTTTTGCTAACTGTATACTTAGTACAACATTTTAGAATATTATTTTCCATAAAAAGAAAATTATCGAATAGCCATTTTCTTATGGGGTTGTTGAAAAATGTTGTAGGTATCATTTTGTATTTTTTCAGAAAGCATTTAATTACTTTAACATTGTTTTCTGAAAAGAAATACATTTTCTTGAATTTATTTATTGTTTTTTAAATGTATATTTTTATTCTATGTATGTACATTTTATTATTAGTAGTATTTGTTCGCGGATACACATCTTAGCCCGCGTAGCAAACTGTATTTTGCAAGAACACAATCACGGAAGGTTCTCCATGATACAGAATGATTTAAAATAGGATTTAAAATAGGATGATAAGTTTGCATATAATAAAATTATACCTAGAAATGAATTTTTTCATGTGAATTTTAGCTGTATTTCGCTTGCATTATTCATGCAAATAACAATTGTCTTAAGCACGTTAAAACCATTAGGTATATCAAGCTCCACAGATTTAATTTAATTTCATCTGTAACTTTATTGTAAATTTTATTCATACAAATAATGAATTTACGTACATAGAAAAATTTCAAATAATTTACGCGGTAGATATAGATGAAAATAGGGAAATGATGTTCAAAACTCTAATTAAAATAGTAATTGTATCAATCAGTAAAAATTCTATGAATCATGTTACCGTATTACAAGCTCATAAGTGCATCCAATAATTAGACATTTTTCCACAAATTTTCATCTGAAAACCTCCACTTATCGTATCCATTTCCTCCAACGTAAACAGAATTTCCAAAACTCCCAAATGACAAGGAACTTAGTCGAAATAGCTCGAAGTAGGTCGAGATAAATGGCAGTCATTTCGCGTGTGCTAATTGAACGGACCGTATGTATCCCAGGATAAGCATTCCACGTAGATTCGTGGACGAAAAACGAATACTGGATCTCTCGGTGTGGCGATTTTTCGTTTGTACTCGAGGAACTTCTCGACGAAGACAAAGTTATAAATTTATCCCTCGGGAAAACAACTGGCAACAACTCCGCCACCCCTCTAGCTGCGCCCTCATCCCTCATCCTCCGCGGCTCGGCCCGGTTGCCACGGGCCCGAGAGTTCGTAAATGCATCCATGCACACGTATTTTATGGCTAGCTTTCTCAGCTTTCCGTCTCCCTTCCCCTCCCGACTCCCTCTTTCTCGCTCGTTTCGTCGACTTCCTCCCCGTGGCTTCCTTTTTCCGCGAAAACCACCCCGTCCCAGCGACGCGACGTTATCAGCAACAGCGGAGGCAGAGTCGTGCAGACCGCGTCTGGGATATTTTCGCAGGATGGATTCTTTTCGAAAATACTTAAAACTTCGACGATTTGTCGTCGGAGTGTTCGAGTCGAAGTCGATAAAGTGCTAGAATCCATCGCGACGCGTTACAGACTCGAGGGAAACTGACACGAGGAGGGACGAGGTGACCAATCGATACGGGGACGTTTCGAGATGAAGAATAAGATAGAGAAATGGAGGATGCGAGGAGGTGAAAAAGCGAAGCAGTTGGATCATTCGTGGAACGAGTGAAGGAAGAAGTGAGGAAGAAAACGCGTCGGCTCAAGGGTTGGGAGAGGGCGGGTGAAAGTCATGGAGGAACTTAATCACATAAAATCCTTAAAGCTCGCCCTGGTGCGACGCGATGCACTTTGATCGCAGAATTTATGTTCGGGGTGCAATGTACCGCCATTATATTCTGTGCTCGTCGGTGCGTGCCGTGGAAAAATTCATCGTGGAGACGCGGAGGCGGATTCGGTTTCCCCCATTGATCGGCGCGGTAGGTTGGGACACGAGGAGAGAGTTGTTTCCTCTCTCCGCTCGTCATAAGAAAATATTATTCTTCCAAGAAAAAGTCCGCCGCTCCACCGAGAGATTCTGAGCTCCCGCGGCCGATGCTAGACAGCTCCTTCGGGAGATTTTCTGCAGAGGAAAGAATCACTGAACTCCTCCTAAAGTGGTCCGGCAGTAATTGGACCGCTGATATCGTTCACGTCGATCACTGTGGCGGTTGCTCTGCTTTCGTCTAAGAGTTGACGCTGGGTGGTGGAGCATCGATATTCTTCATTGGTGAAGGAGCTATATGAGGCTTTAGCCTAGGGTGTGGTGCTTAAAGAAAGGATGGTGTTGTGGTTATTGGACGATACATTATCAGGATAGATGTAGTAACTGTTATGAAGGTTATCATATATTTATCATGAGATAAGGATGATATTTCTAAAGGTGAACTTAACAATTATTTTGAGCTTTTTAACATTATGGCTTTCGATCTTTCTTAGGCTGAGTGCATTAGAGCTAATTGAAACAAATGGAAAATGCATATATCTACTTATAAATTAAGAATTGGGAGTAGTTAGTAGGTAAATGTCCATCTACCGTAAAATAAATACACAAAATTATTACATGATCAAAAATTCTAAAACTTGTTATTTTTTACTTCAATGTGGGTGTAAATAAAGTAAAACTGCATTATTTGGAATATAGGTTGCGTGACAAGCACACGCAGTAACGAAATCGTGCGTCAAAATATCGCTCGTGTGCATCGGGCCTAATTCCACGCTTCAACTACTTGAATTTTCTGATACAATCATTTTCAATTATATGGGATTACGATTTTAATCTATGAACTAGAGAGAGGCTCAAGTAGTTTTTCTGGAATTAGAAATATGTTATTAACTTATAATTAAATGCCTTAATTAATGATGAAATTATACCGAAATCTTAACAGGTAATAGAAAGAAAGTAGAGATAATGGTTGAAAATTTTATTGCCATTAAAAACTTTAAAACTAGATTTCATTATTTTATAAAATATTCCAAAACAAAATTTATTTTTACGCACATAGTAAATAATTTGTTGAAAATAAAACAAAAGGTAAATACTACACAAGTTACATATGTTAGCCAAGTATACTTTATATTTTCTAGATAATTTTGCATAGGTTATTGCATTAAAAATTAAATACATATCTCTTAAGAAAGTAATAACTTAATTACATCAATTACAAAGAATTCAATATTTTTACATTATAAAATTAGTATTCTTTGTGTCAATATAAAATAGCCATACCATACAGTATTAACATCACCCTTTCCTAAGCAGTACTCTGCTCATTTCGCCAAAGTTTGCTACGATGAAGTAACTCCCTTGATCACCCCATTCTCCACCATAATGGTCCTCCAAGCCATTTCGAGAGAAAACTCTCCCCGAGACCGTCAGAAACTCCTTGCATCTAAGGGGAAGGGAGTGAAAACGCGAACCACCAAGCCGAGGCGTGTTCGCGAATCAGATCAGCTTCTCCTGAGGACCGTTCGGCCGATAACACATAGATACGGATAAGATTCGGCGAAAGGAGCGCCGTGACTTTTTATGGCTGGTTGCTAAAGTCAGCAGAGACAATGAAAACATCTCGGTAAATCAGGAGAGAAGACCCGTAAGGAGATTAGTAGAGCTTACCAGGCATTACGACGGGACGAGGCGGAAGAAGGCAGGCCACAGTCATCTTAACTTGGAAGCCGACTGACCTCGCTTCATCTTTTTCCTTCTTCGCCCCTTCGTCCTCGTTGCAGCCGCCGCTTCCTCTTTCGCTTTCTTTCCTCCTCCTCCTCGTGTCTCTTTACCCAGTACTCTCGCCTTGGTACTTCTACCTCTGTCCCCTTCGCGCGCCACCCCCTTGCCCCTCTCACGCCGTTCTCTCTCATCTCACTGTTTCTCTTGGGTGCTGCTCGCGCGGAGTTAACCACCCGTGAAGCGGCACAATATATCTCGGAGATAATTCGCTTGTTAGGGTCGTACGCCTTTACATTAATCCATCTACTCCCAGTCTTTCTTGTAACCGCCTCTTTTGCGCGTGAGTACGACGACAGAGGGTCCTTTGCGACGTCGCGCTCACCGACGAAAAATTGCAGTCTCAATTTAGCCGCGGTTACATCTATTCCCGCTCCTTTGCCTTCCGACGACTTCTTTTCCTGATTTTATGAACATGCTCTGTGATGCAATAATGACACACGGTTTTAGTACAACGCTCTACTTGCGTTGAGTTTATGAGATGGCTGCAAGTGGAGTGCTTTTGCTTTGGAGGACTGATAATTTAATCCTGATCAGGTATTTCCAAATTTTGTAGTAAATAAAGTTATAGATGGTTAGCTTAACAGATTTTCTTTGAAGTATCACTTTTTAAGGAGCGCAGCCGCCAGTGCTATCTTGGGGATTATTTTGATAGATATTTGATTGCTAGATGTCTTGCTTTTGGAGTGATAAATTATGCTGACAAGAACAGAGGCTTTTGAAACAAGTGGGAGATATGAAGTGTATGATAAACTTTGCTAAAATTGATTTATTTGAATCTGGAACCTCGATGCTTATTTCGATAGTACTTGTACTAGTCATGTCTCCTGGAAAACATTAGAAGCAATGCTGGGACATGTATAATACACGAAAATAGCGCTATTGTGGAGTCGTTGAACTGGAATGAAAGAGGTCGTTGGATAACTCTTCGATTTTGGAAATGATTTATAGATAATAATCATAGAATGAAGAACTGACAGTGACTATACATTCAATTACTTGATTAACCCCGGGGAGTCCAATCTATTGTAAAGATTAAAAGAAATTTAAAAAACGTAAGTGCTATAACTGATTTGCTATATCATAGACCCTTCACTACATATGTGATTATTTTCTGACAAAAAAAGAAATGATTGTAGGCCTAAGATATTTTCCAGCAAAAAGGTTTCATAAAAGTTAGTGAATGTTTGTTTCCCCAACTTAAGCTTTCTAGAGCTACTTTTTATTTGGTTTCTCCATTACATCCATCATACACATTAAAATAAATACTCCCTCTGCTTATTACTGTGTTAGGCAACAACTTCGTAAACACATTAAATAGCAAGACTCATATTTTGTCCAGTATCGTTTCTTGGCACGCTCGAGTGCTGCCGCCACTTAACAGCATTTTTCTACCAAACGTAGTTCCTTAATATCTTAGAAAAATAATAGTGTACTGTACAAAAGGTTTAGGAAATTTTGGAAGAGCTAGTTTGTATTGATGACAAGAAAGGTATTGAAAAATGCTCGCCAGATCACCGAAATTGAATTACTTGGTCACAATGGCCCTGAATGAGGTGACCATCAAAGAACCACTGACATACATAGAAAGCAAGGTACATCTGAATTATTATTAAATGTAGTACATACAACGTGGTGACCCATTGGTAGGAGGATATTTTTATAACCCGCTCATTAGCTTACTTCCCTTTTGTTAGTATCATCGAATTGAAAGACGGGAACGTTGCGTTTGTCGAGCATGTTCGGTGTTCGACTGTTACGGGTATACCTACGTCATCGAGGCGAAGATATGCTCCAAGGCCCGTAGGTAACTCCGAACGGTGTGCAAGGCACTTGTCGTGATGTCGATGCTTGCGATACCACCGACCGCCTGTCACTCGGCCTCGATTGATCGGTTCTCGCTTCGCGTCCCGATCTCTCTTCCTTCTCCCTTTCCATTCTCCTCGCGCGCGTCTCTCGCTCTCACCGTGGTCTATCTTTCGTAAGAAGGCATTCTCACCGCCTTCGTCGTGCTTGTACCCTTTATCGTCGTTTCGCTTACACACGTACGCGTCCCGCACCCGACGCGTCCGTGTTGATTCACTAATTTGATATACGAAAGGCTGCCTAACTCGGGGACGATCAATTTCGGTTGAACAATATAATTATACCTTTCAGCGTACACTGTAACGCTCGGTGTATGTAAGTGTAACGGTTCCACGGCGCGTCAAGTGTCGTAATGATTTAATTATAACGTCCTAAAGCGTGACTGTGAGCTGGCTCGGTTAGATCGTTGGAAGACGTATCGATGGAAATCGAGCGAACTGATGGGGAACTTGTCGCCTTGTCTTGGGCACAGGCTAGGTGTTAGGGATTACGGACAAAATGTCTCGTGTCTGGTGAATAAATGAAAGTTACGAGTGGGAGTAAAAATTTTTAGTGAAGTGTTCGTAACGATAGATGAAAGTGGTATTAAAAGTTTAATGGTTCAATAATTTGATAGATCTATGATTACGTAGAAATCCCCCTAATTATTTACCTTGTTTCGTCAGTACCATTTTAAATTTACAATTTTTAAATCTAATATTCAAATTTTCAAATTTTTAAATATTCTGTATTTTAATTCTGTACTTTAATTAACATTTAACATGATCTGCCTTATACGTATGTGTACTGCATTCATACAACAGTAGACCATGCAGCGTAATAACCACACTATAGCTATTAGCTACTATGTCATCGTAAAGTCCATTGATAAGTGTTCCAACGCTTCTCATGCACCTACGTATACATACGTATATCTTTGCTATCATTCACAAAAGTCTATTCTTCAGGTGACTGACACAAGCTCAGCTTAGGTTCTCCATAAACCAGTTTAATTGTTGTTTAAAGCGACACTGAATTTGGAATGAACTTATATTGATGTCGCACTGTCGATAAGCGCGGCGTTTTGTCGTTTGACCGTGAGAACGACGATCAGGATCATTTACAGGTGTACCTGTGCAAGTTGGCTTCGATCTGCGGTTCGCGTCTGGCGGCAATGGGTAAAAGCGTAGGTGCGACAACGCGTCCAGATTATCGGGTGCTATGGTACTCTGGCAGCGTGACAGAACCGTAAACTTGCGCCGAAGAGAGACAGTTTATGGCGAAGCCCAGGGGCGAACAGCGAAAGGCGAGATAATCCCCATGATCATGCTCCGCGTCACGATGTCGATACATTAAGACGCTCTTAAATCTACCTAACACCTTGTAAATCTTGTTGTAGTAACGTTCGATGATTGCTATAGAAACTAGGAGTTAATTAGCTTGTAAAATATCGGACCATATTCATTTGTGGGTATTAAAACAAACTTGTGACCTCGTCTTTATTTGGACCCTTCTGTTATTGCTTGTAATGGAGTCAATTAATGAGGGATCTTCTTGGGGTGTTAACTGATGGTGTTTCTGAAAGCTTATTGGAGTGATTAAATATATTGGGTATTTGGTTTTGTAATTGATTGTTATCCGTGATGAAGAATGAAAGATACTGCAATAATTAGAACTCACTTTGCTTGGTTCCTGAAACGAGTAGATTCGAAACAAATAATATACTTCTGTAACAGTACTACATTTCGTTACCCTAACTGAATTCCATTAGATTTCATATGGAATTACCAACGATTGAAATGTACTAGAGGCGTATGTATATCTCGTTCGAAAAAATAGGAAATAATCTGATATTTCATATAGTAAGGCACAACTATTTCAAAAATGACCTTTGCCACTGTATATTATCATTAATAAATATTACATTGCGAAAAACTAATCATTTCAGAATATCCATACATACATCCCATATTAGAATTTAAAAAGGTACTAAAAATAAACTATACAATGTAGGAATCATTGAGGATTTTGTGAATCTTCTGACACAATATTATTTCCACAGTATCCGTCATTTGCTACTTAAATCTCGATCGTTGATTCTGAAATACTCTTTCTTAATATCCAATTTTCACACATAGATGAAATACTTTAAAAACGACAAACAGGGTGCCAGGCTACTTCACCCATCAAAGACTCGTTACAAAACAGTTCGCAAATATTCCTTTTGCTGCAAACGAGGCGAGACGTAACAACTGCATTAACTAGTCAAGTAATACGCTGGAGCAAGCACTTGAAGCTCGATCGAACGTAATCGCGCAGTTGACGAAGGGTTGATTATCCTTAAGAACCGTTGCATAATGACGCTGTGATGGTGAAGGCGCCAAATGATAAAATCACCTCGTCAAGACGCTCGGCGATCGTGGTCCTGGGTGAAATACTTAGGAAAGCGGTCGGTCCCGCGAGGAATACGTATCGACGTAGGCCAATCAGGCCAGTCAGAACAGCCTGCCACCGGCCTTGCCGAGACAGCTCCTATAATCAGATTGAAGTCGCTCGATGGCTAATGAGCAACGTCTTCGCATTCCGTTCTCACCTTTCCACGCCCTTTACGCGTGCCATTACACGTACACAAGCGTTTCGAAAGCTTTCGAGGCGGACCCCAGCCCTTTGAGTCGCCTTCCTTTTTATTAAAAGCAGGCCGACACGTCAGCCGACTCGTGTCTTCAACTTCGCGATATGACTGCACGCGTGTACGAACAAAATGGGCCGCGAATATCAAGGACCTGAGGGATTTGTACGCGCTCTTCCACGGGATGAGCGATTGAGATGGAAAGAGGAACGAGTTGTCTCGGCTCTTTATCTTCGCGAGAGTCGACGATCGGGTGGTAGCCAAATTGCACCGCTTACGACCTTTGATAACAAACTGAGGGTTTATTTTCAGCTTACAATATTCCAATATTCGAGGTTACTGCATGGATGAGTAAATAAACACTATTGGTGACAGTGATCGATTAAGAATGGGGGTTTTAACTGAAGCGTTAATGTCGTGTAAATTGAGTTAAACTCTTTGAATGGTCCAGTACGCATTAAAATGTGTTTACATGTATCAGTGTGAAACGGCTAGCTTTAATGCTGATCAATCATGCTTAACTGTATTAAATTATCTTTGATGCGCAAGCTGTAGTAATCGGTATGTAGTATGTAATTTAGTTTCATGTTGGTTGAACTTTTGAAGACTTCGTGTACAAGCTACTATTAATTAGCATGTGAATTATTGTATACTTATGTGTGTACTTTTCATAGTAAATATTTGTGGGAGGAGAAAGAACATTATGGTTCTTATTTTATTATAGATAACTTCAAGCTTTTGCTTAGTTTAGTGTAAAGTTGTCAATAAGATCAGGAACACTTTGAAGTGAAAGAAAAAGGGAAACAGAAGCATGTTGAAAGGATATAGGTGTATTAAATATTGCTAAAATGGAAAATTTACATATTATGAAAATAATGTACACGATAAATCAGATTAGCCTTTCTAAGCTTGAAAAAATATTAGTGCATCATTGACCAATTGCAATTTATTTAACGTTCCTCTACTTGGCACATACAAATATGTAAATCTACCTTATTTCTAAGTAGAATCTATATTAAGTTTCATTTTTACGAATTCAATCTTAATTAAATTTAACACAAAACTGGCAAGAAATAAGAAATATATTATAACACTCAAACCAACCTGTCATCAACGTGTTGAGATCTCAATCCTAAACCAAGACGGAAATAACAAGCATTTCGTGCATACCAGCACGATGCCAGAACTAACAATAAGTAGAACGTGTACTCTTACTTTCAACTCCCAATCTTCGCCAACACGATAACAAAGAATCTCTTTCGCCTCTGGCTTCCAATTAGGGTGCCCCGATCACGCGGACGACGTGGAAATCCAAGTATAACCAACGCAATTAGATTCGAGTGCGCGACAGGTGAAAAGCGTTCGCGACCGTTTCCTCTCGCGCAGACGAAATGGTCATCCAGTTCACCCGGGAGCGGAGACGATGTTATTTGCATCGTTCGTCGCTGGCGATGCCTGTAACCGGGCTTTAAACGAATCTCAAATGAAACGGTCTAACGATATTAAGCCTGTCTGTCAACGGCCTGTCGAGATACGATCGCGGCCGAGGATCGTAAACGGCCGTGGCGCACCTTTGTAACTTGGCCAACATCGAACGAGAACCTCGTCGATTTGTTTTACGAGCCGTTTTGCCATATTTCGCGCCCTCATCGTTCTCTCGTCATCTCGTAATCGCCGTCATCATCATTATCCGTGTGATCTCCGCGTTCCCGTCGGGCCTCGCCTTCCTCGCGACGACGAAGAAATTGCGACCTCTTCGAGGGCTGGCCCGTGATCACAGACAGCATCTTCGGTTGGAATCTCTTTCAAGGCGCCATCGTCGCGATTTGTATGCACGGTGCAACGCAGAAAATCGTGATT
Organism: Calliopsis andreniformis; assembly: GCF_051401765.1. Classification (NCBI taxonomy): domain Eukaryota; kingdom Metazoa; phylum Arthropoda; class Insecta; order Hymenoptera; family Andrenidae; genus Calliopsis; species Calliopsis andreniformis. The sequence continues at coordinate 7,545,110 of NC_135073.1, read as the reverse complement.
TGCAAGTGCATCCGCGCCGTGGAAAATAAATGATGGGTTTTTCCGTGACGTTTAGGGAACGCTTGAGGGATGGGGTTCTTGAGTTTTTAGGTCTCGCTGGGATCGTGTACACTGGTAACCAGCAGATTCGACTTTTCTTTACTTTGGCATGGGGAAAAACGGGTATCCTTAATCCTTCGTGGTCTTTTTTTGTCAGAAAGGATTATGGAAATTTAAGTATCTTGCGTTGGAAAGATAAGAAATTCGTGTAGGTTAAGGAACTATCCAATATAATAATAATAATAAGTTGCTTCAGATACTAAATATATATATTTTTATTTTTATTTAGAAACACCAACTTTTCTTTAATAATATTACTGTTCACTGTTAATTTTTATGGGGTAGTACCTACCAGAACGTAGATATATCTAAATATTTTAATAAAATAAAAACATTACAATATTCAGATTTTATCATCAAAATTTTTTCATTCAAATAATAGTTTCATATATAGATATGAGTTGTATCATAGTTACGTGCTTAAATACAATAACCAACAATTGAGATAAATTAAAATTCCTGATATGAAAAACTAAAACTTTGTCAATTGGAAAATTTAAGAATTTGAAAATTACAAAATTTTAAGATACTTTATCTAATATCTGACAAGAATACCTTTGTACATTATATCCAGGAATTCCTGGTACTCCCTTAATATAGCGTATGTTAATGAACAATTACACTCGACTCTCCTTTGCTAACACAGAACACATTTTTCTGTTCCCTTCCACAAATATTGCACAAGTGCACAGTAGCATAAATTTGCGAACACCCTGTGTGTAAGGTGGAATGGGAGTGCTCGATTGGGTTTCCTTAAGGGACAGCGGAGAAACGCGCCGAGCATTTCCGATCTCCTAAGACCAGAAGTACAACCAGAAGCATCTGCTTTACAATCGCGAAGGTAGACGTGGCGTGCGCTGCAGTGGCGCCCGATAACATCTGTAAGACGGAAACCGGTACCCCAGGCACAAGCTCCTGCAATTTCTCCCGCGAGATGTGGTCAAAGAATGTGGTTAACGTATCGTATCGAAATAGCGGTCTTTAAGGCGTCTTCCAAAAAATTATATTACTATGCGCCAGGTTTTCGGTTGTAAAAGTAATAGTATCCTTAACATGGACGCGTGTACAGTACAGAGTCTTTCATGTGGAATGGCAATTACGAGCGGTGGGTGTCCTTTAAGTTGTCCTGCGCAGAGATGAGGAATGAAGATTTTGTAATTTATATAGTAGAATGTCTTGAAAGTGGCGATATAAGCGAGGAAGTTGAAAAATGAAGTTGTTAGAAAGCATGCATGAGATTTTGCAGATGAGGAAGGTGAAATACATTTGCTGATAGAAAATGCTACGATGCAAATGAAAAATTGAAATGACTGTACTTAAAATTAAGCGCTGTTCAAGTGCAACTTTTTAATAACCTTTCTTAAATATTGAATAACCTTTCTTAATATTGAAAGCTACATGGACTACTGCACATAAAAACGTATGGTTCTATTTAAAGAAGAATGTAATTTTATTTTACTTTTCTATTTCGATGCAAAAATTGTATAAAAACAATTTCTCAATTTGAATGTTTTTAAGCATGGGAATCTTTACTGTGCTTTGCAATTAGTTCATGAATCAGTATCAACAGTGAACATCTTTCAAGGCATCAATAAAGAACACCAGAGCGTCGAAGCATTACAAAATTTAATCTTGCTCAACGATCTAATAAATAGATATTTAGAAAATAATCAATTTATAGTTTATAGTTATAGATTATAGAAAGTAATTCTTCAAAGGCATCATTTCTTTTTTTTCACAATTCATTGTAATTAGGATACATTTATTGAAATTTACTTTTCTTCTAACTTATATCCATTATCTGTATACCAACCCTTTGCTCATAATAAATTGGATCATCATAGTCCTCATCTGGTGAAGAGCATTAGATTAGATACACTTTTTGCTTTTTAAACATTTACATCTGTAAACATACCTACATTGAAAACTGTATAAGTAAAATTAGGCCCAATCGTAGAGTCGCGAACATGACTCAAGATGAAACACTAGAAGAGCAAGTCAGTGGTAATAATAATAATGCATGTTTATTGCCACTTGTCAGTAGTATTTATAATGGGAAGAGTATCTTTATAACCGCTTCGCGTAATGGAATTAGGTGCGCGTTGATTTTCAACTCTTTCACGTCCCGTCCCTTTTGTACGCGGAATCGTTCCTTGCTTTCGCCAGCTCCTACGTGTTCTCAAGTAATAACTACAACGACGACACCTCCTTATTACTACGCCACGGTAATAGCTTTAGAGTCCCCTTTTGCTGCTCTCCTCTCGGTCATTTTAATAAGTTTGACATAATCACACGCGCTACTGATTACGCAGCTTAGCAACCGAACTTTGCAAATCTTAGTTATTCTTGTGTTGTAAAAGGTGTTTTGGCTTTTCCTTTTTTCTTTTTTTTTATATACTTTAAGTATTCAAAAATTTGTTCAATCACTTCTAATAACTTTATTTCTTTAGAAATAAATAAAATACTTTAGGAATATTGCTAATTATTGTCAACTACATATTTAAGATTGAAGAAGAATAAATATAAAATATTTGGAGGTTTTGTACAATAATTTACTATCAAATAAAATTAAAATAGTAACTTATACATTTTTCACATCATTTTCTTTTCAAGTAGAAGTAACTCAAATATTTATAAAAATATATAATTCACATTAAATTCGTAGATTAAAAATTTTGCAATGACTACATAGTGAGCAAAATTAAATGTCAGAAATTCTTATCAACCACTTCTTTAGTATCGACTTCTTATTTTTGTGTTTCCTTAAATGTTATTCGATTAATTGATATAATTGTTGTTTTCAAAATAGCAAGTCTTCCATCCAATAGACTCTCTTGTATGCTACTGTTCAACGTTGTTTGCTATGCAATATTTTCAACAGGAGAGTATACTCTGTTACATTGAAGTGTATCTCGTTTGCGTGTACAGTAACCCGTTACAGTTACGTGTAAATGTGTTTATGCAAACAGTATAGTATAAAGTTACCTCCACTTCCCTGCAATAACTTATAACAGTTATGAATACTTATTGCATTTGACAACAGTGAAATGGAAGCAAAAGCAAGAATAAAGAGAAATAATGGAATAAAATTTCAACCTTTCATCTCGTAATATTTTAATTGCCTACGCGGATATAAAATGATTTATTTTCATATTTGTAAACGAAAAACTCGGAATTTAAGCGTACAGAATTACATAAAGTGATGTAACATTGAAAGAGACAAGAAATAAGTCAAAAGGGAATGATCTATATCATATCAAAAATTTAATTTCATTCAGTGGTACTGAATTCAATTATTTTCTCCCAACGATTAATCCTAAAGTGTAGTTGAATACAGGCAAAATTTATAAATAAATCTTAATTTGCCATCTCCATCGCTCCATCGCATCGTACGCAAACTTATCGATCCGAGTTATAATTAACTAGCGTCGCTCAATTACAATTTCTCACCTGTTGCTTTCGTCGCGGGTACCTTCCCAGGGAGTTAACCGCGACAACAAGCGAATCCTTCACAGCTTCATTTATTTCTCTGTCATTGTTACCGTCCATCAGCGACTATAATATCCACAATAATCTCCCCGTTAACAGCGGTGGTACATTAAAAAATACCGATCGCTCGGACGCGTGGGCGTGCTCGACCAGGCTCCTCGTGAGCTCGCGGATCGGATCAATGTTTGCGAGGACATCGAACGATTTGTAACAATTACGAGCTGATCCCTGAGAGCAGATAGTAGCCTGTGGTATGGCAATAACCCTATGTCATGCTGAGCCTCGGACACGAGCTTGTAGAGCAGCATGTTATAGGAGAGCAAGGCATCGGAAACGTTTGGTGTCCGATAATCGTGTTAGCGTGTAACGGTGCCACCCCATTCTCGTCCCTTCTATCGTTATCTCCTCCGTTAAAGCAGCGTGCACTTTGATCAGTTTACATATGCTGATCATCCTAACGCTTTCCGCCAAACGATATTTTCTAATCAGCTAAACCGCAGAATTTCGCTGAAACGCGGCAGACAACGGCCGATGAAGTGCTCAGAGATAATATTTTTATCCAGGCGTATAAGTAACTTTAATACTAAACCCTACTTATCTCGTTGGTATTACTGGGGCAGGAGAGTCTGATTCTAAGCAATGGGGGGATTACGGATCTGTGTTAGGCGGAGTTTTGGGTACATGAGATTATAATAATAAAACGATTTTATTACAACTGTATAATGGTGTATGAAACAAAAATGGAAAGATACGTGCGAAGACAGTGGTGCAAGGTGAGAGTCTGAGCTGATAAAAAACTGAAGTCATCGTTTGTATTGAAGATAATCCTAAGTAAGCTTCGGAATAATGTTTATTAGTATTATAAAGTAGGTTTCAAGAAGAAAGAAAGGGACAAACAGAAATGTAGAAGTAAAGTTGAAAGTGGATTCTGTTGAAGTGGATAGAATCTTTGTTGAAGTAGAATATCCTTTTAGTAGCACAGACTATTGAGTTACTGTGTTACGTGTAAAGAATCATGTTTTCTTACATTTTTATTTAAGTGCTATACTAGTCCTAATTTTGGACTAATATTGTTAGGTAATAATTTTGTTATGCAATTTTGATTCATTTTTTATATTCTCAATTTCGGTTTCTAAAAATATAACTAATTATGAAATTTATTGATTTCTTGATATTCTAGATAAGATTATATTATTATCTTTACTATAACATATGTCGTGTGATAAAATGCCATTTAGTAATTTGATATAAATAAAACTCTATTTTTAAGGCTGCTAAAATCGTCAGGCATTTAATTTGTTAATAGAGTTACTCTTCGACGTATTTGTCAAACATCTTACTTTCTTATTTCGGATATCTTACTAAATACTAAATATTTTTATACATTTTTATTTCTCTACTAATTATGAAACTTAATTTGTATGTCTATTTTATATCTGAACGTCTTACGAAATACTTTGAATGTCTTAAAAACATACGACAACGTACGTCTTAAAAACATACGCTTTTGGACATCTTAAAGACGTCTATTTTTTGTCTGAACGTCTTGTAGACATAATTTGGATGTCTTTAAGATGTCTTGAAGACATACTGAACTTCCGATTAATTTCGAACATTTCAAAGACGCCTTTTGGACATTTTTAGAACTTCACTGGATATCTTTAAGACATTTTTAAGACATTTCTGTGCTGTACAAGATTACACATACCTACACGAAAGATTTCCAGAAAACTTCTTGGGATCGTTTCACTCACAACGATCTTTGTTACTATTTAAAGCGCGGTCGTAAAACTCCTTTCTTCTGGCCGCGGTAATATAGTGTCTCCTGGCCCGTTATCCTTGCAAACAAATGCCGGTAGAAAAAGGGGGAACCGTAAGGAATATTCATCGCCCGTCTCCCAAGCTCGTTGTCGCTGGAAAATCGAATATCGCTCGTTAACGGTGGAAAGAAAAGAGCAAGGAAGCCGACGAGTCGACGCGGCAAGAAGAAAATAATGGTCGAAAGGGGGAGGAATAACCGTGGCGAATAAGAAAAAGGAAACGATCGCGAAATTGTTTCGCGTATTTCACCGTCGGGCTTTCTGTCGATCGGAATGTACGATAGGCAGCCAAACTGGTCGCACGCTTCGGCGACAGGCGGGTTCGTGCGGCGTCTGTCGCAATCCTTTCGATCGTTTACCTTTAATTCCTTTCGAGGAAAACACGAGAGAGAGAGAGAAACGACGAGTAGAGGGGAAGAGAGACAGAGTGAAGGATTCTTTTCGCGTGTGGGCTTGCACGCGTTCGACGACGATGCTCGCCGGTTTTTCATCGCGACGACAACTTTATCGGTAACAGCCGTAGCATATTTCCAGTTGATACCCGGCATGCGATAATAACAGGATATTACGATTCCAGATAGTTATCCATGAAACTCGGTTCGCCCTGCCCCCCTTTTATTCCTCGCGTCGTCTTCGAACGCTCTTCACTCGCTTTCTCCCGTCCCTTTTGGGCAGCCCGGTGTCTGTGCCCCTTTGGATCGCGTCGGCGCTGATTGTCAGAGAGCCTCTCGCGAACATAATGGACTGAAACACGAAACGTATGCAAACCTGAAATAATACGACACTCGGACCCCTTTGCTCAGAGATCCTCCCCCGCCGCTCTTTTCCCATATTCTCTTCTTTTCGTCGGTTCCTCTTTTCCTTCTTGTATATCAGCTCCTTCTGGTACCCTGCCCACCCTCACCCTCGTCATATTCAGCCGCGGACCCACCTCCTGTCCGAGATCTCGTAGAACTTGAAACTTAAGACAATGTAATGAGCTGGTCATTTACCGAAAAGGTTCTGAGGATTCTCTGGGTTCAGCCGAGGTCAATTTACTTTCATTCGGTGACTTTGTTTTGGGAGGAAATGATAAGGAGTGGGTGAAAGTGGTTTGCGGAATGTTTAGTGGTTCATGTTAATTAATGGCTTCTGCGTTAATTGGATGAGAGTGATGGGACTGTGAACAGACAAAAGTAGTGTAGAACAGTAACTAATATTGAAACATGTCTGTTGCGTGACGTAATTTATCACTCAGGTGAATTTTCCTCAACACAATTTAAATTTCAATGCTAGCATATACAAAATTATATAAGTATAGACAATCTTGAAGAAATATTGTGAAAATTTGATTACACTATGTCTTTCCTATAAACTTACAACTCAAACCAAGGTACTCATCTTTTACGAAATAGATTACATGAAACAAGGGAATCAAAAGCGCCGTACTTCATAATTTCTCCATCAAAATAAAGGAACATCAACCAAACAAGATAAAATGGAAAGGAAGAGTGATTAAACGCAGACGGCCGAACTTCGAAGCATCCCACACATTTAAAAAAAAAGAAATCAATCGCAGCCTCCCCTCGCTAAAGAACATCAAAAGCATGCGATCGCAATGATTTGAAAGAATCACTTCCCATAAACGTCCACGGAAGATTACATTTCTGATGCGTTTCCTCGTAATTAATATACTTCCCTGACAGTGAGAAGAAGGCCCGTGAGCATCCTCCGCATAACAAGCATAGAGAGGAAGACGTTGGCGGCGTCTAGTTCGTCGACAAAGCTGACGTCCGTTCACGAGCTGTGAAATTGAATTCGGATCCCTTGGAAGACTCCCATGGCTGCCAGCCGACGGAACATGGGTTGGCTTGGGGGTACACACGCGTGCACGTACACGTGGCACTTGGTTTTATCGTATGAGTCGCGTGTTTCATGGGGGTTGCTCGTTCAGAGGGGTGACAGGCCAGACCCCACAGCCGCGTCCCGACAGCCTGTTCTTACGCCACTTCTGAAGTTGTAAATTAAGCTTCATCTACGTATTTTCGTGGACTCGTCATCGCGAGACCTTTGGTGCCTGCTGTTTCTTCTTTTTCTACTTGTTGCGGCATAGGCGTAGGGACTTCTGATGTATCAGCTTCTTCAGGCAGAAATATGTAATAGAATTTATATTGTTAAGAATATTAAAATTAGAAGATTTCAAAGAAGTTGAGTTGATATGCTTTTTTGAAATATTTGTTAGAAAATCTGAATTTTATAATATCAAATTTTTAATGACACTTTTCGTATTTTTGAAGCAGTTTGTATAGGATTAATTACACTAATTTATTTTCTTGTTTTTCTTGCTTTTTGGAGATGTTTCTATAATTTATTTAAATATAACAAAAAGTAGAAATAATTAGGTACTAATTGTTGAGAGATTTGGTATAAGTATGAGTTACTTTTGAAGAAATAATAGACAACTTGAATAAACTGTACATAGAATTATAAATTCATTCAATTACAGAGATACCTAATACAGAGGTACTATTAAACGAAGAACTTTAAACAATCCTAAACAACTATATTCATTTTTTAAATCATATTAAAATACAAAATACAGCTATTCTGAGTGTATCATAACCTTAATCAAAGTTGACAAAACCTGAGAAACTTTCTACTCAACAATTTGTCATTCGAAAAAGTAATTCTCACTCTCTGTCTATTCAAGATCTCTCAATCTCAGTTATCACACTACGTGCAGCTAGGGCACATATAATTACCGATACTTAATCAATCACGTTCCCAATAGTATTAAAAGTACCGAACTTTCGATCTAATAATCCATCCAATTATATCACGAATGTGCAATCACACTCGAGACTGTCCGCGAGAAATTTGACAGCGGTAGCGCCATCGAGTCAAAGGAGGATTAAGGTAGCTTCGAGCTTTCGATAGCAGATAAGGGAGCTGTTGACGCGCACGAAATGTAAGTTCGATGGATCGAGTGCGTGAGAAACCGAGCGAGTACCCGTCATCGAGCAATGATTAATAGAGGGCGGCGAGATAGCGCCGACTGTCCTTAAGAAACAAGATTCCTTCATTCTTGCTTCTCTACTGTCCCGTGGGCATACATGGTGTCCCATAAGCACCTGACATCCCGAACCTCCCCTGGAATCGTCGGATCGCCGGGCATCGATCATCGAAAATATGTCAGGCATGGTCGATCAGAGTCCATTCTCTGTCCACCGGTGTCCGTCCAGCCTTTAAGCCCAGTCAGAATTACTCGACACATCCGAGCTATGTCAGAAAACAAATATCGCGAGCAATGCTGTCCCTACATCGTCGAACATATATCTCGTCCTGCTTTCTTTTCCAATGTACTTGAAATATTGCTTTCCCTTCAACATGTTCACTGATACCCTACATTCGTCAGAATTTCTATCAGACTCTGATCCATGTTCAGAATGCAACTGGTCTATGTGAGTCATCTATTTTCGTTGATATTACAGCGGGTTTCTTCATTTTGTACATGGATTCTGCGAGGTAGTTTTATTATTTGTGTTTGTGATCATGTCAATTAAGATTGCTACAGTTGTGTAAGTAAAATTGTTTCGCATATTTGACTAGCGTGATAGATAAAGCATTAGTGTTTGCGAGTGATGTAGAGACTTAAATGCTTCCTAAATTAAGGAGTAACTAGATTTATTTTTCATTTCACCACATCCTTGTACCTAAATACTCACTTTAAGGATTGATGTGAATACAGGACCTCTTAAATTTATTACTAATATTAATGAAACAATAATTGCCAATAAAAAATTGCCCACTAAATAATACAGTTTCCTTGAACTTAATTCCAAGTGGCCAAGTAATGATACTCGAAAGCGAATCTCTTCAGATTCTTCGTCATGAGACTTCGTGGCATTTGTCCAGGAGATCTTGACCTCTCCCAATTCGACCCTACTGGACTCTCAGGTCAAGCTGTCAGCGGCTGTGTCCTCGTGCTCACGTATCGATCTCAATCGGCGCTACGTCAATGTTATCCGGCATCTCGAAGAAATTATAAGCCGCTGCTGGAGCCAAGAATGACTCGAGACAATGGTGTCTATCACCTGCTAGCTCAGAGAGCGTATGCTCTCCCACTCGACTTCGATCGTATCTCTCCTATCAGCTTCGACGGCTCCTCTTAATTGGTTGGTGTTGACTTAATGTGTTTCAATATGCCGGCCTGTCAATCAAGCCCATATCGCGAGCCAGTTCGTTTTTTATGGCTATTCTTAGCTATTGGGAAAATCATCGCAATACAATTAATCTTCCTTAATTATAAATTAGTGCTAATATTTGTATTTACACTTTTACTTATGCAATTATGAAAAATATTGAGTTATAAATTATGAATAAAATGAAGGAGAACTTCTTAAATTTACTGGAGATAATTCTACAATACTAATGAAACATTTCTTGATGAAAGATGAAAATTCTTATGAAAAGAGGACGTCAGATTATTACGAAATAATCCTTTAAAATTAGAAATGATTATTAAGATTAATAACATAAGTGATTTATTTGCCTATATGTATTTATCAAGTAGATTTGAAAAGAAAGATCTATCTTCAGCTTTCCTACTTCTATGTTTGCAAAAGATAATTTACGAATCCAGAATAGCTGTTAAGCGATTCGAATAACATCAAGGTAGAAATCAAATGAGGGCATGTGGAATGCTTTTGCAGATATCGAAGTGTACAAGAATGTTGAAGATAATTGCTTCGTGAAACAAACAGAAGTAGAATTATTTGCCGCAACCAAAAGCAAGAATTTTTCTAATTTGTTCAAACTTAATTTTGAATATACATTTATTGAATAATATTTATAAAAACTGTGATTTAAGTTCTTTATTATTTTATACATAAGATACGAATGATTTAGAATAATTTTATTTTTATAATTCTATTTCCAAGTATCCATATTTTAATCTAGTATTGTATGATTAAATTAATAGATAATTTCGAACTTCATAAGCTTCAGTCATAAATTCTTGAATATGTTAGAAGAATTCAATACTCGTATTACTTCTAATATACACGTAAAATCCTATCGCTTATCAGTTTTGAAACTTCAAGTGAGCATCTATCATAATCATTCTGAGAGAGAAATTTGCAAGAGTGTGCTGCATGGTTCAGTGCTTCTGAATAGATCTTGCCAAATGACGCTCGGTTCACTATCTTGAAGACAGTCAAAGGCTGAAGGAAAGAGGTCATCGGGTGGAAGGTTGAAATATTCGCCAGTTCACTCGTAAAACCTTGTCTTCGACTGAACGTCGTGATGGAGATTTCAGAATTCTCAATATGATCTGTTATTCTTGTGTACGCGTGCTTTAATAAAATCACGTATGATCTAAATATATTTGGCGAAATAGCATAGACAAGGGAAACGAAAATATTTTTGCTAATTAGAAATTTAAATAGATTTCCTATACAGTCAACTAATACGCTACTGAATCATAATGAAAACTTCTTTGCATTCGAAAATGTGAAAGATCACAGAAGGAAAATTCATTTTCTCCGACTACCAAGAAATAATAAAGAAAGCAACACTTGCCAACAACGAAAAATTCTTTCAGCCATAAGCATCGAAGAGCTTTAAAAAAAAGATCAATCCAAAGTGCGAGAACAGATTTGTAGGTCCTTCATTCAACACGTATTGAACTAGAATCGAGTGCTGTTCTCTGAAACCGTGTAGTATGCCATAAACGTATTTTTATGGCGATATCAAGAGCACCTTTAGTGGCGTTTCTATTGGAACTGAGGTGATCGGGACCGGTGAACGAAACTTGAGCAAGAAAAGGACGATTGATTGAAGGGGTGAAAGTGCGAGACGAGGAGCAAATGTACGAATGCCCTGGTGGGACATAGGTGGGTACCCCGGGGGCTGATCCGCTCCGCGGGACCCCTGATATACGCCATCGTAAACCCCATGAAATTGTGCCACAAGTATTGGCTGATGCCTCCATTAAGACCCGCTGATGTTATTACTGTCGAGACTCGCTCTCCATTATTTTTCTTCTTTTCCTTCCAGTTCCCCTGTCCCGTTCACCTTCCTCTTCCTTTTGTCCTAGGACGTGACTCGGTACCTGGTGTATATTTCGTGCCTCGACAGCGTCGGCAACGACTCTCCCTTTCTTTTTTCCCCCATTGCAACGACTACGTATCTACCCGCTCCAGAAACGGGGATGAGGCGAGCACAGCCACCCTTTCTCCATTTCTTTCTTCATTTTTCTGGCTGCGAGGGCTAAACCTTTCACGGTTTAAATCAATCAGAGATTCCTGAGAAACGATCCAGGGCGTCCGTGTCCGAACCACGCGAGAAACACCGTGTTTCGTAACGGCTGCTTGCGCGGACAATTTACGGCGACGTAAAACGATAAGAATGGAGGAAGATTTCATTGACATGTGTCCGTCGCGTAATTTATTTTATTGTGATTCTTCGTTATGGGCCAGCGACACTTGGGCGGGAGTAGGATGTGTTCCACCAGACTTCAATTAGGTATGTAGAGCCACGACTTGACTTGGGAAATTAGCTGAAGCATCTAGATTGAAAGAGAAAACTGGAAGTATTGTAGATTAATTAAATTAAATTTATATGTTTCAGCGTTTCATTTATTTCTATGCAGACAGAGATTCGGTACATTTTTAAAAGATTTTACGAAATTTTCTTTGGAATCTTGATTTCAAAGGATTTGTGTATTTTGAAATAAAAAGTCTTGGTGAAATAATGATACATACTACAAGAAACTTAATATCTAAAATCCCAGAGCCAGAGTATATTGAGTCTACTGTTTTTCAGTATGACTTAATTCACTATGGCACTGGAGTTCAGATATAAGACTGGGTCAGTATGTTTCCAATAACGAGTTTAAAATGTTAGTAAATAAAATACAGACAAAAATTATTTTTTGATTCTTTAACTTCAAATTATTATTATTCAATTTAAGGAAGGACATGTTTAGGAGGAAATAGAATATCACTAATCTTCCTATTTTCCAGTTGCTCTATTTTGTAAACATATTGGCCTGTTTTGATATAAGAAATGCACAATAAAAGTATTTAATAGATTGTACGTATAAATTTTGCAAGTATTTTTTTTTAATATCTATTCGAAGTATTTTTAAAATTTTTGGTATATTTGAGATTTTTAAAGAGTTACACTCCTTCAAGATCATTAAGCCCATTTAATCTCAAGATAACCTCTATTTTCTGGACTTGCCTTAAAATTGGCAAGCAAGTGTATTGAAGATAGTTGATATCTAAATATGACAATTAAGACGTCCGTGACCCATATGAACTTTAACCTACGATGGGTGGAAGAATGCGGGGATTATCGTCTGTGACTCACTGTCTGCAGAAATCTTTTTAGCTAGGTTAGACAAGACATTTTATAGATAAACTAATGAAGTCTTAATAAATAGAAATTAATTTCTATTTGAAATATGAATTTATAGTTTTCTATGAAAGTGAGTCTGAACACTATAGGAAATATGAAAAGCTTTAACACATAATAGGAACTAAATAAACAAATTTTCGCAATACTACTTTAGTTCGCCTATTCTAACTAATTATTACACAAAAAATAGTAAAATCGCTGAGAAACTAACTACATAGCGGATATTTTTATGAGACTTTCTTCACAGTTTTTCATTAAATTTATTACTTAGTTAAATAAGTTTAGTTACTTAGTAAAGTACCTGCAGACATAAATATTGTATCCTAAACTCGAAAATCGACATCACAGTTGCACTAAAATTTTTGTAATACATACTATTTACTCCCGAACGTAAATCTTTTTAAAACTATAAGAACCGCGAAGAAACAAACTAACAAAATAAGTATTTAAACTCGAATAAATGTCCGATAGTTTTGAAAGAAAAGGATTGAAGAGCTGAAAGAAAGACATTTATCACGCTTATAAACACAAATCATTATTTCACCAATACATATATGACTGCATAAATTCGACGCTCATTCAACAGTCGTCGTGGAGTCATTCACCACGTTTCTCCAAGAAAGACGAGCTCAGAGGCGACGAATATTTACGACATCTCTGCTGACAAGTTCATCTCAACGTCGTACAAAGACGCCTTCGTTTACGATTAGTCACGGAGCGAGGACACAAATGCGAGGATTTCTTCGGGAACATAAAATATTTCCTCGGCCGGTAGTCGATCCGAAATTATGAGTTCCGAAGTCGTTTGTATTCCTGACAATGGTAGCGGGGTTCAAAGGGGTCAGATTCAACCCTTTTTTTGCGGGGACCTTAACACCCTTCGGGTAGCAGAGGAAGGGGCTTATTATACGAAACCGATCCACCGCGGCGCCCCTTTCAAAACTTCTTCCTTTTATTAGCTGTATTTCGTTCCTTGTAGCTCCGCCACCCTGGCATTCATATGCTAACGCGACTCATGGTGTTGTCCGTGGGCCTTGTTACCGTACCGATGGTGTTCAAGCGTCGCCGTGGCTCGTTAACGGTACCATAAAAATCGGAATTCATCCGCCAGTTTGAGTGCCACTGAGCCGCCGCGAGTATGCCAACAGACCTATAAAAATTCAATCCGACCAGTCTTAAAAATAATAACGTGGCGCTAGCCTACACGGTATAACCCATCCTGAGTATCTGTACGTCTGCGCGTGTAGGTATGTCTGATCTCTGTGGTTTCCAGCAGTCTTCCTCCTCTTCCACGCCGTCGATTATGCTCAGTAAATGCATTTCGATTTACGGCGCTGCAATTAACACGTAACCGTTGCGTCGCCGAATCGATTGTGTTTGAATTAGAATTTATAGTACTGGCTAAAGGAAAGCTTGAATCTTAATTATTAGGAATGGGAGAAATTATCCTGCTTTTGTGTGATGGATTCAAGCTGCGTAGATGAACTTGTGACGAGATAGATACATGTAGATACATTTTCGAAGCCAACTTTTTAGATTCTACTCTACAAACACTTGTCCCTCCATTACTACATTATTTACAATTAATGTAGCCATAACCAAAACAATAATACATCAATAACAAGAATTTCTGCAAGTGAGGATGAAAATATTCTTAGAACGATTTTAAAAAAAGTGTACCGAGTGAAGAACGAAAGAAGACAAATGTTCAGTCACACTTTAAGTAGATAAAGACAAACTACAAAACTCAGACAGAACTATCCAGCAGAATTAATACAATTAAATTCCCCTTCCTTCAGGAGCACAGAAAGAAATAACGCATATCCAGCGACTTTGGCAATATTTCCAAGAATTCAACTCCCACAGCCGAGCGTGCGATTATTATAATCACTCGTCACCCCTGTGCTTTACGCAGTACCGAACCAAGCTCTGTATATTGGGCCTCGGTGATTTACTGCTAATTATCGTCCCGTGTGAATCCGCTCGTGGCCGCGTAGCGAGAATCGGCAAGTGGAACGGTCCAAGCAGCACGGGGAAGACGGATACGCGGCGTTTCGCAAAAATCGACAACTCGACGTCGTGCGGCGCTCGTTCGTGCCGTGTTACAAGCGCGCCGTGCGTATACCGCCGTGGCCGAGCGTGCCGCAAAAAAGGTCCCGCCGCACTCGCCGGACCCCTTGCGAACACTAAATTATTGTTCTTGTGTCGCGGTGCCAAAATGTTTACAGCCTTTGCGCGCGGAAGGTATGCTTACAGACCGAGCGGACGGGACCCGTGGAAAGAGGAGAAAAAACGGTCGAGGAGGTTAATATTTACTGTAAAGCCTAGCACGCGCTCTGGAACACTTGTGTCGCATTTGTAGCGTGACTGTTCGCGCAATGTTGTGGGATTTTTCAGTCGATACGTGCCGGTATATCCTCTGGGCAGAGACACGAGTGCTAAGGCTTGAGCCGTATGAATTCGTGGTGAAGTTGAGAAGTGGTTTGGCTGGTGGTTTTCGGAACTAAAGTTCGAAAGTTTCGATTGCTTTGGGTGAGTAAAAGTACGTGAATATATTTTATTAGGCGTGTAATAAATGTGAAGTTTTAGAGGATCTTTGGAAAGTTGCAGGGAAAATGAGAAATTTTTGTTGGTTTTACCGGTCACCTTTGTGGATTGTTGTTAATTTTTGACGGTTTATCAATTGTTTTATTCTTACACTCTCAGAGATGAAGTATCTGCTACACAGTAGAATATTTTTGAGGGTGTCGAAATAAAACAATTGATAAGCTGTTAAAAATTTGCAACAATTGAGCAAGGTGACCGGCAGAACTAGCTTTGTCAAACATATTAAAATACACTTTATATTTACTATCTTTTTTTACAATGATTCAGTGTCGAAAAAGGTATTAACTTATAACAATAGCAGCAAGTTGTTTCAAATGTATGCATTTCTAATTCATTACTTGACAACTGAAATAAATATATTGCTCGAATAATACGAATGGTCCCACTGTTAGAATACTTACAATTAATTAAAGTCACTTTTGTTAGGGGAGAAAAGCAACAGATTTGCATAAAAGTGTTCTTTTCTATTAACAGTAATTAACATTTGTAAAGTAACTAAAAAATTAACATGAATCCTAATGGTAACTAGAGCTGTTACGGCGTGTCTGATCGCATACCAGGTGTTTCTACTTATCTGTTTTATCGTACCATTCAATGAAGAGAAATATTGCCAAAGATAATGGAAACATAACCTTGTAAATAGTTGAATTATCTATATGTTTTTTATTTCTTACCACAAGAAAAAACAAAATAAATCATCATTTACGAATTAAATAACAACAAAATATACAAATTGTAAGAGATTTATGGAGTGAAAAACAGTCCAAGCAGGTGGGTGACTAAAGGCTAGAAGATACAGAGAAGACTTAAGAAGAAACGTTGAAGGAAATAGGAAGAAAGGAAACAAGTAAACAACGTTAAGGAGTACTGAGTAGAAAAAAGCACAAGATCGAGAGTGGTTGTAAAATATAGAACTCGAGCGTTATCGTAGAATAAAGTAGACGTAGAAATGGACCAAAGCAAGGGGTAGGGGTGCAAGAAAAGAAGAAGAAGAAGAAGATATCTGGCCCCGATTAGTTACGAGTGAACTAAAGAAGGACGCTCCTCCCGAGGAAAGCCACGTTCACGGACCATGGTTACCTTACTCCTTCTTTATTTATGGGCAATAGTAGCGTACTCTTTTTCGCACCGTTCTTCAGCATTTACGCATTGTCGTCCTCCTTCACATTCGCGCACTCCTTTCGACTTTATCGACTGTAAATTTGCGACATTATTGTCGGATCTCCATGGCTACCGGCCCTCCCATACAGCTGAACAAAGTACCGATTTATGAACCCTCCCGCGAGCCTCACTGACGTTCTACACATTGTCTTATCGCGTTGATATAACCGAAGATAGAGAATGGCCGTTTCGAATTTTTGTTAAACATAGCTGCTGCATTATCGTATGTTTTCCAGTATTTTTGATTTTCATACCTCAACGGTCCAATGGCCTTTCCCGACTGCGAAATAAAACGTGTTTGACACGTGAACGTAAAAGTTTTTAGTTTCTACGAATTTATTGTTTACTGGATATATAATAGTTCTTAAGTCCCTTTATGAGTTTTGTGTCGATAGTTTTATTGATCTCGCAGTAAAACTGGTTAAATGGTGAATTTAGATAGAAGGTTCGATCGCTCTTCCTGTGTTGGACGTTGAAGAATGTTTGTCATAATATGAAGTTTTATCTTAGGAATTATATTAGTGAAAATATGTCAATAATATGTGTCTGCAATTTCAATCATATAATATTAATATTTCCATGGTAATATTACCATTACCAAAAAATTGTTTCAGATCAAACTGGACTATAATTCTAACGATATAAAAAGTTTACTAAAAAAAACATTCTTTCTATCTAAAGAATACAATTTCATCGCCTCTGCTTACCCAACATAAAATAATTCATACGTCTATCCAGACTATTACTTCATGAGAAAAAAAAAACATTGAAACTCTGTAAAATATTCGAGAAATGCTAAATATTCTCAAAATAACGTCGCTTCGAAGTAACCGTGACTCAGCTTGCCCACAGCCTCAATACTCATCTTCTTCACTTTCACGCTACCATTGATCCACCATCCCCATGTCACTTCTCATGCAATAGTTTCTCACGTGAGCTTACTCATCATTTTTTACCGTAACCGCGGTGAGTCGGTGCGCTTGCGTCGGTTTACTCGGAAGAGCCCATACGTATTCATTCCTCCTAAAGACACGCGATCTGGGTAGGGTATATACCAGAAGGGCAGGCGAAGAGGACTCCTCCATCCCCGCCCAACTGACCCCACGACCTCGGGGCCCATGGGGGAAAAAAGGCGCCGACGCGCCACTAAATAAGCGCCACGTACACGCGCTGACACACATATACGCGCTTTTTCTCCTTTTTTGCGCGCTCGCGCGTAAACAAACACACGCACGCGCGAAATCGTAAAGCGTCGCATCGTATATTATACTATGCCTATGTTTATGGAGGACTTATGAAGCGCGTACATTCTTATGCCGTCGTTTCTTTCCTCCTCTTCCTCGTTTTTTTTTTCACGATAATAAAACGTCAAACACAAACTCGGAGGCATCGATAGATCGACGCTGTAAAGCTAAAGGCGATCGATAAATATGGCGGGAGACGGCGTCGGTATTCCCAAAAAGAAATTTCCTGAAATTCACTGCACGCCTTGGTCTCCACACGGTCGGCCTCGATAGCGCGATGGAAAGTCGATGGAACGCGGCGTAAAAGGATACGGCTGGCCATTATAGACGCCGAAACGTTCGGCCAGTTTCGTCTTTGGCTCTTTTCTTTCCTTTTTCTTTCTTTATTATTCCCTCGTAACAGCCGTGTTTCGGCGTTTTATATAGTAATTAGGCCAGGATCTGCGGAACTAAATAATACGCGGTCAAACGTCTTTATTATGTCGCGAATTAACGCGAGGTAATGATAACGTTCGCCACGAATTTACTGGTGATAATCGCCTATAATAGACTCTACTCGTTCATGGTTCCTGGCGATGGTACTTTCCCCGTCATTTGGAGATCAGTTGATACGTGCGTACACGCATCTGATTATCCACTGGGGCCTCTGTTCTCGATGTTCATTCGGAAATTTATGGTAAATAAAACGGCGCGTTAGTGTAAATATAAAATGTTACTTTCGTTTTTTGCGCCGTTCGAGTGGACGTTTCGGGTAAAAATTTGGGCACGGAATGTGATGCATTTTTGGGACTTGTCACGAGTGATGTCTTTACAGGAATTTCAGCGTGTAACTGTATAATATTTACTTGTCACTGAATTTTTTATTGCATTGTTATTTAAATTTGACTGCCTGTTTGGAGCGGAGATATTTTTGAGGAATGTGCACTTGGTTCGTTAAGTCTGATGGTCGAGGCTGTTGAGGTAAATGCATACTGTAATTTATTTGACGCGAATATTATATTAATGGATTTTTATTATGATTGGATGTTACGTTGTTTATTAAGAAAGGGTTTGAGCAGATGAAGCTTGTAGCAATGAAATATTACTATTATAGGTCTAAAAAAATATGAAAAGGGTCAGAAAATATTATTGAAATGTTGCATATCTATGCAAGGAAGAAATTTTTATGATGTCTCATTTGGAAAATCATAAGGTGTTATCTGGGCACTGAGACTAGAAAAGTGGAAGAAATCCATAACAATATGCAAAGAATTATTTTCAATACAAAAAGGAAAAATCACCACTATTTTGAGTAGAAATCTTAACCTTCACCTTTCTTATAATGTACAAAAATGAATTCGACATTGAATGACAATTAGCACTTGTTACATTAATCTAACTGTATAAAACACGAAACGATAGCCAAAATTATTGGTTTATTGTGAATAGAAATAAATTTCTTTAAAATGGCAAGACTATGAACGCATATTTATCAAAACCATTTCATTTCTTCTTACGACTTCTCTCAGTTATTTAAGTATTGAGCTATATCCCTGAGATACTTTATCCCAAGGATATTGAATGGAATACTGCGTGTATAGATAGTGTTCTCTTTCAAAATTACTCGGAACAACTTACCCCTTACATCATCATTCTTTTCACGATCCCCAATTTTCAGTAAAAATACCATAAACCCTGTGTTAGCTGTATCGAGATTCGATCTCGTAGAACGAGTATTCTTGCTTCCAAGCTTCGTTTGCTTCTTGAAATACAGCCAAAGAAATCCAAGTATCGTGATATCAAGGATGATAAAAATGCGCTCTAAATCGGAAGCGTGTACTCCGGACGAGCTTCAATTTCAATAGTTGGAAAATGGCTAGAGATCAAGTACGATGCATAAATGAATCCGCATATGGGGTGGAGGAAGGTGTGGTGGCTGTTTTTCGCGTCTGAAATGGTTCAAAGTTCAGAGGGCGGTTCACGTTCGGCCGTGCATGCAAATTTTGCGTTCGATCCGATGAACAAAGGCGCACCTTCGGCTGCTACGTATTGCAGACTGCATAGAGAGTTGCCAGACCAGAACAATTAAGCTCTTGGTTATCTTTCGCGGCCACGCGGCCACGCGGCTCGTCCAAGCCCAGCGGTTCTCATTTAGCCTTTTCTATTGTTACATTGTGCCAGCTTTTAAGCCTGGTATCCACTTGGAAACATTGTTCTTCGGCGCTTTACGTCAACCGGTTTTATATAGTTGTGAACTGTCTAGAACTTCTTTAGGATCGATATTTTTTGACGGACTGCGAAACTGTTAGGGAGGAAGTTTGCTGTTTCTGAAATGCAAAGAGTACTTTAGGGTATATTATTATTATGCATTCTATGGATAAATGAATAAGGAAATTAAAGCAATATTTAATTGCACTTGAAAATATTTAGGCTTTGTTTGCTGGTTTTATTAGTAAATCTAAAATTATGAACTTCAAGTTTATTCCTAAACATAAAATTATTGAATCTTCAAAATAAGAATTATACATATAATTGAAATTATCTTAAACTAAAAAAATTCAATTTTTAGAGTACGTAGTCACAAACTTAAATTTATGTGTATAAAACATTTGTGAAGAATTCTTGAATGGGTTAGCATGTCTAATAATCTGTCGTTTAGAGTTTTATTGTCTGATATTGTACACACATAATATAAAGTAACCTGGAAAGGGATATACGAGGGTTAGCGACTACACACCCCACTCGTAAACACCATGTACCACCATCCAATGCTATATAGTTATATAATATACTAATTTATATAGTCATTTCTAACTATAGAATATTCTGCTTCGGAGTATTATCCTGCGGTTTGAGATTCGCCTTCACCAATTAAATGTTAAAATCCTTTATACCTGGCATGACCATCTCCACTTCAGCTTTATTATTTAGTTACTATTTGGAAACAAGGTCAGTTTAGTTTGAGCATTCGAGTGGTTCGGTTCTGTTATCTAAAATGTCTTGAGCAACTAGAACTATGTGTAATATTATGAATTCGTTACTACATACTCAGTGATTGTTTTTAATGTTTTTAATTAATTGTATATATTCAGTGAAATTATCAAGCATTTTTCGACTTCCACAATTAATCCTTTATTGCACTTTAGATGAGTGGGAAATATAACAGTATTGGTGGAGAGTATTTTCATCAATTGGAGGTAAATTTATTCAATTATTAAGGATTATTGAGTTAATTACTATTGAGCCTTTAAAATTCAGTTGATTTCAAACGACTGCAATGTAAAACAATATAATTTTCCATCCAACTAGAGTTTACAAAGTTTATTCATAATTCAGTTATTCTGGATATCAAGAAATTTTTTGTAGTATTATTTATTATTAACTTAAGAAAAAAACTATTAACAATCATACAAATAAATAATTCATTCTAAATTAAGCTTTTCTCTAAATGATTTTTCTTAAATTTCATAGACATTTCATGCAAAATCCTAGTTTTGTGAAAGATTTTATTTGGCATTTAAATCAGTTCACTACCACTGCTTACGAAAGAATGACAGTTATTTATACCATGAAGCAATAAACAGACATGAATAAAGCCGCATTTACGAGGTCCATTGATCGATAGACGGTTTATCGGGCTTCCTTCGAAAGGACCGACAGACTTTCAACCCTTTCCATTTGATATAAACGCTCACATGGCGCTTGTAATACATATTTATAAGGTAGCCGACTGGCCAGCAGCTTTTCAGTTGCTTTGAGGTTCTTATAAAAATAGCATAATACTCTGTCAAATTGTTTACTTACAGAAGCCTTATGCTTCGACGTCCCCCTTATTCCAGGCTTCATTGACACTGTCGTGGATTAGATCCTTTTTCCGCTTAGCAATAAATATTTATGGTCTGTAGGATAATCTCGAAGGGTGGTTGGAGAATTTAAGGACATATAATCTACTGTGTTTATAGGTAATATTGATTTCGTGATGACATGTATTTACAAAAAGGGACGAAACATTTAATTAGATTATTTCCAAAGATAATTAATTCTGTAAAATGCTGTGCACTGTGAGGGGTAGTTCAAATTATTTTTTATTTTATTAGTACATATATATTTTCCTTTGGGGTTCAACTTTAAAAAATTTTTTTGTACAAATTAGTGTACAAAATTCCTTATTTTCATTTTAAATATTCGACATAGGACTAATAATAATATCTACTCCTTTTTTAGAGCTTCGAATTTTATAACTATCTGTGTAACTTCTTACTCCTGAAAAATCGCAAGCAACTTACACGTGCATAATACAAAGTGAAAATTAGAACAATCTACAGAAAGAATTGCAACATATTTTCGATTAATAAGTCATTTATTTATTTCACAACGAAAACAATCGCACAACCCAGAGCAATATTTACACAACTGTTTGTTACGCAAGTGTCCACTTAACTGGAGCGTTTGGCAATAGTTCCGATAATAAGATCTTTGCATTAAACCGACCAAATCAAGCGTGGAGCACAATTTCGTTCCAACGTAGAGTAAAATCGCTGCACTTACAACATATCTTGCTACAATCCTTCTCCTGGAGTACAAAAATTAACATCCGAAAGACACTGATTTTATAATGACTTATCAGGACAATGTTTAATCGCGTACCAAGGTAAATGGGAACAAAGGTATTAGAAATAGCGCGAACTATCGGGTAAATAAGAAAATTCTGCTGCTCTTGAACTCACAGTAAGATCGTATGTATTTTTTAAATGAAATAATTCTGGTTTCCAATTCACATTGAACTACCCCTTCCTCCTCAGGGAAGATTGCTTACAAATTTTATTTGCCTAAAACTGTGTTTTTATTGTAATATAATCAATCTTTTAATTTCAAAAGCGACAGAACCTTCTTAGTTACCTAATAGAAGCGATAAGGATTCGGCGATTTGAATCACGAAGGTGTCCCATATACATAGAAGAAGAGCGGCGCGTGGCGAGGGCCCGAGGCGCACGGTGCAAGCCTCGCGTGTCACAAATTGCTTTGCCTCGTCGACGTTCAGTAGGTACAGCAGCAAGAGGCATTCGCACGCTTACTTATTTACTTGCTCGCTTTGGAACGTAGTAATACATCGACTTTACACTGTGCACAACTACCGGCACGGGGCCCTGTTACCCGCTACCACGACGTAATAACAGAAACCAGTATTTCTTTGGAGCAAATTTACTGTCCACGATCTTCCTGCTTCAAGGTATCTTTCCCTTCTTGCTGCATGAGCATCTATTTCGATGATAAGACTTTGTTGTCTGTCTTCTTGGACTTTGAAAGGGGTTTATGAAACGATTTTGGAACAGAGATATGTTTAGAGTTTAGGGTTATGGATAATGGGTCCATCATTGTAGGTATTTTTTTATGGGATAAAAGATTTTTTAATCGTAGGTAAGATTCTCTATATGTGTAAGTTTAGTGAAAATTTTGATTATTCTGGAGGCAATAGTTGATAGGGATTTTAGTCTTTCAGTTTATAGAAATAATATGGTTTGTTGAAAGCATTAAATGTTGTAAGTAGATACTTGTGCATTTATGGGTGATTTAAATGTCTAAGAAAATATAATTTATAAGATTGCAAAAACGCATACAATGTAGAAAAATGTATAACATATTTAAGTTAAAATGTCTATATACTACATTAAATTCAGATATAGTTTGTGCTTTATATTTTTGTAAAGATTCTCTTCTCATAAATAAATCTAGAATTCTCGTATAAAGCGGTGTATGTAGAATTTAAAACACTTTATCACGTCTGAAAGAAATGTATAGCAGTAGATCAAAATAAGTAAGTACTTACTCTGCATTTCACTCGACGTATTACATTCTGCATGAATCTTGCAGTATATTCAGTTTTCCACACTATGAAAAAAATGTGAAACTTTCTCCCAGAAAATTTGTATAATCTCATAACAATTCCAAACATTTTTTTCAAAACATAAAATGTAATAGAATGTATCATATGCTGATCCCCGAAATCTTACATGCAAAACAATGATATTAAAAAAAACTTGTTTAGAATACAGAATAATAAAATACCACTCTATGATATCTAGCGATCACATTTTAAAACTAAAAGAAGTTTGTTCTACAAATCGAAGTAAAAAATTCTATAATAAGTACTTAATTATATTTCCCATTCTAGACTAAATACGAGCGTCATTCCGTAATTTAAGTAGATCTCCCAGAACTTTATGTCTGCCTCCTTCGAGAGACCTTAAAAGCCTAATTAAAAACGTGGAACTAATTTCTCTAAAACGTTTAGACGCGTGTACCCCTTGAGCTAAAAACCGAGAGCAAAGTTCCCAAAAGGCAGGAGCCACACGATCCGTCGTCCCGCGGTAGCCTAATGAGCTAGGCAACCCCTTGGCACACATACTTCTTGATTGCCCACGCTAAGAAATGGTGACCCATCTGGCCCCGCGACTAAATTAGGCAATTTACGCGGACTGACGTTGGCGGATTCAACCGCGTCGCTGTTCCTTTCAGTTGCAAAACCGTGCCGGCCATTAGTCGTGCCGACCGAAAGAAGAAACGACCGCAGGCGGCGGGTTTTATATTCGTCGCCTCGCAGCTCTTCGTATATTAGGCAGGCAGAAAAGGGCGGCGTATGGCTCGCTAATATCTTTCGACGCTCCCCCTACCCTCCCTTTCGAACTCGACAAAAATATTTTTCTGCTCGGGGCGACGGGAGCGGTGAAAGATTTTTAACGAGTAATTATAATTCCTCGGGGAACGTATTTATTTTCAATTTAGCTGCTCGTGGACGATTGTTGATGCCCGCTCGTAATGCAACGGAGATTCGGTTCCATGAGGATCGGCTATTTGATAGCTCTCGACTAGCAAGCAGTCTCGAAGTCTCGTTTATTGGCTGACGCCCATGCGCGTAGGTACCTATAATAGAGGACGATATTATAATTACCCTGCTAGTCGACTTATAATTAATTTTCGGGGAATTATCGAGACCGCTACAAAGTATTTATGGATTAAACTGTTTGGGAGTTTAATGTTCGGAGTAAACTGATTTTGTTAATGGGGAGTTGCATTTTTGCTCTTTCTTTCAGAAAAATTTTATATTTGGAAGGATGTTTAATAAGAGATGCAGAAAATTGAAGTGGTTTTGGTATAGATATTAGGAAGATTTAAGAACAGTTCTTTTGGGGGAGTATTGGAAAATAAATGGTTGTCGACAGAATTTTACTGATTGTTGTAAGCTTACGTGATTTAAGCAAATTTCTTTGAAAAATAAAATAAAATTTTCTATGAGTAATAAATATAATTCGTAGATAAATTGCATTAACAGGATGTAGTGTCAAGCGTTTCCCTTTTCACTTGCTTTACTACTTTTTTCAGTTGCAGTTATTCAGTACATGCAGGTACTATTAACGCCCATTAAAGCTTTTTACCAAATATGTCAATTTCGAGATTTCTAACAAAGATCAACTCAAATTTTCGTAAAATATTCTTTTTGACAAATTCCCTTTTTATTATTGTTGTCTTGTCTTCCATGACATTGGTCTTCTCCTAGAGCAATGTATGTATTAAATCTCTTAGGAAAGTAATATCTAACTAATATTATCGTATATTTATAATAAACTAGTCTTTTTAAAACAGTTCTTCAAAATTTCAATAAAAACTGTTGCATCTCTAGATAGTTACTACTGAAAATTCCTCAAACATAACTTCAAAATAGTTACACTTAATACCATTTTAGCGTGACTCGAAGAGGTCCTATTATAATAGAAAAATAATACATTAAAATGCAAAATAGTGAGACGGTTGTGGCTTGTGCAGGTTTGTTCACAGCTGCGCAAACCAGACGGCATACGGTCCTTTATGTTAACGTAGATATGTGTCCAGGACTAGTCTCAATCACCGGCTGCTAAACGGCGGTCGAGTTAATCAGCTTACCTCGACGAAATCTCTCCTCCCTTCTTTCTTGCTCGTTGCAGTTCATCCTGGCCCGATTATGCGTTCGAGAAGCCGTTGAAGCTCCCGACAATGACCGTTTGTTGGGGATTTAGCAATAATGGGCCAGTTGTCGGTTAAAGTCGCATTCAGAGATTCCTTTCTCGCGCCTTCCATAAAGCAATTTTTCATGGTTAATTTGCTTTGTATAGCTGAGGGCAGTAATAATTCTATAATTGTATTAGGCAGTTCAAAGTGTTTGGATATTTGTAGAAATTCGAGTCGATACTTATACCATTTCAGTTTTTTTAACAATAAATGAAATACATTCTGTAGAAGAAGCAAAGTCCCACGGAACAATAAATAGATAAATGTAGATACTTTTCTTCATTTTAATACTAAAAGTAAAATATATTCCTAGAGTGTATACTGTTAGTAGAAAATTATAGAATACTTATCAGCTATAGTGACTAATAAATAATTAAATTTCTCTGCAGTTTAATTTCACAAGCAGAACATAATCTCAAAGACTTCTTTCAACTGATTCCACAATCCCAAATAGAATGCCTCGCTTTCGAAAGTTCTTATAATAATGAGTCGTAGAATTAGAAAAGCAATTTCTCAGAATCCTAATAGACGTCCAAGTGGCACATTCACAGTGACTGGCGTGCAATTGTGGTCTATTGGCTCTCGCGAAGGGAAAGGATTTTCGTGCAAATGGTACAATGCAGAAGGAAAAGACTGACGACATTTCATCCTCTCTTTTCGCCTGCTCGCGCACCATTTGGAAAAAGAGGCACTCGTTAATCCTCCTTGCTCGACTGAGACCGCCATTCTGATCTAAGCCGGATAAAAAACAAACGTCATGGTCGCGCGATCGTGAGACTCATTTGAATGGTCATTTAGACATCGTCGTATTCAACGAGAGAGAAAGAGCTGAGAGTTCTCGGGCCGCGAGAATGGGTTAACCCTCAAAGAGAGCGAAAGTGACCGATGGAACCTCGAATGCATCACAATGTACCTCATGCTGAGTTAAAGGATGCAACCACTGTATGGGAACCTTGCTCCGTGCCACCATATCCACTGCGTTGCGAGATATATCATAAAGTGGCTTAAATGCTGTGTAATTTTTTATCCAACTACCATCAGAAAACAATTTTATTGTTTATCCTTTTTTTGTATAAAGTACCAGGAATTTATTAGAAATTTGAAATTTGTAGACTTTTGAGAGATGTAATCTAACCTAGACAGACATCAGTTCTGGTTGAAAGAGAGTACGAAAATTAAACGATGACGAAGATGCTATGATGTGATAAAGAACTACTTTTAAGAGTAGATGAGTTTTAACTTGCAGGCTGTCATAGGAGGAGGGGAATGTTTCTCAATATTGCTATAGACAATATTTCCAAGCAATGTCTATATCATTATTACTTGCATGCAGTATTTTATATATTTTAAATAATGCATTATTTAATAAACAGTAATATTATCCAAATTGTGTATTTCACCTGATAGATTCAGATTAAATTTCTATTCAGACTCTGCTCCTAACAGTACATACCTAGACATAATACTTAGGTACATATTACTTATTTACATTTTGATTCGAAAAAGTAAAAATATTCTAAAAAACGAGTTTAAAGATTAACCTTGTTTTATTTTATTAGAAATAAAAGAATCTAAATAAATAGTAATGCTAAGATGATCTCTATAATACTATTTGTCCAGGAATTGCTTTAACAAATTTTACTTTAAGAATCTTCTCTGGTTTATCATTCTCGTAACTTCTTTAAGCAGACCTAACGACATAAGGTAATGAAATTGTGTGATTTAAAAGAATATTCTTACCATCTTAACAAAGAAAACATTTCCTTGTATAGGCATGTCCTGTCGACCACATAAAGTATTCCTTGGCATAAGTATGCTTAATGCTGTCTTTAAGCCCTCAGTTTAGTTTGAAGTTCGATTACGCGGTAGCGTGAAGCATTTTGCGGAACCGAGCAGCAGTTTCTCGACCTTCTTCGAGTCGTATTATGTTTGAGTTGCAATTCTCGCGTGTCTCCGCCGGCGTCACAGCGGTTTACGATCGCGGGCACCTCTGCGCTCCAGCTCGCCTCTGCCATTCGCATTTGCATTTTTATATTTATCACGAACGAGAGGGCTACGTCTCGGTCTTCCTCGTTCTCGATTGTCATCGATGAATCGTCGTAGGTCTCGTGCACGATAAAAATTCTTCCGCGATGACGCTCGGCAACACCTCGTCTCTTCTCGATATCGCAAGAAAGTTTCAGACGGGGAATTTCAGAAAAGGAAACGGATCTTGGGAAACATTTCCTTGTACACACGGTCTTGCACATTGTAATCGATTACACGATGGTGATGATACGCTGCGTCGTGATAAAAATAACTTTGATGACGGGAAGTCGAAAAACTGAACAGTCATGTTAATTGCTAAGAAATTGATAAAGGAGGCAATGCAGTCATGAAGATAGCAAAAGAATTTAGTCGATTTTGTATTGAAAGTATCTGGTCTTGATTTTTTAGTAGATTTCTGTGATATGATCCGTAAAAATATAATCAAATATTAAGTTGATGCAAAAATCTCATTTTTGAATTTTTTAATGTTTTAATTTGATGCTGTTAAAATTAAGTTCTTTCTGAAGCTTAAAGGTGCATTCTACACGGTTTACTATGTTAGTGTTCCATTACTTTTAAGTAGTTCACTTTTTCTTGGTTCAATAATAAAAAGTAATTGATAACTTTCTACAGTATAATGGAATAGTCTTTGTATGTTCATTTAGGTTTAGGTAATACTATCTACTTATTTCGAGTAATACATCGATTTTTCACAAGAAAATCAGTAACTTTATGAAGGAGACGATTCTGCAGTCGAAATTTGTGTTCTGAACTGAACTATCTCACTTGGTTATCAGTGACGTAGCAGTGCTAGTTTATTTCCCAAATATTTCATAGGAAATTCAATTTTGTAAAATATATGTAATCATACAGGGTACGCATCTCCAAATTGAAAATTTATATCATGACCATATTTGTAGATACATAACTTTTTCAGAACAAAAACTATAATTTCATAGAAAAGGTACCTATTTTCAGCAGAAAATTCGGTTTAACTATACGAATTAAGAGAATAGTAACTATTACATGCAGGTTATTATAGTTACAAATAAATTGTCAATCAAATTTATCTAACAACAAAGAAATTATGTTACAATGTCTATTAATTTTTATTTTACTCTAACAATATTATTTTCACAACTTAAAAGCCGATTCATTCGTAGTTTGCTCATAACAAATTCAGCTTATATTCAAATTGTAGTTTATATTTTCATTACAAATTCCTACAAAACTATCGATAACCCTATACATATTTATAGTACAATACATTTTCTCCACTTTATTCACAGAATTTCCAATGGTTCGATACATCTCATATGTTCGCCGTCGATCAAGCAAGATCATCCCTCAAACTGCATCGATACTATCGATTCGGTAACTAAGAACCCTAGAAACAGCTATCATCCACTCTCGTATTATTCATAGCGTGTACGCCGCGCGTACCGTGCCAGTGTACTCAGGAGGTCCCTGCACTCTGCGCCGATCGATAATCGATGGAACAAAAAGTTGGAATTTGTTTACAGTTTAGTAACCCAAATCAGAGCGGCGGCAGTTCGCCACCCTCTACCATCCCTCCACCCTTTCGCGTCCCATTCCCCTATCGGCGGACCAACCATCGTCGCGTCGCCTCCGACCAACACAAACGCCTCCATTCCTCCAGCGTCATCTTCGATACTACCATCGTCGCGGGTTCACCAGTGTCACAGACACGGCGACCACACCGAAGGTAAAACCAACACCGACGATGACGCAAGTACCAACGTCGGCTCTGGTATCCATGGCCGTGCATGGAACCAGCACCACCACCATCGAGCCGCGAGCATCGTCACCCGTGTGCTCGTGCCACTTTATTTTTCCCCACTTTTCCCTCCGCCGTTTCGTTCCGTCAGACGAGTTTGCCGAACTACTTGCCCATCCTGGTCCCGAATGCATTTGTCAAACGGTGAAACAAATTGGTAGACAGCTCACAAACACCAACGCGTCGGTTATCTCGCGCTCTCGCACTCGACGATCACGTAAACTGCCTTTGACTAATGTGTTGTTCATCCCCCGACATGGCTCATGTACTCCACATTCGCCGAATTCTATAACGGTCATTTTTACGATGTTTTCAATGTTTTCGGTGAAAATAACTGTGACGTATTTAGTTTTAAGTGAAGCAACGTTTTTGGTTTTTAATGAAATGAGATCATTTTGCGGGGTTCGAGTTTCTAGGGTAACGCAATGCAATGGCGGGTTTAGTTATCGAGATGCTCAAGGCATCACAAATTCTTGGGACCTTATTAAAATTAATTCTAATATTTTGGATCAAGTGGATGAGATAATGACTAACGATTCAGATTTTTGATTGAATAATATATATTTTTATTGTCGTGTGACGCCTTCTGTCTTATGGGGCCCGAGGCGATCGCTTCTACAATCTGTGCGTAAATCCGCCACTGATATAATGGAATTGTGATTTTAGACATTTCAAATTTAGGACAAAATTTCAGAAAAGGGTCTGTTGAAATTTTTATTTTTCTAGGTTTAAATTTCAACGATTGAAACTTAAAAGCTATAGGGTAAAGATTCGTACAGAATAGTATTCAGAATTTTTGTTATAGTTTAACGCGTCATAGTAATGCTATTAGTGTGCATCATTTTTCATTTAGATTTCCGAGAGATTCATTTAAATTTTAAATTCCTGAGCAAGAATTCAGAGAATTTTTGGAAGAGAAAAAAGATGAAAGGAACATGTATCAGGTGAGAGATGATTTTGCTTTTTCTCGAGGATCACTGGTAGAGAGGATTTAACTGAAATAATATACAGGATGAAAGGAAAGCTAAATATTTCCCTGCGGCGAGATATCAGCCAATTTCATGGGTTCCTTTTGTGTGTGGTCCACAATTTGCTAAAGAATCAACGCTTTCTCGAGAATCAAGTATCGTGACCCATCATTTTCCCTGTCAAAATCCTATCGATTAACTTTTGTTTGTTCTATTGGGATACACTTCTAAAATCCTCCTATTTCTTTTTACAAAAAATTTGAATAATTAAATATTATTTGGTAAAATATTGCTCACATATCCCAAATGCAATTTTTAGGTATCAACTTGAGACTAAATTATTAGAATTATTTTCTCTATTAGAATTAATAGATGTTTCTAAGTTAAAAGAGAAAATAAATTTGTATACAAGTTACCTACCTAATTTAATCCCAAAAATCGCAAATAATGAAATAGTGCTTTCTGTGTTATAACTTACGTATGAGTTCTATGTGAAATGACATTCATACTCTGAATCTTTCAAAGGATATTCTTCTGTTAGATAAAGAATTGTGATATTTCTGAACTTTGAGCAGGCACTCCATTTCTTGGACATATCATTTACCCCGAATCCATGAGTAAGATAAACGGAACTTTTCCAAACATAGCTTCAGTAAATTTGAATTTCCATTCACGTAGAATTTCGTTCGAAGTTTTCGAACGTCGAAAAGAATTCAGTTCACTAACGGTAACAGATCATTCCTTTAAACTGCAAGAGGAAAAAGCATACGATACTAGGTTAATGAGAAGCAAGTGGCTGTGTATAAGAAATCGTATGATTCAAAAATCGCCAAAGATAAGTCACTAATACTCTTTTTATACCATACCTACTCAATTACAAAGCTTACGTACACTCTAAAGACGGTTATATTTATTTCAAAAATATAGAAATTTCGTTAATAGAGATAATAAATCATTTACTATTAAAAGTTAGAAGTATTTAGGACATGACAGCATTCGTTAAGCTCATTCCGAAGGAAATATTAATTGAAAGAAAATACAGTATGTCCATTAATCTTTTTATTTTTACAAAACAATTATCCATTAAATAATCTCGCAGAATAATAGAATAAAAACAAGAATACTAGCGCCAGTGTTTTCCAAGCACAATTAGCGTCTTTCGCGCCTTTTTTCGCGGGAATTTCACTCTTTTGTTTTAAGTGAAGCGTGCGCACACAGGTGGCGTCGAATAATCCTACGCACACTTGGTGACAGAGTCAGAGTAGGGTGAATTTTGAAGTTTAGGTGGCACTATTTTAGCTTAAAATTCTTCAGTTTTAAATTGCTACTCGTGACAAACGGTCGTCGATTTCGAGTTGATAGGTTGCTCGCGTGAAGGAAAAAAGTTTGTAGCAAGGATAACCTGTGTGCAGGTAGTGTACAAGGAAAATTTTTTACCGAGAGACTACTGTGTCTGAGACGCTTCGACAGGACGACATCCGCAAAATTTGCATCACAAGTACATAATTAACGCATAAAAGGTATACCTTATGTTTTCAATTATTATCTTATCTGAGCTGTTAATATTTGTGTTACTTGACTTGAAAATCGGTTTAAGAAAGGGGCACTTGTATTAAAGATCTTATACGAATTATCTTGTTTTATATTAGGATAATGGAGTATGTCTATAAGTGGTTTAGTAATGAAATGAAAAATTAATATGCTTCTGTTTGTACGTTTTAAATTAAATTCTTTATATTTGATGTAAAACTGAGCGTCTATCGTTACACGTCTAACCTAACATAGCCCTTTCGCTATCGACCACCGAATTTTTAACCGATGGTATCATATTCGAAGTAAATGATTTATTGCCTCTTGAAAAGTGTTATCAAAATTATTTAATTAAAACAACTTCTCTATCGTGATTTAAATTTCGAAACAAAGCAGACTGATTTAACGATTAGCTCGACGTGATTATTAATATTTTTGCTATATAATACATACACTCTTCTTTCTCGAACACCCTGTGTACAAATCGCAAATGATCACAGAGTTAATAAGGTATGGTAGTTACGTGACTTTTCGAGATTGACAGGGCGGTATCTGCTGTGACAGTTTTCGTTATAGGAATAGTATAATTATCATTATCGCGATAATGATGTAGCTATATAATCCAAACCCTAGATGTTAAAAGCTAACAATAACTCCGTAAACTGGCGTAATATTAATTATCCGATTTAATTGAAATTTATGGCTGTGGTTGCTAATACTATTCTGTCTGTGTAGCGTCTGTGCGTAAATCCGCTACTGATGCTGTTCCTAGAGATTTCTATGGAATTTTGAGGGATGAGTATTGAGAACAAGTGACAACTTTCTGGGGAATATCTCTATGTGCATTTTTTATGAACAATTAAAACATTGTCGGTATATATATACTCAGAAAATAAAAATAGTCTCAAGGAAGGCTGTTGGGTAGGTGGGGATGATGATTTCTTTCTAAATGACAGATCTTGTATTCGATACCCAATATGGAAAGAACTTCTCTGTTTTCTTTTAAATATTCAAAGAGTATGTAACATTACTTCACAAATACTGCAATTTTGGTATACAAATTTTCATTCGTAAGTACATATCTGATAAATGTTTGAACTATCTCTGGAATAAGTATATATTGCATATGTACATATGTATGCATATACATGTAGATGTATTGATAGAGAATTAAAATAGCATGTCTGATGTTGTAGCCAGTAACTTTCAGTAACTCGCATCGCCAATTTGTGTATCGGTATCACAGATTTCGGTGGCCTTCCAAATTAGGCACCGCCTAGTTCGCAAAAGCCCAACTAAGTTTGTCACATTTTTGATTCTGTTTTATCGATAACTCAGCAAAAAGCAATACTGAGACATGGATTTACGCGAATCGACTTTTCGTCCTTATATGAGAATATTTCAAGCTGGGAAAGGGTTCATTCGAGAGAAAAAAGTTCAGTGCAGGTCTGTTCATGATTTCGTTTAGAACGTTTTCTAGATTACATAAAAATGCTTAAATCCCGCAGCTATGAATGGTCAATTTTTTCTCTACCTTGTAGCGCTTGTATTATTAAATATCAGCAGGATTAAATATCAGCGCTGCATTGAATTCTCTTCTATCGAATGAACCCTTTCCCAGCTCAAAATCGTCTCATGTAAGAACGAAAAGTCGATTCCCGTAAACCCATATTTTTGCCTAATTTTGTCGGTAATGTCGCTGCCCTGGCATATCTGACCGTACCTCTTTAAGCTCCATTGCATCCTCATTTATTTCCCTCTAATGCAGTCGTGTGACGGTGCTAACAGCCGAATATAAATTTTAGTGTAACGAGGGAGATCGATCTCGGAACGATGCGCGGATACGTGAGTGGCTGCTGCTTAGGTGTCGGATTTTATGACTTATTCACTCTGGTCCGTGTTTACCGAACTCGGTGCGACGGCCACGCGGCGCCAAGCGTCGACAATGCGGCCACCTTTGTGGGCGAGCATCCGACGGAAAAACGTACGCCTTCCTCCGATCGATCGATCCCCTGTTTCCTCCTCCGCTCCTTGTTTTCCGATTTCTCGCCGCCTCGATCGCCTGGATCGCATCCCCGAGTGGTGGTTCGTTATCGACGCTCGACCTGCACAATCTTAATCTGTCTTCGTGTTCATGCTCGCGCTTGGACGTTAATCCCAGAATAATAGGTCGTTGGTTGCACGATGGTTGTGCTACGACAAATAAACTTTGCGTGGATTTCTCGAAAGCGCGACTTCGGTGAATATTTTTGCGATAGTAGCAACGTTGTTTCGTTCCTCCTTTTTCGTAATAGGCTATAAATTGTATAATCTTTTTCTTTGTGGGAAATTATTGTCTTCGGCGGATTAGTTTAGTCGATTTTCGTGGGGAGTATTTATTATTTTTTATTTAATTTTAATGAAATAACAGATTAATACATTAATTTTTTTTAATTTAGATGAAATTTGGAGTTCTGGTTTCTTACTATACTCTGATTGGTTTATTTTTTGGGCTGAAAGAATTAATTTGGAAATTGTTTTATTGTATAATGTTTCAATATATCTTCGTTTTAGTATCTAGGTATAAAACGAAATAAAAGTATAGTCCTTGATTCAAATGTATTCACAATTTTAAGTATTTTTCGGTAATAAAAGAATGTTATGTAAAATATATCTCAGGATTTTACAGTCTGTCTTAATATATATTTATAAATAAACTTCTGAATAATGGAAAATTAAAAATTGCTAATACTGTCGATTGTTATTTTTTAAGTACAGTTGTCCATATAATCGGTTAATATAAATCATTTTGCGAATCAACAGGAAATTGTTACTTGATAAATAATCTAAATTAAATATTGAACGAATCTCAAATTCGAAATAAAATAAAATAAACACGAAACTCCAAAAAGAGAAAGAAAGACTCTAAAAATATAAACGTATCAATTATTTTACTAGCAATACTAATAAGTAAATATTAGTATCTCACATACACAACACCTGCTATTAAACAGTAATTTTATGGTCTCCAAG
Source organism: Calliopsis andreniformis (assembly GCF_051401765.1). Lineage (NCBI taxonomy): Eukaryota > Metazoa > Arthropoda > Insecta > Hymenoptera > Andrenidae > Calliopsis > Calliopsis andreniformis. The sequence goes on along the minus strand of NC_135073.1, from coordinate 7,509,931 downwards.
GCATAACGCAAAATCCTTTAATATATTACTCGAAAGTAAAGCGGAGGATTAGCAGTAACAATAACTAGCAAAAAGATATCGAGATCAGCAAGGATTTGCAATTGCAGAGCATTCAAATCGTTTCAATGATGCAAAGATCATGCGTATCTGGGAGTATACAATCTTTATCGATGGCGGCGTAAGGCTGCGCTGAAGGAAAGAATGTGAAGTGGGGGAAAAATAAGTGCGCGAGCGAGTTTAGCAAATAACTGAGGGATTAATGTTTTATTGGCACGACGATTGCAATGGTTATCTGTGATCGGCAAATAGGAATGCGCTCTTTTTCCGTGAAAACGAGGGAATGGAATGTCGATTGGTGCCACCCCACCGGAAGCTGCCTTGTGTCGACGACTTGTCCGTGTCTCGCGCATTTCTCGTACTTGCATATTTCTTCGCGTGTGAGCTAATGATCCGTTGTCAATGAACAGAAATACTCTGTTGCATCGAATGCACTTTTATGTAACTCTTAGTAATCGATATTATTTAGAAGTTACTTACTTGAGACCATGATCATTGAGATCAGGCTTTTACTCGAGACTTTTAATACGTACAGTGAATCTCAAGTTAGTATACACATTTTAATAAGGAAATAATAGGTTTGCTGTTTAATTACTCGTTTCTTAAGTTGTTACAAATTTTTGGGGGAAACATTAGTGTATGCATATAGCAATAAATAGCAAACAATTTAAAATTTTAATTTTCATAATAGAACTTAGTGCTCGCTACTACTCGAATAGCTAAACTTCTGTTAACTACTCTATGTATCTTCATCACTTAATGTTCCAAATTCTAGAATTTCACACATGATAGAAAGTCTTTAAAAATGTCTAACTATGGAAACAGTTTTACTCAAGCATTTTCCACGTATGATATCGATGATAACTGCATCGATAACGATTGATGAGGATGTTCCCTCGCCAGATGACTTCTCGTGCCGAGCTACAGCGAAGAAGTCCGACGGGGCCCTTATGCAAACACTTTTAACCGGACATTCTGGGACCAGTCAAGCTGTATCCCCGCGGAGACCATTTCTCTCGACCTCCTCGTTGTAGCCTCTTTGTGTTTGTCTACGCTTGTATTTGTCCGACGCATTCCACTATCGCTCGAATCGCGTCGTCGCAGTTAGTAAGTTAGAAAAGCGAAATTCCACGTTCGAAGAGTCGCGATTGACTTTCGGTGAATTCGTTTGCTGCTAATTTAAAGTTGTGTGCAGACCATGAAAATACTTCCCCTCGAGAAGAGATACCGACGTGTCACGTGGCATTTCGTTATTAGTAATACCTAAGGGGGAGTGCATCATCTTTATCGAAAAGCAAGCAAGTTGAAGTAGGCGCTTGACTCGCTCGATTGAAATTTAAACCGCCAAGGAATCCTGGAAAAGCAGCATCGTTCTTGCGAGATATCAATTGTCACTCGTGTCTTATGCAATCGGGGAAGAACAGTGAGTCTTTTTTTCGTCGCTACTTCCTGTAAATTGCAGTCCGAGATAGTGTTTATCTCTATTCTTTCTTTGATTTGAAACAGTATCAAACAGGATATTGCCTATCTATAAATCGTAACATAGTATTTTTAATTGTATATTCCTAGGCTTGGATTAACTGTTACGTTAAAGCTTTTGAAGAGGTAATATCATATGAAAAAATAACCGAACTATTTGATTGCGAAAACTTGATAAATAGTAACAAATTTAGAGAAGATTTTTATTTTCTCCAAAAAGCTCCAAAAGAAACATTACTCGTTTTCGAGTTATGAAATTTCTCCAATGATAAATAAAATGAATATATTTACATAAATATGTAAAAAAAATTGATAGATATATATTTCCAGAATTTTTAGTTCTTTAATCAGAAACTAACAAGATAAAATTTTCTAATAGGTATAAAAACAAACACTTCTTCAGAAGAAATGTTTAATTCCTGTTTTCTTAACTTTGCCAATCTTACTAAAAGCTATATCTTTCAAAACCCTACTTCTAAACACTCTCACCCACCTTCTACAGTACAATAGCGCCCATCTTGCGACAGTAGTCTCCAAAACCAGTACCTAGCATAACACTTGAAGTGTTGCTCAAACAGAAAACCTGTTCACTTATATATTCGACAGCGAAAATGACCATTTCACCGTCTTTTAGTATAATACACGCATTGATTAATTCGTACACTTGAACAGCAATAAAAATCAGAAACGTAATCGATCAAGTGTCAAGGAAAGCAAAGATCTCTACCGTCTTTATCAGGCAGCAACGCCGCAAATGTTGGCAACGCGCGTGAAAAGGCGTAGCGCCGCTTGCGTGTGTGCGAGGACCAAAAGAAAGATGTCCCGAGATTTGTCACTGTCGCGATTCATTCAGTCGCGATAATATTCGCAAGACGGATTGCCTTCGGTTCCGGAAACTTTACCAAACAACCTTACACACGTGCAATCGGTGACGAAACTGTATACAGACGTTTCTTCGATCACCCAGTATTGCGAAACGCTTTGCTCCTTCGAACAACTTGTTGGATGCACGAGACTCTTGGTCTCTTGTAATTATTTTCGAGTGATTGGACCATTTCTCCTTGATTTTGTGAAAAATGTCAAATATGTCCTTAGATTTGGAGTGAAGATGTTGAATCAAATTTTTACTGATGTACGAAACATTTATATAAGATCTCTCTTTAAGAATTAAGAAGTTGTAAAGTTGTGGAAACTAGATAGTTTATAAATTATTTGAATTTAAATGAGTGATAATAATAAATTTGAATTTCATTCTTGTGTTAGGTAGTATCCTAAATTATTAGTAGTGATTAATAGATAGTAGGTGCAGTGGATGAAATAAGTAAAATTACAGTCATTGAAATAGGGTAATGAAATTTCTAGCTGCTTGTAAAAGAATAATTCTTTTTGGTATACTATTGTTAAATCAGTTTTGTTTAATGAAAAAGGAATGTAGAGATTGAAGTTCATATTTTTCAGTTAATATTGCTTTTAGTGGATGGAGTAGTATGCTCTCGATTTCTGAAGTCACTCTCAATTGTATGATTATGAATTATTAAATTGTCTTACATACACTAAATATTTATTTTCCTGCACATATACTGCAATTTATGAAATAGGGTAATGGCTCTCAAGTTAATTATCAATTTTGAAAATATTTCGTTATGTGGTAACAATGAAAATAAAAGGTGACTATTTTGTAATCGATAATTGTAGATTCTGTGTGAAGATGATATTTCATCAATAAAAAAAACATAGGGATTAATTTGAAGTAATACCAGTGATAAGACATGGGCGATATTGTCTAAGTAGGTATTACGTTATTTATCAACTGTGTGAAATATTCGGAGGGCATTTAAAATAATCAGCTGAATCGTTTACATAGGAGATAATAAAAATAATTCAATTGTCTGATAAGCAAGTCCATCGATAAATCACTTGTATCTAACATGTAATTATTATTGTAAAATTCCAGTGTAGCTTACAAGTGATTAAGATGTGTGTATTTAACTTCCATTGGGTATTTCAAAGAAGTTAATAATACAGATTTATTTGTAACAAATCTGTATCGATAATTTTTAGAAAAACTGACAAAAGAGGTTAATAGATAATGATATATCAAGTGGTTATTAATTAGAAACTCTTGAATATTCATTGAAAGGCTCAACAACACCACGTGCAACTGATTTTATATTAATAAGAAATTATCAAATAATTTTTTTAATTCTTTTTTTGAAGATTCTTATGTAATTTTGGGAATATAATTCAATGAATTTGTTATAGATTTTTTAAATTGAGATATTATAGAATTGAAGAACAGAAAGCTACAATAATAAAAGTAAAGAAATATTTTGATTGATTATTACTTATAAAATGTGATTAAGTACAGAATGTTTTACAAAAACCAAATATTACGTGTTTATTTACAAGTTTAAACTTATATCTTTTTGCGCGTTGAAAAGACAACGATAAATGAGTTTTTAAAGAAAGAATAGATATTTATGTATCTATAGGTGTTATAAATGAATCACGTGTCTACTGTTCATTCATAATCCTTATCATTTATCATCGCTTCCTTTTCTACAGTTTTTAAAAATTAGTTACAAATAATTAAGTGAAACTACTACGACATTATTGATACGGTGCAATCTAGATAACGCTTTGCCACTGTGTAACATTGAACTTTGAATTATTATTATTCATTGCTGGGCTGTTATTGTTTAACCGAAGGCTATTTTATTTTGAAATAAGGACAATTATAATTATTTATTTGACCTGGTTCAATTGCGTATCGATAATTGTCGCTAATATCGCAAATCATTTTTTGTTTCAAAATTGATAATTATTTTGAGGACAAGAGTTATTACGAAAATTAGCGAAGAAAGTACGAAAAATGAATAACTTAAGTTCTGATCTTGTTTAGAAAATTGCAATAAAATTATGCGAAAGAATGTTAAGATTCCCAAGTATCTTTTATACGAATTTAATTATTAAGTATGATAGTATTTTAAAGCATAATTCTGAAATTTTAAACCTCAAAGAAATGTAAGAAGTTGATAGTTTTACCTCGCTCGTACATTAGTGTCTGATAGTTAATCAATAATTATTTAATCGAATGAGTTCATAACTATTTAAGATATTCAATTATTATCTTACTGTGCTCAGACTACATACAATTCTTTCACTTTATACATACAGGTAACCCAAATTAAACTGACGTCTTTTTCTATTCCTTTCATTCTTAAGAGTCCCAGCTGTCCAAAAACGTGTACCCATAATAACCCAATAAACAATTCATTTATTCCATCAACGTGAGTCGAATCGATCTCTGCTTCAAATACCACTCTCCCATCAATTAACCCTTCCGCGACGACACACTTTACACCTAACAATTTTCTGAAAAATTATTTTAAAGAACTTCTAAACCGAACCATGGTACTCAATGATGTTACCTCCAAGAAAACCTGGAAGCCGCCGAGGGTTTAATCTCAACTACCATGCAAATTACTCGCAACTCTTCAGGCCTCACACGTCATTCATTTCCACCTTTCCATTTTCGTCCATTCTCCCAGCAGCCCCGCAACACAGCCGTTCCATTAACGCGTCGCGGGGGAATGCACTTCCGAGCGAAGTCGGAAGTCAACCGACAGCTTCTTCCATTTAGTACGTGTACTCGGCCGCTCAGTTTTATGGGCAGTAAGATCTGGCTGATCCTCAATTAAATGATTCTTAGGCACGGCTTATGCGAGGCGGTTCGATAAGGCGGTTTTGTGCCCGTACGACGGGTACTTGGCGCTTGCGTAAAGGGCCGTGTGAAGTCTTCCCGATTAACCGCGCACGCATTCGCGTGGGCCAGGCTCATCGACACGTGGGCCACGGCACGTCGACACGTGGACCTGGTAACCTTCGTTCAGCCTGACCACGTGGTTCTGCCACCTCCTCTTTGTCAGCGAGGAGGCCGTTCGCTCCACGAAAAGAGTCAGGGGGTCTTTTGTTCCATCCTCTCGGACACGTTCGTTCTTGGTACGGTGCGTGTATTCCCCGCGGTCGAATCATTGTTATTCCCTTACCTTCGATAATGAACGTTCGCGCGTTATTTCGAGGAAATGTTTGCCGGCGACGCTGTTATTCGTAATGTTTGTTTGCCTTGTCTTTTATTACTACGCCGTCAGTTTTATTTCAATCTGCGAGGTACTGGGACGAATAGCTGCAAACATGCTATTCCTGACGCGAGCATTCTTGACACCTTGATGACGATTATCAGGCATTTGTAGAGTTATGTAGTCCTCCGATCAGGATTCACTGTGCTGTCGAAAATGAGTGTTTGTGGGTGAATTTCGTTTATTGCATATTTCAACATTAGAGTTGAGAAACAGGAGACGTGATCGTATTTTATGGTTACAATGGTTATGACTGTCCTAACTATGAATCGTTTAAGCATAGATTGCCTTAGTTTACTACTATTCTTGTCTTCAATGTCAGGATGGTATGCTCTATTGTCTACTCTACTATATTATTTAGGTATTTCTACCAGATAGAAATGCTGACAGTACTTGTTATTCTATGTGCAACAGCTATTCGTGAAATATTTCGATGAACATAAACCTTGTTTGTTCAACATGTTTGATGACAAGTATCAGAAATTTTAATGGGCGATTCTACATGCTAAAATAAGATGAAAATGAAGATAGACGAAATTGTGGTTTAGGCCTCATTTTCGAGTTATTAATTGTTGAGAAATTATAAATACGCGTGATATATGTCTGACTCGGGACTTATTCTACTGACAGTGTCTGGCTTGACTAATGCACTCCACTAGTAGACTAAGTTCCTAGCCAGACACATTTTACGCGAAAGGATGGTTTTGCAATAATTAATAACTTTACAACGAAACTGCAAATGAAGTTTATTTTGGTTTTCGTCTCATTTTGACACATAAAATCATCCCTTCAATTTTGTGATACCTGTTGACGAGCACTCTGTCTATCGAAAAGAAAGATTCTTCAGATCCAAGTCTATACGTCTTCTTTGCAGTAGAATACGCTACCAAACTCAGACCACTTATTTCGATAACATGCTCTAAGCTATACTCTTTCTTCGCATATTTAAATTTCCTGCAAATGCATAAATGGCTGTATTTTATATTAAATGATTATTTTCATTATTTCTTGAAAGTAGTGCATCTATTGTTTTCTGTTATAGTTTGATCTAATAATGATAAGTAAATAGATGTTGTCAATGTTCAAATTGATGTCAAAAGCGTATTTCTGCGAATAAAAACTGTACTAAATTGCAAGGACACACGAAACGCATAAAATCTAATGGTAGAATGGGTGAAGCAGATTTCAATTTTGAAATAGCTTGAAACCTTGACACTTGCGCAAGTTTTCAGCTATCTTAACGCCAGGAAAATGGATGGTAAGACAATCGTGACCGAAGCTATTTTAAATTGATACTTTCAGTATTTATTATTTTCATTTAGTTATTAATTATTTCTTGCCGAAAACAGGTGCCAACACACAATTTAAGAATAAAGAGAACATTACAAATATAATGCTTAAATAAAGATAAAAACTGTCTTTTAGATTCGAAATGAAAGATACTTATTGTTATAAATGTAGGCAGTTTGTGTACAATATAATTCTTCCAATAATCGCATATTTAATAATATAATCATCGAAGTTAAACTCTCATTAACCTGTATGTACATTTTTGCATTCAGGTTTCAATCTGTATCTCAAAAATACATGCAACAAACACATGCATACAAATATATACAACAAATTCTTACTCTCGATAAACAACACACAAACTTCCACAGCGTTCTCATTATCGCAAGCATTACAATGGACTAATCCGACATTGCAAATACATTAACATTACAAATTGAGCAAAAATTCTGTATCTCTTATCACACGAACTGCTTTGTTTTTATTATCAGCCGGTATGTTCCGCTTGCATTCGGGCTTACAATTCACCAATAATCAGTCATCACTTTCGGCTATTTCCGCTGATATCACGGAACACGACGAGACAGTAAGTCGTATAGCTCGACCTTCTCGCGTCTGATTCCTCGAACGAGGTTTATTTTTAATAATCGGATTCACGCCTTCCGTTTCCTCGGTGTAACGTGCAGCATAAATTCATCCCAGCAAAGAAAGGGAAAGGAAGTAGATATTATAATCACAGGACTGGTCAAATGAATCGATGTTAGCGTAGATCTAGTAGAAACGAGGCACGCGATCGCCTAGTCGAAGTTCGGTACTGGCATAAGTGTATCTGCAGACAATAAATAAGACGTGATAACGAGAGAGTAACTATAGCGAGCGAAGTGCAATCTTATCGAAGGCATACCGATGTCTCGAATTTATTTTCCAATCAGCGGCAGTGTTTCTATTATACGTGCCGATTACAGCTTACATGTTCGTGTTCTTATGAAAGTGGGATGCATTTTCGTGAACATGCTTGTTCATCGTTAGTACTACATGAAATAAAAAAATAATTGTAACGATGAGGAAATTGTTGGATCGATGAGTGTGAAGAGCAGGGTATTCGAAAAAGTTCTAGTTGAATTTATACGCTATGATTTATGATACGTCTTAAAAGTGTCGAGGTAATAATTCAATTTTGAAAGTTTAGTAAATTTGAGCGTAAAATTTAATAGAGGATAGTAGATTAGAAGTGGCTTCAATTTTATGAGTTTAATAGGGTTTTAACTATTACTTTATTATTTTGATAGAGAATTAATAAAATCTTAAAATTTTGATATTGGGAAATAATTAAATTAAAAAAGGATTCTTAGGAAGATAGTCAAATTTAGAAACTTTTCAGTCCTCTATAACTCTGTAGTCCTCCAAGTTTTATAGTCGCAGACGTTTGACTTCTCTGCTACCTCTTCTGTCCATTTATTCCTACTTTATGATAACAGAATCTGAAAAATTGAGAAGCCTCCAAAAATTCTACCTTATATTCACTTTCTTAATACCATTCTTATGGTTAACAGGACAAGTAACAGTAAATTCAAACAGCCATGATTTTTATCCTCTCATCACTTCGAAATAACGAGGTATTCGAAGACTAGTGTCGAATGGATTCTGTGGTGACTTTAAACTGTTTCACGGTATTCCCCTCGAGTGATTGATGGTAAAGGATCCAAGGGGGCGCGACGGGAATTGCTGTGAATGGAAATCTTATGGAACTCTCGGGACTTTCTGCGAACAGAAAATCCATTCACACATTTGCGTCTGTTTGAACAACAAGGGGACAGTCCGCCACTTATCGAGGCGCCGTCCTAACGCGTCTATTACCTGTTTGCAAATATTACCTTCGTAGTTTAGAACGTTTCCTTGACACGGCGTTCCAGCATCGTTTCTTCCGACTCTCGTTTCGTCTGCATTCCCCCAAGATTATGGCTCCTTCATACAATTTCACAGAAATATTCTAACATCGGTCACGATAGAAGTTTCGAAATCGCACGCGTGATTGCTAGTCCACCATTATAGAAACTAATTCCCATGCGTTAACCGATAGGCAGTATTAACTATTGCAACGAACACTCAAACCGTCATCATACTAAATTAAACATTCCACAATTGATAACCATCCGACAACCGTGATATTCGGTATTTATTAGAATTCTTTCGAACATTTTCATAAATGCACGCTGAATGTATTTACATAAAAAGGAAATTACTTGAGATTGGAGGATTCCTACAGATTTGAAAACAAAAATAAATTTATCAGAAGTCGTAGCTGTGTATAAACACTTTGATAATATATCTTGTCTTGATTCATTCAATTAAGCGAGTTGTACGATGCATAATGGAGGATTTTTGTGACACGTGGTATTGAAGATACTAATTGTTGGTAACACGTAAAATATATGATTTGGCAAATATTTGTTGTGCGCGAGAAAAGTCACTGTCAACGTTAGGAGGTCTTGCATCGCACGGGCTTTGTCCTCTGACTATCTCAGCAGTCTGAACAATGAGCTAAGAACAAACTACATTTATTCCAAAGAATTGGGCTTCGATGCAGGATTCCTTAATCGTCACAAACTTCTTGCCTGTTTAATTGTTTCAAAGAGTTCGTCGCAAATATTATAATTTAACATCATTGTAATATAATATGTATGGATATGAAGATCATAAATTTTGTATTATTTTTAAAAGAAAAAATTAAGTTATTCAAACATTTAATGATATAGTCAATAATTCGTGAATAGAAAATGATTAAACAAGTACACATCGTTTTGTGTGTGTCAATTTTTTGTTAATATTATCACTCGTCACAGAATAATGAATACAATTTTGGAAAATATGATCCAAACGTAGTTCAAATTCGAGCATATAACATATTGAAAATTTGCAGTATACCTACTATTCTAAACTGAATTAGGTAAAAATCGTCTGTATCGAGCCCAAAGAACAAAATATTCTCAAAAATGTGGAATGTTCCTCTTCTCAACCAAGCAACTTAACTAACTTTATATTAGAACAATTTTTCAGCAAATTAGTCATCAGATTAAAAGTAAAACTTTTATACATATTTTTTTATTTTATAAAAACACAGTTCTCGTATTCATAAACAAGACTCACAACACATTGAAATCTATACCACCAAAATCTTATTGCATCATCTATATGCAATACGATAAACATTTGATTAAAAAGATTGTACTCAACTGAACAAGACCTAAAGATGCTAGAGTATCTTTCGCTCTCCCGAAAAAAGGCAAAAATCGACAAGGGTCATTTTCGTTAGGAACCCTTCGATTTGTTAATGCCAACGTTGTTTCGTAGCGAGCAACGGGACACGCGAAAAGTTTGAGCATCACTGAGACGGCCACACATGCAGTATTATTGTTGCAGAGTGGATCTCTCGTCTCAGAAGACGAGCTGTTGTTGTACAGGCGCGAATGTTATTGCAGCGGAAAGTTGTGGTGTCACAAAGCTGCGGTGGGTCTCCGCGGCATTCCGTCCGTTGCGCGGATCACCTAAAGGTATCGTCGCTGGTAAATATGTCTCTTTCACGTTCCTGAAAAATCATTAACGAACCGTCTGTAAATTTGCCGCGAGAGGTGCCGTAATATGTGACAAGTTGCAACGTTTCACGTTGCATTCTCGCGGATGTGACGGCTCGATTTTCACCAGCGATCCACCTAAAGTGCACTACCATGCATCAAAGTTCGCGCTGTTTATCAGCTTCACTGCGCTTTCTCATTCGCCTTTTTATTTTCTCTCTTGAGTATCAAGTGACGTATGTCACGGGTGTGTTTTAGTTAATTCGTTTAATGCGGGCAAGATATCGACACGGTTTTCGGAAATTTATTGTTGACGTTAGTTAATATCCGTAGACGTGTTTTGATGAGTTTTAAGGAAGGAAAATGTTCAGTTATCACTTAGGCGGGGATCACGAGAGGATAAATGGATACGTTGAGATGAGCTTAAATTGGTATCGAATCGAATTTTCATTCGGGTCGAATCGTCGCAGAGCCTTTGTTTAGATAAGCAATTTCGTGTTTGTAGCTTTATTATATTCGGTTTAAAATTGTTATATTTGGGAAATAATTTATTGTTTGTTAATGAATTTTGTTGTTTATGGGCATACAGAGACAAGTGAGTCACAGGGCGTTCCAATTTTGAAATTTTTAAAAGGAGATTAAGCATAAAGAGCAACTGTAATAATTATTAATATTTCATAAATTAATGACCATTTGCGTATAAATATTAATATTACAGTATTCAGTTTAATAAATTTTACAAACTATTTATATTAAAGTTTTTAAACAAATTTTTAAAATCTACATTTATCTAATCATGTTTTATCATTTTTATTTTACCAATTATATTATTTTCAAATACAATTTTGTATGCATTTGAAATATTAAGTTTAAACAATTCCATGAAAAATCCAATACTAGAAATTGAAAAATTAAGATTTAATTCGAATTCAATTGTCTAACTCGGGTCTCTATATATACTACATTATAAAACCACCGAAAAGTGAATATTAAAAAAGGACAGTAGTTGGAAGCGATTACATCGTGAGAACGAAAATTTGTAGGCTACCTTGATGACTCAGACGATTCGTTCTGGAGTATGTCAACGGGAGCGGGATATCGCGAGGTAGGGATTCTTGACAAATTTTAAGATTGACGTAGGAATCCCCGAAATCGTTGGTAATAATTCGAGGAGGCATCGGGGACCACACAGGATCGAGGATATATCCTTGGAGGGTCCTGACTTCTGAGATGAAGGTATACATATACCTCGTGGCACGTTACGATGAAATAAAACGTGAACGTACCTGGCATGCCTCCATCCACTTTCAAAATCCTCTCGTGGATCCTGCGGGACATCCTCGGCCGCGTCGTTCCGTTAATGGGACGGACTATTATTTAATTCCACTAAATTGCCGCTCGGCCCCCGAAACAGGCGTAAAACCTCTTAAAAATCGCCGCGGGACTTTCTTACTCCCGAATTCTACGAAAAGCAAACGTAGGCGAGAGAATAAGATAGAACGCGACCCGTTTCCGTTTTTCGTCAATAACGATAACTATTTTATTAATTTATGGAAACGGTCGAATAATTAACGCATTCTTTTGTTGATATCCGCGACAACTTGATTTCTCTATTTTAGGGGACATGAAAGGAATATTTGGGAAATAATGTGAATCCCTGGAATAGAGGATATAAATGTCAATGGAGCATAAAAGTTAATTGAAGATCTGAGGATTGAGTTGTAATAAAGTAACAGATTCTTGAATTTTGATATTTGAAGTGGTTATAAGTGGATATCTTTTTAAGATACTGAGGATGTTGCTTAAAGTGGTATAGATAAATATGTTTGAAGTTTAAAATTTTGTTTAATGGTAATGTAGGCTAGATCATATCAGTGTATATGTACCTATATTCTTCTTTTTTTATTTACAAGTTTAGAGTATTCGGTAAACATCCATAGACTTATTTTATTTCTTATATACACATTATTGGTGCCTACACGAAATTCGATCACAGTACAGAATATTAACTTCTTGCGACTGAGACATGTATACGGATAAAGGGCATACAAGTTAACAGAGACAGTATCTTTTTCTTACACTGAATGGTCAAAGTCTAATTTAGAAAATTTTTTATCAGGCTATCAAATAGCTAAACTTTAGTATCGAATGACCTATGGTCTTATCGAAACAATGAAATTTTTATATTAATCCCTGCATCATTCCCAAAAGACTAAACAACTGTTACAAAAAAACACAAAATTAAACAAACTATTAGCCAAAAAAAAATAAATGCAATCAAATCTCAATACTCGTAAAACCTATATAGCCTTAAAAGCTTTAGGCTTCCTGAGAGGTGTCGCGTATTGCACTCCAAACCGCTGGAAGCGTTAACGTCTTCAAATGAAAAAAGAAAACATATTGAAAAACATTGCGCGGGGTCCATATTGACGGTATGTTAGCGATCAATCTAGCGAAAGGAACGCGCAATGCCGCGGTATTGCGCAGCGAGCTTATGTGCGGGAGTTGAGTTATGTCGCGGTGTCGCGCGAGAGCAAAGGAAGAGAAGAAAGGAGAAAACGTATTAAAAGGATATAAGAGAGCGAACCGCGACCGCAAACTGATTAAATGCGGTCTGCCCAGGCTATGACGGTGCGCCACAGGGCTCGGTACCGGACCCGTGTAAGCTACACGACTCGAAGGAGACTCCGTATGACGTATGCACTTACGACGCACATACGCTATTCTTTACAGTTTCACCTGCAGTACGTTATACTTTTCCTTATTAACCCTTTCGTGCATTCTTGTTACTTGGAAAGTAGTTTTACAAACGTTTCCTTTGTTTTCATTTACATGAGGATATTTTTTGAATAATTCAGAAACAATTTTAGAATATAGTTTTTATGTAAGAACAATACAGGCTATTTTGGATTATTAAGTTAAGTTAGTAATAACAGACAAAAAGAGTCTTCATGCAGCTGTCTGTTATCTTACAGGTGTCATGAAGCTTGTGCATAGGTACTCTAGTAATTCAATTGGGAAGTTGCAATCTCGTATTCATAATTAGTATTATATATTTTGAACTCAAGCATTTTTATATTAGTTACACGTTAATATCTGAAGAGTTGCTCTTGATAAATAACGTTCAAGGTAAAATTCTATCCAGAATATTAATATAAGGTAATCATGATTCCTTTGCGATTTTGTGAAAGGTAATATGATTTATCCTATATTTATTAGAATTATTTGTTATAAGTTCGATAATAAATTCATAAGTAATTGTTCTTGAAGGGAAATGCATTTAATTTTAGTATCTCCCTCGACAGAAATTCCCTTAGGCAGAGAGGTGATAATGTAACTTTCCATTCAACGTCCTCTAATAAGATTGACAATGTGCGCCTCTTTAGGAAGCTGAAGCTCGCTAATGAGTCACCCACACCAGAGGCAGAATTTAGTTATTTAGTAACCAAAAATAGAAGAAAAAATGTGTCGTCGATTAGTCAGTGTGGCAGAGAGAAAATACGAGCAGAATGATTCGTTATTCAGTCAGTCTCTGCTCTGTCCTACGATCATTAATCTACTTAATTCGCAGCCTTTTCTCGATTCAAAAGTCACGGTTCCTTTCTTCAACATAACACGTTTAATCAACGCTCTTCGTGATATTTAAGACTCTACTTCAAGCGATTATCAGGGACCCTGAAAATAGCTATTGTCTTTCTTCGTGTTTCGAATACTCCTTGTCGAAGGTCGTATAAGATATCAGTCAGTGATATGAGTGACCAATGTAATAGCACGTGTAGGAAAGACTCTTGGTAAAACATGAAAGTTGATACAGTGACTTGGTTTGTGACTCTGAGAGGTAATCGAAGAAGAACTTTAATTACCTACACAATTTTGTTTTGATAGTGTACTAAACGAAATTATTCAAATTCAACAATTAATTCTATTTTACAATTACTTGATATAGGTATCTATTATTCTAAAAATTATGTCCTTTTCTTATTACAATATTCATAACTAAATTTTATAACTAATCCTTCCAAAACTTGGAACCATCAAAATTTTTAGTACTAAATATTATACCTACTATGTCTTAATTATCTTCTGCATTACGTAACTTCCTTTATCACACTACTGCAGGTCGCAAATACAAGTAAAATCAAAACCATAACTGTCAAAGGAAAAAAATTCACTGGATGCAGGCTAAACGTGTAGTAGTGTTGCACACAACGTTAAGGCATGGACCAACGCTCCTATTCAATCGAGATGGTTTTTCTTTGTAAAAGCGAAAACGAAAACGACGATTTCCGGGCTGCCAGGCGTTTTGGCTCCAACTGATACGTAAGACAAAGGATCCTGTCCCATTGTTCGATGATTTACACCGTCACAGGTTCCCAGATACTTTCCTAAATTCGACCTGTGCTATGGGCACCGGTACTTGTCACCTTCGGCAATTAAGTGTGCACCCCAATTCACCCTTAGTCTCCGTCTGGCCGAGACCTCTGCCCAGTTCTCTGTCGGCCAGGCTTCCCGTCTTCAGCAGTAAACTAAACTGCTTGTTCTGCTTCTTCCGAGGCAGCTCGGAAACGGTGTAACGTGTCGTTAGGTAGCTCGACACCAATGGGCCAGATAGCCTAGATAACGAATCATGTCTCGTAATGATCAAACGTACCGATCTTCAGGGATGTACGAACACTCGCAAAAGTTCGGCCAGATCATGTTCGACTTAACAAAGCTTTTATTTATTTATTTAATGTAGCTCTAGGGCAATGAATAAATCATAGACATTCGAGCAAACGAATTTTATTGAGAAGATGTCAAAATTTCACGTGAGTTACACAAAATGGGATAGAGAAGGCAGACAGAAGAGTGTTCGTGAGATACGATCCTGTGAGGCCTTCTATTTTTCTCACACAACAGCCTTCCTCAGTCGAAGGAAAAATTAGTCCATTTGGAGTGGAATTTGGCGATGATCAGTAGGATCTTTGACAAGGTTCGAACGAGAGAAACTTCGACTCGGCCAATTTCCATGAGTCTGGCGACAAAGCTGTTGGAGGCACCGACAGAGACTAATTAAGGATACACAAGCGTAAATATTGACTTTCCTGGAATACAATTATCTTGCATCGATTGAAGGAGTGTGTTTAGTGGAGGAGGGATTTTTAGAATTTTTAGGGATAGGTACCTACTTGTGGAATTTAGCAAGTATCTGGTCTTATACACATTGGTACTTCTATTAGTTGTATCTGCTTTATTTAATTGATAACCGTGGAACAAAATACTTCTTTTTTTCTATTTAAATTTTCAGTCAGTTAACATTGCGATGCAATAAAAACAGTATGAAGTTAATTTAAATATACTATATTTGTATAATGCATACAAAAGCTCCATTTAATAACACTATTGATAATTAGCAAAAGTTTCCTTTTTATTGTGAAGATTGTTATTTTCTATCAAGTAAGAATAGTGAAGCTCATTATTTTAAAGGCATTCTTATATTTAAGTTATAAATACAGTTTCTGAGTGATACAGTAATCAACACAATAAACGATATCTTATTATCTAACAATTTCTTTATCTAGAAGTACGTACTACTTTATTTCAGTTCAATTGATGAAACTGTATCACGCTGCCTGAACTATAACTTGCATCAGATTTCAAATTTGATGCAGCACGTAAATTTAAATCGCATACAAGATTGCGTATTATCATTACCTTGCGTACTATCACATTTCTTTAATGTAAGCAAAGTGTATCTATTCCATAGATTTTTTCACTAAAATGATGAAGAATGTGCTTCGTATTCTGTCACAAATAAGCTATGCATTATATAACAAAAGAAAATTTTGTAGGAGAAATGTTTAAGAATATTTTTAGTCTTGCAAAATACTAAGAATATTAAAACTTCTGAAAGCTTTGAATATGTAAGAGTTCTTGTTAAAAAATATATATATTTTTATTACAGATTTTATAATCTTTTTACGTATAAGAACAAATTTTCTTGCATGAGAAAGAAAATTTTTCGTAAAATGAGCTGTTGTACGCAAAAAAATATTAATATGTATCTTTTCGTCGATATCTATAATATAATATTTAGTATTTTCAAATAATGCTTAAATAAATACGTAATTCATAAAGTTAGTTAAAAATTTTATAAATTCAAACTGAGAACGGGGAGGATTACGTAACTAGTATTTTTGAAGTTAATAAAATATAAAAATTTTGATAATAGAAAATATTAACAAATCAATATTCAACGTTTTGTTGAGTTTCTAATCTAAGTAGAAGTGAAAATATTAATTTAATTAAAATATTCTGTCTTATTTTAAAAAGATTAATTTTGGAAAAATAAAAATCTTCCATTTTTTATATGTCAATTGCATGACGAAATCGATAACTTTGAAGAATTACCATTATTCTAATAATACATACCGATTAAAATTATAAAACTTTAAACAAAAACATTGATATTATAAAATACACAATCTGCAATCTCTCAATACGTAGCAACGAAATAATTTTTAACACGCATAAACGTAAGCCAAAATATTCCCAAACATAGAACACAAAAACTTGGACCATTTTGTTATCACCAGCAGATTTAGTATCCAAAATTGAAAAAATTCCAGAATAAAAAATATTCAATCAGATATGTGTAGATATATGTTCACATCCTCTGACAATACAAATGGATTAATCTCTCGTTGTGATAATCCAACACGTCCAGAAGGGAATTGCCTGGTCGCTCGCGTAATGTAATTCTCCACCACTGGCAACGCC
This sequence comes from Calliopsis andreniformis, assembly GCF_051401765.1. Classification (NCBI taxonomy): domain Eukaryota; kingdom Metazoa; phylum Arthropoda; class Insecta; order Hymenoptera; family Andrenidae; genus Calliopsis; species Calliopsis andreniformis. The sequence goes on along the minus strand of NC_135073.1, from coordinate 7,492,635 downwards.
GACGCAGTGACAGACTGCACGGAACGAGCGTAAACCTGCGATATTCTGGGGGGCATTCTGGCGATCGCACGCCCGTCGCTCATAATCGCGGTTCGATTGATAATTAATTATCTCGTTGTTGGGCCGACGATCGTTCTCGGCGGCGGCACGTTTTTTCAGCCAGTGTTTCATTCTCGCTCGTGCGAGATGAGCCAGCTCTCCGTGGAACACTTCGTTGCCGTCTCCTTTCCTCCGTCTTCTCTTCCGACGACGGATCCGCCGAATTGTCGCGTGAGAACGGTGCAGCATTAACATTTATTGAAATATATTTAAAATAACTGTGCGGTTGACTCTCCCGAGAAAATAAACCTCGACTGGCTGGACTTGCGTAACGCTGACACGTCATACTTCGAGTTAATACGATGAAGAAGCGTATGTCCAATAGGTGTGTACTGTAATTTATATCGTGTGCCCGTCATCCTCTATGGAAGAAAAAAATAACGAACATCGGCGAGATGAAGAAAAATCCAAACGCAAGAATAAGTAATGCGCGATAATGACGTCGACGCAGCCTTTGGTCTCCCGAAGCGCCTGACTGTCAACTCTGACGATTTTCGGAGCATCGCGAGAAAACTGGCGAGGGTGATCATGTATTAGTGTTCAAACTGAAGCAATAAGAAAATGGCGATGGTGGGGCTCGATGGAATATGAAGGTGTTGCGAAAATTGAATTCTACTGAGCCATCGCAACTTAAAACTATTAAACTCGATCGTATACTTTACGGACCGCGGAGAAATCCCAGTACAAATGATCCAGCCGTTCAGAGAGTTATTTTCAACTCACTTATCGCGGGAAATCTGATCACGATAAAAAAAAATCCAATTTATCGCTCAGAAAATATCAGAAGCACATTACTTCTGCTGTCTAAAGTGCAACCGTCAATGAACGCATAAACAAAAGAAGCATCGACACTCTCGATCTCGAACGTGTCACAGTGGAATGATGGATTGAACCAGCTTCGAGAAAGTTGCCAAACGTTGCTGTTCTCCTCTACCCTTTACCCAGGTACTTTTGGACTCGCAGAATGCTAGAACAAAACTACCTCGATCGGGAAGGCATGCGAACCCCTCGGCGTGTTCTCGGGTGCCGAGCACCTTCGAGCGGGAGACACTATCGGTAGGGTTGCGAGGGTATTTGCCTGCGAGGGGTCGAGGGTGAGGTAGGAAAGATTTGAAGAGCAAGTGAGAAAACGATACAAAAGGGGTAGGAGGTAGAAAGAAGAGAAGGAGGAGGGGGTAGTAAGAGAGGGGGGTAAAGTAACGGCGATGGAGGGGCAGCCTCGTGTACGCAACGAGTGGAGGGGTGGCATGAGAGGCGTGGGGGTACGGTCTAGGCAAGCAACGGCAGCAGGGCAGCGGCCAGGTAAGCGAGGAGCGAACACTAGTGGGACTGACTCGCGCGACTCCGAGCCTCCGGGACTCTCACAAGCAGCGATTGTATATCGTCGTGCTACGGTTGTGTTGTTGTGCTGCTGCCATCGCGGCTACGTCGTAGTTGTGCCCGTGCAGTGACAACGCCGTGCCGCCCGTACGTGGTTGATCGTCGACGATCGAACGACAACGTGCTGCACCAAGCTCCGGCCTGCAGGCGGTCACACCAACGATCGCGACCCTCTTGCTCCGTCTCGAGTCGAGGAGGAAGGAAATCCAGCGGGCAAAGCACCCAGAGGTGCGTGTCTCACCTCCAGCCCAAGGGAAATCGCCTTTCACCCAGCTCTGTCCCTCCGCTTCTACTGTTTTTCGAAACTCACCCTCGCGCAGCATCGTGACACGCCACTTTGGACGGGTGCCAACGATCCCCAGCGACGCACCGACCAGCTCGTCGCAACGATGCTGGCGCGAATCCAAGTGCATCCAGTGGTTTCGTACTACCTGTGCTGCCCCAACGTTCTCACTGTCGCCGTTTAGGATCTGATCACGTGCAAGTGAGGGAGTGCGTCGAAAAGTTTTTAGGGGGGTGAACGACCGTGTCCACGCGCTCGAGTGTTCGATGCAAACGAGGAGTCTGTTCCATTGCGTGCTGGTGTACTCGATCGGTGGTGGGTTTGAGGAAATCGAACGTAGCACAGTGTTTACGTCTGTCAGTGCGCGGGTTAGTGCACGAACATCTCCCGCCAACTGTTATCCAATCGACCAGGGTGTCTAGACGAAAGATGTGACGCGAATCGTACTCCACGGATCCCGTTCAATTGAGTACACGTTTCGTACATTGTCGGAGGAGTAACATTCGCTGTGTGTACGCGAATTAGTGGATAAAAGAATTGCTGAGTGAAATCCGCGTGAGAAGTATCAGTGGGTGAGACAGTGACTTCGACGGAGGGAAATTGCACGCTAACGCAAAGAGGGGTCGCTAGATGCAAGGATTTTGAAAGTAGCTTCGGAAGGCCAGCCCGACGCAATGCGTCGACGCTGCTGACGCAACGCGCCTGGATGCGTCTCACTTTAAGCACGTGAGTGTTGTTTCTCTTAATTTCGAGGCTAGTCGCGAAGTTTCAGTGACCCCGTCTTAGCTTCGTCCCTCGATCGGCTTGGGTTCGTCGAAAGGGTGTTTGCTTCTCGATCGGTTCATTTAACCGGCGATCCCAGTAAAATGATCCGAAGGGGATCGGATAGGAGCACGGTGTCGGCATCTCCGCCACGATATTCGGACACTTGAATGGTTCGTTCGTGTGGCTCGTGATCTACACGTGCGCGTCTCAGTTGATCGCTCGGAGTTATCCATTGTCGATCGCCTCTTCTACACGGTCGGTGGTGATAGCCGTGCTGTGGAAGCGGTGCTGCTATTGGTGGTAGTGGTCGCGAGTGCGCACGCGACGACCGGTGGTGAATGATCCTGACTCCGGGTTGACAAAAGTTTTCGCATACGAATACTGGGATGACGTCCGCTTCGGATTACGCGCTCCCTTCACGATCTCGTCTATCTACATCGTCTAACGCGGAACCAAATGTAAGTGCTCTTACACGCATGTAGTCGCAGACTCTGGGTCAGTCCTGGGCGACTGGGGGCTCATGGAGAGCAGAGAACTATCGAGATGTATCGAGAATGATCGGGAACACAGGATTTACAGATGAAAGCAGTTGAGTTTGGACGTACTGTACTCATCAAAATACATACTCTGGTCACTCTTTGGTTAATGTGTCATCTAGTATCACGCTTAGACTTGAGTAATTATATATCACGTAGAAACAGGTACAGTTAAAATCGAGAAGCTCCTTCCTCGTTTCATGGTACTCAAGTCAAAACTCATCTACTTCCACCTGTGCTTCTTTAAAAGTAAGGATTTTAGGATGAGTGCAACTCATGAATATAATGAACTATGTAGGATCCATGAAACAATTCAACCACCCTCTTTCATGGCCCTGACATCGCGACGTCACTTATTCTTTGTGTTGGCTCTCCTCATGAGCGGTTACGAGTGCTCTTGCTCTTGAGCGCCCAGTCGCGCAGATCTACTCTAGACAACTCCGATCGCGTCCTCACCGAGTCTATCTTAACCTGAAATTTTGCACGGTTAAATAGTGACGCTACCTTGGCTCGGGAAAAGAGGAATCACCTTGAAACGTTGACACGAAAAGCGTGTTCGAGTCGAGAGAAAACTCGGCCGAGTTGTACATACTTGGGTAACGGTACTCGAGCTAGCAGGGGGTGAAGTGTTGGGGACTCTACGGTAATACATTCTACAAACCGTGCAAAGAAACGTTTTAATGTGAAATTAATGTTGCTCGCTGCATACGCCGCGAGGAAATCGCGTTATGTAAAACAGGAATTTCTGTTGCGTTTAGTAGAAATACTTAGTAGTTTCTGTAGTCAATGTTTTATGAGCAATTCGTATTTCTTGGAACGCTTTTACGGTTACGGTGTTGGTGAATGAAACTGATGAAAGCGTCGTTATCGTGCTTTCGCAATGGCTCGACAAAAGAACCTTCCTTCGACCTAATGATTGTGCTTCGATTGAGGAATAAGTATAAACGTTCTAAAATATGAAGATTGAAATTTATTCCTCAATGCTTGGTGTCTTCGTTATGTCTATTGATACATTCGTTGTTAGACTCTGCACTGGAAATTTGGTAAAAATATTATTTCTAAGAGCTATTTAATTTTTAAATAGGTCTAAAGTCTAAAGGAATTGATTCGCTGTAAAACGATTTATCGCATTAGAATAGCGAAAATTAAATTTGTATATAAATACATCTATAAAAATTCCAAGTATCTATACATACGATATAGAATGTTGTGTTTCTCACAACATAATCATATTCAGATAAAATTAGACTCGCCTTGTTTTTCAACATTCAAAGTACCAAACTATCAATCACTATATAGTAATATCATTCATTACATATGACTTTTGTGAGAAATACTATATTTAGTCCTCAAATCACGTATTTTTTTGAAAATCTGCCACTTTTAAATCCCACTTCTCAGATTGCCGAAGAAGTCGTCACCGTTGACAATATCCAATGCTTATTCTTCTTTAAATAAATCACTGAGTAATCTGTATGCAACAAAAACTGGTCATGTAAGGCTCTACATACTGTCTGAAACGCGAGGTATAAAAATTCAGTGACAAAGTGAACCTCAAGTATGAGAGCCTCCCAACAGCAATATTCGCCCGCGTATTTTTAGACAAGGTTGTATAAATATATCTACAGACTTTCGAAGCATCGATACGGTGTCACTCGAGCACGATGCTCGTATCTAAATTATGGTCTCGCCACGTGGATGGATTTTCGATTTATTCGGATCTAATCGGCTCTTTTTTACGTAGGACGAACATAAGACCGTTTTCACGCGAGCGACGGTCAGCGAGCGCGAGAGATTCTCGAGGAGATGCGGAACGTCCGACCGATAGAGTTTCCGTGGCTCTGGTGGTTATCGAAACGATGGAAAATCAGATGATACGTCGTCGATAAGCCGACATATTTCAGATAAGTGAAACGCGCAATTAAAATACTTTCTGGATGAGCGTTGCTCGATTAAGCAACGATCGCATAGACCGTTTCACTCCCACGCTTGTTTCTGTTCCACTTTCTTCCTCGTTTCTTCTTTTCGTCCCTTTCGTTGTCATCCTCCTTCTTTGGGCCCAAACAGCGTTTAATTAATTGACGCGAAGCGTTTGTGATCTCTTTCTTTCTTTCTTTCCCCCCTGCCATGATAATAAATCAGAGATACAATTGCCGTGACTGCTTTCTTTTGTCCGGGTAAGCTGAGTGCTCGTCTTTGTGCACGATCTATTATCGATTTCCGGATTCTTCATGGTTAATTTCATCTCGGTTGCTCGAAGAAGCACCGACGATGATGGCAGAAAAACAGTGAGATTCGATCGCCTTCTACTTATCTGGGACAGCTTTATGGAACTGTATTTTTATTTCATTACGTATACTTGATAATTTTTTATACTCCATCAATTATCGAGAAGAATTAATTGTATTTTTTTTCTGACAACGATAAGCGTGCTCTGTCGAACAAATTGGTGTCGATAAACTTTCACTACAAGTGAAAAGTATTTCGGTTCCTTTTTCTCTTCTTTAACTTTTATAATCTTCGGTTTATATAATAATCTTTTTTCTGGACAAATAAGGCCTTCAAGTTTTCTGAAAATTTCGTCCACCTTTGTCATCCCTTTTTTCTATAATAAGGTCAGTTGTGACAAAAGGGCGACCACCTTTCACGTGTCACCAGATTTTGTGTTTTCCGACAGCGAGTGGCCAATGGCTATTTTTATACGTATCAAACACATGTTCTGATAATGTAATCAGTCTTTACCTCGCTCAAACCGATAATAACAAATGGGAAAATTATATTCGCTTGGAGTAATCCTTGATTACTTTTAACGATTTCCTAGGTAATTGAAATTTTCAGCAGTCAGTAAGCTGTCTGGGGTCGAGAGTAAAGCTTCGCAAGCGCTCAATGGATCCTAACCCATATCGAAGTCGCGTTATTTCCGAGGAATTCTTACGAAATTCCTTTTGTGTACTGGCCTGGATAGCGAGTGTTCTTCGAATATGACGCGATGAATTTGATGAAGCTCGGCCTACGCTACAAAGCGCGTAAACATTTCAAATCCCGACGACGTCGTGTGCTAATATGAATAACAAGCGAACACAGGAAAGATTTTAGCGGACATGGATCCGGTTGTACCGATCGATGATGCACTTCGATCCATTATTGACGTACATACGTTGCAGGAATGCGCAAAGAGAACACTCCGAACCTCCTTTCGCGCTTCTGTTGAATCTCTTTTTTCCGTTTCACAAATTTTCTAATCGATACCAGCGACGAAAGTGTTGAAAGCATATAGTAAAATCTTAAACTGACGAAGACATCCTTCAAATTCTTCTATGATAATCTAGTATTTTTTCACTCAGAAGCTTTCTAATCTAATTACTTTTTAGGATAATTGGGGTTTACACATGAATATGAAACCTTTGAAAACTAAAAATGATTATTAAAAATATTTAAAAGGTTCCAGTATGTTTTCTATAAAAATACAGCATCGCAAAACGGCGAATACAAAACAGTGATAATAAATATCGTCGTTTGATTTCTCTTATTAAGGAACTCTGTGCAACGAACGCTGAATGTCTTCATTTTAGTAATACATGTAGGTCGATTTTTAGAAAACGAGTGCAATTATTGCCATTGGCATAGATGGACGAAAGACCGGTCCAGGAAAGAAATTCTCAGTGGTGCCAGCCTACACGCTACTTGGATTTTGCTATAGATATCGAGTTTTTATATACGCATTCACATTTTCGTACGCCCACTTATCTAGTTATGCAAATTTACAGTAGCGTTGCATTCTTTTGTCAGAAAATTATAAAAATACTGATAGCTCTGATTTAACGAACATCTCGAAAGTATTTTTGACAGGAAATACATTGGAACATAAGAATATTAAGGAATATGCAAAATATTTAATTATTGCATTATTATTGTCGTAAATGAAGCAGACACGACCAGAGAGTAGTAGTAGTCTGCTACTGTAATACGATTGAATTTTCCAAGATATGGAAAAATTTCTAAGATATTTAGTAAAAGTGAATTGGCATGTTAGCATTTCCTTTTTGGAGCATAGTACAATATCAAACTGTAGGTAGTATCGATAGAAGTACGAGGGCAATCCAATCGGAGAAACAAGGTCGCGGTAACGATACTATCCGCCTCGTGTCACGGATTGATATCGAATACTGTGCTGGTACGAGAACATTGAAATCAAACGCCATTGAAATGCTCTCTTTATACCCACAGAATTACTAGAATTTCAAGGAAATAGCTGAATTCAAGGAACAGATTTTCCACGCAAATATTATTTGTCTAACTAATGAAAAGGTATTAAATATGAGTATGAATATAATATCCTATAATATGTAATAGTATAAATATGAGTTATTTCTATGTCTTTCTCAACAACAGATGAAAAAGTGTGATACTTCAAATTATAGTACTAGATACTACAGATTCAGTTCTATAGTACTAAAACTTCGCAATTGAAAAAATCAAAATAAAGTTACGAGAAGCTCACAATAATTTAACCCTTCGACAAACTTCATTCACTAACGTTCCTCGAATCTGAGAACGTGAGACACGAGGAAATTCCACCAACTCTTTCGAAATGTGTATCTCCTCAATTTAATAAGCCCCTAATTCACTTAGGTGTCACTTAACTGGAAATATCGTGGAGTACTGTCCCTTGAATCCCCGATTAGACTGAAAGTGCTGAGAGAGTAGAAGGCTCTCGGGCATATTCGGTGTTCTAATAGAAGATCCATTACCATTATCGTCGTCTGAGCCTTCGACTCCGTAGTCGAGCACTTTGTCGCTGCCTTCTCGCTTAGGCAAGGTACGAGCGTACAGGAGTGATTTTCGTAGAAATCGACCGGCAATTTCTTATCAGTAATTTGGTCAATTACTAGACTCGATAATGTGCTAAGTGAAGGCTCTCGTTCACAGACATCGGTATTTCTCGAGGCTGTAGCAGGTGTACAAACGAGCGCCTTTACCTGACTTATCTGCTCGGGGACATTAAACGTGTAGAAGTGCTCATCCGATCGACCTATTGCCTGATAGAGCCTCCGTTGCCGCTATTCTTTCGCTGCTGATCCCAGAATTCCAAATGCCCGATCCTTCAATGCTTTAAACTACATCCGTCCAACTAGGACTTCGAGATTTAAGACTATCGAGGAGGGCTTCTATTAGGACTCCACGATACGAGTCTAAGATTCTGGTCTAAGTCAGTGATAATTTATCATCTGACCATGGAATATTCCGTGTTTATAGCTGTGGAATCTTTAAGCATTTAGTGATACAACATTCCACAGGTGTGTTTTCCCAAGCTTATCACGTATTAGAAAATTGTTGGTCAAAGTTGGTCTCTCTTGGTCTACCTTCTTCCTCTAGTTCACTTAAACTGCTCATGAAATGTTTTGAATCTTTAATACCAGTAGATCCGCTTTTTTCATTGTATTTCAGCATTTTCTTTCTTTTCCTGAGTCCATTATGTACAGTGGATCTAAACACTCTAAGGAATTCCATGTAGGTATGCACATACCTACCTATTTAAATTAAGTATGCTAGGTACTTGAGTCCTACAATTTTGAAATATTTTTTAAAAATGATCTCACGTTTCCTCTTCAAACCACTACAAACTACCAATTTGACTTAAGAATTTTTGGCTCATAAATGTGATAATATTACCCCATGATTAGTCTTCTTCCTCTTCAATTAATTCGGAGTAAATGGTTCTAACAACGACTTAATGTCAAAGAAAAAATCCCAGTCAGTTTGAAAGAATACGGTTCCGTAGCAAACACAGCATGGAAGTAACTTAACACTGCGTATCACTCACTTGTGCTCCCTTCATACGTACAAACACCCGTTTCCAAGCTGCTTGGGGGAGCAATCGAGAGAGTGACACAATCGAACGCGTTGGTTCAGGTTGTAGATTTCAATACAGCCGACAATAACATGTGCAACACCTTGAGCCAAATTCAGTCTTAGTTAACGAGTACCTCTCTACATATCGAATGATTTAATCAAAGTAACTCCTAAATAAACTGCATGGCATGGTGAAGAATACAGTTATCCAAGGTTAACTTATGTGAATCTATTTACCTTAACTATTTTATAATTTACCTTAATCATGTAGTGCTTTGATAGTTAAAACTATTGATTTTTAATTAATGATCGAAGCTATGCCATTTACCTACTGCAACAAAAATCTATAATTCAGTGAACCAATAATCTACAAGTGTCGTAATGGAAAAAGTTCCCGAACGAGTCAAAAATTGCTGTAAAGTTGTATCTTGAAATCCAGTAATACTACTTGAACCTAACTACGTGCTTTATCGAAATTTATAATCGCATACCATAGTCGAAGGGATAACATCTGCAAATAATTTTGACAATATTATCTGACGATTTCGCGACTGGTAGCATGCCTGACGTGTGGTGGTAGTCGAGGAGTACGCAAGAGAGCAATTGGCTGTTCACGGTAGTTAACTTATTCGCGTTGGTACGTGGCAGCCGGGCGCCAGGGCTCTCGAGTCAGATTGAGTTTTGACCTCGAGGCAAACGTCGGAGGCGCTTGGCGTGTGCTAGCGGGCTGAATGCTTCCACTGCTATCAGGTAGCGGTGTATAAAGTAATGTGCTCGCTCGGGGGATATTTGCATCTGGTGTTCCTCGAACGGAAGTCGACGCTGCATTCGCGTTTCACGGAATCTATCGTTTTCACGGGGAAAGTGTAATTAACTTGTACAGGGTGGCCTCGCTGAATGAGGAAAATTAATTGGGAAACTATCAGGTATGCCTTGAGGCGATATTCTACTTTGGAGTAGGAAATACTACACTACAGTTACCTATATACCTGTTTGTGATTTTTATTGCAATATGTAAGTGATTAATTTCAAATACAATTAGTGGTTAATCAAAATGGATTCGTGTTAAATTTAGTAATTCTGGGGTGATGTATTAAAGAACATTCACATATGATTTTGCGCTGACATAGCTGAGTCCTTGCAACAAACGGCTATTTTGAGATAATCATTCCGACGAACTCGTACAATTTTTTTAATTAATTTGCAAGTTACTGTCCGAACCTACTTCTCACCTCTCACATTTTCCCTAGAAATTCTTCAACACTATGCGATATTTACTTTTTCATCGGTTATTTGCACTATTACATAATGTTCGTAATTATAGTTTGTCTTGTGTCACACGCTCAATTATACCTGTTATTTATAGACTCTATATGAAACGGCTCGTGCCCACGCTGTGAAAAGTGAATATGTAATTGATCCTTTTCGCATGGTATAAAAAGGAATAGCCACTGACTGCCATAAAAATGCAGTATTTTATTACTAAAATACGTCACAAGTGAAATATATGAACACTGATCTATAGAATGTCTTAATTCTACTAAAACTATGAACTATTTATAGCCCATGAATAAGATTCCATTTTACTTCTGTGTTCTTTCACGCATGTCAAATGATCACCAGAACCTCGAATTCATTTTCCAAAAATACTAAAAAATATAAGAAATAATCCTAGACATTATCACACATTTTTATGCCATCTTTAACCCAACACAGTCTTATTTTCACCTACTTCTTTTCTGTTGTTTTACTTTTACTCAGGCTTATCTCTGACACAGCTTTTTGAGTGGTGTCCGATAATATCAAATTCTTCATAAGCCTCACATGGTGCGTCATCGGTTACATTAGATAGATAGCGTACCATACATACGGTATGTCTCAGCTTTTAAATAGCTTAAACATAATTTGATACAACATCATTTAAACTTCCCACGCAGAGACACACTTCCTCTACAACGTTCCACAGATAAGTATCACCCCCTAAGCAGCAACCACCCACAGACATTTCAAAGCTCAAAGCACTTCGAACAACATTCTATAGGATCGAGTAAAGGACATTATCAACCTGGGGGAATAAATCTCGAGCAACGGAAGCCATACAGCTAGCATCGATGCATTCGGTGGCATCGCCAGTAGGCACAAAGTACGAGGGAAGGATGAACCACCATCGCAGATCTTGCAATGTGGTTTCCAGAGAACGACGACATCTAGGATCCACATTGTGATGGATCTCGGTGGCACGCTCCGGAAGTGGCGGAACGATCCACGAACGCCGCGCGCGGTATGGCAGCCTCCATTTCGCATCTTTTCCCATTTTTTTGTCTCTTTTTTTTTCGTATTATTAGCCCCGAGTCGGCATAAACGAGCCAAGACGCGGCCATTTCTGACGGTCGTTAACCGAGCGACCAGGCCGCATTGAGATCGGGCTATTGCACTTTTAATGTCGCCTCCCTGGGAAATATCCAAGATTTCGCCGCAAAGAAACATATGGAGAGGCGTGGGTGGGGGCTGCACGCGTATAAAGCATAAAGGATGCACAGGAGAGCGGGGATGATGCGAGGCGCTTGGGTTCGCACGCACGCACGCTCCCGCGTTGTTCCCACCCTCGCGAAATAATAGGGATCGTTCGTGTTCGCCTTTTCTGCCCACGCGCTCGCGTGGCACCGCTCATTGTTCCCCCGACAGACGACAGAGAAATACGTGAACCTCTTCTTATAATCGATCATGTACCACCCCTTTTTTTTCCAAAGCGGAATCGTGGAATGGCTCGTTTGCCGTCGCCACTGTGCTTCTCATGCAAACTTTTTGCACGGGGCTCGGTGTCGTGTACGTCATGTTTTGCCGCTGCCTTTGGTATCGATCTTTTGCTCTGTTGCTTTGAGAGCGGTGGTGTTAAGTTTGGATATGACGAGAGAGGAAGATTAGTGTAATTAAAAATTTAAAGACGATAAGGTCGTTGATTGTTTAATTTCAAGTTAGTTCTCAAATTGAAATATATTTTTAGTGATTCACTATTTGCTGTATGGGTGAGTTTACTATTTTTATATTAATTTAATTTGTAATGTTTACTATGAAAAATATCTATGAATTTACAGAGCTTTATGAATTAAAAGGTTGTGAATATTCTATATTATTGTAAATGATTTATGTTATGATGTTGGCAGTGTATGAGTTGAGAGTTACATTCAGGAAATCCAAATATAAAAATGTTTAAATAATCGAGTTTTCGTTTAACACTTAATACTAATTATTCTCTATTTTTTCCATCAGTATTCTGAAATGATGTCTTCTTGAAAATTAATATCCATTTTTTAAACAATTAATTGAAATCGAAATCAACATTAAATAACCTTAAATTAAGCTTCCAAACCAATATATGTTTCTTCGGAAGCAAAAATTTGACACATAAAATTAGCACATAAAATATGAAAACAACGCACGCAAAAAACGAAAGGAATTCCTTAGAGCGAATAGTTTTAATACCAGGGTACATCACATAATTATAGTTTAACTGTGTATAAAATTATGCTCTATACATTTCATTATACTTACGAGAAGGTATCGTATACAGCCAAATGATTTATCTTCTCAGCCGTATATTATAATCCACAGCACGCCACGAGTCCTTAATAACCAACTAAAGCGCCACTTTCGCCTTCTTTAGGATCCTCAAAGGATCCACTAAATTTCTCATCTGCTTGTGTCGTTAAAGTTTCGCAAAACTATTTAATTTTCGACATCCATCGACCCCAATAATTCTCAGCTGAACCGTTTGTTCGTTCCTTCTACGACACATCCCAACGAGCAAGTTCTCTGGTAGCATCAGACGCGCAAAGTGGATGATTGTGGCAAAGCGTATTGAATAATGCCACGGAGAGAACGAACGATGTTTCGTGCGGGCAAAGCACGCGTTCGAGGGACAGAGGGGAGGCAAGTAATTGCCATGCGCGGTGGTTCAATTAAAAAGTCAATCAGCCTGGTCCATGGACGCGAGACGATCCACTGAGAGGGACAGCAGTGAAAAGAGTGGGCCCGCAGAGTGGGAAAAGAGAGAGTACCACGGTGACACGTTACACCTTCCGTCGGCGTCCTCGTCTTCCTCTCGATTTACAGTTATTATTCCGTCGCGGACAGAAATTATCCTCGTTGCGTAGAAACATCTGTAATTACATTCTCTCTAAGCCTCCCGAGGAGAAAAGTTCAATTAAGTTGCCTAGGTAAACGTTCTCCTCCTAGAAGTCCCAGCAGCGATCAGCTGTTACAGATTCCCTCTGGTGCTAAGCGTCTCTTGTAAAGATATCTCAATTAAGGTTATATGAAAGGCCATCATAAAGATAGATTTATGCCTGGGAATAAAATTGTTGGAGGCAGCGGGTTTATTACTATCCGAAAACCGTCCGATATTCGAGCTAGGTAAAAAAGTCGGTGATGAGCTTGAGTTCCATTTTGGACCTGGGGAATAACGAGCTAGACAAAATCGTAAAATGGCTCGGTCTGTGAATATTCGTATACGCGGGGCCCCATTCACCAAGGCGACCGATAGAATCCTCGGAGAGACAGCTGTGTTTCCCCCGAAACGGCGTAAATCTTTCATTCTCCGGTGGTCGGTATCGTTAATGATCGTGTAAATCACAATGAACGGTCATGTAACACGAACGGGACGGGAAGAGTCGTGGAAGAGGCTCGATGAATCGACTACCACCATGCATGACAGCGTGCTATAAGGGTAGAGGACAGGACATGAAAGTCGGCCCCCATATCCTCGTTACTATGCCTGACGTCACTGTGATCTCGGGACCCTCTAACGAGTGTCTTCTGCAGAAACTGCCCTGGTGGCAATTAATTTTTACGTCGTGAAAGTTTAATGGGATGCCAAGAGTGATGACAGCCACGTCGAAGATAAAATAAGAAAGACGAGATAAGCTGAGATTAGCGGTTAATTTAGTAATATATGATGTCATAAAACTCTCTCTACTCTTTATCCATGATTTTGCCCTTTTTCTTCGTTCCCATATTTAATTATACCGTTGATTATTAAAATCGTTTCATGTCGACTAATTAAAGCGTCTACTACACGATGGATGATATCAAATTGTAGTAATAGAAGCTTTACAAGCTGTTTCAGAATTGACTACTGAATATTTCAGTATGATTCTTCGAAGCAAGTGAATAAGGATTATTAGTACAGAGAAGTGAAAAGTACCTTGCACTGTAACACTGATGCATTGTTAGTAATACAACCAACGATTGGGCCTACATGCTTCTTTCAAGTCAGGGACTCATCGAACTGGTAATAGATCTTTGTTAGAGTATAAGACACAATCTGTGTTACAGAACAAGTTGTAGACATTTCTTTTCATCATAGCAAGTGATCCATGCCACTTTCTCCATCGTTAAATACGCATCTATGTACTGACAAATCATTTTTAATTTTTGAAAAATCTGTGTAATTTGTAGAATTCATCGAGCTGAATACTTCAATTAACCCTTTTAAGGGGATGTAGCTAAAAACTTATAACAAATTAAGCCATTTCATAATAACTGTCATAATATGCTAAATATCCATATTAAAATATAATAATCACGCCCACGAAGGAAAAACAGTCAAGAAATAATCACTTCAAGAATTCAATAACCCCAGCATTGTAGTATAAACGATCCTTCACTCAACCTCACGAGTAAGCAACAAACTTTTCCACTCCTCAGGTTTATCCACAATGAACACCCTTTAGAAGCAGCATCCACGTAATAGTGTCAGTAACTACTTCGTAGAAGGTCGTCATACTTCGTGATCAGATATCTACTTGCCAGACACATTGGTCCATTCCACTTCTGCCGGAGATGGGTAGAAGTTGCTCTTCGGGGTGTAACAATTTTCCATTATTGAGAGTTCTGTTTACAAATTGAACTTACCGAATCGATCTCCTTTCGCTATTCTTCCTTCCTCCCAAGTGCTCTTGTCTGGATGGGGCGCAACCATCGACTTTAGTTTAGAGTATTGCTTCGGCTGATGTCCACCTCTCGCCCCCTCAGAGCCACCCCCGCGTTGGGCAATCGTGGCAGTAACCCCTTCTCAACCTGAATCCAGGGTATACTCACAATTTCACCAAGTTTTCGGGCGCCACCGCCGCCACCGGGAAAACTTTATTCTGCTGACTTGTCGCAAGCACCTCGCATCTTGTTTTGTCCGCGTTTCGATCGCCGCCCCCGAAAGCGGGGCGTCGAACTCTGGTCGCCGTGTCACGTAACTCGTGGTAGAACGGTCCTACCGAGAGAGATTCCAGTCGTTGGCGCGGTTGTTGATACTGCTACCGCTTCCTTGGTGTAAGAGAAAAATGCCGCGAGACAGACCCCTTACGTCCGAACAGTTTTAACCGCGCATGTAAATGCGCATTCCGCGCGGTACTTCGGCCGTGTGGAAAGTTGTGCTTTTAGTTCTGTGCTTCCTGGCTCGTGCACGCTGGAGGAATCGAAACTTATGCTGGCTCTTGTCGCAACTCTGCAACGCAAGCGGAAAATTGTCTGCTGATCGCAATTTCTATGCGTTCTGGTAACTTTTAGTGTTATGTTGGTGTAAGGAATTTTCTTTTTTGTGCTGTGGACATGTTAGGAGAATTGACGTTTGAGATTGGTCGTAAATATTGGGTGCTAGGAAGAAATTGTGCTTCAATTGAAGTGTCTGACTCTGAAGTATCTCAATTAGTAACTGCTTTTTGTTCTAGCTGAATAACTTTTTCTGTACATTTTTCGCTTATTGAAAATTTATGTTGGTAAAATAATTTACATTTTTAACATTTGTGTCCTGCTCAAGTAACTATTACATGTGAGTATGATTCCATTCATGTGAATTTTTATATGAAAATCTGTTTTGAATATTACTACTAAAAGTTAGCAAGTTTTATATAATTTGAATTCTTATGAAGAAAAAACATAAAAGATTGCAGTTATGAGTTAAGTCAAATTGATTCTAAGTAAACATAAAGATTAATGAATTAAATGTTTAGAGAAAATTAAGGAAGCTAGAGAGTTGTGGAATTCTATATTATAATAATATAATAAAGAAAATTGTATATTGTACTTATCCAATTTATCAGAAGGAAATTTATTTCTGAAATAAAAGAGACTTACTTCAAAAACAGTAGTGAAATATTCTATAATTTGGTTAGCACCATAATCAAATATTTTTCGCAACTCAATAAGGTAGAATCAACAATTCATCAAAGTAGTCACTAAACTAAAGTCACCAATCATTAACTCTATCAAACGAAACGTCAGTTTTAAACCCCCAATAAATAAATGAAAAAGCCTAATGTCTTCTATACTCTAACAAAAGGTATTATCAAATATGCAGAAACATTATCTGAAGTGTAAACTTGTAACTCCAACGCAGAGACGAAATAACCCAGAAGGGAAGCTGGAATTTCGTCGCACGCAGACACGCGCTGGTATCACGAATCGTCTCGATTGGAAATGCGATATGGCCGCGATAACGCGGCGTACACGTTATCGTATTCTTTCGGTGGTAAAGCCAGGCATGACTTAGTCAGCTACACAGAACCGCTGCTCCTGCTGCAGTTGTTGCTGCTGCAGCTATTGCATCGCGGTGCTGGAGCTGAGCCCACGTGATCAGAATGTCGCGTTCACAATGACGGCTCGGTTGAGACGGGTCAGTGATCGGGAAGCTAAATATTTAAAGGAAGATCGATGTCGGAATTCAGTCCTATCAGTATTATCGAGAATCGTGCAGCGTCACATTGGCAGCGAGACGATTGACCTGACTTCGGTTATCTCAGCAGACAGCAGTGTTGAACTATCATCTGGACACTCGTCTGCAGACTTTCGTTTGCACCTGCTGTCGTTTTGCTTTATGATCGTGATATTTTACTCTTATTTCGAAGATTTGGGGAAAATAATGAATAATCCTACGTGTCTTTAAATTATGAAATGAGGGATTAAAAAGTACTTGAACATCTGTTCTGTTTTTATACTGTTTTACTTTCGATAGAGCAGATATTCTTGGAGCTAGATTTGTTATCTGTCAACGTTAGAATTACTAATGGTTATCATGTTTTCATTTTTCTTTTCATTCAGTATTATTTTAAAATAAATATAATATTCTTTAAAAATCAAATTACTTCATACAAATTTAATTTAAAATAGAAAAGTTGTGTAATGTAATTCTTCGAGTTTTACGAGAAAGTGACAGTAATAAAGGCACGAAATGTTTTATTTTTGTTGCAATATGGAATCACAAGGTACACACTTCGAAGTAGAGCTAGCGCGAAACACGGATCAAACCAAGACATTTGAGCTGCAGATATCGACTTACGGTGACGTCGACCCCCTACATAGGGCCTACAGGGTCTTAAAAAATGCACGAGTTTGCGTCTATGCGGATTAGTTTCTGTTAACGATCCCTTATCGATTATGGGGTGACCAGAGCAATACTTGGAACTTGACCGTGTTCGTCATGTGCAGTCTAAACTTGGGTTTCCAAGTATCTTATATTTTACAAGCTTCTTTGTATATTTAATGATTTACTGGTGGGACATGATTTCATGTTTAGAAAACAATAATGATATGATTTTGGTGTAAGCGCAAGTTGTTAATAAAGGGTATTATTTTCAAGTAACTCAATACCCAACTATAATTATTTATTCAGTTTGTTAGTAGTGCGTAGCTATAATTATTTGGCGTAAGATAACATTGATACGTACTTCCTCATCACGTACTGTTAACTCCATATGACAGAATATGTCATGATGTTAATGTAGTTCGCACTTACTTTAAAGATAGCTATACTCATGTTATAGTTTAATTGGTTGAACAATAGGAACTCTAAATAATACGTGAAAATATGAGATTTGTGCTGTTATATCATACCTTAAACAAAATTCTACGGATTCTTAAGAATATAATGTACATAAATGATGTCATAAAAATTGAATGACCTTAAAAGGGGTAGTGTATACTGAGCACATTTTCTCCGATTTTTGTCTTTTATAAAAACTAGGTATCTTTTCTTGAAATCAATTAAAAAATACTTCTTGTTATTCTACTTTCTACTAGTAGAAAGGTGCAATGAGTAACTGATATACAATAACAATAAATAATAAATTTATAAGCATTTTAAGGAAAAAATGTACGTACATACGAAACTAGGAACTACACTAAGTGCCTATGTACATAGATGACGATGTTTTACATTTGATATGAAATGAAATAAGTGCAATTATTTCCAAGAAAATGCAATGGCAAGATATTGTTCATAGATAACGTACACCTTGCATTCCTCATCGAAGTTGGAAACCTGGTTACGGTACTGGGCTCTACATCTTGTCCGTTGCACCTTCGTCCTGAGTCGCTGACAATGATGACGATGACGATCGAAGCATTCAGTCTCGGAAACTCTCAGATGCTTGACGTGCACGGTTGCCTGAGTTTCGAGTGTGCTTCATGACATTCTTCGTGGGAAAACCAAATAAACATCTTGAGTTCACGACGCGGGCGGCCTCGACTTGTAGTTACAGAATGCCTCGTGAAGTATTTACGGTATATCGTCCGTTATATTCGTACATATCAATAGATATCAATCGAGAACTGACCAGATGAATAGTAGAGCACATACTTTTTATGCGACATGTTCGTTGATTGCAACTTGTTATGGTATATGCTATACAAAGTGAGTCAGAGACTGCGATTTATACCCCGTAAGTTCGTTCATGATACTGAACTTGAGTTGTGAGGCTACAACGAATTGAAACTGTATTTTACGAACAACTTATGTTTCTATTGATCTTTCTTTTTAAATTCTATTTACAATCAAATTTATATTTTTAACTTTGAAACATTCTCTATATTGACTTTCCATTTGAAATTGTCTAAAAGAATATTTTTCTAAAAGTCTAAAGATGCTATAATTCGAACTTCCAAGTCCTAATAAAGAATAGAATTTATGAAAGTTATGCATAAGTGCTGACTAGAATTTCAATATTTTTTTTGATATTCTATAAATATCTATAATAATCTTATTACACACTGTAAGTTATAAATACACTATTTTTGTGAGCAGTCAACATGCCATGTACATACATGGTTTTCCCGGCTTATAAATTAACAGTTATCTCGACTGTAATGAGTAAAACGTGATATCCAAACCAATTAGTCGGTCGATAAATAAATATAGGGTGGAGCCAGAAGAAGCAAAAAATAGAACGAGGAAGCATTAACCAGCACCATTGTTAGGCTCATGTCGTCGCAGAAGTCTTTTAAATGATTTCGTGGCATCACCTACATGTCGTTACGAGGACCACCTAGGTCGAGGTCTTATGTTCGCGCTTCTACATCGACATGCTCCGTAAATTCGAGGTTACGTTTCGGGGATTTTCGAGGACCTGTTGTTCAGCAAGTTTAATAGCTCGATCGATTAGGCCTGAGGAACAGATCTCGCACCTTCCCCTCGTGCGCGATCACTTTAATGGGCTGTTATTTTAGATTGACCAGGACGCGAGGTGCACCATCAACTCTCAAGAGATAATGCCACCACTGTACGTTTTCTATTTCTGGTTTAGCATTCTGGTCCTAATCCTTTAGTCTCAAATCGAGCATTTATTATTTCTATATCAGTATTTATTCCATTTATTTTTTAGTTACACTTCATTTCAATATTTCCTGCCTGTTTAATAATGATTCAGTCATTAGTTCTAACCAACATTTAAGAACACTGACCTCTATTGTATAGGTACATATCGATTTCAATTGTTTTTGGCACGAACAAAATATACATTTCAATCATTTTTATGCATTTTGAAAATAAGTATATAAAAATATTATAAGTTGTTCATCTTACAAATTTCTGAATTTTGTTTACTCTAATTGATGCAATTTATTTACATAATCTATTGTGTCAATGAAAAGACAAAAGCCTTAAAGTATTTAGTTTAGTAAAAACAAAGCAGTACTTTATTGTTTGAGAATTCTATAAGCCATTGTGTATACATTGCAACTATAACAGAAGCATTCTTAAAATTTTTCTGTCAGTTTCACTGATTCGCTTCGCAATGCATTTTAAATTCAAATTATTCACCTCAAGGAAGCCATGAATATTTAACGAAATCACCGACCATCATTTTGCGTCGTCTGTCGGGGCAAAAGTATTCCTGTGATGCATTGTTTGTGAAATCTAATAATCCTATCGCCTAAAGAGTCGGCACAGAAGATCTCGCATCCCATACATGGTCGCCCAGTTTCTCGCCTGGGATCGACTTTAATGGGCTGTTATTTCGTGCCGACCAGCTTGCAATTACATATTCAATCAGAGAGTAATAACTCTCGCGACGATATATCAGTACTATAACTGATAATCACAGTGTTACATCGACGGTGAAAATTGTTGCGTCGTCTGTGGTCCAGAGAACGATGCAGCATCCACTGGAATTGTCACGCGTGACATTCGGTTCGTTATTTATGCGCTCGATACAGCCTTTCCTTTTCTACGTCCAAGCTTCTCCGTTTCTCTTCCCTATCGTTAAATTGCTTCCTTCTTCCAAACGTAACAAATTGAAGTCACGTAGAATATTAAAATAATTTTCTACTTCTTCCTTCCTCTACTTAGCTTTACTCCATTCATTCATAAGAGTGACACGTGGCTGTCTTATATTTACACAAGTATGAGTCAAATTAGCAAGAATTCTTAATGAAATCTCGTAAACCAAAGAAAGACTTGTCAAGTGAAGTAACTGATTAAAAATAACCGTAGTTAAAATTAAAGTCATCGTATGTCTGTTAATTTTTTAAATACAGAATTTGAGTTACTGTACATTCTAAGAAATAAATTTTCTTAATGGATAATTCACTTACTAGCCAAAGCGGTAATATGAATAATGAAGGAAGGATATTCAGGAAATGGTAGAAGAGGAAAGTTGACAAACAGAAATAGGTAAGGTAGAAGGACGTAAGGTTTCTGCGGAAAGATCAAAAACGAAATAAATGTATTCGTAGCAGCTAGATGATAATTAGCTATGTTAATAACATAACGGTTACTTATTGGGGGAACTTCCGTGTCCCAATATCCGATTTCACAGTAGAATCTCCCGAGTCCCAACATAATTTCTAACACGCGAAAAGCTAGAAACCCTCTCCTATTATCGGCTACCTTACGACACTCCTTGAACGTAGACATTGTGGACGTAACATATACCTCTGGTGTAAAGTGGCTGTGCTCATTACGGCTAGATTGTTTATGGTTTTAATCTGGGTCAAACTCAGATAGAAACTTTGTTACCGATTCACGTGTGTGATATTCTCAATAATTTTTTCTTTTCACTAAGTAACATGAAAATAAACGCTAACCACTATTGCCATGCAGAAAACACTGGATCTCGTCAAATCACAAACGTTAAGTTACATTGGGCACAATAGTATTTAGGAATCATTGTGCGTTGTTGGCGAATTAGTAATTTGGAGTAAATTATAAAATTATGAAATTCAAAGAATGATATTAGTAATTGATATTACAATGTTGTCTGAATATTAGCTCGATGGTACTTGGAACTTGGAATTTCTTCCATTTTATCTGGTTCTCACGATTGAGAAGAGAAATTCAAGTTGTTAGTGCATAAATTGATGTTCGAAACGAATTTCTTACATTTTGTAAGCTCTAACTATATTTAACAGTAAGTTATAGCATTCTTGGATCAAAATTGGAAGAATAGGCCTATAAGAGAAAAGACTCTATAATTGAATCGGTGAATTGAAGAGCAGCACAAGTCCAAAAACCATGTTTTGAGATTTTTCATCTTGATGTGTAGTTCTGTGTACTCTATATGTCAGGACTGTAGCCTAGCTAAAGTGCATTAAGTCACATAGAAAATAAGTGGGCTTAAGAGACTTTAGTTATAGATTATATGAAAATAGCTAATTTTGAACTGTTCTTTAACTCACCCATTCAATCACAGTAGAATTTCTAGTTTTCAATTTCTCAATAGTAATAAATACTACAGTAGCAGAATCAAATTTAGAAATATATAAAGTCCACATTACCAATTGCACGTAAGGACTGCTGAGTTCAAACAAGGCTTCAGTCAAACTTGAACAATAACAGACAGAAGCTCCTCAAGAAAATATACCTAACATTCATACTCACTTTCATATCCACTCCATCACACGCAGCACCTAACGATCCCTCGTACGATCTAACATCATTCAAACAATCAAAAATATTGCGTAACTGTCACTGTAAGTTCTAACTGCTTCCACATAACGTCAAAATTGACGTGGAATTAGCGTTCTACCGATATTTTGTTTACCCGATCAATCACCTGTCTTCGGAATATCATTTATCTTGTCTACGTTTTCGAGTTAACACATAGCCAGCCCGAAAACGATAATCGATCTAATTGTAACTAGAAGTCAACCTGCGCCGAGACTAAAGCTACGTTTACATCAGATATCTTTTGGTCAAGCAACTGAGTTGATCAACCTGAAGTTAATCAAAGTTGTCCATGTAAACTCAATTTGAACCAAGTTGAAACGTCAACTTTGATCGACTTTAGGTCCATAAACTCGAGTGTCCAGCCAAAAGTTGCCTAATGTAAACGTAGCTTAACGTCCTCGTTACTTCCTCGCCAGAAGGTATTTCCCATTTCCACTGTATTCTTACGTAAACCCAAGCCGACAGTTATTTTTACAGCAGCGACGATACTATAGAACACGATCAGCGTCTCGCAAATGACGTGTTCGCGACACGGTTCGTAACGATCCGTTTAACGGAAGAGTCTGGATCGATACGCGGTTGCATCGACCGCCCCGAGGACAGGCGGCGTCCGAAGTAAATGTAATTGCCGGATATTTTCTGCTGATCACACTTTGCATATCTTACGAGCCGATATTTATGTCAGAATTACGCTGAGAATGTTAATGCGCCCCTTGGCTATCCCCGTTCTCTCTTTTGGCTCGCTCTTACCGCTCAATTTTTCCAGCTGGACCCTTGAAGCGGGCGGGCTCCATCCGAGCTTCTTTCATGCGCGCTCGCGTGGACGTCTCCTTTGCGCGACGGAACACTTTACGATTCCTTGTTAATTGCAGTATGAAAGGATACAGGCGCATCGTCGTTGCACTCGGTCGGTGCAAAGTCGAACGGTTTTCTTGGAATTGTCGTCATTCGGATGATGAAACTGTTCCAGTGGAGATACTGGTGCTTTACTGGTTGAATTAGGGTATGTGGGTGACAATTTTTGTGGGCTGTAGTTGACTTCTGCGAGGAAGGAAATATTAGTTTGGTGCTGGTGGTTTAAAGGCTATTCGTTTGTTAAGCTATATCTATAGGGTATTGTATCTTCTTTTTATTTGGATTATATGAATATTAGGACCCACTTGGGATATTAGATTTAATTTTGTAGTTATATATTCTCATTGATAACTTTGTTTGATATTTCTGTTAGTTGACACTGTTAGGAGTACTTATGAATAGTTTTTAGAATTGTTTGGAATAATATTATTACCATTGAAATATATTGTACTTGCACTGTGTAGTAGAAATGTTTATATTCCTTTTGTTTATAAACATTATAAAATTTAACAATTTGTAATTTAATAATCATCATTTAATAGTCATCTTTAGAGTATTAGAGTTGTTAAATGTTTCCAGGACTATTCGTACTTGATTTGCTAATCATATGGATCATCTTATCTTGTTGTTAATATTATAACATTTTTTCATGAAACATGTTTTTCTTCGCTCATTTATCTACACAAAAAGAGTACAAAAATATAACGAATGTACCTGCCACAATTTACTCGTGTTCTCTAAAATCCACGTACAGAGGTATATACCTAGAAACTGATTGTTATTCGAGGAGAATCACACGACATTAATACGATTCTCGGTAGAATGCCGATAACGATAAGATAGATACCGCCGTAAGAAATAGTTTCTTCGTTGTCAAGCGTACCATCGAATCATATCGTTGATGTAATAGACGAGCATCGAGGGTTGCTCGAAGCGGAAACCACCGAGCCATTTTTACCCTTTTCCGTCAAGCTGGTTCCCCCTTGGCAGACCAACTTAATGTCTCCTTAATGGCCGTGATAAAGCACGGTGATATACCTTTCGTGCCAACATAACCGACTGTGTATATGTATACGTGTACGCAGAAGCCACTCTTTCGCGATATTACCGAAACAGATTCATCTGCGGATCAGCGGGTAAACAAACGTTGCTCGATATTCGATATAACTGCTCGTCAAGATACGTTGCTAATGCACCCGTAAACGATTAAACTCGAAGTATTTTTAAGATTATTCTCAAACTGACGCAATTGGCCTTCGAATATTGATCTACATTTCATAAAACAACTTTTTACATTCATTTCTGTCTAAGATCTTTGGTGAGAAGGGTGACTTATGACGTAGTGACTTTGGAACAGTCGACAAGTTTGACACAGTCAATCGCAAAATTCTATGAATTGGAATATTTTAGAAAATATGAAATAGTTGGACGTGTTTCAAATCAGATTTTAAAAAGATACTATACAGTATAATGAATAGTGGATAATCAATTGATTTTAAATATATTAGATATTATAAGAAAAGCTTTTACATTTTCTAAAATTTTCAAAATTCATGAGGTGCATATAGAATTTGTTCCTATATCATTACCCTTGTACGTTTTCTCTCTTGAAACTCAAAATTGTTTCTTCGTGAAATAACATTTTTAAAATAAGTGTTAAAATTATTATTTAAATTCTAATTATAAATTCATCTGTATGAAACGATGGTATAAAAGTAAAAAATGCCAAGAAAACCTGTAATACATATTCGCTAGCAATTTCTAAGTCGCAGATTTTATTTCAAGGGGGCAATGATCCCTCTCATCTAAGCAGCTATAGGTACACTTATCCGTAACAAAGGTGATAGCGATCTCGATCGAGCTTTAGATATTTCGAGATCTGGAATGTAGTATAACGTCGCGCTTACATAACTGTTAATCGATAGCCGCGTGATTCTGTAACGATTTCGTCCGACGAAATTCTGTCCCATCTTCCTACAGTCTATTCTCGTTCCACTCTGAATCCACTCGGCGTCATTGTTTTCGTTGGGTTTGCAGCTTCGCGGGATTTACCGTCGCCCCCCTTTTGCTCCTCGTTTCCTCGCTGCGCGTATGATCCACACCCACGTGAAAACATACGGCAACGTATTATCACGAGATTAGATTATCGACGCTGAGAATAATGGCGTCTACGTGTCGGGGAAAATGAAAATAATGCGGAGATCGACAATGCTTTGCTCGAAACATTTGCTATGTACTTTTTCTTTTTCTAGTGGTCCAGTATTTGCTTTAGGAAAGCTTGCACGTGGTTCGAGATTTGTATTGATAATTTTGATGGATTTCTTGAGGATTTAGTTTTTTGTTGCTGTACCTTCCCTTCTACTATTTGCAATTTTTCTAATTGTACTATAGTTTCTTGCTGCAGGCTCATATAATTTAATAATAATTTAGTACCATCTGCTTCAATGCCTATTTACTGGCTTCTCGTTTTGAAAATGTATTTTAAAAAAAGTAGGCAGATCACCAGCGATTGAAAACTTAGTGCCTATAGCATGCTGTAAGCTCAGCAATCTTGAGCTGCAAACCTACGACAAGAAAATAGTATATTGATACATGATAATTATAATCATTTTCTAGGCGAGCTGGTTAACTTTTTGTCCATACATTAACTTATGAATTTGCAGTTTGACATTAACTAATGATTATAATAAAGTTTTTAAATAAAACGACGAATCATAATAAAGTGTAGCGTTTTGTAAGTGGAAAACTTGTGACTTCATTGTGCAGCTGCTAAAAAGTAGTAGTTAAGGTTCAATTCAATGAAAAGAGTAAGAACAGGGAAATGATGTTCAGTAGATTATGCCGTTCATGACTAGCCACTA
The DNA here is from genome assembly GCF_051401765.1 of Calliopsis andreniformis. Taxonomy (NCBI): domain Eukaryota; kingdom Metazoa; phylum Arthropoda; class Insecta; order Hymenoptera; family Andrenidae; genus Calliopsis; species Calliopsis andreniformis. The sequence goes on along the minus strand of NC_135073.1, from coordinate 7,466,790 downwards.
TATCAGATCCGTGGAAATTTACCGACAGTGGCAATTTATTTTATACAATCGAGTAACACGTTTTATCTGCTCTTCTTCTCTTATAATTACGTTGCATGCACTATTGTTCTAGAATTCATAAAAGTTGAAAAATTCAGAAAAATTCAAAACCACTCGATCAAACTCCTTCATTGGTATTTTTGCAAGTGTGAAGCACAGACTGGCAGATATCACGATAAAGTATTGACCTTTCAGAGCATAAATATCGTATAGAGACTTCTCACGAGCGTTACGATATATTGCAAGATGACTATAAAATGTCTCTCCTTCTTCGTAAACACGAATATTTCGATGTAGTAACAAAATATCATCTACGATTGATAGTATACTCTCATTATATGGAGTGTTTAAGATGTTCCATTTTACAGTGGAAAATTGGATATTTTATATGAAAATAGAAATTGAAAATGTGGATTGAAATGTATAATATCGCCTTTTATTTTTATGGAAATTTGTGTTTTCGTTTTGTACGTGTAAGTATAGTTTGAGATATTTGAGTGATATACAGAGTAACAGGAACAGTCATAGTCTGACCATTGACTCTACCTACTGTAAAGTAGATGCGTTCCTTTCGCGCAGCCCTCAGACATTTAAAACTGTAAAGTGTCGTTTCAGTACAAGTTCTACAAGACACATAAGTTTACTTAGAACTATTTTCTTATTTCACGTGACCTTCGTCTTTGAGCTCCTGAGTCCAAATTCTGAGCTTGCATTGAAAACATTGACCAAAATTCAGAGCCTACTTTCTTGAAATCGAAGCACACAAGAAACTTTGTGCAACATTTTCGATTTAATTCTTCATATAATCTCATCACCTTTTCACTCTTGTTTCAAACTTAAAATGTAAAACAGGTAAAGAGCCTAGAGGATGTTACAAACTTGTTTTTAAGATCAGTTTGCACGCTAAATAACAACTTGAATTTGCCTTCTCCAAGGTGAGGACCAAAATGAAAGGAGCAAAGGAGTAAAGTGAAGGAATAGTTCCAAGAAAATGTGAGTGTACCATCGAGAGAACACAGTATACATATTCACGATTCATTATCAGCAAGAAACTAGTAAAAGCTGGGAAGTGCATTTTGCTAACAATTCGTACATTGCTAGCTTCTTTTTGTGTCATTAAACGTGGGAAACTTCTTCTCGTACTTTTCTGAGGGAAACTGTCTCAAATTAAAAATTCAAAAAATTGTGACAATGATGATAACATACCAAGAAATCACCTGTGATCGATCTTGTTCCTCGTTATCAGTGTAACGAAAAAGATCGATGTAACCAGCAGTTTCGATGGCACTCTGCGTGTCTATCCGCGCCGAAGTACTTTCACGCATAGTGGCCGTCGGATGGTAAATATTTTTGGCGCCAACTTTTTCCGCAAAGGCCTGTTAGCATTGCGCGAAGGCTGCGGACTCTCGTATGCCCTCTCCTGAGTGCGTCTACGTGCGTGTCGCGCGAGCTTAACGACTATTGACCAAAGGCATTATCGCCAGAAGAACGTATAATATGTCGCTGCAGCACAGAGATGGTTTGTTGAATATAAATTATTCATATAACTTTGTGAACGAAAAAAGATCCCGCGTGTTCCCTTAACGACAATCGAACAAATTCGAGAAGCGTTCGATTATTTGCTCGCCTGGATACCTTGTAACGTGTTCGAGAAATATAAGTAGTGAATTGAGAAACAATGGCGTGAAATTTTGTTAAGAAGATCGAAAGCTAAATACTAAGAGTCAGTTAACAATTTTAATCTTAATATTAGTCACAGCCAATGTATTTTTATGGTACAGTAGCATTGATAACAGTAAAAAATATGAAAATTTATATTTATGTAGTTTAGGATAGGTATTTCTTAGTTATGACATTTTGATAAAATGTAAAGCTTGATACGTTTGATAAAATAAGGTATTAGTATCTACATATGCATTAGCGAGATTAGATAGGGATCTTTAACTTTTGTCGAATGTATATCAATTTGCTTGCATAAAATTGTCTTTAATATTTTTGTTTCTTTTTGCGAACGTTAAAGGAAAAAGGATGAGGTACTCGTAAAAAACTATTGTATTTTAAAGTAATTAACAAATTTAGACACTATGCCACTAAATAGAGGATTTTAACGATGAACAGCACGGCAATAGAATTTATTGCAAAGAAGTCTGTTTATTATTTAAATAAGTTAAACAATTAAAATTTATGGAAACAATAATAAGTTGCAGCAATGATAATTAGTAATATAATTCTAAATATATTAAAGTAATATATTAATACATATAAATATATATATTATATAATATATATAATTATATTATATTATATTATATTTGGTGTTGATATCATTTCGCTTGAACATTGTGTTTTTCCTATACATTATAATGTTGTAATTTAAAAAAATATGTTTAGCCAGAAGAACCGAGTATCACTTGCTATGACTCTTAAAATTAGACTCATTAAAACGTTGTACTGATAAAATGTTTTAATTTTATGTATTATTAGCTGCAACGTCGGTCATATCGTTTCGATGTCTCCTGGTATTATCAGTCAGAGTAAACACGAGACTCGAGCAGTGTCAGTGCCCTATATTGCTCTATACAGAAATTGTGAATTATTGTTTGAATTACAATGTGATAAACACATAAACTTCGTTCCCAATTATTGGTAATATAGTACTATTTAAAAATTCTTGCAATTTTTTTGGTTTTATCTTAACCTTATTACACTGATAATTTGTACCGAAATCAGTGATAAGTATATCAAATTGCAATGGTATTTGGTCCACTTTTTAAGAACATTTTATAGGCAACGAATTAAATAATAACTTATTTGCTTCAGAACCTGTTGTACTAATGTTATAATATTGTACGAATATCATTCTAGCAAATTGATGTATATATATTACACAGTTCTCTATTTTGAAAAAAAACCGGTTTAATACATTTCTTCCTACAGGAGTTAAAAATATCTACTCTTATTCACTGAAAGATTATTAAAAACAGATCTCTCGTGGAACATAATACCTCGATTACACATTTATAAATCTAAAACATTTAATTTTATTGCAATCAATGCTATAAAATTATGGTGTATCAGATTCATCCATTGTAATTTAACTTGGATTAATAGAATATATCACAGTAGAAAAAGGGACTAATTTAATCAGTAAACATTAAATTACCTGTCATCGAAACGTTAAAAACTTATTATAATTATTCCATTCCATAAAGACAAGTTTAATAATGATTGCAATCGTGAACCAGTACAACGTCTCACTGACGCGTACTTACAGGTTCCTTAAACTCTGCCAGCGTGGATGTAGCATGCCATTTATGGATCGTAAAGATACGCAAACCGATAAAATTTGTCGTACTACTGCGCGATCAATCAGTACTAATTAATGCTGTTGCACCGCTGTTCCCTGATCTAGCGTGCATAGTCACGTTACTCGAGAACGAAATAGACAGCACGATCTTGTCTGTCCATGGCACAGTAGAGAGTCATTATCACATGATGTTATCTAAACGTCCACGTAACGATTAAGATTATATTAATAATTAAAAAGACGGCTATCGGTATCTTATATTACCGATAATCAATTGACGCATGGCAAATGGAAAAATATTGCTAAGACAGTGTAAACAGTAATTATACTTCGTTTTGGGAAACATTAATATCAGCATATTGATAAATGGGGCATTAAAGGTAGACACAACTTTTAATACAAAGATAAGTACGTACTGTAAAATATGCATTCGTTCTGTGACACTCTTGTCTCGAGTAAATAAAAATATAAAATTTGTTTACTGGACACTGTTACGCTTTATCTCTAGAAATGCATAATTTGTCGAATAACAGATAAATTCATAAATAATTAAAATTAACATTACGAACACTTATAATTCTGAAATATTTTATACCTACATCGAAGTTCCTAAATTAAATCCTCTTTTTTATATCTTTCTGTTTATAGATCTAAGCTATTTTACTACTCCAGATTGAGTGCCACTCAATTCATAAGTACCAGTCGAGGGGCTCAGAAAAACGACCCTTGTCAAGTTTTCTCTTTTTATAACAGAGCAAAAATAACACTTTAGGCTTTTTAGTTCTTGTTAAATAGAGTACAATCTTTTTTAACAAAATATTTATCACATTGCATATAGAATATGTATCGTTTTTAATGATACAGGTTCTATTATATAACAGTGAGTCTTGCTTCCAATTACTAGAATGTGCTTCTACAAAAAAGGCAAAACTTAGCAAGGGTTATTTCTCTTACGAGTCCTTCAATTTTCAAGTTATATTTTCTCGGAAATGCAACTTGCCAAGAACTCAACCCCCGCCACGTCTAGTTCCCTCTGCTCACGGTATATTCATGCAACCTGAGACGTAAAAATGTGACATTAATCGAACACAACAGGGTGCGACAAACGTTTATGCTCGCCCTGCACGAAGCCTCGAATCGAGTTAACTTTCGAACGGAGAGACGGCGAGCGATATGTCGCAAGCGTCGCCTGTGTCCTCAGACCCTTGACTGACGTTCTTCTCGGCTGAATTTTACCGTGTGTCCCTCAGAGGAAACCGATCGAAACAGGAGGAGAGTCGCATTCCACGAATACAGGCCGCCAACTACAAGTGCTCCGCAAACAAGGTAAATGTATTTATAGAGGGAACACAAAGCACATCTTTCCCGTTCTCTTTGCTTCTCCTCTTGTCAACGTCTAGACCCGCGATCACCGCGAGTTCGGAGTCTTTGTCACTTACTGATCCTTTCGAAAGGATGACAGTTTCATCGTTGCATTTCCGCTTCCCCTGCCACCGCATGATTGGCTTCCTTTTAAGCTGATTTGAATTCATGTCTTCAACTGAGATGTTGCGATTGAATATTGCTGCCTCGCTCTTGCTGAAGTGACTAATTGGTACGGAAATTTATTTATTATTCTTGGGAAATATTCTTCTATTTGAATTCTCTCGATGGAGAAGAGGAATCAGTAAATTTGTTGAACAATGTTTTGAATGAGAAGCTTATTAAAAATAGTATAATTATTCTATTCTGTTTAGTCAATGAAAAGCAACCTTTCTTTGAAACTAACTTTTACATAAATGTCTTTTTTCAATAGGAATAATTCTTTACTAAAGAGGTCTATTGTGATAAGAATTTCACTTAAAAAACAGTTTAGATAAATTTAATTTTCTCGTAAATATTTTCAGGATTTTAATATTTTTAATAACATCGTAATGTATTTAAAAATATTCTTTTTATATACTATTTCATATTTATCTAAACTGAGATACTGTAAAAATGATATTAACTTATGTATTCGTCTTATATCATATTTTTCTTTTTGAAGAAACGAAGATAGTATTTATGGAAGTAAAGCTTGCAAATGCATTTCACTTGAAGCTTCCCTCGCATCGAATCAAGCGTAATGATCTAAGAGCATCAGACTGATCGTCATGTTCCTTTCAGTCGGTAAACAGTCTCGTAAAGATAGCCATTCGCGTATATCGCATAATTTCGATGGAAAGCTGCCGACAGTTCAGCACTACGGTTTATTACGGGATGACTCTGAAAAATTACAGCAACCGAGAGGCTTCTGGGCGTATCAAAATCGTGATTCGATACTTCCATTGTGAAGTACATATTTTTGAAAATGCAGTAGAGCTATTATTAATGAAAGTTAGAATAACAATGAAATATAATGATACAATTCATAACATCTTCATTCTTTTAATATTAATTATTCTTTATTTTAAATAATGTCCATAAAGGAGTTTCTCTAATTTATGGACTTCATAGTTTGCTTGGTGAAACATGCAAGAGATATTTTTCTTTTATTTAGAAATCACGAAATAATATATTAATAATATTTAAACAAATTTTCGATTAGCTAGTATTTTACTACTATAACTAGCGCCACATATTTCTACTTCATTTCTACATTCATATATTTTAAATATATTTTTGAATGCGTGAAATTGTTTCAATAATAACACAACATTCCCACTATGTTTGCCATGGTTACGTATTTATGAAACATAAATTTGGTGGAAATATGACAGAATCCTTAAGCTTCTTCTCTTCTCTTTTAAGAACGAATTCGATACAAACAAGTCTTTCAGCATCGTAAATTTATGGAAATCCATTCGATGGAAACGTACATTATTTAATCTGTTGAATACTTACTGCTCGGTGCATTAATCTTTCTCTGTTATATTTGAAGCCTTGAACCTTGATAGTAGCAAAGAAGCATATTCATTTGTTTCGGGAAACAGAGATGATTAATTAATATGGTATACATTATGGTAATACACATTATGTAAGATAATAATTAAAACAAAATTTTCATTATATTGCTATGAATTAACGAAAGATGAATAAACAATTAATCGACAGACAAAAATGTTAGGAAGGAAGAAAATTCTTATTAAAAACCTTAAGACGGTGACACAGCTTTAAAGTTGTTAAATACAATGAGTGTTAAAAATTTCCATAAAAAGGTACACAAAAATTGAAAAAATTCACATAGTACAGTGCAAAGACAATATTCTCTCTTTACAAATATTTTTCTAAAGCCATCAAATTTGTAATTTATCTATACAATAATTTAAGACAGGTACTTAAAGTAATGCAAAATTCTTAATTAACTCAAAAGGTCTCATTGTTAACTGCTTAAAATTTTCCAAATAAGCATACTAAAACTCGCCACTAAATTTATTATTATTATAGTTAACATTCTGAATTACTCTTGTATTGCTCATCAAATCAATTCCCATCGAGTCATATCAATTTCTATGTTCATTACCATAATATACTCTTCCAAATAAGCATACTTATTTTCTTTCCAAATAAGCATACTAAAATTCGTCACTAAATTTATTATTATTATAGTTAACATTCTGAATTACTCTTGTATTGCTCATCAAATCAATTCCCATCGAATCATATCAATTTCTATGTTCATTAACATAATATACTCTTACACTTCACCTAAAGTGCAATAAATCCTCTTTAAACCTCAATAGCTAGGGTTTATAAAGACATTGATCACTCTGTCGCGGGAGGATCCAGATCCCGACGGACAGCAAACGTATTTATCCGCGGCGCGTTTAAAGGAACCCGGAATCGTTGATGGATGCACGTGCGTCACGCGAGGCGAACGAGGATTTCGGTAAATCCCTGTTTCGTGCACGGGCAAAGCTTTCACCTAATTTGCATTTGGACGGGAGCCGCGGTCGCGTCGGCAGCGACGACTGCGGTGGCGGTCGCTCCGATATTTGCCCTGACGATTAGAGCTCGGGCAATCGTTTGCCTGTGTCTCTTTAGGAAGGCATCCCGAGCTGTTCGAGGAAAACATTGATTGGGTCGTTGCGCCGCGGCTGCTAGCTAAATTAGCGGGTGAAGGCGATAAAAAATAACAGGAGTCGGGAGAGCGAGAGAGAAGGTTAGAGGTGGCAGAATTAGATACGCGGCTTGACACTCGAGATTGATTCTCTAATGACGACTGTTCTTAACGTGGAATTTTAATCGATTGTTACGAAACGGTACTCTTTCGGGACGTCACGGGAAAATTTTTATTGGATGATTCGGCTGGCCTGCCGTGCTGGATTTCTGTCGTTTTTAATTGAGGTGTTTCTCATACCGGGGACAAAATCATTTGGGTAGATATGTATAGATATAAATAATTAACGCAGTTTTAGATGTGAGATATAGCTTGTAGGTGATAGTTATGTTCTATTTCGAAATGAAGGCAATTGGTGATGTGGACATATTTTTGATTGAGAATGTCTTCGTAAGAGATTTTTGATAACGTGGTACATTATGTTTTCAGAAAAGTGGTTAATTTATTATTGTACAAGATATCTTCAGATAAATTATTTTTAACTAATTTCATTTATCTCAATTTCTAGTAATTATTGAAGCCAGTATTTTTGCGTGGGCCTTCTAAAATTATTGCTCATTTTATTTAAAGAAAGAAATTTGTTGAGGCAATGTACAGTGACAGGGAATCTTCTCAAAATGATTACCTCATATGAAAAATAAGCTGAGCCTTAGGAACATTTTTTTGCAGTTAGGTACTGTGTTTTCAGAAAACTATACTCTTGATGTAACTTCAGACGACGAAACAGTGCATTTAGTTCAGGAGAACGAGCCAACCATATGACAGACCGTTTCTTCCACTTTAATTTTGTCTGAAGTTAATGGTACGATGGTACTTCTGCAGCTCTGTGAATTAGATCCCTATGTTACCTATATGCTCATTTTAGTGTCCCATATGAATAGAATACATATTCACATATTTCACTCAGAATTAGTTGCAGAATCTGCTGAAGTATCGTTTTTCGTGTAACTCATATAACATAAACCTTCCTTCTTTAATAGCAAAAGTACTTCAAAACTACTCATAAAGATACTTTCAATGTAAGTAATAATAACTTTTCTACTACCCATACATCCTCGCTAATTTAACGATCGTTCCACCATTTCTCAGTTGTCGATAATTATAAAAATCTTTACGGGAAAAAAAGATGTTTTCGGTAAAGATGTCATCGATTCTATACGATTTTCCCTGTGTACCAAAATACATATGTATTTTCAAACGAAGACTGGGCGTACCAGTTGGTCAGACAAAATATTGAAATGGTTGAGTTAGTGACGTCCACCGCAACCATATCGCGCGTCTGGCGTACAACTGACACTCTCTCGACTATTGGCAGAACCAGCTCACTTTCTTTATTTGACGACGATAACCATCTTTGGAAGACAAGTCTTACGCGTTTCACGACTACTATCGTCACAATAACAAGATACCCTATCTTACAAGGAATTTTACTATGTAACGTGTTAACAAAAATTTTTCAAACTCTGTATTTAATTCTTTCAGAATGAAGAGATAATTAAAGTTATTCTAAATCTGAGCAATCCAATTGACGAATTTATATACTCATATAATTATAATTAATTTTTATATACATATAAGTTGAAGCTTGATGAACCGACTTAGGAGCAAATTGAAACCAAAAGTACCTTCTTAATGATTAATTTGATTTATTTTCGGTTCACTTTTTAATCATAGTCAGACCTCAATCCATATTCTACTTAACTCTAATTGCCATTACATCAAATAAGTGTAATTTTGACTAACCAAGGCTGCAAATACCTGAGATTCGACTAATCGAGGTCCTACTGTACACGAATTAGCATCGTTACTGTACTAAACAAAAGTTTCAATTTATAAATCAATAAAAGCACTAAAAGCACTACTAGACCATCATTGCACAAATAGTGCAATCGATCCCAAGAAACGTGTCACCTCTATCTGAACATCCTATATGTACACAAGATACATAAATTTGCTAATAAACAATAAAAGCTACCCAAACGTTAAAATATCAGAATATCCTTTTATCAGAATCTTCATTGCGTCTCATTGTAACGATCTCTGTTAGCAGCCGCTGTCTAGCCTACAGTATCCCAAGGACATGTCACCCTAAGTGCATCGCCCACACGCGGTTAGCTCGCGTATACGATCTTGTTCGCTATTTTCTCGTGAAAACAGGGCCGAGGGCAAAAACGTGCCGTCGGTGGATTGAAAAGAAAGCGATAAGTCGAGGAGCGGGAAACGAAAACGCGAGACGAGGCCAAAAGAAGATTCTGAGACGATCTGGGCGGAGCGCGTTGCACTCAAAACAAATAACCTAGGACGTCTCGATCCTGGCGAGTAGCAGACTTGTCTCCTCCCTCGGTTACGATCGTTCCTTCCCCGTGGTGAACGCTCGTCCACTTGTTCGTGCGCAACAGCCAACTTCGACGAAAGGTCGAAATCGCTGTAAATTATTGCCCCGCGAGCATGTGGCGTTTAGCAATGGATAATTGATTGCTGGTACCTAGGGCCTGGCGAGAAGAGAGGATCCTCTCCTGGGGCTCGCCTCAGAGATATAAATTATAATTAAATTAGGCTGAGCTCTTAATTAGTCGGCTCGGCAGGCTCCACGGAGACGACACACGTACAATTACACTCGCTGATCGCAGTGCTTCTCTCTGATCTTCTCGTTTTTGCGCCTCACTCCGCCGCGTCGATTCTTCCTTTTCTCCGGTTTGTTTGCGTAGCATGAATTACCCGTGTCCTGCTCACCTTCTACGAGGTAATTTACAACGGGGGCGTCGTTATTGCGTGTTTGACGCACAGCCTTTCGATGTACTTTTTGTTACTTTTTTTCCACTTTCTTTATTCGCTCTTTGTTCAGTGGTCCAGGGATGCCGTTTTTGCGATGAACCACTCTGTTAGTGATTCATTAAGGATGATTGTTGTACCTATATGTGTTTTAGGAGTTTATTGGTATTTGGTTATCTACCTGTTGCCAAGAATATACTTAATAGAGAAGTACAGGAGAAAGGTGTGTGTGAAGTTTATTCATGTACCTAGACTGGAGATCTTTATGCATTTCTGGGAAATTTCAATATGCAGAAAAGGTCAGAATCAATGTAACATGGAAAAGTGTAGCAAATATTGTAAGGTGAACAGTTTATAACATTTAAAGAATGAAAGAAGTCTTTAATTAAATACCATTTCTTCAATTTTGTGTATGAAAAAGGAACATTTGCATAAACATCCACAGTCTACTGAAAACCCATTCAAAAACTGAAGAATCCATCCATTTGTACCAATAAATCGCTTCAATATCACATTGTAGTAAATCTCAAAGCCGAAGGATCTCACTGAGAGAACCATCGAACTGGCGCGAAGGGTTTGCGTCATCAATGACTCTACTAAAACCACGAGTGCACAATCGGTAAGGCATGCAATTAATGCGATATCGATCCGAATCGCGTTACACAGCCAGTGAACGCGGTTGCCATTACGCTGGCGATCTCTTTTCCAGTCCTGCTCGATCGTAACTCCGCCTTTTATCGGGGAAGCCCCGTTTCCGCCGGCGCGTGCAAAACAAACGGCGATGTTTCGTTGCACGGGAGGTCCTGTCCACGATCCCTTTTCCCAGTTCTCTCTGTTCCTTCCACTTTTCCCTTTCCTCCCAGCCTCTCCTCCGTCTCCAACCCTCGTAGCCCGTTTTTCTCTTCGACTGCGTTGGTCCCTTCGTTTGCACGATACAGTTGCCGCGACGTATCTACCTTCCACGCTCGTAAACCAGACGTTTATTATCGCGCGTGTCTTGCGATAAGCGCGCTCTCTCCTGATGCCAGTTCCTCTCCGTTCGTTGTCCACGAGCACCGCGCCAGAACAAGGGAGTCCCATTGCTAAAACTCCCGTCTGCGCGCGTGCAGACACTTCGGTGTGGCGAGGTTTCACGCAAGAACCCCGCACAATGCGTCATAAACGTTATCATTCGTACGGACGCTATTCGCGTCAGCAAAATGTTGGCAAGTTGTTACGTGAGTTCCACCGGGCAATTGAATTTGAGGGAGAGAGGGAATATAGATTACGACGGGTGTGGGAGCTGGTAGTGAATAGTAGCAGAGAACTTACTTTCGTAAGTTTACGTTACGAAAGTTTGTCGAGTGTAATATTCACTTGATAATTAGACCTTGTCGTTATTAGTCATTTAAATTGCTATGTGCTTTTATTTCCTTGAGTGATTTGGAACTTAGAAATTTTTTATTTATAGATTTCTATAATATTCTAATTTTCAAATATTCTATTTTTAAATATTCAAATTTAAAAATTTTTAAATATTCAAGTTTTCAAATATTATATATGAAAGTTAGAATATGTTTTGCGAATTTGACAAGTATATTATTAAAACTAGATAAATTGTAATTTGAAGAAGTTCTGATGAGAGTAAGTTTCTCAATTTCACTATAGAAAATATTTTCATATAATACACGTTGTTACTCATTCATGTGTATGATATTAAACACCCTACTCAACGAAATTGTTGGTTAAATTTTTTATTTCGGTTGATAGGAAAAGTTAAAGGGCGTAAAAATTCTTGTTTCCAATAATAGATCATGTTTTGTGATGTGTCTGTGTAAATCATGGGACTTTCTACTGCGTAGAAAGCGTCATTGTCGTATGACGTTATAGGTATCTTCAGTCGTTCTTTTTTTGGTAGACTGAACTTCAATAATATTGAACTTTTAGAAGAAACTTGAATAAGAAAGGTAGTAATTTTGTAAATGTTTACATAAAAACAACTCTTCATACACAATGAATAATGTGTCCAAATAACGAGCGTGCAAATGAAAAGATTTTATATTTTTCACGTTCAATTATTGACTTTTTGAGATACGTTCCGAGGACAAAAAGAGAGAACTGTATGTATAACAGATGCCTGCATATGTGTCATTATGTATATAAACATAAGAAGGGGACAAAAATGTTTCCATTTTATTTAAGAATACTTAATTGTTGTTTAAAAGATTAACAATATCGAAACAATATTTCCAAATACCCCACCACAATTCAACAAAAACAAAATACCATCCTTCAAACCCCATACACCACAATAAAACCCAAAACAATCCAACTCTATTTAACAAATCAATCTAACGCAATCGATCATTCAAAACCCCCAACTACAATCGCCTTTTCGCCACCCCCATCCAAAATAGCACCAATCCCAACTCGAGAACGAAGGACACCCCAGCAGTCAGTATCACCTCCGCGGCATAAATAAATCAGCGTTCGTCCTTCATCAGTATCCATAATTCACCGTATCGTCACACACGGAGTGCTATTCGGTACGGCTCTAATTTTACCATGGCACTTCTCTCGCGAGCGGCAACCAGAGCCGCGGCGTCCGTCCTTGGGCTAGGCCCCCTGGAAATTCGGCTCGTTAATTCAGGCTAGTAGACACGCGACCGCGGGATAATTAATTTCTAGTTTCAGCGAGATCCCATCGGGGTCCGCGCGTAGCGCCAGCGCCGCGTGCATGTATACAGCAGCACAGGCTAGAAATGATTCCTATAGAGGCGATCCCTGAGGTCGTACATCTTGCTCGGTTCTTTTTCGTCGTCGAAGCAGGGAAGGGGAGCGCGCGGGATCGGGCCTCTCTTCCTTTTGTCGACATCCAATAACAGAGGAGGCGAGCGCGATGGCGAGGGATGGAGAAAGGGTGTTCCGTGGCTAAGAATAGCAGGCGGTAGCCGTTCGGCCGATGCAAATTCGAGCCCGAAAACATTCACGATGTATAATTCATCGTGTGGACTGGCTGGCGTCTGCCTACACGCGATACTACGCGTGCTCCCGTGACAATGACACAATGTTTGTGGTTACCGGAGGGTGTGTGCCGATACGCTCGCGCGGCCGACCCTGTGTCTGTGTTCGCGGGACATAACACGGGAAAGCTTGGACAAAGCTTGAACGGTGTACGTACAAATTCGCGGAGGAGATATGGGGGATCCTCGGATTAAGATCGACTGACGGGGGAGTTAGCGTGGAAGGAGTTGACGATTTTTGGGGGACGCCGGCGTTGAAGCATCTCGCGTGTTCTTTTTGGAGTGAAAGTGTTTCAATTTTGGTGTTATGAAGGATTAAGTAGCGCAATTGTGTGTAATTACGTGTATCTAATACGTAAGTGAAATTGTTTGCGAGGAGGTAGGGGATTTTGTTCTTGGAATTAACGCTGACAGATTTGAAACTAATAGACGGATTTTTAAAAATTGAAAACTTGTGTATTTGAAGATCTGTAATTTTGAATATCTGAAAATTAAGAAATTTGAATATTTAGAGGTTTTTACAATTTGAAAATTTGAATATGATTGATGATTTGAAATTTGGAAAGATGAAATTTTGAAAAATTGAAACTGCTCACGCTAAGGAAACAGAAAAATGTATAATGATAGATCTCAGTATGTTCAATATTTAATTCTTGAACAGTTGTATAAATATTTTAGATTTTGCCACATTACTATATTTTTATCATTGACAACTACAGTATGTACTTTCTTAAAATTCTCAACTTGGTTCAAGTAATGAGTTGATGAATAATAGAAGATAATACTTATAATTTTAGATCTTATTCTAATTAATTTGTGCTTTGATAACATGTTTGTACTGCCACATATAAAAGTAAAAAAAAATGAAAAAATACATCCAAGAAAAGCAAATCGAATTTAACGTTATTTCTTTAACTAATAACACTATAATAATCAATGTTATTTAAAATAAATATCAATTTGTATTGTATAATTTTATATTTGTTATATAATTTTTAGTGAATACAGCGTAGCAATCAGAGTTTTGAATGGAAATATCCTAGTATGTAAGAATCTATTATTTTATTTTATTACAGACGTTGAGTGTTTCCTTTTTAAATTATTTATTCAGTTCTTACATTCTACTGTAGCGTAATTCAAAAATTAAAATTCATAAAATTATTTGAAATAATATTAATTTAAAAGGCAATTCACATTTCAAGTGACACATTAGAATTCAGTCAAATACAACATGTCTATAAAAATTTCAACAAATATGACCAACATAAGTTATCCAACCATCATCCACGTTCTTTATTATCATTTTCAACAAAAACTATCCAACCCTACTCCACATTTGACAGAGCAACCGTAAACCTTATAAAAGATTCCCACTATCTAACGCCAGCGTTCACCCTTACCCCACGACCTGTCTGTCTCGAAAGCACGATAACGTTTAAATGCGTCGAGAACGAGCGACTCCGTTCCAAAACACCGACGTCGATGATTTCCGTTACTTCCATTTAATATCTTGTCCGATCTCGTGACTTCCTTCGAAAAGCGGCCGATTCGTAAATTCGTCGACTGCGTAAGAAAGCTTCGAAGACGGACCGTTTTATCGAACTTTATCGTGGACCCTAATGGCTTAAGTTTTCTCGTACGCCGCCGAAGCTTCCAACGGGAAGAAATGAGAATCATAGGGAGAAAAAGGGGATCGCGGAGGGATAAGGGAGGAGAACGGCGGTTGAAGCGAGACGGGGGATCTCTCGCGGAGTTTGGGGATGACGATGAACCGCCTTTGGAATCCGGGTGCGGATCGTTGAACCTGAACAAACGGAGCAATCGGTGATACGGCTCGTAAAGTCGTAAAAACAAAAGTATCTCGACTGAACGGCTCCTGGCGTTTGTGTGGGTGTCTACTTCTCGACACACTACCCCTTGAGGGTACGAACACGCACGGCGTACAGTCGCGGTAACAAACACGAATAAAAGTCCACCTAACTGCAAGCTCCTCGGGGATACGAGGAAAAAACGCGACCGTGGACAGTGCTAACCAAAATATCCCTGTTTCCCTTGGGGTTTACGTAACAAACTCGCGTCATCGAAAGGCGTTGACGGTTGGTACAGCTGGACGTATTCGGCGTATGGATGGATCTTGGACAATGGTTAGCGATAGTAAGAGTATTCGCAGACTGAAACTGACGTTCTTGTGGCTTTTGCCATTACGAGATGAATAATTCTGTTGGTTCTTTTTATGGAGAGGGTGGCAGTCGAGGGAAACATTAATTTTGGTGTGACAAATACTTATAATGAATATTCCTATCTCAGTTTGAAATTACATTGAAAATTCTACGTTTGCATGGTTCGAAAGATGTACTTATTTAGATACTATTTTAATTTCGTTTTTACATAATAATAAAGTACCAAATTAACGAAGTTTTATAGTATTTACAAATAGTTACTAAATTGATATGGAGACATAACTTAAACCTATGTAATAGAAAATTATAATGTCCTTTGTAAGTATGAATTTAAAATAGATAGACATATTAATTAATAAAATATATTTTATTAAATTTAGCAAGCATAACAAGTTTAGAATTAACTCTTTAACCATCATAATTTGATTCCATGTATGAAAGGGATCTTCTAATGAAAGAAGAGAATACATGTGTCTGACTGGCATGTCTGACTAGTGCTGGCGTTATCTACTTGTGCTCCTTTTCGAAGCCTATGCTGTAGTTCGAGCTGCATTTCTTTGCAATTTAAGAAACTTGCCTTCATTTTACTCTTGCCTCTATATACAAACGTTTCTTAAGCTCGCTAGATTGACAAGTAATATCATAAAAGCAAATTTTATCCTTTCCCAGAAAAATTTAATCGAATCTCCCTGGTAGATACATAGACAGATTATTTTCGACACTTTATTTAATTTTTAATTCCTCTTTATTTGGACGGAATTCCCATTTTTGATGGTGACGACGTGTTTCAATTAGTAAGTACTCGAGCGTCTTTACGACTGCTTTCAAGAGAGATGATTTTCACAAATATTTTCGACACACTAATGAAATATCAATACGATGACATAAAATCCCCGCGTTTTAGCACATCTGTTTTTAGAAGAAAAGAGTAAAAGAAAACATTGAAATTATTCAAAATAGTAAGGACTGTCACAAAATAGAGAAAAATCGATAAAGGTTGAACACGTGGGAAAATATTACAGTGCAAATGAATTGCTATTACGGTGTCTTGTTATTCGATGATGCGTAGGATCCCTTGAGGAATAAAGGTGTTTGCGAATCGATGAAAAAGAAACAACAAGACAATTCTCTCATTTAGTTAGCCCTCCCAGCCTGAGGCAAATTCGACTAATTAAGAAGTAAGTGGGACCACCAACATAGTAACCTAATCTCCGTACCCTAACGCATAGATTAGACAAAGTGTTACATCGTTGTTGCAGTATCACATTGCAACGAAAGTGTAGGATTTAAATGGCTGTAATTCATAGAAAAATTAACATTGTCGTTGTTGTATGTATGGAGCTATTAACATGTTCATTCTAAATATTGAAAGTATCAATTATTTGAGGCTTCTACTATATTTTGTTTTGAATATTAAAAGTATTTCCAAAAATTACAGTTATTGGCCGTGATATCGTCATGTAGAATAACAGAAGCATTAATATAGACACTTAATCGTTATTTCTGAGATCATTTTAAAAGAGGACAAGAAATAAAGTACCTACGTTATCCTATAACTTTAATATTTATAGAATTTTTATAAATTACTGAAACTACTGAGGATCAATTCATGAAAGTCCAAAATCCTAGATAAAAATCAAAATATAAAACGCCACATCATTCACTTTTTAAAATACACCAAAAAAGCAGAAGCAGCATACTTGCTGAATAAAAACTAAAATATTATATTTACGACAAAGTAAAATCGTAAACTTATGAAACTTTCATTGGGTTATTCAAGGAGTTTCGATTATAAAAGTGACGCTGACACAGGAAACAGTAATAAGCAGCCTAAATAAACCATAAATACTTAAATCGTGAATAGGTACTGTGCTCAGAGGACCAATCCCAATTCCTAACAGTCCTACTCCTGCAAATTATAATTGCTATTCACTCCAATGAAGTGATGCAACATCAGACCACCTAGACGTGGTTAATTCGTCGTCGAACTATCAGAGCTATCGAGCTAATTAGCTCCAGCGCATACCGCCAATTGGATATTGCGTTCTCGCTGTCTGTATTCCCGATTGGATATCACTCGGCCACGACGAAGTCCCTCCTGCCTCGAGAAAGGACCGATCGTTTCACTCGGCGCATGTACATACATCTGCCTCTGAACAGGTTTTGCTCTAGCAACCTTCTAGTTCCTCCTCTGCACCCTCCTCTTAACACTGTTATCACTAACCAGTGCAAATGGCTTACTAATTGCATCGAAAACAGCTTCTTCGTTTGATGTAAAATTAAATGAAGCTAGAGAATAGTTAACGGTACGTTACTTGTTCCTTTTAATTAAAATCCTCGATTTAATCGGAGCAGAGTTACACGGTCGTTTGATTATCGCGTAATTTGAGGAATGTTGAAGACAGGCAAGCTGCATTGGCTATTTCAATGACAATATTTAGAGTTCAGAATGTCGATGACCTAATTATCTACTGATGAAAGTACCTATAAATGTAGATCGTTATCACGAAAAAGGTGACTTCCCTTTATTTCTTGAAAGTTATGAATTATCTGATGTTCAAACTAAGTGGATTGAATGTCCCTATAAATATTAATTTCCACACTTAAAAAAAAATAAAGTAATTGACTAGAAGTAGTTTTATGCAGAACCGAAGTAATTGTACAGGTCTGAAAAAGAATTAGAATTCCATTGGAAGATTACTCTAGCTGCTTAGAGTACTCTTCCACTGCCATGGTAGACGCCTACATTGCTAACGTAAGTTGCCCTACGTAACCACACAATAGATTGCATAACTGGATAGATTGCCTTCTTACTATCAGATATAACAGTAGTTTCGCAAATGCAAGTAATAATATATTATAAACATTTCGTACAAAATTGGCGGTGCCAGTCATCAGTGACAATAGTTCTGTTATCATAGAGAAAATGTAGTTGTCACTTACATGGAAGGTCATCAAAACTGATAGCATCGAAGCAGTCAAAATAACAAGCCTGGAATTTTTATAGAACATACTATCTGATTATCTGAAATAGTTACTAAATCCTATGTATATATTACCTATAGATACCATCTATCCTCTATACAGTGTACTCTTCACTTTCATAAACTATTTTGCTTGATAGATTCTGTATATTTTGATGATCATTCTACAATGTAATAATTAGCTGGTTTTTTTATTTTACTGGCTGCATCAAACTGTAGTTATTAAGATTTCGCTTCGAGCCAAGCATGCACGTGCAACCTGTGCTTGTTACGACGTATGACGTTGTTACTCGTTTGGCGACATTTTAATTAGGTCGAAGAAGGGGAAGATAGAAGGGAAGGACAAGTGACCCACGAATTCACGATTATCGTTGCGGCTTCTTTCGATGGAGAAGTCATTAAAGCCGAGCGGCTTCTGTCTTTCATTTCACGGTGCTCTGAAATCGATTCCTCGCGTTGATATCGTGCATCGTGCCTCTGTGCGTGTAAATTGTTTTGACGCTCTTGTCAATCTTCTCTCCGTACGCACGACTGCTCCATTTTCACCGTTTCGGATATTAAACCTAATCGACATTTAATAACCAGTTTGAATAATAATCTAGATACATACACCTGTACCAATTAGTCAAAAAGATACGTTAATCCATTATTTTCTGTTACGAGGAGGTACTTTTCCAATGGAGATACGAGACGTTATCTAATGATGCAAAGAAGGAATATAAAATATGTTGAATTATTGTTGTCCGTAATGCTTATAGAAATCTTGAATATCTGTTTCTGATAGACATTTTGGTCATTTCCTATTATTAAAGCTAATTTATTTCTTAATCTTGTGTTCAGGAACTTTTTCCGACTCTAAAGCAAATATTCTTTTTTTATGGTAAAGAATATCGACAATTGACCAACTTAATGCAATTCCCAAATAATTAATTACACATTTTTATTTATAATAGGTATAAATTCTTTGCATTTGAGTACTAACAATTAGAATAATACGCATATGATGTTTAAACCATTAGTGGTGTCTTTGCAATCATGTTGGGTATTTAGTCAGACAAGCATTTTCTCTCCTACAGCTGCATAAATATTTAAGTCCCGCTAAAAGGCGATATTCAGGCTCACATTTTCTTAAGAAAACGTGACAGTGCAACAGCCACACTGATTGAGCAACAGAAGTTCTACCATCTAAACGTGCCATCAATGTGACATATTTAAAAAATCCACAAAAAAAATTCCCTTCATTCTTCAACGTAGAAACATCTCTCCAAACTCTCGATTCCTAAAGCCAAAAACTGTTACACAAAAGTACCCTAAAGAACACTTTCAACTACTTCCGAATTGTCAGCAGAAGTCCGAACCTGCTCCAATTTGATAACGCCACCTCTTCGATCGGTCAGTGGTGCCACGCAACTTCCAATTTCGATGATGACACATAACCACCGTAAGTGACATCATGTGACGCGAGATCATGCCTCTATCAATACCATAGTTACTCGTGCCCAGAAACACGGTCATAGTTGTCACCCAGCGAAATCGTTAACGGGGATTATCATTCACGATCGTTCATCAACTGGCGTCGATAACGCGTTCGTATCGTGTCCCTTTTCTGGGGTAAGTAAATACGGTATTATCTGCACCGGTCACGTTGAGCAACGTCAGCATCAGGCATGCCTCTGATGCACGTTAAGTCGTCGACGTAATATTTCTTTTTTCGGGCCCGCTCCACGCGACCGATTCCACGAAATTCCTAAGAACGATTACACAAATTCCAGCGAGTCCACTTTGCGCGCTTATCTCCGCACACTCCCACGCTTTCGTTATCGGCCGATTCGTAAACGCTCGTTACCACACACGCGCACCTTCCTTGACGCGCAACCGTGCCGAAAATAATATTCGCCAGGTGGACGAGATTTATGACGCGCTTCATCAACGCGAATTAATTTTTATCGCGATACCACCCCGGTGCTTGTCCCGCGTCGATGCCTTCGTCGTTACTTTCTTCGCTGCTTTGTTTCAATGGGATGTTACTTCAGTACTAATGCGGTTTTATGGGCTCGTGAATTTTGATCTTACTGTGAATTTGATGCAGTTTCGCTGCTACGGAGTTTGCGAGAGGATGTTGTTACTTTTTGTCAGAGAGGAGCTTTGACTATTAGGGTGCGAGGGAAAATGAGAGAGGAGTATGTTGTAATTGAATTTTTAGGGCGAGAGGAAAATTTGAGTGGAGGTTTCAAAGAATAAAGGGCTTAGGTGGCATTTTTGTTAAAATTGAGTTTTCTTGCTGAGTGAACGGGGGTGAGTTCTTTCATGTAGTATCTTATTTTCATTTTGTTTTATTGTAGGACCAAGGAACGTAAAAGGGTGAAAGGGGTACAGGTTACAGAAGTAAAATGCAGGAAAATGCAGCAAATTTAATATTCCCAACATAATATCTACATAATTACTTTCTATGAAGTCTCTAATTTTAATTATTTTTGAGAATTCAGGACTTAGATTATTCTCGATTTCATAGACAGATTTAATCTCCGAATTAAACTGAGGTCAAAATTGACGTCAATGAGATCTTCATGAAACACTAAGCTTAGCTAAATATTCTAGCAGTTGAATGAAACACATTCAGATAAAATGAATACAAACAAAGACAACCATGATTTGCAACCTTACGAAATTCTAGATAAGCCGTGCTTGTCGAAGTGTCATGTTACGCAGACCTATAGCTTATGACTTCCCAGAATATTGACCTTTACTCTTAAGAAACCCTGCACGATACGTAATCATACCGCTTCAATTTTTGACAGCCTCGGTAGTACGATATTAAATCGACAACTATCAGTCTCGATCTCGATCGCGTTACCGATGCGAGGCCGATCGATAACAAGCAAATCGATAAAGTTCAAGCTGAGAAAGTTGCGATTCCTCCTCGTGTGTAACGTTTGACGATGAGTCAGCGAAGTTAGTCACACGAAACCAGGAGCCGACGAATCCGCACAAGAGCCGTTGCACTTTTAGGGAACTCGGCTGGCAACCCGAGCCAACAAACCGAACCTCGTCGAACGATCGATCCACTGGACGATCACACCGATTACGTACACTTAGGGAATCCCATCGAGAAGAAAATTGAATTGCACGATTGATGGAAACGCGGAAGTCTTGCGCGGTCTCCAGCTTCAGGACGACTGTCTCTTTCAATCGATTTTCATGCGTTTGCTAAATTATTTTACCAATCCCAGAGATTAGAAATATTTACACAATGCAATGTGTAGCTTTAACATTACAATTTCGAGATTATGGAATAAAATGTGGGAAGAAATTGTATTGAATTTAAGAATCAGAATGATGAAAAATATTGACTTTTTAAAAGATTGAATATTTGAAAAGCAACTAATTTTCCTATTTGGAAATTTTAAAAATTGAAGATTTTAAGTCACTTGTTAAGGACACAACAAGAAGGTGGCAAAAGTGCCATGAGTAACCAAAGATAATAAAGGTAGTTGAATTCCTCTTTATTTTTTCAAATAATGAACATACCTATCGTAAAAAGGTACTGAAAAGAAATTAAAGTTTCTGAAATACGTGAAAAATAAAAAATAATTTACATAAGAGCAAGTTATTTTAATGCTTTGTTATATTTAGTCATGTTGAAGTCATTCTTTAGGACTTCAAAACCCTACAAAATTATAATGTTAAAATTATTTAATAAATTTGAAGTAGCTTACATTTCCAAAAATACATTTTATATATTTTCAGTATTCTGGCGCCTTCACTGCATCAATTCTCAGTCAATTAATATATAACAAAGTTAGTACAAGATGCAAGGTCCATTTTCTAGCTCAAATCTAGTTAAACCCAACCCTCATACAAATCTAAACAAAATTCGTCTAAATTGGTAAAGTATTAGTCAATAAATCTAGTAGATCTTAAAGTAAATCATATAAACATCGACTTCAATGCATTAAATTCTCGGCTCAAAATTCTAAATAATTCTTATTTTCGGTGTCCACATCGCATTACCCTCTTGAAGCATTCCTCCTCGTAGCGACACGCGGTACTGTCGCGCCAATTGCGTGAAGCGGTTCGTGTGGACACGTAGGACGAAGGCAAATAATGGTAACCACACGGTGCTTGGCTGATCGTAACGGTAAAAAAAATGGGAGAAGGCTGGGAGAAGAGCAGTTGTCTTCTTGTCGTCAGAGAGCGTACGCCGTCCACAGATAGCGCGAGGGTTCGGGGAAAAGACGGAGAGAGTTAAGTGAAGGTGGGTGGGCGAGATGGTTATTTAAATGCCTATAGAATCCATTAGAGATTACAGGTCGAACAACAACTGTCCGCGTGGATGAGCCAGAACGAACGGCGATACCTTTCAAAATAAAACTTTCCTTTTTGCCACGAGCGACGCCAAACGGCTCCCACTTTGATCCGTGGACAATGTTCCAATGATTGCTTCAGTATTGTTGCTGTTCGCGGGAATAATGCCGGTAATGTTACGCAGACCAATAAATAACGATGTACAAGGAAAATGGGGACGGAGAGGGCGTTTATTCTGAAGTAGGAGAAGAAAGTTTTAAAAGCGTGGAATTTCGGTGAAAAAGGTGGAAAGACGAAAGTTTTTTAATTTTTTCTCATTTTTCTTTTCTTTTTGTTTATTCAGAGATTAATATTACACCAACTGCTTATATTCAATATTTAAAAAATTTTTTATGCGTTTGTATTTATCATTAATTAAGTGTGGCAAATTCTCTTTATTCGAATGATTTACTCGACACAATCATATACAGTAATTATTTATGTGAAGTATTTGATTAAATGTGACTAATTGGAGCTTTGAAATACAAAAGTATGAATTTTGAAGCGTACATATATCAAAAAGATAGATCGAACTTTTTTATTCCGTCGTAATATTCGCGAATTGATTCATGCAGGAACGTGTCTAATTTGTTTACGATAAGAAAAAATACAGCATTCGATAATTCACGCCGAAAACACTCTACGTGATGCTCAGAACAAACAGTGGGGTCGGCGAACGAGATAAATCGCGTTTGTCCCAAGATATATGCATGTATTATTTTTTTGAGCAAGTAAACTAAGGAACCACTTACTTTGCTAACGATCTTCGTATAATTTTAGATCTTTCTTTATAAATACCCAAACAACCAGCACTAAAACTTCTTCAGAACTAATGAAAAAATATTCTCGAAAATGGAGCAACGTCTTTCGAAAATGGTACACATTATTTTCTGCTGCAAAATTGGTATAATTGTAGTAAACATAATCAACGAAATACATAAATTATAATTTACTTAGTGAAACTGTACATACTTTTATATACAATATAGATCTGTATTGTCCCATACCTATATAATCAAACAATATTTGAGTTGAACGTTGATATCATCTTTGCGACACTTTATGTTTTTATTGCGATGATAGATGAATCATGTTCTTACTAACTAGCTAATGAATTCGAGCGATGTGCTGTTGCACGAATTACTCCACTTTTTCTAGGTACACTGAGTTATGTAATGCTGACCGCGCTTCGTCACCTGTGGGTGAATAACACGAAGATTCATAAGGTCACGTGCAGATGTTCTGTTAGCATTTGTCTGAAGTACAGTCTTCATGTACAAGCTTATAAAAAATAAATACTGTAGAATCTCTTGAATGTGTTTATGACATGCCTGGAGTTTTTTGGAGAATTTATGGGGAATATTTTGAGATCTTCACGATGGCTTCAGAATTCTGTAAAACTTCGTTATATTATGCAAATACGTATGAAACATAAATAAGATAGAGGCGGACTTTCAAACATTTCGGATCTTCCTGAATATATAAGGTTAGCTGTAAATTTTAAACAATTTCGAAATTGTTAATAAGGTTTCAAGTTATATTTTTAATAACTCTTTTGCCATTTCAATGAATAATCCTGTTGGAAAATGGTAAAGGTAGCATTAATACAGAAAAATAGTACCTATTTATAAAATACATAAATAGTATACATTAAAAAATGTTAAGAAGGGACTACGCTCTCAGTAGTAATAATTTCATGTCTTCAGTAACGATTTAAGTCAGTACAAATTCCACAAAGACAACTACCATTATGAGACGTTCCTTTCAAAAAAAGGCAAATGCTCAAGATCCACTTCAAAAGCTCCATACATTTCTTTTCTAATTTATGGATGTGATATTTAGTAGCATACTACACGAATTGTGCTCCCTAATCACAATCACACGATTGTTCCAACAAATCGGTGTACCAAAGCAAATACTCCAGCTTCTACCCTATCTGAAAATACATTAACACATTTCACTCAACTATCCTCCTATCATCACTGTCATCGATCGCCACGCGAAAGACCACACCACTGCTTTCTCCGAAATCTAATCGACAGATTTCAACATTGTGGCCATTCGATGAAGAGCAACATAAAACGGTAACGAGGCTCGGATTTCGATGGGCGAGGGGCGTTCGATCGCGGTGGTTTTTTGGGCAGAGGCCACCGGGCGGGTTATCGGCGACGAAATGAATTCCTAAAACTCAATTAACTGTGGCCTTCTTAACTGACGCTCGCTTAACGAACGGGACGAGCCGAGTAATGAATGGTCCCGCAGGATGCGCCTTGTTTAGTAGTTTGGCCCGGGCCGAGGACTCTCTCGCTCGAACCCGATATCCGCCCTAAGAGCCTCCAGGCGATCCAACCCTTTTAAGTAGACCTTAAGTAAAACGCCAGGAATGCGGGGATACAGCTCTCGATGGTGCTCGATCGACGGGGTAGAAGAGATCCGTTTCTCTGGTGATTCATCGCCAGCTATTTCTGGTGACACCGAGCATGAAAATCTATACGGCCAAGATTAAAGGAAGCGGCGCGAGGTCCTCGTGAGTAATAAAGTCTTGCTTTTAAAGGCTTTGCTCGGTCGATTGTTCCGGGAAATGGAGGAGCGTATGGTCTCGATTGGCGCAGGTGTTAAAAATGCAGCGTGGTGAAAGTCGCGGATCATTTTGTTTTTAGACACCTTGGGCGCGACGTAAATGACGGGATATGTTAATGAAGGCGAAAGACTAAATAAGAAGGGGTATTTAATGTTTTAGGCCATCGAGTCACTCGAGTCCAGATATCCATGGATTATAATTATATTTCTCTAATTGAATCCATCTATACAATTGAACAGTACAAGTCTAACAATCACATTTTACATATAGTTTTGAAATTATTTAAAAATTACTAATTTTGAACTTATACTGTTCTTGAACTCACCGAGTCAGTTGTGGTTTAATATGAAAGTTGGTATATTTTAATATTTGGTAACGATGAGTATATTGTGTAGGTAGGTACAATATGGTAATTCTGTTCACATGTACTTTTATTAGGACTTCTGGATTACAAACTGTTGATTTATTCACTTATTTATTTAATGTTGTAGACCAGATGTAGTTTGCGTAACCAAATTTACATGCTTGGTAATAGGTATATTTATTGAGACAGAAAATATCACTTAAATAATACGAGTTTTTTGAACCGAAATGGAGCAGAAAACTATTGTCACCCATTTCTTCTTTTAAGCACTTTTCTAAGAAATTATACTTCTTTCAACGGAGGGAAATTCTTGCAACTTCATCTTAAGTACGAAGTTTCTAAAGAATCCAAGGATTCGGAGCATGTAAATGAACGAGGGAAGTTTTACACTTTCCATTTTTACTGTTATTTGGAGCAATATTGTTCGTGTCAGCATTATGACATTCATTTGTATTCCATTCGGAAAAGTTCGTAAAACCTGTCTTCTAAACTTTGGCTTGATATCTAGATCTCACCGCTAAAATCTCGTAATACAATTTTCCAGAAATGAAACAAAGGATATAGCTAAATATGCAAACATTAAAATACAATCTTTGTTTGAGTTAAATTTGAAAATAATTACGAAGGTTATAATAATTTTAAAAAAAATGGAGCTGTATTTTACAAGCGGAAAATAAATTACTATTATCAATTATTACACAAACTTAAACAAATAATAGTCAGCAAAAACTAAAAATAAGTTTGTACATATTCTACTAAATGAATAGTCTCCTTTTTTTAAAATTTTACAGTAAATTAGAAAAATAGTAAAAATATTGTGTCAGTCAGTTTCTATTAGTTATACTTATTTCAAAAATAAAGTCACCATTGGAGTACACAGAATCTGCATGACATTCCAAACAAATTAATACCTTATTAAAGCCAAACCTCCATTAGATCCGCATCGCGATCAATTTTGCATTAACAGACGCGAACCATTCGTTTCCCTGTGTTATCATAAGCATTCAGTAGTTACAGTTTTTTTTATTTAAAGAGGTAGAAGAAAGGAATGACGAGGAGCGTGTCAGAATGAATGTGACGCCGGCGGAACGTCGCGGCTTCAAAGCAAAAACGTCGTCGCGTACTCCTCTCGCGTGGCTCCTTTTCTTGGGCGCCTTCTTCTTCTTCCTCATCTCTGGCTCTTCTTTCCACCCGCCCCAGGTTGTCTTCTCAACCGTGGAACACTTGACACACGACGACGGTCCTCTATGTATGTAACGTTCCAGGACGCGCTCAGTCGTTATTCTTCTTGGTAGCGACCAGCTTCGCGACATATTGAACAAGTGACGTGAGTCTTAGATTACTTCAAATGCCAGTCTAATCAGGAAAATATTCAAAGTTTTCGATTGGTCTTGAAAGCGTTGAAACATCTTGACGAGCTTAGAACTTCTGATGAGGCTCGTGTATGTCATTTAACAGATCAAATGTTGACAAATGATGATGGATTAGTATTAATAGTAATGCGCGAATAATATGCAAATTGGAAGTAGCTTGAAGCTAATATCTACGTGAAGTTAATAAAAAAGTTTACGTACGTTTTCGACTTTGTGAAATTGGGGAATGGATAACATTTTTAAAGTGATATATTAAAAGTGGAATATTTGTTTCAATTTCAGTTTCAATTAAATTTACAATTTTTGTAATTGAACATAGTTCAGTAAACATAGAATGCATAAAAGTTCATCTTTGAATGAAAAAGAATTCATCAAGACTGCGTTAAGACTTACAAAATTTTCCAGGCAATCAATTATTTTCACACTCTCACAATTCGAAATGTTCAAGTTGCATACAGCAGAAAACTAATTAAGACCAATTAAAATTTTGTGAGTCAATGGAAGAAACATTCATTTCTACTCCTCAATCGTTCCTGGTAAGGGGACCACGCTGGCGACTACTATCTGACACTTCACGTTTGCCACCAGCCTTCCGTTACGAGTGTACTTGTCGTGCACGCAGAAAAAATGGTCGACTCAATCAACGAGATAATTTGCATGCCGCACGTACGCGCCGAGCATAAAAAAGCTCAGCGACTCGGTTCGACGTAACCAGGCCTCTCACATTACTGGCAAATTGCAGATTCGAGTAAAAAATGAGACATTTGGAGAATACAGTGATGCTGCTACCGTTACTGCTGGTTTCACGGAACATGGGAATCCAAAATGCATGAGTCGGTGGATGCATTCGCAGAAGGATTATGACGAGATTACTTTGCCATTTCGGGGAACTAATTAACTAGACTAAACGAAGTGACTAAATGCAGTGACGAAACGTAATCATAGCGTAAGGTAAACGAATTGATGTACTTGAAAGTAGCTTCTTGTGAGGGAAATAGCAATGATGCAACGTCTAGTTCGTATTTGCCCAAGATAAGTGCTTATTTGGTCATATGTACTTTGTAACACTGATTATTTGCAATTGCGACGAATACAAATTTAGACTGTTATCTATTCGAGCTGGAATGTCAGGTGATCTTATAAGTGCTTTGCCATCCACTAATTTCAAATTAAATCTGGAAATATTGTTTCTCCTCGGTCTTATCGTATTTGACCTCTAACCGATGGAATGACCAGTCGATCATGAGATGGACTGGTTTATGGTGAAATGGTAGGGGTAGATGCGAGCTTCGAATACGGTAAGGCTCCTTTAAGCAGGAGATTAGGGTTTTACGACAACCACAACAAGTTGCCGCGATAACGTGCTTCTCTGTTGACGTAAAGCTACCTTTACGCTTCGACAAGTATGGCTTCTGATGAGAGTCATGAACTATAAACGTTTAATCCGGCAGTATCTTTAGACGTGTAAACGCTATAAAATATTACAGATCACAGTGATAAAAATAAACGTAAATTTGAAATAAAATTACAGTTTCGTGCAAGTTTTTATTTTTCATAATAATAAATTCTTCATGATTTGAAATTACTAATACAAAATTTACATTTCCAACGAAATTCATTCTTCCAATTAAATCTTATTTCTATTGAATAATCAAATACTTTACAATTATTTCTAATATTATATTCTACTAATAAGTCTGAGCCCTTTGATTTAGAATAGAATATCCAAAAATGTAAATCGTGAATGTTTTAAATATAATTTATAAGACAATTTGGAGAAAATATTTATAAAGATGCAGTTATAATAAATATGATAATTAATTCTTTTTTTAAATTTCTATTAAAATTTTAGGTTCACTTGGCATCTACTATAACAAAAAAATCCGAAAGTGTTATTAGATACACAAGTACGATATTATACAATTACATTTCAAAATTATATACATATAGATATTAGGAAGCACAACAATTTCTTAAATGATATAAAAATTTACTTCGATCAATACATTAAAAAAACAATTCATTCAAATACTCAAAACAATTCATTCGTATACTCAATAATTTCAATCGTCCGCAATTGCATGCACAGCTGAATCAGTAATTGATGGATACGGCAAAAGCCGCAGCATCCAGGATTAACTTATCCGTCACGCTTTCCACGCACGCCAACACATTGCTGAGATCGTCGATCTGGTGGTAAATTGAGTCGGTAGCATGATTTGTTGTGGGCTTTTCGCGGTCAAATTTATAGGAGGTTCATCGCACACGTTGCTCGTTAATCTCGAACCCACCGCTGTATGTCGATACGGTGCATCACCCTCGCGATTGGACACGACAATTTGCCACTGTCGTTCGAGGCTCATTGACACGCGTGATTTGTCGCGATTTGCCACGCTTACTTAGGGTACATCTCGGGGTTTGCCATTGTCGACGCAACACCAGGTGACTTTTTCGTGGGCTGAACGCTCCGCTGGGACAGTTGGCTCGTGCTCTGGGTCTCTAGAAAGGTAGTAAATTTCGTGGTTTCCTCAATAGAGACGTCCACGTCTTCCCTCCTCCGTGACCATCGTGACTTTTCATGGTGCAAGCAGTTTGCCTCGTTGGAAAATATTTAGCGTTGCGTTATTTGGTAATACTATTTTGTCGCTGATAAAATGTAGGTTGTTTATTTAAGAAAGGTAATTCAAGTAAACTGCAAATAAACTTGAAGATTTAGGCCAATGAACATTTTCTTATAGTGAATGAATAATCGAAAATTTAAACTGGTTAAATATACATATTTGAATTGGACAAATATTCAAACTAAACAACAATAACAATTACCTACTTAATCCATTCTAAAGCCGCCTTTTATTTCTCAAATATGTTTGAGTCCCTTGTTCAAACTGAAACCTCTACTTCTTCAATCGAAACCATTAAACAAAAACCTACATTACTCATGACCTAATCCCAGAGCCCTGATTCAGTCATTATATCGCATACTTACTCTCAAGCAACACATAGGTACCAAGAAATCACTAATTACGATTTCGAAATCACGATTCTAAAGCCTTGTGATATAAGATGTATCATAGTGAACTTATTTTTTCAAGTTGTGTCACTTTTGAAACCAGCATACGGTATATTAACAAAATGTCTACTAAAATAAAAAGAATTCCCTAGCCAGTTATAATAAAATTGAAATTGATTATACACCAAAGCGCCATGAAACCTAATCGTCCCAAGAACGGTGACCAAAACGACGTGACTCATTAGATCAAACGAAGAAATGGTCGTCCACGACATACACGCGGGCCGACAGGCGGTGTCCAGCTGAGAGGCATCGGCGTCGGATCGGTAGCCGCGTTTTTCTTTGGCGTGTCGGGACCTATTCAAGTGTTGGCAGTTTTTCACGCGGCAGGCGACAAATATCCCCACTAAAATCCCCTTTAGATGAGTCCCCACGTGGCTGGGGATGTTACGCCGGATTGTATCCTCGGCATTCACCGTGTTGATCTCGCACCGGCGACAACAAGCCGCATTTGCGACTCGTGCTCCTTTTTCGAGCCTCGACTCCGCGACCTAGTCAACATTTTGCGCGACACTCGCCAAGGGGACGAAGTTCAGATCAAACGAGAGTGAATATAGAATATCGTGATTCGAGGATCGACTTGGTACAGCGTTCCACGTGTGAATTCTTGATATAATTCATTTAATACGAGATTAGTCTTTTTTGGATGTCTTCGAATTTCGAGTGATGACCTAGTCCAACATTTCGCGTGACACTTGCCATGAAGGAAGAAGTTCTAAGCTCTAAGTTCTTTGACTCCAATTGAGTGAATACTAATATTCAAATTTGAGGACCAACTTGTTGTTGAGAATATTTTACGTGTTGACCTATTGACGTATGTAGTTAAGTTGATGTGAGTCTAGTTTTCATTAGATCCTCTTTCGGAGATTAACCTCGACCTAGTCCAACATTTCACACGACTTCGCGGAGTGTAAATTGGAGTGATTTGAGGATCAAATTACTTTTTCATACATGATTATTCGCGCAATTAACTTAGTTTAGTCTATGTCTAGCCTGTACTACATTTTCGTAGAATAGTGTCTAATATATCAGTCCTAACGTGACAGTGGACGTGAATTATTGAGAGGTCACTCAGAGACTGATAGTGTCAGCAGGACCCACTTCTGACGTTGCTCGTGTTCCAATTTGTCCCTTACGTCAGCATTACGCGGTGATTAACGATACGATAATAATCCCAGGTGATCAGGGCAAAATTTCTTGGGGACTTCCGATACCTAATCATAGTGGAATCCCTTTGAGTTTTGTCGACTGTAGACAATACGTTTACCTCTGATATCGCCGCACCTACACGACGACAATCAGTTCCCCACGAATTAGCCAAACGATACGTGTGCTTTGGGTTCACGATCAAATATTTGTTGTTTGGAAGTGTTTGGACTGCGTTGCTGCTCGAAATCCCATTGATCTAACGTACGCGTTCTACTGTGTGACATTTATTGCCTCTTGTATCGCTCCCCTTGTGATTCTAATGAAAAGTCAGTCGGAATCGAGGCGTTGAACGCGTGAATAGAACGAAATATTTCAGTCGTTAAGCCGGATCAGTGTCACGATTTCTCCAACGTGCGATACATGGATTGAGATGACACTTCAAAGTGGCGGTGACGTGCAGATATGTTTACGGCGTTTTGGTGAGTTACCGATGTTAATGACACCTTTGTGCAATGTGCTATAGATTTGTAACGAAGAATTATTTTAACTGGATCGTTACTTTTCACGCTATTGGTAACTTATTAAAATTGTGACGATTTTTTCTAAGAAATTTTTTAGTTTATCGGTATAATGTAATACTTCTAAGCAGGGCTTTTATATTATAATATAGTTATTTTTAAGCTCTGTATAATATAAAAATACTGTACAATTTTATTCATGCCAAAAGTTAAAAAATTATGGAAACTCAAAAAAGTAAGGAGTTGTATCGAGAAAGGTTGTTACTACGGTTTTTAGTTCTTGCAGTTTCATTTGGTTCACCATTTGGAATGCAGACCTAAATTATATGCAGGCTCTTACGACGATGAATCACTAGATACACAGCTAACTTGACTACAAAAAAGCAAGGAGATACATGTGAGCCGCTCATTTGCCAAATCGAACTGCACAAAACAGAAATATTCATAGTTACATTAAATATAAAGGACTAAGTATCAATCAAGCGTTTTAACACAACAATTTTAAACAATTCAAATAGTGGAGTCAATCATTTAAGCTTATGAACAATTTATACGTACTTCTAACACACTATATAGTACACTTGATAACCTCCTATAAAAAAAATTGTTCATACTAAACACTTTTATTTAATAACAAAAAAGAAAACAAGAGTGCTTGGCGCTTTTACTATCTTTAAACGAACCATACTGCAGAATCAAACAGCAATCGATTGTGGAGGTACATGCCTACTTACTCTCAGAGGAATCTCACACGTCAATTCCATCCCAATTCGTGCGTACGAGAGTCATGTTACGTCAGTGCATTTATAATATACGTTATCTTAACTCGACACGTTAGTCTCATCCTAAACCTAAAATTATCCGTGAATCACATTGTTTATACGCGTCTATATACAATAGGTAATTTCCAAGTGTCGCGGGAGGCTCAGGCCATTGGCTTCCAACCGAGCTCGGTAAACGCGTTTACGAGAATTTTATTCACCGCAATGTCAGTTTACATAATTGCAAAGTTAGTCAGACAGACGATTCGCTGACAGCGCTTGTCAGCCGTCTCGTTAACGATCGTGTATCAAATCGGACGGAGGAATACGCTTCGTCCTTCGATACGAAGCCGTTCATGGCGTCGAGAGGCGTGGGATACGTGAAAATTTGAATTTCTCGGCAATCCCCGTTGCGCAACTAAGAAAATGTTAAACTGCCAGTGTTTCGCTCGTATCGAAGCGAGGAGGGAGGGGCGACGAGAAAAACCTCTAGCGGCGTAGACTACGTGGCCCCGGTCGCAATAAACGACAGTACGATCTCCGTGAAAAATCCAGTATTTCCAGTATTTCTACTATCGATGAGGAGAGTTCTCCTCGAGGACGGACGCGAAGGTGGGTCCTCGGGGGCAACTCTGCTATTCCGAGGATTTCCATGACGTACGTCGCGAGATTCGAGTCGTGAGTAGTACAGTGAATCGAAGGCGATAGCCAGATAGCATTTTCATGAGATACTTATGTTCAGTGGAAACCTGGGTCACGAACACGCTTTTAGAGTGAAACATGCGTATATTTAATGGTAAATGATTCGTCTAGGACACTCACCCTTTTACACTACTGTGCATATCTTTGAAAGTACTGTTATTTTAGCCCTTGAGTACTCTTCGGATCAATTTGAGTCTGTAAGTAGAAAGAAGTAATTTATGCCATCTTAAAATTGAAATATATTTGGGAATTTAATAGACTGTTAACGTATATAATTTTAAATCTATGCACAAGGATTTTCTATATGAGAAACGTTTAATAGTAGTATAAGATACTTGAAAAAATGTCGTAAGGAATTGTAATATATTTATAAACTAATTGTATTTTTTATTTCACTTCTATGTACAAAAGTTCTTGCAACATAGAGTATAACTATTTTCTTATTTTTTTCGTCTTTATAGTATCAATGCAAAAATCGATAAGTCTATTTAAGTAAACCTAACAAATTAAAAAAATTCTGTTTAGTATAGATAGCTCCATTTTAAAACAGAATATTTGTAGTCATATCTCCATAGTGAAATTTACATACCATCAATGTGTGTCAGTAAAAATAAAGGATTTGCATTCCCAGTTTCTGGTAGGGATGCAACAAGAAACCCCCTCATAAAAGATCCCATAGCATTCCAAGATAAAAACCAGAAAGTATCCTTAATTTAAAAATTTCAAACAAAATTGCTTATACAGCTCCACCCCATGTACCATCATCACAACAAATTATAAAACTCTAATTGGCAAGCTTCCTTCAAACAACAATATTCCAAGTCTTCACTTAAAAATGACGATACACAGGTGTCACTATCCCACAAAATTTTACCGCTGATGGTAGCAGGTTGCAAACTAAGAACACTTGAAAATCGAACGACCGCGTTGCAAAATTAAATTACATTGTATCCGAAAGTAACAGTCGCGAGGTAGTTCGATAGCTGGTTTTACTATCATTTCCTACAAAGATTCAGTTGACACGGGCGAAATAAAGCGAACGTTTTAAGAGCATCGCTGTGCCAACGGGATTCCTTGCGACGCACATCGGAGTGCACTCGAACGAGGTAGGCGGGATGATGCGAAAGAAAGGAAAGCTTTGGTCCACCCCGCTGATCCAGCGGCGAGCCAATAACCCAGTCGAATTAAAGTGAACGAGCAACGAACGTTCGTTCCTCGTGTCATTGGTGCCAGCAGCACCGTACGCTGTTCACCTGTGTTCTTGTAACACGAGATGCATTCGCATTACGCAACTCGTTGCAGCGGCTCACCGCACGCAGCTCCTACGCAACTGGGTTATTATTTACAAGCCACGGTGCTCCCCGTCGTTGTTGCTCTTAATTCCACCGTTTCCCGATTTCCTCCTTCCATCGTCGTAAATCTGCGACACTGATGGAGGAAGATAAGAACAGTTGCGTTTTCAGCTGGAGCATGAATCAATGACTCACGGCAGACAGTGACACTAGGGGACCGCGGAGCCTGGAACGCAGACGGTAGAAAGTGAGGTTTTTAGTGGGCTGGTAATCATAGCTTTTAGTA
This sequence comes from Calliopsis andreniformis, assembly GCF_051401765.1. Classification (NCBI taxonomy): domain Eukaryota; kingdom Metazoa; phylum Arthropoda; class Insecta; order Hymenoptera; family Andrenidae; genus Calliopsis; species Calliopsis andreniformis. The sequence goes on along the minus strand of NC_135073.1, from coordinate 7,431,988 downwards.
GGAAGCTGAATTTTGTAGGGATATTATTTTAGTTTGATTTTAACATCAACATTTATATTTCGTGATGATAAGGGGAACATGGAGACGGTTGAGTTAATATATGGTGATGGGGATCTTGGAATTTGTTTGAATAACGGTTATGTAATTTTCAGAGCAGGTATATCAATCATGTCATTCTTAGGTACTTGTTACATTTCATTTGCTTTAACTTTGAAATTATTCTGGATTGTCTCGTACCAGGTGGTGTAATTAGGAAGTTTGTGATTCTGTATGTAAATAGAAACGAAGTAAGTTGGAAATGAAATATATATTCTCAAGCCAATTTTTAGTTTAAATGAGGACGTTTTTGTGTATTGGCAAGGAGAATAGTAAGTCAGAAATTAACAAAATAGTATCTAGACTTGTACATATGTATACAGGTTGTTCGACGACAGTTGTTGGAAATTGTAAGGTGTGATTTTACATCCTAAAATAAGATGAAAATGAAGATAGATGAAATTGTGTTTGGGGCTTCGTTTCTGAGTTATTAATTATTGAAAAACCGCCTAAGTGTGAAATTCGTCTGATTCACAACTTGTTCTACTGCCGACGTGCATTAGCCAGGTCAGACACGGTGAAATCAGTAGAATAAGTCCCAAGTTAGTCACATTTCATGCAAATTTTAGGCGTTTCCTCAACAACTAATAACTCTGAAACGAAGCTTTGAATGAAATAATGTCAGTCTTGATTTTCATCCTATTTTGACACGTAGAGTCATCCCTTAAAATTTCTAAAAAGATTATTATAAATAATCGTTGTACTGTGTAGCTTATGCGTGTATTTATGAAGTGTGACAGTATTAAAATTATTAAAAAATTAACTACACTTCATTATGTGAGAAATACAAAGCTAGTATAAAACTCCCTCCCTCTTCAATCCCATTTATCTTCACTTCTTAGCCTAGTGTAGGTTAACAAGGCAAGCAGTTTACTGCTTACACCACAGAAAATTAAATATCGTCTAATGAAAATTGTCCTTAATCACATCACACAATTTGTTCACCTTTGATCCGAAGATACTAACGCAACTACTTATTCGTTAACTCTAATGGAATTACACGAGCAAACTGGTTTACAGTAAAAAGTGTGCAATATCTTTTTTCTCATCCATGAGACGAAAAAGATAATAACACGGGGCAATATTTTGACGTTGCATCACTTAAAGGAATATTATTACCGTATCGGAAGGAAGATAGAATCGTGAACTAGTTATACGGTACAATCTGTTCCTCGTAATTTGTTTCCACCGCTAATTATCTTGTATATGTTTCCCTTATCTGTCAGAAGGGATCCACTGCGTCTCGTGCTTTCATTTTGTGCCGCTTGCTAATAGTAACCTCCGTCGTGTGCCGCCGTACTCCGTAATCGTGCGAAATTTATTTGCATACCATAAATCATGCGGAGATCGCGAGTGATTAGGTTGCGTGCCGCAAATTGAAATCCCGCGGATGTAGCGGCAAATACTAGTTAGGATGCTTTCTTTGGTACGCGCAGGACTGGGAAAATTTCTGATCGAGATATTAGAAACATTATTTTGAACAGTGATATACAGAATTCATATGCTTGATTAAAATAAATAATATTGCAAATGTATGATGAGGCAATAAGAAATAATAGAATAGAAAAGTTTTTTATATATTGAAAAAAAATAACTATTAAATATATTTTTAATTACAATATGCAGCAAAAGGTTTGAATTGATTTATAATATGATATTGAATTTTATTTCTTGTGGATTATGATAAATCCACTTGCTACTAGTTAAGAATTCTTGCTGTTTTATGAAATATTTTAATATTTTCCCAGATGTAGAATTTTTTAGGCGAATGTTACTAACATACATGTATTTGTTTGTTACAGGTTACCACAGCTTGCCGTTTTAGCGAAGATTTTGTGCCTCCTGATGGTGAGTGATCACATAAATCTATTTATTAGATATTAATTAAAAAAATTAACAAGTAACAATAATTAAGTTTGAGTAGAGCTAACCTATTAATCAATATCAGGGTAAACTGCAAATATAGGGTACAATTAAATTGAAATAAATTTCCTAAATAAACATAATTCAGTCTCATTTAAATTCCTACATATATATTTCTAAATTTTCTACATGAAATTAACTTTCTTCGAAATGCAACCCCACTAATTATCAACGATAGTTTCCCGAAACTTCAGTGCTCAGCATAGAAACATAAAATTCAACCGATGAGTTGAATTCGACTTTTGTACAGACTTTTCTCGTATACGAGAGCTAACAATAGGAATATTAAATATATCCTCCAACTTGCCATACATAGCCACGAAAAATAGTATCACCCCAGTTACCCAGAACCGCATCCGAAAAAAGAATCGCTCGTATCTGTATTGTTTTCGCGGCCATAGGTTAAAGGAAATACTAGCGACCCAGTTACGTAGCCTTTAACGAGCCGTGTAAGATTTGAACGAGGGCTTTGGCCGCGTTCGTGCGGAATCCGTAAACTTGCATACTTTACTCGATGGATAGGGCGAGAGCGTGAATACGTGCCAGATCTCTTCGTGCAGTAGCGGTGACTAGGTCAGATCAAAGATACTCCCGTGTGCAGTTTGTTGGGAAGGGTTCGACGGAATCGCGTGCCGAAAGTCGATCTAGGACTTGGCGAATCGGCAATTAAGGTAAATATCCCAGTAGCCGTCCATGTCCCAGTACCTGAGCGCTAAACCAATTTCATTTCAAGCATAAATTTTCATATACCTATTAAGGTAAATGTTCCTGTAGTCGACTAGGTCCCGATACCTAGTAATGCTAATTTTATTTAGTTTTAGGCTTAAATTCTGATGCACATAATAAAGAACAAAAATTGCATAAGCACTGGGACGCAATTCAAATAGCGGGACATGTATTTTTAGGTTGTCCACTTATTGGAACATTTGATATCTGAAGCGTCCAGATATCGGGATATTTATTTTAAAGCACAAAAGATAGTACCGTGAAATAGTATATTTAGTTACTGAGACGCAATTCAAGTGTCAGGATGTACGTCTTTAGGATTGTTCACTTACTGGGATAAGTGAAATCTGGAGCGTTCAGGTATTGGGACATTTACCTTATACTGACCTGCACTCTGCTAGTCGTAGATTAATGATCGGTGCTTCCACTCCTACACGTTTTATAGGGCCAACAATTTACAGGGTCGATGCCATTCGTCGTTGGCTTCGAGCTCTTTGACTCCTACCCCTGTACATTTAATGCTCCGTCTTGCACCAGACGTGGAATTATGCAATTTAATGTGAACACATTTTTCAGTTGGCGCCGCGTCGCGATATGTATTTTTCTCGGGTTCCACATAAAAGCGAGTTATCTACATACACGAGTCGATTATCAGTTCCTGGACACGATTAACCAAGTGGGCCGTGATCCTTTCCTCGAACTGTTTTGCTGTAAGACACGGTGAACACAGGTCATTGCTTTTTTTAGATTGATTGGTTAGTAGAACACTAGGTAGCCTTATTGGCGCTAGGTATGCGCAGCATGAAATACTTTTTCCAGAAGGAAAGGATTCTTGGATTCATTACCTCATTCCAGTGGCATATGGTTTCACTTTTTTGAAAAACTGTGCTTCAAGTTCGAAGTTTTTGGGTTGTAATATTTCCTTGAATTGCCCTTTTTGAAGTAGAAATTGAATTTCTTTTTCATCATTATTTGATCGTTCATAAACTGAAATTTAGTAACTACATAAAGCATCGAATTTTTAAGCACTACTGCAAGCAAATATCTTCTCCGATGATGTCAGGGAACATGTCGCTATGTTAATGTCGTTAGAACGCGGTTGATCATTATTCATATACATTACTATTCAAATAATAATTCAAACATTTTTTCTCCATGTATAATTGTTGACGATTATTCGTGTGAGCTTTTATTTGAACATGATGCAGTTAACTAATAAATTATTCTACTTGAACATTCTTGCAACTACATTTGTTTTTCATCACTTTTACAAACATGTATATTTTACTTCTACACTATTAGTTCTGTAGTGTTCAGATTCACATTTTTCGGTCAATCACTATATTTTAATACCCAATTTCTGTATATCATTCATGGATACCTTTCATATCAAAGCTAAAATTTCTTAACATTAATTTCCCCCTCGAAATGATCAAGAAACGAATATAATAAAAAACTGACGAAAAATTATAGTAATTTCAATACAATGTATCAAACATCACGTAACATCAATCACGAGACGAGCCTCATGTATTTCGATTGAGATCAACGATCGATACCACACGACGATCGATCAGATAAACGGCGATTGCTGGGACGGGACTACCGTGTTCAGATTCGAGATTCAGATTCGAATCGCATTCAAATGAAGCTCCCGCGTTCTCAATACCGGTTGCGCAGTAAACGGTCCAATAAATAATTAAACGGTCGGCAGAGGATGAATTTAGACGTTTCTCGTGATCGCTGAATAAACCGCAAGGCGAGCGTAAACGAAGAGCCATTACCTTGATTGTACGACGGTCGAGCGAGAATTTAATGAATGGCCATCGCGTATAAAATTGCAAAACTGTTTCGCTGACTATGTCGCAGGTCTGTGTTGTCGCTCGTGTCCTTCTTGTCAGATTTTTATCGCGACGAAACGCGGCTGTCGTAACGATGACGTGGAATTAATTAGAGATCAAACTCCGTCCGTTGCATATATGTATATGCAACGCTGCATTGCGGCTAGGCGAAAAATGCGTCGCGTGCAGCAACCTCGTTGGTTGGAAAAGTGTTAACCGCAACTTCGTATATTTAGTGTTTAGAGGATAGGAAAGCGGTGGTTCGCGCAGCGGTCAGATTTGTCCGCAGTTTCAACCGTGCTCGGTTTCCGAGAGAAATTGTAGCAAAGTGAGTATCGATTATTAGTCAGAGTAGGGAAATTGTAACTTGGAATTGTCACAATTTGAGCCACAGAATAGGGTAATGTATTGTTGATAACGTGAAGAGTAATTATTTGTATAGAATTAATGAATAGAAAAATTTTAAAAGAATTGGATTTCAGAAGCTTTGAGAACAAATGATTTAGAGAATAAAAAATGTGCCTGTGATATAAAATATTTACAGAACTCCTTACGTCAATTAGGAAGAAGTTTCAATTTTGATATTGATCTGTCTTAAAGTCATCCACAGAAATGGTTATATATTTCATAATTTTTAAAATTTAATTTGATTATTTTGTTAATGTCTTAATAATATGTATCTTAAAGTAGAATAATTCTACTATATTTTACTTTCTACACAGATTTGTAAAAGTAATTATACATGCCAATTAAATGAAACTAAATATTTGACAATATTTGAAATTGCTACACGTATCACTGACTCATGAGTTGTTAGTATCGTTTTCCAATTTTATTCAGAAATCTAATATTAACATTAGATAAAGCACTGTATCCTAAAGAATAAAAAAGTAGAAAATTACTTTCACAATACCCTCCAAATTACTTTATGACAACCAGTTTAGAAAGTTCTGGATCAAAGGAACACATGTTCCATAACTAGAGGCCCATAAATATCTTTCAATCAAGTGTAATAAAATTCAAGATTTTTAGAATAATTTTCAAAAGAACAGGATATTCGTCGGAAACTGACGGAACATATCTTGGATATGTATATTATCCCTTAATCAACTCCGAAATTATTTTATAGTGCGTCTGGAACAAAGAAACCAAGAAGAATATTTTACAACACCTTAGCCGCATTAAACGTCGAAGCAGCGAGTTGATTTGGTAATATAAAGAGAGCCGTCTGGCAGTCATAACATTGTTACGGCGTCACTTCTGAAATAAAAGAAGTGTCAGATTCTACGGCCATTAATGGACAGCTCGTGTTCCCTCGTTAACAAATCTGGCCGTCAGTATGTCCTTTGTGGCCCTCGCTGTAACGACGTCAACCCTGTCCTTCTTCAACGTCTTTCGGTTTCACTTCGGTAAAAAGGGATCACCGCGAACAACTCCGCGAATAATTCGGTGCTGTGATATGCGAATCGACCGTAAAAATGTTCTTGCCCGGTGTCGTGAAAGAGACGTGACTGTCATTAACAATTCGGTCGTCAAACTGGATACCTGCCTCGCAAATTCCTATTTTTCTTTTCGTCCTTTCACGAATATGCCGAGTATTAAGTGATTTCTCCTGACAATAAGCGGACAGTAATTAAGTTGTCGGTGGTAAAATAGGGAACGTTATGTCGTTAGCTTCATGGAAATCCTGGGATTGTTGGAAAGTAGTAAACGTTAATGAAGTTTGAGGTAGAACGCTGTTTATGTGTGTTGTGGTTTGTATGTAACGTTATTTTTGAATGAAAGATGTAATTGCGGAACGAGATGTGAGAGGAAGTGTAAATACTAGATATAAAAATTGTAAATTATAGTTAAAAAACAAGAAATATACTTGTTCTCTAAAACAAGTTTTTAAAGATCTTAATAGCAATGGAAAATTTATATTTTGAGTGATTTAATGTGTATCGAGTTTGTAGCTTCCATTAGTTGGAACTCATCTTTTGTGAATCACAAAATTTCCAATGTTTAGTTACTTCTATTTTCATAACACAACTTCGAATTGCAACCTCTAAATGAGTTTTTCAGCATCTATTGTGATGTATAATTCACACCTGTAATCTTTCGTGATGACAATCTTTAAATAGCTCTCAATTCAGCTGTAGCACCAGTGCCAGTTTTATCTAAGAAGCATTGCTTGGAGTCCTTTTGATCATTTCAGGAACCATACAGATACAAGAGTCAAGCACATTCTGTGATTTCGGGACATCCCATATAAAATACAGCAGTTTCACAAACGTTTACGGCTCGCTTTGACGAAACATGTACAACACGAAATTGCTTGTGATTACAGGTGGTGATGTGCGGGGCGGTGCCGGCAATGGTGCGCTCCGTGAGTCTCTACTCGACTTGCAGCAGCGGGAACGTTACCGTAATTGGCCGCTCAATCAAGGCCATAGGACGCGATGATCACAATGCACCCTACCGTAAGTAAGACTGTAATCAATCACGTTGTCGAAACTAGTAAATCCTTTATCGTTAGGCCTGCCTTTGCTCCTTTCAATTAGAAATCGAAAGTTTGGAGTAGCGGAACATATGGAATATTTGAAAGGCTTCCTAATGTTACTAAAAACAAGAAATGGTGTAACATATTTGTAATATTATATACGTAACATCTCTTTACAATTTATAAAATTTTATTTAAGTTTGTTTAAAAGCAAGTCAGTTCATAGTGACTTTCAGAACAGTCAACAAACGTTCACAATTATAATATCTCAAGATCTATTTATAAATTATAGACTGAAAATAACTAAAAACTCTAGGTGTTAAAATATAGATATTTATCTTAAGCTATGTAAATAATATATCAATTGAACTCAAGTAATTATAGTAATCACTCCATAATGTAAAGTTCACTGTTAGTTTTCCAATTGCTGGTAGGATTGAGCATATAACTCACATTGATTCTTCTGGACATCAATAATATTCGTTGATGACAATCCACTTGCAGAGATTTCCATTGAAATAAAGTTACAAGTGTTTTAATCAGGTTCCACCAAATGCTCAAAACTTCTGGAAGATAGTGTACACGTTCAGAATATATACGAAGTATTATTAATAGAGTTCTGAAGCCCAATTTACCAATACAGCCTGGAAATAAGGTCAACCACGCGACGTCGTCATTTAGACAGCCTCCGAATAAGTCTGTGGACGCAACGTGTGCGGTCATCGTGCAGGACAGGTCGATTGGTTAATTGAATCGCATCGGGTAGTCGGCCGACACAGGCCACTCGACCGTGACGTTATCTTCCCCAATCGATAGTTTCGTAGACTAATAAGGATTCTGGGCGAAAGGGTGGCGCACTCCACAGAGATATAAACGTCCCGGTCTAGGGCACTAAAGATCTTAATTTATAGCGATCCTTATCGATTGACCTAGGGTCAGGGCCTTATCTCTTGTTCCCTTTCGCTACCAAGCGCCACCGTGGGCCACTTTCCCGAGACCCATGGAGTTTTATCTTCACGAACTAATAACCTAGCTCTATTTCCGCGGAGCTGGCAGAGAAAGGAACAAGAGGAGCAGAAGAAAGCAACCGTCGAAGAGTTGGAGTGAATTACAGCGTCAGTTGCGATTGTTTTCGACTAGACAGTGTCTATCTCACCATTCGGCTCTGCTCGAACGAGCCTAGCGCTGATTTTTATTTATTAGGATCGTCGCGAGTTGGGTTCACGGTCGTTCCTCTAGAAATCGAATCTATGATATTAATGGGAGTTGCGGAGAAAGCTTACTATATATTCCCATTTTTTAGCGATTCGTGGGTTGTCTCTATGGTTAATTACCCATGGATCTTTTCGATTTCAATCGAAATATTAGGAAATTTATCGTGAACATTGGGAGGGTTGAATTAACATAATGAATTGTACAAATGGTTTAGTGGGAAAGTGACAAGTAGCGAAATATGTATTCATAGATTATGCAGATTAGCGGATTTGCATATCGAAATTTAGATGAGAGTAGTTTGTGAGCCGTTGATTGAGTGTCTTGTTAATTTTGATGAAACGATAAGGATATTTAAATATGGACATGCGAAAGTGCTACATACTAGATATTGTATACTATGTGTACGTGCAGATAAGGAAATTAACTACAGTCAATTAAAGTTACTATCTTACAAAATGGTAGTGTATTTGTATGTTTTAAGGATCCTTATTAAGTAGTCGTGATTTTAGTTTGTTTTAATGCAATTTTATCTGGGCTAAAGTTTTATATCTATATACTTCTACATATTTATTTTTGATAACATTGCTAATATCATCAGTTACATACTTCATTTATTTCCGTATCGTCACATTCAATCACTGCTACTTTCATTACGTCTGATTAATTCTATAGCGATTTTCAGGTCTTTCTTAAGCTAACTATGATTTGTGATTCTCACTTCGACAAATACCTTATTGCTAACTTTAAGAACACTGTAAAGTTCTTGTTAATATTTAAATATACTTGGAATTCATTGATACTACGTTAATTCTAGGAAGCTCAAACTGAATTAAATATCCACAAACTTTTAGAAAACCTTCTATCATAAAATAACTCGAATAATCAGTTTCTGTCTCATGGAGTAATCACGTTTAATGGTTTCGTAGAAACGAATTAAATACCTTATTTTTTCGAATATCTATTCATCTTAAACTCCCCTACAGCAATGTCCTAGGATTGAAAGACCCTTATTTGCGTTCAGAACGCCTAACTGCTAATCTATGTAATTGTTTTCGCCAAAGATTCTCAAGTAACATTCTACGGTCAGCTTTGCCTAAGCGATTCCGACCGTATTCTACTGAAAGCATCCGAAATTGATTCTGTACGTCACTTTCCCACGTGCAAGCTGAGTCTTGATAATAAATATGAAATACGCAGCTATAATAATCAAGCGAACTGGCCACACCATCCCGATCCCCGCGGTACCATCGAATTTTCGACCGCGTTCGGAGTCAGTGCCAGCAACGAGCTGTCCGCCCTATCCGCGGCGCGAGATCGAGGCGGCTCCTCTTCTGGTTCCCGCGAGCGAGGAAGGGGAGAAAAGGAAGGTCTGAAAGGAGGGAAGAAGGCTTGTGCAAACAGAGGAGCCAGTTTTCGCGCCGCACGCTGCGCCGCGTCTGCACCTCCCCGAGATCCATCACCTTCGTCCACCTCTTCCTCCTCTTTTTCCACCTCCTCCTCCTCCTCTGGCGTCTCGCGGTGCCGCCGCCGCCGCCGCCGTCGCCACTGCCTCCACCTTTTCCTTCTGCCACTCGCGTCTCCTACCTCTCTTGGCGGCGTTTCACTCCAGACAACAAGCCTCTTCTGACCGGCGATTACTCAAGCTCCATCCGCGAAACGGACCGACTCTGCGCGAGGGTTTCAGACACCGTGAGAGCGTCCTTGAAGCTTTTCGAATTTCTAACTCGGCGTGCTCTCTGCCTCTCGAGCGCACGCGGCCCCGTGAATTCTTCGCCGCCCCCGCCAGATAATTAGCCTCGCCAGGGAAATTGTTTGTTTGGTTACTCGCCGCTAATTAGTCGCCGCGAGTTTACGATCGTTTCGGCGGGAGGATTCGCGCGTGTGGTATTCGGATGACTAATTTATGAAGGGATGATGGTGCTGCGGTGGTTTCTCTTGGCGCGTTTCAAATTGTTGATTATATTGTTTTTATGAGTGGAAAGAGAGGATTTAATTTTCGAGTGGATGGTAACTGGTGGTACTAATGTTGAGTATTCCAATATAAGATTTTATATTTATATTTTTGAGGGAGGGGGTACTGTCACATTAACTATTAGCGGCTCTGAGAAACTAGCTTTACAAATTGAAGAGTAGTTTGGTGTTTTTTAAGAATTCGGTTTTTACCTAGGCTATATTAAGTTTCTAATATTCTGTATCTAAGTTTTACAGTTATCATAGGATTTATTATTACATTATATCATGTTATAATTGTAGGAAATACCTAGCTAATGCAAACTACAAAATTCTAAGACTGTAAAGAATGTTATGATACATTGTCCACTACATACATATCTACTACAGTGACAATTCTTATCTGAAACACTTTTATTCCTTATAGCTATAGGTATAGATATTGTATAATATTTTTATCAAATTTTTGGTCGCAAGTCACAATACAAGATAAAAATACATGCGTAAGTTTTAAATAGCTCAGTTCGCCTATATCTTTGATTAGCCAAATTAATTGGATTCAGTAAATTACATTCTCACGTAATCTTGGTTATATGTCGAAAATGATGATATAGATCGCAATGCAGTAAATCCCTTTTACGATTTAATCCTTCACAATGGCAAGTCATACTCGTTCTATAAATCGTAGTCTGAATACCTCAAGTAAGCACTGTTATATCGTTGAATTTAGTGAATTAAAAGACCTTGGAGAACTTCTCGGACATCTATTCATTCATAAACTTATTTATTGATGACTAGGTACTTTGTTCTGCCTGTATTACTTTGATGTATGAAACTGAAGAAAAATCAGTGTATGTAGTTAAAAAGGCTGCTGAGACAAATTCGATAATTATTAATAGATATTTATTAATATAATAAATAGACATTCTTTTTCCACTTATAATATAACGAGTAAAAAATTGTTTCGGAAGATATCAAAATATTAATCTTAAACAATATTAGAGCAATCTACGGAATTCATAGGAAAAATCAATTTTACTATTACATGTGAATTATTGCAAAACAGCCAGGGTGTAGAATCTTGCAATGCAATATTGTAGTAACTTTGTTCATTAATCAACATGTTCACAATATTAATATCCTTCTCAACTGAATAACATACATCTTTATTTACAATTATTTATAATCCAACAATAACTATTATCAGTGACCCAGCCAAACCATAATCATGCAACCTACCATCTTAGAAAAGACATCTGAAGAGGCCTAACTAGTCGTCATCACACCAGCAATTACATACCTCGATCGAGTCATTTTTATCTACTTAAACGCCCTTAATCATCCTTCATAGGGTCTCATCTTCAAATAAGTATCTCTGTGAATCACGATACGCTCACTACGTAACATCCTGCTGCCCCGTGCGAGGCATCGAAACCACCAAAAAAGGGACAATGGAATTCATAACCGAGAAACGAAGAAAGAAATGGCATCTGTAGCACCAGATATCCATTCTCCTCGGAATTTAATTATTCTATTCGCAGAGGGCCGTGATTATCGCGTCAGACGGGCAAACCAGGGCCCCAGCCGTCGCAGGTTTGATCCTGGGACAGCAGGGTGCATTCCAGCCATTCGCTCTCCTCGGTAATCTGTTGCAGGACGGAGGACGTCTCCGGTGCACCAGCCAATCGTACGTTCAGGTGTTAACAACAGGATCGCTATTATACGGTGCCGGACTTATAACAAGAGCCGCGGTTATACGCGTCTTTTCCTGCTTCTTTTGCCCTCTTTTCTCTTGTTCCTCTGCTTACGTGGTCGGCACCGGTTCGCTCGCTTTCGCGTCGTATTATAGCTTTCATAACGCCGACGCCGCGAAATTGTGGCGCTCCAGTGGTTCTCACGCGTCCCTTGCGATATTATAAAAAGCATCGATACCATATTTGAAACCAATATTCGATTTTTATATATTTCAGCTACTTTCTTTTTGTCGTGTAATTTTCAGAGATTCGACATTCGATAGAAAGTATTCTCTGAGAGTTTTCTTGCGTTGAAATGATGGAAGAAAGGAGGCGAGGAGAAGAGTTGAGAGTATTTAGTTGGGTCGAAGAGAAAAAGCTATTAGTTGCGAACCTGTAACGAGCGAGGAATCGGTTCCTGTATCGCGAGGAGCACGTAGAAGTAATATATGGGATCCATTCTTCTTTCCCTCTGTCTCGCTCTTCCCTACTTGCGCGCGGGCCCATCCTACCAGTTATTATCGGGGGTAATCGTGCCTAAAAGCCGGTGCCCGCTTTTGATTAAAATTGGCTTTTAATTCATTTGGCAGCCTCTAATCTCGTGGCGGCTTCGATCAGAGGGAACGAGGGCGAAAGGGGTGGAGAAATTTGGGGAACGGAAGACAGAGGTACGAGGCGAAAAATTTAGTTGCTTCTTCTTCATCCCCCTGGGATCAGCCGTCCATTATGAGAATATATCATGAATAAACGCCTTTCTATTGCAGTGAAAAGGTTCATTTGCCAGTGAACGATCGGAGTTGCGTTTATACTTTATTTATTACTCGAGTTGGGTGTGTTTGAGTGTTTATTGCAGTTCATTGTTGCGGTAATATGTAGATACAATGCTGTAACATCGTACGGAGAATTTAATAATGTGATTCTCCAATTTAGAGTATTACTGTTCTGCAGAAGGTAGAAATAATTTTTTAGATTAGATATACAAAATGGTAATTTATGTCATTTTTAGTCTTTTGGTCGCCCAAAGTCTTTAAATTTGAATGTGTTCATCAAATTTAAAGCAGAATAGCAGTTTGGAGTCTTCTGATAATTATTTCGTTGTTTTCGTGCGAAGAAGAATATTGTATTTGTTTCTATGTCGCTGTTGTCTTATATAGAATTATAGAACATAAATTATGAACATTTCAAACTGTATAAAGACTTTATTGTGAATTTTAAAGGGCTCCACTATTATTCCAATGTATTGTACTTAGATAGCAAAAAGAAATAATTGCTGAAATAAGGAAATTGGTGGGTACTGAAATAATTGCACTTTTCATATATATCAAGACAACTTTATATATAGCAGAAATGAAAGAAAAATAATGTATACAAATATTTTGTTTTAATTGGTTCATTTTACAATCTCTGAGTACAAAATGCATTTGTTGTATAGTGAAATACTTAAACACTAACATTAATTCTTCTTTACACTTATAAATAATTTGAAAACCATGTACAATAAAATGGCTTTCTTCAATGTATTACTATTATAGAATTAGTTATCCACTAGGTGAATTTAGGTCTTACAAATTTGCAGTATCCTAAAAAATAACAAAAAACACATATGATGAAAACATCAATGGCTGAACCCATTCTCTAAAATATTAAAAACTCACAAACGTCTTCTATGCTTTCACAAGCAACTCTACGTTATCCCCAATTTTACAAACCCCTCGGCACTCCAATTTCCCCAACTGCAACTCGAAACAACTGTAGACCAACTTTCAATAAGACAAGAAAGTACATACAGCGTTCCAACAATCATCCCAATCTAGCCACTGTAACTCTCTCATAATAGAATATCACCCAATAGGGGGAAATTCCACGCTCCGTACTCAGTGACAAGTGCCCAACTACCTCAACCTCCAGCTAACTGATGAAGAAGACCGAGTAGCAGTCAGTCGGACAAAACATTGAAATCACCACAGCGGTGTCGCCTGTCTCGAAAGGCGTATCCTACGTCCGAGCAAACCTGCACCCGTCACTGTTCCGATTGCCGTGCCGGAACGAGCTCGCTTCCCTTATTTGATAACGATAACCATCTCGTTTCGGAGCGAACCGTCGAAGTTTCGCCGCGATTGCCTCGACGGCAACTAAGTATCGGAAGTATAGGAGTTCGGTAATGGGTAACTGGAACGAACAAACAGCGTCTACGTATCGTCCTATGCGTTCGTGGTATCGGTGTGCCGGGGCTGTTATCGTCGTACTTTCCTATCGACCTTGGTTCGCAGGTACATCGTGCCTCATGCTGGTCGGGTGAACGTCGCGGAGCGGAAAAGGAAAAATTCACTGACGATAGTTTCGAACTTGCGCTGTGGTATTAGTGACGGAAACTTCGTCGTTGATAATGTCCATTATATCTTCTTATTCAGTCGCTGAGGCCATCCCAAAACTGCTTCTAACTCGTATGTGACTTCTAACTCGGTGACGGCTAAAACGGTGCTTGGGACGATTCCATAAAATTTTACCAAGAAAAATGATGTCGAACTTTATTACTTACGTGTCGTGGGTGAAGCTCGGTAGGTTTATTGGAGAATGAAGAACTTTAATTGAGTTCAATATTTACGATAATAGAACTTGTAATGAGAGTGTTATTATTAATTTTATTATTAAAAGAAATTAATAATTAATTATTAATCTTAATTTGTTTGGTATATTGATAATGAAGTTTAATACACAGCTGAAGGTACTTTTAGTTGTTTGTTTTTAAGAAAGTAATTAAAATTTTTGTTAATTGCAGAATACAAAGTTCTAGTGTTTTAAAAAATTGATTACCTGTACGATTCTGTAACACATTTATACGGCTACGCAGGAATATTGTCTCATTTTTAGAGCAAAAATTAGTGATAGTATTTGTATAGTATTCGTGATGTTATTTTGCAAAATTTTGCTTAACATAAATCGTTGGTATCATACGAATTAGATAATTCGCATTAACTTATCTATCCTTGGGACTTAACTTTAAAAGATTCTATCATTAACTTAAATTCCTAATTAATCAATACCCGATCGGTGGTACGATTGATATTACCCATCGAATCGGATCTCAGATCGATTAATTCCGATGCCCACGAACAAGACGAATGTTGGTAGCTACTAGCTAGAGAAGAGAAAAGAATCAGTCGGTTGACCGCGAGGGATGTCCTTGCGATAGACGTCTGCTGAAAGGCGAATCCAATTAATTAAGGAAAGTGGCGCGATTAATTGGCGCGGGGTATAGAGCACGGTGAGTTTGTCAGAGAGAGCAGCCTCGGATTAAGTCCTTTCTTGCTTTTTCTCGTCGCCGAAGGTTGGTAGGAGGCGGTAAGAGAAAACGAAACGTAAAAGAAAAACGAAGGAGGAAAAGAGGCGGCGAGCCACGAGGGAGCGAGAGGGAACTTTACGAGGCAGTTCGGGGACATTCTTGATTTCGATGTTGTGAAGGCATCCGACGAGAACCACTTGAATTTAACGAGGCTCCAGCAAATGGGCCACCCTGCAGACTTACCTCCTTCCTTTTCTCTACGCGCGACGCTGTATACCCACGCTCGTGTGGCCGGCAAACAAAGGTAGAAAAACTCACGATCGTGACATCGTACCTTTTACCGTCAACCGTCTATCGCAACCTGGACGAAAATTAATTACTTTGTGCTACTTTTCGACGTCGGTGAACGAAATTTAAGCGACTAAACGGCGCGTGGAATTTCTTCTTTTTCACTCCCCCTCTGGATCTCGTTTCGACAACGTTGCGACTGGAGAATCAGATAAAACTCTTATCATTCTTTCTTTTTATCTTGTACTGAAATTGAAAATTCTCATTGTTTTGTGGGTCATGTACTGTTTAGCATTTAAAGTTCAAATACAATCTTGTTAAATAATAAATACTAATACATCATTGAGGGGTGGAAGCTAGATTTCTCGCTTTCCATTAAGAATGTGTTTAGAAATGTCAGACCTGTAGCTATTATATAGATACTGTAAATCATGTGTCTTTGATAATAGATATTCCTCAAGTAGGTAATTTTAACAAATTTAGAAAACGAAAACCAAACAAATGTGTGAATCTCAGTACCCTAGTTTCTTCAGTTAAAATAGAATCACTTCTATTCTATGAAAAAAAGATGTAAAAAGACTTGTTAAGGAACCGCAAACTTGGCTAACTTGGAATATCTTCATAGAATATTGTTCGAAAGTTTCAAGTAAATCGGTCAAATGTTTCTCGAGGTATCATGTCCACTGACTTGAAACCACTGACTTGTGGTTTTACGGAAACCACGATCATGGATTTAGCAGGCGATACCTCTGAAACAAGAAATTAATATTCTGGTACTTTGACTCCACTGTTCTCGGATCTACAAATAAAAATCCCAAAAGGATTCTTATTTCCGTATAAATAGAAAACTAGTGCAGAAACATGTTCCCTAGACTCTACACATATACTGTAATACTACTTACTTCAAAACAATTTCTGAGTCCAACATTCTCAAGCCATTGAATGCATCTCCTTATTCTACATTAACTCGCCCGAAAGTACAACTTAATCATAAACTCTTATGCAACGAGCACCGTTTATTATTTCACCATCATACAACTTTCCCTTTGTTGCACGTAGAGAACAATATCGTAGAGAGTAAAACAGAACTGGGGATACCAAAAAATGGAAGCCTTCAAAGCGTCCACGTGTCGAGCAGCCCCTCGAGGAAAGTGGTCCCGCTAAGAGCACGGTATCCGCGGCATGCTCGCTCCATAAACATCTCGTCCTTCCCGATGGCGAGTGCGGAAACCTCAATGGTGCACCTGTAAGCGTCGGTCCTTTTTCTCCTTTTTTTCGTTATATCCGGAACAAAAGACGCCTGCTTCTCAGTCGGTAGAATTTCGTAATAGCTGGTGCGAAAGGAAAAAGGGGGGGAGACACGGCGTTGCACTGAACACAGGCGCAACGTGCACCTCGGGGTCGAGGCACGACAGGATCCGCTAAGTGGCAAAGTACACACTGGTCGGTCTGTACCACCTTCATTAGCACCACCTAGCCTCGGCGGTAGGCTTAGCCAGTCTTTTCTTCCTTTCTCGGTGCCGAACAGCGGCTGGAAGAGGGCCTTCGAGCATCGATGTAGGTACAAGTCGCGTCATAAACCTCGACGAGGTCTCTTCTCGGAAATATGCCAGCTCGCACACGCTGAACCACAAAACGATTTTCCCTCCTCCGTTCTGTCGTCCTCGTGCGACAACTGACTTCAGCTGCGAGAGTTTTGTAAACCGCGTTGGCGTTTCTTTTCCTTTTGGTAACTGGTTCCAGCCTCGAGCACGGCTCGCGTCGAGGAAAAATGTTAATTAGGGAAATACGTTGACGCTGGGTGGGTTCAATCGCTCGTAAGAAGTGTTTCCTCTTCGTGGATCGGGCGGGTGATGCTTCTTATGGCGCAGCAGGAAGTTTGAGGAAGTGAGGAGTTCGTTAGCTTCTGAAATGTTTAAAGAAATACATAACTTGAAACTGTATGTAATTGAGCAGGTTTTAAAATATTAATATACTGAACTTGAGTCATATTAGATTGCAGCATAATTTTTATTAGGGTTTAGGACTAATTTTTATTTCATTTGACAAAATGATGTGAGCGGGAAACTGGTATTTTTCTTTTGTTATTAAAGTTGAATCCAATAAGTGTGTATATGATAATGAAATCTTATATTATTATTTTATGAAATTTATTACTTGGCTGTAGAAAATTATGAGTCAACGACTTCATGAATTCTAATCGTAAAGACTTCCTTCAATATTCAGTTACTAATAAGGCAAAATGTGTAGATGATTCTCATACTATCAAATTTATGTCAATACCAATTGTATAATTCAACCCATCTGCTGTTAATTATACTATCCAACAAGATTATAATAAATAAACTTCATAGTCACGTTATAGTCACGTTGGTATGATTTACTTCTTTAGAACCTTAAACGAGTACATAATTAAAATAGGCTCATAAATAAGAATATATAGGAATTACACGAAAAAACCTTTTGCAACTTAATTTTAATCGTGTTACATCATACGTCTTTGCAATGCATCCAACACGTTTAATATATTCATCCCATTTAATTAGGTCTCTTTGCTTTTATGTTGCAGAAAAACTTACGACGCAGTCCGAAGATTTCAGTAGGAAGTTATACATCTTCGCGGAAAAGAGCCAGCGATACATTTGCTTCAACAAGCAGTGGAAACTCGTCGGCCTGGTAATTACTTGCCTACCAATTAGTAGACATATTTCATCATACTGGGCGAGCGGGTGAATTTATACACGTGTCGGAAAATGCACTGCCACAAAGTTTTATATTCATCGCTCACATTATCGCTTTTGCTAGTAAAATAACCAGAAAACATTCTCCACGTGTAACTGTAATTTATTAGCGGAACGATTATAATTTAATTCTGTAATGCGTTCGGGTGCATGATTAAGAAGGCAATTTATATCGAGGAAACTTTTGCTCTCTATCTACATTGATGGATAAATCTCTATTGTTAGTCATAATTTTGCCTTATTATTATATAATTAATTTACGAATTTAGATCGATTTTATTGCATTAAAGTACAAATACAGTGACAAATGTTCAGAAAACGCATGGGTATTTGGTTCAGTGTTGAACCAAAGAATACGAACCCAAACTATAACCTAAGATAAATTACATCAATCTCATATACTTGATCAATTTTCTATTTTGAAATAAAATAATTGTTTTTACTTTAAACTGTGCCAAAAAATAAGAGAATAGAGCAATATTAATTGTTATGAAAAGCATACATAAAGCAGCTCGCAATTATTTTAAACTTATAATAGGAAAATATTAAGAAAAAACTTAGATGGTGTATACCTGCATCACTACGCTCTGTAGGGTTAAAATTGCTACCAACTTTTCGCCCCCAAAACCTAACAGAAACCCCTTGAATTTTGTTTCCAGCAAAAGAAGCACAAGGGTCCCATGTGCCAGTTCTACGAGATCTACAACGGGTCGTACCTGAGGTACAGAAGCGTGGCAGACGACACGCGGTACGTAGGCTTCAACAAGTTCGGCAAGCCAATGAAGAACCAGCGCGGTCGACAAGAGTGCTTCAACTTCATCAAGTACAACCCCCATGCCGACATCAATCATCACAACAGCCTGGTGAACGCGGGCATGGGTGGCATGGATCCCCGAGACCCGTACTTTGGGTCGAAGAAGCTCTCGCCGGCGATGAGGGCCACGAAGAACTCCCTGTTGCAGGCCGACAGTACGAGGGAGATGATCCACACGACGCATCGTTATCGGCACTCGAATCGCTGGAAGATGCGCCAGGACGAGAAGGTCTCGGTGCCGCGGAGACGACACGATAGCCGTCACTTCGTCGAGGCCAGCAAGTATTGAGCCGCGTACTGGCTCGCCGATCAAGACTGCCTCCTCCACACCGGTGAGAACCTGAGATCAGACTGCCAAATACGCTGGTTGAACGTACGGTCGAGATGTCAGGAACCCACTACGCGGCACCACCTGAAACGCGGCTCGAAGCACGGCGCCTCGATTGATCGCAACGAACAAAGCTGGCTCGCCTCGTATCCTACCCCTGATCGTACGTCCTTCCGCCTGACAGCGACACTCGGCCGAGATGGAAACACAACGAAAATCAGTAAGTCATCGCAGAGAAAGGGGAAGGAGCGTACGAACTCGCAGGGACGGTACAGTTCTCGCTAGGTGGAGCTTCTGTGTAACGCGTCGTTGAATTCTATGTCACACTTGCCCCGACTGAATCCTTTTCAGGCAAGTACCGTACGATGTATCATAATTTCCCTACCCGTCGCTGAATTCTTTCGTTGCGTTCGATTAGCGTCATCGATCGTTAATCCCTTCATTTTCACGAGTCATCGGTCGCTCTCGTCGCCAGCATCGGGGGAACGCCGGATTAGTAAAAAAAAAAAAAAAAAGCTAGAAACCAGTCGATCGTTTAGCGATGGAGGAGATATAGTTGCGCGCGATCGGCCTAAATCGTTGCGCGATCGGACAGTGTGTGCTTCGAGCGCTGTCACAGACCGCAATAAATGCGGGGAGAGACCGGGAACAGCGCGCGCCGAGTTATCTCCTTCGGATCGTGACGATCTCGGCGGCGATCGAGTTTGAGACTAGAAAATGATGAATTCGATGAGGAACTTTTAAAATCCCGCGTGTCGCCTGGATCCGTCGCCAGCGCGGGACACTTCGGTTCCGCTGCCTCGGTCGCTACCGAAATTTCGGTCCGAAGATGGGAATATCTTTCGGGGGCGCTGATTCGGCGCAACTCTCCCGCGCGCCTGCGCAGTAGAGCCCGCGTCGCGTAATACTCGCTCGCTCTGCTAATTACGCCGCCTAATGTGTAGCGTGCGTGCGTGCATGCGTGCCTGCCTGCTTGCCTGCCTGCGTGTATGAGTAATGTGTGCGTGCGTTCCGTGCGTGCTTGCGTGCGTGCTCGCGACGTACACGCAGTTCTCACCGTCGCGTCGATTTTGAAGCTCGCGGTGCGGTTTGCCTCCCCCCAAGTGGCTATTTTACCGATGGTTGCTCCATTCAACAAGGAAACTAACTTTTTAATCCTTCTGATAGATCTTATTTATATATACATGTATAAAGAAAGACGAGAAAGAGAGGGTGGGAGGGGAGGGGGGTTGTACGACGTATTGTAACGTCGTGTTCAGAAGAATAATAAAAAGAAAAAAAATAAACAAGCATTCGCGTGTACACACACATATATACACAGAAGACACACACACATGTACACATATACAGACAAATGTTTTTTCGACAATGAATCGGTATACACTTTCAGACAAAAGCAAGATACGATAGCGTATATATTTTTAGTATACATATTCAGATGGGAAACGTGTTTAGGACGGGCTTAAATGATAAACGGGAATTTCGGAATATTTTATACTCGAGATATACTTCGGAACCACTTTCTAACACGGCGCTCGTTGCGCGAGCTCGTATGTTGGGGAGTTTCACACAGAAGTCTATTTTCTGATAGGAATGAGAGTGAGATGGTTTACTGGTCGTGAGAGTCATCGGCTTAAACTGCGTGTTCGTGTACGAGCTTAAAAATAAAAAAAGAAAAGTATTTGTGTGTGCGTTCGTCGCGTGCGTACGTATAATTGCCTCTGAACGCGTGTGAATGTGTGTAATATATTACTATGGTCGTTAATGAATTTAATCCTTAGGACGCCATCGCAGACTGTATTACTAGGTTAGGTACACGGATATATGACGCGGTGGCGACTCGACGAAGGGGATTCAGGGGTGTGTTCTCCTGGCCAGGCCGAGAACCCGTTTCACGTAGCTTTATTTCGCAATTCCTTTCCGATGGAAGGGAACCACCAAGATGGCCGCCGCGGAGGCCACCCCTGGATCGTCCGTTCCCGTGGACTCGCCATGTAAGGAGCGCCTGGCCCTTGTTCTCCCTAAGAAGAAAGAAAAAGAAGAAATCGCTCCCTAGGTAGCTTATTTATTGAAATCATGTTTAGATACTATGGGAAACCGAACCGCCCGATAAGAAAATACCCTTTTCCTCATACGTGTACGGAAATGTGCGCTGCTCTCTTTTTATGTTATTCATCCTCGACTCACCTCATCTCTAACCTTTTCATTCATCCCCCCGCCATTCTCCCATTAGTCGAGCGAACTCACGCCTTACCTCCCTTCACTTCTCACATCATTCCCCGCGCTCCAAATTTCATTTCGACGCGTAAGGTTTTTTAATAAATTCATGCTCGCGAATTATCATTCCTTTTACGTTGTACTTATTCGTTTCCTAGCGTCTTCAGTGGAATCCGAGAGAAAAAATACTCAATACCTGATTAGTTGATATCGTTTTCGTACGAGTGGCAGTGCGTAGAGGCCCTATTCCCACGTTGAAACGATGTTTGTACGTGTCGCTAAGAGAGCGAAAGAGAGAGAGAATAAAAGATATAGTAGGCAGCAAATAAACTTGTAGAGAATGCCACGTTCCATTCGACGAATCGGAGATACTATTACAGAGGATTGCACAAAAGATGATTTTATCGATTCTCGTGTGCGTAGCTTTTGATACCCTTTTCCTATTTCGATTTTTTACCTTTTCGAAAGTGATCCAAACAAAACGCGTCGTTTCGTAAATTACTTTCATCTCGAGTTCTGTGATACTACCTCTGAGCGAGATAGGAGCCGCGAAATCGCTAGTTTTTCGTCTCTCTTGCAGCTTCGTCTATCGGCACGTGGCGTTTGCGCAGAAATAAAAAAGAAGAAACCACAAAAGCTATGAAGCTAAAGTCAAATGTCGCGCGCGCGCGAGAAACCGAAATTTAAACGTGTCAGCAGCCCTGACCATCGTGGAAAAGAAGAGAAACTAAAAGAATCGACGCTTATAAATCGAGTAACACAAAGAACTAATGTAAACGTGTAATGTATTGTATTGTAATATGATATTATAACACCGTCTCTAAAACATGAGCAAACAAATACGATTAACCCTACTCGTTTTTTGTATGTGTAAGCACAGCGTCACGTAGCGGTGGCGTCGGGAATCACCGCGACAATTAAGAAACAGTGGTGCCACCTAGAACGCGCGGAGAGTGTTCGCTCGCTATAAACTCGTACTTTGTACAATCTGCAAACTTATAAAGCGTAAGAGACTTTCAACATCAATACAGGCACTGGTAGTATTTGTTCCATCTTACAAAAGGCGATATTGGAAGAAATTTAAGAAAGTCATTCTACATAATGGAAGAC
The DNA here is from genome assembly GCF_051401765.1 of Calliopsis andreniformis. NCBI lineage: Eukaryota > Metazoa > Arthropoda > Insecta > Hymenoptera > Andrenidae > Calliopsis > Calliopsis andreniformis. The sequence goes on along the minus strand of NC_135073.1, from coordinate 7,409,241 downwards.
GACAGCGAGCTTATAGCGAGAGAACACAGTAATTATGTCAGCACACACCGATTCCCGGCCCAATCGTGATTGCTCGCAGCCATCAGTTTCTGCTCGACGTCAAGTCACTTTGCGTTTTAGTTTTCGTCTGTACATTACCGATCTCCCACGTTTTTTCTACGATCGTTCGACACATTTTGAAACAGTGTCCTATAGTTACGTTTAGCGTTTCGTAAATCATTTTAAAGGTCCAGGATCGTGTTTTTAAGCAACGCGGAAATAGCAGGCAACTGGACTCGCCAAAAGTCCTGCCGTCGACGCGTGACCTGACTTCGAGCATCAAACACCATCACGCGCACACACACATAGACACCACACAACTCCTTCGTTTTTCTCCCCCACCCCCTTTTTTTTTTAATTTTCTCATTATCGACGAACGAGAACGGCAGAAAAGAAATGAATGGAACACTCAAGAGATGAATCTGACTACCCTATAAATAGATAGTTATACATAATGAATAAAGAAAAAAGGTAAAGTATAAATATTATATATATAAATATATATAAAAAAAATAAATAAATAAATAAATATATGGAAGATGATGTGTATTGTAAGATATTTAATACCGATGAGTCTTAGGCACACTTCACGGTGATTGATCGCGATTGAAACGATGATAATAATTATTACGATGATTGTTATATAACGAACGACGACGATGAGGATGATAATGATATTCTACATTATAATGCGCGTTGTAACATAGAGGCCCACTCGTTACCCATTAAATCGATGTGTCGATGTATCCCGGACGTGCCCCGCTCGTTTCACGCGTTTTCAACAGTCGATCATTAAGTCTTCACGCACGACGGACGCTGGTCAGTAAGTCGGAACTTGGACTTTTTCTATCGGAGCAACAATTGTCAATTGGGTTAATATTGTCGACTAAGTCTGTTATCCAAATTGAACATGAGATCTTTTTCTCGATTATTTATATATAATTTTTGGTACTTGATACGGGACTATGAGTATTGTTGGTTCCATTGCGCAACAGCAGGTCACAACGAGCGTCGTACGCCCGGCAGCAATTAGCAATAATATAACATTCCACTTTAAATCGCATACGTACTGCGAATACTAATAATGTGTGCCGCCGTACGAGAGAGAAAAAAACACTGTCAAATACACGCTCATACACTGCTACATTCTGGAATATTTATTTCAATCTTCCCCTTCTTATCTGTGATCCTTATTCTCCTTGTTGATCGAGAGAACTTGAAAGGTGAAGCTATGTATTTCGATCAGAGTAGTTTTTGTTTTTTTAAATTGGTTCTACCTATTAATATTTCTAGGTTTTCGAGATGAGACAGTGCTAATCACAGAATCAATTACTTTTTTTGCATTTTTAAATTTTTCGTAACGATTAGTAACTAATATTCAGAGTCATTAATATCTATTAAAATTCCAAAAGTTTTCTAGTTTTGATAATAACGTATATTTCTAAAAAATTCATATCAAATTTTTAATGTGACGTCTGTAGTAGGTGAGTAGGCAATTTTGATAATACATCAGATAACAAATATTCTGCGCTATTGGTAGGATAAATAAGTTACTAGTTTGATTAATATATATTGGTCGAAATTTAAACAATAATAAAATCGGTAGGTAGAAATATAAGAATCGTACTGTATGTAATTCGTAAAATTGACGAGGCGTGTCTATGCTAGTAGAGGAGGTTTTTGGGGTCGAACGTACCTAGTGGAAATGGTGGTAGGTGATAAAAAATCAGTGGTACTGCTGCTAGTAAAGGAGGTACATATGGTGATACAGTAGTAGGTGCATTTTCTATTTACCTACATATTCTGGGTTTGAGGAGCACTACTTTTGGAATTAGGTACAGTATGCTGTTTCTGTACCTTTTTGACATAAAGTGGTTTCATACATTACTTATTTTCACTATTTGTAGTAAGTAGACTGCAGATATTTATGCATTTATAGGAAATATAAATTTACAAAAAAGTACAGAATACATATAATATGCAAAAGAATAATAAGTACATTCAACATAAAGTGAAACTTAAAGCATTTAGAAGCTCTTCTTCAATTCCATTTCTTTTCTAAACTTTCAGTGACTACAGCTTGCCAATTCACATTTAAAACAATTCGTGGATAAATAATATACCTACATTTTGCATATATAATACAAAGCATACACTTTGTGTAGTGTTCTTTCCACGATACGTTGAAGTCTCGCCGCATTTCTGGGAACCGTGTGGAGTCAGCAGTGTGGCTCGATCCCGGTTTTGCTGGCCGCGGGAAAAAAGTGGCGACTCACCAGGAATCTGTTGACGCCGCGCCGTCCACGCGAGCTGTCAATCTGCCTTGCCCGAGGCTACTAGCTAAACCAGTTTTTTCTACTAGACCATCTTCCGCGGAAAAAGTGTTCTCAGTTTTTTTTAACTGATTCCCAGAGGAGACCGAGATATATGCACGCTGAAGATAGAATGAGACAGATACTACGATTCATTGGTTCTCTATGAATGACAGGTTGTTCCGCCGAGGAACTCGTATTGTTTCTGAGGGATTGGAAGGGGTGAGGTGGAGGCTATTTTGAGTAGTTTTGTAGATATGTGGTAACTGTGCATGTGAAGATATTAGTCTTATAGTTTCACTCTAGGAGTACCGAGTCCTTAGCTGCCACTAACACCCCTAAAAGAGTTCTTTCAATGGAGACTTTTGAGTATTAAACTTTGAAATGTATCCAAAAAATTATTTATTAAGGATTCTTGACGCTAAGAAAGTAGCTCAAGTTTAAAAATTTTCGGTTTAAAGACTGGATAACTCTCCGTTCCCTCTAGTTTGTTCTAGGGTTAATATTAAAGCTAATACAGAATTGAAGGAGACTAATACAGACTACTAATAAAGGTATTAGAAGTAAAAGGTTGAAGTATATTAATTAACAATTTTTATAGGTGAAGAAAGTTAACAAGTATTTACTCTTTCGCTGTGCAATTAGTGTTTTGATCTAGTTTACTAAATAAATGTATATTTTTAAGGTAGAGTAAATGAATGTCGTAACGAGAAGATAAAATATGTATGAGCTTTTTAGGAAGTTTCGTAAAATGACATTTAGGAAATGTATGCGATACATTTATCATATTCTTTTTAAATTTTAAGTCTTTGTACATGTCTTTTGGCAGTTTGCCTTATGACAGATCGTTGGAAGGTAGTAATACATTTTCTTGTTTCAAGCAGAAAATTTAACTTAACCGTTTCTGTGATTAATACGATAAAGTGCATTTGTATTCGAGTTGTTACGCTCGATGATAAATTTATAGCTACCAATCCTTAGTTCGAATACGCACCATAGTAAAACAGTAGTAGATAGAAATAGTAGTCAAACCAGTATACGGTGATAAAACTGTTATCATGTGATTTATTTAGACGAATTATGCAATGTCGATCAAATTTATTACAAAATAACATTCGTCAAAGATTTATTTGTTTAGTAAGTTGATACTGGTAATTAAAGAATCTTTGCAATATCTACTGTAAATGTCTCACTCTTAGAGAAAGGAAACATGATTTATAATCGAACCTACACTAATGGTGTTCAGAGTGAAATCTAAAGCCAAACATAACTAAATAATATTATGTATTTGGTAACAGTTCAGTCTTCTTCACTAAAAATGTATCTATACAAAAATACTTTCAGGAAACTTGTATAAAATCTCCAACTTTAACACTAGTTTTAAATATATTTTAAAATAATACATTAACAAAATTACTCTTCGCATCATTCATTAAACTAATTATTTCTCTAAGATTTCAACAAAGTACATATCCTTACATAGATACAGTAAATGTGGAAATTATTCTACTTATGCAGATAAAAAATAAAAGTTTTCACAGATAGTATTTTATTTACATGATACTACATTGCGCACAAATTTAATATTTAGTATAGATTTATCAAAATCAGGTTTAACTCCTCGCACTTCGTCTTCAAAAATTCGACGAAACGCGGTAATCTTCCTGAGAATGGACTTGCCAGCTCGAAAAGCACTTACGTGCCCATCGGCGCGCAAATCCGTTCAAATCACTCTCGAGGTCGAAAGCCAAAATCAAACAAGTCGCGTCGCGATTGGATCGAACAAGGGCGGCCGCTCGGTTTTCTATTTACCGCGATGGTTCAGAAGGTATTACGTTCTTCTATACACAGAAAAAAGGGTGGAAGGTGTAGATACAGGGCTCACTCCCGCCGCCACTCCAATTCCGACCGTTGATTTCTTCGGTAGTGGGCTTTGAAGGGCTCCTTAAATATAATGTCAAAAATTCCCCCTGCTCTGCACCCCTCCCACCACAACCCTCCTCCTCGGGGGATCCCCGCGAGAAAGATCGAAATACAACGAAGCCGAAGAGTGGGGATGGGGGGCAAAAAATGAGACAGAGAATGGCCCCCCCTACCAAAAAAAAGAAAAAAAGAAGTGGGTCCCCCAATTTCGATCCCTCATAGTGGCTCGTTGACACCTCTTTCTCGCAAGGACCCGACCGACTCAAATAAGCACCCCTTCCAACTTCCTTCTTAACGCTCTCGAGTGTTTGATCTAGAAATCACGCGTCGTCTGGGACTCAGCGAGGCCGTTAAGTTTCACCCCCTTTTCCCTCCCGCCTCTGTCCCCCTTTTTCCCTCTCAGCCGCCTCGAGCCTCCGTGCCCCCTTAACCTCGTATAGATTCACGCGCCACTGGATTCAGAACTGGGCTCTCCCCCGTGTACCCTACGTTCCCGCATCAAGATTCCAAGATTACCTCCGCCGACGGCCGTTTTCGTGCTCCCGCCACCGGAAACTTTATCTTACGGGATAATACCTGCTTTGCGATCCGCTTTCGTCCGGGCGTACTCTAGTGTCTCTTCGCCCGAGGAACAGATCCACGTGAAACGTATACGCGGCCAGATGGTATCAACTTGGAAGAATACGAGATCTGTGTCGTGAGACTGTCTGTCTGAGACCTGCCTCCGCGCCCTTGATGGTGGATTAACCCTTTTGCGTTGTTAAGCGTTTCGGAGCGGGCGTGTTGACTAGTTTGAGATTTGACTAGTTGAGAAAATGGAATTTTCGTTTGGTGTGAACTGGTGGATTGATTGGGTTTCTAGATGTAAGGCTTTTGGGACCGCTGATTTCGTATGGGAATATGTGGGGTGGTGGAAAATGCGTACTGAATTTTAGGGGTAGATCTATAAGAGGTAGGTCCAATGAGAGAGAATATTCTAATAAAGTTGAAGCTATACAATATTTAGCTGTTTGGTTAAAATAACATAAATTGGAGTAGGACATCGATAAAGTAGCTCAAATATCCTCTTGTTAGCTCTTTTTACTAATTTTGGTGGACTACTATTAAATCCTGGTTCAAATCTCAGTCAGTGTACTATTATACATTAGTATTTACAGTAAAAATACATTACAAATTAATTTTGAATTTTGTAGAAAATACCATAGTACGTTTTTGCAACTACATAACAAATCTCACAAAACGACAGCAAGATATTTGCAGTAGTAGCTACAATCAATCATCAATTCCCTGTTGGCCTTATTGAAAGATTCTACATAAACCTTCAAAAATCCAGATCTTTGTTTATTATATAACTCTCTGTATAACAGATTAGCGGAAAATCGTTACGAATTTGGGGGATTTACAAAAGCCTCAAAAGAATGACCACATTGCCTTCGATGCACATTCAGAGAGAGAGAGAAACAGAGGCACAGGAGGGTTTGGTCGTGCAGCCTCCAATTAAGATCTCTCAATTAGCGTATCTTATCTTGCAGTTGCTTATCTGCCGACCTGTCCGGGACAGGTTCCCGCGCGTTTCTCCCGTTTGGCGGCTGTGACTCTCTGGCGTCAGCGATCCACGTTTCTGGATCGAGGTCCAAGTCGAATCGTGAGCGTCTGGTCTATTTCTCGGCCGTTGCTTCACCTGCGTGCACACGCGCGCTTTGTGGCACGCAGCGGTGCCGCCCTCGTTAAATCGAGCACCGACGTCCAGAGTGTATTAAGTCAGCGATCATTAGAGGAGATTTCATCCCGATTTTCCGCCCCCGTTTGCTCGCTACCAGCTGCGGGACTTATAACGTTTCGTGAGAGACGTTTGAAGGGAGCTGTGCAATTAATCCCTTCACGCCGATAGCCTTATCTGATAGGGGCGAGTCGTTTCAGAGGTACTCTTGGGACAGTTATTGGCTGCTTTTATTATTTGAGGGATTTACGTCAGTCATTGTTGAGATATGTTCGTCGTTTATCGATCTTTATTTTTTTATAATTACTTAGTTATCTTGGGGGAGGGTGAGGTATGTAAAGCGTGACGAGCTGTTTGAACTTTTTTTTATGCAAGTATGTTTGAAAACCTGATCTTGATGAAATCTCATAAAATATTAATTTCTATAATATTGTACCCTTTTTACACAGAGAATATTTTAAAGATTCGACCCTTGGCAAAAAACTTTCAGATTCATAAAAGGAGATCTCTTATGTCCCTTAAAGGCTGTTTCTGAAGAATTTGTTGCATTCTAGATAATTAATTTCATGTTCTGTTGCATTAAAAAACTACATAACGATATTTACAGTGATGTTGGAGAAAACAGGTTGTAGGTTTTATGTACCTCATCCTGTATATTTTCGCATTAGTTTTTAGCTTTATATGTTGATATAATTATGTATACTTTTTATTGGAGACTCAGGATTAAGGATGAGTTTATAGCAAGTTTTTATATTTTAGTTTGTAATTTGAATTGGATTAACATTTCAATTCGACAGGTGGGCACACATTGTAGGCCTTCTTCATATTTACGAGCCTTTAAAAATGTAGGTTCCAGTGGTATTTCAATACGTAATACGGGCAGCCACAATACACCCATTTGTCGGTGAATTAGTTACGGTTTAGCGACGATTCATGGGATTTTTTGCCCAACCACACTATGGTCCCATAACTGGATTAAGAAAAGATTCACAGTGAAAGGAGCAAACAGAGACATTTTGAAAGACGAGGAACTAGAGAAAATCGATAAAAAATAAATATCTGAAATAGAATGTTACATACGAATTAAAATCGAAAAAAATAAAAGACTGAGATTAAAATTAGATACAATATTTATGTTAAAACTAGAGCTTCATTTTTCTATAAAATTAGACATAAATTACATAAACTTGCAATGCTAACCAATCATTCGAATTCCATAAACAAGAATTTTATCCCCAGGAACAATTCTCACTCAAATTCATATTCCAAACGAAATGAGCTTTAAACTAACATCAGAGGAGCGTCGTTATTTTCAAATAGCGACTCCTGAATGCATCTCACGGAAGGTTCGCAGCAGCTTTTCCTAAAATCCATATAATAAGAAGTCGGCACGGTTTGACCAACGTGGTCACCATCCACGACAATGAGAGGTTGACCTCGGTAAACATCGAATGGGCAGTCCGCGCGGCATTGTGGTCACCGCCTTCTCCTTTAATCGTTACAAATTCCGTCATGGGTGAAATTTATGTGCAGGACATTCTGGGTGGTCGCACGACCACCGATTTCAGTCGGAAAAAATTCGAGGGAATTCCATGTGGATTTTTCGCGCACCACCCCGCCCCGCGCAAACACCCCTCCGCGTTACGTGTAACGGAAGCGCCAGGTGCACTTTCACTCCGTTTTCACCCTCAGAGTCATTTTCACACGAACGACCTCGCCTCTCTCCGTGGCAAATAGAAACGGCCGTTTCCTGCTCGCGAGAATTTTCTCCGAATCGGTACAGATCCTCTCCAGGTGGCTGGAGGTGTCGGGTGAGTGAATTAATTGGACTTTTTAGAGCGTTAATATTTGATGTTGGCACTTTATCGCAGCTAAAAGGTCAAATTTGAATGAGATGAGATGTTGAAGAATTTAAGTACTCAGTTCTTAGTCCTTAACGCATCAAAGTTGGATTACTTAAAGACCTTAACACTGTTTCTTTGATTTTGATACGATAAAATTCAAATTTTTGAATATTTAAACTATGTACAGTAGAATTTTGATTAATTGAGCTTTGAATATTCAAAAGTTTTGTTATTTATGATTGTGTATACTGAGTGTAGTAGATATTAATAAGAGTATAGTAGAATATTGATTAAGACTTAAATAATGAAATATAATAGTTTGCTGAAGAAAATAAAGCTAGTTATCAAAAGGATGCTTTAGATTTTGAACCTCGTGGTGTTTCAGATGATCGAGGTCCTACTGTACTAAATTTAAGAATTTTTAAATTTTTTGTATTTACTTCAACTCTCTGAATAATTAATATGTAATTTCTGGAAATGTATAGTTGAGTTCTGAGTGATCCTACATTTATCTTTTCAAATATAGTCATTGAAAATTGTTAATAATCAAAGAAGATACCTGTCACTAATGATAGAAGACATATGTCTCCACTCTTCATTGTGAAGTGTCCATCGCTACTCATCAATAGATTTATTGACCTTCCCTTTCTTAATTTAATCAAATTATTTGCAAAGTTCTAAGTTCTAACTAACTAATATAGCATACAATAAAGAAAGATTTAGTGTACTTAGACTACTTCCAGACCTGTAGGTCCTATCCCTTAACGAATTCTTAAATATTACCTTTAAGTATAACAGAATGATACCCCTGGCTTAATTCTATGAAAAATATTCATAAAATTTTTGATCGCAAGCTTGTCAAAAATCTCCAAATAAATATATCAAGAAATCATTCCCAATATCTTCATATTCTTCATTTCCCAAAATTAGATTTCTGATCTGCATTCGTCTAACATATTAATATGCTATCCGATACCAACCATAGTTACATGCAAAATTCTTTTGGGGGGTCTTTGAGAGAATTAACCCAAGGAGAGTCAACTGCTTCCAACCGAGGGAACGAGCCGTCGAGACGCTTATTGATTTTGCGTGTGGTCGTCGAGCGGGTACGGATAAATCTTGAAGGAATCGTTGGGATCTTGTGCTACCGGATCGTCTTAATTGGACCAACCGTGAGTACACACACACGCACATAAACTCCGCTCTTTCGGCGATCCTCCTTATCGAGCCGTTATTTCGTAACCGGAAATGTCGTCGATCTTAAACGGTCGTGCCGTGAAACGAAGGAGCTGGCGGAGAAGGTAGGATGAAATCAATGTGAAGGAGAGGAACGAAGAAATGGGGATGGGGGAGGAGGAAAGGAGAATCTGATAACTTCGAGGGAAGCACAACGATGGGAACCGTTGATTCGTTAAATTCGATAACACTATCGAGTCTACAAACTGGCTAGAAGTTACCACAATGGTGGCCCGCGAGAGCACATCTTGCTTGATTCCGTTGCCAGTGTAGGAGTCGAAATGCGTGCATGAGTTGGAGAGTCGCAAATGGACAGATCTAATCTCGACTTTTCCTTCGACTGCATATTTTGGTAAGGTGAAATTGATGTCCAGGTTGTACGTATGTGATTTGTAATCTGTGCTGGTTATGTATAGATTTTGTGTGATGCTTTTAAGGAGCGTATAGCATTACAAAATTATGTAAAATTTAAACTAAGATTTCAGGAACATGGGGAACACGTTAAGATTAGAATGAAAATAATATTAATTATGTTTTTATTTTAAAACAAAAGAATGTGGTACATATCGATAAGAAAGTTAAAATGTGGAAGTCTTTTAACAAGTATGTACATACACATAGGCACATACTATAAATACTTATTATTGTTACTTTCTTAAAAGACACCTGTAAGTGTTGTAATAGATGTAATTTGGTAATTTTAAAAAATGTATGTGAATACATAATAGTATACCTAAGAATTTCTTTTTCAAAAGGAATAATAATTTAAGGACTTCTTAAGAATTAAGAACTATACTAATCGTATCTAATCAAAATTAAACCCTAGTAGTTAAACCTACTAAATACTATTTCCATTTCTTGTTTTACAGGAAACGAAATTTACCACATTGAAAAAAAAATAGAAAAAACATAAATCATTGTATTTATAGTAGCTCCAAACCCATTAATCCTCAATTTCTCTTCGATTAAATTCAAGGGCATAATATGTCGAATCTAATTCCGCAGTAATTTACTGCCGCGCATTGCTTTCATCTGGGTCGTCAAAGCATTCTGTTACAATCTCGCGATTTGTTATTTTAATGCGATCAGCATTCAGAGAGGGAAAAATGCAATTGAAATCCGTTTGAACGTGTCACATGGAGCAACATTTAACGTTGGAATCGGAAAGATCGTAATGCAATCGGTTATTCACGTGGACGATGATAACGATTTATTGGCGAACCCGTTGAAGATTTATGATCATTTCGCATAATGCGCATACTTTCCGTCCCGATAACACAAATTGTTCGTTACTCCTTGCGCGCGACGTCCGCATAATTTGTTGATTATTATCATAGAAGTTGCCTGGAATGCATCTAACAGGGCGACATTTGTCACGATGGACATTTACAGGGCACAATAATGTGAAAACCAGTAAATCACTGTGCCGCGCGTCATTAATCTAGGCGGTAGGGACTAGCATGGCGTAATTCCTGACATTCGTAAAACACGCGCGTGCGAACTGCTTGCGAAGATAGACGTATCAAAGGATCAATTACGATACACCGAATCTGACGCGAATTTTAATCATTTAACCACAGTTCGCGATTCTATTACCTTAATTGAATTGCATTAAATAAGAATTCATTGAGCAAAATAGTATGATAGCAAACTGCTGTAACTAAAATTAGAATATTGCACAGATTTATCAAGGAATGGAGATAGGCTTGTGATTTCCTTTTAATTTACTTTTATAAAAAATGTTTGTTAATTATGAGAATACTAAAGGAGATAGACTCATCCAACTTATTACTAGAATAGTCTTATATAGTAAGTCTATTATGTTTTTACATTTGTTCAAATTATTATTTGCTATTATTGACGCTCATATTTTTTTAATTACAAAAATATTTTTAGTTTAATATAGGATACTTAAATCAATTAGACGAGTCTTCAACGTTCACTATGCATGTTTCACAATTTTTACTTTACTCAGAAAATAGCTATTTCGAAATGTAAATAATAATATATATACTAATTTTATAACAAAAAGTATTTACCAGTTACACAACATAAATTTGTTGACAATAGGAGATTCTTACTATCAGATTCTTCGTAGTATATCCAACTTAAAAATACAATTTATTATAAACGTTAAAGGTTTTACTATAAACTTTGAGTGTTTATGCAATGTCACCACAAACAGAATCAAAATTGGTTCCTACCTATTACTACCTATCTAAATAAAGGAACATCAATATACATATACACATATATACATATTAGTATAATATGTACATCCTCTTAATTCCATTTTTTAAAATTTAATTTCAAATTCAAAAACCTTCCCGCTGTCATGGAATTCAATAAAATAGTAACAATCTCACCATTCTCTGAATCGCGGAAAATTCAGAGGTTCAATTATGACTGACGAAATCAGCGTCAGAAAGTAAACAGCAAGAATAAATCCATACGCTAGGTAACGTATTACCGCGCCGCGTCTTGATGCAATTCCTTCTGCCGCTTCGCCCATTCGTCTTATCGTCGTTTTATTGTCAGTAGAACGTAAATGTAATTTCACAGAGGCAGTCCCTCGGAAGTGACACGGGAATATCGTTGCGAGCCAGACCGTGGCTGCTCGCACAGTAGAGACAGGTAATTGTGCGCCAGTTTACGAGGACGATAAGTTAGCCCCGTGCAAAAACTAATACCCGGCAAATAACAGGCATTACTTATACTTACACGGGCGTACGGACACGTTGTCGGGCCCCTGGGCCAAGGAGGGACCCAGGCCGATATTGCATTATGGCTATATGATATATGCATTCGCTCGTTTTACACCTTCGGGCTACCACGTATCCGCGTACGCTCAGGGCAGCTAGCGTGCGCGCGAGTTATCTTGCCCTATGAGGGAGGGAAATTCAGAAACGCTTAAAAGGAAAAGGGATCTTTCAACGTTCCAGTTCACTTTGAACGTCCTGAGTTGGTTCATTAGTCATAAATGAGTATTTAATATAAAGATAAAGGATTATTAGAGTACCTTGGCAGAAAGAGTAACAGTGTGAGATGGTTTAGTGGCGTAAAGGAAAGGCGGTTTTGTTGCTTTATTAAAAACTTAGTAGAAGTATGAAGTCATCTTTTAGTTGAGTTGCATCCACTTCCTAAGTTGCGTTTTTTGTGGTAGACAAAACTGCTATGCAATTAATTTTCATAGATCTGAACGTAGTTTTAAAATTATATCTGCTTTTTTGTATAGGACAGTCCAGTAGGACTTAAATTTGAATAAAAAATATCTCGTTCTACATTAGCGTATATAGGTGTAGGTACTCACATGGTTTATTACTTAGGGATTACAATATTCTAGCTTTGAAGTAATCACTAGATTCTTGAAACAAAGATCCCATTAAAGCATACTATAAGAAACTGTCATACATATTTAATAGATTTATTAAAATAATAGATACTATTATTGATACATGCTGTATTCAGTATCATCAATGCACGTTTCCTCCATATTTATAATCATAAATAATAAATTGCAGCGAGAGGACTCATAATTGACACAAGCTTATCGACATGACAAGCGCTTCATTTCATGTTCGCAGAAATAATAATATCCATAAAGTATTATAATAAACATTTTATTTCATCTTGACTCTTAAGAGGATTGAATTAGTAATGGTCACTTTCGTTCGATCTGTTTTTACAAAAACAATAAAATTGACTGGGAGAAAAGTATTGATTAAATTCTAAGGGGGAAATTACAGGGATAGAATCGTAGCAGACGAAGAAATTCAATAAGCACCAAGAAATTTCCTGCTAGCCTCACCCCATTTCTCGGATATTTTTGCCAGTCACCCGAAACGAAGATAGAAGGCTTATTCAAAGACATTCTCCCCCCAAACGAATAATGACACAATCTTGTGATTCTTATCTTGAGCGGCGGTTTCCTTTGTTCTTCTCTTCCGAAAAATATCCATAACCTTCTTCAGAGAATATTATCTTATTCCCATTGTCGTGGGGTCCAGATGAGACACTATGATGAAAAGGTTGTCCAAGTATGTCCATTAGATCCACAAATTTCGAGGTTGAAAGCACAAAATTATTACGTAGTAAAAATATGGATTTTGGTTCTCCACCACTTTTTACAAAATTATAGTTTCTCTGTTAATGCTATAGCGTAAAATATTATTTTATACACGCTTTCCATCGCAATAATTTTAATACCGAGTTTTAAACAAATCATAAAACAGACTTTACAAAATGATAACCTATTTATCGCAAAATTTCCTCGATGCATGCGTATATTTCTATAAATACAGTCAAGGGAATAAAATTTAAGTGAAAATTTGTTTCACTTTTCAAATACTATAATTTGTACCTTATCATATTATACGACTTCTGTAACTCTTTACACATTGAAATTCCCATAACTGCATAAAAATGCGCAATTTATACATAAAACAAATGTCACTTAAAAAATAACACTTTTATTGTTTTAATTTGAACTCCTCTTGATAGTTTCTGTCGAATTAGAATTAGGAAAATCCATTCTAACAAAGTCTTAAACTCAACATAAACTCTATATAAAACTCTACACAATTACGTGACAGATAAATAAACTTAACCCTTTAACATCGATACCAAAGTACTCTACTCAAACAACTCTCGTGAATATTCATCCCCAGCACGCGTATTTCGTCTCATTTTTCTCATCCGCCTGTATCAAGATGCATCGGCATGTTGCACGCGGGGAAACCCCCATCGCGGGTAGGTCGATTGAAAGTGGTATCATAAATATTCATCTCCCTCGTTATATTTACCCTTCCGTTATTTTTCAGCAATGCACAATAGCGAGTAAGGCGCAACGAACGATTTCCCTCCGTTAGGCTCGTACGGAAAGCTTGTTTGAGAGCGCTGCAACGCCCTCGAAGACGCACACGGCAAAGGTACTTATAGCAGAAAGTCGCGTGGAATTCAATTCAGTCCCCTCACGTTCGGCTCGTATTGCTGCTGCAAGCTTTATGCACAATGAGCGCAGAAGGTATTCGTGTACCTATTCATTTTCATCATTATCGTGTTTAACCGTGTGGCATTGTGAGCACGTTTGCGCTAGAGTACGTGGACGTAAACACTTAACCAGGCGAAACTATAATACTTGTGAATTAAGCGTTATGGAAAATTTTGTGAGTAAAAGGAGGAATGTAGGGACATAATCAGTTACAAGGGAATTTATTGGATGTAAGATATAATAAGAAATGTTATAATAGTAATGAAGGACTTGTCAATATTTCTACTGGCAAAGATTCTATATTGTATTTTCCTAAAAATGAAGCTTACTTAATTCTTTAAAGTAATAACTACAGTTCTTGCAATTTATTATGCTACAAAATCAGTCTTCTTTGTAAGTAATGAGATATCAAAATATTTGATGATTTAAAAATTAACATTGCCTCTGATATTTTCCCCATAAAATAAAGTTACTTTTTTGTTACAAAAATTCTTGCAGTATTAAACGTTCCATAAATACAAGAACACTGACAATCTAAATATAACTACAACACAATCACACTAATTTCAAGATCGACAGATAAAGCCAAGGCTTTGTACCAAAAAAGATGATCTCCAGTTACCATCTAATTTCCTATTAATTACACAAATTTCTTTCATTTACCTTACGGTCGAACGTCACCGAATTATAAAGCTATCCTATTTAACTTATGAAGTTATCTCATTCGAATTATCTACATCTATGAGGTACAATGATTCCAAAGGGGTCACCTGTGAAGCGTGGGGCCAAAAGACGGAATGCATGGAATCCCAGTGACCGTATCACTGGCAAAGGCTATAGAGAAGACAGAATCGAGCGCATGCCGAGACCTCCATGATCGTGGAAGAAGACCGACGATCTCGAGAGATTTATGGTAAAGAAAGAGACATCGATTATGATCGATCGATCAAGTGATTAAGACGTAAACTCGTTAGACGGTGGCTACGTACGCGGAGAGTCGTTTCTTCCATCTCGCCGCGTCCGAGCGAGCGCGTTCGTTTTCGTTCAGCAATATCTCGCAGGAAGGGGATTGCCATCGAATAATTTATTAGCATTCCGCGCGAGCGCGAAGTTTATTGGCGGTTTTAATGCACTTTTGTGGGCAACGCGAGGGGCCTACTGCTTATCTCTGGCCTACCTTTTAAGTGCATATTTTTTCGATGAATAATTCAAGCACCGGCTCGCGTACTCCAATCTTATTCTCCCTTATTCTTTCTTCCATCTTCTGCACCCCCACCCCATGTTTTCCACCGAGCACGTCTTTCACTTTCTTCTGGCTTTCTTACCTTCAGCCTCTTACCACTTGTTTGGCCTTTCTGGTGCCTTAATCTCGAGGTGCTTTTTGTCTCGGTTCCTTGTCTGTGCGGATGACTAATATGAGCTCTTATGGATGTGTGTGTATGTGTAAGGAAATTGGGAAGAGAGTGCTTATATGCGTTTGAATTACTTTTTGGGATGATAAGAAGCTAAATCATTGAGCACTATTTTTAAACTTATAGGTATTATAATGAATATTTAGATAAAGAATCGAATTTTTACTTTAGAACAAAGAAAAGGACTTATTTTTAAGTACATATTTTGAACTGTAAAGAGTGGAAAATCATTGTAATTACAGTTTTTTGGTTTTTGTAATTCTTTAGACCAATCTTCATAATTTATTATCATAAAATAATATTACGATCTTTTATTCGTTGTAAAATGAAGTAGAAATCAATACTTATTAGGATAAAGTACTATTTTTCATTTGATTGTGCTCATAAATCTTAAAAGCTTAAATAATGTTAAAAATCAAATCCATGATGAGCTTAACAAGAATATTAAATATTCACGCTCTAATACGTAGGAATCTTATTATTTATGAATTATATCGTCAAAAGGATTCTATCTCGTAACACGATCTTTTAGATTTCATCTTCATAAGTGAACACATTTTCCAATATTTCTAAATAGCAACAGCTTTGCCATACTTTCACCAAGGAACTAATTATTTAAAAAAGTATAAGCAAATACATACATTTATCTTGTTCAGTTCCACTGAAATAAAAAATATTGCAAACGCCTCTAAAAATATATTAATTTTAAATTAATTTCCTTGAAAATTATTAAGTGATTTCAAACTTGGTCAGTAATATGCATATTTTCATTATCATTAACATATCCTCTTGAAACTATGTACTTATGAACCATGCAGATAGTAGACCATTCGATAAAGGTGCCACACCTGACCAAAAAATGGGTCCACCTACAATTAGCCACATTCCCCTGTTCCCTCTTCTAGTTACCTCTCGCGCCCCTAGAATCGAACATTTATTGTGGCATTATTAAATTTAACGACGTCCATAAATCAAAAGTCAAGAGTGTTGGCAATAAATCTATCTAAAATTTATTTCGATGACGTACTCGTTAAATCCCGCGCGTCTTCCAGTTGCCATGACCTTAAAGTACCATCCAATTACGCGGCGCGTAACACAGCAGTACAAATCATCGCGCGATCGACGTGAAAACCGCTATCGTATTAGGCAGCCTCGATCGCTGCCGAGGCGCCGCGGCTAGCTCCCTTCTCCTTTCTTTTCCCTTATTTATGGAAAATGTTTCGCTGCCGATTGCGCAACAGCGCGATACGCCGCTCGTTAACGCGCAGCACGCCGTCCTATTCGGCACCAATTTTATAAATAATTGCGGGGCCACGTGGGCCGTTGGACCGGGGCCAGTCACGCCTAGGAGGAATAAATAACAATGGTGTCCCACTGAATTCGGTCCCCCCTTCATAGTCCTCCACGGTCCATGCTCGCTTATCGCCGAGTGCGCATGCGTGCGCGCTAGCTGTCTTGAAAGTGCTCTACTGCCAGGGGCCGTCGCTTGCCAAGGGGAAACCTCTCCTTCAACGATCCGTCCGATCCCTTCTTGTTCCTGTGCCGCGTGATTTCCGGTGAAAACTGCCCCTCTTTTCCTCGTTAAGTTAATTTGCTTTTGGCACCCGACCAACCGGACGGGAACCTTCCTCCAGGGAATTTCTCGGCGACGCGCTCACGAAGGCCCTTGAGTTAAGAGTCTGCCTTCCAATAAAGGAATTTCAGTCTACTTTCTTCGTTTACTTGCTCTTTCTGCAGTCGAAGGGTGCACGGTGGTCTAACAGTGACGGTGAATCTTGATGTGATTAATTTATGATATTGTGAATAGAGATATGTGTTTGTTGATCATATTTGTCAGCAGTGGGATACTTGTTCGTATTTCTGTTTTCAAATTAAAATCATTTACAACAAGAGCTTTAAGGGATATGTTAGGGAATTGTCTTATATTATTTCAGTTTACTTGCTAACATGTAAAATTAAGAGAAGGTGTGACACTTTTAATAGAAGTTCTTTATCTTCAAAGGCACAAGAATAGAGAAAAGTACCCTAATGGAATGGTTCTAATGTTTTGATATCTTTAAGTTTATCTCTTAAGGACTTGTGAGAGTAGTATAGTTTTTGTAGAGATGAAGATTAATTTGCTGGTTTGGGTTGAATTTGAATGTGTAATTTTGTAATAAGTAGTGTATTATATTTGAAGCAAGAATTAGCTTTATTGCTAAATAGCACAGAAACTGCGTGCAGATGAATTTAAGTAGCACGTTTCTATTTGTTATTGCTAAGTATGAACAGAGTCAGTTATTATTCCGTTCGAACTTCCTATACAAGTAAATTAGAAAATTGACGAAAATCTGTTTTCTATATTCCAATAATCTTCAGATTTCGCAGAAATTGTGTTAATACAATGTTGCTATTATTGGAAGCACGTCAGTAATCTTCTTCTATCTGTTGATAAGGCACTTCAACATTGTCAATGACTGCTACGAAAAGAATGACAGAAATAACATTAGAGATGCTATATTCTTGTGAAGAGAATTGTTTGCATTGTTGTAATACTTTCAATGTAATACGTTAATCTGTTTAATACCCAACTCAGTTCTGTAAATAGGATGTACAATTATAGATAGTTAATTCCGTATAAAACGTAGATTTATAGTTTAATAACATTTTAAACAATAGGTTTTTGAGTGAATTATAGCTAAAATATGTTTTGTCATTTTACAAGAGTACGTTTTTACGCGATGGTAAATCGTAACCTTTACGGTCATGACAATAAATGTTATGATTTTTGTCGTCATGAAAACTTGATGTGACAGTGAAGCTTAATATTATTTAATTATTGTACAGTGTCATGTCAGCAAAAGTTGTAATTTTTACTGTCACATGAAAACCCACCTTAATTATTTAATGTAAATAGACATTTTTTATCGTTCTCCAAATTTTCTTATTTCTATATTTTTAATTTGTGACTTGATATATTTTTAATAAATAATTGTGCCAGATGTTATAGCTTTCCAAAACTGTACAAATGATCAGTAAACATTTGTACCCTTTAACACTTCTCCATGCTTCCAGTTCTTCAAGATTCACCAAACTGCATTCAACCTACACCCCACTCTCTACTCACAACAATGGAGGGTGCCATCCTATTGCAATCAGAAACGAACCAAACCTACGTATAAAAGGCTCGCATCTTCCCAGTGACTAACTGCTTAGAAACAGGAAATTTATAGATGAAGCACCGCGCGACAGAGGAGACAGGTGGGCTCCAACACGTGCAAACGTATCAGAGAGTACCGAGAATTCAATTACCGTTGACTTAACGTGCCGCATGGAAGCTCGACGCTCCGGAATTCGCGATAACGACGAAACTACAAAAAGAGCATTCTCCCTCCCCTAAGACCTGCAGAAGATAGGCGCGAGTATAGGTAGATGTATACCTGTATTCACCTGCGGAGGGAGTCTGCCAGACTGGCGCTTGATAAGCGGTTGTCGGGCGATAAGAGGGAACGATTCACGGAGGGTAACGCACTCGGTTCGCGGACGTGCTACAGGTCGCTTCATTCGCGAAACTTTCACGCAAATATACGTAAACCGTGCAAGATTGTCGCATTCTATAGATATGCACGTGTGCGATGAAGTAGCAAAGGATTTCCATAATCTGTATGCTTGATACCTGTCGCAAGTTGCCTCGTTATCATCCTGCGTATGTCTGCTGGCTGTTATCTGATATCGTTGAATAATTTCATTGTCAGGCGATTGGTGAATCTGGCGTGATTTAATTTCTGACCACCTATGAAGTATAAGAGGGTTGTGAAGGTGTATGTTCTCCTTGCTTTGGGGATAAAATAGTAGTGATAGCTTCAGGAGATAAATCTGATCACAATATTGACATTTGCATTATGATACATCTAGACATGTACAGTCTGTGTAGTGATACTCAAGGGAATGATTAAGCAACCAGTTTAAATTAAAGAAACACTTTAGGTCCATGGGAACACTGTACTCTTCTTTTTTTGTATTCTTTTTCTTTGTCTATTTCAACTTTAGGCGCAAATACTTTTCAACCAATTAACAATCATCACTACCTTGTCTAATCATTCCCTTGAGGATTACTAAGACTGGGATACTATCGTTAGAAATTTTGTGTAGTAACTGTCTTCTTATTCTATATCTATAGAGAAATGAGGGTTGTTGCTATTTTCATGTGTTTCCATGGATTATATCTCAGATTCCAGGTTACTTACGAATCTCATGCATCAAACTTATGACAGTCAATCAGTATCACTTGAGTTCCACCCTAATTCTGACGATTCTTACCCGTCCATCCGTAACAAACCCAAGAATTACATAAAATCAAATACCCTCGTGTCTTTCGAATCTGAGGACCCTCACTAATTCTCCATACCGAGAAAAATAAGAGAAAGCAACGGAAAGACAATCGAGAAGGCGAAGGAATGAGGCCGAAAGAAGGATGGAACCCGAAGTGGTCACAGCGAAATACTCTCCAGTGGAGCCGAGGCGGTATAGCGGTCGGTTAGGAAGCGTGGGTGTACATGTAGCGAGATTACGTCTGAACTCTGAGTCGCGTGGCCCTCTCCCTTCTCCTCCCTTTTAATCTGACAAGTATCCCTTTCCTTCTTTCTCGCGTTACTCTTTCCATTTCTCAGTGCACATATCTCGCTCTCCCTCGATTTCTCTCCCTCCACACATTTCTGTCCCCTCCCTTCCCTCTTCGTCTTTTTTCCTCTCGGTCTTACAGTTTCTCCCGTCCTATCTCTCTGTCCCTTCCCCTCCTCCTCCTCCTCCTGCCACATCTGCCCCCCTCACGGGTGAGACCGGGTCCCTCTTCTTTTCTTTCTCTTACACCATTTTATTCCTACTACCGCCACGGTGTTCGGTATCTTCTCGCGACGTTGCCCACCATCTCGCGAACATAAAATACAGTCAGGAATTTTAATAAGCCTGCCATTGTGCCGCGCGGTTCTGGTTCCCACAGATTATTTCGGCCCCGCTTACGGCCACTCGCGTTTCGGGTGCAAACGGAACTTCACCGTGCTGCGCAGCCACCCGCCGCTTCGCGCCCTCCAGAGGAAGTTAGATCGTCGCGGAATTTTACGACGAGACAAATATTTCTCGTCGTCGTTATGTACGATTGCCACCCCTGTTTCGGCGCGAGGAAAGGTGGGAGATGGATAATTTGTGGGGAAGTGTGACATGCAAGTTCCTTTTTGGAATCGAGATTAGATTTGAGCCCCACAGATGCTAAATTAATAAAACAGATACTGTTTAGGACTTACATTTTTAAATATTATTCATACATAGAATTATCGTATGAAGTAATGTGCAGTTATGTAATTAAGTTCGAGAAGATAATATTGCACCTTTTTTAATTCTTTCTGTATGTCTGTGGAGAATACTTACAGGCGCTGTCTTTAGATAAAAGTCTGATTTTTTAGGATTAGTTTTTTTTATTTCTGTGATTAAGAAATGAAAGAATTTATTAAGATATCTGTAACAAACAATCCTTTAAAAAATTGGCATTCCATGTTTGATAGCCGCTTTTTCAATATGCTATCGACTAAGCAGCGTGAATAGATAAAATAAAGAATGGATACGTAAAAGATAATGGAAAATGACCTCGAATACCATGCGGTGAAGATAGTATACCTATTGAATATAACTCGACATTATAATTGCAAATAAAAGTGTGTTCAGTCCTTTAACAACTTCCATTACGCATCCGCTATGTAACATATGTGACTGAATACTGTTATTACTATAAACGCAATAATAGAAATGCATGTTTGTGGTCCATTTATCAATGGATAAATGATTCGTAATCCATAATATAAATATTATTGTGTAAATGTATTGCCTATTACAAAACAAACTTTCCTAACTTTTTGAAACATTAATTCCCAAATAAATAAAAAAATATTGAAAAGTCCTCATTACGACTGCATAAAATGTTTAAATATCGATATTCGTATGAGGCGTTTAAACTATCTTTTTCCGTATATTACTATTTTACACATGTATAGAGGGTAAGTACCTGCTTCTATCAAACTATCTATTGCAATACTTCAATATTTAATACTGCTAACTTAGGCAGCGCTTATTATTACATGTTACTGTTAGAAAAATACTATTAAATCTTTGTATTAATAATATAGAAATTTTTCACACATTTTATTGCTTGAGTGTCAAAGAGTTAAATACAGATCATAGTTACATGAGTTAGACGTAATAGGACCTTGGTTAACCAAGTTCCAATGATATTATCTCTAATCCATATTCTCACATATTCTTTGCATTAATAATAAAAGTCCCACTACAGCCTTTCTTGAAACTCAAATCTAATTTAATAATAGTCTGCAGGAACCCTAAAGACTAGTCACTAACAGGGCGTTTCAATTTTAAAATTCATATTAAATTGAGTACAGTGCCCGTAGAAATATATAATAAATTTTCCAGCAACACCATCATACCTTGCCTCTCTACAAAAGCTACACGCAGCCACCACATAGAATTTAAAAACAATACATCAAATATACCCAGCAGTGTATCCATCTCATTCACCTATCTCGGCCGGCTAATTTCATTCACGTAACAAATCAAGAAAAACTGGGAATCAAACTCTCATAAAACATCACCACGGCCTTAATATTATCCCGATATCTCTCTCCCCCCGATAACCGCGTTATTTTAAAAGAGCCGCCTCAAGCCGTCCGCTAATTCTGTTTCATTCGAGGCGATAAAAAGCCCGACATAAAAATCACAACCCTCATCCTTCTGTGCGATCCTCTTTTTGCGTTTAACTCAATTTAATCGGCCGAGCGCTTTCACGATGTCACAGTTTTATCATCTGAAGGAGCGGAACGGCGAGAGAGAAAAAAAGGGGGCGGAAGGGGGGGGACGCGATGCCGAGCGCGGCGCGTCTCTGTAGCCGATTCTCCTCTCTCGTTAACAGGCCCACGTTAATGTCTGGTCGGATAGGGAGAAGGCAGTTATGCCATTCCGGAAATGCCGGAATGCCGTTGTGGCGCCAGAACCGTATATCGGCACACGACGAACCGCAAATCAATTTGCACGTCCCTCTCCCCCTGGGCTGCCGTGCCCGCGGCTCGTCACGTTGTTTCCTCGCAAGATTGAAACAGACGACTAGGAGATGGAACCGCGCTGGCTGCGCTGTCATCGCGATCACAGCACCGGGGATGAATGGAGCGATACCCCAGGACGAATGTGGGACAAGCTGCGTCTGACGGGTTCGTCGAACGAGGGACAAATTTTGGGTGAAAGTTGTGGAGGGTGGAAGCAATCATAAAGGGAGGTAGAGAAATATGGGCGCCTTTTTATTGTGTGTATAGTGATCCTTCGACTCGTATTTATTTGTAGCTATGTTCTTTCTATTTGCGATGTTATTGCAGGTTTTGGAAGTAGTTGA
This sequence comes from Calliopsis andreniformis, assembly GCF_051401765.1. Taxonomy (NCBI): domain Eukaryota; kingdom Metazoa; phylum Arthropoda; class Insecta; order Hymenoptera; family Andrenidae; genus Calliopsis; species Calliopsis andreniformis. The sequence goes on along the minus strand of NC_135073.1, from coordinate 7,386,339 downwards.
ACAAAGAGGGAGTAGGAATATAATATACTTAATTTATTTTTTTAGTTACAGAGTCTCGGGATAATTGTGAACAAGGAATCAGACGAATAACTTTAAGGAATGATTTTTATGTTCGTTTATAGTTTACAACTGAATAAACGCAATTTTATGAATTGTTTGGAGTCGCATTACAGGTTTTGTTATTTTGTGAAGACTTTTGAAGGATCGAGATTCTTTAGACTTTTAGGAATGTTGTTACATAAATGTTAGATAATAGTGTGTGTAGCTTGTAGCCCTTTAAGTAGGGAGAATGGATATACACACTAACACTAATCAGTTGTATGGTACATCGTTTAATGAATACAACAGACTTCAATTTAACTTTATTTTACACACAGTAAATAAATGTGGTATTTACAGTTAGTTACAAATAGAATTTAAAGAAGACTTTTTTAAGGAATTAAAAACAATTCTTTCAAATTCTTGAAAATTTTGGCTTTGTTTAAGGAATTACATTTTTAACTTTTTCCTAATGAAGCAAATTTGGGCAAATAAAAATTTAAGCAGTAATATAAAACAGTATTATTTAAAAGAACAGTTATGAAACTGTATCCAAAGTGTTAATAAAAAAAGTTTAATAACATCTAACAGCATCAATAGTTCACGTGTATCCATAAATTTCACTCTCTGGACCTGTACAATCATTATTAGTCCACAATTAGTACTACATATGTAGGTAATTATTGCCCTACATAAGCACTGGAACCACACTCGATTTTCAGACCGTGAATTGGGTTTCACAATCTGATTCTACCATTACACAAGAAGATCTCTCCCTTCCTAGTACCTGTTTCGTAAGCCCAGGGAAACCCTGGCCGAACAGGATGTTGAGTCACTGGTGACCAACATTGCACCGCGGCAAATATTTAACCAGTTCGATAAAATAACGCGGATCAACGTCATCGTTCAAGCATCAGTAGGTCCGACCGATGAACAGCTCAGCCACGTCGGGGCCGTTGATAATTGCCTCCCTCATGGGGACGTGATTTAAGAATACGACATCGTGGCCAGGCTGTAGGTGGTGATTCAGGGGTATGCAGCTGGTCCTGGGGCTCCTGGAATTTCGGGCGACGTCCGCCGAGCGAAAGGCAAAGACCGCTCGCCATCCATCGATCTCGCCGGTTTGGCCCTTGAATCATCGGAGGACAGTAGCTATCAGCGGGAGCTGGGGTATCCAGGAAGAAACAGAAGCGCTCTCTCCTCGAACGGAAGCGGGGAGAAAAGAAGCGAGGGAGGACGCTTTGGTGCAGCAGGACCAAAATGGAAGGCAGGAATGACTAACCTACGGCGCCGTGGAGGATCGTAAAGCTGGAGGGTTCGTGATGGGCCTATTCGCATGAGCCAGCGATCCCCCAATTCGACAATCGCCGTGCCCTTTGTCTCGGTCTCGATCGACCGACAGTTTCGGATGGGAGCCACTGGGGCCAAGTGTATCATATTAGCGGCGGTAATTACAAATCATTGGAGGAACTGAAACTGGTTCAAATTGACTCGGGTCAATCCTTTTGGTCCGCCGTCTTGGTAACGCTGATCTCCTTTTCTGTTTTCATTTTTGCTTTTTTTTCTGCGGTTCGAAGGCTCGTAGAGGGAACTCTGTTGTTAAAGGTGGTGGGGATTGTAGGTGAAGCTGTGGGATTAAATATGATTAGGAGATAAAAGAGTGGTCTGTTGACATCTGAAACCACCTTTAACTTGAAATTCTATTTTTAGTTTTTTAATTATGTGTTCTTGTCTTTCTTCTGGAGATCAGTATATTATTCCCAGAAAAATAAACTCAAAGAAAAAACTAGGAGTTAAGAAGAAATCAATTTGATATCAGTATTCTAATAACATTCACGACCTTTTACAACTATTAGATAGCTGATTCATATATCTATTCGACTAATAACAAATAATAGGTAATTTTCATTAAATAAGTCCAACAGTACTGTCTATTAAATCTAATTTGCATTTCAAACACATATAAACTATGAATTTTCTAAAGTAAAAATTTAAAAATGAAGTTTATAACGAAAAACAAACGATCGAATGTGAAAGGTTGTGAAAAATGTTGTCCCTTTCATTAATACGTCGCAACTGGTCCAGAGGTATTTAGCAAAATCATCAGTATAAGTATGGTAAATTTGCAGTGTGACGTGCTTAATAAAGACGTTGTTTCGTCGCACGTGGCGTGAGCACGCAATGCTAGCGGTAATGGTCCGCGGTGTAATAAACCTCAGAGTGGTAAAATATGCATGTTATGCAGCGGACTCGTCACTGGCCGCTGGAAAAAATGGATAATCCCGGCTGAAAGCTGGTAAGTTGCATTGTCTAAAAGCAACGACGATCGTAAAGGGATGATAAACGTGAAACTACTGTATTTATTATTGTGACTATATACAGGCTCCGTGACTAGGAATTTTATATTTTTAAGGATAATTCTGCTTGAAAGTTAAGACGTAAAAGAAATGTTATAGCCATGTAGTTTTTTACTATAATCATATGCGCAAATATAAAGTGACATAAATGGTCATTTTCAAGTGTTAAGAAAGGTTTGAGATAGAAGTTTATTATATCCACGGAATAACTTTAATAGGAATGAGACTTATTTTTACACTATTTTGTTTATAGTAGCACTAGTAGTTACTTCGATTCGAATCACTTCTTCATCCCTCTAAACCACTTCTCCATCTTTTTAAATCTTTAATATGAAATCAATTTATTTTTAATGTAAATTGAAGACTCGCACAAGCATGAAAGTAGAGAATATAGTACTAAATCGTATGTAACATTTACTATAATTAGAATGAAAGAGTTTATTTCTAATATTTTATTTTTACTATAATAATTTAGTGTAATAATTTACATTCTATTGACAGTCAACATATTAATGCTTTCAAAGTAATAATCGATTTTCTATTCACACTAGACTATTCACATTTAATGAAAGTTACCTCTAGTCCAGTTTCTTTAATTCCGACTTGAAGCACAAAATATCATGAAAATTGAACCTTTCACACTCGAGCTTTTTCTCGGTCAAATCTTGCAGCAACTTAGATTTTCTCCTTACTGCAATATATCAAAATACCTGAGAGGCACAACTCAAGTACAACGCCAAATATAGTCTACACCTGGGAGGATTACTTCGACCGCAAGAAGTTAATCCAAAATTCTTTTGAACAAATTCATCACCCATTCAACCCTTTCAATCATCACTTCAATTTATTGACAACTCCCCAAGCTCGTCCTGTTTCCCCCAAAAAGCATCCTTGTCTCTCAGCATCCATGACATAGAGTACTCGAAGAAAACGACTGTACATCATATCATGCAAAGCTTTCGATCTCACGATTGGGTTTCCGCGGTGAGCAATAAAGGTGGAAGCGCCCCTTTCTCTGGGAAGTCTGACAAATGCTGTTTTATTTGTACTAGGGAGGCAGCAAGACCAGAGGCTGAAAAGGGGATTGATTTACCGCGTTGCGTCTCAGCGTTAGCCGATCGTGATTTTTCGTATCGGCCACCGTATTTATGAGACGGTATCGCACCGTATTAATGGGTCCTGCGTACGGTACACATGGCCGTATCAACGCCACGATCTTGTCTCGAATCTCGTCCTATCGATACCTACCAATCCTATCGTCCTACCTGCGATGCCACCTTCCCACGCGAGCTTACTGTATCTTGAACCTGTATTGTATACGTGGCATCTCCAAGTCGTGTGCTTTTTATCGTACTACGTTATTTTATGGCAAACGATGGTCGGTTTATCGTTTGCATTAGTGACATTCTTTTATGCTGATCGTGAGGCACGGTTCGATCTCTTAATAGTTTCTACGTAAATAGGGGCAAGGTTGTTGAGAACTTTCGCGATGGAGATGCTACTTTTGTAAATCAGTCCTTATTTGGGGAATTATAGAAGTGTCATTTTATTCGTTGAAGTTTTGTGTGAACTATATTTATGGAAGATGTTTGTATGTTTTTATTTATGATGCGTAGGAATATGTAACAGAAAAATACAGTAGCTTTGATAATTAAGTATTTTGAATAGGTGTGATCGAATCTGTGAATTATTGTATCTGCAGATCTAAAAGCCTAAAGTTCAGCGATATGGTTTGTAGAAGTTCTATGCAAAATATGTAAATCCCTATTATCTAGGGTTTTTAAAAGCTAATCTTATCAACTCTGCTTGTTATATAAATTTCAACTATATTATCCAAGGCTGTGATTAATAAATACCTTTTCATGAACTGAAAAGCTATGCACAGTTATATCCTTTGTCACAAAGTAATAAAATTATATATGGTTTCTAAATAATATTTCATTTCTGAAGCCATTTTGACGAATTTTAGACTTTTAGTCAAGAATTCAAAGCCTATCACATTATCACAGGAAAAAAAATACCTACCTAATCATTGCTTAAACAACACACTATAGATTATCACTTTGTTTGTTCACTTTAAGTTCAATTTTGAGCCTTATAGAGTTAATTGTATGACATTAATTTATCGACTAATTTAATTATTCCTGCTTCATTCAATTAACTCGATATCTATCGACCATATCATATAAAAGATTAAAATATCAAATATAGACATTCATAATTAGACTAATGAATAAACCGTATCACCCAAAATATCCGTGTGATGCATTTTTCCTTAATAATTTATCGTCTGTCACTTGTACTAATTAATACATACAAAATTACGAACGACTTTTGCTGAGACAATCTTTCCTAACATCACACTTTTAGCAAGAGTAAAATTGGCATAGGTAGGTATCCTACGATTAGGCAGGATACATTAGATACTCTACGTGACGGCATTTTTTATCAAGATGAAAGCAATCCCGACCACAATGCGGTGTTTGCGCTATTAATTACGATGAAAACCCGCGTTTCGAGTCGAGGCCAATTCGAGGCAGCGCTAATTTACCGTTGTATTTGAACGTGCTATTAGAGATGCGCGTGCTGCGTGTAATATCCACGAGCGGATACACGGCTCCGTGGCACGCGTGAAACATTGCTCGGCCACTTGAACTTAGAACTCTAAATCTTGCTGTTGCGTATGTACCCATGCCTCTGAAGAACTGTATACCATCCAGCTTGTGGCTGTAATTTCTTCCAGCGATGACGAGTTTTCCAAGGTGCATTTTATACACTATTTATGTGTGTATTTTGCGATATACAATAGGAAGGAATCTATTTCTGTAGAATATATAGAACCTTTCAGCATCAGTATTTTTGCCTATAAAAGGACTAGGCAAATGGAAATGGATATTGAACTATGCCAAAGCTTGTGTTTAAATTAAGTGGTTCATACTTATTTTATGAGCAGTGAAGACTCATTTAGAAACAATCTCCTAAATGGACACATAGTGCGGTGCATGTCATGTGCATTTGATATTGATGCAAAAAAGAATGGAAATATAATGTCAAAATATGATGTCAGTCACGGAGGGATTAAATATATAGCGCTAGAATAGATTAGTTAATAAAGTATATTAATATTGAAATAAATTAGATAGTTAGTTTTGTATTTTAATGTGAAATTTCATGTAACACAAATTTTTTTCAAGATGCTTCCAATCAGTAATTCATTAATTATAGGAATCTTTTTAGTTTCACAAAATAAGGTTAAAAGGAGCATATTGGCCTCGTAATAATAATAATTTATATCTCCACCTTTTATCTTCAAAGAAGCATACAATAATACAATATCGATAGCAGTACTAATTTATAATATTTCTCATTATTTATGCTTCTCGCATGGATATCTTCCTTCGTGTAAGGTACATGCATACTCTTTATCTGTTATCCTTGGCAAGCAGCTTTCTAATAATTATCATAAGTTATAAATAGTTTATCGCTATTGTAATCGCTGATAATTGAATCAATGTGATATAAGGCTTAAATAGGGATATAGGGATATCGTACATATTGTAAATAAATCTTTAGAAGAGTTAAGCAACATATTCTCTTGTTTTTCGGAATTCAAAGCATTCTAATGATAAACATCAAACTTTAAAATATGGATTTGTCTTTATCACACACGATAATAATAAATACAATTTCAGAATATTTAACTTATTATTTCAACCTCTTTTATTTATCTCGTTTATGTAATATCATACCTATCAATCATCGCCGAGCAACATGTAAACAATAATTTCATCAAATCCATGACATTAATAACGATATGATATCTAATGGCTGACATAGAGGGATCGGGAACATACACTAGGAATTGAACTCAAAAATTAAAACACAAATCTTCAGTTCCTCTAATATTGCAATATTTAGACTTCTGCGCAAACCCTAAATGATCCCTTGGTACGACAAGCATTAAACAAAAGCAATTACCAAACTCTCTACCTCAGCTCGATACGTAAAGAAAAAGTTCCAGGTTCCTCTGAAATGTTACATAAAAGCTACGTATAGGCAGTAAACCTAGGGTCCACAAGACTGGCCTAGAAAGCAGAGAGGACGTTCTGCATCGCGGCGTTCCTGTTACGACGTCAATTCCAGGGAGGCAGAGGAATTCAGGGAAAAATCCTGGCCTCGAAGTGTAATCGATTTCTGATTCAAGGAGGGGAGGAGGAAGGCCGCGTAAGCGGCTGCACGTAATTATACTGTGTGGCGTCCAGTTTCTCGAAAGAGGCCTCTCCGTCTAGGTGGTTCCGTTTCGCGCTTCCGACGAGAGGAAAGGAGTGAAACTCGCGTTGGAACGATGTGTGAGGTCTGCCCCACACCCACGTTCGCCTACCGAAACCGACGCTTTGTTTCGGATTAAAAAACCGCCTAAATCCGTATTGCGTTACGTCGTCGGGGCATGTATAATCACTCTGTAACGTAAAACCAAATTAGCGCGGATCTACTGTCCACTCGCGCTCCCCTGTCGCATGGTAATCGTCGTTGGGTTCGCTTACACTGGATACTTATCGCGGGACCTTTGTCCCCTTCTTTATTATTTCAACATTTCCGTTCATGCGATCGTTGGAAATTAATGAGATAATTGAATTGCTACTTTTAAGAAGAGATTAAGTTCGAACGAAATTATCGTTCGTAAGAACGATAATAGTCGGAAGAAGGGAATATAATAATTATCAATTTTGTTTCGTTTTCCAAAGCGTGGACAATTTTATGTGAAGATGTATGTTTCTTGGAGACTGCTTTTATCATTTTCTTTATCTTTTTGTCACTGCTAAGTTAGGGTAAGGTTTTAATATATTATGAGAAATAGTATCCCGATTTTCGTTTTTCATCTTTATTCTCTTCTTCCAGCTAGCGATACAATTATAGTTTCGGATGTGAGATTGGGTTGATGACACTCAGGCTCTTTTTGTGTAAAATTTGTAAGCACGTAGATTTTTCATTTTCTTCTTAATATGTTCAATGAAGTATGTGAACGTATGTGAAATGGGGATTTTTTATTTTATGGAGAATAACGTAAAGGTCCACTTTATACTCTCTGTTTATGAAGAACACCTTTCTTGTATGTAAAATATTAAAAACAATATTTAAAAAAATACATAAAAGGCACAAGTGATTTTGTAGAAAAACCAATAAAAATAGAAATACACGGGTATATAAAGATCAATTTTCATCAGTACGTATTTGTTAGAAAAATATAATATCAAGTTCTCAAAAACTCTTAATTCAGAGCAATGCATTAAGGCCTGTAAAAGAACCTAGATCATTTTTTAAAATTGTCTAAATTATAGTAAATTATAGTTTAAGTTACCAAATGTAGGGAAAGAGTTACGCAATTATCTATTGGACCCTAATTGTAAGCATCGTTCATGTTACACGTTAAAAACCCCACTTATTTCATTGTTATCAAAATGAAAAAGGGGAATGAAAACCGCAGAGAAGAGAGCAATTCTGAAGATAATAATCGTGGAAAGGAAGAACTACATCCATGCCTAGGTATTAATTCTCGAAATAGTTTGTTACTTTATTTTAAGTTTCCCTACTTTTGCTCTTTCATAACTCTCGCTAAAACCTCTTCCTATTTTCCTAGTTCTACTTATACTTCCACCACCGATCGATACCCCACATTCCCAGATTCTACTATCATTGCGAGTCATTGAATTTTTAAGTTGCCCAAAACATTTTGGGTTATTTCCCTTGTCCTTATTGTATGCGTTTGTTTGCCAGGGAAAGGGTAAGTACCACACTTAATTTAAGTAAAAGTCTTTAGGATATTCAAGATTTTAACCGCTTGAACGAAAAAGAAATATATTAATGTTCTCTGAAAACCTATGAAAACCAAAACTTTATTAGTGATACTTAAATATTGTTTACCAAAGCCTTAAGTTACCATTACATCCTACCCTTTCACGAAACTGAACAAAAGCAGTTCTAATAATTTAAATAATTCAATCACATCACCCATGTCAACAGTAAAAACTGTAAGAAAATACTTGACACATTTCTAGTTCCTTTTCCCGAAATTCTACTTCCCCAGGTTCCCTAGTATCCCATAGTCAGTCGATCACGTGCCAACCAGCCCATGCACGAGTCTCCGGTTCGACGCAATAATTGTAAACGAGAATAATGTTCTTATTAACGGCCCATTTCACGGTTAATTTGTCGTAATTGCCAGGGAAGCGCGTTGCGTTCGTTGCGCGAACAGCGGCCCGATTTGACGGGCCACGATGATTTACGCGCCGGAGATAAAGAGTCCTCGATTAAAGCGCGCCTCTTATACCAAGGGCGTATCGAGGCGTTTATAATGCAATTACATTTCGTTTCTGTCCTGACCTTTCCCCCGCAGCCATCGGTGACCAACATTTCCTGCTACCGTGTCATTCGGAACAGGGAGCTTTATTGCTTCCTCGCGAATCAACGCGAATCGCTGCCTTTTGTTCACCCCCGACTCGCAACTTCGCCGCGGAGGCGATTAATCGAGCCATTGTCTCCTCGACGAGCAGCCAATTGGTTGGATAAATTTTTCTTCGTCGCGGGAGACGACTTGAGGGAGTTCGGTCGAAGGGTCAGGTGGAGATTTTGATTTTGTGCGGTGGGATGTTGAGAGGATGAAAATGGTGAAGAAACTGAAAGAAGTACTTACTTCGTCACAGGCTTTTATGTAGTATTGATTTGTGGGCTAGTCATTTACAGTATTTAGACATTAGCTCTTATATGGTACGATGAGGTCATAGTATTTATACTGATTTAACCCTTTATGGTTGCTTTGAGTACTATTTATACATATGTAACTTATAGAAATTGACAGGTTGAATTCTTGAATTGTAATTCTTTTGTTGCAGCCAATTTAAAACGAGAAGATGAATGAAAGAGTAGTAGAAATTCTATATTTTCGATGTTTTGAGTTTCTGAAGAACTGATGAAGTTAGGAGACATGGCAAAGCTTGTAGCTTCTGAAGTTATTAATTATATTGTTACATATTTACGTTATTGTGTTATGAGAACGAGGTTTAATATATTGTATGATTGATAATCTGGTTTCTCTGTATAGTAATTATGCAAAATTATATAATACATTTAAATTTGCTATATGTATTTTTGATACACACCAGACATTATGCTTTATGTTCAGTATTTTAAATGTTTCATTATTTCATATGGTTTTCACAGTAATTTGAATTAAATGAACAAATACATTAATATTAAGTAAAAAGTAATTTGAAAGTTTATAAATAATAAAGTACGTTAAAAACGCTTAAAAATAATACGATACACTTAATTGTAAAAAATAATATAAAGAAGTATGTTTTTATTAAAATCATATTTTGACAGATTTTCGATACTTTATTCCTTTTTTTTCTAAACTAACTTCTGCAAGAAGTTCAATTATAGACATTATCATTTCATGTTAGAACAGAAAAGTATTTTATCTATTGTCGATAGAGTCATTATCTTCCAAGGTAAAAAGAAAACTGTATTGCTAGCAGCTGGTCATATAAGTAATCTACAATAACGACGAAGAGTAAAATAGTTTTCAAATTATATTTTGAAAATATAAAATATGTTTTTGTGACACACATTCGGTGGTAAGTAAGGGAGGAGAATAAACCTAACTATTGTCTAGGGACATAAATTATCCACTGATGTTACCAGCGTCAGATACAAACACAATGTGTTTCTTACATCCACCGCTCGGAAAACGCAGAGGGTGCTCGAAAACTAGTGATTTTTTAAGAAGTTGGTATCTCACTCAGACATAGGGCACGAAATTTCATAAGCTGTCCATTTTATCTTGTATACTCATCCATCTGTGGTCCAGTCCATCCTATATAGTCTGTGTAACGATGAAATATCTCGTCGCTGGTCATTGTTATTAGAGATCTCTATATTAACAACAATACACTAAGTTGTAAACTGCTAGACCATCTGATGGCAAGATGTATGAATAAAAATATACAGAAATCGAAAAATTATCAGTTTATTCACAATTTGATGCAGACTGATAGTAGAAACGCAATAAACATAATGTTTGTTTATTATTTATTATTTAGTACTCGTTTTTCTTCACATGATTCTAAACTGAGGAGTTAGTTCATTAATCTTGCCGCTTGGTGGTTATACTGTTTTACAATCCATGTTTTGACCAAATTGTTTAAATGCTTTTTATATAATAAATAAACAATTTATATTGTTTCATGGCATTACATAATTATGTCTCCAGTGTCTAAAACAATTCTGAAAATATGAAAAGATTCTATATTATTAATTAAAAAATAGTATTTTGCAACAGATTACGATTGTTTACGTTCATGTCTTTTAAAGATGTCATTATTTGATAATATATAATTGTCTTTAGAGGAAAAAAAGTGTTTTTGCCAGGTGTGGGGTTCGAACCCACGCTCCCAATTGGGAACCAGAACTTAAGTCTGGCGCCTTAGACCGCTCGGCCAACCTGGCTTCTTGTTTACAACTCATTTCTATAATTACATATACTGAATTTCAAGTACTTGTTACATTGATTACATAATTGTGTGATTTCCTGCAATTCGTACGTAAAACTAATGTACTTAACATAGTTTATGTATAATATTAAGAAATTATCAAAATTATAAAAATGAAACTACTTCTCTATTATAAATAATATTTTGGGCATACCTATTATGTCTATATTTATTTAAAAACACAGTAAATTATAATTATAAAATGTTTTTTATTTTTAATAGTTCTTTCTCTTGTTACATAGTATTTTTATTTATCTATTGTATGAAAATTTCTGGTATGTATGCAACTGCCGTACGTGTTAAATGTAATTCAGCCATCAAAGATATAAATCTTTATTACGTATCTCTATATCATTAGATTTAATAGTTAAACATAATAATACTGAATTAAGAATACATATACAAATTAAAAGAAAAAAGCCTAAGTGAATATTAAATAAAAGACAAGCAACAAGAATTTTCAAAAATTACGTTTAAGATGATTTCTGTTTTTGTTTGTCAGCAACACACATAAGTACATATTCTGTTTTATTTATGCTTCTTTCACACTTAAAAATATTATTCATTATTATTTCGTTTTAAAATTAAAAGCCGTGATATGTAAAATATAACTAGATTTAATTAGTGTTAAGTAATTTTTTGAGTACACCTAAACAAAGGTTTGAGGCACTCTATAGTAATTGATACAACATCTTAACAATAATTATTTTAATAAATGTTCTATTGCAGTTCACATAACAATGAACAACAGGTACAGTTCCTGCTCCTAAAATTTGCTCTATTTCTATAATTACACTTACCTATCCTTAAAACTTTTTTTGGCCATTACCATAAACTCAAAGAATATTTTTAACATTAAAGTATTTAAACTGTGCAATAAAATACTTCAAAAGGACACACTTACTTTTCGGCGAGCAAAATATGTTTGTTGATCAGATAGCGTATTTGGCGTCGTAGGTGTTACACGATGAAGGAAACTCAATACGGTTGAACGTGGATTACCGTTAATCAGCAGATGGTAATATTCTTTTACATCGATAGAAGCACAATGCCTTCGAAGGGTGGTGTGGCTCGGCTGCTCACAAACAGAATTCAAATGGAGCCGACTCGTCGAAAGAGCAGATCTTATCGCGGTGAACTGTCAAGGGTGCATCACCGGATTGCTCCTATCCCTGCTGACCCCCGTTGGTTCATCCCCTTTGACGCCCGACTCAAATTCTACCCTGATATCGCACTGATGCAAAGAGCATACACAGTGTCGCGTCAATATACTTTCGTAGCGCAAGTAATTTCTGGTAATGGTGAAAACAAAATAAAATGCAAGTAGTTTTGAAGGGTTTTCGAGATTTTCAAGGAAAAATTTATGCATTTGTAGCTAGCTTTGACATGACAGCTGCGTTTTCTTTCGAGTAGTAGATAATTTTTTGGTAGAATATATAGAATCTTAGTTTCGTTTGAATTATTATAATTTCTCTTTTAATGTAGTTTTACTAGCTTAGAAAAATTTATTAAATTTCTTTAATTAAAGCAGTTAAAAGAAAAAAGTATTTGAGGAAGGAAAACAATGATTCAATTTTAGTTAATATTTTTGGAATAAATGGATCGTTATGATTGCATTGAATGTTATGAATTATAGGAGGTTGAACTCTGTAAATAAGTTATGGAGTTGATAAGGTAATCTGACGACCAAGACAGTGATACAGAAATTGTTACTTTCACAGTTTATGTAATTACATTAAAAACAATTATTCTCATGATTTAATGTTGAGACTCAACCTATTTTCTAACTTACATAATTTTAAGAATTATTTGATTATTTAATAGATCTTACAAGACTGAACAATTTTTACGTTTAAAATTTTATCTCATGTTATTACGAAATTAAATCAAATGTAGAATTATAGAGAATACCCTATATTCACATAAGTTTTTATTAAAATAAAAAATGCTACACATTGTCTTTCAGCTTAGGAATTCATAAGAAAATAAAATGAAAGATTCCAATAAAAAACTGTTACAAAAATCACCTGCATTTGTGAGCAGCATACGTAAAACTCTGCGTTTTGGCTTGTTTTACAGATTCCAATTAGATTGAGGGTGGCACGCTTCGCGCAGAGTTTTATAGGGTCGCACGTGCCAAAAAACTAAGCTGTCGGCTCGCGGTGGATTGGAGGCCAGTGGGAATCGCATTGTTTGTACCATGGGGGTTGAAACAACTGATCGAAAAAGCCTATTAGTGTACCGAACTACGAAATGCACAACGCATAGTGATCCACCAACATTTGAATATTTGAAAAAAAGAATAAAAGAAATAAAGTATGTGGGCAACATATCTGAATCCAACAAAATGTTAACGTATAAGAACATACAGAGAACTAAATGTACTATTAAAGTAAGAATTGTGCAAACATTAATTTGTAAATACCTCTATCCACTATATGTACATATATTAATATTACAAATTATTATAGTTTATTACTATTGTATACAGTTTTTTTTCATTTATTCATTTGTAATCTTCAAAAAATGATTTGGGGTTGATATTTGGAAAGTCTACATTTGAAATAATTTAATCTGAAATAATTCTTTCCAGAATATCATTTAGGAGCTGTAAAACTTTTTGTTGGACCTTACCTGTTATACTACTATTAAGTTGAATTTAATATCTAACATACGTAAGTATAAAATATTACAAAAGAGAAAGATATATTAAAATTTGTTCTTGTGTAGTATGTAAGAAAAGATTCAGCAAAGAACCTTATGAAAATATATCTCGAAAAAATTTTCTTAAATGAAATCCTATAAAATTGTATAAATACCATTGAAAATTTTCGACATCCCTTCTAACAATAAATATGTTACTAAAAATGGAACCACTTGCTAATTCCCACTAAAATTATATCATATAACAAAGCAATTTTTACTTTTAGTTAAAGTTGATGCTTTCAACAATTATTGTAATATTCATATTGCAGAGTAATATAACAAAGCTAATACAACTATTTACTGCTACTTGAATTAGTATATATTATTTACATCCTTTAACAGTTTTAATGAAGCCTAGTCAAACGTTTACATGAATAGCTCTGTTATATCGTACAATTCGCATAAGCCAGAAATTCAAGTCGATCGAGTTTGGTCGCAGCGAGCACCTTCTGTTCGAGTGCTCTCTCCCAGGAGGAACCACGTCAGGATCAACAAATAGCGAAACAGGATCTCGAGGACCACTTCGTAGCGATTAGTTCACATGGTGTCCTATTACCTCTAGCCACCAAACGGTGGTGCGCACGATGCACGTTATTGTAAGGCTGTTTGCGTTATTAGATTTAGATTGGCCGGCACGTGGCGCGCACGGACTGCCAGCCACGTGTCCTGTTGCAAACGTTACAACGCGGGCACAATACGAAATCGTTTTCTTTGCGATAGATTGATTCCCGTGGCTGTTCCAGCGAAAACAGGCTCTTTCATCGATGATTTGTCATTTCGCTGTTATTATACAATGTATCAGCCCACATGGCGACTAATTATTAATGCGATCGTGGATCGTGCCTTTCGAACCATACGCACAGTGTTTTGTTCATTCCCTGTGTAATTAGTGACTATTGTTGTGAAACTGTTTATCGAAGCTGGGTTTCTTATTGTTTGAGTAATTGCAATGTGGGGGATAGTGGAGAAGTAAATGTAGATTTTAAAAAATGATTTTAAAGATTGATTAATTTATACGAATGATGTGAAGGAAATAGAAGCATTTAGATATAATTTTGGAAGCAAGATAAAATATAGTTTCTTAAGAAATATTGTATTGGAATATTCAGCATTTTAAATGAGAGTATGTGTATAACTTATTTAGGACATATTCTACTGACGATATGCACTGGCCAGATCAGACACAGCGAAGTCAGTGGAATAAGTCCCAAGTTAGACAAATTTTATGCGAACTTTAGACGTTCCTTCAGCAACTAATAACTCTCAAATGAAGTCTTAAACGTAATTTTAACATTCTTCATTCTCGTTCTATTTCAATGTATATAGAATCATCCTTTTAAATTTTTTACATCTGTTATCGAATACTTTGTATAAACTAGGTAATAAATTTTACCTTCTGTTACCAATTTAAAATTATTTAAATCTGTGTAGAATTCGATATAGAGCACTTGTTACCTTAAATGAATTTTAATACTTCATACTCACCAGTTTCAGAATACCAAAGTTTTCCTTCAGAGCAGAAAGCGAGCTAAATCGTGAAGATAGGAACCAAGAAAGGAACGACGAACGATCATTTTATAATTCTCAAAAATGTAAGTTTAATTTATTTAAATATACACCGACGAGTGTTCGTACGCGCGTGTATGCGTGGCTCACGCATGTGTAGCACGCGTACAAGAACGACGCGTCATGTAAAAGATGACGTCGCGTGATCGAACGAAAATGATAAATCGGTATTACAATCAAGATCACAAGATCGCCAAGGCCGTTTCGCGGCCCTGGGACGAAGGGTGCACTTTCCATCGCGAAAGAATGCTCACCGAGTCGATATGCAAAAAAGGAACTCTTTACAATAATAACATTTTTAACGACACTCGTTCCGACAAACGATACGATCTACGCTCGTAAACTGCTGCAAAATCTGGACTAATTGGAGATTTCAATTCTGCTACATGCCTCGTATACTTTCGTGAGATTCGTTTGTTGGGAGATTTCGTTTTGGGCCGGCTTATCGAACGATTCAAATCAACTATACGTTTTATACAGGTTCTGGGGACGGTCCAACTTTTAACGTGCCCTTCTGGTTTGTAACATTACACGTAATCTTCTCTTCAGATACCCTTGCTGCCACTTCTTAACCGTGATACTTCAATCACAATACAAGTGTAATAGAAGAAAGTCCTGGTTGTGAAAAATAGGCATAGAAACATACAATATTTTTATAAAGATTCATAATAATTCCTGCCATTTTCTTAATTTCTATCGATTATTTCCTTGTTTTCTATTATTTTTACCTTCATAAGACAGAAATGAATTATTTATGTATGAATTAATTTTAGAAGGATACCTATATATTGAATATTGAATATTGAGGGAATAGCAGTATAAGTTAATGAAAAATAATTATAAAAATTTTAATTTAGGTATTTAACACAGTATTGCTATTTTAGAAGAAATGTTAATAACACGTTCACTGAGTATTCGAAACGTGGTGCTTCGTCTTAATATATTCGTCACGTTGTATACACTTTGGTTTGTCCAATATAACACAGCGCGCAGTAAACGTGTTACAGAATGAAAGAAAAGGTATCGTTGTCTAAATACTTATTTCTTTCTCAATATTGTTCAATTTCCATTTTCCTTATACTTTTCTTATCGTCCACAAGCACACGCGCAAATGTTCGCACGTTAAAAGATTGGATCACCGCCGTACGATCGTACAATCATATGAATTAAGCTACAGGCGCTCTACAGTTATTTACACCTATGTATAATAATTTTCGTCGCCTTACGATCACGTGAATACCGTTCCATTAGATTCCTAGAAATAGTTCTGTCATTTTGTACATCGCAACGATATTTACAAGAAAATTTACAAATTACAAGTTAGACGTTACACTATCTAGCTGATATTGGTTAGTCTCTTACAACATACGGGGGGGTAAGAAGTTAAAATTTCAAAGTCGAAAATGCTCTCTAAAACTATCGTGTCTGTTACTCACTGATAAGCGATATGTCTGTCTAGTGGTGTCTTTCTTTTCCCTCGACCCTCGTCACTTCTCCGCTCGATTCTGATATAAAATTGCTCGACACCCTGTGAACGTCCAACCCTCTCGTATACTGTCACTCCCGACGCTCAAATGAACTAGGCGAATCTTCCGAGCGTCTCGACAAATCGAAGGAAAACGCTTGGAAAATATTTGACCGTGAGCCTCGCGATCGAACTCGACGGTTCCACGTTCGAGAGGAGACGCAGGGGCAAATGAGGTACTCAAAACCATCGATAAAACTGATGTCGACTCGTGTTCGAACAGCTACGTTAAAAATAGCGACGTCAGTGACACGAAGGGATCATAGTCGTTCGAGTGCTCTCTAGCGACATCAATGACTCGTTAGTTTGTACAGGGAGACGTTATTGCCAGTATTCCATCATTCGCAATTCCAACGACCTTCACGCAGGCGGTTCATCGTCGATGAACGCTCTGCGCTGACTTTCCTACCCGAGCATCGAAATCTCTTAAATTTCTTTGCCAACGAATCAACGTTGAACACTCTATGTAATATACAACCGATCTCTTTAGAAAAATGTATACTTCCATGTGAATAACAATCATTCATTGTGCACCAACCGAACGACTATGTCAGTAGACGCAGAGAACACCGTGTTCCTCGATATGTATCATTCCTTAACTTATTCGATCGTTAATCGTAAAACGTTACCTAGCTTTTGCACTAGTTTCGATATACTCCCGAGCCTGACTCGTTTTTCAGCTCCGATGAAAATGGCGCGTGGATCCTTCTCCCGTTTCCGTTTCCGTTCCACGGCGAAGGGGGAGGAAAGGGAAAGGTGGATCGAGAGGACCGATCTTGATTCAGGGGAACGATTGTCGGCTACAAACGCGACGATTGAGACGACGTTATGATCCTCTGAGACGTCTGAAGAACAATGCTTCCTTGAAGACACGGACCCTCGATATTTTCCTCGGAGCTTACATCTCGTAACACTATTTGCTGTTCGACGAGAGCAGCGGGCTGGCGGCGTTTGAATACCCTTGGCTGCAGGTGGGCAACATAAATGGATTCATGTTGAACGGTGAACCGACAACCTCTCCTAGTCCTGTAACATACCCACTGTCGGTTATACGTTAGTGTAATTCGCTGTGATTTAGTTGTTGGGGAGTAGTTAATCTTTTGCACTCGACAATATTTGAGAAGAATCATATTTACGCAGGTTTGGTTGTGTTTGTGATTGTGGCAGGAGGTTTGATAGTAGTTGGTGGATTTGGAAATAGAGTGGTAACTTGTAAGTGATAGTGCGTTAATTATGTGATGGAAGCAGCGTACAAAATTGAATGCATAGAATAGAAACTATGCAATTTGTTTATCAATTTTAGTAAACTATTTTTCGTTTTACTATTATTTTATATTTTATATAATACAGTCTGAGCGAGAATTTGGTGACATTGAAAAAGGGGTGAACATTTGCAGAACTCTAACAATTATTAACAGTTTTTTAAAGGGAATAAGTAGTAGGTGTACTTTTTTCAAACTGTTTTTACATTTTGATAATTAATCTTTACTTGTTTAATGATTTATAAAATTAAAGACAGGAGCATTTTATATAGTACTTGGACTTGTTTCTCAAGCATTGTACTATATAAGTTTGTTTTAACGTCTGAAATATGTCGAGTACAAAAATTTGAATTAATGACTCCCCAATGGTAAAAGTTTATTAATAATAGCCATGCAGGTTTGCAATGATATATCTTCAAACCTATTCTTTTTTACGTTTTTAAAAACCTGTGATATTTTCTGCGCATACCCAAAACTGTTTTAAAATACATATTAGCAAATATATTAATTCTTGAAATATTTCTTTCTCAAATCCATAGAAACATAATGAAAATTAACATTTAAAACAATGCTTAGATACTCCATTATTTTTACTTTTCCTCTTGTAAATTTCTAACAATAACCATTAATTTAAATATTTATGTATTTTTATCAAGTGTATTAAATATAGTGTGTTGACAGCGAATATTTGAAAAAATAACTAGCTTTGACACATTTTCTAGACATAAAAATGCAAGACTACTGTATTATACGAGTTTGACTCATCACAAAAAATTACGTCGTAAGTAACCTTATAATAAATGGGTTAAGTATCTTATATTTTATGACACCATGTATATACTGTGGAGATTTCAACGAACAGCGCGCAGTTTCCGATCGAAGGCTGGTGCACATTACAAGATGAGGAACGAGCTGCAGTCGAGACGTCGTTCAGACACGTGCCAACAAAACAGCCACTCTAACGACACTAACGATCTTGTCGGCCAAGTGGCACTCTTTAATACTCGGTGGCAATAAACGATACTGCGACGTTCGTTTCATAAAAGGGCACTTTCGTATCGCGATAATAATAAAGTTACGCGATGGTTTGTTGCTGTTACAGTAAATGCGTCCATTCTACGATGTAATTGTATTTTAACGATATCTCTATTAATCTGATTATTTTTAATTCAATGACTGCTATATGTTATAGGTGCTTAATTTAATGTCGTAAAAGATAATAAAAATATTGTAAAGTGTAAGTATTATTTGAATTCTATTTTTATATAAAATTTTTCTTATTTCTCGCTTGAAGTAAGTACTATTAATATGTGGTATTGTAGTAGTAGTGGTTTGATTTTAATTTAAATACAATTAATTGTGGAACATAAGATGAATAAATCGGTTTTAGATCGTAAAAAAAGACATTGCATCGCAAATAAAATTTTGTAAGCAAGGTAAGTTGAATAAAAATTTAATAGCTTCATAAAATAATTCAATCAAGCTAAATTAGATAGCTATTCTAATATTTTATATTCAATTTTTCAATACCAGTGAAATTATATCGATAAGAAAGAATTACCACAGTATTAAAGCTGTAAAGAACATACAGGATTCAAAGATAAAAAGCGCAGCTTAAGGAGTATGGTATTTTATATAAAAATGATAAATTAATTCATTGGCTGACAATGATACTCTATTGACGTATATTTTTCACGATATCGTTTTTTATTTAAAATTTGCAATAGTTATAGAAAAGATCGACAAAGCATTAAAACCTTCCGGTGTGTAGTGACTAAAAGTGTGGAAAGTGGAATTTGAATTAAATTAACCATGTGTAAAGGAGGCTCTAAAGTATTATTGTAAATTAGCAATAATTTACTAAAAATGAAATGATCAAAAACAAGATCACAATGATCATTGAAATACTGACAACAATGTATATGATATTATATGCATTGATTACTGTGTAAGGAGTTCATCTCAACGCTTTCGTATCCATAAGTAGAATAACTCCAGACAGACTCCGCCAAAGTAGAAACAGCATTTCACTATCAGCCAAATAATTAAGGGGGTACTCTACTCTCAACAGAAAAAATAAAGAAGTTTCTTCCTTTAGCGCTTCTTTAAATTTTATGACTTTGAAAACATTTCAATACAAGTCCACACTGAAATTAGAATATTTTCTAATTCTCACAGTGGATAAATATTACTGCAAAAATTAAAAAGAAATTCGTTCAATAATCTTCTCATTCCAAATTTAAAAAAATTCCTTTTAACCGTCTAAGTAAAATACCCCCTTGAAACAATCGAAGCGATAATGGAAAACAATCAAGGTGGGGAGGAAGGTTTTATCAACGATTTGGTAAATGAATGTGTGTACATACATTCTCGAATCTGGTCACTCGTGCATGTTTCTCATAATTCTTTAATCGCAGTGCATAGGGTGGTTGTGGTGGTGATGATGGTGGTTGTGATGGTGGACGGTTAGCGGTTACTGGGCGGCTGTGGCGAGGTGGTGCTGTGTGGACCAATGCGGTGGGACTGAGGTGGTCGGTGGTCGTACTACGGGAGCGAATGCACTCCCGTCCCCGGACGTATAGAAAATGCCATACTGTTCGTGCGCTAAAACGAAAATTTCACATAAGGGAAAATCATAAAGTGCGTGCACCTCGAGCGAATATAATGGACATAAAAAGCGCGTGCATGATACGATTTCGTGTACACGGACGCACATTCACACATGCATTCGCAACGATATTGGGGCTGTTGAAAGGGAATGTGGGATATCTTGTTTCAGATTGGTTCGATCCTGAAGAGTTCATCCAGATAATGGAAAAAAGTTTGTTATAATTGGTACCACATAAATAACATAAATCTGACAAATGGTAAATTTACTGGTATACGTATCTATTCCATCAAGTATGCATATATTATCGATAAGGGTTGAATTTAAATTGAAAATAATTTTGTAGAGCCGTAAATGTTTACAAGATCATAACTGTTTGCACCTTTCGACCTGTAGGGCTTAAAATTTTAAGTAATTGAAATTGGATTTTTTGAATTTTTAATACTGTCAGAGTGTTGTTAATTGTGAATACATTGTATAACATGTCTTCAACATGTTTAATATGAATTGAGTGCTTTGCCTAAATGTTTGGATGAATACAAAAATTAGTAAATAATTAAAAAATGAAATGTGGAACTTGTGTATACGAATTTAAACATTGTTCTAATAGAACTTTATCTTTAAAAGATATCCCATATTCTTTTAACAATTGGTATATGCAAACGAAGTGTATCGAGAAGAAAGGTTTTTTTAAATAGACATTTTCTAGTTTTTTTAGACTTATAATATTGTTATAAATTTATATTATAATATATATTTTACTTTTTTGTAGCAATTTTAAAAAAATAATATAATTCTAGTAAGTATATTGATGCAAAATATGATAAGGAAATGTAAATTAATTTGTTCTTCTATTTCGAAAAATTTCTAATAACTTTTTAGAGATCTATTATTATATCCAGTATCTGACACCTATATTTATAATTCCTATTAATAAGAAAATTTTTATCAAGACAAGCAATTATAAACAATAATAATTTGTGTACTATTACTTGTAAAGTTTTATTGCCGACACATTTCGAATTGATAAAAAAATGTTAAAGAGTTACATAGAACTAGGTGTACGGAATTTTTTCTAAATAAAAATGTAGTGTTTAGTTAATGTTTTAAAATATTAATTATATAGACAAATAGTTGTACAGCGAAATTTAGGTACTGTAAAAAATTCCAAATTTATTTTGAAATTTTTCAGAGATTTCAATTTATTTCGAATTCACTATCCCTTTTTTCAGGTCAAAAGTGTCTGCATTACATAGGTATAAGCATACATTACAGGTTCGATCAAAATTCAATAAAAAGAAAGGCCACCAAACTTAAGACAAAAATGAATTATTAATCAAAGAAAAAATACCTTTATTCTAGTATCACCTTTAAAATATATGTAACCCCTCAAAACGACTGTTATTAACCCTCGAACGGCCGACTTTGACTTTATCTGTATTTTGCATTCGTATTATTGTCTAACCATCCCTTAGATTATAACATATAATTTTAGCAAAGGAACTATTTTTTAAATAGGTATACAGGGTGATCGGTTTAACTGGAAACTCTCTAATATAGCGCTGTCCAGCGTAGGTGCCCCTCATTCGCCTGCTTCCCCTTCCTATCATTCTGTTGCTCACATACGTCGCTCATAGTGTCCGAGCTTTCTCATAAAAAGGAACACTAACATATCATATCAGCCCTCATAACGTCGCAAGGTATCCTTGACAACGAAAGCGAGAATGGGAGATCCCACAGTGCTCGCGAGCCTTAGACAACACTACTCTAATAGGTATCAGCAGCACTGACAATGCTACTTAGAATAAATGCTGCCAACACTCGAAGGGTTTCCAGACAAACTGATCACCCTGTATATTAATACCGATCCAAAAAGACCTAGTGTCTTCTCTACATCGTTGCCAAAACTCGGTCATCCGAGGATTAAATTAAAAAACGAGTGTGAATGTTAATCAGATAAAATGTAACATGGACTTACGCGACGTGTAAAGAGTTGGACTGCCGGTGTACGGGTTGGCGACCGAGTAACTTCCATTGGTGCTGTGACTGTGTGGTGTGCTGGCCGAACTTCCGCAATAACCACCGCCAGTTACAACCCCACGTGGGCTCGCGCTGCTGCTTTGCCTATAGGCGTCCACGTTACCGCCGACGCTGCCACCGACGCTGCCGCCGCCGCCGGCTCCGCCTCCAGCACCGGCTCCTGTCGTCACGGAACTACCGTCTAGAAATAGAAACCTGCCCGTCAGACGAAATCGTCAGTATTTCATCATTCTGTTCGTAGCGTGTTGCCTAGCGCGCCGGGACGGTTGGCCGATTTGGAAGCATGGGTAACTGTGTTTCGCGCGTTTACACGTGACTCGCATTTCGTTACTTTGAAAGAGATACGAGGCGGCGAGCGACGTTCGAATACCTTGCGCTGAAATAGGGGACGCGATTCGAGGAATCTTGGAGAGCTTGGAAAATGTTCCTATATTGTGATGGTAAATTATTTATCTGACTTCGGAGGAAAGTATTTCTTGGAATGTCTTTTTCTTTTATTATAATAGTCTGACGATGAGTTTCATGCTTTGACTGTCATTCATTTATGTGGTACCTGTTTGTTAAAGGTTTGGAATTATTCTATAAAATTGGGGAATTGAACATCCTTTTGTGAAAGCAATGAATTCATGTAGCTGCAAATAATTGCTATTAACAGTTATAATAACAGCTACACAAATTGAAGTAGGTAAAGAACATTGTAGTCTGAACCTTGAAGTAAGAACAATTTTGTTTTATGGATTGTACGATTTTAATGACATAACAAATAATTTCAAATATTGGTTAATAGCGTATATGTAGTGTGAATGCATTATTTCTATTATTAAGGCAACTTCCAGATGGACGTTACTTGAATGTAGAAATTAATGAAATATATTTTAATTCAAACTTAGGAACACTCAGCTAGACAATATAGTCTGACAGTCAAAGTGTTCTGTGTGAATATAAAGGCATAGCAAATAACTATTCCCAGTACCAAGTTTATCTAAAAATTGAAGACTCATATTCGACCTATTTCCCTAACAAGTATACATTTCAAAATAAATTAAACATTTCAAGATAAATCACAACCTAAAAGAATCACCTGACAATTCATCTAACCAAATTATTTGTTTAAAAATCTGTATGTTCCAGAGACTACTGTAGTTACACTGACTATAAGAGATATCGATCGTCCTCATATAGTGAGCTTGCAATTTGCGTGACTGGACGTGCCCATTACGTTAGTCTCGATTCTCTAATTGATTACGTAAGACGGTAATGATCGCAGTAGCGTGTGGATTAGAGAATAAGTTTGAATATTTACCGTCCGTCCATTTCGCGGCACTACCGTTTTCCTGTACTGACACCGCTAGCTGTCCTGTGTACGAGTTGAACGCTGTCGCGGAACTGGAGGTAGGAGGCGCAGGTGGGTGTCCTGACCCAGGACTTCTTGGTGCACCAGTGATTCCCGCGTTTCCGCTTCTGGGCATACTGTATAACGCTTCCGCTAGATCTGCCGCCCTTTTCAGTATAATTTCCTTTGGCAATTTTTCGGGGTCGCCAGGATGTCGCGGTATAAGTTTCTGTAACCTTTGGAAGCCGTAGTCGATCGTGGGTTCATTTAACGCTGAAAAATTTGTAAGAAAGGTGCTGGTTTAGTTATAATGTATGGAACGTGTAGATAAAGAGATTTTTTAAATAATTTATAGGGGATGCTATGAATTCTATGCTATACGTACTAACTAACTTAAATACTATATTAACTCATTTGTTCATTCTAATATTTGCTGGATAGTATGTTCTATAGGAGTGGTCAATAATATTTTAAAATTAGAATTTCTGTGATTGCGAGCGATGGTAGCAGATAATTTATGCAAATAAGATAGATAGTAAATTATATTACTACAACTTTTGAGCCTTTTCCTTGTGTTATTTGTTATGCAGTAATTTTTCAGAATGTCTGTAGAAAGCTTAATAAAATTCTACTGAAACCAAGTTTCAATAAATATCTGATATAATAATAAATGAAGCTTAAATTTGCAGTATTAATAAGTATAATAATGTTCTGGTACTGATTAAGACAGCGTTCTAGAATTATTATTTTGATATTCTAACACGTTTAAAAATGTATACTAATCCCAGAATATTTTTTCAAATAACATTAATTAACGAGTTTACGTAGTACTGTAATTATGTAGTACAAAATAAATGATTAAAATTGTACTTACAAACATAAACAAATCTGCCAGGCGCCCCCTTGCAGAACTGTTTAGTCTTATAGGATAGCGTGACTTCTACAACACCGGGTATTTGTCTTGGTGGAGTTTGCACTCTAATTGCGTTTGGTGTGATTAACTGAGAACAAACAGATTGAAAAACCTTGTAAAGACTCGACTTTCTTATCAACAAATTTTCTCACTAGAAGAACAAATTTCTTTTTTAATTTTGATGAATTCTTTTATAAGAATTATTATATACCTCGCTCCAAACCAACATAGATCCGAACACTACTTGAAGTCCATCGAAGAAGTTTTCACCGATGATTATCACTGTTGATCCACCGGACGTCCATCCTTCATTTGGCGATATCGCTTTTATGCATGGTGTTTGAAGAGGTACAGGTGTATACAGACCTAATTTTGCAAGCATATTACGTTAGCAGATATTCAATAAATTCTGGAATTATTAATCCAATTTACGCTTAGTTTAATTTCCAAGAGAAAATGTTATGATAGTACTATAGATGCATAGGACCATCACATATACTGGACTACAAAAGTGAAATATCATTTTAAATTCTGCTTTTCCGCTACATTAATTAATATTGCATTTCAACGTTATACGTTATCAGCAACTTGCCAAAATATTCTAAATTAAATACCAGATTATTCTAATTAAATACATCCTACCTATTCATGCCTTAATTTACTTTAAAATAAACTTCGTGAAGTATGCACGTGCTTTGTCTTCCTATATTTCTGTATGTATATTCCATAAATGCAGCTTTGTTACCAAAGCCACTTATCTATTATCATTCATAAACGATTTCGTAATGCTTCGAATTAATATTCTTTTTTTATACAATCCATGAAACATAATCCCTGATAATCTCTGATTCTCACTCAAAGTCAACTTCACTAATCTACAGTAAATTAAGTCTTAGATACATCCAAATCATTAAGTCCTCCTCTACAAAGTGTAATAAACTCTGCCCCCAGTAATCCCTCTTCAACAAAAGATTCACGTCCATCCTCAAGCACCCAAATCGGAAAGGCAACAGCAAACCCTCTATACAAGAGTAAAATCCTGTAAAAGAGCGAATCGAGGAATAACATGAAATTCGCTCGATCGTGTGAGGTGAGCTGAGACAGTTAGTTAGGAGGTGGTACACGGAAAATTATCTGAATATTCTGTTTATTCGGTCGAGGCCAAGTGGTAGATATATTTCCCGTGGCGAGCGAACCAGGTGAAGGCAAGAGAGAAAGAGAGGTAGAACGACGGAGAATTTATGAAGGAGAACGACAGCATCGCGTGGAAAGAGATAGAGAAAGAGGGCGAGAGGAAGAGGTCGAGGGGTTGGAGTGGCCGGAGAAGAGTTGTAACAAGAAGGAAGGGGGGCGATCGGGCCGGCGGTGTCTCTGCTTGGAATTTATAACCCAATGATATCATTTTGTACCCCGGCGAAGCCAAGCCACCCCCGGTTCCGACCCTGCCAGAGCGGAGCCACGGCAGAGTGGCTGACATCATGGTATATTGCTCCCAGTGATACTCAAACAGTTTCCGCCTTGGGTGCTTACGTGTGATTCCGCTATTAAATCTCCGGAGGC
Organism: Calliopsis andreniformis; assembly: GCF_051401765.1. Classification (NCBI taxonomy): domain Eukaryota; kingdom Metazoa; phylum Arthropoda; class Insecta; order Hymenoptera; family Andrenidae; genus Calliopsis; species Calliopsis andreniformis. Next base: position 7,359,881 of record NC_135073.1, on the reverse strand, counting down.
TTAAGAGATCTCGACTGTGGACGCTGTATTCGAAGCAACCGGTGCAAAGTGTTTTTTTCTGAACCTGGACAGCGAGAATGCAACGCTGACACTTGGATATTATCCTCGTTCAAAAGGGACAACAGCAAATAACCCTAACAGCATTGAAATCGCTGTCCCCATTGAAGAATTCAAACCTTTTATATCTTAACGCGACTGAATAAGGATATATTTGTAGCTATGCAAATAAAGATATCGATCTACATTTCAGTATTGCTACATTTTCCACTCTCCTCTATTGTACAAAGTAAGTAGGGATTTAAATCGGGAGGCAGAGCGTTAAAGAGTCGCAGTTCCAGCGTAAATGGAGATTCTTGAATGGGACACAGGTATTTATTGCGTTCAATGTACAAGAAAGTCGCTAAACAGAGTCGGCCACGTTGGCAACCACTCTGGTAGAGAATTGTCGGGCGAGATGGTGTGGGGCAGAAAAGTAGGAAGAGGTGGAGCGGTAGGGGGTGGGGAACGGAAAGGGGGAGGAGGGTTGAAAAGAGGGATTCAGTGGAGGAGGCCGGAACAAGCGTACCAACCCGGAATAAATAAAATCCCCCGTGCCATTACCGAGTGGTAAGGGGTACTACTCTCTACCCCCGAGCTTCTCTTTTACCACCAAACCGTCGTCGAAGTCGAGAAGCCGTTGTACTCGAACATGTTCGGTCCGATTCTCTCTGATCACTGTGAGACTGCGAGATCGCGTGATAACTTCGTTCACCCCGGTAAATACTCGGGAAAGAAGTTCCTCGGGAAGGAGGAGAAAAAAGGATGCTTTCACTTTCACTGCGAAGAGTATCGTTAAGCTGATGCTTTATGACCGCGTTGCTTTTTATCTACTTGGATATTCTCAATCTGCTATATGAATATTCTGTTGTAATTGGCAAGCATAAAAAGTATTGTGGAGGCTGATAAACTGATTTAAGGACAGATAAACACGAGTTTACGTGTATGAACTTTCTTTCATTTTCATGGTCGTCTCTTTTGTCGATTTGTAATGGTGATTAATGTTAATGTGTAATGTAATGGAAAAAATTAAATCATATATTTTTAATTTTTCTTTGTGATTGTAATTAGAGGAAATGACATAATGGTGGTTACTAATAGAAAAATGTTAATTTCTTTTTGGTAGTATTGTTGTTTAATTTGTTTATTGCGAACTATCAGATAACTAAGATGGTACTGCCATTTTTGCAATTAAATTAAGATCCTTTGTATTATACCTGATAAAAATCCTAAAGTGTATAGAAATGTAATTAGATTACATATGTAATCCTTGGAAAAATCTAAATAATTCAATATAAAGATAGTTAGATTAAAGAATAAAATTATTTTAACTAAAAAATATATGTGAAAGAAATATTCACAGAGTGAAACAAAACACTAAAATAACCACTACCTAGATTTATCATTCCTGTATTGATATTCGAATTCCATGTTGCAAAATAATCAAGAAAATTCGCTTGCAGCGCAAACGAAAGCCACGAAACACGATTCTCTTCACTCCTACCCTCCCCTGGCTTCGCGCTCTCCACCCTCACATTTCCCTCCCATTTCTCCGCATTCCCTCATTTGTATGTTTGTTACAACATTTCAGGAGTAGCTCGCGGATTTGGACAGCGCGGTACAGGCATGGCGTCGTAGTAGTTGCGAAAACAGAGCTACCTCGTGATAGCTTAAACTTAGCATTCACAAACCCGCGTGCCGCAGCAACCACTGCCAGGGGAAGGTAGAACGGCAGCGGGGAAAAAAAAGAGGAAAGGCCGTGAAGGAAGGTCAATTCCATCTGCCCTTTTTCGCTTCCTCCCTTCTTGTCTAGCCTCTTCTACTCGCGTCTTTGTGCTTGGTCACAGCCAATGAGATAAGAGTAGGGTAAAAAAACGCGGCAAGGTGGGAAGAAAGGAGCCGTAGAGACCGCGTAGAGAAGCTAGAAAAGGGACGATGGAAATAAGAGCAAGGAGGAAGGCAAGGAGAACGTGGTGGATCCCTCGTTTTCCCGCATCCCATTGATTTACATCTTGCCTCGGCGCGGCGAGGAAGAAAGGATGGAAGAAGAAGGCTAGGAGAAGAGAAGAGCTCCGTAGTCGAGGGGTGGCCTCACGATATCAGCCGTTTGTATGCGCGGTCGACGCCAAAGTTTGCCGAATTGCCCTATGACTCCTTATATCCTATCCTCTGAGCACGCCGTCTCTCGCCCCCTTGCGATTCCACCCTCCGCCACGGCCCTACAATAGTTATACCGATCTCGAAGAAGCCAACCCCCCGCGAACCCCTCCCTTTCGAACGTTCCGACGATTCCATTATGATGGGACAACACTTCTGACTATTAATCTTTTGCGTTAAGTGGTGGGGAATCCGAGAAATTGTCGATATTGTTAAGGAAGCTTAACTAGATTGCTTTACAATTTTTTTTTTATATGTAGATGGAAGACGTGGATTCTGTTGTTACTTGACTTGGATTGCTTAGATTATCTGGCAAGTTTGTGGTGGTTTATGATGATCGTATTTTAGGAATATGTCTTTTTTCAAAAATGGTTTTTGTGAATTGGCAGCAGAATAGGGGTCCTTGAACATAGTAGCTATATTTCTGATTAAACTAGGTTGTATTTACAAGAATTGTGCAGCGAATTTTTTGGTGGTTTCAGAAAACACAGCGAGCTTGTGGAATATCAAGAACTCTAACATTTATGTGTAAAATATTCACACTGCAAATGTAAATTGTAGAATTAAAAATTTTTGGAACTGCTATACATAAAGTATTACAAACATTTTCAAAGTAATATTAGAATGCCAATTCATCTACTTAAATTCAAAAATAAAATGCTATGCGTATCGAATCATATGGCTAATAAAACTGATCTTGATTTTTATTTAATTACTCTGTATTATTTATAAATTACCATTAGCATATTTCACGAAATATTTTTCAAAAGTTAGATTCATGCATATAAATTCATTTTATCTTCCCTATTTCTGCGAATATAGTGACATAACTTTTTTATATTAGCGAGAGATTCTATGAACTCACGGGACGTGTTAAATTGAAATTCTTACTCTTCAGTTGCAGTTTCGCGGGACATTCACTTTATGCGTATGGTTTGCGGTACTCACTGTTGTATTCGCCAGGATCACTGGGATCCAATCGTTTCGCTCTGCGCCCGTGTTTGCTGTTGTTGTGGACGAACATGTTGTCCGAGACTGCCAGTAGTGGCCCCTCTACTCCTACTTGCGTGGAAATGACCACCTGTTACAGAAGATTGAAATTCGTCGATCTGAGATTTCACTTGAAAATATAGGGAAACTATATAAAGAAACAGATGCTGTTGAAAAAATATGCTTGACAAATTTGTATTACACAAAGACCTTTAATTTTTAAAATATATTCTTCAATACCTCTGAATATAATTGGAACAATTTCAAGAAAAAAAATCGAAAGAATTCTAAAAGAAGCGACAAATTTTCTGTCAAATCGAATATTATAAATCCCATTATCAAATTTAACTATGTATTTTAATTTCCTACAAAAAATTTATACATTATAAATTATTTTAACAGTATTGGAACAATATTCTATTATACTATCAATATTTCAGTCATAATTGAATCCACCATATCTCAACAAATACTTGCATAAACGAACACAAAGTGAAATGTCAGGAAACAATGTTCGGTTCAATTCTCTTTTAGGCAGATCTTCGTTACAGTACAGAGAAGCTACTTCAGTAAGTAAAACTTTCGTTAAATTGAAACAAGTCGCATGGCGAGCCTTGAGTTTTCTGGATGCAAACAAGAGGACGATGATTTTCGGGAGAGAGCGGAAAGAACGTTTATAAAATCGGCCGGGCGGTCGGTAAACGCCCGAAGTTTTGTCCTTTTGCAACTTCGCAACTTTCTCGACTGGTTGGCTGTATTACTTGCCGCGTAACGTGGCGCGAACTTGCTCGGCATAGGCGTGAGGATAAACCGACGGTCCTTCGCCAGAGAAATTTTCGAGGCAGGGAAAGCCGTGCCACTTCAATTTGAATTCGCATTTTCGAGTAATAAGCAATTTCTATTTAACTTTGGTTTGCTTTCACTTCCATGTCGGTGTGGAAGCGCGTCGATATAAGAGTATCTACATATGTATGATAAAACTCAAACGTGATCAAAGCTTATTTCAGACATGTGTATATTTTAGAATGTTTGATAATATTAGAAACATTCACATACTTAATTAATTACTGATATACTATAAATAACTAAAGGCATTAGCTATAAGTAAATATAGAAACCATTTACTTCTACTTAATATCTAAAAGTAGAAATACGAATATAGTTAATTCAGTAAACTGATACTATTATTTATTACTTTTCGAGGCTATCGTGTTCATTTTGAATCGATATTGAATGAAAGTAAAATAAAGTACAAATATTATATATCTGAATTCCATATACTTTAAAAGACCTGTCATTGGTCATTTTAAAGGAATAGATATCGAATAATAGTTTAAAATGAAAATTAGTTTTCTTATTATACATACATTCCACTGTCAAAATATTAACACTCAGTTAAATAAAATCCTGTATAAAGGAAACAAATGACCAATTCACTGGACGTCTTTCCTCGCGCCTTCTTTTCTACCGTGACAGTTGAAAGAGAAGAAAACGCAGCAATTGAGCGATAAGGAGGAGAGATCGAATGGAAGAAGGCAAAAAGGTAGGGCATGAAGTTTTTGGTAATTTATTTTTTAATTCCACCTTTTGTCCCCTGGAATGGACACGGGCGGGGTGGCGAGATACGGCTGTCGGTGAGCAGGAGAGAGTGTAGTATGGCGATGGGGTGGAAGGGTGAACGGATATAGGGGTGGGTCGGTTGATGCCGCGCTGAGCTAATTGCCAACCCCTTGGATTACGTCTCTTGGATGAGGATCTCAACTTTCGACGATGGCGGACCATCGAGAAATTGCTCGTCTTCTCCGCCAACTTCTTCTTTTTCCTTTTGGAAATTAAAAAAGAATGCCTCCGAGCGGGGCTACGCATTCCCAGACGCGCTAGACGTTGATAGGGTTGGCACGCAATTGCGGGGGACTTTTGCTACTTTCGTCTCTATCCATCTCGCTCCTATAATTTCATGAGTCGTGACTCGAATAATGGCTGAATTTCGTATAGCACCCCGCTCGCTTGATAAGGCTTCTGCGTGTTTTTGAATCGAGCGGTTAGGAAGATTTAAATTTGATATCGCTCCGGGAATTCTGTTCGCGTGGTGTTTTATGAATTAATGTGATTCTTTTTTACGAAGAATAATTGTCTACAGTATTTTTTTAAGTAAACGAAAAACAGAACGTTTAAGGGTAGCTTTGTCATATAATTCTATATTGTAACTGAAAGCAGAGAAAACGTGAAGGTTCTGTTCTTTCCATTAAATGAAAGTGAAAATGTTGAACAAAATTTCATTATGTTGGTATTAGGTTTTGAAACAAATAATTTTCTTGAATTGTTAATATGCAGATTCTTCGACAAGTGTCGAAAATTTAAATAGGCGAATCTACTTGCAAAAGTAAGATAAAAATAAAAACTGAATAATTTATTAATTTTTGAAATACGGCTAGAGTACACCAGCAACGTGTCTGACTTGGGATTTATTCTACTACCTGCGTGTATCGCCAGGTCAGACGCAGTGATGTCAGTAGAATAAGTCAAGTCAGACACATTTCACTCGTATTTTTGGCGTTCTTCTATTTTGTATCATAATTAGTAGAATTCAAAATAAATACTCTAAGTGCAATTCAAGTAGATTTAAATATGTTATTATAAAAAAATAAAATACTACATGCTAAATAGAACACAATTATACGCGCAAGGAGAAATAACATAAGTTACAAAGTTTTATAGAATCTGAATTCTGTATTGTGAGCTTGAGCTTTACCAATTGTAAATATGTTCTTTTTTTCAAGGGAAAAATTACAAATTCCATCTTGTGCAGTTTATTTAACATAACTGCCTACCAATCACAAACATATAACAAGACGGACAAATTAAAAACTCAAATTTCTTCCTAGTTTCCTATAGTTACGTAACATAAATTTTCTGAACCAAAAATAAAAAAATTGTTTTACTGCTTAAAACAACGATAAGGTATAAAATAAATATTCTGCTTAGAACTAAAATTTGGGAATTGGTTGAACCAATATTACCAAGGATACATAATTCAATTTTACTATTCCCCAACGCTTTATCACACACTACGTTAACAATATTTGAATCCTTGGAACAAACTATTAGTCTTCGTAAACCAATAAAGGGGTGTCGCTAAAGCTGTTCAGATAAAACATTTACGCATTAACTCACCTGGAAGCGTCTCATATCGCGCGGATTGCCGGCATTCTTAAGGCAGTTTTGATTGCACTTGAGGAAGAACTTGAGGAAGAATCTGAAAGCAGAGGGGGCCGGAGTTAAACGGTTGACAAGGTGCTTAACGCTTTTCAACGCCGCGAACTTAATTAGAACGCGAACTTGGCCGGAAAGTAAGCCTGAATATTGTATAAGCCAATCGCAAGCACCGTACTACTCGCCTCTATTATTCAGCATTTCTCTAGATTAAACCCCTCACGACCACGTGTTCTTCGACCTTTAGGACCGTACGGCATTGTACACTCCGCCAACTTCGTGGCTGCTATGTTAGTTTACCGAAATGTCAGAAGATACATTCTTCTAAAAATATGTTTGAGCTAATGGAAGTTCATCGTTGCATGATACACTTGCATATACTGCACTTGATTCATTTGAAAGTACAGTCAAACTTTTTTAATAATAAGTCAATTTATTATTAATATGGCTGATACATTTGTTCACCTCTTCTCTATTCTTAATTAGTTTATATAAATGGTTTCTGTAATTATGAAGTCTGTAGTTTATTTTTCTTCATTTTACTAGTAAGATATGATCAATACCTTTTGAAAGAAAAATTTAATATTATTTTCAAACTCATTTAAACTTGTTACAATACTGAATAGAATATTGCAAATCAGTAACAGTTGTTAAGGGGTACAATTGTATAAAAATTTCGGTAGTAATAAGTTAATGGATTTCGACATCAAGATAAACTCTTCAAATGCTAAATGGAGAGATAAGTGTTCGAGAAGATGAAATATACTTTTCCACAGATAAAAATATAAACGATCATTTAATACCTTGTTATAAAAAAGAACGAGAAAATCTACGAATTAACTTAATTAAAACAGTAACTTAATATTCTATACTTTACAGAATCAACTATGTGAAATTCTAGTAATTTTCCTAAAAAGGTTTATCAATACAACTACTACCATCAAATTCTACTGTTTCTGTAATAAAATTCAGTATCGGCTGATTCTCAACAAATATCATTCTCAAACAAAAGCTCTCACGTCCAAAAAGAGAAAACTACCGAACGATCCAGAAAAAGAAGGGGTTCCAAAAAGAAAAAGCCAGAGGGCCGAGGGGTAGGTTTCTGTCAAAAAGCCGACGGCAGAATTTTCATGAATTATGTAAAATATCGGGGAATATTGAATTGAAGGAAATTTTTGTAGGCGCGTAGTATCCGTGTTCACGCTGACGGGAGTGAAAGGCGAAGGAAGGGTTCGTCGAAGAGATATGGGGATGGTGAAACGCGAATAATCTCTATAGATAGACTGAGATAGATCCAGAGAGTGGAGGAAACGCGTAGGAAACAATCAGGAGGATCGAGGCGATGAGGAGGTTCGAGGGACCGAGGGAGGTAGTTTTCTGGGTGGCTGGTAGGCCTCTCGCCTCCCATGGGACGCCATTGTCATCCCCCAGCGGAGTGCGTCCATACGATCCCGGGACTCCATCGAAAAATCAAACGCATACCTTCTAGCAGCGACGCCAGCTCTCCTCTTTTTCGCTCGCGCGAATCGCCCATGCGAAACTGTCGAAGGAATTCGTCTGATTCCTCTTCCTCTCCCGTTTCTATCGACGTTGTGTCCACCGCCTGCTTCCCTTCGCTCTTCCCCTCATTTCCCGCGTTCCTCCGCGTTAAGAGGTAAACAGAGGCGAATCGTGCATAGAACGAAGTAAATGTAGGTTCGTTTAATTTTACGGTCGTCGTCAGAAGTAAAATCGCTTGGGTACCGCGTCATACGTACGCGATCCATTCGCCTTATCGTCTCGCTGATTTATCTCGCGCCACGTCTCATCGACCTTCGCATCACTGCCTTTTTTTATTTGCCATAAAGTACCGACGCTGCGGGCCACTGGTAATATAAATAATGCGTAACGCGGGATTTAATGAAGTTATTAAGGCCCGCTGAAACACGCATTGAAAGAGATCGTAACTGTGCCTACTTGCGAGTTTCTTATTACGTAACCCTTATCAATGTTATCGTTAGCGTTGTAGGCTGACGGAATTTTGCAGTAAAATGATTTGATGGTTATAGTTTGATATTTTTACTGCGATGGGAGAAGCAAGATGCGAGCTTTTTATTTTTGTAGTGAGTGAAGTAGTATTTTGTACTTATTATTCTTCTTTATATTATATAGGGATCAATGCTTAAATACATTGAGTTTGAAGTCGTAAGATAATCGATGGAAGGGTGATAAGGAAGGATGAAGAAGTCATCTTTGAGTGATAAACGTTTGGGTGTTTTTGCTTCATTTTTGGATAACATCTTTTTCGCATATAGTGAATACTGTGGCTCGATTTTATCTACTATTAATGCTTTCACAATTTAAATATGAGATATATCATAGTTTAAGAATCTTTAAAGTTTTCTTCAGGTGATTGATATTGATGTTCAAGTTTTATAACTGAAAACTAAAGCAGAATTAAAAATGTCACCAGTAACTAAAAATTACTAACGTCACTTACATGTTTTACTTTTACATTTATTTAACTTGATGCCTGTATTTCATCCCTTGCAGGTTATCCTCATACATATCTAATACATAATTTCCTTATAGTTATGTACGACAAACTTGAAATACTTATCCAAAACACTAAATAAATATATTTATTCTAACTTCGCAGTGTATTCGTAGATTTCTAATTTTTGGCATGTTGCAAAGAAAAAACATACTAAAAAATACTTCAAATAGTCAACAAAAGACTTAACTACCTTCCAACAATAAATATTTATCAATACACTTATTTCGACCAAATCTGTCAATATAATAAACTCTCAAAAAGTTAGTTCCATTCAACTCTACTTCCAAAAGAGAATAAATAAAATAATCGCACCAGTCATCTTGACAGCTTTGCTAGTTCCACTATTGTACCAACACCAGATGCAACGACACTACTACTCCTGACAACGGAACCTCAACACACCAACAGAGTCGTCATTCCGCTTCCTCCTGGCCATATCGCACACCTACGCAGATAGCATCGGAACATGTGTATTATCGTACATTACACACGGCGTAGCTATCTAAACGACACTTTTATCGTCAGCGGCGCGATCCTGGCGCAAGCTGTCAACCGAGCCGGACGTTTGGCACGAAATCCATATAGTTCAAAAAGTGAAAGGGAAAGATGAAAAGCGATTCGAATTCCCCTTGTCCATAGCAGAAGAACGTTCAGCCGCTGCACGAGGAGGAAACGAAGTCGGATGAGCAGGTGGAGACGGTGGGAGCAAAGGGGTGTGGGGGAGGGGAACAGAAAGAGAAAGGGAAAGAAACGTATCGATCTCCCGCTACATGCTCTTCGTAGGTATCTATCCGTATCCGTGGACCATGCTCTGGATTCGCGTTAACGTCTGCAGTCGGCCGCTCTTAGAACGTCGGGCGAATTTAATTTCGTCTACTCGCGAAGGGCGTTAAGATCGTATCTGGATGCTGGATGGGTATTCAAAGCATTGTACTTCGGCTTATCAGGGCCGTGGATCTCGCTCTAAACACGTTGTCTCTGTCGTGCCTCGGGCGCGCAGAATGACGACGGCATCTAGCCTTTCGTAGATACGAATCCTATCGACCATCCTTGTACCGATGTCAGGATGGGAACGCCGCGGAAATGTCCGTTAACGACGCTGACGACGAGGACGACGAAGACGACCAGGTAGTGGGTTCGACTGTGAATGTTTCTCGATTCGTTGTAGAGCCTAGGAGAGTGTCTATGAACTTGCAGTAGATTTTAATAAGAGAAGGTTTTGGTTGCTGAATGAGGGTTTCTATATTTTGGAATACAGGTAAAATTGATTTTCATGTTAGTGTTAATTTTTGAGAATTAGCTTTTATCGACTGTTTGTAGGGATGATATTTGTCACAATGCTTAATGCAATCAGTTCAATTTTATTTTATATATAGGAGGTAATAATGAAATCTGTAGATATCTAATTTTTAAGATCACATTTTATCTCCTTTTTATTATTTTTATATTAATATAGAGTGACATATGTATAGCGAAGGGAATATTGTAGGCATTTAATTACATGTAATTATGAGCACAAGGAAGGTAATAAATTATTAGTTGTATTTAAAGCTTTGAACAAGCTTAGAGTTTTTTGAAATGTGAAATATATATACAGGGTGTAACAAAAATGTTGCAGTTCCTTGAAAGGGGTGATTCAGGGGGTGATTTGAAACAACTTTTTCCTTAGCGAAAATGTAAGATGAGGCTTCGTTAACGAGTTGTTAACGAAAAACACCGGCCAATGAGAGCACGAGTTTGCCGCTCGAGCGACCGCGGTAGCGTTGGGTACGCACTAAGCGTTACGGTTGTACTCCGAACAAGAAAGTTGGCATGCGTCGAAGGAAATAGCATTAGTTTGAAAATATTTGCAGAACGTATAAACGAAAAAGCAATGCAACAAAAAAAATGAACAGAGAATTGGAGAATTAACGTTGAAGATAGATACGTTGAAAGTAGTCTGCGTTAGATTTAAAAAATAATAATCACTAATGAATTAAATGCAATTCATCTGTAGTTTGTAAATCTGTGTCACTGGGTCACTGTACCGATACTGGTCATCGACCTCTGGAGTGGTTTATGGCAGGGTAGAATTTTTCCAAAGAAGCTCCTTGTACCCCCCACGTAGTTTAAGCACCTCAGACCTTCTTTGTTCGGACACTCCGAGATCATGTCTCCTTCGAAACCAAAGCAATAAAGCCATAAATTACCTAAACGCGTGCCCTAGCATAAACCATTTCGACGGTCGATGACCATGATCGGTACAGTGACCCAGTGACACAGGTTTACAAACTACAGGTGAAGTTTGTGCTCTTCTTCCTTTATTTTTCGTTGTATTGCTTTTTCGTTTATACGTTATGCGAAGAAGAGATTTACATATTCGTATTTTTACGTTGCACGTAGTTTTCCTCGATTTTAAGTAATTATTCACTTCAAGTGATAAACAAAAAAGGGACTCGGTGTTATTTATTATGTCGCTTTCAGTTTTCATACTAATGCTATTTTCTTCGATGTATGACGACTTTCTTGTTCGGAGTACAACTGTAGCATCTAGCGCGCGTACCCAACGCTACCGCGGTCGCTCGGGCGGCAAACTCGCGCTCTCATTGGCCGGTGTTTTTCGTTAATAACTCGTTAACGAAGCCTCATCTTACATTTTCGCTAAGGAAAAAGTTGTTTCAAATCACCCCCTAAATCACCCCTTTTAAGGAACTGCGACATTTTTGTTACACCCTGTATATATATATCTTGTATCAAGAATCCATAGCTTACGCTTTTAACTTTATGTGTTTACATATGTCCTTAAAAATTTCTACTGAAAAGTATCACGACCTCCCCTTGTTCCTTCAAAGAATGTTCGAATATAAGCAACTAGATATTTCGATTTTTATTACTATTATAGTAAAGCTATCGACAATTTAAAGTGCTTTCCAATAAACAATTTTAAACTTACACAACTCGAATTTCATTAGTTGATCAATTTAATCCCATTATTCATAATCCTAAAAACTGAACGTAAATATTAAAAATAATTAGATACTTATTTCCAATAAAATAGATCTCTTGATTTAAATTCTGATATAATAAAATAGATCTGCAATGTCTGTGCTCCCAATCTAATTTGAATTTAAGAATAAGTATTCATTTTCAGAAAAGTATTTACCACAATAATAACTGTAACAGTTAAATTAGTACGATGATCCTGATTCAAACTTTGATCAATAAAAAAGTTCAGAGAAAGGGGAAAGAGTCGTTCTCCCCCCTACACACGATCCGCTCATAAACAAGACTAATCACTCGTGACACCCTGTAGCTTGTATCCACGTTTCACTACTTCTCGTTCCTTTCTTCGTTTTCAGAGTCGTTTTCTTCCGCTCTATCCTCAGAGTATTGGCTGTTAGGGGCTAATGGATTGCGTTACCGACTGATTCAAATGCGAACTGAATTTCATTCCGAGCTTGATGGGGCGACAGTGTCGACGATGTAGTAACGTGAGCACGAGCAAGAAGGGCGGAACGGCTAGTTTCTTACAGGGGGGCTCAAACTCGATTTCGATCATCTATTAGATTTTTCTCCTTCGCCGATGCTTTCTGCGAGCTTGCGCCAGTTTTTCACGATAAAATCTATTCTGGATCGTCGCTTAAAACAGCCGGTAGCTGCATTTTGCGACAACGAGACGCTGGATTGAGTTGAACATCGCTCACCTCGACAATAGAATAAGATATGATTTTTTATCGATATTTGTAATTACTTCTTTCTAGTTTTTGACAGTAGACACAATAAATTATTTTTCAATTTTATTGCTGAAATACATTTGGATAATGGACAATGGAGAATTCTTTTTGTCGAAGTCAATATAGAAACGTGGACAAATTTTTATGTAGTCTTAATATTACCTGCATACTATAACATTTATTAAAAAAAATTATGTTATAAAATGTTAGATGTGAAATAAAGTTTACCATAATTCGGGCTTATAGGGAAGACACGTATAATTCTATCACGAACAAGTAATAAAAAGAAAAGGAAAAAAGTATTTTCAACTACTGCAATTTAGTATTTATTAAAATATATTAGACTATCATTATTACTTTGCTAAAGTCTAATATTATAATTGTGTTCTGTATACACACAATCCAATAATATTAAATCTCAACATATAAATCATACAATTTTAATTATATCAGTATTTATATTATATTGAATTAGATCATTTATATCGAAATGATCCAAGTCTCATCCAGTGATTGAGCTACGATAATTCTCTACATCAAATTCCATATAACGATACCTCATCTTACACAATAAACAAAGTGCCAATTTCCTCACGCTCACATTACTCACGTTCTCAAGTTCTCGAAAACAAATCCACCGACTCCATAATAAAGTAATTAAACGACAGCCCTCAGAAACGCAAGCAGCATTAATTCCAAGGTTCCAGACAACGGGCATCTCGTCTACGCAACGCGTCCTATTTATTTTCGATACGTTCGAACGTCAAGCATCGCTGTTATATTAGTGCAAACATCGGCGTGCCGTAATTAAAGTGTTTTACAGACGAATACGTTCGACGGGATCGATTGATTCCGTCCAGATTGGCCGTTGTTCGGCTTCTAACGAATTGACACGGAATAAAATATACAGAGGATACCGATTGCGGAATCATTCGCAGGCTGCCTTTCCCGATGGTAACATACCTTTCCGTTCCCTCGGATAAAATGAAAATAAAACGTGCCGGCGTGCAGCGGAAAGCGGAGGGTTGTATGTCATGGGAAAAAGGTGGCGGGGGAAGGGGTTGGGGAGGAAAGGGGTAACAGTGGCGTATAGCGGGAAACGTGCACCGTTCGCTGTTTCCAGTTCTACAGTGTACAACTTCGCAACGTCGGGATGGATGAGCGAGCCAACCAGAAAAAATAAACGACGTCGATGGAAAAAAAGCTAAATATTGGAGGTTCGTTGGGGATGGTGAACAAGAGGGGGCAGGGGAGGGGATGAGAGTGTGAGAGAGAGAGAGAGACGGGTAAACAGAGGCGAATGAATTCAATCAAACCTTGCAGTAAATCATCGGCACTTGCCCAGCCGTTTGTTAATATTTCCTCTCTACCAATTAGCGATTTTTCTCACCGTATCGATACCGAATGCTCTCTCCTTCCTGAAAGCAATTCGCGCGGATCAGAAGACTGATCGGAAATACGAGTTTTATGGGATGCTTTGTTTTAGAGCGTTGGTAAAGGTTTTATAGAGTATTTGAAAAAGGGCGGCAATGCTTTAGTGCTCAGTTAGCTAGTATTCACTTGATGTAGTCAAAAGTTATATTAGGTATAAATGGGTATAAAAATATATTAGGTATAAATTATATTTTTATTTAATTATAGTACATTTTTTGTATTAGTTTTGTAATTGATATTTTCGTAATTTCAGTCTATATTAAAGGGAATTTCTTTAAATAGAGTGTTTAGTAAGGGCCTCTTTTAATGAAAGAATATTAAGTAGAATTGATCTGTTATTGTCAGACTTGAAGTATTTAGAGTGAACTCAGTGCAATGGAATTTTATTTCTATTTATGTTTATCTTTTAATCCGCATTAATTTTAAACAATATTATTTATTATATGCAATCTTTTTTTTAAGGCGTTTTGTACAGTAATTTTGAGTGCAATATTAATTTCCTTTCATTCGAAGTGACATCGAATATTTTCAAATTCTTCACTTATTCTCTCTTAGAAGAGTCACGAACATTGAAATAAATTCTGTGTATATTACATGTAAGTTTTTAAAAATACATGTACAAACAATTAAGGACAACTCATTATATCCTTCAGTAAACAAATAAACAGTATTAACATCTATCTAAAAAAAGAAAGATTTCAAAATAATCAGGTCCAGAGTATGTAACCTTTATTACATTTTAATCACTGTTTTTTACTTATTCTATAGCTGACTAATACAAGTTTGTTATAATTATTTTTATAATAATAAAAAATAATAATAAAAAATAATTTTTTATCGAACTGTTTATACGTTATCAATGTCTGCCACGAGGGTGCCAAGTCGCAAGTAAATACCTTCTGATCTAGTAAATATATTTCGAGCAGGGGTGAATGGATATAGGGAGCTTACTCGGAGACTTACGCGTAATAGTTCCAAATAGGGTAGCATTACACGTATCAGAAATCCATTTTCTCCTACGTCGGAAAATCTTTAATCATGTTTTCGGCTCCCAAAGTACATCCCCCTTTTTTTGCCACTCTAAAGGAGGACGTACAATGCGGCCTGAATTTAGCACCAAATTTCGAACTGTCACGTTTCGTTTGCTCTCTTAACAACTTTACACTTCTTGCGACTTACAATAATATTCAGACATCTTTCTTGTCCTTCTATTTTATAATAAATTCATAACATTAAATAATTACAGTGAATCTGTATTCATAATATTTTGAACACTACAGTGAATAAAGCAGTCTCTAACAGTATTAACTGATAAATATTTGAAGTATTTTTTGTGGAATAATTGCTCTATACAAAGTAAATGCGGTACGTGAATACAATATTTTTAATATATAAAATATGGCATTTTGCGAAGGAACTAATATTTTAAAATATATTATTATCGTTAACAAATTATATTGACCTAGTATAACATGCTTAAATCAGTGTTCAAGTAGAACCGAACCTTCCCTGAGGGACAATCGGGGAGCTTTTCTTGCGGGAACACTTAACTCTCAGCGGAGTATCGGTAAGTAAGAAATTCTGTCTGTTCAGTAGAATCGAAGGCGTGTCCGATAATGTACTAATCACCTACCTAAAGGACAAACCCCTACTCAGCAGTCGTATTAACAATGTATCTCTGTGGTAGGTACCCCGTGGGGATACCTTCATTATGTCCATTGTTGTTGAGATCTAAGAGAATTCAGTCTAATTATGGTTGCAGATATTACGTTACTAGATCCACTAAATTCCACTGTTTCAATATAAAACTTCCAATTTAATTATAACTACGAGTATTGTGCTACTCAATTCACCAAATTCTAAATTCTTAATAAGAAATTTTACAAAAATCTACATTAAATTGATAAAACTTTATTAAACAGTATTCTGCATATCTTTCCAGCCAAAAAGTAGGTAAAAGTTTACATAAAACAATAAAAGGTCATATTTAAAAAATGAATCACTACAGTACATTTTCTTCACCTGTTGACTCTTATAAGGCACATGAAAATTTGAAATTATATGTACTAAATACTTCTATGTGCAACGAAACTTTCACAATTTAATCTCAATAAACAATATGTAATTATTCAGCTACACAATAATGCCATAATAACTAGAAATAAAGATAATATAACATCCACATACGGAAGCAACTGTAAAGCCTCATTAAAAAATCAAAGACTACTTAATACAAAAACAACTGTCCGGTGCTTCTTGTACTAAATATTTAATTAAATTACTTAAGTAGATAGAAGGCATAGGAAGGAAAGCACTCACGTTCGCTGAAGTAGAAAAGTACGAAGCGCAATGTACACCGTGCAGGGCCAGGTTGGCTCTTTCTTCCCGAGAAGATACGAGAGGTATACCGTTCGATCGGATATATTATTTTAGTAAGAAAGCGCCCGGGAGTAATCGCAAGTGCATAATGCAGACGCGCAGAACGTCAATTAGTAAGAATGTATACGGAGGTCCGTAAGGCATAGGAAACCACCTAGAGCTGTATACCTTGCATACACCTTAACTGGGGTTAGTAAGGGGTTAGCAAGGTATCAGGGGATGCTTAATGTTTAACTAGCCTCCATTACGCCTCCTGCACCGGTCTTCTCGGAACCCCCTGCCCTTTTGCACTGCCGTCATCCAGCATCCACCGACTCGTTCCTTCGGATCTCCTCCACAGGAAATATTATAGATAGGAAACGGCTAAGAAGGATTGCGTGAAAGCCAGCGACTAATTCGGGAAATCATTACACGAAAATACAGCATTTCACTGGAAAAAGAAACTTTTTGAATTCCTTTCTTATTCCTTGAAATAGTCTTCACGACATCGTTGCATGACTATGATCGTATGACGGGAGGTTGGGTTCAGGATTGGATGTTATTGGAATGCATCTTTTTCAGATTAATGGGTTTATGGGTTTTATAGATTGGTTGCTTTAAATGCAGTGATTTATAATTTAGGAAGAATTAAATTTCCGCGTATAGATCTTGAAAACTTTAAAAAGAAATTTAGTCAATAATAGACCAAAATATGTAATAGTAGTTTTCAGAATGATTTAATGTTCTGAATTTGTGTAAACGAATTTGTGAGTCACTATAAGTAAATATATGTATATTATTTATACACGTACACTTCATTAAAAGAGTTTCACTTCGAAACAACTTACAGGTCCCTGCAAAAATTTGAAAAGAAATAATGTATACAAAATATGATATTTTGACTAGGGGCCTGAACCTTTCATATATGCACGTATAGTTTCAGTAATTCTAGATTTATACTTCTATTCTATATTAAATTGCTCTTTGTACCAATTTCATATTCATCTTCACAATCCCTGCTTAAGAAATAGAATTAGTATCTTGACAGTATTAAAGCGCATTGCTTCTGTCAAGTAAAGTTCCATTACTTTATTTATATTACAATAATTTAAAAACACACTCAATGATAATATAGCACACATTCAGTCATAATTTATAACTCCTAAAAAATTATATCAGTAGATATATCCACACGCTGAACATTTCACAACCACACTCAATTTCGCGAAAATACGGTATTCTAAAACGAACAGCAGCTTAATTCGCAGGAAGGTCAACATTCCAGGTGAGTTGAGAAAATAACGTGATGTACCAGCGGTGGCACTGGCCGGCCCTTATCAAGCCGTTGTTTAATTTACTCTTACCAAAACGACGGCATAAATAGGAGCAAGGCCGAGAGGGCAAGTGGAGCAAACGCGAAGGGAGAGAAAGTTATGAATGTTCTTACGGTCTTTAGGCGCGTCTCGGCTGGGTTAAACATTCAAAAGTGTGCCGGGGAAGTCGATGAAAATGCTTCTTTTTTATAACCTTTTCAGGCGCTGTACATTTACGAACAACTGAAACTTTAATCGCGAGCCAAGGGACACGGGCGTGTAATGCCCGCCGCGAAGCGAACCACTTCAGGACGAAGCGCGTTGATGCAAAATCAAATAGCGAGTTAATCATGTCCGCTGGGGCTCTTGGCGCAGCCTGCATCGACATGGATGTTTCGTGTTTACAAAAGGAAATCAGCCGGTCGGCGATGTTTAAGGTGGATAACTTAACGGAATTCCTGTTAGCAGAGGGAAGCTCCGTTTATCTAAGTCCTAAGATGGTAGGAGCTGAGGCTATTCGGCAGCCACCCATACCAAGATGCTGCATAATTCATACGTAAGTAATACGTCTTACTACTATATCCCGAACCAGCGTACCCTGTCGTGGCTCTAGGTTGTGTAGCCTTGCCCCTCCGCCTCTCCTTGCACGTTTCACAGTCCCCTCGTCAGGACAGCGAGATATCCCTAATGGCAGTCTATCATATTAGCTACAAGACGGCTTGAGAGGTCGGTTCCTCCTAACTAGATTTGCTTTGCACCTATGACACATCAACGAACGATTTACCACGTATTGCATTGCTGCTAGCTAGTGCGAGTGCTGATGCAACGCATAGTTGCGTTAATACGAGAACTGTTCAGGTATTCGTCATGGGAATTAATAAAGATCAAGATCTGTTGCGTATCGTGATTTGACGGTGTCTTATGTTCTACGGAATATACCTTCAGAGTTTCAGCGTTATGTCATTTCTACGGGAATAATAACATTAATTAGACTAATTTCATAGAATTGATGTTGTAGGAACCATGGTCTTGAGTAAGAATTACGTGTGATTTAATTAAGGAATAGATTTTTCTTTGGGTAAAAGGCAAAAGGTTCAATTTTGTGATAATAAATTTTTAATGACTTGTTTAACAGTGCATAATATATAGAAATTCAATGTTTTCTTTCCAATCAAATAAATTTGCTAAAATGCTTGATGTACGCATTACATATTAATTCTAAATTTATTATGCACAATTATGAGATCTCTGATAAAGAATTCTTTGAGTAAGCAAGACTCTTTTCGTACAATACATATCAAATACAAAAACTTTTAGATGTTATGTGTCTATATGAAAAGACTGGAAAACTTTGAACAGAAAGTAGAAACTTTTATACGTGCCTCCAATATTCTTACTTATCCTCAAATAATTTCCACAGTGATGTGTATACGAATAGTTACAGGCAAATATACAGTTGAGTTATATTTCCAAAGTAACTTGGTCTGGCAGCGAACGATCCGTTTTCACTTTTGCACACATTTTCGTTTCCCGTAGTACGAGTCGATCATATGTAGTTTTATTTATTGACTTCTTGTTATTTATAATGTAATAAATATTGAAATTAGATACACTATGCTGTAAATAGAAAATATACGTAAGTATAAGTTGAATTATGAGAAAAGAAAACTCCGTTTAAATTATATCTTTGAAACTTCCAAGTTAATAAAAAATGATAATGTTAACAACATTAGCACTTAAAAAAGCCGTGTTAACATTATTAAATTAGAACACCAATCATTGTTACACCTTCCCTTTTCAACTTTTTCTGCCATCATCATTTACTTCATTTATCATTCTCGCTTCCTTGTTTTCTACTATCTCATTCAAATCATATCACTACTGAGAGGCACTTCTCTCACAAACAAATATATAAAAATAAACAATATTATTTCTCTTTTTCCTAGCAATAAAACCATACACTTTTCTCGCAATAGCGTAATAATTTCAGCCAACTGAAACAAGCGTTGTTCCCCACAGCTTTTATCGTTTTAAGTATAAATGTCCGAATATTCCAGGCAGATAGAGGGCTGCGCGAAAATGTTGAATTATGTCGCGGTGCCTTAGGCGCACGCTGGCCGAACAAGGTACGAGTCATTTCCATAAACGCATCAGAACCTCCACCGGCGTAAACTAACTTAACGCTGTAGATTCGTGCGCGGATGTACGAGCGTGTCCGCGATTTATTAATGTCTGCATTTAGATACGGAGCCCCCTGAGGGCTCGCTGAGGACGGTTAGGACCCTCTCAAGTTGCCGCTGTCAAATATCGACAAAAACGGCCGTATGTCGCGCATGCTCCAGCACACATGTGTTTCCTTACTACAGACAGGAATGTTATATGCGTATCAAAACATCCTGCTGCCGCATCGCTTCCGAGAAAAATTTTGACGCACGCTCGTATGACTCGGACCAAGCTGGATGTACTTACATTGAACTTTTTGCTTGTCGTTTTTGTATAGGTACTCACTATTTCAGATCAGCGGACGTAATATCAAATTTTATTGGGTTAAACTCACGTTTGAGTTCATAATTGTTTTATATATGTGTGTGTTGCTGTTATTCTTGCATAAGATTTTATTTTGGTTTATCAAAAAATATTACTTTTAAGGTTAATATTGTTTTAAGGGTTTTCTTCACAAGTTTGGTTTATTAATATGAAGCCTTATAATAAAAATGAATGAATATTAATGGTGTATTTTTTACTATTTATAAAATGTAAACCATAAAACGTTTATAAAAAGTGAGAATGGTATCGTATCTCTATCTAAATATTAAAGTATCAAATTTAGTAAACGTTTAGAAATTCATTTTTAGTGTAAGTTTTATGTTATGTATGAAGTTAATAATTTTAAAAATACTAAAATATATTTTAATTTTAATACAAAAATAACAAGTAATACTCATAGTAAGTAATTCTGTTCTTCTTGATTCTACACTTCCTACTGTATGCAATGTAATGAATTTGCTCAAGAAGTATATTCACATTCACCACATATCCACCAAATTTCATTATCATCAGTAAGTACACGTAAATAAATTAAAACATCTAAACACAGTCCCTTCGTTTCGTAAGTACCAAAGATTGTGCAATAATTGGAAAGTAATATATCAAGAACGCGAATTATAATTACAAACGTGGGAAGAAAACCACCAAATTGACTTGTGTGACGCTTTAAAATTCATTACTGGCAAATGATTCAGCGATGCGTGTCCGCATAGAGTAACGGAGCGCTGCAAGTTTGCCAGAAACCCGCTTAATCCTAACTAACTTCGTTGCACGGTCATGGGAGTTTGTCGTCGAAACAGAAGGGGGCTAAAATGTGATTTTAATATTCGCGGCTCCTTTGAGGAAACTCACGACTCTTCCTTAACAGGCTTACGAAGGGTACCCTGAACTCTGCCTACACCCTCCCGTGAGAACGGCATCCCGCTTTGAGGAGCACACCTAGTTTAAAACTCGGTAAAATCTGCAATTCCGCCTCGCTTGGAAACTTCCCTTTACCCTTCCCCTTCCCCTCTGCCTTGACATTCGTCCGTTTCGTTTTTATTGCACCCTATGCATCAGGGACTTGTTACGCTTCCATCCCCTCTTTCTATACATGTACGAGGTTAGAGGGAAATTTTTGGAAGCTCATTAAAAGGAAATCTACTTCAAAGCTGACAAGTGTCCTGACTGACGATTTCATGTTCTTTATTCAGACACGTCAGTCTTTGATTTGTTTTACTGAAGCGTACCTATTTACTGCGAAATGTTTTAGTAGTTAGGTAGAAATATTTAGGTAGTTTACGGATATTAATTTTCGTGATTAAGAAAAAAAATAATTCGATACGTTTTTTCTAGATGACATATGAATATTAAGAGATGAATTGTAGCGTTTAAATAAAATGGGAAATGTGTAGGTGTATTATTTACTTAATGTTTATAATATAATAATTGAATCGGTAATAGTAACAATATTTTTGACGATTTTCATTAACTGATATTATAGAGGACATTTCAACGAAGACTAAAATGGCAAGGATAAACTCTATTTATAAGAGGGTGAATAGATACAGTAGAAGAGGTCAACGATTCTGTCGACAGTATTATCAGCCAAAACCACGTTGATGGTGATTCACAGATAATCAGTGGAAAGTATGAAATTCACAGGACGTTATTTAATTAAAATACTATCAAGGCTTTCATATTTTCTTAGCAAGATATTTTAAACTGATTTTTAAACATTAGTTCCTGATGTGTAAGATTTATTAATTTAAATTGTGAAGATTCTATCGCGGATGTAAAATATATGTTAAGAAAGAACATTATATAAATACTCTAAATTGCTGGACACAAAAACTCTAGTCGTCAATTTAAAAATTTGCGTCTTTAATTGTTTGAAAGTCGAAACGACTTACGCGTATGATTTTTCAATACTCTGGGGATCTCCTGAGTTGATTTAATCAAACCTCATAAATAACGACCAAGCGAGATCAGTATAGAATGATACGAAAAGCACACAACTAAAAAGCATACACAAATATAAGTTAAAAATATTAAATGCACGTGTATTTAGCAATTATTCACAATATTTCTTTCTAAAACTGAATGTCCATTTCTAAAAATATTATTCTGCACTTTCCACATTATTTATCACAAAAATCACCTCCTTTAAAACTGTCATCACTAACTGGCTATTTGTGGTGATTCCCCATTCCAAAAATATTCCTCATATTTCTAAAAATATTACTTTCCTCTTTCCACTTTCTCTGTTGCAGCAAATCACCCCCTTCAAAACCGTATCACCATCAACTGAGCATCCCTTATTTCGAATACCGAATAATCATAGGAATCTGTAATATCATGATGAACTCTATAAGCCCTATCCATGCATTTTGATTACAAGATAAGATCTCCTCTATTCCATGAATAACGCTTCCAAAGCCACTGTCCCAATGACCGCCTAAGCGTATTTTCCTGTCGAGATTGCGCGCAAACGGTGCAAGGGAATTCCAGAGGAAGAGACGAGAGGAGGAAAGTGAATGACAGAAACGAAGACTTCTAGGTTATCGCCGACAGAGGAGTTTGGGAAGTTAGTAGTCGCCATGCTAGCAGGACATAGAAGCACGCAGGACATGACGCCGTGGCGGGCCGTACAGGGGTTGCCATGGTGATCTTATGGGGAGGGCATTCGCCCTCTCTCACCCTCACCGGGAGAAGATAATGCCGCCTGCCTGCCTAGCTGCCTTTCTACCGATGTTGCTACCAACTGCCGCGATATCAGAAGCCTTGGCAATAAAGCAAACGTCCATGCTCGCACGGAAGTTTACGAGAGACCTGGTTTTCAAGATGCGCGATTACGAGGCGACAACCTGCCCGATACTTTGTCTTTGTCTCCGAGACCGAATTTCCGACGGTGTTCCCGCTTTTCGAGGAATCACTAGTGTTCGCGGCAAGTATTGAGTCCAGCTGACGATACAGTATTTTTGATGTTAGTCTCTCATGGGAGATTATGTGTCCCGTTATCAAGTTTGGGGATATTCGATATGGAGTATTTCTTCGTCATACGTTTTCTATCATTTTCTGGCATTATTTCGAGTTAGAGAATTTCACTATTTCATCCTTCCACCGATGCCGTGGATAAGAGAAAACGAACTGGCAGCTCAAAAATATATGCTCCATACACGCTATGTACGCCGCTGATCTCAAAGCATGAGTTTATGGCAAAGAAGTACTAAATATTCTATTAACCCACTGCTTGTGACACGGTTCGAGTGGCAACTTATTGGTGTATAGTTTTTGTAGTCTGAGTGTATTATTATTGTTATAATAAATAGTGGAAAACAACGACTAAATTCTTTGTAATCATATAAATTAGCTAAACTCAACTAAAGTACTTATAAACTAGACTTTTACTTCTTTATGTGTACTATAAAGTTCTTTTATGAAGTAGTTCCTTTCCTAAAAGTTTATAGTCACTTTCCTAATCCTCGTTTTCCTTTGAAATTAATATATACCTAGGAACACTAACATTCTTGTCATATATTAAACAATCCTTTGCCATTCCCTTAGTTTACAACACGACTTCAATCTTTCATTCAGTAGTCTCTAAGTAAACTACACTAAAGTGATTAATTTCTAAATTAATACCATCACAATAAAGTAGCCTTAACAGTGCCCTGAAACACTGATTAAAGTATTGTTAAATAACAAACACGTATGCAGCATTCGAACCGAAGGCCTACTAACTTTTTGCGTCGTCTCTGCAGCCTGTTCGAACGTTAGAACGTACCGGATGCGGATGCTTCGACAAAGTGTCGTCGTATTTTTGGTTTACAGCGTCTAAAAGTTGTGGCGAGACGCGGAGCCGAGAGGAAGAAGGAAATGGCTGACGGTGTGTGAGAGTACCTGAGCGCTTCAACGATTACGGGGGTGGCAAGTGGGTGGTTTGGTGGATACGGGGAGTGATACCAGTCCCAAAGGTGTCGTTACAATTAGACAGCGCTGCCAACTGCTACGGCCTCAACCGCTAAATAACTTACCGGTGCTGACAACCCAACCGCTCACTGTTACCGCTCATCGTACCGCATACATTTAACCGTAAGTCTCTGTGCCTTCACAGGAAGACTCCTTACGGTCATCAGAAAGCTTCTATATTGACTGAATTTCTCCAAATTAGATAATTGCACATTTTTTTTTTAAATATCTGCTTTGACTAAAAAGTAAATATGGTATTATTCATGTGTTCTTATAATTCCAATAAAGAAATCTCACACAGTATAAAATGTTGTCTTTTAATTCCCGCTATTTTTTAGTCTCACATTATTTACACATTTTTCTTTGAATAGTTTTATGTTTAGTTTCAGTCAATTTTTTTCTCTTTCTATCTGTTTTTGTATAGTAATACTACATTGCTCTAATTTTTAAAATATCTTTACTTCACTAATATAAATACTCAACTAGTAATGATCGTTTCTGTAAATAAATAATTTAACAACTACTTTGCCTTATATAGTAATTAGTTGTTTTTTGTAGAAAATTCTATTTAAAAAATGTATATATAAATTGAGATCATCCTTAGTAGCAATGTAGTATTTTTCTTCAATTTCTTTACCGTATTAAATCCTCAGTTTGTGTTTATTTTACGTAATTTATTATACATAATATCTTACTTTCCTTGCTTCCTTATATTGTTATCTGCGTATTGCAAAACTGAGAAAAATATTGTACTATTATGTACTACGTGTACTAAAGACAAATGTATTCTTATCATCCCTGCACTTATCATTATTATCAAAGATAACTCTTTTAATAAACCTCCTGCTTCACGAATTTAACATACAAACATTGACAAGAGAACGAACTCTTAAAGTAACTTTAATCATTTACTTAATTCACTCGTACGCGATTGAGGATAAACAATCCCTGACAAAGACATCCAATTTCCTTCAAGACCAACTGCAGAGACGTAGCTCATTTTAGGACAAAATATAAAACAGGAAAAAACAAAGGAAACGGAAGCAATGTTCGGGATGAAGTCGCGCCTCGCGCTTGCGCCGACTGTTTAGAACTCGAATGCCAGTAGACCTCCGAAGGAGAAGGACGGGGTGTCCCTGGAGTATCGACTTGCCCCACGGGACTCGGCAGTCGATAGTCCCGTGAGATTCGCGATGTCTTTCTCGGTCCTACCGGCTCTAATATCGTCTCTTTTTCTATCCGTCTCTGTTCTTCCATCCCTCTTTCCCTCTGAGCCCTCTTCGTTTCTCTCACGGTAGCTCTCACGGGACACGAAGTCAGGTCGCACGAAAAGAAGAAAAAGGAAGAAGGAAAGGAGGAGAGATTTAATTTTGAAAATTCCTTGTAATGGATAAATATTACAATGACTGAAATTTGTAAATCGATAAAGAGGGCTTTGAAAGAATCTTTGTTGTTTTAGTTTCAATTGGATTATAACTCAATACGAACTCAATTATTTTCGATACCATATCTAGTAGTACGAGTCAATGAATATTCAGTGATTGGCTATATGAATAATTTTTATAGTTTAATAATTCACCTGATATTTAACCTATGGTTAAAAATAATGTAACACTTAACTATTGGCACGGAGTCTGGTAGATTCCACATGATGTATTTTTATTATTGCTCTCATGTAAATATCAAAAGCTTTATAATGGAAGTTGGAAATATATGTCATACTTCGCTTAAACTGAGTGTTCGTAGTTGAGGGTTAACATACCTAAAACTCATACTTTAGATTATCAATTCTAGCAGAGTATTTACTATATCCCTATTAGTTTAACTATTTGATAACATTATACAGTATAAACAAAAACGTAGGTAATAAATCAGTATCACACTAAAAATTCAATAATTTCAGAAAGATAAATTCAGATTTTAAATAACTGTTTTCTATTTCGCAAACGATTATTGTTAAGCTAGTCATGAAGGGGATTAACGAATAAATAGCGAAAAGACAACGTGTCGCATAAACATGAGTACGAGTAAAATAAGATACCCCAGGATAGCAGGGTTTCTCCAAGATTGTATAAAATTCTATACCTTCTATTGCAGACGCCTACTCCTTCGTGCCTACGATCGCCAACCCTCTTTCAGCCTACCACCCTCGTACAAAAGGTTGCCTGCTCCGCCTCCGACTCCGAAAATTATTCGCGCAACTTACAACCCCTATTTTTTCCGCCTTCTGCAGATTCCTTGTTCCTCGCCCGGAACGAAGGGTTCCACGCTCGCATACTAAGGTGGAAAATGAAAGTGAATCTTAAAATATTATGTACCTTGCGTACGCCACCTTGCCGCGATATGGACTTAACGATAAACTTTTAGTTTCTGCTATGAAGGCAGTAGACAAATACGTTCCACACAATTACACTTATAGTTGAGAGAACAAAATATAGATTGTAGAGACAGTAGGGATTTAAATCACCATCCTTAGCTTGCCTATCAAGAAATAAAAAATTTTTAAGATTTTTAAGGTATTTTTTGAGTGTTAGTACTTTTTTTCTGAAAGCTAATTTAGTATAATTGAAGGGAGTGGTTTTATAGGCAGCAGTAAAGGACACTACATGGTGTTCTTTATGGACTGAGGAGGTATTTTAATTTTTGGTATTCGTGATAACTCTGTTCTAAGTTTATATTCTACGTAAAATAATAATATAATTGGT
This sequence comes from Calliopsis andreniformis, assembly GCF_051401765.1. NCBI lineage: Eukaryota > Metazoa > Arthropoda > Insecta > Hymenoptera > Andrenidae > Calliopsis > Calliopsis andreniformis. The sequence goes on along the minus strand of NC_135073.1, from coordinate 7,332,928 downwards.
ATTATACAATTTTTACCCTATAAGCAATATGAGGCAATAGTAATATTGTATAATTTATGGAATTCTTGATGTAGTATCAGTGTAGTATAGTGAAAAGTACCGTCAATAAATCTTCCTATGGAAAGAGTGAAACATAATAGAACTCTGAATTGTGATAACAACAAATCAGAATATAAAAAAAAGTCATTAGATCACACTAAAAATCTCAAGTACACTTTAGTCTACAAGAAAATAAAGCTTCCTCTGAAATGTTCCCCCTACTTAATTTTCTACAACCATCGATCGCGTCCACGAGAGCTATCAGCGCAAACCCCAGTTTTACAAGAGGTTAAGCTATTCTTCCTTCAAACTCCCTTTGTCGGGTTCATGCGCGAGCAGTCAGAAAATCGAAAACCATCACGAAATAGCCTCCACGTGCGCGCACAAGGTCGCAGAGGTATTGGCACGTAGGGAGACGCGCGAGAGAGAAAATAAGAGGCACCCTCTTTCCCAAGGAAAATTCGGAGGGTGCATAAGGTAGCCCTCATCGTCCTTCGGCCACCCTAGCCGTGTCCGTGCTGTAGTACGGAAATTCGCAAAATGTCCTCCCCGTTTGGTAATACGTTACGCGGCAGCGGATGTATCGTCCACAACCATCCCCGAGTCCGGCCTAACCTCGTCCAGGAAGGACAGAACTTTCGCCAGTGGGTCTGCAGGAAGGGGTCTCCAGAGACTTCCATTTTGACTCTGGGGATTAGGCGTGACTCCGCCCATCCGCGGCGAAAGTTTTGTCCCTTGCTTGTTGGGCAGAAGCGAAAAGCCACGCGATATTGATGACTTCTTTCTCTGTTTGGGAAGGAGAGCCGCAGACAGAGAAAGAAGGGAGGAAGCAGGGATGCTATAGTACAGGGAAAAGGTACTCGAGCAAGTACGCTGCGCAACTCCTTGTACAACCGTTGTCCCGACCCTGCTTTGTAGGATATGATCAACGGCTGGTTATTGTTCAGATGCGTTGTCATTATCTGGAATCTCTGATTCTAAGGTGGAGGAGTTAGGACATTTGTCATAGGTTAATTGATATTGCTTGTCGCCCCTAGCGTGTGATAAAGATTGCGATTGAGCTTGTCTATGATCGTAACTGGATAATTGATGTAGCGATTGTTTATTGGGTGGATACGGGGGGTGTTGAGTGATTCTGTTTCGTGGATGTTATAGGATATTATGCAATGAAGCGATTATTGAGTATTTAAGATCGAAAGGATCATTTATGTTATTGGAGTAAATGGAGGATTTATGTTTATTCTTGGTCTTCTATATTAATACTAATTCTTAAAATTCCTAATTACACATTCCTAAGTACTTACTAATTTTCAGCCAAGCACTCTGAACTATGAAATGTTAAATATACAATATTACCATCACACTTCAATATATTATAATTCCCAATTTAAAGACATGTTTTAATTTATTCTGAATATTCCTTTCCAATCGAAAATAAATATTACACCGTATAAAATCCCGTACAACAACCCTAACTACTTCCCAAGACACCCCAATAGCGATAACGACATTTTCCTAAAGAATAAACTACTTTTCCAATAAAGTTCCTGAAACAAAGCAAACAAACTCATTGTCAGAGGAATTAATAAGCCGTCTATTCAGGTGTTTCAATTGCTTTAGGCACGGGCCTGTGTTTTCTTTATTCACTAAAGCTTTGTGTATAAACCTCGCGTAAGGAGTGGCACAAAGTTTGGGGTTGGTCGGACAACGGCATCATAAGTCGGGAGTGGTTTGGGGGTTGGGTGGCGGTTCGGGTGGTGAGGGTCCCTGAAGGCGGCAAGCTAAATATATCCACCCCCGACAACCCTCGAGGGAGAATGTCAAGACAACATGGCCGACTCCCGTCATCCCACTAGCGACCCTATGTGTACACTAGCCCATGTTCGACCACCCTCGTGCCTCAAGAACGTTCAAAGGCTGTGACATCGTTTCGGTGGATACGCTCCGACCTTCGATTTATTCACGTTCGCCTCGCTAATCCCGCCGACCATGATTCACTGTGCACGAATCGGCCAGCAATGTGCTCGCCATCGGTGAAATCGGGGCGCATTTTTCTCGTCGACTCCGAGCGGCGAGATTATGTTCCCGGGTCACGAATAAGTACAATCGCGGAGAAAGCCTCGTGAAAAAAGCACGTTGAAAGAATCCAGCTTATTACCCCCGAGAGCGTTTTAGGTAATCTCGGAATTCATCGCGGCCAATCGGATTTCAAAGAAAATTTCAGGAGCAGTTAGCTGGCCAGACGTCTTCGACGATCTCGGAGCGGGGGCGTTACGTGCCGCGACTATGCGCAAGAACGAAACAGAGTGGAAGCAGGAAAGAAAGGCGAGCAAAGAAATATGGCAGGGACTAAAAGTCACTGGCGAAGAGTTTACGTGGTACAGGAGGGCGAGAAAGGTCGAGGAGAGAGAGTATCGCCGGTTGGGGAACAGCGAGAGGGTTGGCTCGAAATTAGCTGCCCCCAGGATTACCCTGAATTAACAAATTGAAAAAAGTCATCTCCCCTCGGGCGGCTCTTAAAGGAGTCCGTCTCGGCAGTCGCCGAAGATCGCGACGCTCTCGCCAGCAAGTTCGGGCTCCTTCGGTTTAAACCACGATCCTTGCTCGGATATCGGGCCAACAAATTCATGCAAATGCTACTTGGCTCCACGCTGGCTGCGATACGTACGTCCCCTCTGTACTACTCTATACCTGTGTAGGTATAGCCGCTGGTGCAGCGATAACGCCACGTATATGCCGTGACGTTATACACGGGAGCTACGCGCCAGTGTACTTAAACACGACGCGACTCGAACAAATTCGCTATGACGATTTTGGTAAACAGCTTTACGTTTTATTGAAACACTTGAATGCGCTGCAATGAATGCATGTATTGAGAGATGTAGATGAAAATTAAGAGCTTTGACTATTTTTGTCTTTAAGCTTAGTGGATTATTGCAGTTTTTGTATTTTTGGACACAAGAAGTATGAAGAAGTATGAATTTTGAATTTCTTCAAAAAAGAAAAAATGAAGACTAAGGCTTCTTCTTACGTTCCGTAAAAGGTTCGAAAAGAGAATAGAAAATATATCAATTACAGAGTGATTAGTATCTGAAGAACAAAATTTCTACATTTTTCAAAAAATTATCTTGAAAGTGTAACATGTACCTGTATTATTAAAGATATTAAAGCGAACAATTCTATAAAGTAACAGAGTAAAATAAATGAAATTATTTTAAGTGCACAATATAAATAGTAGTTAAAGAGATATCGAGAGCCTAATATTTTGAATTTTAAAATGTATTGTAAAATTCAAATCTTTTCTAAGAATAAAATTCGAGTATGTAAAAAAAATTATCAAATAGCATTAGAGCTGTCCCATGCTTTAATTATACCACGTTAACCTACACATTCATTTTTATGTATACTGTATGAATTAAAAGAAGAATTTTTTAAATATTTGCTCTACGTTTCGCGAACGACTATTTTTAATTTTAGACACGAAGTGGATCATAGTCGTTCAAGATCCGTAAATCCGTTTCTACGTAGACCTGTTTTGACAACGGTACGTACAGTGATTGTGACCAACAATAGATGTATAGTACGCTGTTGTACGGAACCTTTCCGTGGTACGTGCTACGAGTACGGAATCCTTTTCGTGGGGCCAACATGAAATAACTGCACTGGCGAATTGTCTGCATAAAATATTCAAAGGCAAGGTGAGGGACCAGTAAGATGGCTACGCGCGCGGATACGTTTCGTCTACCGGAGGCCGTTATCCGTTCCAAAAAAGTGTCGAGTGGCTAAGTTTTGTTCCCCTTCGATTTTCCTTCCCTTGTAGTTACTCGTTCCATCGATATAGACAATTTCACCCAGCAGAGGCATCTTTTGGACCCTGCATCTGATATTTCAATAGCCTTAGAATTCTGTATCTTTGCCTATTAGGATTTTAAATAACAATATCATCGATACGTGTTTTTACGTAATTACTCGTACATTTGGTTTAATAATTTTAGTATTTGTTTTACGGATTTAGCAAAAATCTTTATTTTATAAATTAGGTATTAGCGAGGCAACAAGTTGCATTCTTTATCAAATATAAGTGTTTTTTTTCTGTGGAGTTACTATTTTGGTTACTTAAAATAGGTTAGTATTTTATATTATATGGCAGGTCACCTATCAGACAGTTAATAATAGAATTATGAAAAATTACATTAACGAGAATTATTAATTAAAATAGAATATTAGAATAAAAGGTGCATTACAAAATTCACAAACTCACTCTATATTTGGTATTAAAATTAACGCGTGAACTAATAGGGACTTTCTTTTCAGACAATCTACGAATTCCTATAACAGTTTCTTCCTTCCCTGAACTTTAAAGACTCGAATTTATTGGATTCGTGAAGAGTGCCAAAGTACGTACAAAAGTCAACCAACGAATTACGAGAGCAACGGCAACGAGGAACGGTGTGAGTGGCCGTAAACTGGGGTGTCGTTTGCGTTTTCTATTTAGCCATTTGAGATCAACCTTTCTCTGTCCCCCTTTATAGTCTTTTCTTTTCGCACTGCCACTATCGTCCCCGTAGACGAGCGACTCGAATTGAATTCCTTGCGACGCGGGTAGTTGGATTTACATGGATACTGAACGCGCGCAATCCTCGACCACTGGACTCGCTTCCTATAAGACTGCGAACTTCTTGTTATCAGCATACCGATTGATATCGTTCGCTACCGTATGACTACAAATTTTATTGCATTTAAATCGCGCTGCGTCCTATCTCGAATTGAATAAATATCGGATATACGCGACGGGGAAAAACGTCTAACGTTATCGATATAAAATTTCAACAAACGGTTCGGTTAAAAATTTGGTCAACTAAAATGATGCTTTTGTATTGAGTAGAAAATTTAAATTAATGCTTATTGATTTTGTCTCGCGATTATGATTTAATATCGATTAAAGAGCTGACTTTATGAAGAGGAAAATAATAGAATGTTCATAGGAAGCCTAGAGATTTTAGAAATTGTTTTTCTAATAAAAGTGTACAAATACAAGCAGTATCAAAATTTATACACATTCTACAATACACGATATTTTATGAAACTTAGATTTTTCTAAATGTTAAACGTATTCAATTTTATTATTTATGAAATGAAGTTAAACATATTTTCGAAAAACCTCATTTATAATTAAATATTATAGTTGCAAGAATATTGTCATCGTTTAGAAAAATGGTATTAAAACAAAAATATTAAAGTATAGATATTCATAGCGAATTTGATTATACAAAAGTGTCGAAAATGATTCACGTACTAAACTGTTAGTAACTAAAAAATTAAAATTAGAATTAGAATAATGTTTCACAAAACTGCATATTTTTGCAACTGACTATATTTTATTTGAATTAGTTACCTAAGACTATTAAACTAACTGTCTCCATGCGAACGTTAAAATACGAATAATGAATGTAAAGAACCTCCCTGACGATTATATCCTACTTCGATGGCCGTGAAAATATTAACAAAAAAAATAGTAGTTTTCATTTTTACCACGAAGGACATGGAAATGCGAGCGATGGGATGACGAGGAAAGAAAGGAAAAGTGGAAAGTTCAGTTGCTCCTTTTACAGAGGCGACATAGAGGTCTAGCGGGTCTTCGATTGCTACCTATATTCGAAGGGGTGAACCTGTATGTAAGGATGCCTATCGGGAGCGCCGTTTGCCGTACATTTATTGCCTCCGCCACCCTCCGCCTGCTCGGCAGGTTACGACGTTATATTTGATATTGGATAGACTCCGTATATGTATCATTGGCGTCATAAAACCTACCGTAAATAATATTAAATAAATGTAATACGCCCAGTAAAATGCCACTTAGTTTGACTTGCAGAACCTCTCGCTTAGATCAATGCGTTTTGAATGTATGAAAAGTTTAGTATTCTGAGTTACGATTGGAAGGGGTTGAGATACGATGTGTCGAAAAAAAATGATCAACACATCAATTTGGACAGATCATTGAACTACTTACAAAAACTATTACGTATAAAATTATCTATAAGTATTAAACGTTCTACAGAAAATGTTTACTACACTGAAGTTTTTGTTCATTATAAAGTACAAAAGACACACTGTCAATTTTATGTGCATTGTTAGTTAGATAGTACCCGATATTGGATAAATGGTTACTATACGTATAAATATAAACCGTATGTAATTTGGAGCACAAAATAAATAATAAATAGATAATAAATTCCCGAGCTTCTTTTAAATACTACAAAATAATAATAGGTATTTTAAACGATCAAATTAAGTAGAACACCTTGTATGATCGTTTACAGGCAATCATGATGTTGCTCCTAATTGCCATCTCCATTTCACTAATGACAGAAGCATCACGATTACATGCTTCTAGCAATTTCTTCGGCACTTTAAGCTGAAGATCCAAGGGTTCGAGCGGTGATCTTTGAAGGCGAACGAGGCGAAACATCGACGTATTTATAGCCACCATAAAACTTGCCAAGTTAATTGAATGTTGGAACAAGTCCGATACCGTGACCGAGGGAAAGGAAAAAAGATCCAACTAGGACACTCGGTTTGATATCCTCGAATTTTCACTTCGTCATTTCACTTTTCGTAAGAATTATTCGAATCATCAGGAATGCTTAGGTAGTTTCTTACACTAAATGGAATATTTGTTGACAGGGAGTAAAACTGTGCGACATACCAATTTGCTAGTTAATCGTTTACCACATTCACGATCTCAACTCGTAACTCTATAGGACGATTCAGAAGAAAAGATTAATTGTGAGAAGGCAGATTGTAGTTGATCGATTTCAAATAGTAGGGGGAACAAGATTACGTAACTTATGATAATTTACAAAAGTAATATAAAAATGCAATAAAGAAAGCGAAGTATTGTATCTAATACTATCGAAAAGTTATACTTTTATTTTATTGTGCTCCTATTTGCAGTAGTGAATCATAGAACACTGTGTACCTACGCTAAGTGAGTACACAGCGTGGACACGTAATCTATATTTTATAACTTCAATTGTTTCCCATCAAAAACAATTTAAAAACCAAAACTTTCTGAATTAGTCTACAAAAATGTCTGAATTTTAAAATGATATTGTAACATGACACTGTCTTCTTTTTACCTTTGCGTATGCACATAAAGGTTCATACAAACTTAAATAATACTTACATCTTATATCAAGTTTAACCAACAATCTGAGTTTTTTTCATCACACTAACAATACTCTTTCAAAGATTTAGACACGTTCTCGTTCTCATCGTCATTCGAAACTGATCCCACGTTCCCAGAAACTCTTCCCCAATCCCAACAGTGACTGATATTCTCACCTCCCAAAGCATCGACCCCTCGTCTTGGATCACCTTGTACTGCTCGCCACGCTCTAGAATCCGCTCACGTTGCCGACATACGATTTGAGCTTTCGCAGGCAACAGTCCGTACAATTTTATCTTCGGTGCCTCATGTTAACGGATCCAGACGATTCGTAATTTCCAAGATATAATCGTGGATTTCCATTTTCCATGAGGCCCGTCGGTAGTGACATACTCCGTCGCGGGGACCTTGCGTCGGCGAGTTACGCCATTACATCCGAGGCGCACGCTTAAGGACACGCACTTCCATAGACGTAACGATGCAACGGGAAAAATCGTGTTCCCTCAAAACGTGAGCGGTCGATTGCTCCAGAGGACGCGACTAAGTTTCCTTGTAGATACGCATAGGGACGAAGAACGCTGGTATTAACTGCGGATACGACGTCGCGCCGCTCGCCGAGGAAGGATCGTACAAGCCTCTGGCTCGTCGTTAATTGCCGGTATAATTTGTAATTCGAGAGACGGAAAGGAAGAAAGTGAAATAGGAGAGTGGGAGAGCGGGGTGGTTGACGGACTGGGACAGGCGAGGAGGGAGGCAGAAAGAGAGAAGCAGCGACGAGGATATCGAGACAGAGAGGAGAGTTACTGGTCGCTAAAGGAAACAAGCGTCGTGCTCGTCCCCCGAAAGGAAATGTCTTTTGAGCCGGGAACGAGAACCAGATCACGAGGACGAGCGGGGCGCCTGGCGTTTGCCTGACCCGTTGACCTGCCTCAGCCGCGAGCTTTGTGCATGCACGCACCACCGACGGGCATTTGTCACGAGCCGTCAAAACCTCTCGACACTACCATGAACCTTCGTCAGCCTGGCCGTGTTTTCCGCAATCTGCCCGCCTGACTGCCTTCTACGCCCAACCTTGCGACCCGCTGAGAAATTAGCCGTTAAGTGTTTTATGTATCCGACGCGGGACAGACACTGACGCCGGTGTCATGTGGCTGCTGCTGTGATTTGTGGCTCGCGAGTGCTTCATCACTTTTTAAAGTTAAATATCTGGAAGGTATTTGAGACGTGGACGTAGAGTGGGAGATATGAATATGTATAATCGATATGACCAGATAATAATAATTAAATATAACAAAAAATAGTAATCAAATTTGTAATTCCTGTATAATGTTCTTAATACTTAACTAATACTTGATAAATCACTTTGGTAGCCTGATATTATCAATTCCTTTAAAGCAATTATTAAATTTTCAGTACTATCAATAAATGATCCAAAGAGAGCAAGTTGAGTAATCTCTGTTTCATCGTCACTGCTTTTACAGGATAGACTTTTTTGCCCCTAACTCCCCTTCTTTCCTCCGCCTTCTTTCTCGTTTGATAATAAAGGCCTGGCCAGACGCAAGCAGCCAGATCACTTCACCAGATGCCATCCGAATCGCCCACCGTGATAACTGGCGGTGGTTAAATACCTCATAACTAACTCAATCTGGGTGCTCCTAATTAAATATCTATCGTTTAATTAAGAATGATTTACCGACGACAGTCAGTCAGTCAGGCAGCCAGCCGACCAGCAAGCCAACCAGCCAGGCTGCTAGTCGGACAGGCACTGCTTGTATCATTCGTTGTGGCTTGGCAATCAATGCAGGAATTATCCTCATTAGGTCGATCCTCGGTCTGGGTTCTCTGAGTTTGCCTCTACCAGAGGCAGCCTCGTACGAAGGTCTTGTCGCGGGGCAAGGGGGACAGAGAGGGTCCAACGAAGGGAAGACGAAAGAAGAGTGAAAAGGAGTGGAGTAGAACGAATGGGAGCGAGAGGGAAGAAGAGAGAGGGGGGCGAGAGGGTGGCGAGGGAAGAAAGAGACGTGGAAGTGGAGGATCAGGAGGAGGAGGACGAAGCAAGCTATTAGATCGAGAGCTGGTTGCGTGCAGCTTGAAGAAAAACTGGAAATCCGCGGTTCTTGACGGGCCGGGAGATCCCTGGGGGGACCAAGGGAGGGAACCCCGGGGTACCCAGGATCCTCCATCTCTCTGCTTTCCTCCTCGCTCCTTTCCTTCTGTCTGGCAAAAACGAGTCGCTGGCTGCGAGTGACAACTTAGCGAGCCGGAGCTCACCTCGCCATCCAGTAGCTTGACCACACACAGATAGTCCCCGCGATATGACACGTCTTTTCCTGCGATAGAATTCCTTCCGCGAAAGAAACCGCCCGGTGGAGGAACTCTTTCGTCGAAAGAGATCCAGTGCAACGCTTAATGATATCGTTGAGCTGCAACGGGTTTGATAGATCTTGTCAAATGTGATAGATCTGGTCGAGCAAGATACTTTACAGGCTTTTAACGTAATAGACATACAAATTCACTGTATGCCTTGCTTCGCTTCGAATCTCCATTCGTATTATGCTTCAGCTTCTATTTTTATTTTGTTGTATTCCTCACTGGAAGATGTGGTGCCAATTCAAATTTGTCTGCGTCAAGACAGTTTTTACAGCTTAAAGAATTATTTTTTCGGAAAGTGAAATAAAAAATGAAATGTTTTAACGTTTTGAGAACAGAAAGTTGGACTATTTCGTAATGAGTAAATTGCAATTACATAATATTTAGTGTCTAAATTTGTTTTAAAATATTACGTAATACACGGAGCGTATGATGTAGTTCTCTTTGGTTGAATAATGAATAATATTAAATAGTATTCATGACATAAATAAGCATTCTGAAGCTCAATACTTTGCCTATTTTTTACAATAAATGACAATGTTCAAAGCTTTTAATGGAAACAAGATTTTCTTCAATTTAAAAATAAAAAATTTTTTATTAGCATTTCACTGCCTATAGGCAACGAGTCTTAACATTTATTATTGTTAATAAGTTAGCTGTTAGTATATTTGCCTCTAAAAAAATAATTCACAGTGCTAACCAAAATTAAAGTCCATCGTCATTTAGTTAACATGACACCATTCAATTTACACAACTCTCTATCATATGGTCATAGAAAAATAGAGCTAAGAGTAGCTAACATGACCATATGTCAAGCGCGGAGAAGTTCACGTTTACATTACGACATGCAGTCGCTCTAGGCGACAAGGGTAGCGAGGGAAATGCATTTTGCACCCCTTCCCCTCGAATTTCGAATTCTGCTTCCCTCTCCGTTTTTTTTCTCCCTCTTGCCTTTCTCCTATCTCTGGCCCCTCTGCTTGTCTACCTTTCTGGCCTATCGCCGCAAGAGCAATGGATAATGATATTTCGATTTACATAGATGTTCCGACTGTTCCTTTCTCGACTTTGATAGCCACGGTGGTCGATACTGGGGTATACTATTCGACGTTTTGACTCAACTCTGCCGATTTTGCTTCGCGATTCATGTTTATTCAATAAGCCAATCCTGTCGCGTTTCCTTCCCCTATTCAGAATGGAATCGTTTGCGCGAATATTTGCTTCGAAACGTTTACCATCTTTTGTCACACCCCCCTTAATAGTGTAAATTAGAAAGAGTTTACTCGAATAAAATGTAAAATAAGGATTTTTGATAACTAATTACCTTAAAATTTTATTCACTCAAAATTAGCATTCCATAGTCTTAATATAACATTTGCTAGAAATGCTATAATTGAAACAGGTCTCAAAGTATATTCTACTTGACTGATATACATATGCACATATAATAAGTACTTCTATATAACACTGATTTTATGACCAATTGTCCTATAACCCAATACCCAATGGCATAATTCTGATATCTCAAACTCACTAATTTAAACCTGTTTCACAGTCAACCATTCTATTCAGATGAACATTTCCTCTCACTCTTAACTGTTTCGTCAGCCCAGCCCAAAGTGCCTATATCCACAGAAGCAAGCCATAGTAAACTGATGATGTTCAGTAATCAATTATGCGCATCGCAATTCTGATAGCTCGAAACACGTCTCAGTCATCGAGTGTCCAGTGGTGTCTAAATGGGCATAACATAAAAGTTTACCACATGGGATTCCGGTTAGGCTGATCCCGCTAAATCCGTGGAGGGGTTTCGCCTGGAATGTCCTGTAATTGATAGCAAGCACACTGGGTTCGATGAGCCGTAGGAAAATAATAAGCCATCGTAGTAGCCCGCTAGTACGCGGTATTATTGGCTGTCGGAGTAGGGGTGTTACTGGGGCGTTGAAGAGAAGGGTGGCCTGGCACAATGTATGCACCCTCGCATGCACCGTCGTGCTCAGATATCTCGATCTTAGGGTGTGTCGGATGTCTATATTCGCACCCGCACAGCATCTCGGTTCGATAAACTTACTCCTATTCTCTGTCTATATAAGCAAATGGCCAGTATGGAATTATCATCGGTCGCGATACTATAAACGCTCGGGACAGTATCAACAGTCGACTCGCTGGAGATATTTCTGCGGAAATTTTAACGAGAAATTGATAGCATAATTGAGAAGAATTTTATGCCTTTTGTGTCTATCCTTAAATGCACAAGTATAATCTTCTTCAATACACAATACAGTATTTTATTTTTATAAATTTCATGATATTCCCTTTAATTTTTAGAATTATGTAGAATCTTTAATTCTCATTTATTTTCATTCGTGGTAAGTTGTGATAAGGCAGAGTGAGTGATCAACGTATAAATTCAGCTAGAGGTAATATGTCTACTTTCTATTCTATATAAATTCTAAATCACTTTTAGTTAATTATTCTACAATGAAACAAAGATAGTATAAGTATTATAAGAACATATACATAGTATTTAAAATCGTTGAGTATAAAAACAGTAGATACATACATTCAACGTATAAAGATTAATAAATCCCTCTAAACACTTCTGAAGAGCGCTCATTATCACATATCTTCTTACACTGTACCTCAACACCCATACCCATATTTTCACCAATAGAAACTTCCTAGGTACGTAATAGTCTTAAATCAATTTAATTTCCAGAAAAACGTCGAAACAACATATACACAAATTATCACGATCGTCAGCAGACAATGGCCCGTAATTTTGATGACAATTAGTCTATCGAAACAATAAACCCAGTTAAGTTCATCGATAGAAAGTCCCATTACAGCCAACGACAACTACTTCCTATTACATCATTGCAGCAAGTCGATCGAGTGCCTTTAGAAATATGAAATGTACTTCAACGATCATTAGACAGGACAAGGGTCTGAAATCAAGACAATCCTAGAAACTGTAGTGAAACACGTTTCACAAACACAATAAGGGGTGAATTGCCCGACTGTACGTGATTTAATGATACAGCTCTTATGCGGAGCAACGTGTCCCGCATATCTCCACGCGTTTCTGGTAGGTTCATTGACGGAGACTATGAGGCAGCAAATACATCGTTCTATACAACGAAGAATACTTCCGACTGCTGAGCATTGCAGAAACGAGGATCGCGCATCCTGTAGCGGCTTGTCAAACGAACGGAATCTATGGAATAATTTAATGCGAAATACGTGGAGGTGCAGATACCATCGAACTTGGGATAATCCTGAATCGCGTACGAGTGATCGCAGCTGCCTGCTCAATAGAGGAAACCGGTTTCACGCAATACAATATTTTTTCGATCCGCGCATCATCAATGAATCCATCCACCACGATTGACTGATTAATCGGTGCACATAACAGTAGAGCTTCGTGAATTTAAATGTCGTCAAAGAGATGATGTGGATGATGCTTGCTCCATTTAGTGTTCAACATAGATAAATAATTCAAATACTGAGCAAATGAAAATACATATGATCTGCGACATAAGGATATCTTTCATTTTAATTTAAATTAATTTAGCAAATATTTCCCAAAAATAACTGTAATGTAATAACACATTTGAAATGCGTTCTAAAGTTTGTTGGCTATAAATACTTTCTAGTACTTCATTAATAAATCTCTAAACGTATGATTGGTACCATCAGATTTCCCCGAAACAGGAAAACTATTGAGATATAATACATTACGACGATTGACGAATAAGGTTATCGTAAGATTGCACGTTCTAATTGAATGGTGATTGGTTAGGACGACACTGCAGGAGAGTTGCAACGGCTACAATATCGGGGAACGTTCGATTAGATTAGGGTGGATTAGCCAATCAAAAACTACAATACTGCAACCCCTCCGTGACTAGCAGTGACATTTGATGCTGCAGGCATTCTATTAGATTTGCGCCATAGCTAACGTGATACGGAATCGAATGATCCGAGTTCTGTTGAAGCGATTTTCGGTAGGTACCGGTACTGGTCGTGGTATCGCCGAACGAAGTTACGATTTCAACGCTTCAATTTTATACATGGCAGAATGACGGGGAAATTTAATTCACTGTCAACGCGTTTCGGTGGAATTGATTCGGCTAATGAAGAAATGCAAATCATGTACTAACGTTTCCATCGCGAGCGTTGGGGAAAGAATTTCTAACGACAGTGGTGTTTCATTATTTGATTATAATTTAAAGGAAGTATTAAAATCTGCACGGATGCTTATTTAATATCTTTTTAACACGAGACCCATGCGTTCATATGCTGGAATTCGTGTATCTGGTCTCGTTAAGTAATACGATAAGTTAATGAATTGCTTGCGTGCACAACTTGTTATCATCGGTTACTTTTGCATTAATGTTGACTGTGATATAGTTACGTAATAAATATAATATATGCTTTGATACTGAGAAGATGAAAATTATGAAACTTTCTTTAGCACTTTAACTTAATTACGTTAATTTCAATTATGTTGTTAGGTAATAGTAATATAATACACACATAGATATGTATTACATATAAAATTGAAAGGGCAGTTATGTTACTTTGAAAGTGCAGTTTTCGACGTATTTTGCAAAATTAATGTAACCAATGAAAAATATTAATTTAACTGCTTCTGACAAGACATGGGAAGCAAGCTTCAGCTTATACCCAATGGAACTTTTCGTCTGGCCCACAAACTTCTGTTCACGTGTCGGGCGTGTTGTCCCATTAGAAGCGACCCCTTTCAAGTGCCTCAAGTGTCTCAAGAGTACGACATTCTTCGCGGTGGTGTTAACACAATCTTACTCCAAAACATCCCTCATATAATAAATGAAAGGAAGATGTGCATAATATTATCCTTAAGTGCGACAATTAGAATCTATACATACAATCCCTGTGTGTTACAGGTCTAGAATTCAGTAACAAGTTCTGTAGTTTTCAGCAATCTAGGAAGAAAGTATGTTTATTGAGTCGTAATAATATGAATATTAGAAATATGTAGTGTAGTTGAGATATATTCAATAGATAATTATATCTTTTATACCAACTATATTATCTCAACTAGGTAAATGAGTACGAAGCTACCACAAAATAAAAGAATTTTTAAACATTTCTCAACTCTACCTTAGAATATATTTCTAAATCAGTACCCTACATTTTGATTATTCTTATCAAAATTAAGGAACAGATCAAGCAATGAATATTATCATTCCTTAACCCTAAGAAGCTCATACATGAGAGGTAAAGAATATTCAATAATCCAAATAATTCAAATCACTTTTATAAAGTTCGAACAGTCTTGAAACTTTTATAAATTTCGAAAATACAAACTGCATTAATAATACGAGACACATTGCGTTTATTTTTCCTCCCAAAATTAGAGTTACACTTAAGCCTCCCAATACCTTAGACGTCGTACAATCAAATCTATCCAACGGAATATTGCTCCGTTGTCCAAACTCGCCTAATCCTAATGCAACCCCATATTCCATTCATCTCCCGCAATTCCCTTCAATCCCTTCATCGACGATTCTGTGCAATTACGCATGGTAATGCGTCTACATAGATCTCCAGCACGCTTGCTCCAGGCTTCTGGCACTTCGTCGGCGATCCCAATTTTATGCCCGTACGTACCTCTATGGACATATCTGTCGGACTGATATGAACTGCAGGTCTGAGAGGCGCGTGGAAGCGCACGCGTCACGCGAGCCGTGCGTTCGTTTGCTCGGGTGTGGCGAGAATGAGTGGTAGCGCGCAATTACCTTCTTATCTGTTCGAAACAATCACGAGGGGTACTCACGATGCGCCATAAGGCAACGAACGTCGACGAGCCACCGAGGAAGCGATCCTCGATGTTTTTTAACAGCGACTTTCCGGTCTAGGGATCTCTGTGCCCGAAACTTCAGCCAGTTTTCCGATTAGCATGCTAATTGGCACGGCAACCCTTTAAACGACCATTTCAAAAATTAGGGGACACGGTTTTGGCTCTGGTTCAGAGAAGACGAACTAGCGCGGTTTCACGCACCGTTGCCGATCGAATTTTATCGCAGAGATTTCAACTGCGACGGGACTTTTTCTCCTCGGCTAAATGAGCTTCGCCCGTCGATATTTTTTCAATGAGATTAACGAGACTCGCTGCGCGGAAAAACCGTGAGCTTGTGTGGGCAATCTTCAATTTGGTCCGTGTATGGACACATGAAGAGAATTGGATGCTAAATGGGACATCGATAATTGATCGAGTGTAGAATATGTGGGTCAGGGTAAACAGAGTATTACAGCAACGAGGGGGTTATGTAAAATAAATTCAGTCATTCGCTGTTTCCCGTTAGCGCTCGTCATTTCGAACGCGTCGCATCATGCTTGTAATGATTTATGGAAGTGATCTTATAAGGCTACTCTAACTCTGTGTCCCCTGCAGAGAGTCAATGTGCTCCAAATTTTTAGGTATGAAATCGTGGAACATAACTGATGTAAAATAAGAGAAATAAATTCGCATGACACAACTGTTGCATTAGTGTTAATTAAAATCGAGATTAATTCGATTATCAAAGTCTGAACAACGCTACGAAATATATTACTAAACAGGTAAGAACCAGAAAGGAATTTGACAAAATTATTACTAAACGCCCAAGTTTTATATAAATTACGTTTTCAAAATTGTATCTAGATTGATATTATGTAATTTAATTTTAAGGAAAGATAAGTAGTTACAAATATTATTTTCATTATAGTAAATGAATAATAGTACGTAAGATGTAGGTATACGTGACGAGTGAAGATTTCATTTATAATGTGCGATATTCCACGAAAAAAGAACCAGATCTGTGCCATCTGTTCCAACTGTACCTATGTCCCGTTGTCAGCTATGTCCATCGTTCATCGGTAGCACATGCAGAAGGAAATCCAATCTTACCAGGAAGATATCTAACACCGTTCACGCTACCCTCAACCACCCTGTGGGTAACAAAAGGGCAAAACACCCGCTCGTTCCTGCTCCCTTTCGGCGTATTCGTCTCCTCCTTTCGAAGGAACAATTAACTGAATTTGCATTATATCTCTATCGAATTACTAGATTCGTATTATCGATAAAATTGGCAATTTGGGGTAGTGCCGCGGAAGTAGGGTGAGCCGAGTGTCCATTCGATGCCGCTATTGTTCGAAATAGACATTTCGTGCGTATGCCCGGCGCTCTGTCTGATCGTTCAATTATTTTCTAATATTAAACAAATTGCTGTTGGAAATTACGTTCGACGGCGGGATTAAATTACTTTAACTAAATTTGTTAGTACTACGGTATCATGAAAATGGAATGACAAATTGTCAATTATTTTTCTTACAAAGGAAAAATATTAGCAAAATAAATTAATGTAGGATATATAGAGTGTTTTTAATTAATCTTTTTAAATAAATTTAATATCGTGGTATTAAATTCAATTTTTATGAATTCTTCTCCCGAAATTGTTTCATAGGAAAGCTATTAATATTATATTATACGATGAATTTCGCACATTTTGAATATTCCCTTGTTTTTGGATTTACCTATGAAAGTATTCCATGAAATATTTTGAAGTTGAAATTGTTTCATGAATAGTAGTTCGAAAGTTGAAATGAATAAAGATTTAAAAAATAAAAAAAAATGTTTCAAACGAAACATTGAGCTGTTTGAAAATTCTGCATACTAACCTATTTAAAAATTTGAATGCGTACATAGTGAGATATTTGAAAGTATAAATTAAAAAGTGATCGTTGAAAAGCAAATATTTCACTTACTCACTTATTATACTAATTGTAAGCAAAAATCATCACTCTGTATCTATATCTCTGTACAAACCTTCCCAGTCTACAGTACATAGTATCTACATAGTAACAAGTCCTCAAATAACACCCTTACTCGTGATATATTAAGGCAATTGATCAAACGCCTCATTCTTCAGATAAACCCTACCGAAGATCATTAGCCTTTTTACCAATTCCATCGCGTCGAAATATTTCCAATTAGTCGCGATCTCTTCGAGCAGCGTTGCTCTAATAGCTATATCCAAAAACCCGGTGGCAGAAGGGGAGCACCGGCAGGGGGTGACACAGACGATCGTGGCGTTACCAAATTGTAGTGGTGTAACCTGATACACGGAGTATACGCCCCCCTCGCACACGTCGTTCAGCGAGGCATGCACCGCTATCGGCACCAGACGAGTCATGGTGTAGCCTGTCCTCCGTCCTCTCTCTCTCCGCGTGTATCTGCGCGCGGCACGAATTAGTCATGGAGAGAGGCAATTCCCGATAATAAAATAAGAGAGGAGCGTAACCGATTATCGTAGTAACGAGCGTCGCGGAATTATCGTAACGGCCTGGCCCACCGATTATCGGGCAGCGCGATCGGTCGCGATTCTTCGTACGCGCTATTGTTTTACCCTCGTTACCGGAGCACACGTCGATCGGTATCGCTCGAAAGGATGGTTAATTAGTCACGATCGGTGCCCGCGTAATTTACGACGCGATGGCGTGAAGATAAAGATAGCGAATGGCGTAGTAAACGACGACTTTTTGTTAAGGGTTAATCCTGATGTCATAAAAGGGATGCTCAAGGGGGTATATTTGAAAATTTTAAGTGACGTAAGATGTGGCGTGGGGAACTTCAAGGAATTATGTTTCGTGGAAACTGGTCGATTTTTTATGCTGATAGTATTAGTCGAAAATAACTTGCTCGTGTTTGGTTTCAATTTTTAACATATGGGGGTTGGAATATGTCATATTGCTCAAAAATTCATATTGCAATTAATAATACGACGTTTAAGCTATTAGGTAGTTTCTTTAGTGTCAAATTTAATTCTGATTTTGTATAATCTTTAAGGACATGCTGAAATTTTTATTTTATTTAGTATTTGTTTTATGATATTTATCATGGCAAATATAATTTTGGTAACGATTCACTTGATAGTTAAATTATTGCAAATGAAGTTTACATATTTGTTATTAAATTTCATGAAACTAATAAAATATGTCATTTGAGAATAACTTGTTTGTCACATATGATTCTGGATCCTCTTGTTATAGATACTGATTCACATTACTAGAAGTACATTATACGTATTCTATCTCCTTGTCATCGGACGTTCACATCTCCTATGCCTTGTTAAGAAATAACTATTTCAATGCTCTCTTAACATTTAATACCACTAAATGTAGATCAATTCCATCAAAACTAGTTAAGTGCCCTGAGTTGATTCAAGATACGTCCCGTCTCAGTTTAACGCAACCATTACAACACGTAACAAATTACAATTATAACAAGCTGCAAATGTCCCCTATAACTGGAGGCGACCGTAAACGTCTGATTGTCGCTGGGATTGACACGTACGAGTTTCCCCGGTTCGCTGGTGTACGTCTTACCGCCGCGGGCGTTGCCTTACTTAGCTTGCCCGGCGCATTAACGATAATACATGCGCATAGCTGCAACAAATGCCGCATAAACGATAACGCGATCCACGTGGCAGCATAGGCGCAGAAGGGCACAGATGGTCGCCCTAGGCACTTACCAGTTACCACCACCCCGTGCACTGCCCCCTTCGGTCAAAGGGATCTAAAGGGCCTTGGCTGGCCACTAACCGTATTTATTCACAGGGGGTGACTGAATTTACCGAACCGCCGAAGATAAGTCTTGCCTCGAGCACAAGAAGCATCTTAATGCCACGAAGCCTTTTAGAAGTCTGTCCCAAACCCTGATCGGTAATCGCGTTAAACCTCTTTAGACAACGCGCAACCGAGACAAGTGTTTTCGTACATCTTTCGCTTGCAGCGTCAATAAGATCGGCGGGCAAGCGTATTGCAGGAGTTGAATACTTCACAGCGTTTAGTGTTTGCTTATTAAGATGAACTGTTGTCCTCTAGAATGGTGATGTACATGGTAACTCTGAGTATTCTGATTGATTTCATAAATAGTAGTAAACATTAAACTTCACTAATTAATATTGAAAATCAGTTTAATTTTGGTACTCGAGATACCAAGTAATAATATAAGAAATTTTTAATTGTGTCTGAAACTTAAATAGAAAAATGTAAATTTTGACCCCTTTTGTACTTATCTTGTGATCTTCATAAAATATTTATTATAAATTTAATGAATGCATTGCTTTGTAATTACACATTAACAAAACAACTTTTTCGTGTTCAAAACCCTACAATGATATAGAACTCATGAGATGGTATTTATACGAAAGCTATCAATTAATAAACATTTCTATCTCTTTATCTTAATCTCTTTAAAGTTCCAAACCATCAAGTTACGGAATAAAATATGTACATGTAGGTACATAATTTGTCCCATCCGAAAAGTAACATGTAACGCAGAAGATTTCGAAGAAGCCCGTAACTTCTCATTTTTAATCGGCGAGCAAATAAATGGAAGCCAGCCGATCGAGACATCAGTCGTTATTTAATAACGAAAGGATGGCTATGACAGATACTAGGGAAATATTTCTATACTTCAGCGTGTTCTATCACGTACTGCCTTAGTCTTTCTCACATACAACACGCTTCGATGCAAGTGGAACACGACCACACATATATGTACGAAAACCTGTACACGTACCAGATCACTACCGGCAAGTGGTCGGAGCAACAGATAAGTTTGATTTATTTTAATTTCTCAGCCAGCAACGCAACGGCCTTTCGTGGGGATTCCCCCTGCTTCTGTGAATTATTGCGAAGTTATTTTGTAGTTTGTATTGATTTACGGCTGGGATTTCGGAGCATCGCGAGCACTTTATCGTCGTTACAGGTGGGTAAACAGGTGTATCGGGGTTGAAAGGGTTGTCACTATCCGAAAAGAAAATTACGGTGCAATTTTTTTCGGAGAAGCTGTGACGTATCGTTCACCATACAGGAATTTTTGTGTAGGTGTACATACTTTAGAAAAGTATACGAATTTTGAAAAACTATGTGAATTGAGATTTAGAGATCCCAGAATACTCTTTGAGTTGTGATTGTTAGCTTTTGGCGGTAGTTAAAGATTTGTGATATTATATGTGATACAAATTCACATAAACCTGTTCTACACATTTGTGTTATAATTCTTGTAAAATTTTTAGAAAAACTCTTTGTATAATAAATTTCAGATTACTACTACTCGCTTGAAAGATACACATGTTTCTGGAATAAGGGACCAGCTAGTCCCTTAAGTTAAGTTAGCTGCTAACTTAAATTTAAAAAAAAATAAACAATCTCACTGCCTAATGAAAATAACATCAACATGTAAAATCAAATTCACTTCCCTAGAGTCAGACATCATAACTCCATTCCGTAGCAGAAGGAAATCAATCGTTAATGGCAACATGTAGCAATCGCCAATGTGCTAATACAATTTACGTCCTAATGACTGTTTATCTGTTTCCGATATCCAGCGATTTAACATAGTTAAGATCGCCTCGAATCAATATGAACTCGATTAAGGTGTTTGGCTCAGACAGAGAGCCATGATGTAGAATGCGATTATCGCCGAAACTCAGCGAATAGATTGCTCTATAACAGAGGCAACGTTGTTGGACTATGATTAACGCGTTGGCAAGTTCTCAGTTGGATGGGCGAGGAGACGCCTGGCATTGATATTCTTTCCACCTTGGGGGCTTAATTTTCTTCGTATCCGTCTTGTCCCACGCCATTTGGCAGGCAAAGTAAGCGGAGAATTAATCGGGACTTAATTACCAGGTTAGGCGGGTACTTGTTGCAGCAAAGCGGAGAGGCGTCTAGCGTACGAGGCGTGTTAGGGTGCCGTAGCGTAATAAGATTCCCTTTAATGGCATTACACGCCTCATTGGGACTTGCCAAGTCCGAAGTTCCTGCGACTTTACGCTGTGTTTGACTTAACCGGAAGTTACTGCCTTTCGACCAACCGTCGCACCGAACGAAGTAAAGCCGAGGGGTTTAAGTCTCTCAGCGCATTACGAGTTGCCCGGGAAACGTCTCTGGAACTTGCTCGAACACTTTATAAAAACTATCAGTATCATTAATGGTGTTTAGAGCACGATAGATATCTATTCTCGGACAGGTGAATTTCATGCACACTTGTGTAAAAACTGAGGTTATTTCTTTTTATATAATTATTAATTTTTCTTATTGGGGAGAAAGCTTATTGTTAGGAGAAAGCGTATTGTTTTCATTATGGATTATACAATCAAAAGTGAAAACTCTTGTGCCGTATCTTTCTTTTGTCAGCTAAAAAGTAAAATCTCTTTAAAGTTCGAACATATGAATTTAATAGTCTTTTATGAACACATTCAAACTGCACAAAAAATTTATCAACAAATAGAAAACATTTATATTTCTTTTTACGTTAATGTAATTTGACTAACCTCGTTAAAACTAAAAACAGAGACAGTAATTCTACTCCTGAAACAATTCTCATTCAAGTGATTCAGCCAAAGGTGTACAAGAAGTATCCAAAGCACTTAAACCCCTCGTCACTTTACAAGTATAATCACGCCTTACTGGCACGATTTTTTCCCCAAATCTTAATTCAATCCTCACAACCATCCATAGCACGCGAAGGAATGCGTTTCCATCGTTTCATAGAAGCAATTAAAAGATCCAAAATCGCGTACTACTCGCTTAAGGAAGCTCTCGTAAAAGTGACTAATGATCATTTCATGAAGATAAGCCTCTCGGTTTGGTCGCGATGATCCCTTAATAACATTTCTTACGGTCTTATTCATGCCCAACACGGTATCGCGATGCCGTCGATCCGCGCCGCCCCGTCTAGCGCATTTACCAAGGCCGCCGAAACGAAAATCGTATTTGGCCGATTGCGTGAAAAAGCATGTCAGTGCGCTGATTAATTACAGCATCGAAGCGTGGTCGGATGAGCAGGCGTAAGAAAGGCATGTCGTCGGTCGGCCGGCAATTAATTAAAGCGTCACTTGAATTTACAACGACGAACGAGCGCCCACCAACGACGAGGACGATCAAAGCTTCATCCGAGCATTACGATCTGGCAGGCGGCTGTCGGCAGGCGCGAAGAAGCCGCGCACGACGTCGACCCGCGTTCGTTCGATGCCGAGCAAAAACCAGCCGGATGGAAATCCAGGTGTCGAATCGCGCGGGTCTCGACTGTTGGACCGTTCTGACCCACGAGACAGGGCCAGTGTGACCATTGGTCCGGGAAACGACCTTAAACGGTCCTTATCTGGATTCAGCGACCGTTCCCCAAAGTCTCCGTAGGAAGTCCGACGGGGTCCGGCAAGAAACGTCCAACACACATTTAATAGCTTAATTTATAATTCTCGCCGCAAGAAGAAGAAATCCGGTGAAAGGGAAGAGGGACAGACGAAGGGACCCGGGCGGTCAAGCGCGCAAACCAGGCGAAAGAGAAAGAGAGGAAAAAGAACGGAACGGAATCCCTCTGGATAAAGTTGAACGGCGTATCGCAAGAAGAGGCAGCGCGAGGGGGCCGCGGAGGGATCGAAAGAAGCGCGAAGCACGGAGGAGCGGAGTCACTGAGAAAAACGATGGCAGGGGAAGAAAGAGGAAGAGGGATATACGGGGGATCGTGCGCCCAAGGAGAAGAAACTGGTGGAAAGAAGATGAAACGGAAGGAATGCCGACGCCGCCGCTGTTGCACCGATGGAAACTGTTCGACAATGCGGTGCGACGATCATGGACCTTTATATGGAGCGTCGTCCCCGTGGGTGGTCCTCCGCGGGACGACTTACCAGGCGTCATCCCGGATTCATCGGGACGATCAGCGCGTTGAGAACCACCGATCGCTAACCTAGAAGGTAGCGGAGAGTGAGATCGAGCCATGACGCGCACTGAATCACTCATCGTGCTTAGGTTGTCGTCGTTGTCGTTCGCCGTACCGAGAGCCTCTATCAGAGGCGAGCTATTAACTCGCGAGCACTGGTACCTTCTAACATTCTACAAGGCTACATTATTTACTACACCGCTACTTGTCCACGTAAAGTTATTACGGGGCATCCTGGCAGACCCATCCGCCGTGTCGGCTTTGATTCCGACAGATTTTTACGATCGGAATCTCAACGTCGTTAATCGCTGCTGTCACATTTTTTACGCGCCGTCTACGTCTCCGGATTATTCTGAATCCACAAGGATATTGTTCTACTCGGTGCTTTTGGGCATTCATTTCATTCTACACTGACGCATCAATAATAGTTTGCTTCAACCCTTCCTATCCTGAATTAATTCAATGAAGGTAACAGCTCCAGATAAGGTTCACGAAGAAACTTCCTCTTTTTGCAGCTAAGTATATTATATATCCGAGTGTTGGAATCGTCTTGTGACACTTCAGACAATTAGGTAAGGAGGTAGAATTAATAAGTACACTGCAAAGATGAAGTATCCAAAGACACGACATAGGAGCAAGATGGATACTTCGCTGTATGTTGGTCTACTGATCTGCTTATGAATTAATGACGAATCAATAATCTCGTACACATACGCACACGGCTATAAAAACAAAAGAAAACACTGATGTATTCGATTCAAGAGGTATATCATAGTGAGAAAATTATTCAAGAACACAGTACCATTAGAACCTAATAATCGATTCATAACAATATTTTACTATAAGTGGTCAATACTGAGTACCTTCAGGTCTTTTATTAGAGTGAACTTGAGTAGCATTGAAGATGATTGAAGATGCTTTGAAGATGATTCGACTATGTAAGACGACTGTTAGTTAGGGATGGAGCCATCGACAGACGCTCATTACGAATCAGACCCTAAGTTTCTCTTCTCGTTTCAGCTTTGTTCGAGCACCAACGACCAAACGATAGAACGATGGTTGGAAAGAAATAGGGGGATGACGGAGGGACAAGGAAAGAGGAGAAATCCAACGAGAGCTGTACTCTGAAATCCGGCGATTCTTTCAGGCGTCTTCGGAGATGATATTTGCTCGGATCAATCCATATGGTCGTCATGGCAACCGGTCAGCCTGGTTTGTCCACCTCCGACGCCCAAAGTCTCGAAAGCTGGCCGGCCCAACGAATGGACGAATGGACCCGGGGGTGCAGTGCTGATGGCCGATGGTTCGAGGGAGTCCGCGCTTCGCGAAGGGTGGACAGCAAATCTCGCAGTACTTTCCTTGCCAAGAATCCTTGTGTTTGCGGTCTCAATTGAATGAACGAAAATGTATACATACTACATCTATGTATTCCGATCTCGCCACGTTTTATCGTCCACTCGTCTGCGCGGCCTGCTCGATTGAACGAAATCCAATAGAGGCAAATGTATTCATGAACCGTTGTTTACGAAACTGTCCACGTAGCTTTCTCGTCTTTCGTACCATTGGAAAATCTTTCGTCTCTTTTGATTTCTTTTCTTAGACTATCTTTACATTGGCAGTTACAGTTTCTGTGTTATGCTTTTATGCACTTGTTCTTCTTATTTGTTTTATTTTATTCTTCTTATAATGCAGGAAAATTATCTTGAATATTCAAGAAGCTGTTTTGATGTATAGAAACTAATTAATGTATAAAATTCTGTGTTCCCCATTTTAATTATTTTTTTTAATATAGAATCTTGACTTTAAAGTCTTCAATTCAAAAAATTGTCCTTCTACTTTTCATTTCTTCCGTCGTATCATCATAAGGTAAATAGTATCTATTTCCACAAATAGTCAAATGACGTATGTTTCTCATCATTCCATGCATTGCATTCAATGTATTGAACCAATGACCCCGACGAAAGGAGAAAATGATGACAGAACATGGTCCATCTCCAATTTCATGCACGGAAACAGTCTGTTTCTGGTTATTGTCAAAATGAAATTAGGCAACATTGACATCTCGAGGAGTGTGAAACGTGCGTCAACAGATGCGATGGGCTATCCTCTCTAGCTTCGTGAGAATCTCCGCGAGTATTCTACATGCAAATTTATAGAGATCCTTCGGACACCGGCGTTTCGAGGGGAGGTATATCCTCGGGGGACCGAAGGCACCAGGACTAAGAGCGCTTCCTTGTACTGTCACTCCGCTCTGTTCGAATCAATCGCATAAATCTTGACGCATCGATCGTCCTTTTCGGTAACGTGGTCGCCTACGAAAAATTTGTCTCTGCTACTTTGTTGGTGAAAAATTGTAGCGTCGGCATATTGTCACTTTGCGTATGAATTTCTACTCTCGTTACAAAGTCATATTTTTAGATTTTCAGGAAACTTTCAATCTAAAATAATGTAGATAAGTTGATTTAGTGGAAGATACACATGAAAATCAGGTGAGCTTGAAAGGTATCTTTACTGCATTTAAGATTTCAATGATTATACAGTATTCCTTTATGATATGTTCATAATTCATTAAGTAGTTGATAGCTCCTGCCCTGGTAGATTTATTTGGCCTTACCGAAAGTGTGAGTAATAGTGAGTAACAAGCAAAACTAATTTTTTTCAAGGTATAGTGAATATAAAAACGATCTTATAACGAGGGAATTTTGTAACGAAATTCTGCTGAATTGTAAATTCAGTAAATTTCAGCAATCTTTTTTCAACTCATTAAGCCTATTACAAACATAATATAGAAATCAAAATTTATTTCCATAAAATACATTACTAACTTATCACTTCCAATATGTATAATAAAAGTAATTCTACCCGCGTTAAACGATTACCCATTTACATCCCAAATCATCGCAGACTCCCATATTCCACACTCCCATAGCGCGAACGTTTATCGACATCATACACAGTCGTAACAGAGACATGTGCGAGTTCCAAGAATTCGAGAGATAAATTTGTCGACATCCCGAACCGAATAAAAATACGCTGGCGAGCTTTGGTACGTGACGGATCGGAGGGCAACGATACCGATCGGAAAAAAGGTTTCGAGGTCGTTCAGAAGATTCCAGAGACACGAACTCACGGGACAGCTCGCAATCGCACAAGCGTTCGCTCGATCGCTCGGTCGCTCGCGCACGCTTACTATTTTCATCGTGACGCGTTCGGGCTCGCAGGCTGCGCGGGGCTGCAGGCGCACGATCCTGTTGAGATAGAGCAGTGGATCATCATTAACCGGATAGCCGCAAAACCGTGGACGGCTGATTGACAGGCGCGCAAAGACTTCCCGTTTTTCCTAAACCTGCCTTTTAGTTCTCGGTACGGCGAAACCCTTCTGCGGAGCCGAAGAACGATATACGTCGCCCGATGATGAAAGACGAACGAACTAGCGGGAGGGGAGGATTTCGAGGAGAGGGGGATCCATGGGGTGCCAAAGAAAGAAGAGGGTGCCTGAGCAGTTCCCCGGAGCTGACGGACAGCCAAGAGGCGCCAAGCTATGCGAGCTATTCGCCTCTTATTTTATGCTGCCTCCAAGGCAGTTTAACGAGCCTGTGTCTGTGTCGAGGCACACGTGTGCGTGTAAAGTCTGCTGTCAATAAACTGAGACGAACTCCTAGATGTCCAAGTTGCTTTCGTACTTTTGAATGATTACGTGAACCTTTTAGCGTGTTTATAACTAGATTGGGAGATATATGAGATTTATGGTTTGATAATGGTGATTTTTTGAGAATGTTACTTGAGGATTTATATTGGTTTAAATAGACTCTAAATGTCTAGAATTGAAGGGTATTGGCGTGTATTGGTTGCTAGTAAGGTGCACTCAAAACCAAAGTACTTTGTAATCGGCTACCCTTGACCACTTTCAGTCGCCACACAAAGGTCACTGTCACTGATCAGCTGCTGATCGATGGTGAGGTCACTGCGAGCTAAGCCACACGCCTTTTTTGGGTTGCAATGGTGCTTCAGGTTCAATTGATTTGGGAATTTAGTAGCCTCCCAATTTTCAAACTCTGAATACCTAATTATTTATAAGCAACTACATATTTTCAAACTATGCAAAATTTGATTGCTAACATCGTTTTTGTAGTGAATTAGATTTGAAATACACTACACTGAATTTTTCTCAAAATTCTGGTAATAAATTTTCAACAATTTTCAACAACTAGCGATCACATAAAAATTAAAAATAACGTATGCAGCAGATTTAAATGTTCGTTGAAGCTCCTAAAATAATCAATAGTACACTCTTCATTAGTTTAAATGACCTACTCTAAGTGCTAACGCGCAAAACCAAGGATAATCACTGCCAAAATCACTAAACACTACTATTAATCACACTCTCGTGATTCAAAAGTAATCTAACCATATGATTCAATAAGCAAACACCTATAAAACTCTAATCCTAAGTGAACCATAGAGTACTCGAGAGAGAATCCTTTTGATGATCAACAACGCGTACATTGCGCGAGTGTAGGATTATTGTCAGATAATCTTGGGAACGCTTCGGTCAGGTCGTTGATTGTCGAGAACGGATTTGGACAATAAGATGACACGATCGTCCCATCGCATTACGCACGAGTTCAAAGCACTAGAGGCATCAGTGCGTGCCCGGTGTTTAGAGGCCCTAGAAAGTAATTGAGTTGGCCACGCGACTCTTCAAGTGGCTCCCTACCAACGCCGCGCAGCGGGTTCTCTGCAGGCTCTTCTCATTGGTAACCACCTGTTTTGAGCGGAACCCTCTCTCTTTCTTTGCCTCCTCCCTCTCGCTCTTCCACCCTCCACGCGTTTCTCTTTCCTTCTCTCAGTCGCTCGTCTACGCACCCGTGCAATAGAGAAAATACTCGTGCACGCACGCACACATCGGTTAGCCACTCGAAATTCATGTTGCCTATTGTGCGAAGGGTTTGACATACGGCCGATGAGCGCCACCGTTTTTGAAACCCACCTCCCTCTCGAATAATGCACCACCACTCCCTTGCACGTCGTCGTTGTCATTCGACTACCCCGTGTGCACGGATGCTCCCTAGCGATCTGTTTGCTCGTTTTCTTTATCGAGATAAACGGGTCTTTCAGTGCGCTCGTGTGCCTCTACTTTCGAAACCTATCCTATTAACGCGCGTGTCAGAATTCTTTATTTGCGCACGGGGGTGCGTCTTTGATTTTGGAAATTAAAAGCTTCTGGTTTGAGGTACTTCAGCCCTGTACTTGGTGCCATGTGTCTGGTCTATTGTCCGTTAGATAAATTAAATTTTTCGTTGAAGAAGCATTTTAATGCGGTATCTGTGTAACTTATGAAATGAAGAGGAGTACAGATTAATCTAAATGTTCTTGTTAATAAAAATATAAGTAGTTTAAGTTAGTAAACTGTGAATGTTTATGAATTCATGGGATACTTAAATAAGCAGGATGAAACAAATTTTGATCTAGGTCCCATGTTTTTAAATTTGTCTATAAACACATGAATTTGTGTAAATGTCTAAACATAAAGCTTTAAAATAAGAAGTTCAAGCGTCAACTAATATAGTAAAATTTACAATACATCAACCTTCTAGATTCTAGATAGACGGTTCTGCATAGAGATCAACCCTCATTATTTGAATTTTCATAAGATTCCAATAAAAATTCTAAATATTAAATTCTACCATTTGATACAAGGACTATAGTAATAACTCAACAACAAAGCACACTACTTTTGTAAATATAATATAACATCGTTCTAGATAATTCACGACGTTTCAACTTTGTTACTTGAAAACAAATATATTTCTCTTCGATTAATCTATAATTGTAAACCTTCCTCCATTTAATTTTTCCATTGCAATCAAACAATGTAAATAAAAAATATCTCTTTCAAGTATTGCTTTTATCAAATTGCTCCGTTCGATGTATTCTGAAGGCAAAAGGCTGACGTCCAGTATCCGATGCTTGTCGTATAGGAATTCCACTCAATTTCGAAGTAGGCATTCTAGTATCATGAAATCTTGGCAGAAATAATAGAAGATAGGACAGGGTAGTCTAGAGTAAGAGATCGATTTGGTAGCGCCAGAAGAGGAAGGAAAGGGAGGCAGCGTAGAGGACCGAATGCCATTTAGAGTCATCCACCGTGTCTCGATCTAGAGGCACCCTTCCAGCCATCGGCGAGCCGTGACGCCTGGCATCTGTTCTGCGGGCCGAGACCCCAACGAGGTTGGCAGAAGCAACGCCAACGGCAGCATATAACGCTACAAAATGCCAAGGGCCCCGTCACCGACGTCTATATACGCTCGAACATTGAATGATCCTGCGAGCAACGACACCGCTCGACGTTTTTCCGACTGATTTCACATATACATGGACTTCAGACCCTCAAATCGTTTCATAAGTGATTTGTTGTGAAAGCTTCTATTAACTGTGATTGCTTGGAATAGTACTCTTACGAAATTGTGCTAAAGCTTCTGCACAAGTACATGTTTGAGCGGATTTTTTAATTACGTGCTGAATATTTCATGTATGTTTGATATCATCAATATACATTTCTTTTATAAGAAATTTTTCTAATGTCTATATATTCTGTAACTAAGTTTTATACAATATTAATTTCAAAGCTTCAATTAAATCCAAATTAAGTTCTCTGTATTTTTAATTTTTTAGTACTCAACATATATTTATACATATAGTTGAGAATAAATTATATGAAATACTGTCGAATATATAGTACAACTGATCAAAGATGGTAATGTGTCTTCAATGTTCAAGGGAACTTTAAAAGAAAGCGAATAAATCTATTTTAACATATAAAATTATTAAGTATACTTTCTTCTTATTGTAAAAAATTTTGTATAGAACGTTTTTTACTTCTTATATAGATATTTCTTAACAAAGCTCTTAAATATTCAATTTTTTACCTCCTTTACCTTTCTTCATTTTTATTTTTGAACGATTTCTTCAACAAGCAGCTCTCATAACAGAATACTACAAATAGGCGTGTACGCAAAATGTAATGATAACCAAGAATTCAAAAGCCAATCGATGAAAGCCTAGCCTTTCGTTAGCACGATAAGGTTCAAAGAGGAAATCTCGAAATGCTTTGAGCTTGGGCAACGACAGGGGAAGAAAACTGGTGAGCACCGGCAAGAAAAAGAGAATACCTCCGCCTTCCTGGAAGGTAGATCGATGGCGATTTTTCACTCACTTAGCTCGGTGCGCATCAATATGCATTAAGCTGATCGGTTCTCCCTATTGGTTTCTCTTCTCTTTCAGAGCAAGGAAGAGAGAGAAAGGGATAGAGACCGAAAACGTGGACGAGAAGCTTGGAAAGGGGTGGCGCATTGAAGGAAGAAGAGTTCCCTCTCTCCGCCCTCTGCCTCGACCATGCAGGAAGGGAATAAGAAACAAGCGGTGCGCGGGAAGCTGTTAAGATATTCTTCGAAAATAAGGATACCGTATCGAGGTAATTCTCGGCAGGCAGAATAACCGTAAGGGAATCGAGTCGAAGTCTCGGCTACGGCCAAGATTTCGCGGCTCTACGACACTCTTGGGTGCGTTTTGGTATCTGTCTGGGTTCTTCCGCAGTCACGGCGGAGGATATGCCCGACGCTTTCTGCGCAGACGGTGGGTCAATTAGCGTCCACTTGCGTCGGGACTTTCGGAAAGTTGTGCGTTTTAGCGTTGGAACAGCGCGGTTCTCTCGTTTCTAAGATCAGTATGTCAGTACCAGTCTCTGTGACTCTTAGATATATTATCACGTAATGAATCTAGCAGTGGACTTACATTTCTAGAATTAGAGATCTTAAGATTGCGAAGAGAAGTAGGCCTATCAGTCATTGCACCTATATGAGCCAATTTTTTGAAGCTCGAAATGTTATTAAGTTGTGGGGTAAATAGGTAAATGGTAACTTCATTGTGGCTGCGCGGGTGCTACTCTTAGCTGGCATGATGAAACTATGATTTCATTCATTTATTAAGGAACCAGTCCGTACTTTACGTATCTACAAGGCAAAAGTACTCTACAAAAATCGATAGATTTCTATAAATAAATTATGGTTTACAATGGGATTGTAGTAACTCTACCATATTATTTTTATTATATTTCAACGTTGACCCCACATTACATCAACTGAGAGAGTTAAGCTTACGAAAATTATTTAACTAGAACTTTTATACGATCTAGCTTGCTTTTTTGTCGTTTATCGAGATGATAGCCGTGACGTTATGAACATTTCTTACTTACGTTTATTTCTTTACCTCAAAGGTTCACCAAATTCTAACTGTAATAATTATTCACACAAGTATTTATAGAACGAAATTCCACATATACATTTTTCTCAAAATCACACAATATAATTCACCGAAAACAAGCTCTGTCGATTTTTGTGTCTGACTGTTACAAGTGCTCACTTTGTACTGACTTTCTCAGACGAGAATTTAACATTTTATGCATGTAAAAACCCAGAGGAATAAAACACTCGTTTTTTAAATAATGCCGAGAATCCATTGAAAACTCTATGTCAGCCAAACTGACATTATTTTCCCTTTAAACTGATAACAGTGTAACAATGTACTAAAATCTTCACATTCTTCACACAGGATAATAAAAATAATCAGTCAAGCTGTTAAATGATAAAATACATTTTTTAAATTTATTTTTTCAATTTATTTTGTGCTCCAAACATTCTATAGGTACTAATTGTTGCTATATTCTTGCTATAAAATAATAATGCCAACATATCAATAAAATTTAACATTTTACAGAGATATAAATATACTTAAATGTTTACCATTTTAATTAGCGCATGTTTCATTATAAATGTTTGGTGTGTATAATTACAATATTTCAAACCGATTAAATGCGAATTAAAACATTTTATTTAGATTAAATACTATATAATACGCAATGCTATATTTTATGGCGAACAAATTAATTTTGGTGAATGCAGAAAACACTGCATTTTACTCAATCAGAAGTGACAGAAAAGGTTCTCCGTTTACAGAACCAACGAACTTATCTGATAATTAACGGTGTCACTGTGCCACCGTATCACAGTAAACGACAAAGAAAGTTATCGCCACCTCTGAAAAGTACAGGGTGCAAATGTTTGTTTCTGTCAGAGCCGTGCCAAAAAACGCACCAAATGGTTCGCTCAAGCAATTCCAGAACCGATTCCGCTGATACATAATGGATCAACGGGGGTTGCCTTAGCATAAGTTTTCCATTAGCAGGCTGAATAGATCGGGATATCGATAATATCGAATATAGATTCCAGTCGTATTTCGCGAGCGAAGCGCGTGTTTTAGGCGCCTGCCTCTTCTTTCGATTCAGCAAACGAACTCCCGCGTATTTGTCCACAGCGAGGAAGTATATTCCGTGAATTTTTTGGTGATTCGGCTAATTGGGCAAATTTACGAGGGAACCAAGCCATTTTTGGTCTCGAAATACCTTATGTGTCTTAACGATCTTACCAGGATCTTCAGAATTTCTGAATTTCGCATCGAAGAACGGGGCGACGCATCGAATATCGACTAAACATGGAAACTATTGCGCAAATCCTTAATTTAGCTTTAACGAATTTGGCAGAGAAAAAACTTTCGCTGACAGATTGCTATGAATCCCCTGTAGTCGATTCTAACAAACTGCACGTTTCCAATACTTCTTGCTCTTGAATATCAATTCAATCAGTTTTGATTCTAATTATATTTAATAGTATAGTGGTTTTCGATATGAAAATGAAGAAGATGTTTAATATATTTTTACTTTCGACTTATAATAATTTTTCATTTTCTTATAACTGTTTGAATAACGATGATAGTATAGTTAATTGTGAGTTGAATTTGTTGTTTATCTATATATTTGCAAAATTAAAGCATTACTAATATATGAACGTAGTCAAACATGAATCGTAATTAGCAGAATGAACTAATGATTGAGTACTCTTTACTCTTTCCTGCAAAAATAGATTACTTTAGAGTAAGATTTAGAGATTATTTGTTATAACAAATTTAAATGAAAAGATGACCAGAGTAAGTTACTGTCAACGTCAGACAATATGACAAAATAGAACTAGTCAAATTGTTGCAGTTATTCTGAATATATGTCTCTTTTCAAGATAAAGCAATTTATTAATGAAACAGGCTAAAATTAAAATCCGATACTACGAAAGACACATATTTACATAAACTCTGTTTTAACAATACTATAGATATCCTAAATCTATAGTTCCCAAGTATACTTAAGTATCAAGGGACACCAACCTTTCAACTCCCTCACCAAAGTTGGTCCATACTTATTGATCTCAATTTTCTATTCGAAGAAAGCAAAAAATAATTAGCCGCTCAAATACAACGTTATTTATCCAGCGATTTCCCGCTCGAACGATCGGCCGTTCTTTTTTCTGTAGAGGAGCGTGCACGCGTACTCTCGTCCATTTATTTTAGGGGCATACCCTGAATGGAGGGTGTGATACCCCAGCAATGGGGTCCCATATGTTTAGCGTACGAGAACGTGTACTACCGCTGAGCATGTTTTGATTTCCCTAATAGTCACGTTAGAAAATAGTGCTTCCACGACCATTGAAGCTGAAAAACCCTGACTAATGTAACTCGCCTCGTTTCTTTACTCTCGATAACTGTGTGGTTAGGAAGAAGTCAATAGATCAGGTTACAATGTTTCACTGGGAAATCCTGAATTTGATTGTGTTCTTAATTAATTGTACTTGGGGGTAGTTCTGATTCGAAAAAACAGGGATTTTATAAACCTGTTCAATAATTATTTCAGATATAGGTAAGTAATAATAATAGATGTGGATCTATTATTTAGAAATAATTCAATTTTATAACTTTGTCATACTTTTAAAACAGTCTTGTTTATGAGATGATCTGATATTCACACTCAAAAAGATATTTCTAAAATCAAAATTAATTTTATTAATAGAAAATTATTAACAGAAAAAGAAACAGAAATTAAAAACGATATTACAAATCTACAATACTTTTGTATCTTTACACATCCTTATCGAAACCTTGAAGAAAATCAAAATACTCAGACTTTTTAACCACATTTTTGAAGCTTTTCAAAACTACTTATGTATGATTTCTAAACCTTCCTCTATACTTCTATTCTACCTCAAGATTCTCAGAGTGAGACTACTCCAATCCCACTACTGTTAAACCAGCCATGTACTCCCCTCGTTAGTGTCCGAACTCTTGGAATGAATCTACTTATACAATCGCGTATCTACATCTTAATTAGCGCAACCAATGACATATATGCGGATGCAGAAAAAAGGCAAGAGGCGTAGCTAGCTAAGTATATATAGTGGGTGAGAGAGATTTCCCACTGGATCGTTTGATTCGACCAATGAATGGCAAGTCCGTTTCCGTATGCATCGCATACGTCGTTCACTTAATAAGCTTCCCTTATCGATGTGTGTCATCTATGAGCAGTCAGCCGAGACCTGTCATTATCCTACCCTATCTCGACTAATAGTTTTCATCATTTTCATCCAAAGCGCTGGCCCACAACGCACACGATACTTGTTCTGTGGAACAACATTAATGCAGCATGGTCTAACATGTGTCGCTGATTGCACGCACTTTCTCTTGATTAGCTTCTAACAGGACATCAAATCGCTTGCGGTTTGTACGATGTCTGATACGCAGAAATCGTGGCCCTTAATGCGATTGTTTTATCATTCAGTGCTATCTGTTGCGAGATTTTGATTTTTGTGTGTACTTTGTGCTCTTTCTAGGCAGGATATGGGATGATGACTATTTGGACTGTTTTTTATCTTTGAAATTTTGATAGGAAGTATTTGAAAGAATGAGCAACTGGATAGGATAAAATAGGGAGAACTCAGAAGGTTAAAAGATACAAAGAAAGTGTAAATCGACTTCTATACAATTTCTATCATGTGTCTATATACATTTTGATACTTAATCCTCGGACTCCCGTGCCAGGTCAATATTGACCCGTTACAGGCCTCTGCCGAGCCGTCGCGTGGGTAGTCTGAGGGTTAACTAGGAGTTATATCTTTGTACTTCAAATTCATATATTTCTAAGATAATATCCCTTTCACTTTTAATATTCATATTTGTCGTTTAGAAATAAAACTGAAATTACATTATATCTTATATAAGTTTTTAGAGAACAGAAAAGAGACATATGTATGATATCTTTTGAGTTTTGTTTTAAAATTTATATAACATGTAGTGTAGATGCAACTTAAAACATGAAGTGAATAAAGATTACTCTAAAATATGTGTATTGTGAAATATATCTGCACAATAACTGATAAATAAGTTTTGGGAAACTTTCTTCTCCAAACAGATGCGCTTTGCCATTAGGTGCTTATATCGAGAACTAAAGTTTCTGCTGTCATTTACTTATTATCAGGAAATAATACTCTCATCCTGTGAATAAAATGCATAGTATATAAATATATTAGAGAATCTTCAGCAAAAAGGGGATAGAGCTAAAGTATTCAAGTTCGAGCAATCAAAAAATATTCTCCCGAAAGCGAATAACAAAGGCAAACACTTGCATTCGAACGACATAAAAGCGCAAACGTTTCCGCGGTGAATTCGCGCGACACATCGAACGTCAAAAGAATTTTCAGCATTCTGCAATAATGCTTGCACCGGAAACGCTCTGACCAGCCTTGATATCGAATCCATACTGATGGAGATTCGCAGCAGGGGTACGAGACAACGTGGCACGATTCGGCCAAATTTGCATGCATTAACGCCACAAGCGCGACTGATTGACAATCCGTGTGTCATTGTGACGTCGGCCAAATCACCCGAGCATCCTTCACCAATCGCAATCAATTAAGGTAACGATTGATTGTTACGCGTTCGGACTCGACGAAGGGAATACCGTGAGCTGGTATTTATGCGGATGATAGACGTGCCATTGAAAACCACAATATCGCCATCGACGACGGCATCCGCTTCAAAGATTTCCGCATATTTAATCGCTGTGTTTTTTACTTTTTTAATGCTCTCTTGAGCAAACAGATGAAACAAATTGCTGTTCTTAACGTGCTTGGTAGATTTAGGTTAGCATTCATCAAGTCATTTTAGGAATTAAATTGTAACATACTGGTGTAGGTATTTGTATTCTTATGTGTAGTAAATGTTGTTTCAAAATAAATGAGGAGATGGTAAACTTTAGCTAAGTTTCACTGACGCTACCATTATTTCAGTTAAAAATACTAGGAAGTAATTTTGATTGTAGTTTGCGACAGATGTAAAATATTTTCACTGACATATTACTATTTTATAAATAATGTTATGAAGCAAGAGCCTATATTTTCTTTGCAAAATTTTATCAGAACAGTAACACAGACATTTTCTGAGACAGTTAAAAGCTGACTAATGAATTAACACAACAAATAAAGAAAGAAAGAATAATGAAATAAATAGTACTATAATTATCGTTAAAATTATGAGCTGGGTACTTCATCATACATTACTGTTTGAATAAACATTGCCAATTAATACCAAACCAGACAAATAATATCCTCAGCACGCTACATCACTTTCTACAGAAACTTCTCAACAAGTTCATTCGAGAACCACCAATAATCATCCCGAGCCCTTAGTAATAACACCAAATCCAACTGTCACCTCCCCAAAACACTCCACAGCATCGCAACGCCCCCGCAAGTCTAATGTGCCCTTCTTCAGCAACAAATTTTCCCGCCACCTACCGAACAATTGCGAAATATATATTCTCCCTTTCGCGAGGCTGGTCAACGTTCATCGTGGCATTAATCGGCTCCGCTGCCATTTTCCCCGTGAAAAATTCTCCCGCATGGTCCCCTCGAAGAGGCCATACGTCCACGAGAACGAAACGATCGTCGTCGCGCGCCACCCGAAATGGGATCCGTCAAATTGACAGAGGGTAGCAACGGAGAGGCGCGTCACGCCGCTGAGGGTCGCGGGCCGAACGAGTCGGAGAGGCGGTTGCACCAGCGGAGAGCATGCGAGGGCTATGATCGATGTCCTCGGAGCAAGGGCTTGTCCGCCGAGCGAAATAAAGTTAACCAATCGGGCCAACGAATGGCTGGTTCAGGCTTTATTGGCTTCGCTAATTCTGGCCTATGTCGCGATGACCCGATGCCCGATTTTTTTTCGAGCTGCGCCCCCCCTGCTCTCGAGGGGGCGGTGAGAGGGCGAGGGGGGAGCGATTAAAATTGGAGAAAAAGTGATACGGGGAGGAGGGACGGGGCGAGTCGTGGAACTGGCCACCGACGGGGAGAGGATTTTCGTAATTATGGAACGGCGTTTGTCCCGGGGGATTCGTCAGTCGACGGAAGAGCCCCTGGCGCTGTACGGCCACGACAATGCCATTTTAATTATGCATGTTAATTGGTTTCCGAGTCTGGCGTAATACCAGCTTCTCTAGGACTATTCTCGCAGTAGGTCTCTTCGTCACATTGCCGATCGATGCGACCTGTCGATCAATCGCTTCAATTGTTTCGGTGGACGTTGGGTGAGCGCGGTGTTTGTAAATTGGGGGACAAATTTCATGGATCGATCAATTTTGTAAAATTGTGTGGAAGGGTATAAGCAGATATCAGGAAATCAACTGTTTTGAGAAATAATCGGTTTTAGTTTGTATGAATATGTAGTGAATGCAACGATATCTTGAAATTTATCAATGGGTAAGGTCAAATAATAGATATATATGTATTAAAGATTGATGAAGAAGTAAATATTCGCATGATAACGTTGAACACTAAACAAACAATCGTTGTTTAGAAGATCTATTATAAATTTTGTATAATATTCTATAATTAACCCTCAAACTGAAATATCTAGTAAATGTCTTCTGTGTTTATGATTAGTTTATACAATTTGTACCTATTGCTTATAAATATCTAGAAATGTACCTATTTATAGAGTACCTATTTTATTATTTATATTATTTATTCTCCATTATGTTATAAGAAGTATGCATTGATCATATAACCATACACCAGAAAAAATGATTAATGATAACTTCCTATTCTCTGATATAAAGATATTGACAAACCTACTTTGCGCGAAAAGTCTCTCAACTTCTCTAGTCGAAATAGAAATTCTCGTCGCAGTCGCATCCTTTTCTATTCCTCTGAGACTGTTCCCTTCAACGGTCCAGTGAAGGAAAGCGATAGGGTGAAAAAATGGCCACGCTTGGCTATAGAATCTGTTGTTGTTTTTTGTTCTTTTTTTCAGGCAGATATACAGGATTGATGGGGGCTGCGTTGTACTTTCTGCACAGTTGAGTGAGCATGTCACAATCGACCAGGGCCGCCTCAATCAAAGTGGCATTGATACCCTTCGCTCATTCTCTCGATCAGGCCCTCACGCTCTCCATTGCGGTTTTGTTCGAGACCGAAAATCTATTAACCTACCGATGTATATATGCGTATATTCCAACAAGCGAACACACACATATCACCCCCATATGGGACCAAGGTTAATTTTAATGGCTACAAAAGCAAAAAGCCATTGCAAAACTTTCATCCCCCGAGTGACCAATTTTATGCGGAATAATGCTACCTGGCATTACAAACGGAGCTAGTAATATCCTGCAACCTGTTCTTACGTAAATATAGTTTATTACGGATTTATAATTTGCAATTACTGTCCACTCTGTGTAAGCTAAGTAATTTATATTTTTATGGATATCGCTAGTATTAAAAATTTTCATAATATTATAATTTAGTTTCTTGTAGAAAATTATGAACTAGATTTAATAAAACGTAGAGATAATAAATTTGATGTCAAGGACCATTTTCAATTCAAAAGTATTGAAGGCAAAATAAACCTATTTGAAGCTTGAAAAAAGGTTGAGCGAAGATATAGAGAAATATAAAACGAAACATAACTAATTAGACTCTCAACAAAATATTTACCTGAAACATTATCTAATTTTTACTTTCCTCAGGCATTTGACATAGCTACTATTATTATGCAAAAATAGGTAGATACCTATGTATATCTATGATTTACTGTAAATTCTAATACCTTTAAATCTTTACACGCCGCTGTCTTAATCATTATTTGTGCAAATGCATGATAAATAGAATGCTAACTTAATCTCCTAATCCTATGGATCGTTCATTTACTCTACGTCCAGTAGGATCTACCACAAACCAAGCTCAGAGACATCGCCTAGGGTGGCGCTCGATGTGACACGCGACCACAACGTGGCTGCATTTACATTATATCGTGGTTTTACGATGTTACTTAGGTGCGTGCGTGCCGTGTGCCGAACCAGCATTTTCGAGATTAATTTTTCTAATGCTTGCTTGGGCAAGTCTTGCTCCGAAGTAAATTTATTATCGTACGAATAACACAATAACGTAAGCATTCTACCTTAAATTAAACCTAAATAAAAATTTGATGAAATTATTCTTCATGGAACAAAATATTTAAATTATTTATTTTAAACTACACAATATGTATATTTATCGAATAAAAGTAGTGTTACATGTATACATATGAAACGTCTGTTTTTAGGAATTTGTATGGAAGAATATAAAATAGGTGTTACAGTACTGTTCTATGATTATGGTACACGTCACCTGGTAATAATTTTATTTTATGCTAAATGGTAGTAAAAAAATAGATTTCTGAGAAGTATGTTTTTTTTTAAATATATTAGCTGAAGGTACCTATTCTAACTATGTATTAGAATACTTTTGTTACTACTGTAGTGGTGCTGTACTGTAATATTGTTTAATACTTAATTCAGTAGTTGCTCACTACTGAGCGAATGAATGAAGAATTTCTTCACTCCTCAATTAATTAATTGAACTAAAAATTTATTTGAATATTCAAAATATCATCTGTATCACTAATATATTTCTGATTATTTTCAGCCAAGGTATCAGTAACCAAACGATAATCTCCACTACCAAGTGAAACATATTTATATCAACTTCACAGTTTACACGAACAACCTATCTCCGACTAAACAGCCCATTTCCTCGAAGTCTATAAATAACGCCTATGGCAGGACATTGCACTTGTACCCTATAGGTGTGGATACGAGAAGAATGCAGCACAGAGGAAAATAGTTACGTGCAAGCCTGGTAGGCTTTGCTTGTCACCTACGTGTAACACATATCCTCTGGATGAGGATGAAAGCTCTGAGACAGTGGTGTATTGAAAACCGGGGGTTGAGCACCCCTGAGCACAAGATGTCCTCCTGAAGACTATCTCGGCCTGGGTCCCGCGGGAAACCTCTTCCTTCCTACCGTTCCTATCTCAGAACACTCTATAGACTATTCAGATACCAGGCTCACCCCACTACTCCCAATGTTAGTCAGGTTGCGAGGGCGAGGCTGAGAGGGACAGAGGCGAGAGGCGCGAAAGAGACAGGGATGGAAAGAGTATGTATGTATCTGTATTTTCAAGGACAAGCAGTATCACGTACAAGGTGGAGGAGGTATAAGTACGCCTGAGCATTCGAGTGCTCCTCTAGCTTGTAGCCTCGCCACACCTCGTAGGAAACGTATTTTGCAAGCCTAAATATCCCGGGTTCCTCGTCGCGACGGCATACGACGCTATCTCGAGGACGAGTACCTTCAAGAAGGAGTTATCTCGGACCCTTATTTCGCAGATCGTTGCGGAGCACGATAGTAGGGGCAGTAAACTGATATCATAATCGTTGACGTTTCCACGAAACCGGGGTGTACATCTGTTCGTTCGCTGGAGTCGAATAAAAGATCTGATATACCTTTGCGTCTGCGTTTGTCGAGAAATAATCTTGCGTCGCATCGAGGACGATCTGATTCGTATTTTAAATTTTAAGGGACAAGTGCGTGAGGAAACAGTTTAACGAACAAAAGCAAAAGAACTAGTTTAGTGTCAGAGTTAACCCTAGGTAAGCCAAGAAGTATCAAACATGTCCACAAACATTTAGAACGCTGACTTAATTGTGAATAACACACGATTATGAATGATACTAATACAAATTATAACGACAGGATAAATAAAAAATAATTTGTTTTTAAGGTAGAATCATTGTAAAATTAGGGTGGTATTTATTCTATCAAATAACTTCTATCTTTTTTCATGAAATAAGCGTGTGTGCTTAATAATTAAGCAACGAAGAAAATATATGAGGCCAGTTTAAAATTATTCGATAACTTGGGATAGCTAGGATTACTTACGTCGTATGTCAAGTCTATGTCACTTTAGAATCGTAGAAGTGACTTAAAGCAAAAGACTCCTAATAAGTAGAACTTCCATTTTAAAATTGGACAATAGAGACGAGTAGAATCAGTACATAAAATAATTCAGCGAATTTTTAAAATGGTTTTGTAAATAAATTTTATGATGTTCAGGTGAAATTATAATAACCCCGAAAGAGTGAGTAAGGTCTAATATCGTTTGAAAAATCTGAGAACAATTACTCACCGGTCGATGATCACAGGGTCACTGGGTGTTTCGTTTCTGTTGCCGCAGCTCTTCTTATCACAACACCGGCTGGAACGAAACAAGACAGGCGAGTCAGAGATCAATATACATAATTTTCAAACAGTTCTTTCGCGAGGGTGTACTGGTTCTTGGACCTAATTCCATCGGTGGATCCACGAGGGTCAGAACTTTCGAGACCACCTAAAAACTACCGGAACCCTTGAGACTTCACAAGTTAGGGGGGTGGAGAATCATCAAGCCGAAGTCCCATGGGTCAATGAGTCAGCCACCCTAGGAGAACGACTGCACCCCCGTGTGTTTCGTTACGTGTGCAGTTTGCCACCGCAAGGGTAGCTGCTTACACAGAGAGCGGATCTACTTTACATGCATACGTATTAACGCGTGATAGAGTTAGGATGTCAAGGTACATTTGTTGTTATAAATCTTTACGAAATCATGGGCTTGAGACTGGAAGAATCCTTGTCTTAGGATGGGTTTGATAATAGCTTCACCAGAATCTCACTTTTGTCATACTGTGTTTATCACAATTCTCTACTAGAAATTACGTAATGATTCTAATATTGGGTGAAGTTAATATATAGATATTGTATTAGGTAGATTATTATTTCTACAAACTTTGAGAATTTTTGTTAATATCAGTTATAACTATATCAATTAATTTTACTTTCGATTATGAAAATAAAACTATTACCCCTACAGAGACATTTATAGTACACCTATGATAAACTAAGGAATTCACTTTTTCTTAGGCTGAAAACAAGTATTGAAAAAGCTAACTCACCTGCACATTACTTCATGGGTCAGCAGTACTCTGCACATTTCAGGATTCTTATCTTGTCCTTCGTACATGATAGCCTAAAACAGACGCATCAAATATGGTTACAATCACATAGAAATAAATTCCTTTTAATCTGTAAATTATAACGTAATCATTTATACACCCGTATACGTATATATTAAATTGTATTGAGTACATTATCATGAAGGGTAATTTGCTTTTTACCAGAAGGACCTTCAAGAACTTTTATCTCTCGTTGCATTAGACAATTCAGGAGCCAGTAGAAAACACGTAGCGCATTAAAGAACTATCTGTACGGATGCAGGTCGTGAGGGACCATTTCCCCTGCAAGACTACAAAGCCGTGGGCGGCCTAAGTAAATCCGTTAAGCCTCCTTCACGACCTCCTGATTGATTTTTATTTAATGACAACATGTTGTTACCCTGCATTCATGCACTCACAGTTGGGGAACAAGATACGGATTAGCCGCGGAATAATAAAGCACTGAAAGGCAATCTTCCTTTGATCTTGGTGTGTGAGATCTTTTGAGCAGTGAAAAACGTCTTTTAGCAAACTTCAACACCCACCATTTAATACCAAGTCAAGAATTCTGTTGGTTTATAACGAATTAAATTTGTGCAATTGTATTGTCGATACAGATTTCTGTAAATTAAACAA
Source organism: Calliopsis andreniformis (assembly GCF_051401765.1). Lineage (NCBI taxonomy): Eukaryota > Metazoa > Arthropoda > Insecta > Hymenoptera > Andrenidae > Calliopsis > Calliopsis andreniformis. Next base: position 7,289,686 of record NC_135073.1, on the reverse strand, counting down.
TTATCTTCACTTACACATATTTTCTATTAAAATATCTTGCCACTAGTTTACAAAAACACAAGAAGCTTAATTCTGCAATAATTAATTACAAAAAAAAATTATTATAGAATTGTGATGTATATAAAAATTTATAATTCACTAAAAAATATGTTGATCTATTATTATCACCAAATATCAATTAAACCTAGAAACAGATTATAATCGTACAAGCCGACATATTAGATGAATAAAAAGAAATATGTATTCCATCCACAAAATATCAACACAAATACATAGAATATACACGTAAAACCACATAATTCATCGAATTGTTCAAACAACTATTCATCATACGAATCTAAAAGAAAATCGTTCGTAGTTGCTCGCGTCAAACACGTTAATCGTACCCGCGTTCGCAATTTATGTACAAGCTTTGCAATCGCGTGTGACGGCCTAAATTGCCGGAGTTGGCGAATAAGCGATAAAATGTAAATACTTTGAAACACGGTATCCAAGGGAATTGGTCGAGTTGACGTTGGTAGTCGGTGTGCAGGAGCAGCAGAATGGCGGAGAGAGTCGGTAACGATATGAAATACACTTCGCCTCGGCAGTTAGGTGCGACTTCCAGAACGGCATCAAATATTTATACGAACAAAATAACCAAGTTACAACGTAAACGAACCGCGACGGTTGGCGTTCGTGGCGTTAGGTAAATCAGTGGAGGATCCACCCCCCGTCGAAGTGAAAACGTCAGCCAGGGAATATAGAGGGGCAAGAATAAACACGAAGAATGAGGGAAGTGGATCCGGAGAAGTAAGAAGAGGAAGTGTGCATGGTTCCTGGAAAAAGGAAAGCGAAAGGAGACGTAAAACGTTACGTGCCTTCTGGCCATTATCCACCTCTAACAGTTGAGCATCATGCGATCTTATTTGTATCGAGAATAATTAACATGAGTGTCCAGCTTGTACGCATTAACCCTGGCGGCTTCAGGATTGGGATTATACTTCCTGAACAAACATACTCTTTTCCTAAAATTTCCGTCACCATAATGCTAGGAAGCCTTTGTGCTGAAATTATTTTCCTCGCAATAAAAACCACTTCAAGTTCTGTATCTACTTTGTTGTTACATGGTTATTGTTAAAATTATAAAAGTTTGAATTACGTGAAACACTTGTTGTAAGTACCAAAAATATGTACTCATTTTTTTAAGTAAATGAAGTTATGCTAATTTGTAATGGTTTTATTTAACATTTAATTCTTATAAGATGAATCTTTGTAGTGTAATGCGCTTTTTTAATGAGAATTTGTCAAGTTCTACAAACTTGTCAAGTGAAATACGTCAACATCCACTTTTGAGAGCATTCAAGTCTTTCTTTAAAAATTTTAAGATCAAAGATTTGAGTGTTTGAAAATTTCCAAATCTTCAAATCTTTTACAACAAATCTATAGTGACCTTTGTATATTACATTAGCTGACAGTTAACACATTTATCTACAACTTGAAATTATTTTTATCATAAAAGGCTGGGCTCTGTAAAAAGGAATAGTATATGGCATTCTTATTCAGCACGGTGTACATTTAAAGTGGCAGTTAGTTAAAGCACACGCACTGCTGCTTCTGTAGAAACCAATAGAGTTGTTTAATGTTGATGGCATTGCTTGGATAATCTTGAGCGGTATGTACATGTCACTAATATATAATAATTACTGTTTACATACGTAACGACCGTCGGGTAGGTCACGTAGAGCTTGTGATACGGCCTACGATATTATTTGCTTACTGGCCGTTACCACTGCTACGACACGTGTTGATTTTACGTACCTGTCGCGCTTGCGAACAATTACAAGCAATTACTTTTTACCACATCGTTCATTCTCGCGAAACGTTAAGTTTCATTGTTTGTCTCCATTCCCATTAGGGTGAGATGCACATCTTATCGATAACGCAGCCGAGTACACGAATGGGAATCGATAACTAGTCATTTCTCTTTAATGTCAGGTATACGTATCTTGGATCTCAATATTGTACTCAATAGTATGTAGCAGTCAAAGTGTTAAACAGAAAAGTCTGGTTTGTTTAATCATCAAACTTTCAATAATCTACCTTCTGCGTACACAAAGCTGGTGTCCCATTTCTCTATGCAAATATTTTCCGTACCCCATTTCATTCCTTGGACAAACGCGTCATCGATGTTTAATTTGTTTATTGATCGGATTCGTTATTGTTCTACGTCGCCGATTGCCTCTAAAAGTAGTCCAAGGTTGCAAGAGCGTTGGGTTCACCGTTCCCAAAAGAGATCTGAGTGTTATTAGTGGAGTCGTTATCTACGAGCCAGCTTCGTAATCATATGGTCCCAGAAGGGGTGCTATTGGCACTATGTCTCTTTCACCAGCATACTTATTCGTTGAATATCACGTGGTTATGCCGCTGGATGTCTCAAGGGGTAGTTGGCTCAAGTAAGCAGAGGGAGGTTGGTAGCAACGTCAGACGATTCGTTCTGGGGATGCGACCAGTCAGCATCAGCCCCCCGGGGGCCTTTCTTCCGCTACCCTTTAGTCCCAGTAGGAAGTTTTGGGCCTCCCCGCTGCCCTCCAATTCCCACGGGAATTACTCACGAAGGACTAATAGCGATAATACCTCCGTACTGGTGATTCTAAATTTTCTGGTAATAAATGTCCACCCTCTGTGTTGGCAAAGTGACTATCAGTTGGTCAATGGTCCTTTAGGTACCTTTCTGAACTTTTGAAGTAGAAAATTATGGAGTACTTTAAAGGATGAAATGTCTATGATAGTTTTAGTTGTATTATGTATGAGTGTGGATAATTATTAAAATTGCCACTGTAGTTAAAATTAGAAGTTTTTTTACAAAAATTGTCTAATGTCTAACACTTCCTCCCTTAAAATCTGTTGACTCTAATAAACTCTAATGACTCTAATAAAATTTGTTGACTCTAATGAAAATAATATATTATATAAGTGATTACTTTAAAAAAATTGTCTCCTTCCTTTTTGAACAGAAATATGTCCACATTTTGTAAATTTGATCCACAGCTAATACAGTATCAGTATTTTTACATAATATAGACACTGCATGGTATTACTATATAAAGATAACAATTGAAAGCGGTATACAAAAAATTTACAATTTTGTAGATTATTAATTTCTATAAGTTATCCATGAATATTTTTTACATTAGGCTCAAGAAATTGAAATAGCATAAAAACTATGATCCATCACATTAGTTAAAGATTTATTTTTTTAAATTTCTTATGACTTTTAATGGCAGTAATTTATTAAACTCATGACGTTATTTATTCATACTTCAAAAAACACAATACCATGGACACAATGGTATCCAAAAAAGGATTCCATGTATGCTAATAAAACCATAGCACGATTTGAGACAAGGATCCAAAACTGACTGTAGAAGAAGACAGGAAAAAGGCGCAGGCGAGTGCAGATAAATTCGAAGATAGTCATTCAAATCTGCCGTAATGATTTCCATTCCGAATCGATTCAGAAAGTCCCCTGGGAATCCTCCCTCTATACTCGCTGTGCAACCCCTGTCGTCTGACGTACACGCCATCGAGTAACATGCATACAATGTTACTCTCACCCCTGAAAAGAATGTCCACCGCCGTAGGGATGGGCGGCGCACACTCTCTCCTTATCTGCCGAGGATTAACTTATCTCGAACTTATTATTTCCTTAATCTATAGTTAAATACTCATATTTCAGTATTACGTACGACCCGCTCGAGGGGGTTGATACCAATTCGATTTGGTAATGTTTAAGGATTACCAAAGCTACGTCATCCCTTGATCTTGAATACCTCTTTCTTTCGGGCAGACGTTCCTACACGACGATGAAGATAGGAGAACATTAGCTCGATATCGATGATCGATTTAAGAGGGGGGGGAGAACATACGGGTGGTATTATCGGTATGACGACCCACAGAATCCTACGAGTCTGCCCCTTGAATTCCCATGGGTAGTGTTTTGCAAAAAAAGAAAGAAAAAAAATAGGAAAAGTTCCGACTGATCATCTCCAGCAGCGGATAGAGAAGTTGCAGCTTAAAAGGGTTAGGTACAATTTCCTGTTGTTCATTCATTTAGAATAACAGCGGTACGCGGTTCGCTGCCTTCCCCATGCCCACCCCTTGTAAGTGCTTTTTTATCCCCGGAACTAATTACCATTTAGCATTTTTAATCCTGCGAAAAAGCGCATTCTGGACCGCCCATCCTTCTCGTTTCATCCCCCCGGCCGGAAGTTCGCTCTCGAGCGCTTACAACGCGCATTGTTAGCGCCATTCAGCCGCGGCCGCGCGATACTCTTTTCTTTCTCTAGAAGCTGCTCGTATTTTTCTGGAAATTTCAGCGAGAAACGCACGGCAGTTCTCCCGACATTCTGTATTTTTTTCCCCTGCTCCCCCGTCAAGGGTGCTCTCCTCGGACTTTCCCGTCGGACGGAGCTAGATATAGATACCCGCCTCGGCCAGAAGCGAAGAAATTGAAGAACAGCTTAAGAGTGGGAGGGCTACGTCCCGCGGGCTTATTAGTCAGCTCGGTGTAGCAAATTATTGCGGATTTATGGCCGACTACTTAATTCGGTTTCGAGGCACTCGGACATTGTTTCGAATTGGAATTTGTGGGATCCAGTTCGCTCTTTGGTTACAATATTTTAATGAATAGTAATTGGAAAAATGAAAGTATGTCTAAAAGATTTTTCAATTATATAACATTAGTGGTTCTTGAAGCTAATACTATAATAAAGTTTTATGAATGAAAAATAGTATAATGAAAATTTGAAATGCATAGTTAACCCTTAACTGAGGTGGTTCGTAGCACTAACTCAACTTGATTCTTTCATGTATGAAAAATATTTATAGATAATTTACAAACACCAATAAACTAAAGAAGCATGAATTCTTTACAGCTATATTGTTATTAATAATTTTCTATAATGGAATCGAAGTGGTTCTATAATATCATAGCCCAAAGGTTACACAATACATTTTCAACATTTGTGTATGTGTACCCTGTAGTCTTTTTTTGGTTTGCTTCTACACCATCGAATTCATCTCTCTTCCGTATACTTATTTTCAAGAGATGAAAATTAAAAGTTGTATCTTTCAACTAAATATATTTTTCAAACATCAAAGCTTTACACGTAGGTACATAAATAATCAATACTATAGTTTCACTTGTCTTGAATAAAAAAGCATTTCAAGCCCTCAGTCATTTTAATCATTTTAAATTAAGGTTTTAACAATGATTCCATTGTCTGCATACTTCTCCAAGTCCTCGAATTGTGTGCAAGATTGCAAGTTTGAAGAACCCATAGCGAGCTAGAACCTCCTATCTTCATAATCATTGAAATAGCTCTCTTTTATTCGCATTTACATGATATATGATAGTCTTCAGTTTCTAAAGCTCCAATCCAGATGAACTCTTGTCGTTCGTTAATTTTGCAGGACACGATACAGAGCGAGAACACGTGAAGCCAGATTTGCTAAACACTTCGTACGAGTTGTTGCGCGAAACTCCATACGCGAGACCGAGTAAATATATATTGATTCTCGCGTCTGTATGTCTTCCTCTCACTTTAGCAGAATGGAGGAGACGCGTTCAATCGAGGCTTTGATGTATAAATTGCAGCTTTCTCGTTTTCGATCCCACCACCCCATCCGACTTTCTACTCCCTTTACTGGCACGATTCCTCCATAGAGACGAAAAGGGTATTCTGGCATCTATCACTTCCGCTTTTCTTTTCCTCGTGGACAATCGTTCTCGAGAACTATCGAGGCGTTTACTCCGTTCAAGATTTCGTTTCATTCTTTTACCAGTGTTTCTACCAGTCCTAGGGACAGTTATATTTTTCACGCTCTCTACTAAAAGTCCAGGCGAGAGGGATGAATTGTTTATAAAGAGCCATGACATAGACGTTCTCCTTCCTGGGTGTTTTAAAAGATAATATGGTCCTCTATTGAGAATTACTTTTCGTTTAGAATTGTTAATAAATATTGAAGCGAAATTCGTATTTCATTGTAATAAGTCCACTGTGATAAAAGTCAGTTAAAACATTAGGAATTATTTGTGAGCCTAATTTTAGGGATTCTACTTGTGAAAAATTTCAAATTTAGTAGTGAATAACAGATAGAATTATATCTCCACTTTATTACAATATAATAAAGAATATTTTATATCTGTAGACACTTAAATCACGAAAACTTTTTTTCTAGACATTTGTTAACGAATTTCTCTTTCTCAAATATCTATTATAAACTTGTTTCGATTTGTGACGCAGATCTGCTACCCACCCTGATAATTTCGAAACCTGATAACTGCAGATTTTTTAAAGTGTAATCTAAAGTACAGATCGGCCATTCGTCGCTTAAAGATATTCAGCCTCACGACAGCTTAGAACCGATTAATAAAAGGAATGGATCGCGAATTGAGGAACGGTCTCTGCCGACGCAAGGCCACTGCGGCTTAGTAATTTAATCAGCTAAAACTAACATCAGCTCTGTTTCCCCAACCCTCTTCGCCCTCAGCCGCCTCTTTCTTCTCCCTACTGCTCTTCTTACCTCCGTAACCGACCAACCCCAAGATGATTTAATCTCCTAAAATGGTGCAGGTACCTATAGGCACTTAGGTCCGGGAGTCGCGACACGAAACAAAATAATTCAAGAAAGTACGTATATCTCTTGCGCGATAGGCACATACCCTCTTGTACTGTCAACTCTATTTTAGCATACTCTATGCATAAAATTACTTGGAATAAAGAAATATTCGGGACTCTGAAATTCTCTACTCTGTTCTGATTCTTCTGAACTATGCTTTGCAAGTTATATGAACATGCATAGAAAGGATATTCGAAAGACAAAAATTCACAATCATATCACTCTTAATTACGGCGCGAAATAGGAAGTGTTTAAAACGTAGAGAAATTAAGGAAATTTATACTTTTTATATATTTAAGAAAATTTATATTTTTGGCAATGTCAAATCTTGGTCACAGTACTTCAGGACATTTAAAATAAGTAACTATGGAATTCAAATAAAAATTAAACTACTGTCAACAGCAACTATACTTTACTAATTTAACTTTACAAACAAACATTCTTTTCTGTAATATTTCTTAATATTTTGTAACAAGTTTTGTTATTCAATTGACAGCTTTAAAACAGTTTATGTGTCTACTAAAAATTATGGTAGAAGGTATAATATGAATGTAATATACGCAGGAAACCATTAGAGCTGATTATAAGAGAATACATAAATTGCAAATTGATAAATGGAGTAGATATAACACAACTAATTACATTTCCTGCCTCCATAACATACATACTATTTTCTACTTCAATTTACAGAACCACTTCTTCCCAATACTCTCAGAAACCACTCTTATCCCATCCCAACTCAAACACACACATGAACACACATTTTCCAAAAACCTGACATTTTCTCATCCCAGAGAAGTCTACTACTTCATAAAAACCTCTAAGACCCGTTTATCAGCAGACGTTTTTTTATTACCTCTTATCTCCGCATTCTATCAAACGTTCACGACATCGTTAGATGATGCACACACCATAGGCGCGAAAAGCGGCTACATAGGAAGGCATAGCGGCCGAAAGAGCACCCTCGAACGCATAAAGGACTTATCGTGGCTCGTGATCGGGCCGCGTATTTGCGTTTGCTCGAAGGTTATGATCCTTCTTTACGCCCTATCACTGCGCCAGAATCTACGGCCCTGTGTACAGGGTCACAACACGTGGTTCGCCGACCGTGCGCAGTGTTCGCCACGTGGCGCAGATAACAGGATGGGGCAGGCTTGCGGCGGTGGCTGCTTTCCCGGAGGGGCAGGAATCAACCCCCCGGAAAATTAAGTGCTTGTAGCTCAGATGATAACAGCGGTAGGAACGCGTCACTGCCTCTACTTTGGACGAGCTCCGTCGCGCGGAAACGGCTCAACCGAGAGAAAAGGAACGCGGGAACAGACGGATTGATTCTGTCTGAAAGTTCTACCTAGTGAAAGCGTCGTTGAAAACGATTCTGGTTATCGTATGATTTCACTGATATTTGGATCTTTCAGTGTTAATGAGATCTACTCGTATTTTAATCTTCTTTTTAGTATTCAGCTGTTGACTGAGTCAATCTTTAATTAGAGATTTATTTAATGTATTTTATAATAGCTACTAGAGTTGTTAAAGCAAGAATAATGATTTGGAATACTGTGGTTATTAATCTTCGGATGGCGGGTCTTTTTGGACCCATACTAATATATGTATACTTTGAAAATAGTTTCTCTGCAAATTTTATATATTATTATATATCTAAAGAATGAATAAATTCTTTATCCATTATTTTCATAATGCACACGCAAAATACTCAGATTAAACCTGACCTATAGAGTGTTATGTATATTTTGAATTGAATGTTATTGCCTTGAATTGCAAAACTATTATGTATTGAGACAGCACATTTACACTTTAATACGCTGCAAACAATTTCCTACCTAGTATAGATACAATATAAAAGAATAAAAAATGTATTACTCACTTGTTTTGTAGCGGAATCAATAAGCCTCACGTAAATATCCTGCACCTGTCTGACTCCTGTGAACAAAATAACAAAAAAGATGTGTGAAATAAGTGAATTACATATCGTGTAAAATTGATGCGAGTTAGCATTCATACCACGAGCGAACAACACAACATGTATGAAACGAAATTATGCAGTGTGTTTCGTAACATGTGAATATACCTTAAAAGTTGAATTTGTACACAAGAATAATAAAAAAATCCCCTTTTATTCTGAATTTACAGACATGGCTGTGTTTCAGTAATTTTTACTGCAAACTAAGCTAAAGTAATTGACTCAACACTTTCTACTATCTTGTTCATGATCGCTTCCAGAAATTTCTGCTTAGCATTTTCTTTGCGTTAACATGCAGCTGAAAATTCCTAGTGCAATTCTAACACAGAATAATCATGACCACATCAGTCTGACCTTTTTTCAGTGTTTTCGTCTACTAACTACAATCATATAATTAAGCCCACACACTACGAATCACTCTGCATATACAATTTGTAAAAGATAACGCAACTTGCACTCAAAAGTACCATTATCATAAAAGCCATCAAAAAGATCCTTCCTCAGAGCCGAATGCAAGACCATAAATTGCACAGCTTTGTGGTTCGAAAGCATATTGCAATTAGCGCAGAGGGGCATAGGAAATGCTGAACAAAAATAGTCATTCCGAGTTTGGAACCGAAAACCGCTTTGGCGTGACTTTTTTCGGCGATATAAAGACAACACTGCTCCTTATTCAATTTAGCCCGTGAGTTTTTCAGTTATCCGGTAAGAAGGCCCATTAAGTTAAGAGCGTTGCGCGCGCAGGCATTTGCGACGGATGTGCATGGAATACGACGAATACGGAAACGAGTCCAAATTCTGACAAGTTCGGCGCCGCAGAAAGGGACTGTCCCAGAAAAACTTACATATTAAGGAGCATTTAAGGTGGACGACGAGGCAACAGGACCGATCGCGTCCCAGGGGGACGTATGCACAATCTCCATGGTTTTTGCATGGGCCCAGCCCGTACTTTGTACGGGTCGAGCACCGACTTCACCGAGAGGATCGCTATGCAACGAGTCAAGGTAGCAAGACAAATTCTTGTACGTGTAGTGAGTTAATTATTTTTCGCAGTGTTAGCATTTGAGACGAGCTGTTTGCGCTGGTTCGGAGAACCCGATCAGCACGAGCCAAACGTGTTGAGCTTCAATTAACTCCTTGCTTTACAATTTTCCTCAGGCTATACCTGTAGGAGCTAACATACGGAGAAAAACAAGGGAAGAAGAGAAAGTAATTGATTAGAGAACTAATTGTAACTGAATAGTTAGTACAAAATAAATGGATAAATCAATACGTATCAAAGTCAAAGGACTCTTTAAGGATATCTTTGTTAAATTTGATGGTATAAAGAAGTTTGCTTTATGTATGGTATATAATTGATTATAGGTGTTTGTCATATATCAAAGATTATACATCACAGATTAGGAATCGTTTCAAGAATCGATTAACTCATATCTGATATAAGCGGGACATTATGATCGAAATTACTCATTTACCTATCATAAAATTTATTATTCATATTCTACACAGCTATAAAGGAGCTAAACTAGTGGTAGCACGAAAAGTAATGTACATAAGTAGGTATGTTATATGAATTAATAAACTGGCAGACTGTGTAATTTTGGTGAAGTCGTTTTGACCCTGAACTGACATGGTGGTATTATTGGAATGCTATATTATGTTGGAATCATAAAAAAATAATGATCAATTTTCCAGTTAAATGTTAAATTAATAAACATACCTATATTGTGAGATTCGAACCATGCTATACAGTTAAAGATGAACTCACTTTATAAAAATTAGACGAGAAACTAATTAATGTCACAGGTGAAATATTTTCTAATTAATCACAAAATTTTAAATCCATAAATTTCAATTCATATAAACAAATATTTTGAAACAACATTCCTCTAAATATTACTCTATTAAAACATGAGCTAGCTCTTTACTCAACTTAATTAGAATTAGCAAAGGAACTTATTCCAGAGCTAATGGGATACGTAGACTTTCATTGAAATTTATACCAACGACGCCATAATTGCGCAACATTACTGCCATTAACGATAGATTAATTTGTTATTACCGGTTCACTGGTGCTTCCAATTTATTACCAATTTATTACCAGAATGAGCAATTTTGTCGCGCGATCAACCTTCGCGCGCATTACCGCGTTGTTATCCGTTATCAATAACGAAACTACCTTCCATGTGTGAACACGGACGTGTAGCAAGTTTTCGAAACCGTTGCTGCCTTCCAGAGGGAGCGGCAGGTAATCCCAGGGAGTATTTTGGACAGACACCCCCGTGGCTTCCGGTCTCGCGTATCCGGTAAGGCCAGTAATCCCAACATAAGACTACCAGGCACTGCGGCTACTGCAGGCCCAGACTCAGGCCGCATAACGTTGCCGTGGATTACGATACTTCGGCCGAAACTAGCTCACAAATTACCTCGAGAAACCGTCGTGGCTTTACCGGAAGATACTTGCGCACCCCACCGATTTGCTGCTTTCTATCCGACTAAAGAGTAGAGATGCTGGGATTCGTTGGGAAGGGTTGCTAATTGTGTGGTTCGATTGAAAGCCATTGTGTAAACAGAATGAAGTGTTATCAGTTCTACAGACAGTAGAGAAATCTCTGAAGAGTGCAAAAAGGGAACGTATTTAATTTTTGGGGATCACTCTGTAGATAATGATTGGAAAACATTTACTAGAAAAATTGGGAAATAATTTTGTCTCTGTAAATTGAGATTCGAATTGCTTATTTTCTTTATTTTTTTATATCAATTCTGTATACCAGAATATAATATTGAAATAAAAAAATTTAATTTTGAAGGTTAAAAATGTTTTTCCTCTTATTTTTTAAATGACAGTCTGGTGGTCTTAGGAAACTACGCTCACCAGCATCTGTTATATCCTCTACGTGAGTGTATTAAAAAATGTAGCTAAATTTGCATAATCTTCTGCTATAGTAATATTAAATATAAGATGATAGGAAAATTGTTTTAAGAAATCTATTTCCTATGAAATTTTAGACGTATGAAACACCACACAGCCTAACGACAAAGTATTAATTTCGAATATTAATATATGCAAATTTCTCAAATCTCTTACACTCTGAAATTAGGCACATTAATCTATACATACATTAAAAAAAAAAAACACGAAATTAAGTAGAATAGTTTACATCAATTAACATTGCGAATAATTTTTACATGCACTTCGTAACGCATAATACCAAATGCATAGGCATGTAACGTGGAATTACAAGACGTATCAGGTTCATCGAACAACGAGGAATCGTCTCCGTCCCCGATGCTCGGTATGTAAACAAGACAGAATAAAATCAGTAGTCGGAGCAAGTGGATTCATTTATGCAAGTGCATCGATGCATCTTAAGGGAGCACGATTACCAGCACGGGGCTGTGATGTACCACGCGGAGCGCACGTACATTTATCACGGCCATTGCGGCGACTTGAGATTATGCCTCCAACTACGATACAATAAAGGTAAAAGATCGAGAAGAAGCTGCGTAAGAAGCTGGATCGCGTGCCAAGTCCTGCTGAGAGGAAGCAGATAGGTCTGTTAGTATTAGCATAACTAGGCGACCAACTTCAATATGTGCAAGAAGTCATCGAAGAAGCGGACAACCAACCATTTAATTCTGCCAATCGGCATCCTTAATCAGCGCCGCTCTTATTACAAACAGTTATATTCCGCGGTCCACCTTCCCGCTACATTCTATTCCTACGTTTTTCTTCTTCTGAATATGTTTCCACTTTGCTTTAGCACATTTGTCTTCGTTTCACTTCGCGGATCGTGAGTTTATACCTTACTCCGACGTTAGAGGCGAAAGGACATCGAAGCGTCAAGTAAGACGGGACAGAGAAGAAGGTTGAGAAAGGCTGAGCGAAAAGGAAGAGAAACCGCAGGAGGTAGCGGTGACAAAAAGGAGTAGAGCCTTATATGGAGGAACTCTACCAACACTTGGACGCTGGCCTGCGTTACTCACTTATTATCTAATTATAGATATGTTGCTTGGAGGAGTGGCTGCTGATGTGGATAACGTCCAAGTTTAATGGTTACAGGTGAGAGAGAATTCGCGTCAATTTGTCCTTGGTATGTAGGGATTGAATGTTAAAGAGGTTTGGACATGAAAGTTTCATGGAGTGGATCTTCAGAGTTCAGAAAACTGAGCTTGGAATGCACTAATAAAGTTGTGTCCTATACTGAAGAGCATCAACAGCTCCTTTAGTAGAAAATTGTACTCCAGAGCTATGAGAGAGGATTTAATATTCGTCTTGAAGAAATAACAATGCCTACTTTACACATATTATAGTTATATTATATTTCCATTTATGGATTAAACATACTTATGTAACTATATAAATAATTATTCCTAATAGAATTGGTTGCTGAGTTTGTCTTAGAAATGTGTTCTATGTTATAAACTCATCAGTTAGCAAATAGCCTATATCAAGGGATCACTATAATTAGATGGACCAGTCTTTCTTTGAAACACTTCAAGAACGAACTCGTCAAAAATCTAGGGACACTCTACTTAAGGTGATAGATCACTACCTGTTAGTGTTACACAACCCACATGAAATACAGTACTTACTATACATACGTACATATAAGCCTGAGACTCGATATGAGTAACAAAATTACAGAGATAAGGCAATATTCTGAGGTCAATCTATGCATTTCTGTTTCATCAGAAATAACAGTGAAAAGAAATGAAATAACTCTAAAAAGAAGTTCTTAACAAAACAATACTATAACATGAAATCCTGCAAACTGTCATCAAAACAAAATGTCTCTAAAATCTTCAATACCAGATTACAGATGCACTGTTCCGCAGAATTCTGTCCTACAAGCGAACCTTTCGCCCCAAGTAAACCTCCAATACACAAAATCTGATCAGCAAAGATTTCCTGACAAGTCGAAGGAAATACAAGGGAAATTACATGACAGCAACCAGAGGCAAAGTCGCGTCGCTGGACATAGAGGAGAATTGCGAAGTTACGGAGTTCGCAACGAAAGTAGGAGCTAGAGCAGGGAAGTGGAGGATGGGGGGACCTACGATCACGGAGGTGCTCATAGGTATTCCATAGTTCGCAACAGTTAGTTATTTCTTGTTTTGCGATGTTGGCAACACGTTTTAGTGTCCATAGATGGCAGCGCGGCCCCTCAGTCAGTTGTGCCAACACAAAAATCCCGCATTGATTGATCGACTCGCAACAGCAGCGGCAAGAAGGTCTCTGGTATGAACCGCAGAAAAGAGAAAGGGGGGGCGGTTGGGAAAGGGGAGGGAAAGGGAACAGAAAAGAAATATGAGGGAAAGAGATGGTCGTGAGAGAAAAAGGCACGTGAACCAGTAAGAAATGACGATAAAGAAAACACTACGGTGGTTCATGTTGTCCCCGAAGTACACAGAGTGAAAAACCAAAGGAATGGAACCCGACAGATAGCGCCTTGCCGGCTTTTTAATATGTTCATAATGCGACTACGTTTTTGGCTGGGTCTGTTGCTTGGACCACCTCTAGATCATCGACTTTTTCGATCCTCTCTCTCTCTCCCTTCCCACCGTGTTTCGCCTTTTCCTCTTTCGTTCACGCACAGACGCTCGGACGGTTCTTCAGGACGGAAGCTAAGCCCTTTTTGTCGGGCCCAGTCCAGTGACATAAAATATGTCTCTGTTGTGCTCGGCCCCCGAAAGTTCCTGAGCTTTTTAGCGGCCCTGCGAGACTGGGTGTCTGTGCGGAATGTTGATGGGCCGTCATCGTCGCTTCGGATGGGGCTATTACGCGACCGACTCGCCTCGAATACTTCGCGTTTACCGATTGACTCGAATTGGCTTTTAAACGCGCCACTTCCACGCGATAACGTGAATTAAAAATTGATGTATTATGGAAAAGCAATGATCGTTCGGATATAAAGAAAAGTGACTGGTTGACGATAAAAATAGATGTAGGATATTCGTTCAACGTGAAAGTCGATAAACCAATGCTATGTAGTAGATATTGGCAACTATTATAATAGTGAAAATATTATGTAAAATTAGTTTATTTTTTGATGACTTAATATTGTATTCTGAAGAGTTACCACTGTTTTGTTATATAATAAAACTACAGATTTTTTTATTGCATCTGTAGTATTTCAATGTTTTGACAGTAACCTGATTTTATGATACTGCATAATTTTCTTATTTTGAACACGAGCTCTGCATGGCCCATTATCAATGTTTGCAAGCTGATATAAAGAATGAGTTCTAATTAATATTACATACTACTTTGCTACTCACCATTGGAGTAGAGCAAGTGCAGACTATACTGGATCCCATTATTTGTTTTTTGGCCTTCGGATTCCTGGAAACAAACGAAACGTATATCTATATTTGCTTTTTAAAAGTATTTGTGAAATAAATTATATTTTATCAAAAATATCAGATAGTAATATTGGAATTTTACAATAGTTACTTGAAAAGAAGAATTAAAATAATTATTTTATTATTTAGAATAAATCCTACTATCCATAAACAACTATTTACGGAAATACAATATCTGATATCCTAATCGCTCTCTGTAGCAGGTGCTAACAATAGTAATTTCGCTACTTTAATAACCAAATTTAAGTCGACGTGTTACATACTTAGTTACGCCAACATACACGAAGTTCGACATGAAATCTCATTAATCTCACTGAATTTCGAGTACGTTTAAATCGCTCTGAGTAAGTAGTACCGGAAGACATGGTACTTCCCATCCCCCACCGTTCTTCACGCCCCACGTTCTATTTTAATTAAGTGCACCGTGACGTAACTCTCGCGCCTGGTCTGCTCCACCTCACGCTAATTATTAATTTCTTGATGTGCTGGTAAGAGCCGTGTCATTACGTATGGCGTGCGATGCATAATTATCATTCAGTCCTGTTGACGAGTCATGCGTGCATCCCGCCATATGCCGCGGCCGCGGTAATGCATTTTCAACCATCTATCTGCCTCTGAAACACCTACGGCTCGACCACCCTCGCATCGTGCCCACAACCTCTAGTCGTGCACACGATCTTTCAGCAGAATCGATTTTACGTAAAATTAATATAATTGCAAGTATCTATTCGTTGCTTGCGCGTACGTCGATGAACGAGCGCCGTGTGTTTCATTATTCAGACCACTTGGAATCAGAATGGTGTTATAAAAGAGGTTTAACCATTTGAGTGAAGATACATAAGACGTTCAAATAGAAACAGAATTGCTTAGTTATTTTGGAACCATTTAAAATCAATCTTGAAGGAAGTACGTAAAACTAGTTTGTTTTAGGAAGACTGAAAATATACTATAACTTTTTCTTTCTTAATTGATCTCTATTTCGTTGTCAAATTAGCTTCCTAAGTTTTCGGAAGTGAACTTCATTTATAAGTGATATTCATTAATCATAATTAGCCTTATTTTATTGAGCATCGCCATTTTATTAAAATTCTTCACATTTGAAAAAAATTCACTCTTCAACTTTCTTGGAAGTACAAAAGTAGTATTTCAAGCGGTAGAATTAATGGAAAACCTGATACAGTTTAAACTTAAATACATCTAAAACTGAGACGAATCTCAATTATTCATAATATTCTGATATTCAAACTTTTAATTATCTGGTACAGTACAAACAAGAAAGAAAAACAGAAAAGTCTACTAAAATATCTACTAAGTCTTGAATAACATTAAAAGATAAGGAAAAGTAACCATCAAAGGAGTGTTTCAAATTTAAATTTCTTTTTAAGGCCACTGTATCAAAACTCTACTGCATACAAGCAGTTATCACAATCATATGACCTACCGATGAACTGATTCTCCACAAGTCACAGCAGATCCAAGTTAACCTCAAGAATATCCAGAGCAACCGGTCACCAGATTCTCCAGTCGCAGTAGGAAGTTTAAAAACCCGGCGAACCGAGTCGAATCCTTATCGCTGCGTTTTTCCAAAGCCACGTGAAGGCAAAGCTCGCTTCTCTACAGAACTCCGATCACGGCTCGTATAATCGTCATTACACCGGCAGATCGACATCACTCTTCCCTTTTTTCTCGAAATCCCGTCGTTTACCTCTTTCCTGTCGCTGACGTTCGTCGCGGCCATTAATCTCTAAATTCGCAGCCGCGCACGATGGACGTTAATCGGGTATATGCGCGCGGATCGGCCCGACCGACGACTACTTTTTAATTAAATAAGGATAAAAAGCGGATAGAGAACAGGGAACGAGCGCAGAGACCCTGTATTTACGTAGGGCACCAGTTTCCGGGAACACTGCACGCTTGCCATCGCGCTGACACGCTCCATTTACGAGCTTTTATGCCAGCGGCTCGTAGCCAACGACAGCCGTCTAATCGATCGTCGGCTGATTCTACTTTATTCGAATAATTGAGAGCCCGTAAAAATATGTAAATGCGTCTGGTATCTGGAGTCAGGCCACGGATAAGCGAGGGTGAGAACAGGCGTAGGCGCGCGCTCAGCCGCAAGCGGCTACTCGACACCGGGACTGATCTATGTCCCCGGTGCATGACCCTAATTAATAGGGAGCCCATGCAATGCAACTGTCCCAGTCATGTGAATTATACATAGACATGCTCTTAGAACAGGCAGGAATTGAGATATCTGGATAAGCGATGCAAATCGAAGCGAAGGAATAGGAAGTGCACTTGTTGGTTGACTTGCTAATGAGCCGTTTTAATGGCTCGTCCGTTGGTCGATCTGTTTATATTGTGGAGAGATCCGCTCGGTAATTAGTGGAAGTTTGCGTGAGTTTGGAATTTCGCGGAAGGCTTTAGTACTTTTGCGTGACTGCTGTTATTTTTAAATGGATTCTAATGACATTATTAGCGATGGGAAATAGGCACAATATTTGTATCTAAGATTGTGCTAATTCGCTGCTGTATTGTTTTTCTTCTAAGAAAAAGGAAACACTTTGGGAGTGATACTACATTTTAGCTTTCAGAGTAGGTACCTGGTTTCTCCGATTAGTTAAACATAGTAATTATTCGTACATTTTGAATTTTCAATAATTGAATTCATTCAATAATTTAAGAACACGAAATCTTTTCACAAATAGCGAAATTGTAAATAATTTTCCAACTTATGGTTACTTATGAACTGTTATCAAAATACTTCTCCCAACCAAGGAAAAAGAAGGTTTCATTAACAGAAGCTACCATCTACCACTCACTTCGCGTTACACTTCGAAATTCTGTATTCCACCTCGAATGAAAGCAGACTACGTGGTCTGCGCAAATTAGCCGACGATTTATGGCGGATGGATTTATTAGGGGACGTATGTCATTACCCCGAGGCGTGAAAGGAGGAACACACAGGTGGGGAAGAAGTGCGAGGGAGAGAAAGGGAAGCGTTCAACATCGTATAAAGCATCGAGAAAGAGGCGACGAAGAAGGAAGAGAGAAAGGAGAAGGGCGATGAGGCAGGGACTTCCGACAGAGGATCGCCGATATACCTGCAAGGCCTGTCCAGAATTCCAGAGATTACAACAGGGGATTACGCCTCGATAATTTATACGCGCGTAGACCTTGGTCCGTCCGTACGCCATACATCTGGATTTCTGTCGCGTATCTGGAGTATCGGGTGTCCGATGTTACATACACGCAATCGATTCGCGATGTGTAAACACTAGTCACCGCGTACTACTTCTTTTATGTTCGAGCAGAACGGGACAAGAGGAATACGGGAAAATTCCTAAACATATTATACGATGTTATTATTATTTATTCATTAAGGGGTAAATAAATCCTTTAGTGAGACAGCACGACGTGGTTCTGATTGCAAATACAATTTGATGTAAAAAGATCTAGAGGATTTAATAACAATAAGATAGTCTTTAAACTCTCAAGTAGTGTTGTACTTCCTTCATTCTGAGACATCATTAATATTTTCAGATCTCCAAAATCTCTAAAATTGTTATAGGTATCTATTTATCAATAAAACTTCTAAGTGGATATTCCATACTCTTCAAGATTTATACAAATTTATAACTCAATTATAATTGAGGTGAACCGAAATTCTACAGAGTCTGAATTTTTGAAAAACTTATCAAATTATTGAAGACTCATCGGTAAACCGTACTTAAATCATTGATAATAGTGGAACTGATTAACGCCAGAAGGCCTAAAACCATATACCTACACGATTATGGTTGCATGATCAATTCTAAATGATATAGATACCATCTTACGATACTTAATTTTAACAAAAATTGTATTATATGCCTTTTCTGCAATACAAAAAATTGAATTTGTATTCCTCCCAGAAAGAGAGAAATTCAACACTTGTCTTTCTCAAAATAGAAATATAAAAAGACACAATCTAAAATATAGAATTAATGTTTGCATTTGCAACTCGTGTGGTTCTGCCTCACAACCTTTTGTTCCCATATTGAAAACATCGCCTAATAGATTCCTCGATCATGTTATATCTCTTGAAGCAAGTATACAAATCGACGCACCCGTTCGTCCCGAGTCTCTCCCAGCGCAACGATTTCTCTTGCGCAAGAATGAACGCTCGAATCGCGATGGTAGTCAACTTTTCCTTAAACAGCCGTACTAATTGACCAATAGAAAGCGGAGCTCTAACGATGACTGCTCGCTGACAATCGCGTCCCGTTCCAGAACGTTCGCATGGGGTCGCGCGATACATCACCGATCACGGGAGTCACGGAACCAGATATCATTTCCAGCGATGATTTAAAATCCGCTCCGCGACAGACAGACAACCTCGAGCGTCGCCATAAACGTCTCTGAAGGAACGCGATCTCATTCAACGCTCAAATAAGTTATTAATGGCGATGGACTGCTAATTTGATAGGTCTTCACATTAATTGAACGATCAAACCGAATAACTGGGTTTCGCTGTGACAGGGAACTGGATAACCGTGTATTAATAACTAGCAGCAGAGGCTAATTCGATGGAGGATTACGGGAACTGTGGTCTACTTGTTTTGTGAGCGACAGCAATTTATAAAGTGGAAAGTATGAACAAGAATATCGAGATTTTTCGTGTCAATAGGAGATAAGCGTTGAAGCTGTTGATGGTAGGGCAAGATTTTTATCGTAATGATATCGATTGCGAAAAGATTGATTATCAGAGAAATTAATAAAGAATCCCTGTGTTAATATATTTGAGAAAAATTGGAAAATGAAAACTGAAGGAAATTATGAAATTTTCCACTCAGATATCAATTTTCGTTTACTACTATCAAATGAAATATTTGAAAAATAAACGAGTTCTTCATTTATAGGAATATCGTATGCAGTGAGTAATTCTACTGACATGAAATATTTCTTAAATTTCTATTAAAAGAGTTGAAAAACGAAGGTTTAAGTGAGCATTTTAAGTAAACACTTTGCTGAAGAAGCGACAACCGACGTTTAAGAGTACTGGAACAATTATGAATTGATTTTCAAGTGGGAAAACTGTCCACCACTCGAAGGAACGTACGTTCGCAATTGATTGCTCTGAATTAATGCATACTCAGAAAAATCCGGAGATCGAGAGAACGGAACGTATAATGACTTCATTTGAGGAAATTCTTCGGTCTACTTTGAAATGTGATGAAAATACATTAGGTCGTAAATGTGTGCAGAAATTACAATTCAATACGACAGATATGTCAAATATAATTAGACCTCCGTCGATGTTTTACTTTTACACATTATACTTTTATGTGAACGTAACTGTTTGGTTAGAAAATGCTTTAATACGAATTTCATTTTACCGATAAGGAACTTTTGTGAAATGTCTCTAACGAATCGAAGTAATACTTTGAAGTCTTGCAGAGATGAAGAAACTAGTAGGTATGTAGCAGTTTTCAAAGAAGTATCTCAAAGATAACTTTAGAGCACAATATAACATCTTTAATCTAAATCACAATAATCGAAAGGGACAAATATTTGCTAATAACTATATCTCTCATTTAAATTAGCTAGCATCACTACCCTGTAGACTGCTTAAACTCCCATTTGTAAGACAATTTAAAAAAAATAATATCACAAATTTTCTAAAAATCCTTGTCTAATATGATATCTCAATGAAAACACTCTCCACGTATAAACAGTAGCATACCTACCAAATTTTTCTAAATAACACCTTCAACAACACGCTACCTGTACAAAATTTCAATTATTCGGCGATTTAATCAGAAAAAAGCTGTACTGATAAGAAACGATAGGATGTGATCGCCGATAGAAATAGAGGCACAGTGGACGAAGGGAAATGGAAAGAGCAGTTATTGTTCGTAGTCGGTCGGTTCGCGTGACCGCATCGATGCTCTTACGATCGCATCCGTCCATTTCTCACGCGGCCAATGGATTTTCGCCTGTCCGGCTAATTGCTGGAAAAGCTGGAGGTGTATCCTGCCGACTATCGATATGTATACGCATAGGCGGAGCCGTTTAATATTTGACGTCGCCCCCCTCCGTCCCCGATGGAAACGGCAATTATCGAGATAAGCGTACGCGCGCACGATATTCCCTGATGTCATAAAGGTCCACCTCTCCTTTTTCCACTTATTCTCCCGGGAAAACCGGGAGCACTGCGAGCATTGAAATTCCAACGTTGTCACTCGACGCCATCACTTACTTTTTAACCCGATAGCGACGAACATGATCCTCGCTCGATTTTTGCTACCGAGGAAATTCTAACGCGATTCGAGCATGCTTAAGACTATTTCGTGAATTGAAAGACCATTTTTCTTTATTATCGTTAGAGGCATTGTAGATCGGAGATGTATTCTTTGAAAAGATTGGGCTCGAGTGACTCTCGATTTGTATGAGAGAGTTATTTTATGAGTTGAAAGGCCTTCTAAGGTAGTTGAAATTGCCTATGTATATGTTTAAAATTGGTCAATGATAAACTACTTCACTTTGGTTATAGTGAATGATCTAATGTTGAGGAATATTTGCATGAAAAATTAGTCTAATTTACCTTCCACATTTTGAAGATTAAATTTTCTTATATATAATGTAAAGGAAATAGTTTTTGTACTTGTATAGAGATACTTGTAAAAAGTTGTATTTTAATAACATATTATTGTAAGGTAAAGAAGCTTACCTGGTCTTTTTCGACGAAACCCATGAAAGATGTCCTCTCGATTTCGATTGGTTGACCATGACGATCGTAAAGGGCGATCACGAAGTGGAAAAAGTTACTTTTCCTCAAATTACTTGGCGGTTGTTTCTCGAAGTGTGCTCTGCCCACGCCGACTCTGTAATTCATAAACAGCAGCAATTGATTATTCTGTTCTATATTAACATTGATCAAAAGGCTGATTTGTTTCGTAATTCTATAAGAAAGAAGTACGTGTAAGTCTGTATCAATTTCTAACCACGTATTTGATAAATACAGGATTTAATGATACGACGTATATCATTAAACACTTAATAAAATAGCCTCAATTTTATACGTACACGTATATTATAATGTATTTTTGCAATTAACTAAGGTATTTCTTGAAATGTTATAGACCAAGTTTAAAAGAATGCACTCTGCGAATCATACTGGTAAACTAAGCTAAACTAATTCATAAGTTAGTCATGGCGCAGCGCAAACCGCGCGAAATTCAAACATTATTGTATACAAAGGATACTTTATGTTATAACCGTGGAAAAGAAGAAATCTTCTAAGATTAGAATTTTACATTGTGTTAAATCGTTTTAATGGATACTTATTATCTATTAAAGAATATCCAAATGTTATTTTGTGTTAATAGAGTTGATATTTTCGTGGTAGAGAAATGTCAAGCAAGTTCGATATCTTTCCAAGTAACAATATTATACAAATATAAAAATTTCATTATCTTTTCCCAACATCTTCTAATTAAGAGTTATCATTTTCTGCAACCTCAATACCAATATTAAGAATTGAAATACATAGATTCAATTGCATGCCTCATGCATGCCCCAAACCAAACAAAACTCTAATCGATCTTTCTTCATCCCGTCGCAGCTCTTCCCGAATACATTTGCTTTCACTTGTAACCGCCTCTAGGAATTACAAGTATTTCGTTACGACCGACGAGTGCGAAGAACGCGCGTGCATTCGGTGCCGCAAAACGATGGCTCGATACCAAATTCGGATGTCAAGAATGAGATTCTCTGTCGTAGGGTCAAATAGGTACGTCCTATTCGGCCTTGAATGCAATAAGAATGCCCAAACCGGTAAGAGGAAAGACAAACGAGGTTGTCCGTGGGGGAGCGCGCAGGTGGCCTCGACGCCTTAAAATCCCATTAAGGTCTCATGTGCCGAGATTAGGCCACCGGACTCCAATGCCATCTTTGAGTAATGGCACGGAAAGTCCCCTTTTCGAGTCCGCTGCTTCACATAGTCTGTCTACGCGAGTACACTCGGATTGATTCCGTAATCGATGATTTTTCACCGAGCTGCATGCTACTGTTCATAGTACCATGTCTTCCATTGTTAAATACAGCGACTAAAACCAATTTGGTTTAAAATATACGCGTGTATAACATAGCTTTATTTTGGAGTAATTCAGTTAAACCGTAGTTGTTAAAGTAAAATTTCTTTTCTCGATTCTGAGTACTGTTTATATATAGTGGTTGGATGCTCGTAACAAATTATTGAATCTGAATAATGAAATATTAAAATCTTTAAAATACTAATTTTGACCTTAAACACAAAAAGCATAAAAATGATTTTAAAAACTTGTAATAGTCTTGAATATTATTAATATTATACTATAAATATTGCTTCCAAATTACAAACAATTAGTATTAGCAATCTAATATTCATTATGAATTAACTAACATCCTTACAACTCTTGCTAATAGGAAAATAAGTCTGTTCAACAACACATTGTTGAAATAAACGTTCCAGAAAATACATTGAAGAAAATATTTATAAAATGGTATAGTTCGTCGAAGAATGTACATACTTTCTTTCCTGGAACAGTTACCCTTAATGCAGCTGCGTGAATACTTCACAATCCTGGAATCGGTAACTGTAGGTTTTACAATTTTCTTTTAAACTTCATCTTTGTTTGAGCTTCTCGCCCTCCGTTCTATAATTATACCCTGTTCACGTTTCCCCTTCAATAATTTAAACGATTCTCACTAAACTACATTTCCCAACCCTGTAGGTACATAGTATCTATAAAGCTTGTCTGTGTTTTCTAGAATAAACATATTCTTTCCAGGTATTGTGAGTACGTACAATTTTTCACTGTAGTATTGAAGTAAGTGATCAGTATTCTATATTCTCTTGAAAATATAAGTAATTTTTTATTTTAGGGAGTTTGAAGCTTCAGATTAATTCCATTTTATACCAATTGCAGGTACATCCATCGATTGAAACCAAAATAAATTTTCATAAAAATATCTACAACAGGCAATGTCAGAAAACGCTCATTTTACTCTCATTGTTCACCTATGAACAAACCAGTTGAGTAAAATTTTCAAAAATAATTCCCTTCTCCTAAATATCAAACATAAAATACTCTGAAAACATCATACCACGTCTTCTTTATTTTCTATTCTACACATGTGTTCGAAGGACCTCTACATCACATCGTTGCGCCCGTAACTGTCACAGCACATAAATCTATTAATCAGCCAAGCCCATACAAGTTACGAACATGCGCATCATTAATAACCGCCCATCATACTCGCAAAAAGCAACGAAAAAAAGTGTAAAAAACCACCCTTGAGTCAAACACTACGCCTACCACTATCCAAAATAAAATCAAATTAAACAATTCCCTCTCGCGTTTTCAACGTTCAGGGGAGTCCTCCAATAGAAAACAAAAAGCAATCACCAACAAAACGCACAATCTATCGGTGCCTGTTAAACGATAGACGCGTAAGGCTCTGCGTGGCTTGACGCATGGTCGGGCACACGGCGCGTCGGTTAAAAACCGCCGCGGAGAAATCGCATTATCGGGTGGCGCGGTGCGGGCTCGCGGCACCGCGATCGCGGCTGCGGCGGTGGCGGCGTGAAGCGATAAAACGATCGCGCGGGTGCGCGGAATGCCATCAGGATGGACTCTCGGAGCGGAAAACTGAATCGACTGGACCGAAAATGAATAGCGGCAGTTTTGCAGCACATTTGCGAAATAAATGATGGTATCGGCGGTGCGTTTGTCACGGCAGGCGGTGGGATGTCGGTCTGCTGGCAGGCAGAGGAGGCGGAGGAGGTTGCAAGGGGTTTACCAGTCGGGTATTCCGAGGTCGAGGGGGGGTCGGTGAATCCAGTGTAGAGCCAAGGGGAAGGGACAAGCGGAGGGATGGAGGGCACTGGGGTGGCAGGGAGGCCACGAGGGGAGTGATGTACTGCCCGTGTCGATAATTATCGGTGGCTGATTAACCGGCCGCCGGTTCGCGCCCCATAACTCTCGACGTCCGATTATTTTGCCCTGTTTGCCATGCACCAATTCCTATATAACGTCTAGGCACGTCCTGCTGCGCCGTTGCATTATCACCTGCGGTGCAATATTGTTGCGCACCTTTTTGGGGACCGTTGCGGGATGCGGAGCACCGCGATCGCGCGGTTTCAAGACTCTGCTCGTTAAAATGACAATATGTGAGTACGTGGGCGCATAGTTTATTATGCCTAGCGTTCGAGATAGGTGTGACGGTTATTGGATCGTATTGGTGCGATTGATTACCGTTTCAGGGTAATTTCTTTGAGTTCTTGATTCGCCAGTTGTGTAGGTATTGCGTGAAGGATTGTGTTAATGAAGATTACTTTGGATAAACAGGCGATTGATCATTGGGATCTAATTGGGGAAGTAAATACTGATAATAGCGTTACCATAAAATACCTATTGCTCGATTGGTCTTTAAATCATTCAAATATGCAGAAAATTCTAGAAATATTTAAGAGAGCTGCTATTGATAGTGTCAGTCTCTCAGTATATATTATCAATAGATAATCAATGTTTTATGACATGTATATTGCAATTCCATTTAAACTTTCAAAAGGATCTATATAAATTGGTAAATAAATTTTTCATAGAAAAATCCATGTATTACTAATGCAAAGGCTTTTAAGCATTTGGTGTTAAAAACTTTTTGACTAAAAATGCTGCCAAAGTGTTCGCGATGTTTCAGTAAACGAGAGGTTTTAAAACAGGGAAACCAGGAAACGTATACACCACGTGGATGCAGAGAGCGGATCAGGGGTAGAGGCAATTTAACTGCCTGGTATAATTATAATCTCGTGGCGAAAGAGCGCTTCATGCCAATATTCCTTTATTAAGCGGCTATTTTTTGCGTCATTTCATACCCTCACTGCTTGTTACCTGTGTCCAACATTTAGAGTTTATTCAATCCGTTTATCTCTTCATATAGTTAAACAGCTCGTTTTAAACAGTGTAGACATAAAAATATACATATGTATTATTTCACATTTTAAGTCTTTTTTTTGTTTAAATGTGTTTTAAAGAAGGCAAATAATCTTTAAGAACAAGTAGAAATTATATGTACATAAATAAAATGAATTTTTTGAGTGCCATAAAAGATGGACTACTAAAAATTTTCACTTGGAATATTTCCACACCTTCAGGCCTTAAATATCTTTACACCTTAACTGAATGCCAGTTAAAACTGACTTCAAAAAGATTGGCAAGATCATACAATTATCTCTTTCGATTCACTCAACTCTTCTCGCAAATTTTTTCTCTTACTCTCATAATTCCAGAGATATTCAAAACGCTAATTCTTATTAGTCCACCCTGTATCTTTGCAAACTCTCTACTATATAAACACCTTGTCCGTCGCGTTTGATGCATTAAACCTTGTCTGTGGATTCTACCTCAATAATTCCTAACAAATATTACTAACCACTTCAGTTTCTTGATGTCATAAAACTATTTAGTACATATAAGACCGTTTTAATTACTTGATGAAGAAACCAAACACTTAAACTACGTGAAATGTGTCTGAGTAGACTTATTTTACTGTCTGATTCTACTAACGTCGCTGCGTCTAACCTGCTGAATACACACCTGCAGTAGAATAAGCCTACACGTCAGACAATTTTATACTTGCGCATGTAGGCGCATTTTTCACAATTAATAACTCAGAAAGGAGACATTCAATGCATTTTCGTCTTACTTTGAAATCTACATTCAAAAGTCACCCTCTAAAAATTCTGACACCTATTATTGAACACTGTAGATACCTGTTTCAACACAAGGCAAGTTAATATGTTTTAAATTGTGTTCCAAAATCATGAACGAAAACTTTTGACAAGCATTTAGCGCCATTTGCTTCGTGGAAACCAGCCTTTACGAAGTAGTGGTGCATCCCATGCCGAGCAATACCGAGGTGATAATTACGGGTCGGATCCGCGCGCGCACACAGAGCATCCACGGATACAATTCGCCACGCGCCCGTTTTCGGATAGCAGATAACGCTCATCGGCGTTGCGCAACGTGTCGCTGCGTTACCTTCAGCCCCAGGGCTCTGTGATCCCGGCCGCGTGATTTTTCTTTCGCGACGATTGAAGCAACGCCGCGATTCGATCGGCCGACAAAGATAACCCGATACACGTCGCACGCCAAATACGCAAATGAAGATGTAGGACGCGATAGGCGCCTTTTCGCGCGATACCAGTTTTTCGTTGCTTCGTTGCGCCCGCCACTGCGCAGGGAAATTATAAGGAGCCTTGGGCTCGGGAAAATGTGGACATAGGGAATGGAGTCGCGGCGAGAAACGATTTCGTTCGATGGAAATTGGAATTTGTAGATCCTGAGATTGAACGATTCGGTTAAGACTGTTTGATTCTGTTTTACTTTCCATGCTGCAATTTCTTTGTGTTGATTAAATATGTAGCGAGAAGAAAGTAGATACAAATTTCTTTTGCGTACTCGCTTAATACACAAGCTGATCGATAAAAAGTATCAGAAATTTTAAGGCGCGAATTTTAACTCCTTTAGACCTGATTTTTTATAAATAAAATAGAGAAAGGTGTATACGTGTTTGTAATCATAGTTTTGATAGTTTAAGTCAGGTATTGAAGTAGTGAAGCATTGTACAATGTAATGTGTACCAGATCTGAGGGGGTAAGATAAAAATTGAACGAAAATCGAGAATGACGAAAATGTGTTTAAAGCTTGGTTTTAGAGTTATTATTCAGAAAACGTCCAAAATTCGCGTGAAATGCGCCTTACTTGGAACTTATTCTACTGCCGACGTGCACTAGTTAGATCAGACACAGTCAGATGAAGTCAGTGGAATAAGTCGTAAGTCAGACACATTTCGCGTAAATGGTAGGTGATTTTTCAACAATTAGCGTGAATACCCTGTATAATGTAGGTATTGCACCAATTTTTTGACAGAATGTTTTTCAACTATTGTATAAATCTGTTAACATAACCAATACAGAAGAATAAGAAATACAAATATCCTGAAATTTTTAGTTTCTAATACATATTATCCATATTTCTGATTATATTCCATTACAATCGTTATTTAAAATTTAAATACTACCTTTTATTAGATAAATTTAGAATATCTGCGCAAAGTGGAATATCAGACACATCTGGAAGACACGATTAGAATATACGAAAATTAAAAGTGTCATACGTCACGCGTGCTAAAAAAGCAAACTTTATTGTCTGCCTGTAATTAAATCCTATGATTAAATTTGCCAAACGAATGTTTAGCAGTGTTGTTTTGTCGGTTGCGGGCTAAATATTGACTCGTGGGCAATTTAAGAGCAGAGATCGTGAAATAACCGTGCAAACTAGTCTATACTTTACAGGGGAACACCCGGCAACCTATGCTATTTGCGCACAATGCATTACGGGCGAAATATGCGGATAACACGAACCCACGGATATAGTTACGAATTCGTGGATAAAGCAATCGCAGAGAATTACAATAAATCCGCAGTTAATGTATACCGGCGGGTGTTAGTTATTACGAGTTGGCCGAAGCGCACTCTATTTACGCTCGCATCCAACGTGATTCATAATGCGCGCGGAGATAATGAGCAATTTGTAATATATCCGAATGTAATTCGCAGCCAGACCGCGTTCCCGCGGATGCTGTTCAATTTAACGCTGCGTTTCGCTCCTCTTCTTTGACAACGATTTATTAATTCGTTCACTGTTATGGGAGTTTGCTCGACATCGTTAAATCAAAATGAACAGAAAAAGCGAACGGCTGTTTTCATTTCTGTGGAATTGAACAAACCTTCGGATCAGTTATATGAAGATTTCGAGGTTTGTGTAAATTTGGAAATTAAGTAGGCATAAAGTAAATATAAAAGTATATCTAAATATAATAAGAAAGTAAATAAGGGTTTAATATAACAGTGGTACCTACTCTAAAAATTCAGAGTGAACCCTGTTGTTAAATATTAAGACCAATCTTTTCATAGATATTCGTTATTAAATCAAGAATGTAATCGAGATTGAGGTGATGGAAAGACAAACTCAAAATGTATGGAAATCTTCATGTCTTAGAAAATCGAATTTGCAGATTTCTCTTTTTATTTTGTAAACCTTTCATCAGACAGTTTCTATTTTAATAGTTTTATTTTTAAAATAGCAATAGTGCGCTTCAATTTTCTGCAATTCAAAGCATCTAGTTTACGAATAATTCAAATTACCAATTAACGTACCACAATTCGCAACATAATGTTAATAAATAAAGATAGAAGTCAAATTTACAATTTTATATACGCACCCCATTAATTGAAGGTAATCAAGCATTCGCAAAACTTTTTCAAATATAAAATCTTGTTGGGGCAAAACTTGTTTTTATAATTCGACTCGTGTTTCTATCTCACCCTTTTATTAATATAAAAACACACACTGCTCTAATGATACTAAATTTCTCATAATATCAAGTCAGTCTCTTAATTATATCCTGTAAAACGTATTTCCTGATACGCAAAAGCAACAATCACTCCTAACTTTCGCCCCCGGAACATTCCTTTTACTTTCATCCCCCGAGTCGCAGAGAAAGTCATCGTTTTTTCACGGGCGACACATCTCTCGCCCCTTCGTCGGTCGCGATGGTTTGTTGCTTCATTAGGTGGGTAACTTTTTTAGGGGTTTTTAAAAAGCGTGAGAGTTTATGTCTGTTTGCCGGGAGTTTTAAAACAGTTTCACCAGCCGGTCTGGCACCCTCTTTTCGACTCGCGCTGCAGCACGTCCGTGTGTTACAACCACTCTTCACCAAGGAAACGAAACTTTCTGTCGTAAATTCGAGCAGAAACGATCTCGACGTTTAACATTTTGTCTAAGCCACTTGTCTCAACTACCTCGGCATTGTTTCAATTAAGCGTTGGATAAGAAACCTCTCTGAATCTAATCAAATCTACAATTAATATAGGATCAAAAGTAATTATTTGATAAAGTTTATCTTGAATGCTCTTGTAATTACACAAGCAACGATAAGTCTACCTAATAAAGTCGTATTCTACTGTAGCGTTCATTACATGCATTCGTGTCTTAAATTGTCTCCTGTCTGTTTATTGCATAAATCAATTCTTTTGCAATAATAACGTATCTCTTTAATCCGGTAGACAGACCCAAGAAGACTAAAAGCATGAAAGTAAGAAGGAACATTCAATCTCCCACAAAGTTCTAGTTAACTTTTCTACAATCTACATTTCCCAAAATTTGCAGCCCCAATACAGAGGACCTTAATTTGTTAATCATACCAATACCACTAGTAACGATCTTCTAAACCAGTAATCCTTATACTGTTAGCAAGAGACATTTTTCTCGTGTTCCTTTCAAATGCAAAGCATTCCTAATATCCCGAAGGGAAAACAATCGGAGAAAGAGGAGGTTGGAAAAAAGAGAGGAGAGTAAAAGGCGCTAAAATTCTCAATTACATTAACTCGATTCCGGTCGCTGGCTCCCGTGTCACGCTACTTGGAAGGGGTTAGTTAAGAGAACTGCTATTGGATTAGCGCATCCCCAGCCCCGGTCGGTTTACCTCCTCGGGCCCGCGTATCTGTACCTTCGTCGTTTGCACGTCGTACAAATCCCTTAAGCGAGGCTGCAATAAAACACGGTTTACCGTTCGCCAAATGCAGCTACGTGTGCACCGTTTTGAAACGGTCGGGCTTCCAAAGATAAACTGGGCATTTGTTCTCCTGCCACGAACCACGGAGATACATTGTCGCTGCCTGATAATGCGGCATAATTCGATCCTGTTCGCGGGTCCGACCGCCGGTATGAAAAACGTAAATCGATTTTTCAGGATAGATCGGTTTGGTAGTCTTTCGAACGACGTAACGTTCAGGGTAGAAGTTTCGAGAAAAGTTTAAGATTAAGTGAATCATGGGAATAGTTTTTTGGAAGTACCTATCGAGATACAGTATTGTTAGCTAATTTCAGTGATGGATAAATCTAGACTAAGGACTAATAAAAATGTTAAGTTAGTACAATGTCTGTTCTCTTCTTTTTGACGAGTTTTTAAGTAACTAATCTTCTGTTACAGGTGTTTAGACAGGTTGCAAGGTAATGGTGCATTGACGCTATCCGACGGCTTGTGGCGGGGTCATTCTTTCTTTTCAATTTTCTGTTATATTGTTTATTATTGGCTTTAAGTTAACTGGAGATTTGACAATGTTGCTTTTTGTTATGTTTTTGTTGCTATGATCGCGGAAATTAATGGGAAATGATAAGATATAGAAATAAAGGCACGCGATAACTTAATTTTATGTTAAATTTCTATGTTGACTTTCTTAAGAAGTGGGTGCTTACTTTGTTACCAGCATTAAATTAATATTGGATAGTAACGGTTGAATAAATGAAGGATAAAACTGATTATTACGTATCGATATCGACCTTGTGCCGTCGCTTCGTGGAAAGTACGGTGATAACTTGGGCGCTAGCTTTTTCTTTGTTTTTGAAAAACGTGCACAGGTTAATGGCATAAAACAAAAAAATCACTCTTTTTGTTAGGTGTGACTTAGGTTAAATTAAAAGAAGATAGAAAAACAGAAGATTTAACAAACATTTAACGCTTTCAGCATTGATTTTTATACAGATTGTTGAACAGATGAGATCTAATTCTATCAAGATGTATTAAGACACTGAATTCTATGCAAAGTTAAAGTATATTAATTATCACTTCAATTTACATGAATGAAAATAAAATTTGTCAACTTTTACAGTAACAAATGGAGCAAACTTTTCTTCTTTTCTTGTCCTCTACGTAAAATCTAATCTAACTCAGGAAATACAATTACTGTAAAGAAGTAAAGACACTAATTGAACAAAGCTTGAGTACGCTACTTTTTGTAATTGCTATAGAAGATAATAACCTTCATAGCAAACGTTCCCCATTGCAAGGCATTTTACCTAAAACTACTTGTAAGTAATACTTTAAAACCTACAAACAGAAACCCTCTGCAGTCTTGCCACAGTAACTCAAAACAAAAACACCCTATCTACACTGTCTGTCATATAGAATACTGTCAAAACTTCAGAGTTACCTCGACCTAAGCAAACAAATCCCTAATATCTACTCTACATAGGCAACCACCATCTCAAAGACAAAAACAGTTCACGAACTCGTCTAAGACGATCTTAACCTGTCACACTCCTAACAATACGAATTCTGAACTCTAACCTATAAAATACTTAAGTTTGAAAAAGGAAGTACTCACGTTCCGTTATCGGCGAGCGCGGGCTGTGGCCAAGCACGTGGCACGGGTTCCTCCTTGAGTATCTGCCTCATGTCCTGAGGCGCGAAAACGAGAGGCGCCCGCGGGTGGTGATGAGGTGGCGGCGGTGGCGGAGCTACGCTCGCCCCGTACAGCTTACGTCCCCAGTGACCCTCGAGTTCGACGGGGCTTCCGCCCCCGGTGGTGGCCCCCGTGCCACCCCCTGCGCCGAGTCCGAGCCATGGCGACCCCCCAGCACCCACGATCGTGGAGCTGGGCAGGAGACCGCTCCACTCGTCGGACCGCGTCGTGAGGCCGTATGGACTCTCCTGGGGCAACAGACTTTCTACTTCTCGGTGCCACCCTTCGTAAGAACCTTCCGCGGCTCCTTCGCGAGCCCCTCGCTGATCGAGAGAGTCGGCCTCTCGGTCAGAACGCTCCTGTCCACCGCCACGATTCTTCACGAAGCATCAATCAGGCCCTCAGACAGGGACGCCTCGTGGCTGCGCATCAACGTTGACAACCTACTGCCCCGTCACACCATCAGATCGGCAGCCGACAGCGTGTCGGCGCACACGCGCGTCCGCGAACAACCCTCAGTCACCAGTCCACGATCGACCTTCACCACGACAGCCTATGTCCCCCCCCCCACCCCGTTCCACAAACCACTGTACTCTCACTCGATTTTGTTTACAACAGTCTTCCTGCTTTCATTTGTCACTGAACCGGGTCACTTTCGACGTCACTCCGCGTTTAGCGCGAGGCTGGCTAGCGGCAGTCCTTGATCTAGGCTCCCAGAGTCGCGGAATATGCTTGGTTCTGTTGCCAGCTTCCCGATCGCGGTTCCAGAGCGCGTCCACGCGACGTGTCCTCCGAGATCCTCCAACAATCCACCTGGGATGGAGTATTATCTGGGTGAATACGCGTAGGGTAGCGGTAATCTGAGCAGCAACGGTGCCGTGGTGCGTATATCGTCGGCACGAAAGTGCCGGTAGGGTGTCTCGTGACCAGAGGAGAGGTCCTTCAAGGTCCCCAGCCGCGCGTTGCTTTCCGTTACGGCGCCGCTTGTCGAATGTGTCAGGGCCGGTACGAGTGGCGTGCCAGCGAGTCCCAACGGGGACGGGTCTCGAGGTTCTCGGTGGGTGTGGCGACCACGGACGCCGCGCAGCGACCAGCCTGCCAACTTTGCCTTGCCCATCCTCGATTTTCATCCAATCCAGTGTGTTCCTGTTGACCAATCACCATCGGCGTCCTCCTGTGCCACCGACGCCCATCCTGGGTGCCAAGGACGGTGGCGCCGCGACGGCGACGTCACGAGGCTGTCATTCCGGCGCGCGCCGCAGGAGCTTCAGGGTTGATGTTGCGTCTCTGCTCCGTTTTGACCTTCGAATCGTGATCATCTTCGATTATATAATCGGGGAATGGTCTCTTTGCTTGAAATGTTGGTAGCCTGATGATGGGGGAAGAGGTGTAGCCTGCTACCGAAGGCCGCTTTTTAGAGTGGGACGCGGAACTTGGGAATGTTCTCTTGTCTCTTGCGCGCGAAGTCGGTTGGAAGAAATTTTTTATCGGCTCTTCTTGTTGTTATGGGTGCATTTGATTGAGATTCTGTTTTGCTTTATTATCAGTAGGCTAGATTACTATGGGATTTAGAAAAGTTGAGATTATGCTCCAAAATTGGGGATTAGGTGGAGGTACCAAGAGACCATCGAATGGAGCAGATTAATAGATAAATGACATTTCGATTCTTATTTTATTTTTTGTGAATGTCTGTATCTCAGTAGATCACTTCTTTTCAGATTTACAGTTTTTTCTTCAAAGGCTGTAAGTTTTGTGAGCCATTCGAACTTGGACCCAGTAGGCGGCAACAATAAGTTTAAATAAACATGTCTCCAATTTTATACTGTTTTTATATTGAAGTAAAACTGGTGTACCTACTAGAAATAATTATTATCTGTGTTTGTCTATGAAAACATATTTTAGTACATATAAAGAATTGCTAAGTGTCATTATTGGGAGTTTCATCTGTGCCCAAGATGTACCTTTTCAAATGTATTATTTTGCACTTGACTATTCTATAACATATTTTTTGGAGCATTTGTTTCATTTAACAGATATCATACAGATATCTTATTTCTGTTGGATTATACTGATTCGACTGGTCTATACACTAAAACTATGTTTTGCATATCTTGATTCGGATAAATCATCATTATAATTTATGGCTACCACTCAAAATGCTTTGTCAAGTTTACGACAATCAATAGTCTTACTCAAAATGATTTTTTAGAACCGTATGATACAAAGTTTAGAAAATAGTTAACAATATCTTGCATTAAATAGACACTGCATTTCATAATCAAGGTTCTAGAGAAACTATAGAAATGTAAAGTCCATTACAATTAAGAGTTAAATAAAATGCAACATATGTCCTTATGAATCCACATTAATCTCAAAAGAGTACCACATATTATATCATAAATTCTTTCAAGTTTCATTCACACAACTGAAAAGTTTCCTATAATTATCATGCCAAAGATAAACTTTCCTGATATAGAATTCCTTCCATAATGGCAGTATCGAACGCTCATAAAAACTGCATAGTAGAAGCGTTAAATACATAATCGTCCAATGCATCAGCATCGATTCTAGGGCTCCATAATACGCGGAAAAAGTGTGCACCGACTATTACGCGTCGAGATCGACCCAGTCTCCTTTCTAAAAATGGGTCTGTACACCCATCCAGCAATCCACGGGCCTATTTTTTGTTCGTTCGCTCTTTCGATCGCAGGTGGCACTTAACGAATTCCATCGGTGACATGTTACGCTGGCATAAAACGTTGAAACGAAGAAAGCATAAACGACGTGGCTGAAAAGAAGTCCAAGTATTTGCAAGTTGGTATGCTGAAATACACCCCGATGGTGGAGCAGTCGGTATCCTTTCCGGGAGAAACGTCGACGTCTAGCGAAGGGAGCTATCTTGACGTGCAGACGTTTAATGGCAGGTGCGTCACGTATCGCGAAGAAACACCTCACTTTGATGTGTAAGCTGCCTCGAACTCGCACCTAGACTGCCCCAGTTTTTATCGGGGCGTAATCAAGTACGGGGAAATCCATGGTCCTCAAGAGACCGTCCAAGGCTCACTAGCAACTGGTCTACCTGATCTTCGTCTTGTCAGGTCCAGCGTTCTTGGTAATTTTCTACACCTGGTTATCACTTGTCTTCAAAGGAATACGTGCACAAAGAAGATGTCTTTCTTCTTCGACTTTACCCCCCACATCGAGGACCCCCTACTTTCGAAGTCAGTAAATTGACAGGGAAGATGTCACGATTCAGATAGAGATATCTGGTTTTATGTGTAGTTATGGTTTCGTGTGATACTCGTGCTATGATTATGTTAATACAGAATAAGTACATAGGTACAGTTTACAGAAGATTCAATAGGCAGAGATTTCACCGATCTTCTATGTCCCATACTGTTTCTGCAGTACATATCTACCTATTATATGAAAATAGAATATGAGTTAGGATTTTAATGCCTAAATTAATATGTACTCCACCAATACTAAGTTCATATTTCTTATTAGAAAACAGAGATTTTATATTTGACATGTAACTATGTTATAGGAGTAACTATGGTTAAAAATTACATGCTACTCCAACTTTTGCCTAAAATATGGACATTTATTTAAATAGGCTGTCAAATTTGATACTTCGTATTATTGTATCATTTTATTATATTTCTTAAAAATTTTGAGAGAATAGATACTAGAAATTATTTTGTAGTGTATAATATGAACATTCTTCTCTTTGCTGTTCCTAATGAAGTTAAGGACCGTATTAATTCAGCAAATTCTCATTTAACTTCCAAAGTAATTTCGAAAATTACTACAGAACATCGTAATTACTGGGAGAAGCGTAGTACCTAAGCAGAGGATTTCGAAATGACTAAAGTACGACATAAATCTTAAGTCGTGTGGCATCCTGTTCGGAGAAGTAATTATAGAATTTGTTTGAATAAATTTATGCGTTAGAAAGAACCGGGAAAATCGTGAATTTAAAAGGGAGAAAAGAAAACTGTGGCCCATAGTGTTTCTCAATATTCTTCCCTTCTCACCGAAAACCCATTACCTTTAAATTCGTTTTCAAGAAGATTCATGCCTGAGAATCACTGCTCCGAGAGTGTGGGGTCTATCAAGTAAAGATAATACGTTTCGTGTCGGGTAATTTGGCTTCCTTCCCTCTTTCCTCGTCCACTTCTTCGAGAACACTTCTTCAGACGTTTTGCATTTGTAAACAAGCAATAAGTCTTTTTTACGCTGTTACAGGATGTTACAAACTTTTGCACTATTCTTAAAGATTCTTCATTTGAAGTTAACTGAGACAGTTGACCGGAAGTCAGCAAACAAGCATATCTCAAAGAAAACTTTTCAAAAAGGAGATATACAAAAATTTGTTACAGAAAGGGACATTCGCTACTTTAGAACCATACTAGCCTACTATATTTTAATAGAACTTTCCATTAACTATCACAGGATTAATTGGAACAAAATTTAAACGAACACTATTTGAAACCTCTACTTAGAATATTAAGTAGATGCTGGTATTAGTATCTATCTGCTACACCAAACTATTACTTACACAAACATACCCTGTAGTTTAAATAAGAAATTTCTTAAAATAATTAAATAATCTAAAAATAATAGACATATAAAAGGTTATATGCTAAAATCATCTTGATCAACTTACTTTCTCAAATAATATTTTGTCACAAGTGTTGACAGTGTCGACAAGCAAAACTGGCGACTTGGAGCGTGAAAAGGTTCCAAGAGTGATCTTTAACACATGGTAGTATAATGAAGTTTAATGAGGATCTGCAGACGTCATTACGGAGCGTTCGAGATGTGCGCGTGCCAAACCGGTTTCGTTCTCTTCTTTTTTTAAAAAGCTCGTCTCTCAGAGTCGTGATTCATGAGATCCCTCTTGGCTGCCCAACGGCCTGTAACATTGCGATCTTACAGGAACGACGCAAGTGATCTAGAGTGTGGGTGCCCATTTAGAACTAGGGCTGCACTTTTGCTACACGATTCTTTGATCTATACAAGAAAATCTTTCGTAGAGAATTTAGTTCTAATATTTCTTGGCATATTCTTTCCTATATGTATACATATGCATGTGCCTTTATCTTTAGTAAAAATGTAACTGATGGTCAGGAATGAACTCCAAAATAATTTTTGAGAAAGAAGAATTTTGAAGAAAAGAAACTATTTGAATATCTTTATTAAGTTACTCTTGTTCTGAAATAGACAAGAGTAAACTTAGTACTTGGAATTTATAATAAATTGGTTATACCAATCTCCTGATAGGTATTATTGGAACAATACACTGGAATGAAAAATTACAGCATCTGTTTTCATGTTCACAAACTGAGAAGAAAGCTCATAATACGTGGTTCTATGGCGTCGCTTATAGGTAGCATCTAATAAAATTGGAGCTACAAATAATTTCGAATTTCTAAAAAAGAAGGAAGAAAATAGCTTGCACAGTGCACAATAGTGCATCAAGTTCACGAAAGTGTTTTAAATATTCACCTAATCCGAAAGCAAACGGTGTCAACGTCACTACACGTCTCAATGATGTCAAATGAACATCACCGCATCGACCAAATCCAATTACCAATCGGTAGGGTCGAGCGAATCGTCACTGGTACGACTCGCAGTTGCGATTCACCCTACTCTGTCTGCAATAGAAACATTCTAAGCCTATTATTGAACTATGATAATATTCCGATTCTGGTTTTCGTGTTTGTTCTACTATACACAAAACTCACCCCCAGCATATGTCAGCTTAAACGCGAAAATGTCACTGTTCAATGAAGTGATTCGACCGCAGAGACGAGCAATCGGTCCTTTATGTATGCTAATGGTTATATATTGGTTCTAATTGTATTAAAGATACGGTCTCTATTATTGGAACTTTTACTGTCTATTATATAAATACTCTTAATAGTCAGCAGAAATGAATATGTAAAGATTCTTATTTTGAAATAAGTAGTATTTCAAAAATTGATGATTTTGGTTGCACAGTAAGGTTGTTTTTAGTTCATTTTCAAAATTAAAAGAGTATGTAAAGTTCCTATCCTTGATTTCACTATATGATGGATTTACTAAATAGTGCACTAAAACACTAATAGCTCTGCTGAGTGAAACTCAAGAAAATCTTGTATTTTCTTTTGTAGTCACTACCATGATATTTATTATAAACTCTGTGCATGAACTCAGCGCAATGTATGCATTGTCACGCTTCATATTTGAGGATTTTATTAATAAGTACAACTATTATCATTATTTATTTTAAATAAAGTTATTATTATGTAATTAATCCTCCTATTTATTTAAAGCTACTCTTTTCTAGAGTAACTTCTGTTAACAATTGTCCTTAATAGTATTTATAATCATGTAAATTAATACACACACTATGTAAATAATACTAGCACATATACCTACACAGATAATGTGACAATTAAAGTGTTAACAGGTGAGTTGTAAACTTCAGTTTCTTAAAAAGAATATCTATCAGAAACCACGTACATAATAATACTCAATGATAAAATCTCCCCCTATAAAACTTATCATGGGTATCACCTACTAATAATACTTTTCTAATAAAAATACAAAAACAAACACGTCTACTACTTTCAATCTAAAATAAATTTTAAGACAAGAATAATAGGCAAAGATTCACGCCTCACCATTTACGGATGATCTCTATCGCTCGCCCATTCCTCAGGACGATAATGCATGCACTTGCCTGCGCTTTTCTGGTGACGGTGCGAATTTGCGTGCGATGAGGGATCGTCCTTTGAAACCCAACAGAGGCGTGTCCTCCAAGTGAACCACATTCGCCCAGTTATAATAGGGCCCATAGGTGAACCCCAAGCAGAGTGACGCGCGTCAACTATTCGAACGCTCGCTGGTGTATCCTGCGAAGAGGGGTGCTCCTGCCAAAGATGTTCTGACATATGTGATGCTTATGTGGGGTGGCAGCCCCCGGGCTCACGAATTCTGAACATGTGCGTGGACCAAAACTGTCTAGAATTCTATGACGGAGTTTGTTTGCACTTGTACTCGCACAGATCCTGAAGTGGAACCTGATTATTTTTATCTTTAGCATTACGCCGAAGGACCATCAACCTGTCAATCGTCGGACCAGCGATGAACACAGTTCGCTAGTTGAAGTTCATGGAACGGGTGACAAAAATTCAAGAGTATTGATTATTTTTAATTTCGTTGGCGAGTTGTATAGGACTACATTTGAGAGTTCTCGTGAACAGGTGGATGAATGCTTTTTTATATTTGTGGAATTGTTATGACTAGAGTTCGTGAAGGTACCTAGAATATCACACTGAAGAATAGTAATGTGATATCTAAATTAATGTTCAAATTTGTTCACGTATTCCAATATTAATTATGTTTTAATTAATTAATAAAGCTAAAGTTTCTTTCAAAGGAATTAAAGATCATCTCGATACCTTGAGGTGAAGTAGAGATAAGAAAAGTAAAATTTCTGAAAGGTATACACGTTGAGAACAAACAAAATAAGATTTTGATCTAAAACCTAAAGCAATTTTTATGAATTTAATGTAGGTACTTACCTCTGTAATGTTATCAAAATTTAAACATATAGATATCTACTTTCTTATACTTTTTACTCACATTACTAAGTTCAAGTGACCTTATTCGTAGACGTAATTAATCTTGTGCAAATATTCGAGCTATCAGCACCTACTCTAAAAATTAAACATTATCTACTCTATTTTAGCAAATACATGTATGTACCACACAGAAAAACCACTTCACACGTCAATCAAAATTTATTCCTTACATTGCAGATTCTACACCATGTCACTTGAAACTACCAGATCCAATGCACTATGTCAATTTCGTTAATACGTATCATTTCACATACGCACACAAAAATTTGGCTTTACAAAAAAACTAACAATGAGAGCACCATGATGCTGAGTATTGTGTGTACTCGTCTATTTCGAGGCTCAGCATTTGGTACGACAATACGGCTGATCAGCGCATCGATGCACGATTATAATGATAATACAGTTCTATGTTCCAGAGGGGAGGCACGCGGGGGCGCGCACTACCCCCTAAGGGGTGCTCAAGTTTTTCGGCGGAAGTTTTTCCTACGCAGATGCGCCTCTGGACAGAACCATTTATTAGCACGGCTATCTTGCTTGTATGCTCCCATTCAAAAGGGCTGGACAACAGGTTGCCGCGTCAACGTCATTAGCCGTTGCGTTTTTGTTCCTAGCCCTTTGGGGTTTACCTCTATACCGATAACAGCAGCGAACCTTTCTGTCAAATCTTTCCTCCGAAATATAATCAACGAGTCACGATCTCGCTTCGAGATGTTATCGGTTGAATTAATTGTGTAAGAAGTTAGTTTGTACTTCGCTGTTGAGATTTGTAGGTATACTCTTAATCTTTAACGTTCTGTGCTCCAAATAGTTTTTATAAATATTACAAGATAAATCCACAGGTGTGGTAAATTATATCTAAAAAATTGTTTTTATCGCAGTAAACCGAAAATTATTGATTTTGTTAGGAAGTATTAGCTGTCGAAGCAGAACGTCACTAATATAGCTGTACTTATAATTACAACAGAAGAAATATTTCCTTTTTGTATAATATAATTATGTAGAAAGATAGAGATTCATTTATAATTAACAGAATTATTTAGATTCCATATATTTAAATTTGTATCAGGAGAAATAACTGATAGTCAATATTCAGACTCTGTGTAAATAAATGCAACTTCGTGGTTAAAAGAAACCTAATATCAAAGAATGTTCCTATATTATAAATTAAACATTCAAACTCAACAACAATAATAATAAATAAACAAAGTCCTATTTAATAACAACGAAGGTTTCTATACATTTTGAGAAAATGTAGGAAGCGCTTCATGATTTATTCTATACAGATCCAGGGGCATAGAACCGCAACCACAAGTAAGTTCCTCCTACCAGGATCGAGGACGCGTCTGTTTCCATAAACCAAATTATTTTTATATCCAGGGATCTACGTTTCCGTGAATTAGTGATAAGCTGGTACGGTCACTCGATACCTCGCTGGCCATTCTACGATCCGTATGACATATATGTATAACTGGATAGAGTCTGCTGAACCGCAGTTGCGTCTTTTCCATTTTCCTTCAATACCCATAATACAAGAG
This sequence comes from Calliopsis andreniformis, assembly GCF_051401765.1. Taxonomy (NCBI): domain Eukaryota; kingdom Metazoa; phylum Arthropoda; class Insecta; order Hymenoptera; family Andrenidae; genus Calliopsis; species Calliopsis andreniformis. Next base: position 7,248,178 of record NC_135073.1, on the reverse strand, counting down.
ATTTGTTTCACTTTACCCATCCGCATCAAATCTCATTTATTAGCTTTTTCTCCATACTGGACATCTTGTAACATATTCCACCATCTTCAGTATTCATGAACCATTTTATGCAACATTTTTCATTAAAAAGCTGTTTACTTGAAGAACTCAATATTCGTTAATATATGTACTCTGTGATACAGAACCAACTATAGAATATCGCAACACCTAGTACGTGGTTCTAATTGTAATGAAAATCTTACTTTATACAAATATGACATAAAGTCGACGGAGTTTATGAACTTCTATGCAATATTACTTTCGTACTTTGTACATATTTGTCTCCAATTATTGAAAATATTCTATTCAGTCTTCATATTACTACAAGACCAAGAGTGTCAGTTTTAACACTAGAAAAAATTGAATAACTCAAAGTCACCTATTTGCAATTTTTCAAAAATGAATCTTTAAGCGCTCAAAATATATAGAGATAAAATAGATTAGGTACAGTAATATAATAATGATGGTCATTAAGATTCTCTAAAGTAGTTAACAAAATAAACTACACCTCTGGGTTAAAAATTCATACATTTATTTTTCAGTAGAAAGACACTTCGATCCTTCTAGTGTTAAAAAAATATAATTCATCTAAGTACATCGACAGTTAAGCGAATGCAATACTCGTTTACGAAAAGACAATACGTCCCGTTACAGGTTCTCTGAGATGGCAATCGACATCGCCGCTAAGTACTACGAATTACCGCTGACCCTGTACGCTGGCGATTTCATTGGAGGTACGTCGAGGGGCGGAAACGCTCGTGTGCCGAGTCGTTAGCCGATCGTTTTGGGGATGAACACGGGGAATTCGGCCAGTTAGCCAAAGTGTAACGATGCATCCAGGTCGAGAAATCGTTCCAGGGAGAGGCGATACGGTGATTCGAGGGTGGAGAATGCGCTAGTCGAAGATAGGATGCCCACGAGAGCTTTAGGGACACACAACTACGACATCACTACGCGCCTCAAAAATTGTCGAAGGTGTTATTAATTTTATGAGACCAGTTCTTCGTCAAATACTATTTTACTATTCCAAATACAAATTCAGTAAATTGTGGAAAAAACACTGAAGTAACTGTAATAAGGTATTGACTACACTACCCTGCCATATATTACTATTGTAAGCTGAGTAATAACACAGTATATTAATGTGTTGTCAATAACCTTGTACCTATCAAATATTCCTAAAACATCTACACCAAATTACTGCACAATTGCTAAATACAAACTAAACTTCTGTTGCATGTACCTAATCCAAAGCAAGGTTCATTAGATTTCCAGTAGAAACCTAGCCGCGTGTTCGTTTCCTTGCGCAGTCCAGAGGAGGGTTTGAATTTCTCGTTAATGACTTAACTGGATTAGCAGCCAATGCTGGCCGATATGGATGCCCAGCCGCTAATTCGCCGCAGTGCTCGCGTGCACGCGTGTAACTCATTAAGCTTTCACGAGCGTGCGTTCGCATGGAAGAAGCTCAGGGCACAAGACAGCCAGTGGCAAACGCGGCTGAACCACGCACGAAGTTGAGAAAGAAGACGAAGAGGAAGGTGGAGAAGGCGAAGAAGTCTAGGAGATGAAGAGAACTGAAGAGAAAGAGGGGTAGGTAAAGGGGAGAGAGAGGTAGAGTGAGAGAGGCTAAGGGGGAGGTTTCCAACGCTGTCGACGGGACGTGTATCCGCTGGATTGCGGCCTCGTTCGAGAATCCTCATGGGAAGACGCCATCTTGTTCTCCTATGTAGGTATTCACTGCCCGCCGACCCGGTGTCCTGCCACCCCTTTGCATAAACTTACGGACGGACGATGACGTCAGGCAACAAAGGCGTTCAACTCTTGTTCTGATATCGATTTGGTATTTGTATCGTTCGGACAGAACTTGAGGAAGTATAAGAAAACGTCATCTCTTCGGGCTTGGTTAATGACGATTGAAAGAGAAAGTCCTCTATCTGTGATATGTCCCTTCTTGGGTTGGTTATGAGAACAGCGTGTGTTCAAGCACAGGACCTGTACAGTGTGATCATGCTTCCACTATTTATATGAAGTAAAACTATCGTTATGTCTAAAATGTATAACGTCAAAATGCAATTAGATTTAGCCGAGATTCTATAGTTAATACTACTGCAGGTATTTTCTGCGACCAAGAAAAATCAAGATAGACCATTTCTTTTCAAATCTTCAATTTTTATGAGTTCGAATCTCTAATTAATATTACTATTTGTACTATTTTTCACAATACATTGAAGTTTTTCAATTCTATGATCTTATTTGTTTATCTTACAATTAGTCGTAGTTAACAATTCACATGCAATAGCTGTCTTCATAACTATGAATTAAAGGCCATAAATTTCATAATACCTTCAGTAAAAAGTTGTCGTGACATGAAGTTTCATAAAATAAATACACTTATATAATAAATAAACTATAAAGCTTCTACATATATAGCAAAAGTCACTGTAAATCAATAGTGTAACTTCAAAAATAAGTATCTCACTTCATCTACCAAAAATTTTAAATTATATAAATATCTACATTAAATCCCCACTCCCTGATCCTTTTAAATTAAAAATGTTGAAATTCTTCAGATTATTCAACAGCTAAATTTTGATCAGAAGGTACTTATAAAGACATTCCCCTTTAATTTTAAGTATATTGAATTTTAAATTTCACAAAAATAATCCAGGGACCTAGTATCTCATTACCGGACTAAAATTCACCCAACTGTCATTATACTCCGCAATCATTCATAAATCCTTCGTAACAGGTAACATCAAGAATACTAAAATAGTGAATCACAACGATAATCGTACAATGGAATATTCAAACAAATCGACTCATTATCATCAATAGTCTAGACTGCCGTTTATTGCACCATCGGGGAAAAACGGCCACGATAAGTGTGATCGCATATCCTGTACAAGTAATATTTTATTTATTAAATGGCGCGCGTGGAAAGATTCTTTCGGAATCGCTATGTCGACCTGGCATACACATTTTATCGGCTTTAATTGGGCGCCACCACATATTCCCAGTTAATTAATACGAAAAATTGCCGATGTTAATATCGCATGCATTACCTATTTGAAACGGTTCGTTGCATCGACGCACGGACCGATGCATCACGAACGGTCACCAAACCGGAAGTTCATATGCACTGGGCGATATTAATATGCTTTATTGTAATAGCCAAACAGTTAGTTGTCATAAACATTCCGCGATTCTCATTCCCTTGCGTCATAACGTCTGAATAATCTTTATCGTTGTTTATTTAAATAGAACAAACATTTAGATACTTAGATTGTGCCTTTACACGTCAGACGAGTATCCATGGGTAGGCGCGGGGTCAGTGACCTTTTAACGCCAGAATCGAGCGGTTTCACTGTGCGGTGGCGTTTTTGGGAATGCTTTCCGACACTATCCGATTGCAAGTTTACGGTCAGTTAGTCGAGGTACAAATCGACCGACCGATTAAACTGCGCAAAATCACTTCTTCCATTTGAGAACCCCACCCCACGAGGGGGTGGGTAAATAACGAATTGAAAATCAATGGTATTACGAGATTATGCATTTATTGGTAGAGAGTTAGTAGAGTTACCGATGCCCAGAGCAGTAATATCGTGTAATTGCGTAAACGCACTCGGATCCCTCTGCGTGCCTCTCACCCCAAACGAAACACAGCGAACGTGATCACCCAGCCGTGGAGTTTCGCGCATTCGTGCAATCGTCCGTGATGCTTCAAATAATTATTTCGATATCTTTGGCTTTTTTCAACTTGTCGGCTGCCAATCGTTTGCCTTTTATTGGCTATCGACGGTAGGAAACAAACACGATAGGAACGCTTGTCGACGCTCGTGCGGTGCAAACGGTTTTAAAAACTGCCCGTTGAGGGAAATTAAGCTTCTTGTCTTTGTGGTTAATTAATTGTTACATGACTGCTTATTAAAAAGGGAAAAGTCAATTTGCTTTTTAATATCAAATCTGAAGACAGTTTTTTAAATACAAAATTTGAGTGTTACTGCTATACAATATTAATATTGTTGCATATTTTATCTTTTTTTCATATGAATGAATATTTTATGCTGTTTTGATCATTTCTGAAATATTCACCTATGTGAAGTTCATGGGTAAACAAATTAAAAGTTATCCAGTTGAAATAACTTAAAATGATAATTTTGTAAAGCGACCGATTTGCATGGATCAAAATAAAGTCTAAATTATATAAAAAATGAATGATAGAATTGTCAAAAATGGTATCTAAATACGTATACTGATTACAATAATTTAAATAAGTAGAATAAGAAATAATTTTACCAATTTTAAAGTATTTCCCGTCATAAAGTTTAAACACTATTTACACCGATAAACGATGCAATATCATGGTACACTTCTACTGACAATCGAAGTAACATTTCCAACGAAAGGACAATGCGTCAGGGTCTTGTCTGACGGCGTTCCCGCAATATTAGCCACCGTTGGATGTGTGTACTTCGCACATTAACGTGTTTGCACAGGACTGATTCTGGACCCCGTCCGCGACACATTGCGTGCAATATCCACTGTTTGTTCCACGGCTCGCTTAATTCGGACACCCTGTTTCCTTGTTTTCTCTGTAAATTCACTATTACGCTAGCTGCCACGCTGAAAACGTCACGCGGGCAATATCACGAAAGTGTACCTCCCCTTTACACCCCTGCCGTGACTAATCAACGTAATTCTTCAAATCTGTGGCAACTTTTGGCGAAACAGTTATGTGGGTTATTTTATGGACACGTATACTTCGTACATTTTTTTTCACTCAAGCTATAATATTTTTAGAAAAATTTAAAGAAACTTTTACTTTTAGAATGTAAGTTAAACAATTTTGTTTCTTTAATTCATGAAAGGTTCAATTTCTATTACCCAAGTCTTAAACATAGCATGCCTATGCAAATACATGTGAAAAAGAGAAATTAGCAAAATAGAATTTGATTTCCAGATGTATAGTAACTATATACGTACAATGGTAACCCTTCATTTATGAAAAAAATATCACAATCTTTTACCGAACACAGAAGATTTGAGTCAAGTTTTCTATTTAACTGATGCCATATAAAACAATGTCTCAATAGATAATTATATTTGTCACTACTATAATACTATTCTTATAATAAAATAATAATCTCACCCAATCCACAGTCCTTTCTGAAGATATAACAGAATAACACTAATCAAGATCAGATAGCGAAAAGACGAAGTAGAGATTCGACGGTAAGCACCGTGGTAGACCGAAAGCGGTATCAGAAAAGTTGCGAAAACGACGAGGGGCTCATTACGTACGCGCTAACAAAGCAGTAACGACACAATCTCGCCGGAAGTACAATTATACGCGGACGTAGCGAGGCGGTAGCCGAAGGCAGGGGTGAAGGCGAGCGTTGGTTCGTCGATGGATAGTGGTAATTCCGTCACGCCGTAAAGGTTGCTTTTTATCGTTTCCACCCAACACGCCCATCCAACGGGATCCTACGGTCTGTGTCAGACACCTAGCTGTCCACCGCCTCCTACTGTTCGTTTCTCGTTCACCACGCCGTCTTACACGTGCCCCTTGATTGTTCAGGTTTTATTATCACTCGTTGGTCCCCGACTACCCGTTCATCCCAGCGTATACGTCCGTGTGGTCAGGGATACAACCCACTGCTGCTATGCCCCGCGGAAATAAAAGCGGAAGTTAATCGTTTTTCGACACTGTGTTGTTACTCGCCACTGACGCCTGCTCACGCAGCTTTTATTGGATCGGTGTGTATAAAATTGTTAATACTTCGTATATGGTATGATTTGGTTTTTTGAGGTACAGTTGTCGGTTTTAATGCGCGTTGGAGCATAGTATGGAAATGAAGCGATCGGCAGAGTCGATCGATGATAATCTGTTTATGGAGTTGTGGGTACTGGAAAGGTGAAGAAAGAGGGACTATTAATATGTTCTGTATTGCGGTAGAATTTTAGGTTTCTGACAGTCTCAAGAAATTGTTTGGGAAATTAAACTACGATATTTGAGAGTTGGAAAGTAAAAGAAGGTGACTTAGGAAAGTTTTTCAGAATTTTCGTCCCCTTCCTTTTAGTATCACATTGCGATATACATATCATGAGCCATCGGTGGCTTTCATAGAAGCAAAGTAATATTATCTTGTTTAGTGTCAAGGTACAAATCTATGTATCGATAGTAGGACATAATCTTCTAACTTCTTTCTTGTTAAATGTGTGAACGAAAGTACAACTTTTTTTTCGCTCTACTCTTACTCTAGAAAAATTTGTCAACATATGTGTGCTCTCTTCTTTAAAGCTCTACTAGGCCCAAAGTTATTCCGACCCTTTAAATGAATGACGCACACTCAAGGATCTTACAGAAAATATTACACTGTACGCAATATAAAATAGAACATAACTCAAACATTAAGCGTTTCCGTACATTATGTGTACATGAACCTTTCCCATTGTCTTCGTGTCTAGAATCTACCTTTTAAAAATGTTAATTGTAATATTTGTAATATTTGGAAACACCTCGTATAGGTATACATAATCGCCGCTATATTATCGTAAAAAAAACCAAACAGCACGAATAAATTATCGCGAAAGAAGCGAGCTAGCAGATAACGCAAGAATGGGGGTTACGCGGCACCGTTGCAACCTGGAACAGCGGCAAATGGAATTAGCGAGCGGTTTAGTTCGGTCGAGTCGCGAAATAGAGGTTGCATTTTTACGGTCGTATTAATACGCTCGGAAACATACTATGATCGGACTTGTAATGCAGCCCTGGGGGCCCGTGTGATATGATACATTTGCTTTGCATATAGGATGGCAACGAGAGGCGGTGGCGGAAGAGGAGGGCGCGTGGCGCGGGTGAGAGCGAAACGATGACGTGGGAGAGAAAGAAAGCGAGAAAGTGCGTGCAAATGCAAGCACGCTTGCATTTCGCAACGAGTTGCGTATACATGGACAGGTCGGTGGAATCGATGCAGAGTGCCATCGATGCTGTTTGCTTGTATCTGTTCAAGCGATGCGCAACCAATTATGTCTGTTCATTGCGAAATGCTCAATTTGTTCGCACCTTGGCTGTGAACGCATATGCGTATACAGGGCAACACGGTTTCGATTAAAAATGCAACGTTCGTGATGACTTTTATATTTTTGAATTAGTCATTCTTTACAAAATGTTAAACTAGAGATAAACTAGAGCAAGTGTTTTGTTATTAATACTTATGATTCATTAGTTACCGACAGATATTTGTACCTTAATATTACTGACTTTTCAAACGTACTACTACGTATTTTTAATTATGATTCAATTTATTAAAGTAAAATATTTGTGGAATTTTATTTTAAATCTAGTTTATTTTCCCCGAGGAAAAATTGCAATTAAAATTCATATATTTCATTATTTATCACTGTTTATCACATATATGTATATTTGACTAACTCATAAAACTGATATAATGAATTTTAATTTAAAATTGAATTAAAAATTTCAATCAGTTCAATAATGAACTGATTGAATTATTTAATGTTCAAATATAGATACTTCGTTATTAAATTTATCTGCATTTCATAAAACGTATATTTAAAAAATACGAAACTTTTTTATACGTACTTACTGTTGGTTGCAATTAGAACTTGTTTATACATGTGTCAAATAGCACATATCACGTATGCTTGAACGTCTCATATTGTACAAAACACATGGATCTGAAAATAAAAAAGAAACAAATTTAGTATTACATTTATATTCATAACATAAATTCTTACATATTTATCATAAAACTATATATTATTACATTAAACACGTTAACTCCAATAGTTCCACATTTTCAACTATACTTTCGACATAGTCAATACCTATTATATGTATAGCATCAGTCCAAATACATAAAATTAAATAATACATATACACGGTTTCTTTAAATTTTCACAGCAATCACTGCCAAGAGATTTACAGTTCATTAAAACGACGTTAGGCCGCAGAAGCTAGTCGTCCTTTAGGAACCCTCACAAAGGAATGACAGTGATTAACGACATCTGCAAACGCAGGCTGCTCAATCGAGACTGGATCAGAGAGGACACGTTGTTTTCAAACAAATAATTATGCCTCGCGCCAGCGTGAATTGCAAAAATTGCTCAGTGAGCATTACTCCCGCCAGGTACCGTTTCGTAAGCGCAGCGTTGCCCTCAAGGGTGGCACAATGGCGCCCGATCGAGTTGTCCAGGACAATAGTACTTGTTACGAAGGCAACGAGATGTCACCGACCGTGAATTAGCGTTGTGGCCGCCGTTGGACGGGGACTCGAGGCCAGAGGAAGGGGTGTCCACGAAAGGGGTGTCACGCGTTGGAAACAGGAGAGGAGGAATTCTTTTCTTGCTCAGCCGTGTGCAGATGCTCTTTAGCGAAACACATGGTATGCACTTGGTGGTAGCGCGCTCAAGGTTTCTGCCTCGGCTACCTCAGGATTTATGTCCCTATCAAAATGACGTCACAGATGCACTTAAACCGCGTACACGTAGGCATCGTGAATCACCCCCTGCCGATCCCAGCAACCCTGCGGTAACCTGAGATACTCTGCGAGGGATTTCCGTCAAAATATGACGAGTTTCCATCTCGAAGAGCAACTGTAAGGCATGCCATTCAATTATTGGGATTAACTGGATTTTTGGGATGGGAACGTCGGCGATGATTAGTACTACCCTATCGCACAAAATCGGCACATGATAAGTTAGTGGTAACTTTACTAGTTTTATGGTTTGTGTATAGATGACTTTATTTACTTCGTTTAGAGAAGATATTTGAAGAAATAAAAAGAGCTAGAAAAGTGAAAGATTATTAGTTATTTTGTAACTTGATAAAACAACTCATACAGGATAGACCAGAAGAATATATTAGTCTAAACGTCTGGGATTTCATGTGAATTCATCTAATATGAAAGGTGTTAAGCACCCAAAGATACGAATTTTTTCTGATCACAAAAACCTTCAATTAATATGGGGTCAGTAATATAGCATCATATAATAGAATCATGGCGATTATATTATAAACTATTAATTGTAATGTAAGAGATTTCACAATTCACTGTGAGCTCTACTATACCTAATACATGTATAGTTGAGTGTTGTCTAATGAAAGAACCTAAATAACGTGTACCTATTCTAAAATACGTAAATTGTTAGATGATTAAGTGTTGGAAGATAAAAGGAAATACAAAATATAAAAGGTATAAAAAATTAGGTAGAAGTGATAGGTGTAATCACTTTTTATAATCTTATCAGGGCTTCAACAAATATATATAATCTTGAATTTCTTTAACATTTTGTTGAATCAATATAACCACTTATTATGCACAAATATAAATATAGTGAAACCAACTTTTTCTAACATACAACCGAAATGAAAATTCCATTTTTCCCCTTGTTACTCCTCAATTTTAAAAATAAATCGCAAAAGATATTTGTACCCATTATTTCATGTTATCCACCATATGAATACAAGGTGAAGCAGATATTTGGTGAAATTTACACGTCGCCTCCACAGATATTTGCGAGTAAACCGGTTGTTATCTGTTGGTAAATGAACACATGGTGGATGGTTACGGTGAGTGAGTATAGTACCCTCTGTTTGGATTACGAGCCCGAAGCTTCGTTGGTGTCTATAAACAGAGACGAAGGAGAGGAGAGGAAACGAGTGGCATGGAGAAGCACGCTTTCGCGACCGCTATGACAGATTGAGAGAAAGGCATCGTCCTTTGGTGACCAACGAGCCGTCTCGGACCCCTATACCCACCCCTAATGCGGGACAAAAGCTCTATACTCCATTTCGTTGCATGTGCACCATGACATCCGTCCCACATCGACGTTTCTCTGACGATCGTACAACGTGAAACTCTTCATCATTCACCTAAGATACTCAGCGATAACAGGACCGGTTGACGTTTGCACACCTGTCAATCCTTCGACACTCGCTAAACCAGTACTACCTTTGTGTACGGTTGTACATATGTGTATTTGCACGTTTGTTTTTCCTGACATTTCATCTATCAAACACCCTCATCTAGTTAATACCTTTTTGTATGCTTCTGGATCAATTTTATCTTTTTTATCCTTTTTTAAATATGAGATCTTGTTATTATTTATATTCGATATGCATCGTATCTAGTTAACTATTCTGACTATAATAGCACATAATTTGAATAAATCTAGTATGTTTAACACATTGATTGCCATGCAGAATTCGCTAAAAATTCTATCACTTTGGTAGCAAATATAACTTGAGAAACAATATTTTTAATTCATTTTTATCTTCAGTCTATAGTGTTTTTCTTCTTCTAGTTATCTGTCACCATAATTGTTTGTTAAAATCATTAATAATTGTGTACTTTAATGTTACAATGGTGTAAAAATTGTTATCCATATACGGCAGTCAACATATTAAAAAATGATGCAATGAACACGATTAAAATTCATAGATATTTACTTACATTATTCCAAAATAATAGAACATTCTCTACTGAATTATTTCTTCATATTGTGCTTATTTTTAACAAAGAAAAAAAGTGACTAGGTACATGAATTGTCTTATATGTTCATTGTTAATAGTGAGAGGCAAGTTTACAGTAAATTAACAAAAATAAAACAGTAATCAAATAATTACGTTACAGACGTAGAATTAATTTAAAACTGTAGCACCGACTTCATTAGATCGAAAAATCTATGTTTCTTCCGTGAATTACAAATTTATAACTTCTTAGATACTTCCATTGCAAAACCTAAACATACATTATTATGTAAAATGTTCTTAAGGACATAGGGACGTACACATAAAATACGTGTATGATATTGTACAGACAATCGAGTGAAACGTAATCAAAAGTAATATTATGCAGAGATGATTTCAAGTGTGTATAAAGGTAGGAGTATTACGTAAGGTAGCGGCGATACTGTTGCAAATAACGACCGTTCAGATATGGGAATGACAATGCTGGGCGGCCAAAATGCACGTTAGAGACGCTTAACTGCCGCCTCTTATTGAAACATCATCTCTGCTTACTAGTATGGAAACGACTGTCGACACTTATCCATAAACCGAATGTCCTCAAGATATTACTGTCCGCTGCCCTTTGTTTTCACGAATGGCAACGACGCGGACGCGACCGTTTGTTTTTTCCCATTTCCTTCAAAGTTCTTCTTTAAATAGCAAAACTTGAATTTATAATATTTCATTGAATTTTAAAGCTTCAGTATAATTATACCGAATATACTAATCAATTATTCTTTCATTGGAAGTCTACAAATGCTATTTATTTACATAGCTACTATAATTTTAATAGAAGTCTTTGAAACTGACGTTTTGATATTATTTATTATAAAAATGAAGTCATGTTTAAGTACTTACTCATTTATACAGCGTTTTTGACTGAACCGAAAATTTGTACAATAATTTATTTATGTAAACCAAATTTATTAGTGTTCATTATTTTTAAATTCCATATACATAATAGAATCCCCGCGTTTTTATAACGGTTCATTCCTCTGTTTTAATTTTTTATGTAATTTTTTATGCAAACATCCAAATAGTACTTCTTACTAACATCAGCCATGCACCCAGAATTAAACAACAGAAAAGAAGCCAAAATTTCAAAAAATTCATAAACGAATAGATTTGAAACAATAAAATACTGCATTGATTCAACAATTATGTTGAGCAATTACCGAGAAAGTATACCTACATTCGCATCATGCCTGATAATCAAATTTGCCAACAGATCAATTACATTTCGAGGGCCATCGAGGCAGGTTTCGTGTCAGAGGCACATTAACCAATAAACCGATAAAACCAAGAGGATCGAGCCACTTGTTTCAATTGCAAACAGATGTGGTCACTGTATCACTGAACTCACCCCCTCTTTGTAATTCAGCCCTCTCGGCCTTTTTAGAACGCAGCTATCGTTCAAATTCGCTAAATGTAGAGATACAGCATCCACTTCAAGGGGAAACGAGGCCATCACCGTCGAGGGGGCCGCCGGTATCCAGAGGGAGCGTCAGATTTTAGACCGCAGCAGATCGGACAAGTGCAATGCTCTCTCTATTATAAACGTGCCTCTAGGCTTCACTTCGACGAGCAACGAGCCGTGAAGACCCCGTCATATGTGCACTTCCTATTATCCTGTGATCGATGGCGTGCGTCATTATCGTCTTCTCAAGTAATTCAGTAAGATTATCTGTCTGTGTCCCTCCTTGCTATCATACTTACTATTCTTTTCAAAATTCAATGGATTTTTTGTGTATCCTCGATGGACATTAAAAGAAAGGGACAACTCTAAATGAATAGTGATTTCATCACTGTCTCCTGTGTGTTCTACGAACTCAAAAACACTACCAAAATATTCCACCAGCAGATGAAAATAAAAGTTAGGAGAATTAAATAAAAATCTGTTCAACTTTGTTCTCTATCTCCATTATCCTGAGTGAATATTCTATGATGCAGAGTGAAACTGTGCATTTAATTCGGAGCGATAACAAACAGGATCGTTTGCAATATGTTCTACGTGAATATTTAATATGACCTATTCTTGCTGATCTTCAAAATGAATAATTCAAAGCAACGATGAAAACGAGACTTCGTTCGCAGTTCATATTTCCGAGGCTTCGTTCGAAATCGTCTAGTAGTTAAATCCCAATCTGTATGCAACGATATGACAGATTTACGACCATCACCGTCTCACCCTTCATTCATAGATAGGATTAGAGTCTATGTGGTTACAGGAACCGGGTTTAAATTAATTGCTTTAAAACGGCGTGGATCGAGTAATCCCTGGGAAAGCCCCGCTCGAAAGTCCGGCTAAGTCTTTGTTTAACACTCGCTCGGATAATCTCTCGCTTCGACGTTGGCAAAGGGCAAACAGCGCGAGAGAAACAAGCAGAGGGAAGAGGACAGCCGTTTGCTTGGAGTAGCTCGCCTATTGCCGACAAGGAGGTAAGACGAAGGCGAAATGAATACAAATGACGCTCGGGTCACCTGCACCGTAATTGGATGATCCTCTATTCCAAGGATTATCCTTCGTTGAACGTCCTGGGAGCTGGGCCGCCCTCTCGCCTATCCGCCCATTTCTGGTTTCCCGACGAGCGAACAAATTTCAGCTGGACTGTGAGTGGGCTGCGAGGAGGTCCTGGCTAAAGGTGAGGTCTTTTCCGAAGGAGTCTCGCGAGGATCCGAGGGGCCATCATAAATCTGGTAACGGTATACCATCCTGACCGCCTAAACAGCCAAGTAATGTCGCGTTGTCCAGACAATGATGGAACATCATGCTTTCTAATACCTTTACGACAGTGCGAGTGCGTTTACAAAACGTGTGCTGTGTGGCTTCTGACGCGGTTTCCACGCTCCTAAACGAACTACCAAAGCGTTTACGACCGGAACGAATTAGTGGTTGGATGCCAACTACCCACTCGCTTCTTCATCCTGACTCCTCTCCCGATCTCGAGGAAGTGAAGAGTTTGCAGAATCCTGGGCTTTAATCTTGTCAGTTTCGCTGTTTAAGGAATAAGAATGCTTTACTTTATGGGCTGCTGCTGTAATCCTTGCTAGGGACATCGTTCGAGTGTTTTGTTTTGATTGTTTTGTGCTTTCTCTTGGAAGATGTGTCTTTGTGCTTGTAATTAATTTTAACGTTGACAGATGCAAATTATACATTATTTGTTATTTTACGAAATTTTGATTAATTATTTTATGATATTCTTAAGGTTACATGAATTACAAAATGGAGGATATTTGAAACTGTTTTATTAGCCTTTGACAAGGTGTATTTTTTTTAATACCTCTTTACCTGTATCCATTTTGCCCCATATTTCTAGCATAGTTTTACATAATATTAGTAAATAAATTACACAAATAAAAATTGATTATAATAAGACACTCTGAAGAGTTCTTTTAAGTATACATATATCACACTGTCCGTTTATTTCAATTTTTGATACTAAGACCACTAATATTATTGTGAAATTCAATATTTTATCTTTAAACAATTTGTATTCAAAGTTTTTGCTATAGGCAGATCGATGTAGTTTATAGATACAGGTATTTTGAAGCCCCACAACAACGCTATAACCAGTAGCGCTCTCCTGGGTTTTGATAAATTTCTGAGCACGTTGGCGTGATCGGGGGTAGAGTGAACAAATAAATCTCATCATGATCTTGACTTTTAGCATATTTTGCCAATTAAAGTACCCAGCGACGTTTTACGAGCGCCAGTCAGCTATTCCCACACTTCGTCTGCATTTTCCCAGTGGTGTCTTTGTTTCATTCTAGTCGAGGTGGATTTACCTCGTTCAAAATGCAAATCTCGCATTGGTAAGAAAACTTGCGTCTGTGTTACTCACAGTATCTTTGGCATTGGATTCCAAAGTATAAGAAAATAAAAACAATTCATTCAAATATGTAAAAACAGAAAAATACGTATTTACTTAAATGCCAAGTTGTCAAGTACAAATAAATGTAAGCGTCAATAATTAGTAAAGAGTTTTAAATTAAAAAAATTATATCTAAAATATATATCGATCTACTTAATAATATACTTCTACTACATTCTTTTAAATATTAGATTTATAGTACCTATATGATTTTCCATCTCTCATCCAACAATTTAGCAATTAAAAGAGCCTACAATCGAAGACTGCAGATTTCCCCTTTTACTTACTACTTTTCTTCATTTTTTATAATTTATCGCATAAATAATAAATAAACACACAAGAGTCACAAGATACTTACATTCCTTTCTCATTTATGAAACTGTAAATTACGAATATGTCAGTTCTATAAAAATATTTTTACTTTGAACCAAATGTTATTTTATAGCAGGGAAAGCAACTTCTTATCTACAATATAGTCTTATGTGTTCGTGAACGATATACGTGTGTGAATAAAAATTAAAGGACTGCCGAAGGGTATTCGACGTATCAATAATGTTAAGAGAAGCATTGGGGAAAGAGTCAGAGCGATGGGAGGAGGGAACGTGTTCAGAAGAGGGGTCCAAGCCACCAGCGATCTACTTGTTCCAGGACGAAGAGAAGCTTCTAGAGCGTGGTTTAGGATAGATAGGGGCGAAAGTCAGCGCACAGCCCCTGTGGGGGCCACTAGCTGGCTTCGTGCCTTCGTCGCGACTTCGGGAACTCCTGTTGCCGACTCTGCTGAAAGCTGTACAACCTGAGTACCAAGGGGGCGAAGGGGAGAGGGTCAGAGCACTGGTCACCTCTTCGCAACGACGGAACAATTCGTTGTCACTGGAGAACTGAGATTTGTTTCATGAAACTTCCTTAAGGCTCAGAAGTTTAATGAAACAATGTCAGACATTGTATTATGCAAAAAATAAATTAATTTGTATTAAGAAGTTTGCTACTCTATAGTACAAAGAAATCAAAAGAGATAAAATTCGGAAAAATGAGGGACAGAAAGCTTTTACTGTTCAATAGATTTTTAAAATGTAATGCCTTTGAAATTAGACCATAGTTGCTTAAACATATAATTAATTGTTAAAGGTTTTGATTGTGACTAAGTACGATTAAAAGTTCATATAAAATGTAAGTACTATTAACAAGTAACAAGTTAACAAGTTCTGTTAAAAGGATTTTGTTTACAAATATTTCCAAAAATATACATCAGATCAAAATTATAAAATTCTTGAAAAGAGGAACAACAAAATTTCTACTTGCAAAACTACTCGAATGCAATACTATGAAATATATTAAAGTGAAAAATGATAACGAATCTATAGGTTGAAACAAATTATACTACAACTTTTTTCACACATACGAAGACTTCACTACACACAACAAAATTCTTAAAAATGTAGAAAATTTGTTTCCGATAGAATTAATCCGTACTTCAAACTCCAAGAAGTTTCTATTTATTTCAATAAACACCAGACACCTGCATATTTCTTAATCACTTCTTTTAATGCCTTGTCCGCAAAAGATCAGCCGAATGGTAGATAAAAACAGTTAAAAGATCCATTTCATCGTGAAAGACGAAGTACGAGTGGACCGAGGCGCATCTCTCCAGCTCTGGTCGTGTTACCAGTAGTCTGCTATGGGCGTTAAACTTTATTAATATCCTTATCAAAAACAGCGACGCGGCTAACTGCCGTAGTTGCAGTTCGCGGGATTCGGAAGTTCCTCCGCTCCTCTGTTCGAGGATAGTTGCCGAGGTTTCTCCCGTGGGCGCCGTGGCCAGCCGTTGGGTTTGCGAGCCCTGAAGGACTAGTCCGTATCTCTGGCAAACTATCGTTCAGGACGTGTACAAGAGGCAGGATAGTGGTCGACGCAGTTATGCCCAGACTCGTTGCGTGCATCTACATAGGCTCATCGATAGCGGAAACGGATTACATTTGAATAAAAAAATTGGGAATACCACTGGCAACCATTCTGATACTGTGCTGTTCGAAGCATGAAATTTGTGGTACTTTTAACAACTTTCTGGGAGTTGTATGAACTTCAGAAATGATTGCTATCTATATTTTAGATCATAGTTAGTTGTAAAATTATTTTAAGATGATCCAAAGTCTGATACCCTATACGTAAATGTTACAAACCTAATACTATCACTTTTTATTGCCTATTTAAGTTTAGTTTCTTGCCTTAGGCTTTTTCACAGATGAACTGATTACGAATTTGATTATTGTTAGAAGATAAAATCTTTATTTTAAATTCTAGTTTCTAGTGCATATAAATCTTCGGCATTAATAATGTAGTAGTTGAAATTCTAGATATTAAAAAGAGTAATTAATAAATGAAACGTCCCGATTGATCTTTTACACTTTCTTCGTTTGTTAACATTAGAATTTTTATGAAATAAGCAATCTGATACATTTATGTCTGAAAATATCGTTTCTAAAACACTAAATATACAATTAAAGACAAACTAAATTATACAAATTATTTTCACTGTCCCAGTAATTTCAGTATTAAATTTAATGGAACAGAATTCCAACTACAAATATGAATAATTATTGTAAAGCAAAGGGTTAAAATATTTCATTATCTAACAAAGGAAGATCAGCAACAAACTAAAGATACCGTGAGAAGTTCTAATTATGAAAGAAGTCATAACAATTATATAAAACTGACACAGACAGTAATCACTGCATCTATCAAAATTGCTTCAGAAAAAGCAGATACTGTGGAACAAAATTTACTTTTGCAGTGCAAACGTGCAATACTATGTATACATCCATCAAAGGAAATATTTTCAAACAACTATTAGTGGATTCATTTTAGCTTGAAAGTTTATAGCTCAGCATTTGCAAAATTCGGCAAATCCTAACGATTCAGATGCAACGAAAGGTCGGAGACTGCGTTTGGCACGGGGGTGGAAGGGACGTCCCGCAGCCCACGCGAGTAAAGTTATGATGGTTTATGAATACCCCCGTAACGAATGCTACGTTAGCCCCATGAACCCCCGTGAATGGCGCGCCGTTATGCTATAATACGAAACTATAACGCGTGATTTTCTATGCTGAAAATTGTTTTACGCCTATAAACACAACCTGCTGTGCAGTGACAGTTGGCGCATAAAAATGTAATGACTGTTGCCCTTTACGGACGTACATATCGATCCACTGATATCCTTTTCTTCTCTTCGATGAAATTATGGAGTGTCATTAACTCTCATTATCAGTATCTCCTTCCCAACTGGTATTTTGCATATTAGTTTAGCATTCTCTAAGCAAACGGTTTGGTTAACATTTATTTATACCATCTGCGTAACGAATGTGTAAAACAGATCTAAAGTATTTACCTCATGTTCTATATTCATGTAGTTAATATGCAATGAGATTGGTAAGTGTTGCTGTTTGTATATTAATTAAAAGACTGTGCTTTATGAGTTCCACATAGTTTGTATTTAAAATTTGTTTGTCTTCTACTTCAATACAGACTGCCAACAAATATTGGACATTTAAATAGTGCAACAGTCAATCACTTTTTATATTATCTTCACTCTATCTTTACTTTAAACATAAACCCAATTATTGCATGGTCTGAAGTAATCACAAAAACGAATTTATCTTAAAATTTATACAATTTGCAAACATGCTAACCGCAATATTATACGAAGTTATACGGCAGCGCCAAAACTGGAATGCACATGTGTAACCGCGAAATTGCAAATGTAAACGACATTGCAATTTCGCAGATATACGTGTAAAATCGAATTTTCGTTGATTGAAGTAATGAAACAAAGTCTGCGTATCAAACATCAAGCAATTCTGTGGATTTCAGTATTTGCAAAAATTCCGTTCCCAATCGAAACAATTTATTCAAGATATCGAGCAACAAAATGTGACCATTTTTAGGTACTTGGAGCATCCTTAGACGCAGAGCAATGCACACTTATGCAAGTATAGTAGCACGATACAGTCTAATGTCGAATTCACCAGCAACGCATTCAGGGTGTTATGACGTATCGTTGACACAACTGCGGGGGGCGCGATAGGTAGCAATTTGTAAGAGGAACCCCTGCGGGGCGGGTGGCGCGGAGTCGCATTTAGCTTAGGGCGCAATATGCTATGCCACTTGATTAAAACACTGTACTGCATTCGTCGTATAAAACACTCCTGTACATGGCTGTAAAGGGATTGCTCCATAGAGGCTAATTTTGTTTGACGAATCAAGGACAGCGTCTGTAACGAACATTTTACTGTATCCTTGAATTCGCTTTGTCTTTGGTAGTGGGTCTTTAGGCAGAACAAAATGAATGTACAAGACGATAACTTCCGCGGAGACATAACAATTCATTTTGTTGAGTTCACTTTAGTAATCAGTATACGAAGAAAATAAATAATGTAATAATGTAAATTTTATCTGTGTTTTGATGAATATAATTCGTTCTATGAAAATGGCCGCATTTTTGTTAACATTCTGTACATTTTTGACTCTATAAAAATATTTTATAGAGTTTATGATGGAGTGTAAGATTTCAGATTCGTGAAATTAATTAATATGTTGATTGGTTTTTATCTATAAAGTAATACTAAAGAATAATACTAATAATACTAGTAATACTAAAGACTTACAAGTAGTACTAGATATGGCAACGAAATTATACTGAATAAGTATTGTACAGCGATTTTTTCAGCTTTTCAGTTTTTTGGAAGCTCGAGAAAAACTGCTTTAAATATTTATTAGTTTTCTTTATTTCGAGATTTTTTAAAGGTCGTAATTTGTAACTGTATAGAACGAAATCGAAGGATGCATTTGCTATGAGGGATACTGCAGCATATAATATGATGTAGTAGTTCATTGTGTAACACTGTACGAGTAGAGGGCTCTGGAAAGATGTACCAACAGATGGAGGTGTTAATAATTGATAGTCGCGCCCCCTTGCTAGTACTTGGGGGTGCGCTGCTAAGGGTTGATGGATATTTTTTCAGGGAGAAGGAAAGAATTGCGTACGATGCACTTAATTATTTTGACGAGAGCCTTTGTTGCCTTCGTCGATAGTGGGGTCTGCTGAGGAAACTCAATATGCCGAAAGCGTTTAGAAATTTATCGATCCTTGTATGAAATGAAACGTGGAGGAAAATATATTTCTTTCATATAAGTTTTTAAATTGATTTTATAATTTTGAGATATTATATAAGTTTTAACGTGCAAATTCTACGCATTAGTTTAATACAATTTTGAAATAAGTATTTGTTTAAGAATAATAAGTTTGGTTGTTATTGCTGTCCTTAGGTTCATAAAGAATTCTATCACTAGTATGTAGGTTAAGTTTTTTAATTAATTACGACAAAGTTATGTGTTAACATGTCAATTTCTTGAGAAAAAATATCCACCTTCTATTTAATATATCAGTTGAAAATCTACGAGCACAAACTCTATCCTCCTTCATCTCGCATGGATGAAGGAAAGTTTCTCGGAGTAAACAAGTTAAGTAATTTCATTCTTCAAACTCTATAACTAAGTTCATAAAGCGTCATCGCTATAAATGATCGATGTTAGTCTAATATCTCCTATATTCGTACGAACTATATTTAAATTTAGTGAATATTTAATTACTAGAAAACTATCGGAAAAGCAGGTTTTCTTACACATTCTAGATTAGTTAGATAATTGTAACAGTAAGTGTTTTGAAAAGTTGAATTCTACAAGCTGATCCAAAACCGGTGCTACAAATGGAGAAAAGATAATTCTGCAACAACAAAAAATAAATTTTGAAAAAATATCTTTTGATCGCTTTTAGATTTTCAAAAAATTGATACTGAACTTTAACAAGGTCCACGTAAATTAAAGTATAGTTTAAGACACTGGAAAGGAAGTTAATAAAGCTATTCTAGTTTTTAGTAGATACAGTCAGTGGTCAGACTATAATAGACCTTACTTCATAAGTCTTTCAAGTGGCAAAGATTGTACTTCCATATGCTAGTACTCCATAAAAATTCAAATACAAAAATACGTCTGATACCAGAAATCTGTACTCCATATCTCTGACTTCTGTTCGTTAAAATTAAAATCACACTTTCACTTGTACCACTGATTTTAAAATATCTTTCGTATTCACTTCATTCCTATAAGTGCATTATCACAATTTTCACACTAAATTAATTCCCAAACAAATCTCCAAAGAAATAATTAACTCACCTACCTTAATTAACGAATTAAACACTATTAAAACTCAGCTAACTTCTCTACTCAGATAACCAGCAATCATTACGACACTCACTATCACCATCAAAAAACACAATCATACCTGAGAAACCTGCACCTCAGAGTGACTTTTAACGTAGGTCAGGTGGAGAAAAGAGGGTTAAGACGGAGTTGAGTGTTATGTTTAACGTTGCCAGTGGTTTGCGGTTGAATCAGGGTCAGAGAGTGAACGAACCGTGAGAGACAGCAAAGGAATAGAGAGGCGAGGGAGGGACACGAGGGTCCGGTACGTGGCTCGGCCGAGGGCAGGACGACATAATGGACACATTAGTGCTTGGCCTCCAGTTTAATTAGTTTACATTACGGTCGCATCGTCACCACCGCGAAAGGGAAGGCTCGTGAACCGGAAGGCGAAAGAGGAGGAGGGACCGTGAGCCGAAAAGGAGACAGAGAAGGCGATAGCGCGCGCGGCACCGTAGGGGCAAGCCCAGGTTGATTAATCGGGAAAGTTTGATGTGAGTTGACGGAGACGCTAATCACGCCTCGTAACCGAATAATACTGCGCACTCTAGCCTGCAATATTCATGAATCGCTCGGTGTACACGTACCAAACGGAATTCATTATCAACGACACTCGTTAAATATCATCACCCAAGAAGTTGGCCCGCCGAGTATCCCTCGCTGATCCAGCCATCCGAGTTTCCCCATTAACCCTCCGCGACAGAGGGGTAGGATACAGAGGAATCGGCTTAAGACTTCTACACAGAGAATAGAAAATCGATGCGCGACGGTGTACCTGTGCCGTCAGATTTTAGTGCAGCAACCGGTTGACCCAGTTTATTTCGGCGACACGTCGCGAATCCCGTCGTTTCACGCTGGAAAGGAGGAGATCGAGTGAACGGGGGAAGATTGAAAGCGTCGTGACGACGCCGAGGAGGGTAGGGCACGCGAGCGAGACAGAAAGAGGCGCGGCATAGCTCATTTAATTACAAATTCCATTAAAATGAATGCCAGTTCAGAAACAAACTCCACATATCTGCATTAAGCTGCGGGGCGACACGTCTTAATCAGGTTAATATAAATATGAAATATGCAGCAAGCGTTAGCCCTGGGTTACTCGCGGGTAAAGGATGGCATGGACGTATCCAGCATACGTGTGCTGCCGCCTTACGACTCCTGGGGGGCGCCTTCATATTAACCCTTGCATATTAAGCACACGATAAGCGGATTCTCAAATATTAACGTTGTCACTCGCCGCCCGACGAGGCGACAGCCTGCTCCAACTGGTCCTTACCACTTGCCATCTACCAAAGACGGATCCATCTCGCACCAGGAATAATACACGAACCTACCACTGTCACGCGTCAACACGACTGTTGGAATCCCTTAGTGGCCTGCGCTGATTTCCAGTTTTTCCATTGTATTCCCAAGGCTGATAACTTAACAAGGTTTTAATGACTAGTATTAGTCATTGAAATACCTATTGTTTTTGTATCTTTTAAGAATTTCCCTTTTAACATCGAAGTCACACTTTTTTATTTTTTGCCAATTGCCATTTCTAATCAAGATTAGAATAGTCATCGATGGTCTCTGATATTTGTAGAACTGTTAAGCTTAACAATATATTTCACTGTGAACTATTTTACTGAATTTTTATAACTCCTGATTATGTCATTCTTATTTTCTAGTTTTCCATCTTTATTTCATGTGTATACTTCAAGAACTGTTTGAAAAACATAAATATAAATATTTTTTATCAAAGATCTAACCATGTTCTTTTCACAGTGATACCTACATTAAAGTAGATATTTAATTCTAGAAAGAATGTAATAAATATGACTAATACTATACTCAAATTTATTTCTAAACTAAAGCATCCGCGACCTACTATCCTCTTAAAGTAACGAATAAAGCCAATTTTTCCATGCAAATACTTGTCTTCCACCACGTGAAGACAAGTGATTATCCTCGAATCCATTCTTAAATACGTAAAACTCTCAAGGCTCTACCGTACCAGTCCAAAGCTGAACTACTTTAAACGACATATTTGCCGACCCGCGAAGGGTAAACTTTAATCAAGGCTCAGCTTCAGTCAGAGGGCAAAGGAATTCCACAGAGAAAGGGTGTACGGGACAAAATAAAAAAATAGAAGGAAAAAAGAAAAAGGGTAAAGGACGTGCAAACATTTTGACGGCTCGATATTTTTCAATATAGCCGCGGCGCCGTAACTCCGGTCACCAGGGGAAATCTGGCCAGGTCTCCGAGACTGGACGATATTATAAATATTAGATCAATTAAGAATTAACAGACGGTCAGTGTCCAAGTATTCCCCCGTCAGAACTTTCTCATACGCGCCGAGACTGCAAGGACTAACGACTTTATAAGTCAGGATCTACACGTATGTATGTGTGCGCGCGCGCGAGAGGGCGCGCTCGTGTGTTGGAGTCAAATATCGCGGCACGTACGGAAGCGAGATCGAGGAAACGGGGAAAAAGAGGCGAAACGCGGAAGAACGAGAGCAGCCGAGAGAGAGGGAATACGAGAAAGGAGAGAAGGAATGCTCGTGCGTGGTCCCAGAGTCCCAGAGCCGATCCTGCCAAGTTATTTAAATTCAAATTCGAAATATCGTCGAGGGTTGCTAACATATTGTTTGTTTCGTTTGGACCGCGGCGATAGTGAGAGAGGGTGAAGGCTATCTCGCGGTCAAAAACGTTCCCCTCCTCGGGTTCCTCCTCGTCGATTGCCACAAGTCTGGACCTGCTAAAAAAAGGTTGGAATGATGCGTTCTGATTTTCAGAGGAAACGAAGGTACAATGGAATCCTTCCCATCTGAGTGATGTGAATATTTTGTTATTTGGTAGCTTTTATATTTGAAGATTTTGGAAAATTCATGAAGCTTCTTCTGTAGTTATCGTGAAAATTGTGGAAGATACGAATAACTCCCATACTGAAGAAAAGTGAAACAATTCTTCGACTTTTCACTCAGAGTTAACAGAGAATATTTACTTATCTTTTCAAACGAATATTTTTTTTACTAAAGATACGTATAATTCCAAAAAACGTTTTCATTAGTAGGTCTTACATGACATGCATTTCGCACCTGTGAGGTTCTTCGGACTGGTCTGGAACTTATTTGCATACGTAAGTGAAGGCAATATGTACACTCCCGTAGTTCCAGCACGGCTCAGATGTCATGTTCACGTACGTGGTATTCCCTATCCCTTAACAATTTGCCGCTAACATGCCGAGGAGTCTCACTTGCGACCATTCCGCGTCCTGGCTCGGTCGTACAGGCCTCTTCATTTCAAATGTTTCACAGTTATGCACAGGCAAACGCGTATTCCGTAATCAAATTGAGAAAATCACAACTGCCGAGATATATTATTAAATTAATTATTCTAGTATAAGTGTGTACGTAGAATTAAATTACAGAAAGTCTCAATTATTCATTATACACAGCTTGAAATTATAATTCAATAGTAGTATTGCCGAATGCAATAAAAAGGTCTAAAATCACGAAAGTGTTTCAGGTGTCGCATAGAGTCGATTAACTGAGGTCCTGTATTACACTTGTTTGTAAAAATTGTTGCTACCATACTACTAATACGATCTCCCTTCAGTTTCTGAACTATTCCCCTTGAATTACCTAGAATTCCACTTGCTGATTTCCGTAAACCTATAAACATGCTTAGCACGAATAGGATGAATAATCAAAATTTTCCAAGACCATCCATCAAGAGACAATAGTACTCAAGACCAAGTTGAGACAGGAGAAAGGTCGAGGGGTAAATGAAGAAGAAAACAAATATGGTTCGCTTAATATGGTCAAGTATCGGTGGGCACCCAAAGATGAGACGCCCATGTGTAGGTGATAGAGGTCGGCTGGCTTTTTAAGCTTTCGCTGCCACTTGTGCGGGTCAGTCTGCAAAAAGACTTAATTAATGAGCAGCCACTCCCTAAGGACGTCCATGGGACAGTATGGGGAAGGCGAGGTGAGCGAGAAGCAGTGAGATGACGGAGTGCCCTCCGAGGAACGACCCTCGATGCAAACTCCTCGTATGAATATGTCTCTGCTAATTCAAAGTTCGTTCCGTAGGTAGATGTTGCCTGTTTACGGGGAATATTAAAAACTTCAATGTCGTCTGTTTTCGCTTGACCGGTTATAGCGGGAAAGGCACCATATCTGGGAATACAATTTTCGTCGTTCTGCCACTGTATCCTATTGATGAAATTTACGAACTTTTGAGTCACTCGGATGCAATTAAATTCTCATTCCTTGATTGGCTCTAAGTTTGACTACTGCAGTTCACGAGTTTATCTTCAGTAGTTACATGTAGGTACTTTAATTGCGAGGTTACATTTGCTCTAATGTTTATGAGAACCCGTATAATTATTGTAACTTTAAATGAATCTATTTTTTATTCACTTTCCTTTTTCTTATTAAATTTTATTTGAACTCTTTGTTAATATAATAAAATACTAATCTTAGAAAGCCCAAGATGAATTAAACAATATCCACAAATTTTTAAATAACTTTCAAATGCCTTGAATCAGTCTTTTATATGTTACACCACCTAATAGTTTAGCTATTCTGGATTTAATAGAATACTTTTATAAATGGATACATGATATAAAATAACACAAGGACAAGACAAAAATATTTCACAAGTATTCTCTGAAATAAACAACAAAGATTTCAATACTTTATACCATAAAGAATCATTTTTCTCAAGAAGTAACAATAACAATAGAATAGTAAAAATTCCAATATTTAAATTTTCCATCGTTCCAGCTGCTCGTTAAAATTTAACGAACAAGATTCCTTTAAGAACCTCTCGCCAGGAATAAACTGCATTGGATTGAATTCTACCATCGATTTCATTGGACTTTATCGTGGTCATTCCGCTCTTGCTGCTCGCGTTTATCGCTGTTCGATAATTTTACGAGGTGCGTGGCCGTTTTTTCCTCTCTTCCGAGACGCGATCGTATAACGGGACCGTCGAGGCATGTACAATTCAGTTAGAGACGCCGTAAGAACGGTTTTACGTCATATCGTCCTGCCCTGCTTCTCGTTTCCATCGTTCTCGTCAAGCGATATTTTATTTAGATGATAATTGAAAATTCTACGGAATACGACCAATGGATTTGTCACCAAGGAAGGTTTTACGCCTTCTCTGAATATCCCATCGCCTCTTCTTCTGACTTCTGCGTGGGCCACACTCGGCAACGCGCGTCGATTCTCTTCTTCTCACGATCACAGTCGTAACGTCGGTAGCTGAGGGAGATCGTCTGTGTAGGCAATAGTATCACGGCTTTATTGACTATGTTACGACAATGTTTTAGTAATCATATTGTCGGGCCAGAAATCGAGAGCAGTGCGGTTGTACATGTGCCTAATCTTCTGGCGTGGCGGATTATTGCGAGGCTTTTCTACTTATAAAGCATTTTGATGTCGAAATAAATTCACTAATATGCCATAATATTTATGTCACAGGCTTTTGTGAAAATGATACTAGGAAATTTCTAGCTAAGCAATTAGCTAGTAATATTATTCTTTAACTGTACATGGTAGCTGATTATGAATGTTTACTACCTTCCAGTAGTACAATACATAATTTCGCCGACCAAATATTGGGAAATCTTCCCCTTGATAATATTCGACGTGTAAACTCTATAGTTATGAAGCAGAAGTATATTCAAAGTTTTCAATTTCAATTCTATTTTATGGACTTAATTCTTACCATAATTATCTACTTTTTTCAAGGGAAAATCTTTTGTAATTTAATTTCTTTATGCCATAAATGTAAATTCTACGTTTTAATCTTCAATTGATATAACAAAGTCAAATCTTTCTATTTCTTTAATCGTTTTATACCTCAAAAAAGAAAGAATTACGTACAGGAATATTAGCATATTAACTATTTTAATAAATTACAGAAAGTCCAATTGCTTTTTCAATCTCAATAAGACTGTTAAAACAAAAATATTTCAATAGACGACTACTGGTGCCATATAAGAATACCATAAAGATATATTTGCACCTTCATATCAACCTCACCTAAGGCCATACACCCTGATAACGTCCATTTTCCAAAGTGGATGCGAAGAGTGTTCGGTGGCCGGTAGGCCGAGTTCGATGCAGAGGCAGAAATGGGTGATACCTACGCGGGCATACGTGAGTGCGTACGTGTGAAAACGTGTGTGGAGAAACGCACAGAGGTCGGAACGACAGCGAGGTCAGGGGTGAGGGGTGAGTGTAGATTGAGGGGACCCCATGGAGTCGTGAAATCCATCAGACCAAGCCTCGAGTCCCGTTTGCCAGCGCTACTTACGGTGGTGCGGCGAGAACGGCATCAACGGGACTGAGAAGACCTGGAAGATGTCGAGGGAGGGGAGAGCGGGGGGGACAGAGGGCCACGAATAAAATATCATCCACGGTATGTCCCCTTTGAGAACACGGCATCCCTTTCCATCCCTTTTCTCTCTCCTTTTTGTTCATTCGCATCTCAAGGTACTCTCGCTGGATCTCACCTACTCACTTTCGCGTATGTCCCCAACGCACGTCCAGACGGGAGTGCATGGTTGTCATTCAAATTTTCAATTTTGATCCCTTTGACGCGGCAATCGTGTCTCCGGCGCTAGAAGCTACGCCGCTAAGCTCTCAAAGGTATGCCCGCGGTGCTGCGCTGCGACTCGCTGGCGTTGTGATGCTGCGAGTTACGTCACCGAAAGTCGGAAGCGATGTTATACTCCAAGGAGACCGTAAAATGATAGAGAAAAGCTGAAGAAGAGTATCAAACGATAGCCTAATCCTTATTTTCTTCGTTTTAAATGTGGAGGGTTTTAGGAAAGCCACCAAATACACCTAATACTAAATAGAGTAGTATTTGATAAAGTAGTCTATTAACATTTCAGTTTTCATGTCAAACAACATAACTTTATTATCTACCTGCCTCTCAACATCCTTCAATCGCTAAAATCAGAATCACAGTGGAAGAAAAGTTCCAGCTTGTTCTAGAATTCTCTAAGTCCACATCAACGAACAATCCAAAATCCATAAACTCTGGTATTCGCCGGTTCTTCGGGGCAAAATTCTTCGCCCAGGGAATCGTGCAGCGAAGACGTAGACGGGGGGGCAATAGACGGTTCTTAAATCTGAAAAATTAAATTATATCGCCGTAAAGAACGACGCCCGGGGGTTTAGCGTCTCGCGGATGGGGCAAGGCGTGTATATGATGCGGAGACCGTTGAATAAAAACAGCATTAGTCCGTGCATAATGTATGGATGATGGCGACGTGTCTTGTGCTCTATCGGGTACCGGAGAAAGGGGAAGAGACGCCTCTAACAGCGGACGAGCAAAGGGAGCTATACGAGAATGTTGGGAGTCGTAAAGCACGCGCTTCCTCGCATCTCGACCGTTATAATAATTTAGTTCATAAAATTTCGGCCCGAAGCCCAACCGGTGCCGCCTGCCAGGGGATTTCGGTGGACAACGGGAATAGAGAAGGTCGTTTGCCTCCAGGCAACTTTGCTTTATGGAATAGTTCGATAACAAGCCGCATTAGTCGCCAGTTTCTAAGCGGTATCAGTTCGATGGTTAAAATTGAAAATAAGGTAATGATGAACAGTGTCGCTTGTGCTGTTGTTATGAGGTCTGGGCTAGGTGTGTGACAGAAACTGGTGGTTACTGGAAACTGGATACAAAGGCTGTGCTCTCAACTCATGAAAATTTACTTGATGTATATATGTAACTAAATGTTATATACCTGCATATTAGTGGAAATATATAGAATTTATTCCATATCTCTTCCCTTTGCATCTGAGTGGGTGAATTAGTGCAATCTTACTTATGTTGAAGATTATTTGCCCTACATTTCGTTCCTTTGGTACCCCACTCCCATCATTACTTTGTTAAGTAATTTGAAAGGGAACCACCGCTCAACCTTTGTCCCTCGCTTTTCCATTCAGAACTCGCCTTCAATGATCTAACCAGTATTTTCAAAACTTCCACAGCAAATCGCAGAGCTATCTTGAATACCAATACTTCAATCTTCCCTCCGTATAAAGACAATCTTCTGGTAAAGAGAATATGCCACTCGACAAGGTGAGACCAAAAAGAACAAAAAGGGAAATCACACGTTCGCTTTGGAAAAGAGTCATAATATGTAGACGATGATGGGATCAGATATGAAATCGGTGAAAAGGGCCGCGCGGCGGCGGATCAGCCGAAGATAAAAGAATTTATTAGTGGCAAACCAGGCGAAATACCGATTTGATTTATCAAGCAGGAAATCCTATCATCTCCATACTACAAGACTTTTCACTCCGGGTCTTTGATTAAAATGCGAGCTTAATCATCGCTCTCTACGGCACCTGGGGACTTCGCTTGTCGCCTCCTCCGGCTCTTGCAGCCCTCTCCGTGGTCTATAGGCCCTCGCTGCCTTTTCTCTCCCTACCATCGGCACCAGCGGAAGCTGGAAAACCAGAAGGATAATGCATGACGCGGTCTTTTGTTGCCTCGTGGTGACAGAGAGGCAGCTAGAGGCCGACGAGAACAGAAATTCTCCGGCTTCCAGCGCTGCCTGTTTTAAGATATTAAAATGTGTCATCAGCTGATGCCTTCGTTACCGCATCGTGATGGATTCTCCTCGGTCGTTCCTTCTGACAGTTCGTCGTGTTTACGTGTCGTCTCTCCGTGATACGTCTCAACTTTAATTACGAGAATGTTACTCTACCTTAGGCGACCGTGGCAAGAAGGAAATTGCGTGAATTACCATACGGAGTTATCGCAGGGGAAATTGGTTCGGAGCGATTGGAATGAATGTCCTTCTTCAGTTGGATAAGTAACTTTCTGTGAATTAGTTGTAATAGAGAAGCGAGAACTTGGACGGATATTGGTCTCAGAGTGGCGTATGTTGGGAACTGATAATGCAAGATTTCGATGATCATTTGTTATTAATACTTAACTGGTGTGGTAGGGGTCATAGCATTTGTAATAAATCAATTTTTAATATTTGGTATAACAGATATTTATAGATAAGTTACAGGTGTCAATCAACTGAGAAGTGATAAATTTATTTAAATTATACTACCATCAATCATTTTTTATAATCAAATCACCGTAATTTCATTATCTTTCATGGCATGTAAGATTTTAAACTGAATAGGTAATTATGCATGAAATGCAATATGATGGTCAAATGGATTTCACATTTAGAATTAAGAATAAAATTAAGAAAAAAATAAAATTATATGAACCACACTCCAATCACTGTGAAATATCCATTGATACTCCAAGTAGTTAACATACGAATATGGCTTTTGACTACTGAGAACTGTATTTTCTTAAAAGTATAACAATAACGAATTAATAAAAATTAATTTTGTCAATT
The DNA here is from genome assembly GCF_051401765.1 of Calliopsis andreniformis. Taxonomy (NCBI): domain Eukaryota; kingdom Metazoa; phylum Arthropoda; class Insecta; order Hymenoptera; family Andrenidae; genus Calliopsis; species Calliopsis andreniformis. The sequence goes on along the minus strand of NC_135073.1, from coordinate 7,218,109 downwards.
CTGAAATTTATTACATTTATCTATAATTAATTTTAAACTAACTATAATACGTCATCAACATCCACGTAATATGCAAAATCTAATTTCAAGTACACTCTACAATCATCTTTCACTCTCAATAATCACCTCTTCAGCGGATTATTAATACAACCTTCCCTTTCATCCAACGTAGTCTTTAAAAATTTCGTCACCATGGACGAATATATTACGACTGATAAAATCAGAGCGTACTCAATTATTAATAAATAGCGCGTCACAAAAAAACCTGCCTCTACGCCCAAAGAGCTTTTCTCGCGACTCAGCCAGAGAGAAATCTTCGTTTTCAGTTCCCGAACGAAATTCGCGCGGTTGTCTAGAGTCGCGGGTGGGGTGACGATCGACAATCGTCAGGTTTCCAATTTTCGATAAATCATCTCGAGACGAGTGCGCGGAGCGTCAATAGATCCACAACGGTATCAGAAACGTAAGGCGTTGGGCGAGAAGGTAGGGACCGCGGCGAGGGGCGAAAGGGAGAAGAGGACGCGGTGGTTCCACGGCCAGAAGGTGGAAGAAGGAGAGAAGAAAAGGGGTAGTTCTACGGGTTCCATGGGAGGATGGGGAAGGCGAAGTAGTACGGGAAGGGGACGGGGGAGGGGGTGCAATTTCCGCGGCTCGTGATTGGGGCAACCTCCTCGGGGAGCAAAAACTCCATCTACAAATGAACAGCCGTGACAAGAGCCATAATTTCTCGGGGCTGAGCTGCAGCCACCGTGGCTTCTGCCAGCCGCAACCTTCCTTTTCGCTTTTGATACGATCTTGTATATAGAAGATGGCACACGACTATGTCGAAGAATTCAGATCTTCGAGAAGCTCACCTCGCTTACTGTTCTTCGGTGAAACTGTCGGTGGATTCTCTGAACCGAGCGAGATTCTGTGATTAGAGAAGCGAAGGGACGCGATACTGTTTGGAAGTATCCACGAAATAATGACTATGAATATAATTAAAAGAATGTGCCTAAATTCTTTAGCTATGCAAGTTTCGCATCTCGTATATGTTGAGAGGACTGATACACAACTAAAGAAATGGAATTTATGTATGAAGAAATTTGTTTCCCCTTCCAAAAATTTTAATATTTACTTTACTTTTTGATATATTTGTGTACATACTTCTTTCATAAGAAGAAAAATATTTCAGTAGAACAACTCAACCATTTAAGATACTCTATACGCATAAACTCTAAAGTAATAATGTAAAGTTACAACTGATAATAATTACAACATATTCACAGTAACTTCTATACAGTATTATCAAGATAAATAATTTGTTTACAGATGTTACAATTTTTTTTATTAATAAGAAAGGTTAAAACCTCTTAACAAAGTATCTACGTTTAAAAGAAGATAAAAACTGATGACGTTTTATATCTACATCGTTATCAAAATGACAGATATTTTTCAAAACATATACAATTCCCATTAAAATGCTTCACTATTAAAAAATCATGAAACATCTTTATCTTAAATAATTTATGCATATCATTTGTTATTCTAAACTAACGAAATATATACTTCATAAATAAGCAGATAAACTTAAAACAATTTATATTTAAAATAATTTAACTTTCCAAACATTTTTCCTTGAATATTCAATTTAAAACAAAGTTTCCCCCGTCCTTACCAATTCCGTATTTAACCACAAAATGCATTTAACCTACTGATCTCAAATACATCCTTCAGCCAACACACGTCACCATGGATAAACGACAAACGTGCCCTTCTTCAATATTACTCTCCCAACGCGAACAGCCGCATCTCGATCGAGAGCCATCGATACCATGACGCGAGGTGTCAGCTCCACGAGAAACGACTCCACCGAAACTTCTTCCCGTCGGTATGACGTGTCGATCTGATCGCCAAGCTGCTACCACTTTTCGCCGACATTCCACGCCCGTTCCCTTTAAAAATGTGGAACGTTGCGCATCGCGCGGTATACTTTCACCGGTTCGGTCAATCTATCAGCAGCAATTCCAGGCTGCAACCGGGAATACGGTTGCTCGCGCGAGAAGCAAAAGGTGAGGTTCCATTTTCCGACGAATTTCTCGGTTGGTAATCCCGCCACGTCTACGGAAGCGAGCCCGACCCTCCAGCCCTAACCGGATCACGCTTCGAGGATGATGTATGATTGTGCCCGCGAAAAAATTAAACGTACATTTGATAAATAGAGTTGGCGGCAGTGACTGTGTCCGTGTGGAGGCAGGGAAGTGAAAAGGTCGGTTAGACCTTGCCGCTGCCGCGCTCGCTACAGTGGTAACGCGAGAGCTATCGTGCCTTTCGGTTTTCCTCCGAAATTCACTGTCCCGCGGGACGGCCTGCTCCTGATGGTTCCGCGTCGGAGATCGCGTTCGTTTGATCACGCCTTTCGTGAATCGTTAAAACTTTTTAGCACGGCTCGCGAGTAAAATCGCGCGACCTATCGGCCCTGCATCGGAATTTCGTTGCTTGGAATTAAATTTCTCCCGTGAAATATGAAGCGGCACGAAGGCGATGGAAGTTGCGGGTCCCAGGGAACCATGTGGTTTATACGCGAAGCTCGCTGACTTCTCATGATTCTGGGGAGCTAGCGTCGATAGAATTATAGTGGTATCTCGGTTTGCCAATTGACTGGTCGCACTGTGGCCATTAGTTCGGCCCTGTTTCTTTCTTTATGACTCCGTAACTCTATCGGCTATTGAGAAGCTAGGCGAAAAAATTTATCGCCCCTCGCAGCCAGGGTTCCTCGGAGATTACAAAATCTTACATAAATTTATCGAATTCTTTTGAAAAAGTGCTCCTCTGTTGGTAATAGAATTAAAATTATATTTTGGTGTATTTGGTGGTATTTAGGTATAGAAATGGTGTTGTATTTTTGATGAACAGTTTAGATGTATTTAGATTGGCTACGTACAGGTAATTCGCTCGGGCTTGTTGAGTGTTTCGATTGTTCTTAACTGAAAGCAAAGTGACAAGCCAGACTGAAACGATTGCTAGTTAGTTCAGCCTCTTCGAAGAGGGTAAACCAGTTTCCAAAGTCCGAGTTTCTGCCCCGAAGGAGCTGACCTCCATTACGCGGGGTTAACCGCTCTGCCTTCTCACTTCCGGTAGACTTTGATTGGTCCCGCAATCCTGTTAGTCTTGGGTACCACCCCTTACATTGTTTCGTTATTTCACGAAGAAATATCGCCGTCCACTAGTTCAATTTCAACTTCGGAAGACACTTCGGTACCCCTAATACCATTCTCCACTTTTACACGATATATATTTGATCATATACTGTATCATACGTGATTGGCAATAAATGGTTTTGTAAATAGATTACGTAAAGTAATTAATACTTTTTGAAGGTTTCCTTTCGTTTTTTTTTTAAATTTAATTGAATTGTATTATTCTAACTAATTTGAATTGTTTCAATTTTTTGTACCACCTTGAGATAGCATTTACTTTAGACAAAGAATGTCAATGACAATGGAAAATAATTTCTAAAGACATTTATTTCTTGTACGACTTGTAATAAAACTGATAGACAAAATGCATTCGTATTTTTAATTTATAATACGCACATTTTAATTGTGTGTATCATACTACGTATAGTTCAGATTTTGAGAAAGTGAAGAATTTAAATGAAGAATCAACCTTCAGTCCAATTTATTTTTCTAACATGACAATTCTTAATAACAAATTTAAACATGAAAATATAGTTAGAAAAATTTGTCTTTTTGATAGATTTTATATACCATACGATCTAAGAGATGTTCAGTTTTGAATTCCAATATAGGAGAGAGAATGTCAGGTTGCGTTCTTCCCCTTCCGCCATGAACTTCTCGTTTTCTCTTTTTGCAAGCTAGAAGTATAGATCAAATCTACATAGGGAACCATCTTCTTCGTGCATTCGGCGTTTCAAAGCATATGCAGATGGATAGATGGAAAGCTGTGACGTCGCTACCGCCTCGTCTTCGAGTCTCCGGAGACGCCGTGCGTCGCGACCCTAAATAATGCACAAGCATATTTTTCTATCACGTGCGCGCGGTGTCGTTGGCACTACTGAAAACGCGCGATTGTCACCGTCTCAATTTATTCTCAAGTTTAGCCAGTCACTGTAAAATATTTCCCAATAGTGTCAAAGCACTGTGGCGGAGTACTCTAGTTTTAAAAATATCCCAAAAATTTTTGGCGACCTATGATTTGATAAGCAGCTGACAAATTCATCGAAATAGATCACTTAAACAACGATTACTTAAAAAGTGCATTTTGAAAACATACATACAATTTTTAGAGGTATTTAAATTTGTATGTTCCAATATCAATACTGTTGGCTTTTCTCAAAATGAATTTCTAAATATGAAACTTGATTTTCTGTGTAATGAATTGTACAAGCACCTCTAGAGTGATTTCTACCACTATCTGATAGCAACCCTTAGAGTATATAGGATCTGATTCGGAGCGTGTTGTACCTAATTAATATTGAGCATTCGAGTATACGAGTGTACATCTACATATGTGTATGACACATTATGTAAAGAAATTGCACTATATATTCTTCAATAACGAATCTAGAGTTCAATTATGTTATTATAGAGGACCTTCTTTTTTCTATGCTGTTGGTGTGCATGGTGTCAAGGAAAGTTCCGAACAACGCAGTAATTTCGAAGAAAAACTTCGTCCCGATGAACCACCAGCATGTGGCGCGAGGGTGGAAGCGGAGACGAGAAGAAGAGGCTGTAAACAGCGAGCAGTCTTTTGCTGGCGATATTAAAACGGTATGAAGATAAATATCGTCTATCCAGGAGGAGGAATTGAAAATTTTTAAGCGACGAACGGTACCTCGCGAAGGGCATGTCGCTGAGTTCCAATAGAAATTTTTACTCCAAAAGATCAAGCAAAGAATATATCCTATGCTGCAACTTGCGAATAAGAAAAGTCTCTTATTTAATATATATGGATTAATAAAACATTTGTTCTTTAAGTATAGTTACTTTTAGTTACATCACAAATAATGTTGCTAGTATGATAAACTCTATGAAATAATGAATTCAGTCTTCTTCATGGTGCTGGTATTTACCGAATCAAAGTGGAATTTAGTTTGCTATTTTAATTTACATACATATAATATTTCATTTGTCATATCAGGAATGGAACTGAGTGATTTCTCCAAGCCAATTACTTCTACTGGAAAATGTACAATTGCAAGTAAAGCCAATTGGCTTTAGTTGCAATTTTGACACAAATCACCAAAAGTATGTAGAAGTCACAAAAATATATCTGTAATTCATTTAATATAAGTAAATATCGAAAATGAGACAATGAAAAGGAATCAGTTAGGGGCAAAGAAATAAAAACTGATAAATTATATCTCAAAATCTAACAATACCAAAATCCATAGTTATAAAAACCTTCTTCTGAGCTTTAAGACCTGCAATATATAACTAAATATCACAATATCCTTTTATAACAACCAAATAACAGTTACCACAGCCAACCTTATGGCAGTCAGAACTCTACCTTAGTTTTCACATAAATTTATTCAACCTCAACTCAAACCGAAGTTCCATATTAAATTCTGAATCTTCCCATAATTAATACTTGAGATGTATGCAAGCAGACCCTCTATTCCCCATTCAACATTTAAACTCACCCTACATACTCACATAATCGATCCACTCTGAAACTTCACACCTCGAAGTTGCGCCACCCTAAAGCATATCGGGTGCAATCAAACATATTCGATTAAAATCATTCTGTTCACAATAGTCCAAGTCAACAGACAAGTTTTTTGTAAAAACGAATCCAAGGATGAGCGGCGTTCGCTGCGGGGCTCGAAGGAGTCGGCAAGGTTCCAGGTGGCTGCAGCTACGCGTCGTGACCGCGCAGGTGCAAGTGGGCCGGGGCACTGCTCCACAATTAAGAGCGAGGTCCCTCCGAATTAAGAGTCAAGGTGCATAGGTGGCCCCGGCGGAGAGGGGACCTGGGGGTTGGTGGATTTCACAAGGGTTGCTGGCTGCGAAGGCGGCACCGGACACGCCCCTGGTGGCCGTGCGCACAACCACTGTGCGCCTTTCCTTGCGATATGCCATCTCTATATATATCGGAAAACCTAGCACACTCTGGCTGTCTCTTTATTCCTGTTCTCTCTCTCCACCCCTTTTGCACTCGCCGGGACGAGCTGACTATGCACGCATCGGCGCAAAGAGCGGTAAACCCGCTGCACCGTTCGCACAGCGCACTCCTCGCGGTTTTGTTGCTCCTCGGCAAAAACCGCGTCGCCATTAATCCTGGTACGTTCGATTTTCTCAAACTTCGAAGGAGGAAACTGTGGTGCGAGGGTTTTACGTTGTCGGGCGATAGAATATTTCGTACGTGTGTTTAATTATAGAGATATGGCGGTACTAAAGTCTTAGAGCTTACATCTACGGCATGAAAAGAGTCTTAGCTTAGATTTCAGATTTTGCAAATGGAATTTTAAAATTCTTGAAGAATTATATCCTTGTTCATAGGAATGTAACGAAAATCTTTTAGGAATTGTCTGACGAAGCTGTTTTTTGATATATGTAGCAAACTGTTTTATTCCTCAGATCTGTAAGGATTCTAAGTTATACAATACATCGATGGTCAAATAGGAAAGTAATTAGTTCATCTCGAAAAAGCTTTGTAAATATTTCAAACATATTTTGCAGTGCCCATCTGATAGACAAAGAGCAAAAATATTTACTGAAATTAGTCCCTATATAATGAGAAAGATATACGAATTTATAAAACAAGTAGCTTGATATAGATAAAAAGTTGACGTATACCACAAAAATGAAGAAATCATTCATCAAAAAATAACTAATATTTTATCACTAATCAGTAACTCAAAGAGAGTCATATAGTAACGAAATGTCATTATGTAAGCATATGTTATAACTGTAAGAACAGTATTCCTTTAAATAACATAATCATTTGCAAAATGCAGTATCAACACATGCAATCTGAAATTGATCACTTTGTACTGATTACTTTTCTAAAAAAGGACGTCTTTATATACCACATGAACGTTTTACTCCCCTAAAATCTCGTAACTTTCTTAAATCTAATAGTAAACCGAAGTTCCATATTTTCTGCGCTCTCTGTTGCTCCCTATATCGGTTTATGACTTGACTTCGCGACGAAAATGATCGCACGTGTCCATGGCCCGGGTGCGTACGGCTTCCGATACTTTTGGGACGAGTTCATGAGGGCACAAGCCCAGAACGGTAATTACGCGAGTCGGAAAGTCGTCAGCCTCGGTCATAACTTCGTGGATTCCCAGGAGAACGCGGTCGCAATTTGTTGGTAGGCACGAGCAGGAGAAAAGGACCGGCCTCGATTATTTGGGGTGCAGAATGCACGATGCAAACAACAGTGGGGGACGTTGAACAAATGATGTGCGCCTGTTTGTGCATTCGTCTTCTTTCGTCGATCGTCTGTCCCTGCTTGCTCTGATTCGGAGCGTGCTGCAAAATTCTGCCCCGTACCTCCGGCAAACACAGAACCTCGTCAAGGCAGCAATCGTTTTAACGACTTACGATTAATGGTACTACTTTGATCGATCGGAATTTCCAAATGCGTCGTTTACGTTATTAAAAGGGAGAATTAGTTTTTACATGGACGTGATCGGTTTTCGAATTCATTCAAATTCGTTATGGAGCTTTATAAAATTTCTGATGGACCTAGAATAGTAGCTAATGTATTAAATATTTTATCGAAAGTATCGTAATAAACTTTATCGTTTGGTATTTATTTTCAAAGCTTTAAATTTGTACTACAGTGTTTTTACACTTCGAGATCAGTATTTTTTCTCTTCCCCTGTATAATATAATCTCTCTCATATTTGACAATGATTTTTAAAGTAAAGTCCTAATAAATATCTTGAGTAATTTTGAATTATACGTTAATAATGCCCTCCCTTAAAATTCACGGTAAAATAGATTCTAAAAGAATTATTACCAAAAAATTTCTTCCATATACTGAAAGTGGAAAAAGTATACAAAAGTAATAAACTACAACGAGATATCCTGTCTAATCCACATAAGTGTATATAAATTTTCACGGAACTCACAATCGTCGCATCACAGGCTGGTTCCGTATACGTCTTGAGAACGACGAGATACATGGGCTAACCAATGATCCATCAATGATTCAGGCGCAATCTCATTCTGTATGATAATTCGTGGGTCCAGAGAAATATTCATCGTGGCGTTTCAGTGGTTTGCACGAAATTTCTCGTGGTTTTCGCGGCTCGCCCCTTCCTTAAGCAAATCACCAGAAGCGCCACCTCTGGCTCTGCCCTAGCCAGCTTTCCATAGCATGTGTTGGACAGTGTGATACATGCAGAAACATCCCTGCCGAGTTCTTGCGCCGAGAACAAGAAGACTCGTGAAAGAAATAGCACGAGGTGGTAGGAAGTAGAACGGCAGGAAAAACTTGTCCTCCTTTTTTCCTTCAGGAAAGTTTCTACATGGGAAACCGCGGGATTACGAACGGTGGGGAATGCTACTTTCGTGAGTCGGACACAAGTAAATGATGGATCGTCCTCGACGTGCCATGGAATGTAAAACTCCCGTAAATCTCAACCTCCCGTGGCGTTCTGACGCAAAGTCTGTTTAGTGTACTTCGCACTTTGCTGCCCGATGTTTCAAGGTTCCTCACTTTGTTTCATGGTGACCACGCTAATAAAGCTACATAATGTGTTCTGAATGATACTCCCGTAGGAAACAGAGCGTTCAGAAAGAGAAATTAGGGGGTTGTAGTTAACGAATTGATAAATCTGAGTTAGCTTGAGCAATTTGCAAAAATACATTCTGTAAGGTCCTCTGTACAATTTAATATAAGTACATATGTGGTGCATGAGAAAAATTTAGATACATATAGCTTTCACTGATCAGTGATACCTACTGTTTATTGCTAATATTTATTGGAAAGTAAGTCTATATGATGATGCACTAGTTAAAACTAAAAATTATTAGTATTTGAATTTTGTTATTCAAAATTTTGGCAATTTTAGAAGAATTTCTTCACTGAGCGAATAAAATGCTTTTCAAACTCAATCAATGCTCTAATTTATACAAAAAGTTTTCAAGAAACTTATAAGAAACTATCGCCTATTTCACGTATTAATCCAATTCAAATATGGAAACAATTAAAAGAAACAATAATTCCTTTTCAACAATAAAAAGCAGCCTAAAGTGAAAGCTAACCCCACAAGGCCGGGGTAGTCATTAGCATAGTTCGGCAATCTCTTATCACAGACACAAAAAGTGAAACTGGGACGATTCTGGTGGCGAAAGGTTTGGGAACAAGCGGCGATGATCCCTAGCTCTCTCGAGAATTTCAACGAACGGTGGCACGTACCTGCGAATCGAAATCTAACGCGGCGCTCCTTCTGGGGCTTTCGGAAGTCAAATATTTGGACGGATCGTCGAGTCATCGCGGGCCACACGCGCGGTTTTTCATGCAAAAGTCGACGGTTTTCACGGGGCTTGTCCGTACACCACGGCAACATGGAAGAAAAGAAACATTGTGCGAGCTTCCCGTACCCTCTGGGACATGCTCTCCTCCGCCTCGCCAACAGCTGATTAATCGTCCCAGATCTTCCCCGGAGACCAAGGAGACGCATCGAGCGGCTTCTTTGTCGTTACGAACGGCGTTTCGTGTCGACTACCTATTTTTCGTTTACCGTTAGAAGGAATGAACCGATACAACCCATCCAACGTAGACTTTCTCATAACACGCCCCCCTAGCCTTTACTTTGTTCTACAAGAATGTTTGACTGCACGACGTACAAATTTCTTACACAATGCTGTCGTAGTTGAATAAATTTCTTTTATGTAGAGTTATGGTTTGAAAGTTTTGTTAGACAGATTTTCCTTATTTTCAGTGGCGACTGAATACTTTTGTTGCAAGAGGGTGAAAGGTAAGATGGAGTAGATAAAAGTTTCATGATGAGACCTCATGAAATGTGACTAAGCTTTTAATGGATACTGGTGTATACTTGAGGGTTTAGTTCTTCCCCTTTTGTTAATTTAAATATTACTAATAAGATATAATATATATTATGATGAATGAATATTTATCGTGAAATTCATTAATATGAATTTGGAAGTTGATGGATATTATGCTAGGTATAATATAAAAATGTATTTTCTCAACTTCTAATGTGTTCGTTATCTTTCTATATATCAATGTTGTGGTTTAACTGATCCCGAAAATCTGATATCCTTGAATAAAATGAACAGGCTTAATGGTCAAAATCGCTCCCACTTACCTGTTATGGATTGTATTTTTGCATAAATATAAATAAAAATTACAAAATATATTCTTTACACATTTTTTTCTATAAAGCATCATTCCTGAAAAAATACTTGAATTTGCCGAAGACTAAGAAATTATAGTTTTACCAGCAATGGTAATTTTATTATCAATGCTACGAATACGATAAATCTAGTACAAATAGATTGATATAAGTACCTAATAGAGTTAATTAAAATTATAATTTTTTTCATTAATCACTTTAGTATCTAGCAAATTATCAAATAAGATTTTTCCCAAAATGAAGCTTGATAAAAGAAACTGATTTGCCTAGAAAAGAACTAATCCCAATCTAACTCCTGCAATGAAAATTAATTCATCTTTCCTCTCTCTAAATACAGTTGCCTGTCGCAGTGGTATTATGCTATACGAACTGTCTAGAATGCTAAAGCGAGAGCTACTCGAAGAATAAACGGGGGCGTTCCGAAGAGCAGACGTACGGCAGTTTGTTAAGCGTTGAAGTTGCCCCTGCAGTGCGGCACATTCGTTGCAGCTTAATTTGTTTATTTGTAGAAAACGGTGGTAGGGCGGTAGGACATCCGAGGGGGGAGGGTGAATTGCAGCGCGATACAATGTTTTATTTAAATACGTCGCTGCGATCTCACTCGTGCCCCATGGGTGTCCTGGACGGTAGCTGCCTACACTTAATATGGGAAGCGACAGACTCATTTTTATTTCTCTCAGTCCCATGGAAACCGACCATCCAGTTCTTCTTTCGTCCTCTTTCCGTCGCGATTTTACAACTTTTCTATGTATACATATATAAATTCTCAGAATTAATACTTCTGCCTAAATTGATAGTGTCCTGTAGATATTGTACTTTAACATATCTACTTTTTTCTATTGCTATTACGTTAAGTGCTATGATTGACGCTGGCTTGTCAGTATAACATACAAAGAAATTTTGTAGAGACTTGACGGTTAAGTATGTAGACATGACTAGGTAACAATTTTTTTCTGTGAAATCTTATTTGTCAGGAAATAATTTTCGAACAAACATGAAGAAATCTATGTTCCCTTAATCATCATTTTAATCTTTCTTAAAGATTTATTAGATTATTATTATTATTATATTAGAATAACACGAATAATTATTTCAAAATATTCTTACAACAAAAGATTATATCGTATTCCAATTATCTATCTCATATGTTTGTTAAAACAAATGCATTAGGCTGTAATTACTGATAGAAATCATCTTCCAAGTAGTTAAGGTCAACGAATTCCGCCACATCAGTGTTCCAAGTTCAAACGTCGCGCCGTCAAAAGTCACGTGTGTCCCACTTGAAAATCACATGTATTGAAAAATGCAGTATTTTATACTTTCTTGTTCGCTCGTTACCGAAATGTTCAATGATTCCTATAACAAATTCAAGCAAAGACTCTTGCATACGTGAATGCAGTTAATTGAACACTCCCCTTTATGGTTCCGTGACGGCGGTAATTAAGAAGAAACAAGAAGCTTTTGTACGACGTGTGGTTACGTCATGCTTGTTATCAGGTACTTCTCTTATGTTAGGGACAATGGAGATTTTGAAAAGACTGCATGAATTCTAAATCCATGCTGGGAGCATGGCCCAGCGCGGCGTAATTTGAGTTAATTCCGCTGCAGGGAGCAAGAGACTTGATTAAAAATCTTGACTCATTGTCTTCTGTTTGCTCTGGGTGCATACTGGACTCGGGCCAATTTTCTCGGACGGCGCTGGAAACGTGTTCATTAAAATTCATAAAACTATGCATCTAGTCAGCGACCACCACTAAAATCGCTTTCGTTGCACCTCACATCGAATATTCTATCCAATTGGCGTCTTTCCTTTCTCTTTTACATCATCCCTTTGGAATTCCAGATAGCCATGGTCAAACGATACCAAGGATGCCTTTCCATTTTGAGCCAGTGTAAAAGGAGCACCGCCTCGTCGATGCCAGTACGCCAAAGGTAATTATAAATTCTCTTTCTTGATTACATCGAAATCCCCACGGTATAGCAGAGTCAATGGGAGGCGACTTGTACTTAACTCTGAACTACCTTCGGTAATCTTACCGTGTACAGAAAGTTTTGTCCGACAGGAAACGTAATCTAGATTAGCTATTAGAAAAAAATAACTCGATCCTGATTGGAACTTGATCAATGGCGATTGAACTTCGAGCAACGAGGTAAGGAAGGGAGTAGGTTTTTCTTCATTGAAAATCGAACAGGAAATTTCACGTGTTTGGTCACACGTATGGAGACATTAGATCAGCGAGGATGTAAGCAAATACGGTTAACGCTGTTTGCTCTGGTTTGAATAGGAATCGCATGTGTGGTGCTCGAGGACCACGACCCAGGCTCCTCCTACACTGTAACCTTCTCCACCTCGGTGCGCACCAACGGTTCCTCAAGTTAAATAGTATAATGGCCAATTTAAAATGTCCCGGAGTATCTAAGATCCGTGTTTGCCCGTGGTCGAGATGTGTTTGAACGGTATCTCGGGTCCTGTAGAGCCAGAATAGAGAAAAGAGATGACGGATACGACGATGACAAACCCCCTGGGCCCTCGATCAGGGAGTGTCTTGAACTTTGAAACCACGGATCCTTCAGACGTACATTCAAACGGTGATTTAAAAAGTACAACTGGAATGAAACTCTTTGCTCGAAATAATTTATACAACGGGACACATGGTTCAATTATGACGGAGGATAAGATAGAATAAATGGACGTATAAATTCTTTTGCGGTGTGAAGAGTGTGTGCATGTAAAGTAAAATTCAACGAGAGAAAGGAACTTTATGAATTCTAGTATTAACTATTATATGTATACTGTATAATTTTTGTGTTCGTTAGTTTATTGTTCCATGTTTTATGAGTTTCTATGTAATTTACGAAGCTATGCAAATAATTTAATAAACCCCAGTCATTTCAAACTTTGCAGTCTTTAATAGTAACTATTAATACAGTTTATCATTACCTGTTCGAATATATACTTGAAGAATAGAATTAAAGACGAACAGATATTCAAATAAATTATTTATTGATACTAACTTCAATCCTTCAACTAGCCATACCTATTACTCCAAGGTATTCCAACAGAATCCAATAACATATAACTATAGTAGGTCTCTAATGTCAAACCTACCCTTTTTAACAAGAATTTACATCCATCCTATAAAACAGACAAATCGAACGACCCGTGGTACCCCCAAAAAAGCAGATTACTCGTCATGTTCGATCAGTGGTGGACCCAACGCTAAGCGAGACTATTTTTCACGTAGCCAGTGGAAAGGAGGCAGAGGGTTGCGCATTATTGCATTGTCCAGTTTGATAGAATCCCAAAATCCTTCAGGTCCTGCGACGGGGCCACGCGAGGTGCCTAGCAATGCGCCTTGCGACCATGCTCCCCAGGGCACGCGGTAACCCATCAAACTTTTAGCCGGACATTCCCCACCCAATCCTCCTTCACGCTATTCTTCTTCTTTCGCTGGAACGTGCCAGAAACCAGCTTCACGGGCAGCCTGTGAGAGGGGTTTACTGTGATGAATATTGCAGGGGGCGCTTATTGTTTCCACTCACAAATCATCCGCCGATGTCTCGCGGGGAGCGCCGCGCAATGTTTTATTCTCCTCTGGTCGACAGGGTCGACATTCGAACACCTTTCCTCTGACTTCCACCAACTCTTGCCCCCGCACAGAGTTCTCTTCTCATTCGAGGATAACGTTGATCAAATGCAAGACTTATCGACGTCAATTCAATAGATGTTCTATTTTGGTTGACGTATTTCACCAAATTCGACAATGTTTGATAAAAGTGGGTAAATTTAGGTTAGTGCCATCTAAATTAATTTAGAGGCGTTTAACAACTTGAATGAAAATTGAATTGACAGTAGCTTAGATCTGTAAGTTTCTAAACACTAACACAGAAGTTGTCTTTATTTTACATTTGACCAGAAATGATAAACGACTTTGAATATACTTCATTTAGAGTGATATCATGTGTAATACCTTAATTTAGAAGGGAGGTATATTATAATCGACACACGTAGTCTGTGCAATAGTTCCTTTCGAAAATTGAAAATTAACTCTCCTCCCTACCACTTTCTCAGTTTTACAAAATAAACTTCATGAAGTTTAAAAGAGTAAACATCAACTTTCTCCACACGTTACTGTAAAAAATAAGTTATTACAAGTTATCGTAAAGTCGATAAATTTGGCTTTCAACATTCCCAATTGTATTTAACATGATACCACGTGATAGATATTACAAAAATCTTATTACTGTTAACTTTGCATATTAACCTAAAATGTCGTATGAATCACGACAATTCGATATGCACATGTACTCTGGCGTCGTACACGTGTTACATAAGAATTCTAGAACGTGAGACTATGGGAAGAAATCGCATGTTGGTATAAGTATATATCCCAGTTCTTTACGAGGAAAGCTAAATGGTGGTCGGGAAAGAAACGTGTACTCGTTTCTTTGCCAAGCTCGAACACCACCCTCGCCCCAATTCCGTAACAATAATTTTGCAAATAGCCGACGGAAGCCGCTGCTAAATAATGAAGCATCCTGTCGTCCGGGAAGATTCAATTTGCGGCACCAACGCGTGGGATGAACCAAGGTATATTCCGACGGAAAAGAAGAACCGCGGTGAAGTTACTTCAACTCTGGTAAAATATCTGGCTATCGTCCCTTCTTCTCCATTTCGTCGAGCAATTCAGGGAGTGAGAGAGAGAGAGGAAAAATGACTCGTATGCATATTTTGATTCTCTTTGATTTAAACATGTATGACAGCTAGGTGTCTGCTAGCTGGTAGAGGTGTTTCGATAATTCTAGAAGTTACTTATGAATTATTTTTGAGTTTTTGAATATAGGAATAAAATTAAACGTTAATTTAGAGATGTTACATAAATTCCGTATTTGTGGTGTAATTAAATATTTTCTTCTCTAAGAGATTTACTTTAGGATAAGTAAAAATTAATAACTTTCATAAGGTACATCATTTTATATCCACTCATATTTATTGTATAGCCCTTCATAAAACGCAAGCATTTGAAACCTACTTATTGTTAGTAAGTAGTATAATATAACCTAATGTCCTAAATATCCAACACATTTATTGCACTTCCAAATTTGATTCAATTACATCTTATTTTAATTCAGGTGTTATACATTAAACCGAATAGTTTTTGTGTAGATATCGAACAAAGATATGTCTAAATATGAAACATGTTACTATTCTACACCACATTGAGAAACTCCAAGGTTTGGTAAGATATTCAAATGCAATATTCAAATGCTGACCGTAATCTGCAAACTTGATTTTTCACGTATATAAATCAACGTCCGTCTTTGGACGGAGCTGTCGTAGCTTGAAAAAACCGATTTCGAGGGTTGACAAGCTTTATACTATGTGACTACCATTTACCTAACACATATAGAATACGGTTGAAAAGTTTCTTATATCTGCCACAAAATGTATGGCAAATAAACATTTGAATTTTAGCCTTGTCTAAGTTCCCATGGCACATAATCTGTAAATGGAATCACTTAAAACTGATGGTAAGCTAATTTGTTATGTTAACAATTATAGCTCCTATTTGGTACATCTACTATCCTATATAGAACATATCCTATATGGATATTTGGTACATCAAATATTAAATTGTTTTCCACTTACAGTAACTTCATAAACAATTAGGAGCAAATAGCTAGTGAACTATTCTCTGTTCCTAATCTTTCAATCTCTTACTACAAAAGCGACAAATAAAAAATCTGAAAATTCTTTAAAAATCCTCAAATCGCCTCAGGTATCCCAATTAAATAGATCCTGCTTATAATCTCTTATTTCAGCTCTCTCAGTTTCAATCTCTATCTCCCTGAAGGGCACGGAAAGCGAGAAGCAACGCAAGGAAAGAAATATTCATCGAGATAAGCGAATACTATATTCCACGTATTATTTCACACACACAGAACGCCGACTAAACTGCGATCACGGGTAGCGTTGCCTTTAGAGAAGAGAGTGAGAAGTTGCGGATTTCCGGAGGTCAGGGAGGGAAGAGATCCGCTGGAACGTGTTTACTCCCGGCGAAACTAATTGCGCGTGCACGATTTTATTAAATTTGTCCACAACGTTAGCTCGTTTGCATTCGTTAATGAGTTTTCGGTCTGGCAGTCCGAGGCAGGGACGTAACGAGGTTGGGACGAGGGAAAAGGGGCGGGGATGGATGGTGGAACAAGCGGGTGGTCAGGCGAGTAAGCGAACCGTACCCGTTTGGTTTTTGCCGGAATTTGCATAATTTTCGCGGTAAGTTAATTCCTGGCACATGCAAAATCATGCTTTTTCTGTGTCCACGCGATGAAGTGACACTCGGCCTGGCCGAGGCAGACTTTTATACGGTACATATAAGTACACGGAGGCTGCGATAGACCATCGTAGATCACTCTGTGGTCTGGCATCTCAAGGGTCGCATTATCCCCACGCTGAAGGGGGTTGCAACCCTTTTTGTTGGGCTTTCTTCTACAAATTACGCTCTACATTCTGCCGCCTCGTTCGTGGAAGAGTTTAGTCGACCTCACGGAAAAAAGATGGGCACCTAAGCATTACTTGGCTGATCGAAGGAAGACTGCACCATCTTTCTGATCGTTCTTGTGCTTTCCATCCCTTATACTGTTCCTTTGATACTGAAGCTACTAACGATTAACGGATATTTCATTCTAGTGAAGTACTTAAAATGATAAATTTCTCAAAAAGTAGAAATATATTTCGGAAAAATACTGTTCCTTCATGCTGCCTTTTTTAAATCTGATTTAAAAGATTATATACTATTATAATCAAGTAAAAAATTCATGGAAAGAAGTGGATCTATTTTCAATAATGAGAAAAGAAGAAATAGAGGAAAGTGGAAGTTTTTTTTTTAGTGTACAATAATGTGGTGGAATACTAAAAGTGTGTAAAAGAAAAGACCATAATCTTCAGTCTTAAAAATTTTGAATTCAATTAATTAGTTTCAATAATAGATGCCAAATTTTCTTCAACTTCTTAAAAAAAAAAAAAAAAAAAAAGAAATAATTCAACAACTAAATATTTTCTAAGTATATATAGGTATAATTAAATTTGAATTTCAATATCTTACAACTACATTAAGATTAATGTATTAAGAGTGGCAATAGTTCTAAGAAATCTGAATATCAGGAAAAGTAGTCTGAATAACTGTCAGTTGACATGTATCAAAGGGGACGAAAAGTATTTCGCGACGATAGAAGCTAAAAATTTATTCGATATAACTTTTTATGTATTCGAAGTATGTGTATGATACTCCTATCGTGATGGTTGCCGAAACTTTTTAATCGCTCCGTTCTGATACATAGCGAAATCTTGACTAAAACACACTCCTCTTAATGTTGAGACTTCTACAACGATACGATGTCCCAGGGGAGCGAAACCACTTGGAATATTTACGATAAATACGCACACGTACTTTCCTGTCTACCACCCGGATAACAAGGGGATGTAGGCCGATAAAAGACATTATTCAAATTTGCTTTCCATATAATCGACTAGAATAAAGTGAAGATTGAAGAGAACATGGCAATGGATACATTTAACCAATGCTTTCTAATTCCAAGGAATGAAATATTAAATTGATTCGATCGCTAATTGTACGTAGAAGTACTATACCTATAAGAAGAATATTTATCTTCAAGTTTCTATTATTAAAAAATAGTGCATTGCCTAAAGCTGTTAATTAATACTTCTTTCTTTAAATTGCATTTCTTCTTATTTTTTTGTAAAAACTGAAATCTATTTACGAATTCAGTGAAAAGTTTGCGTGAATCCCTTGATATACAATATATTTGCAATAAATGTTGTAACTTAATGTGAACATATGAACGATTGTTTTACTTTTTATCAGATTAATAAAAACAAATTGTCTGTATTTAATTTAAAAGATTTATACTCTAAATTTTGAAGTATAATATAATTTACAATTTCTAAATTTCAGCTAATACTATAAATCCATATATACATTTCAAATCCACCCTAGAAAACCGCATGCATTATGTCCTTTAAAGCCTGTACATGTATCTGACCCTCTTCTGTCTATCCGAGCATTAAGATTAAGATATTATTGATCTTCTAACGCAAGCCCTGCTATGTATAAGATATGGTACATAATCTGGCTCTTTACCAGGAGAAACTTACTGGTCGTGAACAGAACCAGTGAGCATCGCGATGAAGGTGTGGTGATAGATGTCTGAGCAATATCACGGGGACATGGTCATCTTAATAGAGTCGTCGGACGTCGGCGTGAAACCAGGAATCCGAAAAGCACGCACCAATGATTTTAATGAGATTCACAGGTCGCAAATCCTGTCTGAAACGATGACACCCTACTACTGTTGGAA
Source organism: Calliopsis andreniformis (assembly GCF_051401765.1). Classification (NCBI taxonomy): domain Eukaryota; kingdom Metazoa; phylum Arthropoda; class Insecta; order Hymenoptera; family Andrenidae; genus Calliopsis; species Calliopsis andreniformis. Next base: position 7,199,388 of record NC_135073.1, on the reverse strand, counting down.
GTTTTAAGTTGAACCTTTTCTACCGCTCTAATCCTTCGCTATAAGTAATCAACGAAACACTTTAAACTAAGTTTATCAGCATCTTAGCAATGATCATACTTCGTATATATCGATTGCTTACATTATCTCTACACTTATTTCAAAATAAGTTCAATCGTTATTATGAACAATAATTTGCAATTTATTTGAGGTAAAAATATGTTCTATTAAGTATATCTATATTGTTAAATAAATACTCTCTACTAGTTCCAAAGTGCCGAGTAACTCTTGACGAGAGTAGCTCCTTAACAATAAGCGTTAATCAATAGATTTAGAAACTTTCAAATTGGTAAATGTTTCAATATTTATATTTTTAAATATGCAAATTACAAAGTGTTAAAATTTAAATATTTTTAAATATTTCAAAAAGTTAAATTTGGTGCACTGACTTTAATAAGTATCAACCCAAATTATTTCTAAACGTTAGTATACACATTATCATTCAAACATATCTACTCAAATTACTTCATATATATTCACAGTTACCTATCCAATAAATCTAATTCCATACAGAAACTAATTCATAAGGTAAGTAAGTATTCTCTATCATCAAGTCCACACAACAATCACGATCTTCACCATCAAGGAGTTTAGAAGTGCTAAACAATTAACGACATTCCAAGATTGAAGAAAGGCGTGGGAGACGATTGGTTTCCAAGCTCTCGATCCACGGCCAGCCAGGCAGCACGTGGTAAAAACGAAGTGGAAGAGGTTGAATTTCAGTTTCGCTCTACCGGATGGTTCGTGAGCACCGAGGATAATTGGAGAGAGAAGAGAATGGGGACGAGAAGGACGAGACGGTGGCGGGATTGCGTTCGTGCTGGCCATGAGTTTCGGACTTGGGAATTTCGGCCGGTGGCTCGTTCGCGGGGCACAAAGCGGTCTGCCAGACTTAACGTGATTAGCAGAGATACCCCGGTAGCTTCCTATTATCCGTGGTCCAGACGCCGCCACACAACCAACCCCTCTCCCTCTTTTCGACCCCGTCAACCACTTCATCTCGGTTCAACCATACAAATGGATAACGCTGACTATCAATGTCTTTGGTAAACTACGGTCTTTTCCTTGGTGGGCGAATCCCTGTCTCTGTATCAGACTTCCAATGCCAGGAAATAGTTCTATGACTGTATACATAAGGGTCACAAGATGACAAACTAAAATAGAGCATACCCTAAAGCAGACATCGCATTGTTGCATTAGCAGCCGAAGAAGAATAGGAGAAATCTTCAATAATCATTAGCATCTATTTAATTTCTTGAAATTTAACATTCAAGTGAGAGAGAAACTCTAAGGTAGCAAGTTAAACCTTGCATCCCTATTCAAATAGAAATACTTGCAATAAAGACACATGGTATTAAAAACTGAATAACTAAACTACGTTTAGTTACTCCAAAGAGTAAATGTGTCTCGTGAAGTCGTCACAGTTAGTGATGTTAAGACAAGTGGCTGTAAGCACAGCTGTTCGGTTGACTGAGATGAACGTAGAGCTGAGCCGAAGCTAAAATCGGAGAAACGAAGCAATATTCGAATGCACGAGCTTACGGACAGTACACAGGGTGAGAGTCCCTGCGAGTATGAAACTCAATTTGATTCCTGCTTCCACCCGACCCCGGTCGTCGGAAGCAGAGGTGGGTGGCCAGGGAGGGAAGAGTGGCGGACCACCGCCACCCCAGGAAAGGGGGTGCTCCCAGGGGCGTGCGACTGACCCGACATTCTGCAGGATCCAGCCACTCATATTGCCAATTACCAACTCTACGACCCTCTCGCTCTTCGCTCGCTTTGGACTTCGGATGATTCCAGCCACTTCTAGGCTGTTCCAGTTACGTCGCCGACGTTCTCTTCGTCATGCCACCAAGAAACGTCCTCCGCGCTTAAGAGACGTGCGTGTCTGTCCGTATACGATACAAGGACAATATTTCACGACATTGAAGAGTTTGTATATGTATTCCCGTGCTTTAAACGCGGGTTTAGGTTTATGAGGAACGTAAAAATGTGGCAAACTTGCAATTAGGTGAAGCCGATGGACACGAAGGTTGGGTTTATGAAATAACTTGTGTAGAGGTTCTGTTTAGGGAACTAACACTAGATGCTGTTGATTTGGGAGTTAGATAGGAGCTACAAAGTGGCATAAAAGTTTGTAATTTATAATATGTTAAGGAAGGACGCCAGAAGCGAGCTGGCAACTGAATACGAAAATTTGTAAAAACTAGTCGCGAGCTGTTTTAGTAAGCTTCAAACTACAAATTCTAAACTCAGTTTTAGAGTATAATTAGCCTTGAAGAAGGCTTTGGTAACAAGTAATACTTATTGTAGATTCTTTATTCAGATATACAATAAAAGAAACAATAAAAAGTACTCTGAATTCACTACAATAGGATCTCGATTATCTGAATTCTAAATAAGCGCAGTCTCGTTCATTTAAGGTTACGGCTACTCAGTCATTGTAATGACAATACAAATACAACACGTCGATTTAGTATCAGTGTAGTATTTTAGTTTAGATTTAGTATCAATTAGACAATAACTACAATTTAATAGCAGTCTACCAAAATAATAAAATTAGCTAGTAGCAGCGTACGTCCAGTGTAAGTCTCTGCTAAACTATCTTTCGAAAATACTGTACGAGGAGACATGAATTGCACGAAAAAAAATAATGAAGAAAGACGATATAAATGAATAAACACCTAAGAAAGATATACAAACAATATGGGTTACCCGTGTCAAGCTGTAGTACAATCGAAAAGAAACCACGAAAATACGATCGTAAAATGACTTAGGTTTATTGGACCGGAAGAGAAACGGTGGTGCATTTGACGAGGTAATCGTATATAAAATCTATATGTCACCCGTATACGATCCTATACCATGAAGTTTATGCGTTATAAAAGAGGGTCGCCCGGTGGCATGCGGATAGAGGCGAAGCCAGAGAGATGTCAGAAAGGCGAAAGGAGAAGGGGAAGTCGAGTTTAACAAATATTGAAGTCTTGGAAACGTCAACTCATCCCGTACCACTCTTCGTCGCGGCAAGGAAAGAAAGTTCGGAGTTTAAACTTGTCTAAATGTTTATACTTTTTCCTTGCTTCGATATTTCCGCGGGAACCGTCTTAACTCCTCTCCGCCATGCTCTGACACCATCGTCGATTCGACGTCCTTATGAAACGATATTTTCGCTCAGCCTTCCTTGAATATTTTCTGACTTAAACATGATCTTATTGTTCTTTCTCTGTTTCTCACTCTTAGGTCAATTTATTTTTAGATATATCTCTTGAATTGCATATGACTAAAGTTTCATATTTTTATTGATCTCTTGAGCGGTAGCTTGACGAATTAATAATACAGAAAAAAAGGCACAGTCTAGGTAAATTTTGAAAATCTGAAATAAGATTAGATTGAAAACTCGATACTGTTAGTGACATGTCAATAGGACATCAAGAAGTATTTAAATTGCTTCTTGTATTACATATTATAGAATACAATAAAACTGTATTATAATATATAACTTGTCGACTATTTTTCCATAATCAATAGGACAGTCAAATAAAACATCTTTATAAATACATTTTTCAAAAATCCACGTTGGACCTCTTTCTCAACATATCTCACAAGTATGTAAATCGTGTCACAGAATGTGTAAAATAATCAGCTTGACTCCATACAAAGCTGACGAGAAATATTTCCATATCGTGGAATGAACACACCATGGCCAGATGCAATCGAGGGACGATCGTTGCCGATTACAAACGCATCGATGCAACGCTCGCGGGTAACGGAGGGGTTGAGTTGATTCGTGGAAGAGTTGTCGGTGGTGGGTGGTTCACGGCAGAGTAAGATGTAATTTTCAATACTCGGGGCCGGGGTCTCTGGAGGCGCAAGGGGAGCTACAATTCCGGGGGTTTACCGTGCACTGTCGACGTAAACTCTCCTCAGTCACACCCCCGTCGGCCGAAGTCAGCCACGGAGAGTACCACTTATTCGAGCCCCCAGTGACTGTCAATACAGGTTCCTATAGTGTCTCCAGGACCATATCAGACGGATGAATAAATCTCGTTACATGCTTGATCCGATAGGATTCGAATAAGTTGCGACATGTTAAACCGTCGATCAAGACGCCGCGCGTTGCGACGTTGCTGCCCCTTTGAGTCATCCCCTGCGATCGTAGGGTTGCTGAAGATTCGGTGCGAAGATGATAATCAATATCGCGACATGCTTGAATATTTACGTATTTATGTGTAAGAAGTATTAAACTTAATGCTCCTTTTCGAAACAGATCTAATATTAACCCTGTTATCCCTTAAAGTGTACCACTTAAAATACCTTGAAAATATGTGATTTCTTAGATATAAAATATTTTCAAGGTAGGTACTTATTTATTATTATTTAGATGTCATTTATGTTTCTGAGGTTAATAGATTATTTTAATATGAAAAATGTAGATAACTTTCGAAATAGAAGTTTATAGATGAATCTTTCTAGGATTAATTTTCACCTAATTTATCTCAAGTATTTAACATCCAGTTACAGACATTTATCTGTGTATAATATGCGAACAAGGTAACACAAGGAATTCCTAAATTACAACAAGAAACAACATTTAGGTCCGCTCTATATCCTTTTGCAGAGTCTCTTAGCTAACATAATTAGTATCTTAATCATACAAGCGCAACGAAAGGGGAGACCAATAGGGTTTTCTTTAGAATAACCTTGTTTCAAAGTTGCATCTATGCCATTCGGTGTAGTAAGGTGAGAACCATGTGGGAGCGTCGTTCAGAGCCCAAGGGAGAGCTGAGAGTCACACTGATCTCGCTCTTTGTCGCGAGGCCCATTGGAGTGCATCCTCCACCTACGTGGCATCTACTACCGTTCCCTCTGCTGCGCCGCCACGATCTTCCCGGCATCCTCTCTGGTGCCTTCCTTCCGGAGGAGTCGCGGGCTACATATCGTGGCTTTCGAAACCTCCTGAGACGGTACGCTGACTTCGATATTCCGTATCGAATTACGCTCGTTTCGTGTACCAAACAGTCCGCAGGTACGTGGGCGTCAACCAACGCACTAGCAGCATTACAAGAGACTCGTTAAATTATTGAGAAGACACCTTCCCTATGTCTTCGCGAAACACTTCACCCGGTTTCACAACTAGATATCGTTTATAGATTATCGTTTCCCAAAGGCGGGAATTATGCCAGTCAACGAGGAATATGCCAAGGGAGGAATGACTTATCGCGAGGAATCCATCAATTTCATTTGCACGAAACGTCTACCAACATGTACCATGCGTGACGAAACATACGAAATACGTTCCTCACAATTTCTGATAACGCTGGCTTGTCATTCGCGAGATTAGAGATGAACACTGTGGTAATAATTAGACTAATGAACGAAGCTTGTAAGCCTACGATATCTGAATAATGATCCCTTCCTGGTAGCAATATTCCTTGAACAAGTACTGCATATGTGCAATTCTTTAGAAACGAATTTGCCAGTACATGGAACAAGAGATAGGAAAATTGATACCTGATCACTGATTCACCAAAGATAAATCAATGAAGTGTCTTCAAGTGGGTTTACGTATCAACTAATTATTACCTGGTTCATGTAAATTTTAGCTTTTATGACGGAGTCATGGCATTTGTACTAGCTCAGTTTTCTATGGTTTATTTTATGCTGTTTGGTATAAAAATACGGATAATTTATAAAGATTAACAAATATAAACATAACCAATTGTCTGTATATTCATTTTGTTTGATGAAAGCACAGTAGCCTTATTTATTTCCTTACACAACTGACAGCGTACCAGCCAAGGGTAAAAGATAGAGTTCCTGTTTGATCCATTCACCACAGGCTATATCTATGCACGCATCATCGATTGTTTATATCGACTTGTACAATCCATAATATGTACAGCTGAATTTATTTACACGTGTCCAACTTTCAACTCTGCTAAATATTAAGATACTTGTGATAATACTGTCTCCTCCTTACGAGACAAGGCATTTAGACACTTGCAGTCCGCGCGAGGAAAGTCAGAGTATCGGCAAATGGCGGCAGTAACGGAAGAGCGATAGCGATGATCGTGATCTCCGAGCGTATAACGATCTTCGAATCAGGGAAATTCCCAGAACGCCGCAAATTAGTATCCGTTTGATTTGCCCCTGGGAGGATAAGGTAAGTAGGCGATCGGCCGTTCGTCTCGGGTACACGCAAAAACGTCTTCCGGCCCACCGCTGGAAATGCGATCGTCATCTAATTGGAACTCGATACCCAGTAACGAGGGTTACAAACTTTTCCGTTTTCTGTCTGCCTCAGCCCTCTCTTTCCTCTCCCCCACATTGCTCCAACTTGCTCTCCCGGCTCCTGGTAGGTGCAATCCCTCGCGTTAAGACTACTCCTAGCTTGGTAAGAGGAGAAGGGACGCGAGAAGGGGATGAAAAATTGTTATCTTATTTATGGGCACGAGATTAGACCACGTAGAACGTTTCGCGCCGCTAACAGGCGTCGGAATGATGAATGGCCTTGGAATCGAGCGTGCCCGGACCGACTCGGTCAACGAGTCGTTAAGTCCATTTACTAGAAGCTCGTTAATTAACTAATTAAGCGAGCACATCGAAATAATGGATAAGCCAGAGGCGTCACGACGGTATGGCGAAAGATAGAGTGGAATGCACGATATTACGGGCGAGTTGATGCGGGACAACGATTACCACGTAATTGTCACGTCGTTCACGTACATGGCCTACATGTTTGTTAGCCTGTGCGAACAGGCTGTTGATTTATTAGGTGAGGATATTGGAGACGATCGTTCTCTATGCTGGTTTTGAGCAAGCGAGAGAAAGGTTGCTTTCCCGTCATAGTGTTGTGAAAAAGTAAATCAGAAAGATTGGCGGTGTCTGGGATTATAAATGCTCTGTCTGCATCGTAACATCCATTGCTGACCTCATTGCTACAATGAAGAAATGAAGATAATACACCACCTCAAGTTCCACGCGAGTACTGACATCTATTTAATGGATAGTATTTTCTGCACTTAATTACGAGGAATCTAATGGGACTTAAATAATTCTCTAAGTAGCATTTATATTTCTATTCCTTTTTACAAAATTCAGAGTAAGAAAAGGGCCAGAAAATAACTTTGACTAATATTTCATATTTTACAGTATAAAACTGGCCTTAAAATTGGCGTTTCACGAAGACCAAGCAAAGAACAGGAAGATTCAGTATAATGTGCTGCTATAAGACAAGCGCGTTGGGGGTAGGTAGGCGAAACGAGTAGCGTGTTTCGCGCGCAACGACGTCGAATACGGGGAATTACTCCTGCGCCATTACGAGCTGCGGTTCGTTTGCAGAGCGCCTCAACGATGCAGACAGTGCATTCGACTGCAACCGGCCACGAGTCCCCAAGAGGGATGCAGTACCAGCTTACCTACGCGCCAGTTTGGAAATCTCAGCGCGGAGATGCGATACGTCTGGAGGGTAGGTTGCAGACGTCACGTGAGGAGAGATTGAGAGAGAGCAAGAGGAAGCGATATAAGGGCGGAGAAGGGGTGTGGGAAACGACGGGAGAGGGAGGGTAAGGTCGCTTCAACCTCTCAGCATCCCACGAGGCCTCTGGTGTAATTAAGCGAGTGCACCCTCACATGTCTACGTACGTTCGCATCGTGTCTATCCATCTAACCGTGGCAGGGTTGTTCTCTTCGTCGAGACCGTGCCTTATAGCAAGGGTCGGCAGATAAGGTCGCAAAAACCTTTGAAACCTCGGTACGGCCTCATTCGTACACCTTGTCGACTCGCAACAGAATCTCGAAAAATGTCCGTGCTGTAAGAAACGACCGGGTCCGGCGGGACCTGGTGCCCACTTACATCAACGGTACGAAGGGTTGTCGGAACTTCTGTTCTCAGGATGATTATGTTTAAAAATAAAGTTCTTGTTAGAAATTGTGGTATTCAAGTAGGAGTATCTTCAATTAAAAAGCAACTAATTGCAGTAAATAGATAGGAATTATTTTCGCTCTTTAAACTGCGTACTGAGAGCTCAGTAAAAGTTAGAAACTAGATCAGCAACAGTTAATACTATCATTTTTTAACTTGATACATACGAAAGGAATAAATTTACTAGATTTTTACAATTCCTGGAAAATTTTTAACAATTTATAAATTTATATACACTAGGTAAGGATTGATATTATTAAGCGCTGTTGAAATACATTCTAATTCCTAACAGGGTCTTAGTCAGCCATAGAGTTAAAATAATTTCAAACTACTTCTGTTTGAGATACTCTACTTTCCTTTATGTAACTGAGGACTTTTTAGTAATTGCTTGTTTAAGTGTCACTACTAACAATAAGTAGAATATGTAGAACAGCAACGATTGTTGCACTTCTTTATAAGGCTAAAAGTTTTGCACCCTAACCGATTTGCTTAGTTTGCCATCATATTCTGTAACACATAAAGCATCTTTCCTGCAAATTCATCGGAAGTTTGCATACTCCTTCCCATTTAGAAATCCAGGGAATCGAAGCATATCGAAAGGTGGCGCGGGAATATCGTGGAGGACCGCATGCACGTTAGTGTGCACGTTATATGGTAATGGAAGGCCAATCATGCGGTAACTAGCCACCCTAGGGAGACGGTCAGTGCTGCCAACCGGTGGTCAGATCCCGTCAATGTGTCACTTACGTAGCTAGAATACCGAACCCTCCCGACAGAATGTTACTGCTGAACATGTTTCCCCTCGATTGCAAGTCCCGTCAGTCTCCTGTCTAGAACGTTCTGTCTGCGAGCATCAAAATTCTTCGCGATTTTCTTGACCTCGTAATAAGTCCCGAAGAGACCACTAGCTTTAATCTTTTGCATCATACTGTACGACTATGGGGACTGAAGATATCATATCGATGGGACATTGAAGATGTAAAAGGTAAATGAAGTTCTATCATTTTAAAAAGGAGTTATTCGAAATTGACAATGTTCTATAGATTTTTTAGATAAGAATGTTTTTACGAATATGACGACACTAGTGGAGCTAATATGTCATGTAGCAATTTACTATGTTTTCTATTCAATTTGGTATGAACACTATGGGGAGTAGATGAGTCTTAACCTGGAAGGTATTGTGAAACAAATGGAACATTTCAATTTTGGCACATCACATTGCTATTACGTATTCGTGTGATCATTTATCAATAGAATCAAGTCAAACCTCATCTGCTCTAATCAATATTTATTAGTTTTGCATAACTTTGAACCCTTCACATGCCATTAATTAAACCAATCGCATAATGAAAAGCATATAGAGCCAATCCCATGTATTTTGATTAACAAGCATTTGTACTAGTATGCTATTTGATTCTAACAATCAAATAAACGAAATCCATGAGTACAGCTATAAGAGGTCTTCAACCGAATGAGAAAATTTAACAGTACAATCAACAAGAACTAGTAACTTTCAGAATACTTCTTGATCACTTTTTAGAGTCAATAGCGTTGAGCAAAACAGATCAGTCGAAACGCAGGACTGAGTTAAATCTCGCATTAGACCCCGCAAAGGAAAGGGAGAAGAAGGAAAACAGAGAAGAGAAAACTGTACGAGGAGCGAGTAAGTTTAGAACGAAATGTGTCGAGCAATTCTTGATTCGAGGGTCATGAACGACTTGACGAAGGTCGAAGCAAAACCACCATCGGTAGAAACAAACGTATCACGTTCTATCACCGATGCTACCAGCCAGCTATACCACCTTCGCCACTGGTCAAGCCAAGGGTATATAGAACCGCGATAGAGCGAGAGAGAGTAGGAAACAGGGCGATAAATAACTACAGGATGAAAAAGGGGGCGCGGTACCCTCCCGGGGCCCCTAAACCTAGACTACATACCCCTCGCCATCCCTTGCCACCCCTCATCGTACCGGCATCGTATAAACCGCGTACGGGCCGACCCCGACAATTATACCCTCGCACGCGAAATGTTTTATTACCCTGACGTAGAATGCTTGCGTACGCTGAGAGCGTGTACGTGCACGTGAGCGTGCGGATTCGTGCGGCTAGTTGCATTTCGATGCATCCTGGACTTGGTGGACACTGGCCCACATAGCTGACACCTAAGGGGTTATCTGACAACTGAAAAAGAGCGTCTGTTTTGAAGGTTTGGTTGTTATAAACTGTTCTATCTTGTATTAGTTTAATTCGCTTTTTCGAGTGACTATTTTTGAACAAAATTTTACACAGAAATATTTAATAATGTTAGATGAATTGATTTGTTAATGTACCTACCATAGATTATCTTAGGTAATATTTTTGAAATAGACATGATGCTGAAACAACTTAACTGATTCAGGGAAACAAAACTAATCTTGTGAGATAGTTACTGTGAAGAATAACTATACACTGAATAGATAAAATACTTTAATCTGAATTAAATATTTGTGTTCCAAATTGTGACTTCTAAACTTTAAATTTTTAAAATATAAAAAGTACAAGAACACATGTCAATGAAAACTAAAATATAATGAGTCCTTTTCTTAGAAACTCAACTATATTTATTTAATAGTTCACAGACGCTTTAATCGAATGACTTGAAGAATAATTTTTAGAAATCTGAAATTATGAGCAGTAATATGGGCTACACATATTCGTAGTCAAATATATTCCAAGAAAGTAAGTAAATCACGAATATCTAAACCAAACGTCGTTTTTATCCAACTGAACACAACATAGGAAAATTTATTTTTCTAAATATGATCAAAACACTATAATTTGTTATGTCTTCTTATAGTTCTGACATATAACAAATTTTTACATGTACATAGCGTTATAGTGAACATCTTAAGGGGTTCTAGCAGAGTCTTTGAGATTCAAAGTGGCTAATTACGAGGCAAGCACCCGATAAAGTCCTTTGCGTTGGACTACGGTCTTGGAGGGATATACGAGGTCGGCAGCACTTGAGGGGATTCTATACTCCCAAATCGTGCAGCAGATGACGCTTGGTCTTTCGCCTAATTTTGCAATCTAGACTCATACTACCTGTTAACTGCTCACTAAATACAGGATCCAATCTTCCTTGCTATCCTAACTTTTCACTACAATGATGTGTCACCAAGAGTCACCCGTACAGTAGCTCACGTAATGTCGCGTGTTATGTTAAAACCTATACAGAAATAAGGATCGTACTACTTATTACGTTTAAGTCTATTGTCTGTACCCAGCAACACATCATATTCTTCTAAGTATGTCAAACATGCAGATTTCTGTGGATTTCAAATAATTTCCAATTTTAATTTATAACTAAAATGGAAATGTAATCCATAGATTTTTAGTCTGTGAAAAAAGAAAGAGTTCTACATAAAAGCTATTAATTCCTATTATTGTTAACACTCGAAATCATCCTCAGGAAATGAAAACAAATCGCCGGATACCAACAATGCAAGAATTAGTGCCATTCGTCATTTCACAATTCGAGCGATGTTTCTGCAGTCGGCGAAAAATATATTATTCTTCATTAGTTGCACGCTTTCACCCCTCGCTGCTCACGCCTTTCCGTGTTCCGTGTTATCAAGCCTCGTGAACACGGGTACAACTCCTGAAAGCGCATTTCGCGTGCAAATTGATCGTTAACTAATTAAAAATGTAGAGACTGACAGCAGAGGTATTTACCTCCCCCGTCGTGCATTTCGCCCCCCCAACTAAGCCAGCTCTTAGTCCTCGGTTAATCAGGTTAAATTAACTTGGTTAGCGCACGACGGGTTGCTGCTATGCCCTCGTAGTTAGCGACTTGTTACGTGCAATCGGCCTCCTCGTCAAAAACTCGTTGACGAGGGAACTCCCGCAAGTGTAAACTACTGTTGTTTTATCTATTGTTAATCGGTATTTATGTAATGAACTGTTATATCTCATAATATCACAGAATATTTGCCCATTTAGCAGTTCATCTAAATATTGATATTTGGATATTTGAATGATATATAATCTTAATTACTTGCAATTTGGATAGAATGCCTGTGTATGGTAATTTGATTAACTCAACTGTAGGTATTTGTTGCTATTAGGTATCAATCAAATGATGCTTTGGGAAATTTTGAATGAAATCTTTTTTAATATTTTGTGTATCGGAATTTTTATTTTAAATATTCAAATGAAAATCCGTTAAATTCTAAATCTATTTCTAAATGTACCATTTACGTGTATGATCATAGTAAGACTCAGATTCAATGAAACGTATATTCCTCATCTATTTTTAATTTTTTCATAAAATAAAGTGTTTACATAAAATGTGAGAAGCTTAGTGCAAAAATATTCAGAATCAAATATAATTTCAAATCTCAAATATAGATTACAATTAAAAATGAATGATGTACAAGCAGCTTAACAGATGCAGAACTTACAGTGTAGAGTTAAGAAGTGCTTTAACCTTACGAGCGTTTCTTTATTGGTTCCTATCGCAGCATCGATTTTTAAATTGAGTAATAAATAAAATTAGCAGCGAGGGTGACTTCGGTAGCCGCCCGAGGGGTCGAGTTGTAACTTAATCAGGGCAGCTTCCCTCGACTTAATAAAGCTGTCTCAATTTTCGCCTCATTACCGAAATACGTACGAAGATTTTTTTATTCGATTTATGCGCACTCGGTTAGTTAAGAAATTTCATCTCTGCGCAATTACTTACTGGAAAATTATAGTCTACAATTGACTGTACTGTCTCTGCACTAGTTTTTGTTGATTCTACTCGTGAAGTACCTATTGATAATTATTTTAATATATCTCTGAAATTAAGTAATATGTATAGTACAATTAATATTTAGTATTTAAGAAGTGCAACTAATATCTGTTGTGTAGATTTACACTTTATTCATGTACCATGTAGTGCATAAACTTGCATATTTAATAGCTGATAATTGATATTACCAAAGTACCTAACATTGAAATACCTAGTAAATGATGCAACAAAATGTCTCTAATTTTTTGTATAAACTGTAAGCCTGACCAAATATTACATCGAAATAATTACTCAAAATTTGTACGATTTCTACAATTGGATTTAATTCTTCACGAAGACTCAACTACTGCGAGAAAGGCTGATATCACCAGTCAATTGATTGATTACGATACGCTATATACAATCATTTTGATCGCTCTTCGTCGTTTGTGACAAGAGGACACGTTCACCTCGAGCTGAATACCATTGCTACGATGCATAGTCAATCGTCATACTAATGAAACATCAAAACCTACATGGTACAATCATGTTACATTATGCATGATGCTTGTCATGCCTCATGTTACGTACGTATGTAACAAGATACAGTGATCATAACAGACAATACACTTTTTATACAAAATTGTTGTAGTTACTAATTTATTCCCTTACACCGAGCAGTTTCCCAAGAACGATTGAATTTATCAAACGAAAATACAAATACAGAAAAAAATATAGGAAACATAGAAAAATTTCTTAAAATGTTGTTTGCATATTTAAAATATTGATCTAAGATTGGCTTTAAATTTCTGACTTCAATCCTATAGAGCTAGTTCTACAATTATTAAATAACATTTTTGTATGAAATTGTTTTTTTTTTTAACAGGAGAATGAGCAAATTGCAGTAGCATCTGTGCCTATAGCAATTGACTTATCAGAGAAATTATGAAATTCCGTTATTTGTCAATTTTCGTGAAAAACCATAAAATACATATTTTAAAGACTATTTTACTTGTCCTTAAGTGCTTCACAAATATATAAAATTCTACCAAAATTAGCGAAGATACGCCTAGTTGGTAGTTAAAATTGATCTGTTTTACATCACATAAACTAATTCTAATTCATCTAACAAATCTCGAATACGTTATTGATCAACACTAGGTTTTTAAACAGGAACCAGTTTTACGAATGCCTACACTACCGTCAAGGACCCAATCACTGATAAGAGTCCTATTCCTGATCAGTTTAATATTCCAATACATACATGAAATTTATTTTGATAAAAATCTGTTCCAAGAAAGTAGTAAATAATTATTACCTATTCTGATATTTATACATGAAATTTAATAGCTGGCAGTGAGACATAATTTAAGTCATCAGCTATTGCTCACTTCATATGCTTTACTTTAAAAACCAAATTACGATTCAATTACTATTATTCTTCCACCTTTTCCAATACAAAACTGAAGATAACATATAGATTTACATGAACAAACAAATTTTTTGATTTGGTTAATTTTTTCGTGTATATGTTAGTAACCATACTTTTTACTCTTGATCAAGAACTGAGTCTTTGACGGTATCCTACATTATTCTCATACTGACAATCACAACAACAATAAAGTCAACTAGGTCAATCCTAAATGATACACAGAACCGATAGGTCACGAACGAAGCGTGACGCAATTTTCCTCTATCAATTCGCGGATGAAAGACCTGGTTGGAAACGGTCCGCGATATCGCGGAGGCAAAAAGGAAAGAAAATAAGAGAATCGTGGCGAACAAAGTAATTATAGAGTGCTGGCGTAGCGAGAAGAAACGGTTCGTCGAGCTGGCGAGCATTCCGTGAGGCGGCGGCGGAACCAGGGGTCGGAGTTGATAAAGAAATAAAGAATCGTGAAAGTTCGCGTCGAACCCCCGCGCTCCCGTGGGGCCTTATGACTTAAAGTCTCCTTACTCCGTTAATTCCGAACATTAACAAAAGTCTCGCTAAAACTCACCGCCAACTTTTCCGACCCCGCGGGACCGGCCTGGACTTGTTAATGAAAAAAATACAATAAAACTCCCTCACGACGAAACTCGTCTCGAATTCTCGCCGCTCGCTGGTTCTTCGCGCTCTGCAACGAGCAGACTCTCTCCCACCTTCGCGTACGGGTCTTCAAGGCGAAATTATCGCGGAGAATAGACCCGAGACCCGCGACACTTTCAATAATGAAAAATTGTAAGCGCAACAATTGGCGCTGGACAAAAGAGCGGTGCTTTAAGAGAACGCGAAACAATGAATAATAAATGTATTCTGTGGCAGAGAAGCGAGGTTAAATGCGAGAAACGTAACGTGGTTAGAGACGATAGTCTCTTTAGGAACAATTTGCTTTCAATATCTTATTTGTATGTCTATTTAGTGTTTCATTTATGAATTTACTGGTGATTTCATCTGCAATTGAAGTTATTTAAATATATTAGAAGAGAGCAAAGAAATATTTCAATGATGTGATAGTAAATATTCACAGGAATTACTTAAACATTATAAAAGTAACCTTAAATAAGTTGTACACTTACTTATATTATTCTTAACTTGTTCATATTATAACATAAAAATTTTCAAAGTACATGTACAAATGCTTGGAGTAAAAATTTTTATGTACAATTAAATGTCATTTGTGGTGCAACTAAATAGAAATTGAATAAACATGTAAAATACATACATCCGCAAAAATTAATTTCGGTTCAACATACTACTTAATATAGGACTTGAGTGACGAGTCTGACTATTACTTAGTAATTCTACTTAAATTGCTGATTTACGTTTAAATTTGTAAATCCTAATAATAATACGTTTTAATTTGTTGTTGTACGTGGTAATTAAACTAGGAAATGTTCCCAACATGCAAAACTAATAAGCGTTCAATAATCAATAAATACTTAATTAAATTAAATTAATTTAATTACATGTAACTGAAATATTTCCTTCTATACATAATAGTCGATTGCAACTACAAAATTGAACATAGTATTAAATTACACAAAAAGAATGATAAATTATCAAATGTTAAAAATATTTAAAAAACCTGCGTTTATTATTAAAAATTACTGGATAATCGATTGAGATAAATAATAAATATAGAGGAAAACGATATAATTATCAGAAAATAATTATTATAAATTATTAGAAGTATTATCAATTAATTATTTTCTACCCATCTCACTTACCAAATCTACACATACAATTGTTACACCATAAATTACATTAATTCGACTCCATCGGTACATTATTATTCGACACTTTCTCCTCTGATACACCGATTTATGTGAAAGTAATAAAAAGAATGTAGAACGTTCGCCTTTCGTTGCCGTCGCTTCCGTCAAGATTGCCAAGAGTAAATTTAAATTCGGTATTCTTTTACTGGGGCGCGAGGCTTAATGCCGAGGTAGCGGTGCAAACCGCTTTATGCTTCCGCTTTATGCCGACCGACCCCTTCTTTCCGTCACGAACGAGACCTCTTATTTATTCATTTATGCCAGCGAGATGAACTTTACGGAGATTTTAGTGGCACCCTCAGCTCCTTGAAATCCGCGGCAAACCAGACGTTTTAGATTTAGAAATGCGTCGTGCACGCAACCCGCGGGAACGAGAAACGATTTTAGACGGATGAGGGCGCGAACGTTTCACGGGAATCAGCGAGGGTGGAATATTGTGTGAACTCGTTTCGTCAAATTAATTGCTCGAACCCTCCAACTAAGGTATACCTTGTGATTCAAGTAGCAACGTGTAAGGATAAACGTCTTAGTAACGTATGACGCTATTTAGCAAAGCTCAGGGTTTTAGCCTTCAGGTAAATCAAATGGAAATTAGGTTTTACTTTACTGCGGTTAGTGGTACCATTACACATACAATAAGGAATTTCATTTGTCTTCAGTACCATCCAAATTTCAAAGGTCTGTCGAGTCTGATGGGAAATAATACGGCGAGCACAAAAGTAAACAAATTTAGGGAAAATATCTCACAAAATTATTCTTATTATATTAGTTTTTTAACTCAAGATTTTCATGATAAGTATAAAATTAGTTGTCTTTAACTAAACATAATTAATACGATATTGGTTAATCCTATTTACTAATATTATACATAATCTATTGTATTAAGCACATTTATTGTTAAAGTCTCTACTGTAATATTAACCATATTTTTTTGTAATGATATTCTATACACTGAACAATTGTTCTATCTTTGTAAACTCTCATTAAGCATTCTATTTTAAATACTTATCACTCTGATGTACGCACAATAATTTCAACTAAATATATTGACTAAACAAACCACTTCTACATTCTGCCCTTGGCAACAACCCCCAAGTGAACAAAAATAGAGTGTGAAAGCAAAATACAAAAGAAAGAAAAGAAGAATCCCCGAATAAAGTTAACTTGAGCGGTAAACGAAAAACTTCTCAATATCGGTTAGACGAAGGTTTCAGTGTAGTGGTAGAACAAGCGGGAAATAATGTTTGATCGCGCTGAAAATTAGGGAAGCGATCTCGGCAGGCTCAGAAAGAAGAAGGGGAGAAAAATATTGGCGGCCAAAGAGACACTGAGTCGAAGTAAAACTGAAGGAGGGTTCTGAACCGAAGTTTTTCTATAATTTTAGTAACCAAAATTTACTTTTATCTAGAGCTTTATATCTATTATTGGAATGTAAAACAGTATTTTCTTCCAAATTTAAAAGTTGTCAATTATCTAAAAACACTATTGAACTGCTTTCTAATATTTACATTCAGTAAATGAATTACTTCTGAAATTTTTAAAATCGAATGAAAAATCAAAAAGACACAATCTTAAAAATAGAGAAAATAAATGTAAATTAACTAGATGTTTGAAGAAAACAAATATCCTTGGACAATGAAAGAGTGGACGGAAGCGAAGATATTAATGAAGAAGTTATTCGTAAAGGAGACGAAGAAGAATATGGAGACACAGAATATAACGGTGGAAACACTCAAGGGAATGAAATAAATGGAGCAAGTACAAATATTAAACGTTGGATAGAAGACCTCGAAGATATGACTCAACTGTGTCTGTGGACTGATATTTAAAGAATAATGTACGGAGAACTGTTACTTCGTAGGTTTACAAGGCAAACTTTCAAAGAATGTGATAAAACTTTGCAGATGTTGCAGAATGC
The DNA here is from genome assembly GCF_051401765.1 of Calliopsis andreniformis. Lineage (NCBI taxonomy): Eukaryota > Metazoa > Arthropoda > Insecta > Hymenoptera > Andrenidae > Calliopsis > Calliopsis andreniformis. The sequence goes on along the minus strand of NC_135073.1, from coordinate 7,181,499 downwards.
ACATTAAGATTACCATAAAAAATTGATAGACAAAATTCAGAAGAAAAATTAAGTTTTCAACATTTTCATTTTTTTCTATACAGAGTATAGTCAGCCCTCCTATAACGCAATTAATTCGTACCACGTTATAAAAAACTCAAAATTAGTGTAAATCAGAATAATTCTTATTGTGTTATATAGAAAAGAGGTGAATCCCATTAATTTCAATCATAAAAGGGTACATATTATAGAAACATCGTATTTTAAGACTACCACGTTATAGGATGGTTTACTGTATTTGACAAGTATCAGAATTTTTATACCTAATTCTACGTGCTAAAATAAAACGAAAATAAAGAATGATGAAATTATTTTTGAAACATCGTTTCAAAATTACCGATTAATGCCTGAAAGATATGTAAAACGCCTAAAGTATCTGACTTGCGCCTTGACCTACTGTCAGCATGCATTAGCCAGGCCAGACCTAGCAATTCAATAAAATAAGCCATCCAAATTCACATCCTACTCACTTCCCCCCAACAGCTCCTCTCATTCTCCCAAGCCTTGTCAGCACTATATTCAGATCCCTAGGTTTCTATTTCCCCTGAATCCCCATTTTTAATCGATCTCTCCTAACAGACAATTGTAATCGTAAGAGAGACCCATGAACTTAGCCTCCGACAAGTCTGCGTAAATTGGTCCTCGGGAGCATTCGTCGAAGGTGCCAACTTCGCTTACCGATCGAGATTCGATCTGTCCCCTCCGGGACCAGGAACGTGGCCTCGTTGCGCGAAGATGGAACCGGCCCAGGGGTGATGGCACACCTAGTTTTGATTCATCTCATGGCATGCTACCGGTCACGGGGCTGACGGCGCGTAATTGTTCTCTTGTCTGGTTCTCGCACAGCATCCGACCCCTGCCAACATCCGCCATCCCCGCGATTGCCTTCGCGCCAAGAATGCATAAGCAGCCTGCTTTACCAATCCGCAATGCTGCAAACTCCCGTACACTTACGCGCCCGATCGTCCCACCGTGTTTTCTGAAACGCACGAGAACACCCCGGCGATTTGGAAAACCACAACACGCCAGTCGCGCGACTGCTTCCTAGAAGCGGTAGAGGAGAATCCATCGGATCTCTCTTGTGAATAAATTCTTAGGGGGCTCTTGGAGTGTTATAGGATATGGGACGGATACGAACTGTGCAGATATTCGTAGTATGCATATCTTGGACTTGGATGTGGTTTCCGAGGAAAATGCTAAGAATGAAGCTGTCCATGGTACAATTTGACAAATCCAGTTTTGTCGGTTACAGTTGTCGATTGTTGTCTATTACTGATACTTTATCAATTGTTTTACTTGTACACTTTTAAAGATGTTCTACTGTGTGTCGGATACTTCATCTGTGAGAGTTTAGGAATACAATAATTGATAAGCCTAGGCGCACATATACTGACAATTGGTGATTGATAATTTTGTCGGTCTAAAGGTAAATTACAGACTTAATAGAATTTTATGCATAGATTGTTTTCTTGTGCATTAGACAGAAAAAGAAGGGTTGTTCATCCTGTAATCGACCTTTAGAAGAACAAATGTGTCAGTCACTGTCTTGAGGTGTGCGTTTAGACTGTTATTAGAAATTAACAACAATTGATAAAGGTGACCGGCAAAACTGAATTTATTAAATTGTAATGTTGAAAAAGCAAGGTATTAGCTAGCTCACGTATAATTACGTTTCCTTTATCTACCTGAGATATTTAAAAATTCAAAAATTTTCAAATTATGGAATATACGAATTTTTTAAACTATCAAATATATAAAATATTGAGATTTTTAAAATATACAAATTGTAGGATTTTCAAAGTATTAAAATTTCGAATATTCGAATAATACCCAATTATCAAGTCTTTCAGGAAAATAAGACGCGTACTTGCGCTATACTTAAGAAGTTTTCATTGTAAAATTTTACTGAATGAAAGCTAACTTACTTGAATAATAATTAGTCTGAAAAGTAGTTACGTGTCACGTGCATTAAATGATTTTTTTATTACCATTTAAATAATTTGTAACTTATATTTGAAGAGTTCTTGGAATAAATTCTATAATTTTAATGTTTAAATAGTAAACTGTTTACAACGAATAGAGGTGCTTTTATCAAATTGATTTATAGCTGTAATTAAAAATTTTCATTTTTCGAATTATGTCACTTTTGCACTACATGTACGATATAAATACTTAAAATATATCAAACTCAGAGAAATAATGAATGTAGAATTAAAATGTTCAATCTCTATGTCATCAAAGATGAAATTTCTAAAAACAAATCAATTTTCATGATATCCTACCGCCAACCCCTCGCAAAACAATCCTTTAACACAAATATAAGCGACGGGCAATATGTACATCGATTAGAAAATCAGAAACACAAGAATACCCAGCACACTTATTAAATTCGTCACGAACGATAATCCGAACTTATCTTAAAAGTTCCGCAAGTGTAACAGATGGATGTCGCATGACATGGCTCAGCGAGCAATCGACGGGACTTTTAGAAACTGATAAACGATCGTTTTCCCCTTCGTGTCCTCCCTCGGATTCGGGTATCGGTAGAAATCGAACTATCGCTACGGTTACCGTGTTATTAATGATTGACAAGCCGATCCGTTTCCCCGGCTTTCTCTCTTGTGTCATCGTCGACTTTCTCTCTGTCTCTCCATCCAGTCGGCTGCTGGATAGAGAGACGACTCACGGAGTCGCGCGGTTGCTGTTGAACCGCGCAATTCCACGCGGCAGCAATCATATCGTGGTTTGGTTAATTGGCAGAGAACCGACAATCGTCGTAATTTCGGGCTCCCGCCGCGGAAATTCTGACGTGTGACACGCGACGGATCGACGCTCCTGGGAGGCACTTCATTCAATTAGCCACTCAGTTACTCGCATCACATCGCATTTACCCATCAACCCGAGCCAGCCAGCCAACTCTCGCGAGCACGACCCTCCGTTGCCACGCGTACACAGGCAATTCGCCTTCGCTGCGGCAGCTCGTGATTTAAAGTTTCCGTGGAACCTCGACGATGATCCGTTCCACCGATACAACCGCCTCGGCTGAACATCAGCAGCCTGTCATTCGGTAAAACGGCTTTAGCTCGCTGCTCGTGTCGCCGGGGATATTGCCAAGAGCGACCGTGCTCCCCCGTACCTTCGTATAAGTTTGTTTCCGCGTCTGCCGACTGGATGAGCTAAACTTTGGCGACGTGTAAGAAACGACAGTGATGATTATTATCGGGACGGTTCTGAGTCGTTAAAATATTAAATCGTTTGGAACGATTACTCTTTGACAGACGTTTGTGGAGCTCTTTAGAGCAAGAGTTCATTATTTTTTTATAGGTGTAACAGTATTGAGGTTGATATTTCTTATGTATTTCGTGAGTAATTATGGGTCTTCGATAGCTGTGAAATATTAGATGGAAATTAACACGTTATCTGTTATATTAAGTTTATTAGAACTAACTTGGACTTCTTTTAAAGTTATTCTATTATCTTTTTCTCTTTATGTTTATTCTAAATGTAGAGTAAAATACTATATTCTACTACTGTTAGGATGGATTTATCATTATTATATTATACTAAAGTAGCTTCCGCTAGAAATATTTGATATATCATAGTAAAAATAACGCGTTATTATTTGTAATACTATTAAAAAAATTGAAAATGCTAATATAACTGTCTGCATTATAATGGAGTAAAAACAGACTACAGTATAATTTAGTAAAAATCACTAAAAGTTCTAACATTATACGGGTAGAAGATTTACGCTGATGCCTATCAAATTAATGTCATCAACTTTATGGTCTAATATTCATTGATTAATACTACGTGTTTTCTTTATAAATACTATATTAGCTCAACCTTTGTGTGTAATGTAAAAGTTATTTATCGAAAATTTATACAAAGTATTAAATCAAAACCTGTGAAATCTCTGCAAATTACTATACCTTCATTATTTCTTATAATAAAATCGTAGTAATTCTTTCACAATATTCTATAATACTAACACTATCCCAACTATAAGTTAAAAATTAAATAATAATGTCACATATTATACAAACACAATGGCATCTGAGTTATCTAATTCAACTTACAAAAGATCTAAGATCTGAATTTTCTTACAATATTGTTTCTATTGTATCCTGCTTTTACTTAATGCTTCTTTATATCGCACTGGCTTTATTACCCTGCTTATAAAACATGATATAATCTTTAAATCGCACATGTAAATAATACTCACACAATTACAAGACACGATACAAGCGAAATGCTTAACATTTTATGTTCCAAATAGGTATTAAAAATAGTAATTTTTTTCTTAATAGTGCCTATATAACATAGAAAAAGATGAACTAATGAGGAAAAAGCTTTTTGTTCATCATCCTTATATTATAGTATCGCCAATTTCTGACTTTAAAAAAGTTTGGAGTTACAAATCAATATACCAAACTACCTCTATTAATTATTCCCTGATACTTTCATACCTAACTAAACAAATATACAAATCTTGTGTTGACTCTGATTTCTAGCACATCAGAACAGCTTTGTACCACGATCCTAAGGGCTGTGGTTACAATGAATACATTTCGTGACAATTATGTTTGAACATGTCTCGCTTGTACGTAAACAGTTCAGACACATTCGTCAGAAAACGCATTCACTATAACCACAGTCTTACTCTGAAACTACTTCCTCTATCAAAGACTTTTAAACCGAAAACTTAAAACCTATTATTGAACACTTAACAACTATTTCAATGCTCATGATAGAAATATCACTCCATTCAACTTACATCTTACAACAGCTACCAAACACCGTACTACTATCCTAACCTTCTTTTCACCATACTCAGTTCCATCTGTATCACTTAACAATCCAACCACAATTCCTTATCTCATTTATTCATTAACGATCGCGCCGCGTCTTCGTCAACGCGACGCAATAAAGACATATTATTAATAGCAAGACGCCGAGTGGGAACGGAAGTCGACACGTAGGACCGCAGAAGTTGGTACGAATACGCGGTGCTGGTCGCAAACTCGCCGAAGGGCCGAAACCGCCGGCACAGCGGAATTACTCGACGGCTGCCTCCCGCGGGACCGAACTTGTCCGCGACAATTTCAAACTTATTTTAACATTCATATAAGCCCCGCGCCCTAGCCCCGTGCAACACCGGCGAACCGTCGCCTAAGCATCCCTTTCCACGTGTAACACGAGAACCGAGCCGCGTAAGGTGCTCACCTCCTATATGGGAAGGGCCGTACGGGCATAAGGGTAGCCTGGGATTTACATAAGATTATGCGTAAGCCTCCGTGCATCTCGTAGAAAAGGGGGGCAACGAGATGGCGGGCCAACGAAACGGCACTCGAGGGTGTGCTCCTTTTCGGTTGATAATTAAAATGAGCTGAGATTGCGTTACACGCGATTCTCGGGTAATTCGAGGCCTTGGATTCGATCCTCGACAGATGGATATTGGTTCTCGTTGGGTGATTTTGATAGAGATATTTCTACGATACAGAGATCGTGATACTAGTGTGAGTTACAATTTACTTAGGGGCTCAAAAGAGCAAGAAATTTTACATTGGTTGTACACTCTCGACAGTATTTTGTTTATAATAAAGATGTTCTGTTGATTGGTTTGTAGCATAGATTTTATATGCATTTGTCATTTTAATTAGATTATAAGTGGACGATTTAGTAAAGCGTTCTGGGTGTAATTTTGGTTAGAATATACGATCGATGTAATTTATTGCTTGTTGACCAAATGGTATCATTATATTATTTAAAATATGGGATTTATATTTAATAAAACATATAATTTAAAAATTTATTTGTGTTGAATTTGCTATGATTAATTTAACATCGTATTTACTACTTGATATTGGTAATCTCTGTATGTACTCACATGAAGTGTGTATAATTCATCAAATAATAGAGATAGATAAGATGTTTTCTATTAATAAAATCAAAAATATATAATAAAAGCTGACATAAAATTAATAAAATTTTATTCGAACAACGATTTCATCCCATAAGCATACGAATAAAAATATCAAACTCAATGTTTAACATGTTTTAAACATTATAAATTTAAGCAGTAAAATATTTGACATAGAAGGTGAGTCACGTCATTGTATCACTTAAATTTTCATTAAACTATTCGTTGCATGAAGAAATGTTTGGTGTCGAGGATATGCTTCTCTTCATACAAAGCAACTCTCGTTTGAAGCATTTGTTAATGCAATAAACAGTGTACAAGAAAATTCAGGCGATAGAATTACGTGACTCACCTTGTGTGCTATCTAATATTTTTATTCGTATGTTCATCACAATAAATTTTTGACAAAGAACCGTAAGGATTAATGCTCAATCTATAAAAATCCTTTAATTCTTTTATCAAATCTTTTATAAAATGATTTCAAATCACATACTTTGAATAGACTATAAGTATATTACTGAAACTAGTTTTTACTATTTATAAAATTGTTAAATAAAATTCATTGAATTATATAAAATATTGCAGAATAATTGGAAGTTACTAATATAACATTAGAATAAAATTGCATTTATAGCATAAAAATAGTATGAGTAATTTAAAGAGGTAATTCTACATATCCAAAAATGACGAAATTGTGTTTAGTACTTCGTTTTAGTGTTATTAATTGTTACAAAACTGTCCAAAATTTGCGTGAAATGTCTCTAACTGGCGACTAATTCTACTGTCACCCTGCGTTAGTCAGGTCAAACATAACGAAATCAGTAGAATAAGTCCCGAGTCAGACACATTTCACGCATATCTTAGGTGGTTTCTCAACAATTAATAAATCCATCTTTAGTTTCGTCTTATTTTGACTGTAGAACCACACCTTACAATTCCTGACATCTCTCATCGAACACCCTGTATATAAATTGCGTAACGCGTACTCTAATATACAGGTCTTCATATGCAAAATTATTATCACATATACTCTTTCTTCTAACCTGTGGTATACTTCGAATATACCCTCAGAAACAAAGGCTCGTCTTCCCCAAAGATTTGAATCACACTGTACATTTCAATAAGCTAGGGGAGGAATTTATTATTACATATAGCACTCTTTCTCATGGCGTTGTTAAATCTCTCCACCGTTCCCCATTATGTGTTTCGTATTCATAGTCTGAGCGAAAATTGCTCCTACAGCTCAATAAAGGTTATACGAGCTATAAAGTAAGTTCAGCCTACCTCGCTGATGTTTATTTAAGCGCAGGAGATGTTACGAAATTTTTCTCACCGCCAATCTTATTCCATGTCTTTTCGCTATTTCTTTATTTCATGCTTTCCGCTTTTCTCGTTACTTTCACCAGGTCTGGCATACTTCTGAAGTTCTGCATCGAGTCATGTAAGTAAAAGTTACCGACGGAGCACGCCCGACTATGAGTGTCTGAATCTCCTACGGAGGACTCTACCTGTAATTCTGTGTAACTCTGCCCTCTACTAATAATACGAGGAAGTTAAATTTCAAGTTCCCAAATATCGATGCTACTGTGCCGGAAGTTGCGACTTCACCACAGACAAGACATACGAGGCGATATATCGTTCATACGAAATTTCGTGTTCCTAGTCTGTCTGCTTTACCAACCAAGAAACTGGATGCCGACATTGACGAAGTATACGAATAGACTGAACAAACAATGCTTTTTTTTGCCAAACGACTTTGGAGCTCTCAGAAACTATTACTAACGTTAAGAGATATGCGTAAATTAAGACTAAAGGACTGCGAACGGTATATAAGAATTATAATACCGACACGCGATTAAATACAGGGTGTCCTAATATATTACGTAGCTACACATTGATACAGCATAATTAGAAAATTAAATAGTTAATGGAGTTCACATCACACCTAAATGTCTATTTTTTAATTATTAAAATTTTCTGCTACTAAATAAGTAAATTAAGCAAATGCTTTTGCACCAATTTATCGTATTATTGTTTCGAGAACCATATATAAATGAGAAAATAAATCATTTCTAAATATTCTATTGCAAAAGTTTCCAATGTTAAACAGTAAAGAATAAACAAAAACATTATAAAGAATTAGAAGCATTTGGATATCAATAGATATACATGGTTTTACTTACGTTAACACTCGTAGAGCTGACAAGATATCTTATATCTTCGACATTCATCGAGTAAAGGAGAACTCCTTTGTTCGCATCAAGTCGTTTCAGAAATGATTCTTGAGTAGGGAAGAACTGGCCACTATTGTTAATTCTGTTGTTTTGAAAATTTCCAAGGCTTTTATCCATTCCATTTCGCATATTTATAACCTAGTTTCCAATAATAACCTATAGGAACAGACGCAAGAAATCTATAAAAATGCCTAAAATTTAATAAACTAATTCGTTTCTGATAGATTCACTACTATTCCAATTTTATTCGGTTTCTAGACACATGATTTCTATCATTTGAAAGACTGACTCGAATATTTCATACGTTACGAAGATACATTAAAATTTACATGGAATGTGTCTACATATTAATGCAATAATACTTTATATACATCCGAAACACAAAAATCAGACAGATTTAACACTAATATTGAAAGAAATAGTAAAAAACTTACCTGTACAATGAGCTCTGCACTTCGACGGCGTTCCTTTCGAAATGAGCTGCGTGCGCAGGTCTAAGAATGCGCAGGTCTAAGAATGCGCAGGTCCAAGAATGCGCAGAATCACAGGCACCGCAAATTCTCATTTGACGAGTTTGGTGTCACTTCAGCGAGCAATTTTCAAGTGACTACGGTCACTATTAATGCCTACTGTACAAAACAAAATATGAAGATTCACTTAATTTATGTTTCATCACGTCACTTCATATAAAATTATGTTGTTTGTATGCTAAACTCTATTGAACAATAAGAAATATATTGCTATTACTCGAATAATTGAGGAGCAAGAAGTACAAATTTTTCAAACATATATTATTTGCTACAATTCTTGAAAGTACAGTAGATTTTCGTTAAATGAGTAATACTAAGCTAAAATTAAAAGCAGGTACCTTTATATATGGACAGTAACCGGCAAGAATAAATGTAAACGTCTTTAACGGGACAAAGGATACACACGTCTAATCACCAGCGTGTCTCCAACGAGAATGACGTAGCGCGTAATTTCAACAAATATGGCTACCGATTCGACAATATTGGCGGGAAGAAGGACCCCTATAAATCAAACATTGACATTATAACTTTCTAGCGACATAATATGTAGTATATTTTCACATTCTGCATTTTCTGGTTTCATTTATTTTCATGTGTAAATGGACTTTTAAAATTATTTCATAAAATGTTTTGATAACTGTATATTTCAAATTGAAGTTGTAGTTCGTAAGTGTCGCTACTAGATGGCTGCAGCGGCTATAGTGGCGGATATTACAAGCAAATTTATAATGCGATTTTTAGCAGTAAATAAACTAATTCCATAATACAGTAGTACTGTAGGTATAGATTTTCAAATTACAAACGTCAACAATCAAAGAGTGTCTTTCAAATCGATAGTTTATACTCTACAAGGATTTCTAAAACTTTATTTTAAGAATACATTAACAATTTCATAATATTGTATTATTCCATAGTGAAGTTTACAGAGTCTGTAATCCTTCTAAATTTATAAATAAACATTTACAGTTCCTCAATGTTTAATGATTCAATAAATTATTAAAATACTTCTTCAATCGTGAATAAAAAAATGCTGCTGCTTTATGTGTATATAATTAAATGTAGTAAATGAATATAAATATACACATAAATTATTTTTATACAAGATTATTTGGAACTTATTGAAATTAATATCAGAACACTTGCAGTAAGAACATAGGTAATATTCTTTCATTCGGTTGTCTTATTCAAGTAAGAAAGTTATTGAACTCTAAGTAAGTGTAACTTAAAATAGCTGGCTAAGAAATAGAGACTGGAAATATTTTAGTAAAATGTTGAATGTGTATATCTAATACTATAAAGGGTAGGAATAATTCATTAAAGTATCATACATTTTGATTTCTTAAAGTTGAAAGCATGGAAATAAAATTGATATAAATATATTAGCATTAAAATATTATTAAAATGCTATTAGTTATATTTACTACACTGCAATTTACGTATCTATATAAAAAAGTGTATGAGAATTAAATACATTTGGTTATATGTCTACCTCAAATCTCGTTAATGTTTCAACGTCTTCAAGTTAAAAACAAGTGAACGACACAAATTGGTAAAATGGAAGAATTCATCGTTTAAAATTATGAGTCAAATATAACCTTGATCGAAAAACAAATTTTTTAACTCCTTTTCAACTACTTCCTAACGATTTTGTATTATGTTACGTGCAAGGATTCTACCCCTATTGCAAAATGAATCTCCTCTGGTTGCGTCCATTTTATCATCCACCTTTCACACGACACAAATTCTTGACAGAAAATGCAAAAAGGAACGGGATAGGTCTTGCGATCCAATACCTGTAGCTGTCGTAAGTACTTGCATCTACGTACTATAATCATACACTCTTTATTTCTATACTTCTATTAAAAAATTCAGTTATTTTTATTTATTTAAAATCGATAAACTTTATACAATGTCTATCATTCACAATTTTTCTTAATATTTTAAACTCTTAATTCTTTAATAAAACGCTATTATAATACGTCAGTTTTTGAGAGTGGAAATTTCGTCTGTATGATACATTTATGTCATTTACGTATATGACTATTTTATTTCGAAAAATATTTAAACATTTTTGTACTTTTGTACAATTTACTTATAAATATATTCCCAGAACTTTTACGTTATTAAACGTGAAAATTTGTTATTTCGCAAATCACATTTCACCCCTAATTTAATTCTTACAAAGTGGAAAAACAGGAATATTATAAAATAGTCGATAAGTACCTACTACACAAGAAATAAAATATCTAAATATACTGCTTTATTTTTCCTCAATTTCGCAATTCACTTTCTTGTAGAAAATACATTTTTACTTTAAAATACATTTTATTGGTCAGTTCTGAATGCTAAACACTCGACTCGTAAATGTTAGCTAGTTACAGAGCAGGAAGCGATAAATCGTAGTATTGAAAATATTCAACAATTAGAGTTCGGTTTTATACGGTACAAGAAAAATATATCTTGCCGTCTGATTTATGCGAAAAAAGAAGAAATTGATAGACTCGTACGTACACGCTTCAAACATGATGTAACTTAATACTTTGTCATGTTTTAAAGCGGTGAACATTCGACGTTTGGGTAAAACTACGTAAGAAAATACGACCGAATAATTACAGACAGGTAACTAGGACCTACTTTGTGCTTATCGCGATAAAGAGTATTCCGTTTATTCATATCTAGTTTATTACAAGCACTCGTCCGGTAATAAAATTCATTCGTACCAAAGAGCGACATTAGCAATTAACAACGAACGTTCTGTATTAATGACACACTAGAAACGGTGATACAGAGGATTTATAAGATGTATAAATATGGTTGAAACAATTTTTGTTACATAAGCATGCTACGATAAATGTTACATTGGTCGAAACTTCTGTTTGAAAGCAAGAAATGTAATTCCGTAGATTTAGCTTTAAATGTTCCTATTGCAGATTTTATGCGGCTGCGGCTACCTCGATGGCACCGACGCTTCAGAGGCCATCTCAGCGACGATACATATCAGTCAGAAGGACTTGAGGCCGATTTTTTACTCGCCAGATGTCGACATCTGTGAAACTATCGATCACTGTAGTAAAGAAATAGACACGAACTGCACTCCCAGAAATGCGCTGGTTGAAGCTGCTAGATTGGCCAGGTCGAAAATAAAGCCATTATGCGAATGTGAAGCCTGCAATCATGGAGCGCTCGTCATCCCTGGAGGATTTGGCGCTGCAAAGACGTTGTTAGTATCTACATAGTCTGCCCAATTCTCTGTCTAAAACAGGGATCTTTATTCTTCTTCCTTTTTGCATTCTTTGGAGGTCTAATCGAATTTAAAAACTCATTTAGAAGAATTTTCTGTATATCGTCTTTAACGTACATTTGAAATATGATTGAGTTAAACTTAAACTTAGTTTTCTGAAGTATATTAATCTAAGGCTTATATTACTTTGATTAAATTATAGTTAAAACTTAATGAGAATGAACATATGTATTAATTTTTCTGAGTTCATGAATTGTAAAATATAACGATAAATTCACTTTTCTATGTTGAACTTGTAATCTATGAAATCAAAAAATTATTACTGTCTTTTTATACATTCGATAAAAATAGATACATGTTTAAAACTTACACGAATACATATATGTATATGATTAATATTTCCTTATATTTAAATTTTATTTAGGAAAATATTATTGCACAAATAGAGAAATTACAAAGAATTAATACTCTTTTCTATTCTTTATGATGTTTCATACTTTATGTTTTAAATCTACTACTTTCAATTCGAAAAATCTTCATAAAGGAAATTATTCATGATATGAGACCGTCTTATGACAAAATATATTTCAATAACATAATATTTTAACATTTAAGATGTATTTAATCATTTATGTCGTATTTCTTAAAGGAGTGATTTCGCAGAAAAAGGGGCTGATTGTACTTTACTTCCTGATGTTGAAAAACTTATTGAAGACTTTACCTGCGAAAAAAAACCAATCGCTACCATTTGTATTGCAAGTGTGCTTATTGCAAGAGTATTGAAAGGTTGCAAAATTACACTTGGAAAAGACTGTAAGTTATTCAGATACTCATACGTATACTATCTTATTAAAAAAACAAGGATTCTACTTTTCATAGCATTGCAGAACAGAAATTGCGAATGTAAAGTTAGCAAATAATATTCTATACAAAAATACATGTATTCTTTTTATTAATATTAATATATGAAAAAAATGAAAAATAATTCCATCTGAATCTTCAAGTTTCTCTTTTCTATTGATGTTAATATACATATAATTTCATACATTTAGCGCCAAAAGAAGATTGGCCGTATTCTGACGCTATCAAAAAAGCTCGAGACATGGGAGCCAAAATAGAAATGAAAAACGTAAAGGGGGTAACTCGATGTAAAAAATACAATGTTTTCAGTACACCAGCTTGGATGAATAAAACTGCATCGTACGCAGATATTCATAATGGCATTGGAAAGCTGATTACTATGATGAAGAAGTGCATAAATTAGTAGCATGTCTTATAAAAAGGTTATCATAATTCGTATGTCGAATACCGTGTATTAAAAATGTGTATAATGAAAACTCTTTATAGCGTAATATTTTTTCAGTAAATCATCGCCATGTATTTGTTAACTGGAAATGAAGTATTCACTAATATCAAGTATTATGTTTTTTCCCTTTATAAGCTACAGGCTTTAGTATGTCAAGAAGAATTTTATAGCATGTAAAGAGCAGTTTTCTAAGGTCATTTCGCAGCTTACTCATTTCTGCCTTCAGCAAGAAATAACAGTGAATAAAAAAGTAATTCCATGAAATGATGGCTATGATGACAAATTTATGAATTGTGAATGTATTTCAAGGAAATGTCTTCTCTTGCATTATTTATTTTATTCCGTAAAAACGATTGTGTTATATTAGGGTCTCAAATTTAATTTGATGGGGATTTGATGGGATTTGACAGGTACAAGTGTTTTCTGCATGGCACAATCGTGTGACCTACCTAATAAATGCCTAAATTAAGTATTATTACACACATCGCTTGGTTACAAATACAAATCGCTTGGTTAGAGGTCCAATAACTCAATCCAAATTTTCTCGTAACTGGTACACTGTTAAGTAGTGCCGCAAATAATGGTTTCCTATAATTGTATCCTAATTGCAGATATACAATGTATGTCACTCACCTGGGTGGTGCAAATTCTATCACCAAACGCTCCCATCGCAGTTCCTGAATAAAGATCGTACAAGGTTTTCGCATTTACGTGGTTTATGAAAAATATACTTTATTTCGATACTGTTTTGTGTCTCTTGCAGTAAAGCGAACAGTAAGAGACACAATTTTCGAGAACGATCGATCATTAGATTCGAAAGTGTGATCAATCGTCACGTCTATCGGTACATTTAAAATAATCAACAACAATGTAATAACAATGCGCCAAGTTCTGCGGCGAAGGATTCAAGCTGTCTGTTCATTTCATAATGTTCGCCTTTATGAAACGCAGCATGAACCTTCGCTGCAATTTTCATCGGGAATCGAGATTATTTCAAGGTTTCACAATCGGAAGCGCGATTAAGCTTCGAAACGACCAAGAAAGATGAAGATCCACATACAAGAATACTCGAAACACACTTGTTACTTGGAAAGCTGAACGAACATAAAAAGCTCCATGAAAAGAAACAAGTTTAATTTATAGAAAAGGAGTGAAGAATGCTTCAGAGCAGATAATAATGAATGAAAAGTCTTCATGAATTGGATGAACGCAGCGATACATTCTTTGCTTAGAAAAGAGAAGGTACTTATGTATCTACAATGAATCTTACGTTTACGCCTAGCTTAGACACAGAAATGGGGTTCACGAACGAATACAACATGTTCATTGAATGAGAGGCGCGATTGTTAGTCGGGTTCCGCTTTAGTTAAAACACTAAAGAAAACGCGAGGCAGAAACAGTACGAATTATTTACAAAAGAATAAAAAAGGACACGTACACGTGAATCGACGCTCGGCGAATTCTCGTCGCGCAAACAAATTCGCAAGCCAGGTGATAACGTGATCTATGGATTCTGCGTTTTCGCACGTGCACACGGTAACGCGAGATCGCGTGCCACCTGCGAACGTTGATTAACGCTAGTGTGTACATAGTTGCTCTTGTTGGATCGAGGCTTACTCGAGCAGAACGAAAGTACGTCAGCAAGTGCATCAATTCGAAATGTGTCTGTAAATTGTTTCTAAATGACATTAATCTTTTGAAATTGAGAAAGGTACGGTTGAGTAATGTTAGCTACTTAGTGGATCAATTGCTACAATCATCATTCTGTTCTCTCTAATTAGGAATTCTTGCCTAAAATCTTAATGCATTACATTTTTTTTTCTAATTAGTTGTTGTTAGTCACTTACACAGGACGTTTTGTAACAATTTCTGTCTATAGTGAAAGCAAAATAAAAAAAATGTAGAATAAGATTTTCTGCGAGAGTTCTCATTTGAACTCAGTTATTCAAAAGTTTATAATTTAAATAAATTTCATTCTACATTTTCCATCCGTTTTTGGACGTTTCAGATTTTGAACGCCCTGTATAGAGCATATCAGTAATCCAGTCAATACTTGCTAATCAGGTTGAAATTGACCGTTAAGCATTATCTAATACTTTGAATAATTATTCATATCAATCAATTAACATGTTCCGTACCGTAGCACAAATTCAGGTTTTCGACAGAGACCTAAGAAATCTAGGCAATGAAACTGCAACATTTAATTGCACACGAGTAACAGTTGTGTACAATATAATCATTACTGTTACCTTTTTTCTATCTTGTTTCGCTTCTAAATAAATTAGTTTAAGGATGCAACGAAAATATGAAAGTTTGAGATCACCGAAAATTTACAAGATACGAAACATGTTAATAACAATATACGAACAAACCAATTTTTTGAATCAGGTCGTCAGTATCAAAACCAAAGGCAACGATACACCACACTTCAAACAACACCGAAAAGCAACAGGAAATACTACCCGATCAGCAATCATGTACCATGATTGCCAGCTTCGAACAATTACGTTTCCACGTAATCGATTCGATTGCTACTCAGACAAAAAATTACATTTACATCCACGACCGTGTAAACATTGAGAAGTATGAAGCGGAACACCACTCACATAGCAATAGGATCTACGCAAAGGTCCATATCCATTGCAGCCTAACGTTTGAAATTTATCCAAGAATTCCGACAATCTAGTATAATTAACTCCTAAACGTTCATCAGGCATCCCTTTCATTTTCGACGCAGACTCCTCCGATGGTGGGCCGTGACGACACGTTTCAGACTTTGGTTCTGATCTCGTGGCCAGATTCCGCGTTTGGGAAAGGATCCCGAGGTACGGGCGTCCACACTACCATACAACTCGAATCTCAATATGCGTTCAGCTGAGTGCCAGCAGCGGCTCCACACTCATGCGAGACCTCCTGGCCTTGTCCTCTTCATACTGTTTCAATTTCATCAGCTTCCTTTTGCCCTTACTCTGCTTCTTCCTAGGTAACTCCGTCGTGGTTGCTGCCTCAGAGTTCATCTGGCCCTCCTCTTCCAGCATCCTCAGCGTTTCGATTATGTTCCTAGGCTCAGTGATACGGCCAGTCGCGCTGCCATTCTTATTGGCGTAGACCACGGACAAGTGGGAGAAGCTGGACTTAGGTGGAGCAGTGATGTCAGCAAAGTCCCTGAAGTTCGCGAAGAAGTCTCCTCCACGAATCGGTTGAGGTTTGGGGTTTCTGTAGTAGTTTGCTCGGCCACGGTTGCCACCGTGATAATAAGGATTGTACGCGCTATCATCGCCAGAGTATTCATCCTCCTCCTTGTCCTCGGGATAGTAAGTGCCGCCTCGGATCACACCGAAATTTCCTGATCCTAATAGAGGGTGATGGACGTCCTTCGTGGTCGCTGCTGCTGCTTGATAGCCACTACGATCGCGTTGGAAGTAGCCCAAGAATCTATTGGGTCTGTAGCGCTGTTCCGTGAATGGCAATCTGTGGTTTGTGAACAACTCTGCGAACGAGGGGAAGAAATTCTGGCTGTCTGTCTCCAGGCTTGTATTTTCGGTCTCAGACGTTTCGACTTGGCCAGTTTCGTCTGTGTTTTCTGCTTTTTGATCCTTGGATACTGGTTTCATTGTGGTGCTTGGGACTTCGGCTTTTTCTTCTGATACTACGACTGGTTCTTCGACTGATTTTTTCTGAGCTTCTTCGTCTTGTGTTTTACCTTCACCGCCTTGTGTTTTATCTTCTTCGTCTTGTGTTTTACTTTCTTCGTCTTGTGTTTTATCTTCTTCGCTTTCGCTTTTCTCTCTGGCTACACTGTCAGTTTCGGTAGTTTCAGGTTCCATGTACATATCTGAGTCATCACCATCTTCGTATTCTTCGGTTATTTTTGAAGCGGACGCCATGGAATCCTAGAACACAGTGATTCTGATATTAGAAGACTAAGTTCGATCTTCAAGCATATAATAGGTACTTATCATTTGAAAAAAAGTTTGGTACCTCTGTAGTGGTGCATGTACAGAATGACATG
This sequence comes from Calliopsis andreniformis, assembly GCF_051401765.1. Classification (NCBI taxonomy): domain Eukaryota; kingdom Metazoa; phylum Arthropoda; class Insecta; order Hymenoptera; family Andrenidae; genus Calliopsis; species Calliopsis andreniformis. The sequence continues at coordinate 7,164,214 of NC_135073.1, read as the reverse complement.
TTTCATTATTTTATTGAGATAACAATGTACGCTTTCTGAACTTTTATTTACTTATTAAATCCTATTAAAATAGAAAAATGGAAAAAATATAAATAATTATTACTATCGAATATTAAGGCAATTCCTTTTTCTTTGTAATAACTTTAATATTACTTTATTTTTAAGCAATTCCTAATACTTCATTAACGTATTAAAATAGTTGCGTTGCCTTCACTTGAGGAACTTGAAATTAAATTTCTGATAATGTTACTACATTATCTATTAAACAAAATATGTGTATGTTATCCGAAATACCTCTTCAAGTAGGTAAAACAAGTATCCTGTATAGGTAACTGTGAGACCTGATAATACTTTCCCCGTTGCAATTACAAGCCGTAGTAATCATACTTTATCGAATTTCATGTCAATTAATACCTTCAGGTATGGAGTAAATGCTGAACAAGTAATTTAAGAGCACATACTGATACGAGTTATCTATCGATCTTGGAATGGCAAATTATGAAATATTGTTTTGTCACATTGCATCGCCTTAAATTCTCCTTAACTAGTTTCAAACAGGATTTTATGTTCTTATTAACATTTTTTCTTGTCTTAATTTATTTATATGTATAGAGTCGAAATTGACATAATTTGTTCATAGACATTTCTAAAAGTGTATAAACTATATAGAAAAGTTAGTAAGGAAATCACTTTCTTCAAAATTAAACTTAAATTACTGAGTTTCCACTGGCAAATATAATGCCAATGTTGAGACCTAAGAAGGTAAAAATGATACATAGTAGTATCACAAAAATTCATAACTTCTTAGTTTATTAGCTCTTGTAAATTACCCATGGATATTTCTGTGACCACGTGGCAAAACACCAGAAAACTACAAGATAAAATTTATATGTTTAGCACTCTCATTAACTGCCCCTTACTCAGCTAAACTAAAATGAAACAACCCTTAAAATTAGTACCACTGTACATCAGAGAATTCTCATGTCCTAATTAGCGATCGAAGTGGTAAATATACTTTATACAAAATTAGAATCACTGTATGTGGTCTGACCTGGCGTCTAGTGAACAAAGTGCAACAAATCAGTGCGTTGTAACGAAAGAGCAACACGTCCTGTTCAAAGCCATCCAACGACCACTCTTAAAGCATCCGCGGTAATTTACTGCGTTCATTGTTTCGAAGGTAAACGCTCGTTAAAAGATACAGATGACGTGTGCACCAGGTTCCTTTCGCGGCGCTCATTCAGCGATCGCATAAAAGGCGAGGGTCTATCTACTAGGACAACTCCACCGTGTCCTCGCCTTGACATTTAAAACATCTTCGTGCCGACGACCGCCTGCAAAACTAGTTGGCTCGCGCATACACACTAACTGCACCTACAGATCCTCCATGCAGCCTGATATTACGCGTGCACTGTTATCTGCCGCAGGAACGTGCACGTGCAGACGCGTGCAATGCTCACGCGTTAATGTTAATGCAGACGATAGCCGCTGAAATCGGTTGCAACACACCGGTGACACGCCTAGCATTGTTACGAATATGTCAGGTCAACCGCAGCCCTGCTACAACTGTGTCGGCCTACACCAACAGCCTAGTAGAGTTCTTTCCTCTTGCTATCATTCCTACCCGGTCCATTTTTGAACCTATCTGGAAGCACTGATCGATACCTATTGGACGTTCGATTATCTGTTATTTACTGGGAGGCGAGGTATGCACGGGTTTTGCGATTGTATGGTAATTCGACATTGCATACATATGTAATATTGGGTGGTTGGCTGGTCGCGCTTTGGAGAACGGTAAGTGTAAATCAAAATACCTATTGGGTCCGGTGAAATATACACTGGCCTGGCTAAAATCGTTTCCATGCATAAAAATATGGTAATCTAGCAGGTATACTAGGCGCACTGTTTTTGATACAAGAGTGAGGAGTATTATTTAGGTGTTTGAAACGTTGGATCCATTTTGGGAGAGTATCTGTAAAGTGGGTTGTAAATAGTTAATACTATACAATACTTAATCAATGGATTCAAACTAAAAGCATTGCTCTCTATAATATCTGTCTTACGTTCAATTTCTTGTTAAATATAAAACAATTAAAAAACGTAAGTTATGTTTAAACAGATTTAATAATTAAAACAATAAAAAATGTAGTAAGTCATACGTGATATATTGAATGTTTTTAAGTATTTACATTTTTGGTGTTATTTAAATATTTCAGATTTTCAATTGTTAATCTTTCTACACAGCAACAAAACTATTTATTTTAACTAACTCCAACTAAAACATTTTAGATAATTTTAGTATTTAAACTACCATGCTATTTCCTTGAAGTTCTACTCAAACAAGAAAATAATTCTAAATAAGCGACCTATTTCAATTAATGGATAAGATTATTCAGTTTATGAGGATCCTTTTCTTCCGGTAACTTTCATTAGAAATTCATTCATATAATTTTCAAATGTACGGACAAATATTCTGTACTACTCCCATGTGGGTAACGTGATAGTTAAAGTATTAATATTTCTTTACCACAAACCAAATACAATCCAATGATAGCTAACATCATTCGAAGTAATATTAAAGAAACTTTCCTCCGAAAGGTGCAGTATTTCCATTCTTTTTCGCGACAACTTAGATAAGTTATCAATCGTGATTTATGATTATAAGTGAGGATTTATTTACTCGCCGTGCAGGCGTGTATTCGTTACGTATTGCGGCAAAGTATGGTTAAACGTGCGAACATAAATAAAGTTAGCAAGTTCCACATAGGTTGCGGATGTAGAAACGGTGATAAATCAATGAGGCGCAAAGGATTTTCCGGCAAAGAGACGTCGGATTAATGTATGCGCGCGTTCTTTTGCGAATGACCTATAAGTGAATGTTATTTAGAGATTCGTTGGCAACAAATGCTTCTTGCCCTCGTAAATGAAAGTGATGGATGAGCTGCTAGACTGCGTAATAAAGGACGAACCGCGATCGCGCTTCAACTATTCTAACTGTGATCACAATAGAGGAATATGTCGCGGTAAATCGCTTGGATATAATCCTTCGACGATATCAATTAGCCTAACAGCCTGGGGTATTTTCTTCAGTGAACCGACCTGTGTGTGCTGATTTCCTGCGAAAATTCTTTCTGTCGAAACAAGAGTTATGCAATACATGTCACAAATTTTAAAACTCTAATTTACTACTGTAGTACTAAAATAAGGCTAGTGTTAGACTTAGTGAGCATTAATTTAAGGAAGCTTTACAGTTTTTGACTTCACATAGTAATCAGCTTAGAACATCCAAGCGGATAATTCTATTTCTTATTGTTATAAGCATTATACTCATATTTATATTATAATCATTCTTAAATCGCCAGTGTATGTACTTTGAAATAAATACTTGTTCTGCTCTCAAAAATATATAATATATCTCATATAACATTATAATACTGTCCAAATTTTAATTCTCTCAAAATGTAAATAGTATTACATACATTATAGAAGCATGTTCTATTTAGAAGCAAATTCTATTTCTCTAAAGTTCAAAATTCTGTCCTGAAGAAAATCGACCGCACTTTATAATGCAATTAAGAAACAGATGTTTCTTTGTTCCTCTAAAACTGAGTTGGCTATCGTGCCTGACTATTACTTACTATTTCCACTTATAAAGTTTCGTCGTTCAGTGAACGGTATTGTGAATGATTTTTATTTGTAAAATCGTATTAGAAAAATCACACGTAGAAATTACTTCACGCTACTCCTTTAACATGTAAGGCAAAAACAAAAAATTGCGGAAAGTGTTTTAGAATAAAACAGTAGAAAATTAGTACAATACAATATGATTCGACAATTCTCACAATCTAACAGCTATTTCAGACTCAACACGGTCAACATCAAATATCACGCTTTGATTTCATTACACTACGCCACCAATTAATAACAAAGGCGTAAAAGCAATTATCTTACATAAGTCGGTGAAAGGAAACGATAAAAAACATTCCTGGAAAACTTTATAAACGCGCGTAACCGAATCCATCGGAACGGTGCCAGAAGGCTACGCAATCAAACCCCGCGGAAACTTGCAAGGGGTACTAGCCTCTCTTCTTTTCCCTTTTTCAATTATTTAAACGCCATAGGAAGGCAGTGAAGTAACAAGTGAAAGGGTCGTACGCTCGAACGAGATCAAAATCACAAATCCATCTGACATCTCCACGACGATCGCAACGCAGGACAGTGGAAGATGGATCGTGCCACTGAGCGACCGTAGAGGAAAGAAAAAGCAGGTGTTATTAGCGCTCGATTACAGAACAAAAATTAATCTTGCGGCTCGTTCGTTCGAGCAACACAACGTCACGATGATTATTATATTAACTCAACATTCGTACCCGGGGTATCCAATTAGCTGCATCCTCCTGGACTCCCACTCCTCGGCATAGGATAAATTATATGTGTATTAGGGGCATTCAGCCTACTAGGCTGCGGGCTATAGGATAGACTCCATAGACGATCCGCTTTGTGCTGAGGAGGAATAATCGTGGCGCAAAGAAACGTGGAGGCTTTATTACAGGTGCGCGAACAGTTAGACGCGAAAGTATCGCGCAAATCCTCGGGGCGAAATCCATTTCGACGCTTCAGCCAGTCGTGGGATATCGACCTATGACGCTTTGATCCTATTCCAGATCAAAGTCATCGTCACATCACACGGTTATGATTGATTGGTTTCTAATAACCGAGTCCTTTCATTTCTAGAGAATGGTACTGCCGTTTTGCGTTACGTTATTCTCTTGCAATTCAATACGTGGACTATTAAAATGCTATGAACATTGGTTGGATTTATTAGCTGACTTCGAAGAAAAGACGGAGGTATGGAAGAATTTGTTTGATATGAAATAGAAGAAAAGTTTTTTTTATAGGAATATTTAGAAAGAAGGCGGTGATGAATGTAGTGCAAAACTACTGCTATTTGGAGGATGAAGATGATTGAAATTACTGACTCTAGTTATCTGTTAACTATTAGTAGGAAAATATTTAAAGACTCCCGATTTCTTGGGGAACGGAGGAGATAAGAGTTTCTTTTTTACCTTAACAAAATTATTTAAGGTTTTGCTTCTTCTGTACAAACGTATTGAGGTGTTCTTTCTTAAAATCTGAATCTATTGTATTGTGCATAGCTACCTAAACATTATGTAACTTTTAGTTGAAATAATTCTTTAAGCAATGAATAATTCAAGAACAATTCCAAGTGATAATTTCCAATGCTTCAATTTTATTAAATTGGAGGAAGTATGTTTAAAAAATTCGAACCTAGTTGACAGACTTGACGAAGTTAAGTAAGTTAGTAGTTAAGTAATAATAAAATGTGAGTAGTAAATTTCTAAATGCAGCGTAATATGAAATATGTAACTAAACTACTATAGAGTGATAGTTCACTAATAGTTGCTTCAATTTTTTATCGAGCTAATTGGACGCAAGTAGCAGGATCTTTAATAATCTTAGGTATGTGGTTCTATAATCATAAGTTACTAATGTCGATCTGGCGTGATTCAAATATTACTTTAGATATTTTTACCGATAAATTTAATCCTTGATAGAGATATATCTTTTCCTCATTAGCAAGTGTTACGTGGATATATCGAATACATTAAATCTTGTAATACGTAACCTTCTAGTGTGTTTAGAAACAATCGCTAAATTCCGATCAAGATAGTAGGTTCGCTAACGGTATTATTTTGTTCCTCCAACATATTTATTGAATTGATCTTTTTAACATCTGTGTTCCAGCGTATGCTGTATTAAAAGCATCGTTCCTTATTATTATAATCTACAGAGGATCTATAATCGACATAAGGATCTACTTTTACTTTACTTTATTTGCTAAAGAACTATTGCAGCAAGGTAATCTACGCCAAGTTTTTGACACAGTTATATAAAGAGTTAATCAACATACTTTTTATCATCGTTAATCTTTTTCGTAATGATAGTATACTCTGTTACTCAAAAAAGGACACTAAACATTCATTATATCTTGTAATTTATTTGGTTTTGTACCTAGACTGTTCTATTACTATAATAAACCTATAACATTATAAAGTATCCTATAACTATAATATGTACACATGTTAACTTAATGGAATTATTGCTTAAAGCAAGAAGGCATAAGGCACTTTTTAGAGTTATTTTAGCTTCCCTATCACCTTGATAAATACTTCTATATATACTGAAGTCGTTGTACTTAATATTTAACATTTTCTTAACAATGAAAATTTTTAAATTTTCTTGCACATTTGAATATAGAAATTTCATATACCTACATATTACTTATATTAAAAAGCTAATCAAATGAAATACATTTATTATTATATTAAAGATTAATAAAAAAAGATCAGTACGTATCACTAATCAATTTTAAGAAATTAATCACCCAAGAGATTAACATAATTTATATTACAATGCAAAACAATATTTCATCTTACTCTTCGTTAACATTAGACCTAGTTTTGCCAAACAGAATATAAGATAAAATGTCACTGGACACGTTAATAGTTCACACAAACGTTTTATTACTTTGTTTCAAATTAAATTGAAACATCAGCGCTCGAATTTCTTTCGAACGCAACGAAACGACGGGTGGTAAACGCATTTTACAAATTGACTCGCAATAAATAATCGTCGAGCATCTCATTTCCTGATATAAATCAAGCCACGGACTTTCTCCTCATACAGAGAAAAAGTTAGAATTATTGAGTGATCATTCATCTGTTTTTCCCTGTTGGTTTTTCTTACCTCGTGTTCACTAGCGTCCTCGGGAATTGGTGCTCCATCTGAAAAAGAAAAAGTGTTATTTACTGACAAGATCATACTTAATAGTTTTTCTGGTAATTTAGAAGCAGAGCATTTTAATATTAATTATAACATAGCTGACAAAGTATATGCAACAAATAGTGTAATACAGTTTATTTTTTATTTAAATGTATATCTTAGAAAACGACTTAATATAATTGCTAGCTTTTTGAGAAACAGAACAACTATAATTGTACAATGTATATTATCAGTCCAAATTGTTTACGACCACCAATTTCAATAAATAAGCTAAATTAACAGATACCAAGTTATTCCCTATAATTACAAGTAATAGAAATATCCCTGTTACAACTAGAGGCTTGTAATTTTAAGCGACGGAGTAAAATACGTGGTATCGTGTTAATAGTAATCAATATAATCATCCTCAATTATTTAAGCGTATCGTTGAACTGATTGCAACTATCATTCGCAAATAGTTTAGTTACTGGTCGACTGAAAATTTGAAAGAGCAACTCAATAGGCTTTCAACATGATGGAAACGATCATTTATCAACCATTATTATAGTATTCAATATAGGATATATTAAATAAGTATTAATAAGTTATAGCTACGACTAAATTAATCAAGGGGCTCGCGAATGATTGAACGACAGTAGTGACCTCCTTTTCATTGGCAATTAAATTACTTGTAATAGGTGGTCTAAAATTTGCTTTAATCTTACTGAGATCAAGATCCAGAAAAATTACTCAAAAGAGGTAAAACATGTGCACATCGGAATGCAATTCAGAAAGCCGACTCCGAGTATGAATAACGTCAACAAGATTGCCTTCGAGCGAACACTTCCGACTACCTGTTACACTGACGCTTACTAAAAGTATGAAGAGAAATGGTCATCAAATGAACTGGTGCTGAAAGCTGATCAAGGAAATAGGTCTGAGTAATTGATCAGTTGTTAATTAAAATGAAGATATTAATGATGTGAGGTATGATATAGATTGTTGAAAGGTATTACCGATATAAAGCGCGGTTCAGGAACATGGATATAATTTATTAAACTCGTGAAAGCAATTTAAAAGAGTGAAAATTATATGTAAGACGTCATAAAGTGTACTAAAGTCTGTATTATTCGAGTTAAAATCACTATCATTATTACACTTGTTTTGAACATTTAGAAGCTTTTAAACATGTATATTTCATGAAACATTCCACAATAGGTGTCAGAATTTTAAAGAAGTGATTCTACATGTCAAAATAGGGCGAAAATAAAGAATAACAGAATTACGTTTGAGGCTTCGTTTTAGAGGCATTAGTTGTTAAAAAAACACCTAAAACTTGCGTGAGATGTGTCTGACTCGGAGCTTATTCTACTGCTAGTGTGTATCAATCAGGTCAGACAAAGCAAAGAGGGTGAAATAAGTTCCAATTCAGACATATCACGTAAATTTTTAGCGTTTTCTCAATAATTAATGCATAACTCTGAAACGAAGTCAGAAACGTTTCGTTTTTTAGCTTGTAGAATCATCCCTCAGAATTTCTGACACTTACTGTTGAACACCCTTTATAGATACATAATCTTCAAGATTGTCAAGATTCTGAACACGTAAAAAATATTTAAAGTTACGAAATCTAATAAGGCTAATATACTTTACAAAGAACTTTACAGAGTTTCCAACTTTGAACAATTATCAAAGTGATTCGAAAATTCGTAAAGATTCAATTTTTTTTAACATGCAAAACAGAATATTGAGTTTATCGCTGACTAGATCTCTCAAGACAAATTCTAATCAAACAGAATCTAAAAAATCCTTTACCCAACTTCCTCCAAAAAGGAAGTGTCACAAACGAAAAAATAGCAACCCGGAAGTGAGGGAACTAGAAAGGATTAATTAACTCAAACTATTCGACCGTGCAACGACGACAGCTTTCTTCCATCGCTGTCAGCAGGGAAAGTCAATTACTGCGATGACAGGCCATAACGTTTAGCGACGACAGAGTACGTCTCCGGAGATTCTCGTGGTACGTGTTCAAAGTTAAAACGTTCGTACTGTCGCTCCCTTGGCTCCACCTGTCAAGTGTGGTTTGAAAGACAAGGTGCTCGGTTGGGATCACCTTGTGCATTCTCGATTCGCGGCTCCCTTTTTTGTTCCATAAACGTCTACCGCTGAGTGAGTTCACAAAGAACCATAGACAAAACAGATTGTGTCTAGCTCATGCTCGTGTCTAATTGGATGAAACTTTTACGTAATAAGAAAAAGTACGACGCTGATAAGGGGACTTTAATTGCGACTCTTAATTCTTTGGGTGTTCTAGGGGTGAAGTAGTAAATCTAATTTTTATGCACTAACAGTGTCATTAATTTAAATTTCTTTTAACTCTGCACAGTAGTTGTAAACCACCTACGTCTTAAACTCTTAGGAAATCACTGCTTGAAGTCGTATTTAATACAATTAAGTATATTTCAATTAGAAACAATAAATAGTAATAGCTGTAATCTATTTAGCGAGTCGAGGCACCAGATGAAGTAACATATGCATGTACATAGAACGCGTGAGTGGAAAAGCGGTCATAGTATATAAAAGCTTATCGATCATTAAACTTATTTACGTTTCATCATATAAGAATCATAATGGCATCGAATAAAAGAAAACATTTACCTCTATGGCTTCTTGTATTTCCACTACACCATTCCTATGAACTTAAAACATTTAAAGGCGATTCAATAGTGCGCATATTACGAAGCTTGAGACATTGCACCATTGGATGATGACATGCAATTTTGCAGCTCATTAAAGTGTTTCTAAACGAATTATCTCGGATATGGATCACTTGTTAAGAAACTGATATTTTCTACCACGTACCAGTTGTAGAACGAGCTACAAATTGACATTCATGATTGGAAATTGAAATTGAAATTGGAAAGGGATAGGTCGAAAATGTCGATCACAAAAATATCAGTCATGAAAGAGTTTTTCTAAGTAATAAGAAGAGAAAGATATGTACCCATTTATAACATATGTATACATGCGAAACTGATTATCATAGTTTCTAAAGAGAAGTATATATTATAAATAAAAATTCTTAAAATTTTTAATTTATTTTCCAACTATTTTAATCAAATAGTTATGTAATTAATCATTATTAAATAATATGATTAATTATTAAAGATGCGCTTAAAGTGTCTGACTTTCGATTTATTCGACTGCCTACGTGCATTAGTCAGACCAGGCGAAGCGAAGCTAGTAGAATGGGCTCGTAGTCAGACACATTTCACGCGTTTAGACGTTTACTCAGCAATTAATGACTCTGTAACGAAGCCTCAATCGCAAATTCATTATTTATCATTTTATTTTCATTTTTGTACGTACAATCACCCCTTCACATTCCTAACACCTGTTCCCATGTACCCCATATACAAGGATACAGAGAAACTTACTATTAATTGATCAGAAATTATATTACACTTTCCTTTTTACTGAATAAAAAGAATGTTATGACCATAAAATTTTATTTTGAATGAAAATAGCTCTTACATTATCAAGCTACACATTGTAAGTTTATACTATGCTCATAACAATTACCTCTATCTCACAGCAAACGACTCTGAAAAACAAGACAATACATTGTGTGTCTAATTTTAAAAGTATGATCGTAGATTGTCTAAGAACAATCACCTCTTCCGAAGTGTTCAAACGACAAACGCTGCATACGAAATATACCCTGTATTGCAAGATGACACAGGTATTGGTCCTTTAAACTCATCAATATACCTTCTCACTTTCAAAAGATGTATTGCCAGTAACGTCGTCCGTGCTAGAGAACAATCAGGCAGCCGATGTCGAAAGACACATAGCCCCCGCGTTCTTGAGTAATAAGATATGGATGACGTGTCACTTCTTCAGCATATGCATGCCTCTTCCACCGCGCGACAGTATAGCGATTATCAAATGTTAATCTACCGCTCGCGCGACCCCGTTCCCCAATGATACTTTCTGAAGTGTACAACAATGAGGATGACCCCGACGGGAACATGTCCCGCTCTCAACATTGTTTATGCCATTGTTCGCGGCTTGAACCGGAGGTGACGTTTGATTATTGTTTCTATCTCGCGCGATTTGCCGCGAAAACAGCGTCGTTCACCGTGCAATCATAATGACTTAATAAGAGGAGCCCGACGACCTGGAAAGTCACAGTCTACCCCGCGGTTATTGTTTCAGTCTCTCATAATCATTGATTAGAGGGAAGTTCAGTCTTACTCGCGGTAGGAATGAGAACGTGAAACTAGTGATGGCATTATTATGTAAAATTACTTTTAATGAACTGGTTCATTAAATTTTAATGTATCACAATAGCATATTATTATAAGATCCTATTCTTTAGAGGTACAACGAATCTAAGTAAAAAAGATAAAAGTAACATTATATAAATTATTGAGGAAACCTATACAGATTCTTGTGACTGGCTGAGTAATAATTTGTCTGAGTTCCTTCTTTCTAATGAACAATTATCTACGACAAAAATTTACCGCAATAGAAAGGATTTTTCTTACCAAAAAATGAAATTGAAATATCGATACAAGATACGGTATAAGTTAATCTATGTAAGTGATTAATGGAATCGAATTATGAACCATGATTGAAAGAAACGAAAACTAGTTCTACCAAATGGAGACCAAAGTGTTCTACTAAAGAGTTCTACCAAACTGGACACCAGTACAACATGATTAGAAGTGAGAAACTATTATGAGTAAACTTAAAATAATAATCCAAAATCACTCATCTATTTACCTAATAAAAAACAGAATCGCCTTACTGCAATCTTTGTAATGAGAACCACTATGTACTATACATATATAATAATAAGAGATTCCATTTGCAAAAGAAAGAATATAGACTAAACCCAGACTTGATCCTTATATCATAGCATCACATAAATATTTACACTAAATTATCTAAAAAATACTAATCACTATCACAACATGTTCTTCCACCTAAAAGAAACACAAGTCAAATTTATTACTAAGGTTTCTTAAAAAAAATTATAAGTAAGTCTCTAATTTCTACTAAATTACCCTCGTTTCACCTGCCTTTCCGTAATAGCGATTTTTCAAAATAATGTTAAATACCGGTTACTGACATTTTATCGATTTTGCAGCCAATACTACAATGAAGCTTAGAACATACGAATACCAGACCCAACAAGATAACTTAAATAGTTTAGTTTGACAAACGAAGATCTAGTACAACAAAAAGGTCGCACGTTCACATCGATACATCGAAGACTTGGAATATCGTTCTCCATTCCTAGGCAGTCGGAACTGCTTTGAAATTATAATTCACACTGAAACGACATAATCAAATCGCGAATCAAACCAGATTCTTATGGCCGTTCGGCATACCGACGAGGAAGTGATTACCATCGCTCGAAATACGAGCTCCTCTCGTTCCTTTTTTCGCCCCTGGGTCGCGGAATGGGAAAGGACCTAGAATATTACGTGGCAGCTGCGAATCAGAAGGGAAAAATCGCGGCTGCACGATCGAATTGGGCGCTTCCTACTTTCAGATCTTTTCGAAAAATTGCTAAGACCGATCAGTGCCTACTGCACTATGGCGACGTAACAAGATGTTTGCGAGACCTTCCTGAGTGATATCTCGGTAATATTTTACCAACCAGGTGAACGGCGAGGCGAACATACTCGCCCGCTGAAAATTACGAACCAGGGATACTCTTGCGGGATTAATTAATATACGTGCATTTAGCATATTAAATGGAAGGCTAACGTTTCTTGCGATATCCGGGAGGCGAGGTTACGATTCATGTAAATCAACTTGAGTTCATTGCACACGTCGAACACGTATTTCTTGCCTGCGATTGGTCGGTTTTAGTCGTGAAAATATTGAGAGCCAATGAAACTGATTGAATCATAGGAAGCGATAACTATATTGAATGAGCGTTAATATTACTGGTTGCAGATCAAATTACAATAAACGTCTTAATGACTTTCGATATAAAAGACTGTGGTTAAAGGTAATGTATTGAGACGAGGAAATAAAGATGTATGGTAAAAAATACGTTGTATAAATAATCTCGCATCTTGGAATCAATAATAATTAATCTAAAGGAACATTAAAATTGAAGACAGGACCAAATATCAGAATGAGAAGTAGGTATTAGGTTGTAACATAAATCTTTTTCGTAATTTGTATGCTTGACCCAGTAAGGAAACAATAAAAACTTATGGGTCAAATTAACAAAATGTAGAATTATGTTTCTACAATTTTTTTGAGTAATTTTAGGGGTAGTAGAATCTTGATCACAGAAGTTAGCAAATGCTGTACTTAAATTATGAATTTTTCCTTTAGATAATCAATCAAATACATGGATATATTTTATAGATTTAAATTTATATTAATTTATGAATTCCCTCTAGTCTACACTTTAATTTTCTAATTCTCCTGCGACAGTAATTATTGACAAAAGAACATCCTACGTGTAGTATAACTGAAACCATTTATTGCATTATGAAGTTGCATTTCCTCGATCCCATCAATCACACCAGTACACCATCGCACAATAAAGAGCTTAATTAACTATTTCAATGAAACAATTCTTGCATACCTGCTCAAAGTGTCCCATTAATAATTACTAACGAGACAAGCTTCTTATCGATGCGGCAACCCCAATCCGCTAACGATTTCGAAACATAATTTAGCCGAGAACGAGGTAATTTCATTTCGTGTGACGAAGGTGATATGTTCCAGGAACTAACGTTAACCAGGCGCGAAGCTACCTCGTTAATTCCAGCCATCGTGATCGTAGACTTCGTGTGATTGTATCCGTATCCAAAGAGTCAACGTCACCGACACGACGCGGATAATTGAAAGTACACCGACGATAGAAGAGGCGCATAACCCTTGTGATAATCTGCATTTATTCATCGAATCATGGGCACCACGTCGGATTTAATTGAATGGCTTTTCATTAATCTTGGTGCAGAGGTAGCAGAGTTTCAGTTAAAGTAAATTGGTGGAGCTCCTGAAGCGATGCCCGTTTCTATGTACATTGCTATGCATTTCAATTCCTTGTGGTAGGCAGTGTTTGAATGTTAGGAAGTAACGTTTGGGAATTATGGGTTTCTCTGGGGTATTTGGGTCAGCCTATATTTAATGTTATACATGTGCATATCTGGATCTCAGAGCTAGAGTGCATTAGGTAAGTACACTTGTTTTCTGTGTGTTTTATGACTCTTTGAGTATGAAGCTCAGATTTATGTAATACTTGAAATTGTATGAGAGTTACTGATTTTAGTTAATAATACATAATAATGAAATGAAATACAACAACATAGTAAAGCATAATGGTGGTGTGGAATTCAGGTGAAATGACCAGCGAGTAATTTGGTTTTAAGTTCGACTAAATGGTTCAGAATTATGACTAAGTAATTTTCGTCTGCTTCATTTGTTAACATAGTTTTATATGTGGACATTTTATTTTTTTCATTCCTTCTAAATTCCTTTACACTTTACGAGGTAGATTTGTGTCATTTTTTCGTTCTAATGAACTTGGAAATATTATTCTTATCGAACATTCTTTTTGTCAATCTTAAACATTAAATTATAGCACTTGTCACATAAATAAACCACCATATACGGGCTTCCAAAACGAAGGAGCACTTAAACACCTTATTACAAATGCCTAAAGTTTATGTCCTACTTTATGAGCGTTGAAACTGAAGGTGCTAGGTCATGTAAAAATCTATTCTCTATAGTAACGTTATTAAATTACCTTCATATACAACCTACAAATGTGTTATCACATAAAATTACGTATATATGTAAATGGTAGTGAAATTTCTGTTTTGCATAACGTAGTAATACATACAGTTATAATACATGCGTAATTATAATATAAAATTGTTTTCTACATGTTATACTATAGAATAGTAGACATAAACGTGGAATACCTTTTCATGACCGATTCCATGACTTAAAGTAATGAATAAAGTTCATGCAAATACACATGTACTGATAACCTTTTACAATTCAATTATAAACACTTTAAAAATCTCACGTGGAAACTATTCGAACTTTTTTCAACTATTTCAACATTACTAAAATGGAATAAAATACTACAAATATCTGATTCGAATACGTATAAATACTACTATGTACTATATTTATATTATATATTTTAACTGTTCCAGATAATATAATTAAATTATATTAAACGGTACACTTGTCTACTCCCTTATAACAATTTCAAACTATAAGTAGTATAAGAATTTTTTTTACCCATTTCTTTCAAGTCAAGTTTAGTATAATCAAATAGAAGTAATACAGATATTGTACCATCATCTCTAAAAAAAGTAAACCAATAAAATCAATTTACATACATACATAAATCGCGTCAATTCTTAAAAAAAAATGTCCAATTTTTTTCTATCATTTAATACATTCCAGGAAACCAAGCCTAATTTACAATATTTCGACGCACAACAAATCAACCGCTAATTACTGTTACCTCCACACGATACCAAACATTCCACATGTATGTATCGTTTAAATCATTGATCCGTAAATACATTGATCAAACAGATAAGAGGAAAAATGATTTAGAAAGGTGCAGCTCTACGAGCTCAAACCGAGCTGCCGAAGAATGACGGCAAAGTTGACTGCAAAGTCGAAAAATGTTACCTACGGAGACAACAACGTTTAAAGGGGACCCGCAGAAACAGGGGAGGGCTCATCGATGCGCAACGTTAACAGACCAAGCTTGTATCATGGGAATCGCTTGCCAGGGAACGTGGGAGTCTGCAGCCACACCTTCCTCGTCGGGGAATCGCACTGAAAAGGACGTTCCGCGAGGAGACCGAAGCCGAGAGGGAAACAGAAAGAGAAAGGGACAGAGTGAGAGAGGATCTCTCGTCCCTCGAAAATATTTCTCGAGAGTGAAAGCATCCGGACTCCACGTAGCTCTGGGTGTATGTATAATACTTACGGTATACACCATCTCGAAGAACCTCCAGCACACCGCGCACCGCAGCGGCGGCGTGCTACACGAGGTAGCGATCGTCTCCTAGGGATCGTGACGACTTAAACTTTCGTTTAATTTATCATGGTGTGCTGAGGGTCCAATCAGGAACTTTCTCTCGAAGGGAAAAATCGAGGTGATCGTACTTACACCTCTTTCACTCTCTGTTTCTTCTCCGTGTTTGCCATGGCCTGCGTTCGGGAATGCGCTTTTGCAATGTTGTTATGGTGCCACTGTAACGAAAGGCTTCAGCTGTTTGGAGATATCTTCCAAGTTTTTGATATGCAGCCAATTCGTTTTCTTTCGTCTGTATTGTTAAAAGAGGCAACCTTTATTCTTGGAGCTGGAGACCTTTTTCTGAATTATACTGTTTTCAGCTAATGAATATTTTATGCCTTAACTTTCTCTAACTCGAGTTAAAGACTAATTTAATTTACGACGTTTGTCTAACCCAGGTTTAGGATAATAAACACTTATGTGAAACATCAAGAGAAGTTTTGTATCTTATAATAGATACTGGTACTAGAACGAAACAATTTATTATACATTCGGCGTACAATTAGCGATCATTTTGCTATGCGAAGAAATTTTCCGCGCAGAGGTCAGCACAGATAAATGTAGATAGTTTCATTCCTTGTGTAACAATTATCATGTCTGCATTCAAATATTTCATGTATCTTGGCGTAAACCTGTGGTATCGACTCAACGGAAACTAAGAAACATCCAGATAAGACATGATCGGTCGCTTTCAATCTCCTAATGGTCAAAGCGTTTCCAATTCCTTAATAGATTTCATTTTATAGTAAACTAACGAATGATTGAGAAAAAATCTTAAGTAAGCGATTCTATTTCTTTCCAAGAGTAAAGGCATTCTCTAGCCTCTAGCGAAATTGAGAGAGTTGGAAACAGCTAGATGTGTTATAAACATTGTATAATATTAATTCCTAATGTCTACATGTAAATGTAATAGAGTTTTTTTAAATGTATCCATCAAAATTTAACTACTTATTTAAAATACTGCGCACCTACTATATGTACTACAATTTTAATAAAATATCTATCTAAAGCACTAGTATCACATACATGTATACATGAAATGTTATCTATATGAGTAGTCACTACTTAAAGAAATAGTTTATGTATGAATTAAAAGAGTGAAAATATAAATTTACAATTATCTACCTCCTATACCTATTTTTCCGAGTTCTGACTTTCTAATTACCCACCAACTTTCCCGATGCATTCAAATTTGAAATCTGATAAGCCGAGTCGTTTATGCCCCCATAACTCTTGACGGTCGAGGAATAACATCACGTTTTATCTACAATCGGATGCACTCGGCTTCCGTATCCTAACATGGAAAGCGGATCACGATTGATATCCAGAATATACGACTCGCCAAGGGTCTTGCGCGATCAAGACTTGCCGGTTTCGTGGATTGATCTACAGGTAAATAAATCCGACACCAAATTGCGGAAACGGCTTGCCTCGCGAGAAACGCTTAAAACGCGGTTTAATATCAATTTAGCGGGCGTATTAATTAACGCTTCCGACACTTATAAATAGCGATTTTTCAGGCGCCCTCGTTGACGTTTATATTCGTAAAAAACTTATTAGAAGGTAATACAAGTAAGTTTCTACTGCGAAGAATAAGTGAAATTTCTTACTTTAATTATGGAAACTTACTTGCAGTGGTTAAATGCAGTTAAATATAACTATCAATTACTTAAGTTGAACTCGCGAATAATGTTTATGTAAATGCTACGTTTGACTTTATGCTAGTTACAGTTATAAGTAGTAGATACGTATATTTTAGTTCGATACGAATGTTCTGGTAATTAAGGCAATATCGTTTTTACAATTTCTGTGATAAGCAAGTGACATCAGTTTGTTGATAAAATAAAATTTTGATAATTAGTAAAAAATAGAGATAAAGCTAAAGCTCTGCGTCTTCATGGAGGTATTTAACATTATTGCACATGAAAAATGTAAAGAACTTACTTACTCTACTATCTTACGTTTTAATATTAAATTTTATGTACTTTATTCTATGCTAAATTTATTGTGTATATTGTATACTGAATCTTGAAACTAATGATCCTCCATTGCCTAATTAAAAGCAAGAGCTCTTTCAAATATTGCTCACACTCATTGTTCATAATTTATATTAAATTTTATGTACTAGGATACTCATTCAGTATTTTCGTTTGTAAGTGCTTAATGTGCAAGAGTACGAAAAACAGTTCACAAATCTATTAGATGCTGTCGACACGTGCTGGGCTAAAATGCTTTTGAATATTAATGAAGCTGAAAAACACGTTCTTCACATAGTTACACATATGTCGCTAGTGTGGAATATTCACTGTGTTGCGTCTACATGCTATTCAATAATACAGAATAATACACGACAACTACATATGGATCAATAGCAAGATGAAAGTAATATGAATTCGATTGCATAGTATCAAATACGGCTATCGAGTAACATTTTATTCATTCCTTTTGTCGCTGGGTCAGACTGGCCTTGGCAATGTGGCGAAGTGCAGCCAGTTCGGTATACATTTCAGCGCCAAAAGTTCGATGTTACTTTCACAATCTGATGTATATATAAATGTAACTATTTCATTTTACGTGAGTCTATGACTTCCTTTTGAGAGCAAGGAAATTCGAAAATTAAAACAAAGACTTAAATTAAGAATGAAAAACTGCAATTTTTCTTCATTCTAATAATACTATTCTTATATAATATTTTTAAATAGAATATAAATAATTTTCTATAATAATTACATAACTTTTACTAAAATCATTACTTTTGAGTTAAAAATTAATTCCTGTATTTAATACATTTCTCTATAAATACTAAGTTGTTAAAAGTTTACTAAACTGGCTGTCAGCAAATTATTATAATAGTTTCTACACAATGTAACCTGTTATTCATGTGTTGCAGGCAGTTACAATAATAAAAGTGAATGTCAAGTAATATAAAAATGCCTTTGTATATTGTATCTATTTATAAAAGAATGCATGTAATAGTGATGTATAATTTGATATAATAAGGGTGTAATTTGCACTGCTATCCATCACACTTGATTGTGTAGAAACACAGATCATGGAAATGGTATTTTATGATGGATCGTCATTAATGCAGCGAAGCAATGATTGCGAAGAATTGTTTGGTAAGAAAGAAACCGTATAGGTCGACTCATGAAGCCTTGGTCGCCATTTAATGATGAGTTCTAAATGTTGGTTTAGAATCAACAGCCATTTACACGGAAACGTGAAATCGTTTCGTATTTTTCCCCTGAGATCTGTGAAATACGACAATCTGACGACGCTTTCTCTTTAATTAAAGAACGATTGTTCTTTAATTAAACACCACACGTGCTATTAATTGCAATTCTATTTTTTGCAGTCAATTTATGGAAGAACGTAAGCATCAAATGGCACCTTATCAGATGATGTACTTTTTAATGCTTATTACCGATTCTAATAACGATCTTTCTTGATAAAAAATACCAATATACTTAATTATAATTTTAATTACACTTTAAATTAGTAGACCATGACTAAAAAATACATGAAATTTATTGATCGTTACATAAGCAAGTTAAACGGGTTTTCTAAAAAAAAAGAATTAATGAGAAATCGGATGCAGTCGAGTTTCTGACGATTTTGGCCACGATGAAAGATTTTATAAACGTTACTAGTAACATTCCTACTGGTTGTTTATATTATCTTGTAGCTCGTCATTCATATTAATTTCTTCAGAGATAAAACTAGACTTAGGAAAAGATTATTTAATTTTTCATTCAGTTTTACTTACGAAATATATACTTAAATATATACTTTTCCATTCTTTGGTTGAGAATTTTGTTATCTATCACAATATTCATCACATCTATATCAAAATCATGTAATTTTATTTCTCATACAGACTACGCTTTCAGTACAATAACAAAAATTCAAGTTTCCTAAATGCAGTGCATGTCTCAAGATTTCACAAAGATAAATCCAATTTTCCTAGAGATTGTTTTTCCCAGACACGTATTGATCGACCACCATTAACATTAAGTATACCCTTTAACAACGGATGTTAGCCTCAAGATTTAGACCTTAGCTCTGCACTCTAGTCAATACATCATCGAAGAGACAGTTACGCTCGTGCAGATCGACTCGATACACAGCAAAGATCGCAAGCATGCGGGATCGGTATAATTCCTTCAGAGAACAGTAGAATCTTACAAGAGTCATGATGTTCGTATGACTTTCTCTCCTCGCCATCAGCCGACCGACTTCCTGGTAGTGGACGACTGGCTTATGACGGACATATCGGGCACGATCACGAAGATCCTTAATCTCTCAAACAGTTTTTCTCCGTTCTCGATCCCAGAGAACAACACGATCTGGATTTTAAACTTCGAAGTCTCATGATCGCTCTCGGGCACTTCTATTACAGGTTATTTGAAACGATCGGTTCAACGTTGATCGATAGAAATGGTTTCAGCTATCCTGTTACAGGCATTCTGATATAAAACCACAAAAATGGATTGGCAAATAGCAGAGTATTGTGCTTTACCGAGCGAATCTTGCTCGCAATTTTTGTTTGGACAAAATTACTAACATTTATTTCAGATCTCTAGGATTATATTGTTGCGATCAACAAGTATATTTCTCCATCAATGATCAATATATTACATTTATGCAAAACAAGAAATAAGTAAGAAGATCTACTATTGTAATTCTTTTTTATACTCATTATTAATAAGGAAAGGGTTCTATTTTTTTATCACTGAATTTAATTAAACTTTTTTTTTAAATGTATGGAAGTTGACTTGTAAGAAAGATGAAGCCTGATGCAAGTCCAAAAAATTTCATTTTCTTGTAGCAAACATAATTTTAAAACTGACAAGTAATTATTTATGAAAAGTACTAAATTCTGCTGTTTCTGAAATAGATACTGAAGCATGTCATTCTTTAAGTATTTATGAGTGATTCACAAGTAGTTAGGTTCCACGGTTAACAGACCTTCGTCTAATAAATATCGATGAGATTAACTGGAGGATACAACGTCCTTGGTACAGATTCCTTCCTGCACAGATGCAACCTAGATCTAGAACGTTTCGATCATCCACACAAGGACACTGATTATTCGCAATCTCTAATAATAAATTACTCTAGTTTATATGCTTTTCCCACGTTCTTACAAATTATTACACTTTACTTCCATGAAAAGCGGTCAGAAATTACTTAGACAGATAATGCTTAGTATAAAATATGTATTAGGTTGTTCCACGAGTCTCCTTCGTTTTCTTACTATATCGTAAATGCAGATTACAAAAAGGACTTATCGGACAACTGAATACATTAATTTTCTATTACTTTATGAAATTTGGATTATATAAATTAAATACAAATTTTATTTTGGAACTCTTCCACCGTGAACAACATTCAAATACACTTTATTTAATATTAACCTACATAAAAAAAGACCATTTATAGAAAAAATAATAATATCTATTTACAAACCTAGCCAATTGACATGGAATCCTAGCTACAGCCTACCTTTTGCATTTATTACTATCCGATGCCTAACACAACAGAAAACGTGAAACTATAAAACCTGCATAACAATACATTTCCATTCAAAACTCGTTACAATCAAAGTGTTAAAGACGCTTAAACAAATTACCTTCAGTGTCACCTTCGAGTCACCACTATCATATTCCTCATTCACAGCAGGCGGTCCCACGCATCGCCGCGAAATGAGCCACTGACAGTGTCTCATCGCTTTATTTACGAGTTGTCAGTATATCAGTAATCTCCTAACTGATTTATAATGTGCGAATATTCTGCTCAGAAGTCAAGAGGAAATAAAGAACGCAATACACACCTCTCGTGGTGGACCCAACACGCCCAAAGGTCTCTTTTTGATTGGATCGCACGCCCCAGGTGTCCAACCTTTGTTGAACCACCGTCCGCCGTTTAATGCAACGCACGTATTTAACAGTAGCGAAACGATTTAGTTATTTGTCATGCCTGCCGGCTTTATTGTAACAACCTGCAACGACTTGCTCGACCGTAGAGAACCGGCGACGACCGGAGGGCGATACTGGTTTCCCGATTAGAAGTTCAATGGTCAGCGGCCGTTATAGATGACATTAGGCGCGGGATTCGTGTGCTCTGATTCCTTGGGCGACTGGCAGACACACAGTTGCACGCGTCCCACACGGCGGAAAGTGAACAGGTAATCGGTGATTTTCTTTATTACCGTGTGCACACATATAAATGTCAATTGGCCGATCTCGACTGGCATTGTCGAGCTGCAGGACGATAGAAAGAAGCAGAAATGGGTATCATGTTGCCGTGAAGCAATAGCGAGCGACGCAATGAGAATGATCGATCGTTTGCCTACGAACTCTTATAGGGTGAAAAATTCACGTTTAAGGGGAACAGTGTGACGTGAATTGAACTGAAAGCAATTTACTAAAAGAGTGTTCACGCTTTGATGTCGACAATCTATAAAGCCGGATGTTGATCAGTAGCGAGTATAAAAGTAGCAAGAAATTGATTTTTAATTTAAATCGCGTTAGTACCAGAGATCGATCGTTTTAGGAACTTTTAGTAGCAATAAAGATTTTAGATTGTATATTGAAATCTATATGAGATATGTGATCCATTAAGAAAGAAATTTTATAGTAGAAGCAATTAATATTTTATTGAAATATGATTTTTTGATAGTGTAAATAACTTTTTTGTTAACCTGATCTAAGAGGGAGAATTCTTTTCCGCATAAATAGAAAAAGTCCTTGAATAAATAGGAAGTATTTTTCATAGGTATTTAAATATAACGAAAAAAGTTTATATAAGCATATATCCCATTTTATCTTGTTTACCAAATATAGCAAGTTTTATATTCTAAATAATAATACTAAATGATATTCTAGTTAGCAAAATTGGTATGACTTATTCTGTTTCACAAATATTAACAAAGTAAAAAAGCATCAAGAAGTGTGGAAAAAGTAGTTACATTGACGATAAAGCGTATACAGGCATGTGTTGAAATGCATAGTAACTATTTTTTCGAACATCTTTTGTGAAAGTAAACACATACAGCATGAAAGAACACAAAATTGGCTATATTTCGTGAATAAGGTAATATATTTCCTACATAGTCAGGGATACCCTGTATATTGGATGAATTGCTTTATCACGTCTAATTATAACTTGGCTTCTCGATCCATTAGAGACTATCTAAACCTCTTCCATTTAGTTTCTTCAACCTCCCTTCACTGATTAATTAGATATTTTCTGCGAGTCTACAATTACTGGCAACTAATATAAAGAGAACTTTCTAATTAGATCCTTTGATCAAACTAACAAAGAAAACTTCAAATTTGTATACTAGAACAAACTACTTCTTCAAAGAATTCTATGCTTTCCAAAATTAAAAAAATAAATAAAATAGAATTATAACAGAAAATGATCTAATGTCGAATTCATATTCTTTAACAAGCACTACTTTGTCACTCTTTACTATATATTATCACATGCAACAATAATTTATGTTCAATACCTAACCCATTTCTCTCAACATTAGAACTCAAGCGACAGGAAAATTTTTCATTAAAGCACGGTTGCACAGTCGCAAAAAAGAATTATGACACGTTGGCCCGTGTCAACAAATGGGTGCAGCTGACAGACAACATTACACGTTGAAATTTAACGGTCAGCGTAGGTGGCGTATTGTGGCTACTTGATAGGTGGGTGCCAGAGAATGCACGAGTGCGTAAGAGTGCGTGAGCGTTTCTATCGATTGTTGCCTACGAGATAATGTATGCAGTATGCGTGCCAAGGCTCACGAGTCACGCGTGATCTTTACAATCACGTGACGCCTCTGATAACTGATCATCACTTTCTGAGATGTTTGTGTTCAGCTTCACACATGATGATCTCTTAAGCACGTGGGAATTCGAAAACTATCAAACGTGGGAACTGTTTATATTAGGCTTCTGTGGTATTTAACAGCAGTTTATTATGTTAGTAATAGGAAACGTAATAGTGAATTTTAGAAATAGTAAATACTATCTAAATATTGTTTAAATATTATTTAATTAGTATTTACTGTCACCTAAAGGTATATTTCTGATCACCCCATTGCTTCTATTCACCCCATTTTACAGTAACAGTATTTGTAATATTTTACACCTGTTATTATGCTACACATAAAATACCACGCATTTTGATTTTTAAGAATATTCTATAAAATATATTGATACTGTACATCGCTCCTTAAAAATTAGAATTTTAACCGAGTATGAAAGTAAATGTCTTCTTTTAGTACTTCTACCAAATTTGAATAATATTTGAGTAAAGTTTACGAATGAAATTAACTACTCATGAATAACATATTTTAAACGAAATTTTATTCGAATAACACCTAACTCTGCAGTTCCAGTTTCAGATGGTTAATGCTATCCAGAACGAAAGGAACAGTCACAAGCTAACCAGTAACTCTGTATCTAATACAAAATAGAAACGTTTATCTTCATTCGGATTTGACTAAAAGTTAATCTTTCTATAAAAGAAAAAATTATGTCTAGAATTTTTCCAACTTTCAGATACCTCATACATAGTAAAATTGCAAAAGTTCTCTCAGTAGTTAACACAATGTCTTGATATAGAAAATATCATTTTCCTCCTGTTTAATTATTAACATCGTGTCAGATACACCTTCCTAAATGAAAGGTGCCGTGACGTGATTTCACCAATAATTGATTTATCGCTTTCTAACAAATTGTACGTTTAATTTCAATCAAGGTCGCTACTGACGTTCAAGCTATGGACAGTATACCTTTAACTGGAAAGCTGATTAATATTAGTCTACTTTCTTATACCCACTGTATGGGCCCAGAACAACGAACTAGTCAATTTGCGCGTTCAACATCAATCACTTTGCCAGAGTGAACAAAAGCGATTTCCGCAACGCTTTTGGTATGCAACGCGACATAATTTCGAGTCTCCAACATTCAAGCGTTTACCATTGTGGGCCTTGCTCCGTGATATGTATGCAAATTTTCAGAAAACCGGTCGCAATTTACGACCCGCCAGGGCTATCATTATTTAAGGAATAAGGCAATAACAAAAGTGTCTGTCACTATTGGCTGTTTCTCGTTTCCAAAGGGACACGATTCTTTAAACCTGACTCTGAGCTCTGAGTCGACTCATGCTGCGCGGCGTTTGTTGAAAGGACTTCATTAAAAAACGAAAAGACCTCGCTAAAAGGCGATTATACACTTGTCCGAGACAAAAGTCTTTAATCTTACTACAGCCACTTTGCATAACTGTCAATAATGAAAAATATTTTTTTGAAGCGTTACCCCTAAAGAGCATAAGTTAAATTCAACTGTACTTCCATGGAACAGCTGATCTTATCTCAATTATCCTTGAAGATATAAAATCCATAAAAGACGAAATTGTGATTCAGATATATAAACATGATAGCAGAATACTTAACTGTTTCATAATTTAGATTATTGTTTGTAATAGCTGAATATAGGCTTTGTGTTTTGAAATTAATTATTGAAAATTCCTATTTTCTGTGACTGTTAAAATTAATTTTAGTGCAAAGCTAGGGATGCATTTTCGACGCATGAACAAATTTCTATAGCCTATTTATCTTTATTTGATGAAAAATAAATACATCAACAGATTCGTCCAAACTGAATTTATTGAACAAGCAAAGATACTTTTCCTTTTTCAAGAAACTTTTTATCTTCACACTGAACAGGATTTTTACTGTCACTTTTATTTAAAATATATTCATACCTTTGAATAGCCTACAAGGCTGATTTAATCAGTTTTCAAAGACAAGCTATACCCCCCTGTTCCCTTTTATCTCCTTGCTTGCGGCAAGTGCTGTGAGATATTCATTTTATCTTCGACAAAATATTCGAAATTTTTATCTAAGTAATAATTTCACCTTCGTTTCAGAAAGGGCAAAATTTCGACACAAAAATGTTAATATTAAGTATAAACATAGGTATAAACATGCCTATAATTCTTTTATGCTATTAATATTCTTCACTGAAAATCAAATTCCACAAGAATTATAGAATAAAAGTATAATACAAAATCACATATTGAAACAAAAAACAGAATCTGAAAACTTTCCATTTCGAAGTTAAAATAGAAAATCGTTTTAGAATCAAAGTGTTATGGTAGATATAACCATTTCAACTTGAAATTCATGAAAACAATGAGCATACTAATTTACCTTGCGTAATCTAATTAAATAATAGACCGCGCACGGAATAGACTTTTTATCTTTTTATCGCAAAGCGAACACAATGGTTAAAGTAGCGCATAGAGCACGAATTAATTCACTTTCACGGCGTTCACGATGGAAAATATTTGCGTGAAGTAGGAAGTCGGTAATCGTTCGATATAGATATAAGATTGCGTGCTATCGGATATGGCAAATTTGACAAATAAACTAACGAAATTGAATATGTAAGCGTTTATCCGTTTGAAAATCGTATTCCCTTTGAAACGCCGACAAAGTTGCTAGGAAGTCATATAATAAAAGGAGTTTGAAATGATACGAGTGCACACGTAGCAACTATTTATACTTCTCAAATAACGATACGAAAGTGTAACTTGTATTCAACGGAACTAATAAAACAGATCAGTGTCAAATTACATCTGTAAATTATACTACAAAATATGTTAGATATTGTATATCTGTTAAAATTTTCAATTATAAGATCGATTCAATTACGAATGAAATTATTTTATGTAGTAGATTACTTTCATGTTATGAAAAATTGGACTCTTTCATGTTTTTTAACGATTCGTTCAAATCAAGCGAGCGAATGCTCGTTTTACCTCCACTTCAACAAAATACAAGTGACATGCATTCTTTCATTTAGTTGTCGATTTTATTCTTCTATAACAATTGAATTATGCTGAAGGTAAGAGAAAAACGAGATAAGACACTTTGAAACCTTTTATAACAAATTATAAAAATACGCGATCTTTATTTGAAGGATTTAAAAACAATATAAAGATTAGTTTTTGTTAATTTAGCATTCTAATTGTCTATGTACACCTTCTGAATTTATAGTATTTTAGAAAATACCGAAATAATATATGTATGTAAAATTTTAAACATAAATTAAATTGTTTGGTGAAACTGCAGATTAGTCATACCACCAACGACTTTGATAATCTTTGGATATATTATAGACGAAATTTTGAATAACTTTTTCCTGTATATATAATAGGCGATCGGCCTTAATTTTAAGGTTACAAGCAAAAATCGAAATCGGTAATGATATGAATAAATTAACCCAGTGGACAAGTCCAAAAAAAATCTCCCAAGCAACGTAACACCTTATAAGGATTCAATGGAAAAAGGTGACCTAAATCTAACTATCTTGCATTCTATGTTTCGAGGATCGTTCAGTGTGCGTTACTGTGTGATCTGGATTCACCAATTGTTTTAAATATAAATCAAATTGTTTTAAATTGTTCAGAAAAGAAAGTCGATAAAATTCCAACTTTTACACTCCTATATCAAAATTCAAATGTGATTCAGTCTTCAACGAATTCATATGTACTTTACGAATTCCACAGAAAGGGGTACAGTGAAAGTGAACGAAAAATGATCTGATTATCCTGTGAAAGAGACCGATCATGGCGAACACTTTCCTTTACATCGTAGTGTGGGTGTGTATTCGCGCGTCGACACGAACGCGTCTCTCGGTTCCAATTATATGGCAGCAGCGAGAAATAGCCTTTCTTCCTAGAGGGCAGATAATGAAGGCGATCGTAATCACTACCTATTAGCACATCTTTCCGGGTATCTCAGCTTCTCTCTTCAATTCAATCCTTTTACAGGATGTATCCTTTACCTATCAACCGTGAATTTTCCTCATTCCGGTTTATTGTGTGGACGCATTTTTTCTCTCAACGACTCGCTTGCTTCCTTGAACTGCGATTATGTATTTTCTAGTACGTAATAGTAGCGTATAGCAGCAATAAATTTAACTGTGGTGGTAATGCACTACCGTCGTTTTATCTATCAATATAATAGTACATAAGTGTCTCATCGATTTATCTTTATGACTAGACTATCAAACTATATGTACCTAGACATGTACCTACATAAAATGCTATTTAGTATTCACAATTGAATTATTAAAAGGAGTAATATGAAAGTAATGGACAAGCTGATTAAAATCATAAAAACAGTTTTATTTGAAATTAGAATCATATTTCAGAATCTGATGATGATTCTCATGAACATGGTCCGACAGTCAGAATGTTAAAAAGTATGACATTCATATAAATATGCTTTTATATCTTATATACAAAATGCTA
Source organism: Calliopsis andreniformis (assembly GCF_051401765.1). NCBI lineage: Eukaryota > Metazoa > Arthropoda > Insecta > Hymenoptera > Andrenidae > Calliopsis > Calliopsis andreniformis. The sequence goes on along the minus strand of NC_135073.1, from coordinate 7,136,019 downwards.
ATGCTACAATTTAACAGATTAGTTTATTTTATAGTGTGGAAAAATTCTAGACAGAATTATTAAAATAAATAAACATTACTTTCTACATTTTATCAGTATTCGAAGAATTTGATTCACATACTGAGAACTTGTTTGTTCTCCACATCTAAACTCTGATCCCACTGTTCCCGAAATATCCTACACAACTCTATTAATTCTACTTTCCCTGAGTGTATTTCAAGCTAAAACATTCCACTGTTATGGGAAAAACAACTCAAAGTATTCAAAAAGAACTATGAAACTTTGAGCCACGATTTAACAAAAAAGTAAGCTGAAAAAGTAAGAAAGGAATATTTTCGTCGATTTGGCATCAGCAGAGAAAACAGAGAGATCAAGTAGAATACTTCAAATTCCAAGCTGCCTTTCTTCCAAAAAAAAGAGACAGTATTCTTCGACAGGCACATGTAGCTATCGCTGGCAAGCAGTTACATTATTATTTTCTGCATAACACAAAAAGATACCACGAACTAATGGTTTTAACGGAAAACACACAGCCTACAAGCTGACATTGGCGCGACGTAATAAATTCCAGAGGGTCCATGACTCGAAAGAGCTGGCCGCGCGTCTCTCATGGTCAAGGTGGCCAGTTTCGTGGTCAACCAGACGGCCAATTCTCTTCGCCGCAGAATATCCCGTTGCCAGCGTGTTTACGATGCCAATAAAACAACCGTATCACTTTCACGCGTTAATTCAACGAGAGTTCGATCTCTATGCACCGAAACCACCTAGGTGAGGCGCATAGCTTCAAAGAAACGAGCGTAGATGCAAAACACAGAGATCTTTCGTTCGTGCTCGCTGTCATATTCACCATACTTCAAATTATTTAGAGCGCAGAAGTTTTACTTCGATACACTTTCACTCATACTTCTCAGAAAACAACAGTGAGCTACATATAAGCTGACCTCAGAAAAGTATTCCTCGTTATAATCTGGTCGTCATTGAGCCGTACCCATGGCGAGAAAACGCTATACTTCAGGACTGATATAACGTCTGTCTATCGTTTTCGCCGGGATTCTTGCCAATCGTTTAACAACTTCCTTGAAATCGTTCGAAACGCCCCACTTGGCAGTTGATCGTCGTAGAACGTACACGCATCATGTTCCGCTAGCGGAATGACAGCGACAATAAATTAAAAATTAACGTTCTTCGACCAGTAGAAAGGGTGGTCCGCGCGTGGAATGATAGAAAAACGAGACACGTTCTTATTCAAGTCGATAGAAAATACCAAGGCGAGAGGATGGAAGACATGGCCGTTCAAATTTATCGAGGTTCTTGACCACCCAGTTCTTGTTTGCCACTCGACCGATCTTGGCACTGACATCATCAGTTGTGATCGTACAACAGGCCCCCGCGACTGATTTTTCTTTAGTATAATTCTTCTTCTGTTGCTGTGAATATGAAGGATTACTCATGGCTGGATGATTCTTCAGCGACTGCAAAAATATCCCACCTCGCCCGCGGCTTGGAGAAAGTGGTTGGGTTCCCTCGAACGTGTTAGTCCGAGTCCGCGACTGGTAATTGAGGAACTCATCATCGACGGTCGTTTCGTCCCATAACTTCCACGCGCGATGATCTACGGTACAGTGTTCGCGAATCGCGGCTGAGTAGATGGATGCATGCGTATGAATATTCATTAGTCATTCTGCTGAATAAATTGTGACGCGTTGATCGCTGGAGGTCGCGAACCTATTAATTGCGAACTGATGACTTTGGATATTGCTGCGTATTGTTGATCCTCGCGTTGACTCAGCTATGATTGGGTTGTTGGTATATTTGATGTTATTGTCGCGATGGGAATTACTTTTGGTTTTGAGAATGAGCGCGATGCATACTCTCTGTACTCTTTTATTTGTTTTTTGATCATAGAATATTTATTGATAATTATTTATTTAACATCGATAACATACTAACTAAACAATACTTACGGTGATGAACCTAATGTCGCAGAAAAGAATTTGAACGTATTTTTTTAATTGTTTATGTTTAATATACGTAATGGTTGCAGGTTAAATTTCCAATAAATTTAATAATAAAGTTTCTATTTATCTTAAATTTATTCTGGTACTTTAATTTTATGAATTTTATGAACAATCTTCTATGAATAAAATTGCAGTCACTTATTAAAATTTACGAATACAAAAAATATTAAACCCTGTTCTATAAACACTGTCATAACGAATGAAGATATTTTTAGTGATATTTCTCTTTTCCTTTGATAAATAAGGTCTTTAAGCACACTGTTTAAACTAGATTTCTCCTTGGGACTAGGAGTATCAATTATAAACCTATAATATTTAATTCATAATGAAATAATTTCACAGCTAGAAATTAATTTCACTTGTCTCATTAAATTTCAATTAAATCAGGCATGCAACGAAGCATGCATAGCAATATTTAATTACGATAATATTGACTCTCACAATTAGAAGAAATCCAATTTCATAAAATTCATAAATAAAACGTATTTAATAAAAATTTTCATATATCATTAATGAGCTGATTGATTGTTAATTATTATATAGCAATATTAAATATTTTACCACAGACTTTTTTTCAATATTTCCTAGCACGTAAATTGGATTTCTCGCGAGAAAAGTGCGACGTAACGCAAGATTTGAAACTCACCACCATGCTTTCATTTACTTGCTCCAACTTCCCGCTTCACTTTCTCTTAGGTATTACAATAGAATCTTTCGTTCTTTATGTCTTCCTAATTTTCGAGACAAGTTAGTATTCGCAACGGTCGTCAATCCTCCACATTTCGCAATCTTTCTTTGCACGTAAATCTATCTCCAAGCATTTTGCACCAATTTCCGGGATACAGTTCCAGTGATTGTTTTGCGGTGTTCCATAAGTCTACTTGGATTTTCAAGAAACTCCATCAGCGAAGTTTCCATTCTTTTTCATTCCTCGTTCGTCAAACTCTCTTAAATCTCGACTTCCACATTTTCTTGTTGCCGTATCGAGTCATCAAAGTGACACTTCGCATCGTGACCGTTACAAATCACGAGTCCAAGTCGTCCAAGTGGAGAATGTTACCATCCCGTTTAAGCTGGACGTTACGATCGCATGAGCGAGTACGCGGATATCGACGGCGAAAGGACGCATTCGAGTCTGTCACACGCCTTACTTGTGTTTACAGGAAAACGTGACGACTTATAAGTGGATTCACCGTCTACGGAAACGCCATCGACCGACGTGACGTTACCGAGGACTTCCCTTAAAGCTGACACGTATAATGCACCACCGTCTCTTATACTGAAAATGAAATCATGAGTTGATTCACGTTTTACTGTGTAATGAGTAATCAGTGGAATGTAACATTGTCTATAATACTGAAACAAAGTTGAACAGAAGATAAGCAAGGTACACAAACTTTTTGAAATTATTTTTATGCTTACAATTGTCTTTTCATATTATATCAAAAAGCATAGTTCTAAAAAGTCAGTGTCTCCACCATGTATTAACAAAATGCTTATGGAACTCAAATTTATTAGGTGTTATTTTTTAATTTAGGGACCCACATGTGTAATTATTACAATTTCTCAGGAGTACTTTAAAACCTTATTTCTCAAAATAAAGGAGGAGGATGGAAGGCTGTGAAGATTGCAGTAAGATGTGATCTGAATAGAGGACTGTCAACTCATATATCAATTTCTCTGAAGCACAGTTGTATCGACAAAATAAACAGAAGTTGAAGTGGTAAATCATATGAGTACCTGGCACTTCTATCCCCCTCAATCATAGCGATATTAATACTTGTGATCTCAAGTGTATTTTACAACAACCCTATGAACTGAAATAAATTATCATAACACTCACAGCGTTTACCATAGCATTCGGTATGAAATTTACACATTTTTCCACTTAAAAAATATTATTTCATTTTCCACTTACACCATTGACTATTTAAAATTCACAGTTGCTCTAATTTAATCTTCAATGTGCTTAACATTCTGAGCAAGTAGTCTGAGTCAATATGTACACAGACGGAGGACAGAGAATTTAAAAAATGATGAAGCAAACGCCAAACAGAATATTGCAAATCAATAGCTCACTCTAGAACCTAACATTCATCCTCTGTAGAACTAATCTACGACTACTAACATCAACAATTAACACGTTCGACAATGAGATCGAATAGATACTGAGAAAAACAGTGGCCCAAATTCTTCACCGATTTCTCCGTTTCAATGTTGACCCGACCACTATCGGAAAGGTGAGTGATGCTTGACAAAGTAGACGTTACAAATAGCGCGTTCTTATTTACGCGAGTTGACAAGCAGGAGAATGTCTCACCTGCCATTTTCGTCGGCTGCCCGAGTGGCCGGTCTGGCTCGCGAACGTGCATCTGATCCTGACATAAGCCGTGCAAGGAGGTCGGCGAAAGAGACACCAGCGGCCACGTTACTTCACCAGATCGGATCGCTTAAAAGGTGCGAGATATGAGGAACTCGCTTTGCCCGGCATCCGTAGAAATCTCAGCGGTCACAGTTCTTTCCCAATCCTTGACCACTTCCTTTTTCTCCTTTTTCTTCCCGCCGCGCTCGAGACAGAAGCCTCGATACGAATCTCGAGTGTCTCTTCCATATTATTTGCATTTCAAATATTCTACGCTTGCCATCGTTATCTAATGGCAAGGAAATGTATGGCTACTTATTGAACGTTGTTCAGATACTCATTCATTAAAACAAATAAATGGTAGTTGAATTATGAATAAACTAATGAAGTTGTAGGTATGTAAATCTTGTGCTGCTTACATTGGTGAATTCAATATCGCTTAATTAGTAATAATTCCAGCAATGGTATAACTGACAAATCATAATTTTGAGTAATATTTTGTATTATGAGTTGAGTAATATTTTGAGTAATATTTTTGAGTATGTAAGTAATATTTTTTATATAATTCAAATATGGTAATTCCTTTATGGCTATCTCATTGTTGCAGCAAATGAGTGATGTGTTTGCAGAATGGAGGTTGTAAAGCAAACAAATTTCTGATATCAGTCAACATTATTGTGGTTAATAAAAGTACATGTAACTGTACCTAAATCAAATTGTTTGGTTTCAATATTTCAATATTGTTCGATTTCACATAGTGTTGTACTTGTGCCAAAGACGTACTCGAACGGAGAAAGGCCAGAAGTCTACTACTAAGAATTAGCTGGCGAGCGATTTCGTAGCGATTGCGAGTGATTTTGCAAAACCGTAGGAACGGCTGAAACGTGTGTCGAATGAATGTCGCACGAGCGCACCCACGATTTGCACACGTTAAAGCTCGTTAGTCTGGCATTCGAGCCAATTCTCGAAATTGCTCTTACTGGCAATTAGGTATGAGGTGTTGTGCCTTTCGAAAGTATGCACAATTAGGTGGAAAAAGGAAGGCAGCATCGAAATCTTGGGAATGTTTGGTATTTAATTAAACAGTCACCTTTGCAAATTAGTTTCCGATTCTTTTAGTAGGTTTGCTCTTGAAAACATTACGTGGCTCAGTGCCATTAAATGCTTTCTTTGTTGATATGTAAAATACTTCACATGCAAACTTTTTGCACTTTCTACATTTCCATGCAAAGAATTAATTTTGCTGCTCTTATTCTAGTGTTCAAGAATTAGGTATTTCATAATTTTAGTAAATCAGTAATTTTACGTTTCTATAATGCATTTGAATTACTTTGTAATTAATTTTACTAATTGTGCCATAAATCAAGTGTCAATATCAACTATTTAATTAAAAAACTTTTAAGTAACTCCACTCAGAGTTCTCAATTATCAAGATAACAAAGGTAATCGAATAAGGCTGTGTTATTAGAAAATTCTGTGCTGTCTGTGAAGTCGTTTTCCTTTTACGAACGAAACTAAACTCTACAGGGAAAACCGGAAAAGCGAAAGGAACTGTTGCAACACTTCGAAGGTATTCATGGTATTTAATTAAGCATCATTTTGCAAATAGCTCGTTAAGGAAGACGTGTTATTAGGAAGTTTTCTGTGGTTCACGTTTGACTACCTTTTACGATCAGGAAGAATTCGAACGACTGGTAAAATTGATGCGTTACTCTCGGGCCACGGAACAACTTTTTCTTAGGGAAATATACTAGATTAGTTTGAAACTTCCCAACCAATGTGATGTTATTGAGTGTCATTGATTGTTATGTAGATTTTACAGGAAGACAGACACTTGACCATGTCACAGTTTCAATACATTCCTTTTTTACCCAATTAAGCTTCAAAGGATTTATGCATGCAAGAAGATTTACAAGGATTTATTATTCTACTCCGATCCTGGGGTATTACATGCGAAATTTCAATAACAGCGTTGCATACGAATGATTAATACTTTCGTGCGAGTCAAGGCAAGGATTGCAAGATACAGACGTTAGATGGTCGATTAGACAGCTCACCAAATGATTCGATCGTGTCCATTACTGTACGCACTTGCTACGCATAATTATATTAAATTGCTGGACAGTGGTTCACTCGGCTAAGGAAACTGCCGTACGTGCTCAATGAACGTGTGTGCTGCAGATGACATTGGTAGAACGGAAATTTCATTAAATTTTAGTCGTTTTTGACATTTCGCAGTTAATGAACACGTGGAGATATATAATCTCTTACATGAGAATAGTATTCTTTTGTACATGAACTCAATCGTTTCGTGTAATTTGACCATAAATTAAATTACCACACCTGATGATTGCGATACCCAATATCTTAAGAAACAAAAATGGACTGTAATATTTAAGCTTGGAATCTAACAAAGTTGACCTTATGTTGCCAAATCTGAGAAAAAAAATCAAGAAGCCAGGTGATAAAAATACTGATATCATTAATATATAATAGGATGATTCATCTTAAAACGACTTCAACGGACAATGAATCTTGAGTTATTTAACAATTTCATCGGGTTTAAATTTAATTAAATTTATGTATGCCGATTTTCAGAGACAAATAATTGCATAAATGGATCCATAGTTATTATTCCTGTTTATAAAAGAAATGTCTTTACTGTAACTCCTTCAAAATCGCTCTGTTGCAATATTTGTATTTCACAAGTCTCGACGATGTGTTAAATAGTAAACTTCTTTGATTAGTGACAGTGCGAACTAGATTCCAATCTACAACCTCATTACATATATATTTTCATTTGCTTTCCACCGCATTTTCCATTTTACATATTCACACATCCATCAAACCACATCGAATTACATGATGAATAATTTGTCCTACGATTAACCTGCCACCAGAAGGATTTAAATTATTTGGCTACATAACTGCTGTATCTGAACCCCCAAAACATAGTGTATTAAGTTCACTTGTTTTCTGTGTGACTTAATTCACTTTAGCTCTGGGGGTCCAGGTATGTAATCAAGCTATGATTAGACGAAGAATATAATAAGCTAAATAAAAGAAACGAAATAGAATAAAATTGGTATTCCAATTTCTTTCATTCGGAAATTGGTACACGTAAGAAAAATATATTGTCTCTTTTCTCGAACATCTTCTGTATTCACTACACGTTTTTCGACAATTCCGATGTTAATGGTGCGACTCGCTTTAGAATTGCGTTAAAGGTTCACTCGAATGCATTTAAAGTTAAGCAAGTACTTTCTAACTCGACTAGTGATTGCATGTTTTGCATTACAATGCAAGGATTACAGTTCTTAAACGCCACATTAAAGGATTACGTTGTGCTTAACAAATCTGGAGCTTATCCACTTATGTTAACTCAGAAAAAAACGAAAAATATTTCACTGTATACGTACAATTGCACATGCTTAATTAAAATGAAGAAATAAGAATAATGAAATAATAAAAATGCCGCAGTAAAAAATTCTATAGATAAAAATTTCACTCAAAGTTCGAGATGGTTTGATTTCTCTCATTCATTCTATTTCACTGAAATTCTTCAGAAATAATTGAGTTCATACCCACAGCTATACTGTCCATCGCACTTGTGTTGCTAATGCAATTCACGCGAACTATATTAACGCGATGATTGAGAGATCCTATGATTTCATCTAAAGAGGGAAAAAGCAGAAGAAAGAATGCGGACATAAAACAATTTCATCGAAAGTTGATTCCCATTAATATCTGCCTCATTAACTGATCTCACAGTCACGGGGATATCGCAACGCCGCACAACGAGCCGACAAATAACGGCACCAATCAAGATCAGCATCAGAGCTTCACGGTGCTCGCGAGGTAGCAACGCTGGCAACTGATAGTTACGCACAAACGTCATACTCTGATTAGCTCGCCGACTTCGCTTCGTGCTCGCTTGCAGAACGAGCTTCTGAAACTAGATTCACAGTATCTGTCTCATCGATGCACAATGATGATATAAATTTTTTAGAAAATAAAAAGCAAAATCCTAAGACTTCAAAATTAAACAATTTTAGCATACTTACACGTTCATATCTATTAATATTGAAATATGAACATGTTCAAATATTTAAATTTTTAGTTTTAATGATTTCTAAAAGTGGATACTAGTGTACTTCATTTGAAAAATTCTGGAAACTGGCAAGAACTTATTCAAAAGTGAGTATACACTTGGAGGGATCTTCTGTCCTGGGTTACCCTCGACTGTACTGTAATGGTAGAGAACAAACCCTCTGAGTTCATTGATACTTATAGAGTTTTATTGGCGTTTGCCTAGAATATTTTATCGATATATAAAATACCTGTCATACCTTCACTTGATGGTTTTGAAATCCAATCAAATACGGTTTATTCAAGAATGCGTTAGTTTATAATTAGTAGATGACAACCAGTAGTTTGTAATCGATTAAGTGAATAGTGCAAATCTTGTTTAAAGCGTGAAGTCGTATATGTAAACGCATACGATCGTAATGGACAAGCGCGTAAACGACCACCAGTTGCAACAGTGCGAATAATATTGTAAAGTGGACGTGTAACACGTGGGGAGAGAGAGAGAGAGAGAGAGAAACATGAGAACGAGCACGTAATCGCATTAAACGAATTGAAATGGAATTCTGGAGTAGCTGCAGGTAGTGCGCTTCGCTGGTGCCAGTAATCGATCAGAAATTGCGTAAATATTTCCCAAAATAACCACTATTCAATTCAATCAGTTCACAGTCAAAAATCCCAAAGTAAATACGTTTAAACAACTTTTCATTAACCGAGATTTAAATTTTTCGAAACTGTTACAAACCCTGAATAGTATCAACGATAGCTCTCATCAATTTAAAAATTTGAAATTTATAAAATGGCACATTATTAGAATTTTAAGATTCTCTTACTGCTGTTATGCATCGATTGAACACTACACTACACTCAATGTTTATGACGTAGATTAATAAAAAAAAGTAGATAGCAATATTGTCTAATAGTCCATTATAAACTATGCTTCGTTAAGAGAAAAGGAGCGCGTGTATAATGTAATACCTAGCAAGTGAATAAATTATATAACTACAAACTGTAATTAACTTTCTTTATAGTACCTAAAGCTATTCTCGTTAATTTGGAAAAAATGTTGCGGCTCAGAAGTACCACATAATTCATGATCAACATGCACACAAGACGATCATAACATCCTTTATTGCAGTTAGTGGATAACCACTGCACTGCTATAAATTAATAGGAAGAATGTGTTACAAAAGCATATACTGCTATATCGAGGACAGTGATCTTTTTATGATCATCAGATGCAAAGTTGTATGACACTGCAACTTTGATTTATTACGAGAATATTACTGACGCCAGAATGAAAAAATGTCTTTGCAAAAATCTTGAATTGACTGGAATGATAATCTTCCAGGTAGTAGTGTTCTGAACATTCGGAAATAACTTGAAATATAAAGGTGTTGTTTATCTCAGTTATAAATCCATTGATTTGTAAACATGTGTTAAATCTATGCGTAAACTATGGTAAATAAAGAAGAAAATTTACAGACCAATAACTAGAATCCCATTACATGTTATTTATTGCAAGAAATTTAGTACCTATTCAAAAAGGTCATGTTAAGGGCATCAAAAATGTACTTCGAACACTAATCACGTTAACAAGAAATACTTTTGTAATTATGTACTTGCTGTTAATTAAATGCAATAATCTGGAACACATTCATGTACTAAGGCAATAAATGACTAATAAATAAGCATCGTACCTTACAAGTAAGTGAGTACACGTGAACTGTAAATCCCAGAGTAGTAAAAAGACGTTGTATCCTTACCTGCAACAAACAAAGAAAAGAACTCGTAAATTATTTGAATGTATGGAGAAAAATTTCTGAAAATACTAAATGTCACAGTAAACTTCTTAACCTATGGGAAATAGTTTATAATTTCTGTTTCAACAACACAATGCAATATATCTTATGATTGCAGTTTATTACTATGGTACAGAACATACGAATGTAATGGGTCAGAGCTACTAAAATGTTTCATCATTTTTTAATGGTCTTAATACAGCAGAGGTTAACGCAGAAACCATTAGGCTAAACAATATTGACATAACATAAATTAAGTACTTAGTTAAAATGAACTAATTACCGCAACCGCTCTGTAATGACCTAAATCGAATTCAAGTCTTAAGCAAATTTAACTGGACTACATCTGAGCTTCCTTTCTCTCCTCTACCTTTACAGCGACTCTTCTGATGTATGCATGTACCAAAGCATTTGATGCAAAGAAGAGATCCTGCTATTAACCAAGCAAGTGCTAATTTAGATTTCAAACTAGAAAGTGAGGACGTTGAAAAACATAGTACTTCATTACTAAAAGCAGCTGCTACTTATCAACTAAACTCCAATAACTCAGGGTTAACAGAGTGGACAGGCCAACAAAGTTTCCATCGATGTAAAAAGCTGCATTAATTGATTGATCGAGTTAATACACCGAAGTATCCATTTCTTTAAACTAGTCTTAGGGTTATTATACCCTATGGGGTATTTCGTCCCGATTCCATGTGGGTTGTTCTCATAAAACACAAACTGGTTGTTAGCTAAAGATTTGAGCCCGTTTCCCAACAACGAGGGCCCACAGAAACGGACAGGTGGTTCTATTATACCTCGCGCATTCCAGTGGTTCGTTGCGCCGTTCAGATTTGTCGATCTAGCCAGCCGCGATTTGCATGTACAAGTAGCAATGTCGGAACACAACGTTTCCACGGTCGTTACCGCGGGACAGTAACTAGAAGAGCGATCGGCGCCGTAGCTCCAAGGAGCTAGGAATTGTATGCAACTCCATCGTAATAGACGAGAGTCTCCTCGGTGTCACGAGAGGAACTTATCAGAATGACGTTCCTGTTGCAAAACTACTGCTTTAATTTGAAGACAACTTTACAGGGCTCATGAAATAGAAATACATGTGTATATTGAAAGTTCTGAGGGTATATAAGCTTCAATTTTTACAATACAATGTGTTGGACAAATATTTTCGATAGTGCTATAACTGTTAAATGTTGCAATTAATAACTCTAAATTTTTAATCGTTCTCTAAGGGAACAAGACGAGAATCTAATAGGTATTTCTCTAGGTATAAGGTAGAACGATACAAATTAGATTGTCAAAAATAAAAATATAATATGTAGCTTATGCTCTTTGCCATACTACTACAGATTCTACGATTAAAAAAATGTTAATATATTAAGTTTCTTCAAGGAAACGTTATTATTTAGGAATCTTGTGACTACTATAACAATTATTTAATTAATTTAAAAATGAGTATTCTATGTCAACAATTTAAGGAAATAATATAATACTATAATGTAGTCTAAAGGAAAAGTTGAACTTTTAAGTCTCTAAGCATTCAGTTCTGCAAAAGGATGAAATATGTATTTATAGTTACGGATTCAATAAATGTCAGTACTATTACACTGTAGCCAATAGGAGCCCACTGACACCTTTTGAGCTCCCAATAGTACTTACATACTTATTTAAAAAGCAAATACTGAGAACAATAGAGAAAACAGTATTTTTTGCTACTTAAATCTGAGAAACTAAATAATGCATCCATGAAAGTGAATACAAGGTATTCAGTAATGCGATTGAATCTAATCTACAACAATGAGGAAGAAGTGTCTACCAGTGAGCAACAGGTTGTTGGAATTTAAAATGATAACTCTCATTGTTCTAGCAAAAGAGCAGAGGTTACTTTGCGAAGAAACGATAAGGTACTTTAATGCTTTGCGAAACCATTCCGTAATCAGGAGTACCCCAAGAGTTTGTTCGGTTGCTAAACAATTATTTAGAGTAACGGGGCCACCCGCGAGTTCAACTCAGCGTGTATCCTGAGCTACGTTAATGCAATAACCGTGTAGAACTGAGCTGTTCTGAAAAGAAGGGAACACATCAAAAGACGGCGATCATCCATCCACTTCTAACGATCAGAATAAAACTGGAAAGCGCGTTAATTGCATCATGAAAACTGATCTTCCTTCGCTATTCATTCAATCATAGAGGGTGGAAATTATAAAGCGTTACAGACGAATATCTCCAAAAATAATGACTATACGCAAAAATATTTCAAATGAAAGTTGTTCAGCACCAAGGGGAATATCATGTGCTGGGACATTTATTTTTCGCGGTGAGTGCTCAAAAGTGAGGCGAAGGTCAAGACTATTTTTTCAAGTGGAATCATACTTTTATTTTTTGCTAGTATTGTAGCTTATTTTAAAATGAATTTGAATACTATCTGCAGAAGGTCATTCAAGATTAAACTTGCAGGGAAATGCAATGCAATTACAAAATATTGACGCCTTAAGAGACTAATTACGAATTACTGTCACTTTCGAACAGTCAAAGATAATGATTCATGGAAACAGCATCTTGTATATCCCGTTTGTTGCATGTCATGATACCAGCGAGGCAGGTCATGGTTGCTGAACAGCTCGATAATAATTCAACGCGTGTTCAACGAGTCTATTGCCCGACAAATGGACATCAAGGGTATATTGGAGACACGATGGGAATGGAATCGTTATAAGTAGAAAGTGATAAAAGAACCGGATTCTCGTTGGCGTATTAATTACGGAAACGTTCCGCTATATTAGACCTCAAGAATTTATCAACGCATCGTTGCCTCGTTCCTATTGAGCAATCCCCTTTTTTCTTCAATGATTTCCTCTCCGCTTCATCACTTCCGACACAAATCCTCGTTTCAGTTTCCTTCTTTTGTTTATACTAAGCGAATTGATTCGACACAATGGACGTAACGATCTGCTGCAAGTTATGATGTCCTTACGACTTACGACTTCCTTGAATCAGTTTGAATATACATATATAGATACTTAGATATCATAAATTTAGAAAAATTTTAGGAATCTTATAAATCATGGACACGTAGAGAGCTGTAAGTATGTATTCCATAAATTCTGAATCCCTCAAGCTTCATCATTAAAATCTTAAGTATTTCGAGGTTTACAAACTTTCCAGTTATCATGTTTATTCATGAAGAGTTTAAAGAATTTCTGATATTAAGTAATTATTAAATAAGTTATTCGAAATCGATACCTGTATCACTATAGAACTTGCAAAAACCACATATGGAACACCCATCACTAATTATGTACAGACAAGTTCTCGATATTCAACCCGATTTTCCACAAATGAGCTACAATGTTAATATCTTATCACATGCGAAACTAGTTTTCAATGAAACAGCTCGCTGCCTTTCGTAATTTATTGATCATCGACGCATGTTTGGTGAGTCACAGGTGTGTTTCGTTGCTCCATGCGTGATGGAAGACTGGCTGAGAATGATGCGGCTTAATTAAATTCGATTCCGATACGGGCGGCCTGAGATTGATATTAATTAGACTTGAGCCGCTGTAGGATGCTCCGAGGTATAGTAATTATGGATATCGAGCTTAAACGAATGGCATGAGATATGATGTAATCTTATCGCAGAAAGTTATATTAATTCCAAGAGGCCTGTGCAGCCTCACGATCTCATTCTAGGGTGCACTCAGGGAGCCAGTACTGCAGTTGATGTATCAATTAACTATATCGGAAAGTAGACAGTTTATGGTGCCGATTGAATTCACTTTTCATTCACATTTGGGGATCTCTAAAGGAGTCGATCGGTTATTTGAAATGGCTTTTATCGACAAAGTCGTCTGAGCTGTAATCCTATTGATCGTTAAATAAAGTAAACTGGATTTTACCATAGACAGTGTGTTCCTCTCAATTGACTGACAGTTTAAGAAAGATCGATTGCCGTTCATCCGTGAGATGTAAAAAACTTTTCCTGTTTCGCGAAAGAAACGCTTTCTAATGACGAAACGCTGCACGTTGGTGGTGCACATTATGCTCGGCACAATGAATTACTCTATTGAGATTGCACTTTTGATGCACTCCGAATCTGTCCTGTGAACGCTGCATCGAGCCGAGGAATTAATATCAGAAAATGTGACTTTAAACAAGATGGTAAAATAATTTACCTTATAATTTTTCGTATAATTAATATTAGTACTTATATTCGTATTATAAATTGATAATAAAAAATTATTTATGTTTGTTAAAAATAAGTAATAAATACCTACTATTTTAAAACCGATTCGTACATGGAATTTTTGATAACATTCATTGTTGAAAACGAAAGTAACATTGTAATATTTTTCTAATGAAGAATTCTAAATTGTAGTCATAATACAGTTTGTTAATAGTCAATTTACCTAGTCATAATACAATTTACTACCACATTTGAATACTGTCCAATACAATAAGTTCCACAAATGTTAAATATAGAACAGTAAAGAATTAAAAAGTCTAAGTACCTGAAATTAACATTGAATATCTAATACTTCAAAACAGATTCTAAACTATTTTCCCGACAAATTATTCTCATAGTAACACTCTTTTCTAGACAAAGAATTACACGCTAACTCATTTTATAAGCATACTAGAAGTATTTTTCCATAATCCAAGGACATCCATTTAAGAGCCCTACCCGTTACTATCTTTTTATAATGGATTACGAGTTACACCTAATTGCCTACAAGTACGTTAGTTACGCTGCAAAGCCACACTACTTTTTATCACCTTTAACTTAAGTGATCCTTTACTTGCACGTTCCCCTAACGAAGAGAGGGAAAGAAAGCTTGAAGCGAAGCTAGAGCTACAATATAATCCAAAACGATTTATTGCTAAACGTTAAACTGTAAAAGAATGTGTTACATGCTATTGTAGGGACTGGCTGCGCAAAATACGGTATTTTATAAACCTTGGGGGATGTGTTCAACGATGATTAATATTGCCGTGCGTAATAATTTTGTTGCAGCCTTCCGCTTGGCTTGCAACCACAGCACTTACGAAATTTCGTGGCGCAGGATCACCAGGGAATTAAATACTGAGATTTTCCGATTATTTCCTCGCATGGCGACACTCCGTTCTAAGAACGCGGGAAAGAAACATTCAGCAGGATACGACAACGCCTTCTCGATTTCAAAAGAATATTAAATAAAGAAGAAGAGTTGCGCATCAATTGCTTAACATAATTGCAAAATACAATTTTTAAACGAACTATTCTGAAATCTTCATTCCTGTCAGACTTCGTATATTAATAACCAAGACTAACTGGAACCTGGTACGTCAATATAATTCCTGGAGTTCCAACTTGGTTCATTAACGCACGAACAGGAGCAGAGAATAAAAACGGGGAAAATTGAATCGAAACTCGTAATAAGCTTGAAGATAATTGATTAGATTCATGAGTTATTACGCATTCTTCTGGTCGCGATGTGGAGAAAGCAATACCGTGAAGCGAAAACGTTCGTCGTTTTATGAAAAACAGTTAATTGAAAACCGACTGTGGGTTTTACTAATCGCGCGTACCGATCGAATTCCCATTAGATTCTCTTTGGCATTATGCGTAGAGAAAGTCATTGGATATATCTTTTCAGATTATTAATAGAGGTAGAAAAAGCAAAATTATAAAACGGTTTCAGAAAGAGAGGCTGTAATGAGGATGTGGTGTCTAAATACGAAATATTTGCGATAATTTATGCTTGATAGGTAAATAAATTAATATGCTCATGTTGTGTGAATTTTATGCAAACTATCTGCTGTTATGTTTTTTAAATCAATTTCTGTAATGAATTTACAGCAATTTTACCGTACTATATTATATCAGAAGATATTCAATTTTAAAAAACAGTAAAATAAATGCATTTTAATATTCATATATTTTACAGAACTATTTGATTTTTTCGACTGCATCAGAGGCTACTCAGATTCCCGCCAAATCTATTATAGCATCTTCGACAGTTCGATTTCATAGCAATCGAATAACTAAATGTACAATGTAAACTATGTTCGCCTAATAGTAGTTGTATCGCATTTAATCTGTAGATATCGATCAAATGAATTAGTAATTATAACGTTACAAATACTATCTTCCGATCATCTTCGATAAACTGGACAGAATCTAGCGAATCTAATGAATTGCTACTCACTAGATGACGTTTCCTTTTTTTTTCTACATTATTCCGATATCTATCGAAGTGAAGAGTAGAATCATCTTGTCAGAAACGTGACTTTAGTTCTGAACACGATCAGATTGCTAAAACGGTGAAGACGAACGAGCAGGTTCTTTACACGTCCACGGGTCGCGATATCACGCAAACAAGCATAACGTATATCGTGAGCTTCAAAGCTGGTAATTATACAGTTGTCAATCAGATGGTGAGAAAACGCGTTCACGATTGAGAGATCAAGCCGTGCGTAGAAATCTTCGACGTGGACGTCGTCACCTTGCCACGCGAGGCTGAAAGACGATCATTATTTTTTACATTACGTCACGTCTGACGCAAATGCTTTTATAACGGTGCGTAATGATATGATTACAACTAAAACGATAATTATTATATAGTAATATTTCTTTATTAGTAACTGGGTGCAACTTTTCACTTTTCACGAGCTCACTTTCTCAAGCCTAAAATAATTTACCAATTTTCATATTCAAAGTAATGTAATTTTCAATTAAATTTTTTGTGTAATTAGACTTATTTCAGAAAAGAAAAGAATTAATAGACAATGCAAATGTTCAATAGGTTTTATTAAAGATATTACTGGTAGATATTTTTCATTACTTAATTAACAGCCTCACTACTTATGAACGCTTTTTAAACAACCTATTCAATAGATTTTTTTAAACTCTGACAATTTCCCTTAGAAAAATAACAAATATTTTATTTCACTTTTTATTGTTACTAGTTACGTACCGATTCTTAAACGTTTTAACATAATAAGAATCCTGTTCAATGTACTTCATACAACGCAACCGCAACACAAATTGTATAAATGAAATTGTACAAGAACTACTAAGTAATTTCAAATGGAAACTTCTAAAATGCAATTTCTTGCTGCCGTTGACGTTTCCCTGGCCATTCACGTACTAATTGTGCGTCACTAAAGATAATGTTCAACAAATTGAATCAAGTTGGCACTGGCTATTTTGCAAAGAGTAATTCATCATAAGCGAGTCGCATGGACACCGCCGATAGGTACCGATTACAATTTCACAAAAGCCAGTTTACTAGCCCGTTTCTTAATGTTTGGCGCTCAAATTGCTGTGCAGCGATGTATTCGTAAAAAACATTAGCTTTCACTCGAAGCACGACCGAGCCGCGGTGCGGTGCAATCACAAATCAGTTGCAACGAATGGGGTGATCAATAATGACACTACGAAACATTTCAGAAACTGGAATACGTTCAAACCGCCAGCATTATTCCTTAATGACGAAATACAGGGAACCGACTCACACGAATTAAGCGATTCGATTACTGAATTAGCAGAATTATTGCCGATTGTGGACTTTTCTATCATTACACCTTCGTACAAATGATCCCTCAGCTGTCTGTCGCGTTTTATGTAACTTCAAGGCATACTGTTATTTGACTCTAACAGTTACAAGACTGCTGCATATATTGAATCTATCTAATATTCAAAGAGATATGTTTAAAAAAAGAGAAAGCTAGTTCATTTAAGAAAAAGTGTCGGCAAAACATTAAATTAGAAATATTATAACCAATACTACTACGCTTATACAATATAGGCATTAATAAGGGTACACCCAGTAGGAGAGCTAATAAAACATGCATGGCTTTTTAAGAATTGATTACGGTTAAACTACGTCTCAAATATACATTTAATACCTCTTATTTTGCTTTTCTTCCTAAAATTGATTTTTTATTCCAAATATCAGCAAGAAAGTATTTGATGGTTCCTCAAATTTTAATTAAGTTTATAAAGCAAGTGGTCAGTGAGTAGATTTCAGCAACGCTCGACTTCAATTCAACGTCAGTCCACGTTTTTCTCAGCTTTCTATGACAAGGACAAACTACGCCCATGTGTTTGTATACACAACAACCCAATCGTTCAAGTGGTATTGCGTAAATGTTGAAATTGAATTATAACCGCAAAAACACGAAAATACATTTGAACCGTGGCGGCTGGCCACCTGCGACACCGGAAGCGAAGCTGACTTCCAGAAACTGTTTACGCTCACTGAACCACGTCGATTATCGCATTGAAACCATGCGTTCTTCCATTTCTCCGATTATCTCTTGGCCCTGGTCACCCTCTCGTATTCTGTATTCAGCGTGTGCCTGAGCCGAGACACGCAGTCGCAGATTAACCGTGTTGATCGCAAATGGAAATATTCTGTACGCCAAGTAATTGCACCGACCATTGTTAGCTATCGATAATAATTTTGTTCTAGCGTGACCGAGATGTTGTAATAGCGCTGACATTACAGGAGGGTTACAGGTACACCGGCCTGTTATTAAACACCGACGTTATTTAGTGAATCACGATGCAGATGTCAGTTTGTAATTGGATCCAGGAAACATTTCGTGTAATTGGCTTTTAAAGGATTGCTATTTTCATGGGAATAAAGGAACAAAAATCGTGAAATTGCAACATTGTTCGCGAAATAAATTTTCAAGACATTGAAGTTTAATTACCGATAAATTGGACTGTATTTATTTTCCATTGTTAATTTAATGTTTTTAAGTATTAAATTTTCTTCAATTATAATTAGATTATCTTATAAAGTATGTTTCACTATATTCGTATTGTTATTTAATGAAATGTATATTAAGTATATAATTTGTAATTATATGTACGTTTGTCTAATATAAAATGAAAAAAGTTATATAGAATTTTGTATATAAAATTTAATTTAATTTGAAATTGGAAAAAATAATACTTTTTTGAACAGACGTGTCTAATCATTTCAACTTCCTTTTGCAAATATAATATTTATGAAATACAAATTCTAGGTCCAGTTTAAAAGAGTACTCTACATGAAAGTTTAATTTTTTACTGCAGTATCTTTCTAACAATTAATAAAGTTGTAACAAAATTATTCATTTCGAAAGTGTACTGATTTCGATAACGTAAAACAAATTATTATTGGCATATAAAGGACTTCAAAAAATTCATTCACTTTAAAATGAAAAAAATACTCTAATTATAAGTTGCCACAATAGAGTATCCTTTTCAACGAAGAGCAACAGTTTCGATTTAAACCAGACAAGGGTGCATCTAAGTTAATTGCGAAACTAGGAAAAGTGCAAGTTGCACGTTGGACTGCAATTAAGCAAGCCTGCAATAGCTTGAGTTTGTTTAATCAAGTATTCGAAATCAAAGTGAAACTTCGTTTCGTTTGACGCTTCTCTCCTTCTCTATTTCAGATAATTGATGTAATTATCTTCCGAATCATTGGCACATACTTATTCCCTCGAGCGAGTAACTTCTTTTCTCGTGTACCCGTAACAAACACAGCTATACATTCTCTAGCACGTTCGTGTTTGCCCAGACCGTTGTCTTTCGTATTCCGATAATTGTTCACGCATTGTACATGCAGCGCAACGATCTCTGTGCAATCGAGAATTCGTTCAGTGATTCTCATTCACGGTTTATTTACTTATTTTATGAAAAATATTCCTTTCAATGCCACAACTTTCTCTACTATATTCAACACTACATAAAATTAACTTAATAAAAATTCCTTCAGATATATCAACTAACAGGATGTAAAATGCATGCGTAGTATGGAGTGAGTAGATATAAAAAGCATTCACAAATTCATGATATCCTTTAATAGTTCAAACTTAATGATAATTTATGATCAAAGACAAGTGTACATCAACAGATATTACATACAAAAATCATGTTCCATAAATTTAACAAAATATACGTCTCATAAGTCAATAAAGCATGTATATGTCTCGTATACAGCGTCTTTCTAATCCTGATTTACTTACTAGGAAAGTTTGAACGAGTACTTTTCCACTTTCAGAGCTGAGAACCGTATCGTTCCTGAAATTAAATCACGAAGACGATATAAAATGGAAAGCAGAATCGCAATCTTGCCCAACTCCAACCGCCATGGATATTCTGAGGGGCTTACGGCTCGAACTTAATCGACTGAATTCTAGACAAAATTGCTTGACCACGGTAAATTTCCGTGAAGCGTAATCGTTTAATCTCGCTGATCGAAGGGAAGTACCACCAAGTAGAGTAACACAATGCATGACTTCAATTTCACTTTCTTCGACGTAAGAATTAAGGATTCCACGCGCGTTCTGAACGAGCACACGAATTCTGGCTTCGACGCCTCGTAACTGATTACTGTTAACGCACAAACAGATCGAATCTTATCCCGGAGCCACCTGGCTTTTACCATCCTCGCGAGAGAATTAGAATTCTTAGAGTAATCTGCATCGGGCGAGATTTACAGCCGACTCTTTTCCCCTTAGCTTTCGTGAAGTTTCGTTTCTAGCCTTTAATTGCATCTTGTTTCATGCAATACCCATTACTCAACAACAACCTCGTAATTCAAAAGTTCAATTCCATACGTACAATTTTATTCGCGATAATGAGTTACAGTTCGTTAGAGGCGTGAACAAAAAGTTATAACTTTTGAGTTATGAAGTGAAAAGTTCGATTAGAATTTATGGTTATGTGCTGGGATTTATATTTTATCATTGGGGAGAAAATGTAGTTTCTGATAATACTAGTCTCCGATTTTATAACTGAGGATCATTTGGCTTTTTTCTTCATTTCGATATAGGAAGCACTTAGTGTGGCATAACTTCACTCTTCCATAAGCTGTTATATTTATGTCAATTTTGTTTTAGATTAACATAGAATATTTTATGCAGGTACATAAGGAAATGCGATTTATTATGACTTGTGAATGTTTTCACGAAGGATTAATAAATTTATGTACTGAATATCTAAGATATCTTACTTTTTGCGATAAAATTAGGGAAACTAGGTAATAGATAAACGTAAGCATGCAACATGATATTACATAACAGAAAGTACACTTCAATTTGTAATGTATAGTAATACAATTCGATTATCAGTGAACGACTTATCACCCTCTTATCGTTAAGATGAGCTATCTTGACAAGATAATGTAGCTATTCCTTAAATGGACCAGAATTTTGTTCCTCCAGAGTCGAAAAGAAATTTTTTGTAGGTATATGGCTACAAAAATATCTAAGCAATTTAGAAAGAGTAACGAATAGAGCTTTTACAAGAATTTATGCCATGTATGTATGAAATATAATTCAGTTGTAAATCTATTGGTTTGGATACTCCTTTAAGCTTCTTTAAACTTCTTTTCTGTACGAATTTAAAATACAGTAGTTATACACAATCTACTTTGTGTTATTTTCGTTTATTCCACTATACTCCGCAGAAACCTACCTCAACATCTAAATTAGACTAAACAGGACCATTTCTATTAATTGTTGACAAGCTAACCAAATGAAAAATCTTTTCATTGCAAGCATTCTACAACATATTTGTTCAGCGTATAAATACTCCATTCACCTTTATCACAGGAATGTCGACCTTTTTCTAGCAAATCGAAAAAACGCTTCGAATCCACACAACGTGACAGCTCGCAGCGTATAGTAAAACGATTAAATCGCTACCAACAGCCAACGAAGGGAAGAGGCCCGAAGACCCGAGGGCAGACTTTGCATGCAGACATAAATACTTCATCGGGGGACGTCGATTAAACGAGGCCCATAATCTACCCGGAAGTCGGTCACAAATCTCTCGGTGAAACTATGCGCGCTTATTCCTCCTAGACTCGTCGCTATTGCAATTCGAGCGGGGGAATAAAAAATCCCCCGCTCGACTTCGGCTGAGCAAGTGCCCGAAGAAATTATCGGCGATCCAGATTCGAATGCGCCCCGGTCGATATGTCGCTAAACGATAAAATATTGCCCTCCCGACGAAATCAGAATTGAATTAAACGTTGCCCGAGGAGTAATCGCGTCACTAAATCGTGCAAAGTGAAAAGCAGCGTACACACGCGAGACAAATCCGGATCTGCATGTTGATTTTATTGAAATGGAACGACGTCTTAGCCGACGATTTCTTTTCTTTTCAGTTTCGTAAGTGGGGAGAACAGTCGCGTGGAAAAAATATCTCGTTAATCAGAGGAGATAAACGACACGGACAATGCACGGGAGTCGTGTGATGTAAGCAACACCTAGAAGAGTGAACGACACTAGGCATTCTGGACGTTAATGTTAAAGTGCAAATGTTGTGTCGGTTGAGACTCTGAGGGTTTTTCATTAAGTCACTTGTATATCTCATGACCACGTGCGTGAAAGAATTACAAGACAGGTTGCGCGAGAAAATTACCCTTTAATCGATTTCGTTGCTAGATAGATGTATAGGACGGCCATCCGTTCACAAGCAATGATGACAGTGGCGACAGGTTATTAAACACCTGGCTGATAAGGCGTTACAGATGGGGAACATCAATTTATGAGATAGGAACAGAATCAAGCGGGAAACTGACGAGTAAATATATCGGAGAGCATGTTATGATGTACTTAGATCCTATTTTTTCCTTTCCAATTTATACTGTATGCATTTTGTGAAAATTTATGCAACATATTAAAAATTAAAATATGTGTATTTCATGATATTTAAAAGGTATAACAAATCTTTACTCAAAATTTATTTACTAAATGTAGAATTAATGTAAAATGCTGAGACACCTGTCAGACAAATTGGAGCTTATTATAAAATTGACATAAATTTTATTCTACTAAAAAGAGATTAGGCAAATGCCATGATCCCTCTATTCGTCTTCCAATTAAAAGCATCATCTTACCCAATTTTCACTATTTCTCTCATCTTTTAATTATAAACGTGACCTAGTATCCTCTCATAAAAGATAAATAACATAACAAATGCAAACGAGCGATATTTCAACACATGATTTCGTTACGATCATATGTTCCTTTTGTTTTCCCAATTACAAGTAACGAAGACAGACATATAATCACAATGGGATCGTGTGTCAAAATATCGTTTGCGTGCATCAGGTCTTAAACTATCCACGAAACTCAATCCACCTTACAACTGTGCTACACGAGCGTCTTCCCACTTTATGGAGTAGCAAATGCTACAGTTCTATAAGATTCGTCGAACAAGGGACATAAAACTGTCACGCGCCCAGGTTTATCGCGTGCGAATCGCCGATCGTATCGTGAACCGTTTCAAAATGCCGCCTTATACGACGACCCGGAGCAAAGTAATACGAGGTGCACGACTATTTATGCAAATGAACCCTCCGATACGATCGTTTTAAGATCAGGTGCGTGGTATTATTTTTGAACGTAATCACACTCGGGTCCCATGTGCCATGGTTACCTAATTACGACGGTCAGGTCCGTTCGAACGACACGACGCCTGTGCATGCCTAATCGCTGCAATCTGACAGTGAAAACTACATTGAGCCGCGCATGATTATATTTTCAGCGCGAGGACATCATTGCTCCGCGGCCAGTCGAACCCTTCACTGAGCTTGAAGCATGGCCTGCACGTGTCCAAGCGGCACGTGTCGACCAACTTCAATGCTTCTGAAAGTATTTCTACTGGCTAACGAATTGAGTTGTCAAGTCTTGGCTTATTATACAAAAACGCGTCCTGCAGAAGAGCGGAGTATCATTTCGAAGCATTGGCAGAGCCATAACATGCAGCTTCGTACATATATGAATGACATCATATTTCTCCTCTTATGGTGATTGGCAATCGTGTGTGATTATTACTCTTAATTGAAAAAAAGAGTATATCGTGGTATTGCAAAAAATTAAATTTGTATGTAAATTACTTATGTAAAGGTTAGACAGCAAACATATAAATAATAATTCTAATAACTTAGGTCTGGTAAAAGTTTCAATTTAATTATGGATATTCTGACGACCTAAAAATGGCACCATGAATAGTAAAAAATTATAGTATATTACGTATACCAAGAGCATTGCCTTAAGTACAACAAAGTTATTTTGTAATCCAATAAAGATGCTATTATTATAATTATTGTTGCGATTAGAAAAAGTATGTAAGCCATTCAAATACCTTCGAAAACCATTTTCACAATACCAACCACATTCCCCTGTTGCTTCTAAACATAAAAAAATCCTATGATCGTAGTGACTCACGCAAAACCGCTCGCGCGCGCTTTGGAGAACCGCAGGCAAGAAGTCCCAGTGAAACGCAACCGTTGACCAAACTGTGGTTAAATTTATGAAACGCCAGACCTAGCAGCGCGCGAACGCGAAATACTCCAAGTCGGACGCGACTGTTTTACGAGATTCATAAAATCATTTGACGTGGAATAGCTCATTGTAACGCACGCGACATTACATCGCCAACGATCACGTATCATTCCACCAACAAATACGTCTCTTGCAGCCGCGAAGATTACAATATCGTCATTATGCAGTCATGATTAATGACCAATTTATAGCCAAAGACATTCATGTCTAATATCAGCTCTTGCGTTTATAACGCTTGTAAAAACGGACTCATTTATTGCCAATCATTAGAAGTTATAATGAATTTAGCATCAGTTAATTACAAAAGATTGCTGTAACGCTACTTCGGCAAATTATGCATTCTTGTGGCGACTTTTATGTGTTTAATGAACTTTATTGGGACCCAGCGAGCCAACGGTTCACGGGAGCGCCGATAGAAAGAAAAAGTCGGTTGTCGTTCTATCAGCACAGAAAGTCTGGCCACTTTCGAAATAATGGGCACGCGTTAGCGGGAATAAAAAGCAGCAAGCTGGACGTTGCTAAATCAAAAAAGCAAGCGCAGTGGCATCAAACGTGACTGGCCAGTTCTGCGAAATCGCGACATGTTTTAGGCTTCCGAACGGATTCTACCAGGCTGGCTCTTGTAAGTTGGCTTAGCTCTTCAAGGAAGTATACGGAAACAAGCGCAACCGGTACTAAAGCATGACGGGAGCGAACATGAGCTACTGAACGGGATCTCGTTAATTACCAGCACGATGTCATATAAATCGGCACCCTATGGCGTTATGATATCAATATTTCGTCGCTGCGTATCGATAAACAGGCTTTAATATTGCGACAATTCACTGTTGCTCGGCGTGCAAATAAGTTATCGGTTCATCAAGAATCAGCGTGAACATTTTAATTACTATTTTTGATCAAATCATGCCGCTGCATAATTAATTGAGTGATTTAAATGAGTACATGGCAGGCTGTGTGATTTCGAATGAAGTAAGCCGTGCTCGGTTACCGAAGCGTCGAATTTCAGTGGAATCGAACCAGAACAAAATATTCTTTAAACGCAAATGGTTTTTGCCTTCACTTTCTGTTGGGTGAAACGGAAAGGGAGAGCACAGAATGCCAAATATCGAATGGCATAAAGAAAAGCTAAATGGTTCCATGGAAATGATGAAAGTCGAACGAATTTCAGAGAATTGCTGGGAAATTAGATGCATACAAACGGAAGGTTATTATGAGTGTCGAGTTAGTGTGATTATACGTTGAGGAGTTTGATGTATGTGTGAAAATTTTGAAATATTCAAGCATTCAAATACTCAAATTGTCAATTTTTTCTATTTTCAGCTGCTCAAATGTTCAAATATTCAATTGTTACATTTTCAGCTGTTTCAATGTTGAAATATTCAATTCTTAAAATTTTCAGCAGTTCAAATATTCAAATATTCAATTTCTTAAATTTTCACCTGTTCAAATGTTCCACTAGAATATCTCTAATTCTTAATATTTTATTTATTTGAAAATTATTGCTTGAACTCCTTAATTATTCTTACTTATTCCAAATGTATATGTCTAACAACAACTGCGTTGAATTATTGTAATTCTACAAAGATCATGCTAGTTTTAGGTCATCGATACCACTTCGAACCGACCAACAAAGAATCGAGGACAGGAGCAGAAGCTGCATGTCGCGTCAATAAGTTTTCCTCCTTGCAACACCATTGAAGGAATTACGTGGGAGCCCGAAGCAGTTTAATAGGGACAAGTTTCACGGACTGCTACGTTAGAAAAGGAAGAACACTGGCTTGCATCGACTAGTAACTTTTTCCGGCGATCGACCGATCGCGATCGAGTCACGAGAGGCTACGTGCGCTACGTTGCACAGTGCATCGCGTTGCATCTCGAGCTTAGATTCAAGGACTGCATCGTGTTAAAGTTCACAACACTCTTCGACGGCGAGCACGCTGCCTGCAGCGAGTGCATGAAATTCATCGCACGTTGCGACTCGAGCCAGTCAGCGTTACCATCTTCTCACGTGAGCAATACTCGTTACCAGTCGCGTCATTATTCTCCTCCAAACCAATTAGAAGCACCTGAGAACTAGAGATAACTGTACTCTGAGGCAACCGAGCCGATGCTACCGCTGTCAATACGTCGACGGTCCCTTTTTCTCTTTCCGCTCTTGGCTACGCGAACACCTCGAAGGTCGATTTGATAGACGAACGTGACGAAAGCTTCTTTCTCGCAAAAGGTCATCTACTCGTGACTTTAACGGAGTTCGTGATCATTGTTGAGATAGACAAAGGTCGTTGAAATAAGTAAGTACTGTTAAAAATCCTCTTTTTCTGCGAAGAGTAAATGTGTGTTACTTTAATTAAATTAGAAAAGTCGATTGTACTCAATAATGTATTTGGCGCTTTAAATCCTACTTGTTGCATTTGACCTTGTTATTGTTGTATAAAATTTGCCAGCATTTTCACTTAAGATTAAATTATAATTTGTACTTAAACACATATGTATCTCGATTATAATAAGATTTATACCATAAATTAATGTACCATGTACTAATTATTCAATTTCATTATCTGTACTCTTATCTCAACACAAACGTGATACCGAGATTTGCATTGAATATGCGATTCCAATGTATATTTACATCATATATCATGCATTCGTTTCAATGACAGACTAACTGTGAGTAATAGTGACTTATAGCGTAACATTTAAAAATATTAGATACTGCAGACTCATTTCTTGAACTTATTTATCAATGTTACTCATACTCTTTATGCGACTTTCTCCTATGTCAGAAGATTTGCATAAATAAGGATTCAAATTTGATATGATAATTCAGTTCAGTTGGGGTTAATCCATTAGATATAGCACAGGAACAAAGTGACAAAGATATGAAAAAATGTAATAATAGTTGTGTAATAAATGTACAAGATTTATTTTAATGTATAAAAGCATTTGCAATTATACCTATTTTTCAAAGGTAGTCGATTAATTAACACGTGTAATACACGCTTGTGGAAGATGTTCTGCACGGTATCTCCAAACTTTTTGTTCAATCAATTTGAAATATTTAAACGCCATTGCAGAAAAATTAAGAATATTAAAATAAAATAATTTAAAAATTCACATAAAACTCAATAGAACAATGAATATTACTGAAAGTCTTTTAAATACATGTAGTTACCAACGCTTTCCAATCTATGCTTAATTAATTTGTTACGAGAAATTTTCTACTGAAAGATTAAGAAACAGACTTTGACAAACTTTTTATCTCCGTAAAATATTTCTGGTTTGAGTCCAGTTTGTACAATACACTTGTAATATGGAATCATTTTCGTTTTAAAAATCGAGTAACTAAATGTAATCCGATAGTTGATCTCATTACTTATATATCTACTTGATATCGGGCATTTTCGGTAGTTAGTACCATACTGGTTACTCGAAAATGTGACAGTAACATTAAAACTAGAAGTAGTTGTGCCTCAAGAACAAGATTTCCCGATCCATGTTTACTTATGCATTTTTATGCATTACTTTTCAACTTATGTTTCTGGCAACATGTCAAATACATTCCACAAGCAATATTTACAAGACAATCTGGTGAAACGCGGCGACCTGGGAAAGCAAAATCACGAGTCATAAAATCATGATTCTACAGCCTCCAGCTTTCCCGTTGAACCTTAGAAATACTTTTTCTTCTTTTGCTTTCCACTCTTCCTCCATCAACTTTCCGGTTTTCCGGATAAAGGTTGATCTTTCGTAGCCACTTTCACGATTATAGTCCAATTTACGATCGATCAAGCTCGATACCAAACGCGAAACGAAATCTCGAGAGTTTAAGCATGACTTGTAACCGGTCATACGTTGAATAAATAATAGCAATGAAAAATACATAAATTCTATTTTAAGAGCTCGTAACTACGTCCTATGGACTTGTTAACCAAACTGTTTCCGTGATAACAGGTCTTCGAGAAACATTCAGTTTACTTTTGGATATTTCTAATATGGTTTAATTGCTATTTAATTAAGGATTTGTATCTTATATATAATATTAATCGTACTTTGTGGGTACTTGGCAATCTTATACTTCTTTTTCATTCCTCAATTACTGTCATATTATGATCATGTAAATAAGGTTGCTAGTTTGAATAAAATCAATTTTCATTCCACCTTTCAATACTAAGATAAAATCCTCAAATAAAGAACTACATATAATAAGAAAAAAGAGTGCATTAGAAGGTTAAAGGGTTATTTATCTTCTAGCAATAAGATAAGAATTCCATTACTATTTCTACAGTCTTCAACAAAGCGGCATTCATAGTACCTTATATGGCTCTGTGAACACGCATTGTGTGTCATCAAGCATGGAAAAATTAGAGACAGTAATTACGCTAGGTATACAATTTTTCACGGTAGGAACTAAACGCTCAACAACGGAACGATAATTCATGTAATCCCGTTCGCCTCTGAACTGCAACGAGAACTATGTAATGAGGCACGATCCGAGCTGTCTTAATTGCCCAGTTCTTGATTATTGCTGCATCATAATGCATTCTAAATTATCGTGTCGGTAGCTCATTTATAACTATCCACGTGTTACTAGAAATGCAATAATATCGCGCAACTATGAGGGCTCGAAAAATTGCGCGAACAACGTGCTGGCGGTAACTCAGTGGGTCCATAGAATAAATATGCGCACGACAAACATTTGCAACTTGTCATAATCATCGTTCGCATAAACAAACGAAGCGTCAAAAGTTGAGGTTCGTGCGTAATTAACGAATGGTTCAATGTGTCGTGAAATGCTAGCAAGTTGAAAAGACCTACTGGCAGTAGCCTTACCTAGACGCACTAATTAAAGCTGGAATTGTTAAATTTATTACTTTGGTAGTAAATTGGCACTACATAAACGTAACGTGTTATCGCTTTAATGAGCAAACTTCAAGAACGTACAGTGACCGTAATAAAGAAAAAAGGTTTATGAAGAACGCTAACTCGTTATCACTTCATTTCCTTGGTACATACAGTGTGAGGCTATTTGTAATTGTCACTGTAGATTGATGGAATATCTGGACGAAATTATCAACTGTAACTTTCTAAAGTAAGAAAAATGAGTAGGTAAATAAAAAAATAAATAGAAAAACTGCAAATACATTTGAAACAATTTATGGCTTGTCGGCTGCATTTAATGACCGGTTTGAAATGCGAATTGAAATTATTTAACAAAGTGATGCATAGTTAATCACAAAATCCAAATGTAGCGTATTATGTAGTTTGTACTATTCTTTATACTGATGTTTTGTATGAAGATACGTATAATTTATATTTATAGATAGTATTGTTTTTTCAAACTGAATATTATACAAGTGCTTGTACCACTTACTGTTGAAAGATTGAATGAAACTTTGTACATTTTCTCCATAGTTTTATACATTTATTCTTTTCATATGTACATAGATATACAGCGTGTTCAACAGCATGTATTAAAACCGTTAAGAAGTAATTCAACATTTCGAAAAAGGCCAAAACTGAAGGTAAACGAAAATACATAAATGAATATTAGATATTATTTTGCTTTAAGGTTTCAATTGTTGTGAAATCATTTAAAATTTGCGAAAAATGTATCTGACTTAGGACTTATTCTACTGCCGATGCCAGCATGCATTAGATAGGGCAGCGTAGCCAAGTTAGTAGAATAAGTACTGACACATTTCGCGCGTATTTTAGGCAATTTCTCGACAGTTAATAACTTGGAAACGAAGTCTGAAAAGCAATTTCATCTATCTTCATTTCCGTCTTATATTAGCAAATAGAATCAGCCCTTATCATTCTTAACACCAATCGTTAAACACTCTCTATACGTAGATTTCACTTATTAATTTCTTGCAAAAAACTTCAGCTTCTATTCATAAGTAATAAATGATTCCAAGCTCTCTTCTGTATTCGAAATATTAGGTATACTTGTATGCAAATTTTTACCCTGATCCAACGAATATCACGCACAAGAATAGTACCTAATAATATAAATCACTCGATGCAAGCATACAGAGACAGGGTAAAAAGGGCGTAACAAAAGTACCTCCATGACCATAACTTGTCCAATGTTAAAAAAGGACTGAAATCAAGTCCCTGAACGCTCAAATGCAGCGCGAAGACCGTAACAACAATACGGTCGATAATCGACAGCGACAAAGAGGGTCGGAACGAAAGGAATGGTCTGAAAGCGTCAGAGAGGTGTTGCTAACCAATCGTGGGTGTAGTGGTATCCGGTAGTAATATAACGGCAATATATGGGAACGTGGTTATTTTTGCAGCACACTACCGCGTCGAGAATAATTCTAACAGCGCGCAAGATCAAGGGAATCTGGTTTCTCGTCAGCAGGCCCGCTCTCGCCGATGTATTCGTGCGGTTTATCTCGACGAGTTCCCGCATTTGCATGAAATCGCGCGGTATCTCTGCCGCCGCGCCGCGACGTCTCGCGACAAAGAGCAGAGCAAGCGGTGGAATGGGTCCTCCAGTCATTGTGCCCGCTTAGAGCGTTGTCGTAGGTAGATCTTATCCTTTAATCACGAACGACCCGTGCAAGCGGATTCTTAGATGCCTATCGTCAACGTTCCTTCGGTGGTCGACTATTATGCATCCTGCACAATCGCGTTTGCACGTTGAGGCGTCGATGCGCGAGAATGACTTCTTATGAAACCAAGAGCCATTTACAGCCACCGACCGAAGGATTAATAGCCTAAGCCAATAATACGGGCTGGATATTAATTTGCCAATGATAATCAATTTCGATAGACTTAATTGAAAACACGTAATGCCGATTTTGTAAGTACAATCGTTGTAATTTAATGATAACTTTTTTCATCCTGGGAAATTGAAACTGTCAGAAGGTTTAAAATCAAGTTTCGTGAAAAAATAAGTAGACTTGATATGTAATTCGTTTGTTTATACTTGTTAAATAGAATTACTTTATTAGTAAAAATAAATTCTGCGTCTGAGAGTTACTGCGTTTTCTTCATTTTATTAGGACAATAGGAACTGAGATATATTATACTAGAGTGGACCATGACTTAAAACCAAATTCAAATCCAACGCATGAGTTTAATGGCTAATTCTCTCTTCTAATACGAATTGTTAAAAAGTCATAGTTTAAGTTAGTAGTTTAGGTTTTAGCCAAAATCCTGTTATATTCCTATTGTTAGAAGAAAATAACCAAATAGAGCATGGACCACGATATAGCGAGATCATAAACTCAGTCAGACGTTAAAGTAAACATTATGAATGACTTTATTCCATTGTATAATAATGAACAGTAGGCATATTATTGTGCGAAACTTAAAACAGATTGCAATGTACATAAATGAAAGAAAATTAAGAATTTAATTTACGAGCTTGCTATATCGTATAAGGTCTACTGTACATGGATAAAGAGATTAAGCTCGGTAAATCAAAGTACTACCGTGCAAGCAAGTTCCTACAGTAACTACTTTAAATACATTATTTAAAAAAGTGTGATCGTAGTAGTTATTTTCGTTATGATCAAAAATAACAAAAAAGCTTGGATCAGTCTGACTGGCAGGTACAAAATTGTTGTAAGTATACACAAGTTAATTTTTTAAAAAAGATTAACAATAAGAATTACTTAAGAGTATGCTAACGTATTTTGACTTCAGTTATTAGAGTTTTTAAGTTTAAAGATTTTATAACTGAAAAATACGTTTCAAAGTTACTTAACCAGTAACTAGTGGTGGATTCTGAACGTTTCTTTATATCTTGCTAAGATTGTGGTTATTGAAATCTGAGTTATCTCGAGGAAATCCAACTTTGGCCTTAAATACGTCCTCCTTGGAAAACAGATTCAAGTCATAATCTTTATTCAGAAAAAATACAATATAAACTTCTTTGAATATGTAACCATTAATTATGCTTCACCCCGTTCTCCACATTACTACGATACTATCGATATTTTCGGCTCGTTCGATCTCCACAGCGCACGTTTTACAAAAAATCATCACATTTACCTTGACGAGCGAAAGGTTATTAAGTAGCAGCGGTCGGAATGCCTTGACATGCGTCTATATCGTGTCAACAAATTTATGCGACCGTTTCGGTCAACGACACGTGCACAATTTTTGCAGACCTACCCATGTCGTTTCATGCACATTCATCACCTCTCACCGTTTCTTTCACCCTCTCACTGCCCTAATATCCCAATGACTTTGCCGATAAAAACCGAACGACAGCGATACACTTTAAACTGTACCCCTCTTAATTGAGAAATAAAAGACAATTTTCCACCAGTTAAGGTATCGCGAACGTTTACCTTCGTTCGCCAGGAAGAATGTGTGCTTACGTAAAAAAAGAAACAGCACAGCCGGTTCCAAGTCATTTAATTGATCCTGCCCCTAGTTGCGTACTTAAACTCTGGGTTTTATTAATTGAATAATTACCTCTTGGTTAAGACCACGTTTGTATCGTTCCACTTCTATGGACCAAGTTATATTCACATGTGATGGGAGTTCCCTTAGACTTGTGTCATATCTTTTATTTCAATTAGCAGAATAGAACTACACGTTGAAAACAGAATTATTAGATTCCTTAAATATGCATACGAATAAATATCAAAAACTCTGTTTTGGAAAAGGAAGAAAAAAGTGTGGCAAGCAAAATTAATTTACAAGTCATCCTGTTTTAAAATTGTACACAGAAGTCATTTATCATTCATAATTGGGATAGTGAATGCTCTGAAACTCTACCTTCTTTAAAAAAAAAGTTTATAAAATTCAATGTCTATTTACGTAATAATTGTCACTTTTTGTTAATCAACTGCGACTTTAAAATGATACACATCTATAGTAGCTTTCATACTATTTATGTCGTAATCGTCATTATCATTCATCATGTAACGCTGTTGAATATTATACGAGTTAGAAAACACTTTATGGTAAATTAATATTTTTGTTACGAATAAATAAACATATAAACAATTCAGATAAGTAATCTCTAAGTGACACAATACACATGCAACAAGATTCACAAATGTGTACCCATATTCCTATGTTACATACTCAATATGTATATCACGTATTGATAGACACGTAATACACGAAAAGTATTAGAACAGGCTTCTTATTCATTTATGTTAAGTGTCATTTGCTCGAGGCCATTAGACATTCGTAATTAGTGTTTGACAACACATTTGTTCAGAACGCTACATAAATCACGAGCTGTAACCTATAACCAACCAGATCTCTTTTTATGGTGTCTGTTATCTGTACACCGACTTTCTCGACAATCTCGTCCAAACATTTCTAAAAAAACAAAGAGATTCGGTGTCCAACGAACTGTCACTTTTGAAGCAATCGTCATGTCTCACGGGTCACATATCGCGCAATATAAATTCACTTTCTCTGCTTTCGTATTCTTAGATTAAATTCTTAATTCAAAAAAATGCGTAATAAAACATCACTTGCGAACATTATAATTTTTAGTTTCTTAAAATTTGTGCTCGTTAAATTTAATTAAGCGAGAGTGTAGAATACATAAAACAAATACCGCGTAGATCCTCTCGTTAAACGTGGAAACATCATTAAAGCAGAATTAACGACAAATAATATTGCAACATCTTCAACGTGGATGTGACTAGTTAGGCAATGGTTAAAATAAAACAATCAGCGACGAAGATAAGGGAGAGCGTGTAGGTGTGCATTATTCGAATACCCGAGGGATTACTCATTGTCTTTCCCTCTTTGTTCGCCTACTAAGCTAAGCGTGACTGCATCTTTACGTTCAAGGATGACTGGAATATAGAAGCTCGACATGCACGAGTGGTGATCGTTCGACCCGGAATCTTAACTTGTTGACCACGTTCGAGACGCGAGTTACAGTCGATATCGAACGATATTGAAGAGACTTAACACGTTTGAAACCGGTAGGATGAGGTACATATATTTGAAAATAACGGACCGATAAAGATAGCAAATTGACAACCACTCGCGCGGGTCTTGTTGGAACATAACTGATTCAAGTTGTCATCGTATTGCTCAAGAAACATTTTCCACGTCTAAATGATACACTAAAATTATTTATCTATAATAAAAATATACTATTATCGTTTGTTTATCTATTAGTTAGCACGTCATTTCTGTTATAGTTACCACAAAGATTATGCTAATATGCATAGAACTATTATTATTTTCGTGAAAGTTAACTATAGAAGAGATTCAAAACATCATTGAAAATTATCAATTTAAAAACTTTCAAAATTGTACAAATCTAAAATTAGACTAAGAATTTTTTAGAAATATTTTGCAAGATGAATTAAGATGCTTTGATTTGAATGGGTAGCCCTGTACCTACTTCGATAGAGTTTTCGATTGAAATTCTACTAATTTACAGAAGAAAAAAAATCAAGTAAGTATGTACACGTCTTACAATTTAAGAAATTTTGTTCAATTCAAAAGAAAATTTGGGATATTCATAAAAGTGAATACCTCTATCGTAGAGGTCACTATTGATCGACACTTTAGACTTATATTTTCTCAAAGGGTTTACAAGAAATAAATCCTACTTCTACAATTAATTAAAAATTGTGCAAAACAAATGAATTATAGAACTTGCAACTGCGCTTGTCCTTAAAATATTAAGTATATATCAGTAAAAATGTTAAGATTGCTTCCTGTAAATCCTAGAAACGAAGTTCTGAAGAAAGTGCCTTTCCATTACCAATGTGATGCTGTAAAGGTGAAGAAAATACAAGTCTCAGCTCTGCCATTAGCGATGCAAACTAGGAAATTCGCACGAATGCAGGAAGTTCGTAAGCACCGTGGTCAGTTGAATGTGCAAGGACGAACAAGGAGATGCACGTAATCTCTCAATTTCACTCAAAAGAGTAGTGTTGTAAAACCTATCTTACGACAGTCGTTTCTTTTTTTCATCTCAGCCGGCTGGTTGCGCATTCTCGTCGCCAGAAATGGAAAACGTTGAAACGAAACTCGTCAATCGACGTCCCTCCGCGTCC
Source organism: Calliopsis andreniformis (assembly GCF_051401765.1). Taxonomy (NCBI): domain Eukaryota; kingdom Metazoa; phylum Arthropoda; class Insecta; order Hymenoptera; family Andrenidae; genus Calliopsis; species Calliopsis andreniformis. Next base: position 7,100,408 of record NC_135073.1, on the reverse strand, counting down.
TTTCGATCGCGTGTTTCTATTCTACTTAGAGTTTGATACGTGCGAACGTTACGAAACTTCACGGTTTCACCCGCATATCAGCCGGTGTCAACACGAACTTTATGTTCTCACCGAAGGATCGAATTGACTCCTAGAATGTAGTATTTTTACCTTTTAGGACCCATCGATGCCTTTGATAGACTGGTAAAGCCTGGAGACTCTTTCTCACAATGTTTCTAAGTGCACAAAGGTAGAAGATATGTATTGGGTTGCGACAGAAAGTGCCTCAGAGCTTTTATGATGAAAATGAGGAGAAGGATAACCTGAGCCAAGTTAGTTTTACAAATTTAGAGAGTTCTTGGATATAATCTTATATCCCAAGAAAGACACTATTTACTATCCTAGAATGTCGATGATTCCAAATGTTTTGAGATTAATGCGACTTTATGTTAATTATCATAATATATTTTGTTGCATACATTCTAAATAATTGTAAGAAATTACTCTACATTAACGAAAGAACCAAGGAAATATCGAAGTAAGTACATGGGGTTGAATATAACATAATAATTTAGAATTATTTTTAGCATTTCGTTTCTAAAACATCTAAAGAGATTGAATATGAAAAAAGATTACCATATAATTTTATGTTTATTATTCTTTTCGTTGCTATGTGTAATTCCTTTCTCCAAGTGAAACAATGTTCAGATTTTGTCACACGATCCATTAACAATTTACAAGTAATTTTTACGTTAACCCACTTTCTGATAACCCGTAACTATTTAATAACATCATTTATCTGTATTTTAGATAATAGTCGGATATAAGAAACAGGAACGCATTAGACCTCCTCAGATTGAAAGCGGGCGTCAACAGCTGTTCCTTATAAATCAATTGTCAGTCCATAAGCAGAACGTTAAATTCAAGGTGGCAAAATCGAGCCGCATTCCTATCGGCTAGGAGTCAAACGTCCTATACTTTATAAGTGGCCAATAAGAGTAATTACTAGGTGGACGTAGAGTAAGGCCGACCTAGAAAATGCTCCAGTTTGACGATATTAGCCGCTCTCGAGCCTCGATAGACCGTGGCGGTGCAGATAAACATATGCTTTATCGATACGTTATTATATGCAGATATACACCTTTACCAACGAATTGTGAAAACTATTTACTGTTATCGCGCATAAGTCGGCAGCATATTATTTATCTTCTTTTGCGGCGCGTATGAAAAAAATACGCTCTAATACCGACGTTATTGTGCACCACAGGATACGAGACGTTGACTTATGCGAGATATTACGTTTGCTCCAGCTTCGACTACTTATAACGGTATCCAGTGTTGCGACGGTGTTTGAAAAATAAGTAATACGATTAAACCGACCGTGTTTGCTCAACTCATGCGAATGACGTGGGCGATTTTTGAAACAGATTCTATTACATTCCTCTTCTGGCAGAATTAAGTTCAGGCAGGAAAGTGAATTCTGCTCGTACATTGTTGCTCTAATGAAGCTGCTTGTTAGGAAACAGAGACTCAAAGCGTAATGCGTAATCCACTGTTACTGGAGTTTAATGAAAAGGTTATCTCTTTATTGATCGTAAATACGTTAGTATTATGCAAGTTTCTATAGTCTTTGATATGAGTGATGCACATGAACAATTGAGTAATGCAGTTATGGAGTTAGTGCATATGAGATATCTGATCGCAGGTAGCATTTCCTTTAAACTTTTACTGCATGAATATGGATGACTGAAGTGCGTAGTTAATGGCTGGGAATGCGCAAGGATACGTTTATACGATTGAGAAATGATAGATTTAAAGTGGAGTAAATAATTATAGGTAACAAAAAGGTTAATGTTCTGACATAGTATTCAAGTTAAAGAAGAATGTATTAAATTATATTAATTGCTCTTAGATGAGTGACAGACTGAAATAAGATCAGTTGTTACCTATAATTAAGATCTAAAGTATTTATACATTTAAAGATGTATATACATATATATACATATGTATATGTCTATTAATACATCAAGTATATATCAAAATTTCTTGTGTCAGTTTTTAATAGAGGTGAGACTGTAGCTAATATTAGAAGTTGCAATACAGTGCTGAATATGGTAGTCATGAGTTTGTTATCCACCTACATTCCTACAATACTATTTTCAGCGAATTCCACAACGATCCCTTTCCTACCAGCTTTCAACCATTTAAGACGAATATATAAATGTGATTTGACCAAAAACGATAGACGTCTAATATGATTCGCGTATATTTCAGTGCGTGTGAGGAATATGCCAACAAATCTGTACGTTCCCTATTCTTACCGAGACAGAGTGTTGGCTGGTGCACGTGACTATAGCCGGCGCATTGCACCTCGCGTCACGTGCATCGGACAGTGCACCGACTGCCACGCTTTCATGCACGTGAATTCTGCATATAAGAGCAACAGTATCGGCGCGTTTATGGCTCGATGGAAATCGGGTCTGTCTGAAACCGCCACCGCTCGGCAATCGTAAAAAGTAAGAGGACAAAATCAATCATGTTGCATTTTTAACCGAAATTGCAGCGGACCATTTCTGGTCCAAGTGTACTTTTTATGGGTATGACCGACTTATAAAATTCAAATGAAGTTTAGCTATGAGTTGCTCAGAAACGTTCCGGTTTATGATAACCGTTAAATGCAATTAATGAATCAAATTTATTCATTATAAGAGAAATTAACCATGTTTTTTTTTAAATACCAATAATTCTACTCAAAATCCTACTATTGAAAGATACTACTGAGAATTAGTGTCTAAAATGAATATTCTCTAAATGGAAACTCTATTTATTTGAACAATTAATAATTATCTAGGCCCATTTCTTATTATTTAGGATTGCTACGTAGATATTGTTATAAGTAAGATAGAATAGAAATCACGAGTAATGTCTGAACATAGGATCATATGAAATCTCATACTTTGAAAAGGAAATGCAATCGTAGCCACTTTAATTACTCTCACAAATAATATTAAACCTAGAATGAACATCTGCGAAATTCATGCTGTAACATTTTTATAGCACCATTCACTGAAACGAAAGTCATATTTTGCTGGATCAAAATTTATTGCATTTCCTTGATCATACTTGTTCTTCATTAATTTACTGTGATTGCTATTAATCTCTTCTGTTATATAGAATATTAGAAGACATTTTTCCAGGAGATAATTAAAGCAGAAAGCATTAAATTCAGGATAACGTGTTACACAATATTAATAGGATTGTAATCTATGTTTACGCAATTAATGTTAGAATCGGCGCGTATTTCTGAAGTTATCAGCTACGAAATCTTTAAGTAGTATTTTATAATCATGGTCAGACCAGGAGAAATGATATCTTAACGAAGATAGTCTTTCATCTTGGCACATATTAAACATTTGCGTACGCAGAAAGATCCTCGCAAATTCTCTCCTATCTCGCAGTAATAGCTGCCTCTAATTAGCTAAGTGGACTAAAAGGATTTAAATTGCAAAGACTGCGCTTTAACGCTAATCACTTGGTAGTGAAATACGACGTCGAAACACAATGGTGAGTGGCTTTGCTATTAATGACTAATTTTCTATGAAGTTAATTTGATTACTCAATTGTATTGATTTCCGTCGAAAAAAATATTGCTTAAAACAAAAGGAACAAATCAAACATAGTTTACTTTCGACTTACATCAAATTTATAAAAAGACACAAAAATTACAAATAACGAGACAATAGAATTATAATATTTTTATTATAAGAAGTCAATACTAGATCACAATACACATCACTCCCTAAATAATGTAATCGCTAGAAGATAAATTTTATCATTCCAGCTGTTTTCCTCCATCAAAGAATCGAGATCTAATCTTTTTAATAGTTTCACAAGCGTAGATGGAAAGAAAGGAAAAGAAAGACGACTGTCCCGCGGCAATATTAAAGCAGCTGAACTAACTAATTTAGTAATTTGTGAAAAAGAATGTTGTACCTGTACTCAAGTAAAAAGTATACTAATAAACCCGCAAAATACACATATGTTCAATCCTTATCCTAAAGTCATCGATAAATCACGAAAAAATTACAATTCTGACAGCCTAACAATATTAATTATTAGAATAGGCTCGATTCGAATCCTTTGGGGGCTTTTTCTCCTCCTGCCTAATATAATAAGCTTGAAAATTTATTTTAGGTCTCCGAGTCACGTCCAAACTAATAACATGTACCGTATAGTAGAAAGTTAATGTTTAAATCAACGCGCCTTCAGGAGTGAATAAGGTTGCCCGAGGACTGTCGGGTATTCGAAAAATCCCTTGGGTATGTACTTACGAGAGATCTCGAGATCAAACCACGAAAACGCAAGAGCAGCAAGAATGGCCGCTGCTTTTACGACAATTCAACCGATCGCTGAGAACGTTTCCAGCAGAAAAAGTGCGCTCGTAATTAAACGCAAGATTTGCAGATTTACAACCTGACAGATGTATTTCTCCCGACCCAAATACGTGGGTGACTTACGCACCCGACCCAATGCAAAATAACTTGCATAAATATTCATTCGATTAACTTTGGAAAGTAGATAACCCATAGATATCGCTGCTTTCTCATTCAACTTTCGGTTCAAACGCAGATATTGCGAGAGCGTTGCAAAACTCCTCCACGATGGAAGACCGATATCCACTTGAATATGAACATGCAAAGTTTAATAAGCCTGTACAGGTGTTGGTTGTGATATAAACTAGGGACAGGTATATGCTCTGGTTGTGTAGGGTAATAGTGAAATGTTTTCGTGATCGGTTAGTCCTATTTCTGTATGATTTGTGGATCAATTATTTTAGATGTACCAATAGGGTCTACAATAAAGCGAGCTTTTAGTCTTTCGAGCCACAGATTTTGTAACTGGAAGATACGACAACCTTATATCTACTTTGAGGATTTAACCTAGATCTAATCAAGATCAAAATAAGATTTGTACATCCATGTACAGAATACTTTGCAAACAAATGACAAAACTTAGGTGCCTAGTATAAAACCAAACTGTTGTTTGCTTAAATAATGCTAAACACTTGAAAAATTTGCAATTTGTAATTTAGGTTTCAATTAAGATTGAGATATCTACTGGAAAAGATTTTGGGTTACGAATCTTTAAGATATAGTTTTTGAAATATAAAAGTGTGTGAAGTAATAGAAAACATCTTCATAAAGACACATACTGAATCGTCTGTGACAAGAAGAGGATAAAACTATGTAATTCGACTTATCAATATCATTAAAGTAAGTAGTAATATCCCTGTAATTATCGAAATTGCAAGCATGATGTATAAATTAATAATAGAAGATAACCTTCCTGTTCTCGTAACCTTGGGGCTCCGTAGCTGTCGCAAGCGAGCGATAGTAATAGCAAATTTGCATATCCAGAGCGCTGAAGGCTTATGTACGGTAAATTCGCTTCCGCGCATTTAATTACGTACCTCGATTTCACTAATAATTTACTGCGTTGACGCACGATTACATGCACCTTTTGACGCATTTCGCTTGAAATCTCTCGCGATAATGAACCGTAAATCGCCCTTCCACAGATTTTGTTTACGAAATCATGATAACATGTTCAAACAAAGTAAAAGTGGAATCTGCAAAGATTTCGTGAATGTAGCCAATCATTAGTGAAACCTTAATAAATTCGAATGTAAAGCAACACGTATGTAGGTGGGCAATAAATTGATATAAAAATATTTAACTGGCTATTATTCTATGATCACGGCTCTTGTTATTACATGAATAGAAATTATGGAACCAGAATCTGTAAATCAAACGTTCTTACATTTTTACGATTTAAGTTCGGAATGTAGATTACACCGTGTGTACATTTTTGCACCGATTGTGTGATATAAAATTTTTCCTAAAAACAATTTATGTTATCGATATTCGTTTAACCATTTTAGTATCTATATCGCAATAGCAGAAAGACCTACATAAAAACCGACATACCAGCTTGCGGGTACTAAAAACTTTAATAATCTTGTCATTCATTTCCGTTTTAAAAAGGATTAACGCTGATGAATTAATTTCTTGTGAAAGGCAAAAGAAATTTTTCCTTACTTTCCTTAGAGTTCCTAGCTTAAAAATTGCAAGGAACTTATAAAAAAGACAGAAGACCCCACACGCACATCAGTCCTTCAGGATAACAATCTATAGAACCAAATACTACTGAAGAAGACAAGTATAGATATTGCAGAACCTTCCACCCAACTCCCAAATGCATTTCTCTAGGTGCACACGCCTCTGACCCCCAACGCAAAACGAGTTTAACGATGACCTTGCGACCACCTATGCGGAGAGCCGCGAAGACGTCGCGGTGGTTAATTGACAGGACGACCGGTCGTATGAATCGAGTCGAGTGTCTGACGCGTGCACGTGACTCGGTCACGCTTTTCCTTCGATGGTATTACCCCGTACGAGGAAAGGCGTATAAGCGTGACTCTCTTTCTCTCCTGGCCGTTCTCTCTCTCCCGACGGATCGACCAGCACAGTTAGCACGTGCAGAAAAACGTGGAATCACGTGCCGCACGTGATCCGGACTTCAGTCTGCTCGTGGAGGAATTATTATTATCCTCCATTGCCCCACATCATCGCCAGTTTCTCCATCGACACCCGTCACTGATTGCGGGTACGCCACGCTGCTCGTCGCCCTTGCTCCTGCATCCACGTTTCCTGGCAAAAATGCACCGACAGCCTTTGCCAGCTGACGCACGCCGCCACCACAACGCTAGGGTGAAACTGGCAACGGAACTTGCTCACAGACCGTGTACTACTTCCTCGAGGCTTACGTAGCCGTGATTTCTTCGCGCGAAGCTTTGCACGCGAATACTATCAGCTACCGGATAAGGCTTCCGATAAATTAAGTCTGCTCCGAGCAAATGGGGAAGACGGAAGTCCTCGAGGGGAACATGTAGGTGAGCTAGGGGAAATTCTTAGGAATACTGTCTAATTATATGTTTTGTCAATGTGTGTTGTGTAGTAGAATTGAATCTTATGAATTGAAAATTATGAATGTGGTTTTTTGTTACTGTGAACTCTCTTTGTATTTGAGAAAGTGTTGTGTAGAGATCCAAGGTTTACATTATATTTACGGTTGTTAGAGAAAATAATATGAAAACTTTTAATATTTACCAAACTAAGGGGAAGAATATTTCAAATTTTGTCTCAATTATATTGGCTAAAGATATATATTATTCGAGAAGTCCTTTGAAATGCATTGCTCCTAACGCGTTTCAGAGGACTTCTTATATGGCAGGAATAGTATATATTCTTGTAGTAGTGAACAAAAAAACAGTACGTATTATTTATATTTAACAAACTTATATTGATTTTTTAATCTCTCAAGTAACTGTAACCTCTCAAAATTGAAATAAAATGTTATTTTATTTCAATTCTTGAATAGTATTTAGAAGTAGTATTTTATTTGTAACATGATAAGAACAGAAAGATAATATACAATCAAGAACAAACGATAAATACAGATTAGTAGAATAACTTATGGACTTTATGCAGTACTTAAATTCATAAATGCAAACAATATGCTGGGTGTATCACCCTATAAATAGAATATTTTGAGAGTTATAAAATTACTAGAAAAATGTCTATGTTGACTATATTTCATCTTATACATAATATATTTACACCTAAAATTAAAATGGGCCATTTTATTTTTTGCAACATGTAATAAATCATATTGAAAATATTTTTTCCTATTTAATAAAGATATTTCGAGTTTAAAAATAGTAAAGGTGCCTATAACGGTTCATGTCTTCAATATAAAATTTACAATTCATATAAGACGAACAAACAAAGACTACCATTAATCAACAGTACAGTATAAGTTTAAAGACACTTATTTATAGAACTGATATATCCTTCTCCAACCTGTGATCATAAATGCAACATGTAAGAAGATTTCAAGATAAATTGATAAATAATGTCTTATTGCAGAGACGTAAAGTAAACATTGATTCACAAATATCAAAATAAACTCTTATGAGAATTACTGCAATTCTGATATGATTAACGGATAACGTACTCGATAATACAACGTTCCATTCACATAATATTTAAATGAATGAAAAATCAACACTTACTTTCAATATTTGTTAAAAATATGATTTTGCTCTTTTACTGTTAAACTTTTATTCAATTTTCAACTAAACATGTCCGACTTGTATGACTAAAATCTTATTTTATATAAACATTATTTTGTATTTTATATAAATTTATATTTTAACATTGAAATATTCGATTTCGTTTACAAAGAACATAAGAAATAATTGTGACTCAATTCATTTAATATTATAGAGACTTTTAATATTATACATTTAATATTTAATATTATAATATTAGACATTTAATATTATAAAGACATTGCTTTCGTTTGTATTTTCAAGTAATTAACAATCGTTACCTAATTAATGATAGTGATAATTCATTGCAAGTATCCCACAATAAAAATTGAAAAAATAAATCAAATAAAATGCAGTCTATGTGAGCTATGTTATAATGGCGAGAAAACAAAACAAAATATGACTACTCGAGTAACGAACCTGTTTCTATACCCATTTCAGACTATCTATACTCATTTCAGACTACAATGAACAGATTCAAGGTTCAACGTGAGAAGTACAACAACGCGGAATAAATGAGGCGACGACTCTAAACAAGTTGTGACCGCAACAGATTTGAATATTGTCTCGTGCCAAAGGGACGGTTCACAGTGGGATTATCGCAGTTAACATCTATACAAGGAAGTGCTCTACTTTCGTGAGAGCAAAAGAGAAACGAAGACTGAAAAACGGGTAGGGCTGTAATTGTCTGCAATAAAGGTGAACGCAAGGGGCAGGGGAAATGAAAGGGATAGAAGAAAAGTGGCAAAGATTGACGCTCTTGGCGAGTTAATTGTGGTAACCAGAGATGCTAAATTTTGTGCGATTAGTATCTTTTGTAAGTTCACTCGATCGTATTTAGTATTTACTAGTACGAGACAATGCACAATAAATTGCGAAATGCAGGTAATAAAGTTAACGTGCGGAATTGTCGCTTTTATCGTTCTATTACTGCTAGTATTATTCAATTATTTTAAAGAATATTTTATTACAATTTCAATTTAAAAAACTACTTCTAAAAATATTGTTAGTATTTATGTATTAAATATCAATATCATACCGTATTAAATTAATTATATATTTCAATATATGATATTTAAAAGAAAATACTTTTAATTATAATATAAAAATCTGAACATTAGATAATATTTGTCTTAATTAATTATTTGACACAAATTTGTTAATATATCTTAACTAAAATTTGTTTACTTGTTTTGTGAATTCTATTGATGAAGTTTTGAGTATTATCAATATCCCTTCATATAATTTTAAGACATATGTAAAAAATTATTCTAAGTCTAGTAATATATATTATACTAATTTATTATATCATGTACCAAGCATGTAAAAAAATGCTGAAATGATACTGAATGAAATAAAAAGTACCATAATTAATGTAGCTTCTAACTTTAGAATACCTCTTTTTCTAAACCTCATAGATGTATGAGCAAAGATATATACGATAATAAAATTACACATATCTTACTATTTTATTATAGTTGGAAATCGTAGTTGACAAACATGCGATCATTCTAAATTTCAATTAAAATTTTTAATTTCCATCATTATAAAACAATTTGCATTCTTGAAGACACTAACAAGGACTTGTCATATCCAAATCTACAATCCTTCAATAAATGGAAATACCACCGAATTTAAGTATCTCCAGCACAAAATAGAATACAGATGAAATATTTATGCCAATAGAATATATTCCTCTCCTAATTAACTGTCTAGAAATATTATTCCCACGTATAACAACAGTTTACGAACGTGATAGTTTCTTTTCTCAATTCAAAATACAATCGAATTACGCGCGTTTTCACGCAAGCACAGAATTATATAACACTTGTTCAATACTATTAACTGTCAAAATGTGTTTCAAACAATTTGCCCATTCTGTTATAATAATAACAAATGAATTATACCACACACCACTCCGTCAAATTCAAATTCTAATGAACTCTGCATAATGATGTTTTTAATAAATGGTAAAAAATATTAAAAAATTTGTGCACTCACCAGGCATGAGTCTCTCCTGCGGTGGATACCCCAGCACCTGCGTTCCAATCAGAGACACGATGATGAGACTCCTGAGTATTGTCTTCATTGTCACTCCCTGTCTAAGCTATTCTAGTCACAAATACCCCACGAACGTACCGACGCTACCGAAACACTATCAGCCACGCGTAATGTGTTAACGAAACTCTCGATTTATTGTGAAAAATCGTTAATTGTTACTCTAACCCTGACGTGACGCTACTTTACAGACTTCTTACTCTTGTCGTGGTACGCGATGGTCTGGAGGGCCGGCTGGCGCTTTCACCGGTTTTATACGTGCGCAGGAAAGCACTTCTTCCGAAGGGGTGGGGGGATTCGCGCGATTCTGTCACAGAAGCTTCCCATGTGTCGACTATCTGTCATAAAATATGGCTGGCCAGTTATCTAGGAAATTTTCAGGTATTATAACAAAGAGCAATCAATTCTGAAGTTAAATTAGATTCTTAATAGGTTACTCTAAACAGTAACCTTAAATAGTTTTACATGTGTATAGGTTAGTCGTTTTAGTCTAATTAAACTTGATTTTCTTTTGTAACAAATGAGATAAATTTTATTCAAGTAGATGCAGAGGAAACAAATTGAAAGCACATATAAACATTTTATGTGATGATTGTTTGTAATAACATTCTTTGTTTGAAAATTTCTTCATAAAAATATTATAACAGAATTAATATTAATATTAATACAGAATTAAAAATATTTAATTCTGTAGAGGTAGGTAGAGTGAAGCCAAAGATAAAGTAAAGGGAATCACGTGATTATTGCAGTAGCGTTCTATGTTACAATCTTAATGACACTAAGTATTATGAGTAACTTACTAGATATGTAGAGTGCTCTTATGATTTCGTAATTTGAATGAAACCATTCTCGAATACACTTTAAATCATTTCAGTCATATAGATATGTACGAGATATATTTTGCTAATTATATTACCATAGAAATAATTTCAAATTAGTAACATATTTAGTATGGTAGCGCCATCTGTAATGTGACAAAATTTCTACTTAACATCTTTTTCTATCTTTATACATTTGCAAATCATTGACTACTCAATTTCAAATCTTCAACTAATACGACATAAATATAACGTAGTATAAGTTCTAATCTTACTGATAAGAAGTTACAGATAAATCAAGAAACCTATGTAATAATTCTAAATAGTCATTGTAGTCAGTGCCATACGTGAATCGTTCGAAAAAAGCGGGGAAATGTTTGACTACACTGAAGCGGTAGAGGTGGAGGGGATGGCGCAGTGCGCAGCTATTCCAGAGACGCTCCGTGGATTGATGTGTTAAGTGCACGATTTTTCAACTGAATTCGATATTTTCAGGTATTGTACCAAAAAAGCCATTTTAAAGCCAATGACACAAAGTCACGGTTAAATTATTTCTTCTTTTGTTCTCTATAGTATTTGAATCGTTCGTAAGAAACAAGCATGAGTCTGAACAGTGGAAAATTTCGCAAGCGGTACAAACATCCAACAATTGTGTTCATTGTTCGTTATAAAATGTGCATGGCCAGACGACTTTGAAATGTTCAGGTATGTAACTATTAATTATATTTTAACGAAGAATTAGAGGTAACGAATAAATTTCTCATTCGTAAGAAACGAGATCAGTTCTAACCTGTACAATTTTATGTTTCTTACGAAGCAAAATGAGTTTGTCAAATATCGAAAAGTGATTGAATCCCAGATTTCTATACGCTACATGATATACACTAGATAATGATACACTAAAATGCTAGCTTCTGTTTGTGAAGCGTCCTAACTTTTATGTACGAATTTAATACATAGACTAAAGCGCTTGCGCGGCGAAAGTTGCAAAAGAAGCGCTAGAATTTGAACATTCATTCAAATATGTATTTATGCCAGAAGTCAATTTTTTATAACCTGATCAAAGATTAGATGAAAATAATACGTATTTTAAATAATATCATTTTTTATAGTCACAGTATTTATATACTTGCCGTATGTATGTATAGGTACTTATATACTTGCACCTTTTCATGCGCCATTTTAGTACATACTTTTTGGGTACATTCGTCTGAAGCTATACATGGAGAGTTCGCAATCTAGTGTATTATATGTATAGAAGTTTGTGGATTAAACGAAGTCTAACGACAACAAAAGTTCGTGTATTTGTATACGCATTTTATTCTTATTAATTCTCTAAATATTAGTGAAGTTAAAACTTACTTTATTTCTTAAAATGGTGGAGAATACAAGGAAATAGGAAACAGCATTTCTCTTAGATAGATTTACAATTATTATTTTTACGACTTTCAACTTGTTTTTTAAATGACATATCACTATTTGTATAAGTTACAAATGTACATACGTTTATTCATAAAATTCTTCTTTATTGTGTTGATTGAAAAAGATATCTGAAATATCAGAATTAATACATGTTAATACGAAATAATTTACAATAATTACAATAATTATGACAATCATCATAGTTATCTGATTATCTTTAATAGTTTAAAACAAAAAATTATACTAGATTCTTTACATTAAATAATTTATGTAGTTTCATGGAGGAAGTTTTACAAAAAGTTAAGTATTTTGTAAAATTATTTAGAATAGTTTTGCACCAATTTTGTTGCTTTTTATGTAGTTAAGTATTTTTATTACATTTATTTTTATATGGTCTATTTTTCAACTACCACTTTCTTAAATATTTATATGTATCTTCGTGTTTTCGGTAAATATTAGTCTTGATCAGCAGCTTCCGAAGGTCGATTCAATTGTTTTCACATTCGAAATTCGTAATGTTGATCAAAATTACTATTACAATACTGAGCGGCTAATATTCATGCAAATATTTAAAATTTAAGTTTGGTTTGGCTTATACTAAATTAAGTAAATTTTTTTTACATTTGGTTTTACAGAAACCACTGCAGTAGTAACCGTAGTTTTCGCTTTAAATATCTCTCATGTTCATTGTGCTATGGCACACAATTTTAATATACTAAATTTAATTATTATCGTCAAATGTAAATTTGTACGGTAGAATGTTGAAAATATTTGTAACCTGACATTTAATTTCACGTGGTGTGAATTACTAACTAAAGAGTAATATACATTCATTTCCACTTGCAAGTTATAAATATCTCCATTAGGTGACGCTTTTAAAACATTAAAAGATTTTTAGTGTCAACAGTGAACATTCTCTTCGTAAAAAATTATTTCTTTTTCCAAAAAATTGTATCCCCTTATCAACTCAGATAATGGAGAATCCACTGCACCAAATATGTCTAAAAATATAGCTATAACTCGTGCAGACAAGACATGTAGTTATAATTAGGTTTCCTTATTGCCAACGACTGATTCACTGATAAGGAGACCAGAGAATTTGCTCAAAGTAAAACAACAGAAGGTATGCAAACGAAGCGACAGACAGTTCAATGGAGGTAGGTTTGGTCTCTTAACAATTTATAACGGTTTGACGCGACTTATCACAGTTTGCACATTACTAACAATCGTGCTAGCTGCTTTCGGTTGATCGATTATTAAGTTCCAGTAGACATGAAATATGGCTAAACTTACGTGATTCAGGATTTGATTCCGCGCTTGGTTTGGTCGTACATATCGTTAGCTCGATCGTTGACACAAACCGAAGCAGGAGGCGAAATTATCTCTTTGAACGGAAACTTGATCTTTAATGCTATCGCTCTCGGTACCGATTGCTATTCATACGTAGATTTCTATTAACATATGTACGTATAAGAATAGACACGTTCTTGAAATAGGCCACATGAATTCTGGGAATCAGCTTCGTTTGGAAACTAATGGGAGTGGGAGCTGAATTTTTGATCAAACTTGAAAGTTCACTAGAATACTATTACAGGTGACACAATTTTCTGTTAGTGAAGGAACGTATAGATACATACATGTAATATTGTATTCGCACATAACTTGCTTTAAACATTTTCTTTTTAATTTTCCTATAAATCTGATGAAAATACTGACATAATTAAAGAATATATATGTATCTATATCAAAATATGAAATATATTAAGATCAGGATGTTATCAGTTAAATATGGCAGTGAAAAATTCTTGCTTTTGTTGAGAAACTATTTAATCATAGTTTTCTTCAAGTGGAAAGAAGTTTGCATACATTTATTTCTACATTCCTGTACGTATAAAAACATTTCAAGAATGAAGTATGAGTATTTTATACGAAGAGTAAACACAATTACTTTACTTAAGATATTTGATTGAAACTCAAGTTTTTCATACACTTCACACACATTATCAGCAACTATTGCACATACCTGCATGAAGTTATGTGTAATATACTGCGCGGTAACAAGCAGGACGAATTGTGGTGCTTAACCTTAATTTGTTATAATTTTTCTTAACAAGCAGAAAGCTATTACTAAATCGAGGATGTAATACAATCGAGCCTTCAGCTTCCCAATTTTTTGCGTGTGTAATAGGACTTCTCGTAGCTTTTTATCCTTCCATAATACTTGGTGGCGCACGTTCGACAATTACACGGGGGAACAGTTCTGAAGTCATTTGAATCATTGTCCATTGCACCTTGCTGGTCGTTCACAAGATGGAACATTATTGCGCCTGAGATTATTATCCTTGCTTGTTGAACATAATTCGTTCGTGTGTTTCGAAACCCCCGACGATCCTCTTGTATGTTGTACGTTTTATATTGCCTAACGCATGAATACGAGTGCTCCAGTCTAACTCATAACGTGCAATGTTCACGGGTCACTTTCGTGATCGCACATCAGCGTCATGTATATATCGTCGTCTTAAGATCAGGTCACAGGGGTCGAAATACTCAAAACCAGATAGCATCGATTTTTTTTTACATCTCGGACAAATAAATGTCGTTTAAATTTTTGGTGACATCAGTGCAGACAATGCCAATTAGTATGTATGTAGTAGTTTATGGTAGCATATGTTTTTTTTAGTAGACAGCACATTTGACAATTTATATCATTGTTTGAAGTAAAAGGAACGCACAATTTTTTGGATAGCCGAAGATTTCTTTTTTAATACTTATTGTTATGGTTTTTGGACAAAATAATATGAGTTTGAATATTATTGAAAATATATGGTTTTTAAGCTAATAGTATTACTTAAGATATTCTTCTTACTTTTTATACTTCAAAGCAATTTCTTGTTAAACACTATTATTTTAATAACAGTATTATTTTAAATAATAAACCTATATGAAATAGAGTTCTTGTTGTTGCATCTAATTTTGTCATGAGTGTGTTTTACTGTATTCAGTACATTCTTTTAAATACACTACACGTCTTGTAGTTGATCTAACGTATTCCAATAATAATAAAATGTTATTTAGATTGTCTTTATTTCTTTCCATTTGTTTGTTGGAACTGTGACAGTATGTATTCCCAGAGTCGTGCCCAGTATTTCCAGCTGTAAAAATAATATAGATTAATGTGAGAACGCAGAATGTTCCGATGCAACTGATTGTGGATTCTGCTTCGTGAAAACTGGGTTGTTGTGACAATCGCTGTTGCAACAACGTACGATCATGGAACATTGAATCAATTGAAATCAATACATCTTCCTCCAAAGCACGCTCTTCTATGTGTATAAAGGTACGTGTCAGACTTATATTACAATCGTTAATTATACAGAAAAGAATTCGTAACATGGTGTTAAAAGATATTATTGCTCGTGCAAAAACAGTTCGTTGATATTTAAAAATCTTTTCTTACTTAAAACGTATTTCTTATACATATTATTTAATTAATTATTAGTGTTGTATTTGCAAAAATTTCGTGATAGTCTACTGTACAATAATATCTATTAAAAAATGACTGTTTGATTTTACCGAATATGAAAAGTAAAACAAGCAGATTTATTTTGCACCTTCATTTAATTTTTGAAGAAAAATCATCTTTTCTTCAAACTATAAATTTACTCTATTAACGGAACAATAAATTTCACCTATTTCTTTGCAGCTTCTGCCTATTTTTGAAAAGGATATTGATGTTTTCGCTGTATAGACGTCTGAACCTTGACCTAATAGGCATTCCTATACGTATTGTTAATCTGAAATCAAAGAAGCAGTGGCACATACATTACAATCTACAGTGCTTTGAACGACGAAAGGTTTTCTTCAGATGTAAATAAAGGTGAGTGGAATTGCCTTACGATTCTTACTTGGTGTAGAGCTTGCTTTAATATCTTGCATCAATGTGCAAATACCTTTGATAATTAAGTATGCCACGAAGTCTCGTCGGAACTGTTCAGTAGAAAAATGTATCTATTTTCACATAAACGTGAGCATGCATATGTAACAAGTGACAGAAACATTTAAATTGCATAATTAAATGATGTCTATCGATAAATTATTTTAGAATCTAGTGCCAAGAATTTTCTTAGTAAGATTTAGGAGACATGTACTTATGTTTGGACGTGTTACGTTAATCTCGAGAAAGAAATTAGCAATGTTAAATTAATAAATAATAAAAGTTTCGTTAGCCTTCTTCCGTTATTGCTAACAATTTCAAATAAATTCATGTATTCATACATTCGTATCGTAACATCAATCTTGGATGAAATAAAAATCTTTAATATATAATTAGTAACGCTAATGGATGTTACGAAATTCTTCATCCTCGCTGCGTACCACCCATGCTCTGGAATTCCCCTTTTTTCTCAAATCACACGCTCTCGTTCAGACGCAGGCTTTCGCAATTATCGGAGTGTCAAAGCACTTGACCGTGATCTTAATTGATGTGAAAATCTTCACCAGTGAGACAACTGTCGTTGTCCTTATAGTGGTCACTTCACACTTTCGTCATTCTTGTGAATTTGTATTGTTTCCACTTACGCAACCCTTTCCTTTATTTGGAGACTTATGTCTGTATACTCATGATGTTTGTCTTAATTCTATCAAGATCTTTAAGATGCTAACACACTTTATTAGTCCTATAAAATCTTATGATTTGCAAAAATAATTAGCTTTTAGAATTGATAAGTTAGTACATTTGAATCATTAAACATAGAAATGTACAATTAAATGTATTATTATGATTCAATGCACTATTAATTAGATCCTCTTGATTAACTCTATATTATTGATGTAACTACTAGATTGATCTAGTAGTCACAATTGATCTAGTTTATGCCATTAGAAATTTTTTTCAAAATCAATTTAAGTTAAACATAGTAGTTTTAAAAAGTATCTCGTTCAGTTACTAAGATAAATATCCGAATACATGGACGCTTAAGATGTCTAACGTCTCAGTACTTGGACAATCTAAAAATGAATGTCCCGAGATTTGAATTGCATCCTAGTAGCTCAATGATACTATTCTTTCTTATTAAGTATACTAGAATTTAGCTTAAAACTAAATAAAATTAGATGTTATTTTCTTATTGTTAGTCTCTCAATTTCATTAGTCTAGGTAGTATATTACAATCAGATATACAATTCGAACAAAGGTTCAACGTGTTCTGCAAACTATTCTCCTTATTAATCAAGAAATTTTCATTGACGCTTAATGGCACAGGTATATGAGATAGTCGAACGATAGGAACCTTAAGTCGAGCAACGTAGCATTTGTTCCTTCATTACGTTTACCTCGCTCTAAATCTTCGCTGACACTTTCCGAGTCGCGAATTATAAATCGCAGAGCAGTCGGCGTTGCGCAATATAAAATGTACAGCTGAGGAAATGGCTGACATAATTAAGATGTGAATCTCCTAGTGATCACAATGTACTCGCTGTTGCAACTTATCTGACTGGCATAATTTATATTAATCAAAGTAGTTTGGAAAATGCAGTATCAAAAATTGTGCCTTTTACTAATAATTTATGCGTTATTAGAACTTAAAATATATACTTACTACTGAATGGTAATCGTGTCATATGTAAATGTAGTAACTTAGATATAAATACAATTAGGGTAAGTGTATCTAGTACTAGACAGCAGTTAATCCTGGAAATTAGCTATTTTCTTTAAAAAATAAAACGCAACGAAGCGGTCAAACTGCAAAAGGTTACAAGGGATTTCTTTGCTACCACTTGTGTAGTTTGGCCACTTCGTTGCATTTCATTTTTTAAAAATAATAGCTAATTTCCAGTATTAGGTGCTGTCCAGGATTAGATACACTTATTCTATTTTAATTTAATATCAGTAGGTAATACTTTTCAAGTACAGGATAATTCTTAATATTTTGATTAGTGTTTAAAAATTGCACATGTATTTAGTTAAAAAAAGGGAAAGCATACTATCTTTTCAATTTAAAATTCTTGCACTTAAAAATTGATCGACTACTCATGGTAATAATTACATCATTTTAATCATTACTCGATGTACCTATCTATGTAGTGCATCCGAGAGTTTATGCAAACGATTGCAGAAGTGATTATAATTAATTATTCAAGCAATTACGAAGACTTGATTTCGCTTCCTTATTCGAGAACAATAACTGCGACAATCTATCTATGTCATTATACTTTCTTCGATCAAGAAATTTACTGTCACACCACATACTTGCTTGTTTATAGATATGTGCATATTGTATGAAAAGTTAATGTGAAAGGTTCGCGGAAATTAAATTATGATTTTTTATTTTCTTATTACTAATGGAATTACGTCAGTTGTCGCGGGAATCGAGGTGAACGCACTATTATGCTCGATCTTTGCAATGATGTAGATGACTTAAGCATATTTCTTTTCTATGTAAATAACTGTTAGATAATTTTCTGCCTATATGTAATAACGTATACAAGACTTATAATAATAATTTACCTGTCTCCAGATGACAAAATTGACAAAAAGTGTAATGCTTATCAAATATAAAATATATTTTCAATCTTTACATGAATATTTAATGAATTATAAATTCAGCTGAATAATTTCAAATACATACCAACTTCGAGAATGAATGAAGTGATCAAGTTTTCTTGATTACTACTCAACTCACACATAATGAACCTTAGTCACTGAATTGATAGATATTAATGGCTACATATCGAATTTACAATTAGTTTCATCGAGATTTCAGATTACATTATCAAGATGGACATTCAGTCAACTTAGGTGTTATATACAATGTAAATAGTGATGGAAAACAGTTTAAATAGGCTGTTTTACATTATTTCGTGACACTGTATTTGTATTACACGTTGATCATTGATATACAAGAATTTTATGATAATGCAGTCTCACTCGTGTGATTAATTATTCGCTAGACTCCGCGTTGCTCAATAATGGCACGTTATTACTCTTCGCTCGTGCTACTTATTCTTTTAATCAAACGCTTCCGTATACTTCTTGAAATGGTATCAATATGTCGTAGGTGGACATGAAATAGTGCAAAACGTAGGTGTTATCCGTGATAATGAATATCACGGTCCAGTTAAATTATGTGTACCGTCTCATGTTCCTTTAGTCGCCATAGATCAACTTTGAGTTACTGTCGGGGCAATAAAATATGTACTGATTTTCAAGATATGAGAACGAGAAAAACTTCTGCTCGTGTTTTTCATGAATCGCGTGTAAATAATTACCCGGTATAAATTATGAAACGATTGTTAAGAGACAATTACTGCACCACTATTGTAAGGAAAATATGTTTGGTATAAAAGTTGAGAATGAAAAAAAGGAAAAAATACACCATAATACTTTGCATAACTAGTCCCTGAATAAATACCTAAAAAGGACCTATTATAAAATATTCAAATTTTGAAACTGCATTCAGAACCATTAAATTGTTATGCCTAGTAGTTAATTATACAATACTGTTCTTAAATTTTCCGCGATACTGTACATATTCAAAATTCGAAGTCATAAAATCTTCACATAGTAGTTTACGCCTCTCTTAAAGTGGTCAACGTAGCCTTCATTTAGCGGATAAAGCACATTCTTCAACAAAATATAAATCACTTACATCGATAAGACAGCCGTGTAACGCTAATAGCTAGTTTTACTGCCCATAAAATGTATTTTTAATCGTTCAATCCAATCGATGCGATCGTGTGTCCAGTGTAGAAATACAGAAACAGACCACACAATAAAAATCGCAAGGCCTATGAACGCAGCGCTACAGGAAGTTTCTTTGTGTGCGTTGCTGAAAGCACATAACTAAGAGAAGGACAGAGACCGATTTTTTAAAATTGCTTCTAGATGGCAATCGGGATATAAACAATCTATCGATAACACAATCAGATATCATACGCTCTTAAAAGGAATTACTTTCTACGCCTGCTAGTAAACGCGGCACAGTGAAACGACAAAAGGGCAATTGAATTGTCGTCAGCTTGTAGCATTTTTCTCTTTTCATTCTTATGTCTTCCGTAATCAACATAAACCATTGCCTTGCCTTTTAAAGACTTGTTTTAAAGTTCTATTTTTAACAGCCATAGCTGTCAACACAATCATTTTACCGTTTTATATTCTAGTACAATCAGATGAGGTGGCTGCTATTAATCATATGTTAAGAAATTCAAACGATTCGTGGTTCATATGAATCGCTTCCTCGCATTTACTTTGGAAAAAAACTTACAGATTGCAGCCGATGAGTTAAGTAACACGAGAACCATTTGACATGGTAGCGAATGATGCTCTATCACGAATCATTTAGAAACATTGTTTAAAATTATCGTGGCGCATTGTTAAACTGCATAATTATGAAATGCACTCAGTGAACAACTTCTTACCTGTCGTTTAGATTAGAAAGTCTTAATAAAACCTTGTTCGAGGGGAATATAATTCTTTTATTAAACTATCTACTGAAGGATAGTTGTGCATTATTAGAAGGTTTATTACAAAATACTGTTGAATCATTAAACTATAACATTCTTATTACCATTACTCAATTATAAGGAAATAATGATTAGTAGACTGCGAACTTTTATGCAATTTCATAGTTTTATAGACACAGTTAAGAAAATGAAATGTGAATACAAGTTCCTCTCATTTTTTAAATATTACTATTTGCCTTCTATTTTTCATATGTACTAGACTTTTGAATAATACATGTATTTTGTAACTTTTCATACGTTTCAAATTTTAATAAATGCGTAAAAATTCGAAGTCTAATGATTAGAAACCCGTGAGATTATATACATAGAAAATTTGTACTCAAACCTATTAAAAAAGGCACTAATAAAATTTTTGATAAAAATGATTGCAAGTTTCAGAAATATGGGTATGTACTCAAGCGAAGTAGGATTAAATGAGTTGGTGTCATAAAATATATTACTGGCAACAGTTCGAAATATTAATTAAAAGTTTAAAATATAGTGTTATCGAATTTCATAGCGCAACTATTAATCAATATTTATCTATTTTCTAATATATTAAATTTTAATAGCATTTGGTATTTACCTTGGTTCTTCTTACTTTTAAGGAAACTAATATTCCTACACAAGGGGACATTAGAATTACACTATGAGTCATAAAATTTTTATTTTTCATTATAGATTCATTTAATCCGCGAATTAAACCGTTCAACCTCGTTGTAGGTACAACCTTTCTGTATTACTCCGAACATATCTTCTACTCATTAAATTATTCTTGAGTCAAATTACATAATTACCTGTATGTACGACAGCAGTGGATCCCCAATCAGAAATACCTAGCACTTTCAAAACATTCCAGTTTCAGTTCCCCTGTGTATTCTCTTGATCACATTTCACAGCTTCTTTACGAGTATGACGAAATTTTTATTATTTAACACGAACAGATACATAAGCTATTCCAATAACCATAATACAATCACATTTATGACACTGCTATTTCCGGAGTTATTAGACCTGGACATTGGCGTAAAGATTTTGTATGGCCACATATCAGTGAAAATTGCATAATACAGTACACACGAAGCTCTTAATAGAATTATAGAGGGAACGTCCGATAGTAAAAGAAATCGTTTTCTTTCTGTTCTTAAAAAATGATCGCATTGTCTGTTGCAACCTTTAAATCTTCTCTAATCGTTAGTCTCATCGGCCAGGGAATCTCGTGCTTCGAAGCGTCTATTAAAGCAGTGCTCTGTAGAGTCACGATCGAACGCAATTATCCCTTTTGTAGTAGCTACAATAAAGTGCTACATGGCTACGGCCAGACGCCTGGGGTGTAGGCGGATAACAAGCTACGAGTGTCGACCGATTACCGATGAACGATTAAACGACATTCCACGGTGGTCTAACTTCGGCTACAGGGAGATAGGGCTTGCGGTGTACAAGATACATCGCATATAAATACATTTACATGGAACGTACACTGCATCTGTCAACAGTTTTTTGAGATTGTCATAATATGACAACAATGGTTATAAATTGTTGTTTAGTGAGTGTTAGTACTGAAAG
This sequence comes from Calliopsis andreniformis, assembly GCF_051401765.1. NCBI lineage: Eukaryota > Metazoa > Arthropoda > Insecta > Hymenoptera > Andrenidae > Calliopsis > Calliopsis andreniformis. The sequence continues at coordinate 7,077,893 of NC_135073.1, read as the reverse complement.
TTAAAGGTACACCTTAGAGTAGCAATTATGGAGTTGAATGAGCTTTGTCAAAAAAGTGAATTTTAGAATTTTTATTTTAATATGGTATTAATTTTCATAAATTGAATTGGTTCTGTACAAAAATATACAGCGAATAAGAGGATCAATTTCATTATGTACAAGTATGTAAATTAGTTATATTCAACTTTTAAATTTAACTCTCATTTAGTGTCTTTAATTTCCATGCAAAAGATGCACTATTTAAGAATTTTATCACTTCAAATCTAGATATTGAAACTAAACGACAATTTCATCAAAGACACTCCAGTTATAGTAGTGTACGAACCAATTTATGCTTAGGCACCTGCAGCTGATAAATATCTACAAGCGTCGTTTAGTTAACGATAATCAATGCGTAATTGTTACATTTGTAAATTGGTACGATCATAATTCGTGCAAGCGTCCTTGCTCACCGTCGTACCTGCGATCGCTAGCTTAAATACGGCCGCCAATTAATACCGATTACTTTGGAAAACTTGCGGCAGTACTTCCATTGGCAGATTAAATAAGGCCCCGAAAGATAATCGCGATGTTACGAAATTCGTACGTGGGTCCTCGTGGTGTGGTCGCGCACGACGATCACGGTGTTCAATGTACATGGTGACCAGTAATCGATGGTACAAGTAGAAAAGATTCGACATAATTCTATGTGACAAATTGAGTCGAAAATGTAGACAAAAATTGTTCCATATTGCAGTTCGTTTTGTAAAAAGTTGTCAATAGTTTACTTTAGTGTATACTGCTTTATAGCAGGGCTTCTATTTTCCAGTAGATAAATCAGATCAATAGTCAGACTGTAAGTTTTCTCTTTATTCACACTTGAAGTCAAATAACTTGAAAGCTCTTTTTAAATTAGTCAAGAGTTATTATGCCTAGTTCAGATAGATAAAGTGGCTTGAATTTAATTAATTTAACTTGCAACAATGGATATCTATAATGATGTCAAAAGAATTGGTGTTTGTTAGAATATCCATAATAACAAGAGAAATTTTAAATATATTGTTACATGTTATAAACTAGAATACTAAAAAAAAAAATGATCAATTTAAGTGAGGAAGTGGACTGCCACAAGAAATAATCTTCTGCACCTGGATCTTCGTTAAAACATTTGATTGTAAAAAATAAAGCAGGATCTAGAAATCATTTCGAGATATCTAAGTATAACGAGCTTAATTTTACATGAAACTTGAAAGGACATCTCCATTCAAGTAAAATTGCAGGTTTACATTGATAAAGTAGTTCTGAAGTTGCTTAAATATAAATAATCACATTGCTCGAATTCAAATTCCTTGACTCATAAAATCTAAACGAAGCAATAGGCACTTAGAACAGTACCTCCATAGAAACACATCTGGGCAAAATTCAAATTTAATCTTCTCGCAAACGACGTACAGTATCGAACAATTTTGTTCTATATTTTCAACTTACATTTTCATATAGAATCTCTAGCCATCAATTCGAGGACACCCTATATGTACACTATCGACTCAACGAAACGCGTACTCCACGAGTGTCGCGATAACGATCCGTTCTCTCGACACCTTGTCGTGTACGCATCAGTAAAAATGACAAATCTTATGGGGCTCGATGCAACGGTCGATTGTAGCCGTAATTCCTGCATGCCGTGGTTCCCTCTTGCGGATTGATCTGTGATCGATACACTACCGGCGTATTTTCTATCGTTCTCAAAGATTGACATTCCACATGCTCGATCTACCGTGATCGATCATTACTTCACCTATTAATCGTCTGTGTGATGCAGGTCCCGATTTCGTTCTCGGGAGAAGCGGTCACCGTAACGCACTAATGAATTTTTATACGTCGTGCATGGGGAACAGTTTATGTTTCTATTTGTAAATGCCCTATTTCTATCGATGCTGCTTGCCTTTTCACATGAGACCTTTTTCGTTTGTGGGAATTGTGTTCGTTAAGTGTTAGAAAGTTTGAAGTCGTTGAAATAGCAGTTGCGATCTACTAAGCTGTGTGCAAACAGATAAAAATGAAATTTACGATAGATGATTGATAAAAGAGATTACTAATTGAGATGCTTTATCTGTGATCAGGTTATACGTATGAAAGTATTCGGCTCGTAGAATGGTTTACATTGATAGTTATAAAAGTGGTTTAATCGTAAATCAAAAATCTAAAAAAGTTGAATTTATTACGTGTTCCTATTGTATCGATTTCTGTTACAAAATACGTGGTATATTCAATTATTTAAAACTACTGATTTAGACATTGATTTACATCACTTTCATGATTTTATTATCGGCACATTTATAGTGTTTTGTAAGCATTTAGAATATTATTTAATTGATAAAATCACATTCGTGTAATTTCTTGTGTTAGTTACTTTATGTCAAGTTATTACAGTTAACCAATGTCCAATTTCCTTAATTTTAATACAAAAAACATTTTCGCAATTTGCACTATTTCTATAGATTTATGAATTTAATAATCTTTATTGAATACTTTCATGAGTTACTGTACTTTGTTTTGTAGTGATTCAAATTGATCTACGAAATGAAATTAGATTTCAAACATTTTTTGTAATGAGCCTTCTGATGTGAATAATTAGGTTCAAAAAACATATTCCTCACAAAATCTTTTATGGTAATGCAATTCCCTTCTTTGAAAATTAAGTTTTGAAATTAAACTAAAATGATAAGCATGTTTAGTCTCATTTGTAATAAATTGTTTAAAAGGGGAAAAAGGAAACATTGACCTCTATACCTTTCGTAAAAGTACTTGCTGGAAAACTATATATCATATAACGTTACTAAATAACTTCACGGTACAGAAAAATTTAAGTAAGTATGAGAACCTTGAAAGTATAATAAAAATAGCAATAGGTGATCAGAACCGTAACGTGAAAGCTTATTCTTTTAATGTTTTGTTCTGTATTGTATAGTGTGGGTATACTTCATGGGTTTTTCTAAAAATGGAGGATACTATTCTCTCCCTTTTTGCCTACCGTAACAATAAATTTGAAATTACAGCCAGAATTGATTACATCATACGCATAAAATATGTATTAAAATTAAATTGGATATGGGAAAGGAACGAAAAGTGATGCTGCGCATGTGGAAACCAATCTCCTCTTAATGCGCTGCACTTGCTATACTTCCTCCATATTACTTGATGGGAAATACATATACTTACTTCATAGCAATGAAAAGTAGATTGCCAGATTACAACAGTTTATTTTATAATAGTGAAATAAAAGGAAAAGCATAACGAAATTGTCAATTTCAAGCTATATAATTCGTCTTACGTGAGTATAAGATATCTGATCACTACCTTGACGATACACGTACCTACCTATGTTAAATTAAACGTCTTTATTAGTTAATCAAAATATTTACTGCATACTTTTTCGCTATAAAAAATAGTTACGTCACTAAGATTAAAAAAATTATTTTTCATATTGTATGTATAATACTGTCTATCTTTAAAAATTATTTCCAAATATTATACGAAATAATTTGTTGCTTAAAGTTGAGCAAGGAAGAAGATTCTCTCGAACAATGTAATCGTCATTCGATATCTTCGTCCCACATCTTACTAAACAAGCGCCCGATCTTCATAGTCACGAAAACGAGAGTAAAAGCGAGTTGGTACTAGCCAGAGAATGTTGAACTGTCGCAACAACAATTGTGCGGTTCCATGATTCTACAGAAACTGTTTAGAAATATATAATTTTCTTCGAAAAGGGTTATAATTTTAAAGTAGATCTAAATTGCATTAGGTGACAAAGTAACCTGTTTTCAACTTTATAGTAAGTTAAATTTAATAATAAAATTTTATAAAATGTCAAGAATCTTCTGGACGTTTTACATGTGATACTGTAATTTTTCAGAGTAAGCAATGTAAGCAGTAAAATGTGTAGGAAAGCTGTAGTAAAATTTTGGATACTAAAGAGAATAATAAAATTCAGTTTCACTCGTTACAGTTACGTCACACATTCTCATGTTAACGTAACATCATTAGTTTAACAAAGTTGAGCTACAATTTTGAACTATTTAGTTAATTTAGAGTTTCGTTGCAGAACAGTTGTTAACTATTTCCGAGCGTAAACTTGTAATAGCAGTGTGAGTTTTTTAAATGAAGGTATTTTTCAATGCTCAGCTACTTATCAGCAAGTTTATGTGTCTCATAAAGTGTTTTAAGTACCTTTTATTGCTGTAATAAGAAACTTTGGAAGAAAATTCACCATTGAAAGCTCAAAAATAAATTAATAACATTTTGTGCACTTCATAAATAACAGTTTAAATCTGTATATAGTTATATAAAATACTACTATGAAAAGCTAAAAAGTTATCAACTTTTTTACTTTTTAATTAAAATCTCTTATCTGGATGGTATTATCTTGATAAAAATTTTAAACAGAAATTATAAAAATGAACAGAATGCTATACTATAAAAAGGTTGAAGTACATCGGTTGCTTATTCATGCGTGTTATGTATTAAACAAAGGTTGTTAATTCTTTTTCTGTGCTTCTGTGAAGAAAGCATTCTTTAACACAATTCTTTTAATGTTATATTTACACGAAAAAATTGCATAATACTTTTTTGGGGCAGTAAACAGCTAACAGCAAATAGAGAATAGAATAGATTTACGTGTATCTTACTCCTCTTATTCAGTTGTGTACCTCATTTGACTATCGACTTCTTTAAACTTTTCTGGAATGGACTATGAAAACACTTTCGGTTGTGGTGGGTGAATTCGAAAGTTCGTCGAAAATTTCCATTTCGTGTTCTATCTGATCTAGCATTGACGGCTGGAGAGTGAGTGGAAATTAAAAAAACGTATCGGTGCAATGCTAATAGGATAGAAAGAGCTGAAAACATTTGAATAAGATATTATTAACATTTTAGGTTCCAATTATAATTATAATAATATAATAACAATAGTTTATTGACTTAACCCTTTATCCAAGAATGAGTAAAATATGTCAAGTTGTATAGGATTACATTCATCATTATTATCATACTAAAATGTTCTAAAGATATTCCTATTCTCTTACAGTATTGGATAATTATATTTAATTTTATATTTGCTTCTTGCTTAATAAGGCAACAATTGTGTGACCAATGAGTTGAATGAAAGGAAAGTTCCATTCATATTTTGAATTTAAGATAGGTAATCGTATTAAGCATAAAGGAGGTAGCTGATCGAAAGTTGAACATTCATTGTGTAGAAGTTTGCTATTGACCTACTATTAATATCAAGTCCTGATCAAAGTAGGTACTTGTCAAAACAACACAATGAGTCCGTAATATTTTACGATTTCGTGTCCCTAATTCGTGACAAGTTTGACAGTATCGCATAGCAATCGGTTCATACAATTGCTGTTCATAAGCTACAGCGCCTATTTTAAAGACTAACCTTGACACTTGCAAAATGGGAAAACTGATTATATAGAAGTATATACACATATACTGCAGATTTATCTCGAATTATTCTGTATTTGTTGTGTTATTATAGTGAAACATGAAAAATATACTTCGAAAAATCTCTAATAATTAATAGATTCAAGCTGAATATATTGTATATGGCCAGCTCAAACGATTCTGACCGTGTCGACATTTTCTATTTCGCTCTCTCTTATTCAATGGCTCCCGTGTAAGAAAGAGATAGAGAATATCGATGCAACCAGATTCGTCTGAGCTAGGTATACTTCAATATATTATTAGTGTTTGGTTACACACACAGTTTCCAATTTTCTGTAATTATATTTAACCAAGAAATAACCAAATACAGTACTGAAATTTCATTAGAAAAGGAGAGAATTTTGGTTAAAATTAAAAATGCAAAGTACTACGTTAAATGTAGTAATTTTCGTTCAGGATTTGTTTAATCTCATTTCTTCCATGTGTTTCATGGAATGAGGAAACGCATTATAAAGTATGTGTCTAGCATGCTTTTCGGTGCGATTAATAACACATTCGCTGAGCTGTGCAAATTACACAAATGCCGATGTCCAGAGATGCATCTCAATCGCTACAGAATTGCATGTGGAACACGCTTCTGGAATTCGCGTACTTTGTCATTGATCTCAACCAGCCAATAACGGTGATAAGTCATTGCTGGAAAATGGCGGAAGGTGTAAAGCCAAGTTCTATCACCAAACAGATTACGCGAAACCACGATTTGCTGAGGAATGTTAATAGATACTTAAAAGTACATTAGACTTGATACATTTCTTAAATATCTGTATCAATGAAATCCAATACCTTTTATATGGATTATTGCATTTTGCATCAAGTAATAAACATTTGCTTACTTCATCAAGAAAATTAATGTGTAGCTCTGATATACCTTCAAAATTATGAAGTATTTATACCACTCACAAATAACTAAAGGGGTTTGGGTTATTGATATATTATATAATTTTAGCCTGCAAATGTTTGCCAATATTGGAAGTAGACAAATCAAGCGCTTTTCTCATTACCTACATTTTGGACAAGGCAGCAAATGAATCACTTGCACAATACTGTGTTGTACACTTGTCACACACATGCTGAGTCTAAGCCTATAGCGACAAAATACTGTACAGACATTCTATGTATATCATGTAATGCAGAATTATACATAGTGAAGTCCACAGCTTTTTCCCTCATACTCCTTTTATTTGATCTTGTATACATATACCCGTAAGAAAGAATTCTTTACTGAATACCATGTTTCGTGTTTACCGCTTTCTTTGTTTCTATAACACTTCCGAGATGAAGTTAATCCATTGAAGTTTCCTATTAATATTGTATCAAACAACGCACTTTCCCAGCTAAATGTTTTATGTACGCATTATACCGCGTAAAATACACGAATGTATTGCTTTCACCGGCTGTTGATTGCTTTCCAGCGCGGGAAGCGATCATCTGATACGCGCAGGTCATCGATACCGTGTACGTAAGCAAGAAGTCACTTTCTTCTTTCGTAAAGAATGCAGTTTACTAAACATTCCTAATTAGTAGATACGTACACGGGGATGATCCATTTAATTGGTAACTACAGATGTTTTTGCTTGTTATGAGTATAGGAAGAGGTTGTTCAAACATAAATTAGAAATTGTTAATTTGCCCAGCTTAGCGAAAATAGTGAGAGAATATTCTTGTTCCGAAATATCATTTTTTACCGATATTATCAAATTTCTGTATCTTCAGTGATTATAATTATGGATTAGCTTCGAATACCACTGACTTTTTATTAGAATCACATTTCTAATGTTAGACAGGGAAATACAATAAATAATAGATTTATAAACAAACATTTTCTCAGCTTTCGTTCAAGAAGTAGAAGTGCTTTAGAGTAGGTACAGTTGTAACGATTAAGGGAAAAAACGAGTGATATAAGGATTCCATCTCGATGCAGTTTCCTCTTACGCTTTCCCGAGTTGTAGATGCAACAGGGTCACAAACGTCTACTTTCGTGCCATTATTTCATACGCATTGCATAATATAAATTTAGCCTACACTTATTAGGATTGTGCAATGCTGTTGCTCCTTTCTAAGGACAGAAAGTACTCGTAAGTGTGTTTTCATGTTATAGTAGCGCAATAGTCATAAAAAGATGGTATACCATGTACGTAACACGTAAAAAGAGAAGTGATATGTTCCGCTAAGCAAATAAATGTGTATTAGTTTAACTCAGATCATCTACATAGCATCAAGTTTACAGGTGGTAAAGGAATATCTTTGACCTGAATTATTATCGTAAAATCAGAGGTAATAGGTTAATGATAACAGCTACAATCTGGATCTTCGATACGATATTTTCACATACTTCTTTAATTTGAACAATGATTGTGTAACCGATCATAAAATTTCTCTCGGATCATTTTGGTCGCATCATCAACATGGAATGTGCGAAAAGCTTTCATTTCGTTGATGTGATATCTCGAATTGCTTAGTTTGAGCAAAACTCGTCTGACAATGAAGAATAAAATTCTTACAAACTGCAAATGATCAGATTAACTAAAATTTGCATTTTATAGTGGATATCATGAGTCTGCAGTTGATTGATTAGATAAAATTTGAAATCGGAAAGAATAAGAGACTGGAACTTGAATTATTTTAGTATTTTAATATGTCAGAAATATTAATAATATTTTAAATTAAAATTAATTAATAATAAACTACGAATAGATACAGGATTATGACTATAAGATAGACTTAAGACTAAATGCAACTGAGAACAGATAAGAATATAAAAGTGTACTGAATATGCTTTGCCTCAGGCAATCAAGATGTTACTGAATTAATCCTAATTTCCAATTTTTTATGTTTTCCTATTTTAAGTTCTCATCGTGTTAAACATGTCTGATTATATTCCTGTCAATTTTCAATCTGTTCTAATGGTATTCTTAATTTTAACATACTCTCACGCATCTAGGAGAAACATTTCCATAATTTTAATAACATCAATCATTAATATTCTCATATAATTCGTGCTCCACATCGATCATATACTTCTCCCAATATTTTCTTTTACCTCGTTTTAAAACAAGTTACAAATACAAACCAATAGTAATTCTGAAACACTTAGGTATATAAAACCACACAGAAAAATCTCCTAAACTAAAGTAATTCTTTCCTTCTGAAATATCTCCAAAAAACTAAGGAGCATCCTATGAAACACAGAGTAGCCTCAGAAAGCGACTAAAAGACTAACAAGTATCTAATATCGAAAATACAATAAACTGATAAACCACATTCCAATGTGCAATCGATCGCTATTCGGAGTACAAACACTGGGTTTTGCCGTATGAGATCGTATTCACGTGACTACAGCCAGTGTGCATCCTGATCGAGCCCTCATGAAGATTCACGAGGCTGCTGTTGAACAGGCAGTAAATCACGGCTGCAGATCCGCTGCTGAATAGGTCAATGTACACCTTCCATCATTGTACATACGGTTCATCTAGCAGCTAGATATGAGTGCAGTTGGAGCCGCATTAGTGGCGTATCGTGTCACTTCACAAAGACACCTGCGTGCAGCCCCTTCTTCGAATAGTTCGTACGTTGGTAAGAGCATTCGCAGCATTCTTCCCGTGCGAACTTTCCAAGACCGGGCTCGTCTCAGGCGAATATACAAGACAACGTGCACAGCGATGGCCTAATTGCATTAAAACACCAATCTTTCGTACTTGAATGCGGAGTCGTAAGATAAATTTTGCCGCTGTTTATCGGGGACGTTGTAAATCATTCGCACAATGCCTGAGATCCTTTCAGTTCCGTCATTTGCATACGCGCCAGAGTTTTTGCTCGATCTTCGGGCTATCTTCCCTGGAGGAGGAATGGTTAATTATATAGGGCTTAGATTGTAGGAGAGTGTGGAGTCGAAAAAAATAGCAAAGTCGTAATTATTTAGAAACTTGGCATGCGCTTGCGTGTGATGCTAGACATTTGCATGCCAACGAAATTTGTTTAGTTTGCTTGAGTAATTGCTGATTTTGTCCTGTTTATGGTACTGAATACTAAAGTATTTGTATTGAAAGAAGTAATTTAGAAATTCAGTTTCTTCCTAGATTTGAGTCGTTTAATAATTGAAATCTTTCTTTATTTAAATATTATTAAGTGGAAGATGAGCAAGTGTTTGTATAATAGGAAAAAATAAAGAAGATAGATTATTAATGAATAGATACTATTCTTTTACACGTCTGAAGTCAAACGTGAGTAATTAAATGATTAGTTACAACTAGTATAGGTATATGCAAGGCTGATGCAGATGGTATGTATGTACTATGTTCCACACGTATCCTAAAAATTTTTTCAAAACCTTGCAGGGTGAAAGTTGCTTTCACTACCGCAATAGTTACTAGATGTCGAGGAAAATTGCTAGTTAATGTTCGCGCATCATTGCTAAAATAAAAACCAAATAAGAATACATGAAAATGATTCAGATCCAGAGTTCGAGTTTTGTAATACACCATGAATCAGTTCATGCATTTTTTCTCTAAATTAATTTTTATCTATGCTATAATTAATTTTTAAGAGCAATCTAATTATTCGATTATTATAGCAATCTAGCTAAAGAAAAATTTATTAGTAATTATTTCTAAATAGTACAAGTCCTACAAATAAGAAATAACCTTTTTATGGGAAAAATATGAAATATCTTTTGGTAGATATTTTATAGTACGTAATGATACTTGGTTAAGTACCATTTATAGAATCATGTATTAAGAGCAATATTAATAAATTGGTCACTTTCATTATACATAATGGTTAATGAAACATTCTGTTTTCAAGAATTATGAAATGAGTACATTTTCAATTGTAATTAAGCAGGTTTAAAATATTAACACTTTATTTTTTGTTTCTTTTTATTGCACATGACTTTACAATATAATTTCTTCATAAAAACTGGAACACAGAATTACCTTGTTTCTGAAATCTCATACAGTTATAAAAAGGATTATGAGTATTACGTTATTCCTATCTGATCTACCGGAAATTGTAGCTCGTGCTACCTTGCTTAACATCCTTAATTATATCCGGAACTCATTTCTTATGCTGACACTTTCAAATAGCTATGAGTACGGCATCTGTAAGAAAGGCTAATTTATTAAGGGAAATTACAGCTAGTTACATGAGTGATACATAGGATTTTCCTCCTACTTTGTTATAAAAAGCTTAACTGAACTATAGGCAAAATTGAATTAGATATACCTATCACATTTTGTATGTAAGAATAAAATACGAATAGAATGAGTTAAAGAAATAATAGCAGTAGGTGTAATATGGTTAAGCTTACGTTTTAATTTTCTGTCTGACACAAACGTTGTATATATTTAATTTAATTTAGACAAAATATTTCAATAAATAGTCAATATAATAATATACTTAATTACTAAATTAAACATAACATTCAAAATCTTTTCTAGTTCAGCTACACTGACTGCATGATATTGATTTTCTCGTAACATATTGAACAATCAATCAATTCCAATGCATTTCACCCAGGAAACGGTTAGGGGGTAAAAAATTGTTGCCTTCAGAATAATTTGATACATAAAAATATGAAACATCCATTCGCCTACTTCATTTTATAACAAGATTTATCGAATACTCATGCATCATATCGCAGATGAGAACACAATCAACATTCGTTTCTCCTTACCCTCGAGAGATTGAACACGTCGTTACCTTGGAGTTAGATATTACGATAAAGGTAACTTGACTTTCTAATCCTTATTTCGTTTGCACAGTTGACAAAATTACTGCGAATAAATCTCAAAGAGTATCAATAACGCCGACTCGTCCGTGTTGTGCAAACCTACCATCTGCTTCCTAGTTTCTCTTCGAGAGCGAAACGGTACGATCTTCCGTTCCTGTGTTGGACATGATCGGCTCGTTTGTCGTACAATAATTTTGTCATAATAGTTCGTCGAGGCGAAGAGGATGCACGAGATCAGTACTCGACCGGCTCGTGTCCTTGCATTCTTGACAATCGCTGTCCCAAATGCCAGGGCGCTCCCTTCTTCTTTTCTTTCACCTTCGCGGAGGTGAACCTTAAACCCCAGCACGATACCAGTCGCATTTGATGGCATACACCATGATCGGTGCAGAATCATGGGATGCTTCGAGTGACCTTTGTTCATTGCCTCGTGCTAGCTTGAACTGCGTGAGTATAGTCACGTGCAGAAATGCATTTCCCTCTAGTATCTCTTCAGGAGAGTTTCAATGGTATTCTCGTCTGAAGGAAGTGAAGGAGTTTCTGACAATGCGTATAGACTGGTAATATATAACGGAAGTACTTGGGAGATATTTTCTGGACTTTTAGCTCTCAGCTGGTGTGATATTAATATTAATAATGCGAATAATGAAAAAATAGTGTGATGAGATTACTGCAATCCTAAAGTAAAGAGTAAGATTACGTATAAGGAATACACAGTATTCCAATTTATTGATTTCTATAGATAATCTTATTGCTAGTATATTGCTTTATTCATAGCTCTTTAGAACGTTAAAAATATGATTCAGGAACTGAATACATCATAGGAACTAAGGTTATAATAAATTCTACAAAAAATTATTTTTAAGTTAAGATTTTAATTATTTCACAGTGTTTGGTAATTAATGTACCTAGGTCTTTTTTAGAATAATTAGTTTCACTTTAGATGACATTCCACAGATTATTTGAAATAAAGATAGAGGTATGTACATAAGAAGTCTAATTAGGGCTACTAGAAAACGTATAGTACTAGTCTTCTTATTTTTAATTATTCAATTATATTCCATTTTCTTCAATCTCAAAGGAATCCTTTTAGGTTGATCCCATTTAGTTGTCAAATTAAAGTCATCTAAATCTTCTTTTAAATATGATTTCCTTTCATTTATGCGTTTTCTATGCAGTGCAAAAAGTTATGTAATAACGCGTGACAATCGAGATTAATTTTACCGAGGAATGACGCACTTCTGCTTAACAACAAGTGATTTATCATCGGCTTTGAAACAGATCTATCCATGAGAGCTGTGGCAGTAGATATAATGAGCATTTACTAGTAACTCTGGGCAAAACTCACCATAGTTGAACGATTAACGAGAGAATAAGCCACCGAATCATCTGTAATGAGAGATCGAACGTAACGATCGTACGTGATTCGCATAACAATGTTGAACCAATCGTCTAAGCTTGAAAGCTTTTTTGCACAGTAGTATAATAAATGATTGAGGCTTAGAAGAAAGCTACAGGTTCTAAAACTGACAAGTGGGAGATACGTGACGAACATACAAAGTGAATCAAAGTTTAATGAGTCAGATAGCGTATCATACATTAAATAAGAACATTATTTATTGATTTATGTATGGAGTAACCATACATCAAATGAATTCAATATTTAATAGCATAATGTAGTAATAAAAGCATATCGTAATGTGTACAAAGAATTGCCAATATTTATATTCTTAATAACTATACCTTTGTATCATTAACTAAAAAAATAATGTAATTGTGAAACACAACATCATAAATTGTCGCTAAGACTTTTCGTTTACTGAGAGATTTGGATGATAGCAATAAGTGTCTTAAAAGTAGTATTTATTATACGATGAAAAAATATTTAGTATTCTACATTTTTTGTAAATAGTTCTACAAGTACACTGACGTAAGAGTCGAAGTATTTGTCAACGAAGAAAGACAACTTAGCATTCAAAATAATAGGTCTTCCACCGACGAGAAGAATAGAGAGAAAATAGCGCTGCTCTGTGAATCTGGGACAATATCAAACATCGATCAGAGGATTATGCCGACATTTAGGAGAAAACCTTTTCACCCGGCGCTCCCTCATCTTATAGGTAGAACAGAAATCGATCGTTTCGTGCTTTGGCACTTTAACCATCATTCTCAGCTGCGTTTCATTGCGAAACAGCGAAAAACGAAATCTTTCGCTGTCTTTTGTTGCGTACTATAGAGAGACTGTCGATCATCTAGCGAGCAAATTACAGTCGGTTAGGATATTTGGTTTGTGGCTCGACCACGGAACTTCTGAAATTGCGGTTTTAAGAGAATAGACCGAACCGTGAAAGCAAATATCCGTGACAGCATTGTGTTCTTATGCGATTGTAACTGTTGCTATTAAAATGTTCAACATGCTAATATCAGAAGGCAAGAGATAGGTGAAGTAATGGGTCGGAGTTCTCAATAAAAATTTCTTATGGAACCAGTTAATTTTATTTGTGCTAAAGTTATACTAAAATTAAACAAACATTTAGAAGGAATAGATATACTGTCCAGTACTTTGTTGTTCTTGCATATCTATTATGTACCCTAGCGTTTTGATAAGCCATATCATGTAATTATTCTTCTATAAAAATCAATACCTAATCAAAACTGTAGTTCTCCCTATGCAAGATTAATATATAATCATACAAAAGTAAGGGAATTATTATATTTCGAATTTGAATTGTCTCGTTGATCGAACTCGTGTCCCGATGATGCAATTAATCGATAATTATAATTAGGAGAAACTCTCGTGGGGATTTTTATTGGGATTCCTGACCCATAGGTTACAAAAGCGGACGGTTTACTGTCTCGGAACTCGACTCACGACTACCGGCTGCGTTTTCTCGATTTCTGGATTCCAATGCCGTTGGCAGAGCAGCAGCCGCAACACACATTTTTCTTACGCACAGTACGAAAGCGACGGGTTGCGAAATAGGACAGCGACACCAGTATTATCCGATGTTTAGGACCCTGGTTTCACCAGTCTTCGGTCTTTACTTCACGAGAGTTTGCATACTCACGGCGACTCACAAATTTTGTGAAATGCACTTCCTGCTTGTGTTTTTTTCTTTCTTTGAGATATTAAATTCACTGCAGATTTCTGAACATGTACATAATGTAAAATAGAAAAGGTGATGAAGGTGACGATGAGGAAGATTATAGAAATAATTGTAGGAATTTTTATATATTCATCTGTTTTATTAACAATAGTGGTATTTATGTTTTCTAAGAATAGACTTGGGGAACAGATTGCCTATTCAATTTCTTGAATAATAATTTCTAAATATATAGCAAACACTTCATACCTTCCCCCATTCGCAAACTGCAAATTGCTCTTCTTCAAGAAAGCTTATTAGTTTATAATCTATCTATATTCCCCGATCACGCCTAATTATAATAATCTACTAACAGGAGCAAAATAATCCTCAAATATATCATAAAATCTCAATTTATTATATTTTCTTCCCTCGAATCTGGATACTTTACAGGTTCATCGACATTGCCCACTGTCACTTTCGACAAATTACGATAATTATCTACACCTGCCTATTATTCAAGCGAGAAGTTCTGAACATTTCGAGCTACCACGGTCGCTTCTAATTGATTACCCAAGTAATTTAACCACAAGCATCAAGCTGATGTGTTGCATGTTAAATGAAACCATAAGGTTGGCGAGAATAATCTGATCGAGTTTACGGGTTTACGAACTTGTCTGTAAGATTTATATAGATGGACCCCAGAAAACGATAACCATGCCACAGTGACGAATGGTGTCGCTCTTGATTAGCTAGCAGCCTCCTTCGATGACTATAGGAGGCCCCAGAGGACCTCTGTGGCTTTCTTGCCACCGCGACCAGGAAGGGAACTCCGCGAGATTGCATCGACATCGTGAAATATTTCCGTGACCGCTGCCGCGTATAACGACACTGAGAATGGACGTGAAAAAGAAGAGGTTTCGCGCGAACGTACCTGAAGAATGTACTGCTAACTGATCTTCTGAACGAGTCCCGTGGTTTTCTCTAACAAGGGGTTTCCAACGTGCACGCGTAAAGAATGTTTTTCCAGCGATCTTGAATTCCTGTTAATTGTGCTCGATGCCGAGACTGCAAGGCAATTATGCAGCTTTTTAAAAATGAAAGCCCAGGACGAAAGTACCGTACTACTTTTTACTTCTAAGAAAGATATTTTATGTTAAACGGTGGTACATAAATTAGTTGTATTATTCTTCTTAATTATAGACATGCATAATTTCTATATAATATGGTACGAATTATTCTGATTTACACTACTGAGTTTTTTATAACGCGGTACGAATTAATAGCGTTATAGGAGGGTTGACTGTGGTACTAAGATATTGGTGTATATACTACTCCTATTTTGCGAGCATGTGAAAAATTCAAATTATGGAGTAATATGAATGAAATGTAGAAACTTTTTGAACAAGCATCTAAATGATATATCATTTATGCTTAGTGAAGAAACAATGATTATATTATCGGTGAAAGTACATTTACATATGTGGAATATATGTATGTATGTCGAATAAGCAACGATTATCCATAAGTGACTGAAATTACTTAATAGCAAAGGGTGCACTGAGAAAACGTGATCTTTATTAGCACCTATGCAGTGGAAGTATTATTATGATTCATACGTGGATGATTCATGTCATTAGGTGAAGATAGAGACCTTCTGGTACTGCAAGATTCAGGGATACTGAAATACCACCCTAAAGTAGGCAATGGCAATTGTTATAACAATTGTTGTATAATAACTATCTTCGCTAAAAGTATAAATTGTTAAGGAATTAGACAAAGACTTGAAATCATTTTTTTTTAGAGAAAACATAATTTGAAGGGGATGGGTATATTAAAATATATTCATTCAATTTGTAATTTGAAAATCATGATACTGCAGAAATTACTTCAACAAAGAATTGCAAACGAAGTCACTAGTTTTTATTCTCATACCTCGTAAATACAAACTACAGCTATCAATCATGAAACAATAGTCATTGATTAGTCATTGAACAGTGGGCAAAAGCGAATTACCAATCATAGTCTTCTTCAAAAGTTTCATTTATGTCATCTAATGCGGTCATGGTTACTTTGTGTTATTAATATTTGTCATAATTGTTGATGACATTAACACATATACATAGGTTTTTCCCACTCACTGTAACCATTACTTCTTAATTACACAAAGGTAATCGATATAACCTTCGCGCATTGTCTGGCTGCGTTCGCGCATTGAGATCGAAATAAATCGCGTACTTGACGACCGATGAATCAGAAGAATGAGGTTCCGGAACGTCATCTGCTTTTCTTATTAATCTGCTGGTTTTTCTCACGCTGCGTTTGTAATAAATCATTGTGTTAGGTAACGATTGCCGACTACCATCAGATTCAAGGTGTTAATAGTTGGCGATGAAATAAAACTTATTTGTGAAACTTTAAATGTGTCAAAAACACAGAATTTAAAGTTACTCTAAAGCTGTCCTGTTAGCAAGATACTCTAGGAAATTTTAGAAATCCTCAACGCTTAAATGTTATTAAGATCATTAATACTTGAAATGTCAGTTTTGAAGGCCTATATAATTGTGATAGATTAACAATGTAAATCAATAGGATTCATAGGTTTAATGATCTTGATACTCTTAGTAAATATTTACAACTGTCGTCTTTGGTTTCAAGGAATATGAAATATTATATTAAATGGCAAAAAAGTACTATCAATAAATCTGTTGTAGCTTGAAGTACAATTTTACCAAGGTAATATCAAGAAACTTTGCACTATGTACTCTTAAAATCATACAAAATTTCCAGTTTCTCTTTAATTTCAACTTTTTTAATTTCTGAAGTTGCTTCGAGATATCATTAACTGACTTTAATATCATTATTATTTACCATGGCGTGAACGAATCGGAATGTTTTGTACATGTTAGTTTATATAAATTCTGCACTGTTACACTATAGACTACACATTCTGCAGCTATCAGTTGGTCTATGCGATGATACCACTCCTGTATTTCCACTACAAACATCTGCAAACTGTAATCCGCGAGGTGGAAACAAGCAAACAAAGACCTGGCATTTGAATGCCTACGATTGGCATGATCGTGCATAGAGTTCGTGATCATACGAGATCGAGGCTTCTCTGACTCTTGGCTTTGCCTTTCGAGGCCTCATCAGTAACGCCCGGATCTCGATCTTTGAATGCTATGCAGTTCATTAGAGAAGCGTTAGAATTGTTGACGTTCTAAGAGAAATGTCTGTCTAACATTTCTCACTCTGCCATTTCAAAATTCGATACGCGTTTAATTAAAACAGTATTTTAAATCCTCCATACTACATGTACAGTTAGAAAAGTAAAATGGTACTTCTTGCTTGCATTTAGTTTTGATAATTTTGTAATACTTTTTCTAATTTTTATTATGTTCAAAGTTACATCTTTTAGTTTATTTGTAGAATTGCAAATTGTTTATTTTGGTGACGATCTTGGTGAGACAGAGACTTGTGTTACTAACAGAAGAAAGATCATTTTGAGTAAAACTGACTTTTCTATCCTAAGTAATATCATCAAATAATGAAAAAAATTGGCTAGAAAACAGAAGTAAATTCTTCTTCTTACAGTGTAAGAACAATTACTATGAGAAGGGTCCTTGAAAAATTGCTCCTCTCAATTATTTAGTTCACACCTAACTCCTAAAGATATTCAAAGCCTCTTGATTCATGAATGCTAATCGAGTAAACGCAACAATAAATAGAAAAGTATTATATTCGCACATAATGCTAACAGGTATTCGTTCCCACGTATATTAGAGAGAAGGTCAGCTTATTCACAAGTTTACGATTAAAAATTGTTTTGTACGTTAGCTCACTAGATACAACTAGGACTGAGGAATCAGTATCTGAGGAGACTCCGTTTACGAACATTACTGATTAAAATTACTGATTATTTACTCACTCTATGCGTTTAATAGAATTGGTTCATGACAAAGAATTTCAATCGTCGCTTTCATTATCGCTATTAATTTTCCACTATGAAACAAAAATATAGCATAACTTGCATGAGCAACAAACTTTCTAGAATGCTTAGCGTTCGTATCTCTGAATTCCAAAAGTTTGACGCGTCGAGGATACTTTCTATTGAAGTACTATTGAATATTTATCATTGAGAAAAGGAGTAGTAGATAGAAAAAAGTAGAAAACGGTAGAAAAGTCTTTGATAGAAAAGTGTCTATATTCATAACATGTTTTGTTAACAAGAATTTCACGTATCATCTTATATACATTGCTAGTAGTTCTCATTGGTAAATAATGAAATATAAAGAAACTTTCTGCGCTTTAGCTGTAAAATAATTTTTCAAACCAAAAACAATTTATTGTCGAGTCAATGCTTACTTTTTGATTATTTTTAATAATCAGTACGATTTTTCAGAATATATTTAAAGGTTTTTGTTTTTCCATGTACTAAAATTAGTCAACACGCGATTAAATATTGGAGCAAGTACTGCTGCGAAGATATAAATGCTTTTGGCTTATGAAGTTTATAATTAATTCGCTAAATTTGATGAATAGAATGCTCTTTTGGCTTGTATTATTTTTAACACCATATGCAGCTGTTCTTTTAATGTTCTGTATAATTGCTATACTTACCTTTTTTTAGATCGCCTTATAATTCAGTGAGCAGAATAAAAACAATAATGTTTTAGTAAATATTTCCTAGCATTTGAACAAATGAGACATCTCTGAGAATAATGTAAAAGCTGTCATTTAGTTCAATTTCTTTCTTACCAACTGTAGAATACATATCTGATCTCAGATTAGGTATTTGAAGATTTATATTGCAATATTTTCATATAGTTCAGTCACAGACAAATATGCAAATAATACAAATAATAAATATGCTTTTAGGACTCTAAAGCCCTATTACCACTTTTATCTCACGCTCAACGTTAGCGGTAGTGCGTGAAATAAGAGTGCAGCGCTATGAGTGGTAAGAATTAAAATTAAAATACCGATACAAAATCATATACAGGGTGTCCCAATAAATTAATAACAAACTGATAAGGTATATGCATGAAGTCAAATAGTTGACGAAGTTCACGTAAAACTTAAAATTTCTATTTCTTTAATTCTACTCTTAAGTCAAAATATACAGCCATTAGCTCGAACAGACCCAGGTCTCACCACGAGGGGATTACTGGGCTGGAGACCCACAGGGAGATAGATGGAATCAAAGCTCCATCGATCTTTTTTTATAAAAATCTTAAACTAGTGAGCCAAAGACATGAATGGAAGCCAAGTTCCATTCAAGCTTGGACCATAAAGTAGTGAATTGTCGAGTTATGATTAGGAAAGATTTGGTTAAATTAGACTCTACCACTAATGCAACCGTAAAATAGACGAGCGACAGTGTGAGTCTACCACCTGGAAGACCAGTATGTCGAAGAGGCAAACGATACTATATATTTCAGTCAATTACCTATTGGTTTTTGCCACCTCACAGGAGCTACCGAAGTAGACCTGCTAACTGGCACACTGACCAAGAGAATATGTAAATAAGAGAATATGTTCGAATGTGTCCTGTATATTCGACTGTGCCCGTATACTCATCTATAATGGTATTTTACACGAAGGAAAATATCATCACTCGGTATAGTGAAATTGCTTATCTTGTTCTCCTCAGTCGATATCTAAGTAATGTACAGTACTCTCACTGCCATCTGTTCAAAAAGACTCGCTTTATCATACAGTCATGGATCTGTTCAATGGATAAAACAGTAAGGACTACTTCATTACGAAATACCATATAAAATTTATTAATAAATTATTAAATTATATAATACATAAATACGTTATTCACTATTTACAATATAAATAGCCATTTCATAATACTGAAAGATATAAAAATAATTTATAATTGTCTTTCATAAATACCTAATCACTAGTAGTGATCACTTATCAGGAGCATTTCCTGAAGTGACTGATTATCACATGTCGCGCTTCAAAGTCTCGTTTTGGCTTTCGTTGTATATCGCTCTCGAGAAGACTGTCTGAGAAGGTACCGTTGATTTCAATAAATAACTACCGCGCTCTAAATAAATAATTCTATCGTCTAACACTCATAAATAAATAATAAATGCTAACGCTAATGAGCGGTGATCGCAATAAATAAGTTCATGAATAAATAAGTTAAATAACGCGTTGCCGTACAAGCTTGTTTCGCAATGGTCAGATTATCCCGTACGATTATCACTGAATGACTTCGGCGGTTGTAGTCTAGTCATGCATACGTTTGACACGTCGTTGCTTCCTGCGGATAATAACGACTGATAGGTGCTAAATCAATTTACATTGTGCATTCAAAGATCAATTCGCGGCGTTTTCGTCGATGCTGTCATGCATTATCGTCGACCATGCACTGCGTGTCATTCTTGCGCGCATATTTCGACTCGCCATTTTCTTCATTGCTTTCCAGTGATTGAAAACGTGTTTCCACGCGTGTAAATAGTCTTTGTACTTGAGGAGCACACCCCAGTCACGGATGAGCCTTCTAGTGTCGTCTACTGGGTCCCTTTCAATTTCGCTCATGATGCTCCTTCTCACTCGTTGTGGAACCTCAATGATGGGTAGAGCCACAATGTTGCTCTCCACCTCGCATAGCAGAGTTTTCAAGTAGACTTGCGTTCTCCACAAAGCTTCATGTATCGTAGGATTTGTCTCGTCTTCCACTAGTTCCTCAAAGGCAACCGCAAATTTTTGGAGGTCCTCGTGTAGCTTTGGGAAATGATTGACAATCTGAAAAGAAAATCGAGGGTTAGGTTTTTCTGTAAACGTTTTAGGGGAAAGATAAATACTTGGGGAGTATTTTTTAGGTATTTGTTTAGTTATAATAATTTTGGTTTAGAATTGAATTGATAAGAAAAATAATGGTAATATTGAAAGATGTGGATGTATAAATTATAGTTGGTTTTAGAATGCGAATTAAGGATTAGGATGCGAATAAGGACTTGAATCAAGGATTCAAGTTTCGAAGAACTTAGAAGAATTTAATAAATCTAACGAAACTACCATAAATTCTTTTCTTTATAATTCAAATATTTCTAACCTTACACACGTACTTACATATGCTATTGCAGTTTTTTATTAGCAACTTATCATGAAAGTTTTCAAAACCTATCACCATTCTCCGAATTTATCATTCTGAACATAAAAAGGAAAGTTCATGTACCCTTTGATAATAATTCAAAGCATACTGAAATCCATTACTACTCCCTCATTCGATCATTGCTTTTACCCCAAAACCTACTCCTTTTCACGCGATTGAAGTCACACGAAAAGCTTCCATCACCCTATTTACATATTCAAAATTCACGCTCTCGGCCTCCCTTTTATGTAAATCGTTCCCTGGCATCTCTTTCCCCGCGCGGAACGCGTCATTGAAGTCGTCGCGTTGTCAGTGCAGAGCGAGTCGAAGGAGAACCGACGAAAAGAGAAAGCGAGAGAAAGAAAGCGAGCGTCGGGGAGCACCGCGAGCGTTATCAGCGGTGCGTTATCAGCTTGCACGCATCGCGACGGAGGACAAGCGGGATTACGCAGTCGCGAGACCCGGCGAACATGAGCGAAGCGTACCCCCGACTTGCATTGCGCGCGCAAACCTCGAACAGCCGCGCACGATTCTGCTCGCCTGCTACTTTATAATAATTACCGTCTCATTAAAATTTGTTATTTAACGTTGCGTTAATTAATTGCAACAGCGAACGGTCAACGGGCCGCGGGTTGAGAGCGCGCGCACCACTCTGACACGGTTCACCTGTCCCGCAAGCAGGACACATACAAGTTCCTCGGATTCACTGGCGTCCCGGCGTCTTCCTTTCACAACGAATATTCATGCGAGGACTAATGACCGATAAATTGAGCAGTAAAGAGAATCCTTGATTCGAGCTGGGACTGCCTGAAGAATTTTTTCTGTGTTTCGAAGATGATTCGAGTGCAGTGAGTGGCTGTAGTGTAGATTGGATTCCTGAGTGGTTATTGTGTATTTGATGATTTCGAATATCTGTGGTGTGCTCATGTGCCGAGATTCGCGGCGGGAATCGGAAAATGCAACTGGTCTGTTCTGAGATTTCTTCTGGTTTGGAACTTTGTGCTACTTGAACTGGTGGTGATTTAGTTTGTAGAGATAGGATATTGTGGTTGCTTATGGAAAAGATAGTGCATTTATGGTTTTGAAGTGTACGTGATGTTTGTTGGAGATAAAAAGCTTTTTTGTTATACATGAGGTATGGTAAATAAAGGAGTACTGTGTTTTAGTCTCGCAAGTATGACATTAATTTAATCAATCGAGAGCAGTTAATATAAACTGTATTACAAAAAGGAGATTGGTAACGAGTTTATACTAATAGAGAATGACATTTTGTAGTTAATTGTGTTTGGTTTAGAGTTCAAAATCTAACTTGAAAAATTTCTCTTCATTTTATTTCTATTATTTTAATCGAATATCTTCTACGAAAAGTAACTAAACCTGAGGAAAGCTCGATACGATAAAGTAGTTAGAAAGTCATGTTTCTTCATGAGTAACATTAACTATTCATTTTTTAATATTGAATATTTTGAAGTTTTGAGTATACTTGTTATCTGACCTTTTTATCGGTAAAAAGACTCATACAAACTAGCATATTAAATTTCTATAATACACAGACCTGTATTATCGTTTACGAGTTCCTTACTGTGAAAAGTGATATATGACTATGATATTGCCTCCCTCGCACTAGTAAGTTTATAATACAATGCTGAAAAATCAGCAAGCTTTCAAAAACCCACATTTCTCTCAATATTACTACTCCAAATACAACTACTTCAGATGTCAACAAAAAAAACAATATTTTCTTCATCAATTCAACTCATGATGAGAAAACTAACAATAATCTATAGGATTCATAAACTTAAAGCAAACTCACCGTCTGTGGTTTTCCCCTCTCCAGCTTTTTGATTACATTTACATCCGCCTTGCCTGGGACCCAGTTGGGGATGTACTGATGCTCGTGAACGCCAATCCGTACCCTCTCATAGAGGTACTCGTAGTCACTGTGCAGGTAGCTTTCCATTGCAAGTCGATGCTGCAACGTGATGCTGTCTAGACTGTACTCGATCTCTTTTTCGAGATTCACAACCGATGGTGCCGAAGTTTCTAACTCTTCTCCACACGGCAGGTACCACATTGGTAAGGTCGTTTTGGCAGACCAATGGGGCGCACCGAGGACGACAGTGAAAACGGAGAACAATAGACAACAACGCATGACTAACGACATATTCGACAAATTTGAGTGACTTTGGCACTCAGGACTCAGAGCGGCTTCGCTAAGGCGATGTTAGCGATTGGCGTGAGATCGTGAACTGAGATTGTCAAACTCCCGTGCTTCCAGCTTATATATGGCATTGTGTAAACAATCGAACGTACGTACGCGCGTTCGACGGTGGAGTGGCAGTGTATGTTTTGTCCACAGTTTTTCGCCGCTCTGGGTAGAGCCCCGCGGAATCACGGGCGAACCTCCTTCTTCGAAGCGAATTTTTCAAAAATACTTCCCACCCGGCATCGTCGATTGAGATAATCGAGTCGTGCAACATAATTGCATTCGTGATCGTTTCTTGGCTCTACAAATGAGTGGGCCCCAATTCCAATAAAGGCCGCGTTATTCATTGCTCTGCAATCGATGCGCTGACGCGGTTAATTAGGTGTGCCTCGTGTGACGAATGATCTAGAAATTTTTTTTGCAAGGGAATTACGTTTTTCATGGTTTTTGGCAATCTTGTACTTCCTTAGAATTTCAGTAGGTAATTGTATGCAACTTTTCTAGGTGTAGGGCTTTTAGTGTTTTTGGGCCAAGTGCAACAAAATATTTAGTCTGTAAATAAGAATTATGACAATATTTTGAGATATATGTTTTATTAAGATGTCTTGGTATAAATATTGGATGCTATGAAAATGGTAATCACCTTGTCCCTTTTAAGGATTACGAATTTATTGGCATCATAGAAGTATAGTAACTAAAAAACTTATATTGCAGTTAATCTAATAAGTGATCTGCCCTCGACCTTCATGGTATTAAAGATAGTTCTGCTATCATTTTCACGAGATCTCATATCATTCAGAGTATATATCTATACATAAAACTTCACTTTATTTATGTCAGAAACATTCAAGGAAATCTTGGCACACCCTACATAATATAAATACTACAAATTTTTCTTTGCTGATAACACTTCCCCATACATATTGCTTACAGGCAGTAGTTTATTCTAGCCTAAGTAAACATATATCTTATCGATTAAATTATAATGTATAACAATCGCTTTTGAGCATCCTTTTATGAAGCGACACGGTGCAACCATATTCACATCCAAATTTACCTGAATGACGTGTTCGCTTAAACACGAGTAATCTTTATTGGTCAGGCGGGATTTTGCGGACTCCCACGTCCATAGACGTTTCGATTTTCTTCGAAAAACGGACGGTACCTGTCATCGCACGTTTACAGTACTCGCAAGCTCGTATCGGAAGTAGATACGGTTCCATCAGAAGTCTCGGAGGCCGCGTGCGTTATGTAGACACAAATATTGCTCTGTTTGCGTTGTGATTCAAATGGGAAAGCCAGAGTAGAGTAGCAAAAACGACATTATGGCAACAGGCTGAAAGTGTGCCATGAATGGATAGACCTGTTGAATGGAATTAGAACGGAAGTGAGCAATCTATTTAAATTTTGGATAGTTTAGCGTAGAAATCTAAAAATTAATAACTTCAAATATAACGAAGTGTTGATGATTCAATTCCTACTTTAACATGAACGTATATACATATCTATTATATGTACCAGAAAGTCCAAGAAAATCTATTGCATATTAGATTACTATTATTATTACTTTTCTCAAAGTAGAGAATGTTTATCAAACGGAAGTAAACTCGCTATAAAATTGCTTTTATATAACATATTATTCTGTAGATCTAGATGTAAATCCATTTGTAATTTATAGTTCACTGGTAAAAGGAAATTGAAAGAAAAATAATTATCGTGATAGAAGTTGAATATGTGATGGTTGATAAGATGCATCAGATCTGGTGTGTTTAAGTTTGTCTATAGTCTATTGATTAAAAACAATGATACACATACGGAAAACTAAACTGATGAAATGTAAAAAATAAAATGTTATTTGGAAAAATGTTCTGGATTCTTCTTTTACAATAGAAACATTCGTGAATCACCGTCGGAACATCTACTATAAAACACGGAGTATCGATTCCGACGAGCCTTTGAAGTAAACTTCCAAAAGTTATAAAAACAATCTACCAGAACAAAATACTTTGGAAAGATACTTTAGCAATTCTATTATATTCACAGTTTGTAAGTGCGAATTAACTATGGAAACAAGTTCTCTTTGACAGAAAATCAGACATAGTTTAACTTGGATAGGTACGTCAAGTAGTAAAAACCAGACATTGACAGGTCGAAACTTATTATGAATTAACCTGACTTATTAAATGAGTTTGGTGACAATGGTAATATTTATTAATCACAGTGATATAGACTATGTTTTGTTAACATTTAAAGGTAATTTTCCAAAAGTTCCAAAAATAATCCAGTGCAATAACTTGGAGAGATTCGTGAACATTCAAAGGCAAATTTTCAGAAATTCCAAAAATAATGCAGTAGAACACAAGTAGCATTCCCTAACGTGAAAAATTAAATTAAACTTTTAGATATTTCGTACGACAATTTTTTGTTTCTCAAATAAGTATTCTGTCGTGTTAGAGACAGTGATACACGCGAGAGTAGGTCGGACGAAAAATTGACGTCAGAAGTCAATACTTTCGCGTTTGAGCTTGACGTCTTGAGCGACAGGCAAAAACTAGTGAATGAAGTCAACGTAACGTACGCGTTCCATGCCGACGTAATACGTTACACATATGCCGTATAAGGCGATACTATAATTAGATGTACTCGCTGGATTCATCGAACTAAGATTAGATCTTCTCACGCCAGATTAGAACAGAACAGGATTCGCTATGCTCTATTCCGCGTACGATCGTGCGTAAGTACATTGAATCCCAAAAGAAGCAAACAATGCTTTAGTTCGAGAAAATCTGGGTATTCGTGTTCTTGAGTCAATCCTTCATCTTTATCAACAAATATGTATGGACAAACAAGAGCGGCGGTAATGTTATTTGGATACTTCCTTAAATAAAGGTTTAGTCGACTGAATTTGCCAAAATTTGTAAGCACTGAAAAGATATCTTTACTTGCAATTTATGAATGAATGAATACTTGTTTAGTTAAGATTTTTATTTTTTTACCATGAGCTTTATCACGTGTTCTTATCGTATATACCGCGTTTATGTACCCGACAGAATTAATCCTTTTCATTTGCAGTTTCAAATTTACCCAATTTTGGATTGAAAAAAGGCTACCCATTGAGTTCAAACTGAAAGAAAATTGGTTATTACCTATCATTATTCTGAATAATTAATTAATGTTGACCAACTATTGTTCACTTTTCTTTGTTGTCTTTTCATTTTACCACCCCCTTCACTTCTGTATCTAATATTATTTTGCATTACGAATGAATATTGTAAAAAATATTTGACATAATATCTGTTAATTAACGTTCTTGCCCATCACAAAATTGTCTAATTATAATATAATTTCCAATCCCGATTATCGCCACTTTACAAGTTTTCAATTTATTATGTTGTTGAATCTCCGTGGCTTAAGATGTCAATTAAACCAATAGTCGACATCAGATAACTTTTAACAATTTGTGCAATATTTCCAGTTCAAACCGGCACATCAAACCATTTAAAGTAGAAGATTTTACCTATCTTTATTATAGGTATTACATGTTGTGAGTCTTTCTGTCAAGTCAGTCTTAATGTTTTTCCCCTAAAATACTGCGCACGTTTGCGTATCTCACAATATACAACCACAATTATTGCAAGTAATTGTTGTTTTTGCATGTGTGATTATTTTATTGATATTAAATCAGCACGTTTATAGAATAAGTATAATGTTATCAGTGATGAAAGAACTTTCTTCTTTGCATTCTCTTCTAATTTATAATTTTAACACTGTATAGTATTATGTTTAGATTTTGTATTTTAATATACATAAGCCATGTATTTCTTTATTATATTAATTAATTATTCAGAAATATGTTTAAGATATTTATTATACATGGGAGACAGTGTTTATGACTAAAGATTTTCGTACGAATGCAATCTCATAAAATAATTTATACACAGTTTCGTTGACTATATTTTCCTCAGGTTATCCTGTTGAATGTTATAAATTATTTGGATTATTATTAAAAATACGTAGCATACGTGTACCTACCAGTATTTTATGTTAAATTAATAAGTATTTTATTTGAATTGCAACAGCAACAGGTGTGCAATTAAATCCTTATAAAATATTTACATGTAAGTGTAAAGGGTAACGAATATCGGCCACGACCTTTAACCCTTCGTGCACTCCTGATACTAAAGCCAGTTGTTCAAGGGACTCCTCAAGTCGATAATTCTTAATGATTTATTTTGCAATGCACAAAGTATGGAAATGCATGAGCATTAGTATATGAATTATAGTATAAACGTTACAGTAGCTATTAATTTTCATATTCCTTTTCAACGATGTAACAATCATTCATGCAAATATGAATAAAGCTATTATTCGAACGATTATTCAGATAAAATGTTACATAAATAATTTATTCAGTCCACTAAATTATTTTTCAAGTAAGACTGTCTTCATCAATTTCAAATAAATAACTGTTGATTCGTACCAGTATCTGTCCATCAGAATGACATTGCTATCAAAAAAGGTGTATTTTTCTTTTCGAACTCGCAATTAATAGTCACTACCACAAGTTTAATGAACCCGATATGCTGTAATCTTGCAGTACACCTACATGCTTTTCGCCAGACATCATTGATAGCGATCGTCAGCTGACTAAAACTGAGCACGCGAACTGCTCATAAAACCCTGATACAATTGATTAAATTCCGCTATTGCACCCTGGAAAGTTTACAATTAACTTGCACATTTAGAAGATATCGCAGGAACAAATTGCTGAGGGGTTAGAAAGGTGGAACACTGGTTGATTGAATACAAAAAAACATCGAATTTATTCGAGACGATTATACAAGTACAGAAATGACAATAAATAATGTATGCGCGATGGTAACGTGATATAATAAATAAATCGTAACGCTATGCACACCTACGTGTACGACAGAATAATAAATATACCTGCTACGTATACTTGATAAAATGCAAGTGGAATCCTTACGGTCTAAATGGGCTCGTATAAAAACGTTCAGTATCACGTCGCCAGTGAATACCAAGTAGAAAAATATGTAATGTTAAAAGTACAAGTAAGCCTAAGTACCGGTTCGATGCGAAACGTTGATTGTCTTTAAGTACAAACATACTTTTGTTCGCGAGGAACGCTCGCGCACAGATAAAAATTTCATACAGAGAATTTTCGCTTACGACTCCTAATGGCCCTCGTTATTCGTATCATAACTAGAAGAGGCGTTTCTCACATATCCGATCTAATTACTCAAACGGAACTAAGAAAATGAAAACTGCCCCGCACGTGGCCCAATCTCGTGTGCCTTTCTTTCGTGCGCGTTCGAAAGCAAATGAGAAGCAAACTATCAGAAAATAACACTGTCATGTTCGCGACAAGACGAGATTCTAAGGACTGGCAAAGGAAGAAAAACTGAAAAGGGAAAGGGGGGAAGGAATTACACTCTAAATACGTATTGTGCGCGTTAACGCACGCCTCTTACAATATACATATTTCTATATAATGCGCCTATGTATAAAACGTAGGAACTCTGTACGTCCGCGTACGCTCGAGATATCACAGCTAAACAACGTTAAGCTTCCGTCTGCTTATGTTAAAGCTACAATAAATAAGTTCGACAAATCGTTTTGTTCGGCGATTAAACTAACGACTTTTGTGCCACGTTTCGATACATTACTTGCACTTCGAAACTTCGGTACTATTGAGTCTGGTCTCATTGATGTACGTACGCATGACAGTCATGATAGTGCAAGTAGAATCAAGGTATCGATATACGTGTGCAAAGAGTCATAACAAATATAATTTATACTATAATTTTTACTTTACTGTAAATGTTATAGCAAACGCTTTGATCCTCGCAAGGGAAATAAATTTCTGTGGTTTTATTATTCTCTAACAGTTTGGGATTCAAGTTTGTTGCGTTTTCTTCGTTACGAGTAGACTAAAATGACAGGCAAATTTGTCGGCACATCCAAGGCTTTAGTTAGCAATGTGTTGATTCCTGATATCTGAACTTTTGAAACTTGAATCGTACTATCTTTCTTTTCATTTTCTTAGAGTGTCTTCAAAGTCAATTATCTTTTAAAAAATGTAAATGTATCTGTTTCTCTAAGTATGTTCTTCCGCTGATAATAATTTAAAATTTGTAATATACAGGAAGAAATGAAAACATATATTTAGAGGGAGTATATACTGTCTATTATCTTTAAAGACAGTCAAGACAGATCTGTAGATACATGACAAAACAACATTATTATGTCCTCATATTGTAAGTCAAAGGTTCTTTTAATTTAATCTACTTGTATTAGTTTATAGACTTCACTTAAGGTATAAAATCAAATTCTTTGAAAATGTACCCTATAGAGTACGTATGTCATTTTGCTCTATAGTTATAGAAATAATATGTAAACGAAGATATTTTGAAAAAGAAATGAGGAGAAAAGATTGAGCTAAGAACATAGAAGAACTGCTGAGCCTTGGATGCGTTTATAAACCTGCTTTCCAGAATAGTTGTATGTTATAATTTTTTGTGAAGATTATACGGCTAGGTTTCAGGTGCATTCTTCGATTGTCAAATCGCCTCATGGGACGGCTCGAATAGAGTGCGTCGCAAATCGAACTTTTCATCAATGTTATTCGCTATTCTCGCCATTAAGTATATTATCGGATATAATACTGTTCTGAAATACATTTCTTAATACTGGTTTCTAGTATACAGCTTGATCATTGATAACGTCCTCGTATAACTATCAAATGCACCAGTTGTCATAGATAAAACGCTAACTTGTTAACGCACGATTGTCATCTAACCCTAGATCGCGACATTCTTAATGCTACGCCATTGCAACAAACTGGCAAGATTGCGAAGTACTAAGTATCTACGAATGATCATAACGATGAAATAAATAAGACGTTGGTGACGATATAAAAGATACAGAAAAGCTTCTGAGAGAGAAGCTCAACAGGCAAAGAAATTTGAATGAATTCTAATGCCACGAACCCGAGGAAGAATTAATGCTATCAGATAAAGAAAACTTGCAAGGTATCTAAAGGAACTAAACAGTTAATACCGCGGATACTCATCTCGAACGCTAAATTAATGCTCATAAATGATGAATGAAAGATAGATATTCCGTACCATGAAACCATTGATGCCTGTTAGTTTTTCTCTTCAAAGCAATCGATAGGTCTTACTAAAATCAAGAGATGCCTTGAGTAAGATCCGTTTCATCATATTTCCACGAGTTTCCTTTGTTTATTTCTCGATAGTCTGTTCCTTGGAATACCCCTTTTTGGTCCCTGAGACAAGGAACTGTTCTGGCCAGCAGCCACGGGATGCTTCCTCATTGGCCTATTTTGCTTCTTGGCCTTCGGTATCCTCTTACCCTTTGGCCCAGATCCTTTGTGAATGTTCTTCGCTCCTGGAGCCTGCCTGTTTGAATCACAGGTGCCTGGCCCAGGCGCTGTCGCGTTGCGGAAAGCTTTGGTCCAGGCGTTCAGAAACGTCTGGTACAGTTTGATAACTCCCCAGTCCTGTATTAACATCAGGGTCAGGTCACCCTCCTTTGCCCAGTTAGAACTCTCTGTGACGATTTTCTCTGTATGCGCTGTAGGTAGCTGCAATCCTAGGTTTAAAATTGCCGTCTCTACCTCACACAATACCTATAATGAAAAAGGGTAAAGTGAAATTCCTTGGTCGATAACAATTGCAATTCATATTCTTTCTAAATTTTGGAAATTGATTATATCCTGACTGGTTATTGTTGTGTGACTGGATGATTTGATTTTAAAACTGTAGATTCACAAAATTTCTTTAATGCATTTAAATTAACGCATTACGAATTTTGTAAGTGTTAATGTTTGCAAGTGAATGTTCACGATTTGTGAATTTTATTAAAAAGCAGAAGATGCAATTTACTACATTTCTTTGAATGAGACTAGTAGAAGATAATGTCATATGCATATGTAATTCGTACCTTATAAATCTCGTTGCCCGTTTCTTTAATGATATCGTTTCTCGTGTTCATCGTAAGATCATCAACGTTAATGTTAGACTTCAGACGGAAAGCTTTAAGATGATGGAACGTGATGGCGAACCTTTGAAGCGAATCGTGAAGATGCGGAAGCGCACGATCAGCTTT
The DNA here is from genome assembly GCF_051401765.1 of Calliopsis andreniformis. Classification (NCBI taxonomy): domain Eukaryota; kingdom Metazoa; phylum Arthropoda; class Insecta; order Hymenoptera; family Andrenidae; genus Calliopsis; species Calliopsis andreniformis. The sequence goes on along the minus strand of NC_135073.1, from coordinate 7,046,115 downwards.
CTTTCCCTTTTCGAGACACCAAACCTCCCTGAAATACCATTCGAATTCCTTCTCTGGCAGCCAAGGCATTCTATATTGCCCTTTCAGCACTTTGTACACCTGCAAATGAAAGTCGAGATATTGTTTTGTCGAAATATCTTCAACGGTGCACAACATGTATACTCGATTTCTTTGAAGTTACGCAACTACGAGTCATGTCTATCTTCGTAGCAATTATCAGAAGAATTTCTACTGGAAGGATGTTGAATCTTATTTTGCAATTGTTTTGTCTCTTACTTTCTCTAGTTTTGTGTGATAATTTGTTGCTGTGTTCCCATAAAGGAATACATTTGAACATTAAATTTCAAATTATGAAATGTGATAGTAAAGTATTGCAAAATCAGTGAAAGGAAATTTAAATACATAGACAAAAACAAAGATATTTGTTATACTCTGAACCTAGTCTAGCATGAGACCTTTAGTATTGAATCTTTTACAAGAACTTTAATATAAAACTTGAACAATATCGGTATATACTCATAGCTATCTAGTATTAGGCTTAACCTAACTACCCTATTATTGAACACAAAGGAATGAGCTATGTTATTTAGTATTATGAAAGGGAGAGAAAAGCTGAAAAAGTCATTTTAATATTCGATATTAATTTGTATTGCTAACTTATATTGCACAATGATTGTTGGTTTTACTATTGACAATAAGAAATTAACTTTGTAATCCAGAATCTCCCTGATTACTTCAAAGAGATCTAACGATTTTTTTTACAGTATAATTTATTCTTCCATTTTTTGTTCTCCACACATATCTCCTTTCTCTGATCATAATCCATGCATACTTTACATACGCGCAATAAAGACGTATTATTATAAATCGAGCGTGCAATTATACCAGTGACAACTACAAGGCTGTCGGGCGATACGGAAAATAGCCGAGTATCATTCTTGAAAAATGCAATTACGCTCATGTGCGTGGCACATCGCAACGAATGCAAATTACAGAACAGAAAGTAGGACTTTAGCGCTAGCAGCTCGGCTTCGCGCGCACGTGCGAGCCTCTCTAAAAGGGCCGCCCACTCTCTTCTAACCCAGCCCGTGGTTCACCGATTAATTACGAATCGCGGCCAGGTCGAACATTACGATCTTACCTTGGAGTATATCTCGTGAACATCCTTCAGGTTCTTCCTGAAGTGGTTCTGGGCGACTCGGAGCTGCGTCCGCACCCTCTTCAGAGTCCTGTGCACGCTGTGCCGCTGTGGCATCCTCTTGAAATTCATCGGCACCTGGTTGCCGCACGGCTGCAACCATCGGTGCATATTATTCGTATTGGACACGGCGGTGCGATGGCCGTAAGCAGGTGCACCTGAAACCGTGGTCAGGCTCGAACTCAGGAAAAACGCGAGGCTCGTGAAGGTAATCGTCTGTGCCACCGAATCTGCAATGCAATAGAAATATCTGGGGTCAGAGGAGTCTATCGTAAAGATCTTCGAAATACTTCAAGCTTTTGAGAGTAAATGTCTATGATCGTGCAAGATCTAGTGGTGGGCATCCAATCTGCTTGGTTCCGAGCTTTCTATCAATTCGCCATTCCATTTTAAATGATTGAAAATCTAATTAAACTACATGAACAATTATTCTGAATTGTTTATCGCTCACTCGTAGCAAGTCAGAGAGTTGGAGCACATTACTACTTGCACAACTTCACAAGTAGATTCTCTCGATTTACGAGCTCTAGCAATCGAATGAAACTATTCAGAAGTGGTTGAATAATTAAGATAGCTTTCAACAGTAACACAATTGATTCGTAACACGTTCGCTGCCATCATTCATTTGAAAAACCGTGCCCACAAACCGACGCTACATTTTAAGTAGTGCTGTTTAGTACATAGTATATTTTTAAGTAGATGTTCACGCTATTCTCTAGAGTACCTGATTTCAATATCTAAAGAACAAAGCACAAGGTTATTATTGTGATGTACAATGAGAAGTAAATCCATAATTTACAAAAGGGATTCTATTAATAACATACTGATATTGAACTAGGAAAATTTAAAAATGGTGCAATATCTCATATTAAAATTATATATCATAAAAATAGTCTGTATTATATGTATCTTTGCAGCTGATTGAACTTGCAATTTAACCATATCTTTCTCTTATTCAACCTATTCGACTTAAAAGAATCTTCATTGATAAAGTACGCTAGGTTAATAAACACACGTGTAACTTGCAATTGAAAGGTCATACGTTGTTTCATGCCCAAGGGTATGATAGAGAAATTACGAAAAAGAAAAGAGAGGAAAAGACACGATCGAGGCTCTTCCGACTTTCACAGTCGGCGTACCGACATGGAAACGTAGGTACCTACCATTGCACCTACGCGCCAATTTAACAGCGACCAATCGTCGCCCCCGCAGTAGGAAATGGGTTGCAAATCGGAGAATCAGGATTTATTGCGCAATTAAACGTCCCGGCTTACGACTTCCTTCGCGGATCCATAGCTCGCGAGAACTCACCCCGAAGCTGTGCGGATCTTTCGACTTTTTTATGAGGCCAGACCTTCGCCTTTTAATATATTTCACACGGGACTTCATTATCGTTGGATTTCGTGTAAACCGTAAAGAGGAAACGTCGATTAAAACTGATTTATTCACCACATTATGAGACACGCGAACACAGCTTTTAAGCCAAAATTTAGATACTCGATGACAGGCAAATGATTCATGAAAGGCTTTCTACGCAAGGAAATTGGTAATGATTACCGAAAGAAAGTAGAAATAAAGAAACTGTAGTGATTTTTTGATATTAAAATGCTTCGAGTATCTCTACAGAAGTATTTTATAGTCTTGCATTCGGATATGAGAATATTGAAGGTTCAGAGATAATAAAAGCAGTTTTGTAAGTACAGTAGTAGCTTATTGATCTTACAATTAGCTAAATAATAATATCTGTATTGAAACTTCCACGTCGACTTCAACAACGTCTATAATTACGTAGGTTCCAACTTTAGAGCTACATATAACAGCTTCATTACCATTTGATTTACGTCAACACAAGAGGAAACGTCTGGCATGAGAACGTCAAATCTATTGTTTAACTTCGAAAAGGATTAGCTCTGTTACAGTGTCTTACACTGACACAATTGCTGAAATTTTACAATGAATTGTCGTTCAGACTCGACGTTGTGGCTCATAAGGTACGTGAATTTCAACCCCCATGATACTATTGAGAGCATCGACAAAGAGCTCTGGGACCACCACAGGGGTAATTAACACGCGTTAATTGCCCGTGCGTGCATGTATACCCATCCGAAGCGGCGGTGCGTGTGTTCAGGCGCGAGCTGTCACGGCGATTCGATACGATCGTTTGTGCAATTCGCACGTCAGTCACGCGTGAACGAACACACGTCCTAACGCGCTGGCCAGCAAGAGCACACGTGTGCTGTTCGATGATGCGCATCTTACATCCTAAGACTCGATCGCACTCCGACTGTTCCATCAGCATGCGTGATTAATTAAAATCACTTCCCACATTGCCTTCTGACATAAATGATCAGAACTACAAATTTGTGGAATCATGAAGGTCTAATGTTGATGCGTGCCTGTACTTCAAATGTTACTCTTATGTGTTTGCTATTTGTAGGTAATCAGGACAATTTTAATTCTAATGTAACTGAGTCTCATTTTTGTGAAATTCTGATGCATATTTTCTGCAGCTGAAGATACAGATGAAGGTGCAGATGATAAACGAGCGAAAAAGTATAAGCTCACAAAAAGAAGCTGTTTCCAATACAAAATATATTGTCTTTAAACTATCAAAGTTATTAATACTTATATACCTACAAATACCAATTTTGAACTTTCTATTGTCCACACTGTAATTACTAGTGCAGGTACGTCAATTCAGTCCTCTTTCGGAGACGCTCTCCTAAACCTTGTAGATCACAAATTTAGATGGAAAAACATTGATTCCCTAATCAATGTCAAATATTGCATAAACATGAATGTCTTCAAATGCGAAAGTACGCATTGCGAATCAAAGGCTAACTATACCCTCTAACCCACATTCAATACGTTCAATCTGAAGTGTCGTGATAATAAGTGATCCATTCACAATGTGAATAAATGTTATTGAATGCAGTTAGTTGTCGGAAGCGTTGAAAATTGTTCTCAGCCTGAGTCTTCCTAGCAAAATTAAACCGACATTCAAGGGTTAACCGTAAAGTTCTAACGAACGTGTCCCTGGCGCGCACTTGAATATGGACTAAGCCTGACAATAAGTCACGATTCGATTAGCCCGTTGCCGCGAGACCGGAGGGAGCCAGCCGCACGTGTGTATCTTATCATAAACTCACGCCTCCTCTTCTTCTCCCGGAATTGCTCTCCGCTGTTGGTTCCAGGCTACTCGTATCGTCAGATATACATACTGCGTGGGTGTACGCAGCCGCCGTTAAAGGTGCACCCCATATTGTGTATACTTCTAACGACCATCACTCCCAACTGTATCAATTTGCATCGCTACTCACCCGTGTCTCCCCCCCACTCGACTATTTCCTTTTCCACACTCTTTCTCGCATTTATATACATAAATAATATTTAATATCAGACTAGACGCAGACTGCAATATCTTGGATTTCCTTGTTAGACATGTTGAATTGGATGTATTGTATAGGCAAAGGATTAAGTGGATAAGTAATTGTGAGAGAAATGGCATTTGCTTTATCAATGTTAAGGTAAAGATTGTAGTCAGGTTATGTATTTTAAATGTCTGAAGAATATACGTGGCGTGATCTGTAAACGAGATTGAAGAATTTAAAGATTTGGAGAACTAGAGGTCATCCGATATGTACGTACCTACGGATTTATCGATTAAGGGTGAGATATGGGTCCAACTTGCATATGAGGAATGAATTCCTGTATGCTACGGATATTAATGAAATCAAAATCAAAATAGTGTAGAGTAAAGAATTAAATAGTTGGCTAAAACCAGTCTTTAAATTTTTCAATATTGACGTTTTACATATTTATTTAGGTATACATATATTTAACAAGAAATTATCTCTAATTTAAAAAATTTTCTCCCTATTTTAATGTATTATAATTTCAATCTTCCTGTCGAACCAATTTCACATCCACTTTTATAAACAGCAAGTATCTACCCTTAAAGTTTTCAATCTTCTTTTCAAATCCCTTTATAAACTCTCACACATTGTATTACGCTCTTAAGTAAAAGTACCAGGCTCGCTCTAAATCATGAATAGAATGATCAAATGGGACTACAGAAGACAGTGAGTCCAATCTGTCCCTTCATTTCACCTTCAAACAGCTCAAGCAACCCATCGCGTATTATCACATTCAAAAAACTTATAATCTTTTTAATCAATCGGAAACGAACTACCATTAAGGATCGATCTGATGCTGCGAAATCAAGAATAAAATTCAAATCGCAATCTTCGCAAGTTATAATAACGGCGCTATCTGGACATCGTGTCTTGTTCCAATGATCCGCATTCCGGCCAAGTGTCGTGTTCGGAAGATTGCTCACTCGGCCATTTAATACATACGTTCGACAACTCCAGATCGGTTCCCAAAGTGGAATTGCCGCCATTCTCGCCATGGATTTTCTGGATGCCAGTAGTCGGCTGATCGGTTGGCCCTCCGGTGATTTGGAGAAAAGAGGTGGTGAAGGGGATGGAGGGCAGAGGGCTTTTTCTCCGCGGAGCGAAGGATGAAGATTGTTGGTTTTGCTATGCCAGCGCCGCGGTGGTGAATGCCCCAGGGCGGCAAAAGGCGGTTGCTGCTTTCTGAGAACGGGTCGAACTTGGCCGCACCAGGAGCGGTGATTGTGTGGTGATTAGCCTCCACCTTCGCCTCTTTGGACAGACTCGAACCAGGGAGAAAAGAGAGAGTTACCGTCCGTGAGCAAAGAGATCCAAGGAAGAGCACAATATCATTAACCAGGCACGAGTGTAGGATCGGATTGCCCGATACAAACCATCGAGGAGTATTGCGTGCACGAGCCCGTGGACTAACACGACGGGAGTTGAAAGATGCGTGCTTCGTGGCACGCACGTTCGAAGAAGATCGTGCGTGCAGGAAACGGTAACAAATGTGCCTTGTGTCTTTGGAAACGTGAGGGTGAAATTATAAAATGTAATAATAGAAAGAAAGAATATTCTACAATTCTACCAAAACATTGTGATCAAATGTCTTTTGAGATTTGAAAAAATGGAATGTTCTTTGTTAACTTGTTGAAGCCCTATGCAAATCTTAGGTCTAACAATAAGCTCATCTTAATACTGGTATTAATACATCTTAATCATATAGCTCATCTAAAATACTGTTAACGGAAGTATACGTGGAAAATGTGTAATGATAAAATTAAAGGAAACGATAACGGTAACGATAGAAAAAACGTTTGAAATTAATTCACCCTAGTGAGCATTTTAATAATAATAAAGTCTCTTCATTAAAGACTCCAATTTACTATCCACGTGGTTTTACAAAATCCTCCGATAACCGCATACCAAGCAAACTCAAAGTTCAGTACATAATCCCCCGCGACTGACAATTGTCGCAGATGTTAATCAATAGCTTTGATAAAGCATACCTTCGTATTTTATGCATTACGTTAAGGATTACATAGCTTTTATCTTTCATGCCAAATCGATCAGTTCTCCAACCGACAATTTGATCAGCGCAATATACACTATATACATTCATACGTCAACTGAGATACCCAAAACGTTGATTAATGCACGGGCCGTATATGAATACATTTGGTTAGTTGCGATGTCATACAAAATGGTAAGTGGGACGCGTTTTTGCATCTCTGTCTACACCTCCTCTTTCGGTCCGCACACGCGCGCAATGTACGCACGGGGCCGCGTGTATGCACAAATCGTGTTTGTACACCGAAGGTGTACCATCCTCATCCGCACCTACGACAGGAATATCGCGTACTATGCGCGAGTACACGGTGGGCACCATAGGAAAAGGCAGGTTATGCACGGCACGCAACATTTAATACGATACGCACGCGGAGGGTCGTTGAGGATAGCCTGCAGAGGCGTCAAGCTTTCTCTCCGACGCGAATCGCTAAACGACACGATAACGTATACCCATTAACCTTTACTACCGATGTACCGTTTCCCGCGGTGAGTCCTGCGACGACCATTCCCCGGTAATTTCCTCGGAGGCCACGAGCAAAATGTCAAGTTCCCTTTTCATCGTCTGGACCACACTCGATAGACAAGCTGGCTCCCACAATGTGAAAGGAAAATCGGGTCAAGCTCTATGGCGAATGATGTCTCCGCCAATGGCGCCTGACGTCACGGATGCGCCAGACAGATTAGCGGGGCGCACGGAGATTTGCATTTTGTCTGGCGGGACTAGCGCACGCTGGATATTCCCTGTCGGAGGACGACCCCACCCATAAACTTCGATGCGCGATGCAGAGGGACTCTAAGTTGGCAGGGTTGCGCGTTACTCTCTATCCTTCCTCTCGCCTATTCCATCGCTACTCGCTTCGTTCTCTTTTTCCTCTTACTCCTCGTCCTTCTTTCTTCTTCTCCTTCACACCGTATTCTCTTCCTCGTTCGTCATCATCATCCTCCCGTGTTTGCTCATCCTCGTCGCTGCACCGTCGTCGCGTTCTCGCTTGTCGTCGAAAGTATCCCTAGTATCGACACTCCGTGCGCTCGCGCGTCCACCCAGCTCCAAAGGTGCTTTACGGTGTTACGACGATATGGATCACTGATGTCATACTGACGTCATCCATCGTTTATATCCAGAGGTGACAGCCTACCGTTGGCATCGGTGCAAGAGTTGATCGGGAACGACGTTTCACGACCGCATCGCGGCGAGAAAGGGGGGGCCGGCTCAGAGCGCTGGAATGCACGAGATCGGCTACTACGGCGTTCAATGTCATCGTCGATTACATTATCTCGAATCCCCGACCGGCGATAGACCGCACATGCGTGTGCACACGTGCGCAAGAAAGCGCTCTCGCGGAGGCCGATTCTATGTGCGTGAATCGCGGTCGATGGTATCGCGGCTCTCTCGCGTCCTCCTGCCTCCTTTCTTTCGCGAACGATTGCGCGACGACGTCCCCGTCCGTCTTCGCCCCTTTTTCCATTGAAAGATTGCGCGTGGCTCGGCGTTTCGCCAGATCGCGTCGCGTACACCAACGTCGAAATCGTCGATGTACACACACTCCCGAGGCAACGGCCTCCGCCGACGAGCGGGAGAAAGCTTCTTCTATGTTGACAAACGCGATGCGACGGGGACCCTCCGCGGGAAAAGTTATTAACCCTTTTGGTGTACGAGCACGATGAAGTTTGCAGAACGGCTTTCTCTGTCACTTTCGACACTTTTTTAAGAGACGATCTATCGTCTACGTGGATGTAAGGTGCTCGATTATCTTACAATTTTTACCCCAGGTTATAGTTACGGATAGGTGTAATACTTTTACCATTTCTCTTTTGTTTCCTCGGTGTGAATGATTTATGATTTTTAAATTTTTAGACGTAGACACTTGGATATTCAAATTTCCCAAATTGTCAAATATTCTAATATTTCAACTTTCAAGTATCAAACCTTCAGATATTTAATATTTTTTTAAATGAATTTTTTAACCTCGCATCAGCGATTACTAGCGACGATTATTGTAGGTGATATTTAATATTGGAAGTTATAAGTATTTTCAATACTCTAGCATTTAAATATTTAAACTTTATAAATTCAAATTTTCAAATATTCGAATACTTTACAAATTTTTAAAGACTTCTTATTTATTCCAAGATTTGAATTCTAATTCTTGGTATATCTCCCCTTTTCGTAATTTGCGGAATTCTTCAGAGATTCTTCAAAGTTGCATTATACTCCATGTGCACAGTATATTTTTACTATAAATTTATCGCTATTTCTTTCATTTCTTGGAATTATTTTCTTACTGTATTTCCGTTCTATATTTGATAAGACAGAAGTAAGTTCATCAATATACAAACTGACCTCGGAAATGATATAGCGGAATTTCGATCATCGGAGTTAATAGAGATATGAATTTATGAACGACCTCGATTTTTTCTTATTTTTTGAAATAGAATAAAAATATTACCCTTGCAACTGAACTAGTTTTATTTACAGATTTTAGACTTATAAATTTTAATTTTTTAACGGCAAACGCTGGGTCAAAAGTGACCCTGAGTCCGCTGGCTCTGCACATGAATGTAAAACAGTCTGCTGTCTGAGAATTAAATAATAATATATCGTTTTTTAGTAAATGTAATTACTTGACAAACAATTCTTTCTGCATATCGCGTTAAGTAAGTCCTTTTTACAAACACTAAATTGAATATTTTGATATTGATTCTATATTCCCTGTATCCATTTTCTGTAATCTCATCCTTCACGTACGTCGAGATGCAAGTTTATAACGAATAAATACTAGATATATCTAGATACATGTATAACATTATACATAATTATTAGATTATGAATCCTTCTAAAGAGGTAGTCATATTCAAAGGTACTATCGATTCCTCTTCGTTTGCCTTGCTTCTGTGGGATACCTACATGTTTACAACCCATCATGTACCTGGGACGCGACACTACACCGAGGATAACTGAATTATGCAAACGATTGTGAAATTGTAGCGTTCGGCGCGATTAAGATACAATAAAAGGAACTTCGTGATTAATGGCCAATGATATGCATTATTCATCGCGCGTATCCCTGTCAGTCTAGTTCTCTCGTTGACGAGGTTACATTTTTTCTCTTTCGAGAATTCCGCAAGAGAGACAGAAGCAAATATTTTCCACGTTTCTGTTCATTCACGCTCAAACGTTTATTCTGTCCCTGCACGTTCGTAGTTAGAAGCCGTGACACTGAGGCGACGAGTTATAAGAGTTCCACGCCGCGCATGAAAACGAATTCGCCAGGTTCTTTTAAACTTCCGTTCGGCCATTAGACCCCGCAACAAACGACACTCAATGAACGGAGAGCTAGTCGTTTCGTTTCGCCATGACCAAGGGCAATTTGCCGTTTGTCGCGCGTTCGATTCCGTGACGTGTCTTTACGACCGTTGTCGTAAAATTCTGTTCACAACAAATTCGAGGGATTAAGACATCGTCATGTGGTGTTCGTTTCGTAATTACTATTTAATGGTGTTGAGGCACTTGGCACGGTGAAATGAGTTTTTATCAGAGATGTGTGTACTGTCAAATACTTAATGTTAGGGATGGAGCTAATGGGGTTGGGATCATGAAAGTACCTCACGATTAGAGAATATTGAGACTTCTATGAATATCGAAAATCTGAATCAAGACTTATGATTATTAATTTGAAATAGAGTCATTCATTTGGTGAATGTTTTACTTGTAACTATGACACGCGAGATTTGAAAATACCGAAAAATTAAAAGAAGTCTGTCATTCTGGAGAATCCTAATGTTCTCAATCCGCGAGGTATGTATTTTTGGGAACTCGATTTGATTTTGAGAAAAATTCTCAAGTCTATCTAACATTTTCATTGATATGTACAGTATTACTCCATTCTTACTAACAATTTTAAATAGAAATAAGTAGACGTTTATGCTCAGAGGGATTAAAATGTTCCCTGCAATATATGACCTAAATAAGTTGGGTACAGAATTTCACATTTAACATACAACATTCGTTACAAATTTTTAGTTGTAGTTTTTAAGGCTCACTTAAAAGTATTAAAAATGACTACACTAAGAGTTTAAAATAAGGAATACACAATCAGGTAGTGGGTAAAGAACGTGACAAGTCTGAACGTCCTCTACTCACGTAGTATTAGCTGTTCTGCAGAACAAAGTTTATGTGTCTGGTAAGGATGGCTCTTTAGAAATTTAATGAACTTAAATAACAGGAAATGAGTGACCACGACGTAGGACCAGTTCTTTCGCTGCATGTTTCCTGAACACGAAGTATCTTTTTTGTTATAATATAGTGATAGTCTTTCTTTTGTCACGTGCCACCTTTCTGAAAATAATTGAGGAAAATGAGAAAATAATTCTGAGAAATGAGGATATCGATGACGTGATATTATTATAATACAAAAACGTGTTGTAAAAGAAACATTTCTTATGCTTTCACGACTGTTTATGTAGAATCTACTGGCCTATATATCAGTTTGTAGAACTGGTCCAATTAATAACCAAGCTTTTCTGATATTCAAATTTCCCAATATATAAATCTTGAAATTTTTTCGTAAGCTATTAGCCTTATAATCTAGGAATGGATATCTTCTGAAACAAAACTTAATAAAAAGTAAGAGTTATATTTGTGGAGCTTTCCTTATGAGTTGATTCTTGTCTGAAATCCCTCTCACTGAAGAAGAAATATAACATTAACCCACGAGTGACTTCCAAATTATAATAGAATCTCCATTAACCAACCTAATACAAGATTCAAATTTGAAATGCTCTACTGATGGCTACCCAGATAGAGCACAATGTTTTGAAGACGTTTATTTTATGTCCATTTCATGCCTGAACGTCTTACGTCATAATTTGGACGTTTTCAAATTGAAAATATCAATACATCCAAAAACGTATGTCTTAATGACTTCAGAAATTTGTACCCATAAGATGTCTTAAAGACAGACTACATGTATGTCTTAAAGATTTCCGTTTTTGAACGTCTTATAGACGTTTATTTTTCGTCTGAATATCTTATAGACATAATTTGAACTTCTTTAAGACATCCTATGCATGTCTTTTAAAACGACGTAAAGACATACTGATTTGTAACTTTGAACATCTCAAAAACGACTTTCGGACATTTCTAGGACTTTACTGGATATCTTTAAGAAGTTTTCAAGACATCTCTGTGCTATATAGGTAATTTTATTTTTTGCAATAGACTATTCCTAAATCACAGTCCAAATCTCAGTTAATATTTTACTGTATTGTCACTTTCATACCACCAAATAACACTAAATCTAAATAAAAAAGACTGAGTAATTGAGTCCAGCTTAATCGAGGTTCTATTATATTTGTATTTCCCTCAAAATATCTAATTCTCGCAAAATTACAAATTTGTCCAACAACGAAAGGCTTTGTAAACAACAATCTCGTATGATAAACGTATTTGAAGTTGCATCCGCAATATAGCTACTCGAACGATTCCATTAGAAGACTGTGATTATCCTTAAGAGGCTCTTGTGCTTTCTTAATGAGAATGAAGACGTTCGAGGCAATAAACGCACAAGCATCTCGCGTAATGGCAACAGTGTTATCTGATTAAGCGAAATTATTTAACGTGAAACCGTAAAATCGCGCAGCACACGTCACATTAAAGGGAGCAGAGGCCTTTGTGTGACTAACGGCAGGCGGTCTCTGCGTCTTGAGGGGACATAAAATCGAACTCTCGCGTCGCCGCTTCCACGGGGCCCTTTACGAGGCTCTCGCGCGCACCGAGCATTTACAGAGATGTCAGCAGGGCTTTTAGATGGAACCGGGTACGTGTACCACGGCTCGACGTCCCTTTAGGATCTTTACGATTTCCACGCATTGTCGAACGCGTCGGGACCGATAACGACCTCGACCTCGGGGTCATAAAGTCGGTCGACCCCGCCACGAGGTGTCATCGCGTCATTGCTTTTAATGCTCGCCGCGCAACCCTTTGCTGCGGTGATTAAAATACGACACACAGCCATAAAGGATCGTCTAATTTTTCAGGGGATCTGTTTCCCTGTGGTCGTTTTATATAGTGATCTACGTGTGCATTGTGAAGAGCTTTTCGAGCCTTTGGAGTTCTATTTCTGGAGAAAAAATTCTTGAATAATAATTTATGTGACAAGAAAACATCGGCCAATAAAAATGTTATATAGTTTCGTTAGAGATGAGATTATAGTTTTGTTAGAGATTTCATATGCACACCTTGATACAAAATTATTCAAACTACTGATGAAAGAGTGATTGTTTCAGTGATAATGTTTTACTTGTTGCTCAACCTAGAACTTACAGAGTTCAATTTGCTGTTGATGTTACGTTCTGTATAACTGAACTACAATCCATACATTAATAAGCTTTAAGATTCTTGATATTCAAATTACTCTTACCATTTCAAACCTGCCAATCAGTCGTCCGTGGAAAATGTAAATACGATTTATACGAAGTAGACCAGAGCGGTAATTAAATCAGGGATGGGCAATTTTTTTTCTCGCAAGCAGTACGCTTATTTGTACACCTGTACAGGATCGAGAATGCGATAACTTTCCCAGCATACTACACATTCGCTAAACAGAATTACATGTGTAAGATCACAATAATTTGTTCTACGTTTCCAATCTTTAAATCTTTCTGAATGGATGCATCCACTCTTCAAAATTCTATGAGCCATCCCAAGATAGACACTTCATTGAACAAACATAAAATTAAAAGTTGCAGAACCTTGAAAAGCATGCACTCAGTTATTGTACGACTATCATTCAAAATTTCCCGATTAGTTTGAATATTCTGAGATCATCGACATCCATAAAAATCGAAATCGCTATCGGGTCATAAACACGTGGTACCACGTGTATAAACGTAACTGGTTCAACAACATGTCTATGGCAAAACATTCTCGATTCGTGGGTGCGTACAAATACATGGTTACCGAGAGCGAGGATCAGTGATCGCTCGTGTGTCGTGGCGATCATTGAACCGACTTTATAGCAATCGTACTGAATCAAAGTTGCCCGTGGTCAGGCACCAACAACCCGCCCGATCCACCATACGCGACGCATAGTCTGCCGATGCGTAACCGTGGCCTTTAAGCTTTATCTGCATCGGGAACCGATCGAACGATCGACTGACATCGCGGCACGAGAGCAACATTTATGAAAGCGGCCGACCAGCATTTTCTAATGCACCGATAGTTATCTCGATAATGAATTAATGTAATCTGTCAGACGCGGAGCTGTTCGCGAGATTGAATTTTCACAGTCTAAAGATAAACCGGCTTTATTAACTGAGATAAAATCAACCGATTTGTTTTAATTTGCGAGTATCCTGCTTTCCTAAGTGTTTCAACGGTTGTACGTGGAAAAAGTGTTTAGATGCGGAGATAATTCAAGTAGAGGCGTTTGAACTTTAGGCCACTTTTTTTGGTTGTAGGTAATATGTTGGATTTATGACTTAAATGGTTTCATTTGGATTTCGTAAAAAAGTTGCGTTTGAAGCTTTGTCTAGTCTAACATGGTTTAGACGTGAATTTATATAGTCCATTGTTTTAACCCCTTGACGCACGCATCGGTGAACTACATGGGGTAAGTGAGTGTAGATTTGACTAGTACGAGATGAGGGCGATATTTCTTGACTTCTGGAAAAAATGGATTTCGAGCATAACACATCACTATTAGTGTTATTCGTATAGGGTGAATTAAATAAGTAGGCCTCCCTGTTTCATAAGAGTAGAGGTGGTGAAACTGGGTTCACTGTCTGAAAAATCGGTTCACTTTATCCAGAATACTAAATAGTCCTTATAAGAGAGATTTATAAAATTGAACTGTTAACGTACTCAATTGTAACACGGAAGGACATGAATTTAACCCAGCTGATAGGTAACTTTCTTTCTCAACCTAGCGTACGGTTTTAATCTCAAATTTGTTCTACGATTAGTTATTTAAATCAGTCGTATTTTCAAGCATAAATCCTTATACAGTAGTTAGCAGGGAGAAAGCTTTAAGTTTCACTTCCTTATAAAATCTTCCGCATGTTCCATACCACTGCACTAGTTCTTAAACTATTCTTCTTCGTGCTCTCCTGTGTGACTTCTAAAAGGAACATCAATGAACATTCTAGTCTACTTTCATTGTTCTTATTTGCAGACTTTATTGAGTTCTAGGTATTCTTATAAAATAGATAATTTATCTTTTCAATACAATTGAACAAAGAATTGTGATTAAAAGGTACTCAAGCCTGGGAATTGTCTACTCCTTTAATTCATCATTACGCCTAACATGTATCAAACCATGCAAACTACATACATACCAAATTACTCGACCAAATCTATCAGCAGTGTAACATTCCTTTGACAAAAAGAACGAACTTTCTCGTAGTCCGAAAATGACGAAAGCACACAGGTGATCAAAGCGCACAGGTGTGTATCTTTGAATGTTTGGAATACTTTTTGCGTATTACATAACGAAACACGGGTCACAGTCGTGCGTGCATATATATCACGCGAAACCAGTAATAATTCACAGGACACGCGTGATTCTTGTAAAAAAGAAATTGCTTTTCGCGTCGGTCGCGTTTGAAAAACTCGTGTGTTACGATCTCCATGCTACGCTTCATTAATTGCTCTACTCGCCGAAGCGTGGACATTTTTCCTCGTGAGAATGGCAACCGGGTCGCGAACGAATCGCGCGCGGATCAGCTCACTCATGGTTGGTATTCTTGCGCGAGGACACGGCGCGGCGCACCTATCCAGTTCTTCCCCGACACTGATGAGGTATCAGATAGGCAACGTCTCGAGTAGCTTAGAAACGAGGAAACAATTGTTAGATCCGCTTTAGACTGAATAGATAGGGACATTCTTAAATCGACGAAAAATTAAGTGTCCGACTTGAGTGGGAGAGAGGTTTACAAGTAGGTGTATTGTTAACACCAGACTTTAATAAATTTTCATATTACGACAGAGTGTAGAATACTCATTGTCAGTTTCATCCGTGGGTCTAACCATTAGATGATATGGTATTATATAGTGTAGTCATTGTAGAGTCTATTAAATATATACTAAGAAATAATTTAATGTATGGAGATAATGTATGCTATATTTTAAGTTAACTATTAGTTTTTGCAAGTTACTCATACGTTTATTTGATATTAAATGTACGAGAAGGAGCTGAAAAATTTCACTCCTAGAATTTGCATTATTTTAACCCCATATTAGAAGAACTTCGAGGGCTAAAGAAATTTGAGGAGCAGTGTGACAAATGTTCTGAATTTCGAGATGAATATGAGAAGTAGTAATATAGAAGAGTAAATACTAAAATTGGAAATAAATGTAAAGTGGATTCCTAAGTACAATCATTGTAAGTCCTATTACACCAGCTAAGGTTTAATAATTCCAAAAGTTTTTAATGTCAAATATTTAGTACACGATATTTTTAAGTTTATTGAAACTGACGAGTATAAGATTTTTGGCAGTTTCTATTTATGATATCTCTAAAAGGCAACTACTTTAAAGCATCTCTTGTATTCAAAGATTCGAGAACGAAGCTTCACGTTTCGTCCCTGTTTCTACTAGCTCTATCGAACGATCGCCGTGTATCAGCGCGTCTGTATATTATAGCGAACGTATACTCGGCAGACGTCGGAGCAGAGCTCTGTACTTCGTCATGAATGAACGCATCACTCATTGCGCAGAGAGCCCCGAAGGTAGAGCATAGCAATCAGCCGCACGATGAAGGGCGTCAGGTGGCGAGAGATCGTAGATGGGGAGCTTGTCTTCGGACGGTCGTACGACCATTCCTTATTGCACGTTTCGTAATTGGTCAGACTCGAGAATCAATACACCCCAGGCTATCGGTTCAGGATCAACGAGGTCTTTATGGTACCGTCAAACTGGGCTACGACCAATTACACGGTCGGTGCAGTCGACCCTTCTGAAGACCTCAAATTGGACCAGTAGATACTGCTTAGGACATTGGACGTCGTTACAGGACATAAAGGGGAATTTTAGGCGGATATTTATAATGAATTGTAATGGCAATACTGGACTGGAGTTACTTCCGCAAAGATAACCTAGAGGAATATTAAATAGATAATAAAAAGTTAAAATAAGCAATGATTTCGTAAAAACGTTTCTTTCTCATAACTTCAAACTACATTCACTATTCAGTTTATCTTCACGACGGAATAGTTTTATTTTACCTACATTTAAGAGTTCTAATCAGGGATCAGATAATAAAGAAGATACTTAAGAAAAAGCAGTATTTAATTTTCGAAAAAAGAAAGAATAATTATTATAAAATTATATGTTTTAATGTTTTATTACAATAATTGTTACAGAAGGTTACGAAATTTAATCACGTCAGACAGGAACATAGCAATGACAGAGATATGATGGCATAGATCTTGTTAAGCAGGTCGTTATAAAATCTTCACATGCAAAATACAAACGAGCGTTGTGTTTCGCATGCGTCGCGCCAGTTTGCGGAAGTAAAGAGCATTTCCACGGTGTAGCCGCGATTTGCTTGAGGCTCTGTAATTGCCATCGTAGGTGGTGGAACAGAAGACTGCATCGAGGCCTCGTAAAGCTCGATTTGCTACGTAGCGTATAATTTAAACATTGCCTCACTTCTACTTTGCGCCATGTAACACGCACTCTGAACTTTCGAATTCGCAGATGGGATTTAAAAAATTTGGTGAACTAAATTACAACGTACTTATCGAGATTATAACATCAATCACTGGAGTAGACTTATTACTGCTTGAGGTGTCTAATACTCTTAAGAACTTAAATGTATACATACGTGACAATCAAAGATAAATTGATATTGAAAGGTAAAATATATTGTTTCTTAATTTTGATATTTGAGCAATTCTACTAAATTATTTAGGTACGTTATTTATTAATTTATTTTAAATATGTATATGGTGTTAATATATTCTGTCATTGAAGCTTACATGCAGTTAAAGGCGTCCTGATAAAACAAGCAATCAATTTGTAATCAAATGAAAATGTGAAGTAAATACTACGCATCAAATTAAATTATCGATAAAACTGTCGTCGATATGTAAACATTGTCAATAACGTTAATATTACAAGGTTCTCGTTATCTTGCAAAAGGAGAATTACAAGTATACAGGCTTGCTTTAATTCTCCTACATGGAAATAATTGCTGATGCTTAACGCATTCGTAAATCCTCGCAATTAGCCGCTCGTTAAGGATAAAGAAAGTATGGATAATGCTAGGCTTCAAGACGTGCACCAAGCGGGCATAATAATAAAATAAAATAATTTACTCTAAATTGCGAACCATTCCAAATATTTAAGATATTTTGTAACTATTGAAGTAAAACACGTACATAGACTTCAATAACTTAAATGTTATTTCATTCTACTTATAGAATTTCATTACGTTTCAGTTAAAAGCTTCAAATAAAATTGTATTTTCAATACTACGATATAAATAAAATGCAATCTTTAATAACAAATAAAATGTTTAGATTCGCGAAACAATTTGTAAAGAGATTTCATTTTTATTTTCAGTTTAAAAATTAAAACACACATTTTACCTAGCCTTGATAATTTCTCATGTTTATTAAATCTCCATTGGTCGACGACAGTTTCGTTACCTGTATCAACGTTTATATTTTCAAGTAAGATAGAAGCATGCTTTTAAAGACGATTTCACATTTCGGGATGCCTTTTATGTCTGATAAATTATATCGTCGGCTGTCCGCTTATCTTTTACTCGCCTCTCACGTGGACGCAGACAACGACACTTTACGATTTTATTATTGCTGCGATGAAAATAAGAAATTTGTTAGGACTGAGAGCGTATTAATCCAAGTATTATTAATTACAATTTATGAACTTGCACATTACATTTCTGTATACATATGTCTACATTGATCGTTTGTTTATAGAAGAAAGAAATGAAACCCCATAACCTTTGGATGACTTATCAATCAATTGAAAGGAATTTAATGAGCTACTTTTGTTATACTCTGAATAGTACACATAAAGAAAGTATCGACATTAAAGTGACAAATCCTACAATGAAAAGAATCATCTTCCATTTTAACAAAAAGCAAAATTTGAAATCTGAAGAAATTCATATTATGAATATCAAAATATCCTAAATCAATATAATATTACCTAAGCAATGATTTCCCTCCAACTTTAAGCAATTTAAACCTTCCTTAAAAACTAAGACAAATGCCTTCCAGCAGAGAATACAGCAAAGGGTAACGCAACGAAAACTGACATTCTGTCAAATACATAAACTCAAAGAAAACAAATTTTGCCCGTAAAGATACTATAGAGAACACAAAGTATAAGAACACATTTCCTGCATTCAAAACTGCCTTTTCACACTTTCCACAGGAGTCGGTATCAATTTAGCTACAATTTACTCCGAAAACTTTATCAGAACTCTAGACACTGGTTTTGCGTAACACAAAGGGGTAGCGACACGGTGGAGACCGATAAGCTGCCAGCCAAATTGATTCTATCGATTTACACATAAATCTGAGAAACAATGAGCCAGGGAATCGGCGTTGTTTCAACATCGGCCACGTATCTCGCGAGACAGAAGCAGATCGTGCCGATGGTTGGCAATCGGTAGTCAGACAGGCGAACAAGTCAGAAAACCAGACGGGAATGCATGGAAACTGAATTTATCTCGGAGCTCGACTCGCTCGCCGGCGGTTTTGCTGCTTTCCTCCCGCGGGGGGTAGGCCTCGCGTCGTTACACTGTCGTTAAGTGAGCGCGATTAACAAATTGTCGGAAAAAGTAACCCCGTGAACACAGCAAAATCGACATTGGATGACGTACCGAAGACATGTGTACGTTACGCCTGCGTACCTTGTCAACTGGTTGGCTGCCGCCTACCTTGCTCTGTCTGTCACATCTTGAGTGATTTTATGTGAAACTGTGAAAAAGTCGCTATCGAGGTAGAAAGACAGGCGACAAAGGCCTGGCTGACCTTATGGACTAGTCTTGCGACGTTTTTCGTGTCGTAGAGAATAATGAGAATTTCATTTGGGGAGAATGCATACGTCTTCAGCATCTTAACTTCTTGTGAGTGTATCTCAGGGGATAGATACAGTTATTGCCTCTTCTACACTTGTAATTTACAGTCATTTAATACTGTTTACTAAAATCAAGATGTCTAATATAAGTATTGGAGAAAATTAAAGATATAGCATACAATTTTTGTGTAAATTAGATAACAGTTTCTTCTGAATCTTCGTTTTCTAAAGACATTGCTCAATTATTGGCAAGAAATTGTTCTTAATTTCGAAAGTCATATTTGAAACAGTAACCGGGTGAATGTATAACTGTACAATAGTAAAATGTAACGTTATACGTTAGTAATATTTTATTATATAAATTGTTTATATATTCTAACTTTATTTCATGCTTTGTAGCAATAAAATAAAAATCGTTTTGAACCTTTTAACGGTTGAAAATCTTACGAGCTGATGCTCTCCCAATTATTATCTCTCTCAGAACTGTTAATTTAAAAAACTTTATCACGCGATAAAATTACATTGACTTTTTATACATTGCTACAAGTAGTTTTGCAATAAAAACTTCACAGAAGGGTGATGTATAATGTTTCATTACACTGAGTGTCGCTCAACAGTCTGGACGCTGGCATAATATTTTCATTTCACGGTGGAATGCCCGTCTGTCCCATATAATATGTCCAGTGAACCCTGATGAACACGAAACCGCAGCCAAACGCGTGTTCGAGTCATCCTCAAACCTTCCTCTTTTTTATTACCGTTGCAATAAGGCTCAAAAGAAGATACGAAAGTTTGCCCTTCATTAGAGGTTCAAATCGTCCAGTTGAAATGTCGCAGTCACTCCAGAAGACCTGAACTCAAAAGTGTCCAATTGATGGCACGGCACAAAACCGTACCAAATAGTTTTTGGTCATTTCGTGTAATTTTCTGTGGAAGTGAATGGAGCAAGGACAAATTACGATTGGTGCAATTTCGAATGGTTTTCTCTCGCGACCCTGTTTCCTCGATTGGAATGTGGCGTATAATTTCAGTTGATTAAATTGCTTTATTACTTTCGCCCTCCAACTGCAAATTTTCGCTGTAAACACATTTTTCTGAACAGAAATACTTTCTGCAACAAGATCCGAATACACCTGTACTTAGTTGCTCAAAGTAGCAAACAGTGCATCAAATATTTTGACAAACATTTGAAAGAGTACTATTAATATGAACATACAATCTCGAACTTGATTTTTGAGTGAATATAATCAACTTAAATGAGGCATTAGAAAATACAAACATGATATATTAAATATCATTACAACGTACCTATACATTTAAGTCTTTCAAGTATAAGTCTTGCATAGTAAGAGTTCTATCTCAACGATTCACTAACGTTACTGTTAGCTCCATGACACGTCAAATGACACTGATACATTGAATGTGCTAAACACTATCGCTATAATAAAGTAGCAAACTGAGATCCCCATTGCTTAATAATACCGTCTAGTTAAAGGTAGCTTAAGAATATTTGGCAAAAGAGAAGTCGCTTCCCCCTTCATCAGTTCTATCTTCGCAAGCAGTTGGTTTAGGGGCAGGAGCAGTGAACTCGCCCTGTCGCAAATCGGTGAGAACACGCATCCACTAAGACGGCGAAGCGTCGTCAGGACGTCTCGACGTCGTGATCGTCGTCCCCGCGATCTTTCGTCTCCGTCACCTTCGGTAAGGTACGAGACCACCTCCGGGGCGCACGAGTGTTTGATAAACCGGTTAAGGCCCATCCCTGGATCTGTTTGCCTTTGGCTTTTGTAACTTTACTAGTGTTGTGACTCGACTCGGAGCTAACACGAAAAAAGGGTCCGCGGATGGTCCCCGAGCAAACAGTCCGTGTGTGTCCCGGATCAACACGGCGCACGCCTCTATCGGCGACCGTAGTCTGCTAGCGGAGGAGGAACACGCGGATGTGGAGGACGAGACGGCCGCAGGCGGATTTAACTTTCCATGATATGTTGGGGCCGTAATCGAGGAAACCACCTTGCGTTTCACTCGTTTCCCTCGGCTCTGTCAAACTGCCCTGCTCTGAGGTATCGTTGTGTCTAAAAATTTGAGGGATTTGTTTGAACTGGGATACACGGAACGAGTAAGGTAGTTAGAGGATACAAGAGACAAAGGAGTTGAGGACAATTTTATGTAAACTTGAAGTGAAAATGAGGAATACATGAAGTATGTGATTTTTTTTAGAAAAATTGAGATTTAATGTGGAATATTTGTCCAAAAAAAGACCTCGAATACAGTTCTTAAAGAAGCGTTTTTAATCAATTTTGATGTAGATTTTGTATTGTATAACGTAATACACTGTATTGTGTTGTACTGTATTGAAAATACAGGTAACAGATTTTAGATGAACCTGTGTCCGAAAATGAGTAAGTAATCTTCTATAAAATACTAATAATTTATTATCAGAGCTATTGTTGTAGCTTTCCTAAGAAAATTGATAAAAGAATTCATAAATTAGAAATAAATAACAGAAAGTATGAAAATATAATGAATTAAGTACAGTTGCTCTAATTTAAATCATATTCACAAAAATTTAAAGAACGATTCAAATTTATTTTTATAATTCTTTGTATCCATGAATAACTTTTCTTTGCATATCACAAAAAATAACGACAATCACTGAAAGTTGTTTAAAGCAAGTTATCCACAAAGCTTTTCTAACACATTTACTCTATTGGGAAGAGTGTTATAAATCTAGTTTACACAACTGTTTCTCGGTTTATATCAGTTCGCAAAAAGAAATGTCTTACATAACTTTACAAGTAACAATTAAACGATATTAGTTCAAAACTGATCATACATATTCATTGAAAAACTGGAGCGAAACGCCTTGTAGCTCCTATTCGTCTGTTTCTGATTTTTCTATAAAAATGGCAGCATTCATATTCCTAATAGACCGTCGATCTTTCATAACTCATTAATAAAACATTATCGGACGAGGGTTCATTTGAAGCTTTCTCATCTACTTGACTCCCATAATGCGCCTGCATAAATTCGGCCGCATACTTTCTGTTCATCCTCTATAATTAGCCAATCACGTATAACGAGGTGCGCAATGTATAACGGTTAAGGTAATCGACACTGAATTACGAGGTCAAAAATTTGGCGAAATTTTCGGTTCACGGGCAAGAACAACGCAGATAATCTGCAAGGGATCACTCACGGTCACGAATTCTTTAACTGGCATGGCGATCTAGCTGAATTTAAGAAGGGTCGGAAAGGCATTCCACCTGCGAAATTTAGGATTCCTTATCGTATCACAAAAAATTTTCATTTGGATTTATTTTAGACACGAAGGACCAGTTTCTCGGGCCTCGTTTCTCTCCCGGCAGTTAATTTATGTTTTCCGAGTCGATTTATACGTCGGATTGAATTCCGACTCTGAAATAATTATATGATTGGTTCTATCCAGCCACGATGGCAATCTACGGTCGTGTAATTACACAAAATTTTTCCATTTCGAAACGAAATATTCGACCGGCTTTTAATACGGTTCTTTTCGATCCACGCAACCGTAACGTAAACTCTCATAGTAGTAAATGAGATACAAAGAAAGATAATAAGACGAAAGGAGAGATCGAAGTAAGTCGAGAGGACGATATCTTTCTTTCCTGCCGTCGATCATGAAGCCAAATAAACACTAGGAGGGCCAAACTCGCGCGGTTTCGTTCGCTCTTAAACTCTTAACGCTTAGTCATTCGTTTACTAATTTTCTCTATAAAGGTCTCTTAATGATTGATGAGGTATTAGTGGCATTCGATCCGACAGAAGTGTCGCGTCTGAGCACAATGGAGCTGCGTATCTCTCCGTTATCTGCTCTCGAAAGTTATGCAGGGGAAGCACGAGCACCGTTTCTATTGGGAAATAATGTCCACGTATATAGGTATGTACTCTAGTTTGAAAATTATTGTCAATGGCTAGCACAATCTGGATTCGATACAGAATACATTCTTGAAAAGTGTATAACATGGAAATTGCAGAAATTTTGCACCTTTATCTATGCACGTTGGATCAAGTCAAATAAATTATACTGCTGTGCTATAAATTGCAGTATCTCAGTTTATTACAAAAGCCATAGAAAGAAGAAATTGAAATTATTTCTATGGTTTCATACTTTTTTCACCTCTTCGAAAAAGTGAAATACAAAAATCTATGTAATATTTCTATAATAATAGGTACACATTTAGAAAATTGTTTCAATTGGCTCAAAACATTATAAAACCTAACTAAAAGTTTCAATTATATCTAATACACGAATTAGAGTAGGAATAAATGTCCACTAATAATCTAAGGGACAGAAGAAAACTAAATTAAAACCTCTCTACGTGACCATGATAACTTTATCAAGTAGGTACTGCTTTTGCTGAAGAGGTAGGCACCTATCTCTGTGCGAGAATTTCGCAAAAAGATGATTAAACTTTCCTCTACCATTAAAAGACCAGGTGCACCATGATTACAGTGTGCAAGATAATGCCATATGATAATAAATTAATTCACCGACTCTGTCCGACGACTTCGTTTAGTCAACACGATTATCGTATAATTATGATCTAGGAAGTCTAGACGTTCTTAGTTTGTGGTCAAATGCTAGCACGTCTATGATGAAACAAAATGAGAAACTGTAGCACACAGAAAGAAATTGCAGTAGGTACCGTTTGTCATGAGAAACGAGAAAAACATAGTTGGGCTATAAATGCTGTCAATGTTGCCTTAAGTAAACAACCATATTAGCTTTTCTGCAAATTGATAATGCAACGTACTTGCATTGCAAATTACTTTACACACGATTACTACTCGGCTAATAAAAGACGAAGTGCTATTAAATAATAGCAGTTTCACATATTTGAGAACATTTGCTAAGGTTTTAACTAACAACGTAAAAAGTATTGCACTTGTCGAATAAATATGTAGCTGAACTCGTTCAAGCAGGTTCTCTTTCAAAAAGGAAACGTGAACGATTTGTACGATCGCGCGACGTGCAAATACAGACAGGAACATCGCGGGGAATTCTCACGTGTCATTGCATCATTATGTACATTACAACAAAACTCGCAGTTAGATGCACCTCGTAGTTAGTTCTTTCTCGCAAGCGATTCCGCGAAATGTCCATGATAGAAATAAACCTTGATTCCCTCTCGTGAAGCGCTGCGAAAGAAACGGACGCGATCGAGTGGTCGGAAATTTAGAGAGCTGATAATAAAATCGAATTAGTCAGCCGGCTTATCAAGCTTAATAAAGCATTATTCGACGACCAACTACGACTAAACTCGCTCGCGCCCGAACCCGCAGTTTTCGGCTTATCGAGTACCAAAGAAATAGAATATTACTTAAAGATACGAAAGTGGTAAAAGCTAGAGAGAAAGTGGGTAGAATTTAACAATGTACACACACCGCCTTAGTGTGGCGAGGGCGAACGCTCCGGCCACCAGCAGCTCGAAGATCATCTCTTCCTCGGCCTCCTGCAGGAGAGTCTTCGGCGTCTCCCGTCGATACCTCTAGCTCGCATCAACTCACGCACTTCCGGTCCCAACTTCGCGGCTGGGCTCGCTCGTCCCCGGGAAAAGTCAGTGGGTCCCTCGGAATCGGCGATCGGCACGCGAGAAAACAATGAACAGCGAACGGATTCGGACGCGGCGTGTAAGGAGGAACGCGCGTCAGATCGATGTCAGCGTGACATAACAGCGCACCAGGAATCTCCACATCGTGCGATTCGCGCGTTCGCGTGTCCCCCGTGAGATCCTCGTGAATAAAGAGGCTCGTGCTCCGACGACAGTGTCACGATACGAACAATCCGCCCGCGGACAGGAGCTTTCGTTGACATCCGAAAGAACAACGTGGTCCTGATACGATCCCTTCGGCTGTAGGCAAAGTTCCGAGCGGGAGAACCGGCGCGGTTGACCATTCGGCTTGCCGATCTCGTGGTGACTGAGTGGGTCCTCGGTTGCGGCTCCCAGTTACTCACTCGGGCTCACGAACTCACTACTCACCTCGTCCTCTCGCTGTTGCACGCTCGCTCACCGGCACTCGGTCCCACCTCCTTCCCTCCTGCCTCCACCTCCTACGACACACCACCTCCTCCCTCCCGGCTCCACTCTACTCCTTCAGCTACCTCTCAGCCCACCCTCGCCGATTCGAACCACTCGCTGCGTGGGAGATAGATGCGCGTCTTGACCCCCTCGAACCACGATGATTTCATTATACGTATTATTAAGCCCTTAAGCAGCGTCGCCAATTTGTGCGTCTTTTCACCGACCCGGGCCAAGGGTGCGTAGCTTTTCGAATCGACAAGCAATGAGAGAAAGTACCTTTGACGAGCAAGCTGGAATCGATTATAGACGACGGGGGGGCGCTTTTGACGAAGACCCGCGAGCTTTCGAGAGGTTACGTGTAGGTAAGGGTGAAACAGTTGAGTATTCGAAGCATTCTCGTGAGGGAAGGATTAAATGTCATTTTGGGAGGGAAGAATGTGGAGTACATAGAGCGGTTGGGTCTTAGCATTTTAGGTGGTAGGGGGAAGTAAGGGTTCGTTTGCGTTCTGATGGAAAAAGAAGGCTTATTGGTAGATCGCGTAAAGGTTTGGTTAGTGGGTGTAATGATTGCACATATTTCGTCACTGATGAGTAAGTACATGGTATCGGATTAAATGGGCGATATCGTATTTGAGAATTTGTCAGTGAAGAATTCGAAGAATCGGTTTATAGCGTCTACGGATTTTAACCTTTAATCGAGTTTGACTCATCTTCGAGTCCAATGCGAATCTTGATGGACAAACTCTCACAGAAATCGGGAAATTAATTTTACAATATTATAGTAATATCACATACTTTAACTTCAAAAAGTTCTACAATTTCATCGTTTCAAATCCAAAGCAATCAAATGTTAATAAATCATCGTAAAATAAATACAATCGCGAAGTACATTCAGTGTCAAGAATTTCAACAAATTAGTTTCCCTATGTTTTCCTCAAGTGTCTCACGCGAAACTAAACGCAACTCGAAGTCCATACACTGTACTGAATTAATAAAGTTTGCAAACAATGAGGATTCGCTAGATAGCGAACGCGACATATCAGCGGCATTTTCGTTGTGCTCGGTAGAGCCAATACACTGTCAGCACACGTCACTGATAAGATATTACGTCTGCGATTAGAAGTGTCGCGCGTCGCACGCCTCGATCAGGCGGTTGCGAGAGACGCGCTCGATAGTTGGCGATATCGGGTGTCGCGATTCCGGGCAAAGTGGTTGTGTTACTTTGAAAAGGTTCGCGTGGATGCTTCCATGTGCATGGGTTGCGTTCCTCGGAGAACTGCAGCCATTAGCGGGTGCAAATTATTCGAATATTATGCACTGCAAATTAGAAAGCCCCGCTGAGATGGCCCATGCAAGTCCCACTGATGCTACTCCGGGATTTTAATTTAACGATGCGCGCGCGTTGCTTTAGCATTGGGCCTCAGGACACGCGATGCTCTTGGCAGGATTCGTCTACGAGAGGATCAAATTACCGCGTCAATTATGGTGTCACGTTGTTAATTAACTAGTATGTAGCCCGATCTAACAGTAGCTCGCAGATTCTTTTGAAATGATGGCTGTTTGGAACCTCAATTGTACTGTTGAAAGTAATTTGAGACTAAAGAAAATTCGAAAATTTTTGAAGTTTTGTGTTCCTAAAGAATTCCAATTGTCCTTAAAATTTTTTAAACGATTTTATGTTTATTGTAAATTAAGTCTAAATAAATATTTCTTTATATAAATATTTCGTTCCATATTTTTACTGTTAGTTAGCACTGTTAAGTCATTCACTTATTCTTCTTTTATTGAGGACTTCAATCATTTTATGTGTTCAGGATTTTCAGAACTTCGTAAAATTTTTCAAACTTATCATAACAGCCTCGCAAACTGTATTTCGAAACTTCCTGAGTTTCACTTTACGGCTTAAAAAGTCTTAAGATTAAGACTGGAATTATCTGTCGAACATTTCCGTATTCGAATACTCGGACAACTTGTAGATATATTCGAATAATTTTATGATGCTACACACAACGTTTCAAGTTTTGTACATTGTGTATTTTGTCTCATAGAATTTACAGAGTACTCCAACAGCAAGAAAGTACTCTTTAAATATTTCGTAAACATGTATCTTTCCTATTTTCCCGAATTTTAGAACCGTATAAATCTTATCATTACTTTTCCAATATTGTGAAAAATTCTATCGAACTTAGTACTCTTTAATTACTATTTGACTAATTTCTGAACTATCAAATCTAAGTAGGTTTCTGGACTATCAAAGTCTAAGTAGGTTTTCCATTTTTATACCGTCTCATCTCAATGAATCATTCTGTTAAGTCATTGTTGAAACTGCGAAACATGGGTGCGAATCTGATATAGCGTGCTACTCCCTGTAATTTGTATGTCAGCAGCGTATGAAAACCTACAAAGGAGGTTCTTTTAATTCCTTGTAATTTTTGTTGAATCAAAATGCATCCGTACTGCTCTATCGACTCTCCGTTGGAAGTCAACGACAAGACGAGAAACGTGCAGCAGGGGTTTCCCCGAGTTTTATCGTTTCTATTCTTACGTATTCGTTACATAATGCTGCAAAGGCATATTCCTTTTCCAAACAATTCTTACTTCGGTAGGAAGAAGAAAAAACGGAAAATTCTCGTTACGCAAGGCTAACTCCTGAAATCGGTCGATTTCCCGGCACGGTCGTTGTTTCCGACTAGTGTCGATACAAGTGTCAAGTTTTTGCTAGTCATTAGAACGGAAATACGTGGCACCGTTGCACGACTTATTTCTCGGTTTGCCTCAGATACGTTTCCTCAGTCATTCTTTCGACTGATCTTAGTAAAGACGAACGAGGTTGAAAGAGATTGCGGAATATGTACGTACTCTTTCTCTCTACGCTTTGGCTGCCACACTACATTCTTTATCAGAAATCCTTTAGGATATGTAGAATGACTTTTATTTTGAGTGGAATTATTAATTCTAATTAATTTTCTTTTTATTGATTTCTTAGCGCTTCTTTCTTTAATCGTTGTAAAATATTTTTCTTACTAATATTATTGATGACCGGATATATTAATATTATTTATTAATTGGTCAAGGTTTTACAACCATGAATCAGTCACGTAAAAGTCGAAGTGTTAATTTTGAATATAATACATGTTGTATAAATTATGAATACATGAACCTGTTTGGACTAGTTTGAATGGGTTTGAAAATTCTAAATTACTTTTGTAGGTCTACAGCAAAGCTCTTTCAATTTTAGTAAATTTAGATTGTGGTGAACAAACGTTATCAAACAAATTGCTGACAGCACATTCCACAACGAAAGTAAGCTCTTAAACGGAGCAAATTTTTCATCTTGTAACCATATCTGTTTCTAATCACAAATACTATATTGTTATAGTCGCATTCCTGTTAGAAATGGTACCATGTCATAGCTCACATTAACCTGCTTTAAGATAAAATCGATACACGGCAAGTAGCGATTGGAGTTAGACAGGCGCCGCCAAAGATGATTCATAATTGATAACGGTCTGTCATGCATGTTTGTCTGTTCGAAAAGGAATTCGTGCCATCCGAAATGATGCAACTTTTATATTTTGCGTATTGTATGAAAGTCGAAATTTGATCCTAATTTTTTAAAACTGAGAATAAATCACCGTCAAGACTGATTTTGTCACATAACTTAAAATTAATGACTTTTTCAAATTATATATAGTTAATAGTTATATCAAAGACCCAAGTTAATGTTACGCACTCTAGGAAATTTTACATTTACTAACTTTAACCTCTGGGACACATTTCGTGATGTCTGATTCATCAAGTATTTCTTCAATTAACAGTATTATATTATACCATAATAGTATTTGGTAGATCAAGATCAATAGGTAACTTTTGAATAATTTCAGAAAAATGAATTAATTATAACCTGAAACACGTAGACTTTAATTTAACCATAATACTAGGATATATACCTATAGCAAAATGAAATAGAATTCTTCATGGATTCTGAAAGGCAATTTTTCTGTACTGAACTAACAACCCAATTTCAACAAAACTAATTCAAGCTAAACTTATAAAACTTAGAATACTAAGTACGAAAAAAGATCTAGAAATCTCTAAATCCTGAAGTAAGAAGAGAAACTAGCAGCGTGATTTTTTCACAAAAACCACTTAATCAGCAGAAGTAAAGGCGATTATAAAACCATCTTCCTCGGCTTCAAGGGAAGGTTCACAGAAAGCGCCACCACTTTGCTGTCAAGAATCTATCCCCGGCTAAAAGAACGTTAAAAGAGCAGAGCTCCTGGCAGCAGACGTGAATGGCGTTCAGAGCTCCCTGCAAGGAGCCGTGGCACGAGCGATTCGCCACGGGTGAGTTTGCGCCTCCTCGATGCGAGGAGAGGCTTGAAATCCATTAGTTCCGTTAACGATAAGGATCAGGATCCACCACCTACCCCGAGGAACCGCGATCGACGGTGAAAAGGAGAAGCTCGCACGATCGCAGCACTCGTGAACGCGTCCGTGATGATCGTTCGCAAAGAAATTACACGTACGAAGACACGGCTGGGAAATTGATGGCAAAGTAAAAATAGCCGAGTATGCGATTATGCTAAAATCGATGAAACTGGCATGCCTTGAACTGGAATATCTTCTTTAACCGATCATCGCGTGCTTGCGACCTCCGCTTTAGACACCTTCGGATGATTAGCACATTGAAAACGTCCGTCGAGGAAACGTTGATCAGTCGAAACAAGGGGTAGCTCGGGGAAGATGGTGGCTCTCCCTGTTCTAACGTTGTTCGCGACACGTGCAGATCGATTTTTCCCGTGGTGCATCCGGCTATTTTAAACGGAGCCACGCGCGGTGGTCCGCCGGTTGAACGCGCGCGCATGCTTCCTAGAACGTTCGCGTGAAACCGAGTCTGCTTATGAGTCATTCTCTCTCACCTATTCGCATTCTCCGTGGCCGATGTTTAATCCACCTTGTCGACGAGGTTCGTACTTCTCGATTTCACGAGTTAGTCTCGTAGGACGTCGTGCACCCACACACACGCGCACACACGTCGAGAGGAGCGCGCGAAGGAGCGCGAACTCGAAGGGGGTCACTCGAACGATCGAGAGTCGTGATCAGCGCACGCTCTGTAAGGACACTCTCGCCGTATCGGATTAATGAATGACTAGACAGGAGTGGAACTATGAATGAACACCGCATAGCATTAGAGTACTATATAAGCGTGCACGTACGTTGTGGGCGTCCTCCGCTCTCGGCCAATAGGATTCCCTTGCGGTGACTTGCACGCGGGTTTAATACGATTACGTCTTGACGCCGGCTTTTTCTTGGAAATTCATCGGCTCGGGACCGATCGCGAAGACGACCCGCGAACTGATCGCGCGCACGCCAACCGTATCACCTCCATTTCCGTTTATCGGTGCATCCAATCCAGCCAGCGCGAATCGCTCGAGTCGAACTCACTCCACGCTTTTGGCCGCGAGGTGATTCACGCGATTTAAAATATCTGTTGGATTTAATTGGATTTCATTTCGCTTCGTCGAGGAAAATGACGGCTGTCGAATGGACTCTGAATGAGATAGCCAAGGAAGGTGACCAAGTTGACTGGCTGTTGTTGGCTCTGTGCTAACTGGAAGCTCGTTTGTGGTTATAATCAGGTGTACGATTAAAATAAATATTAGATTGAATTCTAAGTAATCTACCTGAACAAGTAGATAGTGCATTACTGATAATGCACTTTGTCGTGTTGGTAGGGGTAATTGTGTCTCGTTGAGAATGTATTTGAGAGGAGAATGATCACGTAGATATCGGTATGCGAACTATTGAACTCAATGTAATATTTTCACATTTTTTATATTTATTTATAAATTATAATATTGGAATGGCTATGTTCCTATTTATACGGTTCTGTGTTCTCATAATTGTGATTCTTACCTGCGATCATTAAAGCAGTTTTAGGGATTTCGTGTTTTATTTTAAGTATTTTATGAAAATTAATACCTTCCATTTGTTGTGTGCCTTTTTAATTGTGTCTAATAATGGGTCTGAAATATTTAATGATATATGTGCCTGAGAATAATGAAAAATCTTTTAAAACAGTAATAATAAGGGTATAGTAATAAGTATCTTTCATACATTCAGAGAATGGAATAATAAATCTCGATAAAATAATTGGGGAATTACTTCTGACTCAATCGTTTATCGTAAAATCTATAGTAAAATTTGCATAGAATGTTGAAACAATAATCTGTTCTTCCTAAAAGTAAAGATTATTGTTTCAGTTGGTTCTTGTAGCAATTACACGAAAAAATTATAATTCCTATACTATGACTAACTCTTGTCGTCACAGAATTCCCAATTCTTATAATAGATACATTTCATTTATACAGGATGTAACAAATATAACCTTCGATGTTATAAAGGGTGGTAGAAGATCCAAATTGGCCTCCATTTATCATGATCAGCCTCCATTTTGCGATAATAATGACTTAAAGTTAGCATATCAGTCTTTTAAACTAACAATCAGAGAATTTTGTGATTTTGCAGATACAATGAGGGACAGGAATAGAGCAAATACGTTTTAATACATTTTGTTGTAAGTATTCCTTACGGTTTAATTTTTATAAAGCTTTATAAATCCGCGATCTATTTCTTGCGAACATCTCGAATCTCAACATTAAAATCTATTTACCCTATTCCTGCCCCTCAATGTATCTGCAAAATTAGAAAATTCTTTGATTGTTAGTTTATAGTATAGAGAGTTGAACTTTGAGGCACTATTATTGCAAAATGAAAGCTAATCAGTCACTATGTCATAAAAAATTGTGTGCTCCAATTTGAATCTCCTACCACCCCTTGAAATGTCGAAAGCTATATTTGTTACACCCTGTATATGTTATCACAAACGTTAAACAGAGATGCTTCTATAAATAGTTTCCGCAATAATGATAAGAAAATCGTAATTCCTGAGATAATATCTAGAAATTCATCTTACAGTTTATGAATAGACTATTTGTCCTTTTTTTAAAGCTTTTCTTAAAACTTACTTTTTGAATTAATTTATCTCACGAATTTCTTATCAAATATATTTCAATTTCATTAATTCTCTAAACTTCAAATAATTAATGAGATGTATCTTCTTAATTTAATAGAAAATTAACCATCTTTACTTTTGTCTTAGAATTTTTCCTATATTTTTCGTTTTACATAGAGATCTTGATTCTCAATTGAAGATACAGCGCCATGTGAAAAGATACCTACTTCAACTGATAGAAGCACTTCCTAGTCTCGGATGAATCACACCGTAACAAATTCCAACGGGTTCAAGTGTTGTCTGATAATCTTTATCAATTACATCATTATTCAGATATTCTCGTTGAAGCGTATCGCCGATTTCACGCGCCACTCTGACGTTGCTGCGTCTGGTGCAATTTTTCCCGAAAGGTCTATTTCAATTTTTCTTCACTCGAGCCGCGATTCTATTGTGACGAGGCTCGTATAAAAATGATGGAAACCGCCGATCTACTGCATTAGTTATACCGGCGTATCGGGTTAACAGTAAATTAATACTCAATGAAAAACGTCGCCTATCGTTCGGTCGTTGTTACATCTACGCGCGCAATAATTATTACCGCTACCGTTATAAATCACTGGCATTCCTGCCCTGGAATATTTTACTACTGCCATTTGAAACGGTTCTACGCTGAGCAAGTAGTGATTTACGCTCAAAAATCGGAGCAAGGAGACATTAAACACGGTGTATGTCCCGAAGTGAAGCTGATGACGCAAGCGCCAGTGAACTTTGCGTGTTTCCCGCGATTTATTCTTCGCGGGAATAAGAGAGATCGTCGATACTCGATGAAACGTTGTTCTTTCAAACCGACCGCAGCTGGGCCAACATCACGCAAAATTATTGGTACCATCGAACGCTTTCTGTCGTCACGAACCAGGATCCTCTCTGAACGTTCGTTGGTCAAGGACTCCCCAAATCTCCCGCTGGTAATCCAGCCGAATCGGGACCGGTTGGAAAGTTAATTAAATCATTTGACTTACCAATACACTCGTAGCCGGCTTTTATACGCCTGTTTTGCGACCAATTAAATGCGTCGAATTATCTAAACAAGCTTACGCGTGAGCAGATTCAATAGCTGGGTGTAAAAAGTGGCAGATCCGCGGAGATTACCATCAAGGAACTTGTGGATGCGAATATAGTTGAATAAATTTTATTTTTGTTCGAATTTTTCGTATTGTAGAAGTTTTCTTTTTAGTCTCTGCTGCTGTGAACTTAACTAGAGAACCATGGTTCAGTTAGTTCGATGACTTCAAAAGTTCTTATTAGGATCCTGTTTAATTTTTGGATTTTTTATTAGGAGCAATAAAGTTCAGAAAGATACTCTATACTACCAAAAGATTAGTAGTTATCATTAAGACAAAACTAGACAAAAACACAAAACACTTACTTATTTTCTTTTATTTGTTAAATTACGTTAATTGTTCTGTTTTCTACAGAACTACGCTTTAGTAATGAAAAAAGTATAAGAAAATGTAACAGAAAATAAAAAGTTTTTTTTTTAAAGCAAGGACATACTGGCAAATTGTGCAAGTGATATCAATTTGAAACAAGTAGTTTAGCTTTTAAACATATAGATACGTACCTACATTAATTTATCATAAAGAAATAGGTACGTACAAGTTGATTTTATTTAGTATTCTCTACAAGTTACTCGAAAATAAAACATACAAGTTTTTGTATACTTTTTTAAGAAATGAAATAATCATACATGTAGTGCAATATGTTATTTGTTGTACTGTATCTTTATTTGTGTATATCGTACAAGAGCAGAATGCTTCGTCAATTTGAGTGTTGTGCCTAGTTGTGTCCTATTAAAAGTGACAAAATATGGTCCAAAAAGTGTATATTCGATTATATTTAAAATCAATGGAAATTGCTGCAGAATGAACTATGGCATGTTCTTTATACTATTTTATCGTTTCCTAATCAAATCACTATCAAACCACGTAGGGATTGATTACACATTCCAAAATAACTTTGTACCACTTTCACACCTAATCTTAAAAATAGTACCAAAAATGTACATGTATATTTTACTGATTTTTCTTGTGTTTCTTAATCCACAGTGTCGCAGGGTCCTTAAAGCTCCTTCATGCGTCTCCCGCTAGAAAGGTGTCGAACCCTACGACCACTTCCCAATTTCTCAGAAACATAACCACGAGAAAGCGAATGTGAGAAAACAATGGTACGGATTTCGGCGTCCCATAGCTTCACACCTTGAAAAGCCGCCGGTACTTTCGATCTAGTAGCGCCTCGCCTTCGATCCCTTTTCCTCTGGCCACCCTACCTTGACCACTCCGTTAGAATCTCGAAATCCGTTTTCTAGCTTTCTCTCTTATTTTTCACGCGCGTCTCTCTCTCTCGGCAGAGACATCTCGATGAGTTTCGTGTCGCGGTGGCGTCGGCGACGACGACGAACAGAAAGGAAATACGTGCGAACCTGGAGCGCATGGTGAAGTTGACCAGTCGGTGCTTCAAACGTATCCCTTATCTGATCTGCGCTGGAGAGGCATAGGCATATAATACGAGACACTCGGCGATCGCGTTGTCAAAGTCTATCCCGAGCTTATCTACGGGTCCAGGTCTCCCGTGGCGAATTCGGCCATTGTTGCCCCGTTTGGGTCTACCTTCCCAGAAAAAACACCGATCGGCCCGCTATAACTTATTAATATCAGGAAGAAAGCGGCCACCCTTCGGCCGCGTAGGCAAATCCCGACTGCCGTGAGCCGCGCGAGCCTGTCATTTCCACGGGCTCCCGTGGGAACCGAGGATCGCCGCGAGAGACGAAAGAACACCGGCGAGAAGTCGAAGGAACGCGACTAGGAGATGCGAACACGCCGGTGGCATTGTGGAGATGCTCTCGACAGGTGCGGATCCACCTTCCAGGAAACATCCTGCGCCGCTCTGTCAGGAAAGAATTCCGCGAGGAACGGGGACGTCTTTATAAAGAATGACCGGCGTTCGATGTACGTACGTGACGCATAAAAAGTGCACGCCGTTTCGAAGTCTTTGTCCGTTCACTTTTCTTCGGTGGTCCGTTTTTGTTCTGAGGACGTGCTTAAAAATTAGTGGAAATTTAGAGGAGTTGCTTTCTTTTCGAGCCTGTATGTTGCTGTGTTTTTATGTCGTACTGTTTCTTTTATAGCTCTTGGGATGCTGAAGGATTTGAATGCTTGTGCTGGAAAGTTAATGTGTACAGTGTTTCTTCGATGTAGGCTCATGGGTTATTGAAGAGTTTGTAGCAAATCACACAGTTTTGACGTGCGCCTATATTCATTGTGGATCGTACCCCACTTTAATCTTCTTCTAGGTGTGAGTGATCATGTACGCGAGTAAAATTCTGCATAGTTCTAAATTTTAGCATAACGAGATAATATTATACTTTCATACATTTAGTCAAATATAAAAACGTCACATTATTCATAATCATAAACTTTATATGAAGTAAGCGTGTACAACTTCACCAGTTTTTTCAAGTTTGCTGAAATATTTAAACTACAAATCTGAGATATTTGAAAAACTTATTAAAGAGAAAAACCCCCCAGGTATAATATTCAGAATTCAGTAGCTTCCAACATTCACCAGTTTTGGTAATATATAGTCGTTAGTCCAAAACACCTTAACAATCAAAATCATACCCTGAGTCTTATCTTGAAAACTGATCTAAGTTAAACATATAGAATAGTTCAATCCCTCATGGATTTCGTGTTGCATTAATTTAAATTACAAAGTTCCGTTAAATTTAATCTTTTTAAATTGTTGACTTAGAGCACATTTTTATATCACCAGCACATTTATTCCACCCTCTTTAAACTAACGCAATAGAATCATACACACCTACCTCGAACCCACTATACCATGTGAAACGCATAATTCCATCAGCAATCCAAAGGGGAAGTTCTACCGCACTTAGTCGCAGTCTCATTTTTCCCATCCAGCAACGGCAAGAAAAATTTCGAAAAAACGTCGAGCTACAGGATTCAATGTTTTGCGCGCACGACTACGTAATAGATTCCACGAACGGACATGGTAGGTGATACCTTGCGAAAATGCGTACATCCCGCACGTTTACGTGCTGTATAGACTGTCAGGTTAAGACATCGTCCGGTAGCTAGACAGGTTGACAGGGGCTGAACCAATTACGCGGAATATTATCCCTCCGACGATTTGCACTCCCCTGCAATCACTGTGATTAGTGTTTCGCCGACACTCCTGTACAGGCATCTCGCAACCACAGCTAATTTGTAAACTCTAGCACATGCATTATACACGCACATGGGCAGACGGTTATATAGGTGGCCGGTAACTTACATAATTAGATAGGATCGTTCGGTTGGACGCGGGAGAGCTGTCGTGGCTCCTCGGATGCAGTCAGTGCGAAGCGTAACTGTATCCCTGATACGTTGGACGTCGTTCTTACTCATAGATTTAAACCTTGGATAAGGAGCCTCAATCATCGACTCGCTTGTCCGTTAACGACAGTTATTGATGCCTGTATTGAAATGCCTCGTATTTTCTTCTTCTTAATTGTTTACGCTCTAAGTTCACGCGGCTGCGTCTTTGGGCGTTTTGACGTCTAGCTGTCCTTTACCGCGAAAATGCGCTTAGCAACGATTGATGATGCTCGAGTGACGTTGCAAATGTGTTTCCGTATAACAAACTCGCGATGTTGTGATGATAGTGATATTTGTCATCGTCGAAGTTAGAAATCAATACACCTTATTACATTACTATAATTTAGAATAAATGAATTTTATTTTATATAATTAGTACATGCATTGACCTCAGAATGTCTCTCACTATAAACTTTTCAGTGAGCTTGGTTTCAACGATGTTTTCAAGGCAACGTCGGAAGTTGTCTTTGGTAAAAACTGATAAAAATATACTCCTACAGAGGATATTCTAGATTCTACTTACCTTAAATCTTCAAAGATAAATTAATTAAACTGTAGCAAGTATCGAATCTTTCAATTTCCCTTTTAAATTCAGCAACACAATATCTACTCCAACATGTAAATCGAACTCAATGGGTTAATCATTGTCCAAGCATTCCGTTTCGTAATAAATTGTAATAAAGGTGTGAAAAATCGCGTCACGCCAGATCATTCATGCTTGTCACCAAAGAAAATGTACGCGACGCGTGCATGCGCGAAGTGAACTTTCATTGGTATAGTACAACCTAATCGAAGCTAAGATAGATTATCGGTGAACACAGTGAGCCTATCATTTTCCTCTTAAGTATGCAGGGCTTTCCATTTGTGCTGGCCAGTAAATTCATCGAACCGAGCGAAAAAAATTGCTATCACCGCATTGTAATGTCGCTATAATGACGTTCGGGGTGGAAGGCACTGTCTTTCAAGTAGCAACGCTTTCGCAGCAGGCAAGCCAC
The DNA here is from genome assembly GCF_051401765.1 of Calliopsis andreniformis. Lineage (NCBI taxonomy): Eukaryota > Metazoa > Arthropoda > Insecta > Hymenoptera > Andrenidae > Calliopsis > Calliopsis andreniformis. The sequence goes on along the minus strand of NC_135073.1, from coordinate 7,007,890 downwards.
CAGGTAGACAGGTACCTACCTGGAAACGAGTAACTACTTATTGTCACCTCTAACGAGGCCGTAGCAAAAACTCAGCCATTCGCAGGTGGGAATGCTGCCAGGTTATGAAAGTATCAATTGCCTTCTACGTCCAGTTCCCTAATGAGGGAAACAGAGCCATGGATTACTAGAGCCGCCATAACTGCGACTTCTAGATCTCCTGCGATTTTTTAATGGATAAACACCGACAGCGTTCACCTGTCAGCTGTTGCGTCATATTGGCATATTCAGATGCTCTTGTGCTGACCCTTTTGCAATTTCTTGGAAATTCCATTTTCATGAGATTAGTGTATCGATTCATTCAATTTTGGTGGAAATTTGGTAAAACATTGTGTTGTATTCGACTTATATAGAATGGAGAGGGTTTAGGAGTTGTGTTAAGAGAGGAATACGTGAGAGTAGATTGATGCTTAAAGTGTCTTATATTAATTAGAAAGTCTGCTCTATTGTATTTCGGTAAAAATTGATATAATCGATATTCCATTCAATTTTATTCAGTATCAAGTCATAACCATAAAAATAATATTTAGGCTGAAGTTAGAATGTGATTGTATATTTTCCTATTTTTTTTCATTTTTTTCTGTACTTATAATTTTACATTTCTAAAAATATACAAGTTTCAAAATAAGGAATAAAAGAAAGGATTTCGAGATTGAAAACCAAAAATAATATTCTGACGATATTCTTAGCATATGTGCTATATTCTTTGAATACTTAAATTTAGGATGTGGAAAATATTTCCAGTTCCACCTGTTGATTTAACTTGTATATTTTTATTCCAATTTATTACACCTGTCGAGGTATCACTATCATCACCCAGTTGGAAATCTCAAAAAATTTATTGTTTCGAATTTAGGTACTTTTTGAATTCTGTAAATAGTGAACGTCAAATACAGTTAAATAGATATAACAAAATTATCATTAATGATACATAGGATAGGTATTTTGTATACATAATCTCGTTTAAGTTACATACCTACCTTTAATAACATAATTCCAATGATAATAAATTAAAATAGAACTGTTTTACGGCGATACAAATCATAGCGCGCATGATTCAAATATTTTACAAATTATAATTTAAATTCATCAAATTTAATTTATTGCTTGGAAACATGCAATAAAAAGGTATATTTAGGAAAAGTACCCCAGTTTTAATATCAATCAAAATTAAATAATTTTGCCAATTTCTAAAGCCCATTTTAGACAATTTTGCATAATTAATCTTCGGTCGAAGTTCCTCAATAATAACTCACAAATATTAAAATAATAGACATCACTCGTCATTCTCAAATGCTAGGTGAACAAGCCGAAGTCCGGCTGTCATATCACGTAAAGTCCTCAATGATTTTATGGACCATATGTTTCGTAAAGAGCAAAACAGTTTGATATCATGCGAAGGAAGACAAAAGTAAGTAAGAGTCGAAACGGTCGTATTTACGATCTCATAAATCCTATCGAGCCAGGATATGTAGTTTCCTCTAGGCGTAATTTCTGACTTGTGGCTGCTGTTAGGCGGTCAACGTGGGTACGATTCGAACTCCCAACTTGAAATCCAAACAAGGTACGATTCGTATCCAGTGACGTCACTCACTTTTCTGGTGTCTCATTGTTCAATGGTAGACGTGCATCGCTAGACGTAGAAGAAAGCAGCCAACAGTCATTGAAGTTTGAGTCAGTAGGTTCGTGCGGAGGAGTAGGGTACATTGGCACGTACGTGTAACCTACGTTGACTGTCGAGGTAATCGTTCATCGGGTGCCATAGGTGTTGCTAATAATTAAGAAGCACTCAGTAGTTCCGGTTACAAAATCAATCACGATGAAAACGGGTGTTTGCAACAGCGTACATATGTTGCGCGAACACGTGTTTGCAATGATGTAAGTTTCAAATTAATCTATTCGCTGCGAAGACACGTTGGATCATTTGTTGTGTGTTAAGACAAATGGGAAATCTGCTATGTTATTAAGTAAATTCGTATTTCATCATTCAAAATTGATGGACCTGTCTAAAGGAGGTATAGATCAGTTGTCAAATTGGTGGGATGTTATTGAAAAGCAAGAAAAGTATTTTGATAATTAAATTTGTTTCTTTGCTTAATTCTTGGTAATAAAGTTCGTGAATAAATGTGAAACTGCTTAATATAATATCATTAATATTGGTAAAATTAATAAGGTAGATTACCGCAATCCAATTTTCGAACCTAATGTTATAAGAAATATGTATACTAGAATAGACATTACAATATTGTCATTAGCAAGTAGATTAGCAAGTATATTCAAATCGAAGAACTATTGAAACTTTGTATTAAATATACAAGCCTAATACATTATTCACCAGAATATCAATGGTGATAGATGAATTTATGATCTGTTCACACTCTTAATTCATATTCTTACATCGATACTTTGAGGCGTACGCAATGCAACTGAATGCACGTACTTAAAAAATTCCTTTTTCAAAATAGAAATTTTTATGAATTTTAAGTACAGACTATATGTACATAAATGAAATGGAGATCAATAAAGAGGGGAGAAACTAATAAATAAAATATAAGCAAATATATTGAAAATAATCACTTGACAATAGCACACCCATTACTTTATAAAAAATACTGAATGTTCAAAAATAGTTCTTAATTTCATTTTTATTACAATTCTTCTACTCCTGTCTCCAAAATTACAACCAAATTTTGTTTTATAACTGCGTCACTGCCGCGAAGACATTTCACAACCTAATAATATGCAGTTCATCGTCATTGCACCTAAAAAGCATTGTTTAAAGCGTCTGCTACTGTTTTTCGAGGCTGTTCGGAGTATTTCGGGCATACGTGCTTGGCTGATACTTACGTATATGCAAGACCGTTACTCGATTCATGGAAAGTCTCGATCAAACTTTTACCACGAACTTCTGATCCAGATTCTACAGAGACCATGACCATGGTAGCGATGATGTCATCGTCATCGAGGACTTTCTCTTCCGCGAACTTTTGTACGCGGGCGGTGTCTTGTGCCCATAAGCATTGTAAGTGGTAAAAGCGTTGTAGGAGTGCGGAAATAATGTGCATAAAACGCGCGTATTTTAATTTCGTCGTTTACTTATTACCGCGAGAGTCGATGCTTCTTATCGCAGTTACCACCTTTGACATCACCGCACCGATTTGTATCGCCTACGAATCGTTCGATCGTTTGTTACAGCTCGTTAAATTCATGACTTCACTAAATAAAGATTTTGTTTAGAGTGTAATGGGATCTATAAATGAAGAAATAAAATAATATTGCTTACTCGTTAAGTTTATAAAGGAATAAATACAGAAAAGTTAAACGGAAGAAATTCATCATGATATACTCTTTTTCACTTAGATATAAAATGTTTGAATACCTCAGTATGAAAAATTGCGGAAGTTGTAAAGATTGTTTCCCTATATTTAGTACTATATTTAATTTTAGAACTTCTTCAAGTATACATTTTTCAATGTTGCATTCGCGAATGAAGAAAAAATGTCCTGAATTAGGATCTTGAATAGAGTCGAGAAGAACAGCAGAAACAGTTGGTAAAGGACAAGGACATGGAAATCTGAGTAAAAAGTATAAAAACAATATTGAGGCAATAAATGAAAAACTGAGAAATTGAGTGATGCACGTAATTTCCATCTCATGAGCGGTCCAACTAGTCCATTGTAACATTTGTTATAAATCAAGCTGGACAAACAGCAGAGTGTGATGCAGAAATAATGTATCAGCGCTTTGTTACTCGATCAGAATCTTTATTGCAACATTTACAAACCAGTTGTGCGACTTCGATCATCGAATTGAATGTTCTCTATCTGTGGTCTCAGCTTCTTAATAACTCACGAATTTCTGAATAATACATGTGTATCACTAGGATCAGGATCAAAGACCTTTGTCAAGACAAATCAATTCATTATGTTCTTGTGTGATACAGTTCAATGTTTTGCTTTCTGACAACATATACACATGTACGACCTAAAGGGGTGACACATCACTTAAAAACGAAAAACATTACATTTTTATTTATTTTGAATGTAGGATCTAGTGTACACTTTTTTATAAATATTTTGCAAAATTCTCTGAAGTATCAATTTCTTATGAATCTAAAAGTGAGGACTTAGTTCAGTTATCGACTATTACATAGTTCATGCAGTTCTACGCATCAACAATTCTGCTATACTTTTTAATTTATGGTTTCCATCCACGATGCTTAAGATAAAATCATAGAGAAGTACGAGTGGATGAGTTTTCAAATCAAAGGCTTAAAATGTTTCACTATATTTAATCTACGATACAGACCTGTCAAAAAGGGAGCAGGCTAGAAGGAGAATGAAACGGGGTACTAAAAATGTTCTTGATGAATCAAGAAAGAGCAATGTCTTTCGGGGTTGAGGCTAATCCGTATAATAAATATTCTTTATGCGATTCAGTGAGAAGAACGATCAATTTGACTTTTGTTGTAAAAAGACCGCTATCGGTATAACCTCGGTGGTCTCGTCGAATGCCTTCGCCTCGTTTCCCTTCTTCCGATTACATCGAATACCATTGGTATCTGTCGTCGTTCAACGTTCCCCATGCCTAATGGGTCCGATTAATCGGTCTATACCGCAATTATCTACGTCACCAGTCAAAACTTGACCGAACACCGATTACGTAGCTGAATTAGGTCGACGATGGATGCAATTAATAACAAGACGACACATCCATTAGCCGAAAGATGCAGGAACCTTCCGATCAGATTCTCAGCAACGTCGAACACCAAACCCCCTGCATATCGATAGCAGATTCTCTGCGAATATTGATTTGTGACGAGGCTATAAAAAGACTAAAAAATGTAGTCAACTAAGAAAATGTCTTTTTATATTGATAGGGTGTATAATTCAAACCTGATCTAAGGATGCAGTGAGGGTTAATATGGGTAGTGACCTGATTATTGACCCCTTGGGAAACCTTGAAACTTATTGTTAGTCACTAGTTGTTTCGATTCATGGGCAAATTTGCAGACATTATTTACGTAGATTTTTCAAAACATTATAAACAGTTTTAATACTATCGATATAATTTGTATATTATAAAACTTTTATATCTATATATTTAGTCAATTTGATGTGGTATTGTTAAGCAGGTTCATCTCGTAGATACCGGAGTATTTCCTTCTTTTAGTCTTATTGTTACATTCGCTGTAATTCGAAATCATTTAGAGTAGAAAAATTTTATTTGCAAGCATTGTCATTCACCATTTTTGAGAAGGTTGAAGTTAATATCGATGAATTAACCACGATAAGTTCCATGTTATAAATTCATCAATGAGTAATGAGGCTATATCCGAAAACCACTAAATCTAATTTTAAACTTGCATTAATATTTTCTCATCTTCAGATCCAAATTTCGAAATATTTTAGTGACCTTAATTCATTTCCTCACATTAACATAACAGTCTTATCTTTCAAATATAATGTTTCTGGAAGGAAATAACATAGCCACAACAGACAGCAGATAAATTTCCACACGTTTTCCTGTACCTATTATCTCACTATACGTCACTTCGCTGCATTCGCGTGAGACTGCAATGACATAACAATATCTCTTTTTATGAAAATTCCATCGGCGGAGTTTTCGAGGCAAAGGCCATCTGATATGAAGTCTAGCGTTGTCACGTTACGATCCAAAGGACTTGTCCCCGCTAAAAATAGAAGAAAATTAACGAGATCTAGGCATTTTCCTCGACGTGTACACACATGCATCACACATTTGTCTATCTTTGTACGATCATCGTCGTATCGCTGCTCGACGAAACGCCCCGTTGCGTCATCGTCGGCTACGACGTCATAATGACGTCGTAACGACGTTGCAAGATCATCTCTAAATATTTGCTTGCGATTGAATCGGCCCTCTTCCCGGAAGAGATTCCCATCGTGCACAGTGTGCGTTGCTTTAACTGGAAGTACGTCGATCGACACCGGATGGCACAGGTTTTTAAAGCACCACTTCCGATCTTTCGGGCGTACTCATACCGATCGTATCTCGCCCATTCCCGTTAAGTACACGTAAACGGAATTTTTTTGATGAGTAAAGCTACACCGTGGGGAAATCTTGTGTGTGGATATGATTACTCATGGGAGCAGCACGTTTCTCTTCCTATCTGTGATCTTTAGTAATAGTAAATTTCTACAAATAAGGTCGCTCGTGATTTTTGGTTTCCTTTTTTCACGTTTTTCCGATTTTTAAAAACTTTTTGTGCATTAAGTAGAGATGATAATATTCATCACAAAGTGGTGGTGACTTATTTAGACAAAACTTTGCAGTTTTGTCTATTTTCATGGTAAATACCTAATCATTCGTGTTAATAAAGTACAAAAGATTTTTAAAATCGAGGTTGGAAAACTCAGTTTGTACCAATACCTGGGAATGTTTTATATGTAGGAATTGTGAGAGTAGAATTAGTTAGAGCTGTCAGCTTAACAATTTATTCTATACTACTTTCTTAGTATTTTAATATGTTTTAAAGTCTAGAGACCTGGTGTAGTTCTATTACTATGTTTGATGAGTAAAAGCATGTAGAAACTAGATCCATAAATGTTTCATTAAAATCTTTATTTTAATTTACAACAGAGGATGTCCAAAACAGTTGGTTAAACTTGTGACACAGTAACTCATGTAAATCAGAAAAGATTATTATAATATATAATTCTCGTCTTTGGACAATATTTTGTGTCTTGGAGTATGTCGGGCAATTCAGCCAGTGTAGCATAAAATTGTGGACGAATTTGGTTCCATTTATTTATTTTTCTGAGTCATCCGGCATGTGGTCGCGGAGATTTCAATAAGTCTTAAATAAAGTCCCTTTCTCATCCATAATTTAGAGAATAATATCTCCGTATAATTCTTCAAACGACAATTTTATTGTCACAGTGATACTCTCGCTTTCACGAAGAAAGATTGCGACGCTGCTGCAGGCAATATGAATGCAGATTCCGCCCGTAGACAGTCATAAGTTTCATATTCAAATTCGTAAGGTTTGGCCTGCGTCAACCTGTCCCACATGAATTATAGCAGTGACACGAGCACGGATGAGTCGGCCAGATTAAATAAGTCGAGGGAACTTGGGATTCGCACTGTTTCCGTGGACCTTCTACAATAAAAGTTGCCGAAATGTGCAGGTTTATTAAGTGCACTTCTATTGTAAGTGGAACGTAGATTAATAAAAATATAGGTATAAACATAATTCATAAAAATATTATAGACAATCAAATTATATATCTGAATACAATGTTTTAAGATTTTCTGTTGCATAATAAAATAGCTACTGTTAGTACTTTATTCAGAAGAATAATGTAAGAAGGTTTTAGTACATATATTTGAAAAATTATTATGTAGGGTCAATAAAATGGTTTTTCAAGTGACTCCAAAAATTCGAAGTAGAATACACGTGAAAAAATTGAGATAAGCTTTTATGAATATTCAGTATTTATTAAAGTATATAAAGAAGCCTACACTTAGTGATGATATAGATAGAGTGATAATCACTGATTATAAAGATAACTCATTGTCATTGAACCTACACCTTTCAATAAATTAATTTCTGTTATCACAAATTGCATTCCATTATTTTAAGTACCTAGAGGTGTATTTGAAGGTTCATTATCCAATCAATATAATATTATATTCTAGAATTAAACATAAATAATTTAATTTAATTAGAATGAAACTATTTGAAAATATTCCATTTGAAACACATACTATGCTCAAATATAAATATAAACAAGGTATCATTATTCAAAAAATACAGAATTATTTATTTGCAATAACTTTCATCAGTAGCGCTAAAAAAGTACTATTAATAATTTGCCAACATCTTTTAGCACACAAAAAGCAAGTTTTATCCACAAAATAAAATGAATGTAATGTAAAGTCAACGAACATCTGTTTTCAATGATTCTCAAGTGCAAAACGACAAATTTTTCGAGTTGACGCCCTCTCCTATGCTTTGAGTCGCTCGTAAAAGACCCACGTGACGTGTCCCTTCGTGAGATATTCGTCAAATGCACGCTTAACAGCTTTTACGAGTGCAATAATGCATCGACAGACCGCGTGCGCGCATTCACGCCGCGAAGGGAATTAATTCCAGTCGTGGCGACAACAGCAGACTGGTTGGGACTTGGGACGCACCGCTTGGGCCTCGCCACGCGTCCACGCTGCCCGTCTGCCTGCGATCCTTCACGATCTCATCGATTGATCGATCCTTCCGTGATGGTCCCCCGATTCTCAAGTCGATACTCCGCGGTGTTGTATATTTATCGAGGAAAGTATTAAGTGGCTTGGAAACTAGGCAGAATTAGAATCAGCTCATGCCATAGTAGTTGAAAAGCAGGGGGGATGCTTGTTATGTAGCGAGAATGCATTGTTGAGGAAATACATGCAGGATTGTATTAGAGATAATTATGCGAGGGAAATAAGCAAACAAGATGATTTTATTACTAAAGCATTGTTACAAAAGAAATTAGTAAAAGAAACTCAGAATTTTTGTCAAACATTTGATATTATTTACTAATTGTCATATGGTAAAGTATTTTAGATTGAAAGTTAATACTGCCAAGAATAATTGAAAAGGCTCATAACGAAAATGACCTTTGTCAATTTTTACCTTTTTCTAAGAGGACTAAAATACTGTAGTTTTTCATTCTTGTTCAATTGATTAATGTTTTTTTAAAGAAAATATTCATTAGAGTACACATATTACTTAAATAGATCATGAGGAATAACAAGTTCAACGTTTACATACAGGTTTCAGGGTTAAAGGTTACCCATTCCCTTCATGGTCAGATATTTATATAGAAATCATTTCACAGTAAATATTTTAAATGTCAATGCATTGAGAAAAATATATATAGAATAGTACTTAACTATTTATAAGATTTTCGTAAAACAGTATGAAACAATAGCTGACAATAAGTAGAACAGGTCAACAATATCTACAACTGAAAAACAAGGACAGACACGAAAACATTTATGTAAACTTTACCCATCATTTGTGTGCACTTAATGCAATCACAAAGTATGAAGTAATGCTCGTGTATTGTGAAACATCGTATCCAAGAACATAGTAAAATGGTCTCTGCACGCGTAACGAAAGATTAAATACTGTAGGTGGTAGGCCTAGACCTAAACTGACGCAATTTCAATTCCATTCCACGCTGTTTATCCACACGTACGGAGACTAGATGGTAATAGATTGATTTAGACGTTAATACGTACAAAAGCAAACAGTCACGATCACGGTTAATCATTCCGCGGGTAAGTCACGATCGGGTAATTAAGGTGCATACAAAAGAACAGATTCTAAAGATACTGCAGAGGAGTGGCTCTCGCAACGACCAGCACAATCCTTATCTTCGTATCATCAACATTCTTGGACAGAGTCATTATCGTCGGTTTCGTACCCAATGCCCGTAATATCTGCTCCAATAAGCGATGAGTAACCAGATGACCAGAAATCCTCGCGAAATGACATATTATTACGCGTATTTGCGTTCGCACGAAGGCTTCGAAACGAGGGTCAGTAAAAAGAAAAAGGATCGACAGAGAAAGAAATTCGGAGGACGGGATCGGGTCGAATATCGCGTTTTTCGCGATTTTCTCACGCAGATAATTTCGACGATTAGCGCAAAAACGGGGCTCAAGACAGGGGAACAGGAGAAAACGGGGAGACAGAAATTGTTTCGCTGTGCCGTATAATTTGCTGGGCCGCGGCCATCATGTATCATTTGTGCAAATTATAAATTCATTATTTCACAATTATTATAATGCATTTGCGAAAACGCGGGTGATCCTGATGGTTTGTGCCGAAGTCGCGTCAGAGCATTCGAACACTAACAATACCCCTTCAGTTGAAATAAATATATGGATATGTGAGTGTACTACTGTATTCGGTTACCTGTCTCCAACTTTTTTATTCATAAAAACCAATGACATGGGAAACGCAGTCGCAAAAGTGGCCAGAAATTGTTTAATTTTTTCACGTGATCGCAGAATTGTGGGAAAGTTTCTTAAATAATTTTGTTATACTTTTCTTTCAGTAGATATTTATTACCAACATCACCGAGCATTATTGAGAATATTACTATTTTAGAAGATAATCTATTCTTCTTCTGAATTGCAACAGATATAATTTCTCATCTTATAACATAGATAGTTTTTGAAAAACTAGCTTCTAACACTTTACATGACTCAGTTTGAACAGTCATTTTTCTATTATTGCTTTCTGTTTACCTTTACCATTCATTACTATAATATATTCCATTATCTTTTCCTAGTTATCTATATTTTCCAACAATTTTCCTGTTAGACACGTATCCTTCAAGATCAAGTACCATTTGTCAAAACATATTACATTTAGCGTTTTTCTTGGAAGATAGGAAACGATACTATTTAATCAATTAACATACAGAAAATTACAGTAATATTTTATGGAAGTTTTACAAAGATACTAAACTTATTTTCAAGTTTGCTAACTTTCCTGTGCCTTAAATTTGTATTGAATGTTCAACATTAAGCACTAGCACCTATAGCTTTTATTATTTTCCGTTTAATTGTTCCCATTGCATTAGATTCGCTCTACGTCAGTGACTGCAAGTTAACGTGAACAGAATTGATAATATGTACTACCTTTACTTTCGGGTATTAGGTTTTCGTGCAGAGCCTGTATTGCTCTTCCGTCTCGCAGGTGTGGGCCGTCGGTAATTACATAGGGCTGGTCGCTGGTCGACGAAAGCAACTCCCACTTAAACACACCGAGTATTAAATATTAATGTGTATTTAAATAAACCGCCGACGGGACAAAGACGTCCCTCAGATAGCCCCGTTGGAGCTTTGATTATTCTGAGGTAACGCGATGGGTTAATTTCGGTGTGCTCGTTAACGAGGAGTTTGCACCTCTTGCATCAGTTAATTAACATCATTCCCGAAGATTGTCTAACGAGGGTATTACCAACCACCTTGCCCCAAGAATGCGGTTTCCGTGATTGAATGGCAAATTGTTTGAGCTTCCACAGGGAAGGAACCTTTCAGTTTTATCTTAAGGTAGTTGAATCTCGTTTGTTGTAGAAATTGTGATATATATATGTCGTCCTTGAATTTCTTTTAATCAAAAAGGTTTTACTAATTCCGTGTAATTGCGATTCAACATTCATTCGCTAGCATATTTATTTTAATGACGAAAAATGGCGTTACTTAGCATGTTATTGTAATTTCATATAATATCTAATAATGTATTAAAAATACATTATTATATACCTTCTGATGTGATAGGATGAAATTTGAGGTATTATTTTTTTCATAAAAATAATATTTTACCTATAGGACAAATTTTTATTCGTCTTACAGATATAATATTCATATGAAAATATTATCACTGGTTTATGTTTAGGACGGAATTAATTTCTTTTTGTTATGATACTCATTTCTAACTCTTTATATATATCTATAGTTACTTTCCATTAATTCGTGTAATTTTTGTTTACACTGAATTAAACATAACTCTCTTAATGTTTCATCCGTTTTATTTATCTTTCGTAAAAGAATTAATCATTCTTAAATAGAACTACGTTGCAAGGAAACGGGTAAACTCCCAGGCAATGACGACAAACCGTGAGCAAAGAACACGATTCAAAGATAGAAATCTCCTGTTACGCAATAATTTAAAGATTTTATCAAAGGATTTCCCCGAGATTTATGCACGTTTGAACGTTTAAATTAAGATAAAACGTTCGATTAGCGCCAATCTGGGATTGTTATTTTGATACCCTTGTGCATAAATAATTAGACTGTTTTGAATCAATTTTTCCAAGATTATACAAAATGTGGTAATACATTAAGCTCACTATCGTGCTAATTTGCGATTGTAAATTTCATTCTTCCTAAAATACGATAATTAAAAGAAAAGATAGTAAATAGGTCTAAGAATGTACTATTTTTAAATTTTGCAATAAATCAACATATTCGGAATAGATGAATATATTTTATGTATTTATCTATACTCTGAGTAACGCAAAAATAGCAGATAAGTTGTTTTACGATTATTTCGAAACGCCATTATACTTTTAATTCAAAACTTTAAACAGTCCTATTAGAATTTTTGTTCAAATTTGAATTTTTTAATCAAATTCCTTTTTCTTTCTGTCACATAGAATGGCCTGCTCTAAAATTGTAATGTTCATTGTAAAACATTGTGTACGTTGACCTCTTCAGAAAATAAAGTCAGTGGCTTCTATAAATTACAGCCACAGCCAAGTATGGTATAATTCGAATTTTAAATGGTGAGAAAAATATGAGTCAATGGTAGCAAAACCTACGAGCAGGATAAAAATCCTTTATACGTGGGCGGCGGTTATGAGAAAGCAGGTAGCACGTGAAACGATCGGAGGAATCACTTCGTCACAGCTGAATTTTATTGTCAATATTCGAATCAAGTAAATCCAGTAGCAAATATCAAAATAATGTATATAGATTTGTATATTTTTTATTAATTTTTTTTATTAAGCAACATAAACTAAATTTCAAATAGACAGTAGAAATATCGTTATATTACATTATCAATTTTCAATATATATTTATGAATACCCATTTACAATTGAATACGAGAAATTTTATAAATATGTAACTGGCATTATTTTTAAATGACAAAAAGTTATCTTCCGTTCTTCTTTCGATCATTGATTTAAAATTTTCATTTGTTCATACTTCATCTCCTTAAGAATCCAGTTTGTCAGATAACCGATGTCGACGCATTTGTAACACAAGTACGCTAACCGTGTAGTACCTTTCAGGTATGGATAATCACTTCTGATTTATTGCCCTGTCATATAACATATACATTTACTTCATAAGAACTGGTTCTCTCAAAAGAAATGTAGTATCATTAATCGAAATTTATATTGATACATATTTAGTCACGAATCTGATAATATTGAAAAAAAATCAATCTTGATATTAATGTAGTTTTTTGTTTCTAAACAATATTAAACTTTTTTAATGACACTTTAAATTGATATTTGTAAGACGAAATAAATCTCAAAGTTTGTTATGAAAAATTTATTTGATCGAATTTCCAAAAACTAGTAAAAATACTCACAAATGTTAAATATAAAATCTAATTGTTTTTTTATAATGAATGATATTATCTCAAAAGGATTCGAAAGAAATAATAGAGGGTACACTATACAGATCAAGTACAAGAGTTATTAATTAATCGAATTTGAGTTACTTATTCAATTAATAACTTGCATCTTCATTTAATATTACTCTGTCACAAATAAGTTATTACACGGAAAAAAATGTTAAGCTGAAGTTATTGAAGTCTCTCGTAGAATTTATAAATGTACTTTAGTAGGCCTGAATATAACAGAATCAACAAGATTCATAATATTGTACATTTAACAAAGTCGTTCTTATTGTAGTCAAGCTACTTTTGTTAATTTTATATAGGTCGATAACAGATCCTAGAAATATCTACTCTGCTTAAATCTATTTAGCAGACTTTTGCAAGATCTGTATGACAATTTTTTTCGTGTAGGAAAGTATTTCTGGTTTGAGTCTCAAGTTAAGTCAGACCCCAATCACAATCCCACACTTGTATCAATCACTTTTTCATTCATAACTTTTATACTCAGAGAATTCGATAATTACATATCAAAAATATATAGATTTGAAGCACGTATGCATACATACACATAATAAAATAAAATTTGTTTTCGACAAGTATAATCCATAACCGATTATGTAAATTTGTAAATCGAACATTGATAGTAAGGAATATCAATAATGAGTCGATAATCAATACCATAATCGAGTAAGAAGATATCGGGCTGGTTAAACAAATATAGAAGCATACTTTACGATGTTACCTGCGGCTTATTCTAAACACCCACACGCAAAGTGGAGGAACTCGTGATCTGAAAGATTCAATAACCAATGCGCATCGTTGTTCTCTTTGGAATTCAGTAACACTGAATAAGATAAAGACGGTGAAAATACGAAGGGTGGAAATTCCTTTTATCGTTGTTAGAAACTTTAAAGGCTCCGTAGAGGTCGTGAAACTAATGAATGCATCCATTGAAACGGAACAGGTGGAAGATAGCGTTGTGGCTGAATCTTTGTTGTTACGCAAACTTCTCCTACATTGATACTTTAGCATAATTTTATTCTGCATTTGGGTCGTAGTACCAAAGTATAAATTTTCAATTTCTGTTCAAATATAAAATTATACAAAGAAAAAGTCACCTAGTGGAATAATAACAAAGAAGGAAAGATACTAGTGGTATATAAATTTAATTCATAGATAACATGATTGATCCATGAATGCAGCAATGAAGCTTAATCAAAATAACAGTTAAAATTAATGTCTAATAATCCTCCTTAAAAACGGCAGAAAAATATAAGGCTATCAATAATTTTCAGTGATTTGCCATGTAATTTTGCTGAAAAATTCTTTTCATTTCATTGTCCACCACGAAGGTCTTCGAGTCCTGAAATGTAAACCGTTGCACGTCGCTGAAAGTATTCGCCTGTGAAGCAAGGTAGTAGCATTGATACAAAGATATGTAAATTAAGGCCGAGGATCTGAAGTATATAACCGAATGGCCTGAGTGGAGAGCAGCGCGAGAACGTATAGTGTCTATGTGCTCTGCTTACTTGAACAAGGTCTAAAGGATGAGCTCGGATAAGAGTGCACTTTATTAGGAGGACGTGTCTGCGGAACTTTATGAACGCGTTATCCATGATGTCAGCATTAGTAACGAGTTTCCAATATTCCTGTAACTTTATTCCCTTGTTCTGATTCAAACTTTGTTTGCTTCAGACGTAATAAGTTATTTCTTAAACAATATTTATTTTTTAAAGTTATCTGAAGAAATGGGACAAAATTAAATGTACCTCATGACAAATACTTGAAATTTTAAATTATTAACATAACAGTAGTTACTAATTTCGACTGTATATTTAACATCTATATTTGTTAATGTCTTTATCGCACATTTACTATAAAAAGTTGATAGTTAATTGTCTGTTGCCATACAATCCAAATTGAAGTGGTTTACCAGAAACTGTTAAGGGTAACAATTATACAGTAAAAAGAGGTGCAAAACTTGGAACAGAATCAATCCAACTATATATTATATTCCTCGCATATTACACTAATTAACCTTTATTGTCAGTCACTTACATTACATCCTAACGTTTCTTTGCTCCATTTTCACCGTTTAATCCTCAAATTACCCCAATAAGATTCTTTTCATGTTCACAAACATAGCTCATACCTCATAGCGCATAGTTTATTTAATCTCCCTTAAAATTTTATAGACAAAGTTAATTAAGTTCTCACAATGGAAGCTATACAAAATATGTCTACAAAAATATGCAAGTAATTAAGGGTTAATGAACCAGTGTCTTGAAGTATCTGTTATCTGTGAGTAGAAGGGATGCGGATTGCATCGTGTACACCCTCTGCATTCGAAGCAGCTCCATCCACATTCTAGAGATCCTGCTAAGCAATGAGCCGCAGGACTAAGTACACGCTCATTGTGTTCGCCGCCGAAGGGCAGACGATCGTCAAGCGATTCCTCCTTGATATCATCCGCTCCCTCTTTTTCCATTTCGTTTCCTCCTCCCCGTGCTGTTCCTCCACCCCGTTTTCCCCCTCACGCAGCTGCTCTCCCCCATTACACACGCAGGTAAACACAACGCTGATTTATCTGCCCTGCTCGCGGGCTCAAGGAGGGCACGCGAGTAATTCACTGCAACTTAATTGCATTTAATTCAAGCGGCGTAACTGTAAATCACAAAGCGACGCGCGTCGCGCGGGTCAGTCACGCCTGCTGTCGATACGATGTAATTACGTCTATCAGCGGCTTGCCAGTATGCCACACGATGTCAGCCGAAGGAAAAGTTGCAAAAGACGACGTGTACACCATGTTGCATAGCCTCTTCCTTTTTTTTCCTCTCTGTTGGTAAGGCTGATTTGCGTGCAGCAATCGGCGCGGCAGGCTCCTCGTTGCTCCTTCGCGTGCGTTGCTTACGTAGGCAATTAATGACCCGAGCCTGCGGAGTAAAATTGTACGATTTAATTGTCGTGAGCGGTAATCAGGGGAATTGCGTACCTGTACTTTCGAGCACAGTAATGAGGAATGTGTGATCGACTGTGTCCTTCGTTGCGTGGAACATTTCATGCAGGGTGCCTTATTTCAGTTACGATTGAGATAAATTTCGTGCAACCTTGATGCGTTGGTAATTACAGTGCATGCTTTCTGGTGCGGATTTATTGGGTCGATGTTGAGTATGTCCAAAGTGAGAGAAACTTTTTAACAGTGTAATTAATCATATTAGGTAAATTATCGTGCTTTCAAAAATTGCCAAAGGTAGGAAGGTAAATGTCCTAGTACCTGAACGCTTAAGATGTCAAACGTGCCAGTTAGTGGACAACCTTTTTAAGTATTTTTATACACTTCACGATATTTAAATTGTACTCAGTACCTGGATACACTATTATACGATACTATTTTCTGTTTTTCACTGGATACATTAGAATTTAAGCTTAAAACGAAATAAAATTCGCGCTTATGTTCAGGTACTAGGATCAGCTGGGACATTTACCTTACCTACTTATCTACTAATTAGCAAATTCTTATACCCGCACAAAATTAGCAACAGACATGATCCCATTAACTGACGTCGTTGACAACTACCCCAAGTTCAACCCAGGACACTCTTGCGATAAGGTCAGGAAACGTCGCAACGAAGAGCACGCGTGGCGCACAATGAAACAGAACGCACGCGCGCACGTGAAATTTGCATATTGCAATTTATGCTACGAAGCTCGCGTATCCATCTTCAATCACGATAGTATTGTCTCACTCGTAAAAGAAACGGGGGAAGGGTTCATCCACGGTGTTCGGGAAGCGGTTCGCGAGAGCGGGTTAACCGATCAAAAACGAGCAAACGGAGTGCTTTTATTGGCGTTTCTTTTTGCAACAAGCTGACGCGCATTATTCGCGGCTCCACGGAGCTGCGGCTTGCGGTGAGTGCGCGACAATAATTTCAAGGCGGTCTCCTCGTAAATCTAGCCGACAAACTGGTACCACACCTCCGCGCGAGCGAATTTCTCTTATGGGCAAAAACCGACGAGATTGGCAGCCAATAAGCGATCTCACGGGCGTTACCGAGCCGTGTACCCGTGCACGTGAATGCACGCGTCGTAACACGCTCGAATAGACACGTACCTTCTTGGACGCGTACTTACCTGCACGGGGACCCCTTTTTGCGAGCGTGCACATGCACGTATGCACTGGTCACTCAATTCGAGCGGTCGCGTACCGCGAGCCTGACAAGTGCCCAAGGGCCTGCGAAAGTAATCCAGTATCTTTTGTAAATCCGACAGGGACCCCGTTCCACTTTCAGCGGAAAAAGCTCAACGAGCATCGATGGGATACTTGTTCATACTTCTGTGCATTTGAATTGAAACCATTTTTCAGAAAAGAATTTTTATTCGCGATGTAGGTAGTACCTTTTTTCTAGTCTTACATATTAATAACTAAACTCAGATAAAAAAATTATTTCTCAGTTTACGAGTAAAAGACTTTTTCTTATAAATGATTCTACTTTGAAGGTATAAAATTGGATGTAAGCACAGAAATATGGACAAGTACCCTATTAAGTTTATCCACGTTTGCTTTATCGCTGTGACTCTATAAATTAGGCCTATAATATCTTATTTTGTTCATTCCTTTTTTTATGTTTATTTTGTTAATTCTTTGACATTAGAGAAATTTGTGTGTAATCGATATTGAAGTTTATTTGCATATGTTTGCATTTGTTTGCATATATAAATGATTACATATTTTTGTATGCCTTAATGCAAAATGCATTTTATTTCTGAATAATAATATTTCAATATGTATTAATATATAATATATAATAATATTTATTCTGATCTTATTTTTCAATGGAAGTATTTCTAGTAGTTTTTGAGACAATTAAAAAATGTCTAACGGTAGTTTCAATATAATGTTTCCTAATTGTTGCTTTCAAATAATGCTTTCTCTTCATTGATATTCTAGTACTTCTTATGCGTACTTTCACTTTATTTCATGTATCACTTCCTGTATAAAGATTATTACATTTACAAAGAACTGTACTTCCTACAGAGCTCCAAGTTACACTATGTAAGTTTTATGTCATTTTTTAATCTATAGTAGATACATATTGCAAAAACATATTTGAAGAAAAATTTAATTGCTTGACAATTCGTACTATTTAGAAGCTAAAAGTAATAATTTATTTATATACTTTATTTCTTCACGACGGCTACCAAAGTGTTCAAAAGAACATTAAAGCTGCAAATCAATATTTCTTCAGATGTCTCAATTCTGTGCAAAATAAGAAAAAGTTTCTCAACATTTACTATAAAAATACCTATAATATTTCATAATTAAAAAACTATTAACATTTCCATTCTATGGCCTAAATTTGTAACATTTAAATAGCCTTCTCTCATATATAAATTTTCTACTTTGCTATGCGAATCATATATTAAGATTAATTGACCTCTCATCATTAGACTTTATCTTCTGACTTTTTAATTCGAAGGAGAGTGACTTTTTTATGGGTTCGGACTAACTGTTGCGTTGTGAATAATAACACAAAGAAGTGTGCGACCGTCGCGTTACAACAGACACTTACCTCTTGCCTACGATTTATGCTGAACGTAAGAACACATGACATCATCGTGCAGACAGCTCAATTAGTTGCAGAGATTTATAAATATGCACTTGGACACCGTGTCCACCGAAGCTCGAACTTGTGATTTAAGTTTCTGTCACGTTATCTCAAAATTCGAATTAACCGCACCATTTATATAATTTATGAGTATTTAGATGTATTAATGTTCGACAACGTGGAATGAAGTTTGTACGAGTGCATACGTGCAGGACAGCATTATACAAAGTATTTTACTCGATATGTTCATTTCGAATTAGAATTTTTTGGTGTTTCCTTTATTAATTGAAACATTTATCTATTATAATAGTTGAATAACTATTGAAACATCCTCTGATAATTATTGGAAATATCGTCAACATACAGTACCATTTCTAATTTTATATTCTGAGTTTGAAATTTAGAAATTATTTAAAAAAAAACAGAATGAACAAAAATAGCAGAAGTTCATAATTCATAAAATAATGTATCAATAATTAAAAATAAACGTAAATGTTAATAGTTAATATAGCAGACAATCACGCTTTCTTTCAATGCTTGATTTCCTCATGGTCTAGTACAAAAGAAAAATGAAACGCCTGAGTTAGTTCAGCATCTATTAATAGGTACCAGAGTACCTAGGCATAAGGTTTCTTCTTGACACGAATCATCTCTCTAATTTCTTCCCCTTCACTATTACGCTTCATCGTCAGAGAATCATTCGCGAGAGTCATATTATTTATGATCGAACATGAAATTGTCCGCGTCCCACGCTTTCATACTGACTTACTTTAACACACATACGATCTTCACATAACATGATACTTTGTTAAACTTCTCGATACGAATGCCCTCTTTATTATTGCATTCTGCTACCTTACCCTAACATGACGTGAATTTTTGAACCAAACGAATTAAGTAGAAATATTTTCAGAAATGAATTTGTCGAGAATGATTTATTTTGTGAATTTCTCATGCAAATCGTACGTGATCAATGTGGTTGAGCTTTCGTCGTCATGATCTATCATTATGGGAGGAGAAATATACCATGTGTCATTTAAAATAATGTAAGTGATCTTTAAATGAGCTTGACGCCTCCAACCAGCTAACTTTCACTTACATATTGTAATGTCTCTTTCGATTTTGTTTAACTCTTTGAAGAAAGTCCATTCAATTTAGCGTATATGTTGAGCAAAACTGTACATATATGATTTTTTTGAAAAATGCATACATTATTTGTAATTCATCAATAATTATGTAGCATTACTTCTTACTTAATTTGAGCCTTTTCTATCATTTCTTTAAACAATTTTATTATACATTAAAATGACATGTGTTTTTCAAAAGTAACACAACTTAAAAAAGTTTACTCTTTAAGAGCAGTAGAAAGTTATTTATAAGCTTAGAAAAATATTATTTATTAAATAAATAATATTGCCAAAAAAATATAGAATTACCTAAGTTGCTCAGTAGTTGCAATAAATAATTCTGTCGATATTATTAAGGTAATTTATAGATTCATATTTTATATTTGAAGAATTTTTTAAATAAACTCCAGGTCTTCGAAGTGCAGTTAATACAATTTTTAAGATGAATA
Source organism: Calliopsis andreniformis (assembly GCF_051401765.1). NCBI lineage: Eukaryota > Metazoa > Arthropoda > Insecta > Hymenoptera > Andrenidae > Calliopsis > Calliopsis andreniformis. The sequence goes on along the minus strand of NC_135073.1, from coordinate 6,987,501 downwards.
CGACTGTTTAATAAACTGCCTATTCCTCATAACTAAAAAATTCCATTATTTGAGTTATCTTACTTTTGAAGTACCTATCTTCATATGAGCCGTCTATTTACCAAATCGTCTAAACCCACATAACCAATTATATTTTTGTTTATTTCAAACATAAAAAGTTAAGTACCAATCTAGTGCTTTAGCACTAAAATTCGACAAGATTCAAAAACTGTAGTTAATCACTTTGTCCTCTAAGTAGTTCATATGCGGTCTGTAGATCTCGATAATTTAAAACGCAGAAATACCCATCTATTTGAGCATCCTTTGGGACTTTACTTCACCATGAAATAGCTAAAACAGAACACCCAGTATAGGCAGATCGCGAAATATCATTAATGCGTGCAGTGGCGTAGAACGAAGAGACAGGGCGAATAATTCGTTGGATGCCGAAGGGGACGTAGGCGACCCCTGGTACCATTTGTTTTGCGCGAACACTGTACGCGATAGGGCAGGCTCTATCCGTCTTTGCCGACTTCTTCCCTTTTCCTCGTGCGGTCGAGTTGAACGAGATAGCCGCCAGCACAGGAGTCGACCGGGTTCAGAGACAGCTCGCGACGGTATCGCTTTGCGGGAATTAAATCGATGATGCACGAAGGACACGCTTCTAAATTATATACGCGAAACCGCTGTCTGGTACTGCTTTTGCAAGAACGTCGAGAGCGCAATTGGGAATACGCAGAGGATGGTCGTGTCCGCGTAGGCGAATTTTGACGTCCCCAGATGAATCGAGCTTTAAAGTATCGCGATAAACGGCAAACGGAACGCTGAGCCTGGAAACAGGTCACTCGGGTTATCTGCTGTGGAAGGAAAAATTGCTGTGGCCTCGAGTGCAGTTTCTAATATCGAATGAAAATGGATGCAGTGGGGCTGCGCTTGTTGAGAGCGGGTTAATAGAGAAACGAGTTCGTTCGCATTATTTTGAGCACTTATCATCTATGCTCTGTGCTATGAGGAAGTTGTTATGTCAACATTGGATAACATGCAAGCTCGTAATGTACAAGTTCCTATCTTTAAGATTTTGTTAGTTTCTTATTTTTTAAAATTCTCCTTTTGGCAGAGGGTGGGTAAAATAAATTATTGCTAGCTCTTTTCGACCAAATAGAAAAATAGAGAAATAGAGAGTATATTGGTTATGAAGTATATTTTTCCTTCTATATTGACTTCGATTTTTAAATAGACGAAATGAAACGAAATGTTTAATGTTTATTTAAGATTTAAATGATGCAATCTTAAATGCACCTATATATAGCAAGTATCGACATGTAATGTGATCAGCTAACACAGACATTTAATCGACATATTGATTCATTTGATATTAACTCTCTGTGTGGAGCCTTTCGCAATATATGCAATCAATTTTTTGGGACCTTGCATGAAGTTATTAGAATATCGCCTGAATGACAACAAAAAGTATGCCAGACGTGTAAAATAAAGTGCTTATCTTTACATTATACGATTTTAAAAAATGTCTAGGGATTAAAGAATCAACACATTTTCGTCGACACAAGAAGATATTTGTCTTAATCGCGAGCGTGAAATTTCAAAAGAATCTGCAACGAATGCGTCCAGGGTCCAAAAGATAAAGTTACAGATAGAGGAACAAACTATTACGATCGTTTAGTCCGGCTACGATGATCTCGCGTGTGCCTTGACATAGCTTTAATAGACTTCTTTTATTGCCCAGCTTGGTCAACAAGCAATTTCGTGTTAGCAGGTAGAAGAGGGCAATTCTATCCTAAGTTGTTAGGAGCCGCTTGAACATCGTGCCTACATCTTAAGTGGAAATAAATCTGGCGACCTTCGTAACTCTTCCCCGTTTCTCACCTTTATCCAAAAAAAAAAAAAGAAGAGGAAGAGGGAATCCTCATAAAATATACTAATACGTTTAGGTGTCCAAGGGAGGGTTATTGGACCATGTGTAGGCGTAAATTGCAAATTTATTAATATAATTATAATAACATTCCCTGCCGCTGTAACGAAGGGAAATACCAATATAAAATCAAATCATTCGAAATATTTTAGGACTAACCGAAATGATAATTGATAATTTTGACTGCTAATGATGGATTCGGAAAGTACAGGTTCAATTTAAATGTGAAAATGATGTAGTATATTATTCCTGTTGAATTTTACGACTGATAAGGATTCGAAAAGTATCTGATTATTCTATTAAATCGACACACAAATGGAAATGTCTTGTCTGTTAGATTTGGGAAAGATATATTATCATATAATTATATAGCACAGTATTTCTTTTTTTTTTTCTTGAAGAGATAAAATAAAATATTTTATTTAATATTGCCATTTTCAAATATTATTCAAATAATACTACATATTTCTAAAACTCATCATCATACGTATCTATAAAATATAGGTACGTAGACTGTTATGCATTTACATAAACAAATATTGACAATTCATATATTCTGATTTTATTTTATACATATCTATCATTTTGTACATTTTGATATAACTAAGAATTGGAATGTTCTAATTTACCTTCGTTAGTAATTTTCCACGAACAAACTTACAATGAATGAATATGGAATTTTTCGTGGAATTTTTAATCGTGGTTAATTAATAATTTAATTGAATCCACAGTTTTGTTATGTGATTCTTGAATCTTTGAAATATTATTCCCTTTTCTTAAACACAAAATTAGTCATTAGTAAACACAAACAAATTCATCCATTTTATTAGATAATACACCCTTCACATTCATATCTATAACTATAACTGAATACTCTTGAAACACACATAGTCATCCACCAAAGCACGCCCCAAAATGTATTCCTCACTGACAATCTCCTCAATGTCAGACCAGTACCGTTAAAATGCCCATCCCATCACTTCAAGACTCGCATTTTCTTTAACGATCGAACCTTGATCGGCCTCTGTCCGGCCAGATGCCACCCTCCAGGATCCAATCGGTCCTCAATGGCGAGCACGACCTTGTTCGTGGGTGCTCCGCGAGGTGGAAGGCGGCTCGATCTAAAAGGGTCGATGACGAGAGAGTTCGGAAATGTGCGTCCCACGTGGGTGAGTTAGTGCAAAGCCATCCTTCCTCGGCGAATGCAGTCCTCACGCTGGATTCGATCTCCCGAGCGTGAGGACGAAGTGAGAGCCGAGAGGAAGGATGTGGCTCGGATGAAGAAGCAGAGGAAAGAGACGATGAAGAAGCGGGAGAAGCTGCGCGACGGAGCAGCGGCGAAGGGGCGAAGAAGAGAAGGGCCAGGCGAAGGCAAGACGAAAGCTCAGGTGTTCCGCTTCTCGTGCCCGAACTTACATATCCGCGCGACGGTTTGGCGAACCCGTTGTTGGTGAACAGTCGATTCACGGTACCCGTTCTCATCTTCGCCCCGCTGGTACATCTCCGTCTGCACGCCCACGCTACCGAAGGACTCCTTAAGGTCCTACTCACGAGCAAACCCCGCGGCCATCGGGTCACCTTTGGTCACCGGTTGCTGTCCATTGATTTATTTCTTTATTCTTTTACGCGCAGCCTACGGGCACCGCGTGATGTGTTTATGGAAAAATTATTTCACGCGCGTGTGGAGTTTTATAAATCTCTCGGGTAATAAGATGTTGCGGAAATTGAACAAACCTGCGTGTTTCGTGCCACGGGACGTTTTATCATCGAATAAAAATGTTGCAGCGAAAATATGTAAAATATATTGATTTTGGGCTTTGTGTTTATTGGAGTCATTTTTCATCTTTATGTTGATAAAGATCTTGAGTATGTATTTATATTACCGAGGCAGGTAAAAGTATAGTTGGAGGTTGTGGAGAGAGAATTGTTATTTATTTAGAGAATCTATAGTGGCTTGGTTTGCCTTTGTTACATATGTATATATTTGGTCTGTTTTACTTTTATGTCTAAATATCTGAATTTAGGTTGCAATGGATTGCTATTGGACACCATGCTTGTCGATTATGACAGCGTGTTCCTCATTGGTATGGATGACTATGTTGCCCCTTTTTATTGGCAACAGTGGTAACGATACTAATTATCTGTCGCCATTAGTAACTAAAAATATGATGAAACTGTTTTCTTGCGTATACGCACTATCCTCTAATTGGTTTCTGTTTTCCTAAGTGAGATATGTATCTAAACTTCAAATCGCTAATTACAAGTCTGGCCTTGTTTTAGAAGTTTTCAGCAGAAATGTTGAAATGTGCAGAGTATTTAACAAAAACTTATGATTCTGTGATTCGAATGTTCTTATTGGTCTTGTAATACCATGTTCTTTATCTAATTGTTTTGAGAAATGTTGTAGTAACAAAAAATTATAGGCTTTGTCATCTTACTTTTATCTATATTAATAATAAGAAAATTATACCAAATTGGACAACAATTTAATTCGAAGAAAATAGGCAAAAGTGGATATTAACTATGAATATTAGTTTATCTATAGATTTAAAAAGTTTATAGCAAAGTTTATTGGATGAAAGGATACACCTTACAAAGATTAAATAGGTTAATTAAAAACTTGTATTTCAAACTAAAATCATTCTGGATAGTTAAAGTGTGATAATAAGAGCTCATTGATTATTAAAGTGTTAAAAGTAAAATTCAAACACCTAAATTCGGTTATAATGTTCAACAATTTACGTTCCAAAATTCTTGATCTTGAGTATCTAATAATTCTAATTTCCAATTTTAATTTTTCTCGATAAATTTTGCGTACCTTGACACTTATTTGACTAATACGTACGCGTAGTGTGCGCGTCCTCCAAATGCACAAAAATCATTAAGAGATACAACCTTCCAACATTCCAAGATAGCAATTCTAACAACGATTGCGCATCATCTCTGTACAAAACTCTGGTATGATGTAGCCTTCTCTTAGGATTCTGCTTGACGCGACTCAGGAAACACGTATCGACAACGCTTAGACTCCCAAACTATTCTTCCTCTACTCGCGCGAACTTACACAGCAGATTGCGCATGATAAATTGCAAACAGGACGATGTTGTATGGAGCAGATCGAATAACAAATGTAATCCTGTGCACGTAACGCGATATACGCGACAAGAAATACGGATGGCACTGATTTAAGTTTTCTTTTTGTGATAAAAATCCTCTATGCCATCGTTCGTGTAAGATAACACGACCGTGATTGTGTTACAGGGAAGATTGGCTAAAAATATGACAGCATAAGATAATAGATTAACAGCTATTTTGGGGGTTTGGCGCTAATTGCATATCCAATCTTGAAATTAATATAATAGAGAGAACACCAGAATTCTTTATTTTGATCAGCTTGACTAATGACTTTAACTCAGCAGGACACTGCCATTCTGCTTGGCCATTCCCCTTACGTATTTATATTACGTATCTATATTACGTAAAATATAAGTACATCACGGGTTATTTAGAGCAAAAACCGTTCATTCTATGACACTAACCCAGGAGCAATAAATTTTTGAATTACCTCATTGTTGCATCAAATGAACAATATTCATTCAGATGATCTTAATTTTTAGAAAAAGACGGAATAGCCATAAAAACGGTGACACTTCTAAACAGTGCAGCACCTTATTCGAACCATTGCTACAAAAAGTGGCAGTACCATGCACAGTCGAAAGCCAACTCAGACCTCCACTTAGGGAACTACGAGAACATGTTAAAAACAAGAAAAATCGAAGCACCTATTTCACCCTTTTCATCTTCACATCATTATTTCGGTACCATGTATTGTGTACAATGCACACCCTGAATTATTCAATTTTTAAATGATGCAACGCTCTTCTCGGAGCAGTTCATCTCGCGCGGTCCCCTTTCTTTACTCGCGTGAGTAATCTGCAGGTAGTGTCGTCGGTTAGTGGTTCCTGGCCAGCGACTCTTGTCCTTCGTGCGTGTACGCGTGATCATCATACGGTCGAATCATCGGTAGGCGCAAGCTATAGTGCCCACAAAAATCCCGAGGCGGGTCTCCTGGATGGAAACCTGAGACCGCGGCCGTCGAAAACGTTTTAGAAAAACGCCCGTGAGTCGTCCGCATTTATGAGTCGTATGAATATAGGCTGCCAGGTATTCCACTGTGCGCATGCGACGTGGTGTAACCTTTGTTCCACACGCAAGAAGGTGTTCTCAACGAAAGGGGGAATAGAGCGCAGTCTCGACGGATGTCAAGATGTTGCGCGTCGTCTGTTTGATCACCATTTTCATACTTTAACCCCTTACACTTCGGTTTTTTAAAAATTTTCTTTTTGGTAACTCCCTATTATTTTAGGTCAATTTAAAACTGTCGAGGATCACTCGATATAGGAGTACCTGTGAAGAAAACTGATGTGTAGTTACACTCGATATAACAATACGCAGTATTGACAGTATGCTGTTGGATTGTAGAGGATCAGAGAATCACACTTCTTCTCAATAGTGTGTTAATTTACCTATGTTTGTCAGTGCTGTACTGTTTCCTATTGAGACAGAGTAGTAGACTACGGTAGTTCAATAAATTAGAGAGTGAGGTGACGAAAACAAACCTCAGTGACTATTAGTAGAATGGTAAAGGCTGATACAAACTTGGATACAATCCCTGGGAACACATGATAACTTGACGGCAACAACAATCGTCTTCCTTTTAATGAATAAGAAGAGAGTCGATGTACATAAGGGTGTCCTAGTAAAAGTTACTACCTTGATTATCTTTTAAGCTGTAAGAGTAATAGAACAATTTTTTAAATAAAAATTGTTTGATATTAAAGAGGTCAGTTGTAGGTGGAGTCACTGAAGACATGTGAAGGTTACTTCTATTTTTCTAAATGGCATCCTACATTTTTCTATTGAGTATCTGATAATAGCTCTCAAGACGAATACAAATACCTATAACACGAGATCAGTGAAGATCATGCAAGAAAAATAAGTAATAAATAAACTCATTTTTTTAGATGAGTTTAAAATGGAAGAGTTTAGATGAGTTTAAAAATTAAAAAAATGTTCTATTACTCTTACAGTTTAAAAGATAATCGAGGTGGTAATTTTTACTGGGATACTTCTTGAACTTTAGTTCAAGAAGCATTTCTCAATTTTATATATTCATAGAAAGCATTTGTACATAAGGCATCGTTAATATTCAATCAAAGAATGTGAAGGACAGTGAACCATTCGGAGAATAACTTTACCAAAAATAACATGACACGAATTTAGAACTACCGTGTCTCAGAAATGCTTCTATATGGCTAAAATTAGCAAAGCGGCAGATCGATATAATCTGGTCTAAATTTATAAGTGTCCTCTACATTCCTAGCAAATTACAGCTTCCTTGGACCTCGAACCGCAAAATACCCTATGTTGCCATCGCGAATACATTTCTGATCTAAGAGGATTAGGTAGCTAAAAGGACTGTATGATTAATCTCAAGCATATGTGGCCTTGCAAATTGGACGCATATTTTCTAGCTAAAATTACGCATTCAAATATGCGCTGGCTTTTAATTTTGAGATCAATTGGTAGTTGATACTCAACTCGTATGTTTGCATCCGACGCGTGTGCATCCCGATGTGCTTCGCCGACCGGTGAATCACGTGGCCTACTAGCCCACGTGCTCGACCCAGTCGGAAAAAGTTTTGTCCCATCTCGCACCGCGAGCGTCGCGCTCGTGGCATCAACCCAGGACCAACTTCACCGCTACGAGAGCATTATGAAGACGTCAATCGTCGATGCGAGCACTCCCACAGAGAAAGGTCACGCGTGCTGGTTGTGATTTGAAGCAACGTATGTGCGACTCTGCGGCGGAAACGACAGAAGTAACCCAGCCCTCGAACGGAATAAAACCGAGGGCGGACATAGATCTATCGTTGCCCGGTGGAAATCGCCAACGTGGCCTGCTGCACCGTGGCATTCTTCTCGTCTCGGCTTTTCAGGTGGGAGAGGAAAGTAAGAGTAAGCAAACGGCCCTCGAAATTTCAGGACCACCGGTTGCGAACACTACGAAAACTAAAATTTCTAATAGGATTTTGGAGTAACGGGTAGTATTATGGCTTGTATGAAATGTTTGAGTTAATCACAGTTAGATGAGAGCTTTTATTTGTCGCAGAAAATAAAATGCAATTTGGAAATATTTCGTTTCTATTTTTTATTCTTCTTTTTCCGTACTTGGAAGTTATACGACTTAGGAGATTAAGCCAGTCCTAAGTCAGACCAGGGCAACATATACAGGCAACTTCCTCCTGTGTATGTACAGTGCTTTTTCTTTTGCCTTGAACATATTCTAGTGTATGTTAAGATTATAAATATGCAAATTTTCACTTTTGGGTGAAATGTTCGGCTGAATGTTTTATTTTTGATTTTATACTAAAATGATGAGTGTACATATAGTAGTAGGACGATAGTTAGATATATATTTCTTGTACATTCTTAGCTTGTTACATGTACATTATTTATCAAATTATACATTCCTGCTCATTAGGGGGCTAATGTAGACACGTTAACATACTTGTACTTGGCACTTGCAATTTTATAGGCTGAACATACTACATCAATTAGAAAACCTGTTACTAAAATATATTCATCCTACATTTATCAGATAATTGCTTGTAATGGCAGGTAAATGATTCTTCATACTCACGACTATCTCGATGTACCAAGCTGGATTCTCGTCATCTTATTAAGACATGTAGCTAAGTAGCGGACAATTTCTCATAACTGGAATATTACTCGTTATCATATTCAGTATGATTATTTGAATGTTGAATAGGAATAATATTAACTTTTCATAAAGCTGTCGAAAAATGTAAAAATTGTGGTTCACAATTTACATATATCTGTAGACTTATAGAGTCATTAGGATCTTTGCAGAAAGTCTCATTCTTCTAAACTTAACATTCTCCATATAATTACCTGTTTCAAAGGAATTTTTATTTAATTATAAGACTGGAATAATAATATTAGCAAATCTGAACATATCAATTTCAAAGATACATTCTGCTTTAATTTACTACTTGCTATTATCTACTGCATCAGATTTTTAAAATATTCTGTGTGCAATATCTACAATTCTCTGAAATATTGAGCTAAAAATTTCTACTTAATAAATACTGGATACCCTGGTGCATACATACATATATTAAAATTTATCGCTTTTACTTATACGACTAATACTAAAGATTCAGGGTTCCAAGTGACAGCAAATGAATTATGATCTGAATGGTACCACTTCCAAAAGACCCGTTTTTTAATTTCTCTGAACCGTATTTCTACACAACTCTCAGATATCACTCATTCCTCCACATGGTATCAGATCTCAGACAAGATATCAGCCATCTATCGATAATATTCTCCTGATTCCATATTCTGGCAAACAAAAACAGCTTTAAGCAAAATCTCCCAGCAAAAGCTCCTCTTCGAACTTCACACGCCCGCAGCAAAGGCGCCAACGCATTCAAGAACAGAGCCACAGAAAAAGGCGAATAAAGCAGGAAACGAGGAGCCACAATCTCGTTAGGGTCTCCTTTAACAACACAATTATCGATCCCTCGTGGCAGAATCCCGCTCGGCAGAGATCCACCGAGGCGAATCGCTGAGCGATACGCGCATTCCGAATCCGATGTTACCCCCGTCCTAATGGCGAAATAAACGCGCAAGTATCTTGTAACGAGGAAGGCGATCGTCTGTCGTTATTAAGACGAGCAACGACGGGTATATAAGCGCGGCACTTGGGCGGCGGACTGGCCCATATCTCGGTCGCCCACACGTCGCTTCGCTCCGCATTGTCGTCGTCGAGTTTTACGTCAGGCCATTAACACTTCCACGACAAATGAAAGCCCTTTCTTCTCTTCCTGCTGGCACGGTGCACCAAATGCACGGCCACAGACGCACAGCCCCGGCTACGTGACACCTATATCGCGACGCCCCCGGAACGAGCAATTACGGGGACGCGTGTACGCACACCGGGGCCTGACCCACGACGCTCCGAGAATTATATCGCGGCAGCACGGGATACGGTTTTTACGCTTGAAATTCGCGACGGTAATGCTCAGGACGAGCGCACGATAACTGCATCTTACGTGTACCTTACGACCCGGTTTCACGGTTCGAGGGACGAACCGAGGGGGAGTGACACCGTTCGTAGGCGGAGAATTCATTCTACTCGAAAAATACGCCGAGTTTTGTTAATGTTTTTGTTCGCAAGCTGGTAATGAAATTTCGACCGGGAAAGACCGCGAGGGGAATTAAGGACCACTAACGGTCGATTTTTGCTTTTTAGTCGCGGGATTGCGTCGTTTCATTTGCCAATGGGGGATTCGCCAAATGGAGTTACAGGATAGAGATCACTTTTTTGAGGAGGGTCTTCTGATAGCCTTTTTGTGTTCTGTAGAGGTTGATGTCAAGTGAGAGATCTTGTTTTAGTGTATAGCGTGGGTACTGGGTAACAGTGATCAATTATGTACCTATATTGTTTTAATCATTAATATGCTATATCTGCTTCTAATTTACTTTTCTTTTAATTTTGACCATGGCCAAAAGTACATATAATTTTAAGGTGTACGTACATTTTGGTAGAATTATTGTACCAACTTCTAGCTAGGGTCTAGCATTCATAAATTAAATTAAACTATCTTGCACAATACCAGGTATTTTTTGAATTATTTGGTTTATATAATCATTTTCAAAGGACCGTATTGTACTGACTTTATGAATAGTTTAAGAAAGATATTTTCTCGAAGAATATTTGCAAACGCCAGGATATATGTGATATATTTTTAAAGTTATTAAATTAGAAACTACGTTACCGTGCAAGAATTCCTCGACACGTTCTAAAACTTTAATCAAAGTCACCGTCTACGTTATTACCTTTCCCCGTCGTCGTCTTACTTCATACACCGCCACATGATTACTTTAGTTTTATTATCCGATATCAGCAACTAAATTAGCAAGAATGCGTTTTCTACTCATGAATCATTTATAGAATGTCTCGATCTTGGTAGCCTATGTTGCTGCCCTTTCGCGCGTATCTCGCTGCGTCCTACACATTGAAATCACTGACTCATAAATAACACCTTTGAACCACTACGAAGAAAAGGCCACGAAATCAATGTGAACCACTAATTTAGACTTCCATATGTATTTTCCTTTTTCTACGACTGATTAATATGTACAAATTTCAAAGCAACATTCATTTTCTTTTATAGTTACAAAAATACAAGTAGCAATTATACGTGCATGTATAAAATATGGGCGAGAATAGAATCTACTTTTCAGATTAAAATTTTCCAAGTTATTAAAAAGGAATTTTAAGTTAACTATTAAAGAATTTATGAATACACAAAGTTATCACTTTAGCGCACGGAATTTTAGAAAATAAGAGGGCCATGTTGCACAGACATTTTATTTTTATAAAATTTAGCAAAGTAGGTTTATTTTACTTATTAAGGAATTGTTGTGCTTCAAGTAATTTTAATTTTTCAAGGTAGTATGAAAAATATTGCACTATGCATATTTAGATATTAAACAGGTGGGTCACTTTATCTCTATTGTGTTCCAAAGAGTTGTACAAATAATATATTATTGTTCCAATTATTTTAAACGAAGCAACATAAGTGTTAACACAAGAACCAGAGACACTATTCGTTTCTCTCTCGCAATTAACCAAATAAGTAGTCAGTCACAAGTTCCGATTCCCCTACTGCAGCTTAATGTGCAATTATTTGGACCGTGAAATGGATCGATAATCGGCAACAACAAGTAAGACAACCGTTTCAGTTCTTCAATCACGAGTAACCAACACGGATGGACAAGAAATAAGAAATGTTTCGGTTTCACTCTAGTTCGTTACGCGCAATAATAATCGAATGGTTTGCGGTCCAGGCCACAGCGATCGCTGCTTCCATTTCTGTTCTCTGGCCTTTTTGTGACGTTGAATTATTTGTGCAATGTACCCTAATATGCGGAAACTAATTAGACGGTGTTCGCGTTGGCGATCTCTGAAAAACGCATGACAGCAGCTTGGTAGGATTATACGAAATGAACACTTTTACCGCGTTAAGGGAATTTCGTGCCTAATTTCTGCAGCTCTTTGTCTTTCGACTGGTTTTTACTTCGGGTTTATGAAAGAACAAATTGGTTGTTAAGTAGGTTTATATGTTTTCACATAATTTGTGCTGCGGCACATGTTGCTTCGCTTTATAAGCGTTTGTTTCTGTTAAGGCTGGAGTTGCACGAGTGGTTTTTTGATGAACAATGCATATGTCTTTCTTCGTTTTCCTAGTTGAAAATAATGAAGACAGACGTATAATCGTCCGCTTTTTCAACGCTCGTGCAACCCTAGCGTAACTTGTTCTTTTATGGGGAGAATTGTCTAAAATGCCTTTAAATAATCTAATTAGAATTTTCTCTTAGTGGTATGCTCTGTAAATTAATCATTAGTAATTTGGCTCAGAAGTTTCAAATAAGCTAACAGGAAAATATATATTATGGGAAAACCAATATTACCAATAATGAATCATAATGGATATGATTAACAATTAGATGGTGAATGATAATAGAAAATTGACAAATGATCATGACGATTAATGGTAGTTAACACAGTGAATGTCAACATGAACCAAGACTATTAAACTGTATTGTTAGTAGGTCAGTTTATATTTAATCCTGCAGTAAATGCACACACAGCTAATGAATACTAAACGTTTGCTTTCATTGCCACTGGAACGTTCACAATGGAATCTATTAATGTCATAAAATGTTTTCCTCTCGATGAGCGCAGTTGTTAGAAATTGCATATCATTATCTTTAAGAATGAAACAAAAAGCGTTGCGTAAGCGCGTTTGACGGTAAGCAGGTATGTACAATAAATTGATAAATGAAAGTGTGTACTGATGATAGTTGATACCATGAGCTGTGCTCGCTTGTATGTGTACTCAAAAGATTATAAAATTAATGATATGTAAGCTTTATCCCATCTATTGAACATAAATAGTCCTCGAACTTCTTGCACCGTGTAACTGGATTTTTATTCTCTTAATCAATGTAGGCAAATGAACATTAGCTGCACACCTGAATGAAGTAATCACTGATATATATTCATTTTTTCACAGATAGGATGTTATTAATAACGTTTTAAAATTCAGTGAATTAACATTTGTAATAAACGGATGCTATCTACGTAAAAGATTAAGTTATAGGTATGCAGTAGCAAAAACACTAGTACTGTCAGTTGTACTAATGATTATCAGAATGTTTTCTTTTCATTTCAACTTTTCTTAAGGAATCATTATTTCTTAAAGCATGAACATATTAGGAAGGAATGTACATATTCAGAATGATTTACCACAATTCATATTCTAGGAAGTTATAAATTAATAATTCTCTATTCGTATTATTGACAGCAACAATCACGTGTATATAAAATATGAAAATATATAACTGAGAGTATCTAGTTACCAGCATATTTACTCCAAAAGTATATAGTCCTACTTCGAAAACATTTCAAATTTTCCATAGTCCTAAACGCAACAAAAGTCGCGCAAAATCACATAAACAAAGATGACCAGGCCAATGCTAGGGTTAAATATACTCTGTGTCGCATTAAATTGAACGAAGACGTATCTTATCGCGCAACTCCATATACGCACCATTGTAACAAATTTATTCGTCGTAATTCCGTTCTAGAGGATTCCCTTCGGCGTTTTATCACCCGCGCGCCATCAAATCCTACTTTTTCATCCATTGAGCGTAATCGTGATCGCTTTATCAAAGTCGTACGGTGGCGTATAAGGGAAGACGCTCGTGCACAAGAAGGTGTTGATTACCGAATGCAGTAGTCCCCCGTTGCATACGTGCACACGCACACCTGAAAGGGACCCTGTGTTTTTTTCGTTATCAAGGATCACGACCACCGGTACGACCTGGCCAGACAGGCTGGCAACATGTGTCGCCCTAGGCAAATGACGTCAGTCCTTGTAAACATACACTGAATCCTGCTTTCCTACGGCGGCCAATCTCGCCAACGACCACGCACGCTTCGGCAAGCTTTGAACACCATACATCCATTAGATCCTTCGATAATCGAACGACTAGAAATTAATTTGAAAATAATACCTGATATCTATGTCGATTATTGATTCCCTTAGAGGAGGACTGGAGACGTAGGCGGCCCCACCCTAAATTTAATTGGATTTTCATTTTTGGTTTTGGAAATGTGGATTTCTTTAGAAGAAAATAGAGGGGCTTTTGCATGTCAGTTGTTTCAATTAGGCAAATCAAGTTCAGAGTTTATTAGGTGGATGAAAATGTATATTGAAATTCTGAACGTCAGTCAAATTTAATATACTTTTCGTAATAAAGTTAAAAAAAGCAGGTTTCAGAGAACTACCTTATATTGTAATTTTGTGGCTGTAGAATTTTTAAAGCTGAAAAGGTTGAATAAGAGAAAAGCGAGGAATGTTAAAAAGCACCTTTACAGAAGAATTCCATGACATAAAGTCTCTACTATAATTAGATACAGCTATATGTTAGAGGTTTCAGTTAAAAATGAATTGATTCATCTTTAATTATTTCTAAATATACAATTTTAAATATAGTATGTTTAGCTAGTAGCCTAGTCGACAAGTTAAATTGTTTCTCAACTTCCTAACTCATTCACCAACCAGAAATAGATACGGCAAGCGATTTTACATGACATAGGAACGATAGATACAATTCCGCGATAAATTCAATCCCAGTCCCACCTCTTAATTGGTTGATTTAGCGGGGATCGCGGCGGTAGCCTAGCCGACGGACATTTAGCGGTGCTTTCCATCGGACAGGTATAAAAATGACACACCTGGCGAGGAGCAACGCGCTGAACGATACGATCCCGTGCAGTTGGCAATGCTAATTTAATTGCCCCACGGTCAGCCAATGACTTTCGAATTGAGACATATTAATAACCATTTAAGCAGGGACTAATTTACTGATACGCTAGGTGTCCGCAGGCTAACTAGTTGACGGCTCGAAATGAATCGCACACGGATACACACTTGTACATGTGTTCCGAAGCTAGCGCCGATAACTTGTAAAATTAGAACTGATCTAACCGACAGAATCCCATAGGGTCCGATACCTACGCGGGACGGAATCGTGCTGGTTAGTAACGCGATTATCGGGTGTATTGAATGTCAGTGATTCACCTGAAATAACCTCGACTGGTGGTCTTCGCCTGTCAAAAGGACCTACCGGATGAATCAGCTGAACCCGACCAAATTAACGTGTTCTGGAAACTTTAGCGATTGGTAAATTAATATTTAGATCGTGATACACTTACTTAGGGTAGTTGAGGTAGTTAGAAAGAATTAGGATAGTTAGGGTGAAATTAATCTTCTTTTCAGTGTACAGGAGCAGGAGAAATACATATTACGTTAACGTAATCTTTTTGCAGAGACATCGTGAACTGATAATTTAAAAAATATATTACTATGTATTAATTCTTGAAGCTATAAGAAATAAGGGTTAGAAGAGGCAAAAAATGGAATGGAAAAAAGAGAAAAGGCAAGTGAGAAGTAGGTGTGCAGTGGTAGGTTATAATAGATGGGATTAGGTGATAAAGACAGATGCTTAGGAATCCTTCAGACATGGGTCACAGGTAAAAGGTCACATCTACTGAAACTTCTTATGGGGTTGGGTAGAGGCCAAAAGTAATTCAATAATTTAAGAAAACTTTATGTTTTAAATTTATTAAATCCGAGTTCTATACAAAATTAGATATTGTTATGAAATTCAATTCAATATTGTTATAAAGTAACTGTAACATTTCTGCTAAATTAGTGAAAATTAGGAAGAAGCCATAAATTTCCAATATACTGTTTGTAGTATTAGAGTCTCTCTACTTTCGAGACTGTACATATCAAAATCAAATAATCTAGTAGACAATGAGACATTAATTTAATAGATAATGTGCAGGAAATTGACAACTTTCCAGTTCATTAGTTTTTATGTTTCTATGGATATTTTTTATACAAAACATAAAAAGTTCAATTAATATAATTACTAGGAACCCACCAAATCAGCCAAGTGATAATTAAAAGCACATATAATCGTATACATATTGAATAAAATTATTTTCAGTACTATATCGTGCCTTGTAGTGAACATTTTTTAAAACATATAATTGTAACAGACGTGTTGAGTACTTTTTATATTATAAGTGAACTTCTTTCATATCATTTATAACGAAGAGAAAATATTTCTTTACACAAGGTGTTTAAATAAACTGTTTAATACCCACATTATTTTAAATTTGCACACTATCTTCATCCTTTTTCATGGCCTTAATTATTGCATCTTCAAAACGAATTAATTTCATTTGCCAAATATGAAGGTGTTTCCGAATGACGAGTTAGCTTTTATTCCCCCAGTTAACAGGTTAAATGACTCTTGGTGGCGTCTCGAAGCACTCGCTGTGACTGGTTTAATGAATATTAATATGGTAGGTCGCTGTGGCATACATATTTTCAGAGAATTTTAGCTCGTGCAAATAATTTGTTTGAAAACTGATATTGCTCACAGCTTTGTGCTGAGGAAGTTGAATATTCTTGTTGAAAGTTGCACAGGAATCGTCGTGTGCTGTATCGTATTTTTATTGAATTAAATTATTCCTCGATGTATTTGAAACGAGGAAGAGCGACATGAAACAAGGTGTGTAATAAGGTGTGCTTCTTTATTTCAATTTTGTGTACTCGTTGCATATTTATATGCAAATCTTGAGCGACATGTTCTGTAATAAAGTGCATCCGATAAGGGAATAGTATAATGTGCAAACTTTGCATCTCTGGCAAACAGTTTCTTACTTTACTTTATTACATTATTTTAGTAATCTTAGATCTAATCGATTCCAATTCATTCTATCAATATTATATCAAGAAGAAAATTTTGAGTAGAACCAAGAATGATAAATCGGGCATAGGAATATTCAGAAATAATTCGTTGCTAAGTTTGACAACATTTTTGTTCAAACCTCAATAAAGCAACTCTGAATCAATTAGACACGTAATTATTGTTATATTCTTCATAGATGTGTCGACAAATCAAATGTTCTCTAGATGCATCATTCATTAAAACATAGAAATGTAACTTTCACATTAAAAAATAGAATCTAGATTAGAATTGAACACATTTCTGAAACATTCCATTAAACTTACCTCATTCTTGCTTTCAACTTCGTATCTTCCTTGGAATCTACGTACATAAATTGAACTAATAATGTGAATCAATGATATCTCACTTGTTGTCACTGCCAAGAAGTACCTACTTACGTCTGACCTCGGGACTGAAACTCAAGAAGACTCGGATCTCAATAAAATCGTTTAATCTGACGTCGTCGAGAGCGTAAAAGAAAATGAAAAAGGAAAAGCAATAAAAGTGACACGAGACACGGAATTCGTGCACGGCCGGAAACTGATCGCGTCGTTGAAAGCGGCGAAAATCGCTCGCACACGCCCGCGCGTTATGAATCAGCCGGTGGTAATTGCGGTAAGATCAGACATAATGCCTTGTTGCGTCGTCATTTATCCGCGAAAACAGAGATCTGGTGCAACGCGTGTTTACAAACGATCAGCACTGCGTGTTTTGTATCACAAAGTTCTAGGTAACAGGTATTAATTACACGAGCTAATTACAGGCATCCTTGCCTACGTGAGCGACGTTTCAATGATAGAGAAAGTCCGCGTCGAACGTTCTATCGATGTGTCGCAGTCGAATGAAAGGAAACTGTGTATTTAGTCTGTTTTGTTTTTTTCAATCCGAGAAACGTGTTCATTCCCTAATAAGACAAAAAAGAATGCTAATTGCGTTTTCATGTGTATTATTAAAGCGTTGCAACTTCCGTTGTACGATCTACGCCTGCCTCAAAAGAGGAAGTAATGGTACGAAAAAAAAATTCAGGTGTAATGGTATATCTTGCGATCGTGAGTTTTTCAATTTTCTTGGATATCTAGAAGATATTAGGCATTAGATCTAGAGGATGCTAGACGAGCCTCGGAACTGTTAATTTCAGAGCCTGTGCATGATCAGCGCTGTGCATAGTTTCTTGTGCTGTTAGCGCTGCGGTGATGGTATGTGGCGTCATATTTGTCATTTACTGAACTACTGAGTGATAAAGTGGAGTATTCTTCAGCTGTAGAATGTTATAAGGAACCGAAAAAGGTATGCATATACTAACATATAGTGCAATCATACACAGCCTCACAAAACAAGAGCAATGTTATTTATAATATATCATTATTAGTCATTAGTGTACATAACATTAACGATGGCAGATCTGGATCAAAAGTAATGTAGATACTCCCTGTTTAAAAACTTAGCAGTAGGAATTGTAAGTTCACCACTGGCAGTAATTACAAATTGAATATTTTCACACTTAAGTGGTATGGAACCAGTATCATAACATAATGTGATACACAATTGCTGCTACATATTTCATTACCAAAAATAATTAATAATAGTGAGCACAGAATTCACAACTTTTCAATTTATTATTACCTAACTATAAGCAATTCACTTGTATTTCACATAAGTAATATTAAAAATAAGAATAAATGCTGTGACCCCACTATACCACTTAAGGGACAAAATACCCAAAATTAAAAGACGGTAAATATGACATCACAGTCAACCACTTTGGACTATCCCCTGTCTTCGCCAACCCTAGAACCCACTAGAGAAGAGATCTCTCCGCGAATTTGTCCTTCCCATCCCCCGCTGACACTCGCACCGCCCTATAACCGTAAGTGGACACAAAAGATAGCATTCAGGGCAATCTGAAAAAACAACGTGACAGAATGGAAGCCGAACCTTCAGCATTAAATTCCTTACATCTATTTTCCCA
Organism: Calliopsis andreniformis; assembly: GCF_051401765.1. NCBI lineage: Eukaryota > Metazoa > Arthropoda > Insecta > Hymenoptera > Andrenidae > Calliopsis > Calliopsis andreniformis. The sequence continues at coordinate 6,968,656 of NC_135073.1, read as the reverse complement.
GCAGTTACCACTTGGAAAGAGTCGGCTTTTGCTACGCATGCATTAGTAGCGATAGGGATCGTGCAGGTGGTATAGTTCAGACGTGACACGATTATGTCATCGGTCAGGATAAACTGTCGCTCCGAGAACGTTACTACCTCACTTGTGCGGCGTCAAGCTTCTCGTGGATCAGCATCGAGACACCTGCACACCTTATCGGCTCGGTTTACCATCTCGACCCCTCCCACCCCCTCGTCCTGCGCCCTTATCAGCGGACGACTGGTCGGTCTTTGTGTTTACCCTGACTGCGTCATTCACCTTGCGCTGCGCCTCGGAGAATCAGACGGACGCAATGAATTATCTTGGTCAGGGGAATCACAGGTCCTTTAATTGTAAACACGACATTTAATGCCAGGTCTTAGGGAATACTTAGCTGGCGCTTTGCAGATGACCAAAGGGGAATCACTCCGGTTCTATATCTAATGTCTATTTTTATCTGTATTATGCACTTAGGCAGTTTGGTTTCCGCCTCGAGAGACGGGGAATCCCACAGTGTCTCGCGACTGCTTTATTATTGTCGGCAGATGGAATTAGTGGAAACGCAGCGTGGATATGACGTTCGTAATTGTGCTCGCTTATCTGATCATTTCGTCGAAATGCTGTTGGAATGTCAGGATCACGTTTAGCGTGAAGAGGTTGTTTTAGATTTTTGTGATCTCTGTTTAGGACACTGTATATCACGAAGGAAGATTAAGACATACAAAATATAACATTTGATGAGCTGATAGTGTAAGAATGTGGGATAATTTAGGTATTTTTAAACTTAAACCATACTATAACATGAGTGCAGTAAATGATAACATGGAAAGATGTGAAAAATCAGTGCATTAACTATAAAATACTAGAATAGTCACAATTTCGGAACTACTCGCCATTAGTTATTAAAATTGCCCATATTGTATGGTAAAATAGTTTTGGCTTAAAATTGGTACTTTTAACAATACTTACAGTATTCTTATAAACTGATTCACACAGTTGGCTAGTATTGTAAATCGAAACTCAATCATGTACACCTATGAATATTTTAATATCTCAGCAGTAAAAATTTGGTCCTGTTACTTTCGCCTTATTTTTCCAAGACAAATTAGCATACTTTCTTCGTGTAACGCCAATAAACGATTAGTCACTTTCTGTAGCAAACAAGATGCTGCAGAATCAGAGAAATCGTGGAAGATTAACGAGGTTATTTGCACAAATAGATGGAAGAATCGAGATAAAGAATGTTTCTTCTTTCGAGTGTCGTAGGCGGTGCACGAAAAGTCACCTGACGTGGTGCCGGGTTGACGAACTCGCTGCACGTCTTTCTTTCTGTTGCTTACTCTCAAAACATGTTAATAACCTCTACATGTCAGTCTCCTTCTCTTACTTCATTCCCTTCACCCTCTCGGCCGAGATGGAAAAATATTTTTAATTTGTCTTGAATTTGGAGTAAATTCTTTGTAACTACAAATTCACTTTTGAGATCATAAATATAATAAGCATCCTTGTACGAAAGTGACAAGACCTTGGAGCTAAAACTGAGATATATTTTATCGAACATGGATATAAGTAACAATATTTTCGTAATGAACAATGTATCTTTTCCGTATGACGTGTATATAGATTTGTCTGTGTTAGTATTATTAATACCTATTAGTAACTGCATTCTCATACGACACTGACAGATATCGATGATAATAGCAATATTGATAGCCACGATAGCGATAAGTGGTAATAAGACTATAATAATTAAGATAAGATGACGAGATGATTAGAAATAACATTATTTGATAAATAGTGTTTATTTACTATATTTTGCTAGAAATAATTATCACTTCTTTTTTTCCTCATGTCTTTGGGGATATGTAATGTATCTAGGTTTTACGGATACTTTAGTTTCTTTAAGCTCATTTTCAAATAGAAAAAAGGATTGGAAACCGTAAATAGAATCGTTGATTAAAGTCAAGGACACTATTTAATATACACATTTCGTTAATTTATAGTTTGTAAAACAATTTTTAGATAACACCAATTTCTTGAAATCAATCTCTAGGTGATGGTATACGTACCTAATTCATATTTATATGTAAGATATTATCGATGGAAATTCCGTTTAACTTGCGTTTTTCCTTAAAATATGTGTCAATTGCAGAAATGTAATTACAGACGAAGTAAGCTAAAGATAACGTCAAATATACGAGCAGTACCTTACCCACCCACCTAAATGCATACATGAAACGAAAGTAATTTGTGATCGTGTTGAATATAAATTTCTTTTATAGTTCATCAACAATTCATTTAGTTGCGTTCAATATCCTTAAGCGAAGTATACTGCAAGAGGGAATCCAATTTGCATATCACTGATCGAATACTGCACTCGACATGGGGAAAACAATGTATCTCTTGAAAGGTCACGTACAAATTCTGTTTTGCGATTAAGATCAAGTAGAAACGTAGCAACACGATAACTATGCCATGCTTGTTCAAATATTATAAATAGTAGTGACATTGCGATATATTTTCTCATGAACTTTCGAAGTAAGTCAGTGATATACTTCAGTGATAAATTTCAAAATCTTGAATATTTAGCAGCATTTAATCATTTGAATCTTATTGAAACTCCTACACGAATGGTAAAAAATATTATACTCAATACTTAGTTAATTTTGTTGTTCTCGAAATCAATTTTCAAAGACAAAAATAATTTAGCAAGAACTATTATGAGAATGAACAAGAATATGAAGTAGGAAAAGTAGTTAGAAAAGAGTTCATTTATATACGTACCTTTTTCTGCCTAATTCATTATCAATTATTTTTAAAATACAATTTTAAAAAACACCTACTGATTAACTCATCGAAAACAAAGAAAGATTTCAAAATTCATAAGCTTTTGCGAAATACGACAACCTGACGCCACCACTGAAACCCAATTGTGTTCTTGTATCAAGCAATCTTGCTTAATTAATCACCGTCACGAGTAATTGATGCGAATAACGTGCAAAGTATACTCTACCCAGTAAATCGGGACAATTACATTAACTCAAAGTAGCGTGGTCGCAGGGATAGCGGTAATTGTCTCGCGGCTTGCCGTATCATCCAAGACCCCTCGTTTTTGGGAGGCTCCAGATGTTGCACACACATCAGTAGAACACGCGTATAGGTAAGGAGAAAACACCGTGAACGAGGGTACAGAATGAATTAACGAACGGTTAGCCGAATGACTAAATTGTCCATGCAAATGCAGCATTAATCGAACGGAGAGGCGCAAGGTGAAAAAAGACGGAATGGTAGAGGCAAAGAGAAAGGTAGTTGAAAGAGCAGTAAAGCCCTCCTCTGGCCTACCCACACTCGACGATACACTACCATAACTGGCATGACGTCACTGTCGTGACTGCACTCACCCATCCCACATTCCTCGCCCCTCTGCTCCCCTTCCGACTGCCCCGCCGAGTGATTATCAATATAAAAATGCGGGGCTGAATTTTGAACGATAAATCTGGGGGGAAAGTGATGAGCCGCGTGCCGTCGAGAATACCAATCAGCCAGCCCGACTAGATGTTTGCTCCCGATCTGCATAAAGATCGAGGCGCACCGAAAATTATACCGAAATGCACCGGTCAGAATGTTCCAAGGGGAGCCTCGAGACCCCATTTCGCCTGCTACCTTCTCCCCAGCCCCTTTTCTCACCCTTCCGCGGCTTCATGGCCGCGCCCTGCGAAACGACGACCTGTTGCCTCGAATCAGGATCCCTGTGCTCCAAGCGCACGCGTACCAACGCGGAATTGCGTTGTCTAAGCTTTCATGTCCGCATACCGGTGGCTTTGAAAACGCCATCGATGTGGTCTCAACTCGTTGCCTCGCAATGTTTGACGACTGCCGATCCTATGACTGCGAGTACACTTCAAACGAGAAGCGAAACACTTGTCAGAGGACTCTGAGGATAGCTCTGTTGGGATATTTTAGGAATCCGCTGTGTTAAGAATGCTTTTTCTTCAAGTTGGTCTCGAGAGTAGTTGACCTCTATTTGATGAACTCATAGAAACTTTTTTCAGATATTTTTGGTTTTAAGATATGTTTCTAGATCGACTAATTTATAATTTTGTTTATTTTATGACTTTTGATGCAGTAGGAATTTGAGTTCGACATTTTTATACATTTTACATGTTACTAGCTATGATAGCTTCTTCTCTATCCGATCTTAATTATTGTAATAGCCTACAGAAGACCAGTGTACTTCTCCGAATTGTACCTCAGAATGTTTGACTTTCATTCTTTGTACTAGTGATTGAAGCTTCTCAGATATCCATGGTTTTAACACTTGATCTCATTATCAGTTTATCATTGGGATCCCAGTGTTTCCAAATATTCTACTTATAATCGCATTACGAGTTTAGAACTTAGAATTAGATGCTTAGAGAATATACGAAATTCGAATCTTAGATCGTCTCTTGTGTCAGGTAACTTGACTTTGTATCTTCAAAGGCAAGTATCAAGCAAACTGGAAGAACACTTCGAAGTAAGTACAGCTATGCCATTAAGTTTGTATCAAGACGACACTATTCTAATAATCTAAGGAAGACTTATTTATACTTTTTTCCTTATAAATCCACGAATCATCAACGGATTACTAGAGAAAAAGTAAGATCCGAGTTCAACTCTTCCTACTGGTAGTCCATTTTACGTAAAATCAAACCAGCAGTGGACATTAACCAATACTTGTTTGCGCCAAATAATTTCAGGCTTATAACATGGACACACTAGTATTTCTTCTAACATCCTCTATCTCTACATCTACGCTCCAAGAAAATTCATTTAACTCTCCAATAGAGGTATCAAAGGGATTTGATCCCTTTCACACAAATCCAATTGCTCCTCATTGAACCTCAAAGACCACCTCAACAGAAGTCTCCCAACATCCTTAAAACACGAAAGCAGTTCTCAACGTTCGCAATCACGGTTAGCCGAAGTCCACGTTGTGTTCGAGGTAGAGGCCAGTCTCTCCGATAGACAATTATCTCAACAAGCAAAACAACGGTCGGGTGTGTTGAGGGGCGAACATCTGGAAGTGGCTGCTCGGGTTTATTTGTCACTGGACAGTCATTAAGCGACAGCCAGGGAAGCAGAAGGCGGTAGGTAAGCAAGAGGAAACGGTCCTCGGATGCTGGGACACCGACGGAGAAACGAAGGGACAGGTCGTAGCAAAAACGTAGCGCGCTTCTCAGAAACCGCGTAAACACCTTCGTGGCGTAGATCTTAGGATGCCGCGGCGGACAATGTAGGTATCCGTCTGTCCTGAACTCCCCCTGCGTCCACGACCACCTCTCTGCCGTGCTCCGGCTACCGAGATAGGCTGGACGGTGCCGAGATTCCTTCACCGATACGCGTAAATTGTAATTATCCGTGGCTCGAGCCTCGTTTGTAATTTTTCCCCGCCGCGCTTTGAATTTCTGCGCGTACGTATCGGCCTGCCTATTGGAAAAACCTACCCACCTAACGTTACGGTTTCACCTTCGCCTATACGACATATTCGTCGCTGCTCCGAGCGGCTGGTGTTTCGTGACAACAGGCGGTTTTATAGAGGCTGTTCCGGAATAGCATCAGCGGCTCACGCTATCCGATGGATCTGGCTTCTGATGAACGTTTCGTGTTACACCGTCGCAAAACGAGGCGCAGAATTACGAGGGGAGACTTTTGCTTTTAGTTTTGGCAGTTTTTAGCTTTCGAGGAGAAATTTAATGAACTTGGCTGGATGGAAAATGGTGGTTTGTTAGGGTGCTGGGCTGAGGTTCGATGAATTTAGTTTGATGAGTTGCTTGAGTTGAATTGTACCTGTGTATCGTAGCCTTATGAGAAGTTTTTCACATATTGAAAACGTAAAGTTTGTAGGATTTTAAATTAAATATTTTCACAGGGTGGACAGAAATGGATAGAACGTTTCGAAATTGTGAGCTTCGATTATACTATCTTATTACTTCTAAACGAAAGAAAAAATTTCCTTTACATTTTCTTTTTAATAAAAGGATAGTTTTCGTTTATTCTTCTTTTAAACTCGAATATATGAAAAGTTTATCAATTGAAATTGCTCAAGAATTGCAAAATCTATGTTATTCAGTAATTTGATTATTAATGAAGTTTTATTATTCTGTAGATAGGATTCTGTCTTTTTACTAATAACGAAAATTTAAAGGTAAAAAGTAGTTTTCCAGTTACACAACAGAAGTTGTCTGCAGTTTCGACAGTTCCTCATCTCTTATCTTGTCTTGTTCGGCATAAAGAGACAACGTAGGAGGGAAACAGGTCTGTACCAGTAAAATACGATGAAACGTCGACTTATCTGATCGTTAGAAGGTTATTAACTTGTCATATAGTTTTCACATGCTTCGAATCTGGAGTGGACACGATAATTCGTCGTAAAATACGACGTAATCTTCTCTGACGTTCTACCACAGCTAATCTCCTGATTGGAGACCATTATTATAATTAAGTGGAACGGCAAATTAGACATAATTTAATACATTGATTAACTGTCTAGTCTAACACTTCATATTGCCTCAATAGAGATTATAATACATATATTGCTTTTCCAGAAAGATTGGCGGGATACAATAAGAATAAAAAATTCAATTAGTAGTATTCAGTATTGCATCACCAACAATTCCAATAATTCAGTAATTTTTTGAAAATGCATAACAAAATTGTTGTGTGGTACTTATAAATGCAACATCTATGAAAGAAGTTATTGTTTATATTTGAATTACATACCAGTTTCTGGCAAAAGAATGTACCACATGATCTAAGAATCAGTGTGAAATGATGTACTTTAATCGCAGAAACCAAATTAGAAGTTTACAGTCGTAAAAAGTTGATAGATATATAAAATAAAAATAAAATTTTAAAATGACCATCAGCAGTAAGTAACATATGAATAGCGAAGTGTTTTCCAATTTATAAAAATAAAATACAAAATTTGAATACATATGGAGTGCAATCGGCATTATTTTCTTATAAAAAAACTTTATTATCTTAATATTTTATCTTCAAATCACTCCACATTTTGCACTTATACGCCTATTTTTACATTGTCCACACTTTATGACAAAATAGGTACTACATAAAAAAATACTCTAATCTAAACCATCTTTACACACTAGTGCACCAATGAAACCAAGAATGGCTGTGAACTGTCGTAATGAGGTAGCCAAAAATACCATTAAAACGTCTGGTTGCATTTTAAAATGGATCGCACGAATGGACAAAAGGGGTCACAGGTTGCTGAACGGGTAGCACGTTCCCGGGGAAGATCGTCGGACGGCTCCGCTGATCGACCGATATTCAAATTCGCGCGGTATCCTTCCCGTGGAATGCAGGCCACTCTGCCGTCCCCGAGGATGCAGCCCATGCGTGTGGCTCAGATATACATACACCGCCACCCTTCGTCCTCTATGGCAGAGTCGGTGCCATTATTCCGACCACGCCGAAATTGGAGCGGCCAAACTCCAATTTAAGATGTCGGTATATCATTTCCTTCATGAAAGAACGCCATTCGTGGGTTAAGCTTCCAAAGGATCAACACGATCGCCCAACAATTTATCAGTCGCCGCAGTTTTAGACCGTGAACTTCGTTGCCCCTTTAGAACTGGACAGAATCCTATGACAATCGACTCTGTTGCCAAGGTGTCACTTTGTCATGGTTACCATTAAAATTCTTTCAGCGAGAAAGGCCCGCGCAGAGAGAACGAGTCAGAGTAACGTTACTCTTGGATCTGTAGTTAGTTTAGCGCAAGCATGACAAACCGACCGCGTTGTGGCCGAAGCGTTAAGCGTCATTTTTGACGGCGAGCCGTTTCTTTTAAGCACGAAGCAATGAAGGTGGATTAGCATTACGCGCATATTGTCGACGGCAAAAGAACGCACGATCGTACGTTGGCATTTTCGACGGCTACGATATCTCGACCGGTTCAATGGCTCGCTGATTCTGTTCTGATCTCTGTTTACGGAGCACCATCTTTCTCGCTTCCTTGGAATCTAGAGCGACGCCGTCGAGCTCGGTCCAGTCGCCTTCTCTATAGAAGATTTCGTATTCACCGTGGCAATTTCATTCTGTTGTCACTGGGATATTACAACTCGCATTAGTGGGAATATTATGTTGTCGTTTTAGTGCTAAGATGACGTTTGATATTTGCGTGAAAGATGGCGTAATGCTCATAATAATAAAATTTCACGAATATTATAAAAGGGATTAAAGTGCTCCCACTTCATAGACGATCATAGACAAAAATTCTATATTAGATCAAAGTTAAATAGAGTTGCAAAATACATTTCAAGTGAAAACTCATCACAAAGAATAATAAGTACAAAAGGAAGCTGATATTTATATTTAGAACCTCAGCCTCAATGAAAAGCATCAGGCCATCTAGATACTATTTTCAATAAAGTTTCATTTTACAATATAAATTTTGTAGTCAGATGGCAAAATCTGAGACGCCACTTTTTTCAGAGTTGAGACATATTTGTGTAATTCAAGAAAAACACAAGCTTGTAATTTATGACATACAGGTATACCTATTGGTTTCCCTACCTTTAAAATCACCACACTAAAAAATTATAAAATCATTGTACCATGTTTCGCAATCAAACAATTAAAGTGAATCTCATTACCAAGAAGTTAGCAATAAAAAGTACCTAAAAGATCTTCGTCTTATAGAACAATCTTGCACAAAAATGTTCCACAAAAAATCCGACACGGATTCCTACCTGTTCCTTGACATTTCCCCAATCGATCGTTTTGTCGAACCAGAGTGGCCAACGATCGGTGCAAGGGTAAATATCACTAATCGTGAAGAATATGGTGATTAGAAAGCGGCGAGTTAGAGGTAATTCCGTGGTCAGCCAGCGAGCTCTCGTTTCTACGCGGCGGAGAGTCTCAGAGTTCCGCGGGAGGGCAACCGCAAAGAAGATAGAACCGGACGACTATCTTGGGCTAAGGACCAAGGACACGGTAGAACGTGGCGTAGACAGCCACCCATACTGATCCATCCGTGGCCGAGGTTATATTCCCACGTATGGCGCCCGGGGCTGCGGGCTCCAGCGAAACTCCTGAGACCCAAATTAAAGCCGTTGGTTACCTCCTACGAACTGTCCGTGGCCGGTCCACCGGTGCTGCATAATTAAAGGAACGTCATGTAATTGGACGTGAGCGCTTCCTTTGTTCGTCCTACCGAGGAGCCGCGCAAAGAACCACAGTGCTCACTTTATGATCCTGGCTTTTTTAAAAAATCTGGAAATCGGGACTAGTTTGTATTGGCGGAACGCATACAGCAATAAGTAGGTATAATGGGGAGGACCTTCATTAGTTGGAGTAACGCGGTGCTGTCGGGATCATTATAATAAATTAAAATGATTATCGAAAGGAGCAATCAAATCCTACTACATTCTGATAAAAAGATTGTTTCAAATATTGAGAGATGTCTGGTGGTAGTTACGATTTTCATCCGGAATTATAGTTACGCGTAACATCTTCGCGAGTTCGTTTTCGTTTGTTCAATGTGAACGATGTCAAATTTTCAATTTTATGAACTTTCAAATTTCAAGTTTTGAAGCACTCAGATGTTTAAACTTCTAAATTTTCGAGTATTCTAATTTTTAAGTGTTTTAACTTTCAAGTATTCTTAGAATATATAAAATCGCCTACCCCCTCACTAGTAATCCTACGAACAAACCTCACAAGTATAACTCTAACTGGATATTTCTGTGTTTATATCTCTAGTTATTTACTCTATTACTAGTGTAGAGATTTAAAATTAAACTTTGAATGCAAATTAAAAGTGTAATGGCTTCAAAAAGTAATGTATTTATGCATGAAGAAATGTTATACTGAGTTACCAAAGTAAAATTTTAACTTTATATTTCGTGCCACAATTAAAGATATTTAATAATTGAAAACCAGATTTATCTAAATCATAGAAATGAGTTTCTCACTGTTCCATGGATATGGAACAAAGAATTTTCGTACATACCTTTAAATAAGAAAAATAATTCAAAGATTTCATCTTAATAGATAAAGAATTTTAGTGAAAGAAATCTGTTAATACATATTGGAAATTAATATTCCTAAAATGTTTTACTGAGAATGGTTCATAGCTCATGATATTTAAAAATAAACATTTAAATGTGTTAGGAAACTAGTTTTGCAATCGTGATAGTGCAAGCTTGCTGGTTGATCCGGTGATTAAAACAGATGGTCGAAGGTAGACGAGAATTCCACAAATCATAAAATATGAAATATATCTTCGAAAGGCTAGTAAACCGAGAATTCATTTACTGAAGGAGACTAGAGGGGAGGAAATAAAAAAGGAATTTCTGTCTGTCACAAAGAAGTTACTGTAGAAGAAGGTTCACCACAGAACGACGAATGTCCATCGAGAGTGAGAAAGGGGCATCCACCAATATTTTATTGCCCGTAAATGGACGTCAATCGGCCCATGAAATCTAAAAATATTTTGAACTGTCAAACTAAATAGAAACGAAGGATGGTCCAGTAGAGCGTAGTCCAGTCACTTTTGGATATATACATACCACTGCATTTTTTACATCTTTCTGTTTTTTATAAATTTTAATTATTTTACGTGCCGTGATTTATTTGCTTATTCCTATGTAATATGATAATACACTGGTATTGGTTAATGAACTAGTAAGCTTCATGACCAGTTATGATCATTTGTTACATGTAGTGGAAGAATGCACTACTGAGCTTTATTGTTAACTGACCATGCAGGTTACATGCAATATTAAGTTTGTAGTGAATATTATACAGTAGGGTCAATTTGTGTGTTTTTACAGTAAATATAATAAATTGCTACAGAAAAAATAACGTAGCTTTTCTCAAAGAAGACTATTCTAACTGACAATAACTCTAGAAATTTAGAAATACTTTCAAAAAAGAAGACACTAAATTATTCGTTCATACTAGTAGCATATCGTATTTTTTCACTCAATTTACCATATTTACTGAATCACCTGAAATATACAAATTTCAAGCTCCCTAACTTCAGGACTCCATCCACCATTCCCTTACGCTAACTACTATCTCCCAATCACATTATACAGAATACTCAGCCTCTCCGTATTCAACTTGGACCCATCAAGTAGTCCAAAGCCTACAGCCAAGTGAAACGCTGTCGTGGACTGTATTTTCTATCCTCAGATCTATCAGGCTGCCGCGAAAGCGCGCAAGACGCCGCAGGGAGAAAATCCCTGTCCACGAACGCGGTTGCTCGCCGACACTCGCGGCAAAAACAGAGCACCGTTAGTGAGCTGCGTCAGAGACACGCCTCCTGACAATTCGCAAACGTCTCAGAAAGCAACGGGGCTGAATAGACGGGATAAACGGGTTGCGATCGGTTTTCGTGGAAACAAGTTGGTAAATCATTGTCGCCTCGCGGATGTCAGGTCGCGAGCGCTACCAGCGCGAGCGATCGACCGTAAATGTTGTAGGTAGCACCAGGGCTCTTTCCCACGATTTATTTAGCCACCATCGCGCTGCCCTCGGCGTAAAGTCGACGAGGTGCCCGCAGTTATCTGTGTACTATTCCTGTCCCCTGAGAAGTCCCCTGAAAAGCATTAGACGCAATGCTTTCCAGGGAACTTCTCATGGCATACACGACATACATTGTACGATGACCACCTAACAACGTCGATGGAGCGGCTTTTATGAAATTTTAAATCACTCGATTCGGGAATCGCGCGCTGTTTATTACCCATTCGGGCTCGTGACTCGCCCCGATGTACAGGGTCAGCCAACACTGGCCACCGCGAACAAACGAACGTGAAATATCGCTCTGCCAACCCTCTGACTGGACATTTACGTGCATTCGGCAGAATTTATTTTGTTATCGCGGAATCTAATTTATATATCTCCTTTAGCTGCTTGTCTGAAGCACCTTGGTGGCCTTGGTATCTTTGGATAGGAGACGAGTGTCTTCTCTTGGAAAAAGTGATGGGGTACTCTGCACGACAGATTCGTTCGATGAGGGTTCAAGGAAGATTCAAGAAGTTTTTATGGTATTTAAAGAGGTGCCAAAGAAAGTTATATAATAAGAAAATCGGAAGTTGGACAGAATTGTTATATATTTATATAGTGGGTACTATTATTTGGAAGTTTTAAGGATAAAGGGCTTATGGTTGAAAAGAGAAGCTATCTTGGGATAGGTAGGAACTTGAAGATGTTAACGTGGGTATCTTCGATACCGGTTGAGTATTGAGGTAGTTTCGCTAAACGACACGGCGGAGACTCTTTCTTATAGGGTGCAATTTGATATTAATTGATATTGATTAACTTTGATTGCTTTGATTATTACAGAGATATTACATTTTAACGTAGTCGTACAATTTATTGAATTAATTTAATTGATTGGGTTATACAATCTACTGGAATATAATTGCGAAATTCTGCTTCTTCTTGAAAGAGTATACAGACTTTATGCTATTTGCTAGTACATTGTATAGAAGTGTAGACATAGATGTACAATTACGAAGTAATCATTTTTATTATATTGTCAGATTCCCTTCAAACTCTAGTGTGTGCAGTTTAAATGTTTTTAATGCAACACCCTTTGAGGTGCAACCATGCCAACAGGAATGATAGAAGGGAAATGGTACTGTGGCGATCGTGAACCTCTGTAGTTATTTATATGAAATTATTCTTATAAAAAATATTATATGCAGTAACTTATTCTTCCTTAAAATTCGAATAGAATCCTCCATCTCAACAGGTATAAAAAATATGTTCGGAACAAATTCTTACACGATTTCAGTGATTCTTAAGTATAAGAGTACAAATTTCCCATTAGTCTAACAAACTTCGAATTTCAAACTTTAAGCACAGAAAAATAAGAAAATGTAAGAAAGTAAAAATTGTACCTATATATATGCTATGCTTAGAAATACTACAACTTCTACCAGAATATATTTAAATACAAATAGCAAATCTTCTAAATTACTTGGGTTTATATTATAGCCAGCAACGAACACATCAGCCCCATCTCCTGATGATTTAACAATTGAAACCAATGAAAGCTTATTTCACCGCTTTAACCAAGTCATTCAATGATGAAAACTTCAGTAAACGAAAGATTCTGAGTTTCACCAAACCAATAGAGTAATCAGCAAAGTCCTCGTTTATCCACTTGGACGAGCACCAAGTTCCCCCAAAGGTCGGCGCAAGCACTTCTGCGCGCAATTCCCACAGGCACCAATGGGAGCGTAACAATCGTACGGCGGTGCCAGTCACTAAACGAATTCGTTCAGTGTTCGGTTACCCTAAACAGTATCCAATTACACCGCAATGAGCGATAAACGCGGCCGCGCTACCAGAACTGTGGTTCGCCCAAATTCCGGCACGGTTTACAGTAAATCTGGCCAATCGTTCCGCGCGCCATGGAAAAGTATGCCTTATCTACGGTTCTTATTTGGCCCCGCGTGTGCTCTGAATGTAAAGGCGAGCCCGTTATCGCGGCGTGGCCATCTACTGCGGGGCGGTTTGTTTTATGCGCAATTACTTGATGAGTCATTTCGGTAATTGGGGCATATTTTTCCGGAATTTATTGGCCACGGGGCCTAGCCGTCGGCGAGATTAGCATAAACCGAGGATGACTTACACGTCCTGTCCAACGGCGACATTTTAACGAGCGTAAACTCGCCGAGCTTTATTCCCCGTGAACGTTATCAGTCTTGTCTACCTTGCCTCACCGTTTCGTCCTACGCGGCCAGAAACCTTTTTGGTCGCAGACCGGCCACCGCGGCGCCTCCGTTTGACATTTGATCGGCCCTCCGCTCCGTTCTCGTAATTAGATGAATATTCTCCAGTTTCTTTTTGTGAATAATACTGTTGCACACCATTGACATTGCTTTTGTTGCGGATCCCTCTGATGGTTGTTGAAGCAGAAATCCATATTGGACTATTACGAAAGCTTGTAAGTATTTCGTGTATATTGTTTTTGGAGTATTTTGAAAATTTTTGAATATGGTATATATTGTTTAATTCAGTGGCGAATAAGGATTTTTCTTATGAATGAATTAAGTAGAAAATAAGTTTTCTATGTGTTAATTAGGAGGCAGAAAAGTATGAAGAAATTAGTAAGAGAAAGGGAACTTTATTATTATTTTAATAATACAGTGTAAAAATACAGTGCTTTAAAAAAGTGGAAGCTTTTATATTTATAAACGTATGTTATAAATAAATTAAAGCACTCACTTCTACAGTGCTCGTGGCATAAAAAATATGGGCCTCCATGTAAAATAAAACACGATATTTCGGAACAATTCAAAATAGGACATTTTGAAAAAAGCTTAGTAATCACACCTCAGAAATTATTATAAGACAGTACCTACTGAGCCAAAAAGGTGTCAAAAATAGATAGAGCAACTGACCATCCCTGGTACATTCACAGCAAGACAATTGTTTGACCTCACTCAGTATTGTATAAAAAACTGTTAACCATTGAAGGTATACGGAAGGCATTATTTGACCAAATACCTCGGGACAAATCGGGAAAAACCCCATGCTTTGTCCTACGTTTATTACTTCTAAAGCCCATTATTTTATTTGGGGTATATAATGGTGTGTCCACTGATTAACCTCATCAGTCGAGTTTTCATTCTGAAAGTTGACATCACTACACTGCAGTTTGTTTAACAGGTTTGTGAATATTGGGTATACCTATTCTAACATGGTTAATAAAAGAAATTTCTACAGGTCATCAAAACTATAGCGACATATTATCTGTGAGAAAGTGCATTATTTAATTATTTCTACAAAGCAAGAGGTATTTATGTGAGTGAATACCTACAAATAGCTATTACTTCTTAAAGAACCAAGTGCAGACGCGTTTGCCACTTTCTTACCCACAAAAGGAAGAAATATTTTGCACTTTCCTGATATATTATCACTATTGCAAGCAAAGAATACTTTAATGACTAGGTTCATTAAAACCTTAGCCATATTTAAAAGCATTTAAAATCCACTTGTTGAGACATTCTTATTTACACTTAAATCTCTGTTTTCTATCAAGTCCTTATCTCTTCATCTAAGAGGATCCCTTTTTCTAAAATAATATGTAACACTCCACTAAAGACTTCAGTATTTAGTCTATACTAAAGTACTGTAAACGAATCCATTACGTACTCAACCTAATATCACCCCCGCTCTCCAACCCTTCCTTCCACCACATAAATAAACCTCTCAGGCCTTTCCTCTGGCACAGAGCGGGTAATGAACGCGTGTGAGTCGGGATCATCGAAAGTCGCGGTATCGAGAGTAGTCGGAGATGCGTGAAAGCCTCGAATACGGGACTTTCGTCGGGGCCAAGGAGCGGTATTTAACTACGGCACCTTTCCTTTGGCAAAAGTGCTCCTCCAATCGAATGAGATAAATATTCATGTCTCGGGGGGCCTTCTCCATTCGTCTTTTGCGTGCGATGCATTAGCAGATGGCCGATCTAGCTTCGAGCCGACCGATATAAACGGGTAAGCGCGTCCAAATGCGTACAAGGTTGTTATCTTAACTCGCCACCACTAAAAACGGGAATATGCGACGGAAAAGGAGAAAAAACGGATAGAGCGAAGAGAGACAGTCAGAGGGAAGGAGAGAGCTGAGGGAAGGGGAAAAAAGCAGTGGTCCGGTGTTGGAGGGACTCGTTGGGATTGAGTTGTCCCGAGGTGCCGGGTGAATCCTCCGTGAGTTGTTCCTCGGGCAGGTTAGGTATGTTAACAAGTTAGGCGATACTGAGATAAGAATCCTGCGCGATCCTTTGTGAAGTCCACGGTAACGCGACACCAGAAACAATCCAGCCTGAATGCACCAGCTAGCTTCACTCTTCCCTCTGCTACTTTGCCTCTTCCAACTTCTTATCCTGCTCCTGCTGCTGCGGATTGCTGCTGCGGATTGCTGCTGTTGCTGATTCTACGCGGTCTGTTTCTTCCTCTTTTCCCTGTTACAGTCTCTTCCTTTGCTCGTCCTCTCGTGTTCCTCGGCCCTCGAAAATGGAACGAGGCTGGGAGCTCAATGAACATGGCCCTGGTAGCCGTGGACCAGCGTCGTATCTCTCATTCATTCGAGCGAGATCAAAACCGGCAAAGCGGAGCCGCTTTGAAACGTTCGCCACTTTGCTTTCCCACGTTAGTTCCTTTTTTAGAGCGATGGTGCTAGCTTGGTTTTGGGGCTATTGGATGCTTTGTGGAAGTATTAGCCGTCAATAGGATGGGTTCTCCCTTGTGGTAGCTTTTTATTTAGCAGTTGGTTCGATTTGATGGGAAGTTTCACGTATCTTAGGATCTTTACAGCATCAGAAGAATTAGTAAAAATTGTTTGTTGGGTGGGGTTATGTGTAAATGTTTTGGCAGAGATTAATTGAGTTCTAACAGAGTTGACTCTTATGAATTCTCTTAAGGAATATTGCTTTTATTCTATAATATTAGGAATTAATTTGTATTTATGCTTAAGAATAAATGATGAGTTAAGAATATCTGTTTTTAAAGAAACATAATATTAACAAATATATATCTACATATATTCAAGAAACGTATATACATCAACAAAGAAATATAGGTAAACAAAAGGTTCCATTTGTGATATAGAAAAGGAATACATAATGATTCTTTACCAGAGTTTGGGATTTTTAACAAAAGGTTCTTAATGTGTATACAATACTTATTTTCTAATACAGTGAAACAACAAGATGTAAATTTTTTCAAAAATATTAAAACATTAAACAAAGTCATTAGCAGAGTACATAAATAAATAATTAATGAATAATTCATAATAATTAATAATAATTGATAGCAATAAATTAATTAAAAAGAATTTTTAAAAACACTGTTCATTATTACCTGCAGCTTCATATTTATATATTTTTTTAACAATTGTTAATTTTCTATATTAACATACTCCTATACATATAGAAGGTAACATTATTGAATAAAATAAATAATACATCTTGAAAGAATGTAACAATGTTTAAAATCCAATTTGTACCATATTAATTATCTTAGCGTATTAATCTTGACATGATGGCATAGCTTACAGGGCGTTGAAATGAAACTCACGCGTTCGTTCTGGTGTCAAGTGTTTGACAACACATTACGCTCGTGTAAAGTGTTCCCTGTTACTGATGCACTTACTCCTGTCAGAGTAGGCGTGCACTTGCGCGTAAAGGGACCACAGTGCACAGCGGCATCAACAAACGTTCGCTCTTGTAGCCTGCTTGTGGCCACAAATCACGTCGTTGCGCCCCTTTAATTTTTCACGGCTCTCAACTGCCATCAACCCTACGATACATTCACCTCTACACGCTCCTAAGTGTAACTTATCCTTCCAAATTGACTGCTCGTTAAAATTTGAGAGGTTTACAAACGACATTCGAAAAGATATCTGAAATTGCATTGAACTCATTCTTTATCAAATTTAATGACTGTTTCTTTTTTGGCTATATATGTATGTAAAGTGTCTTGCAAAATGTGTGGACAATATTTGACATATTCTCGAGGACATAATAAAAAAGTAGTAGAGCTAGATTCGTTGAAATAATATCTTCGGGACGAATTTCTATTAAAAAATTTAGTTAGAAAAATTCTATCTGCTAATTTCTACATTCTTCATTATCTCCTGACGACTAATTTGATTATTTTCGGTACACTGTTATTAAGCCATAATTTACATTTACTACTGTATCTATTCTACTGTAGCTTTATTTTCATTACATGAAGTAGACTCAATTCTAAAGGCAATTGAAACTAAATTGATCAAGGCCCTACTGTACTGCACACAATACTAACATTACATGGTAGTAAAAATATAACACTATACATTAACACCTATCGTTAGCTACTTAGTCATCTCGACGGTCCAACGTCACAAGACTACGACCCAGCCATATGAAGGATAATAAATGATCAGAAACCGATCGAATCCGATTGATTATTCCGCGCGTTAGATCTGACACACGATCGATTTGCCAGAGTAATCGAGCAGCATCGTTTGAAAAGCGGTGCGTGGATTCGTGGTGTCAGCGAGGAGGGAAAGGAACACGGTCCAGAGTGGACCACCTT
Source organism: Calliopsis andreniformis (assembly GCF_051401765.1). Taxonomy (NCBI): domain Eukaryota; kingdom Metazoa; phylum Arthropoda; class Insecta; order Hymenoptera; family Andrenidae; genus Calliopsis; species Calliopsis andreniformis. The sequence goes on along the minus strand of NC_135073.1, from coordinate 6,950,536 downwards.
CGGCTCGACGTGAACCGTATAAGCCGTGGATTTACGAGACTCGTAGGAGGTAGGACCCTCTCATTGGTACAGCTCGAGCAAACGGCGTTAGCAATAGTGGGAAGTATCAGCGCCAGGGTGATTTCTCTATTAGCTTTGGGTAGACCCCCGTGGCGCGGGCCTCGAGCCCTCCTCCCAGCTCGGGGGCCACCTTGGAGCTTTGTGGGTAGCCGCCTTCTGGGGCTGACAACATCATGATTTTACTGGTTTTTCTTCTCGAACGATCAGATAGAGCGGACCTCACGGCCAGACTAGTCAAAGTGGCCGCTTTTAGGGAGCGAACCGAACTTAAAGCGCGAGAAAGGCGAACAAGGAGGTGGGAGTCGGAATGGTTAGCTTTTGTCGTCGCAGTAAACGCGTTTATGTTGGTTCCGTGGCCACGTCGGCTCAAGAGACGGCGTCGAAGGGAAGGGTGGGAAAGTGGCACGGCACCCTCGCGAGACAACCACATAGCTTCACGTCCCGCCCTTAGACTGTCCCACCCGACAAGGAACCGTGACATTTTTCGGTTTAAACCGGATCGAGATTACGAGGCTCGATATCGTTTGAGGAGCGCGAGAAAACGTAGCCCACACTTACCGGGGGTTAACTGCTTTTGATGCTTCACAGAGTTATCAGCTTCCCTATACATACCGCTATGTCATCGTCTTTTTGATCCTTTGGACGCTCCTTTCGTGACTACCGAAATTGGTACTTGACTGTGTGTTTACTTTGACTTACCAATTGATTTATAGAAAAATGTGTTATTTCGATTATGTAGTAGATTATAGATAGCTTTGCCTTCTGGTAGCAAACCTGGAGAGTTAGATGGATCATTGGATAAAAACACCTAATGATTAAAAATTTGACATTATTTTGATTAAAATCGGATTGTATGCTGACCTTGTCGTTCAGTGATAATGATAGTGTTCATTTGTTTTAATATAAATCAGAAAATGATCGTGATTGTTTGTCGAATTATTTATTTACATAATGAAAAAGTACTTATCCTTTTAATTTTTCTGAAGCATGAAATTTCAGACTCGTGATTAACTGTATAGAAACTGTACAAATGAAGGCAAGCATAATATCTGATAATGATGCCCAAGATTAATTAATTGATAACTGTTTTAAAACATAGAAATCTAAAATGAAATATAGGTATTTTAAAAAAGAATTGCACGAAGTGGATACAGTAGTAATAAATACTTTCTGTTTCATCTTTTTTCACGATTTTTTCATAATATTCTTAAACAATACGAATAAAAAATTATAAACTTGCGATTTTCCTATAAATTTGTTTGTAACAAAAGATATTACTTTTAAAAATTGTGTTTATTATAGCATCTCATTCTATTTTACAAAAGCAATGATTGAATATTAAAAATGAAAAACACTCGTTGACAATGATATATTAGTAAAAAAAGTTAGTAAAAAAGTTATAGTTTTTAAAACAAACAGTGAATTGAAATTTACCACTAATTTCCAATGAAGAATATAAGTTGATTTAGTATCCGTCAAAAATACAAACAAATCGTGGGTACGGTAACGGAGAGAAATCGAGAGTTAAATTATCACAGTGTCCACTTAGGGAGGGCGGAAAAAGGAATAGAATGAAACGAGCAAGGTAGAGGGCCCGAGGAGGAAAGAGATCAATCGGATACCGGTGTGGCTCCCTCAGCCCATAGAAGAATAGTTCTGTTTGTTTGCGTGCTCGTGTGCATCCGTGTCCGATCGTGTTTCACGAGGTTTCGGTATGTGTCCCCCGCGGGCCCGACAACTCAATAGCCACATACAACACCGTGGAATAAGGCACTCTTGGGGCCCGAAAACCGTCGTGTTTGGTCCCGACGATGAGTCCCCGGGGCTACTCAGGTAGGTCCCGACGAAACGACGAAGACAGCCACGGAAGATCGATGCCTCTCTGTCTGGCACGCGGTATTTCTGTCCTTCCTGCAAAACAGGGATCCTCTGTCCAATACCCCCTAACTCTACCATCGCTCGACATTCTCACGCTAATTGGCCGGCAGCGCCCTCCCTGTAATTTCATTAAGGGGGCCTCGTGCCCATGGTGAGTTTAAGGCCCCGCCAACGCGCCTTGCTTTCTCACTTCTATCCTCCTCTCTTCTACAAACCAAATATTTGCCAGGTTTGATGGCTTTACGGAGACCCAATACAAAGGTGGATCGGGGAACAGCGGGCCGATGTATCCTCCGAAGGATCTCGGTTTCTTGTACCTTGTTAATCCTGCCAAATTGTCTGGCTGATGTGTTTATGCTCTTGAGAGAGACCGCTTAGAATTTGCTGAACACAAACTAAATCCCTTTGATGAACCTGAAACGTGACACTTGAAACGTGAGAAACGCATTGGTACAGGTGCAAATGTTATTGGAATTTATTATCAACATTCAACATCGTGTTTATTAATTGATACGTGTCTATGTGCATATTTGTCATGATGTTGCCAAAAAGACATGAATTCCAAAAAATGTAAAAATAAAAAAAATTATAAAATCATAAATCATAAATCATAAATTAGTAAATTAATTAAAAATTACATCCACCAGAAATAACACTATTAGCGCTAACTCATGTATCTCCAAGTTGCTTAACGAACTGATATTCCTAAATAATACAACAATTCTATTCAAACTCTTCTCTATTTTTAATAACCACACTAGGCCCAAAAATTCTTCCAAACCAGTTACGCTATATGCCAGTGAACAGTTTGGTTAAGAAACACGATTAAGCAAAAGGCTAAACTGAATGATTTGGCAATTGGGCAATTACCAAAGGCCGTTCATTAGATCCATAAGTATCTATGACATCCGTTTATTATTGACCCAGTTGAAGTTCTCGCGCACCATTTGCTTTCACGCGTTTTGTGCCGTTCGTGATCTCAGGTAGGCATAGGCATTTTCGAAGGTACTAGGTTCCTCTTTCCTCCTCGGGATCGCCGTGTGGGGTCCAGGGGCACGCCGATGAATGGCGTTGAAACGACAATGGGGCCCAGGAAGTGTACTCGAATGATCCACCGATCGTCCCGCTGGTTCCCCGGGAATGCGCACAACTCCTAAACTCACCTTCCTCCTTCTCGTCTTCTTACCCTCTTTTCTTCCCTTTTTCCCTCCGCCTTCCTTTGGCGGCACTTAACTTTAAGCCGTCGGATACAATGCACACTTCTCGACAATGCGGGCCCACAATCCGCCTTCGTTGGGATGCGATTTTGATGTACTGACTTTCTTCCCTTTCGCTTTGAGTTATGGCCTAGCTTTCGTACCACGCGCATCTTTCGTTTTAATCATCGCAACCGTTTGCTTGTTTCGAACGCTACCCGTTACAGAACGTGCTGGATCGCGTGTGAAATCTTGTGGGACGCTATCTGGTTCTTGGGAAATGTCACGTAGGTCTTGGGCGCAGCCGAAAGCGACAATTCTTTTTGTAGTTATCTGTAGTAGCTAATTTTGTGAGAGCGTATTTTAATTAATAGACCCATTACGTTTATTAATTATTAAAGTAATGTATTAAGTTAATATATTCAGTTAATAATTAAAATTATTTTAATTAGTCTACTTAATTAATTATTCTTTAAATGAAATCGTGAAAAATATTTCTACATTGGGATTAAATGAAAATTATGGGAAAACTATTTAGCTTAGACTTTCTAATTAATGTATAAAAAGGTGTATATCCTACAGAATATTTTATATAATTTTTAGATTCAATAAAATTTCACAGTGAAAATCTATTTAAGTTTGTAATATAGGATCCTTATACTTTTTTCTATGATATGTGAAAAGCCATTACAAAGAAAACTTCCTTCTTATTTTCCGAATCAATTAACTTAAAAAATTAGGTATTCTATAAAAAACAAATTAAAACAAAATTTTTGATAACACTTTTTTATATTAGATGCAGTGTAATAATATTAATTTATTAAATTGTATTAAGCATACAATTTGCATAATATTATATAGAAGCATGACTAATCTTCTTTGTGTAGACCTCTAGATCCTTTTTGTATAGGTATTTAGGTATATCATGTCCTTTAATGCTCACTTGTAATAACTTTCCCTTTGACATAAGATCAGTCGCAGTACCTAACAAATATCTATCAAACAAACTATCGTAATACACTTAAATTATCACTAAAATATTGTACTTATCAAATTACTTATTATATCTCTTTCTGACAAGGTACGAATTGCAAATCACAATAGACCGATTAAAATTACCTCCAATGAAAAGTCTAATCCTGCATGACATGTAACAAATTAAACCCTTTCATAAGGAAAACATTTTCAAAGAAAAATTCGGAAACTGAAAGTTCCTAGCAAAAAGGCGTGAAGGAACGATGTTACGAAACGTGCAAAAATGTCGCAAGTGCGTGATCCCGTGACGTCCTATCCGTCGGACTCCTCGAGTAATCATGTTCATACCGCTGATTCTGACCGTAGTTCACGACTGGTCGTCTTGAATGCTTCGTCGCGAACAATGTACCAGAGCGTGCATACAATTTGCCGGCACGTTGTCGCCAACGTCGAGCAACGCGCATTATTGCATCGTCTGCTACGTTGTATGGGCCCGTTCGGGGACCTTTTCACTGGCCTATGTGGCCCAGACGTGCCTCGGCATACGATCTGCTTGCTAGCAAAAATCGCGAGTACCAATGCTCACGACCGCGACGCTGGTACACGCTGCTCGACAAGAATTTCTCCCAACCCACATTTGACGGTACTCTGACAATTTTATTTCTGATTCTGTAGCTTTTATTTTAAGAAATCCCTCAGTCAGAGATTGGCAAGGAGTTTGTCGTGTTTTTCTATTTCTATGGGATACCTATTAATTCCGAGATTTTTGTGAAGTGACATAGGGTACCTATTATAGGATGTGGTACTGTTTGGTGTTATCTTGTGGTTTCAGGTAGTTAGAGGTATCTTTCTGATGATAGGGGATGTGTTTTATTTTGAACTTATTTTGTCCATAATTGTTGCTTTTATTTTTATGGTATTTCAAGATTGTTCAAGTAACATAAGATGAGCATTAGTGCATTCAATTTATGGTAGTATCTCAATATGACTCTACTTTTGGGATATAAAGAGTTAAATTAGTATACTATAACCAGTAATCCCTTTCTATAAACTCGTTGTTACATTACCTATATCTTAGAATTATTTAAATCTACTAAGTTTTTTATTCATTATAAGTTCATAATTTTGATAAGATCAAACTGAGCTATCGACACATAAGTTGCTTTTAAAAACATTTTTCTCGCTATAAACTCAAATGAGCCAAATGTCTACATTTTTTCCTCTGTATAACTTTTTCAATATTTGGTGATACTGTTAACAATGGTTGTTATTGCTATTGAAATAAGACGTTAACAATTAAATTTCAACAATTATTAAGAAATTTGCATGAATGAAGACTTATCGTTAGAATCTGGCACAGTAGACGTGCGGCGCTAACAAGTTGACGCTTTATATGTATAGACTACATTTCTAGCGCTGTCAGTTAGAGACATGGCAAAGGCCAACAGTAGATTTCTTGAGAAGCGACCACAACAGCCGGGCCGTGAAATCACGATTTGTTCGCAGATTATGTTCGCAGATCGACCAAGTTAGAAGAGCGTGAAACTGAGAGGGCGGAGCGTGACGCCACTTGATGCCGCTAGCCCTAGTAGCGCGAGCATTTTTCACGCCATTACACTTGCCTAAAGTGTTATTTATGTATACAATCTGTGCGACAGTGGAACAACCCTAATTACATAGGCATTATGTCACAAATTAGTTGTAGTTAGTGGAGTAAACTTGACGTATCAGATGAAAACCAAAAATGGGAATACGAACACATTTGTTGCCAGGAAAACGACCAGACCAATATATAAAAATATTTATTTATTTATTAGTATTCTATAATGAAATATTTCAAATATAGAAGAGAATACAGTCTGTATCTCTTTTTTCTTTCATTTGAGTTTTTATGATAAATATTGAGAAAATATAAAGAAATAGCAGGTTTATAATAATAGTAAAAAAGGCCAGAAAAATAACATTTTTAATATTAAAAAGCCAGTATCCCTAAAAAAGAGACTACCCTATTTAATAAGTTAAAATGTTAATGTACTTATCTATCAACAATTACAAAAGCATTTAAAAATATTTTTATTTTGAAGTTACTATTTTTACTCCATCCAGTAGGAGAAAAGATAAATAGCAAACACTTGAACCTCTTATTCAAGAACCCTTATCTGAACCTATTCCTACGTCTCATAAATTTCATCCCCTCTTAATTACAACAACTAGTTTCAATATATTATCATATTATCAACATAAATTTCTGAATTCGAGAAAATTAAAATTCACCCGAAAGTTCCTCTTATCTCGCCGCAAATGGGCTACCAATTGCCAGAGTGTTCGCAATTTGAGACAAACTGATGCAAAGATGGTACGATAAAACTGGGGGCAGGAGAAAGGGCGTGCATCGAGAAGGAAAACACGACACAAAGGAAGGCGCTTCAGTTTCCAGGGTGAATCGAAGATAGATGATAGCCGGTTAGAGTGGTAAAAGAGCGGGGGATGACCATCCTCGGTGGACGAAGCGTTGAGCCTGCCCCTAAATCATACCCTAAACAAGCCTATTGTTGCGCATTTAGCATGTGAAGGAATGTTGCTAAATCTGAAAGGGATCGTCGGCCTCTTAGTACCGAGATAGAAGGGTCTGAGGTGAGAGACAAGTGAAAAAGAGAAGAAACGCGGAAAAGAAGATGAACGAGGGTGAGAGGGTGGGAGGGATGATGGGAAAAGAACTTGGATGGGCCTAAAGTGGCGCCAGGTTGTCGTGCGTTGCTATGCTTCTCTCTTTCTGTTGTCAACTCGCGCCCTTCTCCCTTCCTTTGACACACCGGTGTGTATATTATACTTACACATGTAAGAATTTGTCTATGTGTGTACATGTAGAAAACAACCCCCGTAAAATGAGACGCGATCGATCGTGTCTGTTAGCCGGAATTTTTTTTTGGATAATCGTATACCTTCCAGTAGAATGATAGGAATCTGCTAGTTAAGGGCATTGTGGGGCGTTCATGAATGAACAGGACTTACGTTCATCGAATCGAGCGAACTCAGAAAGGGGAAAACGAGAAAATCATGAAGGAGATAAATGTTCATCCAAGATCATTATAGGATAGGTGATTTTTGCAGTATAGGATACAGTAAAATATATGTAGGAATTTATACACACGTTGCAAAATTTTCCATGATATTCGATGTATGAAAATTTTGATAAAACTGCCACTAGACCAACTATTTAGTTTTGATAAAACTTGGAAATGGCTTGCATTAACACAGTAAGGGTAAACTGATTGTTTCTTATATTTGAATATTATGCCACATCTTCTGGTGATATTTAATTTTATAATTGCTAATAAAAACATTCGTAGTATATATTATATAAATTATTAAGCAAATTAACTCCATTTTTACAATTAATATTGATTTTAATTTATAATTTTGTTAAAGTAAGAACGTATACTTTAATGTTTTGAATGATAGAAAGATTATTTACGATAACAAATTTGCAGAAACATAATCTTCATCAATTTATTATAATATATTTAGTAGTTACTGTTTGTATCTATAAAATATGTTAAAGTGATTTATTCTCAAACTATAATTGAGTTTCAGTTCTTATAACTTTACAAAATATAGGCAAATATATTCCAAAAAATACGTTGCTATGGTAATTTTGAATTAAGAGAATTCGATAATTACATATATTTAAACAGTAAAACTACTGTTCTAATATTTAATTTCTGCTTGTGAACCACATTAAGTATTTCAAAAACTACATCTATCTAGTGTGAATATTTATATTATCCATAGTGATTAAATAAAAATGTAGTTAATAATGATTTTAACAGTAAAACTTATAAAAAATTTCAAGAATTTTATAACATTCTATCGAAATGAGGAAAAGGTATTCATTCATGAAATTATAAACTTGGTCAAACATATTTATATTCGACGAAAACGGCCAAGCATGTGTTCACATATCACAGTATTCTTCCACGTTCTGTCAATACGGCTACTTATATTTGGTCTAGCTGGCAAACGTACATAAAACACACATCGAGCCTTCGTGCAGGTCATCAGCATCGTCGTTGGCGACTCACGTTCGATATCGTCGCCTTCGGATCTTTGAACGTCTCCTGAAGCAGCGTGATAGTACCCGACCCTCTCACGAGACTAACGAGAAACGAGATTCTCTCGCCACCCAACCACTGCAATTGATGACGCGTTTGATATACACCTATGTACTGTGTCGTCCGTTGTGTGAAGTGCAGAATCAATCTTCTATCTAGCTGGATTATTGGGTCGTTCTTCCCGGATGGCACGAGCTCACAATATCCTCGTGTGAACGATTCGTTAGACTCGTCTAATCGCAATTAGTTATGTCACCTTTAAGAGGAGAACTGTCGTTAAAGGTTGCTGAAGATCAATACCCCAGAAACGAAGACCTAACTTCTTATAATATCTTCAATAGCCAATGTACCATACCTCATGCATCGTCTTCGTTTTTCTCACCACGTTTATTGATTACGAGTATGCTATGGATGTGTTAAATTCAGCACTCCAAAATATAAAATTAAAGTAGAGATAGAAACTGGAAAAATACTCCAAAACGATACCTACATTTTTTTTCAATTTTGAAGTACTGTTGTATCAAAAGATAACACTAATATATATCTACATTTCGTTATGCTTGGAAGAGATACTTATTGTTAGCGTACAACGAGTGCTTTTGTTCTTATTTTACCCTTATTTTTAGGTACAGTGTTTAGATTAATTTTATCCAAAATGTAACTTGAATATTCAATGTTTCTTTAATCAAAATTTAATTCACATAAAATTTGTAATATATCGATTATAATGCTTAAAGTACAAGGTACTATGTATCTTGCACTATTTCATATAATAAAATGGATTGAATCAAATTCATCTATGAGAGTCACTTAACAGTGCACAAGGGTTAAGGAACGCCAAGTCTTATATCAGTTTCGATGAAAACTATATACAGTATAATTCGGTCACTGAACAAATTTAATCTCCACACCGTGAATAGTGGACAAGTTGAACTAAAATTTTCACGCTTCCCACGCGCAGGGAAGAGTACAAGGAAAGGCGCGGCATTCACTTTGAGAAATCCAATAGTCGCGCTAATCCTTGCGCGCGATAACTGAATCCTAATTCCAGAAACAGACTAAAAAGATGAAAGTGAACGGTTGGGGGGAAGGCTTTGGGTCGTTAATATATTATCGCCTGCGTCGTGATATATTTGACACGAGCGTTGGAAAAATTAAAGCAATCCTTCTGTGCGTACCGCCGGTGGTCCAGGCCCGCGATCCGAAAGCAGACTCCGCTCACGGTAATCGGAGATGCCTGGATACAAATATGCGTGAATTAATAGAGGGCAGTTCTACGAGCATTATAACAGTCGTGTTCTGTGAGAAACGAGGGGAAGAAAAGTAGCCAGAATAGTCTAGGCTTCAAGAAAAAAGACTACGAATTCCCTGCGGTGTTACGAACTCGAGCTGCTCGTGTTTGGTACATATTGCAAACATTGTATATGTGTACTGTAATGATTCTTGCAAATAAGGACAATTGTGTTACACTTCGTTGCAGCAAATTGCACAATACAGTTAATGACAGCGATGTGCCGACGTTTGAATTATGCATGATCCGCTTCACTACTGAATCTCAGGGACTTGAATGCGTGGTCGAACGTTGCCGGAGGTGGTACGGAGCGAATAAAAACTGCTTATGGGGTATAAGTCGACTAAATTTTAGAATTTCAGTTCATCTTCAGTTTCACCTTTATTAGTAACAAAAATGTTTGTAACACTTAGAATATAAGATAGTACAAATTCTGTTGAGACTTATGTTTCAAAAAACTACTTAGGTGCTAAAAAATCGTCTGAATCTTTTATCATAAAACGAAGTGGAAACTAGAATCTTAATTTCAATATATATCTCAATTATCACTTTTTTGGTTTCCTTTTAAGAAATATTTATTTTTCAGTGAACTTTATAGACATCTACAGATTTGAAGCAGGTATTCCTAAGTCATGAAAATAGATATACCTATCTAATAACAAGTAGACACACTTATAATATACAATTAGACCTAAATAGAAACTATTTCACCATGATAATTCACTTGTACAAGTACATTTCTATTACTATATCTTCGCGGAGCTTCCCATAACTTTCTCTACCTTTTAGAGAACCGGTCCATTTCCACTGTATAGTGTCTCAGAAACTCTGTATCAAATTTTACATTAAATCCATCCTTCTCTTCAGATCTCCACTTTGCAAGTACCCTTTGCATTGTATTATGAACAATTTACTACTAAACAGTGGATCAGTATCATACAATCAAGTATTCTCATTGACGTTTACCATCTCCAGCACGTACTTTCCCCAATAAATCGTTTTGAATTTTCGCCCGCCCAGGCCAAATCCTATCGAAAGTATTTATCAAGCCTGTTGCAGGCAATGGTGTTCGTTCATGCGCGACAAAATGGCGGTCGGCGTGGTTCCACGGTGTTTATACAGACGCCGTTATGAAGGGACTCTAGAGCTACCTACCGACCGGCTTTTACCTCGGACAGCTTTGCCGAAAGAAATACGATTCCGCATTGCGGGGACAGCTCTGTTCTGGAAGCAAAGAGTGGCCGTGGTGGAGGGGAGGAAGAACGGGAGAGGGTACAAGACGGGACAGGATAGAACAGGACCAAGACCCCCCACGGTCAAACCTCGCACTTTCCCACGTGCGGGTGATCCCGTTTCATCCCGCCGACGAGATCTCTCCTCACCTCGACTCTGCATATTTTGCGCCCGTCGCCCGCCCCTGGTACCCCTAGCCAAATACCACAAATGGAAGGGCACTGTTAACTGTCTTCTGTTCGCAGGATTTGACCGGGGATTAGATAGCTTATACTCCTACGCGATTTGTACAATTAGCTGAAGTTGTAACTTGGAAAAGATGCTCGGTAAGCTCTATGCATGTTATTATATGCGTCGCTGATTATGAAAGTGGTTTAAGTAAAAAATTTGAAAAAAGTGAGCTTATCACTTATTTTGTAGTTTAAATTGATACGGGACCAAATGAGTGATAAATTCTACTTTTTCGAATTTTTTACTTGAACCACTTTCATAATTAGCGGCATATATTTAGTCCAATACTGATTATTAATATCTATCGAGTTTTAGGACTGTTAATTTTTTTAAGAACAAAAGTATATGTTTTAGTAGATATTCTGTTTCTATTGTACATTTTTTTCTTATAATTATTAATATAATGAACTTAGGAAAATTGAGTGCAATAGTAAGTAGAATGTTTAGAAATGTTGGTAGACATAACTGCGTAATTGTATTTTGTTATTCAATATTAACTTCAAAAGATTAATTGAATTTGAGTATTCGATTCATGATTAAACATTTAGTGTAAATCAATCTTAATAAAAACGACAGTTTCTTGCGTTATTGCAAAAATTATGCATAATATGATGTAGCAAAATTACATTAAAATACATGAATTTTAAATCTGTTTCAATATGTATTAAATATCTAATATTTAGCATATTATTGCTGAAAATTTCATTTATTATTTATTACGGGGTATATTATAATAAACAAAGAACTAATAAGAAGATAGACTACAATCGATTGGGAATCACAATACAGTTACAAAGCTATACAGATGAGAACAAAATTTCATGCAATACAGGTCAAAACTATAGTCCCTAACAGAAGGCAAACTCTAAACTTCATCAGTGCCAAATTGCATTCTCGACCTTCTAATATTGTAATATTAACTTAATCATCTCCATAAAATCTCCATAAGGGATCCAATATATTTGAAGAAAAATCCTACCCGGTGTTACTACATCACGCGAGTTCATTACACTATATCCACTCTGCTCGTAAAACCTCGTTCGCCCCTAAACGCTGGATCTTTTACAGTGTCTTTTATAGGATCGTTATGCAGCATCCCGATTGCCAGATCTTGAATAACAAGAAACATCGAATTGTTTATAACCCGCCCCTTTATCTGTTCCCATTACCCGAGTTTCGAAATTGCCAGCTCATAATCTCATAGGAATCCTTTTAACATCGTTCAGGCTGTAGTAGGTAATACATGGGAGGGAAGGCAGGCTATATTATTGTGTCTGACAAATCTACATGGAAACTAGTCACCCGAAGCAGCTTCTTCCTTCTCCCGGCCGGTTCTAATGCGGCAAGCTCTTTGGGATTCTTGATGGTCGTTTCGCGGATGTTAACAAGGCATCAGCATGAGCCTCGTGCCCGGCTGCGGTCGGCAACAAGTGGGACGATGAAGTGAAGAGGCGCGGCAGTCAAGACAGGCCTGGCAAACTGGACAACATCGATTCTGAAATGCTCGATTCACGGCAGGTTTTGCGGTTTGGCAAGCCTTTCCGAAAGGTCTTCATCTCGGCCACCTTTTTTCGTTTTAACATTTCGCGTTCTGCGCTATGCCCCTCTTCCCGCCACCCTCCACGTCGCTTCTTTCTGATTATTCCCCGACGTGTCGCGTGATTCCACTACGTTCCACGTGAGTGTCTGCTATTGACTGCTAAATAGTTCATGAGTATTTGGGTTTTAGAGTACATCCTTATATTCACGTTATTTGTCACGTTCGAATGTAATAAAATATGTTTAATAATAAATAGGTATTATTGTGTAGTTATTGTGGTGCTTGAGTGTAATTGTAAAATAGACTGTATTATAATAGATACGTTGATCTGTAAAATTTTTAAGTGTTGGATCCATTTTTTAAAATCTAATTTTTATTTTAAATTTAAAGTTCATTAGAGCGTAGTGAATTTCAAATATTTCAATGTAGTAGTTAAAGAATACTCGCCAAGAACGAACTTATTTATTATTACATTTTTTTCAAAATTGAGTACTGTCTCCGTTTTTTAGATTCACTTTATAAATTTACTACAAATTTTGGATTTTGCTGAAAATTGTAATCTGTTTAAAAACCCCTTGCGTGTCTTGAAATTCAGTTTCTTTGTGAAAGTAGGTTCTGAATTATGAACCTGTCTGTGGGTGAGTTAGGGCCAGTTATGTGGAGCATTTCCGCCGCATCTTCAAAGATTGATCATTTTTCACTGGGTCTAGTTTGCTAGTAATTTATTGTTTCTTCCTAAGGAATTCTTGCTAGTCGAATTTTTATGTTAGTCATATACTCATCACTGTTATATCTACATAATACGTATACCTACTAATATGTATTCAATATTTATGTGGCAAATTAATTACAATTTCTGCTTATAATTCCCTTCTGTTATTTGTAATACAATTAGTACCTAATCATAAATAAACTATTTTATGCATTTACTTTCCTTTATGAAGGAGATTCTCATATCTTATAAAAATTATTATCTAATAATTCCACAATCAATAGATGTGAACTTACTTCACTATTTATCTTATTGCAGAAATAGAAAGAAATCTTTAAAGAAGGTGATTGTGCAATATTGTTAATAAAGAACCTAAAAACTTCCTTGAAATATCATAAAGTGTAGAATATTAGTACAAAAGAAAAGGTACAAAAATTAGTCAAAGAAGTGACTTACGGTTGTATTTCACTAACACCTGCCTGTTACAGTAATATGTCGTAATTAACACGACCTACATCAAAATACAAAAGGTTCCAAAAGCCCCAAAAAAAGTTCACTGGAGGATACACTCTAAAGTTCACTGTCAAAGCAAGAATTGCATAAAGCGTGTTGCACCCGAACCCGCCCTTTGCATGCTTCGTCACGGTTCGAAAAGTAGAGAAAAAAAAAAAACGGCGCCTCGTGTCTCTGCATTGTCGTGAAAATCGAGAAACTAAACGGGCCAAGGCCTCTCGACTTAAGGTCAAAGGAACGCATCGGTTCACAGCCGGTGCAATGCACAGTTCTACCTGCAAATGTTCGAGCTGGTGAAACCCTTAACCTGCTGTTTCATTATTCGCAGCACGTCGCAGTTTGCTTACACGCTTTTGCGACACCTTAATCTGCTGCTAGGGGTCGGTTTTACAGCTCTGCTTACCATCGGGCGCCTTCTACGCATCCACCTGGCTCTCGGGGGTTGCTCGATGCTTCTGTAATCGATGCCCTACGGCTCTCCAGATCCGAGGTTTTGCCCCGAGAAGAATGGGGCGAAAGAGCGTGCCAATGCCTCTTCGACTACCTAACTGGCCATCGCGTTCATTTACATTGAATACATTTGAACGGTCATTTAAGTGAGTGACGTGTTGAAAGCAACAAATCTTCTTTGATTTCATTAGATAATGGAAGTTATGTGCTTAGAATTGATTGAGCTATTTTGCTTTTTTTGACACTGAAGTCATAGGTTTGAGAGGGATTCGATTTGAATTTTGTGCAATTCCTGAATGATGCAAAATGGAATATAATTTTGAGTAGATGATGTTCTTTAACAGAGGAACAGTCTTCGACTTTTGTATTCAAAATGAGAATCTTTTTAAATAGAAATAATTACATCTTTTTTATGAAATGAATTTGAAATGAATTTATCGCCATTCACTTCTATTAATAACAATCATTTATTACAATTAAAGATACACGATAGAAGCTGCCAAAAATACAACTATCAAATTCATGATAAAATGTCATTAAAAATAGTCCTAGGATACATTGTCCTGAATAGTCCTTCATAGCGTGTCTGTCCTCTAAACGCAGGGAAACAATTGGAACAGCAGCGTTCTTGCACGTAGAGAAGTCGTTTTATCGTGTAGGATCAACGATGCACGAGCAGAAGAATTTTCTAATCAGCCGATCGTCGGCCTTGTCCGTACAACGTCGGATGGAACGACAGAAAGGGTGTCGCCGTTCGAAAAATGAGAATGCATTACCCCGACGCCTTCTCCCTGAGCTCTTGAGGAGATCGACGTTGGTGGCTCGGTGGATAGCCCCGGCGTCGGGATCTGGACGCTATTACGAACGGGCCAGAGGAGAAAAAGGGAGCCTGGCCGAGAAAAACGAAGAGGGAACGTTCCTCTCCTCGCTCTCGGCAGGCATTCCAAAACAAAAAGCCGCGATGCTGGTTCACCGGTGGACAATATGTAAATCAGTGGCTGGCCGTGGTCACGATGTCGCGACCTCGTCGTCCCGCTTCGGGCTACGTTCTTAAACCTTCGCCACCGTCACCACCACCAAACCGACTACCTTGCCGCGACTACTTCCCATAAGGGTCTGAAAGATCTGTAACGATTCGTCATGGCTCGACGAAGACACCACTGAACTCGAATCATTTTCCCTTTCGCGAGGAGCAGTATTCGCTTATGAATGAATGGACTATCATTGAGCAATTATACCAGATGACTGGCTTGATAAGTACCTATACAATTTGAAGATTATGTTAATTGCCCCATTTTATTAAAAGTATAAGGAGGAAAATATGAAAGTGAAATATTTTTGCACTGAATAATTCCAGAAAATTTGGAAAATAACGATGAGCTTATATTAAGAAACTATGCTTAATAGCATCTCTACCATATCAGTTAATACTACACCCAGAAGTCGAGGACCTCCTAAACGCACTATCAAAAACAAGTAATCATAAATATCTTGCGGCCCACGACGATCACTTATCAAACAAGCCAGGCTACAGTAATAAAATCTCCAGAATCACTTTATAACGACGCCGACGGGCTGGCGTTATTCGTCATTCGGTGTGGCCGTTCGAAGTGGATCGGTCTCTCATGGCTGGCCGTCGTTTCTCCCAACAACGGGCTTATACACGCGGATCAAGATCGTTATGGAAATCCACATGGATACAGCAATGATGACGCACGCATCGGAGTCAGATGACTCCGGTTCCCATGCATTTTGCGAGGACGATCAACGATATATACCAGTTCCACGCCCAGCTTCTTGGCCGCTCCTATCTACGGCAATTAGTCGTTAAAAGTGTTCGTGTGTTTCACCGGTTATCGACCGTCCCACCCACGCGCCCAAATCGTCCTCGGCGCGTTATCTCGCGACAAAATGCATCTCGTTGGCCCGGAACAGCTGGCCGAAATCTCGCTGGGACCAACACGCGGCTTCGATCATCGTTCCGCGGCAACCACGTCGACGCCTATGTTGCGAAAGGGCCCGAATTTCCATAATGCTGATCGGGCTCATCCTCGTTCCCGATCGTTCCATCTACTTTCTTTTTCCAGACCAATGTCTACGTAGCGCTCCACACTTCTCGGAAGCGGTCTCATGGTTCCCACGAACGACACCTCTTTTCTCTGAAGTCATCTCGACGGAGACCGAGAGAAACCGTGACCCGATGCGCCTTGGATGCTCTGGTTATCACGAAATTAAGCTTTGTGGAGACCAATTTAGAGGTGTTCTCTTGATGATACACTTTTATGATCGATGGCAGTCTGATAAACTCTTAGGGAACGCTGGGATTTCACTGGATGGATCGATCGTAGGTTTTGGAGATTGGTGATGATTAGGTGTGTAGAGTCACCGATTTTTTGAGGAAGTACTTGTAGATTATGTACCTTCTTGTGTTTATAGAAAGTAAAGGACCGTTTCATGAGATAGCATTGTAGTTTTTGGTTGTCTGTTAATATTTGGAAATTGGAAAGATTTCTGTACGAGTATGAGGAATTTTGTGGGTATAATAATTCTTTCTAAAAAATACAAAGACTTAGTAAGTCCCTTGCTGTGATATGTTCACCTGACATGGACTTTATTAATTAGTGAAATAATTGCTTATTAAGTGCTTGTGAAAATTATCGTACATCTTCATTAAGGGAATAGGGTGATGTTGAACACAGAAGACTAATTTCTGTTGATAGTGAATTTCAATTAAGGACTGATCTCATACCACCCTTTCTTCTTCCAATATTTCCAATTATGCTTTTCAGAACCTGACATTTCTCCACAACTTCAAAGACTTCGTCTGATTAACCATAGAGATAAACCTCCTCAAACATCCATAAACCAAACAAAACAATTTACACAGCAGACATGAACATCCTCCAACTATTTAACACTAGTTGCTCACTGTATTTCAGCAATATTTTACCCATACTTAGTCGTAAAATAAATCCATACCTCTTTTGAGCGGGATGTCTGCAGTAGTGAATCGGTGGATGGAAGCTGTGAACACGGTGCCGCCCTTAAGTCAGCAGTAATTATAAATAACCCAACACCTCCTTCTTTTTCATCGATCCTACGATATTCACACATGACCGAGTCACGGCATCCCTACATACATGGCTACATCTCTCTATTTGTTCCTAACAAGACATCAAATTGGCTTGACACCTGTATTAAACCCGTATATACTAATCAATGAAGGGGAAAATCCGTTGCGTAGCCAGCAACGTTCGATCGAAGCGAAAGATCGAAGCATGACCGCGTCCGATCACCGAGGCGTCCTCGCCATGGCAACGATGATCCTTTTAAACGCAGAAGATGGACAGGGGCCATGGTTGAATTGGGATCGCGCGCGAGGCGTTGCGAGTCCACACACGCAAGGACTCAGCCGTCCTCACGGCGCGGCGCTCCGCTCGGGGACCACTCAACTTTGGAAGCCTTTTGTCTCAAACGTTATTGAAAGTTGTCTCGAGGGTCACTAGGAATGTAGCGGCAGGATGCCTTCGGGTATTCAAGGACGGGGACAGAGGAAGGGAGAAAAGCGGAGAGGAAAAAGGAGAGGGACCTAGGGGAGGAGGTAGAGAGGTAGAGAGAGATAAAGAGAGACAGTGTAAGACGGAGAAAGGCAGGAAGGACGAGATAGCGGGTGTTGAAGGAGAATGGAGGAGAGATGGTGGAGGAGAGACTCCGTCCAGCAGGCCATGCGGGCGCACTGTCCTAATTACAACGAGGCCTCTTATTTTTTTCGAGCTGAAAGGAGCCGAAGTATTTGCCCGCGGCAACGGGAGGCTAGACGATTCCGGACCGCTCCCAGGATTTGCTCTTCGAAACGAAGTGCAAAAGGATCGTCGGCACTTCGCCGTCATCGAGGATCGGCCAAAACGAACAACACACCGACTCGGAGAAAAGGGAGGCGAGAAAGAGAGACAGGCAGAGGGAGCGAGAGAGATACGGCACATTCTCCGCGGGAACGTCGCAGTTTTCCCAGCCATTCATGGTACCGACCGATTTTTTTGGCCTCTTCTCACGACTCATTCATACCTCGCCGCATGAGATCCGATCGTCGATCCCTACCTGCATCATCGCCGAAGACACCGGCGCGTCATCCTTTTCGGGGGCCTCTGGTCTCTCTCTTAGGTCCACCGGTATGCATGCGCTGCTGGACCTTTCGGATTCCACTGTTCGCTCTCGCCTTGTTAACCAGCCTTAAATACTTGTCGGCATCCCGATCATCGTTGTATAACGGGACGTATGAATATTTATACGTACAATATTTCAGAATGAGGTGTTCCCGTGACTCAACGCGACGTCTCTCGCCTTCTTTGTCCTGTTAGATTAATTTTCTGTAACTCGCCCGCTTGAGTGAGTCAGAAGGAGCGGGAATAAAGAAAGAGTCTTTAATTAATGCATAACCGCGACGATCGCCTGTCGCTGGAATACGTAACTGGGATAGAATCCTGGACGGCTGTGAATCGTTCGACGCCGAATACTGCTCGGCGATGCAGGAAGAAGGACTAACGATCTTAATGGCTAGGCAAAACATTGACACCTTGGCGGCGCTCGGGAAACCACCTGGGCGAGGACGCAGAAGGGAAGACGGGCAGAGATCGTCAAACAGACGGTCAGCACGAGTGAAGTGGAAATCCTTATGAGAAGGTAAGCTGGAAGAGCGATGACAACGAGCTAACACCGTGGGCAAACACGGCGGCTTGGGACAGAGCCGTGCCCGGGATGATGATCATGTACTTACGCGTTTCCTCTCAAACATCGACGACGTAGGCAGCACCGAACACACGACGTCTCTTGGACATTGATCATGGGAAACGACCCAGCCTTTCTTGCTTGGACAGAAAATTTTTCAGCAAGATTAAGTAGCAATCAATTCCAGACATGATGTAGCTGGTGTCTTGTAATCTAATACTGCATGGTTGTAGCCGAATTTTATACCTAATTTTGCAGTGCCTATTTTTACGTCAAGTGGATAGTAGATTGTGGTAATATGGGGATCAACGTTGATTGCACATTGATTATATATGATGTGATACTTCAATATGTATAGTACTTAAAGTAGCAAAGTGATAAGTATTGGAGCAGGTTTTATTATGTTGTTGGATTACATAGAAGAGAAAGCGAAGAATGTTTATGTACAAAGTAGATATTTAGATAATGGAATACTGAAGCTAATTCAGAATTACTTGTTTGTCCAAAAATCGTGAACTTAAAGTAGCAATTTCTCTAGCAGAACTTACTCATCTCATACTCTTTGAAGCAACTACTTCGTACTTACACTATACAGTTTATCACCCGTAGGGTTAGGAAACAATAAAAAGAAATGCATTATCAATTAAAAATTTAAAGTCGCATTTTTCCTAATTCAAAGCTGACACTTTCGTTTGCAATACCTTTCATTTTTTTGCAGTAACATGAATTACGACATTCTTCATTTGAAAGCATCAATTCAAAAAATGATTCCACACTTTCCTTAAAAAATACATCCCACCTTGACTGAAAGGAAGAGTAGTAGAGGAATATGGATAATGGTAATAGAAGAGTCAAATAAATCAAATAGATATTCATGTTGAACTGTCTTTGGTTTAATATGATACAACAGAACAGGCGTTCTGTGGGGGGAGGGGGGGCCGTGTACATATTACATATTCACATATAGAATTATATTTTGCAGCTTCTATACCATCAGATTCATTTATGTACAACATACACCAAGCAATCGATAATTACTTTACACGAAAGAATTTCCCGTGATAATCTCGCACGTATCGATCCCGTGGAATGTGCCTGGCTCCGTCACACTGGCAACACGACGTCCTCGTGTTCTATGGGTCAACGTAACCGCGATATCGCCTCGTTCGAAATTTCCATTCCGCGAGTTCAAACCGCTCGAGGAAAACGCAAACAGTCGGGGCGCCATTCCGCCTGGCACGTTCCACGTACCTTCACGCGACTGTACACGTTGGAGCTCTCGTAACAAGAGACAGAGAGATCGCTAGAGAGCGTGCTCACGCTGATCCGACACGAACAATTTTGAGTAACCGATCAGATATTGGAAAACAGAAACAGACGTTCCATTCCTGAGTGAGAAACGAAAACGGGGGAAGGGTTCTATTCATCGACAATCGGTAGGATAATCTTGATCGATGTTCGAACAGGCTGCGCTGCTGCTTACGATCGAAACGCTACCGAAGTACTTTCCATCTATTACAGGCCTAACTCGATTTCGACGACCGTACACACAATTTTTCAGAGTACCTTCGATCGAACTAAATGGCAGTCTTACTTAAACAAAAGAAATACTTAAAAAGTGTTGAGTACTTCGAAAGGATCAAAGAACCGTGTATTAAAATAAAACTATAAAATATATATCGTGATAAAATGAAATGCGCATTGGAGATCGATTCACGAGGTCGACTTTGCCACTCGAATTGGCCCCTCTCTCTCTCTCTCGCTCTCACTCTCACTTATGCAGCATACAGAGACAGTGCCTCTTCCACTCTCGATTTCTTTCTTTCTTCTCCCTCTGCAGAAGAATCAGGCAGTTGGATTCAGCGTTTACTGATAATTCGCGTGAGGCTCTTTCTACGATGCGTATCACAGACACGATAATATGGAAATGAAAATGACTGTGCGTACTGTCGTAAAGGGCACGCGTGCGACCAGCCGAGTGCCCTTTCGCGCATTCGTGCAATCTATTATAAGCTTCTAGTCCGCCAATCACACGAGAGATTTAAATAAAGATCCTACGCGATCCGACCGATGGCACCACGATCGCAGCGTTTGATTACTAATTAACCACGGCTAACTGACGGATTGTAAGTACGAGAGAACTCTGCGAGGTGGTGATTACCCTCGAGTGACATTCTCGACGCTCCCTTCTTAGTCCGAAAATTTGTGAAAAAATATAAGTAAATTAGGTAAAATGTTTGAAAGAATATACGGTGGTAAAAAGAAAACGAGCTTCTATGAATAACTTAAATGATTAAAATTAAAGAGTTCGAAAAGTAAAAATTTAGTTGTGAATAAAAAACACTTTCGAGGTGCTGAAGGGTGCGTCCTGAACGCTAGAATAGAAGGGGAAGTATTGACTTTGTTAATAAGATAAGAATAAAAAGAAAGATTCCTCTAAAAGACCATCGAATAATTGCCGGATAAAATCGATTATCGAATGATTTAAGAATTAGAAATTGCTCTAAAAGTACGAGAGAATCGGGCACCGTTCGCTATTTTCTCAGTGAATTTACATATTACGTCGAGTAAAGAGAGTAGCAGCAGCAGCGCGGCGTGTAAACGTAAAATGGCGACAGCCGCGTCGATGCGTTTCGTTCTTCCTCCGTCACGGAATACTATTCCAAAAATTCTACTAGTAATATTAATAATAATATAATAATAATATATATATCATTCTGTTTCTCTCTTATACTCTAGGCAATTTTAAGCTCAACTAGACGCTTTAAATACAGTTGATCGGTCATGTAAAATCTTTACAAAAATAAAATAAATAATCTGAATAAATACTAATATAATAATATTACAGTTAGTCAATAAATTATTATATAGGATTAAGAGAAAGGCGCGGATGTTTTGTCGGGAGTGACCTACCTCCCGACCCAAAAAACTATTCGAAGTTTCGACGTTGCGAAGAGTGTCCTCTACTCGCGCGGCTGCCACGCGGAGAATCTTTCTTGCTTCCTTCTCGCTCCACGCGAATAGTCTAACTTAAAGCGCGAATACTGTATTTTCTTGTATACTTAGGATATAATACCGCTGCGGTGCACAAGCTCGTTTAGACGGATTCCATTGGAATCCCTTTCTCTCTCCTTTTCGTACGCTCTCACGATTTCTAAACTCCTCCAAACATCTCCCATCTCTGACCTCTCAAAAATCGCGACACGCTTGTCAGTACGGCCGCCAAAGAATTTTGAAAAAACTATTCCAAAAAACCAGAAATACTTCCCTTTACCAAGTCATGTTTCCTCATCTCAAATACTCCATCGATAAAAAAGAACGAAATAAAAGACTTCGATCATTAATTAAAACAGGACATCAGTAGATAAAACTCATCTCACTGAAATACCGAAAGGTGCGATCCAATGTTAAAAACAGCGACGGAGAATGCAGGAATTTATCAGAGACCGAAGTGTTGCATAGAACAAGGCGCTTGTAGCTGACAGCGTGAAAGAGATCGAAAAGAAGGAGAAACTCGCGTACGATACGGTGCTGGATAGCGGAGAGGAGGACATCGTTCAAGACGAGCTGATCCTCATGGTGGGTCTTGTCCATCTTCTCGCACGTTGATTACACACGTTGGTTGTGTCAGTGTAGATACGCGACGCGTACCGTAGTTGGCGCAAATGCATACAAGTTTGCACGATCGTGAACTGGGCGGCGAAAGCCAATGGGCTGTTTGTCGTACGACTCTGTTTCCCTTTTCTTTTTGGTCACGTCATGGAGTACTCATGACGGGGTGACGTTGTCGACGAGACTCGGCACTGATCTCCGTTTCGACCCTGCTCTCCGGGCAGGGACAGTGGTCGGGTTCGATAAAGATGCACACGCACACTTTCGCGACACGACGATAACGGAGTATCTATCAGTCTCACGGCGAGGTGTCCCCGGAATGAGCAACTGATAGATAGGCCAGTGGTCGTCGTGGAAACTCATCTCGCTGAAACCAGGACTAGGGCGGGCCTATGGGCCTGCTTTCCAGAGCACGCCCAGGCGTTTTACCCTGTTACCCGCTATCTTCATAGCTCTTCAAGAGAGCTGCCTAGCTAGCCTGGGTTGTTCCGGCTTCAGGAGATGGGCGAGTCGTCGCCTAGTAGCCCTTCTTCGGCTTCCGCCTTGCCATCCTCAGGACTGCAGCCCACGGCGAAGATGCTCGAACACCTGCACCACGTACTCCAGGCCGTTCATGTAGTCCCGAAAGATCAGCCAGTCGCGCAGGTTACGAAACGTTTCTGACGATGACATCTCGCGGAATTCGGGCTTCATGATGTCGCGGGTGACGTCCGGCCGCGACGAGAGCTGCCGCTCCACCAGCGCCACTTGCAACTCGCAGAGAACCTGGAGATTAAATATTTTATGTTATATTTAGGTAGTTTATCTTGGAGTTGGGAGATGGTGCTAAAAGATTGTTGTGTTGGTAAGCTTGAATGGGAGATTAGTGATAGAGTTGCTTCAACCTCTTGGAAGGTAGGAATTGTTTTATTGTTTTTTTCATTCGTTCTTGAAGCAAGTATAGTATTGTTGCTTGAAATTGTTTAGAGAAAAGTAGTTTTATTTGAGTGCATAGTTACTGATAGTTCTGATAATATTCAGTAGCATGAGTTGATCTCGGAGATGTGTTCTATGCTATAAACTTATCAGTGAAGAGGGAGTCTATATCAAAGAAAGAGTATAACACGAGAGTATAAGAGTATAACACATTCGTTTTTTTATAATACCACTTTTTCTTTTCTTTTTCTTTTTTTATTTGCATTAATGATGAAAATGTATTTTATAATATTATAAGTTGTACATTGCAGATGGGATCGATTATGTATCTCAGTTGCATTCTCAGTACTCCATATTATACCTACAATTTTCTACTTTATTGTTTCAAATACACAATTTTGCTCCCAACGTAAATCGTTCTAGAAACAATATACCAACGAAATGAGAGAAATCGCATGGAAACTGACTTGACAAAGTTCAACGGATAATAAAGCCATAAATTCCTTTGCATCGCGACTAGTTTGTTCAGGTTTTACGTAAAACTCGTAAAGGTGCCACTTTTTTCCTATCCCGTTTGTTACAATGGAAAGTAGCATGATTTAAATTGAGATAGTGTACTTAGCTCGTGAAAGTTGTATGATCTTGTTCTTTTTTTTATACAGTTTGTAGAGGCTATACAGAGGGAATAAGGAAAGAAGTATTGCAACCGGGATGACCAGTAATGAAATCAAGTTCAATTACGATTCCACACTTACCGTTCGCAGCTTATTTTCCGTGTCCTTAAACTTCTTCCGGAACTCAAGCTGAAGATCCTCCTGATCCCAGACTATCTGTTCCAAGCCCACTGCATACTTTTGCATGTATTCATAGGCGTCTACAAGGGCCGTGTCGAGCTGTGAAAAGGAATTAATCATTTTTATTAAAGTGGACTACGCTTGTAATATAAGATAATTCTCAATGAACTCTACAAGAGATAGTGGTCTGTATTAATTTTCTGAATGAGTAGAAAAAATAATGTACAAAGGTAGTCAAAGAATTTGCAGACGTAATATTCAGAAAAATCGTTAGAAAATATATAAATCAACCGTAGTAAAAATTTGATTCATTCGTAAATTACTCTGGACTTCTTGGTCACGTAATACAAATTTTTTATTTCTAATTCTTTTTAGAAGATAAATATAAAATGTTTTTCAAATAATTAGACGTACTTCCAATTTATCGAGATACTCTTGATCCAGCTGTTCTCCCAGTTGTTTAGGAATCTCCTTCGGTCCAGGGAGCCAATCATAATGATTGTCCTTAAACGTCGAGTGCAAATCGGCGAAGTCGATGTTGAAAGTACGCTTGGCCTGTAAAATCAAAAAGAAAAAATGAAGAAAACAATTAAATAACTTCACAACTTGAAAGATCAGATAAAGAAACACAAGTGCAATCGTCATCCTTGTCTCTCCAAGAAAATGCATCCAGAATTATAATAATTACAATAATTCTGTAATATGGAACATAATTTCACTAACCTCCACCATCGTGTTACAAAATTTACGTACGCATATTATCATGCCGATTGCTTCTTTCGTATAAACTTTTTACAAGCCAGAAAAAAATCATCCTTTAACCAGACTGGACTTAATGCGCGGTTACAAATCAAGAACTACTTCATACGCGAAACCAATAAATTACCCGCGATAAAAATTAGAGCGTAAACTAGGGGAAGCTGGTGAGAAAGGGTTCGCGAGCGAAGCGCAGATTTTTTTTCATAACTTAATTCTTGTGTAACGCGCAAATTACCTGTATTCGCACACCGAGGGTAGCAATAATGGATCATGAAACCCTGAATGTCTTTATTTTAGAGCGTTGGCAAAGTGGTTCGCATCCAGCTTGCGGTATGCATGCAAAAATCAGCACGACTCCTTCATTAGGGGAGCAATATGGTTCAATAATAGGTTGGTGGGGTTTAGTCACCGGTTAAGCGAGCAGCGCCTCGTGCTCGCTGAGACTCTCGATATCCCTCGTTCCTGGTACGATGGGAATGCAGGCGAACGCGCTGATGGATGAGTAAGCCCTGGATCACAAATCCAATGCGAGCAGCACGCGCTCGCCTTGAGCTGCGACGCTTACTTTTTGGGAATACCGAGGTGGGTCACCTCATGGAAGCTAGACCGTTACTCTGAATCTACTTGGAAGTCTGGGGGCCAGGTCAGACGCGCTAATTGTCATATCCGAGTGATTGCTTCCATTGTTGGAGATCATCGTGAATCATCGACAGCCCACGAAAATTAAGGAAGTAGAGGAGAGAAGGCTCGATCCTGGCGTGGTCCATCGACCTACGTTTCGTGAAACTTCGATCGGGGATGCAAACGGTCGCAAGGTCGAACTAGCACGCGCCAAAACGTCACGAGGATGTGGCGTGCGAGAATTCACGGTTGATAGCGTTGATAGGCATTTGTCAGTCTATTGGTATTGCGAAAGAGGGGAGTAATTTATGAAATTGTATGAAGCTCTTGAGTGTACAGCTTAGTACACCTATTTGAGCAATAGTATTTAATCAATAGTCGATGATCTTAGAGACATTATCGATATTCATAGAGAATGAGTTATTCAAAGATTGTCCAGCAAATGTAATTATCGGATTATGTCATCATAATTGTGCTAGTCAAGTTATGTAAAAAATATATTTCAATGAATTTATAGCGAAAGGTAAGTTTCTGAGATCTCATATTCAAGCAAAGCTGTTTTGCTCGAAATAATTTCAGGCTAGAGTGAATATAACAATGAGCTCACATTGAGAAGTACTGTATTTAGAAAGAGAATAATTATAGATCATAAATATGCTGATCTTATAAATAAGTAAGACCTGTCTCTCGTACGTATATCAGCGAACGTGTCTTCGACCTCTCGTCTTGGACCAGCTGGCCGGCACAGAGATAACGTGGTTATCCAAACCTTTATCTGGCCCAGGAATGGAAATAATCATCACGCGATACTACACTTACGACCTGCAGACTGTGATAATGCCTTTACAAACAAACAACATTCCTGAGAACTACGCTGCTGCCAGGAACAACCTGGCATTCAGCTTGATAAATTATTCCTTCTCAAAAATTGCTTCCTAATCCCCCAACATTGCATACATAGCCCACCAAGAAAACAATGTTCAACAAGGCCCTCAAAAATAATATTCAAATACCACAAAGATTTCAAGGACCACAGAATACAAGACGGGCCCATTTTGCTGACTCGAATTCTCACGCTAGCCATCATCAAGTCTCGTGTGTCCAAAGCTACCCACTCTCTCCGATCGGTAATCGATCCCTCTCCACGCCCAAATCGTTATGAAACCCTCTAAGAAGACTAAGCACTCCTCAAAACAGACACTTTGTATGAGGAACATTAAACGTCGATGATTAAATCCGAGCGGTCATCGATTGCGTCACGAACTGTTATTATCCACGCAATAGCAACATTGTCTATCGGCGGATCTCCATATCAGGCGATTTCATGATCAAGAATCGAACCAGCAATTAACCAGCTTTACGATTATTTCACGCAAACGGTCCCTTAATGAATACGTTAAACGCGGCCTCCACGCGTTTCTCCCGCAATTGATCTTCGTGCCTTCCCATTCCCTGCGGAATTAAAGTGTCCGAAAGGACTACTCGAATTCCATCGGCGCGTTTTATGACTTGTTTTCGGATGCCGATGCTCGTTAGTTATTCACGACTCGGCCCGGCGGATCCTCCACACGCTCTCACGTGAGTAGAACAGAGGAGCTCTCTCCCGCGCGTCTCTTAAAGGTCCAGGTTTATTCGATTTCGAGAGGAAGGTGGCGAGCATCCGCAGGGGTCTCGTCGCGCTTGCTGTTCGCTGTTCGAGGCAATCAACGAGATGGTTTTAGCGGGAGAGCGGATAGGAACGGGCGAAGAAAAAGCGAAGAATGAAAGGAATTGTCGCTAACAACCACTGGCGGCGAACAAATCTGAGACGCGGGCCTTTTGTGCCTCGTAAAAGTCTCCTCGGCCACACCGGGGCACGAATAATCGTAAAACCGGGCTGAAAACTGACAGGAAGTAGGCTGGCAAGAGTAGGTATGGTCTCTCTGCGGTACTCCCGAGGACCCGTCAAAATCAATTAGCCTCTCAGTCTTTCTTCTAGCGCGGCTTCAACGCTCCACCGCTTATTAGAAGTTATAAAATTTCGGTGCGACGGCCTCGAACCGATTGAATGGCTCGCTGCTCTCGCGAGTGCGCCGCGCCGCGGTCAGCGGGATACAAAAGGAACGCGACAGTTTCTCGATCTTCACGAATTTTCTAATTTTGTCGATCGTTTCGCTACTGAGATTTGTATTGATGCCAGTTGAACTGTTTTTGAGAAATATTTTTGTTGAAGTTGTTCCTTAGCTTTCTGGCTGATTAGAAATTTTGTGTCCCGAGTAATATGAGGTCTGACACGAGAAAAAGAAACTGTGGTTACGGTCCTTTTTCATTTTTTTCTCTTTTAAAACATCAAGCCTGTGCTTAAGGGAACCTATTTTTTATTAGCAAAAAGAGTGAAACTAGAAATAATGAATCTCTTTGACAGGTTTATGAAAAATAGTCTGCTCAATTGCTTTGAACAGTAGCAACATAGTATAAATAAAAGAAGAATTGTGCATTTTAAAGATGTACATAATTCAGTTACCTTTAATTAAACAAGAGTTCAGATAAAATGTTCACACAGAGATTGATGCATATTTTAATCCCCATTAGATCAACAAATCCTTGAATCACTCTTTTCGAAAACCTTGTAGAAGCAATTGTGAGCGAGGTACATATGAAAAATATGTCAGCGGCGACAAGGAGCGGTGTGGCAGAAAATACGTGCCGTAGTGAGTACTGAATGTATCGAGGCGAGTAAATGCACTGGCGGGTTGTATATCCGGTCTGCGCTTTAGTATGCAGGCAGAGTGCCGCTGTGGTGTATAGATGCCCCATCCTTGGCGGGGAGGGGCAGCTTCCGATTCTGATTTATTGGAATCCTCCGCTTCCGATATTTTATCCGATTCCTTCACGTACCGACGCGCGTATATGCGACTCGTAGACGTCCGACTTCCTATCTACGAGGAATAGTATATCGGATATAACCGCATGCACTTGCTTACGGGCATCTCGCAAGGACGCGTCACACAATTCTCTCTCCGGCGCGTTAACCATAAACGTTTTGCCTTTGTATTTTACGTCATCGATGTATTTTTGCATCGATTAACGATTCTATGCGCGGCACGTTTCATAACCGAAATAATTCATTTGCGCCCCCGAATGAAGGCTGCGTTAAAGGATTGTCGATGACATAGTTTGCTTCTTGGCTTATGATGATGAGAGTTCGGGCTAGCTGGCTTAATGGATTGTCAAAGATTGTAGGCTGAAAGTAACTGAAGTTGGAAATTTCGATTTACAAAAATTAGATAACAATTGGAAACTATTCTGACAAGTGTTTGTTACTTGTCTAATGGTCTAGTTTTTCATGAAAAACGTTAATTTAGAAAGAATCAAGCTTTGAAAAATCAAATAATTTCAATGCAATCTATATTAAATAATATACTGTATAACTCATACATAAAATTTCCTACTATATTAAAAAGGTCTTAAAACGTTAAATATCACTGAACATTAAACAAATGAAATATTATTAATAATATTCAAAATAATTTGAATTAAAATTCGCATGAGTGCTTACTAAAACATTTTCCTCTAATGATCAATATCATTATCTTTCAAAGTATCGACGCCATCTCTGAGTCACCTTGCACATTCATAAAACTAGACCTCGACCTAGATAAACGAAAGCTTCTCAAACCGAATCCCTCCATTTCTAATCAAATTCGAACTATGAAGATACTCCGAAAGAGTGCAAAGCTGCACCGTGCGAAGGTAACAGTCGCGGCAGCTCCAGGAACAAAGGACGACTCGAAATTGTATCGCAAGACAGGCCACGTGCAACCGAGAGCAATCAGTCTCACGAAACTTCCTCGGTTCCTGGTATGCCTCTCTAATCTACTTTTCCTCCGCGGAGGTGTCCGCCGACGCTAAAACGATAACGAGACCTGGAACGTGACGTCACTGGACCACCAGACAGTGCGTCGCCCAGAGTCGTTCTCAGCCGCGGGACGTCCCGACAACTTGCTACCGAAGGCGACTCCCAGTTCGCACCAATCGGAACAAAAACGTTTTCTTGTCGTGAATCGACACACGCGTTGTACAGGGTGCTTGGCTAGAGGTGGTACGATACTAGACGTCCAAGTGATACGAAAAGCAAGAATAACGAAGTTACAGTTAAGCCTTCGTGCATTATTTATGAACATTTAAAAAAAGTGTATCATAGTTATTGATGTAGAATGGCAATCGCCTTATCCAGTTACCGTAGAAGTTTACAATACTGATCTCGAGTAGTGGCTATTCATGGTCTGATCCTTACTATCAGCTTCATACTAATAGTGGAGCTACTCGATTTTCTGAGTTGTAACTTCATTTTATCACAATCCCTAGCCATCGAATTAGGACCACATGCAAAAGTTGTGGTTTTGTAGTTACGGCAGTATGTTAAGAATGACAAATTGTTCCTAGCTAGCAAAACCTATTTACTAAATACGTAGACGATCACGTATACACAGCAATTCTTTAAAAGAGAATGTTTCATTAACTTGAAAATCTTGAGCTGTCTTAATTCCATAATTAGAGGTTGTAATTCTGGAACGTTTAGAATTAATAAATGATTAACCCTTTCATAATCCGCATTGCTTATTCACAACATTGGTCCTCATATAGTGTAGATAAAACTAAATAACCTAGAGTTACGAAATTTCATGCATAAAGCTTATTTGAACTTCCATTACAAATAACCGATTTGACTTCACAGTTTAGTTATTCTTAGTTGTCATCTTATTTTATCGCTTGGAATCAATCCTTAAATTCTCTTCCACCTGTAGACGAACACCCTGTGAAGTTTCTAAGCAGGTTGCCTTGCCTGTACCGCGCACTGCGTTCATTTTCCCAAGAGGGGAGGGAAAAAGGGGCAGCCGTGGAGGAAGACGAAAGGGAGAAGGACTGTTAGCGAACCAAACGATATCGGATTATGCGCTGACTTAGAAAACATCCGTATCGAGTATCGTCGAGCGATGATGTAACGGGGACCGTTTCCACGGTGACTTCGGCGGTGCCACAGGGCGGAACGGGCCCTATGCGTACGGACAGACACAAATACCCTTTGTGGTCGCACGCAATGAATGCTAATTCCCCAGTCCATACTTGCTTCGCGTAGGAGGCATAATATTGGCCACGCAAACACGTAATCAGGGTCTTTGGCCATTTTCAATGGAAGTTTACCAATTGCCGAACCCTTCTGAAGTGCATACGCCGTTGGGAGTAGTTGAGAATGAAGAATGGGAGTCAGAATATGTAATTTGAGATGAAATGATATGTATATATGGGTCAATCTGTTATTTCGTCTTGAATTTGCGAATATTACTCTTGATCAAAGGTTTGGAGTCACTTATCAGTTTTTATTCTGTTTATATGTTTCTCTGCATTCGACGTTAATACTTTCAATGACGACCGCAGTGTTTTTATTTCGGAGTAATTTTAGAAATTAGGCTAGGACTTAAACTGGTTCCTGTAACGAGAAGCAATTTCAAGTTGTGTAGAAATAGAAACACATTTCAAATAGATTAACAAACTTTCCCGTTGCTTCCTGTCACTTCTCAGGTTCACTCTTATCTACTCCCAGCAATACTTTGAAGTCATGAAACGTTTCTGAACGATATTCGATACGAGAGCCTTGTCAATGAACTCATTTGATAAGATTGGTCATAAAGTTTAATTTTTCGCAGCTGATTGATCCTTACCAAACGTTAGTACAGTGGAACGAAATCATAAGAGATAATTTATTTTCCATGATATTTCACAAAATATAATTTATAAAAAAAAAAATAAAAGACAAGATCTGAAAATATTAAACAAAAACCATTTTACCAATATAAATTTGCATAAATTGGATTAAAAATTCACCTTGAAATGAACATTCATCTCTGATCTATTTCTCTTAAAATTAATTCACAGATACAAGTTAATAAGACATACTTCGCTTCCTTTAACCAGTATAAAGCGTTAATTAAAGTTTTTTAAGAAACATGGGGCCTTTGCGGGACACTTGATACTATGTAGTAGTTTCTTGAACAGATACTGTAACCCAAACTGCACAATGCACACAACGATCCCGAACAAGTCCCGGGGTAATGGAGAAACAGGAAGCGCGTAGAGCGGCCGCCAAGGATGAGTCAGGTGAGTCCAAGAATTTGGCGGGCACGTAAGGACGTTCAGTTGTAGACCCGGAATCATGTCGACACGTGTGCACGATGCATAACTAGGGGGACAGGGTTAATCTGTCCTAAAAAACGAGAGTAAAGTTTCGCATGTGTAACCGTACCTTCGATCCTGCGGTTTCCACGTCTCTTTTTTCGGATCGTTTCAGAAGAGGAACCTTGAGTAACGGGCCGAGGCCCGCTCCGTGATTTATTGTCCTTGGTTAGAGATAATAAGGCACGATCGGCTGGGAAGATTCTTTCGAAACGAAGGATCCTCGTGCGCGGTCGCACGGATCTATTTCTTTTTTTCCGTCAGATCGCTTACACATTTCATAATATTCACGAAAGCTACAGACAGGAAAGGTAGACAAACGCCCAGCGGCGATCATAATGCAAGAGAGGAATTGAAATTGTTCCTGTCAACGATACTTCTTATTTCTGTCGATCCTTGCGGTCCGAATGATCCGATGTATGCAATTATGGGCGATAAAAATTATACCATGATATTCGAAGTACGAGAAACAGAGCAATTCTGTTATAGCCACTCTCCGATCATCTTGCGCCAAATATTTAAATATTAATATGTTCAGGTGAACTCGCTTGATTGCGCAATGGGAATGAGACATTTGTCTGAATAATTGCATGGTGAGGAAAATTAGTACCAGGTACGGAAATATGGCACTGCGTAGAGTGCAGAAGAAGTAGATATTCAATCGATCATTTTTTCTTTATTATAAATTGGAAATACGTTGTAAAATGTACTCGATAAATGAGATGTGTCTAGTATTTTCTAAATAGCAAAAATAACAGAGAAACTGTGGATTACAGACACAATTATTTTATTTTATTTCAAATTCCTTCTATATTACACGTACTGTATATTTTCACTTTCTATATGCATGTAAATCACGCTTCATAAAGGCGCAATTCCACTGAGGCAATACTAGACGACCAATAGTATGTCACAATATTTTTTAACTTTAATAGTATCTACCTATATTGTACTGGTTATTATGAAAGTGCTAAAGTCTAACATTTAAAAAAAGTAATTTTACTAAATGAATCGAATGGAAATGCGCCAAATCACAAAAAAACCAAAACATACATTTCAGAAAAAGTATTGGACTTACACACATTTTTATAATAACCGGTGCAAGATACATTTTACAATAATTGAAAAATTATTTACAAAACCATAGTTTTGTTTAAAAGTTTTCTAAAATTATTTTTCAATTATTGTAAAATGTGTATATACTATTATATTTAAAAACTATTGTGACAAGCCTCAAGTCGCCTAGTGTTACCCCAGTGGAAATGCGCCTTAAGAAGCTAATTTCTCTACAATTATGAAAAACCACAAAAACACAAGGTTCGTCCTCATATAGCGTGATACAACGTCAAATGAAGAAGCTATATCATCGGTCGGGTACAACAGCCGATTCGTAAGTCCGAGATCTCTTTCGAAGGTCTATGGAACTCTACGATCAACGTCCGTACGACCGGAAGTACTGCCATAACTGCCTTCCGCTCGACGTCCCCTTTCCCCGTCCGATCCCCACCAGAAGTCACGTCAATAATTATCGAACCATTGATGAACTTAATCTCCGTCTCCGATCGCCGATACAAACGTCGCTGTACGTTCTCGAAAATCGTGGATACACTTTCCCAAGGCGAGAAGGATGACGAACGCGCAACAAGTAAGCGAAAGGCTCAGAGAACAATGGTCTAATGGTACTCACGTAATCATCACGAAAAAGCTCCGCGTGCATCTGCGCCGTTCTCGCCTGAACGACTACTTGGTCTAGGAGTTGCAAGTCACTTAGCTGCACCACGTCCAAATCACCGGTGAAGTCTTCAGCGGCGAGGCCGCACGGGTTCACCCACTTCGGGGGTGAGCTCAGTCGTCTTTCCTCGAGGGTCATCGTCGGGGCCCCGTGCACCGAGACTACGAGCAAGGTCACCAGAAAACTGCCTAACCCTGAAAGTCAAAGCAGAACGATTAAATCGTTATTATACTAGTGTAACAGAGGATAGAGGAAACAATAGGTGACTAAATTGTACCGAATTGCAAATAAATTAAGTTACACAGTTGGAAAAATAAGGTAAATGACTGAATACCTGGCCGCTTAAGATATCACATGATTTAGTAAATGTACAACCTAAACAAACATGTCCCGACACTTGAATTGTATTCCAGTAACTGAATATTCTATTTTATGACACTAGTTTTTGTTTTCTGTTGTTCTTTATTAGGCACATTAGAATTTAAGCTTGAAATTAAATAAAATTAGGGGTAGTGTCCAGGTACCGGGACATGGTTGGCTACTGGGTCATTTACCTTAATCATCCCTGATGAAAGGAGAATCAACAACCGGTGGCAAGGTATACCTATGCACAAACGACTGGTTAAAATCGTACTGTCAAACTCTCGCGTGACACCGTGCCGTTGTTCCACGGCGCTACGTTATGACTCTCGGTCAGCGAAGAAACGGGATGACCGAGCAAGAGCATTGAAAAGGTAATTTTCCGTTAATTTCGGCGGCACCGCTCGCACATTCCGACTCCGATCGTCTTATTTCCAATTCATGACTAACTGCCACGGTACGTTATTAACAGAATCGTTGGCGTATTAAGAGGCAGATAAGGGGCAACCACGGTGGCTGGTAGCAATCAACGATTTGACGTGAGATGCGCCAAGAGAGGATGCCCTCGAGAGAAATCATCACGGGAGCTTCCGGCTCGTTGCTTCTACCTTCCCCGTCCGTCCTCCCCCCCTCCCGCCGGTACGCTGTTCATCGATAGTAAGCGCCTAAATGGTAGATTTCGATCGAGACCGTCTTATGATCATCCGGCAGTTTCGGGATCACCGCTCGTCGAATTACGTCCACGCGAATTCGTCGTCACATTATTTCACGAGTTACGACCGTTGATGAGGGGCCTGGGATCACGTGCACCGCTACGACGACAAACCATCCGCAGTCGCGTACGCATTCGGAGGATGTGTATAACCACCGCGGTCTACCACGTACGAGTTCTCTTTTCCCGTTTAAACACCACCCGTCTTCCGACGCTGATGCTGTCCAGTAGACTCGCTCCCAGCGAATACCTTGTGCCCCATCTGTAACGCGACCCCCTCTGACACTAGCGGATTAACGTTCTTTCTTCACCTGGGCTTTAGAACCGATTGGACACTATTGCAGACTTGGTTTGTCTCTGACGATGGGAATATTGTTTCTTGTGAATCACTGGGAAGTCTCGCTGATGTCTCTTCTGCTGTCCGTT
This sequence comes from Calliopsis andreniformis, assembly GCF_051401765.1. Classification (NCBI taxonomy): domain Eukaryota; kingdom Metazoa; phylum Arthropoda; class Insecta; order Hymenoptera; family Andrenidae; genus Calliopsis; species Calliopsis andreniformis. Next base: position 6,915,476 of record NC_135073.1, on the reverse strand, counting down.
TTGATGAAATAAGCAAGAGTAAGAGGAGTGGATAAAATATTGCTCTACAACTATTTTCGATACCAGTTGTTGGAAGCTTCTTGGAGTTTCCGCTATCGTTGATTTCTTTTTAAGTACTGTTTATAGGAGGTCATTCATCGTAATGAATGACGTAAGACTGTAGAAAGTAAATATATACTATGATAACTATGTATTGCGTGAGCAGTGATCGATTGTTCCTGAGAAACTTCATTACTTCCGAATCACTTCGTGTACCTATTAATATTTTTTCGATTTCGGCGAAGTGGAAAATGGATTCAATTAAATTCGTTATAAGTTCCCCAGGCAGTCTATTTTTGGTGGAACTATTTTCCCATTTTTTCTCACCTTCAATTACAGGATTTAGACGTCAAAGCCTTGACCCTGTATCTGTAACTTTCTTTCTCGTATCAACGTGCAAACTAACACCGACTAACCACTTTGTACACTATCCAATTAAGTTCTTGTTATCAGCACAATTTGGCGAAAAGCTCAGAGGTCTAGAAGCCCGTCAACTGCCTAGCGAATGTAGGTATGTTGTGCGACGGTACGGGCGCTAACGAATTTAATTTTAATGTGCAGCGCCGCGTGATGCAACGTGCGCGACGGACGCGTTCCCGAGTCGCGAAGAGAGGAAAATAAGCGGACGAAGAAAGACAGAGAGAGAGGCAGCGAGAAAGAGGGAGGTAGGGGGAGAACGGGGTAGACATCTCGGACACTTAACGCATATTAATGAGCGGCTCTTAAGTGCGTTTCGCGTCGCGGCGACAGAGCAATTCGCCGCGGGGAAGTTCGCGCCCCGAAGTAACCGCGAAAACCGTGTCAACGCGCCGACACACCGTCTAACGGTGATATCTTTTCTTACGAGTCCCTGGTAATTACCCGAATCCCGCCGTCTTCATTTTTCGAGGACAGCGCGTGTCGATTCGTTGTAATTCGACGGACGGAAATATTCGACGACAAGCTGGCAGAGACACGCTCCTCGACTTCGACCGAGCCGATTATATTGGAATCCAATTGAGAATAGATAGATCACACTCCGAAGCGCCGAGGCATCGACTTTGGAGGAAGTTTCGATGGATGTCACGAGAATTTGCACTCACGCAGGTTACATCACTGCACGTGAGCTAGATGTTCAGACTCGTCGATTTCGGCCAGGCGATGTTTCTCGCGTCGCTGAAAGTCGCTAACTAGGAAGGGAACGTTTTTAATGGAATGACGATTGAAACGGTGAACGCGCAATTAAGATCTAAGCAACAGCCGCGGGACGATATCATTAGCGGCAGAGAGTTTCCGACAGCGCGCACATAGAGCCGTGTACACTTTCGAAAAAATGCCTATTCAATAATGCGGCAAGTATTTTTATCGAGGTAGAAGTTGCCGTGATTCAGGTAAACGATCTCGGCATCCACGATTATATTTCCTTACTTGTCGCTCGTATACGTATAGCGTACTTTCGCCAGTTTCTTTAATCGCGCCACGTTTTTGCTCTACTGGAATTTAATTGCCATACGATATGTACGTCGCGGACGGCCAAATTTGTCCGAGAAGGGAATTACGAAGATAGGTGCACGCTTTCGAGCAAGTTCGCATTCTTAAGGTGTAAGAAAAGAGCCACCTGTGGCTTGCAGCCTACAACCTTGCCAACTGGAATGTATCATCGGATTTGCCTCGTGCTCAGGCTACCTCCTTATCTCACTGTCCCAAGAGTTTAAAGTCTTTTCGTTTGCTAAGTTTCTTCAATGAAATTGATCGCTAATTTATTTTCATCTTGGAAGAAATACATTTCTTTCAAAATTCCAGGCAATCGTTTCCTTAACTTCAAACAGGATAGATTGTCTGAAGCTAAATCCTTCACATTCTTTTAGATCTCATATTGGAGCAGAACAAAAAATTAGAACTATGAAGAGTTCTATATGAATAGCAACCTTCCAGCGCTTGCAATTTCACTACCCCTACAGTTCCACTGTCTTGGAACATGCTGAACTGCAAGCAATAATATTTTCTTGACTACTTTTGAAACTACTACCTCTATCTTTTGAAACTTTCGAGTCACTAGCACGCATTAGGGATGAACTCGACTGTTCTCTTTATCTAGCCACGCGATTAATCGGGGATATTTGGTAGGCGGTCATCTAACGGTCGGTGGCTCTGATCTTTTATACTTTCGCCCCGTGTGGCCTGGACGGTGTCGACGGTACAGCTAGGGCCTACCTCAACGACGACGCTCGGCGACGGCGTTCCAACGAAATTCCTGAGAACCCGCGGCTACGTGGAAAAAAGTAAGGCGCGCAAAGCCGGTGAACACCGGTGCAAGGAGCATCTCTGCTGTTGGCTGGCAAGAAGATGGTGAAAAATGCGGTAATGATGCACTGTCCTCGCATTGCTTGCGACAATTATACCCCATTACTCCCGTCCCGCCACCCCCTTATCCTCCAGATCGTGTCCATGCCCAGACCGAGCGCGTTGCGGTAGGTCGCGGTATACGCGATCCGTGTATACGGTTTTCCAATTTATTATACGCATTTCTTAATCCATTTTTACTTCAACCTCGATCACGTGAGCCCTACGCCACCTAGGACCGTGATATGGTCCTTGGCGGCGCTTTTGGATAGGGTTAAGTATGACTCTAAGGCATCTTTATTCTAGAAGCTTAAGGTGAAGCTGCTTCTTCTCTCTGGAAGTTGAAGAACTCGTAATTCTGGGGAGATGAAAGAGTTCTGAAGTTATGTTGTCTAATTTATAGTGAGTGGCTGGATACTGGAAGATTGAAGGATCTTTTTCTTCTGAGCGGATAGTTGACTTTCATATACGGTAGGAATAGCATTGATAGATTGGTGTAGTGTTGGTTTATGGAAGTATAGAGTAATAAAGGTTGTAGCTCTTGATAGTTTCTGGTGTTCAATTGATGGTATATTATGAGAGTTAATCTTATGGTTTCCAGTTGTCAGTAATATAACTTTGAGGAGCCGACAGCTACCAATTACAATTATTAATAATTGTACAAGCTGCCATAGATGAAACTTGGTCCCTCTAGTGTAATCAATTCCAAATACACTCTTTTTAACCTATCACCAACCGAACCAAATGGATACAAAAAGTATCATGTAGAACCAGTCCTAGATTTCACCTGCATCTCAGCAGTAATGTGTTCCCAATCAATCTTTCACTTTGCTACTACTTAAGAGGTTGTAAAAATTACATACACATTCGATGACAGCTCAAATTTTTCGATTGCAAGTACGCCCACACCATACCTGTCTCTCACATCCTCGTATATAACTCACGGCATGAACAGTTTATTACCAAATTCGCGAAATTACTCACTGCCAGGTCCGGTATGAAGCACGGTGTGACGCATGGAAATTTCGTGAGTCGTGGCATTGGCCAGGACTGGCCGTATGCTAGCGGACGTTCAACAGGTGGGTGCGCTTTGAAGGCGCGCGTCGATGTTGGAATCGGTGTCACATTTTTCATCGACTTCGCGACCACATCCATCCCGCGACCGATTGAAGGTTGCGCGACGAAGAAAAGGCGCGAAGCGTAGCGGGGCACGCGAGAGAATTACTTTCGAACGCACGATCGAGGAGGAATCGATAAGGACCGTTACGGGGATGGTGACTAATGCGTTCATTGACTTGCTCAAAAGTGACGTCAAACTAAGAAAGGGAATGGTGCGAGGGACAATGGTTCGACGAGGAAAATATTGCACCATCACGTTCGCGAAGCACCTGCTGCGTCCAAGCTCCAGCGACGCGTGGACTATCTTCAATTTGGATACTCGAGAATGAACTCTTGCAACGTGATGATGTCGAGCGTAGTTTATCATCAATTCCACCGAATATTTTATTCGTGGATTTACGTCTTTATGTTGTCCCTGTATGTTTCTCGCGACAAGTAATCCTACGTAGAAGCTGCGAAGAGAGCATGTGAAATTCGAAGTTATAAGTTGCACTTCTTTTTTGTGGTTTGTGATCGAAAAGGAATAAAAGTATCGAGAACGAAGAAAACAGCTGAGAGAAGTTAAGGACGTCCATTACGTAAGAAAGCATTAATTTTACGTGAGTCAGCGTCATATGTGCAGATGCAGTGTACTATACACCAAAGCTAGAGACATTGAAATGACAGTGAATACTCTGACGTTTATCTCGTAACTGTAACTTTTACGCTGTACGAGTCTTTTGACACAGGACTCAACTTATAGACTTTAATCCGATTCAGATGAATATTACACAAACACAAAGTGATGACAATTTTTTATTCTAAAATTGATTAAATGCCTTCAGCTATTTGCTCAAAGTTTGAAACAGTCTAACAAAAACTACATAAACATTATCGGAGTAAACGATATGTAGGTAGTCTGATATGGTTTCCAAATCAATTCGGAGAAGTCATTGCAACCGGAAAGAGGATGCAGCTTTTGTTCTGACAATAAACATGAAGTGAAGATAGAGAAACTAATCGTAGCATAAAGAGTGTCTTCACCTATAATTATATAACACTCATTTCAGAAACACAATGAATGACAGTGAATGAAACCTGACTTTTGCGGGACGATTCAAAATTTGCCATTTAAACCTTAGTCTATATACAGGTACATACCTCGAAACTAGGTGATTTATGACACAAAACGAGCATACGGTAACACCTGCACCTTTGACAATGTCTAATTGTTTCACAAGCAAATCTCTGTGGAACGATTAACTTCGTTGCCTATTCTCATTAAACCCTAGCCTAAATCCTCTTAGCACCTGCCCTAACGGATCGTCATAAACATAGCGAGCAAACAAACAAAAGAAAAGTGTCATATCCGCGAAATATTGTCCTCACCGAGTGGTATCAAAGAATGCATAGTAGCTTTAGTAAATTTTCGAATAATTTCATGAGGCTCACAAATTAAGAGAAAGATCGAAACGACAGTAACGGTACAACGTTTCCATGACAATCTCTTCAAACATCATCGCGTTCTGTAATCAGTAGTAGTTGGACTTACTCAGCCACGTGGTCGCAGTGATTGATGCGTTGTGTCTCGACCGTATCCCCCGATCATCGTAAAGCGCAGGTACGAGGTACGAATCACACTCTAAGTATCTCTGTGCGTGATCATTCTTGTCTATTCTTGGCCCGATTACTCCCGCATATCGGGAATTCGCTTCCGGGCTCGGTTTGCGCCGCTTCACCGTCCTATTGGCCGCTGTCATCGTCATTATGCCGTCCTGCGTAACACGGTGGTCGAGTACCCGATGGGAAGTGGTCCTTTGGTCACGAGCCAGTATCGCTTCCATCGTCATCTGTCGATCACGATCCATCGCTGTATCCTCTACAGTCGTCATGTTCGCATAGCACTTAATCACTTCTCGTCGCACGCAGGCACTCACAGTGGCGCGTGGCAGGCAAGGAGCAAGCAAGATATATCTATCGAATCTATGTACGATAATATAGTCACGTTGAGTCGACGGAGGCCGATGGTACCCTCTTAATCAGCGTGTCTAATGAAACTGTCAGGGGACTCCACTTGTTAGGAAGACGTGCGCGCGCTCGCCGGTACTCGTGCGAGGAAAATATGCAACGAGCCGGGGAAACGAGACGGTGTACCGGTGCCGTCTGCTGTTCGATCGCAAGATGATTCACCGGTCACTAAGATAACCGGGAGTGATCACAATTGAAAAACTGTCCGCACAGAATCACAACCCGTTTGGCACTGGTCCGACACACGCGGTGCACTGATTCTTATACGAGGGGGGAAGGGGGGTTGCGAGAGCTGTTTCAGATGGTGAAGGAGTAGAGGGGGGAGGAGGAGCAGTTAGGTGCTTAAGAATGGCGGGGGATACTCTGGAGGAAAGGAAAAAGAATCAGCTCGGTACACCGTTAAGGGTGGTCTATTGGCGCGGTACCCTTCTCTATCTCTCTCTATCTCTATCTCTCTCAATCTTTCTCTGTCTCTCTTATCGTCCTTTTTCTCAGCTTTTCCCCCGTTGCGTTTCTTGTCCTGTCGTTTTATCCCTTTCACTGGGACTCCTCCACGGTTCCGGGTTACACGAATTTCCGTTCGGTATCTCTCAGCCCTTCTCTCCGGCGGTACGTTCTTACTCGCACGCCAGTGGGGTAAGGTCGTACCATACCGAATGTCAGGAGGTGACTGAGGTCTTCGTCGCCCTCGTTCGGCCCGAGTGTGTCGAGTGTATCACCTCTCGCCTCTGTCCGAGTTAACCACGGCGCAGAGAAGGTAGGCAGGCAGGTAGGTATAGAAACAGAGAAGGAGAAGCCAGCTATAGGCAGGCGAGTGAGCCAGAGGCAGGCTGTTCGTTCGTCGTTATAGTAGGAGTGAACCTGCGTAAGGGAATGGAAGTGGAAGGTGGACTTCACTCTGTCTGTCTGCCTTCGTTGTCGGTCGGTTGTTTCTCTTGCCGGTTTCCTCTCTATCTATTGTGTATTCCCGTTCATTCCCTTTCTTCTTTTTCCTCCTTCTTCCTCCTTCGACCCCAGGCCCGTTCTTTCCCTTTTTTATCTCGTGCGCCCCGCGTATATGACTATCAGTGTATGCCAGTGGCCACTCGGTCGACCGGTGCCTATATATACGATTGTAAAGTCTCCGAAGCACGTGGCCCACACCCCGCTTTCGGTCAATCCTAACTACCCCCACCATTCAACACCCTTCCTTCATCACTCGCCTTTCTCTCTCTTTCCCTGACCCTCTCTCCTTTCATTACTCCTTGCTTCTCTTCTATTCTTCCTTCTTCTCCTCCTCCTGTCACCTCACCGCCCCTTCCCCCCCTACCTTCTCCTCCGTCGTCCTTCTCCTTTCCCCCGCCCCCGCCATATAGTATGTACCCCCCTCTCCGCGAGCCTTTTCCTTCTGTTCCTCTGCCTCCTCCGCCGCCGCCGCCTCCGGCGCTCATCGGCATCCCTCCTCTCTATTTTGCGCTCTCTACTGCCGCGTACCCCCACCATACGTGACTCTCGTGGGTCAGGACGGACTCCACGACTCATTCATAACTCCCCGCAAGCGACTAGCCATCCCCACTGAACGCCTCTCCGTCGGTTTATCCCCACCGGGGCGACGTAGCAGAAGCCGGGCATCTAACGAAACGATCTCGACTTCGCCTCACGATCAGCCTGCTGGAAACTCGATGCTACGCTGGCACGCTCCACACCGCGCTCTACCTTACGCCCACAGATGCACCGCGATAGTATCTGTCACAGATCATTGAAGATCGAGTTGTCCTCCGAACGGAGGCTGTGTTTTTTGCTAGTCACTCCGAGGAACCGGGTGGACCTGTTGCACCCGTTCCAAGGATTCTCGGGTCGGAATAGGCTTCTGAATCACCTGGGAACTGTCATTTGGACAATTTTTCATGTACATGTATGAGATTAATTTACACAAGTTCATCGTTTTCTACACTTTCACTTGTCTGGGAGTTGTCTTCTCAAGCACTGCTGGCGACTGATTGATCTAAAGACCTCAGGTAAATCCTTTATGAGCGTAGCTTCATCTCTGAAAGTTTAGTTCCAGATTCTAGACTCGCAAGAATTTCGAGAGATATATACATTCCTTAAAGTTTTGTGCGAGCTGTGCCCCTCCACTCAGAGCAAAGTCAGTGGTATGTCACCTCGATGCTCGATCCTCACAGCTGCACGAGCGTTCCGTCGTCGGCACGCGAGCTCTTTTTCCTCGCGAAGACATGTCGTTAGCCGGCTTGCTTCCTCCATGAGAATCAGCGTCATATCAGCGCGATCTAGGCGAAGGAATCCTGACCGAGAACAAGCGTTTCGTGGACGCGATCCACGCAGATGAACGCGTGCGTCATTGGCGCCGTTGTTGCCGCGAATTCGTTAATTGCTGTCGACGGATGCATCGATTGTTTGCGCTCGTCATGCCTCTACGAAACGAGACTTGGTTTGTACAGTTTCAACAAAGGGGCTCTTGATGCTGCAGTTAATAGACTGATGGCGAATCGTGACTTTCGAGATACGTCAGAATGTACGCTCACGTGGGTTTCCGAAGACATAACGACGCTAATAATAGAGAAGATGACGATAATAGTAATAATACGAATGTCTCGCTACAACGGGCCAGATTAATTGCAACTGAGATTACAGTGATAACGAGCGCATCGTGAGAATGGTTGTTGAAGGCGACAATGATAACAAGCGATTTACGTCGATGGTTTTGATCGACATCACTTAAGCGAAAGAAATCTTACCCTAATTAGTCGTTCGCATAGTCGAGTTGTTGTTGAGTCAAGTTAAGTTGTTTTCTAGTTAGCAAGTGTACTTCTATAACAAGGGATTAATTTGTAAAGAGAAGAATGGTATCTTTAACCCTTAGAACAGAAATTGTAATATTATTCTAGTAGATATTATTGCTAATTCCTCCATGTTCACACTGAGCTGCAGTCAATGTAATTTTCTTACAATGTATTAAGCTATTGAAAATTTATACTAAATAGTTCTTAAAAATGCTCTAATTTGAAACAATTTATAGAAAGAAAATAAAGAATTCACATTGTCATGACAATATGAGTGATCTAAAAATATTATGTATTGAAAATAATGTAATTGGCATAGAAGAGTAAAAATACTATTAGTCACAGAAGTTACTAAAAATGTTAATAGATATCAAATTATGGTTTAATATAATAATCATATTTAATAAATATCAAAGAGTATATCATATTATTGATTTCACTAAAAATTAACTACTAATCCTTAAATTTTGACTTTATTTTCGTTTATTAGTGATTGATTATTGATTGTGTTGAATTGCCGTGCCTCTGCAATTTTCCACTTTAATATCTATTACATATAACCTTTGGCCTCTTTTCTATCCCGCCGAAAATCATCGATCCCAAATACCTTCATTTTCTCTCTGATTTATGTCCTTCATTACTTCCATAGCCTGCTGCTAATTTGAACTCAATTAAAACACTCCTCGTTAACGATAATCATCCACACTTCCGACAATCTACTTTTCTACCAATTCACCTCTTTTAGCACAAATTAGAAGACAAGAAGACAATAAAATTTCTCTAATAGGAGTATTCCCGAAATTTCGTTGACAGGAATTTCTTCGAAGAGTCAGATAACCTTGTTATAATTGAATCACTTCTGAAAACGTCCTGTGTTCCATCGTCGTCATCCATCGATATTTTTATATAATATTATTCCTTTATACGAGTATTATAAAAATTTGTCTCTGACCTTTTTTATCCTTTACGCTATTATTACAGAACGAAAAAGGTCTATCACGGAAAAATATTTCCCACTCGTTTTTAAACAGTTAAATCCAGAACAAACAGTATTACACTCATTGAAAATAAAATCGGAATAAGTTACATATTGCAGTAATATTCAACATATTCCAACAGAAGAACTTGTCATCCATGATGTAACTCATCCTAAACGTTTATTTAATTTCCGCGAAAAAATCCCCATCCTCGATAGAAACTGATGTCTGAGTAACTCTCGGACACGGAATCTCTAAATTCGTGAAAGCTCTCAGGGAGAAAGACTTTCGACGTGACTAAACGCCTCTTGTTACATAAAGTTCCGAAATCACGTCACGAGTGGGACAGTCAGATAACGGTTTGTAGGCTTGGTACCGCGGATTACGCCAGGCAACGCAATAGTGGCTGATTATCCGTGTGACGTCATAAGCAAATCAGGGGTCCTGGGAAAGAAACCGGCCGAAGATTTCGTGGTAAAAATAGGATCGATCTTGAAAGTAGGTGTACGTTTGAGAATCAGGGTCAGCCTCCTCTCTGTCTACCGTCTACTTTCGCTGGCATCGGTGCTACGAGCATAGGCTGATTAACAGAGTGACGTAGCAACTTTTCGCAACGGACACGGTGCGTGTCGGTACTTGCGAAAGGATTTCGCGCCCACGAAGCTGTTCACCAGCTACGTCACGTTCAATTTTCGGGGTCAAGTGCACAAGAAACATTCGAGACATGCCGCGGAGAATGACGTACGCGCACCTCGGCTACATACGCACGGTTTTTGTTATATAATGGAAAGATAGGCATCTCGCGCAGCGTTACAGCTCCATACGAGCTGGACTATCGATGAAACGAGAAAGGGAAATGCGAGATGGAACATGAAGTTCTAACGACTGAATGTTTGAGTAGAGGAAGCACTCGCTTCTTTTAGTTGAGGTGTCGGAAGTCGGTGTAATTTGAATTCGTGAATCTGGATCACAAACTCTCTATCTAGGAAAAAGACTATAGCTTCTTTTAGTTGAAATGTTGGAAGATTGGTGCAATTTGAGTTGATGAATCAGGGTTGGAAACAAGACTTCTGCCCCTTGACAGAAAATCTCTATATCTACCTCCTTAATTATTCATAACTCATAAAATAGTTAGGAGCGATGGAAAATTCAAATTACTGAATCATCATCTTAAACTTCAAATTTACGTGATATTCTCGTATAATAGCTCTTATATAAACCTATATATAATGGTAGACCACTTGCTACTGCACTGTTCGAAATACAGATCCCATAATGACTACTCCCAGATCAGTGCACCGCCAAAAGACAACTTTACCAGAGATGATGATACCAGGTGTACGCAGGATTAACAGTCTCATCAAGTTCTTAACCCTTTGTGCTTTTCTTTTTTAAAAAAAGCTAATACTTCTAAAATAACTATTTTATATTTCAATGAAATATGAAAAATTTTAAACCAAAGTTTCTTCATTTTATTTCCAAAGTAGGCACTTACTGTTTGTAATATAGCTTGCCCGAATCTAAATCACAATAGACCAATTTTTTGAAGTTCCCGAGTCAATCTCTCGATTCATGCGAAAGGGGTTAAAGAAAACCAAATTATTGACAAAAATAGTAAGATGAAATATCGTATATCCGTAATAACCACAGTAGTTAATGCAATTCAAAGCCTATACGTACACAAATAATTTATACAAAGAACCTGCTTGTCAGAAATGAGTCATTAATTACTTAATGAGCTAATTATAAAACTTTGAAAGAAACTTAAAGGACAATATTCAAATTACTATTTAATTGCAACATCATTATCGAAGACGTAAAATGTCAAAAATGTCCATTAATTTACTATTATTTCAATCGAAAATAACTTCTAATTACTTCTGTCAAGAAAGGAACAATGTCTTATCCAATTATCTCGAATGGTTTGCAGTTACGTATTTTACAGCAGTAAAGTTAATCCGATAGTTCGAAACCGCTGATTAACCATTGGATCGTGGGGTGTCATAAAAGGGGTAAACACCACCAAAGCCTGGGCGAAGTGCACGGTTTAGCGACTTAAGTGGGCCTAATGCTTCACAGTTGTCAAGTCCTTTCTACCGTTACTTAACTCTTATAGGATTATGCAGGTCATCGGCTGGGAAAATACGCGCGCTGATTCAAGCAGCCGCTGATACCTTTACCCTGAAAATCGTGATTGTCACGTGCATATGTATAAATGTGAGTATTCGCGGACATATAATTACATATATGTATTCATTCATCATATATATTTATTCATATACATATATCGATAATTATGATGAGCATTTAATTAGAAGTGATATAATTATGCATTGATGTGATATAGTGACGTAGTGATTTCCCTACATTATCTTATAATGAAATTATTTTTTAAAAGTAGTTGGAAATGGAATTGAATCGGAGTTGGTAGTCAAGTTGTTGAATTGAATTAATTTACTTTAATAGTGATGTAAGTTTCACTTCTTCTCTGGTAAATTCTCAATATTAGCGGAAACAGGTTAATTAATTTTTTCCTTTACATTTATACAATTACATTATAAAATGTAGATATTTAATAATAAGTTTATCACGTGTGGCTCTGGAGGTATTTTTCAAGATTATAAGTTGCTTGCTCAGAGAACTGATACAGAGGATTCTTTCAAATGTGTCACGTGGACCAAAGCAGTCTCAATTGAAGAAATTTTATAAGAACTTTGCTTCGATACGTGACTATTAATCGAAACCAGTTTGTTATGTGATTGTTGGTGAGATTTAATGGAACAATTCACGTGGATTCTTGAGTGATCTCACGTTGTTGTCATGTAAATTAATACAAAATACCATTTTAGAATTTAATTTGAAAACAGAGGAAAAGAATTGTTATAAAAATTTGATGACAAGTCATAATATTTAAGAAAAGATGCCTAATTTTAATTATGATCAAATGATAAAAAAATAATTTCCAACAAAGAACACCTTACGTGTTTAAAAAATAAAAAATTAAAGTCATGATCTATGTAACGATATCTTTAAAATGAACGACAATATTGTACTAGATCGATGGAAATGGAAAACTTCTATCGTAATGAATTTTCCACAATTTTCTTTTTCCTTTTATAGGCACTATCTATTCGAGAGGGATTATCGTGAAAATCACGACTTTCAGGAAACAAGGCAGTAAATTTAAAATTCACATGCTGTTTGGAATCTTATTGACCTTTGAAATGTTCGATTTGTAGATAAGCGCGAACTCCGTTGGGACTTTCTGTGAGGACTCGCATTTTAATTTAAGCGGTATCATACGTGACCGTCTTCACGCATTTTTCAGTAGTCTTGTTAGAAATCTCGTCTTACGTGCGTTTTCGAGTATACAAAACAGGTAAAAATATTGCAACGAAAGCAGACACCACAGACGAAGATAAAAGCGATTAATGTCGAGTAAAGGTGAAAATGCTTTTTATCTTAATTCGAATCCTGTTCTAAGATCTGAAAACTTCTCACGAATTCTTCATTTAAAGATTTGAGAATGTTTAGATACATATTTCTCTTCTTCATTGTACCAAAGATTCCAACTATTATCAAGTAATGTAACGGTAGCTTAATAATTAGTTGATTATAGTCGGTTGGAAAACTAATATCACCGATTCATTAAATAACTTCCTTAAGCATCAATCCACGACACAAATTACCTAAACGATTAGTCAGCAAATCTATTCAAATCGTTTAACAAGCACTACTAGACTAAAATTAGCAATAACACGTTATCTCACTAATCTGTCATCGTCGTGCCGAGAAATTAGTTTCGCGCGTTCTTTGGCGCGTGTCGCGTCAGCATCCAGTTTTCCCGCTATTTGCATGCAAGATTTAGCTTCCGTTTCGAATACTCACGTCGCGGGGGTTAAGTGGTGACTAGTCGACTTTACGCAGAAAACGTACGCATCCTCGCGGCGTGCTACCACAACGAGGAAAAAACAAGCCTAAAGAAACGGGAGTATAGCGATATGGGTCAGTTAATTAATGAGTCAAGGTGGTTATTGTTTCGAACGAAATGCCCACGCTTTTCGCCGAAAACCGGAAAGGTGCCACGCGACCGTCGTATGACGAATTCGAGTTGTCGTGGTACTTATGAAATTGGCGCTCGGGGTTACTCAAATTACCCTAACTTCGTATTATGTTATTACGCAACTGGTATCGCGACGTAATGCTAGTCTTGTGATTGATAATCGGTTCGATGGAAACGGGAGAGAAGAATCTAAAGTTGGCATCCCTAACGCTACCTTAATTTGCTAATTTTGCCAACTGTTCATGGTAGGCTCGAACAGTGATACTAGATATCTAATAAATGGTGTGGAACTACCCAACTGAAAATGAATTTCTATAAAGAAGAGAAAGTTATTGGTTGTTTGCAAGCAAAATCAGGAAATACAGTCAGGAACTATAAAGAGCAAATAACGTTCTTAACTCTAGAACGAAGTGAAGAAACTCATAACTGAAAAATATTAAAAATATGATTTTTTCTTTTTATCGTCAATACTCATACTATAACACCTTCCTGTGTAGCTAAGATTTTATTTAATTTTGCGCATTACAAGTGCTTCAGTGTTTACTCAGAGAATTATATCATCAACAGATGAGTTATCGTCGCTTTTGAGAAGATGGCTGTCCTATAAAATTGCATGCTTTATCCACTTTGATCAATTCTTAGAGGATCTAAGAAGGCAAATTTAACACAATGTTCTCCAGCGAGTGCGAAGATATCACTGAACATACTAAAATAAGGAATTTGGAAAATAATACTTATACATGTATTTATTTATGTCTAATGGGCAACTCTGATTACGAAGTCAACGGGCAGCTAATTTCAGCGCGTGACTCAAGATTTGACAAGGAGTTCGTTGGACCCTCGGCTTGAGAGTACCTCGATGGCGAGCGCGCGTACAAGGATCTCGGTTCTGCAACCGGTCGAGATTTCGCGCTCGGTATTACGCGAGCGAAATTCGAGGCGCGTACCGGCACGTTGGCCAGAAAAACGACGTTTAACCTGGGCCCAAGTGGAAAAGGCGGGAGCGATTTTTCGAAAGAGGCAATTATCGATTCGTGTGGTCCCCGCGATCGCGACGGTTGCAAGAAACGGATAGAGACATCGGCCACATTCCAGGAGTACGACAGGCACGCCGAGAACCCAATAGGGACCACGTTGCGTTTCCTCTCCTCCCTTTATCTCGCTCTTCCTCGGCCCGTCTTGCTGCCCGTTTTGCCCTTTCTGCTTAACATTTCGGCCACACAAGGACCACCCAGAACCACTCTCGTTGCCTGGCGCAATATTCAATACCCGGCGTATGCCGGGCGCATGAAAGTCAAAGAAACAGATAGCGGGTCAGCCGGCAAGGTTGTGGGCTCCGTTGGAAAAGGATTCCCGCTTCGTTGCTTCGCAATTTTTAAAACGCTCGCTCGGTCAAGCGACAAAATCTACACGTAGGAGAGGCGACGCAATTTGTCGACACCGTTACACGGGACGATTGTTTTGCTTTGATGATTAGGGTTTTTATTTTTACTGTTAATTGGCGCAAACTAGAGCGCTATAGCCGTTGCACATACGTAGATGGCAACGCTACTTTTAATTGTACGATCTGGCTATGACGTAGGAAGGTGAGGTAGGTCTAGCTGAAATTGTCTTATGTGACAGGGTTTAATTAGGTTCGATGAAAAGGTGGGTATATAAGGGCGGGGAGAAAGTGGGAATAGTTTGTGTAGGTGGGCTAGTGGGTGCTTGATCATTTCGTCGGTTTGCTAAAAGACGTAAGTAAGTGACGTAAGAAAGAAAAATGTTTCAATTTGTCGAGAAATTGGTTTAAAATGTTTTAGAGTAGAAAACTATTATTATTCCCAGTTATTATTTAAGAAATTTCAATTACACTAACATTGTAATTATTAATGTTTAATATTTTAAACAATTTGTACTTTTTCTCTGAACATTCTATATTCAAGATTATTTTCATTAGAATAAAATTATAACCGTAATCTAATTTAAATCATGCTGGAATGTTGACCAAGGTATAAATAATTGATTATAAAAATTTTGTTATAACACAAAGTTAGAAAAACATCTTAAACGTTTCAGATTCTTGAAATTCAAAAATAAAAGATAAAGCAAATCATTTTCATCGCTTCATTACGAAAATAATATTATCTTATTTCTTCATTTCATCGTTTATTTACAACACTATTTTAGTTAAATTAAATTATTATTTCAAATATTTTTTCTGAAATTTTCACTCTGCCGTGTCTACACGAGGATCTTAAAAATCGAAGGTCGTTTACTTCATTTCTTCACCGTTTTTTCCCCAATTTATTTTTTACTCCGTGTTAATTTGATAGAAGAGGAACAAAGAGACTAGACGAATTAATGCGTCAGATGGAAACAAAAAGAGCAGCTTACCGAAATAGGAGCGAGAGGTCAGCATCGAGATAGCGGCGACTTAAAAATTTTCTGAGCCGTGAAATCAGCGTTCATTTATCGTCGTATTCCTGTCAGCGACTGTTTTCCGTGCCGGACGAAGAAATTATTTGCCATACGGATTTCTGGGCGACGCGAAAGGACACCAGCATGGATCCACGCTCAAAATGCTCGGCAATTTTTTGGTAGATATAAGAATTGGATAGGAATTGTTTGGTGAATTGACAAGACTGGCTCGCGCGCATGTCAATGAATATACGACTACGCCGAAGAAGGTAAACAAAAGAGCAACAGTGACAGTTCGACAGAGAAATGAGTAGAATCGTGTCGCTTTCGCGCGAGCCTTTATTCCAGTTTATTTCTCGAATTTTACAAAATAATTATTCCACTTTTATCGTGCTTTGTAGCTATTTCGAATTTTGCAAAACGTTGAAACAGCATTTTTGATAGAATATGATTCTTTAAAGTATTTATTATTGTGTGAGAAGTTGTTCACAAATGCACCATGGTTTGAAGTTAATGTTAAAATGCCTTGGACGTTCAAATTCATGACAGGCTCCTTAATTAGCGTAGTAAATAGCAACAAGGTCGAATTCGATTTTGTCAGTGACGGCTGAGGTACGAACACAAACATCGGCTACAGCTACTATCGAACATTACTATGTCATTGATGATGCGCGAAGCTACTGTGAATCTCTATCAATAATCGAAATTTCATCACTGTCTCTTATTACGTTTTTATACCCTCGGAAGAATTTCAAGAAACTTAACATTGACCTTAAGGGCTTAACGTCTTCCTGCTGTCTCTATCGATAAACTATTATTTAATATCCTGTGACATGCTCCGTATAGTGGGTTTATCTAGAATCTAGATTTTTTCATCTCACAAGAATCCATCTTTCTTAAACAATTAAAATCATGACACCAGCTACAATAGTGTCTCAATCCTCCAACTTGCAAACATGAAAAGTATCTTGGATTCTCAAAGAAACACTTACCTTTATATTAACTTATTAACCACTACAATTTCTGACAAATCAGTATTACCTGATAACTGCTATTCCACATAAAACGAATACGAGTAAAAGATGCAGGAATAATTTTCCTTAGCAATTAGAATCGTACATTTCCTCAGTAAACAGGACTCTAAGTTTCCTCCTATCGCGAACTTTGTACCAACTGCTTCATTTCGCCGCGAGCTTTCTGACAAAGGATCATCGTCACTGTTTTGCAAGACTCACAGGCGGCATTCCTCGATTCGTTGCAGCGTAGATCCTCAGATGACGAGCCCCACGCCATGGAACATTCACGTCGTGATCACGTTCGAGCATTTCACTCGAGGTACGTTATCCGACCGTGAATGTTGCTGTACGATCGCACGACTATCACGCACTACCGCGTCTTTTCTTGTGGCACGAGTCGATCAGCTGAGCCAAGCCGTGCCGAGCTACTGGAAAATCTTTCGTCTCGCAAGCTCCAACCCTATACACCACTACCCTATAATGTTGTGTTGACGCTGTCACGTGGGGATGTGTTCTGTTTATATGTTTCATGTTTATCTAATCAGAAATTCAATGATTACAAGTGGAAGGGATTTTGATTAATTTAATTGCAAATTTTTAGGCACTTTGGGAATATTATCTAAATCACTGTGAATGTGTGTTATACACTGTAGTAGCTTAGAAAGGGTTTTAGATGTTGAATACTTTGAAGGATCTGATTTGTGGGTATTGCTCTGTTTTCAGATAAGGTTCATGAAAGAGGAAAAGTAGTTATTAAATGAAAAAAGAAGTGATTGAAATCTAAGTACCATCAAGATTTTTAAGATTCATTCAGTTTTGTATAAGTATATCTACAGAGTGAGTAAGCACTGTATTTAAGGTCACGCATTTAACTGATTGAAAATTTATAGTAAAATGGATGGATCGTGAATCATTAGTTAAAATATATTTCTTCTAAATTTATACTGTATACTTTTTTAAAATTTCGCGCTGTAGATATCACACGACATTAATAATAACAATTACAAGATTAACTTAAGAGAATATAAACTAGCAATTTTGTACCACAAATTCTTGAGTATTCATTTTCCTAACTATTTATTAGCTTTGCGTTCATAAATGTCGAAAATATGCTATATTTTGATATTTTGATAGATCACAAAACATAGAAATTTCAGTGATGCTTCACACAATTATCCCTGAAGTCAATCAGTTGCCTAGAAAAGCATGTATGTAAACATGATTCGCGGATGTCGCGAGCCACAACTTGCAGGATACATATTCTACGCGCTCGATTTAAATCGTTCGAGTTAATTTTAGGTTGTTCAATCGTGAAACCGGAAGTTCGTCCTTGAACATCCAATCGTGTTTTATCGGTCAATAGTTTCATATGATTTATAAGAACTTCATAATTGAATTGCAGAAATGTTCCTTAAGATGCTGCTCGAAACGTTTCAAAGATCCTGATAAGCTCTTATGAAAATAGGCATTAAATAACTGAAACTTCTAGCACAGTTTTATAAATTGTAACATATAATGTTTATTCATTTTACAGCAATGATGGTTATAAATATCTTAAAACTTTTGTTTTCTTTTAGGAATATTACTCATTTTTTTATTTTTAATGAGCTACTGCTTTATATAACTGAATTATAATACATGTTTGCTGACAGCAACAAGTTTATAATAATATTCCAAATTTTAAATATTTTCTAAAAATAATATCCACTATTCCATAATAATACTCGCAATTAAACAATCTTCACACTATACCTCTTACTGTTTACTTAATTTGTAGTTTACTTTAATTTTTATTTTCATTCTAAATTCTTCCTCTGCCTTTATTTTCATAAGTTTCTCCTGTATCTCCCATAATGGGTTTATCTCATATACAACGATAATTCATAAATGATATTCCTCTTCCAATTTCCTGCTGGTTTCATCATTCACGTTCGCGACCAAAGTCTCGCACGTGAGGTTCGCTATCGACGTCGGGCTATTTTTGCGTATCTCAAGTAGAGTTTCGGCGCATCGGACCGAGGGTAAAGTGCATCAGTGGTCAAAATGGCCAGACGTAGTCGTTGAATCGTAAATGAGTAACGTGTTAAAGAAACAGCGCTAGCCGCTGCTTCCTCCGAGGTTTGATTCACGCTCGCCTCCTCGGCTCGTCTGGTCGGGCCTGTCTGCTATTATTTTTAGCGGGTGATCGCGAAGCCAGCAAGAAGTGAAGCACAGGGAAAGCGTTCCTCGAGACGGGGCCGAGCAAGTTAAGTCATCTCTCGCAGGCTTGGCTCGCATAATTATCGGTCGATCTGTCACCAAAGGCCGATCCGCGTGTTCGAATGATCGCGATCTATCTACCGCACCCTGTTCGACTGCTCATCTGACTGGCATGCCCGCGAAATGAGGGGAAATTGGTGCTCAATACCTACGTTTTAGACGGCCACGCGTTCACTTGTTGATTTATAGTTGGACTGTCGATGTTTATGCAAATTCCTATTTTCATGGATGTAATAAGCAAAGTGGGAACCTAAGTGAAGATTTGTTTCATTCTCCAAATATGTATGATAAAGTGTATTTTGGTTAAAATGTGTAACTATAAGCAAAAATATTTAACTTTTAATATTTTGTAGATTCTTACAGTTTCATAAGTCCTTGCACTCTTTCTAGTATTGTAATTTTATCTCTTCCATTTTGCTTTGAATTCTATTCTTTAGATTTGTCCAGTTCATGAGCGTCTGCATGACACTTCTGGTAACACGTACTTTACATGTGATAGTTTTTTCCAGTAAATCTTCTGCTTTTGTACTTATCATAATTATATAAAATGAGTCACACAATTCAAGAGAGTCGTATCTCTTATTTCATTACAGGTATTTGTGAAAAAACGATACAAGTATGTTATAAAAAGATCCATAAGAATTTTCTTTGTCTACAAATTGCAATGAAAACTATCAAGATAATGTGACTAAAAAATTAGTATTCTTTTATTATTCGTACAATTAGTGAAGGATGTACAAGTAGTAGCAATACGTCAGAAATTTTTTATACCATGAATTTCGCTTTTTTAGTAGCACAGTTACAGTTGGTACGAAGTTCAATTTGAAGTAGAAACTATGGAAGCACAATGACACATGCGGGAACTCCTGCTAGCCATTCTTGAATATCTATAATCATTGACTAGTTGCAAGAAGTAATTCCGTAAGTTTGCAAGAAGTATAGAGCACTGAGAACAGATTTCGCTAGGATTTT
Organism: Calliopsis andreniformis; assembly: GCF_051401765.1. Classification (NCBI taxonomy): domain Eukaryota; kingdom Metazoa; phylum Arthropoda; class Insecta; order Hymenoptera; family Andrenidae; genus Calliopsis; species Calliopsis andreniformis. The sequence continues at coordinate 6,895,522 of NC_135073.1, read as the reverse complement.
CCAATTATGTCACTATGAAACAGAATTTTCTTCAGAAACCAAAGAACAATCGATAAATTGATGCTATTAATCTCATAAATTAATTTTATCGAGTCTTCGAATCTATATCCGTGTTAGGTTCATATGTATCGAGGATTGCGGAGTCCTTGAAGTATATGTACACATATAAATTGTACACAAATACTGAACGAAGATTGTTTGATAAAAATATTTTATTTAAATATTTAATTAAATATTTACCTAAGTGTATTCGTAAATAGTTAATGGAATATTACAGGCTGATACAGGTTAGCTGGTAGGCATTAATAAACCAAAATTTTCATTAGCTACAATTATAAATTATTGTTTATTTCAATACTTTTAAATTTTATTGTATCACTGTTATTTTTTATTTAATTTTTGAAGTCCATATTTGAATAAATTGATGGAAACTAAAAATTGAATTCTAAAAATGGAACCTATACTAATTTTAAAATTCCTTAATTTTTTGTTATGTATTAATACACATTTACTATAATTACAAATTATTTATTATAAATAGAAAATGTAAGAGCCAATAGCTACTGACAACATAAAATTCTAAAAATAACCTTGGTATTTCCAAATATGGACATAATAATTATGCATATGTATATATTATATATACACAATTTAATCAAGAGATTCCTGCAAATTGCTGACATAGAATTCTTAGAAGAAGATTGGGAAAACGCTGGCACATCGACCCGATGTACAAGAAAAAAATTACTCTCAATGTTCACTACTAATATGTATGTATATGATATAAATTTACAATTCATTCGTTTTACTGTTCTACATTCTGCAAATATTGCAAATATCTAATTGTAAGATACGACACAAAAGAAGCTACAGACGACTAGAACATAATTATTCACGCGGTGGCTGTGACGTTGCGGTTTCCAAAGGTTAATAGAAGTAAAATTCACGCGAGTGTTATCCGAACGACATTCTCACTTCTAATGCCGCCTCTAAGAAATCCGTTTCGTAAAGTTGGTCATGCGTCCGTTTCCTGAACGTGACGACATTTTTCTTAAACAACTACGTTATCTATGTACGTCACTATGAGGGGCTTCCTGGCGCTAAAAATAACGAAGTCGTATTAGATGAAGTTCTTCGGACAATAGCATCAAGAAGTACACTCTCAGAATTAATATTAAGCATAATCTTGGAAGATTACAATTTTAAATGAATTGCATTTTATAATAGTTCATAAGAAAGATTACACGAACACGACTATTGTTACTTTTAGATAAAGAAATCAATCAAATTTTTTAATTTTGTAAATTATACACATGTAGGGGCTAATGTTGTTTGAGCTTCTTCTGTGAAATATTCAACAAAATTATAAATAGACAAATGGGCTATTAATGTGTTTATTAGCACGTTTGTCGCCAACACATTTTTCTATGTGTTTCACGTTTCTTCAATTATGTAAATATATAGATAAAGTACAAAAGCAAAAGTATTTCATAGTTCACTAGTAATACATTTAACAAAGCCTCCCCTAATTGTAATATCGCCTAGAAAATGATAAATGTAAAGGTTTATTTATTCTGAAAAATTTGTGAAATTATTTCAAATGTAGAATGTCGATCATTTAGTAATGTCATTATAGTGAATATTCTAAGTTGAAGTGTGAGAATATGTTTAAAAAATAGTTATATAAATTCTAAAATAATTAATTGGAGCATAAAATATGTATATGATACAAAAAACTCCTGTTTTCCATTTTTTAAAAATGCGTCAGTATGGAATATACTATAACTGGAAAGTCACTCCTTATCACAACGCAGTGTCAGAAAATGTGTAAGAAATACTACGTCATGAAACGTCAACATCCGTAACTCTGACTTAAGAGACTATGATGTAACATCCGATTTCTAATCTATTGATGATTTAATTGTCGTGTCGCTTTATATTTAATCACTTTAATTAAGTTCAGTGTAATAATACTGTATACTTTATGTTCATCTTTAAATTGATTCTTGTTCTATCACTTAATTTGAACTGTAATGGATAAAAGATGACTGTTGTTCTTCAATTATTTAAAAGAAAATGACGTGTCTATTAAGCTATTAATTTATCAATTGACAAAGAATGTTATTTTCATTAAATGTTGAAAGTATCTCGTGAATGAACGTAATGTAAGCATTACTGAAAGCACGACTTGTTAAATAACGTATTGAATTTTCACTAACCTTAATTTCAAGAAAGGCCTGCTCAAATATTTCCTCAGACCAGCTCTGCAACAGAAAAAGTAAACATTGATTTATCTTCGTCTAGGAAAATAGTGTGATAATATTTAATAAATTTAACAATGATCAATTGCATGGTAGGAATTATTAATATCAACTGTTTTCAGCAATAATCTGTTTCAAGATATGTATTTTTAAACTTTGTGTAATGAATTCTGCATAAACTGACGAGCATTTAAATCTTGGGATATCCCTAGTATATTTATCCTGCGGTTTTACAGTTTGCACGTCAGTCAGATTTACAACTGCAGTATCAGGTAGGTGGGAAAGAAGTAGTCATCCTTCAAATATGCTGCTATTGTGTCGCATGCTTTAAATCATGCTGGTTTAGGTGCTGAATTTCGTCAAGTTCAGTGTCAAATTATCTGTCTGCCTGTGCAAAATTACTTTAGTCGACGATGTGTACGTGATTCATGTCACCATTCTTCTTGATCTTTTTCATTCGTCTACATCTCGTGTTACATGCAATTCTTTTGTAACGACAGAAAAGTAGTCTTTATTATACAAATCTCCATTAGTCTAACATCATTTTATTTATTAACTAAGAAATATTGACTTTCTTAAGAGATTTTCTTCTTCTGAATAAATTAAGTAGTATACCCTTTTTACTTAATTAAATTCTTTTATAATTACATGAATAACGAATAAAACATTTATTGGTAAACTATAAATAGAAATCGTGTTACTAACGGAGATTATTGTCACTGATTACAGAATTTTTATAAGTAACAGTCTTGTTATTTGTTCTCTAAATTTGTACACTATTATTAAGCAAATCACCATTCTGTACATTACCAATTTGTGTCAGGACTTCGCATTCATATATCTTCATTAAATTAATTCAGATAATGAAGGGTTGGGTGTAGTATGAAATAGAGGGAGCGTGGTATTCAGATAAGATAACGAAAGATTATCGGTGGAGACGGCGAGGCACCTGTTGCGCTCGTTTCCTCGTAATCACCCCACATTTCAGCAGAGCGTAGGCAAGTTACGCTTTCAGCTGTAACAGCCGTGCGAATGGCATTCGTAAATCATGTATCGTTTGCATTTTCCTGACATCGCGTACTGAGAAAACGAGCCCTTCTCGGAGAGTTCGCTTTGGCATTCAATCTCGTCCACAATTGCTTGCTCATCCACAGATAAACATCCAACGGATATAACTATTTTTGCTTTCATTATCGAATGTGAAACATACTAATTTTCATACATATATAAGCATAATAAATATGAGAAGATAGGTCTTGAAGCAGATAAATTAAACATTTTTTAAAGTAAACTGAAGATGAGTAGATGTTATATGAGTAGAAAAACAGTTTTCATTTTTGGTTATGCATGTAACTATTTATAGTATAAAATGTAGATATTGAGTTCAGTAGATTAGTTTTGGGATTCTATTGTATTCATTGTTTTTGTGCTGGTAGAACCAAAGACTGAAATTAAAGAGCGAATTTTCCTATCGAAAGACTGAGATACAGGAAAAATATTTTTTTAAGTAACCTAGCTTAAGTTGTCAGAATATTTCTTGATAATGTTGCCCATATTTTTCAACCCTTTAATGGCAACTATATATATTTTGGGTTATTGATTATGTGTAGAATTGAGGGATTTACATTTTTTCAAAGAGCAGATTTCATATCATACACTAAGTAGATGCAGTTACAAAAGTACGTACATACTAGTAATGCTTTAATATTTCTTAGATCTCCAGAATCCTTGCGCACTATACCCTTTATCACAAACTCAGACACGAAATATGCATTACAAATGTACACTACAATCTCCCAGAATAACTTTCGCCAAGCAAATTTGAAAAAGCCCCCCATGCAACGAAAATATCTACAGAGCTATGTGTTTTAAAAATATGTGTTAAAAATATCTGTCAGATATATCTCCTACAGAGGAGAGATGATGACATCAAGGTGCAAATAGCTCTCGAACAGACTCAGAATGATTCAAGAGGTGGGTGTTTTACATTTCTCAAACTGGAACGTCTACTCGAAATGGTTATTTTTTCGAGTGATTCATCACGTATCTATGTTAATTGCGCCCTTCAGGGTCGTAATGGCGGATCTCAGCTCGAGGTTGGAAGATCGCACGATATCGCGTTACCCTCTAACAGGGTGCACCTGTGCGAGCACAGCCTCTGGTGGCGTCGTGCCACGCATTCTCCTGATCATCCCACGTTTGTTCATTCTTCTTTCTGTCCCACTCCCGTGCTCGCAGTTCATTCTCTCCCTTCGTTCGTCCGGCCAGTTGTTCCTTCCGATAAGATTGCCACTGACGCGATTGCGTCATCGTCAACAACACACGTCCCTCTGGCATCGTTTGTCCATTCATGCCTGCGTTCATTCAGCCCGAATAGCTGTATCGATTCGATCGATTATATGAGAGGTGCTCGGTCGAGCAGAAATCACGCTGCTTTGAAATACTTTTAGATTTCGTCGATCAAGATCTCTGGGGTTCACGTAGGCGCGTGAAGGAGGAGATACGTGACAATACTCACGAAACGCAAGGTATGTAATCTATTCGATCCTTGGGCTGTTTGACGGACATGCTGAAAGTTTTCCGATTAACACGTTCAACGAGGTACTTTGATTTTCAAATCCTTCTCCATGCTTTCAGGGGTGATTTATTTTAATGTATTATTTTTATTATTTACTTTCGTACTTGCTATTAAGATTTTGTATATCAGATTTAGGTTCTTAGGTGTTCACAAATAAAGACTAATATATATTGGTATTTTTAAATAATAGTGTTAGTGGTAGAGGGTGGTGTTTCTGGGAAGCACGCTTACATGACAAAACTACTTTTTTCTTTAAGTCCAAGTGGAATTTTCAGAGCAAATCACATGATGTCTATGGTTCTATGGTTCTATGGCAAAACATAATGCGCGTATTCAGAAGATTTGAGTTTATGTTTTATTCAAAGTTACAAGATGAAATTTACATTTTTGATGTAACTAAACTAGATTATAAAAATTTTGTCCTCGAAAAAGCAAAGCATGTGTATAAAGCAGTATTAAGATTAAAAACTTTGAACATTTATGCCTCAAAAATAGTAATAAATATTCGACTTTTGTCATTTTCTCTTACAGTCACAGATATGTCAGAAGATATAGAAATAATCAGTGATCTGTTATCATTTTCTATAATAGTACAACTTATTTAGGTTGTAACGTAGGCTGCAAGCTTATTTGTAAGCTAGCTGCTAAAGGATTTAAAAAAATGTTATTCACATCATTAAGTAAATCTAATGCATGATTGTGTTTTATATTTAAGACATTGTGAAATGTAACAAGGAACTGTTTAAATGGAAAGGTCGTTATGGTATAAACGTGTCATAATATTCTTCCTGAATGAATATCATCTTACAAACGACCATCTGTTCGTTATTCCCTCCCCCCTCCGTCGTGACTCTGAGCAAACTCAATGCGATTGCGTGCCATTGATACTTCGTTTCTGAATCACGTAGCTCTGTAGTAACTCATTCATTAAAACTTCTCAATGACGAGTGATAGAAAAGATAAAGGGCTTGTTTCTAAAACGTGTTCTTCTGTTTTTAAAAATGCTCTCGAAAAAACTTGGGATTTCCAACAAATAAAACTATTTTCAAAATTTGTTTAATTACAAACGTAGAAAGTTTATTAATTTGGGAATTCGAAAATTTAAAAATTTAAAAGTCTGAAGTTCGAAAATAAAAATTTGAAAATGAAAAAATGTATCAAATAATTCAGACATTTCGTTGTTTGTAGTTTTAAAAATAACTTATACTGATTATGAGAAACCAAAAACTTTGTATTAGCAACTCGATTGAATTGATTATAATTTTTGATAGAATTCTACACCTTTAAAAAATTACGAAGCCAATTATTACTATTATTTATGATGTTTTAATTTTGGTAAAATAAAGTGCACAAATGCCATTATTCTTTTTTTTTTATTATCAAAAAGTAAAGAACATAGTTAAGAAAATCAATTATTAAGAGGAAGCAAATCTCACTATGGTATCACAAGTTTACACAATTACGTTAATCACATAAACTTATTCTATTTTTGTATAAAGACCCCAGAGGCCACGTGGCTGACAAAAATGCATGGCATTTCCGGTTGTAGTACTCCCTGTGTGGGCCTTCGATGTTTCATTGAGATTATATGCAACATGGAAATTTTTGGATTAGTTTTTTGAGGGAGAGACGATGCCAACGGGACCAGAGAGTCTCGTGGCTGAATCATCGCGGATCGATTATTGGAATGTTCCATTCATCTCGGAGCAATGTCTCGGACGCGGAAACCGAAAGTCTTGCGGAATCGACGAACCCACTCGAGGAAGAAACGCTTTTCTGGCCTCATTCTCACCATGTGTAGGCTGAATACCACAGACATTCGTGATTTCGAGGTCTTCGTTGCTTTCTTAGTAATAGCTCGACGAACTCTTCGAATACGTCATCTTGGGTTTATTTGAAAAGAGGGTCGATAGTTGACGAATATAGCAAATTCATCATAAAATAGAACGAGTACCATATGATTCACTAGGCGAAATCATTCAGAATCCTTCCTTGCAACTTATTGAAGAAGGCTTCTAGCTTTTTTAGGTAATCCAGCAAACTCGAATTTTTTTAAATAATTTGGTATATCAATTGATCTATCAATTAGAATTCTAATAACTTTTGTTTTGGATCTAGACCCATTTGTCGAAAAGTATGCTGAATTATACCATTTTTTGGTTTCAATGGAAATACCGATCTGATAGACCACTACCTAAGCAGTTATAAGCTCTTTTCAAATATGATTCAGTATTAAAAATATTTAGACTAATTATTTCCACATTTTTCAATGATTGAAAGTAGAACTTCAGAATAATATTTTTACTTTGAATTTTGTTGTAACTTCCTTTGTGAACAACATTCGTTAAATGTGTAGATACTTAAGATTTGGTGTACCAACCCTATACTCACTGGAAGTTGTAGTCACGAGAGTGTCGAAAAGCAAAGTACCAGACTTCGACATTCATACACCGGATCTTACCGAGATGTTCTGAATCATTGCGAGTAAATTCCACAGACGTCAGAAATAGCTTCGTGTCGGACTACCTTTCGACTGTGTTTAGTCACGATTGGCTCTCTTCTCGGCCTATTGCGTAAGATCAGGTTCCGTTACGAACGCTCCGTGACCTAGACGGTTTTGTTTCGGTGTGTTACTCTGACGTTAATTTCTCTCTTCTCGGGCAACTAACATCTTCAATTCGTTCATTTTTATTGTGACAGTGAAAAGAATAGGAAGCTTTGCAACAATGAAGTATTGGTAATTAAGATAATTAAATTGGCTGGTGGTCTGTTCTGGTTTATAGAACCCTGACAAGTTCTTTGGTTTTGTAAAGCTTAATATTTGCACATTTCTTTGACTTTATGAGCAATTGGCAACTCTGCTAACTTCATTTAAAAAAAATCGAAGATACTAAATAACATAAATTTATTCACTCTCAACTGGTTTTAAATATTTTGGAAACATGGGATTACATAAGAAAACAGGTACATATGTTACGATGGAGATGGGAAAAATGACCCATTGTCGCATTTCTTTCATCAAATATTAAAGGTATCATTTTCCTACAACCCTTTCGCAACAACAGTAGCTATCTTACAGCAAGTGGAAACAACTCTGCCTTTACTTCCGCATATCGTTATGCACATGTATCAACTGTAGTAGAACCTTGATTACTTGGATTAATTAAAACATACCATGAATTTTTTGAATAATTCAGTAGTCTGTTTTCACTTGCAAGATCATTTCTTCTAAAAAAATTAGTTTGTATTAATACGAAACAAATATTTAGCAATATTCTTTGCTCTTCATTCTTCTTCATTGTTTCAATCATTATATTATAAATCGAACATAATCCATCATAATTTTAACTGTATAGATTAAGTTAGAACAAAGGATGTAAATTAAAAAAAAATAGCGGAAATCTGTGAGTATACAAATATTTATCGTCTAATAGAAACAACGCCAGAATACTGCATTCGAGAAGTTGGCATTCACTTTCGAAGAAACTCACCTTCGATTCCCGATCGAGGTTGCATCTTATCGTCGAAGCATTACAACACGCTTGACGTAAAATTGCAATAATTTCTGGGTGAATAGTCACTCGACTGAAGGTGAAGTAAAAAAATGCAAGGATATTTCCCAGTGTCCGTTGTCTGCGACGCAAGTGCCTCTAATCATACTAGCCATCAGACGTTCCCCTTTTTAATAACGTGTCAAAGTTGTGCGAGGCAAATGGGAACCGTAATCGCGATCGTGACCGATTGTTTGCCTGGACTCTGCTTCGTGTCAACGAATATCGCCGTTGTTTTCAACATCCTCGATCGCAACGGACCGTTTTGGACCGGTCACTGACACGTGACGATACTAACTTCAATAATACTGGCTCGCGTGGCGAATTAGCATACCCGTATCATTTTTTTCGCCTCGTCATAAAGTCGTAAACGCAAGTTCGGTTATATGGTACTCGAAGTGGCTCGTAATATGTAAATGAATCTCATGCGAAACGGGGTTTGTATTCGTTGACACGGGTTCCTTGCAGGTTGGAGTAACGAGTGGCAGAAAATATTAGAAATATAGCTTAACATTTTTTTAGGATATTGTTATGTATTTGTTTCGGGTTTGTTAAATTGAATTTATGAAATATGAAAATTAAAGGCACGTGAGGTTTGAAATTATTATGTATAGTAATCAATATATTAAATAAAATATATTAAATTTTGCTGTGGTTATGTTAATATGATATGTAGAAAGTGTGGTGGATCGAATAGTAATATAGCTGCATGTATGACCTTTCGAATTTCGAATATTAGCTACATAACTTTTCCAAGTCAGTAGACAAAAGTTGTGTAATATGGCTTTTGTGAGATTTAGTTGTAGATATCATTATTATTATAGAACAGATAATCATTTTAACTTCAATTGTCAATAAAACGTAAAAATTAGCAAATAAACAGAATGATAATTTATACTTCAAAATATTTCTTTTCCTTAATTAAATCTCTGTCTGAAAACTGAAATCATCGATAAAGTTGAATGAACTTGTTATAACACTTGCTCAAACTTTTACTTGTCCTTCATTCGAACTTCATTTCTATTTACATTTTCCATTCAATCATAAATGTTAATCTATATGACTAATTGCCACGAATGCAGATCAGTGAATATGCTTAACATGTTTAATTACCAATGCGCGATATCAGCTTGAAGTTAATGAGACGCTACCGTGCAGAGTACGCTGTTCACACGAGAAGAGTGATTTATGCATTAACGCGTATACGATCAAACGAGTGTGAAAACGACGTCTAACCGAGCCGAGCAAGTTCTTGCAAATAATAGTTTCACGGTCCAAAGAAGATCACAGGTAAACCCCAACGCGATTGCTGAGTCATCGGATGACTTTGAGAAACTAACTAGCCTCTGAGTAACCAGGCCATCTTCCTATGGAATTGAACAGACCGCTTTACAATTATGTCTCGAATGGAAAGGTTACCACTTATCAGCACTATTATGTTGTCTGAGCTATAATGAAATGGTTATACATATGTGCCGATTGCCTTGGGTCTTATATGATGCTGATTAATGTGTTCAATATTCGACTGACAAGTCTGCGAGCCTCTGTACTGTGATCCTACAAAAATTAGTTTTAATTGACTATTTTATTCATCTCAGTTTTCTTTAAAATTTTATTAGGTATTATTTTTGTTAAAGTCTTTGTTACTAGATCCATGATCGTGTATGTAAATTAATGTTACTGGCACTGTCATCTATATATGAATCACGTTTCATGTGGCAACCAAGGTTTAGACGCTTACACCTACATATTTATTTCGTCGATATACTATGGATCAAGTGCAATCAAATTTCTTTTATTGCAATCTTCATGTCATAATGATTTTTTATCTCATTACTTTATTCCTGAGGTTATTAAAAAGAAGCATTATCTATGTCGAACAGTAAAGTTACCAGAGCAGACACATTAGCTGTACAGTGGCATTGTACCTTATAAATACAACTCTTATTTTTTAAGAACATTATTTCTTCCTCAATTAATGCTGAATTAAATAATAAAGAAAAACATTTAGAAAGTTATAATTTTAGTGCACATTATAGTTCAAAATCACGTTCACTGTCACAACAAGAATCCCAAAAATTCCATTAAATTCCACACGGTATATTTAATTTTAAAAAATTCCATACTCGAATGCTTCAGTTATTTATTAAATAAATTAACTTATATACATTATAAATTCTTTTCTATAATACTTAATTTGATTTTTTAATACTTGATTAACTGAGCTATTACATATCATATTACTCATTCTCTTCGACCTTTAAAACATTTAATAACTTTCACCCTACTACTTTCATCTTTGCGCATCATTTCTGTGAACAGTGATACATAGCTGAAAATATAAGAGGGCAATTGAACAGCTTGACGGAGAAAGGAATGCACTTCGAATGTCAGTCAGCATGAGTCCACGCTGACATTGATTCGAAGACCAGTTGGAGTTACGATCGACCTACGAGAACACTCTCACTACACGATCGACCTACTTTTTGGGGTACCGGGTTTGGTTCCTCGTTCTTACGCACGTTCGTGCAAGTTTTAACCTGTTGCCTGGTGCACCTTCACTCATCCAGGTGAACGTCTATTATATCCGTGTCTACAAAATTCAAAAGACTCCTATCCCCTTTTCTCCTCGGCGTTTCTCGTGTCAGCCTTTTTCTGTGCTACTCGTTCTTAGGCTGCACTCCCAAATAGCGTGCAATAGCCATTGATCGTCGGTATTACGTCAACTTTGCTTGCTCCAAAATTAAGATACTAACCCTTGGACCTACTGATAAACTGGTTGTATTGTTCTAAACCAGTTTTATAATGCGTAGAAAAAAAGACAGTAATACAAATATTTTTATTGAAAGCAATAAACGACCTTTCTGGTTTTCTGGTTTTTATGGAATTATATTCTTACAATTTTGAGTAATAAATATATAGGGACATGTAACGTTGAAAAATGCTTTTCTAGCTTGATATTACTTCCTATAAAATAGCCTAATTTAATCTCGAAAAACATTCAACTTTTACTTTTTCTTTTTTTTTTTTCAATTTTTTAGCGAGTAAATTTTTACATTGGATTATCTTTTAGGTTAATTTTGTCGGTAATTATAGAAATAGTCCAAGTCATGAATTTAAAAGGATGGGTTTTCTTATTATTTGGTGTTGCATCGATTTACATTACAGAGGAAATGCTAAATTCAATTTTTTTATATCTTTTAGATTATCATGATTTCAGTAATTCAGGGATGAACATGCTTCACAAGTTTGATTATAGCATAATCTTCTTATTCTGTTCTGATGAAACATCGAATATCGGTTTCGTAGCTCTTTTAGTTCAAGGGCGTCTAATGCCTAGGTGTCTGAGTCAAGATGAAGAGAAAGTGCAGAAATATTTGCATGCTAGACACATTTCTAACGATAAGCTATGATAAACGGTTTAATATCTATGAAGACTGTAAACATGAAAAATTAAAAATTCCTTGAGTATACATAAATAAGTAAATTTATTAAAAGATACGTATCTGAGTACGTGCATTCTTTTTAGAAGATGAAGGTCGTGTTCTTCATACGTTGGTAGAAGAATCAGCTGATAATGTCCCTAACGATAGCATCGCGCATTTTCAACGAACGACTTATGACAACATGCTAAATATGTGTATAAAGCATTATAATCACGTAGCTGAAATGTACCTGCTACGGGTTTAGAAAGAGAATTACCGGAAAGAAATACGAAACACACACATTTCTGCTATACCAACAAACGTTGGGGAAGCACATTCGGTAAATCACTTGTTTAATCTGCAAATCTACAAATAACAAACAGTATACAGTATTCTTATTAGTCTAGCTACTACTCTGTAAAGTACTAGCAGCTTCAGCTTGAATGAATGTTAAGTTTCTTATATTGCCGCATGAGAATGTTTAATATTGTAATAAATTCTCTACTGATTATCTCTACTGATGGTAATTCCCTACTGATAACTGCATTTTAAACCCATTATACCAGACTGCACTTTAACATTAAGATTACTGAAATAGTCATTAATCATTTTTATTTCTAATTGAGACTGAATAAGACTGAAACAAAATCTAAATACCGTTTCCTTCAGTTACATAATTTTCTTTAAGTTATATTTAAGAAAACGCCTAAGATTCACATGAAATGTGTCTAACTTGGGACTTACTCTACTGCTGACATGCAGTAGCTAGGCCAGTCATAGCGAAAACAGTAGAATAAGTCCCCAGTCAGACACATTTCACGCGAATAATTATAAGCGTTTTGTCAACACTCTATAATTCTAAAACGATAAATACAAACACATCTCAAATCTATTTTATCATTCTTAATTTTCGTTTTATTTTAACGTATAAAGTCACACCTTAAAATTCCTGATACTTGTTATAATTAAACCTGTTAAGATTGCTGACACCCTGTATACTTGAATATGTAATTGAAACGTTAAAACTCTGCAGTAGTATCGATAGTAAAAATTCAATCACTGAATGCTGCAGTTATAACGGTACTCTTTGTGAACGCGTTTCATTTCATTAATACGTATCCTCGATCATGGTACTTTTCCGATACAGTCGAGCAATCGAGGCTAGGTGTAACAAGAATCTTCCATCTCGAGTGTAACTAAGCGTTTACAGAATGGTAAATCCCCGACCTTGCTCCTTGTCTACACACGTGTATCTATGCGCGTATGGACACGAGAGTTGAATAATACCTCGGATAAATTATTACGTTAACGGCTTCCGTGACGTAGAGCACGTTATCCCACAGAACTGACCTCTTTTGCGAAGTGACGCTGAGGAACCGCTACGACCCTGTAACACTTGACTAGCCAGATAGCATCGATTACCAAAGATCTCGATGGGAATGTCAATGACAGTCTACTACTGATACGCATAGTTTCTTCTTTATTAGTATTGAAGTTTCTTTCGTCTGGACTTTGTACTTTTTATTTCGAAGATATTTAATGTATTACTGTTATGTTTTAGTCTTCCTAAAATAGAATTTTTTCTATGAATTTTAATGGGCATACTAACGCAACTTTTTATACGAAAATTTAAATTAGGGAAGTGTATGTATTTTGTTATTCGTGAATATTGTGTTCTATTTCATTTTCATGGAAATTCTGCAATTTGAAGCAATTTGAAAGAAATTGTTCAAGATTTTCTAGGTAACAGTACAAAGCTTACGTCAGAAGTGAGCATGACTCTCTTGTGTCTAGTTCGACGTAATGATATTAATGCAATTATCGCTTCATCATCTATTAGCGTCGAAGATTTATTTTTTAAACATCACTGTGACTGCGCGATTTTATCTAAATTTCTCTATTTATGCAGTCATTTGTTTTAATCTGTCATTCCAAGTGAATTCTTCGTGTATTTTGTACTCAAACAATTAGAGGTATTTGAAGATTTAAAGAACTATAGTATGCAACTTTAAATGTCTCCATTTGGATTGCATCCTAATAATTATATTTGTCCTAATAGAATTCGTAAGCTTACTCTAGGTAAGAACTAAAGTTCTAAGGTCAACTCATGTACTCCACTTATGCTAGCATTGAAGAGCATAATAGACTCATTTGCTCTAATCTCATTACATATCTACTTCGACTATCTTTCTGTCATCATCCTACCCCAATAATAAAGAAAAACCATTCATTTAAGTAACAGAAAATTTTACCTCTTAACTAGTTTGGTATCGGTATTATTAAATAAGGTGGTAAAATTATTACAATTCCTTTAGCAAAAATGATTCATAATAATACACAGAAAATTCACATATTTTCAATTTATTATGTATACATACATAATGATAAACACTGATATTTTATACAAGAAATACAAACAGTGCAGTAGTATAAATGCTACGACTCCACCATACTAGTCAAGGGTTCATAAATTGTTGAACTAATGGTAAATAGGTACAATCACTGAAATTTCTTATAGGAAAAGTTTCACTGCTTCTATCTTTCAATTGCATCCATTATCTGCTCCTTCAAGGGAAGCATTCTGTCTTTATAACACCTATGCGGAAGTCGCGTGCTCGTTCCTTGGCCAGTTCACCGGCAAAAATCGAGCTGAATAGCTGTTGGATACAGGAAGCAAGCGTTTCGCGTGATATTCCCGCGAGGATGGAAGGGAGCCACGGGGAACACTGTGCGCGAGGTCTGCAAGGTGGATGAATCAGTCGCGAGCAAGTGTAACGACCGAGTGACGTCAAGAGGATTGCACAACGAAGCGCGTCGGTAATTCCAAACGTTAGTCCATCCGATTGATTTCTAGATCCTCCTTCAAACGTGGCTGAGATCGAACGAGCCCGCGCCGGAATTTGTATACCTCTCGCGTTTCCTCGAGTGTACGAAAGACACTGTATTATACCAATAGATCGCTTGTTCAACGTTGTTCTTTTTGGTATTATCTTTTTATGCAGAAGTATCTCAATTAATCAATTTAACGTCAAATGTGAAGCTAAAGTGTTCTCTTGATGCTTAGTTTTTGAAACTCTGTTAAACTGCTGTGAAGTAAATTGGACCCTGTTCTGTATTGGTGTGATAGCCCGCAATAAATCGAATTTTAAGGGTGTAGCATTATTAAAAATAACATAATCAATGATATTTTTACTAATAAATAGTTAAATAAAAATCTTTGAAAGTTTTCAAGCCTAAAATTATTTTTGTGAATTGTTTTACTGAACAATTGTTGCTTTGCATTTATGATTTATGTGTAATTTTGAGGGTAATTATTATTATCATGTACAACAAATAATTGACATTCTGAATATAGTGAAGAATACAGATCATCAAGGTTTGTTTAATCGAAGTTCTAATGCGCTTCATAGTACTTAGTGTAAAGGAAGATATCTTGGCATCGGGACAATACTTCCTTAGTATTCTAATTAACATTACCTCCATTCCAATAGAGTGTATCTAATGTCTTGTTATACTGTCTGTGTTTTCTTAAGCTTCATTAATTATTAATTTGAATTATTGATATAATACTGAGTGATACTAGGAATTCTTATTCTTGGTGCTTATATTGAAAATAAATGGAAAATGTTGCACATGTATGTAATCAAATACATATAATTCGAGAAAGTTATTGAGTATGTATTTTCCAGTGAAAATTCAGTCAATATAGAAATTTACACTACATCTTAATTTAATATTTGTGAAAATTTGACTTTCACTAATCTTAAATAACTTGTGCATCCTATGTTATTGAATAATTCACTATTTGAATAGTAGAATCTGAAATAGTGGACTAGTGGAATGAATAAGCTGTGTCTAAATTACATAAAAAAAGCTTATGACTTGATTTGAAGTCGCACCTAAAGTGACACACTGAAAAGTTACACCTAAAACAACGATATTACATTGATCACAAGCTTCAAACTTTCAAATCATGATATAACACACAGACTAGTTGACTAGTAATTCAGAATTTATTACGAATATCTAATAATTTTTCACCTATGGATTATATAAAGCTATAATCTGGAATATGAAGTAAAAATCTGGAATGTATTACAATTTGAAAAGCGAATTACAGAATGAATATATGTATCTAAGTAGATACGTTCCTCTGTCGTCAGACGTCGATAAAGGGAAAAGCAGTAGAGTTTTTGGAAATACCTTCTGCCACCGCAGAATGCATTACAACTTGAATTTCAAATAATTTTATCGGAAAAATCTGGTTCGTGAAACAGGAAAGTTGTACGTTCCATGTCACAATTTTCCAAATGCCCTGTTTATTTCACAAAATGTGTTTCACCACAGGCAGAAGAAAAAAGTCCTTCGTGACGTCAAAATGAATTCTGTCTCATGAACGCATGAGGAATTATTGCAGCACACTTTTCAACGAGAAAGTGGAGACAGTTGCGAATGAGTGAAAGTGCAACGTAATAAGGCCAATATGAATCATTGGTTTCCAAATTCGCATGATCAAACTTTTCTTTCCAATGTATGCAATGAGAAACCGGATGATGAAATCCGATGATTGTTCTATTACGTTTATAGACGTATTATTTTTCTAGAATTCATCCTAAACTGATACATGTATCATTAATAAATTTATAATTATTTAAAAACTAATTAATTATGATTAAAAAATGAGAATTGAATATTATTTTCATACGAATGTGTAAATTTGTAAATTAATTTTGTCTGGTAGAAAAAGTATCGAATATTTTATTCTGAGCAGGAGGATAAGACTAGATCGAATAATATTTATTATGAATATTTCTATTCCGATTGGAAAAAATATTACTTAATCCTGTAACTCTACATTAAGGATTATTTTTGTTCTAATGATATTTTGTTTTCCTTGTTGCTATTATTGGTAAACATTTGTATCGTTTAATAACTAGATAGATTGATACTTCATACTACTCATTTGAATTAACTATTTATCATTGCATACACGTAACATAAAAAGAATTTCATTGTGAGTATAAGGAATTTTATGAATGGAAGTTCTATCGGAAATGACACAATCTTGATCTGGATAAAACACTGGTTGTAAAAACCTCGATCGAATCTAATTTTCCTATAATGTGTAATCTCAGTAATTCTCATGGAAATTTTGATGATGTCAAAGTCACGTTTATGAACGTCATTCATAGTACTCGCTACGTGAACTTAATGGATAGTATTAGTACGATAAAGATTATTTTGTTTTTATAATTGCAACAACAATAATTTTACATGGACCTCAATAATTTTATACGTCACATAGAGAATAAATACAATAAACAATTAGCAAGTGTATATAAAATCATTACCTTCCTAAGTTTTTTTACAAGAACTCAATCGAGTTTACAATCTTTTATATGTCACAAGTATATTAAAATTACCTGAACAATTTAAGATAATGAATAATTCATCTTTAAGTTTTTCAAACGTTTGTCTTAAAATTTAATAAACGAACATTATAAGACATTAATTTTCACAGTTCTCCTAAATTAATCTCTCTTTTTATTGTCTGATCCCTGATGATATTAAACTATGCTTTTGAAGTGTTAGTCTCTGCGATTGAGAAATTTTATCAGTACTATGACTACTCAAATCAATTTAGAAAATTTCTGCATTAATGTATGCTCTCTTCTGAAGAATATTTCCTTTGAAATCCTGCATACGTACGCCCGCACAAATATACGTAATTTTATAGCATTATTCACGCGTTTACGTAATTAAGCTTCCTCATATCGTATGGAATATTTCGTTTGCCTTTTCCACGGAAAAACAATAATTATATTCTGCACGACACACAGCTACGTCGATGACCATCTATTTTTGATCCCTGAATTAAATTAAC
The DNA here is from genome assembly GCF_051401765.1 of Calliopsis andreniformis. Classification (NCBI taxonomy): domain Eukaryota; kingdom Metazoa; phylum Arthropoda; class Insecta; order Hymenoptera; family Andrenidae; genus Calliopsis; species Calliopsis andreniformis. The sequence continues at coordinate 6,877,823 of NC_135073.1, read as the reverse complement.
GAGCTATTAGAATAATGTTGATTTTGTTTGCAATGACGTGAATGGAAACAAAATTAAAAGAGAACGATGACGTTTGTTCTATTACGTCTGCATCCGCATCATATCATCAAATAACGCCCGCTCCGTCACAATACCATAAAAGGCATTTTAAAGTTATCGATAGCCGCTGTTTTACATGTTATGTACGTTATGAAACACCTGATACTGTAGCTTATGAAGAAATTTCATAACCAGAATCGAGCAAAAGATGTCCACGATTTACGTCAAGCAGCTAATCATACAGGTGAAAAGTTTTCCTACTGATGACATAAGCGTACGTAGATTTTATATTCATTTAACAGATTTTAAAATAAAATATGCTTTTCTGAAGAGAGGAAACATTGGAATCAAAGATGTTGCTCTATTTTGTGTATTCATTATTTATTACAGACGTAAACGCAAAATATACCTGTAACATTGTAACAAGTTTAAAATGAATTCTTATTTCTGAACTTAATATAATCAAAGCGTACATATTTATGTTACATTTTATTATTTTCATTTTGTACATTTTAAATTCAACGTATTTTGACGTTAGAAATTATGGACACTAAATTTCAATATTAAACAATTTTTATATTTACTTTAATTTTACGTTATAGTTTCAATATTTTTGATACAAATAGGAGATTCTCAGGCAGTGATTCCACCTTCAAAAAAATTGTTCTTAATTCATTTTCATATTTATTTTACAGTCTTCTTCCTCTTTTACTGACTGTCACCGAAATTCTTTTTTGTATTATTATTATTGTATTATAATATTGTATAATATTATTGTATTATTATTTGTAGAGTTCTTTTGCAAGACATTTAATATCTCAAGCGTTCGAATATTAGAACATTAAGGGTGCGAACACATTATCACGTGACTTGAAATCATGTTATATATTATAGCAAATCCATAGTGTGAACTGACGTTTTTCCTTATTGTAAATCTATTTTACTACAATATAAAACAAATTTGCTATAACGTGACAGTAAGGGTGCGAACACACTATTATCACGTCACGTGAACTCGTTACATACTATACAGTATCGACAATTTTCAAAATTTTGAAAAATCCTTTGGGGTACGTATAAATATCGTTAAAGACTACAACATATCCAAATTTCAGCAATCTAAAAAAACTTACTCCAAAACGTGCCCAATTTCGCGTAGAATGACCCTATAGCTAATTCAGAGTATGATCCAAGATTTTCCCCTTGGATTAGATCTATTTTGCCATAATATCAAACAAATTTTCTATAATATATAACGTGACAATAAGCGTGCGAACACACTACTATCATCACATCACGCCAACTCACGTTACATACTATAGCAAATCCATAGTATGAGCTGAGGTCTTTCTTTTAGTTTAAACCTATTTTGTCACAATATGAAAAGACTTCGCTATAATATGTAACCTGATAGTAACGTATTCGCACCCTTACCTTATACCGCGTACATCACGATAAAGGATCGCCCATGTCTCCAGTCGTCGCGCGCTATTGACTCGCGACACGAGCGCGGAGGAGTTGGCTCGCACACGTGAGTGTACGCTGAGTATACCGCCATGCAGCGTGTGGTCAGTGACACGAAGGAATCGTGCGTGCGAAAAGTTTAAGGCCGCGATTGCGCGCGTGTGCGCCAGCTAACCGTGCCTCTCCACGCACACACCCACTGCATATCGCACCGTGTGTATACGGGACGCGTGTTTCGCGTCGTGTGCCGTTCAGCTCCGTCTCTTTCCTTCCATCTGGCAGCGGCAAAGACCGCTGACCTTGGCCTGCTGACCATGAGTGTCGGCCGCTTGATTCGTTATGTGAGCGTGAGGGCGCTACCATATCCGTGCTTACCAGTTATTCGGGTATCTCGCTGATGGGGGACTTCCACACATTTGTTCGTCAATTTTCGAATCTGTCGTAAATATCAAGCCCTGAGACATTTTGGGTCTACAGGGTTCTGGTATGAGCTTGTCGCTAATTGGTTGGAGCTTGGAATTACGTAGGGGCAAATAGTTTTAATTGTGGACAATGGCAGGCAAGATTTTGATGAGATCCAAATGGGTTAGCATGAACGTGAGTTGACATTAGAAACGTGGGTCTTGATTTAAGTTCTGGATTGTGGGTTTATGTCGAGGAAGTAATTTGATGCTAGGAGTCCTTAAACTGTTTGAGATTACAGTATTCCATCGTAATATGCGCATCAATAATTGATCGTAGATGGGAATTATTTTATTTGTGGACACTGTCACTCACGTTTTTGGTGAAACCCAAATGTGCTACCATGAACTAGAGCTGACCTCAGCTGAAACGTGACCCTTAGAATAGAGTCCTGAGCCGTTGGTTTATATTGAGGAAACACTGTACCTTAATAATTGGAAGACTGAGTGCCTTGAATTTTTCTTTAAATGTGTTGGAGGGCTTTGAGAATTATAGACATCATAAAAGTTTCGACAGCGTTGAGGGCCCTGCATGGTACCACTGTTGGTACCAACAATTTTTGGAAAGCTAAGAAGCTAAGGCCTGTAGAACCTTTAAAGCACCAAAGACTTTGTATAATCTTTAATTTCGATTTTCCTATTAGCATTGCTTTTAGTTTTAAGTTTAATGATTACCATACATCAAACAATGATTGTTATTCTTGTACTGTGTATAGTGGAGAATCGTTCTCTTTAACTTAGAAATTGTGCTCTTGAAACATTTTCACTTGAAAGGTTTATTTACCTTGTTTTAAGATTTGTTGTAATTAAATTATTTTGTTTAAAATACTTATTTTATCATTGCAAATTAACGGAGTAATGTCGAAGCACGGATACTGTAGAGAAATTAGATTAGGATAAAGCAGGTTAGAGGCACGGGCTACGTGAGTCACTATCACGAAGAGTGACTCATGAGAAAAATTGACGGTCAGAATGCTTAAAGAACGACTGGTTTATGCCTAAACATGTTTTTTGTCAGATTACAAATTTACTAACAGTGAAATATAAAATGGGAGCGTTATTTGCAGCATAGATTCATATGAGGATTCTCTTTTGCAATTAAATAATTGCATCCTAAAAAAGTTCTCATAAATTTACCCTATAACGATATGCTTCAGTGCAAAATAATTTAACTATGGGAGCATTTTGTATTCCTTGTTCAAATTAAATATAGAATTTTTCTTTATAAATTTTCAATAGAACTCATAGATCATGGTCCAGTAATAAGTATTTTAAATGCTCTAACATCTACTAATGTTTGACTAAAAAAGTTGCTACCTGAGATGAAAATAGTATATTTCTTTCAAAGTTCTTTGCTACTATTTCTGTTACAATTTGTTGCATTAACAAATGATTAAAACCCTTGAAAATAAGTTCTAAAATACTATTTCCGGGTATTCTTACAAAGAATTGAAAAAGGCATGGAAAGACTGTATTGAGACCACTAGGTGGTAGGAGCATGATGTATTAAGGAAGATCTTGGGTAAACCAAAGTGCAAAATACTTTCCCTATATACAGCAATGTTCGAATGAAGTCATCACCAATTCCATGGAGTACCTAGTAGTAAGTATCTGTGCATCTTCTTGGTACAAACTTAGCTTCCTAGTATCTACATTTTCCATTATTTACAACCTAACTATGGAAGCATGAACTCGAAAATTTCCGATTTCGAAAACGGTGAAGTTTCCATGCTTCACTCGATAGCGGATAAATGCCAAAGGAATCTGTGTTACGTATGTGATTCGTAAAAAGCATGATTCACTTAATTTTCGCTCATTATGTGGGCGGTCGTGAATGATCGCAGAGGAAAGAGGAACGTATCGTACTATTTAGAAGTCCAGTATCGATTGATAGAATAGTGCTTTTTGCGTTATAGAAAATTAAATTATGAATTATACGAAATTAAATTATGAAGGCATAAATGAAGAATTTGGGGACTGTATAAACGAAACATATTTAATTTTAGATTGAACTTAGCTAGAGGTTGGCAATGTCGTGTGAACGAAACTTGTCCTGCAAGTTCATGTGACAGTTAGTTTCTTTAATGTCCTGCTTTATTTCTTGCATTACATCTTCGTGAACAAAATACAAATACATACCTGAATTTCGTCGTGAAGTGTTTAATATATTTCGGTATTTGTGTTACTATTTTGTTGCGTAAATAGTCATTATTGTTATCATCATTGCTGTTCAATATATGAGAAATGAGCAAGGCACTGAGAAATAAAAATATTTAGGCATCTAGTTGATCTATGCAATATACATGTATCATATAATTTATTTAAATTATTATTTGATTCGACGTGATCTTTGAAATTTCTCCACTTAATAAATCTTGATACATGTCACTTTGTGGCATTATCTATGTAAAAAGATTAACATACATACATATACGAATAAATCAAGAATTTTGAAATATTTAGTAAAATAGTCCAAAAAATTTTGAGTAAATTCATGAAATACTAATTCATAAAAGTCGAGAATTGGAGATACATCAACGAGGGGTACTACTTATTCAACATAATTTTATAAAAACAAATTCATAGCAAAACATAGAACAATTCTCAAAACTTATTTTTGTATTGTTCTTCTAAACCTTGTTCGAATTAAAAAATAAAAAATCAATGTTATATCAGTTATTCTGTGTATTAAAACTATTGTTCAAATTACGCAGCCTTCATTCCGTCGTTTCAATTACTGCTAATTATCTAGACTAATTACACAAACACTTTTGCAAATATACAGTAAGAAAATTAGTCGCATAATTCATAGTGCAAGTAGAAAAATTAAATGACTAATCGCATGCATAGAGACATCTGTAGAAGAAATGATAAACTCGCTCGTACGCCTACGCAGAAATAGTGACTTAAATACTATACCAGGAGGCACGCATATTAGCATAAGTGATAGTTGTGTATGTGACCTACACTATAGTGAACTTCTTTACCGATTGAATGATTCTTCTCTATCGACTGTGGAAAAAATGCCTAACGAACATGTGTGCACGTGAAACACAACACACATGAAGTAGGCGCAAGAATACTGTGTTGTACTACTACAAATATCATCGCCAAAACAATCAGGTGAATGGGACCATTTCCTGATGTCATCGAGTATACGATTGATTAGATTCATGATTTATTTACGATAATGCAGCACCATCCATATGTGCAAATTTATTGTACACATGCCCCTAAGTGTGTATTTAATAGTACCTATATTATTCTACATACTAAAATAAGACGAAAATGAAGATAGATGAAATTGCTCTCCAGATTTTGTTTTTGAATCGTTAAATGTTGAGAGAACGCTTAAAAACAGCGTGAAATGTGTCTGACTCGGGACTTATTCTACTGATTTCGCTGTGCCTGAGCTGATTACACGCTAGTTAGACGAAATTAAGGTCAGGGCTTCTTTTTTCAATCAATAACTGTTTTACAAAAACGCCTAAATGGCGAGTGAAAAGTGTCTGACTAGAGACTTATTCTACTGTCAGTGTGTACTAGTCAGGTCAGGGTCAGACACAGCAAAATCAGTAGAATATGTCCCAAGTCAGACATATTTCACGCGGTTTTTAGGCGTCCGCTCAACATTTAACGATTCAAAAACAAAATCTGAAGCACAATTTCATTTATCTTCATTTTCGTCTTATTTTAGTATGTAGTGTTCTACTGTCAGTGTGTACTAGTCAGGTCAGGGTCAGACACAGCGAAATCAGTAGAATATGTCCCAAGTCAGACACATTTCGCGCGTTTTTTAGGCGTCTTCTTAATAATTAATAATTTGGAAACAAAACTTCAATGCAATTTTCTCTATCTTTATTTGCGTCTTATTTTAGCATGTAGAGTCACCCCTTAAAATTTCTGACACCTATCGTCAAACACCGTGTATAAAAAACTATTCTCAATATTTTCGATTTACTTCTTTTCGTAGAATCGTCTCTTTTTATGATACCTTGAAAACAGCAGAATACAAAAATTAAACAAAGTATCTCTTCAATATTCTGAGAAGTAGTCAGGAATGTTCTATTATTATTTTCTGAAGAATTTTGTTGCACGTTCAAACTAAATAATTCTCTGGAAAACATGATTCATTTTATGATATGTGCTACAGAATTTTGGGAAGATATTTTGTACATACGTAGACTTTAATATAATGATTCTGTCGCAAGTATACAGTATAAAAGCAAATTTATTCATAGAATTGTTTTTTAGTGAAAATTCTAAAATTATTTATTGAAAAGCTGTTTCTGAATAACACTGAATAACTACGATATTTGCTAATTAAACAAAATTCTATTCACAGTTTTCAAATTTCAAATATATTTATTTCGTTGCTGCATGTGGGTGCTATTATTTACTGAAACTACTTAAGGCATTACAACTTACAAGTAGAAGAATAGAATTTGCTTCAAGATTAATGGCAGATAACTATAAATTTGTATTGAAAATCTTATATGTGCCTCAAAGTAACATATATTAACACTAGAATTAGAATGATTTTTCACATGCATTTTATGCTTTTGAAGTATTATATTTTTCCTCGATTAATACTACAAAATAAGGAGATTTATAAATGGACATTATTTATAAATGAACATAATTTTGGTACTTATACTGATAAAAATAGACATACATCAGCCTTGGTAGTTCTAGGGTTAATTAACACGACAATTGTACAGAAAAAGTGTGCAAGTAGTAATTAGTTGCAATGAAGAACAAAGAATCCTATAATAAATCACCTTTCTCTCAAAAGTACCATTGAACTAAAGTCTTGATGTCCTAATTATTTTGTGCTACTATCCTTTACTTATCAACCTTATTAAAGCTTCCTTCTTGAGTAATAATACTGTTTCCAAGAATAGTAATGATATATTTCACAGGTATTGTATGAACAAACGTGATAAGAAAGCTCTTATAATGGGCAATTATTTGGAATCATTTTAATTAACCTAATTCGAAAATAGTACCTTAAAATTAAAAGTCAAATGGTACAAAACTGGTAATAGATTTAACAAGATTCGCTTTAACAGCGTGTACTTTTCTTAATTAATTGCTTTCCTTGTACACCTTCTGACCCTCTGACCCTTTTATTGATAGTCGTTTGCGTTATGTTCTGCTCGTCGATCAATATCTCACACTACTAAAGAAATGTATCATAACACAGTTTTTTATTTGTAATAGAAATGCTATTGTTCGCCTAATATTAATTTAAAAATTATTTACTAATCAAATTATAATACTTTTAAAGTTTAATAAAACTGCAAATTTTCAAATTTCAAATTAAAAATAAATGTTACTTTAATTCGAAATTACTTCTATTAATATGCTTCAAAATTAATGTCCCTTCTATTTTAATAAACCATTAAAAATGAAGAAAATAGAGTTTCTCTCAGCATGAAGAAACAAAACTAGATAAATACAAGCATAGCATGAATGCAAGAGGAAATAAATTCTAGCCTTAATTGTAGTGTCCCATTTACAGTCAGTATCTAGACCGTTTTTATTAGCATAATGAATGCTTCTTTTACGATAGAAATGTTCTCTTGACTACGTCATAGTAGTCAACACTTATTATACCCAGTTTACTGATTATACATCAACATTTTATCGACCATTCATACCCCCACATATTGAAGTTCCAATTGCTCTTATCGCATGTGAGTTTAGCTACTGAATTATACATCATATTTCTAAGTAAAAATTTATCATTGAAAGACCTAAATTCTTTTATAACAGATCTGCGCCTGTAAACGCCTTCAAAACTCTATAAATAATTAGAGATGCAAACTTAGTCCAAAATCAAAGTCCCAAATTCGTACCTAGCAAATTCAATTAACATCAATTAATATTCAACCTCAAAATCATCCATTAATTATCAGACTCGTTAGCTGTTAATTATCAAGAAAAATCCTACATCATCTAAATACTCTGTTATATAAATACTACTTAAAATATAATACCCAAAGTAATAGATATTAAAAACAATATTCTCCAATAACACAGAATTTCAAAAATACTTCTAAATTCTGGTCAATTTTCCTCACTCTCGAATTCCTGCAAAACTGCAATTCCTGTGCTTTTTATGACAGTTTATATGCTTCAAAATGGCTGATGTTTTCTGCCACCTATTACGACACAAATCATTCACGGAACCCATTCGCAAGGTATTGTGCAATCCTTTCCTCGTCGGATCAATAGTCGGTTTTCTGGTAGTCACGATGGCTTACCAAGGCAAACCTTGCTCTACTGATGCTAGAATGGATAACTTCGATCTCCTGATACTAGGCATACCGATCGAAGAGGGAAGTTGAGGTTATTTGCGGTCGGCTGTCAAGGACTTTCTCTTACATAATACCTTTGCGCAGACGTAGTGTTATTCAACGCGATAATAATGCTTGCACAGCTGTAGCGCAAACGGAATCGCCTACGACTTTAGGAGTTTTCAGTAAGGAAGCGGGACTATTAATATCTGTTGCGTGTTCACTGAATTTGGACCTACTCCATTTAAATTCTATTGGACCTGGTCCATTGAAAATAAACTTCTTGAGACCATTTGTCTGCTAGGGGATATATTACTGTTATCTTGTCTATTTGATTCGCATGGATGAATTTTCTATTTTGAAATTAACGCGCAATTCGTTTCAGAGGAAAGCCTAAAATCTAGATAGTAAAACATGTAATTCAAATTTATGGTATGGATGATAATTTTAGTCATTAAGATATTAGTTATTTCTGTTCAGGTTTTTCGAGAAGAATTTAACTTATGACCAAGAGGGCACTTTTTATTGAATTCAGTATAATGTTAATGTTGAGAAATGATTATTTTTCTTACATGAAGATGATTATGAAATCTTTTCAATTTATCACTTCTTTTCAGTAAATATAGAGTGAGTTTTAAAGGGAAAGATAAGTACATCACGGGAAGTGATTTTAATCTTAGGTAACGATAAGTTTATCTTATCATCGGGATTTTTGTGAATTAACTCAATTCATTAAGAACCACCTATTTAAAAGATACATATGAATTTTAATTATTATAAAACATAGCTCAAATTCTAAATTTTTAAATACAAGTTTAATGTGAGAATAGTAAATAATAGAAACTATTTATTACTTCATAAAATTTTCATTTGCTTATCACAGCAATCTTCAGTAGTTCTTTACGATGTGTTGCGCAAAAACTTATTCAATTCAAACTTCACTTATCACCTGAATGGTTCATGTATATTAAAAAGGTGTTCAGCATTAGGTCATTTGAAAAGTACACAACGTTTCATAACATTTCAAATTTAATAGTAAATCCTTTCATAAATCTGAGATCCACATATTTAATTCAAAATGACGAAGAATCAGTGAACAAAATAAAAATAAATCAATCAAAAATACATTATATTTAATTTCAAGAAGCTTTTCAAATAACCTAATATCATGTACAACTTACTATTATCATTACTCCCTTCATAGAATTACTATAATCATTAGCTAATTGTATACCAAAAGGAATCGAGCCTCTACGACACAGATATTCAAAATAAACAGACATGCACGTGATTATACTGTTAATTTTATAAACATTGCATTGAATATTTTAACTTCGTCTTCTCGTTCTCATAAAAGGTACCCTTCACAAATCAACACGATAGCAATAACACTCATTAGAATAATCCCTATCCCTACTCTAATAATTCTTATCCCTACTCTCTTAAACTGGCTTTCACAATTGAACCCTCAATTACTTTCAAACTAAATCATACTAAACGAATTCCTCTCAACATCTCCACCCAACGCCTCACCCATCACCACAATCCCCCAAAATCGCCAACAAACCCCATTCAACATAGCTCAATAAAAAATCCAACATACCTTATACTCCAAGCTCCTCTCAAGCTCCCTCGAAGTTCGAGAATCCTCCAGAAACGCGACAGCAGCTTCACCAGAGCTTAAACTGTCCGTGTCCAAAACTCGCGGAATCGATCAGATCGAAGACGATGATGGAATCCAACGATCGCGCGCGTACTGCTGCCTCTCGGCGTCTCGGTGCTTCTTGCGAGGCTGGTATCTTTTCAAGGACGGGATAACGGTGCCAGAAGCGCAAATGACACACTAAGCCGGTTAAATGGACGGCCACTCAGCTTTTGCCGCGAACAGACTCGCGTACGCGCCTGACAACAGTGACAGGAGCCGCGGGGTTGCGGCCACGACGGAAGCCACCCCTTTTACTGTGGCCAGTTTCCGCGGAAAATTCGAAAACGACCAGCGGCGGCGAACGTTGCGGTCGATGCTAGAAAGGAACTGGCAGCGTGAGAGATTGCGGAGAACCAAGGCGGTCGTGTGCGTCGGTCTAGCCTGCCGTCGGTGTTGGTACCACTAACGTATATACGAGCGCCTCCTCCGCGCTGGTACGTATGTAGATATGTGGCTGCGTTCGTGTGCATTCGGTGTCGTGTGAGAGTGGGGCGTCTGCGTGCTCTCTCTGCCGTGGGCGACCTTTATTTGCATGGGAATTAGTGCGCGGGCGTGTGTGTGCGTTATTTCCATGCCACCTAGGAATGAGACGGTTTTCATTCGAGAGACAGGCGATCCATGGCCGCTCCCTTTTTGGCCCTTCTCATGGTCCCTGTTTCCGTTTTTGCTTGGTTGATTGAGCAATTTTTTGTGTCGAGCAGTGCTGAGGTGCGAGGGACAATTGTGTGGATGTATTTGGGAGAGGGTGGGTTTGTTTTATGAGAGGGAGTGAAAAGTATGGGGTATTGAGAATTAGAAATAGGGAATTTATGTTTGAATCCTCTCTAGTACCATTAAAGTACGTATTAAGAATGTATTTATTTTAGTGTAGTATAATTTTAAGATGGTATACGTTTTATTGTAAAGGATGAGTAAATAAAGTATTCTTTGGACCGCTGTAGGTATGGAGATTGGAAAGAAATTAATTATGTATGTAGTTTTTATATAGATAATTTTGTTTTTATTGAATCAATCGTTGAGGGATTAAATATTTTGTAGTAGTAGTAACTCTTTCGCAACTGGCAGTTTTAACGTCAGAGTTTTAGTTGAGTAGAACGTACAATTTCCAAAAATCTGTTTATAACTATATATTTTAAAATAACGTAGAGCTACGTCAGCGGTAACCAGCTATAAATTTTAGAATGACGTCGAAGTACATCAGCGGCAATCAGTTTCAGATTTTAGAATAACATAGAATTACGTCACTGGCAGCTAATATCTTAATATTTAGTTTGTATAGGTTAATTGGAAAATTTGTTGGAATTTTGAAGGATAAAATATGTTTTTTATTCGCGTCAGAAACGAAAAATATTTATTAGATACATTTGCAGGATTGGAAAATACGTGTTCTTTTAGTGTTATTTCACGCTACATAAAAACAGATGGCACACATTAATTCTGCATATAAATAAAAATAGATATAAATTATCATGTGATAATTCTGTTAATTGAAATCACAAGAATAATGTATTCAATACCATAATTAATGTCATAATGTTTCAATCTTCCTACGTTTAAATATGAATCATACGATTAGGTCAGATAGCATGACTACGGAGATAATAATTTAATATACGCGAGATGGCAAATTCATATAATCTTTTTTATCGCATTTACAACATTTTCTGTTTAAGAATGTTGGTATCTTTATGATTGCAAGACAGCTATTCTGACTTTGAATAAGATGAATTGAGACGCACTTCTTTTACCATATTTATAATCATAGGTATTATCTAAACTAATAAATAAAAAGAATAAATAAATAAATTACTTCAGAAATATTCTTATTTTAAAAATACTGGAAGTCGAAATAATTTTTTAATTTTAAAAAAATATACAGAAGTGCATTTACTATAAAATATAATTTATACAAATGTAATAGACACACAATGTAAGACAGTACATATGTTCGTCACACTTGTTGGCATTGTTACAACGTAGTTACTGCTGTTTATCTTTATGTTAATTGAAAGTTGAAGTAAAGTCAGGACTGACATAACTACTAAGTGTATAAGTTTACTATCAACGCTACAAACATTCGTTAAGGAAATCCCACCGAGCAACACATAACTACACAAACCTACTTTCATTTTCTATTCGATTAAATATTGATAGCTCAGTTTGACGCTAAAATAACAATAGAAGAATCTGCGCACAAAGAATTAACCTTCTGCTTTCACGAGGTGTCAAAACTTATGTAAGTCTTGATATCTGTTGAAAATAAGGTCAGACTAGATTATTACGATAGTTTATCGCGCACTTTCTAAACAATCTGATTAGATAAACAGAAAAGAGTGGACCATACGTAGCAACTCTAAATTTAAGGAGACTGAAATTCACTTTTCGACTTCTACGCTTATATCTAAAAGTAAACGATTGCGTGATCGACGTCTATCAATAGTTACAAAGCTGTACCTCAAGAACTCTTAAATAGTTAAAGGCATTGACCAGGCATGATTTAGAAGTTAATATAGTCCACTTAAAAATAATTGTATTCGTTATAACTGTCTATAATTATTTTGTAGTCGTAATAGTCTCATAAAATGGTCTCATTGATAAAATCTTGTACAACAATGAAATCAATTATATAATGCATTTGAACACGAAATTATTCTACTTTTTGTGTTTAAAATTTTTCAACTTTTAACATTGTAATGTGAGTGAGTAAGTTAGCAACTGCATCTTCCGCCATTCTATCTGAAATTTATTCTACGAGGATCACGATAAAAATCACAATGGAAATATACCTACAGGATGTAGGCGTCAGAAATAAAATTACTACCTAAAACATTCCATTTGGTGTGATAAGGGGAATTACTATTTAAATTTACTATGGGGAATACCTTTACAGAAAATTCACGTAACAGCTCATTCTTAAGAAGAGGTTCCGCCTTGTGGGACCCAAAAAGTTAGTGATATTTGCGAATTATTTATAAAAAAACTGTTGGATGGATTTATTTGAAATTTGGCAGATAGTTTTATTATACTTTTAAGTATTATCATAAATTTTTATGAGGCTGTACAAAAAAAATTGCACGTGTGTAGAACGTCGATTGGAGAACGTTGAGAAAAAAACGGCTTCCGCTCGCGTTGATGGAAAGTGTCGTATAGTTTATCTGAAACACAAAAAGGAAAAGGGATTCTTAATCGGCATGAACATGACTATCTATAGAACTAGAATTATGGCTGTATCTGTTACCCTTCTTGTTTTATTTAAATAATTTCGTGCATTTTTGGACGAAATTCGAACTTTATTTTTCAAAAGGCTGCCATATTAACAGTTCTTTATTTTTCTGAATTGTTCTAGTTCAATAGATAGCCATGTTCATGCCGATTAAGAATCCCTTTTCCTTTTTGTATTTCAAATAAACTATAGGACACTTTCCATCAACGCCAGCACAGGCCATTTTTTTCTCAACATTCTCCAATCGACGTTCTACACACGCACATTTTTTTTGTATAGCCTCATAAAAATTTATAATAATACCTCAATGTACGATAAAACTATCTGCCAAATTTCAAATAAATCTATCTAACAGTTTTGTTATAAAAAATTCGCAAATATCACTACTTTTTGGGTCCCACAAGGCGGAACCCCCCTTTAAGTAATCTACCTTTATTTCTTAGGAAACAATTCTTATTTCATCTTCTTGACAGTAAGCGTACTATTTTTTATCAAGAATTCATTGAAAAATAAAAATATGGTATAAATAGATTAAATACCTATGATTTATTAATATGTAAATATTTAATTTCACACTTGAAAATCAGTATTACGGTAAATCCATCCATAAATTTTTCAATATTTACATTCTATCACAAAGTAACTCTGGTAATATATTATTCGTCACAAACTATGTTTACTAAATCTAGCATGTGTTAATTATTTATAACGCTTAAATTGTGAATAGGTAGGTACCTGATATTGGTCAATTTATGATAGTCTAGTATTTCTTCTAAAGTCTGTACTGCTCAAAAGTAGCTCAGTTTGTTTTGGTTCTTACAACCAAGCTGGTTCGTGGAAAAGCTATCAGGTTGCTTCGTAACTTGCTCCCTGGAAGCGATCCTTATGAATTTTCATGATTTGCTGGAATTGTCGGCTGCTTACGCGGAACCAGGCCGTGCCTTCCGAGATTTCATTCTTGTACTGGTTACGTGGAACGAATCCCTTTTAAAAGTCAAATGCGTGTTGAAAGTAGGTTGATACATGCCTCATTTGTGCTCTACCATAATGGTCACATAAACGTGCATTAATGGAGCTAATATTGAAACAAATTTATGTACTCTCATTGTTTAATATTTTCTTTGGAGGATTACTTCCTATTAGTGTACTTTTCAATTGTCGAAAGAAAAAGTTAGTTGCTTGCAGAACAGCTAATGAAGGGAAAATAAAAAAAGGTACGAGGAATCATTTAACCCTTTCAATACCACGTTCAGCCATGTTAAATGTTCTATATAAACAGTAAAAATTTGTTATTGTTGTTGAGGCACCTAAAACAGATCACCTGAATATATTGCTTGCTTTTCACAATAGAAAGAAAAGTGTCAGATCAAACTTATTTGGGGTTGAAGGGCACATAATCTGGTGTCAATAGTTTTTTTTATAGGTAGATGGCTTGGATGTGGATGAATAACATTTAACTATAAGTTATGTATTCGTCTTGAAACGCTATATCAGAGTATAAATAGGGAACCATATCATTCTATTTAAAATGATGGGGTACACCTTCATAGTTCCTCATAGATTGCGTGCCCCTCAGAACCAAGCAAGTTTGGTCTGACACGCTTTTTCCTTTCTATTGTAAAAAGCAATCAAGTTATTTAAGTATCCTGTTTTAGGTGCCCTACGTTGTATAGTAGAAATATATACGTATCCATAATGTTTAAAAATTTTATCCCTTTATCGGATCGATACATCCCCGCAGTACTAAAAGAATTGAGAAACATTTAAAAATGAAAGGACATACATTAATCCTTGTCTCTACATTTATAGTAAGTCATAAAAAGCTTTCCTTTTTTATCAAAAGAAAACTATATCATTTCGAGTAAAAGCTAATTAAACCAATAACTGAAATATAACAGTGCAAGTGGCAGAATAGTTCTTGTATAGAACTTCTCATTGGTTTCACGAGCGGCGTCATTAAACCTTTCAATCCGACCGTGAGGCGATCGATAAACTCACTGCACTGCTGTTGCAGCGAGAGCACCTGTGTCAGTGGATGGTTAAACAGGTACTGGCCAATAGCAGGACTTACATCTTCTGAAGCCACGCCCCACCAGTCTCCAAGAGAGAACCTCGACCAAGTTGCTGGTGCAGCAGATTTGAAATTGTCCTAGCTGCCTCAACCTGTGTCTCTCGAGACAACCGAAATTCTTATGTAATTCTTATGTTCAAACTCGATTAATATTAATAATTGTAAAATAACACAAAAAATGCTTCTATCTTGAGAAGGGAGGAACTCTTTTTAAGTTACTTTGGCAATACTTTTTAAGTTACTTTTGTTATCATATTTTGAGTGCATCTCAAAGTAATACTTAGTAGGTGAGTAGGTAACATTTACATTAAATAAAATTTACAATTTACTTATAATGTATATAAATGTCATTTAAAATAATGTGGAACGAAAAACACATAAATGAATTGTAAAACATTCTTATTTTTAATAATATACATGTTGGCAATTATGAAAGTAGTCTAAGTCAAAGATCTAAAAAAAGAATTTATCTTCCTTTCACGTTGCATTGATTTATATTATATAGTGATGAATTTGTATTAGATTTTTTATTTAAACCATTTTTATAATTACTAGCACATATATTTGTATTAATAAAGAACCAGGTAGAATATGGACTAATTATTATTAACATATTAATTAAATAAATTCTGTAATACTCTGATATGGTCAGGTCATTGGAAACATTTAACAGATAGTCGTCATTATTATATCACTGCTGTGAACGATTTCAATTAAGGATAGATATATTGATTTCTTAAAATAAAAATTTTATTTAAGTAGGTCGAGGAAAATGTCAGGGACTGAAAGAGTTGAAGATTCATTAGTACTTTGAAAGTGGATAATAGTTACCTTGATCATAAATATAGCGTTTGTATATCATTCGCCAATTAATATAATTCGTTCTTTTGTTAAAAGAAGATTGTGTTCAAATATAATTAAAAAGAAAGTAAGGTATTTATACGTTTTAGCAAACAAGTAAGAAGAATGTAACAAGACAATATTTTTAATATTATTTTTTAATACTAATTTAGGATCAAAATTTACTCTGTTCTTGTTCAAGTCTAAAAATTTGTGTAAAATTTACCTATATTAGTTTGTTTTATAGAAAATTATTTTCTCGAGAATTAGAATCCTATAACATGCAGTGTAGGATCGATTCTATGTTTAAATATAAAAATATAGATATAGATACTTTTATTTTAAAATACTGTGGTAGATATCTGTGTAATTTTTTATAAATACAGAATTCTTTTTCATATTTGCCTGATATTAAAGTCCATAAAAATCTTATACATTATTGTCCAAATAATTAATGTTATAGGCCCTTTTTATTCAGGGAAATACAGTTATATTGCATGAAATAAAACCTTTTTAAACAGAAACCTACAAAATCTTTCAAAAATTTCCAGACTTGTAGGTTGGAGAAAGTATAGTAAGAACTCAAACATAATACATAATTTATTTATGTTTACCATGAAACAAGCTTCTAAATAAGTATTAGAGGAAATGTAAAAGCAAATTACACACAAATTACTTTCATTTTCTCCTGTTACATTTGTCGGCTTTTCTCTTTGTATACGATAACTATTCTGACAGATAGAAAGTTGTCATAATGAGCAAACACGTCAAAGTAGAACCATCAAACTATGGACAAATACAGTAAAGTATTTAACGAATGAAGGTGTTTTCATGTGAAACCAAGAACTGTAACTCTTCCATATATGTTTTTTTTTTTTAACACACAAACAGTGCAGAATTTTCAAAGGTATTTAAGTTGCAAAATTCATCATCACGAATGAAATATCAGAAATATACCTAAATAGAAAATCATGCAAGTTTGATTAGAGCGCTGTCATTTTTATTAATCACTTGATCGACAGACTATCCAGTTCCGTAATAATTATGCAAACTGCATGATCACGTTACGTTTGACACATGCAATACCAATTAATGTTGACGTAGACCTGTTACTTTCCATGGAAATGCACTTTCTCCAGCTAGGAATATTACTTAACGTAATGCAAAATTGAATCTTCTCTGCTTATTATATTTTTTAGTCTAAGGAAACATTAGAATTAGAGCCCTAACAAATAATATAAAATGTATGACTTATTTACAACATGAATCACCTTTCATTTAATACTTTCATTGCATAATCGAATTTAATCAGTAGGAAGAATTATTCTTCCTACAGATATAATACTTGAAATTTCTTTTATTGTAAAGGACAGATGAGTGCAAAAAGTTTAATCTAATACATTCGAAAATCGCGTCAACAACTTTTCTGAATTCTGCCATAAGTATAATATACTGAGAAGCTTAAGTTAATCCTGAACGTGGCTCGATACCAGAAGGGCGGTGAGTCGTGACAACTTTCTGGAAAAGATTAGGCGTCGTTAGCGGCCTTCGCCGGGCATCGACCCTGCCAGCAGTCAGTAGGCTGTAGCTCGCTGTTGCTTGAGCTCCAAGATGTCTAAACGTTGGTTTCTCTCGTGTCATCTGTTTAGAAAATTGAACTTCTACGCAGCTATTAATTAGAACGCAATCAGACGTTTCTACGACCACATCGAATGATTCTAGCAATAAAACTCGTTCTTACGTAACCGCCATTTTGGTACCGCACCATTATAAGACTAGAAATCCTTATTTTCCAATCATGAAGTATGGAGAAGTTCCAATTTATGCAGTTATTTGAAAAATGCATTTATATAGATATTAGTAAATAGTAAATTCTTGTATTCCCCAAAATCTTTTGAATTATACATACATTAAGTGGAGTATATGAACTTATTTGGAAAGAATATGTAGATAGCATATGCATTTGTTATAATAATTATATTCATTGCATATGATCTACTTTTAACTTACAAATCTTTTTATTAATCCTAGATTCGTGATTTTCGTTTTTTTAATACGTTAAAAGTTTCAGAATTTCAATTTTTGTATGAAACTCTGGAAATCATTTATTTTGGAGAGAAATATAAAATAGATGTTAATTTTTATATCTTTGATATAAAAAGATAAAATATAAGATAAAATATAAGATAAAATAGATGTTAATTTTTATATCTATGTGCTGCTAGTAAACATTATTTGTCATGCTTTAGAAGGAAATTAACAGGAATTACACTTAACTTTGTGCAAGTTTTAATAAGATTATTTTTCAATATCTCGAGAAATAATGTTACATTTTAGTTACTTTATAATTTGCATAAATTATTTAAAGACAGTACTGTCATTTTTTCGTTTATAACCAAATGATCACTTAACTGATATCAATCGATTGACTTCTCAAACATAAATGCTAAAATAATATCCATAATCGAACATCTGAATCACAAAAGCATATCAGCATTTCACTAGACTGACTCACGTATAATCATTATTACAGTGACTATTTAATGACTCAATGGTTTACAACCGTTCGGTACTTGAAACCTGAAATATACAAGCCAGCAGTAAAATAAATATTTTCTTCGACAACAGAAAAATCCAACAGGATTGCCGAAGGCCTTGCAGTACAATCGCAGTGTACACTGTTGCAAAAATTTCATTCAGAATAATGGCGTCCCAGGATGCTGACCGCTCCCCTGCCTAATTAAACCTGGACAGAAATGGGAGCAAGTACTCGTCGGTATGCTCCGCGGCGAGAAACAGACGGACCCCTCGCGAACACGGAGAGGCAAAATTTTTAGAAGGAAAATGAAAGTAACGCCGTAAATCCTTTTGCAGGAGGTTTCCGTCACCGCTTCGCCCGTGCGCTCCTGCAACAGTCTTTCTCGCGAGTTAATCCCCTTCCCCTCCGATGCTTCGACGGTTTCCCACTCGACCGCAATCTCTCCCCACCAAGAGCCAGGGAGCAGGAATCCAGGGAACGCTGGAAGGGATGGTTCTGCCCTCCTCTGCCTCAGAAATCGTTACCTCCATCGGTTAGGTGGAGGTACCTTGTAGTACAAGATACGTAATTTGTCGTTATAACAGCACGCTGACGCAAAAATCTTGCCCTTCGACGAAACCAACAGCTTTAACACATCCGTCGGTTTTTGCGCGAGGGGACACTATCGGTGTCGGGGATATCTGTCGGAAGGACATGGGAGATCCGTTCTTTCCGGATTTCTCGGTGACGTAACGATGCGTTCGTTCAATAGCCGCAACTGAGGACTTTATCGACTGTAAACGCTGCTGCTATACGGTGTAGTCTTGATACGAGCTCGATGAACACTTAAGTTCCCTTGGAATTCTTCCAATTTTTCTTGTCCTTGACTTTAGGAAAGTAAATTTAAGCGGCTAAAGCGGAAGCTTATCTTACATTCTTGGTGCAGACAAATGATTACAAGTGGTGAACTTATATTGAAACGATACTGTACAGGGTGTTTGATAAACAGGTTTCAGGAATTGCAAAGGGTGATTTTAAACGCTAAAATAAAAGGAAAATCAAGAATGATGAGAATACGTTTGAGGCTTTGTTTCAGAGTTAATTGTTGAGGAAATGTTTAAAATTCGTATTAAATGTGTCTGACTTGGGACTTATTCTACTGCCGACTTGCACTAGCCATGTCAGACACAGTGAAGTGCCACAGTAGAATAAGTCTCATGTCAGATATGTTTTAGACGAATTTAAAGTGTTTTTAAAACAATTGATAACTCTGAAACATTAAACGTAATTTTATCATTCTGATTTTTTGTTTTATTTTGATATGTAGAATCACTTTTTACAATTTCTGACAGCTGTTGTTAATAGTCCTACGTTCAGCATTTCCTCGTTTAGTCTCTTTGCTCTACTTTGAAATTATTTAGGGTAGAAGAATTTATTTGCATACATTGTCATTCACAATTTCTTACAAGACCAATGTGGGTCTTTCTCTAAAACAAGGGAGGTGGATTTCCTCAATTATTTCATGCGATAAATAATATCATAAAATATAAGCATATCGATACCGATAAGTATGCACGACTATGTAAGCAATAGAGCACTAAAAGAACCACCGTAGTCGACGCTATCGAATTTTAAATAAACGAAGATTAATAATTAAAGAAGCAATGAAATCTCTTGTACAAGAGTTTCCAAGTAAACGCTTCTGCTCTAAAATCTATCCTTGATGAGACTATGGTTTCCAGTAGATTTTTTAAAATAAATTAAGAACACAAATTGATTCGTTTAATTATCATGTGAAAAAATATCAGTCTTGCTCAATTTTACAAAGTTTCTTTTTCCTTTTTTACGTTCAGATCTCAAATCAAAAATGCATTTCCTTTTTTGGAAAAGGTTTCACTGATGGTACGATGTTTCTGTAGCATGAAAAGCCTCGATATAATAGGATCGACACAAAGTAACAATCGTTGATCCATTCTAATATTAGAGAGTAACATGACTTGAAAAATAGGCGTATGTACCACTCGTATGCAAATGAAAGGCGCTAACGGCGCGTTTCTGCGACGACCAGTTAATTAGAAGAATTAATTAGCATCGATAAAGAGCGTAATTAATATGCGCAACCGAGGCGCCTTCCTCCGGATGTCGATGCGGTGTCGAAGATGTCATGATTTTCGGCATCGTGAAACGCGACCCACACTTACATCTCTTCGACCACCTACGGTGATCCGAGCTTCATATGCAATTGCCAAAAAATAAAGAAAATGTGGACAAATCCTTTTTGCACATTAGAAAAAAAAAAATATTGATGTCACTATGTATATAAGACCGATCTACTGGAAAGATAATAAATATATACTATTTCCAAAAACGCTAGAGTGTAGGAAATTTCATCTTGAGGTGCGTAGAGTAAGGGTGTTTGCTATATATATTACTTTTACTCTTTAATTGGAAAGTAAATGGATATCACCTGGACTGCACTAATTGTACAATAAGAAAAGTATTATAGATAATAATATAGTTGCACATGCTTGTTATTGCGTCATATGTTCTATTTTACTCTTTCCCAGTATCTTATAAGAAACTTGAGTACGAATGAATCCATACCCACAAAGGATATAATATAAAATTTCATGTTAACTACTACATATTTGCTTACTATGGCTTCAGATACACCTACTGTCATTCCTAGTTACTGGAACAATTAAAAATTTACGAAATTCGTCAGTAGTAACTTGAACTATGTTTACATTAGACAACTTTTGATTGGGCAACTAAATTGATCAACCGAAAGTTGATCAAAGTTGTCCGTGTAAATTCAATTTCAATTAAATTGAAACCACAATTTTGATCGACTTTGTGTTGATCAATTCGGTTCTCTGATAAAAAGTTTACCTAACTGAACATTTACTATTAATCAAAAATCACTTATACATTCTGGCGTTCAAATATTTTCTCTTAATCAGGCGACAACATATCTCTACAATTTTTTAAAATTCAATATGTTGACCTACTTAATATAAAATTCCACCAATTTATTTGATAACCCTATACAAAGCATACACTACCATATGTAAGGCTTTGAACACTTTCATGTTATTGAAATGTGTAAAATACACCAATTAAAATTGTGTAGTATAGGTTTAACTACAAATCTCATCTCAGATAATTACATAATGTTCACAAATACCGACGAGAATAACTAACATTAAAATATCAATTAGTATAAATAAAAAAGTGTAGGTATTTCATGCGTTTCCAATAAATGTGAAAGTCTCCAAATACTTATGCACCATAGTGTACAATGCTTCTTAAAACTAACTCTTCGTTTTGAATAAATCAAATAAGTAGTAAAATAATGAGACAGGTGATTAGAGTGTGAAAAATTCGATGTGTTTCCCTGTACCGAATCTTTGCTATCGATCGAGAGTTTAATCATAAATGTGAAAGTCTCCAAATACTTATGCACCATAGTGTACAATGCTTCTTAAAACTAACTCTTCGTTTCCAACCAATCAAGTAAGTAGTAAAATAATGAGACAGGTGATTAGAGTGTGAAAAATTCCATGTGTTCCCCTGTACCGAATCTTTGCTATCGATCGAGAGTATAATCATAATATTGGCATGAACGTTCAGCTCGCGCGAATCGCGACGATCGTTTCCGACAGGAAGTCTGGCCAAAGAGGAAGCCCCGGACTGCGTCAGCAGACGTCGCTCTCTACCGTACGCCTTTCGTGCCGGCTCGTGCCGTTTCAGCTACATTCATGCCTTTTGCATTTGCCCGTGCAGGCTCGCCGACAAAGACCGCCGGCGTTGGCACTCGCATCGCATTTTCGATTACTTGCCCGACTCCATTCACTCGTCTCTCACACCCACGTTGCTTCATTCTCGCTCCTCGCGTCCTCGAAACGAGCGATCTGTATGCCAGCGAATTCTTCAAAAGGTGCCTCTGTCTCCGTCTTGTCCGCTCAGCGTGCTCCTCTGTCGATGTTTATGTATTTGATGCCTCCGCGGATGCTCAATGGGGCCGATTAACAATCAGATATCTACCTGGAGGGTTTGCTATGCGAGTGGTCTCGTCAATTTGCGAGTAGGTATTGTTTCAGAGTTTTAGAAGCCAAGTTAATTGACTCTGGTTTGGGTAAATATTTCAGTTTTATCGCTAAAGGACGTGATTAATAGTCTGTGTTTCATGAATGGAAATATCTAGCTTTGTTTAGTGATGACAATTGAGAAACTTCGAATCGATTTGAATTTATATGTTCAAGGTGTCTCGTGACAAGTGTGCAATGCTTCAGGGACTCATTCAGAATCTAAAATTAATGAAAAAAGTTCAGATGAATATGTGTCTTATTTGGTTTCGTTTACGAGACATACGGAGATACTTGATACTAATCTTTAGTGTATACAAGGTCTGTTTAAACTGTTAAAATACTCTGATGCAAAATTGAACAAGGATTTAGACAAGTGTATTGGAAGAGTAGTCACATCGATGACGAAGCGTTTCCAAACATGCGCTGGAATGCAAGGTAGTCATTTTGAGCATCTCCTGTAAAAGTAATCATATACTGAATGACAGAACACGAAACTCGCTATATCTCGTAAACAAAGTCAAATGGAACATATATTTATATGAACTGTCTTCATTATTTTTAGGTGCTGAGACAGTCTTTGAAGTATTGCCCACTTATTACACACTGTATGGATAACGAAGAATTCGAATCTCTTCAGCTTATTTCGAAGCTTAGAACTCCTGAAAATCTTGATAAGCTTTGAATATTGACTTTTGATAGATCTTGAGTCTTGAAAGTCTTAATAATCCTTGAATATTGACTTTTGATAGATCTTGAGTCTTGAAAGTCTTGATAAACCTTGAATATTGAGTTTTGATAGATCTTGAGTCTTAAAAGTCTTGAAAGCTTTTGTATCTTGAAAGTCTTGACAGTTTTAAAAGTTTTGAGAGGTTCAATGAGTCTTGAGAATAAAGTAATAATTCAATACCATAAAACCATTTTCCTTTATTAATAACGAAAAATGTGTAGTAAAATTTCTGGTACCACGTTGGGCACCCTTGTCTCAGTTTTGAAATAAATTTGTTGTCAAACCTGTAGTACAGCAGTAGGAATTTGTATTAATATTACTCATAATGAATTGCTTTATGTACTTATATCTAATGTATACCTAAATGGGATTGGCGTTGGGTAGGTACGTGCTGCAGTAAAGGGTTAATGGAGAAGTATATAGGTATTGGAGCAAAAAATATATTACAAAGTAACAAGTATACTCACAATAATTAAGAAAACAATATAGGTAAATCATTGTATTTTTATTTATGGGTTTGTGTTGTTTGTTTTCTGAATTGCACAAGACACTAAATTGTATTTCAGAAACTCCTAACCACTATAAGCAACTTTCTTCGAGTTGAAAGTAATGATTTTCTACGCGAAAATAAAATCATTACGTGCTGAAATAGTCCTACGTTATGTTAGAGGTAAAAGACTCATGGTTGATCACCGTGTAGCAACGGAAACAGATATGTGTGTTCATAGTAAAAGTAGACATGCAAGGCCTGCCGTTACGTCAATGATAAAAAAAACCGTTCAAGTTACAAAGCTCTAAAAATAATATGCGATAATGAGCATGAAGCACTTGTCATAACACAGTGATAGTAGAAAGATCACATGAACTATTACAAACTTGAACTATTCACTTTAAAAGCTATCACAATCTAATTATAAGCCAATTTTTACACAAAATGTGAAAGAAAATGTTTTTAAAACTCGAGGATCATATAGGAATTACTCATGGACTCACTTTTAATCTGCACATTTTCTTATCTGAATAAATTAAGTATATTGTTGTAACAAAATTCTTTTTAATAATCTATTAATACACTTGAAAACAAATGAACCTATTATTAGACCCAAAGTATATTACAAAACAAGAATATTGAAAGTGTACAAAGTGTCTTCCACATAGGTCACTATTATTAATAGTCCCCGTGCAAGGCACTAACTAGCATATCATCTAACACATCTTTCACAAGGTTGAATTTTATTGAATTAAACTTGACATAAACTCAACCACTCCCAAACTGTGACGTAAGAGTTCATCCTAATAATTGAAACGGAGCAGAACATCCTAGACAGCTCTGATCATTCTTCTCGCTGCAATCAGTCACTCCTTCCTTCGTTGCTGTCAGCTTCTGTCTTTCTTCAGTAGGCATCCTGTGTAGTCATCGAAAGTTTAATAAAGCATGATTACACTCGGTTCACTTCGCATCCATGAGAGCTCTCATGCGATTCGCGATCGTCAAATGCCGCCACACCCTTCCGTGCCGCTTCCGCCCTTCGCCCAGAGAAGTTAGCAGCAAATTGGTGCCTCCTTTGCCTTTCCTTCCAGTAATTGGCAAGCGATGCACTGGGCGTTTTTCTCGGTCCGGCCCCGATCCGTAATTGCATTCGACCGGGAGCACAGACACGCTGTTTACACGCATAGATGGAGGAAAACCATTTTCCCGATAAAACGACTGGGAGACTTCTAGCTACGTCATTTCTACGCCATTGTCTCGTGAACAATGATCGAACGATCCACCCCAGTGGTAAGTAGCTTTCAAAGACGGAAATAAGGTGAAAAGTGGAGCATCTGGGCGTAATGTAGTTGCATACAAACTTATCAGTAAAGTAGGGTGAAACTTTATGCAAGTTTTAAATTTTGTTTGCGTAGTTTTATTTTTATTTTATTTTATTTACGTGAACTTTTGCTGAGCGCTAGAAGAAATTTGTTGAAAGACTTGTTTTGTATGTTCCTAATTTTTAAAAATAGAGTAGTGCATGTGTTATGAATCTGTTAGAGTGTTACTATTACTGAGATTTGAATACATGTTTTGAAGAATAAATTTCCATTTTTTAATAGAATTTTTTTGTACCACATAGGGCCTTGTTTGCTCTATAAAACAAATTAATAAATAGAAAACACTTATTTAAGTATGTGGTTTGGAGCAAATCACATTTAAACATTGAAAGTGCAAGAATGAAAGAAACTATAACAAAATAGCAAATCAAATCATTCAGCAAATTCTAAATGTCCCTGAAAGTGTTCCATTTTTCCATTCAAAATTAAATAGTCCTGTCCACAAAGGTTTAAATTATCAAAAAATATGTACAAATTTCGTCCATCAACCAATTACATCGCCCATGTCGTATTAAGTAGGCCATAAAGAAATCTCTCTATTCTAATTGAGAGAGGAAGGGGAAAGGTGGTGGGCGAAGGAAAACTGTTGGTGGGAGGTCGATGGTCATAGTTGCGCCCTGTTATTTTGCGACTCGTAAAAGCTGCTCCTTCGCGTTCCTCGTCCTCTTTAGCCGCTTGATTCTTTTGCTCGTGGATCGTCGGTCGATGACAGGCGGAGCAGGGTCGTGCAAAGGGAAGCCAATCGAAGCGGTCCATTCAACCGGATGTAACTGTTCCGCTACTGATTGACTTTTGTCGAGTGCCTTTTGTAAGGATCACGCCGCCTACTTGCACTCCTGCGCCAACAAGCTTGATTTGCTTCATCTTCAACTTTCTACATCGAGTGTTAATTCGAAGAATAGATTGAGTAAGGGAATGGTCAGCTGTTTGTGCTTAGATTTATCGAACCATATATGATAATGAATTATTAATAGAATATTATAATTAGGTGAAATTTATAATAGGAGAGATTTTAATGTAAGGTGAAGTACCCAGTAATCGGTACTGACCTGGGTATCGGTGTTTTTTCTGAATTAACTAACAATAATTGTTACGAGCATATACGAGCAAATAAAAGTCCTGTATTTATCTTAATTGTTGAAATATTACGTTTAAATTTTAGGGGAATATTTTTAGATGTATCGCAGTTCATTAAAGATGATTTACTGAAAAGGGGTCCATAGGTCTATTTCTTTTTTCAGAAACGTCCTCAATTAGGGTTCTAGTTTGAAATTTATATTATCAATATTATACTACTACATATACTACTACTATACTGCTGCTAGTAGTAACTTACTACTATGCTACTGTTACGCTACTGCTGTACTGCTGCTATACAATATGCAATATCCTCAGGGAAATTTATTAGTAACAGCAGCATAACTGTTGTTCACTTATGTTTTGAATCATGTATAATACAGTAACACTTTTACAAACTTAATAGCTATGGATCAGAAAATATGTATGAGTAATTTGTTTAAAATCGCATTATTCTTAAATTTTACTATTTATTGCTTAGTCATCTCTTTTAAAATTAATTTTCTATTGAAAATTATATTTTGTAATTATTTGTATTTTTTTATTGTATAAAAACGCAAGAAGTATTATCGCAGGTCAAGTACCTGTTTAACTGTTTTCCAATAATATACATTAATGTACATTTATCGATGAGTTATTAACGTAACAAGGATATTACCCATTTATCCTACAAATTGTTACAATTATATTACCTCAAAAGTTGAACGTGAAAAAATAAGAGATCCTTAACAAAGTTTTATTTCCAAACTTCCTTATTCATGTCTTCAAAATAATTTCTACCATACATTTTCTTTCACCACCATAACTGTATTATTCTCGTAAGAACACATTTCCTCCATCACTATTCGAACACTTCATTTACAATCGTCATTAGGCCTCCATCCATTCTGATCGATCGTCTTGGAACATTGTGTAGGTGATTAGGTATCGCAATGACAAAAATTTGAGCGGATTCAAGTAAAAAGATCACGCAGGTGATCGTGTGTGCCGTGCTTGTCGTGTATTATTAGCAGGTAGCTTGTTAGACGGTTGGTTTGTGGATAATGGCAGGTATTACAACACGCGACCGTTATTAACCCCTCGATCGGTCTCCTTTCCACCATTACGACCCCTTTGTGTCTATCTTTATTTCGCCCCTGCAGCGCGGCCAGTTCACTCAATACAGAACACCCCTTCGGGCAAGATATAAATCATTATTCATAATAAGCCACCGCGACAAAAAACTTGTACCGACAGATCTTAGCTACGCTAAATGATCGACATCGTGATCCCCGTGCCGCCGGATGACTCCATGTCGGTTCTTTGGAAGACCTCGAACAGGTCATCTCGCAATTAAAGGACGCCAGTTTCAGGGCCCCGAAAAGATTAAGCGTCATGATGTCAAAGTAGGTGAAATCATCTGGGCCGTTTGGTCGGCGAAATTATGATGTCGAGCTGTTTCAATGTTTTAATATCCATACCACCCACGATTGCTCAATGATACATTGTTTTGAAGAGGGATTATTTAGTCTATCTATATTTTTAAATTTATTGTAACTGTGTGTCTATAACTGTGTTAATGTATCGGAGTTTATTTTAAATTAATTTACAGAAGTTAAAAACACTTAAAAATTGCCCTGGAATTAAGTTTGAGTAACTTATTGAAATTTTAAACTGTTCATGCTTATAATGTTCCCACGAGCAGCTCCTAAATAACATCACTTTTTATTAGTTCAGTGAGAATCCCTGTTTAAAATATTCCTGAAGACTACAGCACTGATCAATTGTACCTAAAAAGTATTTCTTGATAATTAGTAAAAGAAGAAAAAGTCCTTTCGAGAATCTTTTTTATCTAGTGCAGTATGAGCTATAGACATAGCGAGGTTGAAAAATCGGTCAAGTGTTAAAGTAAACACTGTAAACAATATTTTTCATTATATAATAATAAAATTAGTTATTATCATTGTGTAGAATTTTAACCCTTTCATTATTGCTGAGATATATGAAACATTCACAGGCCAAAGTGCTTAATTCCACTTTTTAAATTTTGCAAAGTCTTAGTGCCAGCGCACTTGATAAATGATCCATTTTTTATATTGAAAATAAATTCTATAAATATTTTTGATTTGTGAAGTTAGTCGATTTTGCAAATGAACATCTCATATAAGAGTGCTACCTTCTACTGTACAATTCTAACTTTTTATATATTTTCCATCATTGTCCAAAAGTCACTGGAAGGCATACAATAAAATACAACACCCTAAATCAAAAACATACTAAACTTTAATTTACAACAGCACTATATCATAACCCGTACAGTATATCTGAATATACGACAATTGAGACCTATAGCTGAAGATCATATCGGGTCATTGGAATAGAGTGAAGAGCACATCTTCATTTTAGCAGTTGGAAGGTGGCAGTGGCATTCCATGGGACCAGGACGTGGACCGAGCGGAAAGGACACGATATTCCCGTGCACGTGAGGATCGACGTCCTGGGGAACGTGGTCTTCACCGTCCTCGTCAGGCAGCACCTCGTGTCCCAGTCGTCTTCGTCGTGTGGGTCCGAGCGTGCCGGACATAGCACCGCGTCCCCGCGATCGTCAGGGTTTTGCCGTTGCGCGACCCGAGTTTTTCGCCCGGCTCTCCTCTGGCGGCAACTCGAGGCTGACAAGCCGAGAGTGCATTACACGTAATTAGACGCCAGGGTGGCCCCGAGGTATGTCCGACAAACGGTCCTCCTCTTCCCTCCTCCGCCATCCACCATCGCCTCTTCCTTCTCGACCCTCTTTCTTCACCTCTATCCTTCTTCCTCCGTTTCTTTCCTCCTTTCTTTCACTGTATCTCTACCTACGTACCTGTCGTCCTCTCTTTTCCCTTTCCTCTTCCACGCTCCTCTCCCTATCTCTTTACCATTTTGTCGCTGGCCTCCCCTACCCTTAGCCTCCCCTCGCATCCTTCGATATCTGAGACCTCGTAGCTCGTGAAGCTGACTTCGTGTCGAGTCCTCGTTCCATCCTCCTTAGCCCCTAGTTCCTCCCTTTCCTGTTGCTCTTCCTGCTGTGTCCTTTCCTCTCGTTCTGCTCCCCCCCTCCAATGCCTCCACGCTTTTGATTTTTTCACTTTGCGAACCAGCTCCTTCTGCCTTCGGGGGTTCCCTCCTCTCACGGAGCAACATTGTGCACTTCCCTTTGCAACCCTGTGCGAGTCGCCGCGGAAATGACCATTGTTGGAGGATTCTGAGGCCCGCTGTGGGCGGCCACTTTGTTCCAGCTGGACCAAGAGCCACGGTATTGAGAGACGATCCTTTCGGTACGTTGCGTCCTGCGATTTTCGGTTCGTTTTGAAGGCTCTCGCTTTTCACGAAATCACTGGCAGTGACAAATGCGATTGCCAGGATGCAGAGCTGGTTAACTGTGTTATGTATGATGTTGGTATTTAGGTTGGGATTAAGTGCTATGCTGGATCGAGATACTTGTTTGGAGTTCTAGTTTAGAGTTGATGGAGGTGTGAAAGTTAGGGTTTTATGTTTGGTCGTTGAAATGGATATGTCAATTCGTTTGAAGAGAAATTCTTACGTAATGTATTAGGAATAGAAGTGTATGTAGACTAACGATGTCACAGATAAAAATGTTAAGTGTTGTTTTATATGAATAGTAGTCAATTGATCTGATTTGTTACGATATCCTACTCTTACAAAGGAATTGCATCGATCACACGGCAAATTGTCGTTTCTGTTCAATGACTTAGAAGTTTATATGTTAACCATAATCAGCAAACGAAATTAAGAAGTTCACCACAATAAAAACCATAATATCAATATAACAATTGAATTAAGTAAAAGTATGATAAATTCATATATATTGGTTTTATAATATTTAAAGAAGAATATTTTACTTGTTTTAATGTAAGTAGAAAAAGCAGAGATTTCTGTCTTCATAAATATAGTTAATTAAGGAAATAAAATCTAATTAAAGATTTGCTTCAGCTTCGAAATATTATAATGTGTATTTAACTTTTCATATTTTATATTTATGCATAGTAGGTACTTATATGAATTCTGTACATTCTGCATATTAAAATTTCCTATAAATGCATAAAGATCCGTCTTCTACTTATCACGTTTTCCTCCCGTAATTTTAAATTAAAATATACTAAGTACTAAAATTTCTTCCTCCTAACAACAATCGTCTTGAATTTACCACCAACTACAACAATACTCAGTCTTCTAACTTCATTACTATTGCTATCCACATCAACATTAACTATAAAAAAACAATACAAAAAATATTCAAAACCTAAAAGATATCGATAAATGCCAACACATAAAGTCTCTTTCGAGCCCCCACATAGGGCACACCACTGCGCTCGCGGTAATGACTATGGACACAGCGCGGGAAAGCAGAACACGTTTGATCCTCTTGGATAGTATCCTCGCCGACAAGTGGAATCGTGGTATGCGTGTCGCGAAGTGAAAGAGGCGAAGGAACATTGTATCGCCTCGGTCTCCGCAAAAATTTCCAATTATATTTGTGCGTGTGCGAACACATGTTTCACGCTTGTACGGACAGTCAATGGAGGCTGCTGACTATCGTCGAACAGGTTGGCATGCACCGCCCCTGCCTTTGTGGCAAGAGACTGGTAGGTACGCTTAAAGAGGAAGAAAAAGGGAACGAGGTGGAGAGACGGGGAAGGTAAGAACGGGCCGATAGAAAAAGTGCCTAGCACTGTCCAAAGCAGGATGCACCGCCGCGTTCTAAGTGTAATTACCATTGGCGTAATTAATTTAGCTAAAGGCATTAATTTACAACGTGAGCCGCCTGCTTCCTCTCGATACCCGCCTCGCCCGCGTTTAATGCCTCTCCGAAGTATAACAGCCTGCATCGACATTCCTTCCTCGCGACAACCGTCCGTGTGCTTTCGCGAGGTTCAACTAGCTTTTCATTTATTTGCGTGTGGTAGGGCACGTACTTGCGATCCGTGAATCACGAGTGTATTTTGATCGAGTATTTCAGCTTAGCTGAAGGACGAAAGGATAAGTAGCACCTCAATTGATTGGAAACGTGAATATTCAAAATTTCTGTTATTTAGAATTGCGTATATTCAGTTTAATAATAATAAAAGCCCAATAGCATATCAATTGAGGGTTAAATAGTGAGATAATAATAGTTTACTGAAGAAAATAAAGCTGCCAAAAGATTTGAATCTCGTGCTACTTCGGTTAATCGAGCTTCTACTGTAATTACCAGATACTGCTTTTTAGAGAAGTTACTTATGTCATGATTTGACACAAAACGTATACCTGAGATACTTATTCTTCTTGTAATTAATTGTATTATATTTAGTTTACTATTACTGAATCATAATTCTAGACTCACAATTGGTTGCTATTCTATTGCATTTCTAGTGAAGCTACGCGGAATAGTCGTAACTCTAAATAAAGAAGAATATGAATAATTGAAACCTGATTAATTGGGGTGCTACTTTAAGTAAAGCTTAATACGTGAATTGAGATAAAAGTTCAGAGTCGAGAAATGAATATGGATATACCTAATATATAAAAATGGGAGTTCTTTTATTGAAGTGGATCTATAAAGAATCCGTTTGCTTTTAATTTTGATTTTGATATTAAGCCAAAGAATTAACTTGAAGTTTTTTTAAGCTTCCTCCCATCATGTAAAGATGCTTAGGAGAGGTCGAGGATTATGAACTGAACAGTCACAAAAGTTAAAATTATTGAGCTTGGTATTGTTAGGCTTGAATAGATATTCAATTTGAAGGTTCAAGATCCTGTAGATTCGCTGTGAAAGAAAATACAATGCCGATGCTCAGGATTTATTGACACCGCTAACTTCCTTCGAGTTTATAATCTTGTTACAGCTGTAGCACGCGAAAAGGTGGAACGTTTGAATGGCTCGAAATTGTGGCCACGACACGAGACGAAATCTTCAATATTGGCCACAAGACACGTGTCACCTTTAGTCTTTTTCTTAGATCACCTGGCGCGCAAAGCATCAGCTGCTCGAGAGCCAGCAACTGTATCCCTCGCTATTTGAGATAAATTTAAGCAATTCATTTTTTTACATTTATTTCACATGTAGTGTAGACTCTAGCCGTCAAATTAGGACTACACTTATAAAATGTACTTTTCCACCTATAATACCCTGTCATAAATGGCAAATTGACCTTGCCTGTTTTGATTTGTATTTTGTAGAATATAAGTAACGTCTCTCTGTTAAGTAGTAGGTAGTCATTTCTGTTTTATATTGACCCCAGGAATAGCTACTAAGAAGGACTCCACGAGTCCAGAACTTGAAAAATATTACATGGCCACTTTTTTCTATAAAAAACTCTTCAAAAAGTTATAGGTATACCTTTCAGTATGATATTCAAAAGTCTCCATTGAAGAGTTATATTTTCTTAAGTCTGAATGAATTTTTATTTTTCAAAAAATTACTGCTTCGGATTATCTCATTGACTTTTTTCTCTACATTAAACGATCTTCATAATCCTACGTTAAAATTGCCATCTTACCCATTTACCTGTTCATGAGTGGCATTGAAAACCAAGCGTAACGAAAGAAACAGAAGACATGGCCTGGCAGAATACTAGAATCTTGACACACCTTTCGAACTACGGTCTGCCATTGTAGACTGTGAAGTACCGTGAAAGAGATCACGAGCCATTGTGCCCAGCTCTGACTTTACAACTGGGCGGGATGACTTCTAAATATTTTACAACTGCCTTACGGTCCTGGCACACAACGACCGCCCATCAGGACGCCCATTTTTTCCCTTCTAACATCTGTATAATATTTCACCAGGTGAGACGTGCTCGTGCCTTCTCTATAGAACGTGGACGGGATAGTTATTTTGTCGCGCCACCTTGATGCCGAGGAACTCACGCAGTCCAACCTTTTCTGCTCATTATTGCAAAATGTTACTTTGACTGTGTCGGTAATACACGGTTGACACTTTGTATCACGCAATATTTGAAATGGAGCTTCTACCAAAAAACTTCAGTAATGTGTCGGTAAGATGTTTGAGGTAGCTCAGAGGAAGTAGAAGTTCTAGTTAGTAGAAGTAGGAAGATTGTTCTGTTTTTTAAAGTCGAGATTAAACACTGCTTGATTTCTTCCTTTGATTTCTCTCTAACGAAGACCTCTCAATTTTAACTTCACGAAATAAAAAATTTAACCATAAATTCGTATCTGAATGGAAGGACATCAGAATTATATGTACTTAAATCAGTTGCACTTATACTTCAACTTCGATGTCTTAATCAATATTTCAATATTCAATAATCAAAATTGAGAAACTTTATCTCGTGATACCTTTCAAATCAACTCGTTAGCTCCCAATGTTGCACTGGTGCAGCATTCACTTTAAACGTGTCTCAGACTCTGTTGCTGGTTAATATCCAACTTTTTTCGGCACGAATGTGTCGTGTCAGATTGAGAAATTTAAGTAAGGTAAATGTCCCAGTAGCCAACCATGTCCCAGTATCTGAACACTAACACTAATTTTATTTAATTCTGAACTTAAACTCTTATGTATTTAATAAAAAACAATACATGCAGAACAAAAAATGTATCATAAAATAGAATATTCAGCTACTGAAGGGCAAAGTATCGAGACGTGCCTTTTTAGGTTCTTTAGTTAGTGGGACATACATACATATATCTTAAGCGTTCAGATATTGGGACATTTACCTCATTCTCTCGAAAGTCAACATTTAGCGTAATTACTTTTGAGGGCATCAAAGGGTTAGAACTCAGCTGCTCTTAACATTAACTCTCAAAACAAAACTGACATTCTATTCTTCTCCACAAGGACAATTCAATGAGCACTATTACCTTCTAAAGACCCAACACTGTCCTCTCTCAATGAAGATATCATTTGCATTCCCCCGCCGAGTTACCAGCAGGCGTCAACGACAACTATCTAGAAAAATCATGGAAATGGATCGATGTTTCAACATTAATGCTCTTCTTCCCGACATGCAATCGCAGCCAGACCATTGACATTGGTCGGTGGTCCAATTAGCGCAGCATCCGATAAACGAACGCGCGACTGTTGCGGGGTAGCTGCACAATTGCCAGCCATATAAATTTCTCAGTAGCAACCGGTACGGTCGGCAGCCGGGCTAACTGTGCAGCACAGAGCCAGGCTGACTTTCTTGCGTGGTCGCGCGTTGCTCAGCGAGCGGGAGAGCTCGCTAAAGGGTATTAAACGCCTTCCTTGTAGACTGACCGATGATTGCGCCGACGACAGTTACTATCTGGAAACTGCCGCCTCCCATCAAACGGCGGCCAGCCAGAGACTGACTATACAGTTAGTCGCTTGTGTTAGCGACAAAGTGCGCTTTCAGACGGCCATCGCTGCTGCCATGCACCCTGTATTACTCTACTTTCGACTCCTGCTTTGCCCCGGTTAACCCTCGCGAAGGAAGAGCCGCGAGTGGTCTGTTATCGGTTAAATTGGTGAGTTGAAGAACAGTACAAGTTCGAAAACCATGTTCTGAAGTATTTGGTCCTAACGTATAGTTTACATATCTGGACTCCAAAGACAGAGTGTATTAAGTCCACTTGATTTTCGTGTGACTTAATACACTTTGGTCCTGGAGTCCAAATATAGCTTTGAAATTATTTGGAAATGGCTAATTTTGGACTTGTAGTGTTCTTCAACCCACCGATTCGATTATGATATAAGTTTTTTTTTGGTAATTTAAAAATACTTGTGACGCATGATTAACATTGGTACAACTGATGGGTCAAAATGTTGAAGCACTTTTTTTTTGGACGAGGTTTTTATGATTCTATCCTATACGTAAGGATAGTAGTATAACGATCAAGGATGAAGTACATCAATAGAACTTCACTAAAATATTCTAATATTCTCTTATTATTTTAGGTACAACGATTAGTCCTAAGAATAAATAATGTTAAGAGAAACAAAAAGTAATTACTCCATTTTCTTCTTTGGTCTATCGCATAATTTGAGTCATAAAGAGTAGTTAAAGTCAGTAGAACACCTATTGTACAATAACAGAGTACTTCGCTATGCTATATGTCACTCTGCACCACAATGTCACGAAACATATATTCTCGAAAGTATTTTCATTTTCAAGAACTTAAAAAGAGTCCCTAGAACATGGCTAAAATAACGATTACTAGAATCAGTAATTTACTGATGTGTCTTACAATTAGTTCACATCATCGAAAACGTACGTGTTTCTTTCCTTGATGCATTGTTGATTGCAGAGCAGCACATTCTGCGCTGAGATAATCGTTCCTAAGATGATATGAGGAGACATAACAAGAGGATACCGATCTCAACAGATTTGTTACTATCTACGCGAACTTTCTACACTTTTTCCAGATGCACATAGGAGAATGTTGTTCGATATGTAGGCGTATGAGTGGTGGAACAAATGTAACGATGTAGAACCTACTCAAATGGTTTCACCTATGAAACGCGTCTTTTATCATTTATTGTAGGTCATTGAAAGAATCTAAAACGGGGTTGGAAAAAGAATTATCCTCTGTAGGAAATAAGTCAATTACTATCTTAATATTTGTAATTAGTATAAGTACAAAAGTCAGAAACAGTCAAGTAAAGTACATCTGCTTTTATGTTTGTTCTTCGTCTACGTTGTCACCTATGAGAACTATATTTTCATGATATATGCGTGAGAAGTGCGAATCTTTGCTACTTGCAAGCCTACTCTATACTATCCAAAACTGACTCACTCTTCTACACTATCTCACACTACTCTATACTATTCTATACCACACTATTGCAAACACTCCCTGTGAAAGCTCAACAAAATTGCAAATTAAGATCACAAAGTTTAAAAGGTCGATATAGTTACAAATGAACCATCGTGATGCACCAACAGAGTCTCAAAATGAATTTTTGAGCCCTATAAGGTCACATTTGTTTACAATAATGTTGACTTCTAAATCAGCGTTGGAACTTTGTTATAATTTAGCGATGGTGGGGTTGCAACAATGCTGAAAATGTGAACTTGGATCCACGCAGACTAATTTCGTTTGCAACAATGTCGTGCTTTGTAACGCTAATGTAACTTTGTTGCGTTTTCGGGAAAAGCGTTTTCTACCATGTTGTAGTTAGAGAACTTAAAGTAGTGTTGGTTTTAGACCATTGTTGCAACAAAGTTGCATTTTCGCAGAAAGCATTCTGCGGCAAGGTTGCAAAGACCAATTTCAATTCTACTATTTGAATCTTACGCAATAAAACATGCTTATTTATTTCAAAAAAATAAGATTACACTATTTGATCAAAACATGGATAATGAAATGCTATAGCCATCTAGCGGCAATACGTATGTACTGATTCTACTAATTTAAAATAAAGAAAATAAATTATTTTTTGTTATGTATCTACAGTATAACTATGTAGACTTATTATAAGCATTCTAAAATTTATTTGGAAATAATATTCAGGACAAAAAATCGTCTTTTTCATTGATGAAAGATGCTTTAAACTCATGTCTAAGAAAATAATGATAAAATTTATTTTATTTATTAATTAATTTATAATCTGTGCATTCAGAGTACTCATTAAGTCACAAATTTAGTGTGCAAAAATTTTTAGCAAAAATGTTGCATAATTATTATGAAAACGTGGATTCTTTATAATATATTTATAAGAAAAGGACGCCTTTGTACTTGCGACACGTATGAAATCACAATGTTCAGTGTACTGGAGGGCAAGGTAGCGCAAGTGAATCTCTAGAATCTTAGTTTATTAGTGTCGTCGGTAGATGGAGACGTCAGTAAAATGTCCATGGATCGGAGTATATTCGAACCTTTTTTTTCTATTTTTTATATGTATTTAAAAAAATGAGTTCCTAATTCTTGAGTTAACTAACTTCTAACTAGAAAAATTAAGAATCTATTAACAGTAAGTCTGACTTGAGACTTATTCTACTGTAGGCGTACAGTAGCCAGATCAGGCACAGCACTGTCAGTAGAGTAAGTCAAGTCAGACACTGCCGTGCCTGATCGAGCTAATGCACGCTGGCAGTAGAATAAGCCCCAAGTCAGACACGAACATTAGACATTTTTGGAAGAATTAATAACTCAGGAAGTAAGACTCAAATACAATTTCATTATTCCTGATTTTCATCTTATTTTATCTTGTAAAATTATTTCAAAATTTCAAATACTCGATGAAGACCGTATAAATATAAAACACAGACAAGACAGAAGGCAAACTTACTTTTCGTTGTAATCTGGATACAGAACATCGACATTATGAATACTAGGATATGTATTTGACTATTTTTATAACTGTAATTGCTAAAAATTTGTGTAAAATGATGCGTAAAATTTTTAACGATGTGAGAAAAATGTATATTTGTTATAAAGATTCCTTTTCTTTTTTAGAGAATAAATATTACACGTACCATATTAGAGTACACGGCAGTACTTTCCCCAAAGGTTTATTCAGCTTTGTTTATACAATATAGAAATTTAATGACATGGGAGATCTTAAAATGTGGTCGGATGAAATTGAAGATTTATATAAATGTGGTTCGTTTGTACAATACACGAACGAAGTTATTATAAATTATTCTGTTTATAGTAATCTTTAACAATATGATCTCCACTAAGTACAGTATGTAAAGACAGCCTACACCCAATAGTATAAATACAATCATGTATGTAAATATTAATAAAGGTTTGACTATTATAAATTGTCGGCATAAACAGTTTTTTCATTTCATTCGTTTTTTAACATTGTAACATATATTTTATTATTACTCTTTATATATGTATTTATATATATACATGCATATACATAAATACATATCTTTCATTTATATATATATATATATATATCATATTTATAGAAAATTATACTAACTACATTAATATATACATAAAAAGGCAAATGTGAAATACCTGAACATTATTCGTCTCTTAGTTTATAAAAATATGTGTATTTATTATGTTTGTTCATATTTCGATCAATACTATTATTAATATTGCCGCAGTACAATACGTCACAGTAAATGTATGCACATACTCGCGTTATTCATTACACATCATTGTTGTATATTACAGTGTATTATCAATACTTTACTTAACATACTTAAATTGGACTGCAATTTAATATTTTTCGAGGAAATTTATTATACAAAACATGAGACAGTTTATCGAACAATATATTGTAGCCGGTAAGTTATCTCGGACATTTGCCTTTTGTCACTTAATGTTGTTTTTATGTTAGATCGACCTTAAATGCAGATGTAGCGTCACAGTACACGTTCTTACCGTTTTTGTCATCAAACTGTGGATAATTTACAATTGCATGAATTTTAGTAGTGACAAAAAAGATGTTTATTTAACCATCATATAGTAATGACGATAATCTTTTTACTTTGAGCCAAATGTGCGGACTCACATAAAACTTCGTAAATTCATATATTCAAGGAAATAATTTTATTCGATGAATGAGTTATTAAATAACTGTTTTTTCCTAATTACCAGCAATTTACATCAAAGTCAAGTTACACATATATCAATTAAGTCATACATATTAAATATGTTAAACTTCTTTCTTAGAAAGGGAACCTGTTTAATTATTAGATAATTTGTATAATCATTCTATGCATAATCACTGTACGTAAAAAAACATACATGTACATATAAAAATGAATAGAATCGATATATCCTGAAGGAAAGGAACAGTAAAGTGAAAGCAAATCAATTATTTTTATATGTTTTATAATACGATTTTTTCTTTCGCAAAAGAAGGTTTGCAACCGCATAATTGATTGAAAGAATAAATAGAAACATTTTCGTTTATACACAATACAGGTCTTAAAAGCGTTCTCTATTTTTTCTTATTTTCTTACTTTATTTCGCCACTTTATATTATCATATGTACAATGTTTCTACGTTTGGTGATTATTTGCCAGTCGTGAAGAAAAACTCAATGTGAGT
This sequence comes from Calliopsis andreniformis, assembly GCF_051401765.1. NCBI lineage: Eukaryota > Metazoa > Arthropoda > Insecta > Hymenoptera > Andrenidae > Calliopsis > Calliopsis andreniformis. The sequence continues at coordinate 6,838,476 of NC_135073.1, read as the reverse complement.
TTCTGAAACAGCTCTGAAAAGTTTCGTTGTTTATTCAAGGATGATGTAAGGTGTATCGAACGTTAAGCAACAAGCTTATCTCGACATGTGCTATTTTTACATTATTGTATTTTATAATCGTAAGCGACTTTCGTTCTCAGCACCGTAATCATTTTCATAACGCTGCGAGTGCGTTCAACCTACGTATAGGGTAGTACATTTTATAACACGATTCCCTAACAAGTTCATTCTTTGTGTTCTGGATTGGGTTTCGTCTTCGGTTCCATTGTCGTGGGACGCTGATGAGGATTCGTTTGATTTCTTGGCACTAGCAACACATTTCCATCAGCAGACTGTTGAAGACTGTATTCATACGGATGATATTGGTTGCCATCTGGATCCCGCAATGACTATAAATTGAACCGTACAATTATTTTCTGTCGATTAATTTCATGTATCACATAAGTAGACTGCTGATATTTATGCAAATTCCTATTTTTATTGACACAACTAGACAGGTAGAACCTAATTAAAAATTTATTTCATTTTACGAATATTATCAAGTATCTGTAACTTCGGATATTTTAGATATCGTTTTTTGCATACTGAAATGTTCCATAAATGCATAAAAATCCGTAGTTTACGTAAAAAATTATTTACTACATACAATGGGTAAGAATTGAGTAATATTTTAATTCAGTATAAAATATTGTACTTGGTATAAAAATAACTGGCTAACAGGAACCACTGAGGGGCAAATTTTACCATATCCATCTAGCTACATTGTTATTCTATTTTTGATCTGTTTCTTTTACGTTCATTTTATGTTAATTAAAGAGATAGATAAACTTATCAATAGATTTAAAAACAAACTTGTCCATGGAAATTTATTACAGTTTCCACTGGTTTATCTATGTTATATGTATATATTATTCCAAGAATCAAGTTTGTAGACATATCCAAGGCTACTATTCCCCTCTTCGTTATTGCTACTTCTTAACACGTGATCAACTTCCTGTTACCATTACTTAAGAATATCTCTGAACTATAGATGACTTCACGTATCTAAAAGCTATTAAGGTATAATTTTTATTCGCTATGACCTCGTAGCTCGTTACCAGCAATGTGTTCACACATTTTCGAGGTTAACTTATAGAATTTGAGTTGTGGTTAAAGATGATTGTAATAAATAGTTGTTAATAAATAGTATTATCAATAGTATCATTAGTAGTATCAAAATATGACAAAGGTAAGAACAAACTTATTATACTTGTAAAATTCTACAAATAACAAAATTGTAAAAAGAGAGGTGACTATGATGACATTTACAGCTCTGAAACTGGCCTTAATCAGCCACTTAACAAAGTACTAACTATATTGAACATAACATTAACAGAACACTTACTTGGAACACATGACGATAAAGTTGACTAAATTTGTCTTTCACACGTTGCCTCTCGAGAAGCATGAACTCGTGCTCACGGATAAGTCTCATTTTACGGTCTCTCATCTCTTTCACTTCATCAGCAAGGCTAATAATTTGATCTAGTTTACGCTTACGACAATTTTGAGCGGCAACTTTATTCTTGCCTCGTCTTCTGATGTCACGTATCAGAGATAATTGAGCTTCACTGAGATCGTATTTACTAAGACGTTCGTTAAATTCGTCCATAGGAAGATTAATAATATCGTTCACTGGAATGGGAACGTTCAACGCCCTCGCTCTCTTCTCGTCTCTGGTTAGATGCTCCTCGCCTTCGCTTTTACGCACTGAAAAGTCAATAAAATAATACTAAATTAATAAAAATTGATTTTATACATACAATAGTGACAGTATAAACATGGAAATAAAGAACAAAATCACTGTTTTTAGCTCTTGAAAAGTTACCTTTCTTATCACGAGATATTGGACGCTGAAGAGATCCAGAACTTTCTGCAGGTAGATGATATGTATGATTATGGTGAACATGTTCTATAGCAGAACGACCTGAAAATAACAAAACAGATGTTATCTAATGTGCTCAATTTTTTCATTATTAGTTTGAAGTACACTAACTGATAGCTACAAGATAAAAAGTTAACGCTAAGCCTAAATAGTATCATTGAAGTTACAACTTTCACATTTTCTCAATTTTTCAAAAACAAAATTTCAGCTCTACGTGAAAGCTACATACCTAAATATTAATTTTTATATATTACTATAGAATTATAGAATATAGATTCGTGCCATACTTCAAACGAGTAATAATATCTAAGTGATTGTTCAAGTGGTTACAGTATGCATGCTTGCAAAAATATTTTAAGCCTTACTTGACTGATGACGATTGAAATCTACACTGCAACTATATTTCATTTCAGGCTGTGGTCCAGCTGCACCCTCGATTGGCCCTGAATAGGCGTTTCCCGGTGCTCCAGCACCAACTGTGTGCGATTCGTAGTCATATTTCATCGGAGTAGTTGGGTGTGCTGTGGTTCCCAGTGGTGAACCTACAGTGAAACACATATGCAATTTATTAAATTCTATTCGAAAAAGTATGCGTAATTGTCTTTGTTTATTAAATAGTTCATATATTAACCTGTCCCCTGTTCCTGGAAATATCGTTTTGCAAACATTTGATGCTTCTTCTGGGCGACTGGAGGCATAGTACGTTCTGTCTGACATCTGGGAGAGCCAGCGTTTCTCCCGGAAACGGAATAGCTGCAGTCGTACGACATGCGATATTTGCTAAAAAAGAACATAATACGATAAGTGTTACCATACACATAATAACCGATTAGTAACATCATGGAAAAGATTCAATGATCAACTAAAAATGAATACATATACAGTATTCTAAAGACTAAGGGTAACTTGTAAGTAAAAACTATTGTTTCAGAGAAATATACCTCTGTAAATTCTCAAATTAATTTTTTATTTAATAACTTTATCACTTGAATGATTATTTTATCTCTGACAAATTGTTTTGTCAGCTTGGAATTAAATCGGTGAGTTGAAAAACGGTACAAGACCAAAATTAGCTAATTTCAAAACTATATCTGAACCCTAAAGCCAAAGCCAGAGAACAACTGGACTTAATACATTTTGACTCTAGGGTCTAGATATGTAAAATACATAGAACTATCAAATATCTCGAAATGTGATTTTCGAACTTGTAGATACTGTATTTCAGCTCACCCATTTAATTGAAAATAAAATTTTGAATATAAAGACTCTTATTAATAACTCTTAGCTGTACAGTGGAGTCATCATGATCCCACTCACTTAACATCAAATTTGTTACCCACGCGCCACTGCAAAACAGTTTAACTAACAGCAGTAAAAGATACAACTTATACAAACTGATGAACTGAGATAGTGTGTAGTTTCCGTGCATTACATCACTTTTTATAATAGAGTTGCAGTGACTCCGCTTCGAACCGACTAAGAGTTAACACTAAGAGATCCATTATCCTACGTATATTTTCCTTCTATTGAAGTCTTTACTTCGTTAATTAATGGGATTCCTTCTAAAGCAATCAACAAAATGTTATTGCACGAACGCAATAGAATAGCTAACAACGTGTTACCGAAATGATCTGAACGCTTTGGAACAATGTAATCACCTAGCATAGTCCATAGCATAATGGGAATCGGCCTGCGTGTGGCTGGAATTGGATCCAGTCTCCATCCATTCTCCGTCTGAAAGGGATGGTACTCGTTCGCTGCCCATGCTGCTGACCGCACTATCGCTGGATGCATCCATCCTTTCGTCTGTTACACCCGGAAGTGTCGTAACGCCTGTTGCCGAAGAGGTCGTCCCGCCAGCTGTCTGAACTCCTGACAAGGCCGCTGCTCCCGTTGGTCCAGAAGCGTTGTTGTTACCATTGTCCAGCATGCGCATGGTATATATACCTGTAAATCAGAGGCAAATAATTCGATATTATTACTGCTGTTATTACAGTACAGTGATTAAAAATAGGAATACTTCTGACAGTGGAAAAATCAGCATTTGATCTTAAGAAAACAAGTAGATATGCACATTATTGACCAAATGTGCGAAATTGTTTCTTAGACTATGTAAAGTAAAATCGACTATTTTAAACACAAAATTCAAGTAACTATAATAAGTTGTTTTAATTTAATGTATTATCTATATTGAGATGAAAAATATAGTAATAATTGTTGATTATTAACTTTAAGTAAAAAATTTAATGATTTGCGTATATTATATTTAATGAGTATTTGTATTCTTGCCTTGGATATTTATAAATTTCTATTTTGAATAAAAGATAATGTCTGCACATGTGAGTAAGTTGATAATTATATAATTACAAGTATAGAACAAGACATTGAGAGTTTCGAATATGATTATTGCTTATAAATCTGACAAATATATGTATAATAATTAATTGTAAAACCATTACACTCTTTTTTTATCAAATATTTCATGAAAATTTTAGTTAATTCATATTTTCTACAGTATAAATATGTTCAATATATTTTATAGATAAAATTGAGACCAAAAACAGGATATTTAACAAAACTCGATTAAACAGAACTGAAAATTGAAACGTCATTAATTGTATTAACAAATAGGGTTAAAATAATTGGAATATTGTACATAGGTATATTTTAAGGCATAGATAGACTCAAGGTTCTCCCATTCTATAAATCGAATTACTGTTGATCAAGTCTGTTAATTATAGTTTAAAATTCACCGATTATTCAAGATAAAACCAATAAATTGTGACGTGTTACGTAAACACATAAAGAAACTATTGTTGCGTGTATAAAAGTATAAATACCATTCACTCCACGCACATAATTTAATTGAAGGTGTTGCTACTTCCTGTATAAATTTATTGATTATCATCTATTCATTGGAGAAGAAAAACATTTTTTTCAATGCAATGAATACATAAACTTTAAATATTAAATATATTTGCAAGATATAATATAATGCAGTAAATTATGATATTGGTATTCGTCGAAACGGAAACAAATTTAAATTAAGCAGAACATTAATCATGTACTAAATATGTTATTCGTAAATGTATGCAAAATATTTCATGCAAATGTCGCTACAAAATCACCAGTTCTTCTTTTTTAAGTCCACTTTAAAAACTTGTTTTAGAAACAGGAGCAGAATTGAACACTAGAATGAGTTGTATTTGAATGCAGATCTAATTCAATAAATATTCTTACAGAATAAAATGAATACTTTGCCGATAATTAATTCTTTCTTTCGAGCAGCACTGCTTTGTACATATCGTAACTATATTTAAGACTAAATTCTAACAAATATAGAAGAAGAATTCATTTCAATAAATTGGACCTCTTCTATTAACAGAGATAAAAACGTCCTGATGAATAAATGTACGATTATTTCAGATATAATTTTATTCACATCAATGCATGATAAAATTTGCCCATTATTCAGTTTATAATAGTAACAAATACAATTGGAATGATAAAAACGAGTCAATGAGTCGAAATTTAAATACTGGCTGTAAATAAATTTGCAATTCGATTATAAAATTAAAACAAAAAATTAAATCAAAAGTTTCATTAATAAAACTTAAGAGAAACATTCACACATTTAAAAAGAGAGAAAAACAGAGATTCGGCATTATGGAAATTATACAAACTGATAGTGTCATTCTTATCTTTTCCTTTCCACAACTTTCTAGAAGACTCCAAAAATTGAATAGCAACACTTACATGGGACCTTATATGCTGAACACTATGTAGATGAAGAAAGAGACTAATAAAAGTCGACACGAATAAAAATGATCGGGGGCACGATGACTCTGAAGCAGATTAGGATGCACTGGCGTAGTGGCACCACAGTTCTTAGAATCATTCAGCATACTCAGCTGCCTCAGAATTGTACGTGACTGGTGTCAAGTTACCTTCGTTCTTATCAAACTAATTTTACGAAAGGAAATACAGATACTTCCTTGCAAATTTTTTATTTCTCAGCACGACGATGACTATGTGCATTAGCAACTATTAATTCCCAGTTTTACTTTGTACAATTACCGATTTAGAGTATGTTCTATTTCCTTGTTTCTGTAAAATATAGTGTAAGATAAGTTGTTTAATTTAGCTACAAAAAAGTCATGGAATTCTTTGCGAGGAGATAACAGCGATTTAAAATTCTTATGAAGCAATAGGAAATTTTTGCTCGATTATTCGTAATTGTATTGGTATGTCACTAACGACGAATAGTTACGGTGTTATAAAATAATACCTATAGTCATGGTTATTACCAAAGTGAATTTGTACGTAATAGTTTAATAAAAGGAAGTTTCTGCTTTATCTGTCTTTGTTTTTTAGTGTTGCTAATATTATTTAAGTAACAATGTATGTTATTTTCTGGTGTTTAAGTGTCTTCCTCCATGTAATTAAATTTTAATGTGGCATCAAATGCGTTGTATGAGTTCACAAGGCAGGTAAGAATTTTGTACCATGCATAGAGTTTCTGCTTCGAAATCTACTGTACAAAGACAACTTAAATAGAGGTTCTATGATAAATGAACCTACAAATCAACTTACTCTATGAAATATTTGAATACCAAATTGTTCTACAAGCTAATTATTCAGAGCAATAAAAACCTTTACTACAATACTCTTCTATTATCAGCTTCAGTTGAAAGATTATTCTCTTTTACTGCCGTGATAAATGAACCTACAAGTTAATTACTCGATGAGATACTTGAATACTAAATTATTTTACGAGTAATTTATTCAGAACAATAGAAATGTTTTATTGCAAAATAAAAGGATTAGTATTTGTCAATTTGTATTTTATTAAGAACAATTTTAAGATTCATTTTTATAGATATTTATTTGCTACTATTATTTTAAGATTAATGATTCATATGATAAATTATGTTAAAATAAAAATAATCTTCAAATTCTTATATGATAATTTATTTAAAGAAATAATTGATTTTCTTCTGAACTGATTCGTTATGCAATTAGGATCATTAAGTTATTTAAAAAATAACAAATATTTTTTCGTCTTTGAGAACAACACAAAGTAAAGTAATTAATTTACAATTGACAATCGCACGTCTATTTTCTATCGATCCCCACAATATTTATTTTCAGTTACACAAATATTCTTCGATTGTATAACTCAAGCCACGCAAGAGCCCTCAATTTCCTTTCACCAATATCATTCCCATCGAACACAAAAAACAGCAAATGTCATTAAACTCAAGCTTCCACACATCAAGACTGAGACACTTCCTTAAATCAAAGAGCCATTTTAAAACAGTATCTCCGTCCTTATCACTAAAATAAAGTCCTCTTCCTAAGTTGGCTTTACAACCGAAACAATCTACCAATTTCACTAAATCATATCAAACATTTCACGTTCCCAAATAATTTCTACTACCATTCAGATAACATTTCTTCTTCGACACTCTAAAACGCGCGCGTACAACGAGATAATGTTTAATGAGCATGGCTAGAGAGGGGGGGGCAGCGAAAAAGAGAGAAGAACACGTAAGCGGACGCATATACGGAGAATCGTCGAATTGTCGTGACTCAGCAATTTCCACTCCTACCATCGCTGATAAAGCTATCTTTGTGGAACTTTCGAATATACATTTTCAATCGAATCAAAGGATCAAGCGGCATTACGTAACGTTAATTCTTATTCGAGCGACGCATGGCGAAACGACGCGCCCCGTTACGCTTAAATCGAGCACCGACCAGCAACCCGAGAGTTCGGCAGTTTCGATGCTGGTTACAGAGTTAATCCCCCGAGTGCATGTAGGTCGATGGCATATCAAACACGTGACGTGCACACTCTACAACATTGTGAATCACGTATGTAAGTACACGGATGAATACCCAAGTCCTGTCGTGCGCATTGTTTCGTAATGAAGTTAATAACGAATCTCGTACGGCGTTTGTGCTTTTTCTGGATTGCTGGTCGCGCGAGTCAGGGTCAACAGACACGAGACGATTTGTCCATGAAAACGGCGAGTCACTGCATTTTTAACGGTTCGCCTCTATTGGCTGGAGTCAGCTGAGCGCGCTACGTCGAAAAGCAAACAGGTCTCCATGAAAATACGCGTGAAACAGGGTTACTAATTAACTCTCTCTCTTAAGGATTACTTAAGTTCTAACACTCGTTTTCTATCGCTCTCGTCTGACCCAAGAATGAATGACAGAAAAGTCCTTCCTTCCCTATAATCTTGCTATTATATTTGTTATACAAACACTAGAGAGATTCCAGTGACGCTCGATTTTGGGTGATTAAGGATTACCTACTTGATACATATACGATAACTCCCATAGTCGACATTTACGCTCTCGAGGAGCGTAATCCCAGTTCGCCGATCGACAGCCCCTCGATCGATCTCGACTCTTGAAATAACGAAACGCTGCATCCAACGGCGCGTTCACGCCGAGTGAGTCTCAAATCCCGTTTAAAGAGACGCGGGCTTCTGAGAGATTCCTCGCGGTGCAAACGCTGCAGCTTGTGTAGGAGTGCATGTTCGAGAACGTCCGGCGCGAAGTCTGTTGCGGTAACCAGCTCTTTAGCACCTTTGCTACGCCAGATGTTCCTTTCTCTCTTTCACAATAATCTTCCGCGGCGCACTGAATCCACCGATCGATGATGCATTTTAAACTGCACTCTGCACACTCGCGAGCGTTCCACGAGTTGCTCAAACTCGACGCAATTTCAAATCAAACGGAACTTTTCTAACACAGAAGAGTCGAAGTTGGTGGCAATTCTCTGGGACTTATCACTTCGCGAAGTTAAATTCCACTTTATCCTCTGGCGGCGGTTTCACTGTGCACTTTTATCCATCCAAGTAGGCATCGATTGTTAAGTTCCACCTAGTTATTGGATCACAAATCGTAGTGCGTAGATGTGTTCACTTTGTTTCGCGAGAAAATGTGTATCGAGTGGTAATTGTCGGGTCGAATCGAGTCATCGCTTGCTGTGCAAGTGTAGCATATGCGAGGAGTTATTGTCTAACGAATTTCCTTCGCGGAACGCGTTACGGTCGCGACCAAAGGCGCACGATCACCGCGGCATCGCGAAACGCGAAAGATAGGCGCTCGATCACGAGCGCAGCGTAAACATAACTACTACTTAAGTTGGCGGCGCGAAGCCGAGAGGCTGACCTGCCGCGGGGCGTCACCACTCGCTTCAAGAGGCTGGTGACTAGTGTCACTTTTCACTTCGGTATTGGACGGACGCCGACGCGACGCACACGCCGCGAGCAGCGGAGAAGCGTCGGCGTAGCGGCGGTGGACGTCGCGCGTCGAACGATTCATCGAGCTCGTGCCATGCACGATTTCGTCTATCGATCATACTCGTTTCGCGCTCAATCATGCTGTAAATGTGTTTCAGAAGTGACAGAACTCGGGAAACGTGACTTTTTAATTATGACTGTATTCTATCCAGCGTATCTGCAAATTTTGTTTGTCGTATTTCGAAGTTGCAGAATCTGCTCGAAGAACTTGTGGAAAATAAACTATGAATTATTTGGATAATTATAGATGGAATCGTTTATTGCGAGTAACGAGTAACTATTCTCTAGATAGCACATGATATGACGTCTTAAAAATATCTATTTTTTGTCTGAACGTCTTGTAGACGCATTTTGGACTTCTTTAAGACGTGTTATTAATGTGTTTAAGACGTTCTAAAGACATATTGATTTGTAACTTCGGGCGTTTCAAAGATATCTTTTGAATATTTTTGGGACTTTACTGGATGTCTTTAAGACGTTTTTAAGACGTCTTTGTGCTATAGGGACCTTCGAAGGATTTGAGGAAGATAACATTTGTTGGATAATTTTATTCTTTTTGTCAATAATATTTGTTTATCAAGGTGAATACGTTTTTCACACTGAATCCTTTAGTCTACTATATTTTCTGATAACAACATTTCATAATTTAATAATATATTTAGGATAATTTATTAGCCTTCTTGACGTTAATGTTGATTGAATGTTTATAAATATTAAGGTTTATTTATTATGAACGTTCTACGAAAATTCTGCCAGTTTATACGTGACTAAACTCATAAGTAGCTCTTTGTTTCACCTGAAAAATATACTTTTTTGAGTCGTGTCACTTTTGAAATACATTTTCGATGTGTCGTCTGATGATTTCACGCTTTTGTGAGAAAGCGCGGGCTAAATGACGATAAGAGTAGGGAGGACGAATGAAAGCTGAATCAAGCTTGAAGACTTTAAGCGTTGTCATCGCACAAAAGGAAACGAGAATGAGTTAATTTCGCTATGAACATATGTCAGTTTTTTGAAACAAATTTTAGAAGGATTTTTATGAATAGATTAAAAGTTTCCATAAAAGATAGAACAAATTTTCAATGGTTGTGGAGTACCATATTTTTTCAGAATTAGCTTGTTAATCTCTGCATCATTTGGAGTGAATGAGTTAATGTAATGAGCCATAACTGACACCTTCGTTCAGAAGAAAGCGAGTTATTATCGCATATGGCTTTTTACTCGTTGTACACTCGTTACACATGTTTTATTATCAGTTTTATGTTTTACTATCACTCATTGTCTCACTGCAAGCAACCGTAAAAATCACAAATATCGTCTAAATTTACAATATTTACAAAATAAAGAAATATCCTCTACAAAATCATGTTTTATATCTATTAAACTTTTCTTGAGAATTCAATTTATTACACTATTTTTATTTTTCCAGACCTGTTACTTAGTATTGACTTTAACTGATAGACGTAACATAAATTGTACCATTATCTCAGCTATTATGTTCCTATAATATTGCTAACTGGTTCTATTTAAAGCTTTAATAAACAATTTACATTAAATTGAATAAATATTGTTATTTTTCGAAAGACGTCTAGTATTAATCAATAAACTGTTTATATCTACTATTTATATCTAGTATTAATCAATAAATGTTTATATCTAAAACATTTCGATTCTTTTTACATAAAAACTTTTGTAGCCGATCATAATTTGGTGCATGTTTCATCACCTTTAATGTGCTGCAAATAATTCTGACGAACTATTCTGCGAGTGGGTTAGAAAGGAACGTAAAAAACTGACCTTGCTAAGGGGGAGCTCCTATTAACGCGTTTTTATGTTCTTAGACGTGCTTTATCGTCTACGATGGTTCGTTATGACCGGACTTTAGAGTCCTTCCTGATAAACGAGCTCTCGCCATTATTGTAAAAATTCAATGCTTCCGTGTGATACGTTATATGGCACGTTCAGCCAGTAACCTTGGGAGGAATGACTTTCAAATTTTATTAATAAAATCACATTAAGTAAATACGTAAGATAATTGCGCTTCGACTTAGCATTCCGCTGCAGCTTCTATTGTAGCATTTAAAATTGCGTAATTGTGGGGGATATCTCGCGTAAATGTCGTCACGATGTTTCAAAACGTTTTTGTTTTGCAATGAACGTTTAAATTCCATTATGTCTTATTACGGTAACAAACGAACGTCAATCACCAATGATGATAATGCTATCATGTTATTAACGTAATTAATATACCATGTTTTATAGTATTTAAATTTCTTTTCACATCACATTAAGAAAATTTATGAAGAACGACAGTAGAAATACTCTGCTTCTCAAAATAACTCAAAATGCTTATCCAAAATAACTTTCTCCAAAGACAAAGGAAAGTTGAAGTACATAAAGTGAAAATTAAAATGAAAGAACAATTTTTCTTATGTAAAAATAGTGTGAGTTTCATATTACACAAACATTAAAGAAAAATAAAAAATTAATGTTTGTAGTAAAGCAATTGCTTCACAGTTTTTTTTATTATTTATTCTCTTTCACTGAAAATATAGGATATTTGCTTAAAATATTTCCAACAATGTGTAGCAAAGCACGCAAATAGTTAAAATCGTTACACTCTTGCGTCTATTCAACTGCTGCAACATGCAAATGTGATTACAATGCATAATTATGCAATGTTTGACGCAATGGAACAAAATACAGCCCATATGGAACAGTTTGAATAGTGAATTAAAAACCAGAAAAGAGAAGTAAATTACAGGTAAAGACTGTGACCTTTACGATTCAATATCTTGAGCTACCATTTACATAATGCAACTCACTTTTGTTAGTACGACGTTCGAAGACGACCAAAACACGAGTCACAAACAAAAAATCAAAGTCCTTGATATTAATTGCACTTCCTCGCTGGAAATCTGATCGAGTCGATATCCAGCAGCCAGACTTCCTAGTTAGTGGGAACGTTGCATCTCTCGGACAGGCCAATTAACGAGCATTGTGTCTGCGCACGGCGTAAGCGTTCGTTTATGATAATCGTGCAACAGAACAGTGTAAAGAAACGTAACTACATAAGTATGCAGTCGGCAGTCATTCGTACTTTCACCGTCGCTCGTGGGTGTAGTTTTGCAAACTTATCTCGCGCACATAATTATCCCTTTTGCTTTGCATATCCTGCCACTTTACATAAACGTTAACAGCATGGACGAAAAAAGGAAAAAAAAAACTATTCACTCGGTCGATATACTGGCGGATGACTCGTTAAGTCTAATTAAATCGGTGAGTTAAAGAATGATACTTACAAGTCCAAAAACCACATTTTTAGATGTTTCTGTAATCAGGTAGCAAAACCGGATATGTCACGACTTTCTAGTTTTTCAATATAGCGATTTTCAAGGCAGATATATCGATAGGTAAGCCCACGTGTCATGAATTGCCACTTTGCTTTTTTCTTACACTCCGCGATATGCAGACATATGGAAGAGCAGATACCTTGATTTAAAAAAAAAGGTGACATATCTGGTTTTGCTATTTGACTACAGATTTAATTCCAACGTGTAATTCTATGGATTGTACATATCTGAACACCAAAGCCAGAATGTATTAAATTTGTGTGACTCAACCCTTAAGCCCGAAATACACTATCGATTCAATCACGGTCTGTTTGTGCTCCAGTCTTGAAAATCCACTCTTGTAATATGCGATTGAACTGAGATTAAAGCGTTACTCATAATGTAAGTACTTAAAAACTTTTAAAAACAATGAAATAATATTTGATCAAACCAAGAGCTGAACATGTGCGAACAGTGATTAAATCGATAGTGTAATTCGGGTCTTTGTAAACAGGAGTCTTCTTGTTCCAGTACACTTATTGTTTCACTTTACATATTAATTATAACAGCATATTTAAACAAATTACTGCATACATATTTCTAATCAAATATATATTTGAAGTGTTTGAAAATGTTACATGACTCTTTCAAATCTTTCCAAAGACTTTCACCCACTCAAAAGTATGTTGGACATAAATGGCCCCTGGAAAGACGTCTATAGAGTAAGGGTTAACACACTTTGGCTTTAGAGTTTAGATACAGTATTGAGATTATTTGAAAATGGCTAATTTTGGACTTGCTCTGTTCTTTAACTCATCAATTCAATTAAAACACGAAAAGCATAGTGTTACGTTCTGCCGTAAAATTTGCTCTCGTCAACCGTTACGTATCAAAAACAGTGTGTGGAAATTTCAACGTTCGTCGCCACATCTGTCCGTTATAACATCCATTTACGACCACCTGTGTCATCTCGAAATTGTCAAGGACAAGTGACGACGTTCTGTTGCGATCTTGCGAGGCTACGATGTTAACTATTCCTATTGCGAAATAGACAATAATGAGTATTTATTTCAGTTCTACTACATTTTACGTGGAACCTGACGCAATAGCTTTCTGGAACACCTGGCATTTCCTTGTTTTAGATGGACCAGGGTTGAGATTACACGATGAATTTTGAGTGTTTTTCGAATGGTCGAACACGTGGAGGATTTTAATATTAGGCAAGTAATTGGGTATGGCCTAGTACCGTTTAGATACTGGAATATTCTAGTAACTTTCGAATATTATTAATTGAACAGTAGAGTATTGGAATGTTATTGGAATACTTGAACACTGGAATGTCATTTGAATATTACTCAGGTATTTAAGTATTTTAGAACATACTGTGTAGGTTTAGATACTTTGAACGTATGTACTGCCCAAATACTTTGAAGAGTTGCAATATTATTAACCGTTTCAATATTGTTGTACTATTTTGAATATTATTCAAATGCTTGATCTTTTTAATAGCATTTGAATATTGTCTGAATACTCCTACAATGCTTTTAGGATACTAAGTACCCTAATAATATTTTAGTACTATTTGAAGATAACATACTTGAGTCTTTCAATACCACTATAAAGTGTTACTTAAATATTTATATATTTGAACATTTAATTCATACGATCATGTTGCTAAGATACAGAGAATTTCTATCTTTCCTTCCTGACAGATCTTATCAAATATTATAATGATTTCACACCAGTTGAAAAAACGTAATTATTAGTGAAGAAACATCAAATAAATCTTCAAATATGAGAGATGTGTAATAGAAAATATATCAGATAAATTGTAATTTGATAATAACATTCAAATATTCGCAATTTATTCGTAAAATTTAAAATAGTTTCAAAGTTTTAAATGCTTCTATGTCTAATAGAAGATATAATATAATGTAACATATTATATAATTCAATATTCAAACTTTATCAGCCATTTGAATGTCCAAGTAAATACAGAAAACTCAAATATTAAATTATTCAAATAATTTCAGTTCTATTATAATCAAATTTCGGTACTAAGCCATCAGGATTTTACACGCTCTATTCAAATACTAATATAAAACAGTTGAATACATATTCAAAAACATTTTTCACCAAAAGAAACAAACATTTTAACGCATTTGATATCTCTAAAATATAGATTAATTAATAATAATATTCGAACACTGGCAGCATTTGAAAACCTACCTACAGAACAATCAAGCATGAAGTTACTCGAATACTCCCAACCGTAATCTAAGCACTTCAAGGCATTAATTATCTTATCACTCGAATGGATATTAGATAAGGAAATATTGCTTTGGAAGAAAGGAATAGCTCGTACCACAATCAAGATGAAGCATTTCGAGCGAAGTAGTCGTCGGTGAATTGTCTCGCGAAATCCATTGGTAGAATAGTAGAAGTCTTTCGAATAACCGAGGTCGCGTGACTAAGCATCTCAAATATGGATGCGATATCTGTTCGCAAACCTCGCCAAGTGATAATAAAGCACACGCGGTCGTGCGCGTAACTATTTATAGCGATGGTTTCCGAGTTGATTTCGCGTGACGCGACAATGTTTTCGTTCGTAACGCTATCTTTAGTTAAAAGACCATTTTACGCAGTTTTCTTGCATATTTTTCTACACCTCAACCCTTCGACAGCTTCAGGAACTCGCTGCTCCTCCTCGTGTATCCATAAACAAGTTAAACAAGCACTCGAAATGCGACAGGGCTCGTGACAAGGTGCCAAACAATTTCAGCGAAAAAAATAGAAAAGTATTTAAACGGTGTGTAACTGTTAATCAATTACGGTACAGGTGAGAATTTATGCGTGCATACAACACGCGCGTCTGTTCCATAAAGTAGCAAAGGATGACACACCTGTGGAAGACACGTGACGCGTACGAGTAACACCTAACGTTTGTTATGACGGATATTACAAACAGCCGGTTGAATTAACTAGCAGCCGCTATTTAGCCGAGAACTGCCTGTGGAATGTATAACGAAAACGATATTACGAAATTAGAGCAACGTCGGTTTACGACAGTTTGTACGAGCCGATAACCAACTGTCTTATACGCATAATAACGTTGAAACGATGATTAGGTCACTGCGGATGATGCTTGTGGCTGTGGAGGAAAAAGCGAAAGAATTCCACGTTATCGCGAAATAGTTGCACAATATATGTATAATATTGAGAAAGCGTGGGTATTTTTATTAATTGTTTATAATGGATTTTTTACATGAGAAATATTCTGTGTTCTTGGGAGAGTATTTGAGCCGCTCAGTTGCCAAACTGATCGACTCTGTAAAACAGAAGGAGAGGAAAGTATTGATGTGATAAATGATGTATTTTAAAATCATACTGGAAATAAACGAACGAAATGTATGAAACAGTGATTTATTCAAGAGATGAGCAATTTTGTTTCTCAAATGTAATCATATACTTTTGGCAGTCTTAAAATCCACAAGAATGATTTTAAAAATATATCAAACCGACAGCACATAATTTTGACACATTCTTCTTCTATTAAAGTAAAGCTTTGCATATAATTTTCTTATTTTATGACACTAGATATAATCATGTACATAAATTTTTAACTCTGGACAGTTAACCACTAATTACGTGCCTAGGGAATAAAGTTGCAAATGTGATGAAAAATGAAGTTGATCAGTTTGACTTCTGAAAGCTTTATTTATTAGTGGATACATTTTCAGACGAATATTTGATTCTCCTGGGAAGCATGGATCAAATACAATTGAACAAATATTTATCACATTGTATTTGTATGTTTTTAAAGATCATTTTAAGTGAGAATAAACTGCGAAGGAAATAAAGCGTCAATATGAAGACTACCTCTTGAATATGAATTTAGAATTACTTTAGAAGCTAATTCCAATGTCAAACAAGTTGATTATCAATAACCAGATATTGTTTGAAAAATAATTATCTAACTGGCAGCGAAAAAATTCTGTAACAAAAGTCTAAAGAGCAATTATAGGTAGATGTTTTATACAATCTACAAAAATCATCTCAAAAGTGTAATAACATCATAAGAAACTACTTTCACAAATAAGTACTTAATTACAATAAGTCTGACATTTTAGGATAACAGTTATCACAAAAATAGTATTTTATCGTTTACAAGTGTCTCCTTCGTTACAATGGAATATTTTGTATACTCTTATCGTTGTGTTTAATTACCCCTGATAAACTCAACTCAACTCAACTTTCTATGCTTATCTTATTAGAATTAAATGTTTGACGAACAGTGAAACGTCAGCATTAATTAAGTAATAAAATATTAATAGGTTTAATATTTCAAAAGTTCACGATCGTATTTTCGATAAAATAATATAATCGATATATGAAAAAAACTGCATTTCCTTTATCAACAAAAATATGTAAACATAAAGTTGCAGCCTGTAATCATGCAGTAAATACAGATAAGTTGCCGAAGTGTTTAATCATATATTATATTAACATTCAGTATGCAACCTGTAATCATTCGTTGTTGTCTCTTGCATGTGGTATGCTTTCATCAGCTGTGTTTCTTTTTACTTTAATTACACTTTTAAACAAGCATTATTCTATGATTCTTATAATACAAAAAATAATGATAACAGAAAGCAAAATATTCTATCTAATAAGAAGAAAGCAAATTCCATTCGTAAGAAGAAAAAGTGTACAGTAAATTACAAGAGGATTCCCAACAGACATCAACTACAAGTATTGTATAGTAGTATCTTCTTAGATAGACTCATTGACTGTGAACATGAACTTATAGCAAGACTTCAAGTTATATGTTGGAGGCAAAGTTACATGTATATAAAATTTATTTCCTTTAAATATATAATTTTAAAACATAAAAAGAGATAAGCAGAGCATAACAAAGCATATACTAATTATAAATACCGATTTGAAAAATAAAATCCTCGGTCAGGGTCGGCATGTATAAACAATCACAATATTAGATCACTAACTAGATCACGTGTCAATTCCCGATGTGACGATAACGTGCTCTTGCTATCACGTTTCTTCGTAGACAAAGAACACATGATTGATAATACATTAGCATTATTTACTAATATTGTCAACATTATTTCTACAACAACCGAAATATACAAATTGTTGTGTTATACAAATCTGCATAGATATTAACGGAGACGTCCTAAAATCGATATTTTGATTTACTTAAGATTAAAGGTATAAGTCAAATTAAAACACTAAATGTATTTAGTTAAATAATAAAATGTAGAGAAAAAAGATAAATAAATTTTGTGAGGAATATTCATAAAAGTTTTCGAAATAGACAATAAACTTATAGAATAACGAGTGATAAGACTAACATTGTTTATTAGAGATAGTGACATAATTCTAGAAAGGTGAAACTTATCTTTAAAAATAGAACTATCTAAGAATCTAACATTGTTAGAAAAATGTTATAAAATGTCATAACAATGTTAGAAAAATGATCAATCTATGAATTAAGGAAAAGATCAATACATTTAGATCGTAAAATTTCAAATGCATCAACAATGCGTTTACTAACTTTGTTTTATACCACTACTAATACACGTAATTAAATAATTTATTTCTTATTCGAAACTTCGCGTACCTCGAACTTTCCCCTTAGTAATAGACACCACAGATCTAATTGTAAAGATAACAGTTTATTGGAAGTTGAATTTTTTATTATCTGCACAAGCAACTTCATCGACGTCACAAAATGGTAAAATTAGTGATAATATGAAATATTGTTAAGATATCCACAGAAAACAGTGGTACGATATGTTCAATATATCATTTCAAGATCAGAAAATCGATAAATATTATTGTGGAAGTGACAAGAAGACTAATGATAAGCTATTGTAATTTGTACTGTAGCATATAAGACGATTTCAGTTTCAAAAAGGAAGTGTAACCAAATGAACCAGTCGAAAAAAAGATAATTAGGAATGAGATGATTAAGAGTGCATGTATGCATGTGTTGATCGTTTCTACTCTACGTTTTTTAATTATATAATACTGTTTACCTTGTAGATATGATATACATCGCAGGTCCTGTTAATTACGCAATACTAGCGATTTTTTATTATAACTCAAACAATCGAGTAATGGAACTGGTAAAAATAATTCTTACTAAATCACGTAACGGGACCGTGATTGTATTTAATACGCAAATCGCGAAGCTGAGAATACAACGTTGTATCACTCGACTGTTTAGCGATATTAATATTCCAGACATAATTACTTACATCACAAAAGACAATATTGTATCAATGTTCATTGTGTAACATCAGCTATGAATTTATGAAAGGAGGAACACATTCCTAATCTAATTAATTTGTACTTTTATTAATAGAATTTATTAGGGATTTAGTATTTTGTCGAGCAGAGAAAAATTAATGGGACGTGAATAAATAATTCAGATTATATCGTTTAGTCACTGAATGTTTCACTAAAATAATATTGAAATTTAAATTCCCGTTTTAATGGTACATACTCATTTCTCGTACGTTTTCAAACAATTCTCCTACGTATGCTCCACTAATAGCTTGAACAGTTATTTTAAGAGAATTTGTTTTGTAAATTACATTCTGAATTCAATTTTCAAATTCAATTTCTGCAGAAACTGAAGAATTATTCATTTCAAGAATTACGCATTTCACGTTCTCGTGTTTAAATAATTATCGTATTTGATACTACGTAATATGAACAGTGAACTTCTAGGAAACAGGTAACATCTCCCACAGTTAAATTTATGCGACAATTAATCGTCGGTTTCACCAAAGACGAAAGCGAAAAAAGATTTGAGTAGGTAGTTCCAAGAAACGAAGGAAATATCTACGATTTTAAAACAACAAACTACTGCATCCTTTTCCTACTGTGGTTCCCAGAACCAAATCAGGGTATTCGTTCAAAATTCACTTTACCAAAACCGACTCCATTCACATCGACTTTTGGACCATCCTGTATCATTCGATTTTCCACGTTCCCCACATAATAACATAATTATAACAACCTTCCACAAAGCCTTCCACTTGCCCTGCCTCTAACAGCTCTTTTTACACGCCCTCTCAACAGCAATCTCTATCGAGCCACGGAACACTCCCTTCTTCTATTACCATTTTTTCCCTAAGAAAACGGATAATCAGTGATTCCTCAGCTTCGAGCCAGATGGGAACGTCATTCTATTAAAGAGTGCCGCTTCGAAACGAATCACCGCTACCGGCGAGTGAATCAATTTCGTTCTATTATTACGGCCCGCTGACGAGATGTAATGGCAAAAGAAGGGAATGAGTCACTCGCGGGCTTGTGACACACATACGCGAGTGCACAGCCGCGTTCCCCGTATGCACGTGTACCAATAATCGAGCGTACGAGTGTCTGTCCGCAAGGCTCGCGTCCTAGCTCGAAGGCTCGAGATAGCAGCGAGAATCGTCCGGCTGGCTGTCATGACAGTCACCGCTGTACCCGCTTCTACTCCGTTACTCATCGCTCCGGCGAATGATGCAAATCACGTTCCGCGTAAACACACTGCGCTTAATCTCAAAATATCAGGCCGTTTCGTAAGTAACGCCGTCTATCGTTTCGTACTTTGGCTCGAAATAGGAGAAATCTGTACTAGGAGGGAATTCGAGATTGCAGATACGAGGGACGGGGGATTTGGTCATTAAATGACGCTGCAAGGGTTTCTGACTCTCTTGAAGAGTAGAGAATTTTTCGAGACGCTGATCTAAAATGATGTACGGTGATAAGATGATTTAATATTTTGGGATGCAAGAGAATTGGTACTTTTTTGTCGATATGAGGAATAAGAGAATTTTGATAAACTGGTAACGGTAGTTTTGGAAAGTGGAGCAAGTTTTTCGTTCATATTTAGTAAAGTATTATATGTGGTTTAGAATAAATCGAAGAGAATTTTCATACCAAGTTATTCGAAAATGGGGCTTCAGAAGAAATTTGTTAAAAAATATATAAAAATGCACAATTGTAAGGTGTTCATATCTACATGCGAAGGTACCTATTTGCCAGCTGATGGGTGATTTTGTTCCAAGGATCAGAATCCATAAATTAAAACGAGTAAATAGATTGTTAAATTACTAAATTATTTGAAAATTTTTATACTTTAATATTTGTAAATTTTATATAAAACAGTGACAGTAGGGATATAACATGTATTATAATAAAAAAATGGTAACTATTACTAGTAGTTAGCACTTTTTATAAAACGGAAACTAAAAAAGATAAATAAATACGAAATAGTCCTCCAATTATGGAACAGATACTACTCGTTAAGTTGCGAAAGTAGGATCAATGTTCAATGCTTATTGAATATAGATAAACAATTAATTCTATTAGAGATAATGATAATAAACAATGATAATTTTAAATACTATTTATGCGTCAATAGTTCTAACTTTCAGCCTTTGAATGAACAATATAGAATATCTTCTCGCTAACTACGTTTAAAAGATTCTTTATCACTGCTGTCACTATAACTAGTTTTATTATTCACTTGATATTTATGACGATGATATGTAGATCTCGAAAACATATTTTGCAAATATAAAAGTTATACAGTTCTAAACATGAATTCTAATATGTATCTTAAATTTATAAATAAAGAAACAGTTAATTATATTTTCCTGATAAAAATGAAAGGTATATGTATAATTTGGATGTTAACCTTATGACGCAGGTAGTGTAGCAAGATCATTATGACTTAGTGCACACTATGATCTAATATTTCAATCCACCAAATTTCTATAGTTTTTACTACCAATTTAATTATTTCATTTTTTATATCGTAATTAAAGCTATCCCAAGTATGAATAATAAACTTGCTGACAAATTGAGATGCACTAATGGTCCTGCCACACCAGCCAAAAATCATTAAACATACTCAGAAGGTGGAATTAATTTACCCATGTGTTGCAGAAGATGCAGTCTTAAATCTTGTGGAAAAAGAACACACAAAAATTTAACAAGATCACATACTTTGCACACAAATCACGTATACGTGTACAGAGAAGAACGCAATTACACTGAGCAGTCAATAATACATCAGACTATTTTTAAGAATAACCGCATGTTTCTTATTAACATAGTCACATGTCATCGCAATAGGAAAAAACTGCACCAAAAAATACAACGAATTTGACAATGTGACCGATGAACGAGACTCGTCTAGTAACGCTCTACCAATAAGAAAACTGCCGATTCATTGCTACGCATCACTATTCATTACGATTGTACCGATACTGTTTTTGTCATGTAATCGAGTCAACCACTGTATACTCGCGGATGCACGAGACCGACTTATGTATTGCGAAAACCAGTATCAGTTCCTGAAACCAGACGTATTGCAACGAGGGAACGCTGATCGCGCGATTATAAACATCAATGGATCTCATCGTCAACACGCAGTCAGAAAAATGCTATCAAATGTCGTTTAATCGCGAGAATAAGGCGACAAATTTGCTAATAATTTACTCTCAGTGGACGCTATGATCAAGTATGTATATTCCTATGTATAAACCAAGTTGAGAAAAGTCTAAAGTCTAGTATCTGCATTCGTGCTTAAAAATGTTTCGTAACATGTATCGTAATTGATTATACACTGTTGCAAACAGTTTAGAAACATTTATTATTAACTTTGTAAGCAGTTTAAAAATTGTACAGGGTGTATCAGGTGAAATGGCACAAGGTGTTTTTTAAATCTGTTATTTATTGGAGACTTCTAAATGGAAAATGGTGTAGGACTTAAGAATTAAAGATGACTACATTCTTCTTATAAATAGTTGATCGATGACTAATGCGATATTTACTTCAAATGTTTCTCTGTATTTTTCATGTTTAGGAGTTATGATAAGTAAGCGAATACATCATATCGCACACGTATTTCAAAAGTGACACAACTTAAGAAAAGTATATTTTTCAGAAGAAGCAAAGAACTATTTATAAGTTTAGGAAAAAATTATTTAGTAAATACGTAGTATTAATATAAAGAGTAGTTTTACTTAATGAAACTTATTTTACTTGAATAATTAGTCTGAAAAATAATTATGTGTTGTTTGCATTAAATGATTTCCTTGTTATTATTTAAATATTTTATAATTTATCATTGTATAATTTTGATATTTGACTAGCAAACTTTGTGCAATAAATAGAGGTGTATTTATCAAACTGATTGATAGCACTAATTAAAAAATCACGTTTTTTTAATTGTATCACTTTTGAAATATATGTGCAATATCATAACTTTTTCCCTATAGGATAATTTACAATTATACAATTTTTCATAATCCCTAATTTTGTCATATGCACAAATGTTTTAAGCAAATGTTCAAATAATTTTGTTTAAAAAATGGGTCACTTGAGAAGCAGTTTTGGTTGCTACATATCTACTAGAATTTCTATTAGATATTGCATAGTGATTCAACGTTTTGGCAAACTTAATATCTTTCTCAGTTTCGAAGTCTGTAATAACAGAAAATCAGAAAAAAAGTGGACAATATTAAACTGGTGAAGCCATATCAGTTTTGTTAATTACTACCTACTAGTCCTACTACTATTAAAAATCGATAGTAATTTTCTCATCAGTTTAATATTCAGAACACACAAAAAATCATGAAAACTGCAAGAATAATTTCCTTAATATCTCTATTGGCTTTGGGGAAAATATCTTGGAATAAACGTTTAGTAACTTCTGATAAATTCATCGAAAATATCTGTATCACACCTGATAGAGGTTCATCTTTCTAGGTAAACGGAAAAATTTACGCGCAAATATACGCTTCAATTATACAAACTCATATGAACATCACTTTCAAACAAGTCGCAATAACCAGAATAAGAACGGGGCATGCTGAACTGATTCACTTATAGTCGGCAGTAGAGAAAATCTGGAGTTGTGAATCACTCGAAATGATAAACAGAAATGGCACTTCAAAGAAGGACCCGACAGTCTTAAACTCATGCTGCCATAGGACATTTAATTGTTTGACTCAGGTAAGTGAATAGATCAATGTGTCCTATTTTATAATTAAGAAAATATCAATACTTTTAATACTTGGACAAAGTAAGCAAGTAGGTACCATAATGAAAGACTTTCCAAAAACTGGCCAAAGAGAACTGAATGAAAAAAGAATGCTTTATATGACCCTGGGTGGGGTTTCACTTTTGTCCAGACCCTCCGTTGCAACCACTTGACTTAGTAATAAGGTCCTTTGATTTTCACCTCTGCTGGGATCCTGACCTCGGATTTATTTTCACGCTGTCTACACGTGTTTCAACTTTTAACCCTCGTCTGAAGAACGATACAAACTGGAATACAATCGCTGTAAACATGTGACACTAACAACAATGCTTTTTTTCTATTTAACGGATAAGAGATAGTTGATATATAAAATTTCCAATCATTGCCAATGATCCCAGTGTATATCAATCTAAACGCACCATGACGGATAGCTATTTTAACTCACAATCTAAATCTTGTTCTGTACATAAATTTTAGTTGTGTAAGAAATTAAACGAAACTCTATATTATTCCTCATATTGTTCTCTCGTGTAACACGATACAATATAAAGTAATAAATTAATGATAAAAACGGAAATAAGATAGAAATAATCCACCTAAGCATAGGTGGATGACTAAATAGCATTTGCTGGGCGGAAGTTAAACAATAACACTGTTGTTATATGTAATTTCTATAATTTACGCCTATCAATAAATTATGTAGGTATTGAATGTCAAAAATATACTTGAAAAAGAAGCAATTACGACATCGATGACAATCGGTATATTGGTATGCTTTTAATGACTAGAAAAATATATCTAATATACATATGACTATAATGATATCGATACCTGTATGAACATCGTGTGAAGCAATAATTTTAAATTAATATGCAGTACCTAATGATTCCAGGTGGTATAAGTATGAACTTCAAATAAAAGAAAGGTATCTCGTTATAGTTCACATCTATTTTTACCAGATCAATAAAAATGGTACGTTTTTGAAAAGGTACGTATTTCAATAAACCGAAATATTTTTTATATATTTCCTAATTTCATTTAGCATCAAATAAAAACAGACATAAATGAATTAATTGAAATTTCGTTCTACAGTTTACTCAAAAGGAAAATGCTCTCCAGTCTGGTTTGGTTTCAAATTTGGGTTTATGCTCACTGGCATGCAATTTTGGAGCACCCTGGGATACAGACATAAAACAGACACAAGGTTTATTGCACTCCTGCCCGAGAAGGGAGAAAACACGTGGGTCAACCGTGTGACATCTGGGTGACACAAGTGGCCACTCTATTGTTGTAAAGGATTCAATTGTTTCGACGACCTGAAGAAAATGTGAATGGTGAAAATGTTCACAATCTTTCTTGGTAAAGGAATAATGTTTTTAATGTCTTTCTTTGAAGCTGAAATTAAATTTTTAAACAGACATACTTATCACAGATATTAAAGGTACACAATTATTATGGTACACCTTGTTTTGCAATTCTCGTACAAGAAACAGTGCAATTTGTGTTAATCTTAACAACTTCTGGCAAGGTGATCTGTTATTTGTTTAGACGTGGCAACATTGTAACACAAATATGTTTTCATTTATACTGTTGGTCGAGATATCGTTAATGTTGTATATAATTTAACAAATTAATTTTTAATAGCTACTATGTTAATTACTGCTAAAAATTAATATTTATGTATAGAGATTATAATGTAATTCTTTATATTTTAGTTAAATGTATTTATAAACTCCATTATTAGTATGCAAAACAATTTAAGAAGTAGCTGTTTACAGACCTCTACAGTTTTTTTCGGTATATAAAATGATATTTTATAACATAATATCTATGATACAATATAAACAGTTCAGCTTTTCATCCGAAATCAATGCGATAAGAAATTATAACGATAATGAACTGCGTACAGCAATAGGAGGCAGACCAATATATCGCTCATAAAATATCAATATACAAATCAAGTTTATGGAGCAATTGCTCCCCTTTATCTCGGCTTATCTTCATCGATATTAATTTAAATGCGATGAAGTGTTTTTCTTATATATCTTTAATCTTTGTAAGTACATGCACACTAAATATCCTTAAATTCATTGAGATCTTTCTTCAGTTCACTAAGTATGAACATATTATTTTCATTCATAATTTAAAAATACGGACTCTTCAAAACATTTAATTCAAAAGTACAATGTGAACTCAGCGAAATCAAACATGGTCGAACAAATATAAGTTTCGTTCAACAGTATTGCTCAATTTTATGACGCAAACAGGAAACGTCTTCATCGAACTTTATCTCGCGAAACAATTAATATTTCAAATTGCCACGAGGAAAGTTATAAGCAAAAGCTACGGTTTAATTATTCTCATAAAACCTGATACACGATAAACACGATACGCGTGATTCGTTAGCAGTCAAGGGAAAAAATGATAATGCAAACAGCACGCACCAGCACAAAGGATCACCCGATACTCTGGACTCTAGACGACACGATGCCCGTCTGAGTGTGAGAAACTAAACGTTTGCAAAACTTTGTCACGATACGATGCTTTAAAACGGCCCTTTTGCTACTACCATACTGCTATGATGAAAGTACGTTTTTCTCTTTCTCTGATTCCTTTGTCCTATTCAATATTGTTACCCACGCCGTATTTGTCCGTTCTTACTTATCTGTGCTAAGCTATGTGTGGCCATCTTTGTGACTAATTGCACGCTTTGAAACGAATCACTTGATAACAAAAATACAATCACTTGGTTAATGATCATCAATTGTAGGAAATAGCGTATTCTATTTGATCTGGTTATTTTATTGGGCAATTGAGTCTCTGATTACTTGCTCCGTAAATATGTGAGCGTTCGAATATGAAATCTAACTGGTTGTACATTTGAATGTTCATAATATTGATCCACCTGTGATGTCTATATATATATTATAAATTGAAGTGTTCTTTTTTGAAATATACTTTCATTTGATATTTTAAGAAAATATGCGTTAACTGTAGATATCCTATGCATGTAGATATGTAATATAACAATATTTATACATATGGGAAAGAATTAAAAATAACATGTTCGACATGTAGTTATGTCGTATGTCGTTTATAATAAATAGTTTACGAAACCAAGGTTAAAAAATGATTACTTCCAATATTATAATTAAATAAAAAGTGCATATGCAGCACTATTACGTGCGTAAGCAATTGGAGTTACACTTTGCAAACGTCTCTGAAAGTCATAAAATATCTCAAAGCTTATATTGCCTATTGTATGGAAATTATGTAAAACAAGAAACATTTAAATCGCCGTGAAAATAACGACCAGCACGTTTCAAATAATTGGAATCATTACGTCAGGGTTGCATACAATAATGTAAAAAATAGCACACTAACTTCATTGGAAAAACAATTCTGACCTTTTCATGTTAAAATTCAAAAGCATGGAAATTTATTATTGTTCTCTGTAACATTGGTTTAAATCAAATTATTATATTTAAAATTATTGATATCGTCAAACTGTTAATTATAGACATATTTAAAAAACGGAGAACAAAGATAAAATAAAATGAAAAAACAAAATAAAATAAAATTGAATCAATTCGCTACTTCAAATTTAAAATCTTATGAGAGTTGATATTGCAATATCACAGCTTTAGAAACCAAATCACTGTTACTTTCATGATTCTGTACTTGAATGAAAGCAATTATAATGAATTGCAGCGAGGCTTTATCGTTCTTCTACATACATGCATATCAGTTTTACCAGTAAAGATAAGAGTATAAGGGCGAATATACTACAAGTGTATGACTAACATGATGAGGTGTTCAAAGAATGCATTTATTCGAAATATGTATGTGTATGTAGGTGTAATGTTTCATTTAAATAAAATCGACATTCCTAAAACGAAATCTTATCACTTATGTACTAACATTGAACTGTTACTTATTTATTATTTTACTTGACATCTAAAAAATTAATATCGAAGATCTTAGTACAAAGTTAGATTGAAAAACGCAAATTACTTAAAAACAATCATTTTGGAAACATACTTTATCTGAAATGTATGTTTAAACATATTAATTAAAAAGTTTTCTGACATAATGTAAAATCGAGAATGAAATAAACTAAAAAGTTTTAGTATATCCTCGCTTTTGAATTCTAGCAATAAGATACACATGCTAATACCACGTGTCCTAAATTGTATTATGGTCAGGGACGAAGGTGCTAACATATTTTCTTTCGAATATTCAGCGGAAATGTGGTACCCTTCCGCCTGGACATGGCTTAGTTACTGTAATTTTGAGATAGGAATACACTCCTGATTTCGCTTTACAATAAACTCATGAATATTGTAATCTGAACGAACAGAGAATTTGTAAATGTGCGAATACTAAGTGTTTTCGTTTTTCTGATACATGCGAATTAGTATATCCGTAAAATTTGCACTAAAAAAAAGAACGAAGGGATATTAAAAAAGGAAGAAAGAAACTATCGTTTGCGTTAAATACGAAGTTAATGTTGTCCAAATTTTTCAATTATTATATTATATATAAATATCATGTAATATTAAATGTTTCGATAAGTTCGAAAAGCTTTTTCTACAGTTATCATAAATATGAGTATATGTTTAAATTTACTCTAAGAAACCTTCATAAATAAATATTTAAAAATATTTTATTCAATGATCCCTACATAAACTGAGCTCTATTACTTAACTGAGTGACAAGGCCAATGAAAAAGAATAAATATATATGTAACACCACATTCCAAACACAACGAATCGAGATGTTTATAAACACAAACCAGAGGATATCTCTGGAGTGATCTAAAGAGTCGAGGTTAAGAAGGGCCTATCACAGATTTGGTTAGCATTAAAAAATTTTCTTTAAGGCAGGTAATTTTATACAAAAAGTCATCGTTTTGCAATTTCATTTTACTAGTACAATGAAAAATAAAAAGAATTAAAACATGAGCTACGCAAATCAACGACAAACCATGTTTTTAAATAAAAACTAGAATTTTAATAATATTCCAATTTATATAGTCCTATTATGTAGTTCTAAATTTTTTCAATTAGTTTAGAATAATAGTGGAGACTATGTACATATGTATGTCGAATAATTCTTACACAATCGTACAAGAATTAAGAAAAATTTGGCCTTGGGCATTACCAGGCAACCTTAAACACTATTCTAAAGCGGCACATTCACGTTTTTCTGTTGAGTCTGCTAATTTTTAAATAAAATTTCTTCATTTTCTTCTATCATCAAATTTTTCAATAATCAAAAATAAAATTCTAGCGTAAACGACAAAATAATCTACATTTTAGAATTCTAAAGAGTAATCAAAAATATAAAAGAAGAATTATACCGTACATATCCCCTCAATAAAAACATTCTAAATATTCTCCTCAAAATAAAAGAACTAACCGACTACGAACCGACGTTACATAATAAGTACATAGTTGGCAACCAAATTAGTCACAAAACGAAGAATAAACTCTTCTTTGATTCAAAATTCATCTAAATTTCCTTCGAAAAATCCTCTTCCTTCTCACCCTTAAAGTTTCAAGGTACTAAATAATTATTACAAGGCTATTACACGACTTCTTTCGACGTAAAAATATCAGTACGACCCGTAAATACGATAAAATTGTGTCAAGAAGGGCTGGGGTTCCCCGTCGTTTCGACACGGCGCTGCGCGAATCGGCCAGCGCCGTAGAGAACGCGCATGCGCCCGGCTTCAAAACTCGATAGTTGATTCGCGAGAATCGTACACCTTTAAGTTGGCGAGGCTGCAGTTCTTTGTTCGTCAGCAGTAACGGTTGTGCGTCCCCGCGTGTCTGCTGTTACGGTTAGGCGGTTTCATTTGTCCTTTCGGCAAGCATTTAGAACGAGGATTTGACGCATCGATTTGCTTGCCTGCGCGGGCCTGATCGACTTCGTCTCTGTTATCTCATCGACAATTGAAAGGTACATACTGTCAGAAGTTGCTTCGTTTTCCTGTCAATACTGTTCAGCCATATTTGCCGGCAGACTTTATGCTTTATTTAATCGATATACGCACGTGTCATCGGGTTCTACTACGCGTTAGAGAATAAACGTTGTTTTTCTTTAGCATCGAGTGTCACTTGTCACTATTTGGGCGAACTGGTACGAGAAGGTGCACAGATTTGTATTATTTGTAAATGTAGCCAACGAGATTTTTCGAAGTACGAATATTCGATAGTGATATGTTGGGTCGAAAGAATCTGTGGACAAAGCTGTTTTTTCGGTCTTAGCGTCTTTTTTTTCTTTTCCTTTTTGCTGAATATGAGGAACGTGATCGGCAGTTATTTTGTTGAAGTAGATATGCTACAGTTATTTGTATTGATCTTGGAATGTTTTTGCGAACTACGTTTTACGATGCGGCGTCCTTGTAAATTGATTTTAATTGGACCAGTATTCGTAAATATTGGGAAAGTAAACTTTACTACCATTATGATATGATTATAATATAATGTAATGGTGGTAGTGTTGAAAATTGATAAATAAGAATATGTAAAAAAATATGAAGTATGATATAATGCACATATTTAATGTGTTCTTGAAACATGAAAGTAAATTTTGACTAGACTGTTTCACTAATCAGTCTTACGTATGACTGTTATACATAAATATAC
This sequence comes from Calliopsis andreniformis, assembly GCF_051401765.1. Classification (NCBI taxonomy): domain Eukaryota; kingdom Metazoa; phylum Arthropoda; class Insecta; order Hymenoptera; family Andrenidae; genus Calliopsis; species Calliopsis andreniformis. The sequence continues at coordinate 6,808,180 of NC_135073.1, read as the reverse complement.
AAGTACTTTTCAAGAATGTAAAAATAATGATATGGAAAGAATGAATTGTAGAAAGAATGACTTGCCATCTTTTTGCTTGCACATTTTTCCATCAATAACATTAATAACACAAAATTTGGCACAATGTAGTACAGTTTTGTGCAGAGAATTTTTCTAATTATGTATTTTACTATTAATACTATAAATTATTAAAAATTCTTGTAAAGTAACTTTGATCAGTAACATTTTTATCAGAAAAAAACAGGAAAATCTTGAATCTTAAACCCTGATGATCATTGAAATATAAATATTTTTGTTGGTTTCCTTTCTTTTTTTTGCAAAATGATTTAAATATTTTGTACATTATTACTTTATAATAGTTTACTTATTTCATTCTTTTTGCTTCATTTTATGAGATCATTTAGCTACATTTGTAAAACATCTTTTACACGTAGATAAATATATACCTTTTTATATGCACAATGAGAGTAAATAATTTTTTAATGAATTTCTTTTAAAGTAGACACTATGGATGACGACTGGGGTCCTGTAGATAGTGGAGCTGTAGATAGCGGAGCTATAGATTCACAAAATGTGAGTACTTGTTTTTATTTTCCATCGTATTTGTGAAATTTCTGGATACTAATAAGCCAGCTTGTATAAAACATGTCGCATTTTTCCCTTTCTTGAAATTAGTTTGATGAAGGTGGACGAAGCTACGGAAAGGGACGTGGTTTTATAGTGCAGAACAATAATGATGATGAATGGGGTCGCAGTAAAAATTTTAATGGTGAAAGTAACACAAATGATGGATTCCAACCTGACGACAATTGGCCATCCAGTGATAATAATTATGGAATGAGTGGTAGAGGTGGAGGAGGAGGAGGCAGAGGTGGTAGAGGAGGGGGAAGAGGAGGTAGGGGAGGTAGAGGAGGAGGATATAGAGGAGGAGGTGGTGATAGATCCGATTCAGGTTTTGGAGGTGATCGTGGTGATAAAGGCGACAGAGGCTACGGTGGTGACAGGGGTGACAGAGGTTTTGGTGGTGACAGAGGCGACAGAGGTTTTGGTGGTGATAGAGGTGACAGAGGTGACAGAGGTTTCGGTGGTGACAGAGGAGACAGAGGCGACAAAGGCTTTGGTGGTGACAGAGGAGGTAGAGGAGGTAGAGGTGGAAGGGGATTCCGTCGTGACGAAGACAATGAAGGTGGCAATCAAAGAAGGTATGACAAATATGAAAATGAAGACGACAACAATGATAATGGTGACAGACGAAGAGGAAGATTTAATAGAGAAAATGATAATGATGATAAAGGCGATGAGAAACCTCGAGAAATCTATGTTCCACCAGATTTACCAACTGACGAGAATGCTCTGTTCGAAAATGGAGTAGAAATGGGCATAAACTTTGATAAATATGATGACATAGAGATTAAAGTAAGTGGTGAGAATCCACCCAGACCTATAGACAACTTCGAGAATGCTGGCCTTAGGAATATTGTTTTGGAAAATATAAAAAAATCAGGATATACAAAACCTACACCTGTACAAAAACATGCTTTGCCAATTATAATGGACGGTCGCGATTTAATGGCTTGTGCACAGACTGGTTCAGGAAAAACTGCTGCATTTGCAGTTCCTATTATAAATACATTATTGGAAAAGTCTGTTGACTTGGTCATAACAGGATCGTGTTGTGAACCACAAGTTATTATTGTATCACCTACTCGAGAACTTACTATACAAATATGGCAACAAATTGTTAAATTTTCACTTAATTCGATTTTGAAGACTGTAGTGGCATATGGTGGAACGTCTGTTATTCATCAAGGAGGAAAACTTTCTATGGGTTGTCATATACTTGTTGCAACACCCGGAAGATTATTGGATTTCTTAGATAGAGGAAGAATTAAATTTTCATCTGTTCGATTTCTTGTACTGGATGAAGCAGATCGCATGCTGGACATGGGATTCTTACCTAGTATCGAAAGAATTGTCGATCATGAGACTATGGTTCCTTCTGGTGAAAGGCAAACATTAATGTTTTCTGCTACTTTCCCAGATGAAGTGCAGCACTTGGCAAAGAGATTTCTAAATAATTATTTATTCTTGGCAGTTGGTATTGTAGGAGGAGCGTGTTCGGATGTCGAACAAAATTTTTATGAAGTATCAAAAAATAAAAAGAAAGATATGCTCAGGGAAGTCCTAGAAAAAGAAAATGCGGCAGGTACATTAAAAGGTACTTTAGTATTTGTCGAAATGAAGAGGAGGGCTGATTTCATCGCAGCTTTCTTGTCTGAAAACAATTATCCTACTACCAGTATCCACGGTGACAGATTGCAAAGACAAAGAGAAGAAGCGTTAGCTGATTTTAAGAGCGGAAGAATGTCTATTTTAGTAGCTACAGCTGTAGCTGCTAGAGGATTGGATATAAAAAATGTGGCCCATGTTATAAATTATGATCTACCAAAGAGTATTGACGAATATGTCCATCGAATCGGAAGGACTGGTCGTGTGGGCAATCGTGGAAGAGCAACCTCTTTCTTTGATTCTGAAGACGATGGACCACTAAGAGGAGATTTAATCAGAATTCTGAAACAAGCAGGTCAAAACATTCCAGATTGGCTAATGGGAGGCAATGCAAGCAGGAACTTCATGCCTGGAAGAGGAAATAAATTCGGAGGAGCAGATATCAGAGATGTACGTAAAGTTTTTTGTAATCATCTTTTACCTAAAGTTTTTAATTATTGTAATTGTTATTTTATACGATATTTTTTCTGTGCAGTTCGATGCAGCAGATGGAGAGCCATATAGCGAAGAAGCTTATTCCTCTGCTGCGCCTCTCGAACCAGATGAAGAATGGTAGAAACTATGTTCCTTGGTCTGTTTTTTGTATCATTTCGTCAGAAGTGTAGTAAGCGTATTTTTAAAAATTTCACGACACCCGTGATACAAATCAGCCACTATGTTTGCATACTATATTTAAGTCGATATAAAGAACAAATTGATACACGGTACTTTTTCAGTTAAAATTTTCTTTTCATTTGTACTTGGTTAGACACAAAGTACTTTCAATTCATTCAGTAATGAATAATACATCTGAACAAAGTATAGACTGCATCGTATACCTCCTTAGAGATAGGTCAAACGATATAATGATATAACATAATGTTACCTTGATGCAGAGTCGAACTTTAAAATCGTTTTAAATATATCTTTCGATACAGTTTATCGTACTTCTCCATTGATCGTACAAATGTTAGTTTTTAAGAGCAGATTATTATGAGATTAAAAGCGTAAAGACAATATTTTATTTTATTAAACGATACTCTCTAATGTTATGTTAAGTGTTTTATACGTTCCTTTTTGTAATAAAAACATTTGAAAAGAAAACAAGTTTTCATTCTGACCTTTCAAGACTATCAACAGTTAGAGATCAATTAATTTATTTACTTTATTTTAGATATAGTTCTAAATAATTTCAAGTAGCAGTTTAGATATTATAATTCTAAAATTCGACCCTTAATTTTATCATAAAAAAATATACATACCGTCATTCATGGCCATATCCATCAAATGCAAATCCTCGTCATTAAGAAGAGAAGAAAGAAAACCATCTGTGGTTTGATTGATCGAATCGGAAGTCGGCGTATGATAGTACATCATGTCGGCTGGTTCCGATTTATAAGCAGCACCACTTTCCGCGCCAATCGGCTCGCTGCTATTTGTTAAATTCATCGATGTTGCCACCGCTGAGCCCAGATTCGACGATCCACCTGTGGCAGTGAGTATTTTAGTTCCAAAGGGTTTCATACATAAAATAAACTTTCAGCTGTAAGTATTTTTCTTTTAATTTTAGTCATCATTTTTTAACAATTTTTATAATGATTAATATAGTGAAATATATATGAGAAATATGTTACAAAATCGTGCACAAAATTTACAAATTACATTTTTTGCCCAAAAATTAGTTTAAAAGAATAATAAATAAAAGAAATAGAAAATATAGTCGAAGTTTGGTTGATATTACTCTTATTAAATTTCCATTAATTTAATTTGAATTAATTATGCTTTTTAAGTAATTAAGACTTTTCAAATGTAATTATTTTTTTAAACTACTTTTAATAGCTAAATGCGTTAAGCTATTAACACAGCAGCTAACTTGTTGTTTTTATCTATCACAAAGTGACATTATACAGATCATAGTAATTTAATTAAACAAAAACCACATAAATACTTATTATCATAGGATTTTTAAATATATTAGTAAATTTCAATTTTTTATCCTACGCTAATTTTACTGATCTAGTTTAAGCAGACATTCCTCAAAAACTTTTCCAACTTATTAACAATTTCTTAAAAACTTGTATCGGTTATAAAGAGTTAATCTTTCTTTCTTGTCTAAAATATCAAAATTGATTTTTCTAATTATTTCTATCACTGTATAAAGCATATAAACGCATTTTCCCTTCACCGTATTCTTCTTGCAGTAGTTCATTCTTTAATCAAGTTTTAATGAAAAGGATCATGCTCGCGTACTCACCCACATTGTGATAGGGGCTCGTGGCATTGAGATCGCCTACCGGTGGGGCCAGAGTGGCATTATGAAGCAACACATTACGTTGCGCTTCGTAATGACTGTGACTTATACCGTGCCCTGGGTATCCAGGATGTGCAGGATGTGCAAAATGGTCCGGTGCACCAGGCAGCGATAAAAGCGACGCCAAATCTTGCCACCGTTGTTCCATACTCATTGCACGCATGAATGGCATGCGACCCTAAAATACAGAGAATGTTAGAACAAATTTGTTTTTTGTTTTCTTGCGAAAGGCATTTAAATGCACAATGCAAAGACGTTTATATGAGTATTGTGAAGATATACACAATTTTCTATGTTTAAATAAAAGGCAAATAGTTTTTTAGCGAAAATATCTTTAATATCATTATTGTGTTATTTTTCCAAAATATCTTTATTTTGAATGATAAAATTGAGGAAAAGGTCCTTTTCATCACCACTTTGTTGATCATTGATTTTCTCATGATATTGTCTATAACATGCAAACAAGTTACGTAATGAAAAAAGTCGATGATTTTGAAACATTAAAAAAAATGAAATAGGTATACATGTGTGTTATTTCAAAGTAAATGATCTAATTTTAAGATACTTTGTTTTCACAAAAGGGGAAGAAAAGAAGGGAGTGAAGGTGTAAGAAAGGTACTGTTATCATTTTTTTATTTTTCGATGTCTATTTGACATGCTCATATTATTGAATGTTACACTCTTGCAAACAATAATTGTCTCCTGCAATTGCGAATTTACATACACTAGTCATTTTATTATTCAGTTTTAGGAATATTACAATTTTGCAAATTTGTCCTTTATTACCTTTTATAACATGTTCAAACTATATACATTTTCAGTAACCGTTACATCTAAAATGTCTTGACACTTTACGTTCATTTCAGCACAAAATAAATCATCTATATCTTGACAGTCACGTTATCTTTTAAATCGCGTTATCATAGATTCATATATCTATCTATCGAGTGTCATGGTTGAGGAATCTCGTAGCTATCATAGCTGTCAACTGTCGACTTGCTGGATGTTTAAATTCTACTGGGAAAGAAATCTTACTGATCGTGTAGGTGTTAGCCATGCAAGGACCGTCAAGTTATTAATGACTTCGGTACCGCGCGTCAAAAGTATCCCTTGGCCTGAGCAAGAAAACACGTCGATCGTGATCGAACGTCACGTTGTAGGTGATACTATGGAAATTAGGATCGAGGAAAATTTTCAAATACTTTTATGATTGATGAAAAAATTATAATGAAATAATGTCAAGTATAAATAAGTATGACGCATTTGCAGAAACGTGGCTTTATTCATTTTCGTTCTAAATTTAGTTAGGAAAAATTTAGTGCAGGTCGATATATCTAATATCCTCATTTTTTTTGTACCTTGTCTATCATAATGTTATAGTACTCACTTTCTGTTGTTAATAATGTTGCAGTATTACTTAGAGTAGTGGGTAAAAGAGAATTTTTAATTAAAAATATCTATTTGTCTAATAGATATTTTCTAGCAATTTTTTTAGTAGATATTTACTCTTATATTTGAAACACTGATCGGTTCTAATAGATTTTCCCACTTTCTACAACACAAATATTAGTTTTTTATTTTATAAAATTATATCTTCGTTTTGCTTACATTTCAAAATTTCTTTTCTTCGCCATTGTATTTGGTTGAAACATGATGTGGAGTATAATTTATTTCATTTCTATACTATCTAAAAAAGTATTTTTATATCTGAGTATATTATGTAAGCAGCAAGTATATAATTCATAGAAACATATTGATAGTTTCAAAATGTTTAAGGAAGATAAATCATAAAATGCTGACTTATATAAAATATTATTGTATATAACAATGCTTTTCTTTGATAGAAATTCACTTTAAAAGGAAAGTGAAGGGAGGTAGGAAGGAGCTGAAAAATGAATTCCTAAATTACTTTTTAATTTTTCCTATTTTTAGATCTAACTTGACAATAATACATGGAAGAAATAAATTTGAAATACGAATTATACAGTTCATATATCTATGCATTTATATTTAAAATTCATACAAACTTTCATTGAAATCAAAATTTTTAATTTAAGCGTCATTTCTTGCTCTGAATGTCAAATAACGTAGATATAATATTTCTAAATACACAAGTAGTGGAACTACTGAATGTTTTATAAAGCTTAGGGTCTTATTTGACATGTACAACAAATTATTATTCATAAAAGAGGTTTTTAATTATAGCTTAGAATAAAATATTAAAAGGTTGCAAATGCAAGGTTGCTAAATTGCCATACCCGAGGTATGGCAGTTGCGCCATATCGTAGTGGAAAGGGTTGCCAACTTGGTCTAACGGAATTCTTTTTCAAAATTTACTATTCAAACTGAAACAATTGTTCACCCCAGTACCAAATTTGCATACAAAATAAAACAATTCTTCCAAAACAGAGCTCCGTGTGTCACCTTTAACCGCTTAGGCGATCATGAAGCGTTTTACAAAAATGTTTATTATTCATTAGCATATTGTAATTTATCATTGAAGTGCTATAAAACAAAGTTCACTTACTCTCCAAATCTTACACTAGTGTTATCTCACGATTTTAATTACGAGTTAATAAATTTTTCATAGCTGGTGAATTTCAGAGTGCTGACGAAATTGTGGTAAATTATCTTAAATCAATCTTTCAAAAAAAATAAAGGATCAAAAGATCCATCTTTCATACATCTAAACTCAGAAACCTCCACATCAAAAAACAGATTAAACCCCTTCGCCCCTCGAACCATCGAACCGCGAAGGACCCCTCGACAGAAAACATCGATTGCCGCCTTACAGTTTCTCGTCAGAGTTTCTTGCCGCAGCCTGCTCTAATATTCACACGCATAAATTTTGTATAGCTGAAAGATAATAAATGCAGGCGACGCGGGACCGTTTGCGGGAGGCTCGCCGACAGAAGCTACCACAGCAAGCAGCGATCCTGGAACCGCGGTAGCGTCCAGTGGCGCTTAATGCGCGTTGGTATTGTCGCTAATGCGACGGTCGCAAGAAGAAGATGAATAGGAAAGCTGGCGTGCACCGTGGATCCAGCGCGATTGTTGTTCGAGTGCATCAATCAGTCGTCGGTGCAATCTGTCGAGTGCGAGCCTTTAAGGTGATTCTCGCTTGTCAGCGCATCTGTCGGCCGCGAGCCGCGAAATGTGGGACGAGGGACGTTTGTTCCGCGGCGATTTGTCCTGCACCGAGCGCGCGTTTCTAATGGCGAGGATTTACGCTCGTCCTGTTTCAATGCAACGCTCATGATTGAGCCGCGAAAATAAAAAGACCCCATCGCGTTTATATCGTTTCCACGAACGGCGCGCGCACGAGGCGCATTCGACGCGCAAGACCGGCCGGTTCTCCACCGTGCTTAAACAATTTCTCATGGTCTTCGCGTTGCTTAGTTTTGGAGATCGCTGTTGGTATTCCTGCCAGTCGTTGCACTCCGAGGAAAGTACCGTTTCTTTCGTTCGTACGTTTATTAGACCATTGAATCTGGCTTCGACTCGTTTGACGGCCGCTTTCAAGTTATCACTGAGAGACGTTGTGACGATCTTAACGTTTTTTTTTTTTCCTCCTCTTGCGTGTAGTCATTGCTTTGATGCTGGCTGAATAACTACACGCGTGAGTAAAAACGAGCGGGATTGTATCGACGTGGGTCTTTTTTTCTGCGCGATCGATGGATCGATGCTTTAGAGGTTTGAGTCTGGAATCGAATGGAATGATAGTGTATACTTTGCTAAAGGATATTCTCTGGAAACGCGTTTTTGATTGTACGAGAGTGGCGAAATTGGTGATATATCAGTAATAATAGTAGAGGATGTTTCTTCGTTCACTGTTCAGTAGTGGTTGCATATTTCTGTGGTTGTTTAGATAAAACGTCCTATGTCACATGTTTGTTTTCGAGATATAGGCGTTTAAGTTATCAGCTTTAATCCTGTCGCATGGATTTGTGTTTCTTTTAATTCTTATTTTTAAGTAAGCAAATTTTTTCATTTTTTTTTCTGAAAATGTAAATTCTATATTTTAGATCTTAATTGAAGCTTTAACTTCAATTGTTTGAAAATGTGATATAGTTCGTTTTGCTTTATAACTACAGATTTATGGGTATTGTGTGAATGAAAGTTTTATAGCTTCTGTAAAGTAATGTAATTGTTCACATTGAATCGTGAAGTCTATTACTAGTTAGATCAGTTCAAGCAAGTTCCAGGAAATTGCCATGCTTTGGAATTCCTATTACAAATATAAATCATCGAGTTGATTATGACATAGTTGTGAAGTAATGTAGTACTTTTTTTCCCAATGAGAGCTCGTTGTAGAGTCAGTGAATTTATTGGCTATTCTATCAAGACTAAAACACTTTTCCTACTCGTGTTTCTTTATAATTTATTAGTAATATAAAGAAATAGTAGAGTTATTTTGAAATTATTATAATGGTACTGAAATCTATGAGTGTAAATTTGTTGTAAGTATAATACTACAAGTAATTCTATATTACAATACTTGTCATCTGTAACTACAAATACCAACTATTTTACTATGCTATAAAATAAATTATTACGTGCTGAGTTGTATGTAATAACATATGTATCGTACGTGTTTCATGAGATGTCTTCTGGAAAACATTAGGGAAAATGCCCTCCAGGAGACTTCTCATGGAACGCGAATTGTATCTATAAGCAGGCAAATTTTCCATTGCATGATTATGCAAAAAATGATACACTGGTTAATTCCTAGATTTTCCACTTCATTAGCAACGTCGCTTCTAATTTGCTTCTGACTTATTACTACAGTAATTCGAGAAGTTATCTGTATCTCTTACTTGGTCTTGTAATGAGTGAAATTCTTGTGAGAAAACGATCATTTTCAAAGTGGTATAAAAAGCGTAAATAATTTTGTTCGATTTTATTAAACAGAAAGTTGTCTTTAGGATGAGTCATTTTGAATGCTCTTGAGATTTGGTACCCCGTATTAAACTCTTAAGTGCCTACATTGGTATAGTGCACACGCGTTATATGCATTCCTCGGCTACTAACGCTTGTGATTTATTGAACTACCATAATATACATATACCTATATATTTGCTTACGTATCACGCGTGTACAGGGTACTTCTAAACAGGTGATTTAGACTGCAAAATATAGTTTCTCTTCAAGAAGCAAAACGAAATTGCATGGAATTTTCATGTTTAAGGATTGTTTAAAAGCAATGTGTTATTTACAGAGTCTACTTGTAATGTACATCTTGGTTTCGAGTTAGACTTCTATTTTTTAAAGAAACTTCACTGATGAAGTAGTCGTTAGAGTAGAATGGTTAATTAATGAATTAATGGTCAATGCCAAACATATTTTGCATTTATATCTCTTTAAAAATATCGTGCCGTTCTACTGCAAGTGTTGCACTAATCTGATTTAGTCACACTATTTAGGCATTTTAATGAATATGTATAAAACAAGAAAGTTTCATAATTTATCAAGCATAATTCAATCGCTTTTAAAAATGGCTTGACTAGCAAAGAGTTGTCAAATGTTTCTAAAACACAAATGATTAATAATAACACAAGTACTATAATTATTAAGAAGTAGTTATTAAATTAGTCATTAAATTGTTAGCTTGTAAAAAAATTTGATAATTGAAAATAAAGATTGACAATCTCAACTCTATCGGCCCTTTTAAAAAATTACCATTTAAAAAATTAATATTAAATATTAATGTTAACCTTTAGCATTTACCTATACAATAAAATTAATACTTTAAGCAACACTTTATGCTTAATATCGATATGATGAATTTGATATAATTTTTATCATTAAAAAAATTTAGTACTTTTATTCTTCTTTCAACTTGAAGTTTAAGGAATAGGGTACGTATGCAAATTTTGCGATATTATTCTTGTATCGTCCTGTAGATCGCGTAGCACGGTGCACGATCCTACCTCTCGCATAGTAGACTCCGTCACAAGCTGTATGAATCTGCGAGAGGCTGCGAGAAATGATATCCACAAGCCAACAGATGTTTGAAACGAGTTGTCGAGGACTTACTGGTTTCTTCCGAGTTCTATCTTCGTCTTTCCTTCCTTTCCTTATATCCGTATAATTCCCTCTACCCTTTTTTCTATCTTAAAAACGCGTATCTTAACACCTCCAATTTTTTCGCAAATTAAAGGAAGACTTAACTGAATATTCTCAATTATCTCGTCTTTTATTGTATACGTATAGTAGATATATATTTTTAAATAAAAAAATGGGAGCGTATATTATTGGTAACATAATTTCAAAGAGACTGAACATGCTTTCAGGAATTTGCAGAGTTTTTCCATTTTTCAATTCTTTGATGGTGTTTCATGTAATTTTATAATCAGTATTTATATACTTTAATATCGTCAGATTATTTTAAATTTCTATAGTCTATGTATGTTACGTTAGTTTCAACAGTTTGAAGCGAAAAATCTGGAACATTCAATGAAAAAGAAAATTAACAAAAATTATAGACTAAATCTTCATGCAAGCTTTTTTATTCAAAATTATCAGCCCCAAAAATTCACCGAACAGAGTAGGTCATCGTTCAGTTTATTTCGAATAAACACTTAAAACTCTTATTCGATTGAGTAACTATTTATTCATTAATAACAACTCAAATTTGATTCCTCACTCTTATCTATCGTCTGTTATCTCAACAAAATATTGCCCAGCACTGTTACCAAGTACGCCTTCGCCCATATCTACACGTGGACCCTAGTCAATGAATTTCGCTGTACTGTAGACTATCTTCGCTCGACTTCCTTCAGAATCACTGACATACCACTCCATCTGTTTATAAACATCGCCGATATCATGACTTGCTTCATATCAATCTTATTACATCACGGTCATCGATATGAGCTCTCAGTTTCTATCATTCTGTCGGTATGGCTACGTACCGTAATCGAGAAGGTACAGACGCGACCCTTGCGTTAGACGTATCTGGCAATAAGGTTTCTGCCTCGGCTAATTACTACAAAGACCGATATCCTAATCGTGGACGTTCTGACAGGAGAGTTATGTTCCACAGCTAGCACCACTAGTTACATGACACCCTGTATATTTTACAATATTTCAGTAGATACTTTTACGAATGAGTTGCCTCTCGTCGTTTAATAATTTCTCATTAAGGTCGCGTACGCGATGATCGTGGGAAACGTACACGTTTCGGTTGTCCTGTATTTTTCCTTGTTCCTCGCTGGAAGTTCTCGCGTATTCCTGTTAATGCGAGTGATTCTGATCGAGACCTCTGACAGTGATCAACCAGTCGTTTGACACCTGCCAGCCTCGCTTGATCTAACGCCCCTTCGATCCTAGTCCGCTTACCTACTTTCCAATACGTTATACCGCGCGTGTTTTCGTACGTGACTGTTGGCAAAGCTCGTTTCCGTCACGAAAGTTGTGAATCAAAATACTGGGAGACACCGATTCGACCCCTCGCCCTTTGCAGACTATAAAAAAATATTTTGTCTCCCGTATTCATCCTTTCCATCCATATCAGAAATTGTTTACACTGACTACAAACATTTTCGTTCAGTTCGTAATCCGTTTACACGTGATGAACATGATTGATTACATTTTTTTTTAGTTCTTTTTTCTATTTTTTTAATCCCTTGTTCTTTGCTTGCTTTTTGATAGTTTCCTGTGAAATGCTTTGAATATTGAACGATTGTTAATTTCAACGTTATTTTTAGAAGCTTTATGTTATTTAATACTTTATTAATTGTACTATTAATTGTACTTTATTAATTGTATTAATTCCACTTTTTTAAATTTTCTCTACAATTTTTTTTGCATTTGACGATTGAGAATTCTAAAGCATTTTGAAGTATGGTTCCTAGAGACTAAAAGTGTTATCTTTTAATCAACAAGGATAGATAATTAAAAAGTAAGATATTGATCTGTTTTAAGTAAACTAGAAAATAATATAGGAAATATAAAAATTTGAAAAAGCATGATATATTTCTCAAAGGCGAAGTTTTAAAAACAGTGATTTTATCTATTATTGAATTATGCAATTGTATTTTTATTGTAGTATATTGTACTTAGTAACCCAAACAAATAATTTAAAATATCAAAAAATTGAAAAAGAGTTTCTACTTGTAACGTGTAGAAACGAAAGAAAAATATATAAATAATAAAAATGTTAATCAAATATCAGAAGAAATTGAAATTGGAGTCTGACATTGCCTTTACCGTTCAGAGTTATAGACAATCTAGAAAACTTTGATGACTGCAGAAAGAAATAAATTCGTTTCACACATTTTAGACAGTGCATACCACCGCGCATTATGCATTTCACAGTGCATAAGTCCAGCAGCTGCTTGGAATCTCTGACAAACGGAACGGACTGTAACGTCCCGTCGGGTTCCTTGGTTCTTCGTGAAAATTGCTTGCCCGAGTATAGAAAACAAATGTGCGCAGAGCGTGCACAAAAAGCTCGACTTTTCTTGCGAAACCTTCGCGGTATGTGAAACATGCGAGGATATTTTTTCATAACCGCCTTTCTTTGACATACTATTTTCAATCATAAAATATGCCTGTCGCAGTAGAACGTAAATGTAATCAACATTCGTACGACTGTGAACTTGGAAGTCTTTTTAGACTCAGAATTCTCTTCGATTTGGAAACGTTTTCTTCTGTTCATGATTCTTCTTAAATCTTTTATGTCAGTAGAACAATAGTATTCTAGATAGTATTCTGTACTTTAACAGATTAATCAGAATTAATCTCTAGGGAAAATTATGGTATCTTTCTTTCTTAATTTAAGTAAATTCTAACTTTCTTGTCTTTTTTTAGTTCAGCTATTATTTACTTGATAATATTGTACGAAATCCAATGTAAAAAGTAAGATACATGTTGTAAAGGGTTTAGTTCTTTAACTCTTTCTTTTCCCACGTAGTTGTATAACTACATATCAATCGAAACCAGAGTTTTATTTATTATAAGTCTTTTTTCCACTGCTAAGAAAGAATGTACTGAAAGTGGTAGAATATTTTCATAAAGCACATATTTGATATGTAAAATAGTCAGAATATAAATATATCTTGGTAGTCATTAAGTAATTTGAAAATAAAGAGGTTAACAAAGGAAGAGAATGTGAGTTGCCATATTTTTCCATACTTTTGTAAACCCTAGCTTACAGGACATACATTATCAATCAAGGATCAATCCTACTTATTCTGAATTATTTATCATCTAATAAAACATTTAATACTTTGTTCTGATTCTAGCTTATTCACAAAATTAAAATTCATATTAAATACCCTTATAATTATATCGCCAATTTAAATTCTAGCCATTCGAATTTCCAAAGCTACGGACATCTTAAAGACATATGTAACTATAAACTCCAATTTTGTGAACACTAAAGTTGCGTTTGCATTAGGCCAATTTCGGTCGGGCAATCGGCTTGATCAACCTGAAGTTAATTAAAGTTATCCATGTAAACATAATTCTAACCAAGTTGAAACAACAATTTTGATCGAGTTTGGGTTCATCAACTCGAAAGTTGCTTAATGTAAACATAGCTTAACCAGAAGAATTGAATTTTAGCCTTACTTTATCTAGGCTAGCACGCAATAAAACGTCTAACCTGAAACACAGTTTCTGATGTTTCGAACAACAGTTAACCGAGAACAACAATCTAACTGCAAGGTAGACTATCGAAAAAGCACAAGTAATCAAAGTTACGCGGAGAAACCGTGCGCATTATCTATGGTCGGCGTTGCACTCTCATAGCTAATGGGCCAAGATATTAATTATGATTCATTCAGATAGTCATCAGATTAATGCACACTGGCACGGGTTACTGCGAACGGGTTCATGCCAAGTTCCTCAAGTATCGCTACAAGTGCATCCTAATGCCTCGGTCGGTCTCCGTCTCTCCCTTGGCCTCTCATTTCCATATTACATACCCTGTTTCTCTTATTAATTTCGCCTCGAGACGCGCCACGCTCGCGATCGCGATCCAACACACGCGGGCTTCTATCTCGCCGCGGCCCTGGCTCGGTTCGCCCTCTCTCACGATCTCGGTGTCTCTACGTTTCTTTATCTAGCTACATCTCCGTTTCCGCGCCGCTTTCTTTCCTCTCCTTTCTCGATTCGTAACTCGATGTTGCGTGTAAATATTATGGAAAGTCCAAGGATACTTCGAGGGTCCTTCTACGCTGTTCAAGGCTTTAAGTAAATATCCACCGAGTGGCATGGCAAACAGCGCGCCACCGCGACCGGCCTAGCGAATCCTTGTGCAAAGAGACGCGAGCTGCTCCGTCAATCACGGCCAAAGGTCGTGTTGCGGTCTTACGAGCCTCTGATCGCTTTGCGTACCTGACTCTTTGATCGATCGAGACAAAGTTAAGGATGGTGTCAGTTTTGGACCATTTTGGGCGGCTGGGAAGGTATCAGATATGGGACAGGCAAAGTTGATTTAGAGAATGCTTTATGGGATTTGTTCTTTTTGGGGTGGAAGGTAAGACAGGGGTCTTAGAACGCGTAGAACACGTCTGTAGGAGATACTTGTGTATGTATGTAAAGGGTCGTGCTTTTTTGCTACTGTGAAGGTGGTAATATGTTATGAATTTGTATCTCTACAACTTTTTAAAATAAATTATATTTGCTACATCACCTATTTATATTGCTATAACAATAAAAAAATAACTGTTTTTGTATTATTAGTATTAAAAAAACGGATCTCGCGTGAAATGAAGTTATTGTCTTATTTTTTGAGAAATTATGAAATTTTTTAGTTATATTATTGTTATAGTGAATGAACAATATGATCCACTAAAATTGTTAAATGTTAAATTAATGTTAAAAGTGGAAATGCAAATTTACTAACACGACAGTTCTATTAGGTAAAGTATGGAGATCTTAACTTCATCCTGAAGTCGTTTCAAAAGACTTTTTTAAATTCAATTTACAGCAACTTCCTTATTGCAGTAGTCTCCAATAACAGCTATTAAGAATGTTAGTCATAATTGCAATGTGTAATTAGTATTGCCTGTTTGTAGTAATATAAACAAGGTCGTAACTAATACAGTAAACGAAAAAAGAGGAAACGTATAATATATCAGTAGGCACAATAATATTACATTAATTTTTTTATAAGATGTAGTATTTAATAAATTCTTAAGCTTCGGCCTGGAATTTAATTAATTTTTTAAATACTGTCTAGTTTGCATCATTACCTATACCAGCTGTTTAAACATGAGTACAATACGAATAAAACACTATCTTTTATTCTAACATCCCCTTTCGCTGTTATGCGTGACGAAACTTCGAATTCGAAGATGACAAATTGACAATGCTACTGGCCAAGGTATTGTTGCAGAACAAAGACGACACTGGTATTCCACAAAAGATAATCCGCGGCAGTCGTAAGGTTTACCCACTTAATTACGACTTAAGCCAGTGGGAGGTCTTTTCCTTGTCAAAACTGAGTCCACTCGAGGCTTTTAAGCTTTCACCCTCTGCGATCGAAATATTTCTACTGAAAAGCCACCGAAAGTACCTGTCGAATTTCTGGCGGTTCATACCTGTGCCTTCTAGAAAGGTTTGGTCTGTGGTTGAGGTTCTATGCAAAGAAGAAATTGCAGAAAACCGAAACGAGTTAGGGGAAACAAAGGCTCGATGTACTTGTTGACTCTTTTATAATTTTTACACGAAATGGAGTAAAAATAAAAAATTGTGAAAAATGTTTATAAATATTTTGACATTTCTTAGGGAATTTGAACAAAACAACAAATGAGAAGATACAGTAACAAAGAATATGTGTATTTCACTACAGGAAATATAGAATGCCACGAGGTTTAATAAAGAAACATAAAGATTTCCTAATGAATTTGAACTTTATTAACTATTTGTTTAACATACCCCAAATCTCATATTTTAACTCAAATGTGAAATGCTATTTTGATTAAAAGAGCAACAATAGTACATGTTCTTAGTTAAATTGACTCATTAATAGTGAAATTTAAATCCATTTAAATCTGCCTTAGAAATAATACAATAGCAGGACATAAGATACCTTTACTTAATAAGAAAATTAAATTGTCGTAATATACAGGATATGTCATGCAACGCGGACGAATCATTTCTTATTTAATTACAAACGAGAACAGTACAGGAAGAGGTGAATAATTTAAAGTTCAGTTATGCTATCTAACTGCATGTAAATCCAATAACAATGTAGTGCAATTTACAGAATATTGAAACCAATTATGGAAATATAGATTTTGAATAAAAAGTATGTATTTAACCTTTTTTTTCTAATCTCTTCCGATCTGTATCTACCTGTCTCTAACCTATGTATTATCTACAAAGCCTAGAATCAATGAGATGAATATTACCTGCTCTCTTAAGAACATGGCACGATATTTTTAAGCCTACTGCATCTTCTATCTTTCACGATTCAAATTTCTACAAAATTTATGTCTGTACAGTTTTCTGCTTTAAGTTGACTATAAAGGTAACATTAAAATATTTGTCTCTACTCTCACACATTTATCACCAAGTTGATCAATTGCGTGCCACTAGAAATGCATACATTTTGGCCAACTACATTAATCACTTAAATTGGCTATTCGCTTATAGTAATACCTAGACTACAGAGCTTTATACACTTATGGGAAATCTCATTGCCCCAAAAATAGAGAATCTATACATATAGAAAAATATAAAAATGATGGAAAAATAAATATACTTTATAATATTTAAAAAGTGAAAAGCCTTTAATTAGGTTACATTTTCCCAATTTTGTGTACGAAACTCAGAACTTGCATAGACATCAGCAATTTAACAATAACGTAGGACACTTTTCTCAGCTCTCAGCTGCACCCAAGCCACAGGCAAAAATCAATCCCTATCGATACACGTCCCGAGTATCATCCGATATCAAAGGTGATGCGATTCGTTCAAGGTTCCACCAAAGGCATCGCGAGCAATAAAAATCTAACGATACGTAAGAATCTAACGTGGCAGGAGCCAGAATAATAGGCTGTATTACGTGCGTCGTCTGTATCTTAGTGTATGGTAACACGTAGCAATTACAGGTGACCGAGGTCAGTGTTAATACGACGGTCGCGTGAGAGAAGAGTTCCAAAAATGATATGGTTCGCGAGCGGCGACACCGTGTTTTCTTGCGTAATCCCTCCGTACAATACGCACGACACATCCTTCCCGCGAAGCAAAGGTCCCGGCAGCCTGGTAGCACATGTACTAATTTAGCCTGCTCATTACGTATTGAGAGTCCTGCGGAGCACTGGATATTACATGCTCGTAGCCTTCGTAATCATTGCTTTACACACTTCCACGCCGGAGACAAGGTCGCGAGATCGCTTTGTATTCCCTGACCATCGCGACTACGAATTTCAGAAAGCTTTTTGACGCCCTTGCGGGAATATTTCAGGCTAGAGATTTTCTAGGAACATTTGATTGAAATTTTCTTGATATACATAGTTTACAGTATTTTCTGTTACTTTTTAAGGGAACAGACTTTTATTTTTGTAGACTCTGGTTTAAGTTTGACGAATTAGAAATGAGAAATCGTAGAAGACATATGATGCATTAGACCGAGCGAGCGAATGGTTGCTTTTCTTCTATCTTCTGCAGAATTCAATTGTTATGAATGAATGAAATCGACGATTGAATGAAAGCTGAAGAATGAATGCGTGTGTCATTTGAATTTTGCTAAAGAGGGGAAAGAAGGAGCATTTGCTCGCTTGGTTTGAACACAGCATTAGAAATCCTTAGATGTGGTGATCTTATTACTGGTTTCGAGCTATGAGCAAGAAAATATTATAATATATGGAAATTCAAAACCTGTTACTGTAACATGGTGATATTTATCGTTAGGAGTGTTAGAAATAATGTGGTTTTTATTACTTGAATCACAGTGTATAATTCTGTATCTCTATAATGTCATAACTTAATGATTTTCTACCTTGTAATATGTAAAGGAGTGAATTTCTTATTTGTCTGCATATGGATCGAGTTTGCTTTATTGATAACACCAGTTAGAGTCAGAGAATGCAAAGAGGAAATTGATTTGTTTCAAAGAGCTTCAGGAAATTTAGATAAATCGTTTAAGTTGCAATAACGAAACTAGAGTAGTCTCCTTAGCAAACTCTGAAACAAGTCTATCACAGGTTCCATTTTTTGAGTTAGTTTCAAAGGTGTCATTATATTCCAATACATTTGCTTTTAATAATATTAAAGTACAGAAATTTTGATTACTTGAGAATTTGAATTATTTAAAAGAATATAAGAAATAGTCTCAACTCAAATTTTAATCAGTAATCCTTTTAATGAAAATTGATAAGAATTCCTTTATGCTTGATACATTTTCACATAAAATTTTCGAAATAAAAGACTTAAGTGCACCCTCATCTGCACACTTATTAGACAAAATTAATTTTTAGGATTTCATATTTTTTAAAATATGTACAATATTTAAAAAAAATGATCTTAAAATATTACTTTATATTTTCCATAATTAACATATCTAGATGCTAGTATTCTATCAATTTACATTGGGTTATAATTATCGTGAAGAAAAAAGTATAGAGATCCATTTTGAATAGTTTTTCTTCTAATTAATAGCATTTGCATTTAATATAGAACGATATTGTAAACTAGGTAAACTGTTTTCCAAGTTATCTTACGCTTTTAGGTTCTTATCAAAGTAACAGGTTTTTGCTTGAGGTACTTACATATAACATTCTAGCAAAAAGTTCTTAAGAAGCCCCGGGAAACATAATAGTTACAGATGTTCCTTCTTTTTATAGCACGTGTTATTACGAAATGAATCTCACAATTAGATACGACAAAGAGACGTACAAAAACGTTAAACAACAATATTCAATATGCAAAATTATTACGTTAGTACGTACTATATTCAACTAATACACTTATTACGTCCGTCGACTGTGCAATTTACCCGTCAAAGACGGACAAACTACATTTCAACCTGTGAATATTTAATCTTCTATAAATTGACATTTCTCTACTTCTATCTGTTACTCCATTATATAATTATTCACCTTGAATGTGCAACGTGTCGCCTGTACACGTATTTACCTGAAAAAGACCGTCGTCCACGACCAGATTCCAACATTCTGGATTAGCTTGGTACTGCTGCTCGATGCTCTGCGTATGACATTTAGTAACAAACTGCTGCGCGCCATTCATATGTGTGCTTCTTGCAGTCACAGGAAAAGAAAATGTTCATTCGTGTTTCGTTCACGAACACAGTCAACTCAGTTCCCCAAACGTTCGACAGTTCTTTAAAACAGTCGTTCAAGAAATACTTAATCCCACAGTTTCTCTGGCAAAGTACTTCAGAGCGAATGCAAACTCCACAGATTCCTTCAGACGAGCGCGAACCTAATGAAAGCAAAAGCCACGGTCAGGGCGATAGCCATCGCGCAAAGCAGATCCTTGCCTCCGAAGTGCTTGCATCGCGAGCGTCCGCTCCTCTCACGCAGCCTCCGCTGATAACGCGTTAAGCATCGCGAGATCAATGTTCACGTAACATCAAGATTCTCAGGATCAAGTCGACATGCAGGAATTTTCACACAAGAGCACGCACTTTCATGAAACCACCACAGTCAGGCTCATCCAGAGGATGTCGAAGTGTCTCTGACCACAGTACGTACGTTCTATTCCAAACGTTACACTAAACTGTGGAACGAGAGTAGAAGATACTTCAAGACTCCACTTCGTTACGCCTCCACGTGTATTGTCCTACAATGCTGGTTCTCCAAATTGCTTCAGTAACTCTGCTTCGAAGCTACCACCAGCGAAGACACTGTGCACTTCCCTCACAATAGCGCTTCCTGCGACTATCCACGAGCCGGCTCGCGGGAAATCTTTCAACGATGGAAAAACAGGAGGCTAATTTGCCACAAGGTTGGCGTTTACCGCGAACCGCGTGTCGTCTGCGAGTGTCAGCCGCGTTGCCAGGAACACAACGCGATCGCGATCGCGCTGGACAAGGATCACGGGTAGGGGTCCGCGAGTTCTCTCATTGGCGGGACTTTTCAGCTGTATTTCTCCACGTGCATGCGAGCCCTCTGCACGTACGCGTTACGTCACGTCTCGTCTCAGCGGCCGTCGAGGACTATCTCGTCGGTAGGTCATTGTCACGATCATCCTCTCTCGTCTAACGACGTGAATCCTTGCCGCCGACTATCGCGCGATGATTCTCCTCTCCTGGCCCCTCTTGTGATCTCGAGGGGCCCCTGCACGCAAAAATGCTCGCGAAATGTTTATTTTACCGAGAAGCGCGAGGAAGCACGCGGGAAGACGGAGCTGGCTTCTTTGGGGTATCTTGCGGATTTCGATGCGACCGACAGACGTTGATGGCATTAAGATGCTATCGTGGACGTTGCACGAGTATTATGTGTGTCAGTAGGTTCGAAGAAATGTGGCAGAAGAGTTTGAAATATGGTGCAGCCTCGATTACCGAAATGGCTGTTTCTCTTTCAGAGATATCTGTTTTCACTGTTCTGCGATATTTAGAATGCGAGTTGTTTTAGTTCATGGTCTCGCCAGAAATTATGAATATGATATTGAAATTGGAAAACGTGTTTCCCTGCGGGTATGTGATATATCGTGGATTTTTTTATTTTGAGAATACGTTTTTGGTATGTATTGGGAGAATAGATTTTTTAAACTGCTGGATTAATTGAGCGGAAGACATTTGATGGTTAATTAATGGTTGGGATTCATAATTGTCCTGTAAAGATATTTTTGGGCGGTGTGAATATCTGACTTTTGTACCGTCTGGGAATTTGAACTATTCGGATCGTTAAACGGTTTTATCGTGATTTTATTGACTCTTTGGTTCTTGCATAATTTCATTTGAGTTTTCTGGATTTTTCTTTCTTTTGTCCTGTGTTTTACAATCCATAGAAATAACGAATCAGAATAGTATGTTTATTTGTAATTAACCAAACAAAATAAAATAAACTGTTAAAGAAGTTGTAATAATTATTATTGCTCAGTAATGTAATTAAAATCTACGTTTTGAAAAATTATCTTAATAAAGATACTACACATTATAAATTTCACGATTTTGCAAAATTTAATAACTACTTGTTCGTTTCTTTTGATTTAGCTAGCTACAAATAAACCTCATTTCATTTCTGTATGACTATAAAGAACACACTAAGAAAAACATAAAACTCGAATCAATAAATAACTACATATCTTCTGTTCAAGTTACTATAAGTAACTTCGAATTTCAGTCAGAAACAAGCTACTTAAACATAAAGTCGTCGAGTCACAAGTAGATAGCTACACATCCGTATGGAAACTCGCGAAATGGTGTCATCAGGTAAATACCAAGCTTTCTTGGTGAATATTAACGCCACTGTTTTATGTGGATTTACATAGATGGTCGTTTACACTGATCAAAAATGCATTATAGCGAGATCTATAGAAATTGTACGGTACCAACAAGTCAATCGGTTCCTCGTCATTAGACAGCTCTATATTATCTATCTATGCAGAGGACATTTAAGTTACTTCAGTGATATCGCCGTATCATAAACCTGGCTCGTTATCGCAAATCTGTTGTAACTGAACTGCCGTGTTTTAAAAATGAATTCCATACTGTATAATATGTACGTACGCGATGTGTGATAATTTCACGTCAAAGTAGTATCGACATTTGCATAATATCCAACCAATTTTTACTCGAAGCATGTTGGTTCTAATTGAAAGTGAAAAATTTATTTTTGTTATCGATGCTTTATAAATTAGTTTCGTAGGATTGAAATTATGTGGGGTTATGCACGACAGTTTTTTATAACTTCATCCACGTAGATTTTTACGAAAAATAATCAATATTGATACCATATGATGAACAAGTTAAATTTCAATTTTGAATCTCATTTTTTAAATTTCATGAAACAGTTCCTTTCTCTTATGGCTTTTTTAATCTTTTGCACTCTATAAAGTGTAGTGAGTAATGAATTCAAGCAGAGAGTAATTATTCTTAACCGAAAAGTAAAGTCAAGACATACAAGTTTAATTTAGAAGAACATTGAATTTGTAAATTTGACACAGTAGTTACTGATAATTCACTTCACTTATTTAGCAATTCTAATATTTTGCAATTACACTTATGAATTAACTAATTATGTACTTTTATGTTTTCACTTAAGACAATTTATTTAATAACATATTCACTAATAAATATCATAAAAATCACTTCGTTCGTAGAATTATTGAACAAAGTACAATTGAACTGATAATTCTTTAAATTTGATTATTTTAATTTACTAAGAGAAGGTTTTAAAGTTCACTTGTAGAAAAAGATTTACACGGAGTACTTAATTAATTCATAAATTATAATGTAAAATCTCCATTATCTAAAATAGTGAGGGACACGTCAGTCTAGATAAGAAAATTCTTTTGTCAGTAAAATGTTCACATTTCCCTATTATTCTGCGTCTTAGTCAATAGTACATAAATTAGAATGTCAAAGGCAAATTTTTATTCAATTAACGGCTTCCACATTTTGCACACGTTGAAGTAGAGAGAAAAATTTAATTTTTTTAAAAATGTGTACAGTTTCACCTCTTTCTATAACTTGTAGTATCATTTATGATACTACTTGCATCTATCATAAACTGCGAATTTTAAATTATTGTAGTAACAAAATCTTTGTAAGAAGTCTCAAGTATATTTCTAACACTAATAACTGTACTTCTACTGTATTCCTTATAATATTTTCAGTCTTCCAACTGTTTATCAGTAAACGACAAGTGCGCTAGCCTAGTTTTCTATTTAAACATAAACAAAACATTATTACATAAAAATTGTCTTTTAAATATATTATAAATATCAAACCGAGAGGAATGTTCAAACATTGATTAAGGAAGCTATATTTCTGAAGCCACGATCATAAAAAGGAAAGCACAAGAGGAATAATAAAACTTATTTATCATAGATAATAATTTAGCTGGTATTCTAATTAAACTCTGATTCCTTTAAAAAATTTTCTCACAAGATGGAACGTCTCCAGAACATGTGCATGATTTGGATAACAGAACGTCCACTCACCGTAACGTTCAACTGATAAAGCGTTCGGATAATGGAGGTCCTACTGTGTTACTATAAGCTGAGCCACTGGTGACCCCGATAATCTAAAGACAATCAAGGTCGTACATACCTGGAAGGAACGATGGTGAGGATGATGAGGATGATGAAACTGCGGTGTGTGAATCATGTCGCCGGTTTCAGGATCCTCGCACCTGGATGACTTCGCGACCTCGACACTGGCCGAGGTGGTAATGGCCGTTTCGCCCTTTGCACTCGTGGACTCTTCGACAGTATCCTCTTCCTTCTTCTTCACTTCCGACTTCGTTTCCTATGTAAGTATCCTTGGTATTATAATGCCAACGTCACATTTTCGCCGCTCAGGAAGAAGATTTATAATTTATTACGCTCGACTGGCGATACATTATGCAATGTCTATCTCGATTTAATTAACTTCTCCCCGCGAATACTGAATTTTAAAGTGGACGAAATGTTCGTCGGACAATGAGCCTGATTAATAATGAAATTTAGAGAGACTATTATAGTTCTGCTACGCTTAAATGCTGTCCCGGATTTATTATATATTACATGAATTTTATTGATTTTCTACACATTATCTGCACTCTAGAATTAGTTTTGGTCACGCTGGTTGCATTTTTTATTAACAGTGAGAATATGTTGATATCACAGTAAATTTTTATCGTCGAAAGTAAACTATTGTGAAAGAATATGTAGGTATAGTTTACACTGTACAGAGCTGGTAAGGTTGCATCTGGAAAACATGTGGATCCATATGGTAACAGTAAATAGAATTGCCTGATTTCACATGCATTTTCAGATGTAGCATATTATTGGCCAAGCTAATCATAACTACTAACTGAAAATTACTACTATGTCAAAATATGTCCCAGGTGCAATCTTACCAGCTCCGTATAATACATAGTTACAGAAATTACATTGACTGTGACCACTTTCTTAAAAGACTCATTTGAAATTTCTTTCTGTTATAGAAGTTTTTATATTATTTTAGACGTATATATACTAAAATAAAAAATGCTTACACATTCTAGATTAACTGTAGGAGTTATAATAGAATTTAACAACAAAACTGTTAATTTCCCACGTGAAGAAAATTTCATGCAAAAAGATGACAACTCAAATATTAGTCCTATAAATAAGTATGCTATGCCTTCTTTTTTCAGTCAATAAATACCTACTCAATATCAATGACTCCTGCAACTCACTGCATTCCAAATACCTCTCCTCCATCCACAAATGACAGTAACAGTAATTAGACATAAGAATAAGTTAAAATGTCAGCTGAGCAAGAATTTAGGCCTCCAAGGCTCGAGACATCTGCAATATATAGACGTAAGTACACAAAGTCGTTACGAACCTGTGGTTGAGCCTCATCGAGGCCAACAAGTTGTAGCGCCTCTTCAAGATTGAATCCGTCGGGAAGACCAAGAGTATCGTTGCTGAGGAGACCTTCGACGGTAGCGCTTCCTAAAAGGCTACCACCGAGCAAGTCCGAAGGAAAATCATGCTCGAGCTCTAAGGTGTCGGTTAATCCTAAAGAATCATCGGTTAATCCAGCCAACGGATGATTATCTAAATCCAGAGACGCGTCTCTAAGAAGCTGATCGTCCTCCTCGACTGCGTCGTTTCCGCTTCCTCCTTGCTTGCCAGAACTGAGAATGTATTCACCTGTAATATACATGGATAGGAATATTAATGAAATTCATGTGTTTAAGCCTGAGAAAGTTCGAATATTTTCTAGTGTTAATGTATCATGTCTGTTTATGTAATTATTTGTACTCAGGATCTATATATTATTCAGAGAGCTAAATGAGACATAGTTTGGTATGTGAGAATGTAATTTTATTCAATATTTTTAAGTATTCTGAAGTATTAGTATAGTATTGTGTGTAATGACTCTAGCAAGTTTCTGTATACCATATAATTAAGCCTACTTTTTGTGAAAATTTCGATTTTATCGTTGAAACACCTGTATAACTATATGTA
The DNA here is from genome assembly GCF_051401765.1 of Calliopsis andreniformis. NCBI lineage: Eukaryota > Metazoa > Arthropoda > Insecta > Hymenoptera > Andrenidae > Calliopsis > Calliopsis andreniformis. The sequence goes on along the minus strand of NC_135073.1, from coordinate 6,782,514 downwards.
TTGTCGTAAAATAATAAAATTATGTGTGATTGGTAAATAATGTTTAACATACTTCCAAAACCATTTTGACGGATTTTAATTCTTAATTTAGAATTCAGAATTTCAAGAATAAAACTAATATTCGTTTACTTTCAATTCAAGTTAAAAATACATTCTAATATATAATCTTGTAATAGCCAAATAAATAATAATTAAACTAATGAATCTTTAAAGTTGATTGTTAAGCATTTACGTTACAATTTTACGTTATAATTTTTAGAAGAATTTGACTTATTCCTGAAATTTTAAGAGTTACAATTTTTGTTCAGAATGCTTCAACCTCTTTTTTATTTTACTTCGAATAGTAAAACTTTTATAATTTGTAGGAGAATTTGATTTATCCCTGCAATTTTAAGAGTTACAATTTTTATTCAGAATGCTTCAACCTCTTTTTTATTTTACTTTGAATAGTAAAACTGAAAAGAAGGATAATTGAGTATTTTCACACATTTTCACACTAAACTCATCTGTAAAAATTCTGAATTTATAGATACCACTTGGTAAATAAGTTTTTCATACATAATGCTTTGACTTATTTTATACTTCTTCTTGTACTATATTTTCTATACATGGATGCAGTTTCATTACATCTATTAACAGCAGAACTACTAATAATTAACATACACCAAATTCCTATCTTTCCATAGCATGAATTAATAACTAAAATAATTGTATCGCAATAAAAACCACGAAAAGTTTTATCAAACACGAATTCCTAAAATGGAGTAACTTTTACAAAAGTTTTCAGTTACTTCAAATAACCATTTCAACTGTCTTACTAGTACTAATCCCAATATTTTTCCACTTTAACAATTATTTATCTCAACACTAACCAAATATCTCAGATATCTCATGATTAATACACTTCACGTCAAAAGTAGAAACATATCGACACTCCTATTCCAATTTGTTCTCGAATGGCGACTATTCCAAAGTATGATTCACAGAAAGACTGCATGCGATCAAATTATTAGTTGATGAAACATAACTAAGCGTAAACAGGTTCGCGTGAGCGAGTACACTTCTGGGGGATCATTTAAAACCATTTGAATAACTATTTGTAGAATTGTATGGTGCAGAATACGTCGCATTCTTCCACCGTCGGCTATTACGTTTTGCAGGTTCCGCAGTACAAATTGACGAGTATTATCATGTCATAGATTGTTATTAATTTTGAACCACTTCCTCGCTTAATTATGTAATAAAATACTTCGAACATTAAGAAACACTTTACTAAATGAATTCTAACTTCTTCTTCGCTCCTCTGAAAGTTTCACAGTCTCGTTACAAATCACGAAATCACGTAATTTTTTTTAGTTCTACTTGTTTTTGATAAGACAGCAAACTATCGAATTTTTTGTAGAATTGAAAGAATGCTTCGTTTCGCGAGGCATACATCTACAAATAATTTCGTTTTTGGGGCAAAGTAACGACAATAATATTTATGACTGACTATCTTTAATATTGGTAGGTTCCCTTTTGTCTGGCCTTTTCAATTAGAAGATAAAATATTAACAATATCACAATTTTCACTGACCATATTATAGTATTGTACATTTAGTATCCAAAAAACACCTTATAGTATTCGTCCTTGAAATAAATTCACGTTATAATTGTAAAAAAATCAAAAGATCGCATTACTTTTTCCATTAAATGTCACTGTAGTCCTCCAACAAAAGCTGCGTTATTTCCTACAATTTTCGCTACATGGTTCTCCACAGAATTCAAGAGAGACACTGAATCACATATAACTCAACTTTCCAAGTACATTGCTATTCAAACGACAAGCACAGTTCCTAGCAAACTGTCACCCAAAAACTTCCACTGAACGTCGCCACGAACTCAGTCGTCCACAGTATCCTGAACGCTCATCCTCGATCTAACACCACTGTCACACATGTTCACGTATCACGAAACGAAGGTTCAGAAATGCCAGAAACGGCGAGATTCCAAACAAGAGTCTATTATACATTACGCCCGCTACGTGTCCCAAGCGCACGTTAGGAAATTAAGAATAAAAATCATCGGAGGATGATTCGACTAAACCGGATTCACTGTGACTCAACTAAAACCGTCCGTGTCGCGGGGTAACAGCACTTGAGAACTGACTGCGCCGACGGACAGGTAAAATTTCGGGAGGAGGGACAGGAAAGGAAGAAACGTAACTAATTGAGGGACAAAGGGGTGTTGTTGAAGATCCACCTGCTGGCCTGAACAACCCCCGACTGTACCCGCCCCACGGCCAATCGCGCGTCTCCGTTTCTACCCTACTTCATCCCCTACGCACGCTCCGAACAGGATCTGGCATTGCCAGGCTGCCAGTGCGATCGTTCGTTCGCCTCGCCGTCGCAGAACTCGCTGTTACATGGTGCATGGACGTAGAGTAAGAGTACCAGTTACTGTGCTCTCGCCCCACTTCCTTATTTTTACGCTCATTTTTTCTATTAAGCTGAAAATATTTGGATTTTTAATAAAATCGAGTTTAAAATTGCTGTAAGTTGTTATACGTGGAAATAAAAGAGGAGACACAGTAATCAGTACCCTTACCCTAGACGTAATCACATAGAATACAGATTTGGAAAAAAATTGCAAGTATAGTACTTTGTGTCATAAATTATAGATTAGTTTTTTGGAATTATATTCATTTTTGCTACTTGTGTATTTATTAGTAAGACAAAAATCAATTATCACCTATCGTCGATCTCAAAAGAGTCGTTTTTGTATTCTATGAGCTTGTTTCTTGTATCGAATGAGAGCTTATAACGGGTATAGGTACAGGGTGTCTAAGCTGAAGCAGGCAGCCTACGTATCTCCTTTGTTTTTGATGACGCGAAAATTGTCCGTGACATACTTTGAATGATTTCGAAAGAGAAATATTTTGAAAGAACAATTTTTTGTGGAATTTTGTCATTTTGCTTGGTTTTTTAAATTTCTGTGTTATTAAAAATACAGGAGATATTTAGGTGGTCTGCTTCAGCTTGAGCATCCTATATACTGTGATTCTGATTACTTTGATGATTGTGAAAGGAAAGAAGGTTCCGTATATCGTATTTGATCTCTTTTCGTAAGTTATAATTAAAAAAGGGGAGAAAGAAATTAGTGATAGGAGTAGTTAATTAAAGCAAGAGAATTCTAAATGTGATGAATGGATATATGTTAGAATCGCTGAGTATATCAGGGTGTCAAATTTTTTAGAGTCACTATTAGTATTAGCTTGATAAAACATTCATGATGATTTTTAAAATTGTTGATTTCAATTAGGTATATTTTCTTCTATTAAAGAGAATTTGATTGATATTTGATCAACTATATTGAATTATTTGAAAAATTTTGTGGGAAAATATAGAAGTATAATTTAATTGAACAGTTCCTCATAAGTCCATGGCCTAAACTAAAAGGTTTTAAGGATAGAGGGAAAATTATGTTCCTAACGATAAGTTGTATCATCTATTTTCTCAAGTTGAGAACATGGTATTTGCTTGTCCTTCATTATTAATATAGAAAATGCCTCCATTTGTTATACAAATAACTTGGATAAAGTTTATGCACCTCTTCGTAACCTAGTCTTACAATAAAAAGAAAAGTTAACACATTTGAGAGAAGGCGATTATTCAAGTGAACTTTTACTCAAATTCCTTTTACAAGGGCTATTTTATGTCAACAGCAACCAATTCTCCATACATTTCAAATCTTCATAGGAGAGAATTATGTAGTTTTAAACAAGTATTAAAATCATGGAAATAATCCTAGCGCAAGTATTTTACATTGTTAATTCGAAATGTCGTAAATTAAACATTTTTGCGTAATCTCATTAATCGGAATTAAAATGGTTGAAATCTAAAGATTAAGAATATTGATGAAATACTTAAATGAATATGCAAATTAATTCATACATCGTAATGCATTCTAGCTTGTAAATACATATGTCATAATGTAATTAATTCCTCCAGATAGTCTATTTCCTGTATTTATATTAAAGTTAACTTGTGAACTCATGACAATTAGTTTTCACTTTTACTAATCAAATTGGAATTTCAATTTCGTGAACTTTATACTATTTTTTTTATTCAGCATACTTTACTCTCACAGTGTGATTTTTATTTCACTTTATTGTCTTTTGAATATCATGACTGCAAAAGATGCAAACATTGGCTCACTACTAAGTTAACAATATTAAACAGAATTTCTTAAAAGAGAATTTTCATGCATTAAATTTAACAGTTTGACGACACCTGTACCAATATTTGCATCACAATTCCAAAGTATGACACATTATTACAAGATAAGCTATTAACAGTTCATTCACCCATAAACTGTTACCATACTCTTACAGATTTAAATCCTTAAATCTCACAGTAGTCAAAGATAAAAATTCACGTATCTCTAAATTATTACTCTTATTACTCTTTCAAGAAAAACAAAATAAAATTCACAGATCCTCAGACTTTCTACCAACTCGAGAACTCCACATACAACAACACAGTAAACAAAATCAAATGTTTGTCAGAGAAGAGCCAGCAACAATGACATATTTCCCCTAATTAGCCTCGTTTCGAGTCACGAATGGGAAAAATAACCGAAGACGAGCACAGAAATTTTGACATACAAAATCATCGTTTCCTTTTTTTTCTCCCCTTGCGGGACGGTGTTATTAGAGATAACAATCTCATAAAATAATAATTCCTCGGAGGCTGGCCGAACGCGGACAGGCTGGCCGAACCGAGCGACAGACGGCTCCACAAAAGAAGAAGAGGCTTTTGGTTCCTCTGCTGGTCGTGAGTGCGGTGCCTTGAGAAGGAAGATCGCACCTTTGGGATGGCTATTACATTAACTAGCGGTGGCGGCCATTGTCTGGCCCAAATGCAGGCCCGTCCGCACGATAATGGCCGCCTATAATTTGGGAAGTCGAGGGACTACCTTGCGCAGACCGTGGCGACGCTTTTTGGAAACTCAGAGCGCAAGAAATATCTTGAGACCAGGTACTCTTGAGTACGTGTTGGTTTTTACATCTTAATACTTAAATGGAGGCCTTTATTACCTTACCACCTTGCCCCTGCTGGGAAAGTCCCTTGTGAAAGTGAGTATAAGTACTTCTATCTCAAACTATTATAATTTTTAGATTTTTAAGTAGATAGGTATCTTATTTGAGTCATTCATAAGCCAAAGTAATTGACGCTATTTTGTGAAGTTTTTAAAATTTTAATGACAAAACACTTGATTGAGGATTAACTTTCCATATTTTAAATAAATATAAATACTGTTTTTTATGGAGTTAGCTAATTTGGTAAATGAGCTGTTCATTTGTAAGCTTGAGTTCTAGTGCTGATATTGAATACATATTAATATTTTGTATTCCGATTCTTTGCGATGTCTCTGCTGCTGATGTCAGATCTACAAAAAGTTGCATACTTCCCATGTTCTAGATGATAATTATGGGAAATGAGACGGATTACGAGTGGGAACTAACAATAAGTAGGAAGTGTTATTCATAAAGTATGTAATGAGAAACGTAAGCTGAATGAGTTGTACAGTGAAGTAGAAATAATGTAATTAATTTCGCAGGAATTGGACATTCTATTATTATTATCTTACTAATTTTAAAGCGAAATGTATTGGGTTGATACATACGAAATTGTGAATCTCAGGAAGTGTGAAATTTTTGTTCCCATAGAAGACCAACTTTATTAGATAATGTTATTATTTAATATTAATTTTTATGTGAATACTGTTTGTGAACATACAAGTCTGTGATTACTTTCATTAAATGAAAAGACTGAAAATAAAAGAAGTTATTATTTCAATTTCCCTACTCGATATTTTAATTTAACTATAAATCTTCAATAGGATAAGTGTCGTTCGAAATATCGTAAATTTCTTTATAATGTAGTTGTTATGGAAAATGTAAGTGTATTGCCTATTACTATTTATTTAAATTCTTCCTAAATTCTAGATTATTTTCTTTCGTGATAATAAACAAAGTATAGCGATGTCAAAGAGGAATGGAAATACAGAAATTCATGATAAACAATATACCTATAGATATCTGTGACATATTGAAGAGTCCTACATAATGTGTCCCTTACCGCAATCTAGGTTGCTCAGATAAAACTATGAAAGAATATTGAAATAGGTATGCACCTATTTAAATAAGAAGTTACAGGTACATGCAATGACTCACAAATTTATTTCAAATTCTAAAGACATTTTACTTCTACTCCAAAAGGAACGTGAATGAGCTGTGTTAAGATTAAGTATGAAAGAACTATGTTTTTCGTACCTATAACCAAACACTTCTCTGTATGAAATAATCACTGTCTTATAACACCATTATTTGCCTTGACACCCCCGAATCCCTTACAAAACACAGGTTTTACTTTCAAAGCATCTGACAAAATTCTTCTTCAGTTAACAAACCTATGCGTCTCTATGGCAATTGTAAACGCAATCGTAACAATACTCCAGAATTTTCCTCAGCAATCAGGAGGCACCTATCTCTGCAAGACGCACAGCGAAAAGGGACGGTCTCCAGGGGATGAATCTCTTTCCGGTTTAAAATCCGGCGCAAGGGAATTCGCTGGATCACGGTGCATCTAATGGCGTGGCCCTCCTTCTTCTTCGATTCCACGGCTTCTTTGAGCCCGCGGTCGGCTTTTTTCACGGCCACGGGAACGTCGACGGATCATTTCTCACATTTCGCGCGCGTCTAACGACCATTTTCTTTTCTTTCCAGCTTTCCAGCCCTTCCACCCCTCCGCCATCCTTAGATAATAATTCCTGCGTTACTCGACAGAATTTTTGGACCACTGGCCCATCGGCCAGCGCGTCGAAAAGGCACCAGCCGTTCGTGCCTCTAGCACCATCCACTATCCTAGCGCCCAACTAGGACGAATGCTCCCATACGAGGCAAAAGGATCCTTAAATGCGCCAGCACGATTGTCCTTTCCCTAGGATGATAAATATATATCGGGACAAATCTTATTTGCAGCCCTCGACAGAAGGGCGCCAATTGTCGATACTGACACGCTTCTAACGTGGTTTGACGTCTCATTTCCCCGCGTGGCTGACGCTCCCGCGAAACGTATGTGCATCCTGCGTCACCTGGCGCGGCTGCAAACGGTCTCGATTCTAGCCACGGTCAGCAATTCTTGTACGGTCATTGCTTGTTGTCGTTGATCGATGCACCGACGCTTGATCGAGCCTAGTTTTACCCCTTTAACGATGACTGTTTTGTCTTGTGCAAGTGGCGACAGGTTGTTACAGTGATTATATGATACATTGAGAGCAACAACCGACTAACCTCACTGCTGGAAGAAATAGGTGATCTAATATATAGGGTTTCTTTGTAATAAATTAATGCTATTGACTTAATTCTGGGAAAATGTGGCGTAGCCCAGGTTTGTATTCAATGCCTGATATGTAAATGGGAACAAGTACTTCTGGGATTTAATCGGGATTGTTTCTTTAGTTTTCAATTTGAGATATGTTATTAGGGATTATTGTGTGGTGGGATGTTGGTTATTGGTGGATTGGTTGATGAGAGTGTGTTATGTTTATGGCTTGAATTGTGTTGCAAATATGTATGGAGTAGATGTTGAAGTAAACGAGGTAGACGTGAAATATTAGTTTGTTTCTTAATAAGTATTTAATGTATGCCTTTCTATTTTGTTTAAACTAACTGTAATGCAAGTACTGTAAGATATTCTTTTAATTTATATTTTTATATGCTTTCTTTTTGTTTATATACAAATTCTAACTGTTTTTAGATATGGTGGTACAATTTTTGCGTAACTACAATTACTACAATTACTGCACGCTGATATAGAAACTGTACCATCTATGAAAATCGAATTATTAAATTTAATTTTTTGTCTGTACTTGAAGAGTTAACTGCTGCCTTTATCATTTTTTTATGAAGACTCATTTTTAAATTAAATTTTAATGAAATCCTTATGCGAATATTTTTCTGTCTGTATGGTTAAATCCAACAAATTAAATGAATTATAAACGTACATACAAATTTTCCAAATTCATTATGCCTGTTTTTTATATGGCGATGTTTGATATTTTTAACACTAAAATATTTATAAAATGTTAAAATACTGAAATTATAAAATAGATTCAATAGTAGTTTGCTCGTTGTATAAAGCGTTTACAAAACTATAGGTTAGACAAGAAATTTATGGTTCAGTAATTTGATATCGACATTTTAAGGGTATTATAAGCATTTTTTCAGATGTCACTTTTGTAACTAGTATCCGTAAATCAATGAAAAAATATTCTTCATCATTTTTAAGAAAAATTTTGCAGATATTACAATGCTGAGCCTATGATTTAATATTCGCGCTAACAATTGCAATCACTTATTTTACAAAGGAAGAATTTATTTGTCATTTGAAATTGTTTACTTTCAGTAAAATAATTTCAGTTTCAGTTATTTTCAGTTTAAGTATCTGTTAAAATATAGGCTTTCTATTTTCAATTCATTTTAAATTGAGTTACAAGGCAAACAGAACAGCAAAACACCATTAATTATGTAAAATATGTATACAAATGCAAAGAAATTTAAATTTGACTATAATTTAATGTACTGAAGTTTCCTACTCTGTATTACATAAAATCCTAAATTGGAGCACCTACGGCCGTCGCAACGGTACACTATGGCCCCTAGTGAACAGTTACTGGAGAACTATGTACATAGACAAATGACTTCTAAGAATATTCTACGTATGCCTCAAATACAACCTAAAAATCCGTATAAATTAACTAAACCAAGAAAACACTCCAATAACATTCAATCGTTACAGAATACAGCAATGAACCATCAAGAAGATGCCAAACAACCATCATCAATCCAGTACCCCCTAATCATTACATCATTACATAAACATCTTCACTCCTCACACAATTTAGAAGCCCTGACCTGTGCCTTTAACAAACAGATTAACATGTCCATTATCATACCTTAAAAACCGCAATCCGCAACACAGGTAATCCACAGTGCAGCTAACGAACAACGATCACGGTACATCACAGTTTTACATAAAAGTCACTGAACCGCCATAACAACGAGCAGTCGAACTACTTCTGAATCTGTGCACTGTTCACATCACTCGAGACATAACGACAGAACGAATCTTGCGCATCAAAGTTCCACCATCGCACGGAAGGAATCTAAGAGCACCTCGTCCCATTCGATTACACTATCCTCGGTAACTATAAAACATTTCTCTATACTATTAGCAGATCAGTCCAGTAGCTTTTCGACAACGACAGAAAGGGATTAACGCGAGATCAAAGTCAGATCGGAACGAAATGGGTCCACGCGATCGAATCTCCGGCTCCTCGCTGCGACCTGGAATCGTCATCCACGTACCAACCATGCGGGGATCACGTAAATCTAGTGGAACTCGAGAGAAACGACTGGTCTGGCGGATTTTCTTTCATGGTAGCACGATCATCGTGGTCCCAGCGTCATACGGACCGACCTCGATGAGAATCATAACAGTCGGCACTGCCAGATGATTTTGATGCAGGCACAGCATGGAGTCGACTGATAGTCTATCGTATAGCAAGGCATTGCCTAACCACGGCCAGGACAAGTATTGTGCCAGGCGACGGGTTCTCCGTTAAAAAACGGACCAATCACGACGGGGTTGGCTGTTATTCCAATATGGCTGCCAGACAATGCGCGCTGGAGGTCTGGAGAGAAGGGAGGGAAGGTCTCTACCCATAATGCCATTCTCTGGCTCCCCACTGTGAGCGGGGAACGTATACCGAGTCTTGATCGGGCCGACGTTGCCGCGTATGAGCTTAGCCCAGGGTTGCATCCTACTAGGGCATAGCCCAGAGCCATCGGCCTTCGGCTAATCTACCCTTGCGAAAATCTGTACCGACGCCTTACGAAAACGATAAATTGTTCCTGGGATTGGTAGCTTTGCTGTCTTCGTGGATTCATTATGGTTTAATGTGTGATGTAAAAGGGTTTTTGAGGTGCAGGAATTATTTTTTTTAGCGGATTTTTGCTTGATTTTTAATGATACTTAAGTCTGGAACAGTAGGTTGGAGTCTTATAGTTTATATGATATTTAATATATGACATTTTTGAAATATTAGTTACCTGTTGTTGGAGGTGAGTTTTATGCATTGCTCGCTGGTTTAATGCATTGCTTTTAATATATTTGTAACTTTTTCAAAAGTGGCAGAATTTAAAAGCAAGATCTTTAATTAGTAGCTAATTTATGTAAACAAAAATTGATGTAAATGCTTTGTGAGCCTCGTAATTGGTTAAGAATTCATTGAACTGTCTGGGCAACCTTCAAGTGCTACATAATGTGAAGTCTGTTTGAGCATCACGTTTTATTTTTGTAACCTTAGCGTCTTTTTTTTCTTTATTTAGTGATACACAAGATTAATATGTTGGGAATACTTCAGTGTATTCGTGAGTTGCCTGTTTGAGTTGAAAATTTGTAATGATAAATCCACCTTTGGAGTTTATAGCAAACATATTAAATGATAGAGTCAACTCGTGAGTGCGATTTATACTGTCTTGTAATTTATCTTTTAAAACTTTAAAATTCAGATTTCATCAAATTTAATTAATTTCCTGAACTGTAGGAATATTCAGTTTTAATCTTCAATTTTTAAAGTAACTTACAAGTAGCAAATTTCCTAATTATTAATTCTTTCTTTTAAAGAAGAATAAATATAGGTTTCTGTCCTGTATACAGAAAAAGTATTTTATATTAAAGTTACGATTTAATGTAGAACTATTGCTTGTATTATAAAAGGATTTATTTGATAAAAACTCGATATACTTAAAACTATTTTTATAAACTCTTCGAAACAGTGTTTAAATTATTTATTCACTTTTCTAACAATTCGATCAAATTTGAAACAGGGCATCGTTTCCCACAATTCTTCCCGATATATTTTGTCGATGCTGACAGTGACTAGCGATTCCCAGTGCCAACCAGTAGGTTAGACTCAACAGATGATAAAGGTTGTAAACCGCTGCTGTTAAGATGCTATCTAAATCCTGTCAAATGCCTGTTCTATCGATACCTTTTATTCTTGTGTCGTCACTCTCATTCGAATTCTGTTCAAGATTCTTAGGATGTATCAGATTAATTCTATAATTACCACCGATACAGCTCCTCCAAAAATGATTATGGCCGTGTGTATTATATTTGAAAATGTATATGATGATGCATTTATGTGGAAATGAATAGCCTATGGAACAGAATGGACTAACTAGTTCAATGTAGCCTTTTTGTCTGAAAATGAGTTAACTTGTCAGTTGAAGGTACCTCTATATTTGACAAAAAAATTACTTTATTACCTCATTACATTAAAAATTACTTCACTAAAGGCTGTAAAATTAATTGTAATATATCCTTTGAATAGAATAAATGAATTTCTTTATAATGATTTTTAAATAGAACCTGTATATTTCTACATATACAGGACGCTGAAATATGCCATAAAAAACTACGAATAAGTTTGTTGTCAAGAAAACTTACTATTTTAAAAAAATCTATTTAATAAACCACTTGTAATGTTTTAATGTGTATTCATCTCAGCTTATAGTTACTGTCATAAAAGTCACTATCTTATTCCAAAATCTAATTTTCAATTTCCTAAATCTAATTTCCGGTTTCCCAAATCTGATATCAAAATATCATGATACCATCATCTTTTATTAACTTAATAGCTCCAGTTTGCATATAGTAACAACATTCTGACTGGACTTTACCTTTTATGCTTATCATTATGGTTCATACCCTCAGCAGCTCTTGTCTGTACTTATTCATGCGTTCTACATACTAAAGACAAAATGACCAACTCGCTAACAAAATCCATCCAATTACGTATACGGTCTACTGCAACCCACTCCGACCCCCGAAAAAATCCCGAAAAATGGATGGTTCTGTAATGGTAAGTACAGTACCAGAGCATTGATTTATTAATCAGTAAGTGCAAATCACTGTACGCTACGATAGACTACAATGTACGAGCGAAATGCGATCGCCGACAAAAATATAACGTAACAATGCGTGCTCGATCTTCTGGAACGTTCGTGGAAGAACCGAGTCTAGGACACACTGTGTATGCGATAAATAATAGTGGCCGCATGAACTTGTGCTTTTCCAACATTGAGGTTCGTCCCGCAATACCGATTGATAGATATGATCGTGGTCTTTGACCTTTTCTTTCGCTTCCTCGCGAAACGAATAACGCGACTCTTATTCTACCACCAATGCTCGAAGATCAAGCGATCGTTTGAGCACAATACGAATCTATTTCCTGAGGATTTTCAAAGGAGCCTCGGGTATTCCTTTTCCTGGGAAGAAACATAAGGTTACTTTTTTCTCGATAATAGAATATTAATCTTTTTAAATAGATTGTTATTTAGGAAATTGCTTATCGAGCGAGAATTTGTTACGATAGATTTCTAAGAGATAATTGAAAGTTGAACGTTGATGGAATGTATTCACAAGCTTGTCTTGTGAATGATACTGTGTTCCATTTTGTCAAGTCAACTTGTTTTTTAACCCTTGTTTGTACAATTAGGTATCCAGGTACTCATTTGTAAATTTCCTTGTATTTGTTTTTTGTGTTCTTGTGAAAAAATCGCAGAACCCTTCCAGACTCTTTGAAAGGGTGGAAGTCCAGTTGTACACAAAAATTAAATACTTTCTGAATTTGAAGCAGTTGATATGTTAACAATATGGTAGCTACTTTTTCTTTCTTCATTTCTAATATATAAAACTTTTCATTTTTAAACCATTGCTACTATTCACATAAAATTTAATGAACATAATTTTTTTCCAATGTACATCAATTCATTATATTTTTAATTCAATTCTTATTTCAGTTTATGACATTGATCTCAAGTGTACGAAGAACTGTTTTATAAATTATATTCGATAACAACATAGAAATGGATTTTTATGTTACATTAATTGTACATTGTGGTTACTATCGATGATTGTTATAGATAGGAATAATTAGAGTTTGCAACTTGAGATATTTGCTTACTATTATTATTAAAGTTATTGTCTATGTAGGGTTGGTTTTATTTAAAACTTAATAGGAGGTTCTGCATATTTAGGACAATTCAGAAGGATATGTTCTACTGTAATTTAGAAGTTATAAACATTACACATTTTAAAGTCGGCTTTAGAAATTAGATAAGAATGTATTAATTTTTAATGTCTAAATAATTGTCAGGCATATGTTGATACGAATTTTTTCATTCTGCGGTTATTTTGATTCGCTTCTATAAACCTAGCTATGAAAACAAATATACAAAGGAATAAATTGAAATGCATAATGTCTTCCTACTATTACACAGTATCTAATCGCTTAATCTGTTCTTCATTCAAAAAACTAGAATGCTATTGAATGAAAAAATGTATGAAATTCACGAATACCTTAGCAATGACTCGGTACTATACTTCGAGTTTTTAATGCAACAGAACCATCCCAGGAATACAGCCAAATGATACCATCTAACGTTTGTAATAATTTTCCACTAAATTTCCATCAAAGGTTTCACCTGTGATGAAGTAAATACCTGTACAACGCGAACATTATTTTGGTTCTGAAAACGGGGTCAGAAACCTAGTTAACACTTCATACACACCAGTCATTCCAGGTATCAGGTTGCCCGTCAATGAGCATTGTTGCTACCTCATACTATGACGTTCGCTCTTCGCGTCTAGCTTGCACTTTTCGTTGGCCACGCGTCCACGAGAGCAACGGTAGGCCAGTCATGCTTAGAAGGTGCATTTTTCTTAGTTCAACATCCGAAAACTTCATCTCGGATCGCGTCCACTTCCGTATCCATTTTTCTCTCAATGCTACCACATTTTCGCCACTGCTACACCTAACGACGTCCCGTCGAATCTCTTTTCGGGAAAACTCGAGCAGCGTGCATTGGATATTTTATCACAGATCGTCGGAAGTTCAATAAACCATGTATTTTATTAGACAGTCTATAAGGGGAATGAGGTCAGAGCATGGTGAGATCCTTCTTCCTCGGAGACTAGATACGATCTCAGCATGCTGACAAGAACGTTGCATGGAACGGTTGCAAGGTAGAGGTTGCAAGGCTCTTGCGTTTGATCTTGATCTTTAGTTGAAAAGCTAGAGGAAAAACACTAATGGATTTTTGCTAAGAAAGATGATATTTTTATGTTTTGTGTTATGCTTCTGCTTTCTTCTTTTGGATCAATGAATACGAGCGATATTTTGACACATGATTTCATGGCGATCATATGTTTCTCTTTATTTTCCCAATTACAAACAACGAAGATAGACATGTGATTACAACGAGATCGTGCGTCAAAATATCGCTCGTGTGCATCGTGTCTTAACGAACCAAGTGGGCTATGAATGCCTGTGAAATTATTTACTTGAATTAATCAGTAATTGTAAAATACAAATATTTACTTGCTAATTTTGCTATCAAGTACTGAAAATATTAAAACATCAAGTGCTTAAGTAGAAACCGATCAGGTGTCAAGTGTGTGAAAGTCTATTTTTAGAGTGAAACAGATGAGTAAAGAGTGTTCCCTTGGTATTTTCCACATTCTCGGTATTTATCGAGTCAGAGTAAAGAGTTAATAAGAGAAATCCTTTGACACGCATTTTCTCAAGAGAGTTCGATTTCTCGTCTTCAGAAATCCTGCGATTTGAAGTGTGCCATCGGTGGAACGAAAGTTTTCCGATCTACATAGGAGAGAAATAGCGTGCCACGACCAATGGACCAATTTGGAATTTGTTTGGTCATGGAATGGGTCACTGTGCCACCACGACTCTCGAGAGAATTTGTGCATCATGACAACTTGCAACACGACTGTTGAAACTCATTCTTGAGGATTTTATGAAATCTTGTTTGTACACAAGAACGAAAGGTGTTTAGGACTTTGGGAAGCATGAAAATGGACACCTACATATTTATGGTTACGTAATACATAAAACTCTATAACAACTCTATTGATAAATAAACAAAAAGCAAATGATTTTTCGTGTTTTTTTATATCCCGCTGACAAATAAAAAATAAAGTGTACAAAAAATAAAGAAATTGTGAGCACTATTTAAATTTATAACTCTAGGAGTTTTATTTGCGGGATCAGTTACTTAGGTGGTAAACAATGAAGAGTTGAAAGAAAAGAAAACTTTAAGTAAAATATTATTGATAGAAGAAAGACTTGAAAGTTCTCTTGATTAAAGATTTTTTCTTCAATTCATAAATGTAATACTACAAACTTTAAAGTGTACTACACTCTTGAACGCCGTGTATAATAATTCTAAGAATGACAATATGCAACTCAATTTTTGTCTAGAATTTTAAATAATGCTTCCATGTTTGAGTCCAAAATTTGAGTTCAGAGGCATGAAGATTTATGAGTCTCCTAACAAACTAAATTCTTGTCTATGTATTTCCAGATACAACTTGCGTGAAATAATGCAAAGAAAGAATGTCAAGCTTCCGCTGAAAAGGCAACGATAATATCACATGCCACAAAACACCTCGTTTCACCCTTAAAACGAATTTCTCACAAATGTTGGGTGAAAAAATGGCTTGATGCAATAATGACAGGTTGAACGCTGGCTCGAGAGAGTGTCTAGAAAGGGCTAATGGTACTTCAAGTGACAAGCCGACTTCAAGTAACCTGGTCTGATACATATCTATCCTAAATCAACATGGTTCTCAGACAAGGGAATACCTCAGTGCCCAGGTACCGCGGCTCCTTGTTTATTTAATGTTTAGCTTTGCATACTTTTGTATCCTCCAATTTGTATTTTAGCTGTGTCGATCGTGAATCTGAAGTTCAAATGATATTCATTGAATAATTTGAAAAATAGATCTGCGAGAATCAATGTGTACATTAAATTTGTGAAATTGTTAATTACAAGCCAGTATTCTAAGCTACAGTGTAAAGATTTATTTGACGATAAGGACACTGAAAATCATTGAGATTTAGTTGCAACCATCATAGTGATGTCCAAATTGATCAAATTGCTAACTTTTAAATAAATGCTTGTATTTTAACACATTTTTGTGCAATTAACTACATGGTTTATGTGGATTCTGAGAGAATCATTAATGTACTCTTTGATTAAAGTTAAATACATACCTACTATTATAGTATATTATATAGCAGAATTTTAATAAGATTACGAGCCTCAGAGACATTTATTATGTTCACACGGAAATAGACGAGACAAGCATTTATTAACTTTTTAAAATGTCATTATATACGTCATAAGCTTCTTATTTAATTAGATAAATTATCTAAATGTAAAAAAACTGAAATTATTTTCCTAGCTACAAATAAATGCAGAGCAGTGTATCCGTCAAAAGAAAATATCTATGTATAGAATTTCCTAACAAAATGAATAAAAAGCAATAAAGAATGCAAAATATAGTAAAGAATATTTATGAAAATAGAAAATTATATAAATCAAATTATAAAAAGTGAATTTATTTGATCTATTTATGTCCAATTTTGTAAGTGAAATTATTTAAAATGATATCTCATTCCTAATTCTTGAAGCTCTCTGAATGTTTTAATATATTTTACAAATGCAGAGATCAACCGAAATCAAAATAGAAATCCAACTCAACGTTTGGAGGAAGCAAATATACAATGAAAGTCAACTCACAGACATCATAATTAATAACTGAATGGACGAAAGACTTTCCTCTCCTTTCTATCCAATAGTGAATCCTGACAGTTAAAATCAAATGTAGTAACGAATCTTCGGATACGCTTTGGGGTCATAGAACGAGCATGATTTGCAAAAAAGTGCTTTTGAAAATCCTAGAGGTAATCCGGGCTGGGCGAGGACTCCTACGGTTCATAGACAAGCGCCATTGTACCAAGGCGAGAGTTCGAAAAGCTAAAAAGGAGCCAGAGAAGATATAACCAACTCAATTTTTCATCGCTACTGGCGACTGTCATCGTGCTTCAATTTTCAATGGCGTGTCTTTGCTTTCATGCGTTCCATGTTAATCATTGGAGCGAAATCCAAAATGGAGACCGTCTGAACGAAGGGAAGAAGATTGTCTGAAGTTACATTTTAATACCATTTCATGTATTCTGATTTTAATAAAAAATTTATTAGAATTCTGTTATATTCTTCTACTTCGTTTTTTTTCTACATCTATTTTTCATAATCCTATCTAAATGAAGATATTTATTTTTAATGTCAAAAGAAAAAGGAAATATAAATTGATAAAATTTATTATGCACCTACTATGACAAAAAGATAATGCTATGATGTGAAATTAACTGATTTTTATACAAAATTTCATATGGATTTATTTAAGTAACTTTTGTAATCTTAAGGTTAAACAACAATCAGTTGTACCAATTTAAGTACTCCAATGTTGGACTTAATTTAAATTTGGATGACTTAGGCCCACTGCAAATGAGCGTTTTTTGCTGCAGCTTAAAAGTGTAGCGTTGAGTAATTTCTCCATTTTATCCTGGACTTTGTTCAACAATGTCATAATCTGAAAATAAATAATTACTACAACCCCTAGCACGCGAAGGGCTATTTTTTACCCAGGAACGTCGCAGTGGTACAAAGCTATGCGTAATATCATTCCTATTGTTGGCTCACATTTTCATCTCTGGGCTTCCTGGAAGTACCCTCCTGAATTCGTCCCGAATCCGTGGCGTGCAACGAGCCACGATATGAGTAATGATGCATGCTCGTGTTACAGGGGTGGATATGGCAAGTCACGGCACCGAGTATCCCTATAACCCCGTACACACGCCTCACGGGGCAGCTGCCCCCGAGCACGTCTCCTATGGGGGCTTCTCACTGAAACAGCCCAACTAACATGGCGGAACACGTACGACTTCAAATATTGATTCCCCCTTGAGACTCAACTACGACTCGAATCGCTTGGAAAAATTGTTCCATTTTCCTTGGAATTCCAACGCATACGAAAACCATCCACTACTTTAACTTACTGCTGGAAGTCGTCTTAAAATCATGAGGTGATATCTAGTGACAAGCTCCTGACTGGAAGAAGACAAGCGATTGAAGCACTCTGAAGTGAAGGTAAAATGGCTGTGCCAGCTTTATTATGAATTTCTGAAGATTTTTAGAGTATCTAAGTTTAACAGTTGTGCTATGCATACATGTAACTTGAGTTTAGAAGATGAAATTGTTCTTCAATGTTGAATTGGATATTATCATGGAGACTGTCAGAGATACGAGCAATTTTGGAAGAAGGCAATATGGTGGATACCTGACTGAGAATTTCCAGTAAATATTTATTTAAAGAGTAGAAATTTCACTTTTTAAATAAGTAATTTTTTGGCGTATAGCAATCATGGAAAATATATCGTTCTTTATTTTTAACTGCCCCATAAATTTGCAAAGTTTCATTAAAATTAGCGAGGGACAGTTCACGGATGTTCCTCCCATCTAAAAGTTTTATTGTTCGACAGTATCGTGAGAAAAATCTCGATGATTTTTAGCCTCCGCGGAACTTCGGAGTAGTAGGTCTCTCGAAGGGTCCGCTCTCAATTCTCGATCCACTTTTGGTAGAATTAGTCACGGTTGTTACTACGCATCGAGCCAGTCGGATATTATTTTTTCCCTCTTTGTGAGAGCTCGTGACGAATCGAAGCGGAAATTAATACAACACTGGAAATAAATTGCACTCGAACGGTCGCGATGCTTCTCGTTAATTTTACCGAAATGGGGTACCATTACCTACGCATGTGGGCAAATTTTTTGGTAAATTAAACATGATTCTATAAGACACCATATGCGCTTCTAGTTTTATCAATTTACTGCAATGGTTACTAAAAAAAATTCAAATTTCCAAATTTTTTAATCACAGACTTTTAATTCATATTCTTGTGGTAGATATTTATTACATGCAATACAAATGCTAAAAAAGGTATATATTTAGTTTTTGGAGAAAATGAAATATCAATCTCCATATGGCATTGAGATTGTTTCAGACAATTTATGTAGGTACTGTATATTATATCTTTAGAATTGTAGTTACTTTGTATAATTCATATTGTTATACTTGAACATTTCTTATATGAACATGAAAAATTAACATAAATAGGTACATACTGTGATCCCACTATACTAGCTAAGCATAATCGCAAATATACCTGGGTTTTTTCTCATTTGCAAGTTGTATGTTGCAAGTAAATTTACATACACAAACTAAAATTGTAACTTGTTACTGTGACCAGTTACCTACACAATTTTCCACCCTTCCTACTCCATTTCAATAGCTGCTCCAAAACAGTGACTATGTAGCTAGAAGTAGACTTTGGATTCAAAGTACTGCGTACTACACATAACATGTATTCCACTATCTCACGCTCCTCCTCTTACCTATCACTGCTACCAACTGAACATAGAATACTTCATCTTAGATTTCTCGCCACACTTGCTCCAAAACAGTCGCCATGTAACCCTAAGCAAACATCTAGATGCAGAGAGCTGTGTACTACACATAACATTAATGTATTCCACTATCTCACGCTACTCCTCTTACCTATCACTGCTACCAACTGAACATAGAATACTTCATCTTAGATTTCTCGCCACACTTGCTCCAAAACAGTCGCCATGTAACCCTAAGCAAACATCTGGATGCAGAGAGCTGTGTACCACAGACAGTACTTTTCAAGCAGTGAAACGTTGAAACAAATTGTAAGCTTTAAATTGCTTCAGCAGGAAAAGAGAAGTGAAAATGTGTAGGAAAAGCCACGCACGCGTGGCCAAGTGTCTGCGCACACGCATGGCGGATGCGGCCATGCTATGCTTTCACGATCTTCCCCCTGACGATTTCTGTAGTCCACGCACGAGACTACGCACTATGCACCGCCCGCGCACGTGGCATATGTTCCATTTTATATACTCACGCATGCGTTGCGTACATTTCACCCCCACCATTCCCCACCGATTCCGTTATCCCCCACCGAGGTGCACGCAGATCCGCCAATTGAGTGTCGGCTATTTCCTTCATTTGTTTGCGATCAAAAACCGCTCGATCTTTAGGTTTCTTACTGTACTGTATTCGCATACAGCGTGCAGCACGTTGTGAATTCTAGTGGGGGTAGTGTTCGAGAACGTATAGCGAAGAGAGAGGGTAAGAGTGAATTTTCTCATGTAACTTTAAGTAGAGTAAGCCTACGTTGACTAAGACTAGGGGAAATAGTGAGATTCTTTCCAAACTGGAACCTTAATTTTGAAACATAGTATTTAATTACATCCAATATTTAATTTTCTGAAAATTGTTTCAAGAAAATGTTAGTTATAAGTTTTTGGAATATGTTTGAGAATAAAGATATTTATACTTGTGTAGGTATCTATTCTAATTTGTTTTGGAGCAGGAAAAATAATGTTTCTGAGTGTAATTCCTCATTTTGTATAAATGACAAACAAAACAAGTTTGAAATCTTGTAGCAGAAGATTCGTCAGCCTGAAATGATTAATGTTATCTAATCTTAATACTGGTTTTGTGTATTCTTTTTTGACAACCAAATCATGCTAATCCAAAAAGAAACCACAACGTAAGATCACAGTAAAACAATAAATCAACGTAAAATTTGTTGGTAAGTGTACAGTTTAAGTCTCAATACAATATGTTTCTGAAAATTGTATTTCCTGCTCCATATGCATTAGTAGAACCGAACTTCGTAACTTACTAATGTATGAATCTATTTTAGAATTTTTATCGAAATAGAACAAGGTGACCTAATGCAAAAAGTTCGTAAAACTTTTTATTAAAATTAGAGTCATGAGATATCGTAAGTAGATTAATTCTAGAGGCATTTTCAGATATCAATAGCTAAGAATTAGTTTCACATTAAAAAATTACATTTCAAATTAAAAACTAATTTAATGAAGTTTGATTTTCAATGGATTTTTATTATTTTCTATGCTAAGGAATCATTACAATATCTAATTAGTGAATAGTTAATGAATTTAAGCTATTAGCTCGCCAATTAAACCAATTTTATTTCACAGTGGATGAATTAAAAAAAAAAAGAGCATGTATTAATTTTGTAAGTATCAATTCGTCCACATCAATTTTTAATTTTTATTAAACTTATGTCTATACTACATGTATTAAAGATGTGAACAATTAGTAATTATATTTTTAAAATGTAAAACTGCTCGTAAGACGTGTTTCCTTAGTTTCATTCCCATGACTAAAAACATTTAAAGAAACAGTAATTTTTATTCGTTTCCTGAGAAAATCAGATTCACCGTCTCGTCTTATTGTATAATGGTAATTGCACCTCAACAACGATTTCATGCTCCATCGTCATTGAAGCGAGTTCCCGTGGAAATTATAATTTTCTACGATATTCTCAAAACTTCTTGCGATAAACAAAACAGAAAACAAAAGCTACGTTCAAATATCAAAAACCTAACCGAAAAACAATGTTTCCATTGAAATTAACTTAATAGTCAAAGCATTATCGTAACCAAAATTTTTGCCAATTAAATATTGTAAGGACACGTACTTAACAAATTATTGATATGTATTTGACAAATTTTCGACCAAAATTGGTTCACATTATCCATTTATTCTATTTAACGAAGAAGAGATATGCCATGATATATGCAACACTATCTACTGAAATATATAAAAATGTTTTACACTCTGTTCCATATTTAGAGTACCATTATATGGCAGAATTCAGTGGAACATCAATGGCTCGAAGGAATGGTACAAAGAAAATAAACTCGTAAGGATAAATCTATATTCTTTGATTTCTGTGTCTATTGTATCGCTTTCGTTCGATATTCAACTTCGAGGAGTCTACATTCTTAGGCATGATGAACTATTAAAGGCGCTGATAAGGTTGCAAATATATTGTGCGGGGCGGAGTTGATCAAGTCACACGGTTATTACAATGTTTCGATACGAGATATAAACAGAATCGATATATCTATCGCACCAGCAGTAATCCCTTTCAAAATACACAGACTCCATTTGAGATTTCATACCGACCTATGTTATCAGTTGTATTTAATATATTCAACGAAGGTTGATATTGCAATGTATTAAAGAAAAATACTAATTACGTTAAATAAGAATGACTTTCTTGAACGATTCTTTTTTCTGTCATTGAAATTTTGTATTCTTTGAAATATTGTATTTAGGCAAAATCAAATGCAAACAAAATTGAGTGTAAAGTAATTGTA
The DNA here is from genome assembly GCF_051401765.1 of Calliopsis andreniformis. Taxonomy (NCBI): domain Eukaryota; kingdom Metazoa; phylum Arthropoda; class Insecta; order Hymenoptera; family Andrenidae; genus Calliopsis; species Calliopsis andreniformis. Next base: position 6,760,256 of record NC_135073.1, on the reverse strand, counting down.
TCCACATATTAATGTTTACATATGGTACCTATAAATTATGCTGTGAAATTATGATATATTTTAACCTGGAAAACATTGCACTGTCTACAGTCCTCTTATCACATTAAAATTGTTAATAACACGATCTAGATTTAACTGGGCATTTCAATTTAAATATTTAAATCTGGCATTTGAATAAGTAAAGAAGTATAAAAAAGTATTGTAATTCTATTACTACTATTTTTCTATAAAAAGTAGTAACTAATACACTTCTGAAGTAAATGTGGAATTGGTTCTATGTATGCATGTGAGATTATGGTGTGAGTGATGAGCTATGTATGAACGTGTATATTTGCATGACCGTGGGATGGCCTGAGAGTAGATATAAATGCATTTGTCCCTAGAATAAGTATTTGGAAAGATAAGTAATGAGAGGTTGGTAATGAGTGAGATCCATCTTGAGGTGTGAAAAGAAGGTAATAAGAAAACGTGATTCGGGCATTGTTTCAGATGCATGACACGTTATGAGAGAGGATAGACATGTGAGTAGAGAAAGAGAAAGAGTATGTACCCTAAGAGTAGATATTTACATATTTACCCTTTATATCTTTATATTTATTATATTTATTAAATACATTTTCGTCTTATTAAATTACTAATATTTACTGGATCCACTCACAGTAAAGGCGTACGAAGTCTCAAAATTGGGAGTCATTACGATGGTAACATTAAAGAAATGTGAATACCTGGGCTAACTGAAATAATTTTCTGATAGTTTCGAAGTATATAAAAAAGCAAATACGATCTCTCGTTTCTTAAAATAATAATATTTGAAGTAGTTTATACTACTAAATCTTCGTTATTTATAACATACCAAACTTGAACATACATTCCCATTATTTTGATAAAACAAAGAGATAGCAGTAAAATTCTGTATAAAACTTAATTCTGAACAAAATGAACTTGAATTAGTCTGGTTCTCAAATATAGAGAATTTCGTGGCTAAGGACTTAGCACTCTCTGTGACATTAAAGTTTCATGAAAAACGAACAATTTTCTAGCGATAACAATAATATCACATCCAATGTTCTATTAAGACATAAGAGCTAAAATACTGTACTTGCATTAAAGTTACTCAAGAAAGGGCTAACCATCAAACAAGACGTCAAAATTGATTACCACCCGCTCCCATTCGCAAGAAATTCGTTCTCTCCTTGCTTACTTGCCCATCTCCCTCATCTGTTATTTTTACTTGAAATAAAGAACGACCAGCCCCGAAGAAAGGTACGTCGTGTCGGCTGGCAAGGGAACGCGAGCGGCGCACCCAAGTGCAGGCCGCGAGACAATGCTATGATAATTTATTCCGTGGATATAAACTTTTTATAAGATCCACCGTGTAATCCATCATGTTTCGTCAAATTGGTACAAGCGCCTTGCACGTCGACGGCAACACACGGCCCTCTTTTTACTCTCCTTTCCTCCGCGTTCCTTTTCACGAAAGCACCGGTCCCTGCCGTGCGTGAAGATCGCGATTCGCCCGTGCGCACGTCCATGTAACCGCAGGAAACGATTTGTAATAGTGTTAGGATTACGTGTCGCGAATAAATTTACATGTCCTTTCGAACGCAACTTTGCGTCAGATTACAACAATATCGCTCGGTAACAATTTCACCGCGGTGAAGGTATTGCTCATCCGTGGATTATTCATCAGAGTCTTCAAATGCATTGAACTTTCACTGTGAGGTTTCTTTTCGATGGTGAATGAATTATTTATTTGGCGATCAGGTTTAGGGAGCCTTCGCTATTCGATAGAACCAAAGTGTTTTAGGTATTTTAGTTGGCTAGCGTGTTCCTGCTGCTCGTGCAGACAGCAGTAATTGAAATTCATGGATTTGGTTTAGATTTTTCTAATAGTGCATAGTAGATATTTATGGTAACAGAACACACTCAATTATGTACTTATTTAGAAGTACTAGTATTTATTTAGACGTACCTTTGATAGAAAATTGAGTCGATTTATTTTGAAGGCTTGATAGGTAGGTATATTCAGTTGGTTCAACAATGTGACTACTAAAAGGGTATGAGCTAAGTATTCAAATGATTCGTTTACGAAATACTTTTGATATTTTTGTCTTTATAAATATCTATTCTTACATTGATGTATAAAAATTGTAGATATAAAATGTTAAATACAGCTTCTGTAGTTACTTAAGCATTCATTTTATAAAAAATCAAGATTTCAAACATTTCAAGAAGATCAATATTCTCATTTTAACATACTATACTAAAAAAAAAAAAGAATGATAAAGTAATATCTCGTATTCACGTTTGATTTAATATGTATGTATATTTTAATAATCTTTCCTTCAGAAAATAATACAAGAAGAAGTTCTAACACTGAATTTAGAAAAAAAATAGTTTCACTGACAAATTTTTTAAACAAATCCCCATCATTTCAGACAACCTACATTCACTTTGGAAAAATTTGAATGTCACTTGTTCTGCACCCACTATCTACAGTATCTAATATTAAATATCAACAAATAAAGACACTGTTTAAGGCATTGTATTCTTAGTTGAAGTTCGTTCGAGGTTGTTCCCCGTGTTCTCTTACTAAATCTTAAAGAATAGTGACGGCCATGGAATTTGTGCTTTCTTTTGTCGGGCGATTCATTAATCACACAATGCCGTATGTCGAGTAGACGCGATCGATCGGCGACGAGATAGCCGCGTAATGAGCTCCGGTGCTCTTGTTAAGCTGGCCTGCTGCTTTGTAAAACGAACTTATTATTGCAGAATCGAATTAATTTACCACGATCAACTGATCGATGCAGCGGAACAAATTAGTAAACTGTACATTCACAATCGCGACTCCCATCTAACATTTCGTTAATTCAGTTTTCAATTTTTCCCGCGTAAATATTCAATCGACTGCTGTTCGAATCGAACTATTATTTGAAGGAAAATCAAAAACAACTGCTACGAATTCTTATTTGTAAAATCTGGGCACGATCAGCAGGAAGCTGTATCCGATTTTTGAATGAAAAATATATCTAAAATCTAAATAATTAGATAATTTTATTAAATCAGTTAGAACATGAGATGCAGATGAACGTTATTAAATAAATATTGAACAGGAGCAGGAAATAATCTATATTTGAAAGATGTTTAAAAACCTAACGAAACATTAATATTAAAAAGTAATGTAATAGAATAAATTTTCTATAATACAAAGTACCTATTCTATGTGGAGAGTAATTATTCAGTGAGAACATTTTTTACTCTTTTAATTAATCTTGCTTCTTTCCCCGTGGCTACCAGCCATTTAATGTAATGAAACGTAATGTAATGTTATGCATGTCGTGAGTTGTTTATATTTTTTCCACTACATAGAAGCCATATAATCTCACGGGACGATCCGTATCAGTGGTGGCTGCGCGTATGTTTATGCGCTAAGCGTCGGTAGGAGTGGTTAATTAAAAAGTCAATCAACTTGACAATAGAAATAAAACCATAACGCAGGATTTATTACGGTCAGAATAGCGTTTCATGCATGCAAAACTGTTTTACTGGGATCGATACCACTTTCTCGAGGGACTGTGGCTCTGGCTGTTACGTTATTAGCGTGCTCAGCAAATCTTTCTCAGAAATTAAATGGTAAATTCGTAGAAATTTCTCTACGACTACGAACTAATTTTTCGCTTTACGCCAATCAATGTTGTTCTATAGAATTTTTGAAGAAGTTAATGAGCAATAGAGAAAGGGAAAAAATTATTCTGGTGTTCTTTGCTCACTAAATCCCATTTTTATTGTAACTAAATTTGAATTTATACGCTGATGCACTTTTAAATAAACTTTTGTCAAATTAACAACTTTGAAAATATCACAGAAGTAGTTATCAGTACATAATACCTTTGTTAAAGTTTATGACTGATATAATATTATCGAATCATCTCAAAAGAGAGTGAAAAAATAAAAAGGAATATAAGCAATCGATAAATCACTAACCCAAGAATCCAATAAATAGAATACAAAATAGTATATTAACTAACTATTACGTCTAAAATAACAAGAAATTAACGACTATTGAAGAATACTCCAATTCGTTCCTCAAGCTCAGTACCCTATCAACGCCTGCTCCAATATTTAAAGCACAACTCGCCCCATGAGTACGATTGGTTGCCAGCGCTAGGGGCCAACCAAAAGCCTCTCCTAACTTCTATGAAATTGTCGTGTCGACTGACATCTACTCCTATTCGCCACTCATCCTCAAAAACGCAGCACCAAAGGATGTCAGCGAAGACAGCTTTCTGTCCACCCAGACATCTCCCACTTGGAATCAAAATTTCCATGATAGCATTGATTTCCCTACCCATCTCCCAGCCATTCCTAGAAGGATGATGTTAAGGGGGTCAGGCGTGGACAGAGTTTTTGCTTTCCCCGAAGAGGGAGAAAAAAGGCTAGGGTTCACGTATAACGCCGACATTTTAAAAAGGTTTTAACGAGCGAACCTTCGTCAAGCGTCGATACGAAACACGACGTAGAGTGGATGATCGCGGCGGGCTAGGCGCGCTCTCTGGGCCGACGAGACGCGGCGCGACGCAAAGTAATTAAATGCAGAGAAGAAGGGGGAGAAGCGAGCCGACCGAAACCGAGGCGAAGCGAGCAGAATGTGAAGGGCTGGTCGGGGCTTGGTGGGGTCGGAAGGTAAGGGAGGGAAGAAGGTAGCGAGGGCGTTCCTGAAGCCACTCCCCGACCTTCTCTCGACTCTTCGGGAACTGGAATCTGACTCTGGAGACTCGTGCGCGGATACCTGGATGAAGTGCACCTTGCCAGCTAGGTAAACGTCTCTCTGCTCCGTTTCGATACCTATTGTCCTTCAGATCCACATGGTCAGACAATCCTGACCTGCGAGTATCACTGGTTATCGGTAGCCTGTGACGTTTACTTGTTTCCTTGCGTCGCAAACAGGTAATCCAAGTTACCTTAATCGACTCCACGTGTCGTTCTATTGCTAAACGTACCGCCACGGACTTGAAAGACATAATGAGACGTAATGTGTATCTGGTTGCGTAAGACGACATATGTTACATAAGTAATTATGCACTTAGGATTTCGTATGATGAGAGCGGTAGAATGTTTTCATGCTTTGATTTTGCGAGCAATGTGACTAACGTAGTTTGCTATGTGTATTTACGATTATGTATTGGGAGAAATTTTTTCAATAAAGCAGGTACTATGAAAATCAATTCTTCACTGTTGCATTAATTTTCTAGGGGCTGTATTCAATTTCTTAAAACTTATTGATTTCTGTTGCTATGAAGACAAAATGATTTGTCATTCATATTTGCAACTTCCACTTAACAATGTTTTCTCTAAATATATCTCTTTGTTGTCAAATGAAAGACTTTTTAAGTGATAACTTTATTTAGGTGACCTACTGTAGCATTTGTTGAAAAAGGCTCTTCAGAAGTAAAAATACCTATTTTTTAATAATTACAGTACTTATGTCATCTTTTCAATATAAACTGATTAAAACTGCTGACATTACATTTTTTAAAAATAATTCTTCAATATCTTCTTTGATGATATTGAAGTTTAACTATACAGTTTGGTCTGTATAGTTAAATTTTGGTATAACTTTAGAAAAATTTCTCAAAGTCGATAAATACTGAAAATTAATTACTTAACTTGTATAGGATATTGGGAAATTTATTTTAAAAACTAAATAACTCTAATGTATCGCAAATTTAAGTACCTAAATCACATTTTAGATTTTTGGAGTAGGTACCTGCCTATTTCACTAGCTACAAGTATGAAAAATACAGATCAGAATATTTAACTTTTCCTTCTAGTCTACAAATCATAGAAGTTCTGCGACGAAATTATTCACACATTCATATAATTGTCGTATCATTGAAAATGTATGTGCTTATACAAATTTGTTGTCTGTACTTTTATGCAATTTTTCAAGTGTCTGAATAGCCGTTTCCCCTCTATCCTTGCTGTATTTTTAGTTATCCATGTATAATTGACATAAAAATGCATTCAACTGGTCAATGGGCACATTTAACCAAGCTGTCTATGGTAATTAAAGTCGCGAAAGGTTCGGTTAGGTGCGATCAAGTTCTTTTACTGCAATGAATGTTCCAACTACCTCTTACAAATTCCCGCATTAATTCGACACGCCTCGAATGTAAGCAGCCACTTTTTAACTGTTGCAGCTTTTTACGCGTACTTGAACGTTTAGGATATATGAACCGTATCTATCATGTTTGATTGACTCTTTAATTAGGGTTCGATACGGAAGTTGACCATTCTAAACAGCTTGTAAACGTGTTACATAATCAAAATTACGAGACTCTTTCACATCGTACGTTTACATAAACTGCAGGTATAAATTTGTTTCTTTATTTTCAGTAGGTATGTATGTGTTCTCAAGTCTTACATGGGTGATTCATAAACGTGAGTAGGTATACAGATATGTACTCTTTAAATTGATGGAGTACATTGCAGAAAAGACAAGTTTTGGTAAATGTATGTTAATTAATACCAGTTATTTTAATATATAAATAATAAAAGATAAATAACAAAAAGAGGAATACTGAAAGAACACTAGAATTTTTCAAAATATTACAAAAAGGTACCTAAAATGTATGAAAATTTTGACAGTTTGCTGTAGCGTAATTAAGAATTGTTCCACTAAGTAAGTAAAGTCATTCACCCTTATTTTCACTAATGCCTCACTCTCAGGTACGCAATGATACTTCCAGTACAGGTAAAGGAAATACGCATGTTCCTTACAGGTTATGAGATAAGAAAACATAAATATGCAAATGGACAAAAATAAAAATAAATGCACGATTTTCAAAATATAGTAGATATCTAACTCTATTACACGTTATTTTATATATAATATACAATAAATAAGATATAATTTGTTAATTTTCAAAATTTATTTTTGTTTTAGATTTAATATTTGATTTCTCTAATTAACAATGAATTATATTTATGTAATTAATTCCTACGAACCACCTGTGCCTTTTGAATTAAGCTATCAAACAATATTAGATTCAATGAAATGAATTAATCATTTTTGTCATCATGTTTATGACAAAACAGAATAAAAGCTTAATTTTGTTAGGAATTCAATCTTTTGCATACCTGAGTTTATTAGAAAATTTACCCTACATTTAAGAAACATAATATTTGCACTCACCAGTTTCGAGGTCAACAGTGTAAGGGAGACCAGCCCACGGATCATTTTCTTGTGATTCGAACTCCTTCGTGTCCTTCTGAAAAATGAACCCCTTTTACGCTCAATCGAGCGACCGAGTCCCCTTTTATTTATAAACACACCCTTTTCATAATATCTCGGGGCATCATGACTTTCAGTTATGCATTGAAGAAGATATTCCATACTATCAAGGTACATCGAAAAAGAAGTACACTTGACACTATCGTCGTCCAACTAATTAAAAGAAAAATAATGAAATTCAAAGTTCAAAACAATAACTCCATCACTAGTCCCCACATCAATTAGGTACTTACTTTCTTCTTGCAAACAGACCACATTTAGCAATGTCCCCTAAAATACTACTGAACCCTCTCGATTTCTGCTTTATGATAGAATAATATTCAGAAATGAAAACTGGTATCTTTTAATGACACTGACTAATAAGATACGCTACTCTAGTTGTCAACTATTCATACCTTACTTTACCTTCACATATCAGTATCTTTCTGACAGTTTTCTCGAGTACTGACTGATAATATACACATACATCATCATCAGTTGCATTTGAATAAACAGTGCAGAAGAAAAACGAGTGTCAATGGACCCTAACAGGAACCATCCGAATATGCGTGAAGAAAATAAACAGCACTTACGCTGGTTCGTTTTCTTTCCGAGACAGCTCACGTCGGTAGAAATTTCATGTTTGACTTCGCCCAAGATTATATGCCACTTCTCCAATGAAGAGAAGCAACAAGGAACAGGGTGAAGGCTCGTTCACGGATGAAGTCATTCTCAAATTTGAAGATCGCGTTCAACGCCGAATCAACGCGCCTTCTCGTTGATAATCAGAGGATCAGGGACGCCGTTCGCGTAACAATGACCGAATTCAATTGGACGGCATTCGAGAGAGCGTCAAGGCCGAGGATCATAGAGACGTCATAATCAAGCGATCCTAACAGCAACGTGAAAAAGAATCGGAGGGCGCTCGTACGCTCGAGGCCATAGATCGGCCATGTCGGTTATATACGAGCTGCAGTGAAATGAGTTTAATGAAAACAGCATTGTAGTCGATCATTAATCATAACGACTCTCTGATAGTGGCTATCCAACCACTAGGCTTCTCTCTCTTCTTCCCCCAACCCCATGCCTGCCCCTTTTCATCCCCCATCTACCGTTGCCTCAGTCTCTTTTTCATTCTGCGTGATGTATCGTCGTTGAGTGGTGCGTTATCCGAAGACCCAGGGGTTATGAATACGAGGTTCAATCAATCCCTCTCATCTTTCGATCGAACAACTTCCATAAAATGAAATTAAGTGCACCGTAGATGCGCGCCATAGACGATTGGTAGGCAATTTGAAGATTGGTGTTTCGTGGTTAACTCTAGAAAGATCTGAAATAGGTACTGACTAACACCATGAAGTCTGTAAATGTTCATAATTTAATTTGTCTTCTTGAACTATTGACCCTACTAATTTATGTAGTATAGTAATTCCTTGTTGTAATGAGTAACAGGCTTCTGAGATCAACTCTGGTGCTCAAACCCAGTTTTATTTTGTTAGAGGAATCAGAGGCGGTGAACGAATCTCGGTTGTTCTAAGTAATTTGAATCTATAATGAATATAGTAATGATCTTATAATGAGGGAAGATTGTATGTACTTACTAAAAACTAAAAACGAAGGCAGAGGAAAAACCTACTCTTCGAATAGTGAACTAACAAAGGCACTATCACATATACCTATCTAACAATAAGTGTAATGAACACTTTCCTAACGTAAGATAGTCACTAAAGTAAGCTACTTTAATCTGAGAAAGAGTAGTTTATGCCTATCAAGCATGAACACAAGAGTTTGTTGCGAAAAAAATCCAATAAAAACCAGTTCATCATTTCAGTCAGGACATCACACGCAAAAATGCCAACCCAAAGCACGAAGCTCAAACTATTACGATAACTCCAATGAACGATGTCAGGAATCGTCCACCATTTTGCTCCTAAATTTCGTCCGACAGAAATAATCAGGGAAGAAGAAGGAAGCCAAACCCACTTCGGATCTCTGGGCGCGTTTTCAATTTCCAGGTCCATCAATACGTCCCTCGGAATCCCCCTGCCGAGCTGCTCCAATCTCTTTGACTCTGGCCTCCCCTCTCTTTTTATCCAGCTTCCTGCCTCTCTTTTTCTCTCCCCCCGTTTCGCCCCGCGGCCAACCGGCTTTCTTCTTCCTCACCCTCACCCTCGCCCTAACCCTCTTTGCTTCAACTCGGTCCATCGATGGCGCCCCTTGTGCCAGGAGATGCTGCATACATCTATCATTTCGCCAAACCCTCGGCGATTGCATCCAGCCAACAAATGAACGCTACCCGTTCTGACGGTTTTATGAATACTCCTTCGACGTCTGCCGCGAGAGGGTACGTCGTTGTTTTCGAAATCCTTCCGCCCCTGTATCGCGAATTACACGGCCGCACCTCCTCCTTGATCCCATTGCCTCGGTCCTCCTCTGGTTGATGGTCTGCCGGACTGATCGAAGGAGGCTGTTTCTCGCCGAGATGGAAAAGCTATCCGCCGTAATGGAAGCTGTCGCCTCGGCGGGCTCAGATCGTTTGAATCTCACGGCGAGTCGAGAATTAAAAATTCGTGCCAGTCACTGTTGCCGAGTAATTGTTTTATGATCGGATGGGAGATGTCGTAGGAGGGTGTTGATGTCGTTCGGTTAGATTTGTTGGGAAAGAATAGGTCTGTAAGTTAGGGGGAGCTTTGAGAAATTTGAATTTTGGTTTGCTATTTTGGGAAAGAATTTCAAGTGTGAAGGATGCAGCGTGGGATACAGGGACACACAAAGTTATTAATGAAATATCGTTAACCTGTTCGCGTCGGGATTTCGAACAGTAAATAGTGGAAGACAGTGTGTTCAGAAATTAGCATAGTATATTGAGGCACCGAATGTAAGTTCTGTTTAATATAAACAGATATTAGCAACTGATCCTGGCCCTGCATGAACCTAAAATCCTCATCTTTCAATATTCTCGTCACTTCACTCATCCTAGTGCCTCAAAATTTGATTCATTTTACGACCACCCTAGATATATTTCTGGACCAACTATACCACTTGTACGCGTCAGCGTGTTAACGAATATGCTAAATTCATGTGTTTAAGTTTTAAAGATGTCTTTCTATTGAAATTAACCCTTTGCACTTCGATTAAGAGTTGTGCCTAAGATTCAAGTGTAAAAGTTGAGAATGAAATAAGTAAAGAAAAAAATATATGTACTGCAGTAGTTCTCACGATTATCTAATAGTTTGTTTGTATATGAATGAACCTGTGTTTTGGAGCCACGAGTGTAACTTTGACTGTAATAGAACAAGTCAAAAGAAGAAACATCAGAAGAAAAAGTTTTAGTTATTATATCTTTTTATTTGAGTTAGCTATAATGCAAAAGAGTTGCAAATCTAATCAATATTTTTTTATATGATGTCTTCAGATGCAACAAAAATAATATATGATCATTTCATCTTAAAATTCCTCTGTTTCTATTCATACTGCCTACTGACTGATTCGCTTTACACTGGAAATTTCAAAATAACCTTCGCAATGGATACACCTACAGTATTCTGCAAGTTAATGCAACCACATAAAATTTTTAACATGAAATGTGTCTTCTTGGTGAGACGGAATTTGTCTACCTGCGTCGATGTAGAGTCAATTCATTTTATTCCTCATATAAATATCTCAAATAGGCTTTGTGGCTACATTAACTCGTACAATGCTCCAATGAAGAAATCTGTAAAACGTGCTTATAGAGAATAATTTTAGAAGAAACTGATTTGCATGTTCCTAGAATCATCCCCCACATCAGGACGAAACCGCCATAGAATTAAGAAACAAGACAGTCGTCAATATGTGGCGAAAAGGAGTCAGAAAGAGAGAAAGAGCTAGAGCAGGCGACTGGACCTCCCTTTGTTCTCGACTGTTCACGAACCACACTTTGGATCGATCTGTCCGCTTTCGATCAGGATCGAGGTTCTTCCCCGTATTATTGAACCCTCAAAGGCGGCGATATGCCCTCACAAAGGTGGAACCCGCTGGAACAATGCGATCTTCGAGGAGGAAGAAACCGACAGACGAAGCAAGCAGATAGCGATGCGGGAAAAGAAAGAAGGAACACTGACTACCGAAGGTCATGAGAAGAAGGGAGAACTAAAGAAGGAAGATCGATAGAGGGAAAAAGAGAGAGAAAGGAGAGAAGGGAAGAGAACGAACGTCGAGAAGTCTGATGGGCTACCCGCCCAGAACGTCGATGCAACGTCATTGTCGGTGACCATAGTATGGATGAGCCCTCGTAGCATCGAATCTCCTGGATACTTAAATGCTCTTCGTGTCCATCGACCGAGACGCCTCAGAGAGAGGAAATCGACTTTGAAAAAGTTGCGTCGTCGAATGGAAAGTGAGCCAAATCAATCGCCCGACACGCAACCACGATTTTGGTTCATCGACGAAGTCATGCCGCGTTTAGCAAAACATGGGAATTGTTTCAGTCGAGCTTGTTTAACTTAAATACTATTTCTTGCGGTCACAAGGAACGATTTTTTGCTTCGCGTAATGGGGATCAATAATGATCAAGATTGTTTTATCATTTCAGAAATGATTTATGCAATTTACAATTAATTAACCTATAATACACACACATATTATAAAAGTATAAGAATACTTTTTAAATCTTCAAAAAGCAATTTTCAATATAGGCTTGTATATCTTAAATTTTTGCATAATTTTTTTAGTACCAAAAGTAGGTATTAATAAAATAGAAAGAAAAGCAAAATAGGAAATATGAAAGAATGCAAGAAGACTTAAAGGGTTTAAAATATTCCCGCGTAAGGAACTAGGAGAAGGACAAGATCCAAAATCGATAGTGCGAGGTTTGAAACACCAACCGAGATCGTATCCTAAAGCGAGTGGGATGGATCCCTTCGATTTAATCTCTTTTTGGTGTCTACTGAACATGACTTCCATGGTTTCTGCGGGATTATACCTTTGACTGATCTATGGCTGACCGATTACCACGATGGATGTCATATGCTACGGGTTGATAAGAATTAAAAGACACCCACGAAGATAATTCTTGTCGGCCAATAGAAGAAGGAAGAAGACTGTAAAAGAAATTCCTTGATTGCTCTGACTTTTGGCTTTAGATACTTTAGCACTATTCAAAATTAAAATTAAAAAATGAATCATTTTTTCTGGAATTGTTATGACAAATGAATAATACTTGTTGAATATTTTCTTGTTTAGTAAAATTTGTTTTTGGGACTAGAATATATTGAATATTATGTTTGCATAAAATATAGTGAGTTATATATTATGTTTTGAAAAACTATCTACTAAAGAAATTGTCGATAGTCGCTAGATTAGCTAGATTCGTTAATTGATCATTCATATGTATCAAACATCCTTATCCTTGCTTTTCTTATATTTAACAAATTTTCTTACTCTAACTTTTTCATTTCGCCATGCTCATTCTTAGCAAATAAGTATACAAATTCGAGTCTCTAAGATGCAAAGTGCTATCAGAATTCTTCTCAAATTAAGCTAGAAAGCCAATAAAAAATAAGAGCAAATGGTACAAGAAAAATGTGTCATTAAACCCCTACAGAAAGCTATTGATTCGCGTGTCGGATACCCATCGAAAGGGAATCACGATACTCGCGGGACAACCTAATACGTGCGGCTCGTAGCCACAATCCAAGCGACTTTTATGCGAGACGGAACAGTCGAGAACGAGAGATTGTAAAGAGATAGCCACCCCGAGTGCCGAATTCTTTTGTAAGTCAAGCGAGTGCCGTCACCTTTGTTTGATGCCTCACCGTCGACTTCACGAATCGATATCGATCTATCGACACGGATCGCTTGCCTCTCCTGCTTCTATCTACCCAAGTATTAATACGATCGACTGCTCGACTTTTTTTTCATCATTGTCTCCGACCAACGCCGATCGTTCCAATCCAGCCAACTATCATAGTCAACTGACTATCCTTAACAACCAAAGGACGAAGAATGTGTTCCCACGAAACAGATCCAACAGGAGTCTTTGACGACGATTTTCGTGATCGATAGTCAAGAGGACAGAAGAAGGAAAGTAAGTATGTAAGATTGAACGTGAATGCCGACGAAGATATAGAAGACGTGCGAATTCAATGGCACTTCGAAGAGGAAGTGCTGCATTCTGCGGCACGTGAAAGCAGAAAGTAGCTGGGACTTTGAGACTCGATAAACAATAAGCTATTAATCGCTAATTGTGGCCTGTCTGGAGGAGAAAGCGACTTTAAGATCTATATTATTCTTGGAGATTTGTCAATTAGAGAATGAATTGGAACGATGATAAGAGAGATAGATAGGATGCTACAAACCTTCTCGTTGTTTGAATTGATAGCTTCCAGAGCTTTTAGTTTTTCAATGTCATCTTCGGTTCCCTTCTCCGATGTAGACGCTTTTTTCGTGGTGGCTGTTGGTTCCACCAACGTGAACCCCAGGTCTACGTCTTGCTTCCAGAGCACTTCGATCAGATCCATATCCTGGAAATGGAAATTCTTATTAGAAGTTTTTTCTCAGTACGAAATTACGTAAACTATTGTGTCTGGACTAATGTTGTGCAAAATAGTATCCAAATGACAAATAAAAAACGATATACTTTTTTATGTTAAGAATATTAACACAACTTTTACTTATTAAACGTGGAGTACCTATGTGTCTAGTAAATTTTTAGATTTACTTTTTATGGGAATTTAAAATATGCAAAATGTCACACGATACTTAATATTAATGATCTGAAATATGAAGTTTTGTGGTCAATTACAATTGAAATCATCTCAAAAAGACCTCTTTGGGATTCATGGTCTATGGTTAGACAAATTAGTAATTCTTTGCAAAACAACCTATTTGAAGTTATTATGTTTTTTAAGATACTTGGTACTATAACTAATTATGCAAATAATGTACAAATTAGTACGTTTTCGTGGTAATGAATGCTCTGAATAGCAGGATCTTTGCTTCTTATCCTGAATAATTCTTTTCTGAAATTATAATTTATTACAGAAGAAACGAACTAAAGCAAACTTTATTTTATACACATGAAGTAACACAATACACAGTTGTGTTTAGTAACATGTATATTTTTTATTTAGAAGTACGTAACCATTACATTAAATTGAAAACACAAGAACTAAATTTTTTCTCACGGAAAGAAAATTCTTATAGAAAACAGATCAACAAAAAAGTAGATATCGTTTAACAATATTAAATTTATCAGCCAAATTGATTTGATGTAAAAATTCGAATTTATTTAATGAATTAGCAAATTACTTAAATTATCTTAAAAAAATTGTATCGCTTGTTATGTAAATACAATTCTTAATACACAATAATTCAATTACTGTTCCATAACTAATTTTCACTTTACTTATTTATACTTTGTAAAATATTCTACGTTTTATATTACCCATAGGACTTTCCACTTTATAATTAATATTCTAAATTGATAATAATGTTTCATAAAAGTTTCTCGGCCATCTAAATTGAAATTATCAACAAGTTAGATATTCTGTCGTTCATTCGTCAACTGTCAGGCAAGTTAATAACTCTCGGTCCCGATCGGTTGTTCGAAATCGAAATCAGGATCGACCAGATTCATTTTTGTTGCGATCGAAGTGTCTTTCGTAGGGTGTTCCATCGACGAGTGTGTACAAAAGTGCATGATTAATGATGGCCGAGTATCGATGCATTTTGAAATGGAGGAGATCGAAAGGAGAAGAAAGAACCTGGGAAAAGGGACCAATCACATGACGGGGCAGAATCGTCGGGGCAGCTGGCCCGTAGCTTTTAATTGAGCCAATTTCGCCGAGTTCGTATTCAACCTCGTTAACTAATCTACAGATTTTCTTCGCTAATTTAAACCCGTGCCGTTATTACGGGACTGCATAAGGTAAGGGATCAAGCAACGTAAGCGATGACTGCAATTTGTCAGATTTTGCGAGCAAGATCTCATTCTTCGGAGGAACAGTGTTATCGATCGAGACGATTTTAATCCATTGTATTGCAATTTTTCTTGGGTCAAATATGTTTGAGTAAACATAAAGGAAAGGGGGTCAAATTAATTAATCAAAGTGTAGGTAAGAGATCATAAATAATTAAATAACAAATTACTGAGGACGTATTGAAGGATTTTTTCATTCTCTTTGTAAAGTCTGCTGCATTATTATTGGGTAAAGGATTAATATAATACTTAAGATAACTTATCAATAGTTTCACGTATGTATTAGGATATGATAAATCGATAGGACAAGTATCTTTTTCAAGTATCAAATATCTTTTTTTCTTTTTTTTTAAATTTAGTAAGAAAATGCACCAAAACCTATCTTTTAGAATATTAGTAAATTTTAATAATATTATGAAAATAAAGAATTTTTCTTACCTACTGATAATTCTGTGTAATCAAAGCATATTAGGTTATGAAGAGGAAAGGAAAAAACAGTGCAAAACGTGAATCCTATCACATTAAATATTCACAAATGTTACACTATTAAATAACGTGCAAACTTCCCAAAATTTGTTAGAAACCATCTAGCTGCGCGTTCTGCACTACGCAAGAACAGTAATGCGCATGCGTATTTACGTGACCACAGATTAGCTATGATTCCCGCGCTTTTAACCTATATTCAAATTTAAATAATTTTATATCCATGTGCATATCTTCCTAATGTGGGTATTTACACGTAAATATACGTTTAGTTCTTTTTCGATATGGTGAAAATACCTGTAAACTCGTGATATGGTACAGATATATAATAAATTTTCTTACAAAATGTATAAATTCAATTTTAGGCTTATTTAAAAATATTTAAAAATATTGACAAACTGTTAATAGATATTTGTTGTCGTCTTTATTATCTTAAAATTATGGAATTTCATTATATGATTCCTTTTACAAGTAAATTCATATCACCTAAGTGAGACAATTTCTTGTGAACATATTCTGAAACAACTGTACCTAGAGCTAAATTTACAGAGATTAGAGAGTAATTCATCAAGTTATTGCAACGTATTGTTTCTAATACTATAAACAATAAACAAAGAACATCGATCTACAGTCAAATCTATCTTTAACATATCTGTTACAGTATTAGATTTATGCAACTCCAAAGAAAATTGCTAAAATTGAAGTCTATGTATAAAAAGTTAGTACAAATTTCCTAAACAAGACACATGAGAAATACTACCATACAAATGATTAAAGAAGTCATCATATTCTTTTTTTGTGTTATTCATGGGATGATCGATACTCATCCATTGGTAATCAATTTCTTCTACATTTTTACTTCCCACTATTCCAAACAATCCTCTCACAGTAAGAATCACTGCAATACACCCTCTCCTTCCTTCACCCACTATTCAAAGCGCCAATCTAACGATTTTCAAATGAAAATCGAAGACTTCTTTACTAGATTCCCGCGGTACACGTCTCGTCCACCCGATATCATCTTCCATAGATCCAATTCGTCAAGATCAACCCCTTCCGTCGTATCGAACGGTCCGATCGGCGTTCCCGCCGTAACCGATCGCACTGCATCAGATACAGTTATTTATTTATCACGCGTACGTGTAATTTCATACAGATCAATCGGGACAATTGGCCGACGTGTGCGCGGGGGTTAAGACAGAGGCGGTTTGGCGCGCAGTCATTAATCTCTGAGCATCGTTATCGGCGATCGGAAATTTTAACACGACGCATCGGAACCGAAGGGTAACGGATATGTTTCTGCATCACGCTCGATCACGGACGCGCCTTTGAAAATTACTTCACCGAGCGTGTAATTTGATGCGCCGCGGAGAGAACGAGAAAGAAATGGAGGACGCGGCGGGAAGGAGAGACAGCTGAGCGTGGGTGTGCATATAAGGTCGGCCATATTGGTGGGACACAGCGGGATATCCGCCGCGCCCACAGCTGGGCTACGCTCTCTTTCAGCTATCCTTCGCTCTCTAAGACGGGCCCACGTTTCACCTGGCACCGATGCGCCCGCTCCAATGATATCGACGCCTTTAATTTTTATTCGATTAGCCGCGGCCCGAGATAAAGCGGGCAGACATCGACTGAACGGGGAGCGAAATGGGCGAGGGGCTTTACACTCGGTTCCTCCCCTTCTTATCCTCGCTTGGAATGTTTAAAAGTCACCGATAATACTGAGTACATGCATTACTTGTATGTAAGTATTTTGGGCACTTTCATAGGGTGGGAAATGCATAAAGTAAACTTCAATTAAAATTCTGTACTATAGATTTAGCTGCAGACCTCGTCTTAGACGATTATTGTATTAGGTATACAAATATTGGTGAGAATAATAGCTGATATCAGTTAGTATAAATGTGTTTCACACACTTCCAATAATGTGAAACTGTCCAAATACATAGGCACGGTAGTGTAAGTAGGTACTTGACCAGCTGTTTATCGTTCATTGATTCGGAGTAGATACTAGAAAACGTATGAAGTTTGTCCGCCATTTTAGTACATATCTATTTTTAAGAGATCTGTTAAGGGGTGAAACCACTCTAGAGGCAGAAAAAGAGATCTAAATTTGACAATTTATTTTGGGAGTATGACAAACAGAATAGAATTTATTTTCAGAGGGTTTATTTAACACATTCAAGTGTGAAAAACAATTTTTTTTATTTTCAATTTCATACAAAATCGATAATTGAACCTTTTAAAATTTTTTTCCACTTTAAATCAAATAGAATACTGTTTCTATGACCTTAAAGTATCGTTTAAGCCAAAAAATATCGATTTTTTTAAAATCCTAGAATGGTTTTACCCCTTAAGTAGACATAATTTTAGAAAGAATTTTGAGGTATCTATTCTGTAACCTTGTGTTTCTGAATTATTTGCAACTATTGTTAATGAAATAAGAAGTAAACTACTATTTTATATTGTTATCTCACAGATGTTGAAATAGTGTGAAAGAAGATTGTCATTTTTTTATTTTTGTGAAACTAGTGTCTTTCTGATACTCTAATCTAATGCTCTCAAAGGCTCATCTAAGTACATACTTATATATCTCTATTGTTTCTTATTTATTTTGTCTACATCAGCCGTCTTATTAATATCTATAACTAATTAAAAATTACATTACTCTGTAATACAGATGCGTCGCCGATTTGACTAATGGCAGGCCTGAAAGAAACGTGTAGTACCTATATACCAATCATAAGGTATGCTACTATGTACTTAACAATGCGTCTGGGTTACAATAGAACATATTTCATGGTCAATTGTATACTGTTACGTTATGAACAAAAAATGTAGACTTTGTTACCTTAATATCAGATATCAAAATGTGTTAGTCAATCTTAACAATGCAATAAATTATATTTTTATAATATGTTTAAACTATTGAGTAAATCAAGTAGTTGCAGGTCCATAGATATTTATAAAAAGATATCAATAAAAATTGTAATTTAATAAAAATATAGTTACTAAATTATACATATAAAAGATAAAAAGCATTCTATTAGCATTGAGACAACTTACTCTAAATATTGTAACAAGTATATTACCTAATAGAAAGTATTCAATATTGTATATTTCAAATTTAAGAGGGATCTTGAATAACCTCAGAGACCACCAAAGAGCAACCTTTATTTTAAGAAGGATTACACAGTGTCAAACACATTTTTAATTGGGCATACAAAAGAATACGATAAGAAGATAAAGCTGGTAATTTGAATGTCTCTTAAGCTATCTGATTTCAATATGTCAAGGATATAGATCTTGTTTGTCATATTGACATGAAATACAAGATTGCTGATGTCGTGTATTTGTCACGTTGGTCTGTCACAAAATACATTATGAATAGATGTGTTCGGCAACACAATAGTATGTGGAAGTGGTTTTTCAAATTACTTTAGAGAAAAGACTTTTGATCTAAGAAAAGAGCACTTTCAGAGACATGTGTACGAGTGACCCGAGTCCTCCTTTTAAACTCTTTCACTCTAAAACTATATTACTGAATAATACTTACAAAAATTAAAGCAAGTAGTAATAATTCAATAGCTTCTGTCACACTATTTTTTATTACTAAATTTAATTTCTGTTTAAGCACAAATTTTACCCAACGACAAAAACAAGCCCTAATATTTCAATATTTAGGTATAATGTGCATATAAATGTCAAGAACTTCGAATTAAAGAACAGATTAACCCAGTTTGCTCCAAAACACACAACCATCAAAATGTTACGTATAGGTACATATAATGGCCATAGAAGACGGTTAAAGAAAGCGCATAGTCAGAACTTGCTCTAAAAACACTGTGTAAGTTAACAAATGGTAAAATATCGAGAAAATCGATTCGACACGAGATGGAAACGCAAGAAAAGAAGATATATCGAGCAATCAGCAATTACACACTGGAAACGATCGGATAACTGTTATCTAATATCGCTCGCCTCTGTGATCAGGGACGATGTCGTCGTGTGTAGGTTTCGAGAGAGTGAAGTAGAACAACTTCGACGCCACGATCTCGTGTTTTATCTTGATTAGTTATCTTGGAAAACATTTTCGCGGTCGATTGTTTCTTCAGCACCGGCGTAACAGGTGCGACGATTTCGCTGCTCTCAAATCGATCTGTCTTCCTACTGAAAAGATTCTGCTCTCGCAAGACGCGAGATGACTGTACGTTTTATAGCTCACTGTATCCAATGTCGATAGTACAACACCGTGCTAATGTAATTACCCTCCATTGTCGCTGCTGACAACGCGCAAAGACGATCTCTTGATATAATCGAGTATTTGCAAAAATGATGGGTTATCGTAGATACGTAATGGTATCAGATTAACTGTTTTATAGGTAACAAGTTGGACGGAGCTTAATTCAATAAATCGGTTACTTTTCTTGAACATGTAGGTACCTGCCTGTTACTATGAATGATTTAGTATTTCATCTATTTTTTAATATAATTTCGCAATTAGTTGATGTATGTAATGTATTTATTGATCTCTGAAGCGTACAGTAGAAAATTTATAACTACTTGAATGCATAATAAAAATAGACAGAAAAATTGAAAATAATTTACCATATACCTACTTTTATAAATAAAAAATTTTTCAAAATTGATTTTTTACTGAGACAAAAACAAGTTTTCTCTTAAATTACAATAATAATAAGAAGAACCAAGATAATTTTTACTTAATATTTAATAAAGAAATTACTATTCTTAATTATTTCTAAGAGTAGAAACATTAATCATCTAACACTTGAAATCATCCACTTTCATGTACTATACACGTGTTTTAGTTTGATTTGCACTCAAGATAAATTCTCGCGATATTTTTAGCCTCACATAGCTATCTATATTAATTAAAATGTTCGTTTGTATCTACAAGAGTTTTATCGTTTGTATTCGCCAAACATTAATAACACAGTGAAGCACTTATTACATAAACCTGCACTTTCTATGGCATTCCTTTAGACACATTGGAATTTAAGAGTACTTTCAAAAACTACTTTCAAAACCACTAGACACACTGCAGAATTTCGTATGAGCATTGCCATATAAACGAGTAAATGTATTATAATGTTTAAAGCAAATCTGAACCTTCTAAGGACAAAAACAAACCTAATTAGAATAAAAATCATTTAACCCAATTTATCCATTACGAAACACAGAATCAATGAACAGAAAGAAACTGATGAAATATGTCAGAGACGAGATGCAATATAAGAAGAAGTAACATTTAATGATGAATACGCCAGGAGTCAAAGATTAATTACACCAAATAAGAAGTTCGAAAAGCGTCTCTCTGGTAATAAGTAATCTCTACAAATTTCTGGGTAATCTCGTTATGGCATAACGCCACCTTTTCCTTTCTCCGACCGACAGTTGTGCATCGAATCCTTTACAGAACAGCGTACATCTCAGCTAGTGAACTTGTCAGGATGTACCTGACTGCGAACGATAAATAGGCCTAATGGTGCTTCTACCGTTAGGTTGACCAGGTATTATCCTCGATTTTCACGCCACCCTTTCGTCATGCGGCAAGAGCATTCCGACAGCTTAGTCTGCTCTTGTACCAGAAATGAACAATCCTCGAGCGAATTTGGTTGCTTTTAAATGCTTTCGTTGATGTGTTAAAAAGCTCGAGAGCAGAAATGCTTCATTATAAAAATATAAAATGTACAGAGTGATTCAAAATTAACGAAACAGAAGGTAGTAAGGAATAATTTTTGTTTGATCAGCATGTGTCTTTTCGAATTGTAGGTACTACTTAGGAACCAAACCTTTGAAACGTTCTTAACAATGTGACGCTGTTATTTGTGATATTTATGAAAATAATGTGTAACTGAATAAATAACACACTATAGCTTCTAACTTTGTTTTCATTTACCTTTTTTACTAGGTAGAAAGTTCTACTGAAGTCTCGAAATTCCACCGTGGTATTGAACCTGCAATGTACACCCAACCGAGTCGAATATAAACAACGCGATATAGAACAGATATGCTACAAAACAAATTGATTCGACGTACTAGCATCTTGCCTTCAGAGTTAACACACAGACTTGCCGAAGGAATAAATCAGCAAAAGACTAATTTCCATTGAGATTGGCGAAGTGCGAAGCACAGCTAAACGAACAATCCCAAAGGAGGATCTTTCTGCACTGCTTGTAAAGTAATGACTCTGCAGTAAGTAAAAGGAAGGAACCGTGGCGAATGATGTTCCGCAAATCCTGCTTGCTGTTCATAAATTACTTAGTATTCGCGTAGTTACAAGTGGTTTTGGACATTTTGCGGTAGACCGAGATGGACACTGACCGCTAATGGGTCCCATGGGTCACGCCTACTGATCTCGTGGGTCTCTTCCAGAAAAAGGGTCGTTCTACTGAAAAGCTTCGACTCTGATATCTATCAAGCAAAACGAGGTTCAAACCACAGGTTCTGGTTCGATTTTGCGTATAGCTAGTGCAAACACTGAAGGCTAGGTCCATTGAATAAGGTGCACTATCAAGATCATACTCCGAAAATTGAGTTCAAAGACTTCCAAGTTCTACCCAAGGATCTGTTGTTAATATGTATACATAGGTGCTTGATTATAATGTTAAAATATTAAAATTTAAAACCTAGATACAAAATAGTACAATTTTTTAACTGTCACTCTTTTTGTTTGCTTCAATTCTTAAATACTAAAATCGAGACATCTGTGTGGTATCATTCTCATCGCACATGTATCATTACATTATCTGTTCAGTAATAGTTAAGTTGACCAATTAGTTCTACGCGTTGTTGATTATTTAGATTAATGATGTCACTTTGGTAACGAATATTTAGATCCAATTTCACATACTGGCAGGAATAAAACTGCAATTAACACATTCCTGAGTGCACGTGCTATATAGCTATTTACTGATATGATTTCTGATTACATGATTCGGTGATCACCCTTTGCCTCGTATTAATGTATCTTTAAATCACTTTTTATTCTGTTATTTACGCCGCATTGAGAGCACTCTTTGTAATACAGCATATTAGGAATTTAATTCAACTGATAATTAATTTTCAGAACAGATACAAGATTCTGAATCAGCCAGTACGCATACTTCTGTCTCTATACTCTACTGTACCTATATTTATACTATTATTGTATCCTACTCAAACACAAAATCTGAAATTGACAATAATATAAATCCTATTTTCTTGCAAAATTTGAAGAAGCATATAAACACTGTTTACATGAACCACATAGCACTAATAAGATATCTTCTCGAAATGGAGTAAATTTAGTAAACAAGTAAAGAACGACTAGCAGAAATACAGCTGAAAATGATCCTAGATTAAAGTCCCTTTCCAATAAAGAATTTCCGATAATTAACCTAATCGATTATTAAATCCCAAGGGAAGGAAGTTCCTCTGGAAGTCGTCCCGTTACTCGGTTCATGGCTTGAATTGCTGCAGGTCCGATGAAAAAATTAAGCGACTTTCTAAAGGTAGAGTGCGTCTCGTCGAGAGAGTAGATTCAAAGGCATAAAGCATTAATTTCCTGGTTTTAATTAATGCGTCGTGCACGCAGCCGCACAGTAATGGCGGCGGAACCTCTGTACGAGGAGGGGATAAAGGAGAGGGGAGAGGGAGGCGCGGCTAAAAGGGGAATTTGATTAATGATCCTGCAGGATCTGGGGCGCTGGGCGAGGAGGAAGGGAGGAACTGAGTGTATCCTGGGGGACGTCTGTCTTGCCACAGAGCTCCGATCGCTAACAGCATACCTCTACTTTGGGGATCGCGTTTTTCACATTTTTAGAATATCACTTCGTAACAAGTTTTCTTCTACTCCGATAACATTGTAAGAATGTCTTAAAGAATCTCTTCCTTTTTCTTCATCCATTTTTTTTCCAGCGTTGAGCGATGATAATTTTTAATCATCGTTAATGTGCGTTAAGGATTGTGATAACGTCACTATGATTTACATTCAGTTCGTTTGATTCTAACCGCCCAATTAGCAAGAGACTATCGAGTCTCTTCGAACTACCGAGTTGCTGAGAAGAAGAAAGAATGTGGAAGCGATTCTAAATGGATATTTTTACTAGCATATATTTATAGTTGCGTGACTAGAAATAAATCAAGTAGGTGTAGGTACATTGTCAGCCTATGGTTTAAACCACTTTGTGAATTAAGGTGACTAAGGATTTTTTTATTAAATAATCAAATTTAAGTAAGTAATTATAGATTGTGATTCTATAAACTTTCTTTAATTTTAATGGAACCAAAAAATGCTATACTTCGTTGTTGAAAGTATTAATGTTGCATTAGAATGGTTTATCATAAAGTGAAGCTCTAGTGAAAATGTGCAAGAAATTCTAAATTCTTGAATGATTGTATACAAGCAGTGAAATTTAGTTATCTATGGACGCTGCGAAGGAGAAAAGCTGATACAACTTGTGTGAACCTTTTCAAACATGGAATAAAAGAGGTTGTACTATTTTGACAATTGATCTGTGGTAAAGAATAGAGCTTTCTTAAAGTTAATTACAAGAAGCTTTTGTTAGCAAAAATTCATTATCGTTATACAAGAAAATACTATTATTGGAGCAAACTGGTTTTAATGTTCTTTTTTCTTTAAACAGGGTACTGCAATTATGTTTTTTTTTATAAAGAGTATTTGCGATAGCTAAGTACGCATACAGTAAGTTTCACTCTAGAGAAACTGTTTCTTGAAAAATAAAAACGTCTATAGACTAGGGACAGGATCTTCTTAGACAAAACCTTAAACTCTATTTTTAATCAGATCTTAAATTAAGATATACTTGCATGAGATAATACATGTTTATTCTTCTTAACTATGTCGTTAAAGATGGCTGTTTAACGATTAACAAAGCTGTTTAAACGATGAATAAAACATAGTCAGATAACACTTCAAAAAAATACTACTTTGCATAAACACAAAAATAAACATAATGCTACACAAATAAAAATATTGTCTACTCACATAAAGCACAATAATTTCATGCAAGAAGATAACTCACATTACCTAAAAGAAAGTAGCATTTTACATGAATAGAATAGGTACTAATCCTCAGACATCTAACTGATCAATCCCACACCAACACAATCCCAAAATCTTGACCTCCTCCAAAGTCCACACAAAATCCCATTTACTCATAACCACCTCCTCGCCGCTCAAAACCCCTTACAATCCCTCCCAAAAATCCAAAAAAATCAGTTCCCGCAACAGAATCCTCGTCGTTTCGCCGACAATTCGATCTACGAGCACACGGAAGACAGGGGGAGGTCTATCAGCGGAAAAAGCATGCCGATAGAAAGATGGATCATGCAGGAGGACTCATGAAAAATAGTTCCGCCAATATCCACGCGGGTCGGAGCCAAAGCAGCCCCTATCTCATGTCCCATCGACGTATCATCAATGTAATTCGTATAATGTATCCATGCAACTCGAAACGCAGAGAAGAGGAGGAGAAGAGAGGAAGAGAGACAGGGAGGACACGAAGGGACTGGGGAACGAGACGGGTAAGGAGAGAATAGGGAAAGAAAGGGAAGATGGGCGAGAGCAGGGAACGAGGGAGGTCGAGAGAGGGGTAGAGAAGGGAGATGCGTATTTATGTGTGGGATATATCGGAGGCACTCAGTCAGGGGCGGTGCGTGTACAAAGGGAACGCCGACGGTGCCGTCACGATCGTTCACCCCAACAGGGGCGTAACTCTCTCTCTCTCCCTCTTCCTCTATCCCCCAGTCGATCTCTCGCTCTTCTCAACCCCTGCGCCGCGATATCAGAGGCGTACTGCCAAGCCCATGTATTATGTATTCACCGCATTTTATTCGGCCGAGCACGTTGCCCGTAGACGAAATAAGAAAGCCTCGGCGAGCAGTACGGAAGAAAGAGAGGGCAGCGGCTTGGCTCGAAATTATAAATCTCGTTGGAGGAATTAACGAACAGCGTTTCGCGGCGTTATCGCACGCGCTGGTGAAACAGCGCTCGGTACATGTCAGAGCGAATAGCTGCGCAGGAAAATATCGCGTGAACCCTGGCTTACGGGGGATACTGTAAAAAATGAAAGTTTCGACTACCTTATGGATTAGCCCTTTTTTCATGAATTTGATGAGTAGAAATATGGACACAACCGTGCACAGGTATTGGGATACTTTCATATTATTGGATAATACATAGAAGATATATGTTTTCTTATTTATACTACATCGTGTTAAATATTATTCTCATCGGTATTTGTAAACCTTATATAATCGTCTGAGATGAGATTTGTAGTCAAAACTATACTACAGAGTTTTACTTGGTGCATTTTACCGACTAAAATGTATTGCACATTAATTTTTGAACATTTACAACTATGAAATTCCTCGATATACATCCTCAATCATTTCTCAGTCCATTATCGTGATTTTATTTCAGATTTGAAGTAGATTGACTTTCTTCTCAAGTTAACCGATCGTTAACCAATCCAGAAACCCTTTTCTTTCGCGTACGCTCCAGAAACTAGTCAAGCCAGTATGTTACTTTTATCAATCGTGCAGGAAGTTTCGTTCTTTCGATTTTCTGTATACCCACTACGCTGTTTTTCCGACACCAACCGTCGACGTTCCCTAACGATCGTTCATAATTAATATCTTGCGCGAGTTCCCGCGAATATCGCGCAAAAATGTCTTGTCTTTGATTAAAACGACAGGATCCGCTGATCCAGGGGCGGAGGGGGCATTTTTTTAAATAACGCGCGATTGGTTCGAAGCTTGTAATTACGCGCGGAAGGAAACCGGTCTTTGCGCCAGTGATTTCACGATGGACGCCTTTGCTCCGTTATGGCTACCATTAGTGCAAATAAGGTCCTGGACTGTCAGCCTAGCCCAACTAACCACACTGGCTACCCCTCAGCAATACTTTCATAAGCATTAATTATGTAGACTAACTGGATTCACGTATGTGTGATCATATTATATAGAACACCAGTTTTAGTATTTTATGATAGCGAAAGCGAAAATAATAAAAATGTCCTTTCTTGAATATCTGTTTTGTTCGAGTGCATTCTAGAAGATGATTTTCTATGAAGAGTAGTCTTTTGACTGTTATCTTGAATATTTTTGTTAGTTTGAAAGGAAGACAAATTTGCTATAGTAAATTGTAAAAAAGGTACTATGTGAGAATATGAGAACTTTTTCTTAAGTAGATAAAATGGTGTTAGAAATGTGGAAATTGTTTGTAGCTTTCTTTTCAATCTCTTAAACGGAACATTTTTATACTTTCTGCTAATGCTTTTTAAGATGAGTATAAATAATATGGAGAACAAGATTTTTTGAAGTCATCCTATGTTACCAGAAAAACAAGACAATTGCAATATCAATTTATGAAACATCTGACTATTGAAACATCTAACAAAAGAATTGCTTAGTTGGTAATCAAATGTTTTTACGGTAATAACTAAATTTTTTCCATTTTAATCTTGTCAAATCATCTACAAAAATCATCAGTAGAAAATTAATTTTTCTAATACATCTAGCACAACATTCCATGTAACAATGCTCCCTCAAAGGCTCAAAGTTACAATTTCTCAAAACGCAACAAAGATATCACTTCAAAAACATCAGAAGACAGTTACAAAGTCTCTTTAACAACATTTTATAGAGTATATGCATCTACTATTTGGAAGGAAAACTCTTCATTCAAGGAGCATCACGAGAAGCACACTGTATCTCGCATAATCAACTTGTAATTAAACCTTGTCCGTGAAGTATCATGAGAATTATCTCCTCAATTCACATCAGTCACACAATATTAATTTGGCATACGATGGCGTACCCTTACGTGAGCAAAAACTGTAATCGTCTAATTGCCACTATCAGAAGACAGATATAAAAATGCTCCACTTAACCTTTTGCCCCTTAAATGAGGATTATAGAGAATATTGTTTTTCTGTATATAATTGTTAATGGTAATAGTCGTATAATTGCATTTGATAGCATGGTATCTGCTACTCTAGAACTAAGTATATTGAGAGAAATAGTGATTATGATACAGTGCAACTAAAATTTTATCAGCAAACTTAGCTAGACGATAATGACTGATATTATGCTGTCAAATATGACAATACGGCTACTGCAGTAAGTGCCTTGAAAGTTGTGTATGAATTGCAATTAATGATAGTAGTCTTTCAACGTTCGGTACTATTTCTATTTGAAACATCAATTTTCCTCATTTCAAAAATCAATCTCTTTTAAATTGAGTTTTAAGCTTCCTTTTATAAATAATGTCCTTTATTCCCATGTCTGAATATCGTTTATGGAATAAGATTCCACAGAATTTTATTTTTCTATTTTTAAAGAATCACTATCGTTGAACATTTAACTTAGTTGAGTACATTAACAGAATACAGCAATCTTGATGCAATAAAATATAAATGACTATTTAGGCTCAATGATCTAAAAAAATTAAGTAGGAGGTAATTTGCGTTATTATGTTTATGTGTTATCAATACAAAATACAAAATTATCTATCTTACGTAAACATTGGTTCGATGCGAGAAACACTGTAATTCTATGTCAGATGGTAGCAAATGATTTAATCACTTTGTTGATAACATCATATACATATACAGGGGCTCACGAAGCATTCGAACACTAAACCAAAACACTGTGAATCTTTGAATTACTGTAACTTCGTAAAGAGAAGTCGCACAACTTTTCTGAAATCACTTTAAAGAGCGAATCTTCTGTTTTCACATTTCTAACAATAAGTTGAATTTCCAGGAAAATGAAGACACTTTTTCGATAAAAAATTGTAAAACCCCAAATGACTTCAGTTTGCTGAAAAATTTTTCGTGATCGAAATTAAAGTGTATTTAAAGATTTCTGACATTCATAAAATCCTGCATAAAAGTCGATGTGTGATATTTTATTGCCAAGTGATTCCACTTTGCAGGAACTAGCTCCTGGCCTGGTTTCTCATTTCTCACTAATTTTCTCGGGTACCACGATCCAGCAATTTTTTACCTATTCCAACATCCTTTGTCTCTCCCATAATTTAAAAATGCAACGGCACACAATTAGCCACTATGTACTCAAATATCGTTCAGATCGAACGATAACGCCAATTGTTACACGCGTGACCGCTTATCGCTTTCCGTGATCGTGGAAAGTCTCACCAGAAAATCTTAGGAACTGTACAGAGGAGCAGATGTTAGCGGTGCTTTGATTCGTCGCGAACCGCGCTCCTATGAGAATCAAAGGCAGAACCGCTGTCTATGCAGTCGCCGCGAGGAAACTGCAATTCACGATGTAATCTCCAGGGAACGTGCATCGATCACACGGGGATCTTGCTCGATGTCAAAATATTTCCAGGGACATTTCGCATGGCAGGAGAACGAAATCGTTTGATTGGACCGAGACTGCCCGTTAAATTTCGAATCTGTCTCTATGGAGTTATTTATTCAAAGAAGAAATTGGACAAGCCTAGGTGAAATCCTCGGGGAAACGCTTCTGGAATTTTCATCCCTAAGTTCACGATTTTGTTTATCTGATCCTGTATTATGTTAGGGGTAAACAAGTGTGCAATACACGGGCTAGTTTATGTAACCAGAACTAGGAACCAGAGATTAAATTATGTAAAAACTTAGATAACAGTTATAAATAGTTGGGAAGACATAAAGGAATAGGCGAAATATAAAATATCTCGAGAACTAGTAATTTATTTTACTCTAATGCTGTATTTCTTTATTCTAAGTTTGGTCTATGATCCTTTATTGATGAAGTACTATTTATTTGCACAGATTAATTATGTAAAAAGTATATGTTTCCATTCAAATATAAATTATGTAGCTATTTAATGGATTTATATTGTAATAAATTGTGATAAAAGACACGGTCCTGAAAATATAGTCCTCTTTAAGTTACTGATTGATTTGCTGTAACTTTTGTTTTTAATTGCACTCAAAAAAGAGTGTGTACTACTTGTTCCAGTTGCGTGGACTATCTGCAATGTAGGTATATCTATGCTTAATTTATTTAATCATTGGGATGTAATTAAAATGAAAAAGAGAGAAAAGAATTTGAGCATTAAAGGCAAGTTAAAACAAGTAAAAGTGTTGAAACACAGCGTTATAGTATTCACTGACACGGTAGGATCTAAAAGAGTGTACTAAATAAAACGAACTCTGAATCCAAAATTTGCCAGTAACTGCTATTCAGTATCTGCTCTAAGTACCAATTAAATTAACAATTTAGTATCAAATTTCTTAAGAAACTTCTGTTTCTCAAAACTCGTTTTTCTATAATATCTTGGCATATGTCTCCTTCCCACTGGACTCTTCAATTTTATCTGCTTCATTTCTTTCCCTCTTCTACAAATGAATCGGTCACTCGAAGAACACTACAAGTATAAAACGAGCCATTTTCAAACAATCTCGAAACTATATCTGTACACCACAATTAAAGTGTATTAAGTCACACACAGTAACCAAACGAACTTAGTACACTCTGGCTCTAGAGTCCAGATACGTAAAACATACAGAACTAAACTTCAGGACCCAATATCTCAAAATTTCGTTTCTGGAATACTGTTCTTCTCCTCACCGCTTCAAACGATTCGAACTACAACAATATTACGTTTCAGGTGTCCATCATACACCGCAGATATGCGAGAGAAGAGGAACGAAGATGGACAGAGTCTCGGCAGGATGACGGTCCTTTCTTATCGTAGAATAGATAGAAGGCATAGCAAGAAGGGCCGAGGAGGCGGTTGACAAATGAAGACAGCGTCCCTTTGAATTCACCGGTTATAAAGGACTGTAAACGCATCCGATACGAATCAACTGCGATCGCCGTGGCAACGGTTGAGGTGAACACCTTGTCGAGTTTCGAGCTCACGTTCGCCGATTAAAAAAATGTTAACGAACCGGATATGGCTGACGGCGGAAAGGTTAAGGCAAGAATCGCGGAGTCCACTCGAGAGTTCGATAGGTCGGCAGCACGAAGGACTCGGATGGACGGCCGATTGACAGAAAGAGACACTGGCCTACCGATAACATCTCCGACGTATAACGCGTGCATTATTGTACACCGACAAACCACGATTTGCGATGTTACTGTCTTTATTGCCGTCACCATAATTACCGAGCACTCATGGTTTCTTTACCGCTAATGAGTTAGAGCTTGCCAAGTACTTAGGATTTTTCATGGACGCACGTGACGGAGTGTAAAAACGAACTGTACTTTAAGGCAAAAGAAGATTAAGGAGAATATATGCAGCAAAGTGTTTTTTGACAATTTTGACAATTTTGACAGAAAATTACAAGATAGGCGCTTTATCTCGCTGTTAATAGTTATAAATCGCTGCACCCTATGAAGGTAACTCTTTTTTAGAAATAAAAATGTATATTTTGCGATACTACATCTTGTTGTTATTTCCTTACTATTGAATTTAATAACTTCCTGTCTTAACTGTAAAATAATTCAATAACTGTATTATTGTCAAAATTAGGTAGATATTGTATAATCTATAATGTTGGAAATTTTTAAAGTGTATCTATAGAGTTTTATTAGTGACCTTTTTCATGAGAACAAATTTTACGAACATATAAGTAGATAGGCAACTAATGTGTATTCGACTTTGGTATAAACTTCTTTACTTTTATAAATTAGAAAAAAAATAGTGAAGTAATGTTTAAAAAATGATTCTAAGTGAAACACTTCCATTTTAATTGAGAGTTTCATTGACAAACTAGTTTATAAATTCTATTTGATACGAAAAACAGACTCATTTTGGAAATATTATATTAGTCGTTCTTTATTAGCGAAATTAAACAAGTTTCTATGCACTTAATCATTCTTTAATCCTAGTTTTATTCTTTAATGCTTTTCGTAGATTGGTGTATACGCAGAGATTTGAATAAAAAAAGAAAGAACCCCGAATTACAAGTGGGAGTGGTACTTCCTTGACTTGCTCCAAACTTTTTCTGTCGCGCTTTCTTGTAATCGTCTTCCTTCAAAGTATCATTAGTCACTGCCGTAACATTTCTTCAGCCCTTGAGAAAGGACGCGAAACTATTCTACCTACTTTGTTCGCGATAGAGGGTGGCAAAGGTGTTTATGGTAATCGTACAGGAATTCCTCGTGAACCGCCAAAGGTGGTCCATCATAACCATCATTTTTCAGTCACTTTAAAATCTTTAGGCACACCCCATGGAAAATAATTAATTGTCCGGTGACAAGCCTCACAAATATACATTTACTAATCGGCTAACACGATCCATACAAGTTTGGACTAAACCTAGAATTGTAGACTGGCCTGCAATCATTTGGATCCACATTGTAATAAAAATCATTTTTGGGGCCCAGTGAATTATTACATTTTCTTTGGCATTAATTAGCTTATTGTGATTTAAAATTGATCGACTTGGATGTATTTCTAGATTTGTCTGGAAGTGAGGTAGATTTATTTCTTAAGATGGTATGTAGACTGAAAATATTGTGAAAATAGAGAAACATTAAGATTTCTTTTCTACGAGACAAAGTTCGTTCAGACATGTTCTTAATTTATTACTTAAAATTTTTATTTTCTTTTGTATTTTAGAGCGTTTTAATGATGCCAATAATTAAAAATTTAATTGAAATCAATTTTTAGAGATAAGATTACTTTCTAGGGCGTGTTATTTAAATTTCCATATACTTGACGAATTTTAATAAATCAGGTATTTTTAAAAACTTAAGCAATTGATAAATAATTTTTGATAGTCAATGTTTTCACTATTTTTAAAATTATATTTTCAGTTTCAATATTTGATAATGTTCTAAATTTACATAGTACAATCTTTTGTTACTTGAATCCATCAAGGTTTATCAAAACAGACGAGGAATAAGGATTAATACAAATAAAGTATCGTGAACGACTGTCGATGATGTATGAGTTCTGCTAACATACTGTTTTGAGTCATTCTAGAGAACGAGGCCTGACACATTGACAACAACCTGATCCGAGACCACCTTTACTACATCGAGGCGTTTATCTTGACTGTTATCTCAAAGCTACCACAATTTGTCAAACTGAAGCTGACTTCTACGGGGAACGATTTTGATTATACGTTTAGTTTTAATCTTGGTACAATCGATGTTGAACACGCATAAGGTAAGTCTCGATACAAGTAAAGAAAATTCACCTTTTCGTATAAAAATAAATTCAAACTATGGAAGAAATTTTTTCTCGTGTTAAAAGTGTTTCAATATTCATATAACTCCACTTGATTAATCATCACGTGCTCGCAATTCAACGTACACTATTTTATTTATTTATATTTGCTTTTAAAGGGAGAGTAAAAAGTAGTACAGTGATTAATTTCTAGAATTGACTGTAAAACTTGTTGCAGAAATGAAAATAACTGTTCTGTGTACAAATATAGAGAAAGACAAGGAAATTGATAAACGAAATAAAAACTAGTATTCAATGTTACAAAAAAATGAACTTTTTAATTGTTTTGATATGTCGTTAAACTAACTTTTGATTTTATGACCGTTTTGGGTCTTTATGATGTTGAATAACTACATTTTTTGGTTCAAAATTTTATGCTAATTTATGAAATAAAATCTTTCTAATTTTTTAATGAAGATAATGTTATACGTTTCCCATTATTACATTACAATATTAATAGATAACAAAATACGAACACTAAGAAATGCTAAATAATGACAATTGATAGTTTTATAATCTCGGTCTTTTCAATTTATCTTCACATTTCACACTAGCTTCAAAACTTTGAATCAAAAGTGACACAACTTAAGAATCGTGATTTCCGAATTAAAACCATAAAGTAGTTTAGTGTAGAGTATATTTTGATAAATATACTTTCCTAGTTAGATCACTTTTGAATGTTGAAGAATCTAAATATTTGATATGTTTCTACACCCTATAGATTTCCACATCTCCTCATAGATGTCTGATGCATGATTAAAATATTAAAAATTATAGATCTCTCAGAGAAATTTGATCGACTAGAAAATTAGACAGGATTTGAAGTACTTTAGAAGTACTAAGTTTAAAAAATTTTAAGATTCTTTTCATTTATTTCAGTGACTTCTCCAAAATATTCCAAGTACATTTTTTAATATAGAAATCGAGAGTATACATAGATTCAAATCTGAAGATTCCATTGACTTGCATAGTTAGACTGTACATGATTTCAAGAACCACAGTTCTTAAATGCAAAGATCGTAGTACTGATTATTAAAAAACTTGGTGTTTTATACGACGTTTCTTCTGTACTTCGATTATAATTTATAAGCCTTATCGTCAATTCAACTTTTTTAAATTGAACATATAAACGCGCGAGACCATATTTGCCATCATCGCCACCTACTGGAGCAACCAGAACACTGGATATCGACGCAGTAAGTACGAAATTCCAGCAAATGGTAAGTTTAGTCGTGTAGTTCACCTTAGAGAACCCTTTTGGAATGTACCGACAGTTCATAATGTGCACATGTGACATAAGTATATAGTTTATTATTTATACCGCGAAATTTTAGAATAATTATCAGAGTCATTAGCATATTACAAAATTAAACAAATTACAATTAATTTTTACTAAATGGTAACATAATCATCTTGAACATTGCTTAAATATACATGTATAAAAAAAATGGAATAGTACAATAAATGATTGTGAACTAGAATTAGAAGATAATAATTTAGAAATTTTCTTAAACATGAGTAACTTTTAAGCTTTATCGACGTTGCAAAAAGTGATAAATCCATTTAATCTTTTGCATTATTTTGGAACAAATTATTTTTGATTTCTTTAAATTATATTATAAAGGATACAAATATTCTTAGCTTATGATGCATGTAAGAAAAGAAAGAAAAGTCTTGAGTAGAATCAACTTGCAAGAAAAATTAAAAAACATTTAAAGTAAATTCAAACCGAATTAAGATTATAATGTGTGTTAGCATTAGACATAAATTAGGAAACACTTGGACACTGACTTTTCCTACTCAAGATTATTTATATATGTCATGTTATAAAGAATCATTTCACTTCACAGAGATTTGTTACAGCATTTTACATATAAAAGCATAATTTTATTTTACGAAAATTCCGATATTGTTGTTATTTCATAAAAAAGGTAGTAACAGAAAATCCTTTTTATTGAACACTTATTACATACGCTTAAACATCGTACCGAAATGATGCAACTTTTTGAAAGATTATTTTTTTATCTTATCAGAAATATAGAAATTTGGCGTTCAAATAAAACAAAATACTCTATATTCTACATGTAGTTCCAATCAGTTGATTACGTCACCCTTGCCAATTATTATCCAACAGAAACGTTGTCTTAAAGTTACTCATCAAACTAGCTGAGAAGCTTTTGCGAGAAATCTAACTCGAAAGGATAGTACCTAGCCGATGGATTTCTGAGAATCAATGGCATGTAAAAATAGGAGCTAACGTTTTCTATTAATCTGACCTGGTTGAAGCTCGATATATAGACTTACTCAAGTGGAACTAATTAATAGGAATTAACAATTTTGACCTTAGACTGCAGTTGTAAAATAAAGTATTTAAAAGTCAAAGTGTTAAATAAAAATTAGTTAATTATTATCGATTACTTTATGTGAAAATCGACAAGTAGATAATGATGAAGTCGAAGTTGAAAAGGAACTAATGTATCGCTAAGAAACGAAATATCATAATACTTTATGAAAAACAACTTAAAGATTTATTATGTCTCATAAAAAGAATTTCGAAAGAGACAAATTTGTGGAGCCAGATCCTTAATACTGTGAACACTATGTACACAATTACTTCATCGCCAAAAACTGTTGCTCAGTAAGTGAGTCATTAACGTTACAGCCACTAAACGCGTAAAACTATAAACGCGAAAAAGTAAATCAAGTTATAAAATCAAGATACTAAAGCATAGTGAAAAATTAAGTGCAATGTGTAAACTTTAAGCGTTTGTATTATAAATTGTAATATGATTTATACAGATATTACTGTTACGAAAATATTAATATTAACACGTAACTTTTAATTTTCACACTGTTACTTTATTATTTATTTAAAGAATAATATTATATATGTCTTTTGAATTGAAAGAATATTCGTTCAATCTCAGAGTATATCAAATTTTCTTATTATAATGTATTTCAAATTTCCAAGCAAGCAGTAGGAATTTGAGAGTACCAACGAAACAACAAGAAAATCAAATAAAAACTAAAGGTTGCCCTCCACGTTAAATGCGAAAATGAGTAATAAGAAACTCAACAATGATGTTTAGAACATTATGTAGTCTTAACACAAGATTATCCTACGACAAGATTACGTAATTATTCAGTAGACCATTAACATGAATGTATAATAGCAATTGTGGTGTGGTGTTACATATGCCATTAGTCGAATTCTCTAGAATTGCATTTGGATTAAATGTTTTGTTTTGCGAAATAAGACAATGATAACTTTTGTGTGTTATCAAAAGTATTAGACAGGCTAACGATATAGTATGATTTCACCTATAAAAATCAATTATTTTAATATGCAAATATTTTCTAAGCTAAACTAACAATGTGAGTTATTCAGAAAAGATTTTACTAAAATATGTATTAATAGTGACAGGAAACTAATAGCATAGTATTTAAACACTTTTTTTGTTTCAAATATTAACCTTTTATGCACCAATATTTACACTTAGGTAATTGTTTTGTAGTCATATTATTTTTCATCTGCCTTAATTTTAATGTTATATTTCTTTCTTAACAAATATTGACTGTATTTCAAGATGTAGACTTCTACTGCGCAGTTACTGCTGAGCTCCAGCTAGATACCGTAATTACTAACTATTTCTTTTCCTCTTTTAACAAATTTTTCTTATTTCTATGACGTACACATTTTATTGCGAAATACTTATAAATGGAAATATATCGATCGCTCTATCTATGCGTTATCTATGATACGTTAACCATATAACTACAACCTTATTTAATCAATACTAAACGGCTTTTAAACGAGCAACGATAACGTTATGGAGTAACTACTACGCTACCCACGTAGACTAGCCTATCTATTACATACAAACAGACTAAACAACCACTAGCAATTTAATCTCAAATGTTATGTAAAGTTTCTTCATAAAAGGAATGCTTAAATTCTTCCTGTTATGACAAATGGCACATACAGCCTCGAATTGTTCTGTGTAAAATTACTGACAGAATGCCCTAAACAGAATGCTTAAATTATTCTTCCACGCTTCGTTAACACTTTAGCTATGACAGTATATGTATTCACTAAATCGAGACATTACCAACATTTGCACAGTTATACTAACTTTAAGTTGAACGATGTTTACTAAATTGTTTCTTCGCTCCGTAATGCTTTTCTTTTACTAATTTTCATTGAAAATTTTTGTTCCATTACACGCAAACGGTGAACTAACATTATTCATAATTATGTAAAGAAAACTGTCATTTATATGTGATCAACTAGTTAAAGTGTTAAAAGCATGAGCTCTTTTTCCATTTTTTTACATAGCATGGAAATATGCATTACCATTATTGAGTCACCAAACGTACTTAAATTAAGTTTTCTTATATTCGAGACAGAAAGAAAGGTCGTATGTATATCGAGAATCCACGAAAGGAAAATAGAAAACATTGAATACTGTATTAAAAGATGTAAGGTGTAATTAAAGTAATTATATTCGTTCTTGGGAATTCAATTCGTTAACTTTTTGTATTTTCTTACACAATTTTCTTACACAATGTTCTTAATCTTTTCTCTTTCGATTTTTTTCTATAATCAAGTATCTAAGAGATATGAACACAAATTTTTCAATTTACTAGCAGGAAGGCGATTTTTACAACAATGTTATAGGAAATTGCGAAACTCACGTATAGGTTTACGTGGAATTTCGATTGAAATCTGAAATCTAAAACGTGTTTGACCAGTTGCTCAGCTGTCTATTCTCAGAAAAAAAATAAAAATGTAAATCCTACAGGTGTTTGACTTTTCTCTATATTCAAATATTGCTATTTTAGGCTATCATTAAAATACGTGCACAAATACATTATATTTTACAAATACATGCGCTCAGCAAATTGAAAATAAAATAATACGAAATGGATACATGCAATAATATATCTGACGCTACTGTTTCGATAAGCTTTGTTCCAATTGATTACGTGAAAGTGAAAGTATAATGAACACTTTATATTAGAAGTGCAGGTAACATACTATTTTCAAGACTTACATTCACGTTTCTTGTCAAGTTTTTGTTCTTAAAATTATAATTCTTTTGTAAGTGTTATAATATATAATTTATCTGTAAAGTCATTGTTATCAGACAGTAAACATTTGATACTCAAGAATTTAATAACATATTAGATTAAAAAAAACGTACTAATTAACGCTTGGAAAATATGAGTCAATGATAATGTTTAACTGAAAGTGAAATTGTATACGTACCTATTTTGTAAAATAAAAAAGGAAATACACATGGAAAAATGACAATAAGAATCAGCAACATATGTTAGCCAATAACATAAGTCTCTTATAAAACTCATATTACATATGTACTATATCAAAACTTTAAAAATAAATCATGTTTACAGTTAGAGTTATACAGTGCGTAAATTTATGCAAGTATTAAAGCAGATACGGATCTGTTTGCTTTTATTCTGCATTCAACAGGAAAAATTTAATAGAATTTTGCGGTTTCTCCTGTTGTAGCAAAATATAAACACCTTTCAAATAAATTTTCTTTAAATCCACGATAAAAATACACCGTTCTGTAGCAAACAATTTTTTAATATATAACGTAAAATTCTATACGAATAAAAACAACAATGATGAGAACCAGAAAATGACTGCTGTTTCTAATAGAAATTTACTCAAATCAGATAGCTAACGATTTTCCTTCAGTGTATCTTGCCACTGACTTTTCTTTAATTTTGTTAACTAATTAACAAGTAACTTGTACATTACGTAGGTTAAAGAAAATTTACATTGACTAGGAATTTTGAGTGTGAACACTTCTTCAAACAAATTCACCCGTTTGCACAAGAAATAGAAACTGACTAACGTCTCAGCAGCATCATTGAGTACT
This sequence comes from Calliopsis andreniformis, assembly GCF_051401765.1. Lineage (NCBI taxonomy): Eukaryota > Metazoa > Arthropoda > Insecta > Hymenoptera > Andrenidae > Calliopsis > Calliopsis andreniformis. The sequence goes on along the minus strand of NC_135073.1, from coordinate 6,721,404 downwards.
GCAAATATAATAAATTATTATATACTGTTATTATTAATAACAGTAATTTTGGAAAAACTCAAAATATAGCTTCATACCAAAAAGAACTTTAATAATTGAAAACATAAGTTATTTCAAATTGACACAAGTGGTGTTTAAGGTATACTGCATGGTTTTTATTGCAATGTTGAAAAGCAAAAAATACTGCACACCTAGGGCAAATAATTTAATAACGATATCTCGAAGGTAATTACGCTAACGATCTTGTATAGCATATATGACCTAACCGATCATCAACGTGGTTTTTCATCGAAAGTATGAGTTTTCAAGGAAATCGTGGCAATTTGTTTCAATATTTATTTTAAATTACACTCTTTTACGTGCAAGCGTCAGTAGATGTAATCGGCAGTAGCAACAATAACTTGAGAGCTATAAGTTTGAGATAATATAAGGTTAGTCCGTGCTGAACTTTACCCTTTATCTATTATATTACATACACCCTTTTCCTATTTATTTGTATGTAACAATGTTACTATAATTATAATATATAATAAGTATATTATTCGTAATGTGTTCAATAATAAATTACAATTTTAGTTACATCTGCAGATTAAAAAGAGTGATAAAGTACATAGCTACTGAAGAATGAATAAATTTCGATTATTATTAGCATAATTTCTTGGTATAAAGATTTCTATCGTACAATAACGTATTTAGGTAGTGATTATGTAATGGTATTAGCAGCGGTGAAGGACACAAAATTCGACGAGCAAAATTGCAGAAAAAGTAATCTTAACAGCCTATTAAGATATATTTTCATTAATCATTTCAATAATAAATGAACTGTGATGGACCATTGACACTGAAAGTGTTCTGAAACATGGAGTTGTATCGACAAAAAAACTGACTGACTGAATTTGCAATTAAATGTAGTGACTGGCCACTAGCATCAAGACTAGAAAATGGGCAAATTATCTTATTATAAGATAAGATATATTTATCACCGCGATGATTACTGCGTTGGTGGAAAAATATGTAATCGATTAGATCTTTCTGATGAAAATTGTTGATTGTCATGGAAGATAATCATGGAAAACTATAAAGTCATCATTGAAACTTCATCTGGAAACCAAAATTTGAAATAAAAAATGGGAAAAATCTGAAGTAGAAATTTGAACTACACGTATTATAAAATATGTTGTCTTGTAATACCTCTATTTTTTACAATTGCTACGCGTAAAAATTAAATAATTGAATTATATTGTTCGTTCAAATAATGATAAATTTCAGAAATACACATCTCATTATGTACAATCCTATACTCTCTCAAAGATTATGATTTATATGTAAAGAATGTGAGTTAACTTGTAAGAGTGGCTAAATAACCAGAGTGTAGTAATATGTAGATAAAATCGAACTATAGAAATGCAGATAAACAAAATATGGTCATTCCCATTCAATTAGTCCTTTCTGTATCTTTATCATTCTTAGGGTAATGAACGTTGGATCTTAACCTGAGTAACGTTTATGGGCTTACTAAACAGTTATGTACATAATTTTTGCCACATACCTCTAGGCCTATATTGACTATAATAGCTTCTTGGCGCCAATAGTCATTGCAATATAATTTTTAAATAAAAATTTTTTAATATTTTAGACCGGTGCATTATTAAGTACACAATGATAAAATTTTGTGATTTCTTACTTTGTGACTGTTTTTCACGAATAAATTTTAAAACAAAAATAAAATTATGTTTCAGTTGACAAACTTTCTTTTATCTTTTAAAGTTGATTTAAATCAAATTTTCTTTCTATTTAGTTGTGCAAAATACTTGAGTGAATTTAAGCTTTTAATTACAAAATATTTGTTTTCAGTGCAATACGTTTTTCAATTATTATTAAACATATATATCAATTGGAAACAGTTTATGCATGTAAAATAAATATGTCTCTAACTAAAACGTTAAATATACACAGAGAACATTTACCTTCCTGGTAAATTAAAACAATTTCTAGATACTGTTAAGACTAATAATAATGAAATCCTTAATTGAAATCCGTAGTTGCATGAGATGCATATCTCTCTCTTTCATCCTAACATGCTCCTCGTCCTTTAACTTTCTAAAACAAATTTCTCTATGAAAGCTAAAATTATTTATTAAAACTTTATAATTCGCCTATGTCCAAGAAAAATAGGTCTCCTCTTTCGAATTTAAAAATATAACTTCACACAATATCATGAATAAATACATTAGAAGGTATGTAAAGCAACTCCGACAAAACTGAAGCGAGAAAACACCGAATGTGTTACCGAGACTCCAAAATCTCAACTCTAAAATATTAAAACCTTTCATAACAACAGAGCAAACATATTTACATACAAAAAATTAACGAAATTGAAATTATGATCAAAACTATTACCAAGAAAACATCTAAAATTAAAATGAAATATCATTCGCAATGTTTCAACACGGGTCGAGAAGTACCGAATTTCCTGATAGTCCATTGACCAACAAATACTCCGAACTAACCTAACAGACAGCCAAAGATTCGTATTTCGAGATATTTCTGCGACTCACCGCTTTGCACATCGTTTTCAAGCTCATTTTCCCACGTAATCCGCAAAGAGGCTTTATTCCCAAGCAAACGAGCACCACGTGCGAGGAATAACTCCAGAGGAAACTTCCTGTTGGCTATTAACACTGTGCCGATGAGTACACGTTACGATACGTCACCGTTATTCCTGGTGGTATTCCAAGAGGCGTTCAGTTTTCACTCACTCAAACACTCCGCTGGGAACCGAGTGGCCACGATCACTGACAAAAAAAGAGTTGCTCTCACTTCGAAAAAGTTAGCCTGAAATCGGCGTTGATTCGCGCGGTTCACGTATTCGCGGTGCTACCGATCAAGTGGCGTCGTCAACGACGATATAATCAAGGAGAATGACTTTGATGACGACGCGGGCAGAACGAAGGCAACGATTACGACAGATTACTCTGTGCGTGTGAAGAGATAACGACCAGTGGGGAACAGGCAGCATCGGAGGCGCGAGTTACCCACACTACCGCGTTCTTCAACAATTTTGCCGCGGGCCTGGGGCATGGCTGCTCCCTGTCACAAATCGACCGCCGATTATATCGTTTTCAGACTTTGACACGAGTGAAAGCAACGAGTCCAAGGAAAAAAAAGGCGTTAGTTTCGCTGGAGTTCGTCTTGCATGGACGAGTACACGTTGCAAGCGCCATGCTTTGTTTAAATAATTGTCTGTTATGTGCACCGCCAATTGACCATGTGAGGCTTCTGGGAATGATGGAAGTTTTAAGTAGAATTTTTTGTGTATTTACGATCGCTTTTCATTTTATTGTTATCCTTCGTAGAGTAATGGTTATTGTATTAGACATTGCAGAAGATGGAGAATAGGTTTTTGTGTAATACTAGGAATCTGTGGCAGTCTGGAGTTTCATCACGAGAAGTTGGCAATTATCATCACGAGTTAAACACGGTAGAGGATAGAATCGCGGAGTGGGGAAAAAATTTCCCGTGACTTCTGATAAACCTAACAAGTGCCAAACACTCTGCGTATGTAAGAACGCTGCACGATTGGTAAGAAGAGTGAGCTGGGGTGGTGAAATGTTAAAAATGATGATTTATTTTTAGTTATTAATGTGACCTTTAATCCTGGAATATTAATACTTATAATATTTATATTTTTCTTTTATCATTCAAATACGGAAGCTTGTGAAAATGAAATCTGTGTAGCAATTTAATGTAGAAACAGGCTTAAATTCAAAATATATATTATCACCAATAAATACAAAAAGTGCAATTGTATTCTACACATATTGTTAAAGATTTATTTTATATTTTTGTTATATTTACATAAAAATTTGCAATCTAATTATCCTTTTTAAAATATTGGTTTTGTTGTATTCTACATTAAATATCTTTTCAACTGGAAACAATTCAATTTTTTTAATTTTGGTTTAAACAAAATAATCCTAACGTCATTTTTACTACTTAATGTATAGTACAGTATTCCAAGGTTAAATACGTTTACATACAATACTATCCAATTCTATACATCTATTCTGTTTTGATGAATTTTTTTAATCAATTTGACTAGGAAGTTTGTTCAGCCTTGACTAGAAACCATCAGAATATTTAATATTGCATATTCAAGACTAGTTGAAGAAAAATTAATTCACTTTGCTTATAGCAAATATGCACTATACACTATCTAATGTTAGACAAGATACTTGGCTGTAATAGTGGAAACATTTAAAAAGTGATTCTAGACATCCAAATATGATAAAAATTAAGAATAAAATATTTGTTATTGAGCCATCGTTCTTTAATTACAACCGTTTAAAAATAAATAACGTCCATCTAAAACTTGACAAATCAAATGGTATCATTGACAACGCGAAGCCCATGTCAAAGGTCAGATCATGAGAAAGCAGTAATTATCATAACCACTGATTGGGTTGAATGTCGTAGAGCTCCATCGTAACTATGCAAGACGATCACCCCTTCAATGTTCCCCCACGTGTTGTCAAACACCATATATTTTCTCATTCTCTGTCAACATTTATCTATATTTAATTTTCAATAGCGCATTTTAAGCAATGTAGAAGAGTTTTCATATGACAAGTTAATTCACTATCTCATTAATAGATTATACATATTTTATATTAGAAATAATTCATTAAGTATTGAATCTTTATTCAGTGACTTGCAGAAACACGATTTTTCTAGTTATTGTTGTGCCCCGTGAGATGATTTCATTTAGATAATTTTCCTTGGTACCGAATTCTGTTCGAACAAATGTAATGGAAATGCTACTAATTATTTATTTATTAAATTTTTTAATAGATAAATGAATAAAATGAATAAAAATTAGTAGCTAACGTGTGTAAGCATTTCGTCCTATACGGAAGACTGAGAAACAGAAATTATTCAATATAATTATGCTGTAAAAAGTAATAGTAACTATTTTATCTCGCATTTCAAAACATCATAATTTCAATATAAAATTTTAGCTTTGTTTAAAACAGAGAAAAATAGTGTTTAAAAAATGTTAAAAATAAAATTGTTCTGTTTTCACATAATAATATGTATATGTAAGGTAAAAGTATAAATTAGCCTAAGCGCAGAGCAAACAACCGAAAATTTTCAACCAACCAACAATTTTCTTTCTATCTAATAGATAAAAAGGTATTTGATGTAGAAAATATTGTTAAGTCCGTACTCAGCTTTTAATTAGACCGACAAAATTGTCAGCTGTGTGCACTTAGGTCAAATCTATGTCCATTTGAATAAATATAGCTCATGTATATTGATAATGAAATGCCAATGAAATTATTGACGCTATAAAAAGAAGAGTTCTATACGTGAATAAGCTGCGCATGAGAAGGTCAGAGAGATCCGAAAAGTACTGATAAGATTTCCTTTTTTTCAGAACGAATTTGTACATTTTCTTCATCATTACAATCCACGTTTCAAAAGATTTAAAAAGAAGCAGTCATTTAAGATCATGATTGTCTATTCAAGCGTCAAGATCAAGGACAGAAAAATAGATACATGTGTTATTCGAATCACATTCGTTGCTGGTATTCATGTATATAATTATTTATTTTATTTTTTACCTAAAGAAACTTCTTATGTCATATCACAAGATACTTTGTATAGGTACTTAGTGTTTAAAAATTTGCTGTTAACTAATTAAATAATGTAGCATCTTGATCATATGATGTAACGGCTTCTCTGGATGATTTTCTGTGCAAATACAGGGTATCCCAGTAAAAACTAGCACTTTGATTATTTTAAAAACTATAAGAATAATAGAAAAATTTTTCAAACAAAAACTATTTGGTACTGAAAGCCTCGTCGTGTGGCTATATCCATTGTTTTGTAAGTGGAATCGCCTAAGAAATATGAAGATCATTTCTGTTTCTTTTCTTTTCTTTTTTTTTAATTGCATCCTACGTTTTTCTGTTGACCATCTGATAGCAGCTCTCAAAACGAATATAAATGGGTAATCTAATACAAAAGTTACTCCGAAAACCGCTCGAAAAAGTTACCTAAATTAAATTACTCATTCGTCATTACATTGCGCGATATTGCATAAGTTAGAGGTCGAAACATCAACCAGTTTTTTAAGTGATAATAATTGTTATGTAGATGAAATCAATTTTAGACTAAACACAAATGTATCGTCAATATATATGTAAAATGCGAGTAAAAATGTTGATCCTAAAAAGAAATTTCAATGATTGTTTTAAAATATGTTAGTGAACGAATCGTTTAAATATTCTCTCATCCAATGCCCAACATCTTACATTTACAAAGAATAAATGTACGAACACTGTTATCTAAACAAAATCTCGACCGCCACTTAAAACGAAAACAGTATCAATTTGATTCTGTTGTAAAGGATGACATAATGGATAAAAATTACACAATATCCCACTTTATCAATTTCACAATAAGTTAGTTCATATGCTATTTTTGGTCCAATGGTTTTATAACTATGTGAAGTGTGAAAGGAAAATTGAATTATAAATGAGGGATCACTATAACCTAGTTACATCGAGGAGTAAATAAATTAATCAATTAAAAAATTATGAACTTAATAAAAAATTAAAACTAAAATACTAAAAAGCAAAATTATTCTGTGGTCTCAAAAAATTAAGATATTTTAAAATCTCCTCCATACGTTTCTGAAAAAATATGATTTTGTAAGATGCAGTATTATCTCACTATAAACATACAAGTGATTGATGAGTTCATAGCGAGGAGTACGTTTCTAAGATCAACTCACGTAGGTACTGGCAGCTCAGTATAGTTTCAATAAATATGTAAGTAATATCGTACGAGAAATAAAACTCATTTTTGGCAATTTTAATTAACATTTTTTGATACCACCAATGTTTTTGAAAATCCCCATTTATTACTGTTTACATGTTTTCAAATGTAAAAAATACCGTAAAATGTATCTGTTTCCAAGGAATATCATTGACGTACTACCTTGTATCTACATAAATGATTCATAGTAGGATCAAGGTCTCAGTCGTCTTACGATTCAACAATGAAATTCTATGTTCAACGAAAACACTGTAATTTTTGCAGAAGATACATATTTCCTGGGTTTACTTGCGTGTATCAAACATTCATCGTGTAGTCGACAAACGATAGTTTCATGACTTGACAAACGATGTCTTTACAAGCATCATATAATTCAAAATTTGTAGCACAAATTCAGAGAGTATAAATATTTAACATTTATATATCTACAATCAACAATTTTATGGTTCCAGATGTTCGAAATCAAAGTAATTTGCTTCCTTATATTTTTCCATCGAATAAATAAAAGAATAAATTAAACGACTTCAAGCAAAATTTAAGCGACTCTAAATTGTTAATTTACTTATTATATAACGAAGGATATGCACACAAGTGTAACATGTATCTATGCCATGTTGCAAGTGGTTACAATTTTAACTTGTCGCAGAAGTGGATTAATTTTACCTGCAGATAATATCTGAAGGAATACACTTTACACTTCTACATCGTTTAGAATTAATCATACATTTTTCATTACGTGCCAGAAGTATAGATTCGTACGTGTACTCTACACGTGGATTTGCTCTGTTTATGACAACATAAACATTTACAAAGTTTGAACTGAACATCTAACATAGAGACGTTTTTCTGAGAAAAAAGTTGGTTTTTTATCGATAAAGTATTCTTACCAGGTACTTCTCAAATTTAAAAATTCGTAAAGTGCAATTTATTTAATCGTGATAGAAGTAAGTATGTGTTTTTAATCGAAGGTTAAAAATGGGATAATTATCTACTATTTCTCAATTATATACATTAAGCTTAATAGGGATAGATAAGAGATAAATATAATTATAGCAATTGTTAATGTACGTACTTAGGTACATGCATTAGTGGCACTAGTTCATAAGTAAATAGTTAGGTGTAAATATTTTGTACCATAGTTAAAATATCTTATTAATTTAAATAAACAAGCTTAATACTTCGAAAACTAAAGTATAAATTAAGTAAATAAGCAAAATGCTGATTCGTGAGGAAACTATGAATTTCTATTCAATGTTGTTTACCAACAATCGATTTCAAAGCAATCATAACAGTGAATGGCAAAAGAGATACCAATTGTACCAACAGATTAAATGAACTAGTTTTCTGTTACAGGAAGTACCGTCGACAAAACAGATTTTCCCATAACAAATTTCTTCAGCACTGCTCTAAATTGATGATTGAAATTTTGTACATTATTTGAATAAAACATTTATCATAATTAAAAACAAAATGATAATTATATATCGACAGAAAATTGTTAGTAAACGTAGAAAAAGCAGAGGATAGTTATAATAATAAATTTTAATAATAAAATAACTAAAATTTCAAATAAACACCACTGGAATGTTCATATACTTTTCTGCAGAATTTTAGATAAACAAAAAAATTAGCGACATTTCGAGAAACATTGCACACATGTACGTATATGTACTTTGAGCACGCAATGTGTTCGAAGAGTTCGCATAAATACAAAGGAAAATAAAATCTCGAAATATGAGTTTATGACTGAAACTGCGTGGGTTTAATTTCTGAAGGTTACGAGAACAGTGCACTTGGAGAAACAGATGTAAAGCACAAACAGTAGTTATTTTTGCAATGGCTGTTTTGACTGGTTTCAATCTGAGTAACCTTCGTAAAGATTTTTTTAAACACTTTCTCCAAATAATTTTGCATAGTTGGAAAACAATCAACATTAATGTCTTCAATTAAATTACATTCATTCTTTCTTGTATTGAATTTGGAACTGAAACTATACGTCGAAAATATTCCTTTTCAAATTCTCCAATAGCAAAAATGAAATCGTCTTTAGAAAGACTTAGTGATAAAAATCGAATTAATATCAATGAAATTAAATGAAATATTTTAGCTAATAAGAAGTTAATAACGAAGCTAGTAGTCAGCAATATTTTATACTCTCAATTGTTAATTTTGCTAAATTCGTATTAAACTTTATAAACACCATTAAAAAAATTATTGCAACAATTAATTATTATTTACAAGAAAGCCGAATTAGCGAATTTAAAACTAAAACTTGTACGTTAAGTAACTTACCTAACATGTTGGCAAATATAAGTTATTTGCAAATATTTTAGAAGCATGCTCTTACTAAAGAATAAGCTTCTGAAGAATCAGCGAACTTTCATAACAAGAAGTTTAAAATATTGACAATATCTAGGTGGTGGCTATCAGCTTTGGAGATAAGTGAAAATGGATGTACGTACCTAAAACAAAAAAAAAGAAAAGAACGTTGTAAGTAACTGAAATTTGTATCAAACTTAAAAATATTTCTATATAGAACAGACACTCTTCTAACTTTGTATACACAAATAATATAAACTTTCAGAATTACAAATTAACATAATTATAATTTGAACATAATATTAATTAATCCTTGTTCATCACACTCATTGAAAAAAATTAAACAGGAAACTGTTATCGTGATGGAACACTTTCGGTATAGATACTAACGTAAGTACTATTTACAATCTCTTTAATTATAATCCCAATTAATCCATATATAAATATCGTTTGTGTAAAAATAAAGATTATAGATTTATCATAATATAATGCTAATTCCATTAATCAAATAACCAAGTACAATGTCTGACATCGTCCATTGCTCCAACTGTTGTCTCAACGTCCACTTGTCATTCAAAAATACAAGACATGAAATACAAATTATTCATATTTCACTGATGTATAACGTATTTATCTCTAGCGAGTTATCTTTTTTAATTAACCATCCTGCAACAACAACAACACTTTGCACACAGATCAATGTCAAGAACGTACATCATCAGGTACAAATACGGAGATCATTCGCGGCTGCTTCTTCTTCTTTCGCGCCATCTTTCGTGCCGATTCACCGGAAGCGAATTCAACTTGGCGAATTCCACGTAGAATATCATACACGCGCGAAGTCTAACCTAAATTCGAAGAGAACGCGAGTCGCGCAAGGAGACACCGAACTGGGAACTCGAACCGCTGACCAGGAAAGGTATATACCTTTGTTCCTCAACCACGCCAGGTCGCCAGGGGTTATCGTTTGCATGCGTTAACCATGCTGATTTATGAAAATTTATGGATCACTATTTCCTTGACGCGGCGAATGAAGCTTTACGCTTGATAAAATATCTTAAACATCTTCGTTTTATTCCAGCGACCAGTTGGCCACTTCAAATAAGATAAACATTTTTTGGGTTCATCGTTACGCTTTTCAGGGTATCGACTCCTGATTACGTTTTATTAAATTGATTTTTTAATTGCCTTAATTCGATTTTTTATTCTAATATCAGAGTATTTCTATGATATTATATTATAATTTATAATGTTTCTTATTTCATTTTGGAAGGGTATTTTATGCTATATTTATTATTATTGCTGTAATTATTATCGGTGATTGAGAATATTGCCACATTTTCTTTCTTAAACAGAGGAACATCCGGTGTTATCATTCTTCTGTGTGAATAACATGTTATTTTTGGCAATGCCCAATAATAATGTTGCCAATCAAAAGATGAATAAGAACAGAAACAGTTTCTTCATCAAAGTAGACGAATTGAATATTTGTAACGAAATAATACGTTATTATTATACGTATATAATTATACTAAAACTAAAATGTAGTATTTTAACAATTTTACAACTACGAAGATATGTGTACATTGATGTTAAATATAGTATGAGTGTATTCATAAATATACAGCTTACATACATATTTTATAAGGGCAAAAATCACGTCTTATGCACCGTCTACCTACTGTATGCAGCTGTGATTAAATTATGACGCATTTCAGTATACTGTTTGTTTTTTGTGATACTATAAAAAGCAGTACAAAACAGGAGACGTATCGATAGCAAATATTCAGTATACGATATAAATGCAAGTAAATATATCCAGAACGTACAAACACTAATTCATAATACTGTTTCCAGTTATTATTTAACAGTATCAATACATGTAGAACTGCATTTTTTTATAGATATTCACCAAATTATATGCATATTCCAAATTTAATAATATATCTATTATTAATATTAAGATTAGTATTGGCATTAAAATTAATATTAATAGTTATTAACGTACACTTACATATATTTCATCAATACCTATGTGAATATTAGTGTTATAGTACTAACTCGAACAGGAAATACGACAACCATTGCATAATATCACCTATTCGCATTTGCTCTATACTCTGTACGTATTATGAAAATAATGAATCCTGTGCATGTATAACAATCGAAAACAAAGTAGCATTCTTATTTCAACTGAATACAGTTGAGTCGATTAAGTCATTTCGATAGGCAAGGAATAGACGCAATTCGTGACCTTTGTACTAGCGCGCTACGCGACACATGCACGATATTGCATCAAGTTTACAACGCATGAGTAATCGCGATGAAGCTAAAATGCACACCGATAGATGGAAGAATTAATAACGCTTTCGACCGGTTGACAATTCTTAGAATCTTTTACTGGGAACACGCAAATCGAGGATGCATGTCAAACTATAATTTCGAGTCAGACAGTACATGGCGGGCGTTGCACATTTTTGCGTGTCGCAAGCAGAATTAGAAAACTTCTATCGCGACCTTTATATTAGGCTTTTCGATAATGTTAAACTATTGCAAAATTTGTGAGGAAATCGCGAGCGTTGGAAGAAAGGATCAATGGAGGAAAAAAACTGTTCCCAAGGGAAAAGTTCCAGTTTATCGAGCATATCAGATAAAAATGGATTGCACTTGACTGCGTATCAATTCAGTACCATATCAACTGGTTGCCAGATAGTAAAGACAACAAACATAAATTGTCTTTAATGAATGCTAATGTTTTATACGTGTGATAAAACGCCCCAATTAGTAGAAAATATAATTTTTGTCTTAGATTAACTTACTGTAACTATAACTTACAAAACATGTATTTACTGCAAATACAGTAATTTTAATCGTAGGCTATTTCTTTGAAAATTTTCTTGAAAAAAAGTAAATTTTATAAAAATATATAATAATAGTAAAGCAATCCAGTTTGCTTATTATTTGCCCAATGTTACTATATTTACACCATTGCGCTTTGGCAACCAGAAATTACTAATATTTATTTTGACATTACTGTGCGTAAAAGATGCACGTGTCTGTTGATTTGACTAAATAGATATGTACAGGTACTACAGTAACTATTTTAAAACGAAATTTGTATGCATTAGACAAAAATTAAGGACAATTTGTACAATATTAAGTGCTGATTGACAAAAAGATTAGAGTATCAAATTTATACATATAAATTTCACGTAAATTTTTAACTTTCGATCGGTAAAAATATTTAAACACTATGATATAACATTGTCATCAAGTACCTATTTATAAAATATTAACACATTTCACATAACACCTTTATATTCATTAATAACAGTAGCAGTAATAAATTTACCGATCTGTATGGGTATTGCTCTAGTTAAATATTTTCACATGTCTCACATATACAGAGCTTATTGCAATACCCATACTGTCTATATTTTTCAAAGTATTAAAGTGGGAGTGTTACACCAATTGATCCTTCTTTCAATCGCATAAAACTACTATAATACATAGAAACCGTTTCACTCGTGGCCAAAATTTTGTGCAAGATGAGACGATGCGCAAATACTCTTTATAAAACGTCTCGTTTATTAACCAAATGCCAAAGAAATTTGGAAAATTGTTGGCACGATGTAACGTCTTTCAGTAGCATATCAGCTGCGCAAAAGTACCGCGTACCGCAAATATAGCTCTTGTAATGACTAACAGTCTCCTCATTACTTAAATTGTAAATATAAAATTTCTACTGAAAATGTGAAAATCCGAATAATGAAAACGTGAAAATTTGATCTATTAATTACTGATTGCACTACATACTAATACGATTATCGAATTTTTTAAGTGTATTTAAAATCTTATCGCTACTTGTATTCTTTGTGGGAACGAGTTTCATAAACTTTAAGACAGGTACGATGTACGATATCTTTGTGTTGTTTGGTGACACTATATCTATACTCATGTTTGGTTTTAATAAACGCTTCCATCAAGATAAGTTTAGTACAGTTGTTACTTTTCCCAAGTAGTCTAAATATTAAATAACGAATAATCTAATGCTTGTAACACTATCAAAACTTGTACAGTTTTCAACCCATGCTTATGTTTATAGTTCATGGTCTTTTATAGACTGTATACCTACAAGAATATTGCAAGAGTCAGAACTTAAACCTTAATTAGTCGTGTCCTTTCTTATACTTTTCTTCATAGTTCCAGTTACGATTATTTAATTAACTTTATTTCTACAAATTTCAATGATATTCAATAATACGTGCCAAAAATTTACGAGAATACAAAAAATGTACTAAGTGCATAACTGAGAAGAGAGTTTGAAAAATCCAGTAAAAAGTCATCTTCATAAGAGTAATTAAAACTTAGATCTGATTTAAAAAATTGTTTCATTTAAAATATTCCACTTGCCATGATTAAATAAAGAATACATCTGGAGAGACACCCTATATCTTTCCACAATATAAGACTCGATTATTCTTTATAAAAATATTATCTAAGCACCAGTTTCATTGATTCAAAAGGGAATTAGGTTTTGAAATCTTGCAGCGAATAAATCAACAAGAAAGTAATACATATATGATACAATACAGTGATCACAGAGCAGTGCAAAACACTATAATTTGTATAAGAAAAACACGAAATATTTGGCGGGGAATCTTTTCCATTAATTTTCAGGGAATTGAGGTCGCATCTGGCGTTCCCGCCTTTTTTCTCACAAAGTCATCCGAGAACACACTTGCCCGTGTATTTCCATACAATTATTTTTGTTATCGAGGCCGTTGCACGGAGATTCAGAGGAAATTTCGGTGATGCAGTGTCGCGAGATAAAAAGAGATCCGCGATCGCCGACAAGACGCATATCCTTACAAACGAAATGTGTATTTATAGAGTAAGATGGAAAACAAGATTCGACGAAGTGAAAATGTAAATCATATCGTGAGAAAAATGTTTAATTATTGCGCTAATCTTCTAGATGCTCTATACTTAATATTCTAAATACAAAAGGTGCTTCATACCCCAATAATGACTCAAGCGTAAGATCAAGATTATCAAGCGTAAATTACTATAAAATTCATTGTAATTTAGCAGAAACAGGTACTTCGATCTTTCATTAGGGGCGTAACAGAAATAATTTAGCGTCTGTAGAATTGCCAGTTTCTCTACATCAATAATTTAACATCATTAATCAAAATAATTACGTTCATTTCTATTGCTCCATTTTTTTCATGTTACAGAAGTGTCGGTTTTTCGCGATACTCGAAAGGAATTGTATTTCCCCCAACGAGGTCAAATTAGTATAGTTTCAGTGAATTGAAATGTGTGCTCATAAAATAAATCACCCTTTATTATAAATTTTATCTTGCAATCTACAATCCTAAGAAACTATCAGAAATTCTAAGGAAAAATGACAAAAGTATGGAATTTCGTATAAATATAGGAAATCTTATCTTTCGTATAAATATACGAAATTTTATCTTTCGTATAAATATACGATATCTTACTTAATTATAATAGTAATACCAACTGTTAAAATCAAGGTTAATTTTCAAAGCTGTTTGAGAATTTTCACTGTGACTCAAAAGAACGTTCGTTAGGGAGACATGTTCTATGCAAGTAGCAAAACGATCGAGTAATAAAAATAGAAAATTTACGGTTAAATAACAGAATTATTCATCTATGTAAGTATTTCCATAAAGATAACTAAGATTTGAGTAACAGAAATTCTGCTCTATAAGTAGCAGGTTCCATTTAGACTACATATGCATACGAGATGAGCGTTCAAATTAACGCAAAATTTAACAAACAAATCATTATGTGAAGTGGATAATGTAATACACAATGCCATTTCGAAGGACATTCGAGCAGATAAGAAACTGATACAGGAAAACGTGCAAACACGGTGTGCTGTATTCGCATGATTTTTACACAATCGCGTGATCTCACCTAACCGAGGATCACCCATACCATTTTTGGCAAATACGTAGTTGACACAGTTTCCATATAGATAACGTGTTTGTTTATAGCCTTGGATTAAGGTTTTGACGGTCACACGATTCAGAACAAAGACAATGTGTTTTTTCATTATTCAACTTTTAGGATTTACATTTACATTTCCTTGTATGAACATCAAAATAGTATGTAATTCTATACATACATTTTTAATAATAATATCTAGCTCTAAATTGTAAGTACTCAATACTTTAACTTTTAACTACATTTTTTTAATTATTAATGCATATATACATATATTTTTTAAATAGGTATATTCAATATACATAATACATAAGGAAAAAGTTGTTTCAAATCACCCCCTGAATCACCCCTTTCAAGGAACTGCAACATTTTTGTTACACCTTGTATAGCATTTCATTTTTAATTCTATATTAGTATTATAAGTAAAGTATAATGACTAATTTCAGAACACAACTAAACGAAAATTTAAAACATGATTTCTAAAATATTTTTGAATCGCAAACTTATTCAGATTACAATCTAAAAATTGTGTTTTCTATATTGATGAACTTCAAAATGTATCTAAAGCAACATTAGTCGAATGATAAATCACTTGAGACAGTTCTCTCAATTAGCTTCTGCAGACAAATCTAAAGTATGCGAAGATGTTAGCAATGATAGTACCTACAACTTCAATTAAGTTCAGAGGATTGTAACATTTATGATTTAATAATGAACGTTGTAAGTTCTAAATGAAGCCTCTGAATTTCTTCAATTTAACATGACATAGAAATTATATCAATTACTTATAATATATGTTCCATCAATATATTTATGCAAATTTATCATGGACTTGATCCCTACAAAACAAACACCCTCAGGTATTCTGTAAGCGTTCGTCACATACGTAAATAGACAGTTAAAAAATAGAATCGCAATTAATTAACCTAGATTAACCGATACGGGTGACCTCGATGTTCAAGGCTGTTACTAAGAAAATGGTATAAATGATACTTGTATGGATTTGATAAAAAGTTACAGACACATCAATCGAACTAACGGCTGCAGCTACTTGCGTGTTTCACCTTCTTAAATGTTCGATTACTGGTTTATTGTTAAGCAACTAAGGGGTTAAATCGTTAAGAATTAAATAATTAATTAAATTTTAAACAATTTAAATTTAGTTATTTAATTAAATTTATTAATTTAAATAAAAATATAAATGAGGACATAAATGGTGAATAAAGTATTGTGAAATTTAAATGCAGAAATTTAAATATGGAATATTTCATACTATTGTATTATCTAAAACATTTTCTATACATGTATATAATAGGGATACATATCTACAAAGTACTCCAGAATCAAGAATACGAAATCGGATAAAATAAGTCAGGAATACAAAAAGAAATTTTCGCAAATAGTTTGAAATTACAAATAATCTTGATGAAGAAATAAACAACTATTAAAACAAAATAAAAAAAATGTAGATAAGATTTTATTATCAATACTCTGATTATTTAATTTTACTTCTGCTTATTATGCAAGTAAAAACTATTCAATATGTTGTTGTTACAATGGATAGAACGACAAAGGTATTCACAATCTTAACTGACTTAAAAACCTCATGTTTTTGATTTGTTTAATAGTTAAATGAGAAATTCATGCATACAAGTACTAATATTAAATATTGAAAAAATAAATTTAGAAATCATAAGGATAAGTTAACCAAAGATTATAATATTTTTAATTATTTTCAATTGAATATATAAAAGTTCTTAAAAATTCAGTACTTTGTCTTACATTTTCAATTAATATCAGTTACTGATTTGATTAGATAGTCTCCAACGATAAAATAACTGCACACATACTTGATAAACGTTTAAAGTTAATTTTTTCAAATATAAAAACTTAATAAATATAAAAACTGACAATTTTCTACCATACTTTCGATTTCTATTTTTACTAAAAATCATCCGTATTTTTATTACGTATATTTTCATATTTTATTTCTTGTTAAATATTTCGAATTGTAAGACAAATATTTCTTACGAAAATTATCTAATCTTCTTATGAATAAAAATTTCCCCTCATTGAAAACAAAGTTAAAAAAAATATGAAGGTCGTTTTTGTCTTTGAGTGAAACGTTTTCCTTTCTTATCAATGCCTGATAGCAGTATTTTAGGTGAGTTTACCTAGATGCTTCATAGGTTTGGCCTTACTGTATAAATAAATAGATATTAAAATTTTCATCGATAATTGCAATATACCTAAAAAATTATTCGTCTATTCGTCTATTCTATTTTCGAGCACGAAAAAGATATTCAGCCATAAAACTCATTAATAACTGAAGTAATAAACACAGAGAGAGTTCACACGCCTTCTACGAAATACCAGATAGAATATGTAAACAACCAAAAATCTGGCTAAATGAGATTTTAATTCTTATAAGCTAGAAGAATGACCACGGAGAAAATAACTTGCAACGGAGTAACGCGAAATTAACTATTAATTTTGTTTCATCACGCGTTGAATCGTAAAACAAGCAGATTATGCTCGACTGTTAAAGTTGAACTCTTGTTGAACTCTTCTTGAGAGCCATTATCAAATATCGATGAAAAAATATAACATTTTATTGGAAACAAAAAAAGAAATGAAAGAAAACGATGACCTGCATATCTCGACAACGTTTCCACTTTAAATCAAAGATATTTTCGTAGTACAACGTCTTCAGTATTATACAATTTTTCTATGACATGGTATTCTTTACAAAATTTAGAATAATGAAATATTTTTGTTTATTATTGTTCATGTACTATTGTTCAAACTAAATACTAATATGAAAAAGTTCTTGACATTTTAGTTTAATATTACAGGTGCTGTGTATGTAATAATTGCACACAAAAATTGTCTTTATTCTCCTCTTTTATTACTCTATAATGATTAATTTTTTTTGTATTCCTTACTAAAAAGTTTTTCTATTATTATGAAGACTAAACTGCCTATAATTTTCTTTAATTATCTTTCATAATTACTAAACGATTAATTTTTTTCTACCTCAGTACTAAAGTTAGTTGTTAATTTGCGGAAATTATTTCACATTCACTGATCAGTCTAATTTATATGCAGATGATGTACCTTATAATTAAATTTTAACGAGTATCATATTTTTTAACTTTGCATAAGTGCGCTTATTTTGTACGCGATAAAAGTGAATCTCAAGCAGTAAATAGCCAGTTAAAGATAAACCGACACTTTTTCGAAGAAGTGAATGTACTAAGAGAATTCAGTTCACCTGACTAAAAATAACGAAAATTTTTTATTCGTTGTAGGTCGCTACAAGGAGCCATGGTTACACGTGATATCGTATTTTCGACGATAAGGTCATTTACATGGTGTGATGACGTTCAGTTAAAGACACTTCAACTCGTGTCTTTTTCGAACAAACTCCTCTTTTTGACTGGTTCGCGCTATGCTGGCTATTTTTGACTTAAAAACAGTCATTTGATACAAAAAGGGAGCAACAATCTCAATAATTTGATCGTAAAAAATACATGTGTCTACCTTTTATACATCCTATTTTGTGTAATTTTGCAGCTGTTTTAAACTGTGTTATTAAAAAAGAATTGTTGCTCACAACGTAACTAATTCACGTACAATGACAACAAATCACGTAACTAGGTAGCTATTAGAATAATAAGTAAAGAAAATTCATAAACAATAACCAGAAGACTAATTTGTTTATAAAATAATTAAAAAAAAATATGTAGTTGATGCTACGTTAACATTCATGTAAATAAATACTACTAAATAAAAATAATATAAAGAAAATAAATTTTGGAGTATTGTAAACACACTATATACCTATTAATTTTTTGGAATATTGTAAACATACATACGTATATACCAATTTTATAGTACAGCATTAGCTATCTCTATACAATAATGAATGAAAAATACTTAATACCACTTTTGCAGTGTTTCAAAACAATATTATATGTATATTTCTATCTTTTCATTAACGAAAACTAATGCAATCAGTCCAAAATTTATTTTACATTAACAAAATATATGAGAAGAAATACCTCTTGAGTAAGTTCTGCCGTATTAGCTGGTTCATTAGGACTCTGTGAAGAATTTGCTGAGTCTGGTGAAGTCATGTTTCTAACTGGATCTGTTGGAACTGGTATACTAGGTCCTGCGACTGCATTATCTCTTCCTGTGTCTTCAATATTCAACAAGTATGCATGAATATCGTTTAACCCAGAATTCATTCTGTTGTACCTTCCTAATGAATTCAAGTCTTCGAATAAATCCCTCTCATAATTTAAAAGCATAGAGTCTAGATTTTTTGGGTGGATGAACATGGGACGATGAACTATCGTATGAGCATCGGTGTGCCATCCAGATCCATTATGTAGATCCAAAGAACCTACTCCAATGGTTTGGATATCCAATCCCAGGTAGGATTCTGGATCAATCCGCAATAAAGAAAGCAGCAATGCGAGCTGCAACAGCTCCTCACGGTATAACTTCTTAATGCACAACATGTTGCTTTCTTCTTTCTTCTTTCTTCTAAACTACTCCAAACGTTGTCAAATATATTCTCAGTCCAAAGTAGTTTAATGTATTGTCACAGTAGCTTGGCAGTGATGTAGAATACAAAAAATAAGTAAGAACCCATAAAAAAGTGACAGTTCATGTTGAAATGTTTGTCGTTACTCCAAATTCACTTTGTACAGTTAAGACAGTTCACACAGCCATTTACGTTTCATTAAAGTAAATGAGCATATAATACTACAAGCTCCTTCTGTATGTCAGAAAACGTAAACATTAGTTCCTTGTAGTTCTGCTCCACTTGAAAAATTGCTATTTTTCACGTCGAATCTAACCAACACGAGTCTTCAATGAGGTTAAGAAGCAAACTGTCCAGTGTTCTCGCTGGAGCAACTTCTTCGACAGACCGTCAAAATGAAAATAAAGATTCGGCGCTCTCTTTAAACAGGTATAGGTCAGTTACACGAATACAAAAATAACCTCAAAACACACACTGGCCACGTCAAACTTCAGTGCACGTCGCGCACATCCCACGCCTGCTGCAGATTTCATTTGACAATATAAGACGGTGCCCCTTTGAATTAATGACAACACTCTCTCCACATTGACACACTATGACAGACACTCGTGGGGGATGAAAACTCAGTCTAATGGTCGAAACTGACAGCTATCCTCGAACGATACCGGGTCTCGAACTGTTTCGAATTTCTCTTCCTGATAATTATTCGAGGCCCGCGACAAGCGCCGAAAACCTCCGTCGTTAAATCATCTTGCCTCGCTGGTGATGGGACTCTGACGATGATAACGTTACACTAAGGCAATTGAATGCATTTCACGGAGGAACGAACTAGCACACCTTGCTGAGAGAGATTGTTCACGATATGTGACTCAGCACTCACTCAAGTAACGTCGTTCCTCAGGGCCGACGCAACTGCATATTTCTCCCTATATGATACTGTAGACAACGAATCCGTTTAGCCTTAAACTCACCGAATTTAGATCGCTGACGCACCACATTTATTATTATTATTTACGTGATTGTCAATTTTTTACAGTGCTCGTAGCTATTGTACTATTGCACAAGCATCAATAATATCACGGGGATTACAAATCGCTGAGTATAATACGGTGACGTATGCGATAAGCGCATCATATTTCTCAACAAAAGGGAATATTCGAATTGCAGAGACGGTGAATTCAATTCAGTGCGCGTTTGGACATTACGATATAATTCGCGGTTATTAATTGTAGGTAAAACAGAAAATGGCCACGCGTCAATTGTGTACACACTTGATTGTATGAAGGAAAAGAAATCTCGATACTGCATTGAAACGGATTATGCACACATTTATGTAACGATCTATCTTTTTGCATTCTCACTATTTAGTTCTCTCCAAGTGCAGAAGTTCATAGTTGCATGACTGTTTCTCGTATTCTATTGTGTAAAGATTCACAACGAGATTTTTGTTTCTCTTCCTAATTATATAAATGTACTTCAATTGAATTCTGACACTATATTTACTTATTTTATACTCGCTAATTGATAGAAATATATTCGTGTGCAAGTAATTGTGAAAACTAATTGCAGAATTAAAATACTACTTTCAATAATTATGAACTTTAATATAACAGAGATTAAGTTCTTTAAGAGATTAAGTAAATATAGAGTTTTAGAAAAACATTCATTGTATTGCTTTAATATATGATCCAAAGTTGTCTAGTTTTGAAAATGAATAGATAAGTAGGAAACTATATGTTACAACCAAGAGGATTACATTTTCGAATAAGTTATAAGGAAAATTTGGCCAAGATCCGTATATTGTACTAAATTTTTAAAAAGCATTAAATTTTAGTTTAAACTTTAATTTCCATATTGTGAAATACTTTGTCGGGTACATTGTGGAAGGATTTTGTTGGTAATGATCGAGAAGTCGATGCAATAATGAATCCTCATAAAAAATGTTTCTTTTTGGTCCTCCGAATAACTTATTGTGATTCCTCAGATAAATACTTATATTTTGTTTATATTCAAAATGTATTGTCTTTTCAACTCTTATATTACACGAATCATATAAAATCGAGTAAATATTTGCATATGCTCATGTGTACTTTATACGCAAATATATTGATGTGCATAAATACTGATGAAAAATAACTTTTTTAATATTTATTGACACTTATTATTTTATGGATACTTACACATAAACTTTTTATTTAGCTAAATGAATCTACACAAGTGAAATAATATACAAAGCTATGTAATTGCTGTCTTTAAACACATTGATCGACAGTGCCTGAGGATATGCAAATTGAGTTCATAGGTGGTGTGACGACATTTACAAACGTACACTTTTCCCGTCGATAATTTGAACTCAACGTATTTGAGTTTCTCTGTAGGTAACACAACGCTTAGCGTTCGAATATAGAAACATATTGTTCTGCATTGAAAGGTACAAATTTATTAGCAAATTTTTACTATAACATATGTGTATTATTATTGAAAAGCATGGGCTTCTAGTTAATTTTGATAAAACACTTAATTAAGTTTCAAGGAAGGAATTTCGCGGTCATGTTGGTACGTTGTGCGCGGTTGCCATGCTTAAGTTACTAAATTCAAGTTTCGCGTAATCGAACAGTGGATGAGTACTTTGTCCAAGCATACTATGCGATGTGCACACGTACAGAGGCTTATCAAATACATGTGTTCGACATATACTACAGTTTTCATAATATTCTGATACATACCTCGCACATGCGCTTCGTCAACTTTAAGTGTGTTACATCGTTGCCGGGCGATAATGATGTCATTTGCGGTAAATCCTCCGACTGTATCATCGTATTTTTATCGATATACAAACTTTGGAACACGTATTGTTTATTCCTTAAGAGAAATTAACAAAGGAATGGTCAAGACGAGCTGGAGAAGTGTCACTGATAACTACAAGCATGGAAGCGAAACACATTACGTCATGAAATTTCGCGTAGCACACTCACACTTAATTAATTTTTCATAGAACGTGTCTGTATTTGTTGAACATTCTCAACTTTTATAACATGTTTTGCTTGAAATTCTGTGACACGTATTTCTGTGAGAAAATCTTCCTTGCCGCAATAATGCGGTTATTAAGATCGGAGCGAAAGGAACTGTCTGTCGCTTCGATACAAGATAATTAGAATTTTTCTTGCGCTACGTCACTGCTAGTGACAACCGCGCGATATTTGAACATGGCGGGAGCGTTACTGCACGCGTTATATTGTATATTCCTTTCGTATATATCGTACTGACATAGACAAGGTAAAAAATAGAATTATCACCGAATAGAATTTTTTGTTATTCGTTCAGAAGGTTCGCGAGCCTTCTTATCAGTTAGGTAGCACAACCAATGTTATCGAATTGGGGTGAAATAAGATTACAACGCTACCAGTGGTAGGAATTGAAATGTTTTCGAGAATATTTGGATCTGGATCGATCTGAATTTTACAATTATTGTTTACTATTTTTATGTTATATATCTCTACTTATATCTCTTAAAATGTACTGTCTGTCTCTCTGTCTGTCTCTCTCTCTTATTCAATGGCTGCACTTTACAAAAGATAGAGTATCGATGTGGTCGGAATCGTCTCAGCTGGATGATCTCTTACATTCCAATTCTGACTGTTTTACCGATCCAGAAATTTAAGGCTGATTTTAGCGACCTCTGAACATGAATAACGATCAATTTGAGAACTAGACATTGAAGTACCATTGGTAAACAAAAAGAGTATGGAATCCCCATGCTTAACATTAAATGAGTGATAGACAAATGCGTTGGGTGATAAGCTATCCTATACTTTGTCGATGATAATACTATGGTGAATTATATTTCAAAGAAATAGGACATTGTAAAGACATTCAACTTTTTGTTGTGTTTCCTTTATGTTGTTATCGGTACATGTGCGTATTCTGTAAGAAAAATTTATATTTTATAGTATATACGTATAAAATATATCTTTATTAATTTTTATACATGTCCAGTTAAAAAAATGTTTTGATTTCTTGTATACCTATGTATGTAACCAATCAACATGGTGCTTGCGCATGCTCGGCGCAATTCCGATGCGCAACGGTTATGCATTCATATTTCGCGCGATGTTATTCTGTTCGTAGTTCGTGGACGAGCTGGGATTCAGACTTGTATATTTTTCGCTGTGTTAAATGTGGTTAATCATGTTCCTGGCGATTACTGACTGTTTCTGAAGGTACGGTTCTTAATGTTAAAATACTATCATACATTTAACGAAAACTTGTAATAATTTTAATAATTGTAACTATTAAAACTTGTTCGAAGAATATGTATCCCTCGTTTTTCAATTATTCAAATAGTAGTAATCTTTATCGTTGAATACAGTCGTATATATTGGAATATATGTTAACAGATATGTAATTTCACATGAAACAACGCAACAATTAAGTAAATCTTCATATTTTAATTTATACAGACAACACTGATGACAATCGTAGTTACTCGTAACTTCTTGCATAGATGACATCGAAGTCTTCACCTAAGGATCTGTCACATGTATGTGTTTACTTATTATGCGCGTGCGCAGCACAATTTGAAAAGAAGTGATGGAGTGAACAGCTCATCGTAAAGGTATGATTTTTACTATTTTCTTTATATTATTGTGGAATTTGTTGGATTTTTTTATGTTTTGGAAATGTGTAAAGACGATAATAATACAAATATTTAGAATACGAACAATATTTAAACTGTATTAACCGATAAATTAGAAACAAACTAGTTCATTATTTTTAAGACGTTTTTATGGGTTTTTGCTGATATTTTTACCAGTATATTTGAAAACATATAATATAATAACAGCAAGAATTACTCCTTCCAAGAATTACTCCTTATTAGTTATTTTTATTTTCATGAGATGTTCCGTTTATCTGTAAATCGTTAAACGTTAAGGGTAACAGAGACATTATAATATCGAGAAAAAATGAAGGATGTTCAAATTACTTTAAACATATAATATATTCATTTGTATGCTTGTACATATCTCGTATTCTTTTATACAACAAAATATCTATGACAACAGTACAGTAGAGAACGGTATACAATATATAGTTATATCAATAATTCATTCATAAATATGAGATGCAAGACAGCCTCGTTCTCTTAAGACGTAACGGTATCGGGTCGTGATTGCATAAAATACATATAAGTATGTACTCTTCTTGATTACTCTGATGTCCAGTCTTTCGGTAGAACTTTTGCATCGGTATATTCCGTATATAGCGGGCTTGATTTATACTCAAACTGCTTTAGACTCCAAACAAAATACGTCTCATTGGTATTCGATATTATTTTTAAACATCTCAATGAACTGTGAGCTTCTTCTAATACTGTTAGACCTTTGTATAGTAGTAACGAAACGAAGTGATGTTGGCCAATTCTTGTGGAAAAGGGGAAACAATTACAGTCGGGCCGAGGAAAGAATCGACTTGATTGTCAATTAAATACACAAATCCTTTACTTAATTTGTGTTTCTCATGAGCAATATATTTCTCATTTACAATCCAATATTTTTAAATATTTGAATAGTAGAAATGAAAAATAAAAGAGAATGTTTTATTTTAATTATTTATACATAACACTTTCTTTTAATCTTAAAAATGAGTGTTCGTGAATATTAATTAAATATAATTCATTATCTCTAGAAAAAGAAATAAGGATATTTAATATTTAATCCATTCAGTTTATAAAAATAAAGACATCGAAACGTCTAAAAATTGAGTTCATTCTTTTCGTACAATCAACCAAAAGTTTCTCAAGTCGATTCTTTTTCTGACTGAATAATAAATAACAATAAATAACAGTCACGGTAGCTGTACATAGATATGGACCTGTTCTTAACAGAACTTGAGGATCTGTGCGATTTCCTTGTTCAAACAGAAAGCAACGAGAGAAATTGCATATGCTTCTAAAAACGAGTACTTTCGGATATTTATATGAATGTTATAAAGTAGGCCAATCGGTTCGTGCTCTCTTTCATACTCAAACCGGCGAACCAGACGCTTCCGCGACCATCATGGAGCGACTTTGTTCGTTTAAATCTTTAACAAGAGAGAATATCCGTTAGTGAAAAAATATGCTATTTACACGTAAGGTATCTAGTTGTGCGTCGATTCATTAATTCGCCGTTGGAGTGTATCAAAATCTACTTAAAGGGACGATAGAAGATTATTCATGCAGCCGTTATTTACAGACCTTTTTTCTTTCCTTTTCCTAGAAGTAGGTAGGTATACATGCGTGTACGATCCGGGTATCGGATGTGAATCCTAGCCCGATAAAAATCGACGAATTTATAAAGAAATTTTTATTATTCGTTGGGGGATTGGGGGGAATTGAAGGAATTGTACTCTGATCGGAAAAACATGTAAAAAATGGCGTAAACCTCGAAAAAAATGCTACTTTCTCGCGGAGAATTCGAGTTGCAAGCATCATCGGCAGTTTGTCGATAGATCGTAGATTTAAAGATCGATTGTGTTCTAGCGTGATCGCTAATCGTAACGCGAACGTCTCTCCTTCTTTTTTTAAATAATGAGTGCTTCAATTTTTTTGTCTTTTTTCCTTTTTGTTATTCTTTGAGAAGAGTGACACTCGGAATTCAATATTCGTGAGATTCGGCCGAGCAGTGGATATGGGCAGTAAAAGACAAGAGACGCGTAACAGATCGTTTTTTAATCGGTGAAAGATAAATGGTTACAGTTCGAGGCTTTCAGAGGTAAACCACGCGTATTGACAAGTTGACTGCCACACTAGGTTTTCCAGAGTTAGTATCAGATCTAACGTTAAAGAAGGCTCTTTTTAATTGCACGTTGCTTTCCTTATTTTAATAGATCCCATTAGAAGTATTTACTAGTTTACTTTACAACTGTATAAATGAATACTCATAATTGTATAAATAAGATTGTCACCGATGACGTGGCAGGTAGAATGTTAAAGAGATTTCGTCATATCATGGACAGTGAAATTATACATAGTGATTCGAGAAACTAGAACAAGCTACAGATGTTTTGTAAGAGAAGGTAGAAAAAGTGTTCGAAACTTGTTTGAACTGTTCAAAAGAACAGTATATATCCGAAAGCCTCAAACAATTAATAATGATAATAAGAATCCGAACCGTGAAAGCCTAAAAAATCTTATATACATAGTATTTGAATATTCTTCCTTTAGGCAGGAATTTTTCTTCGCGTTCGGTCTTTTCACATTGTACATAAAATACCCTCGGTACTGTTTGCTTTTTCTCTCCATATGTATAGATTTTCAAATTTTGATACTTTAAACTTTAAACCTTCAAATGCTAAATGAATTGTTCATATACATTCATAATACAGTGAACAAATCCCTTTTAAATACTTCCCTCCTATATTGTTTCAACGTTTATTGTCAATGGATAACTAGAAGAACATAGGAAGTAACTCGAAGATACGATAAACTCTAGATTTGTAATAGTCAACGACAGCTGTGACGAACATAGTAGTATTCTCTGTTAGCATTTCAAGGTTGCGAGTTGTGACAAAATCGCACGAATATTTTTTGTTTTGTTCCTTTATAAAGGCCAGCACAAATTTGGCATTAACGTGTTTCATTTGCATCTAGATACCTTCATAATGTACTCAATCACACGGGGCACACGACTCTCTTACGCTAATATGTACAACACCATACAAAGCATCACAAGGTTACATACATAAATTTATACACTTTCTCATAATAAAATATCCGATTCTCTATTATGCTACTTCACATGGAAAATGATCAGCTCCACGCGAGACGTATCCCGCGCCTCCAGCAGCAACATTAATACATGATACACACGGTACATCGATTCTTCGCGGTTTATGGGACAGATAGTTTCTTGGAACGTGTTCTGTTACTCGAGGCCAAATCTTCTTTGATTACTGTCTTCGAGAGGGGCTAGAAAACTGCTTGACAAAGATTCGGCCGGATCATCCCGTCAAACTTCTCTCTAACGTTGATATGCTACTTATAATAACTGATCGATCCCACAATCGTTTCGAGCATTCTCTATAATAACTTGATTAAGTCGTTTCCTCGTTTCATTTACAGCAAATCACACTGTATAATGTAAGAGTAGCCAATTCATCTTTGGATTCTAGATTCGTAATGATTGTTTTTGTCATTTTTATTCTGATTTGCATAGAGCGCTGGATAACAGATATCACAGTTTTTAAGGAGTCATTCCATGTGTCAAAATGAGACAAAAATTAAGAATGATGAAATCTGTAGCTTAGTATCAAAGATATTAAAGGTTGGAGATACACTTAAAATATGTGTGAAATATGTCTGGCTTAGGACTTATTCTACTGCCGATGTGAACTGATCAGGTCAGACACAGTAGGTCAGTAGAATAATTCTTTAAGTCAGACACATTTCACGTGTATTTTCGACATTTTCTCAACAATTAATAACTGGGAAATGACGCTTCAAATGCAATTTCATCATTTTCAATTTTTTCTCATTTTGAAGTGTAGAATCACTCCTTAAAATTTCTGATACCTGTCGTTGAACACCTTGTACGAGTATAAGAAATTCTGACGTTTCTCTGTACCAAGAAGCAATGGAAAGACTGAAGGTTCTATAGCCCTCTTCACTCAAGTCTGAGCATATTTAAAATAAAATAATTTTAAATACAATTTCAAGTAATGTATTATTTTATTTTATAGTTATTTTGTACGAACTGGAGTTATTTTGGTGATTATTTCCTTCTCAGGCTTTGGAGTAAGAAAATAATGAGATATGTAGTATATTATTTGAAATTAGTACTATTTTAAATAATTCAAAATAAATTGAATTAACAAATTCAGGTAGTATAATTGAAAATAATGAACTCAAATATTATTTCTATAGTTATCTTTTATCTCCATTTTAAATCAAGTTTACCCGGGTCTGTTTCATTATTTTTAAAATAGAGTACCTTTTCGTTGAGGAGAGAAGAAATTGTCTCTTTTCCCTTATTGTAGTCTCTATTGTTATAATATAAAATATTTTATATAGATAAAGTTTATGTATTGTAAAACAATAGCTGGAAAGAGGTCTTTACCTTTAGAAGCTGTAGAAATACGATTTCTTATTTCTCGTAAATATCACACCTTTATCCTTCTATTGATGCTTTCGATAAGAAAAACAGATCACCGATGCACGATTTGACTTCAGAATAGTGGACACTTACACATTAAAACCTTACTAATTACTATTTACTAGTGCATAGCGAAAAAATACTGTACTTTCCTTTCATAATCTTGTTCAACATTAGACGATTCCTGTGGTAACAATAAAGTAGCATCAATAAGTTATCTAGGGAGAGTACATACTAATATTTAATGGTGTGCCCAAGTGTTGCTTCTTGGTACAGTACCTCAAATTGGATTAGATAGAAAACCATTCGAACAGAGTAATCCACGCGAGTGATTCCTTTTACTCGCGTCTCATGAATATGAAATGAACATGTAATTTCTGTACATTCGGTAGGGAGAAAAATATTCCTCTATATTGGAACCGTAGCATGGCTACTCCTTTTAGAGAGCGTGTCGCTGAATCGTAAAATGTGTAAGTAGCATCTCTCGTCAAATTCTTAGCAAGCACACTTCACTCTGCTCAATTAATGTACTGGATGGATCGGGAATGGGGCTTGGGTATCACGTGGAGATGACTACTGTCACTCCTTGTAATAAAGTATAGTATATCTGGGAGACTGAAGTATCAACGTCATCAGGCGTACGTCGTTAGCCTTTTTTCGTCCCGGAAAATGCTGGCTTACCGACTATCCTAGGAACAACGTTGCCTCTTTCCTTTCTATAATCTCTTTCTTTATACATGGTAATCCAATCTGCACGCACTGCGTGTATAATAAATAAATACTTTCGAAAGTGCGTATAAATCGGTGTATAATGTATTACATACGAACAATTCGGCTCTGTTTCAAATACGTCAAAAGATTTTTCCCAGCAGACAGTTTTCTTATAAGATTAATATACCAGAATCTTTCTTCAACTGAAGGATCGAACGACACCTCGTTTCACGAGGGATCGTTCATTTTTATAGGTTCGAAAAAAATCTTTTGACGTGAATGACGGAAATGGGTTGTCTTTGATCTGCGAATTATGTCTAAATGGGTAAATAAATGGTTCAATTACCTCGTGAATGGTAAAGAAAGTCTCACGTTCCCGTGGAACGTATCACGTCGATCTTGAAGATATCATGCGTCGATGAGGACCATAAAGAAAGTAAGCATTGTCACCGAATAACTGTATGATAACTTCGCATCATTTTTGTCCCATTTCCGACGAACAAGGGGTTAACTCGTCTGAGCGTCCAAGTAATTTATGAGCCATTGATCGACGACCTCTGCATTCTCTTTTACCCAATGTATATTAAACTTGATTGTTTCTAAGCTTTGCTCCAGCGCTCGCTGACCACTTCCAACGTCTACTTTCTTAAAAAATTCCGATACCTAAAAAATAAAATTCAGAATATTTTTATTCTAAGAATATTAAAAATGAGTCATTTTAAATGTCTGTTACTGAAATAATATGCAAGGTATTTTTGAAAATATGGGATTCTTTCTGAAGATCAATAAAAATTAATTATTGAGCTTCAGTAATATTTTAGAAAATTAAAAGAGATAATATTTGATATAAAAATTAGGCCAGCTGATGCATAAGATGACAAAAGGGTTTTTACATTTTATAAGCGTTCTATAAGATTTTTAATATCAGACTTTATAATTGTGTATAGGTAAATGAAAAACTAAATATTACAGATATGTGTACGTAAATCTCTTTCATTATGTAGATAATTCTAAAAGTATATTTCATATTTGTTAAAACATCTCGTATTGTTTTTACATCTGCCATGGAAGATTTATATTTTTATAAAACATCATACTTTATTATGATACTTATATATGTATAGGGTGTTTGACAAGTGTCAGAAACTTTAAGAGGTGATTCTACATATGAAAATGGGGTGAAATACAAAAATGATGAAATTGTGTTTAAGGCTTCGTTTCAGACCCACATATTAATTTTTGCAAAAACATTTAATATTCCTGTGAAACATGTCTGATTTAAGGCTTATTCTACTGCTGGCGTGCATTAAATCAACTTCAGCGGAGGCAGTAGAATAAGTCCCTAGTCAGACACATTTCACGCATTTTTTAATTTTTTAGGCAATTGAATCGCAATTTTGTCATCTATATTTTCATCTTATTTTAGTATGTACAATTATAATTACAATTTTCGATACCTCTTGTCGAACATCCTGTACTATAATGTAAGATTTATAGTAACTGAAGCTTAGATAATTATGGAATTAACTAAACTGTGATGGGAAGTAAAATAAATATTCTTTACTTACTTCGTGATAATCGTATTCCGTGAAGAAATCTGAAACGACAACGGATATAAGTCCTCCCATCGTCAGCGATCCGTTACCAAATAAAGCGTGAATCTGAGGCCAATACGCTTTCATATGACGCCAAGCAAGGAATCGTCCCTCGGAATTGCTAGCGACAGAGGCTATAACAGTTTCAACGTCTTGCGACCTCACAACTTCTCGGTCCAACGAGCGCAAAAGGTAACGTTGTAGTAACCAAGAATCTGTCGATGCCCCGAGTGCTTGCAACATTATTCTCTTTTCGCTAGGTACTTGAGTCTTTTGATAATTTTGCCAACAGTAGTTCCATTCATTCTCACCACCGAATTTGATTCCTGTGCAAGAGAATAGTTAGCATTTTTAAAATCCAAAATTGACAGAATGGTAAGAGATATAGAATATACAAGTCAGATTGACAGTAATACTAATTAAAAGTAATTTCACCTGCAACATATACAACATCACGAATATTCGGAGCAATTTTTTTTCCTCTCAACATCCAATCTTCGAAGAGAGCTTTCGCTGGTTTTACAACGTCCTCCAATTTTAGAGAGACTGCTGACTGGAGAACAGCAATTCTCAGTAATCTGTAAAAAGAAAGATAATACGAAATTTAAAATTATTATTCACGTAATACTTTAAATGTTTAACACGTGTGAAATACTTGTTTGTGAAAGTTTCTTTGTGGCAGGAAATAAATGAATCAAAGAATTTAAATTTATTTGTACAAAATTTATGACTTTCTATGACTACTTATGACTTTATAGACTTTATTAAATCGAACTTCAAAAATATCTAAACATTTTTAAACTCTGTATTATCAGAGACAATAACTCATATAAAAAATTGATTTTCTTGTCTGGAGAGACTTTCATCAATGTAGTACTTGCTACAGATAATCCCGCGGATGAGTTACACCTATTGTTCACACTCACTTCTTCAAATGAGATCCTTCATCCGCCCAACCGACATAGCTTGTCACAGGTGTCAGTAATCGTTTCAAGAACGAAATAAATCTTTTATATCCGGTACTTTCGCTCAGTCTTCCTTTCCAAGAGTGCAGATAGCCAAGTGCTGTAGACCACGGAACATAATCCCTTTCATTCAGTAGATAAAGTGACAACTCAAGAGGTATAGTAGCATTCAGTTCGCCAGCTTCGCAAAGCGTAAATGCGTCGTCAATGAGATTAGCACGGTCAGCTGGACTGAACTTGGTGTGATCATTTAATAAAGTGGAAATAATTGACGTCCACATATCGTCTGGATAAGTCACACGATAGAACCCACTTTGATTTACGTTGCATTTTATGTATTCGACGTCGCTGGGTATTTCGAATGTTACTAAAAATAGTTAAAACTTGTTTTATACACAGTGTGATTAGAATTCAAATGATATTATATAATAAATTCGTTCGTTTCTACAAATGAAATTTTACATAAGTTCCACATTAAAATTTGAGTACAAAATAAAGTAAAACAAATGTACTCAAATAATTAATAATTACGCAACAAAATGATTCTGAGACAATTCATTTGTTTCTTTAGATAAAGTAGCAAACATTAATAAAAGTTATTACGGTCATTTTCAAAATAATTTCATAATTTCATTCAAACAGTATTCAGCTTTAAGTTATCCAAGTTTTAAAGTTTAATTTAAAAGTCTTATTTAAAACGAACGAAGTTATTGGCCAACAATATAATAGCAAAAATATAGCAAGTATTCGCTGAATGTTGACAAATATCTTTAGTGAAAACTTTCGTTATAATTATCCTATATGTTACCATCAGTTAAATTCATCCACACGTTGTGAAGCTTGCGCGGTTCTTTGTCTGTGTAGTAGCTCAACGGGACGTACCACTTGTAGTCAAAGGGTGATTTTGGTTGTAACAATTCTGTGTCATTTTCTCGTGGCGATATTAGAAATCTCGTCTGGGTCGCCGTGATAGTATTTCCATCACGTGTGATCCTAATCAGTGGAAAACCCATCTGCTGGGTCCATGTATCCATAATAGCCTGTAAAAAATTATTATATCAATGTTTTATTCAGTGCATTGTTTTGCTAACACGTGGACATCTAATTTATTTGATTTGACTACAAAATTAAAATTCCATCGATTTATAAGCCTGTAGGATTTTGTACAGACAAAGGATATGTAAGAACAATTTTTACGTTTTTTACGACTTGGTGTTAATATTATTCTAGATATGTATATAAGGCGTTCGACAACAGATGTTAGTATTTTTAAGAAGTCATTTCACATGCTAAAGTAAAACGAACATGAAGATGGGTGAAACTGTGTTTCAGACTTTGTTTACGAATTATTAATTGTTGAAAAAATGTCTCAAATACGTGTGAAATCTGTCCAAGTTGGGCCTTATTCTACTGATTTTCCTGTCTGGCTCAAGACTTATTTTACTGCCTTTTGTGTATTTAGCGGAAGCTTATTCTACGGGCGTTTCCTAGTCTGCCTGCGGACTTATTCTACTGACTTTGTTGTGTCTGTTTTACGACTTATTCTACTGACTTTGTTGTGTCTGATTTAGGACTTATTCTACTGACTTTGTTGTGTCTGTTTTACGACTTATTCTACTGACTTTGTTGTGTCTGATTTACGACTTATTCTACTGACTTTGAAGTCTGCTGTGTCCGATTTTGGTATACCACCATTTCGTCATTCTTCATTTTCGTCCTATTTTGATATGTATAATCACCTCTTAAAATTCTTGACACATGTTGTCGAACACCCTATACATACGTTACCATATTTGGGTTTTGTCCTAAAAACTACTTTACTAAATAGAAATCTGAACACATTGGATATCGAAAACGAGAACTCTCGTTTGCAGATGAATATTCGAAAATGAATTCTCATTAAAAATTGTCGGTCACATGGCATAGTCTACTGAAAATTAGCCGATATGCAATATATTAACTACACACATTAGCACGTTGCTTTCTTTTACAATATCAAACTACTTTGATATCTACCTTTATGTCAAAGCTGTTATTCGCATGTTTTGTAAAAGCTGACCAAAGATCGTTCGTATCCGCGTTTCCATATGCGTGTGAATTTAGATAATCATTTAATCCACTTTTGAGGACATCCTCGCAGAGAAAGCCTTCAAGCATATTGAGGATAGAAGCTCCTTTACTGTAACTAATATCATCAAAAATAGCTTCTATTTCGTTGGGATCTTTCACTGGCACGCTTATAGGGTGACTACTGCTTAAGGCATCGAGATCAAGGGCCGGTTGGGTTTTGTCTAGAATAAACTGATCCATCATACTCCATTCAGGTGCGATATTGTTCACACCCTTGTATTCGAAGAAACTAGCTGCTCCTTCATTTAGCCATAGATCGTTCCACCATTTCATAGTAACGAGATTGCCGAACCATTGATGGGCTAGCTCGTGTGCCACAACCACGGCAATCCATTCGTGGGCGTTCGTCGATGTTTCTTGTGGGTCATAAAGTATAGACGTCTCTCGATAAGTGATTAGGCCCCAATTTTCCATTGCACCAGCAGCGAAGTCAGGAATTGCTATCAAATCTGGCAAAAATTTGTAAAATTTATTTAATGAAAGGACAACTTTGTGTATTTAACAGAAATAAAATTATTTAAGGCACAGAAGAATAACGTTGACTTTTTAGGAATTTTATTATGATTCATAATGTCATAAATTTCGGTAATCATACTTTTAACAAAAACAGTGATTAAGACTTTAATAATATTTGCTACTTATTTTTTAGTCGTGGACTTCTCAATGTGTAAGCTCCTATAAATTTGCTTTTGAAGTTTTAACTCATATTTTATCAACGTTATTTTTCACAACCTATATATGTACACACATAGAATAGTTGACAGAACAGATATAGTAATGTTCCTTAAGGTAGTTAAATAATTTGTGAAGAAGATATCAACGACGACATATACTCCAGACGTATTTTTCAGTATCCATTAGACAGGTACATACATTTGCTTACATTTGTTCTATGTTGAGATGTACTAATGTCTAAGATGTTTATCGAATTTGTTCTCCTTCAGACGTCACTTTGACGTTCAAGAAGACTATCCATCACTATTATTACTGTTTCCATGACATGTTATATCTAGTCTATTATTTATGCACGTGAAAATTATTACCACGAAATGTTAACACAGAAAGCTGCGTATACATAAATGATGTATCTTGTAAACCATATGCAGAACTTCATATCATTTTATTATGTAAATTAAAAAATAAGATACAATTTTGAGGGTTAATTGTTCAAGACGTTTTTTAGTGAAATTTACACGTACCTTGTTTGGGCAATGGATATCGCACTCCGAAAAAAGATTCAAAGTAGTCCATGGTGCGAGCGGCAGTACGTACAGCATATTGCGCTTGCGGGAGCATCGCTTCCGCTGCATAGACACTAACAGAGACATTCCTCTTCGTTAATTCGGATACTCGTTTGAAATCACACACCACAAAAGCTACCAAGTATGTTGACATCTCGACAGATTCTTGAAAATCATCGCGAAGCTGGAAATTTTATTTGTAATGAATGAATTATATTGTTCGCACTCTTTTATAATTTAAATCTGTTCCATTAGATATAGTTACATTACAGAATTCATTTTTTTAAATACGAATTTTACTTTTGTAATGCTTTTGTAAATTGCTTTGATTCAGTGATCCATCCAGCTGCTAAGTAAATACTTAGTAGACTTTAATTTGATGTATAAAAAATAGAATTTCTATAACTTTTGAGGCAAGTTTTTAATAAATAGGTAAGCTCTTAATAGAGATATATTTATATAGAATTATTTCCACAGGGAAGTATGGTGATAAGTTAAATTATTACCCAATTTATAATTTAAAATATTTCAATTTTAAAATATTCAATTTAATGTATGCGCTAGAATATTGAATTTATTTTTATCGAGTAGAACTCATTAATTATATAAAAACCTTATCACCAAAATAATATAAGAAACAACAGTTGATAAAAACTTCACGTCCTACTGATATTTCATATTGATTGGCTAGCAGTTGACACGTTTGCTATTTCATTGATTTAATTTCTGCTCACTTCCGTTTAAAACTGTTTTATCGCAAACTAAGCTCATTTTGCTAATTTTTGTAACACAAAGTCGTCGGAGTTGATTATAATTCCATATTGTTAAATCCGAGCCATAAGCAATTAACACGTTTACTTCGCATTTGTTCATATATTATAAAGCATAATTATTTATACTGCGAGTTATCAAAATTTTAGCTACGTAAATTTCATACACACCAATCCAGTTCCCATGTAAAATCCCGCGTCTTCGGTGTTCATTACAGGCATATTGCACAACGCAATGTGAAATCGATCTCTGAATATGGACACTTTGAATTTAGCTTTGAACTGCGGCTCATCGAAGCATGGAAACGCTGATCGCGCGTATGTCGGCTCGAAATGGGTAGTGGCCAAGTACCTAAAGTTGAAAGAATTTCAGTCATGACTTCGTTCAAAAGAAAAACGCGCCTTGA
This sequence comes from Calliopsis andreniformis, assembly GCF_051401765.1. Lineage (NCBI taxonomy): Eukaryota > Metazoa > Arthropoda > Insecta > Hymenoptera > Andrenidae > Calliopsis > Calliopsis andreniformis. The sequence goes on along the minus strand of NC_135073.1, from coordinate 6,684,758 downwards.
GTCGTCTTTCAAACAGAAAATTATTACAGTTTCAGAGTGACCTCTTTTCTCCTTCAGGGGTTACGTAGCTGCTCAGATAGAACCCTTCGAGTTCACTCGTGAGCTTCGATATGAACCTCAGGTGTACTGTATAGTTTCCCTTCTTCCGAAATTTACTCTCCTCCAGTTCTAGGTAAAGCTGTTGATGTTTCGGATGCTCCAATAGTTTGGCGATTTTCAATCTGTGGCCTTTGCGGTCTTGCACCATCTGAAATCCAATTTTAAGGCAATTAAATTACGTGCAACGTAAAAACGAGCTTCTTTACTGCTTTATTTAGTTTGTAGAGAACTCACTTTTTCGTTTATTGTCAAGTTTTTACTATGGAAGACGATATAGTTGGTCTCCTTATCGACATAGAATTCGATCGTGACCTGTCCTAGAAACGATAATCGAAAGTTTAAAGAACGTTAAAATTTACGAATGAGATATGAAGGTATAATACTTTCCTAAACAATAAAGTATACTTTTAGAAATTTTTCTTAACTTTGTTAAGTAACACATACCTTAAAGTTATAAATACTTTAACTGCCATACTATGTGTAGTCATCAGGGAACATTGAATGATTTTTTTGCAGGTAAGAGTAAGTATTATATTATAATACTTTTCCCAATTATTTTGATTGCAAATGGGTATTAATACCACTTCAAATAGCGCAGATTAATATTATTCGTAATTTTGTAAATAAATCTATTATGTATGTATGGCAGTTAAAGCACATTTAACTATATAAAGAATACATTTATATTCAGAATATTTTTAATTTGTAAATTCTTGCATACCAGCTATTGTATTGATGAAAGCGAGCTAAATAGTTTCTTTAACGATATTCATAATAAAAATAATATTCTATTTACCTTTTACTTCTAAGGTGGTAAGGTTTGGATGAATGGTAATGTTGTACCTAGTAGGATGTGCAAACGTTGGTAATCTCACGTTATTCCAGGGGAATATCTACAACAGTCACATTCGATTATTCTAGAACAAACAGTTTAATGCAATACCGAAAAATTATGTATTCTATATCTAGTATCATTGACTTCGGTGCCATACTTCCCATGCAACTAATAATAAAATACATGTAGAGTCAACAGTTAGGTTTGAGCTATAGATTGCAGTCACGCCTTGCAATTGATTTCCCGCCAAGACGTTTCGTGTCTATGTTTAGCTTTATACGAAGACTTTCATGCGCAACATAAAGAGTTACATCCATGTGCATATTCGATTTGCATTTCCATATGTCCCGATTCTTTGCGTAGACTAGTCACGTGGACGAATAAATCAATTGCACGTTGAAAAATTAATGACAGTAAATTTTTGATAATGCCGTTTTAGGTAAATTGTGATCTTATGTATTTATAGATGCGCCGAATTAAATCCAATAGCCTGATGCAAAATAAAGAACACGATCGTGTTTGAAATATCGAATATGTGTCTAAAAGAAAGCTCTCTCTTCATATTCGGTCATTATTTGAAACTGAGAAAGAACACAATAGGACTGATATAAAGCTGGCTTGTATTACCCATTGTGCTATTTCAAATTTTCCACCAGTACACATGCTCTCAATTACTCGTGCATTATATCTGGTATATGTGTCACAAAGTACATGTTTTGCTCTACTTCGACATTACGATCATATAACCAGCAAAGCAAACATAAGTGACCATACCTCTCCTTTAGTTGCAAGAGGTTCCCTACTTTTTTCATCGTCCTCAATTTCCAGGTTGGCTGGCTTTTCTCCAGCACAAGGGCAGTCTACAAAAATTACACACGACTACACGTTAAAAAACAGCAATAACTCATACGAAAAGCAAATAACAAACGTGGAATGTCAGATTTGACAAAGATTAGTTTCAACGTCCACGGTATTGTTATTACCTTTGTATGATAAATATTAACATAATTCAATAGTACCATTTTGTGGTCCCGCGAAGGCAATGATGAGTGATATGGCGAAAAGGATCGCAAGAACGACAGTGGCTATGCAAAGAGCCCTTTTCTGAGAACACACGACCCCATTGTGCTCGTAAATACTGCGTTTGTGCAACTCGGTGTTGCTATCTCCTGGAACAAAGGGTCTCCTGAAGAATGACCTTTTTATATCGTGTATACTTATGCTATAACTAAAAAATGTGTTACTTTCACTATTATTCTCTTTGCAACATTTGCTTCAATTTTAAGAAACATTGAAAATTGAATAGTACATAAGTCAATTAAAATTTGCAAAGCTCACTGTCCATTGACAAAAAAAATGGTACAGCATACAACGGTGGCAAAGTTCTTAAACGCGTAAATCTTACAGCCAGCAACGTGAGAAACATGTCAAGTTTCGTGAGCTGAGCTACACACACTTGACCCAGATTTTTGACTGCTAGGCGATAATCCACAATGACCTTAATACAGTTACTACATGACACACGAAGCGTTTGTATACTCTTTTCGCTGTTGAGCAAGCAGAATATCATAACGAATCAAGTTCAAAGTAATATGACAAACAGAGAGTATATGAGTAAGAAACAGTATTCGATTTTACTCGCAATATACGTATGTACAACTTCAGGTAACCCTATAAAAAGTAAACGAATAAAATTTCAAATAAATGCAAATTACCTACAATACCAAAGTATTCGAAGAATCGTAACAGGAAATACTGAGCTACTTCTCTTTACGTTCACGTAAAAACTTCGTCAACATAACTCATTACGCTCCAACACCGTTATCCTCTTACAACGTGTTTACATGTTCCACTAACACTCATTTCTGTCGTCAGTGTAATAGCCCTAACAAGTCAGCCTGTCAATGATGACATTAGAGACACGCATACGCGGGAATAGGTGGGTTGGCGTGCTTTAATTTGAAAGATCAGAAGCTTCCCTCTTATTGATCGCACGCACGTGCTTCTCGTATAGTCTATTCGCAGCCCGGAGGGTCGTAAGTGGGCCATCTGGTCGACCGATATCAAAGAAAAACGGGAGAATCACGTGTAGAAAAACGAGGGAGCGTGATAAGAACTAAAACAGACAGCAGCAATGACAGCAGATACAGTAATAAAATAGAGGAAACGAAACGGTGCCAAAAGAGGCGCTAAAAACGATGTCACAGAGGTCAGGCACGAAAATCGTAGAAATGATCCTGGCCCGTGAAAATGTCTCACCTGTCAAAGAGGCAATGTCATCCACATCCTGCTTGCTCATCGCGAACCGATTCGGCGGCGGTCTCCGACGAACGATTTCTTTTACCTGACCGTCTGTCGTAGCATATAAGATTTTGATCAGGGGCTCTGTCTGTTCAGCCAGAATTCGGTCGGTCGTACTCGTGGTTAGGCTGTTCTGCCTGCTAGCTACCACTTCCGTCGACGGGTAGCGTGCCAAGGTCAAGGAATCACCGAGGAAGACTGACAGATTCACCCAGGTCCACACGGACACCCGTTCCAGATTTCGAGCTCAGTCTTCCTTTCTCCCTTGTCCTTTCGATACTTCCTTATTTCGCCTGCTCGTACGTCGTGTTCAGAGCTTGTTCGCCGAGAGGGAGCCTGATCGAGCACGTATGGTCACGGTGGTTCCAGGTGCACCTACCACGAATAGGAGCACGAGCACGAGCACAGACACAGGCACGAGCACGACCACAAGCACAAACAGGAGCCCTCCCACGAGCGCGACCAACGAGGTCCCGAGGACCCGCGACAACGTGGCGGTGTACAAGCTTACGAAGTCACCGAACAGCTCGACAACGTCGGCGAGTCTATAACGCGCGACGTGCCTTGACATTTCATTGGCATTAAAGCGTGGATATAGCGACTGCGGAGTTAGGCAGAAATGGCGACTTTCCAAACCCCTTGGTGGCGAACCGCTTTACGGGGGTGGATTTGCAGCCCTCGTCCCGCCGCACCTCGTTTCGCCACGTCTTCCAGCGGGGCTGGTTGCCTTTACAGTGGCGCCATCCATGACCCACCCTTTATAGTGTACGCGTGAGCAACTTGTCGCTCCATTTCTATGCGGGGGTTGGTAAGGGAACTCTCTACCTCTTTTTGTGTCTTCATATTGTTCTGAATTGCCTATTGTGAACCTTTTGGTAAATTGTGTTTAGTTAACATCTTTTAAATTCATTCCTGATGTTGTCGGATGTAGTTTAATTTTATTGAAATAGGGTTTCTGTGTATGGTGTATGAAAATAATGAAAGTTGTAATTGTTGTATATAGGGGTAGGTATGTTGTAGAGTAGTGTCGGTAAAAGTTAAGCTTGAAGACATTCATTAGGAAGGAATTTTATTCTAGTGGAATCTGTGGATAATTAGTTTGCAGAGCTATCGAAGGGAAAGTATTGAAGCTATCATCCGATACTAGAGAAGGTATATATGTGCACAATGTACTTGAGAATGCCCTTTTGTATGCAATGAAGTATCTAATAACGATTTCATAAAGGCTTAATTTGAATACTAAATTTGTTGCCTCTTATTATGAATCTTTTGATGAAGATATTTGAATTGGTACAAAAAATTAAAGCTGATAATTGATAAAGATTAATTTTCGTTTGAAGTTTATGGCACAGTACCTATATTATACACTATACATACTATCAATCACATTAAAAAAATAAAATTAAAGTAATTTGGATTGTTTGAATTTAAAAAAAATTGTTAACTATTTAAATTTGAAGACTGTTGTAGCTTTAGTAAAAAGTACCAAAAATTTTGTTTCATTTTTTCTTTTATATATTGGTCGTCAGGAATATGATTACAAAAAAAGAATGAAATTCTATCTACTTTAAAATTTAAAAAGAAATTTTGCCTAGTAGTATTAAATCTTTTACATTACTAATTATACGTATGCATACTACTACAGTATTTATGTCATTTCCTGAACAAGTATATCGTTTAGTAACGTTTTAATTCTTAGTACACATGATAAATCTCCATTAATTATCGAAATTCTGTATTGTCTCCAATATTGTTATTTACCACAATTATTTTCTGAAAATATGAGATATCTAATTAGTGAAATATTGTTGGATCATTTTCAACGATAAGCAAACATCATAAATACATCGCATAATACATGTCATAGCAGCCTATATTCCCGAGTAGCTCACACTTGTGTGCCACATACATATGTATAATTGCTGTAATTACACGTACATTTAATTGCGTGTAGTTAATTACGTAACGTTTCAAGACATGCTCATGTTCTCTTCAATGAAACCGAATACGTTGATGGTTGTTATGAGAATTTCAGTCAACTAAGCTTTTCCAGTTGGAACGATGAAAGCTGTCACTATCAAGAAGGCAAAGAGTGACTTAAATCGATATAAGAATCTGTTATGAGGAATTGGAACAGACTCATCTCGCGCGAACAAAGAATCAAATACTGTCCTCGCATTAGGGAATATGGAATCGTCGAGAACCTCTTACAAGAGTTGGCCGAGCTTTAGAAGTTTTTAGCCCGTGGTACGAACGAGTGTAGTAAAACCTTTTTGGACTACTCGAAATTCAATACCCTTGACGAACAAAGTCTCTGTTGAACTCTGATAGTGGCATTTAAAGGAGAGCAAGGGGAGAACGTTTCCGTTCCTCGCCTCTGACCTATGAACGAAGCCTTGGGGTCACGAAGGATTCTTTTATGGAATCGGCGCTGCCTCAGAGTGGTTCATGACAATAGCTCAGCTCAGTTATCAGCTACTTTTATAGACGCAAAAGTACAATTATTTGGTAGGCTAGGATGATATCCACCGTCGAAGATATGTTACTTGAAACTAGTGTTGAGTAACTCAGGAAATTGAGAACAATTACCAGATAATTTGAATCGTATGTTGTAATAAGGCTATTAACTATTTTTTACATGATATTCTAGCTAGCAACAGATTTCTTAAAAATTACTTTTGAATTATTATTGCATGATCAATTTAAGTATTAAATTTCTTAATTATTTCCTATGATTTTTTATACAAACACAAAATTGACAAAAAATAATTATACATAACATATGAAAAAATAGGTTGTATATTGAGGTGTTTTATTAGACAGTTTAACCAATTTTTCCAAGATTAGTACAAATTGCTTGCCATTCGTTCGAAATTAATTTCATAGTGCATGTACATATATCATGAGCTTCTGAGGTGTAGCAATGGTTACTACTACCATTTTCTTCTATATTTAATTGTACTGTGTTTAATGGATTATTGATTATGATTTACCACTGTCGCGACGTGAAGCTTAGCAAATTAATCGCGTTTCGAGTATGTTCAGTTGATGGTTGGCAACCTTAATCAACGGTCGACGATAAACTTTATTTTTCGAAGCAGTTAATCGTGGTAAAAATTAATTTGTTTTACAGTAAAATTTTTTTGTTAATAAAAAAAACTGTTCAATTGATAATCGCATTTTTATGGGAAAAGTCTTGTATTTCGTAAAAATAAATTGAGACCTCGGAAATATTGGCCTTATGCAAGTATTAGAATGAACTATGCTATTGTATGTTCAGTCGATTACGTAAAACATTACGGAAAGTGAACATTTCAATAGGTTGCAGTGGAATTACACTGAAGTTGACAGTAATTTAAGCTTCCTTTCAAAAATAACAAGAGTTTTAGTTTAGCTACTGTAGGACAAACATAATGTTACAAGGTTTTACCACATAAAAGCAAAAGACATTTAAAATTTTTTAAATATATATAAAAATAAATATTATATTATCTAATAAATCAATAATCTCTCCATTAAAATATTTAAAATGAAAATCGAGTTCTAAATGTTACAAATTTTTCAGATAATATAGTCAAAGTTCAATAAAAACATAAAAAATACGTGAAAAGTATTATAGCAGATTTATATAATAATAGAAATAAATTCTGTATGTAATTCTTTTTGCATATTCAGGAAACTAAATTTAATAAGGTCTTTCAAAATGTATAAAAACGTGCAAATCTAGTATTAAAATACAACAGCTAGATGGGTACAGTTATGCATAATTATTAAGCCACAATAGTTTAATAACTGTGTTCTTAATATTTAATGTTTCGAAGTTCTAAATTATTCATTTACTCTTAAAACTTCGTGATCGGAAGACTATGAAAATATTTCCAAATAGGTCGAGTTTATATGCTATTCTGGTGCTCACTGATTTCAAATCTGATCAATATCGATAGAACAGGGGCGTTTATAAATGGCTGGACATTTGAACTTGTGACCTCTTACATTTTAACGTAGGTATGTTTTCGTCTTAAACAGTCATTCGACTTTTCATACAAATTGTAGTAATTGCTACTATTTATATGTAATATACCACCACTATTGGTACATGTAATGTTTTATTTATAATTAGAAATTAAGGACAATAGGCCAATAATAGTCCTTTCATTTTATAGTGTTACTAATTCTTTTTCACATTTTTCTTCTATTTTTATCTCCTTATTCACAGTTTTTACACATTCGATAAATTTTCAAGATTAATTTTTACTAAAATGCAACACCTGTAAAAAATTCCATTGTATTCTCTTGATTTATTTAAGATAAAGAATTATTCCTTTTCAAGTGTATCACGAATTACGGGAATGTTTTATACAAAAGCAATATCGATCAAAAAGTGAAGCGTAGAAAGAGTATCGTTGGGAGAGATCATTCGTACTTGTCATGCAGTCGTCATTTATTAAACACACAAGCTCTACCTTTGTTATCATTCAGATTGCCCTGTTTCTCACTTCTTACAGGACTTTGAAACCATCTAAAAATTTATTTTTGTATCCTGATTTTCCTAAAAATAATTGTGTTGAAAATCACATATTTCCTGTAAATCTTACTCAGTCTTTCAACTTCTGCATAAATTTAATCTAATCATAATTCAATACTCGAATTTTAATTTTTATCCACAAAAAAGGTGTCTATTCTTCTTCTGGCAGTACAATTATAATTATTAAACAAAGTTTCGAATCAACAGTTCAGTAAAAATTCTCTAAACAGAAGCGACACGTAAAAAAGTTATAAATTACAAATAAGATTGACAGAAAAAGTAACGAACTTCGTGAACCTAAAACTAAAATTTAACTTAAAATGTAACGCATTAGATTCCAGGGATACTTCAATTAAAATAATTAAAATCCTCATGGCCACAGCAAAACATGAAGAGACGTACCACAGAAGAAACCAGAATTTCCATATTTAGAGAATCACTTACTTTCATATCCCCAGTAATATTCCAAAAATTCGGCACTTAGTAGCCACGGTCTTGACTATCTCCTTGCCCTTTGAGAGTGTCTACCCACCCCCTTGGTACAAATGGATTTTCACTCACCTGAGTTGATCGGCACCTCGGTGGTGTTGGCGGTCCCATTTTGCCCGGGACTCCGTGAACTCGAGGTTCTATCTAGAGGCTCCATCCGGATCGCCTCGCTGCGTTCCCGCATCGAAGTTCCCCCTGGCACTTTGCTCTTCTCCCTCAGCCTGTTTTTTTCACGCAGTAGGCTCGTGGCGCGCGGAGCTTCGAGCGGAAGATACACGCTTCCTTGACTCTCTGTTGCCCGCGACTCGTTGCGAATTACATTCTTCAACGTTGATGCTTCCGAAGAACAGCACACTTCTCAGTCCTTCTTTCCTATTCGCGTCAACCGCTTGGGATATTTTCATGCGAGGTGAAACGTTCGTTTAACGCCACGAAACCTTCCAGCATCTTAGCACGATGCAACGCTCCCGATCGACCTACACCCGATACCGATCTAGTTGCTCCTTCTGCTAGCTAATTTAGCTTCTTATAGACGGATGTCACTCAAGGCAAGAAGTTCTACGTCAGTGAGTTGGTCCCCGTTACGGTACGATGATGGACAGTGGTAGAAAAAGGGGTCAGGCTCGTGGCTGGTACAAAAGGATGTTTCGTTGCGTGATCAGTACAAACGTGACGTCTGAAGAAACGGGCGTTTACATTGGTCTTGCTACCTGGCTCTACTGCTCTTAGGAAGTGCGTACGATTATGTAGGATTTACTGGCTAGCGTTGCGTTAATTATTTACGCACCTGGGATATTTCTTTATAGCTTGACACGAGTAAACCCATTACACTACGTCGGACTATGTTGAGAAACTTTGCGTCTCGTGTCGCTTAGGGTGTCTTCGGCGAGTTTAACGAATATGTTACCATCCTGAATTGGAAGTAGTGTGTATTCTACTTTTGCAGGTAATTAGTTGGGTCATTAGTGGTAAACTTGTAACTAGTGATTTCTTTCTGGTTACTTTCTGGTATTTATCGATAGTCTAAATTCTCTTGCAAGATTGTGTACTTTCGACGTATTGCTTGATGCAGTACCTGAAACAAAATATTGATCAATGTATTTATCATCAATGCATTATGGTAGTTTAAAATATTGTTAGGTATTTAGAAGCAGTAAGGAGATATTTAGGAGTGTAGTATATTATCGTAATTCTATTTTGTGTGATGATTTGTGTTTATAATCGGAAAATTCAAAGGTATTATTACAATTTGAGAACTATTTATAGTTGTTACGTTAATATTTAATCATTATTTTTAATATTTCTCAATATTTTTATGGTTAATGTTTTATCTGGTTTTACAGTTAAAAAAACAGATTTACATTTAGAGTTCAGAAAAATATTATTTCACACATTTATGAAATTTCTGAACTAATAGATCATTTTCGAATTATTTAATTACTTTTACTAATGAATATTCTTTTATCCAAAATATCGGATTACGTAAAACCACAAGAATCTGTTCTTATCTGTTTCTGGCTTCTAAAATGTGTTCTCATTTAAAAAATCGGAAAGTTTTAACATAAAAGGATTAACTTAATAGTTAGGAGTAACTCTCAAAATTTATTGGTAACTTTAGATTTTTTAATAGTAAAGATAAATGACATAATAATAAAGTGATGACAATACAAATTATGAATCAAATATTTAATTTCCCTTAAAAAAGTTAAAGCGTCATTATCCAAATTTCCTAAACCAATTACTCGTGATTCTCTAGTTCCTGAGTTAATGGATTGAATTGTGTTACTCTTTATTCGTCAACACATTTTTTTCTCTCATATATCGTATATGTTTATTTGCAAAACCAAGTGGTGTTATCTTTTTGTCACCAACAACGAGAGCACCCATAAACTTCTATTGATTTTATTGGACTTATAATTACTCTACATTGTGTCCATAGTAGGTCAGTGTGAACGCACGTTGCACATTCTCTGAACATGTTCCTTGATGTTATTTTTAAAGACGTTAATTATATGTTCCTATATTTTCGCAGAGGTTTCCTGCGTCCCCTTGGTTAGCTGTTCCCTGAAGCGTATACAAAAACCGTGCAAACTTATTCATGCAACAGATGCTGGATTAGTACCTACTTGTATTGAGCTTTCGCTTTAAACTACTGTTTTAGTGAAACAGTTCTAATGAAAATTGAAGCAAGCGAAAAGACTACAAGAATTATGGACGATCCTTCTCCCCGCTTTCAATACCACCAATTCGTTTTCATTATCGGATATTTCGTTAGATTTATAAATTAATTTGTACTCGTTAAGAGAACTAATGATAATTAAAAAATCTCAGTAAAATTTGTGAACCAAATATTCAAGTTACTCTGATTTAACAGACCAATGTGTTTGAAAAAACAATTTCCTCGAAATCGATTGATTTTAAACTTTGCCAATAATTTACATTTTTAACTCTTTTATATAGATAATGAAATACTGTAACCATACTTCTTGTGCAGAGTGATTCTAAAAAAGGGTACAGGGCTTACAGAGCAAATAGTTCTCACTAAGCTGAGTAAATAAAGATGAATCGAAAAATTAACTCTGTTGGAGTTAGCAGTGGCTTTCGAAGGCGGTAATGCGAGTGATTTCTCAGTTGCTGTTCACTGCATGTAGAGTGGAAACAGAGGATTATTTTATTACGTTCTAACTTCAACATTGACACATTCGTATTTTTCCTTATTTACAATTTCATTTGCACTCCCTGCACACCAGATTAAGTTCTTTAAAGATTATCTACTGAATTTATTTTTTATCGAATTTTTCGACAGGCTTCTTGAACTCACTTGTGTAATTCTTGTACTTCGTTTATCGGTGAAGCATGTTCTAGGTTTTTCATACATATATTTCCATAAGAAAGAGTCGAGTGTACTTAAATTAGGGGCTCAAGTGTGCCATGCAACCAGTTCACCTCCTCCAATCCACCTTTCACCAGAGATCTCATTTAAGTACTCTCTTATAATGCGTATAAAACGAGTTAGAAATCTATCACGTCTAACCCACATTTGTAATCTTCCAGAAAAAGTCAGGTCATCGATAAGTTCAAGTTGCATTCAATAAAACTGATGCATTCAATGACAACATGGACAAGTTTTGAACTAGATTCAACAGCCTATTTTTCTTAAAATACTAAAATCATCCCTTTTATAAATTTGTTTCCTAAGATATTCATTTAAATATTTAATCTTCAGTTAATGCAATTATAATTCAGTTAATACAGTGTCACAGTATTTTATGATATGGGTATAGCAAATCCACTATAAAAAAGATTTATAGTACAGTATAGAAAGCTTTATACATTGTTTTCCCGATTTTTGTAAGTTATAAATATTTTTTAAACTAAACATAAAAAACTGAGTTAATATGAACATGTACTTTAACTCGTCATATTAAATAGGTATCTAGTATGTGAAAAAAGTGTTCATCGCTAGTTTCAGTAATTAAAAGAAATATTGTTCCTCGTAATCTATTTCATTGATAGATAAAATATATATCATAAAATGTGGTATCGAGACTTATTTTGAGAAGCCAAGATTTGCACTCTAGATATAAAATAAGTACAGTAATAATTTCTCAAAAGTTTTTCAATCAACGAAAGCTGTTTTCATTCTCCTGACACTTGCTCTTGGATTTTCTCTTACTGCCTTTAAGGTGGAGTTTTTCACACTTACAGAACAGAAAATAAACCTGGTGAAACTCTTATAAGGAATTCAAAATAAATCACGAAGTAAATAGTGTGTTAAACGAAAGTGCTTAACTTGAAGAACGTTCTCATGTAGCGACACTGTGTGGTTGCTGTATTCCATTAACATAACTGCCCATGAAATGCATGGGTGTCACATCTCGACTAAAATACTAAGCTGGTATTATGAAAGTGTGAAACAAATTCTAAGTATAAATGCAAAGTAGAATATATTGATTTTAATATCGAAACACAAAATAGTAAGTTAATCTTTTGTCATGAAATGAAAGGAACAAATGTTTTTTAATTGCCAAAGTAAAAATGTGTTGAAATAACTCTTTGTGTTGTTCTATGTGCAATGTATGAAGATATCATTTGCTTATGATTGTGCCCCTAGCAAGATTGATTATTTTATTCAATTTATTGTTGATGAGTAGGAATACAGTAGTACGCTTAATTGAGTCAAGAATACCCACGATATTTGGTATTCAGATTTTCAGTTATTCACTGTACTAGCGATAAGAGAAGAAGAAGAGACGAACTCCATAATTTTTTACAACACTGAGTTAGTTATACTAACTATCGTAACATTGTTAAAATGAATTTGCATGCCAGAGATATATTTTTGTGAAGAGGGAGAAGGATATATGAAAAGAAGAAGTGCTATTCTTGAAGTTACAAGAATTTAGAGAAAATTTTAGAACTGAAAGATTTTATTTATTAAAGTTTTTATATTTTGTTACTAAAGTAATTCAAACACTAGGAGAATATCAGTATTGTCGAGTAGATCATCTCGTTTCATAATCCACACATACAGCTACATACTGTCTTTTCTGGCAGCAACTATTTATCTGCTACCGTCGAGGTCTATTCTAAAGCATTCAAGGAAGTATATTGACTGAAGTACATAAGTTAACAAAGAGAACATCGCTGAAAACATGGTTCTAGTCTATGAGAATTAAATTGTATTCACTGTTCGAAAGTTGTCATTTTCCAGTTTTATTTTTACGGAGGCACTTGTGCTAGGATATGATAATCACGATCATTCTTTTGTCATTTCTGGTAAAAAAAAGCCACATAAATTATGAACATTTGAAACGTGACTTATATCACAACCTCATAAAAATTAAGTCAAAACAATTTAACCATTAGATAATATCATTAAGTACGTAATTATATAAAATGTAATCTAAGACAAAATTGTCACATCTATTTCTTTTAATATTTCAAAAAATTATTTAAATATTTGTATTTAAGTAAGCGTTTTAAACCCAAAATTTAACGAAAAAATATTTTTTAAATATTTAGGTGTTATGTTAAACTTGTATATTATACATTAGTAACTAATGATGAACATGACTTTCATAAATATTCCAAATTAGTCATGCGGTATGTAAATGTGTTTATACTTGACATTTATTTATTTAGTGTCAGTATTTTCTGCTGAACATGCATATAGAATTACGATTATTTCTGTTAAGTAAATATTTACAATATTATTGAAAAAACTGGTTTAATTGGCCTCTATTTAGAACTATCTCTACCTAATACGTAATTGCAGAAACTTAAAACAGTTTCTACTGTTTTAGTTATTGTGAAACAATTTCTTAACATGCTAAAACATGATAGGTAGTTCTCGTAAAATATTTCTTTAGTTTCAATTATATAAATTTTATCTGAAAATTAAATCCTATTATTGTTTCATATCTCCATCAGCCTGAAAGACAGTTTTATTTCATAGATTTAGAGTTTTTGAATAAGAAAATATTCCAAATTTATTTTTTACTTCTTATTCAAAGTGAAATTTGTTCCATTCCACTTTCAAACGCTCAATTTTATACAGGTGTCTAAAGTTTCCTTGAAACGATATTCCATGTACAAAGTGCATATGAAAAGTGAAGCAATTGCAATCCTTTATACTATTCATCTGTATTCAGGGCTTTAGATTATCGAGGGTAATCGTATCAAATCGAGGGGAATCGTTTCATACAAAAGGGTCTATTTTCTATCGCGGCAATTTGCGAAATGTTCAAACGATTACATGCATCCTGAGAGTACTTATGACACACGAACGCGTAGTAACCATAGCAGTCAAGACCAGTTATTATACGCTGCTTTTAATCGTCTTTCCTGAACATATATATTTAGTATCGGTTGTGTAATATGAAAATTTATACTTATAAGTACATAATGATGATGCTTGTACTATTTTCTGGTTTCAGTACGTGAATAATTTTAGTATTCTATGTTAATCATTCTGTTTGGGGTGTTATTTTTAAAAAAAATTTTAATTTGACAAATTGGAAACAATTCTTGTTAGTGCTAATAAACAGAAATATACACGTATATTTTTATTGATAGTAAAAAACAAAAGGAATAAACGTGCAACTCACATTTTAAATAAAATTGTCATATATTCTCTACGAATAGCAAATTAAAATTTTGAATACATCCTGGATACAATAGTATCAGATATCGACTTTTAAATTTATTATGTGCAAAGAATATTTATTATTGTTATAGCAGATATTGAGAAACATTTGATTCTATCGATATTAAAGAACACTTAAGACAAAATTAGAAGTATAGAAACATTTTCAAATATTTCTCATTTTAGTGGGATAGTATTTGGAACAAAATTACTATTTGATAACATGAAAAAGTCTTCTCAGGTAAATATAACTCAAGTAGATATTAGAAAACAACTATTTCTATTGATATTCAAGAATATTAGGTATATATTCAGAAATTGTGTGCTAAACATAAACGTTGTCTTCATTTCAGATGCAACTATGCAAGCCGAACTCCCATTATATTTTTTGTATTATTAACATCGTCTGAGGCTGCATAACCAAATGATGTAATTAAAAGCAATGACAAAATATTTTCAACAATCTAATACCACATTGATTCACGATCAACCATAAAATGAAATATTACCTAGGCATTATGTAAACACAATTTTCAGTCAATCCTTTCCAAAAAGACATATCATTCAGTGTCATGAAATGATTACAAAATTTCTCATAGACCTCACGATCAAATTTACATAATACCAATAGTAAATCATCCACGCCTACCCTGTACAAACTACTGCCAAGAGCGTCAGCTCACGTCTGACGAATTCCTCACTTTTTCTACTTACACCTAAAACCCCCTCAATACCAGAGTAGAATATTCGTCCAAAATTAAAGCATCCAAGAATCGCCCTACATCAGCCACTAGCCTCTCCAAAAGAAAAAAAGAAGAAAACTAAAGAAACAATGCACAACTTTTCCTACCACCCTACATCTATCAGTCACACGACAAACGGCATCCGTGTGCGCGCCTGATACACGAACACATCGTGATAGAACATTGACCCTGCCCAGTCTCGCCGCCGCGAAATCCCTCCAAACGATCGAAAATAGTGATACAGAGACAAGCTCTTCGCACAACCAACACACGCCTAAGAAATTCGAAAAAAATGAATTCCATCGCCTCAACCAAATCTAGAATCCTCCAACCACCATAATCCCAAACCTCCGAGTCCCAACTTAGCATAATGACAAACGGGTAGAGAGACTCTGCGACTCGAGGGGTGTACGCACTTATTCTCGGACTAACCTTCAGCTGATCGAAGAGAACGCGAGCGATTCGCGAGATACGTCGAGGGAAGGACTTCCCTTAATCGGGGAAGATCCAGCGGCCGCGCTCGCGATGTCGATCATGCTTACCGTCTCCGTGCGTCGTCTCCTCGGAGCAACAGCGTAGGAACCGGCAGGTCAGCGCCGACTACTCAAACATCGTGCCGGGCGGAAATATTTACGTGCGCGTATGTACGCGGCTCTGGCCGAGGGAAACGGCGCGGCGGCTCGTCGCGGCTGTACGAGTTCGCGGCTGCACAGGCCGCGATCGCATTGCTGCCCGTTTGATTAATCCCCGCTGGTTCCGATGGACGAGACTAGGCTTCCCTCGCACGAAGAGAGACGCGACGTCTCTCTCGTGGCCACCGTGCAAGCAGCCGAACGGCGAGAATGGCACTGAGCCGAGGGAGTTTGAGAATCGAGCGTGGCTGAATTTCCGGACGCAGGGAGGCGCGGCGGTCAGGATCAGCCACAGGTTGCGCCCGGCTCGTTCACGCAGGCCGGGCATCTTGGCTGATCGCGAAGCGGGGAGGACACCCTCTCTGCCGAAGCGACAGAAAGAGAAATCGATTAACTTAACATCCACTACTATGTGTGTACGTATGGGGTCTTCGCGACGCCTATGATGCACGGTGGACTGAAACGGCTGCCTGACCGCGAAGTCAACATTTTGAACATCTCTGATCATTCCTTTGGCGTCATGAAGTTTTTCAATTTTTCAGAATTTCTGTTTGAAATTTTATTTACCATTAAAGATTGTTTATTCTTGCGCTGAAGTCTGTAATTTGCAACGTCTTTAAAAATGTTGTTTGACGGTGATATTTCTTATTTTAACGAGCAATGATGTCAATATTGAGTTAATTTATGTTTCATGAATTTTGTGGAGAAAAACGTGTTCTTTATTGTCGTAGTAAACAGATTTAAAAGAATTTATGACCATTTTGATTAGATGCACTCAAAAATAGAAAATTTTTTGTTACAATTGTCTTAGTTTTTAAAGTAGAACTTGCTGAATTGAGACGTATTTGATAGAATTCTTCCATGAGCTTATAGTTTAAGTTCAGTTCTGTAATTTTTCTAAAAATTAGCTGCTACTTTGTGCTACTTTTTTTTATAATGCAACTTTAATGTTGGGACCGATATTGTTTTTTTCTATTGTTCTGCATTTTTCTTTATTATTTTTCTTATTACTTACATATATTATTAAAATTACGAATGTGAATGTAACATTGAAATCTTTCTAATAAATGTAATTGCTTTCTTCTTTAATTACATAATTTTATTTCGAATACTGTGCGACGCACGGTGGTGTGAAATGGCTGCCTGATCACGAAGAAGTCAAAATTTGTATTGTTTCTGATTATTTCACTTCTGTGGTATTATGGTGCTAAATCTTTGAGAATTCTTACGTAAAATTACTTTCGTGGCAATATGTATTTAAATCCTAGAGAATTCTTATTTTGAATTTCTGATTATTTTACTTTTGTGGTTCTGCATCCTTAAGAATTCTTACTTAGAATGTTATTTGTTGATAACAACTATTTGATTCTGTACTCTGTAACCCCTGTGTCTTTAAAAATGGCACTTAGCAAAAAATTAAAAATACTTATGGCGGTTTCAATGTACTCCAAAGTAGTCAACTTTATTCTTAGTTATTAATAGACTGATCTGTTCTCATGATTTGTATGTATATTGTTAAGATGAGAGATGTTTTTTTGACAGCTAGGTAATCAGTCCAGACAACTTTGCACAACTGCAATTTAGAGCACTTAAAAGTGTGACAATTTTAAGAATAGCGTAATATTTAGCGCGATATTGTTTTCTTCGCTTAAGCTTCGTTCAGATTAGTTAAGTTACTTGAATTCCAGCCGCTTGAGTTTAAGTTACTTAAATTCAAGCCACTTAGATTCAAATAGCATGATGTCAAGTTTGTGTTTACAGAAATTAAGTTATTTGGATTCAAATGGTTTGAATCAATTAATTTGTATTTCAAGGCAAGGAAAAGTTAAAAGAACGTCAATTTTACTTGGTGATTGAAAAGATGTTTCAAGTCAAGTAATATAACACATTCACATTGGTCAAACTGCCCCAAATCACTTGTATTCAAGCTACTTGAATTCCACTAACTTGCCTAATGTAAACGTACCTAGACAAAATAGAAACTTGAAGGGAATGTTTCAAGTCAAGTAAAATAACAGGTTCACATTGGTCAAGTTGCTTCAAATCACTTACGTTCAAACTGTTTCAATTCCAGTAACTTAACTAGTCTGACCAAGGCTTTAGGATTTCCTTTAGGCAACAAGTGAGAGATAATATATGTAGAGTAACTATAGAAATAATGCCGAGTACTGTGTTTCTATCTCGAGGCTCAGTTATGAGGAGAATTTTGTAAGTTATATAAGTAATCATTATTTAAGATATACAATTCTTAATATCTCATATCACAAAATGGGTGGTATAAACTAAAAGATGAAAGATGAAAAAATCAGTTAAAGATATACGATATAGTTTTTTGATATTAGGTTTCACTTTACAGAAAATTGAGTTTGAATATTAGTTTAATGCATATGTAGTTGAAGTACAGTTTTAAACGCTTGAAGAGAGTATACATATGCCGTAGGGCGTGGAGAACGTTTTCTAGTAGATACATGCAGTCAGTGGTCAGACTGTTGTTTATCTTACTCGAGTGCCTAAAATTTCATACTTCGATGCACGTACACTCGGGTAATATTTAAACAGAATTTCTTCGAAAACGAAGTAAGGGAATAATCAATTTCATTCTATATTTTCGATTGCTTTCTGTAAGACTAAATAACAATTTGATTATTCTATATTTCTGTTAATTCAGTTAAATAATTCACGTTGTATAATTAATTTTTATAAATGTTAAACACATTTTATTAACGAAGATGTTTCTTTAACAATTAGTTTTGCTTATAAAAAATGTTAACCCTTTTTAATTTAATGAAAGTACAGTTGATCACACAGATATGATATCTGTAGACTGATAAAGAAACGAAAGCGCTAAACGAACTCATCAGACAGTACAGTATCATTAGAAGTGTTCAGTGAACTCTACTGGTTCTTACAAAATGCATGTAAGTACTTCAATAGTGAGCAATAGGCATGTCATAATACAAATAACGGATTTTGTCATTACATAAAGTAAATTTGTTAGATGTCCTTTCACCTTGGTGAAAATGAAATTATTTTGTTTGATACATGGAATGTGGTAGATCGTCAAGGAATTGGGTGGTCAGTAATAGGAATTATTCTCTTAACATCCATCTATGAAGGCTTAAAAAGTTACGAGTAAGTGACATTGTTATAATTATCATAGAAATTATTTGATTAATTCATATTAACGTGTATGTTCTTTTCTCACACTGTATAGTGATCACCTTTGCATTCATTCAGCACGTTTCTTAAAAAGTAAAGGAAAAAGATCAAGAACGTATGTATTCTTCTTCTATAAATACTACAATCGTATATTTATTATGTATAAAACATATCATTACGACACAAACTATTATTATTTTTTATTGTAGCTTTCATATCATCTTGCAATTTTGTAACATTTTATTATTTTATAAAAGGGAAAAATATGGATAAAAAATATTTGTTTTCTATTTGTGAACATCTGTTTGCTCTGGCAAAAATAGCTATAATAACATTTATTTCGTAACAGTAAAATATTTTAACCATGCAATTGTTCATTAGAGTGAAGCAAATAATTGAATTTAATTGAAACTTTAATCCGTTCAAAGTAATCTTAATCTTAAACAATAAAATATTCTTCGTATGCATCGGTGTTCTTATGTATGTAGCTGATTGTTGTATAAAAAGTAAATATCTCAACTAAAATATAGTTCATGCATTGTTTGTCTAGGATTAGCTATATCATTTCTATCTCATCAAAGATAAAAAAATGCAGCGTGAGCCTATATTGTTTCAGAGCATTACTGTTTTCTAAGCTACACCTTCTTCAAACAATTATTCACGTGATTCGACTGATCATAGGGTATTTCCTTATGTTAATTTTTATGACGTACAATGTCTGGCTTTGTGTCGCCGTAGGAATCGGTGCAGCCCTTGGTTATTGGCTATTTGCTTGGGACAGATTCAACGGTGACAGTAACGACTGTTGCTTTTAGATTTCTTCTTTTACCCACTTCTATTATACATTCATATTCTGTTGTACGTAAAGTTGTATATTTCTATCATAATATGTAATTCAACTCATGATTAAAAATCAATTTATACCATTTAAAATATATGTTATTTATTATTGTTTATCGTACATACATACACTTAGATATTTGTATGGATTATGAAAAAAAGTTGGAATATATTTTCAGTATTATTTAATTCAACTAGGTTCCACAGTTAATCTTTAATTCTATAATTAAATTTTTAATTAAGCTTCTTTTAATTAAATTTTTGCTACAAATAAAAGATTAAAATTTTGTAATTAGTTTTTTAGAGACATACAAATTACTTTCATTTTTTTCCGATGAAATTATAGTTCGTTATAAATTATATTATTGCCATTTAATTCAGTCTAAAATGAATCCACCATAAAACAGAGCAGTATGTCAACTGTATTTTAATCATTACGGATTTTATTATCCTATAAAGGACAAACATTCATTGCTTTTTAATACTCTGAGTATTATTGCATCAATTGCATTCTCAATACACTAAAATAATTTCATCAAATGTAACTTCTGAATTTATTCTATGATTACAGGAATTCTCTTAATCAATTGAGCTCACACGTTATCTAATCAAGCTTCCTTGTTTGTGTGTAGAATATAATCAACGTTTCAATCATTTTGTCTGCCGTCAGTATAAGGAACGCAGTTAAACCGACAATAAAATACTTCTTGTGATACTGTAACTGCATGAAAGTTGAAGATGAAGTCAAATAATCAAAGTACAGAAAGAATTTCCGATATAAATGCCACATATGCATACAAAAAGGAATTTAAATCGGCTAATGAAATAATATTCGGATGGGATAAATTTAATACAATAATGTTACTTATTTTACTTTTCCTATTTTGTATTTGGTGCATAACATTTTTTATATTATACAACCCACATAAAGGGGTCCACGAAGGAGATCATGGAGGTCACCATGAGATGAATTATTAAAAAAAAGTAACTGGACGACTTATCGTTGATCGATACTACAGATTTTTAAGAGTGAGTAAATGATCAAAATAGCTATAATTTTTTTAAACCCCTTAATAAACACTTATAACTGGAATTTTATATTCTGCAAAAGGGAATTATTAATTTTTCAGATTTTAAGTGAAGAAAAGTTACATGTTAAGGGGTTTATACAATGAAATCTGGACTATAAGAATATCGATTAATTAATCGTTCTACTATTTGCGTAGGTTTTCCAGAAGGGGAAACAAATATGTCGTCTTTCTTATTATGTCTGACTATAGTTTATCACGTTTTATGGCGTATTGTGACGTTTAGATGTTGGACTCTTCGTTGCATGTTTAAGAACAAAAGTTTGACCTAAATTTAAGACTTCTAAGACTTAGAATATACAAACAATGAAATATCAAGTTTATGACTGATGTTTATTTAATTGTATTTATTAATCGTAATATTTTTATGCAAAGTCTTAAAATAAATGGTCTATGTTTCTTTTTCTTCAAATAATATTTCAGAATTTCATTCGTATTTACTAAGATAATTTAGCTCGATATAATGTTTAATCTACTTTCCCTCAATATGATATAAATAAACATTTTTTGTACAAAGAAAGCTGACCGTCTAGTTACACAGAAATTAAGTATAACGTAATAGCTATATTTAAAATGGTTTCCATTAGTCCCACCAACTGCTTCTGAGAGAATAATTATTCATCGAAGCTTCACGCAGTGAAACCTGTCTTTGGCAAATAATTTATTTTGGTACAACAAGTGTATCTGAAACTGTCGGAGATTGGATGACGTCCTCGTTAAAATTCTTAACGAAGCAATTTAATCGTTCGCTCAAGGTACAGCTGAAATTATTCGAATACTTCGATAAACGGAAAATTCGATACAATTTAAAGAATAAACGATATTTTCATAGTAATTCAATATTTTATAATATTAATATCGGAATTTCAAATATTTCTGCATTTGCAATATTCAATTATTATAAATGTCGATAATAGCAATACTACAATAATGTGATACTATCCATCAATGGAGAAGAAAATTAAAATTAAAAACATAGAACACTGCACATTTATAAGTAACTTAAATCATGCTACTTATTTGTAAAGTAGGTGCTTCTAAAATTTGATTGCATCGTTGCCATAGTATTTATATTATGTACAATTAGTGTAACTCTAAAAGGTATGAGTATTACTGCCAAATACCTCACCTACAATAAATTTTTCTTTGCCACGAGAAGAAAACGAAAAATCAAATATCTTTTTTAACTTTTAATCTAGTCCAATTGGAATATTGTTCAAAGAATAACGAGTTTCGTTGAATCCATATAAAGTACTACCATTTTATAATTGCAACAGAATATAGATACTCAATTGTCAGTGATGTAGGTGGTAGGAGTACTTGACATAGAAATGACTTGAATGACACAGAAAGATTAGAGATAGTCACGTTCCCTGCACAAGCAAAATTTGTTCCACGAAAGCTCGATTTCGACATTTTTATTGTAGAAAAATAAAATATGAAAATGGTTTCGCTGCCACTTCTTGTTTACTTTTATACCGATATGCTGCTTTGTGATGAAGTCTGGATAGCGCGCGCGTAGGTAGACGTTACGTACCGTGAAGGAAGAGTCATTATACTTGACATGACGAGCCGCGCACAATTTCGCGTTGCGTTTTATCCACCCTTTCGTAAAAAGAGTGGCGAAGTGGGGATATGGAGCGCGTTCCACCACGATAACATAACTGCCATGAAACTAGTAAAAAATGTTCCAGAAAACGGTGCACCGAATAATTTGCTGTAATTTTAATGACTCGTCGCACAAATTTTGTTTTATTCTTTGGATTTCTTAGATTAGAATTTAATTTTCTTTAAATATTCCATTAAAGAATACGTAGGCATTAACAGTGTCTACATGATTAAATTATTTTAATTACACAGTGTTTATTTGGAAATCAATATTACATTTATTTCCATCTTACATTAAGGTAACTACTATTTTTTCAAGATAATTATATAAATTATGAAGCTAAATTGGAGTAATCAATTTTGTTGATTTTCCCTATGATGACTGAATCCTCACAGAAACGTGGTACTTCCACCATTTAATTTCTACATATATCTACTTCGTGTTGGCAGTACCTACGTATATTTCGAAGGGCAAAAGTCAAACAGTAACCCATATTGAAATGCATAAAGCAAACACGCCCAGTAAATAAAATTTCACCTCGAAGGATAAATCGCGAAAGCAAAGTACAATGAAAGCGAGCATCAACCACACCTTCCACCGAACACGACGTACATGCAGGAAACTATGAATACTGCGGCAACACGCCACTGAACAAACCCAAGTCCCGAATGCGATTTTCATGGTTGACCGTATGAAACAATTTACGCAAAGGAAGCTGCCGTATTTTAACCTCTCCGTGACAGAATGATGTAAGAACGACGGTGTCGAGGGTACATCGGCTAGGGAATCCCCGACTGGTTAATTTACGTTATTGGGTGGCATTGTCCAATCCTGGATCGTCACGATAGAAGACCAGGGGCCGGCACAAAGGGACATTTTAGTCGATCGATTGCTGGGTAAATGCCGTATTGGAAGTCTTATTGTCATCGAGATAATATCACATGCTCATTTCTGTCCTGCTTCCGCCGTTCAAGGGCAGAGACGGCAAGAGATCAACAGTTATCGCGGACCCCTTTCGTTTCACCGCTATTCATCCCCTTTTTTCCTGAGACACACCCTCTCAACTTCATCGTATCCACCTGCCTTGGGCGGTCTTTGTGTATTAAGCCTTTTGAACCCGATAATCCATGAAGATTGCACCTCAACGATTCTACTGCCTTTCGTCTTCTTTTTCTGTGGTCACAGCTTCCTCTGTGACTCTTTTTCCTCATGAAACATGGCCAGTTATGATGTGAGGTTATTTATCATGCGAAGAAAACACCTGGTAATGAGTAGCATCGTTCGACACCTTATAAGCTTTTGGGAGGTCTGCCTCGCTGATTGTGTAGTCCACAGCTATTGGTGCATAATTAACTCTGCATCGAGTAGATTAGGTGCAATTATAGTATTCTCTTGTTATGAGTTGGTTACCATGTATAATGTATTCTTGATTTATTTAAACGGAAATGAGGGTAACTTTCATACGCTCTTACAGATTTATTTGATGAGGTGAATATGTAAATATGTAGCATGTGACTTGACCTCAGGCATGTATAATTTGCTGTGACATTATTGTTAATGAGTTGTGAGAATATGGTAAAAAAATAGTCTATAATTAGGTACAGTACTTCTTCTATAGGCTAATAGGTCACTGATGAGTGTATAGTGAACGAGTGTATAGTTAACTCATGCTTAGAGTAGTCCACTTTGCTTTTATCGAAGGTATAAGTAACAGTGTAGACAAGCAAAATTTTTTTCTCGTTATTTTCAAGCTATACAAATATAGCAACAAGTTTATAGTAAGAGAATATTGTGCTTCTGTAGTTCCATAGATTTTTCAGTACTTTACAGCCAACATTTTTGCAATAATTTAGTATTTGAATTTCTTCTTTCGTTTTTGCAATGCAACAATTTTTTTGCCATTTTACTTGAAAAAAGAAACAAACAAGAAAGAGGGTTATATATTCTTCTACCTATCTGAGAAAGAAAAGCTACCAGATACCCATTTATTCTATAAAACATTCTAGCAAATCAGTAAATAATAGAAAAAAGAATTTCCATAAATACTGAAAGATATAATCTATTCAAGTTGAACTTACGACCGATTCATTTTGTAAGAGAAAAAATTGCACCTATTATTTATCTATCTAACTCTACCCACATTTTTCTCTCTACTCTACTCCCTTATACTTATTTTGTCAGCAAAACTAACTAATAGAAGTACATACTGATAAAAGTTATATTCATCAAGAACTTTATTATCATATTTAAGATTAAGATAAATACAATATTTTTAATACTGGCAAAAAGCTAAAACTAGCAAAATTATTTATGATACTGGTAGATATAAAAAATATGCGTTAGCACCAGTGGATCAAGTGCCAACTATACGTTTGAGTGAACGCAATCGATTCTGGCAAGTGCGTTGTCGTTCACCCTGCTCTGTCGCGTAATCTTTGGTCTGTATTTGTACATCGATCAAGCTAGAGCTTTCGCATCCGACGTTTGACTCTCACGAGAAAGGGAGTAGTAACCTGATGGATCGAATAATCGCAGAGGAATCGTTTCCGACCATCCAGACGAGATGTAGATGTACGCGTGTGCGACTGGTCGATACTGGCGTCGGCTGCTGGTAGCTGTACATTCCCCTTCTGGCAGTTACGCTACTGCCATCACCTTCATCCTTGCCTCCACTCGCCTGTTACTTCCTTCTCTTCTGGGCGTACTCCAATCCCAGTGTTCCAAACTTTCTTATCTATCTTTTCTTCCGTCAGCCTTTCGTGGACTAATTGGAGACTAATCAATGTCATTTTGATGGAATCTAAATGCTTAGACATCATATGAAGCTTTGATGGAATGTGTGCGATTTATTGTTAGATATTTCAGAGCAATTAAAGGTTCATAGTTCTGTAGTCAGATGACAAAAGCTGATATGTCACTTTTTTCAAAATTGAGATACGTACTCCTCTATGTGTACCTAGATTAGATCTATCAATCTGAAAAAATCACATCTGTATACTGTATATTACGTAGT
The DNA here is from genome assembly GCF_051401765.1 of Calliopsis andreniformis. Taxonomy (NCBI): domain Eukaryota; kingdom Metazoa; phylum Arthropoda; class Insecta; order Hymenoptera; family Andrenidae; genus Calliopsis; species Calliopsis andreniformis. Next base: position 6,659,277 of record NC_135073.1, on the reverse strand, counting down.
TTAAAAAAAACATGGTAGCAATTTATCACATGTGAATTTATACCTATTGTTGTATCTAATTTTAAAATCGCTTTAGTGAAAAATTAGAAAACTATTAAATATCAAGTTCTGCCATCTAACTAGAAAGTCAATAATTAACAATTGGATATTTAAAGGCAGTAGAATTTCCTTTATCCAAACACATTAGACAGATAAGATATTTCGGATGAATCGTTCGTGTAGATAATTGGATTCGCTGGTCCTCTTTATTATCTCTTACTTTTCCATCCGAGGAATAGGTTTTGGGTCAATAGGGTCAGATAATGTGTTCACGGTTTCTGCATTGATTGAATGACAGTGATTCTAATTTTGCCCGATCTCTCAGTTTACACCTTTGCCCTAAATGAATATTCTTTGAATTTGATTCTAAATTATGTGGAGTAAATGTAAATACAGCAACAACGAATCCTGTGCATGAAGAAACAAAATCATGCGATAGAGAAAATGTTGCTCGTTGTATATAAATGAAAAATTGTAATTTATAAATATGTCCTCATAAAAGACGATTTGTAACTCCAATTATAAAGTCACAGTGGGCGTTGCCATAATAATTGTACATGAATAATATACTGTTAATGAGGCTGGAAATCCGCGAAACGAAAAATTCGCGGCTTATTGTCAACAGAAAAGTTCGTGCTGCTTCTTTTAAACGAAATTCAATATGAAATATTTGTAATTGTGATTTCTTTCAATTAATACTGTAATTATTGCTTTATTCAATAACCTCTTCTTTTCTGGTTATTAATTTACAAATTTCTTTAGAAGAATTTATTTTGAAATTGAAATATAGAAAAACACTATGAACTGTTTTGAATGAATTAATAATATAAGTATATACTTCTAACGGTTCATGATGTTATAAAACATTAAAATCTATAAATTTATAACGTTCGAGTACGAGTCACATAAGTGTTCATATAACTGAAGTTATGCTCGATAATGGCTCTGATAACAAGAGTTTAGTAGAAGTTCACTACATCGGTTATTGAGTAAAATTTCATTCCAACAAATGAAGTTAGTATAAATGTAGTTCTAGTGTACTTGTAATTGTATTGATTCAGCTCTCGTTCGATTTATAGAGTTTTTAGATGAAGTAAAAATGTGTAGCTTGTGACTGCAGTTTGAAGAAGAGTTTTATTTCTTCTTCTTTATTCTTTTGTAATGAGTTAGTTACAAAATGTACGAGTATTGCGTAAAATTGTTATAACGAGGATGATTATGAGGAAAAGTTCACACAGGATTGAACAGTGTAGCTCAAATTCGAGTAATTTACCTTTGAAGGTGCATTGAAATCTGTGGGAATATTCAGATAGGATCCACCAGTGTCTGACTATCGATCGTTATACCTCATCTGTCACTTTCTCTTCGCGTGGCCGAAACACTGCCAGCTTCAATAAACTAGCACGTACCTGCAGATGCCCAAGATAATTAAATCTCTATGGTCCAATTGAAGACAATTCTGCGAAACATGTTTCACATTTCGCCACAAAGATTATAGGATTATCATTAGATTTTTAATTATTAGTGCATATTTAGGTACGTACAAAATATTTTCCACATAAGACAATTTAAGTAATAGTGTTTTATAGAAATTTTCACATTGAAATTTGACTCCATAATCGTTAAAAGTTAAAACATAGTCGTAAATATAGGTATTTCAATTAAATATAAAAAATAGTTTTTTAAATAATTATATTGTACACTATGGTAAAAGTTATTTTTGGTTCTCCATTTTTATTTTTGTTTTTCTTCTGTATTTTATTTGTTTAATTCCTGTTAATACACTTTTTTTACAAACTTCTCTACAGTAATAGTCACATTTAACTGAATAATGGAGAATTAAAAACAGAAATTTGAATGGTTTTTATATTAAAATATAAATTTTCTGAATTTAGCTAACTTATAACATAAATTTTGAAAATGATGACTAACACGAAACACTACCGTTCTATTGTATAACTCTTGTGAAGTGCTTACCGAGGACTGAAGTGTCTTCTTCATTAAGTGTCTCACGTATGCAACATTTAACAAACAGTTGTTCATTACTCATTCAGACGTCACGTATCTAGAGTAAGGTTCAAATATTACTTTGCGGAACATTGAAGTCTACTAATTGCGAATACAAAGTATAGCCAACAATAAGTAGATATTATAGTTGTGCATGTTCTTATTGCTGGCACCATTTTAAATACTTCGCAATTATATGTAGTGAAACATCTGTTTCTGAATGATATTTCATTCTACCCACACAAATACGACGTCGTAGTTACATTAATATTCATGAATTTAGATTGATGTTAACCTTGGAATGTTGGTAGACATTCATGATAGTAATCAAATTTTTGTAGAAATAAATACCTGTACTTATGTAGAAATACTCATATTTTTAAATTTGCAAATGATTATGCTAAGTATATGATAAAAATATTTGTCATATTTTCTGGAAATACATTCAGGAATCCGTTTTGAGAAATTTTAAATTTAATATTATTAAATTAAAATTTTAATATAAGGGAATTGAATATTTATAACGTAGTTTTCAATGAAGTGTTATTTATTAATTACAAGTAAGTCTGTAAGCTTTATTTAAGTTAAATACACGACTTGCTTTCAATAATATTAAAAAATAATTTTTATTTATATCGATGAATTATAAAATTATAAAAATTAGTCACAGAGCTACATGTTAGATTTACTGAATGTCAAAATAAAATAAGAATAGAATAAAATATAGATTCAAAAATAGGTAAGACAGATTAATACTTTACTTTTAGTGTTTATAATTATAACTATTCCACATAAACTCAATAGAGTATTCAATTCTATTTGATTACCAATTCAAAAGATTAATCCTTTCAAACCAGCTGAAATATCCCTATAAATTTCATGAAGTACTAAAATGTTGAAACATTGTATGCATCTATCTCTACTACGTGTACAGTAATAAATTTTTACTATCTTCATATTTTAAATATAATAAATTTTATATTTATGATATCATTGGTCAAAGTCGTATTGAAAGAGCTAAATGCACTTGTCAGCATAAACGGTATTTCCTCGCTGCCCAATGATCACGCTGCCCGCCATTTTACGAACCAAGCCCTGAAACGATTCTTGATTTTCCTTTCTGATTCAACCTCCCTAGCACTGAACTACGTCTAATACCATCATATAACTGTGCAAGTTACCTGCACGATGTTACTTAGCCAGCAGTGCCCTCCTTGTCGTTAATGTAATCAGACAGATAACGAGGTACTCTACTAACTAGATTGCGACAGCATGAGCACGATCGAGTCCGTTTTTACGGCTTACACGTACTTACAAGTCAATCCCTAACTTTACACGATTATGTTCACACTGGCACTCATGGTAGGCGCGCTTATGCTTTGAACATTAATCCCCTTATGTTTCGTTTAATACTCTGACCATCGACTTTTTTTTATCTATTCCAATCAATCTCGTCGTAAAAGAGTGTTCCAACTTGTTAAAGGTGACGGCATAAATTTCAGATTATATTTGTACTGTTTCGATATTAACGTAAGAAGGGTTTGGTCTCTTGTTGAAATTTAGTATAGAATCAAATATAATATTAATAGACTATAGATGTTTATGTGAACTCAAATCTTTCTAAGCACGACTAAAAAATTGAAGTCTAAACAGATATCTTCTTCATTCTCCAAAAATAATATTGTAACGATTTCCTAGGTTTAATAGTTTGTATATTTTTACAAATTACGTGCACTCTACACTTTTTTACACATTTAAGTCTTCTATAAATGCATAAACATCCACAGTGTAGTTATTAAAAAAACATATTGAGAAGAAATATTTTTTTAATTATTATTCTGAAAGTACAAAGTATTGGCTAGAATTAGGTACCTGGGTTATAGCTTTCAATATAGTAGCCTCTGTCGTTACGTATATACTAAACAGATACTTTGACGTTAGGTTGTATTTTAATGTTAAGTTGATAATACGTCTTAAAGCACACTTGTGCACGTAAGGGTTAGCTGTGTCGAATATAACTCACAAAGGAGGCCACCCAGTTCGTATAAGTTGCATTGAGAACTGTAACAATTTTCAGTTTGAAGAATGACTGACCTATTATTGAACGAAACCGATCGATGTGTAATGTAACTATATTAAAACAATTCAAGTTAATCTCTTTGAAGGTGATGGATGATATTTCTGTACCTTCAGCTTTTCTCAAGTAGAAGCTACTTTTATCGTACAAGTCGACGTAAAAATATACCTCCATTTGAGAGATTTTCGTATGATTGACAAATTTCGTGGGGAATAAACGTAATTAAAAAAAATGATGAAATGAGTTTTTCTCAAATTAATTTCTTCAAGAATAAGTTTGTTACAATTGAAAAAAATGTTGTGTAACTCTTCCTTCGTCATATTTGTTTCATTTAATATTTTTCACTTCACTAGTCAGAGGATGAGACTCCTCCTTTTTTTAAAAACAAGAACAAATTTTGAAACATCTACTTTATTGTAACTTCATTATATCTTTATTAAGAAAAATTAGATATGCAACATACAGTACACATACGTCACGATCTAAAAAAACATTAATAGATAATAAGAATATTTCTCCACTTAAAATCAAATTTTATTACTAGCAAAACTAATTCTATTATTGATTAAAAATTGTATTATTTTGTATTATTAGCAAAACTTGTTATCATAAATGTATCAGAATATTTGCAAATAACCGATCCTTTAAGAACAATAGAATAAAAAGTTGGCCTTTTTATTCTATGGTGTTTCTCTTCGAGTAAATCCGGAAATCACTTACGCGTTCATCCGATGGACGAATTTCCGTCTATCGGTTTGTTACTACCCAGAAACATGTGGAGAGAGCGTAGTGAGCATCGACGAATGGTAATCGCATTGCCGCCAAGTGGAACTAAGAGGAAACATCTGTAACTAGCTATTCCCGTTTCTAAACGGAAAATCTTTGGCCACTGTCCAAACAGGTTGACACCTACGTGTTGCATCTAGCAGAGACGGAAGTTTCACGAAACCAGAAAACAAAGAAAACAGTGTTTTATTTGAAACCCGATTCAAGTTCCGTAAGTCTGACATTACAAAATAATAAATTATTAGAAAATTCTCATACGTTTTTCATGTACAGTTTAATACGTCTTCTCGTGCACAAATATTAGTTGCTAATAATTTCGTAAAGCTATGTTTTATCCACGTTGTTTGAAATACTTTTTTTAGTAAATTTTTAAATATCCTCGTTTTATATATCTTTTATATTTTCATAGATGTGTAAGTATTTTTTCTACACTTGTAGTATTGGTTTTATATTGCAATCTGTCATCCAGAATTTAAATATTTGTCAATAACGTTAGTTATTTTTTAAATTTCTCGCGTGTCTGGTTTTTTGTTATGGAATATTGGAGTATTTCTAGTATTTTTTGTTTTATTGGAATTTAATAGTCGAGAATAATATTAAAAATGTATAGATTATTTATGGGTAAGGCAATATTTTATGCATTTGCTACGCGAGTAGATATTGTTTTACTTTAAGCTTCCTATCCTCTGCGATAGTTGGCAGCACTTACTTTATTCACGTATATTGTTAAATAATTTCTGCACAAATGCGTTTTCACTAACTTGTCTCATAATAAATGTGGTGTTTTGAATTTTTTGTTGAAAAATTTGAAATTTCAAAATGATAAATTGAAATAAAAAGTGATTAAAATAATTGAATAAAGAAGCATATCTTGAAAGAATAAACAAGAACAATTTTTCTTATCATCTTGGCGGTATCTTTAAGATAAATCAATACGTGAAACTCACTTTTCGTCAGATTCAAGTACATATTGAAGACGATATCTTAAGTGACCATAATACACAGAGCACCCTCTGTATAACTCAGCCATAGTGAAAACATGCTAATACATTCGTAAGAATATCGACCACTTGCGTGTCTCGTATATGAAATTCATTTAAATTGAAATTACTTCAGGTCGGAGCTGTTTCTTGAGACATAAAACGTACAATACCACATAAATATTGAACGTCGTCGAGCTTAGGTGTCAAACATTCATGCAATCAATTAAATCGTGTTACATGAATTAAATATTCTTCTTTCACATATTATGCGTGGCTAGCTTAATATTTGATATTCAATTACTTACTAATTGCAATTTCTGTATTAATGAGCTCCAATAATAATTGACGATTCGAATAAAAGTTTCAAAGGTCTTCAGACGTTCTCTTTATATGCATTTATAGTTAAGAGAGATTTTGTATTAGAAAATTGAATGAAATGTTTGCAAAAACTTGTGAATAAAATATTTAGTTATACTGTAAAGAGATGTAGATATATTAAAATTTGTATATTATACAATATAAGAAAAACACTTCCAAAGTGAATTTGTGTGTCACACTGATAATTAGACACAAGATTAGACAATGTTCACTAATTTTATAAAGTAAAATAGATGTACGAATTAGACTGAAGGAAAGCTGTTACAATTGTTGAGTTTGTTAAAACATTTATTATGACCTCAGGAGATTTCTTCTCAACGAAAGACAGTTTTAGTAGATATTAAATCTTTATAGGTATTGCTCGACCTTTTTGAGGAAGTAATGTTCGACTGCCTGGGAGAACTAAATAGTAACGATTCTATGGCAGTTATAATATATTTTATTTCCAGAACAGAATAACGTAATTTTATTCAAATATACTTTAAAGTTCAATCTCAGAAATATTCCACCCGCCTAAACTCGATGACACAGAGTCATCAAATTTAACACGAAGCTCATTGAGGATTCTATTATTGATAATTGAAATGAGAAAAAAATATTTACCACAATCCAAAAAAATGAGGATCTGAAAGTGATAATTGTTGACCGTCTACAGATTCATTAATTTTTGAGACGAAAAGAAATAATCTACTGTTATTTTAAGCAAGTCTAAAAGTACGCCCATAAAAGCTTGTGGCGTAAGTTTTTTAATAAAAACTAAAAGCTATAATTCCTTTTGAACTTTAAAGTAGGGCTGAATTATTATACCTAAGGTTTGCAGTCGACAACTTGACAGATTGCGCACGACATTGCTAGTAAATAGAGCATCATTAGCAAATCGTAAAAAAATTCTTCTCGTCACGATAATGACTGAACACGTATAATACACATGAAACAATGTAAACAATTATTTAATGAACACGATTATGAATCATTCCTATTCGTCGTTTTTGTCTAGCGCTAAGTATTCAAATATTTTTGTTTGTCAATCAGCGTTTGTCAAAAAGTATCATTTTAAATTTCTTTATAGTATACTACAAAAAAGAAATGGAACTATAAAATATCTGCAAACGTACTTGGCGAATATTTTTAGATTAAAAATGGTTTTACTGGGATAATATATTACAGAAAAAATGGAAACATAAAATATGTAGAATACAGTAGAAATTAATGCTCTACAATTTTCATTAAACTTATAAAAAGACGAACTTCATGTTAGAATTTAGAATCTGTGTCGAGTTAAAGGTTACAAAAATCTTTTTTTAATGTTGCATAAGAGAATACAAAGTGACGCGTATAACAGTTGGAGTTGGCAGAATCTTAAGTAAGTGAATAGAGAAAGTCAGTGATCAGACTGTGAGTGTTTCCCTTAATTCGTGTACCTTTAGGTTACTAAAATTGTTTTTTTATGTAGATTTACTACTTTTCTGATACTATCAGTTTTAAGACAGCCAACATTTTTCCATTGCCTTTATAGAATTTTTTAGAACTATTAGAAAACTGTTTGAAAATATCAAAACCAAAAATACAGTTCAGACTCATTTTATAAGCATTTTTATAAGCAGTTTCTAGCTTTTACAGCTAGAGTTTAGTAAAAGTAAAAAAACGATTGATATTGATAATTTATGTTACTATTTAAATTATTGATCTAAACCCAATACAGTTCCATTTTTTTCCTTTTCTGCTTCTCTTCTTCCTATTCTTTTCTTTTGTCGCTACCAATATAAGCAGTTGATACTCCATTAAACTTTAATTACAAAAGAAAGCCATAGTTCATTGAAATTAGCAGATGTCATAATACTTTTGAGCAGGGGTTCTATATTGTATAGTAGTTGTTGTGAAGTGAAGAAGACGACTCTTACTAGCCGATAAAATCGATTACCAGGTGACCTTTGACAATCAACGACTGTGTACACTGAACCATGTAATTATACTACTATAAATTTGTATATGCTAGCAATACATGCTAGTATATTCAAAAATTAATTACAGTATAATGACAGTCAAGTTGAGTCAACTAACAATTGAAAAATTATATTATTCTTTAGGACTATCCATTTTCTCAAAAACCTAACGTTCTGACAACCCCAATAAAAACAACTCCATGACTATCATTGCTAGCTCTAATATTAAACAACCAAGCAGTACGACGTTTCCCAGGTAATAGCGCCACGTTTCGAATGCAAATCGGCATAAAGATCTCCGTATAATCCCTTAAGACGAGTCGAGGATCGTCAGTGGCGACCTTGGCCTCTGTGGTGGTCGGTTAGCACATAACGCAAGACATACATAAAGGAGGGTAATGTCGGGCACGCGATCCAATGTGTAGGAGCCGACTGCAAGGAAATCGCTGCGACAAAACTCTCGGCCGTTCCGCGTTCTCATTTTAGTGGTACACAACAACTGTGCATGCACGAGCCAGGCAAGGATTTATGCGCTTTTGAGCTCAGCCGCGCGTTGCAATTTGCACTTACAGATCGCTGACTCAATTTCTCGGGAACGACGTCTCTTTCGACCGGGACTTTGCCACGACTATCCATCGTGATATCAGTCACGAGTTTCTCTTTAACAGATCTACATCTTCGTCTAATCGACGGCGAAATTGTAGATGAAATATTATCGCGTAACGTGGTACGTGCATCGCGTTACGTTAGAAAACTTCTTTCTGTCGACGACGTGTATGATCTTAGAGTAACGAGATTACTCGATTTTTCTTTTCCTTATTGTAGGTGATTTATGATACTTGGTGGTTGTAAAATAGAACGACACATGTGAACTGAATATTTTCATTCGAGTTAATCCTGTGTTATAGACTCGTATTATATTGTGTTCTTACTTTTTAAAGGGAACATACTTATCTTTGATTCAATCCTCTCCGCAAAATGCTATGATTTTCTTGGTAGATTTCAATTATTGCATAAATTCAAATTTCTTGAAATTGTGACATTCATTTTGCTTTATAGCCATAGATATGCGCATGAGAACAATTATCTTCTATGTGATATGACTTAGGTAGTATTTAGCTTTATAAGATTGAGATAAGAAATCAGAAGGATATTTTTATGATTAATGGAATCAATAAAAGAAGGAAAGAGTTGTTTATTATGTGGTGCATTGTAGGGTACATAGAAAATAATGGCACAAGTGTATTTCATTCTAGTAAAATGAAATGTAATGTGTTGCACAATGTTAAGAGAATAGAGTCCTTACTTATTATAGTCTCGTTACGTATTCCAAGTAACAAGTTTATAGAGTAATCCATGTACTAATTATTCATATTTTTTTTGTCAGAGCCATATTTGACATAAAATAAGGATAATTCTCCAAACAGAAAGTAGATGACAGTAACAAGCTTGTAATAGATAAATAGTATATAATTTTTGTAAAAATTTATACACGACTCATTCCTTGTAAACATATCTTCATTTGTCATTTTTACCCTCGACCTACTTATATTTCTGCGTCCTCTGATTTTTCATTAAAGAGAAATAGTCATTAACACTGACTGCTGGGTCACTCATACACTAGCGACGAAATTATTCACACAGCGATGATTAATATCAATTTACATGTCTCTGCATTAAGTTATCAAGAATTCCTAATGAGTTCTAGCAAAATAAGAAAATTATTATGAAGTTAGTGATGCAATTACATAAAAACAACTTTATTTTTTATATCAAGGCTACTGTACAATTTCCGCCAAGTTGCAGTACTTTTCATGAAATAGTGAATTCATAAACAATAAATAACACGTACCTAAATTATTTTAAGAATTTCTAGATAATATACTGCTGTGTCACACGGCATATCTTGTGACACAGAAACAATATACTACGTTGCATCATTGCAAATAGTCTTGTAAATATACAGAAGACAATGGTTTAAAAAGATTTACTAAAACTACAACATTACAGAAGAATAGGGTTGAATCTATTTATAACTGTCAAGATATAAATAATTGTTGAGCTGGTTTTCAGGTTAATCAAGCGCTATCACATTAAAAGCTGTTCCTCCTCTTACTTTCACCTTCTACATAATTTATTTTCGAGTAACCACGCCTACTACTCTTTGACGAAGTACAGAAACAACGTTTAACTGCCAGTATCAAGAATCTAACATAAGAAAATATCTGACCTAGCTAAAAACTAAAATGAAATAGAAAATACAGTAAGACTTTAATTAATATCGATTTAAATCATATTCAAGTTAATAAATTTTTAAAATAGGAGACAAATCAGTAACACAAATCTACATTTCTGTTCAAATACGACGAGAAGCATAAGAATTTCGAAGTCGAACAAAAAACAAATGGCCTAAAGCCATGAAGTCTGCATACTGTGTATTCGACATATCCATTTGGAAATTTGACACGTTTGACACAGTTCTTCAAGCTGCTTTGATTCTTCAACAAATTTGAAATATTTGAAGTTAAAATGAGTGAAATTTTGAAATTAACTTTTTAGTTGCCTCTAGTAGTTCATAGTTAAGCAAAAGCTACTGATATGATCTGGTTTACCTCACTATTTTCTATATGTATAATATTATACAGAATGTTAGACAACCAGTGTCAGAAATTTTAAGGGTTGATTCTATATCCTACTAATAGACGAAAATGAGGTTTAAGGCTTCATTTTCGATTGATTAATTACTGAGAAAGCGCCTAAATTACGTTTGAAATAGTGAAATGTGTCTGAGCTGTGACTTATTCTACTACTAACCTTTCTGTGCCTGGTATAACTAATACAAGTCGACAGTAGAGTAAATCCCAACCCAGACATTTCATTTCTATGTTAAACGATTTGTTAACACTTAAAACTCGAACATGAAACTTCAAACGCAATTTTGTTATTCTTGATTTTTATTCGACTTTGACACGTAGAATCACCCCTTAAAATTTCTGACAACTGTTTTCGAACATCTAGCATAGAATAAGTTAATATCTCTCACTGTCTTATTAAGTTTCCTTTGTCACACTGGGTCATCCAGACCTGGTCAGTTTTCAAACAGCTGTTGTAAAAAGCAAAACAGTGAAATTTTGAAATATAGTTTGAACATTGTAGGATATGTTTCATAATGTAAGTGATATGTTTAAAAAAATATCCTTAAAACTATAAGTTTCGACAAAAAACAGTTCTGTTGAAAAGTTGAAACTTTTTCACAACTTAACCAGTGTAGCTAAAAATACAGGTTGATCCTATTAAGATGTGGTTTACTTTAAGAATAAAAATTGTTGTTTTGAAAAGTGGTGTAATTATATCTACAGCAAAATTTATCAGCAGAAACAGTACTACACTTTTTTTCCTTAATTTTCCATGTGGAGACTTTTTGACAACCGAAAATTAAAACTATTTTTCTAATCCCTTTTTGTAACCCCTGCACAGTGGGCCTTCGATTCTGGACAATCCTGTACAAGTCGCGCGATTAAAGTAACTCTTTGAAGAAGCTTCGAATATCGTGAGCGCGGCCTCAACAGTAGCGTCACTTCCTAATCGCTCGAATGGCTTCTAACCCATTTCACGAGGAAAGAAGCCAGGTCGAGCTTCTATCGGCTGTCCATCTGGTTGGCGTGTGACCTTTTGCATCCTTCTGCATTCTACCGACCGCGAATAACGAATGGAACGAACCCAAGTGACTGATAGAGCTCTTGCCGCTCGTTTTGCTCAATATCGGATAACAAGATATAGAAACTTGTGGAACGGATAGACGCTTCGTGCCCTATTGATTTTCAATTCCAATTTCACCGACGGCGTGTGCTCGGCAATTTTTTACGCTGCGTCACCGCGGCTGAAGTTTCTGTCTTTGCCTCTCTTGACCCCGTCCAGGACGTTATCGGTCCCATTGCTTACACGTATTTCGCTACTCCCCTTTGAAATTTGCAATTCCACTTCGTCACCGTACGTTAGTTACTACGATAAGTCTGTCATGAAAACAAATCAGCTTGACGTTTAAAAATCGTTTCATTCTTATACTTTTTCCGCCTGAGAAGGACTTTGCTTCTTTGCCTGATAATTTGCAGTGGTTACGGTGTGTTGCAGCTTACGTTTTCCATTTTTTTAATGGGACATGTAACAATAGTTTAGATTGCATCGTCGTTTTTTTCAGAATCGTTCTAATGTGTTATTAGACATGATAGTTTATTTTTAAGGACCTTTTAAATTTATTTTAGGGTAGAATATAAATGCATTAAATCTTCTTCAGTTATTAAAGTTATTTGACCTTTTCAATATGACTGGATAATGAAGTTAAGTATATAAATAGTAGAAATGTGTAGTAGCAGTTTGAGGGATCTATACAGGGTGTCTTAGAACTGATGGTACAAGTGGAAAGGTAGTAATAATTTTGCATGAAAAAATAAATTGAAGTACTATTTACAATAAAATTTGTTGATACCGTGCTTTGTTTTCGAAAAAATTAATTTTGAACTTTTGCCTAGAACGACAGCATAGGAATACAGCTTCAGGCACTTGGGTAAACGAGAAGAGGGAAATGTTTCAGTAGAGAAACTCAATAGTCAGATTACAAGTGTTTCTCGTATCCCGTGTACTCTTTAAGCACCCAAAACTGTACTTTTATAAGCTTAAAAAAAATTTGTTTGATCAAAGTTTAATGTGAAAAAAGGGTGGGGGAGATAAAAAACGAAATAATAGAAAGAAATAGAACTGTGTTATAATTACAGTTCAAAAACATTGTATTTAGTTGTCAGCACTATCAGAAAGATGAAAGAATTAAAATTAGAATAAATATAAAAGAAAGGTAGCAAGTTATAATGGAAATCCACGCTAAAAGCATGTTTAGATGAAATTATTACGAATAATAATGCTATTCTTAAAATAAAATGAGAATTACAGTTATAAATTTAACAAAATTTACAAGAATATAATGGCAACATTTAAGTTTCGTTCCACTTTTACTATACATGAAATGTTTTTCTTCAGAAGTAAAGAAGTTATTCGAACGTCTGAGCATGTTTAATCATGAAGCAGATCTGCATGTAAAACACGTGCCTTGACCTCTTGTTTCACTGACGTCACCGTTATGACGCATTCAAGCAGGGGCGTCATCGAAGGTTTACCTGTGGCGAGAGCATTGCTCCACTATACAATAATGGAAATGGCCTTAAAGCTCGTGGTTAATCCTGTGATCGCGTGCTCACTACTCTATCTTGCCATCGGTTGTTGGATTTCTAAGCGTGCAATTATCACAAATTGATCTGAGGAATCGGAAATGATTCCATTTAAATCATGACTGAATTAACACTTTGAAGGCCTTACTTTTCGAAGTAAAATTGCCTAAACTGAATCTTAATCCGAAATTCTAAAAATTAATCAGTTTGTTATTACTACAACTAATTTAACTCTTAATATATTTTGTTTGTTGTTTATCATTTTTTTCTAGACAGTTTGTTTTATTTTATTTAAACAATAAAAGGAGCTTTGTTTAATAGAATTTGATTCATGGAAAAATCGATCGACTTAATTTTACCACTGTTACAAAATTAATATTTTGTCTTGATGAACGTTTCCCTAAATGGCTAAGTAGTATGAAATCAACAAGTATTTCAGTTTCAAGGGTTCACAACAATAAATTTTAATTCAGACAAATATAGCTATGTGTTCGTAATATATGTAAAATATATTATATGAATTTGCTGAAAAATAAATATTTATACGTACTTAGGTACAAGATTTCAGTTATTTATCAAGTGGATTTGTTTTGTCATAAATCTCAGAATTTACTTGCATGTTACTTTTTCTGATGATTATTATTGCTAATGTAGCTAGTAGACATTAATGGAATAACCATCAAGGAGAAAATGAAACTAGAAAAACATAAATGATAAACAGTAATAGAGAACATTATATGATGCTTTACTGACCTGGATATATTCTACACAGTATTATTTTAACAGACAAGAAGAAAAGATTAGCCATGAAAAATACTCTTTATTTTCGTACGTGAAAGACTTGAAAGTGTTTAAATTTTTAGCTCAATACGTATACACACTCTAACTTTAAGGTGAGAAAATGCGACTTGGGTAAGCGAAAAATTATTCAAATCAGTGTAAATATAAATTGAGATTATAAAGTTCGAGTTGAACTATATGTTAGCATAAGCGATAATATCGACGATACATAAAATTACACTATATACTGCAGTGAATCACAAAATGATTAGCACAGGTTTACCTAAATTTATCAAACAAGCGTCAATTAAAAAGTTTGCAACGGTACACTTTCAATAGTTTTCCTTCTCCGATATATGCTTCACACTTCAGGCTACTGGAACTGGAAGTGGAACTCAAACTTCTGAAAGTAGTTTCTTGTTTCCTTCAGTACTAGTAACAAGAGTTTGTAACTTATCAAGTATGACACATTCGATGTACCAATAATAATTGATATGTAATTTACTAATTGTCCTAGTGTACAATAGCTTAGATAATAATGATTGATAGATATGACGTACCAAAGACAAATATGTAAAGATGGTTCCAGTTTAATGTAAAAGCTCAGAGTCCTTCATATGATAGTAGTACATCTTCATTTATCGATCATAATGACAGGTGAGATAATTGGGACCATTTCAATAGTAACGTACTTTATGATTTATTAATGGTGAGTGTGTAACTGTGGGCTGAATTCACGTTACGAGACTGCTGAAAGATCTAACATGCCAACCCACCAATTTGTCGTCTATCAAGATGGACAATCAAACTAGCGATGGGTTTGCATTACCAGTTTATCAAGTCAATCACTTTATACAACCCGACACTAAATAGTAATAGATTCAAGTTTCGGTTTTATAATTGAAATTTGAGATTACATACATTAACAAATTCTGTAACTATTTTAAATCCCAATTTTTCAAAGTTTTCAAATATAATTTTTTTGGAAGAAAAGAGAACCGACGAAAGAAGTAAAAAGAAGTAAATGTACATATAGTCTTTGTTTCGTAAAATTAAGTACACAATATTTAAATTTGTATAACATTTACTTTTATAAGATATAGATTCTTTCAGGAATTTTAAATATTTTAACTTCAAAGTTTATCGAGTCTTTCAATTTCAAATCTCAAGAAGTTCAAAATGTTGCAAATTTTAGTTTTTTGCGTATCTTTTAATTTTTAAGTTTGGAAAATAATATCTCAGCTAATTATAAAAAATTTTCTGCATAAATTTTCGAATACCTGTAATCGCCATATTTTCATTATTCACTGCCATAAGGCAGTCATGTCTTTTATCGAGCGCCGACGGGAAATACGGAAGAATTTTATTCTGAGTCATTCGTTGAGTTAGGCGATGAACTTGACCGATTATGGAACTGGTAAAGACTTTGGAAAGGCTTGATTAATTATGAGACATAATGTTCCCGTATGGCACAATCCTTTCTGTGATATCGCACATCACGTTTCGATGCAGATAACGTATTTACCACAGATTATTAAGCTTGTGATTACGGTGTCATAGATAAAGAAAGATATTGTGTTTAAAAGTTACACTCTGTTGATGTGGACCAAGTAAATCCACGATATTGGAGCCAATTCACTGTTTTCAAGACACTGGAAACATTGCATACATTGCAACACATGCAGGTTATAAATATATAAAAAATAAGATATTTTTAATAGAGCCACATAAGCATCTTGCTTTGGAATATGTGTAGAGTTTGCAATAATGAAAAATGAGTATTCAAAATATTATAAATTCAAATACCTTTAACCCTTTAGTCCTTTAACTTATTCTATTGCATTGTTCAAATATTTCACCTTAAATATAACGTTATATTAATACAATAAATAATACCTAATGTGTTTGTACGATGAGTTTAAGTATTAATGTCAGGATTTTCATACTCTTTAGATTCTAATAATATAAATACGATGATTTAATACGTCTATGGTCACGTATTACATTAAATAGTTAGAATATAACAGCATTGTAGCACGTTCTAAGCGAATATAAAATTTTTGTTAGTACTAGAGCTACTGATAGTAATCCTGACATGTTTACAACCGAGGCATCTGAAACAAAAAATACATAATTCAACGAATTAATTTGCATTCTATCTTTTTTATGCTTATGTTTACATGTGATTAAACTACATTGCTTTTTACTCTAGAGCTTATAAATTATATGTATAAATCTATATTGCTTTTATTGTTTTCCTAAGAAAACTATATATTTTCTTAGGCGAAAATAAAAAAACTATACTCCTCTATAGAAAATTATATATTTTCTTAGGAATAGTAGAAGGTTTTGGCTTCGCTACCAAAAGAAATTTATTTCACCGTTTCGCCACGAAAGAGATCATATTTGGAGATTTGATAGCACATATCATGGCTTTTCACAGCAAATCATACAAATCTACTTTTCGTTGCGAAAGAAAACGAAACATAATATATTGATTATTTCGAATAGCATCGAATACCAATGTACTTTTTTCGTAAAACAAATGAAGCATGCTTCTTTTCTTAACGCGCGTTGAATATACGTATGAAGATTCCAGATGAAGAACTTGATAAGTCCATTTTTTCCGATTTTTTGTTCTTGTCATTTGGTAACTAAGATGAAGTATTTTAATTACCCAAAGCGGAAGGGGAGAATTCTTGATACATTTTGCGATATAAGCATTTTCTTAAAACGTACAGGGAAATAACTTGACAAGCCCACGTGAAACAGGCAAGTAACAAAAGTCCACAAGAAATTTTAATGTTTCAGGAGAAATTTAAAGATTTAGAAGATTTTAAAGTATCTTGCAGCCCAACAGCTAAAGACTTTTTCAAGTAGCTTCAATACAAAAAGAATCTTACTGTATAAAGAATACAAATAATACTAAAATCTATTATTACTATTTTTGCATTATTAATATTACCATTTCATTTCAACTGCTTAACATCTTCTATCAACTCTAATTACGTGATTGTGTTATTTCCATTTGGTATGTTGAAGACAAAGTATTTTATTTTAAATAGTAACTTTATTTTTCTCTATAACTTCTTTGAATAAAAGATTATTATTATAGTACCTACTGCACTAAGTGACAGCGTCAAATGTTCAATAATAAAAAAAATCCCTGTATAAACCAAAAATCAAATACTAAAACAGTTTCATAAATATGACATTGATTCAGAACGTTCGACCTTCGAAATCAGTTTCCTATAAATTTACGAAAATGGGACTTATCAAGTTCTCCCCCTGGAGTCTTCATACAGTAAGCAACTATAGGACCATCTTTTCCAGGCTTATCATTCCTTCATAGAAAAAAAAGGCTCATCACTCCTTGTCCCACTTCCTCAGAAAAGTTCCGCATGAGATGGGTGATGTCGCCCCTCGCGATTCGCTTTATCGACACCTGCGATCGCAGAAGTCGCAACGCAACTCGACGGGTGGCATGCGAGCTGGTCGCGAGTCGTAATTGCAAGCGCATTACCTTGCCGCATAAGGGGGTTTCATACTCGATCCAAAAAACTGGTTAAAGTTCCGACTCCTGGGCCACTTCGTCACCCTCGCATCGTCGGAAATCAAATATTGCGCGGGGACCCCTGAATCGGTCACGAGTCAAGGCTGCTTACCATTTACATAGAGCTGAGTCTTCGAACTTGGCTCGCAGGTAGTGTCGTCCACTCGTTCGTACCCCCAATCGCATGCGCACTTGCCGTTCATGCAGATCACGCGAATTTTGTTGAAATCCAGATAACATTCTCCAAGAGTATCGCAGCTCATGCCAAGAACTGAAAGAAGCGAATATTAGATCGCGCGCGAACTTTTGCCGATTAAGGCTTACATGTAAAGGACTTTCAGTAACAGATGATTGCACAGAGTGACTTTTGCAGAATGAGGCCAGATGGTTAGTTATTTTATTTTTTAGAGATAAGGCAACGTGTTTCAGGGAGAAGTTTGATTTTCTGAGGTGACTACGTTGTTTTTCTTTTTTTGTTTAAGGAAGGAATTGGTTTTATTGAAGCTTGTTTGTGGGATAACATTTCTAAGTGTATTTAATTTGTATTTTTTTGTTGACGATTCGAACCTTATTTAGGGAGTGCAAGAAGCCATCATAATTAGGGCATGGGGAATTGATTTGAAGAACACTTGAAAATGTATTAGGTGTATGTAAAATATTAAAGTACGTAAAAGTGTATTTTTTAATGATAAATTCCGTGACACGAGCAACTACTCAAAATATCAATTCATTCTTTTACCAGTTTACTCGTATTGTTTTCTGAACTTTCTTTTTTTTATTCAGTGTCACAATAACTACTTGGTTTGGTTTATAGTGATTGAAGGAAACGAACAAATCTGGGCCTTTGGTTTTCATTTATGTATTTAATCTTATAGTTGCCTTTACTCACTCAAGGAGAATTCAGAACTATTTAAAATTGTTGAAAATATGATACTATACATATATCCTTACCTTTACGCTTGTTGCATTTATTAAATCTTTTATGATAGCCCTTAGAGCAAGTGCAAATCTTATTCGTGGTCGAGTTATTAACACCTGAGCAGATCGCATCTGTCACTACAACATGGCACTGAACGTCATTTTCACATGGTTTTCCAAATGGTACAACTGAAAATTACATAATTTACGTTTATTATCTAACGATGTTGCAATTGGAAATCTAGCTTGTACTTGATTCTTTATATTAACATTAGAATTATCAATAAATGACACGTGTGTATTTCTATCACAGTATCTGAAGTAACAGATTTTCAAAAAAATGCAAGCAATAAGTTCTATTTATATATTTCCCATAATCGTGTCACTCATTTTGGTTGTTTTGGTAAATGTAATGTTAAATAAATACCATGAGTCATGATCAGATAAAAATGTCTTGCATTCTAAAAGGATGCAATTTGTTTCAACCCTGAAACTCATACATAAATCGTGTATATTCTAGACCCATACATGGGGTTTCATGCAACTGCATAATTTAATCTAGAAAACATGAAATAGAAATGCTGAAATCAATGGAAAGGACAAACCTTCATACATTTACTTGTAAAATTGTGCAGAATTCAATAGTCAAGTCAATGATATTAGAAAATTATAAGAAAGAAAAATATTTATTAAGAAGTGTGTATAACTCTTTCATTATTGAAGTATGCTCATAATAATAAATAATTAGTAAATCAACAGACTAACAAGACTGTACGTATGGGCATTTCACAGATTTTCAAAGCACTAGAAAAGTGTATCTGACATTATGAAAAATTTTCGTTCGAGTTCCAGGATTATCGCATCGCATCGAAAATATTTTCTTTTGTATTTTTTAGCATTGTTCTATATTATTTCTGTTAGAATATTGATTCTCACCTGGCATGCATAAGCCAGTTGATGCAGCAACATATTCCTTTTTACAGCGACAATGACCCAATTTGCACTCCGAATTTTTAGGCGTACACTCTTCGTTTTTCTTGCAAGTAGCATTGACACCTTTAATAATAAACATATTAATTAAATCTCTGAATGTCTTCATTCAGTCAAACAACTGCTTAAATCACCTGCAAGACATTGCTTATTCGACTCATAATAGCCCAATTTACAAACGCAGACCTCGTTCACGCAAGCTGCATTTTTTGTAGCACAGTCACTTTCTTTTTCGCATTTTCCTCCGAGATCTGGAATTATAGTAAACTCTAGATGAAGTTGTTGTCAAGAAAGTAATAATAAGTAAATGAGATTGAAACGAAAAAGTCAGCAGAGCATAAGACATCGTATAAAAAGTTTAATTTCAAAACTGACCATGACCATTTTCAAAAAATATTGAAATTTTTATTGCTCTCTGTATTTCTTATCTTCTTGGTTTTATCATACAAAAGATCATTCAGAAAATAGATTTACTCTTTTCTAAAAATATAAATTGAAGATTCGAATTATTCGTAAAATAATCGAAACTATCAGAAAATGCATAAATATCTCAAAATTGTTTTAGATGGGTATAAGCACTTTTAAAATTACATTTCTCGTTTATACTGTAACAAAAGATTTATTTTTTTGGCAAAAGGGTAATATATATAATTCTCTAAGAACATGGAATTATTTACCTGCTGCATCTTCCACGCAATCAGTACGATTCGCGTTTGCATGACTGCCATCTGGACAAGAACATACATTGTTCTTACAGGATAACGTCGTATTTATGCCATCAACGTAACAATCCATATCGCGTTGACATGTCTCAGTAATTTTCCTCTTCGTCCAACAGAACAATTCAGATTCGATGAAACGAGAAGTCTCTTTGCAAATGCATGCCAGATTTTGACAAATAGCATCCGGCCCAAAGATGCTACACTGTGTGTCCATTAAACAGGAGTACTTGTAGTCTGTGGTCGCTATAGTAAGTACAAAAGATTATTTGTTAGAATTATACGTAATTTATCCCATTTAACGTGACCGTGCAAAATGTTTTGCCCTTTTTTTTTTTAATTTGGAGCGGAGTTAAAGAAGAACTAGAAATACACGCTAACATTATGATTCTCAAATAGATGTTAAATAATGGCCGAAGAAGTTGCAACCATTATCATAAGTAGAGAGAATAATAGTTCATATTTAGCACAATGTTAACATATTAGCTTTTTTTAAACAAAAGCTTATATTGTTTCTGAATATTGAAATTTGTATCAACGTATCGGTCGAATATTGTTTGTATGAAAATCTATTTTTGTTTGCAACATATAACAATCTAAATATAAACATGCAAAGTGAAACAGTGTCAGTAAAATATGTTGGGTTAATAATACTTAATACGAAGTAAATAAAAGAAATACTTCTGTGGTCACGTCAGTGAGGACACTGCATTTCTCAGAAGATGCGATGTTATTTCTATTTCCGACAATACATGTGTGTCGTACCCTTTGCGCATACTCGATTGTTCAAAGAAGCGATTTTTCCTGCTTGACAGGTCCATGTACCATTTCGACATTCTGAACCTTCGATAGCAGCATTATCTGTACTGCGGCAATTTTCACCGATTTCTGAAAGGATGTTACCTTCTTGTTAATTTTTTAATACCACTAACATTTGTTATTTCATAAAAAGCAATAGTTCATTTTTGCAGTGCTGGAAACATTCATTAATTAATTCTATTTACCTGGAACACATCTATTGATGTCTTCGTTGAAAAAGTGTGCTCGTATACAAGTACATGTTTTTGTGGGACTACAAGTTGCATTTTGGAAAACTTCACAATCTGCGTCACTGGTGCATATTAAACTTGTATTAAATCCTTAAAGAAAAAGTGCATTGATTTAGGGAAATGTTTCTTCTGACAACATACGATAAGAAATAAATATTGTACAAACCTATTTTAATTGCATAGCTGTCTTGAGAAATGTTACCATCGAATGAGGTTTCTGGTTCATCATTATTTCCATTTGAGAGAGCACATGCAAAATTATCGCAGTATGCGGTCGTATTCAACTTACAATCGTTGTTTATCGTACAAGCGTCACCGATATCTGTGCAATTAGGCAATGTATTTATTAATCGCTATTAAGTATGTATTATGATATTTGTGATCATTGGGACTTGCAAGAGCGATGGCACAATGTTCCCTCAAATCTATACATATATGTACATACACCCATAAGAGTAATCATAAAATATTGTCTTTTTCTATGCATCATACTAGCTACCAATTCATTGATTAATTGTAATAGCAATATTTCTTTATTGTTTCCATACTATCAGCATAAAAACTATTGTTGCCAATGTGTTGTCGATAATTACATCGACCTGTTTAATCCTTGATTTATTATTAATTTAACTTTATTCTTAAAAATTTTAACATCATCTTAGCTTAACATCAAGTAAGATGGATTTACGAAAGCATGAAGAGTCTTACCACGACAATTAAGAATTTTCAGAAATAAGTAACGACTCGCTACGATCACATCCAAGTAATTATGTATTAAATAAGATCCGAAAAAAGAAAATATATTCTAGGCAAATTTAATTAGGTATTGTTTGTCCATTTAGTAGAAAACAAATTTTATTTAATTTCTACCTTTAAATATGTTTTTTTTTCTTCAACTTCTACTTCTTCAAATCATAAAGTAGGAGAGACCATGGACAAACGTAATACGAAACAAATGTAACAAATGTTAAAACAGGTTTATTTAAAAAAAGTTGGTGTAATATATTGCTAGTTTTTTTATTTGATTACGTTGTTTAATAATATAGGTTTATTGTCCTGTTAGACCTTTTTAAAAATTTTATGAAACTCAGAAGTTGCAGAATCAAAAACCCAAACTGTTTCGTTTGTTCCTGGTCTCCCCTATATTAAACAGCTTAATATGGTCCAAATCAATCTTCTTACGTAATAAGATTTTGGAATTCATTTGAAAATAATATCACATCAACCAATAAATCGAAGTATTTCGATATAATTAAGTAAACATACATCTTAATTAAAGATTTAAAGAAACATAATGAAATAAAAACTATATAAACACTTACTTCTTCCTTCTGGACGACAAGTTCTATATTCTCGTTGATAAAATCCAGGGCTGCATCTGCATGTTCCGTTATCACAATGTGCAGCCTTAAAATCAGCGTGTACGTAGCATTCATCATCTTTGTTACATTTTTGAAGCAAACCTGTAACAGTAACTTGCATGAAAATCTGGAAGTGTCATGAGCTCAACTAGTATCATGTCAACGCTAAAACAAAAGGAATATATCAGGTGACATCGATATTACTTGAATACAGACATTAGTAAAAATAAATAAATATCTAATAAAAATTATTTCAAGATTTAAAAGTTTTATAATTTTGCTCTCATTAATTATTTCGTATTTATGTATCTAATAAGTTCAGTGGTAGATAAATGAGACTGTTAAGATTGTAGATAAATGAGATCTATTAAGAAAACATCATTTTTACAATATGAATAAATAACCATACCTGTGTATTCATTACATTTTCCATGAAAGTAGTAATATCCTTCACGGCACACACAAACATTGTTTACGCAACTACCACCACTCAATAAATATGCAGAGCACTGTCTTGATTCCACACATTTTTCACCATACTTTGCAACTGCGAATATTTCAGAAATACATTTACTATATTGACTTTAATTAACATACATAAACAAATCTTACATACACAAGTTACACACATTAATATATTGTGAAACAGTGAACTTATAGCTTGCACTTTAGAAAATACAAGGGTTGAAATGAAGACTGTATTAATAAAAAAATTTCGGGTTTTATTATGCTAATTAGCTAATTCGTCCTCTTTCTTAGTAACATATCGTAAATCTTAGAAAAACCAATATATTTACTGTAGACACCTGTTTTGATATTGGTTAAATATAATCTTTTTATACATTTTGACATATATCTTTATGTGCAGTTAAGCTTGACTGTTTCTAAGATTGAAAATTATAAAGTCACTACCAAACAATTAGTAAGATAAGTAGTGTGATGCATAAGCTGTATCAGCCAGACAAGGATTTAGAGTTTAGATAAAGTACCGCTCAGGTGGCTGATATTACAAGCATATTCTACTGAATCAACAACGGACAATATGACGGATGGATATAAGCTATTATTTTAACTTAAAGATTTACTGAAACAGAAATTTCATAATTTTAACCCTTTCACATTATATATTGACCTTGTACATATAATCTTTCTTTTTCTTAATATCAATAAGACAGAAGTATACTAAGGAGATAAATATGTTCCCAATATAGATCTACGTGTTTTATTAGCTACATGTAATGTCTTTCCTCGATCGTTCAAACTATATACCTTCAATGCACGAGGTCATCTCTCCATTGTAAATATAACCAGGGGGGCACTGACATGTGTTGTTCGTGCAAACACTATTATTGGCAGTGCAGTCCAAATCCGAATCGCATTTCCAATCCACGACTTCGTCTAGATTGCTTTTTTCAGCGACATTTTTTTCCTGAGCTTCGGCATCAACTACAAATTCTAAGATTAATTAAAATATATTTTAATTATAGGTATACCTAGAGATTACATACGATTTGATTCAAGCCATTATCATAAAATGATAATAGACTATTGATAATACACGTTTAAGAAATGCGTAAACGATATTTGTTTAGTAAGAAATATTTGTATTGTACATATAACTCAATGAAATAGACATATTAGAAAATGTAAATTAGTTAGTCTCTTATTTTTTTTGTATAAAATACATTTCCAAAAAGTATTGAAAAAAAACCAAATGAAATTAGAGAAATTAAATTCTAAAACATTTTAATTAGTCTTGAATTATAATTATAAATTGAGCATAATTATATAATAAATTACTACCACTCACTTTTCATAATTTCGTACTAGTATTTACAGTCATAAGTTATAAGTTATTTATGACAAATTTCTATATGCAAAAACGTAAAGAATTAATATACTGTACAAAATGCTACAAGATATCAAAAGTTAAATACAATTTAAAATATTCGTTCTTTATCCAGAATTATTATAATATTACCTACTTATTACAAGTGTTAGAAAACATATTTTATTATGAAAGATAAAAAATAGAAGAATGACAATACACATATAATGAAGAATGTCCATCTAATATAAATTGCAATTTATTATCCACTACAGATTAACTAAAATTCTGAAGTCTGAATCTTAGAATAGCACGTGGATCACAAAGACAAGACCAAAGAATATTTAATATGTATACGTAAATTATTATCCATATAGATCGTATAGTTAAATGGTGTTTCGATACTCGTAGAGTATAACAACAGGTAAATTATTACGATCTATTGGTCTACGAAAACTGTATGTATTTTAATAAAGGTGATATCGAAAAAGAATCTTTAAATAAAAGTCATAAAAAAATTAATATAAAATAGTAAGTACATCTATAGAAGTACTTACCTACGTTTAAAGAACACAGTAGACACCATAAGAAACAAAATATTATATTTGGGTTCCGCACCATGTTCACCACATCTGTTTCTAACTGATACACAAGAAGTTTTGGAGAAATGTTCATTCGCGGGTTTTATCAAAAGAGCCATATCTGATTGAAATTGTACACCTGCACTGCTATCACATCAAATTATCTAAAAAAGAACTTCGGTCTAATCATTTAATGTTTCATTCAGCTGACTGTTAAGCAAGGAGAATGGCTTTACTACATTGTTACTTTAACTATGAACATAATAATAAATGTTACAAATAACGATTGTGTTTGAATTGCTTTAAATGAACTTATGAAATAATAATAATTACGACAATAATTATTTAGTATTTGAAGTACAGATATACATTATGCACAGTTCTTAAACTGTCTTTTAGTTTTTAAACTCATTTTACTGGAATTAGATTTGTGAAAAATAAATTATATAGGTACTCATATTATAATTTCTACCAGTTAAGTAAAATTCAATATATGGTACATGCAAGTGTAGATATACCTTATGTCTGATGATAATAGATAGTAGTGTAACTAAAGATTTTAACACTCTTTTATAACAATAACCTTTTTAGGGATCGTTGTTATTTTATTTTTATTTATTTAAAATGTATCGGTTCTATCTATATAGACGTGTTTACAGTTATTGTTATATCTTTGTATAATTTTTCAACTAAAAATAGATGTAAATGTAGAATATGTTTGCTAATAGATGGAACAAATTTTAAAAATAATTGTATGCAACACAAGTGATTCAACTAGAGCTATATTGTTTATGGTAATTATATAGATTAGGGGAGTCACCTCCGATTTCAATGACCTTGTCATTGATAAGTTGTCAAGGTCATCATTCTGAACAACTTTTCCCTATACATATACCCAGCGGTCTCTTTTAGTTTTCAAGATATTCGCAAAGAAAGTTTTCAATATTGAAAAGTGTGATCGAAATAGATCTGGGTTAGGTTCATTAGCGGGGAGGGGTTTAGCTGCGCCACCCAATGTGAATATTTAGCTGCCCAATACAACTTACACGTTCCCATATATTTTCCCTATACATATACAAGGAGATCTCTTTTAGTTTTCAAGATATTCGCAAAGAAAGTTTTCAATATTGAAAAGTGTGATCGAAATAGATCTGGGTTAGGTTCATTAGCGGGGAGGGGTTTAGCTGCGCCACCCAATGTGAATATTTAGCTGCCCAATACAACTTACACGTTCCCATATATTTTCCCTATACATATACAAGGAGATCTCTTTTAGTTTTCGAGATATTCCCAAAGAAAGTTTTCAATATTGAAAAGAGTGATCGAAATAGGTCTGGGTTAGATTCGTTAGCGAGAGCTCCTGTTCACCTTCCTCGCTGAAACCTATACTGTCGATATTTCTTATAATGTCGAAAGAACTCAAGGAATGACGGTTCATTATTATCAGTTTCGAAGAAATCGTTCTAACGTAACGTCATGCATTAATTATTGTAGAAATCGATGAACCCAAATTTGGACGTCGAAAGTATAATCGTGGACGACTTATTACGAGACAATGGTGGTATAAACCGTGACACAAAAAATATATTTGTAGTACCAATTCTGTCTCGTAGAGCAGAAGTATTACTGCGTCTTATTTTAAAAAAGATTGCTCCTGGAACAATAATCCATAGTGATTGCTGGAAAGCATATGAACAAATTGATAAAAATATATACCAACATTTTGTAGTGAATCATTCAAGAAATTTCGTTGATCCAATCACAGGTGTCCATACCCAGAATATTGAAAGAGTATGGAGAGATATTCGTGGCAATATTCCTAGGTATGATCGTAGAGAATATCATTTCAGCCACTATCTGGTAGAATTTGTATTTAAAAGAACATTCGATTTTGACGAACGACTGGATGATTTTTTTCAAGTACTGGCAGACACATATAAAATATCTGAAGATATAAAGGAATAAACAAGTAGGAACGTGTCTATTATAAGACTGCCGCCCCTCCCCAAACTCCTCCCGGCTAATGAACTAATCCAGACCAACTCCAATCAAACGTTTTAATATTGAAACCATTTTTGCGAATATCTCGAAAACTAAAAGAGACTGCCGGGTATATGTATAGGGAAAAGTTGTTTAGAATGATGACCTTGATAACATATTCCAAGTTCATTGAAATCGGTGGTGGCACCCCTAATCTGTATATTTATCTTGTTTATATCTTAATGTTCAAGAATCTTAAATATCTTAATGTTCCTCTGAAACTCTAATCCACAGCTCAATGACGCATTTAACGATACTCGTTTGGCGGATTTGCTTAGTCTCTGAAGTGATTTGAATTATTAAATGATCGACGAACTAAATTACATAACAAAATTACATTCGCAATTTCGTTTTATTTACTTTGTTAGTGACCTCATCCGCGCATTTATCTTCAAACAAATATTGCATTTAACCTCTTATACTTGTATCAATCACTGGAATTAATTCTCAGCGATATTTTACTACGTAGAATCATCTCTTACAAACTTGTATTTTCTTCCGCTTATTGAGCACTTTGTATATGAAAAAAAATTCCTAATTCATTGTATTTGTGAAATTCTACATTTATCATGATCACTGATTCATTTCAAAGAAGGAAAATCGAAATTCTTTTATACATAATGATTAATAAGTTATCACATATACCTTTTTGCAATATTTAACTCTAGATACGTGTATTAATATGGACTAAAATAAAGTAATATTACAATTATACAGCATTTATAGCATAAAACCAAAAATTCAAGACCATACTGAACATGAACAACAGTGTACAGGTAGAACAAGATTCAATGAAGTCAGATTTCTAATTAAATTTAATTATAAAATTATTTTCAAAAGAAGATGTCATGGAAGTTGTAATTTTTATTTTACATTTACTTTTCTTCATTTCAATTTTAAGAAGACTTTGCTATAGTATCTCTTTGATGCGTGAAAATGTGCGTGTTTGAACTTCTTTCTCTCATTTGTAGTTGGGTTGAACTTTATTCTCCCATTTGTAGTTGAACATAGAACTAAGGGTGCTAAATGTAAACGACGTTACAAGAAGTCATCGCGCGTGACCTGGAGAAGATACAACTTGACCTGTGGACATTTTCCTTGTAGAATAACGTTCGTGGTAAGAAAGTAAATTATCTTAGAAGCTCTTCCTCCTCTTCTATGTTGAGCTTTATAAGGTCGAGGTTAATTTGTACACACGCGTTTAACATATAACGTCATATCATCTCCGACAGTCAGTTTACAGCTGATCGTCCATCATGAAGGAACAGTGGAGTATGAGTAAAGGTACACTTTTCTTCCTTCATAATCGAATTTTCTTCAATCACATATGCACTGAACTGCATCGTGTTGCAACAGGTTTATCCTTTCTTATACATTAGCTCATTATCTAATAAGAAATATTTATTTTAAAAAATATGTAACATTCTTTGATCTTTTAATGTTGAAGTTCATTTTAATTAATATCTAATTAATGAGGTAAATAATGACAAGAGTGGTTTCAATGTTTAAATGAAAAAATTAAATATTTGAATTTGTCGTTTGTTTTGTGTTAAACTGTTGATATGTGTGTTGCTAATCATAATTCAATATTATCTCGATATTGGTATCGTATGGTTTGATAAACCTTTGGTAAAATGTAATTTCCTATTTCCAAATATGTATATATAACTGTCGAATCAGTGATGAAGAAATATTAAAGTATCATAGATTTATTATTACGAATTAATATTTTATAACTATAATGTATTAAAAATTGGAAAATTGCATGTCAGTGAAATAGGAATACTAGACTTCGATGAAAATTAATACATCTTAATTATAATTGTTGCAATAATGTTCAGTGTATTTGCTGTATAATATTTTCTGTATTAAATCACTAAATAAATGAAAAGCAATATTATTTTTAAAAATATGTAAAGCATTTGCATTGTAAAAATAAGCGGACTAGATAACTTTTAGTTCTAAGTGTATCTTCTTCTAATTTTAACAACTTCTAATTCCATATTTCATGAACATAAAGCACGTTAAACGGTTAATTAACAGTTTAATAACCAAAAGAGCCAAAACTGAAGTTTCTACAAAAACAAGCAAATCAATATCTTTTTCAACGTTTTCATTCATCAATTTCATTCCCGTCTACTATCATTTCCACAGAAAAAATCATTTGTGTCGAAGAAGGATTACCTCCCGCAAAGGACATCGAAGAGGTAAAACTTGTGTGGGCGCAAGGAAAATGTGAACGAGGACTACAAGTAATAAAGTTCATTTTATATTTGGACCTGATACTCTTCATAGGATGGGTTTGTTATTCGGTCATGATGCAACTCAAGGTTATGGAGAATTTATACAATGGACAGACGACACCCAGAACAAGCACACCCATAGAATTCTATCGGTACGATGTTGCGAATAACTTTGATGAAATAGTAAACGCCACTGAGACATACGATCATGGGACAACGAATAATCAACATAATAAAGTACCTGTAGATGCCAGTACACACTCAATTATTTCAAGCACTGATGAACCTTCGCCTCTCCCCGCATCTGATAATCGAATTTCAGTAACAGAGGACCAAAACAAGGAACCTTCCGTTGCGATCCAGTTACAAGAAAGTCCTTCTCAGAACTTACAATTACTGCTACCGACTGAAACAGTCGATACTTCGTCACCGAGCTTCAACGAGAGTGAGCACAAAAACGAGGAAGAAATCAACGAATCAGAAGTTGTAGGAAATTCAACAGACGATGTCACCAGCGAGGAACCACAGAAATCCCAGGAAGAAGAAACTAGTACATTTAATGATAATTATTTACTGACATTGCTGTTCATAGCAAATGCTGTAACAGACAAAGCTCAGGAAGATTCTGCACAACCGATGAATGTTGCGTCCGAGATCGAAGGTGGAAGTTCAAATGTTTCGTCGTTATCGGAAGAAAGTGATAGCGGATGGTCGGAAATAATGCCAACTGTCACTGAAGATTCAAATAAAAATAAGGAGAAAAGTATCGGTAAAATAAACCTGAAACGTGATTGGCTATATATTCCAGAATTTTACAAAGAATGGGAGAGTTCATTCGATGGGTACGACGAAGAATATCAAGATTTCGCATGGGACTTTGAAACGCCACGCAGATTCGGTGCGGTAGGTGTACGGGCTTGGTTATATGCATTTAAGGAATAAAATGTGGGGACATTTTGGAAATTATCCTTGTCATTGTTACAGTTTACCTACAGGAATAGATACCTCTAATAAATTGGATTACGCAGTAAGTAAATTTGTCTTTGTAAATTCTTACGCAGTAGTAACTTATGTTCTAAAGCACATATTTTAATGTTTTAATATTCTAAGATACATATTTTTCTACTTTTCTTGTTAATACATTCTCTACCAGGAACTTTTCAAGAAACTTTCTAAATGACATTAAAGATAATACATGTATCTTCAGTAAATGATGTGCAGTGTGAACCACTTCCTCCTGCAATCATGTTGTTTACATGTGTTATTACGAATTCTATTCCTTAGAGATAAAACAGCTACATAATATTTAGATTTTTCATATACTCGTGAGTTCCTTAGATAACAAAACCTTTTTAATCATTTATATTTTACTGTTTTCAGTTTCTTTAGTTTGATTACAAGTACATATTCGAAAACTTGTCTTCGTGAAATTCAGACCATGTTCCTTTTTATTCATAAATAAGAATATTTTGTAAATATGACTCAGTTTAAGGAAAAAAATTGTTATCGCTTGTTATGCATACGTATATGTACATATGTGATAGATATGACAGTGTGTTCCACTTTATTTCGTTTTATTAGAGGCTAGATTATCCAGTATTATGTTATTAATAATTTGAAATAAATGGTTAGCGATTAATTATTTATTATCAGAAATTAAAATATCAGTAGAAATAATTATTAAGTAGCATTCAGTTGCATACGCTGTTTAGAAGCCTGCTTTAAATATGTTAATCCAAACTCATTAATTGACAAGCATTCAATGTTTCAGGAGAATTTAGACATTTCCAATGAAGCATGCGAAACACAGATTGTTCTTGCTTCACGTCATTCGCAAATGGGATCCCTCATTAGCATGAAAAATTCTGGACACTGTCAATCGGAGTCAACGATCAATGAGAAACAAAGTTTAGAATAATCTCACGCTCGAATAATATTGTTCGACTTTTATTAGCAAACTGTGCAAGTGAATATTTGAAACAGTTTCACTAAAAACATGTAAGAAACATAATGTAGAATTTATTTTCCAAAAATGACGAAAATAGAAATTTTAAGTTAAGTCAGTTGCAACATATATTATGTACTGTATAAATAAATCGTGTTGTATTTTTATAATAATGTGTGAATATTAAACAAACGAAACGAAAGAGTTCCACGTGCTGCACAATTTAAGGTTGCGTTAGTTCCTCTGATTTAACCGACTGCTTAATTATTTCACGCGTATTTCTATCGTGCGTAATGCTTACCTTTCGCTTGACAAAATCATGTCAGAACATAATTAATGCATCATTTACACCGGTGCGCATGGACCTTGAACTTATTTATGCTAATATGTAACGGTTTACACTAGAGTTCGTCTGATAAAGCTTCCATACGTTGGCTAATAGGTAATTACAATTGGTTGGTCAGCGATTACGAACTGGTTGAAGTAGGTCACTCTTGCCTCGTTTTTGAGGGAGATCTTTATCAAATAACGCACATAACCCTTTTAACTTTTTTTTTTTATGATGTGCTGTAAATTGAATACCCTTGTACCGGAAGAAAACGCCAGACTGGCATTTCGTTGCACTGACTTTGATACGTTCCACTGAACAGTTCATTGTCGTGTGATAACGATCTCTTCACTTGTTTCGAAAATGTTTCGTTTTAATTAATTGAAAGCTAGTTTCTCAGAAAATGCTATCAAATGTTATTTAACAGCTCAGAAAGAGGAACTAGATTTTAAATAACACTTCCTTCTTAAACTATTCTTAATTTTGATTGCTGAACAATTTAGGAGTAGCATCAATATTCAGTATAATACTAAAATAACAAATATACTATATATTTCTTCAACTAGCACAAAGCAAATGAAATATTTTTTAATGTTCCTCTGTAATAGTTTTTCATATAAATAATACTTTAAATACATTTTTTAACGACAAATTACACAATATTATTCTGAAATATATACACATTTTATTAAAATGCAACTAAATAATATTTTGTAAGTTCATGGACTTTTGACATATTCAAAAAATAACTTATTCTTACTCAAATCTGAACGTAAATATTAGACTATATTTGTCTACAACATAAATATTCAACAAAATATTTTCGATTAGTATTTATTTGTACGTATGTCTTTAAGTCTTACTAGCTCTGTTCAGTTTATTTCAAATGTTTCTCTGTACTGTACTCAATACGTTTACACATGCTAAGTGTATTTGAGGGATGTAAAGAACGCCTGAATCAATGATTCAAAGGAAACGAGAAAAGCCTTAAGACACACATTTTGAACCAGAATCATGAATAACTACGCTTTTATGATTCGTATTTGGCGTATATATTGCAATACAACACTGAAAATTCTTGTTCGTTAATGACTTCTAGCTATTTTTATATGTTCCAAAGGTTAACATATTCTGCTTTAGGTCGGTTGAAACACGATACGCGATACCCAAGTAATATGAATTCCGACACGAATTTCATTAATTTACACGTATTGCTGAATTCATTTCGAAGTAGTATCACTTTTATACAATTTACCTTTCGAGTAGTTTATAGAGCAATTAGATTGAACAAGATGATTACATTTGTATAATATAACAGGGCAAGAAAAGACAAAAAGTTAAGTGGTAAGTTAAGATTGGCTGGTGAGGTAAGGTCTAGTTCTGTAACTGAACTTTTTTTGTTATATTATACAAGATATTTCACAAGTGTTAAAAATTTTAAGGCGTGAATTCTATATGCTAAAATTGGACAAAAATAAAAAATGGCGATATTGCGTTTAGAGTTAGTATTTCTTGTAGGAACGACTACAGTTCGCGTAAAATGTGTCTGACTTGAGACATTTTTACTGACTAGTTCTACTTACACATGACGCCACATGTCACTACATCTGATGTAGCTGATGCACACAGGAAGTAGAATAAGTCTCTCAGTCAGACACGTTTCACGTGCATTTTAAGGGTACTTTTAACAATTAATGCTTGAGAAAAACAGCTTCAAATGTAATTTCGTGATTCATCGTTTTTGTCTTCGACTCATAAATTTTTCCAAGAATAGATTTAAACACACGTTTTCTGTACCAAAATGAAAAAAATTAGACACGATTAAAATATAAAAGCTATAAATAGGTCAAATTGAAAGATACACTCTAACATTATTTTACACAATTAATTGATATTTTAAACGCGTATAAACGAATCCAAGAATGATATACTTTCGAGTCATTTTCTAAAACACTTTAAAGTTTCTAAGTGTATCTTGTACTAATTACAATTTTGAAATTGCTTTTACCTCATTGGTATACCTACCAGTAGAAGTACTTATAGACATCAGAATGAATTAATTACACGCTGACCTGATGCTACTAATCCTAAGAGGCACGTAAGATTAAACCCTGATACTTCGATTAGAAGCGTACATAAATTATAAGCAGATCAAGTACTTTATTCCTACGATGGTAATTGTTTTAGAACAACAAGAAGACATGTAAGGTTGGCGTGAATATTCATGGTCGAATCCAGATAATTCCATTTTCTTCTGAGAATACAGGACAGAAACGATTGTCGCGAGGTTTTCGTGATATGTCGGCTACTGTCAGTAAATTAGTGTTTGAAGACAGTCGAATAGCGTGTTAGCGTGCAGCAGGACACATGTATTCCTAAAACTATAAGAGGGATATGGTACATTTTCCTGTATTTGTGATGGGTTTAGTGACAATATTCGTTTCATGAAAAAGATACTAGTATTAAGAGATATATCATCAGAAATATTTGTTTTTATATTTAGATAAAATATATTTTTCATGTAGATGTGAGAAATATTTTCTGTAATTAATAGATGAGTTTGGTGACAATATTTATTTCATGAAAAAGATACTAGTATT
Source organism: Calliopsis andreniformis (assembly GCF_051401765.1). Classification (NCBI taxonomy): domain Eukaryota; kingdom Metazoa; phylum Arthropoda; class Insecta; order Hymenoptera; family Andrenidae; genus Calliopsis; species Calliopsis andreniformis. The sequence goes on along the minus strand of NC_135073.1, from coordinate 6,624,910 downwards.
AAGAGATATACTATCAGAAATATTTGTTTTTATATTTGGGTAAAATATATTTTTCCTGCAGATGTGAGAAGTATTTTCTGTAATTAATAGATGGGTTTGGTGACAATATTTATTTCATGAAAAAGATACTAGTATTAAGAGATATACTATCAGAAATATTTGTTTTTATATTTGGGTAAAATATATTTTTCCTGCAGATGTGAGAAGTATTTTCTGTAATTAATCGATGAGTATCTATCTAAATGCTACTCTCTATAACTATAACTTTAAAAGACACAATCTATAGTCCCGAGTGGCCACACCCTGTTGTAACAGGAGCCATATTTTACCTGATAATGATTAATCCTATTGAATGAGTATTTCGTACTTACGACTATTAATTATTATACCTTTTGTAACAAAACTAAAGGACCACTAATTTTGAAAAAAAATCACACAGTAGTCAGCGTGAGCTCATTTTAAGGGGTACAGCATCTACTTTTTCAAACTAGAATGGAATTCTTTTAAAGACGCTGTTTTATTAGAATGCAGGATAGAAAAGTGAAGGTGGCATTTTTCCCTTAAAATTTTCCTAGAAGGATGTTCAGTACTTAGGAGTGATAGTAGGTCTCTAACAGAGCCAGAAAAAGAGCATTATTGTTCTATTGTATTAAACATACAATTGAAAAAATATTATGGAATATTAATACCTCTGCTTCATGGAACTTAAGAAAAACAATGTTTCTGTGATTGGAACGTATGGCAAGAAATTAAGCTAATTGTAGGATAACATATTACGATAAATGTTTATTAATGAAGAATCTTCAACTATTCTTACGAAATTAAAAATTTCGAACAATTACAATAAAGAATAAAAGTATATAGTTTCTCAGTTTCAAATAATACTTATACACACAGTTAACATCAGATTTATTTGTCTTATTTGTTAATTTATTAATTACATAGTAAATGAATTAATTCTGAAGGAACATTCAGGTACTATCTACATGAAAATTCATTAGTTGCAGAAAATAACTTTATTACTGCAGAAACCTAATAATTTATTAGAGAACTTTCATTTATAATTACAAAAGGAGAATTAAAAGGATGGATTTTTGCAAGTAAAAAATTGTTCTGCGCTATAAACTAGTTGTTCTAAGGTTAAAAACCTTAGACTTTAACCTAAGCTCCAAATAGAAGTTGATTTTTCAATGGATAGAAGGGTTGTATGACCGCTAAGGTTTCGTGACTCGCGAAAAGCAAAACACTGGTTCTCGTGCGCAACTTCCTTCAAAACAGTGATAATCTTCGTGATTTTTTCCGTATTTATCGCAGAGTCTCAGTGGTAGAACTTTTTCTTTAGTTGTATGAAAGATTTTAAGCGTATCCCACAACCACTATCATTTCTGGATATAATATACTATTAAATATACCTTTTTTAATACTAGTAGTGCTATTGAAAATAGTTGAGACCTTAAAGACGAGATTTTGGGATTAATTTTGATTTAGTAGACGAATTAAAAAGGTTCCTACCGTAGGTGGAAAAGAAGGAGGAGTTAGTGAATAATTGTAGATTCAATGATGACAAAATAAATTTATTAATATGATACGCCATGTTATTAGTTACCATGAAAAGAGACACATATTGCTAATATTTTATGTGATATTCTGTTGTTAAAGGGTATGTCATCTGTTCATTGTATTATGTAAAAAACAGCAGCTCCATAGAGGAAGTTGATTCATGCAGATACATACATACTAATAATGATTCGTGTAATAACTAGCACAAAACAGAATTTTATTAATTTATTCCTATATTTTTATTAACAGATTTTTATTCTGCGCGAAAAAAGAAGAAACTTTTGTATGAAACATTTTTTAATCAGATTTTATCTCAAAAAGATATTTAATAAAATAACCATTCTTTTTCAGTTTTGGTACTTCGAAAGTAAAGACGAAACTTCTTTATAATTTGTTATAACTAGATGATGACAGATCAATAAAAATTACACATTTTTGACATCTTATTGACAAATGAAATTCACACAAGTTTACAATTGAATTTCCCAAGAAAAACTATCTGTTATTTTACCTTCGAAAATCTGATTAAACAATGTTCCATGCAAAAGTTTCTTCTTTTTTCACACAGAATAAAAATCTGTAAATAAAGGTATAGGTTTCCATTTAAAAAAACAAAGTTACCCTTCAAATAACCTTCAAAGTGTTCACTAAAAAAGAAATAATTAGGATAGTTGTATTTCCCCCTTGAAACTGAGTAACTTTTGTATTTAACATTTTTCCTGAAAATGTGTTGCTTTTGAGATATTTCGATTTAAAGTTTTCAAATGTACACCCTGTATATTACAGTATATCTTTAGATTTAGGAAAAACAGGTGCCTTTATTCATCAGAAACAAATGAAAATTTCTCAAAAAAGAGCGAGTGGGAAAACAAATTCTTATAAAAAGAATGACTTTTTTAAAAAAAACTTCACACAGATTTAGAGGTCTTTAGAAACAGTATAAATTTTATTTTAACTATTCTTTTATATCTGTTGTCGTTTATACTTTATAAGCGCTTAAATAAAACGGGTGGTTCGGATAAGTAAGAGGGTTGCTTTCACCTTTAATTGTATAAAAGAAATAAACATTTATATAAAAATTCATCAAAATTAGCGTGTATTAATCGCTAGGGTCACCTTGCAACTGGAGTTTTACTTTTTTTTATTGATTTCTAATCTCTTTAGTTTACAATATTTTATATTATAAACACATTTTAATTTGAAAACTAATGAATGACCTGAAATGAAATAGAGTTTGCATAAATTACGAATCGTATTCAACTCTATAACTCTACAACGAACATAATTTCATAGAATAGAAAATTAAAAGAAACCATATCTTTGTCAATCTATTTTCATGAAAGATAATATTCCAGTACGCAAATGTATCGTAATTAATTAAAGAAATTCCTACACCATTTCTCTTTCTACGAATATTTATTTCTACAATTCTTCTACTTTCATAAAGTAAGCAATTATTTCCATACACAAATACTTTTAAATAGTCAAATCCATTTTGTAATTCAAAAACCAATTTCTTTCATTGTTCATAGCAAGAAGCCAAGTTCTTTCATTAAAACTCATAAACAATGTTAAATATTGCACAACATTCTTTCTCTCAAATATTGTACCTACATTTAATTCAATTTCTGTTTTCGGTTCTCTTAAGTCGTTCATGAAATACTCTGAATATGCGACTGATCACATCAAGAGACGACTGTTTCTTCCACCCCAACGAGGGAGGGTTGAAGCGTGCTTTAACAATGTTAAACCGAGATCTCTTTCAGCACAATACTGCTATGTTCCCCTGACCACAAGCTACGATCGAAGCTTGAAGGAACCAAAGCATACTCTGATTCTTCAACGACGTGGTAGGCCAACTACGTTTTGGTGCAGGGTACTTTCTGCCACGGTGGTGGCAGCACATGGGGCGCAGGGTGGGGGCGCTTCAAAGGCTTAAAAGGCCTTCCAACGTCCTTGCGACACGCAGTTATCGAATAGAACGTAATACTATTCTATTCAAGTAATAAGTAGCTTGTAAGTGCGGTAAAATTTTTTATTTCGCTTCTCTTTGAATGCCTGATCGTTGTTCTTGCTGAAGACAAAGGTGAAAACCACTCAGATATCAGTGTGCACCAAAGGAGTCGAAGCAGATCCTGTGGAGCTCGATTTTGTCGCGATAAAGAGTCATTTGGATCGAAACTTTAGTGAAAAGGAGCCAAGTGATTTTCGTTTCAACGCGAAAGCTTCCTAGTCGCGGTCATTTAGTGATCAGTGAATAAACAAAGTGGTAATTTCGTAGAAAGTTTTGAGCGCGTAACTGCAACAAGTCAAACCGGAAGAGATGAAAAAGGGAAGAAATTTCGAGATACTCCAGTCGTTCCTTTTACTGGTGTTCTTCGTGTCACCATCGTTCACTTGGGCCCTTACCACTTTTGGGAAAACCAATCCTCAGCCGCAAAATCAAAACTCTCCGCCTCCTCCTACGCCAGGTTCGTTAAAATTTCAGAAATAAAGTTTTCTAATACTCAGGAAATTTTAGTTATTGAGTCTTTAGAAATTCAAAACTGTAGCTTATCTTACACAGTAAAATGTACAAAAAAAGAATTTTGTTTAATTTCGGTTCTTGTTCAGTGAATATTTTAGTCTAATTTTGTTTTCGAAGGATAAGCCATATCTGCTAAATACAAAAAATGGAAATTATGCTTGATACGTACAATTTTAGTTGTATTATCATAAGTTATTGGTTACTGTTATCGTTTCCGAAAATTGTTTATACATACAGCACGATACGGTAGGTATGAATGTAGAAATGAAATATTCAATTGAATGCATATAATTATGTTAAAATTTGTCTTTAAATATTTTTTCGAATTACATACGAGAACTTGTTGTCGTTGCAGTTGGGAAAGCTCGTGAATGTAAATTAGAGAGTGAATGCGCAGCTATACAAAATACAACGTGTATAGCAGATCCTCGAGATGGAAGAACGCGTTGTCTGTGCGGTGACTATTCTGCACCCCTTAATGGTGCATGCACCAACAAATATAAAGGTAATCAAAATGCTTAAACATAGGTGATTCATGTACAAAAACGAATTCTGAGATTACAGCTTTCCCCAACAAAAATTTGTACCAAAAAAGAAATATAGTAACTACATTACTGTTTATACTTTGAGTACAAAATTGAATACATCTTATTATAAAATGTTTGTTACCACTTTATTACTAATATTTTTTATATATTCTGAAGGCATTGCGATTAAATGATAAAAGTAGCTTTTCTTTTTCTTCCTATTTTTAGTCGCATAAATTACTTGGTTATCAGCGACTAAATTGTTTAGACTATTTTGAACATTAGCTTGGTTTATTTTAAAAATTTGACAAAATTATGTTACTTTTATTTTAAAGTATTCATAGTACAAAAAAATTATTGTAGATTGAACCTCTCCAAAAAAAAAAGTTAATATAACTTTTTAATTTAACTTCTACGAATAGAAATTCACATAAAATGTTTCGTGTTAACTTTGAAGAAGAGGTAATCTTATGAAAAAAGAAATTGAATTCCTTAGCTTACACATTTGCATACACTCACGTGTTCTCTTGCAATATGTGAAGAAATGGCGGTAGTGGTACCAGGTCTATGGTTATCTATGCAAATTGGAAAGCTTTAAGAATACCGTTGCGGTTTACCACGTACTATAACACCGCTTTACTGCTTTTTGTGAAGTACATTCGACATTTGACGAAGTGAACTTGGGAAACGAACGTGTTACTCAATGTATGAACTATTTGGATACGAACGTCAACAATAGCACTCGTAAAAATCTTTAATCCTTGCCGACTGTGATAAAAGTGAAATGGGAAAATTAAAGCCGAATACTTAATAATTAGGCAAATTTCACGATACAAGCGAAAAGAAAACGTCAGAATTAATGTTTTGTTAATTAGTGCGTAAATGATGCTATAGAAATTGAATTACTAAATTAAAGTTTGCTTTTATATGAATGTTGAACTTACAATTGAAATTCTATTAATTAAAGTGAATTTGATAATTATGCAATAATTTCATATTTAATGATGGTTATGATACGTTTAGTTTACAAGTGTGCTCCAAATTCGTAAACTTCAAAATTCTATGATATATCGCACTCTAAGTATTGGGAGTATTTCAAACAAGACTCTCCTACCTTTATTTATTCAAGTATATTTTCACTTATCAAACAAAATTTCCGTGTTAAAACTAAATTTTGATAATAGTTCATTCCTGTGCAATTAGTATTGTTATAATATTAAAAGTTGAGGACAGAAAAATTCATATAGAGGTTTGAAATATTTAATATAATTTTAGTGGGTTTTTTAAAAAATTAAAGTCACAAACATTCTAGTGACTGTATGGCAGCATGATAAGATAGAATATCATTTTTCGCAAATAAATATCAAGTTAATATATACTGATCACTGACAACAATTAAATGATCAACCAAAATTTCAGTAAAAAGTGTGTATACCATATATTTTTTAGACTGAGATAATTACTAATTCAACTTACAAATTGAATTTTTCCTATGGAAACCATTCGCTAATTTAGTAATTCAGATTGATTAAAGGTTAATCGTGAGCAATTTTTCTTCTATTAGAAACGTGGGATTTAGACAATTTTAAACAAAATTACATCCCTTTTATTCGGGTTGGAAATTGATCGACCGCTAAAAGTCATGTCGAGAGCACATTTATGTAAAATTGCGTGTCAGAGTGAAATTAAAACGCACTTACGTTTGTGAAAATTGAGAACATTTAGCACACACTAGAAGAAGTATAAATTAATTTAGAGTCAGATATGAAAAACTGAATGTCTAACTACTCGAAATAGAATAGTCATGATAGTAAACATTGAAGAGATTTCTCTCTTTGAAGAAATCCATTGAAAATATATTTATAAAGTTTGCCACGTTAACAACAGATCTCCCTTTTTGTTTAAGCAAATCTAGAAACGTTGTAATTAGTACAAATTAAAACAATAATATTTTACAGTACATAATATATTATGGTGTCTGCATTAAGAATTTGTTAAACTAGTTGTTAATGTACTTTGAAAAGATTTGTTTTAGTAACCAATTTGAAACGAAAATTACAATTTTAAATGTTTCAATGTACTTCTCCCATTTATTAATTTGTAAAAATTGCAGAAATTTACATAAACTTTTGAAGCGTGTATCTCATTTTGTATTTGTTTAATCAGATGGAAAATGCAGTCTCAATGTCTTTCACATTAAACAGTGAAAGTTAAACACTTCGAGTAGATGAAATACTTTACTTGCCAAACTGTCGAATGTTATCAGTGAATACATTTCATTTGTAGCTTTACGTGCTCCGTGCAATGATGACTCTGAATGCGTTGAGGGTGCGCATTGCATACAACGAAACTCCACTGTGACTGGAAAACGCTGTTACTGTCAAGATGGATACTACGAAGAGCACCCTACGCTTTGTAACGGTATGTCATGTTTGCTTTCAAACGAAAAGAAAATCGTTTTCCATATCTTAACATAGATGCCACGTATTCTAAAAATACAAAATTGCATCTCTTTTATTTCTTGATTTAACAATTTGTATCCGTAGTAAGATTATAAGTAATGAAAAGTGTTCAAACATTTTAAATACTCTACATTTTTCCTCCACAGGAAGTGCACCCATCTTTACGTTTCATACGACAATTGTATTAGGTCTTTTATGCTTTATGAAAGGATACGTCAGTTTATAAACTATGAAATTTCGAATTATTATTAATCAAAACAATACAGAATCCTATTAATTTTAAAGTTATATATTTACGCCGATTTTTTCAACTATGGATCAACCAAAAATACAGTACTATACCATAAAAGATTAATAATTGAAACGTCGAGCATACAAAGTCTAGTTATAATAATACTATAACGTAATATGCATATCAATTGAAACTAAACATATCTTGCTATCATATCAAAAATTTACGTTTGAGAAATATAAAATTATTTGTAAATTAATTGATGGATATTCTATAATTTCTATTCCAAATTGCATTTTCAAAGTATGTCTGTATTTTTGGATGACTCGTATAAAAATAAGGGACAATGTGTTCCTAAGTTATGCGTGTTAATTCTTAATCGCCTAGTTAGATTTTGCTCATACTCATTCTAGATTAAATTGATGCATCTTTTAACGGTCAATTTCTTCGTAAAATGAAAATATATTTATCTTTATAAATTGTATCTTTGTAAGTTATATTTCTATTTGTAATTAGATACAAATATAATTTTGGAATATAAATTACATCTACAAAGTATATTTACAGTTTGTAACGTGTTACATCATATTAAGTAGTAGTACAATGTAAAAGTGAAAGAACTCATTCTAGGCAATTGAGAATTAAAATTTATAACGAGTTCATCCATGGTATAAAACTAGCGACAGCATAATTTGTTAGTATGTAATTATGATGTCGAATCACCATTTGAATATAAATAGATAATGAATATTTTATCCACTTTCCCTTAACGCATCGTGATAAAATTCTATAGTGTTAAATGAAAAGGAAATTTAATGTAAATCCAATTCATGTAAGTACCCATATCTTCATTTAGAAACTTACGAAAAACTTATTCCTATCCTTCTAATCTTTATACAGATTATTAACATTACATGATTGTATAATAAGTAGCGTTCCATAGAGAAATGCTAACCGAAATGAAGAACCTAATTATTGATGAGTTAACAATGTGAAAACGAGTAGAGTACACATAAAAACGCCAAGCGTATAATATACATTAACTTCTTTTAACGTACAAACATTTGTACACAAATATAATATTAGTTGCACACTAAAAGACTACCTTTACGTAATTATGAATAATTACGATATTTCAGTTTCTATTTCAAATTCTATGTATTTTTTCGATTACAAAAAAAACAAACTTATTTTCGTCTTATCTTGTTTCCATCCTTTGTTTATAAGTATGTCGATATAAAAAATAGACACGTTAGTAATAAAAATTCATTACTGTAAACAAAATTTTATGGTAAAATATTTAATACTAAACAATAGCAAGCGATTTTCTTTATTCAATAATAGTGGTAATAATATAAAATTATGTACATTAATCAGATTGTTTTTCCGAAAGAAGTGTATGTCACATAATGTTCTGTTTTCTATTAATTTATTCTTAATTACAGATACATATTATTCATACATCCATGTACGTATATTGCACAGTCTGGTTTAAAAATTTAATACTAATCATTAGATATTACATGCAAAGCCCTTAAATGCCAATGATTATTTAATTATTAATATGACTGTATAAAACAAGGTATACATATCGTCCATTTGCTACAATAATGATATCACTAAAAAATTTGCTGTTAATAAATTATTAGTATAAAAACAAAAAAAAAACAGTTTTTGCACTGAATGACAATATCATCTCATTTCCCTTAAATTCACGACTTTGGATTTATCCATTTGCTGCAGCAAATGAGCGATATAATAATTATATAGACATAATTTGCGTTAATATGAAACCTATTGATATATGACCTTGCAGCGGCGTTTATTTAAGCTATAATGCATTTTATAACATTTGTAACTTAATAACAGTATAGTAGTAAGTTATTTATCTCGTTATTTATCGCACTATATAGATGTGTTACTGGCACGAGTAATTTATGCGCAAATAAATATTTCGATCTTCTAAGGATTTCCTGTGCACGTTTGACCGTAGTATCCTAAACATTAACTTAAAGAATCAAGTCATTATGCTGAAGCTTATTATTCACTAATTATAAGGTATGAATGATACAAGGAAAATGAATAAACGAACTTCGTATATTTTATTTATCCATTTCTTTATTACTTCTTTTGAAGAACCAATTGCGTTACAGTATTTCCAGTTTGTCCGCCAAATTGGAATGTGTCGCAGGGCAAGACATGTAAGATGTTAAAATCTAAAAGAGTATTATATAAATTATTAAAAATATATTAAGTAGCACCTTACTTTTACGAAATAATAAAAGTATTAGAATTACAAGGAATATAAATTAGTAATTTCGATGTTCCCGACGAAGTGAGTAGTAATAAGCTCAATAAATCGGACATCCTGTAATATACACTTTATACAGAGTGTTCGATAGCTATTAAGAATTTTAAGGAGTTCTTTTATGTGCTAAAATAAGACGAAAATGAAAACAAACGAAATTACGTTTCGAAATATGTCGAATAATGACGCGTGAACTATGTCTGACTCTAGACTTAATCTACTGACTTCGTTATGGTCGACCTGACTACTGCACGGCGGCAGTAGAAAAAGTCATAAGTCAGACACATTTCGCGCGAATTTTAAACGTTTTTGTAACAGTTACTAACTCGCAATTTCGTCATTTTTGATTTTCGTTCTATTTTAACATGTAAAATCAACTCTCAAAATTTCTGACACCTGTTGTCGAACACTACAGGAAATTCCAAAACATACAGAATGTTTCATAACATGTGGGATCCACTTCAGGAGTTAATTTATGCTTAAAAACAATGAAGAAAAGTCATATAAACATATGTCCTATCTGTCTTCGTTTATAAGATACAATGAATTTTCTGTTCCAATTACCTTTACAGAAGATGCTCAAAATGACTACCTTGCATTTGAAAACAAGCTTGCATTCGTCTTGTCACTGATTTGATTACTCTCTTTCTCATTCCTGGTGTTTCTCGAATTTCTTGAAAATCTTGCTATATTCTATTTTGTCATATTTCAATATTTTCAATCGATGTTGCATAGATAATAGATTTTAAATGTCCCCACAAATGAAAATCTAATGGATTCAAATTTGGAGAATAAGCAGACTATGCAATACGAGCTCCACGACTAATCCATTTATTTGCAAAATATTAATTTAAAAATTGCCTAGTTACTCGGTTAAAATGTGGTGGAGCTCCATCATGCATAAACCACATTTAATTATTCCTGCCCATATGTTTAAACTAAAGTGCTGTTGATGTCTGGACTGCACAATAACATGTGGATTTACTTCATCACAATAACGATTTATGAAAATTAAATATACCATCTCTGGTAAAATCAGTTTCGACAATAAAAAGTATAGTATGTACAAAACTTTCTTCACGTTCACACATTTGTAAGAACCAAGTACAAAAGACTACCCTAAGTTGAAAATCAGTTTCAACAAGTCCTTGTACTCGTTGAAAATGGTATTGGTATAATTGCTGTTCTCGAAAAATTCTCCACATTGTCACGTGTGCCGCATATTCCGTTCTTATTATTCTTCGAATACTGTTTTCATTATTCCTTTCAACATGACGGAAGACCTGCTCGCGAAATCTAGAATTTCTATTAATATTCTATTAGCAACCAGTCTCCCGTGGATGTTCTGTATTCTTTGAAATGTTTTATTTGTTGGGTATACACCAATTGGATAAATATTCACTGAATATTGAAGTGAAATACATATGTGTCTGCAGACACTGGAGACGAGCATTTTTTTGCTGCAGCGTGTTGTAACAACAAGAACAATTCCCAATTTTTAATTGTAGGACACAAGGAAAAACATACAAACGTGGCGAATTCACGTAAAGCGGCGAAACAGGATTTGCATTCTTTCGAAAATACGCAAATGTGTCGCCGAGTTGCCACGTTCGTATGTCTTTTCTTGTTTTCCACCATTGAACATTTCGGATTGTCCTTATTGCTACAATGCACGGTAGAGAATTGCCGCAGCGGCAAAAAAACGATCTGCAGCGGTCCTAAGGGCGCGAACACACTATTATTACGTCACGTGAACTTACGTTATATACTATAGCAAATCCATAGTATGAGCTGTGGTTTTTCCCTTGTTTTAGACCCCTTTACTATAATATGAAACTTTGCTACAGCATGTTGCGTGAGCTCATGTGACGTGATAATAGTGTGCTCGCACCCTAAACGTTTTGCTTTACTTGCATCATATATAGCGAGCCTGTACATCAAATGTATATTTGTCATTTCTAAATTAGAGTAACGTTCTATTATCACTTCGAACGCGATCTTATACGACATGTGTTACGATTATTAATAAGAACTGAACTGATTTAGAGAGTATTGTGAAATTTGTTGAATCTTCAGTCACATGAAAGACATCAAGTATTACATTTGTAAACAGTGTGATTTCTTGCATACGAACTTCTGCGATCTATGGAAAGGGAGACCGAACAGACAGCTCTGTTTTTTTAAATTTATTATATAAACGGCAACAGATAGGACATTTGTTTATATGACTCTTTTCATTGTTTTTAGGCATACAATTAACTCCCAAAGTGGGTCCCACATGTTATGAAACACCCCGTATAATGGAGTAAATCAAAATGAACAAAAAAAGAGATAAAAAATCCTATCACAGGTCAATTAGTCCTATACACATGTTATTAATTGAAATAAAGATCTAGTATAAGAGTGGTAGCATTGTATAATAAAATTTATTTGTATATTAAAGAATATTATACCTAATATTATATTTATCTTATATACTATAAAACTATATACTTGAAATTAATTTTATTTGTGTGGAGTCTAATTTAGTACACTTATACTACATTATGTATTTTTGTTTTCAAACAAAATTTATTCTATTATTAATTACTGTTTTTAATATCTTCTTGTTAATATATGCTTCGAATAGTATTTCTCAAGTTATATGTTGATATAAAAAATGATAAAGAATGAAAAAAATTCAATTATCTTTTAAATTAACACAATGACTTACAATTTTGAAAATGCTTTTCCAATTCCTCTTTAGTCCAGTTACACGAAGTTAACACTAAATAGCCATCAGGAACAAGAATTTTATGTACACTTTCTATGTACTTGTTCCTTTTCGTCGTAGGATCTTCCGGGTGCAAGCTAATCGCGTCGTAAGTTCCCTTATCATGTGCTAATTTAAAATCCGTCGGTAATTCGCCACTTTCTGCATCCAGTACATCGTAGACTTTCAAGTCAACGTTCAATAAATTCTTTTCTCTCAGAACTTCGCGAGCTAAATCAATCGCTTTATACGAATAATCTACACCTACAAGTTTCGTGAAACCCTTATTCGCAAGTTCTACCAATGTTATTCCGTTCCCACATCCTATATCGATTATTTTATCTGTTTCTTTATCGAGGTTCAATTGCGTAGTAATCCAACTGAAATATTATAGAACTTTATTTTTCAAAATATGACTAGAAATATTTTGAAATACATGCTTAATAATTATTTCATAACTTATTACATTTTGCGTGAGAATAAAACACATATGTATAAATTTGTATAATTTAATATTTTAGTTAATAGTTAATGCGTTTGTAAAATATTTTATATTTCCTGTAAAGCATTGTTAAAGTTTCAAAAATAAGTAAAATATATTTGAATTTTTTCTATTTTCAAAATTTCAAGAAATTATTTCCCAATGATGATAAAGCTACTCATCTCAACGATGTACTCGTCTCAAAGATGGCGCCACTGATGCCGCGTCAGGGTGTTTATTGTTTACCTGCGAATTGACTTTTCGGGCTGCTCGTACGCGTGTTTTGTGGGTGTTTTTTCGCGATTCGCGTAAATGACTTACCGCACAACCTTCAGTGAATTGCTCCTGCCGAACCATATTTCACCTACGTCCCCGTGGTCCTTAAAATTGTCAAGCTCTTCCGAATATACTCTTTCCCAACTGTAAGAAATCCCAGCCGCGACGTGAAAGTAATGCTTAGCGAGGGTTTCCTATTTACGTGCATGGTATGTATTACTTACTAATCGAGGGTACCTAAATCTGATGGTCCCAACTCTTCGATATTTTGGTCTGTCATAATTTTGCATCAACTCTCTCAGAAATTTAACCTGCTAATTTATTTGTTTCGTTAAATGTATTAACACACGTTTACCGGTACGTATTACACTCTAGCACAATAACAAATATCGCGATGTGTTTTCGAACTTTCTACGAACGCATGTTCCGGAATCACGTTATAACGGTACCGTATCTGGAAACATAACCTTATTTCGTAACCTAACCTATATGTACACGGTGAAACGGCTAGTTTTATCATCATCGTGAGTGTGCATAATAGTGCAACTTCTGTGTATGTGCAATTAGAGTTAGTTCAAGTGTTCGTTACGCATCGGGAAGTGTTCATTTGGTGAATATGGCAAGTAATTTATCAAAATTAGTGCAGTTCGGTAAGTAAAGATCATGTTTAATAAGTAATTCCGATATTTGTCTATGTAAGTATGAAATTATAGAAATCGGAAAATTGTTGATGATTCTTCCAATAGAATATGTAGTTCAGTTTTATCGTTAACATATGTGTCTTTATAGATTTGAATAGAGTGCTGTTAATATTTCTCTACATACACTTAAAGTATCTGTTTTCTCCATGAGAATAGTGCCTGTTTAAATGACCAGATTTCTGTAAAGTTAGATAATCGTTGTTGTCAGTACCAGTTCTACTGAGAACGAGGTTTATGGAGTGAAACTTACGTTTGTTTACACAATCTACTGATATTAAACTTGGTTATCTTGTACCCGGTATCAGTATTTGATGTTCACATGTTTCTCACTCTGTTATTCCATTTTCTCTCATACTCAAACAGATGGTTATGTATGCCAGATATTGATTGACTGGTAGCTAAGTAATCTGCCACTATTTTATATAGATATGATTCTTTACGCTGTATATTATTTCCTTGTTATTAGCTCATTGTTATATTCTCTGTAACTTAAAATTATTCGAAGCAAAAACTTTTATTCACGCCTTTGACAAAATGAAAATGGACTATTAAATATTCAAAGCAGTGAGCCTGTATCAAGGAAGCCTTATATTTATTATTTTCTTTACATGTAGTTTAAACTTTATATAATTGCTCAGGAAAGCAATATGGAAAACTTTCCACTTTGTCTTGGCGTCAGATGTCTGTAGCCACAAATCCAAAACAAATGGCTAGTGTTAAGCCAAAGACAGGTATTTTAATGCTGAATATGGGTGGACCCACTAACACTGAACAGGTGCACGAATACTTATTACGAATAATGACTGATCGTGATATGATCCAACTACCAGTTCAGAGGTGTCTTTAGATAAATGAATATGTAATCCTTGGGTAAATGTTATAGAAGGGATCTTACATTACAATGTATATTACAGTCAATTGGGTCCTTGGATAGCAAAACGTCGTACACCTGAGGTTCAAAAGAAATATGCTGAAATTGGTGGTGGGTCTCCTATATTAAAATGGACTAATAGGCAGGGTGAACTCCTGTGCAAACAATTAGACACTGTTTCACCAGAAACAGCACCTCATAAATATTATGTTGCTTTTCGATACGCAAATCCTCTTACTGAAGATACTCTTCAAGAGTTAGAGCAGTAAGAATATTAATTTACTTTTAAAAATTATTTTTTAAATGATATTTAAATAACAGCAGTCATTGTAAATAATAATGCATCATGTTTTATTTATATAGCTTACTTCCTTTTCAGAGATGGTGTTGAACGTACAATAATATTTTCTCAATATCCACAATATAGTTGTGCTACAAGTGGATCAAGTTTTACTGCAGTCTATAAATATTATAAGAAAAGGTAGTTGTTAAATTCATTGTATTCAGTTTGTTAGTGTAATATTGATCACTGAATTTAGCATTTAATGATTAATGTTTTAAGAATTCTTTATCAAATTAGTATAATAAAATCATTTAAAATACGTATAGTTCCAAAATGTTATGGAAGCATAAACGCTTTCTAATTAATATTATATGTTTACATATCGTATTACATGTTGACATATCCTGATTACTGTTTGCTAGTATGGAACTTGTAAACATATTTTGTTAATAGAATTATCCTACATAATTAAAATTAGACTAATTTAATATATTAAAGCAATGACACACTGTTTTAAAATTTTATAAACAGTATGTCTGTATTTAATAGTATTATAACAATTTGTCTTACTTGAGACAATCCCGTTTTATTTATTGCTTTTTCGTAGTAAATCGATCTAACATAAGACTCAGAAGATTAAATTAATATTTTCGAAGGTGATTTTTATGAGTGATAATCCAAATGATACAAGTTAGAACAGTGAGGATTAGCGCTATCATTTGAAGCATCGAGTTTCTTCATTAATACCTATACATTTTTATTTTTTTGTGGTATAATCTAAATTGCTGATTTTTTAATTTTTTCGAGAGATTTTTTGTTTAAATTCTCAAAATTTACATGAACTTTTAAGAAGTTCAACAAAAATTATGTATAAATAGGCTCTTAAGAATGATGGCGTAATTAATATTCGTTATAGTTTACAACGTGCAATATTGCATGACATATTAATTTGATGAAACATTGAATAGAAATAAATGAAATACGAATTCAATAAAATATTAACTAGAATTATACAGAATGTTGCAATTTGCAATAAGTTTGAATATTAATAGTTGGTAAATAAGTAAACGATTGTTGCATGAAAGATCGTAATTTACAGGCAACCACCAAATAATATGAAATGGAGTATTATAGATAGATGGTCGACGCACCCACTCTATATAAAAACAATTGCTGAAAGGATTAAGGAAGAATTAGTTAAATTCCCTGAAAGCATAAGGGACGATGTTATAGTTTTATTTTCAGCTCATTCGTTACCATTAAAGGTTACTATTATTCAACGATTTAAAAACGAATCGCTATTTTAGTGAAATCTGAATGCAATTGTTAAAAAATCATTTTTTGCATACATGTTCAGGCTGTAAATAGGGGAGATCCTTATCCATCCGAAGTTGGAGCAACAGTTGCTCTAGTAATGCAAGAATTAAATTATTGTAACCCGTACAATTTAGTATGGCAATCAAAGGTACTGAATTCGTTCTTTAATTCGTTAATTTTTAACATTTTTATTTCTTAAAGTGGTGGGTTTCACTAATACCAGCAGAGTATACATAATATATCGATACTAAAACTGTATGAAATTATGAATTTCTTTTTTACGTGTCAGTCGAATTTTATGTTCACCGTTTACGTTTTCTAAAGGAAAGATTTCATTTATCTTAAATGCAATGAATGTTGAGAAAAAAGCGTGTCACTGTATATGTTATCAGCTTTATCTCTTCTACTTGAAAATAATGTATTATAGTTTTAATTTGTGTGTAAAAGTTGAAAAGATTACGTTTATTTTGCAAGTAAATGTTTATTTTAGTTTGTCTTATGTTTTGAATAAATGGAACGTTATTAAAAAATATCTTTCCATTTTGATATTTTAAGAAAAGAACATCTTTAATTATTTTAACATTTCATGGTAAAAGAAAGCGATAAAAATGTCTCGAGTTTCGAATTTCTTTCCTAACTTAGTAACTTCATTAAATATACTTAGTAATATCTTTTTAACATAAAACGTGCATAAATTAATTTCTTATAATATAGTAAACAAAATTTTAACTTCAAATCGATTTTGTGATTCTTCGTCTCTAAATAACTTATTTAGGCTATTTTTATTCATCTTCTTCTACCTTTTTAAAGTGTTATTTCACCACAAAGAATGCGGAATTTCCTTTTTCTATCCATCTTTTACGCGATGCGATAGATCAAATTTCGTTTGTCACATTAGCATCTCCCTTATTCAGGTTGGACCGTTACCTTGGTTGGCGCCTTTTACCGACGAAGCCTTAAAAGCTTACGTAAAGCAAGGGAAAAAGAATTTTATACTCGTACCAGTCGCATTTGTTAACGAACATATTGAAACTCTTCACGAGATGGACATCGAGTATTGCAAAGAACTAGGGGAAGAAGTAAGGATTGCTATCTATAATTTATGTTCGTGTAAAATTATAAGAAAAGAAAATACTGTTTTTTGTTTACAGCTTGGTATTGAAACAATAAGAAGAGCTGCTGCACCAAACGATCATCCACTTTTCATAGATGCTCTAACAGATATTGTTGTTTCCCACCTCAAATCAGACAGATTAATAAGTCCCAAGTTTTTAACGCGTTGCCCCCATTGTGTGAACGAAAATTGTGCAAGAAGCAAGAATTGGTACGCGCAATTATGTAAAAATTAAACTAAAAATCTAGGGAAGTGTACACTATATGTGCGTAATATATTGCTTACATACAGTATTAAGGATTGTTTTTATTGTTCTTTATAGCTTTTTATTTTACAGAGAGTGATATAAAATAGTACTAATTAAAATATAAGATAATTTTGTAACGTGATACGATGAATAAAATGCTAATATTCCTTAATAAATATTTCTGTATCTTCACTTTTTTTTCATTTATCTCCTGAAACCTTCTTATTATACAATTACGTTATAATACACGTAAAAGTGAATCGAATAATAATTAACATGATATTACACCTTGCTTTAATTTACTGGTAAATTATTGTGTACTACGAAGCGAGGAATTTTGCAATTTTACTTATTCTATTATTATTATGTTACAATTTCGAGCATGTACATTTAATTAAATGAGTTCCATTAGTTGTTGATAATGTTCCTGTTATTAAGTGATTCCCATAAAAATTTAAGCGTTGAAGCTTATTCGTGTGTGCAAATTATTTTAACGTAATTGGATCTCTTTGATAAATGCATAAAGTAATTATAATTGTATGCAGCAAGTAAATATAAATATTAACTAAAAATTAATTTCGTTTAAAGATTATGCCTTCTGTATTAGAGGCAAACATTTGTTAAGATTTAGTACATTATTAAATAAAAAAATGTAAAGTGTAGTACAAAGTTTTAAGAATGTCGAGGTTTTACATTCTACAGATTTTAAAATAGTACATTTAGTTTATAAAGTGGATTACTAGTAAAATTTTCATTTTAGGAACAAGTATTATAGCACAGAACAAGCTGAAATACAGACAATGTCGAATAACTATCACATGCAATTTAAAATTTGGCGGTATGTCGCGCAATGTTTGCTTAAGTAACCCTTACATCAGTTAAATTGGGTACTTCAGTAGTTATTAGTCTATTCAGTGAGAACGACATGTTAACACGACATGTAAAATCTTGCGCAGGTAGCGTACAAGTTCACTCGTTATAAAATTTTCCTTCGCTAAAAGGCTTACTGACGATCCATTCATTTAAAATTCAGCATTCCTTTAAAATTCTCGTCACGTACATTTACTGTACGCAAATGAGCATGCTTATGATCGCTTCTCATTACTAATTACCTATATCAAGTGCTTCTTTGTAAAGGAAATTGAAAATTATGATTCATAGTAGGAAATTTATGAAATGAAAAATGTTTTTGAAACTACGTATACGATCATTAGGTTTTATTCGAATTTAAAAGGAACAGTTTCATTGGCACATTACCGTCATGACAGTTATTGGTAAGGAACACTTTGGTCTCAACTTATTTCTGAAAGATTTGCGATAAATACACCGTGACATTTATGAATTTTATTAATATTAAGGTAGTTCTTAGCCAACTATGTTGGCCTAATGGGAATTCGTTACTAAACGATGAATATAAAACTGGTATACTATGTGCATTATAGTACTAATTTTTAACACTATTTGGATTTATTGAAAAAAATTAAATTTTAGTATAATGGTTGCAATACGAATAAACCATATGGATAGTTTTATTGAAATTAATACATTCGCTTCATAACATTTCAATATAACTTGAACCCAATTTCGGTAATGTGCTTGAATATATTTTTCCAGTTTCAGACATAAAAGTAGTTTTTTTTCGATTCTTCCATATGCCACGGTATTAAAATACGTCAATTTTGATTAATAATTTCTCGATAATTATACGATAAACCGATTCCACAGAGTGGAAAGGGAGTTTTGCATAAAGGTTTTTTTGTAATCTAAGTTACTGTTGTTTAAAATTTGAACCAAGCCTTTAACTTTTGTGTGTAGCCCAGAACTACCTTAACATCATGATTGCAAGGTAAACTGACATAAGTCACATGTTCAAAAAATTAACGTTTATGCCTCAATTGAATCCCAAAAAATAGAATTTCTATTTCCATCAAAAGAAAGTAGGCTCAAAGGAACTTTTCCCTTAAAAACCAAGAATACAATAAACTAGGAGTCAGAAACACAGACTCGATGCTCCAAACCCTCACCTCCAATTTCTCGAAACCAAAATAAGCGACTTCCACTCCTCCCATTCCCAAATAACTCAAACTTTATCCAAAAATACTAACACACATTACCAAATTACGACTCACTCTTCCATTCACGAAACGAAGGAACCCACAGACTCCAAAAAAGACTCGTTTCGCGTACACCGCGTCAGTGGCAAACATTTTTCAAATTTTCAAATCCCGAAAGTCCAACGCACAACAAATCCCCTCCCAAAAGAACATAAATCTCCATCGGGCCGATCAGATACCGAGGGTAGGCGAAATCGGTCGGCACGGCGAGCCGCAAACAATAATTTATCTCCCGCGGAAATATCGATCGAATTAGTTAGCCTCCCGTTACAAAGGAGCACTGGATACGGGGTTCTATTGCATTCACTATTCGTTCGATTTCTTTGCAGGTTACTCCCGAGGGAGTTATCGCGGCGACAGCAGAGAGCGTCTGCCGTGCTCGTGGTATCGAACGTGAGTGGCGCGGCGCTGTGTGCCGCGACGCCTATATAAATGCGCGGCGTCAGCGGGCGCGCTCAGTATGTGTCATGCTTGGCGAGCGGGAGCGTCGTCCGTGATGGCGGTTCTGGTGCGGTTGAAGACACAATGCGGCATCGTCGCACTGCCGCTCGTGATTATCGTGATGGTGTGTGATGTGGATCTAGTGTGTGGGATGTTCGAGCACCGCCACTGCAATCACCAGCATCCTAGGGCGCACGAGGTAAGCGAAAGAAAAAGAAAAAAAAAAAAAAATAAATAAAGGGACGTCTCCCTTCTGTCTCTGCTCCGTCTCTCTCGCTCTCTTCTCCACCTTTGTTGCCCGCGCTCGCTTGGCGGATGTACACCGACCAGGCGACTGGGCTGCTGGTCGCCCGCTTCCCTTCTGACTGTTTTCTTGCCGACCAGTGTTTACCACTCTTCCTTTCGACCCCTTTCGTTCTGGCGCCCGAGGAAGACCCCTCGTCGCGTGGAGCGGGATTCCTCGTGCAGCCTGTGTCGGGAAGAAATCGCGTGATTCCACCGAAGCGTGCGTTTCACGTGTCACGTGCTCGCGCCCTCTTGCTCCCTCCCTCGTTCGCGCTCTCGCTCGCGCACCTGCGACTCGCGTGCGTCCTACTTCGAGGCGAGTCAGTGGGCAACTCTCTTCGTATTCATTGGTCGTTTAAATGCTCCGCATTACCGGGCTATTAATCATTGTATCGTCAACAATCGCCGACGGTCTTGTTATTGGTCGCGGCTCCGATACGCTTGTTGCTGGTACGATCTATAAACGTTTCTATGAGGAGTCAAATAGTAACCTTAATAGGGCAATAAAAAGTCGAAATCATGGGTGAATAGTTGTAGGGATACGTGGTCTTGCGATGTGTTAAGTTTGTATTGAACATGGGACTACGTGTATCGAAGGGTGATTATGTGATTCTGTTTCTGTTTGAGTGGTAAACTAGTAAACAGATACTAGGGGTGGTTATTGACTTCATATATAATCGAAAGAGGAGGCTATTACAAATGTACTTACAATCGTCCATAAAGCATCTTGCATTTTAAACCAAGTGGAGCTACTATTGCTACCAGTCTCCGATTTATCAAATCAGCAATACACTATTTTATGTTAGAGTGTAAAATATTTTGTAACCAAGTGTATAGCTTTTTGCTCGTCATAATGTTAGAACTCGTTACCAGTAACGAGGTTGTTCAGTATAAGAGACACAGTTTTGAGGTTAGCTCACGCATCGACAATTTATACTTGTTTTGTCAGAGGAGAGATTGAAGGAAAACGAGAGTACATAACTGTATGGAAGGAATTAGAGAAGGTGGAGACAGAGACAAGGTTATAGCTAGAAAGTAGCGTAGTCGCTTTTTTCCCGCCATTAATTTGAAATTCGCGCGCTGTAGAAGCGTCATCGGCCGTGTCGAAAGGTCAGCTGATCTTCGGCGCCCAACTTGTCGAAGGTAATCTGCCAGCGGTTCAAACGTGTAAACGTCTGGAAAAGGATTCGATGATGAATGGCAAGGCTTTTTGTAGCATAGGTTATGTAGAACACGGGCTCACGCGGAGAAAGACGTTCGTGAACTTGTTTTCATGCGCCGGCGAACCACGTGTTTTTAAACCGAGCACGTGCCATTGGGTCGTCAGTTGTATATCATCCTTTTGCCGCTCGCGCGCTTCGTTTCGCTCGTAAGTAATTACGTTACGTTTTTAATCTCACCGAGTCGACGAGGAAAGCGTAAAATTTTACACCGGTACGCGGAACCATTCAGTCACAGTATCAATTTATTCATTTCTTTGCAGGATAGAATTGAATTTTTGCGTAATGCTCCGTTTCCTCGTGTGCATACCCACATAGGTACATACGTTATAAATGCAGGGAGCGTTATTGGAAATCGTTGTATTTTTATTATCGGTGTTCAGTTTTACGGTAATCGGACCTGTGCTACACGTGTGCGAAGTATACTCGGCGTATACTTGGTACCATTTTTAGGATCCTTATTTCTCTTACTGTTTAGGAGATATTGTGTTTGAGTTTTTTAGGATCCCCGTTTCTTTGTCTGAACTTAAATTTTTGAAATTCTTGAATTTGAAGGTTCTTGTATTGTGAAATTGTTATTATATCTACAGGTAAAAAAAGAAAAAGGTAGAAAATAAGGAATAAATAACATACTTAGGTATGCATTTGTGTTAAAGTATAGAGTGTTTTAAAACTGATCAGTTGAAATAAGAAAAATGTTATTTTTTCTGGAGAAAGCCATGTAGGTACATATATTATTGTTTGCAGTTATTGATTATGGAATTCTTGATTAATAGTAGCATTGCTATTCTTATTATTCGCTCAAATTATTTTGTATAATAATTTATCTTAGAGTTATGTTACTAGATTGATGTACACAATTTTGGGAGGAAAGTTTAACGATTAGAATTAGTACAAGTTATTAGTTAACATGTAAGGGATTAATATGTCGCTTAACATAATATAATAAGGGATATGCCGTTTTATGAGGAATATTTTATTAATTTTGAAACATAATATTAGTAGCAAATTGATTAGTGTTAGGAAGTTAAAATACTAACTGACGAGTTAGTGAGTAATATCTAATACAAGTCGAAAGTTAAAATACTTTTTAAAGTAATAGTTTATTGGAAAAGTTTATTACTACATTTTTTATACACCATAAAAAACTAAGACGACTAATAACATGAAATTTCATTTGCTACAAGAACACTTAAAATACGTGTAAAATTGTCTGACTAATGACTTTCTCTATTGTCAACGTGTATTAGATGAGACAAATCTAAGTCGCGCGTATTTTAGACGATTTTCCAGCAATTAATAATTGAAAAATGAAACTTAGAACGCAATTTTTTTACTCTGGACATATACAAACATAAAACTGTCTATAAGTTTAGAATTCTATAAAATACTAGGGGTAATAGTTTATATAATACTAATTGGAATCACCTATTCAGTTTTGTTTTATTTTCATTTGTCAAGAATATCAAATATACGATAAAACAATTTTTTATAGTTGTGGGGTAAGAAGAATCTGAATCTCCTTTGAAGAAACCCGAACGCAATATTACCGATGTTGGAATGTTAAGAAAGAAATTCAATTATCAGGAATGATTGTTTGGAAACGGGTGTCTGTGTTAATTAATTACGAATTTGATGGTTTAATTAAAGTTCAAAACAAGTTAGTAACTCGCTTCCTTTACGAGATTGTAATTGCGAAGTGTCACGAGACCTGCTTCGGACTGAGTAATTGATTAAAAGTTTAAAAGAAGTGGATTTTTTGTTGTATATGCAGTCGTAAAGAATCGGAATTACGAACGAAAACCTCGTTGATTATTTTTTCAACGTTAATATCTAACAAATTGCATACGAATGAAAGTTCTTCTAAATTTTATATACTTCAGAAGTTTGATTAATATTATTTCTAACAGGCTAATATTCTTTCTCAAAGTAAAGAGGAGTTTGTGAAATCCTAGTTATGTACTCCAATTGTGATTATAAAAAACTAGTAGTTTTTTATTGTTTTCGTTTGCTCACTATTTCACCATGTAGATACTTGTTAATTGCAATACGATACTTACAAATTTAATAATATAGTATATTCGATCAAGAACATTTTCTTACACGTTAAAAGAATGTGTAAAATTCGTATGTATATGTTTGCCTGCAGACCTGTACTACGACAGCACTGAAACTCACAATAAAACTATGGAAAAGAGAGAAGTTATATTTTCCGCTTTATATCCAAATAAAACTTAATTACGGTATTTCGTCGTCAATAATAATTCAGAGTACATATAATTACAGTATAACCTTGGCATAAAGTTGTTCACGTAGCATTAATTCCGTCCATGATCGTAAGAAATATAGTAATAGACTAAAATTATTTCAGTCAGGTACACATAATAATAAACGGTCTTAAGTAAGTTCAATTGAAATTGATCGATATAACGCTACGCCGCGATTTATAATCTGACGCAGGGGACAAAGAATAGTAAACCTGTAGGGTATTCGACAACAGATGCCAGAAATGATCAAAATTGATTCTACAAATCAAAATAGAACAAACAGCAAGAATAACGAAATTGAATTTGAAATTTCATCTTTCAGTCATCGATTACTAAAGATTCAACTAAAGTTCGCCTGGAGTGTCTCATTTGGGTATTTGGATGTCTCATTCTACTGCCCGCGTGCATTAGCCAGGTCAGGCCAAGCGACGTTAGTAGAATGAGACAGTAGAATATGTCTATCCAGACACATTTTCTGTGGACTTCAGGGCTTCTTTCAATGAATAATATTCCGGACACGAAGCTTCGAACTCGATTTTATCATTCTTCATTTTCGTCTTATTTTGGTATGTAGAATCTCTTTAAAATTTCTGATATTTATTAGTGATCATCTTGCATAATACATTAAAAATTGTATATTAAATCCAAAACCTAATAAGATAGGTGACTCAAATTTTTTCAGTGCTCTCGAATTTGCCATCCTTGAAAAATTCATTAATTCATAATTATAGCTGCAAAATAACACTAGTGTATGTTTGTAGAGAGAATGATTTTCGTTTTACAGCGCTTCAAACAAAAATTACAATATGCTGATGAATAATAAACATTTTTCTGCAACTTGACATGATCGCGTAAGGGGTTCAAGATGACTTACATAAAACTGTCTGTTTAATAAGACTTATTTTGTCTTGTATACAAATTTAGTACTAGGGCAGACAATTGTTTCAATTTGACTAGTACTCTGACAAAGAATTAGACCTCTCACACCAAGTTGACGACCCTTTTCGCTACAATATGGGAAAATTACGTATCCTAGATATAGTAATTTCACCAGTTGCAACTTTACTATTTCATTCTAAACTATAAATCCTTTTTATGAATAATACTTTATTGTAAATGTCAGATGAGACCCTAAACTTGTTAGAACATTCAATACCTTTATTGCATATTTATTTAGAAATATACAACGTTCTAGATGTTTGCATGACGAAATTGACACCACTTACCTTAGCAATTAAATACAACTTCTTACAAAATTTTTAATTCCTGCTAGACCATAAACTTACCCTAAATTCAAATAATACTATTTCTACTTGCGTCCCTAACACTCCCCATCACACGAGTGACTGATAACCAAAACCAATCAGAACAAAAACTAAGGTTACTCCTAAGGTTACCCCTAACTTCCCCAAAATTCTGACCCATAAAATCGATCCATAGAAGGAAAATGTCTCTCATTTCTTTCAACACCTGGCATAATTACTCTTGTTCGCGTAACCATTGAAGCGTACCAGTCACTCCGCAACCGTGACCAATGCATACGGCTATTATGAAAGCGGAAGCGTTATCGAAAGTCGATGCGTTACGTTCCCTTCTTACGCCACCGTAACCCCTGCATTTATTGACAAAGGTTGCTCGTACAATTGCACCGAGTCCTAATTAAAGTGTACCGAACCGGTAACGCTCTATTCGTTGATACGCCCCCCGCATTATCGCTGCGTGGCAGTGATAGCATCCTCGTTTACATTTACGACTGTCGATCCGGCGTTGGGCGGACTTGAACTGCCGCGATAAATCGGAAATGAATCTTTCGACAGAGCTTTCTCTATTGTTACTTGAATATTGAATCGATCCTGTCATCCGATGGACGTCGGCAACCGATAAGTTATAGCTCGTGAAATATGGTCGTGCGTCGCGTGTCGCGGTTAGTCGACGTGCGCGTTGAATGGTCAAATTAAACTTCGTCCCGATATCATTCGATCGATCGTAACGATAATCCGATAATGTCGGCAGTCATTATCGGTGGGTAATGATTATTTCTGGGCACGGTCTCAGGTTACCGTATTATTCCCGCGGAGAGAGGCTCGCGAGCGGTTCGAAAGGTGTGGAGAAGTTGCTGAATGGTTAGCAAATGACGCGTATGAAACGGTGAGAAACGGTGTTAATATCTGCAGTGGTATTGATATAGAGGGCACTTGTCCATATTTCTGTGTATGTCTCTGTGGTTCTGTATCTTCGGATTAAGATCAGTTGCACTCTGCTCTGCATTGGTGTATCACCCACAAAAAATTGAATTTGGAGTTATGAATCTAGTGTTATTAAAAATATTATAATTAATGATATTTTTAGTAATACTTGAATACAAATTTTTGAAATTTTTGAAGCCTCAAATTATTTCTACGGATTGTCTTACAGAACCATTGTTACTTTGCATTTATGTTCTATGTGTAATTTTCAGTATAATTAGAAACATTAATTTCTTAATATTATTTTTTGTATTACTAGCAAATTCTTTCATGGTCCCAGTAAAATACTCATTTCTGTTACTGTATTGCAAAATAATTGCAAATAAAAATGTTGTTTAACTTTTTTTTAACATTTCAATTTTACAACTTTAAACTCTACATGTGAAAGTATTTCAGTAAATTTTTGCAGAATTTTTTATACATTTAGAATGTGTAAATATCATGCTGAACTTGAAAGACCCAGTATGACATGTGATAGTCTCAAAAAAAACAGTGTATATTTCATTGTACATTGAAAAACCAAACAGTGTTTTCATTTTTTTTTCTTTTTTTTTTTTTTTTAATATTGTAGAATATGACAATTGGTAACACTAATTGTTTAGGTACTTAATCAGGCAGTAATAATTCTAAGTTTACCATAAAACGGATCAGATTTTCACGCAACTACTTTGGGTTTGTATGAAAAAAATATCGATTCGCAAGATGAGTAGTTGATTTCTAATAAAAATTCACGAACAAGTCGACTTAACGATTTACTCATTATTAAAATTAAAATTTTTTAATAATAATAATATTCTCTCATAAAAATATATGTTTCCTTGTTGACATTCCTGAACCAAATTATTCGAGGTATTAAACTTTTTGCTCATTCCGTTTGTATTTATACATATAGCAAAAAGTCATCCATTAATAATTAATTTTCATTTGCCAATCAACGATCATATTTGCACTCCAACTATAGTATTAATATTCATAATGTGCATGTGCATGTGTACGTGCATACTCACCCATATAATTCATCTTTCATTGAGAGAAGAATTGTTATTAAGCAGTGTGAGTGAGAGTCGTTTGAAACTGTCTGGCTAGTGAAAGGGATAAATGATACGCGACAGATCAGTTTAAAGGTTACACACGATTAAACATGAAAAAAATGGTTTGATTTACGTAGATATATCGACGCCTCATGAAATATTGCTATTGTTATGGGTAGTATCCAAACTAAAAAATAAAAGGGATGTAGGTAGTTTGAATGGAACAAGATAAAACTTAAGCAATTAAAAGGTCCAGTGCAAAAATTGGTCAGCTCCAGTTTTTAAAAATTTTGTAATAAATTTTGCAGAAAAATGTACACAAATGATCGTTTTTGCTCAAAAATTGCAGCTGGTCGGTTCTTGCATCGAGTCCTTCAATTAATCCTAAAAATAAAAATTATAATATTATACTAAATATATTTCAAAGTTTCAGACACTACTTGTTAATATTAAGCACGATATTATAAAATTTTGAAATTTCCCTTTTCTTTTATTCCATTTCATCGAAATGAGTTTTCGTCGTTTATTTTCTTGAAAGATATAGCTAAAAGTATTATTGAGTGTTTTATTATAATTATATTTTCACAAATTTTACTACATTTTATTGTAATTGGTAGAAGTACAAGTTTAAGAGATGCTTTAGAATTTAGAAGTTCAGTGGAATGAGGAAAATAGTGATTTCTCAATGACTCGTTTATACAGTTTTAAGATCGACGATAAATGTGACCGCAGTTCATAAATGACGCATAATACAAAATATTTTTGTGTTGCCTTGAGTGACTGGTAAACCGGTCAATAAGTGGAAGGTACTTCCCTCTCCTCTGCTAATACGCATGTCTTCGTGCAGCCAATTCGTTCCTTTTTAAATTAGTCCTCTTTAATGCTGTCGTATTTGCTTTAGTTTAGATTAACATTCCAACGTTAATCAAGATCCCTATAATAATTATATTTTTACCAGGATCGCTAATAAATAAAAAAAATTGACAGTGATGATTCTTGAAACTAGTTCTGGTTCCTGTGTCAAAATTAAGACAAAAAAATAAAGAAAATATTGCTTAAATGAAGTGTAGGTTGAACTCGTCCAATGTAAATGTATATCATTTTTGAGTTAGTGACGTAGGATATCGCAAGATGATAACATTAGCTGCAAAATTGAGAGGATGGTAATAAGGGAGCAAAGAAAGAATCGTTTCAAAGTATTTTCAGCAAACTTTTTAGTTTTCCTCTTTTCCAACTTTTTCTATGAGTATAGCAAGAGGAAACGAGTACCAATTAATTAGGAAACTTTATTAATATCTGATCGGATTGAGAGATTTCTCAATTTTTTGTAATTTATACTCCAGTTCGCGTGACTAACTTGTTCAGTCATGTGCATTCAAATAGTAGATAGGTAATTATATCCAGTATCGATGATAAATAAGAACCTTCTTATTTTTATGCTTTAATATAGAAGTAATTGTAGTATTTTATTCCTTTTTTTTCTGATGAATGACTACTTCCATGCCCAATGTATTATATGTGTCAAAGTATCTACCAAAAAGTGATCATCGCAAGAGAAGCCAAAGAGGCGTTGATAATTTGCTAAATTAAAGCAGACACTAAATAACCTCCATTTAGAGTGACGAAATATTCGTTCGGCTTCATGTTAAAAAATTATCTTTATTAGTGTTTGAAGCACAATTCTGTTCGACAAAGGTGAATATAAATGTAAGCATCATAACGATAGAACATCGTTTACAGAAATCTGGCGTCGCATGGCGTGGTGCCAGGGGAAAATCGTTGTTACAAAGGGTTGTGGAAAAAAAACACCTGGCATGGGCTCACGAAAATGTTGACCGTGATTGAAGCAACATAGTCCTTAGTGATGAGTTTCTCTCGTTGTGTTTGATTTCCTGGCAGACGAATTTAGTCCACCTATGGCGAGGTATTACTCCAAAGCAGTATAGTAAAGTCTCCATTATCTGAACATTCCGTCATTTCATTGCAATTTGATTAAATTTTTTCTATGTTTCTGAAGTCATTTCATCTTTGTGACAACTATTTTATGAGGTTTCAAAGTATCGACGGTTGATGGATCAAACGTTTAATTTCAGATATTGTTCTAAACAGTTCACTCTCATATTTCAAATAGAAGCAACCCCCCAGGGACTGATTTAGATTACAGTCAACAATTAATGTTTTATAAAAGCTTGTCTAAGTTTTATTTCAATATTGAAATTTTTTTGAAAAATGATTAATATATGCAAAAATTGTTAGCATGAACATATTTTTTAATTGTAAGGATATGACTTTCTTAAAACTAACGTTCACGTGCACGTAATGTAGTGAACAGTATGTAAGTATAAATTGATTTTTTCAGAAGAATTTTTTTTATTATTTTCTTTTTTTTTTGATAAGCTGTCGTTTAATGTTCCTCTAGATGCAAGGGAAAAAGTTAAGTAGAATATATGCGTCACAATAGTCACGAAAGGGTTGAAAGAAATATGCAACTTAGTAGACCAGAAAAATCAATAAACCAGAGCGCATAATTAAAGAAATTAATTTCACAACTCATTTGCGAATAATACTTCCAATAATAAATCCTAATTAACGAGTAATGAGTAACTCCGAATATGTACTTAACGATTTTTCTTCAAAAAACATAACTTTACGTAATCAACTTTCCATTATTTGTGAAAGGATGGCAAATTAAGATATCCACGATTCAGAACCAATTATAAAGGTATTTTTACGCTGAAACATTATTTAAGCGTTATCTTGTTCCATGTAATCAGTCGTGTAATTGATTGTGTACGATCACTGGCAAGGATCGCTTCTACATGTACCAATTGCACTTGCTATCATTTTCTTGTTACACATATTTGATATCGAATTTTGTAAGCGATGCAGGTTAATTTTGTATTTGAAATCAGACAGTCGACGTAGGTCTATAAATTGCTAGGTAATTTCCTAGTAACTGTGTGTATGTGCACGGAAATAAATCTAGTTTTAAACTCTCCCAACACGGCCGTAACAAACTCACTTCTGTAGATAAATAGGGTGTTCACTCGTTAATCGACCTAACAGAACAAATTTGTTTAATTGAAACTCGTTCTCTACCTAATAGAATAAACTTAATAGAATGTACCTATCTATATTGCAAGTTGTAAGAAAGCTGCGAAGGTTTGATTCATTCATTTTCCTAATGTATGTGAATGTTTTCAATGTATGTATTTTTTTCTTTATTGAAATTAGTGATAAAGTTCCAGTTTCATCTTTTACTTTGTCATACGATAATATCACATTTTTACAGTCATTAAAGTGTATTAAATTTCTGTTTAATACATTGACTGCCATGTCACACATGTACGAGTGACAAGTTTGACCCCATTGTAAGTAAAATTAATGTATACAATTATGAATGGCATTAATAAGAAATTATAGTGGCAGCTAACTAGATGAAGGAGACCACTCGAGAATAATTACAGAAATGAATTACGAATATTTTTTTGCTAAAGTTGGAGACACTGTTAAAGTGATTGAATTTTTAGTAAATTTAGCGTGGTAGTCAGTGTGTTAAACAGTGTTTTGAAAATGACTGAAATATTGAAAGGAGAATTTTTGTAATGTAGCAATTTGTTGGTTATGTATCATACTTAATTAAACTCACTTTGATGTTGCATATAATTAAATATGTTTAAGCTATACGTTACAATCTCTGTAATGACCTGATAGAACTTTTAGTAAATATGAAATATGGAGCATCTACCAAAATCAGTATGTTAATTTGCAAATTAAGAAACTGCACAGTAGCGATTAACATATACAGATAAAAGAATAACAATATAAGCATATTTTTCAGGTAAGCTCCATGATCGTAAAACCGTTTCTAAAATCGCAAACTAAAAAAGCCAACTCGGTACTTCCCTTTGAACTTCTTGCCAGAAAATATTTTAAGCATCAGCAGAATCCTGCGATTTGTCTTTCGCGATTCTGGCTGCGCCCAATTAATCGAATTGCCGATACATTCAAACTACTAGCGAAGGATATTTTTTGGCCGACTGTACACATTTGCCAGCTTTTCATTACGCATCTCTTTCATTGCCATAAATTGTGGTCGCACTTAATCTGTCTCTACGTCTTCCATAATCCATAATTCCACTTTAGCTCTTAGCCAAAACTCATTTAGCCATTTCCGTTGCAATGGATCGCGAGATCGGCAGATTAACGCATGGTTAGCCAGGATTGCGTATACCTTTTGTGGCTGTTCTAAAAGTTTCGGTCCTTTGGTAGACGAAGGAGAATACTTGGTCGACCGTTTCGTGACGCGAAACATTCTTTTCTCTTTTTCTTCCTGTTCCTCTCGTCATTCGTCTTTCCCTTCTTTTTACGCTCGCTTTTTATCCGCTCAACTTTTTCGCCTCTGGGGATCGCACGAATCGCATAGCCATGCATATTCGCAACTTTCCTGCGGCTCTCTGTTGGCGCGCCAACTTCAACCCTTCCTTTCGTTAATAAAGAACGGTCCATTTAGGATGTGCTATCGATCGCAGAAATGGACTGCAATTCGTCATTCTTGCCTCAGGTGTATCGGGAGTATTTTCTATTAAACCATTTTACCGCTCGATAATAAAAGCATCGGGATGTTTATTTTCGAAGCTTCTGTATTGGCTGAAATAGCAGCCAGATCCTAAAGCATATTGAGATCGGTGAATGCTTTAATCTCTGTGTGAAGTTCTCTGACATTAAGTAATCAGTCGAAAATAATCAAAGTTAATTGCCGAACGATTAAAGTAATAATGTCAATGGAAATTTAGTTCGTTCTTTGCTCAATGATAGAGTGGAGTTAGCATTCTGAGCTAAATCAATTCTGGGTACAGTAATTGTACTAATCAGACCTGAAACGAAATGATTCGAAATGAAATATGGCAAATAAGATTTCGAATGATGAGCTGTTTTGTTATTTATATTTATAGAATAATTTTTGAGAAGTGATTATATGGCAGGGAAGCTGAATCATTTTAGAATTAATTTACCGGTTGAGTGATTTCCAATTGAATAGCGGAGCATCATGAGTACAAAAGGCTCTGTTCTAAATGTGCTTAAATTAAAAATATATCCATTGTGAAGCTATAATTTAATTTATTATTTAATTCATTACTCATGTATTGGATTTTATTCTACGAAACTGGAGCGTAATGTCCTTAATTATAAGGCAAAACAATGTCACTCGCAGTTTCAAACAATTTGAGCTTAAATCTTAATTGAAATCCATAAAATAGAATTTGTGTTTTTAGCAGGAGAAGATGGAATTAAAAGCACTTTTTCTCTTGCAAAACAAGAATATAAAAAGACTTGAGTTCATCACTATCTCGAGAATCAGAACCTATTTTGAAACCAAAGATACATACATGGTGTTCGATTACAGGTGTTAACAATTTTAAAAGACCATTCTACGTAGTAAAATAAGACGAAAATAATCAAATGTTGTGTAGGATCTGTTTGTCAAATTATTAGTTGTTGAGAACACTTTTAAAATACGTGTTAAATGTGTCTAACGTGGGATTTAATCTAGTACTGGCGTGCATTACAATTAGTCAAGCCAGACACAGCAAAGTCAGTAGAATAAGTTCCTTGTCAGACACATTTCACGCGTATTTGAAGCATTTTTTAAAACAAATACAAACTCAAAGCGAAGCCTCGAACACAATTTCGTCTTATTTTAACACGTAGGATTATTCCTTAAAATTCCTGACACTTGTTGAGGAACACCCCTGTACATGACTTCTGTCGTTTAACTTCACGATCACAGATGCTACCTCTTAATATCGTTTTTCTGTTTGTCAGAAAACGCTTCCATAGTGGTCAGGCCATTCCTCGTTAGGAATTTTGATCGCCATCAAACCCGTGGAGCTCCCATTGAACTTCTTGCCCGCTTGTTCGCGGGTTTGTCACAGTTTTCACTGGAAACGTTCCGAATTAATCACGAGGGATTGTTTGAACAGACAATAGTAGTCATGGTAAACTCGAAGCGGGCTGAATAGAGTCCAGAGCAGAGGATCACGAAGGTTTCGGGCAATGTCACTGTACTAATTAGTACGACGTTCGTAGGCGGCCGCAATATTCTATCTTCACGAAGATGAGTGGCTTTACATTTCCGGCAATGAGACGTGCTGTCACATTACTCCTAGATAACTCTTGATAAAGACATACGTTTTGGCATATACACATGTGTGGACAATCGAGGATGAAATTAGACCAGCTTAATCAACTTCTGTTTGTTTTATAAGTATTATGATAGTGCAGTAATAATATAATATCGACTGTCCCATCTAATTTTGTCATTCAAAATAATTACAATACTTTTTCTCTTTAATGTATAGTCAAGAAACATAGAATCGGTCATATAAAAATCAGTAATTCACACATCGTGTCTAAGAAAGCAGCTCCTATTTGCTCTGACTGCAACTTAAGAATTGCAATAGACCACATATTGCTCCACTGTCATAAATTCGATAAATATCGGAATATTTTCAAAATCGAGCCACTGCTGAAAGATAACTTGTAAAAAGAGAATGGAGATAATTTCGTCAAGCTTGTAAAACAAACTGAGCTAATGTCCAAAATAGTCTAAAACAACTTATGGTCGCTAATAACCAAGTAGTTAATGCGACTAAAAACAGAAAGAAGAAGAGAAATATAATTTTAGGTATTTGTGCAGCTAGTGTTGCAGTATGTTTAATAAAAATGAATATTTTCTGTTTAATTTTTTAAACGAAAATTTATAGATACTAAAGTACTTTTAAATAGTTTTTAAATGAAATTGTAGATTATAGAACTCAGTTTCAAAGTCATTAAAATATACTGTTATTTAGCAATATTACACTATATGGCATACCAAGGAATTTCTTTTTTTTTGTAATATCTTGAATGAAATAATAAAACTTTGGCTGATAAATGTAGTTAATATAGATATAATATTAGTTTAATAAAGAAATTATCTTAACTATTCTTTGCTGCTCTATGTAAAATTAAAAATTTTTAATAATCCTTTTTTTGTTGAAGAAATATATTTCTTAGAGTGAAAACACTGTGTAATAGTTAATATCATAAAGTTGATGGGAACAGTTTGTATACGAAACATTTCGTGCATGTGAATTAATTATACTTTTAGCATCTTCATGTCAAATCACACGCAAAGTCCAGTAAAAGGATACCGAAAAGTAGCTTTTTACATCTTCACGAAACGCAAAAGATTTTCGAGAGTAGATCCGATAGGACCAAAGAGAATTCGAAGCGAAGTGGCCATAAAAGTAAACCAATCTGGTCGGACTTTACGTAGGTTTCGCTCTTTGCTAAAAGTTTCTCAGTAGATGGAGCGGGAAGGTCTGTGTAACTGAGGGTATTACCTACGTGGTGAGAACTCTCACTACTTGGGAATTATACGAATTTTGCTATTTATGTAGTTTCCAAAATATTATTCAATTTTTCTTAGAATATTTCAGAAAAACATTGAAAAAGAGTCTAATGTTATATACGCATAAAAATATGACAAAATAGAAATATTCGGTTATTAATTTCTTGCTGTTTGACTAAAGTGAAAGAAATTGTTCACGTAAATAACATTTGATTTGGGTTTAAAATATTCAAATTTTTAAATATTGAAATCTGTATATTGTAATAGTCTATTTTTGAAGGTTTTCAGTTTTTCAGGGAAGTAAGCTGCATAAGGTATACATGCATAGTATAGCTGCAATATTTAATTATCGTCAATGTTTTATAACTTCTGAAAGAAGGATACTGATGTATTAGTCTCATCGAGTTATATGAGCTACAAAAATTCTACAAACTCATTAGTAAGTGTGTATTACACTTGAAGAATTTCCTCCGAAGAATGTTTACATTATTCCCAATAATACCAACATATCCAAAGTTAGTTATTATTTTACGCAGCTTTTGAAAATATCTGAAGAATTCGGGAAACCTTACGCGTGAATCATTCTCAGCTTGA
The DNA here is from genome assembly GCF_051401765.1 of Calliopsis andreniformis. Taxonomy (NCBI): domain Eukaryota; kingdom Metazoa; phylum Arthropoda; class Insecta; order Hymenoptera; family Andrenidae; genus Calliopsis; species Calliopsis andreniformis. The sequence continues at coordinate 6,589,658 of NC_135073.1, read as the reverse complement.
ATAAAAATTCTCATAAAACTAATTGAACACAGAACGCGTTAATGATATACACATAAAAAGCTGGAAACCTCGGTTCAGTTATCACAGATAATGATCCAGCACTCGACAAATTATTTACCATTCACAGGATATTTTCACCGACGATCGTACCCTGTAATTGAAAAGATTTCGATCGTGGAAATGCGCGCTAAAAGGTGTTAAAGAGCCCCGACTCGTGTTGCAGAACTATTGGACCGGTTGATTGCGTTTTAATCATTCCCATGTATAAATAGTCAATCGATTTGGGAAGCTAGATACGCGCCAATTAAATGCAAATTTTCGTGATACCGATGTGGCACGCTATGATTCCGCAATATTGCAGGGGGTTCGCATAGGCGTAGAAAAGAGCGTGGACGATGGGGACAGGGGTCAAGTACAGTGGAGGGTAAAAATTAAAACACAAAACGCCTCATTTAGTTGGAGGTTTTAACGTATCAATATTTATGAACAAACGGTTCGACAGTTACGTGGAAGCGAATATTTGTACGGCAGAACGGATTTACTGGATTTGCATAGGACGAAAATAATGGTAATCCTTGCGTCCCTGTGCGGCTTTCTGTTAATTCGATGGTAACGTACGATCGATTTGGATCGAAATCGAAATCGAAATCACGGAGTCCGCCCAATTGCCGTCACAATCCGATCGCGACCGTCTGCTTTTCGCAAATATTTGCGCGTAATCGTGCCCCCGGGTGCGAGGACTTAAATTAAACTATTAATTATTCCGCTGGGTGGATGGTGTTGGCCGATTTCGAAGGTGAATCATACCTACCCTCGATTCTTGCGAGACTGGCGTTCTGCTACTCTACCGCGATCCACTTGAATTCATTGGATTATTCGGGTTGGTAGCAGAAGTGGTCCAGCGGCTCTGGTTTGTGTAGCAAATTTTCTTGCGTTCTTTTTGAGAAATTTTTGGTATTCTTCGTATGGAGGTTGTCCTATCTAACCCAGACCACCTAAATATATCTTCTAATTATAAAGATACGAAAAATATTTTATGTGTTACTGGAATTGTATCGAGAGACCAATAGAAAGACCTATTTTACTGTTAATATTACTTAATAAAACATTAATTAATTACTTATTCATATGTATAATAGACCACACACGTTAGTCCAAATTCAAGTTATAATTATTTACTATAGATCTTCTTATTGTATTTCATTATATTTATGCAGAAAAATATTTTATGAAACCGACATTCTTAAAGTTGTAGTAAAATAAGAGAAGACAGTCGAAAAATGGCATCTATGTTATTAATTAAAAATAAATCACAGGAATATCTCGTATACAACATTCTATTTAACAAGTCACTGTGTAGTTTTTTAATCACTTGGTGAGTACAATAAACATCTCAAATACAATGTTTATCGTACAGTTGAACATACAAAATTGGGACTCTGATTACAAACTATGTCATCGAAATCGGAATCCACAAAAATGAATGAACCTTTGGATCAGCCGAATCATCCTACATTTTCCAAATACTCATTTACAAATCTCAGTGCCATAGGCGTTCCACTTTGAAAGCCAGCACAGGATTTGAGCCGAAAAAAGCATTGGGTAGCACTATGGTGTTCTCATAGATGAAAATACGGCAGATGAATAGTATTCTCGCACTTTAGTGATTTCATGGGCAGCAAGATAAATAAAAAGCGATGAAAACTATGTACCGTGGCGCCTAGTGAAAGCTGACCTGAAACTTATTGCATTCTACTTCTGTGGCTGATGGAATTGCAAAAGATTGTACGGATAAGGTAGAGTGCCTAATAAACGATTTTCGTTTCGACGAAGTCCTTTGTTCGACGTAACTATCCTAGGACGCGTATCATATACCAAGATCACGTAGAGTCCCTCCGCTCTTCGTGTCCAATAACTAGCAGCGCAGGGGAATAGATAGAAAGACGTGCGTCGTGCTACTTGATTTTACAACTCGACAAGTTAGCCGCGAAACTTTCCAAGGAAGCGCTTCGAGTTTACCACTTTCTGTCCAAATCAAATTTGACTTACGCTAAACTTATTTCGTAGAGACGAAACGGGGGACTGAAAAGTACGCGGGGACACGGAGGAAGGGTCACCTCGGAAAGAGGTGTACGAGAAGCTCTCGCTTTCGATTTTTCTTTTGTTATGGAACAAGAGAACAAGTTATAAAGTATGCATCTCTTGGTATCTGAGAACAATACATGTTTCAAAGTAGAAAAAGGTTCAAGAATGGCACTTCTGAGGCTTCTGAAATTGGTGTATCGGAAAAGAAGTTACAGTTTGGATAGCTGTATGAAGATGCATATTAAATTTGAATCTTCGAATTCTAAGAAACAGATCTTTCTACTAAAATTAAGAAAATTGCATAAGTAATTAATTGTAAGAGAGGTTTTATTTATCCGTTAATGAATAAATAATAAGAGGATTAGCAATTGAATGTTTTAATATTTAGGTGTTTGAATATTTGAACATTCGAATATTTCGAAATTTCAAAATTTGAATATTTGAATATTTGAATATTTGAATATTTGAACATTTCAATATGTCAATATGTCAATATTTCAATATTTCAATATTTCAAAATTTCAAGATTTCAAAATTTGAATATTTAAATATTTGAAAATCTGAAAATTTGAAAACTTGAAAATGTCAAAATTTGAAAATTTGAATATTTAAATATTTGAAAATCTGAAAATTTGAAAACTTGAAAATTTTAATCTTTGAGTACTTGAATATTTGAATATTTGAATATTTGAATATTTGAATATTTGAATATTTGAATATTTGAATATTTGAATATTTGAATATTTGAATATTTGAATATTTGAATATTTGAATATTTGAATATTTGAATATTTGAATATTTGAATATTTGAATATTTGAATATATGTAAATTTTAATAGAGTTACTTCCACAGTTATAATATCTTTCCAAGTTCAAGCTTTTAGAACTGTGAAATTTGCTCATTTCTGGATTCTCAGACACTCAAAAAGATTTGTTTCTACATTATGACTATATTATGATATGTTAATATAAAGCTAACGATTGTTGCGTTTATCCAGTTAAGTACATCTCATAAAAATTCTTTTTCAACGGTTTTATCGCAAATCCGTTTTTCTTTTGATATGCTCTTCGTAGTTCCTTTCCATAACCATTGAATATTCACAGACGAGCCAACATCAGTCGAAAGGTTACAGTAACTACACGAACTCTATTGTATATTTCACCATCTCGTGTTGGTAAGCGTAACGAAACTTGTTTGCGCAAGAACTCTTGACTCTTGAGTTCTGTATCAGAAACTCTTTGATATTACAGACTCCTATAGTTGGAAGTTTAATAATTGCGCGAAAGGAATCTTATTTGCAACTGTTGCTTCGGATTCCTGCTAAATGCTCCTGTAGATGCAAATTTTAAAATAGGAAATAACTGTCGAAAGTTGTCGTAGAAGTTTAATAAGAATAAGAAATTATTGATAAGAATATTTTTATACAGCTTCGAGCTTATACATTGCCATTCAAGTAGACCCTGGTACATGCTGTGGAGTATAACCAAGGTGAAATAGAATTTCTAATCATGTATCTATTAAGTTATTCCATGTTGCCAACTTATTCACAACAGAAGATCCCAGGTATTATCATAGAGGAAACAGTATTAGTGTAGTTCAGTAACTGGGATTAGAATTTCAATGGGAACATCTTAGAAATCTTAATATTAGTATATCATACCATAACAAGTTAAAGACCTAAACTGGTATGCACTTAACTTTGAATCCGTTTACAATGTAAATTTGAAGAATTCATTAATAAAGCGCTCCCGACTTGTGTTTATATTCGTAATATTTGGATAAGGCATCAAGGTTTTGTTCTTGTTATTATAAGGAAGTGCTCTTGGTTTCTTGATTCGTTAAATCTCTAGAATCTCTTGATAAGTTTTGAGCACAGCTGTCTAGCCCACTTATTTTATTAACTATTGATAAACTACATCTTCAGCTAGTCAATTTTCAACTTTTATAGACGTATATTGTATGTTAATAAACATATTTAAAAATGTATATTCATTTTTCATTACGTTTTTAATGGTGCAAATACAAATTGATTTCCAGTTGTTAGTTTAAAATAATTGAAGATCGTAGTAGGTGTTTAAGAATATGTACACACAATTGGGAGAGTGAATTCAAGAGATACAGAGACGATGAAAAGATTCCTATTACAGGTGGTTTTATATTTCTATAATTCTCCTTAAAACGTGAACTAGTACAGCCAGTTTAATTCATTATCGGTTACTCGATGTCAGGAATTCACATCAACGTTTAATGTATGACCTCGCTGACTGCAAACACTTTCAGAAGGTTCTATGAATAATTTTAGCCTGTTCTCTTGATAAGAACAGTACACGTCTGAGTTCTAATAGAGTTCTGTGGTAGTTTGTCCTTTAAGTGATAATGGCACATTACACAAACGCAGAAGTGGGAATTCCTTTAAAGACAAACTTGTTCGAAACTGTTACGCTGACTTTCCCTGTAACGAGAATCGTTGAAATACAAAACCGTCTGCAACTGGAAAATAACATCAGACAGGAAAAATGTATACTCGAACTTTTTCCATCAGTCCTTTCACCCGAAGTCGCTTTTGAAGTAATATCCGTGTATTTCGAAGATGTATACAAGATATAGCACTATTAAACTGACAATATTCGTTTTTGTAAATCAAGTTAAAGACTTTAGTTTAAAATTGCTACATGTTTTCATACAAAAATAAGAAGAATAAGGGGGACTTGAGACACAGAAATCAGTCAGTATACAGTAATTGGCTCTCTTACTCTGTGTTTCCAGCACTTAGAAATCACTGTTGAGAGGTACCAATGAGCAGACAACTAATTTGCCTGAATCTCTTAACATCTTGATCAGTCAAATAATTTCATTGCAAACTATATCCCCGAGCAAACTACCTCCTACAATATTAATTTGGCGTGCAGGAGTCACGCAATCGGATCTCAATAGTAAGAGCTACACGTATGCAACAGTATCTAATAATCTGCTAATAATATAGTCCCTACAAATATATGGTTTTGACGTACAATTTTCAGTTTAAAAATGCAACGTGTGAAATCTTAAATCACACATCAAACTTCATCTTAATGTAATATGCTAAAGGTTAAAGTAAAAAGACTTGTGTTTCTATTAGCTATTTATTCAATGAACTTTACATCTATTGGTTGTGTGGTTTGAGACTGTTTGTGAAGGCGTTTGTACAATTTTTCGTTTTTTCGAATGTTGGTGGTAGGATGACTTCTTTTACGTGATTGAGGGATGGCTACAAAAGAGATTACCTGGCCACACTGTGTTGTAAATGTCTCTTACAGCTGCTTCATTGTTTTAAGTAAAACTTATTAGTAGGAAATTATGTTATGACGTGAAACATGATTATTTTTAACAGATATGACACGGTACGGTAAAGGAATTGTAGGCTAGTAACATAAAAGAAGAGCTCAGAACAAAAACGTCCTTTGTCAATTTCTCTGTTTTCCAGCAGAGTAACAAAATACTGTAGCATCTCTTATTCTTGTTTAATTAATTAATTAAACTGATTAACAAAATATTCATCATAGTATTTGTATGTATTGCGTTTTCTATAGGTTAGGTTCCATTATATTGTAAATTTCTAGTCTGATCACTAATTTCTACTCTGGTCCTACATATTTCAAGAACATAAATGGTCATTCATTGAGAGTGATAGTTCCTTGAACTTAAATAAAATAAGTTATCTGTAAAGTAATGCGAAAATCTTTAAATTTAGAGTACGTTCAATGTCACTAAGTATGAAAACTATATCGCTAAATGTGCCCTTCGTCTTCGTTTGGAAGCATCTCGGAAGAAATCCAATTTTGTATGACATTCTCGCATGACATAAATTGGCCTCCGAGGTCGTATGATTTAACTCCTTTGGACTATTTTTTGTGAAACTACGTTAAATCTCAGATCTATGCCAATAAACGAAGAATAATTGAGGACCTTAAGGACAACGTTACTCGTGTTACTACTGAAATTAAGAAAATAGAATCTCAGTTGTACGAGAATATAAAAAATTAGGTCTCTTCCGAGACGCTATCAAACGTAGCTGCGAAGAACATTCAAGCGATATTATTTTTCGTGCTTAATGCCACTGGATGTATTTCAAATTTGAATACAGATTTTCATAATACAACTTGTGACAAGACATACATACAACTTATTCTATTTAAGTTTAAAAAGTTATCATTCTTAATAAAACACTCTGTATTAGAATTTTTCTACGTAATGTTATACGAAGACTGGGTACACGAATATGTTGACGCACAGTAGATCGAAGATACCTCAGTAAATACTGAAATAGAGGATGTAAATCGAAGACGTGTTTCCAGTACCAGTTCCTCCATTAGTCAGCTCGCAACATGAACTGGCTTCGAAATCTAGGCAGGTGATGCACTAGGTAGCTCGATACCAGTGCCGAGGTACGTAGCTGGAACTGGAGGGCACGAAGAGACGCGCATTCGAGATTCTGAAATCGAATCGATTGGTTGGTTCTCCGGGACGCCCGCTCGCTCGTCTAATCAGATCCTGTTTGTAGGCGGGCCATGATCGAGCCCTCCAGGCTGGAAAATCGAAGGGTCGAAGGCATATATCCGACGACCTGGGCGCGCTAACGGAATAAGAGGTTGCTTGTACGCACTACACAGTAGCGTAGAGAGTCCGTGAGTAGAGACCGTGTGCCTTCTTCCTGTTCGCTGCTCTCGTGTGGCTTAATCGAATTTTTCCTCCCTTCCACGGAACAATAGATAGAAATGTAAGTCTTTTGTTCAAACTTGCTTTTACGAAGAAGTAGGTCATACGACTGAGAATTGGTTACACTGTAATCCTATGTGGATGCTTTTTCTCCAGTTTATTTCTGTTATCACTGGAACAATGGTAAGAATCATTGCTGTTGCAACAAAGTGGTAACGTAGCTTCTTAAAACATCATTCCTAGAATATTGTAATTAAATTTTGTACGATTAATGAGTGGTGGTCTATCAATCAATTCATATAGATCAGACACAGGTAGCTTCGTTTAGGTTTAGGTGAATCATTCTATGTGGATGCTTTTTCTCCAGTTTATTTCTGTTATCACTGGAACAATGGTAAGAATCATTGCTGTTGCAACAAAGTGGTAACGTAGCTTCTTAAAACATCATTCTTAGAATATTGTAATTAAATTTTGTATGATTAATGAGTGGTGGTCTATCAATCAATTCATATAGATCAGACACGGGTAGCTTCGTTTAGGTTTAGGTGAATCATTCGACTGACTAATTACAGTATTTACTCGGAAAACGTTTGCAATTCGGAATCGCTGATGACCTTATCATGAGGTGGATGCTGTTTTGAGACCCATTCATTTGTCGATCAATTACTATTCATTTTTTTGATGCCGTTTGCTTCGCGTATTTTCTACGAATGCTGGGATTTCGTCGAGTATTCATCATGATGGGAAAATCGAACGTTCAACGAGGAAGCACTCATTTCATTATGGGATTAAATAGGTGGGATTAGGTTTTTACAAAACCATCGATAGACTGAATTGATGCACAAAATGTATTGAAAGGACGTACTTGCTATCTGTTAATATATCGGCTTTCAGGCTACATGATACAGTACAGATATTAGGTAATCTCTTGTCTTGTGACAATTCACACTTGTGGTACAAATTATGTTGCAAATATTAAAGTAGATATTCCAAAATTTACCAAAACTTAATGTGTGTTCACTTATTTCTATATTTTAATCACCTCTTCAGTGGGCTAACTCTAATAAAAGTTTATCAATTCATTATTTCATTAATCCTGCAGTGCCTTTTTTGTATTAATTCTTAACATTTTTTATTTTCATCACATGACACTATCACTTGCGTACGAGTCGTATGATGGTTAAGGTATCAAGATATTTTTTAAATTATTTCCTTTAAAATAATTGAAAATATGATATGAAAAATATTTCTCTTGAAATGATTTCTATCTGCTTCTACCCTTATACTACTATCATTCCTATAGTAAAAATAATAGCAACGTTTATTATCCTTAAATTCTCCTATGTTATTTTACCTTACATTTATTCTACTTGAATCTTGTGTTCCCATTATCCTGTGTTATCTTATGGTTATATTATCATCATTATTATTCACATTTACGTCACTGATACACAGTGCCATCACAACATTTCAATCTAGAGAAACCTCGAGAATATCAGAACAATGTCTGCTAGGTAGATGTAGATGCGGTTATATAGCCTTACCCTGGAACTTGTGTTACAATCCCCAATATCGTTCAGAACGTTCCTATTAACCGTTATCGTAGTAAATTCGTGTTGCAAGTATTCGCACGCATGGCGACACGACGACCTGTTCGTGTCATGAATTTCGATATATCACCTAGCGAACCATTTTGAAGGAGGTCGTCTACATTCTACATACCGATAGTTCGACATCAGTTGATTTGATTATTCACAAGATCATCGATAAATATCGATAATATCGATAATATTAATGATGAGTCGATATATTGAATATTGTTCAAATTCGCTGTTGTGAATGGGCTAATTTAACGTGTAATACTTTGTAGAGTTCTGTGTATGTGGAATTGTGGGATATATTCATGCCATTAGTAAAATATAAATATTACAGTATTTCAGAGATTAATAGTTAACTTATACAAGGTGAATTACGTAACTGTGTCACCTATGTTTCCTTATAAACTGTTTATTGTATGAGAAAAATGTTTCAAATCCTCCTCCTTGGTATGTTCCTCTCAATACCAAACAACTTTTATTTGAAACATTTCTTGATGTAATAAATAGCTCACAAGAAGATTCAGGTGATACAGTTGTGTGAGTTACCCTGTATATTATGAAACTTACTCCAACCTAGGGTATATTAAAATCATTACGATAGAACAGTTTCCAGAAAATCTTATTTTGGCTGTGCCACGTTGTCAAACGTTATTGAAGGGACGTAATAAATAATGGAACGGTGGAACGATGTAACAATTTTTTGATTGTTTTCTATTGTATCGAAAATACTTCGTTCAAAAACTATAAATGCGTTTCTATGTTTTTCTTCCAAATAGCAGTACTCTGTCGCCCACGGGTCCATTTTCTTCTTTTTTATTTACATTCACGAGACTGTTGTTGTATTTCTCACTCCAGTTTCAGTTCATCGATCCAGTAGTGCACGAGCAGAGTAGAAATGAAAAAGTGAAAAAATGTTGCTTTTTGTATTCGAAACGGTTTGCTTCATGGTCAAATTACGAGAAATATATGGTATGACTTGACAAAAAAATATTCAAAATAGATTCTACAATTCTGATATAGAATCGTACCTAGATCCTAGTTGATCTAGTATTTCTACTTTTAATTTATCTTTGTGATTCGAATCATTTCACTTTCTTGTTTCAAACACAGCATTTGCATTGCAAAATGTTCAGTAACCAGAACATGTGCTACCAGAACGGTAGCGATATCTTGTGTAGTTTTTAATAAACTATTTGAGGAGTTAGGTGTGCATAATTTCGCCATGATGTAACAAAATTGCGTAGAAAATTTATAAATATAATAAAAAATGATAATTTCAAAAACAGTTTTGAAAACAAATTTTCTCGTTTGCAAAAAAATGTTCTCATTACTAGATTGCCACTTATTTGAGCCATCAGAGAGACCAGTCCCTCTAAGTACTGAATCTAGCGTTTGTTAATAAATCGCGGAATTTTATAATAATGTCCATAGAGTGAGAAATCGACGCTTACATTGGATGGTTGGATATCAGTTCCTTTTGTGTTCTCAATTGAATGCCCTCAGTTTTTCACGTACTAGAGATATCTACCGACGATTGTTCACGTTCCCATTCAACTTCTCCTTTCTTAGGTCAGTCAAGATTGGAAGTGACGAAGCAGCCCTTCTGTTCCTGAAAGTCACATACGATCGAAATTGAACGGTTAGTCTTAATGACGTGTCTGTCGTACTCGGTAACTTACTCTTGTCGATCATGAAGAAGGTCATGCTTGTTGAGGGATGATAGATGGTTCTCTTGAATCGGGACGCATGTCTAGGTGTATAAAAAGAAATGATGTTCAGTCTATTGATTTCTTGTCGTTCAGGGTTCCAGTTATGTAGAATTTGAAAAGGCAGTGGGTACTTCTGCTACTCTTCTCAACAAAGAACGTTAATATGAAGGAAATCATAATTAGTATAGATGCTTTGGTGTAATTACAAATAAGTTTATTTAAATCTATAATAAAAATATGAGTTAATAAGTAAGTTTTGGGGTTGTATTACTTGAAATATTTTGACGGCAAAATTAGTGTGTTTACTTTTAATAACTGCGTATCATTACAAGTGTAACGTTACAAGTTTCTAGTACTCTGATAGTTTTAATGTTAAATATTTTTTTATGGGGATTATAAAACAGAGAAATATTACTATGATGCAATAGAGTAAAAAACCACATAAAATATTTGGATCGACTTTTACTTATGTTTAAGTAAATATATTTATTTCTAAAGGAGTAAGATAAAACTTGATACTATTAAAATTACATTTCCTTGATTAGGTATTGAAGAAAATTGTTAGAAATTATTACATAATCACAAGCAATAAAGTATTTAGTAACTTAAAGAATTCCTTGTTTTGTCAGATTTAATCAATGAAGATTGAAGTGTCTCAAAACATTTAAGATAATAAGCTAATTATTTAAAAAAAATACTGTGCAATCGTTGAGGCTTTACATCATTATATAACACAATAGTTGTCAGTAATATCAAAGATTTGGCTTAGAAATGTTAGAAAGTATCTTATAGCTTTCCTATGAGTAACATTGTGTCACAACACGTTATACCTGTCCCGGAAATCAAGGTGACCTGCTATCTCTTACCTGTTCATCATGAAAGACGAGTTAACTCGTCACATGGAAACTCCACTACATTACGAGACACGGAAGAAATAGCTACTTAAAAACGTACACAAGGAAAACGTATCAGATATGAATATCAAATGAAAAAACCAACTTTTGTATTTTTCATCGAAAGAATTAATCTTGACCTAGGTCCAAGATCACTTAGACCTAAATTTTTCATTCCTCTCTGGTAAATCTTCAAAGTTGCAGATCTCTTTTTTAAATATCCCGAACACAATGGAAATCACTGAAAAATCTGAGATTGGCATAAGTATATAAAGTCATTGTCGCAAAGTTGTTATGAATTCTGTGAATGAGTTCCACTGCTGTGAAATGGTTTCTTATCACGAACAACCTACAATGGACTTCGTATGTAGTTCACGATTTTCCTCCATCCGTCTTATCGACTGCCCCTTTCAAGGTAGAAAATTTGGCGATATTATTATGTTTTGCTACCGAGGCAAACGACTTTTGCTCGAAAGAGCACGGTTTTCGATCGTAATCAGACGATAACGTGACTTCCATCCGAACGATCGTGCACGTGAAAGCGTTGCTCGAGAAAGTTAGCGGCCTGTGTTCCGGTATGTCATCAGTGCTGCGTAACTATTTGATGCACGTTCAGATGCTAATCTCTGGATCTCCGTATACAAGTGAAAATTGTTACCGAGAACGTTTGACATTACAAAGAAAGAACCGAATTTAATCCTATAATTTTAGCTCTTGCCCTTTGATATCACTTCTGATTGGTCTCGCGTTTCGTAGGATACTCTTAGTAGTTGCGTTTACAGGATGTTTTGTAAGTTATGGATAGAAATTTTACAGATAGAAAAACAGAAAAAAATTAGTTGTGTCTTAACACGTTGACTGCCATGCCATCCATATGTGGGTGACAATTTTGACATGATTGTGAATAACGATAAGTTACATAACCATGAATAATAGTAATATACAGAATTTCAGCGACACTTAGTAAAAGAGAAAAAACACTTTAAAATAATCATGAAAATGAATTAAAAACAATTTTCTTTAAAGCTGGAATCACAGCCAAAATGATAGAATTTTTAATAAAGTTAAAGTGGCAGTCAACGTGTTAAGGAGGTATTGCTGGTCTAGACTGTCATTTCTTCGGCCTCTTCGTGATTTTTTTTAAAATGGTAGGTAAATTGTTTTGTATTGAGATTTTGTAGATAGAGTTATCCATTTTATAAGTATGCAGAGTATTTTTTTCATCCAAAATATTAAAAATTGTGGGAGTTATAACTTCTTCTTTAATGGCTTTTCCAAGGAAGGTGTTTCACAAGCTTCTATGTGCCAGCATGTGCGCTAATCAGAAATAGAAGAGGGAAAAAGTATCTTGATGAGAAAGGGTGTAATTTTAGCAGGTACGAAGGAGAAGTCAAAATCTTGATAAATAAAAACATGGCGTTATTTCAAAGTTCAAATTTCTATTTTGTATCCTCTTTTTGTCTTTAGTGAATTAAAAATAAAAAGTGATAATACTCAATACTTTCTGAAATTTTTAGTTCCAATGATAAAGATATGTCTGCTGAAGATTCTCCTCAAATTTGAAGTCAATCAGTCACCTAGATCTTGAGATATGAACGACAGTTTAAAAAATAAAGTTTCGAGAAAAACGCATTCAAAGTTTTTCCTAGTAGTAACATAGAAAACTATATATACTCAGATAATTTGCCAGTCCAAGTCTATACAATGGCCCCTTTTCTTTTTTTCAAGATCATGTACTTTAAGAAAATAAAATACAAAAAAAAAATCGATTTTTCCGAAATTCTAGACTGCAATATCTCCTTAAGAGGAAAATATTAATCGGTATAAACTGTTAAAAAATTGATATATTTTAATAAGTTATGTAAAAAATTAGTTTGCATTTTTGGACTATTATAATTGTGTAGGCGAGATAAAAGACAAAATAAGAATAAGCAGTAAATAATTTTGTAGGTGTTCAGATTGCAATTTGATTTCATAAATAGGGAAAATATAGTTATACAACTTGTTATTTTCGAACGTTTTATCAAGATTATTCTTACTGACGTATTATGTAATGTGATGTATAGTAAAAGTACCAAATACATATTACTCTTTGATACGACACGGAATTACAATAAATCATCTTATACGAGTTTGTGTCACATGGTTTGAAATGTCGACTATTTGAAAAATCAGCGTTTCTATTACGTTCTCGGCATTTGAGAACGATGGTGTTAGAATTATGTGCGGTGAAATGGTCTCTTATTTTACTATCAAAGTTAATACAGTTATAAAACTTGAGTTTATGCTTATATTTTATGATCACATTAATAAAACAATTTGGAATACTTTTGGGAAGTCGTTGAAATAAATAAAAAGAATCTAAAAAATTATAAAGTGCGGGTTATAGAAGAACTCAGAAATTATTCAAAGTTCTATATGCGTTCCGTCGATAATGAAATATTCAAACTAATACTAAGCTTCTTTTGACGTATTTCAAATCCTACTTGGTTTTATATTCGATCAAATAGGGCTGGTTTTACAGTTTTTAATATGTTAATAAAACTTCTGTTTAGGTTCGGTGGTATTTTGGAAATGAATTTAGTAACTACAAAATATTTCTAAATTTATCTACCTAATAAAAAATCCAATACTGGTACCATTATTAGCTTTGTATTTTTTAAAATATTATAATTCTTTAGTTCTGTTTACATTTTGGTAGCTAACTGTAAAACTATATTTGGTTTAACAATAGTGCAGAAAAATATATGTAATTGTAAGAAAAAACTGACATAAGTCACATATTTTAATTTTTGAGATATTAACGTACAAAGTTTTAAACCTTAATTCTGAATTATGAATTTAGCCCTTAGTATATTGTCGTTTTTAGAGGAAAAGTTTCTTTAATTCAATCTGCTTATGTCACAAATCCAAATTCTATCTTGTGAACTACAAATAAGACATAAACTCAATTTTTTAAAAAATCCAATTTACATAATTTTGTTTTTCAGCCATCTTGATTGTAGAGAATATCTCTACACCGACCAATTTCAAGTAAGACTTTGAGGCTATAAATTATTGACCAATTTTATAAAAATAGTAGTTTGTACAAATTTTCAAAAATCTAAAATACATACAGTTTAGTGTAAAATACTACAGTAGCAAAATTGAACATTTCCTACATCCTATATAATATTGTAATTTAAGTACAATATTAAAATTTCTGGAAACATTTCAGATATGAGTGCCTACAACGATAACAGTTCAACAAAAAATAATATATACATATACATATAAACTCTAAGTTAATAGACAATACCCACACATATCGGAAACAAACAAATAAGTAGATGGGAACAGTAACAAAGTTTAACCCAGAAACTGTAATGACCGTGAAACTCTCCTTAACCTGTATCGTTCAGACCCAGCATGAAGACAAACGTATGCCAAACTACTGGCTGAAGGTTAACAGGATAGTTATCAGTCACATTCGAGATTACATTCTGTCTAGTGAGTTATAATACGTAGAAGGGAAATGGCTAAGCACAGCACGCACGTTTGGCTTTCTATACGTATAGTATACTGAATCGAGTGTTATTGCCAGTGTGCAATGTCAATCTCGTTTCCCGGTATCTGTAATGAAATCTTTGCCTGCGTTCTGGTCTGTACGCAGTATTATAGTTCAGACCTTATTGTCCCAGCCGCCCTATCTCTCTGTTCTACGTGATATACGACAGGATTTTTACATGTTTGCACGTTCACGTACTTGGGCATTTATACAAGTAAAACGCGTTCGCGAATTTATGATTATTTCCGAAAATGCTTATTCCAGAATGTTCACTGCAAGCATTCATTTTCTAGATTCTACGTTTCCTGTGTTATGTAGAAACGAAAATTAATTACAGTTTTCAGTGGTCGTTTCGTATCTGATTTATTGTGTCACTCACATGGCGATGATTTTGGGGATTTATACGATTATACATTGGCAATTAGAACTTAGAATCAGTTCGTGATTTTTCATGGAGAATGTATAATGTTACTTCAAAATGCTGAAACGAATTCGCTGAAATAGTTTAGAGGAATAACATTGTAATATCATAGTTTGGATTGATTCTCATGTTGGTAGTAATAATAACGAGGAAAGTGATAAAGTAGATGTACATAGGAAGAACTGACTCAGGGGAATTTTCAAGAATAAGCAGCATGTGATGTGTATGATATTATGTAGTATTCGATGGCAGCTGTCACAAATTTTAAAGGGTAATTCTATACGTTAGAATAAGATAAAAAATAAAATGAAGATTAACGTCATTCTGTCTCAGGTTTCATTTCCGTGATTTCTTAATTATTGAGAAAACATCTAAAATACGCTTGAAACGTGTCTGACTTGGGACTTACTCTACTGATTTCGCTGAGTCTGACCTGGCTAGTGCACCGCGGTAGTAGAATAAGTCCCAAGTCAGACAAATTTCACGCGAATTTCAGACGTTTTTGCAATAATTAACAATTCTGAAAATGAAATAACAAACATACTTTCGTCATTTTGGAACAAGAAAGGCAGTTAAAAGCATAAAAAATAATTCAAGAAACCAGGTACTATTACAATTAAATGGCAGTCATCATCGTGCACCCAATATTCCCTAGTATTTTACTAGAAATGGTACTGCAAAATTCCGTTAAAGCGTAGAAACTCAAAGTTACAGCCACCTAAAATAAGTTTGATCTCTATCATCTAGATATGCACTGATTAATAAAGCTGTTTGTAAGAAGGGAAGCATGTCGCAATATTCCAACTGATTGAATGCATTATACGCTGAATCAGATTTTCTTGTGGTAAGGTCAGTCAAAGTAACATGTACTTTTCTGCACCAGCAACCTCTTCGTATACTATTTCTATATTCCCCGATATACATAAACGTACACATATACCATGAATACCGCGTATGTATGAAAACGTTATGAAAAAGTCATTTTTGCTGGATTCCATCTCGAAGTTCCAATGTATGGCACGTGTGTATCGCGGCACCCATACTCAGGAGCAGTGGCAATCGGTACAGGTGCGGGTCCATCGGTGAACCAACGCACACAGTTTTCTGCATATTTCTGTGGCTAGAAACAGATATCCTTGAATTCCATGAGCAACGAACCGAGGGTACGTGGTACTCAGAGTTCGACCATAAATTTCGATTTCCATCGCGACGGGAGACCATTCGATTCCACTTGACGATCTATATTTGTTGCGCTATCACGCGTGCAGGGCGGCCACAGTCTGGCTGGGAATGGCATTTCAGAAATCTGGACATTGCATGCTGACTGAACTTTTTCCGTGGCTCGCATTTATTTTTATTAACCAGCCGTTTCCTTCTGCCTTGAAAATCATAATTAGACCGCGAAAACATTGGCCAAAAATGCTTGCCTCAGTTCTTCGTATTCCACTATTGTGTACATGACAGTGCTATTTCTCTGAGAGAGTTTATGTAGGGGAGAATTGGGTAATGACGGTCACTTATGTACTTGATGGTTAGAAAACCAAAATATGAAATAATATATTTATTGAAAGTCGTGTTTCATAAATTTGAATGTTTGAGCTATTAATTTAATGCAAGAATAATCAGTTTTATGATTATTTATTTGGTTAAATTAACAGTTAACGAAAAGGTGGCTTTAAATGCTGTTGTTCAAACCAATGAGTAATAGTCACTTGTAATTTAATGTGTTGTACAGTTTTTCTATGAATAATTTTCAAGTGAATCCTAATCAAAACTCGACTAAAATTCAAAGTAAATGTTTTTAAAAATCGCTTGTATCACCAGTTCTGGGACACCCTCTATGTTATTGTTACTATTGCATACAGTGTATGGTAAAAATAAAGTGCAGGAATAAGTATAGTGTAAATGTGGTTAGAAAGAAGCTTTCTGCAAAAATAACAAAAAATTGCAATACTGTTTTAGAAATTGCAGTGTTGTTTATTGGTTAACTATATTCAAAACACTTACAAAATTAATTTTTCTGAAAATAATCCTTATGTTTGAAGAACAATTATTCTGTTATTTTAATTTATTTTTGTTTGAGAATTTTCCATTCATAATATGGTCCATCTTTAATGTTTTAGTTGACCAGTTTTTAATTATATGCATCGGTTGTCAGAAATAATTTTTTTCTATAAATAAAGTTTTGAATGAAAAAGCATTTTAAATTTTCGGTGTAAAGTCATCTTTTTATCAGCTATACAACCATATCATTGACTTTCTTACAGCATGTACATATGTATACATACTTTCCATACGTTAACGCTCGTTCGTAAAGAACGTACATCCTCAATAAATGTCACTTATTTATCAAGGACGTATAAATACATTCGTGAATTATGTTCCAGTCATTACGCTTATTCTCTCATTGAACCGCTAACATGCTACTGTAGATGAATATTCTGCAAATGTTAACTTGTATTATGTCATTTGAGTACTGGCTTTCTACACAGACAATAGAACTAAATTTTAAATTCAATATGTGAAATTAAATTAATATTTACATGGTTAAATTGTGGTGTTATTTAAAGTAAGACGTTGGAACAAGAAAACAAACATAAAGGAAGATACAAAGAGTTTATATCATTTGTAATTTAATTGCCTTCGTAATAGAATCTTTTATTAAGTATATTAAACTGATGAGAAAGTTACCGATATTACATATGTATCTTAAATCTTTGAGCAATTAATTTCAACATGCGTTGACCTAAAAAGAAAAGGATTTCGCTAAGGTCGAGAACATTATATCTGATGGGTTTAACAATAGCAGAACTAATGTTTTGTAACGTTTTCCATACAAAGGAAAAAAGGACTATTTTTAAAAATCTTCTAGTGATCTCTGAAAATATAACATTTACTACATATCCACTAACGTTACAGTTTTGTCTGAGTTACAAAGTATACGATTATTAACTTTTTCAATGCTGCCGACGAAGAGAGCCATTAATACGTCTGTGTTACTGCTTTGCACTGAGAAGGTTAAAAGCGTAAGAATAAAATCAACTCATAGAGATTGAATCAACCCAGTTCAGTCGTTAAAGAGACTACAGACAATTGAAGAGCTTATAACAAAAAGAGCCCTTGTAAAATTTTACGATTTTTGTAATGATGCGTTTAAGCGTTTAAACCAAGCGAGTGAATCCTCGTTCTTCTTCCACTTCAGCACAATTCAAGCGACAGGAGCATTCTTCTCAACAATTTGTCGACTTTATGGAACCTATTCCATCGAAAACACAATATGGCACTATGATCAATATTTTGTTAAAAAGAACGTTAGTCAATTCAAGAAGAATAAAAGATGCTACAGTATTTTTTTCTTCTCCTAGGAAAAGATAAAAATTGAACTCTTTTTGAACTCTTTAATTAGCAAAGAAAGAATGCAATAAAAAATTGAATACATAATATTGAATCTCGTCTAACTGAAAATACATTGCACTCTGCGAAACATTGTTCTTAAAATGCACGCTGATAGCGAAAGCATTATAATGCTGTATAAAGAATGCGAAAAACCGCGAAGACGTATAACTGTAGTCGCTTTTCATTGTGCGCCGTCAGCTCACATTGTGCAATATGACTGTGCTATGACATCATGACACGGGTTTCTTTGACGATTGCACTTACTTAACTGTGACAATAAGTATTGTTCACACTTTCGCCTCCCTCTCGTTTTCCACCGCTCTTCTCGAGCATATTCACTCTGCGATATCTAACAGATTGATATTCACCCGAGAACAAGGACGTTTCGTTGCATTTCTCTGATGCACCAGTACTTTGCGTCATATATGCATGATGCGTTTCCAATTTTAATCTATGCGAAATGTTAGTTATGAAAGTTGGGCTTCGCAATTTCTGTACGACGTGGAAAGAATGTAGGACACTTCTTTTTGTGTCTGCGAATGTCGTACGAATTGTAGAGTGAAGTGTTAAGAGAGAATGGTGAAGTAGGCAAACATGTGTAGGATTTTGTACAATAAAGATCTTATCATATTAATATGTTCGGTAATTAATGGTAAATAGATTTATTTACTATTACAATTGCCATGCAAAATCTGACGAAATTACTTGCAAATCTAATGTTAATCTCTTCGTGTCTCCAATTAGAAATTCTATATACTTTTTTTTTATTTATGAAATATTATTATTTATTTTATTCTTATTACTTTTTCTGAAAATTGAATTCAGCATTGTATATGAAACCAGTGAAATATCAAGTTCACAAAGTATTTTATAAATTTAGAGCATAGACTTGAAGTAATTACCATATTATATTATATTATTATATTAATACAAATACAAATCTATTCAAAATATTGCAATAGGGGTGAGTAGGTGAGGATAGAGTAGAGAGCTAAAAATTGATTCTGTGATAGAATGATGAATCTTGCAAAAAATCGATATTATACTTATACTATTTATTGATATGTCTTGAAATTTTTCTTAAGGTTTTCGCTTAAGGTTTCACTCCAATCATTTTATTTGAATTATTTCAATGGAATTGGTGAAGTGAAAACCCACAAACCTAGTTTTATATGAAGTTATATCACTCTTATTAATAAAAAATAACAAAATTCCTCTCGTAGCTCAACAAAATTCGACCGAAATACGAAATTTTCAACAATACACACATAACAGTATACGTAATAAAGGATCATGTACATATACAATAGTTATCATTTTGCATTTACATTTACTATCTCAAAAAGTCATAAAGGAAAGGGGTTGAAAGCTCGCCCTTCAGCTTTCGTGTTTTAACGAGTGACGTTCCCAAAGTTTCTGCCTCTGACATCGCGTCGTTATTCACTTTTACAGAATCCTCAAGTCTCGCGTTTCCTGTCGTATGTTAATTAACATTTACCAGCGCAGGCGGCCCGTAGCGTAACGATTGTTCACCCGTGGAGCATCAAACTTTTGTTCGCGAAATGGGCTGACGTTAGGAAACAAAGGAGCGAGTCCCCATATTAGAGGGAGGAATCTTTTGTTCGAGACGAGGGACGTCTTTGGATAGGGACGGCTCTAGAGAAACTCGATTTCATGTTAAAACTGGAGTACCCGGAAGTTTGTAATGTTTCGATTGAAATATTTCTTCGTCCGACTTCGTAATTATTTTTGGATGTCTGTCGAGATAGTGGTGAGCGAACCGCTGAAATTTAAATTCTCATGGCATTCGGAGTTCGTTCATTCAACCGTATTATTGGAGGCGGACGTGCCCGCGTAAAGCAATTCGATACATCTAGCGTGGGTTTTACGAAACATAAAACGAGCTTTCCCGATGATAATCAGTAGTGCATTGATTTTGAAAGGAATTTCGATAGGGGTGCGAATTGGGAAGAGTCCACTTTTAGTAAAATAGATAAAGATGGAAGTTTGTGGAATAAGAGAAGTCAGACATTTTCATTCATAATGAATGTTCCTTTGAATTAGTAAACAGAATTCGTTAGGAACTTTATTAAAATATAGTCAGTAATCCGAATTTTCATTAGACATTTCTCATAATTGAATTCATGATTAATTTTACAGGGGTGTTTCATACTTGCTCAGGAAGATCTGTTAGAAGTTATTTTTGAAATGATTCGTGACTGTGTAAGTTAGTGTCTACACGTCGCTACGTATTAAAGTAGATTACTTTTTCGTTCATAGTTTTATATACGAACTGGAAAAGATGTTTAACTCTATCGAGACACTTCTGTATATATATTAATTTTTAGTTAATTGGGATCCATGCAGTATTATTTAATCAATTCTTACTTAACTGATAGGTACATGAGTTTTAAATTTTGACAATGAATTTCATTGTAATACTCAGTGTCTTAATATTCCTCTAATTATCATTAAATTGCCACTTATCTCAGTCATTCTGTAATTCTTACTCTATTCTTAAAAAAATTTTATATTGAATTTTATTTGAATATTATTTGAATCCCTTGATCTAACATTTAAATGCATGTTGTAGATAAAAATAAACCAACAACTATTCTTAAGTAATAATAAACACTGCACCGTCCATCGATCCCATTATTTGTTCACATTTGCCATCGCGTACGACAAAGCCTACAAACCATTCTCGCAGACTTAATGGTTCTGCGTGAAATCGATGAAGCTGCAGTCCGTTTTGAAGCCTTTCCGCTCTTACTGATTCGTTCCTAAGATCTCCTTTCGAATGAAATCCTATAAAACAGTATCTTCTCGATGGAATCTCGGGTTGGTGAGATCGATTCGAATCGCATCTCCGGCCAGCCGTAGTAGTCATAAATATCGTTCGGATCGTCGATTTGCGGAATCTCATGAGTCCTCGTAAAGTTCCTTCATAAAGGCTGTAGATCGTGAGGAAGACGAATAGAAAGGGTTGACATAATCCGTAGTTCCAAACGAAACTCGACACACTGCACACACGTACACACACGTACACACACCTAGATAGAGGTTAGCATGATCTTATGCACTTTGCTACGATAAACTGGATTACAGTCTCCTCTAGCCCACGTCCTTCACCTTTGTTTGCTAAACTTCTACTCCACTCTTCCTTTCCACTCTCCATCGTACTGTCCCATGGCTTTACATAACTGCGTACCTATTATCTGCTCGTTCATTGTATCGTGTAAGCCGATAGGAACCTCTGCGTACCATTGAAGGTCCCCAGGTCGCCTCCACCTTCGCGGTGAGAGCGCTGTTTATTGAAGATGGTAATACACAATGTTGATAAAGCCTCGAGCAAAGCCTATCGATCAAGGGTGCCGAGCAGCTCATATCTTTTGTCGACCATGTTTTTGCTGGTTACATTGTGCGTGGAACGGTTTCGTGTGTGCAAAGTGTTTCGCTCGAACATTTTCTGATACAGGGTGCCGAAGAGCTCTGCACTGTGGCATTAACAGACAATGTTCGAGATTATTTTATAAATGGATCATGATGAAAGAATAATTCTTTACAAACATTGTTACTGTAAATGTGTCGCCTGGGATAGGTTGATGTAAGAAATGAAAGTTTAATACTCGCTATGCATATTTTAAATGGAACAGTGTTTTCGATTGTAAGGACTGTGATGAATGAGTAGATGTAAATTTAATTAGGATTTAAAGTAAGTACATACAACCAACAGTTAATGAACGACTATTTAAGTAGTCCAAAGTAGACGTACTGAATTGGAATAGGTTACCTGGACACCCGATGAAACAGATAGATAAAAGTGGAATATATTTGACTCAAAGAAGAAAGATCTGCTGGTAGTTTTACTGTTCGTTGAATATTTATCAATTATGTACAGACGAGCTACAAACATCTGGTATTGTAATTCTGACATAGACGTATTATTCATTTATACTAATATTAATTATTATTAATATTTAAAATGTTTAAATATAGTTTAAATTTTATTATTGCCCAAAGGAAAAAGTAAAAGAGGTGGGGACATCATTTATTCCATCTTACACACTCATACAAATTTTCTATATTTTTTGTTATGTTAGTAAGAATTTGAACGATATGCAAAAGAAACCTATGAAATAACAAAGTATCTTAGTGCAAAAATTTGAGAATTAAATTTAAATAATCTACAAAGAAGATCATTAGACCACTACACAAGTAATTAAGGGTTGAAAATAATATCTACTAAATTCATTAAGTATTCTACTTTATATAGATACTCATACTGACAATTAGTAACCAGGATTCCATATTAACAGTAACATAGCTAATAACTGGAAAAATTGATTTCTGGAAATGAAGATAAATTCCTCAATTAAATAATCTATTTTATTTTGAGTTTTGAAGAATAAAAGATTCAATTACATTAATCAGTTCATTACTTTCGAGAAAATCGCTTAACAATAAAAAGAGGTTCTCTATTACCATCTTCTCTGATTGTTTCAAAATGCATATGTATTCGAAAATCCTTTGATACATTACAAGCAGTATCAATAACAATTTCCCAAATTTTATTTACTAGAAGACGTATAAAAGTATGTGTTAAAATAAGGAACAGTGTTTTATCCTATGTGTAAATAATATTATTTTAATATTTTTCTTCAACTAAAAAATTGAACAACCACGAATATAAATAATAGCAAGGCTGAAGATAAGCGAAATTTAATCTCGATGGTCGATGTCAATGGCCTTGTGCCAAGAGGGACCAACGTGAAACTCTGCAATATATTGAGAATGAAGGAGTGCATTGAAAGCGAAAGAAATGCATATAGTACGTTAGGTGGACTGTTATCTTGTCAAACGTATTAACATGTTGTACACCGAATCAAAATATATGGCACTGGGAGACTGTTGCTAACAGAACGGAAGTGGCGCTGGTCTTTGCGGTCTAGCTTTTCAAGCTTTCGACACATCGATGTATGTTCCTGTATGTAGAGGGGAACATTAACGAGCCTCGTAAAGCTGACATTTGTCAAAGTATCGGCGCGGACAGAAGGACATATCTTACAAATTATGGCTGCATTTTGTCATATCAACGACTGTGCGCAGCTGCTAACATGGACTATGCTTAGTTAACGAATGTTCCATACGCGCGCGGCTACCAGCCTTCGTTCTGAGATGACATTCATAAAATTTATTAACCCTTTGCACTTCACTGGCTGCTTCGAGCGGATAATGTGCAAGGTGTTTTTAAGGATGCACGATAACGCTTCCAGAACATCGATTATTGATCGAATTCAAATGTTAGATCATATGGGTAGCATGAATAGCAATGCAAGAAGAAATGTGTTTCTTGAAAAGCTTGGATCTACTGATTCATACAATGATAGATCGAGAGTATTATTTGGATATATTTATTGGAAAGGAGAAGAAAAAGGAGTCTGCAAAGGAGTGTAAAATTTGTGTAATGTGCAAAAAGTTACAAAATATATAAAGTAAAATAAGTTCACAGAGGATGCAAGAAATATTCAGTTGGATTTTACGTTTTCGAGTATAGTAATTGCATAGACGTTCTAAGACAGTACTTTAGAACATAAGAGTGTTTTTAAAGTGAGATTTTTGGTGAGAAATTTATGAAAATAATATAAATTAATTGATTCGTTAATTAATAGTATCCTCTTGTATTTTATCGTTAGTCGTAAATAAAAATATTAAATAGATGACTGTAGTAAGTAATTTTAATGGAAATAAGAGTAAATTCTTTTTGAAAAATTATAATATAGCTTTATCTGTTATGATTAAGTCATCACTTTCTTTAATTTCTAATTATAATATTTCTAAACATTTAACCAAAATTCTCTTTGAATTTAACACCTCTTTAATTCTCGACTATAACTCTTTGACCTGTAACCGAGTTCTTTTAACTCTCTACATTCAATTGTAACCTGACTACAGTCCCCTTTGACTCTCTACATTCAATTGCAGATTCTCGGTTTGCTGACTTTCTACCTTCAGCTTCCCCGATTCTTCCTCGCACATATTCATGATGCTGCTTTGTCCTTAAAATTTCCACACCTGACTTAATCCTTTTTTAATCGCATAATTAATAGTCAGAGATTCTCTCTCCTCTTTAAACTCGATTAAACACAATCCTACACTGCTACCACAAGCGCATTTCCAGCTTAACGAATCGAATTAATCCAGCGAAACCTACAATTGGTCTCAAACTGTTTCGTCTACGCGTAGTTCAGAAAATTAACGATGCATCTATAATACTAATCCGCAGTATTTTCTATCTGAACGTGCATTCACTAGACCCAATTACAAACTATCTAATTTCATTCCACGTTTCTCGAAAACATCGTAGATCTCACGAAACAGCCCAACATGAACCTCTAACGCGTAGATTGATTGTATCTATTAAGGACTTACACGGATTGAATGAAAGTTTACGACATCCCCGACGTCATCCTCCGTTGCCAACTGCTGTCATCGCAAACTTCGCCTGACATGTGTGCGGTGTTCTTTCATTTGCGCACAGCCACGTAATTGTTCGTCTTCCTTGCTTTGTAGTACAAGGCGAGGCATCGCGCCGGCATTTACCGCCCTTTGACGGCTCATCCTTTAACATAGCCCTGCGTTTACGTTCCTACGAACGAACAAACGAGCATCGCGAAGCAATTTGCCTTTTCGACGATGCGATGCTATACTTATCTTACGAAGTTTGCGTATGGAGCTACTATGGACCTCTTCCTTAATTAGCAGTGACAGAACAGATGGTGTACGTATAGGGGTTATTCTTGTCCTTAGAAAATGGATGCACAGGGAAGCAGAAATACGCAATAACGTATGAGCGACCTAGATGGCAAACGAATCAATTCCAGAAAATCAAAAGCAGAGGAAAATAATACAATAATTTAATAAAGCAATATATGGTAAAATTATGTTTGAAGTAAAAATTGTTTGTTTCTCAGGTTTTGTGTTCCATATTTAGGGCGTTAAACAAGTGAAATGACTAGAATGCTGGAAAACTAGGGTTTTAGCTTCTTGCTGGTTCACGATTTGTTGTTATAGTCTGTTTATATAAGGTGGCACTTCCACTCGATGCCTCAGTTTACCATGTTATATTTCTGGTGCAACTATGCTTAGACGATAAGATGGTGAATTTGATAGAAAATTAAGTTAATCAGTGTGGTTGCTGAAAGGTCTATAAGCATGTACTTAACTGGTAATAGAATGTACTTAATTATGGGTTACTAATATTATTTCCTTCCAAATGATGCAGAAACTTGTGACAAGCAAATAGTTCCTTTGCTTGTCTATAAGAATAAACACTGCACCATTACTCGAACTATTGGGGTGTGTTAGTTTATGGTATAGTAGTATTTTGAAATTTTTGCTTCAATAGTTTTTGAAAGTTATTAGTATTAGGTTATCGCAGACTTGATTTTACATGCAAAAATACGTCGAAAGTATAAAATAAAAATTTTATATTAAACGTTTAAGTTTCCTCAAGAAATGAGTACAATTTTTGATAGAGTATAAATGTACAATAATACACATACACATGCGGTATTAGGCTTTGAAAGATGCACGGCATAAAGGAAACATGTGCTTTGATCAGTGAATGTATTTACTAGAAATTACAAGTGTTCTCTTTATCCCTTGTATCCCTTAAACGCTTAAAATTGCATTTCACTTTATGCAAACTCGACTAAAATTCAAAGTAAATTTCTTCTTCAAGCAAAGCGAGATATCAACTTTTGATATTTTCAGCTAATTGTTCAAACAGAGTGATCACTTTTCCGTTTATGTTACCAATTTTGGGCCACTCTATGTATTCCATTCTGACGTAACTCTAAAATTTGGGTTAGGACGCTTATCATAAGTGGATATGTGGAAACTGTTTTAGCTTTGTTCAAGCAGTGCCATTGAGAACGTTGAGAAACACTGGTTATGCTATTACGTGTACTTCAGGTTAACGAACGCCTAGTTAAGCTGTTCGTTAGCTCTTCATTGAGCAATCGATCTGTACGATTATTCATCGCTGGAGAATATTCCTGCAGATTTCAGAGTAAGTGATGCAATAATGGAACGTGGCTGTTGTAACTTGGAAATTATTGTATACCGATCATTGTTTGGAGCAAAAGCTAAATACTGCAGTTTATCGGTATAACAGTTACCGTTGTATTTATCGTTGGAATTGACCTTAAGTTCTTATGATTGAATGTGCAAAATGCAAATGTATCACAAAATAATTTGCACCCTTTTAGGAGTTCCAGGTTTGCATTTAACAGACACCGCTTTCTATTTATTCTTACATGAAGAACTTATAATACGATTCTTATCATTAAGTAAAGAGACTAGTTAATTGGTAAATTAATACCTACATAAAAAAATATGTTTCTAAATATAGTAATGTTTAGAAACAGTGCAGTTAAAAATTTGGTATTCCTTCATGAATCTTTGAAATAACAAAAAGAAAATCGAGTTCATGATTAGTATGTATACAAATATTTTGATTAAATGAAAATACAACTTTCTCTAAGTTTCACATTTAGTGTTTTTCAGTAACTTTAAATAATATTTCTTATAACTTCATAAGTTTGTACATCTAGGATAAAATATTACCGATATAGGTACATTAAGACATTTACAAGATTGACAAAAAAAATGGAATAAAAAAATAGAATTTCCAATTTGTCTGTATATCACCTTAATGTTAATGTATAGAGTGTGCAGAAAAATTATGAAGGTCTTACCTGATTTTATTATCTCCTCGTCTTATGAAATTTGACAACATTAGAAGTTTCAAACTATACTTATTAAACACATAATTACGAAACTCATACGTATAATACGTATAATGTTATATCAAAACCTGGTTAAGTGCAAACCTGACCTGTTCAATCCAATCGCGCAATGCTAATCCAATCAAGAGCTTTCCATCTATTACTGATACTGTATATTAAGACATATGTATTACTGTTACATGCTAACAACAGTTCCTTACGTGTTTTGATGCGTATGTATGTAATTGCACACCAAATGAATTTTGTACAACTAGTTAGTTTTTAAACAAAACTTTATTATAAATATAAGAAGAAACTTTGCTGATGGTCTCTCGATTATTGCGAAAAACTTGAGCAAGGCTGCACTATGGTTAAAAATTATTGGTTGAAGACGTTGCAGGCGGATGAGCTAACAAATTTTCTTTTGGTGGAGTTTTAATAAGGGTAGGCGGTGACAATAATAATATGTGCAGTTGAAAATTTTTATGGAGAAGGGGAAAGTAAACTAACAGATTTCTGGATGATTACAGAAACTGTGCTTTCTAAAACGTGTTCTCGCGACATCTGGAGTGCAGTTGTCCAACAACCCTTAGCTAAATTTATAGTCACTTAGAAAACCTTCGACTCTGACAATACGCCAAGCTAACAGTAGCCAGGATGTGACAAACCTCAAACACGACATTCCTATTGCTCCATTTCTATCAGAAAACTGCAATTACTTTCATATTTCATCTGTATATCTTTCAGTACTAGTTAAAAAATTCATAATCCTCATGTTCGTAATTGATTAAAAAGACCAGAATAACCAAAAAAGTCCCCAAGAAGTAAACCGTTTAAGGTCCTGTGAGCCACCCTGTATTTTCTTCACTGCATCTTACAATTAAATGAAAGCAGCTCAGAATATAAACACATAAACTACAGATTCGCCAACGCCTCTCGTTCTTCAGTCCCATCATGAAAGGATTGCAGTCCTTTATCCATGGCTACTGATTAGTTATGCAGCTGCACACGAAATCTATTGCACAATATCGCCAGGCACTTGTGGGTTTTCAGTAAACCGAATGGCGACCCGTATTCGGCCGACATTTTATGGTATCGTTGAAGCGATCTCACGAAGAAACTAAAGCCTTGTCGAAACTTCAGATAATTACCGTGCAATTAGAATGAGATACACGACAGTGGAGGGAATTCGTTGTTTCATTAATCGGGCAGATGCTGGGAGATGATTGTTCCGCGTGAGAAACTTACAGCAAAAGGCAGTAAAGTAATAATATTATAAGCGCATTAAGCATTGTCAGTTCGCAGGTTCCTTTTTCCATCGCATTCCATTTCCTTTCTGTCGTGCTTGCAGCTGTGCAACATCCATGAGAAAAGATTTCACGACAATGAAAACATTAAGAGATCTATGAGCGTAAAACATCATTAATATGCACAGTCGTTATGTCGTAAAGTGTAATTTAAAGGCATTTTAGGAATCTTTGAAACATCGTAATCGGACACTCATTTATACGTAATTATCGCCACGTGCTGGTCCTAATTTAAAACTGGTTGGATATTAAGAGTTATTACTGCAAGGCGCACTTTTAAAACAATTGATAGCTGCAAACAAACTTTAAATATTATTTCACTAAGCCTGGGATTATCCGAATATTTTACTGTATTAGAATACTATAAAAAATGGCTATTGTATATTTAAAATCGATCATTAAATTACTCTATTTTATCGTCGAACGATGTTTGAAATACAGTGCTTATAATGTCAGCTTGAAATGATTTATTTGATGCTTTCAGTTATTAAAATGAAAATGTTTTATTTATGAATGAATAGAAAATAAATTATAAGTGAAATATTCCATAGTAGGTTCTATAATACTTTTAAGTACTTAATCCTAACCAAATACTATTTTCCTTTTATGTTGTTAAACAGATTTCAGAGAGAAGAAAATTATTTATTATCTATTATTATTATCTATTATTTATTATTTATTATATATTATTATCTCATTATATGTACTGAACGTTGAAATATCAGAAAAATTTGATAAGTAGATAAAAACTTAGAAAAAAGGAAGACAAGGAAGGATGTTTCTTCCCTCTAAGGATAAGAACAAGGACACTCATTAAATTTTTCTATATTTAAAAATATCTATTATATAGAATATAATTGTTAAATAAAATTGTAACTCTTAAAAATAATTTAATAATATTTAAAGATTTATAATTTTCGTGCCACTTTGTTTTGAATGTCTTTGAGGGGCGAGGGGAAAGAGGATTCCTTCACGTCATCTTGCGTCATTCTATGGAAAACTGTTCTATGGTAGCCTGTTTGATTTTGGTGTGTTACTAATTTGCGCGTCAAAAGAATTACGTCTTCGTGCTTCACGTGTGTTTACATTCAATCAAATGTAACATGTGGGTGATTGCAGATTTTTTAACATATAACTTTTATTATGATTGACAGTCCTGTAATTTATTACACTTTTTGAGCTTCAGTTCGATTTAAAACGTTCGCCGCCATGATAGTTACCTTATTTTGGTTTACTGTTGCTTTACTAATTATTAATGAAATCTGTTCTTGTTTCTGTTACAGGTAAGCATTTTATTAGAGAAGCATAAAAAATACTTCGATATTTATTATGAAAAGAAGCTTTGGTTAGTACAAGGTTCTTACAATACAAGAAGGGTAAGCACATATTAATACGTAGATATTAATATTGAGTATGTTTCTGTGCTCTAGGAATTATTAGTACATAACATTGCGATTTTTTACTATTTAAAATTAGTTGGAATAATTTTCCATAAATTTTCTTGCACTTTATCGTTTTTCTTTTCTTCTTTTATTTTGATAACAATTAAATATCTCTAATTGGCGTTTCTCTATGTTCAAATATTTGAATGCTTGCATGGATAAATGCCAGTGCTTAGGAAAAATTGTGAAACTCAGTTTTTGTCAAAATAAAGAAAGAAAACAAAAACGATACAGTTCTTCCTAAGCACTGGCATTTATTCATCAAAGCATTGAAACATTCGAATGTAGAGGAACGCTAATTAGAGCTATTCAATGAATGAAGATGTACATCTTCAGATTTCGTGAATCCATCTTTGAAAAAGCGCTTTTAACTGGATGACTCGCATTATTCGGTAGTTCCGAGCCGAGGTTTACGAGTTCTCCGATATTCCTCTAAGAGTTTCAAAGACCTCGTTCCTCATTGCGAGCTACAAGCGTTTACGACCTCTCGAAACAACATAAAATCGTTTTTGTGGCCTCATTCTGGCCACTAGCCATTGATGATCATTGGTACAGTTTTTCGATATTGTCGACCACGTATGGGCTAAAAAAGATCTCATATGCAATTTTATATTTTCTAAAATTTTAATGAATGCTTAAATGGCGCACACATTTTAAAAGGAGAAGAGCTTTTAGCTTGCGAATTTTTAATTCTTCTCTGTTAGTCTTATTTAATGTAAATATTTAAAGATAGTCTGTAATCAAAATTTTAGTTCGGAACGTATTGTAAAATAAGTATAGAAAGTTACTACTCGTCGCGTTTTGAATGTGTACTTTTATTGGTGTGTTGATTGTTTCGTATACGATTATTTTGAATACAAGTTCAGCCGAAGATGTGCAGCTCTGACTCGAAGTTAGCTGATCAGGGGTTTATTCAAATCCACTTTAACCCAATTTACGACCATGTTGTTAGTAAAGTTTTGCTGGTGTTTACATTTGCATTGACAGTCTCTGAATTGCATGAGACAACCGTATCCGAGAGTACGTATCGATCAGTAGTCATCAAACCTTCCTTCAGAATATATTGATAGCAACTAAAATTATTTAATATACGAAAATAATTTGCTTAACTAAAATAGGCACGATGAAATGCATTAAATTTAGCATTTAAATTTCACTTATTTTACAAATAAAATTTCGGCATTACAGTTAGTAGAAGAAGAAGTGCAATTATGAAATTTACAATGTAAAGTAAAATACTGCCAGACATAACGAAGTGCACTCTCGGCTACTGTAATTAAAGGCGTTACATTTCACTAGTTCTTTCATTGTTCCTAATGAATGTCCCATTTTCTCTCTCGTTATTCTATTATACGTAAACAAATTTATTTAAGAAGTTCTGTATACGAGTGTAATTAAGTCTGAAATATTCAATTTAGTTTAAACACATTTCTAATATCAAATATTTACAAATTGAAAATTAGTAAAATAGGATATAAAGCAAATTGTATGACGTAGAATTAGTAATTTATTAAAAATTTTAAATGTTACGTTACTGTTTGATTTAGAATAATAATAATAATAGTAATAGTAATAATAATACTAATAATCTTACTAGCTCACATAATTCACAATAATTTCAATCAAAAGGACAGCATCATGAAATAAACTCAAAAAGAATAAACATCGATTTAATAGGAAAAAATATTGCTGTATGTATCGTAGAGAATTACTTGCAACAGTATCATGACAGTTGAAAAATGGAAAAAGAAAATATCATAAAATTGTTTCACAGACACTATCTATAACGAAAGTTTCTAATCCTTCACTATTTTATTTCATTTAAATAGTTCATAAACGAAGCAAAGTATTTGACACAGATTGAAACAGTAAATCATCTCGTTTCATTTTAATAATCAGCATCTGATGTTATTATAGTTGGTAGCTACTGTGAGTAATATTCAAAATTTAATGAAGAAACATTTTATACGAGTCCCGCGCGATATTCCTTAGAGGATCCGACAAATGCATCTTCATCAGGAGACGTCACTGAAATACGGCGCATGTAATTAATTCGATTTTCGCGCGTACTAGTTAGACTTCTATTAGGGACAATGTAGAATAGCGCAAAGATAATTAGGAGAGTTGAACCACAGAATACCGAATGGGCATAGTTAATGAAGGGAGTTCAAAACCCACCAGTAGCAATACGACGGTGATGCTTGTGTTCATATGCATTATATGTTTGTGTAACATATTTACATTGCCACACGGGTAGGAATTCGATGTAGTAGATACACAAAATTCTATTAAGACGTTTGAATTCACATAATTGCAATATGAAGAATTATTATCGTTTAATAGTCTTTGTGAGTATTCAGAAAATTTGTTTAACAAAAACAGAATTTTTTATTATATTTTAATACCCTGTAGATGATCTAATAATATACATTATTCCTAGTTTAAATTTTTTATGAAACTGTAGTATAATAAATCTTAATTGATTCTGCAGTTTTGATATACATTTAACAGGTAGTTGTCATTTAATGATCTCTATAAATTATTAAAACTAACACACTTATTTAGCTATATTGTAAAGAGTAAATAATTTGATTTAAAACAAATAACGACCGAATTTCGTTAGAATTTCTAACATGTAGTGTGTTTTTGGTGTTTGATTTAATCGACTGTCATTACTTTTTGTTATACAATTTATAATACTCTTATTCAACCAACAAAGTACTTTGAACATCTTTTTGTACTTCTAGCTTGGTAAATTAATAAAAATTAATTTCATTCATCATGTGCTGAACAGACGAGCAATTAATGTCATATTAGTATGAAAAGATAAAACATTGAACTCAAAGTGTGAGGTTGAAATTCTTGTGATATTACAATTGTAAGAAATTGGTCTGGAGAGACTCGAGGGTATTTAATTTTGTCGAGTTAGTAAGAAAGTACCAAGGGAATAAATTAAGAAAAGGATTTGATCGAATCATGTCATATTCGAATTCTATTAAAACTTATAATCCTCCTTCGAGACATGCATGCGTATTAACGCTATAAAAGAAATAAAATTTATTTACTAAAATTAAGTTAGAGAACATTTTGCAAGTTTGATCACAATAACTTTCTTAATCAATTTTAAGGTTTATTATTGAATCAAAATAAAACTAAATTTTTTCAAAATTGTAAGTACGTATTGGCTTCTGCATATTTTTATACATTCCTCGGTGTTTAACAACAAAGAATATAAATTGTGCAGAGACAATTTAACAAAATAATTTTCCTAAGGCAAAATATTTCTCAATACACTGTTATCATGTTTTAGCGTTGCTATTTTACGAAAAACATTATTATATAGCCAAAAAGGGAGACTTCTAAAGTAAGGAATTTATATTCTATCTTACTTTAATCATTTTCTGATCAAATACGTTCCAACAAGGTATACGTGAGATAACAAAGGAGAGGGAGTTATCCGGAGAACATAATAGAATTTTAAATCATGCTGAAATTATTGAGGGGTTGTCAAGTTCCTGAAGTTGATTTGTTCAAATTTCATAGCTTCGTTTCTTGTATTAGTTCTAACATAAGGCTTCAGAAAATATTTTCAAAAAATCTAATTTTATAACGCGAAAGATCTATGTTAATTTAGTAAAATGGTTCATTTGTATTTAATCCTGCGAGAGTCACCCAGAAGAGCAAACTACTAAATATGGTCCCATTAACGCTTTCTCTGTTTTAAATAAGTTATGTCGATTTCGCTGCAATTTTTTTTTAAAAACTCTTTACTAATTCAGATTGAAAACTCTACTTAACCCATTAATCTCCAAAGTTGCGTAATCGCATCATTTAATTCAGTATTTTTTGTAGTGAATTTACATTATTATATTTTGTTTTTTCATAGTACTGTTATGAAAGGAAATACCAGAGATTAGCTTAATATTTTATTCGTTACTATTTCTCCTCTCTGATCAAAACCCTGCAACATTTTAAAAACTGAAAAAATTGGAATATCTATAGCACTAGAGTATACCAGTTGTACGTATGTCATAAACTTTTTTTGTGAATCCTTTTCATTTACTAAACGTCTATGCATATATTGCCTGTTATACAATGTCTTTCTTGTCTCAGAAAAATAATGAATAAGGTGCGTAATATATAAGGTGTATACATTTACATTTCTCAGGAATGTTGCGTTTTAAACTAAGGTTTCAAGATTTTACAAAATTCAGCAGGTTTAGTCACAGCTATATAACATGTGTCTTAAAACAAATGGAAGAAAATTTAAGGGGTTATTTTGTATGATAAAATGAGACAAAAATGAAGCACCATGAAAAGACAGTGTCAACTTTGTTTTTCGGTTATTCTTATTTATTAATAATTCGGCTGAAAAGCACCTCAGATCTTGCACTTCGTTTATAATGGACTTACGTTGAGTGGGTCAGTAGGTGACTATAAAACTGTGAAGGCACTGCAGGCGAATGAAGGGGATTGTGGGTGAGGCTACTACTAGATTATTGACCCATTGAAGACACGCCAATGATAACCTTTTACCCCCATTTTCGAACATGAATAACCAAACGTGAAGACACGACTGCAACCATGTTGTCTTTCATTTTCATCCTATTTTGTAATATAGAATCACCCTTTCAGTATCCTCACTTGTTGCTGAATACTCTATATATAAATTTGATCGAACTATTAGTTTGAAAGCTCTCGCTTAATTGAGCTCTGGTGCGCGTTTGTTAATTGGTACGTCATCAGTTGACAAGGATCAGCCGACTTCTTTTCTAAGCCAGTGTCAGAAAATCGTGGAAATATATACTGTACTGTGGAATGAAAAAAGATCAAAATGATGTATCTATTATCCAATCGTAAATAAAATTTTGCTTGCTGTCTTAATTAAAAGTTAATTTTTTTCTAAACAATTTTTGAAATACGAGAAGAAGCATGGAGTTTTTATTCTTTGCTTTCTCAAATATGTTTAAAAAAGTTTGTGAATTCCTTTTTATAGTTGTACTCATAAAATAAAAATATCCTTTTTAAAATGTAAAGATTCACGTTGGACATTCATCTTTTTCCATATTCTGTAAAACAATTGTATCATATGATATGTTATCGCAACTTGGAGTGGTCTCAAGAGAGACATTTCACCAAGTACATTTATGTTTCAAAGATTATGAAAGAATTTTTATCCACTATTACAACACCATCGGAAATATTCTTTCATTCTAATGCTTATTGTTAGTACTTACTTCCTACAACACCAAAATCAGTAAAAATGAATTTTAGAAAGTAAATAAGTCCTTCGTTCTAAGTTACTCATTATTTTTGCAGAAGGAACCAATTTCCTTTTTGTTAATATTCTGCATTAAACAGTTCGCGCGTGCCAGTATACTCAATTCATTTCCCTTCTATTCTTAATCTCCCCGAATCGCTGGTAATTATCTTCCTGCGGAAGCAAGAGCGGTAGGCGTTACTGACTAGAATTAATCAATGTTCTTCCTATAATACCGGAACAAAAGAAAATTCATTACCGTTTTGTCGCTCTCCTCATCACGCCATTGTGATCAAATGATCGTTGCTACGGTAATTACATTGTACACGACGTAAACGGGCTTGTATGGGTGGGATTAAATTCCACGAAGGGGTTCCTATTAATCGTAAGGATGTCTTCACGCCTAATTCGATTCCTTTGATCCGTGAAAAGTTAAAACTAGTGGAAACGTGCGTACAGCTGGGATAGCTGTTTGACGAGCTCGAGGCGGGGTAGCTACTCAGGTTGAAATTGGTATTTCATCTCAGAGGATTACAATTAGGTTCTTCTAATTATCACTGAAAGCTTTCGCAGTCGCGTGCTCATGAGGTAATAACGCCGCGACTCGTTCGCCAACCGTGTCGACGTCAGCTGTGTGAAAAACACTGCCACACAAAAACATGAATCTCACTAATTAAGAGAAAAGAACGTAGGATTTCCTACATCAGCAAATTACCCTGATTTGGAAACTACTTGTTTTTGCACGCGCATCCAGCATGGCTATCCATATCTATAACGTAGCTTTTGTTTTATATAGAAATGCTTCGTTAGAGGTACGAGTTTCACTGTGATCTTTGTTTTTTTAGAAGCAACCATTTATTTGTCATTGTTTGAACTCGCATTTTTAAATTTCAAAGTTCTCAACGTTTCTATTACCTGTGCAAATCAACAGTTTAATGCGTAAACATTGTATGTCTACTTTTGGTCAAGCTTGAGATTTTATAATGTAAAATCTATTCATAGTATAAAATCTCAAACTTAACCAAAAGTGGGCATACAACGTTTATACACTAGGTCATCGAAACGCTCTGGTTTTCAAAGTTTGAAAATTTCGAAATTTAAAACCTTCAAATGTCTAAACCCTCTACATATATGTATAATGTTATATTTATAAATCAAGAGTTCACCAAATGTTTAAGTATTTATATAAATTGTAGAATCAGAAATTTTTCATAAAAACAAAGTTTTCTCATTATAATTAGAATTATTTGTTTAATTAATAGTTACAAAAGTAATTAAACGTATCCAATTAAAGTAAGTACACTGAATAGGCTGCAGGTACAGCCTTTTTGGCACAGGGATCACTCACTTCCAACCTCATCTTTTATTGAATTCTATTTCGAATTTTCATTGCCTTGTTTATTCCTATTGCAATTTAACTTTATTACTCATATCAGTTCTACTTTATTACGAAATATATTTTCAGGAAATTTGAAAACTAACGTGGTATGCTATCTTTATGTCACGTGGTATAAAACAGAAATAGAACCTTCTTGACTCCAGATCAATATGTGTGCTTCATATTTCTGTTGATGATCGCTGATTACGAGGACTTCAATTAAAGAAGACAATTCCGTGTCCAATTAGAAACTAATACATCGGACCTGTCGGTCGTTCGATCGAACAAGAGCTGAACCCCTTTCCCCGCCAATGCCAGCCTTCTTTTCCCACTTACACGGAACTGCAAACAACAAACAGTCCCCTGACGATCGGTTTAATTAAAATTGTCCAACTACGATGCGTTTAGCGCAGCCATTACTTGGCCGCCCGTCTTCCCCTTCGGAGCATCCTCCTTTTCACGTTACAATTCTTGGCAGTGACGGTTCCTGGCTGTTCGCCAGGATCAACCAGCTCGCGATATGACTGTAGGAGAGGATGCATCCGGCTGAGATAACGCAATTAAGACTTTTGCTCGGAAATCTCGCGACGTCCGATCCATTCTTGCTCGCCTCGGTTTCTTAAATCCTCCACTTTCCCGAGGCAGCTGCCACCTTTAATTTCTAGCACGTTTTTCAACAAGCGAAACAAAAGGTTTCTTCTTATTTCTCATCGTCAGCACGGGTATGAGATGCTTTCAGTGCTTAAGCAGATTTCCTGGGTATTTCTTTCTAGGCTTGCCAAATTGTTTACCACGCCCTACGAGTACTTGGCCCTTTGTTCGACGACTGCTTTCTTTCTTCATTGTCAGGTGGATTTCGGTATTACTTCGACGAAATTATTTGAAACTAATTTGATAATTAGATCGTTTTATTGAAGATACAGTGACACAACTGTGTTCAGAGCTCTTAGGTGTTTGTAATAATTATTCTACTGTATTTTCTTCTTTTTCTCTCATTTTTGGCGCTTTCAATTAATCTCTTGCTTTATACATTTTATTTAGGTTTTAAGCTAATTTAAATACAACAAATATACAGAGTGTCACAGATTTAAGGTGCAAACCTTTGTCAGTATCTTCTACAAGTGTAGACAAGAGAAAAATATTATATAAACAAACTATGAAATTCTAATGTTCCATTTTGTCAGTGGTTAAATAATCATGTTCCAGAAATATGGATAGGTCGAACAGGGCTAATATGGTGGCCTCCAAGATCACTCGATTTTTGTCAATGGAGAACTTTGAAGGAAAAAATGTATGCAACAACAATAAATGCGCGTGATGAACTAGCACACAAAATAAAGATACATTTACAGAAATAAAGCAAAATACAAATGAACTTCGTACTCTGACAAATTCTACTGAATCGTTGTGAATCTTGCATCACTAATGGTGGTGGTCATTCCGAAATGGAATGTTAGAATTTCATGTTTTTGTTTATAACTTTCTAATAAAGCGTTAACCCATGTTCATGTAACATTTTTTTTATCTGCATCTGTAGAATCTGCTGACAAAGATTTGCACCCTAAATCTGGGACACTCTGTATATATAAATTAGTTATGCAAAATTATCTGTTCAAACTAACTTTAGATTAGTATCTACTATTAGCTACTCAAAGATTCTATAATTTCTCCACTTCTGCTAACTTCGGCAATATGTCTGCTGCAATATTTGGAACATAATTTGTATCATAACTGTGACTGGTTTTAGAGCAGTGTAGGTCACGTTAGGTTAACAATATTTCTACAAAAATTAGATAATAAATGAAAAAATTGCGAATTTTTTGCACTCGTACCACTATGTTTCGTTTACAATAAAGAGGATGTAATGATCTCATTAGATTATGCTATAATTAGACTGCAGATTTTTATGTATTTGTGGAATATTTAGATGTGCAAAAATATACAAAGATATGTAACAAATTAAAAATGAAGTAGGTACATGTTATTTTTTTAAAATTGTGATTATGAAAATATCCGTTTGCATAATTTTTCACTGCCTAATTAAAAAGTATTGAACATCATACGAGCTGACAGCCATCTCTTGTCCATTTTTTTAGTGGAGTACAGCACCTCGTTAGTTTCAAACAATCGAAAATTTTTTATCACTTTTAAGTGTCATTATTTAAAATATAATCACAGAATTTTTGAAATTCGGATGATTAACAAAAATATAGTATGTACTTAAACTGTATGTCATATTCAGACTAACGTTAACTAAGAATCTTAAACACGTTTTTTAAAATTATTTTATCATCTGATTTTTAGTCTCATTATTTGGTTTTGTTCTGTGTCTAAATATCACTAATCATGTCAACCCAAAATGTAGAATCTAAAGCAATTGAATTTATCCTTTATTTTGTGTTACATTGATTTAATAGATACGTTGTATTATAACTTTCAACATTTCCTTTCAGTGAAAAATATAGTTTTGCTTAAATAATTAATTTATTTAGTTCGTCTAAAAATTCATTTCTTTTTGTCATATAATCAGCATTATTAATATTTCACCGATGTTATCAATAAGCTCAGGTTTATCAGCAACATGTCGATATCGAATCGTTGCTCATTAACAGCATATCTGGCTGTAACTAGACTCAAGTTCCAGAGCCACAGCGATTCCAAAGCTCCACCCAAAACCGCTGAACTATTATGTTACTTCAAAGAAGTCTGATGTTAAGGGTGTTCAATATGTACAAACAAGCGAAATACGAGCTTCATCGTTGAATATCTCACTAAGTATCAAATTTGTGATAACTAAGCATGATTCAAATATTTGTCGGTTCGTTATCTACTTGTAACATTTAATTAAAATTAGTATGGAACGTTTTACACAATTTCTTTGGAAGCTTTTAGAAGCCATTTGCGATTAGTATGGATGTTTTACAGTATAGTTTATGGGTAATAGGTTTCACAATTATGTTAGCGTGTCACTCTGATATCTGACAATGAGAATATTAGTTTCAATAAACATTGAGTCTAGTGAACGTTTATGTATGACTCTAAGAGGATCACATAATGCAATGTTCAATTCTTTTTATTAATTCTACGTACCTATTTGTCAGAGTTCCATGATCATCTTGAATTCTTTCAATTAGTATCAAATTTTTCTAAATGATTACTATAATTCGTACTGAAAAAATTACCGATTTGATTTGTAAATGCTTCTGAACAACTTTTACGAATGTGTATAACTATTGCCTGATATGTAATGAAAAGTTGGGAGGTTGTCGAAGCATTAGAGATAGCAAGTAAACTTTAGTGCTTTCGATTTTCATATAAAATTCTGAAGTCTTAGGGAATGAAAATAATACAAATTCTACAGCTCTAGGTTTATTTAATTTTCTTCTAATTATGTAACATACTTTTACTCACTGGTAGCTAATAATAAGTGTCTCATATACTACGTAATTATCAACTTATATTAAGCCTAGGCGCTCACCACCGACAATTGTGTGGATCTAAAGGCTAATTACAAATTTAATAAAATTGTATGTATCAATAGTGTGCTGCATATAATTTATTACGTTCTATTTCGACAGCGACTCAATTGACAACCACGTTCTATTTTATAATTTTGTGTGAATTCGGTTAAGTTAGAACTGTCAACTAGTTTTCCAATTATCCATATGTTAAATCTTTATATAGTGTGGTCCATTCCAATTATTCCTCTGTCCTAATTCAACGAATAGTAATTTTGAGAGTAAATGGGTAAAATAAATGTCGTGTCCTTAATCACTTTCCCAAATCCTATTCACGTCTCCATTGAATTTCAAACGTTATTAGTCTTCTATTGCACTTGGATACGGTAATCTTTCTTTCGGATGTTATTCGTAGTCAGTCAGATGGAAATGTTTTTGATATTTTTCTTGTATCTTCTGTTTTTGATACTACCAGCAACATGAAGTCAATAGTTAGATTTACAGCAGTTTTTGACGTTGTAAATTTTGAAGCAGCTCTTTTACTTTCACTACTTTTATTGAATCTGATTGTTTGTTTTTTAATTCAGAAAAAGCTTCTTTCCCACGAACTGTTTTGTCAACTGAAAAACAGTTTTGTTTTTATTAAAATTTCATTTATAAAGTTGGAACTTCAAAGTAAAATGGATTTCAAGATAGTTTCAATTTTTCTAAGTATTTTTTCTTTCATTTATACTTCATTAGTATCTGAATTCACACTTCTGTGGATTATGACGTTTCTGATGCCTCTGTTATTTATGTAGGAATGTAATTTTTTAATTAAAAAAATGTTTACTAATCTACGTAATTAAAAAAGTTGTAAACAGTATTTATATTCTTTCATTAACATTAAAATTGTGAACATTGTTTTAAGTTCAAAAATGTAACACTGTTTAGGGCAAATAACTGTTTAAATTATAAAAAAAGAGAGAAAAAAGGGAATTTTTTTGGAAGCAATCTTTAAGACTTTGATGTCACCAATATCTTCTTTCTGTTTCAGTATGGAATTGTACATATATTTTGTTTATAATCTTATAAAGGGTAAACAGATACTACCTATAGTAAAATCGACAAATCGTACAATTGATATAATACTATTCTTCACGCGACCACTTTGCTTTTCTAAAATCTTTAAAGCTTTGGATATATACCTATCTGGAATCTGTTTGTGATGCAGTTTCTCTCTTGAGAATCGAACCAAATCTCATATTCTTCCGCGTCTCATGTAGTCTTCCAATAATTTTTTCCCCGTGGGAATAGAATGCCGAGGGTATCGATTTTTGCATGCACTTCATCTTCTCCGACCTTTTACGACTTTGCCACTTTTTGGATTTTACACTCGAAAGTTTATTACAGAGATTTTTATGATTAGAAACTGTAGGAAAATGTGAGAGTGAGAATTCGAAGCGTGGAACATTTTAGATTGAATAACTTTTTAAAGTTATACTTGTACAATATTAATTAAATAATAGTGTATGGATTTTATCAGGTATCGATAGTGTTTTGACTCATAATGTTGAATTAACATCTTACAGTCGAAATAACTTGTTATAGATTCCAGAAAAGTAGCAGTCAATAAAAACGTAGGTAGTATAACTTATGTTGTCATTATTATACATATAATTGATTCATGGTTAATAAATATGTAATATAATTGCCTATAAAGTTAAGTTATGAAGTGTAATTACAGGGGATAGAACACAGAATAGATTTATTATGTTAATTTGTACTGTTTATTCATTTACAATGTTTTCAATCAAGAAACTATGCATATATATATAAACTATTTTTATTAAAATTGATATTGAAATAAGAGCACACTTTTCAATTATTTTCAAAATTAAGAGGTAATTACAAATGTGTGTAATGAATTTCCTCAGAGATTTCAACAGATTTATTTGCTCGTTTCATAAGTAGGCACCTAATTAAAGAAGTAACGTTATTTTTAAGACTCGTTAAGTAATCTGTTTTAGTAGTAGTAGTAGGTAATAGAGTTTCTCACAAACCAAAGTGATTAACCTTAGCAAAAATAGTATACTTGAAAAGAATTCACAAAGTTGCAAATACTGTTTCCCACAAATCCCTCTTGAAAGAGAAACAAAATGATTGCAGGGCACCTTATCGTTCTACAGCTTCAATT
This sequence comes from Calliopsis andreniformis, assembly GCF_051401765.1. NCBI lineage: Eukaryota > Metazoa > Arthropoda > Insecta > Hymenoptera > Andrenidae > Calliopsis > Calliopsis andreniformis. The sequence goes on along the minus strand of NC_135073.1, from coordinate 6,547,499 downwards.
TTTAAATTAAATAATTGTTGCCAATCGGTGCCCTTATATCTTAGACCTGTGCCAGATAGTCTCTCATTTCATGCTGATAATGAAGCCAGGAAGTTTCGTCGCAATCGGTGCATAACATTTCATGCTGTTCCCTCATAAGCGTTCAGGTCATCAGCCAAAGAAATGAGCAGGAAAAAAATTCCCCTAACTAGCAGAGCCAGTGAAAGTTCTTCCAAGTTGATACCTACTTTTTTACACTCGCTATGGAGCGTGAATCAGGATCTATTAACACCTTGACTGTTTTCATAATTATGGTCGGAGAGAAAAATTTATCAAACAGAATTACACAGCAGAGGATGAATTATGATAGCAATTTAATAAGTAAAATCACTTCTGATACATTATTGACATTTCTGCCATTACCTGATTTTCTAAATTGTACTCTCGAAAATATTTTAAGCGTGCTACTAGATCATATTTCCTTGATTTGATGTTTCCAGAATAATTCATTTAAAATGTCTATCCACATTATATCTCCAATGAAGCGTCCAGAATAATTCTCTTAAAATATTTATTTTGGAAACTAAATCGATGTGAAGCTTATATTCGAGGTAGATTGATTAACACTGTATATACTATTTGCAGCGCCAGATCCATCGATTGTAACATTTTTGGAACTTACTGTCTGTCATTTGATTTAATAACCGCGATACATTACCTTAAATTTCAGGAAATGATGAGAATTGCGTCCTCTTCAATATTCCTTCTATTTAACGAAGTAAAATGAAATTGCAAGAAGTCAGATTAACTCAGTACAGCCTTCTTGTAACTTCCTTTCCTTGAATATCAGCTCACGAAAGCAACGCATTTTCAGTCAATTTCTGAAGCTTAGGGCAACGTAACACGGTTATTAAAAGTGTGTACGTACGTGCTTAATTCAAAATAAAGTTTTTCAATGAATTATTCATGGAACTTGATTGTCACACTGCATATTGCATGAAGGTACAGAAGACTTCATTCGAAAGTATTAAACTGTTTTAGGAACGGTCGTACAATTTTTGCAATCGTTGCTATTTCATAATTACTGTAATAGTATAAAAACTGTATCGTTTAATCAAATTGAATCGTTAAATTCATTTTCTGCTTGCATGTAAAAAAGTTAACCACATTTACCATTTTATTATTTAAAGTGATGTCAACATACGTTAACTCTTTAACGTCCTGAAAAAAAAAGAAAATAAGAAAGATCGTGTTAACCTATATTGCACAAATGTAGATTTATATAAATTGAGATTAGGTTTAGACACAATTTTAACAATTGGAAACTACAGATAGAGAGAAACATATAGAAACGCATCAAAGATTTGAAAATTAAAGAATTTTAAAGCTCTATATGTTTGAACGCTCAAAATTGTAAAGTTTGAGAAGTTAGAGATTTTTATCTATTTTATATAGTTAAGCATTTGAAAGCTGTGTGAATATTTCTGTACCTAAAAACCAACGTGGCCAAGTCTTTGTTTTATTTTTTAGGAGAGCCAAAAAATAAATACGATTACCCATTCCTTAACATAGTATTTGAAGTTGTTCATACTTTCAAATTTCCTCTACTTATAACGTAACTTCACTAAATCCCTGTAATTCAAATAAAATTAAGAGAAAGAATAAGACCCTGAGAAAAGCTTAATTTTGAAAAAAATGGATCCAGGTTAATCTAGCTCTCAAGTACAAACTTAAAAGTGGAAAAATGAAAAATTCATGTTTGAAATATTTCAAAATGATGATCCTACTACGTTCCTCCGATATTTATTGACCCACTAAGGGTTGTTTCTCAACAATTTTCTCAACTTAGAAAAAGATATAAAGAAACTACTGTCATTATCTACATCTCTAATTCCTTGATATTATACTAAAAGCTAATTAGTCGTATTCATAATGACATACTGTTGGTTATCATTATATCGTCCAAGGTTTTCAAGAAGAACGCAACATGGATAAAATTTGGAAATTAAAGAATTTAAGAATTTAAAATCGCTCGTATTGAGAAAAGATGTAAAAGATTGAGGTCCTTGAACGACACCTACTTCAGTATACTAAGAATGAGAAAAAGTATTGGATTGATGAAAACCCGAGGACAGTCAGAGGATGGTAATAGAAGAGCCCTTCAGATTCGGAAGTGTGGAGCCATTTTGTATCCCGAGATTCATTGTTCGCCGCAGCTCGAGCAACCCGTGGGCTTAAGCTATGTATTAGCGAGACCACCAGCAGGACGCCATATAAATGCTCCGGAAGGTTGCTCTTCCCTGTCCGACCTTATACTGTCCAGAGTCGGAGTTGTCGGGTCGCGTGTTACCATGTCACAATACCCTTGCGTTCATAGAAACCTGTGCTTCCCATAGTCGAAGACGTTTGTTGCTGGCAGAACGACTGCTCCGTCTGCCACAGGTAGATGGAATTATTTGACCACATTCAGTGGATTGAACAGCTTCATTTATTTATTATTTGGCGGTTTGGATATTTTTAGTGTGGTGTTATGAATAACTGAGCATTGCTTAATCGAAGAATTAATGATTTCAGAAGTCGGTTATTGAAATAGGTCGCGCGTACATGTTAGTGTGTTTTATCGTTTATTTTTTATTGTTGATGGGTTAGATTGTGAAATTCCAGAAGTTATTAAAAAGTTGCATTTTCAGGATGCATGAATTTTGAAACGTAATGGTTGAATGTATTTTCGATTGCTGTGTTGAATGAGCGTAATATAAAGCACGTGTAAATAAAGAAAATTAATTTCGTATAGAGAAACACTAATAAAAACACTGTAAATGCATTTTTGATGAAGTTTTGAAAGTTATGATTTTGAAGAATAAAATACAAAATTCATCGAATAGAAGATTCTGATGCTTGGGCATCATATTAATTAAAAATTGGCTAAGTTTTTGTTCGAGGGAATTTCTCGTATATTAAACTATTAAAATTTCATAATTCATGTTTTTTCACAAATGAACAAGTAGAACTGAAAAAATTAACATTTATGATCAAATTCACCTCTAAAAACACAAAGATTGTCAAAAAATAATTCTGAATAATGATAATTACTTATTATAATATCCTAAATTTAATACAGTGGATGACTGACATGTTTTCTTTCCCTGTAAATAATTCAGGTGTATCCTCACTTACGAAATTTTCAACATAAGGTCTTTTCCCGCGCGGATTATTACAACTGGACACGTGTCCCCTAATTTTCATACTAGATTTACCAAAAAAGAGTTACTTGAATAGGCGACCTGGGTACTGTGACCTTTCCTTGTTAGCACTAATTGTATGGATTGCAATATAACTGCGTACTTATTTCAAGATGCTCGCTTAATGCAGGTCTAGTAGCATTGAAGACAAGTCTAGTAACTTCTGGGCACAGATATCAGGCGACTGTGTCTAATTACACCAAAACGAACTCTGTAATTTAAAATTGTCATTAACTTTCAAGTTTTGACAGAATGAAAGAAAATAATTTTTAAGGAAAAGTTAGTAAAGCAAATAGCAGGTGAAACTACTTGTGATATAGAACGCAATCTTTTCTTTACTTTGGTCTTATGTAATTAATGTGCTTCTTTTAAATGTCCGTCATGTGCAAACATGAAATTTCAGAAACAGAGCGGAACTTCTCGGAGTGGAAATGTAGGAACAATGTATATAAGGTAAAGAACCATACTTCGTATTACTTAATTAATTTAAACCTTAACAGTTGATACGTTATTTCACACCACAAATGTGATGGTCACTAAGAGTGCTCTTTCAATTGATAAGGATTAATTAAGAACACTAAGTATTAAAGCTCTAACATACTGCACATGTTAATTCCTTTTACTTTAAATTTGCTATTTTCGGAGCATAAATGAAGAGAAATAGTTGTCTCTTAGAATAACACAGATCTACTTACCTTACATTTTAAATAAAGAAGATTTAATAGTATGGGCTACTTCAAATGCTATATTAGAAAATGGGTGATCCCTCTAGTTTTTCTACCAAAAAATAACGAAAGAGACGTCAGGTTTGCCCTCAAGTAGAGCCAGTCGTCAACCACAAGACTCCCCGTGACCATTGCTCAACATGTACCATCATTCACGCGTCAAGCGCCATCGTTACTGGTCGATCAATAAAGCAATCAGCGACTAAAGTGCAATAATATTTCTTTGACAATAATTTAAATATCGCCTCCCGTGTGCCTTGACCGATGCAGTATCGACAACAGCGGCCACTGCAATAACCCACTCGCTGTACCCACTTTCCCGGTAACTGTAATTAAACGCACGTGTCATTGGGAACGATAACGCTTCGCGATATGTTGGCATCGCGCAGCGGATCCGGTGGGAACGTCGCATCCGCTTCAAGATAATTGTGAGCGATCGCTCGTTACGAGCGTCGTTAACCACCGGGAAACGCTATTGGTTCGAAGGGTGCTTGTCATTGCAGACATTAGCTGATGATGCTTTACTGCTTTCCTCCTGCTTCGCAGTCGGCCTGTATCGCTGGCCTCTAATGACGTCCCGCGTCATCAGGACGATCGTTAATCCCGCGACGGAAAGAATCCCTCGGACGGCTACCAACACCTGGGCACATTGATTGATCGGGCTACTCGTATATCGAACAGATTCGCTTCTTCTTTATTGCGTCTGTTCAATCTGAGGATGATTTCTGTTTACTTCAGCGGTTGCTTGAGGTCCCTTGGAGATTTTAATTAAATGATTGTTATTTTCGAGTGTTTTATGGGATTACCAATGGTGGGAGTAAATAGAATTATTTTTCTGGGGGAGGTTTTATTATTGTACGGGGAAGATTTAATGATTTGTAATTTTTTGGACGATTTAAAGTTGTTTTTCAATTTATTAACTATTTTTCTGCAGTTATGGCTTTTCTTCTGGGAAAAATTGTTGAATTTAAAATAAATGTAGATCATATTCTTAAACGAAAACCTAGTCACATTTACTGAATACTATGAACTTTTATAGATAGACAATAAGTACCTTTGTGTAGCGTAATTCAACGAAATCATTATTTCTTACCATTTACGAAAAGAACCACTTACTATAATCACAATAATTCGTGAAATAAAAATGTTATTGTAATAACATAATTTAGCATAATAACCTAATGATAAATGGCAGGAAATATTTTTTCATTTGCATGCGTACATAAAAATTTTAATTTTATTTAAGAAACTATATTAACAGAGTTACTTAAGGTTTCTTCTTAAGATTTTAATAAATTAATTTATTCTCTGGAAACTGGGAAAAGCACGAGAATTGAATCGTCTACCGTGTGTATTTAAAGAAAGCAGACTATCATGTTGCAGCTAATACCTTCTATGTACATATTGATTACAAGATTGTGCAGTGAAGTACATTACACGTTTAGCTTGACACATTTATTCGTAGGCTTAAGTGAATCTTTTTTAAAATAAAATATTGTTTTTTCTTTGCAAACGATTCTTTTTATTCGTAATTAATTAGACATTATTCAAAGTAGAATGTGTTTGAATAAAGCTCAACTTAGATTTGATTTTAATATTTTTATGACACATAAATTTGTAGAAGAAATGAGTGCAATTTTATAATACTAACTATGATTTAGATTTATTATTTCGTGTAATATTCAATGTAACATAACAATTTACAACCTGGCGAGAAAATCAATAATTTTACACAGTAAAATGTTGTAAGTAGTATTAAAAAGTGCAGAGTCAGACTCGTGAAATTGTTCTAGGGTTAGAGTTGCGCATGTTATGTACGAGCACCTCTCACAGTGGAAATTTGGTTGCGTACCTCACACGGCAACTTAACTTTGTACGAGTTGTTTGAAAACGGTAGACGTGGAGGATTTATAAAGCTAACTTTATTAGATAGATTCAGAATAAAACTGACGCTGACCAGGTGATGGTATAAGTGGCACGTAATGTGCATTTTTCAATATCTACTGTGGATTGTATTGAAACTTCTTGTTAGTGATTTAATTTTCCAAATTATGTAAACTAAAATGGACAGATTTATCAAGCTACATAATTGATAAATCCATCAAGTAATATTAAATTAGTTAGAAAATTTTATCCACCTTTTAATCGGAAGTCTGAATAAAATAAATTTGTTATTGATCAAATTAATTTATTATTTAAATTTAATTGGCATTATATTTAAATGTCATCCAAAGGTCATTACATAATAGGTTGCTGAATTCGTTTTTTCATCAGCTATAACACTACGAAGTCAAAAATACATGGTGCTATTTAAAAAAGTCAATATGAATAATTTTTTATCGAATGAAAAGGTTTTTCGAAATTTTTACTGTTGCAGTTTGTTGTTATCACAGTATCGAATAATTTTCGTTTGATACATTTTTTTCGTCAGCTTGACGTAAATGCCTGGAAAATCGTGGCGACCGTTACGATGGACACTGTACATGTGTGTATTCAGATTGTAACAAAATACCGAAATTTTAAATTGACAGTGCTACAGTCACTCTGTGAGAACAAAATATTTCCCTGAAACATGTATTCTGTCATACAGGTGGACATTTGTTACATAGATAGTGCTTACCCAAGCATTAAAGGAATTCGTCCACTGATTCAGTTTTATTTAACTTGGGTATTTGTTTCGACAAGTTCCAAATAACATTACAACAAAATCACGCAGCGAATTTATTTCAGTATTGATCAAGTTTGTCTTAATAATTGTTAAATTGATGAAAATGTATATGACGTAACAAGTTAGTATTGCGATATTCTGATATTTAATTACTCTCCTTTTTCTCGAATAAACATCGCGAACTGCTGTTAAATTACAAAGTAAGAGTATCAATTAAAATAGATATGGTTTACCTTGCAACTGTGTTTACTTAGTACAAGCTCTTGTTTTCGTACACATGTTTGCATTGCAACATTTGTTAACATTTTTGTCGGTTGAGAAATATTCTGGACCTAGCTTTACTTCTGTTTGTAATATGATTAATTCAATGAACGTACAACTGTAATTAAAATATACGTTAAATGTACTTTGTTGGTAAAAGGAAATATTTTAATGTGTTTTGTTTCTCAGATTTTGGTGATTTTATAGTTCAATTCTTTGCTTCACGATTTTTCTTAACGTGTAAGAAGCTTAAGTTATTGAGAAGTTAAATATAGTTATTTTATAATATAAACAAATTATTGAAGATAATAAAAAGTTGATTTATGACGAAAAATAAATGAAATAAAATATTAAGCATCCTAGAGTTGAGTTACAGATGATAAAGTTAATTAATGTCAGAATTTCTCTATTCAATTTTGGATCAGTCATATAGCTTGACTGATTATTAATTAGGTAACTAATAATAGATAAATTAGTGTAGGTATTGATTAAAGAATTTTCTACTTCCTTTTTAATTCTTGCACTGCCTCTTAAGCGTCTAAGAATAAAATAAAAATAAAGTAGAAAGAAGGAGCTTTTTGATGGAAAATAGAGGAATCTGTCACTGTTTCTAAATATAAAAAAATGGAACTGTCAATGGTCCCACATTGATGTAGTATCTACTATTGTAAGCAATACAATAGCGTAATGCAATAGAGCAGTACAATGAGCTAATTGCTTCGTTGACAATGCAAGGAGTTAGCTACCGTGACAACATCTACTCTAATATCCGGGACATTATTCCTTCCTACAGTAATTCATTACCATTAGATCAGAAAATTAAAACAAAAATCAATTTCTATAACCTGTTTTTGAACACATGTACCTATAGCTGTAAGGGAAAACGACATAGATCTCATATTTCTATTTTTATACTTGCATCTTATTATCATATCGTTCTTCTCAAAAAAGAGTTCTTTTAATTCAGTCTGCTTCTGTCATGTCTCAAGCTCAGTTTCTTAAAAATGTGACTCGCGTTTCTTTCACTTATAAGCTGTGGATGTAGCAACTTCAAACAACACTGCCAAATGTAAGTTTCATAATTTATACACATTTTCCTATTCTGCCTTCGTTATCCTCCACCTGAAATACTACGTTATGTATGCGCATCCGACACAAGCAAAATGAGGTGTGAGGAGGTGCAGGGGGACAAAGTCGCATAAGGAGGTACGGTGTTTCAACAGCACTGCCTTAAATGAAATATTAATGTCGTTTCTGCGTGTAATTTCGATTCCAGCGGTATTCGGTCGGTTGTTCTGCGATTCGCTAACGACTTTCAAATCACTGGTTTCCACAAATTGTTTCCTCTGACTAAGCCAGAGGCACGAGAGATGGATTTGTAAAGGTTTTTTTATTTCTAGTTTCGTAAAAACGAGATTTTCTGTATTTCTTTTTTATTAAAAATCTTGTGAACAATTTAACGTACAGTGACTTACGAATGTGTTAAATTTACACATTCAATTATAAAAGGTTTTTTATATTTTGTAGCTAAGTTGAGGAAATTGTACAAGAGTTAATTGTAAAAGTTAACCATGATACTGATAAAAAAACAATACTTAGTAATTTTTGTAATTAATCAATGTTTGTACTTTTGACTAGGATGGGAGAACAAGATGTAGAAAATTCAAAATTCTTTAAAATATGGGTAATGTCGTCCACTGAAGAAACACCTTCCTAATAATTAATTCAGGAACTTATGAACTTTTAAAATTATGTTTGTTCAAGTATATGTATTCATTATCTTTTACCCTGTGAATATTTTGGAGATATTTTACTAAACTTTTTTTACTATCAAGATTCACTAAAAGACTAGCCTCTCTTAGCTATATAGATTCTAAACAAAGTACAATAGAAACGCAATTTGTCTTCCTAAATATTTGCGCTTTCTAATTTTCTTTATTACCACCTTTTATTACATTTACTATAAGAAATAGGTATCACAGGTAGTGATATTAAGTGCTTCACCCTATATTAATTGCACATTTACTACTCTCGTCGAGTACCATAAACACCTAACCTCACACACTTTCTTCATATCCTCCATAATAAAGGATCAAATCTTGAAAAAAATTCTGAACAACTATTTTCCTCTTATTCGTCGTATCAAACGACAGGTCGACGTGTATACAGTTTCATACATAATGTAGGTGAACTCGTACATATCACGTCACGACCTTTTTGCGCGGGAATATAAAATTCACCACGGTGTCTTTCCCTGTCCCGCCAGACTTTTGCCTCCCCTTCCATTACCCCTTTCCATAGGACGCTCGAAACTCGATTTCTCCCAGCAGAAGATTTACGAAATCCCTACTGCCTCCTCTACTTCGCATCCCTCGCCCCCTTCGGCCGTGTTCCTCTTCGTCGGTCCGCATCTGTCAGCGTCGGAAGGAAAGTTCCTCTGAAGCAAGCTGCATGCAAATTTACATGGGTCCTCTCTGTCACGCCCCCTTGCACGCAAAAATGCGTGCATAGCCTGTGTTTCTCTTGTACCTACCTATTTTAATGCGTGACACTCCACTAGACGGATTTATGAGAGGACTCGCGAAATAGAAGCACCTGGAACGATTGCTTCCAAGTGTGCTAAGTTGTTATTTGCCAGTCAAACATTGCTTCCGTTGTTTCTCTTGGAATTCTAGCTTTCGAGAGGATTATTCTTTATTTGGTCTCTGTTCTCCCGGACTGGCAATCTGTTTTTGTGGAATACTGGAAGCAGGCATCGATGATTTGTAGTCTTGTCTTGAAATGTACTGAAGAATTAAAGTGATAGACGGTATAAATATCAGAAATGGAAGTTTGCAATACCTGCCTGTGTTTACTGTTGTGGATTTTGAGACACAACAGTCTTAGAAAGATAGATCAATTATTTTAATGGCACTTCTAATATTTATCACCGTGCTTGATACGGATCTTGAACACTTTTTCATTAAGCTCTCAATGGTTCTCGACGAGTTCTACTCATTATGGGGAAACTCAAATACAAAGTACTACGTGAGGGGTTAGAAAAGGAATATTTAATGTTTTAGAATTTACTAATGAAGGTAGGTGAGGTATAATTTGATTCGACTATAATTTGATTAATGTATGAAATCTAAAGAAACATATTACATATTGGAAATGGTATTACGTAGTAGTATATGTGAAATACATTTTTGAGATGTTACACTGTAAGAAAATGCAGTTTAAAGAAAAACGATTTTTAGACTCCTGCAAATAAGAATACTCTCTCAAGTTATAATAACTTTAATTTTTGTACGTAATAAGTATCACAATTAAACTGACCATTTCATAATATTCAGCAAAATTACAAAAAAAAGCTAAAATTAAAATTCGACTTTCAGTTTCATTATAATAACTGCAGACGACAAATAATATTGAAAATTAAATAACAATTCAAGGATAAATAAGTGTGTATACAAATTGTCTTCTATTCTTCTATCGAGAATACATAATCTGGCATTGTGTTATCAAGTCCATAGTCATTTTTGTTATTAAGTATTTTGAAGAATATCAGGCAACTGGTGTTGAACTTTAGTCCTGAGTGACTGAGAACACTTTTGAATTTCTATTTGCCTATAAAATTTCGTTAAAGTCAGGGCATTATGCTTCATGTAGTCTCTTCGTTAGAACCCTAGATGACATGGGAGGGTGGAACGTAATTAGCTAGTGCAACTACCTCCTCCATCACGCTCATGCAAGTCGAAGGATCTTTCAGAGATGAGCCTAGGCTTTATATCCATGTAGAGAGATACCAATTTGTGCGTCATACATAATTATCGGCGGTCTGTGCCACTTAACTAACGGAACTATCGTTGAAACTTTGTATGAACTCATCTAACTTTTCTTGACCTTAGATGAAGTTGGGTCAGAAGTTGCTGAACCTATATTTTCTGTCATTTCAATCAAGTATGTTTAAAATTTTTAAAGTCAAAAATAGAGAATGTAAAAGAAGATAAAGAAATTTGTATTTTACTTATTAGGAGAAGTGTTCAATTTCATTTATCAGGTCGACTCTTATGTCACGAATGCAATAGATATGGGAATGTCTGAGAATACTAATTAACACGATTATTTCAAAGGAATGCAATATTTCTTAATGAAAATAAAAAAAATGTCATGACATTGTACACGTATAAGAGAGAAACGAAAATGGTTTCAAATACTGAAATTTTGTACGAAAAAAACATAAATTTAAAAAATTTTAATTCACCTAGTTTCATACTCTTGCCGACGAAAATATTTTTAAAACATTGAGGCAATGTTTGCTCTTTTCTCTTGAAACTATAGAGGCATTAGTTTTTAATGTGCCTACGCAATTATTTAATTTAACAACCACGTGACTGTGCCGGTTTTCTCTTGAATTTTATAATAGACAGAACGTATTTTTGGAATTTCCTCTCGTTCTCTTAGAACACATGGATTTTTCACCAAGTACATTCATCTTCACAAATCATATAGACAGTGGAACTTGTTCCCCAATTTTAGATGGGCTATGTTAGCTTTCTACTGCATTCGGTCTCCTAAATCTTCAGCAGCTTATCTGGTGGTTGGCAGTCTACTTAGTACTTACACGACTTACCATATGTAAATTAGCCACGAAAGCACTGCATGCCATCGTGATCTTATTTTTAAATTTCTTGGACTGTGTTAGTATTTCTCGGTACCCTTCATTTACAATTGAGAATTCACTGATAAGCACCAATTTGATAAAGTTGCTCTACTTTCGGTCAGTTCAGAGAATTTCTAATGAATATAGTATGAGAGTCAATGTGTTATCAGCCATACTAAATTTCAATTAAATAATTAAGTATTATATCAAACTCTTTGACAATAACATACTTATAAAAAGAAACCTATATAAACGTGCTTCAGTATATTCAGAAAAATGTTTGGAGTAAAGATCGTAAAATATCTCCTGATTCAATTTCATGGAGTAGAACTTCACAATGGACTATTCAAATGCTGTATTATTTAACCACAGCACGACGCGCACGATCTACCATGAAGTATTTGACCAAACTTGCAGTTTATGCGATGTAGCTATCTTAAGGTACGTTTTCACGTGACACTAAATCGTGACTTTTACGGTCCTGACGAGTGTTAGGACTTTTGTTGTCGAGAAAACTAGATGTGACATTGAAACTTGATGCTATTAAATTGTTGTACAGTGGCATAACAACAAAAGTCATGACTTTTGCTGTCACGTGAAATCGTACCTTTATAAGAAAAATGTCATGACACAAAACTTAATCTTGGACGAGTTGTTTCTATGTAATTAACGTAATAAACAATCAATGAATATCAGAGTATAATAAAGTTCACAGGAATATAAAATGAACTAAAAAAAATTTGTAATATTAGAATGTGTGCACTGTGTAATATACGATGTAATAATGAAATTATGAAGCAATTAGTAATTAGTTACTATTCTGGTTATTCGTAGCTGAAAAATGAAGATTTCTTTAACAGTTTTTAAATTTTTCTTTCATTATATTTTACATTAACGTGCTTCATAAATATCAGACTTGTTACTCAAGTGAATGCTTTCAGTGAATCATGTACAGTAATAAACGCTTCCTGTGGACTGAAAGCCAAAATCGATCAACAAAATTGCAAGCAACTTATTCAACAAATTGCATTTTCAACTTCAACTTAAGAAATTGGTGTTTAACTCTGGACATATCGATTATATTTTAGATGTACTTAAACATTAACTGATTTTCAAAAAATATATTTTTATTTGAAGAGTGTATTGATAAAAATAAGGTATTTTAGCAAAATTAATCAATGTAATAAACATATAAAAAGAATATAGTTTACAGAAATACAGTTTTAAAGAATGAGAACCTGCAGTATATTAATTTTAATCCTTAATTAGGAACACCCACTTTGAAAATACACAGACATTGATTAAAACCTATTAATATTCAATATTTTTAAAATTAGCATAAATGTAGACATAAATAATACATCGATAATAAAATAAAATGAAGAAACTGTAATACGAGATAACCAGATCTTAATTGTACGCATGTAAAATATTTGAAACATTAGAAGTAGAAGTTCTTAGGAAACTGTACTTTAAATGGCTGCTAGACATAGTTAAATGGAATGTCAACTGTTATTTTTAGTGTTCCGACTGTAAAACCTATTACGCCATTGTAGGGATATCGCCTAACGATCCTTTGCGTTCTTGTCCCAGCGTTTTCCCGTATACGAGAAAACGTTAATCTTGCATTTTACACAAGGGAGAAGTGTCTTCAGCGTTCCAGTTTGCTTTCAGACGGGACGTCTCCTCGATGCATTTTTATCAGACCACTTTATCGGTGCCGTTTATGCACCAACTCGTACAAACTCGGCGTTTTTCTAGAACATTTCAGCGACTTTGTTGAGACTGTTTTTTTTTTTTTTTTTCAACGCGTGCTAAACGACTATAAAGGGTTAAAGGGAGTATGGAACTGTGATTTTCTTTTTTTTCTTTTTGTTGCTTAGTGATATAGGTAATATATAGGCAATATACCTGTATATGATATAAGTAATAGGAAAAATAAATAGTAGACTGAAGGCAGTAAAAAAAGAACGAGCAGCTGATAGTCGTAATATATTTCACTCGAACTTTTTAAAACTACTTTTTAAAAAAATTTTCTATTTCTATTTATTTTTATGCATACAGAAGTGAGTTAAGTATTTGAAAAAGCAAGAAATAGTATTGGATTGTACGAAATATTTCTATTTAATTGCACGTTGGAAACTTGAAAGTGAAACTGAAATTTTTGTAGTACATAATTTATTAAATACAGAATACTTGCATCGCGTGTTTAAAAAATGTTTAAGCAAAAACTCTTAATATGTATAAACTAAGACACAGTAAAGTAACATAAAGTAAAATGATTTTTGCTTCATAAAATGGAATTTATGAATTCCTTTGACGAAAAAAAATGTCAGCATAAAATTACCAAATCCTACTATTATAAGTATCTCAAATCTTTGTCATAAAAATAGAAAAATTTCAAGATACGTACCAATTCCTCAAAACTATGAATCTCTGCCTCACACTAATCATGTCATTTTTGGAAATGTCACAACGCTTCGTCTGTGTTTTATAATAAATCAAAACTCTCGTTAAACTCTTGGTGACAGGTGTGTTTTCGGATGTAGGAAGCGCATCCAATTTGCACGTTTCTAGTTAAACACGCTTCAGGAGAAATCAAAGGATCGATCGAACTTTCGGGAGCAAATATCACTTTCCAGTTGAAATTCTACTGGCACGCTTTCACGTGTTCGCTGTACACGGAGGGGTTAAAATTCCGACCTGTTTCGGGTAGGGCTGTCCGCAGAATAAATGGGGGGAAAAACAGCGTCGACGAGAAAAGAAGTTGAGTTCCAGGTATTTTTCAAGCAGATACAGAATTTTCAACGTGACTCTTTCACGAGAGACTGTCGAAGGAGTCGATCGAAGCCAGACAGCCTGAGAGTCAACTCTTCAGACTTCATAACCACTCGAGCGAGCATCAGAGAGAACTGTATCCGTATAACGTATGAAATTCTTTCCAACTCGGCTTATCGCTGGGAATAAATGATCTGAGACTGAATGTTAATGCTGTTGAGTACTGGCATTATGCGTAACGTGCGTTCAGGAATCGATTCAACTAATACAATGGCTCATAGTATGTTCTTTTACACAAGGTGTACCAAATATAGCCTTCGATATTTTAAGAGGCGGTAAGAAATTCAAATTGGAGCACAAAATGTCCTATCGTAATGTCCGATCTGCCTTCATTTTTTAATAATAACGCCTTACAGTTAATATTTATATATTTTAAACTAATTATTCGGAGAATTTTGAAATTTTGCTGATACATTGAAGGGCAGAAATAGAGCAAATAAGTGTTAATACATTTTAGAATTAGATAGAGGTCCAAGATTTTTGTAAGATATCGATCACGAATTTATAAGGCTTTATAAAAAGAAATACAAAAATATATGTGAAGAGTTTTTTGGTTCTATTTCTGCCCCTCAGTGTATCTGCAAAATGACAAAATTCTCTGATTGCTATTTTAGAATACAGAAATGTTAACTTTAAGGCATTATTATTGCAAAGTGAAGACAGATCTGACAGTATGTCAGAGAACATTTTGTGCTCCAATTTCAATCTGTTACCATCTCTTAAAATATCAATGGCTATATTTGTTACACCCTGTATAGCTGTGGTTGTAAGGTAAAATTACCTATATTATATATTCAAAAAGTTCGAGTTGAGGTCTTAATTGAATTTATATTTTCAAGAAGAGAGGGTATTAAAAGAAATTTTTCACTTAAAAATAAAGATTTAAGAAGAGACAAGTTTATAGGAAGGTATAGCATTGCAGTTGAAAATTCTAAATGTCGTATTTTGGCTTACCAACACAGTCCAAGCCTAAGTTAATTATTATGAAACCTATATTGTACTTTTCTTATACGCACCTCATGTTTAACTTCTAAGTTTTATTTTTATTCAGCTCTGTGTTTTAAGAAGTGATTCTACTTGTTAAATTAATTGCATGAGGAAACTAAAAAAATGGTTTACGGTTGATATTTTGTTCCTGAGTTATTAATTGTAAAATATGTATGAAACGTGTCTGAGTTGAGATTCATTCTATTAACTTCCCTGCGCCTGACCTATTTACTGAGTGCACGTCAGTAAAATAAGTCCCAATTTAGACACATTTCACTTCAATTTTAAAATCGAATTCGTCATTTTTTGTAAGACTGCACGTACTGGCACCTAAAAAAGTTACGTTTTGGTCTATTTCCAAGACAAAAAACTGTGACATGGTATTAACGATTACCTGCTTCCTACCGCAGAAATAAAACGCGACCGCAAAGTCGATCAAAATAGACAAATGAAATACCAGGAATAGTAGACTAGTACTAAGAATGAGATCTTCGAACTCTGTCAAAACCACAATCAAGTCTAGTCAGAACCATTCACAACTACTATCTATTTATGCTATTTGATACCATCGTTTGATACGTTAAATTACAATTTACAATACTTTATACAGTAGGACCTCTATTAACCGATTTAAAGTGATACAAATCTGAGATACTTTTCTAATAACTAATTTTATTTTTGGTAAACTGCTGTTAAAGTACAGTTGAACTATCAACCTATTGTACAGTATTTTCATTTTAATTTTATCGAATAGCTGTAACTTTGAATACAAGCAACAAAATAAATAAAGATTACAAAGATTTAATCACAGGATTCAACTCTCTTAAGAATGTATTTACTAATCTATTATTGTTCTTAAAACACATATTGGAATTAATTTAAGCCTACTATGGGAGTGAGAGTTGCATGTGAGTGTCTCTAATAGATATATTGGAATTGTGAAAGTAAGTGTAAAATATTTGAATCTGAGTGATTATTAAATAAATGTAAGACATTTAATCTGATTCCTGAAGTAATAGAGACGCGAAAGAAAGTGCTTGGGATAAAGTGCTTTACGTAATAACATAAACGTGGAATACTTGGATACCCAAGTTTTTGGTCAGTGTAATTGAATGTTGTCTTCGAAATTTCTGTGATATTTGTACGGGATGTATAAAAAGGACGAGAGGATAGAATGAACGAGGTTATGCTATAGTTAATGAATATAGTTATAGCATATAAAATTATAGAATATAGGGTACAGAGTGTGCGTGCAAAAGTTTTATAAAATGTGCTGATCTTCGCAGCTAAAACATTTGTGAGGGAACCTAACTTTCTCTTCATAAAAGTTTGTCTTAAAACCGATGTATCATTTCACAAACCTACCCGTTACTCTGTGTAATGGTGCGTTTAAATCGAATAAGAGAATGCTTATTCTTCCCCCACTTCAACAAAATTCAAGTGACACGAGCATTCTTTCATTCAATCGTTGATTTTATTTATTCATAATGGTTGCATTTTGCTGAAGGTGGGAGAAGAACGAATATTCACCCACTTGGTTTAAAGGCACCATAAAATAACATGTAACTTAAAACAATTGAATCAGTGAGATGATGAACAAGTCCAAAATTAGCCATTTTCAAATATTCTCAAAGCTGCATGTAAAATGTATAGAATTGCTCCTTGGGATCAAATACCTCAAAATGTGGTGTTTGGACTCCTACTGTTTCTCACCTCGTCGATTCAATTCAATTAACACCTTTTTCTACGTCTCCTTGCCTCTTTAAAGAACGCAGTTGGTAAGATTCGCGGGACAGGAAGCTCACCCAAGGACGACAATCAGTAAATTGTGGTGAAGTGAATTACATTGTCGCTCGAATTGCAAGAATACCGCTGCGGCGTTGGGTCGCTGGTCCACATTCTCGAAGCGATTAATGGAAACTGTAGCCTCTGTTTCGCGATTAGCTCGAAAGAGAGGTCTGGCTTGTTTTCTTCTCACCCTTTGCGCCCTGAATTTACTTGATCCGCGAGACGTAACGAGCCTGAAGCCTTTTTTGCCGGTCCGTTGGATCCACGAAGGTATACGTGGCACAATGCTCGGTAGGGCAAATTGCTTTCGGAACGGAAGACTGCTCGAGGCAAAAGGGAGCTTCAAGGGAAAATGATTCACATTGTCGCTCGGCCGTGAACGAACAATCCCCCTCTCTCTTGCTCTTTCGCCCTCTGTCCCTTTCCATCTCTGTTCCCATCGTTTTCCCTTCCATCTTCTACACCCCCGCGTCTTTCCACGACCTCTTTTTCTTCATCATCTTTTTCATCTCTCGCTCAAGTTCCGTCGTCTTCCTGCTTTCGTCTTCTTCCTTATTATCTAGCCTGTTTGTCCATCTGTTTAATTGTTTGCCTTATTCTCCACTCGGTAGTCTACTTTTTTTAATATCATTTCAATCGTCCTTTCCAGTCTGCTGCTATGCAGAGCACGGTTTTTATATTGTTATGCTGGACATTTTGCTTAAAATGCGCCACTTCTTAACAGCTGAGTGGCAATTTTATTTACACTGAAGTTTTTTGGTTAATATTGGCGGTAAATGTTTGAATGGGTATTGTGAGGCATGTTTCTTGTGTTTCAGTATTCATTTACATTTATCTTAAAGCTATAGACAACACTGTTATTAGCGTGTCTATAATACTGTATAATGAAAAATAATTAATGACGAGTTAATACTTTGTAATTATGGTATACACTATCGTGTATAACTACTTATTTAGACACTTTCATATTATAGAAAATGCATAAAATATACTTTAACTAAAATTCTCTAGTACAGTTCTAGTTACAGACCTCATCTCAGACGATTATTGTATAAGATTTACAAATACTTATAAGAATAATATTTGATATCAGTTAGTATAAATAAAAATGTCTATTTTATATATTTCTAATAATGTGAAAGTGTCCAAATATCTATGCATGGTAGTGTATGTCATCTTTAGTGATACACTTGATCGTTTTGAGTGAGTCCCTAATTAAATTTTTACCCTGAAAGCGTACTTTTTTATCCATTGCAGAGCAATTTTTCTGTAATAAATAAACTCGTCTAACTGCTAAAAAGTTCACTTTTTCCAAGGATTCAAGAGAAGGGTTTTGTAATTGAATAGATGCAATGCAAGTACCTACCTAATTGCGAACCTTCGCAAATTACCTTGTACTGCTTCATTCTATTAAAGTATAAAACAATGCAACTTTTTGAACTAAAGAAAATGTAAAGAAAATTTTGTGTTAAAAAATGTCTTGCTAAAAAAGGAATCCTAACAGATTTTAATTAATATTACTTTCTATCATTAATTCTATGAAATATTATTAAAATATAAAAGTCATCAAAGGATCTGAGGAACTTCTGCTATTATAATCAGTGCCAAAACCACAATAATTCTGTGTTAATCAGACTGTTATAAGTTGAAGTACCACTGTTAGTGTAAAGTTAGCCAAATATTGCACTGGCGTGGAGGAACTATTTTCCATTATTAAGAACTTGAGTATACTGAAAGCACTGCACGACGCAATCAAGCAGCAAAACTCAAGAACTGCATTAGACAAGGAAAGTCTTTGCTTCGTGATATTTCTGAGTAAAACGATTCATCTACGCTTCTGCATATAGTCCACAGTAAATATTACACGAAGCAGGATATTAAGTCGTGTGTAACGGGTTGCTCTATCTGGATTATCATCGTCTAATTTTAATATGTCTAACAAGACATAGTATATACCTTTACAACTTTTAGGTATAATTATTATTTGAAATATCCATTAAATTCACAACTAGAAATATGAAATTTGTACTATTTAAAGTCTGTCCTGTCATCAACAATTTAGGATTTTGTAAAGAAATCTAATCTATAATTACAATGTAAACTGTACTAAATACCTTACTGTTTATTTTTTCATTCTTTTTCTCTCCCTTTGTACTTTATATTATCTTATTGCTAAATAGTATATAATAAAGAATCATCCTTCTTATATTATAGTAACCTGAAATACTATTTGAAATTGAATTGAAACAAATGTTCAGAGATGCAGTTCCACTGCTTCATGAGTCAACTTTTTCTTTACAAATCCTTCACAATTGTCTCGATTTTCTTCTTTCGTTTTACCTGCAAACATTTCGTTATTTGATACTAAGAAAATTCTCGTGACACTGGTCGCTATATTTTTAAAGCCATCAATCATTGAGTGGTGTTTCAACCAAAAAGCTTACACAAGATCAAGGACGGTGCATTAATAGATAACACTGGCGGCAACCTCTGGTATTGACTCTCCGTCTATGCATTGTTTTTGATACGAATTCAATTCTACGTGCAGCGTTCCACTAACATGCCCCTATTCAACGTGCTTGGAAGAACAAACGGGAAGCAGAGAATGAAAATTAAACATCAGGAAAACGAAAACGACAAAAATTTTGCAATTTCCTCGAATTCGATAACAGACTCTATTTACCTTTCTAGTCGAGTATCACTCATAGCAATTGCTTTTGTATACCTTACGTTCTTTCTGCACACGGCACGGTGCATAAAGAATTAAAGTTCCAAAATTAATTTCCTCAAAAATCCAATTTCGTGCCCATAAATTATGTTATGGTTTTCATTATCTGTATACGAAAATTTTTGATTCGTGGTGGTGTATCATATTTGAATCAATTTGACAAATCGGTTAACTCTATAGAACAGAAATATTTATATTTATTTTATATATAAAAATTTCAGCATGGAACAAGTATTATACTATGGCACTAAAAGTTAAAAAAATTAAAACAATAGAGTTTTAGTCTCATTTTAGTCTGTTCATTTATTACTATATTTTATTAGGTGTCTATCAGATGGATAAATAATTAACAGTGATTGTCATGTCATTCTTATGTAAATATGTGTTATATATGAATTATATATGAATTATATATTGGCAGTTTTATGAGATGATTATAAAAGACTTTGTTCCAAATAATACCTGACAATATCATAGTGCAGTTCATAGGGACTAATATAAAATTATATTATGGCATGTTATTTTTATAATAATTATTATTATCATATACATATGTGTATTATGACAAGGCCTCAGTACTTATGATTAATATCATTCTTCGCATGCATATAAGAATAACGTAGGCAGTGAAAGTGATAAGTAGATTGCGAATATCATTGATAAGTAATTGAACGAGGATATTAAATCTGATTATAAGACAAAACGACATATGTCGACATAATCAAATTTACCTACTCACGTCAAACATATAAATTGTATCTGTTATTCTTTACATCAAACTATTTTTAGTGATTAATTTATTAAATATTTAAAGTAATAAAAATATAGAGAAGAAAGATTAAATATTCACATATCCCAGACAGTTTTAAAATAACTTCATTGAAGGAAATTTAACTTCTTGTTGATTAGAGACACTTTTCTAAGAATGCAATTTTGGCACTGACAACGACTCTTGCATTCAACAGTAAAATAGTAAATGAGCAAATCCATATCTTCTTCAAATTCTCGATTGAGTACAGTAACACTGTACCCAAATAACTGTTACAATTTTGTTTTCCATGTTTTGTATTTAAATTACAAATTTAGTTTAAATTGCACACACAGTACGTGACTATGTAATAACAAACTACAATCATACATAACATTCTACACGAAAGTTTCTAAAATTGAGTTCAGAGTTTCGAGTCGACAGAGGTAGGACAAGCAAAGCTGATTTAAAGCTGGAACCTCGTAGCTGCTTTGCTTTCCGTTTGTCCAAAGCCGACCGCTGATTGTTCTCAAATCCTTAATCAAACCACACTTGGACTCTCGATAAACGCGACACAAGCTGTCGTCCAAGTATCAACGCTGATAACTTCTATCCATCGGAGAACTTTTAACTTAAAAACTCCTTTTTTCTCTTCCCCCTTTTCTAGCTTCTTCTCCCTGGGTCGAGTCGTTGTCTTCGACTCTTCCTTGAAATTAATAGTGATCTCGAGATCTCTCTCGGGAGCTTAACTTCGATGAACCAAGTTCCTTCCATTTATCGATTTTAGGTACCTCTCGTTTCTTTTTATTTATTTTCCGTTTGTCGCGAGATGGTTGATACAAGTAGATGGAAACTCGGATCGGCGCATCTGTGTGTCGTCTTAAGTTGAACGACCTGCCTGTCCTTCGATCATTCTAGAATTACGAGTTTAATAGGTCTGAATAAAAACACGCGAATATAGGCGCATACGTCGCAGTTGCGTGTGAATGCAATGCGTGCGTGTTCCTTTTTGCATGGTGGATGTTGTCCCAGAGAGTGATTTATCATGATCTAGAGTACAGTTCATCGGAACCGATTAAATCGCGCGAGAAAAGAAGATTGAGAGTAATTATTAATACATAGCGATATGCCGAGTGTCATGTCAGCTGGCGGTACAAGTGGAAAGGTGATAGTTATGCTGGGGGAAATAAAGCATGAGTAGAAAATGTATCAAAAGAAATGGATTAAGACTTTCAGTATGAAACTTGCACATGAGACTGACTGTGGAAGAGAAAGTGTTCTGATATATTGGTACATGTATATTTGAGAGCAACTAGTTGTATAGTTATATTAAGTTGATTGAGAAATAGTTTCGAATTGTTTAATAAGAAGGCTACTTGTTATTCATGCTAGGACTATGAATCATTAATGCAGGTATACCTGTTGTTACTAGAACGAACATGTTAGTAAAGCTTCAGGAATATATTTTTAATGCAGCTTTTAGATTACTAACTTCTAATATTCCATGATAGCATTGAATATTTTTTCAGTGGAAACTGTATTTTTATTTAGTATCTTGTTTGCCACGTCGCCCAAGTATATTTTACGCTACTGATTAAAAGTTTCAAATCATTTTCCAATTCTTATTGAAGTCCTATTGTATGGCAAAATACTTTCGACTTCAAACTAGTACTTCTAACAATATTTACTACACCTTTTGCTTCAATATAGTGGAATAATTAATGAAACTGCTTGTTTCCTACATTGTGTGTTTAACAAGGTAACGCTTAATTGTTACTTTAATTTGCAAAATGAGTTGAAACTTTTAGTTGGTAATGTAGGTAATAATTTTAGTTACATAGCTTGTATGAATAACACGATTTTGTATTATGAATTATATTAATATGACATTTGTGAAACAATGGGAACAATGTTTTGAAATTGAATTTAAACGTTACTATGTTAATTAATTTAAAACAAAATTAATTCTTTGATCAAACTACAACCACAAGAATAACATTAAACTAAAGATAGACTTTCCTATATTCCATCTCTTCATTTAACCCTATTTAGATTCATTTTGTAAATAAGAATTTAATTTGAACTTTTATTCGATTGCCTTCGTAAATTTAATGCAAATGAAAACTTGCTTTCTAGGAATGTTAATAAATCCAGGCTGTTACGTTTTCACATTTATTTTGACCGAACCACGACGTTCCTTGGTCTCCTTTCTTTCAAGGACGCTACTCCCGAAATGATTTCCGCGATGGTTGGCAAAGCAAGATGCCAGCCGACGAACTTATATTTTACATGCATGAAGTCGTTCATTTCTGAATCCTTTGATGTCCTACATTTTTCCGTTCGCCAGAGACTTTTCCTGATATTATCATATCAGCATTGCGGTCCACTATGATATTTGATGAAAACCGTCATCTGACGAAATTCGTCTTGGAATTATCTTCATTGTGTGGGCATATAATTTGGAATATTTTCACGAAAGCTATGCAGGAATATTACTTCCATTTGTTTCTTCAAAAAATGTGTTTTTTAATGTTTTGAATACCAGAGATAACATGTTACATAGATAATTAAATTTGAGAATTTTAATTAAAATACATTCTCTGGGTTAAAGGTACCTATTATTTCCTCTTTGTTTCTTTGCAATTTTAGGAAATTATAATCCTGCAACCTGAACAAATTTCACTTTCAGAAACATGTAATTATAACAATATTTTCTTTAGATTACATGATGGCGAAAATATGTCATTCTATTTTGAAAACATGACAGTCCTGAAATTTCGAAAAATATGCTGGTGGAGAAAATAGTGTCTTCATAAAATAATGTTTTTCCTATGTTATTTTTCAGTTTCACCAGAAATTAGGTGAGATGTAACCTACACACCTATTCTGTACTTCAGCGTATTAACGTATTAATAATTTCGTATGCGAAATCATATTATGCGGTGGAAGTCATCATTAACACATCCGATTATTAGCATCGATCTAATTATGCTAATTATCTTATACTAAATATTAAAATCGTAATTTGGTTGTAATCGTATCGCATGACATTGTAATCCATAGACCTTTATGAAAATTTCAACATAAAATATCTGATTGCTCTAATATAGAATTTCAACTACATAATTGAATATTATTGTGTGTTGTGTATTAATTGAATTTCTGAAATTATTTGACAAATAGGAAATTATCCAAAATATTACCTTGAAATTAAGCATTTCAGTGTGATTTTCCAATCACTTTAACATATTAAATATTCAATGTTGGTAATTACATAGGCACTTACATGTAGAAAGATATTATTTTGCTGCTTCAAAGACTTTCTAATTTTAGGGTAATCAACGTTTTTTTCATATTATTGTACATGTCTATATATTATTTTTGCTAATTAATATGCATTTAAATCAACTAGTTTTAATTTTACAACTTGGAAATTAACATCAATTGGAAGTTAATATTAATTATGGAGAAGAATATTGAAAATGAGTTGTATACAATTATCAGCAATTGTTCTTTTAAATATCTAAATATTAAAAGGTGCTCTATTGTGTTTTTCACTATTACCTCATACTAATATACGATTATTAATAGGAACGTGGGAGAAAAGCAATATTCATATTCCAAGCAGCGTATCACTTTCATCACATGAATAATGACTACAGTTTCAAACATATTTCCATTGTTACACATTGACACAAAACGAAATGAAATGTAAAATATAAAAAATAATTTTCAATTTTAACTCTGGATTCAATACTGCCAATATTAATTACCCTTTTAAAATATTCTTTCTCGATTTGTTCAGTAATTGAAAATCTACGCTTGTAATTGGGTTTTCAATATCACTAAAAATCACAGAAAAAGCCCAGTCGTCAGAACGAAAATTTCGTTCTCATAACCGGAGAGGTTTTATTGAAACAGCATAGTAAATTTCCATAAAAATGATAGGCAGCTATGAAACAGGGAAAACGAATGAATATCGTTGGGGAAATGTCCAGTATCCTGACAATTCAAGAGAGGAAAAGTTTGTGTTTTCGTAGTAAAAGATTCTTTAACTATTTTTCTAATAACTTGCCTTGACAGAATTCATGCAAGAGATTACACTGAAGAATATTTTCCAATCTTTTTTTCCAAAAACTGTCAAACAATGGTTAAAACAAGAACTCCAAAGTTGGACTACCTATTTCTTCGCATTATAGGACTGCCTCATATAAGTGTCTTTCGTCGAGACAATGAAAATAAGCTAAGTATATTTAAAAACATTAACAAAATTATTGACTTTGCATTTAAATATGTACTGTATACAATTGCTAAGTTGGCAGATAGAAGAAATGCTTTTGTAATTAATTCTAGCAAGACAAATCAACCTAGTGATGAATATAAATTTTCATTATTTGACTAAATCCGTCATATCTACTAATCGATGACTGCAGCAGCGATAAAGGTGAAGTTAAGTGTTATCCCAACTGCTAACTTACGAGAAAAAAAGAGCAGTGAACAGTTTCTCACTCTGAATACAAATTTCACTTTTCCGACTCGAGTTTTTTCTATTAATATTTTAGTTAGTTTTCCATTAAAAATCGATAATACTAAGCTGAGAATAGCTACATATCGATTTTGGAAGCTGTGCGACGATTTTGAAGCTTGAGATATAAGGATAAATATATATTCTCAATTCTTTGTTAGCATGATATACCTATATATATATAGAAAAACAGAAGTGACTTTCACATGTCTTCAGCGACTCCACCTACAAAGAAGCAAACATAACCATATAATGACTCCTTTAATATCAAACAATTTTTATTTAACAAATGTGTCTATTACTCTTACAGTTTAAAAGATAATCGAGGTGGTAATATTTACTGGGACACCCTGTATATATAGTACAACTTATTATTATAAACATAGTACAAGTTCCTTATCTTTTCATATTTTTGTAACTGACGTTGAAAACATCTTTGGCATCTTTTTTGATATCGTGTTTCTCTTTCTCCAGGAGCTCCACATTTAATTCGTATATTTCTATAAAGCAATTTTGTCTACATTTCGAAAGCAAGAATGAAAAAAGAACTTGGTGGGACATATATGGCCAATAAAACGCTTAGGCATTTTAGTGCTCAGTAACATGAATAATAACATAATAATTTGGAACTTGTTTATACGAAGTGATCAGTTTACACTATAAACTGAAAGTCCAACTCTGCATCCACAAAGTATGTATTTCTAAATAAAATCGTCATTAATAATATCGTCATTATTACGATAAAAAATGAAGTATACAGTCAGAGACATTAAATTACTGGAAAATAACGCATCTGAAACATGTATTGTCCTTCAGGTAATCGGAAAGATTCCTGGAACAAATGTATCTCGCTGGGATCGAAATGGTTAATCACCCACTTACAGAAATTCCAATAAATGTGAATTACCATAAGTCACAGTATTACTTCATTGCTTTGTGAAAGTATTAAGATTGAAAAATTGAAAAATTAATTTAGGATTGAATTCCAGCGAAGAAATACCGCGTTTCAGATCTTTGTGTAGCGGCGCGTAGGAACGTGAAACTTGAGAATACTTCCTTGGAAGTTGGAGGATCGACAGCTTCAACGCGACTCCTGAAGCTGCTGTCAATCCGAAACGAGGCAGCGAGAGGTTGTTCCGCTGCGTTTGTGAGTAATGGGTAGCAGAAGAGAAATAGCGGCATTGATTGCGTTCGCGTTTCTATGCCGATACGGTTGTATTGGCACGAACGACTTGAAGCGTCAAAGCGCTGACGGCAATCGCATGGCGCCTGGCTTGTTATCCGATTCATGGCTCTGCCTTGCCCACAGATTTGCGGGAGGGGAATCCTCTTTTAACAAAATTCAATATCCTCTAAGCGTTGCGCGGATTTATGCTATTATCATTAACAGTTTGAGTGGTAAGGAATGCGATAACGAACGCTTGGCTTCACGTGCGAATCGTATCGCTGAACACTATAGCATCTTCTTCACTGTGTTATTATGTGAAATGAAATTCTGCTGGATGCCTGACTTACTGAACTCCCCGCCGAAGTCCCGTCATCGAAATTGTTGCCTAGCTGCACTCTAATTATGCGGAATACTTGTGTGGCAAACACTTGTGCGGGTGTGGGACCTGAGGATGCTTTCGTTGTGAGATCAATGAATGATTAATATACTGAATTGCGGTGAAGATTAGATCTAAAAATCGATATTTCTTTACCAGAATTAACCCTTAGCTGGTATATCAATGTTATAACATAATGTAGAATTGCAAAACAATTAACGATATTACATAGAAAATTCACAACTGTGCTATGATAATTACTTAGACTGAAGAGTATAATAATAGAACTTTCATTGAATGGATACATCAATGTTTAATTTACTATATAATTTTTCGCTTTTATTTTACTACACTCTACTTGAACTTATACTGTTAGTAGAATTCTACAAGTGGCATTTGATGTCCAGATTGTAAGGTCTGGCTCAGGTCATTATAGGTACGATTGTATAATGAATGGCACATGTAAGTAAAACGTGATCTAGTAAGAATGAGTGGATACTGTAAAATAAAATTTAGCTCGTAGTTTTGAAGTAATTCAGTTGAACACTCTTTAAATGTGCATTTGAATATTTATCGATTTTACTTTTATTAAACTGTTCTATTATGTTCAGTAATAAGTTACATTTATTAATCTTTTTGTTCTTCATTACGCTTCTCATTTTTGTTCCAGGTATGTTTTATCACTTTCCTTTGAAGTAACAGAAGCAATATACGATTTAATATAAAGTTTGCTAGTTATCTCAGAAGCATAAAGGTGGTAAGTTATTTAATTCTCTTTAACCTAAATCTAGTAGCGCTAGTAAGGTCTACTTAATATTGCAATAATAATTAGAAAGTAAAATGAGCATTTATGTATAAATAACATAATAATCAAATTCATCGCGTGTAAATTATTCTGTTAGATATACTCAAATTATTTCGCCTTATTAACGCTAAAAGTTTGGTTTTTTAACAGTAGAATTAGTAAGATTAACGTGGTGTCTATTTTAACAGTAGGTATGTTAAAATTACAAGTTTTTGACTAAGTAAGTAATTAAAAAAAAATTACGTTTATTTATATATTTTCTTGTTTTATCCAGTGTTAACTGAAAAAGAACCAATATTTGTAATGAATGAAGTTCGTATATGTAAAGAATAATTATACGAATCATTATTTTGATTGTTTTGGTAGTTCTAGTGTTAAATTTATTAGAGGTGGACTCAAACATGGATTAAAAAAGAAAAGAAACAGAATGTATGGTTATCGAGGTTCATATTAATAGTAAGTTTACAGAAGGAAATGAAAAATGAAGCAATGAGGTAGCCAAACAGTATGTTAGAGATAACCTCTCAGTCATTCTGAGTGGCCAGTTGAATCTGTCTAGACTTAAGCACCCTTTCATTCTACACAACTTGCTTCCTCTTCTTGCTTCGCGAAGAACATGTGAATTCTGATATTTTCTACTACAAAACACCTCTTACTCTGAGTTGCCTGTGATGATAGCATTTCCTGTATTACACAGTCTCTTCTCTCTAACCATTCACACGGTATTTTCAAGAAGAAACGAGTCACATTTCTGGATCTGCAATCAGGATCTGTCTAAACATAGGTCTTTTTGTGATTATTAAATGTAGCGTACTATTTTATTCTTTCTTCATTGTGAAGTAAGTTTAATAACGGATTAGCGAATACCTATATATTTCTAAATAATGTTTGCAATAAGAGACTTATCGAAATATGTATAGACTGGGGCTCCAGGAAGGTTGGTCGAAAGAAACCTACTCGAAGACGTTTCGAAAGAATCGATTCTTCCTCGAAAAAACATTTGAAGATTTAATGTAGACCTAAACTTAATTCAAACCTAGACTTAGAGCTAGAATTAGACTAGACCTAGATTCAGAATTAACTCAGACCTAAACTTAGACCTAGATTTAGACCTAGACCTAACCCAGACCTAAACTTAATCCTAGACGTAAATCTAAGCCTAGACCTCAAGCTAGACCTAAATCTAAATTGATGACATTTTTTGTCAACAAAATGTTGAAAGTGTCCAGGTACCAAATGCCGAAAATAAAGTTTTTGTATAATTATTCTTTTTTTCAGTCTTATGTAACATCAGTATAAAAGAAATATAAGTGCTTAATTATATCAGTTAATTTGACTGCTTCGATAAATCTGGTTAAGTAGACGATATTTTGAAATAAAATTTGATGAACGTTATCATGCAAATTATATTTCATATTTACAAAGTGCAGAATTGATTTTAAATTTCCAGATTCTTTCGTTTCTGAATGTTTAGACATTACTATGTATACATTTCATTTTATATTCAATTTGCTACACATTTCATTAAAGCAGTTAGGGTAACGTGTAACTTTATGCTCTCAGTTTTGTAATGTATAACTTGCCTCCAGAATATTGTTGGCAGAGTTTCCAACCTCCACCTGAATTTCAATTTTATACAAACTTCAATATAGTCCTAAATTATTTCAATATTTTCCAGCCTGTCTAAATATTCTTTCAAAAGATTTGAGTCCATTGAAAGGTATCCTGTCTCATAATGTAATAAATCTTCTCCTTTACTCGCTGTTCTCTCCTGAGAGAGTTTCAGTCGCGACCTTCTAATACAATTTCTCTTTTCATTCTACTGACTTTTCTTTTAGTTTCTCCAATATCACTCGAACCCAACATTCTTTCCTACTTGTCATTATAATGGTCCATTTGTTCAACAGAACGCTTCTTCTCGCTGGATTCTACCGTATTTTTCTGGTCCGCTTCAATTGTCTTCCTTCTACGATTTCATTTTGCAAAAATGTAGACACTGTTCTTGAATGATTAAACGGTAGAAAGAGTAGCCATAACAGTATCTTACATCTTTTCAAAAATTGTAACTTTTATGATATGTATATATGAAACAATTTGATGTTTCGTCATTTAAACTTACAGTAAGAAAATATTAAGAAAAAACTTAGATGATGCATATTTGCACCACTGTGAACTGTAGAGTTGATACGTTCTACAAATTAGCGACGACTCATTAACAAGCGCATATCATACTTGTGGACCCTCTCGTTAAGGTATTTTCACAAAATATAACAATAAGCAGCAAGATTACAAAAAGTGTTAAATATTTTCTTTTTAATCTTCCAGTTCTCTATTTAATTCTACAGTTTGTGCTATCAATTTTAAGTATGAGAAATCTGTAACTCCGTACAACTTTGGGTAGAATTTTATCTACACGGAAAAGAACGTGAAATAGGAATTAAAATGAATTTGCTAAAACATTTCACGTTGCGTTTATCCTTATCTCATATCAAAACATTTAAAATTCTGCAATCTTATATAATATTTCACAAACTTACGTTTTATGTTGTATCCAAACTAAAGTACTCCAAATTCTTAGCGTATTTGCTTGCTCATTACCCATTGCCCAGGTCTTGTCACGTAGAGAGAGATGAGATAAATGGATTCGAAGTTCTATCGATCTCCCCTAACATGAATCCTACAATCTGGAACTTAAACCTACTAAACTGAAGAGATAGATGGAATCAAAGTTCCACCGATCTCTTCAGTTTGATCCTTAAGATAGGCAACTACCAAACTATCGTTATCGCAAATTTAGCAAACTTTGGACTCCATCGAATCGCAACCGCAGGATCGGCTTTCGATGATACCTTAGATAGAACAAATACTTCCTATACACAAATAGTTACAAATAGGTAACATCAAGTTTAGCAACAAATTTTCCTAAGAAGCTGTTCGTTTTGTTTATCATGACCCATTATTAGACTACTGCACACGTTTCAAATCGATTTCTTCATTGCAGAAAATATTCAAACTTCCAGTTTACTATTTTATACGTATTCAGGATGTTTGTGTACAAATGGAGAAAAATTTAACCGTTAAAATCAAACGAATGGAATGAATAATGAAATTGTATTTTTGGAGAGCACTGAAGATTTAATCGTGAGTAATTGAATACTTTGAAACACATTGAATGTGTGATCCTCTTTGGCTGTTGCAATGAACAAAGTGGCGAAACTGACCAGCGTTCAGAGTTTTAATTAATTTCGTGATTCGAGAATTTTACTGTCTCCTTGGTAATCTAGTGTGAGTAAATTTTTTGAAAAACCTGTTCATGCATAATTAACATGCTATCACTGTCATGCATTTAGTGTAGGATATTCCAATTCTTATTTATACAGGGTGTCTCAGAACTCGTGATTAAAACAAAGAGGTGGTGATTCTACATGAAAGAATAAATCTGAAGAGATAGAGTAATATTTGTTGGTATCGTGCTTCGTTTTCGAGAAAATTGACTTTGAATTTTAACCGAGGATGAGAGTACCAAACTACAGTTTCAGCTATTTGATGGGAAAATAGAGAGTGGGGAGTGTTTCTAGCTTACAATAGAGAAAGTCAATGATCAAACCGTCAGCGTTTCTCTTACCCTGGGTAAGCACCTTCGAACATTCGAAGCTGTACTTTCACACACTTGTACTTAAACGTAAATAAAGCTCAGTTCTCTCGAAAGCGAAGCACGAAGCAAATTTTATTAAAAAATTTGATTCTCTATTTTCGACTTACATTGTCATGTAGAACCACTACTTTTTCCCTGTACTATCCTGTACCACATTGTTTGGGATAACCTGTATTTTTACACTGACAGCAATAACTAGACTGCGAATTTTCATCTAATTTCATATTTTCATAAACACAATCAATCCTTTGCAATCGGTTATCCTTTCTAAGGGGACAAAATGAATGAAAAATCAGGACATGGTACCTAACATTAAGTTACCACATGAAGTATGCGAAAAGATCTCCGAAAGTTCGTGACAACTACGCGTATGTCACATTCTTACACTAAAGTAAATATTCCAATAGCCGACCATGTCTCTTAGTACCCGAACACAAACGCTAATTTTATTTAATTTTAAGCTCAAATTCTGATTTAATTGGAAAAAGAATAGTAACATAACATAGTATCTATGCTCAGCTACTGAGACGTCATAATTCAAATATCAGAACATATATTTTTTAGATTCTTTACTTAAGCTACGTTTAGAGCAGGCAACGTTTGATCGAACAACCGAGTTGATCAGCCCGAAGAAAAGTTACCTGTGTAAACACAATTTCAATCAAGTTCAAACGATATCTGGTTGTCAAACTGAAAGTAACCCAGTTGTCTATTTTTGGTTCACCGACTTAATCGCTTAAGGTTAACGCAACTTTACTGGGACATTGAACATCTCAAACGTTCATTTACATTTACTTCACCTACTTTCGTTACAATCAATCAACGTCTGCCTTTTGGAATGCACACTGCATATTGTATTTACTCATTTCCACGGATTTTCACACTTGGGGGCAAGTAACTCGGTTTAACGACGCTGGCGTATCGATCATAGCCCGCGGCGCTTCCAAATTTACCATCGCGTCTATAGGTGTATATTATACCTTGGGGGTGTACGAAAGGATATAACGTAAATCAGCACCGTTATCGCGCGATAAGGCGAAATGATTCCAAAAATGAAATTACGAGAGCATTAGGTTGTGCCCTTAGGACCTGTGACGCTCCTCTCCTACGCGACTCGTTTCTATAATGTAACGATGTGATGCATGTCCTCTTGTGGTGCATGGGGTGAAAGGGGTCGGCTGAGTATGAGTTATGAAGGCAGTGGGACTCTGCGGTGTCGCTAGAAGAACCGAATACCCTATCTGGCGTGTTCAACACCCGAAAGAGCTTCAGAATAGGCACTTCACTTTGACCAGGTTGAAGACAATCTTTGCCACTTGCTGAATTAATATATTATGGTATGTTTAGGCCAACCAAGAGAATACTCGTTCTTTTTCTGTTTTAGCAAAATTCTAGTTATTATGAATGAATGAAATCCACAAGTGAATCCATAAGTGAAAGAATGCTCCTGTCACTTAAAGTGGGGGTAGAAGGAGCATTCACTCGCTTGGTCTAAACGCACCATTGTTGATACATGACGCTGAGAACTGTACTCCCCTCCAAGTGGTGATAATTCCGTAATTAGAGTGAGAATAATTGGAAGACCACATTGTTTCGCCTATTGCTGGAAAAGCTGATAGTTTGTTGTATTGTAAAACGATGTACATAAATAGTAGGAGATTATGACGTAATTGTGTGGAAACTGAGAAAGCAGTGATATCAGTAGTTACTTAGCACTGCTATTACTCAACGAGTTTACAGTTTCTCCATTTTCGCTAATTATAAGTTCAACGATATAACAATATCTAGTCGAATGTTTGGAACATAATTTAAAATGCATATGTGGTTGATTATGATATGAGGGGTTAAGTACAGGAGCTGACTGAAAATTGTGAAGAAGCATTCCATTTACATTGTTATGATCTCTCGATATAATCCCGAGGGAAATTACCGACTCGATCCAAACTCGTAGCCCCGAATTCCTGAAATTATGTACAGAAGTGATACTATATCCACACTAGTATTCATGAACAGTTTATGAACTTATATTCGTCGACAATATAGACATTTTTGCGAGCGGCGAACAGCGAACATTGTTTACCTAGGAAAGATGTGTACTATCAGAAGCTCAGAAAATGTCAATGAATCTGATTGGCTTTGCAGAAAAAAGCATAAAGACAGCACGTATTCCCTTATTGGCTTAATTGGTCACACGTATTGCTGCTATTTGTAACGAATCAAGCTCCCCTCTTTAGTATTGCCATATACTGGGATAAAATGTCTTCCAGTGACGTCATAAAGCAACAAAGTAGAGATGCAGCAAAGAATGCAGTCAAATCATATATGTGTAAGACCATATGGGGCATCGGAACTGAGTGCTGAAACCAAGATGGAAGGATGGAGATATATGGGAAATATATAGCTCTATCCTTTTTATGTTACCTGGAGTGTCATGCGCATGCTTCAGGGAGGTGACGACAAGAGACAGAGAGGTATATATCTGTACTCTGATGTTGGCTTCATTGGCTTCTCATTGGAAGTATACCCAATGCCCTATTTAGTCTTATATATATGAGTCAAATACTGTATGATACCCCTACTCTTCTACTCTATGACGTCACTGGAAGACATTTTGTGTCGGCATATGGCAATACTGTCCCTCTTGATCCTGTGTCGTCCCGCTGACATTTTCCGAGCTCTCAACAGTACACCAAAGGAGCTATTTGCATGTACGTCTGTGGCTGCAAGACAAAACAAACTGTCACATTTTCAAAAAATTTGAGTTAAAGCTTTAACCCTCCATCTGCAATCTTATTTTTACTGGTGCAGTTTTTCTGTTTTGAAAAATCCAAAAAAGTTCTTAAATACTCTTCCAAGTTTCTAGAATATCATCCAATAGTTTTTAGTTTCATGTTAACTTAGCTTTCTTAAACAAGTCAAAATAGAATTCAAAAGCAGAAATGGTCTGGGTCGTAAACAGCCCCCACGGAGAAAAATGTTAAGCTGAAATTATTGAAGTCTCTTGTAGAATTTATGTAAGTACTTACAGACTTAAATTTAATAGAAACAGTAAGAGTTGACTTTGTAGATTTAACAAAGCTACTTTGACTATAGTCAAGCTTTCTGTTTTCATGTTACAAAGGTCTATAACAAATCCTATAAAAGCCTACTCTGCTTGAATCTACTTACGAGATTTCTGCAAGATCTGTATGACCATTCTTTTCCATGCAGATTACAGACGGGGGATTAATTAAGATCTCGAATATAGAACTTATCAGTCCTGGCCAATATGAACGTGAGATTAGTAGGGTTCATTCGACAGAAACTTTATCTTCTATCGCCATTGTCAATTGTAGTAGCGAATGAATTTTAGTCTCTCACGAGTCTCAACTCGGCGCCGATTTGAACTAGTGTCGACGTATCAAAAATCTAATTCCAGTTGCTGTCAAAGGAGAGACGAGTTAAGGTTCTCTTTTTTCTTGCTTGGTGTTGGTCTTCCACTTTCTCTGAGCGTCCTTTTCCATTCAGAGACGAGACCGCCTTTTCTTTCTTCGACGCCGGCGGAAAGCGCGAAACCGTCATGAATATTTCACGAAAGCGGTATGAGGGTTGAAATAGTGGACTGAGGTGGGTGGGATTTTATCTCCCGTCGCGAATATTAAAATATCGAAAAGAGGTAAATGAAAGGGCTTGCTGGGGTGACGGTGTCGCTTTTGCGCGACAGAGGACAGAGAAACACTGAATCGTAGGATGAAGAAACAAAAGGGAATGAAAAAAGAACGAGGATGGTTCGGTTAATATTCTTGAGAATATAATAGCTCGTTTATGCGATTGTTATAGGCATGCAATTGAATGTAGCTTTTCTTTTCTGACGATTGGCACTGCATTGTCACTAACAGTCACAATTGAATATTTATCATACCGCCAGAGCCATTTAGTACGAAGTTCAAATACGAAGTTCTAGGTATTGAAATTTACGAATTGAAATACGTGTACAAAAAGACTTATAATATAAAAGTTCAAAACCTGAAAATTGGTGAAATTGAAGATTTGTATTTTAATTTTTGGAAAGTTTGAAAATTCATACTTACTTTAAAGATTCCGAAGAATTTGGAAATATGAGAATTTAAAAACTTGGGAACCTGAGTTCGATCGTATAGGACCTCCTGTCAAGGGAATTCCTTCTTTAAGACTGTAGCGTATAGCAGTTTGAAACTTCTGATATTGATTTATCAATACTAAAAATATAGTATAGAAGTTTGTTGGTTAATGGTATTAGTTGTGTGTAATTGTTCATTAGTGTCTTTTTAGACGTGTATCTCCACTTAATTGATAAGATCGTAAATTATTTACCATTTTAGCATCCAGTATTCGTTGTTCGTTATTCTTGTCAGAAGTCAATTTTAAGTCTCTCTGATGAAGAGAGACTTCCGAGAATAACTATACAAACGAAACTACTAGAGATTAAAAATAGAAGATTATTTCAAGCTACATTTTATACATTAGTTAATGAATATACGATACAAACTTTGGAAGTATCTTTACAAATCAGGGATAATACAGAAACTTCGATAGTTTTAAAAATGAATATTAAATAATGTAAAAGCTTATATAGAAATATATTATATCTGATATAAAACCATATAAAAGATACGAGTAGTTGTAAATTATGTAAGTTTACGTCAAGATTATGTTAATTCTGCAGATATCAGTTAGGTTATTTTGCATAAACATATACCAGTTATGTTAGTCTGCATCAATATAGGATCAACATTCTGATGAAGTTGAGCATGCACCTTAAAAGTTTCCTTAAATTCTGCTTGAGCACGTGTAAAACAGCTTGCTATAAATGTATAATTAATTACGCTTATTTGCATACGAATATGTACATTATTGAGTCCTCTCATAAACGCTAATATCAATTTAAAATTGATTAAGAAACAGTAAAGTAACATATGCCGACATGAAATTTCGTCACTATATTTTTAAATCTTTTAGAAAGTTTAGCATTTATTTATTTAAAAAAAAGGAAAAAAGAAAAAAGTATGAGTTGTCATTTTTCGGTGACAGGAACAGGTACACTCTGATAAATTCTATTTTGATTGGGGTAAAACATGTATGAGTTATAACACTAGAAATACTGGATGCTGAGGGGCCATTTATTTTTCACGAACCTAACGTATTGCGGATAGTTTTCGACTGACCCTCATACATAACACCCAAGTTTGGTTCTACCCTTTTTCAACAGTTTGTACATCAGTTAACTTTATTCTAATCAACATACAACATAGACAGTTTATACATATACGTTGTTTATGAACGTTTGTGCTAAATTTTAATGGGAAATATGCTTCATGAACACAGGCTTAACAATTATCTATTCGCAAGCTATGAAAGGTTTAATTTGGTATTATCTTTCTTTCAACAGTAAATGTGTTCAGATTGCAACATATTTCTGCATCTTGCTATTTAGTTTAATCACAGACGAGCAATATTTTTCACTATTTATCGTGTAGGTATATCTATTTAACAATTCTTGACCTGCATCTTATTTCTCGATAGCTTTGCTTGTTGAACTAATACTATGTACCGAACTACTTATATGAGTCTTTAGAGTGGGTGGTCATGCAACAAGTTGCTTCATAGCATTTTTTTACTCAGAGTTAAAAGAAGCTCTTATAACCCAAGAACAAATTATCTTTAAATTCATATTTCTTGAAACCTCTGGTTACTGCAGTAAGTATGTACAGCATAAGTTCATCATAATTATAGTTTAAAGTTCCCTGTAGAATGTGGTACTTACTAGATAAGATAGATTCAATTGAAGATTTTCATGTCTTGGAGCTGAATAATAAGTACATATAACCTCCGTCATTTAGACAAAAAAATGTCTATCTTTTTTAAATTTGAGAACAGAAAAATCTCATTTTACATTGCTCATGCATTTTCACAGCTATAGCAATTGCAAAAACTGTAGCCTATTGTCCATCTGCCTCATTTCTAATCTGACTTCTGACCGATTTCCTTTATTATACCTCACAGAAAATTATAATTAATCATTAGAATCGGGACATACGAATTGTGTAATCTTTTGTTGTCCAATTTGCCAGTCACTGAATATTTAATCTTCAACTGTTGTATTGTTAAACCCCAGCACACAGTCTGAATATACCAGACACCTGACTACTTATACGCAACAGATTAATAAGGATTCACGGTGGTCAGATCATTCATTTCTTTTTCCTTCCCTGGTAATTAGAAGTCTCTCTGAGGTGTAGGGCGTGTGATGTCTACCATCTGGCAGGTTGTGGAAGTTCGTAACCATAATTCCGATGAAACGGATAGAAGACTGTTGTAGGGATGGTTGCACAGAAGCAGAGAGCAGGTTGTCTCGACCGGTTCATCCCATTCAATGGCCGCGACCGCGGCGGTTACTCTGCCATGAAATTAGACCGGCTGTTTCCAGTTTTCACTATTTCGGCCAGTCGTAGTAAATAATTGCCTGTCATTTTGTACCATTTGGGGTAAGTGGCTCCCCGTAAAATGGGCGCCGAGTGAAATCCAGCGGATCGCACCCTCTCTTCTAGCTCCCTTCTACTGTTCCTTCTATTCGCTATTGAAGAAGGTATACATTTAGGAGAGATTTTCGGTTAATGGACGACTGTCACAACATAATGCGTCACAGATGAATGTCGGAGGTATTCACTACGAATGGGAAACTTGAATCTCGAGCAAAAAGTGTATCAAATCGTCTCTTCTGAAAGTAGAGCTAAACTTTAATTCTAAATTGATATAGTGACAGTAGGATCTATAATATAATTTGATACAATTTGGAATTATGTAGGTGATAATTTTTCTTATTATCATACGTTTATAATTGGTACTTCTTTATTCAGAATTCTGAAATTAATGTAATAGTTTTTTTGTAGCTGCATAAGCCTATTTTATGTATAATTTAAACAGGAAATTTTTTGTAGGTAAAATTAGTTAAACATAATGAAAAGTGTGTAAATAATTTATCCGAATGTCCTTGAATAAATAAGTGTTAATATCAATTAAAAATAATGTTAATTACAATTGTTTTATCTATTTTTATGAATAATTTACATGCTCAAAGTTTGGCACTATTTCTTATTATTCTAAATAAAAAAAAAGAAAAATATTCACCAAAATGCTGTAAAAATCGTATCTAATTATAAAGTCAAAGTTTGACAGTGGAATCGTGCGATAAATACTATTATAACCAAGTCATTTATAATCCTTTTAGGACTTCTCACAATAGCAGTAATTGAAAAAGTCAGACATTCGGTCTAGAGCATGATAAACCGTGGGATTCACAAATATGAAATCATACCCTCATGAATTCGTCGCTTGCATTCCCCAGTGCAAGCGAACAGACTTGAAAGCGTCGTGTCACCGCTCTGATAAATTGCGGTTCAACAATTTTTAAATTTCCTTGATGTATTTCAATTTCCTTTATTCAGTCAGTTGGTTTTATTTATGGAATAAACCATGCACTATAGATTAAAATTTAAACTTCTTATTATTATTATCTATTATAAGGGATACCAGAGACAAATGTAGGTGTATTTAAAATAATTGGTGTAATATGTTGCTAGTTTTTTTATTTAATTATGTTGTTTAATAATGTAGGTTTGCTGTCCTGTACGACCTTTTTAAAAATTCTATGAAGCTCAGAAGTTACAAAATCAAAAACTCAACTTATTATGTTTGTCCCTGGACTCCCCTATTTATTGGTCTTAAACCTTATTCCTTAAATCATTTAAATCAGTACATTTAGACTTCTTATATTCTTTACTGTATTATTACTTACCATCTTGTGATTTGTTTCTTATTTCTTACATGTTATTCAATTACATTTTAGAACATTAATTCGTAGATCTTCGTCAACTAAATATTTTTGTACTTATTTTAGCGAGTATCGCGAGTATGCAAATTGTTAAGGCGCAATTCTTTGATGCTCTCTACGCAAATCCCATCGCGTAAAACTGCTGCTGCTTATTTAGGTAGTCGTAGTTCGTGTTTCATATTCAAAGCCATTACACCAAGAATTGTTAGGAAACACGGTATCGCGGGAAAGATTACGTTTGTTGGTCTTACGTGAGGCATGAGTCCAAGCGTTCGGCGGGGTCTGTTTTAAATCCTAGTACTTTCTTCACTTGCCCCAGAGATAAGTTCCTCTCCACTCAGTCCATTAATTCAACACATAACAGAAAAAGTACAGTAATAACGTGCTTTACAATGCAGAAACGTTTTATCTACAAATACGGTGATTAAAATTTTTTGTTATGATCCTACATTTGAGGGTTTCATAGAATGAGCTGATACAATAGAATGTTTTCTAAACAACTGCTATTCTTATTATACATAAATATGTTTTCAAGTTATTTATATATATTATACCTACAGTATACTATAGCATTATATAGTTACAGTTTTTATTTGTAATAGTTCTTGGTACCTAACCATTACAAATTTTATGTATTTTAAATTTTAAATTAGGACAAGTTGTTGAGACATAGTGAATTGAGTTTCTCGGTTTCGCGCAGAATACCTTGTAGATGCAAGGTTTATTGTGAGCTGGTTGTGATCTGTTGATGACACAGACCAGTTTGGCCTGATTTGTTGGGGTTCAGAAGAAGCAAAGCAGCTGGCACCAAATGTTTGAGTTTTAGTTTTTAGCTTCCTCTTTTTATACTATATTGTCCTTTTTGTATGCCCATTTGTCTAGGTCTTTTTCCTTACTCTTAGTTTTCTAATGAGGCTTGGAGGAATCACTGTTTACTAGGCTAGGATTGCTTGGTCAAATCGAAGCCATCGTTCAAACAAACACTTTGTATCGCCTATTCGACAAATATAGAGTTTTGTTTATTGAGGTTGTTTAAATTAATTATTTCAGTTACCACAATTTA
The DNA here is from genome assembly GCF_051401765.1 of Calliopsis andreniformis. NCBI lineage: Eukaryota > Metazoa > Arthropoda > Insecta > Hymenoptera > Andrenidae > Calliopsis > Calliopsis andreniformis. Next base: position 6,507,449 of record NC_135073.1, on the reverse strand, counting down.
CTTTGTTAATTTTAGTAAACTTCGTGGACACAATACAAGTAGAATTTAAATTATAGGTACTATTACCGTAAAACGTAATTTAGAATCTCAAGTGTCCTAATAATTGAAATGCAAAGGATGCAACGTGATTAACTGACAACAAGAAAGAAGAAGAATGAAGAGATTAGCTCTGTTTTTATAATGTACAAACACCTATATTTACTAGGTAATAAAATGTAATGGGATAGTAAAGTGTAAGGATCTGAAAATAATGTTACGAGGAAGCATGGTAGGAGGCAAGAAGTACAAGCCTTAATGAACACCTTTATAATACCCTAGCTGTAGTGTAGATTTGGAAATAGACCATGTAGGATATCTATCACCTCCATTAACTACTCTACGTAGTAAATAGAGTACATATAGCAGGGCTATCTGGTGGGGCATAAGCCCAATGGGCCGCCATCTTAATAGAATCAGGATGATGCTCAGACTGTCTAAGCAGCTATGTCTCGCACTCCCGCGGCAGTCACCGACTCGAATATGCAGAGAATCCTTCGTACTTTCGGCTATAATGATACAGACCTACTCCATGGAATGATACATTTGCATACGGATCATCTTCCATGCAAGGCGAGGCAGTAATGGTAATGTACCACTTACAGGGTCATTTGTCATAAAAAAATAAGTCGAAAGAGAAGAATGAACATTTTTTGTATGAGACTGTATTTCGAAAAGGAAGGAAAAGAAGAATAGGATTTCGTAATTTAGTTTCTTGTTAATTGGATGTAACTATTTTATAATTAGATCATGTAGTATCTTCTAATATGTGTATAGAGTATTCAATATACATGTTAAAAATTTTAAGATTCTAACTTAATTTTACTTGTCAAAATAAAACAAAAATGAAAAATTATAAAATTCCGTTTGAGGCTTCATTTCTGAATTGTTAACTTTTATTTAACAACATTGCTACGTTTGACCTAGCTAATACATGCAGTCAGTGGAATAAGTCCTTAGTCAGACACATTTCACGCACATTTCAGGCGTTTTTGCAAAAACTAATATCTCTGAAACGAAGCATCAAACGTAATTTCGTCATTTTTCATTTTTGTCCTATTTTGGCATGTAGAATTGCCCTTTAAAAGTTTGGGTAGTTATAAGTTATAACACTGTAATCAAGAAATTTTGCAAAGAATTTTTTTCAATTAAATTTTCTCAAAAAATTTGTTTTCCATTTGTAACAACTTTCTAGTGATGGTGCGATTTACATTTAACCTTCAACTTAATCACAGTATTACATTAACTTAATCAGTATAAAAACTTTCTATCAAAAGTATACAGAAATTAATAAATTGAAAAACACGATTCTTCTGTCTATCACTACAAATGATTTCTTACATTGAAATTGTAATTTCACCATCAGAGTATGTTGTAATACTGACACCGTATCAGATAAAGATTGAATACGTTCACCCAGTGAAACATAAGCTACGTTTTCATTGAAGCAGTAACGAAAAACATTGTCCCAAAACTGAGTTTTGCTTCGATTTCGAAGAGACATATTTGGCAGGCAACAGAAACACAAAGAAATCTAAAGAAACATTCGGCAACTAACGTCGATTTTTTCAAAGCACAGAGAACAGCAATAAAAAGTCCCTCGTTGTTTCTTCAGTAGAGACATACTTCAGAGTTCATGCGTTCTAGCCTGCTGACATTTCACTGATGAGAATCACTCTATATAATCGTAGAACAGTCGATAGAATCCTATAAGGACGAACACGGTAACGCATTCTGTATCCCATGTAACTCTGGTGAGATTCAGTAGCAACAACGACTCAGGGCTGCAGGGATGCGTGGAAGCTTTTCGATACCTTGCTTTGCATACTAAGCCCTCGTAATATCCTTTGTGTTATGCGCAACCCTCCTCATTCCCCTGCACTCGTCCACTCCCGTGAACAGGTACGGCGAATCTACATATGGATCCCCGATCTGTTACAATCGTGCGTCGGGTTATCGCAATTTGCATCTCGTGTGGTAATGAGTTGGTAGGGATTTAATATTATGCGCCACTGGGAATCGTTCTACATCTTCGTCTGTGCTGTTTTGCTAACTTATTTATTAATACTGGAACATATTTTGCGAGGGGGAGGACCAGTTCGTTTACTTTGTTAAATGGAAAATAGGATCTTGGGAAATTCTGTTTTATAACTCTAACCTTTTAATTAGTTTTGTATTAACTGTGTGGGAAAAATAAGGAGCAGATAATTATTGAAAACGTTCTGAGAAATATGATGGAATATAGATGCAGGATGGAGAATAAGTGACAGAGTCTATTTTCAAAGATGAAATTCGACTTCTGGATCAATGGATATTTGGTTCATGTTATATAATTAATAAAGTTTCATTTTTAAACTTACTTTTCGGTGGCACTGTTTATAAAGAATACTAATGTAAGTAAATATCTGCTAGTAATGAAAATATATGTAATAACAGCTTTTTCATATGAGCTAGTCGCATGCCAAAGTGATTAACTTCTCTTTCAAAATTACTTAAAATTTTAGTACTAAAGCACTTGGTTGATACTTCACTTTTCCTATTTAAAATAAATATAAAAAGACTTATGTATGCATCATATAAGCACGAGGTTTTGACCCAGAAACATTAAGTATCTTTGCTGCTACATACGGTTATCAAGATATCAGTTCATCTTTGCTAATAGAAAACACAGTCTTATCTCTTTTAGCGTAAGCAAAGGTGTACATACCAGAAAACTCAAAGGAAAATTTCACGTGCTTGTGTAGATTCACTTTAATCTTAGAGGTATAAAAAACTACCTATACCTACCATCAAAAACAAACAAAATATATATTCTCCCTTTTTAGACTTGCAGTAAAAAAAGTTACACCGTGCCGCGACACTTTTGCCTTTAAATGTATTTTATTTTTAAAACACAGTAGTATCTCTGTTCTCCAGCAAACAAATACAAACTCATTCTAGGCTGTACAAGAAAACAACGAAACAGAAGACCAGTGGATTTTTCGTGAGTTTCTGTTGCGTTATCCTTTTAAGTTAGAAAGATTATATCTGACTTTATCTGAACTTCAGAAGAACTGAAAGACTTCAGTTCCTCATTCGAGCGAAAAAATATCGATCCCTGCCAGGCTCGAACGTATCTGGACATTTTATTCGTTGGCTACTCGGTCTACCGCACCTTCCTTCCTTATCATGGTGACCCTTTTATTGGCGCGTTGTGCGATTCAGCTGTGTGTTTCCTTTGCACGCAACGCGGTGGACTGTGTATACACAGGTTAACATTTCCTTTTTTTACGAAGCAATTAAATGAACATCACAGCAATAATCACGAATTCACGAGGAACAATAAACTGTATTCATGCCACTTATCATGCTTCGAAATTTCAGGCATGTAAGTGGCGTGATTCAAGGTGAATGGCTGAGGTCTGTTTAAAATCGTAAAGTACGTATAAATCACGGGTAAATTGGAAAGAATCCTATAAAAGGGTGACTTACAGTCGTTACGTGCTCGTAACTTAATTTTATACGATTATAGAAAAAAATTTTAGGTGTTGTAAAACGAACTGCTAGATACAGGTAATAAATTAGAATAATTACTTTAAGCTTACAATTAGTAGATAGTCACTTGATTTATGTAAGTATCTACTATTTTATGTTATTATTTACATTTATCAATTTGTATGAAGGTGTTATCAATTTTGAGATTTAAAATGCACACGATTTTTTAAATTCCAGGATTTTTTATAAAAAAAACTTAACTTTTCATTCAGAAATGAAAATTATATTATTGTTTCATATTTCAAAAGCGATCCAAGTAATTAAAAAATCGTATTTCAATAAGCACAGAACATTCGCGCAATAGAAGTGTACATTTTTCGAAAATCCAGCTAATTGTTGCAATATTTCTAATTAATAATGATTATTTTACATCTTCGACCTGGTGTTATTTGTTGTTAGCTAAGCAACTTAAATAGATCGTTTTAATGATATTTCTAATGAAAAACATGTAACTGCACCTTATCGTGAAAAATGTACAAGTTATTGATGAATTACACCTTTTCCTACACAAGTAAGCGATATAAAGAGGGGAAAAAAAGACATGGTTAACGATCGTTTCTTATCCGAAGATTGATCGTCGTCTTTTGAAACGACGCAGTTCTTTTTTTAAATTTTCAACGTCTAGGGTACGTCAAGTCATTTCCTTGGAACGAAGATTGCTTGGGAAACTTGTATCTGCCCTAAATTGCAACTGCTCGAAAAATTTGTACATTTTCGGGGATGTATCTCATCTTCAGTCAGAAAATTGCAACAGAATGATAACAGAAATATTATTTCAACATGCTGTTTTCTAAATAAAATTTTGGTCATTTTTATATGTATGTACAAACAAAACTCGAATCTTTTTCTTTTTTTTTTTTCAAAATTCGAATTTTTTCTTTCAGAATTATCATTTCAAATATCTATAATCCTTATTATTTTTCAATATCTCACTAACATAATCCTAATCGTAATAATATCAACAACCTTATAATACTAGCAATATGATATTTACAAAACGATCTTTTCCTGTTTCAGTAATCTAACTCACAGTTAACATGTTCCCATTTACATCTGAAAAATAGCACTCTCAGTGTTGTCAATTTCCTTGAATTTCCCACCGACGTGAATTTCCTACGACTTCAAGACTCTTAATTCCCCCCTTCGCCATAAAGCAGACAATTTCTTCAGGCGCGAACGATCCCGAGAATACGTCCGTTTGAAATTGCGATCCCTTACAGAATTTCCATTCCGCTGGGAGCCTTTCCCGCTCCCGACGAAAAAATCTCGACTGGCACGAAGGTCGGAAAAAGTTTCATGTTAGCATCGTTGCCCGTCGCGACAGAGTCGAACCGCGTGGCTGGATAAAGGAGAAAGTGCGCAGTATTCGTTGCCAGTGAACGAAAACGACTGTAGCATCTTCAGCATTCCTAGGGCCGCCTACGCTACCTTGCCTTCTCGCTGCCAGACCATTTTGCTTGATCTCCAAACAAATTTAATTAAACCGAAGGTGAGCACGGAAATGCCGTTCCCATGGAAATTGAAATTAGATGCACGGTTCGTCGCCTCCAATCTTATTTTTCGTTACTCGTTGGACAGCCTTCTGCGTGTTCTTACTTCCATTATTTCCCGAGCTTTTATGACTTTTTGTACTTATTGATATGTTTGGAATAGCTGCTATTTAAAGTCGTTTCTTGTTTGCGTTTATTGTACTGTGATTTTATAGGTGTTTTGGCATTTTGTAAGTTTTTAATGGAGGGTCTGTGCTTCGAAAGTCTGCGCTATGTGGAATTTTGATTGTGAAGGGGGTTCTGAAATGGGGGACAAAGCCGAGAGAAAAGTGATTCTATATTTAGAGGTTGTATGTGAATAATAATTTTCTATAGCTTAATGAACACTATTGAACTTCTAAATATAAATATGTGTATCGTGAAACACAGAGAATTTCGTTATGAATGACCTAGAAATCGGTGAGCTTAAATCCATATATTATACAGGGTGTTTCAAAACTAGCGATACAAGCGGAAAGAGGGCAACAAAATTTGTTGGTATCAAGCTTCGTTTTCGAGAAAATTAATTTTGAATTGTAGTCAAGAATAAAAGTACCGAAGTACAATTTTATACATTTGAGAGGTAAATGGGGAGCGAGGAATATTTCTAGCTTACAGTAGAAAAAGCCAATGGTCAGACCGTGAGTGTTCCCCTTACTCCGTGTACCCTTCAAGCACCCAAAACTGTGCTTTCATACGTTTGTACTAGATCGTAATTCAAACTTAATTTTCTTGAAAATAAAACTTGAAATAGAAAAATTGTATTCTGTTTTCGATTTATTTTTTTGGGTAGAATCAGTGCATAAAATATTTTTTTTAGAGGGATACTATGTATAAAGGAAAAGTAAAATCAGGATTTGTGTTAAGTGAACAAAAGGTTTTGTTGCACAAGTCGTTGTGTACATACAATAAAATTGCATTTGGAAAACAATTTATTTGCCATTCAAATAGCTCAACGAATTATAATTCAAATAATATCAGCTATAAAACATTACAAATAAATTGAAGATTGAACATCAGTGTGATACCCTGATGCAATATATTTCCGAAAAATATATAAGAAAAAGAATGTTGTAGGATTTAACTCTTTTAATCTACACTGAAATGTAGTAAGTGTAGCCAATGAGAATTTTTAAACGCTAAACAGATTAAATAACTATTAAATAGATTCTTGTCTACGATGCATGCTCATAAAGATTTTTTATTTGAAACATCCTTGTAATACTTAGAATAATTTAGATAATCCATTTCATTAGAGACGCGACTGGAATGTTAATCTCACCATAAGGTAGCAACACAAAGTGCAAGGATTAGCTAAGCTTTCATTGCCACTAGGTGCTGCACCGAACACAAAATCCGTTTTGGACATCTGCAACCCAAACTATGTACTTGAAATACGCTCTGATACATAAAGAGGAATTTGGTCTAGCTCTAGTCATATTATTGCAGAACTCCCCTGACAGCAAGCAATACTATCCTTTGTATTGCAAGAGGCGAAGCATTTAATTATCAAAATAAAATTATTAGTAAGTGAATTTTTAATTAACAAAAAATATAGTAAAGTAGCAGTTATTAATTACCTGAAAATATTTATTTACATAACGAACTGTACTATATGACTGGAAATCATTTGTTTACTCTGAATGTGAGTGATTTTTCTCTGAATTATTTTTTTTATTTCATTACAGAGCAAGTGGTTGTTTCTTTTACTTCAAAGTCCAATGGAAGAAAGTCGAAATTGACTAATTTTTAGTTTTGTAATAAAACAACGTTACTTAAGGTCAGTTTTTTAATATTAAGTAGGTATTATTTTTCAGTTCTATCTTCTGGAGCACTTAGCGCGGGACAGAGGTCAATATTCTCCACAGAAAATTTTATAAAGGGGAGTTCCCCCAGAGTCGGACAGCACCTAATACAGGACATTAGCTATATCTTTCAAAAATGAAACGCAACAAAGCGATCAAATAGCAGAAGTAAAGAGGAGATTCCCTTCTATCACTTTTCTAGTTTTGCTGTTCTGTCGCGTTTCATTTTTTAAAGATGTAACTCATGCACGGTTTTAAGACTTGTTCAGATTAATCAAATTACTAGAATTCAAGCCACTTGTATTCCAGCACCTTAATGCCAAGTTTGTGTTCACACAAGTTAAGTAACTGGAATTCAAATGGTTTGAATTCAAAAGTTACTTCAATTCAAGCTGTCACACAAAAATAATGAAAATGGCGTCGGAAGAAGTGATGCCTGCTGGTTATTTGGGTACGTATTTTTCAAACAAAGCATGCATCTTTGACAGCCTCCTTGACGTTCACATGCTTGTCGATTTACTTGAAATTTGTCCTGTATGGAACAGTACATCCAACTCAGATGAATCTGGTCGCACCAATAGTCTATCTTTTTCTTCCATGGGAGCCACTGAATAAAAGAGAGAGATAGAAAATGTCAATTCGGTCAGAATCGTTTGAGTTAGCCGTACACATCACGGTGCACATCAATCAATGTGTATTTCAAGACAAGGAAAGTTGAAAGGACATCAACTTCACTAGAACCTTGAAAGGATATTTCAAGTCATGTCACATGCTATGTTCACATAGGTCAAACTGTCCCAAATCACTTGCATTCAAGCCCCTTGTATTTAAATAACTTCGCTAATCTGAACGTTCCTAGATGGAATAGAAACTTGAAGGGATGTTACAAGTCAAGTGAAACCAGACGTTCATATCGATCAGGTTGCTTCAAACCTCTTACATTCAAACCGCTTGAATTCAAGTAGCTTGACTAGTCTGGAGAAGGCTTTAGGTGTCGTCCAGTGCTAGAGGAACTCTCCCTAATATTCATTGAATTTTATCACGTGAATGTTTCACCGAAGATATTCTCCTTTTCACCTTTCAAATGCTTTGAGGCGGTGAAAGAAGGTCGTTTCCGGTAGCATTGCATCCGTTGGTAGAAAGAGTCATTTTACGATTGGTGTAACGCAATTGTCCCCTTTCCTTCCCTTTATACGAATAAAGTGCCGAGTTCGACAATTTCCGGCCACCGACTTTTCTAATCTGGAAGAAATCCGGAGTGAATTGACCCCTACGACAGATATAAGAGAAAAGGAGGTAACACGAGAAAGAATAGAGAAACAAGCAGAGGATAGACGTAGATGACACAAGTTTCTTTGAAACTAAAACGTGACGTGATTTTGTCGGCTGTAGATGCAGGAAATCAATAACTGGTCTGTGCTATTTTTAATTACAGTGGGAAATTAAACGTTTTAATCTGAAATTATACATATGACTAAATATATACATTGGCTGTTTGCTATGTTTAGTATCTTGCGGTTAACAAAGAATCAATTTTATTGGAATATCAAGAGAAAAGAGAAGAAAATGTTTTATAAGCCATTATCTGCTTTCTCAACTTTTCCTTTTCTTCTTGCCTTGATTCTCACTATGCAAGAAATAATATCAACTTCTTTGGAGCTGGATTCAAAAGGAAAAACATGATTACTGAAATGTTTAAAAGTAATATTCGATGGACGAAGCATAACCGTTTTAGCAATCAGTATTAGTTTAGGAATTCTATTTAAACAATTATTTTCTTTTGTAATAATTAAGAGGTTGAAATTAATAATAGAAAGAATGGGATTAGTTATTTTCTGTTTTTAATTTAATTTATAATAGACTCTACCTACAAAGAAAACACGCCTTACGTCACACTAGTATGTCCTATCGTCATTAATATTTTTTTGCTAATTAATGTATTAGAGTAAATTTATTATTTCTGTTTTAATTCTGCAAAGAAGTTTCTCAGCTTGTATCTTTTCTTCAGATGTATAGGTGATGTGACTCTTTGAAACAAAAGACAAAATCTCGTTCGAAGTCCCAAATAACATTCACTTAACCACTAGGAAGGTGTTGTCGACGTCGAATGCGTCTTTTCTCGAGAGGTTTAAACGTCAAGTTACGCCGGCTGCAAGCAATGAGTATCGGTCGAATTCAACCTACAATCAGAGTTGTTCCTTAATTGCAACTCAGTGGGAATTCGCATTCGAAACTTACCCCTGCACAGTGAAATAACTTCGTACAAAATGTGCTAGCTATACACTGGAGTATTGACCAGGTCCTCCAATCCTGACCGGTTTAAATTGTTTCTAATTGTTTTTATATAAAATTACATACATGAAAGTAATAAATACAGTATGGGTGATTTATGAAAATTGTTTAATTATGAAAAGATACATCAATTTTATTAAAATATCATTCACCAACTGCTAAGGTGTTACCTTCATTTACAAAAAACTGAAAGTTGTGTTTTCATTTAAAAATCAGTAAAATAATAATAAATTCTCTTTTCACTAAATATTTTGTTTTGCATCATTTTAGTTACCACTTGTATTTAAGTTCTGTATTACCTGTATTATTTATTTGTTCTAACAGAATATCTTGTTTTCAGTAATATTTTATAGCAAATGCAACATTATTTAAAGTTGTTTAATAAACCATGAAAATTTAATTAAATTTATGTGATCCATGTAAGATAGTTTTAATGTAAAATACATACGAAATTATATAAATGAAAATGAAAATCGACAGAAAATATTTGCGTAATATATGTTTTATCGTTTTACCCAAAAATATAAATTCGTACACGATGTCATCAAAATTACGTTTTTAAATATATACTAAAAAATGAAATTTAATTCCAAAATCCAATTCTGGCTTACTCATCAGAGCAGTTCGGTCGACAATCATTGTCTTTAATCCCTCTTATAACAACGAGGCACGCTTAAAGCGCAGATTATGCTCAAATATTCCAAATGCTTCGGATGCTGGAATAGATTACATAGTTAAATTTTACGAAAGAAGAGAAATTCAGGGTCTCCAGCATCCTTTAATTTTTTAATTCCCTTTTAATAAATAAAATACTCATCAAAATATATCCACATATTTTAACGTGTACGAGGTTTATAATATTTAAAAAAATGGAATCTTCAGCGACAAAGTAAGCATGCTTTTCAATATAAAGTCGAAACAAAGTGTAGCAAAAAAATAGTAAAAATCATCACAAACTCAAAGTTTCATATTGTGAACAGCTTTTAAAAGACACAAAAAAACTTTAGTTTGACCGTGATTGGAATATGTTGAGTAATCAGTAGGTACTAATTTCATGTACTTTATTTTTTGTCTCTCTAACTCTGAAGCATCCAGCCTCCAAGGAAGACTGCAAAGGCAGCGGATTAAGTAATTTCGAGACGTGTATAACGTTCATAATTCTTACTCCAGAAACGATTTTCGTATATCAAGTGTACTCAGTCGGCGAAATCAAATTTGTCGACCGAGCTGCTTCGTGAGCCGAGGGGCTGCACACGGATTAACCTTGTTCCATCTTTCGACGAGATTCGCGACTGAGCCCTGCTATCTTACGTCTAGTGAAATTTCAAGTATCGCCGTGGCCCGTGAGCATTTCGCGACGAGTGGTTTACTGTGGTTTGATTTCAATCAGAACACCCTGACTCGAATTTCACTGCTTTGCTAGTTTATCTCTTTCCTGAATACCCATTCATTTCGCGTAGATTTTTACGGTCGTTCTAACTAGTTCACGTTTAGTTTATGGTCACCTTATAATTTTCTCGTTTCGGATGTAAAGTACGGTCTGTAAAAATAATTTACTGTTACAAAACTCTGTTGCGCAGATCGTACAGTAGCCTAAGTATATATAGAAGGATTAATGTTATTGCAAATTGATGGTTTAGGATAGAATGGTGTTGGATCATTTGGAAAGTTTATTTAAAAGTATAATCTGAAAAGGGAATTTAAAGTAGAATAACTTTCTTTGGAACATATTGCAAAAATCTGAGTTATGGTTATGCATCTATTTTGGATCTGTACGCGAATTTATTTGTGAGAGGGTAAATAATTGTGTTCTAGGAATTAGAATTAAGAAATTGAAATAAATAAATGGAATCTGAACATTTAAATATTTCTATATTTGAGAATTTGAAATATTTAAGTATTGAAATAATCTGATATTTATGTTTAAATATTGTAGTGTTTGAAAATTTTTGAATATTTAAATTTTGGAATATCTGAAAACTTGCATAGTTAAACTTTGAGAATACTTAAAGCTTTGCATACTCGAATTTTTTGTTATTTGCATATTAAGATATTTGGCAATTTAAGCATTGGAATATTTAAAAATTTAATTTCTGAATATTTCTGTGTTTAACAAAATGAAAATCAAAACTATAACTGAGCACTTCTGCATTTACTTCTGCATTCTGGGCACTTCTGAGTTTACTTTCTGAATCCAATAACCACGAAACTTTTGTGATATTTCAATAATCATTAAGTGATTGAGGAAACATACTGGGCAAATTATAACGCTGCTTTATAAATTTTTGCTGAATTTAATTAACTAAGTGAACATTGTTAAAACCGGTTCGAAGCCATTAGGTTGAGTGGTCCTTCAGAAAGTTAGGCAACACTCAATGCAATATTCAAGGCCACAGCCTTTAAGGCCATGCCGTGGTTCGAACGCTTTGTATACACTTGGAAATATTAACACTACAATGCTAAGTTGTAGTTGTTTATAATTGCAAACATTCTGAAATCATTCCATTCATTTCTCATTCCATTCTCATTCAAGCATTTCTAAAGCTTCATGGGCACAGTTTCTGTGCATTGTCGCTTGTCCAGATTTGGTAATTGTCGTTGCTACCATTCCAAGTGCAGTTATTGGGACTGTTTGCTCCAACACAATGTTAATTATAAAAAATGATCGAGAAAAGAAAGACCACTGTTACTCATGACAACAACGTTCTGTATTATTAGATACACAAACAGTTTTGAATTTAAGATTAGTTAAAATTGGGAAATGAACAAAAATTAAAAAATTGTTATAAGTTTCTCTCTTTTGTTACTTTAAAGCTTGAATTATCCACAGTACCTAATTCTCGGGTTTATCCAAATGTAGGTATTGAGAAAACTAATTAGTTATGAAAACTGCTTTCGTATATTTTTTCATTTGTCTATATCATTGTCAATTTCTAAGTTTAGGTGTTGGCCTGTTTCCTTAATTTTAGTACAAAAAATGGGGTATTTAATATGTGAGTTTGATAAGTCTGCATGAATAAATGTATAAGTCGCATGTTCCCACGTTGTAGATCTTGGTTCGACACCTGTTTTAAGAGTATAGCTCTAAGTAAGTGTCTCGAGTTTCTTCTAGATCGCTTAGTGGAACACAATGTAAGTCTTTTAACGATAAGAGGCTCGTACGTGCTCGGAAACTGTCTAGAGCCTAGAGCGTAGGTAGACGTAGTGCCTAAGAAAGGACAATCTAATCGCTAAGGTGAATAGCACAGTCGGGAAGCAAAGACAATGCTCTGGTTGCATGGAGCCTGTAGGTACTACGCCAATGAAGCTAGATCCACTCTGAAGCTAGATGCACAGAATGTTCCAATTGTCAACAAAGAGAGGAAGGAATATAAACGGAAATCAATGGCGTGTTTACTTTTGCATTGTCACCCTTTCAATTGAATGTCTCATTATCCCTTCAGCTCCCGAAAGTACTTTTGTGAACTATTTGGGTCAATTTCAACTGAAACTTAATATTAATCTTAGCTGTCTTCTGAAATAATAATTGAGCTTGTATGAAATTCCTCAACATTTAACAATAGTGTCTAAGGTATACATTCTTACATGAAAATATAATTGACACTATTTTATGCAATAAAAATTTATTTGGTTATATGGTGGTAATAATTAGTTCAAGCACTTGCCTTATAATATGTTTAAGTATTCAATTCATTTAGTATAATTATTCAGTCGAAAACATTTAACAATAGTGTTTAAGGTATACATTCTTACATGAAAATATAATTGACACTATTTTATGCAATAAAAATTTATTTGGTTATATGGTGGTAATAATTATTCAAGCACTTACTCTATAATATTTTTAAGTATTTAATTCATTTAGTATAATTATTCAGTCGAAAACATTTAACAATAGTGTTTAAGGTATACATTCATACATGAAAACATAATTAACACTATTTTATGCAATAAAAATTTATTTGGTTATATGGTGGTAATAATTATTCAAGCACTTACTCTATAATATTTTTAAGTATTCAATTCATTTAGTATAATTATTCAGTCGAAAAAAATGAAGTTATTAGATATTGTCGTATTAAATGTCTATTTGACTGATTAAGTTTAACTCAATTTTTCTGTCGCCTAAAATACCACCGATACTTAAATAAGGTGGATCGAATTAATAAACTGGCTTGTGTACACTATCGTTCAAAAGTTTAGAACTACTTTGTGAACTGAAGGGAGTAAAGCAAACTTTCTCGTTCAACAAACGAATTTGAGTATTTTATGGAAACAATTTTACCTGTTCGTTTTCTTAGGTGAACTGAAATTAAGAGTACCACAACTGCCTTAAAAAGCGTGAAAATTAATTCAATACTTATACTTTATCATATAATATAATGGATCGACAGTGCATTCAAAATATTGTTTGGTTTAGTGAGATGTATGTATGGAAAATGGTACACAGTGAAAAGTTACATACCAGTTTGAAAAACTAATTGTAAGTCGTATTATACAGGGCGTTACAACTTTTAATAGGCAAACTTGAGGAGGGCATACAAACGTGAAAAAAGGGAAGAATGTTTCTAAATGGAGATTCTTTAAAGCTATGTTTGCATGGAAGAGAAGTATCTTTATCGTAAAAGAAGGAACAGTAAATTATTTTACGATACTAGAAGATTTTAATAAACTTCCTCTAATTTAACCCTTATAGTTTCCATTCAATAAACAAAATATCTGATAAAGCAGCCCTTAAATCGTCGTGTAATCTTTTATGTATTTAGTTTATAATGAATGTTTATATAAAAGGAACGACTTTTTAGATTTTATATCTGAATTTTATACAGCGTTTGTGTTTGTGTTGTCAAAATAAAGTGGCTATCATACTGAAATAACTCATCTTTTATATAGCTTGTTTCACTTTTAGTCGTGTAAATTCACAAGTTTCTCAGAAGTTTTTCTTCGTGATCTTCCAAAGCAGTGTTCAAGGTATTTTAATAGAATACGTAAAAAGGAAGCTATACAATGTTTATGAAGCCAAGAATGAAAGAAGTTGGTAATGTTATTTAAAAGTTGTGAATGAAAAGTAACTAAATATTTTCTGTTTCAATGCACAGGGCGGCGTTTCATTTAGAAGATACTTCAGAAAAGCTTAAAACTTATGAATGTATAAAATTAGTGAATAAAAGAGTGGTAAATTATGGGGCAATTTAGGGTAATGAGAATACGCGAGGAATATATATGCTATTGTTTAAATGCTTTGTATACCGCAAGAGGGGATTTTTTAATTCTACTTTTCTTGTTCATTTTTATACCATTCGCGCGTTTCCCCTTTGTCGCGCCACTATTAACAATTACGAGATGGGTAAAAAATTCGCTACTATGGTATGTATAACATATTAACGACAATCATATCACCAAAAATTTCATCATAAAATATTTAATCACGCAATTAATTACCGTAATGGTTTTTGTTCGGACTTATGAGTCTAACTTGATTTTCAATTATACAGTCTGTAATTACTTATAGTTAAAAATATTAAAAAAAGAAATTACTATGATATTAACACAGCTTTCCTGTGCATTCATCGAATAACTTTTTAACTTTCTGAATTTTTCTTCATTCTATTATTTAAAAAAAGGGGGGAAAAAGTAACTGTATAAATACCATAGGAATCATTTTCATTATCCAACTGTGTAAGAACTTTTTCCCAAATGTTTTAATTAACGATAGACACTGCTATAAAAATCGACGAATTTTACGTAAATTGAATTCTCGTTAAGCAACCACTTACAATGAAGATGAAGCTTCAACGTAGAATAATGAAATTAATTATGGTAACAACGAAGCTAGCCCATATTTCTATAACGCACAGTAGGTGCAATATTGTCCACTCGATGCTATGAAATAAACGATCGTGGTTCGTTACGGCACCGTAGATGCGTGCAGTACGTAACGATTCCAATTAAATGACAATCTGGCGGTAAGTAATTAAAATCAATGATCCGTGGGTGGAATGCCCGATGACTCGTGACTATTTCCGCCGCAAGTGTCGTGTCGCGCCATTCCAGACGCGTGGGGGATGCACGTATCAATTAGCGGAATAATCTCGTAGTTTAGATCGATTAGGGCTACCTGCCTGCAAATCTGACCGTCCTGTCGTGCTTTCTGGTGATAAACTTGAACGGAATGGGGAGTCTCCCAGGGATACGATATCTGAGCCTGTTCACCGTCCCTGTCCTTCTTGCTCCATTTATGGAATTTACGGGCATCGCCGCCTATTCTCAAAGAGAAATGCCACTGTGCGATAAGGGGCGCTGCGAAAATGAAATTAAGGGCTCATTGTACCAGCTCGCGATTAAGCTTCCGGCACGCGGATTATGAGCGAAATTAATCAGTAAATAAATCCTCTATTTTAATCTGTTCAGCATTGAACAGATTTCGCGAGATTCTCCCAGGGGAGGATCCAGTTTATTTCATTAGCCTTTAGTTGTTTTTGGACTTTTTGAGGAATGCGCTAATGAACAGAATTATAAGCTTAACCTACTTTTTAGTTCTCTAGGTCTTCACTACCGATCAAAAGTATGGAATCATTTTTTAAATTGAGGAAAATAGAGATCATTTTGTTAAACATACAATTTTTGTAACAGTGATTACTTGTGTTAATTTTAATCATTGCTACTTTAATGAGTATTAGAAAATGATTCTATATTATTTCCTTCTAATTTAAACACATGAAGAACAGTATTATAATTCCAATTTTTAATTATTGCATTGTTTGTATGTACACTGCGGATCTTTATGCATTTATGGAAAATTAAGAGTACACAATCCATATAATATGAAAAACAGTAGAAATTATCAAAAGATATGTACACTGTACAATACTTTAAAACTGAAGTAAACCTTTAAGTAGGTTCCATTTCTCTAATTTTATGTTATGAAAATAAGAATTTGCATAAACATCTGCAGTCTACTTATATGTATAATATATTATTACAGCTATTTAGAGAAATACTGTTTTTCTTTTAGAGTACAGTATCACAATTTTAAACTGGCTAGTAGGTTCGCCTTGTGTAACTTCTATTGAAAATCTCTGGAGACTACTTGCTCTTCCATTTATGATGATGTTGAAAAATATTCTTCAACTAGCAATTACTAATGGAAAGAAACTGGTTGAAACTTAATATAAAATTTTAATACCACCTACATCAAAAAATGTAAAAATAAATAAGGAGTATATTGTTCGACATTATGCTTCGTTTTCAGAAGAATTGCGTTTGAATTTTAAGTGGATGCGAATATACTAAAGTACACACAGTTTGTGACGCTTGATGGATACACAGAACAAGCAAAACATTTGCTGTCTGACCGCCGACTTTATCTACTTGCAGCTAGAAGCATGCTCTCGCTGCATGAACTGCTCAAAATTCAGAGTCAATTTTCTCATACACGAAGCATGTTATCAAACAATTTCATTCTATGTTTCTGATTTATTTCGTCATACATTATAGAATCACTATCTTTCAGCCTGTACCATTTGTTTTGATGCAACGTCTACAGTTTGACAACTATTAACAATTTTAAAGAGCGATTTTACATATTAAACATATTACTTCAATTTGAGATTTCAATTCTAAATTATTAATTGTTAACACTAGAACTACCGTGGTTAATCTGTGTATATTTTTAACAATATGTCACAATTACAAATGTCTGAAAAGGTATGTAATTTGCAGAAACAACGTTTGGTAATATTCAGCATTAAGTTAAAAAAGAATAAAGTTTGTAAAGAATAAAATATGTGTAAGAAATAATCATATTCGTCATTTTGACAGGTTTAACAGTTCTAGGGTTAAAAATATGTCCAAATTGCCCGTAAAGAGTGTCTGACTTGAGAACTTATTCTACTGGAATCGTGACGTCTGATCTGGTCACTACTCGCAGACAGTAGAATATGATACCAAGTTTCTCACGTCAGATGTATCTTTAGCAATATTAACATATTGAGTGCTGTCGTAGGATTTTAGTATCTAATCATAGGTAATAATAGAAAGATAACAATTGTTTTCAGTTTTAGATAGCAGAACATTAAGTGTGTTAATGTCTCCAAAAATGAACTCAAGGATGCACATTTTTAGGTGTCAAACACTTTATACAGGGCGTTTCAGAAATACATGTCAATACCTCAGAAGCTAAATCAACACACTAAAATAAGCACAAAATGTCATATGAACATATGTACTATATACCTCACTACGCGAGGTATGGACGATTAAAGAAAATATTTGAAACATCCATGTCGTGACTCAACATACGCTATTACACGTCTTACAATTAGTATCGAGTTTCACACTGCCTCGAAAACATCACGTGTTTCTCACGTAGTCTCAAACCCCTTGAGTATCCTTTTATGCAGTTGGCGCACTTTATTCCCTACTCACTAAATTTTAAGTGCCTCCATAGGTAAAAATCTAATACTTGACACATACTCTCGAACATTATCTTTAATCATCCATAACTCGAAAAGGGAGGTCTGTAGGACACATGTTCACACAACATTTTTTACTTATTGTGTACTGTGTAAATTCAGCTCCTGAAGTATCGACACATATTTCTGAAACACCCTGTATATCCTGTGCCCTAATTGCAGTCACAATTTCCTGCTACTTAAAATTAAACTATTTTTAAGAAACTTGAGGTACAGTACGTGTTAAATAAATTCTTCACTGTTCTACGAACATCCCATCCACCATGGTCACAAAACAGCATTTCATTTATAATTTAAATCCGACCATAAGTAACATCGCAGACCATTAAATCTGCGGGTATCTCGTGTACACGAATCGTTGCCTCCGAACCGAATTTATTGTCGAGTACAGACAGGTCTACAGCTGCATCAGTCGCGAGTTTACCAAACTTGCATGACGGCTGACGACAAAGAAGCATGCAAATACGCGATGATGGTAGTACAGGGCACATCTAGGTAACTGCGTCAGATTCATGCATATGGAAAAATATGTATGAGTGGTCCCGTACTTTCAGATGGTAATAACATCGGTATATTATCGATGATGATACAACCACCACGACGAAGATGTAATTGGATGGAATAACTTCTCAACTTGCGTTTATGCAAAATCGATGGCACCCTATGCACTTTCATAATAAAGCATAAAGCAGGGGTGTATTGATCACGCTTTCGTATTGAGTCAGTCAGAACGATTATGAGTGGAAGGAATATGGGTGATTCGTGCAATTGTAATAAGCTGTATCTTTCTTTCGGTTGAAGTTAGGAAAAAATGCTAGATGGGAAAAATGAATGGCTTTTAAGGGGCTACAAGATAATGTAAATCGTATTTCGCTAGGGGGAAGCATAGTGATCACATGAAGGTCATTGACAGTTTTTTAAACGGATACTACATTTTCTTTTTACATATATCGATTCTCCTTGCTATTCTGCATTAAAAAGTACTAAGAGTATATGGTCGAAAAATGAACAGTTAACAAGATATTTTGAAAAATGATGTTCATTAAAGTAGATGTTCAAACTTCATTCTAGCGTTACGTAAACATTTCATATATCA
The DNA here is from genome assembly GCF_051401765.1 of Calliopsis andreniformis. Classification (NCBI taxonomy): domain Eukaryota; kingdom Metazoa; phylum Arthropoda; class Insecta; order Hymenoptera; family Andrenidae; genus Calliopsis; species Calliopsis andreniformis. Next base: position 6,488,683 of record NC_135073.1, on the reverse strand, counting down.
CTATGTCGCTGTATTGTTTGTTTTCATAACAGAATGTATTCGAGGTATTCTGTTAGAGACATTTATTAATTAATGACAATTCGTTTTGTCAGGAGTACGGAGTCTACTACAGTTATACAACTTACATACAACTTACATAGAAAATGTATTTTGCAAACAATAAAAGAGTTGATATGTATGACATGTATGTACAGTGTAGATTGAACATTCGAAAACAATAGTATAGGTGTCTCTATGTACTATTTAGAATATAAAAAATTCGTATATTGTTCTAATAACTGTTAGAAATCCAGAAGAATTCTTATTTATTGTTTCAGATACAAGAAAATAAGAAAATTTAATAATTAGAGTTTATTATACTTTTTGGAGGTACTACCTCAATTATACAACTATACTACTCAATTATGGAATAGCATAATATACAGGTTGTTTTGCAACTATTTTCAGAAGTTTAGAGAAATAATACTACTGCTAAAATAAAACGAATCTCAAAAATATCGAAATTATGTTTAAGGTTTGCTCTAATTGTTAAAGACACGTCTAAAATGAGCGTGAAATGTGTCTATCTGTCAGAACTTATTCTACTGTCGACATACAATAACCAGGTTAAACACGGCGTAGTCGGTGGTAAAAATAGTAAAAGCAGACCCAGCAAAATCAATATCACCTAATATGTAATTTTCAGAGCACACGTGAGCTAAGATATCACCTGTAAATTATTACAGGTTAATAAAACATTCAGTACAATAAGTAAATTACTACAATTTTTAGATGCTTAATTATTTCACATATCTCTGAGGTATTATTTGAAAAGACAGTACTCATTAAGCTACATTTATTACTATCCATATTAATACAAATTAATATGAAACCACTTAAGGAACGACATTCTCCCACAAAGCCAGATAAGCTATTACAAAACCTCGTCAGAGCTTTTTATAAACGAATATTGAGTGAAAATGATTAAATTCTCAGTAACTGTAGCAACCGAAGGGATTAAGTGAATCATTGTTAGCGAAATTTCCTCCAGGACTTTCTTTAAATAGTGTCCTTTATTTCGCACTGTGACTTCGGTGTGAATAAACGTCTTCATTTTTCACTTTTACACGGTCATACATTCTCTGTGAAAAACATCGAAACGTGAAGCCGCACGCGGGTCATCATTTCCTCGAGATATTCCCAGCACGTGAGTAGCGCTGCTCCACCTTATTTTTACGGCCACGGGTCTACGTGAGTCCGACTCAGCGCGGAGTCTTACTACGTGTACGAGTGGAGCGTCTACTCGTCGGTCAACGATTATAGCTGTCAATGATAATAGCGAATAAATGTTAGGACTGGACCTTGGTCGACATATCACAGATCATGAGTCTCCATTGTCGTTCTGAAAGAACTGGTACATTTGCTGACGGATCGTCTTGAAACAGGACTTAAGAAGCGTGGAATGTGACACTAAAAAGCTACGTACGTATGCCTGAGCAGTGGGATGAGCTACTTAGAATTTTTATTTGAACTGTTTCTGATCCTATTGGCTTCATTTGTTTATATTTGATGGGTTTAGTCGTTGAAGTATTTCGATTGAAAATTTCGTGATATTGTTAAATGTGGAATTTCTGGTTTCTTCTTATATATTCTGTTACTAATTTTTATTATTTCGTATTTGTACTATTCAGTATTAGGAACTCAGTAAATTTTGTATTAGAAAACTGTATGAATAATAATATTCTAATTAAATTTCTGCATATTGATGTCATGATAATGGCCAATCCAATGAATATTAATACTTAATATGAACAGTATGAAGTATTTGGAATATGTTATTGAATGATAAAAGTTGGTACACGTGTAGTTTGCATGGTTTCTGAAAAACATATGGCTTGCTTAATAACGTAAGTAAATAGTTTATTAAATTATTAGAGTAGCAAAATTTCATGGATGAATAACAGCAGGCACTGTCAATTGCCTAAAATATTGAAAATTTATATACGTAGACATTCGCAATTGCCTGTATTACATATGTAAAACGAGTAAAATACATTTCGTGCTTAAATTGCTCGAGGTAATATTGCTTTCATCAGTGCGCAATTTCTCTGAATGAACCTGTTATGTTTGAAATACAAATACGAAATATGAGCTTTAAAATACCATATGAAGCATAATAAAATAATATTTGTCTTTTTTTATCCAGTTTCACAAACGAACGTGTTAAAAAGAATGTTTAGCGTGTTGGTTGGTTGTAGCCTGGCAAGTGTGTAGATTTTATTTATCAAATACTTGTAACATGTCTATAAAAATTCACTCATTTATATCCCAGATAGCACACGACGTCTTGAAGACGTCTATTTTATGTCCATTTAATCCATGAACGTCTTACGACATGATATGGGCGTCTTAAAAATATTAAACAGCGTACCTTTTAAAGACTTGCAAAGTTTACGTCCATGTGACGTCTTAAAGATTTACATTTTTGGACGTCTTAAAGATGTCTATTTTTTGTCTGAACGTCTCATAGACGTAATTCGAACGTTTTTAAGACGTCTTATGAATGTCTTCTAAGACGTACTAAAGACATACTGATTTGTAAAATTAACGTTCTTAAAACGTCTCTGTGTTATATGGGATATTGCTATTCAATACCACAATATGTAGTTTATAAACAGATCCTTATAAAATCATCGAGAAGAGGCATTAATTAAGATTAAAGAAATTATTGGTTATTTATTTGAATAATAGCAATGATGATACAGATCTTATTGACTTTCAATCGGATAGTAACACAAGTAAAAACTTAATACATATTATAAAGAAAAATGAAGCACGTGAGACGCACGTGGTACAAGAGCAGTTGAATACAATACAATACAAACGTAGTTAGAGAGGGCAGCAGCATAGCTTTCAAACACACACGCATGCACAATAATGTGCGTTTGTACATCCAACAGAAATTGATACTAGTATCATATTGTCAATAAATTCAGCGATATTATGGCTATATCGCATTAAATTTTACTCCATTCTCATCAATATACTTCCATATATTTTCATTTCGTGTCTTGTGCCAGGTTTCTCACTCAGTGACTTGTTATATCCACATGCATTAAGTAACTGTGTAAATTTACCTCAGTTGCAGATGGGATTGGAAAATGTAATATGTGGAAAACTCCAGTTGTGGTAGTCATACTATAATTGTAGTTAAATTATATTATAAATTCAGTCCAAAATAGAATTTAACGCACAATTTAATCATTTAAAGATATATAACTACTTATTAACAATGAAAGAGGTTTAATTCACTTTAACGAATTTAAATATGTTTTCGACTATCACCAGAGGCGATAATTCATCCAGATAAATTAAATTCTAATTAGTCAAATACACGCAGAATTTATTGCCTGTCATAATTTCAACACGTTGGAAACATTGTCAGAAACTTAATTGATGGATAATTGCAGAGAGAAATTAATATTTCAACTTCTGTTAACTTATTTTCAGAGCAATTGTCTCATTTATAAATATGTGCATAATTCCACAGTTTCAGTCTAAGATAAAATTTAGTTGCTAATACTTTGTAATTTTAGGGACTATTATTTCCTAGTATTTCTAAAGACAACTGCTAAAGTCGTAAGAAAATTACATCAAAGTTACTTTTTTGAACATTTTTCTAAGGTAGTGAATACTTCAAAATGAAACTGCACGTTATTGAAACTGGAAATTTTCCTTTAGATGTGGCAGAGCATGGCATACATCTGTGGCTGCAAAGAAATTTATACAGTTATTTCTTCCAGTCTGCGTACTTTTCTTAAAGGGTTAATGTAGTGTGAAACTTCAAGAAATTCGATTTCTTTGCTCGTTCCCTTTATATTTTCTTATAATATTAAATTTTTAAAATACCTCCTGCTATTCTACTAACGATAAGTGTTTTCTTACGATTAGTTCTGAGAATCTTAGGAATTGTTTTTAATGATAAAATCTTAAGCAGCTTGCACTCAAGATTTATTTATGAATTTAAAAATCTAAATAGTATATTAAATAGTTGCCGCGTTAACTGTCTTATATTATATTTTACTGTTTATATTATGTAGTAGGTATCTAAGCATTAAGTATTGAAATATTTAAATATTAAGTATTGTGACGTTCTATAGTAAGTATTAACTGTTACTAAGTATCAAATAATAGTAATTATTTATCTATTCAGTTCCTAGAGCTCATTATTTTCTCAGAAAGACTAAAGTACTCGTCCCTATTTCTGTACTTTTGAATTAGAAACATTTATTAAAAAAAAGAACTTTTATATGTAAATTAAGGAATTATCTTTTTTATTTCAAGTTACTTATTAACATGGGATTTTTTAAAAAAGTACTTTTTCTATAAATGATTGTAATTTGGAGCTGTGGCTAGTTAACGGCAAGTTAACCAAACCAGAATGTCGAATTCAGATCAATGAGTCCCTTCCACTTAATTTCTCCTTTGCCCATTTCGAGTTCGGATAGTAAATTCTGGCTTGGGTTTGGCTGATGAAATGGTTCTTAGATCAATCGTCAAAGGAGCAAAACGAGGCGCTGATAGCGCAGAAGGTAGCACTTCATCAAATGCTGCCGACTGATTTGGCGGTTCCACAGAAATTATTCGTTTGTCCGTTAGCCACTGGCAGAGAATCAAGCATTAATCTTTCCTTGCCTAATCGTCCCTGTTCGAGACGATACCAGATGCTACTGAATTTTTTATTTCGTACTGCTTCTCTCACTAATATTTTGTTCATTTAGAACCGTGCCAAAATGACTATTTCAGTCTTTCAGTTCGTAAATCGAACAGATATTGTGAATTTAAAGTAATATTCCACTATTGAAAATGTTCGATCTGAAAAGAACAGTGATAGGTCCCCATCAAATAGGTAACCCCTCGTATTCTAGAAAATATGAATCACAAGAGACACGTTGGTCTGAAATGAAACATGAACTGTCTACTCCTCTTTCCTTTTTCACAGTAGGTTCCTGAGTTATCGAGTGACGCCTGTTATTCTTCTGTCAAACCTCGTATAAAGCAGGTGCTTCCCTGCCGATTTTCCACAGACAAGTAAACAGCAAACAGTTTATGTGATCAACCAACATATTTTTGCTGAAAAATTAGCTTTGATAAAATTCTTTCTTTGGTGACCTAGTTCTGAAACTTTTTAAAATACTGATAGTAAGTGTGCAATGAATTATTTTCACTTTTAACTTATTTATGATATACATCGCTGGTTTCAATTGGATCTACTGTATATCGAAGAAACTAATTTTAACATGTGTCTATTTCAATAATAAAACAAGTTATTTTTGGACTGGAATAAAATATATAATTAATGTCTTTGTAATTTGACTTTAATAATATTATTACGAGTACTGTGCACATTTTGAAAAGTCTAGGGTTCGTAAAAATCTGATTTCTCTGTAATTACTGTATAAAATATGAATATTTTACTCTTATAATTCATATTAATACCTTGTTATCCGCATACATTTTCTAGTGACATCATGTTAGTGCCTCTGGACATAAAAGCGTGAGTTGAAATACGGTACAAGTCCAAAGTTAGCCATTTTCAAATAATCTCAAAATTATATCTAGAGCCCAAAGCCAAAGTGTATTAAATTAGACAGAGAACAAGTGAACTTAATATACACTAGCCCTGGAGTCCAGATATGTAAAATACATAGAACTACACGTTGGAATCAAATACATCAAAATGTGGTTTTTGGACTTGTACCGTTCTTCAACTCACATATGCAGTCCCTAGGAAGCTAGTGCTTATTTTATACCATATGTAATTTTCAAATATTTAGAATGAAAATCCTAGTAAAAAAGATAATGCTAATATAAATTCCAAGCTGAAAGGTCTAATCTCGAAAATGATGTAGAGCAATGCCAGTAGCAACGTACTAAAGATTTCAAAATAACATAAATCTTCGTCAACAGTGACTAACGTGCTATGAATATCCAAGAAACACTGTTCCAGATTGCTCAACTTCCTGCGGCATCAAACCTGAGAACAGTCCACTTCCGTCAGCGTGGCAAAGAATCGCATCTCGTAAACGAATCCATCGCAGCCACAGGGGCTCGTGCAATGCGGGTCTTGATTTTACGAGATACTAACCGAATCTCTGATAAAAGCTTCAAGCTTCAAGTTGTCAGAGTTTTATGTCCCCCCCGGCATTGTCCAAGACGTGACACAGTCCTCTTCCTCTGTCCGAGTCTAAAAATGTTTCGGCAGCCCCCGCGTTCGCCATCTCCCGTACTTTCTCCTTTCAAGCCATGGAACAGCCGCGAAATTGCAACACGGTCGTTCGTTCGAAAGAGTAACATTCGATCGCCGCGCGATGAATAATTCCCCAAGAGTATATGCACCCGTTGCTCCCAAGCGATACCATTTTACGTATCAGATAATGGAGCGTCCTGGAGGAGATGCAAGCTTTTGTGGAACTCGATGCCAAGGTAGATCCTTGATGTGGAACTTTACGTCGGGGTATTCTGCTTTGAAATGACCCAGTGATTGAATTTTTTCGTTTCGCGTTCCCTCGGAAGTTCGAACCTCAAAAGCATCTTGATAAAATTGTTTGTAGTAAGCCTCGAAGAAGTGACGGAGTTAGGAGAGTTTGAAGAGAGTTTGATCTTTCAATTTAAAAGCGGTTTCCCTCGAAGTACGACTTTCGAGTTTGTGGGAGACATAGAGCTGATATTATTACACCTTTTCGAATGGTAATTTTAATAACTGGTTTATGTATGACTTGAAAAGAAGTTGGAATGTCTGTGATTGATTTTTTAGTATTAATGAGATAGTGGTATTGGAAAGCATTAATTTTTGGGGATCTCTCGTTTACTTCGGTTCAAAGTGAAACTAATTTGTGACTTTTTCAGTTGTGGTCATGTGGTTCAGTGACAAGTTACGTTGTGTATATTTAATGAGTAGGTACAAGTGGAGGTTGTAGGAAATACCATCATAATTAATCTTCTTTGTACAATGAAATTAAAAGTAAATATTTAAGTAAAAATAAGAATATTTTTGCATCTATAAATTTCTTTCATGTTCTTGTTAAATTCTTTGATGTTGTATCTTGACAAAAATAATAGAAGAATCCACAAAAGAACTCTATAATTTATTTAATTTACATTATAATTAACAACTTAAACTAAATAGAAATATACATGGTAATTTATACACGTATTCTACATATATTAATAATAATATTAATAACTTATGATTATAATAATAATATTGATTATATTATACCTTATTACTCATTATCTATTACAAATAAACTCATAAATCGTCCTCTTTTCAGTTTTCTAAATTTGAAATTCCCTTAGTAAAATAATCTCAGTTTTCAAGGGTCAAAGTATTTTCCAACAAATTTTAATAAGTCTGTCTATTGACTCAGTTTTTAAAGCAATTTATCAAGTCACTGGAACACCTCCGTTTTCTGAGTCAGAGGTATTTTAACATTTTAAACACTTCCAGAACTGCAGTTCAAACTATCTAGGCATGTTAATAAGCATACTACGTGCAGGAAGTTAAAATACAGGTGCTTGAAAAACGAGATTTTCGTTTTACAATTCATAAACGAATACTGTGTCTTTAAATTAAAAGTTTGTAAAAGTAGGTAATAAAGCCGAAAGTTAGAGATGTTATCAGCGGCGAAGGCGTAAAATATAGCATAAGAAGAATGTAGGGGGGATGTTACGTTCAAGGACCCCCTTTATTCTGCACGTTTGAAAATCACATCAGCATGTAACGATCTCAGCACCAGAGGTGCGATTCCCTTGATTTACGATTTTAGCGAAACGACTGGGTTAGGTAGCAACCTATAAACTCACTGCTTTTATTTCCCTCTTTCGTGTCAACACGCGCACGGACTAGCGTTGATATTCAGGTCCTGATATGTCGTTATGCAGCCACCCGTTTCTATAAAGTTATTATCCTTATCGCGTCATCGATCATGCCGTACACCCAACAATATCATGTCATGAAACGTTGTTCGCATAAGAATTCTACCCTTAAATAGATAATTCTTTACATCCAATATTTCTCAATGGGAATTAGGTACTTGGATTAGTAGATAATAAAGTTTTGTTTATTCTTTATCCAAACAATAAAATTACAAGTTATGTACGACTGTCTCGAACTCATGTATTCTAATGCAGCGTGTTTCCAAGCATGTGAGACATTTCTAGAGGATAGATTCTAGATACAAAGATAATGAAAAAGGTTCAAATGTATATACACCCAAAACAGCATAGTTTTTTGTTACATGTTATTTTATATTCCGTAAAATAATGGCCAATTTCTTACTCGCACGATGTGCTATCCTCTTTAAGCTTCTTCTAGGCTTAGGAATATCCAAGCTCCTTGAATGAATAGCTCGCAGTGATAGGTCTTAAAAAAGTATTACACAGTATGCAATGTAAAATAGCATATAACTAAAACACTAAGCGTTTCCAGACATGTATGTACATGAACTTTTGTTATTGTCTTCATGTATCTAATCTACCCTTCACATGTTTGGAAACACTCTATACATGTGTATAGGGGGAGTTATGTTAGGGAGTAATGGGGGGGAATCTCCTCATTACTCTTGCGGTTTAACCGCTTTGTCGCATTTCATTCTCTAAAGATATAACTAATGTCCAGTGTTAGGTGCCATCCAGCACTAGAGGAATTCCTCTTTATAAAATCTTCAAATTGGTATTTGAAAATAGTTCGGAAATTCCGAGAAGCGTAATTTCAAAACTGAATTTTGATTTAGGCTACTGGAAAATGCATAATATTCCTAGTGAATTCTGTTTAAGAGAACAGAAGGACGTAGTAATATAAAAAATTTTGATAGAAAGAAGGAAATAAAAATGTGAAATACATATCTTTAGTATTAAAAAAGAATTCATCTATATTTCATGCCTTTTACAAGACAGCATAATAGAACCTGCACACTTAATAGAACCTTTATTAATTAAAACATTCATATCTTTGTTTTATTGAGTCTCCTTTAACACGTTGACTGCCACTTTAACTTCATTAAAAATTCTGTCACTTTGGCTGTGATTCCAGCTTTAAAGAAAATTGTTTTTAATTCATTTTCATGATTATTTTAAAGTGTTTTTTCTCTTTTACTAAGTGTCGCTGAAATTCTGTATATTACTATTATTCATGATTATGTAACTTATCGTTATTCACAATCATGTAAAAATTGTCACCCACATATGTGTGACACGGCAGTCAACGTGTTTAAGAATTATCATCAACAAATATTATTGGTGCACAAAATGAAAATCTAACCAGCAAATCAATTAGTAGTAAAATTATACAATGACCATCCTAATCAATGAGAATTTTAATCTGACCAAGAAATTATGGAACAAAATATGAACCTTAAAATGCAAGTGATGCCAAAACTCAAAAAATAACTGTATTACAAATAATTAATAATGTTGCTGCGCGATGGAACGAATATAGATAATAGACAATTTTAGCTGCAAATTAGGTGATGTATTATAACGCTTTATCTCTAAACATAAATTACATGAGAGATAGAATTATCACAGATAGGTAGGTACCTACCTATATTAATCTGCGAATATTCGTTCAAAAGAGAGTCCAGTTCGGTTGGCTTAAAATTCCTAACGCGAATGCTCTCTCCGTTTCTTCATCCTCTTTCTTCGACCAAACTCGAGAGGATACTTCAAGAACTTAGTGGTGTCAGAATCATCAGGTTAGATAACACCGTCAGCTTTCTGAATGCCAAGTGCAGTACCTTTCACACGTTAAGACATGCTGCCCGAAGATCAGCGACGTTTCCAAACGTGACGGCGATAGCCTGTGGCTCTTCAAAAATTCTAACCGTGTCCTCATTGATAGCCTTATTCGTCGACTTCCCTGTTGTTCAGAGATCCATCATGAGCTTTTGTCATGCCAAACTCTGTTTGATCTTTCATTACTGGGATAGCGCTCCTATTCTAATAACTGAACGTGACGGAAGAGCTTTTGATGGAATGGATCTAAAAGTGAAAGATTAATTATGTGTGCGCGCATCTAACGAATTTTTTAAAATCATTTCCACGAAACTGAAATTTGCACCGGAAGTAAATTTACTTTAATCTTGAATTTTCATTTTACATGAGGGATGGACTTTCTGACTGCTGCTGGAATCGGATATGAATCGAATGGATTCGGTTTTAGAAAAGTTTATACATTTTATGCATGCATCCTGCGGTATTATAAAATCAGACTACTCTACAAAGAATCGTTATCTACAACGCGATCGTAACAGCATGTGGCGTTCTGGAAAATGTAGGGAGAAGCTTCGGTATAAAAAAATTATTTGGTGTTAGCTGAAAAAAGCGAGAGTCGCTATCGAACCTTTGTTAAAAATGTATTTTTTCTTTTTGGTATATCTGTTTTCAAAGTATACTATTTGTTGATAGACGATACTTATTCCTCTAAATATAATAATGCTATAAAAATGTAAAGTTAAATTGAAGGTAAAGAGTAATTATTTAATTTAAATCTAAGTCAAACATATTTTAATTTAATAAATTTTGTAAAGTCACAGATTTGACGCAAAATAAGTTCAATTTCAGTTTATTTTTGGACCACTTTTATAAGTTTAATTTTATGCAGATATGATGTTATTGAGTTTAACTGGAAAACCATGCTTTTGTCTGACTCATATTAATAATCCAATTTTTGTCCTAGTTCAAAAAATATTTTGGAATAACTCTTTTTAATTTTGTGTTTTAATGCATAACGAACGAAACGTTCAATATTGTTGTATCACTAGTGTTACTCGTTTTTACATGGTCGTTCATCAAATTCATTCGCTTTATTCATTCATTTGTACGTGTCACATCAAGTACCAACACTATATCGATTGTCTTTTATGTCGAGCCGTGCTAGAATATTCATCCATCATTGTATCACGATTCAAAATTCATTATTCTCGGTACAAGGATCTGCAGACATTTCATGCCTTCGGTATGTCACTACATTTTCCTTCTGAATAGTAAGTCTCTCGTATTTGTTAAATAATTATACAGTAATGTAAACGTGTAGTACATCTTCAGCAAATAAAACCGTGTATTAATTTTAAAATGATCTAAAATTTATCGGGTGTCGAAAATAGGAAAAGATGTATAATAATTTCTTCTCAATTAAACTACTTCATAAGTAGCTTTAATTGGTAATTACAGTAACGCTGAATGACAAGTTCGGTGCTGTACAATATTAAATTAAAGTGGCTTAAAATACATGTAGTTAATTCTGTAGAAAGTTACTGTAACAAGTTGGTTAATTAAAAGTTACAAATTGGTAATTTCTAGTCAAAATTTTTTTTGTAATCTACTTACTTTTGTTCTACTACTGAACAAAACGTTTAAATACTTCACAAATTTAATTGAAGTTATTGATACGTGAAAATTGTATGGAGGAAATTTTTTACATTTATTGTAATTCTAGTTTTAATTCTGTCACATCTCAACAAATTACTTTTAGACACTTACTATTTATATACATATGTATAACTTTCCCTGCTTTTAACACGTAACTGATACTCTAACTCTAACATCTTTTATATAACTCGTACAACTTTTACATATAATAATACATGCTATTATATTTATTATAACAATGAAGGAATAAGCGATAATAATGGCAAGCTAAAACAGCAGACGATAGTGATGAAAAAGGTATTTCTCCTCGTGTCGTGTAGAATTCGAGGCATCTAAAAAAGAGCTTCCATGATTCGAGATGCAAAAATACGTTTACAAAACGACTTCTACTAAAAAATCTAATATATTCCATAATTTAGTAATTTAATAACCTAAAAAATATTGAATCTTTAAATATTACAAAACTCATAAATTTTGTTGACTTCTATTACGACACATGCACACGAGCAATATTTTGACGCACGATTTCACTGCAATCATGTGTTATTCTTTATTTTCTCAATTACAAGTAACGAAGACAGACATGGCCTTAGAAACGAAATTTAACATAGTAGAATAATTCTTCTAAAAAGTCGAATATATTAATTAGGATACGGAAATCTAGACTGTAGTTCAGAAACAACAAAATTTGGTGTTATGTCAGTATTGTAACCAATGAGGGACATGTAAGAACAAAGTGGCTCGTGAAGGAAGCATTCGTGACAGTTTTACCGTACATAATTACGCGGAAACTTTGAATGCAGGAACAATTGGAGCAATGTAAATTGGCTACCTGAGAGACATGCCAAGGTTCGCGGATATTTGCCGAATTTCGTAGCACGGAAGTTTGACTGACCGTTCAACCAGCTAGTTACCACACACGCGTTCTGACTCTCAGCAGGGCAAGTGTATCTGAAAACAGTTGGTGGTTACGGCTGGGTTGGTCCTTATGCCACTGACACACCGCAAACATTAACCATGTCCGTATTTGACTCACTTCCCAAAGTTACTAGTGGCTAAGTTGAACTGTCGCGCGTCTATGTGTTACTTTCTAAGTAAAACACCGCGAACGTATCTTAAATATTTTCTTTTCACTTTAACGAGGTCTCTATTTGAGCACTTAACTCTATTTCAGCAGTTAACTTAGTTTGTAGCTTTTGAAAACATATTTGTGGTACATTTTTTACAATAATTCCTTTATGCTAGCTTTTTGTAATATCTACCATGTGATTTTATAATTCTCATGTAGAATATTTTATCTTTTAGACTTCAATACTCATCGTTTCTCATTGAAATATGTCATTTTTTGTGAAATGGATCGAACACTTGTATTTAATATTCTTTTTTCTGTGTTCTTTAATTTTTGAGATATTATAAATAAAAAACCTTTTTGTTTTTACGATTTTTGTGTGATTTGCTCTACGTTTGAAATTGGTAAATAAAAACTAAGCAGTAGGTAATTTCTAACAATCTTAATATTTCAGTGGAAATATAAAATACACTTTAAAAACTTGAAAATAAATCAGAGTTTTCTTATTATAGAGGCAATATATTATTATTGAATACATAGTTATTTAAAAGTAATTTATTATTCTGAAATCATAATAGTTTCACAAAAAATAAACAGTGAAATAAAACAAATGAAATATGAATATTATGAATAATACGTATCTTTCAAATAATTTAAACAAGTTAAATTAATTAAATTAAGATAGGAGTAATTAATTCATAAAGTTTATGATAGTTAAAGTGCGGAACAAGTAATGTTATCGTTCTGTGATAAATCAAGACTTATATGTCTACCGAAATTGGTGAAAAAGCTTACTCATAACTATTTATTAATTGAATATTAATAGACACTAAATTCCTTTTTATACTAATATGTCCATGAATATATTAACTGCATCATTCATTGTTAATCCTGCAATGTATCACATGTTTTTAAACTCCCTGTACATTTATTTCAAACTACCTCAACGCCTGGCCTTACTTCCCATTTCTTTCATCAGTGACTGCACATCCTGAAAAATGTCACGCCGCTGCTATGAAAGATCACGAGAAAATTTGATTCTTTTTTTTTTTGAAAGCAGTTCCATCGTTGGAGTGGTCTCAAAGTTTGCAACAACGTGTCGATGGTGCGCGATTATGAATGGGAACGGAGTGAGAAAGGGATTGGCGTGAACCTCTGTGTATACCAGAATGCAGCATAAACACAGATTTGTCTTAGCACGATCTCTCGCATAATCACCGAGAATTTTGTCCACGCTTGCAGTTTCGCATATTTGCATAAACCCGAGGAAGCCGTGCTTTGTGTGCACGAAGTGACGAAGGACAAGCGAATATCCGAACTGCATGTTGCCGCCGACTTCGCGCGACCTACGCTCTATCCACTAAAGCAGCAAATTACTCTGCCAGCGAGAAATGTACTGACTGTTCCAGAACTATTAATAGAACGTCAATTGACAAATAGAAATGGTTAATAGAGATATCGAATTTTTGTTGGTTGTACTGTTTTCCTCAAATGATTGAGCATTAAGGTGAAATGAAAGACTCTAGAAGCGTATAAAATGCTGACCTATAAAAATTAGTTTCTGCTAAAGCAAGTTTTGATTTGCTGCAAGAATCTTACACTTTCCATTTTCTATTTTCTTAACAGTGGAACTAACAGAGTCGAATGACAAGGATTATTTCTTATACACATTTTGTTTCTTAAAAACGTTATTTTTCTTACTTAATGCTAAATAAAACTGGAAGTATGTACAGTAACAGCCAATAAAATTGCAATACTTGTTAAAAATAATATTTGTTGAATAGGAAAGTAATTATAAATGTGGTACCGAGATATATCTGAATTATTATAGAAACTAAAACTTCAAATAAAAGTGGCATTAGATCTTTAATGCAAATAACACATACCATTGCTTCTCATGTGACAATTAAGCCAAAAGTATTGATATTTGTAAAATGGTGCAATTTGAATAGCCACTACTGTATAACTATGTTCCGCCACTACTGTTTAAATTTTTAATTTTTATGAATTACGTATGTTTTTAAAAACTTGTAATCGTGACACCTTTAATAATAGACATACATTAGTTTTGTCAGTGTTAGTGTTAAAATTATTGCAAATATTTTGCAAGTATTAATTTTGTTATTCTCTTAATTTCATACTCTAACCACGATGAATTACTAGTAGCATAACTTACAATTGGCTCTACACGTTTCTTTCAGTCCTTAAGTTGATTGAATCAGTGGTATATTTATATTGGATCACTTTTTGGCTGGCTACACATGGGCCATGAAGAACACTTCTACTTTACAGTAGATAAAGTCAGTAGCCAGACTGCATATTCTTGTTAGGTAGAAATAGTGTCTTCTCTAGACATAGCACTTGAACCTATGTCCTGCAGAAACGAGAAGTTGATTTGCAAAAGGATTTATTTAAAAATCCTTTTTATTTTAATCGTTCAATTCGAAAGATATCCGTATCCAAAAAATCTCGACCTTCTCTCTACGCATCTCCTAATGGAAAAATGTCCACAGATCGTTAAAAAGGTGCAAACAGGAAAATGAGATGGTTTCGTGATTGCACAATACCTATAGGCCTGATGTATTTCACTGCGCAAGTAGAATTCTGTGCAGGTCATTGCACAAAGAGTCTCTTGTCCCTTGTCCTTTGTCCGTCTCTGGCGTGTGACCTTACAATGCATCAATTGCTGTCGAGGATGATCTGCCTGGGAAACAATCTAGTGGTTGGACCTCTTCCAGCCAGATCAAGCTTTGCCAGAAAGTACACAATTCATCACAAATCGACTTCCTCAAAAACGACACTGTTCTACAATGGCGGACAAAAGAGAGTTTAAAAAGAAACTGAATCGAAACATTACCTTAATTTTATGAAAGGAAATTATGGAGTCTATTATATTATACGGTGGAGAAATACTAGAATAAATGAATACTAATATATAGAACAAAATATCTAGTATAAAATTGATTAATACTCAATACTCATATATTATTTAAAGATTATTTAAATCGCTGAGTTGAAGAACTGTACAACTTTAAAATCCACATTTTGAGATATTTGTTTCCAACATGTAAGTAGTTCTCTACATTTTACATATCTGGACCTCAGAGTCAGAGTGTATTAAGTTCATGTGTTCTCTGTGTGACTTACATATTACACTTTGATTCTTATTAGATACTAGATACTTTGAGACTAGATACAGTTTCGAAATGAATTGAAAATGATTAATTTTTAACTTATAGCTAGTATTCTCCAATTCGAAATTCTATGAAGGGATCCAAATTTTCTATTTATCTTTTCATCTATCATAGCATCGCTAACTTTCCACTTGTACCATGAGTTACAGAACACCCTGTACACATAATATATTCCCCACTATTATTCACAAACCTCTCTGACACAGTTTACACTTAAAATCCTAGAATACTACATAAATAGACAGAACAACCTCATCCCAATTTCCCAAAATTAGCAGCACTAAGAAATATCATATCGCATGTAAAGTTTCGTTCAAATTAGTCATGTTAGATTTTTCAAATTTACACATTTGATTTTTCAAATCAAGTAAAATAATACGTTTGCATTGGTCAAGTTGCCTTAAACCACCTGCATTCAAGCCCTTTGAATCTAACTATCTTGACTAACAGAAACAAGGTTTAAAAAACACGATCAATCAAGCTGCATTTATTATTTAATTAATACCACACAATAATTGTTGAATTATCATTTTTCTTACGGTAGGACGCATAAATCTGGCTCCATTGTTCAACGATGTGATTAATCATTCGCCAAGTAGAAAGAGACTAAACGAACGTTATAGGACGCAGTGTGACCAGGCGCTTCCCAACTATCGATCTGGACGTATTGATCGTAAACTATCTTCCCGATTACAGCGTTGAAAGCGGCTCCTTATAAGAAGCCGAGTCATCCATTAGAAACTCCTTACAGGGCGGCAAGGAAGTTTGCAGCGATGGTGTGCATTAGTGCTTTTATTAAAACTAGAAAAGCTTGAGCGCGCGAGCACGTCCTTTCTTTGATGAGGACGCCCACTCTTTTCGAGAGGTTATCCCTCAAAAGAAACGCCTACAGTCTTGCTTCGAGTGTTTCTCGATGCACGTCCGTCCTTGTCGCGCACGCGGGAAATTAGATTTCAAAGTTGCCCTCTCACGCGCAGCTCCAACGTCTCTCCTCTCTTTTCTCACGTTTTTCGCTGTCTCCTACCGTGACAGTCCCGAGGACGGTGGAATGTAAATTTTTTAAAAGAGGTATCGCGGGACAGTGCTTTCGTCGTTGAAAAAGGTAGTCATCTTAAAGCAATTACGTCTGTTGAGGGGGGTTTCAGTTTAGCGCGGCTGAAAAGCTTCACGGACAGGAATATCAATTGCGTGTGACAAAAACGTAATCGATTTTCAAGCGTACGGCTTTCGAAAGTTTCTTGGGTGAACTTGTCTTATAAGTTTCATGGTGCTTTGATTCTTTGGGGAAGTTATGTGGGTAAACTTGTTTTATAGTTTCTGTCACTCTTTGATTCTTTTGCTAGATGGAATAGGATCTCTCGATATAGGCTCATGATTTACTGAGGAGTATTCATAACTTATGTTATGTGTTAAAATTTGAAGAAACAAGTAGGTCTTTTTATTAGAAATATTATCAGCTAATACAATTCGATGACAAGTGTCAGAAATTTTAAGAGGAAATTTTAAGACTATATGTCAGTTTGAAAATCAAGAAGGATAAAGCTGCATGTAAGGCCCCATTTCAGAGTTATTAATTGTTGAAAAAACGTTTTAAATTCGTGTGAAATGTGTCTGACAGGATTTATTTCATTGCAGGCCTGAAGTAGCTAGGACAGGCATAAAGACATCAGTAGAATAAATACAGAGTTACCTCGTAAAATTTGTAATACCTGTTAGCAAATATTCTGTGTATGTACAAGTTATGTCCACGAAATAATTGCTTTATTATTAAAGATTAAATTGCAGCCCTCGAACTTCGTTTAAATTCTCTTCGGGCAAGTTCAGGAACCCATCTCAAGTTGCTTCAACTGTTTCAAACTGTTATTAGCAAGAACAAGAAGAAAAGAAGTCCTTCAATACAGATCCAACAAATGCAATCCCGTATGTTCTGTGAGCTCTTTGAAATTACTCGTGAACGAGCAGTTGCGTGGCAGCGTCTCTCTTTATTGGTAATATTCATTTTCCTTGGCCTGGCATTTGAAACTTTCACGTTGAGGCAGGGGATTTGAGTGTTCAAAGCTTTTCCATTTCGTGGCAAATCCCCCATGCTAACACGCGCAGTTGTGATGCAGCTTGGCTTACGTTTTCAACTTACTTCTTTCGCTTTGGCTTTCTTCTTTCATCTCCTACGCTACTATATTTCTCCATTCCGGAACATAGTCCTTTCTTAACACGCCTGGAATCGAATGTCAGTTAATACGCACGTACTAATACTTCTACTTTTTCGTCCTTAATCTTTAGAAATGGGGAGAAACGTACTGAAAATTTCTTTTGGATTCGTTTTACATTGAGGGAGACACTTCGAATCTGGAAGTATGTTGGTCTGAACTAGTTATAATTATACTGTACATGTTTATAAAGCTTTATAAAGCTTAGACGTCGACCTTAACAATAATTTCAAACTCGTTTATATCAGCGAGGAGATAACACATTGAACAGTTCACTCCAATTATTGTCAAAAACCATATTCTACAGTGAACAATAAAGAAATTTGATCGGAACTTTTATCATCTATAATAAAACTAATTTATTTCTCAATTCTCTACCTATACAGGTATTTTTTTACGACTTTGCATTTTTGCAGTTTACAATGATGATGGAAAATTGATAACATATCTACTATAAAAAGGTATAACATTATCTCGAGGTTGCCTCAAATGAAAAATTAAAAATTGATAACATATCTACTATAAAAAGATATAACATTATTGCAACTTACTTGCAAGTTACTTTTGTAAATAATTGTACATTATTGCAAGTTACTTTTGTAACTTATTGACCCAGGTTGACCCAAATGAAATATCATTAGTTCTTGTATTCCATTTATAAAACTGTAACGATATCGCAATGGTATGTGAAGGAACAAAAATAAAATCCGAGCAAATTCCTAAAGTGGCCAACTCAGAATACCTCTGATAGGAGAAAGAAATTCGAAGACGAATGAAGTAAACTCTCGACTGAGTACTCCACGATTAGCACGTGAACTTTGTTAAGGAGGGTGGAAGTGTACAGACAGTTGAACAACTCCTCCATAAAAGTAGTTAGGAGAACTGTTCGAGTTAGCCTTACGACACCTTATATCGACGAATCGAATAAAGGAAAGTAAAATATTTTTAAACAAGGTTTGCTCAAATTAATGGAAAATCATAAGCTTTTTCTGACGAAAATATATAGTTATAACCACTGCAAATTAATTTTTATATGTTGCAATTTTGTTTGCAAGTATTCTAGTCGAAAGTCAATCCTGAGAGTTAATTTTCAATCTAATTAAAAGCAAAATTAAAATTTACAAATACTGTATTTCAGGCTTTAAATATTAATTAAACAAAAAGAACGACAAAACATTAGAGAAAGATTGATATTATAAGGCATGACAAAATAAAATAATAAAAATTCTTATATATCTGTTGGTAATAATTATCCCATAAACTGAAAAAGTATATCTTATTTAATTATTCGGCCATACAATTTCCTCGTGTAAAAATAAAATATTAATAATCAAATATAAATATAAAGGATAATATTATTTTAAAATTTGCATGCAAAAAGTATCAAACACGTGAGAACGAGGAAATGTAATTATCTTTTTGGTTTCTCACTTTATTGTGAAAATGTGCTATTTTTTCCTTTTCTTCTCCCTTCATTTTTTCACTTTCTTTTTTATTATGGCTGCGTATTTTACTTCGTGAAAGGGGAAACATTTCATATGAGATTTAAGAATTAGTAGACACGGCCGTAATTTATATTCCACTGTTGGGATTGAATTGTTTCATAGTTTAATCTATACAGTATAAATCCATATTTTAAAAGCAAGCGAAGCGAGTGCAAGGGAAAGTTTAGCGGAGTTAACCGCTGGGAGAGTTAACAGCTGGATAGAATTTCTGTAAATAAATATTGTCCCACAATAATGTTTTCGTCCCCTCGACGAAATGTTCAAACATTCTGAGCCACGTAACGTAATCTGCAAGAGGAACATTCATATTCAGCACGAGTTTAATTCATAAAAGATTATTTTTAGTATGTATTGAAAAATAAACGAGAAAATATATTAATTTATTCATTATAATTTTTTAATTGTAAAACTATCAGTATTACGTTTTTTAAATATTTACATTGCGACTGTTTTAAGTCGAGACATCTTGATCTAAAATGTATAATAAATTTTATTTAGTTTCAAATATAATGGAGAAAATTCTGTAAAATAATTAGAATAAAAATAGGGATTTAACAAAACCATTAAACACATGGAATGCTCGAGTTGAGTTATTATCGTAAATTTGGACCTGGAGCGATTTTAACAGTGTAGTTATTATATTCAGACAATAAAATTCAATTGACGTTTTGAATGATACTCGAGTAAAAATAGAATAAAATAAAACGTATTATTCGTAAACAACAAAGTTTTTTGGTACAAATGTCGGATTAAATCTGTGACCTGTTCTACCGATTACAAGATAATCCAGTGTGACATATTCTACTGATTAGAACGTTATGCAATGTGACACATTCTACTGATTACAAGATCATGTAACAGAATATGTTACGTGTTAAGCCTGGTGTGCTTTTAGTCGTGCATTTATTCCAGTTATCGTTAATCACAAATACTTCATTATATAATAGTAATTTTCATTCAGATAATCCTCACAAAAATACTAAAACTGATCTAAAAGCTAAATAGAGTATTTAATTAGTGGAATAGACATTACCTCCAGTTTACAAGAAAAAGGTTAAAGAGTTACGACGGATAAAACATCAAAAAGGTAGTTGTATTTATTTAGTCACGCCATGAATTTCACTCGTGGAAGGGATAAAACAAATCGTGACAAAGTAGTGCAATTCGAAAAATACGGACTGTAGGAGAAGGATTGCAAGATTTGTAGGTAGTAAAAATAAATAAGCATTGTCCCATTCTTGAAGTTGTAAAGTTCAGAGCGATAGGTATGGCGTGACTGGTACGCAACGTTTATCACGAGATGCGTGCTTTGCTCTTCGTCTAAATCCCACTACTAGGGTTGGAGTTAGGTTTAGCATATTATAAGAATCGATCGAGAGGAAGAATTCCTGGCGATACAGCAATTTTTGCAAAATTTAGGAGACTGCTAAAGCATCTCGTAAATTTATGTGTCGAGGAAGATCAACCGCCTTTGTTCACGTAAGTAAAAGAGACGTCATAAAGAAGTCCTTCGTGCTTGGAGGTGAATACAGGGCGTTTCAAAGATGAACGTTTATCAAAGTTTATCAGCATTTTATGAGCAATGGTTTTTTCGAATATAAATATCTATATAAAAACTTTATTCATTACTTACACGTATAAAATGAAAATCAATTCTGAAGTAGAGAGTCATACTTTTTTAACACCCTATAGATACAGTCGCCGAGGAACGTTAAAAGATATAAATATCAGGATAACTGGGCAGCTGTGTTATATTGATTTTTCGAAAACCAAGAATTTATGGCATAAGTATGACAAACTTGTAATACTTACTACTAATTGTAGGTTTACAAATAGTAGATATTTTTGATTTGTAAAATAATAAATCATAGGGACTTTTAAAATGAAAATGAACAGTTTTTCGTCTTTATTATTCTATTCATAATTGCGTTTGATTAATTATAGTTTGCACGTCTGTTGAATTCTCCATAGTTTGCTTAATTTACATGAGTGAATCGGGTGAACTAACACATTTGAATTTGCAAAATTATAATATCATGCATTTTAATAAAACGAGAGATAGAATCGATCTCAAATGCATTTTGCATTCGATTGCACTTTCGATATATGTGTACACTGTAACAGGTGTATGAATCTGGCAGTGTAATATATGCATCGAATAATTCAAATTTTCTAAAAAGACCTGTATATTAAGCATTCGATTTTCGGTACGATCTGATAATATAATATGCTACTAAATCAGTACATTTATATAATAATTTTATCAGAAATAATAATGGTATTTGTACGGTGACGTGAACGGTATCTAAATGGCGATCAGAGCTATGAAACTGTATATGTAATATGTTTAGAGAAACATTTCATCTTTTTATCTCGATGCTTTACACAGATTGGTACGCCGCAGTATTTCATATGTCCATGAGGGGGGCGTAGAGAAGTATTAACATTTGTCAGAACTGTACGTTCGAACAGGCTGAGTCAAGAAAAAATACGATTAGCTCGTTAATGCACGTAACAAGGGATTATTTTCACTACGTATGTTCACTTTCCATCTCACTTTACTCTAACAACGATGATATCTTTTTTTTTCCAACAAATATAGTTGGATCATTCTAAAAATTTACAAGAATTAAAGTACAATTAATCACACAATACAGATTATTATTAGTTTCACGTGTATCATTTTATCTGAGTATTAAACTCTTTTATTTGATTATTAAGCTAATTTCTATAAGAAGATGATTAGTAATTGTTAATAAATGCTTTCATTCGTTGTTCAACTGAAAGAATGTAAGCTGCTTGGAAAGTGGAAAATTGCTGTGGGACACCATAGCATGTTTTCTACAACTGACATAAAATGGAGGTGTATCTTGTATCAATTATGTACATAGACTACTCTTTATGAGAGATTAAAACAAATTAGTTTACATTAAAATAAAGTAATTATTTGTTGTTAAGGAATTGGATTAAATTTTCTAAATATTCAAATATCTGTGCCTACTGTAGAAAAATTATAAATATGAATATTATTTCGTCTTAATATATTTGTTTTTAAATGAATTTGTACGTTGTATCAACTGAACATTGTGGTTACTAGCAACGACTGTTATGGAGTTGGGAATAATATAATCATCAGAGTTTAGTCGAGAAATATTTTAAGGCAAGAAATATTTTAGAAATAAATAACTTGAGATACCTGTTTAGTTATATTAACATTGTTGTGGAGGTTTGGTTTCACTTAAAATTTGGTACGAAATGTATATTTAAGATAAATCAGAAGTAATTGAGGAGTTACAAATTTGAATGAGCTATTTTAAATCTATTTATTACTACTTGTCTTTTCCAATTGAGATGTACTGTATTTAAAGTTCTATTAAAGAATTCAACAAAAGTTAACAAGCACCTAAACTTATTTTGTTCCCAAAATATTGATTACTCACTAATAAGCTCTGACATTCACATTATTACCATCTGTAACAGTCGCTAATTACTAACAGGTGTAGTTGATATGACACAAAAATTCATTTACAAAAACTTTTTCGTTTAGTTTCAGAACATGCGTGTTTAATGTTTAAATAATTGAGTAAAACTTGACTCGAATCACTGCATTTTGTATAACTGAATAACGTAATAAACAAGAGAAACTGAAAAGCTATGAAACAAAGAAACTAAAATAATTAGAAAAGTACAATGTTTTCTGGTAGCTCTAACTTTCTAGTTACCATTAAAGTTATAGAATGATTGACACATTTGACACTTATCTACTAGAATTTCAATATCAACGAATCCTCACATCTGTAACGTACAATTCAGATTATCGTGAAATAACATTCACGCTGCACCTTTTTCCTTTCAATTTCGCGCGTCGCTGTAACGAATTCAACTCTGCATAGAATACATGCGGCAAGCGTGCAGGTTTTGTTTCAGAAACAGTAAACGCATGCTGTAGCGCACGATTTCCTGTCAGCGATGGGAATTCCGTCAACTGTCTCGTATCGAAAATGGTTATTGTTTGGTACCTGTAAAGCTTCTGTCACAAAACACTGAACGTATCGTTTGATGGTAGCACAGTACCTTACTTTTCGCGCAAAATTGGGATAAAGAAACTATTAAATGTTCTGCATGTTTCTTTTTTCTTAGATACATGTGTCCTTAACTTTTGAAACGATGCAATTATCTGTTAATGTTTCTATAAATTCTCTGGACAATATGAAATCTGTTTATTCTATTCTTCTCTTCTTTTCTTACCATCTGCATTGCAAAATTGGTGTCTATTCAACTTAGTCCATTAGAAGATACTTGACAGATTGATTTAATCTTTTAAGACTTGCTTCAAGCTCAATGGATTTTGGTAACTTTGACGATGCAAGTCAGCAGATGACAAGTAGTATATTATTCTAGCACAGGTGGTTAATAATGAAGTAACCGAGTATGTGAAATTGACAGTGTCAGTTGCAACTGTGCATTCAGTGTAGATGGTACTAAAGTTCATAATAGATTCTGACTCTGCTACTGATACTGCGTAATGCAGAACTACATATGCTCCCAATTATATCTATTCCAATTTACTCATCTGTGGTTACAAATTCATTGTGACATCCCTAAGTAGTAAACCTGATACATTCATCTTTTCGTCAATGATTGAAAATTAACGTGTTTGATATTAAAACTATGTTTTAGTTTAGAAGATTCTTGGACTTTCTTTTACCAGAATAAAAAAAAAGACTAGGAACCGTGTTAGACATTTCTTGTCCCGTAATAGGTGGGCAATATTTCAGGGGCTAGTTCAGCATCTAAAAATAACGATAAAAGTTTAGATAAACCTATCTCCTATTTGACCTTCTTTACGAGGTATAGCAAGTTTTATGTTGTCATTTAGTATCTAATTACTTTCACAGGAGATGCTCAAAATGACTACATGTTAGAGGCGCCTCCTCATCGATGGCACTACACTTCTAATACTCCTTGATATTCTCTAAATTTGCTCAAACCCTTGTTCAATTTTATATCCGAGTATTTCAACACTTTTAACAAGCTTTGCATACATTAGGGATTCAAGTAACCTAAACAGGACACATGTTTATATGAATTCTTTTCGTTATTTTTAGATTCTAAATCAGTCCCTGAAATATTTCCTACTTATTACAGGCCTCACCTGGGACTGTGACCTGAAAACACACGAAGGGGACTAATTGCAAAACAATTTCATCATTACACTCATTGATGTATCACAATTCGTCAATAAAATACTTGCCATGAAACAATTTTTATAAATTGTTCGTAACTTATCATTACAACAGCTCGTTCATTTTTTACTTCCGCAGTTCTTCGTGTACTACAAAATTGCAACGTTGAAATATTACCAAGCACAGGCGGAAGTGGATGGAAAAATGGAAAGCAATAGGACATCGGATTTATTTGTGCGAAGCAGTGGAGCTGCATTCACAATAGATAAATGTAATTGCGCGTTACCAACACAACGCGCTTCCTATTTATTTAATATTTACTTAACAAGACAGTATTTACTTAACTTGATTGATAAACAGTCCCATGATACTCCGAGTGCTGGAGCTGCTTTTGAGTTTCGATCTGGGCAACTCTCCGAGGGATTCGAGAGCGTTTACTTTACACGTCACGCAGACGTCGTACGATATAGGTACTTTATGCGCCTGTTTCCACCGATTCCATTTATATCTTGTCTCATATTTTGTTTCGACCTTAGTTACGATGCGCCAGTTGCGCTTGAAATATTTAGCCCCTTTGTCGGCCTCACATTTGATTTTCTACCTAATGGAATTCTACTTGAAAGTCTGCCGAGTTTACGGTCCACACAATGAAGTCTCAGATTCACGATTTCATGGCAGCAGTGTACCTTGAAATTCGAAGATGAGCTAGCGAATAGAGCTGTTATGTTATTGTTAACTTTTAATATACTTTAATGTACAACATTAATAAGAATGATGTTATACAGTTCTCATTGTTGAGACTTTCGGGTGTAAGACGTGTCCTTGTGGAATTATGTTCCCAACATTTCGCAAGCATTGCAGCTAGCTTCATTAGGGGGTCAAAAGATACACTGTGTTACAGTGTCAATGTTACAGTGTCAGTGTGTCTTTTGACCCCTTGATGAAGCCAGGCCGTGAAAGCCTCGAATTTAAAAATAATGTTACATGTTTTATTTGCATTCTTTAGTGATAGGGCAGCACGAAATATAAGGATAGAATGCTTTTCTTTATTCGTGATTCCTAATAGTATTAAATGTTATTAGTATATATTAAATACTTAAATGATATTTAAAATATTAAAATTGAAGAACTCATGCTAAAAACGATCCTTGTTAATTTTTTTCTAGAAATCCAAAAAAGATACTAGTACCTTCACTTCCTATTCAATTGATTAATGTTCTTTTTATATTTATAGTATACATATTTCATTTTTAATGGCATAGGTTCAATTATGTTGTGAATTCTGTTTCTGATCATTAGAATATATCCCTGTAAACAAATTTGACAAAGGTTGTTTTTGTTATCTCTTCACTCTGAACTATTAAGAAATTTGTTGAACTGCCACACAATACAATGATTCTATAAGCTGTTCCATTATATTTTCTCGCTTTCACATATTCCATGAACTCTCCCAAGATCACTCCAAATTAGGACGACAATTTTTTGCAGCAGTAAAAGTATAAAGAAAGATATATGTCTTCGTGACATTATGGCCTCGCAGTTTCGTAGCAACAGGTACTAAATGAGACGTCCTTTATTTAAAAAAGAAATAAATATAGAAATCACGATCAGCTGATTATCATTCAGCTCGCATACATTTAAAGTGTTCGGTAAAAAAGTTCCCAGCTAGTATTCGAATTGGATTGAACAAACTTCCTTGCCGCGGCGCGTTAAAATTCAATCTTCCAGGCGTAAAGTATATCTCCCAGCTTTTTGTTTCGCGGCAAAGTAATTAAAACAGGATTCCACGTTGCGCCGTCGCGTCGGCGCGCGGAAAAAGGATAGCAGCCAGAGATTCGGTTTACCCGTCGTTTTGTACGCGGGATGATCGTAACAAAGGGGGGATAAAAACGTGTTCTTTGCCTCGTACCACCCTCTTTCCCATGTTTCCCTTTCGCGCTGGCACCATTCCGTACCTGCGGCGCGCCGCAATACTCCCACATATTACCACCGTGTCAAATAATCTCGTCGTCGAAGGCAAATTTATATTCGAGCCACCGTCCAATTTTGGTTCGGGTTACGGTGGAACATGCTTACCTTCGCTGGATGTAATACATATTTTGCGTAATCGCGTCAGTTAAAGTGAATCTCCTCGTATTTCCGTTCAGTGGTCGATGGTTAGGTGAAAGGAAGAAAGCATGTGGGATGAATAAATAAAGCGCTTGGATCAACAAAGATATAATCCATGTTAGATTTATATTTAAAAAATTGACTTCAAAGGTTTCTATTAACTCTTGAAATCAGATAAATTTATTGAATTCATGTTATATGAGGCATTTTTATACAGTTTAGGTGGACGAGCAGCTTCTTGCTTAGCCATTATGTTGAATGCTAGGTGGTTTAGAACATTGGTAACTCAAAATAACATAAATATTTAGTAATGTGGTCGAACAAGGACTTTAAGCACATTATCTCTAATTTTAAATATTTTTTAACAAGTTTTGTTAGGTGGTTTGTCATCATCCTGAAGCATGTTTTTATGTAAATATTCCAATTTTTATTAATATGAGACTGATGTCTTTATTGCCACTAATACTTCAAATAACTAACTGGTTATTTAAGCTAGAAGTCGCCCATTCCAGAAAAACGTGTTATGTTATAATTAAGCTTGTATAGTAAGCTTGTATTTTATATTCTTTCATTCTCTTGTAGCGCAAAATGAAAGTATTATGCAAAAACAAGTAATTTGATTCGAAGAAAAAGCTTACTGTTTGTTGCATTTTACTCGTTCAATATTTGCTAATTAGTATTGTTAAAGTAACTTAATCATCCAGGGAAGTAGAGTGTCATTTTCTTTCACAGCCGAAATTCCTACTCCAGAAGTTTTGATATGAGAAAAATAAAACCATAAAAAAGCTCTTTCAAATAGTACCGTTTGAGTACAAGAAAAGAGTGCCTTTTGAAAGTAAAATGTCATTTTTTTGAAATAAAAATTCATGCTCTAAAATAAAGTTTAATACTTCCAGAAAAAAACCATGAAGGTGTAGAAGTTCTTGCCTAATTAAGCAAAATATTACCAGTAAAAAAAGAACACCATAAGCAACTTCATTCTCTATAAAAAAAAATCCAATTTTTGCAAGAATGTAAAAATTGTTTCTCTGTGAGTT
Source organism: Calliopsis andreniformis (assembly GCF_051401765.1). NCBI lineage: Eukaryota > Metazoa > Arthropoda > Insecta > Hymenoptera > Andrenidae > Calliopsis > Calliopsis andreniformis. Next base: position 6,460,967 of record NC_135073.1, on the reverse strand, counting down.
TCTGAAAGCTTCAATTATTGTTTTAATGATAGAAACTTCTTAAGATCTCTTCAATTTTATAATACTTTCCTGGTCAAATAAAACCACAAATGGTCTATCCCAAGTGCTTTCTTTTGTTTTTCATCGAATACGGTTATCGCGTTTTCTCGTCGCACACTATTTCTGCATTTGACGAACTTGGATACGATATAAGGGCGGCTTGCACGTACGGAAGGCAGTTAGTGGATCGTTGCACGCGAGATGTGGTTCCACCCTCGTGGCTGGTGAGTGGTTCTACATTGGGTAATACATGAAGATACCACGATTCCTCAGATTTTAAGCCCATAGAATTTTCTTATCTTTCGGAAATCTGCGTCCTCTCATGGATAATTCATGCGATGGATAAAGTTTCTGTTTGGTCTATTTTGCAGAAATCCATCACCTATTTGGAATATCTCTAATGTATTAATAAATCACATTCAGTTGAGTATATGTAGAAAAAAATGCATCAGTGTCTTTCTTGCGAATGCTTCTTTAAATTTGTTTAGAATATTAAGAAGACAATTTTAAGTATTAAATTAATATTTACATGTCTGACAGAGTTATGAAATTTTATGTAACATAGATACTTCAGCTAATGGAGATTAATGTAGGTACTCAGTCCTGTAAGTCAGGAGTCATTAATCTTAATATAATTTATTATTCTGCTACATTTTCTGTGGATTAACATTTCTTATCTGCTACTGTACGAGGTGTTAAGAAAAAGGCAATTAAAAAGACAGGAGAAATATAATATTCACTAAATTGAACTGTAGAAGCATAAATTAAATCTTCTACGCTGAAACAAAGATAAAAGTATGCTTAATTTAAAACCCTGAAGAGCTGCAGCAACCCCATAAACATAAACTACAAGTTAATCTCTAAATTTAAATATCACAATTCACTGTTAATAAATCCTTTCAAAAACCAAAGAAACTTTCGTAAAAAACCTTCAGTTCTTAAGGTGCGGTTCTACTCAGGCAACAACGAGCAACATTTTGTCGTTTCTTGCTGCTGCATGTTCTAAAAAGTTTCCAACCAACAGTAACTTCAAGAAACATTTTGTCCACACTGGAGCAACACAACCCAAGAAGCATTTGGATTTTCTAGGCTACATTTGTTGCCTACAACAAATTGCCCACATATGCACGCATAAACCGCGTTCGTTTCAGCGGCTACAAAATCGGGTAACAAAATACATAGACTGAAGAAAAATTTGTTTGTATTGCGAACAAAAACAACAAGCGACGACGTTGTCACCAGTAACAGAAATATGATGAAATTACAACAGCAGGCGGCAGCTTTGTCAAGAAGCACGAAACAGCAACAAAATGTTGCCCTTTATTGTCTCAATGGAGCCGCACCTTTATATCTACTCGTGTGTGTTCCATTTTGATATGAAGGCAACAGTTCAACATCAGAAAAGCAACTTAATTCGAACGCGATTTCGACATCGATCTAACCGTACAGTTTAATAATGGAGCAACCTGCCCATCCGTCTACCGAGCAGCGTGCTACTGACAGCCAAAGGCAGGGGGTCTTTGAGACGAATGAAACAAAAACAAGTGACAATAAAAATAATAAAATAAGGGTAGAAGCTGGCACAGCCGGATAACCGTGCCTGCAATAAATCTGTCAACGTCGTAAAATATGCATCCGGGGAAAGGGTACGTCCCGTGCAATCAGAGCGCGAGCCTGGAACAAATGTACCCCACCAACCGAGTGTCGGTCGTTATCGGAAAATAGTTTTGCGGCTTTGAATCGGAACGGTCCTCGTCAAGGACTTCCCAGCCTTCCACTATCTCCCGCGAAGGGCTTCTCGGATCACATCAGAGCGGATTTACATTTCACATCTATCTTCGCCTTTTAACGACACGACGTCGAATTTTATGGCGACAGTGTTGCATACCGATCGATGTTTAATTCTTTAGTTAGGGTGGAATTGAAGTAAAAGCTTGTGCTTAAGAATTTGTCTAGGGTACTTTGAAAACTGGTGATCTTCGACAGAGAGAGAAATGAACAAGTAGAAGAAAGCTGGCCAAAATCGTATAGTCGGGTTAAACCATATGCCATGCTTTTTTCAATAACTAATTGAAAAAATCCGATGACTATATGTCAAGAGAATTTTGTCACGAAACACATGTGCTATAATGAGTTATTGAATTGTGTTCAGATTTATATGCTTTGATCTTATTTTTTACTTATTTCAGAAGTGTACAACAGTGTTTTGGTAACTGGAAAAAGAATTAACGCGAAGATATGTGTTATCAGTATGTACTTACAGTGTGTTTTGAGGAAACTTGAACATTATTTTCGTGTTTGTACTTAATTGAAAACAAAAGTTTATGTACCTACGTCTTAGAGCAAAACTGGCTACACAATTTTACCCGAAACAATTCGTAAACTAATGTCTAATTGAAATTATAACCATTCTGAATCTAGGAGAGAAATAATACTGAAATACAGAATTGAATGAATTTAGAAAAAATAATAGTGAGAGTAGTATTTGTGTGTACAGTTGCAAAAAAATGGCTTGGGTGAAGATTAGGAACAATATATCAAATATGGTGAATGAAATTTTTAGCTTCTTTATTGTCAGTTAAGCTCAAGGGCAATATTTCATACCATGTATGGTTTTACCCACCCCTATGGTGCAAAATCAGAAAAGGTAGACAATTTGTTTTGTTGTTAAAATAAGTAGTATGTTTAAACTTTTCAATTATATTGTCGCCGTTTTATGTTAATTAGAAATGCCTTTAACAAGTAAATTCTTAATTTTACAACTGAACTTATAAATTAAGGAGTTATGGGCCTAGAAAGTTAAGTATACAATTTACCCTCACCTTCCCCTAATTCTCGTTTATGGAAAATTTTTGTTAGAACTTATTTCATTTAAAAAAATATTTATTCCCGTGGAATTTTAATGGAAAGAAATGTTACTGCAAAGAATTTATGTAAAAAATTTTCAATGGAACTGATATTCTAGAATCTGTATAATAAACATTCTACAGAAATAAGTTATTCTATGTACAATTGTTTCTTATGAAAGGTTCGATAAGATAAATAAAATTACCAGACTATTAAGTATTAGTTTTATTTCAGGTACTAGTAAGGTACTATTATTTAATGTATCATATCAATAATTGTTTATTTAGGATGAGTATGTGAAAATCATAACGTACATAATATTTTCAGAAGTGTTGCACAGATAAGAAGAGGTCATTTAAAGTAACAGACCAACTAACTGACGACGATGGCCGAAATACAGTCATTACACTACTTTACAAAAACCGTATTTGTATTTAGTAATGTCCTTAATTTCCTAACTATACATTTGAAAAAGAAACGCAAACAAGCTTTGAACTGTGTATTAATTTCTATGTTTACAATTTGTAAATTATATTTATATTAAAATTTTTATTTTCAATTATTGTAAAAAATTTCTTATTATTTGTCCTCATTAAAACTTATAAGGTAAGAAGAATTTGTTTTAGAAAAATTATTCCTCAACATCACAAGTAGGGCTTGTTCAAGGATTCCAATATTATTTCTCCAGCATGAAACAATTTTAAATTTTCAAATTCAAGTCATATTTACAATACAAATTTCCACGTATTCAATTACGTTTAAAGTACTGGTCTTGAATTTCCTAAATCGTTTCCATTTGTGGTTTCCAGTCCTTAGAACTCTATAACTACTTGAACTTTCAAAGCTTGATCAAGGTAATTTCACCTTAGTACCATATGTGTTAAATCGAATTTCCAAAGAACTATCAAACATTTGTCATTGAATCGTTTAAAAGTCAAACTGATTAATTTCAGTTGTTATTAAATTTTTAAATTTCTCACTTATTAACGTGATCAATGTGTGACCACGTTCAGCGTGGTCACCGGAGGACGAGGAAGAAAAGGTGCCGACTTAGTCGGTATATTGAGTTAGCGACGATGAATGAACGAGGCGAGGCTGTGATTGCAAAATATCCTTTATTGCTACACTTAACCTACGTGGGCGGTCTCGCTAGTATCTGAACGCGAGACAGGGGCTGCTGCCCTGCTAGTCAGTGTTAGAGTCACTGCTCCGTGGTCGCCGCTGATACTTCGCTGGAATCGTCGACTCCCGAAGCCAGATCGGTTGGACGATGGAGTTCGAGGACTCCTGAATCGACGCTGGAGTCGGAGACACCCGTACGTCCATTGTTTACAGCGTCTGTTTCAAGTGTCGTCCGAAGCAGTCGGTTTATTAAAGAGAAAGTACTCCCCGCCGTGCCTTGTGTATAGGCTCAGCTTTCCTCCCTTTATCTTGTTACACACTATCCCTAAAAGCATTCTTTCCTTAAAGTAAAAGGTCCCAACGATAATTCAACGCTTTCCCTGATCGTCCTACGATACCATGTCCTGGAAATGCCGTTTTTTCACCAAATTCCCAGGGCCCAAATAGAATTTACTCCCTTCCTCATTTTTCGGCGACACCAGTTCTCAGAAAACACGTTCTTTCTCTAAACGACAAGGGTCCCAAAAATTTTAACAATTTATTACACTTTATTTCTTAAAATTTATTATTTACAAACTTAAGTTCTAAAACGGCATCTAGTCTAGTTCTTAGAGTATCTCGATAAACTTAAGACTTAGAAAGCGGAGTAAAGTGGTGCACCATCGGGCAGATCCGGGGTGGTGGTACATATGCCTCAGCCCATAACCTTCCAGCATTCGCCTGGTCGATTATCACGGAGCGTCCAAAGACTTCTCACGTGAAGTAGACCTCGCTAATGACCGGAGGATAGACGAGTTCGTCTAAGATCGAACGACATGCACCACCTCTACCCGGTTGCTACCCGCAAGCAAGTTCGAAAAGCAAAAAAACAAAAAAAAAAAAGAAAGCGGTTAAAAACAGAGTGTCTCGGAACCATTTCGCTTCTCAATACTTTGCATGCTACGAATGGCTGACACGCTGTGGTTTAGAGGCCACCACGGCTGCTTATCAGCTAAGTGACGCGTGAATCCTAATGCGGTATCGCGATTCGCGTGGTGGCCGCCTAGCGGTGGCGTCGGTAACTATCGCGGTGGGGAGTTCGCGTCCTTATAGGATATGTTACAAATAATTTCGCAAATGATTTGTTGTTCCTCAAACATTGAAACACGCATACGTAATTATAATAAATAACTGAACATTCTACTACTTGTTCCGACTATGTAAAATAATTATGACATATTCAAACAGAGTATTAGTTAGAATACTTAAAACAGAGAAAAAGAAAATACAATTTGATCCACATTGCATCATAAATTATATTATCTGATTTTATTCTTTCATCATTATTTCACTTACGATATGGAACATTTTCGTAGAATTTCACAATAAAGTTTAGTTTTACAGTCCGACATACCTATTAATAACTTTTCAACAATATCTCGCGGTTTTTAACACGCTGAAGTAGTTCCTTCGTTGATTAACGTTACTCGGAGTACTTCACCGCCGCAAATCTGTCACGAAAATTACTAATTTACATCTCACAGGGAAATTATTCCTCGCTCATGAGAGGCTACGTGCTTTTTGTCGTTTCTGTAGTAATCCGTGTGAATTTATGTTTATCCTTGACTTTGAACGACGAAAGTGAAGGTGCGGTAAAATTTGCAGCTAATTACCATAAAAATTCATTGAACAATAAAAATATATTGAGTTATAAATTGAAGGGATTAAAATTTTATCATTGCTATTCGTATCGATTTTATATTTACATATTTTTGATTTTTTGGGGAAACGATATTGCTCGTTGAATTTGCATACACACGACCTACATTTTTCACTGAAATGTTTGAAAATGGAAACGCTTGGGTTTATTTAGTTTCTCTTGAAATACAAGAGAAGAACGACTAATAAATAATTTACAAGAATATTGATATATTTGCAGGAAAAATATTACTTGTTTAACATATTGAGTTGACATGTAGTGTATGTATAATAAATTTGTATTAAGGTTATTTATTTTTACTTCAAAATCTACAAATTAATATTGAAACATAGTACACTAAATTTTTATATCTGAAGATAGCTATTCAAATTTCTCCCTTTAAACATATAATAAATCGTTTTATTCAAATTGTCGAAAATTAGAACTAATTCAAATATCTACAATAGATATATTAACAGGATATTTAATTTTCAAATACTCTCAATCTACACTCAATGATCGTTAAACGATTACTCTTGATTACCAATCACTATATTGTCCATCGCTCGATCTATAAGCCAATTAGGTGAGTTGAAGCAAATCGAGCTATCAACCATTTCCAATTCCATTTCTATTCATCCAATCCGAGAGCGACCTCTAATTACAAATACTCACATGCAGCTCAAATCCCCATAAAAGTATGCACTTATAATTTCTGTTCGTGGACTTTGAACGTAACTAAAAATATGTATAATTGAATAATGGATGAGTCATAGCTTAACATAATTAAAACATGAATATTAAATTTTGTTAGAAACAAGAGCTTGTCTAATTAATTTGAATTCTAAACTTAGCACTGTCGTCTCACGCAAATCATAAATCATTAACCAACTGGATCAAATTACCTGGATTAATTTCAGAATCAAATTATCTGTTAATACAGACTGATAGACAAGATGGTTATACTATACTATCAGTTTACATGAATAATTTGAATCTGAAGTTTCTCTGCCTATACCTAATAAAAGTAATAAAAGTAATAAAATTGAAATACTTCAATAAGTTATAAGAGTTATTTCAGCCTGTATTATGTTCAAAGTATGTCACACAAGGCCAAGGGAATTTCGACACTCTGAAAATTCTGATTTTTTTTCAAACTGCGGGTTTGTAGGAGACCTCAAGAGAAGTATCGGCTAATTTTCTGTACTTGTTACTTTTTGATTCTTTAGGGTAAATACACCCCTTAGAGGTTAACACGTGTTTCCCTATTTTCCTACACCTACATCTTGGAAACTGCAGCAGATATAAAAAATTGTTTAAAAAAATGTAACAGCCTTTTAATCCTATAAAACGAAGCAATAAAATTGTTTCAATTTTCGTAATATAAAAAATAAATAGAACTTGTAATTGAAAAAGAAACTTAAGCAATTTATCTAAAATATATATTTCCATATTAAATATTTCTAAAAGAATAGAAGCAATATATAAAGACATTTTTATCACACTCTCATTTTAGCGAGCACAATTCCATTTTTTCCTCTGACAACGTTCGACAGGGATGATTAATGCTGAGCCAGAACAATGGATCGAGGCCAAGCAATGATAGGCAGTGTCTACTTCATCGATTGTCGCGAAATGCAATTGAAAGACGTTTCCCTCGATGAGTAGAGGTCGCATTAGGACGAGACGTCTGATCAGCTCAACGAGCGAAGGAGCGGAAAACCGACTTTCTCATAATAAGAGCCGAGCTACACGAATTAATCGGATGGCACGACGAAGACTGCCAAGGACTTGATTCTGTTAAGCACTTTCTGGTTCGTTAGTACGCCATTTTTGTTCCTGCTGATCTCACGCTCGGCTGTGCCTTGAGAGGGGAGGAACAAAGGTGAAATAGCATGTAATTGTGATCCTCTTGTTCCTTCCTTCCTCGTATCTGTGCTCGATATTTGACACGCAAGAAATGCTTCACGGAACGTTTGTAGCAGGATGATTACATGAATCTTTCATACAATTCGGCGAAATTTGCTTACTTAGACTCTTCTATTTATTAATCGCATAGATTGATAACATTATGCACAGTGGTTGATGTATTCTTGCTCTGTACATTTCATCTGCATTTAATTTTGAAGATTCTAAATGGATTGAGGAAGTTCCTTTCTATGTAATAGTATATTAATGTTTACAGTATGTAGTCCTTGTATATTTAAAAGTTTCTACAAAACAAGGTGAAGTATTCGTAACCACAGCAATTCGCAGCGAATATTAATCCTTTTAGTACCAGCCCCCTAACCACAGATATAGTGAAAATCGCAAAGCCAATATTTATATAGTTTTTATCTATCACGAAACAATTCTGTACTCCCCACAAATATTGCTATTGGTGAACAAAATTTTTTCCACATGTCGACAAATCCTGCCAGAGTACACGAACCAAAAAAAGTTGTACTTTTTCCCGCACATTTAACAGTAAAAAAAGTTGGACGTTAGAAGAGCCTTAAAGTAGGTACCAATAAATTGGTTCGTGGCAATTTTAACACTGTCCTATTACCGATAGATCGATATCTTGTTTAAGAGGGTTAAATACATTTTAAAATAGGACGAAAATCAAGAAGGATAGAGTTTAAAGCCTCGTTTTAAAATCATTAATAAAACATGTCAAATACGCGGAAAGTGTGTTTGACTTGTGTCTCATTCTACTGATCTTTCTGTGTCTGACTCAGGAATTATTTGACAACTGGCACAAAGATTATTCGCTTTGATGTGCCTAATTGTAGTATGTCTGATTTGGGCTTATTCTACTGACTTTGCTGTATCTGGGTTAGGATATTTTACTAGTTTAAGTGTCTGCCTTGGCAAGCGCACATCGGCAGTAGAATAAGACTTAATTCAGACATATATTACAGGTATTTTCATCGCCCTTAATTTTCGTTTTATTTTAGTATACGCCCTGTATAGGGAACGCCCTGTATAATATAACGTTAAAATATTTATACACAAGGTGCTCTTCTCGAATGGACCTACTTTCAAATGCTTGGAAGGAAAAAACAATTTAGGATATAATCAAGGTGCAATTTTTCCCCGACGCTGGTTAGTTGCAAGTTTCTCATTAATTTATATTTTCGCATCTAAGATTTCCTGGTCTCAAGGGAGTCGCGCCAAGCAGGAATAAGAGCCAGAAGAAAATAACAAACATTCATTCCGCGCGAATAATTGTCATAGCTGAACACAGTCAAAAATAAAATAAATGAACATAACGCAAAGGAAGTTATAACGGTTAACTTTGATCGCATTGATTGTTGTGACAGTTGTCACATCTGGAGCAGAGGAACGCGCGTAATACGTAAATTGCTTTAATTTATACCGTACCTGGAGACCACTGTTTGGGTTGGTTAGCGACTGCTAACCAGATTGGAGTGAGGTTGGGGGCATGGTGTACGTGTCTGAGCATCGATTGGCACGCTTTGCGCCGTACTACTCGTGCCGTGTGCCACTCGATAATCTGTGACTGTGCGTGCCCACTGTCACGACCACGTGCTCGGCATCATGCGTAGGAACGTCATCCATACATGCATACGGGAGCATACGATGCTTCTTTCCCACCTTGTCCTACTATCCATCAACGAGATCGATTGGACAATTTATATCTCTTGGCAAACAACGCATTTCAATGAATTGTAAACGTCATACGTGATAATATATTTCTCATCGAAGTATTTCAATGAGTTATTTGAGAGACCTCTAGAAAGCTGAGGCTATTTGCGAATTGGTTTGACTAGAATTAAATGGAATTAAATTGTGTCCTTAGTTGGTTCGTAGAGTAAAAAGTTCCATAGAAATGTGCCAGTGAAGGTAATGATATGCATTTCTTGGTTAATTAAATCCGTCATAAATTCGAAAAAGCCCTTCCTAAGGGAACGTTTTGTTAAGATTTCGAAGAAATATTTTTCAATATAGGCTGGTACCCTGTTTGATAAAAAGATCTCGAGAACCGAAACAACTAAATAGAAATTACCGAAATTTTTAATAATCAATGACACCTGTGACAGAACTTTCTTGATACCTACTTTTACAAAAACTGATGTCGTGACATAACTTTAACCTACATGTGAAAGCTTCTTATAACATAAGATAGATAAAATATATGTATAATATACTTTACAATGAATAATCTAAAAACATAACAAAATCTTATCGTAAAACGCATTTAAAGAGTGACAAGAGAAAACTGAAATGAAGAACATCAATATAAGCAAGATGAAGAACATCAACCTTTTGGAAAAATATCTAATTTATAATAATTACATCGATCTATATTTTTTTTCGCTCATTGTTAATAAAAAATAAACACAATATTCTCAAAAAGAAACAAGAAATCATAATCATTCATAATACATCCTATCGTCAATACTATTAAAATTAAAAAATTCCATTTCCATTTAATGAAATACCATCCCTTTGATAGCCCAGTCAATCGATATTCCTGATCGTCCTAAGGTCTCATAAATCGATTCTATCGGTCCAAAGCATCTTAATCATTTGCCTTAATACGAGTCAAATCGTGCCCGTTCATTTGAATAGGAATTCTGAAATATTACGGTGGTAGTAGCACTTTTTATCGTGCTCTCGTTTCGTTCGTGAGACGTGGCTTCTACATAATTCATAGTATAAACAGCGTCAGCGAGCCGGGAACCGAAGGGCTGGAGACCCATAATATCGAAAGAACCTCGATGCATCCGAAACTCGACCAGACGTCGAGGACTTTGCAAGCGACTTCGACTTCGGTGAAGAGGATCAGTCGCGAAAGTTTGAATGATACCCAAACGGTATCCATAATTGCAACACGGACTCTGCTGCGTTAGTTTCGCAGTTCTAACAATACAGTTCTCCTATGAATTACTTGGAGTACATTTGATAACTTTATGCAGAAATGGCTGAAAAAATCAATTAACCCTTACACATGTTGATTAACATATTATCCATACTTATATGATATTAAGAATTATGAATGTATTGAAAAAAATAGCGACATCTATTCGAAGAAGGGAAAGTATGAGTATTATAGAATAAATATGAAAATGAATTAAAACTGATTTTTTTTCTTAGATGGCATTATTGTTAGTGTAATAGAATTTTTAGTAAATTATGGTAGTAGTCAATATCATTAAAGAGCTTATGTTTATTAAGTCAAGTGGTTATACGGTCTTCACAATGGCTGAACAATTATTTAAAAAAAATTCTCCTAAACAGAATGTGGTACATATAGTGCAGGCGAAAAAATGGGAGCCCGTACGACCCACCCCCACCGAGGGGTCAATGCCTCATGTTGTACCATTTTTTTCTGAATTTGTGTTCGAACCACGTGCACCAGCGGCAACATACGTTCGAAGAAAGCAGTTTATGTACACTCTAGTTCAGAAGTATTAGAACACTTGCCTGATCACTGTAAATATCTAAAAAATATTGCAAATTTTACTAAACATTAGCCTTTCTAGAATTGAATTTCTGACAATGAAAGAAATATTTCTTACCATGTATAATATTAATAATGAAAATTGAAATAAGCTCCACATAAAACTGGTCGATTCCAGATCTTTGAATTTAATCTGTCTCCGTTTTGCAGTATGACGTCCAAGAAAGTCATCTTTTCTCAGTCAGGTGCATTACATGGAGACGTATACATACGTTTAAGCGTGTTTGTTATTAATCATAAAACAAGGTTCTCTTCCCTCCGGATGGATCCACGGTTACGATAACGCTAGCTATTGGATGCTGTAAAAGCAAATGCCTTGGGAGCGCTAGTATAATCTTCGGCACCTCGAGGATGCCAATTTGGCATAGAAGCCCAATTCCGTAGTCCCTCCCCACTGTGTAGGGCTGAGGCTAAGAGGATCATGGTCGTTGCTAATCAATAAATTATGAGATTGGGTGAGGTTGAAATGACATACCTTAATATTAACGGGGGAACAACGTGACTGAGACATTGCAAAGATGTTAATTTATCTTATCGATTATTTCCTCTTTTTACTTTACATTTTGGGTTCGAAAAGTTTGAACCTTCTGTGATGAAAATTATTCAAAAAATAAATTATGATTGTAATAATGTCTCGTTGAAGAACCTTTTAAAGGCTATCTTATTTTGTTATAAATAAAACTTATAAAAATTAATTTAATATAGAACCAAAGATCCAACTTTGCAGTAATATCTGAGGTTGGAAAACTATTATTTTAGGATTTTTCGAATTATTAGAATCATGCGTTTTTCAAACTAAAACATGGATACCTAAAGGTATAGTATCTATATAGATTTAAGTATTTCTACAAACTTTATAAATTAAATATTCACGTAATATAATAGAGATGCAAAGTCATACTCAGACATAATTTCTTAAAAAAAATTGTTTTAAATAATGTAATGTTCAAAGAAGCAATCAAGTCTTCTTGAAATTATTTTTCTTAACTTTTGAGGATTATTGATATTTTTAAAATACAAACTCTGTATTTATTTCTTATACCCTCACAGAAAACGAAATGACTCATTGAATAACTTACAATAATGTATAATATGATTGCAATACCTAATCTAAAATTATGCCTATATCGAAGTTCAACTTCCAAGAAAAGAAGTCATCTTCGAATAACCTAATTCTACATTGGACGATTCTCCCACATATTCATGAACAATTAGGATTCCCCAGTGACCCCACTGGAACACTCCACTCTATATAATACACGCTAATGAAAACGTAAGTAAAGTAGTAATAGCAGGTACGCCTGATTTCTCACGGCTCATTAATATTTCACAGGGCGTTAAGTAAACTCCAGATAACTGGCGGGACCTAAAAAAGTTAGACACAGAAGCTGTAGGCGTTTCTTCTTTCAGATTATGCGCACGTACGAGATTTTATCGGAACAGATTTAGGGCGCTTTTAAAGTTAATGGTATTACAGGCATAAGCGACTCGATCTTTGTTTCCTCCGTTCGTTAAAGATTCCATTTTCTTTGCCCCTTTATTGCGACTAGCCTTTGCAAGGTATAGCGCCAATACTTATCGCGATGCCTCGCTTGTAATAGCTGTATGTAGAACGAGCTGGTCGTATCATGGCTGATGTCCACTGCCTCGATCACGATGAAATGGCTTTCAGAAAATTCACGGCATGCGGTGTAATATTGTCACATCACGTGTATTATAGGTCACGTCACGCTGGGACTAGCATGGCATCCAGACACCTAACCCCGAGTGGTCATTTAATGTTCGTTATGAGCGCGCTTTATCTTTGACACAAACACGTGCACAAGCGCTCTACATGAGAACAGCTGAGATATTCTTGATTCCAGACATAACACATTAAATAGGGGACATTTTTCACTGTAAGTCGTAAATTGTACACTGAAGGTAATTAAGGTTGAAAGTAGCAATTTAAAAAGTTGTGATGGAGATCAGCAACTATTGTAACACATGCTACTACCGTTTTATTTGATACATAGAAATCACTTTTTATAAGAAAGTAAGTATAAAGATAGTACTCAAATATCACGTGCATTAATCAGGAAATTAACTGTACGTTTATTTATATCTTTTTATTTTGAAAATCTATGTTTTGCATATAGAGTCTTGAGTAGGTGCTTTCAGTGTACAGTTATTTATCATTTTAGAAGTTTCATTAATTATTTTATGTTTAGAAGTTTACTTTCATTTTAAATTTATATACCTATTCCACTGTATTTTATTAATTCTTTACAAGACATGTCTTTATTTAGTTTTTTATGACTTATAGTTTTATGACATTGCTCAAATAAGCTGAACAAAAAGTAATCAATATGGGTTCTCATAACAACTTTTTCTGTTCTTTCTATATTCAGATCTTTTATCCCAAAATGTTAACTGTATAGCTATTCTATACGAATGTTGTACACAAATTTTTTATACTTTTCTTATAAAATGGTTATAATAGTGGGAACCAAAATATGGTAAATGTAGCATGTTAGAAAAAGGATTAAAAGTTTTAAGGATTTCTATTTCTAATGTAAACTCTACTTTTATGTTCACGATCACATGGTAATATAAATCTCTTAGTTGCATATTGAATGGGAAAGGAAGCGAAGAATCCTGGAAAGCACGTTACTTCGAAATAATATGACAAAAGAAAAATATGAGCGTAGGAATGCAGGAACACTTGAAAATCGAAATACAGAGAAAATATTCTGGTTTACGATTCGCAGATATAAGCCATTTAAATGGAAGACACATGATACGTTCTCCAGGAATGGGGAAGCCATATTGTTTATTTTGTACCACTGGAAGCTACAGTTATGGTTTCACATGATTTTTTGGTTCAAAGTTTTACCATACAATAAATTGATTGTAAATGAGAGTAGGAATACTATGCATAATAAGACCCTCAAATTTTAGTTCTCCTATTTTAACATTCTATATACAACGTGTCAAAAATGAAACCCAGGTTAGACTGTACAAAGAGTAAAACAAATTTCTTATTTTGTTTGTTTCTTATTCTTATTTCCCCTAATCGTACAGACACTAATTAATCAATTTTCGTTTTCTTGAACTATTTATAGAAAATTTACCTTCATCTAGTCCATCACTATTAAAACACCAATTCTCTAATCCCTGCAAACAACAAGTGAATCTGAACACTTTTTCTAGCCACAGCAGACTAAAATTCCTCTCACCATCTACCGAAACATAAACTTAAACACTCCAGAAGAGCAAAGAAGTGTCATCTGTACTATATACTTTCCACCATAAAGTCTGAGCATCCTCTTACATCACTTTCATGTACAGTCAGTCCATGTACACACATAGTGCACTTCTTCCTCTAGCTCTCGTCTCCGATATCTTTATCCTAGCAGCGATGTTCTAAGCTACGTGGCACAAGATTTATTTACGGGTCGCGATACACGAATTCCTTCGTCTTTGCTATGCGACACGACCCTTGTGAACCACCCTCGCGATTCACCCTCTGAGTACGCGTACTGCAAGGTTGAACGCCTGGCTGCGCGTGTATAAAAATACAGAGAAATGCAGAGGCTTGCCAGCGCGTTGCAGTTAGTCTTTCAGACTCTTCCGTTTCTTTCAGCGCGTAGTAAATTACTTCATTAACGTCGTTCCCGATATATCGACGTCGAAACAGGGCACGGATGCTGCTGCAACGTGCGTCTGCGTTCAACCGATGTGACCCTTACCCGGCTAATCGAATTCTGCTGGCGCGCTGACGAGTGTGCAAATTGTTGTATCCATATGAATGTGCTGACCTGGAACCTGGAGGGTGTGCATCGACTGTGGAGAACTTCCACAGTTGCTTTTGTGCCTATTTATCTACTCACCCTCTTTTGTTAAGCTATTTCTTTAGTGAAGTATAGGATAGATCGTTGATAATGAATCCTTTTTTTTCTTTTCCTCGTTTCTGTAAATGAAATTTAGTGTCACATTAACTTGTTATAAAGTGGACTTGTGTTGGAATTGAAATTTAAATGAACCTGTTAAGCAATTTCGTTTTTTTTTTCTTTTTATTATTATTACTATTATCAGGTTAGGAATTTTTTAATAACGAAGAAGTCTTTAAATTTTAACTATGTTCAATTATTCTAAAGAAAATTAAAAACAAAATAATTCTAATACAATTTTTATTTAGAACACGTGTAATATCAATTCTTCAAAGTAAAAATATTTCTGTCTTCAATGTATAAACATTCATTATATTTCACTATAGAGTAATTTTGTAATATTTATCATTAATTAGGGGTTGAAAATTGTGCAATTTCTTGCTAAAAAAGATTTCTAATTCGGTGCAAATAATTCTGTTTATACCCACAATTGTCTTTTTATTACTCAGCATTCTGGCAACTTCATTTCTTGCCGACAACTGTGCAACGCAGCGTGAAAACGAAAGATTTTCTTTTTATCTCTCTGAAGAATTTAGAGGGAACTTCTAGCCGCTGAAATTACATCTTCCGGTAGAAGCCGGAATAACTACTGTGAATAATGTTCAAGTATCCTACTAAAAGAATAGAGACAGATGTCGACAAAAACTGAATTATTTTTTCCACTTTCTCGTACTTTAATTTTTGGGCTTTGTATAATTCTTTCATAATTATTTAACTAACGAAAGTAAAATTATTTCATGAATGGCACGTACTTATTTCATGTGAAACTACGTTTCAATAGAAAATGTGGACCTCGAGTATTTCTGACAGAGAAAATATAACTCCTAACATGATTTAACCACCACTGATATAGATACAGTTCTTTATTGTTACTTAAATTGTGGTTAGCAGACTTTAGGTCGGTAGTATCGTAAAACTTTGATTATCAAAACGAGTAGGGAAATATGTACGCATACAGTCGCATAGATTTTTTACTGGGATCTTGATTAATCCTACTTGGGATGTTTAAAGTTTTTGTTATTTTGGGTTGCTTATATTGAATATATTGACACTAAAAGTTAAGCAACTGTACATGTAATTCCTTGGAGATACATTTCATTAGTGCTTTAAACTACCTAAATCTATTTTCTTTTGTACACTTTTATCAAAATATGAATACTCTTCAAAAGCATTTAAACTGATCTTCCTAAAACACCAACATACAAAACACAAAAGACAAGCATACCCTTTCATGTTCCATGACATATTCCATTATGCAAGGTATATCAGAAAATGTGGGATATTTTTTAGAAGGTTCATTCAAATATTGAGAACTCAGATAGCCTCTAGAAATAATCTACATTTGATTGAACCTAGGACCATCTCGTAAACATTCAACAATATACACGAAGACAATGAAAAAGGTTAATGTGCATATATGTTCGGAAACGCCTAGGTTTTTAGTTATACGTTACTTTGTGTCACATAAAACGCTGGCCCAAGACCCCTAAGAAATAGGAGAAACATGGGACTCTGTTAGAAATGCATAATTTTTTAGTTACACGTTATTTTATATTGCGTGATATGCTCATCCATTCCTTTTATGCACAGTGTGCTGTCCCCTTTAAGATCCTACTAGGTCCAGCGATATTTAAATAAGTGACGCATAGTCATGGATCTTAAAGACAGTATCACACCATGCACAATATGTATAAGTAAAAAATTAAGCGTTGCCGAACATGAACTTTTCTTATTATCTTCGTGGGTAGAATCAATCTTCCAAAAATGTCCCCCATGTCCCGATACACCCTGTATAGCACAAACATCGATCCTCATTGCGACAGTGTCACGAAAACCCATCCCAAACTATTTTCTATGAACCCTAAAATTCCTTTCACGGATTCAGCGACGCTTTCGAAAAAGGACCGCGACAGCCAGGAGCGTGATGTATGCTCGCAACCACTCAAAGGGAAAACAATATGTGTGATAAACAGCGTTGCCTACAAGCCTGTTTCTCTCGATCACGGAAAGTCTGTCGGAGCGTAAAGCTCCAAGGGAAGCTGTGACTCCGCAGAAACGCCTTGCACGGAAATGCTTTTACCTGAAGCTCGTGTGTTACTGACAGCCGCGCGGAAACGTTCTTCCCACGTGTACATAGGCGCACGGGAGAGGCACAGGAACACAACGTGTACGTACACAGGTACGTGTTTCTGCGAGTGTAACCACGCGTGCACGTGTTACGGTGCGTTGATCCACAGTGCAGCCACGTAGTCGAAGGTTTGTTTTACAGTCACGCCCGCGTTACACAAGCCCAAGGACCGTGAAACAAGCTTTGATCGCCTTGGTTGAATCGTGTACCCAATAAACGGACTTGGACGTCAGTGCAGCAACGTGTACGTGGCCAGGACACAGCGCGGGGATGTTACCAAACGTTGGCCTACCATTCGCAGTTCTGCCTGTGCCTGGTCCACGGCAAATATTTTAATAGGGTACAGACGCAGCTGGAATTTGTTTTTCGATGGAAGCGTGTGACATTACTCCGTGTGGTGTATCAGCTTCACGGTAGATTTCGAGGCAGATATTTAACTCATTTGTAGAGTATGGGGGGATGTCCACATTGATTCCGTTTTAACCCTCACCTGTGGGACACTTGAGGCGACTGTTACGTGTGCTGATGCACAGCTAATTAAAGGTCACTATGTAGAAGAGTCTTTGAGGCACTTTTTGCACGCCCTATGAACTGATGAAACCATTATATTCTGATGAAGATTAAGAGTAACTCCTAAATCCTGCATAATGATAGATTTTTTTGAACCCACAATCAGTGGGTTCCACATTTCTGTGTTTTTTCTGCTTTAATCTGTGTCAGATTATTTTCATTACTTTACGCGTTATATGACAGTGTACCTGTCATATGGTTCATAAAAAATCGTGTATAGGAAAACCGTGATTTCATCAAATTCTAGGGAAAGATATTTCTTGAAGTTTTAGTAAGGAAATTATTATACACATGTGCAAATGGTATTAAACAACATGCCAGTGAATTTGAAAATGAAACAACTAAACAAAGGATCAACATTTCTTCGAAGACAGAAGCGCCAAATAGCAACTTTAAAACTTTAAAGCATTCGTTGTACCATATTTATATTATCAATGATAACAAACTTGCAACAAAATGTACAATATGTAGAAGACACAGGTATCTGTAAAACTCGTATTAAAAGAGTGCAAATTGTGCATATAGTGAATGTAGAACAATTGTAGATATTTTTATATTTTTCCCAAGTGTTTCAGTTTCATTATTATTTACCTATCCACTGGTGAAATTCAATATTATTGCGATCTATGGATTTTCAGCGATATCATGTGAAAGGGTATCAGTAGCTAGAGCAGAAATAAAGGGTTAGATTCCGCAATAGTTGGTTACCGCGGAAATTGTGTACCCGTTCGGTTACCATGATCCCTTTATTATTGGTTTTCTCTTTCACGTGAACGAGTATGCAATATACCGACAGCTGTATCGTGCTAGATTTTCGATTGCGAAGAAAGAATAAATGAATAAAGTTGTACATTGAATTTTGTATGCTGATATTCATTAGTTCAAATATTTTTTTTTTGTTTTTTTTTTTTTTTTTGTTGTTGAGTGCTTGTATGCGTTTGAATTATAGTATAATATATAATTTATACATATTTCATATTCCTTTCTTTTTTATTTCGTATGTGCAGAAATATATAGAATTTTCGCCAAGTGATAGTGAATGGAAAAGTATTTGCGAATAGTGACAAACAGTTTTCGAAGTATACGATAACATGGTATTTTATTATTCGTAGCTGTTTCGCATATTTTTCTTTCATTTGAACATATAGAATTCAGCACGTGCCTTCATTGACGCACAGATTTTAAACATGCAAAATGTTTTCTCTTATTCTACGGTGACATTTTACATGTGCTCAAAATCACATTTTTAATCACATTTTTTGTGTCAAATAAACGATTAAACTAGATCACTAATATAATTGTATCTTTTCATTAAGAAGTTAAACCTTGTTTAGTAATATTGATACATTATTAATATGAGGGAGTTAATTATGGGAATATTAATATCTTTTCTTACATAAAATTTCTTTTCATCTTCAATAAAAATATTTATTTAAAATACCTTGGGAAATCATTTTTTTAAACTTCACTCTAATACTTTTTTACTGAGAGTGGCAAGAAGTTTAGATCAGTGCAAAAAAGAATATGCACTTTCATTTTAAAAATATAGTAATTATTGAATGCATTTACGACAAAAAAGTGCCCTTCAAATATAATACTTTTTAAACTATTCCTGTGCTTCCTCTAAAATTTTCTTTTCTTTGCATTAAAAACAAAGATATGACGAAACAAGTTACTGATTAACCTATCATTTCTTCACCTAATATCGGTTGGAATTCAGCTACAGTCAATATTTCTAAATACTCATATTTAATACACTGACACAGTCGCGAACTTCCACATAGTTCTGGCATAGTTCAATATATTAACATTCCCCCTGTAACTTAGCCGATGGGACGATAAGAGCGAAAAAGAGAAGTCTGAAAGTTCGATAATTGAGAGAATAGTAGCAAGTACGTGGCAGGATAGTCCATAAGTTACGACTAGAGTGCGCGCAACTTAGTTATCGTTATCTTCAATATATAAGATATGCACCTTCCATTATCCTCCTCGTCTTTGTTCCCCCCCACCTTCTGTCCCTTAGATAGCAGGAGTTAATGCCTATCCTAACCCTTCAAGATATCGCATTATAGTTAAGAAGCTTTTGGCACAGGTCATAAACCCTCAGAGCATAAAACTAGATCGGATTAAAACTTAGCGTGGTCCCTCCCCTGCATAATTGCATTTCTAGTGAGGCCACTTTGGTAACAATGGATTCAACCGAGCGCCTCGACTGATTACACGATATTTGATCGCACGATACACCGAGTCGCCTTTAAAGCCATTTCATTAAAAGTGAGACGAGCACGCAGCTGACGAGCTTAGGGTACGAGGGATGGAAGTCTAAAACCCTACTTATAGCGTGAATAAATTTGGAGAAGTTTCCCGTTTGGGAAACACACGAAGTGTATCAAAATCATTGGTTGAGATTTTGGATTCGAATGGGACTAATCGTAATGGAAGACACTTTTTATAGACATATCGCATGTGTACTTCAAAAGTTTACAACTCAAACAATGTGATTTTTTAAGCACAGCTATAAATCAGTTTGGTAAATACACATTTATAAGAGTAAAATACTTTACTAGTTAAAAATCAAAATTATAGAGTTTATTAAAAGAATACTTCAAATGTAAATTATAAATTATTTAAGTAGTAACAAGAAAATCATTTAATGCAAGTGACACATAACGATTTTGGAGACTAATTATTCAGAAAAGATAACTTTCATTAAGTAGAACTACTTTTTATGTCAGTATTATGTATTTAATAAATTTTCTCCTGAACTCATAAATAGTATTATTTTCTTCCCCTCAGAAGTATACTTCTTTCAGTTCTGCCACTTTTGTAATATGTATTTAATGTGTATTTGTGGATCTGATACATGACATAATTGATTCTTACTCAAACACGCTCAAAATTTTGTCTCTATACAATTATAGAGTCAGTTATAGAATCACTCAATAGTGATTTTGTTCATTTTACAAATTGAATTGATTCACTTCTATAAGGACCTATTAGAGACCTAAGAAAAAGGTCCAACTTTTATTATTGCGAGAATAACCATTAAACTAAATTTAATTTTTTATTTGTAAAAGGTGTTTTGAATTTTTATTGAGAACTAATTTTTTATTACTAACTTGAAACATTTTTTTATTTGTTTCATGTTTACATAAAATTCGTAACCAATATTTTATTTTAGCTTTTATCGTATGGCGTATATAGTGTACCTCGATGTTTGGCGTATACTGTGCCAAAAATAAATAGAAAACTTGGAATAGGTGCTGTTTTCAATCAAGTGAATTTTAAAAGTTTATGAAATTGACGTTATACTCACAATCAGTAAACTGGAACTGATACTTTAACGTATATTTTTGCTACTTCAACTTATTTCTCTATTTATAACATTAACAAAATTATAGAGTAATTTAATTAATATGCAGCATAAAAATGAAATAGAACAATATGTAAGTCGAATTTTTACTCGTTAACACATTCTGTTAAATTAGAAATTGTTGGAAGTTCTGTCCATTTTATTATATAATAAGAATTTATCTTTTGAGCTCCAATTTATTTTAAAAAATAACATTTTAATTTGTAGCATTGTATGTAATATTTCAGGTGTGCTAATATTAAGAATGTACCGCAAAAAGAACTTTTCAATTTGACATTAATATCACTTTTGAGACTATGTATCATTATACATATTCAATGTTGTAAATATTCTTATTTGTTAATTATATCTATCACAAATGTATCCATTTCTCTAAACATATCTTCAGTTTCGTAATTCTGCTTTGCTTTGCAGGTTATTCATGGCGTCCACATAGAACCAGCGCATGAAGTGAAGAAACGTAGCATTAATCAGCCAGTTCGAATTCTACTGTCGTACGACGAAAGTGTCTACAGGTATGTTTTTACCTTATCAGAATCTTATATGTAAATTTTAAAATAAAGGATCCTCTAAAAACCCATTCATTTTCATGTTCCAAAATGAAACAGAAAAAATTTCAACAGCATAATTTATTCTAATTCATTTGCATAAAAATGAGAACGTAACTCTAAAGATATGCAGCGTCCATGAATACTTTCTACCTTTCCACTATATTTGATGTATTATTATAATAATATCTAAAAGAAACAATAGTATACACTGAAAGGTTGACAGTATTCTGCAATTTGGCTCGAATTTCATCCCCATTATGCTAGCAACTGTATCATGGCCTGTAATCAAGAAATTTGCTAAACTGGATACTGTTGCCAACGCTTCTTCTAACCAGTTTTTACGTTAAACACAGTGCGATTATTCTCGTGATATGACATCATGGGCATTACTTATAATACGAAATTGCTTCTTGTTTAAGACAAATGAACGTACCTGCAGCTTCATTCTGCATATAGTAATAAACATAATTAAGCGAATGTTAAATAACTTTCAGGCAAAAAGTACAGTGCTCCGCTTTCCGCGCCAGCGATTCTGAAACTGTGTCGTAGCCAAGCGGTACACGCATATTTCATCCAATTTTCAAACCTAATTTTCTTGAAAATAGATCCTTGGATATAAATGGACCTAGCTGCGCGCACTTTTTGCTTATTTTCGCAAGGAGAATTCTCTTTCTCCTGATATTGCAAATTCCTTTCTAGTTTCATTACAAGCTGAACCATTTGTACATGTACATTCACAAAGCGTGTAAAAGGTAGTACATGGTAATAAATCGTAGCTATCGTAGCTTTTAAGTTACAGAAGAATTCAATTGGGGATGCAAATATAGAAAATTAAATTTTAACCACTTCGACATTTTTCGTGAGTGGAAAATTTTTGATAATGAGATGCTTTAAGAAGGCAGTGTGCTATTATATTCTAAAATAATTGTACTATTAATATACAGGATCGGAGGGAAGAAAGTTTAAAATTAAAATCTGCATATATGAATATGTATTAGTAACGTCAATACTTGATATTTTACCTTGTATTTGTCATATTTATCTCTTTAGAGGTACCTCTTCATCCCCTAAAAGATATCTAAATATTCCATAATTATTTCCATCCATAAAATTATTGTGTCTTTCCTTTAATTTTCAAATTTCTTTTTCTTCATCATTGTAGTAGGTATACGTAATAAAATCAATATACAAGGTGTTCGTCAACAAATATTTAAAATTTGAAAGAATTATTTTACATGTCACAATAAGACTAGAATAAAAAATAAACAAATTGCATTCGAGACTTCATTTCAGAGATACTAATTATTGAAAATACACTTAACTTGCGCGTGAAATGTGTCTGCCATAAAAACTCATTCTGTTGTTTGCGTTCATCAGACTGGTCAGACACAGCAATATTAATAGAACAAGTCTCCAAGTCAGACACATTTTACAGGCATTTGAAAGTATTTCTAAGCAATCAATCATTGAAACGAAAGTCCGTCATTCTTGATTTTCTTCTTAATTTGATAAATATAGAATCAATGAAATATTTGAAAAAATAATACAGTGCAATGATAATTTTAGATAACTTTCACATAACTTTATAAGAAATACTGTATCCAAATTCGAAGTCAATTAGAGGAATATTTTGCGAAATCTCCTGAATACTAGGTCCCAAAATATGGCTTCAAGAAAAACACATTTGAAGTAGATACTAAGTTCATATTATTATCAATATGACGTACAATCATTCTCTATGCCTACACCTTCATAGAGTATTCCAATTTCAAAGAATTCTTTTAATGAAACATTCTACACACATAAAACTAGCAACAGGGTTGCGATACTAACCAGATAACTAGCTTATTATCAAAACTCAGCATTTTTTATTCTTAGGAGTAAAGAAGAAGATATTCGAGAAGAATCCTTTTTATCAACAGTATTTATGTACAATGTGCTACAAACTTGGTAGAATACAATTTTCTGTGATTCTACCTCCTTTGAGATGCAGCACATCACAACCCTACTTTTCCCTTTGCTCTTGATCAAATCTTTTGAGCCTTTAAAAATGTAACAAACTCAGGAAAATACTTGTTCGATTTTTGAACCGACGTCTTGTAGCTCCTTAAAGCTAGTTTAAGTTTCTACTTAATTAACATATTAACCAGGTCACGTGTATACGTCGAACGCAATGGAAGAGTTAACGTCAAACCGTGTCATCTGTCAGCAAACTGTTAACATTACTGAACAAACTCGTCGGGACGTAACCCCGTTAAGCAGGGACGAGGGAAAATTTATTTTGACGGGACGTTGAAGTGAAGAAGAAAGTGGATTAACGGGTTTTACGTCGAAACCCGTTGACAGAAATTCCACGAAGTTGCGGGCACGGTGTGTCGCGGATGGAAACGTGCATCGCGTAAGACGCGCTTTAAAGACGGCTGCCACCGCGGCAAGGCAACTTTTAACTTTCGGTCGAGAAGTTCAGCAGTTGTTAAATGCCTCCGCGGCACATGGAACAAAACTTTCGGAGTGCTGGTCGACGAGTTACCATGGCGTATTCGCCATGGTTCTTTTCCCCCGTGGACACGTATTCATTGTTTAGGTAAGCGACCTCTTAACTAGAGTTGAACGACTCTGACCAGGATCACCTTGGCTATCCCCTGAGCCACGACGTAATAAATGTTACACGTGACGATCTTTCGAGAATGACGTCCACCTATGTGCATATATCTGCGATTGTAAGACAAAACGACTATACTGCGTTCACTGAGAGAACGCAGTCGTTTCACGCAGATGGCTTCCATTGTCCTGACTGACTTTTCCACTGAGATTGGTGAAGGATTCAAGAGCCTGAAAAGACACGCCTTGCTTCTTTCTACTCTGTGTACCTAGTGTCCAAATGAAACAAATGTTTCTATCTATTAAGAAACAATATTTATTGAGATATCAATGTATAAGAATCCACGGCATATTTGATTATAAAGAAACGGCAACGGTAGAACTGTTTCCTGGGTTTCCTACAAAATGTTCGATGCGACCAGGTAGTTTATGACACGGGAAATGTAGGGTCGTTTATAGTATTGCAACGTAGTAAGAATTCTGACTAGTACCAGTACGTTTTCGGTCGACAGAGACGATATTCAAGAAGATTTTTATTTGCTAACAGAGCCGCATTAATACTTTTGGAAAAAACTAAAATCTAAAAGAATATCGTTTGCTTGCTCAAAATTTCTTTCACACCGTTTATGCGCTAACACTTGAAGAAGTGACTTTCTTTAGAAATGGTAGGACCTCCAAGGGCCCAACAAGGGGTTCGTGGGTAGGGATGTGCTCGGGAGTGACAGAGCCAATAACTAATGAGCGTAGGCGTGAACTGCACAAAGGGTAGGAAAACTCGTCAACCGACAACTGCGTTCTCCCAGTGAACGTAGTATAGAGTCATATGTTTTTGTTTTTGAGATATTGGCGTTCGAAGTTTTCAGCTTCAGTACTGTCTTATGGATTTGGGTCTTCTTGGATCCTTATTTTTACATGAAACGATTCTTTTAATATCGTTTCTTCTTTCTAAAAGTATGAATCCTATATTCTAGATGTTAATTGAGGTCATAACTCGAATCTTTTGAAAATGTAATATAGGCTGTTTTGCCTTACAAACACAGATATTGTGTGACGGACTTATACCTAATAAATATTTTTATTAAATGTTGCTGGAAGCAACTAAAAAGATTCTCCCAGTATTGAAAGGTTGAGACAATTTCGGGTAATTGAAGCTAGCAAAACTCTTAGATGTGTATTTGTTTTCCGTAAAATATTTATAAAATATAAAATATAAAATAGTATTACCTTTATAAAATGTTATTGTCACTAGTGCTATCAACATTTGAAAAAATACAAAATCCTCATGAAATCACAATCTATTTTACTGAAAATCATTTATAACTTTAAAACAAGCTTTAAATTCCACGCCCTGGAAGATGGGATTAAAATGTTTATTACTTTACTTTAATATTATCAATAATTTTCTCTAAACTACATCAAAACTGTCTGAAAACCCTATGATATATAATGTAACGTAAAACATATAGATGGATCTCTGATGTATATCCATGACGTATATCGTAAAAAACAACCATATTAAAAGTCTGTTTTTAATGGTATTGATAAGATTTAATGCAATCTCTGATAACAATGAATCTTCTACATTTGAATATGTAGCGCTGATCAGAAGATGAATTGAAAAATTAAACCGTATCAAAGGCACCGCAACGAATTAAAAACCGACTGATTGGTTCTCTCTGTCGCAGAGTCAAAAGATTCAGCAGAAGCCAATAATATCAACGCGCCAGCTGAAATCTCCAAACGAACGTTATTTTACACGCATAAAATAACATCGATATTAATCTTCTTAGCCAACAGTACGTTCCAGCTTTCTCGATACAGAAAATATCCCGCCTCGCAACCAATCCCCGAAAATTATCCCGCCGACGATTTATACGAATACGTTTCAAGTTAATTCCAAAATGCAGCCAATTTTCCATGAATTACACAGCGGCCAAATTTTCGTACCAGTTGCCCAGAAACTGTCGCCGCCAGTTAATCCTGTTTTCTCGTTACTGATAATTAATCCCGTGTCCCTTGTACCGGGAGAATGAAACGAGTATGAAAGAAAAGGGGAACGAGGGGAGAAAAAGGGAGAAAAAACGGTCGAGAATTAATCGGTGAAGCCAGATCCATCGATATTGGCCATGTTTGCTCGCTCATCGATCTCTCCCAGGAGATGGCCGATCGCGACCAATGGAATAGAAAGCGTTAAAGTTTCTGTCGAGCGCGGCCGGAAGCTTGGGCACGTGCCAGATAACCGCCCGCTGTTTGTATGTATAGGCTGCGACGCGAGTGACGGGACCTTATTCAATTTGAAATTCGCCCGTGAACGTCGGCGGTGTTCGAAAAAAGGCTCGCTTCATTGAAACGAATCTATGCCAAACGTTTGCATCTGTTCTGGATGGCTTCGAATCTATTCGCCAAATACCGCTGTTCGGTGCTGACTTCTAAAATCATCTGATTTACTTCCGAAGAAAGTTAGGACTATCTTTAACCCTCGAATGGATCTTCGGCCTCGAGGTGAGAGGCTTACCCTGGATCTTTTTGGGCACCTGCTAAAAATATACTTAAACGGTAGTTTCTCTGTCAGAGTTAGATATACATTTATATAGAGTCATTCTAGCAACCTGACTGGGCTTTATCTCTGTCCCAGGTGAATTCAGAAAATCGTTCGAGAGGAAAATTTTGCTGTATTTAACAAGGTGTACCATTTAATAGTACGACTTTTTTCAGAAGTATTTTCTCAGTTTAATCGATTCTTTAGAGTAGTCTGCGTGAAAAAGTGTTAGGGTACAATGTTAAAAAGAAATTAATATTTTGTGAAATATTTTTCTTTTTTTAATATTTTTCATAACATTGTTCAATTGTTCTATATTCACAAAGCAGTGTGTTTTATTTTTTCCTTTCTTTTATAGTCGTCGCAGCGAATAGGTGCAAACAGAAGGAAATACAGCAACAATAAGTCATTAATTGAAATTAGCGCTGTTGAACGAAGCAAGTTGAATAGACTAATCGTTTCCAAAGAAAATCGTGGCCAGACCTGAGGTGTGATTTTCTTGGAAAATATAACTGTAGGTATGTGTAGCAGACCTTTATGTATCTGAACACTCATTATCAGACTATCCTAGAATTAGAATATTCTACTTGCAAGTGATAAAAGTGTAATACAATTACTAGAAATGTATAACATGTATTGGAGATTACATACAACATCTAGCTCCCAGGTTCTCCAAAATGAGCAGTGTAACTATACATAATTACACATTATCTATATGTTGAAGTAATATACTTAAACAACTGAAATTCTCTATTCTTGTTATAAATTTTTATTCTTATATTAAATTACCAAACAATATAATTGTTAAAATGAATGATTCGCAAACTTTCTTAATCCATTGAAAAGTATAATATAATTCGAACATACGTGGCATCATTTATAATTGTCTTCAGGTTTCAAAAATATAGTTCGTAAAACACAATGCTGGTTACTAAAACCTTTTCTTTATACATATATAATTAATAACACAGAATCTTGTAAACGTGCATTTACAGAGCTGGCAAATGAGTGGCTTATAATTGGCATTACTGAAGTTAATAAAGTTATTTCAATTACAGAACTTTTTATGCTCTCCTCGTTAAATGGATCTCGTAGGTACTTCAGAGAACGTAAATTACGTTTCCTCAATTATGAAACGTACGAAGAGGCCGAACCATTTTTTATTCATTGGACGTTGGATCTTTTTTGTATATTTTATACGCAAATGAGTATGTATTTTTAATAGAAACAATTACGTTTAAATTGTTCATGCTGCTGTGACAGTTTGAGGGTGCGAAAGAGAGTGGAAAGGAGGAAAAGAAACTGTTTCATCCTGCGTCTGCTAATGGACTTGTCAGTAAGGCTACCTATCAGATCCTGCCTTAGACGTGGGGATAGTCAGATCAGGTCAGAAGTCATATTTATAGGAAAGGATAGCTAGGTAATTACTTTCGGAAAAGTGGTAGATAGGAAAAGATCCCTGTAGTGGTGAAGTACTTTTTATGGAGGTGATGCCGCCACAGTATGAATAAAATGAAGAAATTCAATTTGGTTTAAGCATTAAGTTTCAAATTGAGTAATCTTATAACGCTCGGATTTTACATTAAGATTATGTAATAATAGTAAGGACCCAAATGAAGAAATACTTCAATCAGATTTGCATTAGACTACTTTATAACTACTTCAATGTAGACCTGTTACCAACTTTTTTTCAATTTCCACTTTTTGCTGGATGTAATGTACATATAATCGTAATATAAAAATTCGATAGAAAATGTCACGAATAATAGGTAATACCCATGCGCCACGTAAATGAATAATAAATATCACTAATTGGCAATAGCAATTTCATTGGATTAGGTCTGTGTATTCATTATTACTTAGCTTCAATAAATTATTACATTACAGCTGTAATATTCTGTAATAAATATGTATAAAATAATATTAGAATTTCGAAAATGGAAACAAATTATTATATGTAATTGTATATTCAGTGTGAAATTTTATTTCATTCATATTCGAAAATTGATAGGGATGACTGTCAACGTAGTATATTATAATAGGTAGGTGTATTAAATTTTTGTGATGTACATTTTAAGCAATCACATATTCTATGTTTTCATTGCAAATATTCACGAGTTGCTATTACATTTCTGTACATTTCATTTCATACCGCTTATTCCGACGAGAATGAATGCTTCGATCCTTTTCAAATGTCAAACTGAAAATATTACTGGAAAATACATTTCTTGGAGATACGGAGGTCCCTTTATCACTCTACATAAACGTTGATATAGACAGCATTCATCGGGCAGTAATACGAAACGCCCCTGAATCTGAGCCCAGAAAAACCCTACCACAACTGGGCGTGGATTAAAATCGATGACAAAGTTGGAAATCATAGAAACGAGATTGGGAAAAATCGTCTCTATTTTTAATATAGGAAATAAAACTTGTAACTTATAATTTTCATTGCTGTAACAGGAATGAGATCTAAAATAATTTTATGATATAATTTTACTAATTTAAATTTATTAATTCAATTTTTGTACTATAATTTTAAATCTTGTCCTAATTACTTAAATGTCATCAATTTCTATATCATCATCAGTGACACACAACCTCAGGACAATATTGATACCTGCACCTAACGTGGTCTAACGTGCCTCTTCACATACTTCAGCCCTTAACTTGTACAATTATATCATATTATTTATATGTATTGATTCAAATATACTTGTTATATAAAATATATTCAAATATACTTGTAATATGTATACTTGTTACAAAAAGTATTCATGTATAATTTACAAAAATTAGTAAACTGAAAAGTTATGAATTTTCTATACACTACTGTAAAATAATGGTTTATCTGGGGATTAAATTAATCACTATACATATGTATGTACATTATAATCCTAACACCGTAGTAATTGAGGTTTGGTACGTTAATAGATGACTAGTACGCAATTAGCAATTTATTGTCACAGAGTAACATTTTCATTGCAGTATTGCACATGCCTGCTACACATGATTGATATGTATAGAATACATAGATACGTATGCACCCTGAATATTAGTGCTGCTTCAAAAGCCATAATATTCTTGATTAACGACCAAATTTCATATTAACAAAACTACAATGTGCAAAAGGTCCTGAAGCTCAAGACAATTGATTAAGACCGATCCTCCCTGTATACACCTCGTAAAAGGAAGATGTCCATGGAGTGGGCCTTTGAGGAATCCAATAGGAAAATGGGGCAATTCCCCCATTGCCCACTGCCTACAGACCTAATGCATTTCATTACGCAAGTAGAAGCTGTAGGACGTTGCCTAAAGAGCTCTTGTCCCATAAGCCGACTGATAACGTATATCACCTTACAATGCGACAATAGTCATTGAAGGTGATCTGAGTGGAAAACAGTCCGAGAGAAAATTAATTCCCCTCCCAGTCAAACCAAATCCTTTATAATATGCAATCAGTAACAAATTGATTTCCTCAAAACCGACACTGTCCTGTGTCGACGTAGAGCAATAAAGGCAAACACATTGTTTAGCCAATTTTGAACAAAATACGTATATGGATCAGTGAGTTGAAGAATAGTAGTTATGACTCAAAACTTAGCTACTTTTAAATAATATCAAAATTATATGTATATCTGGACCCCAAAGCTAAAGTGTATTAAGTCACGAAAGAAAATTAAACATTGCCAGAGTGGGATTCGAACTTTCCGAATCCCCAACCACAGATTACAATAATTCATGATATACCATTTTTTTAAATAATATTTTTCAATAATGGTGCAGTTGTTATTCTTTTGGCAAAACATATGTCCAATATCTTCGCCCAAAGAAACTCTCTGCAAAATTGAATAGAAATCGGTGACCCACTAGTGTGGTCCTCCCCTTGCAAGAGTAAATAAGGGATAAAATAAGACAGCAATACCAAAAAATACAAAAAAATAACATCAATGTCATATTAAGCCAGGACATCAATCGAGCAAATGAAAATCGCGGAAAATGAAAATCACTCATCATTGTCTAAGAAAAATTACCATCGATGTAAACACCCTCTGTCTTACTCAATTATTTCACCGATATACCTATCAATAACAACCTAATAAAGCATTCGAGTCCAGTCGTATTTTCATTAATTAATGGACAGTCACTGAACGGTTTATTTAGCGCTTAACGTGCGTGTACATATAAATTTTCATAATATCAGAGCCAGAGGAAACGTTTAACGAAATCCCAGCCCTCTTGAGCCCGCGTCCCAGCAGCGCATTATTTTTGTTCATTATGTGGCCGTACGTTAATACTACGCGAACAGCAGTGAGTTGCGCGCATTTAGGAACGCACTCCTAAAAGCGGTCTACCAATTTATTATTTCCCACTTTGGAAGTAATGCCTGCTACGGAGGAGTGCTTAACTCCTGCTGGAGATGCAAGGAGAGGATGGCGTGTGCTCCCTCGCCATTCACCAACTTCCATGTTCATATCGGTACGCCCGATGTAGAGACTTCGGTGTAAATTGCCCGTAATGAAATTTTGCTACGAAATAGGGAGGGCGGGAGGGAGGAATGTAATCTTTGCGTCCCATGGCACTGGAGAAGGTAACAGCGTGAAATTTTCTATACTTCTTTCCTCCACTTCGTTTTAGTTGTCCTTGATTACAGTGGCTGAAACTGTTTTCGCTGTCGCTGCATTACTGTTTTGTCGTGGCATATACAAATATTGATGATTGAATTTCGTATAAATACAATTTGAATTAGGAAATAATTTAATAGGAGGATGTTATTCTTAGTAGAAATTAGTTCCTTGATACACTTTGTGATTTCTATAGTAGCAGAAGTTTATACTTGTTTTATTAATGTATTTCCTTATTAAAGATCGAGTAGTTTAGTTGTATTCTGACAAGAATGTATCTATATCTCTTTCTTGCTAACCAGTTTAGATTGTGTTATATTGTTCTGCGAATATCGTGGCAAATAGTTATTAACTGGTATATCTAAACCTTCATTAGTAAAATATGGCATAGTTTCCCAATTACAATCTTTAGTGTACTGAAATATTTTGCAATGTTTAATCGTATACTATTATGTCGAAATAGAATATTTATTGGTATTCAATAATGCAATTTTATATTTGTAGATTTTAATTTTTTAACTTATATTTTATATTGAATTATTTAATAATAAAACATGTAAGTATACAGAGCTGTGTATTTTATTTAATTCTCCTGACTACATTGTTAATAATTATCTCTTACAGAAATAATACTACATATTGTTTAAAATACGCGTAAGTACATTCGTCGTTAATTTATTAATCTCAAGAAATCAATTAGATGCCAACATTTAATCTATTACTTACCATTCTTTATTAATTCTATTCTTTCTATTAGTAATATTCTTTTGATTTTATGGTTTCATAATAAATATTCAATTCTTCGAACATAGTATGCTATTTATTGCGCTATTTTCGATAAAGTAACCCATCAGAAATAAGAACTATATTTTTTGCTTTCAAGTTCTTCCACAGTGCCAGCAATAAATGTTTGTATTCAAATGTGGGTAATCTTTTACCATGAGCTACATAAATGTTTGCACTCCTCGGTGTGCAACATAAAAAGTTACGTTTCGAGTGCATTTACAGTAAAAGAAGTCCCAACGCTATTGCGTACGAATACGATCGCTGTTAGTATGTTACTCAATCGATTCGCAGTTAGAGACACCTGGATACCAACCATTTCATTTCAGCAGCGTACTGTGCTGCCCTGCGTTACGTTACATTTACTTCAATAACCTTACGCTGTAACGTGCTTAAGAACTTCCCACCTTTATTTCGCTTTCTATGATTATTTCTCGGCTACAATATTCTTTTAACTAAATATGGTATAGGAATGACCCTTAAGCATGTTTCTGTCCCATGAACCTGGGAGTGGAATATTACAACATTAATTTTCGAAATGGAATCGGCACATCTGAATTTTTTCTGATGACGCAGACCATTTGCGCTAATGTTTCAGATAAAAACTCCTTTTACATTTACGTTAATACAGTTTTATTTAAAAATGACCAGGTGAACTCTACGCAATGTAAATGAAACGTAAATGGAAACTGAATATTTTTTATTTGTTAGAGTTTTTTCACAAAGATTCAATATGTGGAAATTCAATATGTGCCGTAGCAATAATTTTATAAAAGGAAGCATTCAGTAAAGTTCCAGTTGAGCTAGCAGCCTCAGGTATTCCTCCCTATTCTCCCTTTGTGAAACGATAATTCCAGAAATCTTTACAATATAGATTATTTGTCCATACTTATGGGTCCGTGTTTATTTCTGTGCCTTCAGATAAAAATAATTTATAAAAAAAGAACCTTTATTTAAAGTTTAATACCTTTTTTTAATCTTACATGTTAATAAATAAATTTAAATAAAAAAAATTCCTCAGTTCATGTACAAAAGTCCTTTTTTTTAATAAAGTAGGTAACCCCAATTTCGCCAATACTTTCAAATTCGCCACCCATGCGAAATTCATTAATTCATAATTAAAATCGGAAAATAACAGCGTAAAAGTAGAGAAAATGAAATTGTTTTACAGCGTTTCAACCAAAAATTGCAATATGCTGGTGAATGGTAAACATTTTTGTACAACACGACATGATTGCGTAAATGGTTCAAAATGACTTCTTAGTTTTGAACCAAACAAATTTGTCCTGATACATTTTTTTGTATCAGCAAAAATAACGAAGATATTTCAATATGCAAGATAAAATAAACAGCCTGTACGTGTATTTAGTAATATTATACAACAGTTTAAACGTTAACATGGCGAAATTGGGCTCCCCTCCCTTAGATGATTTTAAACAAAAGTCACAAAACTAGTTACAGATACAGAAATATGTATAAATACCCTTATATATTAATAGAAGTTTTCCTCTAGAAAATCAACATTAAAGAAATACAATACGACTATCGACAAAATATTCAGAAAACACCCTTCACGCGCTAAATTATTAAATACGAAAACCCTCTGATGAGCTTTAAACACCACCTTTTTACACGAATTTCAACGAATCATCTAGTTTCACTTGCAACAGAAAAACCAGAGGGAAGGGTGCATAGAGGTGGTAATTATAGAGTTTTCACAGTTAGATATCAAGTTTTCACGTGTCCCAAACAGCTCGCCGGGAGGTCAACAGGCCGCTGGTTCTGCTTCCAGCGTCGTCAGCGGTTTATAAAATATTACCATTCCAGGCGTTTTTTAAAGACGATAAGTCCTCGCGATACCCAGATCACGCACACGAGTCCCACTCGTTTCAGCATCAAAGGATTGCCCTAATTGGCCGTTTACATTTGCGCGTGTAAATTGCACGGTCGCCCCCGCTCACCCTTCGCCAACTCTCTTCGCCTTCACCCCTCGCCCTGTACTCGTTCTATCCATCGTTTCGGTCAATGTTTGCCCCAGCGCGATGGTATGCTGCAACTGTGCACGGTCTCGGGTCCAAATGCCTCCGGGCGGCGTCCACGTAAATTCACTGCCGGCACTCCGCGATCGTAAATTAACCAAAATATTCATACACGTACTTATCGGCACTGTTAATTATATCGCACATGTTTCCTGCTGTTCTGAATTTGCAATGCGTTACCTTCGCGGCCGTTCGTCCGGCGAGTTTTCTAAAGTGTAACGCGAAACTCGAGGGTTGGCGGCGGTGGAGAGAGGGCTGAGTAATGAGTATGGAAATTGGGGGATGGAATGCTCCCGGGGGGATGATTAGGAAGTATTGCTGGGCATTCGTATGAAAAATTGTAAACGCCTACATGGCTGCATGAATATTCCATAGCGTGTTGCAGGTTTCAGCAGCCAACACTTTGTAGGATGTTCTGTAGGTATGTTATGTATAATCGTGGATTATTTGTTCATTGTTTTTGTAAGGAATGAATTAGCGTGTGTTTCGGTATTAAGAGAGATCGGGGCTGTTTGACTAATCCAGATTTAGTTTTTTTTATTTTCAATGCTACAATATGATGCTGATGTCTGACGTGGCGACACCTTCAGGGCGAGCTAGACATTCATTCATTTCAGTACTGTGACGAACATCTACCTACCGTATAATGCACTATTTAAAGTTTAAAGCATTGTTCAGATTAGTTAAGTTGCTTAAATTCAGATGGTTTGAATTCAAAATTTTTCAATTCATTAAATTGTGAATAAATTACCCATAGTTTTCGTATCGAGCACAGAAAGTTGAGATAGTACAAATTTAGTAGAACTCAACTATCATTCACAATCCCCTGAAAGAAGTGTTTGGTGTAATGTCCACTGACACTTTTTCCGAAAAATATTCTTGCATTTGTATCTTTCCAGACCCCAGGCACATGTATCCCCTTAAAAAGAGTTTCACAGTCTTTGAGAACTGCTTCACCTGGTTCTGAAAACGAGGGTAGAGATCCATGTGCATATACATACAGTTCCACGAAAGTAGGAGCAACTGTATCATACAAAAATCC
Source organism: Calliopsis andreniformis (assembly GCF_051401765.1). NCBI lineage: Eukaryota > Metazoa > Arthropoda > Insecta > Hymenoptera > Andrenidae > Calliopsis > Calliopsis andreniformis. The sequence continues at coordinate 6,425,628 of NC_135073.1, read as the reverse complement.
TAACATGGAAAAAATATTTCAAGTTCAATATGTGTGCCTTATTATTGGCTTGTTGAAGGCACCTAGGTAATTGGCTGGCTTCATAACTTTTAGGCCATCGTAATCTTCAGGCTCCACATGTAACGGGACAATTTCTAAGGTCGAGCACGTAATGTACTCATAAGTCATGTCTTCAGAATTTTTAGGAGCTATTGGGGGTCAGTAATTTTAATGCACGTTGAGTGGGCATGTCCAATTTACTAACTACGAAACGGAAAAGGTACTGTTACACGTATTTCCTGTACGTGTTCTAGTTTCTATTGTACTTTGCGTTAAAGAATTCAGTTTCTTTTGATTGGCTCGTTGAGCTAACTGACTCATCCACTATTGGAATAAAGTAAATTGAACGAGAGACATTTTTGAACGAACAATTAATATTATTCAGTAATATTCAATGCAACATTCATTTTTATTGTAAATAGATGAATTAGTCAGTGACAAGAATTTCATAACCAAAAGTAAGAGGACTATAATTACGTGCTTACTTTCTATTATATCGAGTGAGGAAATGATTTAAAATAAGTGGCTGATATAACAAGTGTAATTTGAGATAAAAATTATTTTTATACCTACAAAACAATTCGTCTATCAAATTTTTCTCAAAATAGCGTGCTGAATTTTTCTCGTGATATTTGAGACGAAAAATACATATGAATAGTTTTCTATGCTATTAAAAACTGTACATCGAGACTCTTAAGATACATAATTCTTAGTCTCTCACAAATTCTTATAAAATTCTTATAAGATTCTTATACTCTCTAGATTCTTATAAAATTACTTCGAAGATTGTTTATGTTACTATTATCGAATTAACTGAACCGTTATATTTCCAACGGATATCGTATTATCGAGGCTGATCGCAATTTCCAACCGTGCTATTTGCAATTTCACGAAGTTCAAATTCTGTTATTTGAGAGATACCTCTGAAGAAGTTTATAAAAGAAGATACAAAAAAGGGACTCACAAAATGTATACTGATTAACGTAATCGGATATGAGATTTTCTCTAATACTTTTCCTTCATTCCTAATAATTTGATTATTGTTACTATTCTTGTAGCGACTAAAATAGTGACAGTGTTTTATTTCTGACCTGAAAAGCGTAAAACTAAAGTAATTTGGTCAAGTCCCTTCTGATGCTTTCGAAACAATATGAAATGATACCTACTGATTAAAATACAGGGTGATTTTTTCGCTATGATCATGACAGAGACTCTGTCCCTCTACTCGATAAGCTATCGAATGTATAAAGTTTCAAATGTTAAGCATCCAAGGAACAGAAGGAATCGCTGCAAAATGTTTACAGGTCACACGCACACAAACGTCTTCGCTGCAGCAGCCATCGTCGTCAATGACACATTCAATAGCTTATCTGATACAAGGACAGGGTCTCTGTTATAATGTTAGACAGAGGCACAGCTTTTGAGTCCACCAGCGAAAAAATCACTCTATATGAGCTTCATTTACAGAATGGAAAGAGATCCTAAACTCGTATTTTATTCAGTTTATGCTATCCCATTTAATTCAATATCTTTGTCACAAAAGTAATTTAATGCAAACCAACTTTATATCAAGTTGTCTAACAACCGTTAAAAATTCTGATTGCTTTTTAAAACTCGTACTTCCACACCCACTTCTCTTTCTATATGCTGGTAATCTTTGAAGACGAAGTTTATTCAACATTAATTACCACGAGGAAAGAATTCAGAACAACTTTCTATAATAAATCAATATCGTCGTGAGATAAGAATATTCATGGGCTTCATTATTAAAATTTCCTTATCCTCCTGAATAAAAGGTAGAGGGCAGAAAGTTCTTTAACAGTAACTTTTCGAGGGAGAGAATGCCAAGCTTGTCTCCTTGTACCTACAAGCCCTCTATATTGTTAACGTATTACGTATTTTATAATTACGTATTTTATAAGAATAAATACTTTCCAAAATTCCTGATAATAAAGTTAAATGAATATCTCCGTCGTTGCTTTTAAAAAAAGCTTTGAGCAAGTTTCGTTCCATTTCATTTCTTCCCATTCTTCCTCTCGTCTCAGAACAAATTATAAAACCAGAATGTTTGCTTGTCAGCAAAGAATGAAACTAAGCCCCCTCCAATCAAACGATTGCACTCAGTTTTGAAGCATGTAAAAATAGATCCCCATTTTGTACCTTTTTTTGGTGGAACTGATCTATTTGCTGAAACTGGTAGAAATTGCACTACTTTCCCAACTACTCGTAACTCTTCCGCCTCTTGAAACCGCCTTCGACGCTTTCCACCACCGCTAATGAACGGAACTTTCATATTGCTTTTTTAAACAATACTCACCTGCCTGTTAAACTTCCTAACAAACTTTAGCGATCGCTTTATTTCATAGACAGGCTTTTAAATATTAAGAGACTTTTCATCCCGCCGAAGTTAAAGGGCCATGAGAACAGTAATTCCTACAAACGAATAGTTCTCGGAATAATTTCGAGGGCCGCCATGGAATTATTCGGTAGATAGAGTGTAATTGTGATAAACTTTCGAATTGAAACTGAAGTGGAAACACGTTACGATCAGTAATAAACTTTCCGAATATTTTACACGATTTAAATGGAATTCCATTGTTAATAAATCTTCCGTTACCTGGATGCACAATTAAAGTTGAAGTGTGTTGGGATTATTGAGACACTAATTTTGTTTTTACTGTTACGAATTGGAGAACCATTCATTAGAATACATGTTGCTCCACTGTTCAAAACACGATAATTATCGAAATTTGTTCGAAAGTAAACTATTACTGAAAAGCAATTTATAAAAATAGAACATAGGAAATCTCATCAAATTTTTAAAACAAGCCCAATTAATATTCGAAATAATATAAACCAGTTTAGTCCCTAATAATCAACAAATTGATATTACTTAAATCACAATGAAAATAAATCATTCATTAAAACATAAATTGTCTCTGCTTATCTATTTTTTTTTTTTGTTTCATAATACTAGTTCTACAAAATTGTAGAACATTCCTGTTTCATTTCTTTAAAGTCTGCTTCAGAAAAATATTCATTAAAGAAACCTTTTAACAAAATCTTTTCATAAAGGAGCACAATATAATATAATATTTGTCCTAAAGCAATTTCATATTTACGAAAAAAATTCGCCAAAAGAAACTTATGCTAACTTGTTAAAACCCAGCAAACTTACAAAATTTCAGTTCGCTAAAAAAAAATGATGTACAACAATATTTAAGCTGAACGCGGTTTATGGAATGCCCTATATATTAAACAATCTCTCACCTACGAAAAAAAAATTCATCAAAGAAAAGTTCTGCTGACTTTCTGAAACAGAAAATGGTTATAAAGTTTCTTTTCGCGAAAGAAAATTCTGCAAGATAATATTTGAGGTGAACACGGCTTACAGGGCGCCCTGTATATTAAGCAATTTCACACGTCAATATTGGTCTTTTGGTTTTGCTAGAGTCATATCGGGAGTGGAGTTTCACCTCTACTGTTCAGTTCCAGAAGTTGAGCTTCGTCCGCGGCCCACAAAAGCGCTATTCTGAAGAATTCCTCTCCTGAGACCTATTTTCCATGTTTTCTGCCTCGCCCGCGGCGCTACAGAAACACCCAGCGCTTAAAGCCCTGAGAATCTAGATTTCGTGGTTATTGTTATCAAAACGCACATAACGTTCCTTCTTTTTCTCACGTGGCACGCGAATAATGCGACAAAGAATATACAGGTACAGCGGGAGTGTGGTAGCGCAAACACCCCGAATTTTATATGTTTTATTTCGCGCGAGGAATAATAGAGAACGGTGGAGGGAAAGGCGTACTTTTTCTTCACAGACAGAGTGAAGAATTGCGTTAAAACACTAGTTAATGAAGCTTTGTGCAAGGGGAATGACAGAAAAAGGGATTACACGAATGCACATTTAGCGGGAGACATAAAAGTAAAAAGATTCGTGAGGGGGGAGATTGTTTTTCATTAAAAGAAGCTATAAGAGATAAACTAAAGCATCTCTTGATTTAGTTAGACATGGTGGAAAAACGTGAATATTCAGGATACAATTAAGAGGTGTTATATCTTGTTTGAAAGAAAACATAAAATTTGTTACTTATTTTGTGCAATTCGTATACACTATTTTATATTCTGAATGAGTGTTACATCGTATATATCTACGAAAACAGAAGATGTAATAAATAATAAGTATATAAATTGTATTTAACTTATTTTCTATCATTTTTATGTAAGTACTTTCATATACAGTAAATTTTCTTCTGGCTTTGAAAAATTCAAATGGTGCATTATTATAGTAGAAATTACAAGCATGTAGTACTAAAAACGAAGCAGATAAGGCAAAAATGATTGAGACGCCTGATAAGCAATGTAATACCAATTTACATGCACTCAATTTTAGTATCTATTTTTGTAACTGTGTATATGTATAAAGTAAAATCAAATATTAGATACCTAAGTATCTAATTATAATTAAATTTACTATCTTCAATACACCCAATTGTGCAACTCTAAAAAAGTTTTTCACATTGTAGAAAATATTCTTATTACTAAACCTTCTTATTTCTTTTTCAAAGAAAATATTTTGATTAAGTATTCTAGATTTCAAACACACTCAAGGTATTTTAAATTACTCTTAGTAGGTCGAAATTATTAAAAAATGTACTAACATATGGACCATGTGTGGACTACTAAAATATGTTATCTAGGTCAGCTGAGATTTTTCGATAGTGTGTTACACGTGTACGATACATAGTAACAAACGTGGTAAATCATGCTCCCTTCAACAAGCAAATTATCCTTGCTTTCTATTAAAATCCATTAGTAATGACGCTTAGTGTTACAGTCACGCATAGCCTGAACTGACCCCGTTAATTATCGTAATTGCAATAATTAATCCGGCTCATTTCCAACTGTTTTTGATTAATTTCTCGCTTTCGTATGCAGTCCTTTATTGCATCTGGTGCGCGAAACGTGCGCCGTAACTTACCAACCAAAAATGAAGCAAATCAAATTGCATGATATCGAAATATTTTATCGGTCCATGAAAAAATTCGAGCACGTTAATTATTAGAAGGAGAAATATTTATTTTCACCATTACCAAATTGGAAAATATATTATGTTTCTTTTTAATATTTAAACTTCTGTTTTAATATTTCAATCTGCTAAATAAAGAGCTGAGTAAATTGCATTTATTCCATAAAGTGGTTTAATTTCTTTAGCTTCCTTGTTATAAGAACACTTTGGATATTAATATAGGTAATAATACTTCTTTGTTCATTATATTAATTTACGTAATTATTGTAATTAGCTTGGCTATGATGAAATGGCATGAGTGACATAAATTTTTGAAAGGAAAAGTTTTACGTTTGCTGTTATGGATTTAGAACAAATGTAATTATAAAAAAGTGGTGTAACTATTACGTCAATTGAATTGGTAAGTTAAAGAACAATACAAGTCTAAAAACCACATTTTGAAATATTTGATCCCAACGTATAGTTCTCTTACATACCTGGACCTCAGAGTCAGAATGTATTAAGTCCACTTGTTTCCTGTGTGACATAATACATTTTAGCTCTAGAGTCCAGATATAATTTTAACTATATAATTATTACTGATTTAATTATACTCAATTACGAGAGCAGTCAAAATTATATATAAATATTTTAATTTCAAATGTCTGAAACTATTTACAGCATTATTATAAAATTGAACTCCCAGGCTTACATCATTTTGCTACCAAACGTTGATTAAATTTTAATCATACGCATGTGCGTGTTTTCCATTTCAACGTATCGGAAAATTACATTTTGCAACTGCACTCGTTTTCCCAATATTTTGCTAATTTTACTTTAAAACACATTCATGTATTTTTAATATTATTATACATAAATAAAATATTAAAAATACAGTTTTGTCCAGCGGCAGTATTAACTCTTGTAACGTAAAAATACTTACTATTTCACTTGTTTTAGAAAATACTGTTGTTTATCATAATAGTTAGGTGTCACTGGGCGGAAGAAAATTACTCATTACTTTCCTGCAAAGGCAGCGGTACTTTCGAATATTTACAATAAGTCGCGTGTGCAGTCTTCTTTCACACAGTGTTCTTGAGAATTCTCTTAGGCCTGATCGACTAATCACGAGATCGCACAAAGGTCGTATAATAGTAATCGCATAGAATGCGTGCCAGTACACTTGATTCTCATGCTATTCAACTTGACTTTTCCAACGTGATCACTTTCACTGCATGGAAACAGTGCTGGCCTAGAAAGCGCCAGTGGGATGTCACACGTGTTACGAAAGCGAAAGTAACATCCAGGACTGGCACAGGATGTACAACTAAATGTTTGCGTTATTTTTAATGTAAATTTATTATTTTATAGCTTGTATTTAAATCGTCACAATCAAGTTTTTATTACGAATGTACTTCTTGCCCCTTGCTACATCATTTTCTGATACGCTACTAAGACGTTGTCAATGTAATAACTAGTGTAACTATTGGTACGTGATATTTAACCATTTGATAGCTTAATAAAATTGCAAATTGTGATAAAAAAATGTATTTTTCTATTCTTTAAAGCACTTTTATATATTGTAACAGAAGTAGAAAAATATATTTTATTCTTTTCTTTTCCCATTTTGATCGACGCCTTGCAATGCTTGGGTTTCACTTGGGATAAACTGTGAAAATGTTTTAAATAATTTTTATGAAGCGCGGAATGATATTGTGTAATTGGAATTATCGTCAAATGGAACAATTTTGTCAGTATTTATTTGTGCAAATATATTTACAGTGATTTCCATATAATTATAAATATTTACTGAAATCATTCAATAATTGTGAACTATCGCAAAAGGGTAAATATTGATACGCAAGACGAGGTGTTTGAAATTATCTCAAATTACGTGAATAACATTTGTTGCGGGAATGAATGTCTGAAACAAGAGATGCAGTGTTCTAACAAGAAGAATAATGCACGCTACAGTGACTAATGTGTTTTTCATACTGACGCGAGCTGTGCAAACCGTTTTATGTTTTAAGCAAAGTATCCTGCGTTATTTATTGACCTGTTATTTCTATTAATCCGTGTAAAATAATTTATGTGAAGCTTTGAAAGACATTTGAATGGTCTCGCATAAAAATATTGAAAACATAATACAAAGGATTATTAAAAAAAGTAATTATTCAATCTTATGTTCATTTGAAATTAATAGAATTTTTTTTTCTATTTATTTTTTCATACAATGAATATTTTATTTTGAGACAATAATCCAATAATTGCAAACATCTTTCTCTGTATGAAAACACTCCATTAAGAGATTAATAATAATTGTCAAGATATAATCCATACTTTTTAGTTATTAACTCTTCAGTATAGTGACAGTTACTGTACTAATTTCTAAAAAATATTGCAAATGTGATAAAAAAGTAACCTCCTAAGTAATTTTAGATAGTGAATACATTTTTCTCTTAAGCATTTCATAACACTTGCGAACTTAAATTCGAAATATCATTGTTGCGGTCGCTAAATAAAAATATTCCTCGAATTAAGCGAGCGTATTTAATCCATAAATCATTCCCCAATATCGACTGAACGAAGGATTCACTTGGCAGAATTGCAACATCGACATCAGTTTTTTTTCTTCAATTACGCTCAATTAAATTAAAAGCCCGACGTCCTTTTTTACGTGACCTATCGTAAATTCTCGGCTAAAATGGATTTCCGGGTGGACGAGGCTGCAGCCACGGAGCGAATGCGTACGTGGATAGATTATTTCTCGGCTCTGACGAAATAGAAGGTAAAAAATCGAGGACTTTTCGTTGAATAAATATTACGGTAGTTAGGAAGGCCATTAGAAGTCGATGCACCCGTACGGACTGATGAGAAATTTCCCACGCTGAATAACAATTGTAGCACAGCTCAGAAAGTAGGATCGAAGGATAAACTTAAAGGATTTCAGGAATTCGACTACCAAGAAAATGCATTTACTTTGTTGCGAGTTCGTAAATCTAACGCTATAAATTACGAAATAAGCACTGAGTAATGTTGACATATTGTTGCAGCCACTATCTACTATCTAGATAACTCTCTGGTTGTAAAATGACCTAAGTCATATGTTTTTATTTTCAAGATGTTAGCGTTTAAGAGCCAAGGCACATAAGCGATATTTTGATGCAGGATCTCGTCGCGATCTTATGCTTGTCTTCGTTGATTGTAATTCGGAAAACAAAGAAGAACATATGATCTCAACCAGGTTGTGCATCAAAATATCGCTTGTGTGCATTTAATCTAAGGCCTCCTGCAGACGAGTTGCCGCGACGCGTTGTAGCAAGAAAGACAATTCCCAATTTTCAATTGTGGGAAACAAGGAAAGACACACGAACGCGGCAACTTAGCAGCACGTTTGTGGCAAGTTGCAGTGGCAAAACCACGCAAAGCCGTGTTCATGTGTCGGAAATTGTCTTTTTGCTACAACGCCCTGTGACAAATCGCCGCGGCGACAAAAAGACACTCGTCTGCAGCGAGCCTAAAACTGTCAACTTCAGCGACGTCTTATGGATTTGTGTCTTCTCGAACTCTTATTTTTGAATGAAGAAATTCTTTTAATGCCCTTTCTTCTTTCTGAAAATGTAAGCTCTATATAATCTATATTCTAAACCTCAAATAAGGTCTTAAGTTGAATTTTTTGAAAACGTGACATAAGTCGTTTTGCATTACAACCATAAAAGTGTCACATACAATTTTGTTTTCTTTAATTTTTTTTGAAGATTTGACGTCGTATTGCCTTCTAGATCCTTAGCAGCAAAATTCTACATTTTTTAGTATTTATAGCGCATGTTCGCTAAAAAAGTATTACCACTTTAAAATGTTAAATTTTTGAAAAAAGTGAAAAAGAAATTTCTATTTTCATATTTACACTTAATTACTGTATTTTGTAATACATACGTGTTACCTAAGATTGAATCGAACATTTAGTATTGTTTAAAAAAGTATTTAAGTTAACATATTTACAGTGTCGACTGGTCAAAATTAGTACAATACCTGAACTATCTAGTCCTTTTACACAATAGCCGAATCACATTAATATTTTTCCATAAAAGCGTAAGCTTTCTGTCGATTTTCGAATTACATTGATATTTTTTTATATGAGCATATGCTTTTTGTCGATTTCAATTAATATTCATATGAGAGTATGCTAATGATATACCAAGTATGCTAAGTAATAGTTCTCATTATTACTAATTTTCCCTGGTTATAACTAGTTTTACCTGAAAACTGACTTCAACATTGAAGATTTCTCATTAATACTGATTGAAACTAGTTAGAACGAGAATCAACTGAAAGATTGTTAAGCAATACTCGTGTTGTCTAACGTATATAATTATTTTTTTAATTAACTAGTCAATTTCAGCATCGATGGAAAACCTTCGATAAAACTAGTTTTGACTAAACGCACTGGACATTAAAAGATTCGGGATTTAATCCTAACATATATCTATACAGGGTATCCCAAGTTTTAATGTTCAAACTTTCTCAATATATTTTATGGCACTAAATAAGAAAAAGATGTTTATAAACATAGGTCATTTGAAGCTTCATTAAAAAGTTACAACATAAATATGGAATACAAGTGGAATAATAATCGTTTTGCTGCTACTGCGAGCAGCTTACTTCCAAAATTAATTGTCTACTTCAAAATGTCTACCGTTCTTAACAATATATAATTGACAGCAGTCAAAGATCGAATTTAGAAGTGTGAAAATTTTCGCATATCTGCATATTCTCAGTTCGTAAATACTCGTGGCATTTCGATATGAAGTCCAGTAACTTAGTAATAACCATTACAGACGAAAATTACTTTGAGAATCTTTGGTGACCTCATATAGTAAACACAGCTTACATAAACACTCTAAATATAAATATTGTTGATCGATTCAAGCCAATGCTTGCAGTAACAGCAAGTAGGTTACTATTCCACTTGTGTTCCGTATTTGTGCCATAACTTTCTAATAAAGCTTTAAATGACCTACGTCTGTAAACATTTTTTTCGTATTTGGCGCCATAGAATATAGTCACAAAGTTGGAACATTGAACCTGGAACACCCTGTATATTGAGTTCTTAGAAAAACAGATTTAACCAATTTTGTGTAAATGAAACTCTTATTTAAAGAACAAAACACTAAAAACATTCACAGGCTAAATCTACCTACTAAGATAATTGTAACTTTAACATGGGCTTTAATTCATTAAAAGTTTATATATACTTCTACACATAACAGGGCTAACAGTAAAATTCTGTTCTCGTTAATATTCTCAAAACCCAAGGGTAACGTTACTAACATACAAAATTGATTCACGTTTAAAACACTCTTAAATCCCGAATTGTTCTGTGGATGGAATTTGCGTTAACTGATTGAAGCGCTTAATTTAGAAAGCATTGGGAGCCCAATGACGGCGCTGCAGGATGAGTCCTTGTACGACATGAGCCGATCCTGACTCTAATCGTCACGATAATGTCAGAGAGACGTGTCCAGGGCTTAACGACCATGTAAATGTGCATCCATTGTCAAGTGTTTCAACTAAACCGTTCAAATCGTATTTGGGACTTGCTTCTGTACCTAATTTCTAGTTTTCCTATTCGAAACTGTAAATTAATAAATATGTAGTAAACATTTCATACTTAATCTCTCTACGTTAGAGATTAAAATCAGTGGTGTGGCTATAAATGCTTAATATGCTGGAAGGATGAACTATAAGAATGATAAATAGCATAATGTGTTTCTTTTGCTTCATTACATAGAAATCATGAACATCGTAATCGTTCTCGAAAATATTCAATATCGAAACGAAAGAAACCTTAGGAAAAAGACGATTTTAAATTTATAAGTAATAAAACAAATATTATACAGTAATGTAATGTAAAAAGTTCAATAGTCCAAGGTAAGCAAGTCTTTGGTTCTGATTTTGGTTAATAAATTTCTACTCATTCATTCTTTGTGTAGATAGGTACATCTATGTTAAATCGTCAGTGACTCACTTGACAATTTTTTTTGTCAAAAGTCAAGAAATGTAGATAGTATATAAAATAAACAGAAAAAAGTTAAAGTCATAAATAATTCTGTACAACTTATTATGTAGGTATATGTATAATCGACCCTCGACAATTTAATTTTCTAAATTATTTTTTACAATTCTGTCGAAGATCTAAAATTTGTTTAATTATTGTATATTCACGAGCATGATTACTATTAAACTATTTGAACAGTAAGAGAATGACAATATTATTGAACGTGGTAACTATTCGTATGTCAGAAATTACTGTCTCCATACACAGTTTTAGGGATATTATATCGTAGACATATATGTATATCTACGTATATCATAAAGGTATTCCTCCTGGAAAATATTTTTCAATTTCACCTCCACATATTTCAGATCCACGCGCCTTATGAGTTCATAGGATATTAGACCATTTATAAGGAACGCGTGGAATTTCTATCATGTCACCCAAGGAGTCGCTTCTATACAAAAAATTACCTAGTAAATGAAGCAGATACTTTAGCCCAATCTGTTCGTATAATTCGATCAATCGATTATATGGCCCTGCAATTGATCTCTAATTTTAATTGTACCTTTATTGATTAACAATGAACGAATTAATTACTATTGTAGAGCCTCTTCAAATTCTCCTCTGTTGTTAGATTCACTGACATAATAATGTCTACTTCAATATTTAATTCAAGTTTAGTTAAATTTAGATGTCTACTTCATCGTAGAAACTGTATTAATAGGTATGTTATAAAGTAGTATCGATGGATTATAACTTCTAGAAAAGCTTTTCAGTGGTGCATGGCATGAGTGTCATGTTTTTTAGTCCTCAACATCATTTTATATGCACGTTAAAGACGTACCTATCTTTAACGTGTTCACTGTCACGTCAATCACTGATAATCGACACTGAAGTTTCCATTTACGAGACGTCGTTCACACGAGAATGTTTACGACAAATAAGCTCGAGCGTTTAAAAACTCTTCAACCTCAGTGTTTGTTAGCTCCAACAGATTTCATGAAGACAAAATATAGTGTAAATGAAAAAAACAACAGTGAATCAAACATACCTTCTCAGCGCAAATTTTAAAATAATTAAATGAATTCGTAAGTCCACTATAGTTGAGTGATGATTCTAATGATTCACATCTGTATCTACCTGTTTACAAATTTCTTAATTTTGTTTATCATTCAATACTTCTTCTTAACTGATATTTAAGACTGAGAATATTTGTAGCCTGCAAATGGTAATATTGACGTATGAACTTAAGAAATATTATTAGAAACAATATAATGAACCTGCATCATTAATGTTATTGAATATTGTTATGTTTGACGTTTATCTAGATCCACATTTATATGAATGTTACAATGAAAAATTTGGTAACAGTGAATGTATTGTTAGTATTGTATTTTATTTTTCATTATATGTAAACTGTGCTTCAGCAGCTAGGAGTTCAGTAGAAATACTCTATATGTGGTCAGACATAAGCCAGTAGTTCACATCGTAAGTAGATACGTCTGACGTCGCATGCAATTTATATTACGTATATCTTATATACATTTTATAAATATTTTATAAAGTTGTTATTTCACAATTAAATTTTCTTCTTTTATTGAAAAGAATTAAAAGTCATTTATTTATTATTCGAGAGTTTCATAAGCGAAACTGATCATTATAATTGAATACTGTAAAATGTTTTATCGGAAATTGATAAAAGAAATGATGCTGATCAAATGACTTCTTGAAAAAATCATTTTCCCATTCAGGTAAAACCCACATGTTTATAACAAATACTATGATATATTTACACACTATATTGTATATACCACTTTTTGCAACTTGAACTGTATACGGATACTTGAAACTTAGTCTTTCAAATGGAAAACAATAGTTCTTAAATAATCCTGAACTAACAAAGCATAACAATTAATAGAACAAAAACAGGAAAATTAATCATCAATCTTGACCTTCTCAGGTGATTCGAATCTTACTCGAATGTGGTCGTTCTACATAAGAGCTCTATTATCTCTAATACCTACCTCTAGCTCTATAATCTGAATTAAGTCAATTAAGCACAGGGACATGTCTGAACTAAATAGAACATTTTCGGAACAATTAGATTCAAATATTACCGTCAATGTAATAAACATCGTATCAAATTAAATTTAAAAAAAAGACATTGTAACATTTAGAGTAATTCTACTCTTTTTTATAGCTTTTTTTACAACTTCTTTGATATAAGAGTTTATCATACTTTATACTGTCTTTTAATTTCTTTTTCATTCTCATTTTTGACGATTCCTCATTCAAAGTAATTTACATGATAATAAAAAATACAATACATTACTTGCATCCTAATTCATCAATAGATCTTTCTCAAACACTAATATCTATATATATAGTACGTTTGTTTTACATAAGTATGTAAACAATTATGTGGACCTACGTATATACAATTTGTATAATATAGATAATATAGAAATATAATATGCGTTAATTGTAAATTCTTCATAAATTGTTCAATATTAACGTCAGTCAAAGTGCTCACAACCTTCTACTTATTTTACTTGATGCATCGTATAGTTAAATAAACGAAAGTGTTTCCGTCGTACATAAATCAATAATACTACGTACATTGCCGTTAATCGCAATATCGCATGATAAATGGCGTATTTCATACTCAACCAAACGATTTACGCAAGTGCAGCACGCAACCTTCCATCGCCAGCCTAATACACGATGTATCGTTCAACCTGTCAAAATCATCGAATGGAATTATTAATCGGCTACCTATCTTTCGTGCACCAGCGCGATGAGCGCCTTAACACGATCGTGACTTTAAATTATATGGGAAACTTAGAATATCTATCATTAGAATATGAGATTGAACATAGCACTCATTTTGAATAGTAACAGAACTCAGAATATAACCGTTTTCGAGTTATCAGTCTAAAAAGATTTGCTACTTAAGCCAATGAAATTTAGAAAGAAAGTTTATATTCTAGTGTTCACATGTATTGATTGGAATAAAATAATTTACTGATCAGGTTGGTAAAGTAGAATTCAAATAATTATTTTTTTCTTATTTTAATTTTTATTTAGCAGGATATTTGATATATTTGTTATATTGTGAATGTTTTTGCATGAAAAGATTCTTTCTTGCTGTCCTAAAGAAAACTAAATTAAAAATTATAATAATTTACATCTTTCAGTATCACATGGCTACGTTTTTCTAATACACTAAATTTTATTTTTTACTTGTTAACTCAATGTTCACGTAAGAACCCAAGACTAAAAAAAATGTACAATATTAAACTATCACTCCTAGAGTTCAGATATTTAATGTGTAGATACTTCTATTATTCATTAAGCAAGGCTATGAAGCCTATTAATTTTAAATCTATCGCTAATTTAATTCTGTAGTAATGCAAAGTTGATATCGGAATAAAATTACTAATAAAGCATGGAAGGATAACCTGCGGTAATTTTGATTTCTTTATAGAGGATTAATATCACGTTTTAATACAGAAGTATCTCCACTAAATTAAATTGGCACAGAAGAGCAGCTCTACTTCGAGTTCTAGCTCACTGTCGTATTTTCGTAACTCTAATTTGTGTTACATAGAATACTGCAGCTGATCCTTCCTGCCAGACGCTGAACCTTCTTATTACTCTAACGATCCAGGCTTTCCCTAACCGCTTCCGTCTTCTGGAACCATTCCCTCATCCACTGCTCTCGCATTCCGTAACACCCTTTGTCGCTCCTTATTTCTTACACCCTGGAATCGCATTTCCAAATTCCTCCTCGCGTGTTCTCGTAATTATATTTCACAATGCCTTTCTGATATTAGCAGCGAACTCCATTTCCACGGGAAGCTGTACAGGGTGAGTCACCTAACGTTTGCACCTCAAATGTCCTTGTTGTTTTTAAAGACACGTCAAATGTCTTAAAGAGGAAGTTGAATGGTTTAATGGAGCTCACACAATGTCAAGCAAATTTTTTTTTGTCATTTTTTTAGAGATATTAATGTCACCTCCATTTTTTAAAATGGAACCACCTCTTTTTAAACACCTACAATGACAGTCCCTTTCATTAGGAATTCAGTGACTATTATTATTCAAGGTCATTCAAGGTCACGAACGGAGAAAATGTATAAGATTTAAAACATAAAAGCAAAATATGTTTATCACGAGTGAGATTTGTAAACATATTAAAATCATATTCAATGTTATTGAATGTTATTGCAAGAGGATCTGCTAATTTTGTTGGAAGATGTTTCTTTACAAAACTGTCATAATAGCTGGGTTGCCCTTGACATTTCTAAAAAAATAACAAAAAAAAAAATTCTTTTGGTATTGTATGAGCTCCATCGAATCATTCAACTTTTTCCTTAGCACATTTGACGTATTTTGAAAAACAACAAAGATGTTTGAGGTGCAAACGTTAGGTGACTTACCCTGCATGTATAGCTTGTCTTTTCGTTTGTACATTATAGACCTGAATAGAATATCTTTAATTAAAATTAATAAATCAATTTCAAATTATCTCTTTGTTTGACGTATTTTATACTTTTATTTTTCTATTGACCTCATTGTTTATACTAAATTTTGTTTATTGTACAATATTTGTCATATTTTGTACCTTTTGTTAATTTCCCTCTGATTGGTTCATATTTTTAAATTTATTGAGAGGTCTGACCAATTTATCTGTTATTTGTAATAAAAGATGCTTTTTCATTCTATGAAATATTTCGCCATACACTCATATTTTCATTTTATATTTTCAATATGACCAAAATATGTTTTCGTGCTTTATTTGTTTCATTTTATTATTACGTTTTTGAAATATATTCCCTATTATTGTAACTGAATATTGTTGTCGTAAATGTTTGTATGTATATTTTTCTCTGTTTTCATAATACTCATTTCTTTCCATTCAGTTACCACGAACGATGAATATTTTAAAGTAAAAACATTTTCTGCATAGAATTATCTTATGGACTCAATCAGTAACTTCAACTATAACATCTTAGCAAGATGTTACCTATGCTGATTATTCCGAAGTAACTTTCCGATATGAACTTCTGAACTCACATAGTCTCTCTATTCTCTAACGTATTTCTTGCCTTCTATATTCTCCCCTGTAATCAGTTTAATGAAACTCAGCCTGCGAATTCCATATCGTAAAAGAAACCCTTACTTTGATTTGACATTATATTAAACGTTTAAATATTTGTTAGCTGTTCTAAATTGTTCACAATATATTTAGCACGTGTTATTTTTTATTCTTATTTAAGAATTATACATGTGGATAAACAATTGCAAGTACTCATTTCTTAGTCGTTTAAAAATTGAAAATTAGATGAAATAGTCTTAATAAAAGTCTAAATTTTAAACTAATAAGGGGAGGACACAGTGAAATAGAAACCAATTTTTACGAACTTTTACTTGGTGAATTTTTGTCGAAAATAAGTTGACACGTGTTTGAGCATTTATTCAAATAAGTCTTAATAATCGAGATTTTGCATGTAAAGTTTTAAACATTTCATAATCGTGAATTCAATTTCTTGTGTATGTAAAATGTTATTTTTTCTTTTTCATTTATTTTACATTGTAATTATTTATTTTACATAACGTAATGAATACATGTACTACAAGGTGTACATTTTGTACTACACCCGTGGGTTTCAAAGAAGCGCTGCAGAAAGGTGGGCAAGATACTCAACTGCCCTTTCGGTCTGTTACTATAATAAATATTATTATTATTAGTGTATAAATTTGTTAAATACGTTATATAAAATAAGTAATTACAATGTAATTAAGTGGAGAAGGAAAAACAAAGTTTTACGTGTACAGAGTATCGAACTCACGATGACAAAATATTTAAAACTTTACATGCATATATTTCAATTCTTAACACTTATTCGAATAAACACTCAAACACGTGTCAACTTATTTTCGATAAAAATTCACAAGTAAAGATTCGTCAAAACTGGTCTGTATCTCACTATTTCCTCCCCTTGTAAGCAGAGAGTTACGTCAGTTAGTTAATTAGTTAGAATTATGTTAATTTTAAATATAGTTGATAAATGAAAGCAATATTTTACGTTTAAAAACATCAAGATAGGATGTGGTATTATTTTTGAAATAGAAGTTTAAGTAACGATTAACGTTCATCTGATAGCATTTGTGATAGTTTCATGCTTCTAATAGGAGTCCCGTAAACGAGGTCTCGTTCGAAGCATCGAGGCGTGATGGATACGATAAGACAGAGTCTTAAATGCCTTAATATAGAGCAAGGCCTATTATAAATTGCTACAAATATTTGCTCCAATTCATGACGTTTTTCTATATGCTTCTGTCACTTAAAAAGGTATGCTATTAGTTAACATTTTGACTTCTATATTTGTCTTACAATTTTCTTCGCAGAACTTTAAGTGGCGCCGTATAAATTAGCATCAATTAAAACCTCACAATGCTAAATTAAAGCTTAAAGTTGCGTAAACGCAACATTTCATTCACTATTTTTTTAGTAGATTTACATTATTGAATTCCAATTTTTTATGTTATTGTTAAAATATTTCATACGAAACCTGTTTGATATTGAGAGTAACTTTCGTTGAAAATATGTTGTCATACAACAAATGTTTTACTAGAAAATTCAGGTGATACAGTTGCGTGACTCCTGTATAAAGATACTGCTGTCTCATATTATTACCTAAATTTGATACACTAAAATTTTGATTTTCTTTAGAAAAAATGAGAAAAGAAATTAATATCCTCGCAGCACGTTTCCTCTGAAATTCCCCAACATTTCTCAACTCAATTTTTCATTTCGAGTCGTCCTGGGACAACCTAGGTTAAGAAAGATAATAGGTATATTCCATTTTCCAACTCTCTCCCCTGTCACAACTTGAGAGCAGCACGATTTCCACGCAGGCGTGAGCTCGCTTGTTGAAAGTCATTTATGCGAGGAAAAATTGCCAAAGTTTGGAACGAATGGTCATCGTACGCAGCTCCCCTGGTGCAACAGAGTCAGCGGAATCGTTATTGCGTACACCTGTGGTAGAATCAGGCACAGCTTTCGCTACATACATATGTACACAATCGTCTCTCCTGAATATTCATACGAATACATAATTCCCAGCAACTTACTTCGAATATTTAAATAAGTCAACGAGTCGCATATTATTAAGGTTCACTGGTCTATAATAATTCGCGGCTGTCTGAGGTTGCTTGCTGTTGACTCGCATAAACCGAAACAGGCGTTGATTCGCGGCAGCGGTGCGTCATTTGCATCCAACTGTCAATACCTGGAGTACTTGAGTTATAGTTACTGGACGGCTATTCTGATCGCTGTTACGAGCTTGTGCTAGACGTTTGCAACATGCGTGCGTTGTCATAGATTGATCCTATTGATTCTTCGTCATTTTGATTGTCATGTCATCTGTGAGCAGGTGGCAACCTCGATTGCTGAATTGTGATAATTTGTAGGATGGATTAAATTTGTAATAATTCCAGTTTTATGAAATAGCAAAGGCAACTCTAAAATAAAAAGAGTCATTATTGATAATTTTGTTTAAATTTGGGGTCTCTATGCTAACATTTAATAAACATAGCGTGACAGTGAGTTAAATATTTATTAGATATATTGGATGCCCTGTTTTTCTTCTACTATTCTTAAAAAAAAATTTTTTAATTTTTTTGGGAAGTAAACTTTAATTATTTGAATTATTATTATGGTTTAGTTTTTACATATGATGTTCATATCTAATTCAATCAAAGTAAAGAATTTTCAATTGCTTCAATCTGAAAACCAGCAACAAGCTTGATGGCAATTCATGTTTGTTTTGTCAAAAATGAAACTGAAGAAAATCAGACTAATTTTAAAAAGAAAAGCAAGGATGATACAAATAACGATAATATAGCAGTTACAATATTGTGAATAGAAAAAAGGTGTTTTTGTGTACATATAACAATAATACTAAATTATGTGATTTCTGTGTTTCTTATGTAAATTAATCCTATGTTACAATAATAATGTCTATTAGCTACTTGTAAGCTAACATCGTCTAAAATATCAAAATTTTAGTTCAATAATCAAGTATTTCGTTTATTATTGTACATACGTTCGTACATTTCTTTTATTGATATTACAGTAATGAAAGTTTACTGTCACTGGAAAAATTAATATTCACGATAAACGAAAGTGTCTTTAAATTTATTCGACACAAACAATTAATTAAACTTATCTTATTACCTTATCACCAGACAACTAATTAGACTCTAAGAAGCATACTAACAATTGCATCAGAATAACAATGAATGACGAAAATTTAAATGAATCTATTGACAGCTGTTCAAACAAATTGCTCTAATAATGATACGACTGTCCACACGATTAACGAAGTCGCGAACATTGAGTAGTGAAGACCCAATTAGCATACGGAAAGCTATACGTATAGTAGTCCACACTAATGGAGGAATTACAGGATAGTACCTCTGCTTCAATACCGCAAAAGCGTATGCTTCTCTTAAATTAAGGGAATTAACCTAAATTGACGTATTTCGAATCAAAGCAATGTGAAGTGAACGCACAATTTATTATTCATGTGTCCATGCATTTATCTTTTCAGGCAGTTCTCTCTTTAATAATGATAGCTATTAATTTTAATATGTTCCAAATTATGGATTCATTTTAATGAAAGTTTCAGTGCAGCGAATTGATCATAGTGGTTTAATCATTTCCATCAGAACGTACTAGTTTTACATAATTTACGTTAAATCGTTACTTTAATCTTCTTTTTCAAATAGGTACCTATTAGGTACCTGCGTCAAATAGGTACCTATTTGAAAAAGAACACATCTTACACCCTGTATAATAACCCATAATCATCAGTTATACACTTCTGTATTATTTTAATTAAGTATACAATATAAATTTGTAGTGTATGTTTTATTTTAATATCTAGCAATTTGTTTTACCTTTTGTTACAGGTAAGAATGGATATATACAAAACTACGTAAGAAAACTAATATTTTATGGTGCAATGTGCAACGTTCTCATGGATGTAATTTTAATGTGAGTAACGAGGACATAAAAAATATACGTGTACGATATATGGAGAAATTAGAATCGAAAGATAATTAAAGTTAAATGTAACAATACTTAAATAGTATTTTTTCTGTTTTTTCATTAACAAGCTACAAATATATTTTAACATTACAAATATATTTCTCTGCCAAAGAAAGCACAGACAAAGCACAATCAGCAGTAAAGCTATTTAACAGCACTAATATAAAGCACAATATAGATTGAACTTACACACTGATATACAGTAAAAATTTATGTAAATTAAAAATATGTTGTTTTTAATATTTGATACAAACACTCTTTGTAAAGACAAATAAATTGTTATAATAAACCAATAATATATATAAATACTTATTATTTTTTATTTAAATTAAGCTTAAGTTGTTTTATTTCGAAATCTTATTATGTTAGTGTACAAATATTTTTAATAACAATATTCTAAGCCGAGTATATGTTTACACATATGTATATAAAAAATATAAGTATTAAACGATTAATCTTCAGTGTTTTATTTTGATACTTTTATTTTAACTCTTTATAGTAGTTGCGAAGAAGTTTCGAAGTTTTTAGACAGTTGAGTAAATTTAGTAATAGACATGTAAATAAGTTTACAAACTTTACAAACTTATTTATAAGTATCTACCACAAGAAATTGAATTAAAGATGTCAACGGAATAAGGTTTTAAGAGGTGTTTAAATTTTTTCAAAACTAAGCAATTTCTGTAATAAACAAAATTTAAATATCACTTATAACTCTAAAACTATACTTGAAATTTTGAAAAATACAAATAATAAAGTAAATTGAATAATTCCTGACGTCTCTTATTTGCATTCATTTTTAGTACAGTCATTGTTTATGACAGCATCGAGATAATTGCATTTGCGAATCCCATTCTGCATACGTGTACGTAAAAAATTTTAATTATTCCGACGAGATGTAAATATTTTGTTTATGTGTTATAGAATTCATATTTTTAATATACGTATATATAAGGAAGTTTTCAGTTCAATTGTTGCAATTAATTAATCGTTGCCAATTACAGATGTAGTTCACCGTTTCGATGACAAATATTAAAACGCAAATTGAGAATGGTTACGCGTGCAAAAGTTGCTTGCCGATCCTCCCGCCTCCAACAACGAATGTTTTTACCACGAAATAAATCAGAGTTATTGTTTTCTGGAGAGTTCGCGAGCTCGAGTGGATACACGCCCCTTCACGAATTGCTCTGCTAATGAGTTTCTGTACTACGTGAAAACATTTTTTTGTTGATAATTAATTAAATCACGAACGCCACCGACGATGTATAACGAGCAGAGTTCGTACATGAAATTTCCACGTAAAATTAATATTTATGAAAAATTGCGAACTGTCCTGTTATCATCGTTGTTTCCTTTTTCTGCATGAAACAGTACGCTATGCCACGTAATGTATTCACAGTTATCTGGGCGATTGCTTTTTTACCGTAATTGATGCTGCCTGAGAAATTGAATTCAGAATGAGATTCAAAAATGAGACTGGTAGAAACTGTGTTAGAAATGGGAATCTGAGTGCTAAGCATTTTTGTCTTAAACAATATAAACTCTTTCACTTTATGTAATTGATATTTTGTTCACCTTTTTTTATTTTGTTGTTATATTAATAGAAAAATTATTAGTATGATAAATGTTGTAATTGGAAACTCTATACCTTAATTATCGAATATAATTTACAAATTTTCTGCTTGAATCTTTTTGTACTTAATTTGTGATCAAAGAAATGACCTTGGACAAATTTATTGCCTACTGCTATACTTGTTACCTTAAATCAGAATTTTGTTATACTGTTATTCAGGAATTTAAATATTGTTAATTATTGAATCAAAAAATGGTGGACATTCAGTTGGTCAAAAAAATATCCAGCCACCCTAATACAATAGTAGGTCTTCATCTATTTATTACTTATTCATGTGACAACATTATATATTTAAAAAGAAACGTTTCATAATTTTACTCAAGTATCTGTTAAAGACTTATTAAAGATACACTTCACATTATTTGCCTCTTTCTTAACATATAACTTTATACAACACTTACTAAAGAGCTAATGTGGCCGTATATGTTTACGACCATCTGTATCTCGCATAACTACAACACAGGGTAAAACTCATAACTATAACCGTAAGCTTGTATACTAATATTCATATAGTAGAATCGAATATAAACACAGATAAAAAATTGACACACACATGAACATTGTCTTATCTAATGAGATCTTATTTAGTGTAGAGTATGAGAAAAGTAATAATGTTAATAAGGATAATGTTGTTGTTCGCTACCATAAGGTGTAATGCAACCCAGAGAAGAAAGGAAATAAATACCAGGCGGATATTTGTGTGCACGTGTACAACAAACGGGACATAGTGCAGAAACATCGATCGTTTCAGGGAAAAAAGAAGAGAAGAAAAGAGAGAAAAAAAAAAGAGAAAATTCAACAAATGGAAAACGGAAAGAGCGTCTGAAATGTACAGGATGCACTCGTCCATCAAAGAGGGATACCACGTCGTCCCTTCCGCATCGTTGCAGTCGGGTGCAGGTGTAGCTCTAGACACTTTAATTCTGGAGAGTGCATCATTTGCATCCTGGCCGAACGGTCACGTCTCAGAATCACCAACCGGAATCAAATACGAATAAAAGTAAAGCATCGTCACGGAAACCAAAGCGAAGATCGTTCGTTTAGATTAACGACAATTTATGCCGCTTTGATGATCATAGGGAAGCTTTTAATTTTAGATATCGTCATCACGTTCTGGCTTTCACCTACACAGGAAATTTTCGAAGCATGTTTTACTTTTTCCTCGAGTAATAAGTTATATCTATGTGGAACAGAAAAATTTGATAAATTTAATGAGTAACCTATGTGGGAATACTGACGATGAGTTTCTGTATTGAAGACAAGAAAATTTGGAACAACCTATAGGAATAATTGAAACCTGAAAGCGGCTTCTTCTATGCTGTCGTACTACTTTGTGAGAAGAAAATGACAAAATATACCTCTCCACACCTTTCTTTTTTTTTTTGAAAAGGAAAAAAAACAAAATGGAACTATATTGGGTTTAGGTTAATAAGTTAAATTACTTTGTTTCATGAAGAAAAGAAATCACGTTGCAGATCCTACTAGTGGTAAAATTGACCTTGAAGGTCGATAGCACAATAAAATGACAGAAATTAGCAGCATCCCGCTACTGAATCTGAATCGTAAAAAAAAACAGAGAAGCAGAAGTATAATCAACAAAATTGATTTTTCTGATTCTAAAACCAGTATGCCCCGTTTATAAACAAACTGATTTAAATTTACGATATTTCATCCATTATTGTCTCTATACATTCCTTGTATCGTCAATAACAGAGCTAAACCACTTGGAATTTCAGTAAAACCCTAAGGAGACCTCAGATTAGAAGCGTTGATCATATGATATAGTAGATATCCAATATATCAGACTTAAAAATGTGTTTCGCTCATCGAACACCATTGATCGTTCTTAAACATCTGTGGGAATCCGTTGATCGTGATAGATCTGTGCATAACGTCCATAAAGTTCCGGTATAGCCTGAGGTTTATGGTCTCCTCTTAGCCCCACGAGACCTGCGCATCGTCCACAGTGCCTCTCTATCCCCATATAGCTGTAAATCACTACCGAATCCCTGATTCATTGGACTTGGATTCTTGATTCATTGGAACACCGCAAACCACCTTTGTGATTGAACGCAACTGGTATTTTGTTTAACATCAACCAATATCTATCTCTAAACTTCTTCTACGAATGACCTATTGTTATTCGATTGTTCAAGTGTCACGTGATATTTGTTGTCAACTGAATAGAAAGTAATTTATGGATTTGAACGGTAAAAGATAAATACGTGTGTGTGCAATAAATTTTATGCGTTTTATTATTCATTTGATGAAGATATTGCAATTCATATTATGTTTTCTTCCCTATCGTTTATTTTATTAACAGAGTAGATGATATACTATAAAGAAATCATATAATTGTTTTATACTTTGAGAACATATTGTTAATAAATGAAAAATACAGTTTCGATTTTTTAAATGCCCCTAATGATTTGTTATCATTTTTATCCATAGCATACATTCGCTAATTCGCTTTTTTCATTCCTTAGACGCAGTATAATCATACACTAATTTTAATTTCTCTTCTATTATTTCTTTTTTCTTTTCATTTTTAATTTCCTCATTTGCTTTCCAGATTCTGTTTGCGTCAGGTGATTAAATTGCTTATTACTTCCCTGACATTTTAATTTCTTCTATCTCTTTACTCGCAATAGGGTTTTCCTATCGTGATTTTTTTATATTCCTCTTTAATCCCACAGACTGTTTTTCAATTTTTTTCTTTTTCTTGATTCATAGTGTCTTCCTATACCCTTTACTTTCTATTTGCTTTCACCGTTTTTGCCATTTCACAGCTTTCTGGAACCATTCTCTTTGGCTTCTTCTAATCTATCTTGCTCTTTTTCTTTCCTTTAACGAGTTCGGTAATCGAACTGAAATTACCTGCTCTTTCTATTTCTTTCTGCTGTGCAAGCTACTTATTCTTCTTTGTTATACTCTTTCGTCTGTCTTGTTCCTTTTGGAGCCTCACCCGCCGTTTCTTCCTGGCCTCCTTGGTCTTGAGTTTACACACTCTGTTTGTATTTGCGGAGTCATGGTCCTCAAATACAAAGTCTCTTTTATTGGTCATGTTCTGCTTATTTTTGAGTTAGTGGTGAAATATACATTTTTATCTTATATTTACTTTTTTCACTTGACTATTCATTAACAGAATTTTGTGTCAATTGTGTAAATGTAAAATGAAATGGATACGACAAAGTATTCAGTCTTCGAAAATCCATTTAATTTTTCTATTTCTTTGGTAGGTACTATTTTAGAATCTGTCTGTTGGATTCAATTTTGACCGAGAAACAATCGACCAAAACCTTTTATCAATACTAATGGACCCAGTGATGGCTAGAGTGCCCTAGGGTCGCCATTTCCATCCTGGAGTCCATCCTAGGACTTGGAGATACCAAGTTTGAATAAAATAAAATTATACAGAAATTTCCAAAATAATATGTTACATAATATTCCCATTAGAGGACTCAATTTTCAATAGACTTTTAGGAGTTTTTTAAAGAATTAACCCATAACATATAACATTTTAGTTTTCTATATATTATTCATATTTGAAATATATTTTGAAGTTTTGTAAGGTAGAAATCGAACAATTAGAAGTATTAAATGTTCGATCTGCACGATCTTATTTAAAATTTCAAAGACACGTAGAATGTACTGAAGGCAAGTTTTATGAAACAATTGGCTATACGCAAACCATCATGACATATGTAATACCTAAAACAAGAAAAGTAATATGGAGTTTCAATAAAAACAGACTACTCCATTTCAACAAATTTTCTGTTCATAGGTTTCATTCTAATATAAATACTTCCTATCTAAAGAAATATTTGTACTTATAGTTAAAGTTACAAAAAAGAAACCAACAAATTTTCTTCACATAAAAGAGTCATTTGTGCAAAGAAGTATGTACATTTCTAGTAATGTTTACTTTTTCAAAAAATACTTTAGCTTCTAAATTTAAACGAGAAAAGTGTTCTTGTAAAAATGAAATTATTTCAGTTTAACCTCTGAAATATTGACAAGCATTTATATGTCAACTTGTATATCGCACACGATACCATTAGTCTACTACTGATTATAGCTTTGCCACCCATTAATCTTCCAATTACTCATTACACGTGTGTATGCACGTACTTTCAGTGAACCGAACTAGCGACACTATTTTCAGCCTTCTGTCTCCCAAATACGTCTCATTTGCTGATTCCTGATTCGAGCATTACTGATTACCATCCTGCGAATTACGATGTTGTCATTATCGGTATTGCAACGCTCCACTGACAGCTGTGATCGCAAACAAATGTTATCGTCTTTCGCATCACATAAACATGACTTCCCGCGTATCCATGCGAAGGCAGTAACGACAGAAACGATGCGATAGAAGCACAGGATGCAGTTTGAAGGGCGACAAAGAGTTATATGGCGAAACACATATTACAAATTAATGTTACCTTTGAACGAGTGCTGTGAATTGCATGAGTGGAAATAAAATTCGTTACGTGGAGTGGCGATTATGTATTCACTGATACGTATTGGAATAGGACGTAATCGTATTGATGCTGTGAGTATAATGCTATGTAAAGAAAATACTCATATAGGACTAATTAACGTTAATTAATTAAATTAATTCCTTATTAAGTAGGTAGAGACTGAATCATTAACGTGGTATGTGTTCAGGATTTCTCGACATCCTTCACACCTTTTTATCTATTCAAATACTGTTAAAAACAGGGAAATGTTAAGTTCAATCACATAGTAACTATTTTAAATTATATCTCATGAAATTATTATTGTTTGAAAGTTTGTGAACGTTAATGTTTATTTGTTACATATGCTTAAGTAATTTGCAAATTCGAATACTTCAGAGTTAGAGTCCAAATTACTTAATCACCCAAAATATCGATTCGCTTAAGTAAGCTTTGACCTAATTTAACTAAATTCCTGTTTTGAAGCCTAATTCCTCCTATAATTGATCGATCGTGGAATCTGAATAGTCTTGACTGCATAATAGATACTAGCTGAGTAGGCTTCACTATCTAATAAGTACTAGCTGAATAGCACTATTATTCTACCTAAGGTATGAGTGTTTCTAAATAATTGATTTAGTACTTTTTAATGTGAGTTTACTAATTCATACCTTCTTCATTCGTAATTGGAGAGTTATGTGATTCTCATTAATCACTGATTGGGTACAATAACTCATTTGCTAATCAAGGCAAGACGTTTCAATATTAAATCATTTTCAATCTTGCAACATAATTTAATTCTTTATTGAAACGCAAAAACATGTTTCAAGAAAAAGAATATTAATGCTATACACCTCAAAAATGTCTTTTACAAGAGATGTAAGTAAATAGATCAATTTTCAATTAAAATCCGATAACAATAAATTGTATATATACTACGTGAAGTTATTGCATAAAAGGAAACACGCTTTCGTATTGTGAAAACTTGCTTCTTTAATTTATAAAAATATACTATACGTAAGAGATATATGGATGTATTGAATTTAATTATTAATATACTACTAATTCCATTAAAATGCAAATGTATGTACGTACACAACTTTCTATTTAACATCTTTATTACTACGCTTTTACCAAAAATGTTCATATTAACGTTAGAAATATAATTCCATCCATTTTATTTCATTGAATTACAATTTTTCTGATTTTACAAGTCGACAAAATATGTACGTGAAAGTAAAAAGTATACGTTTCAGCCATATTGAAATAAAGAGTGTAACTTAAAGTATTCTGTAGTCTAACTAAGCTTACTTTAAAAAAGATTGTAAAGTGAAGTATACAGTGGAAATAGTATCAATTTCAACGAATCGTGCAGCGGAATGAAGGGAAGCAGCAGAAAGATAAGTAGATGGAAAAAAGTATCAAACGTAAACGATATTGACACAACAAGAATAGAGGAAAGAGAGGAAGAGTACAGGGACGCGGGAATTGCAATTCACTAGATTGTACAAGGAAATGACGCCGTGATACATCAGCACAAATTGATTTGACCACTTCAACAGTTACAATACCCACTATCCTCGATGGTAAATTAATTTGCGACTATTCTACGAAATTCATCCTATTAGTCATCCACTATTTAACCGTTTTTATGAGATTACTTAACACTTTCAATAATTTGCATGTATTCTACTTTCAGGATTAAAGCATTAAAAAAAATAATAATTTAATTGACACAAGTATGATAACACTAATTCGTGTTATAACAAATTTAATTAAGAAAGACTTTCAGTGGAAAGCATTACATAAAAAAAAATCTTTGAAAGAGATGAAACAGTTGATTAAGGGCAGTGTTATTTACAATTGGAACCACTGTGCAATATATGACAGAAGTCTGGTATATTCACTAGGATAGCTGCTTTTGTATTGCTACCATCAAGCGTACGAATTTTTGTTTAGTTTTATTTTTCAACTTTTGGCAACGGGTTCAAAGATGAATATTGGAATTTTCACCAATATTTCAGGCATTTCCTCGGCAATAACTCGAAAGGTTTTCTTTAAAAAAGAAAATCTATACGCTTCGACGATATCAACATGCAAATTACAAAGTTTCTCTATTTTTTATCTTCACCATTAATAAATGTTTTTAATTAAAAACAATATATCTAAATTGTTCTCTTTTATAAGTGCATAAAAGAGAATCCCTGTTATAAGTGTAGAACATAAATAAATATTGTTTACTTAATAAAGAAAAAGCTGGCGTCTATACTCTTAAAATAAACGATTAAAAAACTAGTTTCTATTGAGAAACTTTTAAAATGCAGTAATGTCTTTGAAGTTTTAATATTTTATTTCCTTAAACATACTTAAAAAAATCTTACATTTATTAATGTTTTTGTTCTTCAAATAAAAAAAAAACAGAAGGTTAAAATTTATTGAGTATTTACATTAATCAAAATATTTCACTTTCTAGAGCAGCTGCGTCACACGATAAAATTTCATAGCAATTTGGAATGATACTGGGAAAGTGTTCATAAAATTTTATAAAATAAGAAAAGAAAAGAACATACTTGATCTGATCAGTAAAAATAATTTAAATTTAAATAGAATATTCATTAAGTCTAAATTTGTATAGCTTAAATACAATTACAAAGAGCAACCCTTACAGCAATTAGAAACGAGAAAAATAATAGTAAAAAATTTCTTTCGAATTACTCGTATATTAAGAAGTTAATTCTCTGTAGTAATTTGGTCCCAGTCTTCGTGGACAATCTACCGAGAAGGTCATTGCGAAAGGGTAGATAGTAACCTCATCATAGTGAAGTGACGGGATAGGCTACTCAGTGTGTGTTGGAGCACGCTAAGGCGGATTTAACGGATCCAAAAGTTACTAGGAGGTTGTACGGTTCATAAGGACCAAACTCGTTTCGTTATTCCCCTCATTGTTAGAAAGCAAGAGCCAGTCATCCTATAATCCGGAAGCTCAGCTCTGAAAACTTTAATCTTGCGATTAGAGTCCTATCGTTTGATTTCTTCTAGTACCGAACTCTGCCTCGCTTTTTAGGTCGGTCAGCGAAGATTTTAATCCGACTTATCTGGTCTCGTAACGAGGTCTGAATTTTCAGTTTATCTCCTAAATGTTAGTTACTGTGGCCAGTTGCTGATTAGCAGTTACTGAGTTAGTGAGATGAAATTAAGTGAATATTGAACTGTTTGAATAATTAAATTCAATATAAGTTTCTCGAATACATTAGTTTCTTCTAAGAGAATATCGATAAATAATATTTCGAGGAAATAAAAAGAGGATTGAGCACTCAGTCTCTTTAATGGTTTCAAATTGTGATGACTGCTAACACAAAGTGTTTGGACTGCTTTTAAATTCTCACACAATTTTGTAAATTTTAAACATTACCAGACTTTAATAATATTTTGTTTCTCTATTTATTTAAGAAATTAAATATGCGGTATAAATATTCCATATTTGCTAAATATCCAACTCACGGTTGATAGGTCATAGAAGAGACATGAATATATGATGAATACATAATGGAAAGGAAAACATCATTTATAGAAAAGCTCTAATATCTTCTGTTTTTCTGTATTAATAATTTGCCCATTCTGTATCCTAAAAATAATTATATAATATTTGTAAATATAATATTTGTAAATAAATGAGTTAATTATTATTAGCTATTAAAACTAATTCATTTTTTTATTTCCAACGACTATCAAACACATCACTTCTTTCTATTTATATTTTATAATCAAAGGCAATCAATTTTTTTCTGTAGAAAAATCCAACAATATTTTGAAATCACCCTAATTTAAAAATTTGAGTAAATTCATATTATGGTCAGGAAATCTCCTAAAAATATTAAACATTTTCTTCAAGCACGTTAAATTATTCTCGAAATGTACATACTTCGCACAGGTTGTTGATTATGCAATTTGACGAGCTCATCATTGTTAGTCACGATTCGGTAACACAGACCAATTGGAGTAACTGTACCAGTTCATCGTCCCATTGGAAAGTAACAAAGAAGCTATCATCCCAGATTCACGATCACGAAAGGTTACAAGCGTACAAAAGGGCGTATTGTTCCCAGCGAGCAACCATAGGCGTTGTTACAGCCTCAGTAGCTACTGTTCGCAACTTAAGGAGGTTCCCGCTTCATGTCAGCAACCGGTTTCTATTTTAATACGTATAAAGAGGCTTGAAATTCCTTGTCTTACATTTAGTCGTACGTGAGCCCAATTTTTAAATGCCATTACTTCCCATGCATTCCCATGATCAATGCAATAGAACACTTATACAAAGTGGCGAACGTTTATAGATAGCTGCTTAATTTAGTGTTTCAATTTTTAAGAGATCCTAGTTTTCAAGAACACGAAAGACTATAGTATTGATGCTTTCCAAATAATAAATACTGTTATATTCTGTACTGAAATAATTCAGAGGAATACTATTGTATGAATTGTCATACTTTAATTCTGGTCGAACTGAAAATTTTATTCGTGTCAGTATGATTTATTATACGGTATTCGATAAATCATCGGAAATGTTTGATTGAATCGACAGATGTCTGTAATGGATATTCGTATATAATCGTTTGTCAGGGCAGGTAGAAATAATTTTTTTTTTTTTTTTTTCAATTATTTTAACCGAACGTAAAAAATTCAATTGTATCTGGCGCATGTCTTTATTATAATATGTATACAGATAATATTCCACTTCCACGAGAAAACTGTTACAAGTAAATAATATACAAGTTTCAAAGTGGGTAAAAAGAAAATTTCTATTTGCAAAATTCTTTAACTATAATACTATAAAACATGTTCCATCAAATTTACTCCAAAATGTTTGAAATTTAAAATAACGATGAATCTACGTATTAAATTAGAAAATATGCGATATCCTATATATGAATAGTATAACTAGCATAAGTTTTAAATTAGGAAACCAGTTCCCTAAATTCCTTATTCAATTTCTGCATTAATTAGAATGCTTAGTTTTCTCAAATGTTTTTGTTCAAAAATATAAACACATTTCCGAATTATTGAGGTACTTCTCTAAGTGATTCAATACAGAGAAGTTTCCTCTACTATTATAAAAGTTTTTTAAAAATACACCATGAAAGGATAAGAGATATAGATTATTAAGACAGCATAAAACACTTTTTAAATAATGTTTAAGGCTTGACGAAACTACAAAGACCAATCATTTTCTTTTTTGAAAACATAAAACTTTCTTAAATACAAACAAAACAAAATACTTTCTTAAATACAAACGAAACAAAAATGAATTAAAATGAAAATCTCTATTCCATAGATTATTATCCTACATTCGCTAGTATTAATAGTCAATATTGCAAATGAAGTTGCATAAACAATGAATTTGTGTCTAAACCATAACCGTTTCCCTCTATCTATATTATATATAAATATTGAATGTTGCATTTGTTACATTGCCTCGAGTTTTCAAATGATAATTATGTTAATGAAAACATTAGAACATAATTTCTTCAATTTCCAATGAATAATATTCGCACAAACAAAAATATTAAGTACTAAGGCCCACGTGAATCACCAGTGTAATTAATGGAATTTCTCGCAAGAATCCTATGATTGGTTCTGTGGGCCTCCGAATATGCGAAATTGAACAGATCGAGGATACATTCGAACTGGTAGCGAATAGTTACTTATTTTTATATCAAGTTTATACTGCAACAATTTGCCCAATAAAGCCTTTGTACGAAGACCGACTCAACATTTATAGGCCGCGTTCTCCCTACTATTCGATCTCATGAATGAAGAGAGGGGTTGAAATTTACATAAGTAGAGGATCAACGATCGAGGGCGCGCAGTTCAGACTCCTGTAGAGGATTTTACAGCTGATTGGTGAAGGATTTTGATGGAATTTAGAGAGAAGTCTGAAAAAAGTATTCTCTGTAAAATATATCATTCAATATATCAACGGTTCGTATTTTTATCTAAAAAAAAATATGTATATGATAGAATAATGATTAAACTTATTGTTTTCACTTTTTTGACTTATAATGTAGATTACTTGTATATTTTTCCCAACGATAAAGTCTGCAGAATAAACGTATGGATCAATAAACGTGTGAACTAAATATATCTTAACTTGAATCTCGATCAGTATATTTAGTTGAGAATATTTAAATTTACCTGGTATTGGCTTTTTCCAACTAGTGTAACACGTATGATGCAATTTTTTAACAATTTCCTAAAGCTCTAAATGTCGTTTACGTGTATATGTTAATAGTAGATAATATTGTCATAGAT
Source organism: Calliopsis andreniformis (assembly GCF_051401765.1). Taxonomy (NCBI): domain Eukaryota; kingdom Metazoa; phylum Arthropoda; class Insecta; order Hymenoptera; family Andrenidae; genus Calliopsis; species Calliopsis andreniformis. Next base: position 6,393,008 of record NC_135073.1, on the reverse strand, counting down.
GTTTTAACATGTCATTAATAAAAAAACATTCAGCAATCCATTTGTGAAAAAAAAATATTCTGTAACCTCACTGTAATTGCTTTTCTAAAAATACTAGTCGCCAGCATCTTCTCTTTTTAAACTAGAAAGTGAAAGTAAAACACTTGCCGTCATCAATTCATAAAATCATAAAAAAATGTATTCCTATTGTAATTTTCATTCAATGCAATAATCAAAATGTTCAAAAATAAAGTTTTATAACTTGAAAGTTAACAACAACCATTACTTCGTTTTTATTTCTATATTCCTTTTCTAGTAAGCAAATAATTACTAATAATGACTGTTATGATTTTATAAATTAGTACATGTATAGTCGAAATACTAGATTAGTCGAAAAATACTATCGAATTTTGCTATTATAAGTTCTTAATTATTCTTTACTATTCAAATATAAAAAAAGTAAATCGTTTGATAGTCATAGGGGACAGTCATAAAGACTCATATGGCGTATGTAAAATCTGCAAAAATAAATTACTTCAATAATATTGAATGGGACCAAATCCCCCATATTGGAACCTTACCTGAATCTATCTATAACCAAATTAATTTCAAACTAACTAGAAAGGAACAAGTATCTATGTTCAGAATTAGAACCGACCATACAAAGTCATCCACTAACGCATTCTATCTAAGAAATTGGCTCCTATTTGTCTGACTGCAACAAAGCAATGGTATTAAACTACATAGTTCTCCATTACTGCCCTAAATTGAGTAACTATCGGAATATTTCTAAAATCAAGCCACTGCTGAAAAATAACCTGCAAAAAGAAACTGCAGATAATTTCATCAAGTTTTTAAGAGAAACCCAGCTTATGTCCTAAATAGCATAAAACAATTCACAATCATTAATAACTAAGTAGTTATTACGAATGAATAACCACAGAAAGAAGAAAACGAATATTATTAAATTAATTTTTTGTTCAAATATCCAACAAATATTATTCTTCAGCCGAATAATATTCTAACTAAAAGACACGCTGTACACATACTACTAATTTTCGAAATAAGCTCATAGAACACTGTACCGCAACGTTTGTAAGCATGAAATGGCCAACAGTCATTTTATTATGAACGATTTGTTCTCGTCTTGACAACAACGGGGCGAAGTAGCGGCATAGCTAACTGTCAAGCAGCCAGCCTCCACATGGAAATTCAATTTGAACTGCACCGATTGCGACGACTGGTCCCGTGATGGTTACGGCTGACAATGCGCGTGAAACCGTACCACGGAAATGCCGAGGCGAATAATCTGAAATTGAAATTACCGAAGTTAAGAGCTTTGTTCCAGGCTCCCAAGCGCGAACGGGCAGAGATAGACCGAGCGCGACAAAGCACGAATGCAAGCGTGGGATCGGTTGATTTGTTCTGAATTCCTTCGGGATCTACTCCCACACTTTCCTTCCTACTGTTTTCCTTTCCTCTTTGGCTCACTGGCCCTCTCCATTGCCGTTCTTTGCCGTAGCCTTCCTTTCCATCGACGACAGACACCGAGGAAACGAGGCGAGAAAAGGAGCATGACGTGCTACGTACCGACGCCGATTGTTCCTCGCGAGAAACACCGCTGATTCAAAAGGAAACGAAATGGTTTCTGAAAAAGAACATCGTTGATACGCGATAGTCACTTAGCCTTACAAGGTGTTCCTTGGCTTAAGGACTAGTCCCGCTAGGAAGCCTGATGTTAAGAGGAATTTTAGCAAATTTGCTATTGGGTAAATGCAACACTTAACTCTAGAAAGACCAAGTGTCAAGCTATTATGTAGAAGACCAAGGTGCGGCTTGACGAGGTCACCTGGAGTTTTAGTCGAGAGGCGACATTCAAAGAGAAGTATTTCAAGAGTATATGGGACTATGTACTCTTGACAAGTAACAATAAATAATTTTTTAACAATTTTAGAAGTAAAAAGTTACCTTTTTTAAATATTTGCCCCCTTTCCCCTCCCTCCTTCATTTTCTGGGTTAACAAATAAAGAGGAAACTCAATATAGAATAAATTTTAGTCATTTTCACAACGAAGCTAACCCTACACACCAACAAAACAGTTAAAAGGAAAAAAGAATAAAAATTCAGTATCACACTTCTACTTTAAACATTTTCCTAAAAAGTGGGTGTCCTTTGTCACAGCCCAAAGTACTAGCAATGATAAGACAAGTCCTACACCATATTCTAATGCTCTTGTGAGTAGAACAGAGCTCACTAAAACTAAGTGACGCAAAAGACGAGACGCTAAGTGGCAGCGTGGAAAGGGACAGATGTAGAAATGAAGAGAAAATCGCCCCGAATTTCCGTTTAAGTGTGCCCGACGGACAGACGACTAGATTAAATTGACTTCAATCCCGTGAATAGCAGTAAATACTTTGGCTTCGGGAATGCCGGCTGTTGAATGGCACCAGTGATTCCTCGTTTCCCTGACTTCTATCGGGTTATTGGATTCTCGGCTTCGACTCGTACGCGATGTGTTGTAATGCCAGTGGAAGGGGAAAGGGGTACTTCTAAAATCTCCCGTGAAATATCGCGTTTCCGTTCTTTCGTACAGGTACGCTAGCAGGTTTCAAATTACATTGCCCCCCGTGAATTCTGCCGCTTTGATACACGACTCACCTTTCACGTTCGTACGTCGGAAAAGGAGGAACCCGCGAGAGAGAAGGCGAAACGGCTTTGATATTTTTATGAGATATCAGAACGTTTTTCGTCTCGGTATCTCTTCAACTCTTGACTCGCTACGTGAAATCCTGAATAGTTAAAGCAATCTCGCTCCTCCATTTCGTCACGAATATCCTATTGCATTGGGAATCCTTCCCTCTAAAACTCCTCCTCGTGCGATCTTACCGTTTGGTTGCTTTGAGATTCACTCGATACCACGACTATTATTTTTTTTTCTCCTTTTTGGTTTCTGAGAAATTGAAAGATACAGTAGTATCGCGATAGATTGAATTCTATGATTCTGTGTTGGAGCTTGGTAGTTTTGCTCTTCGTGTAGCTGCAGTAGAATCTCAGTGGCTGCGAGAAATGATATGGATGTGTTGTACGTGTGGGAAGTCCTGTGCAATTATCGATATAACTCGAATACTTTTGAACTGAACTTTGTAGATTTATTCTTTATTTATCTTTCCTATTTACACACACTCAATCAACTTGGGGTAAACAAATTTGTATAGGGTATGTAGAAAATGATAATCACAGCTTTTAATGGTGAACATTGACTCCTATCAAAATTTCACGAAGTATTGATATCCTAATTGAATCAGTGATGCCCAGATACAGTTTAAGATTATCTCAAAATTACTAATTTTGGACTTATACTGCCCTTCAACTAACCATTTCAATTGAATCCTACTATTTTTTTCGCAGAGTGATGTAAGGAATGTATTTATGTAAAAAATCGAAGAGTTGCGTGTAAGAACTAAATGTAGTTGCATATTGAACTGCACCTATGCACTTATGAAGAAATGTCACCATGCGAATAGCATGTACAGTATTTTGGCTCTTCAATTATTTTCTAATTTCAATTAGAAGAAAGCTACAGGTCAACCTGTCAGGCCATACTATCAGTAGATACTACCAATAAATTTATCCTCTTACATGCAATGTATAAAGTGTAAAATATTCATTTAAGTACATATAAATATTTAAAACTAAACATATTCTTGTCATTGTACAAACAATTGTTCCATGTCTACATGCAGAATTATACATCTACTAAGAATCGTTAATCTGATTAGATCAACCTAATTAGATTAATGTAATTAGATTTAGGACGAGCAATGTTGCGCTCCGTCGCCGGCGATCCTCGTTATCTCATCCAATAATTGGCGCCGTTCCAGAACCACCGACACTGATTTGTCGATTTATTGAAGCGTATCCATCTGCTGCTTCAGGAATTCGATCACTGCATGAAAACTGTTATTTTTCAGGTAAATATGAGTCGCGACCAGAGGAGACACAAGATCTGTTTTCGATTAAATATGCTCGATAGGATAGAATGAGAAGTTATTCATCCATGGGTGATGCGACATTTGATTATATGAACACTATTACTGTCACGTAAAATGAGAACGGTTATTGGTCCGTGAAAAAATATTACAGAGAAAGGTGTCATCTAATTCGATCTATGACATATTTCGTCTGTTAGATTTTAATACAAATTTAAAAAATATAATTCTTTTATGAAATATTTATCATCTTTCACTTTTCCTTTTTATGAATAAAGAAATAAACTTTCTTTCGTTTACCCTAAAACAGATTTCCTTCGAAGGAATTTCTTTACGCCGTTGCTTCAAATTTAATCATTGTCGACAAATCACAGAAATATAACCCCTTTCAACTTCCGCTTCGATGGCCCCAATTTCTCATTCGCTAAATCCGCGGACAGAAAAAAATTTCCCCGTGACGATGGTCGACTTAGGCAGCTATTGCAAATCAGATGACGGAAGGTGCATTTCTGGGGCACAAACTTCTGCGCGAGTCGCGACGCAGAAGGACATTATGATAAATCACATTTATCAAGCTTTCTGCCCAAGTAGGGACGGTTTCTTATATTTGACTTGCAAAACCCGCATCACCGTGAACCTGATTCAGCGTTCAGTGTTCCTTCGAGTCTCTACGTTGTACTTTTCCCGATAACTTAAAGTTTGCAAGCGAGAGATACTGTGAATTCCTATTGAGGGACAGGTACCCAGTCTCGCTCAATTTCATTTACAATGGCAATATTAAGCAAATACTTTTTTAGACGCCCGAGGTGTGACAAAACTTTCCAGAATAATTCATTCAAAACTTCTGTCTTGAAAATTAGACAGATGTGAGGCATCAGCCTCGAACTAGACATTTTGAAAGTGTACATACTAATTTCATGATCAGTTTGGAGGTTTATTGATTGTACATTTTCAGTACTCAGTTAACAAATATTTTACTCTTCAAATTATTATCTATATTTGAGTAGCTTTAATTTTTTTGCGAGTTCTATACAGTTTTCGATAAAACTGAAACAAATGTAGGTAATGATTCTACAATACATAATAGAATAAGAGGAACCGAATTAAAACTGGTGAAATTGTAACTATGGTTCCGTTCATTTATTACTACAGTTTAAAAATTTTCGAATGGAATATAGGTACTTATATTATTTCCAATTTTCATCTGCTTTTATCGTACTGAAAAATTCCTTACGCTTTCTACTGTCGAATCCTCGTATCTCCAAAGCTATAAATCTTTTTGTCAGTACTCCCCATACACGTGTTGAAGCAAGCATTTTCATTTTATCGTAATTTCTTTTGCGTTTTATAGATCTGCATATCATTATAAATGCAGAACATTCCAAAGATAGTTTGAAAAGAAATAGCAAAATTCTTTCTCTGTTAATTAAATTACTCATAAATCCTTTCATGCGACCGAAATTGCATGACAATGTCTGTTCTGTGATGCGATTGCATTCATCTCGCGTATTCTTTCATTCTCTGTTCGAGAACGTGGAACAAATGACCGCCCTCCAGTTTACATTCTGTTTTGTCGTCCTATATTACTCGCGCTAGATTTCTGAAGCTACGTTAGAAATTTCATTTAATAAGAGCAAGTCCAGAAATTCAATTTATTGAAAGATCGCTCGTGGGCGCATGATACACGCTGCTGTCAGCATGGCAAATATTCGAATGGCTCGATACACAATGCGAGATGAGAGTTATTCAAATAAATGTTTGAATAATCAGTATCTCTGAAATCGATAGTAGATAGATAGATCAAATTTTGAAATTTTCTCAAAATTATATAAACTATGATCCATCCTAATGTTATTAACTGATGTTTAATTACAATTCATAATGTTATTAATTCTGAAATGTTTCTATTGAAAATACAATGCATGCCACAATATTTTCTTTCATGTATATATAAATATATAATTTTCATTTTCTATTATCACTTTCAAATTATCATTGGATGTATGCGTAACTAAACAATTTTCATTATTTTAATGTATTGTAAATGGGAAGAATACAAATATTATTTTTAGTAGATGAGGTACAATATAGTAATCTAGAATTAATACAGATTGTTACATTCAATTGACTAAAAATTGTATTAAAAATTCTATTCGTTATAAAACTGTTTCTAATCAATTTTTTCTTTAATTTCTTTTCATTTAATAATATTAATATAATTAATTCATCTGGAGATCAAATTAAAGCTCGTTAACTATCAGACATAACTAAAATATGAAATTACTAATCAGGTTAACCTATTGAGTATGATGAAGTTTAGATATAAAGCAATACTCCGTATTCAATTGTAATAAACGACTACAATTCGATAGTACCTCCATGGGTTTATAGTATCTCCATGGGTTTACATTATAACAATACAACAATCAATGTTCATAATTAGCGAAATAAATATTATGTACAATACCATAGAATTTAAATGTGGATTTAAGTGTCCTCGTGAGCGAAGGGTAGCAATTGCAACCAAAACGATTGACTTAAATATAGCTCAAAATCAATATTTCCTAGTTAATTATTATGCAATCTTTATTTCCTTCAAAAGGATCCAGTTATATCCAACGAAATAACACTTTCCACTGATAACTAAAATGACATTTCAGCTCTCTCCATCATCACGTATAAAATTAATGAGAACGTAAGGGATGCTATTTTAGCCCATCAGTCCAACAAAAATTCGATAAAGCTTAACGCGAAAAATGTTCTGGCAGGCAGCGAGGTGTAAAATTCCTCAATACGAATTAAATAGAGCGTTACGTAGAAGAGTGTATCTACTACTGGATAAAACCAACTATGGAATACGAAACGAGATAAAGTGTCGCGTAGCTAGTAGAAGTATGAGCGCGAGCCAAGTCATGCACGGCTCATATCTTTTCAGTGCTCTCCTCGGTTTTCGAGACAGACAGAAGCCCGCTATCGTCTCCCGAAGATCCAAAGCAGTCAACTTGCCGCGGATAAATCTGTTTAGCGCGTGTCAAGAATCCGAATGAATCGTTCGATAGTCACAGAGCGCGCTCACCAACGTGGAAAAACACTTTGAATAGAGTTTCGTTCGTCTACCTCTGTCTGCATTTCCTGCCGGTTAATCTAGCTAAAACGTCGTTAATATCGTACCCTCCTCGTTTTTGCTGCTTAATCGCCCTTATCTTGGCTTCTTACATGTACGCCTATCCACTGTTTAGTAGCTTTCAACGAGCTTTATATATACGCTGCGCTGAACAAATTTAGGGGCGCTTAAAGTAAATCTTAAGTGAAGACATGAGGTTAGCTGAATGAAAAGTTAAGAAAGAAAGTTCAGTAGAGCGAAATTTATGAAGATTAATTTATTTGAGTTCGTGATCCAGCATTTTTTTGACGTGGATGCTATGTTGCTTTGAAGTTACTTGAAAAAGTAGTTGAGATTGGGTGATGTTGGACATTTTAATTTTTTTAATATTTTTTATGAAAACAACTATCTTGAAATGTTTGTGATCCTGTGGTTTGTCTGTCTTTGTCAATGTAAGTATATGAATTTTAATAAATTTTAATGAACTTATTATTGGTAAAATATTAAAAAACTACGTGGTATTGCATAATCATAGCTCTAACATACAATATCAACATAATTGAAATAATAAATATTTTTACAAATTGCTATTATATTTTAAGGTTGAGAATCCTTTATAGGTACGCGTATTTCAAAAGGTAAAAACAGTTTTGCAAATTGCTGACGTAAGTGCAAAATAAAGAAACTTCTTCACTGTATATCAGAGTAAGCAGTTTCTCCATAATGTTTGGTAAATAAAATAACTATTTGTAATTTAAAAATCATTTACAAAGCCATTTAAAAATTCAATAATTTCGCTCGTAAAGTAAAAATTCTTCGTTAGCGTGTAATCACCCCATTACCAGTACTCACAGTTAGAATGTTTATAGTTAAGTTCCCACTTTTTACTCGCTAACAGCTCGTTAACACTAACAAACTCGTAAACTGCAACGGCTACAGTACTCAAGTCAATTCATGCATGGATAACCTGTTTCAGTATTCTTCAAGATAAGAGTAAGCAATAACGAAAAATACTTCCCAGACACTATCGTATCAAAAATACGAGCATCTTAAAAGGAACAATTTTAACAGCCCTAAATGTACAAATCCCATACATACCACGTCGAAATGCAAAAATACAAAAACATTAAGGAAGAGAAACTACAGTAAAAAACCTAAATGCTTCATTAGATGACGTGGAAGAACAGCAACGAAAATAGGGAACAAAATATGGCGCTGGGAAAGACAGCATAAGGAAGGGCAACGATAGCGAGGTAAGAAATGGAAAGTGTAGAAGAGGAGAAACGTCCAAGAAGGTTATATTGCACGTGGGATTAAACTTATACGAGCAGCCGTTGTCTCGCAGGCGTATTTCAGCTAACATCGGTACCCTATCCTCGTTCTGCTTTTGATGCTCCCAGCCGAAACTTTTCCCCGATACCTCTGTGCAAAATGTCGCGTTCTGCGCTAACGTCACGACAACGAGAGATTGCTCTCGGATACGAAACGAAAGGTGACGTTTCGCGTAATCCCGAAGTGTAATTTTGCGCAGGGGCCAAAAGCACGTTGCCATCTCGATGTGGTCGTACCCCGTTGTCTCAACGTCAACGTGAAAAATTAAACACGAACAGCGGTTGGTAACTAACGAAAACGCCCCAAATGCGCTAAACATGTTCTGCATCATGTGACATTTTAATATTTCTAAGTGTCGCATAGCGAACCCTCTTACAGGGTAATTTGTCGTAGCAGCAGTAAATGTCCAAGGAACTGTTACTTGCCAGAATTTTAGTTTCTATTATCTATTCAACATGTACAATATTTTGGAGCCTAGTCATAATTTTTATGTTTTCCATATGGTCATTCAAAATCGAGGTGCTGCTTGGGTTTATTACTCGCTATAGTCATTAGTAGTATTATCTGCGTGAGTTATTCTGGGAGGCATTGGGTATCTCCCAATGACCACTGGGAAAAGTCAGAATTTCCCATTTTCAACAAACAATTTCTCACCCCACTAATTTTAGACACCATCTTCTTGTTACCCCCTCTGTTTACTAATTTTACTAATTAGCATTCACGCTTAATTTGTAATGCCACAGCGTAACAGATAAATAGAAAGACAGAACAGCAGAATGGAGTATTCACCAAGACAGTCAACAAGTTACTGAATAAAGTATAGTGTATACTGATACTTTGAGTCACTCCATCACAAATTAATAAAGTCCACAATTTGAACTTCAACTATTCGCACAAAGTTAAGTCGATGTGCGAAGTGTGAGTTTAACTATCTTGTGAGATAGAAAATGCGCACACAACACTAACAATAAGTAAAATGAGTTTTGTAACACGCTATTATAAAGTTTTGAAAGTACTGAGAGTTCTACTGTTAAACTTTTTGGTTTCCTTATGAATTCGTCTTTTGAATTGAAAAATAAAAATTTAAAATTGAAGAATTAAAATAATTAAATTTTATAGTTCTCATGTTTACAGAGAAGGACATGATTTTGAGAAAAACTTTGGTAGTACATCTCGAGCTTACTGAATGTATAAGTAACGATGTCTGTAAGGAACAATCATTAGCCCTAGACTATTTAAAAATAAGTATAGTGGATATTGAAACAAGTTCTTAGTGAGAAAATACTGCATTCTAAAGGGACTAATTTTAAAACTGAAAAGAAACAAACGCAAGAATGTTAAACAGGCAGAACTTTATAAGTAGGAACTATAAAGTAATATAAATAGAACTTTAAAGTAAGTTACGTAAGGCACCAAGAAAGTTACAAGTAATGTTTGACTAAATAAATGAATATTAAATGGTGGAAGAAAATGAGCAGATTTCTCGATACAGTTTTCAAAAGCGAAATATATTCTGTTTAGTCTTCTATTAAAAAATTTAATAATAAGGAAATAGTGACACAGCAAAGATTGTTATTTAGGTCAGAAATAAGATGGAAATACAAGAGAAAAGAGAAGGAGATCGAACGAGTGGAACACAGAAGATGAATCAAGAGAGAAAGAGAGAAAGTTCTGTGTATTTCTCTTTGTGACAGTACGAGAATTCATAGGTGCAGCCGTGAATTTACGACACTGTAGAAAAGCAATATCTGTCGCTTCGGGAGGGAAAGGGAGGCAGAAAGTGTCGAGCATCCAAATGTCCTGACAATCATCTAGCAATCCTTTCGATTATTCGTTTGTTCACTATGTAGAATGAACGAAAAAGGGGTTCGTTCAAAATCATAGCTTCGAAAACTCACAGACTTCGCCTTCAACAGCTATATCGGTGTCAGATTACTGTCAGTTTTTTCAATGTTATACTTACGTGACAGAATCGTTACGTGAGCAAAAAATTATCTGCATTAATCAAAGTGAGATTTCTGCTTTAAAAAGGAGTTTTAGGATCTGAAATTTTTTGTTACAATTTTGTGTTCAATCAATCATGGAAATTCATCTACTTTAACATTTTGACGGTCATGTTATGCATTTATGAATCGAGGTAGAAGAAAAGTATTATAAAATAAATCGAAAAATTAATTAGAAACAACTTTATTGTATCATTGAAGAGCAAAATTATATCATAGTTTGTTTAAAAATCTTGACGTTTTTAACAACCAGCGAAGTACTTTATGGTTACGTGTTAATGGCAATTTTTGGTTTTTCAAAATCAAATGCAATTTTGCGTATTTACTGAACTCAATTTTTCTGCATTTTTAAGACTTACAGTCTTGAATAATATGCATTATCTGTATTCTAGGGATCTATGTTCTAAACTAACTAGGTCAATTATCCAAAACTTTCTGAAACAAATTAGCAATTCACTTCTTAACTACTACCTACATATTTCTTATCTGTTAAATCTAACAAAAGTAAAATGCCCTACACCCAACCGAAAAAAGTTTTCTCAACAAGTACGGCACATCAATTTCTTACTTCAAAAATTTCTAACAAACTCCAAACGATATTTTCTTTCTTAGAATTATTTCGATGCGATGATGTTACCTTCCCCCAAAAGATGAACTTGATCAGAAACGCATTCAAAGCAGTTCTTCCTTAATCACATAAACAACCGACAATGTAAAATTATATTTGTATGTACACGGTTGTATGCATCCTCGTAAGCTTAGCCATGAGTTATGGTGGAGGTTGGTACGAGAACCCAGGACGGTTGTTAGTGGTTAATTATACGGTGGGATTAGCTTAGCCGGCGCCGCCGACGCCACAAACCAACCTCTATAATTTTCTGGAGAGTTCAAATTCGAGCGTAAAGCGAGCTGCTGTGCGTGGGTTCAAGTAAAAGGGTGAGCCATGAGAGTGGCCAGTTAGATTTTCCACAACGTGGCACATTTTAGCGAGCGTGTGTTTAATAATGTCTATACTTTGTTTTTGCAAATGCAGTTGTTTGTTAAACAGCAATCAGTGTTTCAATTTGTCCTGATGAAAAGTTTCGATCAGTATACGTAACAGAATAGTTAGGGCCAACTACGAAAAACTGATAAGCTGCTTGGATTAACTAAAGGATTGATGAATGCTTATGTCCCAAAATATAGGAAACCAATGTTTCGTTATTTTTAAGTCTTGCACAGTTTGTAAATCTTGATGAATGGAAGAAAAAGGACACATCAGAATGTCCCTTGACTGATTATAGAAAGTCCCTTGTTAAATAAATTACAAATAGGTAATACCTTATAGTCTTCTCTTTGGATTTAAATGAAAACACAAATAAAACCTTAAATTCCTGAAATTAATAATTATTTTGAAAAATACTTATATTCATAATAATTTTTACTCAGAATAGTTAACTAAGCAATCTGTTAAACTTTTCCATACTCGTGCCTGAACACTCTTTAGCCATTGTCTTGAAGCATTATCAGATTCTCACCAGCGTTGATGGATCTCTCGAAAGTTTTGATGAGCCTTGAAAGTCTTGGAACTTTCAATAAGATTTCCGTCTCCCATTCAACGCATGATAGACTGACAATGAAAAATGTTCTTTACGCAGAGACCTACGCAGTTATTGTTTTTTCGCTTCTAAATTTCATATGCGTCATATATTTCTACACGCTGTCAACTTTCCCATTATCAATTTGTCATATCGCACATGTATTTCAAAAGTGACAGAACACAAAAAACGCGATTGTCGGGTTGCTGCTATGAATCATTTTAGTAAATACACATTTATTTGTTGTAAAAATTTTGCAAACTAGGACATCTATAAGCACGCTAGCATCCTATTTTTTGGAAAAGGAACAGCATTCATTATTGACAGTTGTTTAGTTAATTATTCAAGATTAGTACATCTAAAATTCGCTTTAGCCAAAAGACCCGTAACTCATTCTATTGCCGTCGGGCATTAGCCAAGTGAGACACAGTACTATCAGTAGAATTAGCCAAGTCAGACTCATTTCAGTTGAGACAAGTGTATCTGTAACAGCAAAACCTCAGATCTAATTTCGTCATTCTTGATTTTCTTCTTACGAGTATATTAGCATGTAGAATGATCCCTTCGAATTTCTAACATTCTGTATAAAACACTAATTTTTTTACTGTGTTTAGAATACTATTTCTATTTTTTTTTTTCCATGAAATTGTTACCATTTCCTTTCAGTTTTAGCTCTTATAAAACAAATATATCCTATAACCTCGTTATGGTGAACCATGATATAGCAGAGACTTCGTATGAGTTATTTCATACATATCAAATTAATGCATAAAAATGATAAAAAATGTGAGTATTGCAATCCTGCAAAGACCTGTTGCGGTTAAAAAGTTTTAAATTTTCATTTTCTTAGCTGAAATAGGTAACTATCTATATTTATTTGTTTGTAGTATTTATTTCACTGATTATGTAAAACTCTAGGCAACTATACATTGATAAGATTTCGCTTGAAATGCGCTATACATACTGATACTTTAAACTCAAGCTTAAATTGAATAATTATAGTCTGCTTCTTTTAAATCATTTCTTAGTGTCAGCTTTTCATATAGTAGGTAGGTACATAAATTAGAGTAAAATTAAATAACATACGTAAGCAAATAAAATTACCTGATAAAAATATTACAGAATAATTGATAATTTGTAATTTGTAATTTCTCTTTTTATTAGATTTCTGAGAGTTACATCTGTGTTTGAAAAATCATAAGAATCATAAATACCGCCAATCATTTCTCCTTCAAACTGGGCATTCAACTTCTATGGGGGTCCATGTAATAAAAGAAGTTCCATAAGTTTTAATAAAAGCTTTTCTAGAATCCATAGAATTCACTACGCTCATTAGTCAGAATTCATCCTACAGGCTTAACATAGTCCTTTGATACGTACGAATGACTCTTCAGGGAATTAAATGACATTGGTTAATGTTCCTTTGTCTATTTACGTGAACGCATAATGAATCTGTCTATCTATGGAAGACAAAGGTTCGTAATCCGTGAATTCCACAGAAGATTAATGAACGTACATCGATCGTTGTATGAACCTCTATCAATGGGAGGGAAATCATGAACGAGTAAGCATTCGAGCCGGGCTTATGATAGACATGCAATGAAAGGCATGCCCTACTATGATAAGATTATCAAGCTTATTAGAATCAGTTTCTAGTTTCTTTACCTATAAAGCTTTTTTACGAATTTGTTAATAGCCCTTTAACTTAATAAAATTTTTCATATACAAGGTGATCAGTTTATGTGAAAGTCGTCTGAGCGTTAACAACATTTATTGTAAATGCTGTTAACATTATCAGTGCTATTAGCACCCATTAGAGGGTTTCCAGTTAAACTGATCACTCTATAGTTTGAGAATATATTGCAGTGAACATATCTCTGATTCTATAACATTACAAAAAGAACCTGATTTTAACTTATAATTAATTTTATGTTTTTAATAATTGTAAAATTTGAATATAAGTATGGAGATGATGTGTGTCAAAAAGAAAATTAAAATCAATAAGGGACATAGTAATGATTGCACATTACGTGATGTGTGATAATTAAACTGCGGATGTTTATGCAAATTCGTATTTTCATAACATAAAATTAGAGAAATGGGACCTACTTAAAGATTTACTTCAGCCTTAGAGTATTATATAGTGTATTTATCTTTTAATAATTTCTTCTGTTTTTCATTCTATATGGATTCTGTACCTTTTTGCATTTTGAAATTTTCCATAAATGCATAAAGATCCCCAGTCTAGTGATAATACTAACTGAAATGTTAATGAAATGTTAAGAAATATTTTACAAAAAGTTTATAAATAGAAGTCTGAAAGTTGAATTTTGATTAGTTTATCAGTTTTTAAGAACTGTTAACTCGCGCTATTAAAGTATCTTAATTTTAATTGTTAAAGACTCATATTAATATTATTATATAAATAACTAACGTTCTACTTCTCTCATTAGTTTATGCATAATTGTAGTTCTCTGAATTCTGATCATTCCAAGTGAACTTATTTCATTAATTCCATTGCATTCTTTTTTTTCATTTCGACCTTTCAGTTACCATAGGCATCTGCAACTGTCACCTTTCATTTGATCTCTGACATAAACAAATTGAAATGGAATTGGAAGTCCACTTTTTTTTGTTTTTCTTTCATAGATTTAGAAAAACAAATATCTATTAACTTACTTCAGAGCTGTATAAATTGATATTTTCGATACTGCTTTAACTAAGCCTCTCAGCCATGTATCATTCATTTGCTAAAAGAATGACACATCTAAAAAATGGTCACTTTTCAGGTATCAACAAAAACTCGCTTTAAAAGTGCGCTATTTTCATCTAAAAAAGCGTCGTTTCTATATTACAAACAATTTACCACTAAATATCACATAAAAAATAATTTTCAAAAAATTAATAAAATGTTCCATTGCTAAAATAAATATCATTCATGTACCCATAATCTAATATTCTACACATCAGTCAATAATTAATAATTTTCTACCACAAGTATCAGATCAATTTTCTCAACACTTCACTTTCCTTAATCGTCTCATACTTCTAGCAAACCAACAATATGGATAACATAACAATTAAAAAGTATTTAAAACCTCATTAATCGCGTTACGAATCAGTTCTCCATAGGTGGCCGAAATGAAGGAAACTTAAGTAAATAAACAACCAAGAAAAATACGAGAAAAAGCGAGGAAACTTTAAACTAAGGTGCTTTCTAACTTTTAAAACTTAGCTAAGAGGGGTGCCTTTCTTAAGCTCGTCGATAGAAGTTTAACTCTAACAGGAATTCCTATGGCATGGGTGAACGCCAACCGTTCGCTGACACGTGGATTAAGTATCTTAATCCATAAGCAAAACTGCAAATTACTTTACCACGAGCAATAAAAATTCGGTAGGTACAAAAATTTGATATAAAGCTGTTCGTGAAATAAGAAAATCTCCGCCAATCCAAAAAGAGGAGTGGAAGAAAAAGATATATGAAAACGAAATATAAGATAGAAACCTAAATAAAATCGAATAGACAGTAATAATAAATATAAAATAGGCGAATTGTGGTTTCAAAAATAATGCAAGTAAATTGTTATGTATGAAAATTATTCACTCTAACATATATTTTTAATATAAATAGATAATTTCTAACTCAATTACATGTCAATAATTCATTAGAAGTTAAGAAAAGATTCAAAGAATAAAAATTGAAAAATTGAAAAATATAACATATTTCTAATGTGTTCAATTTTTCACACAACAAATTATCATTTACAATTAAATTTGTAAAATTATCATTTTTAACATTCCTTTGATATAATAAACTAAAAATTTATTTTTTGTAAAAAAACTTATTCTATTTTTATACCAATAAGAATGTTAAAATGTACGTATCAACATCAATTTATACCCATCCATCGTAATTTTTGTAACCATTAACGCACACAATTACCTTCAAAGTTTTGAGGAACATATCCTCTATTTCAACGTTTGTAAAGTTACAAATGCATTTGTACGATTAAAACAGTGTAAATCCCTATATACGCCACCGAAATAATTTCACTAGTTTCGTTTACTACTGTATAGCTTATTTCGATATGTTCTGTATTGCCAAAACCTATGTTACCATAGTGGCTCCTGGATAGTTGACTGGAATTTCTCCGTGATAGTTGGCCGTGGCTTTTCCTACCACTTCTTAAAAGTGACTTCAACAAATGTCTTCAACGTGACTTTGAAGTAAATAAGCGTGACCTCTCTAAACGAAATCCTTTACTCTTTATGTTAACTTATATCATATATCGATGTGTCACTCGCAGTCGTTCTTTATTACACTACCCATTTACCCATTCTAAGTAAACCACCCTAGATAGTTGGCCAAATCTGGTTCAGAACTATGGCCAACTAACGCAGAGCCATTTTATAATGCAACAGACAGAACCATACATTTGGTAGAATATGTTTACAATCGCTTTTATGATCCACTTGCAAAATATTCTTGGCTGAGTACAAAAACATTTCAATACTATTTCCCTTCTCTACGTACAAAAACCAAAAGCTCTTTATGCCTTGCGGGAAAAAGTTTCTGGCACAATTTTTTTAACTACTTTGTGCTCCATAACGTTCCAACTGGAAAAATGTAAATGCAAAAAGCTATGTACGAGTGGCTGCCACGCACTGTCAGAAAAAAGGTTGAAATCACTTCCAAATTTTCATCGTAGTATTACTGGAAAACAAACTTTTTCTTGATTCAAAGTTCGTGGTTTCACTAATCCTGCAATGTTCTTATTTTGTAATAAAATATAACGTATAAAGTAACGCAATAGTTTGTAGTTACATATTTACATCTGTTTATAGTAGGTATAATTAGAAAAATCTTACTACCCTTAATTTACATGAAGCCCCTAAATTTTGTACAAAAAATATTTTCCAACAGAAAATAAGCTATCTGTATTCAGCTATGCAACGAGAATAATTTGGAAATAGTTATTAAATATATTAAAATAAAGGTCATCCTTTGTCTGTTCTAAAGTATTATATTTTAACAAGTTGCTAAAGTAAATAATATATACAAATAAATAATTAATAATGAGAGAAAAATAGGCAAGTAATTAAGGATATAGCATGAAAGAATTGATAATAAAAGAAAATTAATTTTCATGAAACATAACTTCCTCTATATATCTATGCATTACTGGCTATCTGCCTGAAATTCGTATCCTGAAAATTAGTTAGCAAATTAGTTTCGCTGTCAGCTTCGTCATAAACTTCTAAAATTGGTTGCTATGACATACCACGAGGAAAACAATTTGCCGTAATCGTAAAATTGCTACTTACATCCCCCATTTTATAGTACCTATATTAATTAAAGTTACACATTAATTAAATTAACCATTCATTTTGAATTATCTTTTCTGAAGGAATTAGTTAAATTAGTCTGATAAAGTAAATGTACATACTTGAACGTTGTGTTTAATAGAATTTTTTTCTTCTTTTGTTACAGGCTGGATGATGAAAAATTAGATCTTATTAATGTAAGTATGACTCAATATTAAACCATCAGTGAAAAATAAATTCAGTTTTAGAAAGGCTAAAAAGCTAATTATTTTAAATTTCTCACGAATCAAATAATGCATGTAAGTCTCTAAACTGTTATTTTTAAATTTGTCTTATTGATTGAATTATTAAAATATTGCTCTTAATCAAGCATTATTTAAATCAAACGTTTACCAAAAATTCTGTGCAATTTACAGAAATGTTTCAATATAACGATCTGGATATTCAAACGAAATTAAATATTATTTATATAGAATATTTTGTTTAATTTAATCTTACCTTCACTGTTCAGAAACAGAATTTGCAAAAATCATATCATGATAATTGTTTATTTGGTTGAATTCAAAGTAAAAATCACTTAAATTTCAGATGGTATTTAATTTTATCGAGATAATTTCTGTAATCTTATAGATAATCTAAAACGAACTTGTATGGCTAGACTCCCTAGAACAAATGTACTAGATTACTTGCGAACAGAGCAAGTGATGTCATAAAATATAAAATACAGTAAGAGAATTCCTATAAGGATCCTAAGACTACACATGCACAGATTGTCTCCGTGGACTGTTGCTCGCGAACACGTGTTTATATCTTTACATTTCGACGCTCCTTACTCTTCTTCATGGAAATGAAAGAGCAATGAAAAGTATAGACTTACAGAGTATTCAAATCCATTCATATCCAGCTATTTGTATTGAAATGTTAATTATCCGAAAAATTTCTAATATTTTGTTAAATGGAATTTACATAACTGTAATAAATACATTTTAAGCGATGATGCAGTGACTTTGCTGTTTGCATTAAAAAGGAATTATTTTATATTGTGAAACTACTAGTAGAAGTCCAATTTACAAATCTGTGACTACAAGATGCATAAATCACAATTTTAAAGAAAATGAACAGCATTATTGAAAGAAATTTCCTATAGATATAAATACCATTTCATATCGTCCCAAATCTCCATATCCACGATGGTAAAAAATAAAACAGCTTATATTATCTTAAAATTAAACTATTCTTCGATAGTAGACATATGTAGATGTACATACATACAATGTACCGAGGATATTATTTTTACAACAAAGAACTAACTCACTAGAACAGAGTTTCAACTTAAATTTTAATAGAAACTTTACACCACAAGGCTCCATCTCATAATCCAGAACTGATATCCACAATTTCGAACATCCCTATACATTGACTATGAAAATATATCGACTTGCATTATTCTACATCACAAAAAGAGAAGAAACGTGTCCTTTAATTTAAAGTTCAAGCGACACAAGACAAACGCCAGCGCCACTTGCTAATAAATTACATTACACAATTACCCGCTACTTCCTCATAACCAAATATTGTACACCCATTTTTCCACCGATAATTAAAATCTCCTTTAAAACCCTGAAATTCCGCGGCGATGGGTGTCGTGTTAATTAACCGTGGACTCGTAAAATATGTCGAAGTGGCAAGGCGTGCGCATAATTATGATAGTCTTTCTCCCTTTCGACGTGTACCCGCGCGGGGCTGGAAATGGAGCGTGGTAAATGGACGCGTTCTACGTCGTATCAAACGTTGCTGGTGTCATAGCAGTCTAATGCACCGCGTCGTGGGCATGACTGCATGCGCCAAATAACCGGAAATTACCGGGCGCATTTCAATCAGATCACCCAGCAAGCTTCGAACTCGCGGGGCCATCGTTTACTCCACATAATAGTCGGTCGTATGATAATCTCGCAAATCGAACCAGAGAGCCCTGAAAACCGATTGCCCCGTTCTCCGACAAACCTGTCGTCGCTAACAGTGACGATCGATCACCAGGCGCTACGATAAGGCATGCTGGCGATAGACATGTTCCCAATGGTCGGGGTGAATTCTCTTCTTTTATTAGGTTACATTATGCGCATAAAATTGTGGTATTTGAAAACCAAGATAAGAGTTATGTAGAGAGACATTTTTTTTAGTTTAATGGAATATATACTTTTGGTTTTAATAACTATTTTTTTAGTGAATATTAATTAATGTACGCTATTTTTGCTGAATTCTTAGACTTAATAAAATTTTGGGAAGTTGGGCTTGCTGCTGTTTAAATGTGGATAAAACTGCGCTATTAGGTTACATTTAATCTTAAATTTATTTTGCAATTAGAATTGTATAGAGAGTGTTTGACAATAGGTGTGAGAAATTTTTGAGGAGTGATTCTATATCTCAAAATAAGATGAAAATCAAGAATGATAAAATTGAGTAAAGTTCTTAATTGGTGAGAAAACGCCAAAAGTTCGCGTGAAATATGTGGCTGACTTGAGGCTTATTCTACTCACTTCGATGTGTCTGACTTGAGGCTTATTCTAGTCACTTCGATGTGTCTGACTTGAGGCTTATTCTAGTCACTTCGATATGTCTGACTTGAGGCTTATTCTACTCAGTTCGCTATATCTGACTTGAGCCATATTCTACTCAGTTCGCTGTGTCTGACTTGAGGCTTATTCTAGTCACTTCGATGTGTCTGACTTAAGGCTTATTCTACTCACTTCGCTGTGTCTGACTTGAGGCTTATTCTACTCACTTCACTGTGTCTGACCAGATTAATAAATGGCAGTAGTATAAGTTAGATACATTTCGTGTGAATGTTAAATGTGTCTTCAATAATTAATAACTCTGAAACGAAGTCTCAAGCGCATTTTTTTTTTAAATTTCTGAGACCTGTCTACGTGATTTTACATTTTTGGATGTCATGCTTTATTTTCAAGAATAAAATCTAACTAAATTCTATTCATCTCTTCAGTTTAAGCCTTAAATCTGTGGTTGTAAGGCAAAACAGCCTATATCACATTTTCGAAAAATTGGTGTTAAGACCTTAATTAACGCCTAAAATATAGAATTTATATTTTCATAAAGAAGAAAGGGTATTAAAAGAATTTTTTCACCTAAAAATAAGGGTTCAAAAAGACGTAAGTTCATAAGACACTGTTGAAGTTGAAAACTTTAAATGCCAATACGTCGAAGACAAATACATGTTGACTTAGGTCGTTTTTTCTTCACATTTTCTTGGCAATAGAATTCCTAAAATCCTTTAAATTAAGTTAAATTATCGTTGAGAAATATTTAGGAAAATTTCGACTCTAGCACGCATTGTAATGTGAAATCGATAATCAGTGATACCAATTCAAGACCTCATAAATATAATACAAACAACTCTTACCAATTTCTATCTTTTGCTAGGAGACCAGAAAAAATACTGCAATATCTTTAATTCTTGTTTTACCTACTGATTGATATTCTTTTTAACAAAATATTCATCATAGTACGCAAGACACAATTTTGATGGGATAGCTTCCATAATATTGTGAATCTCTTTACTGGCCACTAAAATGTGTTCTTATTTACAAAATTGTCAAATTTGAGAAGGGTTGTTTTTTATGAGCACTTAAACCCTGTCACCTTGGAGGTCAGTAAGTAGGAAAAAGGAAAGACACGTTACAGCCAAACAGCACCTATTTCCACCTATGTCCAACTAGCAATATACACAATATAGACAAAACTTTCGTATTTTATTATATATCTGTACTATGTATTGAAATCTCATTTACGACTTCAGCGACAGCCAATATATCTACCATCGATTCTCCCCCAAATTGGAAGCTACTTAGCCAGCAAAAGAGGAAACTCACTTACGAATGGAATGCTGGTTATGACGATCGTAAATCGCGCGGATATCGAGAGCTGAGAACCATACACTGTCGGCCAAGGTAAAAGCAGTGTTCGCGAATTCGGCTGGGATTCGTGCATCACCACAAGCAGTTGATTTATTCAGAAAATTTTCACCGCGATACGATCCTGCCTCGAGCCTGGTCCGCAAAGTCGAATAATTGCCGTTCTTCTGAGTAAATGAATCTAATTGCATCTGAAATTTAAATAGGGCCTTGCATTTGCATTTAATACCGACATCTAAGTAGCCCGCGCGAACCTCGATAAAGCAAGATTAATTCTTTTTCTTCCTTCGCCGCCTCGAGTTAAACTTTTCTAGTTTTTTCTTTTTGATGGGAATCAATTAATCTAATGATAGCCAGGTAAATGCGCGTAAACTTAACCGATTATAAATATGAAGATTTAACTGTAAATTACTCGTCTAGTCATTTGTCAGATTTTGTCTTACATATAAGATATAATTCTAAAAAAAAGATATTGTCTGACAACGAATAATTTTGATTGAAAAAAGCAGCCTATGTTGTTATTAGCTTTTTCTCACTTCAAACAAAAACAAATTTTCGTTGATTAGCTTGTGTACACGTGTTCTTAAATCGTGGCAATTAATTAAATTAGTTGAACAATTCATTATGATTTAATTCTGGACCAAAGAAATCAAGACTATTTTTAAAGTAGACACTTATTGTTATGACATAACGCATGAGAGTTAAAAATACCCCAATTTCGATTTCAAAAATATGAGTTTAAAAGAAAGAAGTGTAGTGTAACTATATTTTCTAAAAAAGATTTATTTTATTTATAAAAAATCGTTCTCCTTAAATAAAAAGGAAACTTGAATATAATGCTACAGATAAAAATATTAACCTTAATAACACCCTGTTTTACAGACTGATTATTCCTAGTATATTAATTAGACATATCTTAAGGTGAGTCTACACTATACATTATACAGTATGTCCCACGAAATCTTGGACAGTCGATTATTTGGTAACCTATTAAAGATACAAAAAAAGTTTTTATATGAAATTGAATGGCAAAAGGGGGCTGATTTATTGGCTGTAACAATTTTCTTTTATCATTATTGTTTACAGAGATATGAAAGTTAAGTTTGGTTTTTTAAATGGGATTATATATTTTTTGTTTGATCAATAGATAGTACTTTTCAAGACGAATTCAGCAAACATTAATACATACACCTTTTTTCAAATAGTTTTTAAGATATTACACGTAAAAGTTTACTGATTTTCGGTACAAGAAAATCTGCGAGATCAGGAAGCAGGATGTATGATAAAATTATATAATATAACTTTGTTATATAACATATGTTTATATACCCACATTTATTCCTCTCGAAATAAGTCCCTTATCCTTTTTTCAACACTCTGTATATGAGATAGCAATTTTACTTTACTAAATACTTTTTCCTAAAGCTTTCGCAAAATTAGCAATTGCCTCTAGTCACCGAAAATGTGGCCGAGAATTTTTAAAAATACTGCCGCATCTTGCACATATGTCACCGAATTCGAAGACGTCGAACATGCGACCCTCTCTCATTGTCTACGGAATAGACAAACAGCAAGAGGAAGTTCTCGCTGCCACCGGAAAACACTACGAGGGCGGACGACTCGTGGGACGCTGATAAGGCCGCAATATTGTGATAAAGGAGAACACCGCCCCTCCCATGTAGTGATAAACGGGTACCAGTCGCTTGTCGAGACGCGCAGGGACGGGCACGGTACCTTCCAAGGGAGAGAGGAGGGCCGTGCCGACGAATGAGAGAGATGGTAACGTAACTAACGAGGATAAAAGGTCAGCGTAATGGACAGTACGCGTTGAGATTCATGTTGGCGCATAAGAAAAATTGAACTTGCCGCGTCGCTGTACCGTCCGAAAGAAATTAAGTTATTTCAGTTATTTGATCTTATAACGGGAGGCATTTGTGTAACGCTTCTTCCACATATGCTGGTTGGAAAAAATGTACTACGAAAATTTCGCGTGGAACGTGTTGAATTTTATTGACATTTTTATGCTCTTACTGTAAGAAAAAGTTAGGTAGAATTAATGGAGGATATTATTAATTATTATCTTTTTTTGTGCTTACTATATTCATGTATGTAATGGGAAGTGTTAAAAATTGTGGTTAATGAATATGCTTTATTGTTGATAGTAGACACTATAGTGATAAGTAAAATATCATCTGATTGATAGGTTTAAATTTTTGTTAAATTTTGTTCGCAAATGGGCTGTACAGAAATATTGTTTTTTTAATGCGATTGTAGTATCATCAAATATATTTATTGATGGGTATACTTCTTCAGAATTTTTACAGAAGTTTAACGTTATAAAAACAACTTTGCTAAAAAGTAGTTTTCCAATTGTAGAAGGAATTTCTAATCCTAAGAACGTAATTTCACTAAAATAAATGGGGTATCTCCTAATGAGTAATTGTAAGTTCATCTCATTATTCTCAATATTATATTAAAATCATTGTTGCTGGTATTGTACATTAAAAATAAATAATACTAAAAATTTTAGACTATACTGTACTATAACAGAATATCTATTCGAGAAGAAAAACCTTTCTACACACAAACTAAGTCTCTTTTACAAATACGTTTATTAAAAAATAATTTTTCTATAAAGATATACCAGTACAAACAAGAAACTATTATAATAACTTTACACACTTCAAAAATAGATAAAAAATAGAGTATGACCTATAATACAGTTCTAACTTAAATTTTGTAATATTCTAAATATATAGTTAAAATTAAATCTTATGAAATTACTAATATCTTTTAGAACTGTATAATCTGAGATAATATTTAGATAATATGATTACAATTCCAACACATGGACTGAACATGGACTGAACAACTTAGTGTTGACAGGATATCACTACAAATACTTTCGCTGATGTTCAACGAGAACGATAAAACAGAACGCGTAATGTAGAACCGTAAAGCTGTTAACGAGGAGCGGCGTTCACAATACAATCACTGAAAAATAATTAAAGACGGAGAAATTAAGCGTTTGCGCGTCCATGGTGTTCGAGGTCCCATTTGTTCGGCTCTGTTTTAATTATCAGGCGCTTGCCATTAGACCGATATTAATGACGCACGCTCATTCGAGCTGTACTTCCTTCAGCCCCTCCAGCTGAGCCAAGTAACGATCATTTGTTTAAAGCAACCGGAAGTAATATCAGGCAGCTTCTCAGCTCGCCTCTTTTCGTAAATATGTGATTGTAAGGCAAATTTACCTGAGTCACGTGTTTTTGTTATCGAGATGTTACCATTTGAAGTTTTCAATTTCAATATTGTCTTGTCCCAGATAGTACATGACGTCTTGAAAGTGTCTATTTTATGTACATTTTATGCCTGAATGTCTTGCGACATAATTTGAATGTCTTAAACACATCAGACAATATGCGTCTTAAAAACTTTCGAACTTTACGTCCATAAAATGTCTTAAACGCGTTAGATGGATGTTTTAAAGACTTTTAACTTTGGACGTCTTAAACACGACTATTTCTTGTCTGAACGTTGTATAGACATAATTTGGATGAATTTATGACGCCCTAGGAATATCTCTTAAGGCGTCCTAAAGATATACTGATTTGTAACTTGAGACGTTTCAAAGACGTCTGTTGGACATTTTTAGAACTATACTGGATATCAAACGACATAGGTTGTTTTGCCTTGCAGCCAAAAAAATCAGAATAAGTGATGCTACATGAATCTTCGATGTTTCAAATAATTCCCATATACCAAGATTTTGATTATTTCGTATTCTTTTCATGTCAGTGTTCGTGTCAATACGTTGAAGTTTTTGACATGTTTTTAATCACTAAGCTAACTTTAGTTAGAATAGAAACTTCACTCTGTATAGCTTTTCAGATTTCTCATTGATTATCACAGCAGGGACATGATATGGATAGCTGAAATTTGGAATTACATCTAGCTGATGTTTGTAAATAGATTTGACTTGTACTGTATGTGTAATATGGTTTTGCCTAAAGGCTGTGATGCTAGGGAAATAAAATTCTTCTTTAAGCAAAATTTAGAGACTAACTGAAACAATTATATCCATCTTTTTAGTTGTATTTAAATTTAGAACCTTAATTTTAATTTCTGTGAAAAATGGGATTATAGTGAAATTTGAAAAGAGATCCCAAGTATGTACATTGGCTAACACTCTATACATGTTGTTCACAAGCGTCACAAATTTTTCATCATTAGAATATAATTACTTTCTGACGAAATTATCTATGACAAACTGTTATAAACTTTTTAAATTTCCCACAACGTGCATTAATTAACCCCTTGACATATGATTAATTTAAAAGAAACTTTCCACATAAATACTACTTAATTTCATTCCAATCTTCATATACACAGACATGAAAAAAGAGAACTTTTTATACCAGTCTAATATTAGAATATTTTTGAAAAAGACATTATTTCCTTAAATTTCGTTTAAAAAAATAGAAACTGAGAACAATTTTCACACCTATGACAAAATTAACATAAGAATGCATTTGTTGTTACACAGTGCATGAATTGAATTTTCATTAACTTAAAAATTAAGAAATTACGAGTTTAAAAATATTTTAATTTCATGGCGATGGTTATTCGTGACGCTGTGCGTTCACTTGTCGCATTGAATGAACATTCAAAAATGCAGTAGTACAAAATATAAAGTTGCGCGTACATAGTTCGTAGATGGAATAATGTGGGACATTAATTGGAACGAAGAGGCGAATACGTGAATACAGATTCTGCATACGTAGTCGGGCTTAATTTAAACCACCTTCGCTCAAGGGAGAGGCAGGCAACGAAAAAACGTTCTCCCCTACAATATCACGCGAACTGTATTGTCGCCGCGCGCAAAAACGACAAGTATAGAGACGTTATACAACGAATTATATTTACTCGAATACGGTTCCATGGAAGAGCAAAGAGCCTCGGACGAATGATCGCAATTGAAATTTAGAATAAACGAACCGAACGGTAAACAGGAGACGTAATGTGAACCAAGCGAACGTGAAAGAACACTCGGTTGAACTTTAAGGGACTCTATACCAGAATTATATCGAAGCTTTACAACCTCTGTTGATTGAGCGAGTGAAATGAAAAATCGTAAATAAGGCCAGGGGGTATTCTATGTTATTGCACTTTCAATTTAGCTTCCTTATTTAAGCTAAATAAGTTCCTTATTTGATGGTAGAATTTATGTAAGATGAAAAATTAATATTAGTACGAGAATTTCTCTTATTGCTAAACTACGATTGGGAAAGAAGACGAGAAAAATTCAGAAATGTTTGAATTAATTATTTAAATATGGTCATACTTTGTGGTTCCTGTTATCGTTATTATATCTCTGTTTTAGACATATTCATTGTTGAATACGATCAACAGCCAACTAAAATAAAAAATAATTTTAACACAATTTCACTTTGTCACGAAATACTGAAGATCACTTTTAAAATATTTTTGAAATAAAAATATATAAAATACACACGAACTGATGAACTACGCGAAACGTATACAAACTTATAAAATACACAGAGCAAGGTGGCAAAGGTTCACCGTGATATTCGAAGCAAGACTGACCTGCCTTTTACCCTCTCGTGGGATTTATACGTACAGCCAATGGCCTTGCCCTTGTACCCCTGATTTATTACTACTAGACCGTCAATACATCTCATTTAAAATTTTAAAAAGCTTTTGTATCCATTTATGCGTATTCATTTTTTATCCTATTTACTCAAACGATTCATAATCATCAATTCGAATAATTATTATAGATTTATGCAGATAATGATATGAATTACTATAGTTGGACATTATTGAATTTCTTCGAATAAATATTCTTACTGACAATATAGTTCATCCGAGCAAATATTATTGGACTTAATTAATTATTTATCCTTATTTGTCTGTAAAATAAAATTTTGGCCCCCTCCACTACATGTACACTAATTTATACTATAATTTACACATAATCTATATACAAATATTAATAAAACTAGTCAATATTATTACACTTAAACTTTTGCTACTATTTACGCTTGAACGAATTGTTACCCCGAATTTAAACTTCAACTATTTTTTTTTATTTCAGAACACTATTCTCCCTGAAGCTGTACATTTTTGGGAACGAGCACTAATGGTGCGTGAAACAAAGAGCACCATTAGACTAAGCAGGTAATGTAACCTACACAACAAATCTTCCATAAATTATATATCAGTATCTTTTCCTTGAAATAGCTACCACTATTATATATAGTAAATAATTTTACTATATTCAATAGTTTTATAAACAGTATATGCCTAATCAATAATAAGTAGAAATTAATAATAGTGTCCCAACAAATTTTTTTTTTTTTTTTTTTTTTTTTTTTTAATAAATAATCGTAAACTTAGCTGAGTACAAAATTATTTAATTCTAAATTGATAAGTACACAAAAAGAAAAATTTTTCGAAAATTTTTATCAGCAGACTTTGAAAATTTATATGTTCCCGTAAACCATTTATTAACAAAAATAGAAGAAGTACTTATGTAGCGCGTTTTAATGTACCATAAATTCATGCTAAATTGAATACAAAAGGAAATCTCATCTTCATGATGTTTCCTTTAAAAGTGAGAAGCATAACTAAACATTTTTTCCTAATAATTAAGGTTTAAAAAAGGAACACAGAACATTAAAGGAAAATAATGAGCGTGAAATCCAAGAGCAATGTAAATGTCTACTTAATTTTCTCTTATCTTCTTTTCTGATAAACAATGCTCATCCATTATATTTTACAATCTTAAAAATCCAAAAATAAAAATATTATTTAGTACTTTTTAAAAAATGAAAATATACTTTCAATTAACACATACGTATTTATCAGGAGCTTCCTAAAATTATTATCAATAAATTACGTATTACAAAGACACAATTTTGCAACAGTGTTCCATTCACAGTCCGCTACCGAATCACAATTTTGCATCGTCAGAGCTGCAAACGTAAATCAAAATACACGAAACATAATCGATGCAGCTTGCGATGATACGAACACTCTCAATAGTTTAATTAATCCAAGGATTGATAAATACCGTTTTACATGAGTACGCACACGTTGTTGTCATTGCCGTGTTTATTCCCAGAGTGACCGAAATCAGCTAAAAGCGTGTGAATATATATGGCGTGTATTTGCGTAGCGCGTCGTCTGATTTATCGCCATAGATGTAGCCATACCATTCACGTTAGTGGCGATCTACGTGTGACGCTTTGCGTATTTATTAGAGCCACTAATGCGCAGTAATCGCACGTTTACAACGATTTAGAAATTCCTTCCTAACAAATATATCTCTTTTTAACTTCTCTTTACGTTTGTATACTGTTTCGGCTAATAGTGAATGAGAACGAAGAAAAATATACTCAGTAATATAAATATTTACATATATGCATGTAAATAGTGTGTAATTCTACTGTGTAATTGCGCAGTGATGTGTTCCAGATAACAGAAGCAAATTTATTGATTGCTAAAGTTAATAACGCGATACCATCTGCTGTAAACGCAGGTGCATCACCAATAACGAAGCTTAATTGTCAAATTAACGAAGAGTCAAATTGACCTTTTTTGTGTGCACGCTTTTTTGACATATTGTGTACGTGCAGCGAACACATTGATTAGTTAAAAATGGTACTTTATTTTTACCCGCGATACTCAAAATACTCGAACCTGAAAATTCTGAAATTAATCACTTTTTATGAGAATATGAGAACTGAGAGAGTACAGTATTCTTCCGTATAAGTGCATTGGTGTATTCGCTATAGTTTGAAAGTTTATAGAACAAAAAGATATTAACTACAAGTTCTGCATTACTGTGACTCACATTTTCGTTGAGAACTAATTAAACCATCGTCAATAATCTATAAGCTAACTTTTTAAAATAATTTTACCTCTTTACAGTGAATTTCTTTTAAAAAGATCAATTTTTCCTAATATATTTTATGGTACACCACATTTTAGTAAAATTTGATTTAAATCGATACTTTTACACTTGAATGGTACACCAGATATCGATACTCCTACATTGTTGCACGATAACAGTAACCGGAAAGGATGACATGTAAATAATTTATCGCGAAGCATTTGGTATTTTCGGTTAATCAGGAGATTCGTTTAATTTATGAGTTCCTGATAATTTTTGGCAACATATTTCCTGCATTTATCATCTATAATTATTGCTTTACTAGTACCATATTGTATGACACTTTCGTTGAACTCGCACCATATTTCTACTTGTGTATATACAACTGTACATATAAAGTTGATTTATTTTCGTTTAATGGTACTAATCTAAGCTGCTACGATACAGAATGGTCCAAATGTTTATTCGTAGTTCGTAGTTGAAAAGTAATAGTGGGATACTGTGTCTGTAAAGAGTGACCCCTGCATTTGATATCAAAGTTATTTTATTTAACCCTCGGATAGCAGACTGTTTTACATTTATGTGCAGTGCCAGCAGACTTAGGGTCACTTTTGACTCAGTGTTCGCCATTCGAGGGTTAAATTCATAGTAATAAATTGAGAAAAACACAAATATTTGATTTGCATATAACTATAATATCATTGCATCCCACTTAGAGAGAGAGAAATTGGTAATTAACAATTAACACTAAAAAATTAGAGAGAATTGGTAATTTTTTAGTGTATTAATTTTTCCAAAGTTATCCATGTATGTTTTTCATATCAACCATAATGAATTAAATGAATATAAATAGTATGACCCCATCGTACCAGCTCAGAGTTAAATATTCTTATGGATTCAGTGGTTAGTCTGACCAATGATAATAGTCTACTACTTGTTTTGAGCTGTGAGTCAACTCTTAACCCATAATTTCATGGACAAACTGTACAAATAGAAATGATACTATACATTATTTGTAAATTTGTCTTACTAGTAAAAAGGAATATATTTTTACAATCTATCTAGACTATAAAGTTGCATATTTTTTCTATGATATTACGATTTCAGCTAGATTACATTTCCCTTGTACTTCATTTATCTCAAGATAGTTACTGCAGCATCTCATGTATGTTCCAAGATGAGATGGAATGTTATTTCCGCCACGAGATTTTTCTCGTTTTTATGTGTATCTTTCCATCTGCTATTTGCATTTACTTTCTCAATTATTTTATCTTCCCTTTTTCAGGGTCATTGTTTGTAAGCCAAAGTTTTCATTTC
This sequence comes from Calliopsis andreniformis, assembly GCF_051401765.1. NCBI lineage: Eukaryota > Metazoa > Arthropoda > Insecta > Hymenoptera > Andrenidae > Calliopsis > Calliopsis andreniformis. The sequence continues at coordinate 6,362,536 of NC_135073.1, read as the reverse complement.
TTTCCTTAAATTTTTCGTAGTTACGTATATCTCTTAACATTAAAATAAATCGTTGAAAAATTAGGAAAACTAAATATCTTTTTCTTTCTATTGGCCAAAATAACTGGGATTACTCTGAACTCTATAGTAACATTATTTGAATATCATGTTTATTATGAAAATATGATATTTACTTTCGAGTTTTTAGTCAAAAAAACTCCTGTTTTATTCTAAAATGTATATTCGTGTTGTTTAAAAATATTCCATTTTTGAACATAACTGGTCACCTATTTTTGAAATAAATGGTGATAAAAAAATTGTCGCATGCTAGTTGCCACTCGAAATGGGCAATTTGTCAAGCGTTACAGTGGCAGCGTGCATAAAACGCTCGACTAAAAGTAAATCTGTTTTCCAATCCGTCGTGTTGCAAAAACCAACGCTCGTCTAACATATTTAATATTTTTCTTTTGTATCGTCATAAACGATACTCTCACGTGTACTAATTTATACATTCAACATTCAATTTATTAGTCCCAACACGATTTATGTGTAAAAATAAAAATGAACTTTGACAGATTGTGTGGAAGAATATTTTGAGTTTATTCTGAATACTGCTGTCGTACTAAAATTACGAATTTAATGAAATGAACTCCCAAAAATTGAAGCAGTAATTTATACATGAAAAATTTACTTGATTGCTTGATGATATTAATAGAAGAGGTCCCAAAATATTTGCCTCATTTAAATTTTCAAGTTCTTTAAGAAGGTAAGACACATGGAACAATTTCGATTGTTAATACTTCTTGGGAATTTTGATGTATTAACTTAAAAAGATTCACAAATTGGCAAACTTATTAGAAAGTATCGCTTATATTTGGAGAGCTCCTTTTGTAAGAGCTCCCTGTAAAATGGCAATAATATCTTAGCATCAGTCTTTATAAAATTTTGTTTCAAAAAAGCTTTGTCTCTACAAAAATAAAAAATAAATATTGGAAGAAACTTAACAATGTAAAAGTTAATGTGTAAAACATTAAGACCTAACTGTGCAAAATATTAAGACCTAAAGAGCTAACTCCAAGATTCACAACTACCCTCGTAAAGAAAACAATCCAAAGAAAAAGTCTTTACATGCCTCTTTGAGCATCTGAAACATTCCTTACTAACAACGTTTCCTCAGTTTTCCTTTAATTCCATCCCAATGTAGTAACTATCTATTCCTTTGTTCTATAAAACATCGGAGGGAAACCTTTAATCGAACCCCCATTTCACTAAATCACCTCAAACTACATTGCCCTTATTGTTAGAGATCACTCTCATTTTAATTCTCCATTTGCTGTTTACCCTGTTACTGCCTTTGTGCTTTCAGAAAGCTTTAAAACAATAGATCTACATTCATCGACTAGTCATCACTTCTGATGCATTTTGTCTATATTGTAGTTGTAGGTTGTATTGCATGAAGAGTATAAACACAGCACCGTTTCTTTTTAATTCTATACAGGCTTTACAAGCTCTTTAACAATACACTGTTCTACCAATTCTATAGGAGAGTTCAAGTACCAATTGTAGAGTGCACGAACTTGGTAATGAGAGAGGAAGTTGAAAAGTTTGAAATAGGTTGTGTGTTTACAGACCTATGTACAAAGGGAACGCAAGGGTGAAGCAAACATTATAGAAGTTCATTCGGTATTTGTGGATGCCTAATTAAATAGAAAATATAAGAAAAATGTGAAGTATAACCAGCCAATTAAGCTTTAAGCTACACGTACATTTAAGCTTGACACTACACACACATACTGTATAGCATAGTGCATTTAAAACTATTAAAACTGTCCCTACATCGCATTTTGAATTTTCGTTATACAGAAGGATTTATGACTGTAGATTATTAGTTCAACATTTATTGATTTATAATATTGTGTTTATAATGTAAAAGAATTAAGAATTATCCAGACTTATCCAGAAGAATTATACATACATAGCTGTGTAGCTTTAATTATTCATCTTTTAAAAATTTTTAAATGTCGACGAACAAGATACTGAAGACCAAAATGACAGATTTATTTTTTAACCGGAGGAGACGAGTTATTTTGGCAAGTAAAAAAATGAAAATTGATGTATTTGTAATAATAGTATATGTATAATACTTTTCATCAGAGTGCACTAGATACTACAAAACATACATATATATAACTCATTAGTTTCTGTTTGCTTAGACAATTCTGGTCATTTATTATACGCCATGATTCATGTGCCCTTATTAATTTTTAAGGGTTGAATTTCAGTAAATACAGCCAGCTTCGAACCTACTTAGGAAAGGGTGGTTCTTCGATCAATAGACACCACACCACGTCCAAATCCACCCTAGCGTGAATAATTTCAGAACTGGTATTAACAAAGGAAAAATTGCTTCACTCTTCGTTGAAATCAATGATGTAAATTTAGCATAAAAATAACGATATTGTGCTTACAACTACGTAACATGAACAGTTTATGTCACGATCCCTTCATAAAAACCGACTGTAATATGTAACTGAAAGCAGACATGGTACGTTATCAAAAATACAGAACAACATGCTCAATTCCCCTTTAACTGGGAAAATATTAACGTATACGGGAGACAGTAAAATCGGATTTACCGCTTTTATCTGCACCTTCCCTCACTTCTATTCCTGAGGAACGCGACACGCCAGAGGGATCGGAGTTTAGCTTCACTTATGCATTTCTTCGATTTTCACCAAATCCGTGGCGCCGACGAGTCGCAGGTAACGAAATCCAAGCGGTGAATCAATTTTGCACGAGCCGCCTGGGATTTTCAATGACTTTTGACGTTTCGCCTGAGCTTCGAGCGTAGCCGAAAAAGACGGGAATTCAAGCGGGTTAGGCGGATGTGTGGTCTGGTATTCCTGACGCGGAAGAGAATTCGTTGCATTATTCAACGGACGCGTGCAGAACACACAGTAGACGAGAGCAGGGAAAAGAGAGGGTGAACGCTTGTTATTTTTACAAATTGTGCTTGATGTCTTGACACTGAGAATTTGTCCCCCTGATATGTGGCCTTATGGATGGGAGGAAAGTATAAACAAGTTCGTCGTAAGTTTTGTGGAAGGGAATGCGAAATTCAAAAGGAAGAAAGTTCATTGTCCGACGTTGCTGCTTGTTACTGACCATCTCTAAGCTAGAAGAAAGTATGAGAAGAATCGCCCAATTGGGACTTTTTATAGCATTCCCTCATTATAAGCTCATTTGTTTGCTCACTGTATCATTAGTTAAAATTATTTGGAAAATGTAGCTTTACTTTTTGTAGATTGTCACTAACATCTTTGATAAAACCATACTGGATCAAATACTATATTAGATAACAATTAAATATACCAGGTGTGTTCTGTTTGAGAGATTTTAAGATTAGAAAATTTCAAATGTTTTAGACTTAAATTTCGGCTCAACGAAACTATTCATAGCTCTAGAAATACTAAAGAGTACCTATTAAATAATATTGATAAACTTTTCATAACTTTTCTTTCTTAAAATAACTTGTATACCTACGCCGTTAGTAATTTGTCTTAGGTCGAAAAATAGTCGTATTTGATAGTCTGACGCAAATGAATTACTATCGATAACGATATCGTGGTTTCTGTTCAATTAAGGCCAATTTTAAAGCTTTCTCATAACAATGTGATTGAAACGTTATCATGACGGTAATATGAGTTATTTTATTCAATTAATTTTTACCAATCAATATTATAATAAATCACTTCAATGCTCAATGAGAATTAATAATGAACATATTCAATAATTTTTGTTTAATTTTTATAGCTTAATATTTGCAAAAGATGTATCAATTTTAGAATGCGCCAATAAAAAGCTAAAGGAATTCAATTACTTTCTCAAGGTACATATTTAACAAGAATTTTCAAAATATTGAAAATAAATTTTTTCCATTAAATGGAATTTATATAAATTAAATTGTTTTATCATCAAATTTTTCATTAAGTTATTCGTTGAATTATAAAAGATTTCACAATATTATTCCTGAATCGCTGAAAACTATGTCAAAAATTCAATATGAATTTCCAATTTACTGATAATTTCTTATTTGAAGAAAAATTTTTCAATTTTGTTTACGCTCTTCATAGACCGTGCTGTATCATGAATAATGTACGAAACGTAAATGTGTATTTTCCGTGTAACAGTATTTGACATCAATTACTGTCAGTTGCGGTCTGTGTCTTGTAGCCAGCCATAGTAATCTGTCTTGAAGGAAGATAGACACATAGTGTACGACATGGATCTGGGGTTTCGCAACAACCAAATCGTGACATTAGTTACCGTGACAATGGATGCCAGAATTAAATTCTCTTTAATGTAATTGTTTTACCATTATCAATAATTACAATAACGTTTAAATAATCTCGTTTAGATAATAAGAAACAAAATGAAATAAGTTTTGAAATTATTATTCTGTTCGATTCATCGAAAAATACTATTAAATTATGCCACTGTCATAAAGAATAAAGAATAATAACAAATTGATTTTTTATTAATATTATAACTAACATTCACAGTAATTTTTAATTATATGTATAAAACCTTTTATTGGCCATCCTGCTTTATAACATTTAGAAATGATGAATAACTTTGTTCATGGATCCACTTTCAAAAATAATGGTAATAAGTTATTGAAGTAAGCTAATTTCGGGTTGGAAATTGATGTAACCAATATTTAAGTATTCCGTATTAATGATTCTATATTTTTATAGCAACGTTGTGTGTATACGAAAGCAACGCTACTTTGACTGAAATTTTAGTACCTTCTTGTTTGTTCGTTGTTGGGATAAAAACTCTATACAAATATGTTCATGTGTTCAGTAATACTTTCTAAAATACGTAAATCGTAATAAAAATTCGCAAACTTTCAGTCCGTCCGTACATTCAGATATTGTAAAATGCACTTTACCACGGCCAGTGGATTCCTGTACAAACTTTTAATCGGATTGTCGCCCTCCACTTTGCTATCTCACTCGTTCATTCTCCCCTTTCCCTCTCATTTTCGTACCTATAATACTCTTTCAATACCCATTCTATCACTTCTCTTTTCAACCGTCAAATCTGTTGTCCATAAAAATTTACGTTAATTTGGTGAGATCAATTTTTTACCCCTTTAATGATATAAAAGTATCATAAATAAAAATGAGTAATTTTTATACAAATTCTTCGTAGAAGAGTAGCATCTCATCTTTAATAAGGAATTCATTTTTGTATTTTTCTGCATTTATTATAGAAATTACGTAAAAAATTTAGAATTCTTCGACAAGTGAATAGTGCTTGTGGTATAAACTCTAAGGCATATAGTAAACGTATCAATAATACTAGCAAAAAACATGTTATCATCTGTCACTTACAGAGTCAGTCAACTAAAATCAATACCGACCAGATGCATACAAATTACAATCTTGAGAATAATCAAGAAGTTACGGCTGTTCTTGTCCTTGCTCTTAACAAGAACGCTCGAACACAGAACATTAACCCTTAACTAGCGTAGCTATGACCCCAGTCACTATTCCATTGTCTACCATGAGACTAAATCCAAACGAAGTTTTATTATAAAAGCTTTCTTTTATTATATTAACATAACTTTTTATGAATACTACAGTAAATAAGAGAACAGAAACTAAACTATTATTAATTAATACTTCTCCAGCAAATTATTGGATGTCAATTTTTTCAAAAGTAAAGTGTGATTTTATTAACAAATATTGTCCTATATTTTTAACTTATTTCTTTTGTATAAAATTCCCAGCATCTTGCATGTACTACCAACTCTAGGACAGCAGCCTGTATTTCAGCAAATTGATTTTTCTATACTATTTTTTTTTACAAATATTAGCTATGTAAAACTAAAGTTTAGAAGTTAAATTATCATATAGAAGTATTGTGGGCCATTATACCAGTTAAGGGTTAGAGAACAAAATTGTGATACTTTGATAGGATTAGTAAAAGAGTTTCAAAATAAGCAAGAAAATATGAACAGTCTGTAGTATGGTTTTCATTCTGCCATACGGTTTTCCTTTATCGGGTTGGCCAGATCCAATAGAGATTACCAAGACTGGATAGAATAGTAGAACGAGATGGGATAGGGTAACGTCTCTCGTAGGATTTCGCCAGATCCTCTTGCTTCGATTCATAAATATCTTCCGGCTATAATGCCTCGCTGAAAAGGCTCCCATGAGTATCTATGCAATATTCACTATCGAAACAACTCTTTCAGCATCTTTACGTCTCATCTTTTCGCGAATCTGTTATTCACGCGGAAAGCGCGAGAAATTCACTTTATTGTCCTTTCTCAAATTCATACTCGGCAAGCGCTGAGTAAAAACAATGGAACAAGCTCTGCTATTTGGTGAAATATTGACTTAGTATGTATGAGGTAGTATATCTTTTATTCCATTGAACTATATCACTTTTTATTGATTTGATAATTTAGTTAGTCAATGAAAAATACGTATATTAGTTGTTGGTAATTACTTTAATCGAACAATATAAATTGGTCAAAAAATGAGCTACGTTTTCACTTCAGCTTTCAAATTTGAAACAATAATTCCAATTACAACAATTGAACGTACTTTTTACTAAATTCAAGATGGATATAAAAGAAAAGTTTCGAGTATTTAAGCTTGTATTTTCAAATTCGTTTTTCTTTTTAATAAGCATTGCTATTATTCGAATAACAGATCACGATTGCAGGGAAAAGAGACAATCAGTATTCAAAGTTCCAATTTATCCAAACTCTGCGGTAAAACTCCATTTACTGGAACGAAATTTTAGTCGGTGTTAAATTCCCAGGATTATGAATTCTGAACTGTTATCGAGCGCTATCCGGACTCTCCGAACTCTTATGCCATCACAAATAATGGATTAACGCGTAAATAAAACAGGATTCTGCTCCATAACTGACTTGTTTTAATTCAATTCTGAATGTAAACTTGTAAATAAACTAATTATTTTTTCAAATGTGTCTATGTAATATGAGGGGAATTTAAAAAAGATTCAGAACTTTAAATATAACATTCGTTAGGTGGAGAAAAAATTAATTTTCAAAGTTATAAACATTTAATTTCGATTGAAGCAAGTAGCTTACTTGCTATGACATGTACCTAAATAGAATGGATTATTTTATCATTCACTCTTAAGACCTGCTAGTTTATCAGACTAGTTATCTAGCATATGTTACCTTCATTTTTTGACAAATATATCACCTCTATTACTACATGACATCTCTTATCGTTAGATAACATTTAAATAAGACTTTCGATGAAAGATGGATTGAATAGGGTGGACCAGTAGTACAGCATAGGGTACTCTTCAAGGATCAATAATTTAGACATATTACGTGAGAAAATCTAGTGAAACAGTTAGAAAACAACCAGAAACTTCTGAAAATGTACATAATTTTCTGGTACATATGAAGACAAGAGAAGAAAGAAGTAATGCTAAAGTAATCCATTTTTTTCTTATGCAACACGATAGCTTTCACTGCGAATAGTCTACTCACTTTAATCGAAACGAAAAATTGTTTAGAATTTTGAAAATATTAATTCTTCGACTGTTCATATTAATTACTAGATACTAATTCCCTTGAATTTACAAGCTCTATATAACCTTAAAGTTCGTAACCCTAAACATCAATAGTCACATAGCAAAATTCCTCAGTTTTCTGTTGAAGAATTCGTAGTAAATATTTTACTTCTCGTATTACTGTGAACAATAAATTTACTAGTAAATGAGGTCACTGTGACACCAACAGTTAAGTTGGCACATTAGCACATACCATTGAGAGCAATAGAATTTGGACTTGAATACTGCTATAAGCCAAACCTGCTCAACTAACATAATAAGGAGCCAGAAGACTCTTTGCGGCTCTAGAAGGTAAGTTACGATCAAGTTCAGAACTGTTTAATGTTACTAGTTAAGCGGCCACAAATGATGTAAATAATAGAGAGCTAGTCATTACCTATCAGCAGTGGAACCAAAAATTGTGATTAATGAATGTGTCGATAGGAGGGATCTTCTGTGGCTATCCCTTGCAACAATGGAATTCTACGTAACATGCCCTAAATAATCAATACATTGTTTCTTCACTATAGACACGACTCACTGCCTATTTTCTAGCGAGTAGTCCAGTTTAGTTTTATTAAAGATATAAATGACGTTGTATGCACCTGTTATATATACAATGTATATTGTATACACTGTATATTAAGCAACCAATAATATTCCAATAATCAGAGATTTGAGACATTCACGGCCCGGCGTTATACAGTTCTTACTGTTGAGGTTTTCGTGTGTAAGTTGTGTCTTTTTGTATCAGTGTGTTTCTCGACCTCCAATGAAGCCAGCTGCAATGCTAGCGAAACGTTAGAATAATTCTTCCAAAAGGACATGGCTTACATGGCCGGAAACCTCAACAACAAGAACTGTAATATTCCCATAATTTCAAAATATAGCAAATGCAGCGAAATTGTAACAACAGAAGGCTAAAGATACCAGTGTTTCCTAGAAATTTCATTTTCTTTTATAGAATCTGCTCCAGACTTAACTGCTTTCAATTGTAATTCAATGGATGTATTAAAATCTAGTTATAAGAAGACTGGCTAAAATTACCTCAACAAAAAATTATAGCGACTAAATTAGTGAATTCCAGTTATGTAAATATCTGAGCAACCTAAAAGTGTCACCATTATTTTCAGTCTTACTATATTTGGACTTAAGTAAATAAGATTCTGCTCTTTTGTGAAATTTAGTAACATCTATTAATCGACATAATCATTATGTATGCAGTAGTATTTTAAAGTAGTCGAAGATTCGATATTTGGTGATAATGCAAAAAGCTTGTCCCTGCAATAGATCCACGCTCTCAATATTACGTGGCTAAAGCAAATGCGCTTGAGTAGTGCTTTCAAAGTACTTCAGGCTCCTTTAGGTTCGCTGAACGATAAAGTTCTTTGAAAGTCTGCATCGACAACTCTGCTTGCACCATTACGAAAGAAAATATTTTTGAATCCTGGGGATTTCCCCCGCAAAAAGGATGCAACGTGCTTGAATTTAACATAAGTTTTGTGTCAATTTTCTAAATATGTAGAATAAAAACAGTAGAAAATCAAATTATAGTAGAGAAGAGGTTGTATTATAACTCTTAATGCAACGTTCATTTCATGATTATGCTAAAGTAATTTAGTACAATATATGTATATGATAAATTTTATTAGAAAATAAATAAAAAATAAATTTTTTCATAATATCGACGTAAAATTAAAAAAATTAAGAATTGAATATTGAATATTGAATATTTTCTTTATTCCGCTTTACATCTTTATACTTTTGATTAATTGAGTTATAACTCAGGCATTTTTAATCGTATCTAATATTCAGTAAAACTTTATATTACACGTGGTAGTGGACGTTAATCAACGAATAATAATCGAAAACATGACAATAAGCTCACTTATAATATGTGTAATATACGTATAATTCCATTTATAGTATTAGAAATCTGGCTGTGACTATACAAGAGAATTTATTAACCCTTAAGCCTCGTTCAAACCTAAGTAGCTTGATGTCAAATTAATGTTCACACGAGTCAAGTTATTTGAATTCAAGTAATTTAAAAATCTTTTCGTTACTTCACTTATTATTCTGATTCATTTTTATTTTCTTATTTAGGTATGTAGATATTTTTCATAGAAGACATGTAGTTTTGACAGCTTCTTTGACGTTTACAGATTTGTCAATTTGCTTAAAATTTACCATCAATCAATGGGTATTTTAAGACAAAGAAAAGTTGAAAGGACCTCAACTTCTCTTGAAGCTTGAAAGGATATTTCCAGTCAAGTAAAATAACACGTTCACATTGGTTAAATTGGCCAAAATCACTTGCATTCAAAGCCACTTGAATTGAGGTAATTCGACTAATCTGAATTATTGATATGGAGTCTAGTTGACTCTGCGTGACATATTTTACTTATTACTCTCAGTTAAATATGGCAAACTTTGCAATGAAAGTTAAGATTAAGTATCATACTTCGCTTCTACATACCAACTAACATCATACTAATTTTGTAATTAATTTTGTATTGAGTAGTTAAGGATTGATATACATATAATTTGCAACATTTAATTAATAATACTTAATATTAATTATTCAATTATGCAAATAATCCCTAATGTAACTTGGACCATGATTAAACCAAATTCACCCTGAAAAAATATTCTTCAAATTTCAAGCATCTTTAATCTCTTTCGGATCATCCCATTTCAATCTATTCTACCGAATTTTTCGCTGGGCACTCGACTCGTTGATTGCATCGACAGCTTGAATAAAACTGCATAATATAGAATGGCTTGAAGAGTTTCCTTGGTCGAAAATTTGTGGTCTAAATCATTGGAGATCTCGCAGCTGCTTCACCATAACTTCCACTTTTATACGACCGGCCGTCATGTGCACTCTCTTTCATTATTGGCTTCATCTACCATCTCTTTCCCGACACCTTCTTTGTCTTTCCCTTTTCCCACGAAAATCTGCCAACGTCGTAAGCGCCACCGAAGTGGATATGCCTTTAAATTTCGTCGAATTTACGATCTCGATATCACCTCAACTACGGGCTTCAAAATTAAACTCGCCACTGGCGCGTGGCAAGAAAATGTTATCCATGAATGTTTAACCAACTCCCAGGCAAATTATCATTCGCCTGTATAGTGTGTGTACCCGGGTTTATTTGTTTTCCCATTTTCATGCTCTTGCACCGTGCCTTGAAATGCGCGAGAGAATAGAAGGATCCAGTTGTTCTTCCGTTGACACCAAAGACACATTTGTGTCGAGATAAAATCTCACAATTTCACGGCTGTCGGCGAGATCCAGGTGTCGATACGTGTCATGTAACGAAATTACAAACATGTTTCTTCGTAAAGTCAAGCAGAAGAGTCTGAAGAATTTTTCTTCTGGGACAATACTGAATTTTGCTGGATTTCATAATTTCATTGAATTTAAAAAGTTGAGGAAAATAAGTTGTTCGATATCACGTGTCGCAAAGTATTGAATTGAATGTAGATTCAAAATATTTTGAGAGCAGATTTAATTTTTTTGTTCGAAGCTGCAGCATTTGTTAAATATTAAAAATAATGCTGCACTTGATACATACTTTTGTTTTTACTACCAGGTGACTTTGATATTCATCATCTAAAGTTGTTTTTCTGGAGCGAAATTTGCATTAGTTGGGCCATCAAAAAATGTTTTAAACAGAAATTAAAATTATTAATCATAGTTATTCCATTGTTAATCTAACTTTAGTAGAACTCAAAAATTTCTTTGCTCCTATTTCTATCGTTTTCGTCAGAATAAAATAAATTATATAAAGTTACATTTGACGTTTCAGTTTTTTTTGCTCTTATAAAATTATGCGATAAAGTATAAAGCACATATTTTTCATCTTTAATTAACTGAATTTATAATTAGAGAAAACTAAGAGTGAAGAGATGCTAATTTATAGTTACGCTTTGCCCGGCCACTCGCGAAATTATTTGTGTGAAGGGAGATGATTCTGTTCCAAGAATTCAAATTCAGAAATTGTGCCAAAGTCTTCAAAACTTTGAACAGTTTAAATATTAAAATATTTGATTATTTAAAGGATTTGAAAATGTAGAAATCGGAATCTGAAAATTCGAAAATTAGGAAGTTTGAGATTCAAAATTGTTTAGAATTCAAATTTCAATTTATAGAATCTCATAACCTGTAACATCTTTACATTCACTCTTTTTATACATATAATATGTGCGTCCCAGCCGTGTTTGTATAGCAGAGTACACTTATACCCTGCTACCAGTTATCCCCTGGAGACCTCTCTATCCTTGCTTCTATCGCAGTGCAGCTTTCTCTGATGTACCATGTATCTAACTCTATCGCGTAAAAGTACACACATCGGATCGACATTGTCCAAACATCTCCAGACGACTGCCTCTCCCATGGTGGTCATTCTTGTTCCATTGAGATAACCCCGATCGACGTTGATCTTGTCTACTTTTTCAGGCTATCTAAACGATTTTCCTCGAATGAAGATTTCCAATTTCAAAGAAACATTATACGACTTTGAAAGTCGTGGATACAGTAACTGCAATTCTGATATCTCTTTCGTGTCTAATAATAAAAGTACCTTTGATTTGTGTATATACCTCTTTCTATTGAAGCAATTAAAACGTAAATTTTTTAAAAAATACTTAATCAAACAAAATGCTATTTATTTACACTTTCTTTTACTTCTTTTTAGTAACTATAAAAAAGGAAATAATATTTACAAAGAATAATTTTCATGACTCTGTAAACAATATGTTCGTATAAAAGGACACTGGCTTTTGCAAATTCTACACAAACTGACTAAATTTTTATCAGAGCTTTCTCATATACTTCAAGATGTGTAATACTTATTATTTTTAATGTGTAAATTATTTTTGTTGAATTTCTGGCACTTTAACTTTGTAATGATGCGTAATTCAAGATTTTGAAATAACATTGAAAATTTGAAAACGACAATGGAAATTTAGTACATAAATTAAAAATTGCTTAAGTATCACCAATAAAATTGTATTCCTTGTAAAATTTTTTTGAACCAATTTTTACAGTGAGGCAACATTCTTGCCCTGCAACAATCTTAGTAGAAGGATTAAGACGAACATGGCACCCTCGCAACCCTCGGAAAGTTTGCATATCGGTCACGCCATATCGGTAGCCTTAACATGCAGGGTATTTCCTTGCTCGTGTGCAAAAACTTGCTAACCGATTCTGGAGGTGATTCTGAGCACGAAATAGCGTGTAGCTATACACTCATAACTCAAAAGTTAAAAAGATATAATTAGTCAAAGTTGTTAGTGTTGGCCAATTTTAACAGGTCTTGGGCGTCAACTTTAATTTTTATCTACAAATGAATTAATCATTCAAACATGTTTTTTAAACTCGCTAGAGAAGGTTTGAATTGTTTAGGTAGACCCATTTTCATTTATTAATAATTCAAACTAAAGAATACTATATATAATATTAATAATTTGCTTTCAATTTACGCGTAATTATTTTATCACTGTTCTGGAGTTCTTTATATCCGTTTTTATGTTTTTGAAATTTAATTTTATGTTCACATTTTGCAACATTTTAAAGACTTAATATCTATTATTTTATTATTTACACAGGATTTCAAAATTTATAAAAGCTTTGTCTGTTTTCAATATTTCAAATAAATGTTTTCTACAATGTTATCATTTTTCTAAGTAAATGTGTTATATGACAAAAATATTTTTATTTCTACGTAGCAACGTATGAAGTTTCTAATATGTCATACTGGTGTTTTTGACGAATTTAATAATTTGCAGTTATAAGTTCGTTCCACTTTCCTATAACATTAATTAACCTTAACTTGTAGCTAGTTAAGAAACTTTTGAAAATTGCTACAAAATATTTTAATTTTCATTAAACATTAAAGTTGGAGAAACGTTTTGAATATTAAAGTTGGAAGGATCGTCCTGTATAATTGTATTTTAATTTATGTTTTAGGAAATGCGAGAGTAGCCAAGTCTTCGTTAAGGATCATCATACACACTGTATAGACACTTGTCGATCAATCACAATGTGTGGCGAAGTAATCGTCCCTGAAGATCATCTTGACGTAAGAAATTAATGTTCCTTATTAAAAGAAACTATGTTGCAAAAAATTAGAAAGTTAATTTCCTCGTTATAAGCTCACTATTATTTCCACAATCTGTTCACATTATTATCCACATTAATGTATTTTCACTTTAGAAACTCGTATTCGTATAAATGAAAAACTTTAAAATGATGAGGTTGAGTGATTGTTAATATGTTAATTATCTATCATGATATAATTAAAAAAAAATTGCGTAACACGTAAAGACAGTTACAAAAGACCAAAAACAAGACAGAGTCAATACTGAATACTACATACTATTTGATTTATATACTAAATTAAGTTAATAATAAATTCATCTCTCATTAAACAATCTTACAATGTATAACGTTCAACCTATTATTTAAAGTCAAATATAAGCAATGAAAATTATTATAATAGTACACAGACTGTCATGTTATGTATACTAAAAGTTTCACATTAATTATGACTTTGAAGAAAACTGTCTTTAATGCATTACTCCATTCACTACTCAATGCCTTCGTTTTACTGAACTCCGTTAAGAATCCTTGTTAATTATGTTCGACTTATACACATAAATTAACAGTTAGAGAACAAAACGTGTTCTAAACTAGATATCAAATAGGAATATTGGATAACAATAAGTACTTACATATACAAATAAATACTTATTAACGTCAATATTACTATGATTTGTGCAAAAGTAGTTTTATAGTATTTTCTCATTAATGTTCGATTGTTGTATTAATTTTCTCGTCAAAGGCAGTCCATAGCAATGTAATATAATACACTCTTTTAAGTGCTAATATAATTCTGGCTTGTTTACATAAGACTGCCACTAAATATACTGATATGATAATCACTATGTTGGACCAAACCGATTATATCTCATGCATCATTTATTTGGCCCTTAGGTTTGTCGAACGTGCAACGCGACAGGACACAATTGCGGAATAGCGGAAGGTAGCAAAGCAGGTCGAGGCATAGACGGAGCCGATTTTGTCTTCTATGTGTCCGCAATGCAAACTGAGAGGTGCCACAAAGGCATGACTGTAGCCTACGCTGCGCACTGTCAACAAGAAGCAGCCTTAGATCGGTAAGCTAATCTCCTTCATTTGTTCAATTGGTACTTAACGCGTTTATTCGATCTTTTGTTTACAATATACAATTGTTCGACGTGTTTTACATACACTACCGTGCATAAGATTTGGACACTATCATGTTGTTGGAATATGTAAAATACACCAAGTAAAATTCTATAATATAGTATTATTATTATCATGTTATCATTTCAGACGATTATATGAGGTTTAGAAATACCAGTAAGAATAACATTTAATATTACACAGGGAAAAAATTACGCCAATATTACTTTAGACAGGCAAGCTAAAATAGCTTGGGTCCTGTTATGCTAGCACTTTTCAAGTAACTTTTCGGTTATGCTAACCTTACCCTTAAGTGATATCAACTTTTCATGTATTACTGAACAGAAATGCCATATCTACGTCATCAGGAGATTCTTGGTAAGTCATAGATATGACTTACTGTTACAAAACTAATACTGTTTGAGCGTCTAGATTGCTGTGACTTGATTACATCTGCCCGAGCACTTAAGCCAAAATGGCTGAAGTCTTTGGCAATTGTGGAGTTATTTTTTTTCGTGTAGTTAGTATAAATAAAGAAGTGTAGATATTTTATGCATTACCAATAATTTGAAGGTGTCCAAATACTTATACATGATAATCTATATTTATACTTTGCAGCCTATATTTTACAAAAGTACATCAAGCAAATATCCGAATAATTTCAATTTTCCATAAATTTCTGTTTTCCAATGTTAATATATGTAATTTATCTACTTCTCTTTTTAAATTCAAAATTCAATTTCCACTTAACACGTTCCTTGCTACCGATACATACATACATTAAGTCGATTCATAGGGGTAACTCTCACCTTTGCAACAGCAAAAACATTAGTGAAATTAATCGTGACTATAATTTGACAAAATATCCATTCAAATTTATTATCATCAAATATCTCGAAGAAAGGTATACTTTGTTCCGCTATTCCATTGTCTAGGCATAACAAAATCAAACGAATATTACATTGCCATTGCGAAATTCATCGCGTATATTTTTCGAGCATTCTGTTTCGACTTCCGTTTTGATGTAGTCTGATGGAATCTTGAAGACGATTTGATACTTTTTAGACCTATAGCAGGCCATGCCAATCTCTGCCCAGGAAGTATTAGCACGAAACCACAAGAACTGGAAACTCTGTTAAGTACCGTGAAACATGAGATTCTCCACGCCTTAGGATTTTCCGTGAGCCTGTATGCTTTCTACCGGGATGAACATGGCGAGCCCAGAACTCCAAGAAGAAGCGATACAGGAAAACCGTCGTTAAACGAAAAGTAAGTACTACGTCTTTTTATTATCGCTACTGATGGACCCAGTAGTGGCTACTATCCTGGAATCGTCTATTTCCAACCATCTAAGGCACTGGAAACCTAGACTTTGCAACGCGAAGGATTCATTTTTAATGCCAGGTTTGCACGCTCATACCATTTGCTCGAAATGCATTTGAGTATTCCAGTTTGTGTAAAAAAATCATCACATCTAAACGGAGATTTCAAGTTTGCACGAGCTAAAGTCTTTAGCTTGAGTGAAATAGTTAATGTCAGTGATAAGTCTAATTATTTGTGTCATTTACGTAAACTAGCTTGACGATGGCATTTGTATAGAACAATTTTTAAAATATCCTGCTCTGTGACAACATATAATGCCTAATCATTTTTTTTCTTATCTAGAAATGTTTGCATGAAATAAATTCAAATTAATGACGACAGTTTGCATATAGAATGTTCAACAATAAGTGATAAGAATTTGAAAGGGTAGTTTTATATGTCAAAATAAGACGAAAATCAAGAATCACGAATTGCGGTTAAGGTTCGGTTTCCTTGCTATTAATTCTATCCTTGAGAGACAACCAGACCCTATGATCTGACCCAAGTCTCTTTTTGTTATTTTTTAAGAAAGCACAGAAATAAATGCGATTATACATTTTTTAAAATAGTATTTAAAGTAATTTATACTATTAAATCTTTTACTTATAACGTAATTTAAAAATTCCTATTATTCTAATCAAAATGAAAAGAAAGCAGTAAGATGCTGTATAAAATTTACTTGTGAATAAATGGGCTTGAGTTAATTTAGGTACATTCAAAGCATCTAAGGTACGCGAAAATGCGTCTGGCTTGACTTATTCTAATAACATACCTCAAATAGAATAAATGTCCAAGTCAGACACATTTCACACGCGGTACAAGTGTACTTTTAACAATCGGTAGCTCGAAAACGAGACTTTAAACGCAACTCGAGTTTCTAACACCTGTTATCGAACACCATGTGTAGTGGAGAAGAGGGTAGAATATGATAGGGTAGAAACGTGAGACAAGGTAGGAATATGAAACACTAAAGTTGTGATCTGCACACAGGACTAACATATTTAACAGTATTTGGAAATTAAGTATTGTAAAAGTTGCTATCCGAATTTATACTTGTGCCATTTTGCCTTAACCCCTTAACACGTAAGCTCAAATATACTTGGGTACTTTTCATACTGTTGTGAAAAAAACGATCCTCGAGGGGTTAATCAAGAGAAATAAAAAATTCAAAATTTCTCTAAAATCCACAATATTTATGTTTCTGCAACACATTGCACGTGAGATCCCCTTAAATCTTAAGTTGATCGTCTGATTTTCTTTTATTCATAGTTATTCTCAGACTTCTTAGACCAAAAAATAAAAAGAAATAAAATGAAATTATATTCTTACTCTCTTCTTTATGAACACATGTAATTAAGTAACTCACAGTATTTTTTCCTTCTTTTCCGAGCAACAAATTTGTTTTCTCACGTATTCTCAGACATTGGTGTACCCTCGCATTTAAAATAGGGAAAGTCCTAATATTACTAGTTTTGTCTAAGTAAACAGCCAATAACGAACCGAATTCCAAAGTTGACACATGTTATTCGTCCCCTTTCGGTTCCTTTTTCTTTCACGCTTTTCGTTTCAGTTTTATTGTAGCTAGTTCAAGGAAAGCATTGCCCTTCCGTTAGTGGAGAGTTTCCACGAAAAAGAGAGAGCTCTCTATTCGAACATTTGGAGCATTGAAAGCATTTAATCCTGTTTTATTACTAGAAGTACTAGCGATTAACGTGCACCTACACGGCAATCCAAGAGTTTAGAATTACTTTGCGAATTAAGGGAAGTAAAGACATTGTCGTTAACTGAATTTAAGTAATTCTAAGTCATTATATTCTTCTTTTGTATTATACTTACTAGCCATCAAATTAAGAACTCGTAAAAATCTTACTTGTTTAACTACTAAATTATATCATAAATAATAAATTATCTTGATTATCCAAATTATTGCTAAATACGTACGTTGATAATTATGTGTGCATAGTATCTAATTATTACCTCCCTTTGAAGCGTTTAACCTTACTCGTCATTAATTATCCTAAAGATAATACTATGGTGTTACAAATATATCGAGCTTTCAACCGTTTCGATTGATCTTACTGTAATTAACATGTAAATTAAAACAAACATGAATAACAATGTCGCAAATTAAACAGAATTTAACTAAAATAAATTCTTTTACCAGTGGTATTTACATGTTTTATTGTGTACATTAAAACGTTTGTTGTAATAAGAATTATAAAAAAACAAACAAGAAAATGCCTTAAATTTACCACTTTTATCAAAACTCAATGTGAGATATGTCTGACGTCAAATCATGAAAAATGGCTAATAAGAATTGTTAACTCTATGACAAAAATATTCCACTAATTTAAACATTTTTAGCGGTCCTACATTGACAGTCAGAGACTAAATTGACACGGAATAGTATTATAATCATTTTTGAAAATATTAATTCCAACTCAAAAGATAATTTGCTATACATATAATATGATTTTAATGCAAACTTACAAGTGATTCAAAACTATACTTGACAATGTTGACTCTATTGGTGCGGCCATAATGATAAGTTTTTGTAACATCAGATGATTTAAGAAAAGAATATTTATTATTTTTCTAACATCACTTCAATATCGATTCATAATCAATTTGATATTCTTAAAAATAAATGTAACTTATATAAACTTATTTATCTCACAATCAAACAAAAAGATATATTAACTAATAATCTAATAAATATACGACTCTAAACTTTCTACTTTTAAACAAATTTTTGATCACAAAATACAGTTTATTATGCGGAAAATATTTTTAAATACGAATAAAATGAATATACTAAGATATCATTTGATAAATAAAACAAACTAAATATCAAATTCACTAAAACATGAAAGCCTCCCATTCCTCCCAAGATAGTAATTCTTTCAATCCGACAGTAACAGCATACCAGTAATCTCAAACTCCCCTTCTTTCCACTTTCCGATTCGCATCCTTCAATATCTGAGGTCCATCTGGCCGTGAGCTTGCATTTTCTCGCCCTCTCGTGCCTGAACCTCTTTACGTGGATCCTCTTACATTTTAGATCTACAATATATGTGCCCCGACAATGTGTACCATCATGGAATTCCCCGCCTAACTTCAGCTATATTGTAGCCGCCTTCTATCCTCCTTTGTGGTTCACTGAACTGTATAATAAACACATTTTGCAGGAAATTATGTTACCATTTGTATTATCGCTTATACGCCTCTTTTTAATTGAGATAACTCAATGAACATAAAGACAAAAAGATTCTTATTAGACGCTAGAATCTCTACTATCTAAACTTTCGTTACCTAAGTCCTATGTCGTTCAAAATGCTTTCTATAAATATGTTTTGTTTTACACAAACGAGCTAATGAAATAAGCTTTTATTTTTTGCATTATCTTGTCGAGGATTCTCCTGAATTCTTTTAAAGTAGTTCTTAGCTAGACGCAAAAGTTATAGATTTCGTTCAAATTTTGAGGAAAACTAATTTGAACTACAACAAACTCTTGTATAAAATATGGAATTGATTTACTGTACAATTATCGAGAAATTATTAATCAAAGTTAACACATTCTAATATCGTAACATATAGTAGAATTGAAAAAAATTGCTTCTCGAGCACTTTAAAATAGATTCAGAAACGTTACTAAAATTGAAAGCAAGTTATATTGAAATATTATGAAACGAATGTATTAATTTCAATAAAATTGCTCGTGTAAAAATTTGTCCGTCAATTGCAATGAAGCTAATCAATTGTATCTAAACATTAATCAATTGAATATCCTATTTTCGTATTGCAACCATTATATTAAAATTTAACTCTTTTCAATAAATCTAAATAGTGTTAAAAATTAGTACTATAATTTACATAGTATTATACAAATTTTATATTCATCGTTTAGCAACAGACTATCTTAAACTATTCCATAAACATATCTGCTCTAATTGCTATTGTAAAATCTATATAGCATGTTACTGAAAACAAATACATATCTACAATAAACTTTGTAAATATCCTCACAAAAGCCTGAAAATATTGGAATTAACAAGTTAATATGACACGATTAAATTTCAAGTTCAAGTTCTCTCTAGTTCAAGTTCACCATAAACTCAGTTTATAAATTCGTCAAAAAATGTTCTATTCACCTAAAGTTTAATGACTCATTAACTATATATATATATATAAAACAATGAGCACAGATTATTAATGGAACAGAGGGAAAGAGAAATCGAAGACGAAAATGGCTGTCTACTCCGACAGTAATATTTTGCGACTGTATGTCTACTAAGCGATTTTTGCTCATTTAAACGAATACTGCAAGTCTGCAAATTCGAAAGCACCTTTCTACCAACCTCAATGGATCGTAATTACGATAGACGTTTCAGTTACGTTTAGAGAGGAAGGAGGGTGTCGACTGTTTGAAAAATCAGTGGAAATTGCATTCGTTCTCATTAAGGAAGGAGTAATAATCGGTTGCCAGATGAGAATGCGCTGATAACATTCGGTGCTCGTTATGCATAGGTTACAAACGCATCAGTGGAGCGAAAACACGATCAAGACTGTGATCAGACCGTACTGGCAAGTGCACGGCGGCTATGTGGAAAGGTCGATGCAAATGATAGTCACGCCCAGGGTTCGTGCTGAAGTTCAAGCTCACTTCAATTGCCCGGAACTAGAGGGTGCAGAGTTAGAAGACCAAGGGGAGGATGGCACTGCATTGACACATTGGGAGAAGCGAGTGTTCGAGGTATGTAGCTCTGAATACAAATCGAGTTGGTCTATTTTTGGTGGGAGTCCGAGAAAATAAATTTAAAAGCCTCACCGCTAATCGCGCGTATAAAATATGCTTTTATGCGTTCTTTTTCTTTTCAATTAAGGAAAGAAAGATTGAGTTTACAAATATAAGAGAATAAAATGAAATTTTTAATTAAAAATTTTCTATCTCTCGAAAAATGCTGCAGTTCAAATAAAATGTTTCATATTTTTTTATTTGTCCGGCTTCTATCATTTCATGCTGTAAATTGAAATTGTGAAATATCACAAGTGAACTAACTCTTAAAATTCTTTCCATCTGTTATCGAGCGTTGTGTACCTGTTTGTTTGCAATACTTCTATGGCTCTGTGCAATTATATTTGTTATTCAATTAGAATGAAGCTATGACAGGGACACATACTCAAAACCCAGTTTACTCGAGAATAACGCTCGCCTTAATGGAAGATACTGGATGGTACAGCGCAAATTATTCAATGGCTCAGGAACTGGGCTGGGGCAGAAATCTCGGTTGCAATTTTGCAATGAAGTCTTGCAAAGAATGGATATCTTCTAAATCGTCTCGCTTTTCGTAAGTACTTTTACATTATCTTATATTCCTATCATTTATTTTTGTATTACTTTTATAGGAGTGACATCTTTGCCAGAACTATTTGAACTCAATATAAAAAATACTAAATGACCACGTTTCTCATTTTTGTACTATTTTACATGCTTTTATTGATCTTTTATATAATTCAAACAAACTTAAAATTTTACTGCAGAAACTCAAATTCATATTAATATTCGAAAAGTTTCTATAAATTTTATTAAGTATTTAAAATCACTGTATTACTTATTAAAAATATTACAATATGTTTATCTGTTATATTATTCACATATCTTGTAAATGAGATAAAATAATTCAGATACATTTTATGATAAATAAATGACAGACTATGTATAGTAAAATTTAATAGAAATTCTTTACGAACAATTATAAACCTAGTTATCAAATTTTAGAGGAAAATCCATTCATCCCTTTTGCAACAAAGTGAAACAAGATCCATTACAAACCGAATGTACAGATGATCGGAGTTCCGTAGCATTATGCAACTTAGTTAAACATCAACAACCATTACCTAAAAAATATCAGGTACGAAATTGCACGAAACATGTAAATATTTTAACTATACAGTTCTGGAATGTCCAGTACATTTTTCTTCTAAATATGACACGTTATATGTATATACACTACAATTTATAGTCTTAAAATAAAATAGAAGCAGTAGAAAATGCATGTACGTTACATATTTCTCAAGTAAAAGTATTACAGTTTAATTCTTCTTTTACAATTATTTCGCAAATTTCTCCATATTCGTTTAATATTTTGTGTTTCTTATTTCAAAGACTCTTGACCCTAGATTTTTCAGCGAGTTTAAATTCATTCATTCCATTCATTTTATTCATAGAACTTCGACACAATTCCTCACGTAGCAGCTGGAGAAGAACAGTACTATGGTGGTTCGGTATCTCTGGCAGATTATTGTCCCTACATACAAGAATTCACGTGGAGAACTCGGAATATAGTAGTTAGAGGGTCTCATTGTCTGTACGAGGAGAACAATCCTCGTAAGTCATGTTCTTCGGAATTATGAACATCTGTTTATGAAAACTTCATGCTATTGGATAAAATATCGACTTTATTTTTATGTAATAGAGTTTATAGTTATTTGAACAAATATACTCGTAAAGAAAATTAGAATATCAGAAATCAAGTAGATTTCACTAAAATTTGGGATTCAAAATTGAGAATATTTTCACTATCTAAAAGTAAAACTTAAAAACTAATTTATTATTTATCCTCATTTTTCAAATTACTATTAAAAAATGTATTTATTTGTCTTTTAGATCCAGACAAAAATTTTGCTCTGGAAAAATATGGCCCACATTCAAGGTGCTTTGATCACACAAATCAAATGTGGGAAGAAAAAACTTGCAAACAAGCTCGACAATGGCAACATTGGGGTTCTGGATGTTACCAATATAAGTGTGAAGCAGGAAGATTGCACATAATGGTTAGTTGATTATGAAAAATATGTTATATCATTATAATGTAAGAAACAAGATTTATACAGCAGGAAATTATTAATGTATGAAAAATTCTATTATTTTCATTCTCTTATTTTTCAGGTTGCAAATTATACTTATACTTGCTATCATGCTGGCCAAGAAATTGCTATTAGAATAATGCAAAATGGTTGGCTCCATATGGGTGCTCTAATTTGTCCTCCATGTAAAGATATTTGTCAAGTAAGAACTAATATATCTAAAATATATGTTTATATACATTTATGTACATATGTAGATGAATAAACAGTTAATTCTATCATGAATGTTTTTATTTGTTTCAGACGGAACTAAAAGAAAAACATCAACATTGCAAACCAGGAGATGAACATCCACCTGCAACTTATTATCACAGAGATGATCTCTACTGTTCGTCTGCAGGAACCTTCACAAGTTTATCTACATTTATCCCTATAATTTACTTCTTTGTTCTTAGATGATATGCCATAAAATTTAGGTAATATTTTTATCAATGTGCAGATTAAGTCAAATTATATTGATATATCATTAAAATGTTTGAAAACGTTTCCCGATTACAACGTGAAGATTCTATGAGATAAAGATTATCATTGGAACCAAATAATAGTTACATAAAGTGAAGGTCCACCGAGGTAACGATTTTATTTTAATACTTCATTGGGGAAAAATGTTTTTTTAATGATTTTTATACATATTGAGATACGGAAGCGGCTGTAGAATAATATTTTCAAGATTCTATATGCGCAAAACTTGATGCATGTTGCATTCCACATTTAATGTAATCAACTTGACGAGGCATTCTTAAAGTGCCAACATTGAATCATATACAGGGTGTTCACAAATCATAGGGTGAGCACGTGTACAGTGTACAGTGCTGAAGAAAGCTCAGATGGAAAATTAACTTGTGTTTGGAGTTGGAATAATGACTTCAAACTAATCTATAGACAAAAACTGATGATGAATATGATGAATCAATGTTTTAACGAGAAAATCTAATGTTACGATATTGTATAAAATAAATATATAAGATATAACCTTTTAGGTTTTTTTAATCACAAATACGAATTTTCTTATTCATAAGATTTTCATAGTTTTTAATTATAATGAATTCCTTGTTATAATTGATCTATAATTCTTCCTTATAAATAGAAGTACCTAGTTTTATGTTTTGAACTGAAACCCATGTTCATTAATATACTTTCTATTTTACTTAAACCCTACATGTTCATACAACTTGTACCATAAATTTGTAAACACCCTGTATATACGTATACGCTTATTTAATTACGCTGCTCCTTTGGTTCTACATATCTTTCCATGCAGGTGTTGTAACTTGCAAATCAGATGTACAATAAAAGAAATATAGTGGACTCGTAAAATCAGTCAGGTGTCAAGCATTATGTTTTGAATAATACATGATGAAATAAAATTCAAATTTCCTTCAGAACCTAAATGTTGTATATAATAAATAGAATATATAGATTTCTCAGAGATGAATAAACGATCATTATTATTAACAATTCTATTGCACAGAACTCTAAAGCGAAAGAGTATAATTACTTGAGACTATACCGACACTTGCTTACTGCAATTTACGACTACGCTATATCTTTTCGATTCACTGTATAGTAGAGTATATTATAACTCCTGATTTGTATTCCATAATATTTTAATGAAACCCGCCTCTTATAAATAGGTAAATATGAATGATTTAAATGGAACTATCAAAATGAGTATAAGTGCCAATATTATCTGATGATTATACATAAAAGTTTGACACAATTAGTTTAGTTATAGCATGCATAGGTGCAAATATTCTATAACTTTTTATTTACTCCTTAATATTAATTTCCTTTCAATACCATTAATCTTCTATATGTTTAGTCAATAATGCTGTTAGAATTTTACGAATATTTCAGTATATGAATAAGCAAGGCTCATGGCATTAAATTATTTTTTTTATCAGAAGAGAAAATATTTGCTTTACATAAAGACGTGAAGTTTAAGAAAATGCAACTACTTCAATGTCTCCTTATCCATTGTTTGACTCTTCCTGTTGTCAGTCAAATAATGTTTTAGATAATAATGTAAATATTAAAATTTTAACTCTCAAATAATGAACCTTTTAAGAACCACACAGCAAATACAAAGTCCATTTTGATCCACTGTATAATTTTATTTGACTCAAATTATGAATAGTATGATGTATAGAGAAAAAAAAGATAAATCACTGCATAATTATCAAAAAAATACATGCATTAATACGCAAGTAGAAAAGACTGAATTAATGCTTATAGAGAAACAAATAGCATTATTATATAAAATTATTTAATTAACAGACAAAATATATTATTTTTGTATGGTTACTAGAATAACATACTGTTAATATATACTATTCTTAAATTATAAACATCATTCAGAAGTATAGCATTTATTTTATTTATTCTGTTACACTTTTACATTCCTATAATTATGTAAGATTATATACACTTTATTGCGATGGGTCGAAATGGACTTATTTATCTACTATGTACAAAATTAATAACAGTTCATTTTGTAAAAAGTAATTAATACTCTGTATAATATTGAAATATTTATGTATTGAAGAAACTAAATCTGAAATATTTTTTAAACCTTTTGAGTACGTTGCATTACACGGAAATTATGTGAAGAAATTAAATCAATTTTTCAGCTTCCCGCGATATTTTAATTGTTCAATAAACTATAAATATGAATTTACAAACTTTTATCACACTTTTATCGCATGATTAAGTAAAAATTGTATATAAACTAACGTAACAGTATATGACAAAAAGTAAGAAATGATATTAATGAATTAAAATTTCTAATTAAAAAATGGATAGAAACATTAATTTTTCCAGCAATAATCAAATAAATTATACTTTATATCCATGGAAGAATGAAAAGTTGAAAATTATAGCAACATATAATTTCTGATTACTTCTATCGCGTGAATTTCAAAAATATCTTCATTTATAAATTAGTGTTATAATTTCATAAATAAAAGAAATACTTGTTAACTTTTTTTATGTTATTTTATATTTAAGATAGAAAATTTGTATGTTACATTGTATTTAATATAGAAAACTGTATAACATAATGATTTTAGAAAATAACTTTAAAATTTTATAGAAAATAGGTAAAGATAGAAAAATTTTATTTTTATTAGAATGTAAACAAATATGCAATATCATATCTAAGAATATGGCTATTTAAAACAAAAATAATTAAGAAAAAACGCCTCATATTGGATCGTTTTCAAAAAACGAATTTTAGAAAAATGTTATGTTTCTACATGATTATGTAAACAGTGAAACGTTCATGATTTGGTTTGTTTTTGTACTTATTCTGTGGCGTATAAGAAATTTTAACATTCCATCGCGAAAAGATGGGAGATGAGAAGGTTCGCGATTATATCATAAAGACCATGTAAATAATAAGCTATGAACACTAAATGCAAAAATGTAAAGAGATAAAATATTTGTAAATATAAAAAGTGTAACATTCCATGAAACTAAAATTAAAAAGTACAGTTCACAGAGAAGATTGTAAAAAGTGTACTTATCTGTTAAATACTATTCGATTTGAAATGTTCCATTTATAATAATTTTTTAATATATAAAAATCGAACATATTTTAATACGTTTCACGACAAAATGCGTTGATCGAAAGAGTTTTTGCCATTCCCAATAATGTGGGCATAATGAAATTTAATGACTTCAAGAAAGTTTAACATTACAGAAACATTTCGTGTATAATTTTATACAGAGTATTAAACAATAATATATAATTTACATTACATATACGTGTAACATTATGCGAAAATGTTTGTAAGTGATATGGTACTGTAATAACTCTTTCATATTAAAGTTTACGAGTTTATATTCGAGTTCGATATTATCAACAAATTAATATTGATATGAGAGAGTTAAATATAATGTACTGTATATGAAAAACAATGGAATCTAAAAAGGTTGTTGCTTAGTACAACGACACCTACTATATTAATTTGTTAACAAATTTACGCATCTCTGGCGTAAAAATGTTGAATACCCTATGTAATATGAATGATGAATAGTTTTAATAATATTGCGAAACCAAGTAATAGAAAGAGTGGGCAAGAGCTTGCCACAAGTACGAGTGTTTGAAAATCTATAAATACATACAATGTATTAAAATGTAAGATTTGTATCTTATTGACAAATTAATAACAGTTTAGAATATTTAGCAACCGTTATAATTGCAACACAGACTATTTTCATTCGTGAAAATCTAACAATTTGTATGAAACATTTCAAAAGAGAAAGTACTCCTCCGAGATCTAAAATAAAAGATACTTTCTACGCGATACAATGATAGAAATTATAATAAAATAAAAACTGATTATTAAAAACGACTAAGTGTATTTTTTCCAAGTTGATCCTTTCAAATCATAGGTGCTACTAGTCAGTCATAAAAAATATAGAAAATATACCCTTATAATAAAAACAGATAATATTGTATGAAAAATTAATTCAGTGTATGTAATTTTTATTGTTTCCTAGATTCTTAGAAATCATGGGCGATAGAAAGATTTTTTTCTAAGTATTTACGACGAGTAGCTTAAATAATATAAATTAACTTAATATACTTAAGTTAACTTATACTATAACTATAATTTAAATAATTAACGTAAACTAACTCAATATACCTAAATTAACTTAACATAGCTAAATGAATCCAAGCAAAATTAATTTTATGAAGAGATCTCATCAGCAGCCACAAAAGGCAAATATTTTTCATAACTTTTTTTACGTAGAACTACCCTCTGACCGATTGTATTACGATTTTCCACCCACCCTGCATATGGTTTCGTTTAAAAAAAATAAGTTGATCCAGTTTTTTTAAATAAAAATATTTCCCAAATATAAATTATTGCAATTTATTGATGACAAAATACCAATTAATTTCATATATTAATTTTCTCTAAGTGACTGGAAACTAAAAATCGTGGATACTGTTATGCAATACACCCGTATAGAAATTTTTACACTTTTAATAATTAATTTTCCGAAAACGAGATAAAGGTGTTTATTCCTACTTTGTCAAAGTGTTTCGTTTGTTTTCGCCTACATCTAATAAAAAAAGTGGACAAAAAAACTCGGTGCACATTTCGTAAAACTCCCTCGTCAGAGCAGTCTATCTCACGTGGTTTTCTTTTTCTGCTTTTTATGACCCTCTTATAAACCCCATCAGAAATTAAGATAATAAAATCATAAAAATGATTCGAGAATAATGGAAGTAGTTTATTTCTAATTTATTACGCAGCACTTTCGACATTTTCATTTTTAGCAGTTGCAAACCACAAATCAATATTTTCAAAAATTTGAAGATATACAAAAAAATATACATAACTTTACTGCTCAACAATACGATAATATATTATGAAATTGTATAAATATTAATTAAATACTGCGATAATACTAAAAAATATTGCAAAAACTTACCTTTGCAGTAAACTGTACACTCTGACGTCCCCTGTTTGAAATACGCTGCGCGCGCAACTTCGAGAATGCGAAGAATATCGTTCGAGAATTAAATCTCACTTACTTTGAATCTTCTACCATTCAGCTACTACACTTCACAAGAAAATACAATAGAAATTAATAAAATGTATTTAATATTAACAATATTCTACTACAAAAGTAATAAAAATGTAATTTTTCTTTACAAAACGCATCCTAAGTTAGAAAAAATTATTAATTTATACAATAATGCAAAAGCGTTATTTGAATTCTGGCGCCACTACTTGACCAGAGATCTATCAATGACAATTTGTCAATGGTAATATACAGAAATACGGAATTTTAAAAAATGGACTGTACATATTAATATTATTAATTATATTAACATTAACATTAACATAAATAAATTATTAAGAATAAAACATCCTATTGATCAAATCAGAAGTACATTTTTCTTAGAAAATAAAATACTTTTTGATTGACTGTTTGATTAAGAAACGTAGGGTACAAATTCTTCAAACAAATATTATTCATTGAAATGATTAAAATTAGAGTAAATTTTTTATTAAATATGTGATGGTATATTAGAGTTAAAAGCACGTACCTTGATAAATAATGAGGAACTGCTAAAAAAAGGATTAGTTTAGCTTGACGAGAGATATAACGTCCGACTTCCAAGGCGTTCTCGAATGGAATGACACCGCGCACCATTCGAATTAATATGGCGGCCGAAATCAGTAATAATGGCGGGAAAATGCACACAATATAATGATGGAAACAATTATGTACAATTAAAAATTAACACTTCAGGTTTTAAATAGCGACATTATTTGTAAGATATTAGGTTTCTACTCGTGCCAATTAATTGCCCATGTTTATTTAATATGAATTCAAATTAGAAAAATCAGCAAATATTCCGTGTAATGTACCACAGAATGTAATTTCGGAACAAGTAAATATTCGAATGTTCAACTTCAGCAGTGTTAGCAATTTTAGCTAATTTCAGAATGCATTCTGTGTAGTACTTTTGCTGTAACAATACCTTTCAGTTTGTTCTTTTATCTTCTTTGGATTTTAATAAAATAAATAATGTAATTTAATATAACAAATATGATTCTTATTAAACCATTTCAAATTTGAAAAAGTTTTTTTATTACTTTAATTGCCTCAAACACTTTAACTTTGTATGCTAAATTTATCCATCCCAGTGTGTAGTAAACGCTCGTCATGCTTATGCACACTGATACATTAATGGATATACAATTTTATAAAAGTTTATACATTTGATGAGGGTTAAATACACTTACGTACGAAATATTTTTATTTTCAATTTATTCATAACATACATTAAGCTTAATTCATATTAAGAACCTTTTACTTTAATCTCGAGGTTAAGTCAATCGATGTAATGCGTCATTTATCTTTAAACACCCAATCAAATCGTTACTATTAAAAATTGGAAAACTGTTTTTGATTGTATATTTTTGTCGACAGTATACGTAACTAATGAAGGTGTCGTTAATTTAAAGTGTGCATATTTGTACTAACAATTAGCAAACGTGTATGCATCCACCAATCTCACAGTTTTGCTACAACATACATACATACGTACGCTCTCATACATAACATATTTTTAAATACTACTTATTTTTTGAAACTGAAAGTTCATTATGGCTACAAATAAAACTGTCATTGTGCTTGCACCCAATGGTCGTAGACAAAATGTTAAAGTTACGCCAAATACTACAATACTCCAAGTAAGTTATAAATACAATACTGAATTAAATGCATTTAAAATTATAAGGTGTTGTTATTTATCTAATAATAAACCAAAAACTTTTCCTATAGGTTTTGGAAGAAGTTTGTAAAAAACAGGGATATAACTCAGATGATTATGATCTCAAGTAAATACTATCGTACAATAAAATTAGCATGAAACACAAATCTAAAGCTTATTTTAATTAAATCTTATATCTTTTAGACACTACAACAGAGTATTGGATCCTAATGCAATATTGAGGTTTACAGGGTTACCAAATAATGCACAACTAGAAATGGTCCCTTGTACAAAAGCACGTTCTAAGTCTAACATTGTAATAGGTATTCAATTAGAAAATGGACAACGATTAATGGGTGAATATACACCTGAAGTAACATTAGCTGAAGTTGTACAAAAGATGTGCCCAGATCAAAATCTTGAGAGGACTGTTTTAACTTATATGCATCGTGAGGTATAAAACGTTACAAATGTAATTTTTTTTAAATCTTAAATAGACAAGCTCTATCTTGCTTTAATACTTAATTTATAGGTTCATGGAACAGAAGCACTAGAGAACACAACTTTAAAGTCGCTAGGACTTATTAATGGTAAAGCTATGTTACGTTTAATGGATCGGGACCCTCAACAGATGAACATACAGAAACATGTTTCACAACCACTGAAACCTAGAGAAAGCCCCAATACAAGTAATGAAAATGATGACAAAAAATTTTCAAACAAAGATTTGAATAAGATAGATTCTGTGATTAAAAAAATAAAACCAAACTTTGAAAAGTTACAAGATAGTTCTCAGGCTACAGAAACAGAGGAAGAAGGAATGACACAGAAAGATAAAGAAAAAGATATTCTTACTACAGAAAACGACTATGCAATGCCATCAACTAGTAAAAATAATTCTTACACTAAACCACAAACACAGTCCCTCGTCGAAAATGAATTGATGGACATAAGTGATATAAAATTTGTAAGATTTACTTAAATAATAATGAATTAATAAAAGCATAGTGCATATATGAGGTACAAATGTTAGAATCTGTGTATATCATTTATATTTTTTTATTGTAGCTAGGCGAGAGAAATGCTCTAGTATTTAATCAAGCTGCAATTGAAGTGTTATCCAAAGATGAATTGCCAAATGATTTTTATGATTTAACAGTGAATGATGCAAAAGTACTATTAAGAGATGCTAAACGTCGTAGAGAAGAATTAGAAGACGCTCCTCTTTTAACAACTGTTCAACGACAATTAAACCATGAAAAACAAACATTGAGTCAATTAAATAAATATCAACACACAGTAATCCGTATACAATTTCCAGATCAATTTGTTCTTCAAGGTGTATTTCGGCCATTGGAAAAAGTACAAACAATCAAAGATTTTGTGAAAAATTATTTGATTGACTCAGATAGTGATTTCGAAATTTGTAAGTATAGTCAATGTTCGAGAATGTTTAAAGACACAAATTGTTGAGAATATGTAAATTAAGAGTTAAAGAAATATTTTTTTAATAGGAATCTTCTTTTTTATATACTACTGTACTCAAATTTTTGTTCATTTAAATCTTTCTATCATATTATACACTTTCTATACTCCTATTTTTCTCTCATAAATTCTGCATTATTAAATTCAGATTATAAATTATTCTTAATAAACATTATATATTTTTATTACATGATAGTTACTACTCCACCAAAACATATTTTGTCTCCTGATGCCTATTTGGTTGATGAAAACTTAGTTCCATCTACCATTGTCTATTATTCTGGACCATCAGCTCTTAGATCAGATATAAAAGAAAGAGCAGCAAATCCTGAACAAGTTGGAAGGTTAGCCACTAGAATCAGGTTGGTTCTTAACAACGTCATAAGTTATTATCTTAACTGTCATTTAATCGATTCTATTAATCTTTCTAGAATGTCAAGGGTGAACCAAGAAAATGAAATTGACGAAACTGTAAAAAATTCTGATACTCTAAATAGTAAATCCAATGAAACATTAAATAAGAATAACAAAATACCAAAATGGTTTAATCCAACATCCAAATAATTTATTTTGTTATTGTTAATAAATTTAAATAACCTCTGTAAGTATAATTTATTAATTTATATATATACATACATATACATAAGTATATGCATTTATATATTATTGTTATATCCAACGTTAAGTATACTTTTATGAAAAACATAGAAAAAATTAAATTTTATATACAATTAAAAAGTACTATAATCATTTTTATAGTTTTTATTTTTTAAAAATAATATAAATCATGCTGTGACTAATAAAATGTTGCTCAACTGCTTATAAAGATTTAAATTAGTAATTTATTATTCCTTTCAACAATTAATGTCATTTAGTAATGCTATGTATACACAGATATGAGATGTTTGTCTTGTGCGTAATAAAGATGCTATTGATATTAAATCATTTTTTTTTCCAAAATCATAAACAGCCATAGTTTTATTTGCTTGCATAAGATGATCAACAAGTTCCAACGTATTAGTAGTTGATATAGTTTAGCGAAAATTACTGTATAAAGTTGATATCATTAACTTTGTAAATCTGGAGGTACAGTGGTGGGTGACTGTAATTGCAAGTGCATAAAACGTCGTGCGGGTCCACCTATAATATTTCCAGCTGGACCTGAACCACCTGCCTCTTCTTTGATACTTTGCATCAAATTTTCTTCTATTGTGTCAGAGCTTTTATTCATATCACTTTCACTTTTTACCATTTGAGATTGTAAATCTGAATTTAATAATCGCATATACTTATCCATTTCACCAGCTTTATCTTCATCATCTTCACCCAAAGAGCCTTCTGAACTTCCTTCAAATTCTCCTTCACTTCCTGGTACAACTAAGTCTAGTATACCTCGTAATGTACTGTCAAACAAATCTGTATCAAATTCAATTTTTCCATTATCTTCTGAATCATGCATCATATCAGCTTCCATGGAATGTTCTCTGGAAAGAGAAATAACATGTAACTTACGCTGTAGATAATTTTATCACCATTAAAATAGAAATAACATACTCTAAAAATTGTACACCATCAATATCACTAGTTTGATTGAAGAATGATTGTACTTTCTCTCTAAGACTCAATGATTCTTGTCCATGTTTTTTATTTTTAACATTTCCCCACTGTTCGTTTAAAAACGCTTCTAACTGTACTGGATCTACATTTAACCAACTATCACTATCTGCGGGACTTAATGTAGCTTCATCTTGCGCTATATACAGAATACAAGATATAACAATACAAAACAATACAAATGTTAATACAAAATTTTACGAAAAATGATTTTTAATGAAATTACCATGCAGTTCAATATCATTAGACTGTATGTTTTCCCACGCTTCTAAGACTTTTTCTGCATCACTTTTAACAACACTTGCAGAATTAAACAAATTTAAATGTTTCAAATAATAATCTTTTGCTGCATTTAAAAGCTTTTCATATTCTTGACTGCCTTTTATGAGATTTCTAAAGTAGCCACTAGTTTCTAAACGTGCTACGTATGCATTAAGTGCATGTTCATTTGATTTTAATTTCTCAGGATCATTAGCTGTTACTTTCACTCTTTTTCTACGTTCTTCATTTGCATGAGCAACTAACATCTCTAAACCACATGCTATTTTAACACCAAGTATATGAGCATTATACTTTGGACACGTTACTGGTGGTATGTTCCAGCCTGTTCTGGGATCTCCTGTGTACCGACAATGAATTGCCATTGCATACAAACACTTAGTCATTTTTACGTTAACCATAACTCGTTGTTCAGGAGGGAAATACCTCATAGCACGACAAACCTGTAGCATAAAAGAAAATTATAAAATCGAATTAAATTTTTATTGTGTATTAGTCTAGGAAATAACATTTGGATTTTTACTTTTCTCTCAAGCGGATCAGAATGACAAATAGTCCTAATAGCTGGTGCAATAAGTCTTGGATCTTGACGAAGTATTAAAACTGCTTTCTCAGGTAAAAAGACTCTAGCTTTATGATGTCTTTTTTTAATTTCATTAGGGTAAATACTAATTCGTTTTTTTAATGCATCTTGTACTTTGTCAGAAGCTTTAGAAAGATATGAACTTTGGTAAACGTTATTTAATAAATCATGTAACGTTTTATATTTTTCACGAACAATATGTAACTCTCCATTATAAACATATACACGATTTTCACATATTTCGGGATTAGCCCATGAAGGCAAAACATTAGCTGCTTCGATTAAGAGAAACTCCCCATCAGAATCTATTAACTTAGCAATTAAGCCATCAAAAGTCTGTGTAAGCGTAAATATTAAAAACACTGTGAACCATTCATCGCTTATATCTTCATCAAAGCGGAAAGATATGTATATATGAGGTAATATATCACATTCTACAAAAGAACATAAGAGTTAACATAGAATTGTCATTCCTATAACTATTTAGAAGTAAAACGAATATTTTACCTTCTACAGTCATTGAATTTTCAATAACTTTTTCTAACAATAATGCTTGCTTCGTTCTGGGACGGAAAATCAGAGAATCACTGTGCCAGATATAATCTTTCACATACTGTGCGATATGTTCATTGAACTTTGCTATTTCTTCTAAAAGTGCTTCTTCTGTTACATCCTCTGGAGGATTTGTGTAACAAATTTTTGGGTAAAGAAAACATTCAAGCACATCATCTTCTCTTATTTTAGACGCCTTTGTTTCCGCCATAGCTTTAGCGCTAAACATTTTTAATACTTTAACTATCGAAATAGTTTTTAATATTCTTCATTTTATCATTATTTTTCGTTTGTTGTTATACATCAACAATAAATTTTGACAAGTGCGTATAACACCTCAAAAGAAACTCTATACAAAAGCTACTCACACGAAATGTCTCTGTAAAAATTTATAAATTCTTCACGTTTTATGAATTAATGTTATCATAAATCGTTTTACTTTTAATTTAAATGTGTTTTTATATCAAGTATATTCAAACTGATAAAGGCATATACCTAAAAAACTTAGTGATTTGTTACAGTTTTGAAAATATAACTATAAGATACTTTCAAATTGACCAACGTAATATAGGTTACTAGGTATACATACAGACTTTGTGTCACTGTTTACACGCAATTAGATCATGCAGTAACTTGCACAATTGCACTTACTGTTAGGGCGCGTGTACACATCGAGACGACTTCCATTCGAACTATTGCAATGTGAAAATTTTCATTTCAAATAGAACAAATGCTAAATAATAATTAAATGCATAGCATGCAACGTAGAAAAACGTTTTGTAAGCATTTAAGTAACAGAGATAATATACATAACAATTACAGCATTAATATAAAATCATGTAGTTACAATCTCAATTCCTTTATGCAATAACTTTAAAAAGTGATATTCTATTTTAAATACTGCATTTATAAAGATGCTTTAATTTTCTATCTCCTTTACTATCTTGAATGCAATTGGCCTATATTTACCTCTAAAGAATCAGTGAATTTGAAAATGGGCGCAAGTTTATGATGCAGTCGAAAGTAAAAACACGTATATTAATGCCTTCAAACATTTTTAACTTTTAAATTTCTTAAATTTTGCTTAACATTTAAATAAATTTTTATTTTCATAGAAACATTGTAAATCAATAATTGTACATACTTATAAAATTATTTATTTTACTTAAACAATTGCATTGTTTCAATGTAAATGTTTTATACATTGTTTAAATTGAACATTGTTAGATGAAAATTTACTAAATTAATAAATATTTACTTTCAGCTGCATTTTAATTTCAAATATTCAAAATGAACAAAAAATTTACTTATACATTAAACTAGACTATTTATTTAATGTATAGTTTTATACATATAAAGTAAATAATATTATACATTTAGTTTTTGCATTTGCAATTGCATGTAAAAATTTGATAGAAATAACTAAACAAATTATAATAATTCATATGCTTTATTGTATTTACACAAATAAGACAATCAGATTAATCAAATTTGATACGTGGGATATAAAATAATTTTCTACGATCAACAATGTCGTCTAAGGAATTTAAATCAGGTAAAATTGAGGGAAGCTTCAAATGAGTATTAGACCGTGATGTTTGTGTAAAATCTCTAGTGTATGATTGTGCTTTGCTATTATGAGTAGGAGTATAGTAAGATTCTGTTGACGTAGAAACTTTTGGATAATATGGATCATATTCTAATTCAATTGGTAACAAAGGTTTCAAAGACAATGTTAAAGCATACACGGGTATTTCTGTAGTTGTTAAAAAAGTATTGGATATAGTACTTGCTGCAGTGGTACTAGTTGAAGGTGCTTTTGTATTTTTCTGTATAGATTTCAAAGTTTCCAGATAAGGATAATTTCTGTGATTTGTAAAAGATAACTTTGGATTATCTCTAGAATTTTTTGTAGTTTGGTTTTTCTTTGTATTCTCTTGCTGATTCTGCAAGCTGTCTGAAAATGTGTCTGATGAATATTTCCAAAAATGATTGAAAGCATCATTTGTCTTTTGATCTAAAGAATCCTTTTGATTAGTTTCTTCCCTTTCATTAAATTTATCCTTATTGTTAGAGTTTTGATTCTGAACAAAAGAAGTTCCATTTTTCCTTATACCACTCTGATTTTGATTTATGAAAGGAGTATAACTTGTTTTTATATTTGCAAAATAATTAACAGAAGCTGGTGTTGTAGAATTAAATTCATATAATGGTGGTTGCAAAAACTTTGTTATCTTATTTTTAGATGCTTCCGTCTCATTAAAAGTCTTAAGGAAATGTCTTGAACTAAATGCAAGTCCATGTTGTACATTATTACTTGTCTTTATCGGCTGTGCTAGTTGTAGACGTTGATGAAGAAATTGACTCTGAATATTATCCACTGGCTCTCTTATGTGAGAAGAATCATTATACTTTTTGTTGTCTTTTGTACTAAATCCTTCACAATTAACAAGATGAGCATGATCACATATCAAAGCATCTTGTCGAAAAGCAGTTTCTTCGGGACAATGATATGTAAATTTGTTTCCATATTCATCACAAGTGTGATACATTTTACAACTGGCATCAACATCAGCATAAAATCCAGCAGTTTTATCCAAACATGAAAAATTTGTTTTTGTAGGAATTCCAATATTCTGGAATACATACTTACATATAATCAAATTTTTACTTAAAATTACAGTATTTGATGTTTTGTTAATATAATTGATATTCTTAAAGTTACTTAATATAGTTATTAAGTTAAGTATTATTCTATATTAAGTTACTTAATATAGAACTCTTAAAGTTACTTAATATAGTATTATATGAATTTATATTTTAATTTTTATCATTATATTCATATTAAAACGTTTATTGAATGTAAGTTTTAGAATTTTTTAATATGAAAATTCCATTTTAAATATTCTATTCTATTTTTTATTAAATCTACAATTTCGAATAAGTACACTCTTCTCAAAATTTTTTAATATTAATCGATTATAAATAAACTTATTTAAAAATCCAATGTTTCATAATATTAAAAATTCAAAGAATTTATAGTATTCTCTCCCACTGACTAATAAGTGAATAAATTTTGAAAAAAGTGTTAACAAATAAGTCACTAAAGAATAGACGAAAAAATTATTTGTTACATTAGAAAAATATCTAACTTTTTTAATTGTACTTATTCATTAAAATTTGTATTTAAAACTTTCATTTATATCGAATTTTACATATTTTTTCAAAGAAGCTAAGGTATTGTAGAATTTTTATATCAATTTTTTACAAAAGAAAAAAAAATGAAAATATTCCGCAAAATAGATTAGTGTGTTTTATGTAAGTAAATTTAATATATAGTTGAATACCTTTAATTACTTACGGAAATTTCAGATCGAATATATGCGATGAAGAGTGAATGCGAGAGAGCGATTCGTAAAATCCAGTCTAAACACCCCATGATAATAATCAAAGAAACTGAGACTCAAATGTATTTCCTTACTAAAGTAATGAGGTCGCTACTTTACCTTTGCAGTGTGATGACTTTCATTCGAAGATCCTACTAGCTAAAGTGAAAGTGAAGATCTTATAATGTGAACTTGAACTATTGTTCTTTCTTTCCTCCTCTCTCTTTCTCTTGTCTCTCTCTCAGTTTCATTTTCATTATTGTTTGAATGCAGCATGATGTGTACCTGTATCTACATTGATTAGCTAGTTACGATTGACTGTAGAACAAAGAAACCCTTTAGAACTTATATAATTTGCGCTGAATGAATATAACAAAAGAGTAATACGTGCTCAATAATTACAATAGAATACATATTGCTCCGCTGCCTGAACTACAATAATTATCGAAATTCATTTAAAATTAAACCATTACTAAAAGACAGCCTATAAAAAGAGAACACAGAAAATTTCATCGAATTTTTAAAACAAACTAAATTAATATCTAAAATGGTCTAAATTAGTTTAGTGGCTAATAACTAAGAAATGCGAATTAATAACTAAGATGCGACTTAAAACACAAGAGGAAAACATTTTTTTTCTGCATAATATGCAAGCTGCATTTAAAGGGAGACCTTTGTATTTATAAAATATGCTATAATACTGATCACAAGTTGAATAAAATGTTTAGAATACCAAACTCTATTTTAAAAAAAATCTTATATTAGAAGATATTTAAATCCGAAATACTAAAATCAAAACGTAAGAATAAACCATAATGCTTAGGTACTTCTTGTAATTTCATTTAGGATTGATTCAAATTATGTACATATATAATATTAATTTTCCAAGGATCTGTTATAATTATCTCCGCTTTTAAATTCAGATTTCTATATGTTGGAAATAAATTGAATGTATGTAAATGAATCAATTGGAATAAGATAAACTTAACTTTTGCGTCTGTTTGGATAAATTCCATTTAACATGAGAGCATACAATGCGATTTTCTACCTGTTGGCGCATAAAGCCGATTAGTGAAATCCTATATTGGCTAAATAATTCTCTATGATCACCCAATACTGAAGGATTATGTACCAGAAAATCTAGATGTATAATTAATTGTTTAATGCGTGTTTTCCGATATCACTAGTTACAATAAATCAACATTATTATCAATATTAACATGCGATATATTTGTAATCGTGATGATCTACATTCTATGTTTACGTTTACTCAATAATAATAGAAAATTAATTTATTGAAGGAATTAATTTTATATAATTTATTTCTGGTTTTGATGAAACTTGGCAGGTTTGTAGAATAACCGAAAATATTCGATACCTATTTTTTATATCGGTTCATATTCACGTTAAGGGGATGAAAACCTCCCTCAATGTTGGAATGAAAACCATGTACGTATATGAATATAATTTTGTCCTAAGTTCTTTATTTTTTTGTTCATTATTGGAAATTATTTATTTTTTTTGCATACAGTATACCACAAAATATTTAATAAAAGTTAATACAACCTTGTTAATTGTATATCTCTTTATCTTACTTTATATTGTACTTCTAAATATTTGTTTATCTTAAACGTCTTCTTATATATATTATATTATCCGAAAAGTTCATAGTGTCGTTTTAAATAAAGTTTGACATGAATCATTCCAATCTGTGATTTACCTTAAAATACTTTAGTTATCACTATGAACCATCAAGATGACCTACTGTTATTAATATACTTCAGTATGTGTTCGCTTATATATTCAATTTTATACTAAATTTTGTGCAATAAAAACTATTTCCGATAATTGCAGGAAAAACTTTGTTCGATAAAGTATCTAACGCAACGTTCAAATAACAGAACGCTTGGACAGTTAAATAGTCCATTCTTTCTCAGTTATGAACCCGCTGGTAGAAAGCAACGAATTTGAAATAACATGGTTATAACTCATTTTTGTCTTATCAGCAATTTCGATAACAGTACATGAGAACAAAATGTATTATCACAAAATACAGTGAATTTTCGTTTAATCTGTATTATGATGAATACTTGTCGCTAACTCCGTAATTTTTTGAAAATGTACGGAACAAGGTATGACAAGAAATGAATAATAAACAATTAAACAAAATATTCAACACATTAGTCACAAAAGCTACATTAAATTTATTTTAATTAATAATAAAATACAGAACTATTTTTATACATAGATGTATTTTTGTAAGAAATATCTAGTTCAGTAATATTTCCGTAATACCAATATTAAACGATCTATAAGTGATAACATATTAAATATTCAAGCAATGCAATAAATATTTCCACTAATGTGTATAAAAATCGGCGTTTCGTTCGCCACATTGAATTATTTAAAAAGAACAAGTTTTACTTCCGTCTGTCGTTTTACATATCATTGACAAAAGAAGAATGTGCTACCGCTACCAGAGCATGAACTACCCTCAGAAACGTGTCCTTCATTATAAACTCGTTTTCAGTGGCTTATGAACCTGCAGCAAGAGCATTCTATACAGTAATGGCCAAACCTTGTTATGATAGGAGCCATATTTCGCTCACCAGAAATAATCGAGAGCTGCAGCCTCCATTGAAACGATGTTTCATACAGGATGTTCAATAATAAGTATCAGAAATTTTAAAGGATGATTCCACAAGCCAAAATAAAAAATAAAAAATGTGGAAATTGAGTTTGAGACTTTCTTCTAAAGTTATTAATTGTTCCAAAAATGCCTGAAATTCGCGTGAAATGTGTCTGACTTGGGACTTACTCCATTGCCAGTTTACTCGCCAGGCCAGGCGTGAGGATATCAGTAGAATAATTCATTATCGATAGAATAAGTCACTTTAGATATATTTTTAACGATTAGTAATTGTTCTCAAAAACCGAACCATTCTAGACTTTTTTTTTAATTTGACATCCAGAGTCATACCTTAAATTTTCGTCCACCTCTAGTCAAACACCCTGTATAGTGGTTAAAATATTATGATAGATACGTACGCTTGTATAGACACGTTTGTACGTACAAAAAAGGCTAA
The DNA here is from genome assembly GCF_051401765.1 of Calliopsis andreniformis. Lineage (NCBI taxonomy): Eukaryota > Metazoa > Arthropoda > Insecta > Hymenoptera > Andrenidae > Calliopsis > Calliopsis andreniformis. Next base: position 6,321,198 of record NC_135073.1, on the reverse strand, counting down.
AAAGATCTTTCTCAGAAAATAGGTGTATTATAAATTAATTTTAACAATTTGAACCCAGAAGCGCCAGCAAATGTTTAAAAGAGCCATGTGTGGCCCGCGAGCCGCAGCTTGGCCACTATTGTATTACAGTAGGACCTCGATTACCTTCGAAGCACCACTATAATCAAACCTGAAGCATCCTTTCGATAGCTAACTTTATTTTTTTCAACAAATTGCTATTGTTTCACTGTTTAAGCCTTAATCAATGTTCTACTGTACTCTTGTTGCTATTACACCCAACATGCGCAACTTGAAATAACAGAAATTCAGACTATTCGAAGTCCTGTTAATCGAGGTTCTACTGTATAATCGTGGTCCCACTTGAAATCATCAAACATCTTTATTCAATCATATCCCAAATCTACCCAAAAGTCGTCAGAACGTTTCGGGAGTCCTGTATCACTGAGGAAGGTTCACGAGCCGCGAGGGTGGCTCTACTCGTCCCTATCGATCGACGCCTGTGCAGTAAGCGACCTCGAGGTGACCGTCGACCACAGTCCAGGGTAAGTAATCACCGGTCGATCTTCTATCGCATCGTATCGTTTCAAAGCACCTCGAATTTCGATAGGGTCTCTTTTATGTTTATGTGGTCCATGGTGTTCGCTGGCTTAAATTAACCGAAGTGAAACGACAGGAGAAACGTAGCGGAAGGGGTGCGCGCGGAGGAAACGCCGGGATGCGGAAGGCATCGCAGCGTCTTTGAGGTGAAAACGGCAACAACATTCGGAGCAGTAACATCTTCAATCAATATAGCGAAATCTACTGAATCAGAGTAAGAGGCATTGCACGGTGTATGTTTTAGGATAGTATTTTTATTGTTTGAGAGGTGAACAAATGTCGTGTGAGATAAATGTGAGATTTGTGGTCGCGATATTTACTTTTCAAGTTGAACGAAAATAGTACTGTAACGAGAGAGAGAGAGAGAGAGAGAGAGAGAGAGAGAGAGAGAGAGAGAGAGAGAGAGATTGGTTACGTCAATGCAGTTAAATTGTAATATTTTCATTGCGTACTGGAAATTAGGTTCCTTTCTTCTATTGTGTTTGTAAGACAAGAGAATCGCTGATTTGATTATAAATTTAGTATCGGTTTAGATTCTCAGGGTACTAAAGACAATGCTTTTAAGTTTCCAATGATTTTACAACAATTGTTTCACGTTAAGCTAGAGATAGCGAGATTATTCTTAAATTAGTATTTTAATAGTAGGCGTTATTTAAAGTATTTGAGTCGTAAAGATGGACAACAGCAATAAAAACAATATTTTGTGCTAAAAATATGGAACAGTTCACTCACTCGTAAACAAAACACTAAGTATTTGTTAATGTGTTATGGTCTCAGAAAACATTGAAACATCACCGATATTCTAATATTCTTTTTAAAAAATGTTTCTTTTTTTCAATATGACTTATGAAAATCAATAAATGTATTTTTAATATGTACACTTTAAATAAACGTTTCTCATAAAATTTTGTTAACGGGAGAGTTATTTGTTTTAATCCAATTTCATGTTTTATTTTATTTTATTTTTATTTTCTTTAAAAATCCTCTTACAATGATTGTTTTTCCATTATGATTGCCAACGTGGGATATACGTATACATATATCATAATTTTATATCTTTCGAAGTATGCATCAAAATAGAATTTAAAATGAGAAAAAATATACACTATACATGTAATTTTATCTAAGTTTTTCTAACATGTAATGATGAGGAATAAGAATTGATTGACCTTAATTACCTTTATACTTTAAAATAGATTACATATAAAGATTTTTGTTAGATTACAGCGTTGTAATATACTGTTCATATATTCTCTTATATTAGAATAATAGTAATACACATATTAGAATAAAAAAGTACCAAGTACTCTGATACAAATAAAATTAATAATTAACAGAACATTAATTTTCAGAATTTGCAACAATCAAAATTTAGAAAAACTGTTTTCTCATTTTGAAACTCTAACTTCTACTATGAGAACACAAAGTACACTAATTGTTAGTAAATCAATAGCTAGAATAATTAAATCATGAACAAAATGTAACATAAACTTTGTTCTAAACTTTGCAGGCAATTTTATTCTTATATAACGAATTTGCTCTTCTGCAAAATTGCATCAATTTGAATGTAATTAGTCGTCAGTTGATTTAAATTCAAATTCAATATTCTAACTCTGAAGTCGTTAATAATTCAGTTATTAATTACTATCTCGTAAAGCCTAAGAACTTGATCCGATAAAAAATGAATAAAAATTTTTTACAAGGCATTGTTATTTATTAAGCTTTTATCTATCAATAATTCATGTTTGTGTAATAAAATAGTATTATAATTATTGTTTTTATTTTTTTTTAAATTAAGAAAACTATTGTTAATTAAACTCTGTTCAGGTATTTCCATTTTCCTGGAATTATTAGAGTTACATTTGCTTAATAATTTTCTAAATACAGTAATTATTATTAAATACAATTCATACTTAAATAACAGAACGTAGAACACTTTATCATGAAAAAACAAGTCGTAAAATTTCAATAAGTATTAAAAAACAAATGACAAAGAGTAATTTTGGAATAAAAGCTGTATGTTACGTCAATAACTCGTATTTTTTTCCATATTTTTAGGGTCTGTAAAATACGGAAGGAAAGAAGTTATAATGCAACGGTACCATGACAAGTGAACACCAACAAACGAAAGTACTGCAAAATTACAACAACTGCATTTTAATAGCAGACCAACCGAATATTTATAAAGATTGCAGTTGTTTCAACCACGACAGGAACGAACTCGGGATCGAAATAGAATTTAAAATTCTATAGAAAACATACGACCAAATACTTGCAAAATGAGTAAAATCAGGCACGTGTTTATCGATCCACTGCAACAAGAAACGTCCAACCGCTTTAATAAGTCCCCACGTAATCAATCTTCAAATTCATCTCAATTCACCGAGTAAATTGCTTTCCAATTAAACCGACTGACCACGTAACCGCTCGTCCGATACCATTTCTTTAACCAATTTTCTAAAACTTTTCACTTTTCTATGATCAACCGTTTGCTAGTACCTCCCAACGTTGAGTCCTCCAAAACGGATCGACAGTTGCAGAAGCAATGAAACTTTGTATCCCATTAAAAGCTCGCCAACTCGAGTCGATACAAGAGCCAGTCGCTTTGCTGCTAACTCAGACCTATCAAGTGTTAATCAACGATTTAATACCGTCTCAAGGAACTAACGATGCTCGTAAGTGACGAAAACAGTGACGTAAAATTCCTCGCAAGTTACGAGAAGAACACGAACGACTGAAGAATCGACGGGATTGAAAATGTCCGAAGACGAGGCGAAACCGGCATCGCCAGTGCCACTTATTGCTCACACGCAGTGCTGCAACAGCTTGACGAATCCGCAATGCCCAGCGTTGCAAGTAACATCGCGTATGTTGCGGTCACCGAGTCACGAGAGCATCACCACTGATCTCTCCTTATTCAGCGTCTCCTCGATTGCGAGCGAATTGCGAGGAGCGAATAGACTCGTTACGTTTAAATCTTACACCGACGTGCATCTTGCTGGTCGAGGCCCATCACCGAAACCTGATCGCCAAATTCAAGCTAACAGGTAAGTTATACTTTGCTACACGGCTACCCCGGATAATTGATACTCTACAGGATACGTCGAGTATCTCTTATCCGGGGAAGTGAATATTTTTGCGTTTTAAAGTACATGTCCCTAATTTTATTTAATTCTAAGCTTAAATTTTAGTGAAAAAACAAGTACTGCTATTAGAAAACAAAAAAAGATATCATAATGTAGTGTATTCAGTTACTGGAAGGTGATTCAAGCGTCGAAATATGCATTTTTCGGTTGTCCATTTACTGGGACATTTGACATCTTAAGCCTCCAGATATTGGGGCATTTACGTTATTGTGTTTTATGATGAACCAGTTTAAATTCAGCTCGTTCGTCGAGGTCCTACTGTATCTACTTTCTCAAAAACTTATAATTTTGGCATATCATTAAAAATGGACATCAACACACGTTAACATCGGTAATTCTAGTACTTAGGAAAATTCTACCATTCGAAATACATATCCACTTTCTTCTTAGGCCAGCAGATATACCAGAAATTCTTTGGTTCGAAGAAGAGAACGAACTGATCCGTAGTTGCGGAGTGCTTTCATCAGCGCTCGGCCTTCGAAAAAGCTTTAGCACCAGCGACGTCTCTCAACTGCCAAGCCCAGATGCATCAGGCCCGAATGGACTGCGACCAACGGTCTCTGCATTGACCCTTGGCACTGTCCAAAGAAGCTCTTTGCTCCTGGAGCAAGCTAGACTGGACCACGCTTCGAGGTCTTGCAGCACATGGGTTGCTGTTGGCGAACCAGTGGCCAACACGTCGCAACTGCCTAGTCCTCACGGAGGAGCTGTGCAAGAGCAACAGCAGTCTCAACAGCAGCAGCCACAGTCCTCGAGCCAAGCAACAACCTCGCAAACGGCCTCGCATCCTCCACTTGCACCACCCCCGCCCCCTTTGCCATTTACAGGTGCGGACCTCGTTAGGTCCGTGAACAAGAAGGTTCGCCAAAATTATATACGTCGAAGGTAAGTCATGTACTTGCTCGATTTTTATTCGCTTCTTTTTTTATATTTCTCGATCCTGAGATTTCAGAGTTTCGTAGAAACCAGCTATGAATTTTAGGTTTTTGAGTATGAGTAGTAGCTTCTTCAAAGAATTGGGAAAACTTGATACAAAATATTATGTTACATATGAAATGCCCTAAATATTCCTAAACAGAACTCCAAATACATCTACCTTATTTCTTCAAAATACTATACAGGGTGTTTGAGGACAGATGGTAGAAATATTAAAAGCTAATTGTACATGCTAAAATAAGACGAAGTTTTAGGTTTCGTTTCCAAGCTACTAATTGTTAAAAAAATGTCCAAAATATATGTGAAATGTGTCTGACTCGGGGCTTATTCTACTGACGTGGCTATGGCTGATCTAATTAATGCACGTCAGCAGTAGAATAAGTCTCAAGTCAGACATATTTCATACGAATTTTAGACGATTCTGCAACAATTAATAACTCTGAAACGAAGTCCAAACCGCAATTTCAACATTCTTGATTTTCGTCCTAGTTTTGCATATAGAATCACCTTAGAACTTTTGACACTTACTGTCGAACACCTTGCATAGGTACTTATATTTCATATGCACCAACCTAATAGTATCTAGTGTATCTACTTACATTAAAGAAAATTCTTTGGTTTAATAGAAAAGTTATGTTCTGATAAAGAAATTGAAAACATTTTTTTATGAATCTCGCAACTTCGACTAATGTCTGATTAACATGGGGAAGAATTGTTTATTCTCAACTTGTCACAAATCTTTTGCATCGTGTTAGTGTGTATGACAGACCTGCTAATTTAGTACATTCTGAGCTTCAGCAGAAAAACATATGGCTAACTGTTACGTAAGACAATGTGTACATAATATGGGGGTGTACAGTTTGTAATGACGTTACGAATATTGCCTTTATCGATGAAACGATGAATGAAGGACAAATGTTTTTCCCCAATATTGACGCGATATTAGCGAATAAAGTTGGCGCTCTTATCAAACAATTCCTTTTAGCTTCTTATATAACGTCATTCTCCTGTGCAAAATTACTATATGTATGAAAATTGAATGAGCAAAGCCTCTTTTTGCTTGAAAATTATCATTTTTCTTGTATTATTTTCTTATTACAAAATATTGAGTACTGAGTTTTCTAAATGGAAACATCATTTTTATGTATAACAATCTACCAAACAAAACAGTCCCTACCGATACCTGAGAACTGGGTTAACACAATTTTTTTTGACACACCATAGCTACTTTGTTAAAGAAATCGGATAATCATACATAGTACAGATAAAACATATTCGTCTATTACGAATATTTATTACTAAGACGTTCGTCTATCCACTTTTAACAGAATAAAGAGTATAAAACCATAAAAGATATGAAGACAATAAATAGATATGAAGACAATACTTTCGAATATACCAAAACTTATCGCTTCATAATATAGAAACCGATTGGATCGTAATTCAATTAGACTCTTTGTCATAAGTATAATTGATTTTCATTGTCATATAGATGCTATTATACACACATTTGGATTTAAAGGACACCATTTAGCTTTAATTAATCCATTAAATCAACGTTCCCACGTATGTACCCACATATACCTTATATATGTAACCTTTGACTAAATCAATCGTTGATCTATGGCAGGCATGCATAACTGATGCTAGAATACCAGAGGACATAGTTTCATAGTTGCAAGCACAGGCATGTACAAATGACATTGACAGTGATTTTAACCAAGAATGAGAAGCAGCATAAACGTCCTTCTGGATTTCACTTGTAGTTACAATAGTATCGCGGTTTCCATAGTTTAACTAAGCAAACAACATAGTTGAAGGAGAAGTTAATAATACAGAATAAAACAATACTGGAATTCGTGGAACGATTCTCAACTACGGAGTAACTACGTTTACCCTCCCGTTTAATTAATTCAATAAAGATTGTTAATATACAAATGCATCTTGGATAAATTGTGTCCCATCTATGAAAAGCACAGATACTTTGAAGTGTAGTATTGAATAAAATGACCTATGTCATATTTTCAAAAAATTTGAGTTATAGAATGTACATTTTCAGAATAAAGAAAGGACAGCAAAAGAACTTTCTCATTTAAAAATTTGAGTTCAAAAACGTAAGTCCATAAGACAGTATTAGTTGTATTAAGTTGAAGACTTTAAACACCAGTATCATAAAAACAAAAACATATAATATAGGTAATTTTGTCATTTTACAACCACAGATATATGATAACTTATCATTGATAAAACTATAATGCATTTTCCTGCAAAATTCCTTAGTTCTTTAATTCTCACAGTTATGTCCGAAAAATTTTGCATTTCTAATACAACTTGTTTTGTACTAAATTCTGAAGTTTTTTCTACGTCTCTAACAATAAGTACATACCTGTTCTTTGACTCGAGGAGTTCAAGAGTGCTTTGACCTTCATTAATTGTATTAGATGAGAAAAACCAGTTTCTGTAAACCGACGATACGCCAAACTGAACGTATTCTTCTCAAGACATCGTCTTTGTAAAAGTCTCCCGAAACACTGAGCTTCTCTGCAGTTTGCTTTAGCTTGTCCATACCTGAAGGAAATATCTGTCTACTCGATGTTCGAATAAGCACTCCTGATAACACTGTCTTAACCCTCCAACGTTTAGATGGAAACTGATTTACTATGGCATAAGCTGCCACCAATACCAGGGTTTATTTCTTTGTTACAATACTCACTGCTAACAGAAAAAGGTGTTGACAGTGTCCGCAGTTCTGCGCGATTCGTGTAAAATTTCGAAGTAGACAAAAAATGTTTATACCTCAAAAGGAAAGATATTTCGGACCTTCTTCTATATGACCTTCTCTCACCTTTAGGGAGAGTAGAGTATGATACCAAAGTTTAGTCAAGTATTTCTAACGTATTCCATAGAGGATGTAAATAATAGACAGGGTGAGTCACGCAACTGTATCGCCTGAATTTTCTTGTAAAGTATTTGTTCTATGAAAAAACGTTTCAAACGAAAGTTGTTTAGTATTTGGAGGATCATACCAAACAGCAGCATACTCTCGATACTAAGCAACTTTCGTCTGAAAATTCAGAAAATTCAGGTGATACAGTTGCGTGACTCACCCTGTACGTAGCAATATTTTAAAGGGTGGTAAGGGAATTAAAATGGAATACGAAATGTTCGATCTGCCTCCATTTTACAATAATAATGCCTTAAAATTAACATATTTATATGTTAAATTACTAACGATCAGAAGATTATCCGAGATGTTATCTTGAATTTTGAAAATTTTATAAAAGTTAAACCGTAAGAGATACAACAAACTGTATTAAGACCTTTTTGCTCTATTGCTGTTCTTAAATACTTCTGTAAAATTATAGAATCCTCTGATTGTTAATTTAACTTACAGATACGTTAACTTTAAGCCATCGTTATTGCCAAATGAAGGTAGATCAGATATTACAACGTTTGAGCTCCCTTATCAAGTTATCATTCTTTGAAATATTGCTACGTATGTTGTTTACACGCTGTAGGTATAACTATACATATGAAGGAACGTAGAGAATATAAGAAAACGCGACATTCGACGTCTTAAGGTGGGTCTACACTACATGTTATGTAACAAAGTTATATAACTTTTTAGAAAACCGAAGAGACGTATGTATAACAGCTCTCTTTTTTTGTTTTCTACAAAGTTACGCAACTTCATTATATAACAAGTAGTGTAGACCCACCTTTAATCTTCAAAAATGCGAAATAAAATACAGAAATTCAAAAACTAATTTGAAATCTCTGTTTCACAGATTATTGACAACTTATCGGGCTTTGGAGCGGCTATCGCAGAGCGAATTCAATTTGGATCAACTGGAAGCTGCGGCAAGCGCGGCTCAAACAACTTCCGGAACTACCTTATTGGTCCCTGGAACTGCTTCCATTGCTGGATCTTCTCTGTTAGGACGAAAGGAACGAAACCACGCGTTAACTATCAAGGATGTTGAAAGAGAACGTGGGAATCAGTTGTCGAAGTACGAGAGGAACATGATGATTTTCAATTGGTTGCACACTCTCGACGATACTGCTGTTGACAGCCTAGAATAATTATTTCTGTCGAATAATATTCATGAGTGATCATAATTAACCCTTTCGCTACGCTTCACGTTTAGTTGAGACATATTGCGCGAAATATGCATCGGGATAAATATTTGTAGGTATTTATCGCGATATTGGGGGAGTCAGACGAAACTGATCTATTACCAGCTGTAATTTCAATTGAGTAATTAAGCAAATATAATCGTTTACAATTGTTTTTGAGATATAATATGTATTGTGTATGAACAGGAATCATAAGCGAAATTGTAATTTCTGTTTTCTTGTCCTAATGTATACAGTAATTGATATATTTGTATTCATATTATGTAAAAAGAGAAAGACATTTTTATCGAAGTTATAAGGGATATAGTGATTAACATTTTCGAGAAAAGCTATTACTGAAATTTATACTCTTCCACAGTCAGAAAGTGACATTTTTCTCGCTCTCGATGGTACTATCTCTATTTGTGTAGCGACGAGATAGATGTCGCATAAAATACTTGTTAAATATAAAAAAATGATTATATCTATTATTTTGTCTGTTGCATATATCATAGTAACAATTTATAATCGAATGTACAGTTCTAAAGACTAATTTTGTTAAAACCATTTCAAATCGTATACGAACAGATTTCAGTAAAAATGTTTAAAAATTAATTTTCTTTGCAGATATCAGTACACTCATTTACTATACCTAACATGAGAATATAAAAATAAAACTTCACACGTTTCTAGTGATGTGCATTATTTAAAAAACAGTTTAAGAGGCACAAATTAATTAGTATAATCTTTTAAATATTAGTATCCATTCTTTTATTACTAGTGGTTGCTAATAAATAATAATAATTTATATACATGTATAAGGAATACACTCTACTATATGCCTGTTCCTAACAAATGATATTTTTTAATACTATAATGCAATAATACAATGACATTTTCTTAGACAAATGAATTTCTTTATTAAAACAAATATCTTTGATAATACTTGCTCAATTCAGCTTATTTTAAAATACTTTCCATTCGATGTATAAAATCACATTAATATTTTATTCGTACTTTAATTTAAATATCAAATACTTTCTGCGAAATTTTCACTGACACATTAGACTGTTTCTTGTACATCAAAATTAACTTTTAAAATAATAAAATCAATTTATTAATATAAATGCTATTCATCGATGCATTAAGAAAGTCTATTTGTTTTAAAAATTGCTTCAAATTCTTATATTTTTTAAATACGTAACATATAATTAAAATATTAATTATTAATTAAAATTTAGTATAACAGTTCTTATATTTCATTTTCAGCAATCCATTACATGTACCGCATTTATTTTTTACTTATTTGAATTAAAAGAGGTGCATTATTTAATAATTCAAATCTAATGAATTAGATTATAATATAATTACTGAGTTCAACGCGATAATACCGCAGAAAAATAATTTGAAAGTATTTCATTCTTATTTGACGAATCATTTACTTTAAAGTTACTGATTATATATAAATCACTATAATAAAAATTTTTAATAATAATTTTTAACACACTTGTCTGAAAAATACAAACATTATGAGAAAGACCTTCCTTATCTGATGGTATACTATACACGTAAAATTTATTAATTAAAATGCTAAAGAATCAGAAATGCAGTTAAATAATATAATATAATTAATCTTGACAAAAATTTAAAAGACTGTGTTATTATTACCAGAGTCTACATTAAAAGATTAAGAGTGCAGATACACGCATAGTTCCTTCTATATTCAATAGTTGAGCAGTTTTTACAGAATGTTTGTAAGTTTTCATAAAACACGTAAAAATATTAATATAAACTAAAATTAAAAAACTTCATGTATCTAAGAAATGTTTACATACAAATTTACGAATTAATAGAAGCTTCTTATTAATTAAGTGAAGTATAATAAATATTTAATTCTTGTTTATTTTTATTAAAATTGTTACAATACAGATGCTATCTATCCCCATTATGTCTATACAACAAAATCAAGACGAATTAAAATTCTTGTTTAAAATATTTTTCCTAAAATATTTTAAGTAACACAAATCACTTTCTATGATGTTTCATGTTACTTCGTTAAAAGAAATAACTTTTTTTTCAGCATCAATATATCAACATAAAATTTGACGATATCACACGAATATAATGATCCTATAAAAGCAATTGTTTTCCATTTATTTGTTAACACTAAAAAATACATGTATAGCGAAAGGGTTAAATATTTAAAAAAAAAACTTTGTGGCATTCTAAATCCTTTGGATTTTAAAACATTATATGTGATGGGAATCCTGAAAACAAGATATTTGTGTTTGAAAAAACTCCACTGCTAATCTAATTAAGTGAAATTTCTCATTTGATATAATTGTATATGTAATTTTGCTATATTATTATTGCTAATATTGATAGAAAATTTTCATGACAAGCAGCAACACTAAGAACTTAACAAATTCTTCTTAAGAATATCCGTCCCTTCTCGTTCAATGTCATTATGAAATGGTATTACAGTGAGCATTAATACATATCGTACAAGGCAACAAAAAAGTTTTACCAAATAAAGATCTTCGTAATGTCTTTATCATTTTTGAAAAATAGATATTTAAAAGATACGAATTGCATACATATGTATTGCCGTTACGATGACAATACCTCACGACTTCCTAACTTTATTAGCATTCTACAAAATATGTAAATTAATAATATAGTAATAATACAACTTATACAGCCAATTTAAAATAAATGAATATCGAAATGACATGATATTTTGATTTCTGTGGCATGTATAAAATGATATATAAAACAGTTTGCTTCAAAAGCAGGGCTTTAGCTTTGTTAAAATATACAGTTTCTATTGATAGTTTTGTTGAAAAATAATACAGTTTCCTAACTATAAAGTACCATGTTATTGTTTTTTATTCAGCGAACTTCATGTTGTAAATTTAACTTACAACAAGTTTTCTCTTTTAGAAAATGAATTTTGTCCGCTTATTTTCAACATGATTGTTTTAAGCATACAAAATTACCTTTATTTTTAAAAGTGTAAATATAATGTTTTCCGTCTTACATCCACAAAGGAAATTAAAACAAATTCAATATTAATGTATAAGAGTTTTATTGTTATTTTATAACTTGATTGGTACTAATAAACTGAATGAAGAGAAGAATGTAGTAGTAATGTCATTATGATGAACGTTTTGTATATAAAACTATTAATAAATGTAAAACATTTCATACATTACTGTCTTCCTTTTTACAAACTTATGTATGTACACGTTCCAATGTATATACAAATTTAATTTTACGTTTATTACTTGCACTTGAACTATACGTACATAATATTGTGTTTCTCATTTTTTCGTTTCTATTACAATCAATTCTTCGAAAATATAAGAGTGAAATAATACTTAAAAATTAAAAATACTTTTATAACTATTTTGTTACGTAGTATTTCTGCTCGAATAATGTTTTCAGCTTCAAATAGCATTATTGTTACATCGAAATTTCCAAAAAAACTGTTTATAGGTAAACAAAAAATGAATAGTTTGAAGTTGACTGATTTTCAAATATAATTATATTAACCATCTACATTAAAAAAGTTATCAGTTTAATATACAGTTTGATTTTATAATAATAAATACAGTCATAGATATCTGTTTTCTTACAAAAGTCTTGTTCATGATGCAAGATAAAGAAAAATAAGATTACAAATGGTTTCTTATGATAAAGTAGAGATACATTTGCGTCCATGAAATAAACTAATCTGATTCTTTAATCTGATTCAGAGCCAGAACTAGCATCTGATTCATATTCTCCTACATTAATGGTAAATTTGTATTCCTGATCACATCCTAAATAGGCATCGCTCATGAAGTACAAAGTATAGGAATGTTGTCCAGGAGCAGGCGCTACAAAATCAAGTTTTACTTTTGCCTTTTGTTGCAATGTTAATCTCTTAATAGACAATAAAGAATTCGTTTTTGGATCGCCAATAACAACCCACCATCCTTCTTCACGTTTTTGTGGGAAGAAAGGTGCAACAACTGGTCCTGTTACTTCATCTTCTCTCTCAAGCTGAACGATAACATTAACTGTGCCACCACTATGCAACTTATCTTTATCTTGAACTTCATAAGACATCTCTATGTTGGGATAACGATTGCAGAATTTAGCAACATCTGCCATTTGTGTTTCAGATAATTGTAAAAGACGATTTCTGTCGTCATCTTCCAGTTCCATCACATCAAATACGGTTTCCACTCCTTTGTCTGTACAACGTTTGATAGTTTCAGCAGTAAAGTGTGGTAACTGTTTTAAGTAAGAGTCTTTAGACCACATTGCTTGAGTGACCATTTGCGCCAATTCCATAGCAGCCACTGCAGGAGCTAACCAACCAGATGAACTGAGTACATCGACGCAAGCTTGGATCAATCTCACAGCTTTGCTTAATACTAATTCTGTATCTTTTTGTAATTCTGGGCCGAGTTGTATCCTGGACAAATGTGCTTGCAATAAAAGTTGAGCTTTTACATGAGGATCGGCCATTCTTGTTGCTTGTGGGGCATGTGGAAGTCGTGCTGCTAAACTTCTTAACAAATTTTCTTCTCGCTGTCGAACGGGAACAGTTTCATATTCAGCTGCAGCTGAAATTATTTCTAATAAACCTCTGATTTTGGTTTTGTTATTCAAAGAAAGACTGAATAATTCGATTGTCGCATAATTGATGTAATAATACGCTGCAATCATTCCAAGATTTAGAGGCAAGGTGTCCATTTCGTCCTCTACAGCAACGCATTTTGCTTGCTCTAAATCACTTAAAGTATTTTCGACCAATTCAGATAGATGATCTGATAGATGTCTATGTGTAACACCTTGCAGTCCATAATAGTTTGGATTCTGTGTAAGTCGCCTGTATAAGAATGTCCATGTCAGATAGTCAACGGCATCTTGCTTGTTTTCAATCGTTTTCGTCACGATTTCAGCATTGAAATGATCGTGCAGTCTGTGATCTAGATGGCTCTCGACGGGTAAAGGTTCATTTAGGAATTTCTTAAAGAAGTCTTTCTTCGAGCTTTGACAAAGGAGAACACATTTAGCATCGTCATCTTCTAGTGGGCGATTCGCACGTGCTACCATTTGTAAAACATCAGTAATAGGATAATCTTCGTAGGCATGTGTTTTTCCATTGTAACATTGAGTGTCCATAACAACTACAAGATGAGAGCTAATAGACAGACTCCAACAAAGATCTCGCGTAACAACAGCTATTTGAATGGCACCGCTGTCGAATAGCTGTTCAACGAGGCGACGATCATCAGCAGATAATCCTTCATGTAGATAGGCAGCTCCTTGAGATAACGTTTCTTTTAATGTTTTATCGGTCATTCTGTCGAGGAAGGGTTTAATATCAGCTTCTTCTGCGTGGAAAAATCGTGATGGTTGTCCTTCGGCCGCAGTGAACGTCAGTAAGTCGATAGCTGTTAATCTAGCCTGGCGACGAGTGGGTACGAAAACAATAACTGGTTTATGTGGAGCATACCTAAGAATTGCGTTATACACTGGTTTCGCCATAGCAGCTAATCTTGATGCATTATGAGTAATATTTATTCCTTGAACATGTAATTCTAAAGGTACAGGTCTAACAGATGGGTGGAAATTGAAAGTTGCAGCAGCAGGAGCACCTAGCCACTGAGCCGCATCTTTCGCGTCTGCAAGGGAAGCTGACAGTGCTATAATTCTAGTTGGTTTCTCTAATTGAGAAGAAATATAACGTGCTCTTGAACAGGCTACCTCTAGCACAGGCCCTTCTTCACCGCCAATTAATTGCAGTTCGTCGACAATAAACAGTTGAATATTTTGTACATTTTTTCTTTGCTTCCATCTTCTTGACAACACGTCCCACTTATCTGCAGTTGTAATTATAATTTGTCCTTTTGCAAGTAATTTAAGATCTGTTCCCGTTTCACCAGTTAAAAGCACTACCTTTCTACCCAATTGCTGATTAAACTTTACTGTCCAATCAGTATAAACTAATTCTGCTAAAGCTTCCTTGCTAACCATGTACACACATCTACCTTCTGGATTCTGAGTTAGTAAACGTAATACTGCAAATTCTGCAATAGTTGTTTTTCCCGATCCAGTGGGTGCCCCAACGAAAACGTTATCATCTGAATTGTAAACAGCATTGAAGACTTGAGTCTGTATCGGATTAAATTGTGGAAATTTGTCTATGTAGAGACTTTCGAACTTCGAGTTACGTAAAGCAGTAATTGGAAGAGGTTGCAAATCAAGTAGTTCAGTTGGTGGTAGATTCTTCTCTGGTAAAATTAAATGACGAAAACTAACGGGTAATTGAGTTTCTGCTCCAATCCACCTGTCTGATACGACGCGCAAAAAGTATTGTGGTGGCAAAGGTTCAAACACAGGTACAAAGAATTTAATCAAATGTTCATCTGATGCATACTTAGCTTTCAGCAAAAAGTATTCGTGATGCAATATGACTTCAGAATCTACGTCTTCGACTAAAATCCAAAATGCTTCTGATGCACCATGTACTTTCTCGTCCCATTGAAAATCGGGTGTGATTGTCAATTCGACTCTCAAAGTGGACCGTGTTATTGGTTGAATATGCGTCGATAATTCTAATTTCGGAAACTGATGGATGTATTTGTGAATAGTTTTACCCAATTTAGGTACTCGAATCAATTCTCCAATTTCGTTGGGTCCTAAATCATACAATCTCTCCCAAGGGAAGTTCTTCTTTTCTATCTTCTTGACGATTTCTTCTGGCATTTTTCTGAACTGTCTAAGCGGTGACATTGATTGCCACATTCTACGGTCAATCATTTTACATAAAGACAAACATTTATCCGCCAACTGTGCCCATCCACGGAATAAAACAATTTCAAAAATAGCTCTCATTAATCGTGATGCAGACTGTGTAACATACACCATATCAGACATAAGAGCAAATCCTTCAAGTTTCAACTGAGAAATATATGCCTGTAACAGTACATTAACTTTTGCACTCGCTTCTTCTATACTTTCTTTTACTGGAATTGGTACCCTTTCCATCAATTTCTGCAATTCTAGTTTCTCCTCTTCTCGGACATTTATGTGTTTAAATTCGCTGGATAATGAAAATACTCGGAATAATTCAATCTCACTCAAAGTACGTTTTAACAATTGATTATATACTGACATCGTATCGTGTGTGCAATAATAATGTGAAGCAATGCGACCTAATTCTGTAGCCTGAAAATTTCCAGATTTGCGATCGTATTTAATTAAACCACTGCGATCTAATCCAACTGCAGAAGAATGAATAAGATCAGCTCTATGCAACTCGAGTAATGGATCTTCTTTTAACTTATCGTGACTTATACCGTACAAATTCGGGCAACGAAGCATTCGAATGTACAGATAAGTATACCCTAACCACGTAACTGCATCTCTTATATTTTGTATAGTACCTAACACAATTTCTGCGTTTAACATGTCTGACATTTTACTAATTAATTGCGACTCGATAGGCAACTGTTGATTTAGAAGAGATAAATAATACTGTAATTCACTGTGATTTGTGATGAGAATACCCTCACCTTTTAAATCATACTGCGGACGACCAGCTCTTCCTAACATTTGCAACACATCTAGAGCGCCTAACTCGACCCATCTACCTTTTTCCGGATTATATACTTGTGTTCCTTTTATAATAACTGTATGCGCTGGTAAATTGACACCCCAAGCTAATGTTGCAGTAGACACCAGAACTTGTATATGTCTGTCCACAAAAAGATCTTCGACCAACGTTCGATCTACTCTCGTCATTCCAGCATGGTGAATAGCGAAACCATAAGGTAACAAATCTTTGAGTTCTTGATTTTTAACTTGTTCGGCTTCTGTTCTTAATACTTCCATGGATGCAGATCCTTCTCTGAGAAATTGTCCCAACGTATCTTTTTCCAAACACATGTCTCTGATGGCGCGTGCTGTTTTGCCTGTTTCCTTTCGCGAATGAACGAAGATGAGAACTTGGCTTCTGCCCGCGTGTTCCATTGTCTTCTCGTACACAATTTCATTCATTACTTGGAATCGTTTCAATGCTTTCTTCTCTGTTATACCTATATATTGTTGCTCCAAAGCAACAGGTCTGAAACTGTTATCGAAGTAAAATAAGCCTGTCTCTGGTTTTATGCGTAGAAATGCCGCAACGTCTTGATAATTTGGTAAAGTTGCCGAAAGACCAACCAATCTTACGTCTTCTTGTGTAGTTTCAATGTTTCTAATTGTTCTAGCGACTAAAGCTTCTAGAACAGGTCCTCTCTCATCATGAAGTAAATGAATTTCGTCGATAATAATCAGTCTAACTAACGAAGTGAACGTTTTCTCGCCTCCTTTTCGTGTTATAATATCCCATTTCTCGGGTGTACACACTATAACTTGCGTTGCAGCTATTTGCTCCCTTGTCAACTGATGATCACCAGTTAATTCCGACACAGTTAAATTGTAAGTAGACAACCTTTTATTGAAGTTTCCAACCATTTCTTGTACCAGTGAACGCATTGGTGCAACGTAAATTATTTTAAACTCGTCAGAGTTAATTGTCCCATCCGCATTTATGTGTTTCCCAATTTCACGCATCATACATAAAAGAGCAACGTTAGTTTTACCAGCACCTGTCGGTGCACATAGCAATAAATTTTCATCGCTTTCTAAAGCGGTTTGATATAAGCGACTCTGAATTCGATTTAAGACTTTAAAACCTTCAAAAGCTGGCTGTACATACTTTGGTAACTGGTCAATTGGATAATATTTTTCATTCTCACCAAGTGGTTTCGGTTTTAGTGCAGGAACGTGAACTTCTTCGTATCTGAAAATATTAACAATGCAATAAAGTATAATTGCAAGTTAAATAAATATAATGCCACTTAATAAATATGAACATTTTAAATACATACCCTTTCCGTTGTTTCCTGAAACTTCCATCAGGCAACTGACAACGTTTATTTGCCATAAAATGACTGCCTTGTGCAAATATAAGATCTTCTAAATCTATTAAATTTCTTGTACCCTGTACTTGACCACCTGGACCTCCAGTATCCTCATTCTCTTCCCTTCTTTTACGTTGAGCTCTTGCTTCCATTGTTTCATCAGCGTCATCGTCACCTTTGCCAGTGTCTAACTGACGCAAAATTTTTGCTAATACAGGATCATCGTTCATTTTATTTCGAATTTTCTGTCGTTCTGATTCAGACTGTGAAGATGCCAACATAGTACAATACGCAACTGTAATGAAGAAAGGTATTTACCCATATTGATTACATATAACGTCATTAAAAACATCTTTCTACAAAGGACTACTTACTTGTATGTCTGTATTTCTTTAGTTGTTTAATGAAGTCAAAGCAATCATAGCCTAACAAAAGCACTAATTGGTTTTCACAATCACGATCATCTCCAGCATTTTTCAGTACTGATAATACTTCTGCAGCTCGTGCTTGTGAAATCATTGCATCATCATAAATTCTACTTAATCTTCTTTGCAGCCAGTATGCATCTATATCCAATGGATGTAATGGTTTCTCTTTTTTCATTTCTTCAGCACCTCCTAACTAAAAAGTAATATGGTTATTTATTAAAATACAGAATGATGAATTTTCTTCTTCTACTTTAACAAATACCTGCATGGATTTCTTTATACAAATACTGTATTTGTTATATATACTTACATTTTCAGCATGAATAGCTCTGTCATCATTAGCTTCTTCGCCTTCATCACCTTCGTCATCATGTTCTCTGATTTCTCCATAAACATCTTCATCATCTTCTTCACTACTCTCTTCAAATTGTACATTGATTCCATATGTCTCATCAATATTTTCTTCACTGGTTGGATTCTTTTCATCACTTCCAAAATCTGTTATCTTTTTTCCAAGATTTACCAACAATGCAAATCTTTCTTCTGCTAATGAACCTAGCAACAATTCTGTTTCTTTCTTCTTTTCTTTTTCTTTTAGTCTGTCATTTTTTAAAACTGCTAATACTTCATCAGCTGCACCGCAAAGAATATCTCTAGGTTGATCTCCTAAGGCTTCTTGAATAAAACTCAATAATACTTCGTAGGTCTGTCGTGTTTCCTGAGTTTTAGGACGATATACAATTCCAACCATCTCATCTACACCTTCTGAAAGTAAGGTTGCTCCTTTCATTCGTGCAAAGTCGTACTGTGCTTCGTCTCGTTTTTGACGTCTAGAAATAATAAAAAATGAATTTAAAATACATATTCTGTGTTTGTAATTTCCACAACAACTTTTATACTTACTTGACTTTCCGTTCTTCAGCTTTTCCTGGCTTAGTACGCTGTGCTCTATCACCCATTCGCGTCCCATCAAGCTTTCCCACAAGCGACATAACCTCACCGGTAGCTTCATCTCTGCTACGTCTTTCTATCAATCGCACGTCAGCTTGTAAAACAAGATTAGAATTCTGAAAATATAAATATTTATTGATCAAGAAAAGTTCGAAGCTAAATAATAGTAATTAACCTGATATCGCTTTAAAAAGAGAAAAGTAAACGTAACCTATACATCACATACATAAATAAGAGTAAATTATAAATTAAATTTATGATGCAAACACACAAAGTGTGAAACAATATTCTATTAAGTTTATATTAATTAAAAACTATACTAACCGCTTTATATTCGTATTGTAATTGTCTTGCCGCTGCGTCCGCCATAACTGCCTCTTGTTCAACAAGGAACTAACAAATTATGAAACTTCAACGATTCTTCTGTACACTTCAGCTTTACCTTCTTTTAAATAAAAATCAGAAGTCTGTTACGCGAAACGTAACATATTTTTTACAGTTTTATAAAGTACCAGAGTACCACAAACATTTACATTTGCTCAACACACTGTACCATCGACACATTACACATTGATATGTAATACTGCAGATCAACAAACAGCGATACTAGCACCACCGATGCAAATATTTTGAACTATTTTTTCAAATTCTCAAATGGCGGGATTTACAAACTTTTATATCTTTCTTTAGGTACCCTCCGTATAATACAGTATATAATCTTGTTCTAAAAAATTGCTTTATTATATGCATTCGTGTTAAATGAAACTAGAAACCAATATATATGTACATGTAAAACAAAGAATTATGTTCTAAAGACTAACAAAACTTATGCTATTTTGATTTTCATACTATTTTAATATTGCATAATACATGCTAATTTTTTTTCTTTTACATTGTGACATACTATCAAATGCTTTTGCTTTCCCTATCCTTTATTCCTTATCCTTAATTGTATTATACGAGAAACGATAAGACCATTCCTTCAATTTAAATAGAAAATAGATTTTGTATGATTTCACATAGAATCACTCACAAACACATGATATAAATTTTATTTACAGAATAAATTTCAATATAGATACATTAGTAAATACGTCGTTGATAGTTACAGTATAATAGAAATACAGGCAGTCTTTTAAAAAATACAATAAAACCTGAAAATAAAAACGTCAGAATATAAAAAGTTGCTTTTCTGATGACCATATTTGTTTATGTTATACATGTCTTCTAATAAACTGTCCTTTGGCGTAACTATCATAACGAATTTGATTAAGTTTAAAAAATCAAAACCCTTATTTAATAGTATACATCTGTATATCAATGTATTATTCAAGGTACATGACAGTAAAAGAACTTAAATCTTTATATTACAAACAATAGTGCAAGAACATCTTTAATCATTTTCTGTAATAATATTCATTCTTCTTTCTTTTCTCCAAGATTTAAATGCAAAACAGATATCAAAGTTTTAAATGAAAATTGTAGAATATCTAATAAACCAAAATTGTTTTTAAATTTTATCAACCAAAAGAAATACAAAAGCATTTTTGTCACTTTAATAGACTTTTACATTAATGATTAATTATAAATGAAGGAATAAAATAAATTTTACGATATGTTTAATTATTGAAAGTTCAAGCTAGCATACAGATGTTTTGTTTAACACTGGAAAAATTATTCTATACCTCTTACTTAAAACTCTATAGATAATAGTCAATAACATACTCATCTCTTAATATTTTTAGATGGTTTTGAAGTCATTACATCTTATATCTTTTTATAGTAAAAGCTTACTTAAAAGAATGTTTCCTAGTAATTAGTTATGTATACTATTTACGTATGCTTTCGAAAGTTAATTATAATAGATACATGTAGAAAATGTTCCCATATATTCACTTTAATTGAAATATAATGGCAAAACAAAATATAATAAATGTAATTATTTTGAAAATACGAAAATAACTTCTTGATGCATTCTTTTATAACTATAAAATATAAACAATAAAGTTCTAAATTCTGATTTTCAGTATACAATTAATCTGAAAGTTTCAAAAAAAGTAAACACTTACATTACAATTCATTTTTACATAATAGAAATAATGAAGTTTCAATTTTCATCTGATTTATGATTACCAGTGTTACTATTATTCATACACAATTATTAAATTTATTGTCCCAAAATCCTTAGTCTCTGCTTAAAATAATATTAAGCATAATTAAAATGATGGGATGAATATGTTTTTATTTCTTACTCTTAAAATTCACAAAATATTCATTTCCTTAAAAATATTTAGAAATACGTTTGAAAACTCGTGTTAGGTTCGATAATAAATGAAATACTGTCAGATAAAAATTATACAATTAGAGAAACATCTGTTTCATAGCTTTTACTATGTATGTACAAAATGAGTCACCTAACGTTAGAAAGCACCTGTTATATGTTCATGAATTTTTACCACATAAAAAATTGACTAAGGAAATAAATGCTTAATTAAAAATCTAATGTTTTTTGAATTTCAAAAACATTTAAATTTTTATTTTTTAAATAGATTGGCCATATCACATGTACGATAATTTTATTAAAAAGTTTGGTCAACATTTTTACTGTTGTATTTGAGAAGCAGAAAGTACATTTTTAGATATTGGATACTTTTTGTATCTCCTAAAGTAGGAAAACAGGCTAGCCGGACGGTGTAACAGCATAAAAAGAGCTAAGCAGTAAAGTATTTTATGTCCAAATTTTCCAATAAAATTATACATTGTATGATAAAGTTTATTTCAATATATTCTTCCTATTTCTTTTAAAAAATCTAGATTTCGTTAAAAAAACTATGTGATCTTAAAACAATACTGTCCAATATGAACTGCAGAGCTTCTCTTAATCAGTTGTTGCTATTTTAGTACATAAATGCTAAGGATAATAAGTTTATACGTATAAATAAACAGAATACAGCGCATAAAGTGGGACAAAAACCCGAGCTAAAAATTCCGTACATGGACAATATTGTCTTAGAATCTTAAGAAAATTACAATTAAAAAAAAATTCTTATAATATTATTTATTTCTTCAGCCAAATATTTCTTCTTTCAAATATTATCCATATCGTAAATAATGAAAAATTTGATTTATCAAAATTTCATAATTAACTAAATATTAAACTGTTGATTTTTAAAATATTGTAAAATGATATGATAGCAAGAATTATGTAATTTGAGAATTTAGATAAAGTGTAATGTATAATTAAATAACAAACTTTAATTTGTAAGTATAAAATACGTCTATGAAAATTGGTAATCGTAACATTGAAATAATAACAGTAAAAAAAATCATAAATTAAATTTATATGAATGCATGTGTTTTGTCATGAACTTGAATTTGGATGTTAAATGAGTTGAACATTTTTAAATATACGTTATAATAAATTATCCTTCAGTATACCAATAAAGTAAATGTATTATTAAATTGGTTTACGTTTTCCAACTTCTGTATGTAAATACACGTGTACATGAGTAGTTGCATACTATACATAGTAGGTATGCTCCTGAGTTTAATATATATATATGTTACACCCCAGTATAATCAGTCTACAGCATCTTCAAAGGTAACAAAAATACATTCATTCCCCTATGTTAAAGTTGCATTTTAAGCAATATACAATATAATGTTAATTCATACCTTTGAAGTCAAGACAAGTTTTGAGATATAATCACTTTTGTTAACATACATGTTTATTTTCTAAGGCAGTGCTGTCCACCTTACACGATTTTATCCCCCTTATGCGCTGTATTTTGTATTATCTCAACTAATGTTCATATGTATGGTAACGATGACAGTATGAGAAAAAGTTATTAAGCTATGCAGCTTAGGTAGAACAGCACTGTTTGTAGAAATTAATAATCAATTGTTATGATTTCAATAAATTATTAATAAAAATTGGCAGAATACTTTAAAATAAATCTATAACAATTATACATCGTTAACTAACCAGACTTCCACATAGAACAAAATTTAATACTTTCACTATTGAAAATATAGATTAAAGCGGGGTATTCTGTACATATTGAGTGTTATTTCCGAGTATGTCGGAAAATGCTGTTACATAGCAAATTTTTTTACAGATGCCATAAAATTATTATAATGTCTATGTATACTCTATAACAATTATGTTGTAATTTTTTTACTACATTTCAACTGATGGGAAGTACAATTCCGCCTGTTTTTGTCTTGAATAGTATCGACGACATCTGTACTAATTTTTAAATTACATTTAGAACTAATAGGTAGTACATATGTCAAGCTTTCCTTTTACGTAATTTAGCTTTAGCTTCTTTCAGTAGAAGGTCGAATGTGTTATCTTCGTTGCCCTGTGGCACATGTCCACTACCAGGCGAACTGCTTGCCATGCCATCTAATGATAATAATATATCACATTTAGAATACTTTCTATAATTATTCCCATATATTATTATTTTGAAGGAATGTAAGTTAAACTAGCAGCACAAATATACTAAATTACGTTGGATACTTAAATTTTTACATTTATATGTACTATTCAAATTTTTTAATGTAACGAAATTATTTAAATAAATATTAGAACACCTTTATAAGAAGCAACTCTTTTTGATGTAAATGTATAAAATAATACATGTGCAATGTTCCACTGTCTACAACAAACTGGGATTTATTATTTAGACGCAAACACGGAACATTTATTCATTTATTTATGCACTTAAATTAGAGTAGCGTGTAATGGTATTATATATATTTCTCTAATTCCAGAGATATTTTCAGAACTATCATTGCCTTTATTAGTATGTGATATGTACTAAGTGTAACTTACCAAGATCAGCATATTTCACTTTGCAAAATGCTCGACGACCTCCGAAACATAAGTCATATCTAGGCAAAGATGGATCATCATTACCATGTTCTACTGCTTCATATGCATCATTTTTGTAAGCAAATGTTACAAAGCCATAATTATCACTAAAAAAAAATTAGAAACATCTTAAACGTATTTTCTTTATTTCTGGGCACTCCTGTCAGAAAAAATTATGAAATATAAAATGTAATACCCATGCTCGCGAAAATGGACACTAATATCTACTACAGGACCAAAAACTTCAAATCTTCTACGTAAATCAGCTTTAGTAATTCCTTCCTCTAAACGTCCAACATATATCACCCTCCGTTCTTCGACTTGTCTTTGTTTTTCTCTATCGTACCAATCATATTGTTTTCTATATGAACTTGATGGAGACCTAGTACACAGTTAAGACCATGAAAATGACAACAAAAATGAGCAAATAATTTTTCAACACTAAATGAACTCTTTCGTATAAAAAAAAATCATATTAATATAATTATTTACCTTCTCCACTCTCTATAACTACGATAGCTACTCGAAGAGCGTTGCCTATGCCTATCATAACTTCTACGATAACGTCTTTCTCTTCTTCGACGACTCGACCATTTTCTTCCAAAATTAGAACGAGATGAAGATCTACAAATACGACTCGTGTAATTGACATATATTTAACATATAGGTATTTTTCACGTTGAAAGTTTATGTACTTTGCAAACACATACCTTGAACAACTAGAATATCGAGAAGAGCAACGGGATCTTGATCTAGACGATCTAGAACGTGATCGTGAGTATCTTGATCCTGAACTGAAACTAGACCTAGTGTTTGAACGTGAACGTGAACGAGAAGACCAACTACTACTTGAACTGACAGAGCTGCGACGATGACTTATTCTTCGATGGCGTGTAGTGCTGCGTTTACGTGATCTGCTCCGACTACTACTACTACTTCTACTCCTACTCCTACTCCTACTCCTACTCCTACTTCTGCTCCTGCTCCTGCTTCTACTCCTATTTTTGCTTTTACTTCTGGACCTAGAACGACTTGAACTAGAACTAATTCTATGTTTTCTGTAAAGTCGTTGGCTTGTGTCTCGCACGGGCTTATCTCTGAAAAGTATTACAATTTTATTAAAGTATATTTACCAAATAATTGGTTTTACTTTAATGGTATATGGTTTTCGTTATTACCTTTGTGCCTCGCACCTTTCATCGATATCAATCAGAGATTTTGTAGGAAATTCAAACACAGTTTCATAAGTTTGTATCCCTACATCGCATGTTTGAGGTTTTGGACGACTTTTCTCCTCATCTACATCTATTTTTGGCTTTAAAACTGATACAATTTCTCTTTCCGACCAAATTAAATTCTCAGGATCGTCCTTAATGGGTTCTGTTGTCGTAGACGCATGATGAACGTATACTAATGTCATAGGTTGTATTGGTGAATTTGTTCTACTATTATCACTACGATTTTGTTCTCTTCTACTTCGGTATTCTGCTAAATTTAATTTTCTCCGAGGAGGCTTCCTTTCTTCTTCTCGTAGAAGGGGTTTTTCAGTATCCTGAACGATAATGTTCTGCACTTCATCATTCGAGCTATTAGTGGTAGTTACTATACTTTCGTTAGCAGTAGTTGTAATCACTGGTAGTTGCTGTTGTGCATTAGGTGGTTTCTTTAAGACAGAAATCATTTGTTTTGCTTTCTGATTTCCTTTCACAGCTTTTGCTTGATTGTAGATATCTCGCTGTAATTGTAAAATACTTGTTGCTAAAGCTGAGCGTATTTTCATTTCATGCGTTGAATTATTTTTGTCTTGATTAATAGAGCTATTTGATGTATTATTTGGGCTATCTGTATTTTTATCAGCACGTTGGTCTGATGATATCCCTTTTTGAAACTCCTTAGTTTCATTTTGTGATTTTGCAGCACCATATGTAGATCCATTTTGTAATTTTACAGATCCTTTTATAGATTCATTTATAGATTCATTTCGCAGTTTAGTAGATCCATTGACCTGAACACCATTAAATATTGTACTTCCTGATTGTTGTTCACTGTTATCACCTGCTTGATTTAACTTTACACCATTATCTTTTCTTGAACTGCTTTCAATTGGAACTTCCTTTTTTATAAGTGTTTTATTCAAATGTGATGAAAATGTTTGTTTTATATTAGGCGTATAACCATGAGATAGTTGTGGATCATCACTCTTAACTGGAATTACTTTTTCATTATCACTAGACTGTTTCTCGTATTCACTATTACTATCTGAGCTACTAATGGAAGAATTAGTACTACTACAATAATCATGATCTAGTTGTACTAATCCACCATCAATTGTTCTACTTTTAGTATTATTTGTTACCTAATAAAATAAAAAATAATAATTATTAATATTTCCTAAAACTATAGTTTTCTTACCATTTATTAATATTATAACTTACTCTCTTATGTATTAAAGATATAAAAAATATTGTTAGGAACTTTTATACTCAACTATCTTTAGAAGCTTATTTCGTGAAAGTGTTGCAGCTGCATCTTGCATACGTGTTCCATTGCTACGGCCACTACTTTGTGCATTAGGCATTGCTGGTATTATTGAAATCATCTTTTTTCGCCCAGATGTCTAATAGAATATAGTTATATTATAACATAATTGGTGGCGATTTGACCTAATAGTGAACACAAGTTCATCTTGTACTTACTAACTCTTCAAGGTAATTACCTTTATCTTTTCAATCACTTCTTTAGATAATGTGTCTCTAATATTTTTATGCAGATTTGAAACCTGTGGCAATGATTTCTTTGTAGTAGTAATTCGCGACTGTTTCGTGCGTTGTTGAATTCTAGTACACTTTACAGATAAATCTTCTTCACATTTTATATTAGTTTTAGTAGATAAATAAGATGATGTATTTTCAGAAGCTTCAAATTGTTCTAATAAACTCTTAACATCTCCAGCTTCCAGGACTATAATAACAAATATCAAGAATAATTTTTTTGAACAATTTTCCATTTAACTACTTTGAAATATTTCGGAATATAGTAAATATATTACCCGGTAATTGATTCGAAAATATCTTATTGTTATCAGAAACACTATTTCCTAAATCTTTATTCTGTGTCATAAATTTTTCTTTCTTTTTTTTCTTTTGCTTTGTTAATACATTTGCAGTAATATCAATTCCTATGCTGTCATATTTAGGTATATTCTTTTTTATTTTATTTTGATCTTTTGTATGTTTAGGCTCTTTAGATGGTAAGCTGAATTCTGCTTCTATGTTTTTATCACCACTTTTTATATTGTCTTCTCTTTTAAAACATGATTTTTGTTCTAGTGCATTTTCTAAAAAAGATAAAATAATAAGTATGCATTCAAAGAAATTAAGTGTTAATTGCATAAAAATAGCCAAAAAAAAAAGTAAACCTAATGTTTTGTAATTGTGTTCTGGTTTTTTAATATTTTCATTTTTTTCAGGAAACACTTCCCCTAAATCTTCTTGCTTGATTTTTAAAAGATCAAGTTCGTGAGCTTCTATTGATTCTTCATCTTGAAGTACATTTTCTGAAGTATAAAAACTTTTTTTGTCAGTAGTATTCATGCTTAATCCTATGATATCCATGTATTCATCCATATCTGTGGCCTAAAAGTATTGCATCCGGTAAGTTTATTGTATATAAATAATAAAATACATTCTTTCAAATATAGTACTGTAGAACCTTGATTATATGATCAACTTAATCAATACATGTCCAGGTAATCAAATATGCTTTTATTTTAACATGAAAAAATATATGAAATGAACACAATGTAGACACATGATTTTATTTTCTTCAATAACAGTGTTTAATGCAACTGAATCTTCAATTGATTGTATTTCTGATAACCAAGATTCTACTATATTACATAATATACGAGTAATACAGAAAAAGTTGCAAAACCTGTAAGTAGCCAATATGTTCTTGCCAATCAGTAAGAACCTTTGCAAAATCTTCTTTGATGTTATCAATTTTAGAAATTGTGGGAATTTCTGAAATTGCCATCTCATCCATATCTCTAATAGGTCTAAAATATGTTATATGTATTATTACATTTTATTCTTAAGATCCAGTACAAGTAAAGACAACTTTACTTACTCATTTTCATTGCTCCATAAGCTATCAGCATTAGCAATGTCAAGATGTGTTTCCATATAATCAAAGTCATTTTCAACCATATGCATTAACAAATCTTGTGGTTTTTCCATTAAATTCTATTAAAACGATAACACATTCTATAATACTCATATTAAAATAAATGAAATCTATGTGAAACTAAAGATAGACTTTCAAAAAATTTTGTATATATGTTTGTGTTACATAGGGTCTAAAATTTCTAATATCAATACTTTCAGTTTTCTAACGTTAAAGAATAACAAACTGTAGACTAGAAAACACAAAAACTTGTTTTCACATCATTAGTTAATTTGACAATCTGTTTAAATAACACATATGATTCGCTAACTAAAAAATAATATTTCATTGTTACAAACATTGAAGATGCATTATCATTGAAAACAAAAACAAGAAAGCAGAGCTGATAAAAGGGAGAATTTGGGACAATTAATGTAAAGTTATTATTGACTTCTTAATAAAAGCTGAATAGCCAAATTACCTGCTCTAGGGACAATGAAAAATCTGAAAAGTGTTCTTCATCATGAAAATTCAAGAATCCTGTTTCCATGACACTTCCTCAAATTTTTTAAACTCAAAGTTACCTTATATTATCCTGCAATTAAAAAAGAAGAAAACGAAGTGAGTGGAAAGCTTGAAATGGTAAGACCACGCGTTTGTTTAAGGTTATGTTCCAAAGAACGGGTGCACGATAACAATTTCCTTCATGAATGCATTAAAACGAACACTCAACCCAAAATATCAATCAATTCACAAACACGTTCCACATTTACAGCTTTAAAAATCAAATTCAACTACTTTTTTAGGTAAAATTCACTCGCGCACGTTACCTTCTGTAAACGTGAAAATACTAAAGATCGGCACAGGGACAGGGGGATACCGTTATTCTGACGAGGGAGTGCAAGGATTCAAAACAACGTGCTTGTCACGAAACCACGCGTTGACACACGAAATAAAATCTGCTATCTTGATAAAAGAATTTGTAAAACTGTCCCCGACACTCGCGATTACTATTCGATTTCAAATGTACTTATAGCTTCCCTTTTATTCATCCTCTCTCGCGACACACACATACACCCACACTCGCACACGAACACGCGGGTACGCGACACAACATGTGTGCACGTGCAGCGAACGCGTGTGTAATGAAAGCATACGCATATATAGTTGCTGAAAACGCCACGCCTCCGGGAACTCCAATGAACTATTAAAAGCTAATCTGATCTCTTAACACGGGACAACCATTAATAAGTTTCGCGATCGGTTTCCGCGATACTATCGAGTCTACAACCTCTGCCTTTCCCGATGAAACCACGCGATGTGAATGGCATGTGCGAGCTACTATATGTTTGCCGATTGACAAGTAATTACCTGCATATACCGACATTTCTATGTGTAAATCACGTATTATGGTGAATCCTGTCTATGGGGAGGCGTTAAGAGTGATTTCTGCGTGTATAATTTTAATATTATGTACTTACTAAACATGCAGAAGCCGCTACGTCACACGTGACTGACACGTTATACATGCTTCTCTCAGTTTGTTCACCATCCGCACTAGCGTGCACATGGGTGCCGCGGACACTTTCGCACGACTATCTTTACGTAGTATGGACGTCAATGAGTCGCGTTTAATATTCTTTTTATTTGAAGCTGTGTCTGCAAGTTTAGCTCGATATACAATACATAGTAATATTAATCTGATCTGCTATATAATACCAAACTAGATTTCGTTTAGATTTCTAGAGAAATATTTTAAGAGTTGTAAAACGAATGCATGCATGAATGTCAAGATCTTAATTAAAACTTAACTGAAACAAATCGTGAAGAAAAGTCTTATTATACAAGTTTTAATTAAGTAATTTATAGAATGAAACTGACAGTATTTAAATTTTTAATAAATTAGTATTTTTTATATTATTAATTTCACAATTTTTAATTGTTTGTAATCAATTCTTATAATTAAGTTTCTACTTTTAAAATATACAATGTTTTATATTATTTTCATTTGAAAGCAAATATTCAAAGCTAAATATACATGTATACAAATGTCTTTGTTAATAAAATTTGTAACTGTTTTTTAAGCATTTTATATTTTTATTATATTTATAAACTAAGAAGTTTTAAATATGAAAAAACAGACATCGACATCCTTTATGCCTTTGTGTAATGTTTGCTTTTTGTACTCCATTATTTTACAATGTGTACTATATATTGACAATTAACTTTTTACTTGTTACAGAAAATTTAATCCCTTTTTTCAACAGATTTTATACGTAAAACCTTGAATATAACTTTCACAAAATTAATAAATTGTAAAAATTAAAGAATAATTATATTATAAAATACATCACTTTATTAATTAAATTTAATGTAAAGTAGATTTATTCCTAATTTTTACTACTATTAACATCGTTTAAAATCTGAACTGTACTGTTTTTCCATAGCAACAATGTAAAACACATCTAATGAAATAAAAGAGAATCTCTACTTGCATTGTATTACATTTCTGTTTCTTCTCAATCAAGTTAAATAGGATGTTACATTAACACAAACTATAAACATGTACCCTAAATTTATACACACAATACTAGAAACATAACAACCATTAATAAAGTGTAAATGGCAGAATACATTTACTGGAGAAATCAAGTTTTCCTTTTACGGTTTGACCAATAAATATGTCCTGTTTTAAAAGAGTTGACAGACCTGAACATTTTTCTTGTAACAGCTGTTGTGGTTAGTTCATCAGCAGTTATTTTTATATCATCTACTATTTCTTAATGTCTTTTTGGTGCACTATCTTGCAGAATATTAATTATATATACGTGTGCTTTTAGTACATGATGTATATTCAATGTATAATATTCAATATGTAGTTCAATTATATACTTTTGCATACTCTGTCATAAAAAAGCAGATCTTCCATTTCCTTTCTCAAAATATTAATTAATAATAATTTTGAACATAATATCAAACTTTTCTATGTGAAACAGGCCAGAATAACAAATATTCCAAATCCGATATCAAAGTTATCATTCTAAATTACTATAATTCTAAGAAACCTAATACTTTTTCAAATTGATATTCTTAATGCAATAACTATTAAAAGCAAAAACAAATCCCCTCTCTTTTATCAAATCTTTAAATATTATGAAACTTCACACTAGTCATATTTGTTATTAAGTCCCTAATTATTTCTAATTTTTATATAGGCCTGTAATTAACAAGAAATGTTTACAGTTTAGTAGAAGAGTTTGTTGAAAGATGTTCTAAGATAAGATTTTATTGATATTTTTAAAAGTATGAATTAAGATAAGAATATTCTTATCATTGTCATGTACTAAATATATGGAGTAAAACTTCATCATAACTCAACTTATGCTACAGCAAGTAACTCTGGCATTGAAAAAAAGAGCTGTGTGGTACTAGATCCTGAAATTCATTTGTGTCTATGTCAAAATGATGGAGGATGCTATGCTCCTACTAACTGCAATAGCGTTCGATTCGTTGAGGCCGATTCTGAATACTGTCAATGTGCTGAAGAAATGATGTGGAATAGTACTACACCACCTAAGCCAAATTGCAAATGGCTTAGCAACTTCTGTGAGTTACGCCGCCGATGGAGTAATCATGCCCGTCAACAGAATTGTAAATGTTGCAACTGTAAACCCCGGTAAGGACAGTTCCCAAAAATAAATTTATTATTGGAGAACTTCAAAACATTAAGGTATTTCTTCCAAACATCTTTCGACTTCACGCGGTCAGGAGCGTTGGTCGCATCATGTTACGATAGAATATCAAATCTCGTGTTATCAGTGACCGTTTGGAGTTGGAATGTGCTTAGGAAGGAAAATCTCAGCCATGCATTTGTAGTTACATAGCCAAAATCTATCGAGCTGAGGGTAAATACAGTTCTAAATTATCGTTCGCTGCCATCATTAATACATTACAAAAGTCAACAAAATTTATTGGACGTAGTACATAGTTGTTTGATCGTATGTAATATCATTAAATTGGTAATGCAATCGTGATATTACATAATAAATGATGTGTTTGTAACTCAAAATTGAATTTATCTCGTGTAGAGACAATCAAACATCTATGCATATTGCTTCCGAAATGCGAAGGGTCAAATCATAGGTGGTCATTGCATACGAATGATCAAATTGATGATTGCAGTAGTATTGCCCGGTTAAAGGTTCGCAAATTAGAATTATTCGCAAATATTTACATAAACTTAACATTCAAACTTTTTTAATTTGACTGGATTTTATAGTCAAATCGTGGGAGGAAGAAAATTCATTGAAAATAAATGAGACAGACTTTCAGACTCTTGACGGATTCATTATTTCTTCACGCAAGTAAAACTATTACATTACTCAGATTTCTAGACTATTTTCACTAATGTAGAGAACATAATTAATTTCCAGAATTTATTAAACTGTTCTAATTACGTGTACGTTTAAAAATGTTTAAAATCAGAAAACTTTAAACTGTATTGTGTAAATAAACGAAGAAGAGGGAGGGAATATTTTATGGACTTTTATTTGGGGTCAAATTGAACCTTTAATCAGGGTATTCTGTACAGAGCATGTTAATTTTATAACCATCGTATAACTGACCATAAATTATTATATTTGTGTGCAGAAGTAAATTATAAAATGACATCTGTTTAAGTGATGATTATATCATAAAAAAATAAAAAGAGTACGAATTTTACTACGAAATAGTGTACTGAAGTCATTCTTGTTCGAATAATTTCTTTTCTTTTTTATAATTGTAGCGTAATAAATAGTTTTTCTCATAGTAGGATACCTAAATTTTTAGGATCGTATTGCGGGGCTGTCGATAGATGGAGCCTTGTACGCAACATTGCCCATCTCTACGAGCCATATTATGTTTACATGGGGCGCATATACATCAATTATTGTAGGTGCAAATTCAACTGGTTGTTCAAGGCCATTCGAGGTAACCCCCCCACTATATTGTTTAGTTACTTTGCTATTTTGTTTCTGATTTTTTGTGTTTGTTTGTCGCTAAAACTGAGTCGTAAAAGACGTTATTCGCGTTAAAAAATGCTACAGCTGTTTAAAAAAGTAAAAAAATAAATATATAAATGAAAGAGAAATTGATTTGATTAAAGATGCAAAAAATGAGAATTGCTTTAAAATGACAGATAAGTTAAAAATTTTCATTTGTTTCTAATTAAAAAAAAACGGGTGAGCAATATTGTAAAAAAGGGGGGTTGTCTTTTACGTTTTTCTCGGCTGAAGAAGTGTTTATGAGCGGCCATTTGAATTTGGGCAAACATGCTGTTTGTGCCCTCAGCTCAATAGATTCTGGTTTCTACAAGCACCAAAATGTATCATCAATCTGATAAAACACTTTAGAATAAATTCTAAAGTTTCAGATGCACGTACTAAATCAGATTAACGTAGCATGTAGTATACACCATCTAGCAAGCATAGTACATAGTAGCAAGAATAACTAAATCTACATATTATAGTTGCAGCTATTTGTATTTCTTTCCTAATATTATTGTTGAAAAGTAATTAGTTAAACTAAAAAATAATATCTTTAAATTTCTGTACAATAAAATTCGTTAAACTGTAGTTTAAGATTAAACTCCTATAGATAGCTTTCAATGTTTGTTGGATAAATATCAGTCATTCATGATCAACCGTCTTGATTCATCGTTATGATTTCAATTTTTATTCTTGTTGTGTAGTTACGAATTAACCCCCACCCTCTCAATTTTATATCTGCGTACGTGCAGCCATCACCAACTGCATGCCGTGAACGCATCACATTGATCACGTACTATTTATTTAGATTATTTTTCAAAAAGCAATTAATTGTTTGATACTATAAACGCATGCAAATTTAATGGAACTTCAAGATATATGTATTTCTCGAATACGAAACCCCTTAAAATAAAATTTATTTCGAATTTTCGATTTATCTTTTTTAATAAAAAAATCATCTTGTACTCGCTTATTTAAATATTTGTATACACCTTGTTTGTGAAATGTCAGTGTAATTAATATTATTTTTGATTGTTTCGTTTAAAGGACTGACTTGACGATGAATTTAATAAATATCAACGATAGAATCGAGGAAACATCAAGACCTTGTGTGCAGACGTGCTCAGATACATGGGACAACAACTGCATACGTTGTAATTTCTTCTCTTATATTGGAAATATCGGTTATTCCAGTCTCGTTCCTGGACCAACGGCTCTAATTTCCTTTATATTACTTATTTTTACCGCTCTTGGACTGTCTTCTGGCTTATCTGTTTACCAATCACATTCTTTCAGTAAAGTTTGCTTGAGATATTCAAGCCGATGATAAAATATTACGAATTGAACACACATATATACATTACTTAAAAGGTTTAATTGCTATATTGTGAAACGAAAGTAATGATGGAACATGTAACAAATAAAATGTTTAGAAAAAATATCAAAGAATATTTTTATTACATAATGATTTATATATTGTTTCTACTCTGTACGTTTGTGTGTGAGAGCGAGAAATGTTGAAAGATATGTGAATGTGTTTTTCTTTATCAAAAATTCTTACTTGTAGGGGGAATTTCAAATTAATCTGCTTTGAATAAAAAGTAAAATCAAGAGTTGCTGTACCAAATTTCTACTGAAGAATAACATAGAATTACATCGGAAAAATTAAAAATTGTAATCTTGCATGTTAATATGTATGTATAATTTTTATACACCATACTATAATTTTTCGTTTCCAGATACTATGTCTCCCATCAAATTTGGAATATCAACTTAGCCGCTTTTTTTTTTATCTAAATTGTATAAATAATTTTCAAGTATTAAAGTTACTTATCTGAAGTAAGTACATATATACAGGGTGTTCTACAACAAGCGTTAAAAATTTTAAAAAATAATTCTACATACTAAAACAAGAGGCAAATGAAGAATGACCAATTTATTTTGAAACTTCATATCCGAATTATTAATTGTTCAGAAAACTCCTAAAATACATGTGAAATGTGTCTGGACCTTATTCTACTGACATCGCTGTGTCTGACGTGGCTGATGCACACTAGCAATGTGTAGAATAAGTCCTAATTCAGACACCTACTCTGCCAATTTAAATCATTTTCGCAACATTTAATAACTCTAAACCGAAGCCTCAGGCATAATTTTGTTATTCTTCATTTTTGTTTTGTTTTGGTACCTAGACTTACTCTCTAAAATTTTTGACAGTTAAATTTCATATGCACCAACTTAATAGTATTTAATGCATCTACCTATATTAGAGATCACTACTTATTTCGTTTAATAAATTCTTATATACAAAAATATTTCCTCCTAGAAGAGTCAGAATTACGTAATAAGATAATAATGCGAAAATATGATAATTTGAGAGTTCAAAAAGAATTTATGATTCAGTTTTTATATAATACCTGTACATCGAAAAATTATGTTTTAATAGGGAAAGTGAAAAGTTCTTGTATACGTAAAACTGAACGTCTGAGTTTAAACTGACCTATTTCACTTAGCGCTTCTGCATTTAAAGGGTTCTGTCTGTGTTTACTCAATCTGTGATACATAAATAATACACACCTAACTGTTTTGCAGTAATATTCTTGATTACTCCGTTTTTAGAGAAAAACTTTTTTAATCAATTTTATGCACGTTACAATTCGTCTTTTTATGGCGGACAGATTATAAGGAAGAACAAAATTAAATTCACTTGATGTGAAGTGAATAGGAATGCGTAGGAGAGTCTCTATAGCATAAACACATTTGTATTTTGCGTGGGAAGGACACGGAGTCGTACGAGTAATGATACCTCAACTAGTTGATCGGCTAAGTACTTAACTGATTGTCGCGAGACGTTAGTGTCGTTGTACTATTTATGCGATGGCCGCCTTTGGAAATGTCCCGTCATGAACGTTAAACGTTTTAAAGCGCGGCAGTAATTTTAAGAGTTCTACACGCGTAAGAAATAAAATTGCGGTCTTCATATTTAATTGTCCTGCTTCTCCTTGTTTCTTTGCAGTTTTAGAGGAAACAGTTTGCAATTCAAACTTTCTTTAAATATAATGGTACAAGCACAAATCAAGGAAAAGACAAGTAGTAAGATAAAATTATTTTTATTCTAAAAATTCTGCGATTAATAAATTTATAAAATCCTACACATAAAATATAGTTAAATAATAATAAATAAAATTGAAACTTTATACTTTCAATATTTTAGCCAAATTTCTTTTACACTGTCAAATAGTTTTATTCGAGATGATGTTGACAAAAATATTTATAATTTCTAAACTCGAAAAGTCGTTTATCTCTTTTTAAAAGTTGCTATAAAATATTTAAAAATGATGCATTATTAGGGTAATCATAATATTGCACATTTTTCTATGCTTTATTTATTGACGTTTTAACAACCCCATTTATTCTAAAAATAAGAAGAATATTTCAAATGATAAAATCGGATCTGACGTCTTGTACAATAGTTTGTTAAAATATGTTATGTGTATGAACTTAATTTATATTTCGAAAAAGTGACCGTTTATTTTTTTTATCTCGGTGAACAGTAATTCTTAGTGTGTACTACATGAAGCAAAGAGAATATCTCTTCTCCCTCCTCCTTAGCAGACTCTAACAACGGTAACAGTTTCATCTACCCTCAGTCAGCGAGATGGTGCGTCGAAGGACACTTTCTTCATTATCGTTATCATTGAAGCTGTTAGTGTATTTCGGTATACTACTTTGGCATGATGTCTCTGCATATGTTGGAAGTAGCGAGAGCAAAGGTTCTACGAAAAAGGAACAAATAGATGGGTGTATCGAGTGTGGTAATTACAGGTAATATTAAAAATTGTAAAGATGAGAGAGAATTTTTGAAAATATTATAGCTATATTCAAATTCTTATCAGAAAAATTATAATGTAATTGTATTTTGATTAACTTTGGTTTAGTTTGTGTCTGATAAATATTAACATGTTTTATCTACACATTTATTTTGTAAAAATTGTAACTTATATTGCAAATAGTTTATTGTTCAATTTGTTCACTTTATTGAATTATACATAAACCATAATTTTTAAATTACTCCTTTAACTGATTTCGAAACTTCTATGTAATACCTATATAGCATAAACGACGTAAATATTTTGTTAAAATTATCTTAAGTAAGTTCCATTTTTCTGATATACAAATGTTTTAAAAATATTTATTTAGAATTAGTAAAATATATCTCTTTAAATAATTTCAAAACATTTTAGATTATATCATATGCTTATACTTACCCTATAAGAAAAAAAATTCTATGTTGTCGCTTTAATGATCATTTTTGAAACTCTAATTTGGTATAAAATATTTCGAATTTAATTTTGAGTGAAACAAATTTGATTTCTGTTTATTGTATAGCATAGTACCTACGTTCAATAATTCTGGTTGTTTCAATAATAACTGAACCTTCATTTAAAAAGTAGATGTCCAGAAGATCCTGGAAAATGTTTATTGGGTTCAGTTCCCGATCCTTGCGAGTGTTGCAAAAAAGGTTTATGCGCTCGATTGGACGGCGAACCATGCTGGAATTCTAGCATTTCCGAAATATCTGTGAAAAGCCGCAATCATGGATTCTGTGCAAGAAACTATTTATGTAAATTACGATCTGATCTTGAGGAGCAGGTATATTGAAAAGAAATTAGTGTTGCATATCTTATCACCTATTACATTTCCATTTAGTATTACATAGTTCAAGTAATAGTTATGTCAACGATAAGACTTTATCGAAATGAAAATTTGAATGCAATAGTAATAGCTGAAGAAAAAGTTTTCGTTTGAATCTTCATACATATTCATTCGTTTATTATCTCATACATATTGAAATTGCATTAGAATTTGGGTTAATTATGCAGAGTACTCTGCAACAGGTAGAAGAAAATTTAAGGGCTTACGCTACAGGATAAAATAAATATCAAGATTTTTATCCAACGTGAAAGATGAAACAACTTTCACAATTTTTATTTTAATCTTTCAAGGATTAGTTATATAAAAACCGACATTATTATTTTATTGTGTTTCTTCTTCAAAATCATTTAATTTACAAATTAGAATTTTTAACAATTTTTCTTGTGACGTTCAAATTTTAGAACAAATTTCAAATTTAAACAAATTTTAGATAAATTTAATTGTCATATAGTTTAAAGATCAAGGGAGTAGTTATTTAGCTAAGTAGCTATAGGAGTTGTGATGGAATGATGAACGTTATATTCGTGAAACATCTACGCATGTTATATTCTAAAAATATAACATTTCATTCCATAATTCTTTTTCCAAAATTTTTAAACAAGTCTTATAAAATACTAATCATAAATAAATTTGAATCTATATAATTAAAATGATTTTTCATACACGTTTACATTGTCGTTTACCCAAATTGAACATTTTAATAAATATATCTTAATATCAGATCTTTATTTGTACACAGGATGAGCCACAAAGTGTTTGCGTTTGTATGGAACAAAGCCCAGCGTGTGGCAGCAATAACAAAACGTATACAACCCCCTGTGCATTACACGAACAATCAATGAGATTGAAAAGCCCATCCTCCTTGAAATTACAGCATCTTGGACCCTGTGAGAGTCGTCCGTGGATTGTATCCCCTTTAGAAAATATTTTGACAACTTCTGGTCAACGCATAGCGTTAAATTGTGAAGTAAAGGGCTTTCCAATTCCTGATATTTTTTGGGAATTTCAGTCGGCGGATGGGAAACAAGTTTTAAAATTACCAGGTTTGCATTCGCGTCATTCCATATCAATTATTTAGAAATTTTATTGACACATCTTCCTTTCTGTAAAAAACAAAGTTAAGTCTACGTATCTCTAATTTAAATAAAATTATACTGACTTCGAAACTGTAGAAGCTTTTAATAATTACTAAACTAGTATTATCTTCTTCCTAAATATTTAATATAAAGTTACCTTATTTATTTTATCTTTACTCCATTTATCGATTATCTACTTTTTTGTTGAATGAAGAAAATAATTATTACGGTTACTTTGCTGATAAAAATAATAATGTGTGGTTTATTTGTAGCTAAAGAACATGAAGCAACAATTCACATAAATATGGATGCGGAAGCACTTACACGAAGTTCTTGGTTACAATTACCACGACTTGGTCAGAAACATGTTGGAAAGTACTATTGTATTGCTAATAACACCTTAGGTGAAGCCAGTACTACCTCTCATGTCACCATAGTGTAACACTTTGCTTATTTTATATTATTCAAGAAAATATTGTGTTTATTTGTACTACACCAAAACAATAGAATTGTTTTTAAAAATATAAAAGAGAAGAATTCTACGTTTAGTCAAATTTTTGTTTATAATTAGTCCCTTTCATAAAATGTACACTGTGGTTCGTTCCTGTTGAGAATTATGCAATTTCTATTTTTATTTATCTATTTCATTTTTATTTATCTATTTACATGAACATGTTCCAATAATAATTACATACAGAGAAACACCTTTTTTATTTTGATGTTTTTGAATACTTCTAATTTTTTAGCTCTAAATGTCATCAATAGATCAACACGTATTAATTTTTTGCTATAGATTGCTATGATTTAACATTGTTTATCAGCTTATAGAAAGGTAACGAGTATA
Source organism: Calliopsis andreniformis (assembly GCF_051401765.1). Taxonomy (NCBI): domain Eukaryota; kingdom Metazoa; phylum Arthropoda; class Insecta; order Hymenoptera; family Andrenidae; genus Calliopsis; species Calliopsis andreniformis. Next base: position 6,281,352 of record NC_135073.1, on the reverse strand, counting down.
TTTTAAAAACAAGTTTGTACACAGAAGTTGAAAAAGTTGATAAATGTTTGGGTATTGTATTTTTGGAAACCATAGAAGTTTTCCTATGTTAATTGTTGCAAGAGTACGCATCAAGATTATATAACTAATTCTGAGAATTACTTGCAATGCTTTAGATCGAAATATTTAAGCCTGTTAACATGCGAGTTAATTTGAAGAAGCGACAACTTTTCAAACTTTTGGTCACCGTAAGTGAATTATTGTTAAATGCGTGTCCAAAAGCAATAGGATAATTCCCAGATAAAGCTTCGTGGTTCGAGATCGCTCACCAAACATTATGCGAGGTGAAACGAGAGCATTCTACCAAATTTACTCAATTACATTGTTTTGACTTCCAATAAACGTTTCAGGGACATCAAAACATACATCAAAGCTTTTAACATTGATATAATTAGTATTGTCATATAGAAATTCATTTCATATAATTGAAATTGATTTGAAAACCAATGTTAAATTGGTGCAAAATTCAATACAGCCTTATGTATAAAACGGATGCTAAAATTTTTATGAACATTGAATATATAACAGTACACAAATTCGATGTATTTTAAACTTTGACTTCTTATCATTATTATCCGAAATAGTGGTTCTTTCGTATATTATACCGCAAACAGAATTGTTTCAGCAATAGTTTACTTTTCTATGAATGAATTACGTTGGCAGTGAACTGTAATTCTTGTTATGTTCCAATAGCAAAGCTATGCAATGTATGGAACCCTGATATCTATACCTAGGTTACAATATCTTTATTTTTGTTACCATCCGTCCTGAGGAGGAGGTGGCGGAGGTCTGCAAATAAATCATTTTTATTGTAAATATTCTATCTATTAAAGTTTTTTTATTTACCAAAATATAAATCTATAATCAATTCCAGAGTTCATTGGACTATTAACTTTTAGTATATCAGGTAAGATTACTTTAAATTTTGAAATTCTCCCCCTTTTTAAAATTCCTAAAATGTTTAAATCTTTCAAATTTCCAAAGAATCAATTTATAAATTTTCCAAGTCTTTTTACATACGTTTTTCAATTTTGAATTTTAATTCTTGAAAATCTGTATTTAGACTCCGATTGACTAAACCTTGATATGAGTTAATGAATAGTAAAGAATTTAAGTAATAATTTGATATGGATGTTACTAAATAGCAATAGTTAGCCAGAAAAAAATATGTAACATTAGGCAAAACTGAGGACGTAATATTAAAAAAATTATTTACAGTTTGACAATTTGTTTAATATTTACTTACTCGGGTGTTTGCCAAGTTTCGTCTTCGGAAACAGCAGTTTGCGGGCTTTCTCTAAGAATGATATAAATACAATTATAAGAATTTGAATTGCATAGATTTATAATACGTGTCTATTAAAAATTTTAACAAGATCATAAATGTAAATAATCAGCGATGTGATTATTTTATCTTACAAATAAAAAATGTGGCAGAAATAAGTTCAATACTATCTACATTTGAAGGTTTGTAGGTCAAAACAGTTCACAAGCTAATACGCGGAGTGAAGAATGAGTGTTTAAGTAGAAGAACTCAAGCATTGAACGACACATAATCATATTACACATACAAATCAAAAGCACACTAGTTAAATAATCAAAATGTAGAGGATGTTCGACAACAGGTGTCGAAAATTCTAAAGCTACATGCTAAAGTGAAATGAAAATAAAAATACATGAAACCATGTTTCAGGCTTCATTTTCGAGTTATTAGTTGTTAAGAAAATATCTAAAATACGTCTCTGATATGGGACTAACTCTACTAACTTCGCTATGCCTGGTCTGACGTTTGACTTATTCTTGATTTTTGTCCTATTTTAACAATACAGAACCACCTTTCCTTACACCTATTGTCAAGTACTCTGTATAGATTATAAAAACTTTTGAAACTTACGATCGTATGGGTTGAACTGTAGAATCGTCTGGAAAAGGTGTTGCCTTTCTATATACCAGCGACAGAATGTGGGCCATTGGAGTACTTGCTATCATAAGTAGTAGACATAAAAGTGTAGCAAACCAGTACCCACTCTAATAAAAAGAATATATCGTAAAAAGTTATACATTTGGAAAATAAGATCTATTCATAGCTATTTTAGTGCAATTTACACGTAGAACGTACCAAATTACCTAAGAAGTGGCTACACAGTAAATATCTAACTCCCTCCAAAACATCCCAAAGCGGTCGACATTTGGCTACTCCACTTCCCATTTCGGCTAACACATGAGATCTCCATTGATCCAAATAATTATCTAGTCTTTCCACATAAATCTTCGTTTTCTGTAAAGCGTAATGTCATTCAGATTGCATTCTTTTAATTTGCAAAGTGTTCAGTAAACTTCTTTAATTAAATGTAGATAATATACAGGTTTTAAAAACTTTTAATACTGTTTTTATAAATCAATTGAACATCATACGTTCGAAAATTATGATTCAAGTAATTGTAAACAGTTATTTCAAAATTTTATTAAAAAAATAAAGGTAAAATTAACATATACCAGCTGAGCAATTTTGTCCCCTTGATTATCAATGTAGTACTGGATAGTCTTGAGATGGGAAATAGATTGATTAACTTGTCGTTGAAGTGGTTGCATTTGCAAGTCCAAGCCAGCAAGTTTATAGATCAAATCATCCTTTAGTTTCATTAATGGTTTTAGCCTTCGTGAAGTTAAGTCTTGCATAGTTATCGAAATAGTTTCCAAGCTTCTGGCTGTCAACCTATCTTCCATTTGTCGAGATACCCTATTCACTTGATCTGAAAGTGCCTCCATGTCCTTTTTCAAAATTGGTCCCTGAATCTGATAGAAAAATAATGAAATATTTCTTGAAGTTATAAATTCCAAAAACTAAAATTGCTATATTTATATTAGTATCAATGATAAACATCTATTACATCTTATTTCGTAAATTTTCGAACTATAAATATTTTTCATTGTTGTTTCGTATTACTTCTAGATTAGACTACAGATAAAATAAGTTAATTAGGAAAAGTGTATTTATGTAGTACTTGCTGCTTAATTGCTGCATAAAATTACTTGAAAATATGGCAAGAAGAAGAATCGACGAAATCATTAAAATAATTTAAATATAAAAGTACAATACCATAATCCTATGTTCTGTTAAATTCAGTCCATAAGCATATAATAGATTTTGGAGTTGTTGCTGTAAGCTTGGCGTGAATATTTTTAAATTTTTCACTTCAATTTTAAGCTTTAGAACAAGTTTTGCAAACTCTGACCAAGCCCAATATGCGGTAAGTTGTTCTATTTTCTGCATATTTCCTAATCCATAAACAGGATAGGCTGGTTCGTTTTCTCGACATTTCCTGTAATTTTTTAGTTTCAATTAATGTTTTAGTTAAATTAATTGTAATTACTACATACTATTAACAGCCTCGCCATTCCTTTGACATGTATTTAGCGCATCTTTAAAAATTTTATTTTTCAATGTTAAATGGTTCATCTGCATAAATGTACAATTTTTTATCAACCACACGAAAACAAAGCGAATTAGATCAGTAATAGAAATAATTCTACTGCATATAGATAAATGCTAATATAGATAAATAAATTATAAAAAATTATAAAAGTTCAAAATTCTAGCATTAAGGATCCGAAACTAGATACAACATTAGTAATAACTGTTGTTCACAGCTTATATAAAACGCTGAGCACAAGATTTATGCCTCAAGAGATTGATTTTATTTACAAATTTGATGAATGCATATGTAAATTCGTTCTTTGCCCAAGCTTATCCGCTACTAGTGGATGGAAGTGTATCATAAAAGCTATGAATAGGAAAAAGGTACTCAGAGATATACCCACTTGAGGATATCTTTTAAAGGTACAGTTAGTCTTCTCCCCAAGAATGTTTGAGTTTCCAAAACAATTTCCATAACATGATAATTCGGATCATGAAGTGGACGGCAGACCAACATTTCGGTATGACTCGATAGTACCAAAGTCATGATGAAGATTGACCAAAGTGCGATCGAAATAAAGCAAGTTATGAAGACAGTGCTGAAAAGTGATATATACAATTAATTTTTTAACTACATGATAATGTTGTGTAAATGCCACTTGTATTTATATTACAAAATATTCTAAGGCTTTCGAAATAAGAATTGATCTACATTAACAATCTTTTCATCTGATTTATAAACAGACACACATATGAGTTATGAAAAAGTGAAGTTATTTTATAGAAGTAAGAAGAAATGATTATCTACTGACCGTATTAAATAATAGGCTGCGTTCTTTCTAAAAGATTGAAAGCTTAAAACGTATATGACGTTACACGTATTTGAAACACTGCTATTTAATACACAACTGTGCATCGAAAACAATATATGAAAAAAATTCACTTAATGTTAGCGCACGTACCATAAAAGAATAGGTCGCACTTTATCTTCGCTACGACAACGACAACACAGTGCACAAAGTAATAGCAACCAAATTGGCAAAATGCATAGGACACCACCTGTATAGTATAAATAATCGCCTTAAATACCCTTTTTGCTTATTCTTACATTTCTTCTATTACAACAGCTACAAGCCATGACTTTATTGTAAACTGCTAATACAAGATGACTCTTGCGCTTTAATGACAATTGTTCACTATAATCTTTATACGACATAAATATTAAGACATTTTATCAAAAATTAGCTATAATAAAGCAAACCAGCCTTTTAGTTACGATATGGAACAACATAGTATTAAAGATGTGAAGAAAAAAGATGGAGATAATGCTGTTTGCTCGATTATTCTCCAGATTAAACTGTACCTAAATATGTTAGAACTATAAATTAAAATTAAAAAATTGAAATACTCTATTGATGATTAATTTTTTTTATTTTTAGCGGATTATTGTTAAATTTTTGTTAGAGTTTGAATCGAGATCTTACTGTACTTTCATCTTTAACATAATTACTTAGATACATATCAAATATATCGTGAATTCAAAATTCGTTACGTACCAATCCCTACAAGCCATCTAATGTGTTCAAAAATAACAATGTATGGTGTTGCATAATCCATCATTCGTCTCGCCACTTCCAGTTTTTTGACGAGCTCAGTGTTGCTTACTTCCATGTTTCGAGCTTCGTCAAAAATTCTGGCACGCATTCTGTTAACTTCACGACGAATTTCTGTAAAAGTATTATTTTTCTCCTTTTTGTATTGGAATCTTTTTACGTTAGACATCAACTAAAAATGTACACTCTATTTCTAGTATTAATTACTAATTAATGTATAGATACGACGACCTCTTAGCCTTTCAGTTTCATACTTAATATGTATATTATGCGTAAATTTCAAACAAAGTTTTTATTATCAATATGTATTATTAATTACAGAGCGTTTCGTTATATATGTAGATATTTAACTAATAATTAATTACACTAACTTTACGTTACATTAGCAATTAATGTCAATGGTTTTACGTTAAATATCCTTCGTAATGAATAATATACACTCGATTGTAAATTCATCAGAAACTCATTAACTGAAATTGATACTACCATTGCTTTCACATTTATTTGTTAAACAGACATTAATGTTGTGATAGAAATATGACATTAAATAATACTAATTAAATACCTACAATTGAAGCAAATAAATGTACCTATAATTAAACCCAAAGAAAGATAGCAATTTTTGGTACGATAGAGTATGAAATGTACAGGTTCAAAAATTGATGAAAAAAAAGATAGAAATGAATGGTTTAGTATGTAACATGCAAAGAAGCGAAATTAAAAATAATTTTTTTTATAATAAATGATATCTACTCTATTGTAAGGAGAGATAAAAACTTCTAATTTGTATTTCATTGCTTAATCGAAGCTTTACTTATTTCTACTTACGGTTTCGTATATCTAAAGTGTATCTAGTGACGTGTTGCGGAATGTAGAGATATTCTCCTCGAGCTTGACGAACTGTTTCTGTTAAATTTTCTCGTTTAGAGACTCGTAATCTTAATAAACGATCATCTTTAACAATCTGAAAAACCGAAATATTCAAACCTTGTGTTTAAAACATGGTTGCAATATAATAAAAAAGAGTAGGTTAAATAAAATACAATGTGTTCCAAAATAAATATGTAGTACAGTTCTAAAGATAGTTCTACGTGTAAACCTTTCGATTTTATGGTAACCAATAGATTGTCTAGGTATAAATATGTATAGATACCTCTTCCATCCCTAAAGTTAATCGCAGTCCAGACGAGTCAATAATGTTACAAAGGGAACGATCTGGACCTGTACATGCTTTCAAAGCACTTTCTAGATTCCTACGTAAGTCTTCGATTTCTATGTTTAACGATCTTCCCAGGCTACGCGCTTTTTCACCATCAAGTAACAAAGACTCGACTTTTGCAGATAATACTTGACTGGCTGAAATTTAATTCTGTTCTGTTAAAAAGTGTAATTGCAAGGATTGGGTTAAATTTTGCTCCAATTTATAAATATTTGAATGAATCGCGGACTAAAATCTAATATTTTTATAAACATTTAAAATTTCCAATTCACTTACTGTTTGCAAGGTCTGTAAGCGTGTCTAGTGCAACGTCTAGGCCTGTTTCAGTAGACAATTCTATTTGCACAGGTTTACCTAATAAATCTTCTATATCTATAAGAAAATAAAAATTATATATATTTTTATATCTAATATTTATATATGAATATATTATTTATTTAAATATATATGATTTAATTTGGTGAAGGTGATAATACTCTAAAAATAAGTTATGTTAACTGACACCATTAAATAGTGTTCTTTTAGAACAACTGTACATTGTTCTTATTTTGAAAACTAAGTGGGAACATTTTACACAATGAATTCAAAATTTGTAATTTTGCGACTGTTAACATAAAATACAATGGTAAATCCGAAGCTCTCTCATACTTCTTGCCTCCAGAATGCAAACAATGAAGTGGATTACCACCTTCACCCCCTACTGTTATTACGACCTTGCTATGTATCTTCTACTCTGTATAAATAATATAAGAGCTATAAATTATTCCAACCATAATCAAAACTTTGCAGTAGTGGTATTTATGTTACAAGAATTTCAAAATAGATATATTGGTTTTTTAATAATTTTAGTAACAAATTTATTACATTTTGTGCTCATCAATAATTACTTTATGACTTTATCACTTGATCAACTTTTTTTAGTTTTCGTATATTAAATATCATTACTAAAAATAAAAATAAAAGTATTCTTAAACTTTTTGTGTCTAACAAAATTCATGATATGTTCGATAAATCATTGTTATAAAATAATAAAATTCAAGTAACTACCTAAATGTAAAAAATTAAATTACAGTTTCGTTTCCATGGCAATCCAAATAAAATTGCGCTTACTGTCAAGATCCACAAGAATTGCCTCGCTGGCAACATCCAAACTCCTGGAAAGACATTTTCGAAACTGTGACGTTGTGACACTATGATAATCATGTAAATCTTGTAGCGCAGCTTCTATTGTTACAGGAAATTTCTCTACACTTGCAGATACTATTTCATTGCAAATTGTCATTGTAATCATACCGATTCTGAAAATAGATTACAGAAAGTTGTACTTATGATACAGATGATTTCTATTAAAAAGTGTATAGACATACCATATCCATAATAGATTACAAGAACATAGTTCAAAAATTCGAAATTACTTTCTTACAATTAAAGAAGTAAGGACTTCTTTGTTGAATAAAGTGTAATTACTAAACAGTTGCATTTGTTTCGTCAATTGCATTGAAATATAGAACATTGTAATCATCACAATCAGTATTAATATCGATCAAAAGAAACTTTGTTATACATTATGATATTAATAAAAATTGGCACATGATGCGAAATATTTAACAAACGTGCGTTATATCTCTTTTTATTTCGTAAGACTATCTATTAAATTGAAACTTTTCATTGTGTATAACAGTTATGTAGGTAATATGTATTACTTAATAGTTCAGTGCTATCTTTCAAAGCAAATGTATATTTTTCTAAAATGATTAATATAGACAATACATCTCGATCATGTTCATAACTCCTAAATTTGGCGGTAAATCTACATTTAAATTCATACCCAAAAATAAAGACGAAAACAATGAGGAGGAATGTTAGAGTACGAGGATGTCGTGTGGGTTTATAGTCCTCTCTGATTGGGCGGCATGCAAGCCAAAGTTCTGTGCCAGGTATTACACAACATAAAATGCAACACAATCCAATCACTGCTAACAATACAGCTTCTAAATGTAGAGACTGTAACATTTGTAGAAGATGTACTTAAAAATAAATGATTTTCACTATAAATATATATGCTTATATATTATTTTAGCTTTATTTTTTATTTTATAACTTATATATAAATTACTCACTTCTGATATTAATTTTGACGTATTCATACGATTTGTCATTACATCAATCACCAAATCTAAAAAATTATAATTTGTATGAATAATTCCATCAGATTATAATATTTTCTGAGACATATCATTTAGAATGTTATACTAACTTTAGTAAATAAATTTAATTGTGTTTATTCGGAAATGTCCAGTCTAGATAAATACTTCGATAAAAAATTTACTCAATTTGAATACTAAAATTGCATTAAATTGCACTCAGAGCATACTTTCTCAATTTATTATTAAAATTTATTCTTCAAATAACAAATATTTGTAAAGATATAATTTGAATTACTTGTTTCAATTTGACAGATATTTGTCTCTTTTGTGATCATAGTCACGAATTGGATTTAAAATTCGTTATATCTGATACTATGATAAAATTAATCTATTTATTGTAAATAGAAAGTATGATAAATATGATAGCAACTAAACTACTTTGAACTAGAATCAGCTAGACGTACTGAACCGACAGAATATGAATTAAAAAATAAAAATTGCTGGAATAAATTAATAAACTTTATAACTCTATATTATTGATCTGAGTTGATTAAGTATGAAAATTTTAATTTCGAATCAAACTTATGCATCTCAATTACAAATTATACAGATTAAATAAAAGTCCATAAATGAGAAATATACATTACCAGCAGACACATCATATGGTTGAATGCCAGACAAAAAGCTCCGCAAAAAGTCAAAAACAAATATTCCTTTGTCTAAATGCAAGCTAGCCACCTTGTATTGTGTATTCGAGCTAACATTTGGAAACTGAAGCTTTGGAAAATGTTGAGCCCAGTCCGTAGACTCCACGTATGTTTTTAGATGCGAAATATTCGTATCGTTCCTCATATCACCGATCAAAACGTCTGCTATTATTTCAGTTTCATCGCGTTGCATTTCATTCGGCGTATGAAAAAGGGTAAAGCTTTCAGTGGTCAGATAATTATGACTATTAGTAGATGCATTCTCTCGAGGGATATAATCGGAAAGGCCTACAGTTTCCGACACAACGAAGAACATAACGATTCCTAAAAAGATTAACTTAATAATAATCACCTAAAAAGATTAACTTAATAATAATCACCTAAAAGGATTAACTTAATAATAATCACTACTTAGATTAACTAAAAATGATATTGGCTTTTAACTTTAAACATTCACTAATTTTGTAATGTAATTTAAGAAAATATATGATTCTGTAACAATCGTCTTCTTAATATAACACCATAAACAGTGTTATAATGACCATGCTATTAAAAAATCTAGGAATCATGACTGTTCAAATAAAATAATATATTATTACGTAGAATTATATTATAGTTAGTCGTACAACTTTAAACAAATAAGTAGAATACCATGTGCTAAATACATAATTCAATTTCTATTCAATCGCAGAGAAACTTTATGATTTTAACGTCACTTTCGTTGGAAAATAAAATGTTCTCTCTACAAAAACTTATTTTAATCTTTCAACAAGACTGTTGCCTTTCAAATTATGCTGCTAATCGTGTCTGACTTAAAACTAGACTGCACTACTTATTATGTGGGAATATACATATTTATGTAGGTACCAGGAACATCATCTGAAATCTAGGTCACGAGAAAAATACATAATTTGATATGGTACTTTACTTTAAAAAATATAGGAAAATATTTTTATAAGAATAGTATTTGCGAAGGAGTCATAAAGTAAAAGAAGACCATTAAATAAAATTGTAATTATTGATTAAAAATATCACAATAAAAAACTTACTGCATTACACGATTCATCTAAATAAAATTCACGATTTAAAACAATCAAAAATTGTTTGTTATACAGTGCGCTAACGTAAATCACATGCAGAGGATTAAGAAGCACTTAACTAAGCATTTAATTTAATAAGTTCTTAAAAATTACAAAACATAAGATAATTACAAATTACACAATTATTTGAGATTTTCACTTAGCTCCTTCGAGCAGTGCAATAAATTAAATAGAAAGTAATAAAATTATGTTCCTCAACTGATCGTGAGAAATGTGTCACACTGTTATCCTATACACTGTCACGCAAGCTATAAATATTTTTATTAGAAATAGGGGGAAGTCGGTACAGATACGACTCTTACCTCGTATCATCCTGATTTCTTTAACACAACGCTGTTCTCTTTTTAAATTTCTTTCCACAAAGTGAACAATATAAGGCGACCGTAATGGAGTGACCCTGTTGAATCGCGGTTACATGTGAACTGACACTCAAAGGGTTCGTAGAGGCTTCTTCGAAACCATATATGTACGAATGTTGTTGAACCCAAGTAGACCAGACATATAGAAAAATAGACTTGTTGTAAATCACGTAATAGCTCTTCATATTTATGTAAAATACTGAACTTCTTAATGATGATGTAAAATGAGAATGTTAACCACTATCAAACTCAATTATTGTGTTAGCACATTCTTTCATAACAAAAACTTTCCGATAAAATGTATAAAGTAGATCAGATTCTATCATATAATTTTTTACAAGTTGTTATAAGTGTATTTACGTCGAGGTTGCACATTATTCAAGTAAGCTTTCATTCTAATAAAATTATATATTCTTTACAAATTCACTTTACTCTTAATTTTTATTTGAACGTTACTTTATTTGAACAGGCCTACCCAAATTAGAGACTGTGATGATCTGCTTCGGCCCTACCTACTTACACTTAACATTTACACCAGAAGGTATGCTACCTGCCTACCTAACGCTATATGTTTAAAAAATGGTAAGAACATTCACACTAATACACCACACTCTACAGTTCTCACCTATCACCCTCGGGTGTGAAAGCCTACACTAGAAAGATCGTCAACCGACGATTCCATCACCCGCGCTTGGCACACTACAAACACACTCTGAGGTACGTACCATTTTCCTGAAATCGACTGACAAGGGCTAGAGACCATTGCGTGTATTCATAAAGTACAGGAAAAGTAATGCTGATTTATAATATAACAATTTTAATGGATTTATAATATAATTATTCGAATCAATTATTGTTATAATTAAAGATTTAGTGCTCATATTTCATATGATTTACTAAGTAATCATGGATAGCAAAAGAATATGCACATGTGAACAAGACAAATATGATGAAAAATCGACGCAATTCTACAACCTAATCACACACACAAACACAAAGTGGAAGATACATCGTGCACGATACACTAACATAATGCCAGTCGCTAAGAAATATTAATTATAAAACCTTACGAACTAGGTCATCGTACCCCATCGCGTCCGCGCACCCAAGTAACACCTGAGCACGTGAATGAGTTGGAAGCAATGAGTACGGGATTAGTACCTGCAAATCCTGAGCTATAAAATGTAATTAATATCAATAATCGAACGATATATTATCGTTTTTGATAATTTGCGATCGATTATTAATATCTTGCATATTCCATTGAATCGATTTGACTTCTACTTGAATATACTAGAAATTCTTTTTAATACAAAAACTGTTTATTCAAAAATCACGTATAACATACACATGTAATATATCAGAAATATATTAATATTCAGTTTGTATGTACACTTAAAGAATAGTGTTGAACTGCTATATTTCTTTTAAGTTTAAAGATAGCCTATCAACGTATTGCTTTGATACCCCCGACGCGATTTCAATGCGCAGTGGTTACGTATTCAAATTTCGCGCGATGTGATTCGCTTCGTGCAGTTTCGAGGATAAGTTGAGCGTGTGCATTTTGCGTTGTGTCAAACATGTTTAACCCTATTTTTGGCAGTTTCTGACTCTTTTTAGAAGTAAGCGATTTTAATTTCACTATGTCATTACATATTTAACAAAAAATCTATTGTAATTTTGATAAGTGTACCAATTAACATTTGTTTAAAAAATTATTCATGTACTTTAATATTCAAATAGTCACAATTTTTATTGTTGAATACAGTTTTCCATACTAGTGTATAATTAATATACATGTAATTTGATATGCAATTAAGTGACAAAGTACAAATTAAACGAATTTTCACATGTTCCTTTATACAGTCGGCTTTAATGGTGCTTCCATCTGAGATTTTGTCACGTATAAGTTCTATCCTGCGCATTCTCGAAGTTGCGCGCGCAGCTCACTTCGAAAGGATTTACGCTGGAGTGCAGAGCTCATTGCTAAGGTAAGTTTTCTAATATTTTTCTTCGTATTATTGGAAGATTTGTTAGCTTTTTCTGTGCTTCGGATTCGTATAAGATATTATTGTATTTGTACACAAGAAAATGTTATGTACATTGTAATAAACCTTCGTAATGCATGAATTATTCGAGTAAGTCTTTTAGACAAGAGAGATCGAATTCCTACATTATTAAAGTTAGAAAAGTAATAAATACGTCAGAAACGAAATATATAACTAGTTTTTAGACTTTTATATGACTTTATTGCTTTTATTTTTATGTAGATTCATTGAAAACTGTCGTGTTATAAACATTCGAGATGTAGTGGTTAGTGGCCTCTGGAATTTCAAAACAATGAAAACAGCGATCGCCAGTATTCCCTATACAAGGACCACTTGACGAACTGCATCGTACGGACGGAAGGTCGTCATTTATTTGATGGACATCGAGAGGTAAGCCGTTCAACAACTTTATGAGTTTTAGTGTAATCATATCATACATACTGATATATATTTATTTCTAATTATTAAGAGTATTTATGTGCTTTATATAAATATTATACAAAGATCTGAAGCGGCATGGGTGACTGGTTGTATTTTTGACATTGTTTTGTGAACATTGTGATCACGAGTACGATTTTATACTCGTGAATAGCAACATATGTGTCTGTATATTTATTGGTTTAGGCTGAGGTTTTCTTGTACGTCGCGTTTTGAAATGAAATAAGTACTCTGTTTAATTAAAACTATAATGTATAAATTATAAATATACTGTGCAATAGTATGTACAAATTATTAGACGAAGAAAGAATTAGAGAAGAAAGTGTGCTCCATTTTATGTACAAGAAAGCATTTCGTGACAGACAGATTTTGTTGTCAAATAATAAGAATGAACAATATGTTCTTTCGTGTTTTGTAGAAATTTTACTCTAACAACGAAATCATCTGAAGTTGACTTACAATAATTTTGAAATTCTTAAAGTTTTTGATTGCATTAAAGTATTGTCTTTTTCCTTTAGAATTTGATTTTTGAGTCAAACGTTTTTTTGTATTAAAAAGAATGTTTAATCTATTCAAGTAGAAATTAAATCGATTCAATGGAATATGCAAGATATTAATAATCAATCGAAATTTATCAAAGGTGATAATGTATCGTTTGATTCTTAATATTAATCACATTTTGTAGCTCAGGATTTGCAGGTACTAATCCCGTACCCATTGCTCCCAACTCGTTTACGTGCCCAGGTGTTACTTGGGTGCGCGGATGCGATGGGGCACAATGGCCTAGTTCGTAAGGTTTTATAAGTAATATTTCTTAACGACTGGTATTGTGTTATTGTATCGTGCACGACGTATCTTCGACTTTGTGTTTCTGTGTGTGATTAGGTTGTAGAATTGCGTCGATTTTTCATCATATTTGTCTTGTTCACATGTGCATATTCTTTTGTTATCCATGATTACTTAGTAAATCTTATGAAATATGTACACTAAATCTTTAATTATAACAATAATTGATTCGAATAATTATATTATAAATCCATTAAAATTGTTATATTATAAATCAGCATTACTTTTCCTATACTTTATGAATACACGCAATGGTCTCTAGCCCTTGTCAGTCGATTTCAGGAAAGTGGTACGTACCTTAGAGTGTATTTGTAATGTGCCAAGCGCGGGTGATGGAATTGTCGGTTGACGATCCCCCTAGTGTAGGCTTTTACACCCGAGGGAGCTAGGTGGGAACTGTGGAGTGTAGTGTGTTAGTGTGAATGTTCTTACCATTTTTTAAACATATAGCGTCAGGTAGGTAGGTAGCATACTTTCTGGTGTAAATGTTAGGTGTAAGTAGGTAGGGCCAAAGCAGATTATCACAGTCTCTAATTTGGGTAAGCCTGTTTCGTGTGATGATCTGTCTCTAGGATTAAAAAATCCATTTGGATAATCGAGGTAGAACCAGCGCGATAGGAACATACCATCACCTTAGTTTCTTTGTGGATCTACAAATTCAGGGACTTTGCACTAGGGCTGCTGAACCATAGTCGGAAGGATAGGTTTGAATGCTGTGCATGAGATTCTAGACGTGAACAAGAACAGAAATTTCGTGGGTGTCCTGGACTTTCATGCAATTGCTGGTCCTGCTTTCGTACTGTTCCTGAGTTTGAGAACTTTGGTTTGTTCTCAATGTTTCAGAGAGTCTGTAGCATCTAGACCTAAGTTTCAGCTGGGCGGACCGACCGAAGAAAGAAGAGGCTATGCCGAAGTGTCCCTGCGAGAATGGGAAACTACTAATGGTTCGCCATACTTGGATGGGTATTCATTCTTGTTACTATTTTGTTAGTATGCTTTTCTTAGCTTTGTAGCAATAGTAGTAGGTACTAGTAGTAATTTGATTTAGCTAACCATGTGCCAAAACAGTCATCACCCCTGTAATGTTAGGCAAATCGTAGTTTATATTAAAATTGCGAAAGAACGATTACGATTTGGATTAATATTTACATATAAATTAAGAATGTAATGTTTATAAAAGTTGTATGAAAGTAAAGATTACTAAATAATCATATTTTCTGATGAAGGTATTATACATTTAAGTTACATCATTTGAACCTAGTTTAAATTAGAGTTGTTTGAATGTTTCAATAGCCTGTTTTCCCTTAGTGTTTCTCTGTTGCTCGTGATTTTTTAAATAGATATTATAATATTAATTTAATCTATTTAGAACTTCACTTTCAACCAATTTTTCAACCTATTAATTTGTTTCTTCGAGTCATAGTTGCAATGTGAATTTATCACGTTTTTAAGTAACGTTGCGACTGAATGAAACTACAAATTTTATTTTTCAACTCTCTGTGTGGCTACTTTTTTAATGCTTGCTGCAAGGTTTCCTGTTTAGTGCCTTATGGGGTTACCTTCTATGGAACTTTGTCTTTTCCATATTTACTGACTTAATACAGTGATCAGTAATGTGTTCTATAGATAGAATTGAAAACTATGTTTATTTGGTCATTTATAAAGAATACTTTTAAAAACAAATGTGTCGTTTTTAACTTTACATGTGTTAAAAAAATGTCCTATTGTTTAAGTGATCTTACAACTGAATTTTATTATTTTCAAGAAATGCAAATTTTTATTCTGGAGTATTTCATTAATTTTTTATTTTTCCTAATCATAATTGATTTGTAACAACAATTGAGTTAATTGTCACACATATTCTTAATTCTCTATATTATTGCGTTACCGATTGTTAATACGGTAAATGGATTAAATTGTAAAATTGTTTTCCACTGTATTTTAAATAAAAGGAAAAATATTTCTTATGAATATTAATTTTGTGTATTGAATATTGAAGCAGCATATTTATATATATTAGTATTTTTCGTTCAGGAATTGACTGCTTTTTTTTTTATTACGTACTAATGACGGAAATATGTTTCTGTTACAGAATTTCTCTGGTAAAATCCAGGTTTATCAATAAAAAGCGGCCGAGAGGTAAATGCACAGGAAACATAAAATGAAAGTATATTGGCTTGAAACTGAAATAGAATATCCATTTGAAGGAAATGACTAGAAGAATTAATGAAAAGAAATGTAAGAGTAAGTACTTTGTATGTTATGAATTTATTAAAATTAAATACAAAATTTAATTACGTATAAACAAAGTAGAACTTAACATAAACCGAATATATTTAATACCAACAATTTAGTAATAAACATATAATTTTTTATTAGTATTTATAATAAGTGATACTAACATTGCAAAAAGAAGGAAGTAAAACTGATAAATGTAATTCACTAAAAGTAAGTACGGAAAAATCAAAAGTAAAAGAAAGCAATAGAATTTAATAAATCATATTTCGTGGTAGTATTCCTTTGAACTGCTTTTTCAAGCCTAAGAATTTAAGAACTAGGCTGCACAACGCGGGACACAGTATATATGTATATACTAAAACCGACATTTATGCAGAACGATAAGAAAACGAGCGTGTCTCAAAGAAAATGTATTTTCTAACAGTATTCATGTCAGTATGATAAAAGGCAAACACATTCCCTTTTATCGAAATACTGGGAGGGAAAATAAGGGAATATATGATGTTAACATAAATCATATATATTTTAGACGTTCTACACGTGTCGGAAACAATAATATTACTAAATGCACGCGTGAATAACTATTGGACAGACATTCGATATGAATTGCTGGTGATATATTTTCTAAAGAGATAGGATATAAATATGGTCCATTCATATTTTATACGTCTGCCTTTCTTTTTTGTATTTTTATTGCTCACTCAAAAATATCGGCGACGATACCAAACTTACGTAGAAAATAATTTAAATCATAAAAAAGTATTTTCTTGAATTTTTTCATAAACAGTATTACATATTACATGTACAATCAGGTTTGACGAAGGTTTTCAGTCTAACTGAAAAGAAAGTGATTCTGTGTTTCAAACTGTTGGAATGATAGAATATATTTCTTCCAAACGAAGCTCCACTTTCGGCACGAACGGCTTTGAGGATCAGTCGAGTACGCATGTACTTGACTGTACTCGGCGTACCAGATTTCGCTATAGGTCACTCTATACATGCATACTGATTCTCTTTGCCCAAGATATAATGTTATGCACATTTACTATGAATAATAATCATTAATTGATACATGAGATAAGTTCTTAAGATTAGTTTTTAAAAATTCTATTTTTTTATTATATTATACCAAACTGTGTTTTGTCGGTGTACTCGCGGTAGATTATCTTCAATGCAGAGTGTTTGATGACAGGTATGAGAAATTTTAAGGGGTGATTTTAGATGCTAAAATAAGATAAAAATGAAGATAGGCGAACGTGCCTATCAGGTTTCGTTTCCAAGTTACTAATTACGCCTAAAATACGCGTAAAACGTGTCTGACTCGGAACTTATTCTTCTGACTTCACTGTGTCTGGCTTAACTAATACAGTAGAATAAATCCCAAGTCAGATATTTCAGGCGAATTTTAGACATTTTTACACTTACAACTCTGAACGAGCTTGTGAACAAAATTTAAGAATTCAAAATTAAGCAGAAACTTGTTTTACAGCCTGCATAATATTTTGCATATCATGTATATGTACTTTTACATATGATCTTTATTCTGTGCTTTTTCGAACATTTAAATTTCTCATAAATGTATTCGTGGACTAGTTATATTTTTATTAACATACTTGTATTAAAAAAAGGATTTAATATACATATACCTATATGACGTTATATTTGAAAAAGTTTGCACAGATATACAGACGATAACTGTAATGGTGAAGGTATCATGGTGTTATATCGCACACAAAAGAAATCATAACAATAGCCTACAGCACACACGGTCGCCAAGTTTCAGTCACGTGCACGCGTACTCAACTGATTTTCAAAGCCATTTTTCTCGTAAACGGTACTGCATTTACAAAAAAGTGTATGCTACCATTTCGGTTTATAATGAGGCGTAGAATCACCCCTTTGTTAGTTGTGTCACGAATTCAGGTCGGCTCTGTACATTATGCGCTGCACAACGTACGCAACACCTGCCATATTGCAGATTCGGTATTGCGTATTATACGTAGAATAATATGTAATATACATAGTATATGAATGATTGTATTTTATGTATTTTATAGGTATATTGTTATTGTGCTTCTGCAATGAACTGCAAACAATGTGGTTAACGGTTTCAAGGATATTGGTGATGTGCCTTCAGTATGCCTTTGAAGTCTTCTCAGTCAAGTGTGAGTTTACTCTCGGCTTCTTTTATTGGTAAGTCTTAAGATCTGAATTTTCAATCATCTTTTCCATCTGTTCTAATTATCTAATGGAAATCGTTTCAAGAGAATGATAATATTCACTTTTCTTGATAAGAACTTAACTATCAAGATAAGAACTATCACTAAGAATAGTGATAAGTTTTTTTATTTAGATATAAAATTAACTATAATATTGTTTTACTTTTCAAAGGTGGGTAAAAGTTTATTTGCATAAACTTTTATTCATCTGAGATGAAATAATATTTCAATAAATCAAAATTTCAAGTAATTTAAGACAATGAATAATTTTTATTAAAATCAATTTAGTTATTTTATTCGATAAGTATGTATTCGAAATAACTCGAGCTATTTCTAATTTTAGTTCTTTTTTTGTATGTTAAATTCGAAGTAAAATATTCACAGGTATTTAATTTGCAACAATTCTACACTGTTATAAACTTTATTTTTATCCTTACTGTCACTAAAAGTCTGGTTTTACAAAAATCACTTTAAACTGACCTAATAATAATTTTTCCAATACCATAAAACCTACTGAAGGATATGAAATTTGATAAATCGAAAATCAAAAATCCATTTCTTCATGTTCGATCATCCTATAGGTAATAATTTATTTTATGTCATTTGTAAGAAGATAACTGCAAAATAGCATATTTTTTCCTATCCATTTCAATATTCCTATCAATTCTCTGATATCTCAGAAGTGACTTTTTCAATTCCAAATGCAAACTACGCATTTATATCTGATTTACTGAATAAACAGCTTCTTCTCGAATTATTTATATTTGTGACTGTAGAACAAACTCCTCCATCAAAGGATGACGTAGCTCAAATACTTAAAAGCATTTAGCTACTGTTGCTACAAAAGGAAATTTATCTTCATTTAATTTCCGTCGTTTTAGAGGGTCAGCATAGTGCTCGACCATCGTAAGTCGAATGTTTGCTAGTAATAATATTTAATAAATACTCATTTGTAGATATAATTCATATACTTTGTACTGTACTATCGGTTCTTTTTGAATATTTTCCGGCAAGACTGTGATGCAGTTCTTTTCGTGAGATTCTAGCATAGTTCCTCCACATCGTCTTTATTATTCCAATAACTTTCCATTTGTGAAGATGCAATGCTGAATTCTTCAATTCCTGTTGAAATGTCATAAAATATTTTACAAAAATTGTGTGGAACCTGAAACAAGGAAGGTTGACCTTTTCGGCCTTTTAAAACAAATTTGTTTAAATGGAAAAATATAATACTCAAGCGATGCCACTATAACGCCAGCTTTATATTTGGGTATTAAACACCAAGCGTTAAAACATTCGCAAAGTATTCATTAAATTTTTAAATACTTTTAAAATATGTGAAAATTAGTTAACTTGTAATTAAAATTAATGTTGTAATTAAAACCAAATAAAATAAGTGTGCCATTTGAAACAGCGAACTGTGAGTAACTTATCTTATTTCGAAACTAGAGAAAAAGTGTAAAAATAAAATAGTATTTTAGTTGTTCGAGTTTAGTTTTTAAAGTAGTGTTAAATATTAGTATTAGAAAGGTATTAGAAATAGTAAAATCTTGTTTTCAAATATTTTATTTATTTTCAGTTCGTTTATAAGTAAGGTAGCTTTAGTTTATTGACCTGAAAAATAAAATAGAATGTTTAAAGTTGGTATTTTAAGCATGTGTTTTCAATACCTATTGTTTAGTAGTGAAAACTATTCCGATATCTATTGTTTACGTAAAAAAAGTAGAATGTGAATATTGTAACTACATTATTTTTACATATAAATTGAATAATTTCTCGCAATTCTAATTACTTTCTTTCGCCTCTTATGATAAATAAGTTACCAAATAAAAAATTCATTAGACTCTATAAACTCGTTATTTTGTTTATCTTTACAAATTCTTGTGTTATATTTACCCATATTCTGCTTTCATCAACATTTCGTACTTAAAATATCACAAATACATTTTTTAATTATTATAACTTAATATTAAAAACATCTTTGAGTAAGGAGTTCTCATGTACAACATAAGAAAGCATAAGATTTCACAAAAGTAGTTTATTTATTATTTAAATACAGTCATAGCATTTTCGCACCATAGTTTAATGATACAGTACTTTAAACTCATCTATTTTGAACATGTGTTTCATTTTAAATTTCAGACTATTGAGATTAAAGCATTTTGTCGAAATTTCATTTTATATTAAAAAGCAATTTCTTTAGACACTAGATAACATTTTTAAAATATTGCTTTTAAAACGTCTCTTTGACATTTTACCCAGCAGTGCTAACGGATTTTAAATAAAAACGCTGAAAGGTTATTTCATTGCAATATCAATCCTTTTTTTCACTGTACGTTAACTATCTATCGATCTTCAAAATATCACCTTAAAATATTCTATTTTATGCTCCAAATTACCAAAACAAAACTATATTATTACCCGAAATTTCATTTCCTATTTAAAAGAATACTCACTTAAATTCTGCCTATCCTTGCCAGCAAACTTTAAATACAAAAACACTTAAGAATCGCCCACTGCAGCTTTATCCTCTTAAAGTATCCAAATAATTCCACCCCCATTGAAGCTATCATTTGAAACACACACAACTGCCACGCACTTTTTCTTAGACAATGTCCAGTTTTGAATTTCTTAAGTTACTCGACAATAGTTCTCTCGCCCGGGAATAAATGTGTCGTATGTGTGTTATCGTGCTATCTTCGATGTTTTACGATGTGAATCATGCGGTTTCGATCGGCAAAAGCCGAGGACGAGGACACAGAGAGAGAGAAGTCGAGGAGGACCGCGTGGGAGGATGGGTTTTGGCACAGGGAGCATGTCGGTGCAGTAGGGGAGGATGAGTGTTCTCTCCCTAGTGTTCGACTGTCGGGAGCAGCCAGAAGGGTAGTCAGTGCGTCGTCAGCCTCCGCGTTGCCGTGGCGATCTTTCACGTCTTGCCTCTTTATCGTTTTGTCCTTGTAGTTCGTTCAAGCAACTTCCTGGGCGCACCGACTATCGACACGTCGCGACTAATTCTATCGTTCGGTGTAGTGAAATGATCATTGTTTCGGAAAACGATCGAGCGACTGACAGGAAAATAAATGTTTATTTAGTGCCAAAGTTCAATTAACGACCGGAAATTCATTATCGTTGCTGCACCCGTAATTATGCGAACCGATGAGTAGACGATTAGATGTAGTGTCTTCGAGGAAGGCAAAGACTGATGAGGGATGCAGAGAAAGGAGAATAGAAATCGAGCCTTTGTAAAGAAGCGTTTTAATTGTGAAGTTACGTGACGATCTTGAGTCTCCTTTTCTTCTCGGTAAATCCTATCGTGTCTTTATGAAAAATCATTGAGAATAACTATCATCTCGCGCGAGTAATAAAGTATCACCTGCCGAGACTCCGAACCTCGCTGATTATTTGTGTGAACTGATTTGGATAGGAATAGGTACGTATGTGATATATCAAACGATGTACTTTCGTATCTATGATTAGTAAAGTGCATTACTAGCGAAAATTCATTCTACTGTCACTCTTAATTAGGGTTGGATATCAGGTTTCATTCTCTTTAGGATTAACAAGGATAGGATAATGAAAATTCGGAGTTTCAGTGTAATTTAATCTTAGGAATGTTGTTAGTATAAGATTGATCTTATTTTGAATAATATCAAAGAGTGAAAATCTATACGTCGTCTTTGAATTGTCTATTTTGAATTGTCTATTTTGCACCTATTTAAAGTAAAAACGAGACAGACGTAAGAATATTATTTACATTGTTATGAGTAAGAATATTTATTTAAACACAAGCTTGTGCTCCTGTTTTTAAAATTATTGCTATTTAAGTGTGCATGTTTGTGACAAAATGTGTTTAAGCAAATTACTCTAAATTACAGTGGTTCCACGTTTATATTATTCTTTAAGAGTACTTCACTCTGTGACCATCACAGTCGTTTGAAGGAAGAATCAGGGAAAACTTATTTTCATTATAAACATTGAATACATAGTTAGTGTTATTATTTACTCGATTATGAAATAAAATTTACATTTGCAAATCTAAATTTACAATTCTACGGACTTTAGACTTTATTATCTGAAATATTAAAAACTATAATTAAACATAATATTGTTAAAAATAAAGAAAATATACTTTTAATGAATATGAAATGAATCTCGACGAAATGAATATCGTCATTTCGAGATATTAATATCTAATTATTAATAATCGAATCATCTGAAACAGGTATAAATCGTAATATTTTATGTATGAATTAAAATTTACATCAAAGTACATAATACATTTTATTTAACGTAATATAATTTTGTTTATAAATAACTCTAATAGAGACGAAGAAACATCAAATGAGATCGCAGAAGAGAACAAATTGTCTCATTCTACAAATATAAATAGACTTTCCTTTGTCTTCATTGTACACAATTTGATAAAAAAGGTTGAACATAACCATATAAAAAGCATGCATTAGTCATACGTTTAAGAATATTAAGGATAAAATTCACACTTTCAGATGCTATAGTTGACGCTCCTTTTATTCAGCTCGTAAAAAGTTTTATCATTTCCTTCACTCTCCATTTATAATGTCATAACAAGGATTAATCTATAATATAATATCCATAGTAATTTAGGACCTTTACATAGTAGGTCGCTTGTCCATTCCCATTTGCATAAAAGTTTCCCACAAAAAATGTTCAGGGACCACAGTCGCAATTTTCTCGCGCTTATTGAATCTCTTATCGCGTAAAATGTTCTATAGTAGTTGGAATAGATGATGGTCCAGTGATACCAAGTTCACAAGATACGATAGACTATGTAGATAGCTATTTTCTAAAACAGGCATTATCTTTATGTAACTTCATAAAGAGCTAATGACAGTGTTTGACTTACTCAAGTCAAAACGACCAATATATGTCATTTTTTATCTCTTGCACTGATGTAAAAATAACCAGTGTCGAATTATGCGAAAATTCTGAATTATAAACAAAAAAGGGTGTAATTTTTATATTTCTACAAATGAAAGTTTTAAATACCCTAAGTTTTTATGATTGCATATAATATTTCCTCCCCTATTGAGAACTACATTTTTGTTTTCAAGAATTCTTTTAATTTTGTAAATTGCAAATATTTTTGGTGTGCATTTTTCCAGTGTGCAGTGTGGCTATTGTTGATTTATAATACATTATGTATACATATCTATACATAGTATACAAGTATAAAATGTATTGAAAATATAAAAAAAGACAACAAAAAAAACTTGAATGGACATGAATCTGAAAATTAACAATTTTCAGAATATTCAACACTTTAGTTAAATTACATTATTAGTACTGCTGTTCAAAATATTATAGACTCTTGGACAAGTCCTTAATACACATCATATCTCAAAAGATACTTTACCTCATACATAGTATCAATATGTACTTACAGTTTTGTTTACACATTGTGTTTGCATAATCCACTTCAAGTAATTGACACAGTTGTGAGCGACCGTAAAGTTATCATTTTTCTTCATTCACTGTGGTTTACAGGGATAAAGACTGAAGTTAATACAGCTTCACATACGTATTCAAATGCAAAATGGTTGATATGCATTTTAAGTACGGTCGCACAAATGGTAATACGAGTTTGGTAACCCAATTGTATTGCGAGGCTTTTCCAGAGGGAAGAGACGCATATTTTTAAGTATTCACTAGGGACTTCGAGAAACTGGATTCTTGTTAATAAACATACTCACTGTACAGAAACTTGAAATAGTTACAACTGGGAGCACTTGGGAGTATTGAGGAAAATCCAAGTGGCAGTACGTGATTTGAAATATCAATGGTTCTAGAGGACGTGTAATCGCGTAAAGAAATATTGCTTACAAATGAAAAAAAAGTACATACGTAGAAAGCAATTATCTGGTGAATCTGCGGGTGGTAGTATAAATCCATATGAAATATAAAAAATAATAGAAATATCTTGGAAATATTATATATAAATGAGGAAACTATTTGTCGGTTAAGTTTAGCAACTATGAAACTCAATGACAAAATCTACAATGTATTGATATTTGTAACAGATTTTGCTTGAAATTTTTTAAAAATATTTTATGAAGTTAATTTGAACTAACTACACAATATCTTTTTTTTAGAATTATTTTCAGCTTTTCTAAGCTGATACGTGATTAAGAAATCTGTAAAATTTATTGTTTGCAACTTTAAAAAGCTCTTTGTTTTCATTATACAATTTTCACTGTTATACATTCTGACTAAAATTCTTTTATTCCTCCTCGTTGAAACTAGTAAAAATTTGAAATTTCCAATTAACAAACATTCCTGGAAATACATATTTCTCGCAGTGTCTCTATTGTGAGCAAAATATTATTCTAGTGTTAGTATTTACATTCAGATTTCCTATAAACGAAATATTTGTTTTACGGTTAAATTAACATCAAACATTGAAAACCGCTAAGTTGTCCTATTCTATTTTTTTTCTATTTACTACCTTCTGTTTAAGCATGGAAAATAATAATTATTTGAAATAACTTACAATAAATTCGTATTTTCTTAAATGTTATCCTTTTCTTAAAAATTTGCATTAATAAAATTGTATTTGTAGAAGCTATTACTTTACGAATAATTAAGCAATTGTTAAAAAGAAAATAATCGTTTCGTATGGTATAATTTCGAAGCATTTTCTTGAGCTACTTGAATTTTGCTCAATAGTTTCAAAATAACTGAAAAAGTGTCCTGAAATTTAAAATCAACAAAAATATCACGCATGGCAGTGGGTTATTAAGGGTAGAACAAACAAGAAATAATTCTTCGGAAAGAGATAGGTCGAAAGTGTAAAGTTTTTGCAAACAAATATCCGTTTTAGAGATAAACGACTTCGGAAATCCGTCGGATGCACCTGCACTTGACTGAAAAGTTAGCAAAGTAAATCTCGTTAGAGACCATATATCGCTTGTTTATATTTACAAATGGCGTTAGCATCAGACTGATATAAACCCGTTTCGGATAGATTTGCGTACGAAGTTAAGAGATTTAGATTTCATGAAGATTTATTAACGTAAAAGTTGTTGAAATTCGCAGCCTGCATTCAGAACTGCACTCTGCGAGCTAAATTATCGTGCAGACGCTGTAACGACCATTTCCGTGCCCTTAATTCGTTGAAAGTTAAAATAATTTTCGTTCGCAATTCTTCGATTCCCGTGGGATATTCACAGTAAGCTGTCGATTTAATCGAACCCCATAAATAACGTTGAGACCAAGTAAGAACAGCATTGTATTGAAAGATACGGATTCGAGGTTAGCCAAGTGCACGTGTACTGGATGGGCTCCAACGTCGATTCTCTCGAAAACGAGGGCTCATTTGCGAACATTTTATCCCGCGCTTTCGAGTTATTCTCTACAGACTCTATTACCAATAATGTTAATTCAGAAATAATATTTTAATTAAAAATGGAATCGAGCTCAGATTCGCCTGTAATGCTAATACTTTAGCATTTTGCTATGGTATTTTTATTATTATTATCACGAATCATCACGAGCTAAAACACACGAGCTAATTTCTTAATCATTAATGTATATTTAATCTTCGATAACTATGTATTGATAAAATATTTTTTTCTTCTAATTCAATTTAATTGCTTATAATATTGAAATTATTCTATAGAATATTTTTTTAATAATTACAGTGCATTAGTAAGAAAACCTTTTGAACCATACAAGTAGAGTCATTAGAATATTGACTGAGAACGTGTCAAAAGTACCTAATAGTTGTAAGGCAAAACAGCATGAATCATATTTTTATTTTCAAGATATTGATATTCAAAATTTTGAACCTCAATTCTGAATGGATTTGCATTTTATTAATTCCCGTAGCTTAGGGGAATAGTACTTTTACTTCGTACCCTATTTTGTTAGCAGTACAAATTGTATCTTGTACATTTTAATTGAAGTATGAACTCAATTTTTATTAAAATTTAACTCATGTCGTTTCGTCATATAACAACAGATGTATTGGGTCTATTAGCATCTTAATTAATAACTAAACTTTGTTGAGCTGTTAATAAACTGTTTGTAACACATTATATGATGACGCAATACCTATTATACATAGTTCTAATGTTCCTACATAACTTCCTAAAATAGTGAAATAAATCTACTTAATTTATGCTACTTGACATTCCTGTAACAAGTTTTTAGATTTCATAATTTATTATCACTAATTCATAAACGTAGTATAACATAAATAATTCAGGGAAAAGTTTAACCATAAATAAGAGCCGAAATTGGGTAATTTTAAGTAAGGTACTAAAATAGTTTCATATCCAAATCTCGCCTTTGCACAGTAATTTATAACGCTTTTATTTTATATGATAAAGACGAAAGCAGATCATGAAAAAGAAAATGTTCGATTAAATAACAATTTTCAATACAATGAAAATGACTGGTGCGATTATCTATTATATAAAATTTATTCTTGTAAAATATCTTTATTTTGAACTAATGCAGACTAAAATTTTAAAAAGTCAAAACAAATTTATTTTCTAATATTACGTATTTTTTCCCACTTTTATATAATATTATATTTTATATTTTAAATATATTTTCCTTAAGTACTAACCATTTAAAAAGGTGTACGATTACCTTTCGATAGTTCTAACGTTAATAAAAATGTGTTTAAAAAGCACAAGACGAAATTAATCGAGAGAGAAAGGTGAAAGCATGATCGTGAGCAATTAACGCTTACCAACTCTTAGCGGTTTGGAGCGCGACGTAAAAAGAAATAGAGCGTTGGTTTTTGCCCACTCAGTTTCTTTTGATCCTTGTCCTTTACACAGTACCTACTGAACGCTGGAATCGATCAAATATAGTGCAACCTTCTTATCGTAGTAATTCGCTATATAATGTGTTCTTTATATATTGACAGGATTTGTATTTACTATTATAACGAAATATTCTTTGCCAAATTATTTTTTGTTGGAAAAAAATTTTTTTGCCAGGTGTGGGGTTCGAACCCACGCTCCCTACCGGGAACCAGAGCTTAAATCTGGCGCCTTAGACCGCTCGGCCAACCTGGCTTCGTGACTGATTCTTTTTCCTTACCATACAGATGATCGAAGTATTATCTGTGAATATGAAACAAGTTGTACTCAATTGCTGTTAATTCCATTTTCAGTTCTCTTTGCAAATAAATATTTTTATATTCTATATTTAGTAGAAGCTGTATAAATTTCTTTATTTGTGTCATTTGTAGTATTATTGAAACATTTCTTATGATGAGGAGATAAATATTAGACATTTACATAAAATTTTATGTTATTAAACATTACATTTTATTAATATTATACAAAAATTAGTAATTAGACAAAATTCATATAATATGAAATTATAATAGCATAATAAAAACGTGAATTGCTTAATTAAAGGTGAACATGTTTTAATTTTTAGTTCAAATAAAGTAGTAACATCTACAAGTATGAATTGAAAATTACAATCGTGTATTGAAATCTACATGTATTTTCTACTTTCTTTTATTAGAGTTATGAAAAATCCTTATGAACGCAACTGATTTCGATTAATTCATAAAATGACTTTTAAGAATTTCAAGAACAATCGCTCGCAAAAAACTGCATTTTGTGATTTTGCAATATTGTAGAAGACTGAAAAAGCTTTTTTGACATTGTCTCTTGTGTTTATTAAAAGTTTCTCACAATTGAGTTTAATGTGATGTTACTTCTCCTAATATTTTGTAACGTAAAATATTAAGTAATTCAATATTTATGTTATTATCAGAATAACTTTGTAAAATATTACAGATTTATGGACTGTATTAAAAAAGTGTGTAAAATTGGTTGTAGATTAATAGAAATATATTTGTAAAATTTTAATACAATCATGATATCTTAATGTAAACTTGTCGATATTTCTGTATTAAATAGATATTTTCATGGGATTTTTATTATCATTGTTTAAAACTCATACTATTATTGCAAGTTGTATTTTCTGAAACATTACAATTTTCAAAATGACAATATTTTTCAAGATATCGTGCGATAGAAATCTGACTCTACGATATTGTAATCATCAACTCAGTTTCAACTTCAGTGAACGTTAGTTTCTATAGTTGTAAAATTCTTACATACTGTTCTACCTTAATCACAAATTTCTGCTCAAACAGATTCGAAGAAAGTTCATGCATAATACCAGAGAAGAGGGAACTATCCAGAGAACTTAATAGAATTCGAAATTATGCCGCGGTTATTGATTATTGACTTGCGGTGTGAATGGGTGTCATACGCTGGTGCGATCAGAAATTGGTTCATTTAAAATCTCACAGTTTCTTTAATTGTTGGAGCAAGTAGTAGTGGTATATTGACATTCGTTGAAGGTGATTAGAATACATGGTGTCCCAGGTTTAAGGTGTCAAACTTTGTCAGTACATTTTATGGGTCTAGATAAGGAAAAAATGTTATATGTATATAGATAATTTAGTACTTTATTAAAAAGTTATAAGCAAAAATGGGAAATTCCAAAAACACATTTAAGAATAGTGATATGTAGTTTTATGCGTGTGGAGTTTGCTATCAACACTAATCAAATACCAAGTTTTACTGAATACTTATTATTACAATTAATTGTTTAATACTGATTATTACTACTGATATTCATTTTTAACTAAATTTGAAGATGCAACCAATGTTCCCTTACCACTTGCTGTATTGCTAAGGATGATAGTCATTTTGAAATGGAATATAAGTTGCATCTACGAATTTAGATAAAAGTTAGTATCAATGATAACAATGAGTATTAAATGATTAGTTGTAATAATTAGTATTCAGCAAAGATTGGAATATGATGAGTGCTGATAGCAAACACAACTAGCATAAAACTGTTTCTTTGAAATTTCCTATTTTTGTTAATAATTTTTCAATAAAGCACTAAATAAATGTTTACGTAATATTATTTTTTTTATCTAGGCCCATAGAATGTACGGACAAAGTTTGACACCTTAAACCTGGGCCACCTTGTATAATACGTTCCGTGCCTTATGGGTTATCGGTGGCTTACGATATGTACTTATCGAAAATGATAAATATGTCGACTAGATGAACATTTAGGTATAAGTATACTACAACTTGGAATTGAAACAAAATAATACATATGATATTGAAATTAGGAAAACTTGTCACATAACTGTTGATTTATTAATAAATTTTCAGAATCCTATTGAAATTTCTAAATTTTACCGAAACAAATTACACTAATACAAAAAAGATAATTTATTATCACACAAAATATTAGAAACCAAATTTTATAGTATTTTTCGTGAATTTCGTATTAAAATGTTTTACACTTACAGAAATAAAAAGTTTAATACATTCTAGATTCAAGTCAATGTTGAATTCCATTTTTAGAAACAATATATATTTCAGAATTAAGGAATTTAAGAAAACTCGGTAGTAAAAGTTATAGATGTTAAGAATACTTTGATTACATACTTGAATTCCACCTGGAAAATTATATATAAAATTACATACATGGTCATTATATAATGTTTAAATGATAAAAACTTTGTACTCCAGTGTTACGGAGGAAACCATGAACACGTATCTAACTGTCGTAACAGACTCGATACAGTGTACCGAAGTAACTTTATAGTTGAACGAGACTATGATTGTATCGTGATAGAAAAGACGTGACAAAAAGTTTTGAGATTGACTTGCAATAGATGTTGTGGTATCCCACGGTCCCACGATACCGCAGATGTCGAGAACAACGCGGTTGGTGTAGTCTCACGGTTGAGGTGGTGATAACAATCTGACATAACGATAAACTTTCCGAAGAATTTGGATGGCCTTTGATATTAAATCACGACGCGGAGAAAACATACCATGAGTAAAACAAGAAATAAAATAACTTGTCTTTAACTATTGGTATTTTATACTTTATAAAATACAAAAATGTTGCAAAGTTTTTAAGATGCTAGTTTTTATATTGAATCTCTAATTATGTTGAGATTTGACAATACTGGGGAAAATTTAGAACTAGTGAAAAAGATATATTTTTTTTTATTAATTATTATATATTATATATAATTCAATGAAGACTTTAGTTGTAACTTTCAAAAAGAAATTTGATAAATTGAAAAATGTTCAATATATTACACATCATTTATCTGTTAATATTCAAACTAAGAAGTAAATTACTAAATACTAAAGGTTATAAGGAACCCTTTGGTAGTCGTTAATAGTACTTGCATATTTTATAAGTTTAAATTTTTTAAAACTTAATTTTAAAATATAGGTGTACACGTTTATTTATGGACTACATATCTCATGCTTTTGTGTTACATTTAAATTTTTATTTTCCCACTGAATTATTGCTTACCCTCGCTGTAAATTATACATGTTAACGAAGGGATTATTCATAGAATTTTAAGCGACACTAAAAGTTTAAGTTACTTAATTTCTGAAGTAGAAATAAACGAGTGAAATTTATTCCCAGAAAGGATAAGTTTAGGTAATACTGAAGGACTTTTATATTTCATGAGAGCTTACACAGGGATTCACTGCAACTGTTGCCAAAACTGCAGTGTCGGTTGCGTTGTTCGTTACAGTTTTATTCTGATCTAATTTTTTTACGAGTAAAACTTCTAATCCTCCAAAGTTTCTGAACGTGTGTTTTTGGTATGTAATATTGTTGAAGTTAGAGAAAATATAAAATAAGAACGTTTATTGTTAATTGGTTATATCATTTGCCAGAGTTTTTCATATTACATGAAACGTAGGATATTTTTTTTTATAAGTAACCGTTTTTATTGTAAACAGATTTACTTTCAGTTCTCACTTTATGAAACACTCCAAAAGAATACATAGGTTACAATGCTCCCTGTATTGTTGACGCAAAGAATAGAACTTGTATGAAACTTTTGTGCATTCTCGCTAGAATTGCTTTTGTTGACGCTGACAATAGAATAGAAAGTGTGTATGACACACTTGGGGATACCCTCGAATTATTTTTATTTTTTGAATTGGGGTGTTAATGCATGTAGGCTGAAAACATACTTTTTGTATTTAAGATACTGAGTTCGAAGAATTTTCTATTTGTATTTCTTCAAAATAGTGGAATATGTTTAAGAAATTGGCCAATAATTACATAGAGAATTTCGAAATCAAATTGTTGTATTAAAAATTCTGTTCTTTTCGTATTTACTTTCCTAAAATTTACTGAAATTAATTAGCAAACTGCTCAAACGGTATGTAACTGTCTGATTTCATTCTATTCTTATTGGGTTCTTCAAATGGAATGCTTTTGGCTGTTTTCCATGAGTCAAGGAAACCTGTTAGTTGGAAACATCCTTCGAGGATGCAGTGTGTGGGTGTATTGTATGTGCAGAACAGAATGAAAATAAGGGTTTGATCAGGATTGTACGAAATTCAACGGAGAACATTGGACTTTTTAATTGAAAACCATCAATTATGTTTTATTACTCAAATAAGAAAAATATAAGCTGTCTGAAAACCAGACAAAAGAATGATAGAAAACCGTGGGTACGTACGAAGTTAAACGTAAATTAAATTAGATTTTTAACTAATATAATATTTTGAAATAGTTTCTCTAATCATAAGTTTGAAATTGTAAAGTCACTTAATTTTAGAGTTACGATAGAATAATTTTCAATAAATATTACACGTTGCAGACTTTCTTCAAACTTAAACAAAATTGACGAAATAAATTCCATATAGTCGAGGAAAGTGTCAAACAACATTAATAACGTTAAACAGATCTACGTCTGCTTTTAAACGTTCAAAATAATATTAGATCTTACTTTCCATTTACAGCAGCTGCGGTTCTTGAACTTTCGAATTATAGTCATTTGTTGAGAAGAATAGACCGGCTGTTGCACATGACGGTAGATTGATTTACAGACGTTCTGAGTTAGAACTGCTGCTGAGAAAATGTTCTATGTTTTTGGGAACACCTATTAACTTATATGCAGTTATGAGATAGTAGAAAACAAAATTTGTATCTAGTTCTAAAATTACTAATAACACAGTTATACCTACTTTAACTTGTTTGTGAACTTGTCTTTATAGTATGGTAATGAAGTAATATTGAAAGTAATTAGTTCTAACAAGAAGGAGCTCCATATTTCATTTTCCTCTATTTATATGAAGAAATAGTATAAAATACAAGCATTCGACAAAACATTAATTTATGTCTTAAGTAATATGTGCATAAAAATAAGTGCTGTTTAAACTTTCTATTAAAATTTTTGCATAATGAATATTTCCATAAAAATAGAACCTATGAAACTTTATTGAAGCAGAGAATAAGTGGCAAAAGACAGACTTCTGATAGTGCCAAGAATAATAGAACGCAAACAGGAAATTAAAAAAGTTCCCCAGAAGTATTCACGAAAAGCATAGTTCTCAAGAAGATTTTCAATCGATAGAACTAATGTAAATGTATCTAGAGCCTGCTGAATATTTAAAGTATTTACGTATTTGAGTATAGTGACGGACTTAATTTACTATTAAATGTGTATAACGAAAGCGGGAAGATCGCCATTAATGGAATGCACAATGAACCACCCTGTATTCGATGCGTAATAATAGCGTATGAAAAAAGATGTGAATATTCCATTACGATCCTGGTTCCCATCATTACCGCTAACGATCCTCATAAGTTGTTATCTAAGTACGACGCTCGAAGACCTTACTCTGAAAGTACTCGCTTCGGGCAGGGATATCTCTTAAGCCATTATCCCATCGTGCGTCCTACTTGTTTGCTCCGTTAGAGGGATGAAACCAGCAATGGAAGGTTTGTGTGGAAGAAAGCACGAGGGTTATTCCATTCACGAAAAAGCTTAATTTTCCCATCTAAATGCATCCGACGTCGACACCGCTAAATCTTCAATCGTTCACGAAAGATCGGTGGGTATCGTTACTTACGCTTACCAGTTTCTAATAGAAGAATAGGACTCTATAGTTGATACTGGTCCCGGTGCCACCCTTTTGCTTTTCTTCCACTTCGATAGCACCCTCCATTCTGCTTTGATAATTTTACTATCGGAGTAGCTGCGCGTATCGTGCCAAAGTTTCTCGAGTCTGAGAGCTCAGTTCGAGGAAGCCTTTAACTGATTCCGAAGATCAATGGGTACTGTGCGGTACTCTGTTTAAACATATGCATACAGGGTGTCCTAAATATATGTCCTTGAAATATTCATAGAAGGTAGCGAAGGGGGATCAGATAGAACAAGTGTTTTATGGCTGTATGTGCGATCTGTTTCAATTTTGCAGTAATATTCACCCTATATTTATGGGTGAGGAATCAGTAGCAGTCGTAGATAAAAAGATTGAGCTATAAAATTTCTTACACTTCTTAACCATTACATTCAAGTAAAAGTGATCAATGTTAGTTCAATAGAACAAAATAATTTTACAAAATTGCCTAATAAAACATAACAAGAACCATATCAAATTTTTGAAAAATGTCTAACGTCACTGCCAGTTAAAAATATGAATTCTTTCATTAATCCTTATTGAACTTAATCACAAATATAATTCAATAAAGTGTCGATCTTTTAATTTATCAGGAATAGTACAGATTTCTATAAAAAAATAAACATATTGAGGAAAAAATGCTTAATGAATAATCTAATATATATGAGAATATCCCAGATATGCATTAAGATATTTACAAGGACAGTAAAGCAGCTTAAACAGAACAGAAAGAGTTATATAATAAAATGCGAGGTCTGTCTTTGTTTTACATTAGTAATGCAGGGTCTGAATTAATTTTGGGACTAAAAAGTAACTTGCGTATCATAAAGACGAATGGAGAAGGTTATTGACCTTTCAGCTGTTCAAGGAAGTATATATCCGTGCGTTTTAAGACTTTTTAAGAGTTTCATAGACAATTAATTTGCAACTGTAGTGAACAGATCAGAATATTTTATCTATCATTAGCACAGTGAGTTACGCTCTTTTTTAAAAACATATTAGATCTTTAAAATTCTATAATTAAAAATTTTTTAAAATATATCATAATTTATGGACACCTTTTCATTTTATTGTTACTCTTTAATATACGTATTTAGGACATTACAGAACTACAATATAATGTGAAACTGTCATTCTTATAAATACATCAATGTATATTTAGGACACCCTGTATACTCCACCACTAACCTGTCAGAAGGAAATTCTTGCTCAGTCGATTGCCGTGTTTCAAGCGTTCTTTATCAAATTTTCAAACGTCAATAACTGAGAGACGACGCTGTAACTACAGTTTCATTACTTTTATTTCTATCTGTGAGATTTTCCCATCGGCTACCGAATACCTTACGTATAGAGGGTATTTTGAAATTCATGATATAAATTGGATTAGTGATATTGTATGGCACGAAATAAGATAGAAATGAAGAATCACGAAACTACTTGGAGGGATCGTTTTCAAGAAAAATCTATTTGAAAATTAGTGGAATACACAAACTAATAACTGATGTTACAGATTTCATTCTAGGCCATTGCTGTGATCGATATGAGTCGACAACAGTAGTATCCTGACTGTAAATAAGCCCTGCTATTGTATGGTTGTATGAAATCCATCATAGCAGCGGTTTGTAGTGAAATCCCTAACATTAGTTACTAGTAGAGCTCTTACTATCTGGATACCAGAGTACCCGAAATACTCATTTTCTAATCTTTCTTGACTAATTTTTAAATACCTTTTACTTCAAAACGAAGCCTCCCAAGCAATGTTGTTACCTTTGATTTTCGTCGTATTTTGAGCCATAGAATCTCCCTGACTCAATTTGCACCATAAACTTCAGAACAACCCTGCCTGTGTAATCTATATCATTCTGAAAATGATAACATTTCACAGCATTTCCTTGATAAATTCATACATATTTGTTAGGAAGATTGTCATTTTTGGGTATGGAAGACCATTTGTTTCAAATACCTTCAGAGGTGTACGATTTACTGTGTATTGCGTTTTACTGTTTTCCGATACTACTTATCAATCACTGTAGAGGCGTGCGTCAAGCGAGAGACAAATGAGATGAAAAAGATGTGCGTTTCGTTCATAAAACTGACCTCTTTGAAGGGATCGATACTTAAGCATAGTACTTGCAACGAACAGGGGAGAAGCTTAGTGATGGTGATGGTAAAAAGTGGAGGCTTTGGAAAGAGATCTAGAACTGTGCTTTGATTGTGACTTCGCGCTAGCCTTGGACACCATTGTGCAAATATCATCGAGTTCCTCTTGACGATTGCCTTTATATATAAAAAAAAACAACAGCTACTGTTCTGTTATGCATGTGTTAGACCGCTCTACTTACAATTAAATAGAAAAGAACGTTATCGTTGGACGTCGCGTCGTTGAAACTTAAGTCCTTATTTTCAATAATTTCAAGTAACCACAGTAACTTAATTTAGCCTGTTCGAACTGAATTTTATACTATCGCTTTTTATGCTACGTTCTTGCAAATTCTGAGTTAATACATAACATAAATTAATATCGAGGTATTCAAAATATCGTTTAGTCTTTACGGTATTTTTATAGGATTTAAAACTGTGTACGTAAAAGCTTCATGAGCTTATATTTATTTCTGCGTAACTTTTAACCATGTTCTACTATACATTATTTTCAGTTATTCAGAATTATATTCCTGATAAAAATTATTTAGAGGTTTACCTGCGTTAAACAATGATAACAGGTACATGTTATAATATTTGTACCCTCAGCTTAAGGACATTGCATGATTATCATTTTCGTATTAATAATTTAAGTACTGCTTACACAACATGGAAAATTTAAATAAGTATTTTTGAATAATATTACGTACACGTTACAAAATACATGTAGACGTTACGTACATACAAAACATTAATACAAAAAATTGGAAGAATATTACGTAATCAATATCTCGTACGACGCGCGTGATATATTGGAATTCCCTGTTGAACTATTGCTTCGAAAACAAAAAAGGAATTTTTCGGAAGGTGATGTGAGAGGAGGAAAAAGGAATGTCCAGGATTGAATCTCGAAGAGCTACCCCCTTTTAATTATAGTCAAACCTACGACCACCGAGACTCATTCCGGCTCGTTAACTGCGTACGTCCTCGTTATTCCACTCTTGTCATCGATTTTTCTCCATTCGCTTTTTCTACGTATTGCCACCAGTTCCGATTTCTCAATTCTCGCGTTGCTTAAAACAATTCTACGTTACAGATTTATTGTTGAAACGTTTTCAAAAGTTTGGGAAACTCGTGACACTTTTTCGATAAATTTTAAACTGAAAACTAATGCGATTAACGCGAAGGTATTGACTGTAAACAAATTTTAAAATATTTTTTGTTATAGATATATTGAATCTTTATTAATTTACCAATTATAAAATAATTTGTTAGTGTATTGTTAAGTATAATTATATTGCTATATAATATCTCTAAATATTAAAGATAACGAATAATCTGATACAGTTTTGTAATAATATAGAATGCGAAGAATTTCATATT
This sequence comes from Calliopsis andreniformis, assembly GCF_051401765.1. NCBI lineage: Eukaryota > Metazoa > Arthropoda > Insecta > Hymenoptera > Andrenidae > Calliopsis > Calliopsis andreniformis. The sequence continues at coordinate 6,244,446 of NC_135073.1, read as the reverse complement.
ACTGGTATTTCATAAAGAGATTATTCTATATTTTACTTGGAAATATATGAGCTATCTATATTAATAATATTCAAAGGAAGATTTTTATATCATAATATGTTTGCTGATCAATATTAAAATATGGTAGCTTTAAAATTTGTTATCTTTTAAAATATAGGTACCTTTGTTTTTTAAAGCTTTTAAATATCAGAGTAAACAAAATAAGTTACCAAGTGACTGCAGACTACACATGTACACGACAAAGGGTTGCAAAGTTTGATTTTACAACCTTTATAATTGCACATGAGAATTTAATATAATTTAACATCAATAACGCACTTTGGTTTGTTTTAAAGTCACCGAATATTATGTAGAAGATTCCTACCCCTTGTCATAAAATTGAAATATGAAACAGATGTATTAGCTTTACGAATAAAACGTGGTTAAAAATATAAAAAATGCACAGACAGAATCTTCTGATAGTAGTCTAGTAGAATCGAAATAATAGAAAAAATGTTTTTGAAACTAATTTTTTCTCACGTTACGTTTTTTAACGGACAGAAAATTGGTCGAATATAAATCGCCAGAATAAAGGTGATAAATTCATATCGCGTACGCACAGGTTGACAAGAACATATAGACCCACTAGATATTTAATCTCTTCTCTTTGATTGGAAAAACTGTGCCTAATACAAATTTCCATACGCAAAATTCTCCTTTCATAGATACATATATAGTGATTTAAAAAGCCAAAAGTTATAATGTCTATACATGACTATCTTTTAAGAAATATTATTTTTATTTCTCAAACAATTTCCTTCGTAAAACTGACGAAACAAATGATTATTGGCAATTAATTTTCGCGATTAAGTGTTCAAGAATGAATGTGCGAATAGCTCGGATATCTGGCAGTCGAAAACTTCTGTCCAACCGCTCTCGTTATTTTGCCTGTACCTATGTACACCAACTAATTCATTTATCATATTTGCTCATGTACACGCCTCTGTATGTACTTAATAAACTCGAAGTAATGAATTTCGTTATGGAATTCTTGTTCGCGAAATCAATTACTCCCTGTGAATCTATTAAAACCTTCAAATGGTTAAAAATGAAAAATTAATCAAACAACGAAGAAATTAAAATAGTAAAATATATAAAGAAAAAGTAAATTAAGTAATAAGTTAGTAGAATAGCTATAAATGATTTAAGACAATTAAAATTGAGGGGTTGTGTCTATGTACACATACATCTAATGGCTTGATAATGAGATACAAATTCAGGTATTATTTTAGAAGAAGATATTATAGGTAGATATTGTTTCACTATTAAGGAATAGTTATAAGTTATATCTTAAGTATTTGTTGAAAAATATTAGATAACAATTCAAGAAGATATCGATTTTTTGGCTGGTGGATACTCTCTACCAGCTTGTGTTAACAGACAATATATCGAATGATAAGAGATAAAAAAATACTAGAAGTAAACTAAAGGCAAAAGTCTTTTATAGTCTTCTTTCTTCAGTTTTAATCTTCACTTTTTAACGGCTACAAAGAAGAAGGATTTAGGTACTAAATATATTGTACGTCTTCCTTCGAAAAAGTAAAACAATACAAATCGAAGATTGTCAAAAACTTCTACCTTCTATTACTTTACTTCATTTTCTCAAGATTCGTTCAATTTTCTGTTCCCATATGGTGTTTCAATCGAATAATTTTACTTTATAAAAAAAACCTACATCTATAAGTACTGATATTCCCGATAATTGTTATTCCTCCGTTATCGACTAATAGCCAATTATAATAATAAGTAAGCCATAGTATGTATTCTTTTATGTAAAGCAGAAATCAGAATAGCGTCTATAGCGAAATCCAATACATCACATTTCCGTCAAATGCACGCCTGACTTATGAAGCCATTCTTCTCTCAAACAGAGCTTCCTTTATACTAAATTTGTTCTATCGTTTCGATTCATTTGGGAGGGTAGAATTACCCTACTCTTGATTGTACCACGAATCCTGGCTCAGCCTGCGCATGAATATGTAATTCAGCATGCTTCTCGTGTGTAGAAGCACGTGTCGTTATGCTTGGACTTCTGGCAGTTAAATGGCGCCAACAGATCCCCTCGCGTTTAATTGCTTATATCCCAAAACTGGAATCTCAAATAGCTGTGCAGTGAATAACTCTTCAATTTTCCTTTAAGTGTGGAATTTCTAATTTTACGCGTACATGATATTAGAGAAATTTAATTAGAAAACGATCTGACGATATAAAAATACTAATTACTTTATTTTGTATATACGATAATCTAAATATCTTACCACTGAATGTGACGCTTTAATTATTATAAAAAATGTTGCATTTCCAATAATGCTAATATCTTGAGAGACTAACTAATTTTAATATAAATACAAAATGAAAAAAATACGTTCTTGAATATAGAATAAATGTATTTTTATATGTAAAATTTTAAACGTACCATTTTAATGGTTCTGATCAAATCATAATTGTCTTTGTTAAGTAGTTGGAAAAGTAACCAAATTATCGATTATTATTTATGAAATAGATCATTATGAACGTGGATTAAAAAATAAATGCGTGTGATTCTATAGTAAATCGATAAAACTTATAATTTCTCTTGTTCAAGATTTGTTCTTTATACTAGTTTGCACACTGTTTGAGGTCAAGTCCCTTAATGTTATTTTACTTTGTTGAATATGAATAGCAAAGTATCTTTTAGGAGTCGGTGAATAGGGAAGTATGGAAAAAAGTTTCAATAAACCGTTCGAACCTAATTAAGAGTTTCGGTCGAGGTGCTACTACTAGATTAAAATTTTTGAAGTCTTCATTTTTATTCTTGGATGGCAGTGTTACTAATTACATAATTAAACTTTTGGAAGTTTTCTTTTAATACTAAAGGGCACTTGATCAGCCATGTAATTTTCACGGTGGTTCGTAATTAGATTAGCATGATGGTTATTAAACTCTTTGCATAGGTTTTTTAATATAGGTATTTCTTGGCTGAGTAAATTTTCACTACCTCATGAAGCTTGAAAACTAGAATATTCATAGAAAAATCGAGAATTAAACACAAGTAATTTCCCCTTATAATCCCTTATATTATATTCACTATAATCATATCTGCTCCACTATTTAAATCGTAATTCGCACCACGAACACAGCTCATTGTTATAAAGCCAGAGGTTAAAATTTAATAGCAGAGTCACGAGATGAAAGTCTCAAAAACCCCAAAATCTGAAAGTCTACAGGAAACCTGCGAGTAATCCTGTAATTGTGAGCTGCTTTCATCACCTCTAAACCTCGTTGGTGCAGAAGTCAGAGGATGTACAGTAAATAGAGGACTGGTAACCGCAGGAGGACAGTCGAAACTCCGATTTGAACATGACGTGTTAAGCGATGTCAGTAAACCAGTGAGACAGGTTTAACCCACTCTTTGGTACGTTGTCATGGTAGCTTTAACCAGCTCTTTGCCATCACCTCACAGATACAACTTTAACCAGGTCCTTGGCATCTCTTCGAGGCAGCTTTAACCAACTTCTTGGTAGCTCTTGGAGGTAGCTTTAACCAGCTCTTTGGATGCCTCTCCAAGACGGCCTTAACCAGCTCCTCAACGCCAGGCTTAAGCAGCGACTCTCTTTTCAACTAAACATTTGCATCTACTTGTTATGTTACTGTCTACCCAAGTGCAATTCACTATATTCCTCTAATTATGTGTCGCTACGTTGTTAGAATTATCAACCGAATTATACCTACGTCTTTGAATATCGCATTCACGTTTGTTAACTAGTCTATTGATAAATCGAATTGTCGAATGTTCAGTGGTTATTCTGTATGGTCTAGTTTTATACAGAAAATGATAGCATTCAATGGAACTACGAAGAGGAAAGCTTTTTTTCTTCGTCTATCGCATCGAACCGATTTTAAATTGTCCGTAGGAAAGCTGCTCTTCCTGCCAGCGTTGTGACTTCCAATACTGTACAGTATATATCGTGACACTTTCAATCGATAGATGTATAAAATTGTATAGCGAATAAGAGGAAAATCCACAAGATTTGAGAACTGTTCGATTTTTCTTCAATATAGCCATATTCAAATGCATTCTAGTACACTCAGGCCAAAAACTCAATCTTTTAGAAATCTAAATTGAAAGGACGTATGGAAAATGCGTTTTGCAGTCGATAATCAATACGTGAAATATAAAATTTTACTCTGTCATTTAATTTGTCAATTTAAAACAGTAAATTAGTTTATTTAGTATTTTTATTATTGTGCCTCATTCGTATGTGAATAATAGTCTTATTTATATTTATACAACTGTGAATGACAATTATTTACACAATTGAGAATAAAGGATTCAAGATTATCTAATAGGAGGTTTTTTGCTAGAAAAAAATAAAAAGTGAAGATATGGAGTGAATAAAAAATTACTAAAAAACAGTCTTACTTATAAATGAGATCAGTGATATACAGAGTATTTTAAAACTGTTGCTAAAAGCAGGAACATGATGATTATATATAAGAAAATAAGTAAAAAGTGTAGTATATAATTTTTAATAATGTGCTGGCTTTTGAAGAAGATCGACTTTGCATTTTAACCGAATACGGATTCGTCGAAGTGTGGTTTTAAGCGCCTGAGGGATAGAGAAGTGAGAAAAACGTTTCTAGTTTACAGTAAATAGAGGCAGAGGTCAGACTGTGAGTATTCTGGTTGCTTTGTACATCCTCCAAGGACTTGAAACACAATTTTTGTACTCTATTTCCGATTTTATTTTTCCATGGAGAACCACCACATTTCTGCTTAAGTCACCAATTCTAGTCTCTCTCATAAATTCCAGTTCCTGAAACAGAATTATGGGTTCCTTCCCCTGCTTCGATGAAAAAAGTAATTATAACCGAGTACCTCTATCCAGTTCTGGCTTTCAATAAATTCAAAGTTGCTTCATAACAGTAGCATTAATGTACGCGTTATTATGAAACTGAGAAAATATGGTACAAAGTAATATAATGAATATTGAATTTATCGCAACTTTTTGATACTGAAACACAAACTCATTTATCGGCATAGCAACCCGAGAGTCAATCCCTTCGATCCGTCTCATCGAACGGTCGAGGGCGTAATTATTTTATCTTGCGCATCACTAATCGTATAAAATCGGGGCGTGTCTATAAAAGGGAATCTCTCCCACCAGCGGCTTTTATGCAGTTGTGGCAATTCAGCGAGAAACTTTTGAGCCGAGTGTACGTCTGCTACATACATACATAGGTGACGGCGATAAAATATAATTCTATCGTCGTATCGTGAATACACTTTGTATCCTCAAACCAGTGTAAGAAGATCGATACTATACGTTCGCCAACATGCTAACGACAGCGTATGTTTGAATGGAATCGAAGTCAGATAGTTTGCCGCTATTTCGCTATAAATGGGTTTATGGCAGGGACTTAGAGTAAAAAGGGACCTTGACAGTATCTACGTGCTTGCAAATATCATGTGATTGATGATGTCTAGCGGCTCGAAATCGCGTAGCTATGGAATACCTGATATGAGTGATAGTTCTCAAGCATAGGAATGTTTAGAGATGACAAACAATCCGTGTTACATTGACCAAAGAATAAGGATATTGTTCCCAGAGGTCTGGCCACCGAGTGGGGAGGGTGAGAATACCTTTTGGTAAAAGGACTGTGAGGTATGCAAAGCATTTATCCCAGAGATTTCGAGGAATAATTATCCTGAAATTCATAATGTTGCATATTTTTTAAGAAGAAAGTTTATAGGTTCGTTTATATATATTCAGAATATTAACTCTTAGCTGGTATGATGAGGTCACAATGTTTGATATGAAGAATATTCATAGATATCTTATGGACATTAATAATTTGAGAAGTCTTGAATTTTCCTGCATGCTACTATTAGTAGTTCGTTTATGATAAAATCGCAGTGAGTTCATCATCGTAACTATTAATTGTGACATCCATTAGGTATTGTAAATAGTTTTTCTCATCTTTGTCATTTTTAATTGCTACGTTTATTTCTCTAGTTTTTTTAATTTTAATAAAATAACAGCACACATTTATAACGTAAACATCTAAACTTGACAACCCTTCATGAACAAAATAAGACAGTACTATGTGTGTAATTAAAAGAATTAATCGGGCATTTGAACAAACATGCACATAAGTAGGTTTTAAAAATACTTTAGTTTGTATTTATTGTTTTTTTGTATTAGTTTGATAATGTTTCACTTGAAACACGACAGACATAGCTTAACTGGATAATTATATAAGTTTATAAAGTCAATATTATTCTAAGTAACCAACTACATACATTTCACTTGTTTATGTTGCAGACGCTCTGGCCATAATCAGTCGTGCCTTGGCATCATGTGTCAGCCGAAAAATCGCGTTGACAGTGATAAGTGGCAGCCTGAGTACTCTACTCAAACAGGTAGTTCTTGCGTCTGAACCAACAGAGGGGAGCGTTTCATAACGCGTCCAAGGAGATTCAACATAGAAGAGCGCTGCCACGCTTTGCGACAATGAAGAAGATCCTTAGAGTCATTTTAAGTTGTCGGAAAGCGAGCCCACTAGGGCTGGCGGCACGACAGGGATGAGATCTTGTCGAGGAAGGTGTGTGTCAACCCTGCCTCATACGAGACAGGGACGTCTCGTCTGGGTCAGGTGGTCGAAAACGGTTTTCAAAATCGAGGACACCATAAGAGAGGAGGATGGAGCACAAGCAGACTATCATGCTTGCGCCTGCACTGAGCAACAGCAGTTGCTGGCAAAGAGAGACATCCGAGGACACATGGACTGGTCCAGGACCAGGAGAGCTGCTACGTGCCGGTCTGATCCTTTTACTCAGTCTTGGTATTCTTGGCGCGAATCTGCTAGTAATATGCGTCATCAACAGTAGACGATACAGCAAATACATTCATTCACAGGTCAGTAGATCGTAGAAATTTCTTATGGAGATTTCTTATGAGCTTTTGCATTCTGTTCGTGATATGGTCCATTACGTATCCTTTCCATGAAGTTTTGTAAATATTTGGCTCAAAAGTAGTAACAGGATACACTGAAGCAAATTATATCGTTTAGCAATATCTATATATTTAATCCTTGCTTCTTGATACCTTTACACAAGCTACCCCTCCATTTTAGAGATATTGTCACTGCTTGGTATAAAATGATAAAAACGTAAAACTATATATTCTAAAGAATGAATCTCTTTATAAGATAAACAGAAGGCTTTTTAAAGAGACATTTAACGTGCCACGCACGAGGAGTCATATTGTCTTCCATCGATCAAAAATGAAGAAGTACTCTCTTCATTTCGCAGTGACTATTCATTCATAACAGTTCAATCTTCAATGTACCAAATATGAAAGTACTTATACTTGTCGCAAACTTTATTATACCATACATCAACGTATTATTGTTATAAAATTTTTACTATAGCTAATATCCTTAATTAAGCGATTACAGCCCAATATTTTCAATTGGGTATAACAAAACAAGTGTCCCCATTATTGAGTTGTTAATTGAACCAGTGAAGTTTGCGTCAAGTATAGTGACCAATGGCAAATGATGAATGAAATTAATTCAGAATTCGTTTATATAACGAATAACACCCCAACAATGTAATCTAAACGATCAACAGGTTCTCTTCAACTTTATTGCAGCCAAGGTATTTGCTGACGAGTCTAGCGAGCAATGATCTCGCTATAGGCCTTTTGGTGACTCCGTTCGGCTTTCTACCAGCTGTCTACGGATGTTGGCCGTATGGCGAAGTCGTCTGCCAAATTCAGGTAATTATATGTTTAACCCTCTGAATATATTCCTGAACGATTTTATAAATTTGATTTTGTATTCATATCACGAAATCTAACACATCTATATACATACCTCTTTTTAAAGGTGAATGTTTAATCTTTGGAGAACGTGCATGTGCTGTTACTTATGTATATTTAAAATTATTATGAATTTGGAGAAGGAAATTTGCATAAAATTTAGAAAATAATTATTTTTTCAATTATATGATTTAAACTATTACGTGACTTTACGTTTGCCTTTCACTACTTACTTTTATTTATTGTAAATTTGTTCATTTAACAATAAGGAATACGAAGATTTAAATTTGTAATAGTGGGTGTTCTATGTAATTTATCTTGATGATTAATCTTATCAATTCGGTAGCCAGCTGCCTATTAATGCTGGTATGTGGGTGAAGGAGAAAAAGTTGAGGAATATCTACATCAATGTACCAAAGTGAAATATGAGTTGTGGTAGACTATTGTAGCGTGGCCTAGAAAGCTTTATAAATTACATTTGAAACGATTGAATATTTCAGTAGGTACACATAACTTCTACCGTATATTTTATAGTAATAAAACATACAGTGCATATTAAACATATAATAATATTTAGAAGTGAAACAAATTTCTATTTATTATATTTTTGCTATTTTACTTTTTCAAATTTATTGATAAAAATATGGGTTTATTATAAATATCTACAGTCTACTTATAACATGAGTAATATCATATGCTTTCCATGTACTGATTGTTAATATATTTTAATTGATACCTGTGATTGTGAAGCAAGAAAACATAAGCTGCGTTTTCTTCTTGGAGACATTGATCTTCAATGTTTTCAATTTCAATTTTGTACCGTAAACTTGCATTGTAGACATTATATTTTTGCCTTAGAGAGGCAAAGTTTCTTCAACTTATTTTTCTTTCGATAAAAATGTGAATGATCTCTTCTATATCTCAATGGAAACATCTTTAATTTCTTGTAATATATATGACTTTCGTTGTATTACTTAACAATCACGTATACGTACATATGTACATACATGTGCATATTTCATTGTTTCATTCGATTTATAAGTATATAACTTTCTTTCTCAACAAAAATCTTTGTCTTTTGGTCGTGAAAAGAATCGATTTGCGAGATCTTCTACCAGTCACCTTGGCAAAGGGAAACTCTTTCCCCACCTACTCTTTAGCTGACACCTTCCTAGGTGTTCAGACTCGTAGTGACGTGATCGAGCACATCATAAGCTGCCTTTATGAATTAATCGATATCCATAATATGTACGATTCCCATTAATGCTAGATAACAATTATATAAATAATCATCGTAATTATACAATAGGTAGTACAGTTTATTTACAATTCTTTATTTAAAATGTTTATCTTCTGTTAACATACTATCGTCAATAAGTATTTTAACTAGTTAAACCACGCTTAAAGTTCAGAATCTTTTACACATTTTTTAGCATTTAATTTTTATAAATTTTTCAACATTTAATTGATTATTTTTTCCATAATGATCATTTCCGTGATGTAATAGTAATGGTACTGACAAAAACTAAGTTTCCAAATCGAATTCTTTTCAAATTTTCTGAAATTCGTGAAACGTTCTAATACTTCACTCCAAATAGCCGGGACAATAGTGTTAGGACAGAGAGTAAGTGCTCTCGTTCTTGCAACTTCCTCCATTGCCCACATCGATTCCTTCTCCGACCTGATTGTACAACATTACTATGTTGTATTTTATATGTTGTGATTTTATGGCGTTGACAGACATGAAGGGTTAAGCAATTGAAAAACACCGTAATATGATTGTAAATAAATGTTCGAATATGAATTAGGTAGATTTCACTTTCTTTTAATAAGAAAAAGATTAATTAACCTTCAATAACTTAAAATTTCAAATAATTATTATACATTATCAAAATCAAATATACATGTAGAGTATATCTCATGTAAAGCTAACCAATAACAGTAAAAGTCTTCTATACAATAGGATGTACTGACCCAACATGATTAGAAAAATATCATTCACTGCGCAGTATGAACATGCAAATTGCAAAAACCACTAACACGTTTACAAACTATAATCTTTGAAACGAACTACCATTCTACGTGCTACAGTAATTAACAGATTCTGTTGTAATTGTTAACAACGAGGATATACCATAGAATCTTCAAGTTTCGTGTAGTTTCAAAACTTTGATCTTGCGATACAAGTGACCTTTGTTTAGGACAAGGACAGGCGTATCCAAGCTTTGTTAAATACGGGAGCAGTTTAATTTTCCGTTAAAGTAGCTACAAAGGGCTGTAGGGGTGTGAATGGCTCCGAGACACGATCGAGTAAATTCGTTTGTGTTGAAAATACTCGGTTAACGTTTCTTGGGAGTGTCACGAGGATGGCTTGAAATGAGGTCAGACCGATCCTGTCCTCTCGAGATTATCAGAGCTGTTTCCTGGCTGTACGCCAACGGTCACCATAGCAACCATCTTAAACGCGTACTACCCTCGGACGTCTCTTAGCTTACACTCTTTTCTTTGGAGTCGTTACTTTATGAATACATCAACTTCATTGATTCATCGGATCACATTGTCGCCATTTGCACACCGTATTTAAAGTTAGTCGAACGGGAAGCTGTTTGTAAAGTCAACGACAGATAAAGCATAATTGGCTGACGTGAACAATGAGCAGGAATATACATTTTTAATGATATCGCAGTCGGATTTGTGAATTTTTCATTTAATTAACACTTTGACTGCGGCACCTTTGCAGTAGAAATTTGTCACTATGCAGCTTTCTCATAGTTTCATGTTAATTATTGTAATAGGAAGTAGAAAGTTACAGTTCCAGAAGGTAGTTAGCATTTGTGAGTTCCTAGTAGGTATTCTAGATTGCGTTTATAAATATGTTTCTCTCTTTTACACTACATATAATATTCTCTCAAGAAATAATTAAATACATAATTATGATAAAATTGCTATCCAATCCTTTTATAGAACATGTGCCATCGTTCTAGAAGAACAGGAATAATACAGTTCCTATTTCTTTTCAATCGAAACATTTCACTAACATTTACTTAAGCTACTTTGTGTATTTTATATTCAAGCAAAATATTCTACAATTATTTTAAAAATAATAGTTTTAATGTCGTTGCTCTTTTTATATTGGTGAACTTGCGGTTAAGTCTCTGCACTTTGCATTAAACTCTTTAGCATAGTGTACGACACAGATTAAACTTTCAGCGAGTTCAACTCTTCCCTTGATATTCGTTTTTGAGTTTTCCTTTTAAAAGTTATCCATAAATTTTTACCGAGATTTACATCTGAGCCATTTCCAGGCCATGGAAGTAATCTTACATAGTTTCCACTCCGTTTGAGAATCACTGCCTTGCTTTAAGGAAGCTTTATTCCTGGGACTCTTTTGTATTGGTTTTATTTCATTGTTCCATTTTCAGTATACGATTTTTCAGTCTCGCGTGTAAATAACTGTCGATTCACGCCATTTCTGTTCTACGCGGTCGGAAATCAGTGATAAAAGTTTAGTTTATACAGTTTCGTTTCACTTTGCTACGATCCAAAACAGTTGAGAAATTTCTTGTAAACAGTACTACTTTAACCATAAATATTAAATGCTTTATACATGCATATTCGTATTTACAGGTATATGTATCTCTTATTTTTTTTATAAAACCTTAATTTCACTTTACGTGTTTTGATTTACACAGGGCAAATTACCTTTGTAAGCCGTTGATCCTCAAATTATGAAGTCTAGTATCATCGTTAACGCATGATGAAGTGTCGATGAAAAGAGAATTTTAAATTCATAAGTTATAAATCCTCTTTACATTCGTTAAATTAGTTTTTCAATTGTTAAGTGAGATAATTGAAGCCTCTCTGGAAAAAATACATAGGAGTGGTTGGTAACCATGCGTGCAAAAGTGCTCTTCTCCTGTTCGCTGCTTTCCTTTTTTCTCATACAAGTCCACATTTGCTTCCCTTTTATTATACATATGTCGTTTACCACGTACTGCTATGTTTGATATCATGACTGTTTATATAATATAATATAATAATATATTTCGTAATAGAAACGGTATTATACACATTATTCGTAGTAGATTTCTTCATGATATTTTAAAATAGAAAAGATTTAATTTCGAAAACGTTAAAAGAAAATTTAATTTTCATCTCAGAAAATCTCTGACAAACATATGGAGGTAATTATGTTAGCTACCTTTTATAGTCAGACATACTGTGAAACAGCCGCATAACACAAAGTGCACAAAGGATTTTATAAGAGCGAACAAAAGGAATTAAATTAATTAGTAGTATATCCCGTTTTCCTTTTATAGATATTTTCTCTGCCTTTTTCGCGCGAACACCACATGCCCTTCTCGTAAAACTATGATTATCTTAAGAATAAAATTATGGACTTTACGCTAAGGAAATTTTAAATTAAACTTATCGCTATATTTATTATCCGACTGCGTGGTGGAGATTATTTAACAGCAGATTTTAAGATACTGAAGATATTAAATATTGTACATTAATATGACAAAAAATAGTTATTAGACAATTGCTATAGTAAAGGGTAATAACCCTTCGTGTGATTCAACCATATTTTGAATTGATGATGATTAAATCATTTTTAATGACGAGATCTTGTTATCAATAGAAGTGCGGTGCTGATATTTATAAAGTTCAAAAATTAATTTTTGAATCAGATTCTAAAAATCTCATTCTTCAAACTTAAATTACAAAAAAATTTGGAGCAAATATATTTTTCTATCCATACTTTTGCTCTCAAAAAGGATTGATTGAGTTTATACAAAAACTTTAGCAAAACTTATCACCTCGATAAGGAGAAACTTTTTATTCTTTTGAAAATTTTATTGTTTCAGGCACTTCTTAGAGGAGCCTTGACACAACAAAGTGCCGTTATTCTCGTCTGCATGGCAATTGATCGTTACGTTTGTATGCTGCATCCTCATCATTACCATAAGCATACATCCAAAAAGGTACGTCACATGAAAATATAAATAATGTTCATATCTTACTGATTCTGTAAATGTGTAGTTTAAATTATATGTAACATAACAATAGAAATACTTATTGCATGCACACGTAAAAGCGTCACAAAAGATTTGCCTCATCGTATTCATTTTTCTGTTAAAAAATTTTCGTTTCTATTATTCCACTATTTCTTTTTTATTATTTCTTTATTATTTTTTTTATTATTACTTATAATACGTAACAAATGAAATGTTACTTCGTTATACCATAAAATTTATTTCATCTTTTAATACTAAAAAAGTAGATGTATTTTAAGATTCTTCAGTCTTAACAAAATAGCTAAAAAATCAAGAGCAATAAATAACAAACTGCAGATAATAAAAATAAATTTAGAGCAGACAGCTAACTCTTAAATGTGTTCCGAATAATTTCCAGTTTAATGTCTACGATTGTTGAAGTTTCCACTGTATTTTTGGAGAACATATGCAACACGTTATCCTTTCTGTCATGATTCGAATAAATCCGCATTTGCTTTGAGCTCCGCTGACTTAATCCTGCTACTGGAGCAGTGTTATGCGTTGATCGCGTAAACATATCGCTTCTTCCAACATCTTGTTCCTGTAAACATGTCATCCACATAGCAATCCCTTCTGACAATTCTGACAGGCTGCTACCGGATTCCCCTGTCAAATGCTAACTGATGCAATGTTCTGTTAGTCAAAAACGAGGCCGAAGATGTGCAATATGTTAACATGTTTAATACCTGTTTTTAATTTGTTCTCGTTTCCACCATCTATTTTTGGCAGGCATATGAATTTAAAAATAAATTTTTTCAATGCTTATTCTTGATTATATTTTTGTGAAAATTCAGGTTATAGATATTACTTAAATATTATAACAAAAATAATGTATTCAATGAATTGTAAAACTCATCGCGCTGATAAATTAAGTTAAACAAAACTTTTTGCAATTATATTTCAATCATAATTCCTATACATTTTTAATTAACGTTTTTTATGCTAATTTGTATTCACTTGTTAATTATGTTTGCACACGGTTTTGGAAGAATGATAATGAAAATTTTAGGAAGAGAAAACTTGCTCCACTTTCCTCCCACAACGTATATAATTTCAGTAATATTTTATCTTTTATGTCGCGTTTCCTTTTCATTTTAGGGTTCCGTTTTTCTCTGAAAGAAGCCTTTCCTTTTCGTGATATAAGAAAGTGATGGAAAAATCTATACGCGTACACATGCAAAGTATGAACGATTATTATCTATTTTGGAAACGTTCAATTTAATATTCAATCCTGGATTAGAAGATAGAATTCCTACAATAGTAGGAGAAAAGAGAGTAATCTGTCAATTCGCTGAGTCACCGTAGCCTATTCGTTCAGTAATTTTCCGGCAATCAAATGTTCGTCGTTCTGATTTCTACTGTCCTCGTTAATAGTTCGATCAAAACAGGATTCGTAGTACATCGATAACAAAATTTCAGTGATTTATCAGGGAGATATATTTGAGTAGAAAAATATAAAGTTAGCGTAAATATATTATTTGAAATAACAAAATACAAAGTGAAATTGGATCATTTACTGTTCACGGGAAATAAATCTAAATATTTGATTTTATAGTTACACTATAATATGTATTTTTAATTAGCATAGGATTTATAGTAAAAACAAACCACAAAACTTGTCATTTTCACAGAACAATCAAATGGAGTTACGCCACTTAAGAAACAAGTTCATCAATTAAAAATAAAAGGAATTTCAAATCAAACTTAAATTACTTTTATTAACTGTTCTTGAAAACTGTATGAAAAGAATTAATCTTTGAGTTCGCAAAATTTTATTAACAGTTACGCAAATATTAAAATCTATACACGTGAAATACAATACGAGTATGTACTCTTTTAAATTGGTACACTTGGTTTGTACTTTTAGCAATTTCCAACTTTTCTTTTAATCATTTTTACTCATTTTTTATAAGTTCTTTTATTAAATTAATATTTTTATTTTTGTAACATTGTTTTCTACACGTAATATCATTCACTACAAATCATAATATATTTTTTTGAAAGTATTTCTTTTTCTACCTGAAAAACAAAACTGAGGAATCAAATTTTTTCTTTTACACTTAAATCATTGTAATTAGAATAATACATACATTATCTATAATCCTTACTGTTTTAAATATTCATAAAATGTCAAAATTTATTAGGGATATTTTATGAATGTTCACGAAGCTATACAGAGTGTCGGTGACAGGTGTCAGAAATTCTAAAGGGTGATTCTATACATCAAAATGGAACAAAAATGAAGAATGACATAAATGTGTTTGAGGCTTCGTTTCCGAGATATTAACGATTAAAGATACAACTATAATGAACCTACCTGAAATGTGTCTGACTACTTATTGTACTGTCTATTCTACTGTGTCTGATCTGGTTAACACAAGCCAGCAGTAGAATAAATGCCAAGTCAGACACATTTCACGCGAACTTCAAGCGTTTTTGTAACAATTAATCATTCTGAAACGAAGCCTGGAACGCAAATTCATCATTTTTTATCTTCGTTCTATTTCAGCATGTAGAATCAACCCATGGAATTTCTGACACCTGTTGTCGAACACCCTGCTCGTACGTTATAGATTTTCGTGTCGAGAATTACAGACAGAGACAAGTATTCCTGTTAACATTTTGAGCTTTTGTTACGTGACGCGTTAAGAAAAATGAAAGCATATTAATGTGAAATGAAACATTTTAATTCTAAAAATAAAGAATGTTTATTCAAATCAATTTTTTAATATCTAAAATGCAAATACTTGATAAGATAGAACTTGAAAATGTTTAAAAAAAACTGTGTTTTTGTCTAAAATAATTCTCGAGGAAAAAGCTGGCTAAATAAAGATGATAAAAAGCAGAGGCATAAATTTAGCGACAATGCACTCTATCTCTAATCTGCTCGTCAATAACAACTAATCCAGAATAATTGAATTTTGTATTATTGTATGTATGTAGACGCATGCATATCTGTATATGTATGTATATGTCAATATTTAAACAAGAGAAACCGAAAATGATGAGCTTCTGTGCACGTGACACAGTATTACATGCGGCAGGGTTGCGTGGCTGTGATGTCAACCACCTGGATAGCAAGTGTGGCGATTTTCGGTGTTCTCGTACTTCCAAGAGGCGGTTATTACTTCAATGGTTCTGGCCTCCTTGCCTGCGACCCTTTCTTCGCTAGGGCTTCCCTTAGGTATTTACCAGATTTATTATAAACATCTACTATTGTTCACCAATTTTTTATTTTATTATATTTAATGACGTACATAGTGGCGTTAAAAAATGTCAAGACAAAACATTTTTTCGCACTGCATGTTCATTGCAAAATTGTAGAAGAAATTTTTGATACATTACAATTACATTATTATTCGAAAATAATGTATTTGAAAAATAGTATAAGGAATGTCATAATACAGTATGGTGTACATGCTCTGCTCAAGAAACTGATTCCTTATTACAAAAGGTTTTAAAAATTATTAAAAAAAAGATGTTTTGATCGACATTTTTGTATGCCACTATACACGTGGAATCAACCACATATACAATTACATATAAGTAAGTAATAGAAATGAGTAAGAATAGATAAAATACGTGTATCTAATTGAGATAAGAAATTACATTATCTTTTTCTGTTTTAATAAATTCATTTCTGAAGAAATACAACTTTTTAGGGATATTTTCCTAACGCAACAAGTAGAATGAATATTCAGTAATAAAAGAGAAATTACACCGCATGATTATCAGGTAGAACATTTTACATGTTTTGAATTAAACATCTTATTATATGCACATTGAAATGAATAGTAAACATCATTAATGTATAAAAAAGTAGAAGACAAAAACATGAATGAGACGAAGTACTCTACTTCAGAGTCAAGTAACTTCTCAAGAGAGATATAGTAAAATTAATTGTAGAAAGACTCAAACACGAAGACATCAGACAATTTGCATCTGTGTCTTCTGGCGACTTCTCTTTCTATATCTCATGCATAATCAAGTGACTCTTTGAGGTGTACTTATCCGATTATTAATAACATTCCAAGAGGTTCTTTCTTGATACTTCAGAAAGTGTCTGTAAATTTTTAAAGGAATTTTTTAATACTCTGTATATTTTCTCTTACGTTTAATTGAGTCTATTCACTTCTTTCTTTCACTTCCACGTTCATTTTTTTTTCACTCTCCTCCCGCAGATGTTATCTCGTTGACCTGATATCTTTTGTTCCTTTCCTACTGTTTATGCTTTTTGTTTTGAAAACAAAGAATGGAGCGGCATGAATGCAGTGCACACCTTCTAAAGAGACAAGAGATCAAGCGGCAGAGTTAAATAGTAGAGTTTACCCTTCAATAGCTCTGAAGGGCCAATTAATTTTGCGTCGAGTTTAATGATCGAGACAGCAACAGCTTTAACGAATTGATGTGCATCAATAAACGCGCCCGTGTAATCCTATTTTATTCTACCGTAGAACGATTTTTTACAAGCATCTCAATATTTTCATTTCCAGAAAATGGCACGACTATTATTGACTTATTTCTTTTACAGTTGCCAAATAAAATATTAACGATACAAATTGAATGACGCTTATGGTATACAAAAACAATTGAAATGATTAATCAATATTTTAGTTTAGGAAATTGTACAATTAAGTATAAGGTTTTCTAAAATCATTTCCTATTCTGTTTTCATATTTTTTTATTATTAGGCAAAGACTTATATTACAATAACTGTGCTTCTCATTTGCAGAAAATTATCGTTTAAAATATATATTTATTATATATTATATATTAATATATATATCAATTACGATAAAATGTATTTACGAATAAAAAATTCTATAATTTTTATATTATATTAAATTCAATAATATCGATAGAGACTTGTTTAGATAACTAAATAAAAATCTTATTTGTGACATAGTTATATAAACACTCAGTGAGTTACAAAATAAAATAAAATGAATCGTGAAGTATTGACGAGGCATAAGTTGCGTAACAGACGTTTATGTGATATGTGCACTGAGCTCGAAAAATGTGAGTTACAGGATCATGAATGCAGAAAAATTGCAGACTGAGAAGGTTCCCCATCTTGAACGCGTTCTAATTTCATACGATTCATAGGCAGTATAAAACTATCATGCTGACCTCTCTACAATGCGGATCGAAGATATGTACGTTATTCTGCTAGTGACTAATACAGAGACTTTAGTTCAACCCATTTTTATTACTTTCTGTCTTTTGCATTACATAAATTGTTCGTTTATTTATTTATATAATGCGCTGGTATCAATAATGACACGCAAATCGTCATAAAAATCAAGAAATACAAGGCGAGGTAATGTAATAAGAACAACAAAAATAACAATTTTTTAAGTAACAAAATTAAATATATAAAAAAGAATCAATTCAATGTGCATCTACTGAAAATTATCGTGCATATTATCAATTGTATGAAATTGGAACATGTGTAGAACTATGTGTCCAGATGGTATATATTATTTGAGCCAGGTGTGCATAGCGTAGCTTCCACGATTGAATAGTATTTTTTACCTGTTATTGTTTACAGCTTTATCCTCTGATCTATCGATTCATATTTCTAAATTACTCGTATAGTTTGAAAATTGTATTGAAAGTATTTGTAACATTCATAATGGGACTAAAATTTGTAGCACATACATCCGAAAGTGGAATTTTACACCTCAAAATAAGATCAAATAGTACAGTACATTTTCGTTAATGAAACTCCATTAGCAGTACACGTACAGTTACTTAACTCGAGATGCTCACATATAAGTACATAGTTACTATTTTCTTGGATTTTCTATGTTCGCTGGTGCTATTATAACTAGAATATCTCTTATATATTTTCTAGCTTTCTTTCATACACACTGTCACTGTTTTGCACAGTTTCTTCAAAAATGACATAACTCAAGGAATTTGATTTTCGAATTACGCCAATAAAACAGTTTAATAAAAAATAGTATTGACTTGTCAGGAAAGATCGTGCCAATTTTTAAATAAAATATGTAGCCTTCTATAGTTATACACCATTTTTTTCTGCAATCTTTCGCCATCTGCGGGGTAATTTGAAAATTTTATTTTTCCAAAAGATATCAGATTTTTTTAGTAATACATTAAAATATGAGACTTTTTATTATTACATATTTAGTTTGACGTAAAAATCATCAAAACCTTTGTAGACAATCCAATACACACAGTGGCTCTGAATAAATAGAAAATACAACAAAAAAAGTTTATGTAAATATATGTTTTATTTTACCTTGTTTACGAGGTATATCGAATTTCGTGTTCTTTTATGTATACGATTACCTTCACAGGAGATGTTCGAAATAATTACCATGCTTTTCAAGTACTTTCAACACTCCCTGGTGTTTCTCGAATTTGTTAAAATTTGTGGAACAGAATAAGTGCTACTAGCTTTGCTTGCCGGAGTATATTTATTTAAAATACAAAACTCGCTCTACCTCATAAACAAAAGGAAATAGGACATCGTACATTTGAAAAGTGACATAACTCAAAAACCGTGATTTTTTTACTTACAGTAAATGCACCTCTATTCATTATAAAAAGTTTACTAACTAAACATCAAAATTATAGAATTTATTCGAAGATCTCTTCAAATATAAATTACAAGTTATTTAAATAATAACAAGAAAATCATTTAATGCAAGTAACACATAAATATTTTTTGAACTAATTATTCAAGCAAGATAACTTTTAATAAATAATTGTCTCCTAAACTCATAAAGAGTTTTCTGCTTCCCCTAGAATCTAGAAATGTATTTTTTTGAATTGTCTTATTTTTATAACACATATGCGATATGTTTATATAAACTTTCTTTGTCTTTAAGTACTGAATCAGAACATAAAATGTTTCCCACTTGTTCAAAGACACCCTGTACATTTGTAAACATACTTTTTGACTTGTGTCCTTTTAAAGCAAGCGCGGGAGTGATTAGCGAATTTTGATTGACTTCATATTATTTCTAGTTACTAGTCCTTTTTCGTGTTAACAACGTATCCATATTCAAATCAGACGATCTGTAATCCGTATCCATTCTATACACAAGCAGTAGGTGAAGTGTTAAGCGGTGGTGAATTGGGTATTAAGTTCGATACCCACTGAAGCCAAGTTACGGTTCTGCTACGGCCAATGGTTAATACCGATAATACGTACTGTAATCCAGATACTAAATAAGCCATGGTATTGTATCATGTACAGAAGCAGTCGTAGTAGTAACCTCTAACGGAATCCGATACGCCGAATTTCACGTCAGGTGCACGTGTACTCGACCAATTTTCGGAAGCATTTAATTAGAAAATAGAATTTCATTTAAATAAAATTTACCGCCATGGTTCAAGTTATTTTAGAATTCAGGATTACTCTATTCTGGTTACGCCATGAATTTTGTCCTTTCTTATAACATTTTTATTCTTATATCTTTCATCGTAGATACTTTATTAACTGATCGATAAACTTTTTTCAAATTGTAATTAACATTATCAGAGTCGTTTGAAATACTAATGATTCGTTATGGAAATAATATGCACGCTATTGTAAATAAATTCTGGCTTTAATGGAATTTCCTGCAATAATTCTGTTGTGTATTACAGATTCTTATCAGACAGCTTTTCGTTTAACCCTTGGCTGATATGATAGTACCATCACTGTGGTGGAAGTAGCCTGGTAGGGTCACTGTGTGTCACTTCATTATAGAAAATGATATAATGCACAGAATAATAAACAAAAAATCAGTTTTAATTTATTAATTTTTATAAATTATTTTTTATGCTACTTGTATGGAAAAAGGACCCAACTTGTCAAGCTTTGATTGATGAACCTTTACAGAATATGTGCGTGAACCCATAGGTTTGTCGTTATTTATTAGGTGTGTCAATTCATTTTTCAATGACAATGTTTCATGTATGGTTTGGTCACTACAAATGAAATTAATAGAAGGCATCTACATGTGCATACAGTATATCACGAAATCGTATAACTTTACCTCTAAGACACTCAAATTGTTGTAAGCTACAAGATCAGTCTTAATTCCAAAGGAAACCATGATTTTTTATTTCTCCGTTTACAACTATGAAGTACAGATAATTAATTTCTAACACAACACAAAAATTATTAGATACATACCTACACAAGTTATTTTATGAAAAAATTACAATTATTCAAGACTTATTATTGAGTGCCTAATTAAGATTACAGACTATCGTGATACAAAAATACGTTAAAGTTAAAAAAGAGCATGGATGTTTCATTGATTTGAATGCTTCACTGACTAGCACACTATTTTATATCTGGCGCCAGTTATTTTGTATCTACATAGATGATGACTTTTGATGATAACTTCATAATAATTTCACCACGTTAGCTAAGGGTAAACAAAGACAAAAGCAACGTTGTTTGACATTTGGATTAATAAATGCGCTTAATTGTGCTTTTCCTTCTTTTCCCTCAGGATTCTCGCCTGCTGCTGTTTTTATTTTCCTACGACGATGGTGCTGATGTACTGCTACGGTTCAGCCTTCCATGTTAACAAACTGCGCCTGAAAAGGGTGGTCTGTGTTAACACGCCGGAGGTCGTTAGCGGAGGCCACATAGAGAGGGTAAGTTTAGCTTCACTCGAGGCTCCAATCAATGCGCTCAATTTAAGAGGAGCTCACATTACCACGAGAAAGAATTGTGACAGTTCATTTGCTCTCTCAGCAATTGCTTGATACTGGTGATTACGTGAGATTTAAATATCCCAAGGCAAATAGGACCTCCTTCCTCTATTTGCGGTGGTAAAACATCGATCAAGCTATTAAACATTTTTCCTCTTCGAAATTAGGACATACGTTGTCGATAAATTAACAAGTAGAAAATTTGGGCGATTATAATCACTTATAATTACTTAACGGGTAAATTATTAATCCAAACAGTCCGTTTCGATAGTGAATGTGTTAATTAGGATAATGTACACTTTTTTATTTCTTTCTTTTTTTCTAATTATTGCGTCAATGTTCAAATGAAAAATAAAAAAGTAGAATAACCAATTAATTGTAGAGTCTTGCAAATTTCTGAAAAATCACTAATTTTGTGAAATATTTGCCATACGTTTATTCGATTATCTGAAGGTCAGATAACTGGATTTTCATTATAAAAGTATCAATACTTAGAAAGTCTTCATAGCAACTCATTTATTATCAGTTATAGACTTAGATAATATTATCGAACCCATTCTGCCCATAATACAATCTAAACATCGATGAGTGGTTGGATTATGAACTGCTTGGATTATTCGTGTTTTACTAGATCGCAAGGTTCATTTTCTTTGAAATTCGGTTACCAAAAGATATTTCAATTAGATTTTTCACAAGCTTGATTTTGAATTAAATAATAAGTATTAATACCAGTCACGTAACAAAAATTAAAGATCTTCAAAAATTTGTAATATTTTGTTCTTTCATTTGAATTTTCCTAAATTTTATTTTACTAAATTTCGAATTTCAGGATTTTTGTTATGTAATAATTTAACACAAAATACGCAATTTATTTAAATTTGCCGGTAAAATGTGTATATAATTTGCATTTCTAATGCCATTCAACTCTATCTATGTCTTTTACGTGTTTTAAATTCTTCAGTTATTCTGAGAGTACTTTTTAGTACTTTTAACTACTTTTTAAAGACTAAGTACAATTATTATGTTGCATTATGTTTTAAATATACAAAATATAAACAAATTTCCCTTTTGTCATATGATTCTTAAAAAAATATTACAAGGATTTTTTCGCACCTAAAATATATCAATCCATTGCTTCATATTGTTCGAAAATTTCAATTGAAATTATAAATATAGAAGAATTTAAAAATTTCATTTTTAAACGATTTGTCTTATACAACATAATTCTGTATTGACAACTGGTTTTTTGAATTAATACTTGTACGTGAACATTATAATTAATCAATTCTGAAATAATCGACACTCCATTCCGAGTGAATAAAATGAAGCGAATACTTGTCTCTGTATAAATCAAACAATCAACGTAGACTTTAATTTACTACTACGTTTTATGTTCTTCCAACTCTGTTACAAGTATAATAATTACGAAATCATAGTGCAACTTTTTAAACAGACCAACTGTTATTAAATTCACGTATAACATGAGTTACTAACTAATCCAATATTAATAATTTACAAGTTATTAACTAATCCAACATAATTTTTGAAGATATCAGTAATAATCACTAACAGTTATTAAAACGGGAGTTACTATAGTCAAATATATTGGATACGAATGATCCAGTTTGATAATTCTCAATTGAAAGCTGTAATCCCACCAGTGTATTCATTTATAGAAATAATATATGACCCCCGCTAAATAAATTAACAGATTATGTTAACTGCTCAGTGCATCTCTTCCAAACATAACAACAATTTATCGAACTGCATTTTTTATGCGAGATAAATCATTCAGCAGTAAATCTAGGTTAATCGTCGCAATCTCTTAAATGAAGGTAAAACTCATCGAGCATTGAAAAACGACGCACATCGTTGCGATATCGTTGGTTGATCGACTAATGAACGTTCCCGCCATTGTGCTTGTGCATCTGGTTTCCCTATCGTCTCTCGACAAAGAAATTTCTGTTGCATGGATAATGTGTATATGCACATTAAATACTAATTTCTTGGTCTTATAAGTTTCATACAAGTAATAAAATACGTAAAACAAATTTTCAGTTTGCTTCTGAACTATTTACAAAATTCAATAATTGAATTTAAATTAAACATTCGAAGTTTAATGATTCGTGGCCAGTGTAAATATGCGTGAGAATGTGAAAAACGCGGTTTATTGTTTTTCCAATAATGTAGAAAATAATTGCCATTGAAAAAGATGTTCTTAATCGAGCGAAAATTCACGGGTCATTGTCTCCTTTCCCATAAACTTTTTGAAGCGTGCATAAATTAAAAGTTAAAACATCAAGAATAAATTAAACGAGAAACGAAATCAGTTTTGAACTGCCTTTTCCATTTACGTAAAAATTCTGTGATTCACGGATCCATTCACATGTTTTTATCACCAGATTATTGATTAATTATAAAAATAACTTAATGTACCTTTTTTCTTTCACCCACCTTGTTCCCAGTGGTTACATTCAACCCTTAACTTATGAATATTATGTGTATTTCTATCTTACATTTAATTCAAATGAAGAGTTTTTCAATTTTAATACAAAAAGTGATATATTTTTGGAATTTCATATTGAAATTTCATTTTACACGTGAATTCAATACTCCTTTGTGAAAAAATTTGTAGGTTAGTATAGGTACGAATTTATTTTACAATTCTCACGCTTCCTTTGTCAAGAATGGAATTTTGAAATATGTAAAACATTGCAATGGATACAAATAATTGTGAGAGACAATAAAAAATAAAATCCAAAAATAAAAGCAATACGTTTTTAATAACGAAATAGTTCACGAAATAGTTAACGAGATCGGTATAAAACAATCAATAGATAAAACGTCATTTAATTTGTTACTATAATATGTTGCTTAAATCTAATAAAAATGTAATTCATCGGTACTTTTTGAATAGATCAATACGTAACAAGTTATTAGCCCCTCAGCGACAACCTCCATATGTCATATCGACATCATATTAATAGCCCATTCAGGAAAGTGTTTTTAAATAATTCATCATTGAGTGCAGAATATTTATGAATTACTTAATTTGAAAAACACAAGCTTTCTAACGGCATAATTTTCACTTCCATTTGCACAGTACTATTCCAGGTAAAAATGCGCCCGCGTTGAGGGGTTTAATGGCGGGTACCTTAGACCTTAGCTTTCTAAAGCTTTAGAGCTGAGAAATACATTGAAGTCGATAATGTGTATTTTTTATAAATATAGAATGATTCCTCCATTATCTTCTTCCATCTATTCTTCAATTTATTGGCCATTTTGAACCATCTCGTATATTCTCCCCCTTGCTTCACTTTTATTTATTTGGTACAATTTCGTCAACGATAAATTATAGTTAAGCTATTCTTGGCCACGTTCGTCCCCACAAATATCCAAGAATTCAACAGTCGCTGCACTTTATCACGCTGCCACAGGTTCATCCTATAATCCTACGAATTATGTAAGAAGAGTAGCTTGATTCGAAAATAAGGACGATGTTTTACAATAGTGGTAAAACGAACAAAAGAAAAAAAGGGTGACAGACGTGAAAGAAGAGAAGGAATAGGAGGAGGAGGAAGTGGATGGAATCAGGAGGGTATGAAAGGGGAAGGATACATCTAAACGAGCAGATCCATAATCCTTTTACTGCCGTACGATGAGAGGCTTTAACGCTGACGAGCTTAGTGCTTTGCGACTTTCGGAACCGTGTCAAGCTGGTCTAAAAGACGAGTCGTCTACACGTCCTACCTTTCACGCGTTCAGGTTCCCTTATCTGACGTTTCCAATTGTTGAAAATTCTCATATTTCTTCCTTATTTTCAATCGATTATAGATTTTTTTTTAAATGGGGAAATCTATATTATTGACTGTCTTACCTAAGTCATACTTTTCCCTTTAGTTATGAAGACAAATTTATGCAATAGAAAAATGATAATCGCTATTTGTTTAATTTATATTAGTAAATTACATTCTATATATGTTTTGTTACGAAAGAAAATAGTTTGCAAAATTGTATGATTATTGTGTTCTCATAGTCAATTTTTAATAAAATATAATAATAGAAGTTTTATATCCTATTAAATTATGTAAGAATTAAAATTAAAATAATATTTGAAACATACTTGATTTTTACTTTTCTATAAATATAATAATACTTTCATAATTTATTTCTGCTGTTCTTATGGCCAATTTCTTCATCACCAGTTAAAGTTAACTGGAGGCTCAGGTACAATGAGTCTCATCGATCTGCGACTCCCTAGGCTAGTTACATATTGAATTTCTTTTAAAGCAAAAATGATAAATATTAGCTAACAAATGATCATTCTTCAAAAATCCATTAGTACAGTTTTGTCATTAATATTTTCATTTTAAGCAATGTAGCACAACTAGCCAGTAGAGAATCGCGAATCGACGAGACTCACTGCCTGAACTTTCAGTTAACTTTAACTGGAAGGTAATTAGAGGTAAAGAAATCGATCGTTAGTCTTTTTTTAAGTATGTGTATAGTATATCAAGACAGACTGAAAAAAAGATACACACATAGTACATTTTAAGACACACCATTCGGTACTCTTTAATCATAAATTCCAAAAATAGCCATTATAGATTGGATAATTGTACAATATAGAATTAAATACATTGCAAACATATTCTAGCTCGTAGCTCATGAAAGACGACTGTCAACTTCTGCTTCGCGAACAATGGCTGCGATGAGTTTAGGATTCATTGTCATGGTTACACCATGGACGATTCAGGAAGTCGTTGCAGCTTGTACCGGAAGCAAGCCACCGCCATTCCTCGACTTCCTCGCCACGTGGCTCGCGCTCTCCAACAGCTTCTGGAATCCATTCCTCTACTGGCTATTTAACAATCATTTTCGTCGTATTTCAAGGGAGCTTCTCTACACTAAGGTAAGCGAATGTAAAAAAAATTTCTTACACAAACGATTAAATACAGAATATTACAAATTAGAAAGATAATATAATAAATTATATGTTAATAATCTGGACACAATATTTGCAATTGTAAAGCAAAATGACCTGTGTCGCATAATTTTATTTTCGAAATATTAGGATTTAAAGTTTTCAATTTTAATACTGTCTTATGGACTTATGGCTTTTTGAACCCTTATTTTTAAATGAAAATATTCTATTAATACTCTTTCTTCTTTCTAAAAACATAAATTCTATATTCTGAATCTCAATTAAGGCCTAAACTCGAATTTTTTGAAAATGTGACATAGGTAGTTTTGCTTTATAGCCAGAGACATTTCTTCGGAGAAAATTCTTCTATAGTCTTCCAATAATTCCTTTTTCTCAGTAAACAAATACTTATATTTAATGACTATAAACAAACAAATTAGATATCATTAAGTTCGATTATCATCGTGTTAGGTAAAGATACGCTTATCTCTTCTGGCTGACCTGAAATTCGGAATTTCTTTTACTACTGGCGCGCTCACAACTTACTCTATCGCTTTTGATAGTAGCCCAAAGCTGAAGACAATCGGTTTGATTGACCCATTTGCCGAAACGACGAATACTTACCCCTATGCGTGCACGTATACACACTGGTACAGCTCTTGACTATTGATGTCTGTTACCACCAACCCAGATCGATCGCGGATTACGTCAGTTCGTTTTGTATTTTCATTTGAAATCGCGAACGCTATTGATCCATCGTCTGATCACGAGTGTTTACAATTGCGGTCACTGACACTTGTCCCTCACTAGCCACCTGATGAACTGTGGCTAGTGCAGAAACAAAGGTAGCAATAATTACACTCTTTTCATCCCTTAACGCTAGAACTGCTGATGATGGATTTGTTTCTATAGAAAAAATTATTTTTACTTATGCCTTTTTTCTGATTTATTCGTCTTTAATTCGAAATGGATTAGTGAGTTAAGGAATAGAACAAGTAATCTTAGATCTATATCTGGAGTCTAGAGCCAAAGTGTATTAAATCACACAGACAAGTGGACTTAATATGAGTATTGATAATTTAACGTAATTGCGTCTTTTTCTACTTTAGTAAGTGTTCAAAATGATTACCTTGTATTTCAATGCATTTAACAATTCTTTGTTGAAATGATTGTCTAACCATGCCCAACATTTCAACGTTTATCTTAGCACAAACTTCGCGTATTCTGACTTTCATATTTTCACGTGGCTTCGAAGGCACGAAACGTGTGAATGAAATGAATACATAATAAACTTGTAAAGCGAAAATCAAATTATTTTTCGGAAATAAATTGAACAATGTATTGTGAAGTACATTGAAGTATAAGGTAGTCATTTTGAACACTTACTGAAGTACAATTAAAACGCAATTACGTTAAGTTATCAATACATTTATTTCGATCATCTTTTCAGCATTCCCCTTCAAGTTTGACCTTAAATGACCTTCTGTAGGTAGTTTTCAAATTCGTCTTAAAATAAGCTAAAATTCTAGCAAAAAATAAAAGTATAATTCCATTTGAAAAAATGGGTGTGACCTTCACCTCAACGCTTTCTATATGTGCAATATCTAAAATGCACAGAACTACACGTTGGAATCAAATATCTCAAAATATAATCTTTTGGACTTTTACTGTTCTTCAACTCACCGATTCAAATAAATGTAATACTTTTAAACAGTAAAACGTAATAACATCTGCATCAAATACGTTAACTGTTTTGGTAGTTCTAAGGTTGTACCGTACTCCTGTCACGTATACAGGCACTGCCGACCAGTAGATTTATGCGCGACAGTTAGGAGCACAACTGATATGCTGTAAAAGTACCTCGGAACATTAATGAAGATGAAGAAACGTGATAGAATATCCTTGTACGTAATTCTCTCTTTCCTTGTAAATAGAAAAATGGATTACTTGTCTGACAAATTTGTACGTCAGGAGATTAATTAATCTTTTCTTCTTTCTTGCTGTGTACTCATAACTCTTCAGCTACATACATGGCGTTCGATGAGAAATGTCAGAAATTTCCGACTTTGTTTCTGAGTCATTAATTGTTGAAAAAGCTTCTGAAAAACGTCGCTTGAAATGTGTCTGAATCAGAACTTATTCTACTAACTTTATTGTATCTGACTTGACTAATGCATGTCGGCAGTAGAATAAGTTCCAAGTTACATACATTTCACATGAATTTTAGACGTTTTTGCAATAATTAATAACTTTGAAACGAAGCACCAAACGAAATTTCGTTATTATTGATTTGTGTCTTATTTTGATGTATAAAATCATTCATAAAGTTTTTATGAAAAGGACTTCAACTGTTCAAGTAACTGTTTTGAATATATAGGTACCATAAAAATTGATTAAGCATAAAGATCTATAGCAAAATTACATCACATAAACTGCATGCCTGCAATTAATCTCAACTGTTTCCTCTCAATAACGGCGGACTATTCTCGTATTGTGTAGAGTGTAGAGTATCAATATAAACTCTAAATCGTATTTCAGTAGTTAGGTAGTATTTTCACGCCATAACTTTATCTTCGAAATTTATTGTCTATAAAATGAGAGGACTTTCAGCTATTAATTTTTAAAATAAAACAAAATCATTAATCTTTCATTTAAAATAAACAATAAAAATGTTTTAATTTTTAGTTTTCAAAAAGTAAAACAGTTTTTAAAAATCAATTTTTATTCAACAGCCAAAGTCATACTTTTATACTCTTGCCGTTTAATTTCATACGAATTATAACATATGTCAATAAACTTCATTAAAGTCTCTGATATACAAACACAAAAATGATCGATGCCATGTTTGCAATATATTCATATATCTCGTCTTCCTGAAAAATAACGCGGAATTGGTTCGACTAACGATACTACAAAAAAGAAATTAATAAATCCACTCTTCAATGTGAATTCATGGAGAATGTGCTTCAGTGATTTTCATTACAACATTCAGACTGTACGTATTACAATTTATCTCTCGCTGCAACAAAGCTCAACCATCCCAATTCAATTCTGTGGCAATGCATCGTTTCTAATAGAGATAATGCAGGTCTATGACTACATACTGCACTACAGTCTTCCACTAAGTAACTATAACTTCATTATGCGTTGACACAATGAATTTTCTTTGTAATAGTACATGTTCGGAACTTTATAGTTACCTCGAATGACTATTCTATTAAAATGAAAATGAAAATGAATTTATGAGAAAATAGTGCCGCGGAATTTTTGTAATTTCTGCAGCTAAGAGGCAGACTAACCCAAGTCTATCTCTTTTAAAATTAAGTTTTCTATGTCATCTTATTGTTAGTACTTTCCTTTTATTTTACAGGGATAACAAGAATCGAAGAATAATTTACGCCATGCTACGAATATAAATAAATGAAATTACTCTAAACAGGTGTATGGTCACAATTGTTAGTCAGTTGTGGTCAAAGTGTTATTCTATTTTTCTGAAAAATAACAAAAAAGACTTGGGTTAGTTTATCTCTCAAACACAGATATATTTATCAATTCATTATTGATAATTTGTAGGGTATTACTTAAACATTTCAAATTACTATTTTTTCCCTAGAACATAATGTTATCTAGTCACTATGGCCATTTTTCTTATACCAGAATATTTATAAATTGGAATTTATAATCTTTACAATTGATTTTTGATACATGCGTATAGTTTTGTTTTCACAAGAATGAAAGCGTAAATTCTTAAATTCTGATAGATGTTGTTTTCTTTATTTAACGTCACATTGTCACAAAAACTTCATGATAAATTTGTTTTTAAATTAAACATTATAATTGTGCAATTCTTTTAGAATATTATTTTGGATGTAGATCAATTTGTTCGTTTGGAACACTTTGCTTTTTACGAGTACTTAAACAGTCTTGGAAAGGCGGATTTATTAGATGCAAAACGTCTTGTTCTCAACACTTTCTGCAATTTGACGACTTTCTTGCTTTCTTCACCTTCGTAGTTCTCGCTGTTTCCCTTTGCTGTTCACTGATTCAGCATGTTCCTGCGACGCATCATGTTGACTCTCCCTGTCGCGGACATACATCTTCGGGCTTTGACTTTACAGCCCATGAATTCTGGAAAGCTTGTCTCATAAATTTTAATCCTCTAGAAACGTTTACGTTTCAACTCACTTTACCAGGGGATAACATTGCTAAGTGAGAATGAGCTACACTACGGAATTTCAGGATCGTATCGATTAATACGTATTAACACTTTCATTTAATAGAGTCAGTCGCAAAAGCTTACTCATGTACACACATACGCTGTTCAAATTTATTTAACTACCTATAATCTTAACATTTAAATAATTTAACGCATATACCTACTTGGAATTTTGAATTTTTGAAAGGTTACAAATTAATAAATCATATATGTAAATATAAAATTGTATGACTGATATTAATGCAGAATGGCATTTATCAATCTGTGCTATGTTAAAAGAGAACCTTTAAAATTGTTTTGTCGAGATTTCGAAATGGTTTATCTCTTCTCTCATCTCAGAAAACCTAAAAAGCAAAACAAACTCAACAAGTTCAGCATATTCTTTTTTACCTCTTACATTGGAGATATGTTCATCTGAAAATGCAGAACTGTGTTAGGAATAAAGGCCCCAAGCGTCGGTTGTTAGCTTCAATAATAATTAAAGTCTGTTGAGGAATGCTGAATGGATTCCTATTTTCCGTGGTATTATTAATACCCATGTAGGAATAATTTTTTACGTCATATTCTATGTTGTTGTTACTTTCATGTGAAAATTTAATGAGGTTGTTCTTAATGAATATAGTATAGGAAAAAATTTAATAAACTTTAGTACACCCATAATACTTTTATTTATAATACATTGTGATCCACTCCTGACTTTGTTATTATTTTTAATTAACGTTTTCCTATAAATATGTATGTTTATTCAATGATGCAGTTTTCTAAAAATATTCCTAACTGCAAAATAATAATTTTTTAAGTGTTTGTACAAATTTTTCAAGTTTTACGATCCTTATAAAGAATAATACGGCATACCTTTCTACATATGTAAGTTTGTAAATTTATATTTATAGAATTTTTTTTTGCTGAAGGTTTTACGTCGCATCAACATCAAGGTCATTAGCGACGAGGTTCCTCAATGACTTTAGATTTTGTGGAAGAGGTTGGTTTCGTTAAGGAATTTAATGGTATTTCTAAACATAATTTTCAGAAGTGAAGGCAGTGTCTGGGTTGATTATAAATTTGAGATATTCGGTAGAAAATTTTTGGCAGTCATACAAAAAGTGGTGCACTTTGAGTGGGGCTTCGCAACAGAGGGGAGGGTCTGTCTTCGTTATGATAAATTTATGTGTTATCCTGCCATGACCAGTTCTCAGTCGAAAAACAACAATTCTTTCTTTTCTACTCATATTACCGCGTGGGATATTTTGGAGAAAGTTGGTGATTACGCTATGGATTTTTGTTAGTTTTGATTTCTAGATATTGTCCCATTTTTCTTTAATTTTTTTTTCATAATGGATAATTTCTCGAAACAGGATAGAAGTTAGATATTTGGTCTGTAGGGTGGCTGCTTCTTTGTCCCTCAAATCTGCTCATGTGTTCCCAGTTATCTCTTGATGCAAGGGAGTCCATATAATAAACATTTTCTTGTTGGTAGATAATGTTTTTTGTTCTCAAACAAAATTTGTTTTATACACATATATTTTAACAAGCTTGAAATTTTTCTGAATAAAAATGATTTACATTAAGGAACTTATTCCAATTCTTATACTATTTTAGATATAATTTGTATTCAACTTTAGTTATGAACATATGTGTTTTTAAATGAAAAATATTGTATGAAGTATATTAATTATTTTACTATATACATCTCTGTATCCAAATTTCGTAACATTTACCGAAATTATTTGCATTTTTCTTCTCTCTTCGTACAGGTATTGTGCAGACCAAAGCCATTGGGACCGAAACAACACTGTTGTGCAACTAGCACAGGTGGTCTTGACATCTGCAGTATGGGTGAAGTTGATTTATCTGGTATGTAAATAAAATGCGGACGCAAAATTAAACTAGTGTCACAAATACCGCAAAACTCTGCTATTAACGCGGATTAAAACCGATATAATCAGTTCCCGCGCTAAAACCATGAAAGCAATCAAAATAATTAGTTTTTAAAAAGTATTATTTTTGAAATAACATTAAACCAGAAATAAAATGGGATATAAATAAATATAGTTCTTTTTCAATTGCGAATTTTTTCGGACATTTATTCTTTTAACACCTTGACAGTATATGTAGTTCATTTATAAAGGTATGTTAATAATCTGCAAAGTAGGAAATGTTTTTAATAATACTATCTCGAGAAAAATACTGTATTATCTTTCATAATCCATTTAATAGGAGGCAGCTTCACCTTTCCCATGTTGTTGTCATACCTACTAGAAGTTACGGTCTAAAGTTCTTATCCTCTTATCAGCGTGACTGTCGAGTTGCTTACTCCTTCAGCATCCTTACTTGACAATATCGTTCAACTTCATCAAGCTAAATCTTTTAAAATAACGTATATTTTTGAAATAAACTATGTAGAAGAGTAAAATTTACTATATTCCAATTTTATATTTAAGCTTATATTTCATGAAAGAAAAAATACTAAATAATTTGACATCAACTTTAATTTTTTTAAAGCGTAGATACAAAACGATACGATTCACAATTTATTAATGAAATTTCAGTTGCGAAAATAAATCATATATGAAAATTAATGTGTATATATGTTGAATATGTTATACTCTTTTTTCGTCTCTGCAAAAGCAGCTGGAGCACTTTAGCACGATCAATGTTTTGGGTTAATTACAGCAACATGTACGAGACTTTTGATAGTATCCATTACTGGAGTTAACTGCACTCTCTTGCGCGCCGTCCATAAACGAAGATTTACAGCAGTCTCTAATAACAATCAGTCCTATTTAACCACTTTACAAAAACATCCATTGCATAAAATTCGTTAATCCATTTTGATAATTCATGCCTCCGTTGTAAACAAAAAAATATTTACAAGTTATTTTACAGTATTCACTTACGTCTTTTGTAGAAAATTTTATTTCATTTACAATTGGACCACATTTATTAATAAAATTTACAATACAAAGAGACTCGACATATGATGAAGCAGTGAAAAATATTCGATTCGTATTTTGTACCCGCTAAGGGTGAAAAAAGGGTGAAAATAATATCGTTCAAAAAATACTGACGAATGGTTTTGTATTGAATATTTTAAATTATTTTTTATAACTCAGGTAGCAAAATTAAAATGCTTGACAACCATAAAATTTAGTAATAGAAAACTATGGACAACGTGACGACTAAGGAATAACAAATCGAATTTTATTTAAAAGATTCAAAACAATTTGTAAACCAATGTAACAACTTTTAAATGTTGAAAAAGAAAAATATTCGTTATTTAAATTTCGCAGAAATCGATAAAAGCAATAAAGCCATTGAATAAACTTAAGAAAAGTGCATAATTCAAAGGAATGTACCTACGTATCATCGAATTGATATCACTATAGTCAATCGAATATATAACTTTTTATTCCATATTTTCAAGTTATTTTTTCACACAAAAGTTTCCGAATTTTTCATATCTTCATCCAATTCGTATTCTATTTATGCTTTATATGAATTTCCCTTTACAGGTTTGGAGCGCTGCTCAATAGATCGGTGTTCAGTAACACGGTGTTCCTCCTCGTCATTAGCTAATACGCCGCCACCGCTCCCTTGGGAAGTCGAACACATAATACGTGGTGATACTGCACCAACGTGAGGTATAGATTACTTTCTAAGAGATTTACTATGTAATAATATTTTAAGTCTATGCAACCACACAAGTAAATGTCTCTGTTTGATGCATGTATTCGCTTTAAAAAATACAAGATGCCCTAGAACTAATGGTACAAACGGAAAGGCGGTGATTCTATGTGAAAAAATAAGACGAAAATGTAAAATAAAAATGTTTGATATCGCGCTTCGTTTTCGAAGAAATTGACTTTAAATTTTAACCGAGTACAAATGTACGGAACTATGGGTTTAGGCGTTTGAAGGGTAAATGTGGAAAGCAGAATGCTTCCAGCGTACGGCCAACTCAAACGATTCTGGCCGCGTGGATAGTTCCTATCTCTCTCTCTTATTCAATGGCTGCCGTGTAAGAAAAAGATAGAGAATATCGATGCGGCCAAATTCGTCTGAGCTATGTGTACTACAGAGACAATCAGTGGTCAGAACGAGAGTGGTCCCTTACCTCGTGTAGCCTTTGAGCACCCTAAACTGTACTTGCGTACACTTGCACCCGACCATAATTCAAACTCAATTTTCTCGAAAACAAAGAATGATATCATAAAGATTTATTATATATTTTCTACTTATTTTTTCATGTAGAATCACTAGCTTTTCGCTGGTGCCGCCATTTCTGGGACACCTTGTATATATCAAACAGCAAACTGATCAAATTCAGTATGTACTTGTAAATTTAAGTACATTTTGATACTTAGGTTTCATTTCATAGAGCTTGAGTATCATTTATAATTATAAATAATCATGAATACTAAATATTTATAAAGAAACTATAAGAAATTATTCACTATAATCTCAGAATACATTACTAACAATGAGGTCAAGTCATATGTTAAAAGCTCATATCTGTCTTACCAAAACTAACATTAATAGAAAATAAAATACAGCAATTTTATAAAATATTTGGGATAGCGATGAAGTTGTATCAAGAAAATACTGTGCACTATTTTTTCAACTGATGATCATGAAACGAGATTACGTAGACTGTCTTGCCAATGATTCTTCACCCACCCGCTGACCTAGGGGATGTTCATCCCCCAGTAAATTGACTTATCTCAGTCAATTTCTTCATTTTCTAATTTCACTTTACTTTCTCATGTAGAATTCTCTCTTTCGTTGTTTCCATCTACATATTGAACATGTTGTATTTATGGTACTTTGTCAATAAATTTATACTTAATTTCTATTCTTCTATTTTCAGTCAGGCATGCCGCCACGCAGACCGAGGACCTGGTGATCCCAACGCATGCTAGTTAGTATAGCGTGGCGGCAGAATGTCATTCAATGTTTCGCGACCTTCAGCAAACACATCGGTCACCTCGACGTCAGATTTTTCGAAATAACTCGTCCTCTTTAATAGGTGGGTTGTTTCTGCGGGTCGAAATGACGCAACAGGAAGAATGGGCTTGGGCTCAACGTGACCGTCGATTCTATTCGGAGAACGCACGTTTCAAAAGTATGCCCGATTTGATTCGTGACCTTGAACCCAATTGACTTGTAATTTCAGCCAGTTATGTCCTACGCTGCTGAAGGTAAACGTGCTAAGTACGACAAGGAACTTTAACGACACGAGATCGAGTTTATCGATGATCTTTATTACTTTCTATGAATGAAAGGTTTAAGATTTTGTATGATAGGTTAGCAATATCTAATTAAAAATTATAGGACACATGCTTTTTCATAACAGGATGTGAAATCGAAGTAACTGTAGTGTTAAGCTGCAGAGGAAAAGATATGGTAAACGTATTTAACGAGATGAAGTTATTTTAGTTTCGACGCATCTGCGGATGAAGATGGAAGGTCTGATATTTGTTGAAGATTGGTGTTATAATTATTGATACATAAAATCGCTTTAATATTATGTTATCGAACTGTACATATTTATTATTTGTTACAAACGTATCTTTGTAGTAATCGCATAAATTGAGATTATAACACATTATGTTAATAATTCTTATCCCAATTCATTTTTTACATTATTTTTCTTCTATGTTTGCAGTAACAAATTACATTATTTTTCTTCTATAATTGCAGTTAGAAATATTTATTATGTTTACATCTTAAAATAACTTCTTGGTAGTTCGTTTGAGTTTTTATAATTCTTTGAATAAGCTTAAAATTCAATTGATTTTAAAATTTAATACTTTTTAACAATATTCTTTATAGCTAATAAAACTAGTAAATACTCTGTTTTAGTTGCCACATACAGCATGGTCTAAAATGACGGAAAAAGATGAAAGATGCCAGTTTTTCATGCGAAAAAAATTGAAAAATTATTTTCCGTTTTGAAATCTGAGCCTTCATATCTATGGTATATGCAATTAAAGATTGAAGGTTATTGTCGAATAATAGACGAAGTTACAGCCAGGTAAAAAAAGTACCATTTTTTCTATGTCTCTGTTTGTATATTGTCTTTATGTCAACATTTCTTTAAAAATTATTTGAATATAAATCCACGCATAATTTGATAGAAATAGTCATTAGGGAAAAATGTGCAAAGCAAAGTTTGGGTTTTATACAGCCATGATGTCCTACTCTGTGAATTCACAAGGTCATTTTATCTCCAAAGTTTCCTATATAGACATATTTGTTTATTCTATACTGTGACAGACATTCGTATCCCTCTCAAGACGAATGTAACATCAGTCTAACTTCGACAGTCAATGTGAGACAGTGACTTTGAAGAACCTTAGTCTTAATCTATATAGTAACTAGATCAGGGTACAAGTCGAAGTTTAAGTGATACATTAATAAACCATACTTTGTTTTTAAAGTTCTGGAATGGCTAGATAAATGTGTGATTTTAGTGCGTGAAAATTAAATTGCGTTAGTACACAGAACTATTAAACAGTGCAAGTATAAATTAGCTACTATGAAGCTATTTCAATTACCGTGACTGTCGAAACGTACGTGGACCTGATCTTTGTGCATTTGTTTCCATGTATGATAAATATTTATAACGTGTGGAAGAACTATGTGAAGAAATTTTAAGAAATAATAGGGAAGTATGAACAAATTTTTAGATAATGAACAATAAATTGAAAATGCATATACTTATATGTATACTTCTTAATAACAGACGTGAAAGGTTTACCTATCTGCAGGGGAATTACGCACATGAAATACCATTTAAGTCTCTATAAAAGTAATTAGGCATTTTCGATTTGTACTTCATTATTTAAAAATTATTGTTTTAATTTTATTTCGCCTAATACTTCAAAATTTCTGCATATAATTTTACCCCATTCAGTATATTGTGGGTTTATTTATTTTTCGATTCTATTGAAATTACGTAACCTGAATATTATGACAATAATATTCTAATTGCTTATATTATAGAAACAGAGTCTCAGATTAAAGTTAGTAACAAATTCTTTTGGCTTATTGTAACGTGCGAATTTCGTCTATTTTAACTTATTTTATTAATCTGTGTCACTATTTTTGTACTTTACCTTAGCAGTATTTAGACTTTGAATTTACAATAAAAGTCTCTAAAATTTAAATATTTTGTTAAGCTTATATCATTTGTATTAGTTTATTCAAAGTTATGTTGTTAGAATTGTTATATTTTTATTATGTTGTTACATTATTAATATTGTTACAAGGAATAAAACAGAATATTAAACCAAAAATTTTCTTTATAAGAAGAATATTTAAAAAAAAAATATTTTAGAATACATTTGACAATGGGGCGATTCTGTAGTAAAGAACTAAGTAAAAATTGGAGATTGAATTTGTTTAGAGATCTTATTTTTTCGAGAAAAATTGATTTCAAAATCTTTTAAATTTAAGTGTACTTAATCAAGACATTATGCTTATGATATAATTCTACTCTTTATTTGCAATTAATTGGTATATTTATTACAGTTTAAATAGTTTTTGTACCTTATGTATACATTATTTTATTGTATTTCATTGCAAGTTAAACTAAATAATTTTTTTAACAACTAACTTTTAAGAACACAGGTTTATATATTATATAATTTTGTAATATGATACAATAATTCACTGCAACTTCATTAAATTTACTTTTTATGATATAAAAATTATATGTATAAAATACAGTTACATATACAATAACAATATTGAATAAAGAAAGATTTTTTTCATTTATTAATGAAACATTTATTCCATTAAAACATTTCAAAATTTTAAAATTCAAAAATAGAAACTTAAAATATTCAAGTGTTATTTAACTTCTATCATTTTCTAAAGTACTTTTTCGTTAACATATGCTATATGCTATAGAAATTAGGTAAAATTATATTAAATACGGCATACATTATATTAAAAACAGCATTTGGAATATAAGTAATGGTCTCTTTATTTTTCGTAAAAAATCACGAAAACCAAGCATGAACAAGATTCTGTTCAAGGTTCAAAGATATATGTATAATATACAAAGCTTATACTTTTAAATAATAAGAAAGGAAAAGAAAGAACAACTTAAATTAAAGGGATAACTCCGATCAGACACTGTTTATAAAATAAAAATGTTCTTTCAATTAGTTTTATCAGAAAGTGTTATTAGTGAAATACAAATGCTTAAAAATTTCATCATTTCTAACCATGTATATTGTGTTTTGATAACTTAATTTCTGTTTTCAAAAATTATATAAAAAGATCACATTCACTTTGTTCGTTATGACAAATATTTGCAAGAACAAAAACAGAATACGATCGTTGAAACTTTGATTTATGAATACTTTATTAGAGTACATATAAGACTAGGTTTGTATTATTAAAAAAAAAAACATAAGCTTACATTGTTCTTCCATGATGTTATTATAGTACAGTAACATAAATAGAATTATATAATTGTCACTGAGAGACGGTAAAAGTAAAACACTGCCTGTTGAGGATGCACTAACAACGTGAAAGCTCCTCCTCACCAAGGAAATGAAACATTTGACGTTGCCTCAAACCTTGAGCATAAATCGCTCATTATCAAACAGGGCACAAGTCATTTTTGTATCGAGTAAGACAATGCGTATCAAATTTGCGTAGTTCAAATTTCGAGATATAAGGGTGAATAGCAAAACACTAAGCGTCGATTAGACAATTTATTCATAATAGCGAAAGTAACAATTTGTAGTAATCACTTTACCGAAACGATTGCCTTAATCGAAGGAATTTTTTGTATATCTACATGTAATAATGTTAATCATAAAAATTAATATAATTAGTATACAAAAGGTTTTTAATTCAATAAAAAGGATTATGTTTCTTATAGATTGCTCGAAGTTTAACTCGGAAAAGATACACTAAATGCATACTTGTACTAGGACTGACATTACTGTTTTTTTAAATAAAACTTACTTCGACGTTTTTTTTTCTAGAAAAAATAAGATATTACTTTGAAAAAAGAAATATAATGTTGAAAAGATTAATTTATTCAAAATTATATTTTAATTTTAAAAAGTAAGCTAAAAATAAGCTAAAGTGACGTTGAAGATATGCATTGCTTTAATTCGGAAATTATTCTTAATTAATTGTTTTCATTACGTGAGAATTATATTTTAGTTCAGTAACAGTAAAACCTTACATATCTTACTGTTAAATTATTTTAAGTAAAAATTTTATTCTAAATATTTTATTACATGCTCATCGGACTTGTATAGATATACGTATTATGTGCGCAGTAATATTTAAAGTCAATAAATAATGCAATGTAGGTACTATGTTTTATGTTAATATAATTAATTATTTATTTAAGAGTATTATATATTAAATTATCGGTTATATCTTTACTGTATTGTTGCATAAAATCAGTTTTTTTATTATGATTTTATAGAATTTCTTAGTGAATACGCGCAAGTTACCATTGACGTAAATGAATGTAATATACGTACAAATTGTACATACAAATACTAGCCATATATTGCGTTAATTATAAGAATAAGCAGCTATTGTTGTCCTTGCTGTATCAATAAGATATAGTCATGAGAAAACGATCGCAGGTCGGTCGATACTCCCTATATTACAAGGGATGTATTATCAAGTACTTATATTTAACTAGCATTGATTGAGTTCGACAAAGAAGACTAATATTAATTGTAACTAAAAATGTAAGAATGAATAATGAATTTCAATCAGTGGAGTCGAATTTTTGTTTTTGTACTTACATATATACGTACATAGATATTCCACACAACTTGGCAAAGCCGACTATGTAACTCGACTCTATCAAGTTTTCGTGGTTGACCTATATTAGTATTAATCTTTTGTGCTAAATATAAGAAACCTTCAGAAATATGCACACATGGTAAAACATAAGAATCAGATAGTATAGATTATCTCAAATAGAACTCAAATTGTGGGTGAAAAAATAGTCGCTGCCAAGATTCAGGAAATAAAAACCACTT
Organism: Calliopsis andreniformis; assembly: GCF_051401765.1. NCBI lineage: Eukaryota > Metazoa > Arthropoda > Insecta > Hymenoptera > Andrenidae > Calliopsis > Calliopsis andreniformis. The sequence goes on along the minus strand of NC_135073.1, from coordinate 6,203,692 downwards.
GTACAGCAATAAAGAATTTCGCAGTATTGTCTCAAAGTAATTTGAATAATTCATACATTTTTTATATTTGTGTAAAGTATTCTCAAAATTTAAAACTCACTGTAGCCACAAGTAGATATTCATAGACTTGAACAAGGATCAAAATCATAAAACTCAAATGGTACCAAATTTTATATGGAGTTACTTAACAGTTTCAATTTTGAGCATCATTCAGGATATTCACTCATCTATTTCATAGAAAAGTTACTACAGTATATGATAATAGTAATATATTATACGAAATATTACTGTTTTATTACATAGTAGTATATTATACATTTAATTACATAATTATAATACATATTTATAATAACTTTTTACAAATTTAGAACACAAGTATAATTTAAGAAAACAACAGATTCAATTGGTCAATAGAATATTGTAATGAAATACATTATTTTATAACTGAGTAAGTTTTTCTAACTACAACATTTATACAAACTTTGTTTGTACACTTTAACCTGAATATCCGTATAATGGTGCTTCCAAATATGCTTTATCGATATCATGTGAATTTCGTCGAATTCGTCTCCCAATTGGTTCTAAATCATTATAACATTTTTCAAAAACTCGCAGTACAGCTTCTCGTGCTTGATCCTCACTAACGTTTCGTACAGCAAGTATCGATTTTATAGCCTTATCCTTAACACAATTCTAAAAAAAAATATTATTAATAATAGATAATGAAACTAACAAGAAAACTGATTTAAAATCATTCAAGCTTAAAGCAATGTGTAAGTATATGTATATACTTTAAATTTTAAGAAATTAACGAAACCTCCTTTTTTAGGAATATCTCATTTACCTAAAAGAATTTTCTCATATTCTTTGATTATGAAATAGCAGAGAGATTATAGAGATAAAAGACAAAGGAAAAAATTATCTATCTCCTTAATCTTGCAAAATATTTGTGTATTTTACCTGATGTGCTTCTTTAACATTAAAAGGTGAAGCAAGTCCTTGAGTCCATGCACCTAGGAAACTGCAGTGACACAGGTTTGCTGCTCTTATTTCGGTACATGCTAAGTGGTCTATGTTATTGAAATTAAGTTTGTTATAGCAGTAATCAAACATATGAATCATTTCGTGAGTTAAAAGACCTTGTATCATTCCTTTCGAACGAGCACTATTTTGGCAGACTACAATCTAAGATAGGGAATATATATTGTAAAAAATCATAAAATTACATTACTCAATGTAATAGAAGTTTATTACAAAATAATTACTTGGTTTAGTTGTGGGTCATAGCCACCTACTACAATTGTATCGCATACTTCACAAGAAATATGGCGACGAATATCAATTTCGCTGTAATCATTTTTCATATATGAAAGAAATATGTTGTAGAATGCGTGGATTGTGAAACTCAATCAATACATCTTCTTTCTGATTGCAAATATTAAAGAATTACACAAAGAATTATATTTATTTTCCAATTATCTTATTTTAGTACTTAGTAATTAAAATTATGAAAAATGTGAATTTATGTAGAAAAAATATATAATTCCATTAAAAAATATTACTACAAAAATTAATATCTTTAAACTATTCATTTTTTTTAATTTTTTTCTAACTGCAACCAGAAAAAACAGAACAATTTAGCCCACCTTTCACAGTTACACAGTCTACCTTATAATTTTAATTTAAATTTTACACTTATGTTGTAGTATGTAATAATTATACTAATAAAATCATAGATATAATAGAAGCTAATTAAATATAAAACATATATGCATAATACAATTAGTATATACATACATACAAAAATATCTCAAACAAATAATTATAATAAAACTATTTCACTCTACATTAATTATGAATACATTCAATAATCTTGTTTAATTATAAGTGATACTTGTATATAAAACTATCTCAGCAATCATAATTTTAATATGTAAAAAAGTAACGTAATAAATACATACCATCCTGCACTCTTTAATGCTGCCATCATCAGCTTAACTAAATTACCTATAATGTATAAAATGTACAAATTGTATGAAAAATACTCCAAACTTAATAATTTTCAAAATTTCAAATAATTGTTAATACAAAAAAGTTGTTAACTAGTTCTTTGAAAATGACACAAGTATATGAGTAATAAGTAAAACGATAGTATAAAACTGTGCTTTTGTAACTCATTATGAAAAGAAAAGTGATCAGAATGGTTTAAGAAATATTTTTTTTAAATTAATTTTTACATCGCGTCAACTGCACCTATTTATTTTAATATCGAACGTTAAATGTATTTAGAAAAAGAACATCATAAAGAGTGTTTAAAACAGTTGAAAATCAAAGAAAGAGTAATCAGAAAATAGAGATGAATTTCTTACTATTTTTCACACACTCGTAAACTTTTCCTTCGCATTTAATTGTGTCTAATTTTTGTCGTTCTTCAAGGCGAAAAATTTTATTCAGCAAACTACGCGGTTGCTGTCCTCTCCTTTTTGGATAGAGATCAGACTCTTCAGTCGACTCTCTTTCAAGTGCTTCTCCCAAAACTGTCATAATGTCCGTATGAAATTTTAATTTATGTTTTCAGTTTTAAAGAAGTAACTCAGTCCAGAAACAATAGGCACAAATAGGTTATATCATGAGGGTTATGTTATGCATGTGGGCATCTCTCATCGCTCTTTTTCGTTACCATGGAGAAATGACGCCACTGACATATACAAAGTGTCCGATGATTGTACATACATCTGAGCAGATGATGATTCATTGTATAAAAGTTTGTAAAAAGTATAGAATTATAATTTTTAATTGTTTGCCTAACTTTCGAGAAAATTGATTTTAAACATAGACATAGTACTGTTGATTAGAACAGTTAATGCTGTTACAATACTAGTTGGTAATGATGTTTATAAAATATTTTACGATTTATTGAACACCCTGTATTTACATATATATGTTTTATGAAGGCTAATTCTCATTATCTGTCCAATAATTATGTATAATTTTATAATTATACTACTATTAAGTTAGGGAATATATATATAATATTATTCTATATAAATTATAGCGAATTCACTGTTTCTTTTATAGTCTTTCAAAAAACAGTTCTTTAAAAATGCCCTCCATTTCCATTATTTTATCTCAAATACATTATGCTCAATATAATCTAGAATTGAAGATGAATGATAATTTTTTGGGTTTTCATGTGTATGCGTACATATGCATACTTATTAAAATCAAATTTTTAACATACACATGTACATATTGTACATGTATAAATAAAAATATGCCATATACTTTTTATTCAAAAGCACACATTTTTTGTTTCTTATTTCGTGTAATTTTGCCCTATGTGTTTTTTCAAGCCTCCTTTTACCTTCTTAATCGTTTTACACGTAATATTAATTTGTATCTTTAAACAAATACAAAGAGTATATGGATAACTATAAACTACGTAAACCATGCTTGAACGTGTATATGCATACATGCACAAGTAAACAAAGCAAGTAGACAATTGCTTCGTGTGCAATGTAACAATGAATGGAGTGAAGTACGATAAACACACTTGTTGCTTTTTCGGTAAATAATACAAATAATGGCCCATTTGCTCAAAAATGTTACGAACAGTATTTGGCATGCATTCTCTGCGCTACAAAATGATGCATCGAACACGGTGGCGAAATCAAAATTAAAAGTAAGTTGTCCGCATCAGCATTGTATCATGTTTGAATAGAATATTTCCTTAAACAGCGAAAGAATTCGCATGCGATATGAAAATCACTATTTTCTTTATAATGAATAATAATAGGAACGAAAACATAGTAAAAGGGTCTACTGAAATAAGTTCTTATTTAAAAGAAAATTAAATTAATAATTCTTTATCATTTTAAATTGTAATAGTAGAGAATATTATACTAAATTATTCGTCTCATGATGTTATGTTGACACAAAAAAAGAAAAAAATATGGATTTGAGTATCTTTTCTTTTTATTTAGCTAAAAAAGGAAATGAAACGAAATACATGCATTAACTACATGGATCTAAAGAGAATTAAAATAATTTTATTATATTGCCTTAGTATATTTTTTTAAATCTTTCCATAAGAAATTTTTTAGACATTTCAATGGTTCAGTTTTAATTAAGAGAAATAAATTAATAGTAATACATAAAATAATATAGATTTGAAAATGAATAAAATAAATCTTTCTGATCTACAAGAGACTGTGAAAAGGCAACAAAATTACAGTTAAAAAAATATAATCAGGAAAAATTTTTATGCAGGTAAAAAATGTTTATTTAATGGACAATGTTTCCTTTAAAGATACAAATTGGGTTAAAGAAATAATTAAAATATAATATGGTAATGTATAAATAAAACAATATTAAAATAATATGAAGTTTTAATTGAAAGGACAATACTATGGAAAAAGTCAAGTGAACAATATAAAATTCAAAATCTTTGATCGACTTTAAAATAAGGAGGTGGGTTTATAATAATTTGAGATTGCATGTTGTTGCAGTTAAAATTCTACATTTAGAAGTATAAACTTCTTTTGAAATGATTTGTGCAAATGCTTTTGTAAGTAATATCTTTCTGTGGTTATTATGGTGTAGAATTTTGAATTTTAGTTTCTAAATAATTTCTAGATTATATTAGTGCTATCTATATTATATAGTTTTGTGTTATATTAAGATTTTACAAAATAATCTTGTCAATTAGCATTTTGTAAGTATTCAGAATTATATTGGGATACTTTTTTCATTCTAATGTATGCTTGCACAATTTACTAATTTTATTTTTTGTTTATTACACATATTTATACTTATAAAATTTATTAGATGTAGTATAAAAGCATTTATTTTGTTTCAAAATAGCAGCTATAACACATAGTTAGATGTGCAAGTGTAATATGTACATTATGCTTTGTAAAATTGGATATTGGTTTAACAACTGTGTGGTTGAATATTATAATATAGTGTAATGGGTATACATTATTCCACTTTTAACAACATGTAGATAAAGAACATTTGAATCAACAATTTCTTTGTGATTTGATATTTATATGTCCACTTAGATTAATCTGATTAGATATAATTTAAGTGATGCCTTTACAAAATTGATAAATGTAAAAGTATAAAACATACTGAAATTCTTATAACTAAAGTAAACCCATTAAGATACTATTATGTTGTTCTATGCATCTGTATTTTAATGAATATTCTATCTTTATCTCTCTAATTTAATAAAAATTTGATTCCTTAACATTAATGATTTCTTATACTGTTCCAGGTATTAACTGCTAATATAGGAACATTAATGGATTTATATAATGTAGAAAAAGGATTAGATCATTATCAAAGTACGTCAAGCCTAACATTCGAACAATATCTTTATTATTTACAAAAAGAAGTAAGTCTCCTAGTTGTATTTTCGTTATTTCATTATTGTTATCATTATTAATCCTTGTTGTAATTTCAGGTTTTCTCTTCTATCACAGATTCCACTTCAATACAAACACTTAGATCCTTAGAAGAAGGTATAGATAAAATCTGTTGGTTGGTGTGCAAAAAATCGTATTTAGAAAGATCTCATCCAGTTTTTGAATACAACAGTGTCTATCAACTTTTCCGAATTTTTTGTTTATTAGCAGAAACAGAGACAGATGCAATTAATTCAACATACATGGTTAGACTTTTATATATGTTGTAATATATTTTATGTTCTTAAATTTTATTTATCTCGTCGTTATCGTGTATTTTATATTATAATGTTGTATGTAGATTAAAATGCATGGAGATGAAGTAGCTCAAGTTGCTTCACATTTAGTAACATCATTGGGTTTGCAATGGGACGCAGCAGATTTTTCAGCTTTAGCAGAAGCCATTGGAATGTTTAGGTATTTTCATATTATTTTAACTTATAACAATATGTAGTTTCTAAATGCGCAACATATTTCATACGTTCAACATTTTTCAAAGATTTTCAACATTTCTGGCAGTTTTGGAGTCAAAATATAGTGGTGGTGGTGATCTGGATACTATAGCTTTGACTGAAGCTATTGACGATCTCTATCAATTGTATATTGAAAATGTTATAAAAAAGGTAAGAATTATGTTTTCTGTATTGATTTACATTTTACTTTTCAGTGAAATTATTCCTATGTAATTATTTAGGGATATTTAATGAAGAAAGGATTTTTACTTCCTACATTGCGATCTTTTTGGTTTGTACTGAGGCCTGGGGAATTAGTTTATTATAAGGATTCTCAACAGAAGGAACCTTCAGGACTAATTCAGTTACATACAAATTGCTGGGCAGATATAGTGAACAATGGAAAACCAGACAAAAAATTTATACTAAGCACACCTGAACACAAATGCATAGAACTTGTAGCAGAAGATCACAAGGGACGTCTACAGTGGCTAGCAGCATTACAAATTGCCATTCAGTATTCTGGAGAAAAAATTTGTTATCAGAGATTTTTAGCAAACGATAGAAGATCTTTACGTCAAGTAAATATTTAGAATAAGTCCTTTCTTGTAATCATCAACAATTTCATACAATTTATTGACTTTTTAAACCCTAGGCTATGAAACAGGAAAAAGAGGAAACTAAGTTAGAATTACAACATGAACGACAAGCTAGAATTGCGGCAGAGTCGCAAGCTAAAAAGCTCGAGGCATTATCAAAAGAGGAAGAAGCTAGAGTCCAAGAGCTAGAAGTCGTAAAGCAAGAGCTAGAAATGCTCTTGCAAGAAGAGAAACAAGCTTTGCGTGATGAAGAAATAGGTATATTTCATTAATATGTTTAGGCTAACTCATGAAGTTTATATTATGTATGTTTTTAGTTCGAAATTTACAAGCCAGAGTTCTTCGCGAAGAATGGGAAAAAAGAGAACAATTAGAAAAGTTACAACAAGAACAGGAAGAACTTTTAGAAACAGAAAAAATGAAAAGATTGGAGTTTCAACGAAAACAACAAGAAAATGAACGTCAACTAGAAGGTAGTAGTTTTACAGCATAAATTTATTAATAAATAAAAAAATATTTTAATTTTAATAATTAGTATATTACATTTTTATTAATTACACTCTAGATGCCGAATTGCGTCTAAAACAATTGCAAGTAGAAAAAGAACATTTAGATTCTGAGCTTCGTGTGGCACGCGAGAAAATAAAACGAACAGAAGAGGCACAAATTCTTTTAGAGACGCAAATAATAACGCGTCAAAGTAATGGTAATAGAATTAGACGTACACAAAGTTACATACCTAATGTAAAGGAAATAAATTTTCCTTTACAAGTTGAAAATAGAAAAATAACTATACCAAAAACTGACTCGAATACAATGTAAATCATATTTCAATGTTGTGGAGCTTAAGTTGCTTCATAAATTTTAAATCCGTCTAAAGTATTTATAACTAATATAATTTTTGATATCTTGCCTTTTATAATAAAGTTATTAACAAAAATATTCTACATTTTCTGCATTGAAATTCATAATAAAATAGAAAAATAATGTTGCATTTACATAATTAAATATTTTTATATATTGCGTACTATAAACGACCGTCGTATTTGCGGGAATAACTGTATTAATCTTTTACAAATATATATAGTATTAATTTTAATATTTTATATAAATATATTTTGTTACATATATATATATATGTAGAATTGTATATGAAAAAATACGCAATTATATGTACAGTTAATATTATATGTACATACAATACAATATTATTAAAAATTAAATATAATGGTGTTTTATCTCAATTAATTAAGAAATTATGAATCAATAAATATGTAGTCTCACTGAGAAAAGTATTCGGAATATCTCTTTTATTTTAAATGATAGTCAAAAATGAAAAGACGTAGTTTTAAAAATGGCACTTGAATTAATTTCAATATATTTTGAGGAATGGTAAATCGTACTGGAACTGAATTATGATAGATTATGTTTCTCATTTTTCTCGTTTCTGTTTATTAAAAATTATTAATATAATGGAATTTAAATGTTTATAAGAATGTATAACTGTTTTAGATACGCTCAGTTGTATTCATTTTTATACAGTGTTATGTTAATTTAAGCATAGAAACTTTTCTTGAGGAATATGTACTTCTAACAGTATCACTTCATGTCTGTATTGATCAAACATCAATAGATTCAAGGGAGAAAGTATATTACACTTTGTTGCTGCACAATAGGTATTTTATATATTGTTTTATTACGTTATTATATGAATAATATTACAAAAGTGTTATTTTTAATTAAGTGATTTTAGAAAATCATATTGTGTTTTTTGTTAGTAGTCAATTCAGTCTATTAACTTATACCACTCCTTTGGTAAAGTAAAAAGGAACTTCCATAAAAATGCCTAAAAAAAGGAAAAATAAGGGTAATAAACTTGCTCGTATGAGTGAAGAAGAACGTGCTCGGTATATGCAACATCGTGCTGAATTTGAATTGGAAACTAGGAGGCGTAAACAACAATTAATTGCCATTTTTACAAAAGTATCAAAAGCAAATTAATAAAACTGACTTACATATTTATCCCTTTATTATAGTATTTATAGAGTTGAATTATTACAGAATAAGCTGAGACGGGAGGAAGTATTTTCAAGATTGAATACTGTTAAAATTAATGAAAAGTGGAGATATGTTTTACGGCAAATAAAATGTAAGGAACTGTACGATGATGTAAAACATCTTAGCGAAACTTTTAATAGAATTGTAAAGCTAAAGGATAAAACAATTCGTTGTTTATATAATGAATTAAACGTAGTAGATGACGATCATAGAAGGCTTCAAGAAGCCCATATTGTATTAGTTGATAACTTAATCGGTAATTTAAGTTATTTTTTATATAAATTTGTAACTTTATCCTTTTATTTATTTATACGTAAATATTACTAATTCCATTTTGAAATTATAGGAATATACAAACAAAAATTTAAAAGAATACATGATTGTATATACAAATTGAATGATATTAAATCTAAAGACTTAATTGAACTAAATCTATTGAGAAATCGTATGCGAGAAGACTGTGCAAAAATTCAGTATAATATAAATGCAAAACATAAAACTTTAAATAAAGAACAGTCAGTAACAAAGACACAAAATGCTGTTAATATTCGCAATATCTCATTTTTGGTAATAACATTAATATAAACTTTAGTTGGTTTATGCGAAAATGTATGTACAAATACTCTTATTGAATTATAGGAGGAAAATATAGCATCAAACTTTGAATACCAATTCTTCTCAAAAATGGAAATTCTTTGGGAACAATTGAACGGAATAATTAATGAATATGAAAAAATTACTGAAAATAAAAAGAAACAGTATGAATTCTTGAAAGAACAAGATGACAATCATCAACTATGTACAAGACATTATCCAAAAATGCATTCACAGTTACAAAATCTTATTAAAAGTATAAAACACGACATACAAATACTATCTTCAACGACAGAAGACCGAATTGCAAAACTTAAAACCAAAGATATAAGTATGAAAAAGAAAATAAAAGATATTAAACATCAATTTAGTATGAATCAAATGTTAGATTCATTACAATTGAAAAAATTAAGTGTTTCGAGCAATATCGTCTTAAAGGTAAAGAAGTAAACATCTTTTTTATCATAGTTGAATAATTTCTTTTCGATTTCTATAGGATTTACGAAAAATTACGGAAAAGGGTTACACCATATTAGAGATAATAAGAATTTGCTCCCCCTTAGAACCATTATTTTATCATTTTAAGGAGCAATCTACGGAAGTTGTAGCGCATACAGAAGTTCTTCAAAACATTGTAAGATGTTATTTAATGAGAAAAAAAAAGAGAAAATTTAGTAATATTTAGAAATATATAATATATTTCAGATACCCAGATCATGTAATAAAATCGATCAATTTTGGGAACAGTATAATCGTATGAAAGCTGATAATATTTCGTTAAAAAAGGAAAGTGAAAAATTATACTTGGAAAACAAAAAATTAAAACACAAATTACAAGCATATCTTATAACAATGTCTGGAGTACCAACATTACGACCAGCTACTGTGGCTTCTGTTTAAACAGTTTTGTACATGATAATTATTTCCTGTAAATCCGAATGGTACGTATGTACCTATATATTATTTTAACATCTATTAACGATGAATGAAAATTCCACCTCCTAAGTCTAAATATTTATACGGTCTAGTACGAGTACGACCCTTCACAGGATGAAAGAAGATTTTTTCCTTCGGTACCATATTCTCCGTTTCCAAATAAATGTCAAAGCATGCTCTTAATCGTTGCAATTGTGCAGATAACGTTGGTAATTTTATCCACATAATATTAACTTCTCTTTCGATATCTCTCAATGTATCCACAGATGCTGGTATTGGAGGGCTTATACTTATATCAAATATTGGTGCTATTTTTGGATAATCTGGTTTAATAGCTATTCTTGCAATTAATTCATCTGAAATACATATTACGTGTTAAACAACGAAGTACACACTTATAAATCAAATTACGTTGAAATATCTTACTGTTTCCTCGACGAAGTATAGCTTCGTAAAAAATATCTAATGAAGATACTAATCCTTGTTGTTGAAAAGCAGGATTAGCATGAGCGCAATAAGTATTCCAGGATATTGTTGTAAATTTGTATAAAACCGTGCTAAGTTTTTGTGGTAAAAGATCAGTTTTGCTATTAAAAACTGGTAAACTTCCAGATTCTAATTGCCGAATTTCAGTACACAGCTCCAATCTTGCCTTTACACGTCTCTTAATTTCTCTTAATACATTTTCCACACTGTCTTGTGTTATTTCAGAACTTGTAAACTACAAAATATTTTTATTGAAAATATTTTAGAATAATTAAACGTGCGATACATTGCTTCAAAGCTATATAAAATATTCTCTACCGTTTGTTCACGAGCATCAGGTGAAATAAAATGTAAGCCAGCCATTCGTTGCGCCCATTTATATGGAAGTCCTAATCCAAGTGATGAAAATTGACCCAGATTATGTCGACTTAATTGATAGTGATTTGCAGGGTTTGGGCTTTCCAATCCTAAATCTCGTGGATATAATTCGCGTAAAATTGACTCCGATACAAGCATATCTCTGTCGAGTAGAAAGATTTTCTTTTATTTTAGAGAAAGATTTATTTAATTATATTTCATTAATAATTATATGAAAAGATGGCATACCCAGTGCTACTACTTCCAACACCTTCGGTTTTTAACTTTGATTCCACAGTGACCACTTTTAAATGCATCATGTAATAAAACTGCAATGTTAACTTTGTTTCATCTGAAAAAAATTAGTATTTTAAAATACCTAATTTTTATTTACAACTATTAACTGTTCACAGTACTAACTTTTCAATTTTATAATTATTTTCACATTTAAAGGATGTCTCTGTAAAAGCTTGGATTTTTTTTCTTCTTGTCTAGCTTCTCTAGATAATCTGTGATGTCTCTTTTTATGTACATGGGTTTCTTCTACAATGTTTTCGGACAAGGTTTCAGGATCTGAATCAGATTCTTGTAGCCCGTCTTGATTATTCGCGCGTTTTGCTTCTTCCTCATCACCTTCTACTTTCACCACTATGGTATTGTCTGTAAAAAAGACTTATGTAAAAATAAAGTAACAATATACTAAACGTTTAAACAATATAAAGCATACCATATGCATCTCTATATGCAGATGCCTTAGCATAAAGAATATATAATGGAGATGCAAGCAGTGTTGCTTTGTAATGCTCTTGTCTAACTTTATCTAATGGCAAACCAAGGCTTTCTTGTAATGGTTTACTTGCCTATAAAATTTAACAGTTATTTAAATTTTAATTATTTACAATAGAATCACATTTTATAAATTTTGAAATTACTTCTAATATTGAATGAAGTTGTGGTGCGAGATTATCTAATCGAGACTGCTTAGATTCTATACTTGATGCTACTGCTTTTTTACTTTCTGTTAATTCATCACATAAAGCAGCTAATTGCTTCCTTTGCGTTAATTCCCATTCTAAACGAGCTAGTCTTAATTGATGTGGATTGTTTCTTGTAATTTCCTGAAGATATAAACATACAATATCATGAAAACAAATACAAAACAATTATATTCATTAAATAACTTGCAATTTCTTCTTACAGGTCTACTAATATTTTCAGGTGCTTCTTTATAGAATTCTTCTTCCGATACGAGTTGTATCAACTCATCTTTTGATCTGTGAAAATAAATTGCACGAAATGTTTAAATTATTTTATCATAAGTAACAAACATTATGGAAAGTTAAAGCTATAAAACAATTACTTAAACTGGAGACATTTAATAACTTCTTTTTTTAAATGCATCACTTCATATAATAAATTCTGTAAATGCAAGTGTCTGCTATCTACACTGCTTTTTGAAGATATAAGGGAATCTCTTGCAAACTTTGTACGAAATTTTTCCATTCTATTCAACTTTTTAAGTTCAATAAATGCTAATGAAGTCTGAATTTGAAGTTCACGTATTTCATCCTTTGCCTACAAAAAAGAAAATATGTAGTCAATCCAATTCTTAAATATTTTATTTTAATTTAATTATTCAAAATACGAACATTTGCATCTCCAATAGCTTTTAATTTTGCTATTTTATTCATTGCCTTACGTATATTGTCACAAGTTGATAAAAAATTTTCAGAGTCATTCTCCGGCAATCTATCCATAGCTTCTTTCTCCTCATGACTGATTATAGCCTACATATAAAAAATATGTTTAATTTCTATTGACTGATTATTCCTACGTATAAAAAATGTTTCATTTATACATAAAAAACATTAGAAGAGAACTTGTAAAATTACTCATACCTTATACATATCTCCATCTTTAAATGATATTCCAGAATTTCCACTAATAGATTTTCTTCTTTTTTTTGAATTATCAGAATCATTTTCTTTGCCCATTTTTAATTTATGTTTTTGTTCTTACAAAACTATTTGATAATATATTAACCTACAAATTAAGAGATTTTACTCGCACTTATTTCTTTTATTATAACTAACAATATTATTTATGTACGTGACTTTGTTTTCATAATCACAAAAAAATAATAGCAATATTCTAAATTTTTAAATTTATTCAAAAATATTATATACACATCGTATTTATTTAAAATACGAGAAACCGGCTAACTGCACAGTTTACAGGTAATAATAAGGTTGGATAGGGTTTGCTTATTCTATCTAGTGGTTCCTGAAAATAAGTTAATTCATTGTTTGTTGTATTTAACGTTGTTTACATTGTTACTCATGAGATCTTTCTTTTAGAGAAAAAGAAATTTTTATAAGAAAAATAAAATGAACAAAAAGTTATTTGACCCCGACGTGATTTGAACACGCAACCTTCTGATCTGGAGTCAGACGCGCTACCGTTGCGCCACGGAGTCGTTGTAGAAACATTTTCTTATTAGTGTATTTTCATGCACATTCAGCGTTCGATTTTACAATTTATTTATTAAGAATTGTAATTTGTTATATATCAGTTGGTAATAATCAGTGGTAAACAATTAATTAGTAATAAGACTGAGTGGTAAATATATGTAAATATTACATTAATAAAAAATTTTAAAATGATTATAAAACTATTGATGCATACAATTTGCATGAATGTACTCAGCATTACTTCACGAAACTATAGTGGAATTTTACTGTAGGGTCGATTTTCATGACAATAAAACTATCTCAGGAAAATATGTTTTATTATTGTAATTTATTTTCTTATATACTGAGAATTATTCTTTTTTTGTTTTACAAAGATTATGTTTCATTTTATGTTAAACATATATTTTAGAATGAAGGACAATATGTTAAAAATGATATTTTTTAAAAATTCGCCATAAATTAACAAATAAAATGAAATATTTATTTTCTCGATTTCAATTGATAGTAAGTTAATGTTTTTGCGATATTACTTTGTTTGTAAACATTTTATAAATTATTTGCCTATTACTGTCAAATTTTTTCCAATAAAAAGTCAGTGGATTGTTATTGGTGACTGGCGTCTGTACGTTAGAATTATTTCAAATTTGAATTCGATATAGCGTCGTTTCACCGCCTCCTTGTGGGATATAATAAACTAAAATATTTATACAGTGTAATGTTGTTAAATAATTTTAATAACTGTTTAGTGATAAAATCTATGTTAATTTGCATTAACATTTGATTGGAAAAGTGTGTTTGTTGTCTTCATAAATATGTGTTATAAGTTTTGTGAAATGTATATAGGCGGGAAAAAAATATGGACTATAATTTTGCACTAATTTGTATCATATAACGTATTATTTAGGTTTCTTCAGTTTAGTGTAATCATAAAGGTAATGTACAAATAAATAATCCTGCAAAGTAACAAATCTTAGTTTTATGTGAAACATCAATATGTTTCTAACCTCTAATTGCAGATTGTTATTTTATATGAATTTGTTCTTTTTTAGATAAATTGTTTATTGTGAATGAAGAATATATAACATATTCATTAATAAAATGGTTAGAGAAAGTAAAACCAGTGAAACAACTTCCACTGAGCAGATGGAAGTTGACGAAGAGAATGGTGCATTCAATACAGATGAAGAAGGTGGATTAAAAGTTGACGATGATATATACATACCGCCACCTCCTGCAAATATTGGTGGATTTGATAGTAAAGGTCCCAGACTTATGATCACCAAGATTGTTAATGTAAATTTTAAAAGTTATGGTGGTACACAAGTTATTGGTCCATTTCATAAGGTAAAATGAATAATTTGAAAAATTTCCTTGAAATTTATTGGTACATTATTAATTTAATTTTTTTCCTTTTTGCAGTGTTTCTCAGCTATCGTTGGGCCAAATGGTAGTGGTAAAAGCAATGTCATAGATTCTATGTTATTTGTGTTTGGATATAGAGCTAGTAAGATAAGATCCAAGAAGATATCAGTTTTAATACACAATTCCAATCAGTATCAAAATCTCAATAGTTGTACAGTATCTATACATTTTCAACAAATAATTGATAAGGTATAGAAATTTAAAACATAGTCTTTGAAATTCAATTTCAAACAAATTTTTTCAAATAATTTTATTTTAGCCTGGAGCAGATTATGATGTTGTCCCAAACAGTGAGTTCATTATATCTAGAACAGCGTTCAAAGATAATTCATCATATTATGAACTTAATAAAAAGAAAGTACAGTTTAAAGAAATTGCAAGGCTTTTGAGATCTTATGGGGTAGATTTAGATCATAATCGCTTTTTAATCTTACAGGTATGTTACATTTTAAACTATTGTTTCATTTTCGTTATGATTTTGATATTTTGTATTATCTTGTTAAAATAGGGAGAAGTTGAACAAATAGCAATGATGAAACCAAAGGCACAAAATGAAAATGAAACTGGTATGCTTGAATTTCTCGAAGATATAATTGGAACAGTTCGCTACAAAGAACCATTAGAAAAATTGTCAGAAAAAGTAGAAGTTTTATCAGAATATAGAGTAGAGAAATTGAATCGTCTTAGAATTGTTGAAAAAGAAAAAACAGCTTTAGAAGAACCCATGCAGGAAGCAGTTCAATATTTAGAACAAGAAAATGAAATTGCAAAAATACACCACCAACTTTATCATTACAAAAGGTAATTTATTAGCTGGTAAATTGTAGTTAAATATATATGGGGTATCTCAGGAAAGTTTTTGATCCAGAATGAGCTATTAAGCATGCTGGTAAAGTTAGTCGTTTTCTTGCTAGGTCACCTTGTATAATTTAAATATAATTAGTTGTTTATTATTAAAAAATAGTATTTTCGTTCGTAATAAAAATTTAATTGTATAGATTTGAAACTACAAAGGAAATTGAACAACAAGAAAATAAAATGAATGAGTTGGATAAAGATCTATCAGATCTTGTTGATAAAATGAAAGAAGTTCAGGATGAAAAAGAGCAGAAAAATAAAATAATAGCGGAAAAGAGTAAGAAATGGGATCATTTACAGCAGCAAAAGGATGAAGCCGAATCAAAACTGGAAGATCTACGAAAACAAGATGAATCGCTTCATGCAGAGTTAGTAGAGACGAATAAACGACGAAAAGCTAATACTGCATCTGTAAAAACGGTAATATTTCGTTATTACCATTAATGAACAAATTCTTAAATTTGAATTTCTTTATATAAATAGCTGAACATTATTTTTAGGAAAAGACAAAGTTAGAAGAATTGAAAACAATGCCAGAAAAAAGCATGAAAGATATTGAAGAGTGTGAAGAACTTATTAAAAACCATACTAGCAACAAAGAAAAAGAAGAAGCCGTGCTAGAGAAATTGATGGTTGGATTACGTGAAAAAACTGAGCCACTACTGAACGAACGTGCCGAGCTTGAAACGCGGTTAATATCTTTAAGGAAAGATGTTGATCAAGCACAAGCAGCTTTTAATATTGCGAAATCAGAATTTGAATTATATACTTCTATAGAGACTAAGGAAAAAGAGAAATTAGAAAAATTAAAAGACTCTTTAAAATTAACAGTAGATGATTTAAAGGAGAAAAAGCAACAGTTGGAAAGCTTAAAGTTGAAAATTCCGGATAGTCAACAAAACTTAACACAAGCGCAACGGGAGTTGGAAAAGGTCAAAAGTGATGAAATTGAAACGACTGCGAAACTAAAAAGGATGAGGATTTCATTTGAAGAACAAAAGTCTGCTATGCAGGCAAATAAGTCAAGAAACAAGATTTTAGACAGCTTAATGAGAGAGAAAAGGGAAGGAAGAATTAGTGGCATATTTGGTAGATTGGTACGTGAATTAAAAATTAAATTGTATTGTACTTAATTTAATATAAATAATTAATAATTCAATCTTTTTATATACAGGGTGACCTCGGTGCTATAGATAGCAAATATGATGTTGCAATTTCAACAGCATGTGGTCCTTTAGATAATATCGTAGTTGACACTGTATCGACAGCTCAAACGTGCATAACGTTCCTTCGACAAAACGATATAGGACGCGCAACGTTTATACCCCTTGAAAAACAGCAACACTTACTATCAAGATGTAAACAAAAAATACAAACTCCTGAAAATGTACCAAGACTTTTCGATCTTGTACGTGTTGAAGATGAGAATGTATTACCAGCATTCTATTATGGATTACAAGATACATTAGTAGCAAATGACTTGGACCAAGCAACGCGTATAGCATATGGTCAAAGACGTTTTAGGGTAGTTACATTGAAAGGTGAATTGATCGAATTATCAGGTACAATGAGTGGTGGCGGCCGAACAGTGTTGAGGGGTAGAATGGGTCAAAAAGTGAGAAGGGAATCCTCTTCGTTCGATGTTGAAAAGTTGCAATCAGATTTAGATGAAACGTATCAAAAGTGCAATCAACTCAGAGCTCGACATCAATTTGTGGAAAATCAAGTTCATACATTAAATGTAGATTTAACAGCAATGAAGACGGAGACAGAAAAATTAAATATCCAAGTGAGAACACTACAAGAACAAGAACCATCATTACGAAAACAGCTGAAAATTCAAGAGAAAGTAGTTACAGATTCAGTATCAGACCCAAAGAAGGTTCAACAATTGCAAAACAAGATGAGCACAGCTGAAAAATCTTTGGAAAAAGTGAAACAAAATTCAAGCGCTGTCGAAAATGGAGTAGTATCCATTAACAAGAAGATAGAAGAGATATCAGGACATCGAGTGAAAGATCAACAAAAAAAGATATCCAGTTTTAACAAATCGATTGAAAAAGCTAAAGCTGAAATATGTCGATTGCAAGTTGCTATTAAAACGACTGAGAGAAATATAAAGAAGACTGAACAACATATAGAGAGACTTGAGAATGATGTACATGCTTGCGAGGATAGACTCCGTGGTATTCAAAAAGAGAAGCAAGAACTAGAAGATCAGGCGAGAAACTACTTAAAGGAAGTCGCTGAACTTGAGGAAGGTCTTTCGGAAAGGGACGAAGTTCTTGCATCTGTGAAAGAAGAGTTAGACGCTTTACAAACTCGAGAAAATAAAATGAAAGCTGTGAAAATCGATCTCGATCAGAAATTGAAGGAATGTAGAAGTTTAGTAAAAGAACTGAAACGCCGTATACCAGAATATACGAAAAAGATAAACGAATTAAAACTTGAGGTGATACCTGGTAGAGACCCAGAAGAGTTTCAAGAATTAACGGAAGAACAACTTAACGAATTGGACGAAAAAGTTCTTTACGCTAATTTAACGAAAGCTAAAAAAAAATTGCCAACAGATATTCCAAATATGCAAGTCATTGCAGAATACAGAGAGAAAGACGCATTATTTTTACAGCGTGCTACTGATTTAGAAAAAATAACATCTGAACGCAACAAGATGCGAGATATTTACGAAACAGCAAGGCGTCGTAGAATTCAAGAGTTTCTTGCAGGTTTTACCATTATTACTGACAAACTTAAGGAAATGTACCAAATGATCACATTAGGGGGTGACGCGGAATTGGAATTGGTCGATTCTTTGGATCCTTTCAGTGAAGGAATTGCATTTAGCGTAAGACCACCTAAGAAATCTTGGAAAAATATTTGTAATCTTAGCGGTGGCGAGAAGACTTTGAGTTCTTTAGCTCTCGTATTCGCATTACATCATTATAAACCGACTCCTTTATATTTTATGGATGAAATAGACGCCGCTTTGGATTTTAAAAATGTTTCAATTGTTGGAAATTATATTAAAGAAAGAACGAAGAATGCACAGTTCATAATTATATCTTTAAGATCGAATATGTTTGAGTTGGCGGATTATCTTGTTGGAATATACAAAACATATAATTGCACGAAAAGTGTTACTGTCGATTTGAGAAAATATTATGAGAAGAATGGAATTGCTCCACCAACGCAGATTACGTCTCGAACTGCGTATTCATCTCAAATGCAGAAGTTTTCAGCACAGTCCCAGCAGAAAGAACATTCTTTACCGCAAAGTATGAATCATGAACAAACTACAAATAAAAATCAGGATACAAATGAAAATACACTCAAGTAAGTTTATATACACTTATTTATGTATATGTTTCCAATTTATAAAAATTTAGTAATATAACTGGCACGACAATTTTTTTTAATATTAAGATTTTTTTTTTTTTTTTTTTTTTTGATATTAAAAAATTTGAAATATTGCGAATTGATGAATAACGTATTTGTACAAGTAATATTATAAACTTTGTATTTTTTCAGTCTACCTAATTTGGAATTGTGTCCAACGCCAGAGAAAAAGTCGAGAACAGAAGTTTCCGATGCATGTAGTACCATACTTGAAAACGAACAAAGTGCCGGTGTAAAACCTTTAAAAAAAAAGCGTAGAATATGAAACAAAATGTGTATATACGTATATGTATATATATATATTAATTTTCAAATATACATTTTTTGGTAATTTCTGTACTTCGAAATTACCTTAAACATTTATACGTAAATAACATAATATAAGTGCGAATATTATAAGTTTAAAGTGTAAGCTATGAGAAGTATTTAAATTATACATACTGACGTGCATTTATCTTTACATATTCCAGTGAAAAAACGTGAATTTTTCTTTCCAAATTTTAATTATAACTACATAGTATAAAATGTATAAAAGTATATCTTATAAAGTATTATGATACTATCATCTCGATTCATCTATTCGAAAAATAATTGAATTGTAATATTGTTTTTATATGAAAAGCAAGCGATATTGTACTATTTTTTGAAAGTCGTGACGAAAGCAATATGTTTATATATACATACATACATATATATATATATAGTTATAGATGTTTCATTCACATTTTATACACATTTTTATAAACTGTAATAGGAAACAGAAAAATAAATAAAAAAGAAATATAAGAATAAGCCCAATGACTTTATTAATATAACAGTAAAAATGATATATTAAGGAAGCGTTGTTCTTCGATTTCAATTTAATATATTACTTGAAGTATATTTACTATACATACAAGTACTAAAACAAAATTTGTATATAAGGATTTATTTTATCAGTTTCATATTAGAAGGACAGTTTATACAGAAAATTTTTCATTCATTTAAAAGCCGTATCTTCACTTTAGGCTTAATTTTCTTCCCTCGCCTCGATACACATTCTGTGATCAATATCAATCAGTAAATAACAGTGGATAAAATATTTCCTATGCTTCACCTGTTACGACACACTCTCGTCGCAATACATACTCCGAACTTTATCACGATGGATGTCTGTCGAAGAATGGAAAACTAATGACGAAGCGGTGAAATACATTTACAAGAAAAAAGAGGGGGGAGGTCATGTATCGGTGGGGGCGCGTGCCTGATATAGGTATTATCGAGTAACAGATTAGAATTTGAACAGTCTGTGTTTGACAGTGTCAGAAATGACAGCCATCAAGAACGAGAAGGCTTTAGAGGGTGCAATGGAAAATGAGCCTGACAAACCGCCCAGTAAGTCATTTTCAAAATCAACTCATACTAAACGTTCATTCATCGATTGTTAGGTTTTTCATATCATTGAACTTAATTCATTAAATTGAGTACCTTACATTAGATCTGTTTCCTTTTAGTCTGATTATGATTTCTGAAAGATTTGATAAATGATTTTGATATTTGTATGACAGGTAAATAATGAAATAGTTTAGTTACCTGTCACTTATGCGCATTCGATATTTATCGTTTTGTAGTTCTTGTAATTACCGTGTAAAAAAAAAACACTATGAAAGACGATAAGATTAATATGATCAGTTATCCTCATTTCTATCTTATTCGTTTTATAATTGTATTTATATGCACATTTTTAAATTCCGATAAACGTGTACAATGAGTTCACATTATGTTTTGTTAAATTTTAAACGCATTTTATATGCGTATTATGTCTCTATATTCTATATAAATATGTATATGTCCATATATAGTTTAGTATATCATAAAATATAGGCACTTGTTTTCCCGGGAATATAAATTGAATCATCTACAGGTCAAACTGATTAAATTTACATTTTGAATTTCTTAAAATATTAGTACCAAAACATTTGATCAATGTTTAACTTTATATAATTAAAATAAATATTCGTTTATGGAGTAAATGAGGGGCTTAACTGAAAAATTGCCTAAAAGTAATTGTAACGTAATACATTACTTATTAGGCAAATGTTGAGATAAAAAAGAAATAATCAAAATTATTAATATCATGTTGTCTTGCACGTATGTTTGAATTGTAAGTTGAATTATTCCAAACACTTTATTGCAACGGGTATGCACAGATTATTCATAATGTTCAGAATCAGGTGGAATGCGGAGGATCGTCTTTCTGACCATCGAGGTCACTAGATTTAATGTTGCTCGATTTTTATATATATTCGATTACGTAAAACATCGAGCGATGATTGTTATTTTTGCACAACAAAAGAAGATGGGAAAACAAGAATTCGTTCCGCTTATGTGTAATCATTTCGTTGATATTATCAGTTGTTTAGATCAAGAATAGATAGAGCAATTAATTGTGTACTATGTACATTATTTTAAATATTTAATATTTTACACATTTTTAAGTTTTATTGATAAAATGAATGCAAAAATTATTAGTTAAAAATTATTAATTTTTTAACATTTAATTGTGTACTTAAATATTAGTTGTTTAATCATTTATTTTACTGTTAGAGTAATGAATTACAACGATCTTTGAAATAAGATATTAATTATATTGATATCATTGAATTGGTTTTAACAAACATCTTGAGACAATATTGTACCTGTTATTGTTTTCAGTAGTGGCTTTGTAAATACACGTTAAGCGAATCTTAGAATATCAGGTAAAAATTCCTATCTTTCCCAAGTCTTGAAAAAGAATTTTCATAAGTCTTGACAGATTACGTGATAAATCGCGTATAAAAAGTACTATTGTACTTTTGTATTGTACGTACTATTGAATTTTGTTAATCCTTGATAATTTTGTTTAAATAGTAACATGTATTCCGTATCTTTAATTTTATTTTGTATTGAGTTAGTTACAAGAATTGATAAATTCTTATTGTATTAAATACCAATTTAATTGATTTAATTTTTTTATTATTAGTTTCATAGTAAACAATTTTTCCTTTTGTTTTCTTCATTTTATTTTCATTATCTGTGAAACTATACAAAATAATTGTTAAGCATCACATTTTTATTATGAACGAAGTAACGATGATATACTATATCAGTAAACACGCAGAGGCAATTTTTTGAAATATTTTAATTACGTCATTTTATTCAGAATAATTACTTTTAAAGAATGCTTTAAAGTTCGTTATTTCTCCGTTTATTTGTTTTCAATTTCATTTCTGCGTAGAACTACGCAGTACCTGCATGATATCAATATCAAATATGAACACGTTCTCGCATTAAACTAAGCTGAGCCACTAAGTTTTAAGTCCTTGACTCACTCTTGTCAAAATCGCATGAGAAAAATTAACTTCTCAGTATGATGAAATAATACCTGGGAAGATATGTAAATCTATTAAAAATAGGGTAGATAAATTCAGCTCACGTCACCTCTCAACGCAAAACGTTAAGATTCAGGGCGGTAGTCAGCCGAAAGAGCAAGTAATTGAGAAATCCACGATAATTCGGAGATACGTGCGTTTAGATACAAGTGATACAACACACGCCTGCACTTATTAGATACAAAAGGTTTATCTTCCCACATGAATACACAATATACGAATATATTAAAGAACATACTTATGCAACTGCAAATATTAACACTAATGCTACTTGCAAATAGTTCTGTTTTCCTGTCTTGCAAAAATTTCTAACTTGATAAAATTGTGTTATGGTCTTTAATAGTAATAACCTTAGTCGTAACATGAAGAGATGTTGTTTGGTAAAAGATATCAAACGATAAACGAGTATGGCAGTTTTGAGGATACAGGTCTGCTAGTAGTTAATTCCATTTAGTTATCGAAGGCTGCTAGAATCTAATAGCTCCCTTAACTAATTATTCTGATTTTACTTCAAAGTAGACCAGGAAACTAGATTACTGTTACAATGAGATCTATCGCAGACGAGTAGTTTAACCGCTGTAATTTCTCATCAAAGTAGTTTCATCGTTAACGATTACATACTTGTGTAATTAAGCATTGAAAATATGCATAATCTTATCGACAATTACGCGTGCCAGTAGTTATGAAAATAATCTAAAAGTAAAAAATCTAAAGAAGTTCAATTATTATAAATCGTTGCAATACCATCAATTTAACTTTTTTAGATTTTTGAGTCAGATCACTTTCATAATTACCGGAACATATTATCATACTGATAATAGGAGACACCTGTGGTACTGATACCTTTGCAGTACAAATCGCTACAGATATACAAGATGTTCGACAACATATAGGGAAAACTTTAAAGGATAATTTTAGTTCAAAATGAGACGAAAATTAAGAATAACAGAATTATAATAGTCTTTATTTGATAATTATGAGAATCTAAAATTAATAAAATCTGCTTGAGACTCGACAAATCACTTAGCATCATTGTCAACGTAAAGTTCGTGGTAGAGGTCAAGTTATAACATATTGTCATAGGTACTGTTTAGGACGAGTGTCGTAAAATTTTATCGAAGCTTTGTAAGGCAACTGATCCCTTATCTCAGTAAATACCATTATACTACTCGTCTCGTCTCTTTAACCCTTAGCATATCAAGCTGGAGTCACTTAGGTCCTAAATACCTTAAATAATCCCACCTTGGTACATCTAAGGGTTAAACGTTTATAATTTACAAATGAAAACTCGAACCCAATTTCATTATCTACGATTTTTGTCTTATTTTGATACAGTCGAACCTCAATAATTCGAGGCGAAAATTTGTTCATTTCCATCAGCTTCGCTGCGAAAACTTCTATAAATCAAAGTAAAACTCACTTTAACTCGAATTGTTTACCACGTATTTAGGTGTAGTTTTTACCTCTATATGTCAAACTTTTATGGTCGCTACCTCTACAACTCGAGCTATGTGTCCTAATTTATCAAACAAATGAATGCTGGAAAACATAAGATGAGATATGCTGTGTTTGTGCCCCTCCACCATGCATATCCATGCAAGCTGATCATTT
Organism: Calliopsis andreniformis; assembly: GCF_051401765.1. Classification (NCBI taxonomy): domain Eukaryota; kingdom Metazoa; phylum Arthropoda; class Insecta; order Hymenoptera; family Andrenidae; genus Calliopsis; species Calliopsis andreniformis. The sequence continues at coordinate 6,179,574 of NC_135073.1, read as the reverse complement.
GTCAAATTGAATGCATAATGCCTATCATCGTCTTAAACTGTCGAATTCATGTATACGTTGAGTGAAAGTCTGAGTAAAATGTAAATAATTACAAATGATGAACTTGTATCGAGAATATACTGTATTATAATAGGTATAGACGACAGAATCTGTGAAAAATTCAGAGTTATAAATTAATCAAAGTGGTGACCAAAATTACCCCTTAAGAGTGCTACCTACTAGGGGTTTATGGTTCCAGTATTGTATACGTATAAAAATATAAAACTAATTTAATTTAGGTCACTTTTTGCCAAATTTTCAGGTTAAACCACTTATCTCAACACTAGGGTTCTTTCTCCTTTCGTTTATGACTCCCTCAGTTTTACGACTCCGAATTATCTCTACCGTCGACTATGTCTGCTGAGATTATTAAAATTTATTATTATGAAAGATAGAAGTAAAATAATTAGAAAAAGGAAAACAACCCACGTGTGATTTTCTGATCGAATATCATAGATAAAGAGTTTTAATATACAAATTAAACTTATTACTAACTTAAAGAAGAAATGAAACTATTTTAATACCTAAGTATTTTAACAATTCATTTAATTTTATCTTGAGATTGTGATACATCTGCCAGTTAACTTTTCAGTTAGAAAAAAAATTAAATTAAAGAATCACTGTAACAAAAAGCATTTAGTTTAATTTACTAATAATAATACGTTAAAAATAGTTTCTACTGGAATATCGGAATTGTTTTTCAGTGTTGAACTTATCATTATGAACATTACAAAATGCGTGCAGTTTATTTTAATTGCTCTCACCTATATAGTGTGTACTTTTGCATAAACTGATGACATAGTATTCTATTACAAAAATAAAAAAGTTTGTTAAGCATGATTTACGTAATAAATTTTTGCATAGAAGATCAAGTAAATATTATACAATTTTCTGTTGACCTACAGAGTAAACTGCGTACGGCAATATGCGTCTTGTTTGAAATCTGTTACAGATTACTCTATGAAAACATTTCATTTCGCAATAATATTATGCAAGAAGTGAAGTTTTTAGATCTCATTTTGTATTCATTTTTATTCGTATATCACTTATCATGCTTCTGCTTTAAATCTTAGTTTAGAATATCATAGTAAATGTTCATGGCGATTAAGATATTTAATACCATATGATCGACCGATCGATTAAATACTATTTGATTGTGATAACTTATTGTTAGGTCTTCTTTCCAATGGAAAAATCTATATGTTATAGGTAAGCTTGGAATCAGGCATCTGCAAATTCTTCTACTCTTCTTCGGTATGGCCCTCGGGTACTGCCTTCGAGTAAGCTTGTCAGAAGCAATAGTAGCAATGACGAACGTTTCGAAAGCTACTGACTCTTCTCAGGTAAGGTTCAGAAATTTTTATTCGTATAGCGAGCTTGTTTATTTCTGGACAACGAGGATAATATCTCATACAATCTGGTTTGAAACATGTTACCATTAAAATGCACTATAGACAGCAGTGGTACTGATAAATTTATATTTAAAAGATTAATTTGAAGTGTATACTTATTTGCGTTTTTAGATAAAATTAATCTTGTCACTTGATGAACATATTGATTATTATCATCAATAAAAATGGGAAGTTCTATTGTATTATTCATATATCCCATTCTATGTTGATTCGTAGAATTATTGACAAAGCTATCTTCACTCTATCACTATAATCATAGTAATGTAATATTTATTAACGTTTTCATCGTTGATGAACTGATTGCACGTTTAATGTTATCATCGTTTAGTTGAAATGTATTTAATTTTAAAAATTTTCTTTCTATTTTGGTTCTTGTTAATATCATTTGTAATCAGTAAATTAATATTAATAACAATAATTAGGTATGTATGTAAATAGGTTGTCGACTATATTTATCTGATTGCAAGTGTTGTGGGCAGTTAAGATATGTTCATAAGCAATGTTTAACACTTATATTTTGAATTTATTAAATTATTAAATTATTAAAATATTTAGTAATTTAAAATGACGAAGGAAACATAGTTTATTATTCAAAGTACAGATCTAATATCATTATGGCAAATTATTACACTTACTTAGAATGACCTCTTCATAAGCTTTTTATCAACTTTTCATAATTATTTACATAATATCGTTCATTTAGTACTCAAAGACTTATCTAAAATTAATGTTACAATTGTAAGATTATTTTCGTGTTATGAAATTTAAAAAAAACTGTCTTTGTTCTAAAGAACTTACATCACTCTACAGCTCAAATTACGTAAAATAAAATAGGAAAATTCTTAGCTAATTACCTTCCACATAAAACGGTTTTCCCCTTCATTTAAAAAGCAAGTGATTACGTATAATAGTATTACTCGCTGACAGTATTACAATAAAAATAACAGGACTTTTCTGCAATTTCATTACAAAAGAATTTAATAATCTTGAATAGCTACTTTATTTTTAGATATAGGAAAATGTTAGAGTATCTATGTTGTTTGTATTTATTTTATATGGAAGTAGGATTAAAAATACGTCACAATTACCAATTTATTCCAAATTTTGAACATGAAAAGAATAACAGATGAATTATTAATGATTGAATGCGAAGTTTTGAAGTGAATAATAATCTACTAATTTTAGATTATAATCTACTAATTTTAGATTATTAAATTAGATTACTAATTTTAGATTTTACTCTAAATGTCTACTTGAATTGAGCAGATAGTTCACAAGTGCGGGTTTTTTAACCCATATCATATTATGATACCAGAGTCAGATTAGAAGATCAAGTCATCAAGATTTCATCTTTACTCGCTCCACTTTTATCAAGCGATTAAATATACAGTCTATCGATTTTGTTGAAAACGATTAATTTTATTGAAAGCTTAAAATTCCTTTATACGATATCTATAGATCACTATTACAAGTGTACAATACGGTTGAGAAAATGCGTACTTGCGTTGTTATGGCCAATGACCATAAATGTCCTTGAATAAATATCATCATTCAACAAGATCATTATTGTTGTTAAAAAAAATTAAATAAAAAACTTATATTGTCACATTTAGAACGATGACGATGATTCTGAAAGACCTTAACCCTATCCTTCGTAATCAAAATAAAAATAATTTTTTTCATCTTGAAAAATAAGGAAATAATTCAAGTGTAATTTACGACTGATTTATTTATGTTTATATATGCAGCGATTATAAATAATATTTTCTTACGTAACTACAAATGATATTAACGAAATTTACAGAAGTTTTTAAAGAAGTAGAAACAATAAAATTGAATAAATAAATGTTTAAAATAATTTTACATCTATAGAATAATAGAAGTTTCCTTTAAATTGAATTTTAGAATGTGTTGAGTAGTAGAGAATGACAATGAAGAAAAGACAAATGATTAAGGAAAATACCAAAGAAAATACATGAACGTTAGAAAGTCTGTAATTAACAAGTCTGTAGTATAACTAGTCCTAAAGTATCACTAGTTTTTGTACCTAGTTGAAATTCCTGAAATTTCCTTGTGAACAATTACTCAAAGAGTATCAAAGGAAAGGACTGAATCATCAGTCAAACCATGACAACAATTCGTTTTTGGCTCACTTATCTACATCCATACAAAATACGTCTTCGAACATATAAAAAGCTGGGAGTAAATAATAAAAACATTTACAGTTTTATTTGACAAAGATAAAATTGTTAAAATTAAAAATATAATTAATTATTAATTGTTTGAAAAAATGTGTCTAATTTGAGACTAAGGATGCAAACATAGTTCTATCACGTCATGTGAAATCGCGTTAAATATTATAGTAAATTTGTTTCATATTATAGCAAAATAGGTCTAGAACAAGAGAAAAACTTCTGCTAACATTGTGAATTTGCTATAATATGCATAACGTAAGTTCACATGATGTGATAATGATAATAGTGTGTTCACACCCTTATTCTACTGTCGGCATGCATTGGATCAGGCTCAGCGAAATCAGTAGAGTAAGTCCCAAATCAGACACATGTCACGCATATCTTAGACATTTTCTTAAAAATTAAAGTAACTAACACCTGCCGCCAAACATTCTATATAATTATGCAGGTAATACATATTTATTAATATTTAAATAAACAAAAAAAAATGAAAAACAATATCCTTATAGACCCCACAGATTAAAATCAAGCACTAGGGAGTTAAACAATCGTCTGACTTTGTTTTTTTCTGGATTTTACAATAAACAAAACATGTTTCTAGAACACTTCTGCTACTTTATAGCAAATATATAGACTTTAACTGTATAGAGTTTTAGAATAATAATATTACGATCATTTCCTCTATTTCAATTGGACTCTTTTTGAGCAGTTTAAGTGGACAATATGCAGTTTCTCAAATTTTCCATAACTTATCATTAAGTTGGTTGTTTCCTTTTGCGATTTACGAAAACAATACACTACTATCATGGTCTCATTTCTTAATTTCGCTGGACTCTATTGATTTTCCAGTGCATCGTTTAATCTTGATACTTCTGATTCATATGAATCGGATGATACTTGAACATCTGTATTATGTTCTAATCGTATTCAACGCGTTGAAGTTATATAATGTGATCGTATTACGAGATTTTACTCTAATTGCGCTCACAGATAATTGTAAGTGCCTCGACTGTATTTTACTACTGTCTGGAACGTTTTAACACCGTCAATAGCGATAGGTAACGGGGCACCACATTCCAGAATCAAAGCGTTTGTTCTTGCACTCTCGACTGGGCTCGCAGAAGTAGGAGGCGGCTTCCCCTCGAATAGGCTGATTTACATATCAGTGTTTACGATACAATTCCGTATAGCACACAATTGACCAAGGTTATGGTAACCGACCTTGACTGACCTCGTATCGTAGGCTATTCTGTGCAATGTTTGATCAAACAGAATTTTCGTTATTTGGAAGTAGTTATTTGAAATTTCTTTTCGGTACAAAATATTTATCAAATTATAATATTAAAATCTAGGCTACGTAGCAAATACTTAACAATGTTATTCAGATTTAGAATTATGTTTATAATAAAAAAAAATTAGGTTTATAAATTGGTAAAAAGATCGAAAAAATTCATTGAACAAAATGGTAACAATCTTATCGGTTAAAATGAAACGTAGTTACAAATACCTCGCGCTAAATTTCATTTTGAAATTTATGAAATTAGATAAACCAGGATTCTTTGCATTTGTTATATAGTTGTTGAGGAAAGTCATTTAAAGTTTGAAATTGTGTAAAGAATATTTTAGTATTCTTTATAAGCTTATAATGATGAGAGTACTTTATATGTACAAGTCTCAGGCTTACACGAAGTAAAAGGCATTTTACGGACATTCATTTATTTACGGTGACTCGTTTTTGTCGTGTCAAAGGTAGGAGTAACAGAGAACAGTAGAATTGCATTCACGATAGCATTAATTATACTGCTAGTGGCTTTTTATAAGCAATCATTTTTTGAACTCGTGATACATATATAAACTAATGTTAGTGCATAGTTACTTGAAAGTATATCAAGGATGTGTTAAACTCACCTACAATAGATTTTTACGTAAAATTGTTTCTCTTGGAGAACCCTAGATTACTCCATCAAAGGTTATTTATGATTTCAAGTCTTCTTAACAAGTTAAATATTGTTACTTTCTTCATAAGAAATAGCGTAATTTATGGAATACCAAATAACGTTTTTTTTATAATCAGAAATTTTTACCATGTTTAATACATATTTATACCTACTCGTTTTTTATTTAAATTACTTTCAGATTTTCTCATTTATTTTCGATTTTTGTTACGTGTTGCATTTCTAAGAAAAATGATTTGAAATTCAAAAATTCTGACAATGGAGAAGTGTTGAAATATATTATTTACGTTATTTGTTTAAACATCTTCATAAAGTGAACTGAAGAAAATTACCTTTACAAACGTCGAAGACGTTAAGCATGCTTGAGTGTATACATACAAAATGTGCTTATTTATATGGAATAGGATGATTCAAGGAACATTATAAAGTCAATAAGGTGAAGATAACTTTACACAACACAGAACTACAATTTTTGTGCAATTCAATGTATGATGTCTACATTTTTTAAATTTTATCTCATAAGATAAGGAAACGTTTTAGCAGGTAAACATTTTATTAACTATTTTCCAGTGTCCCTTAACGTATAGAAATTGCTTTTCCTTTTCCTATTCTCACGCAACAAAATTAATTTTATCTTTCAAGTAAAAACATTTAAATGTTTTACTATTAAAGAAGTCATAACGGAAGTCGTCAAATTTTATGATTTTTTTTTTTAAGAATAGATTTTAATGGTCAGAAACGAGACCCAAATATAATTCAACCTACCTCATCAAAAACACAATATGTGCACTATGATGAATATTTTGTTAAAAAGAACGAGAATTACTTATACGTTGTTAGTTTTTTTGTTCTTCTAGAAAAAGATAACAATTGTCAAGGATTGTTGTTGTTATGAGTTCTTCACTTCTTCAGAATTTTTTACCATTATTGCACTTCGCAATAGTAGAACCACTCAAAAACTCGACACATTCCAATGTCATGTTTGATCCTAGATTACTACATTCGAGATATTATTCTCTATCTTCAACATTGTGATAATGACTTGGGTATATCCAGTAGTCTATGAGTGTTTAGATTCAAGCAAGAGATTGTTATGTAAGACCCGAATTATGTCTAATAGTAATATTGTTAATCAAAAGTTTAATAGATTGATAATAGATTGATAATAGAAAATGAGTACTTTCAATGATGATAATATGTATTCTTTATCTTAAAAGTACTTCAATAATTTTCTCTTGTCTAAGGGAGCAGTCATGCTTAATCATCACAACCGATCGATAGCCACCGACCAAATTTCAAGATCACTCTAAATACTCTTTTTATTGTAAATAGGTTTACAACTGGACCTCGTCAGAGAAATCAATGGTCCTTAGTTCCTTCTTCTGGGGCTACACAGTGATGCAGATACCCAGCGGCTACATAGCAGGACGCTGGAGCGCCAAATACCTGCTCACGATTGGGTTGACGATTTGTGGCATTCTTAATATTTTAATACCGATTGCCGCACGTTATGGTGGCCTAACTGCTGTCTGCATTTGTCGAGTAGGCATGGGTCTCACTCAGAGTTGCCTTTTGCCTAGCACACATACTTTTCTTTCCAAATGGGCACCCCCTTCCGAGAGAGCACGACTTGGTGAGAATTGCAAAATTATCAATGACCTAAAATAATTTGTGTCGCTGAGAAGTAATGTAGGGGAGAGTTGCTGAATTTTTTTTAGTGTTGATTTCAATGCAAATGCACATGATTTTAAAAAAAGTAAATTTTCTTTTCTAGTTATTATTTGCATCTAGTTTTTTGTGATTCGTAAAGAAACAAGATTTATTTTATGGTACTTTTTTCGTCTTGGGCTTTTTCATGTACTAGACGTAATTTTTTTACCTTTCCGAAATTGTTTTATTGGAATTGATTTGAATGCTAATTGATGCTGAAAATGATGGACTGATCTTTTGATATTAATATTGAAAATGATAGACTGATTTTTGGTATTGATATTGAAAATGATAGACTGATTTTTAAAGCACTTATTATTTCATGCATTAATATTATAAGTCTATTTATTATGTAGTGTAAAAGGTAGACATTAAGGGTTTCATCTACTCAGAATTAGAAATCCCGAATAATAATATACAAATTAGAAAAAGGTCTTCGAGAAAAATGTAGATAGAGATTGAATAAAATTTTGATTTACTATATAAGATATATTTATCAATTATATTTCCCACATCTTGATTAAAAAGTACCAATAATTAAATACGATATCACTGACGACTGTATTATATGTATTTTGAACACTCTGCAGTAATATCTCCTTTAGTTATTAACATCTTTTAATAAAATCTTCAGGAAAATCTAATTAATAAATATAAGGAAAAAGTGGGTTTAATTCTTATTGATATCTTTTATGATAACGGTTCTTTCACATGTGTCTTTTAGTCTTTAGGTATGTAGATGTTTGGCCTTAAGAAAACTTGTGATGGTACCATTTAGAGAATATAATAAATTTTGTCATGAAATACTCTACAATGAAAATATTAGTATAAAATTATTATACTAATATAATATTTTTATATATAATATATATTATTATATATAGAAAAAATTAGATTATCTAATCTTAAATCGTATCAATTATTAAAAACTGAACCTGATCAAATATTTTTAGCATTTTAAGTAACTCTTCCCTAATAAACTTCCAATTTCCAGAATGCTTTCAGAGGATTAAAAAATGGTGGATTCTAATGAAATGACTAACACCTTGCTTTATAAGAACGAGTCATTTATAGAAAAAACTATTTTTTTCATGTCGTAACCAGATTTCTCACGACATTGAACTTATAAAATTAATTGAAGTTTGATTCATTACTCTATTAATTTACCCATTTACAACTAATACATCTAGTTTGGGACTCATGCTCTTTTGAACTAACTTTAAAGTATACGCACTAACAATACGATCCAAAATAAGACAAGGGGTTATTAACTTTAACACTGGAATATTTTGCTTTATCAACTTGGAATGTTAGTAGTGACAGCCGTCAAAGTTATCATTACCTATTCATCGAAGTAGGTACAATGGAAAGCATTCATATGTAAATGTAAATCACTCTTTCCAAGATAAAGATATCATTAGACAAATTATCCGTTCTGATAAATCATCTATTTCGATAAGTAACTGTAAGGTAAATGAATTAGTGGTTCGTAATAGTCAAAGATATTTACCACAGATATGTACATAAGCCATGAGGTTGTTAAAAAATGTAAATAAGAAATGTTAAGAATGAGAACGTTACATTTGAATGTAAATTAACTGTTGACAAAAAATACAAAAATTAAGAAAAATATAATAAGAACTTTGGAAATTATGAAATCCAGAAGTTAGATATACATATTCAGGTGTCTAACTTTTCCATGGCAAAGTTCATTCATCACGTGTCATTAGTAATTAAGAAAAGCTGAAAGATTTCATCTATCACTATCAGATTATCGAAAAGCCTTCATGATTATGTTAAATCACACATTTCTTTCCTATCCTAGTTTAGTTATCTAAATCTTGCCAAAGATAGTATTAAATCTAACGTAATCAGAAGATGAGAATAGACAGTGTAAGGAGATTAAGAGTACATGAATAATTATACTACTACTACTAGCGTCCCTAACTACGTAACTACAATGAACAAGTTATTGTTGTACTTTTTTAAGAAGCTTATGGGTTCCTGCAGTTTAGCACAAAGCATGCGCTATTCTTGCAGTAATATTATGTTGCATTTACAAGATTAATAATACACTTTAAGAGATCCATGATTAAACATTTCGAAGACGATAAGATAGACTTTAGAACAAAGGTCCAACTATGAATCAGTATTGAAATCATCAAGAATTGAAAATCGCTGTCGGATAGAGATTACAATATTTTCTGGCGGTAACCCCTAGATTAACTCTCCCCAAAAGACAGTTCTCGTTTACTCCAGTTAGTAGATATTCAAAGTACACGAGTACATATCGCACATGTACTACAAAAGTGACACAACTCAAAAAAATATGTTTTTAGAAAGAAACAAAAAACTATTTATGAGTTTAGGAGAAAATTATTTATTAAATACATAATATTGGCATAAAAAGTAGCTTTACTTAATGAAAGTTATCTTACTTGAATAATCTTTAACTACTAAATTTTTATAATGAATAGAGATGCATTTACCAAACTGACTTATAGCTGAAATTAAAACATCACGTTTCTTGAGTTGCGTCACTTATGAAGTACATGTGCGACGTGTGGGTCTTAAAAAACATGACCCTTCTTAATCTCTTGACCTATAACAACGTGTCAGACTAGTGCACTTTTGACAATATCTTCGCTACCGATTACACGATAACGCGTGATGAGAATTTTTCTCAAGTAACCGATCACGCACCATCGCGTGAGGAGTCTATGTTCGCTTAATGGGAGGTCTGTGGTTGGCAGTTTAGAATAGTTACTCGTTTCAAATCGACAGCGAAGGTGATAAAGTTACGAAAGAAAATCGTAGGTCAAGGGGTTAAATTGATATTATCCCCCCTCTGTAGGGGATGGAAGTTGCCGCTCGAGAGGGAATCTTGAAATGATATATCATAATATGCTATTTACCATGTCATTAGAATTAAGATTAATTATTCTGTTCAGAATATGTTTAGGTCATGAGAGAAAGAAGGACATAAATATTCAGCTTACACCTATAAGAAAGACATCAAGATAGAAACTTCTATAGTAATACTACTATACTCTTGTGCATTAGTATTCGGACACTTTCACATTATTGCAATACATAAAATACACCAAGTAAAATTCTCTAACATAGTTTTGGCTACAAATCTCAGCTCAGGCAATTGTATAAGGTTTAAAATATCAATAAGAATAACATCTAATACCAGATAGCATAAATAAAAAAAATGTAGGTATTTTATGTGTTTCCAATAATGTTAAAATATCCAAATACTTATACACGATAGTGTGCGTTGACATAATTCTAATATTGAAAGCATGTCTTGAGAACTATAAGTACTTCTATTTTCGCCCTTTTCCCCACTAGTCTTAAAATATTTCAAATCTCTATTTTCCATAGATTCATTTCTATTACCCCATTCTTGTAGCATTACACAGAGAAGTACGTTCCATAAAATACATCAAACTTTCACTATTTCTCTGTTTTATCAGAAAATTGAAATCCTATCTGTTTTGAGAATATAACATCAACTACTTTATTTAGAAATTTGGGGCCATATAGAACGTTGAGTGCGGATACATGAATAAACAGTAAGAGCTATTGCTACTTGAGATAAAATTTCAATTCTTGCGAATCAACGCCAATATAAACTACCACTACATGTATTGTTATAATTGCGTAAGACCAGTTTTTCCATATCTCGCCTAATTGAGAGGAATTGTGTTATCATAAATTACGTACAATGAAAGTAAATTCACGTCGATTATCTAAACGGGAATGCCCAGAATGCGATAAGAAGCGTGGTATAAGGGACTACAGGATAGCTCCTCGTAAAATAATGGATTTATGATTTGAGATAAACTTTTACTGATTGATCATTCTGTTTGCAATAAGCAGAGGTATGTAATTATATGAAAACGGTAATTTAAAAAATTAATCTTTATTTATCTTCAATGAACAATCAGCTGGTGTTCGCTTTTATTAAATCTTTTACTACACCTTTTATACTAAATTATGAACTTGCAGAATTTCCAATCACAACACACACACTGTAGATGTATGTTTCGCCACTCGTCAATGACAACATCATCGATAAATCTTAAAGACAGCTATAACGTGTCACGAAGATAAATTGTTATTAAGTAATGGAATATGTCTGATAAATAAAGTGCCTCAGATTGCTAAGTGTTTGTAATCAATGTCTATGAAAAACCAGCATTTGGATACTATTCTGAGTAGAGCATGTCTTTCTGATTGTGTATAGATAGAGTGGCAGACAACAAATGGGAGAATATTTGAGGGGGTTGATTGTAGGCGTTAAAAGAGATAAAAATTAAGAATAAAAAATTGCATTCGAATCGTTTATCAATTGTAAGCATTTCAAGAGAGCAGTGACTGTCGTAATCAATATAATAAAAGAGCATTCATTTGACATAGCTTTATTAAAGATAATTTAGAAAAATCACTGTTCCTCATGACTTGATCCTTACGAGCTTCTTGCTGGTAATGTCTGCAATATCCTTGTATTCTTGATCATCATCTTATTTTTTCCTCTAAAATGATCTTTTACATTTTTCCTCACCTGTTATTAAACACATTGTATGTAGCCACTTGTGGCTATACAACCACATGTGTGTACATGAGCCACTTCACTGGTCACTTCAACGCCAGTGAAATGAAAACATAAAATTAAATTCTCATACCTTCTTTCTATACGGAGTTAGTCTTCGTTGGGGCATAACTGAAATAAAATAAAGTGATTGTACAAAATGATCGGGAAGAACTTGTAAAAAGTATTTATATATAACAACAGTTTTGTGGTTTTACTGAGAGAAAGGGTACAATTGCACTTGGCATCACTAGATCTGCATATAAAATAAGGTCATGGCAAGTTAAACGTAATGGAATTTACCTTTTTCCTTTATCAATTTTCCGGTAGGGACAGAACATTATTTCTCTGTTATTACGTGATTCTTTCTTGTGTAAGAAGTGAATTTTCTCTATTGTGGAATATAAATCTTCAAAGTTAATACATGTACACGTTTGACATCAATATGCAGCAAAGAATTTTTGACGTCACTTTTGAAGAATTAATGTAGGCATCTTATCACATTTTTCTTGCGTGTTTAGAATATGCTTTAAACATTATATTATACATAGACGTTTCGCTATAAAAACAGATTACTATTTATTTTACTAATTCTGAATTATATCTTCAATAAAACATTTAAGATAGTTGGTTGGTTACTTCAAGATTATATAAACTTTCGTATTTAGATCGAGAATCATTATTGCGATCACGATATGCTTAATCATGATCTTGAATATTGTGCGAAATAATGTCACCACAGTAGATATTGCTTTCGGACTATATTTGATTCCATATTATTCATTATGATAAAAATGTAAACAAATAAGTGATAAACAGATGTTTTAATCCACTTCGCTTCTGATGGTAGTCTAGTTGCGTTTTATATTAATTTAGTCTTATTGTGTTTAAGTATTTAAAGTGAAATATTTCTATATTTTAAAATATAGAGAGGCCAGACACTAAAAAATTGGTCATCCTATACATATAATACTTGAACTTCTTATGTTTATAATGTACATAACAGATAAAAGTCTTTATTAACTATAGCTAACATTAAAAATGCTTTATTCTACTCGCTATAATCTTGCAATTAAGGAGTCTAGACAGTGTTACAAATACACTCTGTGTATATGTTTAAAAATAGAAGTCACATACAATAAGAAGGTAATTCCAAGAAATAATGAAGGTAGCGATGAGTTTATAGCAAGAGATACTCTAAATTGATATTAATGGTTTGATAGCGTTTTTATGAAATGCATGTTTTATTATCGATGACACTATAAATATTTCAAGATGATCACAAAACATAGAATAGTAGTAACAAATATTTTATTTGTTTTAGGAACATTTGCTTACGCTGGGGGACAGTTCGGTACTGTGATCTCCTTCCCAATCTCTGGAGTAATAGCAGGATCAAGTGCAGGCTGGCAATCCATATTTTACGTATTTGGTGCTCTGGCTATATGTTGGAGCGTCGTATTCCTCATTTTCGGTTCCGATCATCCCGATAAGGACTCCCGAATATCGGAAAAGGAGAGAGAGTTTATAGAAAACAGTTTGAAGACTACCGATGACGCGAAAGCATCGACTAACAATACTGTGAGAATTTTTCCTTTTTAAATAATATTATCATTACCATACTTTTAGTGTTACATTTCATGTCATTCTCAAAAATCCCAGAAAGACTACTAGGTTGAATATCATTTTTTTTCTAAGTGCTTTTACACTTTTCTAAGTGTAATGCTTCGTTTAATTAATAATTATCACTACCAATTTAAGATAGCACATACGATTTCGAGACTTGAAACAGTTGAAATCTTCTTTAGCATGAATTCAAAATTTCTTAGTTTATCCAAAAATCGAACGAAGACTAGTTTAGGTGTTTAAGTAATTTAATGATAACTTGACAAACCTCATATTGAAAATATTTAGAATATGTAGATGTTATGAAACATCACTCATATTGATTATGACAAAATGACATAATGACACTGCATTCAAGTAATCCTTGTCGTCTTCATATTATCAGAAGTTTATTCTTATGAAATTAACTACTTATAATTACTTCATTAAATATTTTACTGTTTAAAAGCATTTAAAATATGATTAATTTCACGTATATTAAACTAATAATTAATAATAATTAAGTAAATAACATATATTGCATAAGTTGTCTAGAAGATTAATATGTATCGTGAAGTGGCTAATCACTACATATTAATGAAGATATAATTGAGAATAATAAAATAGAACAAGAAAAATCCGGGAAGAAAGTAGATTCTCCTTACGTTCAGGGTTTCTAATATCGTCATAAGCGTCATTATTCAATTCATTTTCGCTTCAGTGCATTTATCTTTCTTTTAACACATTCATTTGATCCGTAACGTATGCTAATTTAAATATCTCTCAGAAGTATTACAAGCGTTGACAAGTTGTTACTTCATTCACGGTTGAATATGAGACATTTACCTTGCCATGACTTTCTACCTACATGATTAGATTATCCTCGTATTTCTAGATTCCACTTAGGTGACGCAAATGCATTAGGTACTATATCCTGAAGATCTTTATCCGGTACTAATTATATACAGTAAATAATGCGGTTAATATGAGAAGGAAGCACAAAAACCGATAATCGGGACACAGAATTTCTATTACGCGTTTTTTTGAACGCAATCGTATAAACTAACTTCCTCTTAGCAATTTACGGTAATATATTTCGATTCTACATATTTGTTGTGCTAACGAATAATTTTTTATTAATTTCTTTTCTTCGTTCTCGCTTATGTATGAACAGCTTTGTGCATACTGCATTGTAACAATGTTGAATGATATTCTCGTAAAAAACCTTGATCGTAATAATAATCTACATTAAGGAAAAGATATGTACTATAGAATCATAGCAATCAATTATTTGGTGTATTCTTGTACTCTGCTCCTGTATGAGAATACTTTTTTGTTACGCAATACTTTGTTAAAAGTTTTTTAAGCCAATGGTTCATTATAACGACTATCATTATAAAATTACCTCTATTAGTCAGAGAAAACAAGTTTAAGGAAATCTTCGAAAATGTTTAAAAAAAAAGAATACTTTAGCAATACGCTTAAAAGCAATACTTTGTTAGCTATTATTTATAATCTTAAGAGCTGTCATACGTCTATTTTATAGGTAAAGAAAATACCATGGAAAGCAATTTTCACTTCAGTACCGATGTGGGCGCTTATTATCGTCCATTGCGGCCAAAATTGGGGATACTGGACTCTCATCACCGAAATGCCAAGTTACATGAATTCTGTCTTGGGATTTGACATAGAAAAGGTAATGTATATTAAAAGTATTAGAATTTAAATTAATTCGAATTATTCAAGATACAGAATTAATTCAAATTATTCAAATTGTTGAATTAATTCAAATGATTAGATTTCATTTGGAGTTGCTCAAAATTAAATTATATAATTATATTTCATTCATTTTCCCTTATCCTTATCCAATAACATTTTATTGGACAAAGTGATGCAAACAAAGTGATGCAATGTCCTACAATATTTGACAGAACCAGATCGTTGTAAAAAATAAAAAATGCAGAATGTTCGACAACGGGTCTCAGAAGTTGAAAGAATGATCCCAAATGTTAAAATAAGTTGAAAATCAAGAATGTCAAAATACATACTTTTAAATCCCTAAAATGCACATATACTTATGCATATGTCTGGCCTGGAACTTAATCTACTAACATTATTGCGTCTGACCTAACTAATGCACGCCAGCAATAGAATATGTCCCCGAGTCAGACACTTTCCGCAGGAATTTTATGTACGTTTTAATAATTCATAACTTGGAAATGAAACTTCAAACTCAATGTAATCGTTCTTGATATACATTTTATTTTAGCATGTAAAGTCAATCCTTAAAATTTGTAATACCTATTGTCAAACACCGTGCATACGAATATTACTATAGGTTTAGTTATTTGATCATCGAATCCAATTTGCCCGTGATCGGTTAATCAAGAAGATATACAGGGTGTATCAGAAAATGTAGAACATTTTTGGAGGGTAGATTCTAGACACGAAGAAATGAAAAAAATTCGTATGTAGACGTGTCTGAAAATCCTTAATTTTCTAGCTATACGCTATGTTATAAAAGAAAGAGATTAGGAATAGGTATTGTTTCTGAAGGATCTGGCCACGAAGTGAGGAAGGCTATGCCTTTTGGTAAGAGGACTGTGTTGAACTTTATGGCACTTACTCCAGAATTATCGCTGTTCTCACTTTTGAATTTTTTTTATTCCAACCCTGGTGCTTGCAAAACGTTGGAAAACGAAGATTTAAGAGTACCTAACAACTGCATAAAGTTCATCTATTATTTCAAACAATAGAACACAAAGGTTTTATTTTACAGAATGGTCTAATGGCAGCTCTTCCATATTTGGTTATGTGGCTCTTAAGCTTCCCAATGAGTTGGGCAAGCGATTATGCTCTGAGGAAAGGCGTTACGAAGGGAATAATCAGAAAAGTGAGCAATACTATTGCTCATTGGGGACCAGGTGTAGCATTGATCTGCCTTGCACTGTCACCGGTACATGATAGCGCCGTGGCCGTGGCCATCCTCGTAGTGGCTGTGGGATTAAACGCTGGATCCATGTGTGGATTCCAAATCAATCACATTGATCTCAGTCCAAATTTCGCCGGCACAATGATGTCTATCACAAATTGCATCGCCTCTATAATCGCAATAATTGCGCCACTGATTTGTGGAGTGATCGTGTCTGAAGAGGTAACTTGAATAGATAGCCTTCTGCTAAAGTTGACTCCAAATGACGTAGTCTGTGTTATCAAAAGCTAGAAATGCAAATTTCACTACTAGTGGCCAATATTTGCATTTTGAACAGTTTTCTAGGTATATCAGAGGGAACTCCAACGTTCAATGTTGGCGTTGAGATTGTCAACGCGCATTATTTCACCGATTTCTGTAATTAGTTTTTATTAAAGTTCGTTGTTATCCGTGTTTTAATATCCGCCATATTGCAACATATTTCTAAGCAACCTGCAAGGTCGTATCCTGCGAGAAAACTATTACAAATAGAAAATAGAAAATTCTTGTGTTCTTCACGTTCTTTGGAGTCGATGTAACTAGAATCAATAACAATTATTAATTACAACAATTGATAATTCCTCGTATTTCTTTCAGACAAATGCATCGCTGTGGAATATAGTCTTCTACATATCCGCCGCGGTTTATTTCTTAGGGAATTTAGTCTTTATTATTTTTGGACAAGGGGAGATCCAACCATGGAATGAGCCTGAAAGCACAGAAGATCAAGATCAAGAACAGGAGAAAAAAGAATCTATAACGGCGTGAACGTTTACAACGCAGTCGTGTAACAGCAGGAAATAAAAATATTTCACAAATCTTTAAAGGAAGATACTTAAGAAGATAGAATAAAGTATCTGTGTAAGAGGTGTAAATAGTGTGTTTTGCTAATTATGAGCAAAATGAGAAATGGAGGAATTGCAAAGAAATAGAGATAGAAATTACACGGTTGTGAGTTTTGTATAGTTAGACTATGCACTCTTTAAGTCTGACAACAAGACTATTGCATGTGTTCAAATGTTAATATAAATGTATGGTATTTGCAAATATGTCAAATTCAAGAAGTTTAATCAACTAAAGATGTATATGTACCTATTATTGCAAATAATACGTATTAGTTTAAATTCTTCAGTAAAAGAAACTTTCAATTACATCTTCATTTAATATTTAAAGAATGAAAATACAATTATTTATTAAATATATTTTAATTGTACTTACAAACAATATATGTACATAAAAAAATTTAACCGTTAAAATGTAAATGTTGCAACTGTAAAAATTATTTAAATTGTTTTAGATGCTCGATTATAAAAATTAATATTATAACATTAAAAATATCACATTTTTTCGATACATAGAAATATTATTGGTTCTGCGTTTCGTTTATTAGAGTAAAATACAATTACTTAGAAAATGCATATGTGCATTATTATATATGTGTGTATAATACTTATATATGTTAGGGACTTATGTAAGCTTTTGTAAATCTTTATAGTACTATAGTACCGTAATTTTACAGTATTTATTTCCATGTTCTATGTTAATTATTGTGAAATGAAAACTAAGGAATTAAACATAAAAACCATAACAAGGTTCGATTGTATATGTATATAGTAGTGATACAAGACACTATAATGTATTTAGTTAATTGTTCATTCTTACGATGATAGAACGTTCAACAATATTATTATAAATTTCGGATGCACTATTTTGTAATAAGAACATTCCATTTTTGTACGAGAAATTATTGTTCGCTTTTGTTTCTAAATAGCAAAATATTTACAAAATATTAAAATTTACTTTTGTGCAATTAGAAATCATTTTAACGATACATTTGCCCGGAGTTTCGTGAAAATTATAAACATATAAAAAAGATACTACTAAATGAAATTTCATATACAGACTGGTATACATGTTTAGCTAATACATATCTATTTGTATTACTAACAAAAAATTTAGAGTGGATTCTTCTTCGATGACTATATATGTGAATTTCAACATTTTGATGCGAACAAACTCTTTAATTTATCGTCATGTATATTTTTAACAAATGTTTCGAAAGGTCAATCATTATTCATGATCTATTTAAATAAAAAAAAATGTACATAGATTTCATTTAGAAAGATACAAAAAATTTTCCACTAAAAGATTCCAATGACCTCTTTCATCATCTTTAATCCCTGTATCTTAATTTTCTTTAATTCTTCAGATATAACTATGTATAGTTGTAATTAGACATTTTACATCATACTTGCTCTATAGTATCTGGTATGCAATCAAAACTTACGTCAAAAAGTAGAATAACAAAAAATAATTGAACTTCAATGAAAACATCGCTATTTTATATCTGCGTTAAACAATTTACTAATTCTACTCATATTGCTGATTATTATTTATAAATATAATATATTTTCATGACTTCAATTCACAGTGCATAGGGAATACAGTATATTTTCTAGTAACATAATATGAAGTATTTCTAATATCGTTTTGAATCAAAAACTTTTTTTGGATTTTGAGCATTATTTAGCAATGTTAGTAATATTATAATTTTATTACCTCTTTCTCACTATTTTTTATTTTATAAAGTTATAAATTTATAAACAATACATATAATGTCTGAATACTAAAGTAAATATAACTCTATTTACAGAAATCAATTTGAAGTATTTATACCAAGCGACATCTACTTGACGATGAATATTACGATTGTAGACTTTATAAATCAAATTCGGAAATTTACATATATGTATATGTAAACTACACACATGTAAAATACAAACAGCAACAGTTAAATGATTATTTTTGGCGCTCAAGTTGAACGAAGAAAACTAAAGGTGAGGGCTATAAATAGAATTTTGTTGAATATGAAATGTGTATTGCTTTATTGATTTTCAACAAACAAACAATAGTCGAACTATCAACGTTATGATTAATAGCTAAATCAAATAGGAAAATTTATAGTCGTGTGATGAATTTGACACATTCATGAGCCACGAGGAGTCTAAAATTAATTTATTATCTTTAACTGATAACAAAGCTTTATATTTAGTAACCCGCGAAACTTCAAAATCATAGAACAAAAAATACATTTCTCCTTCTACTTTACATTTTGTCTTGTCATATTTCTGTTAGTTAACCAATCAGGTAAAAGTGTCCATTTCCATCTATTGAAAAACAAGTCAGTCAGCACTCCTCTTTATTAACATCCAGAAGATTCCACACAAAATTTGCCAGTGCGTGTTATACATTCAAACGCAACACATTCGCTTAAATCAACCACCGACACTTACATATTTATCGTTAGTTATTCCATTAGTTTTTAATAACGAAATATTATTATTAATTCGCGCAATCTCGTATAAAGTTAACGCAGTGAATGTGTGTGGTAAATTCACGATGTGTTTCAATCGTAAAAAGTGCGGATACGGTTATTTTACTCTATTCCTACATTATTTCTGAAATTTAGAATATTGGAATTCGAAATGGGGCCATTCATCAAATTTATCTGTGTTTGAAGAATTATCCAGTATACAGTGACGATAAAAAGGTTTGATGTTTATATTATTTTGTGCGCGAGAAATAGTAACAATTCTAGATATTATTTTTTACGTTGGCAACAATAATTTATTTTGGTAGAATTTAGTTTTTTCTTGCAACATTATGGTAACTTCTGTTGCTGTTAGGTTTTAAACTTTTGTTCGGGCAGCACTGCAGGTTAACTTTTCAAGTTTCAATTTCAAGCATTTGTATATGCAGGATGTTCAAGTATCAGAAATTTTAAAAAATGATTCTACAAGCTTAAATGAAACAAAAAAGAAGAATTACGAAATTGCATTTAAGGTGTTTCTTAATAAATTATGTTGGTCAAATGGGAATTCGTTATTAATACTATGGTATAATACTACGTAAATTATAGTACTAATTTTTAACACTATTTAGATTTATTGAAAAAAGTTAAATTTTAATATAATGGTCGCAATACAAAAATAAGATATTCAATTGACTAGTGTTTAGCTACAATTGACTAGCTTCATTGCAATTGAAAGACATGTTTTTACATAAATCTCTTGCTGTATTAGCAATTACGAAAAAATTATGCAGGCAGTTTTATCTAAATTAATATATTTGCTTCATAACATGTCAGTATAACCTCATTTCAATTTTGACACTCAACTACAGAATTATGCTATAGAAATTTGAACATTGTAAGATGTAGAAGTATCTCCCCTGAAAGCAAGCAAATTTATCAACACTTGTGTAGCATAAGTTGCCGTGCTCAACAAATAAATTATTTATTTTAAGGCTATGGAAAACAGAAATTAACACATTCTACTTGAAAAGAAAAATATTTACTAATTCTGGTGTATATAAATAAACTAGATTCTGGATCTTCATACATTTATGAAAAATTTAAGCATATTCTATATAAAATTTAATGCATATAGTATGCAAAAGTACACATAATATCAAAAGTAAAATACACATTATCGTAATTAGAGATTGACAGGATTTTTTATTTAGTTTTCATTATTCTAGTAGTACTTATGTAAGTTTGAATTTTCATAAACTTCCGCGGTCTAATAAATACAACAGATATTCCATATTATAACCTTAAATATTCAAGCAAAGCATCATTTACACACATTTAGAAATAATGATGCACATAATTCTGATTTATAGTGTATCATTCTAGAATCTTTGTTTTAATCTTCTCGACTATCTTTTAAAATTGCTGTACCTTGTTTTTCCGCACTCTGCTTCTGTTGTATACAAAATAAAATATTCATTCTTGTTATTAATATTCCGATCAAGTTGCGTGATAATGTTGGAGAATACAAAATAAACTCTATTTTGACTTACAATTAGTCATTACGTCTCATTGAATGCTTCATTCGAATTTAAGAATGATTTGAAGGTTTCACGACTACACACAGCCAAAGTTACTATAAAACATTAGTTCGTGACTCGAAACTTAACATTCTGAAAGTAAACAGAAATTTGATAAACAATAAAGACGATAAAGTTATTCCAAGACTATTACTCTTTTAAATAATTACTAGTATTCCAAGTTAGGACTGAAATTATTCAAATAACTGTAACTTTAAATGTAATGAACTGATAAAACATACTTTGCCGTTTGGCTATAATGATCACATGTCTGCAGAGCAATAAATTTACTATACAAATTATGTGATAATTGAATAAGTTAAATTTATTGCCATATAAATCTTGTTTGATTGATTGAAATGTGTAAATATGTCTCTAAAAGTTCTATTTAATTAAACGTTGAAACATTTGTATACTACATACTCGAATTACATTCACTGAATTTTCAATAATTCTTTCAATCATTGAAATATTATAATATTCGAAGACGGAAAAATTCTATAAATAGTTCTAATATTGCACAACTCATTATTTGTTAAATACTGTACGATATATCTCTTGTAAATACATAAAAAGGATCATTTCAATTTAATAATCGGAATTCAACTTTCTTACACAAGATATGAATATTGCAATGATCTGACGATTAAATTATTTTTGTATAGATTTTTATTGAAATATTTGATTTTCCATGCAAAAGGAAAAATAATTGATTTATAAATAATAAGAATAATCAATTATGAAATAAAAATGATTTGAGCAATTAAATAAATATTTTAACTAATATATTAATCAATTTATAAATAAAGTAATATACTCTTTTTACATTGGCAACTACAGTTTATCATCAAATCTCATTTGCACAAATATTTGTATTTTTTGCCTCAAATATTATTTTGTTTCATTCTAACAATAATTTTCTATGTTAGTAAAATTTAAATTAATAATTGCAAATTCCAGTATAAATACTATATCATATATTGCCAATAAACGCGCTATCTTTTGCTTTATAAAAGAATTCTAAAAGACATTACTATCATGGTTTTGCAAATTTTTACATACCAATATTCGACAATATTTAATTTTGTAGCTTTACATTATTCTATTTCTCTCAAAATAGCAGAAAAAAACGCCTGTAATCGAACAACCGTTCTATATTGCAAAACAATAATTAACTCAACATTTGTAATATAACATTATTAACAATATAGTTAAAAAGCATTCAATTATTAACCAAATACGCACAAAAACTCCTTTAATCATTCTAACGTGTAAAATCATCTTAACAAAAAATTTCCACGTTCCCTTTTAACACTCTCTACATTTCAAACAAAGCAAGCTGTGAAAAACATTAAGTTGTCTCGTAAATATTGTCGTTCGTTGTTGGACATTAAGTTTCAAAAATATAAAAACCTTTAAAGAAGAAATTCAAACATCATATGAAACTTGAAATATCATCCCACAACGTCGTAGCAGTGATTAAACGTAATTGTAAATATTAATTTTTATACAGATACCATAATCTCAAAAGATAACACTTACAGGATGACCTAGTACTACAATTCTTTTCAATTCAATAACAATAGAATTTACAAACCTAACATTACTATGAGCCATCTACCGTGATTTCGAAGCTCAAATCTTATCGGCGCGAGTATCAGCTATTGTGTTACCAGATTTTGCCCCCTCGATGTAGAATTATCATTCTGGAACTTAAAATCGTCTCGATTCGTATCTGAAGCTTGACCACGTAATCACAAACGGTTTCGTCGTCTGTAGTTATTTAGAATTCTTCAAAGAAGTCTCGTTTTGCGGTTCTTTTCAGTCGAGTGATAGAATTTGTTATAATTTTCATCTCAATTGTTCATTCTCTGTTACTATATTAATATAAAAATATAAATTGTTGTTATAATTAAACAAAATAATCTCTAGCTTAAATTATTATCATAAGTAAAAAAGTAAAAGAAACGATCGATCGATTTGAGAGAAACGGCGCGCGCTTTTCAATTTCTCAACGCGCGAAGGAGAATATTTATAAACAACGCTGTCGCACCCTGTAACAATGTAGGTACGCGTGTATTACGTTTTTCAATTAGATAAGAGGGAAAAATGATAATATGTGATTGTGTACAACGGCTGGCAAACCGTGCAACTTGAAGGCGAAGAAGAGTGGGAGAAATCCTTTTCGGTGATGGACTATAAAGCCTCGATCGACCAATTGATGGATGGTAGTGTCTTTTTCGCGATTTGACTCGAAACTCGACTCTACCGAACAAGAAGTCACGTGCTCGGACCAAGTTTCTTATCAATATGACGCATTTACACGCATCTAAGAGGGTTTCCATCATCTCCATCTCGGAGAGGATGAAGGTGCCTGTAACCAGACCTAAAGGTACAATAATTTTACATTAAGAACTCATTCCCATACAAAATTATGTTCCGTTTCCTTCCACTGTCACTTTTTATGAAACGATATGTACTATCTTAGAGAAATGTACGCTATTCTATATAAGCTCGGTACTTAGATATATTGACTCACAAATTCGTAACGAGAAAACTGTTTTAATTCCTTTCACTTTTATCTTTGACAGATTGGAAATAAATCGTGGATCTGTAACTTAATTTCTGAAATATTCGCCATTTTGTACCTTCTTTAATTTTTTAAATTATTCTCTTTTCCTTCACTTTGGTCTTTGGTAATTTAAAAATACTTAACACATAACTTGCTTTCAGAAGTATGTTCCTTATACTCTATAAACGTAATGTTATTTTCTTTAATTTTTAGAAGAGTATGCATCTTTGCGAAATTAGAAATAAATTATGGATCTGTAACTCGTTCTCAGAAATATCTCCCATTCTCTACTTTTTTTAATTTGTAGAATTATTCTCTTCTTTTTTTCACTTTCATCTTTGATAACCTAAAAATAAAATGTCAACACATGGCTTGCCCTCAATAGTATATTCCCTATACTCTATAAGCTCACTATTTCCTTTAATTTTTGCAATTGTGTATTCGCTCATTTTTCTCTTTAACAAACTAAAAGCAAACCATAAATACGAGCTTGTGTCACGAGCTTATAACGTGTAGATACTATACTTCCTTTCAATTCAGCTTCAGCTTAGTAGACATGAATGACATGTAAACAATTCTCAGTCTTGTTCCCCCTAGAATAACAGCGTTATCAAACGATTTAATAACAAATTTATCGTCCTTAACAAATTAATAGAACTTTCCATGTATTTATAACTAGAAACTTTATTTTAGTTTGAACTACATCGTTTGTGTCTTAAATATTATTCTGTGGATTAATTATTAGTTCGTTAATACTGTCAAAAACTTGCAATAAAAATGCGCAAATTCAGCGACGGAATCGATAATACCAAGAGATAATGTGCAACGTCAATCTGATCCTGATTTAGTGACATTAATCGCTGATAAGCGGTTATTTGTCACGACTTCTGCAATGATTAGCCCCGCTTGTCCTCATTTAAAATCGTGCTTCTCACGTGCTGGCTTCTACTCGTGCGCTTGATTTTTTTTTTTTGCGTTCGCTTAATCTCTTCGACAAAAGTTCGTTCAGTGATTTCCGTCTTTTTCCTACTCGTGAACGAAGCGCTTTGCATACGATATATTAATATCGCCGAAACTACTATCATTTGTACAGACTAGAGATATCGTTAATCATTTTATACATTCCTTAAATAAATTTAACAAACATTGATAATGTTAAGGAAACATCGATTTAAACGCATGACAAAGATTAATATTTCTGCTTCAGAAGATTCTTCTCATTGAATTTTTAAGTTCTTCGTGATATTGATAAAGTGCAGTTCGATGAATCGTTTCATTACAAAGAAGTTTGCGTCAAAGAGACATGTTTCTAATGATTACATATTTTTGCTACGTAGGAATTGAAGAAAAATTTAAATATTTTCTCATTGTAGTTGTTGTTTTCATTATTTCCCGGGGCCATTTTCTCAGATTTTTACATCTGCCAAGTCTGCTCATCAACTAATGTCAGAAACACGTTTCTTACACCAGTATAAGCTAGTTATTGGTAATGAGACTCGAGATTGTAGGGAGTGTAGTCTCTAAGTGGAGACGGTTTTTTTTTCAATTATACATTAGTTGTCCAATGAATGTTTCAATTCTCTATAATCTTATGGAATTTCTCATTTTCT
Source organism: Calliopsis andreniformis (assembly GCF_051401765.1). NCBI lineage: Eukaryota > Metazoa > Arthropoda > Insecta > Hymenoptera > Andrenidae > Calliopsis > Calliopsis andreniformis. The sequence continues at coordinate 6,154,015 of NC_135073.1, read as the reverse complement.
TGTCAAAGAATTGTAAATATTTGTACGTTACAATTTATCATATCTTCATCAGATCTTGATTAATAATATTTGAAATTGAGATTACATGTTAAAAGGATTTTGGTAAAACATTACCACAATGAATCTGCCGTTTTTTCTTTGTGCATCATATAATTTTACGTACTAAAATAAGATAACAATATTAATACTAATAACAAGGAAAAAAAGAAGAAGAAGAATGAAATGTTCTCATTTTCGAGTTATCGTCTACAAATTATTTTTATTTCTTGAAAAGAATATCTTCCTTGATTAACCATCCATTATTTATTCAAAAAATATAGATTCTATTTTTCAGATTTCAGTTAAGTCATTAGCAGAAATTCTTTTAAAACATAGAACTTATGTTACTTTGTCTTATATCCATAGCTATACCAATATTTCTAAGGACTTTAGCTCTTAAATATTTTTCAATGAATGAAGCTTCTCTTAATGTTATCTCTTGAATATTCTAATGTAAAATTAATTGATCTTCTCCGTGAGCCTTCGTAAACGAACGTCTTTGAACTTGGGGCTGAACGAATCGCGAGGACAATTAAGAAACACGTTACACAATTGCAAGGAGCCACGGCGCGCCGTAAGATAATGTATTTTCGTGCAACGCGCGTAGCATACGTACGTGACGAATCTCTTTGAATTCCAAGATGTGACGCGTAACAGTTCCTCAATGTCAGACTCCTCGTGATGTCCTAGAGACGCGAAATAAACGAATTGCTCGTCCGCATTCCTTGTATCGCTTGATCACCGGAATGCAGAGAAGAAACATAAAATGCAGCTGCTTATCTCGAAGAGTAGACTGATAAACACTATTCAGAGGACACTTGTGCGTCGACCGAAGCCAATCGGGCGACGTGTCAATGTCTCACTTTGTAATTACAAAACGTTACTGATAATGATTATAAAAGAAAATTTAGTTAGACACGTGGAATGATAGCAGAGTCTTAGGTATAAATGCTTTGTATACCTTATTAATAATATATATTTTATTAAAACAGTTTGCAGAATATGTATTGACTATTCTATAATAGTAAAACAGAAAGGTTCGAGCCTGTCGTTGAAATTCTGTGTTAAAATACTTGCTAATTTATTGAATTCTAGTGAACTTAAAAAGTACTGAAATATCAAAATAATGATTTAACTTAAAACTAAAAATAAGGATTTAAGAAATAAATAATGTAGAAAAATGTTAGGGAGGCTACTTTATTAATTTTATCACTACAGTAGAATCTCGATTATTCGAAACACCAGGAACTTCAAACCTGAAGCACCCTTTTGAAAGTTATTTCACTTATTTTTGGCTGATTATTGTTAAACAATTGTTTAAGTGTCAATCGATGCTCTACTGAACTCTTATTCTTATCACATCGAATATCCACAACTTGAATAACAGAAATTACGAATAATCAAGGTCCTGTTTATGGACATTGTACTATACACATAAGTAAATAAAAATTTACTTCAAGTCAAATAGAACTGAACGAAAGAATAGGATTATATACTGCAAATCGATGATGTTAGTCGGGTCATAGTATTACAGGCGCTTCCTTAATTTATACATATTGCAAATTTTAATTACTTACAAAAAAGAAAATAAAAGATTGACAAATATACGTAATGCTCAATTTTGTTCATAATTTTCACACGTAAATTCACTCCTAAAATAATGTCCTCTATTATGATTAACAGAAAATTATTAATGCAGTCAAACCTACGGTAGAATATCTCATAATTTCTATTGCAATATCTCCTCCACACTTCAATAAAAAATATTTACATAATACAGTCAGATATTTTAAAAAGTAAAAGTGCACATACATTTTGAACGTCAACACTTTTTATGGTGTCTTGTACTTTGAACTTCAACACTTTTTATGGTGTCTTTAAAATGTTTGGACGAGTTCATTGTTTTCACTAAAATAATGATTAGTGTAAACAACAATTACATTAAGTTATAGATTATTTTTCAAGGAAGAAAGGAAAAAGCAGGATTAGTTCTAAGCGATAATTCTGCTTCTTAGAAATCTGATTTCTGTGGTGGGTAATCAATTCTTTATTGATTTCGATAATGAATTGTTTAGAAGTATCTATAACTTCTTAGTTCTGAAACTAAAAAGACACAATGCTATGAAGGCGAAGAAAGTGTTAGTAAAAAATGATCTTATTATATAAACCTAAAAGCAAACCTTAAACAATACTTTTATTAACAGTTAAATGTTGTTGCCTTTATAAACCAGAAACAAGCCAATCTGTTAACAAAGATCTTTCTTGTGTGATGTTATCATATCCAGAAGAGAGAGGGGAAAAATTTGGGAATTTTGAAGGCCATAAAGAGTATCACAATTTCTTCTGATAAGAATGACAACTTCAAAAATTATAAAAAAAGAATACCAATGAGAAAAGTTTTAAAACTAACTGATGACTTTTGAATCTAGTTGTTATGTTTACTGTTAGTTTAGCTATAGTCTCTAAAACAAGTTTATTCCTGTATTTGATTTACATACAAAATCTAAATTTGTTCAAGAACTGATTTACCATGAGGTATTCTGTAACAAAGGACTATAATTATCGTTTTCTCATCAAACACCTGATAAGTATGAAAACAAGAATTTGGACAATTAGATGCTTCCCCATGGACTTTGTGTTTCAATATTTTCCTCTTCCAAAAGCAAATGATTTCTTATATAAACATTCTCTCGTGTTATTGAAAGTATAGATATAGATATTGACTATAGGCACGCTTTATGTAAGCAAAATAATTAAAATATACTATTATATTTTTATTTGCTGACATTATCCATATTCTATAGATAGAAAAGTTAATGTTAACTCAATAGTGATTTACAAAATCGATTTCTGTTGAGAATTCTTGTAAATCAATTTCCATTGAATGTGAACGTAAACTGACAGAAGATATAAACAGTTTGGGGCTAAACCATTTATTCTTTAATGGAGATGATAATCAGCTACTCACAATCAGTGCACCACCGCAAAAACTGATAGCAAATCGATGTTTCGATCAATTACACCAATTGTATTAAATATTGGTTGTTCAAAGGTCGATCGGAATTTCAAATGAGACGAAGAACTTACACAAACTTGTAAAAACTTATTTTTTGTTTACTGTCAATGAAAACGATTATCATTATTGATCGATGTACAATTTTTTACGCTTAATTACAAATTAGTGTTGCGAGATTATCACTGATTTGATAAGATTAATGGATTACTCTAGTCAGGTTTAAATATTTTATTGCATTACTTCACAGTGATAATTTTTTTCTATTATACAATAAGATTATTTCTTTCCACATTAATAACGTCCCAATTTATTTAGTAACGAGAAACAATATATGCGTTTTTTTACATTTTGATTAATGTGAAAAAGTGAACTACATATCTTACTGGACGTAAATATATATTTATAAGGTTTTTATATTTTGCTATATATATTGAAATATATTTTATTATACATTCACAATAATAAAATTATACTATTCAAAAAATAGTAAAATTATGTTTGATTATTTTCACTGAATTTTTTAGCTACATGGTAAAATTCTTATTATACAGGCACCTAAACTATTCACTAAAATTCAAATTTAATTTTTCAACTGCAAATTCAAATCATATTTATTAATTCACAATATCCTATCTAGCTAGAAGGTAACACGTTTTCTGTTGTTAATATGCAATGCTAGTAATGCGTATTCCAGTTACCTAATTGGTCTTCAAACCTCGAGTTCATTGTTACTATGTCAAAGTCTCTAACTAGAGAATAAATTAACATATATAATATGTATAATTGTAGAGTTCAAGCACGAGCAATATTGCTAATCAACTTTAGTAGTCATTAAAACTGTTTTACATGATCGAATTTGCAAAAAAATCAGGTTTACTTAGTTCAATTTGACAGATTTAACTGTGTTTATTAGCTTCAGTGCGCTAATAAAAATCTTCTGCCTCAAGTAGTCGCTAGCTCTTGAAGCTGAATTTTTTAAGATATTAATGAAAGTGTACACGATCACTTGAAGAAATTCACATCTTGAATTTATCTTCACTAGAGTGGCCTTAATATTATAACAGAAATCATATAATACTATCTTTTTGTATTATAGTTCTTCAAAACATGGTAAATTTAGTTATTTGATGACTCAAGCTGGTTCAATTATAATATTTTATAACTCCATGAAGTATGAATAATAAATTTGATGATGAGTATGAATGGAGTCGTAATGACCCAACACAAAAATTCACATTCTCATAAAATATCAAGTATTCTTTATTATCACTATTCGTATAATGTTTATTCTTTGAAAATATCTGACTAAAAATTGATAATTAAAATGCAACAGGATATATATTTTTTACTCTCTCGAAAAAGACCACCATTTTATTCAACTCTGTAAATCTGAACCTGTACTATCAATAAAACAAAGAGCAATGTTAATTTTAGTTTATAAATTATAATATTAACACATTGCGAAGGGGTGACGCAAACTTGCGTCGGAACGATGTAATCGTGAAAGTGAGACGATGCAACTTTAAGTTTTTAACATGTGTTTTATTTCCACGCATTATACATACACTTCTCTCACGCATCAAATATATCAATGCAGAAGGTAGGATAAAAGACTATAAATTCCCAAGAACAGGCATTTAAATTATTTAAATACTCCATCTGCAAAGTGTTAATCATAAATCGTACTGAACATAAAGAATATTTTTATATAATTTAAATATTTTAAAAGGTTTTAACTTTTGCAATTATGTTTTTACTATTTATCTATATGTATGTATATATCTAATATATCTAATATTTATATATATAAATATGTAAATTGCTTGTCATTGTTATTCAGTCATATATTTCAACAGATCACGTTATTAACAAGATGTTAGATTATTGTACACGATACTTATCTACATTAAAACAATATTCAATTTTTAATTCTTTCACATAATAATACAACTCTTTGGTTATACATTTGGGAAACTCGGAATTGAGTTTAGCGATGAAAAATAATTTTTCCTTTTACTTTGTTGAACATGATAAGTAACTAATATGGTAACATGATTCTCGTACTATGTGATTTAAGAACATTAACCCAATTAACTTTTGATCAACGTATTTATAGAGAACTATATATTTTACATTGATTAAAGGCGAAATAATTTATCTACAGTAACTATCACGCGTGACATAACATGTACTGTATGTTTTCTCTTTATGCAGATGATGATATAAAATTTTCGTGAAGAACAAATCTGACTTGATCAACTCGTAGGAACTTGCACATGTTAAGTTAACTCGTTTTCTTTATTAAATAACTTAAATAAAAAGTAAACAAAAATTTAAGTCTTTTTTAATGTTTAAACAGTCATACACGGAGTTCATTGAACTGTAAACGAAAATCCCAATTATATCATTAAAAATAAATTAACTCGTTGTCAGTATTAAACAATCTTAATACAGTGAAAACAGTTCATTTATTACTATAACAGTAACGATAATTTGTAATCTTCTTCTTATTACCTATTTATAAAATTTTCCGCAGAATCTTTGCATATTAATTGGTCATTGGTATCTAATCACAGGTCATTGAAGCATGCTTTCGTTAAAAAGCGCTCAATTTAAGGCCGAATGATTCAGTTAGTAGTGTCTCCGCGTCTCGTTACGGTATTTTAACGACAGAGGGGAAAAATGGAAAGAAACCGAAATACATGAAACAAAAAGTGAAAGAAGAAACTTCGTGAAGATATTTTCGAGAAATGACATTTCACGTGTCTGAACGTGATCGAGTGAAAAGCGCAGTGTAATCGGTTCAGGAAACGATAGAGCTTTATCAACAAAGTTAGTTATCAAAATATACATCAAGAGGGGAGCTAATACAACAAAATATAACCGCCTCTGTGTTTTCAAATCGCTACGAGACGCGGAGTGATTTTAAACGACATATTATAGACTAAATAAAACTCGACCATCTGTAAGCTAACAATGCGTAAGATTTTACTATACATATACGTTTAAATGATTGTAATACGTAAAACGCTCACTGACTACAATGACGAAGAAGAATATATTAAGTTTATTCAATTTCGTCGTATGAGGTACTATAGTTGACTTATAGTGGTTTTGAACTAAATTTCGATTTTTATATACATAATTAGATAGATGTAATTTCAAACAGAAGTGATAGTTAATTTTCTTCTATTCTTTATATTTGGTAGATCCTTTCTAGGATTCGAGTGTCCAGTGATATAATGGATATAGTACATATATTCATTAAATTAATGTTTTACTGTTACTCAAACTCATTTGACAACTGACTTCACGTGTCTTTTATACTTTATAAGCTCATTATTTATTACAAGTTGTGAGATTATAGACTCTATTCACCATAATTTCGCGACTCACTGCTTATACAGTCTAAGACACACATCTGAGGATAATTAATGTGTGCACGATTCATGTTTATCTTGTGAGGAGAGAAACTGAGAGTATTGGCAAGCTTATGAGGAATAAAGATTGTAGTTATATATATATTTATTGTTAAATAATACGTGTATTGGTTGTCAAGCTGCGTATTTTTATGAGGCTTGTGTCTCGTGTCAGTTCTTTCTTACTTTCCACGCATTTTGAATTATCGTTTTGAATTTTTTATTTCTAAAAATATAACAAATCAAACATATTTAAAATTTTTAATTTTAAATACAGTTATCAGAAAAAATATTTACGTCGTTATTAAGTATGGATTAAAGGGAAAGCTCGATAGCAAAAAGTTATGAGTGGAACAAAAATTCTGGCTATATATTTCAATTCAATGTACAAACTTTTATAAAATATACTCATTACTGTTTATGTGATAAAACATTATATCGTTGAATATTATTATTGCTGACATTGATTACATTAACTGAAAGAATTTTTTACATTGAAACGTTTTAAACAAACGATGATTATTTTAATTAATTTTTTTAGTTACAACAATAAAATTTTACTGATATCGAATTAAATGAGTCTCGTATATCGAAACATATAAATATGAATTCTATTGTAGCACTTGTCAGAGATTTTTATGATCGGTCGTACTTTATATGTAGTTTTTGAATAATAAATAATTCGTACAATTTTACGTAATTTGAACATATTTTGAACACACTTCCACACTGCATAATTACATACACGACAGGTGTTGCGAATTTTAAGACATAATTCTATAAAATAAGACAAAAATTAAGATAGACGATAATGCGTTTCAAGCTTCATTTCCGAATTACTAATTTTTGGGAAAACACCTAAAATACGCGCGAAATGTATCGGACTCAGGACTTATTCTACTGACTTCGCTGTGTCTGACTTGACTAATGACGCCGGCAGTAGAATACGTCCCAAGTCAGACACATTTTTATAACGATTAATCTACTGAAACTTTTTACAATTCTTTCACCAATACTATTCTTAATTTTAAAATAAATATTTAATCAAGTATTCAATCATTTAATTCATAACAAGTACTATTAAAAATATTATTCATGAGTTCACGTGTACCTATATTTTACTAAAAATATTTATTATATCTACTTATGATTTTAGACAAAACTTGTTTGATCATAATTATTAATCACAGCTTTATTTGTAATTTACAGCTTGGTTTGGATGCAGGCACGTACAGATCATTTTGATGGCATTGGGCTTCCTATGTTGCTATGCCATCAGGGTCACCACATCCGTGACCTTAGAAGCGATGACCAATGCTACAACTGCGAATCCTGACTACGAGGTATGAGAGTACACCTCTCTACATTTATTTTCTCTCTTTACTCAATCATCTGTGCTTTTCCCTCATGTTAAAAATCATGTCGATGTTTTCAATTTGTCTATAATGCTAATTAAAGTGTAGTTTAAAAACTAAAGAAAAGGGAACTGTAATCTGCATTCATGCCACGTTACGAAACGTCCCGAAACAAATCAGTGCTCTTAGTGTGACTAATAAATTATATGATGAAAATTATTTCTGGATATAAACAACCAAAATAATCTACTATAGTGAATTGTTTAAGGGACAATTTTGTTCCTAAGATACACATTGAATTCTTGACTAAAAATTAAAATTTCTCAAAATGTCTCAAAAAATATGCTAAATGTTATTCACCAACTATATATAGTTTTATTATTTTATGGCAGTAAATATAATTATGCACGTCAATTTTTCACTAATAAACAACTTTTTACAGTATTTCGGCGATAAAAATGTAATTTTCAAAAAAAGTGGAGTTGATCAAATTGACTTCTAAAAGGCTCATATCTGTCTACGAGAATTTCAATTCTACTTGTTTTCTGTAAAAATGTACTTTTTTAATGTGAAAAATGTTTCATAAATTTTCCCCGTTTTTATTAAAGGAATTCAAATGGAATAACTCAGTCAAGGATACAATTTTGAGCTCCTTCTTCTGGGGTTACGTATGCACACAACTCATTGGAAGCATAATTGCACACCGATGGGGTGCCCATAAACTTTTTTCGCTGTCCCAACTAATTTGCGGTCTGGTGACCCTTTTCATCCCCATGGTAGCTCACTATTGTGGTTGGGAAGCTGTTTGCGCTTGCAGAGTAATCGCTGGCCTTTGCCAAGGAACTGTGCTTCCGTGTCTTCACACGTTGCTTTCGAAATGGGTGCCTTTGGAAGAACGAGGAAGAATGTGTGAGTATTAACAAAGAATTTATTTTATAAATTTTCATCTGCAAAATTCAATCTGCACGTCCTTGGTAGAATAAAATAAAAAATTAGAACCTCTGTCATATGAAATAAAGAGAGATACACGCGTATATTTGAACTAAAAAGAGGTTCAAAAAATAAAATATTCTGTATCCATACAATATGACATGGAAATATAAATATATAAAGCAGAATACTTTATATGAATATTAGGAACGTAAACATCATAAACCATAGTATAATATAAAATGAAACAATTTTTATTTTTAATGATAAAAGACATTGATAAATCTTAAAGATGAAGAAAATGTACGGCAAAGGCAAACAAAAATTTGTAAATTATGAAGAAATTAAGATTAAGAATTATTTAGATAAAGGCAAAATACAAATTTTCAAAAGTTAGATAAATAATGAAAAAATATCGTGGAACTATGACTAATGCCAAAGCAATAAGAAATACAAATGCAGACGCTTTGTCATGATAATACGGGTTATCCGAGGTCAAGAAGGAATTGAAGTGAATAGAACTTCTATTGTATAATTGTAGAACGTAATTCTGCAATTACATACAATGTAATTGTATATATTATATTATCTTATATTATAAGATATTTCTTTAAACATACTTTAGCTATAAATATTGTAATTATTATGTAGGCAAAGAAAAAAGTCAACTAAATTCCAAATACCACCATTACCATTTAAATGATATTAAAGATTTAATACACAGTAGCAGAAGAAAAATTTGAACAAATACAAATTTGAGCTTATTCGCTCGGAAGATACGAAGAGATAAAGAATTCGCTCTTTAATTACCACCACCGAAAAATCAGTGCATACATTCTCATTCTTTAATTAGTTGTATTTATGACACTTTTAGATAGTCGTTTAAACAATATGTTATACTCTGTTATAGTAATGTTCTGGTCAGACAAAGTTATTTCGTAAGCAATGATGGTGTGTAGGAAGCAGAAAAAAATAATTGATTGGTAATGGTGAGGGTTACTTTTCAATGACATTGATGAGTTAAAACTCGTGAATTTCACTATAGAGTACTGCCGACCTTGTTTTCAGCAAAATCGCTGTCAGAATACTAAATAGTAGATATTCCCCTTCTATCTTTTCGTGTCCCTTCAGTACTTAACATTGGATCTTGGTGCATCAATGCCACATTTTAAACTATATAAATACAAACGCACATGTATTAACTACTTTATCTATTTTCATTCAAAACGGATGTTAAAAACTTGGATTGAAATTTAAAAATCCTCACAATAGATACAAATAGTACTTTTTATTAGTTATTAAGTTTATCATAAAATTTACAATATTAAAATTTTCGAAACTCAAGTTCATAATTCTTGTAGTCCTCGTTAACTACAGGTGCCCTATTTAACACTTCAGAAACTTCTTATCTTTTAATTAGTAAAGTTGACGTCACTCCGCTTAGCATTTTTTGAAATTCTTAAGTCATTTTTAAGTCATTGGCCATTATCCCCTATATACCTCGGTATTAGGACTCCGTTTAATCTTTGAGTTACTTATAAATTCTTAACAGAAAATTGTAATTTGCTGACTAAAAGCTTTACCATTAATATGTTTGAAAAACTAATCGTGTACTTGAAATCTAATGAAATCTACATGAGACTTTTTATTGCGCAATATCTTATCTGCTGTATCGCTGACGTTTTCTTCTATCAAACTTGTTCAGTAATTTCATTCACAAGACGAATTGAATTTGGTTAATTTAAAATTGAATAATTCTATTGAACTTCTAGAAAATAGAAAAATTTGTCAGCTCTACAAAGTAGACTAGGTATACTCCATAAAACACAGCTACTGTGTTCCATTTTGTTTCCGTTTTATTGTCAGATGAATGTATTCCAAGATATCATTAATTAAGACTTCGCTGTACTAATAATTACTAAATTATTTCCTGTATTTATTACATATAATTCAGCAACCTTCGTTTATGCGGGAGGTTGGATCGGAAACGTGGCTTGTTTACTGAGTTCGGGCCTGTTGTCTGCTTCTTCTTTGGGATGGCCCAGCTGCTTCTACTTCTGGGGCGGTATTACCATTGTTTCTGGGTGCCTTTTCCTTCTCATTGGAAAGGAATCCCCAGCAGTGCATTCAAGTATACCCGAAGATGAAAAAGAATACATTGAAACTAGTCTTGGAATAACAGAAACGGAAGAGGTATATACTTATAGAATAACTTTAAATTATTTTATTTAATAACAATCATGTCATTCAATCAATATCTGTTTCTGAAATTCTTCTTCTTCCATACATGTATATTACAAAGAAAATGTCTCACTTTTTAGAAATTGCCAACACCATGGAAAGCAATGTTTACAAGTCTTCCGATGTGGGCACTAATGGCTACACAGTCTGCTCATAATTGGGGCTTTTGGATGCTTTTGACGAAAATTCCGTCTTACATGACATCCGTTTTGGGCTCTGATATCACACACGTAAGTGATAACATACAAATAGAGTACCTTTGGTATACTCTTAAACATTTGTAAGAATAGTAAAAACACTCAACATACGAATACCCTTATTCCGATTTTGATATTCATAATATTCATTTCAACTCGTTTTTTACATGTCTAAAGTTACTCTTTTATACAAACATTCATCATAACGGATTAAAAAAAAAACTGTCTTTTACGTTCTTATATTTGTATTTCTTAATAATAGATGATTTTTTTAGCTACTTAAGCTTAAGTACGATTTAAATTAATTAAGACACTTTTAAATAACCATATTAAGAATTATGTAAATTTATTTTATAAATTTTTGAAGAAATACTTTTATATTCTATTATTTATATATTCTAATTATTTTTGTTTTAGAATGGCATGCTTACTGCACTACCCTATTTAGTAGCATGGCTGGTCAGTTTCCCGATCAGCTACATTTCAGATCTTCTCATTAAACGAAATGTTATTACAATTCAAGCATCCCGGAAAATATGCAATACGATAGGTCAATGGATTCCAGCGGTTGCGTTAATCGCTCTCGGATATGTTGACAAAGAACATTCTGGGATCGCAGTGACGCTTTTAGTAGTCGCTGTTGCCAGTAATGTTGCGATTTATTGTGGTCATAATGTAAATCACATGGATCTTAGTCCTAACTTTGCTGGAACTTTAATGGGAATTACAAACACAGCAGCAAATATTTGCAGTATTTTAGCTCCATTAGCTGCCACAGTCGTTGTCAAAGATGCTGTATGTATTAATTTTCTTTTTTAGAATTTAATGTACTGTAATCTTTAGAGTGTAATACAGTTAGATTTAAATACATATCTTATATTTATCATGTTGCTTTGTATATGGAAAAGACAATTGAACTAAATCTTTTCTAGATTTTTTAAAGCTATGTTAGTAAACTTCTTTTATTTATAAAAGACAGTTTTAAAAATGGAAAATGCTATGTCATTAATATATAATACTTTCAAATGTTTTAGAGGGACGTCACAGAATGGAGAAATATATTTTTCTTGTCTGCTGCTATATATCTCATTGGAAATCTTATGTTTATTCTGTTTGGTACGAGTAAAATTCAAACTTGGAATGATCCTGTGAAAAAAAGGAAAGATACTGGCTTAAATTCTGTGACAATAACAGAATTATCTGTGGAAAATGGGTTTGCAGAAAAGAGTAAAAATATTGATAATATAGAAACAGAGAAAAGTTTATAATGTTGCCATGACTAAGAAAACTGTAAAGTTTATTATCTTTTTTATTTATCTTAAGTGATGTGAATGAAGAGTGTTATGATCATTGTTTTTGACAGAGTGTAAATGTCTTAAGATGTGAGTACTGTACATAATTACCTATTTGTATGCATGTATTATATTTAATATTTATTATAGAAGCATAATTAAATTTATGTTAATTTACAAGAGATTTTTACTATAAAAACTATGAAAGTGATTCCTTTATGTATCTTAACACTATAAAAGTATTTCCAAGAATTATATTTTAAATGTATTATTGTCTCTTTTTATCCATTTTTGGCGTAGATTTCCATATCGTTTTCATAAGAAATATAGTCAACAGAATAGTTGCTAATATTGTAGTACAAATTACTGTAGATAACAAAGATGAATTACCAACTGGTATTGTCCATACAACATCTTTTGTATCCTATGACAAACATACATGATAATAGTAATAAAGTCCTATTTTATACAAAATATTATATATTATGAGATTACTTTACTATATAATAAAACTCATATTACATAATAAGATATTATAACTCGCATACTGTAGTGAAGCTATTTACCATAATGTATGGAATCTCTCTCCATTTAGTTACAACTTCTGCGCATGGAGAACACAGATCAATTTTTGAAATTCTATATTCTTTAATTCTGTCTTTACAACCCAAAAGTAATATTGGTTTTGGTAATATAATAGTCATGTAACTACTATTTTTGCTAGCATATTGGTAACGCTGATGTATAGGTAGTTTCAAAGTAAAATTTGTACTGATTAGAGGAGAACATATAGTTACGTTTTGAGACATTGCTTTATGCGCAAATAATTCGACATCAGTTTCTCCAAAGAAACATGCTGTACTCTAAAATGTAATTAATAGGAAAGATCTTACATGTATTGAATAAATAGAACCATTTACTAATAAATAAGAATTTTCTTCTCTTGATGGAAATAATATTTACATTAGAATCTAAATTTCATTACAGTGATATATAAGTTTATTACTTACAATTCCTAATCTTCTCAAATCATTTAATTCATTGATGTTGGCATATAAACTAGATGGCAATTTTAGAAAAAGAGCTACATGACACTGATCTATAAAATTATCAAAATTTACTCGATATATTAAATATCTGCAAATGAATTTTCCCTTTAAGAATAAAGAAATATTTACATCCTGTAATAAATCTATATTACTTATATCTCCATTATCCGAATATTACATTGTCTTTTTGTATAAACACCAAACAAATTAATACTAAAATTGTACTAGAAAGTAAGAATAAAATATTTGTTCTTTATTATTTGTAATTATTATTTTTATTATTTATTCTAATATGTAATAATTTTAATAAAAATATGTAATAATTTTAATCTTTACATTACCTATAAGAGTTTTATAGAGAAAAATTGCAAATATAATTTCTTAACATCTTAATCAATTTGAACTATTATTATTGTTGTTAAAATTGACTTTTTAGTTTTTAGTTTTTACTTTACTGTACTTACTTTACTTTTTAATTAACTTTTGAGTAAACAATTGATTCGGATAAAAGAAATAATTTTCTCCATCTTATTACTAATCTAACCTATGAAATCCTTCTCCTTCCACATCCAACGAAAGGTGTGTATCTAATCCCTTACAAATAACATTTTGAAAAAATATAGCGAGAAACGTATTAACTTGTATAAAATAATATTTAACACGATTTAGTGTCATCTTTTTACTGGAAATACTGAATTACGCTCAAATTAATTTATAGAACATTTTTACGCATTTCAATTTTATAGACTTTATCAGACTTTGTACAACTTTGAATGGAATCCGATTAACTTATTAACTTAGAGTTGAAGTAAATGAAATACTACATAAGCTATGCGTTAGTAGTTAGTATTTAGAGTAAACGTCTAAACAAATGCAAGCGGTTAAATAATTAAAAGATAGGATAATCAATTTTGATATGTGAAGATTACTGTTATAGCTTCGCAGTTTATAATTCAATTAATACTTTATGGATCATAAAATACAAAACATTCAACGAAATACAAGAACTTTTTTGAAAAATGAAATTTATAAATTACGTGACGATTTTGCGATAAGTACGTAATTCAATTTTAACGTAACCTGTAATTGTTCTTTTTATTGTAACCTTGTTTTTTCACAATCCTTAGTTAGACAACTAAAGAATACCTATTTATTAAACAATGATAAATAAAACACAGGAAATAAATATATTTATATTATGTTGTACAATTAAAGATATATAATTGTGGTATTTATATTTTTGCAAGTATGTACAAATAAATCCTACTTAAAGTGTTTAATTCTTCGCAAATCAATGAAACTGTATTTCTTTTTAATTGTGAATTTATTAATTTTAATTTCTTGACTGCATGCTTTAACAAAGTCTATACAAGTTAAAAATTTGTCTAGTGCATTTATTTGTAATCTATTGTGCCAAAACTAAAAATGTATCAAAATAGTATTTTGGAAATATTATTAAAATATTAATAAGTAAAACTGAGTTGCAAATATTTACAAACTGTTATAAACTGTTGCAAAATGTTCTTTATAATTGTTTAAGCAAATTCTAAGGTTCAATCATGGGTTGATAAGGATCATATTTGGACACCACAATATTTGGTAAACTTTATTTATAAAAAAAAAAGTAATCACATATTCTTTGAATTTATTAACTTATTGAATTCATAACTTTAAGGATATTAGTATTGCAAACACAACACCAATCAACAAAAAATACACTAAAAAGCTGCATTGCCCATTAAAAGGTTTGTTAATAATTCTTAAGTTTAAGGAATTATCTTATTTTTGAAATATAAAATAATTTTCCATTTTCTCGTATTTATGATTTCAGGATTTATTGAAAATCCAACAGAGATAAAAAAAGTTAAAAATAAAGTAAGAATAATTTGAAAAGTATAATTAAATAATAAATATTTTAAAATATAATTATTTTTTGAAAATAATAGTACAATCTAAATAAACCAATAGAGACTGGTATCAAAAATATGAAACAGACACACTACACACCTGCAAAATTTAAAAAATCAATACTACCAAGAAATAATGTGAAATTAAATTGTTTTACATTAAGTAAGCTTTTGTATTATTATTGATGTTGTTTTAATTATTTAGCATTCTTAAATTTCAAAGAGTGTTATATAGACTTCCTAATGTAATAGGATTCTTTTTATTGTAGGAAGTACAAGCCCATTGAACACAGTTAAAATGAAAAAAGTTATTAATGCAAAAGTAAGAATTTTTATATAATTAAATATAGTATGGTTGTAACAAATACTTATAAAATACTGATAATGAATGTGTTGCTTTTTACATAAATTTGATGTTAGCATTTCTTATTATTGCACAGTAGAAAATACTTGACAATTCAGGACAGATGAATTCACAATCAGTATTTCTAAAAGGCTTATCGAAGAAAAGAAATACATTGGATCACACCAGTTTTGGAAACATAAGTCGATTTAGCATTCTCTTTCTATATATTCACTTTTTACTTTGTTATTATCTTTCTTTTTCAAAAACACAACAGTTTAGTGAACTGTTTGAAACATGCCCAATATTGGATAAGAATTAACTTGGCAATATATTATTTAATTGGGAGTAATAAATAACAAACATAAGTATGTGTCAATATTTTTAATTTTAAAGATTGAAAATTTAATAACAACAAGCAATTTTTTAGATACTATAAACTACTTATAAGAATGAATATTAGAGCATATTTATGATAAACATATATAAATTGTAAATGGATACACATCATTCAACCTTTACTCCTAATATACATCTTACAGCCACTTCACCATCTGGTGTACATGCTTCTATCTCAGTTTCATATGTCCCTTCCCCCATAGATTCGAAGCCAGTTACTGGATCACAGTTTTGAAGCGTGCATTCACCCTAGAACAAAATATATGTATACAATAATTGCAATATTTTTGCAAATACATTTTTACACAAATGAATGGATCTTTACTTGACCAATAGAACATCCATCAGGAGTTTCTGGACAGTCAACAGTACAGAACTTTGCTAAAAACTCTGAAACGTTTTCTATATCATTCTCTTTTACGACATCAGGTTTGCCATCTTGTCTAATCGTCATTTTTACCTACAAGGCAATCAAATTTTTGAATTGATATAAAAGTTATTTATCTAATTCTTCAGTTATAGGCTATAATATATTTTTAAAGTTTAAACTTGTGCTTTAAAGGGGCTCGTACACAATCAATGATATTGTCAATAAAAAGTATTACTTTTCAAAATCGATACTGCTTGATATTAACAAATACTGATAGTGTGCGTAGTGATGACGGAATGAGGACTGCATATTGATATTTTGTCAACCAAACGACAACACGAGTGACAAAAATTAGAAATTCTCAAAAACTCTATTTTTGGCAAAATGCCGCAGAGTGACTGCTAGTATTGCCAGCTACCGGGACAAAACGTTTTCCAGTGATGTCATAGAATAGAAGAGTGGGGGTACTGCAGGCAATGTAATCAAATATTGCGCCCACTCTTGAAGACATCCATGACGTCACTAGAAGACATTTTGTCCCGGCAGCTGGCAATATTGATAACCACCTACTTTTTCCTCAATAGAGAGGGACACATATTCGTATCTTATCTTCCTTAAAAACATTCTATCATTTTTAGAAATTGTTGAAATGTATTACAGTTCATTCTATAATAATTAGAATAAAAATGGTTTCATCATTTCAAGCAATGTCTTTTAATAAATTTACATGTGAATATTACTCCCGACTTCTAACACATTACTTTATCCATTGCTTAGGTTTTATACGACGTTTTAAAGAACAAAATAATATTTTTCAAAATTTTATAATTATAAGGCCAATTTCAGACGACCGTCTTTTTGCAGTAATATTGATCACGTGTGGTTTCAAAACAATTGAATCTGTTTGAAAAAATTGTTGGCAAACTGAATTAACAATGTTGTTTTCAATATTATTGATTATGTATGGGCCCCTTGTTACCAATTAATTTGTAATTGCAAGGATTGCTAAATGTTTAAACATTTAGCGTAATGTTTAAACATGCATACTTACCAACCTAGAACTTAGTGACCTAGTGGTCATTAGGATTGATTTTTATATCTAATTATTTCTATTATTAATTTTTTATTAAATATTTTCATAAAGTAGAAAAAATAATTTAAAGTAGTGGTACCTTGACTGGTTTTCCACAATCTTTATTCATATTAATAACTGCGTTAATAAAATTATCTTTAATTTCAGGGTTCAGTGAATCAACCGGACCACCGCTTGTAACTTCTGCTTTGACATTAGTCACTGTGCCTTTTCTTTTACCCTGACAAGATAACAAAAGAAAATTTAGCATTGAAAAGCATTAAAAAAATGTACAAGTGAAATATTTTTAGAAGATTAGAAATAAATGTTCAGAAACATATAATAAATTTTCTAAGTTACCTCAGCATGTACTCCTATAGCGATAGATAACACAAGCAATAATAATAATTTCATATTTGAAGAGCACATTGCAACGTATTAAACAACAGCTACTCGGTAACGATTTAAAAAATTACTGTACTTCCGCTAGCATATAACTCGTATTTAAACCCTCCACTGAGCTAGTATGTGTTACAGTAAATTTTACAGAAATAAACATTGAACAATAGCAATTCAATAAAACATTATTCATTTACTTTGCAGCAGTTGCGTGATGTTTTGTCACTTATCAATTAGAGATCGTGAGAAATGAAGAGGAATAATACGAAAAAATGAATCAGTCATACCGTACACAACACAACAATGCCCGAGTATATTTAATTTCTCTTTTGGAATTTTTTAAATATTAATATTTCTACGTATTACTTGGCGCTATTAGTACAAATAATTCATCAAAAATTATTCATTATTTCGTACTTATTTAATTTTAGTGCGAAGGTTTCGTGTTTTTCTGATTGAAAGTTAAGCTTTAATAAAATTTCTGTTAAATTCACCCAGATTGAATCAGTTTTTTATGCAAAAGAATTTATAATTTGGAGAAATTAATAAATAAAAAATAACAATTTTCTCAAAGTTCTCAATAATTTTTTAAATCAGAACTATAAAACTTTTAATTAACTCCAAGCTTGAAATGTGGATAACATTGTTCTTTGTTAATAATTATAATACAAAATAAATTCTCTGAATTTGCTTTTCTGTCTTAATTTATTACTTTTTGAATGAAACATTTTCTTTCAGTATCGTTTAATTATTATTCTACATTACCCAATAACTTTAAAATGTTTCAAGATGGCAGAAAGTAACAGGAACTATAATTAATTAATTAATTAATTATCGATAATCAATTGAAAATTTTGACAAAAAAAGAAACATTGAATAGTATTCAAATGATTTGAAAAAAAACTTTTTTATTATAAGACAGTGAATTAAACGTTGAAAAAGGAAGTTCCTTATTGTTTTATCTCATAATCATTTTAAAACAAAAGTAATAATTCGTAGTACATGTAGATGCAATATGAACCAGACTTATCTTGGATTTAACAATACAATAGACACGCAAATAATGAAGGTAGGGACTTATGTAAGCATTAAACATATAACTAACTATGATATATCATATATATATTATATGAAGAAATAAAATAAAATTATGCAATACTTATCGATATATATTTTTAAAACATTTTTAATAATTATGGAAGTTTGATAATATTTATGTAATTTTATTACTCTTGGTTTTGTTTGATTGATACGAGAAATGTCACTTGCAAGTGTGTGAATATGAAACACGACATCCACGATTATTTAACTATCTTCTTCCGTTACCCAACAACCACCTTCTTCGTTCTACATATTAAAAATACTATAAGAAAAGGGTCGTCACTTTATTGGCGACTGTCGAAGAGTTGATTTTCGGAAGGTTTACTAACATTTTAGCGCTATGATACGTATATATCTCACTATCTAACTGTTAACAATTGGAGTAGAAAAATTTGTGCCGCTGATGTCAACAATATGTAAGGCGCAAATCGTTGCTATTGCTACAATTATTACTTTTGTTTCGTAGAATTCAAGCAAATATCGAATGAAGACATCGTACTTATATTAAGCCTTCATCAGTGTTGATCACGGTAAAACAATAATACAATTTCAAGTTTTTAACTGAAGTAATACAGATTCCAGGAGTCAGTTTGAATCTTAGAGCATACAGGGTGAGTCACCTAACGTTTGCACCTCAAATATCTTCCTTGTTTTTTAAAATATGTCAAATGTGTCATAGAGAAAGTTGAATGGTTCAATGGAGTTCATACAATATCAAAAGAATTTTTGTTTGTTTTGTCATGTTTTTTAGAGATATCAAGGTCAGTTCCAATTTTTTAAATGGAACTACCCTGTTTTAAACACCTACAATGATAAGCCTTTTCATTAGGAATTCAGTAACTATAATTATTCAAGGTAATTCAAGATCACGAACAGAGAAAACTGATTTTAATAAATGTAATAAATTGAATAAATTATGTGTTTAATTCCTGCGACGTTTACGTTCCGTAATATTTATAGAAAAAGGGGTTACGTAAAATTATATGCTTCGTGTGACTTTGAGATAACTTTTTCAAATCTATTCATGAGTTATGTTACTGCTATTTTTTATTTGGATAAAAAAAGTTACAGAACATTATACCCATTATATTGCGTAGCGCATTTTGTACATGTAATAAAAGTTACAGAACTTGTGACTCCCATGTTACGTAGCATTTACATATTGTGCTATGAGGATAAGATCTTTTGATGTTAAAAAGTAGTTAATTGAAGGCTCCCTAGTCGATGTGCAAGACAAAAATATTATCTATTTTATGCATCATCTGTGGCAGTACATATTATTCGAGGCACTATTTTTTTAAATAAATAAACAATTGGGTAAAATGTCAATGAAGGGTATATTTATTACTGTGTATAAAATTCTATAAAAATGAAATTATTTTAATTTGTTTTCATACTATTAGGGAATTTTACTTTAAAAAATTTCGATTGTATTTACACTAGGGATAATTTCATCTTTACCATTGGTGCTTCTGGTATTTGAGTCGATTATGAACTGTATTGGTCTTTCGCTTCCGGTAAATCATGGTAAGTGTAGTTATCATTTTAAGCTCGTTGAAATTGGTCGTATATTTTTAACATTAACGTACAAGTTACTCTTTTCTTAAAGAAATTTTCTTTATTCACCATGTGGTTAAACGTATTTCATATATTTTTCACACTGAATAAAGGATATAATATATTAATTCACATAACCTAATACTTCAATTTTCAACCACATGGTATGTGAATTTAGAGATTTGTAAACGATTGCACGTGGAGGCCCTATACGCAATAATTGTAATATCACAATTTATTTCATATTTATAGAATAAAAAAATTAATGAAACTTCTTCGTTTTAATAGCCGTTCCAGAGATTCGTAGAATCCGGCCGCATTGCTTATGTGAGCGATGGGCCATACCAAGGCAAACTTGTCGCAATCGTAGATGTGATTGATCAAAATCGGGTAAGAATTTTGTGAATTCAGTAAAAAAATCATTAGCATTATTTGATAGGAAATTTGATAGTAATGCATTAATATTATCAATGTACTATATCGTATCGTAATATACGAGATAATATTGTAATGATGATCCAGTTACTTTGATAGGAATTGCCGGCTGATGTTGAATTGATGCCAATAAACTCTAACTGACATTTGTATTTTGATGCTACTAGTGACTACATAATAAGTTTCAGTTTTTAGTTTTTGATTATATTTGTAGGTATTAGTCGATGGCCCTCAGTCAAATGTTCCACGTGGGGAAATGAGGTTAAATGAACTTCATTTAACTAAATTCCGATTACATTTTCCATATACTGGATCTACACGTGTTGTACGTAAAGCATGGGAAGCAGCAAAGATAAACGATCTTTGGGAGAAGACTATGTGGGCAGAGAAGGTTGAAGCCAAGGAGAAGGTAAATTAATATTTTTTTTTATTTTGCAATATGTAATAAATTATCACTTTTGAACTATGAATATGAAAGATATATTGTTTATTCCAGCGTGTGACACTGAGCGACTTTGACCGCTTTAAGTTGAGGAAAGCAAGACAAATCCGAAATAGGTTGAAGACAGATGCATTTTACAGATTAAAAAAGAAAGTTAAAAAGGCAAAGGCTGCAGCAGCAACTAAAAAGGCAGAAAAAAAGTAATTTTTTATTGTATGAAATAAATACAAAGTTATCTTACAATATAAGACTTATTTTTAATATATACCTTTTGTTACTTTAAATTAGAAAAATAAACGATAATTTAAACTAGACAGATAATGTAACAAAGTTAATTTTATCGATTTTTGGTATTAAAAAGATAATTCTACTTTTACAGTCAAAATGTACTGTTTACATATCATAGGTAATATTCTCTTTATTTGTACTGTAATTATTCCATCATTGTAAAGAACCTATGATAAATTTGAAAAAAGTCCAGTTAGGTGTTACTTAATGAATCATTTTTTATTTTAATTTAGTTACTTTAATAAATGCAGAATTTGTGATAATATTAAGAATAAAGAATTTGTAGCAAATTCACGAATTCTTTGCAATGATTTAATTCGACTCTCATTACTTCTGCTGCTTTGGGATACTTATTACAATAGTCAATCACAAATTTAAATGCATTAAGACTGTTCTGAGCATTTTCCAATTTAGCTGTTTCATTAGGCGTTATTATTTTTTTGTATAATCTACCAATGTAGAAATAACAAAATAGAGCTGGTTGCATCAAGTCATCTGGAAACTCTTTTATTCCTGAGTCATTATTACGAGTCTCTATAGAGTTGAGAAATGATTGGAAATTTTGTATGGAATTTTTTGCTAATTGATTAATTTTCATTAATGTCTGTGGTGCAGGTTTTTCCTTTGATGAATTCAAGCGATCTAACTTTAAATCAAGAATATCTGAATATATTTCTCCCAATTCAAACCAAATTTGTCTGCAGGCTGATTTATAATACTGAGGATTTAATTCTTTAACGACAGATTCCAAAGCATTTATTCTTTTTTTATGCATTTTTGCTTGCCTATCTTTATCCTCTTCAAAAAACAATAAATATTTATAAGCCTGAGAAACATCTTGTACAATTGATACATGATCAGATGCATGGTTTTCTAAAGTATAGTATGTTTTTGCCTGCTCCAACCATTTTTGGGTATTTAAAAAAACTAATTTAGCGTCACTAAAGTCTAATAAATATTTATCAGTAATCTGATTTGCAATTTGTTCAATCTCCTTTTCTAAAACATTAAATGTTAGATCTTTAGGTACAGTTGATTTTGATAAATCTTTACTATCTGACTGTTCTGTTTCATCTTCTAATAATCTGTCTTTTGATAAGCTCATAAGTAAAATTCCATATGCAGCCCAACATCTAGCAACATCAGCACTTCTGTGTTTGAAATTTTCCCATTCAGCTGAGAGTGCTTCACTTTCTCCATTGATTTCAGTTTTCTCTTTTAATATATCTTCGTATTTTTGTAATATACAAGATGCAGCTGCCAAATGATGCCTGGCTTGAGAGAAACCATCATTTTCCATGAAATATTGTGATAATGTTGCAGCGTTTAGTGCCCAATCAATATAATCTAAGTCTGGCATAATGACATTACGACCTAACTGGCCACGTAAAGTCATATGACAATATATTGCAAATTTGTGATGATCCTGTAGAAACCTGTACACCTGAGCTAAATAGTACAAGGTTAAAGTATGAACTTTTTCAAGCATTTCTTTAGGATTTAGTTTATCTTTCGTGTTTTCAATATAAAAATTCTGTATCACGTTAACTGGGTCCTCACGTGTATTTATAAAGTCATTATAGATCTGTTCTGCTCTATCTAAAAAGGTTTTAGCCTTTGTCGGTTCATTCCATTGGGACCATATAATACCTAACTGATTAAGAGCATGCAATATTGGTAAAACTGCTTCTGGATCCAGTTCTTTGCCTTTTAATAATTCTATACACTTCATGAATTGCTCTTCGCTTGCTTTCAATTCCTCTGTACCAGCATGCAATAAACCAAGATTCAAGTGTACCATTGAGAGCATTATAATTTCCTCCCCACTTTTTTCGTTTTTAGGTACACTTGCCAAGATGTTAACTAAATCAGTTTCCATCGTTTTCAGCTTTTCTATTGCTTGATACTTTATTTTATAGGGCTCACTGTCTGTGCTGAACTTTTCATGATCGTCTGACAATTTTCGAACATCTTCAAATCTCTCTTTTATCTTCATAAGCTCATCTTGTATCGCGCTAAATTCCATGCTGAGTTGTTCTTTCATTGAATGTAAACTACGTTTACAAAATAATTTATTTATTTCAGTCAGATATTAGTATAGCCAATTTTTATTGACATTACACGATTTCAATGTACCAAGGAATGCCAAAGAATACGTGAAAGCATGCACTGGCATGCACTCACATATATATACGTATATACATATGCACAAAACACATCACCATTGCAACGTAAATACAAACACATTCTGAGCATGCTCATTTACACGTGATCTAACGTCATAACATGGCGATTTTAAAAGTTGGAGTCGATGGCAATTTTTAATACTTTCATATACTTTCCATTTGTACTTTAACCATACAAACACAATGTCTTATATTAATTATTACTGAAAAGTAGAAAAAATATTGTTTCATGACACTTAGCTAGTGTCTTACTTATATGTATGAGTACCGTTCTATAAATAAATCACAAAACTTTTGAAAAATATGTTTTTCAAATACTTTCAAAACATGTAACGAGGCAAATTAGAGATAAATCACTATGATAAAAGACGAATATACATTTTGTTCGAAAGAATTTTTACTTTCTATGTGTATAACAAAATATTTACAAAAATTCAATCAGTATCTATTTTTTAACTATTATTATATGTATCATTTTCATATTTTATAAAAAGTTATGTGAAAAATAAAAATAAAAATTAGGCAAATGACGTATTTGATTATATTGATTCTATTACAATACTTACAGACAAAGGATTAAAAGTATATCAGGATCTAAGATGGTTGAATCTCTTTAAGTAACAACAGCGACGATCGATAAAGATCACCTCTCGAGTTTAATCAGCACTTTCAATTGCTAATGCAAGAAAAATGTAATAATTGATCTACTGAAATATGATTTTAAATTTTACTGAATGTGATTTTTTTCTTTAGTATCAATTCAACACTTGTGAGCTTTTAAAATAATTGCAAAACTGAATATAAATGAACCTCGAAAACATATAAAGTTAAATTTGACCTTCAAGATTTATTTTAATTTTTCTTAATCCAACTTTGTATTTTTGTTGCAAAAAAAATTTGTATAAAAAAAATACTTTTAACATATAGATCATAACAAAGGAGATTATTACGATCTACCTACATTTTGAAAAAGTGATTAATCCTTCCTTGAAACATTTTATTAAACACAACTAGCAAATAGAAACGCTTCGTAGATTATTCTAAATTATTATTTATTTATTACAATTAATTTATGCGTAATATTCGTCCCATATATGCATATATACATATAAAAATAAAAAATTCTTCTTTATAAGTTTACTAAATAAGTTAAAACAAGTTTTTAAGATATAATTGAACAAGTCTGCCAAAATGGGCGTTCTTAATTGATTATTCTAAGAAGAAATCATCATCTCGTCTTCCTCTAATATTTTCCCCGAAAAGCTGAATTTTTCACGTATTTCCGAAAACGACCGCTATTTTCTTCGACCCGTTCTACTTACACGTCTCCAACTCATTAGTATTTGCAGCGGGTGGGGATCTATTATGTTTCGATGTTTGTATTCTCACTTTTATTCCGATCATCCCAGTGGCTCTCATACAATAGGACCACTAATGTGAGTCATTCAATGCATTCAAGTTATGACAAAATCCCAATATAACGCTAAATAGCTTTAATTAATAAACACGAGATATACAAAATGCGATTTTGAAATACATAAAAGAAAATATTGGGTATATCTTTGTATACTTGAAGGGATCTAAAAGGACCATGGGTTTTGACTATTCCTTTGTCCATTGAGAACCCTTAATGGAACACCTGAATACTTAATAACGGATAAAATTAACATTAATAACGACTGTCTGTGACCGATCCACATCTTATCCAACGAAGAACGTGCAACGACAGTTGCGTGTGATATATGCCTCAGGAAAGTTTCTCGAAGAAGGTGAATCGACGGTTCCCTGCCTCTTTTCTGGTTAAAGGGATCTTTGTTAGCCGATAAGTGATCGAATTAACGACATGGACTCAGAGGAATACACTAACGAAATTCCTAAAAACGAGGTAAAACAATTTTGATTCATTCATCAACCCTTTATGCACGAGAAATAGGATTATCGTCAATTTAGGACTATCATCAAAGAATTATAAAAACTGAACATTATCGTTAGATGATATTTCTTTTACATTTAATAGATATTGCATACAATATTCTCTCGTTATCAATGTTCTTCTATTCCTTTTATTTCTTGTAATTATGCTACTATTTCTGTCTTTTGATAGACGAAAAGTGAGTTATTAGCGCAGGTACCTGGGTGGATTTCTCTTGTTTTATCTACTCTTGTTGCTTTTATCGGGATGCGAATCTATAACGAATGAGTAACGTATGTTGCAAACCGTTTTACATTTGGTTTCATTGTACATAGTATCGTATACTTCTATAGGTATTTTACTACTAGTAACTCTTAAAGGGCTGCAAATATAGAATAAATACTTTGAAATTTGAATATGTCGCAAGGAAATTTACTTTTTTCGTAATAATATTTAAAATTGTAAGATTGCGTTGACCTTGAATTTTGAAATCTGTAACGAAACATATGTGGACCATCTTCGATGCAATATTGTTCAAGTTACTAAAATAATACATTGGTATTATGATAAGCAGATTATATTTATATAACAATACAATAAAAACGTACGTAATATAATGTATAGAATCTTTGAAATTTGATATGATTTTATTAAAATAAACAATAGTACTGCAGAAAGCAGTATCTTTCTTTTTCGATATTCTTCCTACTTATTCGTTTATTATAAAAAATCTATCTATTTTCCCAGATAGCACATGACGTCTTGAAGACGTCTGTTCTATGTCTATTTTATGCCTGAACGTTTTACGACATAATTTGGACATCTTACGAATGTCTTTAAGACGTCCTAAAGACATACTGATTTGTAGTGTCGGATGTTTCGAAGACATCTTCTGGACATTGTTAGGAACTTACTAGATGTCTTTAAGACGTTGTTAAGACGTCTATACTATATGGGTTATTTTTAATAACTATTATGTGTTTAGCGATAAGTCAGACGATAAACTTAAAAAATAAAGAAAATTAATTATTACTTGTATAAAAAATTTACGTCCGATTTTTGTGACCATATTATTATAAACTGTAGATCTAAAATTTTGGCTATTTGTGCGCAATATTTTTACTTGCAAGTAAAGGAATATTAAATTTTAGAGATGGATAAATTAATTATAATTATATTACTTTTACCATGATACTTTATACAACATCACTTAAAAGTTAATGCAACGTAAAAAAAAGGAACAAAACTTGCGTTTTGCAGTCTGAAAATGATAGCATTATTGAAGAGGGCACTCATTCACCAATATTACTAGACCTAGACAAAGATTCTAAACAACAACAACAACAACGACAAAGATTGTTAAGCCATAAAGACAGCTCCTCGTCCAAGTTACTCGCTGCCAATCAATATTTGCAAGATGAATTAACGAAGGACGGATCAGGTACGTCATGTCGCAAGGATTGTTAATTTACTTAATTCATAATTTGTTAATAAAAACTTTATAAATGCACTATTAAAACATAGGATAAAAGAAAATTTTCCGAAACGTTAAGTAGCATCGAAATTTATCAAAATTAAATAATAACAGAAAGTAATAATAATAATAAAATGACGATAGGAAGCAAAATTATTTTCGAATAATCTGTATGATGTGGTGTAAACAATTGTTAACTTAGTGTTTCTAGTGTACATAACGATAATTGGTAGTAAATGTCTAACACTTCTTAAAATATCGAAGGCTATACTTGTTACATCCAGAAAATACAGACTTATAGTGTTTTATATACGTATATCTACGTATTTACACACTGTATAAAAAAATCATGGAATATGTACTTACAGATAATTCAAGCACATCTAGCCAACAAGTTGCAAAAAGATCATGGCAAGATGCAAATTTTGAAGACTGTCAACAGAGCAGCGATAGAGTCTTTGTGATAAGAGTACCCGAGCCGGAAGTAATTAATACTCATCCAAATCTAGAAATACTTCATGAAACAAATATTAAATCGGTACAGCGGGAACCATCGCAAACTGAGAAAGGTGTTAATAACACGTATACATATACTAATGTATTGATTCTAATAATAGATATAATTTCATTATTAACGTATTTTTATTGGCGATCTCCAAAAAACACATCATACGCTCGAATTTTATTTTTTTTCCACTTATATATACGTCTAATTCAGTGCCTTAAAACAACGATTCAAACATTTGACTGTACTCATTCTAATATCACGTGACAAAAATGACATTTTTCAGAAGAGCAAAAAACTGATTATTTTAATCTAGCTTTATAGTTTATACATATAGAGGAAAGTAGCATGAGGCGGAACGCTCGACTTTGCCCTGTGCTTTCAAGAAAAGCGGAGAATAAAAGAACATTTATCCTCACTAGAAATTTTAAGTGAACTGTTGACTATGGGAAAATAAAATTTAACGTTAAAAAAATATTTAGATACAATGGACAACATGATTTTCCAAAGACACTCTCATTGGAAACGTAAAGTAAAACGGAACACTCCTTTAAAATTGTTTAAAACTGCAAAATCTTTATTTTTACAAAGTGGAAATTATTTATTTATGTAGAATAATTATAAATATAATTTGTACATATAATTGAATGAAATGAATAAAAAGTAATCCAGAGGTAGTTAGATCTATGAACAAAAATTATGTGCATGAAAAACATCAACATTCAATAATTATATTATTTATATTTATTATTATATAGTCTACTAATTTTAGTGAAGAATAAATATGTATTAAATGAAACACTTCAGAGAACCTTTCTGACCAGCAGGTACTGCGGGCGGTCTATTGTTCCCTCCCGATGGCGCGTGTTAGGCATTACCCCTTGAAACCGATACTAAGATTCTCTACCGACGAAAATCACTAAATTTGTAGTCGCAATATCTCGAAAATTAATTAAAAAAGGTATATAAATTAAACGTCGCTGGATTCGTCTTCAAACACACTATCAACTGATCTGTAAAAAAATATATAATTCCATTTAAAAAAATAAACTTGACCATCATATCTCATGTAATAATAATGTTACAAAAAATTCGCCTTCGCTAATAAATTGGCCCCGTCGAATCGTGCAACCCTGTATAAACAATTTTTTTTGTATCTCTAATACTTTAGGAAATAACGTACTGTATAGTGTTCGTTGGGACACTCTGTATACACTACATATATTAGAATCATTCAATCGAATAGTAAAAGTAGATTCAGAAACATTCAAAATCCAAATTTCATTAAAAATTCTCATACGTGATATTAGAATGAGGCTATACGTATATTTTTTCGAAGTAATTTGAAACGTTTCACTGTCCATTACTAACTATACCTAACAGAAACTGAGAAATTCACACAAAAAAAATTGGTTAGAAGTAGATATTTAAAAGTAGAATAATTGTAACCCATTTCATAACATAAAAGATAAGAGAAAAGATATATACTTAAATTAAATTAATAAAAACGATTTATTATTCTAACTAAATGTTCAAACTTCTGTTTTTCTTTCAGATTACAAGAAATCGGCCTGTGATCGAGAACGAACAAGAATGCGAGACATGAATCGCGCATTCGAACTTTTACGATCTAAACTTCCAATTTACCAAACCTCCAAACCGCCAGGCAAAAAACTATCAAAAATTGAGTCGCTCCGACATGCGATTACGTATATACGACAATTGCAGAGTCTTTTAGAACCACCATGCAACTATGTTCCAAACCTACCAGAAAGAAGTTATTACAATAATACACCGACCCCTGCGAGTATGTTTTTTGACGTGCAACACCCTACCAGATGGGAATCATTCTCGCATTATCGATACGATTATCACACTCAATTCGTTGCTCCTTCTCCGTCAACGTTACCCTCACCGATTCACTCTCAAATGCCAACTGAACAGGACAATCGGCAATTTTCTTATGAAAATAGACACTAATTTTCACATGAAATGAAAGTTATCGGTCTCATGTTCTTCAAGATACCATAAATATATATACAGGGTGTTTTCAAACTTGTGAGACTCGACTTTCGACATTTTTGGAAGGTAAATTCTAAAGACAGCAATGAAAAATGTTCGTAAAATATCCAAAGACGCTCAGTTTTTAATTATACGCTATTTTATTTTGCGTACATGTTTGGAAATACCCTGTATGTATTAGGAGACCTAATTTCAACTTGTCCCGTCCATATCATCAAATTTAGTTTTTAGAGATTATAGTACAGTAGCTATGATTTTATAATTTCTTATTTGTAATTACAAAAGAAGGGAAACTTTCTATTCCCGTTTGAGGTTATAAGAATTTTTTAAAATTAATTTGCGAAATGGATTTTTATAGATCAATTAATGTAGTTATATTAATAGTTAGAATATATTTTAAAAAGTTCTATTATACCATACACTTATATTCTATAAAACATTACTACTAGCATTGAAGAAGTAGATACATATGATTGTGTTTAAGAGCTGTGCTTCGTGCTTTTGCCACCTGTATTAAAACAAAGACATCTATTCATAATAGGTAAAGGAGAATGAAAATAAAGTATTATTATAGAAAACAATTTTAGTAACAATTCAAATTTTGTACATTGTAATGTAAAAATTTATTATATCTTTCATATGTACAATTCTTTATGTACATAATATGTACAGTTTAATAAGATTTAATTCACTGAATAAAAAATAATATGATTTTAAATGTGGAATAAAATCACTTTATGTTTAAATCAGAAATTTCTAAATATGTACATGTATCATACTTTGTAAAATATTATGTATAAAAGATTTAAAATGCATATATTTAAAATATTAACGGAATTAATGTAATAAATCATTCTATCCGTTAAAATAATCTTCAATTATTTTGTAACTAAATGACTTTTAAAAAACCCATGACTACATATAATAAAAATGCAAATACTTTGATATCAATCAGAGAATAATTCTTCTTCTGATTCTTCCATAAAATTCAAACTACTTCTGGATATTCCACTTCCCGAAGCACAACTGTACTCTTTATGACTAGAACCTGCAGTGTTTACGTCATCAACACTACAATCAGTTTTTGTAATAGTATTTTTCTTCTTAGCACTTTTAGTGTGTTTAGAAATATTATTGTCAGCAGATTTACGTTTTTTAGATACAGAACATTTTGTATCATTATCACGTTTCTTGTTCTCTTCATCTGATTTTTCGCTTTCATCTGTGCATGCATCAAAAATTGAATTTGTACATTTTTGTTTCTCCTTTAGCATATCTTCCAATTCTCTCAGTCTCTTCTTTTTTGAATTTAGAATCACGATAAACTTTTTATAAAGATCTTGTTCCATAAAAGTTTTAATTTCTATAAATTTTTCTAGATCTGAACATAATTCGTTTTTTATACATGTTAAATTTTTGTTCTCTTCCTCCAATTTATTTACTTTGTCTTGAATAGTTTGATAGAACTTTAATGATTTTTGGAAACTTTCTGAAATAACTTTGATATCTAAAACAGAATGTAACTTAATTTTTCCAAGCGTCCATATATTTTTTCTCCATTCAAACACTTTGTCTTGAATAAAAAATTGCACATCCTTATCTTTCCCGCAAAGTATTGCTTTAGTTTCTTCAAAATATTTATTAAAAGATTTAGATAATTCATTGCAATAATAATCTATATCTTTGGTATTCATCTAAAATATTAAATTATTTTTTTATGAAAAATTAAAACCAATACAATTAAGACTATAAATTTAAATTGCAAGTAGAATAATATTCAATTTATATACAAACCTCACCACTCAATGGTGTCACTGTTGATTCTAGCAACATTATTTTAAAACATGATTCAAACCATTCTATATAAAGCGTAAAATATTTTTCGTCAATTTGGTTAAAAATTTCACTTGTATGTATTTCTGTCATTGTAACAATATTTGTTTTAATAAGTTAAAAAAAAGTTAAAACTTAAAATTCTAAACATATCACTCTTGCATTGTATTTAAGTAAACAAACGCCATTTGTACATTTTAGTATAAATGTGCCTCTATTTTATTAAAATATTTTTAATATGCAATAATTAATTATTTTATATTTTCGTTCGCTTCCGAACGAAAGTTATTATATTTGACAACTAAAAATTAGGTTATGTTTGTCAAACAAACATGAGTTACAATTCGTAAAGAATTGACATATAATTTTTAATTCATTTGCATGCATATTCAATCTCTTATCTTTACGATTATATTTATATTTGATAGAGGTTTTAAGTAGTACTTATTTAAAGTACTTAAAATGATTGTATCATTTATAAATCAGTTTTCCAAGTTCTACAAGTGACATGTAGGCAAAACATAATCTTTTTTGTGTTAATTACAGGCCTACATTTCATACCAAGATTCATAAGTAGAACAATGTTAATGTCATGCAAAGCAACTACATTTAAAGAGAACAGTTTACGGGCTCAGATTAGTAAATAATTTTTTTTATTAATATACTCTTACTCAACGACGTGGATTGAAAACAAATTTAATTTGTTTTGAAGTAACATAGGTTAACAACTTCCGCTTGTAAATTGTGATTAACATACTTTGAACTTTAATTAAGAAGATTGTTCATAATTACAACTGAAATTATGATTGAGATAACGGCGAGGTTAGTTAGAGGCCCTGTTTATTTTTCTGGAGAAGTTATAGAATGCCTAGTCACATTTAGCAATCCACCAAATCCAAATCATCAAATATCTCAGAGTCATAGGTAATGTACATTCAATGTATGTACTTATAAATTTGCTAGATTCTTCCATATAAAGTGATGATTGATTTCAGTGATATTTTTGAGAGTCTTGCATGGGCCAGTGCACAAGTTCATTGTCAATGTTCGACAAATAGCAAACTTGTATTCACTGAAAAGTTGAATGCTACTACTCGATTAGCAGCTATTAACGCAAGTAAGATACTAGAATTTGAAACAATAAAAAATATTTCATATTTATATAATCATAATAGTGTAACATTCAATAACTTTTGTTATTATTATTAATACTATTTTACTTTTGATGTAATTCATTCAGTTTGTTTCTTACAACAAGTGCATTGCAGATACAACATTTGCACCATGGCAGCAGGATAATGGCCATGTTGTACTAAATACAAAACCAAAAATTTTGTTTTGTGATTTGAGATTATCACCTGGAGAAAGTAAAACATGTAAGATTTAAAATAAAAACTCTATGTGGTATATTATGTAGGAACAAGTAACTGCATATTTCAATTTTACAGATATTTATCGAGAAACAATACCCAGTGATGCACCGCCATCTTACAGAGGACATGCTGTGAAGTATTCTTACAAAATTACAGTTGGAACACAGCGAGTAAATACAGCTATAAAATTACTGCGTGTTCCCTTTAGAGTACTTTCTTTAAGTGGTAATATCATTTACTTGCCTCCTGTATAGTAATATATGAAATTTTAATATGGTACACTTTTATGTTAATCAATAGAGTTACCTGAAGTAACTGCATGTAATGACAGTGTTGATTTAAGTCCAAATAATCCATTCATGGAAACACAACACAGAGAAACTCCACTGGATGTTGCACTACAAACTCTTCAGGTATGTTGAATTTTAAGGAAATTTATGATGTACATTAATAATGTTATTAATATGTCAAATATTTTTAGAATTTAACAGCTAGACGTAGCCCAAACTTTTACAATATTACAAATGGTCGTGGACGTGTTGTGAGGTTTTGTCTTTTCAAAAATTCCTATAAATTAGGAGAAGATATAGTTGGAACATTTGACTTTTCCAATGCTACAGTTTCTTGTGCTCAAGTCTCGGTTGCCCTACAGTCAGAAGAACATATTTCAGAAGAATATAAACGAGGAAGAACTACACCAACTTTAGTCAGTTACAACAAACATCACGAAATGTGCATGGGCTTAAAATATTCTCATTTGGTATTACCTATACCATTGCACATAACACCAGATTTTACAACTGATCTGATGACGCTAAAATGGAGATTACATTTTGAATTTGTCACAACAGCTAAGCTTGTAGAAATGCCAAATGAAAACACTACCAATTGGCAAGGCCCACAGACATTAGATGTGGAAACAATGATTTGGGATTTACCTGTTCACATTCATCCTACAACTACACCACCTAACACTACTCAACCAACAAAATATAATATAGTGATATAGCAAATTGAGAAATATTATTAGCTTGCCAGAAGGAATTTATAGATTTTTATTATATTTTATGATACTCCACTATGTGCTTCCACAACTCTTTAGTACATAAATCTCAAGACAATATTCTCTAAGTAAGAGTACCCTATTATTTATAAAGTATATAATTCGTGTATAATAATATGTAAATTATAAATACACAACGAAACATTTTAACGTATTGATTAAATAGTAAGAATTTTCTTTCACATATTTGTTAAAATGTATTCAAGATATTAATTTTATTAATTAGATGGGCTTTGACAGTCATTAAGTTATTTGTAAAAAAGGTGTTATAAATAACAATAGATTTTATATGTATAAAATGAAGTATTGTAATAAATTTATTATTGAAAAAAAATTTTTGACGAGTTCATGAAAAAATTAACAAGAAAATAATATTACTATTTTTTATATTAAAATTAAGAAAAATTGTGAGTTTGTCACAAGTAAATACATGTTAATTACCTTACATATCCAATAATTTAATCTGATCCAATTTATTAAAATTTTAGTACACGTAATTTATGAATACTTCGAAGCGGTCGCGAGTCGCGAGTTCTACTGATCTATATCAATCTATATAGATCAATGGCGAGTACACGTGAGGTTCGTTGGTTCGTATAACCTCCTGTTTTATTTGTATACATGTGACACTTTCAAAAATGGAACGGCAAAAAAAAAATTTAAAAAGAAAGCAAGTTAATTTAAAGATTACAAATAATGTTAAGGAAGTAATAGAGGATCCAGTTAAATCTGAACATGAAGAAGAATCGGTAAAATTTTTCTTTTTTAATACATTCTAACCTACGAATATATAAGTTTTTAATAAAAATCTGTCAATAAACCTTTCCAAATACAGAAGTCAATAAAATTAAAAACATTTATGAAAATATTATTAAAATAAGTAATAGTTTGTTATAGTATTTCGGAAAATTACTGTAATCCTATTCAAAATTATGAATTATTAATTAACAATATAAAATCTTTTAGGATTCAGGTACTGAAGATTTGTTAGGTGAAGTAAATAATAATGATGAAAGTACAGATGAAGAGATAGATGAAAATGAAGATATACCTGAATCAGATACTGAAAAGGATCCAATCGTCTTTGAATCTGGTGACGAAGAAAGTGAATTAGAGTTTGAGTCAGATTCTAATGATCTTGGTTTAGAGGAAGATTATGTTGAAAGTGATGATGACAATACTTCTGATGAAGAAAATGATTCATATAACTTTAGTTTAGAGGAAGATAATGTTGAAAGTGATGATGACAACAATACTTCTGACGAAGAAAATGACATCCCAGAAGAATCACAAAAAGACAATATAAATGTTACGATTAATTCAAAATCTAAAGCAAAAGCAAAAAGATCTAATGTATCTAAAGGCAAAACTATAAATATACCTGTGTTGTCAAAAATAAATAAGAAAAATGAATTTTCTATGGATGAAACTGATAAATCAGGTAAATCAAAGCTTTTAAGAGGTGCATCGAAGAGTAATATACAAAATAAAAGTAAAAGTAAAAATAGCACATTAAAAGAAAATTCCTTAAAACAATCTAAGAAAATTACTAAAGAAAATACAAAGAGTACAAGTACAGATAGCAGTGTACCAGTAGCAAATCAACATATAGATGAATATGAATATGACAGTTCTGATGAAGAAGACATTCGTAATACAACTGGGAACATACCAATGAAATGGTATGATGATTATGACCACATTGGTTATGATTGGGATGGTAAAAAAATTATAAAACCACAAAAAGGTGACCAATTAGATAATTTCTTAAAAAGAATGGAGGATCCTGATTTCTGGAGAACCATAAAGGATCCTCAAACTGGACAGGATGTTGTGTTAAGTGAAGCAGATATAGAATTGATCACAAGGATTCAAAAACAAAAAATACCTGATGTAACTTTTGATGAGTATACTGTAAGTTCCGTTTTTACAGAAGCTCTTAGAAGAGATCTTACTTATTTTTAATATTTCATAACACAAAAACATTTTATTTATATTTATATTATTTGGTTTTTCATTGCAGCCATGGGTAGAGTGGTTTACTTCAGAAGTAATGAAAACACCATTGCGCAAATTTCCAGAACATAAACGTTCTTTCCTACCATCTAAACCTGAAGCTAAAAAGGTATCAAAATTAGTACATGCTCTTAAAATGGGTTGGATAAAATCTACTGCAGAAATGAAGAAAGAGAAACAACAAAACAAGAATGAACCACAATTTTACATGTTATGGCAAACTGACGATCAAGCTGAAGAAATGCGTAGAATTCACAAACATATTCCACCACCAAAAAGACACTTGCCTGGACATGCAGAAAGTTATAATCCTCCAACAGAATATTTATTTGACAAGAAAGAGTTAAGAGAATGGAATAAATTTGAAACAGCACCATGGAAGCGAAAACTGCATTTCATTCCACAAAAATATAACTCACTTCGTGAAGTTCCTGCCTACCCTAAGTATATTAAAGAAAGGTTCCAAAGATGTCTGGATCTGTACTTATGTCCCAGAGCATTGAAAATGAGATTAACAATAGAACCAGAAGCCTTAGTACCACAGTTACCTAGTCCAAAAGATCTACAACCATTCCCTACCACCTTGTCTATGGTGTTTAAAGGTCATACAGACATGGTTAGAAGTATAACTGCAGAACCAGCAGGACAATACATTGCTTCTGGTGGAGATGATATGGACCTAAAAAGTAAATTTTTATTAATGTTATTAATAATTAGGTAGTAAGTGTTGTTGTATTGTACATAAAATTGTTAACTATGTTACAGTATGGGAAGTCGCAACTGGCAGGTGTTTAAAGACAATACCATGTGGTGGAATAATCAGATCTGTAGCATGGTGTCCAAACCAGTCGTTATCGCTTATAGCAGTGGCAGCTGATAGAAAACTTCTTCTAATAAATCCTGGCATAGGAGATCACTTAATTACCAGTAAAACAGATCAATTATTAGAAATAATACCTCAAAGTGATGTTATAGGTATGATACATAACTATACTAATTTAAATTAAAGTATGAAATAATTATACTTAACTGTTATTTTATTAGTAAGTGACAGAGTTAAGACAGCTGTTCAGTGGGAACAAGCAGAAGGTGAAAATCGGTCCTGTGGCATTAGAATAATTTTAAATCACTTTAAAATAGTGAAACAAATAGTATGGCATGGCAAAGGAGATTATTTTGCTACTGTCATGCCTGAAGGTCAAAATAGATCTGTTCTGATAAATCAGTTATCAAAACGAAGATCTCAACTACCTTTCACTAAATCAAAGGGTTTAATACAGTGTGTTTTATTCCATCCCATTAGACCTTATTTATTTGTAGCGGTAAGTTAAACTTAAATCTAAATCAAAGTAGAAAGTTTTGTTGCTACTTTAGTAATTCTAAAAATAATTACAGACTCAACGAAATGTACGAATATATGATTTAGTGAAACAAGAAATGATGAAAAAGTTGCTATCGAATTCACAGTGGATATCATCAATGGCAATACATCCTGGTAAATAGCTTATATGTTTCTTATATTACATTCCTTAAAATTTTCATACTTATATCTAATATTTGCCTTCATATTTCTAGGAGGTGATAACATCTTAGTAGGCACCTACGATCGTAAAATGCTTTGGTTTGACCTCGATTTAAGTACCAAGCCGTATCAGACATTACGTTTACACGGAACAGGCGTACGAAATGTTGCATTTCATAAACGGTACCCTCTTTTTGCTTCTGGTGCTGATGATCGAAGTCTTATTATTTCCCATGGAATGGTGTACAAGTAAGATTACATATTTCAATTTAACGTTTTATGCTTATTATTAATTGTTACGTATCATTTACTTTGATGTATATTTTTAGCGATTTATTGCAAAATCCATTGATTGTGCCATTAAAAAGATTGTGCAATCACGAGTCTTATAATGATTTTGGTATCTTGGACGTGATGTTTCACCCTATTCAACCATGGGTATTTTCAGCAGGTGCGGATTCAACAATACACATGTACACTTAACTTATGTAACGTGTATCTGTATTCCGAATTACCAATGTTATTTTATTTTGTGCATTTTTCAATGCAATAACTGTAGAAATTTCAATAAAAGATTTTTTATAAGAGAATAATAGTTGAAAGATAAA
The DNA here is from genome assembly GCF_051401765.1 of Calliopsis andreniformis. Classification (NCBI taxonomy): domain Eukaryota; kingdom Metazoa; phylum Arthropoda; class Insecta; order Hymenoptera; family Andrenidae; genus Calliopsis; species Calliopsis andreniformis. Next base: position 6,115,650 of record NC_135073.1, on the reverse strand, counting down.
TTATTTCAATGTGTTTTATTTTTGCGCGAAAGTTTGCAAAGTAACATTGCAATCATTTACAAAAAATTAAACGTACAGGAACTTTTGTATCGTAAGAAAAGCTATTTTATAATCTAGGTACAACAGAAAATGTATAGAACATTCTACAATAAATACATGTATAAGAAATTCATTTGTTTTTGTACAATCTGGTATTTAAGATTTAAATTTAGTTAAATCTTAAAAATACATACAATTTTTGGAATTTTTACGGAATTAATGTAAGACTAGGTCCTATATACTTCGCGTTAAAAAGAAAGGAAAATTAATTCTATTAATAAAATTGTTCATAAATAACAAACTGAAAAATATTAAAAAATAATATGAAAGGAAAGAATCGATCGAATTGCAAGAAATTATTTGAACATATACTTGTACATGAAATAATAGTGTGCAGTTGATTAAAAATAATAAAAAAAATTTTACTTTATTTCTGTAATTAGTTAATAACAAGAATTCTTAAATAATGACTAATGACTATAGAAGAATTATTTTAATTCATTCGTATTTCTCAACGTTATTAATAAATCTAAAAATATAATGAACTAAAATTATTAACAATATGTACGTATATGTTACAATGAAAATATAAACTACAGTAAATGCAGGAATAATATACAGTAAATGTATATTTATGGATACACTGTTATATGAACAGTAAGAAATAGTACGAATACATGCAATTTTAAAAAAATATTTTTCAACAAGTTACTCAAAATCTAATTAAAACGAAATTATCGTACTTACAATAAAACTTTCTGTTTCTAATATATTTTACAGAATATGCGTAAAAAAGCTAATAATACTTTTACTGAAAACAAATAGCAAACATACATTTAGTACAATGTACAATGTTGAAGACATTTACTGTACTTGGGCAATGCTTAACACAGTTTAAACTTTAATTGTAACATACATTAAAAATATGCATTTACACGTACACATATTAAGATGGTGGCACTGAATGACCCAAGCATTGCCATTCAGGTTCTCCACATTCACAAATACGACCAGCATGTCTAACTTGGAAAACTGTGACTATACCTCTATTATCATCGAATCTACAGGTAATATGTAAATCATGAATTAAGAAAGTATAAAATTGACTACCCCACCTTTGTCTAAGATATACTGATCTAGGATCCTCGCGGAGTACGTTTTCAATAGCTACCTTTTGGTCATTGATTTTGGTTCCTAATATTTCGTTTAACTGAATTAAAGCACGCTCGTTAAATGTTACGCACAGAGGTCTTTGAGGTCTTGAAATCCATTCTGGAATTCTTACTTCTGAAAAATGATTAACCTCTGTGTCTCTATACTCAGTGTTTCGGGATTCAGAAGAAAATGTTAAATTTGTGTCTACAGCCTCTGGTAAACTGCTACTCGATGTAGTCCTTGCTACCTCAACATTTGGTAAATTTTGCGATGAGATAAGTGTTTGTGATTCAAAGCCTTCCTCTCCATCAGGAGCTTCGCGTATCCCCATTCGCACAGGAGAATTATCGATCCTTGAGTTTAAGGAACGTCTATTAATTAAATCTAAATCAGTACCACATACAGTATTTGGTCCATCTGCTCCATCTAGAAGCCTAGAGCGAGAAACATGTGCTTCTACATAATTAGGTCCTATACCTCTTGGTATGAATGTGGATTCAGCACTTATACTGGTGCTTTGTAATCTGACACTTATATCTACAACATTTTCTGATTGTTGTTCCAAATTAGATGAAAGTGCGTGTTCAGAGGATATGTTCGAATTTGGTCTTGTATCAGATAAAGTATCAGAGAATGTATGAGATGATCTATGTATACCAGTTATATTTATGTTATGTTGTAACATGCCATTATTATACATATTAATATCACTTAATTCAGAAAAGTGACTCATACTGTTGTAATTTTCAAAGTTTGTATTTCTTTGAAATTCTTCTGCTTGTAATCTTAGAGCAATCTCTTCGTCTCTAGAAATATCTGTCTCCTGACTTAATTCGTTAGTATTTTTTGTGTAATATGAATCTGAAACTAGGTTTCTTATATCATCTCCAAGATTAATATTTGTATTGATGTTACCATATGTCTGATTACTATGTAACGTAGATGCTTCTTCTATATGTTCAAATGAATCATCTATATTAGATTGTTGTAATCTATTACTAAATTTCTCAAAACATAAAGGACTATCGTATTGTGGTATGTATGGCTTTATATCCAGTACAGGTGACTGATCTACCATATCCACACCTTCAAAATAAATTGTATAATTTTCTATCTTCTTAATTTTTACTAAACTTAAACCAATAGGACATGGACGATGAGGAGATCGCGTGGAAAACACACCAGTTTTTGTACCATTTAGTCTTGGTGGTGCAACTTTAGCACGGACATGTGTTGAATCATTTCTATGGAAGTAGAACAAAACCCTAACAAGACAAAAATAATTTTATGATTCACGTATGATGTTATGAAGCCATCAGCATATAGAGATGTATATATTGTATTCTATTGCCTTACCACATGTGTGAAAATTCTTGTAGTCCTTCAAGTGCATGTTCAGGATTAGTATATATTGAGTTATGCAGCAAAAGTTTTCCTGGTAATTTTCCACAAATTCCTGTCTGTCTTGGAGTACCACGTTTACTAGGAAATCCTGTAGATATTACTCCAATAGGCTTCAACTTTATAGTATCATCGTCTGCACTAGTACTTGGTTTAACATTGTCTGGCGATATAACTTTTGTTTCTGGCAAAGGTGTTCTATTTTTACATGTTTCTAGAAGACGTTTTATAGCATCAACGTCTTTTTCGTGTATGTATCGAAGTGTTTTTATTTGTTGTCTGTAAATATTAAAAAGAGATAATATAATAACACAAAATTGAATATTATACAAATAATAATCGCCTGCTATGTATATTTTTAATTGAAATATTACAATATAATGAATTTCAACTAGTAGTAGCCCGTAATAATTAATATTTTTAGCTTGGAATAATTTTTTTTTTCATATATAATATGAAATATTTACATATGTGTGCTCCTACACATATGCAGCTAGTATACACGTATGTATTCGCGCAACTTCGAATATGCAGGAGTGCATGAAAAACAAGCGCGTACCAATGAAACTTGTTGATATCTTTTTAAATTAATTCCTTGGGCTAATAAGAACTAGAGTACAACAAAATAGACTGAATAATACCTCAAGTTATTTATTTCTCTTCGGGCTGTGTCTAACTGTCCAAGCAAATATTTGACATTAAAGCCGGAATTTTGACAAGTTAAATCCATCACTACCGTTTGCTCTCTCCAGCGAAACCGCCGGTCGCACCGAATAGAATGAAGTGGGATGTGCTGGGATGCATTAGCACCATGAATCAAAAAGATACTAGAACAACTCTATGTTTAAAATTTTCAAATGCTTAATCATAAAAGAAAACGGATATAGGGGCGCTTGCATCACTTTACTTGTATTTCTATTTAAACTAGATAACGATTCAATATTTTTTAATGCAAAATAAAAAATTTGTCAAACTCTATTATGTAGATATTAACTATTACTATCATTGTTTAATCAAAGTTTCATACAAAATTATAGAATAATTCTTAAATTATACTAATAAAATTTAATGTAATTAATAAGGTATTAAAATTATTTAAATGAAATAAGCAAGACGTTAATTATTATGAAAGTGGATAAAATGTAAATAAAATTATTTTATTTCAATTATTTACAATAGAATCACACCTGTAATAGGAGCAGTGGTATTTAGAAAATAAAAATTTATACAAATTCTCATGTAGTATTGCAATACCATTTACATTTATAGTATCACATTATGAGAAACTCATGAGGACTTTATGTTTATAATAAATGAATGATATCAGTATAAAGTAATCATTCATACAACAGAGATAAAATTTGCAAATAGTATAAACAGTTATACTATTTTCATTATAAACAAACAAGTAATTTTAATAAATATAATAACACAATTTCCAATTTTTACTTGTTTGGTTTCATATCACTGTTTAAATTTGTATGTCCATTAATTGTGTAATAAATGTTGTATCAAAATAGATTGAATAATCAGTCCTAATAATTATTTTACAATCAATGGCTAACTTCTTCATTCATTGATTTAATTTTACCAAATAAAGAATTATACAATTCATCTTTTGCCTGATCCGACCATGTATCGTTTATATTAATGGGAGCCATAAAGTTTACTAGTTTATTATGTACATCATATCGTATTCTTCTACCCTTGGTAGCTCGTGTATCTATTTTCCTTTTCATTTTTCTTCTCATATTCTGTAATTGAATCCATTGTTTGCTAAGTTGTAAAGGATCAGTAATATTAACTGATTTATATTCTATTAAATCTCTTAAAAGTTGATGATAGAAGTCATCGTCATCATAAATTTCACTATCATATTCTTGAACTCTTCTACCTTCGTTATCATCGTTTGTTACTTCCATTTTACCAATAATTTTGTACTCGGAACGTTTTAATTGAACTCTTTTGTACATCTTTCCTTTATCATTTAGAGCAAACTCAATTTGTTTTAATATAGTTTCACTTGTGCCCTTATTAAATTTACCACTAGCTATTCTTGTCTTGTCATTCCACTTTTGTATAACAGTGTTTCTATATTCTTTATAAGATTTATGATTTTCATTTAGTATTTTTTCATACTCTTCAAGTCTCAATTTTTTATTATATGTGTTCTTATTTGTATTTTCTACATTTTCTTTTAAGATTAATTTATCCTCATTTTCATTTTCCTCATCTGTACTTGACGGAATTTCTTCATCTTTATCTATTGCTTCCATATCTATACTCTCTTCAGCTTTCCGTTTTTTATTTTGCACAGATAAATTCTTTGTCTCAGGGTATTGTTTTAAAAGAAAAGATTGCAGCTGTAACATATTATTTAACAATAATTTCAATTTGTCTTTATTTTCATTATTTTTCTTCATATATTCTGCATCTTCTTTGAAATTCTGGTAAACATCATATTGAGGCATTTGATTGCTGACAACTAAACATTTTTGTAATTGTATTCTCATTTCTAACAAACTTTCCCAAAGTTTCAACTGACTTCTTACACAATTACCCTTCTGAACTTCTGCTTTGAAGTTAGTATGTGACATTGTTTGAAAATTTTTCGCATGTTCACCATCAGAACTTTCATCATTACTTTCTTCAACATTCAATTTACCTTTCGCATATTGTGTTAAGCTTGCTCTATCGTCAAAACTTGAATAATCACTTTCATCATTCTCTTCATCTTCTACATCACTATCTTCTTCATCTGCTACATCATCCTCTTCATTTTCTACATTATCTTCGTCTGCTACATCATCATCGTCATTGTCTATACTCATGCTCTTCTCATTATCATTATCATCATTTTCTTCTTCTTCTTCTTCTTCCACACTATCTAATTTTTCATTCTCGTCACTTTCCGATACGTCATGTAAATCATCATCACTATTATATATATCCTTTCGAGAAACTTTTTTACCCACATACCTATAATGTAAACATAACAAATTTTATATAATAACTTCGTAATAAAATGTATTGAAAAGAAAAGCATTACAAAGCAAAGTTTAGTATTCACCTTTTGTCTAACTGATCCAATAAATTAATATTTCGTCTACGTATCTCCGACGCTGGAAAATTACTCTCAGAATTATCACTCTCGTCATAACGATCAACTACTTTAGCTTTCGTATCGTCTGCATCATCATCAGAATCAAAATTTGTTGGTTTTGTGGTAACTAAAGAATTAATTTTATCAGCTAAAGTTAATTTCTTCATTTTTGAAGCCATCGTTTCAACAAAACACTTAATTTCAACTGACAACGTTCAACATGTGCATGTCCATGCTATGCATGTAAACAAACATAACCTATAATATACAAGAACGTTATAAAATTTTGTATGATAATTATATTATCAATTCATATCATAAAAAATAATTCTAAAATTCATAATTGCCTATATTTAAATTATAAATTGAATAATCCTGTTATGATATAACTGTAATTAATAAATCGATAATATTGAAAATCGATACATTTAACTGTCGATACATCGTAAGTTTTGCGATCATTAATCAATATCAAGTTCGAAATTGAAAAAGATTTTATTAGTTTGAAAAGAATCTCCAGATTCAGTTTTTTTTAAAGTTGTTGTTGTAGTTGTATTATGTTGTAACTGTATTTATAATTATTAGTTATAATTTTACCAGTTTAGTAAGTTCACATATTAATTGTTAAACAGTTAATTATTCAAATATTTTACGTGTGCAACACATTTTAATTGCATTAAATTATTGTAATGAGAGAGGACCATTTTTTTAATTAAAAAAAAAAAAGATTTTAATATTATTTAATGATTTGGTCGTTTAAAAACATTTTCTATTGGGAAAATTTGAAATATAATTTAGGTACTTAGTAAATTAAAACATGATTAAAAATTTATACATATGTAATTTATTTCATTTAATAAGATATTGTTATGTAAAAAGATAATAAATTATCTTATATATATATGTATCTAGTTTTATATTAAGTATTTAATAACGTATAAATCGCTTAAAGAATGTAATGCATTAAATAGAAAAGAAGGAATGTTCATTTTATATTTACAAATTACAATGCCATACAATATGTAACTATATTTCAGTCAACGTATGTATGTTTTGTTTTGATTTAAACAAATTGCATATGTACAACATTTAAAGACTTTTTGTAGCCTAAAATGTACTTAAAGATTTTAGTAGAACAGTGTAATACTCAGAATTGCATGAACATATTGTTTTCAGATGTAAAAAAAGTAATTATAAAAGTGATTGATTTTGATCTTAAAATATACTTAATTAAATAAGTTTTTTACATTTATAACAACGTTTTTTTTTGCAAATGAGTACGAATCTGTATAATGAATAGTTTGATGGTCAAGTGCAAACAATGATAGTAGTAATGATTATATGGAAATTAAAAGGTGCTTTTGAGAATGGAATCAATCTAATAATACGAGTTTGTAACAGTATCACAGCGTAGGTTTCTCGTCTGTTGGTTCTTCTTTTATGGGATGATTACATTCCATTAATGCAGGATTTGCCACTGCGATTATATTGTCTCCACGTGAGGCTATTACCTAAATCCAATTAAAATATTATTTAAATTATAGCTAAGTACGTATTCTATGTACATAGAAAAGAAAAATTAATTTTTTTTGTCATTAATAAATAATTAAACATGCTCCTGAAACATATATAAGGTACAAATATAAATTATATTATAATTTAATAATTAAATATAAACATACCTTAAGGTTGAAATCACTCTCTTTATCAGTGTTATCCGCTTCAACTTCATTAGTGTCCTGTAAATAATTAACTTCGTTATGTTGAATATTGTTATCTCTTTCATACTTTTTCTTTATTCATATTCATGAAGTTTTTAAAAGATATAACATTTTCACGTACATGTATCGATGAAGATTCTTCATTGGAAAATGAGAGTGTACTATCAGAGTCACTAATCTCTTCAATACTTCCGCTGAACATACCGTTGTTATTCTTCTTCCTCCAAACTGGACTAAAACAATGCAAATGTCTAAACATCGATATGCACTTAGAAAATCATTATAAAGTTATAAATTATTATTAGATAAATGAAATTTATGAAATTGATACAAAAATATATAACTGACTGTAAATGGCTATAATAAATTTCTTATATGAAATAAGAAAAATTTAATAACATTATTCTCGTTCACAAATTAAAAAATCGTAATTTCGATTCTTGGTACTAAAACCTTTAGCGCGGTATTTGAATTTTTTAATGTTTAAAATAATCACCTCGATGATCGATGCCTTCTAATTGTTGAATTATTAATATCTATTTCAGAACAGCGAAGATCCAATTCCTCCTAGAACAATAAACTGCTACAGACATTGGGAAAAATATATACAGTAAAAGTATGAAATACAGAGAATTAATAGACATTAATACAGTGATTTACTATCATTAAATGGATATTAAAAACTTTGAAGTAAGCATTTGCAACTCGTCGGGATACCAGGATCAAAGCATAGAGTCCTAACGAGTGCGAAAAGACAGTTGTGTATTAATTAATCGTATAAATGAAACATTAGCTTATTTTTAAAAGAAGAATTCTATATCCAAGCTTTAGAAGGAAATAAAAATTTATATGCAATTAGTACAAAGCCATGCATGTTACGCAAAAGCTATACTTGACCTTTTTCAGAGGTGCTTCGCATGTATATCAACGAAGTGGTAGTTTATGTGGTACAATCGTTTACGTGCTGGATGCATGGTTAGTGGTTAGCGCTCATGCGGGTGATGCAGCTTCTTAATGTGCCAATAATTCCAGGTCGAAGTTATCACAAACACGGAATCCAATCAAGGATTTTGAAATATACTTCCTTGTATTCATTTAGAGTGTTTAAGTATATTTTATAATACAAGCTATTTCTGAAAAATAAATATCAGTATTTGTATCTTTAAGCAATCATTATTCTATAATTTCTCAAGATATCAATTGCTGAAATTACTAATTGCTTTAATTGCTTATACTTCTTTTTTTGTATATAAATTGAACAGGAAGTCATTGAACAATTCTCCAATCACTGTTTCCCCTATTAGTACACAGGAAACTTTACTTGATTCTTATCAAAATTCCTGACTTTATCCCAACTTTGTGATAATTTTGAACTGGCATCAGTTGCACATGTCTTATTTTTACGTTCGAAGCGAGCTAACCTGCGTCGCATCTTCATTTTCACCCTCGAGCTCGAGCTTTTGTCGCTTTATACGCTCATTTTCATTTTCTTCGCCATTTTCACGAGGCCTTGATACGGATAAACTAAAGCAATTTAAATACAAGTATGACATTTGTTGGTAAAATTATAAAACGAGTTCGTCTGCATATAACATGTCTAGAAACAATAGTGAAGAGATAAGCTGAAATCTAGGTTCTATTAAGATTTCCTAATTTCTGTAGATTTGTTATATATATTAATTCATATTTGCATCTTCTGTCACTTGTATTAATTTTTAGTCCGTATATTTTAGATATACAATACCAAAAAGAACATTTAATAAAAGATACTTACTAATGACTTTTTGAATAATGATACCCAGAATCTCTCACCACACGCCGGGCCAAAGGAAAAAGTTCATCTCTTCTAGTAAGAAGCGCAGGTACAAACCTGCAAATTTGTGCAGCAGCTTCGTTTACTGACACTTCATGTAATGTCAGTGGTTTCTCTGGTTTCCTCTTACAGTCAAACCTTCCATAAATCGCTGCATACTTTCGAATTTCTTCCATTCTGCGTGGATCGCTATCAGGCATAGCCATTACCATCTAAAAGTAATATTAACACAATAAAAGATACTACAAAATATTTATTATGAAATATACAAACATAATTCTTCAACTTACCTCTAAATTTTTGCAAATTTTTTTTTTTACATTATGAGGTTTAGGATCGACAGGTCGAATAGTAGCAGCAAGTCTTTCAGCTGCTTCTGCAAGTCTCTGTATTTGTGATTGTAGAAGCGTCGGAGTTGGTTGTGTCGGACTTGCAGGTGCACCACCACCTCCACTAGGACTTGGTGTAGTCCCACTACCACAAGATGATTCACATGTTCCTACCTAATAGATAGGCACCAATAAACCAATAGCTTTAACACATTAATTACTTTTATAATAAAGATATAAAAGCTATTTCTAATTAAATTTGATTATGTTGATAAATATACCTGTAGTACGCCAGGGCTGTGAGAAGTTGTATAAGGCAGGGGTGCATTTGGGCTTGGGCTCTGTCGAAAAGTTGTTGATGCCACTGGTGCTGTCACACTTGTAACAGATACAATAGGACTGGTAGATCTACATGGTAATGGTGTGAGGGATACATGTGACGAAACGTAAGGTGTTGCAGTTGGTGTTTGTGAGGTTGTTGTAAAAACTTGAAGGTTTTGTACTTGCGGTCTAGGACTTGCACAGGGGAATCCTATGCCTGTAGGATTTTTGCATGTAGCATTCGTTGGTACAACTGGTGTTTGGAAAAGTGCTGCAACATAAAATAGTTTTAAACTTTAATTAAACTGTTAATTAACTTTTACATACATTTTTTACTGTATACAGAATATGTTACGATACATTACAAGGATTTGTAAGCCATTCTTGAAGGGCTTTTTGAAGCCTTCTGACGTGAAGAGGTTTGCTTGCCATGCCAACTAGAGCCATAATTTCTAAAAATTCCTCTTCTCCAGCATCACACAATTGTTGTACATCATCACCACCTAGAATATTTTGAATTCAAAATAAATTTGAATTTACATATTTACTTTATAATTGTAAGCAATACAGTAAATTATCAAGTGAACATTAAGGTTTTAAATTAAAGGAACTTGTTTGAAAAAAAAACCTGCTCACCCATTTCTAGAAGCGTATCATAGTAGCTCAAAAGTGATGCACGTTGCATTACCCGATACAATTGTAGTTCTGCTTCATTTTGAGGTACGGATGTTTGTACCACTAAATAATGTACAAAAAAAAAAAAAAGATTATTATACTTGATCTTAAAACTAAATATATTGGAAATAGTATTAAACCTTGAAAGGTCTGGGTTAGGTTCAAATATCGAAAACTTTATAGACATTATCACATCTTAATGGAACATGCTTAAATTTGATAACTGGTTTTGAAGTAAATTTTGATTTCCATAAATTGATTAATGAAAGTGTTACATGCTGATTTCCTAGAAACTATTAGAGATTTCAGTAAGGGTTCTATGATCTACTTAAGTCTTTTATATTACATAAAATACATTAATGAGAGATATCTAAAAGAATATGACTAAACCACCCATAATGATATATAGAGGTTTTTAAATTTTTTACACATACTTCATTTGAAAATTGGAATGCTATCTGTTTTAAATATTTTCTTCTATAATACATAGTTTGAGATTTATAATAATGATCATTTTACATGTATAGATAAAGTATATATAATATAAATTGAGACATTTTAACTGGAAGGAAAAAATATTTATAGGTACATACGCATTGAACTCATTTTCATCATTAATTATTATAATACATAACTTTTGAAGGATACATATAAGAGAAGTTGTGTAATAAAATACCATAATAACCATTAATATTAATATATATAGTATATAATATAGAATATTAGTATATATTGTGTAGTATACATTAATATTAACATATATTCCCTATATTTTTCACTCTAAAAATGTAGCTGTGCATTTCAGGAAACAATAATCCCTGCACTACATAGTACACAGAGTATTTATTCCAGAGTTCCTCTTATTTATCATAAGTACATTGTACAATATTTCTTATTGTGAAACACAAAGTTTAGAAAACAACAATCTGAAAGCTGTGAAAGCGATATAGAAGATTTAATTAAAGTACAAATCATCATACTACATGTGTAATCCTCTTATCTTATGAGATTGGACTCTAGACGGTTGTCTCATTAGAAAGATTCACGTATCTCTTTGGTTCCCGTGGCTCAAGAGGCAAACGTCAGAAAAATCTCGCGGAACGAGTCACCCCGCCGCTGTCAGGAACTCACTCGCCTCTCGGGCGGTGTATGTAAGCGTGAGACCAGGGTCTCGGCCCTCGGGTTCGTAATAAGACTTGACGGCCAGGTTTTTCAGCCCCTCTCCTTCTACATTTCTTCTCTCTTTCATTCTCTCTTAGCTTCCTGTCGTTCTCTTTTTTCTCTCCCTGTTCCTTCTCTCGCTCTCTCTTTCTCTGGCCTTTCGTTTTGTCTCCCTTCCTTCTGTTTTAATTTGTACCTTCCATCCTTTTCGTCGTTCTCTCGTTGGTTCTTTCTTCGGGACACTCTTCGCGGCGATGCCATGCCAGAGAGCGGTACCGGTATTAATTTATACGCTGTACGTGTGTGCACGCTGCTTTTTCTCGCAGTTCCTCGAAATTTGCAAGAAACTAGTCCTGGACACCCTGGCGGCCCGACCGCATACTGTTTCACCATTGCTCGAAGAAGCAACAGTTTCTTCGTTGGATATCGCGAACCAAAGATCGATGAAAGGACAATAGAGGCTTTGTTGCATCGATGAAGAATGGAATTTTTTCACTTTCACTTTTGCGTTTACATTAAATCGTATATAGTTTTTCAAAAATGTATCCATGGAATTGTTCTCCAAAAGCGTTCTTTAATGAAGTAAAGAGTCATACTTGCAAGTTTTGTTGTAGTAAAAATTTGATAATTAAAATTGTAAAGAATTGTAAGGAAAGGCATCCTCATTAGAAAAATTGTAAAGAAATGATACCTGTGTTTTGTTACAATACTTACAGGGTGTCTGAGTATTGTCACAGGACTTACAGGGGTAGTAGTAAACGATACAAGGAATTGAAAGCAATAGATAGTCTTACAGATTTGAGAATTCAAATTATGAATTTCAAAAAGTAATCAGTATCAAAACGAAAAAATCCAGTCATATTCTAAAAAATAATTTTAAGTTAGGTCATTTAAGACCTTAAAAGACTCAGCTAAAACTGTTTTAATGAATGAAGCAACCAGAAACATGAAAGACTAGTACACATTGTGAACTAACGATTCAAATATTTCAATTTCAATTTAAACAGTTAAATATTTATTCAATGAAAATGATTACTATGAAGTGTCCCATTCATAAAACATGAAAGAGATTTTATATGTACTCAGTTAGGACTGCTTCATCATCAAATAAACAGGAAATATCGATAAAAGATGGAACTTTTAATAAAAAAAAAGGTATCGAAATATACTCGCAAAAATAATATCCCTTTGATTACAGTTAATTAAACGTAATTTCGTCTTGCAACGTGACAATAATTTCAAACTATTATCCAGCCTGTTCCAGTTGGAACTACATGCTATATTTGGTCACCACAATTATTGGATTTCAATCCCATCGAATCACTGTGGAATGAATTCACAAACTGGTGAATGATAAAGAAATATTACAACTGCATGAAGTAAACTTATTTTTCCAAATATCTTTCCAATTTCTCTTTCTATTTGTAGCAAAAATAACAGTCCATTTTTCTTAAAAATTCCATATTTTGGAATTTAAAAAATATTGAACGAAATCGATATTACATTACTAATGAAACTACAATTCTATTTAAATGCATTTTACATGCATATTGAGCAGCATATACAAATTAAAAGTAATGAAACCCTAAGTACAAATTTTAAGTCTTCCTCGTTGGAGTCCACCCAAACTTTCACCGGTAATATGTAAACATATTTTTCAATTAACTGTCAGTTTCTCGTCTGTGGGCAGATTTGTTCGTACACATTTCTACTTTGGAACAATTCAAACGATCAAATGTTTCCAGCGCGATCCGCGAGATCCTACATCCACGAAGTCGTAAATTTGTACCCAAAGAGTATGCCACCAGCTCCCCATCGACGCTTCTCATTCTCCGATCGAGCAGAGTAGAATGTATACCTGTGACCGACAGTTTAGGCCAGGCAGTGCATTTACATAACAACTTTTTTGGCAGAGGATAATCGTTTTTGTTAGCCAGGGAACACGCACGTCAGAGGGGGCAGAGTCGCCACGGCATAGCATCCGATACCGCGCACCAGGGACGCGCTAAGAAAAACCTGATCCCAGTGCTATGGCCTCTTCAACATCCCTGGGAACGAGGACGCGTGACACCACGAGTTTTCTCCTCTATGCCACCGTTTACCGTCGTCCCCTTTGTTTTTCGGTGAACAAGAGGATGACACTGTCTGCTATCGTTGCCATCGAAACATCGTTACATGCTTGACGCGGTTCAGTCTTCTTCCTCTTACACTCTTACGTGGTGCAAGCAACGGTGACATTCCTTGGATAGAGTCACCGAATAGCCGATGGCGAGCCATTGTCGCTTATCGAGCAGCTGTTCGGTGTCATTCAGTATGATGTTTGGAGATTTACCCAAAACATGCCGATGAATATGTATAATTAAGTAATGAAGTTCATGTCTGATTTTAATTTTCCCTTTGGTTCATAACTTGTTGGTAGGCAGAGTTGACGGAATTTGGAGTTTATAATACTTCTTCATTTTTTAATGTTTTTGAAATTTCTTTAAGAAAATGAGTTTCAGTTTCATTGTGTATGCCCCCTTGGTACATTATAAGCTTATTATTAATCTTTAACTGTGACCTTATAGGGGTAGAATATTGAATATAACTCCTTGACTAGAAATTAATAATTAGGGAAGGTACTATAATTAATGAAAAATATACATTATTTGCACGCTATAAACTCATAGATCTCTGTCGAGAGAGTGAGGAACACCTTTCTGAGGTCAACTTACATGCTAGTGCTCACTTTTCTCAGATATGAAACAAAACTTTTTCACTTGAAATGATTTCAGGATACAATCTTTATTCCCTACAAGCTTACGATTTATTACTAGTAATGAGTTTACAAAACTTAATAATTCATTTTGTCTTGTCAAAAAGAAAAATCGAATCATACAAATAATAGCAGCAGCAACAAACTTTGTACTAATGAATATCAAACATACGACGAGCTTCTAACAAACGAGTACTGTAAGTACATTTCAAATTAGTGCACCCTTCAGTAAGAACCATAAAAACTTATGTTACCACTGAATAATCGAAAGATTATCAAAATATAATTATCTACTTAGCATACAAGTTCATTGGTACAGATTTTGGGGTGATTTTCAGATGTTCCAACGAGGATCAATAAGTCGTCCTGTTTAGATAACGGGTAGAAGAAGGAAGAAGAGGAAGACCTGGGTAGAACATTCAAGCGAAGAGGAGGAAGAAGAGGAAGATACCACAGACTTCGTAGGCAAAGAGAGCAAGAGCAGAAGCTACTAGAAGCATCGTAGCCATCAGTGGAAGGGGTGGTCCAGGGTGAAAGACGTTCTTGGCGAAGAGGAGACCAGGGATGAGAGAACGAACGAGTGGCATAGCTTCTTTGTCCGATAGCTCACGGGTTCCCTTCCGATGGTGGGCAAAAACGGGTCTAGTTTCTTAGGAGCGCCCCGTTCTCGCGCGCGGCACAGCCAGAGGCAGAGAAGCATCGTCGGCGGCAGCAGCGGTTAGTATTTCGCTTTTTGCCGGTATTGTAATCAAGGAAGGGTTAGGCGAGTTTTTGTCTAGCGCCTGTGCTGCCGCTTCGGACAAAACACCGGACAGATGGACTGAGTCGCCGTTTTCGATTCCCCTACCTTCCCTTTCTAGCCCCCTTCTCTCCTCTCTCCCACCCCTTATGGTTCGCCTCCCTTTGCGTGGTCTACCCTGTTCCCCGGTTATCCCCCTCTGCTCTCTCAGAAGCTCTCTTTTTATCCGACATGACCACCCCTTCTCATCGTTTCACCTTAACGTTTTCGTTCTTCATCGCTCTGCTCGCTCCTCCTATCGATATATACCACCACCTTCGGAGCTTCTCTAGGATATTTGTAGCCTACCCGTCCTGGGTAAATATTTTCTCTGAAACGAATGACTATGCCCCCCTTCTTCGTTGAAGAGCTTTTCCTACGTCAGCTGAATCTTGCATTATTTAAACGATAGATCAACTTGGTTCCTGCGTCATGCGTTTGCCGAAGTTTTATGGCATTTTGGTTCCTGTTTTAGCTTCTTCTTGAGGGGGTGGATATTTGAACGTTCTATCTTACGTTGAGTGGTTAAAGTGGAGTTTCATGTAATATGTGATGTAATTAAATGAATATTTAATTAAAGATGCATTGAATATTAAAATTTTCTAGGTAAAACGTAAAAGCGAATTAATATTAGAACTATCATGAAATCGAATTTCTCATATTTTAATAAGCTAAATTTTTTATTAAACGAATTGTTAAATTTAAAGAAAGTTATGGCTAGACTTGTGGATCAATTTTGTGGATATAATTCTATTAGATGATTAGAATATATATGGATCAAACTTTATGGTAAACTTTGCGCAGTGCAATAATCTTTGTGCAGGAATCTGGTTGCTACATTCGCTATAGTTTGCAATTATTTAGGGGGGATTAAAGTTTTGTTTGCATGCACTGTCATTCAGATCTCTTTGAAAACACCAAAGTAAGCTACCAACAGCAAAAGTTGATCTCAAGATCGTGTTTCTCCTTATAAATTTGTCAGTGAACCATGAACATACCTCGAGGAAACACTGTAGATACATATACAAATATATACATCCTAACTTTTTTGAAAAATAGTGCTTTATTTGTTTATAACAAGCTTTCTTTAATATTTTTCCTTTATATAGTCATAGTTCTGTTGCTTCTGTAACTTATACTATACGTTCATAGAAGCAAGCAATGGCGCAAAACAAGCGAAATCCAATCGTATTAAGATACATTAATGAATCGAAACATTTTTAATAAAATTATTATTTCAAGTTTTAAAAGATTCATCCCTAAAGAAACTAAACACATAGCTATGGTTTCAAGATACGCTACACCCTGTTTGTTACAATCCCCACCATCCAACTTACACCTTCATGACCCATCGAAAATGAAGATGGGGTAGGATGTACTGGGTGAGGGTTTAGGGGAGGATTTTCTATGAGGGGTAGCGGTTTCTTGGTCGACATTGGCCAGGTCTGGGTTAGGTTTCTGGGCACACGAGGTGGGGCCCAATTTCACCCCAGGGCCAGCCTCCACCGTTCTCCATCCCCCTACCCTTCAGGAATTCCTGACCCACCCTTAGAGGCGTTTTACACTATGGTCGACTGTCATTATGTACGTTGATACGCCACAGAAAAAAACTGTTTAATCGTTGCAGTTTTAAAATATATTACCATGTAACCGTTATATGTCAAACAGTAGATATTATGGGTTAAAAAAGTTAACGTACAGTCATTACAAATATTTTGTAGATTTCCTACAAAATCCTATAGTAAAATGTTAAGAAAATACAAGAAAAGGAAAGAAATATGAAAGATATGCAAATATTTTTCTTTAACTATTTTTTATAACTATTCTTAGGCGTGTTATGTGACTAAACAAATTGTTTTCAGATGGTACAATCGACCAAAACATATTTTGCATTCTAACACAGGTGTATCACTATTTAAAAGTTGACTATTTGTAAGCCTGACAGAAATTCGTGTGACCAATCGTAGTTTTGTGTTACTATAAATGTATGTAAATTTATTTCTTGAAATGTAAAATATTTTCTTGATCACTATTGCAAAAAAGCATGAAAATGAAAAATATTTCGGAAATTAAAATTTTTAAATACAATATCCACTCAAAAAAGCTAACACATTAATTAATATAAATTTTTATAATTAAATTTGTTTGTAACTAAACCTATCATAATTAATTAACTTACATAAGTTAATTAACTAATTAGTTTGTATAATTTAGACCATATACTATTATCTGTAAACACAGTAGGTATATCATAATCATATTTAATATTTTCTACTTGTGTGTCCAATCGGTTTTTCAACTTTTTTACTTCTGTTTATTCGTCAAAACAAATTTCAAAATTCCACTGGTCTGACATCAGAATAATTGCAAAAAAAGATATATTTTCTCGTTTTGTTGACTTTTAAACAATCGCTATACATAATCGTTTTTATCGTGAATGACGAGAAGGACAAAAAGCTACTAATTAAATAACAGAACACTTCGTCCACTTTAACTCTCTGTAACCCAATTGTTTCGTCGTTTCCGGGAACAATATTACGTAACCAGTGAATGCTGAACATAGTTCTTTGAACACAAATTAATAAAAAAATTGCAATTTATAAATAATTTGTTATGAAAATCAATTTGTATATAAATACATAAGAATGTATTTTTATTAAATATGAAAGGTGATGAAACATTTTACATTAACCCTTTGTGGCTCGGGTTATAAAAGTGGAAAGATACATTATGAAATCAGTTTCTTTAATGTATGAGCAGCAATATGATAACAAGCTACGAAAATGTGATTTCGGTCTGAAACCACTGGGCCACAAAGGGTAAAACAACACAGTATCAACATGCATACACGGTCATGTAACTTTCAAGCTCCATGTTTTTGTAGAAAATTAAATTAAATAAATATGACTACTAAATAGATGAGGCAAAAACTTTAAAAAATTGCGTATTTTTCGGTACAAGAATTTCTCGTCTTATCTATGTCTCTATAAATGTACTACAATTTAAAAAATTTTTGTTTCGTTTCTATTCGAGGGTGAGGACTGAAAAGAAGATGCTCGATCGAAGTTTCCTCGTAGTACGCGTAACAATGCCGCAAAAATGGGCGATATCTGGACCGAGAAATAAAATGCGCAAACTTTGGCGAAGAAGAGAACAAATGAAAGAGTTCGGAGGTCGACCGAGAATATACGAAAACAGCTCGTACAAAAAGTCGCGCGACAGGCTCTTCGGACGAATAAACAAGGATAAATCTGGATTCCTCTGTGAATGACGACGAGTTTGGCGATATACTTGCATGGTATAATCGTTTTTGCACTTTACCTGACCGTTGAAGGACTAGAAACTGCATAAACGATGCAGACTCATCGACATAACAATCTATTCGACTCTTCTTTAATTGATGACAGTAAACATTTTGCAGTCGTATCACTTAATTAAGTACATAATGCTGAATGAAAACAGTGATTCTACTATAGTGAAGTCATTCTTTAATAATTTACAATAAGTTTTAAAAGGCCTAAACAATCCCTTTTTTTAATTAGTCTATTTCACAGGTATTTATATATATTTTATAAGTGCAATAACTTTCATCATAATTAAATATTGCAGTAAGTATTATTCCATTTCAATAGCTGATTTTTTAGTGTAAACATAAATAAATTCAAGATAATGAAGAAGTTGTTGCTATTGTTCCATTAATAAAAAATAATAAAAGATAATATAGAAAAGTAATTACTGTTCTGATATTCGAAAATTTCAGTTAAAGATCTTATATTGATGGAAAAAAGATTGCAGTTGAAACAATAAATTCTTTTTCACCAACTAACCACTAGGACTAAAGAGAATAGAATGTTCCTCCGCTTACAGAGGATGCTCTAAGAAACAGAGTACATTGTGAAATTAGGGAGGAAGCCTTTCCCACAGGGATCCTAATGGAAATGAATGATTTTTTGAGCTAGTTTTTTTGGAACCGATAAAGATGAGGTAAAGGGTTGCTGGCAAAACTTATTCATATTCAAGGGTTAATCCTTCTCTTTCTTTTTCTTTAAAGGTATTGTTTGTACCTTAATTTTGCGTTTTAATCGCTCTTATGTTACTTTTTTCATAGCTAGTAATTAAAAATAAATGTAAAATAGTCAAGACTTCAATTTCAGTATTCAATTCAGTTCAATTTTGACTTTTAAAAGAAAGTACATTTCAATTTATATAAACTGCTACTAAATCTAACAAGACATTTTATCTCTTTTTCCAGAACACACTTTAACATTAACATTCTGGAATTTAATTATAGATTTATATCACAATACATTTTTCGTATCCCTATTTGACCTAATGGAAATTTTCACCTCATCTAAACCTACAATACAATAGATAGAACTTCTATCGATTTAAGTAATTAAAGTACCTCTACCTTAATTTGAATTTTAACGGTAAATATTTGTATAAAAAATATGCAAGTTATATTTTTATTCATATGCTTAATCTTGATTCATAAAAAAAGGTTTTCGTCGAAATTAAATGTCTCCTTCGTGGAGAAATGCTTATTGAATATGGAGTAGAATACTAATTATCTGTACGTTAATTAATAATTACGTTTAATTATGCGAATGGTAATTATTTGAGGGGTCGATTATCGGAATGAAGGAACGTGTACGTAAGCGGTCACAGTTCCCTTCAAAGACAGATGTTCAACTTGTTAACCAGTGTATTACACAACCAAAATATTCCAAATATGCACGTATGCACAAAAAATGTTTAAAAAGTTTAAAACATTTACTCAAATACCTACTCGTGAAAATCTACATACATCTTGTAAATTTTCAGTACCTGCACAAGTACAGTGTTTCCTTGTTACATAGTAACGACTTACTGACGAGTTTATGATGAAAAATATGTTTCTGAGATCATTTTACGTATCGATTGTTTAAATTTGATTTTATCAAAAACATAAATGTATAATACGCAAAACTTGTTTGCTCTAAATATAAATCTCATACATTTGTTTCGTTCTTATATTTAGATCACTATCGTGAGTCTTCTTTTTAATCTCCCTCGCTTATAGTAATTACATTTAATTCTCCTCCAGTTTCATCAATTCTAATACAAGTAGAAACACGTTCAAGATTTGAAAATGTAAATTTAATCAGCCTTCGTGACTAAAGTCTTGTTTCACAGTATTTATTTTAATTTAACCTTTTTTGCAGACGAGTCCCATAAATATCGCTACTTTAAAATATTCCTACCTTTACTGCATGTACGTAGATACTAATTTATTATTTTCATTATTCTGAATACTCCAACAATTTTCCAAAGTTATAATTCATAGAACGTATGTATACCTGTCATTAGACTTTTAGTATAGGCGCTCACGAGCGACAATTTTATTAGCTTGACTAAAGGCCGATTACAGACTGAACAATCCTTTTTCTACCTAATGGATAAGAAGATAATAAAATTCTGTTAACGCAGTAATCGGCTTTTAGTTAAACCGACGAAATTGTCGGTCGTGTACGCCTAGGCATAAGCATGACTGTAGGTGCCTCATTGCAACCAGCGAAGCAGCAAATGGTATTCACGGTGTCATTAAAGTTCTCGATTCGTGAGAAGAGACACCCGATGGCACTAATTGTAAATGGAAACGCACGAATCCCTTCCCAATTCACCCTATCCTTCTCAGGGCCGTGGCGACTGATAAAAACGGCCGGCAGAAAAACTTCCATCACCGCGACAAAAACGGCCTGAGAAAGGAGGTGATCAGACAGAACCCGCGGGAGAAGAATGAAGCGGGGCAGAGGAAGAAGGGCCGAGATAGAGGGCGAAGAACAGAGAGGGAGAATTCTTTCGTAGGTATTTCGGCGTTTTTTATCGTGGGGTCAGGCCTCTTCCGAGTTTTTTCTTCGCGGTAACTGATGCAAAGGGTGATGATGATATGCATATGCTCGAGGAGTCGAGAGAACAGGCTCTGTCTGATTGAGGGAAACGAGGCTCACATGCGTCTTTAATCCAGCTTTCCTCGCGGACGTTCGACAGGTAGAACGGCGCGGGCGCGACCGTGCATCGTTTCTCGGGATTAGCAATTCGAGGGAAAAAACAAAGTGGGGAAAGTAGACAAGAAAACGGGGAGCAGTATCGGTGCCTCTTAATTTATTCGCGAGCGAAATAAAAACTAAAGGCGCCCCTTTTGTGGGAATATTCTTCGGTCTTTTGAGAGAACGCGCCCTGTGCTATACGCTATAGAACACTTTAAAAGCTTTGTAATTTCTGAGATTTAATCCTTGACTGATATGACAAGGGTTACAACTTTTATACTAGTTCAGCTTTTAACGTCTGGTGGGAAAAATATCCAGAGATAATTTATAAATGTAAACTAAAAAATTGTGAATTTTCTGTATACTATTATTAATCTTTATATTGTTAGCCTAGTATTTCTACCTATCATATTGTATCATGATATCGTACATATACTTTAGAACTGACACAACTAAAAAAACGTGAGTTTTGAATTACAGCCATAAATTAGTTTAGTAAATGCACCTCTATTCATTATAAAAATTTTACTAGTTAAAGAAATTATAGAATTTATTCAAAAAACTCTTTAAATGTCAATTACAAATTATTTAAATAATAATATGAAAATTATTTAATGCAAGTAACACAACTATTTTTTAAACTAATTATTCAAGTAAGATAACTTTCATTAAGTAACGCTACTCTTTATGTCAATATTATGGATTTAATTAAATAATTTTAATACAGGTGCAATATGATTACTATACTACTTGAGAGTTAATTAAGGGGATGTATTAGTGATACAAGCAGAGTAACTTTTGGGACCGTTTTCTGCAAACGAGTATGTTATGCTGTAATATTTATAACATATCACTAAAAAGATTGAGCAAGATAAAGAAAATTTACCGAGCAGAGTTATAGATAATGCAGAGAATACTCTTAATACTAGAATTGCTAAAGTGATTATGTACCATGACTGATACAATTATTTATTAAATTCAAATTTAGTGGACCTGTAATCTACCAGATGCGTTGCTATCTGATACGTAAACCCTCAGTAGAAGGCCAAAAGTTGTTCTCTTTTTCAGTTAAACTCTTTGATATACGTCAGGTAAAAGAAGGAAAAGATAATAACTATGAAGATACCCTAAGGACCTTCTATTTGCCGTGCATTCAGTTTGATAATTATCAATTTTAGGCATTTTACGTGCCTGAATGTAGGTAATTGACTGGTTCAAATATTAGAAGTGCACACGCAGCTGCTGATGTTAACGAGTTCTTCGATTCTACTTGTATGCTTGTCCAACGTCAAAGGGATGCCTGAATGTAATCTGAATACGATCGAGAAAGTGTGCGATCCGTGGGTGGATGCACTCGAATACCCAGCTAATTCGAACAACAAACGGAAACCGAACCCTTCGTGATTCAGGAAGACACGTTGGAAGAAAGAGGGCCTTGTTCCATAATTAAATATTAATTTTTAACGTTCTTAAGAATATTTTAAACATTTCAGTCAAATAGAGATTCAATACTGCGTATACTTTCGTAATTTCTCAGTGTCTATTTTGCTAAAGAGCAGAAAGCTACAAGTAGAAAAGATAATTGATATCCAAAACTATATGTGTATGTACAAATGCTTTTTGTTTCGTTTTCTTTAAACAAATGTTCAATATTTATGTTCTTGTTTCTGTTGTTGTATATAACTTGTTCAAAAGTAAAGTCAGAAATACTGCTCCTTTGTAGACTGAAGAAAAATTTCCCATATTTGTTATAATACCTTGTACATGTATACGAGATGTATAAATTATTAGTTTGATTAAATCTACCAATAAAAAAATAATTATTGTGTATCTCCTCTCTTAAAATCTTAATCCAAATACGAAGACTATACAATAGGGCAGATGATATGTAATGCATATCAAAATATTTTTCTCTCGGAAGATTCTCGTTTATAATATAATTATATCGTATTATTCACCCTAAAACCTGGTATTCAAAAAAGTATTACAATTGCACGAAAGTAAATTACGTTTCTGCAAGTTAAAATGAACAATTCATTTTTTGTAATTTCTATAGTCCAACATACCGCTTTTTATTGATATTTACGTAATTTCATATAAAACAGAATAATCCATGTCGAAAAACTGTGGTCTCTCATTAAAAGATCCCATAATCCATGCAAGCTATAACCTATAATATATCCCTATTAACTCAAATATTAAAAAAAGATTTACTGTAAAGTAATTTACTCGAAACCAGTTTTATAACTGTTAGAATAATTCTCTTATAGTATTCTCTAGTAACAAAGTTAGTCTTAATGTCGTTTTAGTTTTAATCTGATGAATATTATAAAGATTACAAAGACAAAATGATGTTTAAAAAGACAAATCGATAACTTCGTTTGTTGACATCGAAATGGTTATAATTATAAAATAATTGAAAGCTAGGAATGTAAGACGACTTCCCTGCGATGGACACAGCTAAGAGGGGAGAAAAAAAAAACTCTTGGCTCGATAAGTTCTAAGTAAGCGCGGGAATCCAGCAAACTTGCCGTAAAAACATCAATATTTTTTGTCCGCTTGCATAGCAGTAGAGCGAGTAAGTGTCCGTTTTTATTTACCTTCAAGCTCGAATTTATGGCGCTCCAAATTATTCTGGTGTTTCGAGTAGGCCGCCCCTGGCACACTAACTAATTCTACGCTAACGCGCCAGCAATTCTTTCGTTACAATTTTTACAAAGAAAGGAAACGAAAAAACAGGGAAACGTCACTATTGTTTATTTCAATTATCCAACTATGACACAAGGAAAAAGAATTCAAACTGATCACGTATCGTTTCGATTCCTCGATAGAAATTACGAAACATTCGATTCTTTCAAAAGAAGTAGAAAAGATTCGTGTTTCTGAAATGGTGCGGGCATCCTTTGCGTAATATGATTTCTTTCTTTCTTTCTTTCTTTTTTTTTAAATTACGAAGCAGGTTCTGATTTTGTAATATCATTTATAATATTTCGACACGAGGTCGAACAAGTTTATACAAAAAAAGGGAAAGAATGGGAGAAAGAAATATGTAGGCATTTTTGCAATATGAACCGGTGGCGTTCCAGAGACATAAGCTCTTTTTCTGGAAAGTTTAAGTTTTGGAGAAACATCAGGCAAAACCGCGAGCTGGCGGTTTTTTGCCGTTTACGCTGGTCGACTTTGCACGTTTATACGGTTACCAGCGATGGCTATTCGTCTCGTAAGAAATGGACAAAAAACGATTCTCGCAATAGTTACTCGCCGATGGCGGAAGAAAAAGAGCTTTTTTGCGCGGCGCGACCGCTTTTGCCGGCTCCTTGTGACTCATGCTTCTTCCTATCGAGAGTAGACAAAGCCTATTCAGCATGTTTATCTTCTCATGCTTATGTCTATATATTCTACCTTTGACAAAATATAAAATAGTCGAAGCATTGAACATAAACATTTGCCTCGAGGACTTACAAGATTACCTCTATTATCGAAATGAGAGTACATAAAAAACTAAAATAGAGAAAAGAAGCCTTGTCTTGATTCATTTTTATCTTATTTTTATCTTACTTTTTTAATGTTCACGTCTTCATACTTTTTACGTCAATACGACAACAGAAGACCAGTTTTACATTTGCTACTTTTATCAACTTTAATGATCAGATTAAATCCTTCCTAGATTTTTGAAGAGATTGCTATATCGACTGGATGACATAAATTTTTATAAACTTTGCGTGTCTGCCGTATAGAAAATAAATTCTACCCGATTTACATATTGATGAAGTAGAAGAGACATTTAGAGCTAACACAAAGAAATCTATTATTTTGGTTCGAAATTCAACATCGTCAACTTTCATAAAAATGACACTGAAAAATTGATATTTAGGTATCTATTATCTAGATAGAATACTTTATAAGGAAACTTTAAATAAAATATAGTTTTGTAATAATAAAAATAATCTCTAATATTTTCATTTATATATTTCGTAGTTTAAGTGATATTTTATCTACACTCTACATATTATGTATGGAATTCATGTAAATTAGTAGATACTATTTTTGTCTAACCTTAATAGCTAAAAAAGTTAACAACAAAACTTCTTCTATCTCATTATGAAATTACCTGATTAAATGAACTATGTAACAATACGATTAATCGTATGTTTGAAAATTTCATTAAAAATTCTATTGTAACTCGAATTCATAGTAATACTCATATTGGATTCATATTTAGGTTATTTTTTAAATCCACATATTTAATTCATCATTCTTGTAGCATTCTCTAGCGTTAAAAATACTCTATTATAATGTTTTATTTGCATCAGTTTTATGTGACAAAAAAGACTGGTTTTGAACTGAAATTTCGCTTTGCTTTTTTCTTTTATCATAAAAAATGGCATTTAAGTAATTTTGGCGCCTAATTTCTAACCTTTACGATTAAATTTATCATATTTAACACCAGATGGTCGTTAATACAAATTCGCGATGTAGTATGCGAATAGTTTGGTGCATACAAAATAAGATTTTTAAAAGCCAACATTCATTCATTAAGCTTTAGCAGCATCGATTTCTGAGTTTTTTAGCTGCTAAATTCAATAGTATGAAAACGAAATTATAATGTTATATACACCGCTTGGAAAAATTAAACAGGCAACTTTATTACAGACAACATGATAGAATCTGTTTTTTACCGAAAGAATCTTATTAATATATGCCGTTTTTATTCACGCTGAGTTATCATTATTAGTACTGTAAATAAAATTATAAACTTTCGTAAAATGTTGTCTTCTGTTTTCATAAAATAAGAAATATGATAAATTTAAAAAAAGTATCACAAAAATGTAATACAGGCCCCAAAGAAAACAATAAAAACAGACTAGGATGTAAAATCAATTTTTACATACAGTTAAAAAAGTTCTATATAAATAGCATAAACTTTAATTCCATACATTTTTCTTTTATATATCCTACAATTCAATCAAAATAAGATATTAAAGTCGCATGTCCCAAAAACACTATTTCTATGTAATTAATCCCTACTAAAATATTTAAATATAAAATCATGTACACTCTACAACGTTCTTTTACATATCAATTGGTCCAAGCATCTATTTTCTCAACGCCTCGAGTCTAATGGCCACTTAAAACCACTGAATCAGTGCAGAACCTACAAACCACATAAAACCTACACTTAACATTTAATGCGTGACAGGACGTCCGATAATATCCGTCTGTTCAGTCAATGCACTTAACTATCAATAATTGTCAGTCATTACCACATAATATAAGACTAACAATATTTATTTAACTCTCAACACCAAAACGTTTAACTCTTTATTTATCATTATAATTTTCGTACCCCTTCTGTGTCCCAAGTGTTCTACATTCAGCGATACAAAATAGTTAACCCGAAAAAACTGAAACGTTCCATAGTAGCACAGTTTTTCTACTACAGTGTACTTCACAATTGTTGTACAGTCGTTCAAATATCGTACTATGTAATAAAAATTGATAACTAAATTTTTCTTTTATACCTGAAACGGTTAGAAACACAAACTTCGAACTTACGCGTGCCGTTGACATTTCTGCTGAGTATCTTCGGTACACCGGCACTAACAGCGGTGACGGCAGTGACAGCTGAAACGGTAGGGACAGCAGGGACAGAGGGTACAGCGGACAGCACGGATTGCTGGTGCTTCGTCGGCGGGCTCGCTACCACGACCACGGGATTCTGGATGGTGCAGGTAGCGGAAGTGAGAGCGCCGGCACCACCCGGAACTGCGTTGATTGGCGCCGTTGGTACTGGAGAGGGTGTCCCGATGCCGCAGGCGGTAGTCACCGTTACTGTCGTCTCCTCCGACGCGGCGATTACGCGACTCTCCATCTTCAAGAGGTGACACCGCTCTTCCGTTGTTTGGAGGAGGACGACAGGCAGTTCGACGTTTTCACTCACAGTACACAAGGAACGGTGTTATTTGTCTCTCATACCAGCGCATCGAAATGTCCGCGCGGTTTAACTCGACACATTCGCCGTTCCTTTACATGCCCGCACGAGCACGATCAGCGACTCGATCTCTGTCAGCGGGGACTCGGGATGACTGATTGTTCGATCGATCGTCATAATAAATACGGTGAAAGTGAACGCGAGAGGGATTAGCGGAGAAACGAAAAACGGGACCAAGAAAAGGCGAAAAGTAGAGAAACGACGGCACTCGAATCAGACGGAGACCGGTTCTGAACACGTGTGGGACCGTGAGCGAGATTACGAGAGTTTCTGAACTGGCTACTGTCGGCTATGATTTTAGTGGATTTTGGGGATTAACGGCCTTCTCGCGATTGGTGTATCGAATCTGTGGGTATGGTACGATTTGATGGGGTGAGAAGTTAATGATAATCGGAAAATCACGCCACACTGAAAAGCGACAGCGAAACACTCGGAACGACGACGCGATGCACGTTGCCGGCCATCGAGTGATCCGCTGCGTGCTGCGCGATGCCCCCTCCACCCGACCACACAACGTGCAATACTTCCCCCTCTTCTTCTACGTTTCACGTGTAGAACCCCTCCTCTTCAACGATCCCTCCACCCCTCAAAATGATGAGTAATGTTGAGCATTGGCGCGTTAACCGTAGTAAATCAAGAAACCCTCGTTCTCCAATTTTCTGTCGGTGTTGATGATAAGTACAGTACCGAACGTTTATATGAATTTATACGTTTATAAACGAACTAAAGAAAAAGAAATCTAAATAAGTTGCACCCTTTTTATAAATATTATATACGATATTTTGTATATCTCTGCATATTAGATGTATTCCAGACTCTTTTACACATTTAGGTTTTTTATAAATATATAAACTTTTGTAGTCTAGTGATAAATAACAAGATACAGTTTTTAAAGTTACTTACTTTAAAGTAATATGAAGTTTTATATATCGAACGGTCTTCAAATTTTGAAGACATTTGAATGTGTAATCTTTCTAATATTATGGGGTCACAAATTAATAGTAATTACTGCATTTAATAATTTTTATGCCTTCAAGTTTGATTAAAGTTCAACTATTAGTTATTAAGTAATTATATTTATGTAATATATTTATTGTATGTAGACGTTTTGCTGATTGAGTTTTTAGGTGCGCTGAAATAGTTAAACAATAACTACAATATTTAGAATTTAGAGTTTGAAAATATTGCAGAGATTAACTATTTAGAAGTAAAGATAACATTGACATTTAAAACATTAAACATAGTTTTTTGTAACGTATAAAACACGGTATTAAGCATAGTATTCGAATTAAATCATCAGCAGCACTTAAGGACGATTAAAACGATGAAAGATACAGGTTTGCACGAAAAATTTTAAACAATTCAAAAGAATATTTGGTCGTGAAGTAGTGACATTCTTCAACTATCTTTTTTATCATTTTCGCTATACCTACAAATAGCTGAACTGGATGTGTATGTAGAATATATATATACCCCTCTTTAGCCTTTGGTGCCATCGCAAAAAGTATGGTCCCCACTATCCTCCCCATCTTCTCCATCTCGATGAACGTGTGGTGGGTAAGAGAGATGGAAAGAAGACGCGTTATAAAAACCTATCTTTTCCCCCTCACCCTATGTACCCCCTGGAAGAAACGTATGACCTCTTTACCCCCACTATACGGACAGCGCTTTTGCACGTTGTTGCTCAACCCTTCGATTGTCTAAAAAATTTGAAGAAAAATATTAAGAAGATTCAAAAACCGTTAAACAGAGACTTCAATTTTCCTGATTGCTATTAGTACTTTCGATCAATTGAAGTACTAATCTTCGGTACTTACAAGATCGCATGGAATTGACTATAATTTTTAATATTAAAAAAGAGTAGGAAAGTGCAGATAAAGGTCTGAGAGACAAATTACATTTACAATTTACCTTCTTGCTACTACCGTTGATCACCGTTATGGCGGATGATTCTTCTTTTTCGCCATTCCGCGGTATCACAGTTCTTTTCCCCTAGTCTGTTACCCTCGCTTCTGGCGAATTTTATTTTTGTACCCGCTCGCTCTAATATTATGTCTTCCTACTATGATACTCTCATTATATCGGTACCATTGCAGCATTAGAACATTTTTCTTTCTGTTTCTAGTGTGGAAGTAATTCTGGGAGATTTTTATTTTAGTAAATGGAAAAAGCAGGCTAGAGAGAGAGGTTTTGAGAGCCCTACCGTCAGAGAGCGAAATTTTTTGCTTTATCCCTTACCGTCGACTGCCGACGAATTAGTAAGAAAAGACATATTAAACGTTCGTCGATATTTATCTTGGAAATGAATTATTATGGTTTTCTCAAATATTGTCAAATTAGAGATCATTTGCTAAATTAAATAATAATTTTCATAATTTCGGTATCTTTTGCTTCTGATAATCATTTTCAAATATCTATTTTCGAAATTTCCAATATTTGTATGATTATGAAAGAAATCTAAATTCTACTATATTAGGATCCTATTTTCTTTACAATGACACGAGTAAATGAAAAAAATAATGGTTACAGCTGACCCGTGAAGAGGTAACATAATTCTTTGAATACGTGTCCATATGCAAATTTCCCAAGCCTGAGAAGTTAACCTGGAAAGGGTTTGAGCAGGCGGTGGACAGTTTTTTTCGATTAGAACCTCTTGTTCCCGCCCATAGAGGAATAACAAAAAATTGTATGAGATACGTGAGGTCTTTTGATACTGAAACGCGTGAGACATTTAAGCGTGAGACTTTGTCAAGGTGCATCTTCATGAGGAGTCCTTTTATCTTTCTTTAATATCTCTACGAGTACAAATATAAAATTAACAAATATGAAACGTACTTAAATAAAGCTTTTAATAATCAGTAACTCCATATCTGTTTACATACAAACTGTATAAATACTTTCTAAACGCCATTCATTCTACATGCATAATTATAAAATTATTTTCGCTTTAAAAAATACTGTGCAGTAAGTACTGTAATTGCGAGTAGTAAAAAGATGTTTACTAGTAAAAATTAATATTATTGGAAATATACTAAAATGAAGAGAAACTGTAAAAACTTGACAAAATAAAAATGGGACATTTTTTGTGTATAATTGTTATTTAATATTTTGTAAAAGCGAGCATAGAGTCAGATACTACAATTGTTATAACAGAATATAAACTGTTTACTATAGTAAAAAATGAGTTAAATACTGTTAATATTTGTCAAGTACTTATTCATTATCTTCCTTATACTATACATATTGTTACATTATTCTTAATGGAAGATTATTACGAATCGATTAATATACAGCTATGTAATATATCTTGATCATTTATGAAATGCTCATAAACACTGATAAGCTTAAATATAAAACTTAAAACACATACATCAGAAGTACTGGATTTAAAATAAATATTAAATTCAAAATCCAATCGATGACTGATATTAACCGCAATTTACTGCTTTCTAGGAACTCATAAATGCTCAATTAAAATTACAGTAGAACCCTGATTATCCAAATATTGTTTAATCGAACGTACGATTATGTAAATACTGACTAATTGAACATTCGATTATTTGAATAATACGTCATAAAAGAAAACAAATACTTTCTATAAAATTAAATTAGCATCGTATAGTAAACGCTATGAGAAATATGATGCAAAGAAGTGGTTTATAAATACATAATATTAAAATAAATGACAAGGAAATCATTAAACAGACGAACACAAGTGGTGGCGAATATAAAGATAATGAAAAATATTATATTGAAAATAATAGTGCACCTTATTTTGAAACATTAGAAATTATCGTAGAATAGTATTGAACAGAAAAAGAAAGTATTATCATCTAAATTATAATAGTAAGAAAAACATGAGAACTGATACCCCAAAAAAGTTCAGAAAATAGATTCGAAACTGAAGAAAATCAATTTTTTTTAATAATATATATACAAATGATATATAGACAAAAATTGTTTTTACATTCAAATTCGATCATTTGAGTATGTAAACATCATGTCATTCAATTAGTTCAGATAATCTAGATTCTACTGTACCATCACGCTTAGCTTTTTGAAATATTGAATTACAGTATACATTTTTGTATAAACAGTTAGATGATACAAAAAATTGAAACATAATATAAAAAATGGTAAAAAAGCACTTTTTGTGTAAGCACGTAGGTGTTCATGGAATAAAATTAATGCACAATTAAACACAACCGTATTCATACCAGACTGGACTGCCTGCTTTCGGATCTTTTTCCATAGGAGTTTCCACAATTTGTTCTTCTTGTCCTACATCTTTCATGCCACTATTGTTCATATTTTTTGATTCGTTTATAACCGCTGATACTTTATTATATATAAGAACTGGGCGAGGCTCAACTTGCACTTCGGATCTTGGTGTCTGTTCCATCAGTACTGAACGTCTATCATCTCCCTGCTCCTGTAATGTTTTTTTTACTTATGTATTAAAAATAGATACCGTAAATACTATTTTTTTTGTGAAATAAAACATATTTTATACTGGTAAGGTAGTTGATGGTGGGGGAGAGTCATCGGTATAATATACTGTTCTTCTAGTTCCTGGATGACCAAGAGACAGCGTATCGGATCCAAGGCTTCTATTAGTTGATCCTTAAAAAGATTTAATTTTAAGATACTAATATAAGAATAGTATTAAAATACTAATATGTTTGAAATAAGTATATACCTGTCAAACGATGATCTTCCGTACTAGCGTCTGAATCATTTCCTCCAGATTCTGATTCATAAGTCTTTCCTTCTGTACTTTTAGAATCTTCTGCCCACGATCTTCGATTCTAACTCAAACAAACGAATTACATTATACATTCATAAATAAAAATATTAATATATTTACCTTATTAAGAAGATCAGAACCTGCTTTTCGAACTCTTCGAACTAAATTGGCTCCAAATCCTTTTCTGTAAGAAAAGAAAATATAATAAAAATATTACAGATGTATGAAGTACATTGTAAATATGTTCATATACTTACTTTTTTGTGGTACAACTTTCTAGTTTTCTGTAATGCTCCATAATTTTATCCTCTAATTTTTCTTTTTGTCTATACAAGTGGTTCATTTTGTCACTGTAATAAAAACAATATTTCCCAATTAATGTGTTGATTCAAGCGAATTATACTGAAACTGAACTAGTACTTTTAAAATACGGACGTGTACATCTTTTCTTCCATGTGATACTGTTCCTTGTCTTCAAGGGACCGAGTGAGCAGTTCATGATACTGTGTAAACATTAAACTAATATGATCCATTAGAGAACGTCTGTCGTTGTCTAGCCCAGAATTGACATGCAATAACATCTAAAATAAAAATGTAAGAATATAACATTTCTTATAAAAACATCGACGTAATATTGTAATTTAAAAAACAATTGATTTATACTTCACAACGTTGATTCAGTTTATTGACTTGAAGTTCTAAGTTAGAGCATCTCTCATCTTTACTGCTAAGTTCGCCTTGCATTTCTGTTAGCTTGAGACTCAATCGATTTGTTTCAATTTTATTTTTTCTATAATCTTCTTGCAGGTTTCTATACTCAGTTTTCAATTTTTCCGTAGCTGTATATAAGTTTCTAAAGTCATCCTAGAATTTATTTGCACTTATGATTTATACAATAGAATGTGAGTAATACAATACAATTTGTAACATAGCCTATTATGCAGGGTGGACAAAAATTAGATAAAAAAAAAACTGTTTTTCAAAACAATGTTAAAAAAATGTTATTCAAAAAAGATATTTCAATTTAAAGTTGTCACCTAATTTTTGTCCACCCTATAAATAAGCACATATCATAACTTATTTTTAAACAAACTACCTTCAATTTTGAATGTTCTCCCCTCAAATTATTCAAACTTTTTGCATTAGTCACTAATGACTCCTTTTCAGTTTGCAGTGCTTTATTTTTCGCTTTAAGTCCTTCATAAGACTCTCTCAACATTCTAATTTCATTTTTCACATCTCGTAAATTCGATTTGAGAGAATCATGTTCTTGGAATAAATTTTCATATTCGTTGTTTAATTGTTCATGTAAGGATTGTAATGTATCTTGATCATGAAGAAGTTGTATGTGCGCTTGTTGTTGTACACTACGCTCTTTAAATAGCTAATCATAAAATTAAAAACAGGATAATATATCATTTTTACATCTTAAAAAGGATATCAAATTGAAATCCTTTTTGATAATAAATATATAATAACATTTGATAATAAATATCAAATAATATATATAAGCATTAAATGTGCAATATATTCTATGTAAAATATTTACAACGATAAAAACAAAAAATAAAATTTTATATATATTAAATATAAATTTATATATATTATATTTATATACAAATATAAACCTAAAAATTTTGAATGAAAATATTAATTATCTCTAACATGATTACATAAATATTTTATTTTGGAATAAGAAGTAATTATAAAAATTTACCTCTTCCTTTTCAGCAACAAGTTGTGAGTTAGCAAGCTGCAAAGCAGTATGTTGAGCTGCTAAAGAATTATTCTGAGACTGTAATGTTGTGATCTGTACTTGAAGTTTTGCATTCTCAGATAAAATATTTTCTGATGCTGTTTGTGCGGTAAATAATTTCAAGTTTAATTGCTCCTGTTCCTTCTGAAATCAAATATAATCTCGATATTATACATTCTGTTCACTATTTCTCTAGATTTTATTGTTTAATAACCAAAGAAATTGAATTTACAACGTTAAGATGAAAGTACCTTCAATAATTCTACTGTTGCCTTCAATGTGCTCTGAATGTTACTGCTGTCATTGTTTTCAGAATTCACAGAATCAGGTACTGACTTTTCACAAGAATTATTCGACTTTCTTACATGATCTACAACTTCTGGAATTTGTGCGATCCTGCAATCATTGAATATTTTTAAATTTGTTAAGATTTAATGTTATG
This sequence comes from Calliopsis andreniformis, assembly GCF_051401765.1. Lineage (NCBI taxonomy): Eukaryota > Metazoa > Arthropoda > Insecta > Hymenoptera > Andrenidae > Calliopsis > Calliopsis andreniformis. The sequence goes on along the minus strand of NC_135073.1, from coordinate 6,081,433 downwards.
ATTTTAATAAATTACTTGTATTTTTATTACTTTCGTAGTACGTCGTCTAATGGCAAGGACAACAACATGTTGTCACTGAGTCCAAGTTTTTCTAAAATTGTATATAGCTGTTGAGTATTCATTTTTTCTGCTACCAAATTAGTCTGCAATATTTCTAACGTTTCCCTATCGATAGCTGCTCGTGAATCCAATTCTTTACTAGATCTTTCAATTTCCTGCAATCTGCCAGAATAAATAATTTTGCAACAAAGATTCTTATAGAACGGAATGTATATGTTCAAATAAAATATTACGTACCTTGAAATTTGTGTAACAGAATCATGCAGTTCTTGTTCAAGTTGCGTTACTTTTCTTTCCAAAACTTCAATAGTATTGGTAGCTTTATCCAATGCAACATCCTTTTCCTAAAATTTAATATATTATCGTAACGTCTATAGCAATAGAATTATTAATTTAATAAATTAATAAAAAATATTTATACTTCTATTGTTTCTCGATATCGATGAATATCGCGCTGTGCAACATCTTTCTCTTTTTCTACTGCCACAAGTTTTGACTCAACATCAAGACACTTAGAATTAATCTCTTTTATGTTACTTTCAACCGTTTTTAATTCATCAACCTTCTGATTTGCTAGTTCTAAAGAACGTTCCAAATCATCTGCTCGTCTTTGTACACTTTCTAGCAAAGTCTGAACTCGTTGTTTTTCTTTTACTGCTGTATCATAATTTTTCTCTAATTCTATCATTTTTGTATGTTGAACCTAAAAATCAATACAAAAAAGGAAATAAAAATCTTTATATTTAAATACTGTAAAAGTCTAAAATAATGAATATTAGACAAACATACTTGAAACTCTTGTTGTTGCTTGTCAGTCGATGTTCTTTGATTTTTTAGAGAATTTTGTAATTTTTTGTTTTCCTCAAGTGCTTGCTTCCATACTAATTCTAAATCTGAATTTTGTTGCGTGAGTCTTTCGATATTGTCATTCAATGATTCAATTTTTAATGACAATTTTTTCTTTTCTTTCTCAAGTTCCAATACTCGAGATGAATTTTCGTGGAAAGAATTTTCTTTTAAAGAGTCTATTAAAGTAAGTAATCGACGGTTTTCTAATTCTAATTTTAATGCTCGTGTCTGGGCATTGTTTGTTAACTGTTCAGATAATCTATTATCCGTGTGCGCTAAACGGAATTTAAATATATTGTGTGAATATGTATATTCAAATAAATACATTTATAAAAAAATATTTACATATCAAAAAATATGTAGCATTACCTGGTTCCTCGGAATCACTTATAGAATTAGCTAATGCAGCTTCATTTGCAGCAGCTTTTGTCAATTTGTGTAGCTGTGTATTCTCTTCTACAAGCTCTTGATACTTTTCTTTATCTGCAGCTCGTTCCTAATAAATTATTTGAATAAAAAGATTAATATAAATTCAAATGAAATCTTAATTTGTATTTTAATCAATGCTCATACCAATGCCATATCATTCAATAACTGTTTATATTTAATAATTTCAGACTCCAGCTCTAAAACTTTATCCGCTCTTCTTCTTGACGAACTCAACTGATCTTCAAGCATTTCTCTTGTCTCCATCAAGACTCTGAAAGAAGTCAATTACGTATAAGAAGTTTTATTTTCTTTATTTTAAAAGAACAAAATATTGTTAATGCAAAACACCTGTTATCTTCACGTAGTTCTTCTATACGAGTTTTATAAAACTCTATATCTGTAAGTTTTTCCCTATATCGCACAACTTCTAATTCTAATCGATCAGCACGATCTGCTCTTTCGATTACTGCATCTAATTCATCCCTGTAAGATTTTGCTGTACGAGCTTCGTGCATCAAATCTTGATTCTAAAATAATTAATACAAAAAAAGTGTTAATACTTTAAAGTTTCTTTATCTGTTTTAGATCTTACCTCTTGCTTTAACTTAGTCATTAGCATTTTATGGTACTCAAGTTCTTCTTTACATTCTAATAAGGCTTCAGTTTTTTCTTCTCTGTAAATAATTTAAAGTAAATTTAACACAATATGAAAAACATTGTATCGTAAATAAATAATTATGCATACAATTCCTGTCTTTGTTTTCTGACTCTAGACTTCCAATCAGCTAATTCAACTGCATAGTGATGATTATCTTCACGTTCTGATTTAACAACAGGATTAGAGGGTTGAACCTTGTTTAGTCCTTCAGCTTCCACACTGATAGATGAATCATTTCCTTCTGTACTTTCATTTATGGCAGTATCTCTCCACCTCTATTACCCCAATATTTTATAAATTTTATTATTATCTTAATTCACAATAGTATTATTTAGACAAAACATACCTGACGATATAAATCTAATTCTTGAATCAATTTTTTGATTTGTGTAAATAAACTGCCCATATTTACATTTTCCATCGCATCTTGAGTGATAACTATGTCTTGACAATCTGTGACCTATTAGTATAAGATTCAATCAGTTAAACTAAACTCTTATAAAAGGACTGCATAAAAAGTACAAAGGTATAACATTACAAACACATACTTGCTTAATACATTCTACTATCGCAAGTTGTGTATCAACATTTAACGTTTTTATGTTTGTAATAAATTTCTCTTTGTTAGGACACTGTACAGCACAACCAAGAAGTAGAAGCAGCAATAATTTCATTTCTGTAACATAAAGCTCTGGTTCTTTGCCCAAATTTGTTGTATCTGGTAACCTTAGTACCAAATGACCCAATTCTTCTTCATAAAATTGCTTCATGTTATCTACTACAGTTTTTAAATTTTTTGCACGAATTATTGAACTTCCTTCTGGAGATATTACTTCATCATGTAGTGGTTCTGGATCTCTGTAAATACAACAAAAAGTTAATAGTATCTTAGCAGCAAGAATGTTTAATCAAAACATATTAAGATACTTACATTTGCAAAAATACATTATGCAATAATATACCATCCACCAAATCATCGTAACTGGTTAATAAATTAGAATCTTCCAGGCAACTGGCAAACTATGACAAAAATTTGAAATATACATTGAATTAAAAAATCGATATTATTTAAGAAACACACTATTAAAATCAATAAGACTTACCCAGGTCACCAGTGGGCCCGATAATAAGTTATTAATTTCAGAGGATGCCATTTTATATTTTCTTTTTGCATTAATTATTCGAAGCTATGTAAAAAATAACATTATCATTTTGTGCTAAGAAATTATTTATGTCTAAATAAATATTTTACAGTAGAAATATATAGAAAAGAATACTAAATGTATAGTCAATACATATATTTTATCTTCCAGTTATAAAATCTTTCTTAAGTAAGATTATTAAACTTTGATATTAATATAGTAACAAAAATTTAGTATACCTTCTGTATTTGATATAATATTTCATGATAAAAATAAGTCAAATAAACAAGTAAAATTAATTTCAAAGTTACATCTCAGCTTTGTATTCAAAAAGTTTAATTCTATAAAATACTTAAAATATATAATTTAGCTTTGAATTCTATTTAGTTAGAGTAGAAATTCATTTACCTACATTGGTAGAATCAAATAACTTAATTTTTCACGTACGACGTCTAATAGTTAAAGCCATGGTAGATTTAGGATGATATTTCATTTAAAGCTTGAATAATTTTGATCGAATATAATTATATTCTTTGACATTTATTACATAGATGTATGCATATTAAATGCATTTTACTTTATATTTGTGGTTATGAAAGAGAACATAACCGTGTAATTTTGAATCTACATTTAATGGTAAAATCTACTATTTAATATCCATGTGAAAAGATACTTAATATATCATCGATGTATAAGTTAAAATACTCCAATCATTAATATAATATTTAGCACTTTCTTAACCAAAAATCAGACAGTTAAAACAAGCAAACGACATATAAACAAAGTCAACGCTAGTGAAACTCGAAGAATATGTATACAATGTACGAATGATAAAGCGAACTGGGAAGTTTGTGCAAGCAACTGTAAAGAAACTTCTTCATTTACTTAATTCTATCTATTGTCTTGTTGGAACAGTTACTTCTGCAAATTAGCTGCATAATCTTAATAATAGATTCTTCACATATTATATTATGAAAAAAATTATTATATTTTACAGAACAAAACTGGTATTCATCACTTCTTAACAAGTAAATATATTTTGATGGTAATGAATTGCATAAAAAATGCAATTTTCTCTTAAAATTGTTTTTTTATTCAAAAAGTGCCATATACAGTAATGTCTCAGAAGACAGATCAGTCGATAATTTTTCGTTGTAACGATACGAAAAATGTTTTAAGTATAATTTAAATGATTTTGCAAAGGAAAGTTTTTTCTTAATATCTGTATTATTAGACTTTTTAGTTATTAATGTTTTTTAAACAGAAATACATATTGTTCTTATTTATATTTTAACCAAATGTTAATGAAATTTTGAAGTTCTTAGTACTTGAATACTTTAAATTACAATTATAAGTAATATGCATGTTGTATACAATAAGGTATACTTTCTTAAGTTAAACGCTTTATACAGTAAATCATTCCTTAATAAATGCAGAAAATTTGAACAAATTTATTATATTCCGAACATCTGTGAGAAATAATTGCCACTTGTAGTCATCTGGTGGCGAGATTGCAAAATATCTATATAAAAATTTTCAAATTAGGTCTAGGCAGGTCGAGCGCGCGTGTGTAAGGATATGTAGAAGTACCTATACGCAGGTACCTGAGTTGGCATGTATGCACGAAAAAGACACGTTGGCTGTTGTGTGATGCGACTTACTGATTTTTTGAAATGATCAAGTTCCTTGCGATATAATATTTATTATATTCGCAGTACCTTTGAATTATTTTCTCACGTTTTCTTTTCTGCGCTTCGTATTTCTATGCGTTTTTGTTTAAGGTAATTGACATTTTAATATGCTACCTTTTCATTCGTGTTATATTGCAACAATTATTCCAATTTTTCAAAATTCCTTGAAATATTAAAGTGATAATAACCTGTTCTCTTATTTTTTCAGTTGTTTAAACATATTTTTTAACATATTTCTATAAATTAATATTACACGTTGACAAATTTTTATGTTTGTTTAACCAGTTTCATTATTTGAATAGTTGCTTCTATACTCATGAAGTTCAAAGTCATCTGTTTTGGATACACTTGATATGATATTTTTTTATGATGCATTAAGTCAGTTTTTCATTTTCAGGTACAATAATTTTGTACAAAATGAGAATCGTGAAACTGAAAAGGAATCGCTTGTTTAATATCTTTATTTATTGCGTACTCTTCCTTTTTATATTATATGCTGTTATCAATTTCTTTTCTGAAAAACCAATAAATAGCTTAAAGGAATATTGGGTGGAGGGCTTGAAAGGAAAACAGGTAAAGGAAATGAAATTTTCATCCTAATAAATGAATTTGATTTTTAAACCATTATTCACATTATAATATTTATAGCAAGCAAAATCAAAGAATAGAATGTTAATATTATATTATAGGTTCCAGTTTTAGTAAAAGATCTAGGAAACTTTGAACCACAGCATGTACCAATTAGAACTGGACCTGGAGAAGGTGGTAAGCCTCATATCTTGCGAGATGATCAACAAAATGATATTCAACAATCAGAATCTGAATATGGTATGAACATGGTATGCTCGGATGAAATTTCATTGGACAGAGCAGTTCCTGATACAAGAATGCCAGAGTAAGTATTTATCTTATCACATTTACCTGTTTTTCTTCAGGTTGAGATTACATATTTGATTTACAGATGTAAACATTGGAATTATCCAGAAGTACTTCCTCGTACTAGTGTAATAATAGTATTTCATAATGAAGGCTGGTCAGTATTAATGAGAACTGTTCATAGTGTAATGAATCGTACTCCGCCTCAGTTTTTGGAAGAAATTTTACTTGTAGATGATTTTTCCGATAAAGGTACATAATCTTTATTGCACAGCATTAAAGAAAATTGGTATCAATTGTATGAAAATTATTAACAAGCTTCTATACAGAAAACTTGAAAGGGGACTTGGAATCTTACATTGAACAATGGGGAGGAAAAGTTAAGTTAATAAGGAATTATGAAAGACAAGGTTTAATAAGAACAAGATCACGTGGTGCACGTGAGGCTAAAGGTGAAGTTATAGTATTTTTGGATGCTCATTGCGAAGTTAATGTTAATTGGTTACCACCTCTTCTAGCACCAATAGCTGCCGATAGGTAATTTTCTTTCTGTCATAGAATTTTCATATTGTATAATAGTCAATTACATAATTATAATTTAAATATTTTTAGAACTGTAATGACAGTTCCTATAATAGATGGTATTGATCATAAAACTTTTGAATATCGTCCAGTATATCAAGAAGGACATTTATATAGAGGCATTTTCGAATGGGGAATGTTATACAAAGAAAATGAACTTCCTGCCAGAGAACAAAAGACACGACCTTATAACAGCATGCCATATAGGTAATTTATGGTAAAACATACATTTTTAAAATTTATGTTAGACAAAATTATGTGACACGTAAGTATTAGGCAAAACTTAATTTAGGTCTCCTACTCATGCTGGTGGTTTATTTGCAATAAACCGTGAATATTTTCTATCATTGGGTGGATATGATGAAGGGTTACTTGTATGGGGAGGAGAAAATTTTGAATTATCATTTAAAATATGGCAATGTGGAGGAAGTATTCTTTGGGTACCATGCTCACATGTTGGTCATGTATATAGAGGATTTATGCCTTACACATTTGGTAAATTGGCTCAGAAAAAGAAAGGGCCATTGATAACCATAGTAAGTAAAGAGTTAAAAGTAAAGTTCTATTTAAATTTAAATATGTGGCGCTCAATCTAAGTGCTAATCCTTTAGTAGATATAAAAATTATACATTTCATTGTAGAACTATAAAAGAGTTATTGAAACATGGTTCGATGATAAGTATAAGGAATTCTTTTATACAAGAGAACCATTAGCAAGATTACTTGATCATGGTGACATATCAGAGCAATTGGCTTTTAAAAAACGAAAAAGGTGTAAAAGTTTTCAATGGTATATGGAAAATGTAGCTTATGATGTTTTTGATAAATTTCCTGAGTTACCAGCGAATATTCACTGGGGAGAGGTAATTATATTGGTATCTAGATTAATATCTTTTTTATATCATTATATTTAATCTAAAATGTTTTATATAATATGTAATATTCGGAAACGCTAGACAATTTATTTTTTCTTTCTCTCTTTTATGTTTCAGTTGCGAAATGTAGCAACAGGAGCATGTTTAGATACAATGGGTCATTCACCTCCGAGCTTAATGGCTACATCTCATTGTCATGGATTTGGTAATAACCAGGTAATTTAAAATTATTTTTAAGTAAGCGATGTTGGATCCATGTATAAGTAATTATTTATGTAATAATCTTTTAGTTGGTTAGGTTAAATACTAAAGGCCAATTAGGTATAGGAGAACGATGTGTATCTGCTGATGGGCAAGGTGTGAAATTTGTATTCTGTCGACTAGGAACTGTAGATGGTCCATGGCAATACGATGAGGTAAGTTTTACAAGGTATATTGCATAAGTAGGATGATTCATAGTTTTTGTTTCGTTGAAAATGTCGAAAGAATGCGGCCATGTGAGTGTCATAGAGCATGAAATATCTTTTGAAGTATTGTTATGTAAATAAGTAAAGGGTTTCATTGTCAGTAATATATACTATTGCACTCTGCAGATACATGATCACATTTGTAGAAACAAAAACATTTTGTTCAATTAGAAGGTTTATATTTTATCATTTTCTCTGTTTTTATATTTTTAACAAAGCAGCTGCTATGGTGCATTCCAATGATGTAATGTGTATACGCTTCTATATAAAATGAAAATTCTCTTTGAGAATAATTGAATTTTATCTATTTGCAGAAAACGAAAACACTTCTACATAGAGTGCATAAAAAATGTATGGCACTACATCCGCAAACTCAGCAACTGTCTTTAATGCCATGCGATGTAAATAATACATATCAGCAATGGTCTTTCCATCAAATTCATCCACGTTGGATGTGAAGAAACGTAAGTACATATTAGGACTGTTTGCATTATATATGGCGCTTTATGCCAAATCAAAGACTTTTCAGTAAAACTTTGTCTATGGATTACCTATTATTCTTTTATACAATGTACTGTAATTAAGATACCTGTTTTGTACTCTTCCTTTTCTTAAAGAATTGAAAATTTAAAATCAGAATCCATTTTATGATGTAAAATAATTTATAGCTATTTGATCAAAAACAAAACTGGTGCTATACAGTTATAACAATATTTAAACAATACTCACGACTGGACTAAAGACCGTTTTGTTAAGATTGTTTAAAATCGCGTGTATTTATATACAAAGCGTTTTAAATGCCGTTTATAATAAAATATCTTACAGTTTTTAAGAATACTTGTGACTATTTTAGCAAAGGGAAATATAATAATATTCATATCTTGGGATTTTTTTTCGTATTTTCTTGTGATGTCAAATAAACTTTTTACATTATGATTTAGCTTGCACCACTGTAAATGTAATTTTGCTTTGTTTTAATTGGTTCTTGAAAAATAAAATAAAGCAGTTCTTCTAAATAAATGACCTTATGTTCAGAGTATTAAGTAGGAAGAACACTGCTACTCCTTAAAGCAATTATTTCGGGGACACGTTTCAATTACTTTAAAATGCATTTTGCTTGTATTACCAATCTAATGTAAGAATGTGTGCTTCCATTTTTGACTGATTTGTACTAAACGAGCATGTTGTTAACCCTTGCGCACTGTCTAAATGGCAATTATATACAAGTATAGTTGAACTGATGTTATAGTGTAAATTATCTTTTCAATATAATCTTAAATACTATTGTTAAAAATCAATAAATTTCAAATAAACTGACTTGTTATTAAGAGTGCATTAAAGATTAAATTAAATTTTAAATCAAATTGACCCGAACAGTGCACAAAGGTTAATGTAGTGTTGTAATCCTCTTTTAATGATTTAAAATACTTTCAGGCAAGAAGTTATTTAGTTTAATGTTGAAAATACGTAATAAATGTTTTTCAAAGCCAGTGTATTAAGAAAATGAGTCAAATATAATAATTTTGTCATAATTTTCTGCTCTTTGTCTTTTTGACTACTGTGGTGCTATTACATATAATAAATCCTATTAAATTTTTCATAGGCTAACTTTTAATTTCTGAATATCTTACGTTTTAAGTACAGTAATAACTCGAATATGTATAGGCAGAAACCTATTGCTATTCCTTTTGCTTAGAGAACTGGTTAGAGCGATACTTCATCTATTTACACTCTTTTGAGTTTCAAGACTTTCATTTAAAATAAGTTTTTCTGTGTTAAACATTTTTATGTTATTTATTTTAAATTGTATTAATTTATAATAATGTCTGATGTATTTTGAACGCTGGCTTTATTGTTTTTGACAACCAGTTGTCGATCACGAAAATCGATCTTATTGTCAGTCAGGAAAAAAAGAAGTTGGTTTCTGGAACAGAAATGTTACCAAATTCCTATAAATTACCATTAATATTGTTCTATGTCTGCGTTTCGAAATATTGCTGTACATTATGTTTTACTATACCGTATAAAAACTTGTTTAGATATAATTAAGAAACTTTGCATACTTTTTATTTATCATTAAGTATATCAATGATTCCAAGTTCATTAGCCGTAACCAAATTTGGTGTCAATGATGCAAGTTAACTTGCAATTTTGCAGATGTGTATTTTATTTATGAGCTATTTAGTCGAGAAGTCTTAGTGACAGAGACAAGGGAGTAACCCTAGTTTCTAAAGTAGTTGGCCGTACTGATGCCTAAAACAATACTTAACGTTTATATGTTTGGATATTTTTATACTTAGTATAAGATAAAAGGAATGAAAAACATTCACCTTGTTACGATCTCGTATATTAAACACGCCATAAACTATAGGATTCATGCAGGAGTTTGTACACGCAAACAAAAAAAGACCTTTTTGAATTCGTTGATCTACTTTATATGCTGATTGACGGTCAATCCAATACCTAAAATATTCAAATATAAAACACAAGTAACTGAATCGGATATTTAAGACTCATTTTTAAATAAGACTTCAACAAATAATTTAAATAATAAATTATTTACCAAAGACTCATGACATAATACGGTGTCCAGCAAATGAAAAATACAGCAATGATGATTATTGTCATTTTGAGAGTTCGTATTTTTGCTCGCGTGAGAAAACCCATAGAAGAGCGACGAATCTTATCTAAAATCAATTCAGTCGCAATATATAATGACACAACAATATTGATATTAACTTGAACATACCGTGTTCGCTCTTCTTTGATCTTCTACATATTTCCAACAAAATGCTTGTATAAGTGTATATTATCACAATCAGAGGGAACCAGTACATCATAATCATTCCAAAGAGGGAATACGTTATTTCATGAGTATATGTTGGGAAAGTGTTAAATGTAACACATTGTGAATACCAAGTGATGTTTGGATGAGTTTCCAGGTGAAACACTACCATCTAAAAATAATATAAAATACATGCAAATAGAAATAGACCACATACTGCTATAAAGTATCAGAGCTTCCTAGTCCTGAAGAAGCAAACTAGAACGTTTGCGAAATCAGCATTAAGCTGATTATTTACGCTGCATGATCCGAAAGCTATTAATATGTATTATAAAGTAGTTTGTTATGTATAATATAATGTAACATATGATTTTTTTTTTCTTAAATTTTTATAGCAAAGTAATACCACTCTCTGTGATGTGAAATAAGTATAAAGGCACGAGTAGTTTACTATAGTTAATTATTTGTAGTTATAATACCTGTGGCATTGAACATACAAGGGATGCTAACCATGCAAAGCATATCATTAGTTTCCCTCTTTTGTCAACATCCCACAGTTGAAGAGGCCGCGTTACTGCATAATACCTGTAATAAACCCATATGAAACTTTTTGAAAACTGGAACATTTTATACTAAGATATTGTTGTTGATATTGTATGTACAATACTAAGATATTGTTCAGAGTTTAGGAGCTGGTTCCTGGAATCAATCAAATGCGCATTATTTACAGGGACAATTTCCTGAACTCTAAACAATACAACAAGTTTCTTATTTTATGAGATATTAATATAAACTAATTTTTTAACAATATGGTACTAATTAGAAAAAAAACATTAAACATTGTTTCAGATTTTTCAAATGCTTGTTCAATTTTTATATTGACTTTTATATTGATTGACAATAGATTTACGATTTTTATAATAAATCAGGCCTATTTAACTGGTGGATTTGGTAGTTAAAGCACATTTAAAGCTAGCTCAGTTGGTATTGCAAATATATAACAGTTATATTAGTGTGCATACAGGCCTATTTTGTTAGGTCTTATGCATCTATGAACTTTTACACTCATAGACTGTTTCATTGCGAATAGCTCAACTTAAAGATGTGGTTTTTGCTTAGTTTACAAAAGAGTGACTTTTGGAGCCAACAGCTAAATAGACCTGATGTAGATGTATATTATTCTAGTCACAGAAGAATTAGTAGTCTGCACACCTGAGATGACTGAAATAAGAAGTTGCAAGTAAAACAATGAAATTATTTTTACAAATTTTACTGACCTGTCCATGCTTATGCATACCAGTACGAAAGATGATAAGTACAAACCGAACACTCTAAAAAAAGCCATTATTCGACACATTGCATCTCCTGCTTTCCATGACACTGTAATTGCCCAAGCAATCTCAAGTGGCATCATTAGAAAAGTAACCTGGACATTGTTTTTTATTTACTTAAAATAGTTTTGATATATTAATAAAAATTCAATCTATATGAACGTACAAATAAATACTTACTAGCAAATCAGCAATCGCAAGATGCATCAACATTATATGTATCCTTGATTTAGATACACGTTTGCGACGTCTAATTAATATTAACACTGTTATGTTTCCCACTGCAGATATTACCATTAACACACTGTAAATAATTATACTGACAATGTGCCCTTCGTTAAAACGCATATCTATTGGTAGTTCCATATTGTCCAGATTATTTGTCTTTAAGTTTGGCAATTCAGTAGAAACAGGAGCTTTTATAACGTTACTCATGGTATATCTTTAAAATTTTTAAATTCTATTAGCAAATAAATTAATTATAAATTTAGTCAAGGTTTTATAGATTAATTACACTACAATTTCGTAATAAAAAATAATAAAACTTTTATATGAATACTTCAAGAAACAAAAGAAATATTCATACCTTATTTAAGTTTAGATGTATAAACCTATTAACTGTCTCAAAATAGCACATCATATTGTACTTTGATCACACTGCAAATGCAGCAAAAATCATTTTCCACTTTTTTTGTTAATTTATCAAAATTGTAGCAAATTAACTGATGGTATATTTTTAACAAAACAGTAGAAAGAAGTGTTCTATTTTTAAATAATATATATTTTAATATTTAAAAAATAAAGATTTCTAAATATATCTCTTAATATATTATTTAATCATTCAGTAACAGATATTGTGTTTACATTTAATCACTCATTATAAATATTGTGTACATATTGTATCACTTTTTATTGTTCTTAAAATGATCAGTTACACTATTCTTCAATTTTGATTCATTTACCAGTTATTTCTTGATTTCCAGTTATTGATCTTTAGCATATCTCCATCATTTGTAAATTTATTATAATATATGTAATTATATTAGTAACTGCATTCTCCTTGAATATTTCACATGAAAATTTTTGTTGACTTTTTTAAGTTGCTTCTCTGTGTTTGTATCATGTCTTTAAAAGTCAGTTGAATTTCTATATGTTCTTTATCATTTCTAGGCACTCCAAATAAGTTTCTGTACATATTGAAATTTATCTGTATAGGAAATCAGTTAGTTATTGTAAATACACAACATATTGATCAAGATTTTTAAACGTAAATGACAAATGTCAATCAAGAAATGACAAGTTTCTTACTGGAAACCAACAACAGCAAAACTACGAATTCTGTAATCCAAGTGAAATTTACAAACATAAAAGCTTGGTCCAGTAATCTAAGGTCAAATGTTACATCAAACTTGATAACCACCACAGAGACATCCACTACTATGCTTTTAAATGTGATGTATGTAATAATGGAAAATTAAGTATCTCAATTATAATTAATTTTTTAGATTACTTATGTCTGGAAATTATGAATATTTTGGTACATTAAGAAACCTTTCAATTTTTAAATCTTTGATCAAAATTTTAAAGTAATTTCTCATAATTAAAAATGATTTTGTATCTCTTATATATAATCATATTTACAGATAAATAATTCTGTTAAATGAATTTATAATTTAAATTACTTTTATTAATTTAAGCAATCAGCTAAAGATAAATAAGCTAAACTTCATTTTTTGTACAATTTACTACAGAGTACAGGTAAAAAATACAACTTATAATTTATAGATAATTTACTTATTTTCGATATTGTTATAAAAATAGTTAACAAGTACAATAATATATTTATGAAACAAATTCAAATAACATGAATATTTTGCAAAAGAATGAAAGGTAGGTAAATTTTCATAATGCTACATTATGAGCATTTAAAAACAACATTATATACATTCTAACCGTTAAAGTGCCAAACAGTGTTACATATCTTTTTCATTTTGAAAAATATCAGGAAGAAGAGTATGAGTGATTAAAATAAAGTTAATTTTTTAATTATACGAGAAACAGACAATATTTGAATCTATAAAAGTGTCATATAACTTCAAATACTAAGTAATGTAGCCTGTCATGAATGGGAAAATACGCTCGATAACGGTAGTTAGTATTTGAAACAAGCTATGACATAAAATAAGAAATTCATTATTTTACTTGACACTTTTTGCATATATTCTTACGATTACTGTTGTCTTTTAAACGATTAATAATTTATTTATTTTAGAACATGGCTCTTAAAATCCTTCACAAGTTATATTTTAAAATTAAAGTGAATTACGTAAAATGTCAACACCTTTTATCAAGATAGTTTGCTTATATACAAGAGTAAACATAATGAAAGATAATATTTACCTAACATCTGAATATAATAAAAATTGTAGATAATTGATGATATTGAACGTTACTCATCCCAATCATCTGTATCTGGTTGTGAATCGTATTCACTAGTGGCTGAATTCCTATCTGATGTAGTTGCCTCATTTGGTTTCGGAGGAGGAGGAATTAGACTGGCCATCCTCTCCAGTGCACTGCCCCCTGATCCAGCAATTCCTTTCCTCCTAAGGGCTAATTTTGCATGTAAATCTGCCATCAGATCTCCCCCAACAGATGCTGAAGACCAACGATTCCCTCCTTCCTCTGGTGGCACAGTACGTCTCAATTTCGCTCTTCCTATACCTCCTGCATCTCGAATTGCTGCCATTAAATTCGAACGATCATCTGCTTTTATTGATTTGTTTTTGTTTTCGATCGTTTTTTTCTTCTCTGAATTTTTCTGCGAATCTGTAACATCTGATTCATGTGGTGGTGGTGGTGGTGGCGGCGGTGGTGGCGGCGGTGGTGGTGGTGGAGGTGGAGGTGGAGGTGGCATTGATTGTGGTGTACGATTATCCATTTCAGCATTCAAAGAACCTGAACTCGATGCATCAGATGAAACAAATGCTGTTGGAGGAGGTGGTACAAACGTTCTGGCTTGAGCAGAATGTTTTGGAGAGTCGACATCAGCAAAGCCAGGAAGGTTGGGCATATTCTGTTCGAATTTGGTGTTTGAGTCTTTTTCATCTGTAGTTGACGTTGGGGTTGGAAGATCTAAACGAATAGTAGGTGTAGTTACTGCTGAAGATGGAGCAATGGGACTTTGAGAATTAAGATCCAAAACGAATTTTTCATCATCTACAATTCCAGGCAAATCTGGAAGTGTTGCTGGTACATTTATCTGTGGTACCTACAAAACGAAGTATTTTAATTACTTTTTGTATTTTTATAAATAATGATAATTCTTTACACATCACATTCTTTGACATTTTTAACACTTTATTTATGTTAAACTAATTAAATATCAATTTAAATGTTTTACCTCGCCTAAGGTTGGTGTATAGAGATAGCTAGAAGATGAATCCATTTCCAAAGTTTGCCATGGTTGTATTATTGAATCTGGTGCATCTTCAATTTGTTCTTTATCATTTGTTCGATGAGAAGTTTGCTTTCTTGATATTGTGTATGGACTATCCATGCTTTCAAACAAAAATGCATGAATTGAAGTTAGAGAGAGTGGAAATGTTTCATTCCCATTTACATAAACTTCTTTCTTAGCTTTAGATCGCACATGATAAAATTGTAACTTTTCTTGCAAGTTATTATTTGTCACATATTGACCATCCTCTGTTTTACAGTTAGAAGACAAATATGTTTCAGGCACATCTTTTATAGGTACAGAACACTTATAAGATTTTGGTATCTCATAGGTGTCTTTAGATTGGGGTGGTATTGCCATCTCATATTCCTTGTATGTATGACTAGCAGGATACTTTGCAGCAGAATACATTTTCACAGCTTTCAAATTTAAATTAGTTTGTAAATATTCCAAACGAGTTTGAAGTTTTGTAGCTCTGTTTCTAACATTTGAAAGTCTGCAAAAAAAAATTATAACACTTTTTAATTGAAATTTGTTCTAATACTATTAATTTGGTGCAATATATTTAAACCTTAAGATAAATGATTAAAATGCTAAGAAAATATTAAAATTATTTGAATTTATAAAATTTAAATCAGAAGAATACAATAAAAAGACAAGAAGAATTACCTTTGACTATTCTCAAAAAGTCTTTTATCAATACACTCGAATATATAAGAAACAGCAGAATCTAAATCATCCAGAACATCAGCTATTTGAACAATCGTTTCCTCATGTCTCAGATTATCAGGAATAACGCCTAAACATTAAATTAATGTAAATATATATTATACATTTGTAAGCAAAAGCTTTTCTAGCATGCACATTTGTATTACAAAACAATAGTTTTCAGCCCTTTTACCCTAGAATGTTATTTGGGAGCAAACAATGATATATACTATAAATATCTTCTAAAGAAATGGCTAAGCAGAAATATAAAAGCATTATTAAAAACGTTGAGTGAATTTTCAAATATTCACATTTTAATCTGGGTTTATCTGCAACCCCAAAGTGTCAAACACTCTAAATAGGTTAGTGTCATTCTAGGGTCAACATTGTTTTTCATTTTACGTTTCTTCTATGAAACATATAATAATAATTTATTTACCGATCTCAATGCGTTCCGGCATTATTAATAATTTTTGAAAATGCGTTTCACTCTTTTAAATATTATAAATAGTAAGTTACTATTTACAAAATAAACATATAACGTTAACTAATGATTAACCAAACAAAATGCATCTTTTAATAGATCATCTTTGAAATACACTAACTTAAAAATACTATAAAATAATTCAATTTAGTTAAAATCACAAATTTAACTCAAAACCACTTGTTCTCATTACAACAAAATTATGAACTTATGCGTTATGACAGTTCTAGTTTCTAGTTCTAGTTATCTCGGAACCACTTGGAACTTTGCCATCATTGCATTCGTTTGAAACATCACTATAGTTATGAAAGTTTTCAAACTTTCATCTATTTTAACTTATAAATGTTTTCCGTTGGATACAATGGTCTAATAAAAAATAACAATCCTATTTTATAAAATACAATTTTAAATTTGAATTTAATTATAGTATCTACGTAAATAATAATTTAATAGTAAAAAATCATGCGATACTACACAAATATCTAATTAACCAATAGAATTGATTTAATGAAACTTATAAGTGATCTTATCAGTTACGATCAACACTAGAGCTGACCGTGGTCCTACACGTTTCTAGTCCGTAAATTACATAATAATACATATATAATATATAATAAATTTGGTTTAATTTAGTGCTACAATGTTAGTCATTTGAAAATTGAAAACACATGAAACAGTATATTAAATATTTTTATATACTTATTAAAAGCGTAATAATAATTGCAAAGAAAAAAATTTTGCGTCAGGCGTATTACGGTATCTATAATAAGAAATGTAAGAAATAAAACTTATTTATGCACTAATGCAACATAACGAAATATTGTCGCACGTGTAGTATCAAAAAAAAAATTGAACCAGAAATAGTAATGTGAAAGTGTATAAGTTTGAACATTTGAAGAATATGTAATTTTTTGAAGCTGATGATAACTGTAAACTTCATAATTAAAATAATCGCATGACGATTATAATGACAAGTATACACACCAGCATTTGAAGTTACAAAGGAATTTAAGATTTTCACCGTTTCAGATATTAAATGAAGAAATAATTCACGCAATGTATATATATAAATGATATTAGTGCAAGTTTTCATCAAAGGTCATATGGATATATATATTGACATCAAGTAAATACTTGATCGTTAGACGCATAGTTTGATTGTCAAAATTTTCGTCACGTATGTAATAAAAATTGTTTACAATATTTTAAAATCATTATATTAGTTTGATAATTTATTTTTTTGAATTTACTTTTAATTTAACAGGTAAATAAATTAATAAAGGAAGTTATTTTGGAGTTAACCAAAATGTCAAAGTATTATACACGTACATTGTGCAATTTGCAAAATGAAATACAATTACATATTTTTATATTGTATATTTAATAGTATAAAAAATACCTAAGGCCAATGCATGTGTAATTTTGTTTGTTTTTAATTATACAGGTAAAGCTATTATAAAATATTTCTTTCTTGTACCTGGGAAAGAGTAACTGATAAATTGTATATAATACACTTATAAAAATTTGTGGAGTAAAAGTAAAATGTGCATACTCAAATAAGTGTAACAAGATGTTTGTTCAACTAATAGAAATTGAATTTAGTAATAGGATTATGGCTAAATTACTTAAACTGAGTATATTACAAATTACTATGAAAATGAATCTGTCTACAAAGCGTACGACACATTATGATACTCTTCAAATATCACCAAATGCTACACATAATGAAGTAAAATCAGCATATTATAAATTGACGTTACAATATCATCCAGATAAAAATAAAAGTGACTCTGCAAAGCAAATGTTCCAAGATATAGCAGATGCATATGAAGTACTGGGCAACTATCAGTTGCGCAAACAATATGATAGAACTATTGCAGTTAAGTTCAGAGATGTAAATCAAATGCAGAGGCCTCAGGTAACACGTGCTGAGCCATTCAAAGGAAACATCTACAACTTCGATGAATGGACTCGGTCGCATTATAGTAAAACCTTTCGATCAGATCAAAAGAGGAAAGATTCATACAGAATGCACCTCGAAAGACAGAAAGTAAATGCAAAAGAGGAAGAAAATAATAACATTGTGTTGCCAGTAGTTATAGCAGTATGTTCTCTTATGTTATTTATTAGATATTATATAGAAGAGAAAAATGATGTACCACTTAAAGAAAAAAAAAATTAATGTAAAAATTCAATTTTAGTCAAATTACTTTTAATTTATAGAAAATAGTGTTACATAGCAATGTTCCAATTAAAAGTATTTTAATAGGAATGAAAATGCAAAACAAATTTTATTTATTCCTGCTCTGAGAAGTAATTTTGTCAAAAATTTAATTTTATTATCATTAAAATAAATTGTAAAATCAAGTTACTAAAGTGTTGATTAATTACACTACATGCTAAGTTAATTATATCTTCAAAGAGTTTGAAAACATATTTCTTGTACAGTTGTTATATTTGATGATTTAAATACTAACAATTTTGATTATTAATTTAAAATTATTATGTAGTGTAAACTTAACCCATTAAGAATTGGTTTTTTCGTAACACTCTAAGAAGTATTTTTGAAACTTGGGCTTCAATACTAATAGGTTAAAAAAGTTTCATATACATACGTATCATACATATGCATATCTATGTAAAAACAATTAGCTTGTATAAAATTAAGTATAGGGAGGAAGTAAAAAGTAGTAGCAACATTACTTCCTTCAAAGCTGTGTTGATTATTGTTAACAAATAGTATAAATAAAAATGGAAAAATCTATTAATATTGTGGTATTATGTTTTGTATTATACAAAATGTTTTTGGTACGTACTGAAATATTTACAGGAAGGATAAAAAGAAGCTTAAAATGTTTAAAACTCTTTCTTTTTGTCTCTGTTTTGCTAAGATCAATGAATTAAAACACATTTGAATGTCTTATAATTTGTATAGTAACACAGATGCTTTAGAGACATTTTATAGATTTATAAGTTTAAGTTTGTTAATAGATAATTACATTAATCTGACATTATTCATTTAAAAGTTACTTAATTATAACTATATATTAATTAAAATTATACGACCTTATTTATTTATTACACAGATGAAATGTACATTATTATATTACCTTAATGATACAAAATTCTGTACATGGATTATGCATTGTTTTGTAGGTTCTTTTTCTTGCCAAATTCTATAAATTTTCTGTGTACATTTACTTAATATATACTTTCTCCTTTATAGTAAATATTATTTCAAATAAAATGTAAAAAATAATCGTTTACATATTATATATATAGTTAATTCTTGGTTAATTTAATATGGTCTATAATGTGGTAAACCAGATGGCACAGGCATAGGCATTGAAACAGGTCCAGTTGGATAAGGAATTGAAGGTGCTATGCCAGGAAAATTAGTAGCAATTGGATAACCAGGACCACCAATCGAAGAACGAGCTTTTCTTATTAATTCTTTTAGTTTATCTACTTTAACTTTGCGTAAATGCATCAATTTCCTGCGTGACAAGAACTGCTCCAAGAATTCGTCAACTTCTATATCTCCAGCCAAGAATTTTTCAGCTATGGACTAAATATTCAAAATACAGTAATATTATTTTTAAAGCAAATATTAACTTTAATAATTTCAATAACTGTAGGTATGAGATTTATATTATACCTCTGATTCTTCTTCAATCTCAGCAGCAGCTGTTTGTAATAAATCTAATGCTGTATCTGTAGTCATTTCCCCAGACTTTTCTTCTGCAAATATTATACATGACTTAAATTACGTACGTGTATACACAGATTTGATTAAAAGTAATAAGTTACATGAACTTACTTAATTCATCCAATTTTTCTTTCACGCTGATACATAATCTATTACCCGTTTCACTAAGTTCTTTTATCATTTGTTTACCATCTTGTAATTCTGGCTGTTTTGATAAATTAAACTCTGCTAAGGATCTATTGCTTACCATTAGCATTTCCTTCTCTGTTTCCAGATCTTTGAACTATTTAACAAAAAAAAGAATTTTAATTATTCAAATTGATACTTATTTAAAATAAACAATGTAAGAGTGAATGTAAATAATAAACAGTAAAACGTAGTACCTGTTTTATATCTTTTACTATATCTTCAAATTTCCCATCATTATTTAATAATTCTTTAAGTTCATCGTTAGTCAAATGGGAAAGTAAACCCAATGCTGCAGGTATATCGGGTTCTTGATTTGCCTTAAACATTATTGTATAGTATTTAGTACAAGACAATTACATTGAAATCAAGTACTCGAGTCTTATTTCTACACAAATAATTATTTATTTATGACGTATGGCATTGACATTTTACAACACAAAACACAAAGGTTAAACAAGAGTATATTTAGATCAAATGGTTCATTTGATACTATAGCAAAATTATTGTTCATGGACTAACAGATGGTGTCGCCGCCTAGCATTAATTTGTATATATTTTTATTTTAATACAAATTAATTGGATAATAAACTCATTTCAAATAATTACATAATAAAAATTTGTAATGTTTAAGTCTGTTCTTTTAAACAAACATATAAAATTTTTTCAACATATATACTAATATCATCATCTTAAAGGTGCGTATACATTAGGGGACTACATGTAGTTGCAAGACTGTCGTGTGATTATTACAAAATTGCCATTTTTCCTGTAAATATTTACTGACTATATGGATATAAAAATGAATATGTAATTTTTTATAATTCTTATTTGGGATTTGATATAAAATCATATTATCATTTTCGTGTCACTCTCGACGTTACCAACAGATTATAAGCAATTATAGCACCATAGACGAGTAAATAGCATAGAGTGAATAGCTTATAGACCATTTACAGATTTTCTCTGCAATTTTCGAGCGACAAATGTAGGAATCATATTGTGTTTATATCACTAATGTCGGTAAAGTCAGTAAATGAGAAAATATTCCTACTCTATTATTTGATATCCTCCTTATACATTTCTGTAATTTCAAATGATAAGCGAAAACGCTATTTACAAAATAAGTATTGCTGCAAAAAGCATATAATAGAATTCATTAACTTATTATGCATTTCATAGATTTTAATTATGTATTTATAACTTCTGAAACGATACACGGTTAGCATATAATATATTTAATTCATTTTTATTATATTTTCATGTTACATATACGAGGTGGATGATAGATTGAAGACACGCATGCTTTGAATTGAATGAGACTAACGTGTAGGGTTTGTGAAAAATGTAGGTTATTTACTATTTTTTTGATATTATTATGAAATGTTATTACACAGTAACATAAATAAGTGTATTTTTCATTGCAAAAAGTGATATATATTTATATGAAGAATTCAAGTTGCTTGCTTCGTTTTTACCAGTATTTACTATTGCGCATGCGCATAGTCGCTGATTGCTATTGCACATCTATGTAGCCATGGTATCGCTATTGCGCATGTATCTAGTCATGTGATCCTATTGCGCATATACGCAACACGTGATTATTACTGCTCATGCGCAATCGTGTTTCTCTATGTCTAAGTTTTCTCATGTTTCATTTAAATGTTAAGATTATTTTTCGGTTTTCACTTACTTTTCTGTAGAACAAACGCTCAGTTTTTTTAGTTTCTCGTCGTTTAATTCAAAAGAATAATGTAAGCTTCATCTTATTTTATTGAAATTGTAAATAAAATTTAGAAATTACGCTAAAGTTTAGAATTTAAAATTCCATTACTTGGAACGTTATTTTACATTTCCTGTTTCTTTCATTTCAGGCCCAGCAGACAACCCTTGGATAATTCGTTGTGCTGTCTTCATCTTGTAAATGTTAAGGTAATGCATGTTTTTGATTCCTTCAGCTACTCAATCATGTTATAGGATGTAAAGGTTTGAAACGGCGCGCATAATTGGTTATGTTTTTTATATTGTTTTACGACCACAGCGGTCACGAATATAATTTCATACATCTATTAGCTTAGATTAGTGTCTTCTATATTGCGTTCTTCCATAAAATGAATGTTTTATTTATTGATAATATATATAATAAAAAGATATTGAAATAAATGTTTGTAGAATAATATAACAAATAATATTATGTGAATATGATATTGAAATATGTTTCTCATGTAGTAAACAACTTGAATACTCTGCAACTTTATTACTGAGGAAATCATTAATTGAAAATAATATATACAACAACATGAGAAAGTAATGATATGTTTGCTCATATCATATACTTTGTTAATGTTGACAATGAAACAATGAAACAATGAGAACAAAAATATTATCGATAGTAGATCATGTGGTTTTAGAATGAAGTATTAATTTTTTCCTTTGTCGGTAAGCGGTAAAGCAGCAACCTACTTTTACAAGGGTTGTTCAATTGTATTTGCTTCTTTTTCCTCAAACAACTCGTACGTTTTCACGAATTATAGTAATATTTAATTATTATGTATTATATATAATCATTTTATTTTTAATTTACCAAGTTATCATGAAATATTAACTTATTTAGATTTAAATTTAAGTAAGGAGGGATCAATAGAATAATCATTTGCAGTTTTCAATACATTTCTTTTAATTTAGAAATCCTTGAAAGGAGACACTGATATGAATATCATCATATACGTATATACAGTAAAGAGAATTTTTCATTTGTATCGCGTTTATATTGTATTATTGCGTGTGTAACGCTAAACTGGTATAGACTGTTTATCTGGTTTTACTATCAAAGGGGAATTAGTCTGTACAGCAGTAAATCGTGGTGTACGAAACATCGAGTGTAAATTTGCAAATTTGTATACTTTCGCGCTTTATCATTCGTCTATAAATTATTCAACAAATTTAATCCCAAATACAACAAAAAGTAATTTTTAAAAAGAATTAAAATTTTCATTTCATGAGAAATACGTTGTTAAAACTGAATCGTTGAAGTTGCCTCGTTTGTGTAACGATAATGATTTAGATGTACGTTTGACGCCTCTTAAGGTTACGATATCTAACAAATTTGAAACCTAAATAAAATTTCTCTCATATATCTGCAATACTTTGTATACCTTATTTATTTTCTTTTTGTAGCTTTGTATAATAATAATAATATTAATAATAATAATTAATAATAATAATAATCATCATCATAATAAACGTACAATTTAAAACAATAATGTTTCTGTAAGTGTGTATTGTGTGCACACGCGCGCACATGTGTGTGTACGTGTTTGGTACGTGTGTATGTAATGTACAGGATAATTTTTAAGCTATGATACAGTTCGAAATGAAATACAAATCAATAAACTATTTTACGCGTTAGGTAAACCTTTCTCGTTCGTTCACTTTTTCTTCATTTTAATACAATTATTTTCACTACTGAATGACAAATGTCCCTCCACGGCGTGTTAATAACACACTTTTTTTCCTCAATTTTTGATCATTGCTACGCGTATTGCGCGTACTCGAGAGCCTCGACAGCTTTTTCCGAACATCGCCTATCTACAGTATATTTTACGTCTTTTTTCTTCTCTTTCTTTTTTCTCTTTTATCGTCGATTCTGTAAAATATTAATTACGTTTTACGATATGATTTTCCTCCTTTCGGTGGTCCTTGCGCGACCTCTCGTTTTTCTCTCCTCTTTCCTTCCTATATATTACAAACATCCTCGCCCGAAATTAGCGAGACTCGCCTAGAAAGCCGTTTCCCGCTTAAATAATTAAAACTATCCGCTATCTAGAATCTATACGGTATCTACAAGAAGAACCTATTACCGCGTTGCGTCTTGTTCGAGAAACAAGAGAGAAAAGAAACCATGTGAAAGAAGAAATGGGGGTGGAGGGGCAAACAAAATCGAGTTGCATCGTTTGCTTAGCTGCGCAATCGACGGCAATCGACTAAACACAAGTTGGCGACCCTATTGCATCTGTCGTTCAGTCATTGATACCTCTTAGCGATCGTCAAAAAATCCTCGTGTGCGATTAGCCGATGTTGTTATTGAATTGAGGGCAACGATGATGATAAAATAAGCATGACGTACTAACGATATAATAAGAATAATAATGATAATTAATATAATAATAATGTTAAAGATAATGAAGTTGACGTTAATAATAGCGATACTCGATGCTAGGGATGATAAATAATAATAGTGTCGTGTACGATTTTATACTGGTTTCGTGAAAAAAAAAAAAAAAAGAGAACATAAGCTTATAAACGGAACGTCGGATCACTGGTTTCTCGATTAGCAATGCCCTTTTTTTGTTTAAGTGTTCCTCTCACTGGTTGGCTCTCTTACGCATTTACCTTTTTCACACATTCTCTCCCTCTCTTTCTCTCTGGCAAACACACGTTCACTCCCTCTAGCCGTCTTTCGATTTTAACTTGTGGACTAGAATTTAATCGAAGATTAAAATTTAATCTGGTAAATACAAGTTTGATTCGATAATATCGAGGATTAATTCTTTTTGTCCTATTTTGCTTTCGTACAGGCGCACGTGCAATCACCCTCTCGCTTCTTCCTTTCAGCCATGCCATAGCGTACGGTAATTTTTTCTCCTCGAAATTATACATTTTTAACGTCGCGAAATGCGCATCAGTCTTAACGCCGCACTTTCGTTTGAAAAAAAGACTTTTTACCATTCTCTATTTATCTATGCATTCAGTTTCTCTTGGTTTACGCGTTCCTTGAAAACATGACGTTAAGTCTGTCGCACGTGCGTCCACATTTTGTTTCAAGTTATATCGCTATTAGAGAATTTTAAGTGTGGTAATTAAGTATATATAATATACAAGATCGCCTGTGTATACGTGTAATGTCTCGTATGTACCGAGTCTTTTCTTTTCTTCTTTGTACAATTATTTACAACGTGGATGCGAGCTTACGATGGCTCTCGGCTCCTTAGCATCCGATTTAAAGATGCAGAAGCATCTTCAACTTGCGAAAATCGTAGATTCTTTTTCCTTTTATCTTATCATCGCATATAAGCTCTATCACATTGGCTTCACAAGCCGTATCGTTATCGCGAATAATAATTCGAATTGATAATAAAATAATACAATATATAATCAATAATAATAATAATAATAATAAAATAGCAATGATAACATAAATCTAGTAATACGGTAATAGTGATAGTAACTAATAACTTCGATTTTCGGATCGTCGTCACCCTCTCGTTCTCTCGCTCTTTCTCACTTTTCCTCTCACCCTTTCTCTCTTTTCTGTCATTCTCGCTTTCTCTCATCTTCTCACTCTCACTGTCCCATTTTCCCACCCTCTTACACTCTCTCTTCCTCTCTCTTTGTATCTATCTATCTATTGATCTATCTATGCGGAAAACTAGGAAAACAAAGAATTATATTTCAGAAATGGACAGACTTTTCGGCTTGCCAGTTTGGAGAATAGCAAACGAAAATCACGTTTAATAGAATGATATTGGCAATAACAGAGTCCTTCGATTTAGATTTTCCCCTTGGTGATTAATGCTTGCTTCTCATGAACGACTGGACAAGCGATAAGCAGAAAAAAGAGCGAGAGTTCACGGGTTTCCCCTATTTTTCTAACTCTTTTTCTTTCTTTCGTTGATGAAGAAACGACGCGTTTTAACGGAACAGACGAAAAAAGGTACGTAAATTGGGAGAGTGGAGTGTATTAATAACATTAACAGCTTAACGACTATCGGGAGGAGGGTGGGGGATGGGAGAAATGTATACAAACAATATAATAACATGAATCACAATTATGCAATAATTATTAATTGCTCATCTTTTCGCGTAATTAGATAAAATCAATAATAATTCGATCTAACAACTGATTACTCGTAGATTGCACTCTGACGAACCCGGGCCCTTTCCGTTTTTCAGTCGATCCTGCACTTTGTTTCAGTTCTGTTCCCTTATTTCAGCGATATCTCGAAAAACGGAAGCGATCGGGGTTTCTTCGTATTTCGAGTAAAATGTACGATGGTCTCTCCCATTTTTTTTAAATTTCTTAGAGTTACCTCGTCGCGTTTCACAGTCTTCTAAATAATACGAATCCGTTCTATGCTAACTGTGCACACTCAACACTAATTTCGTATCGCACAGGGACAACGTTACGAAAAAGAGTTCTTTTGATTGAGCTCCGATTTTCCCTTGTTTAGCAGCCTCTCGCTAGTGTTCTTTCGCACGGCGATGAAAACGTTCGTGCACATCGGCGTGTCTTGCTTTTTCGTTTCACGTATCCTACTTTGTATATGCCTCCGTATTGATAATGCCCTCATGGTAGGCAGGACTCGACCAATCAGATCTGATCGAATCCTATGACTGGTTTTCACGTTTATCAACTTAACTAGGCCGTAGTCACTCCGTCGAAATGGACCACGTCTCTGCAGTATTGTTTTGGTACGTTTCAGCGGTCTCGCGGACAAGAACCTTTTAGAAGTCCCACGTTTCTTCTGGCTCGTGTTTCACCACACTGTCTTTGGGACTCTCCTCTGTGGACTGTTGCGTCTGTTGCGTGGAGGGTGGTCTTGGCGATGTCACTGGACTATTTTGACCTGATTTCGGACTAGGCAAAGGACTATCCCGATCCTGGCCGTTGTTTCCAGAGACAGAGGATACGTCACTCTGTGCGTCTTCCTCGTATCTGTCCTGCACAGGTGTTGGTTCCACCCTAATGGTCTCCTCAGCTTCTCTCTTCACCCCATAGTCGTCTGTTTGCATCACACAAACGCCGTTAATAATCACTTCGTCACCCGTTCTGGGCGGTTCCTGCCACTCTGGGTTCACCCACTGCGGAGCTGCAGGCTTCCTTCTATTGGATCTAACTTGAGTTGGTGCCGTAGGTGTTTCCGTAGGTTCCCTCTTTATACTACTCGCCGATCCTTCGGAATCTTCACTACCTAGGTTGCTCATCGCATCCTCCACATCTTCGTCCTCGAATTCTTGATTTGGTTCTCTCTTCAACGCATTCATTGATAGGTCTAAACCTGAACATTGTTCTTTCAATGCATTCCCTACTAAAGCAGCCAAATTCGGGTTGAAGTATGGAGAATAGGGTAGAGGCACGTTACCCAAGCCTAGTCTCTCTTTTTGAATCTCAAGTAGTCTTTGGTTCAACAGTAGTCTAAACTGAACTGGGTCGAATGGTTGGCCAGGTTCTCGAGGTGATTGTGGCTCCGGTTGGCCGTGTGGTGTTTGCTGTTTCAATCTCATCCGATGATTGTGAAACCAATTAGTGATTGTTCTGGAGGACAACGCCAGCTCGCTAGCGAGGAATTCGATAGTGGCTACATTAGGATACGGGTCAAGAGCGAATGCGAGCCTCAGGGCTTCCTTTTGCTCCTCAGAAAAAAGGACTCGCTGCTTCTTAGCGGAAGCTGGGCCTGGACCTGGCGAAGCCGCGTGATAGAACTCCGCTGTGTCATTGCTAGAGGTGTCCGAGCTGTTATCGTGACCTGGACCACTGCTTCGTCGTCTTTTGTTAGCTTCTCTTCGTTCGTTCTTCAGTGCCTGCAATCGATCGACATTGTGTGCGTCTGACAGCCAGAGTTGCATTCGAATGAAAGGTTCTCGACCTTTTATGCTGAGCATGTGCCAGGGCTTAGGTTTGCTCAATAATTCACTGACGGATCCTTGCGACAAACCCAACACAGCCTCGCCAAAGATCTTCTGGCCGATATTATTGGCTAACAGAGCTTCCTTGATCTTCGTCGTGATTGTTTGCGTGTCGAGATCCTGCGTTAGCGCAGCCATTTCATATACACTAGGAGAGATATGTGGATGAAGTCCACGGAGAGGAGATGGAGTCATTTGATGATGCGGAGAGTGAAGATTAATTTGCTGCTGCTGTTGTTGCTGCTGTTTTTTCTGCAACTCCTGCATGCTAAGTTGCGAGTGAGGATGATGGGGACCTGGTGGCGTGAGCATCATAGGTGGCGGTGGCTGCGGATGTTGAGGGTGTTGGGGACTCTGTTGAGGCGGGCCAAGTTGCATCTGATTTTCCTGTTGATGCTGCGCTGCTGCCTGGGCAGCTGCCTGTGCTGCTGCTTGTGCTTTCGCGGCATTCTGGAGCTGTTCTTGCACAAGTTTCGTAGGAGGCATAGGCTTCATTGGCGTCCCACAAGCTGTAAAATGAAACAATAATAACGTTAAAGAATGCTATACGTGAAATCTGTGCATTATAGTCCGAAAGCTCGACATGACAAGTATCAGAATGTTGCTTCATTAAACGCTGCTTTTATTAGCATACATTTCCATTCGTCACTGTCTTCTATTAAATAGTTACATAATCAATCTAATACTTTTAATAACATAATAATTTTAAATAACTATAATTACTAGGGCATATCTACGTAGCAGCATTTGACACAAAGTTTCGAGCTCCCAAACTATATGTTTAGTAAAATAACAAAACATCTATATTGACCTGAGTTAAACTTACGAGGCAGGCCACCGTAGCCGCCGGTCCTCATCAGTTTTTCTGGCGCGATCTTGTACTGGCTAGCCACTAGTTTGTGCACAGCATTGTCGTCCTCCAGAAACATCTTCATCCTAATGAACGGTTCGCGTCCTTTTTGCGTGAGCATGTGCCACGGTTTTGGACGCGCCAGAAGATCAGAAACTGAACCCTGAGAGAGTCCTAGCACTGATTCACCAAAGAGGCGTTGAGAAATGGAGTACTGGGATAACTGTTCTTTTACCTGGACAAAGAAATTTTATGGATGAATAACATCATTTGAGTTTTGTACACCGTGTTCTTTACTGTTTGAAGTATTTAGATGTAAATTGCATTTTTTCCACGTTTAGCTATCGGTATAACATTATTGTTTTATCAAGAATTATCTTAAGTAGGAATCTACTCTGTACGAATTATTCTTTCATTGATTAATTAGATAAGTTAGGAGAGAGCCTTCAAAATGATGTTTAAGCGTTACTGAATATTAATTAGCATATTTTACGGTCTTTAGCATGACCTTGATTATTATTAAGTGTTTAGTACTTTGAATATTTTTCCAGATTTATATATAGGAATACGTACACAACTGCTCAGTTATAGTTATAGTTTTGATATATCCGAGGTAGAAATCGTAACTATAATTGAATACATTTCAAGAAGGTAGCCGTAGCATACAAAGACAAAGCAAATAACTCATAAACTCAATTTGAATTTCTCTACTTACTCTCTTTACGATATCCTCGGTATTTAAGTTATTGTACATGTCGAATTGCTGCTGAGTGATAGGAGGAAGTACCGCTTTCAGAGGCCTCTGGTTGGCCGCGTGATGAGTAGGCGTGGACGGTTGACTGATCAGACTATTCGTGATAGAGGCCATCCTTTGTAGAGGACTAGCCGCCGCTGCACTAGAGAATTCCTCACTGGGTGTCATCGCGGGCGGCAGAATTGAATTTCCTAGCGGAGAACTTGCACTGGATCCACTCGGCGTGGACTGTGGCGCTGTGGACTCCTGTTTCGGCCTCACCAACGAGAACGCACTTCCCGCGTGTCTCATAGCTTCTTCCATCTTCTCCTTCTCCTCTTCGGAGACACCGTTTATTATTTTGTTTCTGGGATCCACTTTTCCCAGGCTCAAATCCTGGACACCGCCACCGTTCGTGGCTAGGTGATGCTGTTGAAGGGCTTGTTGCTGAAGAGCCAGGAGACCAGGGAGGCCAGGTAGTCCTGGAAGTGCAGTCAGCGAAGGATTTTGACCTGGGGTGGCATTCAGTTTCTGCAGCTCGCGGTGGTACGCGTCTAATGCCAGACGAATGTCCTCCTGTGTACGTTCCATACCCTGGAGACCACCTTGGGTGCCGCTGAAAAAGTGTGGAAATATCACGCTGCAATTAGTCGAGGTCACGTGCTGTCCTCAATAATGATCAATCAGGAAGGTTTATGGATCGGGCAAATAAATAGCAAAAATACAGCGAGTCCTAGTTTCACCTGCTTTAGACATAAACGAGCAGCTATACGATGTAGTGTAGGTATGCTTCTACCTCCGAAATGCCTGAAACTCACCTGGAAGGGAACTCTCGTGGTCCACGTAAATCTTCGACTCTTCTGCCCATCAACTTAGCCAACTCTTCTTGATAAATTCTGACTACCTTCTCTTGCGGAATGTCATCATTCTCGTACTTCTTCAGTCTCCTGTTCTGACTATCAAGCCTGTCTTTGTTAAATGGGCTAGGACAACCGATCCTGCTCGGACTTTTGCTATCTCCGTCGTTCGATACTTCGTGATCGCTCCTCATCTGTAGGTGACCAGATTCCGAAAGGATGTGCGCCAACCGTTCGTCGCTCATTTCTGGCGGACCACCTTCCTGTGGTCCCCGCGCGAATGCTGGCATTCCCTGCTCCTTGCCTGAAACATACTCTACGGGTGAGACACAACTTGTGGGTGCGTTCTTACTCGGTTTGGTCTTAAAGGTATATGTATTATTTAAAAAAAACATATGAGTATTATAAGTTGAATGTAAAATAAATTATAATTAGATCTCACTGAATAACCTTGCGTTTGGCAGTTTAACCCTTTATATTCTGAACTGATTGAATAAAAATAGTATTTCTGTATACTATCTATGAACTTTCATCTTGGCGTAGATAAGACTCTCATTTCTGAATATTGGCATTAACTTATTGTGATACCTCAGAGAACTATGAAGAAGTATTATCTATAAGTATTACCAGCGGTTTTAATTATATTCTGCTTATTACATACAATAGCATTTTAAGTACTTTAAAATATCTTCAAGATATAAAGGGTTAAGAGAGGACAGAAGTTTCCATGTGTTGAGATTTTGTCGTAAAATAAACACTATCATTGTGATGGAAAGAGGGTAACGTCGTTTAATGGTTTACTTCTTTTATGATATTAAAATTGGGTATTTAAATTCGCTTCAGTTTTCTATGGTTAAATTAAGTTTAGAATTCTGTGTCCCTGAAACTCTAAATCTGCGATCTACTAACAATAAGTGGTGTAAATTTTCTTCATATCTTAAACTGTTTAACCTTCAGGTTTTAGATAATGAAGAAATATTAGTTCCTGGATGTCTAATCACTATTTCGGTGGTTAATTTCATGTTCAATTGAACGTGAGGGAAATTAATGGAACGTAAAATCAATAAGACCGTTTGATTCTAAAGGCAAATCGTAGTCTGACGACGATAATTAAAATATCCTTTTCTGGAGGGCGTCTCACCCTTGCATGTAAAGCCAAGAGTATGCAGTTCTCCTACGTGTTTCCTGTCTAATTGACCAATTAGTCGTAAGATTCGGACGAATGTACCATCGATCATGTCTGTGATTGCTTCTTTGTACTCGTGAGTTTGTTGGTCATGAATCACCGTTGTTTAGTTCTCGAAAAGACATGAAAAACATTTTTCATTATGTGTATAATCAAAGAGTTGTTGAGCTAGGTCCCATTTTACAGATGTTCTTGCCTATCTGTCCTCATTGCAAAATAGAGATTCATAAATATTGACTTAATATAATTGTGTATATAATTGGATCCTCAACACCTTACTTTTTGCTTACTGGTAAAATTTCACATGCTTGTAATTAGTACCTTAATTAATTAAATTAGATTATGTATTAGATTTTTCATCTTTATCTTTCGAAAAGAGAACCTATATGAATTTCTGTTAATATGGAATGTGGTAGTACAATAGATGAAAGAAAAGAGAATATGAAATAAATACTTTCTACTATTTCATATGCACTTAATTATAAAATCGTTGAAGTAATAAATTTAATTGTTCTCTATATGACATCTTTTATTAATATTAAATTTACGTATACGCTGATTGCATATGATTAATTAGATTAGTCAGATGTGATATTATGGTACGATGTTTTTATGACAAAGTTTCAGATGTTTCAGTTCAAAAACTATAACTAATTTTAGCTGTATGTACATAAAATTACAAATATACGGTGGAAAAGTTATTCTGATATAAAGTCATTCTGACTTCACGCCGCTGCATTGGTGACACGCATAATCATTATGGCAGACGTGGTTAGGTGGCATGATTGACATGTCCTTTCTTTGTCATTAACTGATGATTCACATACTGAGATGATAGTTTACGTCAAGTTTATTATTTTAGTTTACTGTTTCTTGAGTTTATTTTTGTTCCCGTCATATGTAGACTGTCTTTCTGACATAAGACAGAAATTTTGAGTTATTTTATTAAGAAATCAAATTTTCAAATTCTTTAATAGATTAATAAAAATCAAATTAATGATAAAAAAATGTTGACAAAATGCCAATGAGAGGTCATCTACAAATGCAAAGTTATACTAAGTCTACATGAGAATATTTTGTATTTTCGTAATTATATAATCAGAATTAATTGCAATTTTTCTACGAACGAAAGCTATAATATTAAACTTTAGTAATGAAATAGGCCAGTTTCCTTCAAGAAACAAAGTGAGTGGAAGCTTTTTAAGATGTTGGTTCGTCAATCCTATAGCACATATATACGAAATGATAAATTATTTTCTTTTACATAACTTCATATGAATACTCAATAACAGCTAAAATCCATTAGGTCTTCCTATTTAAAAAATAAAGAAAAAACTCAATCTACTCCAAAGTTCATTCGCACCATTACACATTCATCTTTCATAGGTAAATCAATTTGAAATTCAGCCATGCGATTAAACGAATTTACATTTAGCCCAATCGTTTCACTCGAAATTCGCTCCAGTAATTCCTTTCATATAATGAAAACATAATAGGATGTCACGTACGAAGCGAAACGGGAAGAAAATTAAGTGGTCATTTAGATTGGAATGTGGACAACGATCCAAGAAACTGATGTTGCAGTCGTTGCGAGAATATTGGTCGACCAAGGGAGGAATGTTTCAAGAAATCGACAGCACGGTGGGTGCAGACGGGTATGTTACGAGGACAATGACGATGGTCGAGGCTCGCTTGGTGGTGTAGAAACACCGTATATAGTATACGTGTACGTGCACGTGTATGTGTATTTACTCGTGATGCTTGAACTCGTGCCAAGAAACTTCAACTTACGCCAACTTCTTGGTACATTCGTACAGTTGGAATTTTCATGGGACCGCTGATCAGCTTTTAATGAAAGTACCGTTTAATCATGAAGCAGCTACAATTAAATTTCGTTGTTCCTTTTTGGAAATACCTCGGCATTTAGGTGATCTAATGAGATAGTTACAATTTCGATTTTCGTAATTAAAATTTATGGGTCTAATGATTTTGTAGATTTTTTTGAATTTTGGAGGAACTAGAATTTTAGATGGTTCGAAAGATCTGTTAAAAATATTCTGAAGTAGTCCATTCTAGTGTTATGCTTTTAAAGACGTAGTAAAGTTTTCATCGGTGAAAAATGTGTTTCTTGTTCAGGTAGCAGTATTGCTCATAGTAAATTACTTTTTTTCTGCAAATCGATGTTGTTCTATCGTCATCAAATAGAA
The DNA here is from genome assembly GCF_051401765.1 of Calliopsis andreniformis. Lineage (NCBI taxonomy): Eukaryota > Metazoa > Arthropoda > Insecta > Hymenoptera > Andrenidae > Calliopsis > Calliopsis andreniformis. The sequence continues at coordinate 6,047,622 of NC_135073.1, read as the reverse complement.
TATTAATGTACATTAATGAAGAATCACGCAATGACAGCTTATGTATAAAGATTTATACTCGACTGCCGTCAATATTTTCGTCATTTTCTTTATAGTGCACTTTGAACTGTGAATAACATTTGAGTTTACTCATTGGGAATGATCAGAATATTATAAACAATGCAAATATTCTAATCATCTAAAATACTACAATTATAATTATTCTAAATATTGTTAGTACTACCAGCATTTCAAAAACTAAAAAACTCTAAAACATTCTAAATGTTACCTAACATTTTGCTTTTCTTATATTTTAATAGAAGTGTGAATCATCGAGACTAATTAGAATTTAATCAAAGTATCTGTTAACAGCAGGAACTGTTTCTCCCTATTGCGCGCGCGCAATTCTGTCAACCTTTACTCCCCCTTTTGGATGACGAAACGTCACGGTTCGTCCGTTCGTTCAGATCACACTGAGGCATCGAAAAACCACATGGCAGAAATCGTTGAAAGACAATCGCGCTTGTAAAGACAATGGGCACGCTGTGAAGGGAAATATACCCATACAGTAATTTGTCCGATACGTATTTATCACGATACATGTTCCCAGGGGTGTGTTAGTTCTTCTTTTAGCACAAGGAGGGGGGAAGGCGAACGTTGACAATAGTTGGGTACAAGATTTAGAACGATTTCGTGGGAACTTGTCGACAAGTTGACTTAAAAAGCCACACGACTGTTATGAGAACGTGTTCTTTGCGTCATCCACCATTGTTCGATGACTTGTGGAAAATAGGTTGTTTCAGTAACTCCGTCATGAAGAGTTTCCGCGAAAAAAAACAATTTTAATTCTTATCGATTCTTCATTTGCAAACAGAGTTTGAAAATCTTGCACAAAATTGATGGTAAATTTATACTATCTATTTCTGACAAAATTGTCAAAAGTCGAAAATGAGAATTTAGATCTAGATCTTGATTTTGAATAAACATATGGAGAATATTTCAAAATGTAGGAAAATATGATTGAATTATGAGGGAGAAATAAGACATAAGAGACTAAGAGAAAACGTTCTGTTTGTGATCAGACGAAATTGGAGAGATTAAGTTCCTACTGTATTTTTGAGTAGAAACTAAAATTCTTCGAAAAAGAAAATAATTCCTCGTGGATTGTTTTTCAAAACGATTCGTTCTTGTAATATAGATATTAGTGATTCATAAATTGTTACTCATATAACGTCGTTTGAAGTAACAATCGTCGTGGGTATGTTACACTATCTCGCTTGAAAGCGATAGATAGCAGGATACTGGTGACTTCTATAAAAGCCACCCACAGTTCAGGGGTTAACGTTGTGATTTTGAATTTGAAAGATTATGGAAATATTGATATAATACGAGTAATACTTCTGATTAAAAACTGTATAGAGAAATATGAAGAATGCTGATGAGAAGTCAGGTTGGTGTGATTCGTATCTGAACGTGGTAAGAACAATACGAAGTTTCCAAGTAGTTAATCCTCCGACGTTATGTACGCAACGTTTTCACGCAATTGAGGAATTAAAGCATGCAATTAGAAAAAAGAAACATTATAACTTATTGTATGTCTGAAAATTCAAACCGACTGAAAAGTAATCAGAAAGCGTGGGAAAAATATGAATAATTCTTTAGCACCGTTTTAATGTGAAAATCACTATTATCGTTAATGAATTCTTTTATCGAGTTTCCTTGTCTCAACATTTGTTTCTCAGCTTGTTTTAAAATCATAATCGTTCTTTGATAACGCTATCTCTAACAGATTGGGTCAATGAACGCTACGAATGAAGCACTTCAATTATTTTCGTACGAATTTCGAACTGAAGCTTTCTAAAATAAATTTTGAATAGGTATCTGGTATTTCGTTAAAAATGTTTTTTGTTCCTTTACAAGGTAATTGTTCGAACAGAATTTTATCATAATATTGATGATCTTTGTAATTTATCAAATAAATTAATTTTTCGTTTAAAGATCAAATCTGCTGTGCTCTAGTTCTCTGTTATTTTACATTCCATTTATTTACTCGGCCTTCAGACGAAGAGGAAATAACAAGCATATTTTCAGCCACGCAATAGAACAATTTTACAATTATAATCGGACAATTAGACTTCCATGGTTACGGCGTATCCGCGTATCCGTGCTTCGGTAAATGGTCTACACTTCAAAGGGTTGTTGAATTAAAAAGAATTTCATTGATTTCCAGACAATTCGAACAACATATGCTTTCACAATTAAAATTAACCGTATTTGATCATAGATTATCGCCATAGCGATGAGAATGAAAAGGACGATTGTTTTACAGTGTTTGAACTGAATTTCTTTGAAAAAAATGGCTACGATTGAACAGAAAAAGAATCATACCTTTAATTATAGAGTAGACCGCAAAAGCAAATTTTTCACACATTTTACGAGTTTAATTATCTTTTAGTTATAGCACCTACAGCTTAACACTTTTGTAAAGAATCCCAAAAACATGAATTCAAATGATACAATAGTAAAGGTTTGACGAGGAGAGGCTTTATTCATGTAGTTTGCATAGAATCGAAAGAATCCTCAGAATAGATTCGCGATATTAATATAATAAGTAGAATATTAAAAATGTATTTGTAAAATATAAAAATATCGTATTATATCATCACAAATGCGCTAATAATCTGATCAATTACATTTATAGCTCACGAAAATGTGTATAGATCCAATTGTCTGTTCTTTAAATTTAAATTATATGAAATTAATTAGATCGACAACGTATATATAAAAGTAGGATATGATATTTCTACACTTCTTACAGATTCATAAAGATGTCATTTATAAATCTGGTTAACCAGAATTTCTGATAGAGTATTTAAATAAAGTTCTGGATAAATAAACTACTTTAAGACCTTCTATAAAGCTATTTAGAAAGTTACAGAATTATTTACAATATTTTTCATAGAAAAACAATTTTGTCTTCATTTTCTTTTTTTTTAGAAAAATTATTGTCTTAATTTTCTTTTCCAAAATAAATATTCAAATTGACCCTAACTGCTTATAATTGAATTAGTAGTGTCAAAAAATTTGCGTACATATTAATACTTTAGGCTTCTCCTTTGTCATTCCTCTCTTTTTTCATGTACACGTGTACACCTATATATTTTCCCTATTCTTTGCCCGCAACAGATGATTATCATTGTTTAACGGAAACCGACAATCCATTGATGCACAACATATGCGTTGTTGCATGTTGCCTCCTCCTTTCTACCGTAGTGGTGATGGGCTAGGAGTGTGTGGAAGGTTATAAATTATTATTTTATACCCGTGTTTTATTTTTCGCGGGCCGGACGCGGATGCCTATTATGACGCTCTGTCCGACATCCTCTCTTATTGGTATTAATATTTACAGAGAACCGGAAACGATCAACAGTCACAGAGGATGATAAAAGAAGAGAGTGAATAGTGATTTGTCGAACATGACCTTCAAATATTGAGATATAACGCAATCATATATTCAGGAATGATTTGTATTATCAGTACAAGAGTAATTCTCTTTCGAAATTCTATGGATATCTATAACTTCGCGTTATAGTTTATAAACTGTAGAAAATTTGTCTCTTTTTGGAAGTAAAGAATCAATTAGTCTCTATTTGGTCCCTATTTTTATTTAAATTGTGTGAGACACAGTAGCTTATGATTCTTGAATCGTTTAGGGGAACTGTAAATTATTTTTTAAATATGTAGAATGGATGCAAATTTCTAATTTCTTTTTTTTCATATGTTAGAATGATGTTCTGAAGTTATTTTATGTTTCAGACTTACGAAAGCAAGTAATATGTAGTGTCAATTATTGAAGTTTCAATTACTGAAATTGTTCGGAACTTATCATAACATTACATAGTCCAGTTAATTAGCAGACACGTGGTGCTAAACAAAGACGAGAGTTGAAGCAGCCTGTTGCACCATTCACTAGATCTTAGAAATTCCTTAGAAACCTAACTTCGTCAGCATTTACAATTTTCCTTAACCAAAAATGTAACCTATAGAATGTGACGATCCTAGAAATTGTTTCCCTTTAGTACTTTCAAAGCATATAATTCTTTAAGTTTATTGTGACGCAATGGTCCACTTTTCATCAAGCCCTACTCGATTTCTAAATGTAGTTTTAGAAGATAGGGAAAGCTCACGATGTCACCAACGCATAGCTACATGAATAGACGATTTTGTAGCTTTCATAGAGGGATGCGACTTCCGGTTTTTGCGTGTTACATGTCCTCCTCCGTGGTGAAGTTAGGCCAAACAAAGACACCAGTAAATACCCGTATTAGACAGCCGAAAATAGTTAACTGACAGCTTATGTGTTAGTGGTTCGCAAGGACAGATTATTGGCAGTGCGAGGCAGAAGAGATTTCTTAAGAGTCAAACGTGGTAGATTGATCAGCGGCGAAGCTGAAACGATCTATTTTAAATGTATAGCTGAGGTATCAACAGGTTGAATACCAAGCCAAATTTTCAAGCCATTAATCATTGTGTCATTAATCCGACCGATGATCCACCGTTTTCATCGATCCAAGTAGAACCAAACAAAATTACTTTTACCATTCGACTTGCTGATAAACAGTACGCGGACATTTTCTCTCGAGCTATCAAACCATCCGTATTATTACATAGTCTCGTTTCATCTCGCGACCATTTCATCTTCACCATTTGATAGAAGTGGTCCAAAAACGTAGGCGGGAGAACTGGAGTTACACAGTTCATTACTCACCTTTCTTGGGTATCAGGGATTTCAGTAGCATTACAGCGTTCTCGTCGCAAGCCCAACCATGCATCTTCCTGTAGCTGTCGCGGCCTTTTTCCGTCAGCTTGTCCCACGGCTTTGGTTTACTCAGCAACTCGCTGACAGTTCCTTGGCTCAGCCCGAGAACGTATTTGGCGAACAATCTTTGACCAATATTGTGTATCGACAACAATTCTCTGACTCTCCTGGCTATATGCAGCGTGTCCAAGTTTTGTGACGCGTACTTATCCATATTGTAACGCAGCATTTCTTGCAGTCTGGCCTCCATGGGGTCCCCCTTCGGGATAAGTGATTCGCCAAGTCTGCCAGCCATCCCAGCAGCTCCAAACTCATCGCCAAATCTGAATGGGTGCGTCCTTTCATCGAAGCGAAACGGACTCTTCAGTGTGTCCAGCACACTTAAACTTCCGATATTGTTGTTGGTTAGGTGATGGCTGTTATTGTTGTTGTTATTGTTATGGCAAGACTCCTGGTCTGCCGGACTTTTCGGCGGTGGAGCTGTAGGCACCGCTGCTGCCATGCTACCACCATTGATAGAAGTCGACGAAGTGGTTGTTTCAGTCATGCTGGCGGGCGGTTGAAAACTAGGAGGCGACGTTAACGCAGTGGTAGACGATGGCGTGGGTGGTGCAGGCGTTTCGTGGCCTGATACAGGGGTCGGAGCCTTTTCAGCTGCGTCGAGACAGCTCAGTGGAGTGGTTCCTAACGGAGTGTTTGATTTAGCTGGCGTATTGGAGCTAGACGATGGGTCCGTTGGTGATGGAAGATGGTTTAGGCTAGTGGTGCTGGTTGGGGGGTGTAAACCGATGAGAGGCTGAACTTGTTGTAGCTGTTGCTGCTGTTGCTGCGACAGATGACTTAACGTTGTTGTCTGCTGCTGTTGTTGTTGCTGCTGCTGCTGTTGTTGCTGCTGCTGCTGCTGCTGATTCATGATGGACCTCTCCAACGTCCGCCTCCAGTTGGCGACGATTTCTTCGCCGAGGAAGGAGCCGAATGTCTCCACGTTTTGGAGGGGAGGTGGGAAAAGGAGGTTGGAGGTGGTCGAGGTGGCCGATGAGGGCGTCGGTGTGGAACGCGGAGGGAGGGAAATCGCTGCCGGAGGTGGCGGAGGTGGTTGCTGGGAGGACACGAGGGACGAAGGTGGTACACCCCCCACCCCGTGGGGTGAGGCGGTTGAGGCGCGCTGCAGGGGTGACGATAGTCCACCTGCAACCACCAAAAATACAAGGGACCGCGTCAACACGAGCTCACAAACACAGATGACGATTACCCAAAGGCCTTCTCAGACATGACACGCGTGAGAAGAGATTACGACTTGAACGAGTACTTTTTTTTAATAGAATCAATCATAAAATTAAGACTCGATGAATATCAATTGTCTTTGGAGCGCAGGTCGCTAGAGTAATTCATTATTTTTATAAAAAAAGCGGTCAGATATCCAACTTTTGGAATGTGTTACATAGATTTAATAGTTCCAAAGTTGATAATCATCAGCCTTTATATTTTATATCTGATTCCATCTAAAAGCTATTCACTAAAGTCGTAACCTGTTTTTAACGGTGTTTGACGCCTGGTCTTCAGTGTACATTAACTTGACACAAACAACTATGTTAAAAGTTATAAGGATAAGAAAAGACTGGAAGACTTGTGAGTGTACACTGGATACCAGTTTTACCCGAAGAACCATAGTTCTTCGTTTGAAAGGGCCTTGCGGTTCACGTCTTCTGTTGCAGCAACCCCCAGGGTGTCCTAAGTCGTTCCGTAGCCTCTTGGACGATAGACGATGACCGAGACTCTCTTTTTCGATGCTTCGTCACATGAATCCACGTAAACGAGGAACGACGTGGCCCAACGAGAGGAAAAACGTCACGATATATCGTTCAAACATATTTACTGTTCCTCGTTCAACCTTGAAAGAGTAATCCTTCTCATCGAACGACGCGATGACTCCGTCAAGGACTGTGGGACAATCCATTATATCAAACCGATTTACAAAAAAGCTCGTGGTGAAAAGGAAACGATTTGTCCCCTGAAGGACAATCAGAAGTCGCAAAACTGGAAGGGATGGTACGCCTTCTTGGGTTCTTTCTCTGCCTGTAATTACGCGGCTTCTCTCTCGCTCTCTCATTTCTCGTTTCTCGATTTGATCACATGTTTGCCTCGGGCAACTATCGCGACAATCATCCGCAAATTTGCTTGTACGTGATAACACATGTCCGAGCCAGCGTAGATGGTGGTGGACGCAAGATATAGGCCTAAGGTATAATCGGAATATCCGCGGTTTTTGGTAAAGGAGTGCATGGGTCTTGGTTAACGTGCAGTTAAAGTTACTATACCACCTACAAAGGGTACGTTTCTGTACGCACCAACAGCGAGAGAGCGGCTCGAAAGAAGTGCAGTTTGACAATAAGCAGCAAGGAGTATCGGAGAAACAGGCAGAAAAAGAGATGAGTACAGTGTAAGAAGAAGTCAGAAGCGTGATAGCGATAAAGAAAATTAGGAGAATGAGAATAACAGTATGTTAGAAAACGGGGTTAGCCAAAGAACAGTGGAAGAGACAGAGAAGGAGAACAGATGCAAAGTTAGAAAGAAGTATAAACACAACGGTAAGCAGAGGGTTACTTTGTCGTTCCTTTTCTCTCGGTAAGCTCCTTCAGTCATCCCTCGTTCTTTACAAGAAGCGTCCGCGTTGCGTGACTCGTGTCCTTTTTTAAATTGATTGAATCCTTCGACGTAGCCTCGAAGAGAGAGAGAGTCGGGGATCGAAGATCAGAGCTTTAGCGCAGGAATTAACAGTGGCAACATTAAGAAAAGGGTCTTAATGATACATCTTACGATTGTCTCTAGCAATTCCTGATCTAAAGCGGATGGCGACGATTTCTTTGAAAGATCGTATGACAGTCCTAACATCGACCGTTTTTGTTCGTGAAAAAGCGAACAGATCGATTCCTAAACATTCTTGCACGCTGTCTGATGCTGCTTGAAGACTGATTTTGGCGAACTTACCGAGCGCGTCCGGAGTGTTGGGTGGCTTCAAGCTTTCAGTCTGTTGGAGCGCCTTCGAGCGTTCCATTAGAAGGTGCTCCAGGCTCTTGCCGGGCTCGCCGGTCGGGATCTGCGAAAGATCGACCGACCTCAACGCGTTTATCTCGCGTTTCAGATCGTCATAGTCCCTCTGTCGTTCCAGCTTGCTCTCCAGTCGGCTGATGTGCTGTCTGCGCGCCTCGAGTTCCTCCTCGAGCCGTGCCGTCGCCTGTGCACTCGTCTCCTGGAGACGCTGCAGGCTTTGTTGTAACCTGGACACTTCCTCCACCAGCTGACTGATCTGAAAACAAACAGTCGTTCTTTAAGCTGAAATTTGTTTGTAATGGAACACGAAGTGTGTATCTGTGATTCTAAAGTAACAATTTTTTGAGGTTTGAAGGTTTGAACCTCAATTCTATATTATTGACCAGTGTCTTATTATATTTCTATCTTTTAAGAAAAAAATTCTTTTATTCTGATTTTTTTTTGTTAAAGATACAAATTTTATTTTGAGGACTCTAATTAAGGCATAAACTTCAATTCTTTAAAAATGTGACTTGTGGGTTGTAGCTACAGGTACAGGGTTTAATATTTGAATCATCGAAAATCATCCTAATTAGGTGAATTCCATCCATGAATTCTGCAATTTTCAATTTCTAAGTTAGCTGAATAATAAGCACTTTTAATAACAACGTTGAATGATCTTCTGTGAAAATGCTTGCAGAGTCTGATCATTTTAAAAGCTGAAGACAGCTATCAATTCTTCGAAAATCGAATCCCTAGTTGTTTCTCAATTACTCTGGTAAGTCTGACATTCATATTTATTAATCAATTCTCAGGAGTATCAATAAAATGAAACAGACAGATTACCAGTAATTAGACGAAATATCACTGTATCGGTACCCGTTCCTGGGTTGTCATGAAATCGAATACGAACCATAATTACATTACCGTCGATACAAATATAGAATCGCATTTACGATTTCCCATTCCGCCTCTTCGCTTCGGGAAGCTCGTTTATCAACGGGTAAGGAGCTTAATAGAAGCTCTTTGTTAATTTTATCGAATCGATTGTGCGGAATCGATATTGGTTACTTAGCGGCTAGGGGATAACACTAAATTGAGTCGACACTGAATATGTTATATTCAGTGTCGACTATAATTACTAAGGGATGAAACTGCACGTAAAATGTAGCACTTCCGCGCATATGAAGGAAGTCAATTGTATAATTTATTTTGTGATTTTGCAACCTACCATTGGTTTTTGTAATTTTACTAAGTTAAGTAATCTTTTAGCAAAAAATAAAAATAACTTTTCCTGTTCAAATTTAATTCATCACGTTAGAGAGAAGAAATCGAGAAGGAAAGGAAGGAAAGGAAGCAAGGAAAGAGTGTAGAGTGGCAAAGTACGTAAATGATAAGTCAGAAACACGAAAGCTGACAAATAAGGAGAATGAATTAAAACGAATTAATGCACAGAATTGGAATAATGTATAGCGACAGACTTAAAAGAAATAAGAAGGATGATCAAAGTACATTTTTTCCACCTATCGATTGAGAAAGGATAAAAAACAAATCAGAAAAGATGCTAACGTAGGATTATGCAAAAAAAGAATTTTGTGTACATAGCATGCAGTATCTATGAAACTGCAATTTGTAAGAGGTATAAAAGTATAAATTTATTGGGCAGTAAAATTACATGTCGACTCGTTCGTTGGGAGATTCAAACATAACTCGCGACCGATCGCGCTCTTTCCACGGCGTCCGCTTTCACGCGATTTTCAATTGTTTGCGCCAGCGTCCGCGATTGGAAGAATTGCTTTTCGCTAAAATACCTTCACATGGAAACGGTAGATCCATATATGAGCATCGTTCGCAGCGCATCCAAACGTATGAAGGTTCTCAATGTGTTCCAATTCCACAACGCAGTAAAGTATGCATTTTTGCAGCATTTTGTAATATTAAAGTATTTACCAACTTTTCTTCCTTCGTTTTACAATATTCGTTGAAACATAAACTTTCATTAAACTTTAAAACATATCGCGAAAATAATCGTTATCGTTCCTTAATAAATACCCTCAAGTGAGATACACGAGACTCGAGAATTATAAAATTTTGCAAACGCCGTTGAAACTCAATCTCGCAACGAAAGAATACATTGCGCTGTGATAGAATCAAAAAATGTCGACACGTCCCCGATAGCGATCGCGAATTGCATGGAAATCCAACCAAACAACGATACCGTTCATTCCAGTACACTTTAGATAAAATTTTCAGGGCTGAAACCTGGTGCGATGAATGTTCGATTATTTTGTTGAGAATGACAGATATATTGTCTTTTATTTCACGCAAGGGAAGAAAAAGAAAAAAGAAATAAATTTGTACTTAATGTAATTCGTGAATATTCAAGGAATTAATGTGAAAATAATGATTTTATGCACGTACCAATAAGACTAATAAATTTAATAATGGTAAGGTATTTTTTTATGGTACAGTAATTACATCCGATGATTTTTTTGTTATTAATGAATGGATAGTAATATTTAATTTAATTATTTAATACTGTACTTCTAATTTAAATTTATTGACTTATCACACTTAGGATCAGGTGATTAATTGAAATATTAATGAACAGATAATTTTTTCTCATGGACTTACTTCTAACTCTAATAGGTTTCTCTTGAAAACCTTAACAGAAACCAGCACTCAAAAATTAGGTACGCCGTTGAAAAACAATTAACCCAAAATAAATCTTAATGAATGTAACAGTATTAATCTCAAACTTAAGTTTATAAAATGAATATTTAATAATTATTTTCCATATTTTTTCTTCCAACGAAAAAAAACTAACCCGATACGACAAATTATGTCCATATACTCAAAACTAACATCCGGAAGATCATGGGTATGCGATATTTTACTTCAACGCCTCCATCGATACCAACAATTAGCCCATTTTACCCCCTTGAACAAAGAAGGAGCTCTAGAGACGAGAGGGCGCGTGCCATCGATGAGAACCGATTATTCCAATATTTTTTCATTTCCCAGGAAGATGGTTCCTCGAGTGAACGGTGTGAACAGCAAGGGAGAGGGTCAGGAGGTGGATGATCGTCGTTGAAGCGATCAATCGCGATGGATCGTAAATGCTCGAAAGTTCCCGAGTTGGAATCCATCCACGTGTTACGCAGCCGACTCGACCGTACGAAAATATCGGCACGCGGAGGGGGTCGGAAGCGCGCGAAGGGTGGCTCAGGGGAGGTAAAAGCCGGTAACAGTGGCAGCAGAGGGGAACGATTTTAAAGCTGAATGCGTTTTGCACGGTGCAACGGCATGATGCGAACGAGAGATCGTATCAATTGTTTTTCCTCCGGTGGGGCGTCGTCCTTTTTTCCACCGAGGGTTAATTTACGAGAGCAAAGCTTCAATTTCGCGGAATTCACGCCTCCGGCGTGCTTCGACGGCTTCCCGACAAGATGAGCCGCGGATTTACAAAAAAACCGAAGCTTTTTTCGATGCTGTTTGACAAATACCACGCTGCTCGGTTTTCTTTTCTATTTTCCTCCCTTATTTTTTTGTTTGGTTACACGGCAAATACGATTACATATTTCGTGTTCCGAGATATTTAATTACAAATATGATATAGAAAATTCTTGTTTCTCGAATTAAAGCGATTCGCTTTATCGATCACAAAATATTCTTGTGAATGAACTTGTGGATGCATTCAGGAGAAATTAAATGTACAGTTATATTCAGAGGGTGAAACAAAGCTCTAATTAGGTTCCATTTCGTTAATTATGCTTATAAATAAATTAATATAGAATTACTTTATTCCTATTTTCAATATGAATTTTTATACATATGTTCAGTCTATTAATGAATTATTCAAACTTTAAGGAGGTATAATTTTAATACAAAATTAAACTCTATTTTCAATTAGAAATAAAAATCAATAGATACATATAAGTTGGTAATTAATAGTTCAAAGAAGTTCATGATCTTTCTTTAAAGCATTTACATTTGTAGGTAGGTATATCTAATGTCCTCAATACTCAGACTAATTCTACTTAATGAAGAATATTTCGGGATAAACCAATCCAATTTGATCATTTTCTACCTCCTAAGGCCTTCGACTTAACATGTGAGGGAGGACCCCTGATAATAGTGTTCTTATTCTTAATTTATTTATCAAGAGCAGTTGTCTGTTGTAAGCTTCTTGTCTCCTATACTTCATTCGCAATCGATACACGGCTCATAGCTTCGAGTCGCTTCACCATGCGTTTCGATCACACCACGAAGGGTGGGTTACGGATAAGTACTCATCGACATTCTATACATGCGGAAATGGGCAGACACAGTGATGGGAAGGGGTAAGTTCTCGAAGTTGCTCGTAATAATGTCCGCCATTAGCGATGGGTTAGGTTATCGTTTCGCAAGTGAGGCTTAAGAGGAAGGACAGTTGGAATTAACAGTGAACTGATACTCTCGATCGTACTGCGTGAGTACCTTATGATCGACACCATGAATCTTTCTTCATAATCTATTCATCATAAATGAAATTTTTCTTGAAAGACGACGCAGGATATTTCTCCACTAAGTAATAACATTTGCTATAAAAATTAATAACTTTCTCAGTAATATAAAACAAGAAGATGACGCCTTAGAATGACATTTTTAATAATATTAAGGTATTGGAAAGTATCTACAATATACCTAATACTTATGAATTTTTATTGCTTGTACAAATAAATAGATTGTTAGGCTCACTTACGTTTAGAAATCCATTAAGACTTGTACATGTATTAAAAAGACCAGAACAAATAACACGTTTTTAGAAATTGAATTCGATTATCAGGCTAGTAAACACCCGATTGGCCTATAGCGTTAGGAGAAACTCAATTTGACTGCTATAGGTATTCAGTTGATCCACTAGACTACGAGCAATTAAACTTGGCTGGCACGCGGCTATTGTAAGAATTTAGTGGACAGCCACTGAAAGCTGAACTCGACTGTTACACAACTAGAAATCGAGACATTCGGGCTGAGCATCGATAATATCAACGACTACCTTTCGTCCGTGGATTCGTTAAATTTAATGTCTCGGAGTCGTTCGTAAAAAGCCGCAGCCGCGCGCGTTGCTCTTCATATTGAATTTCGATCTTGCCCCAGATCTCTCGGGCTAGTCTATGACGTCGCTACTGAATAGGGATATTCTGCGAACCGGAGGTCGTAAATTTTTCTTTCCTGCTCTGTATTTGCATCATTCGATCTGTCTAGATGCGCTGCGCTAATGGTAGATACGAACTCGGAGATGAAGTCCATAAAAAGGAGATTCGGAAATCGATGTCATGAATTTCGGGGAAATTGTGGAAAAATTTTGAGTGTATGGAAAGGAGTTCGTAAAAAAATCGGGAAAGATTAACGATGCTGTAGAAACTAGTGGAAGAGGAAGAGAAAAGGTTATAACTATTGTGTTGCATCCCTCACTTGTCTCGTTTCTCTTTCTCATCCCTATATTCTTTTCCTATTTGTCAGAAAGAGGAAGAGATTGTGATACATGGCTCATTTTTCTCATTTTACGCTTCTTTGCTTTTTCTAGTTATTTTTTATATGAAAGAATGTTCTTCACTATTTTCATTATAAATATTTTCTCTTATTAAGGATTCTCGCTACATTCATTAGTCTTTTTTCTCTTTATATTCTTCAAGAGGTAAGATATTCATACTTAAAGAATATTTATAATTCTTTTGGCCTTTCTAAAGACCTGTACATACTACTTTCACTGTTCCCTCATATTAGTTTTTTTTACTAAAAAGACTTATATATTTAATCACGCTGTATTTCTTTATCTCTCCCTATTTCCCAACCCCTAGTTTCATAGTTGAGGGTTCCTCCTATTCTGAGAACAATGTCATCAATAGAAGAAGCAACCCTCGTTAACGGGACAAGCCAAAGGCACCATGTCAGTGGCCACGAAGGTGTTGACCGAGGTGTGTTACTGGAGTAAAAACAACCGAGGGCTTGATCGATTGTCGGGGGGAGTGGTGAACGCCACTGTTCGAAGGTGAGTTCGAATACCCAATCGTATGCAAATCGAAGGAAATTCAAGCGCGTTTGGGGCGAGAAGTTGAACAGGGGGAGAAAAGGCGGCAGCTAGAAGGGGGAGACTTTCTAAAAAAGGGGAAAGCGTCAAGCTATCAAAGGACTCTAAGTAGCCGCTCAGCCATTGTTTCTTGACCGTCGATCATCTTCTTCAACCCTTCCTCTGCTCCCAACCGCCCCCTTCATCTTCAGAAACACCGTGATTTTTGCTATTTGCATTATATACATACGGACGTCCGAGGGACCTTTGTTTGTCGAGCTATTGATCACATTTTCTCCCGCGGTATAATCAATCTTCACGTACACGTTGCCCTCGCTCGCTGGCACTTAGGTGGCGCGCGCGCGGAGATGCGCGTGTACGTGCACACATACGTGACCGTGGAAACGAGTACGTGTGCGCGACGGCACGCGGGGGGTGCGCGCAAGGAGGCCGGTGGTTGCCTCGCGTATTAATTTTCGTTGCTTGTCCACCAATGATGCGCTGGGAGGGATCGTTATGGCCGCGCGAGAGCTCCCATGCCTCCGCAACTTTTGTCTTTCTTTGCTCCAAGGATGACACGAGTTACGGAGTGGTTAATGCTACAAAAGCTTTTTTGCTGTTTGTTCGACGCTGCTGAGAACAACAATAATGATACGTTTTTACGTACATATATCTGTACGCGTATTTACAGGATATTCAGAATATACGGTTACTCCATTTGTGACTGTGTAAGAAAATATGGAATATTTTAGTCAATTCTAGATAAACGTATTTTGCGACACGTTATCTAGTAATGTTAGATCCTGAATAGGTACACATATTAGTAATTGAAGCTCATTAGTTTCGTATGACACAATTTCTCTTACATATGTAAGATCGTGAATTTCATCTAGATCATAATTATTACAGATGAAGACCTTCTAAAGGAGCTTATACTCGAAGCAAACGTTATAGGGTTACCGAATCTTTCTTGGTCGAAATCGCGTGATCGCGGTCTCGAATTTTTCCAGCGCGCAGGAAAGATCGCGGGCAGTTCACCTCTTCATAGGTAACGCGGCAGCGTTCCTCCAGAGGTGGGGATTAGAGAATCTCCGGAGGTTCTCTCCTTTTCTCTCCATGGGAGAATGCCAATTAAAAGCCTGGGCTCGGAAAGAAAGCCCAATCGATAGGAGACGGCTATCCCTTTCCCTCCCCCCTTCGCGAACCCACTCCCGACCGGCTCCTCTTTCCCTTGCTTATTCTGATTCCCTTTCGCTCTCTCGACGGGGGTGGCGAGGTAGCCGGAGCCGAAGGGTTGCCCAAACTGGGAAGTGGGAATTATGGGCAGGATTAATATGCAAGGACTGGATACGTGCGGTGGCAGGGGGTGGATGGCGAAGCAACAAAAGGGGTCGAAGGGGAAGCACGGGGGGAGGGAAGAGGCAAAGGGGTTGCGTTCTGTCTTCGTCCGTCTGATGTCGGAGGCGAAGAGCCCCGTTTCCCTGGCTTGTCCCTTCCTCCCTCCTTCTCTGCCGCCCCCGTTCACCCTCACCCAGCCCCTATCGCCTCGCATCTCATCCCCCACCATCGTCTCCTTACAGGATACACGGCTAACGGACACCCCTATCGATTTTACAACTCGATATATGTGAATACCCACTTGTCTAATGACTGATCGGGCTTCGAGCTCAACCCTTTCCCTCCGTCCCACCCCCAGTCATCGGGCAGCAGAGCTTCTCCAGCAGCCGCTGCCGCCAACCCCCCTCTTCCCCCTTTTAGCGGGGCCACCCCCGACGAATGTATCTCGCCTCATTACACCGACTACGTGCCTTTGGCCGACATCTAGCGCTGCATCGACGCGCACAAAAATCCACCCCTGACCCCGGACCATCTTTTTTTACCCTCCTTCACTTTCCTCGGCCAAAGGGATTCGTTTGACTGCCGCTTTTCACTGATCCTCGATCGAACTTTAGCTAATTATCGAATTTGTTCAGGCACGTTTCCTATGGGTTCCGGTTCGAATGAGAATTTCTTTTTTCAATTTTTGTTTTTGTTGACCCACTTCTGGGAAGCAGTACTTTTCTCGTGTTGTTGAACAGTACCTAATTAGCGACTAGGAGCGGTGAATCTGAAAATGGACAGCTATTTGTCCTAGAAGATAAGAGTTCTCTTTTAAACGTTATAGAAAACATTTAGACGCAGTGTATTGCCATCATATGTCCTTCAAACTTGAACCTATCTTTGATTATTTCTATCTTCGTTATTAGGTATGCTATTAGAGAAGAAGAAATCAACCAATTGGATTATTATTGTCCCAGGATTTGAACCCGGATCATTCAGCTGTCAAACCACTGCTCTAAGCTATTAAGCCAAAGCCAATAGTGGATTTTTTTGTTTCACTTCCGACAGTCTGATCGATCTTCATTCCCTCTGTGCCTGTATTACATGTATATGCATACTAAGCTATCTATTCTCTTATTCTTTTCTTCTGCTTTCCATCTATTTCCCTTTCAGTCCTCTATCATCCAAAATGTCCCACGCGCTCGCCCCCTCCCCCTTTCCCCCCTTCTTCATCGTTTCCCTCTTCTGTCTCCTTTTTCAATGAGGATTGGAACATTCATGACGAGAATTTCGTCGTGGAGGTGTCCACGGGAGTGGAAGGAGGAAGAGCGAATGCCGTGGGTAGAGGCGCAAAGCGAACGGATAAGGGGCGGAAGGGGTGGCAGTCGTAACGCGTAGCCTGGCGCGAAGGGTAGAAGGCAGAATGTATGATATTTTATTTTAGCGTTCTTCTGGGCGCCGCTAGATAAGCCTTCGAGGATTTATGCTTATTACGAGCGAGCACCAGCGAGGGCACTCTTTGCCGAAACCATTTCTATAGAGTGGTAGTTCTCTCCCTCTCTTTTGTCTTTCTCTCGTTTATCTTTACTCGCGCTCTTATGGCCTTTCTCTCTTGCCCTCGCGCTCCACGATACACTTTCTGTTTTATTTCTGCCGTTGTCCTCTTTGTTGTTAAGACGATTGTTTTGTTTCGCGTCTAGGAACAATTTCTCTTCTCAGTGCTGCGTTATTTTCTCATTATTGTTTCCTCCATTCTTGAGCTTCTTCGTGCTGTCAAAGATTCTTTGAGTCCTTCGATCAGTATTGTTTTTAAAATTAGTCAGTCATTATTAAGAGATCATTGTTTGAAGTGATTATCAAATCCAGTGTTTCTGTTTTGAAAAGTTTGGTTTTTAAATGTATAGACCATAAAAATCGAATGAAATTTAGAGATTGAGAGAACTTTCGACATGATTTATTGTTGCATTATTTGTACTGCAACTAGTTTTTATTGGCAGAAACAAACAATATCATAGGCAGTAGAGATTCAGGGATGTTTCTAATGAAAAATTGTTGATTCAATTACACCAATTGAAAAAGAAAGTATGAAATCTATTATTTAATTATCGAATAATATACTCGTTTAACAATTTTGTTTTCCTAATAATTGAAGTTACCAATAATATTAATAACATCATATAAATATTTTTCCCTAAGTTTTTGAATTCCAGATTAATTTATTTTGGTTAATAATAAATATGTATAAATAGTACGTAGAGCATGAATATACTTAATATATTTATATTTGTCATTATTAGAGGTACTTGTTATAAGCAGTGAATAAAAATATAAATTAAATCCTCTCATTAGAAGAAAACAAAGAAATAAATGAAAGTAAAGGTAGAATAAAAAAGGAAGAAACTGAATGCTATATTACATGCAGAATAGGATCAAATATGTATCACGAGCGAGTAGAAAAGATTCCGAGAAGCCAAGCAATAGGGGATGGCGGTCTCCTTCGCGCGGTCTAATTGGTGGATCCGAAGGGTGGAACATTCCCCGTAAAAACTGGCCACGATATCGAACGTACGTGTCCGCCGACGTTATATGGTTCCGCGTATGATACGTGTCGTTACTCACCCCTTCGTTCTTCCGTAGAACAGAAAACCGCCACCCCCCGAGTCACCCTCCTACTACGGCCAATGCAAATCTCTTTTTCTCCGCGCGTCTCGGTTTTAAATGCCACCCTCTTTCTCCCTCTTTCGTTCCGTCTGTGCCTCCCTTACGCGGTTGGCTACCCTTTCCGCCTATATCGCTCCCCCTCGCCCCGTCTCAGCCCCCTGCGCGCTCTTTGTTCTTCCCATGGGCCAACTCCATCGGCGTTGGAACCCTTCCTTCGCTCTTTTTGTCGTTGCGGCTTATTCGATATATTGTAGCGCGTCCCTGGCACGAATAAGGGGTGGGAAGGGTGCGTCGGCGGAGGAGTGATACCGGAGACAAATGACGGACGGGGCAAAAAACTGTAGGACCTGGGGACAATTTGCTAACTGTTGATCCGTGACGGGATGGAGGGATAAAGCTATATGCGACTTGCGTTCAATAGTTATACCCGTTTTTTAAACAATCTGGAGGGTCCCAAGGATCTTCCAGAGGTCTGAACTTTTGGACACGTCTCAATTGGGATAACTAATTGAGGTGGAGTGAACTAGGCTTATGTCAGACAAATCATCGTCTTCAGGAATACTGATACGTATCGTTAAAGTATAAGTATTATTTAATAAAATATGATAAAGTGAATATTTAATACAAAATTAGTCAGTAAACAAGTGAGATGTTTTAGGAAATTCAGTGATGCATTTGATAAGTAACATTAGAAAAGAGTTAAATCATGTCTTTTTAGTTTCAATGGATTTATTTTTGAATAAGACATACTGAGGAAGAGTTCACAACAAGCTAAATACGAGGTTGAAATAATTTTTGGAGAATTAAAGGATTTATTTGGTCAACAATTTTGAAAAATAGCATTTTAGTTGGGCATTTAGAAAAAATTGTGAAGCTACTGAATTAAAACTCAGTATTTATAGTAGTTTGAGCATTTATCTACAGTAATTGTCGAAAGCGAGTTACAATTTTGTAATTTTGCATACGTATATGAATAATTCCAGAACTGTATTTCGTTCATTTAAAAGCTTGAGCGCAAGTAAACAAAATCACGTGCCTGCGATAAGGGTGTATTAGAAGGGGGATATTCGCCAAGCAAAAACTTGACCAAACTACGTGGCGAGATATCATTTTATAACTTTTACGTTATTAATAGGTCGAAATATACAGAAGTATTAATTTATAATAAAAATGAAAATATGTTTAAAAAATATGAAATCTTGCAAATAGAGTAGACTCTCGACTATCCTCGCAATACGTCAGATGTTCAATTACGTAAAAGTTATGCAAAAAATAATATTTATATTTGCTATATCTCTTAAATGGGTGGAGAAATATTCTTCTAATTTTTATTCTATTCATTTAGGAACTACTTAAAAAGTAAGAAAATAGTAATTAAAAAAATTCGGTTCTGTAACTTTATGATAAGAACATTTAATCTTAACAAGAAAAGTGTTTTGCTTTAAAACATCATACCAGGCTTTCTGGATTTCTTCTACAATAAAAACTAATCATAAAAAACTAACTTTTCTAGCACAGTTTTTTCCTCAGTGTATACAACAATAGTACACTATACGTCTTCAGACGAAGAACATTTCAAGTAAAACTCCTACAACCAACAATTTTATATTGTTCGTTATACGGGCTCGACGATAAAGGTTCTCATGCTTGTCGTTGAATTTTATTTCCCTTATTTCGCGGAAATGCTGGCGAGTAACGAACCTCCCATTGATTGGTTAAAATATTGTTAATGCTCTGACGTGTGCTTCCACGGCTCCGCCAAACAGCGCCGATTGCAACCCGTTCGTTCCTTGTAAACCTCCCCGTACCCCGACGAATACCCTCGTCTCACTCCCGCGAGGGTGAATTTCGAAGGGTGGCTGGAACGTTAGTTAGGCCTCTCCGCGGCGATGGCTGAAGTACCAACACCACCATCGCCACCACCCTCGCCGCCTTTTATGACTGGAGGAAACTAACGAAATTTCCCTATCGGCGATCAATCCACCCCGGGGGCCGAGCAACCCTTTTCATTGATCTACCGGCCTTCTCCGCTCAATCCCTTACCGTAACACCCTTTTGGCCGAGCGAGCCTCCCTCACCGATCGTTCTGTCTTTGCTTTTCCTTTTCCATATTTCGATCTCCGCTTTCCTCCCACAACCCTCCGTTTCAAAATATTACTATCGTCCGAGCGTGTCTCTGCGACCAATGGAAGGCTTCGATGACGGATCTTTAATTTTAATATCGCTCCAATTCGCTTTGAAGCGTTCTCGTTAGCCCACCGGGAGCAGGGGGAGGAGAGGGTGGCGGTGAATGAAGGAAGAAGAGAGGGTTTCTTTGCCTATAACGACACGTGTTGCGGTCTGAACTTAACCCCGAGATCACAGGTCGACGGTGCCTGATCGGAGGGCCGCTGGGAAGGGGTGACTTTCGAGGAGAAAAAAGTTGACAAAATGGAAATCGTTTGATTACACTATCATCGGTGAAGCTGATGCGCAAATGGAATGTATTATTCTTGTAAATAATGTCACTGAAGGTTATTTTATTTTTAAAAATACTTCAAAGAATTTTTCAACCACTCTTTAGAAAATAGTTAATACATTATTGTTGGGTTAAATTCTATCTTTTTTTTAGAGATATTCTTTTATCTGGTTTTAGAAAGAAGTTACGATCGTTTATTTCCATTATTGAAATTTAATTATTGGACAAGTTTTCATTTCAAACGGATTCTACCGCAAAAGGACATTTATATTTCATAATTGAAAAGAATTGAACCAATATCTACATTATTCAATTATGTTCTTTTTAATCGTAAATAGTAATTGATTGAGGGCGTTCTATGTTGAACATTAAATACTAGTAATAATATTATTTTAGTGAGAAACTAACCACGAGGTAATTCAACCTACATTGACTTTAAGTTAACTCGTTCTCTCTTTCTATAGAGAATTTTCGAACTATTATTCTCGTTGTACGAGTAAAATGATACGTTTGAAAAAGCAGGTAACGCAAGGGAAATTCTTTTCAACGAAGGCAAAGCAAGGATAGAAAGGGACGTCGATAATCGGTAAATTGCCTCTGAATTTCTAGCAAAAGCAGCAGAACTTTCCCATTGCTGTGAATGGGAACGTACGTATGATCTGTTTTAACAACAAATTGGCTTCGTGAGTCGCAACTTTTCACCTCTTTCCAGTATCCAGATTGAAAGGTCTCTAATTCTGAAAAGAAGACGCGTGTTTCCTATGTTAAGGTTCCTACGTTTCATCAGCTTCGAATTTCCAATTGAAAACACTTTTCCATTTCCAATTGATATTCTCTATCTTCGAGCACTTTCGTTTTGCAAATAGACGCTACTCCTATTCTGATAATTGTCATTCTCGTAGATACAATAAAGAAGTCAGAGTAATTAATTATTTTGTAATCCTTTCCCATTTTTCTATTTCCTCTTATTCGATTCTATAAATAGCCATGTAGTACTTTCATAAATAATCCAATTCGTTGCAAGTCGATACCAAGGTCACTGAACTACCCTCATCTCCTTAGTCGTCGCAGAAGTCCAGCAAGTAGTTAAAGTGCCAATACGAATTGAAACGGTTCGAAAGAAGGAAGGGCGAAGAGTTCGGGTGGGGACAAGGTCGGGAAGAATAACGAGAAGGAAGAGGAGTCGGTGGTGGTTGCGAACGCGTAATCCCTAACCTCAGCCAACGACAAAGGGGGTAAAGGGACCAACAGAGAGGGAAAGGAGGACGGAGAAGGTGGGCGGAGGATCGAAAGAAGTTTCTGACCCGCTTACAGGGAGCGCGAGCCACGGAGTTTCCGTTACTTCACAAGAGTTTCCGAAGTGGCGAAGCAGACACCACCCTCCCTTTCGTCTCTGTGCCGCGCAGCAACCCTTTCAGCCCTCTCGTCCGACCCGGTATCCTCCTTTCAAACACCCTACCACCGTCCAACGGTCCGCGTTGTCGGCTTCTCGTTGTTTGCCCCTTTCGCAGGCCCCTTAAACTGAGAGGCGAAGGGGAAGCAGGGTGGAAAATAGAGGGGAAGAGAGAGCGAAAGAGAGAGAGAGAGAGAGAGAGTGCGCGAGCAAGAGAGCTTTACTTTCTCGCTCAACGGTGAAAGTGAACGCAACCCGCGTTCCCGCGTGCAGTTGAACGCCGACGCGTTTAAACTGGGACAACCACCGGTGTGTATGGGGAAAACTAGGACGCCGTGGAATTCCTGGATTATGGGGGAGACAGAGCCTAGCTGGGCGAGAGGGAAATCAGGAGCGGTTTTTCAATGACTGAAAGAAGGAGATTTAAATAAACGGAGGGAAGCGTGATCAGAAGGGAAAGAGGGATGAACTTGTAGCCTGAGTGTCAACAGGTTTTTACTGACTTTGTTAGTGTCTGGTACTTCTTAGTATTACTGTCTAGAGTTTCTCATAGTTTAATGTTGTTTAGTACTAAGAGGTTAGGGAAATTTACGTATGTTATATATTTTACTGAGAAGACATCTCTATAGTTTTTCTAATGCTTGTGTAATATTGTCATGTAGTATCGGAAAACAGAAACTTTAGGCTTTTTTAAATTGTCTCGGTTGACTCACATTGGCACCTCTGTGTTAATTGATTTAAAGAAACTTGTTGCAGCTGCTTATAATAATCTTGAACACTTCGAATTTCTGAAAATTATATCAGTGATACAATTCTACGCAAAATTCAAGTAATAATATTCGTGATAGACCCTAAATAAATATGTAAGAGACTTAGTAGGTTTACACGTCATAGGAGAGGAAAATTGCGAGTTTACGTCCACATAAGAGAAAGCCATAAAATATGAATAGGGACGTCCTGTCTCGAGCAGCGATAGTACTCCAAGGAATAAAGATCCTGGAGATCCCTGGAAATGTATTCAGAACCGATCAAGTGGTGGAGAGCATGAACAGCCGATGCCCAAACAGGCCAATCGCGACTTAACGCGATAGGCAAATCAGGAACCCGCATATCTACGCATGGGGGGATGAGGAACGGGGGTTGGCGTAGTTTAAAGGATTTGATAGTAGTGGAGTCTGTCCCTGGTGGTGGTGGTGGAGGTAAGAGAGTGGGGTGAGTGAGAGAAATAGAGGGCCGTGGAAGGTGAAGGGTGGCTAAAGTGAGAGAGGACGCGGTGTATAGGTGGCTTTAGCTTCATCTCGCTCGGTATCTTACGCCGATACCCGACTCTCGCCCCGTTCTAACCCTTTGCCGGGCGATTCATCCATCCCCTTCTCTCTTTATTTGAGTATAATTATTGATTATTGGGAGGACGGAAGGCCGGCTACTCTAGGACGTAGAGAAGGCAGGCAGGCAGGCAGGGTTGGTGTAGGTACCAACGTTCGAGAGGGTTGGCTGGAGGTTGAAGAACGGTAGGAGGGTGATTAAGCTATATGCCTGGCATATCCCACCCCGCTGCTATCACCCTCCGCTATCTCACCCCCTCGTTCGTCCTCCTTCTGCGTTCGCCTTTCACTCAGCCAACCCTTTCGCCCGCCATCCGTTCTTCCGATACCGCGGACCCGGCTGTCTCTCTCGGTCTTTCTGTACTGACAATTAGACTGATAGGTATATCTTAGTCTGCTATCGATTTGATTCCACCCTATCGTGTAGGGTGCACCCGCACACTCGTGCGAAATTTACATCGTGTATGCTACAACGACGTCGATCGCGGTACCGTCCTACGGAACTACCCTCAACCCTCCCCCCAGAAACGGTGCCTGCCTGCCACCCTCTTTCACTTCTCCCCTCCCCTATCTGCTTTCTTCCCTGTCTCGTACTCGTCCGTGTCCACCACCTCTCCTCCGCCTTCGAAGCAGCCTTCGATTATAACCGAAACCCCTGCGCCCTATCTCTCCCGTACCGCCAATACATTCGCCTTCCAAGGGGTTGATTAGTGCATTACCATTCGAACTCGTTCCACTCGGAACCGAGGAGGAAGAACGTTCTCGTTCGACCCCGTTCGCACCGAATTCACGCTTCGTTCTTGCCGCTACACCCCCAACCTCTTCCCCTATCTTTCTACCTCACTCCGTCCCTTCGGCTTGAGGACGTTTTTTTTTTTTTGCCCTCGAGCATCCCTACACCCTCGGCCCTCTCTCGACTCGTGAGTATTCTCTTTCAATTTCGATGTAATCCTATGGAATCCGTTACCGGTCCCAGTGATCGGTAATTGTGGGAATAATTATGGGAAGTTACGCTCACCCTTGCGACCCCCTAACTATCCTTCGAGGATCACGGTTTAATTCCGCGCGTGGGCGAGAAACGGTGTGCTGATGACTCACCTGTAACAGAAAATGGGAAGCACGTGGTTAGGACAGATCGTTGGTGTTCATTCATGATTGACAAGTGGAAATGTGCTTGAATTCACAGGGAAACAATACTATTAAGGTTGATGCGTGCAGCAAAATGCTTCGAATGGTTTGTACATTGTAAGTCTGTGAATTTTGTCTGTAGGAAAATGTTGCGGACACAGTCTTCGTACGCTCTACTCGATTTTCTATCTTCTATCGATTAAAGGGAAGTGATGGCGTTTAAACACCATCGTAAAGAGAATTTAACACGATAACCACCTGTCGTCGACTAATGATATATCCGAAGCCGAATACTCCCTAAACCACCTTTAACTCACAGTTTCCGCTTTGAATCACTCAATCATTTTCCGATGCGGCCGAATCCTCTTCAGAGAACGATTGAATACTCCTAACGACGTTGAACTGGAAACAACGAAAAGTCAGCGTGGATGGTGACCAGGGGGTTGGTGGAAGCTTGAACAGCATCGAGGTTGATTATTAAAACCCCGCCGAAAGCGGGTATCGACGGTGTCCCGCATGTAGGCGCTCTATTAATTGTCGAATAATGAACGAAGTTAATCGACAGCTCGACGAGTGTCGACCGTCTCCCTCTTCCACCCCCCGTGCGCGTCGGTCCCCTTGGCGGGTACATCACCTTTATATCATTATATGACGAGCTAATGAAATTTTCATAGCGTCGAAATATCGATGCGCCACGCTCGATGCTTTGTATCGGCCTATCAATCACCCTCTCCTGGTGTGTACACACGTACACATTTACAGAGACAGGTGCACACATCGATTAAGGATGGTATCCCTTTCTCTCACTTCCGCAGCTCCCCTGCACGCATTCGTGGAATGTATAATTGACGTTCGTCCGGCCTGTAAACGAGTGACCAGCCGTTGTTATTCGATTCAAAGTCGATTTCAACTTGGGGACAGTTTTTTGGTTAGAAAAGCAGGAAGAAATATGAATTTCTTTTGCAACTGAAAGTGTCACATTAGATGAAGGGGAATGCTACGTAGTTCGTCAGCAATTTCGTCAGTTTCAACCTTTTACTATTCTTGGTCGAGTTTACACAAAAATCACTAGTTCGGTATTAATTCATCTTAGACATTAAGTGAAGCAATAAAGTATCTAAGACACTTAAAAATTTTACTAAATGGATATTTACAAAAATTCTAGAACCCTAAAAAAATTAACATGGAAAGATTCTATATACCTGTTTCAATCTTCAGAAGCTAAAATCTCACTTCCACATTTGCTTTCGATTACTACGGTAACTAGAATTCCAAACTTTAAAGAAAGTGTAATAAATTCTCAAAAATTTTTGTTCATAAAACGTACGAACGTATCTGCAAAAAAATGTATGCTACATATGGACAGAGCCCTCCGAAGTGACAGTAAAATAATTACTGTATGAGAATCCATACTGCGCATCAAAATCGATTTCACCCTCTATTGCGTACTGGGGGTGCTTGAAAAAACAACTAGGCGTCATAGGTGGGGAAAAAAAGAGGTATCGGTCATAAAAGCGGGAGGAGGGAAGCGTGTCCTCCAGGTAGAGGTTCTCGCGAGCCGCAAGAACGTTAATCTCGCCAACGGGAGGGTTTTATCGCCTGCAATCCCCAAGTGACACGCGACTCGTCGTAAAAATCTCAGATGCCCCCTGGGCAGGTGAACGCGCCGGCTCAGAGCAGTAAACGTTGTCGGTTAATCGAGAGTATTCGCATGCGTGTACGTACATGCACGTGAACGTACACACGCCTTAACTGCTCACCGTAAAAACGAAGCAGAAGTATCGAAAGATGAAACAGGAGAGAGACAGTTATAGACTGAGAAAGACAATCACAAAGTACGACGACTCTGCTGTCTGTTTGAATAATAATCGCATAGTCTGAGAAGCTTGAGGAAGCACTGAGTAAGGAGAGTAGGGAAGATGGGCAGCGATTGTAAGGGAAAAGAGGAAGTGAGGCAGATCCGTAAATCATCCTCAAATAAGAAAAAAAGCGATGAAGTTAGAGGAAGACTAGAACAGGAAACGAGGCAAATTTTATGGTGGAAGGGTTCTTTTGTGAGATACACATATAGTAGTGAGTATAGAAATTGCACCACCCTAAAGATAGCAGTGTAGGTACTATTTCCTTACTAAATAGAGTGGTAACTGTTTGTGTTATAGAATATCACAAGTGTAATTTCCTTTTCAATTACTTAAACACTTGATTTATGAAATAATTTAGTGAAGCTAGTAAGGATTAGTGTAACTTTATTAGCCATTACTGTACGGTCCGAGTAAAGTGCCCAGAGTAAAGAGGAATGTAGTAGAGTATTAAGAAAGCTAGAGAAAACAAGGGTTAACACGCAATGAATGAAATTTCAAAGGCAAGTGTAGGAGAAACCTATGAAATTATGAACGAATACGTAAAGATATTCCAGACATAGAAGCCTCCAAAACTACTAAATAAAGAGTTGGAATCCACCTGGCGGCTATGTACATGTAATTTCAAAACATAAACAATGATATTAAGATTGATTCCGAGCAAGACTGAAATGAAACCGTTGCGGGAGAACTCTGAAGTACCTTATAACATGGGAAATTTAATCTTCAACGAAAAATGCAAAATACGAAAGAAATAGGAGGAGTATGTATTATGACTCACGAATGAACGCGAGCAGAAGCGGGGGAACGAGAAAGAGAGGGCAAACAGGAGAAACAGAAAAAAGTGAGATAAGTTTAGCGGCACCAGTGGATCGTTCAGAAGCTTGTAAACTCATAAAGAAATTTCATAATAAATAGAAAGACTCATCGACGGTTTTTATAGACTTGGATACATGACGCGACCGGGGCGTGTGCGCGTATTCGTGTAAATTTACAATAATTCGACTCGCGAGGAGATGCGCCAGAGAGAGTAAGGGGAGGCGAGGAAGTATCGCAGGTTGGTTGGTACGACATTGTGCGCGCGTGTGTGGGCATGTGAGCTCAGCGAGCATTGCTCGCGCGAGCGGACGAGGGTGTTGCATGATGTAGGTGGGACATTTATACACCGAAGAGCTAAACACAGCCGTCTTCATGTAGCGACTGTTCGGTTTTACAATCGCGGGATGTATTTGGAGAAGTTTTTTCGTCTTTTCGAGCAAGTTTTATTGCGTTAACTCTTTCGAGGCCAAGGAAAGTTCGTCCAATTTAAAGGAACTGCTTCTATTTAAAGAACGTCCAGTAACTTGATTTGCGTGGAAAAGATATCAAATTTCTTGATGATGGATAAAACATACCAAACATGTAAACATGTATAATGATTTAGCTACGACGTCATACAAATTTTAGTTTAATTGAGGCTGAGATTGATATCTCTTCATCTAGAAACTTTAACATAAAAATTGCAAGTAGCTGAATAAATTCGTTTTTTCATGGAGAGATATAAGGGGAAGGTCAATGCTGAAGCTACACTTCATTAAGTTTAGTATTATCTTTTTATATCACCTTATCATCTTTTTATCTCATCACAGTGTTAATAATGGAGCTTCTTGTGTAAATAGACAAATAAGTAAACATTCATAAACATATGAATGCAAAGAAAGACAGGTCTGGAGAATAATTGAAAATTTACTAGCGGGCACCAGAAGTGTGCATGGAAAGGGGAATCAGTTAGAATCGGGGGCTTGCGGAATCGGTGCGATATATTGAAATTGGAAGTGGCTAGGTGGGTAGGTGGATTAGAGTCAGTTGAACCGTCGTTAATCGATATACCGAGTAACATCTATCGAGACGTGTCTCTTGATAATAAACCCTTAGCACGCCCGGACAACCAGTTAAATTGCATTAACTCCGGCCGGCGAGTGAGAGACGGACAGAAATTCAGGCAGGAAACAGCTGATAAAGAATTTAACGGTGTCATTCCGCGTCGAGCGTGGTCGCCCCAGCGCTAATAAACCACCTCGTCGAATAATAATTGATATCTATAATTAATCTGAACATCATGAAACTAAAATCCATTAAAAAGAAAAAAAGACCTGTCCACCATGTTAGTACCGCTTTATTTGTCCTCGTTTGTGTAAAACAAATTATCGGTCTGCTAAAATTGATAAATGTTTATCAAATGTGCTAAATAGAAGCGACGCTTTAATTGCACTGAGTTCATGTCTTGAAATTTGTATTCTATTTCGCTTTTTTTGCTATTCCATCTAATACAATTATAATAAAAGTATTTGAAGTATTTTGGTAGTTACGTTCAATGATATAATTGTTACTGATAAGGTAACTAGAACGCAAGACTAACTAGAAATATTCTGCTAGAAAGAGGAGTAAAACCTGACTAAAATTGACTCGAGTGTGTTCGATTTAACGATGAATGGTCAATAGAAGACTAGTAATAAAAATGGAGGTAGAACTCGATAGTGATAAGCAAAAAGGAAGATATTAAGGTCCGTATGGGAAAAAAATAAAATAGGGAGCCGTAGAGATAAAGTACAGCAAAAAAGGGTGAAACTGACAGAAAATAAAGAAAAGCCAACAGATTAATACAAAAAAGTGCGATTCGATAAAACAGAGGAAATAGTGTAGGAAGAGAAACAAAGGAATAGTGGAGAATAGAGCAAGCTAATAATCACTACGTTCTTTTATAACTGTATAGTTCGCGGAATCTGCAAGACGAAACAGTGTACACGCGCACGCGAGGTTCCCATTGATAATGTTCGGAATTTCACGAACTGGTCAATAACGCGCGTATCCAATCCATAAGTTATAAAGGTCGTATGCATTCGCCAGTAGTTGCGGATCATCATGCGGGTAGCTTCGAGGATCGGTCACAATGGCTAGATTATTTCGCGCTCCTTTTGCTCTCTGTTTTGGCCCCTTTGTTCGCAGACCAACTATCGATCTGATTTAACAACTGCACAGGAAGAACGGAAGGTGGATTTGGTGTGAATTTATTGTAGATTATCGATAGCTATTAATTCCGAACAAAGCATAGTTTACGTTTCAAACACTTTAAGATGATCCTTATTAATTATAATTATAAACAGTGAAGCATCACAAATTACTTTTATCTTTTCTTCCTCTTTGTTTTTTTTTTCAACTTTATTACATTTATTTAATAATTATTTTATATCGCTTTAGTATTTAATTTTTCTATCAATGGTATTATTTCCATCGCGTTAGTTAATAATACAATTACATTCCAATCCCGTTGCATTTAAAATAATTAGCAATTTTAGTAACGATCGAAATATTCGTCTATGTTGTGAAAGAACGAATACAAAACACGGAAGGGGATAATGGATGTCAACCACTTAAACATTGATTTAGGATGGTGCTGTGCATTTTCGTGGAATGTGTCCTAACCTCGAACTGCTAATCAAACGAACAGAAAAAACGGTGGGATGGTGGATAGGGTGTAGAATCGATAGTTGTATTTTAAACGAAGGTCGCCTGTTTCTTTTGTTACCTTCTTCCCTTCTTGCTTTAACGTTTTGAACTTCGTTATAGATTAGATGATTTCAAAGGGTTGGTTATGAGAGACAAAATGCTGCTATAGCGTAGAAGTCAGAACAGTGAAGCCTCCTTTGATGTCTTCAAATCATTGTTAACATTGACAACTATTCTATGATTATTGAGAAACTTAATTGTTTAATTTATACCTCATAATTCTTTTAAAAAAGTTTTCATTTAAACTCTAAACATTGAAAGACTATTTCACATAGGTTTTATCGAAGTTTTCAGCCATATTTCATTATCTTTCGTTTAGCTGATATCATTATTCGATAACACCACGAAGACTAATTTTCACACTCGCGAATGAGGAGATCTGACATTTGAGTACTCACATCCAAAGAAGAGTACTTACATAGTCCCTATCAGAAATATACAATTTTCACAACAGATCCCTTGAAGCAAGTAAACGGAGGTGGGGAACGAAAATTTCGCGGCACTCAGGGCGAGCAAGAAGTTATTAAAGAAACGCAGAAACAATTATCGAATTGCTGGCTGTTCAGCGGGATCGGTAGTGTTTTTGTCTCGCTACGAAACCGTGGGAAGATAAAGGAAGGCGATTAGTGTCATTTGGAGAATGCGGGAAGAATTTTTTTGCCGTCAGTGTGGAATGCACCAGGCCCTTTCGAGAACGTCTGTCGCGTTTGTCTCCGAAGTAACATGGAGGATTCATGGGGAGAGGAACGTGAAAACGACCGGCACACGAGTTCATGTACGCGTCGCGTGAAATGACTGTAATTTACCCCTGGCGGTCTTTCGCAAGTTTTCTTTATTTCGTCCTCGGAGCTGTTTCGGGGAAACATCAATTGTTTCGTTAACAATTTTTCAAATTTCAACTTTCAGCGATTACGCTGGAGATGAATAATGGGGTAGTTTAAGTAGTACAGAAAACTTGAGATGTCCTCCCTGCTTAAGAAGGGTTCATAGGGTTAATTTACGACACTAAAGATGAAATAGGGTTATTACAGTATTTGACAAACATTTTACATTGAATGTTCCATTTTAATGTAAGATTAGAGATTAATTAAGGAGAGGTATAGTCAATAGTATCTAGAGAACATTGGTAGAATAAATGAAAGACAGGTATAAACTAAGAATTTGGTAAAAAAAGGACAGAGCCAAATTAGTTTCTGTGGTATATATATCTCACTTCGAATTTTCTTTACTGCTAGCTGTATGCATTTTGCTTAAAAAAATTTTAGGGAAATGTTTTCTCAACACATGTTCGTGTCAAGAAGAATCCTCTTTACTCCGATTAAAGAACGTTTTCCAGGTTAATTCGCGTTCCTTTTGAACCACCCAAATAATTCTTTTCTTCTTGTAGCAATTAACCATCGGGGACCATTATTCCTTTTTTCCTCTGTAAACATTAGTCGCAGAAAAGATATGCCCGGGCCGATACAGCATGACGATGCCCATGGGGCCTACTGAAGCTTCGCCATTAGAATATCTCAACTACCCGAGTCGTTCGTTCGTCTGTTTACTGGAACTCGATAAACCCTCGTTTCACTGTCTCCTCCTTTCAACTCGCAAGATGAAATCTCCGGCGCGCTCACCCCCGTTGAGTGGACAGGGAGAAGAGGTGCTCCACAGAAAGGTAAAAATTGCGAGAAACGGAAGCGAAGGAGCCCCTCGAGTGCCGATCGAAGGTTAAATAAGTAATTCTTGCCAATTTTATTAGGAGGTTTTTTCCTTCCCCGAAGCCAGCCCTTCGAGCGCGGGGGACCAAGGGGGAGGAAGCAAATCGTCCAGATATCGATACCTATTAAACTAATGAATTTAATCAAGCTGGATTGAAAACGCGGTAGCTCGAAACGTCCACCCCATCACGAGCGGTGATGATTTTTATCTTACGGACACTCGGAACGAGCGACGGAGATTAGATTTCTAAATTGGAAACGATGTCGCCCTTGCAGACCCGCGCGTGTATTCCGAATCTCGGAATTAGCATATCTCCAGGAAAACGATCCCCCGTTCGTAATTGAATTATACTTAAATTCCCATAAAATCGCGGAAAAATTACCGGAGCAACCCCTCCCGCGATATTGGATGCGATTAATTTTCTGGAACGTTACGCGAACTTCGACGGAATCCTGGCGTATCTCGATCAGAGCTTCGTCTGGATGGGGTGATTCTTTAATTGGAGGGGTTTCCTCGATTATCCGCGCAGCGGTTTCTTAGATTGCTGTTTCGTTTAAGGACTTTTCCCTGTTTTCTTTTTGATTTTACGAGTTTTTTGATACAGACACTATTTTATTTGGTAACATTTTTAGAACAGCATTGATTTTATCAATATCGAAAGACATTTTTCATCGGGATAATTATATTTCAGAAAAATCTCTGATACACTAAGTGTTTTATTTTTCAAAAATTGAAACAAATTTAAGCATGAATTAATCAAAATTAAGGTATGTATATGTGTCTTAAAATTAACAAATTTTTATAATAATGAATTACTAGTAATAACATATGTAATGAACGAAATGTACATTTTGGTAGAAAAATAAAATAGCGTTAATAATGAAATAAATAAAAAATACTTAGGTATAGGTAATAGGATGTAAGACTAATTTATATCGGTTCTCGTTTAAACTATTCCAATGGAATGTAATGATCGTTAAAGTTATTAAAATGAATACGTCCGAAAGTTTCGAAAAAAATGATTAAAGGCGCAGCGACGACGGCTTCGAATAAGCGAAATTTTCTCGCGTCGAGTAAATCAACCTCACTGAAAACTGACCCTCGTTCATGCTCGATTTTAACAAACATCTCGAAAAACTTCCCCGCCATTGTGGAAACTCCACGATAATCGAAGTCGGGACACTCGAACGGGGGTGGCTCCAATCAGCAGCACACGAGATATACTCGTTTCCACTAGCATCCATCCACTTAAAACTAACTGCACACCAGGGAGCCCAGACTGGCTCACCATAGACACTCGACCTCCCTATGATAATTTTAATTTTAATTCCGATCGAATCCCTTCGTACACCCCCTTTGGTATTTTCCCCCTCTGCATCGGTGAAGTTAAGGAGTCGATCTAACAACGTAATCCTACTTGGAGCGCGCGAGCGTCAGAGCAGCTTCTTGTTCCCCTCATTCCCTCGCGTGGAAACAGTGTCTGTTTACTTAACTAGATTTGCAACACCCTTCTACTCAAGCAAGGTTAGACGACAGAGGTGGCATATGAGGCAACATACGTACATACATGCCCACATCGATACAGACAGAAGAAATAAGTTTGCGAGTCCGTGAATTAGAACCAATACAAATTATGGGAAGAACATTATACATAATCTGAATTTGCATATCGACGTTGATCAACCCGCCTTTTAATTATTTAAAATTTTTAAATGATTTTGTAGTTCTCATCACTGCTGACGAAAATTGACGTTCATTATTTTCCAGGAAGTGTCGTGAAAGAGAGGAAACATAGATTACGATTGAACTAAAATTTTCCAATAGAAATATTTAATTTGGTTCGCGTCTTTTTTATCGGACTTGCCGTCAATCGATTCCCACGTCGACCTATAAATGTTCATTCGAGCGAAGGAAACCCCCGAGTTTCGCGGACGTCTGTCGTAACGATGCTCTATAGATTTTTCGCGATACATACCATGACGTGGCGATCGTACGAACGCTTATGTTTATTTCAAACGGTTGGTCATGTCTATCAGACAGCTGCAACTTCGTGGTAGCCGCTACTAGAAATACTTTTACGGTACCATTCTGAATTGGAGATATTGCTCACTGATATCATTTGTATACTGATATTTTGATTAGCTATGAAACCAAGGTATAGGTTGTTAAGTATAAGCACATCAATTGAAAATAGATCTATACTGCACACGTGTACTAGTTTTTACTTTTTTACCAATTAAATTGCAGAGGAGCTCATTTAGGAAACTTTCTATTAATTATCATAACCCACTGTTCACCATTATTTTATGAAAGTAGTGATGGGATCGAATGTATATCATGAATATTTTCATTTATACGGAATAGGCCTAGATTCTGAGAAAGTGTGCTTTGAATATTGGATCGATTGATAGCAAGTAGGTACGTATTCAAATTGATGGCTGTACTGTCCATGAAACTTTCGCTGTTAGTATTCAAATATTTTGTTACAGCTAAAAATTGAATCGGAGAAACTTGTACATGGAGTTTCTTAAAATATTTAAGAAACATTATCCTAAAAGAAGAAAGAAGGAAATTTCTTTATACAATAAACACTTATATATTTTCTATTACTAAAATTGACTTCAATTTATATATTTATTCAGTTTTGGGTTGTTTTTTACATTAAATAGTTACATAAAAACTCTAAAACTGACCAAGTTAAATATCCATTTTAAAGAGTACTTATAGAGTTCATAGAACGATATTTAAGAAAAGTTGTTCGACCGCACAAAATTATTGATCCAAACTAAAAGTTTCCACGTCAATCAGCGACAGCTGAGGTGTCTGATGTGAATGTCTCGAAGGTTTGACGCGATTGATCTCAGGCTATCGAGAGATTCGAGAGAGAAGTCGGCAGAAGAATGAGAAGAAGAGAGATGGAAGAGAAAAGGGGGACATTCAGATAGAACGAGAAATCTTTTGAGTTCTAATTGCCGTAATTAAATCCCCGAACTTACCCTATCCTTCGGCCGAGATTTCGAATCACTGTTGTCCCTTAAATTATCCTTAGCCGTTCGGCGAAGCGTGATGTTTGCGGTGGAATTCCTTTTTGAGGTGTTACGCATTTATCTAAGCCTTTGTCAACGTGTTCCAAAGCTTTCAAATAACGAATTTCGGTAATTTTTTCTAATACTAGAGTTTCAGAAAAACACTGTTCTCTTGATCGTCATAATCATTCACCTTATCAATTTTCAATTTTATTTTAAAAATCACTTTAGTTAGTACGATCACGAGAATATTCACATCAACTTCAAAAGTGTTTTAAAATTTTTTCACAAATTTGAATCGAAACAGCAAATTTACATTACTTCGTAAATTTTTGCAATCCCCAACACTCGATTCCAAATCTTTTTTAGTATCCTTGAAGATCTACTTTTTATTTTACACTCGATCGAGGATTCGTGAATTTAGTATGAATCACGAGATTCAGGAAATCGATGAGGGAACGTAATATAACGATGACTTGTCACGCCCGCGAACCATCTGAATCTGATCAGGGAGCGGGCCCGGGACCTTTACATCATGGAACCTTTTCATCATCCTTCCTGCAGACACAGAAGAAGAAACAGTAGGCCGTTTCACGAGATCGAACGGTGCCGCACGATTAGCCGAAATGTATAAACTTATTTATGTATTTGGTGGCAGATAACCCCAGCTTCCCGCAACACTGAGCTCTACATTGGCGTCGAGTTTCTTTAAACTGATAAGGGGCATTGCCTGCAGGGATCGTTAGCTGAATCTACTGTATTAGTTGTTTGAGATTCGGTTCGAATAATTTGAGAACTTGAGGATCATAAGACATGTTTTACTAAATGTATAATAAGAGAATACTTATAGGGTTTATATAAATAATCAAGTTTTTAATTGAGACAGCTAAACGACGGAAGACCTCGCATCGAAGAATTTCAATTTGAAATTGTCATTTAAGGGGACCAAGAAAAGGGATGTTCCAAGTTCGCTTGCGTTGTAATTACGCCGCCCATGAAACCAGCAAGTCGTTTCTCGAAACTCCCATCAGTTTCTGCTGTTAAGGTCACGGGTCATTTATTACTCCTATTCAAAAAGGCACGAATGCTATTGGAGCAAGTCAGGCTGATAAAGATTCTTCCTCTGCGCGCGGGAAAACCGTGAAGATAGTGAGACTAAATGACATCTAGTTATCGAATTGGCTGATAGAACTATTTCGATGAACTATTTTGGTTCGATTGGTCCACGCGCGGACACCGTAGCTGATAATTGATAAGAGATCCCCGTTTCGGGCGACGACAGAGCGTAAATGGGTCGAAATGGTTGTATTCATCTATGCTATAGATACAATTATCAATTGATATTCAAACGTGTTCATGGTTTCGAAGAAATATTATAAAGAATATTTGCTTATAATTAAAGCTTTATTCATGGAAAGCAATCGTATAGTGATAGTATCAATAAATTTTCAACTCAAGAAGGCTCTTGAGTAAACAAACACATAATTGAACACATAAAAAGTTATAAAACACTCTCTCTTCTTGGGTTATACAATTATATTCCACTTAATTTCAATTCAAATCAATATATTAAAAATAGTATGTGTATACATATACTGTTTGCAAAATGACCAAAATTATTAGGTCTTTAATTTTTTATATGATATTATTGTTGTAAATACATTAGTACTTGTTAAATTATTATCAGACGTATTTAATGCAAAGTAATTCTATTTGAAATTCACAATTTATCTTGTGCCTAAGGGTCATCGACTACGTCATCCTTTTTAGCACTGCAAGGCATGGATAATAACTATTCAGTACACAAAAAATCCCAGAAACTTCTAAAGTAGAGATTTCAAGTTTATATAAACGCACTATACGATAGTTCTATCAGCTAGTAAGACAGTCGTATCTTAAATCAAGAGATCTGAAAATTCAAGTTTTCATAGATAATCGCGAAAGCAACCCCTTGAACCTGTGGTCAACGTTCAAGAATAGGGGTCGGAGTAGGGTGAGCGCGATAAGCACTGGGATTGCGGCCAGTCCGATCATTGGCCAGCTCTGTGCCGCAGTCAGATCGAATCACGATTACCGATCCGCCGGATGGAAGGTGCACCCGAAGGGATTTCCGGCGTAGATTGGCCCCTAAGCAAATGACAAAGCACGGACACACCAGCGTGAATGACGGTGGAAGCTGGTGACGAGGACAGGGGGGTTAGAAAAGAAGGACAGACAAAGAGGGAGAGAGGAAGCTTAGAAGGAACGGGTAATCTCAAAACGGGGTGAGATCAGAGGATGGTTTCCTTGGTCAGCCGCAATCTGTCCGCTCAGACCAGCAAAGCTCCAAGAATCTTGGCCGACTGGCCTTTGGAGTTTAGAGCTGGTCATGGTATAACGCGCACCCTGTACTACGAAACACGCTCGGAAATTGACTACGCTACCTATTTGTCCCTCTCCAGTAGAGGCTTTTCAACATGGCGAATATACTGCAACGATAAAAACGATGCTAAAAATTAATTTACTATCTATAATAGAGGGTTACTTACGTATTTGAGATAATGTATGTAGAAGATTTGATGCTATCACTCTTAAGGTGAATATCTATCTATTTCCAATTCTTTGAAAAAATATAAAAAGACGTATATAATTGATTTTAAAATGCAAATTTTAGTTCCGATGTGAAAGTTTAGTTCATCTTTTGTTCCAATGAACAATTCCTTCTTTTTAAAAGAGTTAGATGATCTTACTAGGAAATATAAAATGAAGTATTATTTCTATATACATGTAAATAATTTCAGTACCTAGATTTATAAATATCAGTTACCTACTGCAAAAAGTCCTCTAGTTCACAATCAGTGCAGTGAATCGCAATACAACTGTCTTTGTATTCAATTAGAATACCATTATTCTTTTTACAAAAATGCAGAAATGAAAAGACTCATCACGTCTCAAACGTTTCTCTAAATAATTTCCATCTAGCTTGGATACATATATTCCGACATATTTATAAACTCAGATCACCTATTTTCAGTAAAATAAGGCTCGTAAAAGAAAATTTCCCTGAATAATCATTATCTTCAGACATTGTATAACAGCAAATTCAGTGTGAAATAATATCACTATGCTCTCTACATTGAGATTCCGCTTGTAATTCTATCAGGGTTTCCGATAAATCACGAACAACGTTTCTTGAGAAATTGTTTCGCGTCATATTGGTTGGGGGGCCGACATGACTGGACGCGCGCTGTTCCGTCGCCTCTTGGCATAATCGGCGCGTGTGGTCATCGAAATTAACCTATTAACGCCCACCGTGGTCGGGCAGGTCTGCCAAGAGTAATCGACTCTCTGCATTGAGAATTTGGACGGGCCGCGAAACACACCGACATTTGTCAGCGAGCTTGAAAGTCCTCTTCAACAAGTATCTTTGGAAGGGACGGAGAAATATTGCGACGTGTCTTCACTGCTCTGTATCCCAGTAATATCGGAATCGCTTACTCGAGCGATAAATCTGTAACGCTGGGGCGGGAAAGCCGCCCGGAGGAATTTCTACGAAGAGATCGCTCCTGTGTCGTGAAAGACGAGCAGAAGAGGATCGTCTTCGACTTACCGGGCCAACGCTTACTCGAGTTTTGCAGTATTGTCGAGGCTTAAAGGCTTTTTGTTTCTTTCAAGACTCAGTCAATGGATTTTCTTTAATGATCCATAAAAGTCAGATTAAACATGTTTTAGTTAAATAAGACCTGTGGGTTGTCATAAAAAAGTTTTATATTATTATATGCTTGAAATTGGGAAATTGGATATTAAGGTTCACTGGGTATTTGGTATCAGTGCTTTAGATTGGGGAATTTAGGGGAACTCGAGACAGTAGGTACCCACATAATTTTGTGGAAATTTCGCGAGATGTATTGGTTACTTTTTAAATTTTTGCTAATTACAGAAACTGCATGATCGATGCATGGATATGACCAATGGTGTATGAGAAACAGGACTAAAACTAATCAGTGCAATTTCTTAGATCTTTAAAAGATTTAAATATTTCATAATTTTCAAATCCTCGAACCTTCAGAATGCTAAAATGCAATGAGTGACTTAATTTCTTAATATCTTATAAACTATAAACCATATGTCCCCAAATGGAATTTACGTATTCTGTTTAATGAGTTTCACAGACTGGCAAAAAGCGTTACGCTTGCGGATCTTTCCCCATAAGAGAGTACTATCTGCTTCTGCGCATCATCGATAGTCACAGTTGACATTTCAAACTTTTCTCCGATCATTGTACCATTCTGAAGCTTCGAAAAATGGCGAAACTCGAAACGTACTGAAAGAACGATTTTCTCTAACTAACGGTGGAACCCGACGAAAATGCGAAGGAGGATGAACAGAGGAACAGAAAACGAACCAGGGTGGTTGGGGATAGGCAGCAGGCAGCAGCCGTCAAAAGTTGCCGAACTAATAGGACGATTTTCAGCGCGGAGCGTTTAATTAAATTAATTATATGCGCGCCTCGGTCGTAATATAAATTGTGAGCAAGCGTCGGGGACGAACGCGAGGGGTGACGGAGGGTGGGAGTGAGTTCCGGTTGCGAAGGGGCGTGAGTTCCGGGTGGAACAGGGGGAGGGAAATACCGTCAAGCTACGATCGCCAACTTTGATAGTTACGTTCCATCCATCTATCCCAGATACCGTTTTCCGCGGACTGCTTCGACGCGAAGTTCCAGATCGGAACGTTACATCGAGCGCGCGCGCGCGCGCGCGTGCTCACACTTCCATACACACGTGTGCGTGTACAGTTTGTCCGATTAAAGTTACCGTTTTGGATGCTTCGGGCGGGACGACAATGGTGCTTCCAGGTAAAATGTAACTCGATGTTATCGCTCTTCCAGAGTAGGGTATTCAATTTGAACCTTATTTATTCGGTTAATGATAGATAGTGCTGTCAGTAGTTCAGTCTTAATGGTTATCAAATGGAAAATGTGTTTATTGTAGTCAGGGATTCGAGTATCGAGGGAAAGAATTTGTCGAGTTGTTTAAACGAAAGTCTGTAATTTGTGTTTTAGTGTATAATTTTTGTAATGGTTCGTTACTGCAAATAGGTAGTATATGACAGACGAATTTATAGGTTTTATAAATATTATTTTATATTTTAGATTCATATTCTATAATAGAATAACGTTAGGAAGGGTTACTTTTATTTTAAATAGCCTTTGTAGATTTCCAGAATCCTATAGGACTAAGCCGTATCAGCTTCTTTTACATGTTAAGTGCTTCTTATCATTTTTAAAAACTCTTAAAAAAAACGTCGTACATATATGTGAGTAACAGTACTGGATTCCAATTTATATCTATGTCAGGGTTTTTCAACGGGTTTAATGTGGCCCCATTGGACCCTCGACACTGAATTTTCGAGGTCACTTGAAGAAAAGGAAAATGGACGAAAAAGAAAAAGAAAGGAGGAAAGAAGTCATGGCCGATGTTCAGAAGAAAGCCATAAGCTAAAAAATGTTGAGAAACCCTGGTCTACAGTATCATACAATAACTACAGTTAGTCCACATGTAATCAATTTGAAGTTGAACACAGGCTGAAGGGATACCACTGTAACCAGGAGCTCTCACAGAGCGGAAGTAATGAGAAATTTTAATAAATAAGAAGTATATTCTACGGTTGACAGACTTGTTCGAACTCTTGCTCTCGAAAAAGCAAGCAACGATCCCAAATAAAAAAAGCAGACAACCCTCTAATTCCAACCTGCCGTCCAGTCAGAACAATCGAGTCCACCGCAAGGGTCGTTGAGTTCCATAAGGGTTGCGATTCTCTCCCCCCGCGGTCTCGAGTCTCCGAAAGGTTTGAAAGGCCAGGGAACGGCCTCCCGCGAATTTCTTCGGTCGCGCACACGTCCCCATCATCGTGTTTGCACACACGTATCCGTGGATAACAACACGGGTTGGTCGCAACCCCGCGATCTCCACGTCTACGGATAAAGGGACGAGGGGGTGCGCACACGCGCGCGTGCGAGCTGGAGTAAACAGCGAAGTTTCCAGGCAGGATGCCGGTTCTTGCGAGCCAGACGGTAAATACATTTTTAAATAAGAGTTTTTTACTCAGCCATCCCTCTACCGCTACATCCCTACGTCCTGTTGCCACGTTCAGAACGGATTCCGTTCTCGTATCGGGGAATTATCCTTTGCTTTGCGCATTATCCTTCAGGTTGCGGCTGGGGTAGCTTCAAAGGGTATCCATGGACCGGGCCAATCCCCTTTCTCCACCTCCTGCTCGGATACGGCTATCAATGACTTTTTGAGCGATTTTAGGATATCTGAAGAATATTACGTGTTCCTTCACTAATTAGGTAGAGGTTTGATGCCTGGTTTAAACTTCAGAGATATTTAGTAGTTTTTTCCAAGTCTGTATCTATTAGTGTACATCCCTTATTATGTTTTGTTAGTCTTCCGTGGTTAATTATTTGAAAAATTGTTAAAATTTGGTGAGAAGAAATAGGTCCCTATTTGTGATGCATGGAATAAATATTTAAAATTTTTATTTGCTTCAATTTCTGAGTTTTACTCCTTAGAACAATATTGCTTATCTCTCTGCAAATGATTTCACGCGTGGATCCGAAGAAGGTCCTATTAGTCGGGCAAGTTTGCAAGTACAGTAAATGTTTTAAAAAATTTGCATCTTTCGTTCGTTTTCACCTCCCAATCTTTTCTTTTTTTACTCGTCCGTGTGCTCGAATTCAATTGTGATTGATCACCGACGGTGATTGAGGATTCGAAATGAAAGCCTCAGCAGTCACGGTGGCGAAGACAAAAAGGCTAACACTGCCTCTCCCCTTCTTTTTTCTCCTTTTCCTACTTGCCTTCCGATGCCTCCTTCTCGCGCAGAGAGCGCACGAATAATGGAGTAAAATTCATACGACTCTCTCCATATCGGCGCGATAAAAAGACAGACGGTCGGACGAACGGACGAACAGACAGACAGTTGAGGTAGCGAGCGAGAAGCCCCCACAAAGGAAGGATTAATTTTAAATATCATATATACTTGCCGGGCTAAAAGAGAAGGCGGAAAGTGCTGGGGAAGCTTCGAGGACTGATAAGTTACAGAGAGCCTCGCGGAGAGAGCTGGCTTTCCAGGGGATTCCGCTTTTCAGGTTGTAAAAGACTACCAACGGCAATTTCACCATTGCCAAAAAATTATACAGACAATGAAACTTATTTGAGTATATTTTTTGGGGTGTAACTATACTTTGTAATGATTTCTTTTTGGATGCGGCTTTATTAAATACATACGGAGTGAACAGGGGATAGATACTTTATTAGACATGAAAGGCATAATTGCAGAGTTGAATGTTATTTGATTGAGCTTTTATTCGAATAAAATTTCGAAACAATTTTGCTGAAAAGAATCCACTAAAAACTGCGAATGAAACGCAATGATTACTCGATAATGAGTAAATTTGTATTTACGTATAAAATAATCTGCTGATTATAAGATTATGTTAGGTTGAACTCGTATAATTGTTTCATCTGCGTCTTTAGGATATTTAAAATATGACATATTAAACACAACATCAGTTATTTTCGTCTCATCCTTATTATCTTTACGAATAAATTTTGGTAATCGACTTACTCGGTAATTAACGCAAATGAATGATTTCAAAAGTGCAATATTCCAATCAATTGGTTCTGTAGAAGTAAAATAGTGATTACATGGTTTAAAATTATGTATTTCAAAACTACCTATACTGAAAAAATTCATAAGATAAAATGTAGCACCTTGGTGTATTACATTTTTAATTTTCATCTCTCAAGAATGTTCGATTCGAAATAAAATATTTTAACCGTTTAGGAACGTCTATTCAAATTTGGAACAATTTAACGTTAGAAGTGACATAAATTGAAATCCATTATCTATGTAGATTTCCCATTTATCCCGCATACGGGAAATATATGTATGGCACATTAAAGGAAGCACTATGCACCACGAAAACCTAGTCGCAGGAAAAACGGTCGAAAAGAGGATGCGAGTAGCAGGAAATAATACCTAGAGTCACGAAAATCGCATAAAGCCTCGGCGACAATGCGGAACACAATCTAAGAACTTCGTGGCATTATATTACGTTCCATTGCGTAATAATACACCGTTCGCGGTTTGGACGTGCGATACAGAAGCAGTTTTTGTTCTGGCCGCGTATAAACGTCGCAAGGGAATTCTTATCTGACGATAATTCAACGTGGTGCTGTATGACACGCTCGATTTACTGAACACTCCGTGAACGCCACCGCCAAGGAATGCCACACCGTTATTATTACGCCTTCGAAACTATATTTCGTGAACGTTGCGCGTGGCTAACGAGCTTCTGACACCTTGCCAATTGAATCGAACGTATTCGCTCACTCAAAACTTACAAACATCCACCATCAATGAGACTTCCCGTTGTGAACGGAGGATTCGTCATATTTAGTCTATTCAATCGTTAGGGATGCTCGAAAAGCTGCCGATTGGAGCCGACAGTGGGATCGCCATTGAAAAATAACGACGAGACCTAAAACGTCTCCTAAAGTTTGAGACATGTACATTAGGTACATTCATTAATCCCCGAGTATCGCATCCACTACTACTGATTGGAGCCTACAGTCCACTTAAGGACGAGATAAAAGAATTGTCTATCCCTTCATCCATCGCGGGTACTCGAATTTCCAGCGCAACGATATTAACCAAGCCTTCATGGATTCTTCTTGTGAAGTCAATCGAGGAAAGGCAGCGAGGGTGGCTGGTTCTCGTGCTGGATCAATCGTGAATTATCAATCGTGTCGAGTCGAAAGCCGAAGAAGAAGGGCTCCGGCGGATGGGGGCTCTACTGAACGACGTTTCCGGTTAATCGCGTTTGCGGAAAAACGGAGATAATTCCTGGTCGTCCGTCTGGACGATGGAGGCGTGTACGTGGGCGCGGAGGAAAAGTCACACAGCGTCCCTGAAGAGGGAGGGCATAACTGTGTAGGATCTACGGGGTGGAGGAAAGGGGTGAAAAAAG
Source organism: Calliopsis andreniformis (assembly GCF_051401765.1). Classification (NCBI taxonomy): domain Eukaryota; kingdom Metazoa; phylum Arthropoda; class Insecta; order Hymenoptera; family Andrenidae; genus Calliopsis; species Calliopsis andreniformis. Next base: position 6,004,303 of record NC_135073.1, on the reverse strand, counting down.
TGGGGTCGTAGGTGATCTCCTCCCCGTATATGAGACCGGGAGACCGGAGGCTGGGAGAAAAGTAGGGATTGATATTCGTGGGCACACGGAATTTTTAACTAGCCCTGGCCAGCCTTTAGTCGTTCCGCCGCGAAAACGCAGCAGAAAAGTTATGAATCTAATTTTCAGCGTATTTGTGTCTCGGCCACCCCCGTGGACCTCCCTACGCCACGCCACCAGGAACACCTATATCAATTCCCGCCCCCTCGCCCCCCCGAAGCCCCTCTCTGTCTCTTTTCTCACTCCTGGATACACGGCGCGTCCCTATTCCGCCACCCCCGTCTCTGTCTTTTGCCCGCCTCCGCCTCTTCCGTCGTTCGCTTTCGCGTAATAAAGCGCGTCGCGGCTTCGTTAGGTTTTTATCTCGGCCGGGGAAAAAAATTAATTTCGAGAGACGCCATGGTTTTTCCATACCCTCCCCCTCATGCCAAGTTCGTATACGTGAGGAGATGGAAAGAGTTCCGCGCAAAGCGCGTTTCCTTTATTCCCTTGTTTTTATGGGACATTGTTGGTCAGGGATTCTACTGAGGATGTACCTCGTGTCACTTTTATAATACGATCTAAAATCTCAGTTTTTTTTTTATTTTAGTTAGTGATACTCAGATTTTGGACTCTGGTTAGAGACTCTGGTTAGAGTATATTGTTACTCAATATTTATGAAATTAATATAATGATAACTGTTATGGAAATATAATGCGTAAATATGTCATAGTTGTCTGAAGAGAACAATTTGTGATGAGAGCAACAATAAGAAATGATATTGTATTATGTGGAGTTTGACAGAGTCACATCAGTAGTTGAAGATTGATAATGAGATAATTACAGGAATAAAGTTGAAAAATTTTTGAATTACTATCTAGCTATATCCTTGTGTTTTTCAGATATCTATCTCTGGTTGCAAATATCTATATTGAATTTGCGAGGTTAAATTATTTCCCTATTCATGTAGCTATTTATTGGTTATACTACCAAACTCCCTTATCCACTTTTCAATAACCTTGTGCACCGTCGAATGATATTCAAATCACATATTTCTGTACTCCTAGTATACGACTGAAGGATCAGTGTAAATCAAGCCCAAAAGTCCCTAGGTATATTTCTCCACTACGTCATCACTGGATCGGGCGTGTAATTTCTAGGCTCATGTTCGTCACGGTTATAAGCGATAATTCCAGTTGGTGCCTCGAGTTCCTTTTGTGGCCATTGTAGTTACCCTTCACACTACTATATATACATACATACAGTACACACACACAGATGTATATACATATATCTTCGTTCTAGATCATGCTTCGTGCAGAGAGTGCTAAGTCATGAGTGTACGTTATCGTGGCCTGCCCTTATAAATTTTCGACGATCCGATAAGAAAAAATTGCCTATCAATGAATTGCCACTATGTAGTGGCGGTCAAGGAGCAAGCCCCAGTCTGAGTTTGAATTCCCAGGTTACACTTTAGGCCGGTGCATTCGCGTTGGTATTAAATCGAAAGGCACACAAGCTCTAACTTTCTCCCTTCGTCCCCTATTCCGCATTTGAAGCTCGCGTGCTCGATGAAATATACTTAAAGCCGTAATTACGATATAATCAGCGGCCGCCGTGACCAGATACGCATCTCTGGATTGGAAGAAGAGGGGATGTGGAGGATCGATCGATTTGTTCGAACTGGAAAACCCTTTTTAGTGGTGTATGGAGCAAGGGTGAAGGCACAGGAGGATAGTAGGGGGTTAAACCAGCGCTGTCAGAGGAAAACGGACTTCCCCAGCCCACTCTGCACGCATACCAACCTGTGCGCGAACATGCGCACGCGCGGCACCGTGCATGTGCACGAAGCAGGAAAACGAGTTTTACACATCGCGTAAAAGTTAGTTCCTAATTATTCAGATTTTCTAATTAATGTTTCAGCCGACGATGATGGAGCATCCGGCCCGTCTTTCCTCTCCCTCTTTTTTCCTTTATCGAGTCTGCACACATGCAGTCTTATGTGTGTGGCTGTTGGCGCCCACGTGTTCCTTGCATGCAATTTTGTTGACCGACCAGAAATTAGTCACTCTAAGATGTACTTTTAATGAGTTTAATATTTTTGATTCACGATGAAGAACACAATAGTGGTATACAAGTATAGGCGAATATCTTCTTAAAAAGGTAGTGAAAAGTCAACTGTGATTTAAAATCAGTTTCTAACTATAAACTCCTCAAAAAATTAGCTTCAATAATTTTCAATGTTATGGCTAGTACAATTATTAATTTCTTTCTACTATTTTCTAGTGAAGAGTTAGATCAGACCTATGTCTAGATTGAAGTTTAGTTTTTCGTATTTGCTCAGCAAACAACATGAAGGAAATCAGTGATCTAAGAAATGTTACGGTTAGCAAGTTTACATGATTGATCACGCGGTGATATCGTTCTGGTAACGTGTAAATATAATAAATAATAATGACAAGTTCATTCGCAGAACCGTTTTTACGACAACTTTATCAGCTGCTTTAGCGCTTTATTGGAAACGGAGTCTAAGCATGTTTTGGAAGAGTATCGATAGATGGCGTTGATTCAGATACGATTTCAATTTTGTTGTATATTTTTTAAAATGAATAGACAATTAATTTATAAATATAATCTCTTAACATTCAACATTTTTGCGATATTTTTATTGCAGTGAAGATAATCGAATAATTTATAAGTCACAACCATATCACTGTAAACAGAAGATTAGAAATATGAAAACCAATCGAATAGACTTGGGCTATTCAGAAACATGCAGATCGTCCTTATTGCGAGTGCAATTTCATGAAACTGCATAGATAAGAGTGCAGGTTGTGAGAATTGGCCAGTCCGGACTAGGGTAGTAAAAAGCGAGGAAAGGGGTAGGGGGAGTTATTTTGGGCAGTTTCTATATTTTGTTCTACTTGAAACTTGCGAAACAAATATCTAATGATATTGGCTCTTTCCGTCAGGCCGCATCTCTAACCCACGTCATTTTCTCTCTAGTGCAATAATCCCAGATTTTTGCCAGGATTCAACCTCCTCTCTCTAGAATCTAGAGTCCTGCTGAAGTACCTGACGCGTGATTTTGTGGCTCTGATGAATTCGGACATATGAGAATGCACTGATTGTTATGGAAAATTACGTTTCGTACGAGTTTATAGGGACACGTGATATTTGGTTTCAATCTCTACTGCTTTGAGATCATTATCTTAGTTGGCAATACTGTGTTATCTATCGGTTCGTGATAAAGTAAACAGATAATGAATTTCGCAGTGCTATTGGCTCTTTGTTTACAGCTACGGAGCGTACATTTATGATGCTGCTAATTTATTGGTTACTTATTTAACTGGCAACTTGTATAGATACGATAAGATGTAACCTAAATTCACATTGTGAGATGAAATTACATTTGTGAAAAAGTGCAACTGATTTGCAGAATTGTAATTAACAAAAATATCGATTAATATTTAATTTGCACATTCTGATATAAATTTTTCAAATAGATATTCAAGCATTTTTGAACATTTTTAATAACATAGTAATACTTGTTAGTACCTTAGGCTTTTTATGCCCGATTATGAGCTTTATAGTAGAAATAGTTATATAAAGGAACATAAATTAAAAACATGAAATAAAAGGTTTTCGTACTAATGCTTATTTTCGAGAAAAGTAATATTAAATATTTATCGACTATAAAAAGAGGTAATATACGGATATGATTCTTATAGTAAGTATACCTAGAGATAACGTTCCTACCGAAGCTAATTATTACAAAGACCGATATCCTAATCGTAAACATACCGACAACACAGTTGTTCAGAAAACAGAACGATCGCACGTGAAAAATAATTCTTTTGAATCACTTTGTCAATAATTACTTGCTATATTACTTGCTGAATTAACGGAAATGTACATAACAGACAAATTTATAAAACAGACAATTTAAACCCAGATAAAATATAGAAAAAATTGTCTCCTAAATCTTTAATAGATAAAGCATCATTGTGTTTCGATTACGAAATGAAACATCTTCTCAATGGAAAATTTCGGATGTGAAGTAGAATGAAGAACTATGATACTTTATTTAAAATAGCCTGTGGATTTGACACTGCTCGATCTTTATTTGTGGAGCCACGCTAAATCTATCACGTATAGCGACAATATTAGTCCTTCTCGAAGCTAAATTTATGATACAATCGTACGAGACATCGCTATTTTTTGTGAAAAGAGCCAGGTAAAGATTTTGTTATTTTAAATCATAGCTAAAATGGCGAGTCAAGGTCTTACACTAATTATAATTAAATGGGTGAGCTGAAGAACAGTACAAGTTAAAAATTAGCCATTTTTAGGTAATCTCAAAATTATATGTAAAATACAATATTGAACTCAACGTGTTCTTGAACTCACCGATTTAATTACAGAAAATGAATTTACGTTTTTACGTGATCTATGAGTGCCTTACTCTCTCTTAATAGTATTTGGTATATCATAAATTACGCGATACAGACAATCCCTTTAATTCTAGGACGATACATTCAGATGTCCTCAAAGACTTCCGAACATTGTACAATTCACTATCTACTGAAAACCACAGGGAATGCAGTAAGCAGTAAGTTGGATTATATAAAACGCTTTGCAAAAAGAAACACTCTAGTTATTTAAATCTGCGAATATTTTTAAATATCTATACTTGAGAGACACAGTCAAATATCTAAATAAAGCATGGATCCACTTTGGCGTATATTTTCTACAAGCGGATATATATTAGACTCGATAAAATTATTAAATTTCTGGCAAGAGCTGTTTCTTCGCTTTATAACAGTCATATCGCATGCAATTTTAATAAAATTAATGAGATGATCTTTCCTACTTCTAAAAACTATATAAAGAAACTGACGAACATCGAAACTCCTTTTTATTATAAAGCAAAAGTCATATTAAACGCGTGATTGAGCGATTCTGAATCCTCCATAGTACTACAAAGACTAAGTGACATTTTCCTGATGATCATTGCGTAACCGTGAAAGCCATGGTTTCTCCGTCTGTCCCATGATCTGTCGGTTCAAGCTCTAATCTGTTTTACAACCAATAGCTTGCTTTTACTGTGTCCGTCCGCGATAAAATTCTCCGTCCCATCCGAGGCGATTGTTTACCGCGGCGCGGCGCGCACGTGCATGTGTATCGTGCACTCGATTCTGCCCCTTATCGCGCCAATTATTAGCGAATCTTCTGGTATCAGGGCAAATACACTAATATCATGGAGCTGGAGCACGCGGTATTCAGTTCAGCGACGTTACACACAGCATGGCTGCGAGTCGTCGATGTCTCCATGATAGCTTCTGGTGGTTCACGTGACCGTTGGCGATTGCAATCGTTGATAAAAATTGCGAGGAAGACGATCATGGTCGTCAGATTGTGAATATTATCGTTTCTAGGTATACTCGATTTCAAGCATGCTTTAAAATACCATGAAAGAGTGGAAGCTTTTTTGTAGGTACGTGGTACTGAGGGAGTTTATTTACAGATTCCTGCATAGGGTATTCGATGATAAGTGTCAGAAATTTTAAGGGTTGGTTGTACTTGCGAAAATAAAATGGAAATTAAGAATGACGAAATTGCATTTTAAACTTCGTTTCACAATCCGAGTTATTAGGTGTTAAGAAAACACCTAAGATTAGTGTGAAATGCATCTAACTAGGGACTTATTCTACTTACTCCGCTGTGTTTGACTTGGCTACTGCACGGCAGTAGAGTAAGTCCCAAGTCAGACACATTTTACCCGCATTTTCTCAACCATTAAGAATGAAAAGTTATTCTTGATTTTCGTTCTACTTTGACATACAATTACTTCCTAAAATTTTCGACAATTGTTGTTAAACATCTTGTATATGCTGACTCTTGAAATTAAACTATGGTAAATTATTTGTTCTTTTTTAGAGTTTGTAGGAATCGTTAGAAAACTACAGCTGACAAAAATCATTTATCATTTGCTACGCCTTCTATAATTGTGTAACTCTTTTCTCTAATGAGAGATACTACCTTTTTCGTTTGTTTAACTCATTCTAAATATTATTTTTTTTTAAATATATTAGTATATCTGTATCTTACAATGCAGAATTCTTTGACTTCATACGTATCACATACATAATATTCATTTATATTTTAGAAAGGTTAGTAAACCAGAAAATTGTGAATTTTAGTTACAGATCTATTGTGTATTATAGAGGAGAGGCACAATTTAACTTGTTTTAGAGATACATATTTTAAATTTTAAACTTGCAAATTACAGCTTTTAAAAATTTAAATATCACTATTTTCTCTATTAACCAAATGTCAGAGAACTATTCCTTTCTCGATACGTCTCGCCTCAAAAAGGGGCCACGAAGTGATCGAACCCCCTCATTTGCTGTTTACCAAGCGGAGTCTCGTAAGAATCTCTCACCCCGTAACCGAGGGTGCATAATGCGAGCTGCACAGGGTGAGTCTTTTAAACAAAGGCGAAAACACTTAAAGCGGCGCATGAAAGAGGAAAGAGTGATAAAAACACCGCTAAGGGTTCAATAAGTATCCTGCTTAGGGCCAATAACGCGGCACCCCTTTCCATTTACCGCCCCGCTCTTCTCTACACCGGGGCCAACACTTTACACGCCGGCTGCTCCAGTATTCCCGTTTCGAAGGAGAATCGTTTACTTCAGCCTGTTGTAATCCCGAAGCCGATAATCTACCCCATCCCTCATCCACTCCGTCGATGCTGGAACAACCCCTTAGCGACGACGACGACTACGCCTTTTCACGGGGATAAGAATCTACTCCGCGGACAATGTCTTTATTGAGAAGCCATTGCGCGCGATGGAAATGATTTTTATTTTTCTTCGATTAAGGGACGATAGAGACGGGGGAGGAATCACTGGCCTGGACACGATAATGAGAAGTAAATAATGCGACAGTGTAGCTGGGGAAAGGGGTAGTTCGATTATCTTCGGCACCAAAGCGAATGGTTCGGCGGATCCTGGAGGAAGGGGATGGGTTTATAACCATTAAGGACAAGAACGAATCAATTGATGGAGATTTGTACTTATCGTTTCCCTCAACTAAGTAGAATTCTTTTATTATTTGGGTTTCGTGTTAAACGTTAGATTTGTGATTTTTCAGTTGGAAGTCTAAATTATGCACTTAGTCTGAAATATGTAAAATAAATGTTTTTTCTTTTTTTTTGAAGTTTATGACTTTGTTGATTTTTAATTCGTTTTCCTTATTGTTTCGTTCTTTCAGCTTGAATTTCTAACTTTCAAGTTTTCACAAACTTCTGTGATCAAGCCTACTTTTCGAAAGTTCGAGAATTCATCAGTAATACCGAGAAGTTTTTCGATTATTGTACGGCTGTTCCGCTTATCTCGAGAGGAACTACTCGAGACCAGATTCAGCGAAAACAGCTAAACGTTTTCTACCGCAGTGACAGAGCTCGAAGTATTTGAGTTATAAATAACGCGATGTCATCATTTTATATTGGGGATATTTGAGTCGTTGAATACTTTCCGATTGTTCCAGGAGATCGTCGTAAAAACAGATCCTTTGATCTGCCTCCGCTATTATTTTCGGTTATTAAAATAAAAGGAAGTAGAAACAGAGAGTCTCGCTTGACACCTCAACTTCCAACATTTTTTCCACTTAATTTCCAATTGTATTCTCGATTAAAAATATCATATACTCAACGCGCTCCACTAAATTTGAATATTACCTATTTTCACTCTCTCCCATCTTTGTATTCGATCAGGAAATTGAACTTCTTCGACAGTTGAACATTCGTTAATGTCGGCATGCCAAAAATCTTGTCTACGAAATTTAATTCTGCCACGGTAATTCGCGTTGCGTTTCGAACGAATCTCGAACCTCGCCTCAGTAATTAGCATGCCGTGTGCACCCTCTTCGACTGGTGTCGCGAGTGATTGACAGATCTCTTGGCGACACGACGCGGTTCGCTCTTTGATCTCCGCCAGGGCGCACTTCTGAGATCAAGGACAGCTCGTCCTGGGAGGAAAGAGTTCGCAATTAGACCGCTAACGACTTCGAAGCGAATACGTCTCGGTTTTGCGGCGGTGGCGGCGGCATTTCATGCGCAGCAAGGAGCCTGGCACCGTGGAGAGATGAAAGAGAGACAACGCGCCGCCGATGCCAACGCAAATACGCTCCGCGAGTGTTTCAAAACACGTTGGCTAATGTACCGAGCCCGATAGATCAAGAAATAACCGCGGGAACGTTATCTGTGTTTCTACTGAGGCAGTAAAAGCAAGATCGTTGCGACGGGACTTCCTGTTTCGTTCGTATCCCTCTTTCTGACAGGATATTAGGCTATGGGTCACCTAGTATCGCCTCACATAAACCTAAAATTCATTTTAATTGAAAAGTGATCGACAATTTCGTAGAGATGGTGTCTAGTTACAGCTGTGGGAAGTTTAAAAAGTGATTCTACACATCCAAATAAGATGACAATCAAGACTACTAAAATTGTGGTTGACCTTTCGTTCGCTACCTATAAAGCATTTAAGAAATTGTGTTTTAAAGTTCCCTTGAATATCGACAAATCGAATAGCACCATGGTCAGAGCAAAGCTCGTGGTAGGAGTTAAAGCAGCAGTGATTATCGTAGCGACTGTCTATATAGATCGGGAGTCGTAAAATCCCATCGCAGCTGTGGCAAGAGAGTGCCTTCTTACCATAGAGACTATAGCAGTCACTGACTTCTTCAAACGATTATAATAATTAAACAAAGAATTACGGAATTTCGTTACTTTCCATCTTCCTTATCTTGACGAATTATCTTGCTGACTACGCGATACATATTACTACCACGACCAATTTCCTATTTTAAAAAAGACGAATTGAAATCGAGCCATCAGAAATTCCCACTATGAATCGATAAGACCGGAAGTAACGTCGATTTGCCTCGACAAAGTGCGTTTCGACGGTACGTCGGGACCGTCTCCGGTCGAAACCTCGACGATGAATATTCATCGATACATCGTCTCCTATTTATGATGTTCTTTCATTACCAATTCCGTCGGTTCGTCGGCTGCCATTAGTCACACTTTGCGTTCCGAAAGCGCGATTCGTGTGGCGTTTATCGCGAATCGGAAATCGTCGAGTGGATGGTGAATTTCACTCACGCACGCAGAGAAAATAGAGACGGGGGTGGAAAGACGGGCGTGAAAACGAGATGAGGGTAGGCCACCACGTGCTCTCTCTATCAAGTACGTCAATGATTTAGTTCGACGTGTATGCGCTGGAATGCTCTGTGCATGATAGTTAAAAGGAATTTCCGTGTTTGATCTGGGAGGATCGATGCGTTCCAACATGGTCCGCGAAAGACTTTGACTTTCTTCAAAATAATTCTTTGAGATCAAACTTCTACATATTGGACATTTTTCGGATTCTGATTTCATTGAGATTAATATTTAATAAGTAATATTCATCTTATGAAAGTTGTTAGTCTTTTCTTAAGCATTTTGTTTTTGTTGAATTACCAGTTCAGTGAAGTTTGAAAGTGTCGTATGTTTTAGAAAAACTGAGACTTACCTCTTTGTCTTTCGCCTGCAGTTCCTGCTCCAGGTTGGTGTTCGGCGTTCTCCTGGGGTTACTGGCATCGTGTACCTGCTGCTGATCGCTTCCTTGTGGTGTCTGAGACAATTGATGTCCCTCAGTCTTCGTGTTCCCATCGTTTGCTGCGGCTAGTTGCTCCTTTAACGCGGACACCTCCTTTTCCGCTAGTGTCGCCCTCTAAAAACAAAGAAAATGCCAAAATATTAGTAAATTGATTAATGTTTAACGTCTGATTCATTATATTGCATATAAATATAATACGAAGAAAGACGATAATTTAGAATTTAATATAGGCACATGGGTAGAAAACATATTTCACTCCATATTTTGTTAACGTCTGTGAACATTACTCAATATGACGGAAGGAAACGAGAAGAAAATCGTTAGTAGACGATAAAATTATCGCGATACTCTAATGGCAAACACTTGTGTCCTCGTTAGGGCGCGCTGGTTGGCCTATTCTAATTTGTACAGCACACGGCGTATGCTTAAGTCATTAATTGGCATCTGGAGGTAATTAAAGTAACCACGAATTCGGCGGTAAAACGTCGAAACGCCACGTGGACTGACAACGACAAATACACGTCAGTTTTTGCTCGATGCTATCGAAGTCGATCAATAGCTCTGTGAAGCAGCAACGCTAGCTTTTGTTCAGTTTGAAATCGTACGACCGTACATAACTGTGCGAGAATATGTACAGGAATATGTCCTTAATTCGAAATTCTGAATCTTATCGAATCAAAGTTCTTTAATAACGTAAAAAGAACTGAGAAATGTGTGTTGAGGTACTTTTTCTTAATACCTAAGTATTTTAAGTCGAGAAATAAATTAAATAAATTAACTTCTTACGAATATCCAACATCTATATAAAAGGAGTAAAATAATAGCATTAGATAATATGAAATAATTATTATTGGCAAAACAGATTAAATCGCTTTAAATCGTTTATAGATGTAGAAGAAACCTATTCGGTCAACACAGCACTCGGTTAAACTTCCAATTGACTAATTTTAGTATTACTCGAATAATATTCGATGAAATATTACAATACTGAAACAATGCTTTGAATTTCTAAACAATGCTTCAATTCAAAAGTATCTTTCTCTGTTACCGCAAGTGCGTCATCAATATGATCAGTTGCGTGTAGCTAAAGCTACGCAAGATCAATAAGTTTGACCCAAGTAATCCTGTTGAACAGATTTATATAGTGATGCATAGCTAGTAGTAACGAACGATATTTCTCAGTCAGGTGCGCCGTCGTAAAATAGGTAAAACAGCTTAGAACAAGTGAAAGAGACATATACAAATCACACGGTGTTCCATTGGGTACGCGAAAGGCAAGGAATAGGGGAAGGAAGAGCGAGGGGATGGTAGAAGGGAAGGAAAGATAGGCTTCTCGGTGATGTATCACGAGGGAGCTAGTAATGAGCCATTGTTTCCTGTGAAGAGGCTCGATCATGTTATCGATAATTGCGAAATGATACGAAAAGCATAGGTACTTATATCCGAGACACCGCAATGCAGGTGCATGGAATGAAGGGAGTATCGATAGAAACGTCAGACTTCATCCTCTCGTCTTTGTCACGTCCCAAAGAGACGGAGGTGGTATATTGTCATCAGTATCGAGGCTGATGGAGAGGATCGAGAAGTTCGCCGATAAAGATCGTCCGGCTGCGATTGTCACATTAGCGGCGGAAGTTCTTGAGAGATAATGGCTTCTTTAAACGTTCCTAATGACGAGCTACTGCCACTGCTGCTACTGCCTTTGTCGTTCATCCATTAGCAATCGGCTAATAATGATTAAGAACTCTAACACCGGAATTAGGGGATATTTGAATATCTTTTCTGGCTATTCAGTCACTTCAAATCTATAACATTTTTTCTGATTTTCGAGAAATCGACTGTCGATTGTGTATTATTATAATTTGTACAATTCTTTATGAATATCTTTAACTTATGATTTTTTTAAACTCTAGGCATTAGAATCTTTTCATAGTTAGGAAATTACTACAATCTGTCAATAACAACTCGATATCTCGTAATAATTTCTTAAATATAATATCCAATTTAATATTTTCTATGCCTATTTAATTACTTTTGATTAAAGTAAAAGCTTATAAGTACACTATATCAATTAATTAAAATATGTTGCATAGTAATTTCTATTTCGGTAAAAAATTAAAATTGATTTGAGCCTGAAATTATAAATTATATATCTAACATTTATTAATAGTTTCTGGAGTTTTAGAATATAACATCAATAGGCATGAACAAAGTTAGGTCTTTGCAAATAGAATAACTCCAGCATCTTAATTAAACTTCAATCTAGTATTATGAAACTATGTATATCATTGATTAACGCTATAAAATCTATTTATATAAATAGCTATAAATATTCTACACTATTCGCTTCAAAATGGTATCAATGCACCACTTGTGTCGCATAGTCAATGTGATCCACATGTAGGTCATCAACACAGAAATGGCTAACTCTTTTTTCTCAAATTATTTAACAACTATAAGGAAACATTTATATTTTAAGTATTTTACATATTAAATATGTGCTTCGCGAAAATATTCTAACACGTTTAAAAGATTCAAACCTTCACTCCATTCGTTGTTACTTCTTAGCAGTGGCAAATAAAACACTTAAATAAGATAATTTCCATTGATATGGCTACGTGGGCAAAGAAATTCTTGAAACGTGTCACAGAAATAATCTGATAAAAAAATATCTACAGGAGTTTTGAAACAGGCTGACAATAACCATTTATCGAGGATTGCGAGAAGCATCGAGTAAGTTTGATTGGATCGTTAGACAGCGTCGATTATGTACTTGCTTTTCGACCTTGATGGCAGGGAGAGGCATTTCGATCGCACTGAGGCGCTTCGTCTTGACCCTCGCCGCTCATCTTGCACCCCGTTTGCAAATTGATGGTTATCTGACTCGTTCACGGTGTGTTAGGCATCGATCGATCGCACTTGCCGATTCGGTACGCGGAATCGCAACTAGTTGCAGGGATGCACAAGAGCTATGAAATTACTTTTAGCCTACAATCATTGTGAATCAACAGAGCATCGATCAGAATCTGTTTTATTAATGCTTCGAGTTGTTTCCGTGTTTTCCATAGCCCGAAGAAGAAAATTATAGTCCATAATACATAGTCATTTTGGGTGGTCCCTCATGTCTCTTGTAATTGTTAAATTACCCCCTAAGTATAATCCACCGACGTTATTTTATCTACAAGAAAATTAATGTTTGTAATTATGTATATTTTAATCGCTGATACTTTAACCATTAGACATTAGACATTAGAACTAGTAGGAAGTCTAATACTTAACAATTCTTTTATTTAGTAAATCATTATTTGTTTGAGTCTGAACGAAAAATATAGAGCACTATTGCTCATAAGATGACTTAATGTAGTTCTTCTCAACGAATTCTCAGTTTTATGAATCTAAACGTGAAATGTGGAACACTATTTATAAGATGATGGAACGAGACGACGTAGTATGACATTCGTCGATTTTCGAATACAAAATTTCCGATTCCAAAGTCTGTTTTACTCCAAGTGTAATCCAGGCGTGCAAAACCGCAATGAGAGCTCGCGCACGCGCGCGCAGGGCATGCATGTGTCAGTATACGGCAGAATGTCGGCGAGTGTACGGCATGCGAGTGTCGCAGCTGGCGTCGCGCGATGTCGTGGCCCGTCAAACGCCGGGCATTCTTTGTGCTCCGCCGGCAGAATATCCCGAATAGATCAGCCTCCTTCACGGCTCCCTCGCGCGCACCCACCCCGCCGTGCGTCTTTCTATTTATACACTAGTCCCCGAATCATCAACGGTGCCCTGTTCTTTTCTACTATTTATTTCTCGACGGTTGACTAATGCGCGAGAGCCATCGGGAATTCCGGCGGGATCGATGTATGTATTTCGATGTGACCTGCACACGGTGCTCCCTCGTTTACGATTGCTGGAAACGTTCGGAGAGCTTAGGGAACTTCTGTTTCGTATAAATTTTTCTTTATATCGTAATCATGTGGCGATTTTTCCCTATGCTGATGAATAGTTTTGGAGTGACTCTGGGTTTGGAGGGATATTTGGTTGATGTTTTAAGATCTGAATTTATTCTTCGTATTTTTAATGGTATTTTTGTTGTAGATGCTTCGAAAAGGGTTTGAATGATACATTTTCTGAATATCAATATTTTTTACGAAGTAATTATTGTTCATTAATTATAAAGAGACGTTATAGAAATTAAACATTTTCTGTCTTAAGTATATTCTGTTTATATTGGCATTTTAATATAGGTATCTAGTATTTTATGTATCATCAGACGTAAAGGGTTAAATTAGAGGAACTATTATGTTAATGTACTTATTGTATTTATTCCATTATTTTGCTTTTTCTTTAAGTTACTGTCCTGTTTTTGACAACAAAAGCTTTACTTACACAACATTTAAGAAAATACTATTTGTCACATTGGAATCATTGTTTTATTATAGAGTACTCATTCATTAAAAGTTTTAAATTTCGAAAAAAGTACTTATTCTAGAATACCAAATTTTAAACTTTAAATTTCTTACAAGGATCTATTTTCTAGTAAGATTTTTCCTTTACAGCGCAAATAATTGTTAAAGTTGAACGGGCTCAAATTTCATAAACGATAGTCATAGTATATCTCTCAATATATTTCGTAAAGTATAACTATTGTTCTCAAATCATCGACACTTGGCATATTGTCACCGTCAATGTTACCACGAAATACGTATTCTTAGCTGTTACGCACGATTCGACGATACTCTCGTCGAAATAAATTTTAACGGCCTTCTGCCACGCCATTCTCCCTTTCCTTTCTTTCTTCCCTGTAGAAATATTGCGGCATTTCACACGCAATCAAAAAATACAATTCATACAAGCCGCTGAAACGAATAACTAATTAACGTAGATTGCATCCTGTAACGGATCCTAATAACACCAAATTTCACTAGTAGATTTTCGGTTCTCAATGACACGTAAAGAGTCGGGCTAAAAAGAAGTCTGATATCTCTAAAAGTTTGTGACCTATTTTCTGATCCGACTGTAACATCTAATTTTGTAATTAAGAACTGATTGTCAAGAGATAATTGGTCTTAATGTGAGATCAAATCGATAGACTACTATAGTAGACCTCAAAATAAGACGAAAGCTCTGTATAATTAATTGATTTGAACTCTCCTTTATTAATTATACAGCTTTAAAAATTGATCAAATCTATCTGAAGCACAGTAAATCAACACTAACACTATTACTAGGAGGAAGTCCATGACAAAGGTTTAAAAAGAGGTTCAGAAGCCATGGGGAAGCAGTGACTGCCATGACTATTGTCTGTGTCAAATATCGTTGAATTTCACTGTGCTCTATTTAAATTCTTACAATTAACAACCGAAAACAGTTATTCATCTCAACTTTCGTTAATTTTCGTCTTTAGTTGACGTTTAGAATCACCCCCCAAATTTTCTCTAATCCATAACCGAACACGTACGTATACACGAAATGGTGGTTTGGCAGCAGAGTGACGTTATGGTGTGGCAAGAAAGGGAGGAATACCTTACACTAGCCGTCTTTATAATCTCCCACGGGGTAACCGAACGGGGGCGGCAGGGGTGGATCAGCCGTTTATGACTACCGGCTCTGTTATATTTTTTTTGGGTGGAAGCGCGGGGAACGGATGGGGGGCAAGAGATGGCCGTGATATTTCAAATTTTCTCATTACACCTCGAGGTGCGAATGATCTCCACCCATTCCCTTAGTTCTCTTGAACTCACCCCTCTCTTCCTTGTGCGTCGCGCCACCCTATCTAGCGCAAGCTCTCTTTACCGCACCGATACACCGTGGCGCCGTTCCACCACCTCCGCTCCTCGATCGCCTCCTCACAGCCCCCTTCTTCAATCTCACACCAACCAGCCATCAGGGTGAACCCCTCTTGTATTTATTATTAAGATATCGACCGGCTCTAAGTCGTGGTAGGTACTGCAATATGCGGCGTGGAACACTCGAGGCATACACCAAGTCACGCGGGACAGAAAGAGACAGAATGTCGTTCGACCCCTCTTACGATTTCATCTCCTCACCCCTACACGCTACAGCTTTGAGTTCTTTTCGACGAGAGAACAGACTATATACCATCGATGCTAATTCGTGCTTTGTTCGGGACATACTTTTGTGTTGCGCGTGCTGGGGACATAACACGAATGTGGAACGAACATGCACGAGTGTGCGAGCGTCTTTGTTTCAAGTTAATTAACTGACGCATCGATTGCTGCAATTTGAGACAGGATTCCCTCTGAGTTGGCTGTGTGTAACCATTTCTAAGATCGTTGGCTTTTTTATTTTGAGGGTGTTGGTCTCTAGGCCATGTCTGTTTTATTATTTTACTTGCTGGTTTCCTTTTGTTCTTCAATATGAGAAGGTTCTACTCGCAACCCGCAATAGTTACGATGACTATTAAAACTAATCTCTGAACTTCACTTTAACATATTCGTAAATAATATACTTATCTCCCTATTTAACATTTATTAACCTTTAAGCAATCGAGTAGAAATTTATAGATATAACAGTATAAGTGCTCCTACTGGTGAGTTATAGAGCATTTTTATTTTGGTGATAAGGTACCTACATATGTACTTGCGTTAGTGAAAAATTGAAAAAGTTACACTTCAAAGAACTGCATAAGAACTGAATACAGATAAATACACAACGTTTTAAGTTTATTAGTCACTTTCACCTATCCATGAATAAGTATGTATCTCTATCAAGTATTGAAATCGAAAGCTGAAGTAGTATAATTGCTATCATCCATATTAATTGAAAGCGAAATCTCTTCTTTCATTGATTGAACTGATAATAAGACAGACATATCTAGAATTCGATCATATCCGCTATACTATGCACGAAAGAAGAGAATCTCGTAGAGACCATGTGTACACAGCCTCAAAATCATCACGAGCTCCCTTCGTGGGGGAGACTCATTAATCGTAGGACAATAAACGAGATACTTTTTGAAAGGGTCATCGACCGTGGGCAGCGTTTGTTTTTCCCTGGAGCATGCGTCTCCGGGAGCACGGCTCTCCATGTGGTAGGTACAGGTTCCCACGTGTCGAATCAGTTCGAGGAGCGTTCCAATGGGAGTCTAGACTTTAGAGTAGAATGTCTCCCAATAAGAACGCGTTCGTGCACGGTAATATTTAAGAAATGTCAATACATCGTCCAGGGGTGGGATTGGGGGTGACAAGAATGAAGGGTTTGGGATGGAAGTCGGGCGAAACGACAACAATACCGACGGCTGAGGCCATCAGTTCCCGGGCAGCTAGCCCGGAGGCATCGGTTAAAAAACAAAGGAACCCCTTTGATGTTCCCCCGTTGTCCTAATGAAAAATTAAAGCCCCTTCTTAAACATCATTAGACACGAGCGCTCTTTCAAGTTCCGCGATACGCCTGCAGCTGCGTAATCATGGCTCCAAAGACATCTTCTATTTGGTTTCGGGGCACGATTGGGACGGTTTTGGGATTGTTTAAGACGGGTCCCTGTCGAATCTTTTCAGGGCTCCGATTACAAGAAGATCGATATCACCTTTCAACAATTTTCTGAAAACGCGATGAGCTCAGAAATCAGTGGAATTTAAACTACACAGGGTATGTAGGGTAGGAACAACCAGTTTTCGAAGTGCATAAAGTATAATTAAATCAGTCTTCGATTTCACGACGCAGGAATGTCAGCCATGCGAGCAGCTTTTCGACTTATTTTTAATCTCTCTTGCTCCTATGCAACGATCATTCCCCCAGCGAATTCCGGGCACACGTGCGAGTCAGTAGTCGAGATCTTCTCACGCGCTATCCACTAATAAATCACGGAACAGTTGTAAGAAAAAAATCGGTGATCATTTGTCGCGGTGAAAGGGAAACTGACTTCGTCCAGACGTCGTCGCTGAACAGCGTTGGCGTCTGTTTCCTTTCTGAACTTAACGGAAATCGTTGAATAAAATTATCTTAGTATCTGTATCTATACCAGCGGCGAAAAAGTTCCAGTTTCAAGTGAAATTGCCATGAATGTTCTGGAAAAGGGAAATCAATCGACCGATTTTTCCAATCAGAAAGCTCTGTAGCGTGGTCAGAACCGAATTTTGCTACGAACAATGGAGGACTCGATACGGCGTGGAATCGGCGAAAGGGATAGAGCGCGATTGTTGAAATTTGCATGAATCGATTGTTTGGCCGCGAAATGAGCCCGCGCCACCGCCGTAGAAATAATTCGCAATCTCTGTACAGGCTGGCCAATCGAGTTACCGTTTGCCATTTCGATTCTGCTCGGTCCAATGGATGACAATGGCTGTATGCCAAAAGCGAGTCATCTTTGTGAACCGAACGAGTGTCGACCTGATCGTTCTCTGTACGGAGTATTTTTTCTTTCCAACAAATTTTTACCGCGTTTTGCCATTATTCAACGATTCGAATTTCGTTAATTTGTATCTGTATAAATTTAATTCCTTTTTATCTCTACGTACTTATATTTTTTGTTCTCAATAGCTGCTTCTTATTTGTCGTTGTTTGCTATTGCCGGAAGTAAAAGAATATTTTTTGTAATTAAACAACCCCAATTAATGGGACTTTATATTCTTTTATTTTTAATTTACCGCTTTGAGTAAACTTTTCTATTACTTTCCTGCTCCTTTTTCGTATATACATAACTACATTTTGGAAAAGAAAAATTGTATCACATTTGTCTAAAAGCTGCTACGATATTCTATTTGTCAAGTTGCTACTTTTGTTTCGAGGACATCATTTTTGTCGATGTCGTCAGTGTTACAAAACGAATCTTAAGAGTTTCTATTAAAAGCTGATGTATCAAAGATATTCTAGGTGCGAATTGATCCTTGATTAAGTGAAGACTACGAAGAAAATTGACTCAAATATCTCATTCAAATTTCTATAAGAAAAAGAAACAGTTATGTCTAAATGGAAAACCATACTCCCCAAATCGAATTTGCATTATTTATACAAATTCATAATTTGATAAACACAAAAAAAGAAATGGAAAAAGTAGAAATTTACTTTGGATATTCTGTGTATCTATTTTTGCATATCATAAATCTCTCTTAAGTGCATAAACATTGATATAGTCAACGTTTTGAGAAAGAAGCTTCCTACCGCAGTGAGTATTTGGAACTGAAACAGTCGTAAAAAAATGATGAAAAGTGTACGGCGGATACATGCAAGTGAAATACACGGCGAAAAGACAGTAGCAGGAAGTTCCATTGGCAGCTAGGATATCGGTACCTGTGAGCACAATACAGGCTATATTTTTATAGGGCCGCGACGGGAATCTAATGGCGGGCGAAGCAATGGAGAGAGGGTAAAAACAGGGATTTGGTATAGACGTCATTGTTTCCGTTCGGCACCCTTCTTCCACCCCATGACCGAAAACTACCCCCTTACAACGCGAAGCTCGCGCTTGCCTGCCATTGAAGCCACTTTTTCATCTTTTTCTCTCTCTTCTCCCTGTACGCTTCTCCTCCCGTGCTCCTTCCACACATAGATTACAATATTACTGCGTGAAACCCACCCTCTAGGTATGCCGTTAGCCGTGACGCCGGAACACGCGTTCTCTGATATATACGTGCACTTCTGATCACAACATAAATTTTAATGATGGCTCTGATGAAAATATAAGAACGCAGCCGATATTTATGTCGCCTGGTCCGGCCAGTTTCTCTGCCACGCCATCCTCCCTTTTCCTTTCCCGAACCTATCGGATAATTTCCAATCTCTGTCACGGACACTTCGAGGAGAGCTAACGTTTTAACCGTGGTTACATCTGCTCGACTGTTTAATTACCCACCGCCCCGCCGATATCAATCTTTTTCGAGCGTCTGGGTCGAGCAGACCACAGGGGTGAAGAACTTGAAGACTGTGGACATCAAATATTTGGGTAATGAGACCTAAAGAATCGGTTGATTAGAAAATTTCACTTGATTCTATACGTATGAGCTCGCAGAAAATTAAAAGCCTTTCACTATGTGGTATATGTACCCCCATATCGCGATAAAGGGTTAAATTAGCTGCCGAAGGATAGGAGGTCCAGAAACACCGCGAAAAATCGGAAGCCACGGAGCGGATCGACGACAGAAATAAATCATTTAATCACATTTTCGCGAGGATCAACGTTGATCTACTTAGCCCAGCAGTTTTCGTTTTTCCGCTTAACAAACCCGCCCTCCTGGCTCGGCCCTTCTTATCCCCGCACTTTTGACGCTTCGCTTTGGAAATCCTTTGACTCTCATCTTTTCGAGGGCTGCGGAAACGTCGATGTGCCTTCCGCATGAAAAGGGGTCCCTTCCCTGGTCCGTCCCCTGATTGGGACGATAAAAGAGGGCCGACGGGTTCGCGCGCGGGGAGAGGTAAAACACTAATTAGTTATCAAAGGCCGAGGAAGGGTTTAGTGACAAAATAGTAGATCCTGAAACGAGGAGAACCCTCGGCTCCCGCACACCCCCGGACAGATATACCACCACCATCCAACCCCTCTAGTTTCTGTTCGTCGTACGGGACTCCCTTCTTCCTCGTTTGGCACCTCACCCCCTCCTCTCCCTCACCCCCAATCCCCCTCTCGTCGCCTTTGGATAGCGTCACCCCCCTTAGTGTCTTAATACTCTCGGGAGGACGGGACTGTATTGATTTTCGAATCATTAATTCTACCTCTAATCAGAAGTTGACGGGTTTGTGTGCGTATGTACGTGTGTATGAAGGAACAAGCACGCCGTTTCTGTCGGTCATGGATTCGACAAGACAGTAGGTTTCACGCGTCTCCGAAATGGAAGGGGACTCGGTGCGATATGTCGATCGTTATTTGATGTTTCTCAGTTTCTTAATTACTGACACTGATTTTCAGTCTGACAGACTCTGCAGAGTAGGTATTCCCTATTGTTGCATTTCTGACATGGATTATTCTCTCGAAGTAGGTATCGAAATATGAAATATTTGCTAATGGAAATTTGAAACTCTTTTATGGCTTACGTTTACATGCATGTGTTAGAATTAATTAGGTTAGAAATATTTTAAGAAATGATAGGGTTTAAGTAAAGTTTGATGTATTTGAATTCGTTTTAGGGAATGAAATGTGGGTGTCAGTAGTTAAGGATTAACTATTGTAAGTGCTAGAGTTGTTGTGACATGTTTTTAGATTGTAACGCTGAGGAACGCATCTCCGATTGCTAGGATAAAATTAACTGCACCATGTTACTGACTTAGCTTTAATATGAGTAACTTTCTTTGTTCCATTACGTGTCTAGTATAATTACGAGGGGTGTCAATAACGCCGTGACAATGCGGCGTGTAATTCTGGACGACCTAAAATCAAAAATAACACAAACAAGCAGTACTGTAGATTGTGCCCAGACGGACAGTTGGCAAGGTGTTAAGAGGAAGCTACGAGAATTTAATATAAAAAGTTCTCGCAATAGAACAGAAGAATGCGGAAGTGAAAATTGGTTAATTGCAAATAAATATATTTATCGAAACAAGTATATTTATTTAATAATTGTAAAATCAACAACTTCAGAGAGAAGAATGGAAAAATATCTGAAACGAACAATTACGAAATCGAAATCTGACAAGTCGAACGGGATATGATTCGAGGCTCCGTCAAAATAATACAAGATACATAGCACGGAAAGTGCTATGCCAAGAGATGACTCATCTAGTAATCGTTGAATTCCTGTTGATGCTTCGTTTGACAAGCATCACACTTCGTAGTTTCTTTTCGAACGTGGTGCCATTTTTACGTAATACTGTACACAATTACAGAAATCCATCGAATGGTTGATTCTTGGAACGAATCGAAGCGTTATATATACATACACCATTGGGAATATCGCTAATTATAGCGATGAGTCAGTAATACTGGAGCGACGAGAGTTTGTCATTGGGCATATTAGAGTTTCTACTGTTTCGTAAGATATGAACAGGAAATTAGGTAGAAATATGTTAAAGATAGATAACGTATAATTTCTCTTAAATTTATGGCTAGTTTTAACTCTGTAAACTTCAGTTCAAAAGAAGATTGAAATTCTAATAAATTAGTCTAGAATATATTGAATCATTTATTATGTATAATAATTTCCTTAGGTAATATTATCTACTCTCAGTAATTATATGCAAGCACTAATCAATTTTCTTTTCCTTTTGGAATAACTCCAGGTAAAAGCAGCCTTCATCTACCTTGTACGAAGATTCCCTTCGTAAAACTTATTGAAACCCACCGCCATTTCCCCTGCCTTCTTCGCTTACCCTTTCACATGTATGCTCTTCTATACGGTACGCCACTTTGTTCATTCTCGTGAAACGGAGGGCTGTTAAAAATTAAGTAATTGAATAAACGCGACCATCCCATCAGGGATCAACGGGTGGAATTCGTTCGTACGAGCAATACTAATTAACCGAGACATCGGAAGCGACTTTCCACCCTCTTATTGCGCAAGGAGCGGCCGCGTTACGCGTTTAACAGTGGAAAATTGCCAATTTTACCGATAATGAAAACTCACCCATCGCGGTTAATTCGATTGCCTTAATTTCTCTTCGCGCGCTCAGTCCGACCGCAAAGATTACGATCGTGATCATAAGAAAGAGGACACCGACCATTCGAGACCTTGATTATTCAAATATCAGAAGAATGGAAATATTGTGTTACTCTGGCATTGAGTTGGTGGATGACTAATCTCTTTGGCTGTTTAATCGGCGATAATGCAAGAAAAATCTAAGGTTTTCGATTTCTGTGAGAATTAGAGAATAATTGGAAAATAATTGAAATTTGAAGAAAGTTTGATGATTGTCTCCGATTATAGCAGAAACCTTAAAATATTTATTAAAATTGAGGAATCAGGATTTATACTTATTTCAAGAGTTCGAGACTTTTATAGAAATGTTTTATTGTCATATTTCAAGAGACTTTAGAAGAAGTCGTATGCATACTTGTAGATCCACATCATCGCGATGAAATTTGTATAGTATCTAATATTATTCATTAGAAGATTATTGTGAAAGTTTTAGATTGCACTTATGATAGAGGAAGGAAAGTTAGTGTCAAAGTTGTATAGCATACTCAAATGCAGTTACATTTATAGTTTTAGGAAAATATACATATGACTGTGGGGAATCTGATCAGTAGAAATATTTTTTCATTAACTTTTGATATCTCTGACACTAGAAACTTATACACTTCTTGGTACAACACATGCTATACTTTGTATGTTGTTGTCTATTGCTGCACACTACAGATTGTATACTACACAAACACGATCTTGTTATATGTACACGTATTATCTTTATTAGACGTTTGTCTTAATTAATGAACTATATTACTTTGCTTACGATCACTTCACGAAGTACTTACATAAAGTTAATTTGGTATATGACCTATGTATAGAGTCACGTAAATACGCTAATAGAGTAGAGAAATGAATGATATAGATGCATCACCAATCTGATTGGTCAGAAGTAGCAAAAGTCAAACTGTTCCATATAGATTCACCAATTCTTTATTCATATCTTGAGCTTTTGTGACAAATCTATTTTGACTACTATTTCTTATTGTTAGGTGTGGTTTCTAAAAACATAATTTTTCATATAAATTTCTTAATTTAGTACTGCTTTTAGAAAACTTCGATTATAACGATTCATAGATTCACATAGTCTCGTTATCAGAACTGGTATCAGTTTTAGAAGAATTTTGTCGCAAGATAAAGAGAAGTATCGAAACGATCGCGAATCGTTGAATACCTTTAATGCTAAAGCAAAGAGGAGCGTGGGCTATATCGTCATAAATTTCAAGGTAAAATTCCAAGCAGCATCCAAGTTCGAGAGAGTGACACAGAGCGCCGGTAGATATTTTACATGTTTCGACAAGCCACGAGGTGTTCCCGATGATTCGTGTATCAGCAGATTTATTATCGCGGTCTGATAACGACGGCCACGAATCGTGTCGAGAGCTGTGGCACCTCTTTCTCCAACTGCAAAGACATCGGAACGCGATTTACGACTGCTTCGATAAGGAAACGCTATCGCGAAACATGCCGTGTCCGTGGTTTGCGACATAATGAAAGCTGCGTTCTAGTGACATTTCTTTTCTCCATTTTTCAGCGAAATTTTGGTGAAGTATTTTCCTTCGACGGTGCCTACTTCGTACGAAAAACAGTATTTCGTCGCTAGACAATTATAATAATTGTAGTTTATTGAGCCCTTATTGGATTGAACATGACTAGGTATTTACGAATAGTGCTTAGTTTTATTCAAAGTTACAAGTTTAATTCCTGTTTTGTCTCGATTTGATGATTGCTTCGAACGATTCGGATTTTTATATAAAATTTATGTTTGCTGTCAGAAACAATAAGCTGTTCTAGAAACTAATTATTCATATCCATTATTTACTTATTCATTTCAATATAAAATTTCTTTGAATTTATAAAATTTCATGTTTGATTTTGAATAATAAAAAATATTCGAGGAAAGCTGAGATTGCTTCCCCATTTCTAAAACAATTCCTCCTCATTTAATAAATACCGCAAATTAAGTCCACTCTCTTTTAACAGACAGGTTTCGCATTAAAAATTACTACCACCCCAATTCCTGAAAGACATCGAACTCGACCCTTTTATAAAAGGGTTTCAACACGATCCAGATACGTCGTGATGTATCGGCGCGGGAAACTTCAAAAAGCCCTCTCAGGAGACAGTCTGATTACTCGATGAGAATGTGAGCATTTCTCGATAACCCCTTCTCCATTTGTTTCTACCCGTGAGCCCTTTCCGCCTTCTCCTCGAAACAAAAAGCCGAAGTGAGTCGGTTTCCATCCCTTAACCCTTGCCCCTTTCGCGACTGATACGTAAAGTATCGACATCGCGTCGAGTGATGCCACAGAGAGATAAAATCAATATCAATTCCATCGATGGACTCATTTCTACGCTTTCTGAAGTTTCGATTGCTTATTGTCCACTGTCTCGCGACTACCTTTGTCACGTATAAATTGCGTATACAAAAAGTGTGGGTGCGGTCTAATGGAGAATCGAATAAGGGTGAGATGTCTTGATATTTGGAATGCACTTTAAAAATTTAGGAAAATCGTCACGTAAATTGCAATATGATTACTTAATTGCAGTTGTTTATAAAAGTAATGAAATTAGAATAGAGATTTGATTCACTTTATAAATATTATAACTTGAATTCCTTTCTTAATGTGTTGCACATTGTTGTATATTATATGCATTTCGTACTTTTTTGTACGTTTAAGTATTCCATACATGACTTAACATTCAGCTTAATGATATGTTATGTGGTATGTAGGTGATTATAGAAATTGAATTATTTTACGGTAATTCTAAGCTGTGATGTCTGTTAAACAGTGAAGCTATACAGTTTGAAATTGAATTCGTGTCTTTATTAAATGTTCCTTAAATATTTCCTACATATTTATATTTGAAAAAATTAAAAAGTTTTTTATTCATTTTGTGAATTCAAGGTTTATTTTCAAACTATAAACTGTCGACCAAAAGTAGGAGGACATACTTTACAATTAGTACAAGTGCAGGCATTACTTACTGCAAATTTAATATGTAATAAAAAAAGATATAATAACAAAAAGCAATAAAGTATCAAGTAGTTTTGTACACTTGTCCAACAATATATGTTATTCAATTATAACAGACGGATTTATGGTGCACGCTATTTGTATGTTCGCCGACTTGGTCACACGCAAGGAACGTGAACAGGCGCACGTTCGTTTACATTGAATTATTAATAGTAAATATGAATAACAACTAAAACTTTAACTACAATAATTCAAACAAAATGTGTCATAATTCGTAAACAAAATAATTCTAAAAATTCGGACATATATTCTGACGTCAATTTACCTACCAACAATGCATAAACAAAAAGTATAATTAATATAAGCATAAAAAAATGATTTTTTCCAATTTCCAAATATATACATTAATTAATCACATAAAAATGGTAACTTACAAAAGTGACTCTGTTCACATGCTTCCTATAATGATTCAAAAGCTAACAGTCAAATTTTCCCTAGAGCGTTTGAACAAATGCAGTAATCTTACTTATACTTTAGCAATGTTTGCGGATATTAGGTACTTAGTTTTACTCCACAGATTACATCCGAATGAGCTTCCACTCGTGCCGAAATTGTTCGTAGCAGATCACTCGAATCGGCTCGACTAACATCAGCGCATGCACTCGATTTATTGGTTCTTTCGCTTGGAGAATCGCGAATCGTGAGTAAACCAGCGCGGCATCAAACGTATTTATCTTCGTGAAGCCAGGGAATTGCGCGTGATTCGTCGCAACTGCGAGCTCGGAACAGGTTAAACGATAAAATCGTCCGGAGGTCTTTTGAGGAATGGATTTCTAATGATTGATAAAGATAATTAACCGAGTACGCTACGGGCGCTCGACTCCCGCAGCTCGGCAACCCTTTGATTCGAGTAACTCCATCTCCACCCCCGCCGCCACCAGCCTGCTAGTCATCGTCGTCGTAGTCGTCGTCCTCGGCTTTGAAATCCCGTCGGCAGAAGCGATTTTCTACCACCCCGATTCACTCCCCCATCTCCCTGATCCACCCTCTTCCTTGGTTGCTGCAGCGCTTGCTTCTTTTGACAAGAAAATTCGAGTTTCAAGAGTTTTCGCTCGATACGCGTTACACTGTTATGCCGATCGTTGCTCAGGCGCTCGCGATAGCGCGACCATCGATCAGGCTTGTTTGCTTCTTTAAACTATGAACGGAGACGTGCTAGCATTTATGTTTTCGGGAGAGTGTTCTGTTAATATCATCGGAAGAGTTTTCTGGCGCCGTTGTTTTATATGGGTTTCTTAAAACAGAAATACACTATCATGTCTATTATCAGGTGAAAACACGATTTCACGTGACATCCGTAAAGTGTGAGCCGATGGTTTCCCTTTGTTCTTAATCTATTGAAAACAGATTTGCTATAATACCTCTGTGTGATTTCACGTGATGTGATATTAGCCCTTTCAAACCTTGTGCACATTACAATGCACACTTTACTATTTCAATATCTGACTTAAAACATTAAAACTGCGATTGCAATCCTGTATACGGCTTCCTCTATATTTTGTTTTTGAAAAATCAGGTCTGAATGGTAGGTAAGTGATCAGGGTAATGTGTTTCTACTATTATCAAGTGATGAGATTCGTAACATTACTTGCTTAGTCGAGAGTGTGTTACACTGATGATGTACTGTGAGTTTTAAATTCCCCTTTTGGGAATAAGAGGATTCTCAAAACATTTGTAACTGAATTTGTATGAAGGAAAAATTGGGGTGAAAGGAAGAGAGAGAAGGTTGAAAAAGCTTTGTCAAGATAGCTCAAAGAAGTTATTCCCACAGAGGTGTTTCAATTTTTAGGTATAACCGGAGCATGAAATTTCTGAAGCTGGGCAGACAGACAGATATCGCATTGCAGTAAATATCCTCAGCGGCCATCATCAAGAAATCTGTTTAATCTTTATTTCAAGATACATACCCTGTGCATTTCCTAAATATGTACGTGCATTCAGAGCCGTCCGTGTTACATTCAGCGAGAAGTCGCAAAGTATATCTCTCGATCTCTTATCTTCTCGATCGTGCTTTAAAATCGGGACGCTATCAAAAAATTGGCCCAACGGAAGAATGCGAAATACCGCCCGTCGAAAGCGAGGGAAAAAGCTTGCGTGACCATTCAATTTATCGAAAGTTGCACACGAATCGAGAAAAACTTCCGCGAGGGCTGCTGGATCGTCGACCAGCAGCGGTTGGGGGTGAAAATAAGCGATAATGCGCCGGCTTTACTTAGCTAATTAGGACTCCCTCTCCCTTTTGCCCTCTCTCTCTCTCTCTCTCTCTCTCTCTCTCTCTCTCTCTCTCTCTCTTGCTTGCTCGCTCTTTCTCTTTCTCTCTCTCCCTCTCTCTTTCTCTTCCATCTTCTCTCGAAGCCCGGCGTCGGTCTTCTTTCGCCGCGGATATTAATTCATTTAGATATTATTTTGCAAGCCGGGCTTTCACGTTCTCAATCAAATTAATTAAATCATTCTCCAAGTCCATCTCCGATCCAGCTCCATCCCCTAGCCATCGTTCTTTTCCGCTTGTCGACAGAACGTAGCACGCATGCGGAGACGGGGCGAATTCGAGACGAGAGGAAGGGGTGGATATTCGTAGGATACGGCGAGGGGATAGGTATCCGGAGTAGAAAGGCGGCGGGAAAGGGGTTAATGCAGAGGTCCAGGATAATTACCCACATGGCTGCTAATGCGTATTTCACTTTGATCAAGTCTGTGTTTTTCTTCGTTTACCTATCAGACCCACCCTTACATCTTCACCGTCGAGACTGATGGCTAGGCAACCGCTCTTTCCTTCATCCCTTGCGCGTTTTAATTATTTTAAAGCCGGAGCCCGCGAGCGTCTAATTTCCGTTGCGAACGGGCTTTGTGTTTTTCCGGGGAGTTCTGCGGCGAAAGGTGGAAAATAAGAGGGTGAAAATTCCAGAAGAAGCTTTTCCACGAGTGAAACTGGACTAGGAGGGAGGGACTCGTGAGCGAGAGCTGTCGTAGTTTTGGAGCCACGGAGATCTCAGTTTTCTGGTTCGTGGATCGATGGAGTGATCGAGGGTTGAATGGCAAGAAGAAGGAGAGAGATTTTCAATATTTCTTTTTTAAACTCACGTTAATGAGCTATATAGGCTTTAAATTATTTTGAGACTGAATATAGTAATTGCAACGAATATTTTACTGAGATAGTGAGATTAGATTTTAACTCTCAGTTGATATAGCGTAGTATTAGATATTGTAATACAATATAGTAGCATCACTGTTATTCTGTTAGAAAAATTATTGATAATTATCTGTAGGTGTGCAAAAAATTCATAATTTTTAAATCATATCTGTATCTATTATGAATTAATACGATGAGATTATGAAAAATGATTACTAGTACCTAGCATACAGAAATTTCACAACTTACAGCCTATATTAACCTGTGCAAATTATTCATGGATATCTCTGGTATTAAATATTAAAAGATGAATTAGCATAGACGTTGTGACCCCGCCCTCCCAGCTATGGACCAAGATAAAAGATTCGTGTCTTTCAAGGATTGAATAGAATTCCGAGAATATTGTCGATCGATTTAACCTTATATTATAAATCGCCATAATAATCATTAACTCCTGATAAAAGACTCGTTACCTCGACGGCCAGGAATACGAGAAACCTTTAATCACTCGAGTATCCCCCATCGATCAACAAAATCAAACCTGAACACCGTGAATGCAATAAAAATGCCCGAAGACACTCTATAATGCGTTAAGATTAATTAAATCCCGTTGCCTTGAGCCGGTCATCCGTGGTACGCCTAATTTATTGAGTCTTCACTGCTAATGATTCGCGGTATCCAATAATTAGGTTCGTTATCACTATTATCAACCGAAGATAAAGAAGTGCTGCCCCGGTCTGCTCCATGAGACGACTCGAAGAATGCGACCGCGGTAATTAATGCAACGCGGGCATATAATAAATATCGAGTGCAGGGCCCGGGGTTCCGCGTCCCAGGCTTTTCCCGTTTAAATTGAATTCAGGAGTATACGAAGCCGGCGCCAATATGCTCGCCTTCAACCACCGTTCCACCCTCCCTCTCCCATCGCCCCTATAGGATACCCAACTCTTCTTTCTCCAAGTACCCTTTGGCTCGAAGCGACAAACAAGCTCGATACGAAATGAAAATCAAATGAAGAAGATTAAGGCCTGACTTATAATGAGAAGATTGCCTGCGGGGGTAGAAGGTGGAGGAGGATGATTACCGAGAGTCTCTCTTTTCATCGGGAATTTCGTTCGTTCACGGTTATTTGTTCTTCGTTTCTGTTTTATTTTCAATCTATAATCGACGTTATTTGCGCATAATGTTCTAGAATTTTTTAAATCACGTTTTAATATTACCTTCTCTGTTACTTTTTTGTATTTTTTGATGGTAAGATAGGTTTGAGTCGATGGTAAAGATTGTCGCGAATTGGAAATTCTGATTTCCCGTAAATGGATTTCTATAAACACGCTTCGTGTTCATTTTCCTTCGTTGGAAAATTTTGCTGAATTGAAAATCGATTGTTTAGATATATGTGTAGTTTGTGTTTTTGTTTAGGATTAACTATAACACATTGGATTTATGTTGAATCATTTATCTATGTAGATGGGTATGCAGAATGGAAGAAAGAAACGAAAATATTTAAATGTAATTGTAATTGATTAATATTATAAACCTATTCACATTAGCCGGTATAATGAGGTCAAAATATTTATACCATGTCAACATTTTATATGTATTATAAATAATATCCATAGACTCGAAAAGATTCATAAACTGAAACACTGTGAATTCTTTATATAGATACGAGGTAGTATTAATCAATTTTCATAATAAAATCAACATTATATTACAATATTGACACCACACAACTTAAAATTTCAATCTGATAAGCCTTGAGATATATTAAAAGCTGCATATCGACTTAATTTAAAATGATGTGCACGTATAACATGTTCGATGCTTTTTAGCATTATAGTTTCATAAAAAATAGTCTCCTAAAATGCAAAAAAAAAAGGGTAGCGTCTGGAATTTGCCGCTCCTGGTGGCGAAATTCGAGCCGCCATAGTTCGTCGCTCATTCAGAGCCTCCCCTGTAGTCCACCTTAAATTTCCGATCTCCGAAAATGAATTTTTTGTTCTATTTTTCGAGAAAGGAATGCAAAAAGAACGAAGAACCGGGGCGCGGGAGACGTCCTCTTTCGGGGAGGAAATCTCCCGTAGAATTTGTTCCAAAAAACTGCGATAGAGGGGTAGGGGTAAGCGTGTGGTAGCGTGGGCCTGAAAAGATGGGCCTTGTTTGCGAATAATGCCAGTCGCTCATTGTTCTAATTATTCGCCGCATACGATTAACGCGTGTGCGACAAATATGCGACGGTTCTCGCCGGTGGAAGAGAAAGGGGGCGATACTCCCACACACGAGGCACACAAGGGATCACAAAGCGTGTCAGCCGTGGACAATGATCCCCGTCTGGCACTCAATTAACGAGTTAATGCGTACCGTTGATAATTAAACAAATACGCGCAGTTTTTACGGGTCAGCCATCCCCCTCGTAACCGCTTTTAACAGAATGCGTTCGGCGCGTTATGGGAGCAGAATTCAGGGCCTTACCGGTGTTTATTGGCAATTATTGGAGAAATATTATAAAACAGGGCAAGTTATGGCCAGGTTTACGAATTCATTACAGTTTTACAATCACAAAGTTAACGCAACTGTAGTTAGGGTTGATGGTTAGCCGAAGTTTAATCAATATAATCTCAATTTTTAGCAATGCTGTTAAATTAAAGTTTCATAATATTTCTTGGTTTATTGTTGTATTTATTAGCAGTTAATGGATTTAAGTAGGATATTTTTTTTTACCGCTGTGTTTTGTCGTTTCTTAATCCTTAGCTAATATGGTAAGACTGCAGTATCTACCTATAATGATTTAATATTTCATTTGGTTTAAGAAAATATCAATGTGTGCCTATAACTTCTAGATATGACTAAACTGATATATTGTTTTTCTTTTGTAGTGATACTGTTTTTCATAATATTGTTGTAGTCATTTTATCACACTATGTTATGATATTAACATTATACCAGCTATAGGCTCAATTAATAAAAAAAGAGTACCTAAATTCTTGCTATACAACTATTTAAAAATAGATTGGATTAGAGTTTAACTTAAAAAGCTTTCAATTAATGAAATTAAAGCAAATACGAGAAATAAATGTATTTTTTATGGTTTACTACGAACTCTAATTTAAGAGTAGTTTCATCAAATACAGTAAATTTACAGTTGGTATTTGAAATTATCCCTTCCTTTATTTACACCACTTAATTTCATTTTAATCAATAACCCTTGAAGTGGTAGAAGTGAAAAAAGAGAAAATGTTCAATTGCCTAATAGCATGACAAATAAGATTTGAAAGAGTTGTACCGCGCGATGGATTATTGTACTACCGGAAACGGATGTGTGAAACGCGGGAGATTTGTGAGGAACGTTGTACTGGTTGTCGTGAAGAATAGAGAGCCGAAAACAAGCATTGAGAGTCTTGGAAATGGAGAACGACGTTTTACATCCGCTTCGATGAGCGAGAAACGAATTTCTATCCCATGGATGTCTCACTCTGTTAACGCTATGGAGCACTAAAAAGATTTTGAATCGAATCCATAAAGTTAAATTAATTACAGTTAGGTAAAGATCTGAGACAAAGACAGGCATTCCCTTAAGTCGAAAACGTTTTTGTGCTAATCAGTGAATCTTCGCAGAGAACTTTCCATAACACACAATATATGTATATAGTAATACTCACAGAAACTACACAGTCTTTAAAATATCAATACTTTTAGTTTAACTAACGTATTAAGTAACATTTGTCTGTATTATTGGGCATTAAAGGTTTGTACCTTGTTTATCCAAAAGATTTTGTGAAACAATTTTGCTTGGAAACTCAAAGGTCTCTTTTAATGGCAAACTATTCTTTTCAGTAAACTATTATTAAATCGTAGTTAGCCTAAATTGATATTCTATCCTTATTATCAGTAGATATAACTAATCCTGAATCGAAGAAACTGCAAGTAATTCAGACCCAGTTAATCTAACTTCTATATTCAGCAAACCGTATTCTTAAGGAGTACTGCGGTATTATTGACCACAAGTAACAATAAGCCAGAAGCTTCGAGATCAGCGTTGATACTGCGATCGGAACATTGGGATCGGGGATCGAATGTTTCAACAAACCATAAACACATCCCTCATGAGCACACAGCAGAGACTTGACGTGCCGGCATGTTATGTCTTTGTGGCGTACGATATCCATATCGCATTTGCTTATCACCTTCGATACTGTTATCGACCCGAATTGTTCTCGATACTGCAAGCCGCTGCACCGGAAGCGCGCTACTATTCCCCTTTTCCTCTCTGCGGATTTACTGTCGATGACGACGAATCTCAAATAAAGTCGCTCGTCACATAACGAAAGCTTCGAGTGACGCAATTTTATTCATGGATAAAACAGGAATATAATCGATGTCGACAACAGAGATTTTAGGGAACAGTGAAACTGTCAAATTGTAAGAAATAAAGTTTCAATCACCCAGGTATAATTAGGAGCATTCAACTGTCGAACTTACATATTGGATAATTGTTGGCGAGAGAATCGAATACCTGTCACTTGTTCAGTTGAAAGTACGCAATACCAGAGACTGCTTTGGTTGTATGTCAGTTCGATCCCTGAAACGATTCCAAGAACAGATACGTAGCCTGGTGAAGCTGCCTGGGTGGCGGGGTTCGCTAGGTTGTTATCTGCTCGGAGTGACACCTAAACACCGAGGAACCAACATCAAACAACACGCCAGTCGATCTTCTCCCAGGAGTAAACACTTTTGGGTATTGTTTCCTGGGTCGAAGTTATCTCAGAGCGATTGTGTTGTAGAAAATGATCTCTGTGAGAAAAGACCGACGATCGGGAGTTTGCAAGTCAGTGCTTTCAAATATTTTCTTGTTAAATATTTTCAGCAATACACAATTGACGAATACACGTTGGTGGAATAAGTTTGAAAATTTCTTTACTTTTGCGATAATAGTCAATTTTTAAAAGCATTGAGTAAATATCATGAAAATAGAGCCTTCGTAAGCTTTTGCAACTAGTTTTCTGCAATTAATTGCTCCAGTAAATAGCAGCGTTTCTTAAACTGAGCAAAAAGCGTCATTATACGTTGCAGAATGATCGACTGTCGTCACTCGTCGCTTGGGCAACTACGCGAAATTCGTTTGTATTATGAAAACAATGCGATTCTGTCGCTTTTCGACAGGCGCAGCTGCACTGTTAATTGCAAAACGATTATCTCGCAACACGGTGGTGGAAATTTGTGGCTAAACCACTAATCCGAGATTGCTCGGTGGTAATTCTGCGAAAAATATTGTAACATGAAATCGAAATTCTATACACATGCAGCATATCCATATTTATGACATATTGTTGTTTTATATACATTACATGTACTAGGATAGAGCATATGACATTCAACACGAACGTATATTCATTAAATAAACATCTGCTGGTAATACGACTGTTTGATTCCATTTTATGAAATGATTTTGTAGTTCGTATACATTAATCTATTGATTGTAAGTCAAATGAACTATTTTTTATTGTAAAAAGAATGAGACATATAAGAACAATTTTGGCAATAACTTTTATCCAACATAGCAATAGCAAAAAATTATTTTAAATAAATTCTTGTATTGAAATATTACAATAGTCTTAACGACCGACTGTGACTTCGTATTATAAAATAAAATTAAAAGCATAAACCTAGTGGATATATATATTACAAATAAATAATTCATATACTTCACTCTATATACGAGATTAAATATAATTTATTATTATCTCAAGTAATATTCTTTCATTTTAATTATTATTCTACGTTTTAACGTACTTGCTTGCCTAATTATATTCGACAATTTTCAATTTCGCGTCTCGCTAAACGGTAATTAAGCATCTGAAGCGGTTGTAGAAAAAGTTTCCTCGTCCCATCACCGCTCGCGACGTCATCGAGCGACGATCATCGAGATCTCAAGCGGCGCGGCAAACGATCTCGAAGAGTTTACGAGGGAAGCAACGTCCGGTAGGCAGTCTCACAGTAGCCCAAAGAACCGAAACATCTGTTTGACATCCCTGTTTGTCAAGGCGTGACTCGGCACTTGTGCCAAGCTTCCACACAAAAGGGATCCATTCCGGTCCTCCTCGATCATCGTTCTCGCGATCGATCTATGAACTGCGAACCATTCGCGTCCAATTATGCGTGAAAATTGTAAACAATCACAGACAGATGGCTCAGAAGGTAACTTTTCCTACGGTACTTCTTTTCTTTTGTTTGACTGGTCCCTGTTTTATTCTTTGAGTACAGTTTGAAAGCGATTCGATTCCGATAAACGTTCCCTTGGATTGAAATAGGAGTCGATTGAGTCATCGTATAACCGGTTCGCGATCAAATTTACCTGTATTTGTATTATTTTTCTTCTATCCATTATTTATGTCTTCTAAATCTAATTTTTGTTGTTCCTGCCTCTCACGAATTTCTTCAAATACTTTTATAATCTTCTTTAATTTATACCTTTTCTTTTCCTCTGAATTTGCCTTCTTTTTTGTATGCCATATTTGACTATAAAATTGAAATAAAATTGGGTTACCTAAATGAAGGAATGACTAGATTGGCTAATGAAGCAAACGCAATAAAGACAATTTATCATTCTTTCATTTTATAATATTTCATATTTTCTAATAGAATTTCAGTTCTGACGAAAAGAACTCTCAAATTCTAATAAAAACCTTCAGTACCCACAGAAACATTGTAAATATTACATTTACTCAGAAGAATCGTGTAAACTCCTTAGCAAACAGGTAAAAGAAATCGATTACGCGATCGAGCGTGAGCTAACGGCGCCAAGAGATAAAGGAGAAGGGTTAAATCGGAAGGGTGATAGAAGGGTGGAAAGGTGAGGCTGGTTTATAGGGTATCGAACCTAACCATTATGACACGGTACGTCCATGTCTTTGTGCCCCTATACACCAACAAAACGGATTTCCGTTGTGTGGTTGCTCGCGCGGATCACTTGTTGCTTGATCCTGCGTGGGTTAGGCTGCGTTATCACTTGCGGCACAGTTCGATAACGTTCGGAGTCGAGTACTTCTTCAGCTTACACTCTTAACATGGGTGTATTGTTTAATCAAGCTTTCTATATACGATTCGAGTCAATTGCAAGAATACGTTTTCTCAGTACTCTCGATACTTTAATTTTGTATTAATAGTAAAAGCGAACCTATTATATATAGAGCGACAAAATGGCTGTCCATTGTGTTTCGATACCTGTGTGAAGATAAAGATTTATTTGATCTAGTCGTTTAGGTAATCTTGAACTTCTTCAAAAATAAACAATTTAATTATTTCAAACACTGAGACACAGTACTTTGGGATTTAAGCCAAATTTATTAGGCATCAATTAGTCGATATTATTTTGTTTTTTTCTGTGGAGTCGAGTGACTCCACTATTGAGAAATTAAACAATGCTCCATCATTGAATTCAATTATCGCCGTCCATAATTTATAAACGATTTCTCGTCATTTCTTTTTAGGACAAAAAGTGACCGAACACGCGTGGAATCGCAGAAGGGGCTCCATAAAAATATTTTTAGACGATTCCCGGCCGGGGAGAAAAAGTTAGGGAACCGGCCCGATTGGAACAAGCTACACGTGCAGTCAATACGTCTCGAAAAACACGAGGATCGGATTTTCAGAACCAAACCTTCTGCTCTGAAATCATTTACGCATCCTTCTCGTCCGTTTTACTTCCGATTTAATGTTTTCCAGGTTCTTGTCCCTTTTTTTCTAGAACATTTGTCTCGTCTCCTAGTTAGATTCCTCGTATTTCAGGAACCTTCTTTAGTATTTCATCTGTGATGTATTATAACTATATACGCATAGAAATGATTAGTACCTAGATATTCTTCAAACTTATGTTCAAATCTTTTTTTATGCTTTTTGTTTATTCTCTTATACGTTTTTTTTTTTGTATTACAAGTTATTAAATTAGTTAGTACTGTTTATGTTTTAACTGTGATATTGCTTCCTTAGTAGAAGTTAATATTATGGCTAACTAGCTTTATTCTTGAAAATTTAATCGATGTTCCATATGTGATACTTATGAGGTCACAAAACACTTCCTTATAAGATGAAAATAAATTTCAAAAATGGAGTAGAATCATTCCTATCTTATGTGATTGAGTTAGCATAAATATTTCTATCATTTTATCAGTGCAGCGATTGTAACGTCATTATAAATCATTACGAGTAGATTCCTGTTTTTAACTCTTTACGTTGGAATCATGTCTCCAGACGATGTCAAGCTGTCAAGCGCAACATGGTGTTAGTTCCTCGCTTATGATCAGATATCTATGGTAACAGATCTTTTGTAACAATTGAAAATAAGAATTTGCTATTCTGTTTGTCCCGAATTGTATTGTTTTATTCAGAACAATTAACTTGTCTTAAAACTAATTTAGCTTTCCCTGATCCTAGGGATATGAGTTTAAACAATTTTGTTAATGTGAAACTATGAAAATATTCATTGCTTATATTAACTACAATTAGATTTTAAATTCTATTTTTATTCTATTTCTTTTTGTTTCCTTTTTTATTTCTTTTTGATTTCTTTTCCGTATTCGTGGAACAAGTACCTATATTGAAGACAGACACAGAAATAACAATCCTTACTTTCGATATTTCCGAGCGTCATCTTCACTAAACGCATACCTAGTCCCTAAACTTCAGCTAACATGTTTCACAATGCTGTCCTGCAATTCTACAAATTCCGTTTTTCTCAAAAATGTAATATCTTCAACTCACAACAATTCTCTCCCGGCGGTGCGGATATCCCTATCCTCTGTCTCTTAAATAAGAAATATCGCAAGGGGTCAACTCATTCATCCTTGCGCTATTTTCCAAGCAACCGGACCCCTAACAGGCACCAAGTCAAAGGTCGAAGGTTCCCGATCGGATAGAGGTCCCAGCAGTCCCTCGAAATCCTCCCAGCCTCCCGCGATTTCAGTCGTATCGGTTCACCAGATCTGCGCGCCGCGTGACGCCCCTCACCCATCGCGTCCCCACCACTTTCCGTCGCGAAGCCGCAGGCAGCAGCCGGTTCCGAGTTTTCCGCGGTCAATACTTTCGCGGTTGGATATAAAACGCTCGCGATAAACGTATCGAGATAAAGCGGCGCGCTATCATTGGCCCAGGGCCCTCTGCTCCCCCCCCTTCGCTCTCTCCTCCCACCACCCCTCGCCCTGACCACCTCCACCTCCTCCTCCTCCTCCTCCATCTCCTCCCTTCTCCCTCCTACCCGCCCCCTCCGCTCCTTCTGCGCTCAAGAATCCCGTATTTGTCCGGCGCGAATCGCGAGTTGCCAAGAGAGAAAGAGGAGAAACCTTTCCGTGTTGGTAAACCGAGAAAGAAGGAGAGACAGAGAGAAAGAGAGGGACAGAGAGAGAGAGAGAGAGAGAAAGAGAGACAGGGAGGAGGGAGAAAGAGTGAGATAGAGATAGAGAGAGATAGAGAGAGAGAGCCGAGGAATCGCATCTTTCTCGTGTTTCCCTCACCCCCTCGATCGTCTTGGAACTCGATCCGAGTTCGATGCCTCAGAGCCGCCGCGAGACGACGACCAGGGAGACACGAGGCGCGCGGGGGAGGCGAAGGAGGTGGCGGTGTAGGAGGGGGGGTCGGGCGGGGGCGGTCGGGGAGAGGGAAAAGCAAGCGAAAAAGAGAGAGTGAGAGAGAGAAAGACGAGGCGAGGATCGTCGGCACCGCCCCCTTTTTTAACCACGCCTACCCTCGATATAATATTATATCCACCCGTGACTCCCTCCCCCTCTCCCACCCCCCCAACCGCCTTTTCTCTCACAGTAACACGCGGAGGAGACCTGTCCCGCGGGTTCCTGTACGTGCGCGGAGCAAGATAGGTTTATGTAGGACGCGTATAATGCCCACACGTTTGACATGCTACGCTCTCCTTCGAGACCTCTTTGTTCAGGGACGCCGATGGACACTGGAAATTGATTTCCCCGAGATTCCTCGGGGTCGGCCGAGTCGCGGAGACACAGATTCTTTGGTTTGGAGCACGCTGTGGCGGGTCGGAGCCTAAGGTGATTAAGGTTCCTAGATATTTGAGGGGTTTTGAAAGATGATTGACAGATGCTGAATATGCGTTTTCGTTAGCAACATGTGTAACTCATGGTGTACGAGGGGTGGTTTTTAAATGTTTTGAATGTACCTACTTGAAGCACTTGATACTTTATTTAGTAATAATGGAGTTTTGACTTTTTATTTGGTAATGATTCATATTGATATTAATATTGCATTTAGAGAAGTTTCTGCTAATATTTCGATTGTTCCTGGTCTTATAACAATGAATAGTTTCTTATAGGACTTTATAAATTTGCTTAGAGTTTCTCCCGTTTCTGAATTTTTCTGGTTTCTTTTTTTCACGATTTTTCTTTTGGGATCTGTATTTTTGGTACAGACTTATTTGGTCGTTTTATGGTTCTTTGAATGCAATTAGAATAGAAAGTTTTGATTTTCCAACGAGGAAACTTGAGATATCGTAAAACTTTGATAATATTATCTAGTAGTTCATAGAAACTTCTTGAACTTCTCGTGATTTTAGAGTTGACGTTTATATTTGGATTTCATAAGTGTCTCTACTTTTTCTACTGTCTATTGTGAAGGTACCTCTTTTTGGTCGTTAGGAGTAAAGACTGCAAGAAAGTATCAGTTAGACAAGGAAGATCAGAGACCTTAATGCAAGATTCGGTCACGTTGAAGAGGTCCTGGGGAAATTGTTTGCATTGGAAACAAGTTCTTTTATTTCAAAATTTAATACCGAAGTTAACTTTCGGTATATACTATTTATCAGATAGGAAATTTTCTTTCGAATTATAGGTACTTCTGTACTATTTCCATAAAATCATTAAAGCTACTGGTAACGATTGAAGCGAAAATGAAACTAAGTGTTCAATTAAGCAGAAATTTAAGTAACATAGAATGGTAATCTAATAGAAGACGAATCAATAATAGTTAAGTTTGAATATTTCCTACATTCACCAATTTAGTAAATTATTACAAAACGGTTTAGGCACTGACAATATTTCAATAATATAAATCATATGTTTAAACATTGCCAGACAAAGAGAGAACTTATCTAGTTATTGATTCAACCTTTCAGATATGTTATCAAAGACTAACATTAAGTAGTCTACATAAGATACATCTACGTTTTTGCCTATAAAGGTTTAACCAAAAATTGAAATGACAATAGTCTAAAATGAACGTATGCTAAGGTCCAAGGCATCAATCTCAACCGTAGAATGAAAGGACAGTGAATCGATAGACGGTCACAGTCGATTCTTCTGCTGTTCGACCGATCGGATACGTACATATTATTGCAACGACCAGCTAGGAAACACGTAATTTCGCGTTCTTACTATGCGCTGTCATCTGGCTCTGGCAGCAGCTTTACGTAACTCTACAGGATTCTGTTATAGTACCCGTATTTGCACTCGTACAATACGTGTATCGGCATTCTCTTTTATTGTTCGAACGATAAGAACGGCGGATATTCGTCGTTGTCTATCGGAATTCCGCCTTGCTGGCAATTATTCAATTCCAGAAATATATTTTGATCGAGCATTGGTAATACAATTCTGCTGCATCTATTTTCGCGGTACATTGTTAACACATATCTCCTCTCATTATTATCCGACCAGCTCAAATTTTTAAGAAACCGGTACTCTGCTAAAAAATTGTCTGACGTCGCTGAAAAATCGACATCTTTATTATTTTCGTTTGCTCGAATAGAAAAACAGAAATAGAATAGAAATTTTTTGAAAAGAGAGTTAAAAAATTGATCTGAGATCTTAAGAATAGTTCTAAAATGTAAAACAATGTTTGGCAACGACATTTACGCAAAAGACCTAGTAGGTATTTTTCCTGCGACGATAATGAGGAGTGCTCTGAAACGAGCACAATAAACGTGAGCGAAAAGGGTGGGACGAAGAGTGCTGAGAAAGGACACCGACAAAATAAAAGTGCTGGAATGAACAGGGAAGCCGAGAAACAATCAAACGGCCGATTAAAGGTAGAGAGAAGTGGCCAGGCTATCAATAAATCGCGAAGCCGAACGCGCGATAATCGCGTTAATCCGGCGCACATCCGGCTGACGGGATTCCGCCCCCGGTTTGCCTCGCGCAAACACACCGCCACGCAAGGGGGTGAGTCGTTCGATTACCCCTCGTTTTTTTCCTAGCCGCAGGGTGGTCGAAACGGGTCAACCACGCCACGTGGTTTGCACGCGTGATGCTGATTGCGTTATATGTGTGCGCGAAAAGGAGAGAAAATATTTACACGGGACGAAACCGTACGTACGTTAATTTTTAAAATAATGTAAAACATACTACGGTCCGTGAAAATAGTTTACGAGATGAAATCAAATAATATGTTCCGATTAACGAATTGAATAAATAAAAGCAATATGTGGTAGTGTAAAGGTAAACAGGTATTCGTTCATTGTAGTTGTGGAGAGAGGTTTTATATAGTTATTATGAAATTTCGCCTTTTTGTAAATCGTATTTCTGTGATTTTTAAGCGAATTAGTGTAAATTACATATCTATGTATTGTGATTTTTGAGAAAGTACCTTTTGATGTAAAATTTAATCCTGTATGAAAATTTGGAAGTTTCGAGATTCAAAATTGGAATTTCTAGCAGATTACAGATTTCTATTTTAAATATTCGAAAATTTAGATGCTTTCGAAGATTTGAAGTATCTGAAAATCTACAAATTTGGAAATCTGAAAATTTTAAATCACTCATAGGAGTGTTGGTCTCTGAGCGACTCCACCCTGTTATGATAAGGATTAAATAAAAATACATTCGTTAAAAATATGCCTTACATTATTTCACCTCATAGCCACAGATTTCACGATCTCCTCGATACTTGCGTTGGTCACTAAATGATTATCGATTTCATGTGATCTCTGATCGCAAGGAAAGGAACACAGAAAAATTGAAACGGTTTGCGACAGCGACGATAGACGAGTCAAGGGGTTCGCAGGAGCAAAGGAAGGGAGCATGAGGAGGCACAATGCACAATATCTTCAAGTTCATGGCTGCGTTTAAAACACCATCTGCGAACGGACGTGGCCTACGAAGCGAGCGGGTCGGAGGGGGCGGTCGGCTGATGCATTCTGACGCGTGATTATGCCACGGAGGTCAGAGAGGATCTACGCCTGACTGCACCTCCGCCATTGCCAGGGCACGATCGCCTATCTTCCACCGTTGAAACAGTCCACGGTTGCCTCCTCTCCTTTTCGGGGATCTCTCTCTCTGTCCGTCTCCTTCGGTATTCCCCCGGTAATTAGCACTTCTTTATCGTGACGGAACAATGTTCGCCGTGGCCTTCAAAAACCGTGATTGCCATCTTGCCGCGAACATGATGCATTGGAGATCAAGTGGATGGACGTTACGCGTCGTTAACACGACGGACACGTTGACAGAATATGATTTGCGAGTCGAATGAAACGGAGAACTTGCAGGTGGTTTTGGAACATAGGCACAGACATACAATATTTCGGAAAATAACAGGATCGATAGTTATTAAGTCAAGTACCTACTGATTATAGGGTAAAAATTGTGTTCTTCGGTGTTGACGCAACACTTGACATGGTCAACCAATTTATGAATAGGTATCTGAAGATCTGCTTTTGGAATCGCTTTGAGTATGCTTGTCACGGTCGTTTGTTTCTTGTCAATAGCACTGTAGTGAGTTTCTTTTATTGGGATTTTGAATTTTGGAAATAAGAGGGAATCACAGGGAGCTAAATTTGTTTTGACAAAAACACTTCAAATAATTCCAAAAACAGATCTTGAGAAATCTACCTCTGCGTTGGTCAATCACCCCGAACGTCCTATCAACAACGAATGAACATATATCGAATCACGTAGGTCATTTTCAGGTTACCCAGCTTGCAACCTCAACCCCGATTCCTCCAATCGCCAGTAGATGGTTACCAAACCATAAGAACATTAAAGATTCGACGAAGGAAACCGTGAAGAAGTCGAATCGAAAGGGAAATTATTTCAAGTAAAAAAAGGAGAGAGAAGGAAATACTTCCACGGAGCCCTTGACACGGAAGAGCTCAAGTGTGGAAAGCCACTTCAAAGCCTCGGGCGCTAATTGGATTTACAACGAGTTAGTTCTCCGTGGACCAAGTTTCGAGTAGCTGTGAAGCACTGTGCTCCTTGCGTGTGTATGTGTCTTTTGTGACCGGGGGTGAGGGGTTAAATGGACCGGGCAAGTGAACCGCGATGATTTCTTCCGCTTTTTTTCTTTCCTTCACTGTCGCAAAATGCGAGGAGTGCCGCTGCCTCAACGCCCACGAATTGAAAGCCGAATTCAAGCGGTTTCAAGGGGGTAAGAATATTGGAGCTCTGTGCTTGGGAAAGTTATTCTTGACAAAGGGAACTTAAGTTTAACATGGAACAGGTACCGCGAATTTCTACCAGTCTTTTTTGAATTACTGTTCAAGCTGA
The DNA here is from genome assembly GCF_051401765.1 of Calliopsis andreniformis. NCBI lineage: Eukaryota > Metazoa > Arthropoda > Insecta > Hymenoptera > Andrenidae > Calliopsis > Calliopsis andreniformis. The sequence continues at coordinate 5,961,388 of NC_135073.1, read as the reverse complement.
AAATGCAGCTGCTGTTTTGATGCCGTGGCTCAATGCTGCCCCCTACATCGACACTTACTAATCGCCATTTACCCACACCTGAAACTTTCTATAATAAAAAAAAAATGAAACTGCGAATCGACTAATAATGACAGATTTTCTAGGAAGCACGCTCGATTACTCCGACCTGTAAAAAGAGTTAGTGGCAGCTTGCTGCCTGCGAAATTAAAACAATTTCCCCCGCGTTAACAACGAACCCCTGCCCAGAGAATTGGCCTGTCGTGCGTCGAACTCCTCCGGGAGGATTCTCACGCGTGGTTTGGGGCGCGGTATTGGAGCCATGTGTTCGCGCACCACGTCACAAAGACCGCAGCAGTCATAAAACACAAAACGCAAAAAGCGAATGGAGCGATATATATTATCGCGAGCGCGGGACTCATTCAACAGGAACCAGTTTCTGGGCCAATTCTTTTTCCCAACGCCACTTTTACTCTGCCTGACGCGCACGCGATTTGCATAGATCTCCATCCTGCTGATCTGCATATCGGGTGTCGTTCAAATTAGGTCCGCTGCGAGGAGCCACCCCTGGACCCCTTCGTCCTTTCTTCTTGACAGGAAAAGGGACAGCCCCTGCTCGGCTACGCGTCGCAGCCCAGGATCGAATAGATTTTTTAATGAAGCGAGACTATTCGATGCAGTTAAATCGTAAATTTCTATTTCACTTTCGCTCTGCGTAATTAAGTTTTCTATTCTTGAGGAATGTATCAGTCTAAGAGAGGATTAAGAGTGGATTCCAAACGATAAAGAATCTACTAAATATGAGACAAAACATTGTCGAATCTCAGTTAAATCTCAACTAAATTTTTAATAGATCGACTATTCCACGCAACAAATGTTTAACTTAATCTAAAGACTCATAGAAAGATTCCTAAACGTGTAGATCCTTAAATCCTATAACTTTCTCTTTGGGCCTAAGCAAGGACTTCAGCATCGCCAATCTTCCCAAAACTTCTAAAGACTCTATCGACTTTCTCTTCAAGCTTAAGATTCTCCGCAGCTCTCGTTCTGCACTGTTTGCTGTTTTAACGTCATTTAGCAAATAATTGTACGTGGGAAGAAGCCTACAGCAAAAGTTGCATTTTCAAGCAGCTTGAAATGAGTGTTCGTGCAAATCAATTTAACGCAAGCTCCTCGTATTACCCCATTCAACGCAAGATACAATGGTAACATAAGAAACTCGGCAAGTGCAGGTGATAGGTAATTAGAGGCAGCGTTCGCAACGGATCCAAGGTGAGACTACTTAGTTCTCCCCGGTCGGTCGTTTACAACCGGAAGCAAGCGGTCTGATTCACATTGGCCGAGTAATATCTACCACTCTGGGGTCGGTCTCGACGACATTGTATCTCGGTTATTCAAAATATACGAGCACACACGTGTTACTTGGCCGCGTTATTTCGAACGACTTGGGAGCTCCGAGGAGCGTCAACGTCCCTTTTTTCCTCCTCGCGGCACTTGTCTTCCCTCGGATCGGAACCACTTCGTTGGCTTTATGTGTTTCGGAAATTGAAAAACGCACGAGGAGCATGGATCGACGTCTGTCTCCCGGAAGTGACATCCACGGGTTGGAAGTCGTTACTGCTCGTTGTAATATCGAGGTATCCTGCTTGGGAATATGCATCGTCGACGACAGAGAAAATTCGGAGCTGTAAATTATTTCAGATGGTATACAGGGTTGTCTCTTGAAAGTTTGGCTCACAGAAAGAATCTGTTATAGCCCCGATATTCGATATACAAGACATGCAACAGGAACCAAGTTTATTTTAATCTAGTTTTTACCTTCTTGTCAAGCGTTTGTTGAATTCCCAGTTTTTGCTATCTAATCTTTATCATACCAAGATAGGGTCACCCAGAGTTTGAGTTCAGATTTTCAAGGATTGGAGTATAGAAACTTGTAGCAAATATATAAAAAGTCTTTGAAAAGGTATAAATTGAAATTTGTACTATTCCGAAATTTAAAGAATTAGGTATTAGAGGACGCAAACATTTAAAAACCTAAATTTGGAAAAACGGTAGATATTGAAGTCCCTGAGTGATCCCACGTTGGTATGCTAAAGGTTACCCCAATAATAGAATCTCATTTCCTTTTACAGCCCTATTACTTTTACAACTTCAAATTTTCTCCACTGCCGACTATACTTCCTTTCGTATTCAAAACCGTCAGGACTTTGTAAGAGAGAAGTGTGAGATATGCAAAGTAAACTTCATCATTATCCAGATCAAAGCTGAAGGGGAGAATAATATTAGATATCCTCCGACACATGCTTCAATGTCTTCAACGAAATTCCAATTAGCAGCGAGCAGTTGATTTCTTTTAACGAACAAAGGAAATGGTCGCTTTCCTCGCGGCAGGATCCCGTTAAACAGAGCCGGATGCGGCTCGTTTTAGCGACGTTTTCGCGGCGCCGCTGGCCGCGCCGAAAGTGCAGAAAACCGTGGCCGCGCGAAAATAGCGGTAACTCGGTATAATGTGATGCAGTAGCTAGCGGATACGTTGTTAACAGTAACGTGTTCGCATCGCGCGCGGCTACGCACATGCGTGTCACGCGACTATCTTTTTCGTGTTAGAACAATAGCCTAGCGACTCAGAAATAGGCCCCGCGATGATTTTATGGGTCATGAGTGTAATTAACTTTGATCTACGATTGCCGTGTTAGCCTCGCGTTCCGTTACACACTTGGTCGCAAGACACTTTTCAAATGTCACACCAAACTGACAATTGTGTTCAAATATCTCATTTTTTTTATAAGAAAGGATAGTTTTCGTTAAGTGTGAAAAAAGTGTATGTTAAAATGGGTTGAAAGCTCGTTTTATAGTTTCGTATGGTTGTAGTTTAGTGAAAACTTTGCTCCGTGAAAAGTGCAAAAGTGTTGGTAGTATAGAGAACAACAGAATAAGGACGAAATATTTAGTACGAAACAACGAAATCCTGTTAGTAAAAAGAATTCAAGTAGAGTAAATCGGTGTTGATTTCAAGATGGTAAATGAAGATTGATGTATTTTGATTAGCCATTTCATGCCACTGGTCTGACTACATCCCTCTGAATTATTCCATATTTAATTATTATATATCAATCTTTAACAGGAAAACCTGTGTCTTAGGTTAAAAAAAGCAGAAATAGGAATTGTTTTACAAAAGAATGTTAGCATCGACCGCGAATTACTACCATAGCAATAACCAGGCAGGGAGGAACGAAGTTCGCAGTTCGTTACCGGAAGCACGGTTCAGGTGTTACTTATATCCCTTATCAGGACGTGGCGGTCGTTGCGATTCCATGAGACTGTTCGTGGCTCATTGTCCACGTCCGAAACTGACGGCGCAAGGCCGTATAAATATCGCACCACCGTATCGTGCATGCATATCGCTCGTTTCTCCGCGGCTACTCTCTCTTTCTCCGTCCCCTTCTTCAAGTAAACATTACTTGAAATTACTGTGTGGTTGTTGGTACCAATGTGCCAGTTCGGTACCATTCGAGTTTAGGGACAAGGTTGGAGAAAAAGGCTGGTGACGAGTATGTATACCAAACTGTCTTTCGAAATCGTTACCAAATCATTTCTGAAAACCTTGGTCCCCAACCGAATATGGTCGCACAAATTCTTCAGTGAATCACTCGACTAAGAAATATCTGTTACTCGATTTAGGTTCAGTCTGAGCACCCGTATTGGTGAAATTGATAATACCAGCGACAGATGCTTTTATGCCAAACATATCTACTTCTGAAACCGTCAAGAGCACGAACATGAGTCTAGGAAATCTATAATCTACCCTCTGAGCGCATTTCACTCGAATGTCGGAGATTCGAATGCCATTCCAGTGCCAAAAATATGTCCTCAAACCAATAATTTCAATTTCCTAAATTCATAGAAAGAATACCAGAAGGACTTAACACCGAAGGTTATATTGCTGCAAATTTCTGTCGCTATCAGTTTGTCCATCAGTAGATCTCGCTAATTTCATCGCGCGTCTCTCTTCCTTCGCACTTCTTTCGTTACCAAACGTTATCATCATCGCTCTTTACGAGCGCATTTGCATCGGTGCGGAACCGCTTCTGAGCGGAGCCTCGGCTAAGAAGAACAGGAAGAAGAAGGAGACGGCGGAACCGCGGGGGAAACGCGAAGGAGGAGGACGAAAAAGAAACGAAATTGGTGGAGAGGGGGAACGTGTGAACGCCGTTGCTTAATAACCCGTATACTGATTCGCGTATGCTCGTGATCGCGTTGGTATTGGTCAGCGCGCATACCCGCCGCGTGCAAGGCGCGCAGCGTACACAAACACCCGCGACATGGTTATACAGTAGTCGAGATACGTGTTGGCTCACAAAGACGTCTGGCGTCGGCGCACGAGTGTGGTGGCAGCTCAGCCGCGCGATGCGCGCGCGTAATTTCGTCGATTCTAATTGCGATGAGTTACAATTAGAAAGCGCACTAATTGAAAGCGTTTCGTAATGCACGATGGCGCAAAGGTTCGCGGATCTTCGCGAGCCGTGTGATTTACCGGTTAGACGTGGGATACGTCGTTGCGAGTTTCAACGTTCACTTCGAATATTTCGATCCTGACGGCGACGCGACGCTCTGCGTCGAGAGGATAATTGGATAATGATTAAGTTGGAGTAAATTGAGAAACTCTGTACATTATTAACAATTTTGTATACTGTATAAAATTCAAGTATACAGTACAATGTCAAATTTGAGTTATTTTTAATGCATTTTTGAATACTTCGTTTCCTCTAGCATAGCTGTCGAAATAATACTTTAGGCTTCTAGTGGAAATACATTACTAGTAATATAATGTATGATTGGTCAGACACTCTTCTTTCAGGCCTCAGATAAGCTACACATTTTTTGTCAGTTTGACTAATTCTCATCATTTCTACTTATAGTTACTGTAATGAAATACAGTGAAATATACTAACTATTTGTTACTATAAAACTTTCTTTCCTGACTTTCTATTGAATGAAGATTGATATAGTTCAGGAAAAGAATATTTCAAAATTCAGGAGGGAAAAGATTCGAAATAGTACTGATGAAATATTGATTCGCTTCAAGCCCAGTTTCTCTTTAATGATTCCATCTTTTGTTTCATTTCGATACTCTACCATTAAAAAGAAGTTAACTTTATTGCAGAATATTCTAAGAGTGCTCTTTTACCTGTTTCCACAACCAGTGCACCAATACGCAACGTATGACGTAGCGCATTAAAAGGCATCAATTACCTAGCCATTCTCAAATTTAGCCGGTGGTTTTTCATTACCGCACACATTTACAGTTATCAATAAATCTCAATACCGTTAATTACAAGTTAATTACACCTTCAAATATACAGCAGGAAAAGAAACGAAGAGATCCTGAACACGGATAAAACAGCGATCCACTAAAAACCGTTTTTCTCTAGCGGATTCGTTTGAGAGCCGCGTCAAGTTACAGGGTACCGGGGGCTCGAAAACACGAGAAACGGCGATGCACGCGTGTGTGTTTGTATTAAATTAGTTTCTATTCGATTGGTCTCAATGCACCGCTTCCGCAGAGTCCGCGCCGCGGCGCAGCCACGCATACACCGAACGAGAGCCTACTTAAGGCCTGTACGCAAGTATCCGTTTAATACTCGCCTCTAGTGGCGCACCGTCAAACCACGCGTTGCACGCTCGGGAACGCGCGCGCGCACGACCGTGTGTGTGTGTGTGCAACAGTGGATATTACCCGACGGCGTACTAGCGCGTACTTAACGTACGCTCACGGCTGATGCACAGATAACTTTGCCGAGTAGACCGTAGAAACGCGAGTTACGCCAAGGCGTTCGAGGATCGCTTTGCTTTACGAGCGTTTACGTGCGTCCGGAGAATTCCGCGCGGTGCGTGCTGTTGCACGTGTACGCCGGTCTCTCGTTTCTATTCTCCTTTTTCAGACTCCCAGGGCTTCATCGCTGACAACCCCTGTGACTTTCGATCGTTTGTGACTACGGAGAGATTGAATGTAGTGTTGTTTCAATAATAATTTGATGGGGTACTTGGGCTTCCTTGGAACTACTTCATTTTACCTGGACCTCACTTTTTAGGACATAGATTCAAGCTTCTAATTCGTAGCTTTTTACGCTTTTTAGGTTCCTAGTTGATTTCAAGTAGTAAGCTTGCAACCAGATACAGTAAATTCGCGTTATATGTTCATTGCTCGAGACCAGTCAGGAATTCTGTTGAACTTAGATTGTGTTAGGTAGAGTCAATATGATGAGCTGTTAATTAGAGACAAAAAAGGAAGGAATGGCGATGAACATGTAACGAGTAAACTCTGGTGAACATATAACGAGAGTTTACTATAATACTATACAATGTTTTTTTCAATTCACGCTCAATGGTACACTTATGGTTCTCTGAAACCATTTCTTCACTTTATCTAATTTGATAAGCTCATATGACTAAACAAGATCATAGCAATCGATCTACATGCTTTACGAGAATACAAAAGTAGTCTCCTTACTAAACCTCAAAAGAAGCTCGTCTTTGGATCTGTGAACTAGTTTCAATGCTGAGTTTGTTCTGTATAATTGTAAGTTTTTCTGCTATTGTTACAATACCTAAAACAATGCTCCTCGAAGAAGTTTACCTACTCTTCCTAGATATTTGCCAAAATTGATTTCATTCTGCCAAAATTCTTCAAAGTTACTCTCTGCATATGATACAAAGATAGAAAACGTTCTTGATTTAGAAGGTTTTCAAGTGTTGAATCACAAATTGTCTGTCTGGACGAACGCTGCAAATACGATGTTTTAAATGAAATAACAATCGTGACACATAGCTATGTCGATTATGAAAGTTCGATATCCTAGGGGTTCATTGCACGGCGTGTTAAGTGTTACCGATTGCGGTAAACCCTGCGGCTGATGTCCACGACGCCACAATAAATTTCCACAAGCGGCGTGCATGTTGGCGAATCACGTGCAGTTAGTATTATCTATTTTTTAGAAAGAAGAAGCTTGTTCTACCATAGCGTGATTGCATAAATTTCCCTCTGTATCGCGATGTCCTTTCGATAATCCTGCGAAATTGAATTTTCCGGAAATCTCGTGTTGTCGATAATCGAATCGCGAATGTTAGCTTCTAGATCCGTCTCCTCGATAACCGATCTTCTTCCCGTGAGAATGCAACAATTGAATAAAGTTACGCGTTGGGAAACCAATTTGCAATCGGAAAGTGAGAGTTAAGAGTATTTATTATCGTCGAAACAATATTAATCGTTTGTTGAAGGCTTACTATGAGCCAACAAGAATGACTGATCCATGCGGAATCAACCGGAAGTCATGTTAGCTCTTCGTAACAACTTCGAACAATAGAACTCTACGTTGAGTCTTAATATTTTCACGAACGCGATTTATTTTCACCACATTAACTTCTAATTATTATAATACCAGTATCGTAAAATATTGTGACAGAGTTATTGCGATTCCATTATAGAAAGTAATTTATAGTAGTCTGCGCAGAATTAATTAATTTATGTATATTATCCATGAATACTTTTTGTACCAAGTATAAAAACATTTAATTAGTGTATGCAGATACTGTCAGTTCACAATGCTCGCTAAGTTACCCAGAAATATTGCAAATTGTACTTCACCATTTGTACATCTTACAGAAAGTCCAAACAAAGTTGTTAGTTCTCTGTAAGCTCATTCTATCCTCATGGTTTCAGGACTATCCTCTAAAGCAGATTCTCCTAAATCTCCAAGAAAATCGGCTAACCTCGAGTCCAGGCCTCAAATTGTATCACTCGCGACGCATTTCTACGCGCAGTTCGCAACGGCTAATTAACGTTTCGCAAGTTTCCGCGGTAACAGCGGCCGCCGCAGGTGTAATGCGTAAGTGTCTAATGTGCGCAGACGGAAGTTCGATGCAGACGGACTCTCAGTTAGAATTGAAGGAACTTTTCGGCGAAACGATAAACCGATTTGCCGGGCGAGCGCTAGTTAGCCAGACACGGGACAGCCATATTCGCGCTTCGGCCATTATCTTGTTTCGGTCGTGACTGTAATTAAGCCTGTTTCTGGGGATTAGTGCGCCAACGTGCATCACCCAGGACTATGCCCGGTCTCGCGATCGAGTTACCTTTTCTTTTTGGCCAGAGTCCATTACCCGGACCGGAACAACTACACAGGGCAGCAAGTAGTTGCATGAAATCATGTCGTCTGTCTTCCACGAGATAATTCAATCCGATTTTTCCCCATTCCGTCGACTGCTCGTTAAGAAGAGTGGCCTATACGATGAGCCGAAATTTGATAACGATGAATTTCTAGAAGAGTTCTTACAAATTTCTTCTGAGAGAAATGATGAAAGTAGCAAGTGCTGCAGTTAAAAGAATCTTATCAACTTCTGAGATAATTGATGAGTAAGTGTAAAGAAGAACAGAAATCAAGTTGGTTAATACTTTAACGACCTAGCCACTTTATCCTGCTAATTCTGAACTCTTTAACATCTTCTAATAGATAATAACCCTTTCTTTCTTCTGTACTAAAATCTAAGTGCTCATTAGGTATATTGTTGGTGTTCAGATTTCCTAGGCGGTGCCTGACTGGACCCAGTCCAGTTTCTATGAATATTCCCGATAGTTAACGACTTTCGCCACCTTCTATCAACCGTCAATTTTTCAGTTCCTCTTAATAATATTTACACCTTTTTTACACTGAAATAAAAGTTCCCTATTTATGAATTGTAATTGTACAGATTTCCCATATGTTGCCATGATAAGTGGCTTAACTAGACCCAGATTGGTTTCTATAGATATTCCCTAACAATCTATGAACCGTTTCAAAATGTTATTCTTCAGAAAAAGCACTAGAGTCGTATACGTGCACATTGATGTAGGTATATTGCCTGTGCGTCTTCCTCATCAGAAGAATGGATCGGTCGATTTCGTAGGTGCTCTTTTGACGCGGTCGCGGGTTGCGATACGGTCCTAAAGTGGTGACGCAACGGTCGAACGAGACCCCAATAGGTCGAGATGAGAGCCATTGTATGGCAATCTTATAATTTAGACAATCACCGATCAATTGAATGGGCCTTTACTACTGCTATACATGCAGCGGCCGTACACCGGCGAGAGTGAATGATGAATGAATGAAGGGACAAGACCGAATGAATGGACAGATAGTTGGCTCCGCTTAAACGTTCGTAAATAACCGACCGCTTCATTCAATTACTTCCAATCGTTACCAGCCAATAGATACAATTTAGAAAAAATAAAGAGAGAGGCGAACGGAGTTTCGATGGGACCGCGGTGTAATCCGCGGAGATCCCTGGACTTCCCTTTCTCTCCCCACCGCCACAAGGTGATTGCTTCATTACAGCACTTCGTGAAGCTCGAAATCTCTGTCGAATTTTCAAGAAAATCGAACGAAAGAAGTGCAAGAAGGAAATCGTATGCGAATGGCAACGTAAAATCGAAGGAATAGTACATTTTCGACGCGACAAGGTCCAACGGAAAGAAGAGGACGCAATCAGTTTTATTTTTAATTCGATGCGACAGAAAAAGTGGCTGCAAATTTTTCAGAGGTGACGAAAAATATTTTATGGCGCGAAAGATTTATTGCGATGTTAAAAACGCGCGAATGGCGGACTGTTTTTCTGCGTCGATATTCGTTTCCCTGCATCGAAACGAGAGAAAAAGAACGGAAAATACACAAAATCTCCGAGAAATATTATTTACGTAAAATATTTCTGCGCTTATCGCGACATGTAGCTGCGGCTGCTGTTAACGAGTAGGATTCGTTAGAAAAATATTGTTTTCTTCTCCCTGGAGGTGCGAATTAACCGAAATAAATTATTACTCGAGAGGACGTGACGCAGGATGTTTTCACTGATGCCCTGTTCAGAGACGAATGCGGGCTGACGGTTATGTAAATATACAATCCTCCAGCTTGCGCATCGTCGATAAGATAATTTGATCGAAAGTCCCTGGTCAAGAGAAAATTACACCGGTCAGCAGCCACGCGTCATTAACGAGCCACTGACCGGTTCGAAACTTGCGATAAGAAAATGCCTACTTGCTTCCTTTCAGTTTTTCTATCGACACTACACATTGAAACTAAGAATAATTAAGAACAGTTACAATTATGCAAAATAATTATGATAACATCGAGGCGGCAGTGTTTAAGTCATAAAGTATGTGGTGAAAATTTTCATATCTCTTAAGGTACCTGCTATCTCCTCTATATAGTTTCAGTTTTCATAATTTTTCACTTCTATCACTATTCTCGTAATTTCATTCTAATCTACGTTTTCTTCATGTTTATAAGTCTTTTAAATGCTACATTTATATTATTAGATTTAGATTTAATGATTGCATACAAGCTACTGCCTTGCACTAAACAGGTAATACGTATGTATATGTAGTTTCGTACTTCTATTCGTAGAGAATATTTAGATTTGCTTGGTCATCAATTACACCCCTTATAATTTGTCGCCTGATTATATCGCGAAGCTGGTAAAAAAGGCATCGATTAAAGCCTCCCTCTTTCTACTTCGATAATTAAGAAAGTTTGTATAATGAATACATGTGATACCGCCTTGCGAAAACAAACCTGAAAACGTGAAATCGAAAGGCAAACGAGTCGGAGTAACAGCGGTTTAATGGACAGTGATTGGTATAGATGGCCTTAGGACGGCTGTCATAAGGCCACTGAGACTCCCGCGACGTCACGTCCGGGTGAATTTACATACGTGAAACGAAACGGTCGGGGGCTCTCGATTCTCGATAGCGAGTTTCTTTCTTCACCATGCCGCAGTGCCCCCAGTTCTCCACAGGAATCGATCTTCCTGCAGAAATTTAATGTGCTTATTTCTCTGAGGATATTTTCAGGATATTCATTTTAGAAAAGGTTTCAAAAATGTTGAATGTGTCATTAGAATTGATATGTATAAAATTATTTCTTTGCTACGGAGTCGTTTTATTTATTGTTAGAATACAATTCTTTCGTTAAGTTTTTAAAAGAAATATAGTAAAGCTCAAGATTATATAAAAGATACGCGAAAAGTTGATTGCAGTTAAGTTAAATATATAGAAATGTTAATTAAGCTTAAATGTGTGTAATTTTAATACCACAGGAAATATAAATAATTTGGGGATTTTTAGTAGATGTAATACATAGATGTAATTTGACTTATTTTTTTGCGTTTCAATCAGCAAATAATTAAATTTCAAGCTTCGACTCAAGAAACGGCGCGTTTCTAGCCAGTGAATTTAATTGCATGTTAGTAGAGTATGTTTATGACAGATTTACTATCATAACGAAATGGTTGTGTGCCAAGTCGTGTCCTAAGGGTAGTAAAATCAGAGTCGAACAAATATCACGGCATCGTTCGACGAGAACTAACACTGGTTGAGAGCATGGGCAATATATCCTATGCGCATCGATATGATTGCTTTCGTGGATCAAAGCGTCGAGAGCTGCCTCAGAGATTGATAGATCGAGAATTTGTCCAAGCAGACTCGAAACGAATTTGAGCGACTGTCCGTTATCGGAGTCGAGAGGAAAGCTGGGCGTTTGCTCGCGACCAACTTCCGTCCGCTTATCAAACGCTCTTCCGCTCGAACGTTCGTTTGTTTCAAATATTCGATTGTGGACTCGATGACCTATACGTTCATGAATGAGATTCTACAATTTCGATGTGAAATATATGGACTATTCTAGAAATCACTTCAAGTTAGAATTTATTAGTTACTTTCACACGTGACAATGATTAGGTTACCACTAAGATCTATCAAAACAGTTCATTATATGTTGAGCTTAATTTTTAAATTCTATTATTTTGTTTTTTGACACTAACATAGACAGAAACGTCAATTGAAAGCTATTAAATAGCTATCAGATAATAATTAGTATTTTTATATAGAAACGAAGTTTAATATATAATAACTTTTTGATTAAAAAATATTTCATCTATACGAAGAGAATAATTTATGATGAAAGTATAATAAATATACTATCAACCAAAATTTAGAATAATTTTCTAATTTAAGTGAAGCAAGAATTATTTTATTAAATACACAATTTAAATACTTAAGTAATAAGAAATAATTGTATTAATTTAGTATATTATATAAAATATAACTTTAATGAAAATTTGATAATTAAGAAGTTATTGCAAAGTGTTGATTGATAATGTACCTATATGTATAACTCAACGTCAGTAGTTAAGGTTTGAGACTAGAGCACCATTACGATAAAATATCGGATCATCATTGCGAGATCAAAACACTTTTATGTATTAATGAATCAAAGAAACAAATAGACTGAAACATTGTACGTGGCCCGCTGTAACCATCCATGTTAATGTCTGCATATCGATTAATTCTACGACGGGAAATCAATTTCATAGTAGTAGATCGCAACGAGGCAGCTCGCAGTTCGTTGTTCGCCGCGATAATTCGCAGTCATCGCAGCCATTTGTGAGTTACTCGATCGAAACGAGCGCGAGTCGAAGGAGCAGCCGAACCGATTAATCCGTCATTCTGATTTATTTCTGCCGTTAGGTGCAGGACCAATGACGAGTAGCGTGTTATTGCGTGACAAAGCCCATATAGACGAACGATAGACGGTCGGTCGCACCTCCTGAATATTCATCCCGACCCGCTAATTGGCGATACCGATGACTATTCATGAATCGACGACTTTCAATAGCTGTTATTCGATGTATGAACGAACGCAGCGGCGACAATGAGAGGAGCCTAGGGCAGGGGGGGGAGCTGCGGAGGGGAGGGAGCCTGGAGGAAGATCCGAAGAGAAAAGAGATTCAATGGAATCGGGAGAAAGGCATTCAAAGGAAAAGATTAACAGACAAAAATACGAAAGTGGAAGAAAATTTTTCAAAGGAAGTAAGAAGTCAAGAGTCGAGCGCAAATATTAGTGGCAATTTCTTTTCAATATGAATATATGTTGGTGGAAAGGTACAAACAGTTGGTTTATATTTATCGAAAGTCGATTAATTGTTAGTCAAGTTGCGGAAAGTAAGATCGCAAACAAGCGAAGTAACCTTTAATCAAAGAGATGGGAGTTCATGAAATATGTGAATAAATAATAGCTTATTCTATATATTTATATAGCGTTGTCTCGATAGAAGCTCGACAGTATACTTATATTTTCTTGGAACTATTCTTTTATTTCACGCGATCCTCACCTTCGAGAACTCTAATTCAACTGTCTAATACGAAAATTCATTTTAGAAATAAATTTCTAATAATTTCTTACCTCCTAACTGATTTCAAGACCCTAGCTAATATCGAGACAATACTTTGCAAACTTGTAATCAGTAACCAGTCATTACAGTTACTTTCTAATAATTACTCAAGAATCATAATATACTCCGATTTGATTCTATAATCTGAAAAAGATGTAATTTTCTGATGTGTAAAGCCTTGACTCGGCGGTTAAGGATTTATCGTAACAATGTCATGTAATTTATGACTTGATAATTGAGAGTAATGCAGAGGCTGCCTCTCACTTTCTCGTTTTCTTCGTAATATCACGAGGTAACCAAGAATGTAGAAATTGCATATGTCGAAGGTAAATTCGTGCGTTCATTGCGCGCTTGCGTCGACAAACGACGACGGGTTGCAAGAACGCAGACGTGGTGCCACCCCTGCGACGCATTGCAACGCCCGTCATCGGTATTGGTCTTCGTCAATGATTGACTCGCCCGGATTATTGGCTTCTAAAGGATCACCCAATACTGTTTGTCTGTTGCATGCTAAATAGTTACTGTATTTGCAGTTACTTTATTCGGGAGTCTTAGAGAAGCATCCAGTACTATTATAATACTATATCTTTTTATACAGTAGTATGACTCAAAGTTTGTAATGGGGAATTGAAATTTCACATTCGGAAAATTTGTTGACATAATTAAATTGATATCAGGAAAAGAAACTAGTATAAGGAAATTATAAAAAAAACAAAACTAATTTTGTGGAAAGATGCTTTAGTAAAAAGAACAGAAAATGTAGAGTAAGAGCTCAAACGAAAAGTTGGAAAAGTTGGAGAATAAATCGAGGTTCATTACGAGTTACACTTTTTACAATTTTTAAGTGAAGAATTTAGCTTCGTATAATCGTTTTCTAAATATAATAATAATAATAATAATAAAAACAACCTTTGTCAAATACAATTTTTTTCTATAAAAACACATTTCAGAGATCAGCAGCAGTTCTCACGATATTATAGAACCTGTATCGTCAAAAACGTAATATATATGTGATGAATATTTTATTGACGAAATTTAAGAATTAAAGATGGAAGAGGTGAAAATTGATAAGGGTTGCTTTGTTGTGAACACCTCTAAATATCGTAAATTCACCTGGAGACCAAATTATACACAAAAAAGAAACTGATTCGTACTTGTGAAAATCGTGGGTACAGAGGAAGGGTGGTTGCGTCAAGGGAAGTATCAAAATCGAAGGAAAACGCATCTCCGAGGGGCGTCATTCCCTCAAATCGAAGTTTATTTAGCTTGGGTTTACGGCTCACTCCGGATTCACTTAAGCTCGAATCGCCGCAGGAATCGCAGCGATGTCGTCCCATGCGATTCGGAATTTTGGACCCGTTCCAAGCGACCTTTGAATAGTCTCCGAAGGCGCGGAACCGTCGCGGGGACAGGGGGGATGCTAGCGATCGGAGGCCGAGCCGCGGAAAAATTTACGACGACAATAAACTTCATTCGCCTGTGCAGGGGAACAGGATTATAAAAAAAAGGAGGAAAAGAAGAATGAAAGGAGAAACCAATGAATTGCGCGCGCTTGAAGACCGCACAATTACCCTAAGTCGTTTCGGACTACCGAAATTCACCCCCACTTCCAAAGTTCGCGTAGATCGATGGTAACCCGACCTTAGGATTGACGAACAACTGACAGCTTATACGATTGTTGTTCTAAATGTATGAAATATAATGTGGCTTTGATGGATCATGTTGCACAGGGAAAAGAAATATAAAGATTACCTTCACGATTTTATTACGAAGACACATTCCGCTGACTCGGTTGCAAAGCCATTGTCAAGAATATATTAATGTATGTCAACAAACATAATTTACCTACATTCGTAATATGAAGAGATTTGCTAAACTGTAAAATGTGTATAAGATGGAAAAGTTTATGCCTTTTGGAAAAGGTGTTGGTATGTTTTATTAAGAATTTTATTACTAATAATTTGTTTGTGATATTAGTAGCAGTTTTAGAGATCTTTGGAAATGAAAATAAGTTTTACGGAGAAACTCTAAAATGATGTTTTTATTTAAGCCTAGAAAGAAATATAGTCATAGTCGCGTTGTTCTGAGACGCGTCTGACAGTAGACAATCTATTTCCCCTTAGTTTCTTCTACCCTAATTTCAATCATATCATCTTCTTATTTAGTTACTTGTACTAATTGATTGTATCCTCCCACACAGATCTTATTATATTAAGAATAGTATAGTGTAGGAGCACGTGTACTATTTCTAAGATTGTTTTTATTAATATTACTCAGATAAGAAAATATTTTAAGTATTAAATACATATACCTACTTCCGCAGATTTTCATCACTCAGTGATGATTTCTTTACAAATGCTCAAAATTAGCTAATAATGTATTAGCTTAATAGCTATATGTATCTTTACTGCTGATGATATTTTTATGAACTTACTAATTATAGAATTAATGCACGAATAAAGTTTTAATAACGAAGCAAACAATATATTTGTGGAAAACGCATGTAACACTAATTTTTATCTGACAGACTAAAGTAACAAAATAATTCTTCAGAACAAGAAAAATAAACAATAGTCCTAAGTGGAATGACGCAAATGGTATGGCGCAAATAAACGTGTTGATGTCTATGTATATTCAAGCGTCAATTATAATACACAGAAATTGACGACATCGTAGCAAGTGAGCCGTCAAGAATATTTACTTGATATCGACACCAAAGTTTATCGGTGGGGAGATAAATATGTACACATGAGAGTATCCCAGTAAGCCGAGTAATTAACGTGCAATCAGACGCGCGGGAAATTCAAAATCTCGAGTGTAGTCTTAAAAATTGATGAAAAATTATCAACTGGTCGCATATATAACCTCCGAAAGGTTTGTTTTGGTAGAATGTAATAGATCTTAGAGATTTGTTATTTTTCTAAACTGTGAACATTTGTTCCCCTCCCCTTCGGTGAACTCCCGCAGAAATTCTTGGAAACGCTCATTAAGGCCCGCAAGAGAACCGCGTTTCGCGGTGCATGTATCCCGATATATTTAGAGTGTGGGTGAATCACTGTTTGGCGGGCGGGCTTGCTAACTCCACCGGCAGTTAAACCACCGATTTCAGAAATAACGGCTACAGAAATTAATAACCGTCGCCGTATTGCGACGGGACAAAGAACAATCGAGTCTTCGACTGGTTATGTTCGCAATGAATAATCGTCGCTTTCTCTCCTAAAATAACATGATCGATCGATTTGTGAAATATTTCATGTTGCCACTTGTCGAAAATCAGTGCACTGTTGATTTTTGCTGGCTTTGAATATTCTCTTATTTGTTAAGATTGCAGAACAAATTTTTTCGTTTACAGTATGAACAGTATACGAGATATACTTCAGTTTGGATTGACAAAATTTTCGTAGGATTGGAAGATAATTAAACTTAATATGAATATCTACTATCTAAATAGAGTGAAAAATATTGTTTTAGTTGGTGGATGAATATAAGTACTTAATTTAATTTTTGCACGGTTGACGACATACACATACCGTGAAAGGGTTATATACTTAATTCCTATCTAGCACAAAGTATTGAAATATCAGCATTCATAAACTGAGCCATCTAAAAGCAGTTACACCAACGTAGAAATACTAAACATTTTTCAACATTTCAAAATCTCTAGAATATCAGTTTAAACCACAAAGATACAATTCAAACAAAATCAACAATAACTGAACAAAGGTACTTATTGTTGCACACTTTTCATCGTTACAATCAGCCAACGACACACCTGTCGAGAATGTAATTAAAAGTCCAGAACAAATTACGTCATCAACTACGTTATTTGTCAACTGTGACGTGTAAGTAGATTAACCCCAACGAACTCATTCCTTTTTTTCATTTCGCGTTTCGAGTAAGTCCCCGTGCTGTTCGACACTCGTTAGACGTTGCTAAGTACTAACGTGTTGTAATAAGGCGACGAGACAGACCGGCAAATATATACGTAGCTCGGTGCACCTGCGCTCGATTGTAGTCACCACCTAAGCGATCTGGCCGCTGGCGGCTCGTAAAACGGGTGAACCCCGCCGCCAGGGAGGTCTAGAGCAGCCCTGGACTAGACCAACGAGACGACGCATCCGAAATAAGCCTCTATATTCTATTTCGAGGTCGACATGCCGCGCGATACAGTTTCCGATGTCAGTGGAGTATAGTAATTCCCCTTAGGTTGGCCTGTTTCCGTACTACTCTCTGTTTTTCTTCGTCCTAAACCATACCTCTGGAGACACCTTTGCATAGGTTAATTATTGTTCGAGGACGTGTTTGTCTTAACCTGTTCTAGTTTTTCTAGTCGGTCTCTTTTAAAGTGATCTATATTATACTGTATTACACTAGGAATCTTGTGTATCTGTATCATCAAACTGTATCTTTTACTGTAGCTAGAGGTTTCAAGGATTTTGTTAGTGATAATTGAAGAAGAAAAGGTGAACAAATTATCATGCATAGCTCAGTGATTGTTCTAATGCATAGATACTTTAATTATGTTAGCTACTACACTTTTGTTATGTTCTTTACATGTATTCTATGGCACTCTCGCGGGAAAACTGTCCCGAGTCGAAAACATAAAATTCTTGTGGACCAAGAAATAAAAATTTTTATTTGCGTAATTATTGAATTACTTCTCTAAAATTTTAAATTATCAGCGATGATAAATCTGTCAGTTAGGAGATACTTCTCACAATTAAATGAAAATTAAAAATTTTTAGTTTGTGACAGTTTTTTCGTGGAGAAGTCATATTAAGAAACTTGAACACTGAAATTAGAGTATTAATAGAGCAAGTCGTATGCCGATGCACGAAGTGTGACAATGAATAAATAGAACAGAGCAATTAATTTATATTTGCTGTTAAATCTTCAAAGCAAATCTTTTCAGACTATATGCACTCATTTCAGCATTAGATCCATCGAATGTCACGTTCTTAATGCTCATTTCTATAATCGTGTTACTTTATTCTACATTTAAGAAACTGATCTAAAGTACTTTCCTTTGGTAAGTCCTTGCTCAAAGAAGTACAGTAATTTTGTTTCACTAGCTCGAGTAAAAGAAGTAACAAAGGGAACCCATTTCCAATTATTTTCTATATTCAAAGCAATCCAAAATGAGTAGTAAAACAAATAGCACAACTTGAGTACCAAGAACATGACAATCAACATTTCCAACTCTAAAATAAATCTATAAGGTCTTAAGAGGGCTATTATGAGCTTCCCTGAAAGCCTCACATTTGCTCAATTTTCAAAATCAAGCTTCTAAGCGAACCATTCCTAAAAGCTCTTAAACAGTATCGCACCTCATGAGATACCTTGCCACTAACAACCATAGGGTATCGTTATCACTCAATACTGATTAATACATTGAAGACCGATGACCCGCTCGTTGGGTCATGGGATAGCTCTCCTCATTAGTCATGGATGCAATATTTGAGTCATTTTATTCATTTTTGTACTCAGAAGATTGTGTTGACTACGGAGGACAATCTTAAGAAAATTCACTGGTCTCTAATGTGTTAACATGACCATGCATTCGATGAAACTTCGCCTAGAAAAATCGCTTTGAAATTAGTCAGAGCAGTGAAGACAATCGAGACGTTTACAGTCTGGCGGGCTGGTGCCTGCGCGGCTCCTCTCGCCGGCGCGTCAGAGCGCGCGTGACTCACGATTCTCAGCATCGTTGAACGCGTCTCGGCAAGTGTCGCCGCCACACGGGGATCTCGGGAACCGCGTCAGGGATTCCCCTACCGCCTGTCGAACAGAGGGAGGGATGCACGGGAGGGGAAGCAAGTCATGGCAAAACTTTTGTCCATTCACGGTCGACACGCTCCTAATTGGGAGTACGCTTCGTGGTCTCGTTCCACACGCACGACCTCTCCGTGGAAACGCGACCGGACGCGACACTGTCTGTCCTCTCCGAATTTTCGCTCGTCCGCGTATTCGGCCCCCCTGAAATCTGATTAAAAACGCCGTCCAAGCGATTTTCTTCGCGAGTCCCGAGACGAGCTGCTATTCGACGGTACGCGGTTGCTATTGGCGGGGGGGTCTCTTTTTAAAAATCGGGAAACGTCTGACATAACCTCCCTTTCGGCTGCCGGAGTAAATCAATCTTGGAAGACGGACATATTTTTGTCTGACTGACGGATGAGCGAACGGACAGACGAGGAATTTCTTAACGAGCACGTCGATTCCGGAATCGTCGCTGATCGACTGTCTGGTGTACTTGTTTCCAGACGTGCCAACTCTGGATTTATTTTTGGTCGGGAAATTGCTCAGCGATTGTTGCAATTGATTAAGCGTATGACACGTGACACGGTTAACGAATTATTCTATTTGAGACATATTTCTGTAGACGAGTAATGTGATTATAAGACATCTGTAGAAGGGCAGACTTGGGAATTGCTTTTAACAGGGATGTTAATTAACTGTCAGTTTACCAGATATGTATGATCCGTTCTTGCATTGAAATTTCTGTACAAGAAAAAGAAATACGTTTTTTCTTAGAGGATGCTTTTTCCTACATCTGAGAAGTCAATTGTAATGAAATGTATTGAAAAATGGGTAATTACCTTTAGCTATCGAAACCTCAACCTACACGTACATCATCAAAGAAACTTTTCTTAAGTTTGTGTTAGTTTTTGTTCTTTTTTCTACCACCTGTCAAAATTTATTTACATGATATTTGTAACAGTTATCTATCTACACATGTCGATTGCGGAACATAATGCAAGGAACTTGCTTAAATTGGAGCACTCTGCAAAAGTATACTACATGGGATTTAGGATAGAAACTTTGCAGAATTGTTTTGTCAATTTTATATAAAAATGATTGGATCTCTGTTCTGAAAACGATCTACTAGAATATTTTACTCATCCCTGAATATCCAAAATTGTCCTTTGTATTATAGACAATTTATTACCTCTTTCAAGAGCTTGACATTTCTAAACATATGTCACAATGCTCCGAAAAGGAGCTAACAGTGGAGAGAGTGTATTATGAATTTAGAAGACTCTTACGTTAACAATAATAACTATGGTAATTATTTCTTCCTTGCAATATTAAATAGTTGCTTTTCTAAAAGATTCAGTGAATATCACTGACGAATATTCTCGCGAGACAAACGTCACACACCTCGTTTCCGATCTATCCTTTTTAAGAGTAGGCCAGTGTTTACACTCAAATTCGACATGTTGCTTGACCATTTAATAGTGAACGACGGATAGGCGTCAGTTGATTGGCTTTCGGCGTTTTCACTTTCCTCGGAAACGTGTCAGGAGGTTATACCGCTTCATCGATCCTCTCACCACGACGACCTTTCTGCACTTCGCGTCTATTGCGATTACGTCCGACTGAATTAAGTCGGGAAAGGGGACGTGACGACAGGCTTTGCCGATAATCGACTCCGCATTTCACAAATTCACCGATGAAATTTTCACCGGAAACCATGTCCTGGGAGCAACGTTCGAAGCGGTGGAGATTCATTGCGATGAATCTCCTGACCCGTCTCGAGCTATTGGTGTGGCGTCATTAACCCTCCGGTCTAATCAATAGACATAATTATGAAACTATGCGGTATTAATAGTCTCGACCCCCATTCAGCTCATAATCTTGTACCGGTCTAGGTTATTAAGCGGCCGTATTTTATCGAAAACAGCAAGCCGGGCGACAATCAACTCATACCAGACACAGCAAAGTCCATGTCAAAGTTTGCGTATTAAATTGCTTTTAGAATAAATCACTTTTTATATCCTTTACACTTGTCAAGAGAGAACATCTCCGTAGCCACTGAATTTGAAAAGATTCAGAATATTTGACACGGTTTTAAAGAAAATAGAAGGAAAATTCATAGATTTGTGTTTACATTCGCAAATTATAGGAAACAAGTATTATTTCTACAGAAATTAGAGAATCTTGGGATACACTTTGCTCAATTGCAAATTTAAGTTTACTAGTTACACTGAAAGCCTTCTGTGTTTCAGGTTTAGTATAGCAGAGTTGAGAGACGAAGGAACACTTCAGCCCTGTCAATTTCAGATAGCACTTACTGGCAATAAGTTACACATACCGCTTTGGAATCAGAAACTTTTTTAAATAAATTTTCGAGAAAATACCTGTTCGAGTAACGAATATAATCTATTGTTAAAACGTTTACAAGTTGTGAACCTTTATCATTAGAAGAGTGTGACAATTAACTAGTTTTGTCAGGCATGCTAAACTATGCGTCATTTGCAATAGATAAAAGTTAGAAATACGTCGACAGGAATTAGTGTATACTACGATGCTGAAGCTGTGAAATACTTGCAAAGAACTTGGCAATTACGAGCTGATAAAATCTGACAGTCTTTAAAAGCAGACCTTTCCATGCTTTGTCAGGGATATACGAGACCAAGAAGCCTGTGTCAACGTTAATCAGTGTCTGCCGCAACGTAATTCGCTCGAAAGAATTTGATGCCTGTCTACGAAAATTTCGATGCTGTGCATATTGAAGGAGTTGTTTATCAGAGAAACTTCCAAACAGAATACGAGAACTCTAGAGTCCCTCAGTGAAACACCCTCGCTACAGAGACGACACACCCTAATCGTATAAACACATTTTCCTTTGAGGTCTCGATCGATCAACACCAAGAAAATTGTTGCCAACCACCATAGACTATGTCTGTCAACCACTACGCACATGGACCACTTCGTCGCAAATCTGCTGAGCCATCCTTTAAATCGGCCAATTACTCTCCAAACAGCAAGTGTCGGAGAAACTTCGGCATTCTCGTACCCTCGTTGAAACTCGAGGTCGGTCGAGTGGCCAAGGACTTGACCAGCAATTACTCTCACCGAAAGGCTCACGAAATCGCGACAGGTCGCCACTTATGTTAACCTTGGAAAGTTCGCTTCGCGAACGGTTCACGTTCGATCCTAATCTGAGGGACGACCGAATGACAGAACTAATAGGCTCCTGGGTTCGAATCGGGATCGATGAGAATTTCACGGTTCGCTACACTTCATCCCATGTTCTACGCACCGAAATCTCGATCACGGCCACTTCAACCCCCTCGATCACAGTCACAGGCAGCGTTCGCTGCGTTCCACCAAGCCGTGAAGCTACAAGTGTCCGCCGTAACTGGGTACTCCCGTTGGAGGATCACAGTTTCCCTCGCGTGGGACGATCAGACGAGGATAGAGGGTGTTTTGGGGTATCACTCGAATTCACTCACTGTCCACACAACCGAAAGAAGCACAGGATGGATCACTTACCTGTTGCCAGAACTGGGCGAGCAGGTATATGCGCTCCTTCTTGAACAGCCAGTCCATGGACTGCATGGCCTGAATGTCCAGCGAGTTGGCCTCCGCAGAGGCCTGCATGCTGGCCAGTGCCGGCGTGTTCAGGCTGGCTAGAACGGGCTGCTGGAGCACGGACGCGTTGCTGCTGGCTAGCAGGTTCGCGTGGTACACGGCCGGTGCATCCTCCGAGCTGCCAGTAGCCAGTAGCTGGGCCCCAATTGGCGCTGAAGGCCCCTGGAGGCCCAGTGACGAAGCCACTTTGACGGCTTCGAGCTTCTCCGCCGGGCCCAAAACCGTTCCCCTTCGCGTGCCGGCGCCGCCGACGCCTCCTGGGGCGCACGCCTCGGCCGGCGGGCCCGTCGCTACCGTCTCTTCCTGTTCCTTAGTCCCAGACACTGTCCCGAACACACACACGACCCGTCGTCGCACCACACACTCGGCCCACGGTCACACGAAATCGCACGTCAGCGTCTTCACCGTGTTCACCAGAGTCATCGATTCGCGCGCGCTGGCTCCTCGCGGTTACGAGGGGTCACACAACACCAGCTGCTCCGTACCTCCTCGGGACTCGTGGACGGCCGTCAGGCTGCCGGCGACTCTGGCAGCGGCATCACACCCACACTCGCGCGGAAAAAAAACCGGCCGACGATACACTGCACGCGGTCACACTTCACTGGGCCCCTCCGCTTGTCGCTCTCGTCTCGTTTCTCTGGATGACCTCAGGAACGGAGAGAGAATACGAGACCCGTCCTAGCAGGCTCCTAACCTGAAACTAAGAGCTACCGAACAACCGATGCGATGTCTGGAGGAGGTGCACGATCGCTAGGGGGGGGATAGGCGGTGCTTAGACTCTGTGGAGGGAGAAGGCCTGCCCACCGTTGGGCCAATCGACCAGCGTTGAACGCCCCCACCACCCCGAGCGGTCGTAGGATTTAGAGGAGAGTGTTGCCGCGGTGGGGATAAGCTGCGCGGAGGAGGGAGACGCCGCGGAAACGACCGGAGGCTGGCTAGGTGGTCCCTCCACCGGAGCGGATCTCATATTTTCAGCTCCCCGACCGCCCTTCTGCTCCAACCCCTGCTGCCGATCGTCGGTTCCTTCTTCTTCTTCTTTTCCTGCCTCTTTTTCTACCGGCGTCTCCCACCTCGTTTTGTATCTATGTTTCTTATTTTTCGGTCCCCTCCCAGTCTTCTACCCCTGCGCCCCGCTCAGACGCACTGGTAACCCTTCGATTGCTCCTTGACGAACGTAGCTTTTGTTCCCCGTGCGCGCCGCTTCGATTTTGAGTTCACGGTTCAGCCTTTCGAAAAGGTTACAGGCGTTAGGGGGCTTTTGGGGCGCGCAGCCTTCCACCGACGCGGTGACTTAGTTTGTTTCTTCACCCTTTCGCTACTCAACACTGTCGTTTCGATCCATTCTAGGGAGTTGTCACGATCGTCATTTCATATTTTTCTTTAAAGATTATCTCATTAGACAAGTTCGAACTCTGCATTTCTTTGATTAACTATGTGTTTTAATCTAGTTTTAATCTGTTATTTGATCTGGTTCATTCGATTCTGGTTTGACTATAGTTTTTCTAGAGTAGCTTTCGATTTTACGAAACAAACAAAGGAACGAAACAACGATTGTTTCTCGTGGAAACTGCGTTCGTAGCGGAAGGGTCAACAATGTTTAGGTCAAGCCAGCTATGCTCTCCCGGAGTAAAGAGTAATTGTGGTCGAATACAAAAACCCGTAACGTAAATAAAGAAACGCGGGAGAATCAGGTATAGAGGTGTCACTAGCTAAACTGTGCATTATTCACGTTATTTGTGCATCGTAAATGGGGAAACGAGATGAAAATGCGCACGCGAGAACGACAGTCTGCCTCGAGCAAAGTCAGCTCTTCGGCCGTGTCGACTTTAACGCTTGGAGCAAAAGTGAAACCAAATGATCGAATTTCGTGTAAACAATTTACAGCTGAAGGTTCACTTTTTGCGTTTGATGTTAAAACAGCGATTTCTTTGGCGTTATGGAGATTGAGTATTTTAAAAAAGTAGAAACGTCTAGGAAAGAATGTGGACTATTACATACCCTTCTATGAGTTTTCATGATGAGCGTTTTCTTTCGAGAGGAAGATGCTCATTAATATTTTGCAGAAAAATTTGTCACGAAGGAACAAGATCAATTAAGATAGATTACAAAATTATAAAATACTAAGAAGAAATCGCCACAATGCTCATGATTCGTTATTAGCTGACATGAAAGTTATAAGAGATTACAGATGAGTTAGAGTCTCCAGTTTCTGGTACAAAGTCAATGTCGAGTCCCTTGTATATCAAATCTTAAAATAGTTGCAATCACAACAGAGGAGTGGAGAATCAGATTAGAATCCAGAGGAAATATTAATACACAGTGACATCGGGATAAGTTCAGTTTAGATATCATTAGAGTTCGACGAAAATAATATCGTCTTGCTCTACAAAAAATCTGATATTAATAACAGTAATTCTCTACACAATATTCAATGTTATAAAGTTACATCTTTAAAGAAATACGAACTTTAGGATTTTACACGTATTTTAATCCATTAAGATGAACAGAAATGGCGTGTCCCCGATTTTCCTCCAAAGTACTTGAAAGATCGAAAGATCAGATCGATGATCTTTAGTTCTTGGAAAACGTGAAAGTCGTACCGCTTCTGGCGAACGCGTTAATCCCCGCGTGCTTCATGACAGTCGAGTTAACCGGCGTTAGGGACCTGGATAATGCAACTTTAATTTCCGCGGCGTTCGCCCTGGTTTACGTGGGTTAATCATCGCTTGTTGGATGATAGTCGCTCTTGACGCGGAAACCAAAAATAACTTTAATTTGATTCGCGCTACCGTACTTGTTGCTGGCGGTCGCTTTTGGATCAATGGATCTTTCGTCCAGGGAAAATCTGTTTGCGAAAAACTGGAGTTTTGTGTGGCGAAAGCATTACCTTTCACGAAAATTATTGCCCGTGAAGGCTGATAGCGCTTTAATATTAATTAACGCTGCGTATCAGTGGAGTGTTCGAAATGCGCGGAAAGTGGATAAAATGTTTGGAGTTGATAGCGATGAAAAATATGAAATAATTTGTAATAATCTGGACGACGATTTTGCTACAGAGTATATCGTGAAGAATGAAGGAAAATCGGAGATTCTATTCTTGGTAAAAGAAATTGTCAGAGGTGATCCATCAAGATAATAATAAGAGAACGAAAAGGTTCAAATGTGAAAATTAACAATGAGTGGCTCTGAATCTTGTTCTAGAACCTCGAATCTTTTCATGCCAACTTACCAGACGTCGAAGATAGGTTTCCAAAATTGAAACAAGTTTGATGCCAAACTTTTCAGAGAAAGGGCGATGAAAATGAGTACAATTTTTAGACTAATCCGAACTCAATCAGTGACACAAAATCACAGAAACAAATGGTTGTTCCAGAACTTTCAGAAATTGCACAAGGAATCACTGAGACCCAATAGGTAATACTTAGAAGTAGCTGCCATCAATTTTCATATAAATATAGGTCTGAAACTTCTTCTATAAGAGAAAACGCATCCATTTGTGACATAGTGTCAGCGAATCGCCGGATGAGAACTCGTCGTGAATCGTCCACGAAAATACACTACTGTTGGTTGGCCGTCGTGTGCTTTACGATCACCTGATGTAACGTGGGGGATTAGTTTGTCAACGCGGGCCAACGTGCGCGCGTGCACGCGTACCGTACATCACCATCGCGCATCTTCGAACCACTACTGCAGCGCACTGTTGCCGGAAAATTTGCGAAGACACCCCGGAACTATGAGAAAGGTCAGAATTCCTCGTGAACTATGCTGCAGTTGACTAAAAACTGGAGAAAATTGCAAACAGAAATCTGAGGGAGTCTAGTACCAACTTTGGAACAGAATTTACGAAATTTCACGCATAAGGATGAAAATTGATTAACAAATCACGAAAAAGTTGCAAAACGATGATCCTACACTGTTAATAGAAGTTTCAACAGAAATTACAGAAAGATTTTCCTTGAATTCTCGCGTTGAAGCTTGCCCGAGAAACTATTCTAATACAACACAACTTTGAAAGGCTTTTACCTATCTTGAATTTTAATGTTCGAAATCCTCGAAAACCGTCGCCGTGTCAGGAGAACGAACTTCATCACACCGAACCCCAGTCTTTACATAATAACTAACTTGTCCCTTAATATCTTACTTCAACAAAGTAATCACTGATCTGTTGATCACGGCGTAAAACATCGACTATTCAAATTTCAATCCAGACCAAAACCAAGAAAAACAGAGTCACTGAATCTTCGATAGTCCTCTTGAAAAAGAATTCACTGGAACTCCTTCAACGTTCGATTAAGAATTCATGTACTTGAAGATCTTCGAACACCTTCACTCACGAGACGTCTTAAGTGTTGTTAAGTTCTTCGACATGCGTCCCAAGACTCGCGACGTTCTACGTGGTGCTGGTATCACGAAGACGAAGCAATCGAGGGGGGAGATCGAAGGTTCCGTCGAAACGACGGTGAACCTCCCGTTGACGTTCTAGCTGGTGGAATTTCGCTGGTCACAGCACAGGGACACGCTTTCTTCGAGCGGTCGCACGCTACTCAATATACCGGTCGACGATAAACGGCACCCCCCTTCGTCTCTGGCGTCGCGACCCCCTTCAGGCGGCAACGCGACGCTGTTCCAGGGGCGATTGTAACAATATCTTCCGGCGAGCGAAGGATGAGCAACGTCGAGGTAAGTTCAAGAGTCGCGCTCAGGGACATCAGGCGAGCAGGGATTCTTTTTTCGCTGGATAAGATAATCCACCGAGACACGCAGGGTTGCTGCACGCGACACGGACGCTACGACACTTTCAAGAGCTTCTGTTGATTTAGAAATCAATCAAAAGACGAACTAGATTGATCGACGAGGTCTGGTTCCGATGAAACTCTGATAGCCTTCTGATGGGTTGTTTTCAAGGGGTGACTTCCTCTGTGAGAGATCACTATAGGAGGATTGGTAGTAGGTACGTGTTCTTGGAGATCTTCACTGATAACTAAAAGTTTCGGAGAAGAATGTAGATAACTAAGGTGTGAACTTGGATAGAATGATTTTCACGTTGGGTAGAATTATATTTTACATGTAATTTGTTAAAGTGTACTAAAATTAGTAGCACAGAATTTTGATGACTTTTTGGGGTAGATATGAGAATTTTATAATTGTCCGTGGAAGCCAGAGGAAAATAGTATTTCCAATTTTATTGATCAAGTTTTTATGTTTCGACGTTGACAGATTTTGAACCATCTCTGATGGATTTTCTTAAGATGCGATGTTGGAGATCGGAAATTGTTCTGTACATGTTTTTTGCACACAGAAATATTTATGACTATTTTATACACGAAGATGTACCGAACTTCAAATTCTTATACTTTTAAACGTCAATTTTCTAGAAGTCAAATTTTAATCACTATCTTCGAACAATTCGTAAAGAAACGTACATATAACACAGAACCAGCACATTAAGAACAAACAATCGAGATAGATATTTTTAAAAAGAAATCTAACTTTCCTTTAGCAAGGAATCCTCCAAAGCGCAAAAAGAATAAAATTTTTCTCAAAAAAAAACCAAAGAACCATTTCGACGATGAACTCTATGCTTCTAAATTGTGACACAGAATAAAAGTTCTTCTTCAAGATCCCCAAAAACCTTCCTTTCAAGAAACAGTCATCAAGCATCGAACACAGTTGTCACTTTCCAACATTTTTCCTCTAAACACTATTTCCAAAAATCTGATTTAAAGCAGAAAAATTCGCGGGGGTCCCTGTTCAAGGAAGAGTCGTCCCACACAGAGTGTCATTTCAGAAGAAGCCTCCGATTGTTCCTTCGAGAAATACAGAAATATAAACATCAGCGAGTCTACCACTCGCAGGTTGATTTGTTCATCCACAGTTTTTCAAGACTTAATCAAGTCAGATCGTGGCGACCGGGGGGCTAGATTCTATCAGTCAGCTAGGCGCTATCATTCGCGGTTCTCGGGTTCTCCGCGCTCCTCTTTTCCTCTCTCCTTCAGATGAGGTGAGTTGGTTGACCGGTCGAGATAGAGCTCGACCGCGACGACCAGGAATCCGTCCGATGGTCACGTTCCAGCCGGTCGCGTTTCGGCTTTCAGATAATCCGAAGGCACGGCTGTGTGCACGTGCGTGCGCGTCAACTCTCGCAGAGGTTGCCTGGAGGAGGAGGAATCGTAGGGATCGCGATCAAGGGACTCCACGCGTTTCCTCGGGTTGTGAGAAAAAAAGCAAAAGAGAAAAAAAGTGTCGACCAATCGTGTCGTTGCTTCTCCGGGATCGCAGAACGGGCAGAGACACAGCACACCAAGTATCACAAACAATCACCTGCGCACTCCGTTCAGGTACACTTTTCGTTCGAACCTCGCGAATCACGGCTAGTTAGGGGTGAAGATACTGAAGCCTCGGTTTTCTCGGTCCACGCACTGTACGCGGCTCCGATCGGTGCACGTAGATCCTACTGGGCCTGTGTTCTGGCCGAGACTAACTCGAATGCTCGGCTCCTGCAGCCCTCGCAGTCATCCCTCCAGCTACGCACTTTTCCACCCTGGCGAAAGTATTGACCCCGATGCTTCTTCGCTTTTCGTTGCCCGTTCCTTCGAATCGGTCGTTCTTTCGGGGAGTGGATGCCTCTGATGAGTTGATTTCGGTGAATTGCGTGTTCTGGCCGCGTGGCGGGACGTAGAGCGCGAAAAGAGCCGCTCGATGAGAATCCAGGAGCGTATGCCGTGGACAAAAGTTCACCAGCACTGAGGAAAGGGACGTCTGCCGTGCAGACTGTATGGTGGCGCCGCGGCGCGGTCGCGCGAGCAATATACCACAGGAACGTGAGGGTGGCCACCCCCACCAACGACACGCACCCCTTCCAGCAGCGACCACGAGGACACGATGCGCTGTATCAGGTATCGGAAGTATCGGTGACTTCAACGGCCTGATCGGAAAGAAGGGTTGCGTTCAGCCTCTCGTCGCTGTGATTGGACCGACTTTTTCAATGCAGGGGTTGATGCAATACTTCGGAGTGGAGGTTAGAGATTTGTTCTCTCCTTATTATATCGTATGAGTAATATTGATGACAGATTTTAAGTTATTATATTGATATCGCTGATTACTATGGATCGAAAAATTGGAATCTTTTACTGAAGTAAAAACAAATGAAAGTTGCATTGTTATTTAAGTAATAAGAAATCGAGGTATTGATTTATTTAAAAAGTACTTTTTTAGCGTAGCTTTAATGAGAGTTAGCAAGAGATTTCAAATTTTTGCTCAATAGTGTTAGTATTATTTTGTACAAATAGAAATATATGTAGTCTATTAACGCGAGAATGAGAAAAATTATTAATTTTTAGACTGTATATGAAGTACCGATGTTATTAAAGTGACATCCTTGTAGAATCTATTTAGTAAGATTTGTACCAGAGCTATCCGCTTGTACCTTTTAAAACGAAAACTTGTGAAAAAGATTTTTCACTTTGAACGATTCTCTCTTCAAGCAAAGTTCACGCCATAAGAATTTTCAGCCCTCAAGTTCTTCATTAGAACGTGTTTTCTTTTTTTTTTTTTTCGAAGAGAAAGTCTTCTGAAAACATTTTCCGCTCTATAGTCTTTCTTCGTCGGCAAGTTCGTGCGAAATAACTTTTTACTCGAAATTTTTGTTCGATTTGTGTTCTTGAAGAAGAAACTACAATGTACAGTTTTTCCTTAGAGGGAAATTCGTACGGAGCAACTTTCCGCTACACTTGACACTTCCCTTCGGGAAGTTTTGCGTTGGGAAGAATTCCTTTTACATATATTTTCCACCTTGGGTGGATTTCCCCGCAAGGAAAATTCGTAAAAACCTTTCGCATAGCAAAAACAGTTTTCACAAAATATGTTCGCGAGGAGTCTATTGGAATTAATTTTTTAATTAATTATTCCTCACGACTCCATGATTTAGATATGAAAACGACGAGAATATTAATTATTATACATTTGTGTAATGACTGTTAACGTAAACTTCGAAATTTTCGGGGTTCCTTCATAGCATGCAGAAAATATAGCAGTAATGATAACAATAACACGAACAATAATCTGCACGGTAATCATCATAAAGCTAATACTAATAATCATATCGTCCTTGTAAATTGTAAGTCGTAAATCGTAATAATTGTACTTTAAGGTACATTTAGATTCTATGATTACAGAAGTAACGATAATAACAACACTGCTCACACTGACAGTCGTTATGACAGTAATACTTGTTAATATCCGTGAAACGCGTTAGAACGGTGGACTCAATATTGCTTGCCTATTCACTGATTCATAAGTAGGATTAATTATTTCAGTTTGCGTTGCTATTTCTTTGTTTATTGATGTGGAGAATTGACACGAGGAAAACAAGTCATTCTCCTGCTTATTGTAGATAAAAATCATTTATCATTTGAGATGAATTAATTACACAGGTGCAACATTTAAAAATAAAAAATTAACCACCAAACAATTATACGTATGGATTTCGGTACAGTATTAATCCACCCTAATCAATTCTATCTCATTACCTTTATACGTACTCAGGCAACTTCATTTTCAACTTATTTTCGTTTCTGGTTGAGGGTTCAGTCCGTCGAAATAGCCGTAGCCTAATATGCATAGTAAGGATGGAAAATACTTGGAGGTTGAGAACGAGTTCACGAGAGGGTGACGGAGGGGGTGGCAGTTTAACTTCTGGCTGCTTTTTCCGATCATATCGGGAGTCAAACCTCGGCGACAAGGGTGGGAAAAGTGGGCAGGAGCATGCGCCGAGAAAGGGTAAACTTAGGCGCAGGTTCTAACCCCTCGTAATGTCCCCACTCCAGCCCGCTGTCTGGACGATCACATGACCCGACCAGTTTTTCCACCCTTATCTTTACTCGCCTCACCGTCTCAAAAACCTTTACAAGCGCTTTCGTAGCTTGTATCGCTATGATATCAACAAGGGATGATACTTTTTTTGGAGAAATTGGTACCTGTCGATATTACTATATATTTGAAGCATAAGTGGACTCTTTTATTAGCCATTGGGATAATTAAGTTATTCTTTAGAGCATTTGGTAGACGAACTTTTCTCGATGCTACGTTTCCTTTTTGTTATTTTAGCAATGTAAAGTTTTATGTTTTCAATACTTGTGATATTTTCCTCTGTTCTTGTAGTTTTCGTTTCTACTAAACTACTAAAGTAGATATTAAATATCGTCCACTGCTCTTTATATTACGTTTTTAAGATCCAAGTGAGTTCTGAAGTCGATCGTTGTTTTCTGCGAATTGAAGAAAGTGTTGCAATTTGATCCCGGAATTACGACTGTAATAAATACCAGCGAACCAATTGTTCAATTATTTTTTTCCTGGAAGAGAAATGTTTGGAAAAGCAGGTTGAACAAGTTTCCTTACTTAATTCATATTAATTTGTTTTATTCGAATGCAATACAGTTTAAGCAATAAATTTCTGTATGAAAGCGAAGCAGAAAGTTCGAGATAAGTTACAAAGCTAAGACGATGGCAGGATTTGATACCGTTCAGATGGTTCTTGGGATCTCGCAAAGTGAGATTCAGCTTCTTTGCGCTGGCTATAAGAGGCTGGCGTGCAAGCTTTTCTCTGTGAGTAGGTTACGGTAGATGTGTTAGGTCAGTAAAAACAGCCTAACCACGTTTATACGCTCAGATACTAGTTATTTACTGAATGCTTTCATTGATTAGTGATTTATGAGTGTATACATTTAGCGAATATAATATTTTTAGTATGACATATTATATTTTGTACAAACGAAGCATAATATAAACACTCATATATAATAAAAAGTTTATAACATAACAAAATATACCTACTTTACAAAATATTAGAAACGAGACTGCAATTTTATAGGAAAGAGTATTTTTTCCACTGGAAATAGAAACCGAGGTATTCATATTGTACAAAGTTTCTTTATCGTTTACTCGACATTTAATTTTATTATAGAAATTTTACAATATACAATTTTATTATATACAAAGATTTATTTCAATTACTATGCTATAATATTTATAAAATAAATACTAAACAAACCCCGTGTGTTGACAATTGTTACCACAATTGTTTTTGATTTGGTATAAATTCAGTTAATAAATACTGCACATATTATTTAGTTATTTCTAATCATTTCATGTTCCTCACTTTTTAAGTATTGGGTGATAGGCCCAAACAAACTAAATTAGGTTTATAGAATTATTCATTTCTATTTAGCTTACTAGCTTATTATATCAATATTCATTTAATTATGCATCGTATACATTGCGTACAAGATTCACAGTTTGCAGAGTTAAACACGCGCAGACGTCATACGTCTGCTGAAAATAGAACTACTTCGCAATCAGTGTTAATCCGTTTTGTTCCGTACGACATTGTGTATCATTAGTCGATACGGTCGTAATCATGTTTAATATTGGATTGATTCTTTTCTTATCTGACATTTGGAATAGTCTTGTCATCTCATTTTGAGCAATAAGAGAAAACGAGAGAATCGGAGAAGAGAAAGGAAGAAAAATATGTTACACCTGAGGTGGTAGTAATCGCTACGCGACCACGTCCTGCAGCATGACCCATTGTTTCCTGTCGAGACCCAGGGACCGGTGATACGTTTGCTTTCGATCACATAATGAGTGGAAATGTAGGCCAGGAACGTCCACGGAGTCGTATTTCGCCGTACAAAGTGATACTCAACACCCGGGCCGAGTCATACAGAGAACAGACGATTAACGCGATAGCGTTTTGCGTTTCTTGGAATCCAAGGTAATCGTCGCGTAATAAAGAACAGTGAAATAAGCTTGCCGAACCAACGACGCAATGTCACTGCTCTGAAAACATTACAAATGAATTGAATTTGTTTTGTAGATGAACTTTCTAAGACTAATAATTTCCTGATTTAAGGTAAAAGATTTTTAATCTTATAAATTTGTTATAATAAATTTCTGCTGGATTAAAGAATATAGTTCTTGGACTTATTGTTAGTTTATGTTAACAAGTTGACTGCCAAGAAATTTCATAATTCAATACAGTACTTGTTGTTCTACTTATACATCTAATTATATTAGTTTTGTGTTAGAGATGATAAGGGTTGAAGTTTATTTCTTATAAGTGTTTTAAGAGGACATTGAAAATTCAGAATAATGGTCATCGATGACCATCATAATAGTGAATATGTTAATATTATCTGTATTTTATAAACGTCTTTACTATAAAGCTATTATAAACTGCTATCCCTTTAATCTTGAAGCGATGAATCCAGGATTCTACAGAATTAAAAATTACAATTCTTATTTACGTACTCTGTTATGTTACTAATCAAATGTGGTGGTTGCTTATTTTTCGGTTTTTACAAATTCTGTTAATTTTGAAACGTTGCAAGACATTTGATAACTTTCACGTTCTGACAGGCAATCACGTAAAAATTTTTTCATGAACTCAAGAAAGTGTTTTTGCATCTCACAGTTTAAATATATTTTCTTGCGCTCCTTTTAGGCAAATCAACAATTGTAAGAAGTAGTAGATGATTTATATAGTTTCAAAGTTAATGTTATTATGTTTTGTTATAGTTAGTATAATAATCAAAGTTATCCATTTTGCGTCAATGTAAATTGTTGTATCATCAAGTTTACTATTTCATTCCCAGATATTCAAATTTCACCAGTCAGACTATGAACTCATTTACATTAGTGACTTCATGATCGAATCTCGAATTTCGATCATCAATTCAACTGGTGTTCGGGGAGTCATTCGATTGCAACGCACAAAGTTGTCGAAATTATTTGACACAAGTGCGTGTACGCAAAATGAAAACGCACCGAATGCAGTTTCATCACGTTGCACGCAACACGATTCTTTCCTGAAACAATTTGAGAAAATATTTTTGAATTGCAAGAGTTGGGTAATTTTTATTGATCTTCTTAAACAGAAAAGTCTTCAGTTTCGAAAATTTTGCTAAAAGTACTTTGGTAAGCGAAATTTCTTATAAACAATAGGTATTGCCAGATTGTGATATTTTTGCATTTTATAGTTCTCATTTTATAGTAGTTGAATAGGAAATGATTCATACCTTTAACTTCTTTAGTATTTTTATGATTTCGTTTTTGCAAACTTGTTTAGTATATTTTGCTTAAAATTATTTTACATGTATATACCATTAAATATTCTATAAGAGCAGTTATTATTACAATTGCTGAGAACCAGTAATATATTTCAACGATTTAAAGTAAATTCTGTCTCTGCAAGGTATTGCCCCTTTATTTTTCGTATTAAATTATACCAGAAATAAGGTCGCTAAAAATTGTTTCTAAAAAAATTAATATGTATGGCTGACTTAATGTTTAGTATGCAGAGTCTTAGTCTCTACGATTATTTGTCATCCTCTTAAGTATCTACTTTTTAAAAAATTTCTACTGTCGTATTATAAAATAAAAACTAAAAATTGACATTATTTATTAGATGACATAATAAATTGTTATGAAATTTGTAAACAGATAGATAAACTACGTGTCAGAAAATTTCAATTATTGACTGATTTTTCTATTTCAACTTAAACTACAATATTACTGTATATTTCTTTTACAAATTTTATAATCATTACAATTTTTTATTCTAATCGTTGAATAAAATTTCCTAAATAAAACACTAAAAAAATTTGTAGAAGCGTATCGACGTACCCCATAAGTCCTCTATTTCCAAAATTTGATTCCTAATATTAATACCTGTTCTAAAATTGAGAAACAAATCCTTTATGTAATATTATGCACGTATCAGTCCCAAAAGCGTCCGTTGCCGTGCGATAAGCAAAGTTAAAGTTACGGCAACACCGTTCTCAGGCTTCGTTGTGCAACCGTCGTAATCTCGCCTAATTGTTGCTACGAGAAGCAATCCGCGATAGACGTTTCGGAGGATTGATTAAGACGTTTCCTAAGACGTCGTTTAATTCCGCACGTTCATGCACATATGTAACAGCGTTACTCGCGAGGGAACTGGAATAAGAGGGAAGGGTTGCGGGAAAAGAGAAAGGAGATCGAACTCGGTCGAAACGATTTCGAAGGGGTTGCAAACTCGATGGGCCGGTTACCCCCGATGGGAAACTGAGCTCACGATTAATAAACATACAGTGGAATGTCACTCGACGCTGCTCATTAGCATCGGACATCGATCACGAGTTGCGACAAGAACGCCGTTAGAGCTCTAAAGATTGATTCTTCAAGTTTTATTTCGAAAGGGGTTGACGATCCTTTCAGGAGACAATTTCGAACCCTGTTTCTAGGCAATGGGAATTGGAAGAGCCTGAACTTGTTTTGAGGATTAGAATTGGGACTTCTTTGAATCTATTCGTATGTGGTATTTTCATTTTAATTCTGCCTATGTAATAAGTACATGTTATTACATACATGTTAAATTTTATATACATGTTAAAATTTCATTTTAAAATTATATTCTACTTATTTCTACTATTATCGAATATAGATTTCTTAGTATTTATTTATTATTAAATAGCTACTTACTAAATAAGTAGTCAAATACTTACTAATTTCACTTGGCTATTAAACAGCTACGCATGTGAAAGAGATTAATCCACGGTTCTAACAAATACGGGTGGGTACAGCTGATTCGTATCTACATTCGTGTTTATTTGCGACAATTGCAGGTACAGTCGATTCATTCTAAATTCAAATTATACATCATTCAAAATTAAGAAAGAAATGTGATAGAGTAGACACCGAATATGATTTTATGACTAAAAAGAATTATTTCTTACCAGTAGAACCAGAAAGAGCCAAGGAAAACTACGTATATGAAAATTTTAATTTTCTCTTTATCGAACATACAGACAAAGCTAAAGAAAGAGAACTAAAACAATCGCCATGTAAATAACTACGTAATAGATATAATAAAAATAAGATCTTGGACGACCGTTTGATTTCTGAAAAAAATCAAAATAAAATTCGTAGCTTCCAAGAACACAGATGAAATATCTATTACCTAGGTATTCTTCTGTTTCTTGAATCTTGTATAATAATAATTGACCATCGTGCGGTGATCGTGTAACATGTTGTTTGCGCGGGTAATTGCAACTCGATTGCACAACGCTCCATTTTGCCACGGTGATTCGGTGCTCGGAAAACACGTCGTCAAACCTAAATATATTTACAAACATTTTTACCTTAAATCAATATTTCTAAACTGTTTACGTTGTTACATTATAACCAGCAACACACCTGACATACATACATTGATGTGTGTAAATTGTCGACTTCATAACATTTGCATAACAATTCTTTGGGAGCTTCTTCATTATTTATTAAGGAATTTCTTGAAAAATCCAAAACATCAAAAATGCAAAATACACTACAATTCTTTCACACTTCGAGTCATTTCAGTCCACAGATTACCTTGCGAATATATTATTAACTTCGATTAGTTATCGTTACGCCGAAGTGATTCCTCTTTAATAAACTCTACCGTTAAATAATAAACTGCTCGAAAATCTTAGTCATGCTAGAAATGTCCAACAATCTAGTTCAAATTTGACTCACTGGTAACGTTCGAGCGCAATAGAGGGCAACATACTCCATGGAACCATAAAGGCGTCTTTTGAATCGTGCATCCTGAGGAATGGGTGCAATATCGGGACCGGAAGTCGCGGAAATTTTTCCACGAACGCAAGCCGCGCGCCGGAAAGCACATCGACTCGGCAATGCGGACAATTGCATCCCCTCCCCCCTCCCACCATCCCATCCGTAGAAGCCATTCGTGATGAAAGTCCAGCGTCCATGGGGGCAATGGAGGTTGCCTGGTGTGGGGCTCGCATTCCGGCCGAGATTAATTCAGAGCGAAGAGGAATTCAGCGTCTATCTCGTCGCTCGCGGAACCGTTTTCAAGCAATTATTTCAGCAACATTGCAAAACGATCGCGCTACGCGCCCATCGTCCCCTCTGTCACCCCTGAGGACCCATCTACTGCTACCGCGCGGACCGATTAAGTCACAATCTGTTTCCTTGCGATTGTCGACTCTGGGACTCGATTCCTTGTTTTTCCAAACGACGTTAGCAGAATTTTATTCGAAGTTCGCG
This sequence comes from Calliopsis andreniformis, assembly GCF_051401765.1. Lineage (NCBI taxonomy): Eukaryota > Metazoa > Arthropoda > Insecta > Hymenoptera > Andrenidae > Calliopsis > Calliopsis andreniformis. Next base: position 5,923,669 of record NC_135073.1, on the reverse strand, counting down.
TCTATTGAATATTGCATTTTTTTAAGTGAGACTATTGCGTCATAGCGACTTCTGGATTATTCGTCACGAAAATCTATTTGTTTCGTAATGGACATGACGGAGAGAGGAGAGGATTTGTAGCTTTAGGAGCTTCTAGTAAAAAGTGACCCCAAGTGTCTCTTCTTGTAATAGTAGATAGTTATAATAAAGATTCTCTGTTTTCTTGATCAATTGTGGAGCAGCCATTTCAGTGTTCGTAACCGAGAAATTATTGTTTTTCCTTTTCTGTTAACGTTGCAGTGAGAGATTGATTGATTAAAATTCTTATGGATATTATGAATTGTAGTTCTCTTAATTCTAATCTAAAATATCTTTCATTGTTCTTTTATGATCATTTTTATGTGGTTGGTTCGGTCTTGATATGCAATTAAAGCTACTATCCTATTTAAAGTTTTGATGCTTCCTTCGTGATAATCTCTGCATTTTCATCGCTAGTTATTCTTTTCAACTATTAATTATGTCTTTATTTATATTGATAAGCTCTATATACATTTTTTATGATTCCATTCTTGTATTTATAGTTCCATTGTATTACATGAGTTATGCAACAAACGCATACGAGTTTTATTGCTGTTACTATTTTATATAATGATAGAGACTAAATGTACAGTGCTAGAAAACCGTTGTTTCCACACTTGGCGAAAGAATCGATCCGTCACTTTTCTGCTACATTAATTCCCTGCTCGCCCAATTTTCAATGCAGATTTCATCTGGATACAACGATCCTTTCTTTATTCCTCGAGCTGTATTTGTATGGACGATCAAGGCCAAGGGGACACTATATAATAAGCTGTTTAATAATCAATGGGCATGGACCGATAATTACGGTTCGAAGGAGTGGGTATGCAAAGGAGGAATCGCGCGACGAACTGGTTTCAGACAATGACTGCTCCGTTACGATCGCGTCTGAAGAATAATAAAGATGACTCTCGCATGGGTCTCGTTTCGATACGCTCTCGATTGTCCCGTAATTTTGATATGCCGAAGGAATAAAATTGCAGATAGGGTGTCTGCACCCTATTTTTCTCACGTTCGCTAACTCTTTTCTTTTATCCAATTTTTATCGTTAGCCAACGGAGATATAGCATCTGTCTCTGAAGACCGAATTTTAAATTCCTAATTTATCAATTTATGAAACTTACTTATTGCACTTAGCGATAACATTTTCTATTCAGTGTTTCCTTATCATACACTGATATTAACTGTAAAATAGTTTGGGTTGGTGAGGTCATTAATGTTGTCGATAGAAACGATAAAGTATTAATATTAAAAAGAAAATTTTTATAGATGTGGAAGTTAGCAATTAATTTCTGTTTAATTGCTTCCTTAAAATCTATATATTAACACTTAATTCCTGACACAGACTCTATAAGAAGCTTTGCTTATGTTTATCCCACAATAATTATTTTCTATACGTAACTATGGAATATTTTGCAACAAAAATTTGTAATGATATATCTTATTTCTATGTAGAAATTAATGTTATATCACTTTTATCCATATTTAATAACAGTATATTTCAAACAGATTACAGTAACAATAACTAAGGGTTAGATATATTTGTAAATGAAGACTAATTTATTCGATGTGTTTGTTATTATTCATCTGTTGCTGCATACTATTATTCCACAATTTACAGTCAATAGCTTAGTGTTTGGAATCAATTGTTAATTTTTATTAAAGCTTTCTTACATTCTTCTACGTCCTGACTATGTAACAAAGGGTTTTCGATTTCAGTATTAGTACTTTCTATAAGAATGTTTATATTCTTTATATTAATAGAGTAAAAAAGCTAGTACAACTGTTCATTATCACTTAAATTGTATCTATGTTTAATAAAGTTGGTTTTATTCCGTTTAATTCAGTAGATAATTTCAAACGTTAATAATCAAAGGCATTATAGATTACTAACTTGTTAATTATCAAAAATAAATGAATGAAAATAAATGTATAGTGCATATTTGTAAGATACCTACTCATCCCCCACAGAGATCCGTCCTCACCCCTTTTCAAACGCACCATCCACCTCACTGCGTCGATAATTCAAGTCTCCACTCGTTGGAGAGGAGTAGCAGCATACTGCGCTGAAGAAACCGGAAGACGGTGTTTCATCCCCGACAGATTCTCTCCTGGGAACATTCGAGGCTATCTGTCAATCGTGCTAGCAGTTCGATTCACAGATGATATTTGGATTAATGGCTCGGATCCACGGTACAATAGCCCCCGCCGATACAATGAGAGGAAATATCCAAGATATGCAAATACCGATGATCTTCGGCCGGAAAAAGGGGGCCCGTGAAGACAGGAAGATCGGGGCACACATGTTCGGCCATATTTGCATACCAGAAGCTGATTTGCATGGCGGAAATTTGCATCGCACCGAAGACGATCCCGATCGCTGAGGGAATTCTTATAGTCTGTCTCTCTATTGATGATGAAAGGGGTGCGGCCGAGAAAAAGGGGCGAGTAGGTTCTCCAAGAATAATATATTAAGGGCGCAAAATGCTGCTAATGCCTTTGTGCCCATCGCCGGGTGGAATAATGTCACTTTTTCCCTTTGTGGAAATCCTAAATGTATTTTGATTCCCATCGCGGGACGCTCTTACGTTCCCCCCCTCGTCGCGAGATTTGAATCCTCGAGTGGTAGTTCTCTCGTGTTTCACGCTTAATCGCAACAGTCCACGGTTTTTACTCCTTCTCTGCACGACAGATACTGAACTCTTTCGATTCGTGGCGGATGTCGATTGTTGGTTAGACTTTTAAACGAGACAATCAAAACTTAGTAAAAATCGAATTATGGTGATTCAAATGTCGAGAGTACTCAAACATTGAGTGAAATGCCAGAAGTGTTTAATCTGTACCATAAATTTCTGTTTATCTGTTATATCACTCCACAAGAAGACAAATATATTCGAAAGTACAGTGTAGAGCTATTAAACTATTACTAATTTAAAAGTTAAGACCATGCAAAGTATTTTACATCTTGAAAATCAGCTTTCCCGAAAATTGTTGCGCTACATTTTGTGTTACATTCTATATTTCTTCTTCTATTAAAAAAGGATGAAATAATATCTTTTGAATAAGTACAGGTTATTAATTGTAAGATCTAAATCAATTTACTAACTTTTTCAACTAGCCTGCTTTTAATCTTATATTTTCCAAACGAGTGGAAACTTAACGAGAAAGGGCTTAAAAAATTATCTTAACGATGAAAAGAGATGGTATATACTTTGTACATTAATGGCTAACTAAACTCGTGAATATTACTTTTTTTAGATAGTAAAATAAACTTCAACGACATCGTTTATGGAATGACCTAATATCTCACCTTTAGAAAAAACAGTCAAGGTTTTCGGCTCACTCAATTCCTCTTGAATAAAAATATTCTCTTGACCTAAATAAATCCATTTGTACACCTGAATTACGGAGTCGTGTTTTGTGAAAGGCCACCTTGACAGCGCCGCTACTTCCGATCAATGTTGAAGATTGGACCCGAGGAAAGTCGTTGCAGGTAGCTCGGACGACGTCCATTGTATCTGACGACGAAAAAGTTACGTCTGCCAGCCGCGGAAAGTGATATCTATTCAGGTTGTTCTCCATCGTTCACGGGGCGTCTTGGAACTGGAAATGTGAGACGTTGCTAGACTGCAACAAAGGCGACAGGTAGAAACACTTTCGTGGACGGAAAACTTGCCCTCCATTGGGAAAACGGGCTTGCTGGTTATAGTTGGTTACACCTTTCGAGTGTCGATGTCGTTATGGGTGTTGGAGAAGAATGAACCACTCAATTTCTGTCAATATACCTATAATGCACGTTGTAACTAAAAAAATTACTACAAAGAAGAGTCACTATGTCATTCTTCAAACGAAGAAAAAGAATAATGTTACAAAAATCTCGTATTTTTTGAATTAAATGGTGCATATACGGTTTACAATTATTGAGAAACTATATAACATTTGTAATCGGATCACAGTTTATGCTAAATACATTGGATAGTGATTACTGAAGAAATGACAGTTTGTTCCATATTTGGTGGTCGTCACTGATTTCATCTTTGGCGTCTTTAATTGGTTCTCAAGCTCTCAAGTTCGTACTTAATCGTTTCTAACTCTAATCATTTGATACAACTATATAACTACACTTCACAAGTTTTCACAAGCATTTCACGCATGCTCTGATAGTACCTTTATGAATTGCGAAGGATCTGAGGGTTACCAGGAGACAGTTAAGTGGCCTAGTGGGTGTTACCCCTCAATGACCCTGACCAGCCAAAACCCTTGAACTTTAGTATAGTTGAGCAAAATTTAAGTCCTTAATCCTCTTGTGACCCTATATCCCATAGGTATTTGTCCCACTTATTCCTTTTCTGTTCTTGTCCCTAGAATAACGTTGGGAGCCTAGCTAACAAAAAAAAAGAAAGAAATAAGTTAAAAGATACTAAGAGAAAAGTCATTTGGCCACGAAAGATCTAACCAGCCTAGTATTTCCAAGTCTACAATTCGTAGTGAAACATTTTCCTCCCTCAGGCAGCGCCACAAGACAGGTCATCACGATCGTAGTGCAATGCTAATCCGTGATCATCGATCCGCAACCCCTTACCGCGATCGGGAGACGCAGGAACGGGATTCGACCTTGGCTGAGCCCCTTCACCTGGCCCGATAAAGCAGAGGTAACCGTGCGTGCAGGAACATACGCGCGTGGCCTTCTGGGTTCTTTGTACGTGTCATACGATCCACGCTTGCACACACGCCAGTTACACATTCGTACGTGGCTTTATCGGTCTATGGGTTTCCTTCCTCGATATCTACTAGAGGGCTAACTTGGAGCCTATATGCAACGGCACATACGAACTCCTTTTGTACTGTGTGCACAGAATTTGATTATTACGAAGTGGTTTCTTTACTTTTTTATTCCTGTCGAACTTTTGCAATGTGAACAGTTAGGTACTAACTGTTATTCAATTTTGCTTAGGTATTTGTTAATTTAACTGTTTTCATAGTTAAACATTTTTTTACCTAGCTTTTGTTTTTTAATTTCTTTTCTACAAGTATCTTGTATGACTTTGTCTATATAACATTTACGTTTTCTCGTTTTTATTCTAAGTTTTCTGTTTTGTTCTACTCTATTTCTTCGCTTGCCACTCCGTTCGCAATTCTCCCTTCTCGTATCGTCTGCGACAACCTCCCCGAATCTTATTTACTTTCTACTTATCGACTTCCTTGAGCCACTTTTTCCAACTTCCGGAGTTCCATTTTTTTACATTCCTTTCTTCATTATCTCCTTTCTTGAATATCCCTTGTCCTTAACGAGTGTCTCTTTTCGAAGCCTCCGTTTCCCCAATCCTCCCTCTTCAATTTCCTTCGTTTAATCGCTGTTTTCCAAAATTTCGGTCATCCTCCTGTCGCAAATTTCCCCAGTTTCCCCTCTCATTTTTCCGTACTTGTTCTTGCCTTCATTCTTCGCTTCCTCTAAACCTTTTCCGTTCCCCCTCTCTCCGTCCTCATCGACACGCCCCATCTCTTTCTCTCCGCGTCCTTAGCCGCGCGTACGCGCACACAATGCACGTGGATATGGTAATTCACCCGGTGATATGTAAATAAGTTAGATTCGAGTTTTGTTGCAAGGCCAGGGGCGAAGGATGGGAACCATACACCGCACGTACGAACGAAAGGAACCAGCCACCCATCGAAAGGAGGGAGAAGGGGAGGGAGGGGGAGAGAAACGACGAAAAGGACGCATCCGTAAGTGTAAGCGCCTTAGTAGCCGCACCACACGATCCGGACGACCGGATCCAGATTTATTGGCCGTTCGGCGAACAGAGAGGAGAAAAGCAGGCCCCCGTTCGGTGTGAACGGAAGCCGAGGATTTTACGATCTTGATTCGGAATCAACTGACGTCTCCGTTTCGTTCTTCTATGTAATAATCTGCTCGAAATCCGTCGGCGCGCGCGCTCGCGCGAGGAAAACTGATATTCTTCTTTTTCTTTCGAATAAATTGATCAGGTTCTTTGGGGGATATTTAGATTCTAAAAGTTTAGAGGACTCGCTTCTTATTAATATCTTCTGGTGACACTGTTTTGGGGATGCATTTTGCAGATTTTGTGAAGGTTGGAGGACCTTTTAAAAGAAGATTTTTTATCTTGTATTGCCTTCATTCGTGTGGATATGAGCAAATTAGTTTTTGTATATGATGTCTTCTGTAAATATACCTTTTCAGTAGTCGTTTTTAAATACTTATATAGATTTACTATCATTTATAGGTAATGTCTGTAATATACAATAGATATTTAGGTAAATATTTGATAGGGTGCATTTCAAGAAATCAACTTTTTTTTTCACTGTATGCAGAAGATTTATATTTTCGTCTTGTGATAGTTCTGTCATGGTGCTATGATATAAAAGTATCAATTATGACACATTTCTGGATTAGCACTGTGAATACATATTATTAAAGACAGTGTATCTGTACATATGTAGGAGTCAACTGATCGCAAAAGTATCTGACCACATTAACTATTAACAAAACATTATGTTCATACCTATATTTATCAATAAAGAAAGAAATAACTTGCTATTTTCAACTAATATTAAAAACATCTTATAATCAGAAATTAGATTATGAAAAGCCACTTGTAAAGATATACTATGACATAAATAATAAATGGACGACATTTCTTCTATTGTATTGGACACCCTATTGTTCTATTGTCTTCAATATAGCATCTTTATGATCAATTCTATGTATACAAATAACTCTTTCAATGATGATATTTGTTCAAAACCACATATGGAGTTCATACCTCTATTCAAAATAGTACCATGCTTAAAATCAGCTTATTTCAATTCATAAATATATTTGGTTCTATCGTTGCTCATAATTTAATTTTTCAAATTCATAGTGAGGGGGAGATAACCAGAAAGGGATTCCAGCTGTGCAGGCGGACTACGAAAAGTCGATTAAAATCTCGTTGGAGTCTCCGTGCGCCGGGTGTTTCCCGTGATCCGATCGATCGTTAGATCTGTGAACCTGATTACGTGCGGGTGCGAGGTGGCAGCACCTGCTCGTGCGCCCTCGCGCGCGAAACCGGGCCGCGTCGCACGCGAGCATGCGCATATGCGTACTAGCTACGCGTGCACGCCTGCGTCCGTCACGCATTTCTGAAGAATAGTATTAATATGCGCTGTCATTAACTGAGTCATTAACTACCCACATCAGAATATAATTATGCGCTTAGTATTCCTTCTATTCCGTTTTATAAGCTTCTTGGTTTTCTTAATTGTTCGATAGCAATGATTTTGTAGCATTTGTAAAGATTTAATTAGAAAATTCATAATTTTTTCTTGGAATGAAGTTAAATACAGTCGCAAAAATACGGCGTAGTAAATCGAGGCATTGGGTGGCGATAGCGTCTAATGTAAATAAGTGACAAAAGATTTGGCTCTGAGAGACGTTAAACTCCTTATCTCTCAATATTTTTGTTGCTGCATACGTTGCAGTGTCCAAAACGTATTTATGTTACCGTTTCATTGATTTTATAACTCTGCTACATTTCTTTGGTTTTTAAGGTATAATGACCTATGCTACATTTTCAAAAATATCTAGTGCAGACCTTAATTGAAATATAGAGTGTAGAATTGATATCTTTAAAAAGAAGAAAGAGCACTAAAAGAATTTTTTTCACTTAAAAATAAGGATTCAAGGGGACACAGGTCCATAAGACAGAATTGAAGTTGAAAATTGAACATCAATATCTCGAAAACAAAAACATATGGCTTAGGTTGTTTTGCTTTATAACCACAGATATAATTATATATTTTCTACCTGTTACATAGTAACAGAAGTACCTCTGTGCGATTTCTGCTCCTCAGTCCTAGCAATTTCCTCAGGACAATCTCCTTAGTTCTTGCAACGACAGTGCTTTATTAAAGATTAGAAAACAAAGGATTATGTTATGTAACACAATGTTACAGATCTATTAAGCACCTTAGACAACGCATTGGTGTGAAACGGTCAGCCGAGGTGTCCTCGTCCGATGTACGCTTGTTTGCTCAATTGCCCGCAGTCCCCTTTCATCAAAGAATCAACTGGGACTGAGCGATCTTTATGGTCAATCTACGTGTGCGTAATTAAGATCCCGCCACTGTCGGGACTGATTAATAGAGGACGGTGCGAGATAATCGAAAGGAAGTAACGAACGGAGAACAGCTAAGATGCCATCGGAACGGGCGTACCTGTTTCGCAGGAAATTGTTTGACCAGGGGAAATAATTATTCCTTTTTCTTATTTTTTTTTATGTCCACCTGATACGACAGGTCATAATATCATATTTTATAAAATAACAAATTGAGGGATCACTGTTTCCAAATAAAAGAAAACAGAATCAAACTAAAACTAATGGCTGAGCTTTTGTGATAGGATACATAAGTCATTCATTTCTAAAGTGATTATCTCCATTTTTTGAACTTTTTGAAACTTTAGTGCCAAAGTACTTGATTCATGCCTAACTTTTTATATTTAAGATAAATATAAATATTTTTGATTTGTGGAGTTAATCGATTTGGCAAATCAATGGCTCAAATAACAGTTTCCAATTAGAAGAAGTTGGGTCAAATTTTAAAGAAATAAAGAGCGGACAATATACAGTATTCCTTCTTTAAAATCTCTATCTCAAGTATCGCCATATTCACCATAGTTTGATACTGTTCAAAGCGAACAAGTTTCACTTGTGTGCACTATCACCCACCTCATTGATAAGGCCAAAGTGGGCTACCCTGTACATGAAACAATCTCAGACACGTGTCTCTCGTAAACTCGTCAAAGAGCCGCGACCCTATATCAAGGAAACATTATATTCAACACTTTCACACGAGTTTCCATCGTTTTCCATTCATTTTCTGTATCCACATTTTTGTTCAGTGTTTAGCTCATAGCGTCGAAACGCTCACAGCAAGGCTGATAAAGTAAGTTTCTGTGTTTTGTTCCGATACGTTCATGCATACATAATACCTGCGGTTAACGATCAGTCGATTCCCTGTCGAGGAATTCCTACGCCTCTGGATGGACGGACTACTCCGTCTTTTACGGACCTGACGTCCAATGACAGTTTGATGAACGGACAGGAAGAGACTGCGAGTCCCACCTGGCTCTCCTCAGACAATTAGGAGCAGAGCGCAAGGTGGCTCCCTTTGTGGGGCACGCCGATTCCGGTGATCGTGTTCTGTTTTCATCGGTACGTTTTCTTACTCCCTTCCTGACAGACCGATCGCTTCGAGTCATTACGATTAATCGATGTGGCGCCGATGAAATTGGATGCAGCAGAAAAACTTTCGTTCGTTTATCTTGCTGCAAAAACTCGCAACTTCCCTTACCATCAATTGATGGTGTCAATATTACAACATAATGTCGTTTCTCCGCGAGAAAGCTGTCCTAAGTGGAAAATATAAAATTCTTGACAAGAGGGGAGAGGACATGTCTCTAATGTAGAATTATAAATCGTATGTTAGATAGAAGTTATTGAAACATACATTATTTAAAATTAAGAATAATGGTAAATTTATGTGTTATAAGATAACCTAGGTAATTAAATAAAAATTGCATGTTTCTGATTTGCGATACTTTTTTCAAGGGGATTTTCCCACACTTTCCTCAAGTGATTAGTAGTAGTATGTAGGGTTTACAACATTTCTGTTTATAATATTTATAAGTTATTTACAATATTTTTCATATTAAATATAAAAACTTGAGATAGTCTAAATGCTGTGACGCCATCATACCAGCTGAGGTTTGGAGATTGAAATTTTAAAACACATTTCTGATTTATAAAGTGGTTTAAAACTGTTTCAAATTTCTGAGTCAGAGGAAAATCTTTTTAACAGCCTGTTCTAATATCTTGCAGTAGTGCTTTACTACATGGTGTCCCTTTTTATTCTCTTTCTCGTTGGGTTTCGTACGGTTTCACCTATCGCGCGGAATCGAGGTCCCTCGAGACCTCAATTCATTTGCACATCTCATTAACTTGGCCGTTTCAGCTCGAGGTATCGTCGGCTATCATCCAGGCATCGGCTTCGACGTAGGAAGTGATTCACGGTTCACCGTGCATCATTTCACACAGACTTGTATCACGCACGTTAGATTACTCAAACATGTACGTAGCTTCGTACGTTTCGCAATTTCCCTAATTCATTCCCGATAGCTTGCATCAGTCCTAGATTCTGCATACGCATTTATTGTTTAAGAAAATTGTTTAAATGATTTTTTTCAATTTTCTAATCAAATTATTAAAACCAAGTATGATGAAACAAGGTATGATCAAAATATTATCATTCGAAAAACAGTAGGTATTAGGCTGTAATTATTATTCACCCTGAATTATTTTAATATTTGATTTTTATTTTAACGTATGAGACAGATAAAAAATAATAAGACAGTGTAAGAGGTACGCTACTTTAAATTATCTGCACATATTTAAAATTTTCTCAATGTCTAAATAAGCTTAGATTCACGTTTACACCTTTTCCTGTGGTTTCGCGCATTTCTTCCAATCCAGATAATTACTTCCTCTGGTCACGTATTCCAACGGCGTCGCAGGTGTAAGGGAACACCCACAGCGAGGCGACGACGAGGCCAGAAATCGGTATCGGTTTAAAAAGGAGCTGGTGACAATCGAGTCAATAACCTACGGCCGTTCCGGTCGCTAGATTAGCGATATTTTCGAGAGGAAGCGGCGCCATTCGGCTTCGCGGAAAGGATCAAACCAGCCGTTACTAACGGCGTTCAGGCGTCGATACGTCACGCGACCAGGACCAGGACCATCGCGTTCCCCCTTAATCGAGGAAGCTCGATCGCTATCTTCACGCTTCATATGCGTTAATTGGGCGTTGTTGGCGCGACTGAATTAATTTGCGATCGTCGGAGCTAATGAGACGACGACGAGGACATACTCCTGCGTTGAAAAGCCGAGCACCGCGCGGGAACCTTCTTCCCCTTCGATTCTTGGGGCGTTTGGTGCTGAAGGTTCAGCTGAGGTTCAAGGAAAACTTGGAAATTTATTTATTATGCGTGTATGTTAAAGTTTCTTCTTGGCTGGAGCGAAATTAATTAGTGTAAGACATTTTTAATGATTGTTATTGAATAAAGATGAGGCTATCAAATTCTACTTTGAAGTAAATGTCATTTTAGAGAATATAATGATAGATAGATAGGGTAAATGTTGAGTACAGGTGAGTGTTATTTTTAATGTAATCTGTGAAATTTGAATTATAACTCTTTGTTGGTATAATCTATGGTGTTATAAATTCTTCTATAAATAATGTCAGGGAAAATTGTAATTTAGTGTTTAGAATCATGTGTAATTAGTGATACGCAGACTATTACTTTGCGTCAGTTTTTCGTCTTGTAAGTAATTTTTCAATTCCTCTTTAAAAGAATTGCGACTATTTTGAAGCTAAAATGTGGAATGAGAAACGAATTTAGTTTCTGTCTGTTATCCAAGGATATTCTATTTGTAATAAAGAAGTTGAATTATAAATGCCATAAAATGAATGATTTTATCGCATTAGCTCACCGTTTAAACCAGCTGACTTGTCACTCGTTGTTTAGTCGCTCCAAATATACTGTTCTCCAAACAAAATTTGTATCTATTAAAGCAAACAAATATTCAATAATAAATAAGTATAAGCTATGAATTTCCACCAAACCTTCCAAGAAAATTACTCAATTAATGTTTGATCCCTCCGGGGACTCGAAAATGTTTCAATTTCATGATGAAAGAGGAAAACTGAGTAATCGCGAGTTTTCGTAATGGAATACCTTCTTCCCGCAGTTCGTATACACGTACACCTGCGACTGGTCGATAAGCGATCGCTTAAAAGTCAGAGGTGCGTAACACGGAAAGCGCACCAGTAGCGGAAATAGATATCTGCCTGGTGGCACGGACACAATGGAGACGCGACGTATTGGCAGTTGAACGTCGAACAATAGCCACAATGCCACCAAGAAAAAAGGGAACAAGCTTCAGGGACCTGATGTGCCTCGATGCACCATAACTGTCTCCGAGAATATCGCCTCCTGCGATTCTGGTTACTGCACAGTACGATAAGAGCATATTCTATCTGGGTTCTCAAGCTTACAATCTTTAGTCATCATTGCGTCTTCGGTCTTTGCATTAAAAACGCTCCTAATTATGAGCAAGGTCACAATCTGTTATCAACTCGTTGCAAGATTTATTGATACATAATATTGATAATTAACTATTAATTAAATAATATAAATTAGTAGTTTAATTCTTAGTTGATATACTATAAGTGTCATAATACAATATGGTATCATTATTGCAGTTCCATAAAAAAATTATAATATAATAGGAGAGCTACAGAAAATTCATAAATGTTCAGTTTATCAGTTCTTGTAAATTATTCACGAATATTTTTTGCAATAGATACTAAAATTTGAATTAGTATAAGTGCTGTGATCTCCAAGGGATAATAGAAATAGAAACAAAAAGGGTCAATTCGTAATAAACAGTTCTGTTAAGATTTAATTCTACTACTTAGACATATTTCAAACTTAATTTTCTAAATATTAATCATGATTAGCTTGTCAAAATATAAACTTGAATTACAAAGCTGTTCGTTTGGACACCGAATGAATTTGGTTTCTTCTTAAAATTCTACAACGAGCACATGGACGAATTTTATTAATAAGAGTCGAACTGCCTGGGACATTAATTATTCAGGACGATGATATCAAGTAGCGCACGGTATCGGAGTAATAAAGCATGAAGTAATCATATTCTTAACAGAGGTAGTATGATAATGACGAGACATGGTAATTGGTCGGCGTGCCATCAAATTTGCACAGTTTGAAGGTCTACGGTGAAGAACAGAAAATTGAACATTTTACGGGTTGCTCGCTGCCACGTTAAAAGTACTACATCGTGTGCTCGATCTCGACGGATGGTATGTAATTATATGCAAATCGGCCAATTAGTTGTGCCTGACATATTTGCGGGCACTTGTTAATTTCACTCTCGCTGCGCAACAAATTGCAAAGATTACAGCTTTGTATACATCACCAAGCGCGCTCGTTTAAGCCGGCTATTACCTTTATTGATTTGCGCTCTTGTTATTGCTTGACAATGTATAGCGCACTTACTATTCCCAGTCAAACTGTGCACTCTCGGTAATAGTTATCTATAAAATTTCTTGACTGTGCATCACATTGCGTTGCATCCTCGTGAACATTTTTTATGTTCCATTTTCAAGGTGCAGTTTTAATCCTTAACTACCTATTGACAGGCTGTCTATGACACTCCACATGATACGTATTCTATCAATAATGTTGCTGCAGATTATTTAATTTTTTAAGAATTATTTAGAATATTATTGTTTATGACAATTTTGCGTCTTTTAAAAGGCTTTTCAATCCCTGTCTAAACAAATTTTTTTAACCCTTCTCAGTTAATGGAAGGAATGATAAATGGTATTATTTATAAGATGTAGTATTTTTTAGTAAAAATTTGTAACATATCTTACGACTTATTTTGTACTTATATTTTTATTATTGGTCACCAAAGAATCAGTTTACCTTAATCAATAATCTAGGTTCCTTCCTAACTATTTTGCCATACTATATTTTATACTGTTACTACACAATATATTAATTTATATTCTAACTGCTCAGAAATAAAGAACAAACTGCGGGCAGAGCTACCAAAAATCATAAACTAAATAGAATTACTTTGCAATCATTCTTGTGGAATGTTGATAGAATTATTTGGTTAAAACAAATGCGAAGTACAAACATGTATCAGTAAAGAAGAAAATAACTGAAAACCTAGTTCTAACAAGTGTTTAAACAATATGTTAATATGATCAGGAAATATTTTTTATATACGTAGTTAAACATAAATATCCAATAAATGAATGAAATTTCTTTTATTGTAGTATTAGACAAACGAATATTTATGCAACTCTAGATATTATTCTGACGTTAATTTTAATAAATATACAGCAATAATACTTTCCAGTCTAAGTCTATATCCAAAATCTGGGTATTTCCAATTAAGTGTTAAATTTCAACGATCAGTATATTTATTTATTTATTTACAAGGAATCACATTCAAGACTCCTATTCTCCGAGCAACTGTACCAAAATTCGCTTCACCAGCAGCGATACGAAAGAAAAAATACACCCAAGATACCATATTCAAAGCTAAACTTCGCAACCCCAGGGCGACAGGCGAGAGGCCAGATCCTGGACGTTCACCAACCCTTAAATCCCCTTCCACCTCGTTCCCAATCGCAGGCTTGCTTCCTCGCAGAAAGAAGGAAGAGGAAGCTGAAAAAAAAAACGGAGCCAGGGCAAAAGAGGGAGAGCAGAAAAGCGACGAATTGAGCTCGGGCAGGCAGCTCCGCTCTTCGAAACCAATATTGCAATGTTCTCCGCAGAAAGTTCGTCCGGTAATGCCATACAATATCTACTCTAGCTTCCATTACTCCGGTCTGACCTCCCCTCCCGCCGCTCGATAGGCTTTCCCTCCCCCTTGGCCCCGTGAACCTCTGGTCGAGTGTCGATCCACCTCCACCCGTGCTGCCTCTCTGGACTCTGTTGGACTTTCCTGAACGAGGGGGACAGATGGTAGAGGGGATGAGGAACGCGAGGAAATGCGGGAGGACGGTGACCGGTCTCCTTTTCTCTTGCTCTCCCCCTCCCCGAGTTTTTTCGACTGTTCCTCTCGGCTATCCTCTTTTTTTCCAAGAAAAATGATGTTTCCATGTTTCCTGGCTAATAGGTACTTCGGAGTCAACAGCGGCCACCGATTCTATTCCTCCACTCTGGTTCCTTTCGCGTGCTCCGGAACCTAACATTTCCAGGACTCGCGGAATTTAACGCGTTGACTATTACGGGGACCATCGATGGTCCTGAATTTTTCATTTAGGCTGTTTTGATAATTTCGTGTGGTAAAGTCTCGAAGTTAGGTATATTCAGGTACGCTCATTGTGTACCTGAAATGTAGAGTAATACAAGTCCAGTTTTTTTGAGAATGAGTTTCATATGGCACCTTACTATTTCATTTTTGTTTTATTAAAATTGTATTGTTTATTTTATTGTATTTGTGCTACCTTATAAGTAAAGAATATTTAATGAAGTGAACTGTTTTAAATAGTGCCTATAATGTTAAAAAATGTTGGATCACAATTATTTTTCTGTCCTATTGATATTTTATACATAAAACATTTTTTTTCATAAGAAAAGAATGAGTTAATTTAACTGTAAGTACAAAATTTGTCTCAGAATGATTTAGTTCAGTCAGTAAGGATATAAATGGAAATAGAATTGTGGTATTTTACTATGTTAGCAGGTAGATTTGTATTTAATAAAGAAGACCATCAACGCAAAGCTTAGCATACAATTGAGAATCCAAACATGGTTGAGCCTTGCAAGGTTGTAACTGAGTAATCGTAACAACGTATCGAATACAAAAACCTGACCACATTTTGGGACCGCTCTACATATCATATACACGCGTTTTATTAAAACCTGACAGTACATGGAATAACAAAACGATCACATTTCCACATTTACATTGTAAATACGAAGAAATCTTGAATCGGAGTATTATTGCACAAGAAAGGTTCAGTGAAGTGGTCCATCCATAATCCATGGTCAAGTGGAAAATCACCTACAGATAACACGATATCAAAGTATTTATCGTCGAAAAAATCGAATATTTCGTGAGCATTGAAATTGAAAAGTAGCGTCAAGTGTGAAGGGTGTCGGAGGGAGGTACAGTAGTTTTTGAGTCGCTTCGGAGACGGGACCAGTAGAGCGAGTGGCACGAGTGTGGCTTCCAGACAGATCGGAGGAGAGCGAAGAGGACGAGGCGATTTAACACGATTGGCCGGTGGAAATAAACTGGCAACACGCGCATTGGTTCCATCGGTTCCATTGGCTATCGAGGCTCCTCGCGCTTCCGTCGGCCTCCTGCTTCCACTGACGCGCTCCCCCGCGTCCTCGCGCTCTTTTTTCACGTTCTACTCCACCTCCACTCAACCGGTGCGTCGATCCGCTCAACCTTGCTGGACTTGATCGCCCGTCACCGTGCTCGGACCAATTGCCTTCGGGAACGGGCTGTACTGACGTCAGTGGCTTCTTGGTCAACCAGCAGCTGACAATGACCGCCTCGTTTAAAGGAAAGTGAATCTAATTTCCAGGGGACTTTTTGAGGTTTCAAACGTAAATTAAGTATTTGGAGCAATTGTTGGTTTCGTGTCGTGAATAGACTTCTGGATCAATTTAATGTTATATTATAGAGAATTTATACGGAGGTGACATTTTTGTTGGCTAACTTTCGGGGTTCATGAATATCCCAACAAGTGCTCTTTATAGGTAACATTGTTGGTATCTTGAAAAACAGAATGCAGGAATACTTAAAACGTAATGTTATAACAAGTAATTGTTTACTATTTAACATATTTTTTTTAAACAAAACTTATAGAAACTGAAGATTGTATTTTAAATAAGGAGCAGATTCATGATTTTAGTGTCCCGGAATTTTGGAGCTACATACATACATTCACGATCAATCTTCAAGAAGTATGTATACTTAGTACTTACTCACTTGAAATTAGAACTTAAAAATGATCAAAGTTCTGTCTTTTGCGAATTTTCGGATAGTAATATCGCAGTTTCTTTAAAATGAGAATATTTTACTGTTTGAATGACAATTTTAGATCCTGAAAAAGTTCTTCAGAAAAACGTATCACTTACATTGGATTTATCACACACTCACAAAAAACTGTTACAAATAAAAAAATTATGAAATTAATTACTTATAGCATATAGAATATGCATCACCAACATTTATCCAAAAACTTATTTTTTAAGAAACTAATAGTTGACAATATTAGGTATAATAATAGGTAGCATTAATACTCATCCTTTGGAATGATTACAACTAAAAATGTTACGACTATAACAAAAACGGACATAAACTACTGAAACTTTTTCATAAAGTAGAACTGAAGTGGACAAGCTTATTAGTCGTTTCTGATGCTCGTCATAGTCCTAATGATCCAGAGCATAAAGTCCAATGTATAGTAAAGAGGCAACCACACGATGACCGTGACTCAAAAGTTCCCCCATCCTGTGGCACATCGGGTAAATAACACCCACGTGACGGTGTCGCTTTCTTCCAGTCGGTGGCTAGATTACCAGGATGAGTTATGATAATTTCTGCCGGACAGCGATCAACGACGTCGGGCAATCAAACATGGCGCCCGTGCAGCAATCGAGCGTCTCGAACTCCGCCAACGCTACTACTGGGGTAATATCTTCCCTGCAAGGGGAATACGTGTTGTCATGATCTCCAATAATCGAATAATTGTATCTGTATATTATTATTTGATTAATTTCCTTACGAAAGAGATGGCAATAATTTCTTAATAATTTGGAGTAACTGGTACAACTGGAGGAGTCATCGAAATAATACAAATTAATGAATGTGCATATCACTTTAATTGAGGTAGTGAAATCTGGAAGTTAGACAATTTATTTAGCTATTTGATTTTGTATTCGGTAATAGTTTCAGTGAGTTTATTATTCTTCTATCGTTTCTTGTGTAATTTGTAGTTTTTAAATTTAGATACTGATTTCAACTTGTTTATAAATTCACTCGAGTAATGTTACCTAAGTAAGTACATTTTATTATTATTGTTTTACATATAGGTATCTACTTAAAGTTATATTTGTAGATATGAATAATGAATGTAGTAGCTGGTACTCAACAAATGTGAAGAATGTCAGAGTTCTTATTCGAATACAATAATTTCAAATGAATTTTGATTCGAATAAAAATGACTACCAATAAAATAAATAATTTGTAGGTAATGAATCTTTAACATAATAAAGTCTATGATACAAAAGTTACCTAAATAACAATCAAGTATAATGATCATAATAAAGGTATCATATGTGTATGTAGGTACCTATAGCAATCAATTATTCAAACTTTGTTGGGGTTACGACACGTTCCTATCAGAAATAGAAGGCTGTACCACAGAATACAGCCTGGACAAAGGACAGAAAACTACAGTGGGTGATTTCGTGGTGGACCCGAGGTCAAGCCTCCTTGCGGTCGAGAGAGGGTCAGAAGTCGAACTTCCAGCGAAATTCAGCTTCATATTCCGCTGCTCCAACCCCTGACCCCGACAGGCTGATCCAGAGCCGTTGCAGTACACCCACGGTATTATTTATCTTATGAATACCAAACACACAGAGCACGCGTTGTATTATAATTTACTTACCGACGTTATAATTACAATTTTGAGCGAGTGACCAGCCTGTCGGGGGACTGCGTTTTCAGTCCAAGTCTGAATGTTTGCATAGGCTGAGTATAACATTCAATTCCAATTGAATATTCCGGTTAGCTCCGAGCCAAGTGTATAGCCTCGATAGCTGCTAGAATTCCTGGTACTTACAATAGTAACGTATAATGCGAAACTTGCCAGTCCAACGTAAACGTGTGCATATACCTGCTTTGCAAGCCCGCGGTGTTCCTCGTATGTTTCGTAGGTGTCCCAGTGTAGCGGGGTTCATTTAGAAACGATCGACGAGCGATTAGTATCGAAGAAAGGGGGCGAGTCTACATCTGGCGCACCTGACGGTCAGTTGTGCTCCTTGTTTGTGCCTCCTTGCCCTCCAACCCTCCGACGGAAGGCAACCGGACGTAACGTCTGCTCCTTCGTGATCATTATTGAAATTTTACTATCGTTTAATTGGAAATTAACGACTCCAAAGAAACTTCTTCAGATCTTGGCAAATTAAATTTAGCTGATTTTTATCATTATAGATTGTAGCCTATAATTGCTCTATTGATTGATCTAATCAGTGTACAGTGGTTTAAAGAGAAGTATCTTTTAACTAAAATGAGTATTTTCATGTAGATTGTTTTGAACAAGAATTTAGTTAAAATTTATTAGGCCATCGCATAAGTAATGACATTAAAAATTATTTTATTTTTAAAAAATCTGTGAGTTATTAGTTCGCAGAGTACTACTTTTTCATGTCAGTTTTGTTCTTTTAAGCTAGTATTTTAATCTTCTTCTTAAACATTAGCGTAATTTTTATTTTTTTATACAAGAGTAATTTCGATGTTCAATCCGTAGGTATATGGACAAGCAAGGAATGTATACACGAATAAATAAATAAATCAAGTATTTGTTGAGTTAAGTAAGAAGATAATTAAAAAAGTGCGCGTAAAGTACTCATTTTTATATTATTAATTATAAATACAAGTAACACAATGATAAGTACTGTGTTCCGCTAATAAGATCAGCCCCGAAACCAATAGATTTGTATTGTTGCCAAGCCTTATCTTGTCAGCGGAGCACTATACAAAACGTTGTACAGTGTAAAGTTTGAATTACGAGGTGCTCATGATTTGCCATTTTACAAACAGTACAACTTCCTAAAAATACTAGGATTGGAAAGCCTAATTTTAGATAAAAAATTTCCTTTGTCAGACCTCTGTACAGTTCCAATTCCCCGAATATACGACAGCCGCGAACAGCAATAGCCATCACGATTAATTTGTATCAGAACTGAGAGCTAACAGGTTCCCTTTGTTTCCAATCCGCGGACTGTCTTAATGATCGAGCATCGGCAATTGCGGGAGCTTGGAGTTCTGATTTTCACGATTCCTCGAGACGCTTCGAATCCGCGCGGGGAGCGAAAGGAAGACGGTTCAAAGTGAGTTGCCTCGTCCACTTATGCACGCGGCCTCGCTCGAGTGACTCTCTGAACAGAATTTCACAGACATCTGCGCGTTCCCCTTCGATTTCTCCGACGCTCCGTGCATCCGCACTCGCAATACGGTGTACGTGTTATGCGCAGAAGGAACATTCGTCCCCGCAGACGTTAAAGGTGTCGCGTCAAGGGTGAACGAGCACGACATAAGGAGCAGAGTGGACGCTCCACGTGAAGTGGAATACGTTGTCCTCTGACGCGGAACCTTCTCCAAAGTTGGACAACCTTCGAACGGCTTGGAATAGGAACCGACTCTTTTAATGGATTCCTTTTTAATCGAATAGTCCTAAAGGTGTTTCCTTTTAATTCTGTATGCCGCGGTTCAAAAGAGTCTTAGAAACACTTTAAACGAGTTCATTTAATCGCGAGTGTCCTGTGATGTTTTTTTAACGACGGAAGAACTTTCGGAAACAAAATTACGTGGTTTGAAAAATTCAATATGTGGAATAGAAGCGTAGAAATCATTGGACACTGTTTTTCAAATATTTTGCCATGAAGGCTGAGTCAAAAGTTTCAAAGGAAGAGAATTACTTTGCTTGCCCGATAGGTGGAAAGTATTAACTAGAGAATGGTAGGTGTCTCTGTAAACTGTGTAGCTGTGGGACGACCTATGTCACATTTTCAAAATATTTGATTTAAAGACTTAATTGATATTTAGAAGAAAGAAGAAGTAAGAAGAAAGGGCACTAAAAGAACTTTTTCAGTTAAAAATAAGGGTTCACTTTTTCCCTGAATATAGTACAAGACGTAAACACTGTAATAAATTTATTTATAAGAATCATGCAAAAAATATACTTATTTCATGTATCAGGTGTACAAAAAACTAAAAAAGAAATTAAGTATATGAAATCAAACTGCATTTTGATATATAATTATTTCCCAAAAATAGTCTGCATTCTAAACCTAAATCTGTAAAAAATGTCCTAATGTTTTAAACACAAACTCCGAAATTATAGTTCATAGAAACTAAAAGGATACATCAAAACTATGTACATACCTGATGTATCAGGTTCAATCTGCGCTGATATCTTTTGTTACTCTCTGGTTTCTTCAAAGGCATTTCAACGTTTAAATTTACCATGCGAGATATCAAGCTCGCAAAGGAGCCGAAGATCAAAAACTTATTTACTTACTCCTTCTACAACGTGTACAAACAACCGATAAGGAGGCCAGGAAACGGGTACAATAAGCCAGATGGAGCAAACATCATAATAGAGCTCAATCGACGACCGAGTCCGGGTACCGGAAGTTGCCCTTTCCGATAACGTGCATAGCTCACCGGGCACAGGTAGAAATCCACCTGTAGTCCTCTATTCGGGGAAAACTGCCGGCAACAAAGGGGACACACAAATTGAAAATTAATTTTCTGTCGCCGCTGCTCTCACCCATCCTCCAGGCCTACTTAGTGCTAAAACCAATACATAGTTACCTGAGGCAGCTTCGCCAACAATCGATAATTAATACCTTCCAATCGTTTCGGTTGGTGAGCTCTAATTGACGATTGCAATTGGTTCCGGATGACGTAACTGGTTTAACATTCGCGCCGGGAATTGCTTGTTAAGGGGATTCAGTGGATTCACGGGATTGAGAGCCGAATGAACTGGTATGAAGATGGTTTTGCATATGCATGTTTGATACGTTGTTCATTTATTAGTCTCGATTAATACGTTGCCTGAACTTCTTTATTTTTTTGAGAAGTAGCGTAGATACGCAATTGAAGTATGGTAATGAAGAAGAAATTTTGTAGCAGAGGTGAATGATGGAATGCATTTTTTCGAATAAATTCGACTGAATAAAGTTTAAATAGAAATTAAGAGTTTTTTTGTCATTTTTATTCGAACATTATTTGAACAGGATTTGTTCGCGAAAAGTTTATTCAAAAGTATATTTAAATAATGTTCATCTCCCTTCTTAAAAAGTTAAAATATAGATGGTTAAAAAATATTTGAAGGGAAGACAGTAATGTCCAAATTAATAAAATAATAGTAATTCAATGAAGTAATTACAATTAAATATATAAAAGTCGTACAATTGAATGTTATGACTTATTGTTAGTAAATATAATTTTAATTGTTTTGTACCTACTTATGTAACCCAATATTAGGTATAAACTTATTTTAACAAAAAGTGTAATGGAATAATGAATAAATTTTTTTATCCAGAGTGATTCTCTCTGTCGCTTCTCAATTAGCACCTCGTTACTGTAACGAGATTATGCTGTCATATTATTCCATACCTGTGGTGAACACAAGATGTTCGCCTCTGCTGCGTTTCTGTACATAACCCTCTTGCCGCTGTTGCGGTCAAGGGATAGCAAGGATAGCAAGAAATGCGGTCTGACCTGTAGCATGCGGCCACACCGAAGCTTTAATTCTAACAATATACGTTCTGTCTCCGATTCTCCTCAAAATATTTCTAATTTGCACCACAACACAAGCTTATGTCCTTTTCTTTTCCAGTCCTTATATTTTTATGGTTGGGCTTACTTATAATTTGTGTTAGAATTTTGAACACCAGTTTTTGGAGTACACTGTCTAGCTTTCTACAAAGCCATAGTGTTATTCACATATTTATCGACACTCAACTTTTCTACATTTTTCGTACAGTTTTAATTTATATAAATATAAATATTTTACTTTTAACATCAACAGATGTAAACTTATGAAATCTAGTTGGAGTTCTTGTCCTATCTTTTCTGATGCTGTCTTTTATTATCTCCAGTTTCTGAAGTGTGTGACCTGGGAGTTAGATTCACGTCTTGTTTAGATTTTTCAATCTGGTTCCTTTAACATCTAAAAAGGCAACTGCCGATATGTTATTTTTTCTTTTAAATCTTAAATGTTAGGTTTTCACATATATTCTACCCCGTCTGCTTCAAATCTCGCTTTGGCACTTCTGACCCAATTACTCGCATCACCACTTTAGCCAATAATTATTGTTAAATAATTAACCTACTTGCTGTTTCTCATGACGCATTTTGTAGATCTATTTTCAGAGTATTGTAACTTCTGTATAGTTTCAATAGCCTATGTATACTAATGGGCTTCTTCCGCTTATGAATAAATTAAATTAAATTAAAAAATTTAAATCTATACTGAATGTAGGTACAAGGAGGTTATAACGAGAACAGACTATATAAGTAAAATCTTATAAATATTTTTAAAGCGACACATTATAGAGCTTTCCGACAGACATCAGATACCTAACTCATATGGTATAATTGTTTCATAACTATGAACTGTATTTATCTATTTTAACAAAGTTAAATATGTTCCCTGCAATCGTATATTTTTTATGCAAAAATTGCCAAGGCAGCACACATTTTAAGTAACCGTATCTCTCATCTAGTACAGAACTTTTAGGACCACAACCTCTGCGGAGTTAAGAATTTCTATCTGATAGGAGTTCTCAGGTCGCTAAAACAAACTACCCTAGATACCATCAAAAAAATGATTCCCGGCATATTTTCAGAAACCCGTCGCCCTTAATGTCACAGCAGGTCACGGCAGCGTAGTATTCGTTCATCCTCTTATTCCTCATAGGGACAATTAACCTCCAGTAACGTGTGAAAACGGCTGTAAATTTCGGGGACGTCCCGTAATGGCTTGTGGGACTTTAAGGGCGCATATAGCACGAACCAGGGGGGCTGGTACAGCCCCGCTACTGAAAAACCCTTGCCTCAGGCTCGACGAAGCCATCCGCGGCTCTGGAACCCTCGCGCGCGCCTAAGAATGTGCAGTAATACACTCTGCAGAGCACCTCATTCGGGAAAGGGGTAAGTAAGCTCTCCGGGGCTCCTATGGCCGCATAAACATAAATTATCAGCTGGTAATTACGAGATACAGCGGAACCCCCTCTCTCGTGCTCGCTTTCCTTTTCCACTGGGGTAAGCCTCCATCTTGCACCGAACTCCGGGGGTAGGTGGCTGTGGCAAGGGTGAAGAAGAAGAACCATTCGCACCCCCGTTTCGGAGCGGCGAAACGGAACTGCGTGGATCGGCTAATTGTTATATACATTCCATTAGGTTAATTGCTGAATTAAGACTTCTGCTAGGGATGCTGGTTCTCGCGGGGACGGATAATTATCGCAAAACTGCGCGAGAAGCAGATGTTGCGACCAATCGAACTGAATCAATTTTGGACGACGTTCTGAAATGGTGCCGCTGCTTATGTTAGGGCTTGGAGTTTGGATGGTATCCTGTATACAAGGTATCCTACCTTAAGTTTTCTATGCGGCTATCTCTTGAAACATTTGTCATTTATTATTTAGAAGTTATTTTATTTCGAGTAAACTGTCACAAGACAAGTAAATATGTATAAAGGTTTCCAAAAAAGCAAAAAGAAGTTATACCATAAAACATTAACAAGGTTAATTAAAATTTAGATAAAACTATATATAGACTGAAATTAAAAATAAAGTTAAATCTGTGTATTAGAAGATACTAGATATGTACATGGGCAAGTTTCGTCTAATTGCAAGTGTCTTCCAGGTTTGAAATTATGATCTTCGGTTTTTCAAATTATGTATTTTAGCTGGGTTCGTTTAGTTAGATATAGTCTGCTTACGTTAGAAATATAGCGTGACAAATTGAGGCATCGAGTGGAAGTGTCCCCTATTATAAACGGAAATAAGAATTAATCGTGTTCCTGCAAGAAGCTGAAGCCCTCATCTTCCAATATTTCTGTCACTTCACTTGTCTTTGTGTCCCAAACATGTTCATTTTACTGTTTGATTAATTCTATGACCATGCTGTATGTCTGGCCTAGCTATATTTAGTCTATATTAAGAGTAAGAGGAATTTAGTGATCTATAATATGTTGGTGTTTTAGAGTCGTTCAGTTACTTTTCATCAAATATACGTATAACTGAGTTTGGGACATGTTCAAGTGCCATATTGGACACATCCATTTTGCTGAGTTCCCATTTTTAACATACTAATGTTAAGTGAGTAGGTAGATTCTTCACTTTGACATTAACAGTTACCTACATGACTACTCACTTTATTTGCTTTTGATTTTAAAATAGTGCTATTGTGTCTTTAATACAATAAAGTGGGTGTTGAATAAATACCTACGGCATAAGACCACAGGTGATGAGTGGAAGACACAGAACTTTCCTAATCACTCGCTTTCCTGTTGGCGAACTCCCTTTACTCCGAAGAAAGCCCGAAAAAGGGCCAGCAGCGCGGAGCACAAGACTCTATAGGCGTGTGGACCATGAAATGCCGCATTCAACGGGTGTCCCAGGCTAATAAATAATTAAAACTTTTGTTTCGAAGGTGTCACTGATGTACGGCCTCCTCCGGCGAGCTCCAGCTGCTGAGTAATCGCGCTTTATGAATTAAGGTTATGCTTTATGTTAAAAGATTCTCTCGGCATCTGTTTCTAATTACCCGTTAACGGCTCTAGCACCGGCAATAAAGCATTTGTTACCATGAAGTTCCAACCCCCTACAGTGCGTCTGCCGGTTAGCGTAAACTAGATCTCGATAGTAGCAAGTAGCTTGCAGTCAAGTGTTTGGTTAAGTGAGGGGAAGGATGGAGACACGTTAGTTTATATCAATAAGGGGACAGTTGATTGATTACTCAAATATAACATTATCCACATTTTCATATATTCACGAAAGGGTCAATCTGCAAGTATCTCTCTACCTTGATGAAGGAGAATATTTTTTTAAGTAATTCAGCAAATATTTGAGATGACACTAGATGTAATGTTACGACGTGCAGTGGTAAATCATCTGTGAGTAAAGCATTTTTTTTTTGGAAATCATTGTTGGCTTTAATGTTTGAAGGAGCATACTTTAAATAACAGTTACGTAAAGTTTACATATATTATTTATTGACTTAAATGGACAAGCATACAATCGAAAAGATTTTACAGTATTTAAAAAGCTTTAAGCATATTGTTTAATTTCCTTTTCCATCTCAAAACATAAAAATAATATTTATGTATAAATTGAATCGGCGAGTTTAGGAACAATATGTAAAAGTTCGAAATTGACTAATTTCAAGTAATCTCAAAATCTCAAAATTTCTAGAGTTCAAGTGCATTAAGTCACACAGAAGAGAAGTGTATTTAAGACACTTCAGCTGTGGGTTCCAGATGCACAAAATGTGGCTTCTGGACATGTACTCTTCTCGAATTCACTGATTCAATTTTATTTTTTTAAATGAAATTGTATTTACAAAGATACAGAAACACATTTTTAACATTAATTTTCCAATTGTCTATATGCATGATGGCAAATATCAAATTTTCTGTTGAAGTTTATGTACCTTATTGGAAGTATCTTCAATCCTACAATAACCTGAGCCTAATAAAACTATGTAGTCCCATCGAAATCTTTGCAAATGTATAGTAGTCTCTCCTTAAACCCAAATAACTTCTGCATGAACAATTTCCACCTAAATATATCAGCTGATCAGAGAAACAATAAATTATGTAGATACATCTATCAAAGACAGAATAAGAAAGAGAGTAAAAACACCTTGCACACAATGGGGATCCCAAGCGATCAGCATTCAGTTCTGCATCGACAAGAGGACGAACCGATTCGAATGAGAGGACATGAACGCATGGGTGGTGTGATTCAGATTCTCCCGTGTTCAATTGAGCCTGATCTCAAGTCCTGCATGCGACGTTCGACCGACGAATCTTCGATCTGGGCTTTTTCGTCCTTTTATCAAGGAGGGGGCCGCAGGACTCCACGTGATTGCGCGGCCCTGTGGGAGGGCAGACGCGCAAAACATAATACGTTCGCGGCACGGATGTGGGTGAGAATGCATGCGACGCACTTGGCCGGTTTCTTACGCGGCCATTCAACGCGCGTATGCGTGTGAGTAATTAAAGAGAGCGACTGTCACATCCGGCGACCCACGCGCAAAGGGTGCGGCCTCTGTCCCTCCCTGTCTCTCTGCCCTCCGACTCCTTCTTTCTGTCCCTCTGTCTGCTGGCCAGCCCTGGGCCACGTCATTCTTTTCTGCTTCCAACGCGTCGCGGACTCGTTTTCGAGGCCTCTTTTGCTATACAGTTCTCTGGGTCTCGGAGAGTCTACTGGCGCCTAACTCTTGGCAATGAAAAGTAACCCAGTCTGGGAACTATTGATGGCAGTGCTGGGGCAGCGCGACGTCTAAGGCCCGCTACACTCATCCGATTTTGTGGCATGTTTTAACCAATGGAGTATAAGGTATTGAAGAATCCAAATTCTTCGACAAATGTAGATAAAGTAGATGTGCGTTGCTGTTGTATCGCTGGGAATATGCGTACATATTTTGTTTTGTTTCATTTATATTATGAAAAAGAGATTGATAATTAGAATTAAATTTTAGGTAAAGTCGTCTCGAATAGTACACAAGTTAATGGTCAGTTAGACAAATCCTATGTCAATGAAATCGATGAATATAAATTTTAAGAGATTCTGCAATCTACTTATACTTTAGTTTCAAACAATACTTGTCGCACTCAACTACACCACGAATCTATATTTCCATAAATACAATTCAAAAGTAGTACCCAAATAAAGATTTATTTGAAGCTCAACATATATTTATTTTTTGATATTTTATATATTTTTGTATATGATCTGTCTTTTGTATCTTCTTTTATGCTTAAACTTGCTATTAACGGATCAAGCTCCACTGTAAAGTGATTAAGACTTCAACAGCACAAAAACAAGAGAAATCATAAAGTATCTAACTGGCTGCTATAGTAGACTCACTCCTAATAACAGCATGAATTAATAGTTCAAATTACAGTCACGGACAACGTTAAACAATAAATAATTAGACCTTGACAACCAATTTTTAGCGATAAATAGTCCCAGTCTCTCCAACTCAGTTTTTCAGCTTCAACCCGATAATCCGTCAAAGATTAGTCTCGAAAAAATAGGATATCCTGGACCAATCGGGAGGCAGCATGTAATTTCGCAGCTGTAAGGCTCGATGGCCTTAAATCCGCGCGTCCCACAGCATAACTCAGCTTATTTACGACCCTGATGGCACGGGGCGCATTACGGAGGCCGAGGGGCAGGGGTGGGGAGAATATGTGACGCATTTCGCTGATTGAAATTTTCGCAAGATTATTCTATCGCCCTTTCTCCTTCGCGAGGCGGAGGGGTTGCATTGTCTTCGAAAGACGAGCCGGGGCCCTCTTAAAGCGCATTGATCCAGTAATTTACCGTGTTACAGGCATCCGCGACATCGTTACGAAGATTACAGCGAGGGAAAAAGTGGCGACGGAATTACGAGCGGACACTGAGGACCTAGGTATAATGCCTGCGTGCGCGCTTTTGTAACGAAAATTACGCGAACGGCTGCAACCAGCCTCTTAATTCGGTCACGAATGAAATAGCAATGCGATAGGAATTGCAATTCTTTTCTTTAGGTCTTCGTCGGTTTCCTGCGCGCTGACAGAAGTTGCGCTTGGATGAAGTCACTGGACTATCGCTGCTCTTCAGAAATTCTATAGGGAGATCGAACCTGTTCATTCAAAATTGAAGTCAATGGTAGATATAATCATATGTTTACTTTTGACAGTGTGTAAAAACTGCAAGTTTTTGAAAAAGGAATAGGTAATTTACAGAAAAGTTTATACTATTTCTGAAAATTCTTTTATTTCTAAAGAAATTAAAGTACCTACTATTAGTTTTAGTCACAGCTCTATTGAATATTACATTCTATTACTAATTTTTACCTGTCAGATGATTTTTGAAACTCATCTCGAAGGATTCTTAATTCTTTAAATTACACTGTAAAACAGGAAGCAGCATTACTTATGGGATGACCTAATATATTATTTTACTTTTCTTATTACCGAAGCTTTTTTTAATGTTATGTCATGTCTTCTCGGAAGAATTATCAAAAAGTTTTACAAGCATTACAGTTAGAGTTAGCTTCATCAGAGGGTCAAATGATATATTGACACTGGTGTGTGTCTGGAGGTAATTATTGTGACTATGTAGCTAAGTACGTGGAACCTGCTCATGTTCCAAATTATTGCCAATCAATCAGTGTTCTTTTCTGATTGGTCCCTTGAGCTATTAAAGTTGATCTACACCTAATCTATACCTATCTCTATTTAAATTTGATTGTCTTTCCTTTTATTACATATTCGCAAGTTCCATTTCTTTAAACTGATTAAATATTAGGAACATTGCTTATAGGAATGAATCTGTCTCTCTATTAATTTGAACAATCAAAATTTTTCGTAAGCTCTAACATACCAAAATTGGAAAATGAAAGAAAACAGTTCAACGAGATTCATTATAAGCGCGCGCAAAATATTTCACAGTAGTGTATTTCGAGGGAGCTCAATCTTTCAGGCGCGACAGAAGTTTCGAAGAGGCGCAATCCATAACAGTGGCGCGTGTCCCAGACTTCCGTAGGAATTCCAAGCCCGAAATTGCAAGGAATCGTTGCGGGGAGTTGAGCAACAGCGTTGCAACGACGGTCCGTTAGTCTATTCGCGCAATAAACTACAATCACAAATTACGGAGTCGAATAGTTTCGGCGTTTCGCGCGGAATGTCGCAATTTCAAGTCCGCCAACAGGGGTTTTCTGGCCCGCGGTTACTCGTTTCACGACGTAAGAGAAGACGGAGAACCGTCGCGTCGACTGGAGAAGAAATAGGAGACGGGAATCGGTCTGCCTGTAATGAACTTACAATAATTGCGACTCATTGATCTATGGAGGCTGAAGAGGTTCCCCCTTTTTCTATACAACGTTGCAGAAGGATCTCCCACTTAACGATTGTTCCGCTGATGCCTCTTCGCTCCGTTTGCCCCTTCGAGTTTCTCCGTTTACGCGTCTTCTTCTGCGTTTCACTTTGTTGCTGGTGATGCAACTAATATGATACGCGTAAGGTCTGAAGAGAAAACGAGACTGATTAATATGAACTACGTAATACATATTGCTCATTTGCTACAAGGGCAGAACTCAAACATTTGCTATTTAAGAATTATTATGATGCGTTAAGAAGTGCAACATAATATTGTCCATTTGAGGAATAATAATTACTCAATTCATCATACGTATATATATTTGTTATTTTTGACTGTATGAATATTTTGTTAACTTTGGAGTATAAATGAGTATAGGTACATACTTGAGGAATTCCATTATTCTTCATGTGATCCTTAGATATAAGTACCATGTGCAGTATTGTGTCATTATGTACTTCGTTTGTGGCATTCAAACCGATTTGAAGTTACTTTCAATAAGAATTACTTAAATATTATTCATTCTGGGATAATAAAAATAATGAATACAAGAAAATTGTTTCTGTCTCTTTTATGTATGTATGTAGGTATTTATAACAAGGTAATCGTTACTTTCAAAAGAAGTTCGTTACAAACAAAAGAAGTTGTTTGTAAGTACCTAATCATTAAGTCAACACTTGTTTCAGTTCGGTGATATTTAAAGTTAGACTTTTAAACCATAACATTGTTTTGTTATTATTCAATAAACGTTGCAATATCTGTATTATATGAGAACCATACAATTCGTAGCTTTAGTGTGAAAATGAATCCCGTTCGAATGATTTATTTGGTGTACGCGTGACGCATATCATGCATTAAACATACTCTTACGCCTTAAGTTGTGAATTATTGCAGTCAATTTTTCTTTAGTCTACTCTTATCTGACATAAAGTGTAAATTGAGAAGTTGT
This sequence comes from Calliopsis andreniformis, assembly GCF_051401765.1. Classification (NCBI taxonomy): domain Eukaryota; kingdom Metazoa; phylum Arthropoda; class Insecta; order Hymenoptera; family Andrenidae; genus Calliopsis; species Calliopsis andreniformis. The sequence goes on along the minus strand of NC_135073.1, from coordinate 5,893,157 downwards.
AGTTTTGAATCCATTCATTTACCCCATGTCATTCGGTTGTCCTTTTCACGTATACATCATAAATTTCATCAACTATAGTCTGTAATAAATTATTTTTAAGATCAGGTTTAATGAATTTAAAAATGTTTTACTATGCAACAGTTTGAAAAATCATAACATTATACATAATGAGTTATTATCATATATAGTTAGTATACAAATAACTAACGAGAGAGCAGCATAATAAAGATATCACCAGGAATAAAATGCTAAAATCTAATACTGTCCGTATGCCTTTTTCAAGATCGAAAATTGAAGTTTATAATATTACATTCTCAGCAAATTTTCAAGATTTCTGATTATTGTGTGACGTTCTAAGTCGCTTAAAGGAATTGGAGCAAATGCTCGAGAGTCAAAACAAAGTTGTCTATCCTTAAAGCTTCTACAAAAATTAATGTGGAATAAAACACGTTATTTAACTCTAGAAAAATATATTTGATCGCTTACGTTTTACATGGTAAGCATAAATACATAAAGAATCTAGTTCGTTGTTTTAAAATGTATACTTTAACGGGAACAAAACCAGGGTCCGTTGGAAGTCGTGTCTTCGAAGGAGGAAAGAAACCATTTACATGCTACTCGACAGGTAATATTGAGCCCAGAAGCCGTTAACTTTAACCACCCTGCCGAGCCATTTTCACTATCGCAAAAACAATTAATGCTCGTTAAAAGAAATCCTTGATTTACCGCTAGGTGGGGTGCAGAGTCTAGATAACCATTGTGTCGTATCGCAGCCCGTCTTCAAGAAACTCCTTTCCTTAGTTGTAGGTGTACCAGCGAGCTGCAGCTCCTTGCCAGACAAGAGATTCTCCATTCTATTCGCAACTTTTTCTATTTGTTTTAATTTTTACATAACACACTTCCTTTAGTAGTCTATTATTGCATGATTAGCCTATTTTAAACAATTTATAAGTTAATTCACACAAAATGCAGTAGATGACTAAATGGTATAAGACCCTACAAAATAGAAAATAGTTATAATTTTTACAATGTTAGGAAATTTTTTCTAAAATAACATGATCTATAGATACCAAAACATCTCAATATAGGCAATAATGCAAGGACCTGAAAGCCTTACATCTCAGCAGAAAGCATTTTTCTTGAATTTTGGTAATAAATTCAGATAATTCAAAAAATTAAATGATTAACAATTCTTTAATTCTAAGATTTCATTAACTTTTGCGCATTGACAATTGGTTCGATTTAATAGGCCAATTTCAAGGGAAACTTAAATTTCTATTTTCAATAATTTCCTAAGTAGAATTCAATTCGAATAAAATTCATTAATTTTCAGTTATGATACTCAAACTACACATTTTTAAACATAAAATGTACTTTGAAAGTTGCATTTCCTTATTTAAACAGTTATCAAGAATTAAACAGTAAAAGGTTACTTTGCTCTCTCCAATCCCGAATTCTAATAAAAATAAATTCAATTAAAGTACAATTAGCAAAACGAGTTTCTATCACGAATAATAAATGCAAACGAAGTATATTATTATACACTTACTTTAAATTTCAAAACTTCTACCGTAGCAGAAGAAAGTCACCAACGAAGTCTTTAATTCTTGATCTATTCTTCTATCAGCATTACTGCCAATGAATAAGAAAACCTTTTACCCCGTATTTATTATTTATCATTCGCAACAGCTCCGAGTAGCTCGGCAAACATCGGCAATTCAAGGCGATTTATCGCGTGCGGCTCCTTATTATGGATCACTTAATGCGGATAGTCTTAACAATACATAAAAGCAGGGGGTTTGTATCGGTCGGACCGTGGTGGGAGTTAATAGAACCTTGTTGTTACGGGGGAGGAAATTCGATAATCGCTCGGCATATAGTTGGGCACGAGCACACAAACGAGGCTCCCCCTCCCCGACGCCGATCTCGCGCCGCCTTGGAGAGAACTTTGACTAAACGGCGCCACGCTTCCTTAACCTCCCCCCATTAATCAATATTATATCGCCCAGAACGTTCCTTTGTTTATTGACTGTCAGCTAATAGGTTTTCGGTGCCATGGCATCGATGAATTCGCCACGGTGACGCTAACAAAAACCAGGACGGGGGAAACGCTTACCATCCCCATCCACCTGGGGGTTGGGGGACGATTAGACGCTTTCGAGCCGCGACTCAAAGAGCTTTATTGTGTAAACGGTGTAAACTACTTTGTCGTCGCTGCACTTGCGGAGAAAATTGCTTCGCCTGTTCTGCCAGTGCTTTGTCCGCGCTGATCGAACCTTCGTGGTCGCGACGGCGATAAGAAATTTCAGGCTCTGGAATGGAAAAAGTCCTTGCCTCCTGATTATGTTGTGATTTCTGTTGAATTCATCCATCGGTTGTTACTTAGAGATTAATTTGTTAATATTAGAACTTCTACTTTCTATATTATGTGTGTGTTGGTTTATATCTTTTATTCTCTGGGAGTTTTTGATGTTTAAGCATTTGAGCTGGTAATGAGTTCTTGAAAAGCGGTTAATAAGTAAGTACCAATATTTAGAAATTTTGAGAATATTAATATGTACAAGTAAAAATTCATGTAAAACAATGACTGCTATTGAAGTATATTCTTCTAAAGAATATTTTTGAGAAGAAAGTTGAACATAAATATGGTACGGTGTTTCTCCCTTATAGTCTTGTCGCTATGTTCACTATAGTTCGAAATTATTTACAGTGAAAGAGCTTGTGTTCCGTCATCTATAATTTTTTAGAAGACTAGAAGGGATACCATGAGTACAACTCAACTCTGAAAACGTGTTCTACGGTACAAACTCGTTAATGAGGGGTGGTTCTATATGGAGAACACATTGTATTATTTAGTAATTGCAAAAATTATTCCATCCCACCTGTTATGTTAATACTATTGCTATTTCTTATAATGCTTTTGTTATCCCTTCGTTTTAGACTTTCTTTTAATCAACACTGTACACCATTTGTATAAGTGAAAGAACGTGAAAATTGTAAAAAGATTGCTTAATGGTGAACACGTCAATCAAATCATGAGATCAAAAAATCTAATTAATAGTGTAAGCATTACTTTATTATGGTTGTAGTTTATAGTTGTCTGTCATTCTCAGATCATTTAGCACCATACTCTGCTATCTTTCTTAATATTCTCATCATTTTGAGCCATCGCAGTTTCTAAACACTATTTAGCGCATTGGTAACATTCCCATTGCATCTTTATTACTCTAATAGCTTCAATTACACCTTAAGCGAAGTTGAAACATTTATAGAGCTGTGCAGTAGCAAGCTGTACAGAACGTCGATCTAAGAAGATGTCAAAATGAACGTCGAAAACCGGAGCCCGTGATTCGTAATTGTTTGCGAAATGCCTGGCGGAATTAAAATCGTAACCACGTTGCGGCAGGGGGCTACTAAAAGTCTCTCGAAAGACGTGGTTGGTAGCCGCGAGGATATTGCTAAATTCAGGGCACTCACAATTAGGAGGCGCATACTATTTCGTATTTAATTACGTTCCTCGCGAGCTCCGCTAGATGCACGTGTCAGCTTTGTTAATCGTCGTTAGAATTTAATAGCCACAGTTATTTGTCTCATTAAAGGAATGAAATTGTCTGTTGGAAATTGGTTTTCGAGAAGTAGTTCTTTAATACAGTGGTCCCTTCCTCTATCCAGAACGAAAAATGATATTATGAGACAGACTGAAAGACAAATATAAGATGGGCTCTTAAGTAATAATTATTATTTAAATAATTATTATTTGAAATAATAATTACAGTGTTTTTCACATAAAATGTGCAATAAATTAATACAGCTAATTACTGTCACAGCAACTGTGCGTTTAACAAAGTATGTAATCTTAATTAATAAATGTTAAAGTCTATGCATTGAAGTACTCAAAGTAATTTCTTTTAAAACATAAATTTCCTTGATTTAGAAAACGACCCCAAACCCATGTGTCCTTAATAACTCGAATACGTGATGTTCCACTGTATTTTCTCCATACCATGGCAAATCAGTTGTCACAGTAAAATCACAGTAAACCCACCCACTGCGTTAAAACACTCACACCATACCAGTTCAGGATTAAAATTATAGCAAGAATAGTCAAGAGCCACACTTATTGAACGAATAACCTAGTTCTTCATCTAGTTAAGCCAGTACCTTTAATTACAACAGAAGTAATAGTATAACACCTGAAGAGAAGAAACTCATGAAATCGTGTAAACCAGTGATAATCCCCCGATGAGAAAGGCAGGTTTGATCCCTAAGGTTGCCGATTTGCGTCAGTTAGCGTAACTTGAACGCGAAAAGCGTCGTTTTAAAAGGGGGTTTTAGGTAGGAGACAAGCCTAGCAGGTAACAGCCTCGAAGACCGGGTAAGACGCCGAGGAGAGGTGCCTGAGAGAGAGGGAATGGGGAGGGGGGCGGGATGACAACAATTCTTTTCCAGCGACGGCGGAGGACCGCGTCCGGGAAATTAGCATCGATAAATTTTCCAGCGCGTCGTTCCGCATTGTCGTCGGCGACGTCGACGAGGATGGCGACGCTGGCGCGCGTATAGCGCCACAAAAGTGACATGATGATGCATAGGCGACTGTTTTAAGAATTATCCGTTATTTATCGCTGGCGAAGGAGCAGATTTCTTTCGCTGCGTTTGACTCGTTTCTGGGGAATAGGACGCTGAAGTTTGCTAAGCGCTGGAAGATCTAATTAAATTCTGTCGATGGAATCTTAAGAGTTCTTGAGCTGAACTATGTGATTCAATCTTTGGAAATCTCTTAAATCGATTTATTAGGTTCTTATTCAAATGTGTTACGTAATGATAATGCAATATTTCATTGTCATATGTTTAGAGCGAGCAAAGACTGTTTACGTGCACTGCTAGTCTCTGTTTTGATGAGACCAAAGTAGACTTCTGTAACCATCAGATAACCTCAGGAACGTACACCTTCCTATAAACTATTTAACCAGCCAGCAGAAAGCATGTATCGAGAAAGTTCTGAATTGTCTTGTAATAAGTTTGTTGTTGTAGTCATTAGAAATTAAAATAATATTCAAAATGAAATAGTTTTCTTTATATGCACTGTTGCATACATCTTTGACAAGAACAAAAGGGGTCATTACTAGTATCAGTTGGCCTCAAAAATATGTATCTCTATATAAAGTAGTTTGAGAGCAAAGAACCTTTAGCAAAGAAACATTAACAACTAATTTAAAATCATTTAAAATGAAAGAGTTTCAGAGCAAAGAGAACACCCATGAGTATCACTTGATCTCAACAATGTATCCTCCTCCATAAACGTTTTATAAAACTGTGAGCCTATATCCAGAGACTATTATAGTTTACTTTTGAAAATGTGTCACCTATTGAACATTCTTCCCGCTGAGAACCCAGAAAGTGTTCAAACCGACAGATTTTTGTTTGAATGCGCAGGATAGAACAAGACTCCTGGAGAATGCAAGACCTGTACTTCAGGAATCGCGGCAGGGTTTAGCACCGTGGCAGAGGGGAGGCGCGCAGTCCCGGTAGTTAAAAGTTACAAGATGATTCGTTGAGTAATCCCAGACCGTTTCCAGACGGTTGCAAATTGCAATCGTGAACGCCGCGATAATTGTCGCGGCAGTTCGCGTAATGACAATTTTCATCGTGTCGTCACACACCGCTTTGGCCTGGAGTGGGGGAAAATGGTAATTACCCTATTGCATCTTTTGAGGCTTTCGAGACGACTCCGTGTCTCCGAATATCCTGCAGTTGCACATTTACTTTAGAGCTTAAAAATTTCTCTTTCTTTTAATATGCTTTCATAGGCTCTTTCAGAAGATAGTCTAATGTCAATGTTTGGCATACTTGGTTCAAAAAGATTAATTAAGTTTTTGTTCTTGTGCTTTGATTTAACTCTTTCAGAATCAAGGTAAATTCAGATCGTAGTTATCATCAGCAAGTAATGTCGAAAAAGTACAGTAAATTAATAATCTGTTTATTATTAAACTGAAATTGTGTGTCTAACGAAGCAAGTAATTTCTATTTTCTTAATTTAAAAAATGATCCTATACTTTTAGGCCGTATGTTTACAGCGTGCTCACAAGTAAATGAATCAGTTTTTTAAACACAAACTATGCTTTAATGATAATTTGCAAAAAATAAGTAATTGTTACAATATTGAATCTGATGTTTAAAGCCAATTAATCAAGATCCTATTGTAATTGCGTTAATTCACCAAATTTACATTTAATAAGCATTAAGTTTTCTTGACCACCATATGTATGATCCTGAAAAAGTTACAAACGACTTCAACTTTAGCAAATGAAGGTCATGGGCCTGCCTCAATAAAGAATGTATGAAACGGGTAAAATTAGCCGAGAGTGTCAGTTTCAAACCTGACCCTCTTTTTTACCTACAGATTCAGCAGAATTTTTAATCGAGCGTGTGAATGTTTTGAAGACCGCTGACAAATATGCTTCAATTTGAAGTTTATTAAATGTGAACGGACAAATTGTTCAAGAACTGCGACACGAAGTTTTCAAATGTTTATTTTCCCCGTTTGGTCATTCTTCAGCAGAACCGTCAGATTATAGGGATAAAAATTCTTTCAGAAAAACTGTAGCCAAACTCCTGTGTTGCGGAAACGTTTCCTTAGTTGGCTCGTTGTTTCCGATAGCCGGAACAGTTGCGAGAATTTGTAAGTCCGTGAACCCGAATAAAAATTCGCTTCGATATTTAGAAAAATACCTTTTGAAGCCGAGCAGTCCACGGATGGGCGAGCAAACCGACGTTGATTCCGTGGAAATCCTGAACAAAGCGCACTTTGAAAATCGAGACGTCTCTTCAGGGGGCGGATGAGGAGGAAAAAATAAATCCAAACACGAACGCAGCAAACCGAGAATTCGGGTCATCCTTTCGCGTTCCCGCGCATAATGTCCTCCCGACGAATGTTGCCTCTGTTCCGCGAAATTTGACGATGAGAAAGACAGAGAAGCGAACGGGGGAGAAACGTTTTAAAGGAACGCTTCCAAACTCGCGAGAGTACGGACCACGAGGAAGGAAAACCGCAACCAGTTCTTCTGGTTCGAAGTCAGCCTTACTGTGCATTTGTAAAGTATCTAACGATACCATTTTTCTTGTTATTCTCTTTGGGAAATAGTCAGAAGAAATATTTATCCTAAATATATTAACGCCACTACTGCATAAAGTTCTTTAGGAAGAACTGCTAGTTCGATTGCTTCTCTTGAAAGACAGACAATGAAGTTCGTTGCAGAATGCTTAGGAAAAGAATTTTCCAAATGTAATATATCTAGACTTTGCAAGGAATCTCTATTAGCTTGTGTAAAACGTTCATTAAGTTTGGCACTTCAATACAGTGGAATCTCGGTTAATCGACATAACGATTCAACTCCTTTTACTATTTCATTAGATAACGATTAAATCATAGTTCAAGTTTCATTTATTATCATAACCTACAGTAAACAGTCGTAAGTCTGAATAAAAAAGAGTATGATTAATTGAGGTTCTACATATACCTTCTTTCTTAAGGAATATACATGAAAATTTGAAAATTCTCGGATCATTAAAACTTTTAAGAAAGACAGCTATACGTAGCAAACTATTGGCCATATACCTACTCTCAAAAAGAAACGTTTTCACATTCAACTTGATAAATTCCACAAACTGAAAAAGAATCACTAATCCTTGTGCACTATTCAAATAACTATTAAGTAGATATATGCATAATAGTAAGTAGAATCAAATTAGTTTCTAACACATAGATACAAAAATTTGCTGACTTCAAATTCCCCGACAACAAAAAGAGCAGAAGTTACTTATAATTGAAAAGGAAGGGAGGGGAGAGGGAGCTATGGTACGACAATATTTCAATTCCTCGGAGACAGTTTTTCGACTGGTTCGAGAAGAGGCGGAATGCAGTTTCCGTAAGAAAAATGGAACTAATTGGTCTCCTCGAAAGATGCGGACTTTCGTGGCAAACAAGACAGCGGGGGCGCATGAAAAGCGGGCCGAGGAGGCGGAAACGAGGAGGAACCGGGAGACGTTGTAGTATCTGGAATTCCAGAGCACGGCGTCGAGTGTGTACCGTGAGCTGCAGGCTCGCGAAAGATAGTTGGTGCTCTCAACACAGAGATAAAAGGGAGCCATTCTTTTTTTAGAGGAAACGCAAACGAGAAATTAGAGCATGGATGTTACTATATGTTTGCCGGTCAAAATCTCGCGAGTTCTTCTAGTGGACTCTGGAAGATCTTTCAATATATCGGTCACAACGACCGAAGAAGAAAATTTAGGGTAATGTTTCTTCGGCAGTTTTTCAAGAACAGCCAAAATGAGCAATTTTTAAGACTTTTAAGACCAGAATTGAAAAAGATTTAGTAGGACATATCTTTTTGTATGTATTCGTCTACCATAGCTGTGTAAATTATTATGTCCAATATAGTAAAATTAACAAAAGAGAGTCTTAACCCTTATTTTATAATGACGAGTCATATTCTTAGGTTCAAATATTGGAGGGGAAATTACTATATCGTCAAACTTACCAAAGAAGGATAAATTATAAAAATTTTGTATAGCTAATGGTTTGCTCATTTATTCTGTAATAATGGTTTATCTATTATATATTTCCTTTATATATTTTTATTTTGTACAAATTAATTCTAATGCATACACCTTAAGGAATAATCTTAAGGGAAGATTATTTTTATTGATTTTGAATAATTTAGGAGAATATAATCATTCTTCTGATTATAGACTAGATCTTGTTAATATTAATTTTTTAGTTACTTCATATTATTGTTTGTTATTTAAAACTTAAGAATTTAAAAACATTACGTTTTTATAAAGAGACTAGTACATACTTCAAAATTCATAGTTTTAATGAAGAAGCATTCCCTATTACAAATTTAAAAAAGTCTCATTGCATAGTTTTATAGACCATAAAAAGTCATTACATTTTTATTGTAGTAATTTTTTGTGTACCTAACATAATTTTTAAGGTACATAGAGAAATAGAAACACATATTAATCTAAAAAGTATATTTTAACTCAGCAGAACCAAAAAGTAGCAAAAAAACATACATTCAGAAAAGTTCGGATTCCTTCGAAGTACCGAAGTTTCCTTGTAAGTTTTCTGAACATTTAAATCCTCCAATTAACTGTGTATTCAAATCCGTATCTATTTTAGGAGCATCTGAGTGCGAATCGTCATCGAAAGAAGCGTCTGGAGATGGCTGAAGATCGATAACGCCTCGGTTGTTACAGGCGGCCTAGAGTTTCTAACCAGATTTTCGAGACTTTCGAGTGGCACTTGGTACGTCAAAGGATACTTTCCGCCCGCAGCGGGCCGACGACGATCGCTCAGCGAGTGAAACGAACAATCGACTCGCGCGCGCGGCGCGGAGCGGAGTCAAGTGTCGAACAACGCCGCACGTAATCATTCCGGCAGCTTTGTCGCGCGCATCCGCGAGTACCGTCGCTTCCTCCGCTATTGAAGAGCCTCATTAGTACTGTTTGTTATTGTTTGTACGACACTCCGGGATGAAAAAGAGCGTGATACGAGAGGGTGCCCGAGGTGTCACCGTGATCCCGCTGATTCTCGCACCTCTCTCGTCGTTACGTGCCCACTACCCCCACACTGTCTGTCTCTCTTTCTACTTGTCCTCATTTTTGGTTTCCTTTTAAGCATGTTCCTCACAATACGCGAAAGCTTGTTATGGAGAAGCACACTTGGACTGATACGTCGAGGCACACTACTGCTGTCGTCTGACAAGGGACACAGGGGGACACTCGAGATGTTCTTGCACCAATTTTGGTCCAGTCGAGTTGGTTCTACTTATCTTTCCAAGAAACGTATAAGAACAGTCAATGATACGGGTGAATTCAGACTGGCGGTTTTAACGGGGCTTTGGTGAGTCTCTGAGTCTCCCTTGGAGAGACATTTCTGATTGCGAGGAAATATATCATAAGTTGCGTTCTTTGATTTTGAAATATTCATGATCGAAGTTGTGAACTTAGGTGATGCCTTAATTCTCTGGTAGTATTACACTTTCGTTACGTTTTTAGGGGGAGTTTCTTCAATTCGATCTGCTTTTCTCTCAAATGTAAACTATATTCTGAAGAATAGTATCACAAATGATATGTTTTTTATAAAACTGTCGTACATGGAAAAAAGTTTCACATAATTTAATTTTTGTTAGTTCTCTTTTGAAAAAATAAAAAATTAGCTTATTCTTTTTTTGAATAGTAGTTTTTTCTAACAAAATGTGAAAAAGAATAACGAGGCACAGAATTTAATAACATAAATTCACAAAAATAAATTGCAAGTATTGGTCCTTAATGGGTTCTCAACTTTTAAAAATTTGTTTGAAAGTGTGACTTATATACTTTTGCCGTATAACAAAGTATCTGCTTTATTATTGCCGCAAGTATAAGTACGTAACGAAGAGAACACAGTAAGCTTAGGTTACGTCGAAAATTACCGCATGTTTACAGTACGTCTAATTTACCAGAGCCACACCGCATCGTGGACTCTGTTTCTTCAAACTGAACTAAAATTTCGTCTCTTTGGACCATCTCAGTTGCGTTACTTCCAAAGCCCCAGCAACCTGCTTGAATCCATAACTCCGCGTGCCTCGAACTGCCCCAGCAAAGGGGTCGAGAGTATATCCACTTGTGCATTCGTTCGTACAGAGTGACCAGCGCGCGATTACCCATTCCTTCAGAATTAGTAGGACATCAAAATTGCACGGGCAGAGAGACGTCTGTCCAACGAAAGCCAGAGAAAAGAGTAGAAGCTGAAGTCTTTTACCTCGTCGCGTTGTGCAAACAAAGCATGCCTCGTTGCAATGCAAGCGTGCATATGTACATGCACAACATCCTAGGTTTACGAAGGTCTGCAACTGTTTCCTTTATCGCGAAGGTATCGCTTTTGTGCTTTTGGTGGAATAACTATTCCTCGGAGGGAGGGGTCAGAAGGGTGAAAGGGGTGGGTGAGGTGAGCCATTAGCCTCGGCTAAATGAAAGAGGCCCCATTTTGTTCGCCTTTCGAGGCTACTTTTCTCGTTTGGTCCTTCGTCCTGGTACCGCGGGTAAACACTGCGAGAATTATTCTTTTTCGTGGAAGGAGGAAATTTGGGAGAGAAAACAAGGGAGGAATCTCTGGGCCGCCTTCGAGTCTCTCTGAACTGTGGCGCCTTATATCCCGCGAGCTCTGACTTAATGAGGAGCAAATCTCTAGGTAAATGCGGCTGATGAAGGAAGAAAGTCCCGGGAAAAATTACGGGGAATTGTTTGGGTCATCGGGAGGTAAACGGTGTTTACCCTTGTAATTTGCGTGGAGTTTATGTATGTAGATGTATGCACGTGCCAACAGAGTGTTCGAACATCAGAGTTATCAGAGATTAGGGTGTTCAGGTATTACCTATGTCAACAAATTTCTACCCAACAAGGAAACTCCATACTTAATCCTTAACTACTAACAAGGTTCTTGTAAACTCCACATGATACATTTTTCATCATCCCCATCACAAATGGTCATTTTCGTGTAACTAAAATATTTTCTAATCAAACTTTGCAATACCTATCTATTCTACTTATCCAATTTCTATATCCGAATTAACATAAATCTGTAAATATTGAACAACGATCCAGAATCTACGTTTATCTACATTAGTGTCCAGAAACTGGGTATCTGTAATTAAGGGCTTAGAGAGAAGTTCTCGAAAAAGTTGGCGTGTTCCACAACAAATCAAACTCCCATAGACCAGCGTCCCTGTTCGGAGAAAGAGTAAGTGGCTAGGGATAAGGAAGTGGCAGTCGAGTGTCGGTAGTAGGGGCAGGTTTCCCTGGCTGATGGCAAGGGGTTAGCGAGGGGGAGGGGGCCGGTGGAGCCCGTGGTAGTTGGGTGGCAGTAGGATGTACTCATCCGTTGCAGTGCTGCAACTAATGAGACATCGCTAAAGGGCACGGGGTAGGTGGGTAGAGATACCGTGGGGCATATACACGGGGGGTAGGCGATACACTTCACCTGAGACTGCAGACTGCAAGAGATAGACGACTACGACGACGATGACGACGTCGACGACGATGAGGACGAGAGTGCAGGCACAATTAAAACTGACGCTCCTAATGGCAAGTCAAACGCCGACGGGCTCGAGAGATTCTTGACTTTCCAATGAAGCGATTGTTTCATATTCCTGTGCTTTCCTCCTGCACCATCTATCGACCGACCCAGGGCTCCGCTCATTTCTCTCTTTCGCTCTCCACCACCCCCTTCACTTGGCCCCTTGTTTCTGCCGAGCCGACACGTGAATCCTGGTAACGCGACGGAACCAGAAGGGAAGCAGAAATAGAGAGACAGAGGGCAAGAGGGAGAGCCTGGTGAAACTTTAGAAGGGAGGAATCGGTAGGAATTCGCGTAGATTTCTGCCGGCTGGAGGGGAACTTCTGTCTGTTTCGTCGCTGACGGCAGACACGTGGGCCTTTGTTTCATACTTGCGCTAAAAAAACTGCTACCAAGAATCGACTAATTTTTCTTTTCTAGACAAAAATTGCTAACTCCGTGCTAAACTGTGCCGAGGTGTTGAGTTCTGCTGAAGTTTACCGTTATTGTATAGAGATGAGTCGTATTAGGCCTATTATTCAGATACTCCAAGTGTCTTATGTTTAAGAGTCAAAGTATTTGTTCTGTGGATCAGCGAACCACTAAGGAACAGTGAGTCACTGGTCAAAAATATACTGAGTAAGGTAGAAAACAGGATAAGAGGTAGTCTGCTCGGTGTGACTCTGGTCATCACCAGTGTAGCTTTGAATTTTTCACGGGACAGTGTTGTTCACTTGGTACAGCAGTATCAGTTATTTCATCGTATCCGTATTTTGTGAGCGCGTGAAGCTTCACATTTATCACATTTAGGTACTGTGAACGTTCGATCGGTACCTGCGACTTGTATTTCAAGAAGTTGGTCAAGCACATGATACAGAAACATATTTCAGGTACTTCACTGTATTACTTCGGCACAATATACGACTTTTCAAAAGTACAAACTTCGTTATCTCTCCTGACATCCTACTTAATCTTTTGACCTGGATCTACCTAGGTTAAACTCGTGAGTTTAACATTGTGTTCTAACGTTCCAATATAACTACGTTAATTTCAGCTCCACTTGAAAACTAAGGTAGTAGATGCTGTAGATCCTTAACCTTCAGGCGGTCACGTATATTTAGTTTTGGAATTTCACACTTTTTGAACCTGTTGTCGCTTAGTATATTTTCATTGAAGTTTTCCTGTACTACGAAATCACAACTTAAAAGACAATTCTTCAGTTCTTATTGTCACAAGTAAGTTGAACTACTTTAACATTCAGCAAGGCCAATGCGCACTCACAGTTTAAGTACAAGTACTCTCTTCTTTAGCCGAGGACTCATTCTTTGAATTCTTTTTATGTCTACAAGGTTGTCAGCCACTGGAAATAGTGTTGTTAAGGTACTTTAATTTCGAATTTATTATCGGTTCAATGACGGCACATTTTTATCCGCAGTATTACTGTGTAAGATAAAATTAAAATGATATCATTAGAAAGCTTATATTTTCTACATTAAATTGTTCATACGAATTTTATAATTATCGAAAAATGATTTAGAAACATTCTTCTCAACAAAAGCATGGTGTGGTGCATGCTACATAAATGTACAAAAAAGGGGGTTCCTACGAGATATGTAGCCCATCTCTAAAGGATTAATCAACGTTGAAAAAATCAACAGCGCACAAAGCAATGGGTTGCAAAAATTTCGTAAGGTAACCTGAAGGAGACGCGCAAGATACGCAATTTAAACGACAAAGGAAGAAGACAACGATCTAGCCCAATGTCTAGAACAAACGACGATGAGGAGGAGAAACTCCGATACACGATGGGAGGGGGATTGAACGCGGAAGGTTAAGGGTGGGTTGGATACACGAATACTAGATAGTAGCTCCGGGCGGAGCTTGATTATTTTCCGCTAGGTCGTTCATTCAGGTGGAGAGCGTGGCGCGCACGAGGGGTTCAATTGGAAACAGCAATCACTGCTCGCCTGTATTTTGTTCTCTTCTCGGGTGCAGCGAACTCCAATAATAAGCTTTCTCCTATATTGCCTCTTCAGTTCCCCGTCCCGCCGCTTGCCGGCCTCCTCTCTCTCGCCAAGACTCCAGGACCGGCAACAGAACTACCCTTTCCCTCTTTCCGCTCCCCTGGTTTCGACTGTCCTACCCCCTGCCACCTCCTGGTGCCTCGTTTCCTTCGAGTTTCCAGCGTTTCGTCTCCCGTACGTTCCCCAAACGACCTCGATTCCCGAGTTCGAGTCGTTTGCCGAGATACACCACCCCCTCCTTCTACCCCCTTTCGCCGCTCCAGAACCCCCGCTCCTTCTGTCGTGCCACCCCCTGCCCCCCCATCTGAACCAAGATATTCTACAGAATTCCTGCGTCCTTCAGCGTGGAAGAGAACATTCGTCTGAGGATGAAGGTCCACGAAGGTGGAAAGTCTCCAGAGGTTCCTTCGGCCCCCGCGAAACCCGATTTTTTGCTCATTTAATACCGGTTCGCGTTCATCGTTCACAATATTGTCGTTATTCCGGAAAATGCTATTCGAGACGCGGAATGCCCGTGAAGGAGGGGGTTGGAAAAGGGACGCGAAAATACGTGGCACGTGAGCCGGTCGACACTATATCAAAAGACCAATTACAATAAATTCTGGGAACGCCGTTTGCTCTGTCGGCACGCGAGCGGGTATTAATCCGCGCGGACTGTCAGCCCGCACCGCGATAATGGAACGGATCCGCTTTTATCGGTCCCCGAGGCACACCACCGCCTAAAGTTCAATCGTCGTTGACGAACTCGAAAATATCAGCGGCTTGAGAAATTCATGGAGTTTAGCTACGGTCGTGCGACGTTTCCATTTTGTTTCGCTTGTGCTATTACTATGTGACATTTTAGAGCCGTTTAGTTGGAGTGTAACGAATCTGTCGATCTCATTTGGGGCCGTTGTGCAAGATTGTTGTGTGCTGCCTGGGATTTCTGTTTGCTTGTCGAATGGAGATGGATTTGCGGTCATATGAATACCTAAGTGGTAAGTGTAGTATTTAGATTTTGGAATTTGGGTTAAATTATGTTGCACCAGCGCTTATTATTATTTCTATTGGTATTGTTATTAGTATTTTTATTATGTCAAATAATATAGATGATAATATAACTTAATGTGTCTAAAAGGCGAGAGTTTTTTCAGCTGTTTTTAGCTTTAATCTACATTCAGTAAATGGTTTAACATAATGATATCACTCTGAGTTATACAGGATAAATTAGAAATCCCTTTCTGATTTTGTTTGATTGATGAACTTTGTAAAAATAAATAGAAACGTAAACTTTACTTAAGAAATTATTTACTGAGTCCAGTAGCTTTTTCTATTTGGACATGGAAAATTATTTTCATTAAATGGTCACTTTTCAACCCTTCATAAGTTTGTGTCATTTTCATAGGCATTTGCCATTACTTGGCAATGTTTTGTTTTAACTTGCGTAAAGTAATGGCTTCATTAATATAAATTATCAATAACTTATTAACCTAGTAATTAATGTCCAAGTATAGATTGTGCATTAACTTGACCCTGAGTTGAAACAATTCAGCTACTACCCCTGTGAGAAAATGCCATAATTATCGTAGTCTAATAATGTGTGTACTCATTCATTATAAATTTACTGGATTGAATGATTGGTTTTTTGAAAAATTGCTAGAAAGGAGAAAATTTCTTTTAGGAAATTATTTAAATTTCCATCCGCTCTTAATAAGTATAATTCCTATTCCTATTTCTATTCCTGTCAGGGCATTCCAAATAGCTTTCTAACGATAACTTTTCACAATCTTTAATTTCTTCAGTAGTAAACCTCGGGGTTAACATATGTCGTGTCATTTAATCATAACTACTTTTGTAACTTTAGCGTTACATGCTCGAGATTTGTCAAGATTCTTCTCCAATTAGTTATTACAGAATTTAAATGAGCGAAACAATTCTCCGTTCACCGGAAGTAAAAGCAACAGTCAAGGTGCAAAGGGTGTAGGGTGCACCAGTTAGATAGTATCGCTAATCCCCACTCCCTCTGCATCCTGCAATTACACGAGCTCTAACTCCAACCCTTTGCCCTTCGGTAAACGGCACGTAAATATATCGATTCAATTCCGTTTCAGCGGTGACCACCCTCACCCCTTTCTGGTCGGTCTCCAGCGCGCCCTTCTATAAAAATTTATCGTCTGGTAAATTGTTTCGCGCGGCGTTGTTCGCGATTCCGCGCGAAACGACGAAAAGCACACGAGTGTGTATCTAGTTTGCAACAGAAACGTCAAGAGAGGAGAATAAAGGGAGAGAAAGTAGGAAGGGTGAGCGAAGTGACCGTGGTCCCCCTAAACCTGTCCGACGGGGATGTTAATTAACAAAAAGTCATTAAACTTTTCACGGCGAATGGCACAGAAGACCCACTGGATATGTCTTGTTTTTTTATTCACAGGATCGATGCACTCCCATTTTATTTTTCTACATCGTTCCTTTCATTGCTTCATCTTTTTCTGCTTCCTCTTGTCGACTTTTTCTTTCCTTACACGATATACATACCAGGTCGAGATCGCGTGTACATCGAATTAGGACTCGAGTTTCCGAAACTACTTCAACAAATCAGAAACCCTTCTAACCCTTCTAACTCTCCCGCAATTAGAATATTTTCACATTCGACGCGATGGTAACTTAGGCTTTGGTAACTAATGCGGTGCCATCTTGTCAGTTCTCCAAAGTGCAAATTTAAAAACAAAAACTCTTTCAGCTGCAATTTGATTTGACGCGTGTTGTCTAAGAAACTTTACTTCCACCCACGCGTGCGCTGGTAAATTTGAGACCCCAACCCTCTTTCGCAACGTTTAAGCGAGAATGGGCCGAAACGGTCGCGGAATTGCACCGCACAGCGTAACGAGTTCAAGTGCTGCAGTCCATTGGTCGTGGCCAGGTCTGCGACACGGCGATAATGACAAACATAACCGTTACTGACCCGAGGTTGGTAAACGGTAACGGGTTGGGGTGGCTTTTCGACCACCCTGGGGGTAGTGGACGTAACCAGATAAAAATCACTCGTCTAGAAGATTAAATAATAAATCAGCACTGTGGAATTCTTGTTCATGTTGCTTACAACATGCCAATTAAAGGTCTTAGGAAGACCTAAGTATACTGAGAAAGCAGACTTCTTCCTGAGTTGAGTTCCATTGACTGATTTCAAATTCTCGCTGCCAAAACAAATTATTGAACAGACAAATATCGATGAAGTTTGGTTATAGCTCTTTTGTTTGAGTTGCTCATATTTATGCAGCTAAGAAAAATTTAATTAAATTTCAAGCTCAAAATATAAGAATTTTTGTACGAAGAAACTAAAACTTATTTTTTTATCTCTTATTTTAAATTCCTCCTTGTTGATTGTTTTTAGAGGGTACGAAATAAATATTCAAATTCCATGAAGGAAGAGTAAAACATGCTTTATACAATACTTACAAAAAATTTACTAGTAAGAGAAATTACATTTTTATTTTCAATGCGAGCGAATATGTCTCTTTTAGGTGATGCAAAATTGAAAACTGATCCAGGAATGAATTCTGGATTCAAATAAAACACTTGCTGGCTTAAGACAGTCATGGTAGACTGAGGAATTAGATAAAGCTCTTGAAAACTTGGGTTGAAATGTACCTAGGATCGGTCTTTCGAGGGTCGATTAACCCTCCACTGGTACAGTGGAGTAATATAACATAGTGTGATGGTCTTACTGCGACTTCATCATGAAAGATTACGGTAGATTTCTATCAGTGTATAGAAAATCAGTATTCTTTTTATTACTTTCTAAACTGTTACACATACTGTAACATCCTACTACTAATTAAGTATTGAACTTCAATTTCAAAGTAAAAACTTTTGCAGAGTTATTGGCAACAATAAGCTCATACCAAATTGAAGGACAACTCAAGTTTCGTACCTAACATCTACGAAAGTCGTCAGATTCTAACTTACTGAGCTTTAGCCGTCACAAAAATTTGTCACTTACAAAGCAACGAATCCCTCGAGTTCCCCGAACTCAATTAATTTCGACAGGCATTGAGACTGCGTGGAGCGTGGCCTCTAACCACCTCTTGGCCAAGTTAGACCTACAAAAAGCCTAAATACCGCAAACTCGAAACACTCACTAATTTTCCGTTTAGTCGTAAAATAAATCCTCCTCGGTGGGGTGGCGAGAGTTCGACCGTGGTGAATGCTCCCCAACGTGGTTCCACCCTCCTGTCGGTGTAAGGGTAAAGGTGCCGATGCTCGCATTCACCGGGTTGGCAAAATTTGGAAACAGAAGTAATCGAATTTGTTGGCGTCGTTTAATGAGAGCCGCACAATAGTTGTGTGTCTGTATAATTGGTACACACCCCTCCAGTCGCAGCGAGACCTGAACTCACGCCTTCGTCTCTCCCTAGGCTTTTCCGCTGCTCTAACTGCTCCACTGATGCAGTCGTCAGGCGAAGAGAGAGTGTGTGTGTGTGAGAGAGAGAGAGAAAGAGAGAGAAAGGGAAAGGGGATCCTACGGCGTAACTATTTGGCTCGAGCACCTTCGCAGTAGACCGCATACAGTGGTTCTCGACGTCTCGTGCTCTTCGTGCAGTCAACAGGGTGGTATTTTGAAAACTCAGCACCTGTCATTGATTTCTTGATAAAACGATTTTTTAATCATACTGCATTTTCAGCGAAAGAAGAGCTATTTCGGAGGGGAATTTAATTGTTGGTGGTCTGTATCTGAAGATGGTAATTTTTTTTATGAATAAATTTAACTCTTGAAGATTTATTTAAATATATAGATTCTTGAAGAAGCTTTGCATAGTTCTACTATTTCATATTGTGAGCTAAGCGATACCTGTTGTGTCTCATTGAATACGTATAAAGTTCGACTTTTTTAAACTAGCAGGAAATATTAATATATTAGTTGTATAAGTACATTTTACTGTAGGTACTTAGACCAGCTTTTTAATTGAAAAAGAATTGTTTTGACTTTCCAGTTCTTATCTGCAAATGTCTTTTACAAATATTAATTCTTGTTTAAGGACAAGTAGGCATCATTCTGAAAGCCTACTACTTCAAGAGGCTCAAATTCTTGCAATATTTAAATTTTTGGTAAACATTACATCGAGAATTGTTGTGCAGCCTGCTAAGTGTCTAGGTATATCGAAGTACACATCGCAACGTGGTCAAAATGCTACAGGGTTCGAGAACGAGTCGAGTCTCTATGTTCGAGAACCCCTGTTTCGGCTATTTACCAATATAGTGATTAAATGTTCCATGAAATCACGAGTTCCACGTCATAACATTTTAAGAGTGCCCCTTCTCGCTGGGTCGCGCGATGCTTCTCTTTTGCCGGGACAACGACGCGTGTAGCTTTAATACGAGACGCGTATAGGTGACACGCGTGAACACGCGTGTGTACACGAGTCCCGGGGTGACACGTCCGTAACCGTATGCGAGCAGGCTCGAATTCTCGGTGCCCTCATCAACGGGAGGCTCCTTCGCCTACCGTTTAATTACGGTATACTTAGCTGTGCAATTGTCTCTTTCACTCTTTCCACGTTGTTTCCGACTGGCTCACTGGCCACTTGTGCGCCCCTATCGTTTCCATGCAACTGCATCTTTCCTTTTCGGTCACTGTCTAGATACTGAAAGTAATAAGATACAGGGTTCTCGCATACATATGAATCAGTGAGCTGAAGAACAGTACAAGTCTATTTTACAGTACAAGTATAAGTAGAACAGTACAAGTCTAGTTAGTTATTTTCAAACACAGTTCTTTGATATGATATTGACAGATATGTAAAATGTATAGAACTACACACTGTGATCAAATGTCTTAAAATGTGGTTTTTGGACTTTTACTATTCATCACATAGGTATCTTCAGAACTTTTTATGGGGGAAGTCATTTTGAGCGAAACGTAGGACTATGAAATGGTGATGTGGGATTCTAGGGTTACCATTCTGCTTATCGGTTACTAAACTGCAAGTGAAAACTGAGTGGTTGGCCTTCACACGTCTTTTATTAATTTGGGACATTTGTGAGTCTGCTGTACAACTTTTTGGGGCTTTCATTTGTTTCATAACACACGTGTGTACTTAATGGTATTCCCATTTTCTTTCAGCTCAATCCAGAATTCAGAAGTGCATTCTGGCTAAGTCTACAAATACTTCAATTCTTAATTTTGGAATTAAAAAACATATCAAGGTATAAGTACCTGTTTTGTTTCTCTTTCTCACGTTGGGTTTTCTCTTTTTACGAGAGAATGCCTGCGATGGCGGGGTATCGCTTACCCCGTTCAACGGCTCTAAAAGTGACAGAGAGTCAAAACACACATCGACCAAGTTGTTTTGCACTTGCCTCTCTGTGCGTGGTGCCGCGACAGCTGTATTTATACAAGCCACTTCCTGCGAGACTTGCTCGTCATAATTTCTTTTCTTTATTTCTGCATTCGGGTAAGAGAAACAATAGTTCTATGAGACATGTTTACACAGAATCAAAGAGTAACAATTGTAGTCTCAGTAGTTTAAAATGAATGTCACATACAAAGTTCGTCATATATTTTTTATGCAAATTATCAGCAGCAAATGTAACCCCTTTTCTTATAACAAGTCATATTCGTGAGACGAATTACATATGTTCCAAATATTGGAGCAAATGCTTTTTACAGACGTACATATTTAAAGTAAGTTTGAACAGATAATTTTTAATAATTGATTTAGAAATTAATTGTATTAATTTAATATTATACACTAAATTAATTATTACAATATATTAATTAACTACTACACTAATTTTTAGATTAACTTAAATGCGTGTAACTTAAGAAAAATTTATATAGCTAAAGGTTAATATTAAAATTTTAGGAGTTCATAAGAAATATTCGTCGTGATGATTTGAATTCGTTTACGCAATTTTAAAAAGTAATTTCACTACGTTGGTACTACTAGATCAAAGTATTTCATTGTCACCCCGTCACCCGTACTATTACAATAAGCCAGAAAGCAATATAATTAATTGAGTGCTATCTACTAATTAAAAGTTGATTTGCAACTGTCCAACAAAGTAATTTCAATTCTCATTGCTAAAAATAGAGCTTCAGTCTTCAGCAGTGCACGTAATTGCATCGATATCAATTTTTGTATTTCATCCTGGACGTTGAACGGGAAATAAAATTACACGTCCCGTTACACAATCAAGCTGTCGCGGCAACTCTGAGCCGAATATAAATAATTACCACTAAATTCACGACAATTTTCTACTAATTTAACTACGTTTTTCTGTTCACTGTTACTTGTTATATGAGACCGTAATATGCGAGCAATAAACTGCAGCAAACGTGACAGTGATACTGAAACAATTACTAGAGAAATTAAAGTAACTGTTTATTTTAATATCTACCTAATTATATATATTTTGTGAAAATAATAAATACGAGTAAAGATATAAAACGGAGTGAATAGTTTATATAATTCATATCAATACTTATATTAATTAGAAATGCTTGAACATATTTATAGATAATACGATTTCGCTGTAATTTTTCCCTCATATTTTTTCTTCAACTTCATGATTCCTCTGCTTCATGAAATCATAATCAGAAAATTAACTAACTAATTTTCATGACAATTAAATTTTCTTAAAAGAATGTTGGACAAAATATACTGCGTAAAAAAGATACCTAATTACAAGTCCTTTGATTACGTTTTGGTTTTTACAACTTCGTCTTTTTATAGCACGAATCTTTTCGATCGATACTAGCATACATCATGCAGTACGCGAGTTGGTGTCGAGGGTAGAGATATCGTTAGATTATACCAAAGATGTTTATTGGACGCGGGCCAATCTTTGAGATTCCTAGTCTCTTCCTGCGCGCATCGCGACATCGTCGACGCGATGCCAACAGTCAACGTGACAATGAGACAAGCGTGAAAGCCCGATCGCGTTTCGCGTCTTCTGCAACCTTTATCGCTTGGAATACCAAAAATTCTTGAATCGCATAATTCATTTTATAATGATCACCGTCATTTCTCTCAGAATTTAGTGCAGTTGCAGTGCTCAATTTTTCATTTTTTACAATAAACTACAAAAATAATTCCTTGATTTAAAAAATGTTTAAAAATACGTACTTTGACGTTATAAGTCTATTCGTATTTTCACCATCTTCTGGAATTATTTGAAAACAAAAGAAATAAATTTTATTTTCATACGTCTGCGTTCAAATTTTCGACATATTGTTGTCTAATCACGATCAGTTAACAAATACATATATCGATCTAAATCCTGTTATTCGTTATATCATTATTATAGTAGAAGCTTTGGTCATAAATGAGACAGAATTTCTTTATTATTTTGCAAATTTGTGATTTGTATAAATGAACGACGGTACCTAGAGGAAAATAAGCTGTGAAAGGAGGCTCATCTGGAGGCAGCACTGCTTATATGCTATAATCACGGTACTAATATCGAGTTGTAAACTTGTAGCTTTCACAAATACATACGAAATATGTCTGACTTTTGACTTATTCTACTGATTTCCCTGTGTCTGACATAGTTAATACACGCCGGCAGTAGAATAAGTCGCAAGTCAGACACCTTCTACGCGAATTTTATATGTTTTTACATCAATTAGTAACTGTGAAACGAAGCTTTAAGTTCAATTTCAACATTCTTAATTTTCATCTTATGTTGTTACATAGAATTATCTCTTAAAGGTTCTGACGATTGTCGTCAAACACTCTATCCAATTATCTTCTTACTCTTCTTACTCTTCTTTTTCCTTCATTTCCAATTTTTACTCTTATAAATTCTAGATGTACCAATTTATCGATTACCGCGATATAAGAACTCGATTTCTCTAAATACAGACATTTTTTCCGTTTTACATATCTCCAATTCCAAAATTCCCCCGATGTAGCCGAACACGCGAGCGCGTGGTGCAGTTAATTAATATCACTATAAATTAAAATGTATTGTACAAGTTAGGCGGTCTTGTTCGCAGCTTCTTTGGGACTTACTGCGTCCATGAACGCAAGGAATCGAGTTTTAGCGTAGCGCAACCCTGCGAAGGGGAGTTGTAGATGGTGGCGAGTAGCTGCGGAGCTAACGGGACGTCGAAGTGGGCGGCGTGGTAACGCGAGGCAAACAACAAGAGGCTTTCCCGTAGCTGGCTAACAGCAGAGTTTCCTCATAAACTCTTACAGAAGTTCCCAGACAAATACGGAAATATTTTGTAATGGAAACACGTCCCTCAGAAATTAAACATCGCGATGAGAAGGATGAAGTTGCTGGAGAGGGTGGCTCAGGCGGAGCAAGAATCTGGCAAGGGATTGCTATAAGTAAATAGACATTAATCAGTGGTACTTCTTAACTGGACATTGAACTTGATCAATTTTACCTGAATTTATAGGCATTTAACGATATGATTTTTTCCCTGTAAAATTGAATTGATTAATATCGACATTTCTTATTCTAAAGCAAATGTTCTGTCGGTTCTGCTCAATAGGGATATATAAACTTTTGATATTTTAGGTCGCATCAGCTGCATTTGTGAACTACAATAATAATCATTAGCGATAATAAACATAGATGGAAATAATGGGACTGTTAGAATTTATTAGAGAATGAGGAATATTTTAAAAACGAAATAATTTTAGATATTTGTTTATTATTGTTGAGATTGCTGTCTAGAGTTCTGCATGTTTAGGACAGTTCAAAAGGATATGTTTTACTGAAATTTTGGAGTTTCGAATATTACAAATTAGAGGATCGGTTTGGAAATTAAATAAGAATGAGTCAATTTTGAATGTCCTATTCTGAGTCAGTTGATTACTAATTTGTCATGAAAACTGTTTGATCCCTTGAGTTTATAAATTTACCAACATCGTAAACTTAAATTTGTTTAAGAGATCAAATGAAACAATTGGTTGTTAATAAAAAAAGTTGACAAAACTTTCACACTCAGCCAATATCCGAAAGCTCAGATGGAGCGGATGAATCTCGTTGGGAGCAAATTTGTCACCTTTCAAGAAGTTTCCAGAGCAAATGATAATCGTGCCAGGAATTGAGTATAGCATGCAAACATTGTATATCAGTGCACAGATGTTATTTACGTTATTTATCCGTGGACAGTTCCCTATTTAATCGTACAGCGGTTTTCGATAATCCCAGTTGGCTCTGATCCGATTTGCCTAGAATCTCTGAAATGACCGAGTTACAAGCTACCGCCTGGTCGATTGCGCAACACGTCCGGATTAAGGAGATCGATCGAACGTGTATCGTGTACAAATCGTTGCCCAACTCGATCTCAGATCGTCGCGCGGCTTTTATCTTTTCCTCTGAACGATAGATTCTTCGTCGGTTTCGTCCACGCCGTTCGTACACAGAATTAGAAGGCGGAAAAGCGGTCGCTGAACCAAAAAGACGTTTGATAAGCGCGCAAAATCGCTCGGGGACAGATGACAGATCTCGATACTCGGAAACGGCCGCTCGTTAAAATTAATGGCGGCGACGAATTTAGAACTTGGCAGTATTAATCATCAATTATATTGACCTTATTGCGGTGGTGGCCGACGTGTGACGTGCGTGACAATCGTTGGAACGAAACGCAGCCCACGTGTTCCCACATCGCGGTTAAAATCGATCGCGATTCAACTGAAATAATTGTTGCACCGTCTCCTTTTAGGTGTACCAGTTGCTATACATTCGTTTCAGTTTTTTTTTGTATCTGAATACTGGATTTCATTCAATTAGTTAAATGGGTGGAAAGTGAAGAAGCTAAGAAATTAAAGATTTGTGAGAAAATTAATGTGTTCCATAAAGCATCTGTGAGAAAAGAAATATGTGTTGCAAATAAAGTTTGGTATTAAGTACTAAAGTAGTAGAAAATAGATTGCGTGATGAGTGGTATCAGATAATATGTGGCACACGTTAGTTGATAGTAAGTAGATACAAATGTTGGAACGTACTTTTAAAATTGCTGGATTCTCGATTGTTATCAGCTTTTTCATCAGTCTATTATTCTTGGGACGATTGCTATCCTCAATATTACAATCGTACTATAAATATTATTTACTTAAACTATACCTACATAGTCATCAATGGCATCGAAATAATTTTTCTTCACCTCTTTCTTTCAGTCCTCTAAAAAACTGAAGTACGTACAGTAGGAAGATTCAGCGTTACTCCAATTGCTGAGTCTTCCAATTCTTTGCATTATCAAGTTCTTCTTCCACATTTTTCAAATTTTAAGCCACTTACATTTCTAGCTCCATAAATTTCTATATACCTACAAATCTATAAATATTCCTGGTTTCTTGAGCTTCTAAATATTATATTCTTAAATTACCATTCTTTCAATTTGCAAATTTTTCATGTCAGTATCAGTACCTTAACAAATCTTAGACATCTTCTAATTTGAAACTTTTATAATTTTCACCTTCATTATCATTCTCTTCTTTGATAATGACAATAGTTGATAGTATTGAAAGATAAGCAACCATACGGAGGAGGATTTGATCTTAAACTACAAACACTGACCTCTATCTCGAATAGCTCAATAAATTATTCCTCATTTATGGGATTCCATGAAACGCGAAGTAACTTGCGAAAAAGTTTGCATCCCCCCGCTTCATCCCCTAGCTCTCGACGTCGCGGCGGTCGATTCATATCGCGCGTCGCAATAGCGTGGAAAACACTTCCGGGAACCATCGTAGACCATCCTGTGAGCAGAGCACTTAAACTCCAGGCGCGACCAGCGTGGAGAACCTGACGGATAACGACCGCCCAGAGATTAATCGGCGGTCACGGATTCTAAATTCTGCCGCGCGGTTAAACCGCGACGATCGCCCGACCGAACTGTGCGCAACTTCAATTTTCTGTTTTGGATTGAAGCCTTGCGCATTCGATGAACTCCAGATTTCCTGGATTACGCCCAACTTCTCCCAAACGATGGAATCGGCACGGAATGTTGTTGAAGTAAATCCTGTGGTTGTAAGATGAAACTGCATAAGTCATATATTTTTATTTTCCAGATGACGTTTAAAGTTTTATGTTTCAATTCTGTATTATGGACTTGGGTTTTATTATATTCTAGTTTTTCAAGGAAAGGTTCCTTTCATTCAATTATCTTTTATTAAGAATATAAATTTTATGTTGTAGACTCCAATCAAGGTATAAATTTACATTTTTTGACAGTTAGTCTTATGTAGTTTTAATATATAGCCACAACATTGTGTTTTAGTCTACTAGATTCTAGATCAAGTAATTAATTGGTATCGAACCTTGAAAGCTTTTTGATATTCCTTAAGAATTTGGTCACACGAATGTTCATGCTTTTAACGAATGATTGTACATGTGTCTTCAATGTGTGTTATTTTCAACTGGGAAACAACGAAGAACGTACGATGGGCGCCATAGTATATCCGCCTAGTGGCTCCTAGGGCCAATGAATACGAATAATATTTTGACGTACGATCTCGTTATGATTGTATGTTTGTCTTCGTTGTTTGTAATTGAGAAAACAGAGAAAAACATATGATCCCAGCGAGATCATGCGTCAAAATATCGCTCGTGTGCATTGGTCTTTATGGTGCGTTTAGACCAAACGAGCGAGTGCTCATTCTTCCCTCACTTCAGCAAAATTCCAATGACGGGCATTTTTTCATTCATAATAACTTGAATTTTGCTGAAGTAGGAGAAGAACGAGCATTCACTCGCTTGGTCCAAACGCACCATTATATGTATATCATATCATATCGTAACATTCACAACATCCGTTACATTAACATTCGTGTAATTAGGCTCTAAATCTAGACGCGTTGGGAAATTTAGAAATCTACAAATTCTGGAATTTATAAATCTTGAGAATCGCATAATTTTCAGAGACTGCTTATAATCAAAATTCTCGTTTTCAAGTATCTCCTTCTTGATTCGCTGGGAAACTATTCGAGAGTGAGTAGTGAGACGGGCGAAATTATATGTGAACATAACGTGCGACGCTTGTCATTCTACCGATATCAACAAACAGTGGCGGCTCTTCGACGAAAATGCTTTTGGCATTTGTGCAGTTGTCTGTAGAAAAGGGCTGGCATTTAAAGTGAGATAAGTCGGCCGAGTGCGAAAGATTCAACCCGACGGATAACGAGCAGTCGGAGATTGATCGTATTGCGACGGCAAATTCGAAATTCCTTTAGGGTTGGGCTTCATTCGCTGCAGAATTCGGCTATATGGACGAATATATTGACTAGGGAAACGTGTGTCGCATACCAATAGGCTGGAGGTATTTATATCTTTGATCACATACAGTGTTGCAAGTATCGTGAATTGTTATCGTTTTTTGAACATCAAATCAACATTTGTCGTAATTTTTCATTTTCTTGTTAGATACACGAATTTAGATGTTTTGTGGTTTATGAAAGAAATTTTTGAAAACATTAAGTCTCAATTGGGTACAATGCGCTATGGAACTATTTTATCATCTCAGGGCAGTGTGGAATGGAACAATATTTTTAGAAATCTTTCAGAAAAATCAATACTTATTTATGGACATACATTGTTACGTCGACTTTTCGAGTTACTTTCTGCAGAATACTGAAAATGTTATTCTCTGAAAAACTCATAAACTTCCGACATAAAATTTGAAGCGGGAGAGGATTTTAGGTCCATATGTGGTGATGTGTTTTAAAAATAACTAAATTAAAATGATTATGTTGAATAATGCATATAGAATAATTGACAATGAGACCCAACTAAGCAATGGTTCTCTTGTGAATAATCAAGAGTCAATCTAGTTAATATTAAAGTATGTAATTGCTAATCTTTTATTTATACCCATTACCGAGTGACATAGTTTGTACGAATCAGAATCGTTTCTATTTCTAAGCATTTCTTTCTCCTTAAATTATGATAATCTCGCGGAAGTAGTCTACCTGTTAGACATAAAAGGATATGGCTTTCACCTTTCGAACTTATATATTCAGGAGATGTGATCCTCCAAATAGTAGTAGCCTCTCTAAATTTATCCGTTATTCGAGATTGTTCACGGAATTATAGACAAGGAAGTGAAGCGCTTTATTCCAAGAATCTACTTAAATGATCTTCTACCTACTTGAATTCTCATTTAATGTGAAGAATAAACAATGTGCACTAAGACTGAGGGAAACGGAGGAACAAGCAACCATATATTTACGTGTGGCTGACGATCAATAGCCAAGAACAATAATGCAGGCGTAACGAATGACTCATTCATTGCTGAAAATTAAAATTTTTGTATTTTTCATTTCACTTTCATGAGGACTTCACCAGTCGAGTAATATATTCTACTACTATATTTTTTCTATTAATATAAATTTTAAACTCTTTCATAATTCTATGTAAATATATGTATTTATAAGTAATGTTAATATTAAATTTCACTGCTCATATCATTACGTCATAATTGAGTAAATTTGTTGAACCTGACAGAACTTAACACTCAACATGAGTCGTATCATATTTTTACCTAAATCTAATATTTTTAATATCACTTTCTAAAATTCTTTTTTTTTTCATTTGATCCTTTATATGTATTATGATTTCTCATAGCCAACAGGATGAATTTATTTAAATAAAACAAAAATATATAATTCAACTAATTGCGAAGTAAACTATTATTACAAGATAAATGCTTTAATCGACAGTTACTCAAAGATTCTATAAAGACTTCCTTTGCTAAATTTGATAATGTAACAACATTTCTGATATTTGAAACATAACATAATTTACAAACTATGCCTCATCATTATGAGATAAGAAGTTAATTATCTCTCTATTAAAGACTATTCTAATCATCATCCTAAAAATCAAGAACGACACCATTTTCGTACCCCATAAATAAAAGTAATCAGAACAGAAATCTTTTGCAGTAATTCTTGCTCAACTAAATCTTCTAATTTCGACTTCCATTCTCAAACGAGCGATACAAGTGTCTCAAAATTACCGAAAAAAAATTACGAAGACGTTTGAAGTTTGCATGCCAACATTTTCGCAAGGCATCAATCTTCCGCGAGCAAAGCGTGTCGTCACGGAGAGGAACGAGACAAAGTAAAAAGCCTGGTAATCCGATTTTCGCGACAGGTCGATCTCACGCGTGGTTTGGCGAACAGCGACGCCGCGCTCTCAGCTCCGAACCGGCGTAAATCAGAGGTTTATGGTCACGGGACAGAAGTCAAAGGAGGCTTTGCCCGTCGCATCGGCCGTCACACATTTTACCGAAATCGTCACGGCGCACGGTGCCGCGCGATATATGCCGACCATGCGGTACGCGTCACGCGTTCACCGGGGAAATTACCATTTCTGAATCATCACGATGCACACGGGGTGTATTCGAATTGCCAATATCTTCGTCTCCTAATTCTAATATTTTCTCTCTGGGTTTTCACCGTGACTAACCCAATAGTTCATTCTTCTCTTTTAAAATTGCATGTAGATAAATACTGACTCTTGATGTTTCCCATTAATTTTGTTACGAAGAATGAGTTTTGAAATGAAATTGAAAAAAATGGGAAATTAAATGTGTAAAAATGAAAGGGTTGAGGACGTTCAGTTATGCTGTTCTGAAAACCGAATATTGGGAATTGATGTTGAACGAGATAAAATAGGTACATAGTACTGTCCAGGAGCTTAGGAATAGTCCTACTTTTTAGTTAAGCAAGTAATCTTTGGTTTATGATTTAAAAGTAATTAAAATTTGCAGAAAGATTTCTTCTTACGTAAGATTCCTTAATTAGTCAAGGTTTGCTTATATGCAAATATTTTGTGTCCTAACAAACGCATCGTGAATTCGATTAACCGAAGGATAAGAACAAACACGTAGGACCAATCACAGACTATATTACTAGCAATTTATGTATGTTAGAGTACCAGATAGTGTACTACAAGAATGAAAAGAAGAAGATTAGCGGAGTAAATAAGCGACACGAAATAAAGCCAAAGTGTCGGTAAGTTACAGTTCCTGAGATGCAACTGATTTTATTTGGATTTTCGATAATATTTCTAAGAGATCTTTAGAATTACTTGCACGGGACCAGAATTAGAAGGCGCCGAGTTCAGAAAGACGTACTCTACGGATCCGTCGCCAAGGCGAAGAATTAGCCGATCGTTCAGTGAACGATAAACCGATCGTGCTCCACAGCAGTCAGGGACCTCCTGAGATACATTCACCGCTCGTTTAACGTCCTCATAAAAATTCTTTCGTTCGACCACCGTGGCGCGAGGAAGACAGTAAACGGATTTCGAAGCTCCTGAAGCCAGGCCGGCTAAGTAAATATACCCACGACCCTCAACGTGGCCCTAGGCCACAAATTAATCTATAAATACACAGCTAACCGAAGTTCAGGAAGCTGTAATTCGAAGATGGCCGTTGTCTTCTGTCGTCGATTGCCGATACCATGCGCGATTTAGTTGCTCCTCAGGTTGGCGATTCTTCTTACTTGTATGGTTGACTAAAGAATTCTGAAGGGCTTAAGAAGGATTTACAATAAGAATTGAAGGAAATTCTGAAAAACGGAGGTAGCACATTCTGAGGCTCTATAAAGTTTGAAAATGAATGTGTATAGAAATTTAAAGTAATTAGAAGAATGGGAGGATACTAAGTGTTGAGTAATTATTATGTAAGAAAATTCAAAACTTTAAGATTGAACAATTTGGAGTAAAATAATACACAAAATGAAAACTTAATGAGTTGGTAAAATTAGGGAAATGAAAAGTACAGAAAAAAGCTCAAGAATTAATAGCGATTTTTAAATAGGGGAGATCGTCATAGGTTTACTTGTAGCAATTTTTAATGAAACTGTATTATGATAATGCCCCTCGATTACCTACTTCAAACCAGGAAGAAATTACAATTTCTCTACTATCATGTCTATTAAAACGATTCACGCAATTGCATTTACCTATTTGTAATTAATTACAACCGCAGTTGAAAATGGTAGAACAATTGTGGTCTATTAAAATTAATCAGCAATTTTTTTTAATAGGGCCTTGTACGGCTGTTCGTTTACACCTGATCCCCGCGATTCACCTTTGCGCGTTCTTCCATCGTGATTCGTTTTGTTAAGCAAAATCGCCTTCGAGCAAGTGTTGTTTTTATGCAGTTCGCGTGTAAAAACAAGAATAATTTGTGGCTACGATTATGCAATGTTTTCGCGAGGCTGCGTGCTCCGGTTTCTGCTCCACGCTCCGTTCCGCGTCGAGTGATTCTGCCTCGTACACGCCATGTCGCGATTCTGTATTGTGCCTTTAAGTTTGTTTTTTAAGAGGAATTGCGAAAAAAAAGAACAGTAACAGAAGGAACCAACCTGAAAGGAACGTTGGATTTGCGGATTTTTCTGGATCTGCTCCAGTGCGGTGAATAGAACTTCTCTAAACAGTCATGTTACTTTAGTGTTACATAGTGGTAAACGTGTAATACTGAATGTCCATTTTCATGAAACTTAGTCTTATAGAAGTTGCATGGTAATGGTACGAAAGTCTGTCTTTTCTCTTATATTTTTTTAACAAACTGTAATCTGAGGAAACATGCTCTAAGAATCTCTTAGTTTACGTTTGATGCTACATTAAAAGGCTGATTCTTCATAAGAGAAGTATATGTTGTCAGCATTTTGTAATCTGTAACTTAATGTCGATTTTTAATTCTATCAGTATACGATAAACAAAATTTTGAGAAGTGTTGTTCTGTACCGTACACATGTATACTATAGATGTGTACGGTTTGACTCTATTTACAATTTCAGTATACTAAGATTGTAATGACCCAAAGCAATTTGTTAACAAATTTATGATAAAATTATTGAGGAAACATCTGTTTTAATTTTGTGCTTTTTGTGTCGAGTAAATATGTCTAAAATATTAATTACCAACTATATCAGTGTATCAATATATAAATAAAAGGCTCAAAAGTTAAGGGCCACAACTACTTGTCAAAACAATTTTTGCAGAAAATTTCGCACTAAATTGTATGATAATTATATTAACTGTTAATTGTACAGACGGAGAATGACGACTCCTTAATTTAATTCTTCATTAACTTGTTTATGTTTTGTCTTTCACATCCATTGTATCTGCATAACAGTATCACATATCATGAATTTTGTGGTCAAGATTTGGTAGCAGTTAAGTACTATTTACGATCTAATTTAAACATCAATAATATTGATTACAACTTAATATTAAATTTTGTAATAAAATTGCAGACACAACTAAAACAGCCCTTGTCAAATTGTACAATTTTCTTTAACGAGAATACATTCTAGTAATCAGAAAAGAAATTTACAATGTAATGGATCCTGCCTTATTAAAAACGCAATGTGCACTATGCTCAATATTTTGTTCAAAAGGCTATTAATCAATTGAACAAAATTTAAATATGCTACAGTATTTTTCTTGCACTCCTAGAAATAAATAAAAATTAACAATGCTCTTCTTTCTTATGAGCTTTTCAATTATTTTCCTTAAATCTTGCTTCTTGTTTCTCTGTAAATATATAGCATCGCAACGCGTATGCACTTGCTCCCCCATTAGGCCCCTGAAATACTGAGTGTTACTAAAAGAAACCAGGAGGTAAACGATAAGTCAGTATCGCGTTTGGGAAACGTCTCCGCGCGGATCAATGCACCTGGCTGCTCCCTTGCGAGCCAGCGCAGCGTCTTGAAGAAGAGGAATCCGAGAGGCTGGTGCATCGTCCTCGTTGCGTGTTCTGGAAATCGGCTTTCCGCGGCCGCCGGAAATAGAAAGAACCAGAAGACCCTCTTCTGAGATCGAAGTGTGCAGAGGAAAAAACCGCGTCGTCCTGTTTATTTTTACAATCGGCAGTAGATTGAATCGTTCGGCGGCCCATTCCTCGGAACGAAGAAGAAGGAAGAGAGACGAGCAGAGAGCATGTGCGATACACGCGCTGCTCCCATGTAAGCCTGGCCTTTTTGTTCTCCCCGTCCGTAAGATCTCTGTTTCTTCGTCTGCCGCGAGCCTTTTGCAAACGAGAAATGAGGCGGTCGCTTTGAAACGTTCCGACCAGCGATCTTCGGCCCGTTCCTCTGTGCCAGCCAGTTTTCCGACCACGAAAGGAAACGATTTTCTCTCTGGCTTGCCAGAGGAACTCGGACGCGCACTGTTTATCACGCGAGTAGCCGGCCTATGGAGATCGGACACGATGGAGCTGATCCCGCGACGGAAAAGCACAGCTCAAAAGAGTTCGCTTTGGTTTCCTTTCGTTGGCAGAGAGCTGCGGCAGAAACAGGATGCGATGAATAAATTGGGGAAACGAGCATTCTGAGTGAATCGTTTATGTGTGAAGAATTAAGGAACAATAAAATTAAATAACTACAAAAAATAGGTCAAGTTGAAATTGAAGAAGAAATGAAGAAATTGGCGAAGTTGTAATTTAAAAAATTAGTAACTAAAAATATTAATCAGTAGATGAGTAAGGTTAGGGGAAATTGAAAAATAAAAATATTGGGATCTCAGGAAACTACGTAGAATGTTAAGAAAAAATTAGGTAAGGAAAATAGTACGAAGTAATTGAAGAAGATATTAGGAATATTAATACACAGCGCGAAACTGCGAAATATTATGAGTAGTCGTAGGATATAAAGAGTTAAAAGGTCCAAGCGGGCATCGTCGAAATTTAGAGGCGTGCGCCTGTTGTTGATAATTAATTGTAGCGAGAGCGAGTCGTAGAACGATGCTTCGCGGCTCGTAACGTAACTGTTAACGGATATTATCCGCAATAGAACTATTCTAGTTTTCAGCGAAGTAATCCCGAAGTAAAGCGCGGATAGATCTAACAGTTCCAAGTAGCAGTGCAATAAGATAAGGTAGAATAACTAAGTGGAGTAATCGAATGAACTGGTTCTTTTAACTGATAATGGGATGCCATTATAACTTTTTATCGACGATATAAAATGCTATAATTTATGATTCTAAAAGAAATTGATAATTTGAATGTTAGGATTAATTCAATAAATTCGAAGATTAATGATTTGAAATAACTTCTGTAAATTAAACGGACAGTAAAATTGAGGATTTTGAAAAATTGAAAAATTGTGAATTACTAGATGAAGAAAATTACAGAAATAAAAAAGAAACAAGACCGATGATATAGGGAATTTAAAACTTGCAAAA
Organism: Calliopsis andreniformis; assembly: GCF_051401765.1. Lineage (NCBI taxonomy): Eukaryota > Metazoa > Arthropoda > Insecta > Hymenoptera > Andrenidae > Calliopsis > Calliopsis andreniformis. The sequence continues at coordinate 5,858,903 of NC_135073.1, read as the reverse complement.
CGGGGCATTTCGACTTTTATTATTTTAGGAGTTATACTATATTACGAAACTTCTATGAATTTTATAACATAATAGATATCGAACAAAAAGATACATGAAGCTATAAAACATTTAAAGAATAATGAGAGATTAGCATATTTCAGATTTCTTGTTCAAATACGTGCTTCACCTTCAAGCACAAGTACATAGTTTTCCTTTTTCTGTTTCTACAGTTCTGCATCGCTCTGCATTCAAATTACCACTCGATCCATGAGCATCGTTCGGCCACAGAATTCAAACAAACATAATCGGCTAAGTACATCCTCACGTTGACGCATTACTGTTGTACGCGTCCCAATAAAACGTTTACCGTATTACAACGTCAACTGTCGGGTCCCGCGGCGAGTCGGTGTAGCCTTCTGTTTGCTTTGGCCGCGTCTCCCTGTCTTCCACGAGTAGAGTATGCAGACGCTCTGCAAGGCTATTGCTTTGAGGATATCGGTTGCCTGGAAATCGACTGATCGTCAACTTTACGAACAGGAGCCGTTTCCTTTAGGGCTGGATCGGTGATCATGGTCGTTGCTTTATTCGGAGCAGCTGGAAGCCTTCTGTTTACTTTAATCAGTCTTGCACAGGGAGGATTCAAATAAATTTCTAGATCTTTGAATTGATATTGGCTTTAAATAAGATGGAATTTAACAGAAATGTACAACTGATACGAATATTTAAATGATACTTTATTATCGAAGATTTCATGAATTTTAACATATATCCTAAAATGGAACAAAAGATTTTTCATTAACGATATAATGCTGATATAAGAATGCAGACTCAGAATTACTATCCAAGGGCTATCAAGTAGCCAGCAAACGATGAAGAAGATGTAAGCGTGGGTGTAGTTGCAGAAAAAGACACAGTAGGGTTTAGGTGGGGGAAGAGGAAGCGTTAAGAGAGAGATTTTCGCTTCCCCAGCTTAGTTTCTGCTCGTCGTCACGCTGTTAGTGGCGAGTTAATCGGGGCCGGAAATGAAGTGAGGGATAGAGGAATATTAATAACTGAATCTAATCAATTCCGTGAAACGAGGCTGGCCACCCTGAGCAGCTCGAAAGAGCAAAGCACTCTCTCTTACTTTCTCGTTCCCTCCTCCCTTCGGTATTTCCTCCTACGAGGCAGGCAGCGATCTAATCAAATGCATCGCATTAAGCTAATTTAGTGGTGCTGCTAGCGTGGAGAACCATTCTCCGCTCCGTTTCTAGTCTTTCTCTCTTTCGTCACCGCAGGATAGAGCGAATCGTACTGGTGACAAATTTTCAATTGCTGACGCGCGAAGTTCTCTACAGATGCCAAACAATTAAGTGTACAGTAGGAGACTAGGAGCAGATTAACTAATAAGGAGACAAAAGTGTTCAGATATGAGAATTTCCAGACACTAGAGCAATCACGTTTCTGATACTAAATTTTATTAATTTAAGTAGAAATCAACAAAACTGACAGTGCTTTCACTATTTAAGAATCTCATACATCTTTGGTTGCAAAGTTACATAGGTTTTCTGATGTAGGTTGTTTTTTGTCAAATGCCTCGAATATTAACGTGAAGAGAGATATTTTCATCACTACTTTTCTTGGCTGTTTTCTATACATATAGTCAGTTTTTATATGAAACTTAAATTCTAAAATTCTATTATCGTCTTTATCATAAAAAAGTATGCTTATGTATGTTTGGTATTATGAACACAAGAAAGTATAGACATATTGTATGTAACCATAACATATTTGTAATATAAAAAGATAAAGTTGTTAGGAGATATTTTGCTCAACAACAGAACGTTCGGAAAGTAGAGTAATCACACATACAATGGATGTTTAAATACGGGCTTATTCTACTGTATTTCCTATTTCACGTTTCCTGTTACCTTACAATTTTTATTCATGTACGTTTTCGGACTTGATCACCGGAAACTTTGCTAAATCGGTCTCCCTACAGCATCAACAACGTTGGTGTTCCTTTCACGTCCCTTTTTCATTTTCTCTCGCGGATGGAGGAATCGAGGGGGCACGGCAAGATGTTCGATTCCGTGAGTAAAGCGTTTATTTTTGCTCTCCCGAAATCCGATTTTTTCGTCGACGCCGTGGCGCGGCTCGTTTGTCTCTTTCGCAAAAGAGTTATTGGCTTGCATCGGCGTGCACACGAATGCAAATCCCGCAACAGGCCGCGAGATGCGTTGTCCTCTAATTTCGAGGATCAAGGCCAAAGGGGAAAAAGTACGGGGATCTATGCCCGTGCGATGGACGCGAGTAATCGCTGCCACATTTCAACGCGGCTTTGCGCGTTATTTATGCGGTCAAGCAGTTATGCCACTCCGCAACGATAGCCCGAAATAAGGCAACTGCGACTTTTAAGATGTGGCTGGACGGTGAGAGTTGTTGGTTGCGGCTGCGTTTCAAGGGGTTACATTGTACTCTGGATTTATGAACTTTTAACTGTCACTTTAAGGTTAAGCATCTGAGGTAAGGGTGCTTAATGTCGATTATTTGAATTGAAACCGTTTCCAATTGAAGGGTAACTGATACTTTTGTATGTAGTTATTATTCGGCAGCGAAACATTTCTTTGTACTATATTGGGTGTGTAGTAGATTGGTAGAATGCTGAAGGTTGACAGAACTCAGGCGATATATGAATACTTTTGATAAGTGATATTGAATGCATGCAGAAAAGAACATAAAAGATTGGTACTATTTATAAAATTAATCAAATCGACTAATTAGATCCAGTAAAAAGGGTGTACGGGCCATGAGTAATTACTTGTCATAGATATATTCTACCAAAGATTTTTTGGATTTATTCCAAGAATTTCGTCTGTCCCGTATCTATCTTCAATTTCTTAACGCACACTTCAGCATAATTATTACATATTACTTCAAGCTGAAAAGAAGACTAACCCAGACGCAGATCTAGTTCTGGTCTAACTCAAGCTAACATGTACCTAATGCACATGTAGCTTGATCTTGACGTGAGCCTAATTCTGTTTTAACTTAGAAATTACGCAAAACCTAATGCAGATACATTGCAAAACTGTAGGTGTGTGCATACATGAAGGAGATCATTTCCGGTACAGTCGGAAGTAAGATAAATCTTTGTGTAAAAATAAGATGCAAGCGTATGATCAAGCTTATGATCAGCGTACAAAGTTTTTATGAAAATCAGTTCTTAAAATTTATCAAATGCACATAAGGTTCGGTAAGGCTTGGAAGATTCGTCTGTCTGTTACTAGCCATTTCTACTTATAGGTTGCGGTTTGTACCTTCTAATAAGAGCTTAATTTAAATAGAACAATTTTTCGCAATTTATGTTAAAAGAATTATATGACAAACAGTTGAATGTCAGTTGTAACAGTTAAGAATACTAATTTGTTTTAATTAAGCCAAGAAATTGTAGAAGAATTTCTAAAATGAATGTAACGAGATACACAAAGAAATAAAAGTAAATAATTGTGAATAACATAAATTATGATTAATTGTGAACGTTATTATTAATTTTGTGTTAGATACAATACGGATAATTAACTAGACATTTAGCTAAGATTCTTCGACTTTGATGCTACTAAATTTCTCCATACTTGTCATAACTAATCCTTAACGCCTTGTGAATATTAATAAAGTGTCCTATAAATATTAAAGTAGCCACTAAAACGTAGTTCGACCTGATGGCAGGTGATGATTGAAATTATTGGTAAGAGTGCCGAAAACGTTTTCTGACATTTACGGCTGAACGATACTTCTGACTGTCATCTATTTTCTTCCAAGGGGTTCATGTAAACTGCCAAACTGTTCTTATAGACTAAACATATATTTCTGGAAACTATTGCTATTACGCTGTGACGTGGAACAAATGGAAAGCAGTTCACACACCATTATGTTCGTTCTAACTGCATTTCTGTTGTCTATTTCAACAGATCTCCCTCAGCAAATGCCTCGATTGAATTAGCATTTTCACTACCAAAAAACCTACTTCATTATTACTGCTTTGCATTTATCGACTTAAAGAGCATCTTATAAAAAAGTGCAACCTATTTCCACTATAAACTGATGCTTTTTTTTTTAAATTCTCGAAGCATAAGAAATTTGTTACTTATCCTATATAGCGTTTATTACATAATTTTATTGTAAGAAGTAGGTACTATTAATACTACTACAGATATACTGTTACATATGTATTTCTTTTCCTCTATATGTCTACAGCAGTAAAAGAGTTAAAAAATGATTCTCACAAAACTATGAAACGATTTCTCAGTTTCCTTCAAATTAGCGGAATTCGTAACGCTTACCAGCGTTGTAAAGAAATTAGAGAAACAGCCGCCTCGACGTTGGTGGCCACGACAGATGATTTTTCCGTCGCGTACCCTTAATATCGGCACACGACGGTCCCGCTGTTCCCGATGTAAATACATCGTCTATATTTACGGTACGTATATTTAGTTTGTATTTGCGTGCAACAGCTACTTCACTGCAAAGGAAGACGAGATGGGTGTGTCCGGATAACTCGCACACTGCCCGCGCGACAATCCGTCATTTTGAAGTTTCGGGACCGCGTCGAAATGTCGTTGAATTCTTTTCTCCTGTCTAGCGTCTGTCGTCGGTTAAACGAGCAACACCTAACCATCACCACTTGGCAATGGAGATGATGCAAGACATTTTTTATGCTTTTAGAGGGGATGCTTGATGCACGTGGATTGGTAAGGATGAGCGTAGAGGATATTATATAAAACTAGGTTCTTATGAGAAAAATTGTTGTCATTGCTAATGATCAAAGAGATTGAGGGAAGCTATTGTATAGATTCTAGATCTTTAGATTCAGAAATCCATCTTATCATGGCAGAAAAGATTCTGGTTATCTATATGTAGATACTTAATGATGGATCGGGGTTCGTAGGTGAGTAGGTAAGAGTTCGTAGGTAAGGATTGAAAGTAATTTGAAGATTCTGAAAGAATAAGAAGAATGCTCTGAAAAACAAGGACTCTCTTGTCACTTGTACAAATTCTCATGAACTATAATACTATCTTCAATTTCTAAAGATCGATTGAGAAAATAGATATTATTTCAAGGAAATTAAGGAACAGGAAGCAATAGCTTAGGAAAGTTATAGAAGAGAAGATCAGAAAATCCATCAAGGGAAACTTCTTTCCCTAGTAGGTATATTGACCATCTCGCGTTAAAATCTGAAAGAGCTCCGAATGACACACTCATCAATCATTGCTGAATGACTCATTCTTAGTATGTGTGATCTTACTCTCGAGTACCGACCATTGGACGTGGGTAGTTCAAAGAATTCTTCCCTTTGAACAGTTCAGAGAAGTAAGGATGTAGCAGTGGACTTCATTTCTTGATTTCTTCCTTATTACCTCATTATGAACGACGGAAATGTTTTGTGTCATAATACGCATGGTTGCGTTGTGCATTCATCATTATTTTAGATCACGAATTTCATCAGGAAAATGTCTTCTGTCACAGTGATGAAGATACATAAATCGTATTAGTTAGTTTGGCAATCGTTAAAGGATGTGTTAGAGAAGATCTTCGTTACGAAGACGAGTTGCTTGAGTGTAAATTAAAATCTTCGATGTGCTTTCAGCTTGGCTTATTTCCAATTCAATTGGGTTCATTTATTTGGCAGGCTATGGTTCTACTGAACAATTACAACTTCGTCGATCCGTTTCTTACGAACACGTGACTGATCTGAACGCAAAGTAGCCCCGAACACAACACTGACATGTCTTGTATTCCTAAAGTTACGATGATCCATTAAGCATGTAATATGGAATATACATATAACATAATAAAACATGATAAATCTAGAATATGAATTTTCTTGAAAATTAAGTCCGCTTTCCAAAGTTTATACTGACTACTACTAATTAGTCCTAGCATGAATCATTAGTATTTTATGGAATATGTGCAACAAATTTTAATAATACAGTCATAAAAATGTATATAACATAGATAAAGTCACATTATAACTTAATTCCAGTCATTATATTATAAATCAGCATATAAAACACCATCATGTATCAGTTCATCAGCATTCCATTTCTGTAATTTTTATATACCTATGTGTATACGCAATGATCACTGGCTTTTACCAGCCAATTTCAGGAAAATGGTACGTACTTTAGAGTGTGCTTATTGTGTGCCAAGCTCAGGTGACGGAGGTGTCCCGGGACGTGCTTTGTAATGTAGGCTCTTGCACCCAAGTATCATGTGTGAGAACTGTGGACTGTATTACGTTGGTGTGAATGTTTTTGCTATTTCTTAAATAGGTGTAGTGCTAAGTGAGCAGGTAGCATATTTTCTGGTGTGAATATTAGATCTAAGTAAATACGGCCAGAATAGGTCATCATAGTCTCTCTCTCTTTGATCGAGTAGGCTCATTTTCGCGTGGTAGCCTGTGTCTTGAGTTAATTCATTTGGAGCGTTGAGAGTAAAACTGACGCAGTACAAGAATACTATCGCCTCATCTTTACTTGTGGACTCTTCAAATTCAGCGATATTGCGCTAGGGTCGCTGAGCCGCAATTGAAAGGATAGGTTCGAACGTTATGTTCGAAATTCTGCATGCGTACACGAAGAGAAATTTGCCGGGAGTCCTAGATGTTTATGCTGCGGTTACAGTGGATGCATGTTCTGACGAATATGTCAGAACTATTTATCGTATGAGCGAGACAAGTTCAGACATTCGTTCATCAGAAAACGCATCCAGTGTAATCGCAGCCTTAGGCAATTATTAAACGTGTTTTTGTGCGTTACTCGAGCTTGAGAACTCTGATTTATTTTCAATGTGTTGGGGAATCTGGAGCATCTAAAAGTTTAACTTTCAGCTTGGTGGATCAACCGAAGGGAGAAAAGGCTATGTCGAAATGTCCCTGCAAGAATGGGAAACTTCTCGTTACTACTTTGTCATTACGCTCTCTTTAGTCGCATACTAGTAGTAATAGTTTGATTTAGCTAGCCATGTGATGGCTAAACGATCATTTCAGTGATGTTGTGCAAATCGCGATTTTCTTTAGAGTTGCAAGAAAATGCGGATCTTGATTTAAAAGAGAGTGACGAAAAAATATAGAGCACGAGTTCAATTGGAGTTGCCAGAGAAACTGAAATTACAATTTGTTTCAGAATTAGGATCGATTGATTGCGATTGTTTTTAAATAATGATATTTTAAGATATAGTTGTTTTGTATTAGTTTTAGTAGAATATTAAATTTATTTTTCCTAATATTAACATTGTCGAAGTTTTTTGTTTTTCGTGAATGAGATTTGTAATACTTGTTAGTTGCATTCGCTTGAAAGTTTTCACATCTCTGTTTTACATTTCAATATTTTGGATTATTTTACATCTCTTCTATTCCCTAATATGTACTACTTCATTGAACTGAACTGATATTCATTTATAAACAAAAAGCGCTGAAATAAATCTTGAATAAATAAATAGAGCAATTCAACTTAGGGCGCAAAGCTCATAAGGTGTTTCAAGTTCAACTCATAGATATCCCATCAACGATGCATTAGAGCATCGATGATTAAACATTTTGCACTAAAACAGTGTAGGTTTTACTAGGTTCTGTAAAAATTTCCTTGAATATGTATCAGTGGTTTTACTTCATTTTCTTTTGAAGTAACTACAGCACGTGGTACTTCCTTCTCGACTATCCGAACATCTTCGGCCAATTAACCCGAGGAACACAAACAAGCTTGGGAAAGAAAAGCGAAGACGACCTTGACGCGTGCAAATGCGCCGATGAATAACCGAGTCATTTTATTTAGAGAACCGATTCGTCTTTCGCGGGGAGGAACGAATCCAGGAGACGGAAACCCGAGGAAAAAGAAACCGAGGAATGGAGATCCGTGCGGCGCTCAGAATAGCAGCCTAGTCAGCGCGGTTTTTCGCTACTTCATCGGCTTCTCCGTGGCTGGTCAATGCAGAAATACGCGACCAATTAATTACTTTTTATACGATTTCATGCTGGAAACGATATAGGGCTCCCAGCACTCTCGAACCCTATCTGCTTAAGTGCTTGAGATTAACGATTTTGTTTTAGTTAGGATCGTAAAATATCCTGGAAAGTTTATGCTTCTTCTTCGTACTCGGTTGAATTGACATACATTAGAGTCTGCTTTAAATATTCCTTCAGCTAAAATCGGTTCTAATAAAACAATTGAACACATTCTGTAATGAAATCAGTCACGACTCCTTGAATTTGAATTTAGTCTGCCGGAAGTACTTAATAATCTTAATACAATTAATCTTTGATTCTACAGAATTATACTGTTCTACTTCTTTATCTTCGATGACTGAATTAATATCATGATTGATGTATTTTTAGAAATACAGGTTCCTATAGTTCGGATGACTCAGTCTATCCTGAAGGTTTCATTAACAGCGAGCACATATCAGGCATGAATTGAAAATCTCATAACGAAAACTCTCCATTTTTTATTTTCTTGTAAAAAAGCCAGAAAGTACTCTAGCATCTTACATTCTTGTTTAATAGATTATGTTATAAACATATTATGAGTTTTATTTCTCACCTAAAATATGTTCGTAAAATTGGTTAGTGTTGTTTTTATTATATGCCCCTCAATGCTAGTCATTTTCATCTGGAAGAAAATGTAGATTTATCGACTTAACTCTCTTTGATTGAATCAGAACGTCACTGTTCTTCACAGAATCAGCTTTCTCATCTTCAAAGTCGAGGAATTGACTGTTGCTCCAGAGTGACGACGGAACATTTACCGAACACTCTTCAGGAGATGAGAAATGCATCTCAATTGCCTGGTGGATGCATCGTTATTGCACTTTTGGCTTTGGCAGCTATTCAGCTGCCGCTATTTTTTCCACGCGCGCGAATGGTTGTTCGCGGACTCCCTGTGACGTCCTCGATTCGCTGAAGAGATTCATGGCCGCTGATCTCGCCGCGACGATCTTCGAGACGAAGGTGACGGCTCGGCCGCGTTTCCGAGAGTTACGAAGACAACCCAGCTGATTTAAAGCGGGCTTAAGCGTCGAATAATGCAAGCCTTGCCAGTAAACCTCTGTTTATATTTATCTTTTCAATGAGACAGAGTTATGATCTTTTTTCAGGACTCAGCACATTTTGTCTGTTGATAGCAGATTCATAATTAAAGAAAGTATGCCGCTGATTGAGTGTGAACCTTTAGGCTAGACTATCTTAAGTTCACTCAGGGGTTTTGTTTAGTCTACCCCTGAGTACTCATGGGTATGTATATGGTGGACTGAATGATGATAGAGGTAGGTTATAGTTACGTTTATTTGGTAGTGTGCAAAATTATTTATTTGCCAGCAGGTAGACAATTTTTTCCAAGAATTTGGAATTTAACATAAAACATAAATGTGACTTTGAAAGTTTGTGTACTAATAATTTTGTATATTTCAATATTGCAAAATTTAATAAGTATAGACAAATTTTATAGTCAGAAATCATTCACTCTAGAAAAAAAAGCAAAGAAAAAGGAAATGGAGAACATCAGAGGTATCTCCAATTCGAGGTAACAATCATAACTATAGCCGAGTTCTATTTTATTCTCTATACGACAAATTAATAAGATACTGAAGATTTCTCTTGAAATTGGTGGCATATGGAACATGCCCACTCGATTGAAGCTTTTGAAATTAGAAAGTAATCGTTATGGCGAGTAAGGTATGGGACTACTTAGGGTTCTACCGTATGTGGTGAAATTAAAGAACAAAATACATGTGTAGCTGTGTTTCGAATAAACAATGCCATAGTATGATCTGTACTTATTTTCCTACAATTTTTTGATTCCAAAACGGTTAGTCTTAAAATATTTCATTGTCTTTGAAAGAATCATGCATTTAAGGGATAAATTTCTCAAAACTAAGAAACCACATAGGTACATTAACTATTAGACTAAAACATCTGAAAAATATTTGGGAAAATTAAAGACATATGTTTTGCTAGCAGAAGATTAGGGATCATAGTTAAAATAGAATAATACTTATCCACTTTTTTAGAACTTTTGATGTCAGAATGGGGATTAAAGTAGGAAAAACCAACGTTTATGAAGTAGTTTTGTCGCATTAACAAGTGAATCGGTAGAACCGTGTCTACAAACACAGGAATCATCACCTCTGAATCTGACACCGTAGAATCTGCGAAGTAATTGCTCCGTCGGTTTCGCCGTGGTCGTAAATGTCCCTGTAGATCAAAACCTCGTGAGAATACCGTGTCGACTGCTTTTCTCGGGCAAGTGCTACTCGCGAAATTCTTGTAAGTAGTGAACTGCTAACGGCGCGAACACGACAGATGCGTAAGATGAGAAAAAACTATATTAAAATGGTTATTGCTTATCCACTTAAAACAGACTCTGCTTTGAATGAGTCACTTGATGTTCTACCTACAATTAGTTAGAGGAAAGGGGAGGATTTGTAGTTGCAACTTTATTTTATACACTGGTTATATTCATTTATAGGTTTTTCGGTTTTTACCATTTTAATCAATTTTTTCTCGAGTTCTCTAGTCTTTAAATTTCTACTTATTTATAATCGTTAATTTTTTAACTTTATTGATCCTAAGTCACATTCTGCTGTGGCTATTCCCCTGAATCCTTAACTTCCACTATTCTCAAATTTCCTCATCAATCCAATTTTCTAATTTTCCTTTCCCTAATTTTTCCATCTACACCTTTCAATTTTTCATCTCTTCCAATATCCCAATTTTCCGTACCTCTTCATAGATTCACCTTTAATAGTCATTCACATTTCATTTTCTTCTATATTTCAGCCTCTTATCCTCATTTTCTTACCACCCTTTATTCCCCCAATCTGTACCCTTCTTTCATTTTCTAATTTTTCCCCTTCAAATAAAACCTATAACTGCACCAAAAAACGAGATCACGCTTCGAACGTTTTGGAAAAGCGTTTCACCCCACATTGGCGCCTATCCCGAGATTTCACCCCCTCTGTATTCGTGTTAATCCCGCGGTGGGCGAAGGAAAGCGACACGCCTAAAAATATTCGGTGCACGCGATCGTCTTCCTTCTCCTCACGGTCCTCGCGGTCGTTTTCGTTGTTCGTTGACGCCAGCAGCGTCGACGATAAATAAGCACGTTCCTGTCGCGGCGATGGGGAACGCGGGGGCGGTTAAGATATGACGACACACTTAGTGTCGCGAATAAAGCAACGCGCGTCGTTGCACTTCGAGATTGCAGTTCGTTGCGTCGTCAGGGGCGGTTCTATCCGCCCCGACGCCCACACACGACCCTCAAAGGGGAGGACAGCCCCGGGTTGGTTCGATCGGTTATCGATGAGCGAATGTCTTTTGAGGGATGTTCAGGCGTTATCTTTTTGTACAGTTGGCAGAATTAATGGATAAAATTGGAAAAGTGGATGAATTGATTGATGGATGTATAGACAAAAAAATATATCTAATCCAAAAGTTTAGTAGTACTTGAATTTTTTCAAATTTTTTACTCACCAAGATAATAAAATATTTGGTTTAACAGTATCCAGTAAAATTTTTAAAATATTCTGTATGTAAATTTCCTTAGACTGCTTAAATATACTCCCAGAATAGCAGTGTAAAGAATTTTCAGGAAATGTGATTAGAAAATAGAATTTCTTAAAATTTTTTTAAAGTTCTGGTTGGTAGAATACATAAGCAAAGAAATACAGAAAAGAGTAAGTAATTTGGAAAGTTATTATGCGTCATAATATTTCTGGAAATGTTCCCAAGATCAAGTGTTAAAAATATTAACATTTATCATATACAGAATAGAGGAAAGATATTACCTTTTCAAGCCATCGCTCCTTCAATCCTGTTCAATTATTTGTAATCTTCCTTGCTATGCATATATAGGATGTTTCATTTAGATTAACTGAAGCTCCGAAGTAGAATCCGTTTTAACAGATGTAGCACATTTCTAGAATATTTAGTTTGCAATTCTTTCTCACTTTTTGTAAATTACTATTAAACAAAACAATACCTTGGATAAAACTCACACTGAGTTATTCAACGTTTCGATGATAGATACTATAAATCTGGTTCAATAAAGCGCAACGGGAGCCCAGTGTACCCTGAACAGCTCTGACGCGCGTTTCATCGTTGTTATTGCAGAGAATCGCTATAGAGTTAATTCAATGACTCCTATACGTCGCCGTTAAATCGGCCGGAAAATAAATTACCGATTGCTTTGGCAGTGATCCCGGTCGATTTTCAGGAAAACTCCGCGTCTGGTCGACCCAACGTGAAAATCGGTTAGCTTTTTTGTTCGTTGGCCCGCGTTTAACGTCGCGTGACAATGTTGCGACGAAAGTGATAACCATAATTCTGTCAAATGCTGGCTGCCGACGGTTCTATCTGGAAATACGATAATTGCGGAATCAAATTTGCTCCCAGAGCCTCCGTCAGAAATAGAGACGCCGGCTGGGAATTTCGTCCCGACGAGCGTTGCGATAAAAGGATGCGAAAAGAGCTAACTGGAAATTCGTCTGACTTCCAACGATCTTCGCTACTCCGAAGCTTCTCAAATTCTAAGATGCACATTCGACTGGGGGAGTTAGTTTAGAGTTATGGTTATAGAAATTTTACTCTTTTAAAAATATCGATGTTTCTAGTAGATCTAACTCTCGCTCAAGCAGGTTAGCTATCATGGATTATTTTTTAGGAATGGTGCAATTTGATAGGCAATTGCTTATAAATTCGAAATATAGGTTGCAAATAAAGTTGTCAGACCAAAAATTAGATTTTTCTTGATTAGGTAGCCTATGAAGATTTAACGTGCAAAGTTTCGCCGACCTGGCGACGAGTTCTTGCGAGAAGTTGAAAGTTGAGAGATAGACGCGTCAATTGATCCACGTCAAAGGCATCCTCATCCCTCTGAACGCGATTTATTTATAGTCGATGGCACGCAGCACGGGGATGGCTGCATCCGAGACTTAATGCATCCTCTCGTTGCATCGGCGTTTCGGCCATAATGGATACGGCGTTTTTCTCTTTGTGCAGGCTAGGATACATAATAATCCACGGCCTCTGTCGAAGTTTCGTCGTAATGCCTTCACCCCTTTGTCTGCGCCTCTTCAACGTCGTGTCGCGGAGAATTTTGGCACGACAAAGCCCTGCCGTGTCTCCATTTTGGATCTCCTAGCTGTGTGGAGTCGTCGACACTTTGGTCGATCGGGCATGTCCCTTTCATCCACTTTTCGGTAATAAAATATAAGGGATGTGATGAACAGTCTTTTGCGTTCAAACGTAAAAAGTATATGTCTTTACCCACGTATTCTTTTTAAAATAAATACTTTTTGGTAATTTCAAGATCGTAGTGCCACATTACAAGAATATTGAATGATTATCTTCTATGCTGTTCGGTGTCAATTATGTTCAGTTTACTTCGAAAATATTTAAAATATTATGAAACGCTTTCTGATAAGTTAATTCATTAAAATTAAGTTCCCTGTTTACTTTAGTTTTATTTGAGTCGTAAATCAAGTCCTGAGCTAATCCACTGACTGCTGAGTTGGCCAGATTATTTTTGAATTATTGTTAGTGTTCACTGTCATAAGATAGGTACTCACCTGACGCAAATATTTAACACGTTAACTATACCATGTCGTTACTTGGCGTTAATGCATGATGCGATCTCAAATAACTGTTTTACATTTTCACTCGCGATATAGCACTTTAAAATAAATATATCTTGATGTTACTTTCGCAATGATGTATCTATCAACCGCGTGATGTCTTTATGATTTGAAAGACAAGGGAACGAATTTTTGGTTCAAAGACCATTGAGTCTTAAAACTATTATGTTTTTAGACTCCAGAAGCTTTCCTTGGTTCTATTCAAAGGGATATGTTACAAAAGAATTAGGAGTAATAGCCTCTAACATTAGTTAAGCAGATACTCAAAGTTATGCTCGTTTTTTGCTTATTCGTGATTAGGTGAATTATTATACGAGTAGCTACCATGGTTACATGTAGTAGGAGAAAAGTGGCTGTTACCTTAAAGTTACTTTCACGTTTGTGATTTATTCTATTCGAGGTATGAAAAGCGAGTGTCTGCAGGTTTACACCAAGAGACGAAAAATGAGGTAGTAAGGGTAACTCTTCTTAGTGACCTTTGTCCCAACTATAGTACTGTCTTTCCACTGTATATTTCATTTATACAAGAAGATGACAATAATATTTCCATCATTGGAATTTGTATCAGCATAACAAAAGCTTGGCTTTCCAAGAATGCTATTAGAACAATTTTTCATTTATTAACGTTCAGGGAGAGTGAAATTTAATTAAGAAACACAATTCTGTGCAGTTTCTATCCAGTTTATCGTGAGACGACGAGGAATTTTAAACAAATCGACAATAAGAAGGATTAATTTCGAGGCAGCTTATTTTCGCGGATTAAAAATTGGGTCAACATCGCGGATCCCTTTGTTACGTGTTGCTCGCGCTCTCGTGTTTGCACAGTTCTCTCACTGCGACAATGCGAACGTAACGCCAGGACTACTTCCATCTTCTGTTGAATATGTTTACCGCGCTCTCTGAACCGGCCTGCTGAAACAACAAACCGAAGAAGAGTGGCCGGTAGAGAATTCAGGCTGACTTAAAGCGCGACGACGCAGATGTTACTCCCATCAATTTGGAACGGGCAAACATTAAAATCCTCGCACTGACTTATACACTCCGTTCGTTTCCGAACTTAATTCTGCGCGATGGCGAAGATACGATCATTTTAATCGTTTGATAGATAACCTTCAGACGATGAGACGCAAAGCTGGGAACAGGTGCTATCAGAAAAGTTGAATACAAGAAATGCAGGAAGTATTAGATCAGGATAAATGATACTGTAATTCCGATTTTTCGTTTAAATAAAAATTGTTGTATTCTACAGTTGTAGAGATAATGCCTGAAGTTAGGTAGTTTCAATTATTTTTAATATGAGAAACTCTGAAGTATGAAATTCGGAATTTTGATGATAAAGAATTATCGTGATTAATATGTAAGTGTATAAGGCAGCAGGATAGAACGACATTTAGGGGTAAAATCTTTCTCGTTATGTTCAACTAGTAATAGTAGACAAAAGCTGAATCAAATGACGATCCACCAGTTTTTTGAGATGCCATATATCGTTCAAAAATGATTTTATAATGTCTTTTTGAGAAAGGTCGTATACATAGAAAAATAAAAACTTCAAAAGCTTTGTGACACCTAAAACATTGTTTGCACAGAAACAGCCTTGGCAGATTTACTGTTAATGTGAGAGAGTAAAGACACATCTTTTTGCTATCAGAATACAGTCACAGTTTTGAGTTTTTCGTTGCATTCGCATAAGTAGTCTCTCTTTTCCCATTTGCCCAACGAATTTTCCTGAAAATTCCCTACTCCAATTGGTAAACCATGCCCGTGGGCGAGCAGCATGTAGGTACTTCGCGTCTATAGGAGCCATGCATTCCAGGAATAGGCTGTCACAAGCAGTGCCAATGCAGCCACTAACCTATAACTTATTTCACGTATCGTTTGACGTGATGCATTCGATCCAATAATATCCGGCCAGCATCGAGAACGACGTCCGCCGACCACATACCGGAGCAAACTCATAACGCTACACAATTTTCCTCAAAGCATAGGGTGCGACGGGGATATTAATTGATCTCTAACCATTCCTCCTATCTGAGGAACAACTTCCTTGGTCATTCGGTGACGAGAGGCAACGTTTGTAGTTCTGTGAATCCTTGGTTAGCGATGAAATGACGAACAGTTCACGCGACTTGGTTTCCATGATCCACATGACTCACGGAGATTGTTTACAAGAGTGTTTCGGTTCATGGAAGAAGTAAGTGAGTCAAGGAATTCCTCAGAATTGACCAGTGATAGCAACGTGATAAGTGAGCTTCTAAATGCTAGGTGTAAGAGAAACAATTGAAGGAACCTTAGCAATAAGAAGACAGCTCTTTGTGGAAATTTTTTCACTTCTATAAATACAATTGTTAGTTACCTCCCTTTTGTGCCAAAGAAAAAATATGGTACACATTAAAGAGTAATAAATTCTTTATAATTACAATAATATAATTAATGGGAACGTGAACATTTTCTTTGGAAACAACAATTACAGTGGATATAATAGGTAGATACAACAAAATAAACTTTTGTAGAGTAAAATCATTTCAAAATTCGTCCACTGTATAGTCTCAATCATTTGGTACTAAATTATCTGAGTTTAGTTTATTATGAAACCTATAAAGAACACTATATAAAAAGTACAGCTGTCTTCTTATTGCTGCATCCTCTTCGGTTATATTGTCATAATTCATGTTCGATATCCTGGTAAGACGAGAAAGGTGTATAAAAAGCAGTTTAAAAGTATATAAAAATAAAAAATTAATTGTAGGGTTACCCATGTTGCACGAGTAAACAAATATTTCCATAGATCGGAAAATCATTGATTAAATTCATAGGGAATCTCGACGCAGCATCTTTGGTCTCCAAGTTGTTGGAAGTACAGATTCTCGACTCAGATAATCGATAGGTCAAAGTGGTTAGAATTTCTCTTTACAATTGCGGTCGATTTCAAAGTGGTGGCTATTTTGGACGTCTGCGACGGGTCATGGCCTGTTCGTCGTTCACGGTGGGCGTCGTATCGCCTAGTTAGCGATAAATTATCGCAGATCACACACCTATCGTAGCGCATTCGCACCTTCCGGGTACTGTTCGCCAACCGTTTCACCTCTTTGGAAGGGTGGCCTCGGTTCTAAAGATACCTCGACGCATCGAAAATGCTGTGTTAGCGTCATTGGTTGCCAATGACTTCTGTACAATAGCTTCTGGACGAATCGAGAATTTTAACGCGAGAACCAAGGAAATACGAGTGTAAGTAGCTGCAATGTTATAAAATAGGAGAAGCTAGGTAAACTGTGCTAAAAATCTAGGGAAAACTAGTAAAACTTGCTTATATAGCCGAAGAATTAAAAGCTGAATATTGTAATGTAAGCAGTAAACATATTTTTAGAATTTCAATCCTGGAAAAATTGTGTATACTTACCATGTAAGGAACAACAAAATTAATACAGGTATTCGTAAGTGAAAAGTATCGTGCCCTTCAAAAATTAAATCTTAATTATTCAAATGAATTTTTTTCATTTTAATTCCACTAAAAATACATTCTACAAATTCTTCGATTTCTACTTTATTTTCTGCGCTTTCTTTAAAGAATCTCATGAGTTCTCCCTCAGTGGCCGACCAAAAATAAACGACGACCGTTTCATGCTTCTAAAGTATGCATTGTTCGATTTTTTACGAGCCACCGCGTCTTCGTGAATGACTAATTGGAACAACAATGGCTATATTTCAGAACGGGCGAGGTTCGAAATACATTTATTGCCGCGGCTCGGGACACAATCGAATCCTCTCGGACAAGAAGAGGACCCCACCGCTCTTCCTTATCTTTCGTCGTAAATTAATCTGCCGCGTTTCACCCTCTTACGAGCTGCCCTGCGCTCGTCCCGATTCTGTTCTCCCTCTCTCCCTCTGTTTTGCACGCTAATATCCCTAAAACATCCCCAACCACGGGGATTCTTCTTAGAATGAGACATTTAAAAATTGTTTTTTTTCTTCTTGGGTAATCTCTTGTACAGAGTGCAAAGGAAGCAATGGTCACGATTTTCATGGATGATTCTACGCATTAGGATTGATGACTTCTAACAAATTACGAAACTAATGAAAATTTATTATCAAATGTGCTATGACGATGAATTTCAATGCTATATCTTTTCCTTCTATTTTAAGGGTAATACTTGCTTTGATAGGTTTAGGTTACTAGAAGTTGTTTTATTGCTTAGTTTTCGAGATATAAAGTTGTGGACTTTCGAAGATACAAAAATATATGCAACATAAGAAAATACATAAACCCATACGCTTTAGTCTAAAGTTTCATGTGAAAATTGTGGCAAGTTAAAAACATTAAATTTGTTAGAAGAACGAAGAGAAAATTTCCATTTGCAGAATTATTTAATTATAGCATTATGAAGCGTACGTTACTTAAAATTGATTAAAAAATCTAAAATCTGAAATGTACGTGATGTATGTCTTTGAAGATAGGTACTCAGCGCAATTGAATGAAAATTGAACATTTTTTATTTGAAGTAGTTTTCTTTGAGAAGATGTAAACTACATATTAAGAATTCTCTTGGTCATTGGATGATCTTTAGAAGATTTTTTGATACGAAAATGGGATACTCTGAAAACAGTTGTAACAGTTTTCTATCCAAATTCATTCGCAAAGCGCATGCAATATATTTCCTACAACAAACTATGCGTAGTAAATACAGTTTTAATCTGTTCGCTAACATTGGGAAAACCTAAAATGCTTCGGTTACGTAGTCCAGGGGACATAGGTTAGATTAGGTTGAAAAGGACAATCTAAATTATAAATTCAGCATTTCACAAAAGCGGTATCGTAATCAATAGGCAGAGAAGCCCGTCATTCTCTAATGCCGTACATAATTTAGGCATTAAAATACGAGAAGCGGCTGCCGGTGGCAGTATTAGGGCGCAGGGGGGTGCGCGCGGGTGACGGCATCCGATGCAATTATACTTTATGCCCTCTGCCACCCCCTGCCAACGTCTTCTCTCTATTCCAACCTGCCTTCATCTTCGAAAGAGGCGATTGCTCTTTCTTTTCTCTCTGTCTGTCTGTCTTACTCGTTCTCTCCGTTTCGCCTCCCCATTCGCCCATCTCCTTTCGTGTCCTTGCCATCTCCACCAAACTCTTCGAGTATAGATTTATAACTGCTTAAAGTTTCGCGATTTATTTCTCCCGCTTATCGTCCGCCCCGATATGTTTAACGGAAGTTTACTTATCACTTAGCGGATGCAAATGAGGGATGCTCGGGCGGAGGAAGGCGGAGAAGGATGAGCCTGCTTTGAATTAAATTAGGACCGATTAAATTAGATTCGATAATTCTATGATTAATATTTGATCAAACCAGATTTAACGGAATGTGGTGTTGTAAATTATCCCCGAATGGCAGGTGTAAAGAGGAGGACGTTCTGTGTCCAATTCGTTGACTGTTACAAAGTGCTACAGTTATTTATTAACACTTAGACTAAGTTGCTATTTCTACCAAGCTGGCTGGTTCCACGTTTTAGTTCCACGCTCCATGATCTACCGTTGAGTCAGGGTCTGCCAAGTCGGGGACTATTTCACGGCATATTTGGGACCATTTTGAAGTCAAAGTTAAATTCATTAAACATATTAAAGTAATAACTCTTTGGAACTATTATAGAATAATTAATATCGCCACATTAGTGGCATTTAGCAAGTATAGTGTTTGCAAATTATAAGAGAACTTGAAGCACGCGAGTAGAGTCTTATAGAAACGGAATCGAAAGGTTATTTTCATATTGTTTGTAGACTACAACTTTATTTCTGATTGCAAATCGAGCTGATTAGGACATCTAGCATATACTAGAAAAGTATTGGACAATGATACTGATATGAATAAATATAAATAAGTTGATAGATATATCTACTTCTGCTTTGCATAAACTCAACATGTATGCTAGATTTTAATGCAGATACACATCCAAGAACCTTAACAGAATTTTTAATAGCATATCTCTAAAACTTTGAGTTTTATTTTAATACTTATATCATGAACAAGTCATACTCGACAGTTGTATATTTAGTAGTCACACATCACAAGTCGCACTCATAAGGATAATACTGACTATTGCAATGGATTGTGAAAGATATAATTTAGTATAGATTTCGAAACAGAATTTTATAAACGAGAAGATGGGAGAAACAGTCAATAGCAGAAGTTTAACTATGATACTAGGATTATTTATACATATTTGTGACACATTAAGTTTAAAATTGATAAAACCTTTGCTTTAATGTTAGATTACAATTGTTTTCAACAGATTTAACTTTTTTTTAGATCTGTTCCAGTTTAGTGGTGACAATGATAGAAAACAACAAGTAATTTAAACTTCCAAAAGATAGAATGAGGGGATTAACAGCAGATTTTTCGGGAAATTGAAATTCATTGAACGACGCTACTTTAAATAGAAAGAGGTCAGACGTCGCTACTTCTAGACGAATTGGAAATGTCATTGAACCGACTAGGGAATTTATGTCCATGTTACTGACAGAGATTTTGATGAAGTGGCGTTATATTTGTGCTGTATCACTAAACTCTTACGCTCACCAACGGATAATAAATCCATTCCCTTATCGTTTATAGTGACCACACAAACACATTTTCAATTACGACGAATTCGAGAACTTCATATTTCCCCCGTACAATTAAATATTTTCTAAGAAAGAAAGCGTTCAAATTTATTACAAAGTTTATCGAGTGTAACTCTCCAGTTGCAGTTAGCATTCGTTTACTCGGCAAAATTGCAAAGAAGGATAATTTTAATGACCAAATATCAGATGTACGAGGCAGAGTCGAGTGCAAGGGGTGGCAGAGGTAGGGGCAGGAGGGTGAGGATGCATGATGCGGATTCGAATGTAAGGGACTTACCTTTCGCGGGCTGAAGGTACGCTCGCGGGGTGGGAAAAGGCGGACGAGTAATAGCTGCGGAATATTGCAATAATATGCAAAGTATATGAGGGATATATTAATTTCGCGAAAACGGTGGAAACATGGAGGAGAAAGCCGGAGCTGCTTCAGCTTCTGCGGGCTTCCGGTGTGCCCAAAAGAGAGGCGGCATATCGGAGAACGAGGGAGTACGTTGAGGGTGGAAGGTGGTCGAGACGAGGAACCCGGGAGGAGGGCTTCACAGACAAATAAATACACGATATTTCAGCGGATGGGAAATGAGAGTTTGCCTGGTGGCTTGCTTACCGGCTAGACTCCGTCGGAAACTGAATTTTAATTCTGAGAAGCGACGTGTATCTACATGCCTCGATTACTTACTACGGCCACGTTATGTACGACAGATACGCTTTATTACATCCACCGGATCCATCCGCTCTGCAATTCGAACAGCTGGGGAAACGTAAAATTAAATCGGACAAATTCCTCTTCCAACTTCTGCGGAAAAAGTTAGCCTGACCTTCTCTCGGAAATGGCCAGACTTTTATAAGGCTGAGTTCCTGACTATATTTGTCTAATAGTGATTTTCATTTCAATTAATTTTATTTCAGCACACACAAACATAGCATTTCTCAAGTGATCTTCGAATCTCTCGACAACTCCACAACTAGTAGGAAATATGTAAAAAAATTCAAGATACGTTGCTCAAGGTTGAGAGTGTGATCCATAGTATGTTACGATTCAACGCCTCTGGAAACTGACATCAGAACGCTCAAAATTTGTCGAAGAAAAAACGCTCTAAATAGAATCTCCAATATATTCAAACGCAAAAAAAAAATCGGAAAAGTAAGTGGAAAGTTGAGTAAGACTCGTTTAGCATTCACTGTGTTCGAGAGGCTGTAACAGCTAGACGTCCGTGAACCGCGGCCATAAGTTCAAGCCAAGAATTCGCACAGGAATGAGGAATTGAAGTAAGTTGCAGTTTTGCTGGCTCCGGCAATCGTCGTCGGGAGTGACGGTGGTAGTGCTGGTCGATTCTGCTGGATAAAAAGTTGAGAAAAGCAAGAGTTGAGATCAATACCTCCGACCAACCGCCCCATCACGGCTGCTCTGGCTCCTCCGTGGAAGTCCCTGGACTTAGACCTCTCAGGGACTTGAAGCACTCCTTCTCTCTCCCTCAGACGCCTTTTCTATCACCAGGTAGCGAAAGAGCGTGGGCATTTGCTCCAACGACACCAAGAGACCTTGCTTCAAATCTTTAAAGTTAGCTTAGAAAAGGATGCCTTGGAATGAACTTGTTGCAACGATGTTGTAATTGTATGTATGTCAGTATAGAATCCTTTTACATTTTATGACATGGTGGAGGCATATCACTTATACTATAGCTTAAGCTTTCGCGTAAGTATGTTGTTCGATAAAAAATATTTATAGGATAATTCAAAGCATAGATTACACCAAAACACAAACATTATTCAATATTTTTCTAACATAAATGTTCGTCAATTTTACCACTGTCTCCAGATTCTTATTTTTATGATACATTTTTAACTATCAACATTGTTTCTGAAAAATGGCAAATTTTTGTATTATAGGATTACAGCATAATATGTATATATATGTATATAGAATAAAAATTTTAGAATAGAATAGTAATTTTTCCATTATATGTTGTATTGTAGTAGTGGTCCCATACCAACAGAGGGTTAAGCTTTAAATGTAGCGGTCCGACGTATATATTGTTATAACTCATAACTAATCTAATCCTGAGTTGGGGATAGCGATTTATGATTCCGGAAAATCCAATGGGTGCTACTTCCAAAGAAGAAAAGGTTCACGAAGAAAGGAGGGACGGACGAAGCCTCACCATCGCAATAGGACGATGGAGAAAGGCTGTAACAGTCGTGTGTTCACTGAACATAATCTCAGATACCGCGAGAAGGCATCTTACCCCTTTCCTCGCTTAGCCATCCCCGGACGGAGTTGTAGCTGGTAACTTAGTTTGTGAACTGCAAAATCCTTCGCCACCCATCCAGGGTATACAAATAATAATTCTTTGTTTCACACGGCACGGAGACGTGTAAATACCACGGCGTGGTTCTCTCTGGCTCTCAGGGAGTCCTGCCAGACATGGCACAAGTGAGAAAGAACCTTTGGGGGTGTGGAGAGAGGAGACCTATTCTCGTGCTAACGTCTAAATCGCTCCAACAACTCATCCGCTGAAAGTTGCGACGAGCTTCAAAGATCTACGACGCTGGAGCCTCGGTACTTTCTTCACGAAGCATTGTGTTCTTTGCGGATTCTTATTTTAATCGCCGTGTGGGTTAACCCTTGAGTAGTATGATGGCGTCACAGTATTTATACTAATATTAGTAATGTTTGATATGAAAAATATTCGTAGATAACATATAGAGATTAATAAACTGGAAAGTTGTGAATCTTTTAGGTAGGTATTGTATTATAGTACCTGGTTCCGTATCAGTGGAGATTTAAGTTTCTCTTTTTTGCTTTGATCTAAAGTAGATATACATAGTTTCACTTAAATAAGATTAACAACATAGTCGACCTTATGTTTCACTCACTCTATACATTTTATGACTTATACATTAGTAATCTTAGCATTAATATTGATATCTATCTATATGACTGACCATCACGTTATTTGCTATACTTGAAACCGTAGTTAAGTCTTTCTTCCGTACTTTCGGAGCAGCCCCACTACATCTTATCTACTACAACCATCCGTTCAACACGTTAAAATGGAGAACGCAATGTCCAACACAAAGAATCAAACAACATGTACAGGGAACTCAGAAATGTACAGAAAAAAAATATATTCGATTGACATGGAAAATCAGCCAACGAAGTCGTCCAGGACTGGGCAATAACACGGTAAACTCTGAAGGAGCTTCGGGGGAAGGAACGCAGTTAGAGTGTGGGTGAGGGGAGCAGTGTCGGAAGGAGGGAACGTCAGTGAAACGGTCAACACAGAGAGGCCGTTGGCGCGCACGGTGGTGGAAGGACGAAGGTGAAACCAGAGATGGAGCAACAGAGACGGTAGAATAGATGAGGAAGAGGAGGTCGAAGGATGGAGGAAGAGGAGGAGAAGCAGTGCTCGAGCTCCGCGAAGAAAATGCTTCGGTTTATTTCAGTTCGATTTTTCCAGTGTCGCCGTCGCCCTGACGACAATTCGCAGGCGCGGTACACTCTCTGTTCCTCTCTAGGCTCCGCTCTTCCTCCCTCGGCATCCCTATCTCCATTCCTCTCATCGCTTCGGACCCAGCGAAACGAACGAATGGGTTACGCCCAGATGCGCGCATCGAAGCCTGGTCAATAGGATCGTTCTGTCTCTCCTGTTCGCAGTAGAAGCTTACCCTCTCCAGCCGGCCCTCTTGGACAGTCGGCAGCGTCGAGTTGGAAAGGGATGTAGCCGGGTTGTAGGGGTAGAGGGGGTGGCAAAGAGCGAGACAGGGTGACAGTGGAAAGTGGGAGAGCAAGAGAGAGACCCAGAGTGCGTGTAGGTGCGTTTTGGTCCACCTATAGAGGAAAGGGTGGACCCAGGCATACCGTAGCAAGCGGCAGTCGAGCAGGGTGAACATCCACCGCCCGCAGGACCAACCCCCCGCACGATTGGAAATCTATTCCCACCCTCGAAGTCGAACCTCGACCTATCGGAGGGTTCGGTTCGGAGATATTGAGTCTGCGCTCTCTAGCCTTCGGCCGATGCGCTTGTTTTGTGGTTCACGCCGATCCACCCTGCCTGTTCCTCCCTTGTTCGCACCCTATTTCTTTCCGTTCCACCTCTTTGCCCTCTTTTCATGGATCCTGTAACCTAGGGAGGATTCCTTTCTCTAGTATGTTTCTCGCTTGCGATGATTTTCTACGATGATTTAATAATGCTGTGAGAAACTGTTATTGGCTGGTAAAATAAAAATAAATGTAGCAAAATAATTAAGTACTTACAAATAACTAAATGAGATATACTGTGATATTTCAGATCTGTGGTAAACAGTTGAGAGGATCCTTCTTTCTGATAAGATTTTTTATTGACCTAGAGTATTTAGAGCGCAGATCATCTTCATGATTCCCTGGTCTAAAACTAGGATTTTCGTTATTTCACTACGAATTTTTGGTAAAGTAGTGTGGTAGATCATGTATATAAGTTTAGGAATATTTGGAATTCTAATGAATTTGTAGTTCTCTTATGAAATTTCTATGTTTAACAACTATATTTCAATTATGACAAAATGTTAAATATCAAATAGAAATAATAACGTAATGTACCGTAGAATATCTTTTAAACTTCAAGATTTAACAACATAATAGATTACCACGAGAAAGACAACATCAGTTACCACTTCAAACTTGATTTACAACAAGCACAGTTTCAAGGTGAATATTTTTAGTTGCTTTGTACTTTCATATCTTGAAAGTTACCTTCTACTTTAATTTCTGTTATCTAATAATTTATGTATGTCTGAAATTTTATTGTCACCTATTATGTTCTCGCTTAAGCGGTATCTTTTTTCTTAAAAGGAAAGAAGGTTCATTGTACAGCCTACTAACTGTCAAGTCGTTAAACTTCAACACGGTGGTAGGCTAGTGACGTGGAGCTGTCGTTAGGTGCGTTTATGTCCTTTTAGCGGTGACCACGTGAAATATTTTCACTGCTCGCGTATGCATTGTGCCCAACCCAGGGTCAGCTATAGCTCATTGCGTCGGACAGTGGTCAGATATTTTCACAATAGGTTCCGTTAGCTGGTGCTTTCATTGCAGGAAACTTCGCGTCTTGCTGGGGGTGTTAAATGGCGGCCAGGCATTGAATCCGTTTCCACAATACCTACAGACAGAAACGCGGCAACTCTTTGCCTTTGCAATGATAGGAATATTCGAAAGCGCGGTACTTATTCTTGTTTAGAAAATAGTCAGTATCGCAACCTTTCCAACGATGGTCCATTGTTGATAGAAAACATTCAACGAAATTTTTAGACCCTTTCTTTGCCACTGACGAAAACTTTCCAATAAGACGTGAACTCAACATTTTGGAGAATCACGAGGACGAAAATACTTGGACAATTGTAAAAATAAAACAAGTACATTTTTTCTAATATTTTTGGGTTTTGTAGTCCTGAAATTATCTACAAACTATTAGATCCTAGATGTGACATGTTCATTGTTGTCTACTTGAAAAGAGGATTAATAAGCCAAATTTATTGCATATTAGATATATGGACCAATCCATAGTACCTTTTCTTAGCACCTCATAATGATTCTTTCGTAAGAGAAATTAAAAGAAAAAATTTCAAAAAGTTTTAGACGCATAAAATAAGTATTTCTAGTTTAAAGTAAATCATTCGTAATCAAATATTTCACCAAAAGTTAGCTATCTCAATACGCTGATGTCTTAATCGAGCTACCATTGAAACAAATGAGATGGTATTCTTGATTAGGATGACAAGCCTTTCAAGTAACTACTTGTAGGAATAACAATGATGAGATATTTAAAAGAACCTTTCATCTATTTTCGATTTTATTATCCTAACATCTTAGTTGACTCCCGTAATGACAGCTAAGTTACCATCACCATATGTTAGTTCCTACAAGGCGTCCATCTTTTCTAAAACAAGAGAGTGCAAAATCATACTAACGTGGATCAGCCATTTCTTCGATAACGCGTCCGTAGCCGGCCGAACAAGTAGGCAACGGCGTACGGCGCCGATAAAAAAGACGAGCGTTTACTTCTTTCTCTTTCTGCCATTCCTTCGTTTATCGCGCGCAATGCCGTTTGGGGGCGGTGGCGGTATGTCGAGGACCGTCGAAGGGGTGGCCAGACCGGTCGGGTGGGCGAAGTGTGGCCGAGAAAGAGGAAAGGAGAGAACACCGACTGGCGGAGTGAGCGCACCGCGGAGGGAGAGGAAAGAGGAATGGAGGGAGCGCGGCGCACCCCGGGGGTGGGACAGAAGAGAGGGTATAGAAGCTATCGACGTTTTTACGTAACAAATCAGTCGTAACTGGCGCGCACCGACTGTGACCGTGCGCGGTAGAACGACCAATCAGAGAGCCAGCCGATATTCGATACCTGATCGCATCATAGGTTCCTGCCCGCCGCTCCGAATGCGAAGGTAGTCCAATAGCTAGATGGGAAAAAGAGGAGAGAGAGGGCCGAGGCCAGGGAGGGATGCAAGGGATGAACGAGCGGGAGGGAGAGGGAGAGGAACGTTCGCGCCAATGTCGTGGCGACGTGCGCGAGGAGGTGAAAGAGAAAGCGTTAAGGCTAGAGAACGATTGCACCCCACCTCGTAGCAGACAATTCGTCCTTGGTCTCGCCATTTTTTCTTGGATAAGGTTGATGCTCCCTGGGGGAAAGGGTGGAACGGGTAGCAGTCTGAGCGAAAAAATGGTGTCCTCTTGATGGATCACGTTGGAGAACGTTCATTTCAAAAAACTATTTAATTGCTAGCTGACTTAAAAATAACAAGGATCCCAGGTACAGTACAATTGCTAGGACATGCTCTGTGGTACAAACCTAGGTACTCGTGTTCTTCCGTGGAACTTTTGTAAACTCTGATCTCAGTTTTAAACTGAGAAGTAGTTCGTGTAGAATAAAGAAGACAACTCTAATTCATTAATAAAGTTCTCCGACACTACTTTTGAATGTATTATCTATCAATTGACTGAAGTAGAACTTTTCATCCAAAAATAGTCGCATATTGATGATAACCCAAATGATTCTACATAATTTAAAACCACTTATGAAACTTTGAACCAGCTTAGCAGACACAATATGTCATAGTCATGATGCTTGCATAGAAGAAACTTGATCGTAATATCGACTATATGGAGGGTGGAGGATAGCACTGCATATGTGATCGGCGAGAAAAAGAAAAATTTAGTACCTGAAGAAAAAATCAAGGCATAGAGTAGATTGTATATAAAAAGAGAGAGGGAATGATTGGCGCGAGATGGATAGGAGGGTGGGTGTCCGTGGTGATGAGGGATGGACAAGGCTAGTCGGTGGAAGTAAAGGCGCTAGCATAGAAGGAGCGTTTTAATCTATGGTCGGTTGGGCGGGCGGGGGAAGCTGGGTTCGGTGCTCACCCCCGCGGCCGGATTATAATCAACCCTTTTATCCTAGGCTTTCCATGTCGCTAATTTCCATAATTACACAGACGCTAAAATCACAATATCCTCTGTCGGGCAGAAAGGAATAACCTACGTGAGCTTGCTTCTCCACCCTCCATGCGACGTCACATCAGGAGAATGCCTGGTTTGGTGGGGCCGACACACGGGCAAAGAGGAAAGGGCCAGAAAGGAAAAGAGAAGGCCGCTGTAGGTTGCGAGGAGACCGGGAGGAAGCAGCTGGATAGAGATAAAGGTGCTCTTTAGCTAGGACGCCGTTCGCTCGCGTGTTTATGCACTCGTATCCGCGTGGCCGGGCATGGAAGTGGCTGGATAACCAGCCAAGTGACAAGCCAGAGACCTGCCAGCGCGAGCACGCCTCTCGACTCGAATTTTGAAAGGCAGCCAACTCGGAAAAGTGGGTTTAAAAGTCTCTCGATAAGTGGCGGTACCACAGCCTGCAGTTGCATCCACCTACTCGCCGCTAGAAGCGCTTCCCTTCATTGTGAAAACTAGATACGCGTTGATGGTGGATCGTTTCGCTGTATAACCGCCCCAATCACTTTCAGGCTGAAATTTGACTCACAATTTGCGTTACTGCGGTCATCGAACCCTACCCATATGTCGTTCGAGCGATCATTTGAGACGTATTCGAAACCCAGAGCAGAGGACCAAGGTATCCGCGTTGGTAAAAGCAAGTTAGTTACCTTTTGGACAACTGGGTCTTCAATCTGGTTCCTGAGTGCAACCTTGCCTGCCTCTCGATATTCCAGCGTAGGAAGACTCGCCGAGTGACTGGGGTTGACTTTTCTCACTTTAACCTCGCGATGCGATGCTTGGCTTCGGGATGGGGTGGAGGAGGGGGTTGCTGGGGCTGTATCGAGCGGCCCTCCTACATACATCTATCTCCTCCGACTCCTTCCCTCTCCTGGCCGTTCCTCTCACCCGCCTCCTCTTTCCCTCTTTTCCTCCCCCGCCGACATTCGTGGCCTTCCGCCCCTTCCACCCCCTTTCCAACCTTCTCTACCTCTTCCACCTTCTCCTTCTCCGGTTTTGCCTCCCTCCGCGTCCTCTTCTCACCCATCCTTCGCGACTCGCCTACCTAAACCCTCTCGTCTCCCCTCTCGACCACCCCTCTGCTGCCATTCTCCTTCTCAACTCCGACAGACTCTTCTGACTCACTCCCTTTCTCTCTTTCCCTTTTCTTTCCTCCCTCTCCCCCAGTTCTCACGCACTTGCTCTCTCTCTACATGGGCTTTAGCCATGAAACGCTCTCGCCGACAAACAAACCGCAGACACTTTGCAGTTTTACGCGATCGCGAGTTCCTTCGTTTGTTTACACGCTCGACGCTACCGCGCGAATATTGTTACGCACTGCGGCGAAGCTCTGCGTCATAAACGAAGGCAGAAACGAATCAACGTTTCCCGGGGACCCTGGAAAACTTGCACTTATCACGTATCACCGGCCTCCCGTCGCTTTCGACGATTTGAATGTTCATTAGCAGGAGCACCGTTCTCTGAAGTTCACCGATGTTGACAGCATTGCCGCTATAAACCACGCTGCAAATAAAGATCCGTGAATCTTCTCCCGTGGACCGACACGTTTGGGCGAAATTGTTCTCTTCTCGTGGAGAAAAGACAGCAGAGGACCTCTCTGATGTTCTACACTCTACAGCTTTATGCACTTTCCTTTACTGCTCACCACCAGGGTTAGGTGAATAGGATGACGTCTGGGGAGGGGGGATTGCTCGACGCCCGAAATTGCTTGCAGTGTCGAGTTGCCTGAGAAACTTTGGATTTCGGACGAAGCGGCGAAAGCGGCAAGGGGAAAACGGAGTACAAGGTCACGCGTCGAGGCTGATTATTAACTTTTCCGGCGAAGATCGTGGCCACGCCAGTGACTCTTTATTGAACACGCGACGCTTCTTAATTCACGTTTCTTTCATTTTACATACGTGTTTAACTTTCTCTTACAAAATTGTAACGAATTGGTATTACATACCTAAAATGTAGAACACGTGAGCCGTCTTTAAGAATATAGAATCAAATATTTGGAATAAAATCTTGGACAGTGCTTCAGACACGCACGTATTCCTTACTTGCAACAATATGTAATGACATACTTAACTCAGAAATCACTGTCTTTAGGGAAATAAGATAACAATTCTTTCTGTACTTACAGCTTAAAAATGACAAATTCCCTAGTTATGTCACTATAGCAATAGATGAGCCACATGTGTATCCACATCTTAATTTTTAGCGTCTTTTCAAATCTAATACTATTTCAATATATCAAAGTATGCCAATTATCAGTTACAAGCCATAATAGTGTTCCATTTAGGAACACCTTGATCACAAACAGACCAATCCAGTTGCCGTTGCGTGACAATGAAATTTCTATTTCCTGTCGTCCACGAAACGCATCGAACCTTGACAACGGAGAGGTAACTCCCATCCTCCAGCGCGAAATTTTCCAAGAAATATGAGTCTCCGAGTTCGTTCTTCGTTATTTTCTCCCCGCGTGTGCATTAATCGCCCCCCTCTCCCCACACACCCACCCACCCACCCACCCCCACGCACGTGAACGAAGTATCTTGGATGTAAGACGCGGGCGTGAGAGGAGGGACGTCGCGTGGACGGGGGCGTCGAACGGCGCTAAGGTGCTGGACGAAGAAGAAGAGGAGGGATCGGAGGTGGCGGAAGAGCGGGAGGAGAGGCAGGACGAGAGGAGTAGGAGAGCAGTATCTTGGAGACTTCGCACTGTATCTTGAAATGAGTTTTGTTGGATCAATAAGTTCCACTATAAGAACACTCTCGCTCTGTCCCGGTGTTGTATCGGAGTGTTGGTTCTGTCCGTGTTTATCTGTGTCTGCAAATAGATACACGCCGTACATGAGTCTCCCTTTTCTCCTTCCTTCTCTCTTCTGCCTTTTCTTTGTCTCTCTTCCACGTGGCCCCGCTTCTGTCTAGTGTCTCCCTTGTTCCTTCTTCCCTACAGCTAAACGTCTATGTATCTGTCGCCTACCAGTCGACTATGTACGAATGGGATAGTTGCTAGAAGCATTTCGAGATGAGTCGAACTTAATCTCGCGGCAGACGAGCCTCTCTATTCGAAACGAATCTACCTGACGGTGATCACGTGAGCATGGATACGCGAATTTCTGTGATTGCCGGTGGCAACGTGATCCAAGGGTATGAGGATGACGCTGATTGGCAGAAATTCGGGCTATGGTGGAACCAGGGTAATTGGTCCTGTCGATCAAATATTGGAGACAGGTTCCATCCTAGGACGTTGAAAAAGTGTGGAAAAGGTAACCACCTGACGAATATGTTACCGAAATTTTCTTTCTTTGTAAGCCGTATTGTTATATTTGGAATATCAGGCTTCTCCTTATGGTAACACGTTCTCAGATATAAACCTTTAAAAATCATTGAATGTGAAGGATAGTGATTTTTAATTCCGAAGTTACATATTAAGAGTTGGGAAGCCAGAATCGCATGTTACAAGACTCCTAATGGTAGGAGTCTTACACGAGGACTCCTAATGGTAGGAGTCTTGTAACGGTGTTAGTACTACTCAGTTAGTACTATTTTCCTCTAATGCGTGATAGAAAGTTTGGCTGTATAAAAATGTATCTGATAAAATAGATTGGCAAGATCTTAGTTATGCCACGAGAAGCTGACACACTTCTTCCAAGAATATACATATTGATAGGATACAATTTGCACTGGATGACGCGAGGTAAGGGTTGTTACATAAGAGCTCATTGGCAGCCTGTAACCAGGTATTCGTCGCACATGCACTTGCGTGCACACTAGTGCAGAGGCAGACAGTGCAGCCAACCAAACAGTGGGCTACAGTGTCGCAGTGGAGCTCGTAGATAGGGAGAACAATCGCTATCGGCCCGTAACAAATACGCGGCAACCTGTGTTCGCAAGCCAGCCCAGCGTCGTTTTCCTCCTTCTCCTCTTCGCGACGATCATTATATTTCCTGATTAAAACAACGTTAATGCCTTTCCTGGGTTTTGCAACTATCGTCTCTTGGTACGTCCTTCGTTTTAGCTCCCTCTGATCGTTGCGCAACCCCATTCCTCGCGAGCGTCTTTTGGCCCTGTGTCTCTCCTTTAACTTTCTTTGAAGCGTTAATGGCATCATAAATGAGAAATTTAAGCTATTGTAGGATTCACTGACAAAGAAACTGTTTTCAGATCAGAGATTTCATCGACTTCTACTTGACATTTTAAACAGCAAGGAGTGAAGAAACGTTTAATAATATTAGGTACCTTAGTGGTGTTGCTGTGTCTTATATTAGATTTCTACTATCATGTAGGCAAATTCTGCTAATTTAAGCGTTAATAGTGTAAATTATCAGATCAGACACTTATAAGCGCAAGCAAACAAACGGAGTTTGAAAATATGAAGTGTTGACAGTATGTATTAGATTCGTAGTCTCTAATAGATAGACTTTGTTAACCCAAATGGGACCAACATAAGAAGCAGTACATATTCACTTCCATTTTCTTGCGTTTTAACCATTTTTATAAAGATAGTGGGGTTTCGTAGGACACCTAGAGGTTCTTCCTTATACTTGGCATGTACCATAAAAAACTGGAAGCTTACAGGATCTCATATGTATTAATTCTGCAAATTATTTGCTATCGTCACTTTTATGAAACAAACAATAGTTTGCTCTAGTTTAATTTATCTTTCAGCTTATGCGATATTTCTTTTCTTTGGTACCCTTCGTTTAGGTATAATTATCCACATCGGGTTAAAATTTGAACTACGCGAAATGTAAGGTAACCTAACCACTAGTCTAAATTAATACATACCAAAATCACGTAGACTGATGTTGCAACAAGATGGGAGATCCCAAAGTCATTTTAGTAAATTCAACTCGCTCAGTCTTCCCTCCCCCTGATCTCGTTACAATAAACCTGATCATCGGGTTGCGACCACCTTTCACTTCAGGGTTTCTTCGTTTATAAATATCTAAATCTCGAGGGCATTTTACCGGGAACAGAGAGGAGCCCTTTTGTGCGGGCAATCTCGAATGATAATCAGAGTCCTCTTGTGTCTCCCGTGCGTGGAACGGCGGTACCGTTTTACGACGAGTCCCGGTAAATCATTCCAGACCTCCGTGGAAACCTTACAGGATTTGGTCACGCTCGTTCCCCCGGACGGGAGAATTCTTCTCCTTAGTACGCTTCTACCTATTCCATATCCGTGGACCCCGATGCAGGTTTGATAACGAGCCGGAGTCAAAACTGCAGTATTATGGCGGATGCAGAAGATACAAAGCCATTGTAATTGGACTTGAATTTGATATCTTTTACAATCGTATTGAGCGAAAGAGCTTTCCATTACAATTTCTAGGTGTGATCGAAAGAAATTAGTATCATGTGGGTTTATTTTCATCATTGCAACAAATTTATTTTACTTTGTAGAATTTCGTTCACTTAGTAACCTTGATATTAGACTTTTATTACAACTACAAATAATTGAAGTGAAGCGAATTATGTTTTAGGTATTGTAGCAGATGTATTCTCAATCTTAACGTAAATGGAGAAATAATAAAATGTTTAAGTAGCTAACACGTAGTAGCTAATTTAAAGTTAGTTTGAGTGGATAATTTTGAATAACTAATTTACATATCCTTTCTTTTAAATTAACTCGAATATGTACATACTTAAGAAAAATTTATAAGACAAGGAGTTCATTTCCCTAAGTATCTGGGAGGGCTAATGAAACAGTCACAAACACATCTATAATTCCTGAAATTCACCTGTCACACTTTCCTCACTATTCAATTTCCTCCATATCTGCTTAGTCTTCGAAATGAAATTTTTCCATGTACATTATTCTCGAAACTTTATTGTCACACCTCGCACATAAAATGAATAGTATCGTTATGTGTGTATCCTGATTAGCCTATTTCGCTAGGGATTGCACACCTTCTAAGTAAAACATACGGCTACTCGCGAGACTCGATTCCTATCGCTGCACGAGGAAACTCAAGCAAGATCCAGATTGCACATGTGAAAATCCGATGCACCGAGGCGACGCTCGCGATAGACGAGCGGCTACGCTGGTTCACGCGCGTAATTAGAAGCCGCCACGAACAATGAGGAGTATAACTTTTATTTCGCTTATCTACCTGGTCTATCTGTGCGCCTCCTCGAGCGGTTTCTAGCCGCGTTTTGCGCCAGCCACGGCGCACAGGAAACTATTTAACTGATTGTCGCTTCGAGGTAAACTTCGCAGTCACTTTTCCGCAAGGTACAAGCGCTTCCTGCTCTCGAGTTGCTTGACTGTGTCGCGGGAGAGGCTGCCGTGTGACCGTGGAGTTGATGATTTAGTCGCTCGAAAGGAAGCTCTGGGAAAGTTGAGACACGGCCTGCGAGTATTTGGAGCATCGATGGCTTGTGAATGACGGGGATGGAGATAAGGTAGGGTTTAATGTGACATTTGGACGTGTTGACTTTACCTTTCTCGATGAAAAGAAGAGAAAGGAAGCTTAGTTGATCAAATGACAAATGTAGAGAGTCACATTGTCATACGTCATTTTTATGTAAGCTACTTAAATGCTTAACGTTTTGACTGCGCTGCGATTTCAATAGAAGCTAACTACTGTGTATTTTCTGTAGTCTCACATTAGCGTTTGCAGTACGAAGTAAAGAAAACAAAAAAAGTAGGTCGCATTTTTTTTTGCGCAGATTTGTATTTTTTTTGTTAATTTCTATTATTACTATGTTCATTGTGAATGACGCATGTATGAATAGAGTATGCAAGGTACAGTAAAGAATAAAGCTGAGTACATTTTAGAGACATTTCCAGAGATGTTCAAATTAAGTTAAATTCATCACATTCTACATATGTAATCAAATGACACATGAAAATCCAGATTATGTGCTTTTTAAAACTGCTGGAATGTTTATTTTCAGTTTGTACATGTTTCAATTTACAAATCGGTTATACCTTAGCTTAGGTTTCTAAAAAGTCAAGGGTGCAGTAGATAAAAATTTGTTTGTAAATTCTATTTCACTTGGTTTATCTACAGTTTACCTACTAAATAGACATCTAGAAAAATTCTGCATCAGTCTAAGGATTACAATGAGATAATTATGTGCACCTACCGTTTTCTGTATCGCTATATGGTATAAACTTAACTCGTATCAAACCGTGCAAACTAGACCTAATTCCTGGTAACAGAAATAGTTAATACATCCAGTTATCTAGTCTTAGACTTAATTATCCAGTTTTTTCTATTGACTCAGCCTGTACCTAATCCAGATTTATGCTCACGTACGTAATTCTTTTTCATTGCAACGCAGGAGACAGACCCATAAGCGGATCGCAGAGGAACAAGCCAGCGTCTGGCAAAATATCTACCACGACTCGGAAAACTTTTAATACGGCTCCAAAGTTAAAGTCCACCTTTTCCACCTTGAACCTCTTACTTTCTGGCCATCCCGTTCCTCCATCGTCCCCTCGTCCTGCCAGCCCACTACAGAGTAGAACTCGCGGTAGCGTCTCGACATTGGAGTCCCTTCGTCGAGACGCTTCTAATCGTAATGGTCGTGGAGTGTTAATGTTCCCGTTAGCACGGTTGAGGTGTTTAACCTTGTTAACTCGCGCGACTACCGCGACTCTGACTGAGCATGCATCTCCACTTCCC
Organism: Calliopsis andreniformis; assembly: GCF_051401765.1. NCBI lineage: Eukaryota > Metazoa > Arthropoda > Insecta > Hymenoptera > Andrenidae > Calliopsis > Calliopsis andreniformis. Next base: position 5,823,558 of record NC_135073.1, on the reverse strand, counting down.
GGTTATGGTGATCAGTGACCCTTGTGTTCGTAACTTTATTCTTGTTTTCTGAACTTGTTCTTTTTGTTTCCTACCCTTGTAGAGGAAGAAGACCTTTATTTATCGTTAAAAACGGAACCATGGTATGAGTCTTTTCTTCAAAACTTCTGGAGTTTCAGAAAATAATTTACTCTGATGTATGTAAAGTGATCGTATTCTGTTTTATGAGGATTTAATGCTACATTGACTTCTAGATCATTAGCGACGAAATTCTGTATGTTTTATAGTATATTAGTGACATTGAATTTTAAGAAAAAGATTTATATCTCATTGTTGGGAATCGCTTTTAGTTGTAATTGAAATTTTATTTTAGTCTCATAATAATTTTTATGTGATTGGTGAAGTCTTGATATGGAATTGGAGCTAATTTTCTTTAGCATTAGATACCTTTTGGTAGGGAGAGGGTTAGATCATTTTTGGAAATGAATTTTTGTAGATGTTTTAGGAAATCGTTTCTGCAAAATGATTGTATTTTATTCCTCCATTATTTAGTATAAAAAATTGCCAAAATCATAAAGAAATTTGAAGTAATTCTGTCAAATGTTTCAAGACCATCAATCACTCATCTAACCGAATGAACATATAGTTAAGTTACAAACACGCTTATCGCAACAAAATACCATGGAGACATCATCACGATGTGGCAGGTCGATTAACGCGAGAGTTAGTAGCGGCCATAATCGATTTTCCTTGCGAGTGCGGCCGGTCAATCGCGGGAACGACAATTTCGAGAGGTATTTTCAGTTCCCCGTGGGCCAGTCTTCCACAGGAATATATCGATAGGACGAACATTATCATATTATGGAACTCTCCATACAGTTTCGGCCAACCTCCCTTCCTTAATTTAAATTCTATTATACCCCGATCTCTATTCCCTCTTTCCTATGAATATTCAAACTCGACGAGACCAACCCCCCTCGACCGTCCTCTCTTTCCAGCATCTATCGAGTATCCAAAGAATTAAATTAATATACCGGGGCAAAACAGCCCTCATTTCCCTTCCAACGTCTCCGCCGGGCCCCGTCGTTGGAGAATCCACTGACACATCCCCTTAGAAGAGCTCGTCTCGCCGGCCATTAACGTCATTTTCACGATAAAGTGGGATAATTAGCCGGCAAAATCAAAATCCGATGGATATTGGGAGAAGGTTTGAAACGTTGCAAAGCTTCCTAGAATCCTTTGCGATGGTTTGACACGTTTTATAATTATTATCGGTGAAACGTGACTACGTTGCCCATAGTAACGGGACAATTGACGTTGGAGGTCATTGATGTCATACCTTGTTAATTAACTTCAAACTCATTATGTAAAAATTTAGTAGTCTGCCTATTCGATTACGCTGGTATAATTTATAGTCTGTAATAAAGTTGACATTTTGATTACCATCATTGCCCCAGGTGGAAAATTCCAACTTTCAATGCGGAACGTCGTTCTTGATGAAACGTTCAATTCCGTGCATCGTATCAGACTTCGGAGATGCAATTGCACTTATATTTCCAAAGTAACGTACACAGTCTGTAATAAATAACTTCCGGTTTTAAGAAGCTTAAAGGATCGCTGTCAACAGGTGTAACTTTCCCATCAAGTTTAAGAAAATGATTTCACCGGTGTTGTTAGTATTTCGTGCGCACTAAAAATTGAGCTCATTATATTTTATTGTGATATAAAATTAATTAAGACTAGAAAGCGATACAGTATCCCTTTGTTATAGATTCATAACTCACTGATGAGTTTACAATGAGGAACACGTTTCTGAGGTCAGTTCATGATACTAGTAGCCTAGTTTAGTTTTAGAGCTAAATAATTTTAAAATATCGTGAACCTAACACTTATATTGTTAGAATCAACGATGAGTTGGTGAAAATAGAGAAATTTCGATTAGAATAAATTTCAGAATCAAATAGTAATTTCAGTTGTCTTTGGAAGATGTATTTCACGTGTATTGGTATTGGCATTTATAGAAAATAGCTTGGATGTCTCGGTTACTTGTAATTTTCACGAGAAGAGCTGCGTGTAGAAGACAGAATTATTAAAGGAAAAGAACATCCGGCTTCCATAAAGGAGATGCGTAATTCCTTCGCGCTTTTGTTCAAGCTCGACTAATCGCCGGCCATTATCGCTAGCTTCAACGATTCAGAAATGAGGTAACCACGAAAATAGTTTGTATATCTAGAATGAAATCGGTCTAATTAATGGCTGATGCCGTTCGAGAATTTTATCGCTGACTGCTTTCACGCTGCTTCTCGATATTGACTATAATTGGGGCTGTATAGGAACTTGGTTAATTTTACAGGAAAGAATTCCTCTGCTTTTCAATCTTCCTTTCTGATAAATGCACCGTGCACTTTCTAATAAACAGTTCTTCTCGTTAACCGTTAATAACTACATATTTAAGTTTCCAATTAGAATAAAGTCAGAGGATACCAACATTATGGGGAAATGAATTATGACGCTGAATTATAGTTGTTTTTATTATCTATGACTCCTAATAGTGAAGAAAGAGCTACTTTGTAGGATGATATTTCAACTGTCAAAATCTGAGCTTAATAAAAATATTTTTGAAGTGTTGCAAACTATTCAATAATTAATATCTTTCTTGATTTTTTAAAACTAGTTTTTATAAAACAGAAAAATCATAGATACCAACTTTTATCTAAAGATACTCTAAAATGTGTAAAAAAATTATGATTTTTACAATTGGAAATCATGACTAAGCACTAAAAGTGCATCAATTTTTATTTCAAAAATATAATAATTAAAATATGAGTTGTTGGAATTTCAAATATAGAATATATGGAAATCGGAATATAATATCCATATTTTGAGCAACAAGACCTCACCTTTTGAACAATTCATTAAACACCGATACAATCTTTTTCCTCAAATATTATAAGAAATGGATGTAGTCATTGTGGTTAACATCGTTTCATTGACGCGAGAAAAAATGGGTCATCAAACTCAGCAGTTTTACACATAGTTAGACTTCGATAATAAATTTCTTTAAACTTGTGAACTATCAGTAAGTGAATGCAAGTTTCATTTACTACTAGAAAACAATCACACAAATTTAATTGTCTATTCTACTTTAAGTAAGAATATCAGTTTACCTGCACTACATTTGAAAATTCTATAAGAGGACTGTCCCATTTCTACAAATGTCGTCAGATTTTCATGAAGTCTTTCATCAATAGTAGGACGTTTGTTCCAACTTGGCGAATATCATCGATTTCCAGGAGAATCGGGACGCAACTAGAGTAGAAGAATCAGGGAACAGAGGCAGTTGCTGGCGTAGACGCTAGGCGACGCATAATTGCAGGATCTCCTGCGGACGATCCATCATCAGCCGCGTAACGCTCCGAAGCTGCGAATCGGCCGAGGTCGAGGCAAGTAGACCGTGTCCCTGCCGGGAACGCCGTTTAATGACGAGACGGGCTCGCTTGTTACGCGATAAATGTAGAAACGTAATTATTGATAAGCGTTAATGAGGGCTCCCGTGCTGCATGGCAGAATGAATCTTCTGAATCATGCTGCCGCGCTTGCTCACGCACAACAGCGAGCCGTGCGATGCATTGTTCGAAGAAACGTGCGCACACGGGGAGGATCGACCGCGTTATCGACCCACGTACGAGCGAGGGGTCGGAAAACTCGTCTAAGATCACCGATAAATATAGCGCGTCGAATGAGCGGCTAGCCCTCTAGCTAGATCTTCAGATCTTGATCGTGGCCCCTCGTGCACGACGCTTTATTCGTTTCTCTTTAGCGAGCCTTCGGCACGGACCTCTCGTCGGATTATTTTTCTTACACGCATGTGCTCATCGCTTGGAACCGTGCTGATATCATTTAAGAGGGTTGAAACTGAATTTTGATGAGCCTACTGACAAAACAAGATTTTGAAATCGAAATTTTGATAAAATTTTGTGAGCATGTTGAGCATATTGAAGTATTCAAAGAGAAGTTTTTGTTTTGGGTGAATACTTTGAGGGATGAAATAAACCCTTATGAGAAAAGTGAAAATAATATAGAATTTAAAAAAGCTTTTTATTTATAAGCAAGCTGCGGATTTTTATGCAAATTCACGTTTTTATAAGTTCGACTAAAAGTAATAGTATAATGTGTAGGTACTTTTATTTTGCAAGTTAAATTTGTCATAAATGCATAACAGATAGGTATCTATATAATTTCATTCGTAGTTTACACCTTATAGAAATCTTTGGTTTTGTTATATAGGGAAAACAGTATCATTACATATTTCTTCAGATTTCGACTTATTGGGTTCAAAAATTTTCTGTATGAACATTTTCACTGAACTACCGATCGATTGGAACGATCAATCTTCTCGAGGAATAGACATTTCCAGAACAAGCAGAGACGAGGTTCAGTGGTGCATAAAACGATTTTCTAGATTACATAAACAGAACATTACGATCGGAATATTTATTAGGAACTGCTATTTAACTCATAATTTTGCTTAAATTATTTCAACATCCCGATGAACCGATAAAATTCTTATTCTTATAACCAGTTCCCTTCGACTTCGACTACTAAGGCCTGCAGCATGGTCTATTTCCGATGAGCATCAAAGCGTACGTGTCCAAAACGCAGAATGATATTCTAAATAGCACTTAATATTAGAAAACCGTTGAGGTCTGTGAGTACACGTTTCCTGTACAGTATTTCACTGAGACATCGTCAAGGTATATTTCCCCTTGGGGCGATAGCGCGAGTTTACTTCTCGTTGGACAAATTATTGCCGACGCAAACGATCCGGCCCCTACATCGTCTAAACGACGACGTCAACGACACTGGGCACGAGCATCACGACTCTCGAGACGGAACACTCACTTACAATTACTACTTCTCTAACGTAAAACCCGCGGCGTTTCCAACCGGCATGAGAGTTACGCATCAATCAGCCGGCTGGCAGTTCTCCCATAAAGAAAAATGATCATCAATGGCGCGGGCAGTTCGCGGGATCATCGAAAAGGCACCTGGTGCTTTGATCTGTTATCCGTGCCGCGGAAAAAGCTCGTCTGCTATTAATAGTTGGGACGAAGCAGTGTCGCGAAAGGATTAAAAAAACGCTGAAGCCCTCTTCGAGGATATTTACATTGAAGTCGTCGCTGCACGCGCATGCGCAAGCTGCATACCATATCTAATAATGAAATAACTCGAATAATTCAAAAGGAGTTATGCGAATGCCTTATCGTTGTGACGCTTTGAATTACCCGCGCCGGCGAGAATGGACGAGGCGAAGATGGCAGTAAGTGGTAGTGGGAGTATATTTTTAGATTGACTCGTGTTTTCGTGTTTGATTCTAAAGATTATAGGCTCGGTAGAGACTTAAAGGGATTTGATTCGCAAGAGGGATCTACCTTCTTATTTCTCTTCTTCTACATCTGTTGGATAGCTTCAGTCTGGACTATTTTGCGACATCCCCTTTACTGTTTTCTCTATTATAGAACTACAACCTAGAACAGTTTTTCTGAAATTTTTCTAATATACTCTGCTGTCCGTATAGAGGATATTTCATTTAAATCAAATACATTGAATACTGGCAGTCATCAAGTATAGAATAGGAGAACAATATGGCGAACATTTAGAGCACTATTTTTCTCAGATCTTTTCAGGCTATCGCTCTCTTAATTCTGTTGAATTATTACTACCGTTTATTACCATGTATAAACAGGGTGTTTCATTTAGAGTGTGTAGTTGATAATGAAATCATTGTTCTTGGTAGTATTTGGTTAAATTGTTTTCGATTATCATCTGGATAGTCGTCTGTTCAAAATCTACCCTTCTGAGTTTGGATTGATTTATTTTTATTGAAAAATACAAATATTCAAGTAAATATTTAAAAATTTCATTACAGTTGAATAAAATGATTGGTTTCATATTTTATTGTAATGGAACATAAAAATTAACTCGTACTTTGTTGTCCAAATATGTGTAGTCCAAAATTCGTATTTTAAAGTGAAGGGGTAGTCTTAAGCTGCACGTTTATTAACAATGAAATGCTGAAAAACTTCGCTATGGAGATGTTACACTTATACTATAGAAAATGGTCGACTATTAAGGTTTGATCTTTGAAATAATTGGGTACTTAGTATTTAATATCTAGCTGAATAATTAAGACACCTTAAAGGGGTTCTAGTGCACCACTTCGAGACACACTGGTCTGGATTGAAGAAATTTTGCGAAATTCAAATAGTTTCTACCACAATGACATCAATTTTATTAGTTTGATAAAGAATACAATAATCTGAAGAGAGCATGCCGATCTATACCGCTTAAAATACGATTTGAGATGGTAGGACGCAGTTCACAGACCCCAGAAGATAATCGTTAAGAAATGAATTCTTTAATTATGCGATTGGATTCTTGAATTCTGTCACTTTTCAATTATATTTAGACATTAATTAATGTGATGTTCGTCAAAGTGAAGATTTAAAAGACCCACTGGTTTAAGATTCCTATTGACAGATTATGAGTGAAATCAATCACATTTCCGGTAACGCCGAAGTGACTTGGAAGACGATCAGTTCTAATTAAATTTTCTCGACAAAACGGGACGATTAATAAGAACTGAAACGAACGGAGGTGAATTAAATTAAAAACGTTAATCGAAAAGTGTATGAAAATCTGAATTGTAAGTAGTATTTGATGGACCTCTCAATTAACTGATATTATCATGAAAATGTAATCTTGAAGCTATATCAGTCGCGAACACAGTTTAAACTTAGAGTATTATTAACCATTTCAATTAGAATCGAAACATCTCTGTCTATTTATATGCTCGTCAGTTTAACGACTAAGCTTCGAGTCTACAAGACAAGTAGACATGAACGATAATGTTGAACCTATAAAATGATTCTGGGCCAAAACGTGTGTTAGGATTCTTATACGTTGAAGATTAAGCCAAGCATGTATGTACAACTAAACCACCGCAAGCATGAGTACCTACTTTCGGTTATTCACGACCAAAGCTCTAGTATAGCGCCAAGAGCACGTGATGTCATTGGCTATAAAATGTAGTGGGAGAACTGATTTAAGGATTCTAGGACTTGACATTCACGGATTATCCCATCATGGAATTGTTGTTAGTGAAGACGTGGCTTGCGTGCTCTTTAATGTTGTCTTGGCAGAAAATTGTTCTGAAGACCAAGGTCTGCAGACTTGTCAGATATGTCCTTTCTACTTTATTCTCTTAATGACTGGCGAAAAACACACGTAACATTTAGGTGCATGTCCAATAATTATACTTCAATTAACACTTGACTATACCTACTCATTCTTCCCATTTAAATATGAATTCGCCTACCAATTCTTTCGCTCAATAAATTCAAAGTTGGAGTACAAGCATAACATTGTACTATAATTCTTAGTTGGTAATAAATTTTTTTAATCAATCTATGGGAAGGCACGAATTAATCAATATTTTAAGTAAAACTTCGCAAACCGTTTGTTTGCCAAAAATTTGGTGTAAGTTGAACGCTGTTTAGATCTAAGAAATTCTCGTATAATTTGTAGGCTATAATGAATTGAAAATATAAGATCTAGTAAAATAGAAAAATAACGATATATACAGTGAAAATCGTAAGGTGTACCAGTAATTAACGACTTTCAAATTTAATATTGATTACAAGCTTAATCGACACAAGTGTCGCAGTAATCGCCATAGTCCTACTTATTCAATTTTTTTCGATTCTTATAATACACATGTAGGGGTACAATTGAAAGGAATAACAACATGAAGTTTTTACTAGAAAATATTGTAGATGAGAGTATAATAAAAATAAGTGGTGAATTTCTCAAAGGAGAACCTTCGACTTAAAAGTCAAATTGGTAGAAAGCGTTGATGAATGGGTCAGTGTTGATTATTGAGTACTTTATCCTATTAACGATAAAATGCGGGTTAACGCTTCAAGTGTCACGCTACATTTATCAAAATTTCTATCATATGCACAGTGCTTCTTAAATAAATTTATAGTCTACGCCTTCTCCTAATAGCTATTGCTATAATTTCTATTAGTAACATCCATAATTGTGTAAATTAGTTTTACCCATAATCATATAAGGGCTGTTAACCACATATGGATCCTGTGACACTGAAAGTCTTTAAGAAAAAAGTACCTACAAATGGAACAACACATAAATAGATTCATTCAGAATCGCTGGAAGACCCTTCAGTTCCTAAAAAATTTTGAAATCTAAGAGACTTGTTTCAAGTGCCCCAAGTTGTGGCAGGGTCTTTCAAAGAGTCTGCGTGTGACCTTTACTCTTAGGATAATTGCAAGCGACCGACTGGATAGTAACGACGCGCAAGGTGTGACGACGCCGCGCGTCTCAACGATTATTGTGTCCGTCACGATTATATGTCACGTCGCGTCGTTTGATGGCTGACGTTCGCGACGTCGTGAGCGGTCGAGTGGCCGCGTGTCTTCCTCGCGCGCACGCTAAACTCGTCATTTTTATAACTGTTTTCGTGAGCCGCCGCTTTCCGGCTTTTATAAATTACGTGCTTGCTCCTTGTCACGGTCGCGTGAAGCCCACGGCCGGGTGTAGTGGCTTTGATCTGTGGGAAATGTCTTTCTCTGTATCCGCTGTCCCGCGACGACTCTCTCGTCATCTTCCCTCCCTCCGCAACCCTGCTCCTAGCTAACGCTGAGAACGAAACGCGGTTACCGCGCGACTTTTTATCCTGCTTACTTGTTCCACCGAATTTTCCCCTCTTGCTCTTCTCACCTGTCCCCTCTTTTACTATGTAACTGTTCTTTTTCGATGTAGTAAGGAGATCGGGCTTAGATAGAAGCCTCGTTACTGAATTACGAGCTGAAAATTTGTGGCGCGAAGAATATCTTTGAAGTAGTGAAAGAATTTGTGGGTATTGTTAATGTCTTTCACATCTCGGTGTAATACCCCAACTCGCATTAATTTACACTTTCTACTGTAAGTAATTATATTTATCTTGATAATGCGAATTCTTGTATTTTTCATTCTCGGTGCTAAGGCTGAACCATGTTTGGAGAACAAATTATTAAACTACAATTTACTGTCATGAGCTAATGTGATATCCTTCATGCAACAGTAAATAAGAGAAATTGTTAAGTAAAGGAGCATAATAGGAACACTTGGTGCATGGTATAAATTCGTATGAATTTTATGCATTTTTGTGTTAGGCAGTAGATATCAGTAGTCCCAGTTACGAAATTTGATTGACTATTTCGAAATCAATTAAGACATAATTTCGAAATTATTACTGTAGTTAAATCGTTGAAGCTGCGTCTTTAGAAATGAATGGAGCATGGAATAAGATCGTCGAAATAAATATTCCAAGCAGAAGAGGCGTTTCTTTCTTGACAAAACGTTGGTGTCTGCCGTGCGCATATACTCCTATGAAAGGTTGTCTTCATCGAGCGTTTATTAAGCCGGAAGTCCTCTCGGAGACGGTTATCCGCTCATTGAACGCCGCGACAGCGATAACTGCTCAATGGCTTGTGGCGAACGCGTCTGGTGAAATTCCAGTAGTGTCTCTCCATTATGATTCCTCTTCTCTCCTTTTCTCTTTCCACTTGTCTGGCAAAGATTTGATTTGTTGTGTAACTCGCGCGCTCTTTTGAGCTACGATAATGTCGTCCTTCTTAGGCGTCTGCTCATCCTTTCATCTTAAGCGTTATGCCCAGCGATGTATAAGAATTCATCCCAGCGACACCGTTGTCGCGATCGAGGAAATCCTTTCCTCCCCTTTATTTACTCACTCTGCGTTAGGATCAACTCTTACGATGAGGAATTTGCTCAACGTAAAAACTCGGGAATAGGCTTTTAAGACATGATGGTTGATGACCACCAATGGGTAAAGAGGATAAAAGGTTTTCCACGGTAATAACAATTTGTAAAATATACATTATTGCATTTTGTTTACTTAAATAGTTTTGTTATACTACATTAATGTTGTTTGAGATAATAATATTTACATTTATAATAATAATGTTTTTGAAACTAAATCACTGATAGAGGGCTTAGTTATAGTTAAAAATTAGAATCTTTTTAAAAATCAGTGGTTTCTGTTTACAGACTTGGTTAAGTCTTTAACGTCTTATTTTATCTACTGGTTATTTCAATTTAGTAACTTTTTTGTAAATATGTCGATGGATAGTGTTTAACTATACATATATGTGCGATAAGAAGTATAAACACATCCCGTTGGAATCCATTGACTACCTTGTCATGAACTGTACTCTAATATAGTTAAAGTAAAGTAATATAGTAAAGTAAAAGCTCGATAAAGTATTGAGTTTACATTTGCAATTTACCTTCGTTAAATCCTATTTAATACCACAATCACATAAAGGTTATAAGTAGTATGATGTAGAGTGAAGTATATGATGAGAACTGACTGTAATGAACAGCGAACTGACTGTAATGAACTCTAAGGAAATAGTATTAGAACCTCAAAGAACAAAATTATACAAATTTGGAGATGTTTTATTATTTTGGTTTAGAATACATGTACATATGTACCCGTCTCAAGGAAACGCAGGTTAACTCATCATCAGTCGAGTAGATACACGAACAGTTAACTGTCTGAACGAGGATGGTCGCAGGAACCAGTCACTGGTCTCGAAGCAACAGCAAACGAATCAGGTATGTGTCCAACAACGATCGTTCGCTAAACCGGTAAGCAAATTTATTCTCCTGTTATTGAGCGACGCCTCTCAAGCGTGGCTAGTCGTGTCATTACTTGCTTTCATGATCCTCGTTAGCAAGGACTCGTACTCTGCGTGCGTAAGGCACCGAGATACTGTAATCAGGCGTGTGCACACCGCCGAAGGAGTTAACAATACCATCACCTTTATGGCTCGATGGTTATTAATTGTTTGTTTGAAATCTCTGTTAAATTTTCATTAAATTTACTGAAGAAAGAGTCGTATTCCCTATGATACTAGAAGCAGAGGAAGGAAATTGAATTCCTGGAGGATTTCAGATTAGTAACAGAGATGAATTGATGACCGATAATTTATTTAATCCTTAAAATTTAAACTACCATTTTTGTCTTTTTTTCTCAATACTTTTATGCTACATATGACTAGTATATATTAAGTGTACATAAAAGAAAATATTTCTAGCACTCAGAAATAGGTGACAAGGACTTATACTCAAAGACATAGGTATGTACACTTACATTTTTTGAAGATATAACTCATTCTCTTGTTACATAGCAACAGAAATAAGAGTTCCATTAACTCCTTATCACTAGCAGTAACGTATTTAAAGGTTTAGTTACTTGTAAAAATCAACTTTCGAAGACCTTTGTATTAATGTGTCATTTAACACCTCATAGAGATTTCTGTAATCTATTTTTAATATTGTCTATGGTGCACAAGAATCTATATACTGTAATCAGCAAGCTACTCTGCTTACTTAAAATTAATTATCATTATTAACCGATAAATCTATTTCTACATTCTTAGACTCTTATTTGACATTTTATAGACCGTATGGGATTAGCCATACACAGTGCAACAAAAGCCAAAGTTTATATTCTGTATATGTTTAATTAAATCTAAAAGTCGAATGCCAATCCCAAATTTTCAATGTCAAGTCGGCAAACTTCCTGAGGTAGCAAGCACAGTAGGCGCAGCGTCGATCGCACCAGCATACATTACATTCAATTCTTGTAATTGAAACTGGTCGATCCAACGGAGGAAGCGGATTACGTGTTGCGCATAGGCTACGTACAGGACACGTATAGAGAGCACGGGCGCCATGACTGCTGGCTGGCAAGTGTGTAATAAGATATCCGCGGATACTCGAAGCCCTCAATTGGCTAATTTACCGGCAGTTAGCGGCTATCCGACCGCTTAGGTCATCTCAACGTGGTGGCCGGGTATTCGGCCTGAATAATTTATAACTGCCTGTTTACGAGAATTGAGAATAATGAATTTCAGTGGTACTTCGCACTCTACGACGCAACATTGACGAACTGTACAGCTGTGGGCCATTGAAACGGCTCGGATGTTCGTTATTAGGTGATATGATGATACACACGTTCATGTCCCGCTGAATAACATCCTCCTTCGCTTAGATGGTCGCAAATGAGGCCGTCAATGAGATATGTGTAATAGAACTCGATAAAAGTGGAGACAAAGATTGCTTATCGCTGGAACTTAGTTACAGGGATCGTAAAACCTTTTGGCATTAATATTTTACGAGTCTGTTGGTTGGCCAATCTCAACAGAATTTAGTTGGGTTTGATATATTCTAGCTGATTTAATTTCTTAACAATTGTTCCTTTTTAGGAAAAAAGTTGTTAACAAATTCCATCGTTAATTATTCTTTCCAAAATATCGGATCTCTAGGTGTTTTGAAGTATAAATATTTTTTCTTGACTCTTCTAATACTTGAAGAATACAATACCTCATTGTAAATTGATCTACATTATGACAGAGGTCTAAGTTCTTCTATTGATAAGCTTAGGATATATGTTAACAAAAGCGTGTAGGTGTCCGTCATCGCGACACTTCCGGTGGCCGCGTGAGGCAGCTCGATGTAAGTGAGCAGTCAAAGAGATGGCGCCTAATAGATTGGTTTGTAGGTGGACGCATTATTTGCGGCGCGCGTGTGTACGAAGAGTGTATGACAGTGTGCATGGCCGAGGGCGGAAATTAGTAATGGAGCAATGAGCACCGCGTCGAGTAAAGCTGTAGAATCCTGTGATCTGAGACAGGGGTCGGGGAAGGAGAAGATACTGTTTCCATAATGATTACGTTTATTGACACTTGAATAAAAAGCAAGAGAAAGAAAATTTTATTGCAAAAATATTATTTTATTTCATCGAAAATTTTTCTTCTATATTAAGAATTTGAATAGTAACAAATGAAACAAAATGTTTCGAGTTCAGAAGTTCAGATGATTTGTTCTTTTATCATTAATTAGTATCATCTTAATTTTGGATATAGTCTTATTTCAAGATTGTTTCAAAGTTGCAGTTCACAGATTTTAAAGCATGCAACGAAGTTTACTTTCACGAAATTTATTTGGCTGAAAATTAATTGTTCACAGTACCCGTCAGTTCCTGCGTTTTTAAAGACCCACTTCAGGTATGTACACATTCCTCTCGCCCTTCGGGCACACGTAAAATCCAAGAGGCGAACATAAAAAGCGGCACCGCGAATCTAATCGACAGCTTCATAAAATTGAACCCATAAAATCATAAAATCAACCACTCGGTCCTGGGGGATAGCCCGCCAGGAAAATATTTACAGTCTTTTTTGGCCGCTCTCGTTCCAGCAAACTTTCGCCAAATAGCAAGGGACTCGAACCACTTTCAAATTCTCTCAAACTAGCAGACCTGGGAAAATTTTATTTTAAATGAGCACAAACAAAAGCAATTTGAAATGATAAATCAATTACAGCGTTTTCTTATGTTTGTTCTGAACATACTCAACTTATGCTAAGTAAAACAAATCTAATAAAATTAGAAATTGGAATTCTGTGTTAAAAACCAGAAAATTATTTTTAAATTATTCTTATTGCAGTTCACTCTTACAAATAAAATAACGAATGCTATTATATGAAGGAGCGAACCCCAATGTTAAAACGAATAGGTATTTATAACGCAGTTAACGTAATAGATTCAGAAATTATTTCAAGAACATTCTTTCAGATATAAAATAAAATAAAATAAAATATCTTATTTTACAGTCCACTAATGAAATAATTTAGAAAATAGAATAATATAATAAAAAAGAATAACTATAATTATTTGAAAATACTTTTTAATTAAATAAGATGGTATTGAAATAATCATTTTTAAAATATTTTACTTAAATAACGCTTGATGCAGCTAAACTTGCAATTTCCATCAAATGTTTTCAATCTGTAGAAACAGGTGATCCCTACCTTATGAACTATAATTTCAGCCCTATCTTATGAATTACAATTTCTGTTTTCTTCTCGATTATATATTTCTATTAAAGACTCAAAATCATATTTACGAAATATACTGAATAATTGCTGTAACGTTTAAATCTCGCGCTGAGCTGTAACATTTTAAAATATTTTCCCTGAATTTCGTGTGCTCAATAATCTCTTCAGAATTTACGATCCGACGATCTTGCGCTCGGTTGAATTGTGATTGCGAGAGTGTCGTAGCTGCCGCTAGGAACGACAAAATCGAAGGATCGGAGCTACGCGGTCGGTGGTCAGCGCTCGTCCTCGGTTATCTAGGAGCTTTTACAGCCAGCGCCGATACTCACTTTAGTGGCGGATCGATTCGGAGATATGCAAGCAATAAGCGTTTAATTGCACGGGATTCCTCATCCTGTGGCAGTCTCTTTAGAGCGGTCCCTGTGCTGACTATAAAAGGCATCGGGACCTATAAAACGCATCCTTGGACGAACGATCGTTCCTACACCATTGTATGCACACGTTTCTATCTTCTTTCGTGCGTTTTTCTGTCTCTCCTTCCTCCTCCAACCAATCGCGCACTCCAAGATATATAATTTAACGATCACTTTCAGTCGGATGGCTTTTGGAAGAAAATCGCAATCTTGCGTTACAAAGACGAGTAGAAGAGATAAGAGGTTCGAATAAATGTTAGGGAATATATTGGAAACTAAAATTGTCGCTGTGAATCTTTAAAGTTTTCGGCGAAAGAGGTCTCGGAATTAGTTTCGAGAAGAGGTTGGTTCAAATGCGAGGTGGAATGGAAGCGTCAATTTCCCGAAGAATCAGGAAACAGTTGGCGGAAAATCGTTTTCTCTGAGGAAACTTGGGGGAAATCGATAGAGATGTCCGGTAGCAAGTAATTTCAGACATCTGGGGAGTCTTAATTAATGGATTATCTTATCGTTTCACTTCTTTGGGGATATTGACACTGTTCGATTATTAAAGAGAATTTTCCTAATGAAATCAAATTTTTTATGAAGATCCCTGAAGTAGGAGCTGTCTGAGAGTGTCAAATATCAGATTTTTTATCAAATCTTGCAAATGTGTGTAGGAGCTGGAGGTATTCGAGAAATATATTGTATGTTGGACAAAACCACACAAACCAATTTACAAACATATTTAGTAATTAAAGAATATGTAAAATATTCGTAATTGTCTTGAATTAAATATCAATTTATTTTTGCATAAATTTGTATTATAAATTACTGATTAGAGCACATAACACGGATATTTTGTAATTTTTATTATTTGCAGAATTAGATATGCAGTTGATTCACATTTGATATAAAGTACATAGCACATATTCTATTATCACATTTCAAACATGTCCCACATCTAGCAGTTTACAGATTGATCCAAAAGAGAATTTTTCAATAGAAGCCCTATCGAATGCGCCAGAAAAAAGGAAGTTGATTAGATAGATCATTTTCGATGGTTTCCTGTCTATCGTTGATAGGACGAAGAAACAGAGATTCGATGGTGAGGTTGACCACTTAATTGGAACGCTTCCGGTAATGAGGTTCGGCATTCAGATAAGAACAAGTGGGAGGCACCTACTTTGATTATCAACAATGCTACAGAATTCGATACTCTTCACTCGACGATAATTTATGAGATGTTTGAATGTGTTTGTTTAAATTTTAACATTAAGTAAGATTAACTTTGTAGTTAATCTTGACCTGAGAATTGAAGTTTAATATAAATAAACGATATAAAAAATCTTATATAGAATAGAAGTTCAATCGAAACCAAACAGTAATATGATATATGCAAAACTGCGCGAAGCAAAAATGGCATTCGCTATGCATCTCCTTTTCCTCCTCTTTTCCCTTCGTTTCCAGTCGCCTCCCATCGCGCCTTCGCGTTAGCGTATTGAATTTCATGCATCGCCTCCCTCACAATTCACAATTGCTCGCATTCCCTGCAATTTAAGGATCATTAATTTTATAATACTTTCGTGAAAGTCTCGTGGAAGTCTCGCTAAAGATTGTAAATTTCACGCATGAATATAAAGCGATTGGAAAATCGAAGGATAAATATTTTAGGAAATTTCGTTTGAAATTTAATATAATGAGAAGAAGGACTGTAGAAACGATACCAAAAAAGCAGAAAGTAAAGAGAAATCGAAAGAAGGTAAAGAACTGAGAAGTCAGTAGAACAGGTTTAGAAATGCCTAGTGGAAAGGAACAGAACTGGTAGGAAATAGATGATTGAGATGATAAACGAGGGCGTAGCAGGTGGTACTTTAGTCATCCTTCGCGTGTCCTTCAAGGGCCATTACGATTTTCCACGTTTGAACAAGATAGTCACCCAATTTGATGCTCCAGCTACTAGAAGGAAAGCCACTGGTTCCAGTAGCTGCGGACGAGGTGCCCGACACAGCTCCATCGAAATCCCACGATCTAACGAGCATGTTTCGCAGCAGAGAGTTGGTAAGAGATACCGATTCGGGCCAAACAGGCCCACGGCGTCAATGTCTTCACCTCTGCCCGCTGCCTTGTTCCGGCAAAAGGCAAGATTTCGAATCGCCAGAGCCCCTTGAACGTGTCATTACTTTTAACTAGCTCTGTCGGGAGCATCGGGTCCTCGTCTGGCCTAATCTCGGCAATTATCATCGCGTAGGTACACCGTGCGGCGAACTTTTACGAGCATTTTTAAGGAGAGGCGAAGAGGAGAGAAAGAAAAAAAGAAATGGATCGTGTAAATGCGGCGTCGCCTGTCGACGTGACGACAATGGTGACCCATGAGCGGCTTCCCACGGCACCGAGGACCTGTTTTTTCACTAATTTTATTAAATGAATGACGAAACTGAAGGGAGCCGGAAGAAGAGAGGATGAGCGATGATCTCGTGTTTAAAAAAAACTAGATGATTCAAAGGGAGGTAATGAGAGACATTTTAAGGATCAATTTTAGATGACACATTTTAAAGTCATTCTATGTGCAATTTATGGCATTGAATTTTTAGAAATATTTGTTTTGCTGTGTGAAGTTAATATTTTAATTAGTGATTTTTTTAAATATCTACAAATGTTTCAGAGTTTACACGTTTGACCTTTGAATCATATAGCGAGAGCCACAGTGTTGGTACTAACTCAATTTTTAACATAGTTGATACAGAAGGTATCTAGGGGTAACTTATAGCGATTAACAAACCAAGAGGTTATATTTTTTCTGTATACTATTACTCAATGTTAATTATAATGAAATTGCAGTGATCTTTCCACATTATGTTATATTACTATACTATAGCATAGATACTATAGCAGTTGACGATCAAAGCAATAAATATTAAATCACAGCTTATTTATATAAGCCTATGATTCACGATTTTCTATAAAATACAGTAATAGTTATAAAAACTGTATCACTTAAAAAACATTACTATTTGTACCTACAAGTTTAATTTCTAACAATTTCATGTAACTATTACCATTTCATGCAACTATTACACATGTTACAATATCTAATTTAAAAATAACGTTTCATAATCTTATTAAAATATTTCTTACGAATTTGTTTTAAGTTATTCAATACTTATTTAATAATTGACATGGTCAAATATTTATGTGGCCAACTGTATAGATTCCACAAACTATATTTTTCAACAGTAGTGCAAGTTTATCGACTCCTACTGTAACACCTAGATATCAATATTATCGATCATACATATATTGTCCTCGTGATGGACTGGGACAGTCATTCGTCAAGAATACGAGGAAACAAACGATTTCGAGAAACGAGCGCCACGCGAGCGTCGCCGCAGTTCGGGCCATTGCGATTAATTAATTTTACTCCGAGCCGAGACACTTAGTTTCCGTTCGTTTAAGCTCGTTAATACGCTATCCTCTGCCCCTCTGGCTGCCTCCGGCTTCCAACCTTCTGTTCTCTCTCTCTCTCTCTTGATCTCTCTTCACTACCCGCCGCCGAACAAACTGGAGAAACAGCTCACTCAGTTTACGCCGTGCATGTAAATTCATCTGCGCTAGTTGGCTCGCAGCGAAGACCGACCTCTGCCTCTGACCGATCTACTTGTCGCGTTCTCTGACTCTATCGTAAGTTATGTTTTCTGGGATCTCGATTTTGCTTAATAAAAGCAACATTTGTAATCTTCCCATTGTCCCACGATTCTTATTATTCCTTTCGCTCTGCTAAGATTTTCTAGATTCTTAAGTCATTTCTGGAACATAAAAATGAGGGTATTGGTTTCTTCTAGGATATCTACCTATTGCAGGACTTACTTGATGTTACGTTCTTGATAATACCTTAATGTCAGTGTGAGTTTATTAAAATCTAATCTTCGATTAAAAAGAAAATTTATTCTTCGATTATATATTATACACCACTTGAGTTCCTGGTTACTATGAAAGTAACAAGCATAATATTATACACATGTTCTGTTCATGTGTTCTGCAAAATCTTGCAAAATCGTTTTCAAAGAGTCAGTATGCGTTCATTTGTGGTGTTATATTTGTATAAATATTTTACCACTTAAAATTGAACTGTATGAGTCTTGTTTTATCTTTAAATGTAACTAATGTAGATGAATACGTCTAGTATAACATTGTCCAAGAAGTAATTACAACATTCCCTCAGTGTGACCTTGTTATTATAATCAGTATATTACCATTATCTAGAGCAGAGTTTTAGGTACTTTTGTACTCTCGATGGCATCTTCAACCAGTTCAAATTAGGCTACAAGTAGATGAGTTGATTCTAAAATCGTGCCCCTCGCTATAAACTTGTCAGTGAGTCGTGAATCTATATGTAACAAGGAAACATCATGTACAAAGAGAACTAGATTTTTGTGAATGTTTTCTTTAAATTCTTGATTATCCGTGAAATAGATACTAGAAGTCACTAGGAGATGATTCTCAGAAGGGAAATTATGCTAAAGCGAGTGGTACAATGGTATCCCGTGCACCGCGCCAGAAATTGCACCGAACCTTTTGAAATTACCGGAGTGTCCGCGGGAAATGTCATGACAAGACGAGAAATCTGCGACTGGTGAAAGAATGCGCGATGGCCGGCTCGTTACGCCTCGACCTCTCGCGCGTCTCTTTGTCTCTGGAGACCAGGTGCCCGTAATCGTTCACAAATTAACGTCGCTGGGGCAGTTTCTTCTCTCCACGCGCGAGTTCACTGCTGACTCCCGTATAAGGGCAATATACCTGACCGTGTTTCAATCATTTTTGTTTCAGAGCGTTGTTCGCTGTTACTGCTCAAGAACTCGCTTTCTTTTCCCCTTGCTGTTGAGAAACGTGTATCCACCACTTTGAAAACATTTTTTATTAGAAAAATCAGACTTTTTTTTAATTATTCTGTCAAAGTAGAAATGTAAGAGACTAGAATATTAAATCATTAAAATTGAGGTGTTAATAGCTTAGTTCATGTAGTGGGATCGCAGAATTTCTAGTAACTCAATTTTAAATATGTTGAATGCCTTGGTAGTCACCAGTTATAGTGAATACTAATACTCATGAATTTTTCATCGACATTAATGTCAGAGAAAACGATTGTATAGTAATGCATCATTGTGCTATGAAATTTTATTTTTCCTAGTTTTTAAGAAAAATATATTTAAATGAATGAAAGAACTTGGAGAACAAGAAAAAATTATGCTTCATTCAGGGTGCTAATATTTAAAATGAAAAGCATCTATAAATAACTTACAGAGATTAACAGATTACTAGTGATCTTTTCTCAAAATGAAGTCACAGTAGTGTTATATTATGTTATAATACTGATGTCATACCAACTAATGGTTAAATTCGACTTTAACTAGCATACGTTGATAGGCGATTTAAGTAAGATTAGGTTCTGAAGGTTACATGTACAGTGTTCTTAAAATAAATGTTATGTTCCTTCAGTGTTAGTACTGACAAGATAAATACGAATTTTTGATAGATTAATAGATTAAATTAATGTCAAAAGTATTATTCTTATACTCTATAAAATCGTCTTTAGTAACAAGATACGAGATTCCAGTGCGTAAAGACTATATTCATATTATGAGAAAATTCAGATATCCATCAAAATATCCATGTAATAGATATGCATGAGAAGAATCTATGAAGTAGCAACAACTCTATCTAAATCTAGCAAGTTCAATGTCAAAGGTCCACTAGATCATCATAACGTATCCTTCGACCTTGCACGTTTACTGCCAAGCACTCTTCCCACACTTTTCATGGTTCTTCACTTATACGAATACACAAGTACTA
Organism: Calliopsis andreniformis; assembly: GCF_051401765.1. Lineage (NCBI taxonomy): Eukaryota > Metazoa > Arthropoda > Insecta > Hymenoptera > Andrenidae > Calliopsis > Calliopsis andreniformis. The sequence continues at coordinate 5,803,351 of NC_135073.1, read as the reverse complement.
CTAAAATCAAATTAAATTTCCTATAATTTTTAATAATTCAGTAATATGCTTCTACTTTTACACAAACTTGTAACTACATTAATGTTGCCTGGAAAGTTTTAAATATTCAGGGTTGTCAATGTTTTGTAAAAACGTAATTCAAATCCAAAGCATCAGTCACCGACAACCGCCGCAGCGGTGAATATGTTAATATCAGAAAAATATCATTCAGTACATATTTACGTGATTTGGCAAGAAGACGAGGTAACAAAATACATTTCACGGAGAGGAATGTAGAAGGCCATTTACTCGATTCAGAGACGCGAATGCCGGTTAAAACAACGAGAGACAATACCAAGGAATTGTGCTATCAGCTCGATCGTGGAAGAGACATTATCAAAATTGTTCCCATTCAATCACTCTGATTTCTTTTCCAACAGGCCTCGAGCTCCATCCAGGGAAGCCGGTCTATCCGACATCCTCGCGAGTCCGCATCCATCAGAGTCGGTCGCGGCGGTTCTCACACTCTCCACGTGTCACGAGGGGACCGATACGATCTACATAAAGATCCGGAGTTCATTGCTCAACGCGATAACCGCGGTGACGACGCCGCAGAGGACTCTCTCTCCTTCTTTCTCTGCCCGTTCAACGATACTCCTGATTTATGGATATTGCTCGCTCCTGGTGAGCCGTTCTCAGAGGCCTGCTCGGACACGTGTAATAAAACGCGACGGATACGTGCGTCATCGCGGATACACACCGCCACGCGTGTCTCTCGGACTCTTGGAAGTCGTTCCCTCTGCTTGACCTCACGAACCGACTCCGTAATATCGTCGCTCGCTTTCCGAAAGCCGATCCAGACTTTCTGGATGGCGCGGCCGCGTTAATTGGTCCGCCGCGTTGATGCCCATGATTTATTATGCTAAGTGGAGCGGTCAGGGTGAATCACCTGGCTGAAATACGCCCGGCCGAGACTCGATGACGACTGGATTAGCTGACTATAGTAGCTGTACATCTTCTTTAGGAATTTTGCGATTTCTACACTGTAGTTTCTTTCGGTAATATTCCTCGATATATACAGTTTCTGATTGACATAGAAGCCTGTTAAAAAACTGACAAAACTAATAGGAATTTTTATTTTCGATTTGTCTAGAAACTAAATTCATCTCTTACAGAGTATGTAGTTTGATTGTGAAGCTCTTATTTTATTGAGAAGTCTGAGACGTTGCTGTTATTTCTGGAAAAGGTGTTGGAATTGAAAGTTTTCGATTGATTACTTGGTCTTTTTAATTGGTCAGCTATGGCCTTTTGAAAGTTGTTTACAGTTTATAAGTAACGATCCTCGATTGGTTATTATTCAAAACTCAAACCAAGAGAGTAAGAAGTTAGGAATAAATATTGCAAATATACTCTATTGATTGAACAGTCTGAGATTGTAATGTGGTAGGATGCATTATTATGGTTGATTATTCGCCAGTCCACAATCTGAGGTTTTTGAGTTATTCCCTAACCTCAGAGAAACAATTCTGGCTGACTTTGTCCATCAGGCACAAATTCCTTTCTTATGGACAAACCTTGATTCGACCATCCAGAAAACGGTACGACTTCCATTGTTTCTCGACCTTCTGAAACTACTTTGCATTAAAAAGACTCCTTCCAAGAATGCCATTATAATTATCATAATACTACAAACTTTTCTTCTGCAATATTTCCACCTATTTTATAAAATCGACCTTTTTTTCTTCGTTTGGTCTTATATTTTATGGATTTATAAGAACGTAATTTCCCTATAATAGAAATTTTCTAAAGTTTTCGTTTTCATTTTCATATAATACATATCACAATATTTCCTTGTTATAGCTTCGTTGCCATATTCGCAACAGCTTAAACTCACTTCGATTAACGAGTTGTGCTTGCGTGCACTGTCCTGACATCTTTGTTAGAACCTAAACTACCTACTATAGAAGCTACTGTATTCAAAGTACGAGCTCCAACTTGTGTTTTTTCATTAAGATCGATCTGATCAAAGTGAAATACCAATTACATAGAGGCAGATACACGTAAACGAGACCGAATCGTAAATTTTCTCCTCCACTCTCACCTTCCCCGTGTTCCCGGACGAAGCTGGAAGGGTGGGTCCTTCGGTTGATTTAGCATTCAGCACTTAAATCAATTCTAACAAGTTCGGTACTTAAGAGCTCCCGAGTTTGTACAGAGAGCGTTGCTCGCCCCGTTCCTTCTCCGCTCGGGCGGTGTCTGGGGGGGTGGCACGTGGGGGTGGCGGAACGTGGGCGCAGATGGGCTCGTGGAATCTCAAGGCGTTCATTACAATTATCATAGCGGCCCCACAACCGTAAAATCGCAAACATTAAGGCGGCTCGCGGAAACCGTTTCTTGCGTAACTTACATTGGGTTACCAACGCTCACTGCTTTTCAAATTTTCGCTGATCTGCAGTCTTAATTTCATCAATTCACTCTTATGTGATGTCTGGGAGTTATAAATTGGTTTGTCAAAATTCTTTGTTAACTTACATTGGGTTACTATATTACCAATATTCGCTGCCTTGTAAATTTTCGCTTTGCAACAGTCTTAATTTCGTCGATTCATTCTTATACGAGCTATACTCTAGTTTAATAGAATTTTGTATTATTTCATGCAGTTGAAACTTTTTTAAAGTTATTTAAATACAGAAATTTATAACAAAGACATGTTTTTATTTGAGAATGAAGTTTGTGAAAGTACAACCTTCGTAAAAAAGGGACTAAGGAGCACTAATTGTTATGTTATTCATTTCCGTGGTCTGTGTCAGAATTGAAACGGTGATCGAAAAAATCAAATTTGAATTTTGAACGAATATGATTGTACGAAAGTACTTACAGTTGTAAGTAGTTGAGACTATAAGGAGTAAGTGGAATGTTCCCAGTCTTACCACCGACTTTATCTACTGTAAAGTAGAAGCGTTCTTCTCGCAATGCATAGTCGTCAGACGTTTAACATTTTACTGTTGTTTTTGCTACGAAACGGAAACCGAAGTACGATATTAAAAAGTGTTATTCCATATTTTCGACTTATTTCTTTATGTAGAATCGCCAACCTTTCATTTCCACCGCTAGCTCTGAAACAATCTTATATATGCGTTTGAGCAGTAGGATGCCTTAACTCAGATCTTTTTTCCACATCTAATTTCCCATAATCGAAGAAACCATAAGGTTTCAGAATCAAGGGAGTCGGGAAACGGTTGGCGAAAGGGATGGGCCGTCTTTTAGCGAGTACCGCGAGCAACCCCTTCCTTGTAATTCGACGAAATAAACGCTGAACGTTAGGCCAGAAGTAATAAAATAAATCAAGTCGGCGAGTCGGGAAGGAAAACATTAGCCCCCGAAGCGTCCTCGTGGCAAACGAGGGTCGTTCGATCGTCAGAAGGCTTCTGGTCGAAGCAATCTCGCAGCGGTCAATGTTATTTAAGTAAAATTCTATCTGGCTCTATTTTATATCTTCTGTGTTTTAAATAATTTTTTTGCTTGTCTTTAAATAAGTCTCTAACTTTTACTATCTATTCCAAGCGGCAAATGGTTGTCGTTAGTCGATAATTTGCAGTGAAAGTAAAAATTGAGATGTCGAATATAAATTTCTTAAACGTAATGACTGTTGTATAGCGTGTTGCTCAATAAGATGACGAACGACTTACTGTAAAACTAAAACGTTACAGAACAGTGAACATCCTCTAGTTTTATATGTTCAAGCTGATTATTAGTGATCGTAAAATATTGATTGATTCTGACACTTGGCTTTAACCACCGTCCATTACACGTTCCTCCGGATATCGACCACCAATTAGAAGTTACTGCTTTAATGATACCTTCAACAGTCTTAGTGCACATAATTATAAGTACATGCGTAACGAATCGATTTGTGAGAAAGGATTCAGAGATATGTCGGCTGTTACCTGCTCTACATTTCGCAAAATATCGAAAAGGATAAAAATTTGATATTCTGAAGTAAATTTCACAAACTGGTAATCATAGACTAGCGATTACTTGTTCATGAGGTGCAGTTCGTAGTTTTACTTTACGCCATTATAGCAGGTGCTTAAGAGTTATTATCGATATGTAAACATATTTAGCGTTAGTTTCAGAAATTAACTATAAATATACTTAAATTTTTCACAGAAAAGCAATTTCCAGCTATAAAGTGTTTATACACAGAATAGACGTTTATACGAATTTCTTTTGTTATTTTCATGTTTTAAAATTACCCTTACAACAATTTCCACATACTTCCCACATAACCTATACGAACCATCCTGTACATCATTAATCATAAGAAAAAAATCTAGAAAGGGAATTCCTACTTCGCCTCCCGACACTCCAGTCGGTATCGTTCACACCAAGAAGGAAATCGAAAAAGTTCAGAGGAGAAAACTCGAGATCTCCCTGCACAATAAACCGTCAAGCACTTCGCCGATAAATCAGATGCAGCGGGTTAAAAGGATACTCGATTCCCGAAAACTCGTGGCCACCCTTTCGACGAATGCCACTCGCAGCCGCCCTTTCATCGCCACCCTCGTAACGCAAGATAAGGATCGACGGTTCCTCTGCAATCGGGTAAAGAGGGGCTCGAAGAGCGTGGCGGAGAGGAATCGGGAATCAGGGATTTAAGGACGCTGGGAGGAGGGGGGAGGCTCGAAGAGTTCGAAAGATATGGCGGGTTGGTCCGTGGGGGATAAATACGGCGCCGACGGAGAGAAACACAAACAGTAATTACGAATATCTTGGCTCGGGATCGAAAAGACATCGCAAATCTTTAACCGGTTTCAGGCTGGGCTTCCTTCGCCCTGACGGAAACCAGAGGGTGATCTTCTGCTCTCTTTCGTCGCCCTTCCACCCCCTCTACCATCAGGTCTCTCATTGCCCCCACGGGCCCTCCGTCTGCTGAGTATCAGCACTGCGAACCCCTTTTGGTCGTACTTTCGGATTAACCCTCTCCCTTTTCCTCACCTCATTTCGTGTCGAAAACTTATTAGTAATTACGCCCCGAGTATCTACACTGGGATCGAAAAGAGGAGGCCTCCTCCATTCACCCTCGATCGTGTCTTCTCTTAGCCAACTCAGTTTCCTCGCTTCTGATTTCTTTAATTTCCGAATCTCGATTCGATGGTCTCTGGGATCTGTCGAAGGAGATGAGAAAACTTTTGACGCTGCGAGAAATTGTTAACACTGCTGTAAAATCAGCCTTGTAATTGTGAGCTGAACTTGAACGTCATGGTTCAACAGATTGAATAGATTGTCTAATATAATACCTCTTTTTTGAAATCATGATTTGGAAACGTGAAGAAAGCTATTTTTCTTTTTCACACTTTTGCTTCTGTGGCGTTGATTTAGAGCTTAACCTCGTTAAAAGAAATAATTGTTAAAATCGATAACGTCTGCACCCGCCGAAGGCAACTTCATTCTCCGTTGGAAAATGCAAACGTGCAAAGTATCTCTGAAGGGCTATTACTGTTACCGTCACTGTAACCGTTCTCTTGATCTCTCTCAAGAGCACGAGAAGAGGGGTTCAGCGCTACCCAATGGATGGAGAGTGCTGGCAGTTTGAACGGCAGTATTATACGGAAAAGAGTGGCGATGTCTATTTGAACGAAGATAAGAGGAGCCAGAGGGACGAGAAGAAAGGATAGACAAAACAAATTGAAAGACTTCAGCGAGGTAACGGGTATAGAGAAGAAATCTGCATTATTCGTTTTAGCAACTTTAGGGGACGCAAAAGTTGTTTTAAAGCATTTTTGAACGACTAGGATGATCTGCCTCAGAGTTAATTTCAAGCAGAGTCCCAGCATCAACTGTTTTGTCAAATGCACGAGATGCCTCAAAGGCTCTCGTCCAAACGATTCCGATCGACCAATGTTTGCTTCGGTTAGCCACCCAGTTGTCCCTTCCGGCGTTCTGTCACACCCTTCTGTCCTTTCCTGACAATAATCCTAGGGTCTCCTTTAATTCCGCGACAACCCCATTACATGGCCGACCCTTTTTAGTCAAATAGCTCTTTCTGAACAGTCCATCTCACCTCGCTTCGTTTTTCCTTCGTTTCACGAGAAAGGGTTTGATCTCGAAGCTCCCTTTGTTAGCTTCCTTTTAAAAAAGATCTCGCCTCTTTCAAGCGGGACAGCCTTCAACGAATCTGATGATTAGGCGACGAGTCGGGAACTAATTAACTGCTTGCTAGTAATGCGATGGAGTGAATATAGTTTTATCAAATACACGGGAACTTTCATCAAAAGGTGAGGACCTTAGACTAACGAAGAGCTGAGTTCATGCTAATTTCGAACTTAGAATGTTTTTGTGTTTCCTGATTTCGAAATTGATTGCTTTAGACTCTTTTGGTACGTAAATTTCTGAAATACTGTAAAAATTCTCTACATATTTCTTTACTGAATTTTTCATATATACACGTCTTATGAAATAATTAATGCCTAAAAAGTGATTTTTAAGGCTAGTACAACTATAGTAGTAGATTATGACTGGCGAAAGTGGTATACAAGGTACTCACAACTTTATTACAATTTAACAAAATTGCAAACTACGTTTATAATGAATACACGGCGAAGTTAGTGTTTATAGAAAAGCTATGTGGTAGAATACGAATAATTTAATTTTATACTTTATTAGAGGTAATAATGAAGTAATTCTAATTGAGGAAATAATAAAATGTATAATTAATTAATGCAAGTTGGACTAAAACTAGAATGTTAATTATGAGGCAGACTTATATATAAAAAGGAAATTTCAGTAATTATACGGCCTATTCAAAGTTTTATATTTATACAGTTTTGCAAACAGTCTTTAATCTCGCCAATGGCAAAATTGAAAATAACGCAGCAGTAATTCATTCAGAACAAATTAATCATACATACAAATAAAATAAAAAAATTAACTACAGTTTCGTACATAAAATTAATATTAAAATTATTAGTTCACAAACTATAAAACATATTCACTAAAAAAAATATCAGATCGACGTCATTTTTATCCAAAACGTTTACTGTTTCTCAGAGCGCTTCAATTTTCAACTCAAATGCTATAAATTCAATTTCTTTATGAATTTCTACTGGATAATAAATTAGAAACAGTTGCGAAACTGGGGACATCTACAGTACTTCTCGTAGCCTCTTTAGGTACACACTGAAACATTTGAAAGCACTTACAAAACTCCGACATTGAATTAAATCTCGTCTATTTTGCATGCCACTGGAATTCCAAGGAATAGGGTTCGACCTCACGACCCCAATGTTCATCAAAGACAGTCCGTTCATCGACTAGTGGAAGTCCACTTGGGGACGCAGAATTCCCCACCCCCGTTTGCGTTTATGTCCACATCGCCCCAAACACGCCATAAAATCAGCCCTTGCACGTCCCACGTGAACACGGGGGGCGAGAACACCATATTCTTCCCTGCCCCCGAAACGAGGGGTAGCATGGGGGAGAAAAAAGGCAGAAAGGATACATCCTGTTTGCAGGCCGCTGGAAAATCACCCCTCAGCCTCTAGATCGGGCGCTCAACAAGTGTACCTCGCATAAAAAAAAAAAAAACGCCGCGCCCCGACCATTATCGGTGAAATTGGGAATCAATAGGGCATGAAAGGGATGAGGTCGAGTACACTTCTCCCACGGTGCACGATCCTCCTCCTCTTTCGCGTTCGTCGGCTCGTGCGCGCTCCCTCATCCCCCACGCATAGGTCGCGATAATTCGATTGTCGCCTCTGGGGGTGTTGAAAAAAGAAATCATCACGAAATCTCGAATATCGATTACGGTGAATTATACCAAAATGAAGCGTGAACGACGTTTAAGTGTGAAATGATTGGACAGCTGTTTTTTAATGTGATACACACTGGGACAATTAAGAATTTTGCCAACTAATTTTATAACACATTTCTGCTATATCCATGGATTTTAACTATGCTTAAAATTCACACTTTTATGTGTTCGTAAAAATATACGAATTTATAATTGCTTCTCAGAAATTCTGAACTGCTTTAAACCATACGCATATACGTAGATGTTATCCAAAATCTTGTGTCCATACAATTTAATATTGCTTCGTAAAAAATATCTTTCCCACAATATTTCAAGTAACATTCCCATGCTTTTTTTCGTTCTCGTATGTACCTACATATACCTACTGTGATACAACTATTGTTTCCAGTATGTTCTACATATAGATAATATGCTAGATATGTAGGTAATATCATACATACTAAATAGTATATATGCAGGTAATATTGTGTTATTATGTGTAGAATGTATGCAATTGAAATATTCAATCAGTAACAGAAAATGTGATTCAATATCAAATAACATTATTAGACTTCTTGAAGTTGAAATAGGACAAAGGCAGAAAATTGTCATTTACCTGAACGTTGCGTGTGTCTTTTTCCTTCAGGACACTGACAAACAGTCAACACCTCGTTTATAGTACAGAAGTATGAAAAGTAATTAAAAACGTGGTTTCAGTGGTTCGTGAGTATCGTGATTTTAAGCAAAAGCACGAGCGTTCTTCTTGTGCATCGTACAGTGGGTATCCTTTATCGTCATATTATTTCGTGCAGTAAGTTTTAAGCGTCCTTGGTATAAAGTATCTACATGTTTATAAGAAACTGTAGTTTCATTTGTATGAGAAAACCGTACAGAATATTCAATACAATTCGTAATGAATGAGTAATCTGTAGGATTTGTTTTTATTATATTATTTCTGATATACGTATTTGTTTTGTTTTGTAGAGGAAAATTACTTAAATTTTTGTTAATAATTTTGCTTGTAACGACTTCTATAATTGTACTGCTGCATATATGGCAAAATGATTGATAGCAGTCGTAATTCTCCAAGCAAAATACAAAAACTATCATCATATGGATTAATGCTTTTACAATCACTAGACTGATTTGCTGTTAAAACGGCAGGATACACGCTTTCATTCTCTTATTAATTATCAACCAGGCCAAGAAAGTCGAAAGGGCACGCTTGATGTCTCGAAAAACAGAGATTTTTTAAACACCGCGAGATCCAATGACAGATTTCACAAACAAACTCACACACGAACGAAACGGTGGCATTAGGTGAAAGGTAGGAAAACGTGGCAGTCGTGAGAAAATGATTTTATGCCGTTCCATTATCTTTAATAGCGATGCTCTCAATCTGTATTCCATTGTGGATGCATTTGACTGGATTTCGTTGCGTCAGAGCTCTGTGGTTTTCCTTTACGTTCCATAAAACGCCGTCTACGGAAATCTTTGCTCGCCCTGCAGATAATGAATCCTCCTCATTAGCTTTTTTAATTGGCATCGTTTAATGATTCCAACAGAATCGTTTAGAAATCGACTTCCTGCTTCTTCGTGCAACGTTCTGACCCGATTCGCTGGAACTCCGCTCATAGGTTCGACCAATTGCGTTCATGTTGTTAGATAAGCATTCGTCAATGACGTAAATACCTACTTATGATAATATAGCCTTCGTCTATATGTATAGATAGAAACCATGAATAAACTTGTTCCCCAACTTAACTAAACACTTTTCAATTCACCAGAAAGAACTTTAACCCTTAATTGATATGGTGGGATCACAACATTTATGTTACCTCATTTTTAATATTAGTTGTGTAAAATATCAATGAATTACTTGTAGATAATAAACTGAAAGGTTGTGAATTCTCTGCTTACTATTATTAATCATGTTTGATAATGGAATGGGAGCAATTGTATCACATTATGTTATAATGTTGGTACCATACCAGTTAAGGGTTAAGATGGTATGCACTTTTAAATGGTAGCCAGAAGTTTGGTTTAGTTTGCGTTCCACTTAATATAATAATCTATTTAGCATGTATGTTAACTCTTTTGAATTCAGGATTTTAAGGTAAAGAAGACTCTAGCTACACAGAAATTTTATTTAGAGCGCTGTGCTTCGTGTTATCTTGACATTTGAAAGAGTAATAAAAAAACTGTGCAGGTATAAGTACAAAAAAGGCAAAATACTTTTTATCCTTTTATATCCCAAATAGTTAAGTGAGTGAATCTAAAACTGTAGTTTTCCTCGATCCACTACGTAATAACTTCAGTTTTGCCGATTTGAAGGTTCAACATAATCCATCTTATTTCCTGGTGAGAGTTAAACACATGTTGTACGTGTGGCAAAGAAAGGATCGTTAGATGGTACAATTCGTGATAGCACGTTTCCGATAGATAGCTAGTAACAAACAAGCAATTCAAGAGCAGGAGTGGTTCTCGGGGAACATCTCCATCTGCCGAAACCTCCGACAGACAATTCTCTACCTAAATACGTTAATAAATGGGATCAGTCGATGCCAAGGGTATTCTCACAAAATGAATTCGTCATATATCACGCAACCTTTACGTACTAAATGTAATTTGTGCGTGAATCGGGAACTCTAATGATGAATCTACTGCGATGAACATCCATTAGTCCAAGCTCGTTCTCGAAACTGAAATAGTTTTCAAGATTGACAGACAAAGTATTTTATTATTGGAATAAAAAATTAGATGCGTTACGCAGTAGTATATGCATCAACCCTTCTATGATTTTTATAATTTGCTAGTGTTCAGGTTCTTGATGACTTTAACAGTTTCAAATCTTTAAAAGTTTCTTAAATTCTAAACTATGAAAGCTAAAGGCAAGTATACTGCCTTTCACCAATGTATTCAGCTTAATGTATATTTTTTTATATTTTCCCAGAAACTTACAGCGAGGCATTAAACTTACTGTATTACTGTAGCATGTGAGACGAAACGAAGAGCTTATGACATAAACCATCCTTGTCAGATTCTATCGTTTTCTAGGAGATCAGAGAAGCTACTGTAATTCCTTTAATTCTCGTTTCATTTATTATTATACCTTTTAACAAGATATTTATTATAGTACGCAAATTGCGATTTTGATGAGATAACTTCCATTATGTTACGAATCTTTTTCTTATCCACTAGAATATCTTCTTATTCAAAAAGTCATCAAATTCAGATAAGGTTGTTTCTGTTGTGAGCTCTTCAAACATTACAGTATCTTTAAACTTGCATCTAATATCTAAGAACAATGGCTTGACTAACGTTCACGTTCACATCCGAGTGAAAGTGACAAGCTTATCAGCAAAAGCTTGTATTACATTTCTGAGCAACACGGTTCGGGGTGGCGTCGTTAATAGACACATGACAGAGCAGAGGATTCACCCACGTGATTCTGGGGAGGAACAGTGCGTGAGGGTTTCTTGATGGAAACGCGATGCCTGAAAATAAAAATCCGTGATTGGCCAGGGGGCTCCGATTCGAGAACGAGCAGCACGTTGCTCGATTCCCACGGAATAATAGAAAATAAATATCTGGTCGATGATTAGTCTTCGTGCTGGGTGCACGCCTCTTCGTGACATCCCTCCGTGCCGGTTCGCGGTTCGTTGCACCTGGAAAGAAAACCGATGGGCAGACGACCGAGGAAAGACGGAAAGAATGGGGAGGGGAATGATGCTTGCGGGTCAACGCTTGCAGAAGCCTCATGCGCTGGAACTGATTAGACGACGATATGTTATTGTATTAATTTGTTATTCTAGCACACACAACTTGGGAATGTTTCGAGCAGGTCGTTAGTAGATGTCTGGTACGAGTTAATCGTCGTTTTTGCAAACTGAGTCTTCATGATAATCTAATTTATGAAGGAATTCGTGGCATCGATTAAAATTGCGAAGTTATTGTATGTTAATAATTGGGTGAAAAGTGTGCAGATTAATTTCAACAGACTAGGATTACATTATACATACATACCTATTAACGATTATTGTTGATTAAATGTTATGAAGGCTTGGAAACCTTGAGAACCTTATGAATCTTAAGAATCTTAAAAATTTTAAAAATTAGAATATTTGAAATACCACTTCCTCAGAAACAAAGAAAACAGTAAAGACGTTATGTATAACTATTATCAGATGCTTCTAGAGTAGAGAAATTTAACTTTGCATAAAATCAGATTTTGCAATGGAAACCATAACAACGACAAGTAACACCGTTTAGAAAATAGCAGTTAATTGGAAATGATTAGACAACCGTTCCATAGGTTAAATGTTACCAAAAGTCTAGTTATAGAATAAATTTCCATTATATAAAATTTGAATTGTTCGTCATTGCCAGTATCCCGCTGGCAATTAAGAGTAGAACAAACCTGGAAGCAAAGGAGAGACTAATTCGCGTCCTGCGACCGTTACCTTACACTGTAGCCAGTTTTTACGAGTCCCGTGTCGATGACGCGGCCGAAAACGAGATCGACCAGCTGTAAAAGAAAAATTATCACCTTTACGTTTTCGCAAGGGCAGGTGCTGGCAATTAAATGCCTCGCCGGAGTCATTTGTTTCTCTGACGATCTTGATGAGCGCATCTTCTGAGGTACTTTTATAGACCTGGGTTCTTCCTGTCTAGGGGTCGAGTAATGCATGAAGGAGGCCAGTCATTGTTCGAGCGTACGCGCATAAGCTCGTCATTACGTATAATACGGTGAAATAGAAGAGCGTGTAGGGCGCCTTGCAGCTCGGCAAGGTAATGATCTGATAAGTGTTCGCAATATCGATACCATCGTTTATTCTAAATCATTGTACGCGTTTAGACTTCCATAATGCACGCGTTACTTGAAAAATAGATTATTATTAAGATAACCGCGGAATGCACCTTAACATGATCCATCATTCTTAGTTACTGGTGGGAAACAAAGCCATTGTGATAAAAGGGCATAGCAACGAACAATATGTGATTCCATTTATACCTTTCAGTTAGCATTACACACATAGGACATTTTTTATTGGTGCATGCGATTTTCCAAGAAGAGGTCCGAATTTTTGTATAAACCAATTTAAGTTCATTAGGTTTACTAAAAATTAGAAAAAATCAATCGTTAATACCCCACCTACGCGATGAGACTTGCTTCGAGGAATTTCTCGTGGCCAGTGAAGGCGCTAGGCCACTTCGAGTCATTTTGACTCTTATTCAATATTCGAAGAGTCAGAGAGATTCGAAATAATTCTAAATGAACTCAAACCCATCACTACGATTAAAAGTAAGCACGTGCTAAGATACTATATATTTACAGTGAAATAAATTGTAGGAAAAATAATTTTCTCTAGAAATTTGGTACTAATTATGGAATTAGATAGTAAATGACGATTGCTATGAAATTTTGATTCCAAAATTCATCCTACCTTAGATAAAATATTGGTTCATTACCTCTCATTAACACGTTCGTTATTATATTAGGTTACAAAGAAACGATCATCACGCACTGCAATTTATGCACATAATTGTAAAATAGAAACTTATTACTGCTATATATAGTGGGGAATAAAAATATTTTAAATTGGTCTCAGTTTATGAGTAATTGTAACTTTTATAATTTATACTAGATATTGTACGTCATGATAGTAACATTTATCGGTTCTTGGATATTTCTCCATTATACTATAGGTATCTCATTATTCCTCATAATTTTTAAATACCAAAAGTAACAATCAGAGAATAAGTACAACAGCTGTATCAGTGGATACTATCACTTCCACTCAGTATACATCCAAAGTCACAAAATATTGAAGCAGATACAAACGGAAAACATTTGCAAACACTTCCTGTATTCCTCGCAATTCCACATCAACAGTTGCCCGGCTAATAAATAACTTTCCTCTCCAGGTAAATTTTCATTTAGAAAGCCTCGATTAAATCGCCGCGTCCATGTTCCATCGAGAAATATGAATCGACGCCGCACTGAATAATTCAACGGCCAACCCTCAATCGATACCTGCTAATTCACACGGTAAAACCTCGCGAAGCGAGGAGAACGCGATAACAGGGAATAGACGAAAAAGGAAGACCGTGGAGGGGAGGACGCAATTATACACGTGCCGAACCGGGACGGATGAGTCGAACGTTATCCCGGGGTTGTGGTCCGAGAGGGTAACAGGTGGTCGAGCAGGAAACATAGGCTATATAAGAGCAGATACTGGCCGACTGGTTAGCATAACAATTGCACCAGCCACTGTGAGGTACGCGAGCGTAGAATGATTTATGCGTAGGAACGCGCCGCGCGTTCACACGCGCGCGTCTCGAGCATTTCGCACGTAATGTACCGACCGTTTTCACCATTTCTTGTGTCGATTCTGTTCGAGGAAAAGTCTCGAGGGAAAAGTTAAGCAATCGATCGACAGTATGAGCCCGAGAAAGTTACCAGTGGCTCGGCTAACGTTTCTCAATTTAATAATCTGATGATGGTTCGAACAGGCAGCAACGAATTTTGTAATCGTTTCTTTTTCTTACTGTTGAAGTGTATCCCTGTGACCTCTTCGACTTATAATAGCAAGTCATGTTTATAACACAATTTCCCTTTTCAAATATTGAAGCAGATTACTAGATTGTTATATTTAGTGAAGGAAGCAAAACTGTAGAATCTTTGAGTAACTCATGAATTATGTATTCATTTATATTTTTATGTAACAGTTTATCTACTAATTACATAATATCTATATTTTGATTTTAAATCAATTAGCATCTTAAGAGAAATTGTAAGACGAGAGGTAATCCATTCAAAAATTTATAACTAAAAATAATTTATTTTGAATTTCAATTTTTAATCGCCACAGTTATTTATTATACATATAGGTATAATTATTAATATAATTATATTATTATATTATATTAATTATACATGAAAGGGTTTCTACAATAATTGAAAAAGGTTTTAAAATGGCTAAGGACACAAAATGTTATAAATTATTTCCTGTAGTTCCAACAATTAACACTTTGAGTGCCACAATACAAAAAATTCTATTATATGCACAATGATTATAGCTTTAATAAAAATAGTTTTTATTTCATTTTTATACTCGTTTTGTAGTATTCTTTTCTATGTAATAGCATTTGCTATAATTCTTCCTTAGTATTATATTCATCATCTAGTAAATTAATATTATTCACAGTCGTATAGGTATTAATAATTATCCATGAAAACTAACATACGTGGGACATTAATTTTATGATCTTCCTTATATATTTCAGTTTTATAAATTCACCCCTCTAAAATATATACATGCACTTATGAATCACCCTGTATACCCGCTTCAATCAACTGCACCTCGATACATGTAGTTTCCTGTTGATGAGAAGCGATGTTCAAAGTGAAAGGGCCCGCGATTAACCCTATCGATGGGACGTTGGTTGAAGGTCGGGGCCGAAAATTGGCTGGGAACGCTTGGAATTTGGCAGTGAGCTTTGGTCGCGCGAGCAAAGTCTCTCCTTCCTCTTGGCTTCGGATTCCTGGTTGGCACGTGTGACCGATGCGTACGCGCCACGTTCTGACGAGTTCGAATGTGCGCGTCCTCGTTACATGTCCCACGCATCCCTCGCGACATGTGCCTTGCTGCGTCTCCGCTTATTACGGATTTTCGGGAAGATTTGTCTTGCTCACCGCAAATTTCTGTCAACCCTCTAAACGGTTGGTAACATTCCCTGTATTGTTGGCGACCGTTCTGCGAGAATACACGTTTCTTGCCGTCGAGTTGAGAAATCCAGCTGCGAGACATAACTTTATGAATATGGGAATGCTGAGAAGTAAACTGGGGAGGAACATGTTTCATTATTATAAGAACTAGGTATAAATTTCTTTTTTAGATTACTTTTACTTCATTGTAAACGCAGCGAAGAATAATTTCGATTAGCTTTCCATATACATAAAGTACTCGTGTTTCGTTTAGGACTATATTTTCAGTGTCACTTCTGTCTTTATTCAATACTATTTTGATTCAGTACTAGCTCGATGGTATAGTTATGCTTTTTTGAGAACATTTCTTCACTTTATTGGGTCAGAAAACAAATTGAAGCTATTGATATGTAAACCGATTTTAGTAAATCGTAATCTTGTAGAGAAACAAAAGCATATTGACATTAATCTTTAATTATTAATGCAGAGTAAGACAGATTGTAGGTGACACATTTTTTGTTACCTGAACCAAAAGTGTCCTGACATAAACCTAAGGTAATTTTTAATAAAAATTTATAGCCCATAATGTATCTCACGTCTTTGCAACAGTCATTGTCATTAATTTTGTAACTATTCCTTCCATACGAGTGTCCAGAAACTGGATATCCTGTTAGTAATTTTTTAATTATGGTAGTGACTAACTATGTAGATATTTAAAACTATTTCTGGCCTACAAACACCAGTCTAAACATAACTCTTATTTTCTTACAAGTTTTCTGAATACCCAGTTGACGTTAATCCAATACATATTTACCCACGTAATATTTCGAAGCACATTACATAATCTTATGTTTCCAATCTAAGCTTCAAACCTCAGATCCTCCTTCCCACTTTACGTTCATTCCCATGTACATAAACGGTAATTGATGCTACCTCGGTATATGCGTCCTACACAAGCCAAATACGATGTTCCAAGAGGGAAGGATATTAGCGTTCACGGATAGCAATATTTTAACTTCGAACTTCACGTGTGTATACTTCACGCTCGATCATTCTGAATCGTTTGATTCTCTTTCTGGCCTCTGAATTCAGCATCGTGCCATAATTAAGCAGATCATTAGCGTCATCATAGCAAAACACTGGTACATCGCTACAGCGGCTGTTGCTCGTGCATTCCGTTACGCGATGGCTGCCAGCTGATATGGTACCCTGACTAATGCGATTGTGGCGTTGCACCTTGCAAATTGCAGCGGATTGCACTTGTCACTCTATGGCGGGAGAAAAACTACCTAAGAACAGGATTTAAGGGATGAACCTTCTTTCCTTCGTTTTCGGACACATTTCTAATAACTCTGGGCCGTCACCTGCTCACGGATACGCATCTCAACAGGTTTAGACAAGATGTGTTGTTATTAATGCTCTTGGCCCCCTTTCACTTGCTTGTTTTGGTGTAAGGTGGGATAGTCTTTGTTTTGAGAAGAAAATTTGAACATGTGCAATTCTTAAATCGAAAATTATTACTTTCAGTTTATTGGAGTAATTTCTTGGATACGATAGGTATCCAAAGAAGAATTTCTTTAACGTCAATGAAAATTTACAATTTCGACTCTGTTAGAGGTTGCTACTAATTTAGTTACAGGAGCTAGGGTATGGCGAAAAAACTCATGTTTCAGGTTCAAATCAATACGTTTATTTGCAAAAGAAATGCAAAGAAATATAAAAAGAAGACTTCGACTTTTCGTTTGTATAGACTTGACTAAAAAACGCTATATCTATACTCGTTATCAGATAGAATGTACATAACATACACCTCGTAACAAAGTTGAAACAGTTAATAGGTTTGTTGACTGAAGTACATTGTCAGAATTCATAATCAAAGGATGTTATCTTTAATTACATGCGCTTCATTAAAGTTTATTTTCGCGAATATACCATGCATTGTAGTAGCCGTCCTTACATAGTGATAGCCTTAGGACGAATACAAATATACAGTATGCAATATAACGCGATTCGCACGTATGTAACGCTTTATACATGTGAGCTATACCATATTACACGTTGCATTATATACATATATAACCAACTTCAACGAATGACCACTACTGTAGCTGTTTACATAGAGTACAAAGGAAGACTTCCGGGGGCGCCCACGAGGATGGGACATTTGCAATGAGAAGGTTAGAAGGATAATGCAAAGAGTGATACAACTGTTTAGCTTAGGATCTATAATAATACCTGTAATAAATTCATTCAATACACTCTGATGCTTTAGGAGACAATTATGTCTAACTAATGAATTAAAATAAGGTACTTGGTATTGACGAATAAATAAATATACTGAACTTAGAGAAATGTGCCAGATTGGAGTATTTTATATTATTGTTATTATTACATATCTACAAGGACACTATATTATTTCTAACAACTATTACAAATCATGACGACAGAGGTCCTAGAACTAGGCTATGTCATCTCAGAATTAAAAACAACTGCTTCTTAAATATATTATAGATTATTGACAAACGGCTTAGTTACAGAAATAAACAGAACTGTGAAAAACGATAAAAAAGCTTAGTTCCAAAAGTCATGATTATTTGAGAAAAGAAAATATGTATTAATTTTATAAAACCTTTATATTTACAATAAGCATTCATCTCGCGTTATATTATAAAACACATACTGAAACACTTATGAGCATAGCAGACACATATACATATATATCATAATAAATTAGATAGACTTTCAATAGACCCAATAGATAATTTAAATTACACTAGAATCTTAACATGCAAAAATCTCGGAATCTAATTCAGAACGCATGTGTGTAGCACGAGACAAGAATGACTCGGCCAGCGGCTTCCACGTTCCAACATCCGAGGGTTAATTGAAACGCGAATTTCGCTCATTACTATTTCCCTGAACGCGATGGCTCTGCAGCGTCACAGGGGAAATTTTCAATTTTCCGCTCGAGGTGGTAGATAATAACGCAAATATTTTTCCATGCGACGGAAGTCCTTTCGCGGACAAAGGACTCCCTCCTTCGCTCATCTTTCTGTTTTGAGCAGGACAACGGCGGAGCGGTGGTCCGGTGGCCCGGTTGAAAAAGGAAGGGGAGCAAAAGTGGAGGCGGAACAAAGTGGTGACGGCCAGAGAGAGGTCGAAACAAACGAACTGAACTGCAAAATCGTCGCCTCGGTAGTGCTGTTCGCCCTCTATAAATATGTATAGCCAATATCCGCTTACATGTTCGGTCATGGCGCAATATCCTCATGCAGATCCGTGGCTCTGCGACGAATCGACAAAGTACACAGTTCTGCGGGTTCCCGTGGTTCCTTTGAGCCCTGGGGGGACCATCAACGTCGCATCGCAGGAAAACATCTAATCTGCATGCGTTTATGTTTGACGCGTCGATAACGCTACGTCCTGGATCTTTCACCTCTTACCAGCCTCTGAATCTAGTTACGCGTTGCGAGACAAGTCCTGCGTTTCCCTGTTTCATATCAGGGAATAGCAAGCTAGACATCATTGAAATGTTACTCTAGGATAATTGAGTACTATACGTTAGGCATAATTGAAGGTAAATTGAAATTCTTTGAAAGAAATTCGCTGATGTGGTATAAGTAGATAGTACAGCTTAGGGTTCAGGTAGTCGGATTCAATAAATTTAACATCAAACTTTAGATTTTGTTATAAGCCAACAGTTATTAAACCTTGTCATGGTAAAATTCGTCTTTTATCTAACGTAAATATTCTAAAGTAGTAACTTCTGTTGGAACACTATTTAATCATACGTCTATATTGCATAGTTAAAATAAGATTATAGTAGACATTAATGTTATGATCAGTTAAATTGTTAACATAAAAATTTGTACATGATGTAAGTATGAAAAAAATCTTTTTGAGAAAATAAATTTTTTATTAACTAATTTTAATACTGATAATAAGAACCAAGAAGCCATAGTAAGTGTTGTGAAAATCCGTTGCTTGGTCACTATTGCTGTAAACATTTGTTTTATACTTGCGTATTGCTGACATACCGATCTAACTATGTATCAATGGTTCAGTGATTACACATAATTTATTAACCCATTACAGATCAACTTTTTCTTACTGCCTTTTCTGATCTAATTAAGTATGGTCTGAGGGTTGACCGACACAGGATCTTCTGATATTTAGTAAGTCTGAATTAGAACAACAAAGGACTTAACAAAAGTAAATTTATTGCCTAAATCAAGACTAAATGTCAGAGACGGAAGACAATACGTCATAGTGTAATCTACTGTAGCAATGTATATATCTTATTATTGGTATTAATCTGTATGAAGCGAGTACCAATAGTACGAAGTGTTTAGATACCTACTACTTATTTCACAAGGAAACTTCAAAGTTTATGTTCATAAGGAAATGTTCCTTTTGATTTAATCTCCAATAAATAAGAATTATAACTTTCACCTGAAAAGTGAAAAGAAGTGTAAAAGAGTTTTCGATTGAAAAAGTGTGATTAAAAAAAGTTCCAAATACTGTGACGATTCGTTTTCTTCGCAGTTATAGCTTTCGGAATTCCTGTAGATTATCCTCGAATTCTAATAAAATTTAACTATTTTCGTTCAAATAATGTCCAATCACTCTGGCATTCCTAAAGCTCAACTTCGTAGTCCCTCCAACGTGCTGAATGATTTCACGACACGACATCAACTAATAGATTACCTGTGAATTTATTCAGGCTTAAATGACTTCAAGTAAAGCACGGACAGTGATGCAAACCTGAGCTCAGCGCCATTCTGTTCACCTAGCGATGCAGTTTATCACAAGCGTCGCTTCTAACCTCGCTAATAGTGTCATCTTTCAAGGACGTAACGTATGTAGGCGGTTCAGTAGCCGGTCAGCTATGGTATTTTTCAATTAATTTTTTGCAGTACGTTAAAAGGGCTTTTTGGTCGCGCGTGCCGTGCCGAATATCGACAGAGTGTCGGTACACACTGTGTATGGGGTACATTCGTCGCGGACGCTAAGGCGAAGTGGCCACGGATCAATCAGTGGCGGCCTATAATTAACGAGTTACGGCCTGGGTCGGCGCGTTTGCATTAAGACGCGGCTTTTTGTCACTCGGTTCTCGAAGGAGCCAGTCGTAATTACCTCGACCAGCAGACGGTCGGTGTCCTGGACGTGTTAGACCGCGGCACCCGCTGGGCATCTTCGCGAAGGACCCCGAAGACTAGCCTCGAGGATCGTCTCCACCCTCTCTCCGCTCTCGCCTCGAACTATACCTTCGATTGGCTATACCGTGTGAGTTTTTCTCCTGATGAGCCGGCGCTTTCGAAGCGGGAATACTTTCAGAGAGGGGCAGAACAGAAAGCGCCTAGAATTGTAATTAGTAGGCGTGAACGCACGCCTACCAGACACCGCGACTTCTTTTTCCGCTTCCACGTTCGTTTTACCTTGTTTTGACTCGGCTCGGACTCGCGGAAGGTACTCAGAAAGAAATCGGACGACATTGAAGGCTAGAATGACGGAGTAGGGTAAGAGCACCTGATTATTGCTTGCTAAAGTTAAAATCGTTCTAAATTGGAGGGCAATTATTTGTTTTGTGACAATTTAGTTTTGTCAGTTAGTTTTGAATAATAAAGGTGTTCTTCATGGTTTAGAACTATTGAATTCTAAAAATTTTCAATCAAAATTAAACACAATTTTATGAGGTTTTTTAATGTATTTATCTTGTTGAGCCGTATAAATATTTTGGAGGTATTCAACATTTCATTCGTCACTTTTTTGATTAAAATTGTTCAAAAAGTATTTTTATTAGAACTGTACCTACCTTTACCTATAATATTTTTACTTTTTTCTGAGAATTAATTTTTCACTGATTCCTCATTTAAAGTCTGTCAAAAGAGTAATTCTAATTGGAAGATATATTCAAAATATTATGTTCGTCAAGAAATTACAAGTTTATTATGGTCTAAAGTGGATCTAAAGTTCAGTGAAGTCCCCATCCTTGGACAGAAGTGAAGACTTAATTCGTTTATTACAGTTAAAATTAAAATATAGAAGTAAATTATATAAAATACACCTAATGTGCCAAAATGTAAAAAATATTTAATATTTAACAGATGAAACATGTCTGCCTATAGGATCCATTTTTTCTATTGTGTTTACAAGACTATGAATTCGTATAAACATTTGCAAAGTAATTATAAAATGTAAAATGAAAATTTATACACATATTACGAATCCATCGATAGACGATCTTCTATCCACTTCCTCCCTTTCCTCTCAGAAATTCCGTATTAAGACAGAAGTTTTACCGTGCACTTCGATGCCCTTTTATCGCTTATCATCTTCATCTAACCATACCCAAGAAACAGTTGGGGACGGCTGATGGCGCAGGGGCATCAACGTATTCTTCATTAATTTTCCGTTAGCCGTGGTTTGCTTGGGGCGAAACGATCTCTAATATAATACGTTTCACTTGGCTGCAGGATGGTCACCCAGTCGGCGAGAGATCATTATCGATACGAAACGAAGAGACTCGGCACCCTCGAATCGTTCCTTATAACGTTGCTGATGTCGTCGCGATTGTGACAAAAAATGACGCGTATCCGCCGGAAGCTTCCACCTCCCCCTGAGGGCCTCCATTACTTCGTACTTAGCTCTTTTTTCTGATGATGATTCGTCGTATCGCACGGCAACTACTCGCGAATCGACGCATCTGCCACCGCCGTGACAAATTTGACGGGAAATGAATTGATCTCGATCTCATGGCTATCGGCTACCATAATAGCCAGTTCACGCCGTCAATCATTAACAGAGTAGGCTTCGTATATTGTTCTCGTGTTGCCGACTACTCATTCAATGGAATGCCACCTGCTTCTCGAGAAATTACCACTGACGACTATAAGAGCACTGCATTATATCTTATCAGATACTGTACGAATCTAATATTATCATAATCAGTTATGGGAGCTAATTTTAATTCCTTCTTCAGGACTTTCGTGATCCAATCGTAACTTTTATTTTTCTTCTACGATTTTCTTAATTTTCTGAAATATGCATGCAAGCTGTTATTGATATCGATATTTCGTATTCCTTGGGATTGTATTCAACGTTCATTATCTGCATTCTTCCCAATGTCTTAATAATTGACACTTAGAGATCATCACATAAAAGTGACTAAATAATTGGAATATAAAGATAAAACTTAGTATCAAAATTAAGTAGAAAACGAATTTTACTAGAAATTCCATTGGACTTAAAATTAGGCTTACGATGAAGTCGAGTCACCTGAACCGACTGCGTTTCAAGAATTTCTAATTGCAAGATAGGACTGGTGAGTACATACCATACTACCTTAATTTCACAAATAACTCAGTGGAAATGAGAAAGATCTCTAATTGAGAGTCACAGAAAGATCGTTCGATCAGAGTTGCGTGTCTTCGTGGCAAGTCCCACGCGTTTCACTGCTCGTTGTCTCCGCTATTAGTATCACAGGAAATCTGGCTCATAAGTCAGTCTCACCCATCTGCCTCCGCTAATGTCTAACGCTGGCTGCTCGTTCGCGTTCTGTCCTCCTCGTTCGTGTGCTCGTATGCGAGTTCTTGCGAGGCACCGGCCTGTGTGTGGTTCTTAACTACGCGCACGGCCTTTTTTCCTCACTGCTGTATCTTCGAAACGTCGTAGATGCGCACGCTCCCCACCCCTCTCGCTGTAATTAATGCAATAATTATTAGCACGAAAAGATCGTATCGGGCCAACAGCCTTTTCTTCGTCTACTGTTGTTTTTCTTGTCCCCGCTGCTCGGCCATCGAACCCTAGGACGTTCACGATTCAGAAGATGGCTCGCGCACTCGTCTAGAATCAATTTTTTTCAAATCGTCGTTTGTCTCTGTCAAAACTGTTCCGGTCGCAACACAGTTTTAATTGATATTAATCATCGTGGCTATTTAAATTGTAAAATTGTTCTTAGAAATATCACTACAAAGGATTTCTAGAGAGACGAAACTTTGGTCTTTTTTCAGATCTCTATTTAAATTTCGCGATATTAATAGTAATTAAATAATGTACAATTCATGAAATTGTATTCCTAATCTTCTTAAATACAGGTTTTCTTATCTAGACTTAATTTCACTCTTAAATAAAAAATACTGTAGGTATATTAGGTCATCCCATGGATAATTTAAATAACTTACAAATCCTTTGTTAATAAAAATGTATAACTATTGGTAATTTATAGTGTCTACTATATGCATTACTTACGTGATAATTTTATACTCAATGATTATCTATCTCTGGTTTTTTAGTTCATTCTTTGACAATCCCTAAATTGCTTTATTATTTCTGAAAGAAATCGTACATGTCTGGATTAAATTAACAGGATATATCAGAAATTCTTTATTAAATATAACATTATACTTTAAATATTGCAGCAGTTCTCACTGTTGTCCCAAAGTTTCTTCTCCCTCTTTTATCCACCATTCGGTAAAAAGTATTGAAGTGTACATTATATACTAATATCTTAAAATTGAGAGACACGAGTCATGAAAAATTCTGGTGAAAGTTTCGTTTCTTTATAAGCTCTCTGTACCTCTGATATCTTCATCACTACTAAAGTATTGCTATTTGTACAAAATCTTGCTTCGATCATTGCATACCTATATAATACGAATTTCGAAGTTTTAATTGTTCCGTCGTGTTGAAGTTCTCCCTGCATGTTGAAAATGTTTCAGCTAGCATCGTCACCAAAGGCTCGATCGCTGAAGCGTTCAGCGGGTTCACTGGCCCGCTATCGGCGCGTCTATCGCCTGCTGAGGTATTATTCCTATTTGCCAAGAGTTTCCAGGGAGTTTCACGGCAGCCTGAGCATCGATTTTTCGATCACGTAAAAATTCATTTTCATGCGATCCGCTCTGCTCCTCCTCAGGCACAGGTGCGTTACAGTCCGCCGAAGGCACGCTTTGTTGACGATGAAATCAATTCCAAAGTGTGCATGCGCTTTCTCCCTGGCGCATGATCGGCCGGAAATGCGCTTGCTGGTCCCACTTTACTTCCTACTTCAGGCAAAAGAAACGAACCCCGTTCGGTGGTATATTTTTGAATCTTCAATATAAATTGTGCCATCGAAGAAAAGGCAATGAAATGTTATATACATACATATAGTTGTCAAAGAGTAAAGTCAAGGATGCTGACTTATTATTCTGGAAGTATCATACCTTTTAATTAAATATTATTTCAACTAGAGGGTTTGTGTTTTATTTATTATCCGATATTACTTAGGTTCTTTATTGTGAAACATAAATTGTTAAAAGTTTTTATACTATTTAAAATCACAATAATAATGTATATAACAATAAAAATATCATATCCTTATCAATCTATAATACAGTTGAGATCATAAGAAATAATTCTTCTATGATTATTCGATACTTCCTCATAGTAATAAAATACTTCTCCGAATCTGCTTAATAGAGAGTAGCAGTATTCCAATAAAAGATAGCCTTCGTGATGAGAGAACCATTTCATGGTACACAAAGTATACCGCTAGTATCAATCCATATTTATAACAGAACCATCTACTATATTACAATTACCTACTTCCTAATTAGTAATTATAGCCTCATAAATCACGATCGTTTACTACAGCATCATGTATCCTTTAGCTTTCTTTTCTACACAGTTATACATAGTTGGCCGAAATCAGGTGGCCACTAAAGACCAATCAAGATGCTACCAAACCGTCGGCTTATTCGTCAGGTTTTTGAGAAAATCTAAAGACTCTTTGTTTGTAAATGATTTTAAAATGTTTTAAATAAGTTATGGATATATTTGCAATGTTCTTTATTATTGCGAGTTCATAGAACAAGTTAACAAATTTATCAATTTCTGAAATTTTAGCTTACTAATTTCTGTCATTTTACCAAAATTAATGCAACTGTTTTCATTTTCTTCGTTTACTATCCTTAATTGTTGAAAAGAGATTCTAGTAATTCTACATGCCCGAAAACTACTTTTTTTTAAATTGTAAAGGCAAATTAAACTGTACTATGATTACTGTAACTATTATGAGAAGCTATTGATCAAAAGTTTGCAGAACTTAAACTGTCATTTGCTAAAAAATTTCATGGAAACCCTGAAATCCCATTCCTCCAATTAATACTTTAACTCCCATGTCATCCATAGGTGGATGAAGAATGAAGACTGAATAATTTTAATAAATTTCAGAAAGCAGTAGTACCGAATGTTACAATTGATTTCGAAATATTCAGTTACATCACTACCAATCATGAATCATGGTGTTACAGTTGACCACGACAGAGTTTCAAAATTACCGCCTGTTGACATAAATATCTTCGTAGCAGGGAGAAAGAATAGCCCAGGTCGCTCGTTTGAGAGTCGATTCAGAGAAATTCCAGCGGGTTTTAATTGTGGCCATCTTTCAGTCGATCTGCAACAATGTGCCTGCTTGCACAAAAGAAAGTTGACCGACTGGACCGGCCGTAAATGTAACGCGGCGCACACGTCCACAGACTGTTCCGAAAGGAACGTTATTATTGATGGCATATTGGAACGGTATGAGCATGGTGATAAAACGAGCTGGGCCCACTGCGCCGTGGAGATCACCACTTAACGTCCAGGATTATATATGACTACGAAGAGAGCGGGTTCAGGACCCCCGATTTGAATGTTCTACAGCTGTTCTTCTTTCTCCCTTCCTTGGCAGGGGTTTAGATAAGAATTATTAGGTTAATGAAGAAACCATCATTTAATTTGCGAACAATTTGCTTTGAATATGTTGTAATATAGTAAATATTGCCTTTTGAAATTATCGAAAATCTATGGTTGTCGTCTTAGAACAGTCAGCCAGTTATATCATGGTTAAAGAGTGAGAATGGTCAACGATCGCACCATGCCCACCCTCGTCGATCGAAGAATCGGCATAGGACTTTGTCTGATTAATTTTAATCGTGACCCATTAATCCTAATTGCCATTAATTCCAGCTTGAACCAATAACAATCAGGATATGCCGAAGCAGGCCCGCCGGAAACGGGGCCGTAACTTTAACGGCAAATCGACTCCAGTAGTCCGACCTCGATCTTGATGGCGTAATTTGCCCTTCGCATTCGACACCTGCCAATGAATGCGGTTCGTGACAGGACGTAAAACGAGGATCGACGAAATGGTAATTACAAAGCTTCGCCCGCTGAAATGCAGTGGTAACGCGTTTCGTGAGCTGAGCAATTCACTAATGACATTGTCATGTGGTTCGTGTTTCGATATCTCGTGTCCAGTTTTGAAGTTTTGAGTACCGGTGGTGTGAGAGGAACGTGACTGAGCGAGCAAGGGAAGATAGCTTCAGAGAAAGAGAAATGAACGGAAAAAATGGAAAATATTGTAGATGGAAATAAATAATAAATACACACGAAAAACAGCTTCAGCTTTTTACAGTTTTTTGAGGGAACAGTTAATCATTAGGTACTGAAGCTCTATAAATTTACTGTATAAATTGCACGAATTTTTTTAAAATTTAGCTTTCTAGATGTATCGAAAATATTTAAAAGAGTACTGATACGTATATTCAACATTTTTATTCTGTAATTTTCAATAGGAAAATAATTTGAATCAATAGCACAAATAGTTTTAACTTGTACTATGAAAAAAGAAAAAATGTTTAGCAATAGAATTTTAAGGAAATGAAAATCAATTTTGATGACTGTTTATTTTATAGATTCTGGAAACGTAAAAATAAAATAAAAATGCAGAAAAACAAATTTGCTACTTAGTCCTACTCATTATTTCTTTGCAGCACAATCAATAAATATATACAATACCTAGCACTGACGCTTCTTCAGTGGATTTCACGAGTACCACATTTCATTTTATTTTTTTGTCTTAACTTCAACACCTACGAGAAAGGCAGTATAAAAAAAGACACATAGCTACAAAAAAAATGGGACAGATAAGGTTGCGCAAGGTTAGTGCAAGGAATAAAGAAAAGAATCGTTAGCCAAATAGTAATCAGCTTCAAAGATTATGTGAAGTATATTACGATGCAGGAAGGAAAGAAATCATCTGTGCTCAACAAAAGCGAAAATTCTAATTTGAACGAATAAAGTTGAGGCGGGTTACTCAGAAAACTCCAATTAGTTTCATTCGCATTCGCGCAGAACTCACTGATTGTTTCATTATTTTTTTTCGTTCTTCTTTTAAACATAACAGACCTGATTTTGTGCACAGGTGGACCACGGTCGAGCCGGTTAATTATTTCGGCCACCTTTTTCCTAGGAGGGGGAGGGGTGTCACATTTTTTCCGAAGAAAGCTGTGTGAAACTCGCGAACGCGAGCGGCCAACACCGGCCGAGGCTTAATCTTAACGCGGAGTTCTCGTTTTATTTTAACCGGATTATTCCCTGTCGTATTTCAGATTGGGATTTGCTTGCCATCGTCCCTTTGTATTAATAACGATTCCCCTCCCCTTTTACGCAGACCTATTCCCACTGTCGCAAGCCTAGCTACCCACTGTTTTGTTTATAGTAATCCAGAAGTATAAGGGTACAGCCAAATCTTGGGATTAAAGACGGATGCCAGGTGACTCTCTTTCTCTTATTCTCGTTTTTACGATCGCGGAAACGGATAGAGATCGTACTCAAGGCAGAAGGGGGGAGAAATCGCGCGGGGTCATAAAAATTTATTTGCCTCGGAATTTTTATCTTGTTTTTGCGAGCGCTTGATCGGGGATTCAATACGATGAAAGTCGAAGTGAGAAGCAACGATCTGTGTGATTAATGAATTAAATGGCATGGAAAATATAGGAATTACAGCAAGGAGTGTTAGAATGTTTGAAAACTATAAATAATTTATGACAAATTACTCGATGTTAATATATATCCATAAGATTAAGAACCGTACTTACACCTATACAAATTCAAGAAATTACATTTGTCTGTTGTAGTTAGTATATTATAATTATCTGTGCGTTAACTTCACTAGCTCATTATCAGTAAGACTTTTAACATGCTACTATCTAATAAACTAGTCAAATTGCAGTATTTTCATTAGTATTAAGAACTTAGGTATTTTTCAAATAAAAATAATTAGTTAATTCACTTTCACAAGATTTTATATTGCTAGTACATTATATTGAATAGCACATATTGAAGCACACTAATAGGGTCAGGATTATTAATATAGATCACGTACCTTATTAAAAGACAGTTACTTTTTACTAATCCATATCTAATAGTTTTCACTTGAATTCCTCAAAGTTAGTTCACTTAGATTCCTCAAAGAAAGACATGTTCCATGCGAATTAATTCGAAAGAGGAGAATTACTATATCACGAACCATCTAGCCCTGTTCTGCCACCTTCAGAGGGTTGACTCGAAACTACATTGAAATTGGAAGCTATGTTCACAAGAATCAGGCTTACTTCCCGTTTCGTCATTGTTCGAAGGATGATTTGAACCTTTGACTGCAGACTCTGGGGGTCGAGTGTGAGGGTTAATGAATGAATCGCCGGATATTCACGGTGCCGCTACAAAGGAGGCAAGATCGAGTCACCGCGAAGCCAAGACCTTGCCTTAATTGATATAGATTACCTTTAATTGTATGTTTATCTATTAATCCATATTAACTTGGGAAAAGGGCCACCCGAGAAACGAATTGTCCTCGGACCGTCTCGTTCGGCTTAATAGACCAAAGGGTTGTAGACTGATTGATGTCTCATTCTCTGTCCATTCATTGTTTTCTTGTCTTCTTTTTCGCCGACACTTTGTAATGTTTCTCCGATTTGTGGACGCGTTATTAACAAAACTGCGACTCGTTAAGGGATTACAAAGCTTGGTGGCGTTAAAACAGGGACTGTTTTTATTAATTTTTACTAACGGAACTATTAACTTAATTTAAATGAATTTGTTACAGGGAATAGGATACCTTAATACCAGTGATTTCAGTAGCAACAGTGTATAAATATAAAAAATTAAGAAATATTACTGTTTATGAAATTTTAAGTATATTATTTACTGTATAATGAAATGACTTTTCGGAAATTCAAAAAATTGTAAAAATAATTGTACAAAAATTTTGAAGAAAGGAAACTTGCTCTCGATATTTCTTCTAGTATTTCAGGTACTAATTACGTATCTACTAGTTACTTTAGATAAAAGTCCATTGAACGATTGCCAAGATATATTTTTAAGAAAGACACGTCTGAAGTTTTAGGGGTACGTATGCCCTATCACGCAATATAGAAGCTTCCGCATATTACCTTGAAGGTTTGAAGCCATCATTTCATCAAAAGAAGAAAAAAATCGATCACTCGGACTAGACAAGATGACACTACCCTTGACATGAACATAGATCCACGACTCCACTGAGAACCGCTGTGGTGACATGAGAGAAAAGAGTAGATAAGCAGGAGAGAGGTTGAGCAATCGGTGTATCGGGCGCGGCTGTTTCTCGCTGAAGAAGAAGAAGCGGGTTCGAAATGGAACCCGCGACTTATCCTCGGCCTCTGCTTCTGATTGAATGGCTGCGCCGTAGGCGCTTTCGACGGGGGTGGTGAGAAAGAACCGCGAAGAAAAAAGAGAGATGGAGGATCTCTCTCGTCCCTCTTCTGGTTAGAGAGCGCGTTACCGCGCGCGCGGCATTTGATATCTGAAATCCCCAATATTTTTAAAAGCACAGGGGCTGCCGTTCCTCGTAGGAGAAGAGCTCTCGAGGAGCCGTCGCTTCGCCCTGGCCTCAAAGCCACGCGGAGCCTTTCCACGGCCATTAAAATACGAATAATAATTATAAAAGCGACGGCAGAGTGATCAGTCCGCTCGCAGACGAAGCGATCGTCCGTATCAGCCGAACAGCCGCCCCCTTTTCACTGTTTTTCCCTACGCTCCTTTCTTCTACCCTCCGCTCTTCGCCTCTCTTCTCGTCTAAAACCGACTGCATTCGTGAATTTACGAGACCCACTGTTCTTATCTTCCCGCGTGGACGCGATATCGAAAGGGCCGCGTTCGACTGCCACCGGCGATACTCTTGCCAGCGCAACCTTTTAATTTGTATTCGTGGTTATGCGCCAGGAATCGTAAAACCCTCGTTCGTTCGCAATTACGACCGCGAGCGGTTTATATTGGATGAACCTCGCCATCTGACCATTTCGAACGTTTCCTTCTACTTGAAAGCGAAAAATTGTGTTGCGTTTATCTTCCCCTCTTGGAGGTTTAATATTTGCTGCGTTATGATGATTTTTATGCGATAAAGGTGATTGGGAGCCATGGCATTAAAAATGATTTTGTAGAAGGTAAATTAGAAATTTCTTTTTTTAGCGAATTTTAATGTTGCACATGCACGCGATCAGTTGTTATTAGCGAGGAGAGAAAGATAGAATTGCGATGTAGTTAGAGTTTATTTAAATTTAAATGTTTACGTTACACTGATCACGTTGTTCAGTTTAGTTTTCAGTGCGAATCGTTTTTTAGGCGGCTACCTCTGCGCATAGACAATAAAATCCCATGCAGTATTAATGTGAAACAGTAATATTCTTACAGTCAACAGCGGGATTCTTAGTCAGCCAGAGTAATTACAAAGTTCTGGATTACATTTGGGAATCGTTTAAAAACCCATGTACGCGGCACGGTAAAACGTGCTTAATTAGTGTCGAAGATAGCGGCTAGTTGCCTTTGACGCTGGACATCGTGATTTCAAGCTTGTCTCCATTTATGGCACTACGTTGTTTTCTTTCTTAGTATTATCCACATTTGGTAAAAAAGAATTAATTACAGAGAAGATTCAACTACTTAAATTGCGAGAAAATTTATATGATCTTCAACCTGACAGATGTAAATATTATTTAGAGATGATTCACATGACAACTGGTAGGAAAATAATCCATAACATATCAAATTTTTTTTCGCTTTCATGTAATCCAGTTCGAAGTGTTCCACTTCTATAAGCATGAGAAGCAGGATTTATTTGTTCCTATAATTAAGACACAGAAAATTATTACTATCACATATAGGTGTGCATGTGATGATGGTACTGAACATATTAAAGACTATATTGAACAGCAAAGAAAAGTTTTAAAAAAAATAATAATTAATACTAAATTAATAATTCCAATATCAATTTAAAGCTTCCTTTAATTAAAATAACGATAAAATTTATGAAAGGTAAGTTCCATGTGCCATGATAGAACTCGACAATCTGATAACAAGAGCAAGACAACAGAACACAGACTCTTTTACGGCTTTCCATCGTCACAGTGGCTACCCATGTGAACGCCCAGCAAACATAGTGAGGACATGATTGGGCGCAGAAGAGTAGCGGAGCCAAACGTAACTCTTCTTCCATTCACAGCGTCCAGAGGCATGGTAATGGAACAGCATCGGGCCTAATTACGCTCGATACACATGTGACCACGTCGTCGCGGCTGCTGGAACGCTAACTATTCTTAAAGGCATATCCACACGCCTAGAAGTGTCGCCCCAGCGAGCGTCGACTCGTGATTGCTCGTTAGCGAATCCACGGCCCCGTGTCTGTCACGAAATCGCTGATTATCATCGTTCAAGGAAACCACCGACGCTACCGACGCCCCTTAACTCTCATATACCAGCCATCGCGGCCATTACTTACTTATGCCACGGACTGATAGTCTTAGAAAAGCTGTTGTCCACTGGCGCAGACCACTAAATCCTAGTTACGATCTGTCCAATCGAATTCAACATTAGTTGAAAACTTAATATTGTAACACCTGTCTCTGGTTTTAAATTTGGACCCCACTCGGAATGCAATTCAGTCGTTAAACCAGAATCTGATACAGGTTTAAAGCCATGAAGATGCGAATCTTTAAGGAAGAGTCGTGCTTTCTGTAGTGATTTAATATTCAACACCTCTTCTGGCACAGTACAAGCAACCTGAGCAAGAAAAAGAGCCTCAAACGCGATCAGCAACCTCTGAAATCGTCGAAGATCTCCAAAGTGAATGGAGAAGCGTGAATGTATGAAGGATCATTAAGGTGTTACAAACTTGCACGGAGCTCGCTATCGTGATTATCTCTTAATGAATAAATATGAATATCGCGAATAAAGCATGCTCACATATGCATTATAGATACTTTAAGAGCTGTTTCTAATGTTCGATCACAGATTGTGAAGAAAACGTGTAAACTGTAGCCTTCTTCTACAACAGGCAAATAGTTTGATCAGTCTTTGACGTCGAGGAAGTCGATTTTCCACGGTTGGGAATAAAAAACTGTTTCTACGCTGCTGGCTAGTAAGGTTCGCAACGCGCGTTCACACATCGGTTGTCACTCATGCACGTGTGAACACAGCGACACAACCCGGAATTAGGGAAGACGCTTGTTATTTCAAGGTTCGGTTCGCCTGTGCATCAAATAATCAGCCGCGATGCCTCGCACTAGATAAGTCTATGAAAAAGTAGACGATTAGACGTTCCATAGAAGGGAGGAGGGAGGCGAGAATCTGAGGGACAGGAAGAAACCAGGGTTAATTTCGTCTAATAAAGCTCTTTGTTCTTATTGTGTAGTATGAATTCTATTAATAATGACTTTGTGAGAAACTAATATTTATAAGAGTACAATATCGAGAGGATTTTTGTTTTCTCTTAGTTAGCAGTACAGACAATATTTTACGAAGGTATTTAAATAAAAAGATATATATATATAAATATTAGTCATGCTAATCTTTAGAACATTGTATAATTTTTCTAAATAATCCCTTCAGTGAATCAAGGAAAGTGATTTTTTTCAAAACTGGAATACGAATTGATTTTAGTTATTTAATGTAACATATTAACTTACTTTATTATTTTCTTATGGCTGGCAAATTTGAAAATACTGACGAAATTTTACAATATGAAAAGCTATCAAACATCAGAATTAGAATGTTCAGGAGGTATCAATGAAAATGTGAAGTACCAACAAATAAAATAAAAATAAAACTATACTGTAGACTACCAATACAGAATATTACTCAACATTGTTTTAAAGTGACAATTTCACTTCAATAAAGAAATAAAGAAGTACCAGTTTTCCGATATTATTTTATCCAGAGACCGCTAATGTGTGAATGTATTAAATACTCCTGAATAATATTCTAAAACTGAAATTAATATCTTCGAAAGAAATCCAAGTCCATTGTATCAATAATTACGATTAAACAGAAGAGACATTTGGAAATGTTTTGTATGGAGTCATGAATAATCTAACTGACCCTAGTCGCGTCAGGGTTCCGAATAACGATACGTTGAGGTCACCCTCCAGAAAATGTCAGGACGATTCAGTACCCAAACCCCCTTATTGGCTGAGGGTTAGTCTTTCGATAGCCAATCAGTTTAACAAATGTCCAGCAGCACCCTCTGTATTTTCTCTTCTGAATCTGAATTTTTCGTTGGGAGCGCAATGGAGTGAACTTTATTGTCCTAGGTAATGGAGAAAATGTTTTCATTCGCAGCTCGTGCTCCTTTACTTCATTGCTCTTTATCCTCGGAATATTGAATCAAATCTGGAACAGTATACATTTCAAAACAGTTCACAAACTTAAAAAGAAGCTATACTATCAACTAGTAAAATTGATAAACTAAATACAATTATCTAACGAAGGTTTCCTTGTTCGAAGAGCTTTATTTGACAGCTTTACTTGTCAACATCAGTTGACTTTGAAGAAATATCCCATACTAACAGGTACACTATAAATTTGTCAGTGAACAGTGAACCTCCATGAAGTAAACACTGTACTAGTATAATAGAAAAATAAAAGCCTGTCGGCTGAATAATTCTTATAAGTTATTATTGCATATTTGTCATTCACCAAGCATGAAAATCTTAGTATAAATCTTGTGGCCCATCTTATCAATCAAGGGTTAACGAAGTTACTGCAAAGACGTAAGGGTTGCCAGTAGGAGAACGTCTTCGAAGGTTGAGGGAGCACAAGCGTTTGAAGGAGCACGGGACACAGGGGTGATAAAAAAAGAGAAAAAATAATTCCTCCGGGTGGATTTATTTACGGTTCACCTAGCACGTTACGCCCCGTAGACGTGTCGGGTGCCGATTCGTTCTTGCTGCTTCGCGCATCGGAGGCGCCAAACCCTCTGCGATACTTCACAATACGCGAGGGAGAAAAACAACGATCGTGATCGTAGAATAAAGTAGACAGCAGCCGGCGCGGGAGATGATGTATGGCGAAATATACAAAGACACGTTGTCTTCCGTTATTTACGTTATTGTGCGCCAACACCTTTCAACTTTAATAAGAATGGGACATTGAAGTTCCACACTGAATGCGACTCGTGCGAGCGGAACGAATTGCCATTGGGTTATGTCGCTGTGACGAACACACTATCAACGGACATTAAAACATCTATCTAGCTTTCTCAAGATTCAATTGCCAGTGGAAATATTCTGGAAACTTTAGGCACACTTTTACTTCTTCTAATGAGAGATAAGTGTCTACTTTCCTTTTAGGCTAATATTAAGAGAATCTTGTGCTCTTAACTTGGAGCTTAGTTAAAATATCGATAATTGTCAGACACGTGATACGCAACGTTGGGATTTTAGAAAGTCTTTTATTTCAAGAATTTAAAATATTCTTTCATTATCAATTAAAATCAACAACACTTTAATGTGTTACGGAGGGCCGATAAACAAAGTGTGTAAATGTCTTGAAGTCGTTCAAGTAACTCTTGAAACGTTCCTTCTTGAGTATTGTTTCGGACTGTCTTTTATTTTACTCTCCTGGTGAATCATTTGTGAAACAATTCTGGCACGTTTCAGATCTATAGTTCAATTTGTTCTCATTTTGTCTAAGCATAACATAATTCTTCATAGATAATTTGGGTCGTTGATGGCTTGAGTAAAATTGTGTATTTCTCGGGCTTTCCATTGAATTTGAAGTTCTATTAAAACCAATTGTTATCTGACTTACACTTTGTGAATTATTGCACTATATAGTAGAGATTTTACTAAATATGCCAAAATTTTATGAAACTACTTAAAAATTTACATCAGTAAAGAAATTGGGTTTGGGTATAGATAACCTATTTTGCCTACAGAACGTGAAAAAATATGTTTACTTATAAAAGATTAAGCATTAATGTATACTTTTCTAAAATTACTCTAGCTTACACGGAGCTCGGCTGTGGAAAGTTTAGATCTTTCTCAACAGGATAACGAAAATAGTGCAAGGGACAAATAGGAAGAAACCCCCGAGGTCCAGACGGGTTCTTCAATGTTAATTCGTCTGAAAGTTCAAGAGAACAAATGGGCAAGATCAACCGAGAGAAGAAGCCACTGCAAGAAGCTAACCCATGCGAGAACGGGCTTAGGTCCACAAAGTCGAAGGATTTCTGTTGATCAATCGGCGGATCGAGTCTCATCGACCTTGGGTTTTGCTGCTGGAAGCTTCTTGCTAGCCCGGAGTTATCAAACCGGATGACAAACCTTATCCCATTCTGGTGTCTCATCCTGGACAGTAAAGCAAACAGTTTTGTTATAAAATCCCTAGTCCTTTTACTAAACGTAAACTTATTATACAGTAGATGTAACAGTTTTAATTCTAACAATTGTTGAGAGTCGAACAAATGATAAAGAGCAGTTGTACTTAAATAATTATAAAATGTTATATATCCTGGTAGATGCAACTTTATGCAAAGTAATATTCTTTATATAAACATTGCTATAAAAATGCAATTTAAGTAGTTTCTTTAACTTTGAATATTTTATATATTTAGAGTCTACTCATTACAGATAAGGGCTAAGCAATAATTACTGAACTTTCATTATCGAGTCAGCGTCCCAACGCAATTATAGATGATACTATCTCTAGAGAAAACAAATTTTTCTATCTCTTACTTACAAGCATAAGAATTGGATCCGCTGACAATGAGATTCAAGCAAATCAGCGGACACGTCGCAAGTCCCCAGATCCCTTTCTAAAACCAGTGAATGAGAGGAAGCGACGATTCAACAACCCAGAATAGAAAAAGAATCTCTCCCGTTGTCCTCCTCGTCGCTATTAGTCTACCCAGTTCCATTAATGAGTACAGTAATTGCGACCGGAGGTTTTCTCCGTTGCCGTGGATTGAATTGTATAATTCAGTCGGCGACATTCCAGAATTGTCTATCAACAGTCAAGGGGGCGCATGATCCAGCATTCTCACCGGAAGTAGCCGCATAGACACGTTAAAAACATAGAAAACGCAGCAGATACATCTCTCGTCCGGCTGAATTTCACAGACAAAAAGGGAGCAGATAGCGGTGCGGTTAATGCATAGGATTATCGAGTCTTCCCATGACTCGCATCGGTCATTACAGAATAACAGTAATTATTAATACGCGAGAGCGTCGTGGCTGCGTCTACCTAGCATTTGCGAAGCGCCGCTTCTCGTGTGTCGCTTCTCTCTCGATCGCTTTACGTTTTCATAAAGATCGCCGTTTCCCTCTCTGTCTGTCCCCGTTACCGGAGGAGAGAGGAGACATTCGATGAGAGCGGATGCAAAGGGACAGTCGCGTGAGCGTCGAGCTCGCATTGTTGGCCCCCCTAGCCGAGGATAAGTACCGGCTCTTGAGCAGTGCCTTTCCTTTCCCTCCCTCTGTCGCCCCGTGTGCTCTTTTTCACGAATCGACGGGACGCATGCACGCAGCTAAGAACCCGGAGGTTAGGCCAGGTCGGGTTAGCGAACTGCACAGAAACGTCAGGGGAAACCATAACGTTGTAATTTATCGCCGAGCGCGGCATTGTGACCGCGTCTCGCGGGGGCGGTGTGACGGATCGAGCCGGGGGGACGAGAAAACACGTTCCCGTATCGTTCGAACGCGACCGGACGCGAGACAAGATTCGTCTCGATCTAGCGACGTCTTTCCGACCTGGCTGTCTCGATACGGATGTTAGGCGAAACGATAAAAGCTACTTCCTTTCCTGTAGAAACGATTACTTTCTGCCCTTGCAGTCTGCTGGATCCAGACACGACTACTGGTCTTGGTTTCCCTTTATGGTTTATGTGATCTGTGTTTTGGACGTTTAGGATTGAATCCTATTCTTGGGTTTTTCTTATTTTATAATATTAAGAGCAACTTAGACAATTTGCATGCATAGCTGTATGGTAACGGAATGAGAGTAAGTATAATAGTTTAATAACAATAATTTGAATTAATGATGTGCATAACAAAATTTGGTTTGATTTTAGCCATTTATTTTGAAGAAATTTTAGAGTATTTTAGATACTATTATAAAACGAACTATTCTTAGAATTTTGGTGGATCTTTCAAATGAATAACCTTTATCCCTGTTAATTAATAGTATAGATAATTATTTTATAAAAAATTTGTGTACTTAACGTTTGGGTTATTTGGAGTCCAGAAGTATTTAGGATAAAGATAATAAAAAATGAGGAATGACGTAATGTAGGTCAGAAAGCATTAGAACGAAATTTAAATGACATTTAATATTTTGAATAGAAGTTTGAATGAAATTTGAAATTGCATTAGTTAGTTGATTTTAATTTTTGCGTATTAATTATTAATAAGTCATATACTTACATAATTCATAAATAAAAGGAAAAGGTTTCTAATTTGCTTGCTTGTTGCTTCATGCTTCTGGTATCAAATAGTAGCGGTAAAATATTTGACAACACTACATACGAAAAGCCAAATCCATCTCTTTAATTCAAATTAGTAGAGATGACTCACGTGACTTTATTTTGAGTTTAAATATTCCAATTAGAAACAATACACAGTGGTCTAAAATGTAGTACACATATTTCTTGGTCAAAATCCAACTTCGTTGAAAACAATTCAAATTACGTATTACTCAGTATTATTTTAGTCAACATAATATGAGGAATTCACTATGCCGTATTATTTTTTCAAAAATTTACCAAAAATAAAAAATTTAGATATTCATTACAGAATATGTATACATAATTTTCTATTGAAATAATTATGGTTTGTTTGAAATAATTGAATTTTATTATCAAAAATAAATTTTTGTTCGCTGCTAATCAACATAAAAATATTTATCTCTTCTATCCAAAACATATCCTTTTTCAAATCACTGTGTATAGATATTCCCAGTCAAGGTTTACCACTTATAATGAATACACACCTACCTATATCATTTCCTCATCAATAGACTCAGTGGACACGATGAACGGGGTTGACGCCGAAATTTCGAGAACACAGAGCTTTATTAACATTGGGCGATGCGTAAATAGAGCAAGTGGACGTCCGAGCATTCCTGCGGACGTGCCGAGTGATGATGGGACTCGCGTTATTGGAGAACGCTTGAACCGTAACGACCATAGCCAAACCGCATACGGTTATGGTACGGAAAGAACGCATCACGTACCGTCATATCAGACTGCAGGTAGAGGTCGTCCCGTACTATATGTACGCAGAATGTTGCCTACAGGCCACGCGTGTGCGTGCACCACCGCGGCCACGCTGGATATTCCCAGAGCGTTAATTTATGTATGCGTATACGGGCATACGTGCAGCTGTATTCGTGTTCCGTGGACTGGGCTATGATCCGAGACCACAGATCATGACTTCTGTGGGAAACTCGAAGGAAAGTAATAACCGGCGTACATCCGTCATTCTTTTTCATGCCAGTGCATGTGTTCGCGACGTTTTCTCACCGAAGTAAAAGGAAGGAGTAATCGACGATGCGAATTGTCGGTTCTGAACAGAGGTTGCGCTGATACATTGATCACACGAACTGCTATTATAACTTGCAAACCCTTTAGAGTTTATTATTCGAACATATGATACATTTCTTGCATGGTTTTCTCGTGAAAAGTCGTGTTAAAATTTGCTTTTATGGTCTACATTAGTCTACAATACCGTGTCATAGGATTCGAACCAGGTACAAAAATTGTACTTTTCTACTATAACACTATGTTATAAATATCAAATTATCCTTGGCTGCACAAATTACTATATACTCAATTGACAGAAGGCCACATGTACATGGAGAGTAAATTATAGCTATTTGTTTTTAAAGTTATTGTTCATTAATTCCGCCAAAAGTAAGTCCTAGATGCGTTAAATACAGGGATTTTTCAATCTATTTAAACAATTTCACCTTCTTAATAAATTTCTTTTATTAGAACTTGCTGTGAAGAGGCCTAATTAATCAGAAATTAAGATGGAAAAACGACAGAGCAATGACAGAAGGGGCCTTATACTGCTGCTTCACTTAATAGTAACATCTTACAGTAACATCTGAGTAACAAAAGTTTCCACTTCTATGCAGGAGAATATTTCAGTAACTTGAAAATTTTTAGTTGACCTAAGACGAGGATTAAAAATTATACATCTTCGTCAACAGTTTAATAGAAATTAAAATATAGATGTTGTATAATGATCAAGTACTAACAAGAGACTTGTTGCTCATGTAAAACCACAGTATATAGTTTGCTTCAAGTGTTTTTACTGCCTTTGTTAGGCCACTCAGATATCTCGACTGATTTGCTTGAACAGTGTTAACATAACTGTAAGCACCTACTTGCAGTTATTTTCTAAAAACAAATCGTCAAATAATTGAAAATTCAAACTACAGAAATTTATCTTATGAACTTTATTTACTTCTTAATTGATTAGGTGAGAGTTTACGTATTTAAAAATCACTTATTGGCGATTATTAAAAGGTATCTCTAACGAGTAACTATTAGTCACAAGTTTGTGTGTATATATTAATTGTATTGTCATTGATTTAAAAATGTTGTAATTTTTTTGAAAGCCTCCTTCACCAGTTAGAACATTGGCTAAACCTATGAACAGAAACTTATGAGCTATATTATGATATGTGTGAATCAAAACTTGAAAACCCGAAAACGCTGATAGGCACTCAAAATGTTAAATGTTAACATGACCAAGAACTACTTTGTCTAGCGACAGAGCAGCAAGACAGCTCTGCCGTGAAATGGTATCGTAAGGACCATGCAATTGGATCACTCTCAATCGAAATCAGGGCTTCTCCGCGTGGCAACTATCCGATCCGCCATCGAGGAAAGCCGACCGAGTAGATAGGCAGCCAAGAAAGAGACCGAGAGTGGTTGAACTTGCCATAAATTCGCGAATGGACCGCCCAGCCATCAAAGCGATCACCCGAGGCTTCCTTACCCCGAGTCCTTGCATACCGGCACCGATATTAAATGACAAAGGCCAAAGGCATACCTTGCCGACGGGAAGGGTTGCTGGGGTTGGCGAATTCTCGCGCACAAACCCTCAAGCATCCGCCGTGGAGGCCAGAACGCTCCCTCTTCTTGTACCTTAAGTCGGCCCCTTGCGTCGAGAGCCCATCCGTATCGGTATTTCGCGGCCAAGATATTTTAAATACGTGCCCCGCGCTGCAGCCCCTCACGAGGGCTGTCGTGGAACTTGCAACCCTCTCGATGCTGAGGCGAACGAATTCGAGGACGATGGTGAACCGACGTGGCTTTGATGTCGTCTTGAAAAATATTAGCGGCGCGATGTTCATCAAGCTGGGATGCTCGAAGAATTCATAGTATGCGAAGTAAATGACATAAGCACTGATTATTTTTAGTGTAGGAGGATCTAATCATGTTTTCTTTGTGGGGGATGATTTCATATGAATACAAATGAGTTTCTAGGCTATACAGTTTGCGTATGAGTTTTTCAATACTAAATCAAGATTGTCTAACACCTAAGAAAAAGGGTGCGCTGCGACAGAAACAAAATTTTAGTATACTTCTACGGATTTGTAGGATGAATTGTGTACAAAATTATAAAATAATTTATCAGAATAGGTACGAAAATATAATGATTACTTTTCAATAAGTTTTTGTCAGTTTGTAGATCTCGTTGAATCAAATGCGCTAATATTTACATTTAAAGATGCATTGGCAGTAGTCTACTAAACACGAACAATTTTATATTACTTCTTACGTTTTAACTTTTCAAAAAATTTAAAGTTTTGAAACTTTCAAAATTTAAAAGAGTAAAACTTGAAATTTTGAACATTTTTAAGTCTTTAAATCTTTCAAGAACCTTATGAGTAACTTTAATTATAACTGAGCCAAAATGACTCTCCAGTTGCCCTATGAAGATTGACTGCAGTTTTATGACCACAAATGTTTTTTTCTAAGTTGAAATTTCATAAGTGTGTGGAAACTTGTTTCTATGATAAAGCAGTAGTCTATAAAATAACAAAAAAAATTAGATTGCATGATCTATTTTGTACACATATATTTTTGTGTTAAGAATTTATCTAACCAAGGGATTCCTCTAAGGAACTTATCCAACGAAGAACATAAGTGTATAATGGTTCCTATACGCGAAAACAATTTTCACCGAAAATATAGACTCTTAGCTATTGGAAGCGGATGTTGGAAGAAAAGAAGGACGAATTCCCTCGTGACGCGTCCTTTCAATATGGTAATTCTTCGGGTATATTCCACCATCGTCGCGACCATAAAGGACGCATCAATCGACTGCGCGTTTCCTGCGCTCGACTACGCTTGAAAAGGAGTGAGGGAAACCCGAATGTTCCGTTTCCTGACGACATAAAGCATTGAAATGCTCGCGACTGTTTCGCGATACGAAATACTTGCTATTTTGTGAACAATCATTGCTGCGATTTTCATGGAATATCTTTAAAAATTTCAAAGCAGTTTTCCTTGCGAGATTTTCCTTTATTTTTGTTATATTGGAGCTGATGGTGGGCAATATTTATTAAAAATTGATTAATGTAGGTACTGTTCAAATTTAATGTTATTTTACTTCTTTTGTTGCAATAGATAATGTTTAATTTCTTTGTTAATGCCGAGGTAATCTTGAAGTTTTTAACTACTAAGACTCTAATTTATACAAAGAGTCGCATGTAATTATAGAAACCACCTTTTTTTCACATTTGTAGCTGTTCGAAGACTCTACATGTAGCATCATGAATTAAGCAATTTCTAATATTCCAAGTTAGGGTACCTTCCCACAAAAGGAATAGGTAATATTTTATTATGAAACTTGCGTAACAGTAAAAAGGATCGATTGTTAAGTTATCCAGTTTGCAAAGGATTCAATAGTCGAATATCCTATAGGTAAAATGCAGCTTTCAGAGAGAACATCCGTCGCATTAGCGTTGGCCTCCTCTCCCCTTCACTCGAGTCGAACAATAGTTCCGTATCCAGGTCCAGGCGGTCCGCTATTTACGTAGGACCGTATGGCGGCAATAAAGAAATTAAGAAGACTTATCAGTTTCCGGAAAAACACCTGGCGTTGCTGAACCTGTGATTACGGCTGGTCACAATAGGAACATTGTCTTTGCCTTCACCCCTTGCGAGATCAGGAACCCTGTCTGTTCTCCTCGGCGGATACAAACGAAAGTCTGTAAACCATAGCTGCGCAATAAAGTCAGGAAACAGCGGGGTGAGAATCAGGTTGAAAGAAGGCGTGAGTTTTACGAGCCTGACAAGCATTGTGCACCCGCGCGAGCGCCAAAGAGCTGACTCTCAACGCTGGCAAACGAAATTTTATTGTACACGCCGATGTCACTTGCCAGCCCGTAAATCGACATTTACTCAGGCGTACATTGTTGCCTCCACCTGCTTCTCGATAAAAATTCTTGATAAAACGTGGACCAGCTTTTCTTTCGACTGCCTGATGAACTCTCTGTCGAACTGAATTTATTATTTAAGTGATAAACCAGCAGTACTTTCAATTTTAGTTGCTAAATTAAATGACATCACAGTTGCTGAGTCTTCTTGTCTTTTCCTAGTCAGTTACTAAGGATCTATGACTATTCTTTCCTCACTCAATACTGTTGAGTCAATACTACTATGTAGAAGGTAAACATAAAGTCTTTGACCGATTACAAAATAATTTCAAGACATAGTGTACGAAACAGCGATCTAATAACAAGGAATTATTTTTAATGCTATTTTTCATACGTAGTAAACTGTCTTGAACTTGTCCACCCCTTTTTAAATCCAATTCGCAAACGCACAATTATCGCTGGTATTTAAGTCCTCTACTGTCACTCTCGATATTACAAACCACTCTAATTGTCTCGTCTTGTGGATGGCTCGCTACGTGCGCGCCCGCCGCCGAGCGAAATCATGATCGTCAAAACGATCGTTTGTCGGACATCTCACGCGAACACTTCGATCCAAGGTATCTGTAACCATTGGGGAATCCCTCCCAGAGGCCAGGGGCGGCGAGGCGGCCAACACGAAACGGCTTCTTAATCGCACCCCGTCCGAGTTTCGAAGTTTACGGGTTAAAGACCGGCTGGGTTATTAATGCAC
This sequence comes from Calliopsis andreniformis, assembly GCF_051401765.1. NCBI lineage: Eukaryota > Metazoa > Arthropoda > Insecta > Hymenoptera > Andrenidae > Calliopsis > Calliopsis andreniformis. The sequence goes on along the minus strand of NC_135073.1, from coordinate 5,759,611 downwards.
GGATTCCGTGATACAACAGCACGGTCAATATATCTCGCGTTTCCGCGCGATTCCTCGCGGTCTGAACCCGCACAGTCTTCGATCGATAGACGCTCGCATCTTCTGGAACGGAAAAATACTTGAGCCAATAAACTGTTGCAATTGTTGCGTTTTACTTCCTCTCTTTTAATAATTGTCTGCTGGAATCTTTTATTGAAAATTGGAAGATGACGTCTACATCTACATCTCGATAGAGCACATCAGGAATTTTAAGGGATGTAGTCCATTTAGTGTCAAATGTTATACTCTTCACTACGCGGTAAGTGAGGTGCAACACAAGCTAAGAATGTAGAAACTTTCGACGAGCAAAGAAGATGTCTGTTTGGACAAAATTAAACACGCAGGCTTGGGAAACACACCTACAAGTTAAGATTTTTAGCCGAGTTAAGATTGCTTTTACCACTTAAAGCAAATAAAATTGACATTGATATTTTTGCAGATGATACTTTTATCAAATGTGTGAACCTTTTGAATTTCTTACTTGTCAGAACTATTTAGTTGAATTTTTTATAGAAAACAATTCTCTTGTATCTTAAACAGTTCTAGGAATAAGTGAATATGTGCACTCAAACCAAAGATATTGTACATATATTTAAATGTAATATAGTAATTCTACTACTTTATTTAATAAGTACAAAGTAAGTGATCTACAATTGCTAATGACTTTATTTTACTAACACAAGAAATATCTTCTTATGATCTGTTAACATTTCGTTATCAACATTTTCAAGAGCGAAAGATAAATCCCAAATTCTATTCGATGAGAGGCCCATCTCATTCCGCACGCATCTTTTCCAAAATTGAGTACCTTTCTAAGTCAAATTTCACCTCTTTGTGGCCTAAACGTTTCCCGAGTATAATATTACACGCTCTTATCGCAAATTCTTCTTTTACAATCTTCTAACGCTCGGGATGCTCTGTTTTCATGCGAAAGCGTTGGTTATTCCTATGCATAAGCGACGAACTCACAGTGTCGCTAGGTCTGAAGCGTGCTTTTGTTCCGAAGCGGATAACATTCAATTCCAGACACCTCTGCGGGTAACTACGTTACAATTTACGTGTTGCACCTAGCCAGGAATAGCGACGAGCAACAGAAAGCGAACTTCGAGGTTCGAACGCAGTCGTTCCGCCGACTTTTTCGCCAACGAGCTTCACTGCCCCTTAGGCTCGCGCAAATAGCGATAATTGCGCGTGCAGTTGTAGAAAGGATACTTGGAAATACGCGAATTTCCGTTAAACACCTGCACGTAACCGAAGTTCGAACTAGAAATAGAGTTAAGTCCATTTTAGAGCACCGTAAAGCAAGAGCAGAGAATCTAGCGAGCGTTAACCGTGATGTTGCGAGTTTGTATGCTGAAAGGAAAGCGTCAGATACGTTACAACTAGATCCTGGCTGCTTGTCAGTTACTGAAATGAGCTAATTATCGTTTTCTCGAGGTCTTCGCGGGCCGTAGCCAGCTGCACCTTGTGCCTGTTTAGGGAGAGGAGTCCTTCGACAAGTGCAAGGGCTCTTTTCGTTTGTCTGCTGCAGCGCGTGCTACGCATCGCGTCATTATCCTTTAAAATGCAATCGCCACGTCGCTGCTGTAACCGGTTATTTCGAAATCTTTAAAAGGATAAATGCACTAACTTGGTACGTCGATGCGGCAATTTATTATTCTGTTCATTGGCAAGGTGCAACCTGCTGTACTTCGGTGAAATTAGTTCGGGAAGAACACAAATTGCGACTCGTTGACTCAATAGGATAGACTGACAGATTCAAGCCTGAAAAAATGTATGACGGATAAAATTGTCATTTATGTAAAATGCTATAAAATACTGAGCTGGAAAGTTGGCTAGCGAAAGGAATATAGTGAAAACCAATTTGATTGGTTATGATATGGTATAATCTCTTTTTCATGATCTATCTTCTTTGGTATCGGATAGGATGACAATCAGATATCATTTGTTTAATTTAGACGGTATTCTTCATTCAATGTAACAAGTTTCGACACATGCAATGTTTTTACAGCGACTGTATTTTTTTATTATAAACTTGTGTAAATGTTCTCTCGATATGAGTTCGCAAATGAAGTTGATGAGTTTACAATGAAAGCACATTTCTGAAGTCTCATGCTGGTGATATCTTACTTTAATCACATCAAAAATGTCAGTGACAGTACATGCAGACAAAACTTTCTTACTCTAATTCCAAGTTCTAGCGAATATAGCAACTTACTCACTATCTTATGGCTTGAATTTATTAACAGTGAAAAGGTTTTGCGTGCTCTGTCATTCACAACTTTGACGACATCAAAGTAGGCTACCTTGAGTATAAGTTAACCCCAGAAATGTGTGCTTTGCTGTAAATTCGTTAGTGTAGCATAAGTCTATATCAAGGAAACATTACCTATAGATCGTATTCACATTTTCGTATATGACTAGATTCGAATTTCTCTGTAATCTTCGGGCAGATCAAATGATCCAGACTGGCAAAAGGTCGTCGAGGAAAAGGCCAGAGTCAAGGTGGGAGGAAGGATGGCGGTGGTTGGAATCGTTCGACTAATGGAACAAGGAACGAGGGGTTTCGCCGGGAGAACCTTATTTCGCTCGTTTATCCGCAGAGCGAAGATTCTTAATAGAATACTCGATGAATGTATTTCTCTTACGAGACTAAGACCGGTTACGAAGAGAACCAGAGGGTAGGGCAGACGAGGGGGTAGACGAGGATGAGAAAGAGGGAGGAAGGGGTGGGTCTCAACGCGATAATAAATCTGTGCTTAGCTCTGCGACAATGGGCTGGACGGAGAGAACGGAAAAGAAGGGTTTAAGCCGCGTCCTACTTACACGACGGGGGATACTCTCAAATGGATCGTGCCCGAAAACCAGATTAATCCGCCTAGAGAAAGGATTCCGCGAATGGTTCGACTCTGATGAATGTAATCACGTTTGATTTCCTTATTTCAGAGATTGATTTTGTTAAGGGTATTGTATATCTAATTCAAAGGATGACAAACAATTGACGTTTCAGGACTTTGGTTCAGGATTTGAATTTCAAGGGAACGACATCGTAGACCAGTTAATACAGAATAAAAGATACAGTGAGACAAAAAATATTTGTATATTCAGTTTTCGTATAATAATATTATACAGAAAGATAATACACTAGTAAGACCTGATTCGTTTAGTAGATTATTGCGTATAAAACTGGTTTCTATCTTGAAAATTCAATATTAAATAGCAATAGTACTAAACCTTATCCTAATAGGAGTCATATTTCTCGCCTTTCAGTAATATTCAAGAGCTACATCTTTCATTGAAAAGATATTGTTATCTTAAATGTACGAATACTTTTTTGACTCAGAAATTATAATTTTGTTTGTTCCTATTATAGTCTTATTATAGAGTATTAAATGTTTTAAATACAATCATGAAAGGAGTATTTAGTTTAGATTAGCAGAGTATCAGTGCAGACTCAGATCGATACATATTGCATACCAAATCTTAGATCCGTAACAAGGTCTAAAAGACCTCGAAGTAACAGAACTAAAAAACTGTACATACTAGACTATCTGCTTTCCGCAGTCACTACCAAGAATTTCGGGTCGAAGAGTTGAGTAGGATAGTGATACTTAATCGTCCACCCTTTATCGCGGACTCTAATGGTTCCGAGGAAAAACTGCGAAAGCTTAGGCCGCAGATGCGGCTCAATCAGTGTCGTATACTCGAGGCCGCACGCTCGACCTAGCCAAGGTCGACCAAGAGCTGCTTGCATTCTACATGTTCTTGCTTTATCCGTTGCTGTAAGGCAGGTGATCCCTGTTCAGGTGAGCACTGCTCGAGGAGGGTGACACTGAACCGACGACATTTTCCGAATACACGAAAGGATTCTCCCTGCTGTTAAGTTCCGTCTGTCGAGGTCACAGAAAAGTACATCTCTTTGATTCTTACTTCTGGTATGAATTTTGACATCATCTTTTAGAAGTTCTGAACTGCCCAATTCGATTTTTGACAAGCTATGTTAAAAATGTCAGGCTAGTCTTTTTCCATCAAATTTGTGTATATACAGAGATCTTACTAGGATGAGTTCTGCAGAAAAGTAGACAGATATCAAGTTCCAGGATTTTCTTTAACGCAGACTTGTTAAGATATCGAGAATTTGAAGAGAAGGTATCACGAAAGCCGCCGCGAGATGCGAATGTCCGTGGCGAGGAACACCAGGAAAAAGCTCATCATTGTGACCAGTTGGAACCGGTCGATGAGGTACGATGGGTATGCTCAAGAAATGCCGTCAGCCAGCCAGCTGATCCTGGGAACAACGCCTCGCAACCATTTCTTGCTGGAATTAGGCCTGCCTGATTTAAGGCCGGCCGCCGGATTTCTCACATCGGCCAGGGCACCTACGATTCCGCCAATTCGATCGGGTCTTCTCTTTAAACCCTCGCGTGATCGAAATACACACACGCGACTGGTCATTATAGTTTTATTTTGATTAAACAAGTCTCTCAATTAATGTTCCTGTTATACAAGCATCTTTAAAGTTTTTCAAAGAACACTCAGTTTTCGTTAATTTGCAACGTCGATGACTTACATAAACCAGGAATGAACTAAAACGGAAACTAGTCTGCTACCGTTCGTTATTACAGAGAGCAAAATAGTTAACAAACTTCATTTTTTGTTTTTTCTAGAATGCAGTAACTTGTACGTATCCTGTAAACATTGTTTACAAAGATTGTAGACATTATACATCTCTGAGAGAATCGTATCTTAATCGTAACTGCGTATCTGCAAACTTGATTATTATTGCCCGCTTGTACATGTTATTCAGAAACACCCTGTATGTAAGAGGTTACAGTATAGTCACAACAATATTTCATAAATGAACTCACGCAACAGATAGAAGGTCCTTAATAATCACAAAAACGAGGTAACCTTCAAAGTAGCAATTCTTATTGACCCACCCTGTGCTCCCCATTTTGTCTCTATAATCTAAAAGCTAATTAGTATTCGAGTCTATAGAACCTCCAACTCACCAATTCAGAGTTAAAATCCTAAACAACCTACGAAAGAAATTTTGGCCAATAGGTGCGAATTGTTCGTTCGAAATTGCACCCAACCTTAGTAATATGGTTTGAAGAGAAAGACGGTACTCGTGGAAAAGAAATTCGTCGCATTGCTCAGTGACAGGGTGTACAAGTGAGCGATACCGTCGCGTTTGAGAGGCCGTCGGCGGAGTAGTTCCCAAGACCGTGTGTCGATTGGCCGGGATTGTTTGCGAAATTCCTTCGATAGTATTCGATGAATCTATCGAGGCACGTCGTTCGCGATTCCAAAGGTCCCGGTATGCCGGTGCCGGTCGTTAGGGGGCCCGGTCCACTTTGCTATCGAGAGCCCGCGAATAAAACCGTCTTGGGAATCCCCTGGGCCGAGCTGTCACCTGAGACAACCGCAACGAACGAGCGGCTTCTTTTTAATTGTTCACGCAATAATTGAATGCAGTCTAACCATCTCTGACTGGCAAGCCTTACGGAACATACGAACAATAGGTGTTTGTTTCATCGATGCAACTCGTTGGAATAATTCTGGAGATTCTTTACGAGAGAATTAAAAAGCTGAAGAATAATACATATTAGGTTGTGTTATAGGAAATTACAGTTTTAGTAGGTGTATGTATTTGAGTCAAACTGCATTATTCACTTGATCATAATTTACACACATTATTGATATTAATAATTTTAGGATGGATGTTAATTGACATATATCATTTTTATAGAAGTTTTGGTGTTTAGATTTGGAACATTTTTCTGAGACTGTGATTACCACCTTCTATTCTGTAAGTGGATGAAATCATTTTGAAAACCTAGAAAAATTTGTAGCTTTTGAGACGTTACTAGATCTCCTGGGTGTTAGATCAGAAGTGTAATTTCGAGAAGAACGTGTTTGGAATTCCAAGTTTGCAGTATTTTTACTATGTTTGCAGTCCTCAACAGTTCTACAATTTCATATATTATTTCAGATTCCACAAATCTTCTTACCAAAATATTTTACACATATAAAACATTAAATCTATAGAAGCCATTCAACTTAAAAAGTATAATCTTTCTCTTGCTCAGTTTTTCAATAGATAAAAATGCATCGTCGAATAAGTATTAACACCAAACTTAACTTGAAAAGAAAAAACTGAAAATTATTCTCAAAATAAGTAGGTAATGAAATCAAGAATTTGAGTGAGAGAAGCAGTCACAGAAGCAACGGTGTCGCAATCGCAGTGAAGGTTGTCTTTGGTATCTGTCTTTGACATATTAGCGTAGCAGTTAAGCTAGCTGCCATACGGTTCAGTGACTCGATAGATAAACCGGAAGCGGCAGGTGCACGCGATACAGGGGTGAAAGACGTATCCAGAAACGGTGATGCGTTGGTGCCTGAAGCAAGTACCCGCGTATTTCACGATGTTTCTGAGCCTTTAGGCAAAGTTTCGCTTCCTGACGCCCTGGATTCCCAGTGGTTCTCGCCGTGAGCCATAATCTTCGAGGAATTTCCCTCGATTATCTGTTCGAGATCTGTCTCACCTTTGGCTTCCTCTTCTCCGTATCCTTCTCATCCGCTCGCTCACACGTACAGAAGAAAAACCATCCGTTTAATCCACGAGCACTTTGATGATTCAAAAATGTATAAAAGCCTTCTCGAGTTTCGCTGTTTCTATGCGAAACTTTCATGGAGCACTCTAGGCTGCGACGCATGGGAATTAATTAAAAGCAATTGAAAGCACAAACCGAATAAAATCGCAGACGACCGACTATGACGCACGATCCTGGATATTAGAGCGTCGTCGTTACAGAGAAAGAGGCCCGGTGAGAACCACTTTCAATCCGGTAACGAACGAGAAGCAGCCGCTGGTACGATGACAATGGTAATTATTGTTGATGCTGAAATTTCAATTTTGCAATTGATGCATCGCCCGGAAAGCGACTGCCGTTGTGTCTGTTTCTATGTCTGTCGTGTGGAACGGTAAGGGCAGAAGCGGAGTACAGAGGCGCGCAACCACAGAGGGGCGAGCGGCGAACTGCGGAGACGCGAGCCAGCCAGAAACCATCATAAAGGTTCGGTTCTCCCTTTGATACCCGGTTACGGTAACGTATTTAGTTAGACATATCATTTGGTTTCCACCTATTCTACGCTCCGCAAACAAACTTCCTATTTGTTTGAACGTTGAAGTTCACAACACACCGCTCCCCCACACCTGACCCCCTGGTCAGGAGTAGAAAGAATGGTATATGTCACTTATCGGCTAGGGAGTACTTCCGTCGTTGCATGCAATTATTTTCTGACGATGTCGACTGCGGTCAGTGAAGGATCGCATTAGAAAATCTCCTTTCGAGGGTCCCTGCTAGTATTGTGCAATCTTCTTGGAGAGATATCAGTGTGTAAGGGATATTTCTGTTTGGAAGGGTTATTTTTAGATGATTTTTGGAACTAGACGTGAATGGACTAAAGAATTCGAGGGAAGGAATTTTTCATGGAAAACCACGAGGAAGTTTTTGGACTTATGTTTTATAATATCTGAAACAGGAAAATGGAAGGTAATCTTGATCTATACGAGGGTGGTTATTGCCCATTTTAGAATAAAGCGAAAAATGTATTTTGATAACACAGCTGCCATGTAAAGAATAAATATGGAGCGTATCATGAAAGTTTCAACTTTCTCAGGCAATAAAAAAGACTATTACAGTTATACATATGATTCTAGTACAAACGATAAAAATGCATCTATTTTGTATGCACGTAGGTATGTAGAATTTGAAATGAATTGGTTTGTTTACTCGTTATTGAGAAATCATGGTGGGCAATTTGAAAAACATGGTTTCAAGAAAAAAGCGTTTAAAATTTTCCCTGGATTATTAATACAAAAATTAAATATTATATTAAATTTAGTGATACCTAGCAATACAAAATTCAAAAAGAAAACACTAGAATAAAGATTTATTAAATCTTATCGTTAAGAAATAAAAATCAGAATTAAAAAAAAACAAAATCATCAGATCATCGTCAATTATTAGATACAAACTTTAGCAAATGTTTGCTATATTTTAAACAAAATATTCAACTAATTCCGAGTTATGACTTTTATTCCTGAATATGTTCTGAACACTGTGCACCGAACAAAACATACAATGAAATGTTTCTGTATAAATTAAAATAAATCCCAGCAAAGATTATCCAAAAATATATACCATTACCATAACAGTTCCAAATGAACATTAAGGTGCAGATGCAGAGTTGTCTCAATACTACTACAAGCTCGATGGTAGCTATACCCATGTTTCCTTGGAGTTATTCCTTCATTTTACCCTAGCTTGTGAAACGACAAATTCAAATTACTAAGTGCGTAAACTGATCTTACAAACCAGTTTCTTACATTCCATAACTTTCTACCTGTTTTAAATGGCGAGCTTGTATCGAAACAAGCCTGTACTTCATTTCCACGCGTCTTTATCGCTCGGCTTTTCATCGAACTCTTCTCTTAACTTGTATTAATCGCGTCTCGAATTCCTCGGAGTTCCAGAGGAACCGATTATCGCAGCAAGGTAAGCTCTCACAATTAGAATCGACGCGTCCATTCGTTCCCAATGGTCGGGAGTGCGAGACAAAAAGAGAGAGCTCGCGTGGTCTCCCGTGGGAAACCGTTCCTTTCGCGGCAGTAAGGACAGAAGGAAAGAAAGAAATAGTGAAAAAAGAGACTCGGGCGGTTACGGACTGGTGGGACAGAGACAAAGAGAGGGTTGGAGGACAAAATCAAATAGTGGGAAGAGGGGACAAATAGGCCGTGAGGTAGGGGAGGGGAATCGGAGGTAGGTCGAGGTAAAAAGTTTGGCGACGAACGCCGGGCCCGCGGTGGTTCCTGAAGACCGATCAGCTTTGTCGGCGACCTTACTAATTAGTTTACTAACTTATCGACTTCCTTTTGTATCTATACGCGGTTGACTAAACACGAGGTCTGATAGAGTGGGAACATTGATGACTGATGTCGCCATATGGCGGAGGTGTCGTATATTCAACAAAACAAACCTCACAATCGTCCAATTCTCCTACAGGGAGCGAAGAGAGCACTGAACCAGAAGAGGACAAAAGCTTAGGCAATCGCCCGATTTAGTCGATAGTCGGTTTCCTGGAAACAAATTAAGTTCTTGCTATTCGCTTGTTCCCTGGACAATCGTTCCCCCATCTTGAATATCCTCTACACGGGATTGAAGCATTATCAGTTTTAGGAGAAGTAATTGGATGTTGAAGATGAAGAAGGATCAAGGATCTGCTCCTTGTTTGAAATTTGAAACAGGGTTAGAGTAATACATGTGTTAGATTGATAGGAAATTTTTGTTTCATTCTTAAAAATACTTACTTTCTTATTTAATCTAATTTAGTCGTTAATATTTTGTTTTAGTTTCTTTTTAGTATTTAGCTTTAATGTAGCAGAATATAATTTATTATCACTATTTTACAATTAATCTATAGTATTAGAAAGATCACGTTATATCAGTATTGATTATTTTCAGATAACATTTATTTTTATTAATATATTCCTAAACCTAGATCCCGACATTTTCTTTAATAACGTGACAATGAAGGTAATGTTTAAAAACAACTATAGAAATACTTCCATTTTTGCTTCAAAAATCTTTAGAACGTAGTTTTAATATATCTATTAAAGAAAAGAAACAATACGATAAGAATTTGGTTAAAAAGAGTGTAGAAAATAAAAGTAAATCATTCTCTGACATACAGGTATCTATTAGATCTGATTCCTATATTTAGGTAAATCTAGTAAATCGTTCTTGATATTAACATACATACGTGTAATATCCATATAGTGTAACATTACTGACACAGTATCTGTATCTGACAGGCAGCTATCCGTTTAGGAAGGATGCCTTCATACTTCGACGCCTCTATGGACATCTATTGCCTTGCCGAAGTCAAACGATGCAGTTTCCGACCTTTTTTAAAACGTCGACCGTATTGTCAGCTATTTGAACCTTATTCCCGCTCAAGTTATTTCGCTTTTACAACCCCGCGGGAACAACATTTCCACGGTGAAACTTGGATATTCAGCAGCACGTGAGCCATTATTCCCTTTATTCCCCGGCCCTTACTCGATTCGCGCGACGAATTAAAAAGCGGGAAGAAGACGAGGAAAGGGCGGTCAAGCGAGCGCGTCGAAGCGAACCGATGAAATTCAGACGAGGGATAATTTTTTAACGTTATTACTCCTCTTCCACCCCTTTCCTCTCTGGTGCACAGCCACGCTTTTACCCTTCGTTGATTGGCAATTTCGCGTCTTGAATTTTTATCCAGCCTCGCCTCGAATCATAGGGTGAGGAGAGGGGAGGGCGGGGGTGGCGAAGGCCCGACAGCCAACCCCTTCGTTTTTAAATTATCCGCGAGATTAATCAAGGCGTCATTTTTCACGTCCAATTTGCAATAAAAAGAAACGGGGGGACCGACGGCGTTGGAAGAGTAAACCTTATTCTTAATTGATATATTTTGAATTAATTAATTCTTCCTGGCTAGAATGATCCGATGGCGACTGTGACGTTGGAGGGAAGGTACCCTTTTTCCTTAATTAGCGCCAGTCGTAAATTTCTTTCATTGGACACTTTTTTCTCCGATTATTAGCGCATACATTTTCCAACCCTTTGTTGGCTGCGCGCCCCTTCGCCGCCGATGTCCAACATCTGCTGAAATCGGAGACAGTTGCAGGTTCCTTGGTGTTCTTTGTCTTGGGGAAGAAGCATGGAGGACAAATATATTAACTGGAGATATACAATACTTATCTGGTAAAATAAAACATAGTAATTGTATTGTATATCACAGTATTATGATTATTAACCTCTTTCTTGCATCAATATAATAATTACATAGATCTATATGATAAATCCACGTCCAGAAGGAGATGTTACCATTTTCTCTAAGTGTCAGAATTATAATTTCTTGGAAAAGTACATATTTTATAGGAATAACGTTCATTTGTATAATCTCTAAATTCTATTTAACATTAATGTTTGTAAAAAAAATATCTGTAAAAGACATTTTGGCTGTTGTAGTAGTTCCAGTGTCAAAAATTGTGTTACGCCTTTAATCTTTTCGTTCAGTCCTTATTTTATAATTCCTAAAATGTTGCTATTGCTAATATATTTTAGCGAACACCAACCCTGTAAAAATTTCAATTATCCGAAGAACAAAAAGTTAGCCTTTAAAAAAAGGAACGTTATGTCTTCGTCTTCCTGGTAATATACTGTTTCACCGAAAAGGGTTGTACTTCGATTCCCAGGGAGATTCGAGGGAGAATACTGCCGCTTAATAAGAAGCCAGGCCCGATGAACCAAAGATCGAGGGGCAAGCGGTGGTGCGTTGAAACGAAGTAATTAAAAAATACACGGCGATAAAACAATATTGGCTACAAATCGTGCTCTGTGCTTTGTCGACCCTCCGCCTTTTTATATAAGATATAAAATTTTATTCGTCTTCACTCGACGGTTTTTGACCCCTTCCTCTTCTTTATAGTCGCAGTGACTTTCCAACGTGCATTGTTTAGAAACTATCCTTCTTTTAAGCTTCGCCAAAGCGATCTTAAATTCAATTTCATAGCCTTGAATTTTTGTACAAATTTCGCTTTGCAACGTAGTACATGAAAATTAAACAGGTTAAATAAGATTATATCTTAAACTACTTAATTAAGAGATTCATGTCTCTCATGTATTTTCTTTGAGGCTTCAACAGATGAGCTGAGTTAAAAAGTTACTGCAACATATATTAACTAAAATTTCTTAATCAATTTACTACGTATGATGTCACAATATATTTATAAATATTGTTCTTTAATTTTCTGTAATTTTTAGAGACAATGGACTGATAATACAGGTATATGTGGTATGTATTACATGCTTTTATTTCTTTTTATTTTCTTATTTTTTTGTTTACTATGTCTATAAGTAAATATGTTGATCATATAGATATCCTCAAACCAAACTATCCTATATACGTCTATTAGCCACTGTTAACTGTGGCATTTCTTCTGATTTCCAAATATACATATTCTCTCATCGAATTCAAAAATATTAAATTTCGATTCCTCATCCAATATTACAAACTTCCAAAAGTGAAAACAATGAAAAGATAATAATACGCTCATTCAGAAATTCCATTAGAATGTATGAAAGCTGGTGTGACCCAGCGTAGGCACACTCGCAGCCACCATTCCATTCGCAATCCTATTCCCGAAAGAAAATGCAATTTAGTAGCCGTAGAATCAAAGAAGCTCCGGCTCTCACAGTAATAAATCCAAAAAGATTCCAAACTGTCTAATTCCTAATCCATTAAAAAAAGATTTCAGCCATGGCATTAGCTGTTAAAGTACATGCACACACCGAGCCACCGACTAGACTGTCCTCTCTCTTCCATCAGTGGATGAAGGCGACAGAAGCGTTATGCAAATGAGTTTTTACGGGGTGAACTTTCGTCTATGGCGAAACTGGAGAATCAGGAGGACGCTGCTCGGCCAATGAGCGAGATCGGAGGGGATTGTGAACGTGGCACGGTTCGAAACGTCGGTCCAGGTTTTGGCGTGCCACCCCCTCGAGGAGAGCCTCGAGGTCGACCCAACCAGCCAGATCATTTTTACCGAAATTAAATCGAAAATTAGACTCGTATTAAAATGCGCTTCCGATAGGGCTCACTTGGATCGTCGGTGGCTCAGCTCGAATCACGGAAGAAGACAAAAACGACGTTTTGGAGGAAGAGAGAGGGCGATAGAGGGTATCAAGAGGGGGTTTAAACCGAAGGAATTCCTTGCTCATGCAAATCAGAGATCTACGGGGTCGGGATTGCACGAGTTAATCAGGATTCGCTCGCGCGGAACGTGCTGGGTTGAAAACCACTGAGAAATAAGAATCCAACGAGGCCTGCCAGCTAAAAAAGGATAAAATGAAAAAGTTTGCCCTGGCGAACAATCGTGTATAAATCAGGGGTGGTTAATAGGTAAAGAGAAAGGGTTAGACGAAGGAGCACCGGGAGGGATGCGCTCCTAGGGGGTTGCACCGGCCCCAATTTACGATTCATATCGCCGGAACGGCTGCCACCGTCGCCGCGCGCCTTATATCGCCATTTTGCCGATCTGAATAATTAATTTTAATAACGAATTCCCGAGCCTGACGCCCTCCACGTCGAACTCGACGACTCCCGTCATCTTCGTCCATTCTTTCAGCCAGAGAGAGGGAGAAGAGACTGCCTCGGACATTTGACGTAAAGCTTCTATTGTGGCGAATACATTTTTAACCGATCAGATGGAGCACGCAGCATGTAATTTGTTTTCTTGACTCTTTTCTTATTTAAGGTATTTTATTCCTTATTGCGTTTTAGCCGACGCAGAAGATTGGGAAATCTTATAATTTCTTGTGAATGAGAACATTCAATTTTGGGAGTAATTCTGGAGACGAGTAATTATAGAAATATTGTTGAGAAAAAAATTCTCTTGAATTCTGGAACTTTATGTTTCCATGTAAAAACTGATGTTGAATTATTGAATTATATCTACAGACGTAATAACTTATAGTTGTAAAGCATCGTAATTAATGGGTTCCATTTTCAACGTTGCACAAGAAGGTTTCACTTCACAAATGAAACGAAGAAAATGATGTTTTTGCGAGTTAAATCAATATTTAATAAAAAAAGTTTTAATACAGTTGCTTGTACGAAATGAAATTTTACAAAGAAGAAAATGACATATTGCTCAGTATCCCATCATAGAGGAGTTATAAGTACCTATATGTAGACTGTATATGTAGATTTAACATCTAATGCATTCTCGTGAATCAGTTTTCTAGAATTGTATTGTTAGAACTCCAAAATGTTATCAACAGACTACGAAAATATATTGTTCAGTTGTAAAAACTTTACTCGTGAAACACAGTTAATACATATATAATATTTAATTTGTATCTATTTAAAAAATGCTCTATAGAAGCCAAAGTGACAACGATTATGAATATATATGTATACATCTTAGCCACTGCGAAATTCAAACAATAGATATGCTTATTTATTTTCATTACTCAAATTACGTTAACATTACTTTAAAAGAAAATAGGTACTTGTATTTTTAAAAATTTAAATACAAGACATCAGACTTAAATTAACACTAGAGGTAGAAGATTTAAATTATCACTATAGAAAGTTAATTTTCTATAAAAAGTATTCACCCAAGACATTCTATATACTTTGCACCACCGTATTTCACGTTTCAAAAAGAAACTGCAATACATACTATCGTCCGATTCAGAACAAGATAGTTAATGGACCATATCGAAGGTAAAATTGATTTCACTCGAGTTCAGTACCAACGTGACTGGAATTATTGATTATCGCAACGTGAATGACAAATTGACTTGCAATGAAGAGATTGATTGTTTTACGATCTGAATTGCTACCGATTATAGATTGGCCACGTTGCCGACTCTTAACTAATTTTCCAAGAAATATCTTTGCCACCATCCATTTAAACGAAGGACATGAACCTTGCTTCGATTACTCGATGGATTTTTTCAATGGACGCTGATTCCTGAAAACTGATATTCCAAACACTAAAAAGTAGCGCGACATTTACTTGTCATAGATATAAATGTCATGAAGTAAACTACTTAAGGAACACAGATCCTTCCATATTTTGAAACACTTTATCACGACAGTGATGCCAACTGCAAGAAGTGGTAAATGTGATTATCACTCTTGTGATAGGTAAAACATCCCCGAATGTTGTAACGTTGAAAGTTAAAAAATTTGATTCGAATGGTCATAGGCGAACCGAGTAGCAGCAATTAAAGATACGTGAATACCATAAATGTCACTCATGTTTGGGCGATAATCAAATCGGATGTGTTTCCATGTGGCCATATAAGTAGCGGTCAGAACACGTCATGACTCCCCTTCAAAATGCCATTAATTTGTGATATTTACAATATTTCGAGAGACCCGTCATTTACATTGCCTAATTGACAGTTACCGGATAGTATCGTGAATACGAAATTACCGGTTCCGAGAAAGCTATACGGCCGTGATCGATGAATATTTGATCGATCCATGCGTCGCGTCCGCGATAACATCGATTCGACGGTGGAATCGATGCGATGTGAAAAATAAATATCGAAAAGCTATTTCGTTCGACGACAAACGGATGTTCTGTGGATGGAGTGCTGTCACCCAGGGGGAAATAAATCGACAGGCGAAACCGATGATAAAATTGATTTGAAAAAAAATCGAATATGTGTCGATAGGGATCTTTCTTGAAATTCGATTATACGTGCTACTTTAGCGCAAACCGAGGAATTTATTCTTCGATGAGACCGCTGAAAGGGAAATAGATTTGATGATAAGACAAAAATTTGTTTTCAGAGAATTTTAAATGTGATGTTACGCAGTAATTTGAATATGATATCACGCAATATTTGGTAAAGAAAAATAATTGATAAATACAAATATTCTTTGTCAGAGCTCATGTAGTAACAACCACTAAATGTACCTAATAGTTCGTACAAGTCGCAAACAATTGTTTTTTCCCGTATATATATACCTATTTTAATTATATTAAAAAAAAAAAAATAATATTTGATTAACGTCGAATGAGCGTCCTCGTTGATATAAGGTATCTCAATAAATTTTATTTAACAATTAGTTCAATGACAGTGGCTAAGAATATTCCCATAGGTGTGGAAAACAACTTATTTTATTTATAGATAATAATCAAACTGCTGTTACAAATATAGTGATATTTGGGTGTTTTACCTATTTCAAAATAATGTTTTAGATAGAAGTTTTTCTGTACGTGAACGTGCAGAACACACGAAGATCATTTATGGATGCAGTTTCGCGTTCGACACAGTCTTATTTACAGTAAAAAAACAGTGAAGGAGATATTTTAATTTTAGTTCTACTGTTTCCTGTTCTACTGTTTCAATGTTTCCTGAAATGTTCCTCTGCACATTCATCTACAAAAAAAGTAATAACATCAAATTATGTTCTCCTCGAAACTACCACCTTTGTTTGAATTATTTTCCTATTATCAAATACAAATTAAATTTTTTAAATGTTCAAGTTAGCTAGAACATGTTCTTAAGCTAGTTTTGCAAAAATACCATAATCTCTTCGTATTCAAATTATTCTCTTGAGTCGTCTATGTGTAACATTTGATGCTATAGAATGAGTAAGATTCTCAATTGAACCTCCGAAGTGTTGAAAGTAGAATAAGCTTCAGCAAAAACGTTTAAAGGAATCAAAGGATGATCTCCCAGCCGATTAGTACCTGGTCCAACGCAGCAGAGGTAGTGGTAGTGGTGGACCGGTGATATACAACGCTATCACCCTCGTATTTACTGCAGTGTCAAACCAGGGCGACAACTTGGTTACAAATTAGTGCTTTGCATCGCGCGGCTGGCCACGTCCCGCTCTTACACCACGTACACTCGGTATCTGTGTACGTGCGTATGCGTCTGCTGTATCGTATATGTATATATCCACATCGGTGGCCCTTCCAGCGGACTATACGAGTCTCGTATGTTTATGTTCCTGGCAGCTGCGCCGCAGAACCTTGCCAATATTGGTTCTCAATTTAATGATCAGCCAGTTGCGTGCACCCTGCCCTCTTGTTCCAATACTAGGGATCGTAAAGTTGCCTGATTCCGGAAGTAGAGTAAGTTTGGCTCAAGCCGAGCAAGTGTGCCGAGTACATTCAAACCCAGACTGACACCCTTATTACACAATCCAACTGTTTATCGGCATACAGTGTATTAAAATTTCTACAATGCCTGAATTTTCTATCGTATCAAGATACCCATATTAGCTGTCAAAAGCAGTGTCTCTGAAGCATTCTTCGCTTCACAGATTCCAGGTATGTAAACCGTTGAATAGGCTTCACGAAACTGTGAGACCAGGGAGGAGCACGTTCAATCGATCAAGATATCGTTGTTCGTGTTCAGGGATCCAGATCGTGGTATCGATCAACTGATAGGAAGAGCTGAGAACCGCTTGCCAGTAGGAGAAGCGATATATCAGCCGGGGTCAACAATGTGTAAGCGGTATCGTTCTCGAACCCCCAGGTCGAGCGACCCAAGTTCGCTCTCGGTGACACTTCTGGAGTTTCTGCTCTTTGGATGGTGCACACCGGAGATATATGTTATTGGACGTCTGTGTGTGGGCTGTACGTGTGTGTACACGCACGAGCGTGGAATACAAGGAACCACGGTGGACGTGTCCTATACGTTCGGTTACCGAAGCTTTCAGAGTTATTGCCAACTACCTTGAAAGATAGCTATACGTTGAGCGCTTAAAGGCTGTTCTTTGTCTTCATTCGATTGATAAGATTTTAAAGAGACGAAGAAGGTTATCCTTAGTCAGGTTCAGTACAGTGTTTCCTCGATATTGACGCACAAGCTTCTAACGAATTTATAGTACGGGACACATTAACTGAGGACTTGCTATTTTCTTGCATAAAAAGATGAGTTACAGTGTATAAAAGTAAAACTTATTTGTTTTTAGTAACTTCATCATATCGCACGCCTGCAAGAAAACTAATACAAGACAGAAATGTTCAAGTTTTATTTACTACACGAACTCTTTTTTAATATATCTATAGATTTATCATTATTCATAACTTTTAAACCACGATTTCTCAACGGGGGCGATATCGCCCCCTAGGGGTCCCGACACCGAATTTTCGGAACCATGTGAAGAAAAGGAAGATGGGGCAAGTAAAAAATGAGGATAAAAAAAAGAAAGGGTAAGAGGCCATAGAGGTGACCGATGCTTGAAAGAGAGCCATATGCAAAAAACAGATTGAGTAAACTTTTTTAAACTGCAGATTTTTAAGTAAATTTTAGCTAACGTACGTTTCATAATACAGTAAGCAAATAATTATGCAACGAGGAATTTTCTAATCATTTTTCTCAGGAATTCTATGCTGTTTTATAATGGATGTCGGGAATATGATATTAGACGAACTGATTATCAAGGCGTGTTTCTTGATTTTCCATAATTGTAAAAAATTCGTGTTAATCCGGAAAAACTAGGCTTTTACACTTACGTAGAATCAACACGTATCTCCACTATTCAAAGCATTAAATTTCACTCAATTTATTAAAATGTTTCAAGCTTTATCATTTATTTAAGTATCCTCTTCTTACTTGAAAAAACAAATACGAAACTTCATTGACGAAATCTTAAAATGACACCGAACTTGTACCGCGGGAGTACATACTATGTCAATCTCTTCACAAGTGTAATCAAGGATTCTCTCCACCACAAGCACCTTCAAAGTAAAACCGATTTACGTTTAAGGCAATTAAGAATATTTCAGAGTACACTTGATAGGCACAACATCGATGTGGCTTCAAATACCTCATGGACCCCGTATTAACGAGCAAAAAAATATTTCTCTGCGGGGTGAGGCTGTCGACCAGGAGCTTTTCATCGGTGAAAAGTGGAAAATTGCAGGAGAGTTGGTATCGAACCAGGTCCATCGTGCCGTGAATCGACAAATTACTTTTCATTGCCGCGATGTAATCACGGATTCAGGTGTCGCCCTCATTACCGCCGCCCGTAGTAGAGGGTGGTACAAGGACGTAACGGCAAGGGGCGGTTGCGTTCGAGGGTGAACGGTGGAAGCAACAAATTGAGGTTTTGAAAAAAGCACTCGCCACCGGCTGAACCGCGTCGCTTTACCGCGGGAGAAACCCATTGATTTCCTCCATTCAGGGGCGGCGCGATAATTAAATGCATTTTATACAGTTCTTGCCACGGCCGGCATAACGGCGAGTAATTAATAGACGTTTAAAATTTTTAATAACTGACGCTTTTATGCGTGCCGTGCTGAGCGTCCCGGTAATTATAACCCCGTTGAATGGATCTGTTGCATTTGACTTTTAACTTCGCCAGGTGTATCAAGTGGTTACACTACACACCCCCTCACACTTATCAACCCGTCCTCTAATGACGGGAAAATTTTCGTGACACAGGTTTCGCAGGGCTATAACGCTTTTTCGGTGAAGAAAAAACGCAGGAGGAACGTTCGAACCCTTGCGTATGTCTAACGAGCTTCAACTTTTTCATCTCTTTCGTTCACCTTTTTTTTTTTTTCATTATATTGGAACGTACCTGAGTTCACGTTCTTGCATGAATTGACGAAGCGCAAGGTTGGTGATAAGGATTAATTGGTGACAAGTTAGCGACATTTCACTACTTCAAAGGTGGGAACCGATCCTATTCGTGGAAGAGTTTACATAAAATCTTCATTTGCTTACCGTCACGATAAATCAGAGCTTCCTTTTATGCCAACTTGAGAGAGAAAGAAGTTGTTGACTGGGCGTCATTAAAATTAATGATCGCGTGATCGGCGAACGCGTTCTCAAACTTTATCGAAATGTTCGGTACATATGCGATTAATCACGGGACAAATTATGGGGAAACATGCAAATTAGGATCACTCGGTTACAGAAAAATTATACGACGTTCAAATTTGACTGACCAGTGTTGATCGGACTATCATGGAAATCTATGTCTTTTTCCTTTAAGCGAAATAAGACCTACTTACATATTTGAACAATAATTTGTTTACTTGAAATATACAATTTCGGAAGTAATAACGTTTCGTAACAGGATACTAATCAATTAACCAGCATGGAACGCTTAGAGAATTCATTATAAACTTTTATTTAAACAAAAACCAAACAAATATTTTTCATGTTTTTAAAATTTAATTGAACTTTCTTCGCTTTCTACACGTTGGACACGCGAACGACGTATTTGGAGCACCATGTTTTTGTGTTTTGTACTTCAGAAATAAAAAAGTTTTCCTCTGAACTGCAAATTTTTGACTGAAAATCAAATGACAGTATGACTGCTGCCAATAAAAAAAGTATATTTTATATGATTGTCATTAAAATTCATTAATAACTTACTTAGATCTTACTGCAGACTGTACCATATTATTACGTGCACCTTATTACTTTAAATAAATTAAGACTAATTTAAGTTTAAACAAATTAAGATTAACTTATTAATGCTAATGATGCACATTTCATGACAATGAACAATACTTTTGCTTAACACTAGAACATATCATCCCTTGCTTTTTACATTTTTACATGTATAAGAAAATTGTAGACTTGCACTTATAAAAATATAAATAATTGTCTTCATTTTATTCGTGTAATCATAAGTGGAAAAAGTATAATTCAGAAATAGTGCATCAGACAACAGCTGTATTAAACGTGTTACACACAAATATCTCATTTTGTATTTTAAAATTGACAACTGCATATAATGCCACCTAATAGAAAGACAATACTAAACAGCAAAAGGCCAGAAATACTTCAACTGACAAAGAGGTGATGAAACGCGGCATAAAAGGAGGGCATGCACCAGTCAGTCCCGAATCGGATCTCAAATAACTCGAATCCGAGGAGATTCCATTCGTCTTCCGTAAACAAAATAGCGTCTCTACATTGGTGTCTCATCTCGAACAAGGCGATCGTGCCCCCGAAGACGGAGGAGTAGGAGGAGGTGGGAGCTTAGGCGCGTTTCGGTTTCTCTGGGCGATAAAGCATTTTTATGTCCTTCCCCGGCTGTTTGATTTCGAGATTAGCCGGGAATTTTGGGCGAACCCGCATATCACTGTGATTTACGTGGAGAACCCAGCGTTCGTTCGGCCGGTCTGGGGTGACGGTCACCGTGACTCGCCCCGCCAAAGCCAGAGATTCTCTTAAATTTCAAATTTATACCCGACGCGCTGTCATAATCTTGATTCTGACACCAGGCCGCGAAGCTATTTATTTGTTTCGCTCGTTCCGCGCCCTTGCACGGTGGGCTTATTTGTCAGGGGGCTGGCTCGCGTGAAGTCAAAGGAGATCGAGTCACGAGGGAGGGGGTAACGAAAAGAAACCACAAAAAAGGGGTGACGAAGCGTGCGACGACCGGGCGCGGCATCGTTTACGACAAATTGAATTCGTTCTATTGGGACGAAAGGAGGATTGGTCAGGTGCGACTATTTCGGAGGAGTAGACGTAGACACTTGCACGAAAGCGGCTCGTTTGTCCTTTCCCTTCGGCGGGACAGGTTCAAGTAGTCACGAGAGTTCTACTGCGAGCAATCAAGGAGTCCTCGGCAGCCTCGGACGGAAGTATCAAATGGTAGACTCGCGGAAGCGACAGTTTAACGTGGCATAGTTAAAACTATGAAACTCGGTCACCTGTTTGAAGACTCTATGGCTCTTACAGTATTATTTGAGGATTATCCCTGCAGGGCACGGAACCCAACCATTAAACAATTTTGTATAGAATAGAGGTGTAGAGTGAATTAGGAGGGTGTTATAAAATAGGAAGGTTATAGTTAGGAATCAATGTCTTTATAATCATTAAGCTGAAACGTCAAAGATTGTTTTCTATGGCAATATTTAAACTACCAGAATCTGAATTTAATCAATAAATTTTTTAGGTTGTCATAAACCACCAAAAAATTGTTTTCATTAGCTTTTTGAACTTTTCATAATTTTATCCTTTTTAACTGAAACATATTGTGTATATATTGACATATGGTTATGATAACATTTTATTACAGAATAGTTTTCTTTAGTGCATAGAAGAGATGCAAAATTTAAAAAATTGTAGATATTCAATAAATTGAAATTATGTTGCTAAATGAATTTCGCTTCAAAAGTAATCAGTTTTCATTTTAAAAGTATAAAGTATTGAGAGTCCCATGATAAAAACAATCCTTGTCAAATTTTACGATTTTCTATAAGAACACATTCTATTGATCAAAAAGGGAGACTAGTGGATAACATAATAAAATCTATGTCATCAAAAGCGTGATACATATAATATGGTGAATATTTTGTTAAAATTCTGATCGTTTAAACAACGATGAAAGATGCCAGAACATTATTTTACTCTTCTAGAAGCAACAGATAGTGACAAGACTCGTTTGTGTTACGAGTCCCTCAATTGACAGATACAAAGATTTTAGAATCAACTTAATTTAGAAAACTAAAGGCAAGCCTGTCTTGTTATGAGAAACCATTTATATAATTCTGATATTTTCCTCCCATCTTAATAATGATGTCTCGAAAACGAGAGAAGTAAAGTTAGTTACAGGCACTGTCGTTCCCGGAAGTCCCGCCAGCCGTGTCATGCCTACACCTAGCCCCTCGAGTGATTTAAGGTCGGTGAATGTCGATTTTGTAGGCTAGGAGGAGCAGTTGCGGCGGACACGTTCGATCAGGATACCTTAGGTCGAGGATATTTTAGATGGTACCGAGGGGCATCGGTTGCCCTCCCGGTGTGACGACGATTTAAAGCCTACTGGTCGGGCCCAACTCGCTCATGGTGGTCTATATCAAGACAGAGGACCCACTCGGTATCATCCAGGCCCTCCGTATCGTTCTTATATCGCCTCATTGCTGTTCTTCTTTGTCGTAATTCAATATTTTACTTAATAACTTCGAGATCCTTTCTCCCTTTCTCTTCTTACCATCATCGACCACTCCCTTTTTCCTCGCAGAAATCGTCGCACGTCTCCTTCCCCAATGGGAAAACGGGGCTTCATCGAATTCCTTGGAATCATGTTTCTCACAGAATTGCTGTTAACTTATTAAATCGCGTATTAGCATAGGATTCGCGTTTGCAGCACGAGTTGTCACTTGAAATTTATAGCAAATTCTATCTTGCTACATAACGATAAATCAACGACCAATTAAATTGGCAAAATTTATAGGTAAGGACGCTCCCTGCGTCTTTCGATGCTCACTGATTCGTGACGCTCACGGACGTAATTTGATCAGTGACATTTTCGATGGTTATAAACCACGGTCGCAGTCCCCTTACAAAATTGCGAGACTTTACGAGCTGGTACGATATCTCGATATAAAAATCAGTAAGTGTTGCTTTCGTTCGAATATTGAGTTGCGGCAATTTAAAACGTTCATCGTGGTCAAGGTGTTATTAGGCAGATGCTGACGAGGTGTTTCTTCACGTCTTTGATATATCGCCTTAGATTGATATTAGATAGTGTTTCTTCTTAGCTGCTGGATAATTTTACAGTTCCTTAAGGATGAATTGATTAAAATTAGGAGAAAATTATTTACTTTAATTATTATAATGAGACTTCACACTTTCTTACTGAAAAATTTCTTGCTAATATTTCAT
The DNA here is from genome assembly GCF_051401765.1 of Calliopsis andreniformis. Classification (NCBI taxonomy): domain Eukaryota; kingdom Metazoa; phylum Arthropoda; class Insecta; order Hymenoptera; family Andrenidae; genus Calliopsis; species Calliopsis andreniformis. The sequence continues at coordinate 5,736,353 of NC_135073.1, read as the reverse complement.
TTGTTATATCTTTGTCAGCAATATTTTAATCTAGAAAAGAATCTAAGCATTTCATTTGTGGGTATCAGCATTTTTGAAGAAGTTTAAAAATTCTTTATCTTATGTCTCGATGGTTTCTCATGGAACTGATTAGTGCTGGCTCATCAAGATTCAAATCGAGTTAAATACTAATTTAATCCTTATAGCAAACGTTAAGATTGCTGAATATTTGTTGTAAGTTGCTCTACTATATTACAGATACTTCTTTACACCTTCTCGAAGATCACAATCACTAAACAGGTTTAGCTGGTACGGCGGAATGAGTGTAGTTAAATGTATTAATCTCAATCTTTTATGACTGATATAAAAAATAACCATTGAAAAATGGTAAATCATAGAATCGTACTCGATCACACCGTATTATGATCCTAACAGAAGAGTAGGTGATCACTTAGTAAGTTAGGTCTAACTATAACATTGTTCGAACGTTCTACATATAATAGCTACATTATATTAAGAATTAGTCAACTTTCCTCTTTGGCGCACTCCTATTTAACACCACTTAACATTTACGCCGAATCAAAGAAATGCTCACTCAAAAAACGTCCAACAGGTCATTTCTTCTTATCATTTCTGAGCAGTATGCGTTTACACTTTTATTTCGAAAATTGAAAACTTAATGAACGAAGTATTACTCCTTACCAAAAATATTGACCCTCATAAAATTCTATCTTTCATTCATTTTGGCTTATTTCCTCAAAATCCAAAAAACAAATTGAATAAAATTCGTTATGGTGATTCTTCAGAAGTTACTAAACACATTGCACGAAAAAGTTTAAAAACTAATGCTCATCCTTTCAGCGCAAAAATGCATCATGTAACATATTTTCTAAAATACTTTTAAAAGAACTGTGCCTTAAATTTCTTCAGCACTAGTAATACAGTACACATTTAAAATTCGCTTGAAATCTTTTCAATCGTTTAAGAAAAAAATCACTCATGAAGTTAGATAATCTTCTATATGGACAGCTCTCAGTTGTGAGTTCCCAAAGAGAAACTTGGCCCAGAAGTCTTCCTCGCGGCGTAAATCGCAGGGGCAGAAGAAGAACAAAGGAAGACTAATGATGCTCTGAGACGCAGTCGTTGCACCAAGGCGTTTTACGTCGCCTTTCTCTGAACGATACAATCTCGATATCGTCGTATCCACCGATAACGCGAATATCAATGGCTTCTGGGAACAGGCGGAACGGATTCGAGGGAAGCATGCAAACAAGAAGAAATAATTGCAATCGGATATTCGGAGGGGCCCCGAAGGTGTATCGTATCGGCGGACGGTGGTTATTGACGACCGACCGAAGCGGTGGCGATGCATCCGCCGGACGGGCATAAATTTCGCCCCCCAGAACTGACCGTTGCGCTTTTTCTCGATGCGTCTTAAATTGCTTGGCAACCGTATTCTCCGCTCGCGCCAACCCCGTGACCGCGTGAAATGCGAGGCGACGCGTGCATTAATCAACGTATTTATAGATAAAACCCTTTGAGTGCGAACTGAAACGTTTCGAACTTCTCGCGATGTCTTTTCTTCTTTTTAAGAAATCGAGAAAGATCACGATGCCCCGCGATCGAAGTTTGCTTATTGGATGGCCGAGCTATGACAGGACGATCGATGATTTCGATTCGGACTTATCCCTTAAATTTAGCCCGAGAATAAGAGAATCGTAATGCCAGTTAATTAAGTGGACCGAAGTAGGCATTGTGACATGTGAGGATTATAGAAGCAGGGGAATGTATAATGTTTTGGTACACCGAACGCGTAGATTGTGATTAGGTATCAAATATCAAAGCGCGATGCCAACTAGCAAAGTAGCGAGTATATCATACTGCCTGTGTACGTTTGAATCTTTACTGGAGCGTTTCTATGCTCGCACGTGGTATCCTGAAAATTTGATTCGGAAAGTGTACGGTGGAAGACTCCTCTATTAGTCTTCTTTGAGTTGTTTGACAAAGTTTCTATTAGAATGTTCAACGTTATCGTATTACAGAAACAGTTGTCTTTGCTGTCATGAGGTTCACGAGCGTAAGACTGGATCACCGTACGAAAATTATAAGGATTTTCTGAAAACAAAGGTCTAAGGCAACAGGATTACCGTTCGAGGTAAAGAGAACACGCAAAGGACCGTTCGAATCCCATCGGCGAGGGTGACCGCGTGCAGGGGCCCATAAATATCGAATTTTTATTTTGAATGGGAAAACGAACGATCGGTCGACGCCGCGCGTCCCCGGCCCCCACTAAATCAGCGTTACTTTATTAAGTATTACTTTTAGTTAACAGATACTTAATCAAAAGGTGCACACCGTACGCCACTAATTTGACTTTGGCCCCCATAAATATTCGAGGACCGGCCCCTATACTCCGCTACGAACCCGCCGCGTTTCTGCCCTCGAAAATACCAGACGCATAAACGACGGATGAATGGGGGGCGACCGATGCGGTTCGTACCGATAAAATACTCCTGTAATTAAATGCGAGGCGGCGGCATTTGTTTCGCTGTCTATGCGTGTCCCGACGACGCAGCGTATCGATCACGCTTTACGAAATTTCAAACGACCCGTTCCAATTGCCGCTGACTGCTCCGTTGACAAATTACACTTCAAATTCCCTAGATAAAAAGGGTTGCGTTCTTTGGGGCTCCGTAGTCGAACCTCAATTTATGGCGCCATTTATGGGGATCTTGTGATCTTGGTGTTTGTGGAGGTAATATACATTTTGGGACAGATATGATAATTAAAGGAAGATTTTATTGAAAAATTGTAGTCTTTCCTAATCGCTCTTTAGGGTTCATACACTAATTTGTTAGCTTTGAGAAATACTTTCTGGAAACACTTGTAAAAGAATAAACTTTTATTTCTTTACGAGGAAAGCTCTTTATAGTTAATGTGGTTTCTGGGGTCTTATTTTCATCAAAGATGTAAATATTAAAACAGTCTCAAATTAATTAAATACTATTCGGATTATTAAGTTTTCAAACTTTTTAAGAAGGTAGAGACCACAAAATGATTTCAATTATTAATATTCCGTAAACTATTAGCAATATGTTCTCAAAATGGGATATTCGCATATTCAGATAAGTTTTATAAACCGACAAAGACTAATGAAAAACTGGGTTGACCCTTTTTGGAAGGTTGAAACCTAGAAGTAGTTCAATGAACATGCTCAATTATTTCAAGGTCCTATCAAAAGATAAATGGATTCAACACAGATGCCCATTTAAAATTTTGAGGAAAATAATGAGGAAAAATTGCAAATGAAGAAAGAAACCTGTAAATTACTAATTGAAAATCACTTCCCTTCTAACTTATAGAAGCAACCCGGAGTATATTACACTATAGTAATTATTAAAAAATATCTCTAGCTACTAGTCACAAGTTTCTATATTTATAATAATTAGGCTATCATTCATAAAAAAATTTCACACGAGTCCTTGAAACCTTACCTCGCTAATTAGGGGTCAATAACTAAATTTATCTTACCTTACCGTGTTTTGTAATCGATAATCATACAGAACCATTTCAGTCGCTTCATTCATACTGATGGAAACTGTAACTATAACAACTTGAGACTAAATTCTTAAATAGCATTCGTCGATTTTTTAAACCCTTAACATATGTAGGTACAATACCCTCGCCTAAAGCAATTTCCACGTGGTGGAGCTCTAAAGCTTTGGCAAATACCCACTCTTCTAGAACAAAAGTCACCGAATTTTTAAGGGTGCTCCTCACCTCTGTCAGAAATGGTCATATCCTCCCACGTTCATTGAAGACAAGGTTACGGAAATTGTGGTCAAAGCAAAGGCAGTAGGCTCGCGGTTCGGTAAACACTAAACACTCGTTAGCGTATAGATTCAAACGCAATCTGTATTCGCGGCGGCTACCTTCGGTCATAGCAAAGAGGAGGACAGAGTCGAACGGATGGAAAGGGTAGAGTAACTCGTTACACGTAGAGAAGAAGGGAGATTCAGGGTTGCACGGTAGAGAAAGGGTAGTTGTAGTGCCCGAGGCCCCCTGCTAATTGATTTGTGCTTCAGCAGCCCTTACTGCCGTAACCTTTATCCTTTACTTGGTCATTATACAATTCGAACACAGTATACTCTAAAATTTTCACCACAAACTTCCAATTCTACGGACTGCTTCTCCCATCGCAATATGAATTTGAACTTTCTCTATCAAATGTTTGATACAAGCACTCTTAAGAGTGCTATAATATTCTCTAAATATGGTCTGGGTTCTGTCTCATCTTTTTAAGTCCTATTGTAAAATCTAGGATGACTGTACTTATGATATGATTTAAAATAAGAACTATGTCTTCTAAAGCTATTTTGAATTAATTCATCGTTCACAACAGTAAGATTTCTAAATATAAACAATATCTACTCTGTTCGATCCAAGATACCCTTAGGGACGTTACATTGTTCTGCAAGTAGGATGGAGCGACATTTGGTACGAAAGGAACTAAATGAGCTCATATACAGATGGCTACAAAGCCTAAACTATATCACGGGTCGGTGATCTTAAGATAACCCTCGGCGTAGAGTCCAGATTCCGCCTACGGAGGATTCAATTTGAGCGGAGCGAATTGCAGATTCTCACCGACTGCCCGCGGGCTTATTATCGCACTTTGCCGGCTCGAAACATCGGGCGAAATTGCTGCTTCAGCCGATTCGCATTCTACATGATGATTTCGGACCCGATTTACACGGAATCAGCGCGTAATCTTTCAGCTGCTTTCCTCGTCGGACTAGCGAACGCTGCGCTGCTCCTTTAATTCTTTCAGATCTAGTCTCTGCGATATGTATCCCTGCCCTTCTGCGATCAGATGTTAAAATCTTTCTCGGTACGCTCGCGTATCAACAGAGAAGCGTGTTGCTGGTTTCAAAGTCATGTTCTGAAATCTGACAAGGTTCAGAAATCGAGACGATGAATCGGCATTAATTGATAGAGTTGGCGAGGTGGACGAAAAAAAGGAACGAGCGGTTATTAAGAAAGTGCCCTGAAATATTCGACGAATTAAATCGTCTCATTTGCATAAGATACGGTCACCGTAAACACGAATTTATGGATACGCGGACATATAGATTCGAGCCAAACAAGATAACTGCTAATAAAGACTCATCTTGGCAGTGAATATGGAGAAGGTCCCCTGGGTGGTGTGGCGCCAGGATATTCGACTAAATATCTGATACGAATGTAAATACAGCATATGCTACATTATTGTTGCTAGATACGTTGTAAATAATTTTCTGTCTGTGTCTCTCTTTCATCCCATACAGAGGGTTTGGTAATAGGTGGTTAAAAAGGATTGAATAATGGTCCTCTGCAAATATGCATTCGGTTATGTGATGATGTGAGCAAACAGATGGACATTTTTTTATTATGATGATAAAGTACCCCAAAAGTTAATTATCTCATTTGCTAATACATTCATATTTTGTTAAGTATAGTGCAGGGATTAACGAAGCAAAAGAAAAATTGATAGAAATTGTTGTCTTTCATATTTTTCGAACATTGTTGCTTAACTTTAAGCTGTATTCATTAATATTATTTATAAAATATCTACAGCGGATGCTGTTCCAGATATACAATAATAACGAATATATTATATTAGAGGGTAGTGTGGACGTTCACAAAATGTATGTCTAATCTCTTTGAACAGGTGAGTCATCTTAAGATATTTCTCCATCTCCTTCTACACATCGAGGATTGTTTGGCTAAAGAGTGAATGCACGACACACTATCGATCAGCGTTTCTGAGATGGTAGTAGAAGTACACATGTCGGAATTAGTTCAAGAAGTTTTTCTTCCAACATTACGTTAGCATAGTAGGTACTTTGTTGCAGAAGTACCTGCTCCATGCGTGAACAAGTTATTATATCTAATATTAACCTAAATATTCAATACTCATCTTACAATATGAAACCTGATGAATTCTATTCATATCATTAGTTACTTTGGGAATATTTTGATAATGTACAATTCAAAATGTGATAGATAAATAAAGGATCATTTATGAAGGCTGTAATGCTAACAAAAATTATAATATGTTTACATTAATACGTATCTACTATATAAATGAATTTTCAGATAGATGATATTGAAATAGAATTAAAATAAAATTACCAGAAATATTGTATTTATAGTTAATACAGTTCTTGTATGTGAAATTATATATATATACCTACTAGTTTTCGATTATATCATCTGTTACGGAATGTTACTAAAGGTAGAGAAGGTTCAATGGATGAGAAATATTTACAACGTGCATACCTTGGAGCAATAGTGTAACGTATACTATCTGTTAGCTCATGTGAAATATTTAGTCGCATAGCACACGATTTCGTGAGAATCTTAACTTTCAATAGTAGGATGGTTCCGTTCGAGTAGAGTGAGGGAAGCACTGTTTTAGATCAATTTTCTACATGACTGTGAAGTGTTGTTTTAAATCGTTACATAATCTTTTCTGTTATTTGAAAAATATTTTCATAATAATATTGGTATTGAGTCATTAAACGATACAATATAGTTATATTACTTTAAAATTGTATACGATAGAAAATTAAACACATTGGACTATGTATTGTAATATACTCTTCCTAGAATTTACAATTTTCATTTAATTGCATTGGATGTCTTCTAACACATAGATTTTACTATCATTTTTATTTTTAAGCAACAGAATTAGATGTACATTTTAGTTAACATTATTTCATATAGCTGTAATCAAGTAATTTTGTAACTAAAAATTTTCTTTCGTGTTTTTCAGAAATTTTATATTTTCGACTTGTGACAGTTTCCTCACGGGAGTATAATATGCACCTCGTCTTTTGAATGCAGAGTATTTAACCATTGTTTAATCTTTTTATACAAGTGGTTAAGCTCAAATATTGTTGGAAAGCGAGGAAACATTTGCGTGGGTCTCATTCAACGTACAACTTTAAAAAATATAAACGTTTACGTGTAAACGATGGCACGACGATAAATTAATTCGATGCATTGTCGACCTGTTGGTACTCCAGCCCGGTGGTGTACCGAATTCGCAAGCTGTTCCTCCCCTCACCCCACCCTTCGTTTCGTCCAACCACTTATCCATGATTTATTGAAATTACATCTCGACACGCGAAAAAAGGAACGTTTTCCCGCGGCATTATCTTCCCCTCCACCCACTTCAGTCTGAGCACGAACGACGACAATCCTCCAGTACCCGTGACAGAACAATATAACTATCATCTCTTTGAAGATTAACGATCTTTTCAGGTGAACAGAAGGGCGGAGCTGTACGGAGATCAGAACATCTCTCTTTGCTTTAGCGTTTTTTGTATGCACGTGTTATTTCTCAATTATACATGCTTGTTATTTATCTGGAACGATCAAGGATCGATGAAATGTAGAGCTTTGTGTATGCTGCTACTTCATTTCTGAGCTGTAGAGGAAAGGGTCCCGACTTTTCAGGGGTTATTTATATTAATCAACCTATAAAATAAGATTATTTTACTCCTAAGAGAACTACTAGTTTTAGTTACATCAATGATATGGAGATTATTATTTTCTACGAACTGTCTCACGTTTGAAATAATATTTCTATCTTCTTCGTGCGAGATTTCAACTCATCTCAGATAAAATGTGAAATGATAAACGATATTGGAGCTCCTGGACATTGCATTAAAATTACATACAGAAACTATACTTTTCTTGTTATAATACTGTGATAAATGGCAAATTGTCCTTAGCTGTTCAAATTACGTACCAATTGGATATTAATACGATGATATTTACATTGTTACTAGTTTATTACTGCCTCTGAAACGTCTAACTCTTACTAATTAGTTATTAATTACCTCAAAAATAGCTTTTCTTTCCGATGCCGATTAAATATTCTATTGGTATATTAGGACTTCTGTTGTAAAAAGTCTTAATTAATCATAAATTGATATAGAAAAGCCATAAGACAACTTACATAAGATAAAAAGTTATACTGCAAGCTTTACCAAAGGTGACAACTAGTCTTAGCGACAAATCATGAGAAATCAGTAACAAATGTCGTCAATTTTATAAAAGAGAATGTTTTATTAATTTAAAAACGTTAGACAATTCCAACTTGATGGCCAGGGGCTACACTCGTGAGATGACATAATATCTTAAGGTACGTTTAAACTTAAACCACGTGAGCAAATACTCGTTCTTCCCTTATTCCAACAAAATTCAAATAACAGGAGCATTCTATCCTCCATTTATCGATTTTATTCATTTATAATATGACTGAATTTTGTTGAAGTGAGAAAAAAACGAGCATTTGCTTGGTCTAAACGCACTATTAGAGTTGAGTTAATAGAGTCGATAAATATATGTGTTTAATTACAATCTTAATTAACGATGTGCAATCCGGAACCTACATGCACGCTACCAAGAAGTCAATAATTAATTGTTTCTAGAAATTAATAGAATTTGAAACTTCTTCAGAACTTGTAAACTAGCCTAACGCCAATTAAATCTGTACAACGTTGAAATGGAAACAGTGTTTCTTCGATGAAGCGATATGTAAACGGTTTCTTTGAAAAATTTACCCCGATCGTGTTATTGGAATTCCTTATTCTGAATGCTGCTTGAAATTAACACGCGATTGCATCTCGTTTACGTTCGCGATAGCGGCTCGTTAACGTTCGTGGTCGCGCGTCGTTTCGCAGAACCCCGCGGTTCGAAGGAGCTCTAGAAAATGTATTCTATCTATGATCGAACTGGTTTATCGATAAACGAAAATCATAGTGGAGTTTGCACGGGAGGTATGAATGAATAAAAACACCTTCGGAATGGTTACAGTATGTTTCTGAACTAATGTAGCCTTTTCATTGGTTGTTAGATCTGGCAGCGTAGGTTCCGATCGAGAGAAAACTGAACTGCGTAAGAGCAGGCCTCATTATCTCTGATATCGTTCCACATTAATTAATTCTTCGTACTTTAAGGTAATAGAGAGCGTGCGAGATTACGAAGTTCTGATTGCTCTTGAACTCCTCTTTTTTTCTAAAGTCCTTCGTTAATTGTGGTTCTGGAATTTGTGTTACTGTATAGTCAGGAAGGAAATCGTTTTTAGGCACGTAAGTGAAGATGAATGTTAGTGCAGAAGTCTGGAACTGATTTTACAAGCTTCTTCCGTTGTCTTAATAGATTGTGCAATAATTATAATTTTATTGTAGCTAGTGTCAAATGAACCATGGGTGAGTCGAAGAGCAGTATAAGTCTTCAAGTATATCAAAACTTTATATCAGGGCCCAGTTGCTAAAATGTATTAAATCATACAGAAAACAAGTGCATTTAACACTGTTAATACACTCTGTCTTTGGAGTCCAGATATATAAAATTTCCAGAATTACACCTTGAGATCAAATACATATTTCAAAATATAGCTTTTGGACTTGCAGTGTTCTTCAACTAACTGATTCAACTACATTCGCATATTTTAAAAATTTGCAGAGTGTGCATCGCATTAGAAATTAAACATGGGTAAAAGTAGAAAATTTATCGAAGAAAGATTTATTCTTAATTTTTCAGAGTATCCCAGAGATGTTGGAACACTAGGAATATATTCCTTTCCGAAGACTAAATTAAATCTATAGAGTTATTTCCATAAAGTTCAAAGTTTATAACGCTTTCATAAGCTTACTGCCACGAAATCAACAAGAAATATGCTACTCTTCTGATATAAGGTGTCCCAAACGAAGTTCCACAGATTTAGTTGTACCGAATCCCTCATACAGAACTTTACCAGCAGACTCGTCATATAAAGACCCTTTACAAATACTCACAAAAATCGCGTCAATTTGTATCAGCAGCACGTGCTTGATAACTCCCCATAATAATTGACTGCATTTGAAGTCAGACGACACGATAAATCGCGGCAGAAAGGAGTGCTCGCCAGTAGCCAGGCTACTTTGTCCTCCGCCCCAAACGAAACAACAGACGCTTCCTGTTTCTCGTCGCAGAGCGTCAAATTGACGCTCTCCAGATCGAGATAATCGAAGCATCGCTCATTCGAACGCGCGTATTTACGATTGTGCGAGGGTGGATCGTCCCCCGTCGTATCTCGCCGCTATTAACGACGAACAATGCCGGAACCAGTCCGCTGATGTATCCTGTCCTTAACGCCTCCTCTCCGCGCCCGTTCCCATTTCTTTCCGTTCCTTTTTGGCCCCTCTCTCGCGCCACAGCCGAACAGCCTCTCTCGAGTGGCCGACGCTTTTTCCCTCCGGGGCAATTTATCAAGGCTCTCCGATGTTTTTCTGTCTGTCAAAGTGTGCCGTGTGTGCGTGTGCAAGCGGCGCGATGTATGCGTGGTGAAGTGGCAGCTCAACGAAAAGGGTTTCACCGCGATTCCTTCTTCTCGCGAAGAATTACGGCGATCCGGATGCGACTGGCGCCCTGGCAGCACGGTTTTGATACATCGCCTGCTGCCTCGCTTCAATGTCGCTGTTCGACGTCCGCCAGCTCCACCTGCTAACTGGAGGACTCTAATGACCATGAGTTCTAAGACCGACAATTGGTTATTTAATTCGCTTGAATAATGTGTACATCGCGTGGTCCTGCTTTGGAAACGGATACAACGTGTCCTTGATATAGATTCACTGTTTATTAGAGGAATTTACAGCGTGGGATACATCCTTGAGGTGTCAATTCGTGTTCATAGTTTCCCGCTTTGGTTTCGTAAAACATTGTGAGTAACAGAGCAGCAAATGTAGGTAATCCTTTCACTATGAATAATTTTAAATTATAGGCTATGACAAGAAAATACTAGTAGGTACTAGTAGTGTCAAGTGTAATGACACCTTCTGGAGGTATTCAAGTGGTTCATGAAGTCACGGTTTTAGGAGTTCTATCACCGAATTGAATACACACAGACGCAAGTACACATACGCTAGTATTTTGCCGACTTCATTCGAACGAGTTTTTAGTTTTTGGAGTGAATTTTTCGAGTAAATAATAACAAAAGCTTTGAATAATATTCAAGTAAAAATTACAGAATATAAATGTAGAACCAGTTGGGTGACCTAGATTATGAGTATAAAAAATTCTTAGAAATAAAAAAAGTTAAAACTAGAAAATATTAAAATTTGAGCTAATATAAAACCGTGATTCCTATCAAACTAATTAAAAATCAGTATTCTACTTTACTGTACTGCTAAATACAAATTAATTCTACTTTGCAGCATTTGAATCTTGATGATATACAAAATTAAAATTTTCAAATCATCGTATCAATATACATGAAAATTGATGTTTATCTTAAAAAATGGGTCCATAATTTCAAGAAGAGTTAAACGAAACTTACTTCTTTCTGTTACACTAAATTTTGCAAAAATCCGTGCTATTATCGATGGATAGCGTGTACAGTGGACATCTCCAATAGGAAACATCTTCCTGCAAGTAATTTATATATTTCCTTTCGCCCGATATTTGTCATCAAAGAATGGCCATTAGCAGAGGAGTGTGGCAGAAGAAAGATCTTGGAGAGAGACACAGCAGGAGGCATTAGACCATGGCCCCCATTAGCTCCACTGAGTTTTTCTTTCGAAAAGAAATTAATGGCTCATCTTCGCACAATTCGCGTTGCCACCAAAAGCAAACATTATTCTCAGTGATCTTCGTTTCTTACAGTTACACTTTCGAAAATTCACTTAGGATTTAAGGGGTGATGCAATTATCGTAATAATTTGAGCTTATCTAAGCTAGAAGATTTTCAATACTTTTATAAAAGAAAGTATCCATTTTTAAGTAGGTAATACAATTTTTTGAAATGGACCTGAATTGGTTAGTGAGACCAATTAAGAAAAGTTAATTTTAATATTAAGGATTGGAATTACTGAAGAATTGGTCAAATTATGTTGCAGCAAAAAATTACTGTGCTAAACGTTGCTACAAATTAGCTACTATAGCTTGGAGCAACAGTGATTGTAATATGCGTTCAGTTATAAATCACGTAAATGGCATATGACCGAAGAAAGAACCTAGCAAACTTAAATATATTTTAAAATTTGATAAGAGAATGGAGTACATAGGATTATGAAGATATTAAACTCGTAATATGGCTTGTCTCATTAAAATAAATCACATCTATATTATTCTTAATTTGAATTGAACCTAATATCTATAATTTTGTGTTTAGTGTTAAGAAAGGACAAGACATTTATTTTTGAATTAAAGATGTTTAAGGGTCGCATTAAATCGTATACAAAAATATTAATAAATTGACTAAACATTAGTGTAAGATCAGCAAAAGTAATAAACTATATGATATTTTTTAAAAATCAGTGATAGTTGTCTCCATGTTATGCAAAAGTCTATTTAGTATCTTCTACCTTAAGAATACATATCTTTTAAATACATGTGCACTATTTGAGTGCTAATAAGCACAAACCAGAAAGGTACCGTAAAAGAACTTCAAATTTCAATTCCTCGCATTGTTACTATAAATAAAATATAACTTTATTTATTTGTATAAGTAAATACATATCGAAGATCAAGGAAAACTTAAGTTTGAAACTCGATTTTCTTATGATATTTTGTGAAACACTTTTCATGTATCTGTACATTAGAGTACCATATTTATTACACGAAGTTTGTACTTCCTATATGTAAAATTTGAGTTAAATTAATGGCACGAGTCGCACGCATTCTGGTAGCAAGAGGATGTGGCAATTGCATCTTCACTCCCTTCTTACTAATTTTCCCTCCACCTCAATCTTCAACTTCCCTGAACCTCTGGTTCAGCTTCAACGTCTTCTCTCTCCGTCTTGGTAACGCAACAATTAACGTAGCTTTGTGATATCAAAAATGAGCCTTCCCCGAAACTAAAAACCGGCGGCTTGCCGTCAAAGGCGACTGCAATAAATTCTTATTGCCGTTCATCGGGGTATTTACGGTTCCCCGAACGCCGACGCGACTCACCCTCATTATTTCATCGTCTAATTTCATTTATCGATGGCCCTTACGCGGATTCTTCTTATTCTTGCATCAAACTTTACGTATTATTGAAGCCAGTACCTTTTTAGAAGAAGTAAAATCTACCATTAAAATGTAATTTAGCGTTATTTGCAGGAAGATCTTGCAGAACTGGATGCAGAAACCAAAACTGATAAAAAGGTTTATATAAATGTAGGTATGTCGGATGTGACTCATTTCCAGTTGCTGCTGCTTTTTTCTTTCAGTGATTCATTTGAAAAACTGGTAACAATAGCTTTACTGATATTTTTGAACAAGTGCAAAACTCAATATTGAGGCTTACAGTAGCGCGTACTGAGACACTTCAAACATTTTCTTTGATGATCCATAACTCGACAATTAAGGTACGCAGGACATATTTGCATATCACATTCTTTACATACTTTAGTTTGCATATTCACCCTCTGAGGTATTGATATTCATTTGTGAACCTTGTGAATGTACTTCATAGCAATCGGATGTGGAAGTTCAAGAAAAGCAGGATCTCAGAGTTTGCAAAGAAAGAGGAGACCGAAGGTGGATCGTCGGGGTCAAAAAGCATGGTTTACTCCAAGATGACTTTACCCGGGTTCTCCATCAAGCGCGTGATAGCCTTACGCACACGTAAACGCATGTCTGACGTGGTACGGCAGCCACCCCCCTTCTATAAGCCGCGTGCACGTCGACTATAATTATCCTCAGGTAATCACGACCCATACCATCGTTTTCCAGCGGCCGCTTACCGCAGTCCTGGCCACCGTATTCCGCAAAATTAGTATTTCCATCCCTCCTCTTCGCCGGCGCCCGTCTTATGGAAGGAGGCAAGAGCTAGGGAGCCGAAGAGGGATAAAGAGAGAAAGAGACAGGGAATGACTAGTCGATCTTCCCGATTCAACGGTCTTCCACCTTTGTACCATGCTCTTCTCTGCAACCCTCAGTCTATGTGCCGCTGCGCGGGCCGACGTGTTTATTTTTGCAATTTGCCAGGGTACGTCGAAGACCGACAATTAGATTTTCTGGGCTAGCTCGTTCAGCTACCGTATAAGTGCAAGGCTCTGATCTGCCGGCCCAAAGGGTCCGCGAGGACCACCTACACCTGCCTCTTGCAATCCCCCTTTTCCTTTTTCATTTATTTGATTCTTTCTGCCTGTAATGGACAATGGGAAGATGAGCAGTCAGCTGGTAAGAGATACATAGGATGGTACCGCCCATGTAATATCTCGAAAGATAGTCTTCGTTGATGAATGGAAAGGATTGTTACTGACCTCCTGTGCTTAATGCGTTTTAGAATTGGTGAATGAATGCAAATTGAGCTAGGAGTGATATGAATGTGATGATATTTACATGTAGAATTAGTTTGTTGACTTGCAGATGAACTGAAGTCGATTTTGAAATGATTACGTCTAATGCAAAATGTTCTGTGAAGAACTGAACAATTTTTTAAATTGGGTTAAGAGTAGTGTAACAAATTTCTAGCAAATGACAAAGATCAGTTATATTAGAGGCTGAGCGGTATTTTGAATATTATTATGAATGTATTATTCAATTATATGTTTAGTATAATATGTATAATATATTTTAGCCCTAAAAATTACTGCTTGGCTAGAAGGCTAATATGAGAAATTTAATCCGAACTCTTGTATTAATGGTGAAGAATTTCTAGATTTTTAGTGAAACTATTTTTTAGGAATTTGGTAACATTATTTAAGTGACTTTGTGATGTATAGGTAGTAGGTATCTGGATTAACGATGTGATTGAATTTTCTATATGCTTATAGCACTGTCACAATGTTATGACAATAGGTACAATAAGTAGGTTCTGTTTTCACGAATAGATATCATAGTTTTTTCTTTGTGTTCATTCCTCACTGATCACAAATTCTGATCCTCCTCAACGATCCAAAATTTATTCCATTTTTCTATGAAAATAATCTACAAAGACTTGATGAGGTTCAGATACAGCATGAAAGCTAGTCTTTCATTTATCAAATAGAAGTGTTACTTCTTTATTATTAACGTCCATTTCCCCATTACCAGTCACTTTATGTAAGCGATCCAGGTAATAATTAATATCAAAACTTTGATCTATTGCCTTGACAGTAAGTTACTATGAGAAATTACAATCCAACTCTATCTCTATTACTACATAGTTAAACTTCTGTACTTCAGCTACCTTACTCTACGACAATCTTCTCACAGTATTCCGTATTAACTTGTTCAGCCTTGTATCAGAATTTGCAACATCAGCAGAGAAGGCCTTGCTCAAGAAAAAACACCACGACCACAAGCGCGAAGGGGTCATGAATTTGCACACTTGGCGCGGTTCGATTCTCGTCTTTGTCTCTTCGATGAAGGGCGCCGCGGCGCGGCGGATATCTCTCTGGGGGTATATACGCGCGCGGTTTGAGGTGGAGGCACTAAATCAAGGCCCCGCATGCTTTGGATGGCGTCTAACAAATGAGCCAATGACAACCAGCCCGGCCCTGGTTCCACTCTCTCTCTCTCTCTCTTCTCAGCTGTTCTATCTCGCTCCGGCTCTCACGAACAAAACGATAATATATTCCAGCTCGCGCCCGCGCGCTCACGAGAGAGCACAGACGGGATCTGGACGGATTGAGCGGGATACTATATGCCGTTTCAAGACCCATACTATGGAAGGATGATCGAGCTTGAAGAAGAAACGAGGCAGAGAAGGAGGAGGAGGTGGAGGTATGGCCAGGTCCGGCTGAGCTAAGCCTTTTACACGTCACAGGGGAACTAATATCTCGACGCGCGCTAATGACGGCCAATAATTTAAAATATGAATTTGTATAAATCACCGGTAATCGTTAATTTCTCGGAATGTTAGATCGACCCGGGGCCCATCAGGCTGCACCAGGACAACAGCGGCCTCTGCGTCTTTGAGGTCCTCGCTGGGGTCATTTGTGCTGGGGCTTAGATTAATTGGATTAATTAGGCATTACCGTGCCCCGGGGCACGCACCAGGGCTGCATTAGTCGAGGAACGAAGGGAGGAAGGCCTGCTTGCGATCTCCGTTCAGAGAGATCATCCTCGACGAGGATTCGCGGGATCTTTGATTTTGGAACAAACTGATTTCGTCTTTCGTCACAGGGCGACGCGGACAAATCGTTAGCCATTTTTCAGCATGGACTGCTTGACTTGTCGGGACCTCTGTACCGCCCGAGGAAATGTCAAATTTCTTTGTTTATAGCGTGCTAGAGAAGCATTCGGAGACCCCTGACAATGTTATTACCTGATCTTCTCAATCGTCGTATCGAAGTGACCGGCTGCTTTTCCTGTTGCATGGTCGAAAGTCATTACCAGACAACGAAATTTGACATGGTTTTTACTCTTATTGCGCGACCGTTCGCCTATAATTATTTCCACATCTATCATTCCCGGCCCGGCAATGACCAGCGCGCGGCCGTGCCTCCGAAGATTGAAGATCGGCTCCCTGGAAAAAAATGAGACGCGAAACCGGGGCCTTTCGAGCAATAGCGCCGAAGAAGGGAGAAAAAGGGAGAAGGGGGGCCCAGGGGGAGGCATCGTCTATATGGGCATTCGTTGTCGACTGAATGCCAGTCGGTTTCCTCTTGTTCGACGGGAACACGAAAGGCTTCGATGACGTATGGTTCGTGGAAGAAGGAGAAATGAGGAGCGTGAAGGGAGGCGAGCGGGCGTACCTGTGATTGTCCTCACTCGGGACGGGGAAAAAAAAGTGTCATTGTGCCTGGAGAGCGAACGAATGGTCATTTGGCCCCGAAACTGCTTGACATTTCTTTGCGTTCAATTGATGAACGCTCGACGGTCATTAACGATTTCGTGGACCCAGGTCCTGTTACGAACCCCATATAATCCTTCCCTATTAATGCGTCTAACTAGTCAACTCCTTTGTAGTGTCTATCAATATTCAGCCTCTTTGGAACAGTAAGAAGATTCACCGAAATCTCAGTTGGCTTTCCCTTGTTCTTCGCTCTATTTCTCATTGACGAATGCTCTCCCGTCGTCGCATTACATTCACGCACACGTTCTGGCATTCAAACAAGATTACGATTGAAATAACCAAGCTGTAGATTCTCCGATAAACGCTCCTACAGAGACATAATCTGCTGAATATTTCGCGTTTTCACAGAATCCACACCACTACACCTATCTATAGCAGACCAGTCTGATATATTTCTGAAGCTTGGCGACTGGCCACCATTATACACATGATAATTAGAATGCGTTAGCGCGTGTCTCAATATATCCGCACGTGCTATACACGCGCGCCATGCGAGTTGCACCAGCTCTAACTGGGCTCGACCACTTGGATCGGACCTGTACTCGTAGTCTGGGTGGGTGGTGACTGTTTCTTCTCCACCGAGGACTGAAACTACGGGACGAGACTGTACGGTACACGCGTGCTACGCGACCGTTTCAGCTTCGAATAAATCGGCTGATTCATCGCGCGTTGGCGAAGGATCCGCGACCACCTTGGTCCTCGAAAACATGGAACCACCGCCATGTTTGCGTGTCTCTCAGACCTTTCCATATGAATTATACAATGTTTATTAATTTGTCTGTCGATGAGTGAAAAATGGTTTAGGAAATTTGTGCTATAGAATATAGTTGACCGTATAAATTACAATTTTTGTGAAAAATTTGGCTTTTTTCTATTTTGAGAAAATTAAATTTCGGAAACATTGGGTTAATTCTAATTCAAACAAGAGGTGTTCATGGGTGATATGTGCCAAGTTATAACTAAATTAAATGATTAGTTTTCAAAATTTCGTGGTCGTTAGTTGTAATAATTTCATAAAAACGCATAGAATCAATTATAGAGTTTGGTAGTTTTAGTACGCATATTTTAATATAATATTTTCAAGAATCTAGCGTTCAACAAAAATAACTGACAGTTTTTAATATAAAATGATTGACCACCACTTTGGGCTACTGAGCCCTTAGTAAGTATTAATAATTTTAAAAGAAAACACATCCATTTTCTATAAAAAGTGCAATCCTATAACTTCTATATCTATATACACAACAATATCTTTCAATTGTATTTTATTACACCGCACAGGTTGCTTTTGGGAAGTCTAACTATCCATAGTGTATTTGCTAGGATATTTTCGATAAAATTACGATTAGCGGAACTAAATTGGGTACCTTCTTTTTGTAACATTTCAACTCCAGATTTTTTCTGTGGAATTACTTAAAGAAAGCTGTCTGCGCAACGGAAACTGTCACACACTGCAAATTTTCTACTCGAGACCGATCTCTCTTCTTTTTTGATACGTCATTAAAAGTTCATTAGTATACTACGATGCTTCTACTTGTTTCATCTTAAACTCCATCAGATGTTTCTGCTCAAATTCATATTTTTTTAGTTTTTTGTTACAATCCACTTTTGACATAAAATCAAGGTCAGTCAAACGTTAGATCCCTTCAAAGGACCATTTGAAATTCACGATCAGATGTAGGAATGTTAACTTCTATCAGTACGCGTTTTGCACATCTGCAAGCCATGGTGAAAGAAACGGCGCAGTTCTCACGTCCTCGGTGACAAGAAAGCGACCACGACGGATACAGTCAGCAGGATATCGAATATGGTGAGCGGTACGCGGCGCAGGAAATCGTTGAAACGCGGCCTGATGATCAGGACAAGCAGGCTTTACCCGTTTTTTCTCCGTGGCTTGGAGACGCAAGTGCGTGCCATCTGCAGCCAGCGTAATTCTCGTGACTTTTAATATATCGAGTTTCGGTATCGAGTGCCTTGCCAGAGGTGTGCATAGGTAGAAGAAGACAAGGCTTCGCAGTGGCCCCGGCCAGACAGCGATATCTTGTTTCTTTAATAAACGGAAACGGAACGTAATCGTATTATTTGTTTCTACCTTTAAGAATACTACCCTCCTTCTAATACTCTGCTCGATGGTGGAGGAGGAGGAAAGGAAAAGGTGGAATGCGAGGATCTTCCAGAGCTAAGTGGAAGAGCCGGCAGGGGAGGGGGGAAGAGAGAATGGAGGGAATATTTAAGAAGGTATTAAACCCCTCCTGCCCCCGCCGCGCGGATAAGAAAGCATTAACGTTGTACTTTATTCGCGAGTGCTCGATGAGTTCTGAAATATGGAAAGTATCGCGAATTCCGGTTTCAGGTAACAAAGTTCTTCTCTCCCCTTTCGATGTCGATTCGCCAAACGAACCTGTGTCCTCTTAAACTGGACAGGAAGGAATCAAGTAATATTTCGTTGAAACTTAACCGCGAATATTCATGACTTCTCAGTTCCCGAACTGACATCCTTCAAATACAATGAAGCAGTTTCGAATAACCCATACTCCTGTTCTATCTTTGTCGCTTCTGGATCTTCTATCAGTCCTCTTTTCTATTTCAAGATA
This sequence comes from Calliopsis andreniformis, assembly GCF_051401765.1. NCBI lineage: Eukaryota > Metazoa > Arthropoda > Insecta > Hymenoptera > Andrenidae > Calliopsis > Calliopsis andreniformis. The sequence continues at coordinate 5,716,976 of NC_135073.1, read as the reverse complement.
TGTGTAGGACTAAAAGTATACCATGGTAAATTAAGGCATCGAATGAAAGTGTCATCTAATATAAGACTTTTGCCAGACTGTATGACCACTTTTTTCTGTGAAGACGCTGAAGTTCTTCCAATATTCCTGTTATTTTACCTATCTAATATCTCAAACATGTTTATCTTATCGGTTGATTAATTTTACGACCAGGCTATATTTCTAGTCCAATTATACGTATAATTACAGTCTTGCCTTGATATAAGCTTGATGGTATATTCATATTTTCTTGACACTATTAGTTCATTTTACTTAGATTGCGGCTTTGAGGGGATAAATTCAAGTTCCCATATAACTGATAAATATACTCTTAACTGATTGTAAATAATGAGCTTTTATAGGGATAGTCCGATCATTCCAAGGAAGCATGAGTGCCTAGCGAGTTTCTATCAAAAAAACGCTGTATGTACACTATACGTGAATAATATCACTCCCGCTGTGATATTCGTTTTAAATGCAATAGCCAGAGCAGAACGTTCTGAGGTAGTTGAATGGGACACAGGAGTCAGGTGTTGAACCGTGAACCCTAAGAGAAACGCGGTAACAGGTGCTGGAGGTAATATCCGGTACTTCATTGGTTGGTCCTAGTCGAAAACGTTCGCATATATAGAAAAAGGAGGAGACACGAGGTTTTCCCAAGTTTAGACAGGACGAAAGAATAACTGAATCGAGACAGCTACACACAGAAACAGTTGGCTGACGGACAGGAGGTGCCAAGCTTGTTCTGTTGAATCAAACCAATTCGAATTGTATTGGAAAAAAATGTTGGCGCTTGAAAGAAACTCCCTTTTCTATTACGTTGACTACTTGTTCGAGATTATTACAATAATTAAAGTAGGATTGGATTACAGTCGGAATAAAGAGGGATGAAGTATGAAACTATTCACAAACTCTTCGGTCTATGATGTTTCAAAAGTGAAAATTTGCATATATCTTCCCAGTTGTTTAATAAGAGTATTTTACCAATGAAACAAAAGAGATGCAAGAATCGTTTACGCAAAAAGAATTCACATTAGTTCCACTTTCAATAACATTAAGTATAGCATCCCTTCTGTTTTTAACAGCAGTAGGTTCTCATTTTAATATAGTAATATCTCCATTTACGTTTTTTCCATTTATAATGTTATTGGAATTTTTGTTCTTTTTCTACTTTTTGTTAGTTTTATTGAGAACATTAAATTATTCATCAGAATTAGTCAGTTTGTAAATTTTACTAAATATACTTACTAAAGTGTCAAAGCAGTACTCATGTATTTTCATCCTCGAGTAATAAATGAATGGCGACATTCATGTTATACCGTCTACAGTAACAGGTGGCCAAACCCAACGGAGGAAATTTCAATGATCGGCTGCCAACTGTCGTCTAGATAAATAGTACAAATCGAAACTGATTCTTTTGCTCGATATGTCAGGTTCCATAAGTTGAAACTAAAAATTTCACTGGTTAACATAAGAGTTATTAACAAGAGTATCGTCCAACACCGCGATCGTAGCTGTATCAACCAGCCATCCGTTTCGCAATCGTTCGTGCAAGTAACTCCTACATTACGTACCTTGTCCCTCCTGGAAAGAGAACGGTCGCTGAAGGCTCCGAATCGGGCTCAGTTAACGATTACAAATCGTCTGGCCGATCGGTACCTATTCCTGGATTAATAGAGCGATAAATAATCGAAAGCTGATTACCAGAAGCAGCATAGGCATGTGTAGCGAACGTTGTCGGGCGGAACAGTAAGAAGAAGCCATCGCGAACGGGAAGAAAAATAAGGAAAAGAAAGGGAGGGCGAGTAGAAGCGGCGGTAGACCACGGAAGAAAGAGCAAGAGAGGGGGGTAGGGGAAGAAAAGAAAGGAAAAGAAAGGTACGACGATTCCTTAACGGCCAATGAATCCTTGCATCCGCGATATACCCGAGCCTGGCATCAGAAGAGCTGGTCTTAAGTTATACCAGGAGGAACGTAAACCCGTAAACGTGCCCGAGGCCAACATATTACGCGCATTAATTCGCCGTGCTTGACGTGGAAGGCGATTCGTAATACGCGGCCAGAAGAGGGACACCAAGAGCAAGCAGAAGAAGGTGCCGGGAGCCACAAGAAGAGGCGACAGAAGACGAGGGAGAGGGCTCCGGGTGCGATCCTAGTTTATAACGAGATCGGTTAGGACCACGTCCGATACGTATATATGCGGCGTTGGATTTCTCGGTAATTATAAACTTAGATTCCAGTAAATATTCCCGTCAACCCTGGCCAGCGGCAATTTACGAGATTAACAGTACTGTGTGCGGGACTAAGGGAAGAAGGAAAGCCGACAGGAGCGTTTAAACTCGTTTTTTTCAGGACTTGTAGGCGGACAGCAGCGATGTGGACCTTTCAACGGTCTAATGTCAGATTTACTTATTTCGGCTGATAAACTTTGACAGTGTTTTTTTTTTTTACGTCCTTGCAAGTACTTAGTGCTAAAGAAATTTTCAATCCTAGAACGACCCCTTGAGATCATCGCCGAGCCCCGTAATTTTAAACTTAAAGGTCTATTTAGCATTCACTTCGATCTGACTTAAAAATTCTGTTTTTTTTCTTGCAAATAGGAATAAGGTGTCTTTTTGTGTCTTATTATATTATCTTAAATAGTAAGATTTCTTGGGGAGTCGCCACAACCCAACAGTGTTGCTTATGCCGAAAAATAGAAGGGTATCTAAGGTTAATCGTCCTTGTAAGGAGTTATATTTCAATCGTAACATATTTTTGAGCTCCTTTTTGACACGATCGTAATTTTTGTGTTCCTGGTTTATTTTGTTAGAATTTTTTCTCCTTAGCTATATTTCATAATGACGTGCTGGTAATAAAAGATTCGATAATTAAATTTTATATGGTAAAAGATATCTCATAGCAATGTTCAACTGCTTTCTCGCACACTCTAATAAGAACGAACACATCTTAATTCATAAACAAGTATTTCGTGCATTTCAGAATGTTGTTATTTCGATTCATGTAAAAGGTAGAGTTGCAACAAATAGCATTGAACGTTTGATGGAAATTACACAGCCATAAATAATTGAATCGCATACGCCGATTACTTGACTCAGGAAAGACGATTCCTCAATTCGCTTCAGCGACTGGTGAGGCCGCCCTTGATGGACCACCCGTTGTTCTTCGTTACAGACGCGCATCAAGGACGGTCGAATGTGTCACTGGTTTGTAAGATCATCGTTTCTGCCCGATTTTTTGGAAGCATTTGTGTCATCGACTAAGGGAGAAGGAGAAAAACACTTTACGCTGAATGCAAGACTTCTTTAGTAGTTTATTGTATAGCAATTGTCGTTTACCAGTTGCAATAATTTATCACTCTAATGACCTTACGGAATACTTTAATTTATTAGTGAAAACACTTAATACAAAGGTGCTTGGTACTTACTATCTTTTTTATTCAATGAGAGGATGTGTATTTATAGTAAATCGTCAAATTTAAATTGGAACATGTTTAATCACTGTAACAGAAAACAACGAATTCATATTTTGTGATTGGAGCTGATTATAAAAATTATGAGTATTAAGATATTAATTTCTAAAAAATTTTAAATTAAACAAATTTTATTAAAAAATATATGAACCTCAAAACTCTAGTTTGGTACCAATTCCTTACAAGTAATTTCTTTACAAATTATTAAGAACGAAAAATGATTCGAAAAAAGATTCCATTTGTAGTTCTTTTATTCACAAAAGTTGCCTTTAAAAAGAGTAGATTCGCATAACAATTACAGGACGTCGAAACTGTATTATTAATGAATTTAGGTAATGGAAACTGATGCTTCTGATAATAAGATTAAAAGACAATTATTATGGCGTAGGTGTATTTATTTTTGTGGTTATCCAAATAAACACTCATTTTCTTTTCCCATTACATTACTTCCTTTTATAATTATAATCAGCGAGTATAATTACTTTTCTTGAGCCACATAAGCACTTCTATTTCACGAATTAGAATTCGATATCACTGAATGATCATTAGTACTTATACGGGTTAAAATTTTTGAAGCAGTAATTGAATTAATCCCAACACATACTTTGCTAAATATAACATCGAATTAAATTTCTAGACTGGCTTTAGACAATGAAGTGTTGAAAACATTTCATCGATCCCCCTTCACAATGATATATACGATTTCTAACCAGACACTTTATAATAACACCCACTCCCAGTTGGTAACACACACGCATCGCAAACGAATATCGCTGTGCGTATTCACAAGAGGCGGACAGAAACAAAGAGCATTCATAGCTCGATTTGAACAAAGACACCAACCTGTCAAGTAAACCGACGTCATGGAACCGCTCGGATGAATGTCGGTGGAGCGTGGACGTTCGTAATACAGTGGAATTAATCTATGCCCGCGTCGGTAATAATAAGGAAATGTTTCAATCTCGATGATGTATAGCGTGCACAGTGGGAAAAGGGTCTCGGTTGTTCCAAACGACGACGATGGTTGTCACTGAAGAGCGATCAATCTCGTCAACGAGTCAGACATTGAGTTCAGGAATCTCTTTATGACGTGTCTCCAGACAATAAAATCCACGAAATCAAGCGGCACCGATTGTCTTCGGTGATTAGAGAAATAGAACCACCTTGAGGCAAGTGATTTATGGAACGTAATTACCTTCGTTACACAAAATACGAAAGCTGTAGGAACTTTGACAATGGCGATCTGGGGGAGTCTTACAATGGGCTAATCGTTACACGTGACTTATACACTTAAAAAATTGAGAAACCTATTTGATTAGCAAACAGCTGTTACTAGAATTTATAACTGTTCCAAAAAGCTGTTTATCTCTTACATTTTACTGAAGGAACATATAGTAATGACTATAATAGTAAATTATCTTTAATACAAGATTGTAACTACAATGAAAATAGTGGAACTCTAGCATTACAACTGCTTTAGTAACTGACTATGAAATCCCGTATTTAAATACTATAGTCAAGTACGGAACATAAGGAAAGCAGGTAAAGTAAGCAAAGGAAGAAAGAATCAAATTAAAAACGTTTATGAATAAAGCCTTATGCCTTCAAACATGTGATACCGATTACGGTATTTACATTTAACTTGGCTGCACCAAATTATAATTAAATATAAACCAAATATAAACGACCATATAAACTGCTCACACCACTCGACTTAATTAGCATTAATTAAATCGACAGATCTTTAAGATATACACCGTTCTTCCGCTGCACATTATACAGGACGAACCTTGCAGATTGAGATCTTGTTATTACCAGGCGCATGAACAAGACAGTGACACGGTTTACAGAATTGATATTCTTAACTTTCCTACGAGGGTGTCTAAAATGTTTCTTATCACTTTATTAATCGAAAGCCTATTAATATGTTTACAATAGGTTTTACTAGTTACCAATGCTCTTCTTCCATCCTCTGTTCTTAGTAACCCATATTTTCTCGTTTATCTTTATCTATAAGTTAAATTCTCTCTATAATATGCCTATAATATTAACTACACTTTTTATTTTTATATAACTTTATTTTTATTAATAATATCTTACTTCCACAAATAAGTAAACATGTAAACAGATCAAAATCTCAATCTAATGTATCAGACTGAGTATTATCGTTATCAATGATTAGGAAAGGGCAGTTTCTTCTAATGCAGAATATCAAGAATATCAAGGAAAAGACTGCTCACGAAGGTGGTATAGTGTTCGTTTTCCCACACTCGAAATCTTTTATCCCGGTAGGCGTAGGAACGTGAATCTCAGTTCGCTCATGCAACGAACTCGACGGAATTTCTGATTTATCCGGATAAGTTGGCAAGCAGGACGTCATCCCCTCGCCTGCAGCCCTTCTCCGTTGACGGTTTACCCCCCGCAGCTCCTGCTTCGACTTTGATAACCGGTACGATAGTTGGTTTTCGCGATGTGGGGTGGAAAACGGAGACGCAGCCGGTTTATCTTCGATTACGAACGTCTTGGCTCTTGGTTTCTTGGCTCCAGATTTATGGTGAGCGATTTGTCGGTAGCGCCCAGATTAGAATTAGTTTGCGGAGCGCCTGGATCCGCGTTTGTTTGCGATCTAACACTGTGTGTCGGGCTCGTATACCGCTGGGAGATCGAGATCTTCGTTGGGAGAAGGAACATAACCGTAGCTTGATCCGCGATCTCGTCAGTTGATCGAAACCGTTAAAATTAAAATCGTGCATCTATTACACGACAAGGAATGATTTTTTTAGCATTCGGAGTAGATCCTTCTACTAGATGACCTTTCTGCGATCGTTTTATTAGGTACTATTGAATAAGACATCTTTTGAGGTCGCGTAAGGAGGAAATTTCTATATTGTGATTATTGAAGGTACAGCTGTCCTTCGTTATAAGCTTAATATTAGATTCCTTGTAGCAGGAAATTATTTAAAGCGAAAGAATTCGATTCACATATGCTATCACTGGCGTTATTGATAAAAGCAAAATGGAGTACTGATCATGTCAGTGAGCTATCTCATATCTAGGAAACACAGTTTTGTAAGTATCTAAAATCTAACTTAAAAATTAACTAAAATAATAATTACTCGGTTAAAAATGTGTAACTATAAGTCCAAAATAACGTGTGCCACATTTTCAAAAAATCAGAGCTTATATCTTAATTGAAATCTACAAGACAGAATTTGTATCTTCAAGAATATTTTTCTTAAAAGGCAAAAATATAATAAAACACAATTATATAATATAGGTACAATTGAGGTTCAAAACATGGAAAAATAATTTTATAATGTAAATACCTACACCTCAAGATCAACGTATTTAGAAGTTTTGAAGCACCAAATACAACGTATTTCAATATTCACTATAATCTAATTGTAAGAGTTACACTTCATTCACGAAAATTCGATTTTTCTGTTAATGTCATTACTCTCGCGGTTTAACAAACTCAATATTATTACTTGCCTTGTTACAAACTTCCACGCGGGGTGAGATTGCGCGCGCGTGCGCCCACATACGGGACAATGTGTAAGCACAGGTTTCACCCTTTCCATGGAACTCGGGTAGTGTGCACCCTTCCGCCGAGCAATATTAATATCTCTAATCATTCACCGACCCCTTCGTACCCTTATCAAGGGACACCATAGGCGTCGGTTGATGCGTGTTATTCAGATTTATCCCATTTGCCTTTGGGACCGTATTTATCCGTAGAACAAACCGAGTACACAGCACCGATAAAGCATTCGCCTCGCGACCTGGATTAATGCTGAATCAAGGGCTTGGAATTTTTTGTCTTATCCTACACCCTCGGAAGCTTAATTTCCAGAAATTACGGGTCGAAGTAGGATCCGCAACCAGGGTTGTCCTCTGTTGAAATTCCAAGTCAGAAAGAGGTCTCCCGCGTGCATTTGCCCGCGATTCATCAGCTTCTCTTTCACTATACAGTTTCTCTAAGGGACTGGCCCGATAAGGTCGTTCCAGACAATCCGCCATATAGGACCGTCTCCTGGTTAAAAACAGCTAAAGACAGTTTCCATGGGTATAGAGAAGAGAAGAGAGCGAGAGGAAGGGGATGTTCGTCCGTTTAGCCACCCTACTCACCTTTTGGCCAGCATCGTCTGGTTATTAATGAACACGCTGATAGGAAGTGTCCGTCTCCCGGCGAAGAATCGTCTCCCCGAGCAAGGCTGTCACGTATTCGGCTTCTATTTCCCTTAGCTAACGCTCTCTATATGCAAATACGGCCCGGACCGGTCCCTCCACGTGTCCTCTTTCGCGTGTCTCCTTCGCGTATGTATGGAAATGCGTATTATCGAGGTTGTTCGTTGTATATGTGCATCTTTACGCGTGAGGCCTGTCTAGGTGTGAGTGTATGAGCTGACTCTTTATAAATAGCGACTTTGATATGCAGTCGCGCCTCTTTGCTGGGGGATGAAACCGCCCCCTAACGTACGTGTCTCTCGTGAGCTCGTATAGAGAGAAAACGCTGAACGCGTTAAAAATTAAAGGGTTAACATTACGTATTGACCGGAGCTGTTTTATCAAGGCTCGCCGTGTGTGCAGTCTTGGAAACCTGGGTGAGGAAAGTCGTAGAGCGATTATACATAACGGAGGGATCATTTAAATAGAAATATCTAAATATCTTTATTATTTGTCGCATGAAAAACTTCTCAGAGTAAAGTTACGATATTTAAAAGAGCACATGTAACGATAGAGAGAATTCTTTTAAGGCCACTTTTTAATGAAATTTCAAAGTCATTGATATTTACTTTAATTCAACCAATGTCAATAACACATTAGAATGTGTGGATTCTTATTCAAGACTTCAAATTCAATTTGAATTCATTGAATGTGTATGCATGTATGTGACGTGGTACTTTTATATATTATATATTTATTATCATTACTGAGTAACTAGTGCATCTTGTACGTTGCTAATGACTAATAGTAGCTTCTCTAGTTCTATACAATTTAGAGTTGGGAGTAGGCTAATGGTTGTGAGTGTCTCTTATTTCGCAGATGTGACATAAACATTGAGTGAGTCAAAGTGGCCTTATAGTCCACTGGGCGAGAGTTAAATAGTCTAATTATTTGGTAAGGAGAGGATAACTAAAATCCTTAGATTACTAAATCAGAATCTACTTCTGATTACGTACGAATTTGTACCTTGGAATGGGAAATACAGTGATGCATAAGTTGCTTTGAATAAAGCTGTTACAGGGTCCTCAGAATGTCAGTCCTAACAGAATGTCAGCAGGAATCTGGTCACCAAATAGCGCAAACACGCATTTTAATTGTAGAGGAGACAAGCAATTTTATTTTCCATGTATTGAAATTGGTACATACCGTGTTCCACGATTCGAGTACTTCGCGTTATTGGAATATCGTTTTCTGCTCTATAAATAAACTTGTTTGTCTCTTTTTACGGGACAATAGGGCACTCGATAAGGAAACAGAGTAACTATCGCTACCAGAAGTCTAGGGTTACGAATGATATCGTGACGAGACAACCGAGTAGCGCGGAACATACCTGTCGACCTTTTCAAAGGAATAACGTCAGTAGATAACAGTTTCCTTCCTCTCGCCTAGACGAACACGTTGTTCGCTACTGAATTTAACTCATTTTCTGACACGCTTTCGCTTTTCCCTACCGCATTTCACCATTGATCAACAGCTCACAAATATGTATTCAGTCGTATTTTAATCAGTTGATCCACAAACTCAACTCTCAGCTGGTATGGCGATGGTACCTGTTACAGTAGAACTTTCAGTGTTCGTACTAATAGAGAAACAAAAGGGTTTGGATAAGGAGATATTTGAATAATAGAACAATCACTTCTTTGATATTACATATCACTTATACAAATAGAACGTACAGTTAACAACTTTTACAATATTTAAAAATCCAATATTTTTTTAGCTGCTAAATTACATATGACCGTAATAATGTTATCAAAATGATGTAAGAGAATAGTAGAACATTCAGATATTAGGATATTCGGATAAGAGGGATTCAGATATGCAAGCTTTATTATAGAAAATTATGTATGGTAGAACAGAAAAAGATTTTAATTCTTTGGTTCATTTAAGTATTTCTATATCCAAGCATATTTTTCATATCAAGAACCCACACAAAGTTGTATCAGTATAAATATTGTGATCTAATTATCCGAAAGTTAAGTCCATCTTTCTTACTACTTTTCAAAAAATGTTCCGTGGGTATGACAGTATTCAAGGTCCAGTATTCAAAAAATGAATTCATTTCCCTTTAACTGATTTCACTCCTTAGGACTTGTGTTACGCTGTCTGTTAGCTAAAATTTGAAGAGTCATTTACCAATCAGTCCTTGGTATATTCGGTCAGAGATGTACGTTTTAGACGGTTGGCTCTATTAGAGTCGCCATAAGTTACAATTAGGTCAGTTTGGGGTGTGCCAGACCCTTCTGGATGTAGGTGTCGACACGGGGTGTGAGGAAACTCCAAAGTCGGAGTCGCAGGCCTGACGAAGAGAGCCTGATAACCTGTGGATCTTCGAGAGATCCTGGGTAACCTGGTCTATACTGATTTAGAGGTGGTTTAATTCCAGGGACACCCACGGCTGTGTAATTTACAGCACATAAATAATTACTACTTAGCTCTTTTGTTGTTACACTGCCACATTCTGCACCTTGGTCGTCCTCGATGCCTCTTTGTCCATTCAGATCATTTACGATTAGAAGATTTATCGACCAAACACCGTTTGGCCTACTGAAATGATTAAACATCGATAATTCATAAGTATCGATTACTTCTGTTTCATGGAAGACTGCTATAGGAACGAGCTAGTAGTAACGAGGTTTTAATAGTAGTATTAATTTTTTTCTTATCAATCTCAACGTAATTCAATCATTTAACCCTTACGTAGATGGTATTCATAATATATACTTAATTCAAGTTTTAGTGTCTGATATGAAAAACAACCGTGGATAAACTGCAGAGATTAAGAAACTGAAAAATTATGATTTTTCTACATTATTACTATTAATAATTTTTTATAATTGCTGTGATATCATACCAGTTAATGACTAATATAGATTTAAGAAACGACAAATAGTAATATAGGGGAATCAAAAGAATCACAAAAGAATACCATGAGTGAGATGGAACAGTTTTAATAATTTTGAATAGGTACATAAAACTACAATTAATAGTTTATAGCTTATTTTCATCTTAACGATATAGGTAATCGTTCTTCATTTACTTGTTTTAAAAGTAATGGAAAATATCTACAGCTTCTAAATTCCATAGAATTCAATTTAAAAAATAAATCAAGACTTGTTACTGTATCCTTATATTTAGGTAAATGATTATTTCTGTCTCTAACATTTATAGTTTGCGCATTGTCTCGTTTAATCTACTTGTTGTTATACTCTTTATGTTAAACTTAAGAATGATAATTTGTTCGAAACATTATGTGTCTCTGTAAAATTCATATCCATCATAGAATTGACATAATTATCACTTTTGTATAATTGAATATTGTAATTTTATTCTTTCAATTTTTTCTGAGGTTTACCTGAAAACCTAAAATTCTACAGTGGCACCAAGTTGACGCGTTAAATATACAAGTATGTCTAACGTCCACCACTTACATAACGCAAGTTGGTATTCAGTGTGAAAACAAACAATCATGATTGTCAGATTTTCCGTTTAAAGCGAGAAACATAACCATAACTGTAATTTTCATTCGAGTTGGTTTTCACCAGTCGTTGAGATACAAAAAAAGTTTATCACCACTAAAGCTTCGAGCAAGCAAGCAAGCAAGTTACTACTCGATCATTTTATGTTCGAATCAAGAATGTTCCCAATGTTCGATGAGTTCCTCGACATAAACCTTGAGATTTCGATCCGACAGTATCGACGATCGTCTTGTTTCTCGAGAAGAATCGAGGGGCTGCGCTAAAAATTGAAGGAGAACGTTAAGATAGCCCAGTATTTCGTTATCTTTACAGCCGTGCAATCCACCAGGCTGGATTCTTCGTCTATGAACGTGTACACGCGACGAAAACGAGCTCGGTACTTGGACAACGCGGTTTCCAAAGGAAATACACCGTTGCCCCGTAAACCGTTTTATGAGATACCGAGTTATAATTATTTTATTATCGTCGATCGTAAACGATCGGACAAGGTGAAGGCAATAATATGCAGTAAATAGTTTTAATGGACAGCCTGGGACGTGTTAAGACGCGGCCGCCGTAAAACAGCGGGACGTCCACGTGTTTTCTCTGCATCGATCCTCGATTCGCCTCGATCCCACTTAATTTATCTCAAGTCCTTGCGCTGGAAGGTAGACAGCCCTCGTGGACAGATGATTTATACCGATTTTCTCTATAAACGGTTGGTAAAACCGATCCTTGTGTCTTGTGCGATTGAAAATGTAGGTATACTTCATATGTATCCTTTGGGAAAATATGTCAGTTCAGAGGAAAATATCAATATTTCAATCTATTCTTAGGACCTGTCGTCAACTTTAGTTTCAGTCTCTTTCTCATTATCTTCCAATCACCAATTTGATGAAAAGGCAACATGAAGTCTTTAATTGTGGCGCGATTTGGAGAAAAAAATTTACTTCTATCACAGTGTGATGTCAATTGTATTTAATAATAGAAAGTTCAAAATAATGAATGCGTGTGTTTACCATACTTGAAGGATTCATGGCGTTTCACAGATGCTTCGTGGTGTGTATCTAGGTACTTAGGTACGTCTTTCCTAACGAAAGCGTTAATGACGACTATATAAAGATAAGAGTGGAAAAAGGACAGAAAGGATGTTATCCCACCTGATACGTAAAAGTACATTCTGCAATCAATACTTTGAATAAAACGTAGCAAATTATTTACTCGTCAACAATTCTTAGTATAGTACACAATTAGAATTTGCAGGATATGTAGTACCTACCCAATATTGTCATTATACGTACTAGATGTTTCTAATCATCAAAGTAGTACATTTGAAACTAAAACCTCAATTCTAAGTTCACAAATTTTTTAAATTTATTGAAAGTTGTTATTAATTAGGTTAGTATCGTGGACTGGATTCTTTACTTTGCAGCCTTTAAAATCACTACAAAACTACACACATAATTGTAAAGTGTAAATACATAGACTCCTATGTGATTGCTGCGGATTTATTGGTCTGCATCATTGTGATCATACCTTGCTTGACATTATTGGATATCCAAAATAACACAGAATAAATTTCAAATCTAAATAGAGTAAATCTAGAGGATTTCGTTAATTTTTATGTTTCTTATACATCCGTAGCAAACTTAATTCTCGAAAACTTTCTTTAACAGATCACTGTCCCGAAGTTGTAAAATCCAGCTGTCATACTTGTCATGTATTTTTGTAGCACCCAATATATGAGGGTAACTCGCCATTATAAGGCAAGGGGTAGAATGCAGAAACTGTTGGGAATATTAATTTGTTGGACACCAAATACAGCGCCAATAATGAAAAATTGCACAAAGTTGAGGCCACAATCTCGAGGACCTTCAACTTCCAATGCGCCCGGTCACTTTTTCCAACCGCTTCGAATTCGAGTCCTTGGAAAGTAAGGGAGCCTCTTTCTGAAGGAAGGAAACGAAGGGAGAGCGGGTTGACGGCTGCTCGAAGGCAGCATTATATACACCGGGAATACCTCCCGCTGGCTGCAGAAATCACTGGCGGGGACTTAATAAGCGTGGAAAGAGCCGAAGAGATAGAAGATAGCTGGCTTGGATGATGCGAAAACTTTGCTATATTAGCCGCTTTGGCGATCCGCGCCGCTCTCCACCGCGTCGCGGAAACTTGCACGCGTACCAACATACTGTTCCTTAACCTCTGTGCCCACTACCGAACGAACTTGCCCTGAAATACGTTTCCTCACAAACACTTCAGGGGAAATGAGATATTACAGACAAAAGCTGGCTATGGGAAGGATATCAATGATGAAGGGGGTTAAAATCGATGCAAGAGCGAGAGGCGAAGGGCAGTTTTATTGTTTCGTTTTGGAGAACGTTGATTGCAACTACACGACTCCTGAGGCGTGACATCTTTTATTGCTTTTCATTTATCATTTTTAATGCTCAGCTGATATCGTGTTGGTGACATAATAGGATCACTGTTTCTTCATTGGAAAAAATAACTTATAGTAGAACACAGAAAATTTATAATGTTTTCATTTGTGCAATATAAATTTTATATTGTCATATAAGGTGTTCTGTTCTATTGGAAAATGCAGCAGATATGAATTCTACATACTAAATTAAGAATGAATGTGTGAACATTCTCTCGGTTTGAGTATAAGCATATGTCCAATATGACATTTGTCCTTTGAGTTTATTTCGAATAATATTAAGAATTATTGAAATGATTATATCAATCAATAGTTCGTTGGAAAGTTTACTCAAACGCCTGCTTCACCCTCAAGAATGTAGTTTTTCAGTCAGTTAATCATTTCTGCGATCAGTTCGCGAATGATTAAATTCAAAGATAAAATTCCGAGATTTCATATTATCCGGGTTAATATTCCTCATGCTCAATGCATATTTATATAACATTGAATACATTCAGTTAGCTACTATTAAAAAGTTTCTCTCGGCCTGCTATATGATTAGTAAAGAATGAATGGAATTTTAAAAATACTACAACAAAGGGAATCAATGATGTTATTGGTAACCAGAAAATGAATACAATTTTCTCCTTAAAAATACTACAACAAAAGGAATCAATAATGTTATTGGTAACCAAAAAATGAATACAATTTTCTCCTTTTTTAAATCCATAAATGAAGGGATCGAGGCGGATCTTAACTCAGACCAGACTTTATCAAACGCTTTTCCTTTCCTTCATTCTTTACGTTTCTCCCCAGTAGAGAGGAATTAATAGACGGGGAACACTTTCACTCTCTGTTCAGCAGCATTTTAACCCATGTGTTACTCCATGTCTTGCTTGCTTGCACGTGTGTCATTCTACGTGATTGGAGTACCAGATGATTGACAGATTTTTCAGCGATGATTCTAATGATGTTTCTGATGCAAAATGTATTTAATATTGACAAGAGAAAAGATAATACTTATGAAACACTTTATTTCAATACCATAGTAATCACACACCTTCACTATTGCGATTCTATTGACTTGTACTACTTATACTACTGGCCAGTAGAATGAAATCACTTGTTCATATTTACAATTACTTGTATGCACTATTATAACAAAATATTTTTATTTCAAAGTTAGTATTGTCAATGATATTTGTAGTGTTCTTTATTTCAGCACAATTGAAAAAATTTATACTTACACTTCCTTACTGCAGCTTCAATTGGTTGTTCAATTAGGTATCCAACATTTTTCTTAATTTACAGAATAATTTCGAACTTTTTGCCGATAATGTATGTATGTAAATTATTCCATAAGAAATGGGATAAATCGTTTCTCAATTTATATTCTTTCTTAAGAAAATAGGAATTTGCTAACGAAGAGGTTAAAACATTATATGAAAGGTGGAAGATAGAAAGCAATATCTAGCCTGATACCAGTAATTAAATATAACTGTAAATATTAATTTTCTTACAAGTAAAATATTCTTTAATGATACTATTTATTACATGATCTATTTACTATTTTAACTTAATTGATTTATATTACTCAAACTCTCAGTAACATCTAAAAACTCCCTAAATTATTGCTGGATATGCATTTGTTACAAATTTGTACACATGTAACTACCTGTCCTGTAATTGCTAGCAAATGTTTTAGAATTTCTACATTTTCCGTATTTTAATATGAGCCAAAATAAAAAATATAATAAAATTCGTAAAATCTCCATAAAGTACCACTCAAGCAGACCAAAAAAGCTAGCTACATCACTAAGGTACGCAATGATTTGTTTATCGCTTATCAACTGCTTCGCGAATGTTTCAAGATCAGTTCACAGTACGACATGGGTACAGAGGGTATATCGGAACGACGTTATGATGTCACGATGACATCATTCCCCGGGACGAGATCTGCTGCCGCTGCACCGAGCTGGTCTCGGCCAACGCTCCAGACAGGATATTGTCGCGGCTAGTCATTCGCTAATTGATCCACTGTGCTGTTTTATTTTACACCGTCCGCGCGCGGTTCTCAATATCCGATTGACGATCAACATGTGGGAAACAGCTGGCGCTCTGGCATTGCGATTATCTGTAATTATGCTCGTCGCGCAGATGCCTTTCACGCGGTTCACGCGAATTTTCGAGACGTTACGGCGAGATTAAGACATCGCCTGTGTTATCTGCTTCGTCTGCTTCGTGATGGTCGCGGGACTATCTTGTGTCATGATTACTGAGCGATAATGTCATTATCTTCGGGAGGGGGAAGAGGACACTGAGAACAGAGAGGCTTCCTTCGCTTATAAATTTTCTTTGATTAGGGTTACGATTGGTCCTACGTTGAAGTTAGAGAATAGTTCGCGAAGAGATGAGAACCGTTTCCGTGACGACACTATTAATTCATAGAGTTCATAATCTATTAGCTACGTTAGCGGAGGAGCGTTAACGAGTGTAATGGCATCACACGCCATCTACGTGTCATTCAATTCCGACACCCTCGCGCCATCGATGATCTCATGCCTCTGCTTCGCTTTAATTGTTTGTTATCATTACCGAGGCGCGTGCTATTGAAATTAATGTCGATCTGTCTCGGTTAACATGTGCGCTCTCATAAAACCTGCTTCCGGCGCGCTTGCTGGCCCGGGAACTTGATGGAATTAAGCTGCATGCGTCTTGTTACCAGCTCTCCTTCCTTTCGAATTATCGGGCAGTTTTCGACAGGCTTACCACTGCCGATATTTTTTATCGTTATTGCTTGGCGTTTTGAATACGATTATTTAAGATCACCTGAAAATTAATTTTAATTTTATTGATGTTCTAATTACCTACGATAAGTACCTTCATTTGCATTTATCGTGTTCATGATCTGAGAATAATTACAAACCTTTATTTAAAATATTTAATAAAATAATGGGTTATGCTGCTGTTAATATTCATTAATATAAATTAGTAAATCTGATAGTAATTTAATTTCTTTTTAGAAGTATTCCATTCTCGTTAATAAATTTATACTCTTCTCTGTAGTAATGGAATGCAAATGTAGATCTGAACTGCATGATTTCTCCTAACAGTAACTTCGCATGCCATGCCATTTATATACATACAATGTTGTAATTTATAATAATAGCTTGTACAACAAACTCTTCGTAGTAAAAACGGCCGACGAACTAGCAATCTCTGCAGGAAATCCACTGTCCATAATTTCTTAATGTATTCAGGAAAATGGAATAAAGAGTCAATTAAAGATTCTTCATTAAATCCCCGTGTGTAATTAGTCGTTAATGAAAGCAGATGAATGTGAAGTCTAGAAGAAATGAAAGGGTGTTCATTGTTAACCCTGCGATTTGATATGAATTGTAATCCAATATTGCAGCAAATATTCCAGAAATAATTGTTACCTCGCTATTTTTTTCCAACGATTCTTATATTCGTATCCGCGAGTTTCGCATAATTCATTGCAACTAATTTAAACTTTGTGAAAACTACAATTTGCCACATCTGTTTAATGCGTAAGAGAAGAGGTCTAAATCTGCTAGATCTACTAATTGGAGAGTACTTCTAGTTACACACTGTCCCGTTGCTCGTAGAGTACATCCTTCCATTGATGGATGATGAACGGTTTAGCACCCACCAGTGCAAGTGCATAATGTGGTCGCCGACCTTTATTAAATAATTTTTTTATTCGATTATTTTTTTTACGTATAGATGTGCATTGTATGAGGACAAAGTTCAAAGTTTTTAGTTATTGTATGTATAAATTATATAATACTGTATTATAAACATGAATCTTATTATATTTACTTTATCAAAAGTAAAAGTGTTTTTAATTCAATTTATATCCAAAAATACGAAATGTAAATTTTATCTTGTTGCACTGAGTTAAAACAAAAATTCAAATTTTTTCAAAGTGTGACTTATGTTTTTCTGTCTAGTAGATAAAAGAAACTTTAATCCTTAATCTAACAAATGGGGTTCAGCTAAGTGCAACATAATTTTATGTAATTTTTCTACCAAACTAGAAATAGTGTCGCCACTTTACATGAGCTTAATTTTTTAATACGTTCACAAAGAATTCTTAACAATTTTTCCTGTTAGAAATAAAGGAATTTGGCTAATGAAATCACAGACGCTTAAACATATCAAAAAACTTCCTTTTCAAATTTTAGTTTGCCTCTCAGTGTATATATTGATCTCTCACAAGATTGTCTCTGATATCCTTTCCAAAAAGTTCAACAAAATGATCACTGGAAACACATTCAATTATTTACACACTCAACAGATCTCGAGGATCACTGAAGCTTTCGTGCACGGGTCTAAAGCGAAGGTACGCACCTAGTGATTGGTTAGACTTTATTACTGAATCGGGCACGGTCCAGATACGGCCGATCTTTGTTACATGTGTCGGTCGATCGACGATATTATTACAGATTGCCTGAACGGTCTGTGAAATCCATGATGAGCCGTTTAATGGCTCTCGACAACCGCGAAAATGATCCACTGTGTTCAGACGCGGTACGCTGACTTTTATTGATCAATTTCGATGGTCAAGTTCACGTTGAACCCTTCGTAAGTACTGATCACTTTCGCTCGTAGGTAGCAAAGAACTCTATTATTGATGGCGGATAATTTAACTTTAGTCATGCTATAGTTCTGTTATAGGGATTATGACATGTGTTGGTGAAGAATAGAATACTATATAATAATAGTAATGATAACAGGTACTATTGTATATTATATGTTATAACTTAGAAAAATTCATAGTGAATCTTCACAGTAGTTTATGCATTTATGAAAAATTAAAATAAGCAGAAAAATAAACGCACATAATATACAAAAACGTACCAAATATTGAAAATAAAGAATAAATTTTGACTTAGATTCTATTTCTTTAACCCTTGCTGAGGGGTTTAAATGAATGAAATTGAGTAAGAGTTAAAGACGAAAACTCGAAAGCAGACAAACAGGAGACAATAGACAGACAATAGACAGAAGAGGAGCTATAGCACAGTACTTCTCATAATTAAATCACAAACCTATGCAACACTGCATAAGGTAAATGTTCTAATATCCGAACGCTTAAGATGTTAAATGTTCCAGAACTACGTTTACATTAGGTAAATTGGTAATTTGATCGGGCAACCGAGGTGATCAACCTAAAATTGATCAAAGTTGTCCGTGTACATCTCATTTTAACCATCATAGAAACGACAATTTTTATCGAGTTTAGGTTGATCAACTCAAAGTTGCATAACATAAACATATACTATGAAAAGCTAAAAATGCATGTCTCGACATTTGAATGTGTCCAGGCAGCTGCATATACTATTTTTGGTGTTTAATTAAATACATTATAACATAAACTTAAGATTAAATAAAATTAGCATTAGAATTCAGGTAGAGGGGCATAGTCAGCTACTAGGACATTTACCTTACTTCATACAATTTACACAACATTCAACTGGTAACTCGAACCCCATGGTTCGAGCCTCGCAGGACAATAGCTTCCAATCCGATTCGGATATCCTATGTCCCCAAAGAGGGAGCTTCTCTGGAAACTCTATTTTCGAATCGCAAGGCGCCTCCTTCTTCCATCGCACTTTTTTCTTCTCGGACTCATCTCTCGTGACGCGCATAATTAGACTGAGTTATCGGCACTGGATTCGGGGACAATGGCTGTATAAATATTCTGGCCGGGAGCGGTCCATGTACGTAGGCAGATGCGTCTCGCGGATACAGGGTGGTCCTGGTTAAATGCAACGTGGATCGGAACAAGGCCAGCTCGTAACGAGCGCGTCGCGAGGCGGCTGTTACAGACGCGGTTGATGCACGACGATCTGTCGCGTTTTTGACGCGAGTCGTTACTTGCCACTTTTGCGGGCACCGTCGAATTCCGCTCGCGACTGCACTTCACCACAATGCTCCGTTGATCTTTGTCGTCAATGCTTCTTCCGGTGATTAAGCAACGTATTATAGCGTTTGGTTTCCCTCTGGCATGGGGGAATGTAGCCAATTGTCAGGAAGTCAGGACGTATCTATTTTCAGGGATTAGGTATTTTCTACGGTAGCAAGTGTTCGATGACAATTCCTAAGGTTTCTCCTTAAAATAAAAATACTCTGCACCCTGACAGAAATGCATTTGTTATTGGGTCGTTCAACACGAAGAGCGCTAGGGGAAAGCTTAGTAAGAACTTGATCACACGAGTGTTAATATAAGAGGCGATACGGCGTCCGTTGTATGCTTCTTGTTTTCTCAATTGAAAAGAACAAAGACACGTACAGTCGTCCCTTTAAGGGCTCTAAGTTATATTAGATTACTTATTTGTCATTTGTTTGATTTTAATGTACATTCTCATGCTTATTTATTCCTTTTTAGTGTTCAATAGAAATAAATGGAACTATAATCAGTATTCTTGATTTCCATCACATAACTAAACAATAATTTTGGGTTTTGAATCTTTACTTAGGAATATTTTATTAAGTGCTATTAATGATAACCCTAATGATGATCTCTAATAAAATTTTGTATCCTAACATAGTTAATATAATCTGAAACCAATTATTCTAATTCAATATCGATTCACTACAGGTCATTGTACGTAGATTAATGTTGACTTCAATCTAAATTACGAAGATATTACATAGATACTTGTATTTCGCATTTTGTGATTTGCGGTTATTTAGCAAGTAGAAGACAAAGCTGGAAATTTCGTTATCATTGATTACAATATTACAAGGGTTGGGACAATTTTGCGTAACGCACAATGGAGCCGGAAGTGGAATACTAGCGGTTATAAAATCAACGGTAACGATCATTCTATGGCGAAAAGTTAATGAGAATAGGTGCGTGCGAATGCTGTTAGACAACGCCCCAATTAACATAACGCATCGTGCGGAGACATTTATTTATTTATATTCGTCTCAGGGGAAATAGAGGTGGGGGGTTGGCCGTGTTTTATTTATGGTCTATCAAGTTAATTAATAACGCTGTATCCTCGTGAATGTGCGCCTGTGTACGACTGGTCGCGTGGAAAAATTAATTCGGTCATTAACGGATCGTATCTGTAACAGTGTGTGACGCGTGCCCCTTTATTCCCCCGAGACAAACGGGAAAGATGAGTTCCAATCCCTCGAGGGTTTTGAGAAATATCGATTAATCATTAGACAAGGGGTGGAGTCGCTGCTGTGTATCATTGATGGCGCACGAATCTTACGAGTTTTCACTTTACCTTCAGATGAAATCTTGGGAAATAGAGCAGAGGAAGAGAAAAAGAAATGATATTACGTCCAGGGTGAACTGTATACACTAACTGGGTTGGATTCCAGTATTAGCGAAATGCTTTATATTTTTATTTTCAATATAGTATTTACTTATTCGTTATGAGCTCACGATTTAATATTTCTAGTATACAAACATCATCTAATACTTACGTTCTAGTCTAGATCCTCATAAAGTTTATCAGTCTTACTAGGTTCTCATTTGTGTAAAATAATACTTACATATGCATTGCAATTTCCATCATAGGTTACATAGTCTTTTTATTGGAAACGTATTATTAAATTAACTCCTACAAATTAATTACATAAAATAATAGGTTTATTATAAAAGTAGCGAATGTTTGTGACCTACAATTAAAAATTAAGCAGTGTTTGAGCCAAATTGATGCATTGATACCTCGCTAGTGTTTTACCCAAAAGAAGTGAGAGGGATTCTAGGAACTCTAACATCGAGTTTATAGCAAGAAATTACTGCAATTTGAGTCACAGATCTTCTGTATTTCTTATATTTCATATACATATATATATATTGTAACAAACGTACTATAATCTGTTTTTATCTACACTATTCAAAATAAAATAGTAGGTTCAAACCACTGTTTTTCTACATGCCACAAAGAAGTCTGTTTTGCATACTTGTTTAGACTCTTTTGCATATCTATCTCAAATAAACTGCAGATTTTTTCCTAAATTAGGAATTGTTCTAATTTTTTATTTTTGATGAGCAAAATAGCTAGAATGATATGATTACGTCATGCTCTTTCCAATTTCTATTCTTTTTTCAGAAAAAATTTTCTGAATATTCTTAAAATATAAACAAATATGTACATATGCTGAAGTGCAAAATTTTTACAGATTATAAAACTATTCAAAGAAAAACCAAAAAAGAAGATGTCCTACAGTAAAAATCCCCTTCATTCTAAAGCTCGTTAAAATTAGAGGATTATAATTCGTCTTAAGCAATGTAAAAAAATCGAGAACAGTGCGAACGATTGGATTTAGATTTTCTCATGAACGCAGAGCACGATAACAGAAGGAGGGAAGATAATTTAGCCCGTGAGCATAAAGGATGATGTTCACAAATTGCATAAACCAACAAGTGTAACACGATCCAAAGTGTCTCCATAGTCGAAAGAATGGATAATTACCACCGCGCGGCTCCGAAGAACCGATGTAATACGATCTGACTGCTTCTCGAGGAAAGAAGAACCTTTTCAGACCGTGGTCGTTTGAATTCGGCTGACCTTACCCGCCCGAAGGATACCATCTCCTTTAAAACTCTGTGGTCCTCTATAAAACAAAAGTCCTCGTGGCCTTTTAATGACCCGGCCTAGCGTGTTTCTAGAGGTCGACGAGCACGAACGTGGTCACATCATAAAATATTGGACGGAATATGGATCGACGTTCTCAACGTAAGATAATTGTTCTTGTGTGAAATCAGAGCGTCGATGTATTATTTGTTTTCCATTATACACAAAGTATTTAATACTAGAAAGCAAGGGTAGTATTAGAAGAGGCTGGAAACATATCAGAGGAAACAAAAAATAAGTTAACCCATCATATTAAGGTTTCATAGTGGTTAAATACAGAATTCCAGGATTTGGAATACCAATATTAAAATACATAAAAAGATATCGAAAATTTGAGAATTTGGAAACTTTGAATATTCAGAAGTTTGAAAATTTTAAATTAGAATTTTTCTATGTAAATGAAGATTCAGATTTTAAATATTTGGAAATTTAAAATAACTCGTGCTGGAGGAGTATTGGAATTTCTGAGTGATTTTACCTTTGCATATTACAGACAAATTTTCGAATGAAAAGAATTTAAGTATTGTTGTTAAATCTAGTTACAACAGAGTCCACTGTCTGTTACAGACTACTTTCCGCAGTTCCAACTTGACTTTTTGTTCAGAGAATAAATATCATATGTATGCTGATTTTGAGGATGATAAACGGCGTGATGTGAGTAGCTCCATAGTGGTCTTGAATAGATAACCTTGTTCTGACGACGATATGTCATATCTTAAGGAAGCAAATGTCAACAGATGTAAATTCTATTTGAGAAACTTAAAAATAAGTGAAATTTCAAATAGAAAGATTAAAAATATTAGTTCAAATACTAGATATCAATTTGTGGATAACTAAATTGATATGTCAAGTGTATCTGTATGACAAAGATGACAAATAAAAGAATATTATTTTCATAGTTAAATAACAGAGTAAAAATATTTTGTTGTAGCTTACAATTTAAAATAATGAAATAAAATCTTTTAAAATCTGAAAGTTATGATGTAGTAAAATGTAAAATGAGTCAAAATACTTAAATTTATTGCAAACTTAAATATGACTACTCACATTTAACAATGTGTAGTTCAAAATTTTCATTATTAAAATTATCTATAAACAATGAAATAATTGTACTATATTTCAGAAAGAATTTTATATACGTGCATGTATGTTTAATACTAAAACGTTACAACATAGATACGTTTCGTAATATTCTAAATTTACATATCAGAATTCTATGAATATTTAAAAATTTCTAATTTTTCGCCACTACTCGTCAGTAATAGTTTTGTCAAGCATATATCTTATGTCCTATCATTATGTCATCAATGCTAGTAGTTGCTATAAAAAACGTACCATGAAAGCAGGCAAATATGTTTATTGTTTTTACATCCTCACATTAAAAAATCATTATCATTGTCTTTAAAAAAATCTCAGTAGGTCCCGACCAACATAAAAATTGGACAATTTGGATTACTAGTAGCGTGATTCATAGATCTCTCGTTTTTTATTCCCACACATAAATAGAAAATTTCGTGATTCCAACACAGTAGTAGTAACTTTTTCGCTTCGTATTCGGTTATTTTCGAGCGACGTTCAAACCAGCCGCAGAAATGTCGCACCTTCGGTCTTAACAACATGATAGAGTGCGAGCGACAGCCAACTTTATCATTCCTCGAGCGCGGTGGGTGCGTTAACTGCGATGCACGCTAGTATTTTGCTGGCCCTATTAATAGATATGTCTGTGTCTATGTGAATGCGGTATTACGGATATTAATAGCCCATAAATTCAACGCTATTTCTACAAGTAAAAGTTGCACGGCAATATTTTACTGTTTTCGGTGTAACTAACTCTTACCAGCCAACAAACTACTTTTCAAAACGGAATTATGGACAAAATAATTCTTTTAAACAGCTTTATTTGATAACATATAATTAATTGGTGTTTTATAGAAAATATTTTTCAATACGTTTTAGAAATAAATTAGTGTCAACAATAGAAAAACGATTTTTCGTGTTTTGGTCAACTTCCCTTAGGACACGAAGACTACTATCATGCTATGTGAAAACACGTTTTCCTCTCGTTTTAGATCTTTATTGCTATAATATAAAATAAATTTGTTATAATAATGCAACGTGATTTCATGTGCTGTGTTAGAATATAATGTGTTTACGTTCACACCTTTAATATCGTCTACAATGCTTGGAATATGTATCGTCTAGGTTGAATACCTACATTCACATGTGAACCTTTCAAAACATTATACTATGTAGATATATCGTACTGCCACAGGGAAACTATCACAAGCCCCAAATATAAAATTCTTCAGAAAAGCGAAAAGGAAACTGATAGAAAGCATACCTATGTATTAGAAGACACTCTATGCAATTAATTGAAAATTGAACATGTCTGACAGTTATCGCGTGTTGATGCAATATAATAACACACGAATATTTAAAATTATATTTTATTATTCTTATAATGGAGATACTTTTTAAACAATTTCATGTAAAAAGAATTTAGCAAAGTACCTCTAAAATATTCGTATGATCAAATGTAATAAACACAGATGTGCTAAATACAATTTTAAGGGTTCATAAATTGACGAATCAATCAATATTTCTCTAGTAGATGATTTTAACTATGTGCAGTATTTATCAGTCACAAAACTATCGGTTATTCCTTCCTATTAAAAACAATTTTAATTTAAACAGAGGCTGTAAAATGTTCTTACTCCACACACAATGTTGTACCATTTCATTTTCCCCAAACTAAAAGCAATTCATATCGTTTTTAACGCATGCCCTTTCCTTGGGATGTCCAATTCCCTCGATGATTCCCAGGGTCCTCTCCACCAAGCAACACACACAGTGTTTTCACAAGATCAGACACGAGGGTGATATGATTTTGGGTGTGGAAGCCCGTTTTAATTAATTCGCCGCGTTTCATCGCGTTACACTTTCGAGATAGGGATCGAGAGCAAAGAAGCTGGTGCATCGTGATGCAACGATCCGCTGCAACGCCGGACACAATGGTGCATCGCCGAGGGAAGGTCTCTCGCGGCTCTCTCTCTCCCTCTCTCTGTCTTTCCCCCTCCCTCTGCGGAGTATAATGTTTTATGGCCGCGATCAGCCGTAGAAGTATGAAGTGTCGATAGAGCGGGGCAGAAGCGAAGAGCGGCGAAGATCAAAGGGCCCATAGAGGCCGCGTGGTAGCTCGGGACACGGCTTCTCTCCCCTCTCGCCGCGTTCTCTCTTTCCTTTCCTTCTTGTAGCGGTGATTTCAGCTTTTCTGGTCGTCTTCCTCGCCTCCTCGCGAGACCTGCCTCTCTCTCTGTTAGCCCACTCGCTCTTTTCCACGGGCAAATGTTTCTTCTGCCCTCGCGGAGCTTCTTTCCTCTCTATCCCCCTCGGAGTGGATTTCTGCTTTATTTTCTAGGGGTTTTGCGTTCTTTGCAGGCTGCCTCGTACCTCGTAGCGGAGGGGTAAGAGGGGGGCGAGGGAGTAGGAAAGTGTTGCATTGGTACTTCATCGATGGGAGTTCGTGAACGGATGACATTGATTTGTTAACTGGAGCACGCATTAATCTTCGCCATGGGTAATTCATTTCTGCAATTACTTATTCATGAAAAGTGACACTCTAAGGAGGATTCGAAAGTGGGCTCCGAATGCTGAAGTATCCCATCAGATGTGCGGTAGAACTTCGTCAAATTTCATAGTGAAGTATTATTAGAACAGTTAGTACATGGATGTGGTAAAAGGTTCAGTAATTGTATGGGTAATGAGCGTTTGTGTTCTGATTAAGGACCCTAATTCATGCAAGAATGATTTGTTTCTGTTATGTTATTTATCTGAAATAAGAAAATCTAAGAGATTCCTTATTTGAATGAGTTTAGCTATCATAAGTACCAGAAGAAAGGAAATAATGTACAATTAAGGAGACAACATTTGGGAGTTTCATTATGGAGTTTTGCGGCCTTTCTTACCTTTGATGGACTAAATAATGAAGAGAAACGTGACCGCGCATGTTATGAACGTTCACGCGAAATTTGAAGTAAGTTCGTCAAGTAGATCTTAAGATGTCACATGAAGACTTTCTTCCCTTCTTAACACTTGTGCTCTGTTTGGGTCAATTTGAGTCGAAACTTGACTCCAATCTTCAATGCTTCCTTGATAAGAACTGCATTTACGTAAATGTTGCTGACTTTTAGTAATATTGTACAAAGTACACATTCTCACGTAAAAATATAATTTGTACTCTATCATTCAACAGGAATGTATTGAAATCGTAATATATGCAATAGTAAATTGAAGAGTGCACGAGGGTTAAGTGATTGACATTTGGGGTAACATTACTCTCAATTTTACTAAAATATAAACAAATACTTATACAAGTGTAGAACGTTGTTCCAAAAGGCTGGAAATGCATGTTCTACAGTGGAAGAGTCTTTCAGCAGAAAAGTTTAAATAATATCATTTATCAGAAATAATATCACTGTCTCAGCAAGTATTTAAAGGCAAAGTATTAAGTCCACTGTACATTATAATCGTAGATCTCTTTTTGTTTAAGAAAAATCAAAGTTCAAGGTGGTGTTAATAGCTTCATCTCCAAGTAAATTCTCTTAACAGTTTCCTTAACAAGCTGAAGATGAAAATTGTACATCAATTACCGCTGTGCATATCGCAAAACTTAAAGAATAGCAGAAATCTTAAAAAATAAGAGTTTCCCATGTCACGTACACAAAAAAACGATACTTAAATACTATCTCTAGACATTGTTCTTGAAACACTGGAGGCATTATCAAGGTTAGAAGTCCTGAACGACCTTTTCGTTCCACGTTTCCCTCTTCAAACTTCCGCAAAAAACATTACCCGAGACGATATATTCACGTTATTATACTCGACAGAAGTTTGTAAATGGTCTGTATCGTACACTATAGATCCTACTATTTTTAGAGAATCGAAAATTGAACGAAAAAGCTACTTGAAAATGTACAAGTACATTTGGCAAAGGAACGCGGATTCGTTCAGACGATGGAAACTCCGGCCAGAAACATCGCGTTTCGAAACTAATAACAGCCAATTGTCGGCGTATCGCGTACCCGGGACGGTAATTGGAGGAATAAATTGAAAAATTAGCAGAACGGGCTCGGTGGCTGTGACTCATCAGAGTCCCTCCAGAGATCCGTCGTCGGGCCGCCGATAATAACAGCCAGTGGAATGTCAAACGGATGGTTTGGACTGCGAGGAGTCCTTAATTTCCTCGCAAATTGCAAACTCACTCTCATAGGCGCCGTTTCCATAATGTACAGCTTTTACCGCATCATTGGAAACGCGATTATAAAAAATGCGATGCGCACTGTATATACTACTGGAGTAGCTAGCAATAGTTCTATAAAATTTGAATATCCTAAGCTTCTTGTATCTACAAAGTATAGACGTGTTTTTATTTGAAATTCAATGAAACTGAAGATCAGTTTCATGCACTTTGATTTTCAGTTTTCATTCATCTAAGATAATGAAGGTTTCTTTAAGAAAAAGAAAATTCCAAAAAGTAGTCACATACTTCTATAGAAACTTCAATCTTACCTGTTGTTAGCTTTTTCTCCTAAAAGCTTCTTTCTTGTTTTCTTTTTTTACTGTCTCTTTACATTATTTATTAGATGACAAATACATACGTTGACCTCTTCTTCGATTCCTTATATAGGTATAAGTTTTCTAAGAAATTGTTGTGTTTGTTGAACGAGTGATTTCCTGCATTTCCTTTAGCTTTTTCTATTGAATATTTATCTGTCAGAAATACCTACTTATTATAATTGTCAGTAGAGATTGCTATACCTATGATATCCCTGCAATATAGGGGAATTCGCGACAGACTCCTTTCTTTGCGATTTCGCGTGAATGAGCCAGTCTCATGCCGACCAGAGGATGTGATTTATGTAATTTAAGATTCATGATAAATATGTACCGTTTTAGAATGAGTATACATACCTACGTATAGATACCATTGTAAGAGAAAGAACTAAAATACCTTGCATGTCATACTCTATTACATTATAATAAAAATCTTTAATCTTTTATCTTCTCGCAGGAAAAGGGTAGTTTAGCGTGAACGAGGATAAATTGCTGAATAAAATTATTTTAATTGAAAAATTTCTTTCTCTCCTTTTTTATTCTTATATTAATATATCACACACTTAAAAATGACCCAATTTAAAAAATGTAATTTTTCAATGACGAGTATAAAACATTTTGATACAAAGCACATCTTGTTAATCACATTTTCTTCAATCGTCGTGTCACTTTTAAATTGAATATACGATGTATTCTCTATCACTGTGATTGAATAATTTCTATTTGTACCGAAGGACTATCTAACCCATTTATGATAAACGATAATAATAATTTATGAACCAAGAAGGTACAAAAATCGCGAGGAATTGAGAAGTCGAGGACCGTGGCCGCTGATGTGTGGAGTAGGCGTGCGCGCGAGCGAGCAAGAGAAAGAAAGAGAGAATTGGCCAGGTACAGGTATACCTGGTCTGGGTCGAGGAAAACATTGACACGACACACGAGGCAACCGAGGCATCCGTCCCGCCGATGACACAGCGGCGCACGTGCACTCGGAGTAGTCGAGCATAAATAATACAGGACGCGGACAAAGATGCCGCCCCCTTGACCATTTGTTTAAATTAAAATTATCCCTGCAGCGGAGTTCGTCTCCTCGCGTGTCCGCGCGTCGGCTCTTTTATTATAATTGTTAATGGATGTTTGTCCGCGCTGTAGGCCACCTCTACGCCCGCCTATCTGCTCGTGAATCTGTCTAAGATTCGAACCTCTTGCGATTTTGCTTCGCTTATGATCATCGTTCGTTAGCACTTTTTGATATTCTGAAATACGTTTCGTAGTCATGTTGAACGTTACCATAGTAGTCATATTGAATACGTACGACTTGGATACATGGGTATTTGCCATATTAATAATTTGATAAGAAGATAAAATAATAAGTATACCTGATCCTAATTTTTGGAGGGTTGTAGCATTTTTCTAAGTATTCATTAATACTGCGAATCGAAGTTTCTTTTCACTAAAAATCTTACACTATGGGTCTTTAACCATCTTAATTCCTGGGTCTATCTAACAGATCTCTTCTTAAAGTGAGCCTGGCTCGTTTATGCAGGGCTTTTATTATGCAGGCTCAACTATCGGGCAACAGACGATATAAAGATGAGTCAGGACCAGTCTTCGGAGGTAGCCAGGTTAAAATAGAGTCATCAGGAATGCTGAGCATGACCTTAAATCGGCTGCCCGATACCAATCTCTATCGATAGCCTCTCGGTCGGAGAAGTCAACTGGATCCTGGAGACACAGCGATTTATCGAAGAGTTTACGATGGTCATTTCAGACGTCCTGTCGATTTCATTCTGTGGCTAATTGAACGTTTTCTCACAAGATTCAAGAGAGAGGAAAAGGTTTGGAGAGACGGACCTCGAGTCCTTCTCGGCGATCTGCTCGCGTAGGCCCAAACTAATTTTCCAATTAGCAGCGGCGCGGGTTAAAATGTTGCTATATAAAATTGAACTTTAAATGATCATCGCGATCGCCATATAGTACCGTGATCTTATATCCGAGGTGTACATTAGAATTTCTGTTTCTAACGATCGGTGGTTAAGTGCTAGATATTATCAACATTCCTGTTCTGCAGAAATTGTGCTAAAGGCCAGAAACAGAAAAGGATTCAAGCATCAGGAATATATATAATAATTCGAAAAATTAAGTGTCATTCGATAAGGTTTATTTCATTGTTTTCTAGCACGATTTTAGCTTGTTACAGTCGACTGAACTACACATTCGAAAATGTAGCACAATGAATATACGACCGTGTATCTATTATTTTCTATGAGTATAAATTCAGTAGAAATGCTTTTAATCATTATAGCGTACATAAAAGATGTTTTTAAGAAAGAGAAGTATTTTGTCTCATATTCGTTTATTTATTTTTCTATCTATTTATTTGCACATTCTGTTCGACAGTATACTACAAAGATTACATGGAAGCATATGACATACACATACTGTTACCTTATAAAAGATCGTTAATACTTTGGCAGGTAGCCAGTGCTGTCCACGGGGAAGGTTCACTATGTACGGTAATAGTAGAAAGAGGGCAGAACACTTTACTTTCAAAAGTTTATCAACCCTTCATGGGGGGACGATTTTCTTGTTACCTATGGTCCTTTCCTGCGATTTTATTTCTCTACTGAACATGTAGAATATGTAGGTATATATGAACACATATAGATATATGCAGAATTTCTAGAGCGTTTAACTTTCATTTCTCTTTTCATGGTACTCCAATAACTCAAAATATTACGTCTTTGAAAAATTCGAGTGTCTAATGAAGCATTTATGGACTTTTCACCATATGATATATTATTACTCTTCTTCACATATACAACACACTAAGGAAATTTTTACTGTGCACAGAATTTTAGGACACCCTGTACAAACAGAAATTCCTAACGATCTAATATTTCAAACAATATGACCCTCCCGCATGTGATAAACATAATTCAACAATCACGAATTCGCTGACAATATGCGGGCAACGGCTTGTCTTCAGAAATATTTCCTGAAACATTACTCGAATCCATTGCTTCTGGACCAATCGCAAGCGTTAACTTGCTTAGCGCCCCTGATGCATCGGTGAGCGATAAAAGAGAGCCGATCGTGTTCGTCTTGGTAACAGAGGCCCAACTACAGCCACTCGACAGGCAGATTAACCAAGGGAGATTCGAGGCGATTCGATCGAGTACTTGTAAAACGCGAAACTTGTTTCTACGAAAGGTTCGCGTAGCCGCGCGCGCAATTTACCCTCCCCTTCCCTGGCAAGAGTAAAACACTTTACACGCATGGAGTGGTTTTATCGAATTCTGATCTCCTCCTGGGCTCCTCTGCGTCCTTCATCGCCGCTGTACGTGATCCGACCGATAGGCAAACACGATGCCAGATGTTGGGCTAAGGCAATTTGTGCAACGATCGATTTATGACGGTCATATAAGCGCGCGATGTCCGCCGCTTTTCCTGTTTAATGGAGCTCCAATAAAGTCGTTCCTTGATGCGAAGGATCATGAACGGCGAGACGGCTCTGCAGGCATTCGATGAAATTTCGAAAGACAACTCAGAGATTTGAGAACGATAACGCAGTGGGTATCGTGTTTCTATCGACGTTATTTATGAAAATTGGAAATTTCGGGAATTTTGGATTCTGCTAGGCGATCAGATTTAATGGAAGGACGTTTCTCTAACACGGACCGCAAGTGGTCAACTTTGGTTATAATGTATTATAATTTGCAAGGTGATATGTATTGGTCTCGAATGACATGCATAAAATATGAGTTATAATTTCGTAGATAAGTATAAACAATTAAAGTTACAAATTTTTATTAGATGAAACACCAAACAAACTCTATTTACAATTATACATAATAAGCATTGATTATTAGAAAAAAATTTTGACGCGATAGTGGTAACATTTTCGTAAATCATTAATTAACGTATGACTGTACATTTACTGTGTTGTTGCTTTTATGTTTCGAATATACATATGTACGACAATTATGTACAATAGTTACAATAAAACTATAAATTTAGAAAAAGTTTGGCGAAGGATTCTGATTGGAAACCAGACAGATTTAGCCATTGGACTATTTTGTATTTACAGCATATGTGGAAGATATGTAAATTGAATTGTTCAAATCTTCAAGATTATCGAGTAACTAGGTACAGCTAATATGTTACATATGTCAATAGAGACATATATAGGTTGAATGCAATATTTATCTAATTATTAAAACTGACAAGTTCTACTGATTATCAAATACATATAAATAGTTCTTCAACCCTCTACGAGCTTTCCGTTTTCTTTTCCCTAGCTGGGTAATAAAGGTACGCGAACATTGCCGAGAAAATCATAGATCACTGAAATCTTGATTCCATCGAGAATCCGTCAATGTCGACGGCTGCGACGAGGAGATTCTGAAGGATACGTTTTCCCCCTCTGGTCACTTGCTCACCTTCTTTTGGGACTTTGTTTCAGATGCTGTGAGAAGATACGGCCTGGAAGGTGTAATGGATCGCCACACGACCAGCCGCCTCAACCCCCGTAAGGAACACCGGGCAGAGATCGGTCAGATTACAGAGAAGCGGGGCATAATGTCCAAACAGTTGCTCGTCAACAACCGTCTAACGGTCCTACAAAACGTCTACCATTGCCGATCAGATGGCCGACAGTCGAATTCCTCGAACACCATGTAAGGATCGAGAACTGAAATCTTCACGAGCTGATATGGATACCGTTACGAGGGTACAAGCCTTCGTGAAACCTGTTGGATGTCTGTACCGATCCAAACTTGGCCCACCTGAGTAAATCACTCTAACTGCACTGATTTTAATTTAGAAATGGTTGCGAATAATGAGCGTAACTAAGAAAGTAACTTTAGTTAACGTTGACATAATTCTGTATTACTTTTGCGGGGGTTAATATCTTAATATTGATCGATTATTGGACTAGGTCCTTTGACGCATTGAAGCATGTGAGGCCTCAGTGGCTTTAACCTCGATAACTTGCATACGATTGCACTCCATTGCGTTTCATTAATACACAGTGGATATGGTAGCTAGTTTTGAAGAAATAAGATAAAAAGTGTTAGTTGGGTGTCGAAAATCCTAGTGGTACAAAAAGAAATATATTTCGGTAACCCTCTTATAAATTATCTGTCTGACCAGACAAGTTAATTGTAATCACAAATCGAATATCAGACTGAGTACTCAGCAAGAATAGAATCGAAAAATAGAATATACTGCTTTTAAGGATGCTGTTTTCAATCGACTAACTAGTGTTGGTGAAGCTAGTTGGTGAAGTGAAGTGATTAGAGTCAGACTATTAAATAACAACCTCGATTAACCGGGTCTTAATTATCTACAATTTTTCTTCTTTAGGGTCACTATTCGGTGTCATGGCAATAAGAATACAGTAGAATATCGATTAAGACTTCGTCTATAATTTAATAATAGCTTATTGTAGCAAATAGAATTATCCATCAAGAGAGTGCTTCAAGCTAAAGTGGCGTTTCAAGTCGGTTAATCTACTTACTTCTGCAGCCATTTATACTTTGAATTAGGAAGTGTGATGAATTGGTGATACGTTCATAAACTGCTTCAGATGCTACTAAAAACCCTTGTCTACTGTCTAAGAGAATATTAGCACAAAGTTGATTATCCAACAAATAAAAGAATAGACCTTGGTTGGACACTTGTTTGCATATTCAGTCCCATTCTGGTGCAATGACAAAATTCGCACTGCACTATAAAAAAGGAAGTATCTGTCGCTTAAATCACTTTCCATAAACGCAAAATACATCTCAATAGTAACATTTACCCAGTAGAAGATATCAATCCCTAAAATTCTACGGTACTGTCTCGCTACAAGCTCCGAACTTGGAAATCAAACAGGAACTCCTTTCTAAGATCAATCCACCTACCAGCAATTCCGCGTAAAGCGAAAGAATAGTTCCCAGAAAACGTAAGAATCCCGTCCCCGGCTTGTATCGAGACAACACTGTACCAAGGCACAAGGTAACGCAGTAGCCGGCGAGACAATTGGGCTCAAGGAGCTTGAAGAGTCCCACGGTCCAGGCTGGATATTCGATTTCGGTAGTCGACTTGCGCCGACTCGTCACAGGAAAACGATGGACATGGATCCGCGGAAAGACGTGCTCGCGTTCTGTGTGCGCGTGTGTGCGCAAGCGCGCGTATGGGCACATGTGTGTGTGGAGGGTGAGGAGCACGAGGGTGAGGAGCACGAGTGTGTGGGAGGAAAGGAGGGACAGAAGGAGCGAACGAGATGCGGAGGAACGGAAGAAGGGGCATCTCGGTCGTTGAAAAGGGAAGAGCGGAGGGAAGGAGGGACGAGAGACACAGAGGGAACTTGTTATGCTTTGAGAGATATGGCGGAGGCCTGTGGAATACATAATTTTGTAAAGACAAAAATGCTGCGGTCGTGCCTCGGCGGAGTCGCATTTTTCCTTGTTTCACGAAATGTTCAGTCGCGCCGTTCTCCTCCCCCCCCCCCCCCCCCCCCCCCACCCTCCACCCCTCATTCCCCCCCTCCTCACCCCCTCTTTTCCGTTCGTGGCCTGCTCCTTGTCCAGGCTGTTTCCCCCGCACATCATCCCTTGCTCTTTCCTCTAGTAATGCGCCGCGGAATGAGAAACGTTTTGTAAAAAATGTATCCGCATCTTCGCAGAGGCTGCATCTCGCTTGGGCAACATGTTGCCACGTCGTGTTTGTGTGCCCCTGGAATGCGTCGAGATGAATTCTGATGTCCGCATAATGGAAAATCTGCGAGTAATGGAAAATCTTCGATAGGCCCCGCAAACGTGATATATTTGCAAATTTTTGCACGAATTGAAGAGCCACTCGTGTTTCCTGGAATTAGAATTGGGTATTTAACCTTTAACCGCTAGGCTTGTGAGTCACACTCGTGGCACGAATTGTATTCCAAATATTTGAGGAGATGTTATTACACCGTAGAAATTGGCAAAAAGGGAGTACTTGTAAAATCTTTAAGTAACTAATGGTAATTAATTTGAAGTTAGTTTGGGTCGGCACTTTGAAGTAACAAATTTTTATTTAAATTAACTTAAATATATATAATATAAGTCAAGTGGTAAGACAAGTGGTTGAGTGACATGGTTAGGGTTTTAAAAGATAAGAGTATAGTAAGGCTATGGCTGATACGCAAATCCTGATTTCATAAAAGATTGCAGAAAAGAAAATTAACTATTAGGAGGGTGTTTCAATATTCAATATTGATTCTACTGTTAAATCAATTAATTGAGATCCTATTACGTATCATATAGAGAATTTATTTTTAGCTGTTTTCCATCGGTCTTTATTTGACGTATTGGATTTACCACTTGCCTGAAATCAAAATCTAAAGGACACTAGGATAAGGTCTCTTAGGCAATAATTTCTGAGTTGAGATATCGGTGAGGTCGTAAAGAACGACGAAACTATTGTCTCAGGTACAAAATGTGGCCAATAAGCGGTCGAACTATGGAAATAGGCGAAACACGCGTAACGGTCCATCGAGGGAAAAATTTCCATAAACTTTGGTCCGGTCCTTTCATGTGATCTAGTCCCTCTTCCTCTTCGCTGCGGAGACCTGCTCGCCCCATCCCCTTTTACTTTTACGCATAGTTGAGATCCCTAACTGATTTTAGTGGTTTCCCTTTGACTTTTTGACATCTTACAAGGGCCGACAGCCATTCAAATACTTCTGTAACCGCGTGCCGGGTCTGTCGCCGCCATAACTAACCTTGGATAACTCTCTAGAGCTTCTGGCTGTTCTGTCCCTCACGAAGTTGCTCTACCTTCCACCCACTAATCTTTTTCGAGTGATGAACTTCTATGCAGAGCAATGAGAAGCTCCAGTTTTACTGAAATAGTCCGTTGAACATGTCTTTGCCTAAAAAAAAGCTATAATAATGGACCATCCATTTCCAAATTTTAATTATTAATTTTAAAGGAACTTTTTTTTAATAGACTGCCAGAATTGTCAGACTGTCAATTGCTCCCTTAATTTTGAGGGTTAATTTTATATTCGTAGTACATGTATTTTTACATAAAATATTTTACATGTAGTCTACTTCTTATCTGACCAGTCACCCCCATGCACCATCATTTCAAATTTAGACACCAAAGTCGTTTAAACTAGACCCTAGGTTTGCCTACTATTAAATATCTAGACAGAACTTCTTGTAATTACAAATCACAGCAAGTTACAAGTAGCATCTTTTTCAGAAACCGTGCTTTCCTTCATTTCTGAAAGAATAACTTACTTGAATCTAAAATCTTAAATCATTCAAAAAACCTCAATACGTCGAGCTTTAAGTGCTCAAATCTTTCGAACTAGGATCTAACTTTTCTAGGTCAAACCCACCACGTTCACATATCCTAGTCCTAGCCAGATTCTCTCAGCACCTTCGTACTTCCCTTCCAATGCAGTGTTTCCTTCTCCTGAAAAGAAGATTAAAAGTGTTCTTGGTGAGATTCGCCGGAACCGCGCGAGAAGAAGTTGACCAGCTGAGTGGGGGTTTGCATTCTGGCACGTATAGCAGTTTTCAAGATGGGTATTTGATAGGATGCAGACACGTATGCTACGTATACGCGACGAGTCTGTAGATTAGGATGATATAATTACGACATTAACATAAGTCACCACGGGCAAGCACGGCTACGGAATAGTAATCGTGTCGAACACGTGTGCGCGTCATCGCTGTTTTGTTTTACTGCGCTTAGGGGGCATGCTTCTCTTCGGGTTCTTCGTGCGCTTCCTCCGCGATATCTTTTTCCTAAATACGCCGGAGATGCGTATCTTGACGCTCTATGAGCTACGACTTATGACTTGCATGCCGAAAGCTCTGTGATAGTTTCGTGTAGCAGTGGTGGATTGCACCTTCTTGTATATTATAAATTGAAAGCAACTAAACCTGGGGTCAAGTTGACGGTGCAAGAACGTATGGCTGCCAATGCAAATTTAATCAGAGATGAATCGTGAACATTTTATTGTTCGTTTAATTTAAATGAAGTACCTTTTCCATAAAAATGAGTAATTACTGAATTCTTCTCTTATTTATTTATTGTTTTAATTTATTTGTACTACATATTCTTGTTGCAGTATCAAATTTTCTAACCCTTACCTCCGCACTAGATGGGATTTCAAAGACTCTATGAAATTGTTGAACAAATAATCTTATATCCAGAAACGTACAGATTTGTCATCAGTTGCTTTGACTTTATAGCCTGGAAAAAAATAATCTTAAGATATGCAAAGCCTCTTCACCAATTACAGATCAAATTCTCATACCAAATTTTCGACTCCATTAACCCCTAAAACTCTCTTAAAAACTGCTGTCTAAGGACCCTATGAACCTGGACTACGAAGAAGCAATAGGGTTACTAGGGTTCGAACAGTCAGTCAGTGATGAAGTAGTCAGGTGATCATAAAGGATAAGCAAGTGGAGTGTAGCAGCTGATGAAGAAATAAAAGTGTATCTTCGGCCTCTGTTCCTGGTGTCCCTCAGGTCCCAGTCAGTGTCGGTAGGTACAGAGAGCGTGAAGATAGGGTTGCGGAGGTAGGCAGATTTCGCTTTCATCTCTCTTTTCCCTCTCCCTTTCCGAGTTTATCCGAGTTACCGATCGCGTAGATTCCAAGAAGCAGCCGAAACAATATCATAACTCGTCGGCCCCGGGAGCCCATCGCCGTAAATAGAAATGCCTGATACCGCGCGAGAGCTCGTTGTCCTGCCCGCCTGTTTCGTATTCGTCCCGCGCAAACGGGGTTCCGACGATAATTATGATGCGACTTGAAAATCTTGCGATCGGTTTTTGATGTCTCCGCACCGCCAGTACCGGTTTCGGCTCTTATTCGTGATCGAAATCCGTGATCGGTTCGACACTGACAATCTTTACCTTCTACGAGCCCTGTCATTTGGATGATTCTTATCGATATTTCATCTTGATTTGATTCGTCGTTTGATACATAAATAAGTTTAATGGATAGAAAATTGTGGATACAAGAAGACGAGGAGGTATGCAGCATTTGATAGGGGAAACCTTGGACATAAGGGACTGGTATAGTTCCAATAGTTGAATCCTTATTTTATGCAACTTATTCATTAATCTGAATTTTTAGACGTTATTCAGAGAAATTGAATCGTTTCAATCGTTCTTTTATCGACTTTCTTTTGATTGATAACTCTAATTATTCATCATAGTCTGAATAATCTGATATTTACTGCGGCTACGACAATTTGGATTGGTCGAGGAATAGAGATTACAACCACAAGCCCTGCTCATTTATTCCACGAATCGAAGCTTACATGTATAATTCATAGAGTTGGCGGCTTCATCTCCCCCTCCTGGACCGCCACGCGGCGTCTTTTGAATCGGAAACTTTTGGAATTCCATCTTGACGGAGAAATTTATCGCACTCGTGACGTTTACGTCGCCGAGGAAGCCTTCGCACTTTGCACTTTCCGCTGGTTGGAAAAGAGGAGATAAGGAGGTACTCTCAAATCAACTCGGAAGATAAACCACATCCCTTTTGTTTTAAATTAATATTAAT
The DNA here is from genome assembly GCF_051401765.1 of Calliopsis andreniformis. Taxonomy (NCBI): domain Eukaryota; kingdom Metazoa; phylum Arthropoda; class Insecta; order Hymenoptera; family Andrenidae; genus Calliopsis; species Calliopsis andreniformis. The sequence goes on along the minus strand of NC_135073.1, from coordinate 5,678,587 downwards.
TTTTAATACGATTACTGACAAACAGTTTTCCTACATTTTTCATGTCATTTCAATTCCACAGATATATGTTATTGAAAACGAAAATCTTTCATAGTTCTATAGTATATTTGTCATTTAACGTAAACACTTAATTACAATAATTATGTTTAAAAGTTCGTAAATGCTAAGGTTTATTTATTGTAGATGATTCAAGCCTTTATTTCTTAAATTATGTCATTTTTATATTTGCTGTTATTGTTATTTTAGATGTTTCAAGATTGTTTAGATAACATATATCTATACTAACAATAAGTGCGAATACTTTTTACAAAACGTTGGTAATAATGACAAGTATTATTAATTATTATCCTAAAATATTGCAAGGAAGTAGGCTTTGTAAGCACCACAAAAGTTGTAAGCAATTTCGGTTTAAAGGAAACGATTTTAATATAAATATGTAGTACTTTTAAGTAGGCGTGGGATCAAGTTCAATATGTACTCACGAATTGGAGTCATTTTCACTACTCAAGATTTGTTTCATCCCAACGATGAATCCATTAAGAAATTTTATATTCAGTCACTTTAATAAAATAGAGTAAATCCTTAGAATAGGTTTTTAAAGTAAAAACCTTAAAAGATATAATCTATCGCAAAAGAATAAACATCCAAAGAAGTAAAACATTCTCCATATTATAAATTATTTATTTGAAAACTCCTCTCGGCCGAATTCTTTCACCCGACTAGCCATAAATTACCAATAGAACATGATTTACTGGTGGCCGATTCACACGGAGGACAATTATTGTTAATATTTCGGAATTTATAGCGTGACGGTACCGAATAGACTCGACTAGCGCGTTAAACGTAGGATGAAGGTCTGTATGGTTCGATCCTACGATTCGCTGATAGAATTGATTTTACGGCATGCACACTTGGATCCATGCGGGTTTCGAACCGCCCTAAAGACTCTCTGTCTCCCTCCCCCTCGGTGTCAATTTCAATTGCCTCTTGAAAAGATTGATACGGGCGATTCTGCTGGACAAGCAGCCTCGTTGAACGGCGGGAGCACGTCTCCCATAAATGCAGAAAGCGGTGTTCGTGTTCCGTGGAACAACGCGGCGGACTTTACGAGGACATTTTCGGTGGTCGCTTTCGGGGAACGATGATTTTGGATAATTTCTCGTCGGACGGTAGATTTCGAGGCGCGATTAAGCGGAACGACTGATGAAGAGAGTCGGGAAGCAGAGGACCGGCTGAAAGGTACTGCGTACTTAATAAAGACGATGACAATCGCGAGGTCTCGTGAAAGCTGCTCTCGAACCTAGGCACCTTCTTTTCGTGGAACAGAGTCGCGCTGGTCAAACGATGGGGGCAACAACTGGTAATTTCAAATTATCTGATAACACTCGTGGTGGCGATCTTCTGTGGCCTGTGAAGTCGGCTTAATTAATTAACTTCAATTTCATCGTGGCAGCTTAATTATAAACACTGACGTCAATCAACAAGCACGTTTAGAGCTACAATGGGTTTCATAGTTGCAAAATTGAGGGAAGTAGCTTTAGCTGCTACAGCGTAGCAACTGTCAGTATCAATTTGCTTGGATTATGCGAAGCTAAAACACAATGAAATCAATTTTATAGTATACACCACATTGAAAATACCTTAAGTATGTACAAGAATTTCAATAAAAATTACTTTTTTACAGTTTTCACAGAAATGATTAGTGATACTTATTATGAATATAGAAGTTTTTTAAATAGTTCTGTTTATCGAAAGCTTAGGGAAATTTTATATGTTGTAAATATTTACACTATTCTCATACGCTACGGAACAAAGAGTACAATGTAGCATAGAAAAACTTTGCATTGTTCAGTATTATAACAATCAAATTTTACTACCATTATTTTAAAACAAAAATGAACACTAGGATTGTATTCGTACATAGCAGAAATATGAGAAGTATAAGTGTTTCCTACATTGAGTGCAATTTTGATACTTTAATGAAAGTTGCAGCAGATAATTGACGGTGAATTAATGAGAGAATTTTTATGTCTTCTTTAGTCCGTGCCGCCACATTGTTACAACCTGTAATTAAATTATAACACATTACCATACGTTCTTAACGTACGTGCTACATGGTTATCGACTTCAGGATTATAGTGAATAAGCTATTGTAAGATAATGTGATATAAATCTAATTTTAAAACGACCTGAAGTTTATGTAAAAAATTATACTCATAACTCTATAATAATAGTAGATAGTTACAACTTGTACATGAAAATTAGTATTAATGTGAGAATTTTTTAAATGATTTTACAAATCAGTAAATCTGCTATATTATATAGACCAGGTATTTGAAATTTAATAATTTAATATTTATAAAAATCCACCATAGTAACAATACTGTTACATTTACATGCTACATCTTATACTCTACAGGTGTACAAGGTGCCAATTACTGAATACTTTATCATAAATAGAATAATAATTATTCAAGAAGTAGAGTTATAAACATTAATATTAATTATTTTTATAAGCCATGGTCTGCTCATTCTAGCTTCCTCTATCCAGAAAAAGATATAAAAAAGTCAACAAAATTACTGCTATACCTTATTCCAATTACAAATTCAATTAGATGCATTCTTGTAATTTGAAGTATCCAGGAAGTACATACTGGCAATAGTTGTTAGTATTCCCGTTGCTACAGCAAATTTCATCTCCCCATGTGGCAAACGGATTTATGATCGCAAAATTCACTCGACCAGACTCGTATCGCCTTCGTACAATTGCGGAGACGATATTAGCATTAGAGAGACGGGTACCAGACATGGGCCAGGTAGATCATCCTACGCGTTGTTCCAACAACGACAAACCACACCCGCTTTTTGGACAATGGGTGACGCACTGCACCCTGGTCCCCGCTCCCTTCGCGACCCCTTTCTTGAATTATGGCTTAGGTGGTTCCCCGCGCGCTGTTTTGACTATCGTTCGACCGCGATCTCCTCAATCGACGGCCTTCTAATCGCGTACTTCTGCGATGGTGCGACTGCGAAGCAGGTAGATCGCATCGACAATTATTGAGGGTTGTCAACGTTGGTGTTCTCATGCAATTTGGAACAAAAGAAAACGAAGCAATTTCAATCGAAAAATAAATGGGTATATATATAGAGGACGTCGTTCTTTTTTAAACAACCTTTAGAGTCAAGAAGTGTACAATTTAATATTAAAACGTCATTCAAATTTTTAAAGCTAGTAATTGGCTATTATCTGTATACAATTGATATCAGTGAATAATTTCAGGGGTCACTTTTACTGTAAAATATAAATACAAATATGTGTTAAAACTGTTTTGAAAAATATATATATATATGTAGATAAATGTGTGTCTGCGTGTGTGTGTATCATAGAATTAAGAGTTCTTAACTATTTTTAATAAAATATCAGCATTGAACCTACTTACGAAAATTCTTACAATAGTAAATTCACATTTGCAACTTACCACGATTAAATTCTGTTTAATCTTCTAAAGAAATAACTGCTACAATAGAAATCAAATTTTCTATCTGTTTTCACAAGTTGGCAACAAACTTCGTCTCGATGGTACTTCCAAAAGGATTAGAAGACGAGTAGACGTCCCACATGTCCGGCAGCCCCAACCCAAACTTAATCAAAGATAAATAATCCCAGGAAAAGGGGGAGGCAGCACGGTTACAATTCGAAGACAATTTGACATCAGCATCCAGTAGCGACAAGCCATCAGCCCGTCAGGCTCACGTCGACAGGCGATTGTCCTCGATCTTCACAATAAGTCAATCAGTGAATCGATCGCGAGCGGAAGAGGCCTCCAGCCGCGCGACGTGAAGCTCCTGACAAATGATTCTGCCGATACGATGACTCCAACTTGTAGGCAAGAGTGACGTCTTCATACACGAGCCAGTGGTGGCTGTTCCCCCTGATGTCTGTCCGTCACACAAATCGCCTGACCAGACTCGCGGGATGTCAACGATTTATTTTACGAGAGGACGTGGTCCTGGGAGCGGCTATATTGAGTCCTTACGGGATGCGTCCCACGGACTCCTTGATACACGAATGCTTATCGATGGTTTATTGGGAGCCATTACCTTTCTACGGGCTTCTATAAGTCCTGGCGAAGAACGCGGCAGCTATGGATATCGATACAGGTTTCGGGCTCTGGGGACAAAGCGGAGGGAGAGGGGAGAAAAAGGAAAAGAAAGTCATAAGGCATCGCAATCACGTTCCCACTACGAAGATCGAACGCTGAGATACGGCGGGATCTCGGGACGGCCTTCCTTGGTTTGGTGATACTGCTCTCGTCCTGTCGTATTTTTCTTCGTCGATTGAAGAGATTCGAGCGGTGATCTGCTCATGATATTACCTCAAATTGTATTGTCTGTTACTTGGTACAATGAGGTCATAGTTCAATGCTATTCTTTTACAGATTAACGTCGGTTGCATTAGCTACGTTCATGGTATTAGCGACAGGAAATATATGTTATATTATTTTACCTATTATTTTAGATTCTTTGAGGAATTCAATTTTATCATTTTCGAAATTATCTTTACGGAGAAGCTTCAGTTTGTATTTTCGAGGCATTGGATGGTTGAAGATAAGACGTTCCATTGTAACCAGCATATTGCAGTTCACACATAGTGAAGCTGGTTCAAATTGAAATAAGAGACTTTACATTTTTATCTTTATAACCAATGAGTATTCCAAGAATTGTATCAGTTAAGTTCTATTTTTGGGAAAGAAAATAATGCAAAGATGATTAGAAATAGAATATACTATTATTCAAACTAAAATGTGATTTTCGGTTCACCCTACATTTTTTGGATCTTCAGAAATGCTTTTCTTAAGGAATATTGTAAACTATTTGGTATTCTAAAATGAAAGATAGATTTATAGACCCTCCACAGTTCAGTGTACTCCAGATAGAGGTAGGGTACCTTGAGAAAGTCACGAGGAATTCAGGCGAAAGGATCAGCAGGCAATTTCTCAGTAGCTTCCACTGGAAGATGGTTTTCTGAGCGTCCCCTAATTACTAGAAGCAATTAGAAAATTGCGTCAGCCCGAGGTAGTCGTGATTCATCATCATCCCCTTCGAACAATCGACCCGACGAATCCTATTGTAGGCACCCTGCGTGTCTCCCTAATCGGTTAGGATTTTGACTCGATTTTACCTGCCCGAAATGAGTCCAGGTAGGAGAATATGGTTCGAAATTGCGAAAGCGACGGTGGAAGCCTTCCCCCGGAATAACTTTCGCTTGGCAAGAAAAATTGCTGGACATATTTCAGTCGGTGCTTCACGGCGGGATTCCTGACTCGATGGTTCGAACGATATTCGTTGTCGGGGCTTCGAGAAATAGATCGACGATCGAAACTATTATTCAAAAACCAGTGGACGGATTAGATTCTTGGATTCATCTTGGATTAATGGATTACATTACTGAGAACCGATTTAGCCTGGACCCACAATACGAAATTTGAAGAATTATCTTCAATCTTATTGAGATGAAAATGTGTTTATTTCTTTGAGCAATAACAACAAGTGTAAAACTCGATGTGGGATTGAAATTATAAGTTCAAGCGATGAAAGTGTGTATACATATATTATTCTGGAAGAGTGTGGTGTGACTGCGGAGATTATTGAATAGGTCTGTTATTCACCAAGTTCAAGCGTCCTGTTTATTATAATTTATGCACGATGGAACACCTTTGGCGGTTTAAGAATACCAGTTTCTACTGTCGATAAATTTAAATCGCGATGCCTAGCGACACAATTTATCTTATTCTACGTTTCCTTTTTCGGCTGACATAGATCTGTGTGGCTTTCAGACACATTTTATTCTCAATCAAATATTTAGTTGAATTCAATACTAATTCCCAAATCAATATTTTTAGGTGTTAAATGAAAAGTGTGACATATTCTCAAATAAGAAAGAAAATTTCTCAGCCCATGTACCAAATACACAGTTCAAATGGTGATTTAATATAAATAATTATGTTACTTTCCATCTCTAGATTGATAGAAACAACTGATTCCAAACCCAAAACCACTGTGTTAAAAATTAGAAGAGGAGTCAAACCAGAGTTGCTGCCAGCACTTTCACGAATTAATATGTTGAAATATTAGATAGGTACCTGCATATGAAATGTCCTAAGCGTATCTTACAGAACTTCAAATATACGAATAATTTCTACAAAACACAATTCATATATTTAATCAAAATAAGTTATGTATAATTTTATGCCTTCTTCCAAACGAGTAACTAATTTTACTATCCTAAATTTACAAAAATAATTAGTTCTAGAATTCAGGAAAACTATGAACATTCCTTTTACAGCTGTTCTATGTCAACATTACTTCTTCAGTATTCTATCCAATATTCCTCTTTCATTCAATCTTATATTACAATAAAACATGGTACTTATGGACGTATAATAAGAACTGAAGGGTTAATACCAATGGCAAAATTCAAGGTAGGTAACCAAAACTCTCCAGACGAGGAATCAAAGAATTCCAAATGGAAGAAGCGGAGATTCCCACTCGAACGAGCCGAAATTGTTCAAGTAGCAATCTCATTGTGTCACGTCACGACTACCGCCGCCACCCACGCGATATTTCTCCCATCGACAGCGTCGTTCTTTCTTCGCTTTGATTTTCAGTCCCGTCCGGGTGCACCACGAAGTCGGGGGATCCCGGCTGCAAGAAAAATTGATACGTGGGCCCTTAATGGCCCAACAAAAACGGACCCAACAGGGACACGACAACAAAAGCGTATGCATATTATGAATGGATGGACGAGGCGAAGGAGGAACGGATGCCAGAAATATATTGCCTCGGTGCACCCACTCTTTCTACGAGAAGTTGCACACGTGGTTCAGCGAGGGGTAGACTCTGCGGAACCAGAAAATGCGGGGAGGGGGGTGCGGCGAGGAATGAAGACGAAAACGAAGAGGAACGATGAGGCGCGGAGAAAAACAAGGGGGACAAAGCGAAACGGAAAGGGGGTGGAGGAACAAGGTGAAGGCAAAGAAAGAGAAAAAGAAGACGCAGTTACGAAGCTCGCGCATCCCTCCTTTTATCTGGCTTTGTGACGAGGTGCAGCCGAGGCCGTGCACGACAGAAAATTAGTAAAATCCGGCGGGTAGCGCGTGGAACTGTCTGTCCCGGTGCCTGGCCTCGGATTTATAAGGAGCGAACCCACGATTTATGTCTGGGTCTAGGTTATTTATCGATTTCGATGGTGCACGCGATATCGTTACACGGATATCGATACGTTCTTGGCTCAAACGGCTGGCCCCACCTTCGTCTCTTTTTTTTCTGTCTGTCTTTCTTCTATTTTATCTATTTTTTATTCGGTTTTCACTCCTTCGCCGACTAAACAGGTCGCATTTTTGATTGATTACCTGGTTTCATATGAAATTTTTTCGTTATGCACATTTAACCCTATGCTGATATGGCGTTAGAAAAATAATCAGCAGTAATATGTAGATAATTCAGACTCCTAGCAGGTGGTTAATTTCGGTGTCTTCTCCACAGATATGTGTGTTATACGGAATGATAAAAGTTGAATTAATGTAACAGATAGGACCTTGCCATATTAGCTAAGGGTTTCCCTTCGAAGCTTGAGAACAGGGAAGTGGGATTTTTAAAAGACCACTCATATGACACCTTAACGACGTCAGCCATGTTTCTTTGACACAATTATTTCTGTAAAAAGGTGGTATATTAAACCAGATTTCTCCACCTGATATCGAAGTCATTGACTCATTCAACCAGCAAATACAGACGATTAAACGTTATAACTCATAGCTGTTCCTCCGACGCCAAATACTTCCTCTTCCAGCGAAATTGTCCATTCACTATTCTACGATAGATTAGTGCTGCAAATCGTGATGGGGGAGCACTGAAAGACGAAAGATCAGGCCGATTACCCGCCAGTGAATGGCGGACGCGGTGTTAGGGATGGAAGAGCGGTTTGCCGTGCAATTATTAATTCCAGGAAATCGATAAGCTCAAAGAGGTTCCTCCCGGTTGCCGTGCTTGTAATTATTGCCGGCAGAATAGTAGGAAGAAGAGAGCAAGGAACAGCGTGCAACCCTCAAAGCACAATGCCACCCTCTAATCATGCATCGACTTATCGACAAGGAGAAGACTCGAAGGGCTCGTGTTTTACCTACCACCTTCAGCCGTCAAGCAGTTCTTCCAGGTTGCCTACTAGTCAACCTTTCGACAGAATTCGAGTTAAAATAATAGTAGAACTGGCACCGTACAAGGATTCTTTTCCTGAGGACTCTCAGATGTTAATTAACGGATCGATTGTGTTGTCTCGTTAAAAATGTCTGAAGATAAATCTCTGGTTTATTATCCGGAACGTTTAGCTTTTTGCGAAACCGGCTAGTGGACCCTTCGATGGCTCTGCGCCAAACTGCTACCGCACGATTAATGCGTATTTATATGTATTTTCCAGGGCTAACAGAGTCCAACGATGGCGACTTCTCCCTCGGACTGAAACTTTCTCGTTGTACGCTTTTACCAACGACCAGTCTTTGCAATTACGATCATTTAAGTGTGTGCCAGACGAGAAGATAATCGAATGAGTTGATGTTACGACTGTAACGGTGGGCTAGAACTGTAAAATTCGTGATGAAACTCGATACGCTATTTTTTTACAAAATGTTAATCTTTAGAGTGTTAACTTAAAATCTTAGAAGCAGGGGATATAGGATTTTGTTTATAACTTCTTCCTGTGTAATTTTTCATCAAATGCATACTTCAGAATAAACTCAATGTCTTTAGGCAGGAATTCGATGAAATCAGAAACAATGATTTAATTTTGTTTCTTTTTCAACCTTATTTAAGAGTTATCATTTCATTTATGTCTTAATAGTATTTGAACCTAATAAAAAACTTAAACGTATAAATAAGTACCTACACCCTTGAATCAAAAGTATTAGGACATCTTGCGACTTTCAATCAGCTTCCTTTTTGTGATATAAATTATGACTATTAAACTTCCTTTTTTTTAAAATTTCATTGAGAATGACTATACATATCTATTCTAGTCGTATGAACCCGAATAACCTGATTATTTAAATATTGAAAGTTGTTAAATATTTATAGGATGTCTTTTTAATCTCTAAAGAAATTGAAAAAGAAAGAGATTCAGTTATTTAGTTACTTATTGCATTAATAGATTAATGACAGTCGGTAAGGCTCTTCTATGTAAAATCAACAAAACATTTAAATCTATTCGATTATGATACACGTGTATGGTACACTGTAAGACTATTGGGGTGAATAGGAGAATAACCGAGCCGTTTTATTTTATATAAACGGGTCAGGACTAATTTTCCTATGCTCTTTCTCTCAAAAATAAAAAGTAAAAAGAGAAGAATGAAATTAATATTCGCAATTTTTCGAAAATTATACAAGTCGTGACAGACATGTTACAAAAACAATGCTACTGGAAGTTGATTGATAGTGATGCGGATATCGGTTGAGGTATGACCTCTAGAAACGAGACTGTAACCGAGGTGGGCCCAGTTGCCTGTGTCTGTGGCACGGTGTGCCCTATAAGAAGTGATCGTTACTGCACGCCGCTCTATAATCTACACGGGCTAATGACGTCCATTACGTTACCACTCGCGTCGACCACGGTCCCAATACGCGACCCTTTGTGTGTATTTTCGTACCACCGTGAAGAACATACGGAACACACGAAGAATTCCGCGTTGTGGACCAGTTCTCAGAGCGTGGGGGCACGAGCCACCCGATTCTTCGAATCATTTTCAATAAATCGACCCTCCTTTTCCAAATGTAACTTTTTCGTAGTTTTAAATTTGGTCAAATTCGGATATTGCTCAAATAAATGCAAAGTGCTCTTCAACTAACTTAATTTAAACAGATATCCTTGTCACTACTGTTAGAAAAGTTGAGATAATAGTATTAAATGTGTAATTGTTCATGAAAATAGAAGAATAGGGTATTTTTTTCTGCTGTGCTTGATGTTGTACAATTTAGATTAGTTGGGAAATACAAATGTTAAATGTTAACATATTTACCGAAACCAGGGTCTCGTACTTTATATGTGCAATATTTATTTAAAAGACACAGTGAATGTACTTTAACGTTTATAAATATTTATACAATTTTAATACAGCTAGAAACTTAACTAAACCTAACTAAACTTGTTCTTAATAGTATCTATGTATTTTCATAATAAAAAGATGAGAAACTTGAAGAATTGCTTGATGATGAATGTGTTAATTAGCCACAATAATTTATCTTTTACTAAAGAACTAACGTTTTGTAATTGTACCTACATCATTTGAACTCGGTTTTACTCAACACCCAGAACACAATTACATGGCGTTATTGCGAAGAATCTAGCTTGTATCATTATTGACAAAGTCACCTCTTGCTTATATAATTTTTATGGGTCCTTTAGCCTCCAGTGTCGGCGCCTTTGCGCCACCATAATGAGTGCTGCTGGGCTTACTGCTTCGACACAAAACAACTCGTTTTAATTTATCTTGGCTACTGAAAGCGGTCCCTTTCTAAACTCCACGCGTTCTTCGAATTCACATTTCAACAAGGAGTTATCATTACAAACTTTGGTTCCCTTAAATCGTCGGACGCTTTAAAACACATCCAGCAGGGGTTGAGGTCATCCTTGGAGGGGTCAGTGGATCCTGTCGATCGACAAAGAAAAAACGGCATTTCGCATTCTCGGCTTATCAGAGTGACAGACTGGACCTTGATTGTCTTCCCCTTTCCACGTGTCCCGTGGTCCCACACCCTTCCCAATCGTCCTCCAAACAGTCGTAACTCGGACGGGTGAAGCAGAGAAGCGCGCGAGCAGAGTGGGACCTGTGTGTGGCCAGAGCGCAGGCATGTATAAATACGCGAGGAGAGCCGCGTATAACAAGTTATGGCAGATAAATTTATAGCATCTCCAGTGAAACGCCATTACTTTAAATGCACCCCTCTCTCCAGGACGAGCCGCACTATCCTCTGTGCGATCCCTTACTCCCCTCCCCTCTTCTTGCTCACTCCCCGCGGTATCGGCTTTTACGATTTTTAAATAGCCCGCGCGAATGCCTTCGACGTTAACCGCGCCTTTTGTCCGACCTCGATCCACGGATTTCAATGATCCCCGGCGTGGATCCCTTCCAGACCGCGATTTTACGGCCAGGTGCTTCAACGCGGCTCGACTATTGCTGGATCTCGGAGCTCGACCATCTCTTGGGAGCAGACATTCTCAGTATTGCCATTTTTGCGACGTCGTAAAAAATAATGACAAGTTTGTTGCATAGTTCGGGCGTAGTCACTTTTGGTTCGTCTTGATTGATAATGGCTGACATGGGGATGGTTTTGATACCTTTCCGATCATGGAAGCCGAGGACTCTAAACATATGCTAGAATTGTCACGCTGAATTCACGAAACATTATGTCACATCTGTATTATAATTATGTCATAATATGCTGCTCCCTTTCTTCTAACAGTAGTTATTATTTTTTATGAATATCATTAGCAGTTGTGTACGTTAGTTTTATTATTTTTATTTTACAACTATCATGTATCTACCTATACCTATGTACCTATACTTCTCTATTAATTGTTTAATTCTTTTTCACAGAAACGTATAATTGTGCACCTGCGAGTCTAAATGACCAAAATCCCCTTTTTTATTATTTTTCAGAAGAACAGAAAAAAATTCAATCACATATTTATTAAATAATACTCTTTTTAAATTACTTTATACCATGAAATCTTCTCTACTTATTACATAGGATATTAAATAGATTCCTATTACTTAGATGAAATAAACAGGAAGCAATAAAATAGAGTATGAGGTTTACTTCTAAAAGAAATGGATTTGGCTTCGCCTTACTATCAGGTACAGAATTATCTGTAACATATGAGGCTGTATGCATTACTCATGGGATGACCTGTATCATTGAGTCTATCACGCGCTTCCGGTGGAAATGGTAATCAGAAATCCTCCAACAAAGAAGCCTAAAGTCGTATCGACGCTTGGAAACCCACACCTCCATTCCACCCTCCGCGAGACGATCAAAGTTCAACCTCCATAATCTGGCCTAATCATGGCCCGTTGCCCCGAGTCGCTAACTTCTGTGACGTGTGCCAAGTCGTGGCGTGGATTCAAGAACGTCGAGGCGAACGGAGGGCCCGGCATGGAGGAGGAGATGGCGGGGAGGGTGGGTTGGGGTATATCAGTATCGCCGCGAGTAGGTTGCCAGGCGGGAATAAACCGTTTATCCCATATTATAATTAGTTAAATTCTTCGGGACGTGGAGGTGTCTTTACACGTCAGTCAGCCCACTTCGCTTCCAGGCTCATCCACCACCACCGATCCTCCTCTCCCTCGACAGCCGCGATCATCTCCAAGCGCAGACGAGCCAGCCGTTTCGACTTAACTCGTTCGCTGGCTTCAGTCGAAAGGGGATACATAAGATATTAAACTATCCGAAAATTAGTTAAATCTTGTTTAAAAGTTTCGACCGAGGAGGTATTCGGCCGCTGGAAGACATCGACAGCCGCTGCTGCAATGCGGCGATCTGACGTAGTTCCGCGAGATATTCAGAAGCATTATTTGGTTTTTAATAACACATTCCCCATTTGACTTTTTTTTTGGTGACATTGGTGTCATTAGTAGACCTTGTGTGGCTTCGAATTAGAGACCATTCCCTAGCTTAGGCTACAAAAAACCTACTAAATGTTTATTAGAGCTCTTGCTAGATCATGTTTATTAGAGCTCTTGCTAGATCATCAGCTTAGGATTTGGTTGTACGTGAAGTGTATTCCTAGATGGCACCAGTTTTAGTTGTTTTTCAACTTAAGTCGTATGTTTATGTGACTAGTCTGGCAGGATACTAAAAATGAATAATATCAGAGTAATGAACGAAATCAGTGAGTTTTATGTTGTTGGCAAGTACATTTTATAGTACTCGGACCTACTCTATTAAACTTGAAAAATGATACGACTCAAGTATTATAGACATCAATGTCAGTTAGATTACATAATTTTTATATCATGTACTTATTTTTTTCGAGGAATTTCTAACAGAACTCTATATTACATACAATATTAATCTTAACGTTTCCTACTCCTTTTCTCTTGTCTAAACCATCTTTCTACCATTCTAAATTTGTTTTTACTAACCCTGTAGAATCTGCAACGTAAGTAATTTATATTACCGTATTGACTTTCTCTTTTAATCATTTCTATAGTTAAGCATCACGTTGAGGAAGTTTTATAATGTAATTTCTAAATTGATAGCATATTATGTTTCTTCCTTTCTCTTTTGAATAATAATAGTATCTACCTATTGTATAAAAAGTTTAAGCTACATTAATATAGTACGATTAATTACATAGTACATACATATGTATGTAAATACAAGAAATGTAGCGTTCTAAAGTCATCAATGCGCAATAAAATAGAAGATCGAATCCGAACTCGAGCTGCTATCCAGATCCTTGATAATTTATTCCAAGGCTGTGGCCGGTAGAAAATCGACGAGTACGGCTGGAATCGAAGGAGGATGAGCCGGGCACGCGTGTAATCGAGAACGTCCTATTTCGAACGAGAGATTAACACGGTATCATTATTCTGACAGGATTTTAATTTCGGCCCGTGAGAAGTCCTGATTCGGTTTTCTTGTGGAAGTGACGCGAGCACCAGAGGTGGGTGTATCGATATTGACGAGGGTGCAGCCCGCGTGACGTTCCAGCTCGAAAAGGCCAGGAACACCCCTGCGCTCCCAGCAGGGGACACTCACAAATTATAACTGCCGGACGTGATGTTAATCTGGAGAAAGTTTGGAAAAGCGGGCTTGATTGATTCTAATTTATACATGCCAAATCCCCGGGGAATTATTGAGATCGAATCAGGACCGATGCCTTCTGGAACTCGAACCTGATTTTTGCCTTCTCTAAGCAGATTCTTATTCTTATTTATATTATTATAGTTACCAAGGGTAGCCACAATGTGACTCTTTTGGACATTTATGCGGCTACTTGGGCTTCATTGTCAGTATTAAAATTATTAGTTGGAATAAATTAATTTTTACAAGATATTTTTTTACATATCTACATATATACTTACGTGTTTTTAGTTTTTAGTACGCCAAGATGGAGTATCTTGTGCTCTCTCATACTATTTTGTCAACACAATCGAACTTACGTTTTCAAATGCTTCTATTTTCAAATTTTCAAGTCCTCAAATTTTTGAACATTTAAGTGTTTAGTTTACGAATTTTAAAAATTTTTATTTTATTTTTTAAATTCCAATATTTGAAGAACAATAATATGAAGAACAATATTTCCAATATTGACATTCAAAATTCTGAATCTTAATACTACCTTAACACATACTTATTCAGAAGTTTTATACTCTTCAATTAAGTGCTAAACTCAAACTTTTTGGACACGTGTGTAATTTATACTATTTCACCTTACAGCCATAGATATACGAGACGATTTCATGGTGTTAAATTGCTATTATGAAAAACAATACTATCCTACTACACTGTAATATATTGTTTCAGACCCTTTTTTTAGACAACGTTGGTTTTCTTCTGTATATAATCATAAAACTTCCAAAACGAATTAACTATTTCCGTACATTGCAAAATTTTTAAAAAACAGAAGTTTGAAGATACCGGTTCTCATTGTTAACTAAAATGAAGATTCCATTGTCATCGAGCAACCGACTGCTTCTCCGTTTCATAGAAAAAATTCTGGTTCTTCGCTTTCATCCGATTTCCTGTAGCTATTCTTCGCCTCCCTCGAAACAGAACGATACACATAGCGTCTATGTAGGTGTAGTCTCGGATTATTCCTCGCGATCGACAGATCCGAGGGGGTAGGGAGAAATTTATGAAAGTAATCCGGCCTCACTTGACTGCTGATCGGCGTGGGAGCCAACGGAGTATTTTATTGTGGGCCACGCTCGACGAGAAATCAAACTTTCCGACCGATAAAATACGACGCAACGGATATGCCGCATAAAGGACGTGGGGTGTCACCTGTCCGTATGTTCAACAGGTAACTCGCCATTGTCGGACGACTTTCTGTGTGCCTGTGTGCGAGTGAGCGTCCGTTACGTGTTCCCCACACGTTCGTTGGTGTGGATTTGTGCTGCGGGGGAATAGTGTCGATGCAGAGGAGCGAGGAAAGGAAAGAACTACTGTGAAAGGACTGGTTCTCATCTAGTGGACCTGAAAATCCGATCGATTGACGCGTTCCGGGTGAATCAATCGTTCAAACGGAATTAGAAACTCTCAGAATCGGACTCCGACTTGCAAATTTGCCTCATGCATAAATTAAGATCGTGCCTTGGGGTTTTTTTTGGACCCAATCGTGGTTTTGTTCCTGTTAACAGTTTCTTTAACTCTGATCGGTTCGTAAGTCACATCTGACGTGACGTTATTATAATACTTTAGAAACGAGTTGTATATGTATGTCACGTGAGAGGTGACAAGACTGAACCGAGCTAATAAAGCTCTGATCCAGCGACAAGTTATGTATATGGGGGGAAATCGACTGCGAGCTTATTATCCGATGAGGGTTAATTTTGAGTGGGATACTAGTGAGATAATCGATGTTCTAAAAATTGTTATGCACTAAATTATATTGCTCATATCTAATTACATCCAATGAATATAAAGTACCACTTTACTAAAAGATGACTTCTGCTGCTTTTGATTTGGAACCCTTTTTTTTTCATCATACTATATTTGATACTTACTCATCACTTACATTTGTATTGAAATACATACTGATAATAAACACTGTATCCTAGGAGCATAGATTTTTGAAAGGAGAGGTTCCATGATAGGGCTAATAAATATCCATCAACAATTATTGTATGCAGCTCCTTCCTTGTGAATGGACGAATAATAAGTCCTAAAAACTCGAGATACATTTTTCCTCCTTGGTCAGCGATTAAGAACCAAGATCAAGAACGTTAATCAACTCCAAATTACATCCTTCTTCCGCTTCTTCAGGACAGGTATGGGATCTCGTATCAATTCCGCGATCGATGGCTTCTCGGAGGCGTTCTTGGACTCCACGTTCGACTCTCCTTCAAAAGCATCGATCGTGGGCCAACTGATACACGTATACACCTAAAATCGACTGCGTTCATCCGTCAGGTATTCCAATGAGACAAACATGGATGGAGAGAAAGAAAGGACGGTGGATGAGGAGAAAGAAAGGATGACGGGGAGAAGATGTAGACGGATGGCGTGCTACAATCGTGGTCTTATTTCTCGTCTACGAACGCTACCAGAGATGCTACCGAGAGCTCGGTAGGGCGTAGCCTACAGGCTCGATCATTACTGACATTGTCCGCTAATGGATATTTATGAATGCACCAATCAACGCTACCACTACCGGGCTTCAATGCAATCAGAATCGATTATATAGATTCCAGACAAGCAACCTTCGATCGTCCTTGCGAGAGATCGACTCTGGACATGGCTGTTCACGTGGGCGGTCTTCAAGAAGCTTCGTGGAATCAGGAATCACCGGCAAATTGTTGAGGGTGCTGCAATTGCGGATCCTTTTCTTAAGGAGCTAGGAGGGTGAACTGTGTTTCGACAGGAAATCGCAAGTGGATCTTTATTAGGCTTTGAGACTGTTGGTATTAGACATTAGATTTAACACTTAACTGGTGTGATGGAGTATAAGTATTTATTGTCACATATTAAATCAAATTTTGATATTTTTTCCAAAGAAAGTTTGTATGCCTTTTTGGCATAAATGAACTGATCTGAGATTAATGAATACTATTTGCTTTTTCCTTGCCTCAACAAGGCACCTATCTATATTCAAATCTGTATTTATTGAAAGTGAAAAAGAGGTATAGATTTAATATTTTGTGCATCATTTGTTACTACAAATATTACTCCATTATAAATTATAGTAGCATGTTCGGAAATAGAACTTGATTTTGAAATGATTTTTTCGATTTACTCAAATTGCTGGAATGTCGAGTTACTTTCTTATTGTCGTAGTCTCTTCAATTATAAATTTAGTAGTTTACAAAGGTGAAGTTGTTTCAGAATGGTACTTTGCCAAATTTATTGCAAGTAAAATTATTATCCATACTATATATACTTTTATTAATATAATGTGAGTATATTATATGTATACTGTATAAGTGCATTCTTACCACGAAAATACCTACTACAAAACAGACCAAACACAGGACTGTATTTAAATGTTAGTAATAAATACCACAAGAAATACCCACAATGTAATCCTGTATATCAGCATAATTTTTCATATGCTAACTTATATGTATACGTGTATGTATTACTTCTTACTTTCATTACTTTCAAATCTCGTCAATACTTGTGACATTAAAACCGATTAAACTGAGCATCTATAATTTCCTAACCTAATTGTCTCTCAATAAAGAAAAAATTGAATTTCCTAGAAAACATTAAATTTGTTCGAAGAACACATAACGTTTCTATCCCACCGCCTACGTCTACACCGTTTTGTTCTTTGCCTTCGTGTTTGAAATCTCAGGAGGAAACAAAGGACGATAGGGTTGAACTAATGAAACCTCGATCCATGTGTGACATAATCGCAACATTTAGAAAAAGTCACGAATACGCAGTTCAGGGCATACGGCGAACGGCGTGACGGGCCTAAAAGCAGCGTGACCGCAGCGTGTATAATATCGCGCGTAGCTGGCCGCATTGTATGTTTACGAGGCAGCCCGAGGGCCGAAAAGGCGGCCAGAGGCATGCTGGAGAAAGGTGTCGGGCAACACGTGTTCATATCGATGAGGATGTATCGACGACAGCGTCTGCCTTTGGGTATCCGTGTGTGGTCGATTTCGCGGGCCAGCTAACCCTCCCCATTTCCGGTTGGGACGAATTCCTTATATTATCGTTGATCAAATTTTACCTGTTACTGAATAATTGATTCGCAGATTTCTGATTTGCCAAGGGAAAGACTTTAAATGGTCACTCTCGATTATAATGTGCTTTTGCCGAAGAACACCGTATAAGTTTATAAAATATTAGGTATAATTGTTCAATAACTTTAGAAGTCAAAGATTAATTGTTAATTGTTTATTAATTCGTAGTAGATCAAATAAACTCTGTTTATAATTAGGTTATTGTTATTCAAAATTGTAAAACGTGCATTGTAGGTAATATCTTCAGGAGAAAGTATATATTCTAAAAGAATATTGAAGTAGAATTATTGAAATTAAAAAGAATATTACAAATTTTAATGCTAATGTACACACATTTATTATGTATTCGTCATGCTGAATTTTTTTATATTTCGAATATATGTGCGACAAAATTATAATTTAAATGAAGAACTCGAAAGAAGAAACCTATCCTAGGACCTTCCCTGTTTGTCCACGCAATCCACGGTATGTTGTTCGTCTGTTCAGCTAGGTACTGCGTTACACACCTGTTGTGTAATGTGTACAATGGATTAAAATAAATATTGTACCCTCTTTTGTATAAAGTATGATTAAATCTATAATGTGTCATTCTGTTAACACCTGTCTTAGTGATACCTACTATATGTATGTATATAGAGTGTTTCTAAACAGCACAGTATAACTTTAAGAGGCGGTTCTAGACACCAAAATAAAACGAAGATTAAGAATAACAATTTTGTGCTTGAAGCTTAATTTGTTAATTATAAGCGCCTAAAAATTTGTTGCAAATCACCAGAAATGAATTTGCGCGGAAGCCTTCAGCAATAGTTGTCCACATGGCAGTGTAGGTCACACGCCGTCGAACAGCTGATCTGTCCCCTCGCTTGCGTCAGGGCTACACAGCATTGCGAACAACCACTGCTCGAGGACTCTGCACGGGCTCTTTTCAGGTGATTTCTACTAGATTTTTAGGCACTTGTAGTTGAGCTGAAAGTTAAACCATGCTGTTCAGAAACACCATCTACAATAATTGCTATTAATGGAACAAATTTTTTATAAAACTACAAACCTAACACAGCTACTTTTAAAATGCCTATAGCCTCATAATTTAAGTGCCGAATTATTCTTGTACCTTTTATCTTCGGTATGTGCAAGTTACGAGACTGGACATTAACCTCGAGTGGAAATAAACTTTTAGTGACTATGTTACACTGCAAAATGGAATGTTTTGCTGGATACCAGGATCGTTATTATTAGACTCATTGATCATCCACCCGAAACTGGGCGATCATTTTCCTGATCATGCAACGAAGGAGATTCGTTAGTGCCAAATTTACCGTGATATCCTTGGAGAAATTGGATCCGGATTTAAGATGGATTATACTGATATGCGCTCGAATGTATACGCACGTTATGGTTGGCTTCATGGACGCGGCTAGGGTGTCAAGTTATAGGGTACACGAGTTACATCGCGGAATAGGGGGTACGAATAACTCCACAAGACGCGTAGCTACCGGTTTTATAGCCAATTCATTTTATACGTTATTTCCCATGAAATGGTCGTTACATGAGGGCACACGAGTACGACCTATCGCATGCGGAAAATCCAACTAGCTTCCTATCACGCACTTTTCCACGCAATCTTAAATTGTGGCCTTATATGGTCACGGGACGCGTTTTAAATAGGATATATTGATACATATCGTTATTGTCAACTATTTTTTTCCGATGACTGTCATATCTTCTCGCGGACGATATTTAAATTATTCTCGAAACTTGTGAATTATGTTATAAAATAAAATAACTCTTAGCTGGTAGTGTGGCAGTACTAATGTATATCTATTCTTATCGAAGTGTTAAAGAGACAAGATTTTAAAAAAATACATATCTCACAGAAATATTTATAATAATATTCATGTACAATATGTTTCCTTAGTATCAGCCAGTGTTAATAGGAAAGAACATAATATATTTAAAGACTAACATATATGTACAGCAGTAATAGTTGTAATAATTCTCAACAAAAGTCGCAAATTTCAGCGCTTTAAGATTTTCCAAGTCACGAAGCATATAAACGCGATCACCTTAAATCACGTATATCCATTGCTCTCTAAACGGCAGTAGGGCCCATTTAGTTCTCGTGATTTCCGGTTCCTTTCAAGCATACAGTGAACTTTATTCCAGTTTCCCGTGGAACTGCTAGATATGGTGTCGGTCACCGATGACGACGTGGATCGGTGAATTCTGAGGCGGTGGCATCATCAGAATGAAGAACGACTCGGAGGTGTCCACCTAACGTTACTAATGATCCCGCGGGCCCAGTGGAATACATATGGAGCGGCCAGTCTGAATTAAAATCGCTCCGGCCGTAGCGAGACGGTGACCTCCACCCTTCTCTCTTCTCCTATGATTAATGGAGAGTTCACACTCAGAATGCACACACAGGATAATTAAGGGGATATATTCTGGCCACCGGGTCCGTGTGTAGTTTGAAGGATGTAACGGGTGACGGGATCGTCATAGTTGTTTTCGGTTCATAGATGCTGCAAACATTTCAAGAAAATGTCTAGTTTTTGGCACATGTGTATCAATTGCGTAGAAAATACGAAAGTAGATAATTATAGGCAGATCAAGTATTCTTTTTTCTGAAACAATATCGTAAATCGTTACGAGACACAATTAAAACCTGAATCGTAATGTGTCGTAAAAGGACACCTTGTATAGGGTGTTTGGGCGGTAGGCTTTAAGATCCGCCGTGTCATGCCGCGGAGTAAGGCTGCCCTAATCATTAATTCAAGGCTTAGGTGTAAACAAACGATGATTTGATAACGTCCGTGGACGCAGGGCCGTCTCTAGCGGCTACTGAGCAAAAGGGTGGATAGAATCTTCTCTTGATCCATGCAGAATGCGTACTGAGACGGAACAAAGGGCTTCGAACTGCGAGTACAGGTGCTGCAGTTGCTCATTAATTATGTATATGCCTTGGAAGAATAACGGTCAATTAATTTTCGTTTCTGTCCTTCTGTAACAATCATGTGCGTGTTTCTTTGCAAACGACATTTGCATTTCTGGTACGTGCTTGCAAAACGACTCGTACTCTCTTGCAATTAAGAATTTCCAAAACACTTCACTCAATCAAAAAAGTGTGCGATTCCGTTGCAGTGAATAGATACTGATGTACGTGATGCTCATGGAGTTAGTGTTGCGAGGTGGACCGGCTATGAGAATGCATCGTGAATTTATAACTCGTTTAATCTGTGACAAATTGGTCAGAAAGAGTAAACCCATTTCAGTCATTGAACCCACCAGCTTTTGCCGGGGTTTCACGATGCTGAAACTGAGAGAGGGGGTGGCTCGAGGTGGTGATACCACCGCAACGGAAGTGGGGAGAGGGAGAAAGCGATGCTCCAGGGGTTAGTGGTGGTGTGTACAAGAGCGAGAAGAGCGCCATTCTTTTGTAAGAAGCTCACATAAATTGTGACACCCAAGAGTTAAAAGCAGTCTTAAATTACGTGCCGTCGACTCCTTGATGAATTGAGTGCTCCCAGCTACCTCTTCCGCCACTTCCTGGCCTCTTCTAGGTTTCCTCGCCTAGTATACCCGACGATGTTATGCATTGTTTTTACGTTCGCCTTTATACCACGGCCTGAGCCCTGCCTCCTGCCAGGTAACTAGAGCAACCGATCATATAACGCACAATTCCTTTAGAATTCTCGAACCTGGCTATTCAAAAATATCTCTGTAGACCTTTTCTTGCTCCGGAGTCCTTGAACACTTTCTCTTCAAATTGGTCAGTTTTACAGATTACGCCAAATAAACGGTCACCCTTAGCATCATGAAGGATCCTTGGACCCAGTGATACAGGTATACATCATCCAGCGTTGAACATCTGATCTATCCAAAGGATTGATGATCAGTGATTCATAACAGTAACACGAGTAGTCCAGAGTACCAGCACTAGATAGTGAAAAGTGGAACACCTTAAACTTACCGAACGAAAGTATTTAATATAGTTAATTTCATTAGTGACTTGAAGACGTTTTACTGCTTCTACAGTATGACAATATTATAGCTAGTTTTGTCAAAGATCCAAAGAAGTTCCAAGTTGATCGACACTGATCACTGAGCCGACTTGCTCGTGGAGTCCTAGATACCATCACTCCACTTCTTAAAACTTTTCTCCGACATAGGCATTCCTTCGCCGAAATTGAACTAGTTCCACTCGCCGCGTGCTCCGAGCCCAATTCCGCGGTGCGCGTATAAATTAGCCTGAAATTCGCGTAAACAAGTTGTATCGCGGGCCGAATCGTGGCCACCAATCACCACCGGGCATCTCTTGTCCCGCCGACAATCTCTTTCGCTGTGGCAAGCCTCCCCTGTGCTCGTTCCGTGCTACGGC
Source organism: Calliopsis andreniformis (assembly GCF_051401765.1). Taxonomy (NCBI): domain Eukaryota; kingdom Metazoa; phylum Arthropoda; class Insecta; order Hymenoptera; family Andrenidae; genus Calliopsis; species Calliopsis andreniformis. The sequence goes on along the minus strand of NC_135073.1, from coordinate 5,656,237 downwards.
CTTGCCTCCTTTTATTTTTTAATATCGCCGTGTATTTTATATTTCTGAAATCCTATCTGATCCTCGTCGACTGATTTATATGCACGATGATACACGCGTGCCGGCACTACCAACGAGCCAGGGACCTCGCTAGGGAGAGAAAAAGAGAGAGAAACAGAGACAGAGAGCAACCATCATATCTGGGGGAATCATCGGGCAGCGCAAACAGAAAATAACTGGGTTACCTTTAGTTTTATTTGGCGCTGGTTACGTTGCCGTCGCGGGAAGGGGAAAGACGCGGCGGAAGAGGAAAGGAAAGGTACGAGGAACGGGGAACTAAGGGGAGGGGTATATACGTTATTGTTCTTGGAATGATTCCAAATAAAGATTTCACCAGCACAGTGTGTAGGAACCTGAATAATAAAATTCCGACGATGGCTCAGCGCAGCGCTAACCTCCATTTAGCTGCCGGTTACTGTGCACGGGTGTAAAGGCTGTCTCCTCCTAACAAATTGTCCTGTTTGGTTTCACCTCGAACACGGCAGCACTTCGCAAGGGCATCAGGTGAATTATCACACATCAGCTTTAGCTTCATGGATGAATTGGGTAATATTTGATCCACGTGCCGTTCTTCCTGTAAATAATCAATAGTTTGCAAAGTTTCAAGGAGGTCCTTGTACTCCTTCCTATAAAGAGTCTAATTGCAACATTTAGTTGGCTTGGATATGTTGGTTGGAGAATGTTTAGAGAGACATATATATCGGTTTCACCATTTCGTCCTAGGATGTCAGTATCGCACTAATAAGGGTTAGTCATGAGATTCTTTATTGATAGTCTAGTTTTAAAGTCGATATAGTAAAATACTCATGATTGTGATGCGAAATTTGGGCCTTGCTTGCCCAGCATTCGGCATTAATCGCGATTATCATATTTTCGTTTGGGATCGGGCATCATAAATTTGATCTCGTTATCTCGTTTACGGGGCAGCAGCCGTGAAACGGAGCGGGATGAACTAACGACAAGAACGTGGGTCACTGTAGAGAGGAAGACGGTTGAAAGAAGCGATGAAGGGATGGTGAATTGAAGAAAAAAAGATTTTAAAAGTGGGAAACATTTTGAATGAAAGAAAAATGTATTATACTCTAATTCTACATAGATTTAATATTCATAATCATGCTGTGTACTAGTATATAAATATTTAAAATTAAAAACTCAAGAATTGAATTGATAACTTACTGAACGTACTTTACATACAAAATAATTCAGTCTAAACATGGGAACATGGGAAGTTGTTTAAATCTCCGAAATCTCTAGAATTAATTAATATATCGTAAAATTTTCAAATTATGTCTGTATACTGTATTATAAGCTGATTGAATGTATGAAAAGAGTAACTTAAATAAGTATACAATGAGAGAGAATCTCGGGGGCCAATGAAACCAAAGAAGGGGAATGAAAGGCGGGGCATCATTGGTCACCATGCATGGTACCAAGGTACAGAGACCAGGCTCAAAAACCGACCGCGTGATGTATGTCCCCGTCCTGTTGTCCAGGACCGCATCATAAGCTTATATCGCGGTAATCAAATCGCCTGGCATAAATTTTGCTTATGCAGAGCTACATGCACGATATAGTCACAGTGAAATTGGCTACAATTGAAAAGAGCACAAACTTTGTGATGTATTTAATAGAGTACAAGTTGCATTAAACGATTGACATATCCTTGTCTTCTAACTTAGGAAACGCAAGCTTTCTGATAACAGAATTCGTATGTATTTCTATTTGTACGACACTTCTGCAAATGAAAATATTCCGTCCTTTAATAACTAAACAATTTGCAGTAGAAGTTTTATTTATACATGTAACAGTCTTTATTTTTTCAATAATTCTGAGAGCTAAGTTGGATAGGTGAAAACCTAAAAACAATGAACTGCGTGGGCTCAAATCGTCAGAGTTTGACTCACTGCTGTCACACCCAGATCTAACACAGAAATAGCTATGACAGTATTGACAGTTTCGGTTGTCTTTGATCCCATTCAATTTCATATACGGAACCCTTGCACTAATGATGACTGCAGGATACGAAAGGTTGTCTCAATTGTAGGCGACACTGTCTTCTAATACGTTGTCTTCGTGTTTTCGCGAAAGAAGGGTTGGCACACTTCAATATTTATAACTCATTGTTTCGAATTTGGTAGCATAATCAGGGCCACTTATGTTTTGGATCACGAGATTCGAAACACTCCCTATTCTATATCCTATACCTACTCAATGACATTCTTTAGAAAAGCTTGTATACAGTGGACTCTTAACGTATGTTCTCCCAACTAACGTTAATTCGCATTTTTATGTTCATAATTCGAAGTCTTTGATTTTTGATTTTTTGATAATAAGAGTCAGTTTAACCCGAAACTTATTTCTAATTTTTAATGCTTTTGTTATGAGAACTCAATTTATATAAACTTCGCTGACTTCCAATATGCAATAGTATTCAAAGCAGAATTATGTATTAAAGTGCAAAAATTATTTTTATCTTACTCGCCAATTAAAACGCTTTAAGATCGTGTTATATTTGAAAGAATAGGAACTGAGATGAATGATATTTACTGGAGAATTTCATTCAAAAATCATCGAAAAGGCTTCAGTCTACAAAAATCGCAAGGACGTTCGCGGGAGCACGGTTACAGGGTTCCCGTGACCACGATAGCGTTTGATGCTCGATGCTGTAGGTATCTGGGGACTATAAATCATAATTAGGCTGCTAGCGGTAGCCACGAAGTGGCTGCAGGCCCATTAGCAGCAACAATGCAGCCGAACAGCTTAAGACGCCGTTGTTGCCAGAAGAAGAGTAAGTTAGCCGACCATTCAGAGGCAGGTCGTATCGAGACTATAGAACGAGTCGTTCGCGAACGAAGAATAATGAGTGTGCAATTCACAATGGGTCGTTTGAATACGTTCTTTCGTGGTAATTTGGGAAAAGCCTGATGTTCTGGGATGCGCGAATCATCGATAATTTAGCTACTTGATACTTAGCCCACGATGATTTTTAAATCAAACATCATTTATTATACTAATCCACGATTACGTTCGACAGTAATTACTGAGTAGGTGCAGTACGTTGTGAGGCTTTGCGCCTTCGATGTATTCAACGCCTACGAGTGCGTCAGTGCATCAATGTATCTATGTGTCCCATTCAGAGAATGAATAAAATAGTGACGAAGTAAATTGTAACTTCCATCGTATTCCTTTCTACGAACATGATGTGAGATTTTAACAGAGAATACGAAGAAAATAAGGAAGATTCCAACAGAGAATATAAGGAAAATAAAGAATCTGTCCAGCTATTATAATTGTTAGTATTCAATCTTGATTAAATTTAAGTGTTGATAGATGATCTTGATGTATGGTAAATCAATTCTCCTGAGAAGAGATATACGGGAGAAATGTATAATGTGAAATATATTTTCTCATTGTTTTTCACGAAAGGCAAGTCATGGTACTCTTAACTGAAATCTGTTTATGTTGCTGATAAAGGAGAGCAGAAAATTTTGTGGTTATACAAAATGACAGTCGTGTAATTATCGATTTAACGGATGATCTTCTTGTTGCCTTTTTACTGACCATAATGTCAGCGAACCTGAACCTTGGGGACTTGGTTACAATGATTGGACGTTACTGGGTCTCGATACAGGAATTTGATGAATTAATCGAGAATTCATCAACATTGATTTTAAGAGAAACCAAGTGCGTCGCAGTTTCGATTATTATCAAATTGCCTGAGTATTTCCACAGGATAATAGAACACAAATTTCGACAAAGAGAATTTTGGACCACCAAAGGTGATCGTCAGCTGAATGGGATCCCTTGTGAACACTCGAGACGTTGATCGAAGCACACCCAAGCAGTGTATAAAAACTGAAGATTCATCTCCATATACTTGACTCAAGAATTGACATCTCGTGATGTTCATGACAGTTTCCATGAAGCTGCACAAGAATGAAAAAAGAAAAAACACTATCTTGTGTCTCTCAATAGCTTGTTAAGTAACTATATAATCGTAGAGTCAGATTTTGTTATATATTATAACGATGGTTAATTTATTTCATCTAGTATCTAACATATTAACTACCTGAGTATATAAGCATTATTTAAAAATTATAAAATTGTTATTTATTTATTTCGACAATATCTAACTACGGCCAAGTTTTAACTTTTACTTTCAGAATCATGTAATATCGCGTTTTTACTATAGATTCCAATTTTAGAATTCACATTTCCCGATATTTATCTCAACTTACCAATTCCTTAGTGAACCTTGAGTTCGTGCTTCCTAACGATAAGAGGCATCCATCGACCATTTCTCTGTCAAATGACAAATGAGCAGAAGTTATAACGAATTATTGTACCGCGGTACGTCGTGCATCAAGCTGCCAACGTACCCTAACCAGAGAATGACGAAGAACTGAGCCGAACGAGTGTCTTAAATTTCAATACCAACACCTACTTGGCCTGAACGGTTCGTGCTGTCGTGTACGTTCGATGTATCTGATCGTCGAATAGACGATGATTCAAATCTGGCTGTCGATGGGAACCGACCACTTACCAGTCGACCAACACGACGGGTACTTTATCATGTTCAGAACAAGTGATGGAATGTTCAGCGTTAACTCCAATAGCTTCTCAGGCAGTCAAAGTCAAAGGGTATCGAGTTTCTATGCATTAAAATACATAACCGTAATTTTCAATAACATTCAGTCATTAATAAATAATGAAAATAGGATAGAAACCTTGTCCAAGAGGAAAGTATTGAAAGCCCTGATATATGTTCTAGAGTTCAAAGTTTCCCTAAGGCTGAAGGATCTCTCGCTCTGCAGACAGCCGCAAAATTCTTCAGGAAGCCTCTTGAATGATTCAATGAATCGTCGAATGGAGGCGTCCCTGACAAATTTTTCGGATATCGTCTATTTATCAAGGGCCAAAGTGTTAGGACGAGTTTACGACGTCGGATAGGGGCTTGCGTTTCAACGAGGCCAATGGCGTTGAGGTAGACGTCGACGACCATTAGTCGTCGGACGATACGCCTCTGATGTATTCGGATGTTGACGGAAAACCTGTAAAACGGCCTCACGCCGGCTTAACCGGGGATCTATTAGCTGTTATAAATGGTCCGACGTCTCCGTCGATGTCACCGGTGTCGCTGAAAGGAAATTGACTACTCATCCCCCTTCTCGTGCCTCTGACTCCCACGTTTCTGTCTCCGTTCTCCCACTCGAACTGGAAGACTTCAGTAGGAAATCAAAATCAACGTTCTGTGCTAACTTTCGATTTCCTACTGGCTCCGTACTTTTCATTGAATTAAATGAAAAAGGTTAAAACGACACTAATGGCATTATAAGTGGGAGGGACATAGTGAGACACTCGGTGCATACTTCAGTGGGATTAAAGCGGTATCGTTGAGGGTAACTGTAACACGTATTTCTCATCGCTAATCATATGACTAGTCTATAGTGTCTTGTTTAGACTTATACTGTGTGATTGTCCCCTCCATTTTATGCCCTTCAACGTTTGCCGCATTTGAGGGATGCGTGTGCCAGTAAACACATGTTTTATGCATTTTAAATAGCAAAGCTACCAGTTCTTCGTGATGTGATGTCATGAATTATAGTGGCCTGATCGTTTGATGTAACTAATGCTTTCAAACTGAAAAAGTGTGTTTCAAAATTCCTTTCATTTATATTTTTTTTATTTATTACACTTTTAGTTCACCCCACAGATAAGAAAAGTTTTATTAGAAAATGAGCTGAGGTTAGAGAAACTGACTAAGTATCAGTTTCTCTTCCTCTATATAACAGCCTCTAAGTATTATGGCTAACACTGTTTTTGCACATCTTGAATAATGTGCGGGGCAGTAAATGTGTGAATCTTTACAAAATTGTAATTATCTTCAGATCGAAACGGTTATTACGAATGTTGAATTTGTTTTATTATGTTCTCTAAGGACATCGAAAACTAAACTACCGTTGCACGTGCTCTCACGAGTAGTGAAACTTTATCTTAAGAAATTCTTTCGTATAGTAATAAATAACGCAGCTATTTAGGTCTTGGTCAAATAATCTTGTTTAGCCGATTCACCTAGTAGTATCTGCAAATTCATTGTGAGCTGACAGAATTTCAGACTTCAAGCTGAAACTCTGCTACAGCACTAAACACGTTAAGTGAAGCTTTAAGTAAAGACCCTAGTATCACTGTCGAAAATATATCTTATAGAAGTTTTGGGAGTGGGTTATGTGCTTGAAGTAGATTATACCTGAAGCAAACGAGAGAAGAAAGCTGCGAGTTCGTGCGGCGAAGCTTTTAAGATTCCAGTAGCCAGTAGCGAGCCAATAACGCTGGCGTTAAAATATGGTAATCGAGCCGCGGGATCGGCATATCGACGACTTGACAAACGATGCGACGCCCGAAGCATCAGACCACCAACAGATCTCGCGCACGAGCCCACTACGTCTCTCCTCTCCTCTCCTTCGTCTGATCCTGGTCGTTCTGGCTCGACCGGCCCGCAATCATTTGTTATGTACGTGACTCGAAGCTGACTGCTATCCTGGCATTCTGCCATTCCTACGTCCTGGCTGGCCTGAGTCCTGACACCTGGTCGCATGGAAGCGCGATCAGCATGATCCTTGCAGGAAAACGATCCCCTGACGCGATGATTGCGATTGCTTTTGATAATCTTTGCGCTTTCACCAATGAAGACTGACGGTAGCAATCTTAGTTGCCTATTTATGGAATGACAGAAATCATATTTGCAGGCTGGCACACTGGACCTAGTTTCTAATGTGTATTTTTTATTTATTGGTTCTATTACGTTCCTTAAGTTTTCTTCGCTTGATCATAGTTTCTATTTCTCGTAACAACTTTCTTAAGTTTAAGAAAAGTATAAAAGAATTTGTGTGTCAAACAATTTCTGTATATTATATTGAAAGTTCATTAACTGCCATGCATGACGACATACTGGTAATAAATACTGTTTCTTATCTAATCAAAAGTCTATTAAGTCTATTGCAAGTACTGTTACTGAAAATATATTACGAGTCGAGTGTTTTGATAAGATTAACTCGAAAGTTTGTCTCTGAAGCTTTCCTCAAATCCTTCGAGTCTCCGACAACTAACCGCAGGAATCCCATCCCTAGACGTACTTGGGTTATAGGGGGTCATAATCGATCGACTGATTTCATCCCCAGCGTAGATCAATTCTGGTCACTTTGTCTCAAATTTTAAATATATTTTTGTCCACCATCCCTTGAATTAAAAGATCATTTGAAAAACCTCGAAAACTAATACATATCAGTTTAGTAAATGAAGTACAATCTCGATTAACTGAGTTAATACTGAACTCAAATTTGAAGAACTCTACTGAAGATTAATTTGACTATAGTCAGTAGATTATTATTAGCTCACAATTCGTCTGAATTAATGTTGCATTCTTTTTTTGTTGTCATTATATTAAACATGAGTAGATCGGACTGTGAATAATTAAAGCATTTGATCACTATTTTGTGACTAATTTTTCCCCAACTTCTTCCTATTAGGAACATTTCTCTAAAATATTCTACACTAAGGTCTGACAGAAAGAGTGCTGCACCCTCAATCATTTTTTAAGTAGCCAAACCACTTGGTTCACTCAATTCAGTCATTACTTTAACGCCTAAGGGTTTGTATTGTTCGGATGTACGGTTTTTACTATATGCCCAGGATAAAACAACATCCCCGAGAAATTAATAACAATACTAGTCGTGCCGTGTCAGATGTGGTCTGCATCCCGGTGTCTAAACTCGCACGAGGATTTTAGTAAACGGGCGATTTCTGTCAGTGTGACGATAATATTCTCACAGCACGGTCAAACATTAAAATACAGGAACGAATGTATCAGGGGTAAAGTACAAGCGCCGCGGTCGGTGCACGTTGCTAAATTACGTGCGAGCATTTAGCAGCGCGCCCAATAATAGACAGGCTCACGGTGCTCTCCCCTCCGCATGGGGCGACTCGCTCCTCCGCTACTTTCGTCGGACCGTTTTATAGCGTTGTATATCTCGAAACGCTTCATTACTGCTTACACGATGCAACATAACAAACATTCGGGGTGAGGTTTAACATCAACTGACGCGATTTTACTGTGTACCCCGTGGATTTGCAAAGTAACGGGAGATTCTTCTCGGGATCGCGTAGACACTCCACCATGATGGAAAATTCTCTGGGACAGTGTCAGACGGTGTTTTAAGCCAAGCACACTCCCTTGCTAGTAAATCCTGTAGAGGAGGGTTTGCTAAAACTGTGAATTTACGATTCGCCTAAGAACCTTCGGTGAACCAACATCGACGATCTGAAAATCTCAGATCGATTTTTAGAGACATTATGGGAATTGTAGTATGCCGAATTGTATGGCAACGAGGTCCTCGACTTGGTGAATTGTCAAAATTTTATCCTTAAATTAATGCACGTTTAATATTATTTGTACTATGTACTCCGATTTAGATTGAATAGTAGGTACTATATTGTATTAATTATAAGTAATTAAGTTTAACACTTTTTTTGTTGAATTCATTGGTCACTTGCCAAGCTTACATCTGTGGTTAAAAGACGAAACGATATACTGCGTTTCTTTGCTATAAATTCACAATTCATATACAAAGGGATATTGCAATGACTATATTTCTCGAAGTAGCTCTTACACAGACAGTTTAGTATGATTATTTATGATTACTATGTCTGTTTATGAATGATGCGAGTGACAATGTATATTAAACAAGGTTACATTAATTTGCTCTAAGCTCTAAGTATCTTCAATACATAGTGAATACAGTAACGAGCTTATAATGATTACTATAAGTCACATTTCTAAAAATTGGAGTCTATACTATTTATAATTGAAGTCTACGAGACAAAATATTAAAAATATGCATATTTTTAACAAAAGAGCTCAAGCCCAAAACATCAAACTCCAACATCTAAAAAATAAAACTATCAGACTTATAATATTTTGCCTTACAACCATAGATGTCTGTGATCGTATTTGCAGAAAACATCTGAATAGTTTTATTCGCATATGAATAGTTTGCTCTTTTACGTAAAATGGACAAGCGAATAAATAGTGTTGGCCAATTTTACACAAAACTCGAGGGAAGAGAGTAATTAAGATAAATCATACGTCTTGCGTTTACTAGCACCGACACAAGATCGCTGTCTACAAATGCCAAGAACACTTCAAGTCTCGGGAAAGGGTGGAAGAGAAAGGGGATAGAAGGAGGTATGGTGGTCAAGAGGAAGACAAGACTCCGTAGCCACGGAGGACGACTCCGTAATGACGGAACATAAATAACCTAGACGTTTACGTGCGCATTGATTTAAGCAAACTAATGATTTCACTTTGACCGGGACCGGCAGGAACCACGCTGTTCGTGAACCACTGCTGTCATATTGACGTTTATATCCGGTTGAGTAATTTACACGTCTATGGATGACAATTATTGCAAGGGTGACTTCGCACGTTATTAGTTGCCATTGTGCCGAATTGGCCACCGTCTAGACTTATTGGCTTCTTAATAAACGTTTTGTCTGTTATTTCTGCCTTCCTATTAATTTATAACTCGGCTAGCATAATTCATCTTTGTCACCAATAGAAAACCACCTGGGTTTGTATCTATTCGCAGACCCTTCCTCGATTATTCTGTAATACTCTTCGAGCTCATAATTCGACACAAATACAATGGTCGATCGGACGTTACAATGTTCGTGACTACAATTTCTACTCAGTTTGGCTAACCGAGGCATACAATTCGCGCTGTCAATGATTAATGTAATATATCGCGACAGCGTTTACTTTTCGAATTTTTTATAACAAAATGTAGCGAGCAAAAGCATCATGTCGAGACAGTAGGCAGCGTCGGAGTAGAAATCGAAAGGTATTTCACGGTTCGCTAAATTTAGACGAGCATTCACCCGGACATTTTGCCTCGGTATTGTCTCGCAGTTGCCGTTGAGATTCTGGCCGGTCGAATGCCGGCATTTTCTGTGATTTTCTAACTTGACGACGCGGAAATCCACGACGCTGAAGGCCGAAAGGCGACTGTTCTCCATACACGTTCAGCCCGTTCGCTGCGCCGCCCGATAAGTCTGAAGGGGCTGAGCTCGAGGAGAGATGACATTGACGGGCTAAGCGCAGGACTTAAAGCTTGGGGAGCTTAACTCATCCGTCAGTACGCGATATACATACCTGGCCACTGTTTGTCTAAGTTGATGTTCTCGCTCCAGACGCGGCTGAACGCTGGAATTCCTTCGATCCTCGTTTTAACTGTGTTTACGATGGAAGTGATTCTAGTTCAATGACAACTGATCCAATGTATCGAGAACAGAGCGTTTGCAAATGGTTTTTCACCTTGCTTTATGCTATAAACGGAAAAGAAATGTGGTTTAATATTTCATTGTTAGATTTTGAGGCTATAGTGTTCCATCGATGTGGGTTCAAAGATTATTGATGAGTTTATGAGAAGATACGTCCACGTTTCTGAGGTCCACTTACACTTATGGTAGATTAGAATTGTGTGTAACAGTGTATGAGAGTAAAATTCTTTCGCTCTAAATAATTTTAAGTTGTAGTGTATATAGTAATAAATTTATAACCAGAGAATACAGTACCTACAAAGTGGTTATCGTCAAGTAAGTAATTGTTCATATAAAGTTCACAAAAATTAGGAGAAGTGGTAAGTGGACTACTAATTAACCAATTGGAATAGAACAAATTCTTTTAAGCAAGAAAGGGGTAATTGTAAACTTCGAGACCTTATCGGAGACACTTGTCAGCTGATACACATACAGAGATTTAGGTTAACCGTGTCAGTGTAATTAATTAATCTGTTGGTAATTGTATGTAATCGGCATGGTGACTGCACAGCTACGCGGATTGCGCGCATAGTAAGCGAGGCTTAGACCTCGACGGAATCTCGTGACTGGTGATAAATTGCTAGCCGATGACTAACTACCGTATGGAGGCATCCCCAACGTCTACGACAGCGGCACGCATTCGTCGCGTCCTTTAATAAGTCTTTTGAAAGATATTCTTGAAATGGAGGCAATCGAAATATTCAGCGTTACTTAAAATACAGGGGTGCATAGTTGCAGCTTTCGGAGGACAAACATGGAATACTGTATTCGAGGTAGTAGACAACTTCTTTCCAAGAACTGGAATCCGAAAATTAAAACTAATACGACGCCTTTGAAAATTTGAGTACTTCATATCGAACAATTGATAATATCGATTTGGAATATCGACACACTTGATCATTTGAATATTTAAATATATGAATATTTGGAAATTTAAGTGGGTACTTATATATTAGAGAATTTGAATACTTGAATATTAGAATATATGAGACTTTGAATGTTTTAATATTAGAATGTTTGAAAATTTAAATACTTGATAACTTAAATATTTGAAAGTTTAAGTATTTGTATATTTAAGAAATTGAAATTTGCGATATTTAACATTTCGAAATTTCACAGATTGAAGTTTGCTCAACCTGAATAAAAAGAAAAGGTCGATATCGTACAAACTGTAACAAGGCGTTTTTGTACTTACGTTAATGTTTATTTGATTTAAGGAATTAAATTCAACTGTTTCAATGCATGCTATATTTTGCATCAAACGAGATGCTAATTTGGCCTCGAGAAGAATACGTGCTGTGTAGATAAGATACTCTTTGCAAATAATCGCACGAAATTGAAGGAGAACATATTAATACATAAGGACAACTGTTTCTACACATAGTGATGTCGGGCGTGGAATCAATGCTGGAAGTCACGCACAGGGAACGTCATCTTGTATGTCGTTAGCGTGTTCCAGCGTGATTGAACATCAGTTCCATGCGTAATTCATACTCGGAGGAAAGCGATCGCGTGCCCGCGTTTGATTCCGCTCACCGCGACCTGCGAAAATGGACTCCTCTGGCTACTAGAAATTGAATAACGAGTCTGTCTGATCGAAACGCTCTACTAGTTGTTAATTGAACACGATTCGACGAACGTTGAGTATTTCGAAGAGAATTTCATTCATCAAACTGTCTTTCCATAGAAAGGACGTCATGTTTAGGGACACTTCTATGTTTTACAAAAATTCCATCCTATGTTGTCAAAACTATAAAACTGGAACTGGCTTGCTACTTCAACAGCTTAATTTACGCGTTCAATGTTACTGACATTAAAATTAAACAGAAAATTATATTTTTAGGTATTTATGTTTGGATGTCACTTGTTGAAAATTTTGAATCACTTTGCGATTTAAGAAAATTGTACAGATTCTTATTAATAAACTTATTGTTAGTCATATCAGAACGGATGTAATACAATATTTAGTAACTCGAATATTTCGCTAAGTAAACAGGTTTCAGTAATTTCAATAAAATATCGTTTCAATGAGGATGTTAGGTACATTTCGATACGTATCATGACACATTTCTACAATTCCAAGGAATTCGAAGATCACGGCCGCTTGTGTTATAGTTGTATATAGAATATACATAGATACATATATTCAAAATATGAATAGTGTATTTTAAATCCAACGTTTTCTGACTTCAGGCCACAACTACGTAATGGAAAGCACCATTGAAAATCTGTTTAACATAAGAAACTGTAGTTGATACACATCAATCTAGTTCTTTACCTCTGACAGCTATGGATTAGCTTTCTCATGTCACAAAAAATGGAAATCTCTAAGAAGTCTAAAGTCAATACTTCGTTTGTGCTACAGGGGCAGTAAATAATGCATAAAGGAATCTAGCTTCAAATGCAAGGAATGTAGAATAAGTCTGGAATAGTTCGACCACTTTTTGAAAAAATTCTTAGTATTGTTGATCTTTTCAAGTTATTGTTGTTATAGATAAATTAATGTTCAAGTAATCTAGAGTATACATAAACTATACTTTACGACAAATTAAAATATTTATTGTCATTTTCAATACAAGACATTGACACTGTAACTGGGCGATCTTACCCGCATGTTGGGGTTTAAACGTCCATTCATTAAGGGTGGATCTTACCTTGAAAAATAACAAAAAGTATAATAACTGAATTATGTTTTCCACATAAATCACATCCATTCTCATACTCGTAGCTCACACATTCAAAACTATTTTTTTGGAATAGCATTCGTCGCATCTCATGCATTCGTTTTCGTCCCATTCTGTTAACAATACATCGCCTTCTTGTAGAACTAGATTTTCGCTGTTTGAATGAAATGTGATCCAACTATACTAGAATTACGGAAGTAATCGACTACCTTTTTAATATAAAATAAAAATGATTACATGCATATTATGAAGGTTAGTTTTATATACATTAAATCCCTTAATATCGGAATAGTGTAAGTAAATAACGTCATTTGTCTTTCAAATATCACTAACATTGTAACTTGGTCAAAGAATTTTCAGACTTGCATAAAGCTTTAACTTAGACGAGTCACTTATTAATGCGAAATCCACAATAGGCTGATTCATTTGTATTCTTCTTTCTTTTTTATTCGAGACGCATAGGCATCTCTTGTATCTGTCTTAAACTATTCAAACTAGCCGGACTTATCCTACCATTGAGCTCTATACTATGTATCGTTTTGAGGCTTTTGGGTTCTCGCTTAAAAACAAATCTTTACTTCAATAAATTCAACCTTTCAGGCAAGAACTTTCCTTAAAACAAAAACCATCCAGAAATGTGATAAGCGATTATTTCGAATTAGGAGGAAGTTTGTCATCCGGCACAGTTTTGCCGAAAACTGACAAACGATGCCAACGTTTCGGCTAGCAACGTATTCACAACCAAGATTGATGAAAGTCTTGACCCGCGCGACGAAGTGTGCGTCTTGATGTCTGACAAGCCGATTTCAACCGAAAGCGAAATGAGAAGCGACCGATGCGATCCACTTTGACGATTTTAGCTGCGAGTACGTGTACAAGAAAGAAGCTCGCAGGCCCGTTCGCGCTTTCATCCCTGGGTCAGACGAAGCTCGCAGACGCGGGCGTCCCTTCACTCCCGCAAGACAACATAGCGCAGACGTCGACGGCTCGTAGTAAGGCGGGCAAGGATATTTCGGGCGCGAAAGCCAAGAACGTGTAAACGAAGTCGCCCCCGCCGTCGACTCGTTGTCGGCCCCGCCGTGGCTGCTTACCGGCGCATAAATCAGAATTATTACGAAGCTATTAGCGTGCCGTGGGTAACACCGGCTACGTGTCCTTCGTGGTAAGGGAAAAGTGGGTACACTCCCTCTCTGTGAGACAACCCTCTTGCTGGCGTTCCTTCATCTATGGGTGACGATTAATCTTGCGGGAGGTTGGCGACTAACGTAATTGTGTGGGCAAGTATTTTTTCTAACATAAACTTTGATTACGAGGCGACTGTGGATTCTTCATATTTGTTGTACGATTTGCAAGACGCTTCGTTTGAAAGCACGATTGTAGCCCCGTGATGTAGGTAATAGCTTATAAGTTTGACTATGAGCAGCATTTTGACAATACTTGTAGTACAAACTCGTGTGGGCGTACTTTCATAGCTGTTTATGAAGCTGCAAAGTTTTGAGCATGTTACTGTATTGAACTGCATAAAACTGTTCTTTCTTTACAGTTTTTTTTCTTTCAGAAATTTAGATAGAGTAAACAGTTCAGCTAACAAATACTTAGTGACGACATGCAATTTATTTGATAATTTAGAACCGCCAATTCACATAGTCGTGTTTTCTTTATTACAGTATGCATTGTATATATATATATATACTATTTTATTGTTCGATTTAATAACGACGATAATATTGTCTAAAATGTGGAGAAAATTCTCCTCATTATTAACAAATAAAACGAAGGTGTTCGTTTAGTGTTCTAAAATTTCAACTGGCAGACGTCTGTTTTATAACTTTTTAGGGATTATATGATTGAACCAGTGCTAAAGTGTAATGAAACACAAGATTGACCATTTCATACATGTCACAGGATAAAATGATGCCATGGTACACCTTTGTTGGCGCGTGTTGGATACCTTGCAACCTATACTCAGCCACCATAGAATATTCATATCACGGAGCAGTCTCGATAAGATTAGACTGTGCCATTAAAAGCGTATGGACAAGCAGGGTGTTACGATATATGTAAGCAGGTCAACTGATCAGAAACTCTGTAGAATGTGAATGCGTCTAGTATCTCCCCTTCGAAGGAATAATAAACGAGTAAAACGACTAACTTTCCAATCGAAATAGTTCACTGGGATTCCCATTGCGTTGATGAAGCAGCTACCATAAACTCTTTTTACAAATTTGTGTAGCTATAGTCACGGATGAGCAGGGGGATTGCCAATGCTCTCGTTAAATAAGCGAAACAAATCCGATAGAGACGTTCCTAGCGGTTAATTGTCAAACTTATACGCATATTAGAAAGGGACCATGCGTGAAGGGTAGAGAAACCTACGTATGAATGGAAAATGAATTGTGGTAAGGACTTTTCAAACAATTTCAAACATTTGTGTATCCTTCACGTGCGGTCTTTTTCTCATGTGCATATAGTTCGACAGTTGATCGCTGGCATGCCTCTACGAATCTGCCATTGGCAATCTCCCTACTCACCTCTGGTATAGGTAGTCCAGAAAGATTGCAAAATTAACTAGGCGTCAAAAATTACTTGCTAAATAAAGAACATTGACAAAAGGAATACAATTATTTAAGGGAAGTTATTTTGCTTGGATAATTCAAGAATATTTAGTTGTTGTTTACAATGAGTGATTTATGAATACTATACAAATAATTTATAGTTATAGTTTTTGGAATACAATTTATACCTAATGATGAAGTTTCATTAGGAAAATTTACCAAACTGCTTTATGATCATAACATAAAAACATAACATAAAAGTTACGTATTTTGGGTTCTCCCATTTTTGAAATACATCTGTGATATACGTAGTATAGCCTTCAAGAAGACTAGTTATGGGGTCACCTAATACTCTGTGGGTGTGAAATAAAATAACCCATGTCATGTTTTCAAAAAATTTAAATTAAGGCCTTAATTGAAATCTAGAATATAGAATTTATAGAAGACAACTAGAAAATAATAGTTCAAGAAGGCACAAGTCCATGATAGTATTGTAGTTGAAAACTTTAGACGCTGTTATCTCGAAAACAGAAACATGTGACTTAGGTCATTTTGCCTTACAATCACAGCTAAGGGGCTCGCGTATGATCAATATTATTGACAATACATTGACCCATTTAATTAAAAAAAAAAAAAAAAAAAAGTAATGAAACGAAAACTATGAGTAGTGTCAATAATACTAATGTTGATTTTAGATATTTAACTTCATCCGTAAATGGTCAATATTGATCATATGCAGGTTCCTATATACTAATATGCGGATATTTGTTAAACGCAGAAGACTGTTTTGAATAGTTCCATAATCTCACCATGGAAGGAATATTCTCTCCGCTCCCTTCTCACTCAGTCTTCTGTCTGAAGTCCGCGACGACGTTCTCCGCGACACGCCACTGAATCCTCCAGCCAAATCACCCTGAAATAGAAGCAAAAGTGAAAAGCGGGGGCGAAAAAGACCGAGGCATTGATTTATGCCCGCTTTGAGCGCGGCCGAGGTACGTCTTAATATTTCCGTGGCACGTCGAAGCCAATTGCTTTGGCAGCTGCTCCGGGGTCGTAATGAAACAACGAGGCGCGCGGCGTGCCGGAGCGGAATAAATACCGCGACGATGCACCGCGTATCTCTCGATTACCACTGAAATCCCTCCATAGATCCTCGGGGCCGGCTGGTCCCGCGGATGCATAACACGGTTCGCGGTGCAGTAAAGTAGCGTGGGTGACACGCCGCATGATGGACCGAGAAGCAGGTGCAGCCTCTTGCTTTTGCTCCTCGGCATCGTCCTCCCTCGCGTACGCATTTATGTGGCCACTGGCGTAGCACGCGGGCCTTTGTCGCTTTGACGCGTACTGCTCCTTTATGGGCAACCGTATCTCTCCCAGTCTGGCTCGGTTCTAACTCTTTGCTAGTCGATGGAATCGCCTGGTCCACGGCCAATCTTCTTGTTACATAGCGGAGGCTTTCGAAGTGCTTTCGGTCGCGTTCACCTTGGACCGGAAATAAGTATGGCGGAATGCTGGCTTCGTGGAGCATTAATAAGTAGGTAAAGGACCTCTCAAGTGAGAGTCTCCGCAAATACACAGTGGTGGCCATAGGGACTGCCACCGTAAGAATATCAATATTTCTGATTTTAGTCTCACGTGTATCTACGTTATTGAAGATTCGAGATAAGTTCCTTAGACAGTGGTTTGACTTTTAAAATACTTTAGTGTAGGTATTATGTTTGCAATACGTCTATGGACAATTAGTCAAAATATACATTGTGTTTTATCATAGATGCATCATCAGCTCAAGCATTCATCAGTTACTAGCAATATATTTGTGATGGAGTGTAAAATATTTTTTGCTCAAAAGCATTTGATACCTTTTTCCAACAGTTAAGCCAATCACTTGAAACTACTTAGCAGTTTAAATAAATTGTAAATGGTTAGCTTGGTGAGTACTTCTCTAATTGACGCTTGTCTTCACATTTACAAAGTAGGACCTTTCACAATTTTCTAGAAATGAAACAATAAAATAATTACAAAATTTATTTTCTACAGAGACATAATGATCTTCCACGTGTTCTGTGACATTTTTGATCTGATTCGTAACGTGTCTACTGATTTTAAGAAAAGCTTTATGATCAACACAATGAAAAATCGCTAAAAGGGTGACGAAAGAAGACTCCTCGAACTGCCAGGCGTCCAAAAGAAAAATTCTTTCGGTGAAATGAGCGGGCGAGATGCTCCTCGCGAAAGTACCTCTTCGAATCTACGCGCTCAATGAGACGTGGAGAACGAGATGGAGTGAAGTCGGTTGCCGGGTGGTCCGTTCCGAGATTTATGAACGGCCCGTTCTGGAACATTCGAAGGAAACAGCGCGAAAACTCGGAATGGATTTCTTGAGGTCCGTTCGGGGGAAGAATGCCGACTGGTTTTCAGGATGAACCGCCCTATTTGAGTTTGGAAACGCCTCTGCAGGTTGAATCTCAATTTAGACGAATATGTATGTGGCTGCACTAACGACTTTATAGTCGTTTCAACGACATTGTGGCTATAATCTGTTAATGTGGGTTTATATTTTTCCTGACGCAGCAGAATTTTTTGAGTCTTGACTAGATAGCTTTTTTGTTTCACCATGTCATGGTCGGAATAAAATGTAATAGTCTCGCTAACCTATTTTCTAATTATCCCTCATATCACACGAGATAAATGGCATATGCCTACAGATTTATGCTTTCCGTTTCTCAGCACAATGGGCGGAGTCTAAAAGCAAGCAATGTTAAGGGTGGCAAAGCAAGCAAAGACGGCAACATCTACTTGACTGAAGTAGCGAATTTACATTGTTCCAATTGTAGCTAAAAATAGATCAGTTTTCTACCTTGTGTAAAACAGTATATTACTAAAGGTTTTAGTGATTTCATAGAGTTATATTCGTTTATATGTACATATTATATTTTACTGTTCTTATCGTACTACAGCTGTTTCTTTTTGAACAAACTATATTTCTTTTCAAGAAGTAAAATCAATAAATTTTAGTTTAACTTAGTACAGAATTTTATGATGTCTTTTACAAAGACACTGTAAATTTTAATGATATTTCGTCACACTGCATTGACGTTTGATAGAGTATGGCAAAAGTGAAACTTTTTAAATAATATAGCAATTGAAAACATTTTAACTTCATGTCTTTCAAAACAAATACTATTTTAGAAAGCAACGCGTAAGATTTATTTTTTATCTTACTAGTAGACAAAAATAGATAGACATACAATTTTTTAAATATGTTTAAAGAAACAAAAAATTGAAGCTTCAAAGCATTTGAGGCCCTCCAAAAATTGTTTTTACGCAAATTATTAGCTTTTGCAGGTATAGCATAGAAGACAAAAGCAACTTTTTCCGTTATTAAGAAACAATCACTCAATTTTGATTTTTTCAGTTCACCCTAATTGACTACTGAATGCTGTGGCTTGAAAGCGCACTGTACCTCCTAAATATATCGATTTCCTCGTAAATACAAAAGCTGCTCCTTGACTTGTCTCTCTTTCTCTGTGAGTCTTTTATTCCAAGAAGCCTCTTAAAGCGCTCAAGAGCAGAATCTCTAGAACTCTTTCGATGGTCCATGACACTTCGCGGAAACTAAATAGATCACGCGGAAGGGTAATTACAAGCGTCTCCGTAAAAAGGAAGACTCGTGGGGCGAACTTGAAGTGAAATAAAAAAGGAAAAGAAAAGGGGAGAGCGGGCGAGCAGCTCGAGTCTTCTTTGATCCTCCCAATGCGTTATGCCCGCCAATGATTTAAGAACGCACTTCGCCGAGATGCGCGCGCGCGCTCATGCGACGGCCACTAACATCATGTTTAATTTGATTTATCGACGCTATTACGCGCGATGAAAAATAGCTGAACTAGGTTACGGGTTTGGGACAAGCGTCTCGCCATCGTTGACAAGCCGAATGTAAACGAACTGTTCAGGGACTTCCGCGTCGTACCTTATTAATTTAATTCCCCGCGGGAAGTGATGGATACTATGAGTTATGCTATCAGTAATTACTCTGCGTAATTAGCTTGACTCTATTCTGAGGTCATTTCGATTCCAGAGTGGATGGACTCGTGCAGACTCTGAGATATTGGCGCAATCAACTTTGATCTTCGGCCTATCTTTCATTAGTTATACGTATTTAATCTTGTTACGATTTGGGTTACCATTGCTATTGTACAGAGGGTCGTTTTTTAAAGGTTCTCGATGACGACCGCTTCGTAAACGACGCAAGCAGTTTCTGGACGGACTCTAGAGTAGACTGGCCCTGTAATTAGACCATGAAGCAACAAAGATCGCATTCACGATAATTGAAATATCTTCCTCGCCGCTGTCCCGTTCGATGGCTTTGTGCAGCTCGTGGCCAGGACGTATCGGACGTGCCTCGGGCAAAACGACGTTGGTGATCCCGGGTTAAGCATTTACAAAACATTCACCTCTCGCTGGACCAGTTCGCACGTACCATTCTGCTCAGAAGGCAATTATTGCTGCAATAGAGGTTGAAGTTCAACTGTTTTAAAAATGGGCTCTGCAATTTTCTAAGCTCTCTCTCTACAATCTTCTAAAATAGATTAGATGAAATTAAACTCGTTGCATCAGCAGATATTCAATAGCTTTATCACCTGGTCCTTGAGCATTTGAGGAAGTCACCATCCCTAGTGTATTTACTCGTTAAATATTTCAACGATTCATTATCCATAAGTTGAAATTAAAGAACGTTTTACCTTTTGCAAGGACAAAAAATTCAGTTTACAATCAGAAAATCTACAGAACTAAATAAGAAACTTCTGCACATCAGTCGCAGTTACTGAAAAATTAATGGTAAAGTGATTCTTAATGTTCATGTGTAATTTTGAAGAATTTTTCAAAGGTAACGTAGAAGGTTCCTAACTTGTCCAGAAGGCGAATTTGTAAGCGTGCATCATGCGACTTGCTCGTCCCCTCTCACCTTCAGTGCGGTGAAGGTGTAGCAGGCGAAAGGTAATGGTCCCGGTAATATTGGTGCTGTGTGTGGGGCCCGGGCTGCACTACTAGTAATTGATTGGTCATACCTCCATGCCATTACCCGCTCAAACTTCGCCTCTCTCTGTTCTCCGGCCTCTCGTGACCCCTTTTTGCCGCCTCGAGGTTCTGGCATTTTTCGAAAAACAACAACGCTCGTTCTCTTGTTTTCTAGTCCTCGCTGTTTCGCAACTTACGCCCTGAACCCAAAAAGAGGATGAAATTATTGCTAGTCCGAAGCCTGTTATCTCAAATTTGTCACAAGAATCGAAAATACCACAGATTACTCAAAGCCTGAACCCTGGGAATCAGTGAACCCTATCAATAGTCGCCTAACAGTCAGCGCTCGTCTTTCAGCCGCAGTTGATATATTGTCGCAAGTTTATCGTTATGGTGGCCTCTCTTATAATTAGGGAAATTTATCGTGTTCACCGAAAATAAAATTATAGCCACGCTTCGAATTTACTCGGATCGTAAAGTGTTACATTACGCGATCTCAAAGCAAGAAGTGCTTTCTCTCTTCTTCTATCTCGCTGTGCTGAAACTCAGCGCTCGGCCCTAATCTATTTCGAACCTTGCAGCATCTCTCTAGCGGGAGTCGCAGCGCGCGACCTGGGCAGAAATATTGTTTCATCTGAAAGCGTTCGGATGCCAAGCGTCGTTCTAAACTATGGCTATTAGAGATTATAAATAAGGTGGAATGTTTCCCGCTTCGTGGACTAGGGTATTGTTTCCATAGTAAATCGCTCAAATCGTTAAAGGTTCGCTTTGCTTCTTACTCGTGGTTATACTGTTCTGCGTTTGTATCGACGTGTTTATTGGGCTTACTATTGCCAAAGTACTCGTAGATTGTTTGGTTGGTTGTTCTGCTGTTGGTCTCCTAAGCGTGGTTCATCAACAGTCATACATCTTCAATCATTTATAAAATTTTAAATTCTAACTCTCTAGTTTATCATTTAGGAGATGTGACTGTGAAGCTTTGAGAATATTCAGTTTTGACACTTAACTGGTCTACTGATATGGTTCTAACAATGTCATGGGATTACCATATGTATTGTCCATTACTGTATGTATTAGTGTCTAGCTCTACAGAGAATTCATAACTTCCTGATTTATCAATTTCTGTAAGACACTATTAAACTTTAAATGTTGAGTCCATGTACCTTCTAAATGCTGTTTTAAATACTATGATTACATCATACTAACTGATGGTTAGTTTTTTCTTTTTGGAAATTAAATCTGAAGTTATCAGCTTCAAAGTAATCTCTTTGAGACTGTAGTAGATACACTCATTTCAGCGTTAGATTTATTGGTTGTAACATTTCTGGTATCTACTTTAATAACCGTGTTACATTACTCTGTATTTTAGAAATTGGTTGTAAATGCGTTTGTACCTTTTAGTTTCTCTTAAAGAACACAATAAAATTACAAGGCGAGGGTATTCGCTTGATTTGTTATCATATAATTTTGCTTTACTTTTTTAGATAACTCTTCTAGATAACAAAAGGTAATTTTAAAAATTTCAAAGTAAGACAACGTTAATATCTATTAAAATAGAGTCCAGAAAAGTCAACTATTCCAATTCTGAAATCAGTATACACATCAGTTTTAAAGAGACTAGTTTGAAATTGTTGATATTATACATATGTATCTCTTGAATTACATATGTCACTAAATAATAATTTTGAATTAATATCTCTCTAACCATGAAATCACAATGTCTCAGATACTATTCTAATCTTCATCTCACAGTAAAGATGTATTTGCTAAATTCCTAGTGTTATACACTAGTAACCGTGGCACAATTTTCGCAGCACCTACGCAAAGATCGGTCAAAGGGCTCGAAATGGCCATAGAATGAATGGCGATCTCCCGTATTATCAATTGTACGCGATAATTATAGAATAAATAAATTAGTGTCTCGCTGGAATGTGTATAATATATCTATGTCTGCCAAATGGTACCGAGATACAGTCGTATATCACTGGACGAGTTATAAGCCCCTCCCGTTAACTCGTTGCGCGTGTGTACGATCGTTTTTAGCGATGTTTGGCTCGTATCCATTATTCCTTTGTTGTCCGTATCGCAAATATCATTTTAAAATCGATACGCATCTCGAAGAGGCGAGAACGCTTGCGTTCTGAGGAAAAGTTATTCGTCAGACGAATACTGTAAACTGCAACTAAATAAATAACGCAAATGAGTTCCATCTTCTTGTACCTGCTTCAAAGAGTCCAAGACGTTACTTAGCATTTCTTTATTCATTGCACGGCTCGCGAAGTCTGAAGCGCACAGAGGATAGGCGCTGAGTATCTCCGGAGCCATACATCTTGCTGGCCAGGGTTCGCGGTAATATAGAAATTCAATCGTTCAGGCAATTATGCGTTGTGGCTGTTATTATAGCCGCTCTGTGTCCGCCGACCGGTTCATTCTTCGGTCTCGTCCGCAGCGTTAATATAATATTTTATTGGCTTTGTTTACGACTTGCTGGTGTTCCTTTGCTGTCCCTTGGCCGGCTCTTCTGTACGCCCACAATCATCTTCCACATTTTCCCATCATCGCTTCGCAGAATCGCGAAATTTGGTACGATTACTTGGACTTCGCCCTCGGTAACAGACGCTTTATCTCTTGCTTTACGATTTTTCTTAAGCTGCATGGATTAGAATTAATTCACATAAAAGAAAGACAATATTGATTGAGTAATTGATATGTTAATAATTATTACTAGATACATGAGTGAGGTCCTAAATAGGTTTTGCAAAATTCTACGATTTTATCTTTCTCATGTTTAGCGATACGACAGTGCCTATTCCAGCATTTTTAACATAATTTGTGCTATTAATATGACCTGTTGTTGTAAGGTAAAGCGTTGAAAGTCACAGTACGTGTATGGTTTCGATGCAGGAAAATATACATTTAGAGTTTATAAAAAATTATGATACGAATAACATTGTCTCAATATACGAGTAATCAAGAAACTGTTAATTATTCGATAGGAATGACATTTACAACTTTAACGTAATTATTAAGTTAAATAACCACGAAACCCCTGCCGATAAAATTGCATGAATTTGTTACTTTATATACTCTGAAAATGAACAAATTGATATTAGAATTTATTTTGTCTATGCTTACTTCTTCACCAACTATACTATATAAAACATCATCAAAATACCATCAAACGATTACTTAGTACATAAGAGCAAAAATTACATTATTATCTGTTCTGAATTTCTTAGTTTTGAGACAAATGGATCACACCTGGTGAACCTAAAAAGAACGGAAGCAACATAGAACGCAGACAGAACGAAGGGCGCATAATTATCGAGCAGTATTTTTCAATTTCGGTCTGCCATTGTATCCAATACGTACGCGTTTTCGATGTAGGCTGTTCACATGCCAATATCCATTCTCTGCGATGGATAATGGTCATCTCGTATTGAAAACGCGAAGGGAAACTACCGATGCGCGTATGTTGTCTGGTAGCTCGCGTGTTCTTCGCCATTCGAACATTCGACTTCCGAGTCGTCTTCCCGCGACACCGGAAGCTAGTCCATCTGCGGATTCGCCAAGAGAAACCGCACGTAATAACACGTGAACGTTGCGTAGAAATCGGGAACGAGACAGCTGGCCCCTCTGTTTCGTATCGATGCAACCGAATCTTGAGCAATGACCCCTAAAAAAATCTTTCTTAATTACTGCAATTCTGCATGTTTGTCGTTCCGTGACGAAGACAGGAGGCGTATTACGAATTCACAAATGCCAAGGAAGCTGTCGATGCATTTTTGATGCGGGAAACTTCAACAGATTGCCGGAAGCTGAAGCCCTCGCGAAACAATTTTTGCGTCAAAGGGAATGGGAGATGAAATAGCGTTTGCGATCTTATCTCGTCAGGTATTTTGTCCATGCCCTCCTACATCAAAGGTTATGACCAAACCCCGGTCGGCGACGAAATACATGTGTGCGTACGTGTGCATCGAAGATCCGTGTAACGTGCACAGGGTACGACTATCTCGGCGTAGACGTTCACAATAGCTTCTGTTTAGAGTACTTATGGTCGATGGGGGTTGAGAAGCTGCTGGTAACCCAAGTCAGCCATCTTATATCGAATAAATCACCGCGGACGCGTCAGAGATATCATTGAGGTGGTTGACGGGAAGCACTAGTCGCATCTCATGCAACGGGTGTCGAGAGAGTATCGGATACTCACATGCGATAATCATTCTCGTCACTGAATGGGAGGGTAATTAATTACCTCCAGGGCTAACACGTGATAACGGGTCAGCTTGATAAGCTGGTAGCCTCGATAAATTTCGATTAATTGAAAGAGATTGATACGTTTCATTGCAACTGTGCTTCGCTGTGATTGCCTGCAGTATAATTTTGAGATAGGTATATCAAATCTTTATGAAATTCATCGAAGAATGAAACGTACATGTCTATGCTAATTAGATAATGTACATGTCTCAGTACCTGGACACTAACACTAATTTTATCGAATTTTAAGTTTAAATTTTAATATACCTAATAAAAGAAAGTAGGATCAAAATAATACTTTCAGCTACTAGGACGTAATTCAAGTGTCGAAATATGCATTTCTATGTTATCCACTTACGGGGACATTTGACATCTTAAACAGCTGAGTATTAAGTCATTTACCTTATCTATTATGTCCTTCGAAAAATTGTGATACCTTTAGAGTAGTGTGAAATTTTGTAGTTTTTACGCAAAGAATTTTATCACATTAATCATGTAGGGTACTAAAGATGTTTTACTCATTTCTTGAAATTTAATTCTCAAAATTCTTACAATACAGTTCCCCATATTTTATAAGTTTACTTTATATTTATATGAGTAGTCTGAGGGAGACAGCACAAAAAAGTCACGAAGTATACGTGTAGTGTTACGATAGCTGGATAGTATTGCGTATCAATCAGACGTCGGGGTCCACATTGTCTTACGTGTCGAGCGGATAAAGGGGCGCTTGGACCATGGTACCCAGCAGCTCTGGACCACCCGGATTGATGCACTCAACAGGGATCGTATTGACTCCACGCTAGTCTGTCGAATTGTAGTCACGTCCTTGAGTCGAGTGACTTACGTTGCATTCTGCTGCATTCGAGGATGGCCAGGCAGAAAAAGATGATTGTTCAGGTCCTTCAGATGTGTCTGAAGGAAATCGCTAACTGATGAAACATCAAGGAATTCTCTGTAGGAAGAATAGCTTCACTTCTCATTCGATGCTTAAAAATATTTTTTATAGATATCATCTATTACCACTATTTCTAAAATTCAATTCAATTTCCTATGGCAATGATTGAAATTCAACTTGAAAGATTGAAAAAGATTGAAATTATACCTAATTCAAGTAATAACTGGATCTGGTTAGTAGTCCTAGAATTAGTTAGAAAGCTAGAACCAAGTAGGATAGGTGAACCAAAACATCTCATACAAAATAGTCCGCCGGTGAGAAAAGCCTGCGAATGTGTATGCAAATTTAACTTTTCCTGAATACTGTTAAAATCAGTAACACTTTACTTTTGATATTCTGCACCTATATTTCTGCACATTGTGTACCTTCTGTACTCTTTTGTCGACTTAAATTCCTCCTAAATGGATACAAGTTCACAGTTTGGGCCTGAGTTAGCAATAATATTTGGTCAAAAGTTCCTCGTCGACAAACGCAGTGGGTCTGCGAATCGAAAGGGGTAGGCCGCAGGGACCGAGTGCACAGTAGCAGACTTCTCATATAATGCGATATAATCACCTGGCATGACGACACACTATCTGATCTGCAGGCACATCGAAGTGGATGGTGTAGAGCCGAGAGTGCGTGTGCGTGCACGGAAATCAGTAGTCGGGCCGCGTTTCACTCCGCACCGATCATTACTCACTGCTCTTGATATTACTTCAATTCAATCAGTGTCTCGCTAGTGGCTGGTGAGCACGTGTGCGCCTTCCATCGACGACATTCACATTGGAGCACCTATGACCACGTAGTTCGACGCTGACCAGGTGATGAATGGCTTCGACCAGCCTTGGAATGCGGTCCCATGCATTGATGTTATTGGCTGATTTTTTGGTCGATCCTGTGGGCAGAAAAAACCGCGGGAACATCTTATCTGGAATACCTTTGGGCAACTTTGGATAAAGGATTCTCGTTCGCGCTGATCGCCTCGTAGTATCTCGGTAAAAGCTCATCTGTAATATGTCGAACTCTATCAGTTAAACATTTTTCCTGTGTCATCCAAGCTGTGAGTCGTCTTATTATTTCTATCATTAAAGTTTTATATATGTGTTGATAGGGACTATGCGATTTTCTAATGAATTATGTTCAATTCTATTTGTTCACTATAGGCCTGACTTTAATTTGGTTCCAAATCAAATCTGGTTTCGTGCTGGTTCTATTTCTAGGTTAAAATATGTCTTAGGCTCGGTTTTAAATCAGGTATATTTCTGACTCCCATTTATCTTTAACATCTTAATTGGTTCTAATTATACTGATAGCCGTATGAAATGTTGCAAGTCCTACCCTATTCTGATATTACTACTGTAATATTCTGAAATGGCTATGGTCAAACAACATTTTAGAATTTAATATATTTTCTTCTATTATAATCACATAGAAAAGAACATATAAATAGTGTACACGAACATAGCAATAATTTTATACATTTCTATTAATTTTAGTAAATACATAATTAATAAAATTGTCTATATTTTATCTATCCCTTCGTTTTATTACAATATTTTATATTCATCTACATGTATTTAATAAAGTATTACAAATTGTATGTAATGAAAAATATTACCATACAATATTGAAAATGTATAACATTTTATTAAAATAAATAGAAGTTGGAGTGAGACTGAGATATTTATTTTAGCAGAACAAATGGGATGCTCAATTTAAGTTTTTTCTAATTTCTACTTCTTCTAAACTATAAAATATTTTCTTATTAGATATATTTTTATTTCAGTAGAAAAAACATGAAATAGATGAACGCGAAATTATTCTTATAGCTTAATATCACATAGATCTAGAACCTATTATTAATATTTACTGCATTATAAATTGATAGATACATTTTTCACGACGTCTATACTATTAGCTGTCATTACATAAAAACTGGTATTAATCAAATTGATAGAGATCTAAGAAGATACAATAAAAGTGCTATTGGTTTCTCTGGTTTGGACATTAGACCAAACGTTGTATTACTAATTCATTGTCAAGCAAAATTAAACAGCAATGAGGACTAACGTGAATTGTACCGTGAAATTGGTGGTAATGACGTAATTCTTGTAACTTTAATTCAGATACCTACATGGATGAAGAATAAAAACAACCAGCACTGAATTCGTACAAACAAAAATGAAAATTGGAAACTTTATGTTTCCTAAGTTAATTAACACATACATATTTTACAGTGTATTCAGAAAAATTCTCTGGAAAAAGAAGTTAGCCAAATTTTAAAAAAACGGTTTAGAAGGAAATGTTTTGGCCAATCATTCATCAAGTACCTGCATGTAAATCCACAAGATGAATAACACGCAGAACGATCGTTCTTTCCCAATGATGCGTTGTTGGTATCAGCCAGCGGCACGGAGAGTAGACAATTCCAAATTGGTAATCACGCGATGGCGCCAAGCTCTCGCGGTCTGTCAGTAATCTCGACTTTTATTGCTTCTTCAGCCCATCGCCTTCCCTCCTCCTTCCGTTTCCCTTTTCTTGTCTCTCGGGCCTTTCCTCCGTCCTTCTTCCGTCCGGATAGGAGCCCACCTTTGCCTGGGAGAACCAGCGTAAGCAGTACATATAAGATTATTGTGTACAAAGCGGAACGTTTCAAGTTGAAGGTTTGTCTTTGTGATGGTCGACGCGATGTGCAGGGACGCGACCGGCTACCGGAATACGCATTGAATTATCCACAGAGGTAGTCCCTCCAACTCCTGGCTCGATCATCCATGTACGCCTGCTATCCGCCCACCTTCTCCCTGCTCTTTCGCTTCTTCATCTTCTCCTCAGAAGAATGGTGCGCGAGGGGCTAACCGTCCTTGGGGAACCTAGACTCGGTGCAATCTTGCACCTTGTTTCGAGTTCGCCAGCAACCACGACGCTTAAATGCTTTCTGCGAATTAATCGGTACTCTTCGTTGCTCTACTCCTTCTTTCTCTGGTTTTTAATTGAGACAGGATCAGTTCTGTTTGATGATAATAGACTGTTCACCGAGTTGGTTTGAATCTTAACACCTTGCCTTATAATGAGTCGAACGAAAATGATGATTCAATATTGGAGCAGAAGTTGTTACAGTTTTAGCAACGACAGAGGAATTATAGAATCTTTGAGTAGCTAATGGGTTGCTCGTTTATGTGGTAATAAGGACTTACCTATGAAATAGAAAATTTGTATAGTTTCATTTTCTGTAAATTAACTCTGATGCATATACTCTTAGAAGGATTAATGAGGTACCTCCGTTTGGAGAACTCCAAAAAGAGATTTCTGCATTAATAGTTTTTATAATCTTCAAAATATTTTCTTCAGCTTTTCTTTTGAATAAATGAAGTGTCAGCAAAGTTTACGAAACACCAATATCGAAAACAATACATTTTTTAGACAAGGACTTTAATATAAACATGTAATTATCACACAGTAATGAAGTGTAAACTGTAATACAACTTTGTGATAGAAAATATTTGAATTATGGGAAAACCTACATAAAGGAGTTACGTATAATGAAGTCTTAACGTGCAATGATTTATGAATTGCAACTAGTCGCATAGAAATATATTTTTCAAGGAATGCGTTATTACAACACTGTTTGAAGTCAAAAAACACAGTAGCCATATTTTATGGATACTTCTTTTAATTGCAAAGTGGTTGCACAGTCAATCCTTAGAGGCAGATGAAACCGATTGATACCGAGCCCCAACTCACGAAGTTTAAAGCCTAGAAATTACGAGGTCACGAGCTAATCCTTGCATCTAATGCTAGTCGTTGGCCGGTTTCGCGTCACAAACAGATTGCGCCGTGCTCATAGACAACGATAATCGCTGCTCCCTTTGTCAGAGACAGATAGGGGTGATCGGTGAAGCCGTGCGAAGTTTCAGTTTTGAATTTTTGACGAGACATCGGTCAATAGGAAATAGAGGAAATATTTCAGTTGATATCAGTACATAGGATACCTCCCATAATCAATCGTATTTGAAGTTCAGCGCTTTCAATTTATGCAGAGGAAATTTGCCGAAGTAAAATAAAGAAAAGCAGAATACAAATACAGTTTCAGGGAAACCAACACGTATCCACATCGACATCCATCTTTACCAAGTTTTCTGAGTTCTCTGGACAATAAATCTTGCGGTGAAGACCGCGGCTACCAGATTATAAGCGGTCAAATGATCAAAATTACAAGGTCTGCCTGATGATATTTCTGCAAGACGTCTTCGGAGAATAACCTTGACGCTGCTCAACCATTTCGGTACTACAAATACGCGAGGAAGCTTAAAAGGGAAGGTTGAAGCAACGGGGAGGGAAAACTGTAAGGCAAAAAGTAGAAATCGAAGGAGGAAGGCGGGAGTTTGATGAAAACGTAACTGAAGTTGAATTGTTTTCCGAGCAAAGATTTCCAAGATTGAGCGAAATGGAACGGATTCGTGAAAGAAGCAAGCGTGGTTAAGACAGGTCCGATATTCTCGTAGATTGGCGGCGACCCACGCAGGGAGGAATTACAAAATTAAAATTCAATTATACGCCGTAGTTGGACATGCGCCGGCTGAGAGATTTTCTCGAGTTTCCTCCAGAGCACGGGTTCGAAAGACGACCAGGAAAATTGCGTCGCCCATTCACGGAGATCCCGGATGATCGCAGGGAGACGTTGCCACTACGGAATGACAGGAACAATCTGCCGTTGTCATTCGTTTCGTGCTTGATTCAAGGCATGGCTTGTGAAGAAAAGGAATGGAAGATCCCTGGGCGATATTGCGAAGCATGGAATCGGCGTATCTTGCGAATACTGTGGAACTGGAGAGCAAAAGCATTCGAGAAGATTCGAGACAGTAAGATTTTCAGATTACAAAAGTTCTGCGACTATGAGGTGAGTTTACGATTTAAACGAGTAATTAGAAATTTTATTATGGAAAGAGAGGTGTTCTGTATCCAGACCTTATTTTGTTAGTATAACACTTTGTTCAGGATTTAAAGAGTCACTGTGAACGAGAAAGCAGAGTAAAACGTGAAATTAGATTTATAGAACTACAAATAGGTATATGATTCTTGAGAAAATCTAAAGTAAGATGTGTTTTCGTCTCAAATTGCAAGGTAATTGAATGGATACATCACCTTGTAGACATAAGATAGGTGTATCGAAATGCTAGAGCTGATTGTTTTCTAAAAGAACGCCTTCCTTATTGGAAGAAATCAATGTCAAAATTTTATAAATTTTCAACAAAGTAAAATGTTTAAAATATGACACCCTACATTGTTGATAATACTACGAGAAATAATGTATCAACATTTGAAGTTAAGTAGATAAATAATTTCAAAGATCTAAGCTACCACATCGAAATTATGATCTCGAGAAAAATACGTTTAACATTACTTACACATTACTAACACGTCTTTTCCATCACTTATTATCAACTAAGTACAAGAAATTGCTTTTTTCAACAATTTTAGGGTTTACCTTAATATCTAATCTTACTAACACATTATGAAACATATACATACTTACAATTCGTTGTCAAAAGATAAATCCTCCTCGAAAGATAAAAAAAACAACAGAAAGAAATTGATGGAACGTGGAACACAATGAACGGAAGTACACACAAGTGGCTTTCCGGCCACTCGGTTAATTATTAAATTCCAGACCGATCTTTAGGGGTAGGATTCGACTTTAACGGAAGCGAAATCCCCGAACGAAATACTTCCGTCCCTGTGTCTCGTTCTCTCGAGTTCCTTTCAACGTCCCACCCCGTCGTTCCCTCGTGTTTGCATTTCGTTATATTCAATCGCGAACGGGGAAAAAAGAGACGAGAACAATGCGAATTATGATATTTGTTTGCTCGCCCGGTCAGGAGAGGAGTCCCTGGGGCGCGCGGCTTCTGCTAGAGGATCGACCTTGAATTTATCTGAGCGAATCTGTATGCCGGGATGAATAATTATTGAACGCGAGTAACATAAATATGATACACTGCGCGGGGACTGGTTCTCGCGAGCTGGGGGACTCGAATTAAGGAACGTTCACACGGGATATGGAGTTTATTGACTGTCCTATCACGGTCCCACATGTTTCAAACATGACTTCAATTGAAAGTAAAAATTTTGTTTCACTTTGACGTTTAATCTTTTGGTAACCGAATACTTTTTATTTGCAGAATCATTCTGCAAACAAAAATGAAAATTATATAACTAGGAAGTCTGGGTTTTGTAAGTTAAATCTTTCATAGGAATTCTACAATTTTTGAAAAATTAGGTAAAGAAATTATTTCAAATAGGCAGAAATGAAGGTCTGGATCAAACTTACTTATTTATTTGCAGTGGTTTTTTGAAGTAATTTTTATTGTCACTTTCGATTTTAGAGAATGGATTTATATCATGTAATATAAATAAAAAAGAAATAGGTGATAACAATCAATATTAACATAAATAGCAATTTGGTATGAAGAACCATCCTTTAAGTTGTATCCTTGAGGTATCTTATACGTATAAATTTTATTAGAAGATTCAAATTTCACGGTACTAAATAATTTATTTTCTTTAAAAGAAATGAAGTGAAGGAATTCGCTACATATATACTAAGTTTATAATAACGAAAAGATCACCCAAGTCCAGATACCAGGACACGAAGAACATCATTAATGATCGGATCCAAGCCTGCGGATATTAGCATACCCACCACCTCCTAAGGTACTCATTAATGGACGTCAAAGGAAACTTAAGGTTCCGAAGCACTGTAAACTACCCACAAGCGTCATCAACGTATTGCGTTTAGCATTTGTGAATTCAGCGTGTAGACAGAGGGAGAAAAAAGCGTCTGGACACGGAGACTGTCCCCAAAGTTAGAATAGAAGGGTTGGCCAAAATTCAGCGGTTCGGTATATCTGATGTCCGCAGATTTTAATCAACGAGCGATCTGACGGGGGCTCCACGGAGTCGCGAGATGGTGCCAGAACACCACGGGGGTTCGACACGTACAACACCGCCGTGAGACGCACCTATAGGTTTATACCTGACCAGCAGTGAGACTCTTCTCCACCCCTCTTACTCTTTCGTCCGCAGAGCTCGGCGCCTATCCCCATGCGTGCGTACACCTCACGGGATCACCGATTTTATGGGCCACCTTCGACGTTTAATGAAGGAACTTTACGAGGCGGAATTTTGTTTTAAAGAGTGTATCGGCCTCGTCGATAATTTTCGCATAACGACGAACCGCTATACAGCCTCTTCGATGCTCCCACTATGTGTCCTGCGTGGAATGGAACTTCCTTTTGTTCCTTTTCTTTCCCCAAATTTCTATTAACTGGTTAAGAGGTCGTTTCGGCCAGGGGTCCTCGAATTTTAGCGGCTAATTCTAGGGAAATATTTTTATATCCGTCGAAATGTCCCTGCGAGTTTCAGGTTATATATAGCGTGTCGAATCATTTTTTCTCGAGCTTGCGGGACCGAAATTATTTATATCAATCGATAAATACCAAAGGAATTTGTACTCTAACGAATATCCTACGGGGTTATTTGTTTATTCCCGAAGGGTACCATAAATAATTCCGCATTATCTATCGCCACGTTCAATCGGTAATTACGAAGGAAACCGGGACTTTCCCTGGGGTTGCACAGCACGGAGCCTTTAATGGCTTTCCAATTAATATTTCCGCTGCGATTCAATTAAAATTCAATTAATCAACCGGCAGAGTTCAGCCCGCCTAAGTCGTGGAATTAAATTTTAATCTGTTCGATGTTAGGTATGGATTTATCTGTTGTGAGACACGTTCTTTAAAGTTACATTTAAATGGAAAATAAGCATTCGAAAAATACAGAAAAACAGAAGGAAAATGGAACGTATTATTCTCTTCCAACGAGGAAGAAATTAATAACGAAGAAATGTGGAATGGTATTGAGATATACGAGAAATAAAAAAATATAGCTGGCAAGGTGGCAGGATGGAAAAGTTGAAAAAATAAGAAAAAGCATAAAAAGATGGGTACAAGTACGAATACCTTGAAGAGTGAAGCAGTTAGTATCAAGAAGTAAGACAGGAAGCAAAGATCTGAAAAAAAAGTATTTGCAAGAGACAGAAACGTCATAAGAAAGATTTGGAGGGCTCAAACGAGATGCAGAGAGAATAGTTTATATCCCACCCGCTGGTGCCGAGCACGGTATCGAGCGTGCAAACAAATTGTCTTGTTTTAAAAGCATAAGGAACAGAATGAACCGTGTGCTTGGTACGGTTGCTAGTATGTCGTCGTCCCCCGGCGGCTGTTGATATTTAATACACGATTCTTTGGCTGCATATTCATCGTATTGGCGCGGGATCCACGGGGGCGCTGTGAATCGTGTTCCTGGTAAACTTACACGGTGTACGCGAGCAGTAAATATATTCCTGCATCGATATTTTAGCGGCGAGGCAACGGGCATGTTCGCCGAAGAATTTCGAGGACGTTCCTTAAGCTCCTTGCACAAATAATCGTCCTTTCTTGTACGAGCATTAATTACATTTCTCCGTTCTGGATCAGTATCCAACATTTAAGTAGGAAGATCTAATCAGTGCACAGTTTTATTAGTGGCCAGTGACTTTTTAGGTGAAGATTTGCGGTTCGTGGTTCTTGGCAATGATTAGATCAAATTTTTTATTCTGATCTATAAAATATTCTATTACAGTTGCTCCAATTTCTTCAGTTGACAAAAATCTTAAGGTTCGAAAATAAATCAGTCTAATGGGTCTAAATTCGGTGAATAAGGATGGGGTACCAATTCAGTACTACCTATACTTGTGGATTTCAACTCTCGAAATTGTTGATGTGTGGATTGATGCATTATCATATTTGCAGTGTCATGTGCACTCTAATACATTCGGGATTAGCGTATTTTTACAAAACTGTCCCCAATGGTCAACTCTTTATAGGTCTAAAAATGGCTCAAATGGTGTGTCCTCGGCTAATGGAAGCAGATATCGCGTGACCTAATAGGTGGTTCTTGATCTCGAAAATGTTGAAAGAATTTAAGGGAAACCTTTGTAGAAATTCTGACAATTCATCTAATACCTAATTGTACGATTGATACTGGGGTTCTATGTCAGACCCCAAAGTTTTCACTTCTACTGGATGGAGTTAATCGAATTTGAGCTTACAATTCTTATACATCGGATATTCGAAGGGGACGGGGATAGTAAGCGCCCCCGTTGACTTCTCGCGCGATATCAGAGGCTTCTGACCCTCTCCAACCCCTTCCGTCCGTTCCGTTCGAGTGCAGGTGTTCCGGAGGTGGTGATAACTCGGCTCGATCCATCACTGCCTCAGACGCCCGTTCGAAGAGGCGGTCGAAGGTGGTTTAAGGTGGTTTTAGCAACACGAACGCGAGCGTGTAGACATCGAGCCTTTGCGCTCGAATTGCCTTGGTCGTTACCAGCACGGGTAACCAACTATGCGACGAGATACATGTATCGTAGTAATCGATAGACTGCACGCGGTCTCTACCTCGAGACGAAAACCGATACGAGTGGACAGTTACCTTCGGCTACGCTCGAATTCTGATTGAATCGAATCAGCTCGATCTTTTTTGAGACACAGGCTTCGAAGAATAGAATTTCGATTCAAACGATGATTTCGATGGAAAACCACAGAAATATTTATTTTTTTAGTTATGTAAGCAGTACTAACTCTGTGGTGTATAATATTTTGCATCTATATATGAACATTCTGTGAGGTAATATCTAGGTGTTCTTGAATTAGTTTAAAGTTAGAGCTTTCAATTACTTATCGAGTACAATTTTATCTGCAGTCACTTTAAATGAAGCTAGTGATTAATAGAAAAAATCTAATGGAGTCCAATAGATATACTTACAGTATACTACGTAGGTTGAACATCATGTTTACTAGATCCACGTATGTCCTGACGTTAAGGCATAGATTTGAATAAGAAACGGAATCTTATTTTCCGTTCTGGCATATTTAAGAAAATTTTATTCATATACTACTCCTTTTTGATGAATTTAATCAATATTGTAGATAATAAAATATAAAATGTATTAGAATTTACACGAAGTTCTAATAAATGTACTAGTGATCATCATGACCATAGAAATTTATTGACAAGTCTCAAAACCATTACATG
The DNA here is from genome assembly GCF_051401765.1 of Calliopsis andreniformis. Classification (NCBI taxonomy): domain Eukaryota; kingdom Metazoa; phylum Arthropoda; class Insecta; order Hymenoptera; family Andrenidae; genus Calliopsis; species Calliopsis andreniformis. The sequence goes on along the minus strand of NC_135073.1, from coordinate 5,620,247 downwards.
TAATAAGTAAAAAGTAAATATCAACTAGTTAATTCCTAATTACACAGAAATGTTTTGTCGAATTTACTCGCATTTCTAACGAACATACTGAACATGACCATAGATCAAGTATTCTCGTCTCATTTTATCGAATACGATACCTTTTTAACACTCCTATAGGCTCGACTGTCGCTTCTCGGCTTCATCTCGCGTTCCTCCTTGGACTTTACAACCGGTGGTGGCTGTAACTCAACCAGTTTGCTCACCGATTCGTGTCGGTCGCTTGCATTTGCACATTTCACGTCGCGCCGTAGGTGCGAGGTTATTGCCACGGATTTGTCCACGCGATGCACACCGCGTGATCGACGTTGCTTACGATCGCGGAAAATCGGTTGGATTTTCACCGAGGGGAGGGACACCGGTGATCATTTTCACGGGTGAAAGTACCGACGACTGTGCATCGGGTCCCGTAATCGATGATGTAAGGACGCATCGGAATTTTGCCGCAGGGACAGCAAGCACATTCGAATTAGTGTTGCGCGATAAATCTGCGGAAATATCGAATCCAGACCAGCAACAGCCAGCCCCAACAGTCGATGGGGGGAACTCGCATCGAGCTTTCACGCAAAAATTTATCAACTTAGGTATTCCCTTCATCATCTAAAAGATATTTCACTACACATAAGGTTGATGTACATAGCTTCGACATGTTAATTTTTAGAGCGTTGTATAATTTTTCTAAATAGTTATGTAGTGAATTTTTCAAACAATTTGTATTGGTTTGTATACTTTAGGGGTTTAGCTAACATGTGAAATAAATTAATATTTTAAAAAGTGATTTTATCTAGGCCTAGACACAGAAATAGTAAAAGGTGGCAACTCTGACAAAATGTAGCTAAATTGTACTCAAAGTTTACCATACAATTACAACCAAGTTATACCGAACCCGAAAAATTAATGTAATAAAGTACCTATCCTTTTTTATTAGAGAAAGTAATGAAATTATTATATTGTTGAATTTGTTTCAAGACAACTTATAATTCTTGATTTGTCGTCAAAGTGTTATCTTCATTATAATAAACATAATGATAGTATGTATATTTAGTTCAAGTAATTGTTTACCCATGTTACTGGATAGTGTATAGAAGTACCTAAAATATACATACAATTTAATGATCGAATTTAAGTGTTGGCGAATTGAAATTATATCGTTTTTATCTTTCATTACATCCTTGTCAATAATATTGTTGCGAGCGAAAAGTAATTACATCTAGGATATACACCGTATATAAACATAATCACTATATATTGTGTAAATACAACAGATGAGCAGATATTTACTATTATTGATGAGCAGATTATTTACTATTTTGTATGGCGTGAATGTGTCAAATGCAATAATGATAGCAACAGTTCCTGTCAATAGATCATAAATATAAGATCCTTTTGGCTTTTCTGGACTCTTGAATTATAAGAGAAAACGAAAAGTAACATTATTCATCAACACCTGATTAAATAATTATTTTAGGATACATTCCCAGAACACTTACCAGGTTTTTATTTGCAAATACTATTTTTTGCTGTCATAACATAGAAACATTAAAGTTTAATTCCCAGTTATTAATTTTTTTGGCATAAGTTATTTGATGGTAGTGATTTCAACATTGCCTCATGTTATCATACAGAAAGAAAGAATATCGCATGTGTACAATGAATACAAGGAAAAGAAGCAACGTGTGCGTTATCACATGCATTATTTGCATAAATAAGGGAGAGAATAGAAAAAACTAAGGCTCACATGCGTGCACAAGAAAACTTAAAGAGCAGGAAGGGAAAAAAAGGTTAGAGGGAAAAAGTCTGAACGAAAGCATGTGCGAAAACACATGCACGAGGAAGAAAATGTTCCTTCGACAAGAACCAAGAACACAGAAGAGGGGAAGGTGGCAGTTACGAGGCAACCTCCGAGGTAATATCTCGGTGCCACGCAATTTTCAATATCGAAGGGTGTTTTCTCACCTTCGCCACGGCATTATACGGCGGATTTTAAATTTAAAGGTTGCGGCTCGCAGGACCACCTATCTATCCGATATGCTAATAGCATAATATCCAGCCACGGGGTCGCCGGTCGGTCCGATAATTCTGTGAGCCCGACTCGTGGGATCTTAACTCGAGACATAAACAATAGACTGCTCGTTGCACCACTCGGGTCTGCAAATACAACTTTGCCATTGCAACGAAACGCTTACTCACGCTACGAACGAATACTGCTACATGTTTGAGGGATTATTTGAATTTTGAGTTCTACGTGCGCTTTTGACATCTCTTTGAATACAAGTGATGTAGAAGTGATGTGCTTTTGAAAACTCGCAGAGTGTAACTTGTTTTAGTTTCTTTGCAATTTAACTGAATACAGTGACGTTTTCAGCAGGTGATGAGTGGACTCTCTACTTTTGAGCAGATTTATATTTTTATAAACACAAATAATGGAATGAAATGTAGATAGAGATTTTACATTCAAATCTCGTAAAGTGCACTTTATTTGAATCATTTTGTACTTCTTTACATGTTGTGTGCATTCTGCACTCTTTGTACATTTAAATTTCCTATAAATTCAAAAACGACTGAAATTTAGTGATTGACCTGTATTTAAGAGAATTTTAATAGAAAATTCTAGTAGCTTTATTAGTAAATATGGAAAGTAGCTTTAAAGAGAAATTTCATCTTTCCTATATGACCAGTTTTTTTGATTTTCGGTTGCAACTCCAAAAAGTAAAAAATTTTAAGACAGGGATGATCACTAAATATCTAAGAATAACGCAAGACTGATTCACAGAACGTCGGCGTGGCCTATAAGAAAAATTGACATTTCACTTGGAACCTCTTATCCTCACCTTGTTTTCTTATTTCTGTCGGCGCTGCATAGCACTCGGCTAATTTCAAATAAAGTCTGTGCACTACGATCGTACGTTCCGCGACATTTACGCCTATTAATAGCGAGCGCTATGAATGTACATCACGGACCAGTTGTTCAAACAAACGGGGCCACTCGCGCGGGGCATTGTGTGTGGAAGATAGACGTGAAAACAAACCAGTCGAATAGCCGAGAGTGTAATTCTCTGTGTATATTGCGATTGCTTGATGATTACGAGACATCCACAACTCTGATATAATGGATTGACTCTAATCGAAGTCACTACTTCCAAGAGTATATCATTTTTTGAGATATCACTCTACTGATCAGAATATTAACTTGAATTGATTTAAGTAGGAATAACTTAGCATATTTATCTAAATGCAAATTCAATTAAGTATAATCAATTTGATAAACAAAAATTTAGTTATATGTGATTTAAATATAATGATTGTTAATTGTAATCAATTCAAATACATACCCACAGAAACTGAGTTAGACTGAATTTAAATATACATAGAAGTTTTATTTATACATTAATTCTTTATCTAAAATTAAGTAAAAATATTTCGTTTTCTTTTGGAAGTATGAACTGAAATTTGAATATTTCAAGTTTCACGAATCTATTGGAATGAATCACTAGAAAAAGGGTGAAGGAACGTTCATTTAATAATAAAATATGATACAGCGACCTTGAATGACGATGCTACACGGAAAACCGAAACGGTACCAAGACCAGTAAATTTGTCAGCAAGAGCACAGTGAGTTCCTTTCGCTCTGGCTCGTACTGGACAACGATTGATTTACATGAAGCGAGCGTGGAGCAAGTATTTATGGAACTTATTTGTATGCACATGGGAGATAATTAAAAATATGGTAGTCGGGTCAAGGCTTCGAGAAAAAGGAAAATAGAATGGGAAAATAGTTCCAGAAAAATGCATACTTATAGGGTGGGAAACTAAGATCTACACGCTTGAAATTTTAAGAATATTTATTCAGTGAAAATAGAAAGGTGATAAAAATGACTGTCATATTAAACTCTCTTCGAACTTTTTACGTAGTAATTGGTTTATAGACAGACTGAGTCTTATTATTAAATACAATAATTTTGTCTAAATGTAAACAGCAGTACAGATCTTATTCCAAAATAGAAAACACATTGGTAAATCTGGGTGCACGCGAAAATGAAAAATTTGCTGCACAGAGAGCAGTACACAGAAAAGGGGTTCCACTCTCAGACTACGCTAGGTTATCGTTAACCATGGAATGGAAGAAGGATAGAACGAGAGAGAAACATAAACTCCCAAGGGAAGGAAATTAGAATTGAATAGTTGATGAATTTTAGGAGCGAATTTTAACCGCCAATGCGCTTGAGTGGTTAATTCGTGATGCAGCGAAACGTTTTCCGCATCGAAAATTCCGTATCTGATTCGTTCTTGACGCGTCTGTGTCTTACAAATTGAAATTTTCAACCATACTGCAACCACGACCTTCGCGGAACAGACATGGAATGTAATTTAAAAGCTAATAAAGCTACTGGATTACACAGTGCAGGGAATATTATTCTACAAATAAAAGAAGATCAGTTAACTATTCCATTGACTTTACACAAATGACTTTCCTGTTACTCCCTTGGCAGTAACGCGAAACATAGGAGGGTAGAAAAAGGAGGCTTAATAGAATTTGAATAGTCCTTTGCGTCAACTGAATAATTTCTGGCTGTAGACGAGTGACAAAATATACAGTCGAGCGTTGGATCGTTATGTTTCTGATCCGCGTCTTCACGCCTATGCACAATGTCTATAATAAAGTAGCAGCGTGGCCCGTAATACATCGTGTATAATACGACGGACCAAGCGATCCATCGTGGCGTGGAAACCGTGCAGTAAGTAATTAGGAGCTGGGTGTGGATTGAGCTAAGGCAAATATTACGTACTTGCTCGCCTACTCCCTGATACATGCACGAATACGCATTGGTGGACGTGCGGTCTGAAACGGCCTGGCCGTCGAAATTACACATTTACGTGTGTATACGTAAGTAAGCGACGACTCTGGTTGTACGCGCCTGTAACTTCTCTCAGAATGTATTAAAATATTGATGTGTATTTGATTTTACGTTCACCGAAGAACGCAGGCGTGCTTGGACACACAGACGTTGCTACACGGTACCGAATTAAAGCCTTTGACTTCGGTGTTTTGTTTCATTGATATTTTGACGATTGTGCAGGTCTGCTGGGAACGTAGGAGAAGTGTATTGTGATGAAACATAGAAGGTCTCTTTAATGTGACATTTCTATTGTACTTATGACGTTGACATCAGTGGTCTGAAGATAGCATAATGAAATCGAAGGAAGGTTGAAGAGTTATTTGTTACTGAAATATAATTATATATTTGGAAGGACGAAACCACATTTCAGATATCATTTTGCTCTGACAAAATATATTACAAAGCAGACTCTACCTCGAAATATGCTCACATTCTGACGTATTTAAGATAATCACATACACATTCAATCATCATTCAAATATAACCAAATATAATTCATTATACGAATATAATCAGATACTCACTTGAATTTTAATATAAAAGATATTTTTTCCGTGTGTATATTTAAGGTGTTCGATAATTGGTGCCGGACAAAAACCTAAATTACACATAAAAGTATATTAGTATTCTTCTGATCGCTTTAAGGTTCCATTACTATTTCTATAACACTCATAACATTATCAACAAATTATAGAAAGCGATTATAACACTCATTATGATAGGACATTTCTGAAACCGTTGTTGAATTCGGTAGTTGCGCATTTGAATTGCGCGCGCCGAAGCGTCATTCCACGCGTGAACGCGTTGGGGGTTAGACGTGCGTACTTGCCTCGTCCCGCTAAAATGTATCTAGTTTTGTTTCTGGCGATTACTAATTATTTTTAAAGGTACGTGTTCTTAAGTTTAACATACTACCACGCATTTAACGTATATTACCTTAGTTTCAATAGTTTTAATGATCTACACTTATTTGAAACATATGTAACCTTCATTCTTTAATAGTATGTGCAAGAATCCGGCAAAATATTGCACCTAATACTTTCTCTTGTTTTAGTAAATATAGTAGATTTTATGAATTATGAATGTTATTTCCATTTTTATACATTTTATGGTAATAAATGTTAAAATTTTTGCAGAATCGAATAGAATTTATTAGTTTATAATGCATTTCATAGTTTACAGTTATGTTTCCATAAGTTACGGCTATATTTTCATAGTTCGTGAATAATAACTGAAATATAGGAAATATGATAGTTTGTATTGTACCTAACAGATAGGTGAGGGAAGATCCTAAAGGAGCTAGATTTGATACTAAACTACGATCAAAACTAAAGCGATGTCCTTTGGATTCTCGCAGCTGCGCGCGCAGTTCACTTTGAATGGAATGATGCTGGAGCGCAAAGCTTGTCGCAAAGGTAAGTTTTTCACTGTTTTTCTTAGTATGATTATGGAATTTCGAAGAATTTTGTCTGTTTCGAAAATAAGTAAGATGTTTGTGTGTTATTGTGCAACAAAATGATATGTATCTTTCAATATACTTCTGAATTGCATGAGATATTGAGCTTGGCTTTCAAATAATAGAAACGCAGATAGCCATACAATGCAAATAGTATTACAAAGATGATAGGTAGAGATCATAGATGAACTGATCTAATATTCTGAGATCACTTTTTTTTATATTTGCGTGGCTTCACTGAAAGGTCGCACGTTGTGAAATTTGAATGGGTTAATTGTCTCCAAAATTTTTGAAATAATGCAATTTATAATGGTAGCTGATAATCTTTCCCATCTATTCAAAAATTGCTTTGCGAAATTAAAAATGAAGCAGAATTTCCTGCATAAGAGGAAATTGTATAACAGATGTTTGTAATACTACCATTTCAAAATATTTCGTATCATCCCTCTCTACCAATTTCTAGTTTAATGAACAATTTTTAACCTGACCATCATTCAGGAATAGGGGTTTCTGAAATCAGTACAGTATTTCTAGTTCAATAGCGCAATCAAACTTCGAATGTAACCATTCATAAGTGTCCATCTATCTACTCGTATGTTGTCTAAAACAATACAAAGATAAAAATAAATTTTATAAAAATGAAGATAGACGAAATTGCGTTTCAGGTTTCGATTCTAAGTCATTAATTGTTGAGAAAACACCTAAAATTCGCGTGAACTCTGTCTGACTTGAGACTTACTCTCCTGACTCCCCTGTGCCTGAACCTGACTTGATTAACGCACATCGGTATAAGTATCTTGTAGTATAAATCCTAAGTCAGACACATTTCATACAAATTTACATACAATTAATAACTATGAAATAAAGTTCCAAATGTAATTTCATCATTCTTGATTTTTGTCCTGTTTTCGCATATAGAATTGTCTCTTAAAACTACTAACACTTGTTGTCGAACATAATGTACATATTATTAAGGCGAAACGGTTAAGGAAAAGTAAAACTGGAAGAAAATTCAAGTATATACTGCGCTACTCTATACAGGCAAGGACACATGGCGCACGTGTCCCGTGCGCGTGTGGGCGCAGAAGCCGCAGCCACCCTCGACATACCTATCTATTAAACATCGGCCCTCGGTTTTCTTTTCCCTCCTGGCAGTCAGTCGTCTCCTCTCGACGGCCGCTCTCACATTATCGATATTAAAGGAAGATATCTGTCTGGAGCGTACCTGACCGTGTCGCGTCGAGAGGATTAATTAACTCGAGCGCGCGACATCGAGAGTGGAAAACGGGCTTTTGTTCATTCTCTCGCTCCCTTGTGCGATTCTCTCCTTCCTTCTCTCTCTTTCTCGACCCAACTACCGAAGGATCTCGGCACTTCCGGGTTCCATGGCTCGCGACATTCTCTCGTGATTTTCACAGTATGGCCAAGCTTTGACGCGCCTGGAAGGAGTCGGCAAATAAACTCAAAGATTAAAAGAGGTTCGCGTGTCATAGGACTAAGTCTTTTAAGATATTATTACGTTAAATGTTGTATTCACCTCCAGTATACGATTGGATGCGTGTTACCTATGATTTTTACTGGTAATTTATGAAAGGTATCAGCGACTGAGATTATTGTGTACTTTCGAATTTAAGATAGTAGAACAATTTTGCTCCAAAGTGGGTATTAATTTAGTTAAGCAGCGATTGTTTCAAGAAACAGAGTGGCGAAGGAATGAAATTTTAATGAATATGTCAGTCAACAAGTTAAGGTAACATTGGTACTAGTAGAATTAGTAATTCTATGAGGGAATTGATTCAGTATCTTTATTATTTTTCTACAGTCGTTTGTTTACCTGAGCCAGTAGAAAACAGAACAAGAACTGAATAAAAACGGATAGTACTTACCACAAAAGGAAACAAAATGGAAAACATAACGAGACATTTACAATCAGACCAGCAACAGAAATTAAAGAATACATGGATTAGAAAGTTACCGAATAAAAGAAAAAATCAGTACCTAGTATTCAAAAAATTATATCTACATGTTAAAGCTGTCAAACTCGTATCAGAGAATGCAAATGAACCGAAAGATAGAGAAAAGCTGTGATTAAGAAGAAACAGAGTATCGAAAGGAAGAAATGAGAATAGTTTATCGTTTCTCTGTACGAAAGGGGTATTTGCGACAGGATTCACCCCTGTAAATCGGGGCAACGCAATAATTTACGCGACTGCGTTAATAACAGCGCCGTCCGAGGAAATCGCGTCGGGAGAGGTATCCCCGCCTAGGAGGGTGGGTGGTGACGATTTATTTTATTGAATGTTAAATTTCATGCGACCGCTCCAGTTCAGGCCTTCGGCATTTAATTAATTCACGGGGCCGCGATAAATTCTCCGTAATATATTTGATTAAAGGATAATGCCGCTGGTATTTCCAACCGCCGCTACTCTTTGACTCGCCCTTCTGCCTTTCCCTCGTTGTTCCCACTATTCTGTCTTCCATCTTCAAACCCTTACCCTCGATATCGAACTAGATATTACTATAAAATCGCTATGATTATCCTATTACACTGATTGATTCCGTTTTTATTACTAGTTCGGTGCAATGTTCCATATAAGTATTTTAAATTTGTTTTCGTTGAACTTACCCGATAGCGATGTCAGAAATTGTAATTGATGAGAAAAATTCATTAACGAATGGTATCTCTTTGCTATATCTTTATGTTTTTTTAGATTAAATATGTTGAGATGATATCATTCGTACAACTTTTAATTTTTAGAGGGCCAGGTGGTCCACATTTAGGCCTACTGTGCTATATTGGCGTCAACTCGGCCTCTAAAGCTTAACTTAATTTTTTTTTATACCGTATAAAATTGTTATTGTTCAATAATTTTTGCTATTATTAAGATTCATTGAAGCATTTGTCCTCTCTTAGATTTGATTTGAAAAAAAGCGGCGGAAGTACTACTACATTTTTCTACTTACAATTAGACACAATTCGTTTTTAATTTAATTCGTTACCAACCAATATTAATATTTGTTTCATGAAATATCATAAATAGCGATATTAGGTGTCTTTGCTTTCATTTCTAAAGCAAGGAAAATTGAAAAAATTTTTGCTTCGATAATAAATCGGATGATAATTTTCTTGAATTCCTACAACATTGTTAAATCTTGTACACTGTACAGTCTGAAGCATACTATGTAGGTATGTACATTGGGGAACATGTATCTACTGTCTCAATCGCAAATTAATGTGATTAAGCCGTGTTGAGAATGGATTACGGCACTGATTAAAACACTTTAGTTGACGCAGACAGCTTTATTGTAAACTATTGCAGAGTGTGGACTAGCGAAAGTAAACCTGTGCATTGAATCCAGATTTGGACATAATTGATTAAAATTCAAATACTAAGCTTCAAGGTGTTGGCCGAACATTGAGAGGTAATTGTTTTGTGATAGTTAATGGGCTGTTTCTATAAAATCTCTTTATATGAACAGCGTTATCTTGATTAAGGTGGCGTCCAAGTGTAGCTTTATGACGTTGCCTGTTAAGGTTTGGGGTACGTATAATTTGATGCGTAACGTTGGTGTAACAAAGTTATACATACAGTGGTTCTCAAGACTTCAAAGGAACAATAAAAAAATCTTGTAATTCATTTTTAAATTTCGGTATAATTTATAGATATATTTTTTATGTACAATGATTCTAATTGTAATTAAATGTCATCGGTCCATTTTTTGTTGTAATAACGTACTATTATTAAATCTCTTTTGTACAAAATTCTTTAGACTCAAAGTTGTTTGACATATTTAATCCATCCTAAAGTTCTAAATAATCCAAATATACTTGAAGTCTTTCACATTATACACCAAGCACTTACTAGGTACCTTTAAATAGTTACATGTTTGCAATTGCATGCATAGATTGAAATCAATTATCTCTACCTTGGATATCTAAATATAGTGTAAAAATGTTCATATGACATTTATGATACATGATACATACAATTCTATAAAAGATTTAACATATAATATGAAAAATTGAGTTAACTATTTCTAAAGCATTCTATGTAGTGTATTAAAAAAATGTTATATTTTGCACTCAATCTGAGACAATCTATTAGGCGATACGAAATAACGTGTGGCTGAAAAACTGAACGTTATACGACATAGGTATATTTATTTCGAAATAATTCTTCTTTTATATATTTAATTCTTTTATTACTTTTGAGTAAACATAGTGATGCATGGTCTACTTTTATTTTGCATAAGTTATGATAAAGAAACTTGAAGTAATTTGTTTCACCTAGCTAATATCATAGTGGGCGGAATATCTTCCATCTTTAAAGGGATAATTCGTTACTCTATTCTCAGTTTCTGTTCTGCAATTTCATTCTTGTTCAATTTCAGTAACACTAACAGACGAGTTACATGACATGTCCGATTTCATTGCAACCCAAACGCAGTTTCGCGTGTGCACAAGCTCTTTCCTAGGGTCAAGTTTACAGTTGACATGCTAGAAAAAGAGACCTCGAACGCATTTTTAGACGTACAATGCACCAGCACGCAACAATCTACACTATTTTCATTCCTGGAAATGTAAAAGCAAGAAATGATGTGATTTTTATTGCTATGTAATTGTATAATTACAAAGAATCGCTCAGGGTCACCGAAAAAAACTGCTTCGACTAATTTCGTTTTCAAATACTACTCAATCGTAGCTACATTCTGAAAAAATAGATTTTCCTGAAATAGAAATGCTAAAAGACCTGGATCTACGTCTACAGGTTGATTTTAGCCTGGGATTGCTGCGTAGAGAACGATTAGAAGCTTTCCTTGCGTGTTACTGGCCTTAATTTCCATACGCGACCAGGGCAACCGCAGTATTATGACGTCACGACGATCGCGTGCACGCACTCGTCAAACGGTTGAAGCATGTTTGCGTCGGTGACGGTCAATAAGTTCTCCTCAGGCACGTTCCACATTAAGAAATCGATCGAAAGTCGAGCTTAAGAAGGTCGTGTTGACCTCTTTTATGTCTAACCTTTATATGATTAATCCTGATTACTGAATTGCAATCTCCGTCCAAATGGATCTGTGAAAAATGATGAATTTCACGAAAACAACGAACCACTTACGTAAAGGTCTACTCAGAATACAGTTAAGTCATTCGAGATATTAAAATTACTATTGCATATGCACCGTCGATCTTATCAACTATGTCTAGAAGTCTACAATAGTAATAAGAGTTTATATTTCATCCCTAACCGTTTTTAACCCTTAGCTTGCATAACGTGAGATTCATAATTCCGCACCCCTTTGCAGAAGAACTGCCATAGGTAAAAAATTCTTCATTTTCATTTAATTACATGGAAGAGTTTCTTATATAGAATATCTTCTATTTTCCATCATATAAAATTTTAAACAGTAGATCTTGAGTCCGTTTTAGTTAATATATATTTCATAATACGGTAATTAATTGATTTTACTATTATTGGAGTTACTGGAAGTATATTATAAAAACTTACCTACAATAATATACCAAAAATTCACATCTCTGTATTTTATCCATGGATGTTTCTCATTCTAAATATTGAAATCTGAATTGCTATAGATGTTATGATCGAAATTAAAAGTTAACATTACTAAGTTTAATGATTTTAGTTACGAGAGGAAACTTGAAACTTTCTCTTATGTCCATGGACTCTGATTTCCCTAGAAAATATGAGCTGCATGGACGGTTAATAATGCTCACCTTGCGGTGACTCCTCATAGTCGTCAGTTTTAAATTGTCACGGGCTCAATTGGAGCGATGAAGTGAGAACCTCTGGCTGGTGGGTGAATTTACTGCCGCGAGGTTCGCACTCATATAAAGGGGGACTTGATAATGATCTTAAATTATCGATCCAATTGTTTATACGCCGGCGCAATTCTATTTAATGCCACAAGTCAAGTTGAGCCGCCAACCTATTCGCTTATTCTACTTGCAGCTAACACCTTTCTCGTCGTTTCGTGCATTAACGTGCAGACACAAGCGTCAAATTTATCGCGCTGGCCACAATTTCGGGACTAATTCATTCATCGGACTAGCAACGAGGGGGCTCTTGGGATAATTTACGCATGATGACGTTGCTCTTCTACGAGTCGTGTCTTTGACGATATTTTAGAAAGAAGCCTCCATTTTTGGACAATCTTAGATAATTTTGAAAGATTTATAAAACTTTCGTTAGAATTCTTGGAATTTTTGCTGCTATCATAAGTTAACATTATCATAAGTTAATATTATCCCTTTTTTCTTAAAAGCCGAACTTGAATGAACTGATTGTTTTTTGTTCATATGTGTATCAAAATTTGTGTTTCAACAGAGTAAAAGAATCATAAATTTTATGAGAGAATAATAAATGCTTGGAGTTCGTCTCATTCATAATAAACTGAAATAAAGAACTGAATACAGCAGGCAAACAAATTTTCGTCGTTTGACCAATAAGAAAACTCAATCTTTTCCACTGACATTGAAAAAGATATTAAAGTCATTATTAAGTCAAAGCAGAAATATTAAAGAATATCTTTGGGATTATAACGTACTAATGAAAAAGCTGGGCAAGTAGGAACTAATTTTCAAGTTCAAAAAAAATCTATTAGAACATAAATTATATTATCAATTCAAATAGAAGAAAGTTGATTGTAATCTAGAATTGTGAGCATTTAGAGTGCTGTAATTAATGTGAAGTGAAGTTTATTCTGAAGCAGATAATAATTTTACTTATTGCTTCCTGAAGGAAAAACGTATCGTTCTAACAGGTAAGGTTTTTCCAAACTTCCGTATCAGTTATGCAACTATTAAGGTTGTAAATAGAAAAGTGCATCGTGATAAATTCGAATTATAAAAATATAAATATAAATGTAAAAATACAAATGAAATCGTTCTTAAGAAATGTCCACATGTTTCATTATTTCATAGGCATTATTTTGAACTATCTGTATGAAATTTCAAATCTAAAATAACTGTATTGGCATGGGCATTTTTTGAATAAAATTTTGTTGTTGCTCTATTCAACTCAGGTAAATAATTTTAAAAGGTTAAACATCGCTTCTACAATTCCTAGTCGCATAAATTACTCACGACGTAAAACGGCAAGCTGTACGAGCGCATCGGTGCTCTCATGCATTTCAGCTTTCACTGAGTTATCGGAATGAATCAAGCTTACATCGTTGGTCATTGGAATTAATCGTCACGATAGATGGATTTGCCGCCTCAGGCTTTCCAATAAAACCGCTTTTGCAAAAACGGTATACGTCACGTTTACTTCTACCACCGTTACGTAAACGTTCACTTTTACTCAAACTGTAATCCTTCGCGTATTGCATCCTAGAGTCGCCCTATTTTCGAGCTATACTTCTTGATTTCACTTGCACTTCTGTATGCTATGTCAGAATTTTACTGCTACATGATGTTTATCTATTGAGTCAAGGACAATAACCATAATTCTAAACAAAGAGTATTTTTTAATTATTATTAGAAGCATTACTTTTAATCATTCACGTGAGTCTCACTGATTTTTTATTGAATTTAACAAATTTAACTCTGAAATTATTGATCACTGTTTTTGTAACTTTTTAAATTTATTCGATGTACTAATTAACATTATTCTAATTTTCATGCAAAAAAGTAATTAGTCGTAAAGAGAAGTATGTAAATAATGGATGCAATGGTACGTGAGCAAAAAAAAAATAATTATGAAATCCCATAAAGATTATACATATAAATTGTAGTTGAGATTGATATGGTAAAGAATTGCAGCAGTGTATTTATAATTACTATGAAAGCCATATAATAGAAATGCTTAGGAGACTCCTAGCGTATTTGTGCGCAACTGGCAAATTGACCCATAATGGACGACACAGTCGGTTGGGTATTAATTGGAAACGCATTAGAGCTAACGATCGATGAATAGATTGTGATCCGAAGGTCGTTAATGCAGGCCTAACAATTTAATGAAAGACGTTCGCCTGCCGACCACTATTTAACGAGTCCGTTCCTGGTAACGTGACTGGTCGGTTCTTTAAAAGCCCAGCGTGTACCATTCCCATGGAAAACGCCACTGCTCGTCTACCCAGTGACAGCTTAGAATTTCCTAAGTTAGAAAAATGGGAATGTCACGAACCCTCCAATCAAAGATCGATATTTTCTTTCAAAACAGTAACGTTAGTGCAGAAATCCAGAAGAATAGAAGTCGCTTCGAATCAGGTCACGGATTTGTGGGGTCATTGTGGAATACAAGCACCATTTTTGCGCATGTTTTTCATGTTACGCTAGACTGACTAACGGTCTCCGATACGAACGCTGCGGAGATTTATTTCTCCTGATACCGTCTCCTAATTATCGTACTAACTTCTCGAGGCTGAGCCGAGGCTTAGCCACCGCCCAGGAATATATCGGAGTCCTTACGCGAATCGATCGGTGAATAAAAACTTCGCCGCGAGACGTTTATGCCTTCGACTATCGTGCAGCGTGTTGAAAAATTATCGCTTGAAATTTTTGCCCTTAGAGAACCATTGAATCGTTTGAATCCTCACACACATTTAGCATAAAATCCTTTAACTCTTTCAGGACCTACCAATATGTTTGTTTAATCATGTGTGTTTAAAATGTTCCTAAACTTACGATAAGCAGTAATTGTATATTTAACGAATCAGTATATTATTGATTGTATAAAAACTATGTTCGAGTTTTATATAGATATCTACATTATCGTGATTTCTGGATTAAGCAGAGGTTTCAGTTTGATGATGAAGCATAAGCGCCGAAGTTATTCGTCCGTAAATGCTTATAGTTCTGAAGGGGTTAAGTTTAGCTCTGTTTGATTGCGAATAGATGGAGCCACTACGGTCAGCAGCTAACTGTTGATGATCACCTAATCACGTGTTTGGATTCTTCCAGTCGTCATCAAAGAGGGAATTAGTACCTCTAATATCGTTCCTATTATGCAGAGGGACATCGGTTGCACCGGCAGATGGCACAATAGACCCTAGATTACTGTTGTTTGCGGTCACTCCGTTTTGATATTCCGATCCAGGTGTGTCTAACCTGCCGGATACATAGTTCGATCCAGGGAGCCGGTGTCCTTTTAAATTCGGTGCGAGAGGGGCTAAATCGATCGGAGGGGGTAAATTCCCCGCGCTGTATTGAGTAGTTTATTGCTTTCATGCATTTGCATGCTAAGTAGTCGCGTGCTTACGAGTAATACCAGCCCTGGCTGATACCATACACCCCCGGCAAGAATGGCCTATCTAGCCTTCGGTCTTCGATATTGCGGGCCGCTGGGACACTTATAAATTGAGATTTTATCAGGCCGTAAGTCGGGGATTACGAACGGACCGACGGAAACGTTATATGCGCCCGGGAACGGACCTCGCCTTGTGTCTATATATCACCCGCTCCTTTTCCGTCTTTTTGCAAACGCGCGGCCGCCGCGACACCACCTGCGCGCATTCGTCGCTCCGCAACGCTAAGAAACCGTAGAGCGGGGATAAAACTGAAAAATGGTGTTCTTCTAACGACACACCAGCTCGAACTGACCGTAATAATATAATTCAGCAGATTAGCTGAGTGTTTCTCCTTGCAGTAGTTCCGACCGCTGATGGGCCCAACGAGAGTCTTCAGCGCGGTATCGGACCTTTGATGAGCTCATCTCGGTCAACGTGTTGCGTTCTTAAGCTGACACTTGTGTTCATCTTCTTGTCACTTTGCGCGGGCAAGATTGGTGATAAACCGGTAATGATGGAAATTGAATTTAAAAGGTTTAATTAGAATCACTTTGCATTGGGGCTATCATTGTAATAAGCTGGAGGAAGATTTTGAAAGATATATTGGAAACCCTTCTGACGATGAAAAGAGGTTCGTGTCTGTTTACGGTATATTTTTTAGCTTCTTCTGTGTGTTCAATACATGAATATCCATTTTATTATAGCATGTGTAGTAATAAATTGTTTCAAAGTCTTTTTTTTTTAATTTTACATGATGAAACATGCTGTAAATATTCTGTTTAATAGACTCGTAATAGAAATGTAAATTCTGCAGATCGTTTTGGCACGCCCCTTGTCAAGACTGTCTAAGTATTACTAACATATGATACATAAGTAATTTTCATAATTTAGTGCATGTAAGTCCAGAAATTCAATCTTACTTTATAAGTATCACCAATATTAATAAATGACACGTATTGAATGCTACTCTTAGATTCTTCATCCTCTTCTGTTCGATAGAATTACAAGTTCTGTTGTTTGGGTAATGTTAAACGAGATAGGATTTGTCATTGAATAGGAGAATCGCGTTGTTGAAACAAAAGTGAAACTAAACCACAAAGAAGAGAATCCAATCGCCTCGTGTCCGAAACTGTCGGGACCACGCTCTGCAAGGGTCTCCCCTTTATATTCCCGAAGGGTTGCGTGCGCTCAGACGCGATCGGAGGCACCATAATTTCCTGTCATGTAATCGTTCCTTTCAAATCTTCAACGCTGTGCTCGTCACTGGACTTTCTTGCGATTTTAAGTTTGACGAATTCGGGGAACGGAAGTTGTTACTGCATGGCTGTGTTGCAAATAACACAGTTCTTTAGAATCAGCATTTCTTGCTCTCTGTCAAATAGTAACAAAAATGTTGGATGAACAGTTCTCACTGCATTTTTATGAACTTTAACTTTGTCGTTCCCCGAACTACACAATAAAGTTTGCCGTCATTATACTGTGACATTGAAATTGTTTTGGAAGTCTATCACGAACGCCAGGAGGGTCTCAAGGAACCTAATTTGATATCAAGTAGGCAGACGAAAGCAGTATTAAGAGTTAAATAAAATATATTGAATAAGAGCGAGAAGCCTAGTGCCATTCTTGAGTAGGGAAGAAGTCTTGAAAACATCTGACGTCCCACTGGTGGAGCCAGAAATTCTAATTTCCGAATTGGAAGAAGCCCCCAAGGATTAACCCCACGGAATAATCGTACCTTTATCAATAGGGGATCGTAACGAGCTCGTAGATAATAGCGGCCTATCAGTCTTCAACGAAGAAACAATGATGGATGTAGGAGCGTTTTCGTGCTTCTCGCGACAACCCTGTGCCCTTTCACTTTCTACTCCTTTTATCCTTGAAACAAGGGGTGCTTGCTAGCGATATCTAGTGACGCTTTTGAATTACTGTCAGTATTATACAAAGAATCAGATTAAATGGTTGTCAAACAATCTTCAAACTTCATTTATATTTTATGAGCGAGAAGATAGTTCTGGGTGTACAGAAAACTTGTTCTGCTCGAAAGGTTCAAAGGAGGTGTCATTCTAGTTTGAATCAGTTCACACTGATACTCATTAATTCTAATTATTTGTATATTGTTTTATTATTAAAGTGTAATAAATTGTTACATTTCTCATCTAAACCTGACGATTTATTTCGATTCTTAAATTTCGTGATAGCAATCGCACTATTTGTATTAGCTCAATTTTTAATGTATAGCACAACAAATGTTCATGGATAACTTACAGAAAGTAATTATCTGAAAATTTGTGACTTTTCTGTATAGGAAATTACAATTATTAACCATTTTTTAAAATACAGTTTACCGTATTCTATTATAATACTGATGTTATACAAGTTAGTAGCTAAATAGGTACCTACTTGTTTTGTAAGTATACCAAGACAAAGCAATCGAATCAAGTACAGAACCGCGAAATTCTATCCGAGATGCAAAACCCGCGCAAGAAATTGCCAAGCAACATAAAAAAAAACGAAGGGACAAATGGATCCCCATAAAAAATCATCGAGCATTCTTCAGCAATTTTCCCAGTGAAGCCGACAAAAAAGTGAATTCATAACATTTTTCTCGCGCAAGTGGTAAGAAGTCAAGCCAAATGGAGGGGGATTGAAGTGGCGGCTGCAGCGACGGAAGTGGGCTCCTTCCTCCCACGTGTACAACCACCCCCGTTCACCCTCGTCACGCCGTTTTCCCCCTTTTTCCTTCGTTTTCGATTACGCATGAGCGATCGCGTAAAAATTAGAAAGGAATCCACGGAGAATGAGCGCGCTCAGATTAAAAGCCGCGCCTCGCTCGAGTATTTTCCCTCAATTCCGCCCCTTCTGGCCTCCTCCGTCGCTCTACACCCCTTCTTGCCTGCCCCACCCTTCTCCGGCCCCGCGAGGCGATAAAATGGGCCACTACGCGGCACGAAAAATTTTACAATCAAGCCCCAGACAAGCTAGTCCTGCGGTGCATAGTCTGCACCGTTGCTTCTCGCCCAGCAGCCCCCGAGACGAGGGGTGTTGGGAGGCAGACGTGGATGGCAGAGAGCTACTCACTCCGCCGCACACGCCTCGGATATAATAAGTCACGTGACATTAATATTTGAAAGCAGTCGGTACGTGGATTGCATTCGGAGTGGCTCCGTTTCTGCGTCTCGCAATATTCCTTCCCGCCTTCCTTTCGTTTATTTCTTCCACGAGTATCCATCCATCCCTTTTCTCTTCCCTCCTCTTCTTCGTCACTCGTCGGTCTGCCATCCCCGTGGAACAGTTGCAATTCTTCTTGTTGGAACCTCAGAGAGGAACACGATCTTTCGAAGACTTAGGATTGATTTGCACTTGAGATGCAACCGTGTTTCAAACTTATTTCTCTAGTCTTAATCGGTTCGTGGTGTAGGTTCATTTTTGTCGATAGTTACAATTTTGAGGATAAATTGAGCTTCAATGAAAGGCAAAGGCTTATCACTTGATTTAAGGGAAAACTATAGTAAAAGCGTGTCCAGCAGTTTCATGTTATAGGTACTTCGTATAAGACTTTCTGCTAAATGTTAATGCTTCTATATTTTGAATTTTTAGAAAACATGTTTGGAGAGCTATTCAGATTTTCCATTTGGCGTTACAAATGAATCTTCGAGCTTATCATATTTCGCGCCAAATAATCCTTAAAAAGTATACAGGACGCAAATGATGTCACATTTTCTGTTTCGAAGTTCTCTATTTATCTTCCTGAATGTCAGTGTCAGTCTTGTGATCAAATTCATAAATTTTGAGTTTCTTTCCGATACGTCATCTTAGGCACACAGGAAGCTTGAAATACAAGAAAATCCTAATTCAATAATGTGTGGATTCAAATTTGGGATATAAAATCAGATAAAGGCTTATATAACGCAAAGGATTTGTTTTCAGGATCATATTACTCCTTAATGACTTAAATTTGTCTTCTCATAACGTAGGACTAGGTAAATTGGAAGAATAATTCCAAGGAAATATGACATGTACCTTCTTGAAGCTTGAATCGAGGCAACTGTATACACAATAAACAAATAGGTATCACTTTTCTAACGCAACATTTTTTAGTACCCTGTGGTTACTACATTGATATCCCTTATCAAAAAACATACAGCAGCTAGATGTGCCGACCAAGCCGCGTCGCAGTGCACCTTCATGGTCTAGAACTCTAAAACAAAATCGCGCAGAGGCTGCGTTTGAAAGTCCTTGGTCGATCGGCACACGAGCGACTAAAACGTTTTAAAAAATTGAACCACCGCGAGAGAATGAGGAGGCCGCGCATTTTCCGTGCGCCTCGTTCCGCGATATATTTCCGTGAGGGGATGAGAGGGTGCGCGGCCTTAGAAATGGAACTACCCTACTTTATGTTTTATGCGATAGATCAGCTGGCGGGCTGTCATACGAAGCCTCGCATTCCGGGGATAAAGTAAGATAGACGGATACCTTCGTGTATGCGGATACGCCGCGGATAAATTCAACCTTACGTCCCATGGCTTTGCCGTTTTACCTATACCCCTCGTACCCACCCCCTACTCTGCTTTACCTTCGCCCCGCGCGCGGTATATATTTGCCCGTTTCGCAGGGGTGCTCAAGCATCTTCGCTGAAGGAAACGCGGCTAAAGTACAGTCCGGCTGTAAAATATTCTTGAGACTTTTCTTTCTGCTCCTCTCTTGCCGCGACGGTTTTCGGTTCGGGTAAGATTACGAGGACGTATTTGCTGCTTCAACTTTTCTGAAACATCGGATCGCCTTAATATCACTGATACTAGTAAGACAGTCCTTCCTCATTGTAAATTCGTTAATATATTCATTATAATTTGATATATAATAGCTTGAAGTGGCTGAGTTCTATTTGCATTGTCATACACGTCTTTCATAGAACTAAAGTGAGTTATCATGAACATGGGTTGATCTTATCGTTAGAGTCGTGACTCTTGCTATAATGTACGTTGGGTTTTACATCTTCTAGATCGTTAGCCTTCCAGTCTCAAAACTACTATTTGGTCTACTTATATTTATTTGATTAATGTAAGTTTTTAAGCCGCTATTACTGAAATAAATTATTAGCCACCACGTTACGTTACAGTAGGCAACGGTGAATTTCAACTCTTAACTTAATTTCAGTATGTTTATATGTAGATATGTTCCAACGTAATATATTCATAGAAGAGTTTAGTCTTAGGTCCAGTTCTCTAAAATATGTAATTTATAATTTCATATAATCTTTTTCCCCTTTAATACTTCACTCAAGGAGTAGTTACGCGTTCTGTAAAAACCATTACTTATCAGTATGGTTGCGTGTATTTATTATTTGCAACACATCTGAACAATAAAGGAAAGGAATAAATTATAAAGATAGTACAGAAAGGTAGCGACCCTAGAGAAAGCTGGAGCGATCTGATAGTCCTTTATAATCTCCAATGGGATTCCCCCCGTAACAGAAGCGGCAGGTCACACGTCATCCTTTTTCTGTCCCCAAAAACCAGGTATTTCATTAAATGCAGCGTTTATCATGGCAAACGAGCCTCCCCACCTTAGACCCGCGAAAAATCGTACGAAAAATCTCGGTTTGACCCGCGCCGCTTGTTCCCAGGGCATAAAATCTGTACAGCTTAAGTAAATATCGGGGAAAGGACATGAGGGGTATGAAGGAACCGGGCCAGGCTGCGTGTGTGGGGCAGGGGGTGGGACGAGACGGAGGGATCGTGGAAATCGTGAAAAATACCGCGGTAGTCTCGAGTATCCTTTCAAGTACGATTAGCGTACTCGTAGCGGCGTTCCGCCGTTATCAATTCTCCGGAGAACACCAATAAAAGAGACAAAGGTAGAGCCAGAGGGGGAGAGAGAAAGAGAGAGAGACGGGGGAGGGAGTCAGAGCTCTTCTGCATCCGCGTACATACGTCATATTCGGGGTGAGTTTTTGCCTCGCAGTTCCCCCGGAAGCGAACGAGAGGGAGGAGACGGCGACGTAGGAGGTGGATGGTGCGCGAGCGCCACTACGTGTCCCTATGTTTTATGCATCTCTTCGCTGGAAGCTCCCAAGGTCGATTCCTTCGAGAAGCTACTCCGTTTTCGAAGGTACGCGCGACCATTTGAAATTCCGCAAGCATTATACGTCACTCTGCTCTCTTTTTCCTTCCATTAAAGGGGCCGAGACACAATCAGCATCATTCGGAGGAAAATCGCTGGAAAAGATTAGCATGACGCTTTGTTGGTTCAATGGC
This sequence comes from Calliopsis andreniformis, assembly GCF_051401765.1. Lineage (NCBI taxonomy): Eukaryota > Metazoa > Arthropoda > Insecta > Hymenoptera > Andrenidae > Calliopsis > Calliopsis andreniformis. The sequence goes on along the minus strand of NC_135073.1, from coordinate 5,598,351 downwards.
GGACATTGATTTTCACGCGAAAGGAGGACAGGCGATTTTTGCTGCGACGAGCAGGTCCGGGCCGAGTATAGTCGATAAGACGAACTTCAAAAACCGAGATATGGTTACCTAAGTATTTTACAGCTCACTTTTCATAGTTAACGAGGAATCCCAGGTCCCTTTCGCTGACTTTCAAATCATTAGGAGCTTTATCGTCAGGATAATTATGAAGTTTATGCGATGTAAACTGTCTTTCCGTGGAATCGCCGATCATTAATACGTTTAGTCGCCCTCGCCGATGATTTTTAACACGAAAAACTTCGATCGTTTTTGTTCGTTAGTCCGTAACCCTCGATCTGGCTAAATTATAGACTCTTGATTACCTCGAACGCTAGGCGGGAGGGGGTTGGGAAGGCGGGAACACGCAAGAAAGTACCGCGGACCGATTGACTCCCTTCGAATCCAGTTTCCTTGCTCGTTAGAGGGGCGAGAATGAAGTGGTTCGGTGTAAACGGATAGTTTCTGCAGGCAGGCCGAGTTATCGGGTCTTGATACAAAGTTACAGGTTGAAAGGGGAGGTCGTAAAGTCCTGGAGGGTTTTATTGACGCTTGCCGTCCTTGTCCTGCTGCAATCTGCATCCAGTGAGAGCTAACAACACACGGTTGAACAAAAAAATTTGGTAGACTTTAACGATCGATTCTGGGCAACTTTTTGCGTTCGTGACTGAAACAGAAATGCATTTCTTTGAGGCGCGGCTCGGTTATATGGCTTTATATAGGTCTCTGTAAATTGCGCATATTGGAAATTATAATTTCATTCAACTTTTACGATTTCTTTCTTTCTTCTTTTCTGCCTTTTTAAATTCCTCCTCTCTGTTTGTGTCAAAAAATCAGTTGTCTCACTTTTACTTACCCCAGTGTGAATTATTGTTTTTTACGAGTTCAAATGGGTTGAGACACCTGATCTATAGATCCAGATTATTAGACGCGTGCAGCTCGACATTCAGGTCGAGCACCTGCCTCACCTGTTGCCGCAAAACATTATCTGCTCGGCAACGTTCCGCAGCACTCGGCGCAGTCATCTCTCACCGATAAATGACGGAAACTATTTCGTGCCGCTCCTCTTTCTCGTTCCGTCCTCCGCCAACTTTTTCTCCCTACAGAATTTGCCGTAACGTCGCTTTCGTGTAGAATGTACGACGCCATGTTAATTGCACACGAAACGCGCAGAACACATTTCGATATATGGGGGTGTCAATATAAGTACAACTTTAGCATTTCAAGTTCTGAACACAGAAATTTTTTAGTATGTCCGTGTACAAAGAAAGTACAAAATAACTTTTAATGAAGACGTTTTCCTGACTGAAAGCCACTTGTCATGTTGACATTATTTGTCGGTTTAGAAAATGTTTTCACAGAAGTGCATTAATCATTTTTCATCATTGAATTATAACACCTTTATTCGTATTTACTTTGTAACTTCCTTTTACATATACAAGATTCTTATTCGTTGAGATATTTTATTAGATAGATTATACAGAGATATTTATTTTGTATCTACGTTTAGGGAGGATATTTTTAATACTGTTTCTTATGCAAAATTGAAATATCTGGATGTTATTAATGTGTCATGAACTACAGTTTATACAGGAAGAATTATTAAAAGTTTCATAGGCAAAGACAGTTGGATATACACGTTTCTTGGGAAAGCAGAGTGTCCGTGACACTCCCACTAGTTGTTCAGATGCCCGTTGCTGGTTGCCGTGGCGCCAGTTGTCGGCAGCATTGTCCGCGACATTCGTGATTTTTCTCCGTTTTCCTGAATCAGTTTTAAACAAGATAGCTTTCTACTAATACATTTTCTAAAAATTAAACATGTTTTGTCGATAATGTAGCAAAAAGATGTGTAGAATACGTGTAAATTATTCTAATAGGAACATTTACTTTTTCTGTAATTACCAACCGTCTTTATTAGATATCACTATATACGTACGTAGAAGAATTATGTATCACTCATTTGTTATAACAACGACATAACTAAAACATCATAATTTTCAGGAGAATAAGTAATATGTCATTCAGTATAAGAAATGTTCTTTCCATGTTAATAATTCAAAGAGGGAAAATAATTCCAATAAAGACAAGTTATACTTGCAAAGTTATTACATTTGACTCCAGAAATTGATTACGTCCTTGATAAAATTATTAGATAAGCACCTAAAAATCGTCTACTTCGAAGGTATGTGTCCACCTGAATTGTCTATCTTAGAGAGTGCAAATGTTAATCTTATTTATGGTTTCTATTAGTTGTTTACTACTTTCAAAACCTCCTGTAATTATGAAATTTTGTGCAAAGTCAAATATGGATACCTTGGTGAACAAAGCACCGTCTTTACCACAAAGTTCAATATGTAATGAACGAATATAGTTCTAAGAAGGGATTCGAATACGAGGAAGAATTTGATGAAACTTGATTCAACCCAGACACAGAGACCATGCGTGTAATGATTGACCAGTCTAATGACGGTCAGATTCGTATGGATCCAAAGGGAATGAATCAATGAAGAGTAGTCTCGAGGCGGATGCAAAAAACGCTAATAGACATAGACTAAACTTAAAAACGAAAAATTAAATTGATTGATGATTAGGAGCCGAAATTAAAACCAGGCCCTGCCGCTTCCTGTCGGCAAAGGACGAAAAGAGCTTCGAGGAAACGATAACTCAGACTGGTATATCAATTTTACCAGGACACGTTGTTTTCATTTAACACGGGAATAATTTTTATGAAAGAAATGAGTAACCTTAATTGCGACTAAAATATTATGGCTCTAAAAAATTGCGATTTTGAGTCATAGTGAGACACTAGAGGAAGTGGATAATAAAATTGACTAAGAATTATTTCTTTCTAGCACATGCTTCGAGAAAATGACCCCTTATACTATCAAGTTACCAAACTTTGAATAAGGATCATTTTTGAGCACATTTAGATTAAATCAGTGTTTAATTACCATGACTTAACGATCAGTTTACACGGAAAATAGCATCGAATTAAGATAAAATATATTTTACTCTTATCTGTAATGACGACAAGTGACTGAGTAGGGAAACAATTAAAATCCCGCAACTCGCTTTTTCGTCTTCGCAGTTTCAGAAAGTGGCCTGTGAACGATGAGGGCGGATCGTGTGTGCGTAACGGTTTCTCCTATCCCTTTTAATGGCCAAGAATTAGAGGATATGTGGGACCAATGGTTCGCGGGCCGCTCGATTATTTGAAATGCGAAGGGTCGAGACGAACTCTCTAATGGAAATATAATTGTCATTGTCGTTCGAAGGGCTCACTTAGCCTCTCTTAAGCGAGTTAAAGAGAATTATGGAGAAAAAAGTCAAAGGATGCCTGAAGTTATGCATTAGAATGTAAAATTGTTCAATTTGCAGCACATATTGTGAAATAAAGGCATCGCGTTTTAAAATTAATATCTAATTCCATGAAATAAAATTGTTGAAGTAATTCCCAATCGTCGAGAGAAAAATACGTTTACGCCGACACATAATTATTTAATTCTTCTAATTTTCATTTTCATTGTAAATTATACGTTTGCCAATAATGTTTTTCACAGACTTTGATTGCGTTAATAAATTAAATAGCTTGCTAGAGAGCCCTCGTAACCGTGTCATTTCCCGTCATCGTTGCAAAGTAAAATACAGTTCAAATGAATTCGTTCCACTCGAAACGACGCTTAAATTATTGCGAAAAATAAAATTTATACCTCAACGAGCAACCCTTTGTTGAACAGACGGTGGTGTGCCGTTATTACGAAGCCCCAGTATCGTATTTTAATACGAGTTAGTTCATCGACCAGTTTTACCCTTATCGTGACGAACGATCGAGCTTTAATTGGTCGATTCGTCATCCCGGGACGAATTTGATTATCAACGTCCAGCAAGAAAGTTATCGTGGTCGGGGCTCTTACACGCGAATGACTCACACTTTAAAACGTATCGTGCCCCTCAAAAGTTCGAGAAAGAGAGACAGCAATGAACGAACGATCCACGATAACGGTCATTTTTTACTGATACCCATTAATATTGCGTTAACTTGTGCGAAAGGGAAATGTAGGAACAGATTTATTGTTTATGATGTTGCTACAACTTTGAAAAATATTGCTCATTAAATGTACTTCACGCTTTAGTGACGTGTTTTATTCCTTTTGGTATGTGAATCCCTGTATTTCTGCAAATGCGACATCGCAAGGCGTATCTGCCTAAATTTCTTAAACATTTTAAGTTTTATCATAGAGTTTTAAATGTTTACAATAATGAGGGGTTTAGTTCTTTGCACATATAGATAGGTGTCTGCAACTTTGTAACAACGGAAGTGCCACCGTATAATTATAATTAATATCTCCAACACATTCTTCTTTGTATCCTTATATCAAGTGATTTCTGATTCTTAAATTTTTAAAGCATTAGACTTTTAAATTTTCAGTCAAATATTCCACTTTTTAAGTACTCTATTTTTTAATGTTCAAACTATCAAAAGTTCACACATTCAAATTTTCAAAATTTCAAATATTCAAACATTTTTTAACCTTTTTTATATTTCAATACCCATATAAATATTCAAATATTCTAATTTTTAAGTAGTTCAATTTTTACAACAGTTATCCCAGTGTGTGAATATTCAAGTTTTCAAATAGCTATCCTGATATTAAACAATTTTTAAGTATCCCATTATTTAAATATTAGTTTTCTGATATTCGAATATTGAAATTTTCAAATATTTCAAATCTCAAATTTCTAAAAGCCTTTGTACTAGTTTGAATTTTTGCAGTCCAATTTCCAGCACAAAATTTCTCTTCCTTTTGTGAATAGTTTCGCGTGTAGAACTAAAACATGTAACTACAATTGTATGCATATATATGCATTCCTATCCTCTAAATGTTTAACGCATTTAGTTTTCTCATTTCCCAACTATTTGATTTTATAAATTCTGTACTTCTTTATTGCAGCTTCATGTATTCCTTCAGTACTCTGTTTTTTTAGTGTTTTAGTCCTGCGTTTTTCGAGCTTGTAAAATCTTGCCCGTCTCTCCGTCATTCACTAATTGTTATTCTCTTTCATTATCTTTTATAAAACGAACACAAACGCAAACATTGAACTCGTCATTATGCAAAATGCAACAACGATTAAGTTGCCATGCGATGATCCTTAACCGAGAAATGTTGAAGGCTCACGGAACTGGTAATGATAAGCTTCATCGAGGTTTCAAGGGTGTTCGCACGGCTAATATTTGGCATCGACGTTTTGAGAGAGACGCGATCGCGCAGCTAATGCCAATTTGATGAAATTATAATTCTACGGTACCCCAGAACCGACAGAATGATCGGCCATTAGGTGGCGAGCTTCAAATTTCACGCTCCACTGATGTCAATATAATAGTGCTATTCTTCGAATAGTGAAGTTTAGAGACCCATGAAAATTACACGTACGATACTTCAATCTGCATATGATGGCCCGCTTTAACGGCAATTGTTATTTGTTATGGAGATTCACTACGTGCGTACGTTCAGGTTTATTACCTGTCAAACCAGGTGCCATCAGCAACCTGTCGAAATTTTTCAACCGCAAGTTTAATGAAAATGCACGCGTTTCGTGACTCTTGATTCAGAAATCCAGAAATTACGGTGTATAACCCCGCGCGTGATCGCTTACACGATTGTTAAATACACTGCGCCAATCAGCAGCGGCGAGGTTGGATTATGCAGGCGTCACAATTAAAACGGGTCGTAACAAATCATGAAATGTTCAATATTTGCTGCCGACACCGTTCGTCGGGTACTAAAAACCAGTAATCGACGACAACGATTGCTTTAATTAGCTCTTCTGCATAACAACTAGATATGCCAATTACCGCTGGTTTTTTTTTCGGGAAACGCACAGAGAAACTCGTACGGTTCATAAACCACTGATTCGCCCTCGTAAAATCCAGCGCGGGATGTAAAACAATCTCGTGCATAAATATCGAATATTTGAGGGAGATAAGGGCCGTACGCGCCAGTCAAACGGATCGACCTGTACTCGAATTGCAGGCAAAGTTACTGCGTTCAAGGCAGCGTTAATCTGTTTTCGGCAAACCGCGCATAAATTTCCCGTTGCCGCTTTTTCCCATCCCCTGCGGTTGCTACGAACGTTGTAGCAAGTTGGCTTGCATACTCGTACGTGCTCGCGCCATACGTCGCACTCTTCTCGCTTTTTTTTTTCCTGTAGCTGGTATTGGTTGATATGCAAATGGTCCACGGCTGAAGGCAGATAAAATATTTTATTCGTGGCTGGGCGAAGACTGGATAGGAGAGGCGAACGGCGCTCTTATTAATCAATTTTTGATAGACTGCCCGTCGTTGCAGTCGCATAAATATTCGTTAACGCGACGAGTGTCGTTGCTCGTGCTTGCTCTGATGGAACGCTTGACATCTGCCGCGTATTTCAGCTTATAGAGTAGGACTTCGATGTTTGAAAGCATTTGAAAGTTATATCAAGAAGTGGTATTATAAATACCATTACTTGATAATGAGAATGAGTGAAGTAATATGTTTTAGAATTACTTAGGTTTTTCTGTGTATTTTGTAATCAGATTTCCTTAAATTTAAGGACTTAAGTAAGTTGTCAAAAGATAACTCGTTCTATATATTCTACGACCCAATAATATTCTACAAGTGGCCATTAGATAATTCTTTATAAAAAAATAATAAATATGGAATATAATTTATTTGTTTGAAACTTAGTTTTTTAAATAAATAAATATAAAAATTCACTGCGTGGAAGATTAAGTACGCATTCCAGGACCTGAAAAATCAAAATACATGTAGAGTGAATACAGAATGAATGACTGAATTGGCCAGTTAAAGGACATTAAAAGTTTAAACCTATAATTAGCCATTTTTTAAGAAAAAAGTAGATTTAAGAACGAGTCTAAAATAAGTAGAACTACACGTAGGAATCAAATATCTCAATATGTAGTTTTTGGACTTGTACTATTTTTTAATTCACCGATTTAATTATTTTTGAGGGATCTAGATTTTTAAATATTTTTACTGTTTACTTTATCATTATATGACGCCCAACACGTTACATATTCAGTAAATTTTCAAATTTCAATTTTCCCCAGAACAAATCTTGTGCTATATTTTTTCTTCTTTTTTATATGAAACCATTTCGTGCTTGTCTCTCCATATCATTCGACCGCACCTTGCATAGTCAAGACGAAGTTAATTGCTGATTCAAAATTATCGACTCGCGGTACCACTACTAGGCATTTTAGATCTAGCTGGTTATGTCTTGTCCAGATCGCGAGACGCAAGCAAAGAGTTAAGATATAAAGCTCAGTTACTGTTGCTTACTCCAAACAATCGCAGTATTTCCTGCGTGGTAATAAAACGAACGATAATTTTCCTCGAGTGATAATTTTTTTATTCAAGTTTTACTCCGAATGTTGAGAACCGTGCTCGCCTTCGTAAAATCCGAAGCCCAGCCGCGCGAACGCTCCATTTTTTATTACAGTCCAACGGAGGAGATTCGTAATAAAGTTACGAAGTTATTCCCAGTTGATTATCGTAAAAGTTGGAGGAGACACCGTGCAACGTGTCACCGGGGGCAATCGGTTAAAGAATGCGCCGCTTTGATAGCGTTCGAGGGTGGGGAATTTCATGAATCTCCTGGTTGGGTCCACCACCGTAGAAAAACTTGCATCAGGGATAAAGATGCGCGATGCTGGAACTGCCTCCAGCTATACAGGCCGCGGAGAAAAGTAATCTGTATTGTCTGATGCCCGCTGAAGACCTCTGAATATATGATAAATGCTTACAAATTGCGTGTCTGTAATTAAATTGTACGCCCGCCGGTTATTGAATGTAACAAGCAGCTGGCGCTGTCAGGTGGAAATTGTTTTTGGGAGGAATCCCGCCGGTCGTGTATTGAAATTTGAAAATTGAAACGCAGGTGTCTGTACGAATTTCATTCTTAACGATGACAATTGTATTCATGTACAGAAATCACCTCGCTTGCATTGGCATGGTAGAAATCTCTTCGTCAGACTCATAAATTAAAAGTAACGCGAAAAGAAATTAACTTCTGATTGGAGAACGAGATTGTGTCACAGGAGTTTGAAGTACATGACATTAGTATCAAGTATATAGCAATAATTTTCATTTAATTGGAGTATTCCTTAGATGTTTCGAAGGTTTGGAGAAACAAAGGTCTTATTGTGTGAGTGATAGAGATCAGAGATGCATCTAAAGTCGAAGGATCCTGAACTACGTCGATGGAAGAGCAGCCAGAGGACGCCAGTCGCTGATTGCAAAATAATTGAACGGTCCGCTCGATCGGTCCGTCTCGTATCTATCGGTCTGATTGGCTAAGACTGGGTCTGGCGCGAGGGAAACCGGGTCTGGTAATGCGTTTTTAAAGACCAGCCCATGTTTATGGGTTCTGGAGGGCGGGAGCAGCGCGTGAAGCATCGACGCGGCCGGGTTTCATCGTTGATGGATCACCAGGACTGATCGAGCGCCTCCAAACTAATCAATAATCGCGCTCCTTCGACCGGCAGCTATTACCTAGCCCGCAGCGGTGGCGGCATCATCATTTCTTCGTCTTTGCCGCGGCTCGCCAAGGAGTAATGACAAGTTATCATTATAAACGTATTACCGGCGCGGTCGGTTCACCTGGTTCTCCTTCGAGATCCTTCGAGCCGAGATAACGACGCTTCCGTGGCGATAGCTATCTAGCAGGTCTCTGGCAGCCGCAGCTGATCGGTTGCTCAATCGGCCACGGTCGTAGTAGCTGAAACAGGGGACGATTTCACCTGTTGCTGCTGGGATATCGAGAGTAATCGATATTATCGTGGACCGTAACGGTTTCGGTTGCAACGAGAATTCTGGGGAACACCCAGGTCTCGATGAGGATTCGTCATTCTGGACAGCTGGTCAAGCATCACTATGCATTGACAGGTGCTTCATATCTGTTTTGACATGGATGAATGTTCTGTGGCGCCCTATAGTGTCTCGTCGCGATTTAAAGTCTGTTGACATGAGGAAAGTTTTCACATTTTAAGAATTTCCTTAAGTTTGTTAAATATTGAGTATTCCTTAAATAGGTTTCCGCAACGATTATCCTTACAACTTTTTAGAATTAAGTTTATAATTATTTTGTCATTTGAGAAACTCGTAAACAAATTGAACAGTTTTTAAAATGAAACTGCGATACCAAAAGCAAATTAAAGTGAAAATCATCTGGTGGTAGTCCAGAACACTTTGAATACAATAATTGTTCACTTATCGTTAATCTTCCACAAATTAATTAGGCGCGTCTTTAATTTCCTCGTTCGATTCAAATTATGTTTGCAAATCGACCCTCGTTGAGATGCATCGAAGAATGATGTGTAATTAAATCGGGAGCAAAACGTGTGTTTTCAGAGTGCAAGCCGCAGTCTTTTCAAGTCCACGTTCGCGTGATTTTCCCTGTTTCCTCTCGATGCATCGACACCCTTTGCTTTGACACCGATGCAAATCCATTCAGGATACCGTAACGCAAGCAGAAGGGGATTGAACGGTGAAAAGAGGACACGAAGAGGGGAACAGGGCAATATTCGATAGCCTGTAAAGAGGCGAGAGGCGGTGATGCAAAGTGAAAATGCAGTAATAAAACCAGCAAGTTTCCTCGTCCTTCGTTATCAGTTCCCGCTTCGAACCCAGCCCATCTATCCGCCAGTGTGCTGCAATATCAATAAAAGCTTGGATGTATTGTAAGCTCGTCCACGAACGGAACCGCTGCCGCAGACTCGCAGGGGGCCCCGTCATGGTATGGGAAAGCCATCAATTTCAATGGGCTTTGAAAACCGAACTACTTGTTGCATTCCCACCCCCTGTTTTCCCTCCCCCTGCTGCTCCCTTTCCGGAACCGTTCGCTCGCCCTCCTCTCGATACGCGAGCCGATAGCTTCCCCCCCGGGAACGATGGTTGCGAACCATCCCGAACGCGTTTCCCGTTTCTGAACAAGCCTTACCCTTCCTTCACTGGTGGGACTCCTCTCTTCGATCTTCCATTGGCAAAATCGTATGCATCTAGTACAGTAATAGAATTTTTTTATCTTTTCTTAGAACTATTCTTAGAGAATTATTAGTTTGTAGTTTTAGACATTCGTTGAAGTTGACCTGCATTTGGTGTTACCTTATTGTTAGAATTATAACAGTGCGATACATCCATTAGGATTTCATTGTGAAAAATACTCTGTAATAGTGTAGAGAGGATTGATACAAGAGGTAAAGTATTATGTGTTACTGTATTCTCACTATTCTCTAAATGAAATGGAAAAGGATTACCTAAGTTAATAAAAATATCTCGAACTCACCGTATCAGCTAAGGGTTAAATCTAACGATCTTGAGAAACTCAACATCTAGGTAAAATAGTTTTATAATCTCTGCCAAGTGAGTTTCAATTTGGTATCTTAAGAGTTACGAGTTAATGAGTTCAGAAAGATAATCGGATATTCCCCTGTTACACTCATCCTTAAGTTAGTTATGTAAGCTTGATCAGAGTTAAGCTTGAAAATTTTAGACAACTCTTTCGACGGTCCAATTTAGTCTCTATCAGATCCCAGATTCGTTTACTCGGATCAGGCAAAGGAGTTTCCACGTTCTCAGGATCACTGAGTGACCTCGAAATTAATTTCCCCTGATGCAGCGTCTGAGAATCGTCGCCAATGATGTTTAATACGACATTCTTTCCATGGTAAGGTGCTTGCTAACGCATTATTCGCACGGTATTGTTTGCTGAAATGCGTTTCACTGGAGCAAGATACGGTATTTCTTCTTAAAGCAAGGTGATATGTATCGTACAGCCCACGTAACGAAGGGGATGACAGCTCGCAGGATGTCGATGAGCATACCGTCGTGGTTTTTCGCCTTTGTCTTTAATCACTGACCGAGTAGATTCGATGTACCACCGCGGAACGTCGTTAATTGGCCGGGATAGCTGGATAATCAACGGTGCCATTACTCGCGCGCGAATTAAAAGCGCTGTTAATGCAAACGTGGGAGTATTCTGATAGTCTATTGTCTAGACTGATCTACGTGAATTGCTGTAATTATGTGGTAACTGTATCGAACGCCGGTCCGATGATTCCTCAAAGCGGACCTTGGCACTCTCTTGTAATTAGAAGTTTGTTCCAATAATCAGAGGCCTGTTTAATTGGTCTACCATTGCCTGTGGTTCCACGGTATTTTCTACTAATCTAGTTGCAAGAATATTTCTGCTTATTCCTTGTGCAACTATCCATGGATATTAGAGCGTGTTATTTGCAATAAATTTAATATAAATGTTTCAGTAGTATATAATTATCTTTTAAGAATAGAAAATACATAATACACTGTAAAAAAATGTGGAAGTTTTCTGTCTTGTGTATTACTTTACAGAATATCTACTTACTTGTATAAAATATACCGATCTACGTTTCAATTCATCCACAATTGTTAGATTGAATATACTTAGAGCTATGCAGATAGTAATTAGGAAAAAGTTTCAGAGAAAGTTTCTTAATACGATATAATAGGTATTTAATAAATAGTTAAATATCATAATATTTCAATTTTTAAAATATTTATTTAAACTTTAGTCTGAAACACCACTTTTGTAGTATCAGAAGTCTTAGAATTTCATAGTATAATCATAACTATCATATGAAACTCTATATATCACATATGTATAAGAAAACTGTCGCAAGTCGAAAACAAAAATTCTTCACGAGAGTGAAATGAAAGCAAAATTTATTTACATCTGTATTATTTAAAATTATAAATGATAGTAAATCTATATACTAGAATATATCCCAATTAAGTGAAAGTAGACAACGTTTAGCTTGAGACAGTTTTCTTGTGGAAATGCAACATACTTATGTATATAGATCAAACTCCAAAACTCGATCAGATCCGAAGTTAGTTTCGGCCCATTGCTAACGCATGAGGCAATCGATGAGCTTCATCCAAGCCAGAGACTCACGGATCCGTGGGGTTGAGTGTTCGTGGGAAGAGCGTGTGCAGGGTGTGAGGGTGGCTTGTGCACGGTTCAACCCCAGCTGATATCGAGTCGGTTACGTAGAGCTTCCACGTTAATCACATATCCACACACACGACTGCCCGCTGTTTGTTTATTCACTGACGGCTCTAATGAATAGCAAAATTGAGCTGCTGCGTTACGCGTCCTTTCTCCTAGAACTGGAGGCGAGAATTACGCGCCCCGTTGCAACTGCATCGGCCGTCAAAGATGAACGACCGCTGGAAATCGGGAGATATTCCGTGCTGTTGATTTATTGGCGGATGTTCGGCTCTGCAGCCGTGGTTCGAGAATGAAGAATCGCGATTCTATTCAACGACAGTGGTTTATTGCTTTTGGACAGGCTGGGAAAGACGTGATTGCAGTTGCTAATGTCTCGTTGTGCTATTATTTATCGTGCCTGATAAAGATGCTATCGCACGTGAATTTCCTGTCCTAATTTTCTTTTTCCTTCTCCATTTGCAATAAGGTAGATGCAAGTATACAATTTCGCTATCCCAATTGTTAGAGCTCTGCAGGAATTTTATAAATTTTCAGTTAATGAATTTTTTAACACCTCATGTAGTTCAGAACCTCAATTAGAGTTTGAATTACAATAAATTGATACCTAAAAAGGAAAAGTTTCAAGTAAACTGGTAAAGAAGTAGTAAAACGTTGCATAACAACTGCACTATGATATACACGACAAAATTATACTTTGTTGTTACGCTACATTATTAAAAAATAGGTATAATGAAATAATGAAAACTGGAAACTTAAACATTAAAAGATTGACACATAAGAAAGAAATTTTAGTATTTATTCTTCATTTCAAATTGAGCGACATATTAACATTAATGTTAAAATTATTAGTAGATGAATTATGAAATATATAGGGGTGTGCGGATACGCGAGATCATGGATTCGGGTTGGGTCGATAAAACTCAAACAGAATCGAACAGGCTTCCCAGAGTATCCCTCGCATCGGGACTGATCGGAACTCCGAAAGTATGTTTTCGTTAACATATTTTTGTAATAAATAAAGTTCTGCAAAGTTTTGTTCAAGTCAATTACTGTACGAATACCTTTTACACTCACTGTATGTTTAATTTACATATTTATTAAAAATGGTGCCATTGACATTAGAATGTTTGAGTGAAATGACAACACCTAATTTAATAGATTTAATTAAGAAACAAAGATTAACTATTGTTATTAGAAGATTAGTTAGTGCAAATTTTTTATTGCATAAGTCTTCGCTAGAAGTATCGTGTTGAAGGAAACAATTTGGACGACAATTTAGCAACCAACATAAATTCAGTTCAATTGAAACAGGGAGCTCCAAACGGTGTCTCCCTTCCGAAATCTTCAGCAATCTTCCACTCAATATCCGGACTTTTATATTTACAAGGTATCGGGTTCGGAAGAGAGGAAAATCTGCCCTCTTTTTCGGATATTCTTCCAATATCGAGGGGAATCTTTAAGTGGCCCCCAGCAGCAACAGGTTGTAAATCCGTTTTTTAAGGGATCCGTTGCTATCGTTCGGTTTGAGGTCGCGAGGGTGAAAGGAATTCCTCTGGGAAAGCTCCTTCTTGGTTCTTTTCAGCCTTCTGAACCCAGGCCGTAGTATGTTTTCCAATCACGCTAGTCCCCATCCTCTTCTATTCTGATTAGTTAGGGTAAAACTGGTTTCCTGGCACTGGCGAAAGGATTTCTTGTTGACTTCGTATAGACGAAGATATACTTCCGCGTGTATATCTTCCGTCTCGTTCCGTCTCGTTCATGTGGATTGTTATTCACAATAAGTAGAAATTTAAGAGCTATTTGAACATTCGATAACATGATACTTACAACTGTCATTCAAATCTAGGTAATGCAAAAAGGCAGTTAGTGTATTTCAGTTGTGGAAACTTAGTCATCTTTAGAATACTCTAATTTTCAGTTGCTTGCAATAGTGTTACAAGCACAAAACAATTTACTTAATCGCATCAAAAGTGTAAAACAAAGCCCATGAATTAAAAAAGTTCTCAACCTACGAATCACAGGAGCTGCAATTGAAATAGAATCCCCGTTCTTTGTTCAAAGATTGATGCAATCGAGGACTACCGTGGCCAGACAATTGCAGGTGGATCGGAAACGTGCTGTTCGACAATTCCCTCGGACAATGACCATAAAATGACGTTCAACTGGCCACGGTGACTCGTTCGACAAATTACGCGGAATAATCAAGAGGAGGAGGATAAGAAACCGAAGAGCGAGAATTCTGTGCGACCGGATGCCCAGAAATTGCTGATTTTATATTAATTGTGCCAGTGAGCAGGAAGAACAGTGGTTGGCCTATTAGATCAGAGCATCCAAAAGCGTTAAAGCAGGCAATGAAGAAATCTTGGCCGTGTTCCGTTCAGTTTTCGAGCGTTGCCTGTCAAGAGAACAGTCGGTGCATGTCATTAGCTGCGATGGGGCACCCGGATGCGACCTGGAAGGAGGAAGCCGCTCTCATGAAAGACATTAACGTGGATTGACAGATTCCTGTGCGCTATTGTTGTCGTAGTCATGCCCGTTGGCCTTAAGAATCACTCCTTCTTTTCATAGCGCAATGTATTCTTCTGTTTCCGCGTCGACAGTTTCATTATTTAGTCTATGATTAAATTCTTAATCTCGTGTCTTTAGGTGATATTGCGTTACAGTATTTCGAGGGTTGCTATATCACGATGCAGTATGATCTTTATGAGTTAGATTTATAGGTACAGTGAAAATGTATTAAGAAAACACTGTAAACATCCAGGAACAAAGTAACCAATGTTATAAGGGTGTATGTTCGGTACGCACACGTTAAATCCTCTCGTGTGTATGCTTCGTACTTCAACATTAATCATTCTTGTGCAGTGAGTGAGTACATACATTTTACGTCTGATTGGTCGGTTAGACCTGTCAGCATGGACTATATAAGAAGAAAGAGAAAGGACTAACATTGTAAGGTACCAGAAATTGAAAACTACTACGTTTATCTCTGGTTACAGTAAAACTTTTGAAATTGCTGCTAATAATTTTGTAATGAGTTATCTGTACAGTAATTATGGTAGACCGTAAATGATGATACCCAGGAAATATTTTTAAGTACTCTAGTTTCAAATGTACGTAGGAATATACACTCTTAGTGCATCCGATTAATCTCCTTCTCTAAATGAACACATGTATAGCTTACATCCAAGAAGACAACTCTTCGTACAACAATATTCTGATTTGACGTAAAATATGGCATCGATTTGAAGATGTCATTAGAGTTGGCAGCGTTCGCCGAAGGAGGAGCGATTTTCCTGGAGGTGTCTGCAGGATTTTAAGGGCGGAGTTTCTCCTGCAATCGTAGCTTATCCCATAAAACCGGTCGTTATCCGTCGGTTATTGATAGACCCTCGTTAGTGGTAGTTACTTGTTTTGCAGAGTGTGAGAACCGGAACTACTGATCACCTGCTTTTAGTCCTTGCCCTTTTAGGCGTTTCTCAATTTTCTTTTCCCCCGACATAATTCACTTTTACCATGGTAAAACCACATTCAACGATTTCGACTACGAAAGCCAGACCAGTTGTTCGAATGCTCGCGCTAGTAGAACATTCGACTGCTCAAAACAACTCGATTCTTCGTACCGAAGTCTCTCTAGAGTGCCTGTACGAGCGTTTCCAAAGGCACAGAGGAAGGACAAACAGCATGAGGCCAAAGGCAGAGAGGCTTCCTTCTCAGGCTTCCTTGCCAAACCGAGTCCTTTGCATACACTGCGTACGCAGATGGCAACGACAATGTCCGAGCGGAAGTAATTTCCGAGATGAGCGACCTGGCTCGCAATAGTGGTTGAACAGTCAAAGTGGGCTCATTTCGGCATACATGTCAGACCCCGTGAAGGGACATTCTACAGGGAGGTCATATCCTGTCCAACGCTGACTGGTCGCGCATTAAAACCGCAGGGCGACGTAATTTTCTGAAGAAGCCACGCAAACTGCCGGGTAGCCTGGAAAAGTGTGAGATCCAGCGACCCCTCTAGGGTACCTGACACGTGTATAGAATGTGACGATGATTTCGTAATAAGTGACATTATTTAACTCTAGGCGGAAGAATTTATTTGTAAAATTTTTAACTAATATTTGTTTTACATTATTATTATTATATATTCATTCCATGAATAATGTTCCATGAATTTTCAGATAAGTAGTACATTTCGAATCCCTTTCTTAACAATTTTCTAATGCTCTGAGACCTAATATTAAAAAACTGATGAGTTTAAAAGTAAATGAATAAAGACTGTCGATGTATCCTCTTACAATTAGAACATATAATTAGTAATGATATTTCTATAATTATTTTTCTGGAGATATATATAATATATAATGTTCACGATGTAACTTAAGGAAATTACATAACGAGTATAAAACTAATCCAAGGTTAGGTGAAATATTCTAACATTTTTAGGAACTTTCACGCTTATAATTGGATTAGCGTAATAGGAATAGCTTAATGTAAAATTTGCTAGGGAGCAAGTGAATCAATTCACTTTGAGTTGTCTTTGAACTTGTGAAAGACAATTCGAATATAAAAATACTCAAGTCAGCAGGTTAAAGCTTGAGATTATATCGAAACGCGTATCTCCCACAAAGTAGATTCCACATTGCGGAATTTCGACTATTAAAATTCACCATAAAAGCGGTAGCCATAACACTTTACACAAATCAAATTCCTCACTCGAAATACCAGGCTTAAATACACTGATTTTAATCAACCACATGAATCACATAATTCACAGATAACGTAGTACGAGAAAGAACAATTGGCATCTAGATAGAGCACAGGATCTCGATACACCGTTTCGCCATGTTCCGTTTCGGAATCGTTACGTTCGTTGCGTGCAGTGGATCAGAAACAATGGGGAGTCGTTGAGAAAGTTTACACTCGCGTTGAAAACTTCTCTAATTCCATCTCTTTTCCTGTTTTTGCGTCAGTATATGGTATCAGTTTGCCCAGGTTTTCTAGAACTTTCAAATCGTGCTGCGCTGTCGAAAATAGGTCCTTCCATTGTAAAAAGACGAACGGTCGTTTCCGATCTTTTGCTTTTTTGTAACTAAAGAATCCTCTGACCAGATCATAATTAGGCATGCCTACTTCTCAGTTTTCAGCGCTCGTCTGAACAAGATACAGATCGCTATTGCGCCAGCGAACGATTAACGAGGTCGGGTATTGTTAGTTCTTCGGAGACAGAGAAACTATCGGGGAAAGGAAGAGCATAACAGTAGTTTCGGCCTGAATTAACGCAATTACGACACTGGTGAATATCGTTGACGCGGTTGTACTCTCTTTACTCGTTGATGCTTTCATTCTTCCACTTAAACTCGTAGTGGAATTTAAATAGTAAAAAAGTTAAGCAAATGAGAGAAATCTTGTGTTCTAAGTTTTCTTCTTATTGTTAAACAGCTTTTAAATATAATAGTATACAACTATCTTAAACCATAATTATTCTCACACTTTTATTAATATTTTTTATAGCTTTCGTTACGGCTATTTAATTTTATCTATCAGAATAGTGCATAATAGTGCTCATATATAAGCCAGATTTATGAGATTATAGAAAACTTTACTATAATAATTTGAAACTAAAATTCCAAAAGTCTAATAAAAATCATGGGGAACCCTCACGAATCAATGAAGGTTAAAAGAAATAAAAACGAATAATTATTCTTAACTCATAAATAAAGATTGTTGAAACACATTTCAACTAAAATCCTTGCAAAGAGTCTCCAGCTTACAAGTGGGCAAGCAAAGTGCTAGAACTAGATCTCGTTATTGGTCTCAAGTGATCGATTAATTAGTTTAACTGCAAACTTGCGTTCAGATTTAGTCGTTACAGTGTAGTAGAGTTAAACAGTAATGACCAATTACGTTAACCCTTCGAAGTGATACTCGATGAGTGCCAGAATCGTAAAGTGATGTTGTAGGAGTTCAGAAGCGTTGCGTGAATCGTTTCCTTTCTCGCGAGACCTATAAAAACGTCAATGAGTCGACTGCTCGAAGGATCGTTACGTCTTCTCGTTAATAACCGTAGCGGGATGCGTACCTTTTGGATCCGCACCAATTACTTAGTTCCTAACGCTGAATACGAGCCATGGTGCGTGCCAGTTTTCATGGAGTCGGTTTTACTTTTCCACGTGTACACACCTGTTTCCATCACCGTAACCAGTTAAGCAAAGTTTCCGTTGAAGTTCTTCGAATTGGACACTGAATAACTGCTGAATACCACGGAAGTTTTTTAAAGGAATGGAGCTAAGCAATACTGTGGTTTCCTTAAAGTAAATTGCTGAGACCAATTCTCAAACTTATTCATTTTAGAAACACATACTAAAGAAAATCTCATAAATGAAGATACTGTATGAATAGAGAGTACCTTAAAACTATTGGCCAAGACTTAATAGGCTGATAGGACCCACAGAAGTGAGATTTAATATACTAGGGTCTATAACAGAGTGCTAGTTTAAGATCACTATTATATAATATTTATATTTGTGATGGCCTTTCAGGGCTGGCGACGATATAGTAATATATATGTATACTTAGAATAGATAGTTTGCGATTAAATCTTAGAAAACACTTAAAATTTAACATTGCCTTATGGTTCCTCTTGGAGGATACACAGTTCATAATTTTCAATAGTAAAATATTTGTAACGTAAGTACAATTTCCTTTAAAAAATGATAACAAATGGAATATGACATTTTGTAATTTATTCTTAATTAAACAATAAATTATCGTATAATCTATATACATAAAGTATAATAAATACAACAGTAAAACCCTAAATACATGTGATCTTAAGAGAAGTATGGTGAGGACACTACCCTGAAACTTTTAATTATATTATATGTCAACTTTAGATTAATTCAAAGCTAAATAAAAGACACAAAAGAAGGAACCAAAACAATTCAAACAATTGTAATAATTTTTACTTTGAACCAATTTCATTTCTACGAACAGTTCGAAAACAAAAAATTTTGAAGTATGAAAACAATATCAGTTAAGAGGCAACCGGAACCCTACCAAACTGTCACTTATTAATCTCGAACGTTATTGTTAAAATTACTTAAAGAGCTCCCCTTAAATCTCTTATTTTCCTCGGAAGGCACAAACAGCGGGACCGGTAGCCATGATTCGGCAGGAAATTTCTCGCATCGGGACGGTGACTGGTCGTTTTTCGATGCACGTGACTGCAGGACAATGAATATCTCCTCTTGCCACGACGACGTACCAATCACTGCCCTGTCACAATACGATCGGCCATGATCATTCACGAATGAAGCGAGAATAACGGACGGAGGCTACCGAGCTTCAGAGAGAAGGGATCTTCTCTATTCAGAGGCTTAAAACGCAGTCACGATCTCGCGCGTGATCTTGATTTCGTGTTCTGGATTTGTCGCGATTTCCTCGGCTGGGGATCGAATGACGAGCAACTGGAGAACTTGATAATTTGTTGAATGAGATTTTCGAGGGATGATGTCATATTTTTGGGGTTCTGTGAGACGACAGTTTTGAAAGGAAACGGAAATTCAATGTTCTCATTGAGATAAAAAATTGATTCTGCCTGTGACGTGAACAATATACTTATTTATTGTGAAAATTATACTAACTCTATTTTCTGTGTTTGATATGAAAATTGGCTATAGATAATTTATGGGAGCTAATAAACTGAAAAATTTCGAATTTTCCTTATATTACGACATAATATTTTTTGTATTAAAATCGCAGTAAATTTATCCCAATACATTATAATATTAACACTATATCAGTTGAAGTTTAATATTAACGACAATCAATACCTTCTTGTTGAGTAGAGCAACTTATAAGCACAATATAAGCATTTTTAAATACATTATTATAAATACTCCTGGAGTGCTAACTTCGAAAACTTATCCCTTACTATAAATTTGTTTATGAGCTAAGTATTTATATCAAAGAAGTACTATAATTACAAATGTGCATTAAGAATAGTATCCCAAATAAAATCTATAAAAATATTCGTAATTTAACATCTTGTGCAACATTGCATTTAGCAAATTATGTTGCTAAAGGTTTAGTCATTCGGGAAACGTTCGTTTCCTCTAGAAAGTGCGAGCAGCAGGATTCGCGTTTCCCGAAGAAGACAAGGAAAGGTGGGGTGCGACTTTAAAATGCATACACCCAGGGCCATAATTCGATTAACCTAAGCGAAAATGCACTCGTTTGTAGCGTGCATATATAACAAATGAAATCTCCTGCATAGTAATTCCATTCGGAATACGAAAGCGGAGGATGTGCCCGGCGGGTCGTAGCTACGTACGACGTCCTCTGGACACACGGAAGAGGGTTGCGGAGGGTTGCAGAGGGTTTGAGGCCGGGGGAGTGGGTGGCTGGCGGTAGAGAGGGCGGATTAAAAATGTAATCCAATAATAACGCGTCTCTGGTATCCGTGGAAGTACGTACGTAGGTACATATATGCGCGGGAGATAGTGGCGTAGGAATAAGGGTTGCCCGCGGTCGTCCAGCCTCTCCGTTTTTTCCCCGAAGATAATTAACCCTGCACAGTAATTTGTCAATTTTATCTGCTTTCGTTGCTTAATCTTATGTCGGTTGCAATAAAAAGTCTTTTAATTCATTGACACTAGCTTTGTTGTACGTAACTATCTTTAAACCCAATATCAACGGAATAGACTTATGTATGGAATAAGAATTAGGAATTGATAAATTTACGTATCTGGGTTATCAAATACAGATCTATTAAAGAAATTTGTCACGATATTTGGCGTTTGAATTTTTATGTACTGAGATAGTAGAAGATGCAAAAGAAAACATGGACAGCAAACGAAAATTCTATTACAAAATATTATTAATGTTTTGGTTAATTAATGGTACAGTATAAAATGGTGTGCAGGTACAATGTTTTGGAACAGGTTCCATTTTAACTCCTTATTCTATCCAGTAAAATGTATATGTAAAAAGAAATAAATTTGAGTTCAATTGAGATTTTTAAAACTTTTTAAACTTATGGCTTTTATATCCTCAGACTTGTAACAGACCACGTATCGAACAATGCTGTAGTATCCCTGTCTTGCACCTTTAATAATGTGACTGTTAAAACAAATTATGTGGTAAAAATCAATTTTCCTGGTGCTCCATTTTTTAGAAATGAATACACATGATCAACTTGTGAAAATAAGAACAGTAGAAGAACTATCGTCCCTAATTTCCAAAAACTGTAATTCTTCAACATTTTCGGGGTCGCGCGAGCTAAGTACGCCACTGCGCGAGAATTTTCTCGTGCCTCCGCGCGTCTATGTGTCGAGGTACGTGCCAGCACCTACATATATCTGTAATACCGGCTAGGTACACCCCCGGATGAATCTTGAGGCAGTGAAAATATCACGATGTCCGCTGCCACCGGAGCGTAGCTGGCCGAGGGGATGAGCTGAAAACGGGTAGATGGAGTCCATTAGCAGACGAGCGAGGATGTGTGCGATTATACACCCCCACCCTCCTCCGCAACTCGGTCCACTCAATAATGCATCATCCTTCTCTATCCGAGCACCCCCACACCCCCTACCAGTCCACGTATGACCACTCTGGGAGACGTCCTTGCCAGTACCACCTTCTCTTCTGCTCCTTCTCACCACCCTTCACCTCCCCACGTCTGCCTACCTGCCACGATACACCGCTTGTTACTTGTCTGGCTTTGATTTGCCAAGGGTGGCAAAGGCTTTGGATCGACCGACAAATCTCGAGACACTTGGCGTGTTTCAAAGAAGCACGAGCATTGATCGCGTGTTCTTGAGGCTCCACAGTTTTGGGTCTGATTGTATGTCATCTAATCGTATGTGACTTAGATTTTTAATTCTAGAATTTCTGTAGGCCTAAGAAAGCCACCTTTTACTTAGTATCTGAGGTAAAGGATTTGAAAGCTTAGAGTATCTAATGCGTCCTAGTGACCGAATTAATATCTTAGTGGGTATTTCAATATTTTAACTCATAGAATAACTGACTGGAGCTATTATTTGGTCCATCTTTATTTTGTATTTTATGTTCCTCTTTTAGCTTTGAATTGTTTACATTAATACACTAGGATATATTTTCTATACTGTAAGTTCGAGTTATGGGAAATGAAAGATTTAATTATTGGATGTTTTTCTTAGGATACTTTGGATTTAAAATTTTTGGGATTAATTATGGTAATGGTCTTTCTGTAGATCTGTATTGTACAACCTTCATTCGCGAGCGAAACGACTTTTTTTGCACTCTGTCCCTTCCAGTATGGAAAGCAAGGGATGTTACGTTATGCGTACGTACCCCACGTAAGCGTAGTGTAGCTTATGATGAGAGACAGAACAACGTAAACGACACCACTTGCAGACGGCATCGCTATACATTATTTAACATTGAGAATGAAGAGGTAGAAACAAGCGAGATCAAGGACAGTGTATAGTGTAACATGCAGAAAGGCAAACATTTGAGATGTATTATGATAAAGCAGATTTTGTGGATTCGTAGAAAACCTTTTTTCTGAACACAGACAGTTCTATTAATAGACACATGGTTTGCAATATGCATCTAAATATCTGTAATAGATAGATATAAATTACCTATTATTATACATATGTATACCTATATCAATAACAGTATTAGCGCACACGTGAAGCTCAAAGTTTCCTTCTGAAATGAATATTTATTATCTATTATATAGCATTATTAGGTTTCTATCATTTATAGATCGATGACATTAGGGGATACTATAGATATGTATTTCATTTAAATTGTTACTGTTAGGATTTACAAGAAACCTTTAATTAACTTGAGGTAGGCACAGAAAATTAGATTTGTTAACAAATGCTTAGCATGATATACATAAGCATAACATAGAAATGCACTGCTGGCTAAACACAATCGATTATCTTAAACTAGAAAATAAGCAAATTCTTTTACAACTCATACATCCATAAGTTTTTGTTCTATCGAGTTATCGTTCATCTCCATCATTAAGTCATACCATTAGGAAATATAGCCCATTGAAAATGACATGTGAAAACACATTAACGATTTTATTCCCTCAAGATAGAAAATATTATATTTTTGCCACGAAATCAATCACTTGGTCAATCTATACAAAGTAGACCAAAACGAGGAAAATATTTTTGAAATCATTAACAGTAGATGAAGAGTGCTTTATAGTCCTAAGATATCACAATATCAAATAAGTAGAAGTGAGTCCATCCAACATCGTCTGTTTATGAGCAAGCACACTCCAATCGAAAAGTCTCATAATTCTGCTCTCAGTTTCTTTTATCTGAACTAGATACAAGAAGGCGATAGTGTTAAACCGTAGAGTATATCTGTGACTATCACTGCAAAATAAACTGTTCCGTGCGGAAATGTCGTTCGGTAGATAGAAAGAGCACGATCTGAGACTGAGAGGATTTGCGCGACGCGTTGAAGCGTTGTTCCTCCGCTTCTCGTTGTTCCTCGCACGCAATCGAGGCAAACGTACTTAAACACGCATGCACAAAGCAAGCGCGCGGGCGCGTCGCCTCGCGTGCCTCCGCCGTCCACGATGTGCGCGGTGCGATTTAACGCAGACACACCAACGTCGACACACGTGGAAAATGGAAGACTTGGCAGACTGCGTAGGTATCCCTGGGATACCCATCGAGAGATTAGCATTTCCGCTTTTCTCTCAACAATTCCTCGTTCCCTCGTACGGATTAGCCGTTAATCTGCGAGCGGGCCAACGGAATGAGACGGAGCACTTCTCGCCGGAGAGAATTCCCTCTTTCGGGCACCTGTATCAAGTATTATTTCAGTATCGTTTCGCGCAGGGAGTAGCTTTCGCGAGAACCGTATAGCTCCCTGCAAGCGGAAACCAATTACTTTGCAAGCTGATTATGTTATCCTACGAAACTCGCTAGCAAAGGATTCGATATTTTCTATAATGAATACATTAAATTAAATTGTTGGGAGTTGACAGCTCAAAGGTAGTCTTGTAATAACGCACGGGAGTTAGGAAGTTCTTTCGAAAGATGGCTTGTAATGAATTTCTTTTCATCAGTTCTTTAAATTTCTTAAGTTTATATTTCATTCATAACATATCTTTACAATTGACAGATTTTTCAAAGATAACTAACTACACCGAAAAAATATTTAATCCTACAGTTTCCATGGGCGCCTACAAGTGCTGTCTGTTATTTAATACATAATATCTATGAAAAATTGAAAGTTTCTATGGTCTACAACCAGTATCCTTAATTTCTATGTTATTATTACAACTGATAAAACAGTCGATAAAAATTACCAAAAGAAAATAGGAAAGTAAGTAAAATAGGAATTAACAATATTGTCTATCTTAGATCAGATTGGATTTGGGGGGTTAAAATTGCATTTATGGAAAATTTTGTTCAAAGATTGCGTAGCTGTCGATACTCTAGACATACAGCTTTCAGGAAAACATATTTCCTTTGTTAACCGAAGTGCAGGCCTGTTGTCTTTCATCTTTCACCGTTACCCGTGCTTCCCTACGTCCAATCAATCCCGGGACAGGCTACGGTGACACAGACAGGGGCACGACGAACACCTCGTGTGACTTATAATCGCATTTTCCCGTATAGGAGCGTCAGGAACGAACGAAATCAGCCCCTCTGTTAATGGGCAACCGGGAAAGCTTTCAGCTAACCGAAGTCTCCTTTGCCCATCGTCTCTGATCTATTCCTACGGCTAATCTGTTGATTATACGAGGCCGTCTGGCAACACGTTATCGGATAGCCCTCTCCCCCATTTATATATCTCTCTTCGCGTGGAAGACTGTACGCGTATCTCCCAAGGAGATCACAGAAACGCCCTTCGCGAAAGTTGTGCGTCCCCGGAAGAGGTCACTTCGAATTTAATGGCGTATGAAAGTGAATCGTTGGGCGATATCAGAGCTACTATTTAAGTATTCATGCGAGATCTGGTCTTCTCATTCCTCTGGAAGGAGCCGAGGAGTCACTGAATTCTTCCTCCCATGAAGTAGAAGCTGAGACTCGGTAATTGATAATTAAACTCTAAAGCAGACTACTGCACAACCATTCGTTCCTCCTCACGCAACTATAAGTTCGTGCTAGTGAAAACGTCTAGGATTAGGTCTACATTCTTTTCCTGCACGAGATTATTTGCATAGATAACTAACTGGCTGGGGAACATACTTTAAATATTCGCACAGTGATCTATCTTTTCTATTGGAAGTAACTCGTTCAATAAAGACCTAGAAGCATGAAAGAACTTCTCTTTTGACGGAACTCACAATCGATGCGGGTTATTTAAAAAGGAGCATGTTCCCATCGATACTCTGGAATTTCATCCAGTTACGTTTCGAAAGGCTCTGCTTGGCATCGTGGGAAGTCTATTCAAGTCTGATCCATTGGTAACGATTGTCGGCTTTTTCTGTTTTAATACCGCTAGAGGAAGACCTGACTCGCTTAACCGACGCATATTTTCCTCTGCCCCCTCTTCGTCGCCCGATGTCTTTTCCGCCAACGCCGGGGCAATGAAGGAAAAAGAGCAGATCACCTACTCTTCATTCCCGTGGCCGACGACAAAGGACGGATTGCCACAGAATCCTGTACAGGTCGTTACAGACTAAAGTCTCCGCGGGGGCAATTACCCGGGCAGATAGCATCGTAAGACTTAACCTACTATCACTTTGGTTTATTGCGAGTTACATTTCAGCACGTGGGAACCGTCTAGAGTTTTCAATAGGAAGGGGTAGGGGGGCCCTTCTTGCGCGAAGAAGGTTGCCCAATGATCGTCCGATAGCGATTCCAGATCGACGGAAACCCGGTTTTCCATAAAACGCAACCGTTCCATCTAATTACGCGCTCGAACGCCGTTGACGACACGTAAGGGAACGCGACGCGGGAAGAGGAGGAATGGTCGAGTAAGGAACGTTTGATCGTTATACAGTTTCACACGAACCCATGGAACAATTGCGTTTCACAAGTAGAAATCGCGGAAAAGGGAAAGAGGAGAAAATATAGACAAGAAATGAAGTGTAATTAACTAATTGTAATGCGTGTTTATTGGTATTTATAGGTGATACAGTTACTGATGTTCTAAAACACAAGAACCTGGCTGCCAATCGTAAAATCCTATCTATCTTGTTTAGTGCTGTTTTCTTGTGATGCCTGTTTACAACCACTGACCGGAAGAGTAATATTTTTAATTTAGTGTAAATGTAATAGATAAAATTAGATGTAATGGCGTTACAGTAAATAAAGGTTTAAGTTTGTCCTATTTGCAGTACTAATATTTTGTTTTTTGTAAGATCAAAGTGTCTATGCGTTTAATAATGCGTGTTTATAGCATTTAAGTGTATACTTAATAAAAGTGGCATTTTATAATACAAATCAAGTCGTATAGGTAAAATTACAGTTTAAATTTTATCCCTAGAATTCATTAAACTTTATCAAACAGCTTCCAATCTTTTCAAATCGCTTCAAACAGATTCAAAGATTTACAAATTTTACTTTACTTACTTAATAGGACAGGTGTTTCAAATAGATTTACTCCACTTAGGTATAAGCTTTAAATAAACTAGTACATTTTTGCAAACTTGAGGCTGCCATTATAAGCCCTCTCATATTTATAACTTAAGTCATGTTCTAGCATGGATTTTGTAAGAAATTCTTTTTCAATCCTTAACAAGTCATTTCAGGCTGCTTCAAACTCTTTTCAATTTTCCCAAATTTTAGTCTAATTCTACTTCTTTGAGTTACAAGCTATAAAAACATTACATGAGAATATTGTGGCATAAGAAATGAAAAAGTTACCAAAAAAGTGAGTCTCCTATACGTCAAGATAGTCGAGTAATTTGATTAAGTTCATTTCGCCCATTAAGCGCGAAAATCTTAAACACACTCCGTTATCCAACACTTCTTCCCCTCTGCTCCCTACAAAAAGGGAAAAATCTGCGTCGACTGTGTGCTTTATTTCACGTACATCCAACTTTCCGTGATAAAGAAATTCCCGGGAGGCAGAGAAAAAGAACGCGAAAGTCAAGAAGGTTAAAGGATGACACGTTTGCATACAGAAACGAACGGGCGGGCCGTGCCTACTCCTCTGATGGATGTAATTAAAACTTTTACAGCGGTGGGACTAAAATACAAAATGATAAAATCGCCCACATTTATGCTGGGGTGTGCGCGATAGATGGCACACGCACCTGTTACTGTTTTCCGCGATGGAAAGGACGCGTCTCAGGGCTGAAAAGCGCTAAGCGGAGACATGACATTCTAATTGCATCTTACAAAGATAATAACAGTAAATAAAGTATAAGATCGATTACAATTCTTTCCTTCCTTCTATATAATGGTATTGTAACCCTCAAATATTAATGGGCAAGAAATGTACAGAATGTTAAGAATAAAACGATTGAGTTTGAGGACCTGGTTCTGTATTACCAATTGTTTCGAAAACACTTAAACTGTGTCTGACTTGGGGACTTATTCTACTAATATCGCTGATTGTGACCTAACGAATGCATAACGGCAGTAAAATAAACTCTTAAGTAAAACACATTTTAAGTATACTAAAGCTTACCTTTAACAATTAGTAACTCGGGAACAAATTCTCAAATGCAATTTCGCTATTCGTAATTTTCGTCTTATTTTATTATACAAAACCAATTCTTCAAGATTCTAATACCTGTTGTTGAATACCTACCCTGTATATTATAACACATTTATACTTACAGTGTGTAAGTCATATAAATAATTTATTTGTATTAACGTATATTACTTAGAAATAAGTAAAATTTGTATTAATAAGCAGAAATTAATTTACTAATATAGTTATTCATAAATTTTTATTCTGACTTCTGTTGAACGCTCTACTGTGAATCTTTATTATTCTTTGATGTAAATTATATATAGATAATTTAATTCAATGTAAATAATAAATCAACTAATATATGTATAACATTCCATATACAGAAACTTGATTATATGTATATTAAATGATTATTGTGAAAGAGATTAAGACCTACTAAGTGTGTCGGAACTAACTTATGAGTCGTAACTAATATCGTAAATTGTTTATGGGAAAATTGAGTAGGACTTCAATTAATGTAATCCACTGGTGAAATTGATTCCTGGAAGTAAATAATCCGTCAGGGATCATAAAATCAAATAGCAGATAGTTTTAATGGTTTTCCTCTGATCTTTCCGTAATTAGCGGGCAAGAATCAGCAACACCGGTGCCCGACTATGGCCAGCCATACGCTGAGACCGCTCTAGAAAGATAAATAAATTATCACTTAAAAGAACTAACGAATCGTTAGTTGCACGGCTTCTTACCGCTCATGAATATGGATCTCTGATGAGCAGCACACTGACGGCTAGGTTTCAACATTTTGCTTATTCTTTAATTATCGTAAAAAGGATAAACGAAATGCATCGGTGCTTGCCTAGTGTATTCAAGATTCGTCGAACAATATTACGGTAATGCCGCACATTTTCCAGAAGAAATTTCAACGAATTCTAATTGCTGTCAATGAAAGTGTGGAATAATTAAACTTGGGGAAATCGGAAAAGTCTTAACGTAACGTAAGCATAAGTCTTTCGTTACGTTAGGAAGAGAAAACGCTTAAAACGTGTGCTTGAGTCGAGACATAATCTACTGATTTCGTGTGACGCACACCAGCAGTACAATAAGTCATAAGTCAGACACATTTCAGGCGAATTTTAGGCGTTTTCACCACAAGCGTTCAATGCAATTTTGTCATTCTTGATTTTCCCAGATTGACATCTAGAACCACCCTTTAAAGTTGCTAACACACGGTGGTGAACAGCCTGTATAATCCAATGACGTGTAATATTTAGAAAATTAAAAAATATATATTTCTTTAAAAAAATGTATATACATGAATTTATTTCAAAATTTTGACTTAACTCCAGGATCTTTATTAGAAACATTGAAATACTGTTTAATTGAAGCTATTTTTAAAGTAACAGTTGGAGTCTTGGAGTCATTCAACTGCAGCTGATTACTCCTCCGTTAGGTCCCGTACTTTGCACGAATCAATCATTTTATTGATCTTTATTGCAATATTAGATGAGAGTTGTTTATATAAATTCACGCTTTTATAAACGCATCTAAAGAAATGGGACTTAGATAAAGATTTGTTTTGTCCTCTTAGTATTATAACGTATATTTTCGTTTTCTTCTGCAGTTTTGTATATGATGTGCATTCTGTACTTTTGTACTCATTTAAATTTACCATAAATGCAAGGATATTAATTATATATTTCTTTGGTTACATAAGTCCAGTGTAGTTGTCATTCATATAATGATGTAAACGAAGTACAATAAACCGTATGAATACTTATTTAAAAAATGATTAAAAAGTCGACAGTTACATACTTTTCAAACTATCAATTTTATCAATAGGAATTTTGCGTTCAACAATTTGAGTAATTTAAATAGGAGCAATGAACTCAAATAGTGTCTGTGTAAAGTGCACACTCGTGGCTGTTCCATAGTGCTTCTACTGTGATTTCATTCCACAAGACGCAAATTTTAGCTAAATCTACCATTACAAAAAATTAACACGTAAAGATAATGAAAGCTATCGCCATTTTTAGTCAAGATTCCTAAGGTATGCCACCAATGAATTTCTTCCGCATCAAAAGAGGAAGTCTATGTGTACTACATAACAGATTTGAAAAATGAAAGTAATTTTTAGTATATCGTACTTATAATTGAGAAAACTCTCTGTAATGGATATTGTGTACATACGTTTCATCCAACAACTGGCTAATAGTAAGGTTTAGAATGGTTTAAAAATTATCGAAATGAACCTACATCGAGTGGTGCGACGAAGGCAGTTGAATTGTCTCCCTGCATTTACGATTACCGATGTCATGGTCTGTCGGTTATCTCAAGAAAGTTAAATACATGTTGCGAAGGTGCGTTGGCTTCTCAAACGTTTACGTAGGTAATCCTATCTTACATAGAAGCTCCGGCGATAAATCATCGAAGATGTAATTTGCCCGTGATAAATCGTCGGGGAAAAAGTCGTTAAGGTTATGCACGGGAGTAAAGTTACCGTCGTTAATATTAAAGTGGAATAGATAATATCAATGATAAATCATTAGATCGCCTGGTTCAAGAGTTTTGGACGAAAACAGTGGAAGGAAGAAGGGAAAGGAAGAAAAAAAAAGAGGAGCGTTACAGCTAATTAATTCGCTTTACGTTCAACGCCGGTTTCTAATTCTCACGCTTAACAGCGTGTATGCAAATACGAACACGAAAATCCGCCAATCTCGAGTTTCTCCTGTCGCAACAGAAAACGAGCCGTGTCTGACATCAGACGTACTTGTCGATGCACCGTCTGGGTCAATTAATTAAAACTGCTCTTGGGCTCGTTGTTGCATCATTTTGACACGAATACAACGATGATGGCGAAATTTATTTAGAAATATTTGCTTCTGTCTGAAGCAGGCAACATTTAGACCACGTAGAAGGAGAAACTGCATATTAGATAAGATAATGACCGTTTGGCCTCTGAAGATCAGATTTATTTCACCAGCTATGTAGTTATCTTGTTAACAAAGAATTTATACTTACTGTTTTCATTTATGATTATTTTTCGAATACATTTGCAAACATCTGCCAATCAAAATAATATGAGTAATCTTATTTGAAAAGTGCATAGCAAAGTTTTTCAGGTATTTCATAATTACGACGTACTGCTACCGCAGCTTATTTTTACTCCTAAAACCATAATGTACACGTTCGTCTTTTGAAAATAGCTTCCCCAGAATTATCAGCTTCATTAGCAGTAAATAAGTGACACTCCTTTTTGATCTTATTCACAAATTTTTGATACTAAAACGACTACTATGTGGTCGTTAGCAAGTCATTAGCACGGTCCAATGTTAACATCAGGCATTAGTATTAACTTTGTAATTAAAAGCTCGTCATATAGGCAACTCTATCCCGTAAGAAGCTCATCCGAGCGTGGATCATGTGATACTTTTGAAACGTGATTTTCACTTACTAACAAATCGTTAAAGACATCCACTTTATTGATGAAAATGTGTTTCTTCCATTAAAACAATTTTGGTACTTTCATAATTAGAATAAAATTTACGTTTTGTTTGAAATTTTGCTTTATTTTTTAAATCTTTTATTCTATTTTTTTATTTTATTCTTCAATTTTGAAAATATTTTGGATTATTCATAGTTGCATACTGATTCCCAAATATGACTTAAGAGATTTCACTCAACTGTCACGAATTTCTTCCATAAATAGTATACAACTGTATTATTCAATGCCTTCATTCCGAAATGTGCAAAATCATCAAATTCCAATGCAGCAATATGCATACAATGAATTCCGATGGGATCGAGCATATGTTCAACGTAATACCTGATGCACAGAGCTAACTATGTATTCCCGCTTTACGTAATACTTATACACAGAAGTGTATAAAATCTTACTTCGATTTGTCATTTTCACTTAACTCTTATTTGATTAATTAAAACAGTGGAGAAGATTTTAATGATATCTGTTCAAATATGAATTAGAAGACGCTAGAGTCTTAAATGGTACTGAGTAATTGGTTTCTATTTTAATGGATTTAACTCTGATACGTTGCTCTTAGAAAGCGTATATGAAAGAGTGTTTATTACCAGCATATTATTATAAATGCAAGTAATGACTTCTAATATGATATGAGCTGCTCATTTGTCAAACCGATTAACTCCATGAAACAAAAAGGTTTCTATTTACTTCAAATATGAAAAGTTAAACCTAAATAAAGTGCTTTGGTGCTAAAATTTTACAAGTACATATAATCACTTTGGTCTGTGAACTGTTCATATACCTAACAAACACTAACAGGATTCGATATCAGATCTTTCAAGTGATAGCTAGTTTTAATATATTCATAATAACTGTTTTAAATTGTTCTCAAATTTAACAAAATGATTAAAAAAGGATACAATTATGATTGCCTGAAAAACACTTAACAAACGTATTAGAAGGACAACAAAACATAACATGGCAAACAATAGAAAATGAACACCAACGTACGTGCTTATAAAAGTGTTTAAAACTTATGACGACCTGTAATGTTAACGAGATTTAAAAATGTGTGAGAAACTGCAGTAGGATCCCAAGGTAAAGTTCATTGGGGTCTAGACACTTCAAAATCCATCCTGTAGTCAGTTTAAATTCACTAACGCGGCAGGTGCCTTCGTTTGAGGTTTCGCCAATTAATTCGGCTGAACTCGGGCCGCGGCGTTACGTCACCCACATCCGGAAACCACGTAGATAGTGGTCCCGCGCGAAGAACCGCGAACTGATTAGCCCGAAGGATAATTAACATACAATAAGAATGACTCGGATAGATCAGAGTCTGGGTAGACGAGGCAGAAAGTCGAGCCTGCACAGGGAGCACCCATCACTCCTCCCACCTGATATCAGCCGTTCGCCATCAGCACCCCTGCCTACCTCTCCCTTGGAATTCCCCCCCCTTCTCTCTCTCGACAACACCGGCAATAACAACGGGGCCTTAGGCTTTAGTCGTTTGACTTAATCAGTAATCGCTAATTGCTCGGCTGACGCGGTTCGGCTTAACGGACGAGGAAACGTATGCAAATCGCGCGGGTATTATCTCGCCCGGACAATTAGACGAGTATTCTTGCTCGCGCGTATAATGCCGCTTCCGGTTGCAGGAACACCTACTTGCGCCACTGCTGGTTATCGAACGAGCCGTTTTTTCCGGACGGAAAAACGGAGTAACGTTTTCCTGCATATCGATCAGCGGCTGTATTTTTCATGCAAACGAGCCTTTGGATAAGAACGGGCGTCAGGAAAGGGGAATAAATGATGAAATCCGAGTGATGGCGGAGAAGATGCAGTTTCTAAAACCTAGGATTTTGTCTGACGGAAAGTATGTTAGAAAAGGTTCCTGAGAATCGGACACGAATTCTGTGGGATCGGTCAGAATATAAATATCACCTTCTTGCTTTAAAAGTGACACAATTAAAAAAATACATTTGTTAATCTGGTTTATGGTCGTAAGTTTCAAACTACGTTTCCTCAGTTGTGTCACTTTTAAAGCGAAGGTGCGACATCTTGCGGTCTAACACACATTGCTAGTAATATAACCCTATGATTGGTTCTACGTATTTCTACAAGGCTTAGGTCAAATTAGTTCACTGATATTTTAAGAGGAATTGAACTTGAAAGACTGACATTATTTAGTTGACTGTACACAGTATCCCAAAAAATTGGCAACCACAGTTTGTCTCCGTATTCTTTATACTGTAATATCAAAGTATAAATGTTTTAAACAAAGATGTCAATTATACCAGATATTTTAGAAATGAATCTTACACAACGTATTGTCAAACGAGATAAAGTTTAAATGAAATACGTTATTTGTTACTAAAGAATTATGTACAGCGCATTGAATGGCAAAGCATTGAATAAAGAAAATAGATAGATCAAAGATAATATTTAAATAAACTAGAATTTTAGAAGAGTACCTAAGAAAATATGACTAAAGCACCATCTTAATCATGCCCACCCTCAAGAAAGATATGGAATCGTTCGCAAAAGTCATTGATATACTTTACTTCATTTTTCTAGCATTCAAACGAATCCAGGGATAATTATTTTCTCCGCTTGACGCGGCGGAAATGAAAAATGCTGGCGACAAATGTCACGGTTAGCTGGCCGCCCCTCCTTAACGTCGTGGCCTTAAAATAATCGTTATTATTGCTCCTTATTAGCATGTTCTATCGTCCTATCGGAGTCTCCGAGACTGTTTAAGGGGATCGAGGGTACCAACCATTATAAATGTTATCAGCTGCTGTTTTACAAACAGTGGTTCTCAACATACTCAAAATTAAATATTCCTTTGTAAGTTAATTTCAGGTAATACCGTTTATACTACAGTGCATTCTAAAAGTTGTCATAAATTATCATTATGGCATGTAGCAGGTACTTTTATGCAAGGCGACGGAAATAGAATGTGATAGAGTGCGTTTAATAAAAAATAAACGCTGCTGTCAGGGGTTAGTCTATTTACAAGAACAAGGATATCATACATATGGTAATGCGTGGTAACAATTAGATATGTTAATCAAGTTCAAGCAAAGTTATGTGTATGTTCTTGATTTTAAAAATTGAGCTTCGTCCTATAATATATTTTCAGGTAAAATGGAAATTAAGAGAAATATTTTTGTAGACAAAAATAATTTTAGTGTAGAATTGAACATTTAGTAGTAAATAAATTATCTAGGTATCATATGTGTTAGGAGATATACTAAAAGTAATTAATGACTCTACAATTAACTTTTTAAATGTTATTTAACATGACAGTTTGTTTCCTACTTATCATAATTATCAAAGAAGCTATAAGAATAACATTTAATATCAGACTTCGCTTATCATATTAATACCCTACATATAGTGGAAAAAAAGATAAATCATTTCATATAATACACACAAAATGTAATTATTTATCTTTTAATTATTTCTACTTTTGATTAATTTTTGTTACTATTTGCATTGAACCTAGACTTTGGCTGTTGTTATGTGTAATTCTAATAGAGTTTCAAAAAGTTTCTGTACTGCAAATGACGCAGAGGATGCTACAATTCTTTTACCTAAAAATGATCTTAATAGCTTTTCACATGTTTACCATCCTTTTGATCATCCCCCCACATTAAAACAATAAAAAAGAATCTCTGAAAATTCTGAAAAGCAGACTGACGAACCACAATTTTCCTCGATCCTTTCACCCCTTTCCTCCAGCGCAACGTCGCAGGTACCCACCCTCGTCAGTTGATCGCCACTGACGTCCGATGGCGAGCACGACAGCGGCGCGAGGGCATGAATATTCATCCCCCTTTCGTAAGGAGGGCTTCGACGATGACGGGAGTAAAGGGGGTGGAAGACGGAACGTGAGAGCGCGGGAGATTGATAACGAATACGCGATGGGTCCTTCGTTTTTTCGCGATGTTTGCCTCGTGAAAGGCCGGTCGCAGTGATAAGCGTGGCCATGGGGGTGCTAACCGCGTTTTTAATTAATGTCGATAAAGTTCATCGCTGGGGCGGCTGAGACGGTGGCGTGGAATTATTCAAAAGCCGTCCAGCCGTACGCATACTAATTATAAAGTTCCACCCTGGCTGGCGTTTCTGTTTGCGAATCAACGCGACTGTAGCTCGGACTAGAGATCATCTATCTATTTATTTTTTAAAATAAGAAGGTCTTCTGTACATAGAAGATTCATCGGGTCTCTGTTCGGAGAAGGTATTGATGTTATATCTGTGTTTGCAAAGCGGAATGATCTATGTTACATATTTTTGCAGTGGAGATATTGGTGTTTAAAGCTTTTGACTTCAATAATGTCTTAGATATTTTTATCTTGTGGAACCTTTATATTTAAGTGAAAAAGTTGTTTTAACGCTCTTTCTTCTTTCTAAAAATATAAATTCTATATTCTAGATTTTCAGTAAGGCGTTAACTCGAATTTTTGGAAAATTTGACGTCGATCCATTTGCTTTACGACTGCATATATAGACTTAAAATATGAATAAGTGAAATCGATTTAAGAAGATACGCAACACACAATATTAACTGTCTTGTTACTCTGAGAAATGATTGTAAGGCTGTTTGTTGCAATACGTATGAAAAATGATGTATGGTTACTTGTATATAGTAATTCAATTTTCACAGTGAATGTGACTTACAATTAATTAAACAGTAAACGTACATCATTGTGTCAAGTGCCCTTATATCACTCTATTTGACTGTTGAAGACATACTCATTATGAAAATGATTCAATCTTCCCCCTTAAATCTCGTACGTTATGCTCCGTGATAATGCAGAGAAACTGAGAAATGTATAAACACATCCACATATGACATGATAAGTATTAAATATACAGCATTAACGCAAACTGAACGATACTACGTTTGATAAGGGAATAGCAATGCTTCAAGAAGACCTTGTGCCTGGCGTGGCGTGCTAAATTACATATTAGAATTGCAACGTGGCAAAATAGGAAACTGTTACCAATCTACGATAGTAAAAAGTGTCGGAGATTTTACAATCGGGGCATAAGAATCGTCTTCAGATGGAACACTACGCACGCGAAATGAATTCCCTCGAAGCCATTGGTTCCAAGCGCTTGTCAGCCAGTGCGTCCGATATCATTAGCCATTCTGATGATAATTGCCCTTATAATCAGCGATATCAATCGAGTGGCTACAAGCGAAAGGTACCTGCGTTGTGTAATTACGCATTGCAGAAGATCCGAGGGGTTGATACCGCGAGGAACGTTGCGAGAATCCGTGTGTACTTTGATGAAAATGTTCTTGTAAGCGTTGCAGGCGAATGATGATGAGTTGAGGTAAAATGTGGTGGTTGACAGCTCGCCTGTGTAATAAAGGTAATTGACTGTACTCGAATGAAATGTGAGCCTTCACGTAACGACAACTTTTGCATATTTTAAACAAAGAAATAACTTCTTCGTTTCAAAGGTGCCTATTATGGTCACTATCAATTCTCAGTCTTTGCGATGATTTACAGTTTATTTTACTTTAACACTCGAAGCGTTCGACCAGATTCATGATCTTGAAACAAGACTGAAAGGATCACTTGGTTTTTCAGTCAGTTCGGCTTCGTCCAGGAAATTAGTATCCTCGGGGTTAACGTCGACCGTATGCTACGTAAGGTCAGGTTCTGAGCAATTTGGCGCGGAATCGCTTCTCCACGCATCTTAATTATAACCTCTGTGTGGTTAGTGGGGCTGGTTAACCACACCGAGAAGGTCATTATGCTTGGCGGAGTTCTTACGATAGCCGGTCATGCGACTATATGCGTTTCCAGAAGCGGAAAAGTGTTCGTGTGTGTCGTCTGGAAAAACCCCAGACTGGCGGATCCAAGCGAGTTGTATTTCCTTTCCATGCTTATGGCTTTAAAGGATGTTAAACGTGCTTTAATTTATAAGGAATCACAACGCATGATTTTTACAATAAATTACAGTAAACTAGGGTTCTAGAAAAACTGAAGAATTCATTACACATTGAACATGTCGCTATTGTAAACTATTCATGAGAATTTCTCACAAGTATGTCCACGTGATATTTACAAGGAAAAGTGAAATACTCAAATATACAAAAAATTATGAAATGTGTGCATATTGAAGAATTCATTTGTAACATTAACTTGTTTTTCCCTTGGAGAAACGCAGATTGGAAAAGTGAACAAGATTTTTTGTACATGTATAGTTTAAAATAATTCTGCGTAGTATAAACAATTATGTGTTGCCTAATAAATTCTTTTTTTAACTAAACACTTATTAAGTAAATGAATTTAGAAGATAATACTTATATTTAAAGAACAAAAATGATTAGCCATCACTTTTTGATCACATTTGAACACTGGACGAACTACTCTCCTTGGACAAAAGGTTTCATAATTTTCCAATTTTTCAAGTTTTCTGACATTCCTAATTAATATCTCATTCCTTACTTTTATAAAATATATCAAGCTCGACGCACAACACGTAAGAGAACCTTAGTTCCTCAAAATGAAGATGTTCAGTTATCTTAATGGCTTGAAAACAAATTAAAAGGATTCGTAGCATGACCAGCCATGAACGATAAAGGAACAAGAAGAGCATGGGCACGTTTTCTTAAATGCGCGCGATTAACGATAGCGCAGTTATAGAGCTGGATTGGTGGGGATGTAATGCGGCGATTTCGATCCGATTTGTTAATTTGTGTGTTGCACACAAAGCGTTACAGCCTGACTTCCCTTTCCCCCCGCAGCTCCAACGAGGGATCGCTCGTTTTTCCATTGGGGAAGATCGCTTGCGCGCGAGCGAACATGGTGGCATTAAAATACAATAGCTGACACAGTGTGAGCGCGCACCGCTCGTAAATAACCTTAATCGGGATCGCTAATTACAGATTACGCTCACGCTCACGTGTGTACCCGTCTGCGCCAGTGTTCCCATTCTTGACACGCGGGTCAGACGGACTCGTGCGTAGACACTGTGCCCGTGTATGTGTGCGCGCACCTGTTTACACAGCGTATGGGATTTTAAATTCGTCCATGTACGGTAACATTCTTTGAGCCAAGAATTTGAACGCTCATTAGCGATGTTCTAATGGACTTGTACTTGAATCCTTATGAGGCTGTTGGAACGATAGGGTAAAGGAACTGCATTGATACACATAGTAGCCTCTCATATAAGGCGTTTCACTGTGATCAAGCTACACCAATAAAGCAGATGCACATAATTCTACTAGTGTTCCAACATTCGTAATACATAAGAAATTTATAAATTCAAATGAAACTCTGAACTGTTTACGGGGTGTTCAACAACAGATGTCAGGAATTTTAAAAGATGATTTTGTATGTTGTAATAGGACCAAAATTAAGAATTGCTCAATTTTGGAGCTTCGTTTCAGGATTATTAATTTTTACAAAGACATTTAAAATTCTCATAGAATGCGTTCAATTTGGAATTTACTGTACTGCAGGGAGTGTGTAAAACAGGCACAAGAAAAACGATAGAAGTCCCAACTCAGACACATTTCATGCGTATTTTGAGCGTTTTCTCAGGAATTAATAATTTGAATACAAAAACTGAAACGCAATTTCGTCTTATCTTAACATGCAAAATCACCCTTTAAGAATTTCTGATAGTTGTTGTCGAATATCCTATACATATATGGTACTTAGAGAAATTGGACGATACTCTAAAAATTGATATGGCGGCATTCTGTACACTAACTTTGTAAGCGAGTTATCTAATGAGAGTAAGAGAAGAATTAAATAAAAATGAATGTGTTGAGACATTATTACCAAATGGAAATATTTGTACCTATAGATAAAGACATGTTGAATATACGTTCAGGATTACGTAACCTTCCATTTTTACAAATTTATTATTAATGACAACTATCACTACTGACCGAAACTTTGAACATATGTTTTCTTTAAAGAAACACTTACATTAAATAATCTATTTTAAAATTGTTAACTATATTAATATGAGTAATAAATCACAAGCGCCCCCTCCTCTCCCCAAATTTGTGCAGATCGCCATGCGATTTGTAAATGGGGAAAGTCGAACATGAAAAAAACTTTCTTTAAAAAAACGAGTCCTTTCAATTTGAGTTAATGCATGCACGTATGGATGAGCAGAAAGACGAACACACGAGTGGCATTGAACAATGTTTGTATGTGCATGAAAGTGGCTCGCCATGGCCACGTCCATCCGGCGATATGCACCGCAGATAGAGAAATTAATTACAATAAATTTAACGGTAAAGAGAACGCAAGAAGACGAGGCGTTGCGTTTCTCTGTATGTACACATGTATAACACGATATCGTTCGGCTCGGATTGTTCCGTGAGGAGTGGGTCGTTCATGAAAATAATCGGTAACCGAGGATCGAGCAAACTAATTGCAAATTTGTAAGAGGTAGTGACCATTCGGAGAACCAAGCGGAAACAGTAATCGTTTCCATACTCAGATGCACCGTCTTCATAAGATCACTAAATTACCAAGGCCATTGTTCAACTCTTTATCGATGTTGTACTTCGAATATCTTCCCACATTGATAGGACAATTTTTGTTTGTTTCTTTCACTTATCGCGTGTGGTATAGATTACCCAGATGAGATTGTAAGTTTAAGAAACGAAGAATACATCCCAAGGAATACAGATTTTCAAGGGCGAAATCAGAGAGTACGATCGCAGCTTAGCAAGATAAATTAAACCAAGCTTGCACGGGAACACTTCCGGGTATAGTAATAGATCTAACACCCATTAACTCGGCCAGAGATTTCCATAATACGAGGCGTCCGTCTCGCTCGATGAATAATTCAATACAATTTCGTTTACGGCACCGAGATCGTCACGATCGAAACGAAAAATAGAGTAATCATTCTCTGTACTATCTTGAGTCCATAGAGTAAAGGCACTTAATATCCCTTACTGAAATTAAAGTTGTTCTCATTCCAAGTTCTAAGCTTTTTCACTATCATAATTCAGTGTGTAACATGCTTATTCTTCGCTGGATGTTAAAGAGAAGACGATGTAAATATGATATGTTGTTTCGGGTATGTTTGACTAGTTACAATAGTAGTATATCAATTTATTATCTACAGATACCAACATCAATTTTATGAAATATTAAAGACAGTGATATCTGCTTTCAATAATTAATAATAATGAATTTTAGTTTATCACAAGACTACAAAATGACTAGTCACAATATTAATCGCAAGATAGTGGTTTATCCAATGTCCTAGTTCAATTAGACATGTGATAGATTAGAATATCCAATTTTTAAATTGTGGTTTCCTTTTGACAT
Organism: Calliopsis andreniformis; assembly: GCF_051401765.1. Lineage (NCBI taxonomy): Eukaryota > Metazoa > Arthropoda > Insecta > Hymenoptera > Andrenidae > Calliopsis > Calliopsis andreniformis. Next base: position 5,557,854 of record NC_135073.1, on the reverse strand, counting down.
ACAACATTTCATTAAACTTCATTTTATGATTTTGTATTTTTGTTTAAAACATTTTGATATTTCGATCATCGGTAAATTATATTCTTCGTTAAAAAATTATGGTATGCAAAATATGGTTTTTGAAGTACTCCTGTATCTTGAAATTAGATAAAGAAATTCGAAACGAGTAGATACTGTATATTCGCTTCCAATGCAAGTGGGTTAAAGTTGGAGATTTATGTTCACCTTTTTGTCTAGAACAGTTGATTTTCGTTATCACTGAACACTAGGTCTAAAAGATTGTCAGCATTTATCAACTAGAAAGAACATGACAAGAAAAAGTTCAAGAAAATGGAAATTAAAGAAGGAGGTAAAAGGTCAACGTGAAGTACTAAGAATCTCTTAGAAATAAAGATTCTTTAATCACTTTCATATCCAATTTCTCAGAATAAAATCATGATTTTTGTAGAGTAATTAATCAATCAGTTTTTGTTTTAAATTTTGAAGCATGATTGAACTTTTATAACACATTTCCTTGACTTTGAAATTGTATCGGCTTGTATTATTCAATTACAATTAGGTGAAAAACTAAAACTATCTGGTGCACATACGTATATCTCATGCATGAGTTTGCTCTAGAAACATATCAATGCATCGTATGTGGCCATTGAAGCATATAGCTGTCTTCCATGATCGTTCATGAACATAATTAAAAAGTTATTCTCTCGCTAACAGAGTACATATTCCCACCAATAAATCAACTCTCACATTAAAGTGCAAACAAATCTAAATCTATCCTATTATATTCTAAGAAAGCAGACTTATTGTTTATGAAATAGTAGTTTTCGATGATCAATAAAACCAGTATAAAACCCTAGTAACAAAATTACACGAAATTTCAGTTCCTCAAATAGTGATCTTCAAACAATAGTTCTCTTGATTACAAAACAAACACCTTTGACAAAGATGAAAGATTGCACCCACTTGATTCTACGGTTCAGATGTTCAGTCCTTATTAATAACATGCAAAATGCCAATCAGTCTCTGTGATATGGAAAAATACGAAGGAAAAGATCGAGTGGATGGGAAGTGGGGAAGAAGTCGAGACGATCCGAGGGAACGCGACGCAATATTCCAAGACAAATCAAAGTAGGCACTAGCGACTGCTGTTGAGTGCAAAATGCAGATAGAACAGAATAGACGGAGAGCGGCATTCTCTCGCGGGTTAATGAGAACGGTCTCAAGCCCTGTTATAGAGGAGGTGTTGGAAGAGGCAGCGACAACAGCCTATAACACAGAAAATCGTAGCAGCGGTCTGAGCTATCACACTGTTTCTCCTCGTATTGTTCGTTTTTCTTGCTTTTCACTTCTTTCTTCCCTTTATTATCACCGAATAATTATTACAACAAAGTATAACAGACATTAATTTCTAAGCAACAGTTTTTCTATTTTGCAGCCAGTCTCCTTGTGACTCTAGGATTGTTGCCAGCTGTACAGCTTTTTTTAACACGCTTTGTTTAAGGGTGATTCAGTTACTACATTCTTTAAACACTTTTTAAAGTATCAAATTATACTATAGGTATCGTAGTTCCATTTCATAATTATGTTAAAAAACAAAACAATTTTCTTGCGATCACTGTGTTAATCACTAGTCCAAGTAGTGATCATAGATACCTATAATTAAATATAATTCCAAATATTCTTTTCGTACAAATAATATAATACCTAGCTTAACCTAATACTTTTCATAGCTCACAATCTGTTTCATTGCTAAATTGTTATTAAATATAACATCTGTCGCGTATTTTTTAAATCTTATTTTCTCACGCTAATATGGCCATATTCAATAGAATTTCTATCTCCTTTTTTTATTGCTAACTGTTGTAGCGTGAAAGATATTGTTATAAGTGTACTACATTTTTCTGATACATTCGATTTTGCACCGCATCGACTATTCATTCCGTATCCATATTAATTAGTATTTGGATAGAATCGCTGTATCAGGTTCTTTAATGGAGAAACGCTGCTTAATTACGCGCCCCCAAATTAATTACATTTCGGACTATTCTGGCGAAATGAGTATTAATGAACGGCGATTACCAATTACCGTGTAGAACTTCACGGCCTCGCATCGTCAGCAACAAAGTGAAACGAAACAAAACAGTAAAAACTATATCGCTGGGCAACGTTATAAATCGTGTTACAATGAAGACCATTAATTCGAATAATGGTGCCTGTATGTTGCAAAAATTCTCAATCGACTTTTTAATAAAGTAACACCTACAACTGTACGAAATTTATCTTTAAACGTATTAGATGTCAAACAAAACTTTAACTTGAAGACGAAGTTCCAATCCACCCCCAACGACCAAGGATTAATTACCAGCCTGTTTGAGGTCTGTAATCAGAGTGTTCGCAAAGTGTCGGTGATAAACCTCTTGCGGACAGGGCGACAGGGTGGCTTACTAGGGGTAGCTTTCCACGGTGAGAGAGAAAAGTGGCAGGGCCGATTGAGCGTGAGACCGGCGAAATTTCGCGTCGATTTGTCTATCGACTCAGGGAAGGAAATCCAAGGCATTTCCTGGGATCCTCAGTGTTTGATACCGTATACCCTTTCCAGCTAACCCTTCTAAGTCAAAGCTCCCCGCCTGTCCATCCATTGACCAGAATTCCGATGTCCTTAATCCTATTCAGCTCAGCTCCTCAAGGATGGCCAAAATCTCGGATTGCCTTTGGAGAAGAGGTTCCTCAGCCACCGCTTGCTTACCGGCAATCCGTTTTCGTTTGTGTTTGCGGAGCTTGGGTCTCAACAGCTCAGGGAATGGATAAGTGATTACAAATTAATCTTAAATAGAAATATGAACATGGTCCTATATTAAATACTTACAATTATTAAAAGACTAGGTTTATATTTCGAATTTAGTTAGAAAAATTTGTATCATACAACAAAATTACTAGATATTTTTTAGCCTAGATTTAACGTTAGATGACTTTCTCATGTTGTGTATTTGACTTTGCGATTATACTATCTACTGTTAAAATTATTTAAAATTTGAAAAAATGTACTTACACCTTTTCAGTGCATCTTGCACTCATGGAAAAAGCTGTAGGTAAAAGTTATAGGAAAAGAGGCTGGCTTAGTTACGTGGCTCGTTCTAAACATATAAAGTGTTTCCTTGCTGAACACTTGGTTTTCGGCTTACCATTTCTCAGAAACACACTGAGCAAGGAGTGTCAAACAAATGAACAGCGATTAACCAACCAAGAAATGGGACGTAAAGATGGTATCCTCCTTGTGATAAGATATCGTCAGTGCCCAGAGCTGATAGTTCTTCAAATAAATCATAACATATTTTTTCAGAACATCAACCCATAGAACTGATAAACCCTATACCTTGGCAAAGAATTTGTATTTCAAGTTTTCAGCTGCAAGTGAAAAGTACACTCGCTGAACAGGAACTTCATACAGAATTCTCGAGTCACATTCGAAACAGACTTCAGCCCCGTCAAACACGGAAGTAGAGTCTAAGAGCTACAACAGATCGAAATCGCGGGGAGAGAAAAGATCGCGTGCAGCAGCGATTGCTCTCAAAATTCAGGTCCGAAAGAGGCCTGAAGAACCACTTGCCATCGGCTGCTCGACTTCCACCCCATTTCCGACAATTGTCACGAACGAACGGGTATCCCGGGGAAATGAGAAAGATAATGAAGGAGCGTGACGTAAAATAAAATGTAAACACGGGGGTGAAAGACGACGGAGCGGTAGGCAATACAGGGCACAACCGGGGATCGGGGCAGGGTGGTAAAGAGGCACGGAAGGAGGGACGGGAGGGGAGATATATATATATAAAGAGAGAGAAAGAGAGAGAGAGAGAGAGAGAGAGAGAGAGAGAAGAGAGAAGAGAGAGGATAGGAGGAGGGGGACATGAACGGGCGAAGAAGATGGAAAAACGCATCGACCAATAGTGCCCGCAGGCAGCCAGGCAACCCAAGAGCCGACCACTTATCTGTAGGAGCAACATCAGAGGATCTCTTGGCTGCTTGGTTGGTTGGTTGGCAGGAGGCAAAGAAGTGGCTGGCATGAGAAGGACGCCGAACCAAAGTGAAGTGCGCGAGAGATACGAAAAAAAGGGGGAAAGCGAGTGGGTGGAAGGACGGGGGAGGCAAATGATACCTCCTTAGGCAATTTTAATTTTGCAGAAATCACTGTTGGGCTAATAAGAATAAAGAGATCTCCGTGAAGCGCTCGTTCTTCCTCTCTCTCTCGCTCTCTCCCCCTTCTCCCTGTTCTTCTCTCTCTCTTCGGCTGCCGTCTCCTGGTCTTCATCTTCTCTCTCTTATGGCCAGTCGAGTGAGATACACCGTCAGCCACCAGCGACATTATACGACCGTGTCGACGACCCGTGTACTGAACTTGCGTCTATCTTCCGTCTTTCTTCCGGTGTGTTCACCTCACCCGTCTTCCCCTGCCATCATTCCAGCCCCGTTTCTCCTTTTAATCCCTTTCTGAAGGCGGGAACACGCGACCGCGGAAAAATATTAATCAGGAAGCTCCTGCCGCCTTTGCTGTGGCCCATCTAGTGACTTTTTACTCTACGTCTATGTCTCAGCCCTGTCCCATGCTGATTCGCCTTGTTGCCCGGTTAGTGATTGGGCAAATTGTCAAGACATGCAGAAACACATCAAAGTGTAACTACTTCAGCGTAGATGTTACACGATTTCGTTGTGATTTCTGTTATATTTTGAGCAATAACCTCAATCCTTTAGTACGATACACATATACTAAGTTACACGATTACCTAAGTTGGATGAACGGAATAATTTGTTTGACAGTATATGTTTTCTCTTTAAAATTATGCGATGCATTAATTATGTGATAGGCAAACTGGTGAGGAGAGTTGATATGAATTGACTGTAAACGGTAACAATAGAGAATTCAGAGAATAATAAATTTCTAAAAAAATTATTGTAGAACGATAGTTCTCAAAGCAATCGGAATAAAAGAATAATTTATACCTTCAGAAATATCAACTTTTCGATTCAAATATATTGGAAATTTTGACTAGCATTAGTTTTTAAAGTCCTGAATCTATTCTGCATCACCCTGTGTATGTAAAATACTCCCAGCTATTCACAAATTCATTTTTGCTTGTTCCAAAATTCACATATGAAGGGATTTCCCACTTGAATAAATAAACGAACATCGTCAGGTGCCTTGTTACACCCACCCAAAAGCTCAGTCGCATATCCCTCTTCACGGGGAGCGCGCGACTATCAGCTACAAGTGACTGGCATCGCCAGGGCGGAAGCAGTCACCCAGAACGTTCCCAGCGTTCTTAATGGTCGCGTTTCCACGGAAGAGAGACTGTCCAGCCCGAAATTTAGAATAAAGCTCACCGTTCCGTGTCAAACCCCGTGTCGACTTTCCCCGGGGAACGGTCGGGGGGTGATAGGGGAGGGCAAGTACGACGAGAGCTGTCAGGAGCACGTACGCGCGCATGAAACGGTGATTCCCGTTCCGGATCAAACCATCCTGCGAGGACGCAACGCGTGCACACCGAGGGTGGCTAGGAAAGTCACCCTCGTGAGGTCTAAAGATGGGGGGATAGGGGCTGGCGGAGGAATGAGGAAGGGTTAAAGTGTTGGAACGAGCAGAAGGCTCGAATCGAAAGGACGATGAGGAAGATCCGGGAAGAAGGGCGGCTAGAAGAGACACCGTGAGTCGTACAGGGGATTCGACCGAGCAAGGCGGCAGAGAGGGAGGAGGGCGGAAGGGAGAGAGGGAGAAGGTAACCGAGGCCCGTGGTGATGGGGAGGAGCGGGTGGGGGCGGGAGACATATTTATTTGACATGCGACGCGACTGCATCCGAGTTTCATTAATTGAAGATCGCGGGAATGAGCACGGCAGACAGCACCGAAGCAGACACAGGCCCCTGTGCACGCGCACGCTCGCGCATTCCCCTGCCTTTCTCTCTCTCTTCTTTGTAGCTTTTCCTCTCTTCCTTGCCCTCTCCCTCTCTCTCTCTCTCTCTCTCTCTCTCTCTCTGTCCCACTTACTCCGCCGTCAGTTCCTTCTTCTCCGTGTATACATACATGCATGCACTCGCGGAAACGGCAAATGAGGATTCACCATTTCTCTGACATTCTAGCATTCAAGTTCGTCTCGATCTAGGCCACATAGAAGGCACTCCTCCAACGCATCCCCTAGCGCCGGGACTCGTGTGTGTTCGCCAGCCTAGCTACGGGTTCCGTATTCGAGCCTTCTTTCCATAGGGTTCGTGTCCTCTCCGGATGAATTTAACGGGTGACGGCTGATGCGAGATCGTTACGAGTGGCGGGCTGGTTGCGCACGGTGTTGGTTCTTTTTTTTTCTTCGCCTCCGCCTCCGGGTGGCCCCTTTTATCCCTTTCGACTGCCGTCAACGACCAGAATCCCCCCCCTCCCCGCGGCTCTGTTCGCAGTTCTTCGGCCCTGCGTCGCACGGGAACACCGGCGCAGCGTTTTCCTCGCGACGCATCCTCGTTCGCGTTGAACGGCGAACGGACGAGCGTAAAATTCGTCGCTTTCGTTCGTTCCGTCGAACGCGCAATGGGCCTTTGATTAAATCCCGAGACTCGGTTGCTCCAGCGATGAGCCGGAGGGGGCGTGGTAGGGACGTATTAGAGGATGAAAGGTGGCGGTGGAGGTGGCGTGGCGATATCGGAGATGGCGGAAATTTCATTTACCCCTCGTAGAGTTATCTAAGAGCAATACCGGGTGGCCTTAATGAAACATTCAGTCGCGAGAATAGCTCAGCAATCTCGAAGGGTCGCAGTCGAGGGACGGGGGAGGGAAGGAGCCGAGCTGCCCCGCTCTCTCCGTTGTCCGATCCGAGGACGTGGAAGCGAGATAGAGAGGAATGGGTCTGATTCCTGGCAATGCAATTGCAGGTTTAAAGTGGCGTTTCCCCGTTTATTTCGACAGTCTGCCTTCCTCTCCGCTCCTGCCGCGTTGGATTCTCATTTCGGTCCCGGGCCGAAATAGAACGGAGACTCCAGCCGTCGCTCGCGCGATAAATCCTTGATGAAGGTCAATTCAATAAAAGTGGATGTTCCGTTGGCCGATCGTTCCACTTGGACGCTTTCGCGCCTGGTCCAATTGATGTCCCTCGCGGTGAACCGTCTGAAATTTCGCTGTCATTTTAATTAATCTCGCGATTCACGTGAAGCGTGTTTTGAACTCGATCAATATTTCCAAGAAGTTTAATTTGTAATTTTGTCTGAAACATTGGAACATTGACGATACATAAAATAACTCTCGATTATTTCTTTTCAAAGGTGTATTTAAATGAAACCTTGCATTTATTTACAATAATCATTGATAAAGGGCGGGATAGGACTGTGAGATATTTATTACGTTTTCTGACATAAGGTGTTTCAAAGTAATATTAAGTAAGAAGCTGACACAAGCAGCATTAAATAATTTCATATGAAATACGTTGCACAAATGTAAGTGTTGCAAAGCTTATAAACTTAAATTTGTTGGGTCCTCTGAAGAGAGTCCAAATCTAACTATATATTAAAGCTTGTCATTTTTGTCAGTATATTACTTTAAAAAACATAATACACCTACTTTAGATCTTATATGACTTCTATAATAATTACAATTACTATAGAATAACTTCTCTCACTTTTCCTTTGAATATCACTTCAATACACCTACGCAACCTTTTGCTGTAGCACTAACAAAAAACCCTCCACTAAATAAAATAATTTCAACGAATATGGTCAGCCATTACAGATACACATTATAATCTCTATAATACTTAATTTCCAAAGACTATTAAAGATATCAATACTCTGCAGAGATGAAAATCTTAACATCGCATATTTGTGCTCTCTTCCATGTTTTTACTCTTTTCAACCATTTAAAAGTCCTTCGATCGGAATCCACAAAATTTGCACTACGTCATTACTGCTACTGACTTCATCAAAAAAATATCAGGGTTGCTTAATAGCCACGTTCATTTCTTTTATTGCATAGGGAGTCAAACAGTGGCTGCCAGCGAAAACAGAAGACTGACAATAACGAGCCGCGCAATTATTCCATAATGCAGTTCGCATAGCTGAACTTCGAAGAAAATTAGAGGGACGCTTGAGTAGGGGAGATAGAAGAGAAGCGAGAGAGAGGAAGAGCGTACGTAAGCAAGAGAGAGGAGACCTACCAGCGCGGGAGAGAGATAGAAAGGGTGTCGCAATAGAGACAATGCTCGGGCACAACTTTGCCGTTTTATCTCTCAATTCGCATTCTCGGAGTCGACAAACGTTTAAACTACAAGCTGGTGGGTAGCGAGCCTACCTAACGACGGACTCTTGTGATTAAAACCTCCCTGGTAGCTCCGCTACGAACCTCTGCACCTTACCTCCCCGTTGGAACGCTGCCCTTCACACTGAACCTTTAAACCGGGACCTCGATATAATTATTGCTCGACATACGTTACACCGCCCCGTCGAAATTACTACGAACTGGGGATCATCCCTTTAACTGGCAAACGCCTATACTGAAGCGAGAGGAGCTTGATGTCTGACCCCATAGCTTGGAATTGAAGACTAGAAGTCACGCTGATGGAACTCATTCCAAGCTAAAGGCACCTGCAGTTTTGGTAGACGTTTTAATGCTTTATATTGTTACCACATGTTTAAGGTGATTTAGTTCCTTCTTATTGAGTGGCCAATGAGGCCTCACGAGGGTTCTGTTTTATCTGTCGAAAGTGATATTGAAGAACACTTTTTCTTGGAAATTATGAGCCATAGTCCTTTCGGAATTTATAGATTTGTTTGGGGAAGACATTAAAATCTTGAATAGTTCTAATATTTAGTAATAATAAGGTTATGGAATGTTAATGAAAGTAATGAGAGAAAGCTATTGCTGTTGACATTTTTAATTTCTGCTAACCCACTGATTTGAAATTATATAATCAAGTACATGGTCAAAAACATTGTATACAAGAAATGAGTGACTGAAGATATCTTACTGATTGTGATCCTCATCAATTTTTTTTTAGTGTATGTAATTTTTAACTTTTATCCTGAACTCTGGCCATATATTCATATGAATACAATACACAGTGAAATTATCGTATTGTTGATAAAAAGAGGCATAAGTTGTGCACCTATTATAATAACTAATTGCTGAAGCTTCTAATAATCCTTTTTCCTGGACGGGACAGCTGCTTTCTGGTCGTCCCTCCTCAAACCGTCATCGCGATCGTTTTCGATGCAAATTAACTCGTTTACACGAGATTCTTGCGCGAGACCAGCTTTCATTTTCATCCTCACCGTTTTGCTTTCTTTTCCGCCTCGAGTGAAAACGACGAAGTAAGACGAGGAGCCACCTCGTCGTTCCTTCGTTGCACCCTTTTGCTGTATCTCCATCTCTGATGCTCAAAGAACAAACCACGAATAGCAAAGGATGAATCGGAGGCACAGGTGTACAAGAAATTTCGCTTCGAGTCACGGATAAATCGTTGCTAGAGAAAATATTGCCACTGTGTCGCTTTAATATCGCGATCCCAGCGATGTGGGGAAATGTTTGGAGGCTCAATTTGTAAATTATGTGTACGAAAAGGTACGTTTAATGGACGTTACACTGCAACGTGGCATGCAGAATTAATGAAATTAGATTTCTATGTGGTCACTTTTGACGGATCCCCCGATTAAATCCGATGCTGCTCTGTAATTTCAATATTTCGCTTTCCGTCACCCGTTGCGGCGTTACGGATTACCTGCGTTTCGCACGGGAAATTAAAATCGTTGTAAATGAAAGCGTTGGTATAATTCGAGTATGATTCTCTCAATTTGTATATTATTCGTATTTAAAGCAAATTTCGAGAAAATTCGATTTAATGATCAACCTTCTGCCGTGTAAATTCACTCTGTTACCGGGAATTTATCCACATCACATCTGAAGCGCGATTTCATTCAGGTTTACAGGTTTTTAAGAGATCCTTTCTGGTAAAATCTCAATCGAGTTATTCTCCTGCATCAGGAATCGCAGGTATTATGTAAACATGCGGTATCAAAGGTGTACAATCTGCCACTCAAGGCGCGCCGCATCCGCCACGATGACGAATTTCTAAATGCTCCTGTAGTAAGTTTTTATCGTTTAATTAAATATCGCTGATAAAACGCTCATAATCTCGACGAGTTTACACTCCTCCTTCTTTAGAGTCGCTCGACGCTCGAACTGCATTTGTTACGTTGAAAATCAGCAGTCGACCAGAGATGTGCTTGTTTAATGTTTAGAAGCAAAATGATACTGGTTAATTAAGAGGAGAAGTAACATTAATATTATATTAAATTTTACCTCTTCAGCGAATAAGATTAAAGTATATGATGTTTTAATATGTAGACATAAAAAAAGTCAAAGTTATAAATAAAATAGAGATATAGAGTGGGTATATTGATAAATGAGAAGATGTAGTAAATAAGGAAACAATTGTCTCAGAAATACATTTGGTTGAGCCTGTTCTTGTTTTCCACAATAGAAAATTGGCAATTGTCCTTGTTATTACAGCGCATGGCGACGAATTGTCGCAGCGGCAAGAAAACGCCCGTCTGCAGCGGGCTTTAGTTTCATTTGTCAGTTATTCTTGCTGTAATCAATTATTGATGAAAGGCTAAAACAATACTAAAGAGAACTCCTAGTTTACCAAGTAATACATTTGAATAATGTTGACAGTAGAACTATGATAATGTGTCGAGCACTATGAATCCATCCCCCGCATCGCTACAAAGCTATAACTCTGTACTACGATGCTACTTTAACTACACAGTCTCGATTCTCTTCTTCGAATCACATGCTTCACAAGACCAAAATCTCCACGTGCATTCTTGGAATCTAGCCAAACACGTACTTCCTAACTTAGACAACTATACAGTCGAAATTTGTTTCTGCTATATTATACTTTTTTTCTCGCTCCTTCATGAAGCGCTCTGATCCGCGATTGAACAAGGGGACGAAGATTTCTTAGAACAGATTGACTGTGCTTCATCGCGTCCCTCAGGGACAATCCAGTAAGTAGTCCCCCGCTAAACGGTTGCGTAGACAACGCCGTCAAAGACTACACGTTCTTAGCAAGTAGACATAATTGTAATTCCTCCTCGACAGACGAGTCTGGTTACAATTCATCCCCCGTTTCCTTTTCGATGCACTGCATATACGTGACACACGTAGCGTTCCGTTTAAAGCTCGGCAAGTACCTTCGAAAATAACCGGGGGACAGTTTGCCGAGCAGAAGGAGGGGGGTGGAGGAGCTAGGAATTTAGCAACGAAGTTGTTGTTCAGGCGCGCACTCCGCGAAGACTATGCGCGCGGATGAATGGATGAATGGCTGGTTGGATGCAGGCACGAGGAAATCAACCCTCAGAACGAGTATATAGACAGTACAATTGACGACTCTTTTAAAGAATGCCCATACGCGAGCCTGGATTCGCACCCCCTCCGACACCATTTCCATCTGGCAGCCGACGGGAAGACAAAACACTGAATCTTCATTCTACACGCTAGCCTGCACCCTCTCCTCTGCGTTCTCTCACCCTTTCGCTCACGCTTCCACCGCCTGCGCGTTTCCCTCTTCGTCTATCCTCTTCAGTGGCTGGCAAACTCTCTGTCCCTTTGCTTTCCCTAAAGCAGCTCGCAATTCGCGATCGCAATTTTCAATTTCCGCCGACTTTTCAATTAGACTAAGAGGTGCCGCTTCTCGCAGCCACCGCGTCTATACCCGACTTCTTCACGGCTAAGAGTATCCCATCATCACCGCCCCTTAAAAAAAATGAGAAAAAACAAGCCTGTGTGCTCCTTCTCGCGTACCAACGCAGCGCATCGAGAACGTTGCTGAGGATTGCAGAGCAGGAAGCCTGCCCTCCCACCTCCTCAGTTGAGATGGAAGCCTCTCTCGACGAAATTGATTCGTTGCGACAAATCTGCGACCCTATTTACGAAAAGGACACATTGGGAATCGTGTCAGTGGAAGTTCAAGACGTAGATACGAGGTAAATTAATAAATTGAGATTTGAGGTTTTTTGTTACTGAAAGATTAGTATAGGTATAGGACAATATAATTAAAGCAAATGCAATGTATAGATTTTTATGAAGTATTGTATGAATATAGAAAAATTTGTAGCATTAAAATATAAAAATTGAATGTCATTAACAACAATCAAATTTGAAATAGTAATCGATGTTTTTGTATCTGAAAGCTAGAATAACTATGGCCCAAGTTTTACTACATGTTTTATACGTATTCCGGAAGTTGTGTATACCATGACATCTACTTCATTTGTAACGTAACATAAGTAGAGACCGCCTATTCTGATAATACTAAGAAAAAATACTGTGATATGTAAAGTTAGATTTTGAGAAAATGGGCTAGGGTTAATGCATCTTTCAAAAACTGAATTTATTTCAGTGGGTATTTACATACTTTCATCGAATATTACGACGATGTTCAATATATTAACGAATATTCAAGAACTTATCTGCTTTTCATTCCGTCTGTACATTTAAGGGATTATAGCGTTACACCTTGCTTTGACGTCAGATTATTCACTTTTACATACATTCCCTAACGAGCTCATCTCGTAAATGAAATACCAATAGTAAAAGTAACATTCAGTTCTAAGCATAAAAAGTACCATCCTAATCCAATAGAAGAAAAATCTGTTCTCGTAAGAAAAATGATGAGAGGTCACCTACATCGATCCTGTATTCGAGCCGACAATAATCTTCCCTGTCTTTCAGCAGAATCAACTTGGGTCGACGGTTGGTGACCGGAAGCCGTACAAAAACCACTCCACAGGAGCCAAAACGCCAACAGACGGCTCGCTGAGTTCGTGATTCCTCCGCGAAGGGATAGGACAGGGTAGTAATAGATAGGTTTGTAATCCATCGAGAGCTCCAGGCGTTTGGGAATGAGATATTTTGGAAGGGGCTGGCGATATCGGCAGTCAGCGAATGAAATGGCGCGTCTCTCGATCCTCGACGTGCCCCGGGGGGGTCTGCTGCCGAATCGAGCCGCAATCCACTCTCTGCAACCCCCCTTCCCGCTGATTCACTATCCCCGATGCTGGAGTTGTCTTCGCGAAGACGGCTCTTCTCCGTTGCCCTCGAGTGCCTGTCATTTCGATGCGCGACATCCCTAAAAATTCTTATCTTCTAATACATTGACAATCCCGGATCAATCTCTTTTCATAAAAGTTCGATATCTTGCGTATGACAAGGTAACAAGTATGTAACGAGTATTGTTGCTCTAGGTTCTTTCAGAAGCGATGCGACGTTTATATTAAGGTATAGTAAACAATGTTCTATGGCATCAAAGTTTCATTAGTGGTCAGATCTCTCCCGATTTTATGCTCGTAAAAATGACAACAATGACAGCCGTTCAGCTTCGCTTTCCATCGTCGTGACGCCCTCGGCAAGAATCCGACTGAATGGGAGCCTCCGTCCTCTTCATCGCAACAACCATACTTCCTGCAATCTCGATAACTGTCTATGTTCATAAAAATCGAAGCATTCAGCTTTTGTTCGGTCGATCGTTGATTTAACATCGGGGGGATATCAACCCTTCCACTGAACATGGAATGCTTTAAATGAAGAGTTTTAACCCATTAACAGAAGCACTAGTTATTTACTAATGTTTCGATGTAATTTTGTAAGAATCTCTTCGCTAGCAATTAGTTATAGCATAATGTCTTCAATAACTTCAAAAGCTTAGTTCAAAATACATATACACTATTGGTCAGAAGTTTGGAGTCACTAATCAATTTTCGTTAAACTAGTACTGTGTGATAAAGTAGTTTCGATTCGACTGTCAATAATAGTTACAAATGAAATGTAATGTTAATGATAATCACATATTACCTAACTTCTGTGTTTAATAAGATAACCTTTACGTTTCTGTATATAGGAGATGGTTCCCATCTTTCAGCCAATAGTGTACCAATATAATATAGAACATATCTATTCGAATTGGAAGAGTACCTATGCATTCGTCGCGCTCGAGTAGTTTATATTCTTCTAAATAAAAAAAAGTCAAGCTTCCCATAGGTCGCCTCCTTACATAATCCAAATGGCGGTACCGTAAACAAGGTTGCGCAAGGTACCAATTTGAAGCGTTCTTTCAACCTGTGGCTGTGCATTACACGAACGTACACGCGCCATTCCCGTTAACTATTAAAGCCTGAAGCGATATTACCGGCGCAATATTCAAATCCAAACCCACGAGTAATGTCTGCATCTCCCAGTATAGATTGCTCGCCCGCGGCCTGGCTTCCGCGAATCACAATAATTTCGATATTGCCTTCCCGTACTCCACTGATCATTTCGCTAAGTACCAGCGTGACGGGTTCAACTTCACGGATGTGCAAGCAATATCTATTGTTGGATATTAAAAAAAAAAAAAAAAAAAGGAAAAGAAAAAGGAGAAACACGCACATTCCACGTTACGATGGCTCTATTTTCATTTGTCTGCATCGTACACGTTTCTTTGCGGCTCATCACGCAAATGTTTTATAGAGTGAGCCACCCATGCGCCCCCGTATTTTCCCTCCCTCCGAATTTATCCGCACTCGTGCGTTACTTTTGCACGCGTTCCTCCGATTTTTCGGCGCATTTTCAGAAAATCCTACTCACGGTGTCCCGTTTTTTTTATTCGAGACTGATTGCAACGATCCCTTGATTAGAGATGCGAGGTACAGAAACATTATGCGATATTGTCACGTAATGGCAAAATCTGCGATACTTATTTAGAAGACATGTACAGGGTGAGAGAGTGAAACGAGAAGATTTGTAAACAATTCCTTCTACAAATCTTCCCGTAAGATTTGTAGGGAAGATTTGTAGAAGGAATTGTTTACAAATCTTCTCGTTTCACTGCCCCACCCTGTACATGTATTTAGGGTGAAATGAAATGCGAGGGGAGATTGTTTTGTATTATTTAGTACCTATTTCTAATAACGGATAAAAGCTTTTTATGGTTGTATTTCAGACGTCGGAAGCTGAAATTCATTAATAAACTTTTATAATTGCTACAAGTAGAAAGACAGGTACTATCGTAAAATGAAAAACAATTTACAAACTATTTTAGAAAAATATGTGTTCTGGCTACAGACATTTTATTATTGACGATTTTTATAACGATTTCAAGAATCTTCAACATTCATATGTTTAATTATTTCAAATTAGGTATAGTTCTCACTATGCTTTCATACTTTTTTCCGCTATTTAAAAATGGTCACAAAATTTTGAACTCTCCTTTCCATTCCAATACATCTACTATATATAATAATTGATTCATTACATTTACTCAGCTGGCTTAATGCAAATTCTTCATAACATACAATTAAATTTAAACATTTGTGTCTCACGAAGTCAAAAATATGTAAAATTAAAATTTTTTAAAAAATTATTTGTATTAATAGTGAACAAACCAAAACTGGCCAATTATAAACACTTAAATGTGTAATTACATTCTAGATACGTTACAAGAGAACTGTAAAAAATATATTCGTCGCATTCAGAGTATCTACAGAAATTGAGTGAATACTTTAACATGCAAGGTAATTTTATACAGAATTCGACGAGTTCGCGAGCAACTCGAAGGCTTTCAAATTTTTCCCTAAAATCCTGGGTAGAAACGCGCAAGAGAACATAAAAGAATCGTGAAAAGGGAAAAGGAGTATTTTTTCCTCTACTTGCTCGATAAACCACCTCGATATCTGATGTCGACCAGGCAAAAGGAGCAGCGAAACCGAGTTTTTAATTTGGCGCGTGTCACGTGACAGGTCGGACGAAGAGGAAGAGGATTCCCGAGAACGGGGCGAGCGGACAGCTAGATGAATCTCTCTCTCGCATTGTCTGCGTTTCAATGGATACGCCCCGGCTCTCTATTCCTTCCCGGTTTTCGGCCCGTTATTTTCGGTGACAAATATTATCGTGTCGAACAATGTGATCGCCCTCGCCGGCTGCTCCGTCGACGCTCGGTAATCTTCGACATTGTTCCCCGGAAACGCGCCAGCGGCCATATTGGAATTGCTAATGTTCCAGCCCGCTGCAACCTGATGAGACCGCGGGACGAATGGTTCCATGTGTTGACGAGGGATCGCAAGGAGACTCTGGGATTGATCTCTGATCATAATCACGGAGATGTCTTCATGTGATTTTTGCTTTTTAAATTTTAGAAAATGTTTTACATTGAATTTGAGTGATTACTGAATGTGTACAAAAATAATAAAAACATAACAACTATTTTTAGTACTTTTCTTAAATTTTTTTTGTTCAATTCTACAAACTTTCGCTGCTTCTTTACTATTTGATAGATATATAAAATAGATAAATTTGATAGATAGATAAAATTATGAATACATATCTTGTTTGATTGGTTCCTCTTTTGCAAATGTTTAACCATTTAAAATTTTCTACAATGACCTAAATTGTTAAAAAACTGTTAAAGCAATATTAAACGGATTTGAGAAATGTATTAATTACATCCTGGATAATCATTACATTATGAAAACACACAATGAAATTTTCTGTTCACTGAACTGGTTCATCTAATTTTCTACTTTTCATGGTCTTCTTCAGACAATTTTCCATGGGCAGTAATTGTTAGCGTACTGTGGTAATTTCTTCTATAATTCGACGCTTATTTAATTGAATTACAGCTAATGATTGAACGTTGGTCCATATCCAAAAGTCGTTTAAGCTGTGTGTTGATCTTTGAACAAAATGCATATATACATATAAAAATATGAATTTTCTTCCCGAGCATCTTTTCACTTTGACGTCTGATATAAAATAAAAATATAGAATCATTGCAAATTTCTGTCTATTATAATGTACTTGAAAACGAAGCTATTTCTCAATAATAAAAATCTAGGTAGAAATTTTGTGCTCCCCAATATGTACTAAATTATAAAATATCTACAACTGATCTTTGATATTTGTTCTTCAATTGGAAACAAACATTAATACTAATACCTACTTTCACAGACATTTTACTTAAATCGTTCTACCTAAGATAAATGTCAATTTCAATATTGTCGATCTTACAACAAATTTCATAACTTAATAATTTGATCAAATGAATTTTAAAGTTCATTTTGATGACTAACTAAAAGTCCAGAATTTTACGAAGATCTTACACAACGAAAACGCTGTGGTTAGAGCCAACCCCTAATTCTGGCCACCTTAGTTTTGGGGCGACGAACTCTAGACTCGATGGAGTCATGGCCTAATTGAGATGGAATCGGCGAATAAAAGAGTTGTAAATAAGAGATAAAAGAAGGTCGAATAGAAGAGTGTCTGGAGTGACTGGCCGTGTCTAGTCTGTGAAAAAGTGTGCTTTTATTGACGCATAAGGGGAAATGGTGACCCAATAATCCCCATTTATAGCTTATAAATGATTTCAACCCCCTGTGAAGGTGCATTA
This sequence comes from Calliopsis andreniformis, assembly GCF_051401765.1. Classification (NCBI taxonomy): domain Eukaryota; kingdom Metazoa; phylum Arthropoda; class Insecta; order Hymenoptera; family Andrenidae; genus Calliopsis; species Calliopsis andreniformis. The sequence continues at coordinate 5,540,407 of NC_135073.1, read as the reverse complement.
AGGCGTGCGAGATACTGTGTGTGTACACACGCGTTGTGTGAAGACTACGACATCATTGGGGTAGGGACTGCAAATGTTCCACGTTTTAAGGAACTATAAAACAGGGAGTCTCGCTTTTTGTGGCTAATACTTTTGCCATAGTGACATCTGGTAGTATCTTCTTCCTTTTTTTGAAAGAAGCTAGTGCATATGTGTATGTATGTAAGGAGATACATTTTTAACGTAGAAAAAGGATTTTAAAAGGAACGAATTACTTAAAGTTTTTTGTGTGGAATAATTGGAAATTATATTTAATAAACATTTTTACAAACCGAGTTTCACAATAAAGAACAGAACAGATAAGATAATTTGACGTGACAAAAATAAAATATCGTTAACTTAGTTGTAGCCAAAATACAAAATACGATAAATTTGGTCTATTAAAGTATGATTTGTTTTACCTACGATTATTACCTTAAACTTTAAACACAACTTCATCATTAAAAAACATCGCCAATAGAAAAATCTCGTTATCGACTTGCAGGATTACTACTCACAGCTTGTCACTTTACCACGTGCCACTGCAAACATTTCTTATCTCATGCAAGCATATCTGCGCCGTTCAAGTTTTTACACTATCTTGCATTTCTCTAAACCTTGCTTGCCTCCATTTATGGCTGATATTTTGCAATAGCATCGTAAAAGACTGCATTCCTGCAGTATCCCACATACTTAAGTCTGAATCTTTCAATATCAGTACTTTAAATAGCTACTATTTTAACATTTCAGACATAAATCCATCTAGCCACCGCTGATACCAATGCAGCCCTCATTCCTTCCACCTTATATCACACTACTTTCGTTTTAGGTCCCTTGAAAGATCCTTCGCCACATTTCGACATCTACTCAATGCAATGAAGGTTCCTGTTACGCGCAAAACAAAGGGGGTTTGATAAGAGTCAGTGGCAACTTTCGCTGACTATGTCGTCCATTAGCTTGCGTCTCCGAAAATTATTTATGACAGGAGGACAATAGGCGGGCGCGCGGCAAACACGTAAGCAGTCGGCTGATTCCGCTGAGTGGCAGCCGCGTAATTGTTACGACATAACCCTTCAGATAATCGCATCTAAAGTTTCTAGGACGTTCCGCGGAGTTTAGTTGGCCGGTTTGCTCCCGGAGCCGGGCATTTAGCCCGTATTGTCGTGCATACGCCGAGCGTGGATGTACACGCTCGGAGGTCTCTTTGCCCTACAGGCTCGCTCAAACGGTACGTACGTGTTCCCTCGGTTCTGAGTCTTGTAACGTCCGTAATCCGTTCACGGGCCAACTGCCGCCTCCGTTCGCGCACAATGCTCTGTTTCACTTGAACTTGCGCGTCATTGTGCGCCACTAATACGCCTAGAATCGCGCGATTTCTCGGTCTGCTCCATTTTACGGTCATCGTCGTTGAGCTAACTGAGGCACAATTTGGGAAAATACTTGGAGGCACGGAACTATCAATCTGTACCCATCAATGGCAATTTGGATGATCTAGTCTTTCTAGACAACTCTTTCATACTGTACTCGCACTGAAGTATCCTTTAATTAAGATTAGTTTTTCTGAAAACTTATAATATTTCTCTTGCATAATCGATTGCAAATTCCCTACTGTGCTTTTTCCTATCTAAATCTTACAGTAACCTGGACTTCTCCTTTATTGCAGTATGCAGAGGCAGACATTGAGTACAATGCTAAATGTTGCCTATGCCTGGGAGGAGTACGTAGAGTGCAAACAGTTACGTTGGCAATGTATTTGTGTTAGAGCTCAAGATACTGTTTGCTTTGATAATCGACGGACATTTTTCTACTTAATCAATCAAATCACTTTCATCTAGTGTAATGGTAGTTGAACCGAAAAGTAACTAGCGACAGTATGCTGAAAGTTACGATTAACGCGAGAATGGGCGAATTAACGCTTGTTTACAGAAGCCCTAACGTGGCCGCGACAATTCTTGAGTGCTGTCTGCTGCAGAGCCAGTTAAAGTGAACGTCAGGGAGAAAGAGAGAGAGAGGACGATCGCCTGCCCCCTTTACCTCGTCCCGCCTCCTTCCCGCTAACCAACCCCTTTCTCTGACCCGGGGGATGCGGAGCAACCACGTTAAACGTTGGTAATGTTAACGTAAATAGATTATAACACTCTGTTAAGCAGCCAGGCAGGCTCGGGCCACGACTCGTGCGAATTACTCACGGATCGCGTGACACGTTCCCCTGTCCTGCCAACCGCCGCTTTTGGCTATCATCCTACATACTGCATGCGTCGACGACGATGTCCTACCACCTCCCTCGCCGCCATCCTAGCCCCCCACCTCCCCCTCCCCCCTACCCCCAGCACGTGAACGCAACGTCGAGTTCTGGAAGCGAAACCTTGGAGCTCGCGAAATGAAAATTGTCTACGTTTGTCTCAGTTTTGCACCCCATTTTGCTGTTTTTGGGGGGGAACTTCCTGCGACCGAGTTCGACTCGCGGGCGAAAGGCTAGAGATCGGAAGTGATAGGAGAGCCTACCAAATCTGTGCTTGCTAGAGGAAGACTGCCTCATGGTACTCCAGTAATTTCGGGTTCGGCAAACTAGCGGAGGAAATTGGGTATTCCTAGGGGAAGATAAGGCTTCACGAGGAATTTCTTATTTGAGATCGTGCCTAAAGTCAATACAGCAACACTGAACGCATTCTTTGTCTAATTATCAGACTGCGCGCTTTTATTGCGTTATACCAACATTTTCGTTCATTGATTGCACGGAACACACGAAATACTGGTAATAGTGTTCTCCCTACAATCTCTTTTTGGGATGATTACTTCCGGCTCTTAGCATTCTCGCGCACTCAAATACAGTCGTAACGTTTTTACGACAGGTTTGTGCAAGATACTGCTCTGATGTCGATACTGAAGTTGATCTCACAGAAGAAGTACTTTTCCCTTGTTGATATCTTTTTCTGTGTATTATAAGTGGCGTTGCAATGAGATAAATGGATTGCAGAAGTATCTTCAAATTTTTACAGATTTATGCGTTTAAATTGCAATATTAAGTTCCATTGATGATATGTATCTACAGCTTTTGGTTGCCAAATTGGGATCGTTCAAATGTTAGGGAAATATTCTTCCCAAAGTATTAGTGACTCTTGACATGGTTTTATACACACTGCTTTCATTTATTGCGATTCGACGGTGAAACATGCTGCCACCTTTGATAGGACCAGCAGTATACCTAAACTCTTTCTCATTGGGAATGTTCTGTCATTTTCTCAAACTGACTTTTCGGTAATTGAGTCTCCTCACAATAGAAATTTTAGTATCCACAATAATACAGTATTTAGAACGAAAAATTATGTTAATTATATTCGTTGTCAAAATTAGTTCTATATAACTTCTGAAAATTACAGTGCGACTGACTGGAATGATAAAAAAATCGATATACATATACACCATATACTTCGTCACCAGATATTATCTTTGGGATAATTAATGTTATTAATAAGTACAGGTTAAATGTTTCAAAGACAAATAGCAATAAATTAGCTATTGATATTACAAAAATGTTAAGAATGAAATTCTTGCCCATAATTCTAATTTAACATCTAGAGACTGTATTTACACGTAAACCATCCAAAGATGACAAGCCCTGTATAAAATTTCAATCTTAATCTACATATCGTAAGAAATTCTTAATTTAACTTGCCTTTTAACTCGCAAAGGCTAAACAATAAATTGTATGTGCAATATATCTTCGATGAAGTTACGTACACGCAACGATTGGTCCTCGGAAGGTACTAAACCTCATGACCTAGAGTAATCAAATTTTATGCGAAACTTAATTAAAACTTCTGCTATTAATATAAAAATAATAAAAGAAGTATTCACTTATGGTTCGAAAAATCCAGTAGACAACCTTCTACCATAAAAATTTCGTCCCTATAAACGTCACAGAATCAATTCTTCCACCAATATAGCACTAAAATCTCCATCCATAATGTGTCGAACGGGCGATTTCCGTCATTTCAATCATCCCCGTCTCGCTAGTCACAAAATGCTTCACTACCCGTGGCGCGAGGCAAAGGAACTGGACGAACTGGCGCGTCGATAAAAATCCCTGTCCGCCGATTGTAAAATTTTACGATCGCGGGGAATAAAAATGGTATCGTGGCGGTCCGAGAGCAGCGTCTCCCGTGTCGTTATCGGTACCGCACGAAGGGGAAACTTTAATATTTGCCTGTCTACGGATTTCTGTCGGGGGCCAAAAGGGAGAGGAAGGAAGCGACGGGCCACTTCAATGCGGTTCGGGAACGATAAGCGAGAAGATATACAGAGAGAGAGGAAAGAGAGAGAGTAAAAGAGAGGGAGAGAAAGGGTGGTGGGTGGGGAAAGAAGGGTGCTGGTGGCCTCGAACAAATAAAATCTGAACAACCTGCTGCTTCGTTGTTTACCGAAGGATACCTGCAGCATTAACGGCAGGTGGAAGGGGCCGAATATGTGTGATGATAACGAAACGGCTCCCCAGGTAATGTCAGCGATTTTTTTCGTGGTTCCGACGCCATAAAATCATGGGGTTGCAGACGTATACGTTTCAACGCCGAACCCGCATTGCTTGATGCATCGACACTTTACATAATTCACGCTGCCAGCGTTTTCAATAAATTATTCTCTTGCTGCAGATGCTAGGGGATTTGATTGCACGCAAATTCATGCAGTGAAGATATGCTTGTATAGGGGTGTGAATTTTTTAAGTATACTACTTGCGAGGAAAGCTTTAAGAACTTGGTGTATGGAAAGAATTGCTGAAGGTAACGTATCTTATATGCAGCACGAAAATCTGAACCTGTTGTTTTCTTACAGATAATCTTAATTAATATAATTACATATTTAGGTACGAATAATATGCTGAAGATGGAGAAAATGGCTAATTTCTGCAATTTTGGGAGTGTTTGCAGTGTAGATTTGTTAGGTGTAACGTGGATGAGAAATTTTAAGAACTTATGTATGCAATTTCTGTCCAGTGCAACCGTTTCAATAAATTATTTTGTTATGGTTATTATGGCTTAAATTTTTCAATAAATTATTTTCTTATGGTTATTATTGGTAAAGCCTTAATTAATTGAATTTCAATTACTGGCAGTCTCTTCTGTTCAAAATTAATACTATTCATTGCAATAACAAGAAGTACAAAAGAATATTCAAATAGATTTAAACTATGATTTAATAGTAGGCTACTGTAAACAGTCAAATTCGCTATTAGAAGGATGTTTCTGCACTCATGTTAAGCTGATTATTCTTTCAGCTACTGGCTGTGTACGTCACATTGTAGGACTCCCATTTCTTCATGTACGATCCTTAAATACATATAAAACGTATCGTAGTGCAGTTCTGTATAAGAAAATCCTAAATAATGTTTAAACAATTGCAAATTACATATGTAGATTTAACTTAGAAAACACGCTCCAATAATATAATTTTCATTTTCGTATGCAAAGTGCTGCTGCAGGTGAAAATACTCCCATCTTGAAATGTTAATCAAAATCCTATTGTTAACCTCTATACATCTAAGCATGATTGGGCTATAGATTTCTTAGGTGCTACTTTTGGACAGGAAGTTTCAAGAACTTGATGCGTGCAAGGAAATACAAAAGATAACACATCCTGAGTCCAGCAGAGGATTTCGCGAGAGGAAAAGGAAAAAAGCGAAGAAGAGGGGGATGAAATCGGATGTGACCGCGTTCTCTTCGTATATTACACGGGACTTACCCCTTTTGCGCCCAGAGCGATATGAGCAGCACGTGTGCGATGCGGTCGTCGTACGTGGTGGCTCGTGGTGAACGCGTACGAGGAGAAAGAGGAGCGTGTGTCGCAGCGCGGCTGAGAATTACTCGACGAACTTGGTCCGCACCCCCGCGAATTATACGATTCACCTGGTTCCTATTTTACGACGTTTATATTACACCGCCCTGCCGCCTTGGCTTCGTGTTCCATCTTGCGGTCAGACTTTTCTTCGCCACCCGGTTTTATTTTTACTCCGGCTCAAAAGGAACAGTCAAAAATTTCTGAAATCCACTTCAAGGAGCAGTAACTTTTATTTCTTAAAGTCTGGCAAAAGTGTGAGCAGAGAAAATTATCCCATATGTTGTAGAAATTCAGAATTTTTACCTAAAAGAAATTTTTGCTTTTTATAACAGTAATTTTAAAAGGACAAAGGTTTTGGATTATAAATATTACTGTGTGTAAAGTCTGTTAATTGGTACTTATGATTATAATTATTTTCTATGCGTCTTATAAGATGTGTCCAAATTAGTCTTGCAGAATTTTATTAATTTATTGACTTATGTTGTTTTGCCACATAACCACTGAAATGCATAGAAAGCATCAGTAATTGTAAAATTCACAAGCATTCCACTGGTATCTTTATGCCGACTGTTCAAGTTAAATCTCCCGAAGTATATACTACCTATTATTAAATAGTTATTAAAATTATCTGTTGTTATCTTTTCAGTTTTTTAACTAAAATTTTGTTTTTTGTACAGTATCTTATCGAAGTCTTTTCTTCCAATACTTTTATTACTATTCTCGAGTAATTTTATATGACTTACAATTAGTACTAATGGGTGTGGTACTATACATAAACAAAATAACACAAACAAAATGTAAAATTGTATTCCGACATTTCATGTTGGTTTCGTGTTGGTTTCGCCTGTTTTTATAAAGACAGCTTGAACCGGTGGAAATGTTATCTCAAATACGTACCCCGACCATTTCTTGTAATTAAAATAATCACTCGAAGCACGCAGCTTCGAAACCCTTCACAAAATAATTTACGTCCTGAAAACCCTTGAAACAGACGGTAGCCGAGCGCCACTGACAAGTCAAAGACCCTGCCATGTGTGTTTATGTACGCAGAGAAACACCACGACCTATGACACTGTTTAGTCTAGTTCAGAGTTCAGGGTCAACAAACAGACCATGATCCTACCTATTTTTGTATGGGGACTTGTCGCGACAGATGCTAGGCGTATCGACCGAGCAATTACTCACAATCCATCGCTGTTTACATCTGACGACGAGACAGTGCACCGTTTCAGAATTTCTAAAACCACTTGAGAAAAAAAAGTAGCTCCGCTTGGAGAGCTTCCGTGCATTTTAATGTATTTCAAAGGCTACTCTTCACAAAGTGAGTGGAAACAAGTGCTCATTTCAGGATAAGACAATTCAGAAACCAACAAACTGTGTAACGCAGTTATATTTCGTGTGACTGGTTTAATTAAACCGTAAACGCAGCAACCATCACCATATGAATCCAGAAATCAGCTTTTATCTTGTGATTAAGATGATATTCTTATGAGAAGAAATTTGAAAATTTTGCTTAAAAAATCATATCACACAGTATATCAAAATTTGTCCATACAGGGTTACTGGGTATGTATATTGAAAGCAGAATTTGGAATTGTTTTAACTATTAATGTTGTATAACAGTTGATTTATTTAAGTTCTGTTTAAACTGTTAGCGAAAAAATGTTCAAAATATCATTTCAACGTGAGTAAATCTATACATATAAAATCATTTCGCAATATTATATGATATAATCATGAAGAACAAAATTGTGAGATTGGAGTATCTATAATTAGGCCTTCTAATGGAAATACTATTTTCAAGTGACAACAAGAGATCTCTTCATTAAACAAGATGATTTATTTTATTTTCAGATATTTTTCTATTAACAAACAAGAGTTTGAAGGATATGTAGACGCCTGTATAATTTAGTTATTGTAAAATATGGACCCCTTTATATTATAAACATAAACCCAGTCAATTTAGTGTAAGAAAATGTCAAAGTTCGCTTAACTATGTAAACTTTATTCGAAAAAATATAAGCACAATCGATGTTTGCTTCGAATACCAACAAAAGGAGCGGTATTATAGCAAACTATAAATTGCCTATGCGTGTATTTGGCTCACTAATGCATGAGATCGTATAGATTGTTGTTAATGGGAGTTATAAGGACGCATTAGCCTGAGATAAATAGTAATGGGGTTTATTGGTGGAAAATCAGAAAATATGACGATCCAGGGTCGCCGTCTCTCCCTCTTTTCTTGCTCCCTGGCTACGGGCACACGCTGCTCGCTTTTTCTTGGGGTCTGCCTCGGCCTGAGACCATAAGCGCGGATATATGGACCCTGGCTTTATTATATTTGCTGACCATAAGGAGGCTTCATCGGCTATTTCCGTGATATACTGCTTTTCGAGGGTTTCCGCGATCGTTCTCTTCGTTCCGTTGTTCTCGCGTCTGAGACTGTCGACTTGAGAGCTTTTCGAGCTTCGAAGCGATTAATTGAACGTGGATAAGAATCTTCTCAAGGAAACTACGTTGAATCTCTTATCTGAGACAAACTTCTGTTACGAATTTTAGAGTACCAACTATATCTATTACCTACATACATATACATACATGTATATATATTTTTAGGATGCCTTAAAAAACGCTGGTGTAATAATGAATTCTGAATTCAGAATTGAATTTTTATAACTCTAATACTATTACTGCGAACAAACTCTGAGAAAATCAGTTGTAAGTAAAATCAAGTATTCTAGAAAAGTTTAAATATTTCAGTGACGAATAATCCGAAAATATAAACCTTCCCTTAAAAGTATTAGGATTACCATAATTTTTAAATTCTTTAGTTAATTAAAATGTAATGCTTTAAAACTAATAGGCAATATGTCCAGAGTTATATAATAACATCATTGATAAATGCATAAAACAGATATAAAAATGAAGAAGAAGATAAACGCTGGTTTATGTTCTTGACGAGATGTTTAATAGATTATTTATTGAATAGTTATATATTCTCATATTGTATATAACAAGGTGCTTACAATTAAAATGTTTATTAATGATTCTACACCTTTTTCTGGACATTTATTATGATCAAACAAGTGTTCTAGTACCTTTGAATAAGGGTGTACACTCCTTAATAACCGAATTCAAACTAAAATTACAGAGCAAACCAAAGGTAGCCAATTCACAGTCACGGTTATGAGGAAAATGGTACACCACCTGTCCATAGATGTGAACGAGCCGCCTTTTTCGCGATCGCTCGCCACCCCGTCGAAGCATTTTGCCCTTCAATATCAGCAGATATTCGTGTGTAGCGAAATGGAGAGACCAGTGGCAGAGAGGGAGCTCGTTCGATGATTAAAACGTCGTTCCATATCGGTAGTCGCGGTGTTATTCAGCACGGTTCGACCGAAAAAAAGGAGGTCCACGGGGGATGACGGCTGCGGCTGGCATGGGGGAGGAAACAGGGGACAATTAACGAGTAGTGAGTACATAATACCTTTTCCCAAACGGCTCGACGTGAACTGCACACTTGTTGCTTATCTGCGCCTCGCCGTAGACATGTCTGTAACGCGTTAGGATAACATGTTTAACATGGTAGATAGCTACTTATCAGCCGCCGTCTTGTTTGCCGCGGCGCCATAAAAGCACGCAGTAAAGTCCAGACGGAATGTCATGGTGCTCCATAAATTACCGTGTCGCCGTTTGTTGAAAACTTGGCTGCGTTATCGAAATTACAAACCTCTGAAGCTGATTTCATATTTGCACCGCGACTAGGGGGTTCGCTGATGCTAATCAAGAAAAACGTCTTCAGGTCGTCTTTGGATTGCGTCAATCTTAGGCCAAGGTGCACCGAAACGATTCTCGACGGACTTCACAGAGTCGAAAATTTAGCTTGACGTAGTAATTTCTCGGCTCTCGTTCATCCCACAAGAGAGTTTGTCTTCGACCCTTTGTCTTTCGCGATGGAGAAGTCGACCCAGCAACGAGTGGCTATTTTAACCCCTTTTCCTCGCGAAACATAAATAATGATTGTCGCTAATTTGGCCCCAGGGCGCAGCCCTTGGTGAACGTAAACCGCGCAATTATAATGCCGCCGCATTAGAATTTATACTGCCGCTAGCAGACACTCTCCTTCTGTTACCTTTTTCTAAAGCTTACGTCCTTAATCCAGTTGAAATATTTTTCCCGTGGTCGTATCGGCCACTCCCCTTCTCTCCCCACCACGGATTTTCGTCAAGACTTAAGCCATTTAATTAAGTCGAGTCCAGCGACGTTGGTGTTATACGGGAGGAATACCATAAATTAAGAATAAAATATTCTTATTTAAGAAACTTGTCTTGAATGAGAAGAAAAGACATACTACACTTCGATTAAAAGGTTTTTAGCAATTTTGTTTGCTTTTGAAGTTACCTCTCAACGAAAGCGAGAACTATTCACTACTTGTTAGAGCTTAGATGATACTTACGTTTTTATTTCTGTTTCCACCAATCATTGTTCCCTTTACGCTTGAAATACTTCCTATAAAACAATTTGTAATAGCTACATCTGTACTCAAATGGCAAGATCTGATATGTCACATTTTTGTTAAAATTGAGAAATATGTTACTTTCATACACGCATCTATATGCAATCTAGAAGCTTGCAAGATATAATTATTTCGTTAGAGATAGCTTCAAAGAAAAGTGTGGTAGACATTCATAATATGTCGTTTTATTATGACATGTCACGATAAGACGGTATGATCAATTTTACTGTTTACTGCTTTGTAAAGTTCATTTCAATAGAAAGAGAACAAGACGTACGAGTGCTAGGAACATATACATATGTACATGACATATCAGATTATGCTGTCTGATTACAGACATGTTTTATCTCATTTTTATGTAAGAATCAATATTATTCCTATTTTAATTTTATGAATATTTAATAAGAAAGCACTTAATTAGATTCTGACAGACTCTGTATCTGTATTCTATTTGAATGCCAATCAAAATTTTTTGAAAATTCACAATATCAGTTCTTTATTTTGATTAATCTAGTTTTTTTAACTTGATCTACTTGTTGGCATTTGTAAATTAAAAGCTATTTCATGCATTAGTTTTTTTTTATTATTTTAAGAAGTCCATTGACATGAGAAGCTTTCATTTTAAACGACTTAATTGGAGCAAATCTCAAAGGTCGGAAGACTTCATTTAGAGATTTAGGTCACAGCGAATTTCACATGCTCTCTTCATTGTGATACGGGAAATGACTGATCGGATGACACGTTTGCGAGGGATTCGCGATATTTCTAGTGTGTAATGCGCAGCAATACGCGTGGCGTTAAATCAAATCTAATTTCGACTGTTACGCGTCGCACACCGCGGCATAGAGTAGCACCTGACAAACTCATTGGTCTGACAAATTAAATCATTCGCTGTTCAATCGTCTCCCGTATATGCGTGTGCGCGATCGTCGAACGATCCGTTGTGCGTTCGTTGCTCTTGGCAGCCATTGAAATTGTCACAGATATGCCGATATGTCGAACTTAACTGCATCCTGCAAATTCATTTATTCGCGTTGATACCGTATTCAGATGTTTTATCTGCGCTATGGGTGCTATAGTGAATTAAATGTGACAGAGTCAATTAAATGACTAAAAATTGCCTATATTTCACTTTGTATTAATTTTCGAAAAAAACTGAAATATATGGACGAAAAGGTGGAAGTATTAAAACGTATTAAATTTTGTAGTTTGTAAGGTAATACGTTATTTATTGATTAAAAAATAATTATATGTTTAAATATAATCTGTAGTTGACGTTTTAAGTTAGTACAATAAGAACGGATAATACCTATCTGACAACTTTATGACGCTTGAGATTAATATTGTAATAAGAATCGTAAAATAATCAGGTCATACGAAAGAAAACCAACATTGGTGTCCAAGTAAGAATATCGCAAATGCTGCTTTAAATTTATTCATGACTTCAAGGCTATGGTGCATCTACAAATTAACATTATCAGTACAGATCGTAGCCTTTGTAAGCAAGAATCAGGATTATAAATAGCATGTTTGTTGGTACTAATTGCTATGAAAATATACCATAAAAGCGAAGAAAGGTAAGTAATTGAAGAAACACTATCTTTATGCAAGGGTATTTCACATATTTTCTTAACTTGATAAAATGCAGTAATTAGCAGAAATACAGGAATTAGGAGTACAAGAAGACTGCTTCACAAATCTGACAATGCATCAGATTTAAGTAAGTTAATTACAATTTACATTTCGGTAAAGTACACATATACTTATGTATGTTTTCATATTCTCTGAAATCGAATTCCATTGAGCACTTATTTATCTTTAATCTTACTTATTTTTTTATTTTTTCTTTCTTTTTTTGAATGAAAAAAAAACCTTGTACTATATGACGATCTATGATGTAGGCAGGTACAGCTGTGAGTTTTACATTAAAATAGAAGAAAAACGTACAAATACTTGTGACAAGCACAAAAACAGATATTTGTACTTTTTAACAAACAATCGATTCTAGTATCTATATTGCTCATTTGAAAATCGTTTACTTCTTTCGACAAGTATTACAAGTTTCTAATTTCTTATGCATGATTTCATACAGTCCCCGAGCAATATCAACAGTTTGATGGTTCGAAATATATCTCGTGGTCACTTGGAGTCGGAAGTCGAAACTCATACGTAGGATAGCCATGCGAGACGAGGCATCGAGCACAGGATACCGGACGCGTCGGCTGTGTGACGTGATCACACGGTGTGTGACGTGTGAAATGGAGCACAGTCCCTCCATAATTATATGCATCCCTGTCCCCTATCCCTTCGATGGCCGCACGATCGACGAGAGTCCGGCACGAGCGCGCAAAACGTGGAGAGTGCATCGATGCAGTGGCGCCCCCGGTGCACTGCGTGCATCTGCGTCGCTGTTGATTGTCCCCCTGCGTCCCCAACCTCCATCCACTGCCACGGATGACTGGTCCATCGTTTCAATTGATGAAACAATCGAAATCATCGCATTGCATTCCCGTAGACTCGATTTACTCACTGATCTCGTAACAGACTTCGATCCCTCTGTCGACAGGAGCCGATAAACCTACCAAGCTTAAACATTCTCCACTGGGTACGTAGAATTCGAATTTCTCCAGCTCTTCAATTCCATTGTCCCGAACTACTGTTCTCCTTAAGCTTTTATTATTTGCCAGGGAATAAAAGACATGAAACTGAATTAGCCCTAAAGATGTCAGAGTTAACAGTGACCAGAGTGTCAGAGTGGGGGTAGCTAACGGCTAGACGAGTATCGAGCAAGTGGTACACGTAATGACGAGCACGAATGCACGTAACATGGAGACGCGTGATGCAACGCGGCCCGGATATCGCAGCGGGTGCACATGTGCATCGGCGATGTTCCGAGGCGGAACGATTTCGGCGCGTCGAATTGCGCGCTGCACCGGCTGCACGTGCAATACGCGCCTATTGCACAAATCACACGCATTATTGACTACCATTGTATCTATCCACGCGACGAGTCGGCGAGTATTGTCTGCGCGGTGTACGCCTCGCGACTGCATTCTACGACAAACATGTGAAATAAACCTGTGAAATTTCGTTTCTCTGCGTGGACACAGTCGAAGGAACTCCGAGCGGGTTAATGTTTGGTCCGTAGGTAGGGTAAACTCGAGTTAGTTTGTGATACGAGCTACTTCGTGATATTTTTTCAATCGTTTCGAAAAGAGAGACTAGGTATTCAATTTAATAGGAAAATGGAAGAGTCTAAAATAGACCCCTTTTTTTGATTAAGTTGAACACGTGGTTTCCGTTTTTGAAAAGATTGAAAATATATCACGGAGTAACCCCTATCACAAACAAACGTGAGTTCACCCAACTTGGTTCTGTTTTATCAGTGTGATTTTATGAATATACATATTGACGCAAACGTGTCATATAAACCTAGCCAAGGAGGCAATTGAGATAGAATTCTCTACCGACCATAGTTTTTGATCTCTCAATTAAAATAGCTCAGATGTTAATGAAATATTTTCCTGCAAAGAGGTAGCAATTCTCAGGACAGTAGTAGTGCTAAAAAACTGTATCCAAAAATTGAAAGTACGTCAGGACAACTATTTAAATTGCTAAGAGTTTATAGACAAAATATGGGCAAAATTTTAAAAATTTGTATTTATCCTTAACTTTTGAAATTGTGCATAATTGAATCAAAAGCAAAACTGTATAACTGGCAGATTAAGCAAGGACAATAAAATTAGTACACGGTTATAAAAGTACACTGAGTAAAAACTAATGTAACAAGTTTGTCTAGCAAAGCACTTGTATTACTTAAATTACGCTCCTTGCTGCACATTCTGAAAAAATTGATGTTGAATTAATTGTGGGAACAGAAATGCATCCAAAATGAATCCTAGCTCCTTTTTAACATGAGATACGCTTCTCTTGCATCGTCAAAATATTTTAAGGCCGTCAACTAAACCAGTCGATCGTAAAAACGGCAGAAGATTCGATGTGAATAAATAAGCTTCCGACCTGTGTAGCAGACAGTTCTAGGAAACAAAACACGACCGTGTGCCTATCTGTCTGTAACCTGCAAGTCGATGGATCGAGTGCCCTTCGAGTGGTTCATCTGGGACTGCGTAGGATCCAACGAAAGCCACTTCTGAACGGAATTTGGGCAGGAAAAGTCGACCAGACACTCGCCGGTGTGGACAGACGCAGACAGGTCTGGCGCCACCGGTGGACTCAAAGGACCTAGTTGAGATTCGAGGCCACTGGGGACGTGGACCACTTTCGCTGCTCGTAGGATGGCCACCCCGAATCTTGTACTACACGTGTTAACTTCCTACAAGAATCCCTGCGTGAGACCCTTCAACGAAATTAGAGTCAAACGTTTCCAAATAGTATACTATACAAGTTACAATGTATCATCATTTTTTATGTAGCTTCTGTGTTCCATATTGCTCATTTCTGAAATAATATAATTAGTTTACATGAAATTATACTACCGAATTTTAGGTAAAGGAAAGTTTGAAAAATTGTCATAGACTGATCAAATTAATTAATAATATTAATAAAACAAAGTAAAGTAAAGTCTAAAATTAAAATTACTTTAGACGTATAAAATGATGATGCTGCAAATTTCTTTCTTCTATTATTAATCCTTAATACATTATAGATTAGTCTGCTTATTGTTGGTCTTATTTAATGATTAGACATTTGTAGATCGTAAGTGTTAAAAAAAACTAAAACAAAAAGATTATAATAAATTATCTATATCAAATTTGTAAAAGTCTATAAATCGATCATTATTCGACTGATGGATGATCAATTAATTATCTCATTGGGTATGCACATAAATTTCTTTACTATCTCAATATCAAGTGGTTTGAAGAGGAACATTCATTCCGAACAAGTTCCGAAGAAACACAGAGCAATCGGAAGCCAGGATAAATCGGAGTCAAGAGCCACCCTAACCTGTCTCAAGAAGACAGGGGCCTCTAAGTCGACTTAAGAAAACTGGCAGTCGTTCGTGGACGTTTTGAGTGGCCCGACTTGATCTGGCGTGTTTACATGAGATTGTGTATACTCGATACAACCCCTCACTGAACTAGATGGCTGTTTGTTTAAAGTCCCTCTGAACCCTTCTAGCAAAATAGACGTCGATTCATCGTCGTTTGAACGTTTTCGAATGCCTAAATAAATGAAATTACCTCTCGCAGTTGGAAAAAGAGCAGCTCCTTCAGATTTCAAATCATTACAAGCGATTTCTGTTTCGCATATTCGAAGCCTTTACAATGTAATATTAAATAGATTAGTCTTCAACTGTTGTTGGTATTATAATAGAGGTATTTGATTGTTGTTAATACAGTAGGTATGGAAAACTCGAAAGATCGAAATTTTTCGATTTACTAATTTCATAGAGATGTCCATAGATGTTTTTTACTTCCAATGTTAGAAGCTGAGTTAGAATATGCAACTGCGTACTATGACCTCACAATATCGCATCCCTGAAAAAATCTGTCATGCATCAAAACATAAAATTTTTCAAAAGACGGAAAAGAAATCTTCTATTTGCAAAATTACTTAATTAAAGCACTATACGATATACATTAACTAATTAACTCAAAAATCTATTATTTAAAAATAACATTGATCTGTGTACTAAGAGACACACGCAATTAAATGAAAATCGTACATATTTGACTTTTGACTCTTTTCTCAGGGGTTTACAATATAAGCTAAGGGTTAAGAATTCTAACAAAGACTCATAGCATCGTCACCATTGGCTGCTAGTTATACTTGCTTCTGGTATTATTTGATCTTTTTCAAGGTAGTTGTTCTATCGCTCCTCAATACAAGTTTCCGCGCTTCCGTCGCAGCAGGACATACTTAAAAATACTATACGTCCTCAGAGGCTAAAGAAATTACTCACGATCGTGTGATCCATGAAGCGCATTAACGAGAGACCGCTTTTGTATTCGAGACGCAGCTATTTCGAATAGCAAAGCTGAATCGAGCTTTTAATCACGCGCACGCGAAAGGAATCACAACGATTGAAGTAACAGCCGGGTCATTACAATTCGCGCGAACTTTCGACTGTAAAAGGGGGCTTTCCGACAATGTCAGCTGCATTCCTTCAACTACCACGTATAATACAAAGAGCTCCATTAATATTAAAATGCATTCGCAAATGCCTCGCAGTTATTTTCATCGCGTTTTGCCATTGACGCTTCGTCATTTACAAACTTTGTACATTTCTAACAATAAATTTAACCGGCGCAGAATCGACAAGCATATCTTTACCACGCTGCGTAGTATTGTAATATATTTCTTTTCCATTTCTTACCGCGAAAATTGTATTTTAGTCAAAGTGAACTAGAAACGCGCAGGGAGGAATGTAAATTACGTTATCGACGTTGACGTTCATTGTTGGATGGAAGTGGGGGCGGAAAGCGAACAGGAATAAGCCACGAGGGAATTAATGATAATCTCATCAATATTCACGTTATTGTCAGGCACAGGGCGCTAATAATTAACGGGCAATTGTACGCGAGTATCGATACAACGCGGGCGATCTGCGACACATGTCGCTCTATTAATAATACCGTACCCGGTGCTATCGATACCTCGCTAATTCATCGGAAATGTTAATTTACAGGTCTGGTATGCTCGTATCAGGGAAACTCGAAGAACGGTGTTAATTATTGAGCGATGACTTTGCACCTGCTGTACAGAGAGTAGTAAGCAAAGCAAATACTTTGGACTTGATGATTTAGCAAGTTTAATTCAATATAGAGTTGGATATTGTGTCAAATCAAAATCATCATAATGGATTAGAATTCTACAAATTTTGTGTTTTGGTTAAATGAGTTTTTTTATTGATGTGGTGCACTTCAAGCTGTTTTATAGTAATTTAACTTTTTAATCAATTTTTCTTTCAAAAGCTGTACCAGCAGTACCATTAGAAAAGTGAAATTGATATTGAAATATACACATAATAATTTCAAAAAACATTAAAATTTTTTTCGAAGCTAACACTCCTCTTTTCAAAAACAAAAAAATGAAGACTGACTATTCTTGTATCAGTATCTTTCAACGAAACAGGAGCTATGATCCATGAAGCATTTTACGCAAACTGCATACGGTATAAAAAGAATTACATTTAAAAATCTTGATTTACCCCCAAGTACCTACCCATCTTTATATTTTAATTACCTCTAACTCTTTGAAGCCTTTAATATTTAGTCTTCCGCTTTAGTAGCAATCGTACATATGATTGGTTGGGTATTTAATGATGAAAAGCAACTGAAGGGAGTCACCGTGCACCGGACGAGAAGTTCGCAAGTGTGATCGCAATTCAGCATTAAAACATTGCCTTATTACGACCGCGTTGAATGTGTCAACGCCGCCGAGTTATAAGGGAAATTTTAATGAACTGGCACGGATGCCTCGACTCTTCGAAGCGCTAAATACGTCATTAGTCAGCAGGAGCGCCCAGCCTCTTTATCTGCTTTTATTAATTCAGCCATGGGATTGAACGTATCATTTATACCCAGTTGCTGAATCGCTAACGCTAACGGTTGCCAGGAAACTCTCAGTTCGGGAGCATACGTGGCTTTTTGCAGCCCGGGGTCTTCTCCGCTGGAAGATACGTCGACTCAATGTTTCGGGAATACCCTCATTTAGGCCATTAAACGCTACCCCAGAAGCGCGTCGCTTTATAAAGGACCGTCTAATTGGAAACGGATTACTTCGTTACAATCATGGCTCCTTCCTTCTGATACAGGATCGTCTGTCTCGCTTCAGCAATAATTCAGCTCTCTGGTTTCCGAGACGTGTTAAGAAGGAAGGGGTGAAGTTGACATTAATGCACTTCAACTTCACTCTAACTCTAATGTTTACTGAAATAAGGAACTTCGAAATCTGCAGTCTCAGTCACAGTTTTTACAAAAAAGAGTTCAGTTTGGTACTCACAGGACAAACTAAGGGCTCGTTGTTAAGGTATCCTGGGTTTTACAGTGTTGTTTCGATACAAACTTGAAGGGACACTCAAGTTTTCTTGGAATTATTTTTTCACTTCACCTGGCCATCGCCTTTTAAGAAGATAAATTCAAGATACTAGCACCTAAATGGACCTTACAAGCACCTTTATCAATCATCTAAGTTCTTAGCTGAACTTCTATCAAGGCGGTATTATATATTCAAGAAAAATATATATTTCAGAAAGTACCTGATCGTGTCCCTCAGAATGACAATTCTAGAGGAACTCGAGGGATGCTGTGTAGGGATATTACAATGTTACTTTTGGAGAAGCTTGGCTTTGGAATAGGAGAACCTGGTTGTGGATCATGGGAATGTATTGGCGCGACAAGGGTCCCGTTTTCTGAAGTACAGGTAAAAGACTTAAGGATCTCGATGAACCATGGGACCAGGTGACGCGTGAACGTGGCCCAGCCGCGTATGTGGATAAATCAAAAGTATGAAACGTTGTAGGCAGAATTTCGCGACATATTTATGGCGTTGGCAATTCAATGATACACATTCCCGGTCGCGCGTAATAGTCAATATTTCCATCAGAAGCATACCTACCAACTCACGCCCACGCGGACGAATTGGCGCGGCCGCGCCGGTGCTTTATGAGAGTTCAGGGCGCATTTGACAGCACGATGGTCCCCGGCTAGTTGTTGCTATTTATTCGCGCATTACATTACTCTGTTACCGAGTCGAGTGTCACCAGCTAATTTGCATTATAAGTGCCGCTGATGTTATCATCGCTTCGCTTATGCGTTATGGCGTCGCTGACGGATCATCAGCGAGCGCTGGCTCACATGTCTCTGCAACAAATCCATGTACATATGCACGTGAAAAGTGTTGAACCGTGAAGGAACCGTGTTACCAGAACCTGACTCCGTCATGGGTGCTTGTTGATAGTTTATTTGCAATTGATAATTAAGTGCGGACAGTGTTGATTAAATTGTCAATTTAAATCATATACTTAATCTTGAATTTTCTGATGGTTTATGACTAGGAGTAGTGAGTTATAGTAATGATCAGATGTTTCAGAAGAGAGATAATGAAAATATTACATTAAAATTGCTATATAATGTTATAAGAATTATAGGAATCAGTTGAGGATGCCAAATGTTTACTTAATAGTTAACTTGTCAATGTATAATTCTTTCGGATTTGCTACCAGGTTTTTTTAACTTTTAGTAAGTTTTTAAAGCATCATGCATATTATGTAGAATTTAAACAATATATCTATGTTTCAATATTTTAAAAGGTGGTAGAGACGCTCAAATGGGTCATAGAATGTTCCATGACTAAACGTGTAGTAATAAAAAGCCCAAAATATTAATTCTTCAAAAAACGTATGTATAAAAAACATTATATCACATTTTAGATTTAGAGACTAATTAGATATGTTAGTGGATTTTGTCAAAGCTTGGAGGTAGTTGTAGAAGTATGCGAAATTCCATTCATCAATTGCCAGATTAACAAAAAGTGGAAGACAGAGATAAGTTTCTAAAATTGCAGTATCTTTAATTCCTTTGAAAAGAAATAGGTATATTCGTAGATACAAAATTCACACGGGCGTTTACTTAGTTCTCGATTATAGTATATTTTAACTTCTCTGTAATTTGAAAGGCGTGGAAAGTTTAAAACATACATTAGTTGCGAAATACAAACACATGATTTATTTTAACGGCTAAATCATAAATAAATATTACTTTTGCGTAACAGGGTTCTAGGTATTTCGTATAGAAGACCGTGTATTAATAAAATATCGAATTTGCGAAGTTGCGTATCTGCAGATACAGAATTTCTGAATATCTACTATGTTTTATGTGCCATATTTTTACTAATATTCTTTTCCTTGAAACCTTCCCATGAAAAGAAGTCATACCAAAATGTTAATAAATCTTCAAACAGATTAATTTACATATCACAAGATAATTTCAAATACAAAACAACTTGGAACAATTCAATTAGGTACACGGCTCGAATAAAATTCAAATTCACCGAAAGCCGAGGAGGCTGTAACGCTACCTTTGCAATTCAGTTTCATGAAACTGATAACATAATTGAAATAAGGCAAAAACAGTTTTTGCCTACAATGAATCACGGATCCATTGAATCGTAGCAGCCAATAAACGTACAGTTAATAACGTACAATTAATCCCTTTTCATTTTAATGGGCAGTAAAACGTGGAGCGAGGACAGTAATCCAGAAATATTTGAAAAACTCTAGCAGCAGGCGAACAAGTAGTCAGGACGGCACCCCGATGATAATTAGCACTAAATAATTTTCGCGTAGAAGAGCCATCTAACGGTCCAGCGGCAGATGTAAATTCCACCCCCCTGTCCCCCTCCTCGTCGCCCAGTCCTATGAATTCCCCACGAGTGTCCGACCTTTCCCCGGGTACGTATGGGTGTGCGCGCGTGTTGAGCAGCTGAAGTGGAGATTGAAGTGAAATATGAAAATCCAGGAGCAGCGGAACGCTGGCTGACGCCGGCGTTTTCGTATTGAGCGCGTCGCGTTTAACGAGCCGCATAAGACAGAAAAATATAGGTAATGAACGTGAATACGGGACCGAGACTTTCTTTTTAGACCAGCGTTCGCGGCATTCACGAAAATCGCTCCTCGTTCCCTCCTCACCCACAGCCAAAGTGGTGGGGAAAGGAGGGAAGGGGAAGGGGAGGGTAAAAAAAAACGGAACGGACCTCGACATGCTGCCGCTGCTCGCATATACCTTTCCTTTTCAATGTTATTTCGACAAAAATTCACTGCTCGCCTATATTTTTAATTAAAGTCATTTCGTCGGGTTACACGAGCATGTAGAATTTATTAACGGCCGGAGCATATGCTCGAGCAGCGAACTGTTCCGTCGAATATCAGGAAGATCCGCTTTTGAAAATTCTTCAGCTACCATGGAGGACGTGTACGTCTATGGAAATATTGGGAAATGCGTTCGCGGGGAAATGGTCGTGCGTTATCACGGTAAACGAAGTGTTTAGTATCGATTGCAAATGATGGTTTTAAATATCCTGAGGGGGGGAGGTGAGAAGCTATTAGCAGCGCTACTTAATTTGAAATAAAATCGAGTAATCTGCGTTCACTGGGGTATTATAAATTTAATCTTTCCATGGTTGTGCGCCATATGAACGGTGGCACGCCATGTGTACCTCGCTGTAATAGCGGATTTGCTTTAGCGTTACCTTTCATAAGCTGTGTTTCATGGACTAATATATTCAGTGGAAAATTGATATTTTTTTTATTGAAACTAAGTTATGATATGTTTGACACGATGAATGAAATTGAAAATTAGTGTGAAAAACTGTTTTTGTCAATTATTCTATAACAGTCAGTAATCAGTTAATGCAATTCACCGAGCTCCCACTATACACCAGTTAATATACAGTTACTCAGATCAGCTGAGCTCTAACATCCTAAAATTTACCCGTGAATTGTGCTCAAACCAATAGAAGTTGTTCTTATAAAAAAATATCTACTATTGACCTGCAATACAATAATGCACAAATGGGTAAATACATATAGTTATTGTATTTCAGATCGAACACAAAAAAGTAGAAATGAGGGAAAACCTATCTACTAAATCGACCAGAAAGGAGTACACTGTGCTCTCATAGGAGAGATATCTTTAACCTCTTAAAA
Source organism: Calliopsis andreniformis (assembly GCF_051401765.1). NCBI lineage: Eukaryota > Metazoa > Arthropoda > Insecta > Hymenoptera > Andrenidae > Calliopsis > Calliopsis andreniformis. Next base: position 5,518,373 of record NC_135073.1, on the reverse strand, counting down.
ATCACTAAAAAAATAATTTGGGTCAGTGTCCCTCACCCTCGGAACTAGAGGCAACGCTCGAAACTGTAATCACCTCATTCTCCGTTCCGCGCAAATGACACACCCTGAACCTTGCACGCGAGCTCGGCACAATTATTATGTATACTGGGCGGTGCGTACAATGCGCGGATCCATTTCAGAGTGGCAATTCGCGCGATACATTATCCAGTCAGCACGATTGTCGGCCGTACGAATCGCAGTTTCGTTTGCCCAGTCCCGCGCAATAACACCGCGGCATTTCAACCCTCGTTTCTGTAAGAGGGGGTGGTGTCACCGACAATATTTTCCTTCGACGAGAGAGACCGTACCCGATATTTCGTCCCAACCCCCATTTTTCCCGTTCGTCATCGCGCCGCTGATGAAATAATTCATTTCGAGAACGCGCCGCGGCGCGAAGCTGTCGATAGCAGGCCACGTCCATGCGTGGACAACGTGTAAACAACGACTATGTCAACTTTATGTTGCACGCCAGACGAGGAACAGAGAGGGAGAAGGAAAGACAGAGAGATAGGGGGACCGATGTAGAATCGTTTTCGCTTGATTTTGACCGATCCAGGCTCTGTCTCGCTCTGACCAGCTTCCCTCTTCGCGGTTCTAGCCGCGTCACCCTCGCTGATTCGCGTGGATTCTTTTTCGGTATGCGGCCGCGCGTGTATGTGAAACAACTCCCGATGATACGACAAGGGAGCCTCTCGACTCTCGACCGTACACCTGGCAAGTGACACGAAACAAATCTACCGATACTGCTGGCTGTAGTTCATCATCGGAGTTCATCGGAGGGTGGCCGAGCCGACAGAACCGAACGTCATCGCTGAAAGTTCTCTGCGTTCCAGCCTTCAAATTTATTTCCCAACATTCGTGCGGTCACAATAGATCTTTCGGCTGCTGTGGATTCGAAGTGTCGGTTAGTTTAAATGGTCATTTTACAGGAAAATTGACAGAGTTTTTGTGCTTGGAGAAATTAGTTAAAAGTGTAGAGAAGGGTTTCTGCAACTGGACCCGACCATTCCCTTGGGAGTGGTTAGATTTTTTTAAAGAAATGATAAAAGCGTTGTGTATTTGACACTATTTGTTTAAAACTAGGTATTTCTGTGTCTATGTTTTATTTATTTACAAGTAAATGAAAATTATCTCGAGTTTCTACATGTGATAATGATGTATGGGATATACACAAGTATACAAATATATAGAATATGCATATTGCGAGCAGCCAGTACGCAGCTACAGTCAACTGGTGTTCACGAGAACACGGTCGAAGATCGAAGATCGACTGCGTTGGCAGCTTGACAGCTGTCAGCGCTACTCACAAACGGGTTCGTGATACATGAGTGCGAAACGATCGGATAAACTATTGTATATCTTTGTAAATTATTAAAACAGATTTACAGGTTTATTTCTCGAGGACCACTTAAAGTTCCAAAATTCTGTTTTTATAATACGAGATCAAATGTTACTGAAGATAACACAGTAGGAAACATATGGTGTTTTTATAGCTTTCCAAATTCATTTGTTTGAGTGAAACATCCTGTATATGCATAAAATTAGTGGATTGGGTACTATATTATTTACTTTATGTTCTATAAGTAGGGTGCTTCCTTTTACAGTACAATTTTCATGGCATTTCGTACAAACATTCTGTAACCGTTTCTTGAATACTTTTCTCACTGTAAGGACGATGGGCTCACGTTTAATTCCATAAGTCACCGAAGCCTCGACAACAGACCAGATGCAGCTGCGTCAATGATTCCGGAACGACTTTTTGCCTCATTAAGGCTGTCGTACGAGGAATAATAGATTTTCATGGAGCTCTACATGCTCAGGCTCTGCCTTGTGATTTATCGTTACAGACTCGCCACAATTTTCAACTTTTTCTCTTTGATGTCAAGAAACACGTGAACATCTTTCAAATCATTTGCAGCTTTTTATACTAAACGACTGTGTCCTCATCGTATACAGTAGTCACTTTTCTGCCGTTTAACAAACTTTAAGGGATGCTAACACTGTATAGGGATTACTATGAAAGCGTTATAAATATGGTTTTGGATGAAAAATTTTTATTAACCCTGATTTAATAATGTGTACTTGTTTTGTATTTAGATATGTGGATTTTTATTGAAGGTTTTCACTATTGCATTTGTTTATTCTATATTTTCTATTATCGCCCATTTTTATAAATTTATGTAATATAAGTATTATTAATGTTACCTATTAGTTCATTAATTGTTTGCAATTTGGGAGTAGTAGTAGGCCAACAGCTATAAGTCTGTGTTATTGTGCGGCTGTGACATAAATATTACACGCATCAAAGTAAGCCTGAAGTCCGTTGGATAAGGGTCAATAAATTCTTACGAATTTAGGATCATGTAGCTCCCATTAAATACTGTTATACCTATATGTATACTTATAACTCTTCAAAAAGACTTCTTTTTATATCTAATTTGTATATGAAGTCTTTAACTAACTCTACAATATAGGTCTCAGTTTTGTATCACAGTGTATCATGTCTGAATAAAAGTCTCGTGAGAAGTTCTGTGCAATCAGGGAGATATGTATTTTCTTATCATACCAATCGATCTTTAATTAATTTACCCGGTTTCCAGTGCCTTTCTCCCAAAATATCTTAAAATAACCAATTTTTTATATTTTTCTCTTCCTAATAACGACATTAGTGAACTTCATAGAAATATCTGCCGAAAGAAAATTCGAAAATCGGTAACAGTGAAGCGTCTCCGTGGCTAATTATCACATTCTCCATCCCCATCTGTCCTTGCCTATCGCACGGATCTTTAGTTCCCTTTGGCCGGCAAACGGCGCATCCGTCTCGGTCTCGTGAGCCACTCGCATCAATTTAAGTTTTTCTCCCAGCTGTGCGCGAAAAAACGGTGCATGATCTTACGATTGTGTGCGCCCACAAAAGCGCCGACGCGCCACTGAAAACGTTCAGATTCTCTCGCCGTCTCTTCTCCCTCTATGATACATATACCTTTCCTTCTTCGTTTCCCCGTCTTCGTGATTGCTACTCTTCTCTTCAGGCAGTTTGACCTTTCCCGTTTCTTTCCTTCGCCAGAACGTTTGATGGTTCGTACCGGTCATTCGACGCAAGAAGCACATTATGAGCCGCAAATGTTGAGACCAGATGCTGAGTTCTCCTGGGATAATCTTTGAAAAGTAGACGCAAAAAGATATAACTTCGAATCCTGCTTGTTTCATATCGTGAGATCGGGATTTGCTTACTAGACTTTATAGATATTTCATTGCTGTTTGATATTCGATTTACGTGATGTTTGTACTTACATACGTATCAGTGTTAATATTTATGTCACGAAGACAGTGGTGTGAAAAATTCATGTTAAGGATATCAAGTAATGGTAATACATATCTATGGAAAGCAACAGTTAATGTTAATATAGTACACAATTCTATACCAGGAATTAAAATTGGAAGAAATAAAAAGGCATTACAAATTTAAATATTCAAATACTTGAAAGATTTAAATTTTGAATACTAGAAGATTTGAATATTTATATGTTAGAATATTTTCAAATTTAAATTCTTAAAAATTTGAATATTTCACTATTGGAAAATTTAAGTGTTCAAACATTGGAATATTTCAAATTCTGAATATTTAAATAATTGGAAGTTTCTGTATTTGATTAACTGAGCATTTGGCTATTAAATATTTGAAAATTTGGAAATTAATTGCCGACTACTGCAAGAAAATAAAAAAGGTTATAAAGATACTAAACAGTAGTTATTTTACAATAATAGATAAATTCAGTACTAACATATTACTTCTGTTCCGGTCTTCATCTATTTATTTATGTTCTACTCTTAAAATAAGCTATTATTTAAAAATACCTCTATTACCATTTTTCACCACAGTTATACAATTTAAAATGAGCAAATTTGAATATTTTTCAATCTCTCCAAAGCACAATTCTGTTTTTTTTTTCGTTTTTCAAAAAGATTTCAACATTGCTGCTTATAAATAAAGAATAGAAGTTATAAAATCGCGAACAATAGAGAAGAGCGGGATCAAAAGCGAAACACGTTCGTAGGAACAAATTAGAGGGTGTTTCGAATCGGAGAGGAATGGGAGCTGTTCGATGCGGGAGAGGGGGCAGGTGGAGAGAACGCGAACCTGGGGGGATGAACAAATGAAATGAAATGTCGCTGCTCCCGACGAGCGGACGAATGTGGAAGGGAGAAAGAGAGATTGTTTGTCGTTACACCCTTCCGCCCGTCCTTTCCGTACCACTCCTATTCCCGGTTAAACTGCTTATTTGCCTAATTGCGTGGCACACCCGATAAATTTCGACAAATCATCGCTGTGTTTTACGAATTTTCTTTCCTTTCCACTTTATCTTCCTCCCTTAACGATCGAACACTTCATCAAATATACTACTAGTGATAAATGACACCTCGACGATACAGTAACAAATTATTTACACGAATTATTTCTTTTTAAATAATAATGGATTTTTATATCTTTCTAGAGATCGGGTGTATTTTAATGAGAATCATTTTACAGAAATTTGTAACAATAATAATATCTTACATGGTATTATAACAATTAGTGAATAGTAACAATCGTGAACATTCCTTGATGTTTTGTATGGTAGATAAAACTGGGCTGAAAATGGGGAGCGGGGAGGCTATAGCTTCAAGCCTTATCCTTCTAGAGGTCCCAAAAGTTGTTTGACTTAAGAAAAAATGTATTTTCGATTTATTAACGTTATTCTTCAAAAGTCACATTTACTTTGGAGCTTTAGAGTTTACTTTGAACGAACGATAAAAACCAGTTTTCTTAATTCTCTCAAGTAGTAAAGAATGTTGAGTACAGTGTCAAACAATCCTTCCACTTTTTATATTAAAAATGTTATCAATCATTGCTCAGCTCCAGACCTTACATAATCACATAAACTGTACTAATTATCTTCCATAACTGAAGCTGTACAAATCATAACTCGTATAAAAAATTTTTGAATGCACAAAGGAAAGTTTCTCTATTAGAAGACAGTTATATACGTATGATCTTTTCATTTTGCCCTATTAATCATTTATTTACGGACTTTTGGATATGTTAGGGCATAAAGTGATAGAGATTGATCTGGGGTAGCTTTATTCACGGGAAAGACGATTCGCGGTTCCTCTGGTGGCTCGTTATGGGGGTTAGGATTCCATTGCAAACGAAAGCGCATCGTTTGGTATCGAACAGGGGGGCCCGGTGAAGTGGATGGAACGGCGGGGGAAGTCGTCTTGTTAAAAGTAGCCCGCCTCATTGCCTCCAATATCCGACAGGCACTGCTCTTCTCCCAGCGTAGCTTGAGAATCGAGCATCTCAATAGGCACTCGAACCTGCCGTCTTGTTACACGTGCGCGTGTACGAATTGCCAGCGCGGTTTCCGCTTGGACCTGTAACCTTTTGCCAGAACGGGATCCGATCCCTTTGAAAACAGCGGATTCGTTCAGTCGGAACGTTTCCCGAAAGGGAAGTCACTGTTTCATCGTGGAACAGGGACAACCTTGGATGGGTCCCATCGCATGTAGGTATGATAAGTAACGATGAAGCAAATAAAACTGATAAATAAGATGCACTATCCTATAACACTCACGTGAAAGTCACAAAGGTCTTTACTAGAAAGAAGTTAAGGAAATACTACAGTAAATTGTAAGATAAACATTTATTATCTGAAGACTTGAAAGCTGATATTTTTGAGAAAAATTTAATTCTATTATTCGACAAAAGTAATCAAGTTATACTTACGAGTCAGGGTAAGAGTTGGTTATAGCATGTAGGTACATAAGTACATGTATTTATATAAGTACGTATATGTTGAAAGTGATGGTACCTTCGATATGCAATGTGTGTGGCATGATTATGTCCGTGAAGCAGCACAGAAGTTTCTTGCTTGAAACACTAACGAAATAGAAAATCATAGTAAAGAGTTTAAATGATTGGTCCTGGAATTAAATTTTCATAGTCTTTAACATTAAAAGGTAAATGCTAGAAGGTACACTTAATTTTTAAAAATAAAGAAGAATTGAATTGTCCCATGCAACATATAATAATTCAGGCTTACTTAAAGTGTTAGCGCTTGCTGTTCCTAATTTGGTGCAACAATTAGACAAATTTGCATTGTTCTTAGAGCCTAACCCTACTTATCACGATAAAGGATATGTTATCTTTCATGGTACAAATAAACTTGAAATTAATTGAAATATTTAAACTTACTATTATTCATAGATAGTATTCAAGAATATTGACAGTTGTTGCTAATAAATTTTGTTATCGTTATGTTTGCAAATTGTGTATCTCACTGCAAAGTTAGATCCTACATCCCGTCGGTAGACCATTTGAACCAATGTCGCATTTGAGAACGAGGAAGCATCCCCAGTGCGAAAGATTTACCTCACGAAGATACATACATGGCGGATTTTGGAGCAGCCCACCGATAAAACGGATGCTTCTCTCCGAGGAACAACTTTCCCGGAAGAAATAGTCGGATCGAAGAGAAAAGGACCATCTTGGTCGAGGAGTTTCAGGATTACGGGTATCGAGTTAACGAGGCCACGGACTTCTAATGGCCCCGGGGCTGCTTATTTCGCATATCAGCCGCTAGCCAGGCCGCGTAACGTTTCTGGAACGTAGGGGGATGCCAGCCAACACCTCAAGGCAAAAGCGGACGCATATAAAAAACGTGAAATATCACGGGCATTTTCTTATCGCGAGCTCAGGCCATATGTAAAAAACGAATAAAACTGGTTGGTAAGTTGCGTCGAGGGAGCGCACCAGGGGTAGCTTCCGGCCAGTAAGACCAAATCTCTGATTCCTCTGTTTCTGCTGAATAAATTTTGGAATAAATCGTGACTGTGTGAAGACATTTATAGAACAGCCCTTCGATCTCACTTCCTCCTTTTCACATGTTATAAACATTTGAGATACATGATTGAATATTATTTGAAAATTGAGTAGCCTCCCTCTCCAGGATGCATTCCTTACTAATTTTTTGCCTTGTTAAATATGTGTATAGTAACTAAATTTATTTTAAATATATTACTGGCGACGATGCATTGTTTTTATTTCACAGTTCCATTCTTCTCGGTTTTGTTTTTGAGCTTTGTATTCCATTATTTAGTTTGTGATTTTATTGTTTTTAATGGCATAGGGTTTATGTGCTTTTTTCTGTATTGTTTATTTACGAAAGTTTTTATTGAATACTTTAAGAACAAGTGTGTCACAGAGTGAAGACATAGGGGATGTTAGTTTGAAATCGTTCTATTCGCAACGTCACCTGACAATTTCAACCCCACGAAGTTTCATCCTCAAGATTCAGGGGTTGACCCAAGATATTAGAACAAACGACTTCATTTGCCTTGTTTCGCCACCACTGTACAGATTTAGTTTCTCGATATCCTTTCGCTATGGGACTGCGTAAAAGGGAAAGGATACAAACGAACGTGTCGAAGAAGTTCAATTTCAGACCTTTAATATCCATTTAAGTAATTAATGTAATTTCTCTTTTTATTTAATACTAATTATGGATTCAGTTGCTCCATTTTTTCCACCAAATGACAACAACTAATTGAATTTTTGTGATATTAGATAAAAACTTAACTACTTGGTTAGCAATTTAATTTGTAGAAATTTTCCATGTACATACCTACATATCATTTAATTTTACTCCGCATCTGTTAATGTCGCGACCACAAGGAAAATAAGATATTTTAACTTATAATTCATTTATTCCTGTAAAACGGGTGGAAAATTATTATTAATTCACTGTTATTACGAAATATCATCGGACTGACAAATATTTAGAAAGTCAGATGTGTGGTTAATAATTGCAGAAACTTTGTATTCTCTTATTCACCTCGCTATAGCTTTACATATGTATTTTATATATTTCTATACAATGAATCGATGGAATGAAACGTACGTCCTACCGAAGCACCTGCAAAATTCAAATAGCCATTAATTGAAGTTAATAGATTTAGTGCTCCTGAAGTTCAGCTCGAATCTTTTCAGACAAAGATTTTCTATTAAGAAAATATATAGAACAATGGCACCTAATATTGTTTACTCAATTTGAGAAATGTAAAAATATCTAATTCTAAGAAATATTAATATAATCTATCTGAGAAGGATTAATTCATGAATTTATAAGCTTCTCCAATTATATTTATTGTACATATGTTTATTATCCTTGACAGTATAAATATCATAGAAGAGATTTCTTAACAAATTTGCTTCTTTTATCCAAAATGTTAGAATTCATTGAATGATTTAATTAAACACATTATTAATTAGATACTCCTAATAAATATTTATATTAAATGTATTTATAGCACATTTAAATTTATCTTTTCTCAATATAATATGAAACTATCATAATTCAATACACTTTTCCACAAATATGAAACACATGTCCTTCGTTAAATATCAGATTCAAGACAGAACGAACATAATAGGTTTCTTTAAACATGCGTGGCTACTAGTTCAGTTCACGAATAACAAATATCAATTCTTATTTTACAAAATTACAAATGGCCATATGATCTACGCGTTGGGCGATATTATGTTCCCTTATTCGATCCCACAATTTCGATGAATCCTTAAAAGGATATGCTGCATCTGACCGAACGAGAATTCCCACCAACTTACCTATTCGATCCAAAATTGAGGTAACTCTATACATCGAAGTCGTCAGGTTTCATTCCTCTTTTACGAATGCAGCAACAGCATTCTCGCGTTCTCATCGGCGCGAATGATACCAGCGAATCGACCGGATTAAATACAGGCTGGCTCATCAACGAGGACGCCGGATAAATCGTGATTGCGTAATATCGCGCGAGTAGCGAGCAGCAGCGAGTAGTAGAATTGCGTAAAAGCAAATATGCAATAGACCAGCATACCGTATTGTACGATTGTCTCCTTTCTCCGCGCCGCGTTTCGCGGGAAATGCCTGCCTTGCATTTCCCGGCATTGTAACCACCCCGTCGGGTTCGGGGTATTGCCAGTCTCGACGTTTGAATTGCATTACCTATTATTGCTTATTGTTCGCCACTCGCTCCGTACGCTGCGTCTCTCCTTTCCGTTACACGCTGCTTCCCCGACTTTTTGGTTAACCCTTTCCTCTTCCTTCGCTGGCTTCTCCCTTTTCCACCTTCGGCGAATTTGTGTTCGCTTAGGACGTTATTGAATATGAATGATGCAACAGTGATGAAGTACGATGGGAATTTTTAGAAATTGATAAGACAGAAGCTCTCGTAAGTGTCACCTTTTTGTAGCTTTGAATAATTTAGTAAATAGTAAGTTAATACGTAATAATAATAGTAATAGTAATCTATTGAAAGGTGATTTTATTGAATGAAGATGGATTAAACGTGTGAAATAATTTTCTTCTAAGGTTTTATTAACCCTCGACGAAGGATGCCTGGGACTAAAGCATAGTGGGTATTAATTCTGGGAATACTCAAATAGTCAGTATTCCGAGGGTTAAAGTGAAAATAGCTTTAAGGGGGTCTTCTAGTTGAGAGGTCGAAGAACAGGGACTTCTTTAAGAATTTCTTCCAAAGGAACCATGAAATTTTTTAATACGAGGGTTTTGCTCACTTCTTTATTCGTGTTTAGAGAATAATGAACAATTTTTTCAATACACAATAATAAAAATTGCAAAAATTATTTAATGACATATATAGGTTGTTTCGATAAACGGGTATGGATGACTGATATGAATGCGGTTGTTCTGCTCATCTGAAACGAACGAATGATCAATTATTTTGATTAGTAAGGATACAATTACGGTCTGAATTATGAAAAAGAAAATATCTCGATATTTAAAAAAATCGCAGTATTTTGAAGTTGAAGTATCTACTTTCGTATGTTTTCATGTCTATCAAACTTAAAAAAATAAAATAAAGAAGAGATTAGATTTTAATATCCGTAGTTCAGTCCATAACTGTTTCTTTACCAATTAAAATGATTTATCATTTGTTCGGTTGAGATAAGTAGAACAACCTCAATCGTGTCAGCCATTCAGAAACAGCCTATACTGTATACCATTACATAACTTTTGCAATTTTTATTATAGTGTACTCAAAAAATTGTTGATTATTCTGTAAACGTGAATAAAGAAGTGAGCTGAAGCTTCGTATTAGAAAGTCGAATGGTTTCATTGCAACAAATTCTCAAAAAGGTCCTGTTTTTCGTCCTGTCAACCAGAAGACCCCCTTAAAGGTTAGATACATACACGTGGATATAATGAAACATTAGTATAATAATAAATATGATCAGACTACAGATGAAATAAATTCTCCCACAAAGTTACATTATAATTGTAGAATACTTTTTCTTGTCTTGTATTTGAGAAAATTAATTTTAAAGGTTTGTTAAACACTCAAAACAAATATTCCCGTTTCCCAAAATCAGTTCCACTGGAAACACACTTCTATACAAAAAGAAAAGATTATTTAAGTCAATCACTTAACCATTTACGTGAGAGCTTAATGATTCTGTACTTCATTTTTATAATTCAATCTCAAACTATTGTAATAAAGTTTTTTGTAATCTCATGAGTCTATATCATTGGATATTCCTCATATTTTCTCAAAGTAAAATTATTAACTAGTTATAACGAACGCATACAAAGAGTCTATACGATAGTACGTAAATATTTGAACAATAAAATATCAACATTAAACGTAGATTTATCTGTATTTTCAATGAAAATTTGCCTTTCATTTTTAAAAACAAAGTCTCAAATGAAGGAATGCTATTTTATATTTCCAACTAATTCGTTTATGTAGAATTACTCCCTCCAAATTGTACCATGAGTTCGATGACACCCTGTATAATCCACGTGCTCCAAAGACTGGGATATTTCTTCTTACCCTTGCCATTTGGTAGTCATTAGAACTCCTTACATGTTACCCTCTCTTCCTTCCAGCTTTCACGCCCATCCTGTTCATGTCAAAATCTCAGGGAGGGCCAGAATATTGTCGCGTTGAAATTGCGCGTAACTACGGCGATAGTTCGGTAGGATCGGCGAAATTAATGAAAACTTGCACGGGAGTCGGGAAGAAGGGGTGAAGAAAGCGATGAAACCTTCTGCTCAGGGATCGGTTATTCCGGATGAAGGAGGCAGGGAGGAAGGATCGACTAATCGTGACAAATACTGATCCCGGATTGCCGAATTATAAACTAATGTCTTGAGGAAACTTTGCCTTGAATGGCTTTCTCCCCTTCTTCTCCAATTACGACCCCTTCGTTGTGCTCTGCGAGTTGAACGCGTCCTTACTTATTGAAAATCATTACGTAAGACAAAGACTATCGTATTTTACTGCGCATGTGGACCAAAACACTAATTAACTAGGTGCTTAGGGTAATGATAAAATACTGTTATGTCTTCTATTTAGTAGAATAACCAAGTTAAATGGAAAAATACAAAATGTCAATGCAGTGTCTATATTTTAAATTTTAAGTATTAATTTAACTATAAAATTGAAAATAATGAAATTAGGATGAGATAGATATCTACTACAGAGTAGTAGAATTTTTCTAAATTACCAGTTAGTGAATTTCCTAAAGACATCATATAGCTTAAGTTTTTTTTATTTATTTATTTGATGTTGCATCGGCAATACTTCGCCATTAGCGACCACATTAGAATTACAATATTACAGCGGTCGATTTATATAATTTGTCACATACTCTAATTAATATTTACAATGGTACAGCTAACAGTATATCACACAGATAGTCTACCATATGGTTGCTTTTATCGGTTTATATCGTTTAGCAATATCTTGATATTGTTTGGAAGTTTCCTTTTCGTTCTGAAGTTACCTTACCTAACACTTGGATTAAAACAATATCGAAAAAGAATGATTTTTAAGAAGATGGAACAAACTAATAAAGACTTCTAACTACTAAAATTCTGCAGGGGTATCTTACAAACATGCTGAAGAAGAAAATATGATGTCAATGTTGCTGACATTCTTTTACACGTAAAGGACAAAGGATAGGTTTCCTGCAGAGCATTGAGAAAGGTTTGCCCAAAAAGAAAAAGAATTTGGCTAGCTATGTAGAGATATTGGCCGAGTACAATGTCGAAATTTCAACAAACGAGAGAGAAAAGGTTCCAGTTTCTTTGTAACCAACGAGTGACGCGAAAGGGGTGGCTGATGGCGTAGTTAGAGGGTGGACGGACGGTGGCAATGTAGCCCCGGAGGGGAGAGAAAGGAAATTGGATGATATTTCCCGCGACAATCAAACCTTATTGCCAAATGAAATAGGAAAGTTCGCGGTACATTTCTCGGAGAAATCAGCGAAAGGAGGGGTGAAATCTGGAAAACAGTCCCGCGATATATTGTCGACAAAAATTTCAAATTACTTGTAGTTTGCTCGCGTCACGAGAAGAAGATAATATAATAATTTTAAAGGCAGTTTTATGTAAATGTATTAATAAATATATTTTTAAATCTACTTATTTTTTAAATAATAGTTACATTTATTGTTAGAGTCCAAATGATAAAAGAAATAAAATTTACTTATTTAATAGAGAATCATTCTTTTATTTTACTTTTACTAATACTTAGTACCTACATATTTTTATATTTGATTTAGTAAATGTGTACACAAAGGATAGTGCTTCGATTTCATCTAAACTAGACCTGACCTAAATATTTTGTTTTATTTTGCCTTGCATTTCCTTGAATTAATAATATTTTTATAAATTATCAAATAACATGTTAAAAAGATAGGCTTGTGAGATAAGTCTTTACTATAATATTCTAATAAATGTGTAAATTGTTTAAATAATAAATCAATGCATTTAGAAGACAATTTTCTCAGTTAATATTTTCGCCAGGATTTTGCTTAAGGAGATATAGTCACTAATAAATATACATTTACTAAAATTTAAGCTCTTACATTAACATACAGAACATTCTTGCCTATATTGAACACATAATATCACATATTTTCTAGTGGGATTAAGATTAATACCGCTAATTACCATTTATGCCTTCCCCAGCTAGAAATAAATCGATCAGCCATAAAGATCAGGCCACTAATTTCCCTTCGATATCAAAAGACACCAAGGCAATGTATTCGCGCGTTTCGTTTCATTTATCTGATCTCTTCCATTACGAGGCATTTCAGTAATACTGTCTGAACGGTCGCTGTGGCAAGGACTTATAGTTCCCATTTTCGATGTCCCTCGTCATAATTTCATATATACACAGATATATATAGATCAGAATCCGCAAGAGGTCGGGGCCCAGAGCCGACGTTCCCGCGAAAAGATCGCATATAGGGAAGCAGTCGGGTATAATGAGAGAGCCAGAAAGCGTCAGCGGGCGTCTAATGTCGGAAATTATAGCATATTGCCAATAAAATCCCCGACCGTGGTCTGCCCTTGTACGAGGAACCAACTAAACAGGTTTCTGCTGCTCTTCGGGGGCGGCAGGCTTATTGTAACGAACGTCGGAACCACGTTTTGCCATTACACAAGATCTCGTGTCTCTCGGGGGAGCGGCCGATACGCCCGATAACACCGCAACCCGATAATTCTGTTGTTTGACGCTCCTTTCCTCGTGTCTTTTCGTTCAAACAAGTTGACAGAGTCATCTGAAACACTGGTTGCTGTTTTTTCACTTAGGTACACTAAGTTATACTTAGTTATGATAAAAGCCATGGTGCAGAGTAGGAAAAGAATTGTATAAGATTAATGTGAATTGTAAATAAAATTAATTTTCTACAGTTTTTAATCCTAGAACGACACCCTTATTTTTCGATATAAGTAACAGTGTGGGGTTGCGGAGGACGGTCTAAAAATCTTGGTATTTAAAATATTATTTGTTATTTTCGAAAAATTCTTTTCTCATTCTATTTTGAGGATCTTAAGAAAAGATAGTTGTAGGACTTGATACTTGTTTATACAAAGAAAAGGCAAAACTTAAGTTACTTTGAAGTGTATGCTATTAAATAGATCTCCAAGTTCGCTGGCGATCTTAGAGTGTTGTTCTAGGGTTAAGTAATTACACATTTTGATAGTTAAAATTAAGACTGGCCATCATGGAATTGTTATGAAGAGTCAAGAAAATTGTCAAATGTTGTTTTCGATATGAACCCTTCAATTGTTCTAGGTTGTCATAGATAGATAGATAACTATTCTAGATAATAGAGGTTTTGAGGCTGTAATTCTATAACCAAAAAATATTATATAGCAAAATAGTTTGCTTCGAATTTGGTGTTTTGAACAATTATTACAATGTTCCTTACACCAAAAAATAAGAGTATATTTAACTAGATATATTCTTCTGTATGTATAAATTTCGAGACAGTCATGCTGTCAATATTTCAAACTATAGAATTAAAAAAAGTCTAACAGTTCTGCCAACTATGCGCGTATAATATTCACGTGTACATGTAAATTCAGAAGCACATGTACCTGCAATTTGCATATCTACCAACAAAGTAATGAAATTGTTATTTATTAAATGTTTCCTCACTACTTTTATTTCAAAAGAATAATACTCCAACCTCTGACTGTACATTAATTTATTATTTCTGTGTTGTGAGCATTTTCATAATTAATAAACAATTCATAAATCGAAAAGTAAGCTTGCATACGTAAATCTATCTTTAATTTCTTTAGGTTATACTAACACAAGCATGTACCTACATTTTCGGTTCAAATATTATCAAGAACATCATTCTTCCCTAATTTCAGTAATCTCATCCCTGAAGAACTTAACATAATCTCTTTTTATTACTACAATAAATAAAGGCCGATATATTCGTAGTTGGTAGACCATTCAGCGAAAATAATTTCTACTAGCATTATAGCAAATCATTAACATCCAGATGCACTTTGAAGGCGCTAGTAGGCTCGGATACGTACATAGGGATCCAAACCGTCGACAGTCTCGAAATATCTTCAAAGTCGGCGGCGAGAAGCAATTTATACGCGTATCGTTCGGCCCATTAAACACAGCCAATCAAAGAAGAAGCTAATAACCGAGGCAGCGGGGTCCACGAAACCAGAGCGTAATCTCGGCATCGGAATCGTATCGCGAGTACAAGTCGACCACTGTGCGCCCGAAGACGTCCCGAATGGAGCCGCGAGTTGTGGAATCGGCGGTGCCTTTCAGCCCACAATCGACCCCTTGTATTGACGGAAGCTACCACTCCCGCGCGCCTTCAGAGATTTCGCTTTTGGTTTTCGCCGCTCCTGTACATCGCCTCAGCACAACCACGCGTTCCTCCCCTTTTTCGTTCTTTTTGAGCCGTGACTTTGCCGGCATTGGTGGTCCTTTTGTTCCTAATGCGATTGGACTTTTCATGGGACAAAGAAATTTTTTCTTTTAAATGCATATGGGACTTTTGAGAATTTGAACGCATATGAGCAACAAGTTGTAGGTGGTACTATAAACTTCGAATGTACAGAGTGTTCGTGACAATTTGTACCAGCGGTTTTTGTCGTAAACAGTAAACATTAGAAAAAAATGGAGGTGGAAAGAATTGTAGTATATTTTACTGACAACGTGATAACGTGTTTCAATTTCTTGTATTTTCTATATTCTTCGGGAAACGAAGGTAACCTTCATTTCTTCAAATGGAATACTACATATTTTTTAAATCTTATGAAAGCATGCATTAAGATAAGTTCCACTATGTAGTATACTATGGCTTTTAGGATTATACAAGGTCAGAAATAAATGAAATAAATTTAACTTCTCGTAATATTGTATTTACTAGTATGTTGTATTGAGACTACTTCATTAGTATTGATACGGTAATTGAAATCATTAAGTTCTAAATTGTTTAGACAACTTTTTCGTCCTTAACATATTAACAAAATTGGGAACAATTAACTCCTTTTGAAAATTTTGGTTCTCAACCTAGCTGTATCCATACTAATAAAGATCCTTTTTTACTCATTTGTTTCAGATTAGTGATATTGACAAGAAGGTTGTTCAAACATACGTAGTTCGGACAATAAAATTACAATCATTTCCGCTTGAAAAGAATAATTTATATACATTAAATATTAGTAAATACATGCACAAAAGCCTAATACAAAACAGTCTTCTAATTTTTTAAAAAACATTCCAAAAAAGCCTTAACCCTTGACTACTAGACCTATTAATATTAGCAGTCTCACAGATCGCTAATGTTTATTGCGTTATTATTAACATAAAAATGACAAATTAAAGACCAAAATCAATTGTTCTTGATAGGCCCATAGGTCATGCAGGAAGGGAAGCAGATATAAATAAGTAATGAATACCGGCATCATAGACCCACAATAGCAGTTAAGAATTAAAAGATGGGGGACTAAACTGAAGTACCCCATTAACGAGCAATTTTACACGCTAAAATAAGACGAAAATCAAGAATGATGAAAATACGTTTGAGGTTTAGTTTCAGAGTTATTAATTGCTGAGAAAACATGTAAAATGCGCGTGAAATATGCCTGACTTGGGCCTTATTCTACTGCTGACGTGCAACAGCCAGGTCAGACACAGAGAATCAGTAGAATGAGTCCCAAGTCAGACACATTTCTCGCGAACTTTAGGCATTTTCTCAACAATTAATAACTTTGAAACGAAGCTTCGAACACAATTTTATTATTCTTAATTTTCGTTCTCTTTTGAGGTGTAGAATCATCCTTTGAAATTTCTGACACTTATCATCGAACACCCTGAATATTACAAAATTCGAACGTGTATATTAACGAAAATATTCATTACTTTCTTTCAACTTTAATTGAGTAATTTTCAAATAATATTTGTATACTAACAGTACGAGAATATTCGAATAATACTCGCCAAAAATTGCACTACAAAATATTCTAGTACATAGTCGAATCCGAAAAAGTTCAACAAGCAGTCAGAGTCCTACTCTACACTGACTCAGTAACATCTCACCGCTGGATCATCAGATCAGTCTTCGAGGGGTTAAAGCGAAAGATCAGTCCTCCAGAAGCTTGAAGGACATCCAAGCAATTCCATCGCAATAGATACATCTCGTATTTGATCTACGGTCGAAACTTGGCGGTAGTGTTGTCGAGCTGGGGCTCGTAAAAACTTCAAAGAAGACGAACAGAGAATGGGTGAGGAAAAGACATCCTTTAGTTCGTGGTACATGACAGCACAGTGTTTGTGTATAAGACCGGTGTATGAAAAATAACAGCCGTTACCTCTCTCCCTTCTATATCGGGCGTTAATGCTCCCGCAGCGGATTGATGTTCCACCTTTATGGGTTATTTATTTAATACTGACAAATTTCGCTCGGCACTCTCGCCATCGGGACCTGTTCACTGCCAGACTGCTTCTTTTATGGCGCCTTTAATGGCGTTGGAGAACGGAAAGACGGCAAGCGTGGCCGTGATTCGAAGGCTGCCTTATGCAGACTACTGTTCGAATTCGCTTCGAACCCTTTTATATTTTTCAGGACAAGGATCGATTATTGATAACCTTACTTTCTTTTTTCATTGATGAGGTTTAATCGTATATTCACTAATGCTGAGGTACCTGAGGTACCAGGACAAGGATCGATTATTGATAACCTTACTTTCTTTTTTCATTGATGAGGTTCAATCGTGTATTCACTAATACTGAGGTACCCATCTTTACATATTAATTGTTATAATGTTATTGACTCTTAAAATGAAATTTCCTACACACATATTTGATACAGTGCCCAAATGCACACATCGTGAAAACAACGAAAATATAAATGCAGTAGATCATACGCATATTGCACAGTGTTATGTGTGAGCTGATTTTTTACTCAATTTTTGAAATTATTGTACTTAATATGATATTATACAATTTCAAAGAGTTTGTCAGGTCGTTATGAGAAGTTTAGAGTTGTCAGATCGTTATGAGGATTCTATTTCCGGTTCCATTCATTTATCCTTCCATTTTATTCATTATACATGTATTATCTACACCATAGATGTATATATTTATTTATTTATAACAAGATTGATACCATAACACAGATAAGAGTATACGTAGGTATCAAAAGATCAAAAAGATATCAATAGACCAATTGAGCTTAATAAAATGAATTAAAATCACATTCTCAGAAACACAGAGGTTAATTAAAGTTACACAAAAATGGAAAACATATTTGAAGCATACTTAAAATTCTACTCGATACAAAATCGATTAGTTATCGAAAACCATCAATTTTACTATAAATAGTAATATGTAGTACTAAAGATACGTTTCCAATCATCAACGATTCACACCAAGATCCAAAAATTTCCATATGGCAAGTCACGTCCTTCAAAGTTAGCGTCCTTAGTACTCTCGGAACACTTTATTCGGCAAAATTCATTGACTATTCATCCGTTAGCACAAAATATCCCCAGATTATCAATCTCAAAGTCTTCCGAGTTCGTCGCAGCGCATCAGAGGAACTGGAATCCACAGGAAGACGACGTCGTTTTCAAGGAGCTCCAGCGTTCCAGCTTCCGGGGATATTAGATTTATCCATTTGTTTGCCGAAAGTCTCATAAATATAAGCTCCCTTTGACAGCGTCCCACGGGTCTTATCCGGCATCGTGATCTTGCGTGGGTGGCCAAGAAGATGAGGCCACGGCGCGCAGATAGACGAAAGAGGGAGACAACCTACTAGGATCGATCCGTACGCCTTCTCCTTCTCGATGCCATCAGTATTCCCAATTAACAGGGTCCTCTCGTCGGGGAGCGGGATCCAAGAGCCGGGTTATATTTATAAATATGATGATCCTAAAAGGAGACATTACCATTCGATGAGACGGAGAAGTCTTTTCGGGCGATTCCCGCCGGAGAAGCTCATTGCGCGGGAAAAGGGACGAAATTGATGGCGTCACCCTCTCTGTTGGGGTGGAAATTTTACGGATCGAACTTGGTGTAATCTACAGGGAATAATTAATGCGCGCCTTGTTGCCGTGAGCTCATCGAACCTCGCGGTGTGCCTTGAGCTTTTAAGTTACAGCTTCTGTGAGGACCCTCCGAGGGTTGACTTCTTCGTAGGGACACCTGACAGTCATTGTTTTCTGGAAATATTTGTGCGAAGCATTTGGAGATTTATAAACTAACTATGACGTTTAAGATGTGGAAGTTAACTTTGTTCTGAAATTTTCATAATTTTCAGATATTTTTTTATACGTATATTGTGATTTATAATCCTTGAATACAACTTTTTTACGGTTTTTTATGAAGTAGATTTACTAATAGTATACAATTAAGCAGTCAGGTGTAGGGAAGGAATATTTAACAATTTTGTTTAAAAGAGATCATTTAATAATTTGCATACCTGTCAATAGCTTTAATAAGTAATTGTAGCATAACTTATACGTAACAAATGTGCAATTTATTTGCCATTCAGGTAATACTAATATTATAAATTTAAAAACTTTGTTTAAAATATCAGATCATTTCGTAAACAATGCAAACAATCCCACAAGTTGTAAATAATTACCTATACAGTTTTATTCAAATAAGATTAAATAACTAATGGATAGATTGTATTGCTATTTCAGAAACTAATAAAGAATATATGGCTTGTTTACAGTTATAAATAAATAATGTGTAGTACTTAAAAGGAAAATAATATTTGTATTATTCATCAAATGACTTGATACGTATATATCTTATCTGCAAAAAGTTTT
Source organism: Calliopsis andreniformis (assembly GCF_051401765.1). Taxonomy (NCBI): domain Eukaryota; kingdom Metazoa; phylum Arthropoda; class Insecta; order Hymenoptera; family Andrenidae; genus Calliopsis; species Calliopsis andreniformis. The sequence goes on along the minus strand of NC_135073.1, from coordinate 5,498,658 downwards.
AGCACATCTGACATATTATCAACTTAAATTTTATACAAATTGTGTAGTACTTTATATATTAGCACAAAATGTAAACAAGCATGAAAGCTGATTTACCCTTCTACTGTTCGTAACCTACATGTGCAATGCGTCGAGTTTTGAGTGTGTCTATTTAGATCATTTAGAATATATAAAATAATGTTTAAATTAACAATCGCCAAAGCCTTTTACTTACAGTATTTAATTTATATTAGCTTCTGAAATCGATATTTATGATATTTTCATATATATATAAAGATTTTCGGTTAAAAAAATGGTTATTATCTTCCACTACTGGAAAGAAACAAGTAAGTTAGCATTGTTTGAAATGGCTTCGAGACCAGATTTGTGCAATTGGTCTCCCAAGAGCGAAAGCACTCCCAGCTGCTTGCGAATAGTCGGGAGCAGAGCCAAGACAAACATTGTCATGCTGTAAAGTGACGTTACAAGTCATGAAACAGTGGAGGGTGCTGTTTCAAGGATTCTAAACTTTTACATTCTCAGATTTCTCCCTGCCATGGGACTATTGCTCTTGACAATGTAGTTCACGTGCTCTTCTTGATCACGTTTCGCCTTTGTTTGATGAAAAATGCATACAGTAGTAAAAGTGGGCTTGATAGTAAAAGCATTAATAATTGGAATTAACTTTGAATTTGTAAATTGGTTTGCAATACAATTTCGATCGATAATGAAAACAACCATTAATTCCTATTTAAAGAACGTTAATACTCTTACTTACAATTAGAGAGGTACAAAGATTATTTTGAACTCAAATCTGATCAAAGTTCATACTCCCAAGAAAAAGTTCTAATCAATACAGAATATCAAGAATTCGTACAAAATACGGACTTACTATTAGTTTTGATTAAAAAAAAAGAAAAATATTTTTAAGCAAGATTTAGTTCACATACACTTCAAAGTATATTTTATGAACCCAAGTTATTTTCCGCATCCCAAAAAATTTCATATTTTTAATAGGCGACAGTTTCCCGAAGGGGGTGTAAATTAATTAAAGATAACTCAAAGCAATACGAACGTTCAGGTATACGAGACGACCTGCTGGACGCAGATCACGATCCAGCCACAAATCATCGACGAACAGTACGGTGAACTGTAATCAGTGTTCATTAGCTGTACGAAAGCGCGATTCCACGGGGTTTCTCCCGTTGGGGGATCTTTTCAATAACTCTTGGTCGCCTGTAATTGGTGGTCGGCGATATCTCTCGTGGCTCCACTCTTCGTCCTTTCCTTGCCCCGGGGCCCTTCACAATGTCGTATATAACAATATACCGGACTGTCTCGTCCTGACCGCTATAGATAGAGAAACATTAAGTGTCCTGGACACACAGAAGCATCGGAGTCCCAACACAGAGTGGCGAAAGGGCAACGGGATAGAAAGCTACGTATCGCCGACGAACAACGAGGCGGGGGTGGTTTGTATTGTTGTCACATTGGCTGCCGATGCTTACCCTTCTTTCGTTCTCTGTCTTATGGGTGCCTTTCGTCCAGCAGCTCTCATCCTTCTAACCTGATGACCTAAGTGCTAGATAAACAACTAAATAATCTCCCCTTTCTTTTAAATGAAATTGAATTCCTAAGGCCATGGAAAAAGAAATCTCTTGACACACATGCTATTGCAGTCAATTAAAATTAAGACACCAGTAGTTTAAAATTAATTATGCTTTCTAATGTGTAAGCAGATGATTTTGATTTTGGAAAGAAAAAGAATGAAGAATAGAACGAAGAATGACTATGGAAAAGATGCTATATTTTTGTATAGTTGACTTATGATGACTTCCTATTTAGGATAGAAGGACTTGTAAGAGTTTGAGAGTCACTGATGCAAAAGCAGAGGATTGAACACAGTATAGAACGAACCAAGGGTCCGGAAGGACGCGCATTGGGTCATAAACGTTTATATTGCGCTCAGTGCGCCAGTAATACCGATATTGGCAAGTTATTGGCCCTTTCCTCAGTATCAGCCCACAAGGTAGCCGCAAGCCAAAACATATCTCTGCTAATCCCGAAAAGTATCGTTAGGTCGAACAGTACGGAAAGTTTAATTGGAAATATCAGGAGAGGTCTAACTGGCAACGAATAGGGGAAGAAACGGACATCCTAAACTGGTGCATTAACCTTTCGATTATTTTGATTAATGACATTACCTTATTAACCCTTAATTGGTAATATGGAATCTTACATATTTAAAAATTACTTTTTCCGCAAATTTTAGAATCAAATTTGGCTCTGTCATGATTTTTAAAAGATAACGTTAATGAGTAGTTGCTTATCATAAGTTTGAGACAAGATTGCCATTGGTTAAAATATAATTAGATAGAGACTCTGCAACCTTATCTCATCACTTAACAATTATATGCACTTATTTATGTTTAATGCTGTAGATTGCAGCAATTAAAAAGTGAAATTAATGGAAATTTACAAACTTTCACGTTACAAAATTTCTGTTAAAGAGAAATAAAATTTTATACAGTTGTATAGTATATTATAGATTCCAAACAATTTGCTCATCGAAATTTCAAGCACGAACCCGTGAAACCAATGAATCTCGAAAGCGGAGCAATCGCGGAAGCAACGCTGGAAACGAATCTCCTTTCCGCCAGCGATACTTTACCAGACCCAATCAACTGATATCGCGAACTTAAGCCCCCCAAGAGCCGCAACTCCTGATACTACGGGTAGTTCGGCCGTAGCCAGGCCAGTCTGATCACGAGTTAGTGGTTCGAGATGGCGAGGAAAGACCGTGTGGAAGTAGGAGAAGCCCAAGCCGACTTTATGTCGGGGCGTAAGCCGGTTATAGGCGCTGCCGATGTTATTTGATGGCCAAATGCACTCCGTGAGGTGACCTAAACTTCTCTCTAGCTCGATCTCTATCACCCAGCCGAAGCATTTTCCGCTTCCACCGTCATCGTAGGGCATCAACACGGAATGGAGACTCGGTGTATCTAGTTTTTAAGAAACTTCTAATATTACTTGTTCCGCAGGTGAACCATGATGAGAGCTTATGGGAGCTTGCAACGGTTAAAGAATCAGTGGCCGAATTTCGGGAGAGCTAGGTCTGGGGGATCAGAAATTTTGGAGTTTCTTGGAACTAGGTTATTAGAAGATTCAGCGATCCTTCGTATATATTTACTCGATATAAGCTTATAAATATATCAATGGTACAATTTAAAGCAACATTTATCTTATCATTCATTCTTTGTTTGCTGCATCCAATGGTCTTCAAACTATAGTCACTAAAATGGTCTTCAAACTATAGACAATTAACCCTCATGTCTTGTACCCCATAGAATATTTAATATTTTTAGGTCCAACCATTAACGATAGGTCCATTGAAAATAGCCAAGCCAATATTCTGTACTCACCACAAATGTTGTTATTGATGAACGAAATATTTTCCACACATCGACAAATCTTTCCAAACTTCACCAATCAAGAGAAAGTTGTATTCTTTTCCTCACATTTAATAGTAAAAAAGGTTACAAGTTAGCAATCTTAACCCACTGTATTATAATTGATAGATGGATATGTTAGCACAAAAAGAATTAGATAATACAAATTCAGAATGATAGTCTCTCAGTACTGTTCTTTTAAAGGTCTGCAAGAGGTGTTGCTCAATCTATCCCACGTGATAACTTGCGGTGTCTCCCGCGATCGTTCCCGCAAAGTGACGAAGCCACGGATATCAAAGGGCCATCAATAGACAATCGCGCGTCGGTCGCGACAAAGGAAAGAGCATCGGACAAAGCGAGGCAAGAGAAAAGGGAGATATCCACCTGGCCTTTCCTGGTAGCACGACTCGCGCTCTGGCAAGCGTAAAACGCGCCGCGTGTTTTCTACCCCCGCATATTAATACCTAACCGCGGCCGCGAAACTTAATGAATTCTTTAGCGAGATCAAAAAGAATTCCTGTAGGCCGATACGCCGAGCGGGAGCGGTTCCCCCCTCCCCTATCCACTCCCTCCCTCGCCCTGTCTCTCTTCCTCTGTCTGTCTATCCCCTTTTTCTTCCTTTTTTAAAGAGCGAGGAATGAAATTGAACGGCGATATTCCCGGTACGGTTTAACGACGACGCGCACCCCCTGCCTCGGGCCACCCTTACACCCTGTGTCCTGTGTTTCCCTTAACGAGGCACGTTCCACCGAACCCTCCTTCCCCTTCTGCTCTTCCTCCGGCTCTCGCCGCGGTCGCTGCTCGCAGATACGAGGTGCCGGCGCATTATGCTCGGTTTCATCGCGAGCAACGTCTCACGCATTAATGGATTCCTATAGCGGCAACCTGGCCCCGTAATGAACACCCAGTCTACTGTAGCCTGTCTTTTCATCCGGGATCCGCTGCGCGCTTGGCGACTTACGTTTCATTGCCGGTGATATGTCCCAATAATGAGGTCGATATTCCGCCGAGACGCGTGGTTAAACGATGATACGTCGACGATGGCTGGAGATGTTCACGTTCGAGGAGTGGTGGGAATGAAATACATCAGAGAGTGGAAATTCAGATGTAAAAAGGCGATGGTCGTTATCCTGGTCTTGCACGCTTTTATTGTATATCGTGGTTGAGAGAGAAGTGTTGTATTGTTGGGAACAGATTTTGTTGATATTTTGTTTTCTGCTTTTTTGAGGGTACATGCTCATCTGAGAGTTCTTCAGGATAGGTGCTCTCTAGAGTGTTCTCAATACTGTATGCCATTGGTGGAAAATTGGTCTCTAAGATAATTCAGTCAAAGATTGCTAGATATTAGATATTTTTTGATTGATTATATTATATGTATATGTAATAACACACCTGACTCTTGAGAGTTGCAGAGACGTATCCTTAGACATGTACACTACACGTGTAAAAATTACTTGTAGTTCTGATTCTAAAACGTGAGTCGTCTAACTTCACCATTCTAAATAATTTGAAATCTGTTTTAATATTAAAGAAATTTTTAAACACAGCTTATGTACCATTGATAGGGATATATGATTAGGTTTCTGTGATATTCTTGTTTCTGGAAAGGAAATTTCTATTTGCAGTCCCATTTTCCTTTATATTATTATCATACATACATTACTTAAAATATAGTCATGAATCTATTAATAAAAATAAAAAGTGATGATAAATCTATCTGCTATAAAACACTCCACACAATATAATGCTAGTTGAAAGTTTTCTTGTAACAGTTTTCTCATGAGGATACGATATAGAATAATAGTGCTAATTATTGTGTCCCTTTTTTTATTTTCACACAAATGTTTATGTGTTTCTAATAAAATGAAATGTTTCTAATTAAATAATGCTACATCTTGTTTCATGTGAAAATAAAAGGCGGGGTACATTAATCGGTCAGGACGCAGTAATTGGCAGTTTTACCCTACCGTTTAGAACTATCAAACCAGTAAAACAATTGTGTAAGAACGTTTAGAAGATAGTAAAATAAAATAAACACAAGCTAAGCCCTTGTTCCGAGTATTAAACAGGAGAAATGCAGAGGGTTCAGCGGGACGCCGAAAAATCTGAAAAGGAAGGGCAGTGAAGCTGTCAGGATGTCCCCACGGAAGAACGGTTGGCCCATGACTCCCGTGAATTGGTCGCGACTGCATGTCTTAAGGTGATTGGGAGTTATGACTCCTAAACCGTGCTTCTGGTCGTCGGTAGGACTTCACACACAGCTTGGCTACCGCCTCGTAAAATGTTATGAGAATTAATGTCGCCCTCGGGCTGTCTGTCGACGCGGTGTCTTCGTCGACGCCATGTCCACCCTCATCGTTCGACGCCGGCGACATCGCTGCCGCGCAAACGTCCCCTTTCGGTATAGCCAATTTCGTCGTTGCGGTGACCACAACTTTTGTGGCTAATGGAAAAGTCGATACCCGATTGCTCGACACCGGTGGCATTAAGCCATCCACGGCCTTATCGTTGCTTGGGATCCTTTTAGGCACCCTTCGACCGCCTGCTTCGGATTTTACGATTTCTCATCTTTCGCTGCCAGCGGAATCGGTTCCTTGTCTTCAACGTCCTTTTAGCTGGAACTAAGAATGGACAGAAAGCTATTTCTAGGAATGCTACTCTGGCTTTGTAGTGACATTGTATTGTTTTCATATAAGCTTATGGTTAACAATCACTTAAAGAATTATTAGAAGAATTTGAGATTTAAAGAATATAAAGAATAATTAGAAGAATTATTAGAAGAATATTACAAGAATTGTTGTCATAGTTCTTGCAACCAAGAAATTTCCCAATAACTGCACATCATTGCATCACGATTGGTTGGTGACATCGTCTAGGAATTTCCCCAAAATTCCATGGATCTAGGGGAAACCTGTTTTCTTCCTCTTAACCTATTCAATAATTCACCTATACAGTCAAATTCACCATCTTCCAATAGATATAATATTAACTAATAAAATCATGGTTTTAGACAATTCCAACTTCTACAGTATGTTGTCAAGCAATACACACCAATCGTTAAAATAGTAAGTATCAAAGATTCCAGTAAAGTCAACCACAGAAACACACACACATGTTTTGATTTATTATAGTCTAATAAAATTATTGTTACCCTCATATCATTCAAAACGACTTTGCGCTAAATTTATTTGGTGTGTAAAGAATACACGACCCGTTTTGCAGTTACAAATGTTACATCTACGCAACAGGATTAGCCTAAATGCTAAATAGTAATTTGAACTTTTCTTCTGAAAGACGAGAACCAAACAAAATGGAAGTGTTGTTCCAGAAAACGTATAGCTCTGAGGTTGTATCGAGACAATACTTCAACAAAGTCTTCCAGAAGGAACGCAGTTCAATTGCAGCAAGTATATACAGTGACTTCTAAGATAGTCTGTGATCGTTCCCAAAAATAGATTCGATACTTCATAATGTCGAAATGCACGCAAATGATAAACACGCAACGATCATAGGAAGATGCTATGCATTGGTAATCGTTAGATGAGTGGCCACTTCCGGTCGCCCACCGTTGTTCCATCGCAGTATACGTTAACTCGTTGTGTCGCTGCCGTCAGTTTAGACGATGATTTAGTGGATGCATTGATTGGGTCGATCAGGGGCCATATCATCTCGTTTAAGGTCTTCCATCATCGGTGCCGCTATTTATAGATCGTATGTATACGATCATGACGATCGAATCAATTTTCGTCTGTACGATTCTTCCATTCCTATACTCATTTAAACGATATTAGACTGATTGGAAGATTGTGCTCACGAATTTTGATGGATGGAGTCAGCCAATCGATGTAAATACTTTCTTCTTGAAATGTTATTACAGTAAATACTCGATTAACCAGGTCTCAATTATTCGTAATCTCTATTATTCAGAATTAATGTTATTCAATGCAGTTGCAATAAGAGTATAGTAGATCATCAACTGAGATTTGAACTATGATTTAATAGTAGTCTATTCAAAATAATAAAACAAACATCAAGGGAGTGTTTCAACGTGTTAAGCCGATTAATTGGGGTTCTACTATATAATATACATAGTGAACGTGTGCCATTTCAAATATTCAACGAAAATTATACTCTAAATTATTTTATACCGAGATAATCACGAAGTAGTAATAAAGAGGTAAACAAAGTTATCTAACTTTATTTCGTGTATTGTAAAGTTAAGGCAGTTAGGAAAAAAAGTTGGAGTAATTCTGTGTACCTGTAGATAATAATTCTTAATAGTACAGTACTTTGAGTTTATAATTTATTAGCTCACATTTCATTGTAACTATGTCATTATTTTCATTTATTTACTTTATGAGTCTAAAGAGTATTCACGAGTGGTTAATCACTCAAAGTGAAAGTTAATTATTCCACTTATCATTATATTTGCATGAAAATACTATTAATGGACTGTTAATGTTTGTCCAAAAACACTATTCGAACGTTTCTCAAACTCTACACAAATAATCGTTCTGTCATGTATACAATTAGAATGAACTTGAAACTTATTTTAGATACACACATGCGACAACTGTTCCGAGCTTTGAATCTACCAAAACTGAACATGTAAACAGAATCTCGTTAAATAAAGTGTGTCACTATATGTAACGAACAATTCGAGTTTCAATTTCCCAATAACTTATTTGCTACATTATACAAACAAATAAAGAAAAATACCGCAGAATTACAATGAACAATTTCAAGAAATAGAAGCTGCATTTTGGTCACCTTAGTACGAGGGAAATGAAAAAAGGACGCTTTGTTTCAGAAGCACCCAGGCGAACGAAGCCAATAATCGCTGATAATTTATTAAGGGAGGATCCTCTGTGGGGATTCTGCGTTGTTTGAGAAAATAAATATTTGATATCTCAAAGAAAGGCTCGACCGCAGCGTCTTGGTGTTCAGAAAAAAGAAGAGGTAGGGGTTAGGAGCTCGAAATCTGTATAAGGAACGGCCGTCGTGGCTAAAAAGTGTCGAGGGGAGAGTCGAGTAGAGGGAAAGCTCGCAGAGGAGGGGGTAGCGACTCATTGGCCGTGAAATATGGGGTAAAAGGTTCGATAATTGATTACACAGATTTTTTATGCCGCAAGAAGCCTTAATTCTCGCCGCGCCGCCCCTCGATAATTCCACACCAGAAAGAACCGACTCGAGACGAGGTAAGAATATCGAGTCGTTCGATGTAAAACGATCTTCCGACCCTCCTGCGAAGCGTTACGGTCCGTTGAGCTAACGTCGCCTCCGCAGAAACCGAAGGAAAATGACTTAATTGTTGACAACAAACCGGTTCCATTGTCAGGTTTAATTGAATTTTAATTTTCTTATAAATGTCACTTGCTGGTCGCGATTCTTATTAAAAACTTGAAGATGTGTATACAAGGTACCGTACGCAAATATTACGTCGAAATTTCAGGACGTTGTTTGAAGGTTGCAAAATATTGTATTAAACAAAGTTGAAATATATTTGAAATTAGTATGAAAGTAATTTCAATAGAAAGTCTAAACATTATTATTAAATTTGTTAGATACATTGTATTGAATTTGTCTGTTGTACTTCTTTGTAATATGTATAATATTTTTATATTTAGCATAATTTTTTTAATAACAAACATTTAAAAGGTAGTACAGTTTCATTTAGTACATTGAATTTGGAACCAATTATACAGAGCTTGCTCACGGCGCCACGATGAAACTGTTCTCATATAATGCACACCAGCTGTAAAATGATATATAAAGCAATTTGATCAAACTTTATTAGGTACCAGATTTCATACATTTATTTTATAAGGCCTGTATTGTTAACAGATGGCTCTCGGAAATTTCAGTGTGTTAAATAACAGAAATTACCATTCTTATTGAAGTCATATTAGTTAAGCGTTACTTAAATTCAGTTCCTTAAATTGAAGTAGCTTGAATGTGATTAATTTAACTTGAAACAGAGGATGCCTAAAAATGGTGTCGAAGAAAGTTAACAACTACGTTTCACCTTGCACCTGCCAGCTTGCTCGGAGTTCACAGTACATGAATTTACACCATTCAAGATGTAAGATTATTTTAAGTCAGGGAAAAATAAAAGAACCTTAACTTCACTCCGAACTTCAAAGAACATTTCAAGGAAAGTAACAGGTTTGCAATGGTAAAGTGGTCTCACTTAACTGGACTAATCTGAACGAGGCATTTCTGAAAACATGTAGAGAAACATTCCCATTTACGGAAGTTACACCGATTTAAATATTTAAAGCCCCACTTTTGCTTAACATAATTTAAAATTTATGGAGCAACCTTGAAATTTCATGGCGACATGTATGCAGGACACACTATAGTACTTTGTGTTTACCCCTACCCTCCTCCCTTGGTGAAAACTCATGACGCAGCATCTTCAATTAAAATAAGGAGAAATGATCAGAAATTAGTAGGGAATCTCAAAACCGTAGATACTGTATCAAAAATTGATTCGAAACCGTCAGATGAACCAATAAAGGGACAATAGCTATTGGTATTCAAAGGGTATATTCGAGTATTTTGTGCGCGGAATTACGTATCGCGATATTAATTTTTATTGGTAGTCGAAGCTGACAGAGCGACCGATAGGGGAGCACGCTTGACGAGGTCTGTGTATTGATTAAAATGTGGACCGAGGGCGAAGAATACTTTGTTCGCCAGAGAAAAAAACATCCCTGCGCTAATTTGAAAATATTGAAGTCAGCCTCGAGTGTGACAAAGAGAGAAGGAGTCTGATGACGAAGGGCAGACGTGTCGGTGGGGGGGAAGGTGGCAAATAGAGGAAAGGGATAGTCGATTTATATACTCACCCTATACGTATGAGCGTTCGATGGGAGAACGTCGCGTCGCCGATATCGATAGGCCCGAGCTCCTTTGTTTTTTTACTAATTAAATTGCTTCGTCGACCCTTTTACCCCCGCTCTCTTCCACTGTTCGACCCTTCGTGCACGGCGATCATCGTTTGAACTTTTTCTCCTCGCCGACAATTCGTAGGGTTTTCGCCATCGGTTTTGTGAGGTGGACTAATTAATTACCCGTTGATCCTGCAACCCCCAGTCAAGGAGATTTAACTCTGTGGCTTAGCTGTCGATTCACTACACTGATGCTTGTTACTGTCCCCCTCACCCCCGTTAATCGCTCGACAGTCTTTTTTCTCGCCTGTATTGGTTGGCAGAAGAGAAGAAAGCAAATAGACGATTTCTTGCGTGACGTCCTAGGGAGAAATAGGGGTTAAGTAAATCAGTATAATTTTAATATTTCGTATTTTTGGTATTTGTTGAAGTGGCACAGTTTTTATGACTACTATTGTATATACATTTGAGATGTTTGTGCCTAACGAAATTATAGGTACCTAGTCTTACTCAAAGGGTTGCTTCATGGCAAATATTATAAGTGGTCTCCTATTTACAGACTCGTTTTAGATATAGGGGGCGTAAGAAAGCAGTTAAACTGCAAAATTAAAGAGGAGATTCCCATTTATCATCATTCTTAAGAATTATTAATTGGTTTCTTGTGATATTGTAGATACCTAGTGTACATAAGTACGGTTTTTTCTATATCAGCTTTAAAATCTATATATGTATATATAATTTACTGTATAGAAGAATATGATAATTCTAGAACCTGTGTTTATTATAATTGCTGTGTTAACTTTGAGATATAGAGTACGTCTACGTGGATCAAAGCTTCAAATTCACCGTAGTGAGTATACAGTTCGGCAAGTACGGTTTAATGAATGAATTGGCAGAGAGGTTTTCAGCAGTTGATCAATCAAACTTTACCTAATTAATCAGACGCTCGTTTAATAATATCCATCATTATTTAGTCTCGGCGACCAAATCATACATGCTATTTTCAGGAAGGTAAAAATTAAAAAAATAAGGATAATGTTTATTAGAGTGTGTTGAAATATATAACGTATTTGAAGAAAGTTGCGTCCAAAGTGTCAAATATTTATTAAAAGTATGCCTAATAATACCTCTATTCTTTTTGAATTATAAGAGACACTTTTATTATAATTATTACTACTTTTACTTAAAATTGTGTACCTTTTATAACTACTCCATGTACTTATGATAATTATTGTCAGAGCATTGTTATTACTTACGAAAATTCCAATTTTAAAGAGAATTTTAATGAAGTATGTTGAATTTCTTTTAATGTTACAATGCTTCAGAGTCACTTGATTCGTGTAAATGAATTTTTGTTAACGACATCCAAAGAATTTTTTATCACTATTCATAAGGCGCTCACTGCTGTGCCATTCAAACGCGCGAAAGGGTTGCCAAGCGAAAATAAAGGTGAGAAAAGGCGTCCTCTTTGACACAGCATTAATATAATATTAATCTGGATGAGTATAGTTCAAAGAGTAATAAGTCCTTGTTGCTCGGCCATACGAATTCACGGAGACCACATATTTTAAAAGAAGACTTTACAAAACTGAAAATTTGAAAAATATTACTATTAATATTATTACTAAATATTAGAAAGAAGACGAAAACAAAATATCTAAAATAAAAATTCCACTTTAAGAATAGACATGCCCTTCAAGTGATTTGTTACTTCAGAAAAGTTTTAACATGTATTGGAAAAATCTTGGAATGCATTTAAGCAGCAGCAACTAATTCAAGAGTATGTAGGATGTAGACAGTTAAGCGATCGATAAATTCTCATCTGTCTCTCACGAGCTTTCCTTGGTGTTTACTTGTACGCTAAACGTCACTTTCAGAACTTTTCATTAATGCCCGAATGAATAAATGCCACCGCGCCTCTTGCCCCCTCCTTAAATTCTTAATGCAACAAACCCTGCCGAAAGTACTCCGGGGCCTTCAAAATATCTTCAAGAAGTTTAAAGTCTTCCCTCGATAGTATGTAAATATTGTATGTAAAGCGGGACATCAAAGAGATTCTTCCATCGTATAATGTCTTAAATTTCGCTTCACAAGGGAGAGATTAAGGAACAACAAACCGGAGGAGATATTAGGAGCTCGCGTGACGCGAAAATGTCCACCTTTGCATGTCCACAGGTTTATTACGACACTCCGTTTTGGAGCACCCTTCTTTCGTTGATATATTAGGTTGATGCATATGAAATATTCGCTTTTTCAGTGTTGGGGATAGACGGAAGCCATGCATTAAATTTTGTTTGCTCGTCAATTTTTATCATTTTAAAGGAGGAGGCACTTGTTAATATGTCTGTGCATTAAATACTAATAAAATTTCTAATATTACTAGGCTCTTACTAGATATTTCACACAATAAATACTTAGAAAATTCATGAAATTCTTTGTATACGCCTAAGGTTGTACGCATAGTTCAGTGTTGTTTTCTAAAATTAAAACAGAAAATAGCGACAGGAAGAACTTAAAAAAATGGAGACAGAAATATCGAAAACGGCCATATAAAGGCTTCATGGATTAAAACATTAAATATTGCAATATTCTACTAGCTATTTTTTTTAAATAAATAAAAAAATCTTTTCATGAAAAAGATTTAAAAATATATTTCATATACATCAACTTAATAGTTGTCTATTGTCTTTTTTTTTAATCCAGACGCATTTACAATTTTGTAACCAATGAAGTGAAAGCATAGAAGACAGAGTTACAATTAAATTTGTAAAATTAATTTGCTCGTGAATGCAGCGAAAAATTTGCAAAGGACTTTGACTTGGCAGAACTTATTCGATCTAGGATGCGAAATTCGACAGAATTTTTCAACCAAGGCCTCGGAAACGTCAGATCGCCTAATGAATATTCAAGAATCCTGGCGGACACGTAATCGTCAAAAGGACGAGAGCGGTCAAAAGCGCAAAGGAAGAACGGAGTTCGACGCGCGGCCGGCAAAAGGACCGCAAAATCCCTGCTGGCATCCGCAGCAGGATGTACGCTGAAACTTTGTTACATTTTTGGTCCTGTCCACGCGATACACACTGTCCGAAATAAGTGGATATCAAAGGGACGGAAAAGAGATGTCGCGGAAACCTTGAGCAATTCTTGGCTCTTGCTCTCTTCTTCTTTGACGTTTTTACTACATTCTTGTCTGCTATCAGCGAGAGAAAGCTGCTGAAAGTCCATACTTACTTGGTGCCCCTGAGGTACAGGAACAATAATCAGCAGAAACACAAGGTGGTTTAGAACTGATGCTATAGACAGAAGGGTAGTGATTCTACATGCAAATATAGGTTGAAGATTGATTACAGCTTTTTGGTTCTGGATTTCACTTTCGAGAGAATTGAATTTGAATTTTGACCTAGCACGAGTGCATCTGAATACAATTGCTGAAGCTTGAGAGCTCAGCGAAGAGAGGGAACCGCTTCTACTTTGCAGTAGATACAGTGGTCAGTGGTCAGACAGCGACTGTGTCCCTTATTTTGTGCACCTTTCAAAGGCTTAAAGCTCTACTCGGGTATCAAAATACTCGAATTATTGTTATATATTTTTATTATATATTTATTATTCTATTATATATTTTTTATTTAGTTTTTTATGTAGAATCATTGCTTGGCTCATTCTAAAAGTAAGTTACTAAGATAAGAAAGACATAAAATGAGAGTATTATTTTTTAATGGTATTCATTATTAGATGAAGCAATACTTTCTAATTTTAACAGTATCTAAGTAATTAGGACAAAAATTGAATTTATCTATTTTATTAGGTCAAACTACTATAAACTAGTTTCATAGTTTTATAAAACTTCAGCAACAAATAAATTCTTCGTAAGAACATGATGTTTTATATTATAGCCTTATATTATAGAATTTTCAACATTTTTTGTTAAATTTATGTTAAAGCTGTGAAAGGTAAAGGTTCTTGTATTTTTGAATATGCAGAGAAATGTAAATAAATGTTGTATATAATAAATGTACTATATCATTGAAACATTGGTTCACTATTAATATTATGTAGCAATTATTCTGTGAAACTAAAACTGCAATTCTCAAGGAGAATCTTGTCTATGAAAAGATCTAACTTTAATCGTTGTATAAATATTTCCTAAAGTATATATATTTTTTCTGTATCGTACCTTTCCACTCCGTGACTAACTTATTATTTCTTTTAACATTTCAAATTCATATTTACATATTTTTCAAAATTGTAAAGAAATGAAGTTATAATACATAATATGCAGGCAACTGTTAGATTTAGAACATTAATTAGTGTAAGAATTAAGCCACACTTACCCTGTATTTTCCTAAAAGTTTATCCATCATCGTTTTTTCCCAATTGTAATTTTTCTAATATATTTCTCATAATTATATATTTTCTACTAACGTTTACGTATAGCACATTCTGACAGAAATCGACTAAAAAAATTCTGTAACCTCACGTCTAATTAAAATTCTAATAGTCACAGAAATGCAAACATAGTGGAAACAAACTGACTGTACAACGTCACCCAAAGACACTACGTTAATATTCTGCCGTCCTCGAATTAAGAACTCTACAAGTTCAAAGTGTACAACATAAAACAGTCACCATGAAGACAGGAAAAGAAGTTTAAAATATAAAAGCAACGCGTGTGTATCGCCTATGAAAAGGAAAACGAGCTGTGCTTGAAGACATAACCAAAATGTATGGTACTGAGAGCAAGGAAGAGTGAGAGTGAGCCAGGAATGAGGAATGAGTATAAACTGAGCCACGGAGAAAACAAAAGGTGCCGGCGGCGAATTAAGAACGATATTTTAACGCTCGACTTAATTGCATTAAGCCGGGCCACGAGGAGCAGCGGGAAAAGACAGAGAAAACAGTGAAGGGAGGGCAAAGGGACAGGGGTGGAAGAAGGCTGTCAAGAAAAAATAAGAAAACAGGGGGGAGGGTCGGACGAAAGCGTGGACGAAGGAGGGAAAGAGACGTGGGTCAACTTTCGTAGCTGTTCTACTTCGCGATTGGATGTGCTTCGCGGTAATACGTCGGATTTTCAAAGCGCTCCTTATCGCGGCGGCGCTGTACCCTTTGAGCCGAAACAAAGAGAGCGCTCGCTCTTTTACTTTTTTGCGAAGTGGCCGGGGGTGAGAGAGGCAGAAACGGAAGAAACGGATTACGTTTTAGACCACGGCTGGAAGACCGAAGGGAGAGGAGAGACCACGAGGAGCGAATCGGAGGGCGCCGAAAGGGAGGAAAGAGAGAAAGTTCTCGAGAATCACACGAGGCGTTCCGCGGCGGTAAAAGAGATTTCTTGCAATGTTTCCCCGCGGTTTTTCGTCGACTGCCTCGCGTGCACGCAATAGCCTTTGAAGTCCTTTGTTTGAACAGCGATTCAATGAAATCTATCCGCCTTCGTTCGAAAGCGGAATAACTTCGAGATGTGCTCCGGTGAAAGCTCGTATATTTCGTGTATCATATGCTCTCATAATGGAAGGATGAGGACAAAAAGTACCAGCTAGTTACCGTTATCCTCTAAGTTACCGAATGGAAGATCTTCTTATGATTGTCTAACGTAAGCGGTCCCTTGAAGTACTTCTGGCAGCTCTCGCAGTAAAACCGATACTTGTTGTCGTGGCACTTCAGATGTTTGTTCAGTAGATCTTTCCTCGCGAATGTCTTCTCGCAGTAGCTGCACGAGAACTTGTCAGGGTTCACGTGGAACGTGTTATGCCTGGTCAGATTGTCCAACCTGGTGTACTTCTTGGTGCAGATGTCGCAGGTGAACTTAGCTCTCTCCGAGTGACACCGCTGATGGTACCTCAAATACCTTTTCTGCGCGAATGTTTTTCTGCACGCACAGCAGACCACTTGGTTCGACTCGTCCTTTTTCACGTCCATGTGTTCGGTTAGCTCCTCATCATTGGCGAATTCCTGCTTACAAAACTGGCACGCAAACTTCTTTGGCTGTTTGTGCTTTTGTATACTTTCGAGGAATGTTGGATCAGTCATGATCTTGTAGAGAAAAGTATCTTTGAGCCTTTCGTCGCAATCGCCGCTGTGGTTCGTCGCATCTTCTTCGTAACAGTCCTTTTTGCACAAGTTCATAACCTCGGTTGTATCATTGTTATCATCGACGCACGCATTGGATTCATCTTTGTGGAGTTTTGCGTGTTCGCTATTCGATGGACCAGCCAAAGAGCAGTAATTTCCTATATCCATACGTGAAGGCAATGTCTGAAATAAAGCAGCATATTTTGAATATTCAAATTTAATAAAAATAGTAACTCTTCTAGTAATTAAGGACTCACGTTGTTGTTCTTATCCTCGGAAGTGGTCCTCCATGTGTCCTTTTCTAAGGGTTGATTAGAATACTGACAACAGTTCGGTGGATTAGTTGGGCAGTGGTTCGAGTGTCTCTGCGTTGTGTTGTCCTGGAGAAATAGATATTAATAAGATTAAGTTTTGAAAAAGTGAAAAATGAAGAATAATATTGAAAAGTCCACTCATAAGGCATATTTTTAACTCTTTGTATTGCGAGTTCTCTTAAACAGCATGAGCCAAAGCTAATTTAAATAAAAGAAAATCCTATCCATTAATTAATTGGTTATCTTTTTGCGAATTTAGAAGCATTATGTTGTATAAAAAATCGAAGATTTGGTTTTGCTTGATTTTGGGTCAAATTATAATTACACTTATATGTACAGGGTATTCCAAAACTGGCGGTATAAGCGAAAAAGGGGGAATTTTTTATGAAAGGATATGTTGAAAATATAAAATAAGATTCGTTGACATTATGCCTGTATAGAGTAAAAATGTTGTCATTCTTGTATTTTAAATCAGTTTATGTAATCCCATAGCTGGTATATATTATATAACAAAACATTGCATTCAAACAAGCTATTCGGTACAGACCGTAATAAGAAATACATGTATGTATAGATGATTGATGATTCTGACTAAATTATTCTACTTCATTCTCTTTAGGCAAAAGTACATAGTAATTAAGCTATTCATGGAACATTTTAATATGAGTGCAATGCCTAATAGCAATATTATCACTATATATGTAGAGGTTGCACTTTTATTGTATTTAAATCATCGAAACTGACAGCTCCGATGTAACAAAGTCACTTAATAAATTCGACTTGACATTCTCTCTGAATTCTGTTTACATATTCACGGTGATTTTGAGAATCGCTTCGTCACGGCGGCGTATGGGATTGCGCGCGTAAATGGTCGTGAATGATTCACCTAAATATTCAGTAGCTGTCATACAGAGTACATACCTTGCGTTTAATAGTCATGTCTAACGCTTCTGTCGAAAAATTCAATGATTCCTTTTTTTTCTCCTTGTTTAAATCAGCATCAGCTGGTCGTTTCGCTTCCCAATTGCAATCGTTTATATTGTCGAACGTATTTTCCATATTCTCTGATGCCTTTTTATTATCTTTATTTGACGATTTCTCAAAGTCTTCAGTGGTTGCTTCCGGTACTGATTTGACGTTCTCGCTGTTCTGAACTATTCGATGTCTTGGCACTGTTTTCACTCTCATTCTTGTTTATTAGAACGCAGTGTGAAATGAACGACACTTGCATGTGCTAAAATATTATAATATTGCTATTGATTTGGTCATGTACAACATTTTCAAATATATAACTTACACATTATTTTTTATATTTTACAGAACACTACTTTTTAAATTTTTCATCAGTATAATTCTTTATAGAGAGAAATACATAACATGTGCAACTGTATTTCTATTTAGCTTTAATCGATGACAGAGTATGAAGAATGTGGATTTTTTATTTAGAATGCAGAATATTGTAGTAAAAAATTACTTTGTGTCTAAGTTTTCTAGATACATAAATAAAAATCTACATTCCGCAATTTACTGTTGATAAAATACTAAAGAAGTAAGATACTGAAATTATAAAGAATATAACTGTTATGCTTCTAATTAAACATGGATCTCATTGTTTGAATAATATTTACAATTGAATAGGAACTTTAAAATTCGAATGGACAACACGTTTAGCTTACTGACTGATATACATACCAAAAGATAAATAAATAATTCAAAAACTTCTGTATTGAATGCATAAGCTAGTGTTAATTAACTACACTTCTGCAGACGATTAGGAGACAATTATAGACTAATTTTAAAAGACAAATGAAACACTAAAACTGAAGGAAAATAAATATATGTAATTAATTTAGATAGCAAAGAATAATCATTATTATCCAATACCACAATCTGTTATTTCATTTCTTATCTATTACCGATCAGAACTTTAAAATACACAAACATATACCGTATTTATATAAACATAAACAATATCGAACTTACGGTTAAAATTGCACAAGAATCGTGTACAGGAACCAGTAGATGAAGGATCCTCGTCTATTCAAGTAAATCAACACTACGACAGTTTTAAAATACAGTAATATACTATAAACCACAAATCAAGCGCGTTATCGACGTTACAGGCATCGGGGTACGGACATATTTGACAGTGCGTTAGTCGTAACTGAGAAGAAACACTGTTTGGCCGACCTCGAAGCGACTTTGACGGTTGCCAGAACAAAGGGCGGCTGGCGGAGTCGCCGCGCGGAAATCCAAGTTTGCAAACACCGATGTGTCCGTCGACACGGTACTGATTGCCAGTAGAACCTGAGGCTTGTCCATATTTCTGTTCACTACTTGTCGCACTCTATATCATTCGATAGAACATAGAAGAAACTGGATGCGCTAGTATTCCTTCAGTATTACTACTAATATTATCCTTCTCTATCAGAGCAAATCTATCAGGCACTGCATGGTGTGGCTAATTGTAGCCTCCAGCGGAAGCTTTTTCCTTAACGATTAGGTAGGGAATGGTCGAATAGCTAGACGGTTTGTTAATGACTTTAGAAAATTAACTTTAACAAATTTTTATTTACATATTGTATAAATTTACACTTCCTCGTTAAAAATATTCAATATAATTTATTACATTTTTGCTTGATTCACGCATAAAATATGTAGTTTGTTGGTTTTATGAAATTTTTAAGTATATTGCATTGTACATAGTAGGTAGTTATTATCATAATGTGTACGTACACATGTAATATCTGCCAGACTTTTTGTTGAGAATGTAACCTCTTGATTCCTTCTTAAGGATTAAATCTCTGTATGTCTCATATAACAAAGTCATAATGTGAATCAGATCTAACTGCTTTATTAACACCAAGTGTTTTCTATTCAATTTCATACAATTTTCTATTCAAATTCATACATTTCATATCTTATTCTTATATAGCAATCAATGACACATTAACTCCTCGCGGGCAAATGGAATCGTTTACATTCAAAAATAATATTTTTGCTATTCTAAACTTTCAAAAACATGGAAAAGTTATAAATTACTTATCAAAGTTTCTACCAAGAATATATAACCGTTTAAAACAGATACCTAATAACTTTTTTCAATAAATAAAAGAATTCAAAGTTATGTCCAATGCTCGTTCGATGCAGGAGAAGTAAGTGAGGGAGTGAACGAGCAGTTTCATGAAGAGTACTTACATTTTATCGATCATTCTAGATGTTCATTTTAATGTCGACGAACATTCTCTCGCGTTCACTGCGAGAATTTACGAACAGACTGCTCGATGATCCTTTACAATATAATAAATGAACATGAATGACTATTCTTGCTCTTGTTCTATGTTCTTGCTCATTTGGTCTAAATACCCCATAATACATTAACATACTTCGAGAGACCGTCGCGTCGCAAGGAATAAAGAAACAAGTTGTCAAGTGAGGGACGAAGACATAGCAGGAAGAGCAAGCAGATAGGGGGCGAAGGAGGAGGGAGCAGAGATAGGGTCAAGCATAAAATTGGCAGAAAAAGGCTGGATATTTGGTAGGATGTTTCGTGTCCCCTCCCTGTCCCTCCCGGTCGTTAATACAGCATAAGGAGGAGGCAGGGTTAAGCGAGGGTGAAGCGAGGATTTTTAATTGTAGTTCAGATCCGGGATATAACCCCCGCTTGGGTGTATTGTCATAGCGGAGCGGCGCTTTTCTTTATTTCCCCAGTGGCTGGATGAGGTTATACATTTTTTTTAACTACGGCAATGCCTCCTCCGTCTTTCTTATTAGCAAAGCTAATTGGAAATACAAATGGTTATTCACGGTAAGAAGGAGAGCTCGAAGACCTCGCTGCGAGTCGAATGGGGTTGGGGGGTGTGGAGGAGGGGAGCGGTACACTTCCCTCTCCCGCGTATTAAGCTTGTATTTGCCCCGGATAATTAGGACTTTTTCCCGACCAATTCGGATGAATAATTGATTTCGTTCCGTCGGAGCACACTCTGTCGGTGCTCGGACCTCTTCGAATGACAATCACCCGAAGAAAAATACAGATCTTTCGAATGAAATATTCAATGCAAGCTCAATGGGAAGGGTGAACGCGCCCATTTGCTTGATTATTCGGTTAAAATATCGGGAATAACTTGGAAAAATTCGTCGTCACAAGTGACGAATTCGTCAGGTGAGTTTAAAATTTTATTAGTTCCAGTCCCTCCCCTTAGCCACTCCTTTTTAAGGGTATTAAATAATGATAATTCAAAGTCAATAAGATTAACTGAATTATCATATTTTTTGAATAGGTTTGAATTAATAAGTTGTAATTATACGAAGACAGGAAGGTACTATAAGGTATTTCTCGTTCAATTTCTCTTCTACTACACTTCATAATCATTTGATTTTTAGATACTAAATTTAACTTTATTAATTATTACCATCACATATGTAGTAAGTATATGTTGTACGTATGGAAGTAGAAATCAATCAGTCACATATTTATATACTACTGACAAATGTTTGTTACCATTTTCTAAATTTAGGAAAACAGAACTTTGTTGAACACATAATTTAAATAAAACTAAGTGATTGTATTCACTTATACATTGTTTCAAAATATTAATTTTGTAGCAAAAATACTTTTGCTGTGCATTAAAAACTTAGTAAGAATTAAAACGCGATTCCAAATTATTGCAGGGCGTGACAGTGGCAGCGAACGTCCTAATTCTTATTAATTTAATGCATCCACCGCTGAACAGTGAGTAACCAAAGCGGCACTAAATGCCAGCAAATACAAAGAAACAAATTGGCTCCTGAAAATCTCGTTGAAGGCGCCATCAAGCAAAACTGTCGAAGGAATAGTTGGTCAAACGGCAATCTCGCGGCAAGCCCCTTTTCAGCCTTCCAACAAGAAACGCCCACGGGACTCGGCAACTTTTTTTCATCAGCATTTTACGGTTATACCGGCGCATTAATAATGCACATGCTTAATATAAAAAGAAGCCCGTGAGTCTCCGTCTAATAAACTGGAAGAATGCTTTATAACCAACCTCGGTTTCGGGTCACGGGGTGGCGGACGGAGTGGATGGCTAGAGAGTTGGCTGGAACGCCAACTGAAGGGGGTGGTTCTCTTCTTTATGCCCGCGGAACGGCCAATCTCTCCAGGGTCGCGTCGAACGAAAGTGGCCGAACTTCTCGGGAACGTGAGAGAGGAGGCAAATCACCTTGCGATTCATTAAAGGAACTCCCTTATTTTGTTTCCTGCCACCAGTCGTCCGAGAGATCTACATTTTCGCGACGAATTCGACGGGACGCGTTCACGGACAAGGCGCATTTAAAAATTCACAGCTCCCAACGACCGAGCGATGATTTTTCGTCGTGAGGTAACGAAATATTTTTCTATAATTCCATCGTGGAATAAATTATTCACCGGTGAAGACGACCGCCTATGGTTATATCGTCAGGGTGACGTGTTCGAATGTAAATCATTTTCAGCCAGGCAATTTTCATATTCATCTTATCCTCGAGAGTCAAATGAATTTTTCGCTCTTCCCCTCTCTTGCCCCCGGAGCTGATTTCCGGAGTTGCGGCGGAGAGGCGAGAGGGCGAGACTTTTTGAAAAATATGAGTTTAATAAAGAAGAAAGTATGATGTATGGTCGGCTGCCAAGGGAGAGAACCTGCCGGGATCAACCGACTTCGATACCCAGATATTGTATGTGTAATATAAGCAGATGAAGGGAATTGCTGCGATGTACTGGGTGTCACAATATCCTGGCAGACCTTTAACATTCCTCGTAGCTTTCTTCGGGGAGTAGACGGTTTATTCTTCACTGTTTTCAACTGTTACATTCTCGTATCGTTGTAATTATTCGTAGTTGGAATTCTAAGGTTGATCGTTTTGTTAATTGTTATTTATACTGCTGGCACGTAGATACAAACAACTCCAAACAAAACACATGATACAGCTGCTGTTGAGTCTTTTTGTGTTTAATTAAAATGTTAAAATAGGTATAGTGGAATCGTAATTACTGTAATAGAAGAGGGGCTAAGGATGCGTGCATTTATTAAGGTATCTGCAGTATCTGCAAGTGGTTTTAAAGGGCAATAGAATGCTTTTAATTTGAAATATGCACTTTTTCTTCTATTATTATTTTAGCATTTCGTAATGGAATGCACAAGATAAGTTTCATATGCATTATTATACTTATTAAATTGCTCACTAGACTGTTTTAGAATTTCTATTTTACAACTTCGAACTTCAAAAATTCAAATGCCAAAGACATTTACTATGCATGTATTACTACGAATAAATACTACTACCCTTGTACAATAATTGACTTTCAGCATAAGATAATCAAGTCTATCATCTTCATCCAATAAAAGGGAAACTTTCAAGAGCGAGATCCATAGGTGTTTTAGAAGTCTCAAAAGTTAGGCAAAAGGTTATAAATAAAGATGATGAAATAGCAACAAATAAGTAAATTCAGAGCCTAGCTTTGAACCAGAAAGTGTTTCTCTGATACGTTTACACAGTGCCATGAAGAAGGTTAAGAGGGATTTCCATGGAAATCGATGACACTGGTGAATAACACGAGGTTCCGAAGGAGAGAGGAACTGCGAATAGATGTCCATAACTTACCCAGATAAGGGGCTGTAAAACGATGTCGTAGCTATCTGCCAATACGGTTCGCCTCCCCGTTCGCGGAGGGAGTTGAAGGAGAAGCTTGCATCCAGGTTGCGGCCAGATATACGGAGCAATTCCGTAGAAATTGATGCCATTTGAATATCGTCCGCGATAAGACGCGTTCCCTTGATAACACCGCTTGTATAGGCGTTTACACTGTTTCTGATCTCTATCTGCTCACATCTGTTTTTGCCGCTTCTCATTTCTGAGAATTTAGAACAACAGCGAGTATTTCGACGTATGATTTTTTAACTCTTTCTGTGTCTACACAGATTCCTATGAAATCGGTGTGTTGAAGAACAGTATGAGGTCCAGAAAACAAATTTTGAGATATCTAGTCTCAAGGTGTAGTTTTGAGCATTTTACATACCTGATCCAGAGTGTATTAAGTCCACTTGTTTTCTGTGTGACTTAACAGGCATTGGCTCTAGGGTCCAGATATAATTTTGAGAGTATTCGAAGATGGTTAAGTTTAGCCTTGTACTGTTCTCCAACCCACCAACTGAATGCGATTAGATGACTCATAAAATAGACTTATAAGATAATATAAAATTTCATTACACTAATTTGAGAATTAAATTTCAAATATTAGGTGAAGAATTACTAGGACTGTTGGAGTGTGACTGAGGATTAATAAAAAAATAAGTAACTATTCATAATTCATCTTACTGTAATTTATCATAGGTTTGTATGGTTCATCCCGATTATACTCCAGTGTCTAAAAGCGAGAATCTGAAATGATTTGTAATATTTTCGCAATAATTTAAAAATTCTTACAAGAAATGTACTCAGATAACCAATTACCCACACAAGGGTATAGCACCCACCCAAAATAAATGATCAATAACTGACATCTCTGTATCACATAATCAGCAAACCCGTCCATCAACCGTACTGTCAAAGTCAAGGTATGTGCAGTGCTCAATGACCGTCAACGGCGTTTCTTAGCTTATGTATAAAGTTCTTTCGCAGCCTCCCCGTCAGACCCGACCCCTTCTCTCACTCCTGGCTTCTCATCTCTCACGATTTCAACCTCCCCCGTTTCATCGAGGCTTCAACCCCTTCTTCGACGACTGGTAGTAGCAGGCAGGGCTCGTGTCTCGCTCGCTCGCAAGTGTTTCCGCCAGGATGTATCGCAAAATCTATACGATGTGGGCGCGAGGAGGCGGCGAGGCGAGGGGCGGGAGTGAGCCAGAAGATGAGACGGAAGAGTGGGCGATGTGGCGCACGGAGGCCAGGGCGGTTTTCGAGAAGGGTGAGCCCCGTCACATTTCACTACAGACTAATAACTTCTGAATATTCATTTCGTGTTTCTCCTTGCCTGCTCGCGTACCCGTAAGCAAGGCTAATGCGACGCTCACAACGTGCTCAATTTTCTCGTCTAGACGGTTGACCCTTTTCTCAAGCGATTTTTAGCTTCGAGAAGACCTACCCCGCTAACTGAGTCTTTCTGACTGTCAACCTTGACTCTTATGAATGCTCAGCCTGTGGATGTTCGGTCCCCTAGAACACTTCACGAAAGAATTAGTTCACTCTCCTGAGGGAGGAATACATATTTACTTTCGGAAGAAACATAATGGAGACATGAATTTGCATTCATTTTTCTCTATTTTTTACAGACAGTATTTATAGGCATTTATAAGATAATTTAAGAGTTCTTTTGAAACTCGTAGTTGACCCTCCAGACAACAGTCCTAAAAATGCGATGTGGATCGTAAATGAGGGAAATTTTCGTTTACCACGGGTGAATTTGATCGATCACCCGATTGGGAATTGGAGTTAGTGTATTTTGTGTGAGAGGAGCTTAAGGAGCGCGTAACTCTCCTTCGTCGAAGCGAGAAAAACAGAACGGCTTGAAGGCGAGGGAAAAGCGAGAGACGGTCGCCATGGTAACTATGAATTAAGTAATCAATGAATTATTATTGACATTGATGTTTTCGTGCCGCCTCCTTTGCCTCGATATTTCGAGACTTATGAAATACCATGGCCCGGTGTTGCTGATTAATACGTCGATGGGGTGGGTTTTATTGGATTAAAGGGGAGGCGGAGATTCGAGCGATTCTTTCGCGCTTAATTACTGGCAACCTAGAGGCCGTTTACAAGCTTGGCTTGATCGATCAAGCCGATGAACAAAGGATACATGCCATGCTAATGATATTAGAGGGGAGATTCTGGTGTGAGGAGGCGCTGCTAAGAAAATATTATGTTCTCAGTAATATGAATTATCCCAGGCAGGAATTTCGTAAAATTCGTGTACTTATCAAAAATTCACGATATAAAAGAAAGGTTATTACTAATATTATGCTTCAATTAACAGAGGTTTCGAAGTTCCTTAAAAAATTCAGCACAATGCATATAGTGATAAGAGTCACTTGTCATCAATTAATTAGCAGACGCTCACTTTAATTTGCCAATTTTCTCTCTGTCCTACGGTCCTGTTTCTCTTTCTTATCGACAAAGAGTCGTTCCTAATTCGAAATGGAACTCGTAGAAAATACGATAGAATGCTGGGGCTCGTAAGGATGGAGGAGATTGCTCGCAGGAGTGGCCGTAAGAAAGGCGTGCAACAGAATGCTTCGGGCCAATAGAACAGACACCGCGCTCGCTTCAATTCCGCGATCTCTGCGACAAATTAGCACAGACAAATTTCACCCTCGCCACCCTCGAACCCTCTGTCGTTTCTTCCTTCGCCGCGTACTTCGCTGAAATTTCCTTCGCGCCCCGTCGCTCACCTTAACGAAACATCCGGCAGACTCTCTTTCTTGATACCCTTGATTGAGAAACGTAATTTCCTTTGCAGCCTCCGCGATAACAGAGATAATAAAAGATGTATTTCATAAATTAAAAGAAGGCTCTGTTTTAAATATGGTTTTCTGAAGAGAAATTTACTCTGATTTTGAGGCAACCTCTGAGAATGTAACAGCATTGTCTTTTTTAGCGAAGGGGCTCGGTTCAGAGTTGGACTCAGCATTAAAACTAATAAAAATGAGCGATGTTTGATCTTGTTCCAGAGCTGTACCACTTTTTGTGCTTGTGTTTATCTTCTCCTTCTCTTGTTACCCAGTTCTTCCTTCAGTTTTTCATCTTGTTCTAGTTTTCCTCTATTTGTTCCTTTTCTTGCTTTGTCTTTCGTTTACTTTATTTCCTTCACGGTTTTGTTTGCTTCTCTACTTTTGCTTTTCCCCACTCTAGTATTACTCTTCCTCTTCGTGAGGATATGTATTATCACATGTCTGCAGAGAAGTACTAAACTTGCCATTGTGCGTTGTATTTGATATGAAGACATCTGAATGGTTAGAAATGACTACAACGCATAAAGATCTTTATTGTATACCTTTTCTTATAATTTTATTCTTTAATAACTAATAATAGAAGCAAATAATATAAATATTGGTAAATAATAACTGATAACCTGTACTAGAGAAGGTTTTGGTAACTACATGATGGTCTGGGTGTCAGTCATTTAAACAATAATAACAGCAATGTTACTGAAAATTATGCATCGAAAGTTGATTTAGATTTGTATATTTAACAAAGTAGCTTTTCTTTTCTTTGATTTAACTAACAAAATTATGACATTTTTATTATATCCACCACAAGTATTTAGTCTTTCTTGAATCAACTATCACATTTTCTATCATTTAAAATTAGGCTTAAAGAAAAATGTCTTCCATATTCGACAAGCAGTAGTTTATTAAAATAGTACGTTCAAGGACTTATTGAACCTAGAGATAAGAATGTCCGTAAAAACGGGATAAATCAATTAATATTCTATTGGAAAAAATGGTTAACACTAAGAGTGTATATTTTGTTTAAATAAACATTCTCAGTTAAATATCCAGTTTCCATTCTGACCCACAAAAGCATCAATTTCACATGGTACGATCTAACATTTTAAGACAGAGTTGATCTGAAAGTAGTATCCCATCAGTAGACTTATGTGTACTTCCTACAGTTTAAGTGTCGTTCAGTTGGCGAATTGTCGCATAAAAATTTAAAAGAAAATCAAGCCTATTGATACGAAAAGATAGAGAAAGAAAGGATTGAAAACAGTAGAATGACAACTGACAATCGTAAACTCGCCCCATGCTGCCTCCTACAAAGCCGTGTACGACGGGCCCAGCATGCACGACCCTCCATTGTCTCCAACGACCCCCCTCTGGTTAGGAAGCGCGCGATAATAAATATAGAGAAAATGAAAAATTATTAAAAACTTCCTTTTTAGCCTTGGTAATCCTCGTCGCCCCCAGAGATACCGCATTAAAATCCTACCCCCTCCCTTCCCGCCACACGCCGACGACCTCTTTTTCGCTTTTCTCCACCCTTGTCCATCCTGACTCGGGAGATCCTACGGGGGTTGGGCGTCCGGACACGCGAATTATTTATACGCAGAGAAGTCTCTCTGACGACATTACCACAGTGTTAGCATTAAATCATAATGTACGACTCGGTGCCGCGGACCGACGTGGTTCGTCCCTCTGGTTACGGAATCTTTCTGTCTGGATTTATGGTGTTCTTTTGAAGACGTTCGCTAACTTGGAAGAAATCGATTGCAATTGATCGAAAGAAGGAAGGAATAGAAGAAAATAAATGACGACACGGGAAGAGGGATTACAGAGCAGGAAATAGGGGATCTTAACATAGTTTAGTCACTAAATGTGGTAATGTTATCTAGTGGAACTGATTTTCTATGTCATAGCTGTTTGACCATTTAACAACCTCTTAGGCTAAGTTACAGTATTATAATTCTGTAATGAACCGACTGCATACGTTAAAACAATTGAATAAATAAATAAACTATCCACGCTTAATGTTACGATAGATTGACATTTCCTTAGATGCTGCAGTCTTTCCAGAGCTACATGTGTATTTCTGAAAACGATAATATCTAAGCACTTATTCATTCTTAAGAAAAATGAAGAGAATGGTTATGTCCTAACGGTCCTAATAGTTACGTACCTAATGACGTAATTATTGCAATATGAAATATACATCAATTGAAGTTTACTTAAAATCAACAAATTTTTACATTAGATGATACTCTGTTCAATTAGATGAAAATTGAGAACCTGTTGCTGTGTCAGTTCTTTTAAAGGGCTGCAATACATCAGAACACGCATCCACTGTAAGCGTAGCCTTGTGAACTACGCTGCTGTCATTCATATGTCGCTGAGTACTTGCTTATCTAGTCAAAGCAGACTCAGAGAGCAACCTAGAAATTTTGTAGCTAAAAGAATTCTACTTTTTGAAGCGCCAGGGCGAGGGTAGATCAGAATTCATTCTCTCAGAAAGTTAGCGAGGGTATGAAAGGCAGCATCCTTTGCGTCCTCGCCGATTGGATTTACCAATTAATCACCGACGGGGGGTTGATGCCGGCGGACCGTGGATGAAAGAATAACGACGCGGAAACGAAACGAAATTTAAATATTCTCGCGGTATTGCTGGCATTCCTCTGAGCCCTCGCTGGCTCACTGGGAACAGGGAACACCGCGAATTCCGTGTAATTGCAAAATTGCATTAGCTTTGTGTTCTTCTGTCGTTCGTCCAGACGTAAGAGATACTGTACGCGCGTGCTGAGCGCGTTGCATCAGATGATTCATATGGATTTTCCTGTTTCGTTCCAACGCGAACGATAAGTATCGTTCTTTCAGGTCGACGCCCTGGCTACTGACAGATAAATCTTCGCAGATTTTTCCGGACAAAAGGAGGAACTGATCATCTCGATTTTAATCATGGAAATGTAGTCGACGTTAGATGATCTACCTGTTTATCTTTCTATATCTATGTGTATCTGTAATTTCATTGGAGCTAATCGTACGTGTTAGTTGTAGAGAAGTTATCTATGTCAATTTTGTTCTATGTACACTGTCTATCAGATGTTC
This sequence comes from Calliopsis andreniformis, assembly GCF_051401765.1. NCBI lineage: Eukaryota > Metazoa > Arthropoda > Insecta > Hymenoptera > Andrenidae > Calliopsis > Calliopsis andreniformis. Next base: position 5,469,415 of record NC_135073.1, on the reverse strand, counting down.
AAGATCACTTAGTGACTTCTGTTCAAGTTATACTATGTAGCAAAGTAGGTCCCTACATTCGGCATGAAATATTGTCAACTATAATTACAAAATCTTTTATATCAAACGAACGTAATAAATTAAGGTGACTAATAACTGTTACCAAAATTGTTTATTTTGCTTAATTTGAGAAATAATTCGAAACTTTTGGCACTGCATATTGAAATTGTACGCTTTTTTATATTGAACATTTTGATTGGTACCCATTTTTGTGTATTAACACAAAATTTTTTCTCTGTAAGCTGCTCATTTGAAATTGTATGAAGGAAAAATATGTCACTGACAAAAGTGATGTATTAGCACATTAGAAAATCAGAGAAGAATATTATTCCTTAGTGCATGTAAGCACAATAGCTAAGAATATGTGATCCTATGACAAGAAAATAATGTGTAGTAAAAAATTCTATAAATGTTAATATTATAAAATACTGTAGATTTCTTGTTGTATCCTGGAATGCATATTTTTATCAAATAGACAGAATATCTATAATATAATAAGCATGCCAAGTTCACAAGGTATTTTACCTGTGTAAGCCATACGTAGACAATTACTCGTACAACGACACCAACCTTACATAGCTCTCTCTTCAATCCTACTAAACTGATTACTTACTTACTTAAGGTACATCGAAGAAAATTGTTCGCAGTATTCAAAATCTAATTCCAGAGTATCCGTGACAGTTTCATAAAACGCGAAAAGCAATGTACATTGTGCATCGTTAAACGTTCATATTAAAAAATTAACATTCACAAAGGTGGCGGGGGAATTGAGAATCGCGTCTGGGTCCAAAGAACGAGCCCCCTGTATCCACGCTCGAGGCGGCCTCGGTCGATACTTACCCCTCGGACGAAAGAGATAAAACCGGATAGCCTGTGTGTAGGTCTGTGGGTGTGTGTATGCGATCACCTGAATTTCAGAATTGCAAATTCTTTAATTCACGGGGACGCAATGGCGACGTCGACGGCGGCTCGCCAGGAAAATACCTTCGCCTGACCTATACAAACATCGCAGGAGACGAGGAATGTGTATTCAAAAATTTACATAGGTACATTTTGATTAAAGTGTCCTAGAAAGCAAATCTAATACACTGGTTGGACCATATCTGAGTCCGTCCTTCTCTTTCCGCGCCTCTTTCAGGCTCTCTTTCCTCGTCGCGGCGGTCCGCGGACTCGCGGGGCAGGATTATTGCGTGTCCTTCGGAAGTGGAAACTTTCCGCCGCACAAATCTGAGCAGAATACGAAAGGTTTGAACGCTTTTAGTCGCACGCGGATGATGTTGGGACTTGTTATCGGAGTTACTTTGAAAATTACTGCTCGACGGAAGTTACTATAGGATCCTTCGCTAAAGACGATAGTTAGACAATCTTTTAATGTCTACTTGCCAAAGTATTCGTGTATACCTTTGCATCGGGCAATTACTCAGCAAGTGCTGAGAATTTCTTTTAAATCGGTTAATAATGAACATTTGCTTATACTTATACTACAATCATACACAGGTTACCGCTAAAAACGTCTTAGCTGAGAGCTCAACTCCAGAAGCTAATTTTCATAGTACCTATTAATCTATCATTTTCATAAAATTGAAAGATATCAATTTTTAAATATTCTTTTGCCACAAGATGCTCGTAATCTTTCGCATTGATATCCCCCAGCGTTTCATATCGCGAGTTATCGTGTCAGACGCGAGTCAGATGAAAGCCTGGCAAGCTACCAATTTCAAGATAAATTCCAAAGGACAATTACGACGTTTTAATTGCACAATACATGGGACATGGAGGACGTCGAACAGAGCAGAGGGACGAGAAAGGCGAGGTAAAAAGGAGAAGAGAGGGCAACGACAGAGGAGCCGGTCGGTGGTGGTGGAAAAGGTGAAAGAAGAGAAAGACAGAGACAAAGGGGTGCGATGGGCACGGGGGTGGTACAAGAAATGACCGACCGAGCACACACGAGTATAATTATAATAACATTACTTGACAGAAATGGCAGCGAGAGGCGAGTCCTGGCCGGACAGGCTCCTGCGAGCATTGAAATATTATACCTACCAAAGAGAAAATAATTAAAATTCAACCCTTGCGCTTGCTTGGCTCGCGTACGAGCATAGAGGAGGAGAAAGAGAAAGAGAGAGTGAGAGAGGGTGGGAGAGGGAGAGGGAGAGCTGGCGAGAGAGCGGCGTTCGCGTGCGTGTGCGCGTGTGCATCGACGTACTTACCCCGCCTATCCCACCCCATCCTTCGCGGGCCACCCCCGCCTCCAAGGACAGGGTTTCCCATATTTTTTCCAGCGCCGTAGGTACCAGGTATTCTAGAAACGTTTGTTCGTTACGGACGTGCTTCTGAGCACCGTTCTCGCGGTAAGTAGAAAAATCTACCGTGCACCACCCTCGCGTATCCAATTATCAAATCCGCCCGTTGTGTATGTTCAGCTCTGCCGTCATTGAGAATCTTTTTACATAGAAGGATCGTATTAAAAATTTCCCTGACGAGATTTCGGGGCGATATGTCTGAGGGGTAACGTAATTTCCTTTGTCGAAAATAGCAAATTTTCGGTTAATGAATGCGATCAGCCGGGGGTTGGGGGGAGGCGTAAAGCCTCGGCGACGTCACGCAGCCAGGGAAACTTCTTACTCGTCTAAACGCAATACCGGCACTTCGGTCAAATATGCATTAATAAAGCCATATTAATCTCGCAAAGGTGGCGTGGAGGGGGAAAGATAAAGTGATATCGAGCGACGTCCCCGTTGAACGTGTCGGTTCACCTCCGTCGTAACTTTTTCATGAATAATCCCGGGGCTAATTTAAATAAATTATAACAGGAAGCGTTTGACCGGGCCCGAATTCTCGACGGCGCTATTGATAGCCGTGAAAACCCTGGAAGGGAAATAGCAAGGGGAAGGATCTCTCTACGGTTTTCCCATTAATTCTTTTGTTTTCCGTTCGCGACCGGAAGTGATTTTCAAGGACCTCCTTTTTTCGCACGGCAATCCATTAAAATATCAATTAAACCGCACCAGAAACCTCGCATCGCTCTGCCCCCCTGTCCCAGGATCGATGTCTTTTCTTCGTCCCCTTCTTGCCCACGCCGAAACGACTCGTGTAACTGCACAACTGACCCATTGTCAGAAGGAGAACAAAGAAGAAGTGGCTTGAAATATAAAAATGCCATGTATTCCCTTTGCGCGAAATATCTGATTGTAGTGGTTTTTTAACGATGAAACTATTCTAGCATTGTTAAGGTGATTGTTGATACGATAATGAAACCTATGGATCACCCGTATGATTAAAATACTTATATTTTTATGAGAATTTTTATTAATTAATTATTTGCGATATATCTTAAATAATTATTCTAATTAGAAAGTAGTATAAAATATGCAGCATTATTCTAGGTTCTCTAAGGAATTATGTCACTCTGATGACGTAAAAACTGAGGCTACTTTTTCAAACCAAAGTCAAGATTAATTACTTGATCGAAATAAAATTTGTACAATCAATAGGACGCACAATAAGCTATACAAAAAATAGAATTTCATATGTATATTCGTAATAAGAAAAGAGAAGGTTTCCTTACATCCTTGTTTGGTAATAGATAGTAATAGTAAGTATCGAAAAAATGACAATAAAAAATAAGTTTCCCAGACAAACTTTATAAAAATCAGTTTAAGGATAGACATCCGAACTCTGATACCTAATCAAAAAGCGTAATTTTAAAAAAATGCACTCCATATTTCAACCGTCTACTGTGGTCTGTTACACATACGTCTACTTTAAGCTGTACTTTTACTTTAACGGTATTACTACAAGTTCTTCAGCGACACCTTTTGTACAGTATTTTGAAGGGTTGAAGGTCTACCTATCAGTTCGCGGAAAACCAAGAATTTAAATTGTTCGAAGCTGTAAGGGTGGCGCAACTCCTTAAAGCTATCTCTAGTTCGCGAAAGGGCATTCTAGATCCACCACAGCAACGCAATTTCAGATTCTGCAGCAGTGTTCCCAAAGTATCGAATTTCTTCACAGCCGATAACATCTACGAATTCATCGAACCCCGAATGGAAGACTTCTGGGCTGAATGGAAGAGTCGAGGGTTGCCGCAGCAAGCTTGAATGTGGTGAAGCAGAGGGAAAGGGGGGAGGGGGTCGTCGTCTGCGAGTGTTATTTGTACCGTATCGAAGAATCCCCCGACTTCAACCCCACCCCCTCGAGGCGATTCACCATTTCCCCGGCTCGTTTCGTTTCTCCGGCGACAAATAAGCAACAGAACGAACACGGCCCTATCTCGCGCCGTTCACTCGCTTCTGGGAGCTCTCTGGATTCTTGATTCCTTGTCCCTTCGCTGAAATTTATCTTCTTCGACCCCACCCTCTGCTTGACATCGTTTTAAATTCGAATTGGATCCCTATTTTCGCCCGACCGCTATATTCTAATTGTAATCGCGGCAGAACGACTTGTCCCGATGAATCTGAGAGTGTTCTGGAATATTGTATTTCCTTGCTATAGAATTATATCTCACTGATGAGTTGATTGATGCATATATCAAGTATCCAGCATGTACAATCGGTTAAAGAGTAATATACGTTATAGTTGTAAATTTATTGTGTATTATGGTTTGTGTGATTAATTACAGGCCTGTAAGAAATCTGTGGAATGAACTATAGTAAGACATCACTTAATTGATTTAACACAAGACTTAAGCTTAGAGTATACTTTTGATGGCTAATTTTATTATTTCGTACACTATTATAAACTCTGAGTTTAGTCCCAATCGATATTCTACTGTTCTCTTATTGTCGTTACACTGAATATGTAACAGTAATCCCGAATAAACTAGACTGTGCATAATTAAGACTCGGCTAATCGTGGTTCTACTGTATGGATTAAGTTACTAGCGATCAGTTTAAGCTACTAGTTATAAGTTACTAGTCATTTGATTCAGAGCCGAAGATACATATTTCTAGGGGAATTATTACTACAAGCACAGTATAATCTTACCAGAGATATGACTGACGTGTACAATAAATCGCTCGTTATAAGCTCGTTGCTATATTCACTGAAACCTTGCAATTAAAGCGAAGGGGTTTTGCTTACGTGCACTATCACTCGCATTCTCGATAAGCCCTAAGTGAGTCACTATGAGCACGAGTCAGCCTCAGAAATGTGTCCCTCCCTATAAATTTAAGAATGACCTCTGACCCAGTATCAAGAAAGAATTTTAGAAAGCTTATTTTTAATAACTAACTCCAAAACTTAGTGAATATATTAACAACATCACATACATATCTATTTCTAACTAGTGAATATCGTAATTTTTTACTAACAACGTCTCTTTAGTAACATTAAATTGATCTATCCTCTGATAAATGTGTTCCATGTGAGTCATTGAAAAATGCAAAAATGGAGGAACAAGTCGATCTAACGGTACCGTATGGTTTTATACACAACACGAGAAGATCAGCGGTACAGACGAAAATTGAAAATGAGCATAAAGAGTATAAAAAAGCGAGGCACCAGGCAGATTGCCGTGGAACATTCTTCGGCAAAGGGGCAATTCATTTTCGTATGCTATATCAATTTCTTGCTTCGCCTCCTTTCCTCGTCGCCGACCCCTCGTCCCTGCCACTCCACCAAACCGTCGCCCGCCTCCGCCAACGACGTTCCCAGCCTTCGATCTATACGCGTTTCATCCCTTAAAACTGTTAACTCAGGCAGACATCAAGGGGAATGCGAATTAGCTCGACTGTCTTATCCGCGCCGATAAAAATGACGATGAAAAAGCCAAGCGAGCTCGTTCCGCCTCCCTCTGCCTTGTGAAACTTATATCTTAATCGATTCCATGGCCCTCCCTTCCATCATTTAAAAATTTCATGTCTAAATACCCAGACGCGCCTCTTTGAACCTGAGCATCGCTAACTACGAACATCCGCTGAAATAAAGGAATTTCGTTGTGCCTCATCCAGATTTAATTTTCATCGAACGTATTAGACTTCGAGAAAGGAAGGGAAATTGGGGAAATTCAGGAGTTTGATTTGTTGAGTTCAGTTTCAGATTGTAATTAGGAATGGAATGACGTTGATTATCGGGACAGGGTTTGAAAACCTGAGTTAATATGGTTAATATGATCTTTGATACACGACATTTTTCTGCATTCTCTACGTCCTTTCATTTACGTATGTAGTTATGCGGAATATGTAGGTTCGTTCGATTAAATGTATACATTTAGTTACTTCTGCAACATATTTGAGACCAGTATATTCTATCAAAACCGTCCTCAGAGGCTGACAACAGTCTATTAATATTTTAAGTATAAAAAATGGCTCAAATATTATGTGCTCGACTAATGAGCAGAACTACCCCGTAACTCAAAGCGTGGATCATCGGTCAACAATATGTGAATTACTTAAATGTGACTGACTATTATTTAATTATGAAAGAAAAATATAGGAAAAGATTCAATAACTTTATGAAACTATTTATAGAAATGTGGGTATCAATTCCTTCCGTTATCAGATTTTTGAGTGCATCCAACATGCTGCATAAGTAAACCTCGTAGCGATAACTGTGTTAAACAAATTCGAGACCTACAAGATTTTATTCTTCAACAGATTAAACAAGGGAGTGTCAAAGGATTTCGCCTGCAGGAAAGTCGAGTAACGATCGATCATGCATTATAGACCGGAAGCCGACAGCTGGTGATAGATCGTAGTAATTAAATAACTCGTTGCGATCAGTCTAGGCTTGGGGTTCGATCACAGAGAGAGACGAAAGGGGCTCATAGAAGGGTTCGGTGGCATGTGCACGTTGCTCCTGGACAGGGGTGTAATTGACAAGGCAATTGATAATCGCAGTAGAGTTGACAGTATCTCCGAGAATTAGCGCCGCGTAAACATGGCAGATTGAAAGAGCAATTGCCAAAATGATGGCTAAAGGATTTCCAAAATTGTTTTCAAGAAAAATTCAACGAATTTTTTGAAATTGTTCCAAACAATTAAGAAGTCACTGACTTGAATTAAGCTTTACATTTTGTAAGGATTCTTTGAAAAATAATTCTTCTTAAGATTCTTTGGGTGAATCACATTAATTTTTTACTAATTGTAAAATCATATCTAAACCAAGTTGAAAGCTTTTCTTTAATATCACTATTTTTTAAGGCTGATAGCTCCGTGAACAAAAATTTTCCAAAATATTTGAAGATTACCTACATTCTTCACTACACTAATATTAAACCATATAAAAATTCAATTCTCAGTTTTGCAAGAGTGCTATCTTTATTTGACTGTTTAAGTACTTTTTGTAAGAAACCACTATCAATCAATTAGCATTTCTTCATTTCACACCAGCATGATATAAAACACAGCAAATAAGGTAAATGCTAGAATTCTGTTTGCTAGATACATTATCGATTTTCACGAATTCCTGTGCACCCCAATCCATCAATGGTCAGCTTATCGAGGAATCGAGAGTCGAAACTGTTAAGGCACGCACGATCTAATTAATAATTACCGAGGCAGGTCTGGAGGTCGGGTCGAGTCGAGTCGACTCGCGGTCCAGCGGCGTTTAATTATTTCACCGTGAAATATGTATAGTCCACGAAAAGCGCTAAAGGGTTGGGGAACGGGTGCACGACGGCGTGTAGCCTTATTCGCCATTGTCGAGAAATGTAGGAGTTAGTCGAAAGGGTTGGCGGCGACGAAAAATACTGGCTTCTGTTTAATTTCATTTTTAACTTGAGGCTATGTTTAATTAAGAAATATCACGGAACTCAGTGTATATACAACAGGTGTTGGACGAACGAGGGTTGAATTATACGACCTCCGCAGTTGAGCGCTAAGTGTAAATGAAAAAAGCTCACGCCCAATTTGTGTGGGAATATTTTGATGTCCGAAACGGGATTTGAACAGACCTAAGGACAAGTATTCGAAGAAAACTTTCTGAAGGAAAATTAGTTTCTCTGAAAAGTGTGGACGAAGGGTCTTCTTGAGGATGCTCGAGGCTAAGAAACTTTACTGTTACGGCTGGAATACGTCGTAGCAGTTAATACCAAAGCGCGTCCGTTCATTATTGTCTAATAATAAGCTAGCTTTTACTCTTATGCGATTAAGGTTACTGTGTCTAGAATTTTTACAGTGAAGGAAAGTTGACATTATTATAAACACTATTAACATTAGAATAAAATTATGTACGTATATATAAGAGTAGAATCTTTTTTTTTAATCGTATACTTCTGAAGAAGCTCTTAGAAGTCTTGCAAGTTATTCAAACATTATACATTTTTGTATAGTTCCTTTTTAATCTATGAAACTAAAATAATACTTAAAATTATATATAAAAACATTTCGTTACATTTTTTATTTTACAAAATAAAGTGTATATTAAACGATAAAAAATTTCTAAAATGGGATTATTTGAAAAATAAAATTAATTATCCACCTTCATAAATTCTGTTCTAAAAGGAAAGATGAAGAATCATTTTCAGCCTTAAGTATATAAGACATTAAGAAATACAAAATTTTTAAATATATTTTAGAAAATAAAAAGTAAAAAATTCAAAATCTCATCAGTTCTTCAAAGATTGTTTTGACATAAAGTGTGTAGACATAATTAGAAAAACTGAAAATAAATACTTTTGTCATTAAAAGATAGTGAAACAATTTTGATTTCTTCGTTCCACTTTAACAAGACTTGAACATTTCAGCTACTGACAATGAAGTTAAATGTAATGACAATCAAATACGAATCTATAATAAATTATAATTATCAATGGACTGTACTAAAGCCACCAATATTATTAGTATGTTTTAATACTACGACAGAAAACTGATTTTGTGTTCAGAAATATCACGATCGATATGGTAGTCATGTTGAGAACGCGTCAAAAGGTCCCCTGGTGAGGTTTTCTTATTCGGAGGGATAACAGCGACGGTGCACCTTTCCCTCGACGCGAGGGGGTGGCACAGGGACCAATTTTCACAGCGGCGAAATATATCCGGAGGTCTCGAAGGGTTGGCGGTAAAGATCACAAGTAATTGAATGGGGGAGGGCAGGTGGAGTGGTCGCGCTCTAACCCCCGTGAGTGTTCAACCAATTAATCCACTTCAATCCAGAAAGCAGCCCCGTGAGCATCGAAGAAGGAGCCTTTTTTCTCTATTACGTCGCAGACACGGTCGAGATGTATTGAGATCGAGAGACACCTTTGGGATTCGAAACGTCATTGTCGGCTTCTTTTATTCTTCCTTAGTATTTCCATTGATCTTACTCTCTTTCTTGATGTCTACTGACATCTCATCTGTTCCTATGAGAGAATTAAGAAATGGATATGAGGAAAATTAGAAAATTCGCGATGTCTGTCGAAGACACTTCCTGATAGAGGGAGAAAATAATCGTAAACAGATTCCAATAAAAAATAAATATCTCTCTTAGAATTGTTCACACATATGTGGTCAGTAATGAATTGAAATTTGGAGTTAGAAACATCAGTACCAAAATTCTGTATTTTTCCTTCGTATTTCCAAAAATGACTTTCCCCATTTAGTGACATCTCGCTACTATGAGGAAATGAAAGAGTTGCTCCTAGGAAAATTATAAAATTCACGTTGGGGCCGTTAAGGACACTGTGATGAAGAGAAGTCGCAAACACGCCAATTAGAGGTAAATATCTTAGAATCGCTCATGCACGCGTGGTCAGGGAGGAATCGCTCCAGATTGGAACTCCTGAATAGGAATTCGACGGGCTGGCCGCTTCTGCGGTATCAAAGCAATCCCGCAACACCAATTAAGTCCCTTTCAGGTCAGATCGTTGGGGGGATGGCCCGCCCAATAAAACAAAGTAAATCCGCGTCTGGTCTAATCTCGCAGATAGAGAGGCGCCGTAAGGGGGAAAGAGTTTTCTCGCCAGTACGTAAAGTAACGATTACCCGATATTCCTGAGATACGGCGGAAAGAGATTTCAAACCCGGCCCGCCGCAAATCCTCCCCGTGTATCCCCTAATAATACTCAATTCCGCTGCTGGATTAATAGCGGTTTACTTCCCCACTCATTCTGCGTTGCGACCGAAAGTGTCTTCCCATACGATCTGTGACGTAGATCTGCGAATCCTCGAATCCTTTCACTATGCCTCAATTAGATCTAGCGTTTGTTGGATTTATGGGAACCCAAGAATGAGATCACTTGCACTCTAACCACGAATGCTGAAAGGATTTCTTAGAAATGTATAGCATTTCAACAAATAATTCTACTTTGATGACTATAGTATGCACGTTGCTGCTGTATATTATAGTCTGTATATTATTACTATTTATATGTATATAAGAGTGTCCTAGGAGGAAATCAAGTAACATTACCAGTATGTTTGATAGGACTTCAAAAACGTTAGATACATTCTTAGGCTTGGTTCATTCGATATTGATTTGTTTCAGATATAAGAGATTTTACACATATGTGATGGAGTAGTTTATTTTCCACGTATTTTGTGTCCTTTTTTACTTGTATGTTCTAAATGAGATACTCAAAATAGTGACTCCATTCTCATACTTATAAATTTATTCGTCCTTTTTATGTACATTGCTACTAGATCCTAAAAATCTAGAAACAGACTTTTAAGCTCCTAAATGACACAGCCTTTATCTTTATCTTAACACTTGGCCTCACTAACGTATTATATAACATTATTAGAATTTCGTTAGTGATCTAGAAGTCCATACAACGTTCAATTCTCACAAAAATGTATGAATGGAAAACAATAAAACGTCGCGGTATAGCATCCCCAGCAATCAAAATCAAAATATTCTGAGAAGTCTCTCTTATCGCGTCGACGCGAAGTTTCGTGGGCGAAACGACCGTCTTCGTCGAAGTTTGTCGGCCAAGTTCCTCTGTATATCGACGGGCAGCACGGTGACGGAGAAAAGAGGAAGTTTATGGTAGACGGTAACGGGCCCCGGTGTACAGATTGTCGAATCGGGAAAGGACAAGAGAGGGCAGCATGCTAATTTATAGCACCCTAGCGCTCCATTACGAATATTTATCCGCGGTGAGTTTAATCTAAACTTGGAGAATCCTCATCGTCTTCCACGCTTTACCCCCTCTCCGCCTTGCCACCCCCTTTTCGAGGACGCGAATCATCTTCCTCCATCCACCTTCGCCCGTCTACTTTCTCCCTTCTGCGCGAGAAATCCTCGGCACCTTAACGACGTATTGTCTCCGCAACTTATCAAAACAATTCGTTGAACTACTGTTCCGTGCCCTCTATCGCCCCGGAACATTGTTTCGTCGCTGATTAAACGAGCTTAGACAGTCTCAAGTGAGACTTATCGAAACGAAACATGGCGATTTTTTTTACTAGATTTCTAACACAGAGATCCTTTGAGATCCTTTGAAAATATTGAAATCGATATCGTTATTTTTCGAGATGCTGAAAATAGCGTTGTAACATTCATTAAAATTTTGAGCCATCATTTTCATAACTTTCGAATTGAGTTTTCCAAGTTTTCTGAATTTTTTTTTTCTGCGTAGTCTTATAAAGTAAGAATCACAATTTTTATATATGTCATAATAGTAATAGTTAATATACGTTCAGGTCTTTTAAATTTAGTGTTTGTTTTTCAATCCTCTCATGAGTTCTTTAAAATATTCTTATAAGCTTCCTTAATTTATTTTTTCTCTCCACGGCTTACTTTACATGCTGTCTTGTACTTTTTAGTTGAGTATAAATTTTCAACAGAAATTGGTTACTTATATATTTCAATAACTCATAAAATTAAGTGGTAAGGAAATAGCGATGTAGAACGTCGTTTATTTCACCATTGATTATAATGATACAATAAATACAATTTATTTTTACTATATCACCAGTCATATTTTGTTATTTACTCATGTGTTCTAAAATAATATTTAATGGCTCATATAAACACTCGAATGCTTACAATTAAGACTTTTAACAAATGACGTATGTTAAACCATTTTCTTTAAAATAATATTATAGTACAATTAGAAAATAATTTACCAGTGTATACAGTACTCAAACCTACATTTATTACAGACAAATAGTGTATGTACCTGCTAAAGTCGAAACCTGTGAACCTAACGTTTATTCAACATTTGTATTGGATCGTTTAGATTGCTTCTCAAGGATCATTAAAAGAACGTGCCTAGATAATGTAAAACAAAATTGCTGATATCGAAGTGTGTCGTAAGCAGGCTCGTAATATTCCACTAACATGATAATCCTGCGGAAGAGAGGCGCACCGTGGTTCCTCCCAGTTATCTCCTTATTTCTCGCCACCCTATTTTTCCGAAGCTCCTTTGCATATTAACAATATCGCCGGTTCGGAAGAAACGAGGAGCGGTTTCAGGATAAAAAATTATGGGGACAGGAGAACCCCTCGACTTCTTTTCTTTTCCTTCGTCTCTTCGCGTATTTTCCTTCATCTCCTTGGACCAACTTACCCCTCTCCCCTCGATCCGCGAGTCTTTTTTTACGATACTGCCAATTACACGCCCGTTTGAATTCACTATCCGACCGAGGCGAATACCCCGATATAAATTTTTATCGCCCGCCACGGGGTTCCGTTCGCTGCACTTCCTGTTCCTCTTTTATGACAACCCCACTGCTCTGGTAAGTTGTCGTTTATAATCTACATCTTTGTCGCGTTCGGGCGTTTTCGATGCAGAAAGCGTGCGCAATTTTGCATAAATTTTCGAAACAGTTTGTCCGATCTAGGAACAGCTAGGTTGTTCTGTTGAAGTGGTCCAAGAAATAAATACTTGAAGATTCTAATTATAAGTTCCTGCTATGTTTATATACACCTGTAGATCTACATTTTTTGTTATTCGTGAAATACTCATTATTTTGACGACACTAGTAATTAATAGCAAGTTTAATTTTGGAATAGTCTTCATGTCATGTCGATTGTCTGCGCTACAATATCAGTAAATAATTAACTTATAGAATATTTGCTTGCACTTGTCTGTCAAGTCTCGTCCATTATTATTTAATGCTATGATATGGCCGCCTCTTGAATGGGTAATATAATAATATAAATTGGTCTTTTATACTTCTAGATTTACTGTAGAACTAAAATCGTAACATTAAATTTTAAAGAACAATCGCTATTAAATTCAGTTCTAATGTCGTTATTCAGTGTTATAATTACATTCTCTGACTGTTCAGACTAGGTTTCTCAGCTTTTGAAAGAAAAACATTTTTGGTCATGATATCGTTATCAATATCAATTGAGTAACCATTCTAAGGCAAACTTCAATTCTATATTCTTTTTCGAAATATGAAGTGTCAAATCTTTTTATTGTTAATATCCATCGTACCTTATATGGCTTATATAGCTGTATTGATTATAGCTACTTGTTAATTAAGGGTTTTTATTTGTATTATGTATAATCAAATTTACCTCTTTATGTACACCTTTTATCCATATTGCAAGACATTAGTAAGATATTTAATAAACGAGTAATTTATTTTAATTAAATTATCATTGTCTTCTCTTTTCTCTTATACCTTTAATACGCTTGTTCTTTACTACTCTGGAGAAATAATTACTACTTGTATGTAAGGGTTGCCTTACTCCTTTATAATACAAAATATTATAAATAACAGATAGATATTTGCTCGGTATCAGATGTTGCATTACTGGCTAGTGCTGAATTATTGATTATTCATGAACTTCTAATGAATTACTTCTCTTGTTCAATTCGAAGAAAACGCTTGAGGAGGAACATCTGGGTCCACTTTGCTAATCTTTCGTTCGTAGAGCAGGAGACAAGCGTTAGTCCCTTTAATACACCGCCTGCCCCTCGAATATGCACGGTAAATGTGACAAAGTACTCGCGGCAGATTTTCGAGGACGGTATTACCATGTAATAGATATTACGCGTCTACCTGCTCGCATATTAGATTTTAATATAGAAGATACGAGCTCAACGACGAATACTTTTTCTTTTGTGAAAAATTCACGTTCGCTGCAGCTTTTAATACGTGATATAGTCAGAAGGACGGCTCTTCGAACGTGAACTGGATGTTGCAAATGCATTCTATGTGCATAAGAATATCGAATGCGTAGGAGGAGTTGTGACATCTTCGATAAGGCTTCCATTTGATTTCTCTAAAGGTTTTATCCTTTGGATTCTCTTTTAAGGTGGGTTTTATATTGAACTGTTACTTATAGAAAATAATATTTCTAGAAGAATGTATTCCACTGTTAATGTAACTTTAATTTGTACGATGAGGTGTTTTCTTTATTGAGGAGATTCTAACGTGTTGATCTTGTATGTATGTTCCATCATAATTTTTAAAATACCGATTTGATAAGATCGTTTTGGTTGTCCCTAATGTTCATTACAAAAAAATCTTCATCTAGGGTCTGTATAATTTTAATACATTATTTAATTTGCATCAGTTAATAGATGAATAAAAGGAGAAAACTATTTAGAATTATAATGTTATTGGAAATCTATAACCCTTTAACTAAATACATACACAATTATAGCAAGATTTATAATTACATCTAAACTGATTACATGCTCATAAAAAATGTGCTGTCCAAAAAATGCTCTTGTAGCTGTTACACAGCTTAGAATACAACTATGATTAAGGCTGTACTATGTTTCATGGGGAGAGGATAATCACAGTCCTTAGATAACTAAATAAGCCTGGACGTATACGAATTTGCACTTCGAAGTGACTCCTTGTTTTTAACAGGATAGTCTCTTCAGTAATTAAGCTTAGTGCTTCAGAAGGGTAGTCATCCAACAACATTACGCAAACAATGTTAAGGCAACAGTGACCACATAACTATTGAACATTGTCCACTAAATTTCACTATATGAAGGTATTCAATAAACCCTTTGTAGCGATGCACCTTCACTTGTTTCCTTCATACAACGATGAGACATTTCGTCTAATTTAACCATAGCGAATACCATTGTATCACACATCACATTCAGACCGCGCCATTGTTACTGTATGCAATTATTTTGCTTTTATCACCCTAACAGTATATTACTGTTATCGCAAAGTGTCCATGGTTTACAGTCCCGAGAAATTTAAACAAGAAAAGATCTTTACAGAAGCTGGAATCGAAACGCGATTTCCGAGCGAAAAGGGGCGTTCGCCCGTGGTTCCAGACTTCAGCCAGTGTTTTTATTTACACCGCATTATTTACTTGCCGTGTATCCTGCGAACGAACGACGGTATAAAGCGGTCGGAGGAGACTCGGATATAAGCACACAAGCCGGTTCATTAGAGACATTTGAGCTCCTCGCGAGGATGGCGGCCTAAAAGGGGTGGCCGGGGGGTGGTGTTCAGGCTGCAAGAGAGAAACGGGTTGGCGACGGGGGTGGCGTGGGTTTGAGGGGTCTCTCGCTGAGGTGGTTGGGTGGAAACAGACAAAATCAACAACGAGTAACGAGAACTCCGCGATATTAATCCACTCGTCGAGTTTTCAAACTTTCTACAAAGGCACCGCACCCCCGCTCACCACTCTACCCCCTTCTCCGCCCTTCCCATGGATTCACCTTTCTTTCGCAGGCTACATGTTTGCTAATGAAACCATATAATTAATATTCGAGTGTCTCTTCAATCGTATCAACTCACCGATAATCATTTTTCTCTGCATCCTGACGATTAATGGAAACAAAATTCAGTGAAGTCGTGTGTAATCATTAAAGAGACTACAGTAAACGAGATACAGATCCACTTTTCATATATTACTAGATGTATATCCTATCTTGTGGAGAAATATGTGAGTTTCCAGTTGGTGCAGGAAAAAATCCGCTTCGAGTGATAATTACCATAATTTTATGATAAATATTGGACATCAATAATGACTTCCTAATTGCAATGATGAATCTTATTAGTTATAACATTTAAGAAATCTTAGAAATTGCAGAATTTATAAATACATATATTAGATTATACAAAAAGGTATGTTCAAGAAGAGAATATGATCTTTTAACGATCTTACAGTGGATAAATTAACAGCTAATCTATACAATACAGATAGACAATACACGGTGAATTTAAAAGTTGTATCTCATTACGTGAATATTCTGAAAACCTTATTCATATTTACTAAAAATGAAAAAAAAAATTTATAATATTCAGAAAGCTTACTACTATGAATATTAGTTAACCATGAGCTTTTAACATAGGATGAAAAATGGCGTCACTTTAAATGTTTTGTGTCAGTTCACTCAAATTACCAAAAAATGAAGGCATCCTCTTCTTGTCACAGTCATTCAATTGCTTTCTATGCCACTGATTGACGGACAAAAAGAGTCACACATTATTATCAGATTACTTGCAATTGGTTAATAATATTTCTTCGTGGAAGCATAAAATCGCTAATTGTAAGAATCGAGGTGGTTGTTATTACTCTCGAGATACCATAGGTGAATCATTTCAAGCCTTTCCAAGTGCCACTGACATAGTGGCAGTTAATCATCGCCTTCAATTGACCCGAGGATGATCTTGTCTCGGATATTCTTGCACCGCCTCGGTGTCAATTGCGGCACGCGCCAGCGATTCATACTCTTCGTGATCGACTCGCGAACGATTACGTCACCGTCGAATGGACACCAATTATCGAGGACGTGCGGCCGATCGTAAAGCGTTGATATTTTTAGACTCGTGTATTATTGGTGCAAATGTCACGGCTTAGGTACAACGAGGAACAGTCAAACGTAGAGTCAATGAAACAGCACCTTTGTTTCTAAATGTTGATGCAGAGTAGATTGAGAAGATTCATACTACTAGCCAAAACTTTCAAATCACGTTGAGAAGGAAGAGAAATAAAGACTATTTTATTAGATAAATAAGTTTGAGTAAGAGTGAACTATTTTGTCCATTAATCAAAACTGTTACTATTGTGAAAGCATAGTGTAGCGTCGATTACCTGAATTAATAAGAGGACAATTAGTGATTTTATGAGTTTGTTCCTCTCTATATACTCGTTGATGAGGTAGCAGTTGAGAAACATTATACATTTGTGAGATACTAAGCATATGCACTTGATTTGTAGTCATAAAATGTAAATAGTAATTCGAAAAGATTGAAGAACTTGTAATTTAAAAGAAGTACATATAGATGAACTTCACAAGTACTTTTCCTACATTCTATACAATTATTTTTCAGTTTAATTTCTCACATATGTTTCAACACTTACATTTAATGTTCAGTGGCAGAAGAATTGTCGTGTTATTTGTCAACATTCAACAAATAAATTTTATTTTATGAACAGAACAGAAAATAGAACTAAACTTAGAAAGGTTTTAATACTTGCAAAAGTTCAATTATTTTTGAACTTTTAGTACCGATTTTGAAAGAACTAAAATTTTTCTGATACTAAGAATAATGTAACTTTACATCAGTTATTAAATACTTATCACATACTTTTATATATTGGTATGATAAAATGTCAATATCACAATCTGTGATATTGATTATGTATAAACTAAGTTTCACAATTAGTTAACAAAGCGAGGTCAGATAGAAATTACAAACAGACGAAGATAAATTAAATAGAGCTTCGTTTTCTCTTCTGCGTTTACTTTATTCATAGAAAACGAAGCCATAAATCAGACCTAGAATGTGGATGTGGCCAAATATTTTCATAAAAAATAGTTAGTAAAGTATGGTCCTTGAACATTTTCATTGTATTTCTAAGAAAGTGGTAAAACACTGTGGACAATTACTAGCGTATCATGGTGTGAAAAAAATGATTACAGTATAACTTCGATTTATCAACCTCAGTTATTCACAATTTTTGTTATGTAGGATTACGGAAATTGAATGTGAGAAAAACAATCCAGTAAAACATTGATCGAGACTTGATCAATAATTTAAGAATAACCTATCGAAAATCACAATATTAGTTATAAAGAATATGTTTTAGCTTTAAATCCCTCGATTTTTCGAATAATCAAGATTCTGCGATGTATCCATCGCAACCTAGAAATAAAGGAAATTAGAAAGGAGGTTTATATCCAGGTATATGTGCCATAAAATATAAGTCACGTCCACAGCATCCTAACATTGAAGCATTCCAATTAATACAAGACCCGGATCACCTTCGTAGATTAAAGATGAGAGATCCCTAAGACCTTCTCAGAAATGACATACAGGAATTTTCAATGAGGAACTTTTAATGAGAAGCAGCGTTGCTCACATGAAGAACATAGGTACACGAAGAAACTGCTGATTTATCTCGAATGAAAATAAGACTATAGTTATTATATTAAAGTAAAAAGCTTCTACTGGTAAAGCGTGATATACATTCGCTCACAGGGGTTTTAGATATTTTACCACGCAATCGCGAATAGAGATCCTATAATTAGCAGAATTTCACGCGGGCGTTCCGAGCCGATGTCCTGAATTGTT
Organism: Calliopsis andreniformis; assembly: GCF_051401765.1. Lineage (NCBI taxonomy): Eukaryota > Metazoa > Arthropoda > Insecta > Hymenoptera > Andrenidae > Calliopsis > Calliopsis andreniformis. Next base: position 5,450,999 of record NC_135073.1, on the reverse strand, counting down.
TATGGAAGCATTGTGCGATCCATCCATTTAGAAGTGTGAATCAGAGTCAGAAATAACTGTGATCGCCACCGTCGTCAATTGTATCGGCGAATTGTCATTTGATCCGGAGCTGCTAGTTGCGAAGTGGGTTAGCGCTAATAATTTCATGCAGTACAGCTGTCGTCCAGCTTAATTAATCCGTCCGTTCGTGACAGATATCGCGCGAGATCACAAAAATGCTGATTCTAATTCAGCACTTTTAACACATACAACAATATACGAGATGACAATTTTTCGACAAGAGAATAATCAGCATAGAGAATCATCTCTTCCAATTTCTGACATTTGTTGTTAGACACCTAATATATTTAACATTATAATTACAGGAAAGTATAGATATATTATGTGTAAATACTATACATACATTACCATGCACAGGTATTTAAACACCTACGTTATCAGAATTCAAGGACAATTTTCTAATATAATTTTGGCTACAGACCTTATTTCAGATGACTACTATATAAGATTGACGAATACCAAGAAGAATAACATTTCATACAAATTAGTGCAATTTCAATAATGGAAATGTGTCAAAATACTTATACACAGTAGTGTATGTACAATTGTAACAGAAGAAGACAAGGTTACTAGGAAGAATTCCTGGATAGTAGAACCTTCAAATATACATAAGTATTCGTATAATGAGGGTACATGCATGGGAGGCCTCATTACATATATCTTCTCCGATTTGAGATCTACCGAATATGCTCTGAAATATTTCTACTCAAAGGGAAACAGTGACGGCTGATGTTCGAACAGAAACCTTCGTTTGGTCTCCATTTCGACCTCCGCGAAGGCTCTTACACTCGTAAATTCCTCACCGTCTGCCAAAGGGTTAATGCGTCCGACTTTCCCGGGAGAAAATCTCGAAATGCAATATTGTATAATATTCACCGACGAAGGAAAGTCGTGGGATGAGGGGCGAGAGGCAAGGGGGAGAGTTGGACTTTTACCACGACTCAATATTGGTACCCCGACAGCATCCTCCCACCTTTTATTCTTCCATCGTCGATCTCCTTCCGTCTTTCCTCTTCGACTCGCCGAGAGGAAGTTACTTGACAACTGCTATTTGCATTTCTATCCTATTGAAGAAAACATCTAATAAAGTTCCACGAGAAACGTCGTCTCAAAGAAACGACTTCGCCTCCAGGAGCCCAGTCTGATGCTCGTACTTTTAGCCGTCGCTCTGGGGATCCGGAAGTTCCATCTGGAAGTTCGAATAGTTCGATGGATGCGGATAACTATAGTCTCTTGTTCCTTCCTAGCGGCAAGACTTGGGACAATTGATGAGAATTTTCCAGTTGGTATCCACTTTTAATTTTACGTGGGGAAATAATGTAGTAATAGCCACGAAAGTTACGCCAAATTTTAAGGGCATGTAATTAATAATTATGTGTAAATGATAAGATATGGAATATTATTTACATACAACTAATTTAAATTCAATGAATGCAACAGAGTATGTCATACTATTTAAACATAAAATATTTTGGTATAATATAAATTACGTATTAAGTGTTACTTAAAGAATAATACTTTAAGCTATGTCTACACTGAGGCAATAATGAGCAACATTTTGTTGCTTTTCGTGTAAAAAATAAGAAAAGCGTAGGATATTTTTGGAGTATAGGTTCTATAAATAAAGGTAATAAAAAGCTCAAATGCCTATATGTTGGAAAACGCATAATTTTTTAGTTACACATTGTAAATAATAAGAGGAGACAAAATGTTACTTGTTTCCTCATTGTAGACGTAATTATACAGCTGAGAAAGTAATTATTCTCAGATTCACGTTTACTACAGATTTTTTATTTATTTTTATCAATTAGTAAAACACAATGTTTTTGAGGGCTCTGTAGAAAAGAATTTTATTGTGATTTTATAACAGTTACTTTTATCCTCTACAAAAAAGTTCAAACATTCGAAATGAAATTATGTGATGAATAAAAGTTATTGCATAGGTACCTATACAACGCGATGAATTGAAATATCAAAGAAAAACATACTGTATGAAATCGAACCACAAAAAGATCCGTACCTTTAATTCTCAATTCATAAGTGGAAATAAAGAAAAAAAGGTAAAAATAGAAATGAAAACAAATGCTTGTGAAATATAAAAAGCGGTAAAATAAATCAAAGATTTGCCTACTAAAATTTTCAATGTATTGCCAAATGTGCCGAATGCTTTAGTGATCCGAATATTTGAAGGAACCTTGTACGGTGCTGGTGTGAAAAAGGTAAACGGCGAGATGATCGCGTCTGCATGAAATATGTATTTCAATATAGGTGGCGTCGATACCCTGCACAGGGAGGGCCGTGAAATTTTATGTCGCATTAAAGCCACCAATATGTCTCCAGGAACAGAGGCATAAAAATTATCGAACATATTAACGCCCCATTCCAAGCGGTCTTTGCTCGAGCTACGGATATTTAATAAAGTTCCACACCAGAAAGCGATTCATCTTCCGTCACGATGATACTCTCGATGGCTCTCCTCGATATCGGGGCGATCATTAAGACCAGCATTAAATCTCGTCAAATCGAATCGTTTCTCCTATAATCGTTCATCGAGGATGATGACGTATTCATAAATTCGTATGAAACGATCGTAAATATTTTGCGATTGCCGATGGATGGATTTAGACGTAATTTGCAGCATCCATTTCTTCGATTTTTAATAGCAGACGCGTTTTTAATGTCCTACGAACGATTGAAACCATAACCATAGTCTGGCAATAAAGTTTCAGAGTTTGTATAAGTACGTTAAGAACACTTTACATATTTCTAGAATTACAGACAATAACTAATTTTACTCAACGATTTGACTAATGAAGGTAACAGCAGGTTCTATAAGAAGCTTGATCTTTATCTGGATAATATACAGAATATTATGTTTGAAACTTGGAAAAATTCTGTAACAAGCTAATGAAACATCAAAGACTGGGTACAGTTGTAAAACTTCATCAAAATTACGTATTTTCGAGTAGTTGGTAACAGTAAAAAATAGACACTTCAAGTGATACAAATTTCTTACAATCAATGGAACTATAAAATTGGACAGGTCCCTCCCCAAGGATCTACAGTTATAGCTATCATTGCCACGAGCTTATAAGATAGGCATATAAGATCCTACCCATGTTGGGTAGTCTATATTGACGAAACTGAGAATTCAATTGAAAATTTTATTCGTACATTTTATTTCGAGTTGTGTTTGAATAAAAATTAAACAGATACGAATTCTAAATGGAATGAATTATTCGTGCATAAACGCACGAATAAACATGCCTGACTAAATATTTGACATATTCTACTGATTACAAGACCATGGAGTAGAGTAAGTTATATCTTTTATCTTATACTTTCATTCAAATAAACCCTCATTTAACTAACATTCAACTTTATTCCATGATCTAATTTATGTAACTGTAACTTCTGTATCTGTATCTTTAAATAATCTAATTTATGATTTCCTCCTGTTTCACATTTGATCATAACATTTAAGTAAAATTATTTCTATAAATGTCTAAATAGGTCATAAAATCAGATGGTAAAGTAGTATGATGCTAAACCTTATTTGTTTCATCCTAGATAATAACGACGCAGTAAAAACAATCTTTTATTATTACCAATTTAAAAACCATAAAAGTGGATCGCAGAAACAATTCATCAGCTGCAAGTAGATAATAATTGAGTTACAAGAAGCTCGTCACTGTTCTACAGTGTTCCTTGAATTCTATCCAGGAAATCCAAAGGGGAAGAGAAGACAAGAGACAATCCCAATCGCCTCTTACGTACAGGGTATCGCCCTCCGCGGTGCATTTTAATTAAAGCAATAAGAACAAGGTGAACACTCAGGGGAGAACTGAGAAAAGGGATTCGTTACTATTTATTTCTAATTATCTTCGATTCCGTAATCCACCAGAGAAGGGATTTCGTCGTCTTTCTCCTTCTTTTCTCCGCCGGTTGACTCGTAATCGAATAATTAAGCTGTTGATTGGAGCTTTATTACCCAATCCACGAAGTGAGTTTTTATTGGTCCTCTCGAGCGCGTCGTTGAGTATTTAAAAAGGGTGATTGCCTTTCGCGATTTCGAGGGGGGGAATCACCTGCGAGATTGGACGGTGCATAATGTATTATCACAGTCCGGTACGTTCCAAATTCTCCACCATTTCATCGAACTAGCGAATATTGGTGAGATAACGCACGACCGTAACGAGAATCGCGACGATCAAATGTAACGATTTCCGTCGAGCGCGCGCGCGACCTCGAGCGTTCACCATTAGACGGTTTGTCTGATTCAGAATCACGATGAAATTATTTCAATCGGGGAAAGCGGTTTAATGGCGATGAATTCAAATTTCAGTTTTTATTAGCGACATTGAATTCTAACTGGTTATCGTTAATATTTTGTGCGATTTGCAGCTGAAAATCATCGATCCATAAAATTGAAGTAATATATTTTATTTCAGATTTTTATATAATCTAGAGAATCATACTTTTGTTATTGAAAAATGTTTTATAACTTCCTCATACATGAAATGTTTATTTAAAATTTAGATTAATGATTCATAAGTCTATTACTAATTCATAAAATCATATTAGTAATTTATTATACTGATGGAAGCTTTTATTTAAAAAATGAACAGTGGTGGAGGAAAACGCCTCAACTTATAAACAGGAAAATATATCCGTCATATCGCATGAGATCAGAGGATTTTCTAGAATAAATTAGTGATACTAATGTAATATGATAATGTCTAATGTAAAAGTTATTTATGTAAACAGTGGCATGATCAGAAAAATGTTTTAAATTAATGTTTTTGTGTATATGTTTGGAATTCTTCAGTTTTAGTTCTATGTTTGTACTACTGATTGGTGGAAGGCTTGCTTTTATTATTGAAAAATAAAAGTTTTCTCATAATGAATTCATTAAAACTCAAATTAGGGGGAAAGAAACTACAACTTTAAGTGCTATAAATATGTAGCTGTTATAATAATACAAATTACAGTAAATCTTTCAATTTCACGAGAAAACTTTACTTACTTGCCTTATTAAATTTATATTTATAATTATTGCAGACATATATACTTAAGAACTACCGTGAGACTTCTACTATTCTTCATAATTTACGTACTAATTTACATACAAATACTAATATTACTGGGCATAAAAGTTTTACAAGCTATATTTATAAGAATTTATGTCTTAAAATGATCCAGCAGCTTATTAAGTGAGGCTTTGATTGGTGCATCGATTGATGTGTCAAAACTTATACGGTTTCACTAAAGAAAAAGAATATAATTTTTATATGTCCTCTATGCATCTATAAAAAAAGCTAATGAAGGTAAATGTCCCAGTAGCCGACTATACTCCGGCACTTGGACCTAACGCTAATTTTATTCATTTGTACCCTTAAATTCAAACAAAAACCAGTACTACTAATAAAAAAAATTGTTCTTAAAATAGCATATTCAGCTATTCAGATATAATTTAAGAATCGAGGTATGCACTTTTCGATTGTCCAATTATTGAGACATTTGATATCAAGCGTCTATGTACTAAGACATTCACCTTATATCAATTCATCCATTCCTATTGTAATTACTTCGTACAGAAATAAGTTGCAATAATAGATTAAAATAGGTGACTCTGTGTGTATGCAAATTCTACTTCGACTTATGTCTCCAGCTTCCTATCACTTTACGTTGATTATTCCAGAACCAATTAGGCCACAACTTCAGGCTATTGTTGTAACACAGACAATATCAAAATTAATAGAGTGAATCGTTTGATCACGTTCCTAAGCTCTACCTTCGCAGAGGGAAGGAAGCAGGACCAGAAACGCGTTTTCAATAATTGTGCGATTTACTGGAAGAGATCGCAGCGAAGACGACTTGGCGAGGCAACTGGGGTTTCTGTATCGCGTCGAAGGGTGGTCTCGATGCCGGCATTGATTTTGCAATGTAAAACATTTCAACGTTGAGATGGGAAGGGTGTCGCAGATATCCGACTCGAGCGATTTTCTCGGTCGGGAACGAAAAGATATTGATGGTTACGGGAATTTGATGGCATATTGCTCAACACGGATCGCTCTGTGATGTCTTTGGTAACGGTTTTCAATGTTTGTACACGGCCTGTCTGCCGTGTATTAAGAGCGGGAGATGGCCAAGACAATTTCAAAGTAATGCGTCACTGTCACGAGCAGCAAGCCGCATCGATTTGCGCCCTCGATGTCAACGTGTGTCGTTTGAATCGTTTCTGCGGAGGGACCATTGAGCTGCGTCGAACGCATTCAATGGTGCGTCTATCGTGTGAAAGAAGGGGGTGGAAATCTATGTAGGTAATTTTGACGCTGAACACGGTGGTCAAATCGCACATCCGCCAGAAGACTGTCACAGGTTGGAAGAAAACTTCTGTCTGGAAAATTGATCACCTATAGTTAGTTAATATTCACTCAAAAATTTATTTTGTAACATGAAAAAAGGTATATTTTACACTCTTATATACTCTATAAGGTATAAGGATAAATCTGTGTATCAGACAATACTTTGCACAATGAAATGAAAATTGAATATTTCTGGTTCATGACAGCTTTTTGTGGAAATATGAGGTATTAGTCCTATAAACTGACTTATTACTTTATATTATAATTAAATTTAGACTATGAAGTGAAACTTAGGCAAAGAAATAGCAGGTTAGGAACTTAAATTTTCGTTTTTTATATTTTCGAGTATATACTTGATATATACTACTACCAAATCTTGGTTCCAAAATTTCTCTTATTTAACACCTTTTATTGCGGTCTATTATAAATAAATCATTGACTCGTTAGTTTTTATTTTTAAGGGTATACAAAGATTTCTAAGCTTATCAAGCTTTGACATCAGAAACATGGCAAGTTGTTATGAAAAATCTTGCCGAAGGGGTTCATGCTAAGGAAGGAGGAAATAAGTGTTATTTACGTAACATGATTTTCCTCATCTGAACTAAAAAAAGTTCCATTTTCTAAGCTTTACATTACAGGTAGTTATTTAATTTTAAGAAGTTATTTAATTTTTAAATATGAAAGCCACTTAATTGTCATCCTGTAGATCTTGCAATCTCAATTTATTCAACAATTGTTCATTCAAATAATCTGTCCCTACTAAGGACGAAGCGATGTTACATCAGAAATAAAAACTTAGGTACTCGTCAGTTAAGTACAAATGCAGAGAAATGGACAATAAAGACGCAGATCAATCCCGCAAAGTCTCCATCGATGGAAAAAAATAGGATCGTTCCTGTGGCTTGAGGACAGAGACAAGGGCTCCGGAAATACAAAGATGGCCCGGAAGGAGGACGATCCAAACGAATCGCTGGTCGGTGTCTGGGTGACATTTCATTCTTGCGCGACCAAGAGGGCATTGTCTCGCTTCCCTATCAGATTCTCTTATTTCTATGCCTTGCCTCGTCCCCTTGAGACCGTACGATTACTTCCTTTTTGTTTTCATTTAATTACCGATGTCAAGGGGTTGCGGCTCTTCCCGGCTCACTTTTTCCAGCCCCCTACTATCCCCCTACGACGTTTCCTCCATTATTCCTTTATTTATTTCAATTATCCGCGCGACGTGAATTTGTCATTGCCTTTAATTTCTTGCCCTCGGCCCCCTGCGCGTTCCTTCTCGATGGAAGTTTCGGAGAGCTGTGCTGACCATAGAGAAAATTCAAAACAAGACTGCGATAACCCTTCGTTTAACTTGTACAGAATCACTTCCGAATGTGTGCAACTTTGCGAAGGTAAAAGTCAGCTCAGTCGTTCGACATATTATGGTTTTCTTATGTCACGAAGTCACGACATATTTATAGGTTTTCATGACGCAAAGAGTGACTATGAGAGGAGTAGTAGCCTTCATTTGCTATAGTCTTAGGACTCATTCATGACAATGAAATACAGTGACTGTTAAAAAGACAATGTTGGGATTATGGACACTTTTGTACAATTTTTTAATGTTGAGAAAAAGGTGCACTCAAAAACTGTAGATCCAAAAGGGCCCTGGAACGAAGACCATTAGGTATACTAGGATTATTAGGATTTATACCTTTCGAATTTTTCTTAAGCACCAAACATCCGTTTTTCGCTACAGGTAGAATTGTTCTATTGCTTTTTATTGGTCACAACCACAAGATTACGAACTTGGAGGCTATTTTTTGAGCTGTTCCCATGCGATTATGAAATTAAAGCAGTATAAGTTCTGTACCTAAGAGCCAACTTGATCCAAGTCCATTTTTGTTATTTTTCAAGAGAGCCGAAAAACAAATGCGATTACATTCTTATTATTTTAATAAAATGAAGAAGCAATAAGATCCCGTAAAACACTAAATTTGGAAACAAATGGACTTGGTTTAATCTGGGCCTGAGGTACACAATTAATTCGTCTTGACTGAATCTTTCAAACGATATAGTGTAGATCTTATTGCAGCTCTTGGGTTAATCAATGGCAGACAATTATAAAATTGTCCTTTTCGGTTAAAGTAAAATTATATTACATAATTTTTAACAAGTAAATAATTCACTAGGTCTTAGAGAATCCCACCAGTAATTGTCAGCACTGGTATTTACTATAGTACAGTATTTCTATAAGAAGTGATCGTTACTGTCACACTTAGCAATTATTATACCATCAACATTGCCACTTATCACACATTACGTTAGTATTAACATAAGCTTCTGTCGATTTCGTAAACGTTCAGCAGATGTCGAAAATACATACCATGACATTGACGTTGGCGCGAATCATCCCTGTCGGCCAATATATTATTGGCAATGCCCATTTACGAAATTGCAGGAGTGCTCTCGAATTCGAGGGTTCGTGTGTCCTTGGACGAGGGGCTCGCTTTCCGGGCACTAACATCCTTTATTGTCAGACCGCGTATTCGGCGGTTTCCACGGTTTGCATTCCCTTCTCAATAACGATACGCGTACCTTCTCTATCGTGATCCAGCATGGAGGAGCGAAAGAAAGGGAAAATGGCAAGACGGGAGAGGGAGGAGCAGAATGGCACGCGGTGGTCGGTGTGACAAGAGCTGAGAGCCGGGTATAAAAGGAGAGTTCCATTTAGGAATATTGAAAGTATTGATTTGTTTTGAGTAATGGGGCTATGAACAGTGACGGCAAAGCCACAATTCAGCTGGAAGTATTATTTCAAGTTATCATCTTAGTATGGGATTCAGTTGTGTAAAAGAATATATGTTTATCCAAATTTACGAGGTCTAACGGAAAAGTACTGAAACTGATTTTTGTCAAAAAGGGTGGTGAAAGTCGTAAGGGGTAACCTTCTGAATTCAATAAAAATTTCAGCTCGCTACCCTTGACACGTTGAGTGCTACGTGGGACATTGGTAGTCCAGAATACACGTATATCAACAGTGTGGCTTTCATCAAATAGATAAGCATATAGTGTAGTTTGAAATTGAAATACAATAAAAGAATAGAAATCATGAATAATAGAAAACAGGTGTTATTTTTCTATTTTCTTATTTTTAAGTTCCTTAAATTTAAACAGTGTCCGGAGTCTTATCCAAAAGCTGGAATTCTACTATGCCACCCAGCGTTTTGATTCGTCATTCATTGACATTCACAATCATTTTTGTACATGCATCTTCCAATCGGGCAATATTATGCGATTGAACTTTTTTGTTAAACTGTGAAATAGTTTAATAAATTGAAAGAGGTTTACACACATGAAATTATACCCTAGACACTTGTTTTTATTAGCATAAAGTAGTTTCAGTAACGGAAGACAAACCCTTTTTTGGTCTATCCTGTTTGGTCTTTAAGATCAACTCAGTGCTCGAAGAATTGTTCATAAATTCTTTAGAAATCTGTGGCTTGCAAATAAAAAGTCAAGCGAAAATTATTGTTCTGAGATCTCGGAACTACTCGCAAAATGATTTATGTCTAATCTAAAATTGTACCGTGGATAATTCAGTGACAACGCACTAAAGTACGCTGATGCTGTAATCTCACAATCAATAAACGAAGATTTGATAAAAAAGAGTATTCCTGTGGTACAGCTTCTTTAGTTCTCTGACTTAATTATAAGATCGCATTGTTATTTCGCTTTTCTAAAAATAGGAATTAATTCACACATCACTATGTCTGAATTCTAAGCAATACTTAAAAGGGTATGACCAATTAACTGACATTGTTACTTAACACTAGAACCATTAAAGCAGTCGAAAAGTTGCTACAATTATTCCTTACACATATTTTATTTGTTTACAGACGTTTTTTCTCACTTAATGTAAAAATACATTAATCTCAGTACTTTTATTTTTAAAAAGGTCCTACTCCTTAAATTCAAAACCATTAGCTTTTACGTATTTACCTAAAAATAATCACTTTGAAGAAAATAAAATTGATTTTCAAACGACACAACGATACACAAATTTCTACGCTATCAGTTTCGTTACTGTCCTAACAGATTTCACATGCTAGCCTTTGCCAGACAGCTGATGTAACAGCATGAAAGATGTGGGGAAAGAATCAATGCGAAAGCGATCCTTTTGTATGATTAAAAATATAACAGAAAGCTGCATTAGAGCGAGCAGTGATCGTCGGATCCCGCGATCGTCGCGTCTTGCCAAGAGAAAGAAGAGAGCCAGAGCGCGGATGCAAATGGCTCGGAGAAAGGGGTCGGTCCATCGTGAATAAAAGATAAAAAAGAAATGAAAACGAAAGCTTACGTCGTCGTACGTGCGTTCAAAGTTTCCCCTCCTCGTCCCTCACTCCGCGGCGGCGGCTCAACAGCTTCGGTATCAATATTCTAAAAACATCCTTTGTCGTGCTGGCTGCAAAAAGGCGTCATGCTCGTAATGCACGTTCACGTGGCTTGCAGGGTCGTTTGCAGCTTGCCAGTCCGAGCTCTCGCGCGCGTTATCCAACAGGTATGTATCGAGCCATCCGTGTACATAAACCAGCCTCGACCCCTTGGGGCAACGATATTTCCCAAATTTCTACGTGTATTACGTGCTTGCGTGCGCGTAACTTCAAATCACGTCATTTACATTAAAGTCGGAGTATCATTAACGCGACGCGATAATATGCTTATTATGCTTCGCGAATTGTGTGACAATTTTTGCAGGGATTCTTTTGTAACTATATTTGATGTTGGTGAGGAATTGTCATTGTAAAATTTAGTAATATATTTAAGATGGAGATTATATTTTTTGTGGGACTGACAAAAATTTTGCGATTTTGGCAAGAGAGGACTTCGATGTTGATGACAAAAGACAAGAAAGTGTTAACGTTTGTTCTTCTTTTTGGGAAACGTCAAGTAGAAATTTATCTAGTTAATAAAAGTCATAAATCGATAGATATAAAGGAAAATAGGATAAGTCACATATTTTTATTTTTGAGGTGTTTTAAATCTTAATTCTGCTCTACAGACATGTGATTCATCATGCTTCTGTCTCTTGAAAGAGCAGTTTCTTTAATTTTATTTTCATTTAAGCACCAATATTTTGTATTTTCTTAAATCAGTATAAAAAATATAAAGTTCGATTAATTTACATAGATACCTTATTAATGTACGTATGTGTAAAAGTTAGGGTACATTACTGAGGTTGGTATTTTCGCTCTCACGACTTCCTTGTACGCCTCTTTCCCAAACTCAACGTTTCCACCCCTCTGTTGCTGCACTAGGAAGGGGTGACACTCGTGTAAACCACGTGTACAACCGTTCACCGACACCTGTTTACTCCTACGGACAGTCGCGTGCACGCATGCTAGAAGTTGTCGTTTCATAGAGATGACAGAATCGCCCTATTATTACGCCTTGCTGGAATAAATTTAAAGCGTCCATCACGCTCATTTAGACCCCAGGTTATTCCATTTGAGAAGATGAACTTTAAGTGATTTTGATAAGGCATTTTGAATTCCCGTATTTTGAAGTTTGTTTCCAATATGTTCTAATGATTCTTCTTGATTACCTGATCTTTTAATTCAACAGTATATAAATTCAAATACAATTACTAAAAATATTCTATTTTAATTGTTAACCAATTATACACGTGGACTATATAAGTGTTTTATGTTGCAGCAAAATGAGAGATCGACCGATTTGTATTAGCTTAAATTTCAGAATCCAAAGTTTTAAAAATCACGCTCAATTTATACAGTAATATTACAAAAATATATAAATAAGAAATACGAAATATTCTAAATACTATTATAAAGTAGCATTTCTAAGTTGAAAGCAGTTTTGCACAGACTGTTTAGACTGCAGAATAATACTGATTGGCAAAAGTAATTTAAATAAGCTCTACAGATCTGCTAAAGATGCAAATAACAAATTCATATTTTCAAACGCCTCGAATGCTTTAAATTTACTGTTATCATTATCATCGTCATTTTTTTTTTGCTGTTTTAACACCAGTAAAGTTAATATATACATCAACTTCGTCAACATATCGTCTTTATCATAGAAAACTATATGTTGTATATCCTACATTGTATATCTTTACCTGATACTATGAATGCAACAAAGTGGATGTATCTAAATACTACATATTTGTAATATAAAAAGACAAGATTCTTAGGAGACATTTTGTTCAGACAACAAAACGGTTGGACAATAAAATATTCTGATATTAGGATATTCGAATAATGCAGATTTGGGCATGAATGGCTCTACTATATTACCTAGTCAGGATACAATTTAGCGACGATTCAATTGAACGACATGCCAGTTATAAGGATACAATGATTCGTAATTTATGCATACATACCTTGAAAGGTTCGATTGAACATTGTCCGATGGTCCGTTCGAGTAAAAATTTTGGCAAATTTCTCGAGCCCTGTAGAACTACGTCATCGACCACACTGTCTAATTAATATTATTCCCCGTGCTCGGCGCCGCCTTTGTTTCCAACGAAACCGTTCCGTCGAACGCAATATTAAAATGAATAACGAGCTCTCTGGCGTGGGGTTCCGCTGGATACCATCTGGGAAAATGATACGGAGAAAATTTTAACATCCGCCTCCGCCCGTGTCTGTATGCATACGACTACGCACGGGATAGCGTGTGGAACACGTGTGTAAGGGAGGGGTTCTTTTCCACCTTTTGGTCCGAGAGAATAATTAAAGGCACAAAAGAGTACGCCTAGCGAATTACTCCCAGCCGCTGCGCCACGATTGGACGGTTATTCTCATTCCGAGATTCTCCTTGAACACGAGGTCCACGTCAGACGCGGAAACGTTCAAAGGGTTTCCGCGGAGCGCGGGAGGAAAAAACTAATTAACTTTTCGGAATAATTAAGATAAGACCCGCTGGAGATCCGGGCCGAAAGCTCGCCGCTTCCTCTTTATTCTTCACGCCCGAGGAGCCAAGCCGGGCCGAATCGGCCGGGAACTGCTGTTGGAAGCTGGCGATCGGTCGATTAAATCGCTTGTATGAGAGAGAAGTCGCTTTCATTCGATGGAGCCAATTTCAAAGGAGGAGTTTCAACGCACCGTGAGCTGATCAATTGCTTCAATTAGGAAAAGGGACTTTATTATTGTACATTTTAATTTTCGTAATTATATTCTGATGAATAGTATTTTTATTCTTTGGTGCGATCGAGAGTGAATGGAAACGAGTACAGATAACGTTGAATGTGCATCTAATTTCATGCACTTGTATAATGTGGATTTTTAAGCGCAGCCTGCTGTTTTGTCAGGAAAGAGTGAAAGAGTAATTTCTGGAGAAAATCGAAGGTTAGTTGAATGCTGAAATATTATTTTAGAGAAGCATTCTACATGTGAAAATGTGACGTTTAAAGTAATTTACTGCCATTTGTTGAAGATAAGTGAAAGAATTATTTCTTAAGCTCATCCGAAATCATTTAAATAGTAAAATAGTATTATAAAAATGTTGTCTACGTGTAAGGTAAATGTGTAAAAATATATAACACAATAATTGTGCTGATTATTTGCCAAATCGATTAACTGCACAAAGCAAAAATATAAAAAGTTGAGCATAATCAAATCACTTAGTCTGGCACTATAATTTTAAAAAATTAAAAAACTGAATCACTTTAACCTGTGAATGATTCAATTATATTAATATGCAAACTTATAACCGTAATCAACTATACAGTTGTTAAAAAGGAATAAAAAGGAAAAAGAAATAAAAAGGAATTTAATTAAAAAGATTAAAAAGGAATTTTTCATATCGCTCCAAGATCATCTGAATAGTAAAATATAATTAAACAAAATTTGTCCGCTGCTGATTTTTAACGACTAATATTGCATCTAACTTTTCACTTCCAGCATCAGTATTGGGGTATTTTCCTGCAAATCGGACTTTCCTTTTGGCAAAAAGCGGACAAGAAAGAAAAAAGGAGAGGAAGAGGAAAGGGCTCGGTAATAATATAACAGTTTCCGTGAGGCGGAAATGGCATAATTAAAATATTGAATTCGTGGAGGAACAGTGAGAAGCGTTCGAGTAAGAAAGTCTGGCGCGAATTTCAATAAAGGCCGCCATTACCGGTAGAATTCGCCTGGTGAGCAATTAAAGATATTGCTATTGACCGACTCTCGATGAAGTTAAATTAAAGTGAAATCAAAGTTACCACGACGATAATGGACTTTGGGAATTTTCCTTTTGTAATTCTTGTGGTAATATAAGTGGTTTTGTTACAGAACATGTAAAACCGCGATCATGTAAAAATAGGTGTGTCTTTTATTAACACATAACAAGAGCTAACGAGAAAAGTTAGTTTTATGGATTTTCAAATTCAATTTAATTCAATGTGTAGCGTAGATTTTTCTACGGAAAAGTTATTCGATAATAAATATTGTCTTCCGTACTGCTTATCAATTTAAAAAAATTTCGTAAAACAGGATTTTAGATTTGATTACAAAATGTACACATAGGTGTAATTCAAGATAAAAAAATTTGTGACAATAATCCATGTAATTAATAATTCAAGTTTGTATTTTTAATTAGTACGAACAAATGATTGTACTTTATAGCGTAATATACTTGAAGTGTCGAATAAGAAAATATTAATATAAATATATTTTGATACCATTAAAATTGTTCTGGTTTGGCGTAGATAATAAATACTGCATCGTACTAAGTTGATTAAGAACAAGTACTGCTCAAATTTCATAATGAACGGTAAGGACAATATGATATATAAAAATAATTTATTACTAAGGTTAACAATACCTATAATGATTTATAATTATACTTCTTAATTATGAACAATCTAAATACAAAAAAATAGTATTTAATTTCTACTGTTGTAAACAATTAATGTGTATATATACACAATTATTAATCATTTTTAAAATTCCTTGACAGTTTTCATCGTTTTATTAATTTAAACCCAGTTACATTCCTTAAAAGTCATGAGACATTTATGAGACCATTTACCTATATTTTTACCGATATATGTAGTGCTAATATTATAACAGAATATAGTAAGATCCCTTTGAAATTCTATGAAAAATCATTACTAGTAGTACTTGAATAGGAAATTCATACATTTCCAGTCAGTGCTTAGAAATATTTTTCATAATAAATTAATAAACCTTTCAGAATCTACTCTGATCAATTTCACTTTTTATTAAAACTTAATTTTCATCGACAAAAAACGGGACTAGCAGTCAACTTATCGCAAACTGAAAAATTCTCCTGCATAATTCTATTGAAACAGCTAAGGATTAAAACAGAATTTACCTTTGCCTTATTCCATTCGTACTCTTCCAAAAATCTGCAAGCCAGTTAACAGGAAAGAAGTGTAATCTTGGCTGTTTCCACAAACATAAAAACGATTCTGAACCAAAATTCTTCCGACCATTTTCCACTTCCAATCGAAACGACTACATCAGATTACTGAATGATCGTTCCTCCCTTGCGTCAGTGTGAAAAGTGGCGCAAAACAGAAATCTTATCTGTACTGGTGGCGGAAGAAGACGGTGCATGAGTGGATGAAGTCGGTAGCCGCGTTGAGAGTCGGTCCTCCGTTGATAATTAGCAAGCAAGCTGAACGTAGGACTGATAATTCTCAACAATGGTTCATTACCGTCGTTTAAATGTGCACGACAAGTGCATTCGAGTGGTTGTGCCTGGCGGCAGCGTCGTCGGAGGCCCCGGATAGCTGCCTATCTGGCCATTTCCATACATCTTTCATTGTATTCTTTGTCGCGCCTAACTACAGATTCGTGGACTGACATTTTTATGGTGGAACAATGGGGGGCGAGACTAATGCCAGGAACGAGGAGGAAAAACGGTACAGGGATCGAGCTAGAGGGAAAAGGAAAAAGGGAAAGAGAGTGAGAGAGAGAAAGAGAGAGGGACATACAGGAAGGGAGAAGGTAAGGGAGATGAAAATATAGATAAAGACAGAGATGGAAAAGTATGGAGTCAGAGAGGGAGAAGGCCGATTTGACGTCAACCAGAGCATCGTTATCCGAGTAAATAGGCTGTCAGTGCCGTCGACGGCCCCCGACGGCCTCCGAACACAATCCACGATTCCGTATTGTTGTACTTTATTCCCTGAGTGGTCGAGAACCGAGCACGAATGTCTACAATCCTCTGCGACCGGTAACCTGCCTCAATCTCTACGTCACCGACGTAATCGGAACTGAGAAACTGCCTTAAATTCTCCGGAGAAGCCAGAGAATTGATAATTCTGCGGTCAAAAGCTCGCGGCCCTATTTGTCGCTCTGATGAAGTCGTTGTCCTGCGTCTCCTTCCTGTTCTCGTCGTTTTTTTTCGACTTGGAGGTTCAATCATCTTCATAACGAATCGAATTATTATTCTTAGTATTACTGTAAATAGGCGACCACCTTCTGTCTACATATCTGGATCCTAGAGTCATAGTGTATTCAGTCCACTGTTTTTTTATGTGACTTAGGACATCGGCTCTGGAATTCATATATGTATTGCTTACATCGTGAAAAGACAATATGTTGAATAATATAAGATTGCAAGGTGATTGAGTGCAGTCGTGTTACATGTCAGATTAGTAATTTATGTTTTAAAACAGATGGATGAATTGCAGGAAAAGGAGTCTATTTTGTTATTAACGTTATTAGCTAATTTAGGCAGACGATGGCTGACACGGTGCTCCTCAAAATTAGTATGTTTCTTTTTAAGTAGAAAAGCGGAAAATTTCTGATAGGAGTAACCTTAAGGAGTCCTTCATGAAACGTTAAACTTGAAGGGTTATAGGATGTCTATCTGTATTCTTATTCAGGATTTTAGAGACAAAAAATAAATAAGATAGAAATCTATGTTGCTTGCAGGTTAATAGGCTGAGTGATTTAGGATTTAATAAAGGAATTATATGTACGTAAGTTCTCGAGATAGACCATGTAATATGTAAATAATTATTACAAGACAAGCAAACAAGTACCTTTTCAACAATTTTGTGATTCTTTCTTCTTCCCTAAATAAATATAATAATACTTACTTCATTATTTGGAATATACATAATTTGTGTTAATTATGTATAAACAGTAGTAACTAATAAGTAATATATCAGAAATAATAAAAAAAAAAAGAACAGAATTCAAATGCAGGTAAAAAGTAAAGATTTGTAGGATTACTCAATGCTGTCCAATAGTGTGAAAAGTAATTTCAATCACTGAAGTGATCCCATATTTTTGCTTTGTAGACATACAGTGTCTTTTGTTTAAGTGTAAACAGCATAATATCTCAAAAGCAAGTGAAATTATGAAAAAATGTTCTTACAAAAGGTGTTCCTATAAAAAATATTAACACCAGGAAATGTGACCCATCATATCATACAAACTTCTGTAGGGACATTTTTTTCATAACTTGAACCCCTTGTGAGACATTCCGCCATTTACACTTAAACGAAATTTACGCTGTATGTGTTGTTACGTAATTCCTTTGCCATAATCTTATTATTTACAATAAATAGATTTTCACTTATATGCACTGTCACTTATCTTCGATAAGACGAAATTAGACTATCAAGAACATGAGTTGATCTCAGAATTCTATCTCACGCTATAATTTCGTCAATGAGCCTATATTGAGGAAGTACTGTGTGTTGCATATAACTAAAGCGCTCCGAGATTTTCATCAATCGCTTTTGACTCAGCTCGCGTCTGAATGCATTAAATGAGTAAAAAGTTTCACGGAGAATCTTTCAGGGTGACGAATCGGAGAGGAATTCAGAAACGAAGGCACGTGTTTTATAAATAAATAATTAGAATCTCCCTTCGGCATCAACGCTACCTTTCTTTTTCCGCCCTCCTTTCCAAGCTTCGTCTTCTCCACCGGGTGAATGGCAGTGATTGGCAGTTAATGACGACGTTTCACGGACCACCCTCTACAGCCTCCGATATCCAGCATCCCCACGGCGGACGAGTGTCCTGTGAGCGTAATTTCTATCGAGTCGCCCCGTGATTTTATTCTCGAGTATCTCAAAAACACGGCCCTACATCCCTACGTCCTTCTGGAAATCGATTGAAAAGATGACGAGATTGGCCTGACGTGGACCTTCATTACCGATATTGTAAGATATTGATGTATACTCGATTCGATGACAAGGAAGATGAAGGAACTCTCATTTTCTTCATCAAGCCTTACTTTTCACCTTATACGAAAATAGCTTTTTCAGAAATAAATGAATATTGTTTGTGAATACTACCACGAAGAATGAATAAAACTGGAGATTTGAATCTCTTTTAGGAAACATTAAAGTAAATTATCATATCTTAACTTGAATACAGTGTCATTAATTTCGATAAAAATTTCACATCTACAACTTTTAAAGAAACATGTATACGTAGATTTAAAATAGATATGTATAAGTGATGTTTAAACTTTTAATGCTATTAAATATGGGAAAAATATTTATTATTATATGTGTAACTCCTGTAGTCATAAAACTTAAATTTCTATTTTTGCAGTATATTTTTATAATAATATCATAATATATTGATAAGAAAAAGATCAATAAAATTCTACTCTGCGTCGTAATCCTAAAGTAAATTATTGTCAAAAACTTGCATATTGTATGTACATGCATATGCATACAGGGTATTTCAAGTTTTTTCGGCCAAACGGTGTCACTATATTCTACAAGCGAAAACGAAGAAAAAATGTCGTATAAACACAGGCTCAAAAATGTTTTATTAAAAAATTATAAAAAAATATGAAATAATAACGGACTGATTTTCGTTCAATGTAGAAATTTTAGTGGTACTTCTCTTGGTAATTACATCTTTCTCCTGTCTGTGTTTACTTATCCAAGCTATGTTTTCTAATCCAAATCGTCTCAATATGCATGGTAATAGTACTAATACTGCAACTTAGTAAGTTGTACAATATCGCAGTAGTAACATAACGCGAAGGTTTTCGAATCGAGAGTATCTTGATATACACTTTATTTACGATTTTATAAACGAAAGTTTGTCTATCAACAATTTTCATTTTTTTATGGATTTTTTTTATACATTTCATAGTATTTACAAAAACAGACGACACATTAAAATGGAACCAACGTAGCTAAATATTTCCAATCAGTCTGTTGCTATTTTGTATATTTCTTTTAATTTTTTAAAAAAGTATATTTTAATGTAGTTTGTAGAATATACTGCCACTATTTAGCCAAAAAACTTGGACACCCTGTGTAGTAAAACATGTCACTATTCACACCTATTGACAGCATACGATTACTTTTACTTTCATAAATGCATTTCCTTCCACTCCTCTTTTTAAAGAAATTTAATTTGATGCTTCTTTTGCCAGTTATTAATTATTAAAGATACACCTTAGGCACCGTCTAGACAGAATCGCCTACGAACGCGAACATAGCTGAGAACACCCTCAGAGGATAAATAGATGGAGAAGATGTACTACAGACAGAGTCAGAAGATTCCAGGGATGACCGAAAGTACCCGAAAATCCTCAAAGGAGTGTGTAGGCAATGTTCTGGACGAACATCTCGGGGCCGTCTGAACGGATGATCGCCGGTGCGGCAAACCGCCTAGCTCAGTGTCCAGTTAGACCAAATTGGTGTTATCCCGTGCGCTACGACGGGTATCTTAAGAAATATGAAAAGCAAGTTGCTGTTTGTATGCAAAATCCAGGTTACGACTACGTAGCAATACGGTACAAAGTTTCATTTATATACAAATTGTAATTGCAGACGGATACAGGCATCTGGAATTAATAAAAGACAATGTAGGTAATTATTAACACGAGTTGACTTAACAAGATTGAATAGAAATATTTTTAATAGCGATGTATATTGTCTTTTGCATTGAAAAATTTGTCTTTTACCTACTTTCAATTTCTGGTCATCCTGGCCAGACCATCGCCATTCGCCTTAAATGCAAGTAAAATGTCTGATATGACTTATTCTACTGACTTACTTTGTTGAAATCCTTGCGCCTGACCAAGCTTATGCATGCCAGCTGTAGAATAAGTTCCAAGGCAGACACATTTGATTCGAACTTTAGATGTTTTTGCAACATTTAAAAACTCTGAAACGAAGGCCCAAACACAATTTCATCATTCGTGGTTTTTGTTCTATTTTAGCACATAGAATAGCCTCTTAAAATTTCTAATATCTCGTATATTATATTTTCTGTATGCATTAAGTCAATGTAATGTCTCAAAAGACATTAAAAATAAAATCCAGTAGTTTAATTTTCATGTTATCGAAAGCTATGATTAGATTCCATTTCAAATAACAAATATTTAAAACCGGACACCCTGTATGATAACACGATAACAATATATGTACAGCTCAATAGCTTCAAATGAACGCATTTTCCTATGTACCCCAGATTCCCCACATCCACGACTCATAGAAATGCAAAGACAGCACAGACGTTTAAAGGCCACATACAAGTTACTACAAGCTGATACTGACTGGCACTGCCTGCTTCTATTTACTTACTTGGAGACTCTCATTCTATCTCCAGTATTACTAGCGCAATCTTCAGACCCTCTCAGTTGCTTTCCTAAAATTGATGCAGATTTGATGTCACACGAGGTTCAACAGGAAACCAGATTTTTCGAATTTTCTCATAGAAATTAAGAAACATTAATCTGTTATAATTAATCTTGTTGTATCGTTGCAATTGTCAAACGAAGCGAAATGAGAACAGCTACTTCCCTTGATGGCAGCAGGGAGCATCGGATGTATTAGCAACAGTATAGGTAGGGTTTAATAGCAAGTGTTATTGATTATAATATCGCATGATTGGTATAATCACGTCGCGTTGTACCTATCAATGCACGACATGCGATCGCATCGGGTGGCTCGTCGTGGAACAGCCAACACGTACGAAAGCGTGGGGTCTTTGACTATTTCCTATTAAATCGTTTAAAGCTGGTGGATAGCAATCGATAGTTGCCTACTTTGAATTATTCATAAGGGCAATTAAAAGGTAATTACGTGGAAATTCCATTTTCAAACTTGGCACTTCGATTGCTAAGGAACGTTCGGTGAAAGTGTCAGTCTAATTGTGAGTAAAGAGGAATTCATGAATTATTTGGTAAATCTTGATTACTGCTTCATGAGAGATACAATCTACTTAGAAATCAATCTCACCGAACATGTTGAAATTTAATGGTATCAATCATGAGTAGTTTAAACGACAATCAAACCTATGATTTACATTATTCTATAAGTAGAAGAACACCTGTAAATTTGAGTCTCATACTTGTAAATTAATCTTCAAGCACTGTTGAAGTGGTTTCGACTCTGGTTTTGCATAACATCTTTTTTAATTCTCAAAGAGTATAGATGTTTTAAAATTATTTTATATACATAATTGTGAACTGAAGGATAAAATGACGAGACAATTTTTACGCCTTTAGAATTGGTTTTGTTGTAGGTATGAAAGTTCGACGGTTTTACAATAACTTACATGTAGCCACTAGTGGTTTTCTATGGTCTGACAGGTGGCCAGGAGACTCAGGCGAGCTAAGAAATGGTCCAAAAGGACAAACAGAGGAAGAAGTAATGAACAAGGGTAGAGGTACGTATGGCAGACAAAGAGCTTTCTCTTGCTTTCGTCTCTACTTTGCATCGACTGCATTCAAGACATCAAAAGCGAAGGGTGATTTTTTATATGAAAGTGCATGTTACGCAGAATACGCCTTAATCTTGTAAAAGATATTAAAGTGTAGATAATGGACTGGTAGACAAATTTTATTCCATTGTTACTATGTTACAAAACAGAATTTGCTTGGATTTAAATCGAGACATAAAAGAGATAAAAGATATAGATATTTATAGTTATATTTAATTACTGATTTGCAGATTATTTGTTTCTATAACCTATTTGTCAGATAATTACAGTTATTTATCTTTTGAAATATTTTTCAACTCTTTTTTTAAACCTTATTCTTTTAAGAAGAAATCCAAAATGAAGGATTACTTATAAGGTGACAAAATACTAAGACTTACAGTATACGACATTTACTCAAACTATTTAGACTAACAGGAACTCAAATAAATTTACAGTAGTACCTCGATTAGCAAGTCTCAATTATTTATCCTTTTTCTTATTAAGACCTCTGATACAGCGATAATATAATAACAGTACAACAAAACATACATAAATTGAGACTTGAATTATGAATTAATAGTAGTCTACCAAAAATAAAAAAACTTTGTCATCAGGAAGTTGTTCCAGATTAGAATCTCATGTTAAATCAATTAATCTAGATTCTATTATTGTTATTATTAACATAAAACTTTTAATAATAATACTCTACATAAAGTGTTTAAGTTTCATGTTCAATCTTTGTACATTTTGACAAGATAGTTTACAGTAAGTTCCTTCATTTGCAATATCACTCGTGTCTATTTATCACGGTTGTTCTTTACTTATCGGACTATCAAGACGCAGAGAAGGTAGAAAGAGATCTAAGGGAGAAAGTGTAGTGAAAGGGTCCGCAAATCGGGGTAATACTTTTCTTAGGGTGCTGACAGTACGTGACAACTGCCGAAGATATTCGCTCGCGAAAAAGTATAAGCTTAATCCCGCTGCGACAGCGACAGAAATATGGGACCATATTGTCTCCATATATCATACGAGTCTTCGTCGCGTGTCCTCCACCTTCCCGCCGAGTGTATCAGAGTTAGATGAGAATACAAGTGCTTGTTGCTCAGTATTAGGGGAGAAAACTCGAGTACTGTGAATGAACTTCCTCTAGTGAAATCTAGTAGTTTTATTCTAGCGAAATATCTGACGTACGTTTAAATGGCATTTAGGGTGCAAACTGACAAATAGTTCTTTTGACTAATTTTTGAGTTATACAAACTTAAATCAATTTCATATCCCGACATATCTATTTCCTGAATAGAATGAAGTCCTTAATCTCCCATCAGAGTCCATTTTCATGATCATGTTGATCGATCAACATTTTGTAGTAGTATGATTACATTACTGACAAAAAATTTGGAATCACATTCTCAATAAAAAGAAACAAAGGTTACCATATCCAATACCTTCTACGTAACAATAGACAATAGTATACATTTTTTCTACTGTACGAGCATAAAAGACATTGTAAACATTGTTGAAAGTGGCACCTTCGAATAAAAAGTACTTTATTGCGCCATAGGACTTTAATAAGTATTAGCAAACAATTTCAAGCTTCTGATCTATAATAAAAAATATTGTACTTCTTTTCCTGCTGGGTACCAGAAGTACACTGAGGGGTCATCCGTGGTCGCATGTAATAACGTGCTGATATTCAAAACCAGTATCTAAATGCAGAACGCACTTTTGGACTCTTTAACTTGACCCACGGTTCATAAAGAGGGATAGAATCTGCAGTAGTAATAAGGGTGAATTTAAGGGTGAACGTTTACATTTCCAGCTTTTAACAAGTGAAGTATGTATGTTAAGCGGAAGTATATAAAACAATACCTTGTCTATAAGAAAGAAAAACACTCAAGATTATACTAGGAAAATTAAAAGATAAAGTGACATGCCTGCATATTCTTAATAAATGTACTATCAACATTACATATGCTGTTAAATTATTTCGCAATTTTAATGACATAAATTTGAAACTTCCTTCTTCTTCCTGGACCATATTATTTTACCTACGTCAGTTTAATACATTTTTATAATTTAAAATCTCCAATGCGAGTGTTGGAATACTTTCGCGAGCCAGTCTATGCTGCCTTACTTATTTACTACTCTTACTACATTAATTCTACCCCTATTATTACTGGAGATTTTCTCCCTCTCCGTGAATCGCAAGTTTCCCATTTTCCGATATTTCCTAAAAAGAGGCTCGAGAAGAGGGAATTCGAAGGTTTCACTTTGAACGGGGCACAAGGCGGCTCTATTTCGCGCAGTTGATCGCAACAAACGAACGCCGGAAACGTACTCGGCGTTTCCATCGACTGAATCTTAATTATTTGCAATTTTACGGGTGGTAGAATATAATTATAATAGGAGCAAAGGCTCGTGTCGCCGTTGGGATCGCGGCCGCAGTTACCTGCCCCCTGACCCCAACTCGTTTCCTGTTTCCACCCCCATTCGGAGCTCCTTTTCGCCGCGCTCTCCGTGCTTGCACTCAAACGTGCTCTCTCTTTTGCTCCATCCCTCTTTCCCTGCGTCGTCAACGACCCTCCTCAGGACCGACGGCGGCGGCGGGCGCACTTGCCACAAGCATTTCATCAGAAGCGCCGTGTAGTTCCACAGACCACTTAACTCATAAATGAGGGATTATTTCATCGTGTAATCGCGTATGGGCCAAAAAGCATTACAATTAACGCTAACCAACTGCGCGCCGGCGACGTCTACCCGCGGCACGACGACGTCAAATGGAAATGTGCCGCGAGGTTACCGTCAACAGAGACTGGCTCTGCTGTTGCTCGTTGCTGCGGATCGAAATCTTTCGAATTGGATTCACCTTCGCGCAAAATTACGTCACTGAATCGGCCTTCAGGCCTGCCCAAGGCGAAACAATGGGGTCTGTTTCAGGAGATGAAGTTAGGGTGACTGGAACGAGTGTTTCTATGTCATGCATGTTTAGTTTAAATGACAAGAAAGCTTGTTCAAAGTAAGTTTTTATAATTTTATATAGAAAGAACGAAGTATTAAATACGTACTAAATGTACTAAAGGTTATACATATCGTTCAATTGCTGCAATACTGAAGTAACTAACTTGAAAATTTGTTTCTCTAAAGGTATTAGTATAAAAAGAATGATTCTTGCGCTAAAAGTCTATATTGTCTTATTTTGTTCAAACTGATGATCTTTTAATTACGTTTTTATTGAACTGAATGAGCATGTTTGCAAGTGAATTAAGATTAAACTTCTTCCGTAAGCAGAATTGTTCATTATCACAATAAAATGTTATTTAAGTACGACATTTTATTTGATTTTTGCACTGTTAATTTACCCTAGTTAATGGTATTTGAAATACAAATTACTTTATTTGAAATTGATGTAGTTATTTATTTAATCACTCTAAAAATTAGAGGTACATTTTCATGTTGTTTGTAATTTCTGTTGTAAATTCATAGGCTATCGATAGTATTTTTCACCAATGTATGAAAAATTGTAGTGGCATTGGAGTTGTACTCGATAGTTTATAAGAAATGCTATTATATGCTATTTACTACTATAGTTTGAAATAGTCGTTTTAATAGTATGGCTAAATTTCAAGGTTCTGAAACAACAAGTACATTTTTAAATTGTTTTCAGTATTAGCTAAGAAAAAATAACGTTTCTAAAAGATAAAATTTATGAGTATTAGAAATTATCACTGTTCTGGCATGTTTAATATTAAGTTCTGTGTTGAACAATATAACTTCTGTTTTCTTTAATTTTAAATATGATTCTAAATCTATGGTCGATAGTGCCTGTGGATATACGTAACATAAGACAACTATAAGAAAATATCCCACAAATGAGACATATAAAAAGCTTGCACATTTTTCACCCAGGAGTTGCAATCTCTTGAGAACGAGGGTCAAGATTAATCGACGAGACACATCGTACGCTCGCTTTGGCACGAGTCACGCCAAACGGAATATGTACCTTCCATCTTTCTCGAAACGTATTGGGATTCGTATCGCATGCACGCGTGCACGTATACATAGGCAGAGACAGGTATCCCGAAAGAACAGTCAAGCACACGACGGTCGAACTAAAGGGTGTATGATTGATCGCGTCGTGGCATGCCAGATAATGCAATTTTATTTCATTTGATTCCGCGAGGGTAATTGCTATTTTGGCGCCGAACAGTCGACGGAGTGATGTATTGGCCCGACTCATCCCTTTTCTCATCGTCTCCTTCTTCTCGCATACTTATTCTCTTTCCTTCCTCGTCTTCTAGCCCCTCTTTCTATCTGCCATGGTTCCGTTCGCGCGATATATTAACTCCAAGCAGGATTATTGCGCCAAGGGTAGCGAACAGTGGATCGATCAGGTGGAGGAACGCGAAAGACAACGAAATCGTCCGGTTGCCTTTTCGTCGAAGAGATTATAGAAGCTGATAAATCACTGGGAATTCTATTTGCTGTTGAGTAATCCCCTGGGCCATGCTCTTTTGGATTAAATAGCTGGTTTAATAGATTTCGATGCAAGTGCAAACGTAATAATCACGCGCCAGTCAACTACTTGGGGCGAGATGCTATCGTATCTCCTGATATCGACAAATGGACATCTATGCGAATCTTCACATTCTATGTAAATTTTTTGCTTTATAGGACTCTGAGATAACATATTGTAAATTGTCAGATAAGCCACAAGATGGCTTTCTCGTTTTTTTTTAAAAACAGCTTGAGTGGAAAAACTTTATTTTTAACAACGCGATAAGTTCGTACTGGCCCGGAGGGAGTGGCATGATTATTACTATTGCCATTATTGTTGCGGTTACATCGACCACAATCACTCAAACTCGTTAAAACTTTTGGTATTAGTACCGACTTCGGTCTGCATTTCACCCTCCTTTCCGTGCACTTCCAGTTTCTCTGCTCTCTGCCGTTCGCCACGCTACGGTCAACTTCCACGCACGCTTCGCATACACCTTCAACCTTACCTTGCTATTTTTCGTGTTGCATGTAAAAGTTACTTCAGTTGTTTGCTGATGAATTACTTGTTTGGATTAGCGTACGTTCATTAAAAAAGAATTTATTTCTATATTTTTTAATATACACGATTCAAGCGTTCGGAACTGTGGTTGATAAGAGAGTATTAAAGCTTTTACCAGTGATCCCAGTTAGGGACATTTTTTTATGAAGAGGTGGAATGGGAATGTAAAGAACATTTACGAAGTTTCTTAGTGCCTGTGACATACCACGCTGACACGTCCAAACAGGTGCTTACAAACGCGATGAAAGCAGCGATTAAACTGCCAAATAATCTAGAAATAGACGTATTTAAATAGAATCGCGGCGCCTATAACTAATTAGCTATTTGTTATATCATTAGTGCAGTGAGATAGATGTAACGCATTTTGGCTATACTACTTTATAAAGTGTTGTAGAATATTTCTTAATGAAAAAAAGTGAGTGTCTTGAAGATTTCATGTTGTTTAGAATCATACTTGACGTTTAAATTACATAATTATATAGAGAAAGTAGTAGTCAGTAGGTTGGAACAAGAGTACTAAAAAGTTGCAACTAGCGGAATATGATACACATAAAATTATATTATTATACTAGTGAGTCTGGAAGATTACTGTTTATTTTTTTTGGCAGCACAAACAACTTTAAATTTGCAAGTCTATGAACATTAGAATATTTATAATACAAATACACAATTTTCCAAATCTTTAAACTATAAATTTTCAAATGTTTGAAGCTTCTGCATTTTCAAATCTTCAAACCTTCAAATATTCAAGACCTTCAATTTTCAAATGTTCAAACTCTCAAATATTCAAATTTAAAAAATTTGTTTACATATTTTTTCCACTTTCTAGATTCTGTTTAGTATAAACTATGTATGCAAGCTGAGATCTAATTATAAGTGATCTCCTGGTACGATAAACGTAAACTTTTAACTACTGACATTAAACCATTTGAATCTAACGACAACGATGAAAATGTATTATTATTGAATATATATAAAATCATTAATATCATATAGAAAAGATATAATATTAATCTGTTACCAGTTTCTCTGAGAAAATATTTGATATTTAAATAGAAAAAATACTTTGTGTTGAGAATATCATTTAGAAGTACGATAGATTGAGAGTTAGAACAAGAAATGTTTGAACTTGCCCAACTCCATATCAGTAGCTAAGAGTTCAAAGTCTGTTCCACTAATATTCTTTCACCAACTCAAAGAACATGATTTTGTTCTTCGTCACCATCATTCATGACGAAGAAGTCCGAAAGGTAGATTTTCAACTTTACAATAAGAGATCTAAAGACAAAAAGCAGCTGGCAGCTTAGTAGCAAGCTGACGTTTCACCCCTGTATCGGAGGACTCCACCGAGCTCGTAATTTCAGGTTCTGCATGGATATATTGGACGCGCGTCCAATTCTTTCGTCGTTGTTCTTGAAGGACGGCGCTCGTAAACACACTGAGGCTCGACGGCGCTGTGAAGTATGAGGCTAGCGTGCGGACGTTAGAAAGTATCTAGGAATACGGAATTAATCGCCTGTTTCTCTTCCATTCCGCTAGTGTTCGCGTACGCGGGCACGCAGACACTCCAACGGAGAGATATACAAACTGAAAGCCAGACGTGGAACGGTTTGCTCGCGGAGAGAGCCCCGCAGGGCGTTACGTGTGGAATAGAAGCCGCGAGCTCGTAGAAAGAAATGGCGATATAAAAATAGATACGAGTCGATGGCGGAGGAGTAGAAAAAAGGGAGAAGGAGACTCGCGCAAAGAGATACGAGTAACAGAGAGGAGAGGAGAGAGAAACAGTCGGGGAATGTATGGAGATTCGGAGTCATGCGATTCAACTATAAAACTCGGCGAGTTTTGCAGCTGGCGAGGCGTCGTACCTACCACTCTCCTCCACGCACCCCTTCCCCCACCCTCACGATCCAACCCCAGTCCCCCTGCGCCACGTCCACACTGCTCACCCCTTTCCTTTCCTTTTCGCCGTTCCACAGTTATTTACGGTTTGATTCGCCTTATCTTCCCTACCACCTCCGTCTACCGCGTCCCCGTTCTCTCGTTCCTCTCTTCGCCCGGAAACTACCTGGAGGAAGATAGCCAAGCTACCTCCACATCACGGGGGTGTCTGATGCAACACATTTATTAATTGCTGCGCGGGTTCGATATTTGTAGCCACCACCGTCGCGCTTGGAACTTGAGACTTTTCTACCGAGTGACGTTAAAAACAAGAGTTAAGATACGATGTTAACGTCGAAAAATGGTTGAGCAATGCAAAATAATGAGTAGTTTAATGTCTCTTGAGGAAGTAGAAGAAGAGGGGATAGGATGGGGTTGGGAAACTAGAGAGTGTTAGTGTTTGTTTCTGTATATAGCACATTGGAAGACTATTAATGTTGAATGTTGTTGCACCACCGAATACTTCTTTGTTGATACTTTGATGGTCTTTTAGTCCCTGGTTGGAGATACGAGGGAAACATTGTTTCCATCTATCTTTTTGATTCACTAATTTAAGGTAAACGTAAACTTTTTGTAAAGGAAAGTCGATGGAAGCTGAATTCCTTCTATTTCTCTACAGGGTCCACTCGCAGCAATCACCTGGTGATGAGATCTGGGTAGTCGGTAATTACTAATTACCAAGCAACTGGCTGCGAATCATTAGTACACAACATCATTTATATCTACACGTGGAACATGAAATTTCACAGAGTTGCAAAACGAGGTAAGATATTAAAAATGTTCTGAGTAGTTCAGATTCTCAGTTTCAAGTGAGGAAAACCAGGATGAAGACAACGCAAGACTAAAACAGGAACGGTTTTCCTTTTGCTGCGAATTTATTTTCGGCGAGATTGTGACTTTGGTAGTAAGGAACAGAATTTTGTGTAATAAGTGTACACTAAGACCCATATTTGTGACAAACTAATTACTTTGTGTTGCTGTTGATCATTCGCGAGTGTAATGATATTGCTGGTTCATAAGTTTGTATCTGCTAACTTGTGTTCTTAATTATTATGTATTCTATCATGGTTAAATAATAGTGTCTGCATACTCATACTGAAGTATATTACAGCGAGTCTGTATGCTTAGCGATAAAAACGATTGTTGTTGATCAAAAGCAATTTCCGAGACTGCAGTGTAAATATCATCTGTTCAATTGCTAGAGATTCTGGTAATAGTTTTAGTATGTGATATTGGTGTAAGTCTGAAAAAATGAGGAGCTAATAGTTCGAAGCAATTGTTGAATACCAATTATAGAGATCCACAGTTGAGTTGTATGCTAGTGTTGTTATTCGTAAAGATTTTTCATATTGAATATAATTAATATTACATTATAGGTACATTTTTAGACGAAATGTAAAAGTCTTGAAATCGTCATTTCGTATTAATTGTTTTGTAATAAAGAAGATATTATTTTAATTTCCATTCTTGCATAAACTTAAAATATGTGATAATTTCGAAGTATCCGTAATAATTTGGTAACCCACTGTATAATATTTTAAAGCACTTAATTTTTCTACAATATCCTCACTTTGCTTCATCCTCCTCTGCTAAATTTTCATTCAGATTTATTTTACTACCGACTTCTGTATTTGCACCTTTTAAGAGATACAAGATGACGCTGGAAACAATAATAGTCCATCCAGTCACTAGTTTAAAATCAATACACGATACTAATTTCTTAATGGTAGAGGAAGCGTACCGTAGATTACGTCTTTAAAGTAAATACTTGAAGCCTTGTTAAGGTAACAATGTTCAAACAGTTTGCACAGTTTCTGTGTACCGTTCTACAACTCATCTCAAATGTATTTTCTTTCAGCTGTATAGAACAAATGATTACTTAAAGTCAGAAATACAATTAACATTTTTAGACTAGTAAACTATTCACTTTCTGCACTCAAAATTTGCCAATTTTGCATATATTCTATCCCCTTAAAATACAACTTCATTTATTGTTGTTCTTCGTACCCTCTTTGTTACAACAAATTCAATAGTTTCAATTTCTACTCCGCGGTTCTCATACACCAAAGCCATATTCAAATTTCCACGCGGGTGGGCGATTGACCAAGAATTCTACTAAATTACACTAAACAGTAATTTGTGCGTCTACAGAAGCTACATCTCGATATTACCTAACTAAATCTGGATAATACGTCAAAGCATCGTGCACGCGAAGACTAATCAGAGGTAGCTCTGTTCCGGTGAATGTCGGACCAGATGTGTTCCGCACGATTTATCCACTCTATTGAGACGGCGACCTTTCGTTGATCCTCGAAAGGAGGATTCAGCCGGCGGTCCAAGAGACGCTGACCATGGGACAGGAGGCAACAGAGTTAAAGGGCTTTAGAGGACCTCCAGTGAGACAACTTCCGGCTGTGGGCCAAGACGCTTGTCCAAATTTCAGAATAGACGATAAACAGACGGGATAGGAGAACATCAGAGGGAAGCTCAATGACTGCCGTTTCTAAGACACTGTGAGTCCCCGCAGTCTTCAGGGTGGATAGACTCGCGCGTATATACATAGTGTAATTGAATGCATACATACCACGCCGTGAAACGCTTGTGCGCGTCCTAACGCTGGATACATGCGCCGGGGAACAATCGTAGTCGTCGCATAAACGCATTCAGCTCCGATCTCGATCTTAGCCAGAAATGTAATTACGCTCGATGGACAGACGGTATTTCTATTAAACGGATAAATTTGTATCGAATGGAATCTAGCTGGATTGTCACGCTGTACAGAGGTCCTCGACGACGAGAGCCGCGAGGAGGGAGCCCAATGTAGTTAGATCGAGAGAGAAAGAAGAAAAGATTAGCTCGAGTGACGAACTCGAAGTCTAACGAGGCCGATTGCTGGTGGAAGTTCAGCGAAGAGCCTAAGGCCACGGGGATCGTCTTTGCAATCTTCGAAATAGAAAGATGGAGAGGCTGGATAGAAAGGACGGGAAACTGAAGAGGGAAGGGGGACCGTTTGGCGCAAACGCTTTAGTTATCAGTTGGCTCTGGCAGCGAAGCCTATCCATCCATACCACAATGCGGAGATATTAATTATGAGATATTACGATAAGACCTGAACAATACGCCCGTATTGAATGAGAGAACCTCCTTCTGCCGTTCCGTCGCGCGGAGCAGACTGTCTTACCGCCCTCTTCAACGCTAGCTCAAGGAATAGGCACCGGCAGGGCTCTCGACGACACATCTTCTGCGAGCTTGTGCACCAACTGACTGATAAACGAGTGCGTACTCACGATCGATTGTAATGTCTCCGAGATCGTGGAATGGATTGTGCCAGGAGAATTTATAGAGGAAGTATTAATCATGAATCGCTTTAATTCTATGTGAATCATTTGACTCATTAATATCCATATACGTAATTACACTATTATGCTAATATATGTATATCCATGGACTTATTTCTACCGATTACATAACTTCTTATACATGAAATATGACTGACGATTTAACCAGTCAATCTCTATAGCTTAAATTGTCACTCAAGGTAAACAATTTTGTTAGCTTGCAGCACTATATTGGATCTTTGATAACTGTGTTAGAAATTTTAAAACATATCAAAATAGGATAAAAATTAAGAATGACGAAATTACATTTGAGACTTCGTTTTCGTTTTATTAATTGTTCCGAAAATGTCTAAAATTTGCGTAAAAAGTGTTCGATTTAAGATTTACTCTACTGTTGACATGCATTAGGTCAGACACAGCGGAGTTAGTGGAATATGTTCCAAGACAGAGTTAACGCGTATATTGGTTTTATTCTCAACAACTACTGCATCAAAAACTAAGCTTCATATGCAATTTTATCTATCTTCAGTTTTGTCTTATTTTAATATGTAGAATCACTCTTAAAATTTCTGACACTTTTTATCGAACATCCTACATGAACAAATGGTATTGAAAAATGAAAATGATACAAAGTAGAGTATGGAGCAAACTAGAGTGCATTAAATCCTGCAAGCTTTCAATTTCTTCATATTATATGTCAACCAACAGACAGCATCTTTAGATGTCTAGAGGAACTAAAGGATGAAGATTACTATTTGTAGAACTCCAATCTTTTTACTTTTTATTATGATTCTATGTAACATCAACTGCAAGGTTATTCGTGACACCATTGCTGGTGTATTATGCACAGATACATGTACATATTATTTCATATTATTATTCAGTACAGTACTTTAGTTTCTTTAGTGAATTTTAATAATTCGTGGATATTTTTAAGATGGAGTTTTAATTTGTATCTTCTACAAAGCATACTGTATTTCAAGGAGCTTGGAATTAAACAGTCTGTTGCTATTTCGCTATCTGTACATCACAATCTTCGCACCACAGTGTTGATTTCTTTGTCAAAGAAACTGAATAGATAATCCTGCAATTGTCTATTCGGGTAGGAGCGCTAGCTACCAGTCGCTTCTGAGGAAGGTAATAGTTATTGCATGGTTTTATGAAGAAGTTACTTCATCAATTTCATCAATATTAGAGAGAATAAGGGATGCTACAACGCACAGAACAATAATATTTAATATTTCGGTGGTTCTTCATAAAACCATTAGACACTCTAATCCGAATACATTTAGAAGCTCTTAAAACGCACTTCCAGTGACGTCTTCGAGGCGATTTCGAGGCTTACATTTACGATAGATAGCAGGGGATACTTACTGGCGAAACTACAAAGCGGATCGATGAGGGCTTCGTCCTGCGGGGTAAAGGGTTCGTGATTACGCGGGTTTCGGGATAAGGACGCACTTTGGTTCCTTTTACGACCTCTTCTACCATGGATTTACGACTTATCGCGCGACGGAGAACGTTCGCGATCATCCGCGGGACGGCTCTTTAAGACTCGAGATTCGTGGATACGATGATGTCGGTCGGTGTACCGTGAAAGCTTTCAGCCTGAACCGACCGCGTATCTCGTCGTTCCGTTCGACGAATCACTGGCCACCATTTATTGTTGTTGATATCTGTAGATAACACTTCCTGCCGCTACGTAACAGTGGAACAAAACCACAAAAACCTAATGAAATTCCCTGACCCTGGAAGATATCCAAGATTATCGTGTTTTAAGGAGGACGTTGATAAGGGACTCTAATTAATAGTATTTTTCAATTAATTTTATGACAGTAATAATATTTTGCTGTAATTTTATTTTTATTATTGAGAATATTAATTGTCAAAACTATTAGATTAGAAGTTGTACTTGTGACTTAGATTGCATTTTGAACATATAATTCTAATTTTAAAGTATCATATAATTTCCCATTTCAACTTAATATATAATTACTATGGCAGTTATCTTTTGCATCACAGTATAAGAATATTGAGATTTCTTACGTGTATATCTTTTATTTGCTACAATGATACATGTAATTAAAAAATCGCGATTTACCTGGAGAATGAAAAGGTCACTATTCAGTGCACTTACTTATACTGTACGTTCTGTAATAGTAACTTAAAAGCATTAAACCTCTGAGTTATGTGAGGTAGACTGCGACGAGTTGGATCAAAATAAGAATTTTGGCCATATTTGTCATATCGCGATATAAACGAGCATTCTGATCGATCATATTACTTCATCTCTCTCCTCCATATCTACTATAGTAACTTCTTGACTATTTTTAATCGTTATTTAGAACCAATACACTTTACAAGTGACACAGACATGTACCAAGGTTATAATTTTAGTTATAATTTTAAATATATAATTTTAAAAGTAAGCTTAAAAATTTTAATCTGCTTCTGATTACTAATTTACATGATATCCAAATTTAGTATTTGACGTATTTTAGACTATTATATAATAATATATTTGGGGAATACATTCCCTAATATATTATTGTAATTTAGCAATATCATATAGGTATATGACACTTCAATTTTGTTGAAGACAGAAGATAGTACACGCATAATGAGAAGCCACTGTACAGAAAAATGTGGTTTAAGTACAGAAATATTTAAGAGTAATGCTTCCTTACGTTTGAGTACCTGTTTCCTTATTTTTCCTTTTTTAGTACATGTAAGATAGTAAACCTTTATTCGAAGATGATATTATATACATTTTCGCGAAGAAATGTTTGAGACACGTGACGAATCGAGGAATATTTCTAACCCTCCATCCTTGAGAATCAGCGGTATCCACTTTCGATTCGCGAAGAGTGACATTGGCCTTAGCATTTAGGAATCTACAGATGCTCCGCATTCCCTGATTCCCTTAAGGTCGGAAGGGAAACTGCTCTCCTTGTCATTCTCGATTGAGCTCTGTTTTCTCTGCCACCAAATCGGTCGGATTCCTAAGACGTTGCACGCGCCCGATTTCAGCCCTGATCCAATTCCAACGACGGTGGACCCTCATCTAACAGAGAAATTCAAATTCTTCCGACCGTTTCTTGGATTCCAAGACTGAACCATGGCTGATTATCGACATCCTGCACCTCCGTTATTATATTATTTCACTTCCCAAATCATTGAAAAATCGAATGTACCTTAATATTGTAATATTAAAAATACGATATAATATTTTATACACATTCACGCCGCCTTTTATGCCAATTTTCAACAGTTTCCATTGACCATTCACGATTTCAGAAACTTTGCATTCTTCCAACCGTTGTCCAAATTCCAGGACACGGTCTATTGAAAATACCACTTTGACACGACTGGACATAGCAGTACAATATCAGCGAATGAGCAAAGAGCTGCTTCTCTCGCTTGAATAACATAAATGCCGCATTTTCGTTCCTCGAGTTGTGCTGTTTCGGATTTGCGTTAGCAAGCAGTGAGTATCTTATAGAATTCTTTAAAGGTTCTAGATTCTAGACGATAAAACAAAGTATAAAGTATCCCCTACGTCCTACACGATGAGACTTATCTTGCGACATGTCTCAAAGCAAGTGATGGGTTTAAGACTACTTGGAATTATTTCGAATCTCTTCGTCTCTTCATAGATCGAATAAAAGTCACAGTGATTCAAAGTGGCCTGTTCCAAAGCAAGTCTCATCGTGTAGGAGATGCTCAAAGAAAGTATTGTTATAAGTGGTCGGTAGACTCCTCTTAAAATCAGCGTAGAAAATTTAAAGACATGGAATATCTTCTACCTCGTACGTAATTGGATAAAGGATGACATCCACAATGGCTGCAGTCAAGATAACAGAAGCCAAACGGCGGGAGACATTGACAGCGACAGGAATTCGGATTCGACAGCAGTAAACCACTACTAAATCTTGAACAATCAAACGTCCATTGTTTGCCTAGCTCTGTCAGTCGACGGAATCCCAATTCCCCGGTTTCTTGTATTGGCGTATACGCGCAGAGGAGCTTTGACTGCGTGGATATACATCGTACCATACAAACCCCAAATCTGGCACGTATACACGCGGACAAGTTCGAGGACGTGTATACATAAGCGACGGTTATATCGTGCGTTTCCAGCGTCGCTACGACCACCACCATGGCACGTGGCGCGATCACAATGGAGAATTTGACTGCTTTTGATTTGAAGGGAAACAATGGAGGCAGACGCTACTTACTTGCGCGCGGTTATTTCGGCAACCCTGCTGCCTATAATCTTCGTAGATTACCGTGAACCAGCCTGGGGAAGAGTCGCTACAGTTTTATTGTTCACGTATATTTCGTTCAATCTCTGCCGCGGAGTAACCTCGTGGAATGTGCATGTTCGGCACTTTGCTATCTATATCTCGCGCTTCCGACCGTTCGGCGTTTATCGATCGCCCGATTCGGCAATTCGTACAATTATCTTTTCGAAATTGTCCCTGCACAACCTGCAATAGTGAAGTGAAAGTTGCGACATGGGAGTTTCTGCTTTTCACGAATTTTACTGCTCTTCTCATATATGAGTATATTTCTATTTGATACTTCCTACAGAATTCTGACAAATAGTATAGACGCCAGGTGTTTATTCGAGAAGATATTTCATCGGCTATAAAAAAGAATACAAAATTTTAAGTAGAAATACAGTATATTATATTGACATTTTATTCAAAAATGTGTTCCTCTTAGATATCAATGAGCTTTTGCTCTGATTTCGGTATGAAATCAATTAACTTCTGCTAAATATACAAATCTTAAATGACCAATGTATTATAGAGAATAAAACTAATGAAAAATAGGGATCACTTTTACTCTACTAGAATAAATTAGTATTAATAGTATATAAAGAATTTAAAACTACTCAATCTTTTAGGTAAGAATTAATTGGGATTTAGACTTGCAGAGCTCGATAAAACACATCTTATAAACGACACAGCAATGAAATAACACCTGATGGTCAAATACTTCATATTCTGAAGCAATTCCTTGCTGGCTGATATCAAAGCTTTCTTTCTCTCCTTTTTATATATCTTTATATATTTGTTTATATCCTGCCTAGAAAATCGTATTTCCACAGTGAACAAACGAAAGAACCAGCAGCGCTAAATTACAGATCCACGAGAACAAGATTGCAGGAAATCGACAGTGTTCTTTTTCCATCAGGCAAAGCTACCGGGGCTCTCGAATCCATGGAAATCAGGTTCGCGGGTCGCGGCAGTACACTCGAGGTCAGCTTTTGTCTCGTTTCGGAACTGGCGTGGCGTGCAAGAAAAGGAGAAACGGTTGGAGGGAAGGGGGCAGAGAAAGAGCGGGGGAGGCTATTACGTAGACGTAATTCAAAAGCGGGAACGTATGCTTCATTTATTAAAGAGATTGCCTCGAAAGATTGCTGTTTCGCGCATGGCTACGTCTCTGGCGGTGGCTGGTGCTCTCTCCCTTCCGCCGCAGCCGTCATCATTATTGTGTCGGTGCCGCTGCGGCAGGCATTCCGAATTACGTCGCGTTTATATTCAATTTGTTTCTAGAAATTACAATTTGTCGGGAATTGGCGCGTAGACGACGCGAGAGGAGTCGTGGGAGCAGGAGCTCTGCGTGTCTCCGGGTCCTCTTGGCAATCGTCAAATTATTTTTGACTGTCGATCCCCGAGATCGACAATTTAGACGATTAAATTGAACCGAGGACAATTTTCCCTCTGCTTCTGCTTCGAATCATATTGCTTCCAATAAATCAAAGATTGCTTTTTTAACAGGAACAGGAATCTTCAATTTCAAAAAATAAACGAGTTACCTAACAACATAAAAAGAAATCATATCGCAGAATATTCAATAATTAGGGTATCTCAATTGTATATGCTCGTACATACCTATAGGTGTCATAGAAACAGGATTTTGCATATGTTCCACTAACTTTTAAGACAGAAATTGTCTAAAATCTGTTATCAATAGTTCTAATTTTTCTATTAAATTTTATAACACAAAGAAACCTTTCTCATGTTACACAGGATATATTAAGATTTCAATGCTTTCGTATATAATTTCAAAAAATTAAGAAGCGCTGCATGGAAAAAGCAATGTATCAATTTCTATTGCGTTGACTTGAGAATCGTGGCTGACTATTGAACATCCTATTTCCCTTCTTCGCGCTCTAATCACAATCTTGCTTTCTACATCGCTTTATCCTGCAATTTTTACATACAGATATTTCAATAATCATGTATAAAGTTCTCAAATTACAAAGTACTTATTTATTCCTCAAAATTAATATAAATATTTAAGAACATTTAGAATATTATACATAACAGGCTATGTAGATTAATACAATTCTGCATTGTTATTTAAGTTATACTTAAAAAGAATGCCTTATTCTCCTCAATTTAAAAAACAATTCCAAGCATTCGAAACAGTATATATCAAAGGAACTAAGAACAAAGAAGCAACATTCTCTTTCCTCCATATTCCATGAGACCAGAAACCCTCAATATAATAAATAATTTTAAAAGAGAAAGTCCAATTCTACAAAATGGAACATTCTTCACGAGCGTAACTTTAGAGAGGAAAAAACAGAGTTTTTGTACTTCTGTCAAAGTAAAACTTTTTTTTTTAGGAAAGTCAAGTCATTGAAATAAAGTCGTTCCGGTGAGCGTCGAGACAACCATTATACAGCAATTTGGGATCATCCTCGAGACATCAGAAGAATAGCGAATATACTTAGTTGACGTATACGGATAAACATAATCAGCGGTGGATGATCTTGAGGCCACTTGAGGGGCATACTCGGATCCGGCTACCCTTGCGTGAAAAAGAGGGAGGAACGGCGAGCAAACGGAACGTCAGGGTCTCATTACAAGTCGAGGGGGACGGTAAAAGATACTCGATTCTTTCAATTACACATCGCCTGCACGCGGATCGGATACGAGCTCGATTCAAGTGCTAGCCAGGAAACCGAAAAATTTCAGGATACAGTAAACGCATGCTACTCCTGTCAGCCATTTACCAAACCCCCGCGAGACCGAGCGCCAGGAATACCAAACGATTCCTACGGCGATTCAATCTTCAGTTCAATCGCGCAGAGAGAAGTCGCAAATTGCTTCTCGATAAAGTTTTACCTAGAACAAATCGAAACTTCACAAAATCACTTCATTGGAATATAAATACCAACCGCATCTAAGTGTCCTCGAATATTTTCAAGAGACCTCTCTGAGGTCTCGCTATTGATCTCGCGGTGCTTTTCGTCCGGTGTCATATCTTAACGCGCGCGCCTCGCGTTCTTTTAAATAGGAACTTGCGAAATATTCATGGACGATATTCAAGCCCTATTCAAATACTCGGTCCCGCACACATACACAGAGAGGAGGAGGCATGCACGTGAGCGTTCATACGCAACTCGCTCCTCCAGGCTCGACCGAGGCGAGGGTGTATTTAGGTTGGCGTATGTTCAGATAGACAGGGATGGAAGGGAATGGGAAGGGAAGGCGGTGGCATGGTAGGGGATAGATGGGGTGAGACGCACGTTAACGCGGTATCCGCGGGTTTCGCGTTCTGGTCCGCCATAAAAGAGCCCCCACTGTCTGCGCATCGGTGTATCTTTAGAAATATTGGTTAGATTTACATATTTTACCGTAAAGAGAAGTTCCCGGGGCGAAGTAAAGGAGGACCGGTGTCTGGTGTGGAAGACGCGAGGGGAGGGTGCCAGTGTAGCGGCGATAGCGGTGGTGGCCGTGGCGGTTGTGGCGGTGGTGGATACTGGGGAGGAGTTAGACGGGAATCCAGCGGAGTTGCTTGAATGCGGGCGGCTTCAGAGATGCTAAATATTAATACCTACTAGTGTTCCTTTTATGCTCTGTCTACCCCCTCCACTGGCCACCCCCCGCCCCCAACCCCTATCGCTCTTTTCCGACGCTGCCACCCCCATCGCACGTAGATACGCGTGTACCGTTCTCTCTGTATCTCTTTCACCGGTGTCTTCCCTTCTCTTTCGCGGCGCATATCGTTGTCCCTTTGGACGGTGGCGAACTGGTCGCGCGAGCGTTTTGCAGACGTTCGCCTCCGGCTTCTCTCATTCGATGGTCCGGTTTTCACGGCATCGTTTCAGGGTAATAACGAACCCACACTCGATAATACAAACGCCGCGGCGGCTCGTACGGCAGAGCAATTTCGCTCTTTGTCGCGGACAGTTTTGCTTCTACTCGTTTTCTCTGCCCCTCTGTGTCTTTGGAACCCCGAACGGATGAATTTGAACGTTTCGGTTTGCGAACCCGTCGGAAGCAATTATCGACTAAGTGTGTAGGGACGTGGATCGACCGAGGTAAATTTTATTGAACTGAAATTTTATTAAAGTCGTATCTACTGGATGCGATACAGTTGGATATCAATGGGTGTGTCGTAAAATAAGAAGGGGAAAGGTGAAGCGGTATGATCATCGTAAATAAATGAATACTATTTTTAATCCATTAATCCATTCTAT
The DNA here is from genome assembly GCF_051401765.1 of Calliopsis andreniformis. Lineage (NCBI taxonomy): Eukaryota > Metazoa > Arthropoda > Insecta > Hymenoptera > Andrenidae > Calliopsis > Calliopsis andreniformis. The sequence continues at coordinate 5,410,089 of NC_135073.1, read as the reverse complement.
TTCGTACAACTGAAGAAATAAAGTACTAGATTTAAGTTTTACCTCGTCTTTCTTTTATGGATTTCTGAAGTACAGCAGTAGAGAATACATACTAGATATTTTTTAGTCATATGTAGACGTCTCTGAAGCTACATCAACACAAATTTTTTATCCTTAAAATTGCTTGCTCTAAACTGCCACCAAACTGTCACAGTTACCGATACATTTGTCCAAAACTTAAGAACGTAAATACGCATGTACTAACCACTGCTAGTTTTTTCGAATACGTCTGAGCTTTGAAAGAAAATTAACAAGTAAAAATCAAATAACTGTTCGAATTAATATTTATTATTACTTACCTTAAGGAGACTTAAAAACACCTAACTTAGGTACTCATGTTAAATTCCTTATTTTCAAGTACCTTTCCCACCTAGACCATAAAAAATATTGAAATCAAATTTTGATCACATATTATTTTAACTCCTCTTCTATACAATGATATATTAAATTTTAAAAATACTGCTTGATAGCAAGAGTACAGTCTTTGGTCTGCGGAAAATCCTATTACAAATCATTAAATATTTCTTCTCAAATTATCTTATTGTTTAATTTTGTGAACTATCAATAATTCTTGAAATAAGAAAAAAGAAGAAAGAAGTTGATAATTTTACGGATTTGTGTCAAAATCTCCTTCGAGTAATCACATTCTTTTATGGTAAGACAGGCTAACAACAACTCTACCAAAACTTCAAACGCTAAAAGACCTACCAAATGTATGTAAGATACATATACGTAAGTACTCTAGTAGGTCATAATATAATCCTAAAGAAGCATTAAAAAATACTCAACGACTAAAAGGAAATGAAGATAAGTATTCGCAGATTTTGGTCATATAAAAAGATTAAAAAAGTATAGAAAACCTTTTGCTTCTCCAATTTTAGTAAACTGTGCTATATTGAGAAATATGTTAAGCAAAATATCCTATACTTTTCGCTCAAAAGATTATCTTCCCTTGAATTACCTATTACACGAACATACCCTTTGTAACTTTCTTGGAAAATAGAAAATTAAAAATACATCGCGAAGGAAGAATTCCGTACGCACAAATTGGAAATACATTGACGCAGTAGCTGTTACACATGTTTGACTTCAATAACGCGTCCTCATGCACGAAGGAACACATCGAGCGTCAATAGAATCTCCATATGTGACAGCAATTACTTTTTTCCCTTGGTGTCCGTCCGCGGCAATAACCGTCCAAGGGTGTGATAACAGGCGAAAAGGCAATTGGTAGCGGGTTTGTCTCTTTTTTCAGCGAATGAAGGGACGATTTAAAAAAGACGATCGCAACAAGTCACCGGCTGTCCCCTCCCCCGCGCGCTCACAAAGGGTTGCGCGGCTAGCGTCGAACCGCGGCGCCCCGCTCGCGCGATTCAATTAATAAAATTCATTCGAATGCGTCCATTAATTTTTCTCCTTCAGCCGGGGAGAGCTGTACGGCGAAGGGCGGCCAAAGGGTTTCGAGGCGAGTCGAGCGGCAGCAGTCGCGTCGTTTAAAGGAACCTCGTTGACGGAGGTGGAAGTGGGCTGGAAGAGGGTGTGGGCGCAAATAAGGCAGGTCTTCAGACCTCGAGTATAAATAAAAAACGAACGAACGAATAAATATCCAACAAGGAGCGACAAGTCGAGTGCCGGTGGTTCCCGCCTCGTTCCAACCCCTTCGTCTTACCCCTGCCGAGGGCTCGTCGACGACTATGGGAGAAGAAAGAGCCACCACCGCGAAAGGACGTTTTAATTAATATTATTCACTTCTTAACTAATGATCAAAAGAGAGTGTAGCGAAGGCTAAAGCCCTCCGAAGGAAATGGTTATCTAAAGACTCTCTAAATCTTCGCAGCCAATCTTATGCACACGTTCTCGTGAATTTGAGGGGATGCAAGTGTGTCCTCTACTGATTACTTTTGTATGATTTTATAGTGGAAATGAGCATGTTGGTTTACATCTTACCTGCAAGGAATGAAACATGTCATATGTATGATGATGCACAGAGGATATGACAAGGATATGATAAGATTAATAAAACATACAGGGTGTCCCACAAAGTGTAGTACTATCAAGCAGAGAGTGATTCTACATGAAAAAATGAACCGAAAACGAAAAATAAAATGTATTAAGATAACTCATCGTTTTCGAGAAAATCGATTTTGAAGTTGTGACTGATATGTGTACACATAACTCCAAGATAATTCTTTCGATCGTTAAAGTGTTAAGAATATTAATAAACCATAAAAATAGAATTCAAAGATGGACTTTAATAAATCTACTGCGACTAATTCATGAAATTTTGGTGTCAATAATATGTTTATATAAATTTGATTGAGTATTCCGTTGCAGCAATAATATCTGAAGTACTCAGAACTTACTAAAGAGATCCTAACGATAAATGCAAAAGTTGTTCAATTGCTTGTTTGAAAACCGACAAAAATCATTGCAAAACATTTATGAAAGTTTAGTATTTCACGTCAATCGGGGGAGAAGCAATTTCGCTAGCGCAGCTCCGCTGCATCAATTTGCACAAGACGCTATCTACTTGACAAACGATCGAATTCTTTATGCAAAGAAATCTACCAGGAATATTCGTCCGCTTCTTCGTCCCTCTCTTCATCTTCGGCTCGAAAACATCCAGGCACGTTTTGAATACATTTACACATCGCTGCATGTTCTCACGTCATCTCGTATCTTTCAAGACGTTACAACGATACATGGTAACTGGAACCGACGGATGATGCATACACTCGTCAAACACGACATTTTCTGATGACGTGTGAAACCTTTCGATTTAGTAGAATTCAATGTGATCGTAAGGAATAAATAAATCAACAATAGAATTAGAAGAAACAGAAATATTTGAATAAAGTTTACAAACGGATAGGCATTAATTTTTTCAAGATCAGGAAATATATTTTCCCAAATATATAAAACGTCTTCTGACTTGAGAAAATTGATTTAAGTTGAAAATATGAGACCACTTGATTTATTACTTTTTTTATGACTTACAAAGGTGTAGAATTAATCGTACAACAATTTTAAAACCCGCTTTATACATTAATATTTTTTTATTTTATATTAGTTTCTCAGTAAGTAATATTTATAATTGTACTATTATCCTGAAGGTATTAAATTTCAAATAAATTTACAGTAAAATCAGTCTTATTTTCTCATTGGTATCAAAAATTTTAGAATAGAATAGAGTTTCATCTAAAACTGATCTGACAATGAGTCTGTTGAGAATGGAAAATAACATGAGACTGAAATAAATTAATATCAATTCAACCTTTGAGTTAATATAAATTGAAACTGAATAAGAATCATATAGAAAGTAAACTACTTAAAAAATTACGCAAGAACTTTTGAAGAATATTACAGTAACATTAAAAGCTTTAGCTGACATTTTAAAGTTTCTATAATTAAAACCCTACGTTTGCAATTTCTATTACAACTGGTTGTAATAACATCTCAAGAAATGATTACCAGACATTTCTAAGGAGCAAGAAATATCGAAGAAAGGGGCGACTTCTCGGTCACAAAAGCGGAAATCCGTGGCGACAATTTGTTGCCTGCTTGGAACCCTGGCTGTTTTCCCCAACGAGGGCCCCTCCTTCCGCGATTCGATTTTGATCGGCAGGAAATCGCATTGAACGCGATAACTCGAGCTGCGGCGACCGAGGAAGGAGGGTAGGAAAACGAAAGGAAGAACGAGGCGAGCAAGCAGCAGGGGTTGGTGGACTCCTTTCAGAGGGAGGTTGAACTGATTTTCCACTCGTGGGATATTCAATAAGGCAACACTGAAAGGAAAGGCCTGAAGGAGGCTGGCGAAGGGACACCAAGGGGGGCGTCAGACACGGAACAGTCGAAGCCAAAAGACGAGGAGGATGAGCTGATGCATACATACGAAAAGAGCCGTGCGTAGAAGCGTGATGGAGGCAAAGCCAGAAATCAGCGGGCGATGTGTATCCAACCACCCATCCATTCCCTATCGACTACCACCATTAACCGTGTGTACCTTCGTGGATCCTGAAGTACCTCGAAGGGTTCCAGCGTCGCGTTCAGAACATGACGCAGTGGAACAGTCTTGTCCATGGTTGCTATGACTTAATCATCAAGATTTTATTCGCATTCCAGGTTGCATAGATTCATCCGTGGTTACTTTGTGCCAGAAAAGGTGTCCAATAGGAACAGTAGGCTTTTTGTTATACCTATCTGATTAACAGAGATTACCAAAATTTGGTTAATTTTGGTTCTACTGTATATTTACAGAGGTGTTTCCATACAAGATGATACGCTTTACCTGATCCTAGCTTGTGAGAGGACAAATTCAAGTTACTGTTATGGTATGTATAAGCTGGATGTTAAAAACGAGTTTCTTAGGTCCTATGAGCTCTTATCATACAATTAGTCCAAATCCAAAGCCTGTGGCAGAACAAAATTGAATAATAAGTATCACAACTTGACCAATTGTTATATCTACTAGAACTAAGTCAACGTCTCTACTGATTGACAGTAGTCCCAGTTTTCGCTGGATCTTAAAAAATGTGACTCACCAACTTTCTCTTTAATCTATGACAAAATTATACGCATTACTTATGTCTACAGAATTTTTCTGTTACAAAAGATTACAACAATGGCATAAGAAATTAGACCATGAAACAAAAACAGCAAGAGTAATGTCAAGACAGTGACAGGTATTGATCTATCATCAAACTCAAAACTCGCGCCGCTTCCTGGATACCCTTCTTTTCCCGTGCTTCGAGTGCATCATCAAGCGTTGAAGATGAAAGGTGGCTGCCGCATAAAAGCTATTCCCAAATGCCAAGCAGAGGCGCGCGCGCGCGTTCACGAAGAGTAGCGGCTGAAAGGCCTCGTCGTTCCGACGCGTCGTCGGTCAGCGGCTCGGTGTCAGAGTATACTTCTCGTCGTCGTCGCACCGAAGCACGATGCAGCCCGATGCGGGGTGCGCACACACGCGATCCTATGCAGTCAATAGATAATACACCGCGGCGGTCGAGAGTTCTGTGAATGCCCGGCTCCGAAGATCAAACAGCAACCTAAACCGCTGTTTGTTTTTCATCACGTCCCTGATCTCTTATGCAACCCCCGTTTTATTCAGAATTTAGGTTAGGTTGGCCCGATATGTACGGATGTATGTATGTATACGCACATAGGCTCGACTCTCTCTCTAGTAAGTGCGCTCGTGTGTGAGTGCATATCGACTCGTTTTGCCTCCACAAATCCTCAACGTCTTTCCTCCCCATCTTCCACCTCCTCCTCCATGGCTTCTCCATTATTCCATCTCCTCTTCTACCCGGTCCATCTTTTACTGACTCTTCTACTTTTTCCCACTGTCAGACAGAACTACCTTGGGATGCATCGAATGTCACCTATACACAGGTGCCCGTGCACAAGGCAACAGTACCGATTCATCTTTGGGGATCTCTGAGGAACAAATATACACTTCGTTGCGAGGAGAAGATGGGAAGGGTATATGAGATGTGTCTCGAAGGTACTGTCGTTGTAAATTACTTTATCTCGTCTGTCAATTATGGCTGACGCAAGCAACGAAATTCTGTTAATTCTTTATCGCTGGAAATTATTATTCACTGAAAATATTTTGAATTATTTAACTTTCATTTGTTATGCAAATAGTATTTTAATGACAAAACTACTGTGACTACCTTGTGAAATATTATACATAGTAATATACAAAAAATTCACAATTTTTCTATTTACATCAAAATTTCACATATTTGAACACCCTTTTCCGAATATTTATATTGAATTTATATTAAACACCCACTATCATATTTTGTTATCTGAACAAAATGTTTTCTAACATCAGATGCCTTTTCCTAATCCAAATAAGTAGTGCATACTTTCTTCCTACGTTCCTGACTGTTATAATATAACAGACGGAAAAGTTTGCTTTCGATCAAATTCTGAGTTCTTCAGTTTTTTTTAATTTTATCGACGTACTGAAGTCCCCTGAGTTCAGAAATACCAATAAACTATTACTAAATTCTGTACGGATAGTTGTTGCATGTTGGTAGGGGTGGGGTCATTGATTGAATGAATTTTGATCGTAACGATTTAATGTATAAAACAGTTTTACCAATTACGGTTACAAAAACGATCTGTCCAATATTCCTCAATGAAAAATCGATCAGATAAGAGGAACAACCCCAACACTGAATACGCCCATCAACGAATTTCCCACTTTTACCCCCAAGCTGACAATCGCGACCCTAGGTGGCGCCTCGTGAAGCGTGTTATGCTCACGCTTCGAGCTTCCCGCGTTATTCCATACAGACGAAGCATTCGAAAGCATTATCTTCGTGCATAATGCATCCACGCACCGGCAGCAGAAGCAAACCTCCCCCATTTACAGCGCGAGAGGCGGATTCTCTCAGCGGAAGAGAGGAGGAGGGGTCTCCTCCCGCTTTTTCTCCAAGCCAAGTATTTCACGTTATTTTATTGTGCTGCGACTCAATAGTAGCTTCCTTCACTCACTCTCGCGCGCGAGGATATACCGAAACATATGATGGAGCTCGAGCGCAAGCATACGAGCACGGTACGCGATTGAACATGCTGAGGAGGGTGCATGAGGATCGAGTACTCAACATTAAGTATTCAACGTAAGGGAATCGCGTATTATCACCATGTGCTGTACGTTTATTTATTGTTATCTCATGGTGGAGAAACGAACACATTCGCCCCCTAATGCTTCATACTTTTTTAAACATCACATTTCTGAACTTTTTCCACGTTTTAATTCACTTCTTTTTAATTTATTAGGGATGAAGAAGTGAAATCATTTTTCCACATAAGATTATCTACACAATTCATAAAAAGGAATGGAAGATTTATTTGAAAAGTTTAATACGGTGAGAACTTCATCAAATAATGTAGATTCTTGTTATTTTATTGGAGAGTGTAGTTTATGATGATATACAGAAAAATTTAGAATTTTCCTGTTTATCAATATCTATAAGTTATTAAGGATGTCTTGCATACTATAAATTCAAAGTAAAATTAACATAACTGCTTTGATATTATCACATCAGCTGAATATTCAGCTAGTCGTCGCATCGTTGAATCATGAGATTACAGTAAGGATGCACCATAATATATACTACTACTTTACAATTAGATAGATCTTCTGCGACATTCAATCTGAACCCCAAAGTTTCTCTTTGATGGCGGTTCCACTGGTCAATTCTGAAGATAGTCCATGGCTGAAACACGGTTTCGCGAAAATAAGTTTCCCCACAACGAGCGGCAAAAGGAGCAAGTAGAGGAACCGAGGAAAGGGTAGCGGAACGTGAAGCTTCCGCCGAACTGAGAAGTGAAAAAGAGATGAAAAGGAGAGAGAAAGACAGAGGTTGTTTCGCAAACAGTTAGGAAACGGCTAACGCCGAGGATAAAGTGGTATCGGAACGAGACGATCGTCGAACAGATGCCGGGCCATAAAACAACCGGCTTCCTCTTTTCTACCCCCAATTCGCCCTATCCACCCCCTCTGGAACAAGCCAACTAGCGTTTCTCCTAATGGGCTAAGACAAACTGCACCCCCGCCGTTCGGTGTTTAGTGTCTGGCTGCAGGGGTTGCTTGAGAATTTCTTCCAATACCCATTATCTCGAAGCTTCGTCTTTCCTTTCCCTCCTGCCAGCCACGAATCTCCGTTGCCATGTGCTTTCTCGTGCTTTCTTTTATTTCGATGTGTTTCGATTACGCGTCGAACACGATAAGCTCTGAATGGATGCTACCACGATTACTTTTGTTTCGTGTAAAGATGTTTCCACATAGTGTTGCACTGATGCTTTGACCTTTTCGACATGGACGTTCCTATTATGCGGAGAAATGCATTTTGTAAAATGTAACTATAGCGTCATTGCAGCTTTGGAAAAATCTTATTGTTTAGGGGATGATTTTTATTGATTTCCATTCCATTCTTTATAATTCACTTATTTTTTTTAATAAGATAGCTAATGAAATTTTGATGAAAATTATCTCATCTTCAATTAGTTCCTGATATCTAGAATAATTGTAATTGAGTATTACTTAATCCTTAGCATACTAAGATCATGTTGTTTACAGACTCAAATACTACTCTCACTAATTTTCTATTTTCTTTTTCACTACTGTCTAGTTTTTCATTTTCACATTATTATTCATTTATGTATTTGTTCCCAGTTAGGGTTTCTCATTTCGAAAACTGTATTTGAGCTTTGAGTGATTTCACTTAGGTATCATAAGGGTTAAAGTATATACCAGTGAACGAATACCAAAACTCAGTGGCACTCAAAGAGAATATTTTGAAAGTAATACTTACCTTTCGAAGTGAACATCTCAAATAAAATGTACTTGAAATATTCTTCCACTTCGTACAAATCCACCAAGATCTACCACAAAGATGAAGGCGTGATAATTCGACGTGTTCTAAAAAAACAAAGCTACCGAGTTCCATGGTTGCTGGTGAGCCTTTTATCATCGGGCTGCCGTTTCATACCGAAAAATCATCGACACCGTCATTTTCAGCGGAGGAGGGTGCAAACTGGAATACCAAAGGTATAATGATACAGGGCAGCCGTTATTTCTCATTAAAAACAAGGGATTCATCGTTCACCATTATCGCAGAAGTGGCGACAGTGTCTGGTGTGGCTGGTTGTTCGTTCTTCAGGATCGCGGATACGGGCCAAAGTGTCCCTCCCGTCAATACAACACGGCTTAACGGCAGGAACAAACGAGTGTCATTGAGAGGTGTCACTTCGTGCCATATTCGTTTGTATTTTACGCGTGCTCGTTACTATCTCTGCCATGCTCGCGCATTGTCGCTGAGCGTCGGCCGTACTTAAGTGCTTCAGTCCTGGCAAATTACAAATAATCAGCAGCCGGAGCGTGGGCCGTCTCTTTCTCTCTGTTCCTCGACGCATCTTCTTCTCCGTTAGCACTTTCGCCTCTTCGCCCCAACGACGGGGACAGGGTGAACGTTTCGATTCATTTTTCCACCGGCGTAACGACTCGCGTCACTGATCTGCTCACTGTTCCGTATGTCTACGCTTAATAGGACATCCTTGCCTGCACGATTGAAGGGAAAGGGAGGCAATCATTTCGAGAGGCCAGTTTGTCCTCGCGAAAAACCACCCTCCTCATAATACACCCTCCCATCCATGGAACGAACGGCGAAACAAATGGATTAATAAACAAGAATAGGCGATGCAATCGAGTTTACTTGGCAAATTCTGTACGAGATTTCAATGCTTCCTTCTGCCCCCATATTCGACGCGCCTTTTTTTTTTCATCTGCTGCGATTTTAACTCTGAAACCGTCGGAGCGGAGTTTCCTCCTTGCCAATCCAATCACGCCGCAATATCTGTTCATCGACTTGTTGCTGTCCAATGTCTGTTTGCTTGCTGAGTATATGGTTCTACAGGAAACACAGCTTTGAGCTATTGTTGCTGGCGTTTGCGTTAATTGGTAATTTGACGAACACCCCCTGGTCCGTTTCGATACTGCCCGTGGAAATTCCTGTCGACAGCAAGTGCGACTTCTCACGAAATTAGGGAGATTGAACTGACGTTTCGGTCTTATACGTAATTTCGATTACGGTTAATCATACCATATTGGTATGATATCGCGCTTCCAGCAAAAGTAATTTTAAACCGAGATGTCTCTTGACTCTAAATAGATCGACTACTATTAGTGTGCAATAACAGTCCGTTTAACAGGGTTCAGTATTACTAAACTACAAATACAAGATAGACCATACCTCAACAATTTCAAAAATTCTGTACCTGAAGGCCAGACTAACACAAATCCCTTTTTCTCAAAACTAAGTTTATAATAGAGAAGTACATACATTATCAGTACTTGAGAATTGTAAAAATTTTTTTCAGAAGTAATTATGTCAGTTTTCATTCAGAGATTTGGATGTGATTCTACTTTTACAAATGTTTCGTCTATATTCTGTTACTAGATGTCAGTTATTATTAGTTTCAGGCAGCCAGAAATAACGAATGAAAAAAAATTTGTTCCTATTTATTTTTAAAAAATTGACAGTTACAAAACTGGAGGGTAATCTACTCTATATAATAAGTAAAATAATTTATACTATTCTTATTCAATTCTAGTGGTCGAGGGAAATAGGACTTCGAATGATGCTGCCTACCAGTGATTGTTTTATGTAAGAGAATATAGTGTGTAAGATGATCTCGCAACTATGACCAGCTAAAATTGCAAAAATGTGTTATCCCTACGTAATAGGTATTCCATGGAACGTGAAGACAATAAGTACATTGGTTTCATGTGGAACTTTCGACGAACGACCTTCAGTAGATCACGTAGTTCATAAACGCGACGTAGCCCAAAGCCATATCGACTACTAAGCGGCATGTAGCAGGAATATACCACGGTATACGCCCGTAATTGCCTTTACCCTTAATTATCTATCCAATTAGCCTGGAGCTATTATGATTAAACCTATACTGTAAGTTTATAATAACAATTAGTTACTATCGACCGCTCTTGCGACATGATAATTCTCACTTTCCACGTTGAATCCCGATGAATTTATCTCTCCTCAATATCCTATATTGTTTTCCTTGAAAAACGTTACGCTGAGATACTAAGAGAAGATTAGAGACCTCATAAAGGGTAACAAAATTTTAGATGAAAATACATAGAATTCCAGACTCGAATGTATTGAAATAATTCTGGATAAACGTTCATTAACTGTGTAACTAACAGTTTGAAATATTAAATCTAATATAAATGTAAAACTCATTTCCTGTTGCTGTATGAATCAAAGAAGCTTAACACTTTCCCTACCTAGAGGATTGCATACGTTCTACAATGTTTCCCAGAAACGAAAGTTTTATCAGACTGATAACCGTATTTTGTAAATTCAACTTGAAGCAATCTGATAAGAACAGAAACTAAAACTAAGAACATATAGCTCTTTATTAATGCAGCTTTTACTTTTTATTAACTGGATATTACAATTGAAAGCACTGCAGTAATAAAGAGATAACTTCACGTTGCAACAATTTGAGTAATCAGAAAAAACTTTTTTATATCCTTTTTTATTCTCAATAAATACAGTTTATATATTAAAGTAGCTTCTGTTTTCAGTCACAGAACAAACAGATATCTTGTACTCATTAAAGTAAAAAAGTAATTAATAAGTACAAGAATAATATCTTTAGAAATAGTAATATTCTAATAACATAATGAAATACAATTTTATAAGATGAAATAGTTTTGAGTTCATCTAATAAATCTTCGTTTGAAAATCTTGATGTCTAGTATTGTTACTTCAATTGATACTAGTAAATTTTAGAGCAAGTTCTTCTTTTTCATGAAGCAGAAAGTCATTTTCTATACGAAGCAGAGTATACCTAACAAAGGCATTCTTTGAGGTCCTACAAGAAGCCTAAAATTCTTCTGTAATAAGAACATGTCAGGTATGACGTAGTCTAAAAGAATAAGATCAAAACTTGTTAACAGCTTTCAAAAATAATACCCTACTTCCATGGTTTACAGTCACACCCCATTCCGAATCGATAACCCACAAAAGCTCGTGTGACAAGAGATTAATCAGAATAGATTTGTTCTGTATCTCGCCTGCAGTAGTAGTGTGTAACGAAATATAGAGTGATAATTCTACTTATTCTATGCGCGATGAACCCTTGGAAAGCTTTTGTTTCATGCAACAACAACTTGCGTTCTTAAACATTTGCCACTATGATTAAAGATTACACTCTGAAGATGTCCAATGCGCATTATTTTATATCTTATGTGCGCCAAAGTGAACTTTACTGGCAGGAACTCTGCTTTGAATGTTCATCGGGAAAGCATTGGCTGTCATTGCGTAATTGTGATATTTTCAAGTAGCAAGAAGTCGAGTAAGAGGTCTCTCGCGACAGAAATATGGTGTTCGTTAATTTAGTGGTTCTCGCCACCCCCGTGTGCTTCACAGCAGTCATTATACCTTCGGATAATTAACTCGATTTTTCTTCCGCGAAGGAGGAGATAATTGCACCGATGAGGTACAAACGTTTCAGCTCGTTAAACGTGTTATTCCTCGGTGGCGAAGCGTTCAAAGGCCAATTATCTTTACCATGTGCGTACGTACAGAAAAAAGATATATCTTTTTCTAGAATTTCAACAAACTTGGCCTATAAAAAGCATACGACTAAACGTGGGCCATAAATTCGCGAATGTGTTATCTAGCCAGGGATCGCCAGCCGATAATGATTTCCGCAGGAACGAATTATTAGTTCATTAGATGGAAATAGCCCAGTGAGTGGAAAGTAACGACGCCGAGCTTTTTGCATAATGGTCCCCCATAAAGTCATGCGTTCTATCCTTCTACTTTAAGAAGTACGTAAAAAATCGCGGCACTCTGTCCGATGTTAATCAACTGAGAATTAGCACTCGGCAACTTTATGTTTCCTTTGTTTCACGGGCCATCATATGGAATTTATTGAATAAGAAAAAAGAAGTATCCTATCTATGTGAATTTAGTATTACATTCTAAAGTAAATCATTGATACGACGAATCATACGACTGAATGTCTTGAAAACATCTTGAAACTTTCAGGAATCCGTGAAACTTGTTTAATTTTGTACCTCAGAGCTAGACTAAGTTCATTTTTTTAAAACTGAGTTTCATATGCCATCTTACTACTTTCACTTAATTCTATTAAAATAATAAAAATTTATTGACATTAAATTATAGGTAAGGAAAAATTTTAATTTTAATAAATAACAAAAAAGTAATAGAAAAGTATTTGAGTCAGTTTGGCACTCAAATACAAAATTATTTCTTTTATAACATGTCTAACAAGTCTACTCTTTAAAAGGAAGTTATAATACAAAAATACGGAAATTCCTGTGTACCAATTTAATAAGATGTTATTGTATTTAAAAAAAGGTGTACGAGCAAAACAGTTAATTGATGTAAATTAAATAACTATAAATTGATGTAAAATTGAATAGAGATTATTATAATTATGTGATGAACATTAATATTAGGGATGGGTATTATTTGTATAAATTTGTTCTAATTGATTCTACTTCATGAATATAAATTACTGTGTATCTACGTGTATAATGAATAACTTTTTACTCCGAATTTTTAACTTGATTAAAGATTCAGTTGAATTAACATATAAATAAAAGTATCTATCTGGTTGAACATGCCTCATCTTCTACTGCACCTTGTAATCGGTAGAATATGTCACAGGATCAACCTGACATTTTTATTCGTATATTTATTTGAACAAAAAAACGTCAAGCTTTATTCGATTATAAATATGCTTTCTATTTCTTTGCAAACTTTATTCATCGTAATCTATCAGTATGCAAAAACAATTTGAAAATTATTCAATAAAGTGCTTTTCAAACGTTTGCCCATACAGATAATCGATGAAAGCATAAATTCCGGCAGTTGACAATGGAGAATCTGTCAGCGTTTGCATCTGGCTTCAAGAAACTTGATATGCAAAGTGGAAAACAAAACTCTCGTCTCGCTGACGGAAGAACCTTTGATTCCTCTCCGATGAAAGGGGTTCGAAAATCAGAGGGATGTTTGATTGAAAGTACGTTATGCGTCTCAATTACGATCCTCGAATTTCTGTGTCGCATTTATGACATACAACACACTCTTCTTCACACATTGAACGAATTTTCCTTCCAAACATAGTACTTTGTGTATTTTAGACGATCAATGATCCTACTTATCTACTTAACATAACTTGGCCTTTCTGAATAACAGAATTAAGGTTTTTTTGAAAAAGATTAATTCTACAAGTTGTTCTATTTCTGCGTTAGAATCCCATTTAAAGTCTCTTCAACATTTGTGCAGTACCTAAATTATGACAGGTGAAGATTCTTGAGATTACGCCGCACGTTTGGCAGCCTTTTTCTATTAGTTAGCATTAATCAAAAAGGACGCATCAAAGGCCTAGGAAATGGGAGTCCGAACATAATATCGAGGTTCAACGATCAAGCCTGGTTCATAGAAAAAGGGAGGGAGGGAGGAAGCCATGTGCCCGTGCACCTTCGTTCCTTTCACCCCCTCGCCTTTCACTGAGGCCTCCTCTCTCCTTCGGTTACGTATTCAAATACGCTCGCGCTAGCGCATGTTTGGCGCGGTTGGATTTCAAGGTCTCGCCGCGCGGTCCATCCTGAATACGCCCACAAATTTATCATTGAGTATTATTCATTGAAGCGTCAATGGTGTGGCATTTGAATATGAAAAGAAGGAGCCGAGTGAATAGTCTCCGTGAGCGTATGAGAGCGCATGCGCGGGCGCGACGTGCCGGTCAGGGGGGAAACTAGATGGCAGGCTTCGATTATTTAATCGATTCAGAATATTCAGGCGGCCCCCGGGGATTTCTTTTTGTTTAACTTCCTGCAGATATTTGCCGGTGAGAGAACATCGCGTTCGGGATCGGTAAGGTGCGCGCGTGTGCGTGCATGTTTCGGCCCTGACCCAAGGGAAGGAGAGGGAAGCGAGACGGGACGGCGGGGCTCGTGAATCGCGCGCGTCGTCGCGTGACAACTTATGAAGGAAACGACGTGTCACGCGAGTAAATGGTCCTTCCACTGTGCTCTGAAGCACGCTGAAAGGAGACGCGATCGACTTTGCTCGGTGAACGAGTCACAAGCTGCAGATTCGGCTCCATTGTCTCAAACACGTATATTCTGCTCTTATAATCATGAATTGAGGGTACACGAGAAAAAGGGGAATGTTAAGTTTCTCAAGAAACGGGAATTTATTTTTCAATACAATGTCACAGCTTCATAGTTTCTCACATCTACATCAACAAAATTTTAATTCACAATGCGATATAACCAGTGAAGAAGAGCACGCATAAGAGAATAGGACAAATGTTGAATTTAGAATTCGTTAAGACTGATATCCCCCTTTTCCCGTGAACCCTTCAAATTGATCCGACAATGCAGCAAATTTCAAAAGAATTTGAGGAATCTATAGTGTTAATAAAAATATTGAACGTAAGGAGATAAAAATTTCTTAGTAACTGTTGCGTTTATTTTCGATTAGAGTTTGAAGGAAAATAAACCTACTACTACTCTCTGTGCACTGGACTAAGTCTGGGAAACCTCCTCTTCCTCTAGAAATATTCGTGATATTTTCATACGAAGTTTTAGTCTGAGATGATACTTCGTTAATCATAAAATATCAAAAATAAAAGTTATACCGATTATAACAAAATGACTGCTCTCATCCTGGCTACTGCTCATAAATTCCCCTACTCGATAGTTCACTTCGTAATCTGCATTTCTCTTAAAGTATATTTTAAGGGGATATTTGAAGTTTATGGAGGTAGAACTTCTCACTCATAGAATCCTAAAACCTAAATCTACGGAGAGCTCTATCGGCTCTTAAACATGAAATTTGCAAAAAGTAAAAAATGTGCATCTCAATTTCCTCATACATATTTCTTAATTTCTTGGAATGAAAATTGTATCATTAAAAAACTGGTATTCTCTAAATCAAAATCATTTTTAAGAAAAATTATTAAGAAAAATTCTTCAAGATATGTATGCCATACTAATAGATATCTATGTATGTGAAAAAATGAAAATCCATACAAGTTACAAAGCTCATTGCTGAAGGGTTAATGGTTCCAATCCATGAATACTCGTCGAGCCATCACAAAACTATGCCAGTCAACTGCATAATCTACTCGACCACAGAAAGGGTATTTCATTATTAAGAGCACACAGTCCCGATTCTTTTACGCCAGATTTCGTGCAGCAGCTCATGAGAAGAGCGGCGAAGACGAAGCACGTGATTTCGAAGAGCACCAGGGATTCGAGATAGGATTGTCCGCACCATCGGCTAGGAATCCCATCAAGTATCTTCGTTACCCCCGATGACGGAGTGTATGCCAGTAGGGAGGCTTCAGCTAGTTAGAGTTTATAATAAGGATCGGCCCATCGTATATAACACCGCTGCCGGGCCTACTATCTATTTATCGGGTGAAAATGTCTTCGGTTCAAATCCCCGTGAAATACGGCCCGCAAGAGGAAGCTTCCTTCAACCCTCCTCTGCTCTCGTTCTTCATCGCCCCTGCCGATCGGTTATTGTCTGACGATTGCGCGCGCGCGGCCTGAAAAAATGGAAAGCTTTCACCTTCGAAAGAGGATAACGAGGAACAGAAATGTTCACGGGATCTCTATTCATCGCGGTTGCTTCATGGAGGGTGGAAAAGGGGTTGACGAATTCGGGGGTATCCGGCTGATTCTGTTCTACATGCTATTCTGGTCGGGAGTTTGGGATCCGATGGTTATTTGAAAAACGAAACTTGAGGTGATTCTCTGCTCACCTGCACCACTGCACCAGCCGAAAGTCATAGATCATAGAGAAGTTACTTGAAAGTCTCGATTCGTCAAAGGATATTCATTTTACACGTTCTTTTATAATCTTTTATATCACTCTTCCTCTATGTGATAATCCCATTGATGCGAGGTAACGAAATTTCTTTTTTATTACGTTGTTTTACCTCTTTATATTTTAAAGGTTTGTACGTCAAAGGATCACTTGTATTAAAATGCTACTATAGACTCAATATGTTAAGGCCGCCTAGCCCTAGTGGTACTTCATACTTTGTTGACCTCGTGTGTTATAAAATGATCCTCAACCTCAGATCCATAGATATCCTATTTAAGTACAGGTACTGCGATCAACAAAGATTGACTTTATTAAGTATATGTTAACAAATTTGTTTCTCTACTCTCCCCAAAAGTAACAGAAACGTGTTTGGATCAGTTTGAGTCTTAGAGTACAGTTTATATAACTGGCATAAAATGTTCTCTCGCAGACCCGAAAATTTAGGTCCTGAATAGGTTAAATGACTTCCCTGGTCGCGCCACGCTCACGTGTCTCGTAGAAGCAGTCGTCGGTTCCGGGCTGTAACAATCCTTAGAAATTCCTTTATCCACTCTTTAAATCGCTTGCATCTATTCTGAGCAGCTCCCGTTTCTGCTTGCGGACGGATTACAAGCCTAGGGGAGATTGTTTGTGTTCGCAGCGTGTAGCACGTGAGAACGACGATTGAGCGAGAGTAGCACGCGCGCGACAAGAATTCGTCCCGCGTTACGTAATTCCGAATGCCGTGCCGGCGGAGGGTGGCTGTGACAGACTCGAGGTGCATCCACCTGGATATTAAAAATGTCGCACAATGAGCGTCTGTCGTACGTTCAAACGTCGAGACTGCCGCTTTTTTTTTTTCGCGTAAGAGTTAACGATTCCGCGACACGACAATTACGATTTCTCTGTGCAAGCCCTACCGAGGCTTCGAGTTTACGAATTATTATTACTACGCGGTAACTGTATCCGGTCTGCCTGCTTCTTGGATTCCTTCGCGGTGGGCTGAAGCATACGGTTAATTGAGCGTGATAATTTAATGGTTCCTTCGGTATCGGGCCCGGGAAAAATGTGTGCATCGACTTCTCTGGCGAGGTTTGCGCGGGCGCGAGCCATTACGATTCCATTATGGTCGGTTAGGCGCGTGAAACGGCGAACGCAGGAATTACTGTGTCGCATACTGTGTTCGGTCATTACAACGAACGATGTCATTCCTGCTGATTTACGCCCTTTTTTGTTACGGTTTCTTGTTTCTCGAAAAATGAAAATATTGACGGTATTTAAAAATCATGAAACTTTTATTCATTGCGTAGCTTTTATTTCAATGATACACAGGTAGGATTGAAAGTCACTTTTTTACTTTAGAAAATCGTATACTTTGCTCGTATGTACTGCACAGAAATACATATTAATCGAAAGAATTTATATAGGTATATTATTTGTGTATAAAGGGTGTTCCATATTCAGTTATTATTGCAAATTACTCAGAAATTGCCTGCTGTACGAACAAATACTAAAAATAAGTTGATTGGATTCGAAGAAGAGATATTTGGAGCTATTTACTTTATTTGTAGTTGTGCTTCATGCGTTTTCAAAAACGAAATCACATAATTTTAAGTGTAACAATTGATGCAACTCGTCGTTATGTATAGAAAAAAGCATTAGCCTACTCATCTGAAAAAGCTACTAGATATCTTAAAGTGATACCAATACAGCTACAATTATTGGGTAATAAAAATGCTATTTTCTTTCTTCACCTAGAAATTCGATGTATAAAATAATTTAGTACAACTGTCATACTTACAATGCATTTACGTACTCAACAAACTGTATTTTTAAACAATGGTGCAATTATACATATTAGACATCACTGTAATTCTACATAAGTACATATTCTTCTGTGCGAAGCACAGATATCAGGTAACTAACTTTCAAACCCTTTTACACGCTTTAATCAATACATATTTCTGCCTCCCATTCTAAAAAGCAAATTACATAAAAAAATACAGCCTTAAATTGATATTCAAGTACGTATTTCAAACCTTACTATAAATAAAAGGTCAAAAAGCAGTGCAAGTATGGGTGGCCTCGTCAGTGGCATTTCGAAAAGGTGGCGATAATTTTTTTGTCACCGATCAAACCGTTGCTCGAGGAAGGGCAATTCGAGGACCACACAGCGTTTCAACGTGTCACACGCGCGCGGATGAAAGAAAATAGCTGGCGATCATTAGTGACGGTGACTCGCCATCGGTGGACGGTCCTCGTTAAACACTTCACTCTCTTTTGACGTATCCATAATCACCGATAAGAACTTGTCGAGCACCGTTGCCCTTCTTTCTCCTTTTTCTATTTTTTTTTCCCTCGGCAGCAGGAGCATCAGCATTCATCGCATCATCGCTGCGACGATTTTTAAATTCAGTTTACAAGGACCACTTGCTCCGAGGGCGACTAACTTGTTAAACGTTGACAAGAAGGCAATGCATATTTTTCTGCAGTCTCTTTCGGCTCTTTCGTTTCGTATTCCACGCGATTAATCTTTCGTCTACAAATCGACTGCAATATGGAATCGCATGGGACCGTTTTCATCATTTTTATGGATAAAATTTCTTCCCTTGCGGAAAAAGGGTGGCGGTGAGCGATTTAACTTGCATGTTTACGGGCGTATCGACCAATACCGGAATCCCGCGCAGAGTGTGTGGAAACGACGAGTAATAACATTCGAGAATGGCGTTCCCGCTCTCAATTTTGAAGGTGCACATTTACCACGCTCCAGTGCGCGGAGTTATTTCCGATAGATGTTGCGCCGCGGCACGGGCGTTCATTTAACTCCGGGCCAGATGCTACAAAAGTTATCTCCTCTAAACTCTGCCTTCGATAAATCTCATTACTCGCTTCTAGGGCCCCGTATCGGAGCTGCATCCACTTTTCCCTGCCGCGTTCCCTCTCTCTTCTTCTTCCTTTTTTCGCTCCGTTTCGTTTTTATACTTTCAGATCTGCTAGCACGCCCATCAATTTCGTGAAAAAAAAGTTTGAGTGACAGGGAGGACACGGTCGTTCACGCGGAGACCAACCGAATTAAAATCCGATCAAAGTTTACAAATTGACGCTTCAATGTACGAGGTAAATGAACTCGAAGGATATTCTCTTTCCTGTTTCCATGCGGTAGCGATTGTGATCGCTTCGTTTTAAAGTGAAAAGTTGTGTAAAGTGTTCTAAAATGGATATAACATGTCATATATATATATATAAAAAAATTAAAAATTATAAATTCTTTGATCCTAGAAGTAAAAACTTGTGATGCAACACAGTTTAACAATTGCAATTTAAGGACTAAATACTATGCTAGCATTAATTGAAAAGTAACATCTTTATAAAAAAACTAATAAGGATTTTGTTCAAAGTTTTCAAATATTTGCGCGAATTTAAACATTCTGTTACGTAATAAATAAAACAATTTAATTGCGATATCAAAGCATTCAAACCTATACCAACAACCACGCTCCAAGCATGAACAACGACAATATGTACAGAACGCTGATAATGTGGCATTATTAGCTCTTAACCGGTCTTAAAACAAGAATATGCTCCTCTGTAATTAACAGCAATTAATTAGTCGGCAAGTTGGCATCACAAGCACCAGACTGGTGACGTGGTGACTCACGTGACTATCATTTATAAATACCATACACCGACCATTGGGGATCGTCAAGCCACTTTCATTTATTAGTTACATTTTGTGGCGTTGTACGCAATACTACATGCTTATTAAAAATTCTCGTAATCGATAATACGATATTGCTGCTACGATACGTGAATTTAACATTCATGACTTTTATATTAGTTAATTTAATTACATTAGCGGATAATCAATCTGAGTTATAAAAAGATGACATAAAATATTTTATTGCAGTTCTATATCTATAGAGGTCAGATGGAACGATGTACAAAATAATTTTTAAAAAGGTTGTCTTTATACATTAATTAAAGTCTACAAATCAGACAATTAGAAAACAACAATTAGAAAAACTTTTTTCTTAGAAAAATGAGAATATAAGAAGATAATAAAAGAAGACCAACAATTTATATTATATACAATTCTGCTTGTTTGTTTTGTTATTTTCTTTATAATCGTAGGTATAGTGATTTTAGTGATTATCTTTAATAAAAAATGGAATAAGTATAACAAGTAACAAGTGTAACAAGTTTGATGTACCATCAAGGATTCAGTTCCTGATCACTTACGAATAAAAAGTATGGTTTTCTTATAGTATCCGCCAAATTATTAACCAAATCCAACAAATTTTATGTTATTCATATAAATCTACGTGACATCTTCAATTCATTCTTGAAAAATACGCGAAAATAATAATAATTAAATCATAGTTTAATTCTTAAAGTAAAACATTACCAGTTATTAAATTTCTTGTGTAGATATCAAAATAGGTAACAATTATTTACTAATTTTTTGGAATAAATTTTCATCAAAATGAATATCATATATCTATTTAAAAACTAAACTGTTCAAAAATTGGGTTCTGATCAGCAACTGGATCCTTGACGGTATACATTCTGATCTATCTTTCAAGGTAAATGAGTAATTACAATCTCACTGAATTATTTGCAATTGAAAATCAAAATACTCGATGATACTCCTTACTACTCATTGATAGTAGTAAGATCAGTCATTGATATTCCTTAAACTCAAGAGCTGATTGGTCAACACTTCCTAACAAACAGAAACTAAACAAATATTGACAAAGCTTTTTAATTATCTATAAATTGTAACTCTTCAAGCTTCTTGTCAACAGCACTCAAGTGAACAGAGACTGCCTGACGTTACACATAACATCGAAAACACAAGCAGCGACTTACGAATAAAGATTGAAGGAGGCTGAATTGAGACAGCTGGGTCAATCTTGAAGCCCCAAACCCATCAACATTGACCTCCATCTCCTCCTTTCAGAGATCTTGAGTGGTTCAGGGCCTTCCGCGGGAGCGGAACGATATTCCCATGCAGGCAACCCTTTGACGGGTCGATCGGCGTACGTTGCATTGTCCAAAGGTTTTATCGGGCCACCGAGAGGTGGGAGGAGGATCAGGGGGGCACCCAACAGAGAGAACAGAGAGGAATCAAGATCCGTGGAAGGGTGCACGTTTCCCGGTTGTGGAGAAAGCGGGGCCGTGGTGCACCTGCGAGTCCTGTTCAATGGGACTTCTCGTAGGAGGCTAATATTTAAATGCAGGGGAGGTGAAACGGGGCTCGAATGGCAGATCAGACTCACGATCTGACCTCCTACATTCAAATGGACCGATCGTTAGATAATACCAGCGATCGCGTAACCCACTGAGGCCCATTGTGAAGACGATACGCATATCCGTCTGTTCTGAGTTGGAGGAATTCAGTTATCGAGCATCGTTCGGGACCTGTCCCCTTTGAATATTTATTCTGCGAATTCGTACAACTCGGAATAAGGCTGGAATACATTTTCACTGTGAAAGGAATTATATAACCTACTAATCTTAAAATTGCTTCTATCGAGTTTGATTTTTGGGATCAATTGCGACTCTTTTTGAACTTTTTATTTAGCTATGTCTACACTGAAGCAATGACGAGCATCATTATATCGTCTTTTATTGTTGCATCTTTCAAAATATTTTCAGAGAACTCCAACTTATAGAAACATTTTATCCACACTAAAGCAACATAATCCCAGGAATAGATGGTGCTGCTTTGAATGGGAACAGGCAATAATCGGCAATGTTTATTGTTAGCAAAAAAACACGAAGAAACTAGAATTAGTTCACACCCTACCACCTTGAATTTGTGTTCTCAATAACGATGATCAAGTAAAGTGAAAGAATAGTTTCTAGAAAACATGAGCGAACCACCAAGCTTATCAAGACAATTTGATTAATAGCGTAATTTTATTTCTTTATATGTTTTTTTAGATATAGGTGCTTGCACATGCGTATAATGGTAGAGTTAGGCTACATTAAACCTATATTATAAAATATTCCAGTTAAAATGATAGAGGAGGGCTTAAAGATTAATATAAAAAAAGTAATTGATTCTATTTAGCCATTCCTTTCAGTTCCTTCAATACCATCGGATGCGATAGATATATTTTCCTGGTTATTTTACATGAGATTATTTCGAACAATTCCAAAAAACATGAAATAAATTTCCTTATTTGTATATCATAGCACATAACTATAGCATCTACTCAGTAGTTATCATACAAATGTCAACTCTTTTATTTTCTTAGCAAAATCAATTAACAAATATGTAAATTCCAAATAAAAAAATACATTTCTCAAATGCATTAGTATTTTAATAACACTACACAATAAAGTAACCGAACAACTAAATGGAATAAAAACGTCATTAAAATACTTCAATAAAAGCTCATTTCGATAAAGTCCAATCCTTCTCGTGTTCAATTTACAATAATTTCTCAAACTGTACAATTAATACGACACGATCGAGTATCTATTGCCTGTTAAATCAGTATGGCCGAGGTAAAGGAAAGAGCAAAAGGATTCCTCCTGTATCTCAGTGTGTTTTATTGAATTCGCGATCCGACTGAAGCTCAGTCGGGTAGGTGGAGGGTTTAATAAGAGACAGAGACTGCAGGCCCCGTTGTAATATCCGTTTTGTATAATCGCGCGGCTGGCCCTCCTTTTATTTCTGCTAATTTTTCTCATCAGAGCACCGGAGGCCGAGTGTCCCACGGGACGCCCTGGGCAGTAGGACGCTCGTCATATCCCTCCCATCCCTTTCTGTTCGTCTGTCCGTCTATTCGTCGGTCTGACGGCACGGAATCCAGAGGAACGTATTAATACGTAATCAGTCGGGGAGCCAGCCTCGCTGTTGCATTGCTTACTTCTTCCGTTGCTCGTTCCGTATGCCATTGCTATTCTCGATGCTTTTGTTAACGCATCTACAACCGTGTGAAATTCCTGTTCTCATTTTCCTCCTCGTTGCCCTTCTCTTTTTACCGTCGCTCTGTCCACGCTTCTAGTGCCTCCGTTGACGTTTGATATCAATACGCTTCGTCGACTCGAACTTTAATTAATTAGCGTGCTTTCAAACGAAAGGAGACCAGGGGATTGCGAAACTGTCACTACATTCGGAATATTCACTTTGCTGACTGCCTTGGCTCGCTATCCGAATCACGCTCTTCTTTCGCGAGGCAATCAGTGCGCGTCATTCACGCGTTGTCCTTAACTCAATCGTGCTGCTTAGGTGTCGATGCAATTTTCTGCTGAGAGGTTATGCGAAAACAGCTGACAGTTTCAAAATGAGATAAAGGGGTATTGCGTTGTGTTCGTGCATATTGAATGGTATATTAATAATCGAGAAAGATGAGAGATTGATTTTTAATAAAATATTTCTTCTTTCAGTTTTTATTTCTGAAATGGTCTTCGTTGTTTTGCACATGATTTAGTGTGATTGTTTTTGTCATATACACAGCACCTTTTAAGTAACTTTAGAGAATAAATGCAAAAATGAAATGTCAAAGCAATAAAGTGTTAAGAAAAAATTCATTTTTAAAGATCGTTAATACTTACATTATTAAAGGTTTAATAGTACAAAGTAATGCTTGTTGGCTCCATTTTGAAAACCGTGAGGTATTTCTGTTGAACTGTGTATACTGTATACAGCCACCCAACGCATTGAATTATTTGATAAATGAAGGTCAGTGGACATGCATCATACGGACTCACATCTTTTCGTATATCACCGTATAATGGCTCTGTTCAGGAGAAATTTTCAATCATTCTAAGACATGTATGTAACATTTAACTTAGGAAGCACAATCTCTCTAACCATACAATTTTCATTTCCATTTACATAATGCTTCTACAGGTGAAAATTCTCAGTTCCAGCAGAGTAAATATTAGTAAATCTTCCATGTTATCTGTTCATAATATAAAGTGGGTCATAATTCATGAAGGGACTTAAAATTGTCATAACTTTTCTACTTGTGAATAATTTTATTCTATTTTTTCATGTTTTGGAAAGAATATTTATAAGATTAAATAAGAAGAAATTCATTGACAAACAACAAACAAAAAACTTAGAATCGTTGAAATCATGATCAAGGACATTGATCCGAAAAGTGGTTAAAAAGGCCAGCCAGCCAGCAGTAAAAAGAGTCTATTTATGTAAAACCAAAAATGAAAGGCATTCTAGTGCTATAGTTTCAAATAAATAATATAAAATAGTTAATACTTAATTAATAATAATCATCTCAATCAATCATCTCATCCCTTTATCAAATAATTTACAGCAACAATAATTCTTAAAAAAATAGAAACACTAAGAACTTTGTGCAAGTAATATATTATAGAATACAGTATCTAATATTTTTTAAAATTCTGAGTTTATTCTTTAAACAAAGTCTAAAAGACAGAATTTACATTTCGAATCTGGGAAGATTGAACTAAAGGAATCTTCTTTAAAAAAGAAAACATAATGCATTCATTTGTTATGCTATTTTGTCTTAAAACAGAACCAGCTTCAATTCGAGATGTCTGAATCGATATACAACAATCAGTATATTCAATGTATAAGTGAATGCTCGTAGCCCATAAGGCCACCGGCCACTTTGATGCTCTCTACCAGGCGGAATTAGGCTAAGCAATCGGAAGGACAAGCCTTGCCTATCCTACAATTGCTCAAACTCCTGCTCGAAATCCCTTGGAGGTGTATACCTCTCGCTTCCCTGCCGTTTCCTCTTTCTGTCCTTCCTAAGATGAAACATTCGCAGCCTGCGATGACGTCTTCTCCGAGGCAGGGGGCGAGAGAGGATAACTGAGGAGAAAGAGACAAGAACGCAGAGTGGGGGAGGGGATGCGTGGTAGTTGAGGAAAGTGTACGGGGCGGTAGGGAACCATGGAAGGTCGACGAAGACGGGTATTTGTGTAATATTCCGTTTGTCTTGCCTTCAGAGCATCTGCTAATGTACACAACACTAGTACTGTAACGAAGACACTCGGCAGAGGGCAAGTGGCAACCACGACGATGGCAACCAGCACCGCTACTAAGATTGTTATTGTACAATTTGCTACGTCTAAGGCACATCTAGCGCCTTGTGTGAGGGCAGCACCTTTGGACATCAGCCTGGGTATCGCACAGGGCGTTTGGTCGGTGCTCCTTTTGTGCCGCACGCTCGTGCCCCTGGAAATTCTATTGTCCCTGAATGTGCTTCTTGCATCCTGTTATTGCATCAATTGCTAATCACCTGAGCCGCGTTTACAGCTACCATGTGAATGGAGACATTACTCGATTTGTCAGCGTTTGGTGTTATTCGGGACTTAGGAGGAACACTCCTCTCTTGGCGAATTGGAAAAG
Organism: Calliopsis andreniformis; assembly: GCF_051401765.1. NCBI lineage: Eukaryota > Metazoa > Arthropoda > Insecta > Hymenoptera > Andrenidae > Calliopsis > Calliopsis andreniformis. Next base: position 5,384,298 of record NC_135073.1, on the reverse strand, counting down.
GGTATACGGACTAAAGTTTCCCTGTTGATCAAGATCAAAGCGAAGCACTGGTATTCCATGGATCCAGACGAAACGTCCAGATCGGAAAACTGACTTCTTGTGTTTGATGAGAGGTCTGCATTAGGTCTTATAAGACGTTTTATAGACACGATGTTGAATTTTCTCAAAGATAAAGTATCATGAGACGTCATTGAGTGAAAGCTTTAAAATAAGAAGCAAAGTATTTGACATGTTCTCCACCATAATTGGTAATCAGGCGAGCAGAATCGGTTCCCTTAAATCTCAGCCATATTCCATCGCTAGAAGTTTCTCATCGAACACGCTACGAAATCTATAACCATTTCGCGAGCAAATTGTGACTAGCAGAATCCCCTGTTTGTATACACCTAGTCTATCTTGTGGGCATAGAGGCGGAGTAATAAAGTGGCTGTTCTTACACAAATAAAACAGCACTTAGTACGAGTACCTCCCTCTCTCTGTTTGCGACAACATAGACAATGGGAATGTGACATGTGCCCAGAGACCCTACAACAGCAGGTAACGCCGCGATACGAACTCGTATGCAAATCCACTTGAGTATGCACTTGAACTGAAGTCACGGAGGCATGAGTTTCAGCAAAACTCTCCGGTTAAATCAGGGGATGCTTGTAATCACTCGATTGTACGCGTCTTACTCGCGCTCTTGGGGTATTAAACGCGGGACCACGAGCTTGGTACGAAGGGGGTGAAATCATTGAACTCACATCCAATACGCAAGGAAGAAACTTTTTCCATCCTATTAACGGAGAAATCTTTCAAAAAATACTATAATTAGGAGTTGTGGTTTCCAATGTAACTATGAGACACACTAAAATACTATAACTGAAAATTCGACAATTGGGTCGTTCATATATTTATTCTGACAATAAAGGAAATGATCTCTCTACTTAGTAATTTCGTTGCTATCTGTAACTATGTAAAGGTACTAAGTTTAATCGAAGTGTACTGTTCGGGTTGATTTAGTCTGAAACATACTCTTAATCTTCAATCAGCCGTTTTTCGATAAGAATTCTGCTATCAACCTCATATCAAAATGTTGGTTACATTATTTCGTGTGATAAAATCGAGTTGAATTATATTTGTACAGTAACAATTCAATTAATCGAGTCTTAATTATTTTTTGAGAATGACTGTCATTCAGAGCAATGGAAAGAAGAGTATAGTAGAACATAGTTTGAAATTTATTGACAAACTATGATTTAACAGTGATCCAGCACAAAAAAATGAAATTAGTCATCAGGAATAGAGTCGAATTTCGTGTCTATATGGTTAATCGAGTTCCTATTATAGGCAATAATTATTTGGACAGTACATGATGGTCAATAATGGTAGTTTTGCATAATAATTAGGTTACTGGGATTGGAAATTAATTATAAAGGAAGATTTTAAGGAAATTTAATGTTATAGATAGAAATTTGAACAAAATTAGAAATTGCAACATTATTTTAATTTATGTGCATGAAAAGAATGGTTTGTGAATAGGTTAGCATACTTTTTTATTAATGTAATAAACTGAAACGAAATAAACGACCTTGTTACTGAACACATAGAAATGTGATGATTAAAAACGAAGTGATCTCCATTGTTCTTTAAAAGAAATTAGTAGAAAAGAGTACATGTAAGAACAAGAATGTAAGTAATTAAGTTTGTAGTACTGTAATAAAGTTATATAATTTTATCGACCTATTAGCGCTTATTGCCAATTATCTTACGCTTCCGCCCATATCACTCTTGCATCTCCTATAAATTTTAATAAGATCCCTTATAACTTGATATACATATCTGTATTATTAACAGCAATAACCTCAATAATACGTACTCATACCATATTAAAATCCTGTTCTCCTCGTATCAATAAACAATCTTTCTGAACCATACCCGCTAAAACTGTTGCAACGAATGATTTAATAAATAAAATATTTCCAATTTCAATTTTTAATCATTCTGTTAATACACTTAAAGTAACGCAGTTCAACAGAAAATAATTTCAACGAGACTAATTAGAAGAATATATCGAAAAATTCTAAAATCACTAGTGAGCTATTTTACTGATTTGAACATCGAATAAGACAACCACTCTATCGTACATCATTGGAATCATTTTAGTAATTAAAGTTAATGCGTTTCATGCGTTTGCCTCACGTAACTGAAGGTACGTCCCGAAACTCTATGAGATTTTCAAGCTACGTTAGTCGATGGACAAAGGCGCAGGACGACGAAGAAGCGCCGTAGGCCGATTACTCGGGCCACCCTGAGTACAAACAGCGGATCTACTTCGTAAATACATGAAACACGATATGAAATGCACGAGTTCGGACGTTTTGGCATCCGGACAAGCAGACAATCAACTCATCGAGCCGTGTGGATGCATTTTTATTATATATTATAGACTGCCCGATGCTTTCCTCCATATCGTACGTCACTCATGGTGTCAGTTACTAACGTACCGTCTCGAACGTATTTCATGTACCGGGTGCTCTGTGAATAGATTGAAAAGCATATCGGAAGTGTGGTATTTATTGCCAACCATGGAGATTGAGATCAATTCAACTAATCTTAGATAGTTAGGTTTGATCTTTATCCCTCTGATTTTGTTTCTTCTGTCATTGATACTTAGTATATGTATCTTTTATTACTAATCTTGACAGGTAGATTAACACATATGTGTATGTTTAGCTTTCTTTTTTAAGTTCAAAATATTGCTAATAAAATTCTAATATATTCAATATTTAGCACAAAGTTCTTAAACAAGGAAGTGAAAAACCCAATTACATGTATGATTAAGTGATACCTTGAATGAATAAAATTATTGAAAAAGTTAAGTGACTTGCTCCTAATTTTAATAAATTCATCTCTGAAGCAGTTAACTTCATTTTCTTTCATATTTTCTATTTTTCTATCTTTCTTTCATTTCATTTGCCTTTCCCCAACTTTTAGTCAGTATCTTCTTTCTATGTTGCATGATCTGTATCGAAGAACTGTCACTAATGTATTAATTATTGAAGTTCAATGGTGGCTCCCACAAATGCTTAACACCCAGTATAGATTTTGGATATAGGTGTATCGAGCCGTATCCACCTGTATCAGCCCATGCACATAATTACCATCTGATAGAGTCCGTTGTCTGTCGGGGAGCTGATTTCATACTTGTTCTTGTTGCAGACCCGTCAAACGCATTCCCGTGGTGGTAGGACGGTCGATTCCCGAGACAGAGACCCAAAGGGCCGTATGGGCTCCTTCTGGGCCCCGTCTCGACCAATCACTGGCCCTTACACTCTCCATCGTACCCGTCGAGTAATCGCAAGAGGAATAAAACGCCACTGAATTAGGCTGGCGCTCGACGATGGATACGTCGAGGAACTTGAAAGATCTGAGACCGCTTCGATGGCCGATCGAAATTCGATTGGCGAGCTTGGAACAGACACGCCTTCCTAACAGGAATTGAGGTATCCTATTAAATTTTTATTTTGCTGCATTGTTATGTGGATTTTGGAATATTTTTACCTTAATCAGATTATAATTTCTTTCTACATACAGCAAGGATTCGAAGGATGTTAGAAGAATGGAAGACGACTAAGAAAAAATAAGAACTCTGTGGGTTGCTGCGTTGCTAAAAGTCGATAGATTTTTAACGTGAATGAAGATAAATAGATTTTTAATAAGACTAACGATCTTCAACACAGAGAAGTTAGTTGTATTGATAATAATAGAAGTATATTGTTGATACTATTACAGAAAACATATACATCATTGTATCTGCTAACATTAATATCTAATGAATGAAATATGTATAGCCTCTTTTTAATTTTAAAACTTATAACATCTTCAGTAACATATTATTAACATATAATCGAAAAATTTGGCGACAACTTCTTTATTAGTAGATAAAAATTTTCGTTCAATTATTATTGCACAGATAACTACACATATAAAGAGTAAAAAAATATAGAACTATAATCTCCAATTTCTTTAAATAAACAGACCAAGTTGCATAGTGAAACTTTACAGAAAAAATTTGATACTATTCGTTATCATTCCATTGTTAATGTTAAAAAATTTTCAATGAACGCTATGAAGATTAAGACTCTATCCACTAGTGGATACAACTGATCTGGAAATAAACTAAAACACAGAAACGAAATACTTAAAAATGGAATACGTACCAACTAAAAATGCATACTAAGCCCACTAAAATTAGTAGATCAATAACGAAACTTCCGTTACGAAGAGTTTCATGAAAATCAAGCTTTCTTGTTCGCATAACGGCAGACGAGACCTCGAAGGGCGTAACCTTCATTGAAATCGTCGATGTAATGCAATTGACGCAACACCTGTTGAAAATGCAGATTTGCGGTGCAGCTGCTTCCGCCGCGACGCGGACAAGCAATAATTCCCGGGTAGACGAGAAACTCGTCCACAATTTCGTCGCTTCTTCTATTCCTTCGAACATCTTTCTCCTTCTAGAAAAGGCAAACGAGCTCCCTTGCTTCCTTTCGCGGCCATTCTAGTAGGGGAAGTATCGTTTTATTAAGGGGGCACACCATCTTGTAGGCCTAAGAATTTAGCTGAATTTCAAATTTTTGTAGCCATACAGCTACTGGATAAAATATCGAGACATTTTTAGGAGTTTTTAGGTAAAATTCTATTTTTATTCTCATACTGTATTGATTATTTATAATTATAATATAACAGAACTATACAACACAGTGTATTCTCATATCTAATGGTGTCCCATCAAATACTACTTAAATGTTTAAAAAATTGAAAAATTGAACGGGTCTGAGCAACTTGAACAAAAGAAAAAAAAGATTTTTTCATTCTAGCATATAATGCTGGTGTAATTTTTAAAAAATCGGCAGGTTGTGTTCTTGAAGACAAATAGTAACTTTTCCACAATTGGAAAAATTAGAATATCCAAAAAATCATATGCTAAATTGTAGATACATAAGTTTTCAAGAAACCATGTATTAAAATTTCAAATTAGAAGGATGAATAGTTGTGAAGATTTGTAAAGTTAAAAAAATGTGTTCCGAGAAAACTTCTTAAGAAAACCCACGTTTAAAAATATATCTTAACATTATTTTTAATACGACGAGCAGTCCTTTTCAATGCTGTAACTTCGTCACTTATTCAAATTTTAATCCTTTACACCCTGTAAGTACTTTAACGTACAACTTATCATACTTTAAAATCTTATTTACACTTTGATAGCAGCTACACCTAATGTTACTACAATCTCGATGAGTTTAGAATAAAGATAAAAACAACATAATTCAAGATATAAACAACTAAAATCCTATTACCACAATATTCTCCAGATATACAACTTAAAAAAATACTAACAGAAATTTTCTATTCTTTTGTCATGGACAAGGTGTTATACCCCCTTAAGACAGTCTATCGTGGCAGCAAAATCCGTAACCGTACAGAATTTAGGAAGGTCTACTTTTGGGCGACGAAAATGGGCCTAAAACGCGTGAACACCTTTACCATGTGTAACCGTTTCTTTTTCGTAAAATTTTTTATCGAAAGAAAGGATACCTTTTGAGTTTGTGTCACCAGTGGGAGCGTGTTTCGTTCACCCTTGGAATCGACGTGTTCGCCACTACCCCCACCATGAAAAGTCGGTCAAGTGAATTCGACAGGGGAAAGATACTTTCCGCTCGGAGGACTCGAAATAAATTTCGATCTCCTTTTCTTCTCTTCTTTCTTCTCCTTCATCTCGCCACCCCGTCCGGTTGATGGAAGAAGAAGAAAACAGGTTCCATGGGTGTAACGCGTGGGAGATGCGCCTCGATCCCATCGAAGTGAACACGGGCCCGTGAATGGCTCGACAAAGTCATAATAACAAAAGAACTGGTGCGTGTGACGTATCTTTGTCTCGGCGGGTCTGCGGGCTTCTGACCGGTGTTCACGTACACGCGGTTGGTGTGCACTGAGGAAGGATGTGTATTCGATTTCATAAATAACCGGATAAGTCATTCAGTGAATAAGTACCACGTGACTTCATTAAAAAATTGTGATCATTAGCGTGCAGTTTTCATTTGTCTCGACAGAGCTGTAGAATAGAGAACAGGTAGACGGGTGCAATAACTGACAGAGATTCTCTGCTTTCAACAGGATCTATGCACTATTTGAGTGCAAAGGCGATAATTGAGATGCCAATCACTGAGATTATTCATACATTGCTTTTCTGTAGACGTTTGAATCGATTTGCTGTTTACGATCCAACTTTAATGAAACTATGTTAAAAAATAATAATATTATCAGATACAATAGAATAGCCTTTCAGTTTTCACAGCACACCTTTCATTCTTGCCAAACGATTTTTATGCCAAAACCAAGAATATAAATCTGTTAAAATTTTTTAAATCAAGTAACAGGAGCCATGAAGAAGAAAGGCGAACCAAATCACTGGTACGAATAATCAGACCCTTGGAACTGGTTCGTTTTGAATGACTCCTCCTTGGGTCACCTGTCACTCGATGACGATCAGAAAGAGGTGGAGAGCCATTGTCAAGAGCGTCCGGTCCTATATGAACTCCATTGTCCGGGACTTATATTTATTCATTAACAATTACCCCATACTCGCGATATTAAGCTCAGCATTGTGTGCCGGATCGCTGCTGTTTGTCAGCGGACATCACGATCTCTTCGTGAAAATTTAAATAAATAAGCTGCTGGTTCTCAACTCTATAATTGAATGACGTCAGTGATCGAATTATTGAGTGTATTGTTTATAACAACCGAATGATGTATGGAAGCGAGAGAAAAAGCCTTCTGCGAACGCCTTCTGCCCTGGTTAAGGGCTGAAAGCAGTTGATATGTGTCTTCGATATGTGATTTCTTCGAATTTATGGTTAAGCCATCCGTGAAAGGACAGATCAAGAGGAATCTTCTATAAAAATAATCTTTCGAGGACTCGATCTCGGATTGATACTCCCCCGAGGGATCTCTTTGTCAGAAGTTTTCTTCGTTGTCCCATTCTACGGATGCGCTTTGTCGAAAGCCCGTGAGAAGTCTCTCCGTGGGGGTGTTTACGATCGTTCTTGCTTTGCAAAACCTTTGAAAATGTCAATCTAGGCATCCACGAGCAGCAGATTTCTATTAACTGATAAACTATACCTACAGTATATTCGTGATATCGGTGGATGTTTAGTTACCTTATGTCTTTTCATTAAAGAAATTAGCAATGTTGGTGAAGTCAAAACAGTTTAGTGGAATGAGTGAGGTATGGTCTACACTGTTATCCAAGGTCTACATGCACAATTCTTTGCATGCACTTTTAATTGATTTTTTGTAACGTATTCTTTTTTAATCTTTTTTCCTGATCTGAGAAATGCTATAATTATGATATTGTGGATCAACCCTCCACCATGAGAATATAATAAATAATTTTCTCAGTCATATTAAACATACAGAAGGGTTAAATATTACAATTGAAATAAGACTACAATTTATGGAGAATTTTCATTCATTCAGAATCTTTTGAAAATACAGCCACTGTTTCATTGTAGATTATAGAATGCAAGACATTAATCATTAGGGATGCAATACTAAGAGGTATTAGATATTTGACATGTAGATTACTGCACACAGATATTAATACAGATACGTTATTATTTAGTACTCTTAATATCCTGGAATTAGCAAGGAGCATCAAGAACGACCAAATATAGAACTAAATACTAAAAATTACATACATATTTCACAAAGTGTCTTTTAATTTACACGAAAGGTGTAATGAAAAATTGAAAAATCAATTCAACTTCAGATATTGATAAACAACGATTTACTTTCCGTGAAAGTTATTTTTATCCGCTTTCGAGTTAGATAATATTAGGTACTTTACGATCCCAGAAATCACAGAAGAATGAATTTCTTTGAAAACGCGACGAAAGTGCTAGTCGTCCACAGTGTCCATCATCGGTAAGGTCTATTGTTAGAGTTGACGGATGAACACGCATGGGAGTTCAGTTTTGCAGCAACTTCACTCGATCTGCTCGGCAGGGCCGCCGACGGGTACCATCAATTAACTAATGATCGCTAATTAACGTTCCCCCAGGACGGTAATACCCGATAACGCGGCAGCCTTACGTTAACCATCGTTCGCGAAGCCGGAACAATCTTGGCTGAGGCCTTAGTTTGAGTTTAACCGTGGCTCAGCGCCGTGCTGAGTAATCAAACAATTACGAGAGAGGGGCGGAAGGTGGGTACGGTTGGCTCGTTGGTGGGGGATTCCACGGGTGAGCCCGAATCTTCGTGAAATTCGGGGAGAATGGACGAAACGAAGGGCGAAATCGGAAGCTGGAGGGAGACGGCGCGAAGTGAATTCGAAACTGCGCTTGGAAGACGGCGATTTCAGCAAAATAATGCTTGCCAGTCGATATTATCGCTGTCTAGAATCCGAGAATTAGCGAAACACTAGGTCTAATTGACTGTTAAATTATCGTGCCCTGAGGACTTTATCGCCTCTACTTTCCAGGTTTCCACCTTTCGCTTAGGATAGACTATTTCGTCTCATTTAGAAGGAATGAAAACGACGTCTGATAACTCTGTGACAATCGCTCTACGTTGATGACTCAGGGTACTGAACGTTTCAAAGACTCTGTCATTTTAGTCGAAATAAGTGTGTTTAGTGAGAACTTGCTACATATATATTAGACGAATGCAAAACTTCTATTGGCTCTAATAAGTGACAGAGACATAACTGTTTGTAGTACCTATGTTTTGTTTTCTATATTTTCTTTATACTAAATTTTGTATGCTTTCCTCCGTTAATTAATATTCCTTGCGGGAAATTTTTCACTCTTGGAATCAATACACCACACAATGAAAGTGGAAAGTAAAAAATGAACTCCAAAAAGAAAATGTCACCATAAGAAAATGATGCTCTGCACTTACAATAATTGTATTTGCACGATATAGTACATACGTTATAAAGTGCTTCAAGCTGATATAAAAACTAGTAACACAGAGTTGTGTATTCAATAACTGAACAAGTTTTACGAACAACTAATGAGTTAAAGATTAATTTAGTAAATTCCAATAAATTACCATTTACATATTTAGATCATTAAAACACACTCTGCATAGCCGAATATTTAGTAGACAATAAAGAGTAACTAAAATGGGTGCCTTTGTAAAGCGTAGGGTTTATCAAGTTTTTATAAGTTTTGCAAGTTTTCACTAACTAACAGATGAATAAAAAGGAACAGGAGTTTGCATATAATTTCCCTTTCTCCTCATCACAAACATGAGTGAAAGTGAACTAAAATTCACTTGCTTTGAATAATATTAGAATATGATGGTCACAGCAGTAAGTTTAATTTTATTTTTCTTTTGTTTCAATTTATGTCGATTTTCTCATATACTGAAATACATCCAATTGACTTTCCATTAGATATATGTATAACGTATGTACGTATAGCGCATGATAAAGTGCAAGTGCATCCGAGTGGAGGCTAAAAGTGATGCAGAACTCTTGTTGACAGAGTATAGTAAGGAATATGCATATAACGCAACAGAATTTGCGAAAGGTGAAGCTAATAAGGTACGGAGTCCGCTCCATGGCTAATCCGGAGTCAGAGACGGGCAGCGTTGCCTTTACGGCTCGTAAAACTCTTCCGAAAGAGAGGCAGGAAGGAAAGCGGCAGCATCCGAGAAAGTTCGTACGAAATTGAAAACTCAGCGACATGCATATTCATGGTGATAGCTTTAATATATGTTTTATGGTCTCCATGGTCTAGCCCATTCTCCATTTTCCTCTTTTCTTTCCTACCCCTACGATCTTTTTTTAGAAACAGAGCGTGCACGTTGACTGACACTCGCTACTTCGATATATGTACTACTCCCGGATGTTCTTGCTTCGAGTGCGGGACTCCCTATGGAGACTGCATGACTCTGGATATTCATTCGTATAGGAAGCACTAGGAAACTGAATCTGAAGCAATTTTGCCAACATATTTATGGACTATGCAGACTATAACTTGTCTTTGTAGAGATGCTCATGATTTGTATTGTTGAATAGAAATTCGAGCTTCTGGAATATTTATCACTGATCCAAACGACAGAGATAGGTTCTATCAAAACAAAAGCAGGAGTCGTTTATTGAGAATTTATGAAATTACCGTAGCAATGAAATATAATACGACGGAAACATTATACAGTAGGATTTCAATAAACCGATTTTTAATTATTTGCAGCCACTTTTATTCGGGGTTAATACTATTTTTTGTAATAACAATAATAACAAATTTGTAATAACAAATAAGGAGTACAGGAGACCATCGAATCAGTAGTCTACTAAAAGTAATTAAGTGAACTATATAGATTGTTATGCCGGTTAATCGAGGTGCTACTATAAATATTTTTATTAAATCTTTTGTTGCAATATTTGTAACATACAAAATTACTTCACAGAGTTTCTTAAATGTTCAGACATTTTATGCTTTGAATGGAAAATATTTTAGAGCCGTTGCTTCCAATCGATGAAACTAACAATACAGTTCTCTGGAAACCCCTATAAATAAGGATACAGAATATTTAAATTTGTTTCTTATAGGACTATCTGTTATGAATTAAGTTTTTGAAAAACACTAATTTAAGTCTGATTCTTGTTTTTTATGCTATTTATAGTTCAAAGTAGTTTCTCTCTTTTTTTATTATACTATTTTGATAAGTAAGATACTATAATGATTATTCTAAACTAGAAATAAGTATTAACTGTCTTGTGATTTATGAATATTTAGAGCAATTTGCAGATTCACATTACTACATTAATTCTTGATGCTTTTGGACCTAGATTGATAAACTTAAAGATCAAATTCAAAGTTAAAGCTGTCTGTTAGGTTGTTATTAAATCATGATTTAACTTCTACTGTCAGTTCTACTGAAAATTAGACAAAGTTAAAACTGTACAATGATATTTTCCATTAAAAATTACCTAACAGCTTCGATAACAGTTAAAATCTTATTTAGGTAAAAGAAAAATAATTAAGATAAATACGATAGTTGAATGTTATTCGTGTTCCCTACATTTATCTGAATTGAAGGCTTTTTAGTTTTGTAATTTTCTAAAAGAAAAACTACTACCAAGTGTTCAGTTAGTACTGTACTATGTAAAACACTGTTCGATCGTTGAATGATATTCAACGCATTACGGCAGAAAAATACAGACTCTGGGTGATAAGATGAATCCCAATCGACTTGACTTCGAAGCTATCGAGAGAATCACATCGATAGAGGTAGAGATGATATCGAGAACGCAAGAGAAAGAGGTAAAGATATCTCTCGAAAGAAGATTTTAATCGAGCGTCAAGCCGAGACAACGAATTTACGATCCAGGCATGGCTCTTTAGCGATTCGATTTAAGACCGTTGGACGAGCCAAACGATACGGTAATTAACATAAAGTATTAATAACGATTCTATCGTTGACGGTTCTCTTTTTTATACCGAAACGCTTTTTCCAGAGTTTACGTGCCCATTAGATTTTACGATCGAACCGAAAAATAACCGAACGACAGTGCGTAGGGGGTCCCTTTAACTTTTATCTTCCTTTTCTCCTTTCCTACCTTTTCCTAAGGTCTCCTTTCTGCCAACTGCTCGATATCAATTACAATTACTTGTTAATGACACAATGAACAAAGAAAAAAGAAATATTTCATTCGCGTATTCGATTAGTTATTCATGATACAACAGTATTAAAGTACATTTGTATTTTACTACTGTACAGCTAAGTGTGAGATCACGCTTACAATTAGCAACAGCGAAACTGAACCATAACTCAAGTGAATCAAATCTAATCTGAAAACTAAAATTAGGTTTGACTTTGAAATCTTATAAATTGGAATCAACATTGATTGACTATTAAGTTGGAAGTAAACGTTATCCTATTTGACGGAACACATACAAAAAATAAGACATAGCAAATAATTATGAAAATTAGCTTTCAATATAATGAAATATTCGAAACGACGTTCAATTCTTATTTCAGCAAGTAAGCTTGACATTTTGTTCTTACGTGTCAATCTGTAACTTTTGGCTTACTTGCTGCTGAAACGTAACAAGTATAAATTCATTTATTTATTATTCTTGTAACTTTATAAATAAGTTTTATATGAACCAACTCCAGTTGTCGCTAGGATATATCGAAGTCGTCGAATGTCATCGTGCAAGAAAGTACGAAAGCGGAAAAAGGGTGTGGTACGAACAGAGATATTTCAGTATTTTCCACGGACAATTCCTGGGAGCTGAGTTATGGGATGAACGCGCTCTAGGTGGTCCTTGGCGGGATAATCGAAACTCGAATAAATAAAACTATCCTTTCTCATTCAGAAGCCAGCCTTTACTTCACGACCCAATATACTTCTTCACTCCGCGGTGTAAATTTCGCAAAAAACGACGAGCAATCAGAATAGCGCTCATTCTGCATACATATGTTCGCATATAGAACACTTCTATAGCAAACGATCAGTTTGCTACTAATCAAGATGCCTAATTTATTCAATTTTCTGAAAATATACATTTTTTGCATACTTAGAAATAGATATAAATGAATCATTCCAATCGAAACTCAGAAGACATACAATAATAGCAATTATTATGGAATACAAAATCACTACTACAATAGTTAAAAATTGAATATCAAGGATTGAGTGAAGAGTCACTTGAATTTCATGCGAGTGCTCAAAAGTTAGCTAGAGCGCTTGTTCCACTAAAATCGATTTTATTATTCATAAATCTATATTATCAAAGTAATCGTTTAGCTAGAACAAACTGAGGAATTATCGGACTAGAATTAAAGACCAGGAATATCATCTAAATCAGTGTGCTGTAACTATGGATAATCTTTTTACAAATATTTACGGTCGATTTAATATCGATCGAAGTTACATGCAATGTCTTTCACGAGTCACTGGTCCAGAATTGCTGTCCACCTGATTCTCGATTCGAAACATCAGCAGGTGGGCATACCTGGTAGGTATGCCCTTCACGGTATTATTAGCCAGTCAACAAAAATATGAATGGTCCTGATCGACGGGAAATTAGCTGTCCAGTATTAATTAGCCTTCAATCTAATTGCAACATCGAACGCCGTGCCGTGATACCCAAAAATGTATCGTCCCTCCGAACATAATTAGTGGTTGGATCCGTTTGACGAGTCATTTTGTGGCTATTCTAAATGGAAATGGCAGAAACTGACAGCTCGGAGAAGAAATGTCGAGGAACCGAATCCAGAGGGCAGAGAATATGATAAAAGGCAGCAACGATGGTAGATACTTTTCCTGGTTCGTGTATCGAGTAAATAACTCACGTTGCTTTTGGGCTCCGTATCGACGTAATTCGGCCTGAAAACTTTACAATTGCGAGATACAGACTCGCAGATACGATTATCGGCGTTTGCAAATCGGCAGGACCGTACGCGCTGAATTATTCAATGGGGACCGGCTTTGATATCACAGGTAGAACGCAGTAGCGGTGTTCGACGTCATCCTGAGACGTTCTGGTGAGGGGAGGAGAAGCGGGTGAACAGTAGGCAAGAGAGGAGAGGTCAAGATTGTCGCGAGCCTTCTGGTTCTTGCGCAACGCGACAGGGAAACGAGAAATCCTCGATTTACATATTTATTCCACGAGGAAGATCCACCGGATAGACGAAAAACGTCGTGACGCATTATTGAGTCCCTCTCGTGGGAGAAATTTTCGATCGTCCCTTTCGTGACCGAGCTGTAGCTCTCTATCTGGTCACAGTCATGGATTGGGTCTTCTAGACGAGCCAGAGGGGGATAGTCTTATGCAAACTTCTGCAAGGAAAACGTGATGATAAAATAAGGTAGGTATCAATAAATAGTAACGGACAGGGCAAACAGGGAATTGATAGAAATTTTATTGATACACTAGGTAAAGCAAGGTTTTGTATATGAGCCTATTAAAGGTTAAACTGATCAATTCCCTTTTTTGTCAAATTTGTAACTTCATCGCCTGAGTTCGAGACTAGTAATTAACTTTTCAAAAGTGAAATATTAACTTGTACAATTATATCTAAAATGACAAAATTATACATGGCTGTCAAATAACGACTAATATATTTTCCAAATTACTCTAACAAATTCTAATTTACGGGCTTATTTAAAAATGCAATGTCGCAGGAACAAAATTGATCATTCAATTAAGGTAACATGGCATCAGTACTACAACTCTTCAATTTTATTATTATTCGTTATTATTTTTTCTCAAAATAAATGGTTGAATTAGTAGAATTACTGTGGACCCACCACCCATCGATTATTCATTATATAATGTCTTGTTTCAAATTGAAAAGAAAGTTCATACGATAAGAGGATTAAATATCCACTAAAATAACAGCATGATATCGCTTATCAGAACAGACAGGGCTTGTCGTGCGCCGAATATATCGCGTTTCTTTAGGATCGCGCCTCGCTGGGTAGCTCCGTGGTGGGTTCGCGATCCTTGTTACTTAACAAACTTACCTCCTTCAACCCTTACCGTCTGGAAATTCTTAACGCTGTTAAGATATGTTAATTTTGTTTACCTATAAGCTATTAAAGGAGCCCTAACGTGCTTGAAGCTAAACCAGTTTAGTTTTCGCCCGGATGTGTTCACCGGAATACAACGTGTGCGACCTCCAGAAAGGTCTCACCCAACGACAGAGTATGGGGATTTTCGCAACAGAATTTACTGTGACGCGCGTACGAGATCTTATCGAAGTCGTCTCGACGACGACGAAATTCGAGATTTGATCCCCCATCGAAGAGGATTATAACCGGCTTTTCTGATGTAATTTCGGCGAAACTTTGAACCAATTAACAAACAGGAACGAACTTGTTGACGGTAAGATGGTGTCTAGAAAACTGTCAGTCTGTTTGCGAACGAGGAGAGAAATAGTAAAGAAAATAATATATAAAGTAAACTGTTAAAAGATTATACGAGTTTCCTTAGAAGAGGTATTCTGAGAGAAATGATTCAAGTGAATAGTTACTTGAGTTATATATGTATACTTGTAAGTATTATGTAAACATCATGTAACACTTCGATTAATTGACTTAAGAAGAAAATTGCACAGTAAAATGTCTGTCTGATGTCTAATTTATGAGGTATTGTAAGAGACTATCACTAAGTTATGTTTTGAGTTTCAAGTTTTACCTACTGTACTTTGATAATTAGTAGGTATACTGAACAAATCATATTGACAATGAATAACAGAATTTGTAGAAGATTAAAATTCGGCTAATACAGGTTCTACTGTAATTATTGTAAGTTTCAAAAATGTTGCAGTTGCTTCCTATAACGAGATTTAAAAAATTTCAGAAAGAGAAAGATACTTCTATTAATTTTTTTAATCGAATATCAAAGTATAAATCAAGAGTTTAAATTTATAGTCATTTAAGTGTTTAAATAACATTTTGTAAACGCGTGTCTAGAAGTTCATGAAAATCTATTCCTACCAATTTTCAAAAGGAGATATCAATCATAGTTTGATAGTTTTAACAATTTAAATACCACAATAATAACATGGAAGTAGAACAGGTGTGTTACAGTTATTCATAACGTTCTGTACATAAAATTATTGATAAAAACTGTCCATGAAACGAGTTTCAATAGTCAGGAAGTTTCGTACAGCTATAGCTTCGCAGCTGCGCTTATTACTAATCCACGGTAGAACAATTTAGGTGTTTGCCATTACTAATAACCCCAGCGAGCAAACGCAGCATTATTAACAGGTTCGCAAACATCTTCTGTATTAGTGATTCCGTCTCCCACCCCACCTATAACCTATGTAGTCTTTCGTGCACCGATTTTCCACCATCACCAGCCAGCCGGCATGCCAACCCTTATTCCGATCTCTTGTACAGATATTTGCCGTGTCTACACCGGCCAAATTATCTCTGGCGATTTGAAGATAAAGGATTTTCACCGAGGCACTCAGATATACACGACATTCGCCGTGGGATGAAGCCTGAGGATCAAGGGCTGATAAGTCGGTTATCAAATCTCTGAACCTCTTGCATAACGTTCTCTTCAATGAAAAGTCTTCTGAAATTGGATTGATCCAATAACTGAGTATGAAAAATAATCTGAATTCGTGTCAAACATTGTTTGTTTGACTGTCAACAGATTGTTTCTACTAGTTACGTGATTTTCAATTCTCATATGACAATCTTTCAGTTTGTAAACAACTTGAATCCTTAGCTGATTCTACTGACCCCTTTCACAGTGATGGATATGAACTCTTCACTAATAAACCATATAATTTATTAATAAGTCAAGTAAAACTGTAATTTAATTCCGTTATATTGTCACTAATTTGGGATATCAAATGTATGAAATCTTAATTCTGTATTATAAAATTCTATTTCATAAATTTTGGTTAACATGAATGGACTTATATTGTTTTGCCTGACAGGCAAAGTAGCATTTCTTAAAATTACAGTTTTTTGGCAAATTCTCTTGTAAATCAAACCTTTAAGTGTAAAAAAGTTATTCAAATTCTTAATATTCAATAATATACATGATTATTGCATATTCAAGAATTCAGTCAAAAACACAGAAGCACTATGATGCTTCTTCCACAATTTCCACAATCATATTGTATGTAAGAACAAGTATGTTGCCACATAATATTTTTAATATTTTTAGCATAGTGAAAATGACCACAGCATAAAAATGACTGAATATACAAATAAATTTAAGAAAGTGTAGTACAAACTGCAGTTAAAATAAAAAATCGCTTAAAATATTATCAAAAGACAAAAACTAAGCAATTTCGACGCTCCCACTCACACTTATTCTTCAAACTATCTATCGCACTAAATGTTCCCACGTAGTGAAGAATTTTGACTCGATATCTTGTCGCAAGCTGGGTTTAATGTGACGAGAAAGTCAGAGCAGACAGATTTTGTTGGCAATTTTGCTGTGAAATCGCTCGCATAAGCGTAAAGCGTTTTGGCGTCTTTGAAGAGCGCGTCAAGATTCATCAAGCATCGGAATAGGATTAAGCTTGTCGAGCATACGCGCGAAATTACGAAATATCCGAACGACCAAGGGGATTGGCTCAGTTGTTTAGCGCAACGCAGTTCGTTTCACATAGTCAAACAACGGGTTGCGTTAATATTCTGGCAGCGTAGCCGAACGGCGAGCTGTTATATAGCTGTATATGCCGTGATTCTTGATCTCGTTGGTTCCATCGCAACAGAAGCGGTCTTCCCTTTGCCTTGCAAATCTTTCGACGAATCGTACGACTGTTTTTGGAACACGCGAGCAACTCGTTCGATCATTATTTCGCGCAAGGACGACGGAATTCACAGATTTATTCAAGGATTCGCTATTCTCGACGAAAAATTGGAATAGAACAGTAATTTACTGCTTTCAAATTGGTATTCCATTTCGACCAAAGATTTTTAAAACATCCTCGCCTGAATCTATATTCTCCACATTCAAGTCCTAAATAAGAATAGCTGTTTTCGAAAAGAGTTTGAATAAGTCCAGGTTTAATTCATGTACCCATTTCGTCTCCGTATTCGAAATCTCGTGAAATCTACCATGAGATAGAAATAACCAGGACGGTCCATTAATTTTCTACTCATCCACGGATCGAGATTACTGATATTACTTTGCAAATCGAAGGGATACAAAAATGCACCACGATGAAAGGCTTAACGATTACGTATTCATGATAAACTCTTAGAGAGACTCTTTATATTCGCGACAAAGCGTAAGTATGACTGATCCGTCCAAAGCCGCCTTTGTATAGATCGTACCAACTGATCCACTAGCAAGATAGCCGCATGTGTCTATGCTGAAACGCAAACTCATACGAAAATGAGGAAAAATACGGGAAATGTAGATGCCATGATATCGATACTACTCGAATGCAGGATGAAAGGAATACAGCAGCTGCATTCGCCATTCACTGATATATTCTCTATTTCATTTGACAATTCTTATCGCGGCCTACCACGCTGAAACCAGCCTCCAATGAATCCCAATGCATTAGGCTTGGAGCAGTCTGGCTGGCGTCACCCAAGACACCTGCAATTGAGCATGTATTTTATTCTAAAATAAATCAATTTCTGAACTGGAAGCAGCAGACTGAATAATCATCGAGCATGTACGCGTATTTCAGGTCCTATGAGTCACGAAAGGCGACGGTGTCGTGGATTGTACACCGTGCTGGGAGTCAATGCCAGAAATAATGTCGGTAGACTCGGGCTTCGTCATAGACGGGGCTGATGTCCTAACGTCATCGGCGAACGTATTATATTTATCCAGTTCTGTCCCGTGCCTCCTTGCTCCTCTTCTTCATCTTAGCTTCTGTTTCACGTGGCTGCAGATGACTCGTGAACTGTTTGATACACTGCTAATCTTTGCTAATATTAGTTCCCGACGACAATTTTAGCTGCTTTCTACAATGTTACACTCTAAGTTGGCTTTGAGTTACAAGGCTACTCTACAGTGTGACGGTAATTTAGCAGTATTACTGAGAATATGATCATCTCTTGGACGAACGACAAGATTTTAGGGGAATTATATGCTTACGCATACAGAATGAAATTTTGATTAATCGGAGATACTAGATTTCGATAAAGGGTCATTAATAATAGTGATACTAAAGGAAATAAATTCCTCAATTCTCATTCGCCATTAAAATACACAGAAAATCAAGTAGGTATTTATTATTAGTAGGAATATACATTTGAGTCTGATATCCGGAAGTTCCTATTGAAACAATTTTTCAGAATAAATATGCAGTTTGTCATGATAGTAAAAAAAAAGTATGGGTTTTAGGAAGCCCTCGTTACAATGCCAGTTTTTCTTACACTTCTAGTGTCCTTCTGCACTATTATCATTAGTACAGCGAACAAATTAAACTCTAAATAACAGTTGACAACATTTGACAATTCAAATTCAAGTATGTCTGATACAGATTCGTAGTCCACTAACAAGTCTGTAATGCAAGATTCATTGTTGAGGTCAACTTACTAACAGTAGATGCCTTAAGTAGTAGTACTCATACCCACTTTAATGTTATTAAAAATGTGAATAAAACTGTACATAAAAAAATTCGAATTCGAATTAATTTTAAGTTATAGCAAATATAAAACCAAGTGTACAACAACGTAATACTATAGTTATGAATTTCCTGCAGAAGATTTTAGAACAAAAGCAGATAGTGAATTTATTTCAATATCCCACTTGTCTAAAATTTATTTTTCTACTTCATCACATCGCCAATTTGTCATTTGTATATTACGTTCAGGATTCACGCAAAACCGCGACAATGTTTCAAACTGGACCAGATACACGGGGACCCGAAGAACTGGATACAGCGTATACGGATTTGTTATCCCCCGATCACCAGTAGACTCGAGACAAATGCGGCCCCCCGACCCAGGGGGTAGGGGCCATACGGGGGTCGGTGATAAACAGTGTCGCTCATTCACAATGGCCGACAAACACGCATTAAAACGGACTAATATGAAGTGTATTAATGCGAGCGGCATTGTCTAACCCACGGTGTACACGGCTACTGTCGTGGAGGCTGGCTTTATCCCGCCGTGGGGGGCCTTGCGATGCTTACATACATATATAGGGCCTTCTCGATATACACAGTGACTTTTTAAAAGACGCCCATGAAAAACGTGTTCCGTGCTAGCTCTTCGATTCCTCGTAAATGGGTGTACCGGCTCGAGACAAATGAAGAAGTTTGTCAATCTAAAGGAACGTTCTGAGAAATCTTGAATAGGATTTTCCTACAAAATTAAATACATTGTTATAGGGTACAGGACTTTTGACAGCAAAATTAATCTTGTCATACTGGAAAACTAAAGCAACAGTGCTCATTAAATTAATCCACGGAATTCTATTAAGATATATTAGAAAATCGGGCAAGAATCCTATAAAATTTTACAGAGTACCGTGTGGTTTTTAAATAACACTATATGAAGTTGATAATGTTAAAAATGTCGGAAAATAATAGTTGACCAGTTTTCGCGAGTTGTCAACGCATACTGTATCCCTCTACTCCAAAGTGATTTGTAGCGTTATAGTAGCCGTAGGATTGAAACAGAGTAACGACCTCTCGAAAAGAATCGCCGAGCGCGTACGAGAGTGAAGTGTGCTTGGAGAGGCGTTCAAGTACAAGGTTACGGAGATACACCCCGTATGGGACCAATCGCAGGGTAATGCTGCAGGCTAGTTCTGCCCACTGGTCTAAATTATGGGGTCGCTGTCCAGCGCGCCACGCATAAATGATTGCCCGTGTTATGTTAAACATCCAACAACGGAGAGCCCCAAGAATTCACCCACACGATACACTCGACAGAGGTGGGAGAGCGCTTGGACGAAAGAAGAAGAGGAGGAAGCAAACGTTATTTATCTCGAGCAGTCTCACGAGGAAGGATTTTGAATAATTTCTGGTCGGCGGAAGAGGTCGAGGATCTTGCACCTCTGGATTGTCCATAAATATTCCTGAAAGTCTGTTGGGACTGTTCGAACGCGTGAGACATCGCGTTTTTAGAGATTTTTTTTTTTTAATAAATAGCTAATAGCTGTTATTGATTTACAGTTTTCTTTGAGTTTACAAATTTAGCTATATATTTGTCGCTGTTAGTTGAGGTTCTAGATCTTTAGTTTCCTATGTCCCAGCATCCAGTATCAGTTAGATACTTCATATTTCTCCGAAGCTAGCGAATAAGCAACGATCGGGCACATATTTAAATACACCAGGAACCAGTGATCGACTGGGAGATGGACCGGTCAGTGGCCAGCGTGGAAAAAGACATATTAGAGACATCATAATGCCAGGGCGAAGCTGTGTTCCAATTTATAACCGGATGATATCGCGATAGAGTCTCAGGTTCGAGGCATTGTGTTCGGTAGAGAGAGTTTCGTTCCTGACGTTACACCGGGCATCAGCTGGGTGGGGTCCTGGTGCCTTGGTGGCCTGGCTCGGGCTATCCTTTTGATATCTTGTTAACTAATGCCGGCTATTCGTTACAGGCCAACAACTTCAGAGACGTATACATTTCCCCGCGTAAAGAATACTGCCGCCTTCATGAGTGATTCGACACAGTGTAGGGTCTTGATTCGTGGCCCCTTCAGAATCTATCGGAATATGTCTTCTTGGACAATTATTGCTTCGTTCCGATAGAGGATAAAGAAATCTTGAACTCTCTCGGATAGAGTTTCAACGCTGAGTTTCCCTTTGAAATCTATGCAAATGGAAAGCTCGTCGAATCTGAGCCTTCTAAAAAGCTGTAAAGAGATTGGACTTTATACATTACAGGCGAGAAATCGTGAGTTTCAATGGCAATAGAATAAGAGTAGAATAAGAGTAGAGTAGTAGCTAAATAATGTCATTACAAATTATGTTTGACTTTGTCTTTACATACGTGAGTATAATCACACAAATGACCTATACAAAAGGAGCAGAGAGCAAGGAAACTGCAAGAAGAACAAAGTGATACGTGCGATGTGAAGGTAGAGGGTAGAGAGCTGCACAAAAGGGTAGTGCAGATGGTGAACGAAGGGAAAAATCCTGGTTGTGGGGCACGGAAAAAAGAGGACAACGGAATAAAGGCTACGAACTGAACCTGTGATTCTCATTCTTGAAAGTGGTCTTCGGATGACCTCGTGGAACGTGTGATTCACGCGGACAATGAGAAATGTAACGCTAGTGAAAAAATATTACATCTGATGTGAGGAAACTGTTGGTACTATTTGGAGCAAATATCCAGGGATATTATCTCATGTACAGTATTTAATGTTTAGATTAGGAAAGATGAGGGTTACCTTGTTAAAGGCACAGTTTAAGTAACAATAAATAATTGTGTCAATGTAATCCATTATATTTGAATGAAGAACATTTTAATTGTAATTTTCTAAAGTAATAAATTCGAATTTATTTTGGTATGTAAAATAACTTAATAAGAATTGGCACGTAACTAATTTTAACTTTTGACAGGTAGTGCACTATGCTGACAGAAGCTCCTTTCACTACAAGAAGTTCCATTTTTAGTAGGACATACAGGATAAATGTCTGAAGGTTTCAATCTTCAATTAGAGTTTTATAACAGCATATTATTAACAATAATACATAATAAAGTTTCAGCAGGAGTTATAATTCTTAAGCACATCTTTAAATTAAGAAACTATAAGAACAAAGATACATTCATTCTTTCAAATTCTGATCTAATTGAGTTCACAATTCATGCATCATATAATGACAAATTGAATTACTGTAATTATACTTCAATTGGTATATAAAAACTGCACAACTTCTCTAACCATTTTGATTGTACTACTTTGTTCAAAATCATCCATAAAACAGAGAAAATTGTATAATCTTATTAAAAAGAACAAGGGTAATTATTTTGAAAAAAACATGGTTTGGGTCAAGAATTCATACATTATTCATACACCGAGCTTTAACAAGCTTGAGAGTGGTTGACACTCTCATGACAGGTGAGTCAGCCAGCACGGTCGAAGAATTAACAGAGGAAAAACGCGGTGGAAGTCACCGACGCGAAGCAGTGTGCAGGATCAGAGTGCCGCTGGTGGGGCAAAGCGAGGATGGTCAAGTCCTTTCACGTCGGGATCATTCTGGTAGGCGGTACCAGCGTAGCCAGGCCTACCTTTCCTCTGACTCGAGTTTAACAATGGATCTGCAACAATGCAAGCACCTCGTTCTCGGACCTAGCCTCGCTTTCGTGTGTGCCCTTCCTCTGACGTTCATACGTGGACACTGATACATAACGAGTAGCCCTGACGACCGAATATAGAGACACCAATGTGGTACTGGCTTTAAACATCCACGGGTTACAACCTTACAAACTGTCTGAAAGCCCGGTACACGGTGAAATGTAAACGTGTGGCATAGTACGAGAACAAAAAGGTTTAGGATACTGTGGAACACGATTTTGAAACACTAAAGTCCCTATTGCGCTGATGAAGCAATATGTTAGGAATTATTGTACTGTGTCTGTGTATAGTAGGGACAGTAAGAGCGCTCTTATTGTTGGGTTAAATGCTCAATGAGAGGAATTTAGCTAGAGGCGATTGAATACTAGTTCAGTAGCCTATGATTTATTAAATTATTTTTCATAAACTGGATTTTAAGTAACTTAGCCCTTTGGTTCTCCTCAATCCAATCATATTTGTACCACTTTCAACGATTTGTTAAGCTTTCTGAAATTTTCTGTTATATGTACTCTATTTATGTGATGTATTAATTTCAACTGTTATATAGAAGGGTCTTGGAAGTGACATAAGATGTAATTACTATCTATTTACACTTTAAAGTCAAAGTATGTGTGCAAGAAGTAAATACGTACAAGCGTATTTCGAATGACAAAGACATGCTCCAAAGTAACTCAACTACCTTAACTCTGCACCAAATCGTTAGAGTGGAAAATAGAATTCAAATTTATATTAGTATATTTGAAATATTTTATAATACCTAATAGTGTTAGTGGTATATTTTATAATACCTAATAAATATCGCTCAAAATATTCATATTGTAGATACTATTATTATGTTCGTCACATCACAAACAATATCATACTTTGGTCTGAGTACATCCTATTCGTAAGCTCAATTAATTTTTCGTCTAATTACATTCGTGTATTTATTCCAGCTGCTGAAATAATAAGACTCATGTTACGCCATGTTTGTAACCGAGACATGAAGATACTACGGGAACGTTTATTCAGTTCTTTCTATTTATGCTTCGTTAAATGAACATCTCGTAAGTTGTAAATATTTTTTACCCTTTTGGCGGAGAATTAAGTTCTACAGGAGTAACGCAGAGAATGTTTCACGTTGAAAAATGGTATAAGTAAGCAAACAGCGAAAATAAACGGTCATTTATGTATAATCATTACAAAACTACGGTAGATGGACCAAAAGAGAAGCTGAAAAAGAGCGTCGGGTAAAAATTCAAGTTTGTATACGAATAACTACAAGAAACAACCTTTTCGAGTTGTTTTAAGATCATAGTAAATTTAGTTCAGAACTAGACAATGCTTCTATGTATAACAGTATCCAGACTGGTCACTTGAAGGCGAGGATTTCAACCAGTACCTACAATGTTGCTTCAAAGCGAACAGAGCATGCTAATGATGAAGATATTAGTTTTCCATGGAAAGAAGTACATAAGATATCATGATCTCCACCAATTGATCTGTTGACTGACGTTGACGTTGACATTTAGGACGACACTCGTTCAACTTGCTTTGCTATATAACAAGCTTCAGTGTCACATTGCTATCTCAACTAGATCGTCTAGGAATAGCCACAAATCAGACAGAACTGGTTATCCTGTTGCGTGATATGCTAGCTTACATTTACGTATATTCCATCTATATTGCTTAAGGAAAATACACTTGAACTAGTTCCTCTACATACATGAAACACGGCATGAAACCTCTTCAAGAGAGTATACTAGTAGTTAACAGGTTACTCTGGCAATGAGATTGAATCGAAAGAAATTGTAACGTTGTCGACGTCCTTGCTTCAGGATACATAATAGTCATAAAATTTAGTTCATGTTTAGGTTGGCATTATGATAGGTTAGTTATAGCTCATTCAAGAGCTATACATATACTTAAAACATTATTCTATAGCACATAAAAATCACTTTCATGTATGAAAAAGTGTAGGATACCAGCGAGGAGAAGTTTAATCCTGTTAGAACTCTTTCGAGACCCTTTTATGCACTTAACAATTCTAATTAACATATAACACACAAATAAAACCGTATTGGTAGAAGAGAAATACAAGTATTAGTAACAATTTTCTCATATTTTTCTAAAAATATGTGAAGATTTTAGTAATGATAGAGATACAATTGAGTTGAAAGAAACTAAAGAGTAATAGCAGAGTAAAAACATAATTTATTCTGTTTGCTTTGTGAAATCTAATCAGTATAATCAATGATAGAGAAAAGTTTAAGTTTTTAATGCGCTGAATAAATGTAATTTAATAGATTAATCTAGTAATATCACATGAAAACTCTAAGAAATGAAAAGATTAGAAATCGTTCTCTCTATAACTCTATTATGCACGATTACTGGTGACAGAAAATTGAAAGGGTGATCCTAGACGTCATACGTCGAAATCAGATAAAAATTGAACAATGATAACAAAACAGCGTCTGAGCTTTTGTTTGTTAATTTGCAGTATTTAAAGCAAGCAGTGACTGACATAAACACTGATGTAAGGGTACACTCACTTCACACAGCTGGGGTGGAATTCTACGACTGTTGACCCTAATATGACTACGACAATCACTGCTTTCTCATGGTCTGACTCCTATCACGAATTTCGCGCTGACATTAAAGCCATTCGCTTTGTCATGTTTCAGACGGATTTCACTAATTTTTAAACGCTTATTACTAATAAACAGAACTTAATCTCGAATTCCGTTAGTCTCTATCTAATTGCATCACCTAGCATCATCCCTTGACGCTAGATCTACAGAGTATTAGTACAAATCAAATTATACCCATTTTATTTTGTATAAACGTTACCTTTTCCAATTAAAGCTAGATGTTACCAACAAAAAATATATGCACATATAAACGTTACTTTACAATTTCAACACACAGTTAAAAATAGATATGCATTAAACTCTGCAACTCTAATATTAAGTTCTCCCCCACCCGTGGCTAAGCATCTCGTACAACACCGAACCAGCAGAATACCATTACCTACCCCTATTACTAATATAATCCTTCCTCAACATTTTCTTCGAATTTTTCGGAGTTCACGGCGAGTACACGTTCGATATCCCTGAGGCGGGCAGATCAATGGCCGGCGTCGTGCCTTAAATCACTCCTTATGACAAGAACAGATGTACACGAGACTGTCCTGTCGCGGATAGTCAGCGCAATAAGGCGGCGGCGCAAGCGGAGCACGGCGCGGCGTATTCCGGTAATCTCGTTCGTTCGGCTGCCTACATATCGGATCTATGAGAGTGGCGTTATCGTATTGTAGGGTACCGAGGCGCTCCGCGCGGTTCTCCTCGTGTTATGCCGACTCTGTGTAACCGCAGCAAGAATAACGCGACGCGTATATAAAGACGATGGTATATCTGTATCAATTGTATGCATATGTGGATCCCTCCACCAGCGTCTTTCTCCACCGCCCGTCCCCTGTGCTCCGCCAGCAACGAGCAAAAGGGACCTCGGCCCCTAGAACTACCTATGTGTATTTGTCGCGTTTAACCATTATATAGTTTATTGTTTATTGTTCGTCACCGAAGCCCAGCATCCCTCTTCGGCTGGTGAGGTGGGAGAGAGAGACGGCGTAGGAGAGAGTAGGACAGCCGAGTAAGATATGTTAAAAGAGCATACCATATGCGATCTTCATTTGAATACGATTATGGATAACGCGATACGAAAGAGCTATGCCGCGGCATCAAATTTGATATTCAAATGGACGATACGTGTCTTTTGTTTCCGCTGTAGACTGTGAATCCGATCTGGACCGATCGGAGACTCGACGAACAACGAGATCGCTGGAGCCATTGCTTCTTGGGATCGCTTCCTGCGAAAGGTTGCGGACCTAGATGCTAACTTGAATGGGTTGAATAAACGTAAAAGTTCTGTCAGGTCTTGTACACTTTAGTTGTAGTGTGTGTAACGAATCGCAAATTCGTTTAAGTATATTTAAAGGGTCAATTAAGTACAGAAACTAATAGGTGAACCTTCTTTTTAATCTACCTTGTTTTCAGATATTACATTTGACTATTTCCAATTTCAAATTTCCTGAATTTTAACACAAAAAGTACAACATCTGTAGAATTTGAATATGTAAATAAGAAATTCGTGACTCACTGTACGTAGATGGCTAAAAATTCGCGTTACACAGATGTAGATAAAATTTATTATCATGACTAAAATTCTACTTCTTAAAATAAAAAGTTTATTTCTTAAAGATACTCTTCTACACATTTTTCCCATAGATACGTGCATCACATGATACATGAAATCGCTTTAAATCTTTCTCACTATTTTTCACGAGTGCAGAAAACGTAGGGGAAATAGTTTTGACAATTTTTCAACAAGCAATCCGCCAAGGAAATACAGCGCGATCACGATCTCCTCGCTCGGGAGTAAGATACGCGATCGGTGACATTTCTATACCAAATATATCGCACAAAGCGGTGCCGCTTCTCTCTCTGTCATATTAAATATTATTTATGTTCGTTCGCATAAAGACCACGGCTGCCTGCGATCACGGTTTCACGGACGACTTTCCGTACACGTGTACCTCACGAACACAGTGACGTGCACAAAGGGAAGGAAGAAACGTTCCGTGCATACGGTGTAAGCACGTGAACACAAAGAACGGGCCAATCGAAAAACAATATCGATCCATTGTTCTGGTCAGCCAATAAATATCATAAATATCGGTCCACTGAATTACAGGGTCCAATCTCGTGCGGAGATCGGTCGACCCGCGGCTGTTACATCGCAAACTCGATTTAACTCGCTGGGGTTTAGTTCAACGATGCGGTAGCTGCATACGCGCACTATGCGATAGACTGGAATCTGTTCGGTAGTTGCCTTTTGTATTGCACGTTGGGGAAATCGTATTACCCTCGATATTGAATGCAGATGAAATAGCAAAAAACTTTTCTTTATTTTGGAAGTTATGTATTTGGGATCGATAAATAACGATTGTTTATAAATGGCAGGCGTTGACGGTGGGATTGGGGAGCCTAGTAAAAATCAGGCATGTCGTAGTATTTAGTAGCATTGACTAGGGAAACAAGTGCTAGCAAATTTGTTAGTAAATTGTAAGCATTTTAATTACTAGGTAAAGTTGATGCTATATCTTAACGCGAGAATTTATGTTATTTGATGACTTTTACTACATTTTTGAATAAACCATTGATTTCATCAATTTACTATATTATATTGCTATGTAATAGTTTTACTTAATTTTACTTTTCACCGATGTGTCAAGTTCTGGTCTTTTTTTACTTTCATGATACAGCAATGATTGAAAAGATGGAACTTTTAAAATAATAACAATTTACTGCCAATTGTTCTAAGAAAATGTATGGACCTGTATGGGCCTTTTTTCTGCTCCGTATTTGTTTGCTATTAATTTTAACATGCTTTTGCTCAGAAAAAGATACACACCATAATGCTAAAAGTTAAGAAAATAAATGCGAATTGCATGAACTATTTAATAAAATCTACAAAAAGTTCTATATATCTGTAGCGTCTGTCCCTTTTATACTAAACCATCTTATTTGAACCTCAATCATGACTACCTACGTAGGAAACTCATCATCAACGTGCTCAATAGTAATTCATTCCATCTATTAGAAATGCAATCGCAATCTGATTTATGGTCAAAAGACGTTTGTGTCCTTTGAAGACTGAATTTCGTGTTGCAATTGGAAGTCGTTCGCCGAGGAAACATACATAAATAATACATATTGTCATGATTCTTGCGCGAAGACAAAATGGATATTGCGCTGCATCGCGTGTTGTGTCAATATAAGTGCACGAGCGATCCCGATAGAAGGAATTTCCTGGACCGTACAGAAAAATGGCCGCGGTGTAAAGAGTCACCGCAAAGAGTAACACTATATCGCGTTTGTTCTTGTCTACCGAACTGAGACATGCGTTTCTACTCACGTTTCGGCGAGTCTTCTTGCGTCACTCCCTTTAGGAACTATACTGCGAACATGCACGACTAAGTAACAACTTCATTCCTATTTCTGCTTCCTTGAAAATTTAGTTGTCCAGGTATATAAGAGTGAAAAGGTCCTTTCTGAAAATTAGGAAAGAAAATTAAAATTATACTTTGTATCGGTAGATCTTCATATAAACTTTTCGAGAACATAATTCTAGTGAATCAAATTTAATTTTGTGCAAAAAATAAGTTGATTTTAAAATATCAAAAGAATTTAATTGAAAAATATTAAAGCTTTACGTTGCCTATATCAGGTAAGCTCTATTTCTTAATACAATAAGGATAATACTTTCAACGTTACTTTAGGAGGGTTATTTAAGTCTTGAACATTTGTCTTGATCAATTGTTAATAATTTAATATGTAGAATAATTACCGCTGCACGTAGTTTGTTGAAAAACGAATACAAGTTCATAATACAATTTATATTTGCTATAACAACCACTTCAACTGACAAGAGGCATTTGCAAAAGGGAGAGTTCCGAAAACTGAAACAAGTGACGTAGCGCTGCTCGGTGGTACTAACAGCGCCATCTCTTGACGAATATTTGTAACCATGATAGAGCGCCAGTGATACTCAACTTAAAAACCTATACTTTTGTATAGCATATAACTTTGTATCCAATTGTTATTCTGCAGAATTTTGTTACTATTAATAATAACTATATGTATATGTTTGTATCTATTCTATGGATCAAGGAACTTTCTTCTCAGTATATTCAGTTGAAACGTATACTTCGCAATAACAATAGTCTCTCATATTATCTACAAATATTACTCTTTCAAGAATTTGTAACATAAATGTTCATAAATAAAAATAGACTATAAAACATTAAAATGCACTCAAGAATACTTCTTACATGCAGTTTTATGAAAAATTACAAAACCCAATTATTTTTCCTTTAATCAAACCAATCTACCCTGCAACAAATTCTATGGCCATCATTTATCAATAATTTCAATAATACTTTATAAGCATAACACTTCACAGAAATGTGAAAAGCCTCCAAATCTTTACTACACCTAAGTTGTCATTAAAGTCCACCGAACACAAATTTCAATATAAATCTTCGAACTACGACCATCTGGAAACAACAAATTCTGATACCTCACCCTCCAGGGAAGAATCAGAAATGGACGCTGTCTTGTACCACAAAGACAGTAGAAAATTCCCAGCGAATCGGGGGTACGTGGAGAGTTTGGATCCGTGAGTTTTTCGCGAGTATCCGGGCGCGGTATAATCTCGCATCGAGTGGTTGGATAGATTCAGAGGAAAAAGAACGCCGCGGCGGAGGCGGAGGAGGAGGGGTACAGACGTAGAAGCACACACGCGGAAGGGTAAGTAGAGAGCAAAAGGGGGTGGGAGAGAGTTAAAGAGGATTGCCGATCCATCCATGAGGGACGATGCAGTCTTTGAATGCGAGGTAAAACCTCACTGATGCCCAGCAGAGCGATCCGAGTGGCGCGAGCGAGAAAGTAAATCGACAGGGTGGCGAGAGAGGAAGAAAAAAGTAGAGGGTTAAAGAGAATTGGCGAGCAGAGAGAAAAAGAGAGAGGTGGAGGAGGGGGTAAGAGGGGCTGGGAGAGGGGGGGTGAGGGGATCCATTGAATACGGCGGAAGGTAAAACTCGAGGCACCAGATCCGAAGAGACGCTGAAGACTCTTCCCAAATCCATATAAATTGTCGTATTGTTAGGTGGCCGTGCGGCATACCGATTTGAGATGACACGAAAAATCCCCCAGAATAAAGCGCTGATGTTCGCCGCTAGTCTCGTTGCGATTGGGGGGTCGGTACTCTTCCTTGTCGCCTAGGATACCATCGAACTTCAAATTTGACCCTCTTTGACAGGCAGCTCTATCAGGGACATGAGGTTAATCTGTTCCTCTCAGAGATTGTATGTAGCATTTTATGACAAAGCATAACTAGTTACTAAACTAGAACTATCGCACAATATATCTTACTTTATATTAAAACTAATCCATCAATGTAGTCTACAGCAATCCGTCAAGTCATAGGTACGCTATTTCGTCGGCATATGCTCATTGCTATATTCAGTGTACCTCGAATTATTTTTAGAGAGAACAAATTTTTCTTGCGTGTATTGTTATTCTTTGGTCAGATCAAAGTAAACTGCTAATATGTTGTTTATAGGAAAGTATCCCTTGCTATGGAACACTATGGTGGGTCTATAGACTGTTCCCTCGCTATAGAGTTCCATGTTCCATAGCGAGGGAACATTCTATAGTAGCAATTGTCTCGTTGCAAATACAAGTGTCAAGGTTCATATAATAAAAGAAGCAGACAATCAGCTAAGGAAACTTAGATAAATGCTTCCTCTCCTGCGATCACTTTTCATCTCGTTTTCTACTTAAGCTACTATCTCCATCATGCGTTGACAAAACGCAATGAACGAGATTCACATGCAAGATATCGAGGTTGCAAGTAGGGAAATCCCAGTGTACCCCGTTTTGTTCGACTCTCCTTTTCACTGATTATAAGTATGATGGTATAAACTCTCATAACTGTCAGGAACTTTGCACAAAAGTACCTCGAGAGATTTACAGTGGTTTCAGAGACCCCAAAAGTAACAAAACTAGGTTGTCCTTTTATTATAATTTTGCTAGGATCGAAGAAGAATTTGGTCGCGGACGATCGTCTCGGAAGAATGTTTGCTGACACGCGGGCTCCTATTACTGAAAATAGCCAGACACAAGTGGCAAAATTAAAAAGGAGCACAACAAGCGCCTTTAATCTCTCGGTCTATAAAGACTGTTTCACGGGAGAGGATCGAAAAGAAGGAGACGCGAGAAAGGATTTCGCGCGATTCGGCAGCAGCAGACGGTTTCGAAGGCATCGGCAGAAAGGAAATCGGCTTACCCGGGGTAAAAATATACTGATATTTATGAGGGTCGCGACATCAAGCTAATCTTCGGGAGATAATAATTTATCGGCCACCGCCGCGCCAAGAAGGTGTATTTTGACTGAAATCCCCTTTTGCCCCTTCTTTCTCGGAGCGTCTTTCCACGCCAAACCTCCTCTCACCCCTCTGCCGCTGGACGATTTCGATGCTCCCGAGCAACGACTCGTATTTCAGTCGACTTCAAAGACATGGTTGACAGTGCAACGTGCCAGAGGCTGTTTTCGGTGGCAAAGGGAGGAAAAAAGCGAATATGTCGACGGGGACCGATGATGCTTATTGATAGTCCTTGCGAATTTCCGCTGCAGTGGACAAATTTACTTAAAGAAAAGCGTTTCCTTACTAGCGAAGGTGCAACCTTGTTGCGACACACTCATTCACTGTCAGAGAACTGACAAGTTTACTTCTTGCACGCATTCTTGCATGACAAATTGAATAGATAAATTTGTTCAGTTGATGTCTCGAAAAGCATGGACGTGTTTCGTTCTTTTACTCATTGCTAGAGGTAGTATAGTTATTATATTTACAGCAGTATCTACTGTTATGGGACATACGGAAGTATTGAAGAACTATTAGAAGTTAGACTTTCTAACTTTATGCTTTTTTTCTATATTTTGTGATTGCTTTAGTGAAACTGGTTAGATCGTCAGTAGGAATTGCCTACTATGCATTGAGGAAAATTGTTAGAGTAGTCAATGAAAAGGGATAAATATAGTCGTAGTGTAGGAGAGGAAGATTATAAACCTGACTGAGGTCTTACAATTCTTTGACATTAAGGTTAACATTTGATGATTGTATAACGATACTAGGAATAACAATAACAATGGTGATGGAGGTAACAATAATAAATATAATAATAATAATAAAAACAGTAGTAGTATTACAAAATAATACTAACAGTAATAGTGGGAAAGGAGTATAATGAAGCTTACCATAATGTTGAAGTTTTACACAGTAATGCTACATTAGTATGCAGATTACTGTTCCGAGAAATGAAATCCGAAAATTGAGATAACTAAAATAATATTACAAGTCTAACAATTAATAAATTTGAAAATCATGCAATTTGAGTACTTAAATATTGTAATATTTTACAATCTGAATGATATACTAAAAAATGATTAGCATACTTGAAAATGTTGAACGCTGGAACATTTGAAAGCTCGGCTGTTAGAATGGAATATTTAAAAATCAGAAATCGCTGACCCTGAATAAATAAAAAAAAAGTGGTAGAGATGTTAGAATGACTATAACTTGAAATAGCAATCATAAATTTAACCAGGTAGGTACATTTGTTCCACTGTAAATAGCAACTGGAATATCTCACAAATTTTCCAACATGATTCTTCACGCGTTTCTTCACACGTGACATTTCGAATATCCAAATGATCGTTCTCAACGATCCTACTGGTAACTGATGCGAATTTCGCGCGATGAAAAGCTGCAGAACACGGGAATCGCGGCCGCGGTGGGCCAACGGTGTACCAGATCGAGACGCGGCCAGAATAATAATGGGATCCGAATTCCACGGCTGATACATCGACCGACGTTTCGTTATTTACAACTCCCCTTAATCCACACTAGAAACGGCGAATCGCATTAACGGGAATGGTGAATCCGAAAATCTGTCCTCGCACGGGAGCCGCCGACGCCGCCACGTACGAATCCTGATCACGAATCGCGCGCGGATTACCCTTCCTCAAAAGCAAGAGAATGTTAATGCGAGCGGGAATGCCTCCTCGCACAGTGAGGTTTTGTCTGATCCGATCAGACGATATTTCTGGTCTATTTTGGTGCTCGAATTCGTCTCCTTCTCGCGGTTATTGACCTATGATTTTTGAAGAAGAGTCAATTTTACTTGGAAATGGAAAAAACCAGTTGTCAATCTTTAAGTTGGAGTAGATTATTCGAGGTTAACATGCTGACATCTATAATGTTTTTCAGTTTCCTGCTGACCTTCTCTTTTATACGTACAGATTACATCTATTATAATAGACAATATTTCATAATTTGACGTTGCATTTTTTGTTTGCTATTATTTCTAATGCTATAAAAGCTGTATATTACACAGGCGCTGGTAAATATTAAACTTTAGTTACTTATTGTAAGTGTTTTATAGGAACAGTGTCAGTTTAAAGTTGTGGCTAATTTATTAATCTTTGTAAATTATTGACGAATATTATTCTTATCAAGTATCAAAAGTTATATTAATACAAATATTGTAATCCCAACTGTATCGCTTAAGAATTCAACACTGACAGTCATTGAGATATAATTCTCGCAAAGTGTTCTAGAAATGTTCAACATTGCAATCCATTTGGTATTTAGGATCACCTTTCCAAGTGTGATTTCTTGTGACGATATGTAATTGTAACTATTTCAACAGCATTGTGAGGCATATATTTCTCCCCTTGCAGATCGCGATGAACATTCTTGCAGGACCTCTTACACCGTGTGAAACGAGTGTTGCTACCGCGATATATTTCGCAAATTTTTTACTATTTATCTCGTGACAACACTTTATCACACCCTTCATGAGTACACATTTACCCTTTTCGTCAGTTTTGGTCTTTCATTTCTTGTCCTTCTCCAAAGAAGACGTAACTACAAATTTTCTTGGTATAAATCTTCTATGCTTCACACGATTTATGTTTCAGAATATCTTTTATACGTTCCCAAATTGATCTAGGGATGCAAACATCTGTATAATATTCCATTATTTTAACTTACCATATTTACCGCATCTACAAATTACATACAGCAAAGTATTTTCATCTGTCACATTTTAATAATTCTAAACCGAGCACATAACTACAATTATATAAGTTCACCTTCGAAATGTGTCTCAGTGTAAAGTTACCACTGAACCGTCAGCCCATATCAAGAAGACACTAGTGACACAATTGACCTACTTTCGAACAGAATATACGAGCCATATTTTTACTTTAAACATTTCGAATCTCTGCTTAAGTTATACTTAACTTCCTGCGATTCCATACATTTTCTATCGAATCCTTTAATAATGAAATCTTCTGCAACCACTTCCCCTCGTCCTTGCGTCATTGTCGCAAATCGATCTTTTCGACACAGAATAACGCGAGAGATCGCGTGTCGCGGTAGATAACGGGGCCGTTTGTAAAATGGTAAAATTCGTAATGCATCGCCGCGAAAGTGGAATAAGCCAAGACATACGGGGGTGTGGGTGGAGTCTAGTGGCGAATGGTGGTGGTGGTGAGGTGGCAGCAACGGTGGTGCAAAAGGGGGTGGCGAAACGAGAGGGGAATCTCTCCTACGTGTACGTTTATGTGTCTCATTTATCAGCACAGATATTATTATGGCTCTACGCGGTCGGAGCTAGGAATTTTACATACGTACGGACATTTGTACCTTCGCGATATAATATAAGGACGTAATAATGCACGGGCATACAAACGAGCCCGGCGTACCAGCACTTTCAGCGACGTCCTGATGCCTCTACCTCGCGTATTTCCACTTCAACGGGTTGTTCGACAAACTCGGGATTAAGTAATTCCTATTTGCAATTGAATTCCAAACTCTTAGCAGCTTGAATTTCCCTGGAAGTGACTACCACTTTGTCTAATTCCTGAACTCACATCCTTTGTCAACCTACAATAGTGATCAATAAAATTGCACTACTCTTTAAAGATACTGTTTGTCGAATACATACATAGATAGATCATAAATAGCTACACTAACAATAAGTTATTTTCTAAATCAGATCTTTGAGCAAAGAAGATAAATCAAATCATCGTCTGTAGTTTCTAATAACTCAGACTGTGGGGATTAAACTATAAATACTGAAGATGACACCAATTTCGTAGGAACTACAGTAAGTGAATACTTCATAATGTCTGAAAGGTGACATTTTCCATAAATCTTTGTAATGATTATATTGGTATAGGTACCATTAGGTACATCACGTACGCAATAAGATGAATACGATAGTAATTACCGGTATAAGTTCTTCTATCTCCTAACGAGGAAAAGAATTGGAAAAAGAAGGCTAAGAAGAAGATATAGTAGAAGGGTGGAAAATAGAATAAAGAAGAAATTGAAGGAAAAGCAAACTCGGGAAAAAGGGATATGAAATTAAGCAGGAAAAAAGCAGAAGAAAATACAAGAAAAAACAGAATAAGATAAGTATACAAGAAGAGAAAAAAGTAAAGAAGAAGCAGACTCAGAA
Organism: Calliopsis andreniformis; assembly: GCF_051401765.1. NCBI lineage: Eukaryota > Metazoa > Arthropoda > Insecta > Hymenoptera > Andrenidae > Calliopsis > Calliopsis andreniformis. The sequence continues at coordinate 5,348,405 of NC_135073.1, read as the reverse complement.
GAAATGTAAGAAGAGTAATGCCAAGAATAAAAGGAAGTGCAAAAAGTGTGACAAAAAGGATAAAAGTACGAAACGATCAAATACCTACTGCGCAACAATAACCGATTACCAAATCTAGCTACATTGTTACAAACATGAGATGGGAATACATCAGAAGGACACGACTAGGGTGTTTGGGTTCCCAGGATCTTCGAAACTTTTTCCAGAGATGTATCTCGGACTTGTGCCTCTGTTCAAGGAAACTTCCATGCGTGCAGCACGTATGGGTAAGGCATGAGATATCCAGGCTATCCCCGCGCACCCCGTCGACCCAGAAGGATCCCTCCACGGTCGTCAAAGCTTAATACATTTACAGCTCACGAGTGTACTCGGTGCTGCCGTGAGCGGCAGTCTTGGATATTCGCCGTTGGATCTCTCTATAGAATGTATCACGTTTGCGCATGTGAATATCACACGTATAAGTGGAAGAAAGATGGCCCGGGCCGTCCGTCCCCAGCGGCTAACCCCCTGATATATCGTTTACGTGTCTCGGCGTGCATACGTCGTTTGGGACACACGACTATCCCCTTCTCTCCACCGTCTTCGACTTCTTTGCCTTCTTTTCGCCGTCTTCCTTCTCTTCTACTCGCTGCTGCTCTGCCGAATGCTTCGGGGATACCGCGAATCCTCGTTTTACGAATTCACGGGACGACTGGAAGATAGAGGTTCGAGAACTGCGCTCGATACCCTCCTTCCTCGTCTCCGTTCCGTGAAAGCTTAGCTTCCTTTCTTGGACGAGAGTCGTACGAATTCGTCTTCGCCCAGGGTCATCTGTATGCTCGTTACGGTTAGTCGAGTCGGCTAATGTTAGATTGATATGTTGGTTCAATTTAAGAGGAGAAATTAGTTTGTGGCTTTGCTCCAGAATCTTTATTTTGAAATGCTTTTAACGCATTCAATAAGTGAAGAGACAAGTTCTAAGTCAAATATCTAGAGCAAAAGTGTGATTCTGAGAGAATCATAAAATGCTATCTCTGTCATTACTTTAACAACTATGTATGTGTATATAATGTGTATCACTTATTTAATAATAATAGGTATTCCTAAAAAGAATTCTTTGGAAAAACCATGTTCAGTGATAAGAGTTCTGGTTTTTAGGATTGTGAAATGACCTAAAGTTTACTCCAGAATGTTTAAGCAATACGGTATATTTTGTGTGAATTATGTAAATTTTTATAAATGGATTAAGTATTTAGAAACTGGTTGAACAGATAGTCCTTATTCTAGGTCTAGACGACAGGCAAGTTACAGTAAAAAAATTGCTGAAAATTGTAATTTAAGCGTTGGCACAATTCATTCCATTATTCATAATAAACCGTAAAATACGTGCCAGACGTGTGGATAAAAGGAGTGTTTTTCTTCACGACACCATTCGCCCACATACAGTAGACGCTTAACACGAGACTCAAACCTGCAGCATACTCCTGATTAATTTTATTTCTTGTGATAGATTATTACTAAATCAAAGTTTAAGACTCAATCAAGATTCTACTGTGCTATTATTGCCATTAGAAATATTATTACTAGCATAAAAAACTGATAGAACGATTAAATATAGTTTTTGTGTATCACTGTTAATGCCAAAATGTTAAAAATGAAATTACTTTTATATGCAAGTAATTTACAAAAGATTCTGAGAGTGACTAAAATAGCAAACTTAAGACAACAATAACTTAGAATAATAAATAAGTATGCAATTACTAAACATATAACAGACTAAGAATTATCAAGGAGTAAGCAGAGTGTCATCGCGGAAGTAAGTGGAGTAGTTCCCGAAAGTTCAACCATGTATATTTTATTAGAATTTTAATAAATACTTATTGTACCCTACATAATTACAGTATATGATTATGCCAAAAAATACGTAAATTATAAGTTTCATTGAATAAACCAATTAGTACAACAGTTATTTGTCTTTTTACTGATTGAACGAATGTTATAGCATTTCAATAATTTGTGTAAATGTATTAGAAGAATTCTTCCAATTTTCGTTACTCTGGCTGAAAGATCGATCCAGAATTCTTAACATTGGCGACCCTCACAGCATCGATCGCGTATTATCATAAACGATCTCGGCAGGAAAGACTGCAGATGCACTTTTGATGTTGGTCTGATTTCATCCAGCCGAGAAGTATACCGCGAAGGGGAGTCTCCTGAGTCCGAGTGGCCAGGACTTAGCCATAATCTGAAATATATTGGTATCCGGTGTTTGTCCACATCTCGTTGACCGGCATTATAAATCGGCGAAGCGTAGGCATTCGTTCGGGGACATTAGTCAAAGCCTGGGTAATGTCGTACGCGATAATGCGGCTGATATCGCGGATCTCTGAACGTGAGTCGTGTATTTGTGCACATGTATACTGCAGGACGATGCTTGCAGCTAACCCAAAGAATCAGAAGGTCGTCGAGAATCGTCAATGACCTCTTGGTTGACCGTTCACGATCTTCTCGATAACCGAAACGATGATGGCTTTTAAAGTAAGAACCGATGGGTAAAATATTTGTGTAGGACAAGCGGCTAAAATGTTAAAGTGTTGAGACCTAAGTAATTGAATTCAATTGCGTATAAAATAATAATTAACTCTTCATAAGCAATCTAGATCGTTGATGACAGAAATTAAAGACTTCTTCCTCAATTCTTTTTTTTTGGAAAGAGTTGTAAATATTTGACTGGATAAATAATTGTATAATGCAATGAAGACTTTGATAAATATATTGAGATTTTTCAGACTTTTTTATAACTTAAGACAGTGAAAAAATTAGGCTTAAGTAAAGTGATCCAGTTTAAAAGATAGATAAAATACTCTGTTATTATATATCTGTATAATAAGCACGTTGAATCCAAACTCAATGTAATTACATTGTATTGGATCTTTATTCGATTGCTATAATGTTCCTCATATCTCAGTTATCACAAAATACTTTCTTCGATGGTCAATGATTTATAGACTAAACGCAAGTAAAATTTCAAAATGTGTATATTTCCACGTGAAGTGTGAAATGAAACGAGTTTCACATTAAAACTGCCGTACAATCGAATTACAGACAGAATAATGGCGACAAATATACTTGAGGAGCACCCACAGTAACATAAATATCGACGAAGTCATGGTGATCTACGACCCCTGACCATCGAGGTATCTCGAATCTCGAGCGGCAACCTGGAAGGTCCGCGAAACCGATAGAATACGAATAGAGATCGTCTTCCTCTGCCCCGTTCTCCCTTTCCCCACCTTCGAGTACGGAGTAATGCACTTATATAAATCAGGTTCAACCGCGGACCACCATAAAGCATTGCGATGTTTCGATGTCCGTAAAGCATTCCTGGGCGGGTTCGCGTTTGATTCACGCTGGTCGGTGTGTGGGGCAGGCCCTTGAAGGTCCCATCGGCGGTCCATGGTGTTCCATACTCATCCATTGGATCCTGTACACACTTCGAGAGACTGTTCCACCACCATGAAACAGGCGTGAGAGAACTTGTCGTCGGCGATAATAGTTTATTTGTCGCCAGGTTCGCTGGGGCCGAGATATGTTCCGGTTACTCGTCCCGTTCCTCCTGTGGAGGATTGTTTATTATGCGAATTGAACGAGCCGAAGGCGATAAAGATCCCGTCTGTCCTTTTCGCCGATTCATCCGTTCCCCCTCCACCATTTCGCACCTACACCCACCCCCTTTGATATTCCTTCTCGTCTTTTGGTGTCCCTTTCGCTTCGTCCCACGCTTGTCCTCTAATTGCTGATAGTATCGATCTTTGGACAATCATGGAATGGATGTCTCACGTGTAATGGATGGGTATCGCTGAAAAATTACCACCAACGATGGATTTGGAAAGTATACTTCCTTTTGCTCTCGTACACAATCGGAACTTGACTAGGAGTGCATTAAATTGAAAATAACACTAGTTGTAAGAAAATGTATGGTGACAGTAATAACGCAGACTGATGATACATGGTACAGAAGAAAAAAGTTTCAAACACTTAAGTGTTGATTTCATGTTACACGACTTAATTCTATATCCTTTCTAAGTATGTACACTACGTTGGCAAAACCATATTTATTATTATCATAAATGCAAAACTAGACTACTATATTTTTTATAAAAGAGTTTGACTTAAAAAACTGTTACTTAGATAGTTTTTACTCCTTCCAGTGGGTATAATAAGATCCTAAAGTTTCAGTGCTAACTCTTTAGAGCTTGAGATTAGGGTGGTAACATTTCTATAAGTAACACCAATTACAACTGTTACACTAAACCTATCTGACAGGACTCTGTCAGAATGAAACAAAAATACAAAATACAAGAATATAAAATGCTATCCTAGTTCTTAAATAGAGTATCGTATTACTGACCAAAGGACAACCAGAACCCTTAGAGTAATAAATGAAAAAAATGCTTTACACGAAGCTGTTACAGAGTCCTTATCAAGAACATGTCTCGTGACTGACAGAATGTTAATAGAAAGCTGATCATCCACCACTAATTGTACCAAAAATCGTGGGAACTAAGATACTGTCCGCGTTTATCGTCCCCGCAGTGCTAAGGACACGTTTAATCGAGATATCGGCACGCAGGTGTTGCTTCGACTTCAATTGCGCCGAGGCGCGATTTAGGCATGCAGAAACTTTAACGGACTAACAAGCCGAATTAAGTGCGACAATATTTCTCTTCTAGCCTCATATTACTTCATCGTATCCAAGTTTCCTCATTATAGAGCGTGTCGCGGGCACCGCGTTCGACCATCAGGATAAAATACAACATGTAGCCGCGTGCCAGCCTTCTTTCCTCCTTGCTTCGTGTTCTCCTTTGTCTTCCCTCTGTTCCTCGATCGCGCTGTCGTTCTCACCTTCGACTGTGCCTGCTCGAAAGTGAAACGGAATCTCGCGCCGGCTCCCGATGACAAACGCGACGACCTCGCGGCCAATTTTTTAATACCATTTCTGGCGACCGATCGCTACGGGGAAAATTATGGGCCGAGTTGAGGACCGTTTGTTCTCGCGCGAGGAATCTACCTGCTTGCATTTAATCGCGCCTCGTAATTTTAAAACGACCCTTGCTTCATGGTCCCGCGAGAATGTGTAGTAACGTTGTTGGTGCCTGAGACATCTGCTCATCGAGTACTCCAATTTCTTTTGAAGTTCAATGTATGATGAGGATAGCTTCGTGTGATGGAACTTTTGTGAGAGCAGACTCTGCATAAGGAAATGTGGAAAAATCAATCATTTTGAAAAAGGTCTGAGATGTGTGCGTGAAACTGAAGTAAAACAAAAACTTGAAGACATTAATAGAGAAATAAATTAACTAAAAATATCGAGATACAACATGATAAATAAACATATAGCTAATGTGTGTAAACTAATTATTTTTTTTTACTAAAAATAAAATGTAATAAAACATATCACACAATATACATTTTGACATCAAGATTTATAATAATTGCCATTCGTCGTGTAATTTAATTAGCAGTTAAAATCCCTGTCATTCAGTATTAAATGTCCTAGGAAAATTATTTATTCTAAAAGCTGCCTCCCTGTAAATTTATGCCAATTGAAGCATATGCCTGTTTTCCCTGAACCTCTTAATTATGTCTCAACACATGCGCATTATGATATTTATTCGTGAAGAACTGTCTTCGATGACAAATTGAAGCTTTTCTATTAAAAATCACTATTAGTAGTCAAACCAGAATAGCTAGAGATGTCATCAAGATAACAAATCTAAAGAAGTACCCAGCGATTTTCATTTTGAGGACTTCTACAAAACATCTGGAAATACCATTAGTCTCAAACTTATCAGCCAATTTGTCTCTGAGACTTGGCGACCGGTCAACCCGCAACTGAAGAGGAATGAAGTTAGACAGGTCAGCACTAAGTATTCCTGGCCAAGAAAGCGACAAATCATTCATCAGCAATCTAATGCTAATAACTGAGGCTTTTGGTTTATCAGCAACTAAGTAATAGCTACCAATAATCGAGGTCTCGTCTGGCTTATCAGGTCCATTATAAGGGATACTTCTGTTGGTGGTTTTGAAGCATTAGCACGACTCCAGGTATCTTTGGTCTTCTGTCATTCTTGAGCTTCCTTCTTGAGCCAATGGCTGGTCAAAGAAACCAACCTTGAGTGAAACAGTCTGTGAAAATATGTTTAAAACACTTTTCACAATTGAAAAATCACCTCACTTTTCACAGTTGAGGAATAAAGGCTGCTTATTAAGTAAACTTTTAATAAGCCTACACGTGGTCTGCTCTTAAATTCCTCTTAGGTACACGATGTGAGTGCAATCGTTAAAGCGACGTTCTTTGTGCTGTATTCGTTGTTCGACGTTATCGTACCCCATCTTACAGTACATGATAAGGGACGTAATAACAATCTTGCATGCGTACAGCTTTTGTAACTCATTTCCTCCAGTTCTGTGATTTTATCGCCTGAATCTCCCTAACCTTTGATCTCCTCTCAAAAATTGATAATTATACTCATGCAAACATTATATTATTTCAGTAATTGCAAATATTGGAATAGTAAATAGAATTTAAATACATTTTGACTAAGTTTCTTTATTTTAATTCTTAGTTACGATACTATACATTTTGTTTCCCTGAGATGGGAGAGGCGAAGTCAAAGATGCTAGAAACAACGCTGAAACGTAAATCGCTCAGCCATGTCATATTAATTGATATTTATTATCGAGTCGCGGTCTAATTGCAATTAATAAGAGACTTTGTCGGCGTCTTCAGGTCCACACGTTGTGGTTACATAAAAACACCAACAAACAGATCTGCGGTCCTTGCGAACTGTGGAGTTCATTACTCGCCTTTCGTCGCGGCAATGCAACTGTGGCTACTTTATCTTCACTAATATTTTCACAGCTATTGTACCTTTTTTTGCATGAGAAACCTTAAAGAGTTAATTTTTAAGTAATTGATTTTTATATACTTAGTTGTTCCTCAATGCATATACTTACTGATGAATCAGAAAAGTAAAAAAAGCTGCAGAAAAATGGAGTGTGAATTCTTGCCATTACATCTTGCTGTCATATTTACAATTTTTTATTAAAAATCGATAAACATGCTTTAAGACGCATGTAATATTTCGTATTAAAATGGAAGAATTGCACAAAAAGGCAAAGTTAATAAATGAAGCCAGAACCGCCAATAGGATTTAAATACAATACATTCTTAAATCTTTTAAACCATCCCCGATACTCATTGTTACCTAAAATATTGTCATCTAATATAAAAAGAAATTAATATTCTTCTTTCTACAGTAATTTCTCATAAATTACACTAAAGCAAAATGAGTTACTAAACATAGTTTTTATCAATTATTATTATGTGTTACTAACTGTAATTCCTTACAAATCAAATTAACTTATATTAACCAAAATATCTTTTAGAAGAATGTCCTTAAAAAAATTCAGGCTTACCTGGATTAATCTTCGAAGAATCATTATAAAAACTAACTAAAATAGTTTAAATAAGAAACCAATATACGTATATTAGCCTTTGGTATTATTAGAAGCAACATAAACTTTTGCATAAGCCAATAAACAAGAACCAGATTCTTACATGGTAAAGTCACTTGGAAAGTGAAAAGCCGTGAATACCTACCCTGCATCCAAATCCGTCATCAGTGTGTACACTCACGCGTGAAATTCAGACTCGTAAATTCCTCGATAATGTTTCGCAAGCGTCGATCGATAGGCACCATTTCGTTGTTTTTCATTTCCCCTCCTTCTCGACATTTCTTCGCGGTGTCGTTTCTACCCACTCGCGATAACCCGGCGCCGTGTTGCGACTCAATCGCGCGGTTCTTCCGCATAAATCTCCCTGCTGGTATAAATCAACATGCCTCCAGCAGCGTGATACCTTGAAGAGAGTTCGATATATACACGCTGAAGGACCCTTCGATCCAAGAACCCAGGAAGAAGACACACGAGCTCCCACTCAGAACGCTTCTTTCCTCGTAGATCTCCCACACCTCCAACTCTGCAGGACAGAGCCGACAGCGGGCTTACAACTTGATTACATCGAACTTTTTTATCATCTATCCTTCATATGTGGCAAACTATGCACAGTATAGATTATAAAAATCTGGACACTTGGTGGAATCCAATTAAGACGTTTACATGTAACTTTATTGTAATGAAAGTGTTCTTGAATGAATTCGTGGAAATCAGAATGAGAAATGTGATATATCACGGTAGAATTCTTTATAAACAACGCAGGTCATAACTAAATATTAGGCTAATCGATCTTACAAGACGTAAATTGTCTAAATACAATTGCAATACAAGAGTGAGTACAGTTTCCTCGATATACTCTCGGGTCCATTGGAAAATATTGTTATTCGTGCACATTGTATCCAACTTTGGTCTTATAAAAAATTCTAAGTTCATAAATAGAAGTTCTTTATTCTAAATAATTTCAATTTATACCGAATGTAATAATAAGACTATACATATATTGTGGAAATACTATACTATGCAAGAATGAGATCGTGGTATGAAAAATGCTAAATGAAAGATGCTGTCCTTCAGAATGCCACCTCGAGATTGATTTAATCAAGACGAGTTATAGTTTCACTGCACTGTCACTCATATTTTTTGCGAAATAAGAATAAGTTACCTATAACCAAATAGAACTCACAGTGAGAAATAAGTCTACCTTCATAAATTTACTGATAGTAAAATGTGAGCCTCTGGAAGGAACCATCGTAGAACTAAATGTTTGTATTAATTAATTGTTAAACGTAAAAATTAAGAAATACAGGGAAACAAACTTTTATGTAAATATATGTCGGAAATTGTACAGTATTTATAGATTCCTATTAACGGAAACAAGTTAGTGATTTTTTTACCTACCAAATTGAATCAAGTTAAGTACAACTTCCAGATGTATTGCAATGCTACATTGTTGAAACGTCTTCCTTTACAGAGTGCTGTAACAAGAGGGTTAAGATAGAAAGGTATGTACGAGGGATCGTCGCAGCCTATTGATCTCCTTATTTCTTCGCTCGTTCATGAAATAGCGAGAATAGAGGCTCGGAGCTCTCCAGGTTATTTACGACTGCTGATTTATCAGATGAAAGGAAGTGGCTGAGAGGCCTTTCGCTCAATCCTTAGTGACAATATAAGGAGGAACCCTTCATTCCACCGTTCCTTCGAGCCTACATGTTTCATTCTTTCTCCCATAATGGGTTTCCTTCAATAACGAAATATTGCCAGTGATTTATTTCAGGAACATCATTATGTCTTCATATAGATTACATCTCTCTTCTATAATAATTTTAGATTAACGTTGTCATTGACAAAAGACGCTATAGTTCAGCCAACTAGCTATCCTTTTTACTTCTGCGTAAACAATTTCCTTTGGATCGGTTGACAGAAAAAAATCTAAGGCGAGAACAGATCTATCAACAAAGAGCAACAGATTGCATAATTCAAAGCTGGGTTCCTCGCGGGTCGCCACGCGCTCGCGCGGCTCAACCTTTGACGGCGGGAACATAAAAATAATTTTGAAACCACAGCGACTGATATACGAGCGAGAGAAAAAGGAAAGAGAAGAAAAGGAAAAGGCCTCGGGGAGATATGGAGAGGCGCTCGTAAAGTTTTCTGCCTGTGGCAGCCGCGGCTCTTACAACTGCGAACAAACCACCCAACGCGGAGCACCGGCCCTTTTCATTCATGCCTTAAACCTTCCGCTAATGTACTCCGCGGCTGACCCTTAAGGGTTACATGCAAACTGAACTCAACGTGGGCGACGGCTTGTGCCCACTGAAGATAACAGAGCTCCCTGACGATGGGAGATCTTCCTCATTGAAAACCTGGACCACATTTGAAACTTGGATTGCTGGGAGATCTGACACGATTTCAATATTTAACTAAGGTAATTTACATTAACCCAGTCGTCAAATATTTTCCATCAATTTCACTTTTTTACCCTCAACGATTTGATTGCAATGTTATCCACGTGTGAGTGAAAGTTTTTACATGAATGTAAATGACATTAGTTTGTACAATTATGAATAATGTGAATATAAAATTACAGCAACAGCTGCGAAAAAATCGAAGCAATATAGATAGTAAAATGAAAATATGAAAATGAATTAAAAACAGTTTCTTTTGTTTCAAATTAGTATCACTGTTTATGCGATAGAGTTTATAGTGAATTTAGTTTAGCATTTGAAGCATTAATTATTTGTATTTTTTGTAATATTATCACTCTGTCTTCTGTACTATTGAACACATACCATTAAAATTTAAAAAATGAAGGTTAATTAACTGTTAGAGAAATTAACGTTATGTAATATAATGTGAATAGTTATGTATAAAAATATAGATGCATATAAGAAGAACAGGGTATCATCTAGAAAATAATCACGTATTTAATAGAGGAAATAGAAGTACAGAAATAAACAGAAACGCAGGATATTACAGTACAGATAACAACTGGAATTAAATTTTGTCTCTAATTTTAGAGTGAATATGTAGAAGAGAAAGATGTAGACGTGATAGGCTAAAAAATATCAATTTTAGAATCAACTTTGGTACATAAACGGGAAACAAGTACCAAAGTAATTGTATATTTCGTAATATAGAGTAATAAATATTAACATCTACAAGAATACTTGATGTTTTCTATTCTTTTTACTACTGTATAATAAAATTCAACTCTACTTAATGAATACTACTGTTAGAAAACAATTTGTAATTGAAAAATTAACCTCAAACTTATTAAATTAAAGTCAATGGAATACAAGGTAAGATGCGTTTTTCTTTTACATTTGGTTGCTTTTGAAACTTCTTACTGAAATCAGTATGTCTATGTTCCCGATAACAGTTGATGTTCCATGAATCGCATCAAGATAGTGTACAGAGATTAAAGGTGCGATACTGCAAACTTGTGAGATTCAGAAATTTTGTCCCATTACCTCAGCAAAGTAGACAAAAATTGTTTCCTTGAATACTTTTACCGCGTTGAAATTTTCGAAACACAGCCTCGACGATACTGTTGCAGTTTAACTAGAAACAGTTATTTTAAAGTGTCTGTCGTATTATAGAATAGAGAAGAAGGAAGAATAAATACATAATCGGATACGCAGGCGTAGGGGTGGCGACTAATATCTCGGCCCGGAAGAAAAATCTCGATTTGCATAATACTATCCTCAAGTCCACTCAATTCTAGGCTATTGTTACGAAGCTAAAGACACAGCTAGCGGCGCTCGTTTCATTCTGATTAAATTAATTCCGGGAAGAGCCCCGGCACTCCTCTCCTTTTTGTCACGTATGGTTTTAGTTGATTTTATAATGGAGGAAAACTACCCTATTTCCCCTACCCATCGCGGTTAAGAGAAGGAGGAGAGGGAAAGAGCGCGCTCCCAAATCCCTAGAAAATTCTAATTCAATTATCTTCCCTTGCATAATCACGAACCATATGATTGCCGCCTGTTTTTCGCGGCCCGAGGTTGGTCGATTTAATCACTGGACTTTCCTTCGGGAAGGAAATCCGGTGAACGAATGTTTAAGCATACTTCGCAGGAATATGCTGTCGTCATAACAGAATCCTAAGTACGAAATTACTAAATTTCGTGGAAGAAATGACGATTCGAGGTGGTATTCTCATTTGGAGGGTAGAAAAAATTAAACTCTCTTTTATTTCATTTTAAGATGTATATCTAGAATTACACTATTATAAGCCTATGTCTTAGTTCACTGAAATGACAAAGTTACCTTAAAAATGCGGTGTATGGTAAGAAAAGCTAAGTGTAAGCGCAATCACGTTTCTTAGTATTTAAATTATGCACCAATATTTTACAATTAAATCCAACTTACACACGTGAATTTTTTATCGAAGTAGAAGACTCCCTTTGGTCAGTAGGAATAGCAAATTTTAGGAAAGCGACATAAATATATTAACCAGTTTAAGTTAACATAAGAATTGGTTATCTAAATAAAGTTACGTAATCCATTTAAAATTCTACATATGTACATATACATATAGAATACATGTACATATACGTATAGAAAGTAAATGCCTCTTCATCATCACCTGAGAAAGTTGAAACTTTCATCGTGAACTCAATATTTTCTCTTTACAAAACTAACATTTTCTTGAAATTTGTTTTTTCTTGTTTTATTTCAGTAAAGACTATAACAATTACTCATATAGATGAAATATGATTTCGATCTTTTTTATCCAGATGACATCAACGTAAATCACAGCAGTTGTTGCCAAAAATATGCTGTAATATCTAATAACAGGCTTAATATACAACATAATTGTACGATAAACATAAACCTCCCTGATCTATTAATTCTCACTTCTAAAATTCGCCTAAAATTACCCCTCTAAACGAGAAAGTCTTATTGAGTAGAAAAGTGTTCAAAGACGAGATAATTTTATAATGGCAAGATGGAACTCAGAATTTCAAAGAAAATTAATACCATTATCGGCAGCAGTTAAATTTAAGCCTCACATTAACAGTACTACGTATACTCGTAGTACTTTGTACTTTGTACTATGTAAAAGTCATCAATAATTTTTTCACCAAAGAAAATATAAGTTTTAGCAATTATCATCATCAGCAATATTAATATTATTTTCTTATTATTTTTGACAATTCTACATGTTCTTGTGAGAAGCATTTGTTGAGAACCACTGTCAGTAATGAAACAAGCCATAAAATCCGAGGACTGATATTACCATAGCGTATTCCAACGGTCAATTCCGGATACCCAGTGGATAGGGTTCAGATCTACCTTGGTAACTCTCTGTTCTACCCTCCAGGCTTCTCGTCTTTCGTTCTCTTTTCCCTTTATCTTTTATGTCTTCTTTTCATTAGAGCTTTTTCATGCAACGATGTCTTGGCATATATCAATATCCAATGATAGCGAATATGTAAAAATCTAATTCTAAATAGGAATGGAATCTTAGTTGGATTCCAGAAAATTAAGAGAGATTAATGGATAGAAAGATTGATAGAAGAGTAACTTGTGCAACATATCAGTGACATGTAAAAATATTTGATATATACTTGTAATAATTCTACAGGAATAACATGTACAAAGAAAAGGAAGATGTAGCGTAATTTACTCTATGTAATACAGGGTGTCCCAGAATTAGCGGTACAAGTGAAAAGGAAGTGATTTTATATGAAAGAATAAGATGAAAATATAGAGTAAAAATTGTTGATATCACACTTTATTTTCGAGAAAATGGGCTTGGAATTTTGACCGAGTACAAGTGTACTAAACTACAGTTTTAGGTGTTTGAGAGGTAAATGGAAAAAAAGAATGCTTCTAGCGATCCATAGAGACAGTCAGTGGTCAGACTAAGAATGTTTTTACCTCGTGTCCCTTCGATCATCCAGAACTGTGCTCCCGTATGCTTGCACCCAACTATAATTCAATTGAAGTTTTTTGAAAATGAAGCACGATATAAAATAAAATAAAAAAGTTTATTTTATATTTTCGATTTATTTTTTCACGAAAAATGAGTGGCTTTCCGCTTGCATCATCAATTCTGGGACATCCTGTATATATCCACAAGTTTGAAATAATTTTCCAAATTAAGGGAAGGAAAGATTATTTTATTCAATAATTTTAGTAACAATAAACGATACTAAATTTACATTAAAATACTTAGACTAAAGGGTATCGCCGAATAATCAAAAATATTTTATTGCACGATATAACTTTTACGAGAATCAGCAAATTATTCCAAACTTTTATCTAGTGTAAATTCCCTATAGCCGTACACTATTGATAAATTACATGCACATTTATCAATAGCCTCAGAAAAATATCAACAATCTTGAACTCCACGATAGGAAGATAAATCCGAATAAATAAAATTTCCTCAGAGAACACTTCAAAACAAATTTGACAAACACTTCGCCACGACGTAATATTCCAAATCAACTCCAATTCCAGCGTCTGAAAGGGAATCGTAGGGTTATTCAGAAAATAGTAACTCGCGATCAGGTGGCCGGATGCCTCCGCAACGCTTTCCCTTATAAATCTCCGTAGCACGCGATGATCGAAAAATATTACCAGAATATATCAGACCCGTCGACACCCCCTGGTACCCTTTCCTTCGTCTTCGTCCTCCCCTCTACACCCTTCGGTATCGCTTCCACCCTCCAAGCCGATGTTCTCGCGCGTTAGATCGAGGAAAGTTATATGGAGGCGCGAGCTGCGACGTCTATATCCTCAGACAATGATATGTGACCGGGACAATATCAATAATTTTCGCATTTTTCTATCGCGCTTATTTTCACCTCCAAGTGACGTACCCCAATGGAGCGTCAGGCTCCCGCGATAACCGCTTCCACGTCTTCTTACTGTCCTACCAATTTCACCGGAGATTTTTCTTTCCTGGCTATGCTCTATCAATGTACTTTGCGTTCCTAATATATTTCATGGCTGTAAACAGGAGACAGGGAAATTCTAAGCTTACTTTAGTTTAATGCTTCGTGCAGATTCATCAAGTAACTTCAATTTAAACTGTTTGAGTTTAAGTAAGTTGACTTAAACGCCTCGTTCGGATTAGTACAGTATTGCTTGAATTCGAATAACTTAAATTCCTGTCTTGTATATTAACAGTCACACCTTCTGCTTTAGGTATTCAAGTTATAATTTCGATTTTTCGTGGCTTCAATTTTAATTAGTTTTATGAGTAAGGAATATTTGACTAATTATTATTAGGTTGTTCTACGAATCTTTTTAGTCGTCTTACTAGTTCAAGCGATCAAATTGCGAAAATAACTCATGGGACAACCTGGTACAATTCCACCATAATTTAACTAAAACTCTCAATCATTACACGTACTCAATTATTTCAACTTTCAAGTACAATTTAGTTCTAAAGCTATTAGTTTAAAGAAAGTCACATTTGAAATAAAATGTGTCTAGCATTCCTCAAAATAATTTCTTTAAAATATCTGTACGTACTTCTGTATTTTAATCCGTGTACATAATTTACTAACAATCTCTCTGTCACATATTTTCTGTAATATTAGTTTCCAC
The DNA here is from genome assembly GCF_051401765.1 of Calliopsis andreniformis. Taxonomy (NCBI): domain Eukaryota; kingdom Metazoa; phylum Arthropoda; class Insecta; order Hymenoptera; family Andrenidae; genus Calliopsis; species Calliopsis andreniformis. The sequence continues at coordinate 5,333,342 of NC_135073.1, read as the reverse complement.
AAATCTGTTATCATTTTACAAAGATTTCATTTTTAGGTATAGAACTAGGCTAATGCAAGCTACCAACTTCCTGTTTCTCAACGAACTTCTTCAAACAAGAGAAATAATAAACACTTGCATATAATATTCTCGGTAATTCTAACATGTTAAAAAGTGTTACTCTTTACGTAAAATATACTAAGTCCTAGAATACAATCCCAAAGTTTGCGTTGCCCTTGTTTTTCCAGTATCTTTAGCTTTTTCAAGTAAGGAAACATTCAGGTTTCATGTTCCTAATCAAGAGTTAGCCGTAACCCAGGATAACTCGCCAAAAACCTGGAAAAGAGCATCGGCTGAAAATGTTCGTCGTCAGGCAGTTAGCCCCTGGCACGTAACCGTTTAATCGTCCAAATACGATGATCACGCAATACGTTTCATGGGGACACGCGATCTTGGAGCCGCCATTCGAAGATCGTTTCGTTTACAGGGGGATGGCGGCCGTTAATGAGGGAGAATAATAGTTCGATACCAATTAGCGAGAAACTGCTCCCAGTAGCGGTGGCCGGGATCATAAAAAGAAACTGCCGTAGGTAAGTAGGTATGCCTCTAGCATTAACTACCCCCGTTGGCCAGTGTGGTGCGGCAGGACCACATCGACCACCGTTAATTGAACGCACCGCTCGTAACAACCCTCCTCCAGGACCGGCCACGCCGCCACCCCCGCCTTTTGTTTCTCTACGTAGCGTCCAACCTCGTCGTTTCAAATCTATACCACTTACTTTTATGGTTTCTAAGCCTAGTCGAGTGTACACCTTGTTCCCTTCCTACCAGGGGTGGAATAAAATTCCATGGACCCGTTAAGAGAAGGCCTCCCCCGCCCAACTCAGCCGGCCCACGTATCCTCTTGCTGCTCTTAAGAGCGTCTCCTGCTCTCCTTTTTATTTCGTTCCATCGTTTGGTTCCGACTGTTTTATTAGTGTGTGGCGGTCTGTTTTGTTGCGATCAATGTTTATTCTTCTGGTGTTTCTTTCGATTTGATCGTGGGAGAATAGAGTACTTTGGGAATAACTGTGACCGTAGGTCTCGCTTTATTCGTTCTCAATTATTTACAGGGGTCGCTAGCAGGGATGGCAAGAAACATTTCAAAGAATATTTGAATAAGGAGTACAATATCTACTTGTAATCTTGTTTGTGCATTCGAGTGACGAATATGTTGGGATATTGTGTTTAATGATTGTGTTACTTCAAAGCAGATTAATTAATTAACTAGATTAATGAAACGAATTTGAAAAATTAATTGTCAGTAACATTATCCTTACAGTAATCCAGTTATCTCCAGTAAGTGTTTTCAAAAATCATTAACTGACATGTAACATTTCAATGGAAAGTGTTCTTTTGGTTCAAAAATTTCTTGCTCAAGAAACTAATTATTACAATATCATTATCGTTTCACCCACTCTACTATTCATATTTGGCCACTTCTGATTTTTCTCTAGACCAAAAAATTAAAGTGATACTCACTCTTCTTTCTTTCTTTCTACTCACATAATAACACTTTCATACTCACTTTTCACTAAAAGATTGTTTTTAAAAGTGGGAAGAACAATCGATCAAATATGCATTATCAGCGCAAGATTATTTCGTAAGATACTATCTGCGACTAATTCACTTGTATCAAATGGTTTATTGTAACTGAAAATTCTTCCTATTTACTACGAAATTGTTGCAATAAATAAGATATAAATTAGGGAGCACAGTGGTATGTTAGAAAGTCCGTAGATCGTAAGAATAAATGAGCCTCCTGGTAATGGTCGACCAAACGATCGGGCTCGTTCGATTAAGCGTGTAACATCCAGATACAACCTCTGGGACACTCTATCCTGCGGTTGAGATTGGACCAATAGAACTACAGGGATTCTCATGTCCGTGTATTCATTCGATGTACCATCTTCGGCAGTGAATATTAACGCAACAACGGACATTTATTCAAAATATTAACCAATTAGTACGTACCTATACTTCAGAAATTCAATTACCTTCTCTTTTTAGTGTAATTTTCTTAGAACAAAATTGTACTGCAAAAAATTTAATTAATTTGTTTTCAATACAAAATAAGTATGTATATACCTATGTTTACGGTACTAAAATATTCAATACATTTATTTTTAACACTTTTACTCTATCTCTATTAAAATTTCGTCCACCTAAACTGAGACACTAAATTCTTTCAGTAATACATCGAGAAATTACAAAATCTAATTGTTCTTCAAAATTATTTTCCTCTTCTTACGGAATGATCACATCAAAGAGCAAATTAGTCATCAAGCTAGTGAAACAATATTCGAGGGTGGACTAGTAACGTTAAGATAGAAGCGAAGGTCAGTTAAACTGTTCGGAAACTCCCTTGGCTTTCCAATTAAGTAAAGATCCTGACCAGCGGGGGTCAGTCTACGCAGTTGACCACGCGTTTAACACTACATAAATCGCGACCCAGTCTTATTAGTCCTTGATCTAATTACCTTCCGATGTCTGACCACTTCGCCGCTGATCTCGACCTACTTCGAGGGTCCCGCTGATTATTTCGGGTCGTGGCGCGTGACACTAGTCGCTCAAGAGCTTGATCCTTTGATCTGCAATAGCCACTTGGGTCACCCTTTAAAACTGACCTTCGATTTACGACCAATGATAAATGCCTGGGGATTAAAAATTTTATACGACGATTATGTTTCATACGGTTTCAGAAATTTTATATAATTTTCTGTACCCTTAAAAAGAATTTTCAAGTAATATATTACGCAGAAATTAGAAAATCGACTGGAATAATTATAAATGTTTCTTTGTTCTATTATGATATGTCGTTTACATATAATAAGGGAGTATTGTATCCATAAAACGAGAAATTGGAATATTTTTGTAGTGCTGTTTTACAGACACCTTTTTACTTCCTTGTGACAAGGAAATTTTTTCTTAAAATTAGATTTGCTATGAAGAATTGTTTTAGGATTTCAAAATGAGTAATTTATAATGAGTACACAATCTGAAGGTACTTTTAGGTATTAGCGTTCTTGCAATTATTTAAATCCTCCTGAACTGACTAGTTTTATGTCTTGCAAGTCAATAATTTATTGAAAATAATGGTGAAATACCTGTATTATAGGATAATAATTTTTAAAAAATTCCTGGAAGATTTGTTTTCTATAATAATAAAAAATTTCGTGCTAGTATTTCTATTCCAAAAATACTTGAACAAAATAGTGTACATAGATTGATATCGAAAAGAATTTGTAATTCAGAATGGCAATCAATGATTCAGACACAAAACAAAGCGAACTTCTCCCGAAACTCCCTTTCCAGAATCGACAAGCTAATGCCAGGACATCGATAAACGTCCACGCATCCCGACAAACACATAAACAAACATTACCAATTTAATTGGTGGGTCGCGTGACTGACTGATTGCCAGCCGTCTGAGTTTCGAAGCGTTTCGATGCGGTCGTCACTCTTCCGCGGTTCATGATCCTCACCATAGAAGAAAAATTTGCTTGCACATTGGAATCGTAACAGATGCACGACCAACTCCATCACCGAATAATTAATCGGACTCAAATATCGTTAGATGACTTTAAAGTGCAACTTAAAACAATTTTTTCGTGAGTTTATGTAGGATTTTCTACGTAAATATACGAAATTTCAGAATTTTCTTCAAGCTTTATGAGAAATCGAGATAAAGAAAAACATAGTACGCTTAAGTTCACTTTTATAAATTAGAATTTTCTTTGAAATTAAAAATTACAGTTCCTGTTTTTTAAATAGAAGTATATTTTATAAATATTTTTTTTATTAGAATAAACTATAACAGATTTAATGTAAAGTTTTGTTTTATACATTTTAAGGGTACAAAACATTCACATCACTAAGAAACAATAAGCAAATGTATCTCTCGCGATGCTAAGATTTTTCACATATTCCCCTTTACAGTATATTCTTTCTCTTAAACTCTAGCAAAAAAATGTTGAAATAATACCAGTGTTATTTAAAAATCAAGAACTGATATTTTTATCTTTGAAAAATGCAAGTGAAAATATTCTGGTTTACAAAACTTACATCGATCTAAATATAGTTCAACTTTGGACTAGCACAATGTTTAGTAAAGTTTTGATATTTCATGGTGACATTTACATGTTACACCATATAAGTTTCGAATGATAGCATTTATTGGAAGCGTATAAAATAACAAAACCTATTTTATCGGATGATGCATCTAAAAAAATATAACATCAGTAGATTCGACAATTTTAAATCTGATAGATCAGACGAAGGTATACGACTAACACCCACGCTAAAGTGTTCTTTTACCTTTCAGTTGTAAAAGGATCTATAAATCCTGATCGCGGACGAAGACTGAGTTTATGAAACAGGTCCAATCCAAAGTTATCGGGTCTTTGCGACAAGTCGTATTAGAAGGGCGACTCTAATTGGTTTTATTGATACGTTAATTGCTTATTGCCTGGCAGCGATCGTAAAGGAACGGTTACGACGCAGAAGGAAACACACAATCCAATAAAACATTTCGTCCGCTGCACGATTTACGATCAACAGATTCCTTCTGTCATAGTTATTTTTAACTTATTCGAACTGTTACCTTTGATTAACGTATGCACGGTACCTATTGGCCTGAAAAGCAATTTTATTGATCACAACTTGAAGTGTAATGAATTTTATGGTCATCTACATGAAGAAAATAGTGCTCATCTTTTGGTTAGTCGTTTTAATTACGTAGAATACTACACATCTTGAAAATACATGCAGAATGGATAGACAGTTTTTACACATCCCTGACAATATTTGGAAAATATTCAATTTTTTAATGAAATAGTAACTCTCAAAGATTGTATAAGAAATTTGATCTATTTATACATTTGTATAGGTAAAACTACATACTAAAACTACTAAAATCGTGGAAATGATTGTTATGTTTAGTTTTATTTTTTAAGGATAATACAATAATTTTGAATTAGTAATAAATAAAACTTAAGAAAAGTATAAACAAACAATTTTTTCACGTATTATACACAATTGTATCTCTGTCAAAATCTATCATTCTTGTAAGTTATGTAGACTTGTGATAGTCAATAAGTCGGTAGCTACAGTGGTAATAAAGAAGCCAATGATTCTTAGAATTAAATTTGATTCCTACAACGGAATATACTTTACGTTTTACCATTTCTTAGTCCTCAAAGTGATGAACACAATCCTATTATTCCCTGTGTTTCAAAAGGTTAATTTACAATGTAACATATTAAATGAACACCAAAAGTGCATATACAGAATACTTTAATAACGTATGCAATTTCTTTCACGGATAAATATGTGTTGATACTAAATATAATTCGAATTAGTTTATGAAGATGTACGTGAACAGAACATCCAGCGTGAATGCAATACAATTCCAGGTAAAAGAAGGATAAAAACAATGTATTAAAAATTGAAATCACGTTAATGAAATAAATAATAAGTGCAATAACTTCTGAGCACGTAAAGCCCGAGGCGATGGTACAACGATATTTTACGTGAAGATGGCGTTCACCGCAGGAAGAAAAATGACGGTCACTGGCAACTCCCAAGCGAAATTCATTTTGACAGATTCCATACATTGAATTGACGTTTATACGTCGCGTTTGCCAAGATAAGCCAGTTGAAAAAGTGTTCTCGATACAGGTCACTCGACTGGAACGCCGAGATTGGACAAAACTTCCACCGTCCCATAGTCTGCGATACATATAATCCGTCCAAGGGATCAAATTCTTATAAAGGACCAAAACCGGGTCCAGAACAGAGACAGTCCTTGGAAGGCCAACTTTAAGGGGTTTTCATCCCTTCCTCATTGAGCAACGTGATTCCCCAAAGAATATCGACCTTCTTATAGAAAGAACCTATCCTTTATCATACTGCGTCGGTTCTTGTCAAGACATGAGACGCTTAACTCTCCTTTGACGCGGTTTAATAATTGCAACGGGACGTAGATATATTGGAAATCGGAAGGTGAATGTGGATCAGAGGAGTACAGGCTCTTATTAGTCTCTGGAACTGATTGTACTGTAATAGTTGGAAGAAAGAGTACATACAAAGTAGGACTTCGATCTGTTTAAACCTAGATTCGAAAAAATAAGTAAAAATGTTTTTCTCGAAATACGAATTTGTTGAGTTCGTTCTTCTTACCCACAACGTCTCAATTAAGAGTATAGTTGCTGTAAAGGCGTAAGGTTATCTCAAGTTCTTTTTGCGGACATCAGTCGATATACTCTATGTTTAAAAAAACATATTTTTCCCAAGCTTCATTTCAATATCTTCAAAGTTAAAGGAAATGAAGGATTTTGAAGCACAGCTTAATCGCTCCAATTATCGTCTGAAAGTTGACTTCTGGTAATCAGGTCTTTGCGCTCATGCCCTTTTTGCAGAGAACGCTCCAATTGCAAAGTACAAAAGGACTAGACTTACATCCAGAAGCTTCAAGGAATAAATTACTTCAGACTGTCAAAGAGACTCCAACAATTGAAAAGTGATACTCCAGTGTCCAGAGTTGCTAACCCAATAACTGTGACAGGCACGATTCGAAAATATAGTGGTCCTTAAGAACTGAACACGCACGAAAGCCTTAATTCATTCAGTCGCTCAATTACGGTTTCCCCTGAAGGCAAGCCGCCATTATTCAGATCAAAATATATTTTCACCGTGTTCTCGGCTCACTTTCCCAAAGTTCATTTCCGCCCGCGGCTCCGAATTAGACGCTAACGAATCTTTACGTCCCGCCTTTCGTCGTGCGAGCTGTGTCAACGCTGCTGGGCAGATTTCTAGCGCTGCCAGCCTCTTTCTCTCTACCCAGCACGCTCGCGTGAAAATGAGAAGCATTTTCGTGGCTGCCGTGAACTACCCCCTCCCCACCACCCACCCCATCACGCGCTACTACGAATTATTGCGTTAAACCGCGTAACTAGGGGGCGAACGTGTACGGTAACTCGCAGCGTATTAACACGAGGCAGTTTCTTGCCGAGAACTTTGGAATCAATCAGCGCCCGGCGCGGATATATGCATTCGAGAGAATTAATATCAGCGTCGTCGTCGCGGGCGACATCCGCGTCGCGGCGTAATCCGTTTAGCGCCAGCCTGCTACGCTCCGCTCGAGCTCGTTCGGGAAAGGAAAAGCGATGGCGAGACTCTCATCCATTCAGACGAAACTTTACTATCGATTTAACTACTGCTTTCTTCATTTCTCCTTCGGTGGGCGCTGATATTTCCACGGTGATCATGATTTTTGGGGAATTGGAAGGAGACATTGTAAAACTAGTTGCTTTGCGTACTACGTACATGCATTTGATTGTGGTATATGAATAAGTAAAGATCGGTAGAAGGTACAGAGGCCAGCAATGAAGGGTCAACGAGTTCTTGATTACTTACATTCTATGTTACTTGGGATTTTGACTATTCTGAGTGTTGATGATAAGAGTATGATTGAACTGAAAGTAGTAGTAATAGCATACGATTTGACCTTTCAACGACGGAGCATTTTTGTCTGTAGAAACACTGTGGAAACGGGAATAAAAGTTATACTATTTAGAAGCTTGTATATTGTTAATTAAATGGTTCATACACACTGTACAATTATGAAAAAAATTATCAACAAAATAGTAGTACGGAGCATGCAATATCCCTTTGATAGCATTGTAAGAGAAAATAGGAGTTCGTATAATGGTAGAGTCCGCCACCGAAGAGTCAATTACAGTGTAACAAAATTTGTCGACTTATATTGTGATATATTATGTGTTCAATCAGGTATATAAAACTTTTTCCAATATAAATGAAAATTTAGATAAGAAATTGGAAAATGTACAATTGCCTTTGTGTCATAAACGACCCAGATTACTTGCGAAAGAATAAAATATCAACTCATTCAATTCAGTAAATTCTTTAAGACGAAATTGCAAAAAGAGACTGGTTTTTTCTTTGTTTCAAAAGACCCTATTAATTTCCATAGTATCAAACTTCATAAAAAGTAACCTAAACCATAAATAAGACTAGGATACAGAAAATTTACGATACAGACCCAAAATTTCATTCATTAGGAAACCAGCTTCGTGAATACACTTTAGAAGTTTTGTTAAATATACGTTATATCAAGGTACCGCAAAGAAAGGTAACCGCTTGCGCAAACAATAAAATATTTCACATGACTGTTATAATAAGTCGTAGTTATATTAATTTTCTATAAAGTCAACCTTTCCCAAATGAACCCTGGCCCCGTTCAATTAGCACCCTTCCTCCAGTGCATTTCTCGCTTTTGGACATCTTTTTCGTGATATTAATAGAGTAAACAGAAGGCATGTTATGAAACGGTTCCTCGGGAATCCCGTCCGTTGCATCGGAACGAGCCAACCGAGAAATGCATATAAAAATGGAGACAAACGCAGGTGGTAAAATATTGGAGTTATTTTCCGAAACCTCTCACTGCGAACGTTCCCGATTCCAAAGGTGAATATTACTCCAATCGCTTTGTCTCCGTTCACATCCAGACCTTCCATCAGCGACTTTCAAATATTGGAGGTTCAAAGGGGCGAGGAACGAGGAGATGTCGGGACATAAATGTAACTGCTAGCGGGAATGAAAATTGACAGAATGCTAGTCAGAAAATGTCGAGTGACATCGAGGAAGACAATGAAACTCCATTTTTAAATAAAAATGGCGAGCACGAATCATTTCCAATATAAAGATAAATTACATTCCTGTGCTCCTTGTTCGGTTACTATTAGCAGAGGAATTACAGGATAGGTATATGATTATTCCAGTCTGCCTGATAACAGCAAACGAATATTTCTGCGTAATAAAAAGCGGAAACGAAAAGAGGAACGGAATATGAAACTTCCGATTTTACAGCTTTCAATTTCGACACAATAAATTTCGTTACCACGTGAGCTTACGACTTTTAGTTATGCCAATTATCGTGAATGAGCCGGCAAAAAAATTCGGTCTGGTGGAATATCAAAAGGAAAAGTCCATGCTGCATCGATGTAACAGCGATCCAAAGGGAGGGCTACACTTACTCGACAGAAATCGTATGTATACGACGTGGCAATAACTACTAATACTCGTGAAGCCAATTTCGAGGTGTCAGGAGGAATGGCTTCTATATCATTCGACCGTCGCGATGTACACTTCCAATTTCCAATTTCATTGCCACGGCACGCGCGGTTCTACGTTCCTACGTAGTCTCTGTCGCGTGGTGCGAATTCGTGAACACGAGCTAAATGATCACCGCGCATCAACACCGTCCGATAAATATTTAATTAAGCGTCGCGGCAATGGCTGGGATTAACCGTTCGCGTGTAAACCGCGGTAATTCAATCAACTGCCGTCGCGTCAAACTCCTGTTCCTGGGGATCGCTGTAAAAAATGTTATTTTATACCATAACGAAGAGGACACAATGGGTTAGAGTCGAGCAAACATATTGTTAAATATTCTGGAGATAGAGAATTGATCGATCTGTTTTAACTTCGATGGTAGAGTGGGACTGTGGATATACCCCTTTGGAAACTTTGATTGGCCAATCAATCCTCCAACTGTGACGTGCTTTGAATGAAAATTGACTACTGTGTACCCTTTCATAGTTTCAGATTACTGCAATAGGAACGAAAAAATGTAAGAGTATTAGGATTGAAAACTGTATACTGTGTATACATATAGATTGAGCTGTAAAAATCGTTGCGAACTATTTTCAATAATTATTCGAGATTAAGCCTAATTTCTTTTTCATCAATGTTTAGAGACTTAATGGTGTCTTTTATGTGATAGAGAAGAGTATTTTTAAATGAGATGATTGGTAAATGTCTCTGCAATGACATATAAATATTTAAAAATTTAAGTAGTTTCTCTGGAAACAAATAATGATTGTTTAATGAACAGAAATGTTAAAATTGTCTAATAATTTTGTAATGCTGAAAGAAATCTGACTTGTCTTTTACATTACATCTGGAAGAGGTAGTCTCTGTAAAAATAATTGTTAAGTACTCAGAAAGATCCTAAAGTTTTCATTTTTTGTTTCCTTAATATTTACGAAACAAATTTTATATATTTCATGTCTTTTAAATATTTGAAGTAAAAATATAAACCTTCATATATTCTTCTAAAATAGAATATTGATGCTACATAAAAAACCTGTAATTTGGTTTAACTTTGAGGAAGAGTTGAATACGGTTTCACAATTTTCAAAAACCAGACATAAAAGCCAGCCAACGTTGCATTACGCCAAAAATTTTGTTGAACAAACTCAAATATTGACAGTATAAATACTATTATAAAAAGCAATTTTTATCCCCCGTTAGAAGTCATAAAAATTGAAGAAAATTCTCCTGTATCTAATTCCACCCTATTCTATACGCACCTTCGTACAGCAATGTTGATCATCCACTTTTGCTGAAGTACTTCTCCTAACGCACGAACAGTTTTTCCCAATAACATCTATAACCGAAGATAATGAAAGAAGAGATCAAAAGTTCCGTCTCATTGATCTTCAAGTAAAAGTAACTTGCGTCTGGGCTACTCCATACAACTTTCCTCAAACAATGTCCATCTCCCCACAGAAGCCATCGAGTAGAGGGGACAAATAGTGGTTCACACTTCAGGGAAGGGTCGCGATCACGCGGGTTTTTCCGTAGGCGTGTTCTTTCAATGGACTCTCCGGGTCAATCCGCGATTGATATAAAAGAGTTCGGTAGCCGCACCGTGCCCTCGAATCCCTCGGAAAAACCCGCTAAATCACCCGTGCCGAGGGTAAATCGGGCCAGAGATTTGTGCGCTTGTAAGCCCAGCTACCCTGATGTATCGCAAACGATTGGGCGGGATAAAAGGGATACTGCTCGTCCGCTCTACCCCTGAACCGATATCCTTTTTCTACCGATCAAGCCTCCTCTTCCTACCACGCTTTCCTCCGACTGTCTCTATTCGATTGACAGAAGTTAAGAACAACCAGTGGAGTTAAAGAGTGCAGATAAGAATGCATGAGAAAGATTTATATTCGATTCGAGTGGTATAAAGGAAGAACATTTTCTATTTTATAGTTGAAAGTGCTTATTGACAGGATTAAGAACTTGAGATCATCGGAACATTTGAGGACGATAATAATTGATTTTATTTTTACTGCGACCCTGCTGAGAATCGTGTATGAAACGATCAACAATTTTTATCGTTAATCAGTGCATGTAGATAATGCATTTTCAACGTAAGGCATAGGTCTAAAAAGAGGTGGTCACTTTTAGATAGTCTAAGGCCATAGTGATGTCGATTAATTTGAATAAAAATTTCTTTTTAACAACAGAATACAATTAGTACAGTAGATTTTTTGCATTAGTTACTACTGTATAATGAGAGTTTACAATTTTTGCTCAATCTTTAAAAAAAGATATTAGAATGACATAAAAGGAACTGTTTTCAAAGAAAGTGGCTTGAAAATATGCAAATCGTTTTTCCGATGTAGTTCTAAAGACATTATTACTTTGTAAAAATTGTTAGAGTTAATCAATTGAATTTATCCCAAGAAATACTATACCCAAGAATTGTATAGGTAATACTTATTTTAACAAATTGAGATGAAAGAAATAGCGTATCGAAAAACGAATTTAGGAATGAAACAATAATTCTCTACATTGCAGCGAAGTGTAACAATGAAGATTACAAGTTGTATCTAAATTCTAACATCAAATGATAATTATGAACCACGACTATGTGGCCTCGTCTTTAAATCAGTAGCTGAAGAAACCTCCCGTTTCATGAGACGAAGAAAGCAGGGGAGGCGGAAGTGGATTCGCGGTTCTGCGGCCAAAGATTATCCCTTGACTACTTCGGTCTAAAAGGCCAGGTAATCCTTCGATGTCTGGAACGAATTTATCAGGGGCTGTATACTTCGGCAGGAGGAACGAGAAACGCCAAAGATTTGCTTTTCCGATTGAACCTGCTAGCGTTCGCCGAGCAACAGAGACAAGAAGCTGTAAAGAGAGAGACGGACCATCGAAGGCAAAGCTGGGAGAAGGTAAAGCGTCTTTCGACGCCCGAACGATCAAAGTCGAAGGAGCTCGTAATCACCAAAGGATGCTCCCTTATGGATTTCTTATTCGGATTCAATTTGAAGTCAGCGAGCTGCGTGATCCATGAAAGAGAATTGGCATTATCACGATCAAAATCGAGGTTCCCTACCGATAGAGGTTAATTAGAAGCTCTTCGAGTCTCTGAAATCACTGCTATTCGCATTAGCTGTGAAGACTTTTTAGACACCAAAATTTTGAAGTTCCATGTATAAACAATATCAAGAAATAATTAGCTTTACTTACAGAACTTTTATTATTATTTAACATCTACTATAGTAAGACCACATTTTGGGTGTGATCTGTAATTTGATCCTCATCTTTAAAGATTTGGGAATGGTGGAAGACTTGAGAGTGTTCAACACAAATTTTCAAGAATAATCACTTTTAAATTCAAGGTTTGTATCTTTATTCAATAACATAAATATAATTCTTGGCTGTCCAGATTCGATTTGGTAACCCCTCAAAAGAAGAAGTATTTGATTAAATACGAAATTTGAACATAATGTCACTAATAACAGTATAAATAGTCCAACCAGTCCAGAAAAAGAAAATTTCTATGTTGTTTTTAGAAATCTAGGATGTAATCATTTTTTTAACATCAAAGGATGTATAACATAAACAATGATCGTATATAATAAAATAATAAATTTGAGCTATTTAGCTGTAATGTATAAATTCGAAAAGAAATAATCAGAAGAAACGCAGCACTCAGTATGTTATGAAACTAACAATAAGTGATCTGTATGTATACTGTCTTTATTGATATCGTCTTAAGCACTTTGTTTCTACGTTGCTATTGCAACGTAGTGCTCTTATTAAAGCACCTGGAACTGTTGAGAATGCAAAAAAGCTCAAGCTCAAAAATTAATATTTCGCAATATTGTTTTCTCTTGTTAAATTAAACGTACAAGCTATGGCACAGTAACTCAGCTCTAAAGGCCAACATCAGCTTAATACTATTCTCTTCAAAAGCTGGGGCATATAAGTCAATCATTACTTAATATAATTCATGCGCCCTATTCTCGTCAAAACATGCGCAACGTAGCTACAAACTAATCAAACCGTTAGTACCTGAAACTCGTTCTCTCTGAGACGTAGATCATCAAGTTCTACTGGAATGATAAACTATTGGATTTCCGCGTGTGTGTCTGTGGAAGGAGGACAATAAAGTTAGATGCAGGCAGGGAGGAGATCAGAAAACTCGAGGAAACAGAGAATATTGTCACGGTGCGCTCTCAGAAATGTATTCGTGGGCAAGGGAGAGGACAGGCGAGTAGTCATGATGGTCTTTCGTGGGGCAAGGTAATATCGACGGCAACGCCATATTGCTGATTAACATATGCATCCAATACTCTACGGTTCGCTCAAATGCAAACACATCAGACGGACAGAGCTATCTCTCCTCGTAACACTGTATAAAGCTACGATCCAAACGGCCATATTAGAGGTCGACTTATCCGGCCGTGAAGCGTTCCGCGAAACTATCGTCCCCTGCGGCAACCACCGCCCCAGAATCACCCCCATAAACGATAGATAAGGTCCAGGATTGGGTCGAGTGGTAGAGCTTGAATTGATAGCGGTTATTGTATTCGAAGTTTCTTCGACAATCGCTCTACTGTTTTTTTCTCTCGTTAATCGCATTTATCGAGTCAAGATTTATTCCCAGTAGGTGCCTTGTTTTGTTAATTCATTTACACTTCCTGCAGTGTGATTTTTCAGTTCGCTCTCCCTTTATTTAAAATACTATTTTATTAATCTGTAGCACAGAACACCCAGTTTTTGGTTACGAAAATGTAAAATATTTATCAAAATGAATGTAACGTTACTTATTTAATAGGAATGATACATAACAATTGTTACAAATTTCTGTTGAAACATACTTGATCTAGAGAGACTGAAATCTATGGTGGAAGTCACAAAAAGAAATGTATTATATCGAATCTGGAAGATTCTGTATCAATAGTTAAAGAAAATGCGAATCATGGCAGTATGGTAGATAACTAAAAATTTTAGATACAAACTAATTGCAAGTATTAGAGAGTACCTACTCTATTAGTGTCTGAAATGCGTACTTAATATACTTCCATGAATCTTTCCCTAAAAGCGAACAAGGAAACAAGGAAATATGAGATTAATCTGAAATCTGTTGAAATAGTTACAAAACAAAAATTGTCAAAACAAGCTGATAGTCTTAGAAAACGGTAGATAATAACGGATTATGAAACATTATCGATCATTAATAACAAATTGATTATTAAAAATTGAAATAATACATTCTTAATATAGTGCAAAATAAAATGCAGCTACAGAATAACAAAAATAAAGCTCAAACAAAGTAAAGAAGGATGGTGTTAAAAAGGGAGAAGAGTAGTACGTGATAATGAAGAAAACGCAAAGAAAGGGAGATTTTAATGATTCATTATTCGCTGAAATTGGACATCGCAAATGTCCCATAAAAATAAAGAATTGAAGTATGCAATGCCGAAACGAATACAGTACATACTGGCCGAATAATTATCAGAGAAAAAAGCAATTTTCGTGTGATTCGAAGCTGGCCAAGAACCACTCACAACGTATCACTGCGAAACTAGCAAAAGGAGCAAAAGTATGCGTACGATGAGATGGAAGCGTATTTAGTTCTCGCACCCACTTTGAACCAACTTCGTAGCTAGCTTTGACGCCCTGCTAATCCAGGCGTCCAGCATGCATAGAAGGCTCCCTCGGGGTAGCTTGCTTGGTTCAACGGAAAGAGAGACACAGAGAACGACGGAGAAAAAGGAAAGAGAGAAAAGGCAGAAAGAGGGAAAGAGAGGCAGCGGGTATGGACGAAAGGCAAATGAACGAGTCGCTCCATGAAAGGAACTCGTACAGAATCCGGGAAACCCCATACGAGGTCCCCCACGACATGGGCCACCCGGCGACTAATTGGAATTCGTCTGTGGTAGCCGAAGCAAGGCTTTCTATAATTGAGACGTGGCCAGACCGGCAAAAAATCCAGAAAGGGGGAAAGGATGCGCCAGGCTGCTGTCTCGCGGAGAATCCTTTTCCTCTCTTTTCAACGGAAGTCAAAACTTTCCGGGGGATGATCCGGCCTGGACCGTGCATTCGTTACTACCTGACCATATACGCGGTATCTCTCAATATCGCCCTGGATGGAAAATGCGCTGAAAAACGGGACCGGTTTCAGAGAAACTTCACCCCGGCGAATTAAATACGAGAACTTATCCCTGAACGTGGATCTACCTGATGTTAATTGCTTGTTACGTTCACCGATAGATCGCATTACCTTTACAGAAAGATAAATGCTATCGTAGCTTACGGTGTATTGGATGATTTACTCAGGGTATGACAAATATGCGATGATATATTTTGATGAATTTTAGCAAGGCCCAAGTAGAATACAAAATAGCTTATGGTACTCTGACCGCTTCTTCATATTTTCATAAATTAGTGTTAGGAAGATTCAAGCTTGTTCATTTTCCAAAACTATTGAGAAGACGAATTTAAGTTCCTAGAGTATTAATCAGATCCCAGAAATTACTTTCTTACGATTTCTAAACTTTGAAGTGATTTCAATTCGCGAAATTGTACTGGGGCAACACCCTAAGTCCTACTCATGAGTGCAACTAGCAGGCCCGGGACGAAGCGCATTTTTCATCTCTCTTGTCTGTCTTTCTCACATATTCAATGTAGCACACTTCAACATAATGTCCAATCTTCTTATATTTTTGCAGTAACAGTGTCTGAATGTTAACACGTCTGTATGCTAAAATAATAATCGTTTGATTTTGTAATTTTAGGGATTTATTGAAGAATAGCAGTAAAGTAAAAAAGTTTTAACACATTCTGTCGTATCTCTCAGAGTTTCATTATCTATAGCCTTAAAATTTATCTAAGATGTCGATAGCAGTGATCCTTGCTACTGCTTCCCTGGCTACTGATCTGAAGTACTGTCAAAATCCCTATTTACAATTAATGGTACTCTGACACGTCCAACTCAGTCAGACGCATTGTCTATGAAAATCTTAAAGGCCGTCTAGGACACGATTTTTTTCGAACAATTGGAAGACCTAAGTCAACAACAAATTTCAATGTATTAATCTCTCCCGTATACCAAGTTATTCTTCAGCCCGAAATCGTACTGTTAACTTCAATCCACTATAATTGCAAAATAGACGCAGATACGGCATTGTGTCATAGGTATTTCGTAATCTTATTTGCATTCCTTTATCATCCCTTAAAATACTTCAACCTACATTTATTATATTCTGTAAAATCAAATTCCTATTTCAAAATGAAAGTTCCTTCTTTCAAACAAACTGTTGCAAAGAAAAATAACGGATGTTTGAATATTCAGACTATGGCCGACCAAAAATACAAGGGAACACAGAAGGCTCCTAACTCTCTCTCTCTCTCTCTCTCTCTTTCTCTTTGGCGCCCCATCCCCTTTGCAACCCTTTCGCGCATTGTACTTGTTTCGTACATCCAAGGAGAGACCACGATAACAACAGGAGAGGCGAGAAAGACACAGGAGCAATTGTAAAATTAATTAAGAGACTCGGGAAAATAATTAATTTTTCTAATAATTCTTTCCATCTCGGTGCTATTTTCCCAACGCTCTGAACTCCCACCCCCGCTGGGGTGAGACGGAATAATTTCATAAGGGGCGGTCTGAGAACCGCACCTACATTTGCGAAAACATATCCCCTTTTCCGCCGCCTTCCTCGTCTCTGACCACGTCCGACCGCAACAAAGATCTCCGGACCCCTCGCGATCCACCCCCTGACACTCTGCACCACCCTCCTGCACGTGGAAAATTTCTGCATCAGTTAATCTGAGGCCTACACCGCTCGTTTCTTGTTAGAAAGTTTTCAGTATCACAAAAACGCCTTATAGTTGTATTTGTACACTAAATACAATAGCATTTTGTGAACATAGTTCTTCCAACAACATCTAGAAATATTTGAGCTATAAAGTATTATAAAATCATTTGTACAAATTGGAATCGATTTTGACAAAGACAAAAAATCTTCTGTTGCTAAATAGTTAAGGCCTTAATAATTTCCTATCAGAAGAAATTTCAAACTAATTTCTTGACAGTTTTACTTTTCTTACAATTAAGTACGTCACTTTTCTGATAAACCGACGATATGATCGTGAAGCAAGGCAAACGGAAGAAATTTCAGGTTCATCGATTTCTAGCGGCAATATTTACCGAAAGTGTAGGCTGTTGCACGTGAAAAAGCACAAATCCTTTACCTCCAGCTGGCTTTACGCATACGAGAGAAAAATATTTTACGAGCAGATCATCCCTCGACAGGCAACTTTGGACAGCCCCTACGGAGCATCCCTTGCTCACATACAAATTCAATAAGCGATAATCAATGCTAGGTGGCGCGTAGTCGACCGAGCAAAAGTCGTTCAAACAGTCAATCAAAAGGCCTCACTTCTAGTCTATTTTTTCCTTTTCCCTTCCTGCGGGACGCTCCTCTTTACCTCTTTTTTCGTCCCGTTCGAACAGCCGCTCTCTGTTTGACGTAACCGGGGTGTCAAAGAACGACAGAATAGTGACGTGTTCTCCCAATGAAAAAGGAAGAAGGTAGATCGTTCGCTCGGGTTGGGGTGGTTCGGCGCGTGAAAACGTAGAATCAGACACATACGGGTTGGGGGTCGTCGTTTCCTCGTGCCTGGATCTTCTCTACGGTGCATTCAACGTGTAAACAGCAAATTGACGCGTGTACCACTACTTCGGATTGCGTTTAACGATTTACTTTGAGATTCGAGAGACCTTCCCAGATTTTCCCCCGCGATGCTTATGTCTAAAGTAAATAGATTGGGCGATTTCGAAATTGGACTACTATTGATTTTTTTAACGATTTCTAGAGCTATTCGTAATTATCGGCAAACTTAACCTTTGGGTGGTATGATAGGGTTATAGTACTTATTCAAACTAATTCAGGATTTAATATTGACTATGAATTATCCACGAATGAGTTAGAAAGATTGATAGATTAAAAAGTTGAGAATTTTTTTGGTAGATACTATTGGATAACCAAGGAAGTTCTTCCACGTTTGAAGCTGAAATAAAATCGCTCATGCTTTTTAATTAACTCGTAGCTTATTGTACAGTAGAGTCCCAGCAATTATGCTAATTGATATAAAAGATATTGATAAATTGGAAAAATCTGTGGTTTCTGTGTACTCTTATAAAACATTTTTTCATAATAAAATAGTAATACCCCTACCATATTGCATGATAATATTAATATCATTGCATGTGAGAGTTAAAATAACTTTAATTTTCCACAAGAAATTAATTGACAAATTTCATTTTTAACATCGAAATTTGTCAATGGAATATCAGTAATTCTACATTATTACGTTATATGTATCTTTACCACTATACCAGCTGAGGATTAAGAAATATCAAGTTCCATCCGTCTCCTGTGTCTCCAATATTGTCAAAACATCCCTCTAATCGCAACATAGTCCTCTCCTCTGTCAATGAGATTTAGGCTGACAACAAAGAACCGCGACGAGGTCCAAGTGCGCGCGCGTCTGAAGACCTCGAGGGTCTGGTAATAAAGGGAGACATGCAGGTCGTGCGCAAATTAACCCGAGTAATGAAAACACAATGAAATTATAATAAACCAATTGCCAGGTTGATTCGCAGCCAGGGAAGGAGGCCATTCAATAATAAAACACGTACCTACCTACGGTTCGCGTTCGCGCTCCACACCTGTACGGCTCTCCGCGTGTGTCCACCTGTATGTACACGTGTGCGCGTACCTATGTGTCTGCAAGAGAATTAATTTCTCGAGAGCCTTTATGCTCTCTGACTGGCCAAACTACGGGTTCCTACGGTTCCGTCCACAGCTGCAGGACGTTTCCGTACATACAAAAGGGTTCCACGTGCGAACACGCACTAACGCACGCACACCTTGAGGAACCGCCCCTGACGTCGACGGCGCAGCGCGTTGCGAAAATACGTTCTCGTGGAGGTGTAGGCGGCCCTCCTACCTGCTGGCGGAAGATTATTACAACGAGCGAAATTTCAAAATACACTTATGGCAAGTGTGCGCCAGGGGAACCGTATAACACAATGATCAAACACGCGGAGGGCTGGACGTCCCGGTGCACTCGACCGATGTTACAGTCGAATTGCATCGAAATACGTTAATATCTCTGCCGTTCTTGTTGATTTTGCAGAATTAAACTCCTAATAGTTGGGTCTATAGTTTAACTATTCAATTCTGGAAGTAATCCATTAAAGGGTTACGCTATCCTCGTGGCGTTTCAATGAAGGGTATTTTTACGAATTTATACTAATGAAGTTATATATTTGATTGAAATTAATTTTTTGTAGTGAATAGGATGTTTGTTTGAAAAATATAGAGTAGGTATTATGC
This sequence comes from Calliopsis andreniformis, assembly GCF_051401765.1. Taxonomy (NCBI): domain Eukaryota; kingdom Metazoa; phylum Arthropoda; class Insecta; order Hymenoptera; family Andrenidae; genus Calliopsis; species Calliopsis andreniformis. The sequence goes on along the minus strand of NC_135073.1, from coordinate 5,313,822 downwards.
ATATCTGTAAGTAAGAAATGAAAAGACTACATCTGTAGCTGTGTCTCCGCGCTCGACATATTCGGATCAGCAATTCTATCAGCAATAGTATACGAATATCAAAACTGAATTAATACTACTAACTGTATTGGTTGTTGTAAGAGATTGGGTATATTTTTTTTATAAATTGTAATAATGATAAGGATACAGATGTTTTGAAAAGAAGAGAGGAAATAGAACAGTACTACTTAACAGTACTACTAAATTTTATAAATCTTGGTTGATCAGTAATAGAGAGATATCTATTATCTGCTGCATGTAAATTTTCTGTATATTATTCTGGAGACTCCAAACTCTCATAGTTTTTATGAAAAAAAATTTATCCAGCTTTTTGAACTGTCATGACGTATAGTAAGGTTCAAAATGGAGATATCTATCCCCATTTTTCCTTGTTTCACGATTCTATAGTCTAATTATATTCCTTTCGCCAATATCAATAAAATTATTGAAGTTTACTATATATAACGTCACGATTCTAAAAAAATGTGCGACATCATAGGAGAAAGAAAAGCCTTCACCTGGAATGAAAATATTTTTATCCATACGTTGTTCGTCGTAAAATCATATAACTTCTGCACAATACATTTGTCTTCTGAAATATTGAAAATGGAGGAAATATTTCAGGTGATAAAATCAGACGGGACAGTCTGTATATTTTCATTCGAAGGATGAACGAACATTTCGTTCGGAACGAACCCCCTTCCCGATTTGTTTTTTCCGACGGGAAGTCCAAAAATATTTATAGAGGGAATCAATATCGTAGTTTGCGACGCATGACGAAAAATCAAGATGAATAGGACGGCGGGAGGAATCGCTCCATGCCCGTCACGCGCACTTTCCGGCAATTTGACCGGCAATATGCAATAATATTAAAATTAATGGCACAAGCCTTCGTAAAAACAGCAGCCTCGGTCGTTCTCCGAGCTTGCACGTTGATTCCACTCGATCCGGAAAGAGAGAACGCGCGCGTAACTCTCGCGCCGTGCAGAGAAAGACAAACTGAGAGTTGCAAGAGGGTGTGATGGAGCAGACGGGTTGCAGGAAGAGAGGGACACCCGCACAGGTGGAATCGAGAGGGTGATAGCACCGCGAGAGCCCACTCGTAATAATCTCCGCTAATTTAGCTTCTGGAATACGGCAACTGTATCGTTAATATTCTGAACCCAGTTAATAATAGATGTTGATGCGCCATTTGGGCCGATGAGATTTCGGGGCTGGAGTTCGAGGATGAACCGGGCCCAAACCGTTGCCTTTTGGTTCCCAACCTGGTGGACGCTGTTTCTACAATATATCCTACAGGATTCGGTCGTTTATAAATATTCCATCAACGTTTGTTAATTACTACGCACCTCGATGAAAGGATCTTCGGCGGTTCTTTGGGGATTCATTTCACTTCACGTGCAAATCCAGTTTTAAAAGATAGGTCCTCCGTTTTAGAGGGACCAAAAAATTGATCTCCTTTTATTGCACTTTCTTAAAGTATATCATTTTGAGAATGTACACCTGAAATTTTACATTCTGCGTCTGAATTTGGCAAGAAGACGAAATTACGACACCAGGCGATGACTTTGAAAACAATCTTAATGCTCGTACTCCTTAGTACTCGAATTATACATCAAAACTGCGAAATTAAAATCAAAATATATACAAGAATTTTTTTATGAAAAAAGGGTTCCTTTTTGTACAGCGAATATAAGAGATCAGAGATAAAGTCTCTAAAAAATTGGGTTTGAAAATGACAACAAATTACTTAATCGAAGTCTACAAAATAGAATTTCTGTTTCTGACAGAAGCAAATTAAAAAGAAAGAAACATTTTCTTAAAGAACGAGTTCACAATTAAATGCAAATCTATAATCAGGAATTAAGATCCGAAACTTTAAAGTAAAATGGCATACAAACTTCGTTATGCTTCCTTGAAACGTAAACAAACTTATGAAATACTCCCTTAAAAGAATTCCATTACGTCTTTCTCAATCGTACAATATCGATGTAACCCTAAACCTGTTTGTGTTAGAAATGGGTAAGCGAGGCCTTCAATTTTTCACAGCGAACGAGTGTACCAAGTTTTTCGGTCCACGGATTGAGTGATTGTATATGTAGCAGCGAAGGTCCAAATCCCTAATTTTTGAGCCAGTGATTGACGTTGTTTCGCAGAATTTAGTCGGTGCGATATCGAAGAGAGACGCTGCCTTTGGCAGGGACCCGTTTCGAGATCCGCGCTTGATCCCTGTGTCGCTCAATAATTCAGGGATACGTCGCGAGCTGGACGAGGCATGTAAGCATAAACGCGAGAGGGAGCGTTTGGTTGAAGGAAGAGAGAAAAGGGACAGAAAGGGGTTCGAGGAACAAGGAATGAGAGAGGAAGATAGGGGCCACATGGGTTACCTCTTTGGTCAAGCAAAATATTTCTCTGTGCGATTGTATCGTTGAGTCTCTCGAGGGATCAGCCTGGAGCGGCGCAATTTTCCGAAGAGTTCTATTCTAGTGAACGGTGAGCAAATGGGACGTTTATTGGCATGATGATGCCTTGGTCGATTAAAGAAGAAGCATTGTTCGTTTTCTCTGTATTGTACTTTTCATAAATACCATCATTCATGGCCACGTCCACTTTAATTATTCAATATTTTTATTGGCTTATTAAAATTAATAAATCAAATCAAAATGTGGAAAGTGAAATTTAAGTATTCAATTATTATTTAGCGTATTATCAGATTTATAGCTACAATAAACAGGAAATTGTGAAATTAAATATTTCTGTAATCTTATACCTTCTGTATATTTTAAAATTATTCCGAGGCTTGTAACTTAAAGTAACATCTCACGATCGGGAATGAAAGCTCGGCAGTATATTTGTAGAAACATTTTTCTTAATCTTGAGATATAAAATAGATCTAATATTCCGAAATATAGATATCTTTAGATTCGCCATATACGTATGTATCAATTTCAAAAAACGTTTATGTCTCAATTCTGAAAAATAAGATACCTAAATAGTTTTATTATTATTACTAACAGGATCTGTTATTAAACAAACGACATTTTAACACAAAATGCTGATACTAATCTAGTAAGAGAAATAAATATTTTCAAAAACGGTCCTTAAAAATATGTATATTTCACGGTTATCTTGCAAGTAATGTTCTCATTCATCAAGACCACTTGTTTCAACCAAGAAAGCTGCAGTTACCTATAACCAACATTCTCCAATACCCTAATACTCCGAAAAAATAACAAACAAACCTAATCGCCAGATCATAATCTCAGATCTGAAGCATCTGCCGATATTCCCAAACCGGTGCCACACAAAACTGCCCCTAAAGGATTCTCAGGCAAATCTAACAAGACGTATATCTTTTTCCCCGCGGCAGTCGATGGCGGTAGCTACCAAGTGGCTTTTTATCGAGTCAATGTGCCACCCCCGGCCAGTTATATTGGACGAAGAGGGTGGCATCGCTTTTCCCGTGTTGAATTCGGCTTTTTCATAGGGGAACGAGTCTCTCTCGGTTATACGGGAAATGCTAGGAAGTAGAAAAGAAGGACAGACGGTTGCAGGCCCCCAAGACCCCGGAAGACCAATTCCGCGATACGAATACGAGCAGGAGAAATATGGATAGTCCGCTTTAAAGGGCATAAAATGACCCGGAGATGGTGGCCTTTATAGACACGTCGGGACGCGGCACCTCTGGCGGTCCATAAACGTGATGTACGCCCGCAGATTTTGTCCTGGCATCGAGATTGGACACCGACATGGATGGGAAAGAATGTACCTATATCTTCAGAGACAGAAAATTTCAGTCGAAAATACAAGGAAAGATAATACCCAATTCTGTGATATTGCATGATTTGTCACTTTCTTGGGTCTAATAGGAACTCGTCTGTCGACCCAGCAAGAAAAAAATCTGTTTTTGTTCTCGTCCGATTCGTAGTCTCAATGCTCATAGAAATGAAATCCATTTTGTTGATTTCTTAATCAAACTACGTAGAGTAAATTTTATTATCGTTACACACTACCGACTAAAAGTTTAGGGCCACTTGCTAATCTTCATTAAAGGTATACTGTGTAACAAAGTAGTTTTGACTGAGAGTGTACACTTGTAATATGTAACATGTAAACAATTTCCTGAAGTTAAAATAAGTACTGCAACAAAAATTTTAGATTTTATAGAAATAGAATTTGTAAATTACCTTCATGCTAGAAAAGGGTAGTTCAATGTGAATGTAGTAATAGGTGAATAAAATTATTCCAATTAAGAAGAAAGAACGACCTTATTTTAACTTCAAACTCAGCAGAATTTTCTTGGATACCTAACAGAAAATAATTTCAAGTTCTTAGTCGGCAATATAGATCCAAGATTGTCAGTATTTGTTCATCGCTGAGCTTTCTTAATCAGTTGATCCACTAAAAATTCAATTAAGACACAACTCTTCCAGTTTTCTTATCACTCAGCTGATCAGAGAAAACCTGCAACTATTATAATAACCAATGACTTTTGATTATCTATAAAGGAGGTGAGTTTCAGTTCCAGCAAACGGGGTGTCGTCAACCCTTGATTTTTAGCGTCCCGCTGCGAGGCCAAGAGCGAAAGCAAGCTCAGATTTATTCCCCGTGGTTGCCTCTGGAGGCCCTCCATCTCGCTCGGCCTTCTTCACCCCAGTCAACGGTCGCTTCTCCTCCTACGTCAAGGCCTTTATTGACCCTTTATACATCTATTTGTTATGCCGTGGCCCTTTGTGCGACGGTAGACACGAATGGAGGCAGCAGCCCCCGGCGCAACTCGCTCACCCCTCCCTCCTCTCCCCTGGCTATATTTGACCAGTATTATAAAAATCAACCGACCGATTTCCTACGTAAAATATTACCCCCGTGCGTCCCTGAATATTTTATCGCTGTCCACCCCGACGATCCCTCGACTGGATGTTTCCTTCCACCCCGTTCTCGCGAGGACAAAAGGGAACGGAAGGAGAACGTTGGAGGGGAGACACGCGATTCGGTTTTGCTTCATCGCGCGCCCTTTACAACGCTCAAGAGGGAGGGATTCTTTGCGGTCGATGTGGAATTTTCTTGTGATTCGCGCGACTGGAATGCGGCATGCGAAACGAGTAAACAGATAAATTGCATTCTAAGATTCTGTCGCATGAACCATTTTCAGACGAATTAACCTCTCAGCGATGGGCTTCCATGCTTGTCTTACATCACTATCAAATGCATACAATATGCACTATACTATGGTCAGGAAAATTTTCTGAAATAATTTGTCAATACTTAGTACATATGTATTATTTAACTTGGAAAATATAAGTTTTTACAATATGCTTGACAAATAACAGATTCGACGATCTGCCAATTCAAGCAGTAATCATAGTAGAAAAAATTGTTCATTTCGTTTGAATATTGTCCCTTCAGAATTAGTACAATGTTGGCTACGATCAAGTAAAGATTTCTAGACCTATTTTCCAAAACGTCTTGAATGTCGTTATCAGGATTGCTTGTCTTGTTGGAATGTCATTGTCATGAGTTCTTTCCAGTAGAATTTAGAGTTTTAGAAATATGAAGTACTTATGGGGAGTAAAATCATAACAAGGCACCAGTTATTATGACTTCTTCTTAGAAATATAGTACTCATAGAAGAAATACGATTCAAAAAAACAGTTATTTAAATTGCACCTCTTATGTAGCATCAAGAAAATTCTCATAAATACCATATTTTCAAAGAAAATGTTAATTAGTTATCTTGAATGTCATTGATACAATATCCAATACTAACTTGTGAACAGCTTAATTCTAAGCACAAAATACAACCTAAAATATCGCATCTGGTATTTAAGCATCTTTCTAGTACACTCGTCCTGATCTATGGAGGATATTAAACAGACTATGAAATAAGATACATCTGTTTCGAATCAATTTGAGAGCATATCGTGTCAATCGTTTGATGAACATGGACGATGGTTTCACAGTTTATGGTTTTCTGAACTGTGGATGCTTCTTAATCACTCATCTCACGATACAGTCTCAGATCTCTACGCAGAAGCTTCTTATCGACAGAATCTTCCGTGAACCAGGTCATCGTGCATCTAGATTCCAATCTACCAGTCGTGTGTTGCCTACTTCAGAGAGAACAACCACACGGACTCGCGCGGAGGAGCGTATTCCTGTAGGACACCGGGGCTACTAATCTAACAGAATTATAGACGGTGACGGTAGCTAATTGTCTATCTATATCTGGCCTGACGTAGGTGTGTCTCAATGTTCCCTCTCTTGTATATGCGTATACATTGTATTGTGGCGGAGTCCGAGCGTGGCTAGGACCGTCCGTCAGCTCTCTCGGACCGACTCCCTCGCTGGCATAATGGCCAGCCCGCGTACGTGCATTCCTAATAATGAAGACAACGATAAATCAACGCGGAGAATACGGCCGCGGATGTGCGCCGAATATCCTATGCATAATATCGCGTCATTATCTGCGGCCACTGTGCTCCCTGTCTACGTGTGCACCTCTGACTTTGCCCGCGCTCCTGACAATCGGATTACGCAGGAGCGCATCGGGTTGCAATCCTACCAGCAATGTACTTCCTTCGAGAATGCAGGAATCATCCATAAGTCACACGAATTACTGCAGTGTTCTGAAGAAATGTAAATTACCACGATAAATGGTACTTTGTGCGGTGGGAGTACGGGTTGACCTTATTGCAACTGAATAATGAAGTTGAATAAAGACTTTACGGTTGAATTAGTGAATATATATGCAGAAATGCGATTAAACGTGTGATTGAATATAATGTATGGATTTATATATATATTTCTTTCAAGAGTGTTTTAATAATGTCTTTCTGATGAAGCGACTAGGAGAAGATGAAGAGCGGAAAAGAGAAGATGATAGGGAAGTGAATGTATAAATGGAAGAAGAGTTGGAAGTAGGTAAGAATAAAGAAATTTAGTAAATATGATGAGGGTGAACAAAGGGGAGAGAAACTAGACATTGTATAAAAAGAAATAGAAAGGTAAAATAAAAGAAAATGAATTCATTATTCGTCTTTTACTAGCTATTTGAGAACTTGTGAATAAAATAAAAAAATATTAGGATTAGAATAATAATATACATATAATAGTGTATCTCAATTGAATATGCAATGAACTGTTGATACATGTGTACTCAAAAAGCGACACATAAGTTTCGTTATTTGAATAGATTTAAATTATTTATCTGCAGTGTACGATACTCGCGGAACTGAATGCATACTGTTAAGACGTTTGAGATCTTCTAACGAGGATAAGAAAACGATTGCACGCAAAAAGGGCTACGTATGAGGCCATAGCTAATAGATATGGGAATGAACATGTGTTTAGAGTCATATAGATATTCTTGAATCCATTAGTATCTAATATGCTCACAAAGTTTAGTAAAAAACATAAGGATTGTAATTTGCATTAGTGAATGACATAAACATGGCAAAGAACACGTACTTAGAGACTCAGAGATTCGTTTCCGTGTATTCAGAACATTAGCTAATTGTAAAAAGTGTGATGTACTTTCTCTTCTGTTTGCCACATATCAAGCTTTTACATGTAGTTTTTGCCTAATTTCCTTATCTTTCATACAAAATGTATAATATTTGTGGAATTTGTGCGTATGAATTTAATAATCCATTGTGAAAAATTATAGTAAATTCTATTCATTCTATATATTCATTTTATATTTTTCGTTAAACGATTCTATTTTAACAAAAATACTATTACTACAATAATTATTTATGAGAAATCGTCTAACCAAGTATTCATTCGATTAGAGACCAGTCATATGGAGCATCGATCGACGGAACCTTGCAACAGGCTATCCGTGGTGCCAATACTAATCTGTCATTCTGCCAGTGTAATGACATAAACTGACGTTTGTCAACTGCTGTAGGACAGGTACCGACAGCTTTAAAACAGCACGTTAACAAGACCAAAAAGGTGACTGCTTTTTTCCATGAAGTTACTTAAAAATACATAAGAGGATAGAAAACCAGAATCACATACATAGCTGTCACTTATTCTATAACCCATGAAACAGCGATTGTAATGAATAACAATTCATGAAAATAAGCGCTTTAACACTAGGCTCGTTTTTAGAGTAGGGGAAGCTTAACCGTTCAATGCACGATTCTTTCAGAAATAGTAAAATATTTTCAAATTGTCATATTATGTGCCAAAATATGACAGAAAAAGTATGAGGAATTATCACTCTATTCTATCACTGATGTAAAAGCACGTTGCCAAGTATGTAGCTACATAATACACTTAAGAAAAAATAAATCATTTTTCCAGAACCCAGAGGCAAAAGTATCTCAACCACTGAGCATAATCCAGCACTTAAGAAGGAAGAATCAAGTTTAAAAGAAATTCAAGACCTAATCAGTGAAGCGTCATCAGGGTGATTCCCCTTCCTGAAAGTCAATCAACCATTATCGCTGTGCAACTCGACCGACCGCACATCCGATATTCACAATTAGAGTCGCGAGTCTTTTGATGGAACACGAGCCCAGGATGTGGGATCCGCGAGGCGAAATCCGGTAAGTGGAATAGGGAGTCGCGAAGAAGTGAAAGGAGCGAGAGGAGGAATAAAAGAGCAGCCTAGCAATCCGTGATTCCGTGCTCCCCAGATTGACTCGTAAGACGTGCACGCAGGTGGATATCGGTTACCAGTGATCTCTTGTTTACGCATTTCCCTTCGCAGAGGCGTTCCTTCCTCCCTTTCTGCTCATTTACCTTTCCATCATTTGTACCGGAGACACGTTCACTGTCACGCGGGATTGTTTTACTTTTAACCAGGCACGCGGATGAAAAACCATGGATACTCTTGCAATAGAACGAGTCTCGTCTTTCGTTTCCATTTTAACGCGGAATAGAGTGGTCGAGCAGCCTGTCGTCTTCCTTTGTGAGTGAACTCGAACTACCTGCAACTTCTCCGATTCCTCGCTAACATGACAATTGAAAACTGTTAGGACTCGGATGTCTTTGTGTCTAGATGCTATCTAAGATATACTTAATCCTTGGTTGGTATGATGAGATCACAATGCTTGCACTGACTTAATTTTTTGCATTTGGCATGAAGAACATCCGTGAACATACAGAAGATATTGAATTGAAAAGTTAAGAATTTTCTATATTTGATTGCAGTATCATAATATTAATACCATACCACCTAAGGGTTAAAAACCTTAATATTTATTTCATAATTACTCCTAACCAATTCATTGATACTAACAGTATTCATTTTCTTGCAAATTTCTTAATTCTCTTTTCAAAATTAATTCAGTAAGAGTTAGATATCTCTCGTGTTCAGTTTAGTTCCAATTCATTTGTTTCCTAAAAAAATGCTCCTTTTAATTTTTTACGTTGATCTGATAAAAGTAAAAATCGCTTAACTACGCATAGAACAGACACATATTAGCGTTCCACGTTATCAAGGACATGGCTATAACTTTGCCAAATGACGTGCAAACTAAAGGAACATGCATCATGATCCAATACTAACGCGCATCCAATGTGAGACGCCGTAAGCTCCTGCTGCTATCATCGATGCAATCAATCCTACTCAATTAGTCTGATCATTGATTATTCCGCTATATAACGTTACCATCTGTGTCCAGAAATGTACGAGACAGTGACTCAGATATAAAGAATTTCGATACAGAGTGTTGATAAAAAGAGAAATTTAAATCATGAGTTATGATAAAAATAGAAATCGTAAGTCAATAAAATGGTGTATGGTCCACTATGCCACAATAAAACATAACAATTAAAATTTATTATATAGTATTATTTGTATATTTAATTATGTGTAACTTTTATTCAGATTTAGATTTTAATCTAAATATTTATACAGAAAAAGTGTAGAAAAAGATGATCTGATAATAATCACTAACTAAATAACTTTCGAATCGAATTTAAGCTGATAGAACTGTATAATCGAGCAACCCCTCGCTTTAAAACAATGGCGAAGTGGGACTCGAGTGTCGTAACATATTTCACGCAGTCGGAAAAAAATTGGTGAACACGAAGTTAAATAAAATCAGACCTGAAAGTGAATCACATGCCCGCGGGAAATTCGCAGAAGTGTCGAAAAAAAGGATCGAAGACCAGCATTTGATATGTGAAAGAAGAGGAGGAGGAGAATGGGATCGAAGCAAAAACAGGATTGACCATCGGGGGTCAGGAGAGCTTTTAATAAAAAAAACCGAAGCCACAAGTGGAAAATTCGATAGAAGCGAAGTGCGTGCAAATATTTCCTCTCGCTCTCGTATCGAGCGACCGTGGCAACGTCAACACATCAAATCGAGTGTGTATCGTTGGCGGCAGCGCGCCGGTAATATCCTTTGATAACCAATTCATGCATCCAGCGAGTGCCGCTGAAATATGTATATCTATCTATAGATTAAAATGGGACACCTTGCATGTACACATGCATATATGTTTCTTCTGCATATTCGACATCAACGATCGTTTTCATATAATTCTAGATTATTTCGCTCGAAACGTTTCGCTGCTCTTTGCTGACGATTGTTCGAAATAACGCGAAGCTCGTTAGAATTATTTTAATGAGGAACTAATGTGTAAAATCACCGCGATAATAGAGAATGCGCTGCTGAATTTTTTCTATCTTTTTTGCAATTCGCAACGCGTTAGTTATTAACCATAATTGCTAACTGATCTCATGGGCAATCGCCGTCTACGTGCAAACGGTGTGATGAAAACTGGCCAGATTTATTTCATCTTCAATTTAAGTATGAGGCGATTCTATGCATAAGTCTTGAGAAATTATAAAAGTAGGTATAATTATTTGCTAGAGATACGATAAGAAAAATGTTAAAATGGCGATAAAGGGAATGGTGCATAAAGACTACTTTATAAGTAATAAGTACTGTACATATGACATTTCTATTATCCAGAAAAAATCAGCATGAATAAAATTATTTAACTATCATGACCGAACAGTAATGATGCAAATATTCCAAAAAATGTGAATGTAACTTATATTTTTAATTTTCTTCAGATGATATTCTCCAATCATCCTCTACTCAAATTTTAGGTGGCGGAAGGATCATAAATTTGGTCATTTTTTACTGTTCTTCTATAACAATGAAACACCTACCTTTCATAAACAACCTAAAGTAACTACAAATCACTCGATCAAAGAAATCCGAAGAAACTTTCGAACAAATTTTGATATAAATGTTGGCAAATTTCGTCTTCTTAATAAACGCGCTCACAATTTAGAAAACAAATCGTAAGACGATTTATCATACAAAGTGTTCAGATCGACATAAATTTATTTATCACTAGCTGTATGCAGCACGCGTCACTTCTCTGTTTCATACATATAATAGGAATACGACTCACGACCTCCACTTCTGCTCGTTCGCCCCGTCACGTTAAATCGTATTAGTCAGATAAATTGCAACGGTCGGATTTTCACGGACCTTTTTGCGTCACGAGCGATGGAATTGTCTTCTACGGTATACGGTAATTTCCTAAATGCGAGACGGCCAACCCCCGCGGGTAGAAAGGACTTTTCAACGCGGAACTCGAATATAATATAAGGACCCCGCGCTATTAAAGCCGATTTTCCGCCTGTCTGTCAATCGTTCCTTCTTTGTCTCTGCCTGACGTCATTATTTTTCCATTGACATAATGAAAATGTTCATCTGCGAGTCGCTGATATCTCGTCCGTCAATTCGCTCATACGCGAGCCCTTGTTTGGAGCTTTTAATTGACTTGAAATTCGAAAATTAATTTGGCATTAAGTCTGGAATTTAATATTTAAAGAGGATATTTGGAACCCTTAGGTAGAACGAAAGATCGAATGATATAGGCTAATATAAATACAATTACTGAAATATGATTTAGAAAAATCTCCTAAATAGTACTGCGGATGCTACATGTATACATTTAACGATGATATACCTATCATCCTATCCTATCCTATCCTATCGGAGTATCCTATCTCCGAGGTGATAAAGGAACTTCTCTTTTAAGTACAATAACACAAATAAGACGAAATCTTATCATACCGAATTCAGATACTGAACTTCGATCATCAGTATTTCGAAAATAAAAATATTAAATTTATGTTGTTTTGCCTTACAACCACAGACTCTGTATTGGCTATTAAATTTCAATGCCTAAGCAGAACAGCACGGAGTGAGGGAATGCTCGTTACATCGTCTACTGTTCGACTTGCCAACACCCTGCAACGTGGTAGAAGAGCCGTCAATCGAATCCGCTAACAGGGGTATCACTTACATGCAAATTTAGAGCTGAAATCCTGCCAGTTTCGATGAGCGTGCAAGTGGTACTGCGCGGCGGGTCGAGTGGCAGGACAGCACGGCAGAACGGGGGTAACAGGAGGAGGAGGGAGTCGAGAGGCGCGATGTATTAATTACCAGTATTGATGTCCATTTGCAGTGAATTGATGTGTGGTCAGTGTTGCATCACGCGCAGGGGTCGACCGGCCGACACGCACACCGTGTGCAAGCCATGCTCGCAGAGGGATGAGTCCGCATTGAAGCGGGGGTGAATTGCAATGGCCAAATGCATTCATGGTTGCGAATTTAACCGACGTCGATCACACGTATTGACATACACGATGGGGACAAATACGCGACGCAATCTGGAACGATTCCTTACACAAAAACAACCCGGAACAACGAATCGCAATGCCTCGATACCTTCGGATTCTAAAACCTCTAACAACTCAAACCTTTTTAGAACCTTAGATCATTATATAAATAGGTAGCGTTGTAAATATGGACCTTCTCGATATAAGGTTATTATAATTATTGCATCGTGAAAGTACTCATAGCAAAAAAGCTCTGTTCACAGCTAGTCACTTACATCTTTGAAAACATTAAAATAGGCTACATTGATCAGTTGACATCAAAAACGTGCCCCTCGCCTTTAAGTTTGTCTTTAGACTGTTTCTCACTAGCCCATATCGAAGGAAAACTGTATCTTCAGGTATAAGATTTCTTGCCGAAAATCCGGCAAGATGACCATCGCGTCGTCTGCGTTCCACAACAAGTAGAATCAGCCGCCGAGATTTATGGTCAGCCTAGGCATGGTCTCCGGTCTTTAGCCGCTTATTAGCATGCGGTATATCACGACGACTGGTCCGGCCAGGGTTCGCGACAATAATTAGATAGATACGAGACATAGACGTAGCGGGAATGGGACGTAGGTGACGCTACCTAGGTAGCTAGGTATCTACGATCCCAGAGAGGGCGAGAGGGAGACAGAGAGGGTGAGAGAGACAAAAGAGGGGGAGAGGGCAGAGGCAGTTAGGCAGAGGATGAAACTACGAGGTCGCAGAGAAGTGGGTGGTCGGGTGGTGGACTGGAAACAGCCAGAACGGGTGCGTCGTATGCAAATGATGACGTCATACAATACCACTCTCCGGTACAAGGGGTTATAGACAATGCATCTGCACAGATAGGTCTCGTTCTACAACCCTGTGGTGTATTTCAAGCTTCGTGTCCTGACCGAACTGTAACTCTAACGTAGTATCTGGCACTGTTTAGGCAGACTGTGTAGAAGAATTTGGTATCGACAAGTTAGCGGGGGTGATATAATATAGTAGTTCAGGGTCCAGCTAAGTAGGTGACAACAGACTGTACCTACAAGGAAGGACGCAATAAAATCATTCAAACACAACTTCTTTCATTTTTTATCTTAATATTCATTATCACCTATAATCCAAAGGACTTCAAATTTTGTAGGAGTTGTACTGTCACTTAAGCTCTCAGTGACCTATGTGCTCTGAACAAGATTACTTAATGACAAGCTGTGGCTGATTTTCTTGGATAAATTCTAATAAGTTTACAAGAATACTTTCATTTCTAACAGTTCCTTATTTGATAAAATATGCAAAGAATAATTTCTCAGTTCATTGTTAGACACTAATCTAGGTCTAGGATAGTGTAGATAGTATAAACTGTATTAATTGTATTAATTCATGATAGCTTATTTAGGCATCTGTACAGTCATAAAACAAAGGAGTTATAACACTGAAAATAGCCATGAAATGGTTTCAGTAAGTTAAAAAAGTAAAAGTTTTCAGTAACACAAAAAAAATTTAACAACAGTCTGTACACGTTAATTTAGGAACAAAAATGTCATAACTTTGCATATCTTAGCAACAATATTGACGTTGGCAAAATATTTGCTTATTGGTTCAAAGTATTGTTACCAACAATATCACTCCGATTAACCGGCGGCACTTTAGGATCGCCCCTATCCTTTGCGGTTTTGCGAAATTCCAGGGAATTTCGATGAAGCGCCTGGACAGAAAATCAGGCGCAATCGAAGGGGAGGGATAGGTGGAGGCGATCTTACCGCAATGACATGTGGTCGAATCGGCCCGGAATGAAATGACGGATCCTGCTAGTGGCATTCGATATCACGAGTAGCAACGGCTACCCTGGGAAACGGTGGATACGAGCTACTAGACTGTTCAAGCTTTCCATCTATCTCGCGGACACTGAAATCTGTATTAATCGTGGTCAGCATACGTGCATATCGTCCTGAATCTGCGAATTGCGGTGTATAAAAGCTAACCAACAACTATCTTGTCCATCCCCTTCGCCTTATTTAATTTTGCTGATGTATTTGCTGCAATACTACCCCTTTCCTTACGATTCTTCCTAGGATATGTGCACCAAAATTATTTAAAAAAAATGGAAATATATAAATAGTCTAATTTATAGGTAAACTATTATTACAATATAAGTAAACAAAATATTAGCTAGTTAAAAATTACTTAATTTCTTCTCTTTTTCTCCTTCTGATGATGAAGGCAATGTAAGTACTATGAATGTGACTTGTTTTTATAAGGCAAGGAGTTAAGACTCAAAGACTTCTCGCTTACTTATAAAATGAAGATACTATAGAGAATAGTATGTTAATTATTCATGCTTTTATAGTCTTTTAAGTATCTGTTCAGTGCAAGTTGTGCCCTAATTGATAAAGGAAAAACTAATTCTTTTTGCTTATTTTTTTATATGCTCTCGGTAGATTGCAACCTTTATACGTCCGGTATAGAATCACCTTGACTTAGTACATAGTTCAGGACAAGGGACGCGTGTCACGTCGTGATCGTACAATCGAATCATTAATTGATTCGATCGATAGTATCTAGGCACGTTGACGGTTGCACATGTTGAATAGGGAGCCGTATCGCTGGTTCTGCTGCGGTATGTCCGAGAGGATTCGTACGTATCCAACCGACCACACCAGCATACCACCCCTAAGCTGACTGTGTGGTACTCAAGCGCGTACACGCACGCATCAGCGTGCCCGTACAAAGCGGCTCGAGGTGAGGGCCAAGCACGGGCACACGTGTACGCCGAATGTCATTTGTCATCGCGGCTAATTTGCCACGTTCTGAGATACGGTGACGCCTCTGACGTGGTCATTATTAAGATGCGAATTAGTAACAATTTGCGCCGGATTTAGTCTGGACTTGATCTGTTTATGGCCCGCACGGATTAGGCTTCCGGACCTCGTGCGTAAATCAATATTAACCGGCATGTGAGTCCGTCGAGTCCCGTCGTTATCAAATACACGAGACCGCCGAGGTACTCTGATAAGGACACCGAACGACTGAGCATCTCATCGTACGGGTTCCAAGTAGACACTGATCTGTGACAGAAGTCTCCTTAGGAGAACAGTTCTTGCCTTGGTCAATAATGAACAGAGAATGCTCTAACCCGAACAACATCCTTGCCACGACAATAATATAACGTCTAGGTTACTGGTTTGAGAAGTTCGATGAAAGAAATGACCAAGAAAGAGTTAAGGAGACAGTTTTGAAAATCAAGATTCAGTGACTTTCATCCTGTAAACGTCTCTCTTCCCATTAAGGCACACAAAAAATACACAAAAATGATAGAAGGAAGAGCAGGGGTCTCATAAAAACCGGAAGCAGGGAGACGTGAGAGCAGGCCGATAGGAGGTGTGAGACGTGCCGCGTACCGTTGATTCCAAGGGTAGCATTATATTGCGGGTTGTCTCGCTTCAGAAACTTTGCACTGTGGTCGCAACGAGGAATTGGACTGGCGAAGGGAGAGGGAGCAAGCGTGAGCGTGGCTAACTGGAAGGGTGGAACAGGAGTGGTGGCGGACTTTGAATACGACCATTCTTTACGACCGCCCCATGCAAAGATCGCCCGCACGGTGTCGGTATTTACCCAGCGACACCGGCTCGCGGACCGTTTCGTGAATCGAAGCGAAACAGACGAAAGGAGAAAGGGGAAGATGGACATCGTCCTGGACGCGATGGAGGGGCCAGGAGAGTCGTCGAGAAGTCCAAGAGGGCGAAACGGGGGCTGGTTAGGCGAAACAGAGAGGGTTCGCGGTGAAACGGAGAGGGAAAGAGGCTGGAAAGAGGGGCTGTGGAAAAGGAAAGAGGAAATACGAGGGAACGGGATCGAGGGAGAACAGTTCGGAGTTGGCGTTTCTCGTTCGTCGACCGGCACCATCCCGCCTAACGTCGCACAATACGCTCTACCTACCTTCGCCAGCGTCCATAGACTGGACGCTGCATTGTCTCTGCTGAATGGGGTCTTGCAAGATTTATTTCGTATATTTCACTTGCCGTTTCAATAGCGCGATAGCGGCTCGCGCTGCAGCTCGAGAGTGTCGCCTTCGAGGTCGACCCCTTTCTCTCCCCTTTCCTCGTTATTAGCTTTCTCTTTATCGACCCTCCAAGAAGCAACTCTGTTGCACGTCTGACCGACCTGACGCTTTGTTGAAGGGTGATGGAGACCCCCCTCCCAAGCTGTTTTCATGAAAGGATGGTTCAAACTTTCAAATTGATATCTGTGTTTATTTGCATAAGTAACTAATAAACTGGGCTGTATGCATCATGGTAGACGGTCAGGTATATTTTAGAAAATATTTATATGTTTATTACAAGAGGTCCTATTAAAATATCACCCCGAAATTTCAGGACTCTCTTTAAACTTTAAAAGTTATTTAGCAAAAATTAAATTATACATATTCATATGACGTAAGTTTTGTAAATCGAAAGTTTTTAAGTAAATTTTGTAGGAGATAAGAATGTTAAATTTCTAAAATTCTAATTCTCCTAAATAAATAGTTCTAGTTACACCGACAAATATAGTTCAACTTTTACTTAATACACCGTTTTGTAAAGTTTAGGAAAAGTCCAAAATTTTATTAATATAAAAAAAAGGAAACCGTATTTTCTTATCCTATTCCAGAACCTCTTTTTAGATTACATACCTAATAATACATCTTACGTAAAAGAGATTGTAAAACAAAGTTTCTATTTGTTAATTTATGACACTTTGTTTAACATTTAGGCTATAAACTTTCATCTAATTACAACCATAAAGGAGCAGAACTTACACACTTTCTTGATAAAGTAATAGATCACAACCTACATCAAAAGCACTGAATATTTTACTTACCAGATGCGATGGTAATTTACAATTGCGTCTTCTGGTGTAAAAGGTCCACGTGAATTCTGTCGCGGACACTGAAAAAAAAAAGGAAAAAGAAAAGTGAGTAAAGTCATCGTTTCGGTCTACCTATGAGAAATGGTCCGTTTAAATATTTATAGTGCTTAAAAAAAATTAATGGGGATCCACGTCCTGTCGTGGAGTGTATTGTCGAGGGGTGTCGCTGTCTAGGCTGCCAAAGGGCTCTTCCGTTATATTAGCTATGCCACCGAGAAGGGCTCGTAATCCAGTCATCGCTCTCCCTCTTTGGATCTTCTTTTTCTCATTTAAAAGCTCATCCCCTGTTCTCTCGTCGTCGCTGCACGTTCTTTCTAGTTAACCGTTTGTGTTGCATCCAATTTTGTAATCGATAAAATCAAATTAGCTAACTAAAGAGTGTCAACAGCCAAACATGCGTCAATCTTCCTTTTCAACATCACATCTGTGATCCATGAGAATATTTTGTTCAGAGAACATTTGACAAAATCAACAGTGCATAAAATTGCATGACCAGCAATCATCGTCACTGTTTGGCGCTACAAATCTGATACGACATTTGTTTCCTTTGAAAGTTAGCATTTAAGATAAACATGCACCCTTGCTAACGGTTGCATGACAGAGCGCTTATAAAATACTGGGCATAAGGTGTTATGGAATTTCGAGAAGAAAATGTTGGACATTTAGGAGGAAAAGTATCGAAAATAATGAGATGAGTGGGAAGCACGAGGATCAATTTTCGTTGCCCCGCTTTATCGCCCCTTCTGCATCGGTGGAACAATAACAGTCTTATCGTGGTCACAAATTAAAAATAATTATTTTTTAAGGTTGACTCTTAATCGAGAAAGGGGTGGATACACGCAATTGCTGTTCTTTCTGAAAAGACTGCCGGTCACTATCCCTCCAATGAGATTCTTGTCAATGAGTTATAGGCGTTTTTTTACAGATGTAAGAACCTTCCCTTTATTGCCCATCAACCCCTTTCTCCCAAAGCTCCCGCTTTGTCAAACTGCTTTTATTTTTCGGGGGGATAATACCTCTTGAGCAAGTCCCGAGTTTATCTTAAGAAGAATCCCTTTTATTCAGTTCACAGTCCGCAATTCGTAATTGATAGAAATGAAAATCAATAGGTATTCTTCGATAAGAAACGCATGAAAAGAATTTGACAGATATTCGAACAATTTCTGTCAGTTTTTGCAATACTTGTGTCAATGGATACACAGAAAGGATTAATAATTAAAGATGGTCCTCCAACGGTTTGTCCTTTCCCCTAGGTAGCCATTTCCGTGGCATTAGCTTTCTTATTTATAGACTTCCATTAAGATAAAGAAAAGTTAAAGAGAAGGGTTGCGATCGCCAAACACCATGTAATTATTTTCACGACGACTAGTACTGTCTTTCTCGATTCTTTTCGAAAGGGTCGCCGAAAAGGGAACCGATGCAAATAAACCCGTCGAATAAATTTCGATATCGATCTTCCCTAGACTACCATCAAGAAAGGGGTGTTTGCAACCCTTCTTCTCACGTTTATCGACTTTTGGTCTCGAGGAGAGGCTTTGCAATCATAGATTGCTTTATGAAATTTATCTTTTGACATAGTTAAATACAATATAAACTATTACTGCCATTTTTATGTTATAGTACTACAAATTACATAGTTACTGAGAGAACATTTTTCAGTACTGTTCATGAGTAAACTGTTTTACATATTATCATCTTTAGAAATAGATATTATGTGAACATATAGAATCGTTATAGGTATATTTCCTATTAATGTACATACTACTGAAATTGCTATGCACGAAGCATAAGTACATATATTTATTTTTTCCTTCAGTGTCTTCTTTTTGATCGTCATGCATTAGCGGTCATACTCGGTAAATATTTAAGAAACTTCACTTTTTTTTACAGTCTTCGTAATGATATCAAATATTTCGCTCAAATAAGGGATTTATAAAGATATTTTTTCTTTAAACAGTATTCGACCTTACTATATCCAAATAATATCACTATAAATTGCCTTATTTTTAAGGAATTAATATTGACAATTATATTTCATTACTTACTGATACGCTGCCCATTATATTCATCTTTCAAACCTTTTCACAAACATTTCAACTTATTCAAGTCATTCTGCAAGTCTGTTCACAGACATTTCTAGTCATTTAAGACAGAAACATTACATAAGAGATGGCTTAATATTGTAGAAAATTTATGTAAACAGCACAGTATAATTTTACTACACTTTTACGGCGTCAACGTTTCAAGGAACGTTCCATCGTGACCCAAGCAAGTGTTCGAACCCTCCCGCTGCCTCTCGATGGCAAGTTTTCATTTGTCCCAAGTTACGAACAGGTTCAGCGATTGTTCTCAGGCCGGGTCAGGACGTAGGTGGCGAAATTGAATGCGAGTGGCGGAGAAGGGGTGTGGGAAAACGTTGAAACGGAGGTGACGTGAAGGCTGGCAACGCTACCGGACCCGTCAACCGTATCTTCGGACGAACATTGGTCAGCACTAGGTGTACACTCGACACATAGACGCCTTTCCCTCTCGTAGCCATCTATCTACCATCAGCCAACGAGAGAGAAATGACCAAGGGGATATACGTACGTCCATTGTCCCGTGAACTTTGGGGCAACTTTCGACGAAAGAGCCCCGCCATCGGAATGCAAGAACCGTGACCAGCCTGTCGTTGGAGGAGCTTGGCTTTTAAACAGCGTCTAGCTGAAAAAATTGGGCACACCGTCTCGAATGGCTCGGAGACAATAATATTGTCAAGTTACTAATGTAAACTTCTTTCTTCTGCATTTCCTTTTTCGTATTTGTATAAAGGTTATTCACGATCACGTTTGTGAATCGAATCTGCTTGATTTGTGGCTCTCGATTCATATGCTCGATATTTTGAATATTCAGATTTAGATACACTTTTAAATATTTAAAGGGAATGGGAATGCTACTTGTAATGTAAAATGTTTAGAGATATTTTAATTTTTGAAATTTAATGTCATGGTATTTTTCAGCATTAATTAGAATTTTTACAGTAGAAAGTTCAGAGCGATTTAAGATGAACAAAATAATGGTAATTTTATAGTTTTTTAAGTGAAGTCTTTCTTAGTGCTATTTGTGTACAAGAAAACTTGAAAATTGAGAGTTATGCTTGAGAAAAACCTAAAAGGGTATGAAAGATGATGTGTAAGTCCAGTGCTGTGGTTCAGTACAGTTCCACTAGATGGCAGCATTGCACGACGCACATCGAATTCGTTATTACTATAATACACATTTGCGTTCCTTCACTGGCTATTGTTTCAACATTGAATATTATAATCATTTTTATCGCATTTTGTACATGAAAGTGTATATCTCAATTAATTAAGTTCCTCGCTTTGCTTCCTATAGCCTCTATAAACTTCATATTGTACGAAGGAAATGGTGCAAAATGAAATATATAAAACAAAAATTTTACGTAATTAGTTTCGAAGCTATTTCATATCATAACTAGAATAACAGTTGATATTTGTTTTATTCTCCACATTATCTATTAAAGTTCACAACTGCGGTATCTTATTTTTTTTAAATTGAAGAAAACTCATTTTCCAGAGATACACGTATCTCTTCTCGCTCTACGTGCCTACTTAATTACAGTCTATATTGAAGCTGTAAATAAAATGGATGTTCTATCGTTACCATAGAGGTCTCATGCAGTTTCTGAAAGAAGTAACACTTTGAACCCGAAGTGAATGTATACGATCCTATACCAGACATCATGTATTCGTGGTCGTCACTTATGCATACAACTTCGCTAAAAATGTCATTCAATTAGAGTCAACGGCATTTTAAACTAGTATGAAAGACTTTTCGATAAAAGGGGCCAACGTTTTCAATTTCGAAAGAATCATTCTATGAGATAAATTTTTTCGCTATCTCGCATGTCGTTGTTAGAAGTATTCTAGAATATTTCTGAAGACATAGAAACATCTTTTTTAAAAAAAAGCATTCATTTGATTAACTTCCACTTTTCATGAACTCGTTCACTTATAACCACATGTAATATTGATTTATAATTATTTTTAACGCGCTTAATGTTTATAAAACTGTTCGAACAATTTTATACGCATAAAGTAGGTACTTTACACAGAATACGTTGTAATCGGATTATAACGAGATATTTTCGAAAGCCACTGTATTCCCCGCGGAAACTGGCAATTGAATGGGTACCCAGATCGGCTACCTCATAGAGTGCTGATAAGTCATTTCGAAATAATAGTGATAGGCGGGTGTTAGGCGAGTTTAAGGTCTCGGCCGGTCCTTGCACGAGGGCGAAGGTGGCGAACGACAGTTTAGGGGTGTAAGACGGGCTGACCTCGGGTCGTGACCCCCATTTATACTCTATTACCACTACATTAGTCTCTACCACAGGGATTTATGATCCTTGTTCGAGTTCCAGGTTGACCGAAACTTTACATCGATCGTGACGCGTTCGCCTATTTCCGGAAGATTTCGAAAACGTAAACATTAGAATACAAGGAGAATACCGATTATCCAAAATCGTAAGGTGATGAATTTTGTCATAATCCAATTCTCAAGCGACTAAATGAACAGTGTAAAAGTTGAAAATCAGAGAGAATCTAGTGTTTTAAATATACAGTCACATATACTAAGAAATAATATGCTTGGTATGTATAAAGAAATAGTATACCTTTTGTCTTCAATGTTAGAAGTGTTCTTAAAAGCGTATAAAACACATATTTAAAAACCAATGGGTTGGTGACATTTCAAAATCAAATGGATTTGTGATTGCAAACAATTAATTGATGAGAAGTTGTACAATAATTTACAGTTGATATTCATGAATAAAGTAGATCTAAGTGAGTTTATGTTTCAAAAATCCATTGAATACTATGAAGATTTAGATTAGGTTGTCATGCAGAGCTAGTTTGCATAATAAGTAATACAAGGCACTGCAAAAAGTATTGGACTTTTTTACAGGATCGATTATTATCGTCTACTGGCATCAAAATATGGAAAAAAGTTCCTGAATACGAGTCTCAAGTAATGTCTATTTCTTTCCATACAAGCTATACTTACACAATATTCTTCGAAATACCAATCAACCTATCGATCGGTCGTTTCTTGCTATCAAGAAGGTAATAGCAAGAATTGTAAGAATAGTAAACGGATGACTGTCTTGACAAGGATTTGTGGTCACAAACTTAAACTTTTACATGTATTGTATAGGCATACCCATGCAATATGTTACAGAAATTTCAATCTTCGATTCCGAAACCTATTTGACACCAGGAAACAATTGACTCACATTTGTTGATTGATGTCTTATGGAAAAAGGTTCTCAAGTGTAACATTTGGAGTTTAGAAAATTCAACAATTTTTTGACTTGTAAATTTCACAATCTGAATATTAAGAAATTTCCATTTACAGAAACCTACTACGAGTAGGAAAAACTATAATTTGTTAGCGATGTGTATTGTATATCAAGGATATATCAATGATATAGAAAAGAAAATATCTACTTTACTTTCCAAATTGCATTTTCTCCATTCCGATCAGAGGAAAGAAAATCACGCTACAAGATCATGCACGGCACGAAGTCGTTGCGCGAAGAAACGTTGAATTACGAGTGTTCGCGTTAACCTCGCAGCATCCTCCAAGGCATGAAGAGGGGTAGATTGCTTTTCGATAAGGAATAATTAAAAATTTTCTCGTTTAAAGTAGCTAATTCCATTTCTGCGTCGTCCTAGGGCGACTGGGGCGGGCGGAAGTGGCGGGAACCGGAAAAAATAACCGCTAAAATACTCGGGCAGATAAAGAAGATAGAGTCTCGGGCTTGCTGGCGGTAATTTACATCGGCGTGTGATTTCGGAGTGAGTAGCGGGGCAGAAATATTTCAGGGTGGCATGCCACCCTCTCAGATAACGGTAATTAAAAATTACAGAGCGGGGGAAATACGGAACACCTGCAAAATAAGGATATATCGATTTTCTTCTATGAATTATTTTCTTAAGGCTTCTGACGTGCATTGCCAAGAATTTTTCTTAATGTAACTTTAGAATTGTGATACAATCTGAGAAATTAAATATGATTTTAATGTGACCTAATTGCAGGTTTTTAATTAAGTTCTGTGATACAACAAGGATTTTACAGTTTTATTATTCATAAATTTGAAACTGAAATTAAAAGTAAAATTAATGACGACTTATACATATAAAAATAGAAAGTAATTCGAGTTATGCAGTAGATGTATACTGAAACATTTTGCACATTTTAGAAGAAATCTTAACGTCTCTTCTACCTATTTACTCTCAAACTGTTATTCAATCGAAACTCGAGTACAGTTACTGTATAATCATTTTTTTAAAAATTCTCCTGTATTATACTTCGCTTGCACGATTCAATTTTAACCAAGCTTTATTATTTCCGTAAACAGTCACTTGCTCATTCTCCTCGTTTCAATTACATCATCTAACCACGCAAACCTGCAAAAATCACCGTGTTTATCTTCAGGTCATCAGATATTGGCGCCCTAAATTTTCAATAATGTTGAACGTAAACCAGATTCAAAATTATTCTACGTTACTACAATACTACTAATTGCTCTAATAGGACTGGTCAGTTTGAACTTATGTTAGTATTTTAGTATTAAGCTGTGCGTTTTCCACTGCATGTGATCATGTAGATCGTTGTAGATGGACAATACATTTCCAAATCGTATTTCCATACTCAGCGTATAATTCTGTATAAACGTGATATTTTCTTGTTGATAAAAGGGCTCGGTCAATCTCCCTAATCTGTGTTTCGAAGAAATGCACTCAAGGGAGACTTTTATGAACGTTGGCTGATACTACATGTACAATGTACAGGCTGTTCGACTACAGGTGGCAGGTAGTTTGAAAGGTGATTTTTGAAATCAAAACTAAATGAAAATACAGAATAATGAAACTGTAGTTGAGTCTTCAGTTATTAATTGTAAACATTATGAATTAGTACAAACCGCATGAAACTTGACAAATAAAAGAAATAAAGAGCAAATAAGGGAGCAGTATTTTTATTTTACTTAGCTTATGTCCGTTTCGAGTGTCGAAGAATTTCATTGTGGTCGTGTGAAGCAAGTGCACGTCTATGTCAATGGCTGAGATAGCCACTCATTTATTTCAAAACTAATTAATAAATAAAGAGACAATAGTAATTTTATTATTATTAATTTCCGTCTTATTTTGGTGCTTAGAGTCATCCTTTAAATTTTATCCCACTTGCAGTCGAATACCTCATAAAATTAATTAATATGTCACAAGTAATCTTGTAGATTTGAATAAATATTAACTTAATTTTTAATACTGGATAGATAAAAAGATCTTCTAGCATTTTTCAAAAAAGTTTAAAGACAAGTTTCACTGTATTAAATTAAACTTTATTTAATGCATCGTCTATTTTGTTCCACAACTTTTTATCGTCTTCGAGGCAATTTCATGATATTCTCCTTGAAAAACTTCCTCACCATATACAGCGCATATCTTTTCGTACTATGGTTTGCAGTTTCGTCCTTGCGATAATAATACAACCTGAACGATCGAAAATGCAATTCATACACTTATGCACTCTTTTCTATTTCATAGTTATTACACATATTTACATTATTATTATTACATTTATTCGATTGATACGTTTTTATTTCTAAATACTACATTGTTATGTCTAGCTTCAGATATTGCTCACGTTGGTAAATTTATTCATAGATCTACTAGTTTATCGTAACAGAAATGCTATATTAAGTTAAAAAAATAAAGAGTTTTCTTGCCCAATCTCATGTTATTAGCAATAAGTAAATATTTAAAAAATTCCACGAATCTCGATGTACATTTCTTCAATCCTACACCTGATTCCTTTAATCAACACGTCTTTTCGGTGAAACTGTGTCAGCAATTATTTAGGTTACAGTTTCTCATCCACTAGAACTCGAGTTCCTCTCTGCGCGTGTTCTATTAACCACTTACGTAACAGAAAGAAACAGCAGTCGAAAAGTTTTCTCTGGAAAGTGTCGAGTATTAAAATCAACCTGGCGGAAAAGACGCGTCTGCCTTTAATAATTCAGCACGTTTGATGGAACGCGAAGAGACAAGGGGACTTATTAGTTCGAGAGAGCTATAAAAAGGAACTTATTACTTATCCAGCTCTTCCAGCATCATTCTCTTCTGCCAACGAATATTCATCAGAGTGCTTACGTACCAAGAAAGGGAGAGAAATACTGAGAGAGACAGCTCGCAATACATGACAGAGGGGAGATTGTTAATTTTCAAGTATCCGTATTGAAAGGCGCTGATAGGACAACATCAAATATTCACCACCTTTTGGGCCCCTTACAGGGTTATTCCGCCAAGTCGTTTGTATATTATCGAATAATGGAACGCATCGATACACAAAGGAGAAACACAATTCTCGTTCCTTCATTGCTGGATTGTTTTATTGAGTTCGATGCTTAAAACTTTCTAAATTTTATTATATCTACGAAAAATTGTTAAATAATCTTTCTTCTTGAAATATAAATAATATAACGATTAAGCAACTTTAAAATTGAAATAGAACAAAATATTAAATTCAATTAACTTTAGAAAAGTAAAATAAAATCGTATTTCACATAACATGTCACAGATGTATGTAGGGCAATAATATTTTCATTGCAATTTTTTTACTTTTGATTATTTTAGTTTTATAATTATATAATATGATACTATTCATACTATTTTATCCTAGCAAGGTTAATTATTAATTAATATTTAAATTACGTATTCATAACTTCACAGTATCACACAATATACAACCTTACCTAAATACTGTACAAGACAAACTATTTTCATTTCGTTGTGGCAATTCTTTACCGCCCCAGGAGGAATTATTCAGCAGAGTTCCCATCGAACTGCCGATGGAGGTTTTAAATAATGAAATACATCGCCCAAAAGGAGGAAAAGATGAGGTTGGGGGTGAGGAGGGACGTAACTCCTCTGGCAATCCATAGCCATTTAGAAGTTTTAATAACATTACGATATATAGTATGCATATAACGGTGGCTCCCCCGAGTAAGGAAGTAAAAAATCGACAAGAGAATGGAGGAGAGCTCATTCCGTTCCTAAGTCGTTCCACTTGTCCATATCCCTCTCTGTTCCGTCGTCGTCACGGCTCTCCTGAGCGATTCCTGGGGAACCGGCGGGGCCAGGACGAAGAAGAGGAAAGTTTATAAAATATTTAAAAGTACGGAAACATCTCCTATCGCCCGGGGCGATAAATTTCCACTTACATTTTATTTTCGTTTCGTTCGCAACGCTCGACAACGGAGAGTTACGCGGTGGGAAACGAGGGGGTGCAGGGAGGGCGGAAGAGGAAGAAGAGACGAGACGGTGATGCCGTAGGGAAAAATGGCAAGAGCGAGCTTTTCTTTCCACGAGAACCGCGGAAAAAGCAGTGCTGTATATTTAGGGAGCATCGCGTGCTTTGGATTTAACTATCAACAAGAAAAATCGGAGAAGGAATCACAATGTTAATTGAAGAACTAGACTTATACTGTTGAGGTTATAGTTACGCTCTTTGGGAAATTCTTCGCGAGGAAAAGACGATTCTGCACCATAAATTGTAGTCCAGTAGTTGAAATAAATGAAGTCTTTGAATATTTGAAATTTGAAAAATTTTGAATGTATGAATATTAAACAATTTGAATATTTGAATATTTAAAAGTTTGAATTACAATATATGTGAAAATGTTCGTATTAGGATATTTGAAAATTCGAATATTACTATCACATATTTTTTCTTACGTACTAGTCATAAAGAACCCCCGGTCCAAGGCAAACGAATCCGTCTTCGAGGTCTCGATGGATTTCCATCGATTTTCTTCGCAGACTGAACAACAACATTTTTCCCGCATGAGAACGAACCGGAGCCTGGCTATATGTACATTTTCCGGTTGACGATGCGAGACCTATTTAACGGATACGAGTTCGGGTAATGGGATTCGAACTTGTTGCCCCTGGGAGCCATTCAGATCCGTTTGCTTCGTCTTCTTTCACCGCGTGGTAACGAGAAAACGGGAAATTTCGATGGCAATGGCATCAGTCACGTGGGCTGTACGATCAGAATTTCAAATTTCTCGAATTTTTCTTATTTACAGTCTCCAAGCAGTCTACTCACGCTGGAGTACCAATGCTCCGAACACCCAGTCAGGAAAATGTATTTACATTGGCTCATTTTGGAAATTTATAATATTTTTGGAACTACAAGACTGTCTTTTATAATGTTACATTTTTGTCTAACTGGATCTTGTAAGTGAATTTAATTTAATATAGCTTTATCTTAAATATTTTTACCCCTAACTATTACAGGATTAAATATATTTCTTAAATTTGAATGTTTCTCTACATCTTATCTTTAGATATTTCTAAATACCTAGCTGTATATTTATGTGTACAAATTTGGTAAAATTTAATGTATCTATAAAACTTGTATTATGGATTTTGTGATATATTGTATTATGTACTTATTTTGTTCGAATCAATTTCTAGAAGATAAATTTAATACATATTATTTCTAAAGTATTATTTTAATTTTTATAATAATATCTCAATTTTGTGACTATGTAGTGAAAGAATAAGATACTCTCATATTTGAAAACGGTTAGTAATTGGAGAAAACGTACATGCAGGATTTGACGACACAGAGGCAGAATGGTTCACAATGGTTTTCAGGGACAAACTAATTCCAGATTCGCGGTTCCTTGAGACGTACAAAACAATAGGTGGCTTTCAAACGTGGAGCGACTATCCCGAGCGGTTTTGGTCACAGCTCGGTTTGTGGTTCATTTGTCAGAGATCTGTCTTTTCGTATCAGTGGTCATTTAAATCAGATTGAAACATCAAGCACATTGGATTCATCTCTATTTCGTTAAAAATTAAGTCTCTTAACATACTTGCACCATCTGTAAAGACTAAATCATAATCTTGCTTTCCACCTATGTAGAGTAAAGGATATTGTCACACAGCAATGTTTAGTAGAAAAAGATCATACAACTGCCATTATTCAGATTACCTTAAAGGAAAAATAACTGACTAGGTACATGAAATTGAAAAGATTGAAAAAATGGCAGACTAACAACACGATATGCGGAAGTACATCCAGCGATATACTTGTAACAAGAATAATATGTGATAACTTACATTTTTAATTTTCCTAACAAGAGAATAAGGAGAAGGAAGTTACTCGAGTGAACAAGGGAACGGGTGAAACTGTAGACGCAATAAGGTACCAAAGTGAAACGAACCCTTTCCTCGCAACCAGCTCTTCCTTTGGCGATAATTCAGCGGTCAGCGAAGATTTAACGGCAAATTAACTAATAATTACCGGGGAGCCGGACGTTGCCTTAACTGGAATGCGATTGTATTCCTCGAGTTCGATAATGGGAATGCAAAAGCGGCGAGCAGAACCCGTCCCGCCCTCCATTATCGAAATAGCAATTAGAATAAATCAAAAGTGCGGCAACTTGTGCAATCGAGCCACTAATTTGCAGGGAATTAGAAAGAGACTTGTTTCGGATACGACAGACGAATTAATAAACGTTTTGCGAACGACAACTCTGAGGAAAGTGAAATTTCTTCTTATTTTCACAAGGCGCAATTGAAAGAAAAGTATAATTTACATTGAGTCAAAAAAGTATTTGCTATCGAGCTTTCGTTTGACAAAATTATGGGAAAATATAGTATATTACTAGAGATTATTTAATTTAATTGAATATTGTGTATAAGCATGCTTTGTGTATCTAATATATGCTGCAGACGGTATGCATATAATAAAAAAAGAATAATACTTTTAGACTTACAAATAATTACTCTTCTTATATTATTCTTTATAATCTCTTATCATGTTGGATTGAGTTTTCTATATAGAAACATTATTTCTGTGTATACAAGATCAGGTGGTCTGGTTGACCATCGACTGGTTGGTGACTGTTGTCAGAAATTTTAAGATATAACAATTACACGCTAAAGTAAAATGAAAATCAAGACGAAAATGGGGTCAAGACGTCGTTTGAGTTATTAATTCTTAAGAAACCGCCTAAAATTCGCATAAAATGTGTCTCACCTCAGGCTCATTCCACGGCCGATGTGCACAAGCTAGATCCGACACAACTAAATCACTAAATAAGTCTCAGGTCAGACACATTTAACGTGAATATTAGATGTTTCCTCAACATCTTAATTTTATCATGCCTGATTTTGTCATGCTTGATTTTCGTTTTATTTTGACACATAGAATCATCCTTCAAAATTTCTGACACCTATATACAATAACCTACTAAACAATCCTTGCTAATATAGGTACTATATTTTTTATGCAATGCTAGTATACATAAACTAGATTAATAAATGCTTGTTTGATTCATTCTAAACATGCAAACAAGAAAAAGAAGACAGATAGACTATACTTTAGGAAGAATGCTTCCACAAGACTACTTATATGTAGCTACACAACCAATAAGGAAGTATCGACATGTGTTAGGGGCAAATATTTCCTCAACCACCCTGATAACATGAACTACTCGTCACGACATCATTTCGACGCGCTGAGTAATCACGTTTTCTTCAGAAGCTGACTACAAAATTCAGGCAGACAACCTCCATTCGATTAACCTAATCGAAACGTTGTCAACTTCGTAATCATTTATTCAACACGTTGTCGCTTTAATGTGGCGTGTCGGAGCTGAATATAGGACATCGAAGGGCTCTCCAGAGTGGTGTCCTGTTTCTCGAAATGCACTCCAAACACGATCCACGAGGCTATCCAGCCACTGTGTTTCAAAGTCGCTTCATCTTTCGTGAGAACGACATCGTGGCACGGGAACGACGGTCGCGTGACCCCGTCGAGTCATCGGGAGTAAGTTGACTGCGTCTTTCGACATCCCATGGGCAACATACTCGAAGTCGAAGAATATTGTGTTAACTTGAGGAAAACTTGCTCGTGAATCCAGGTGGTGGAAGGAAAAAGACCGAGAGAGGGATGGAGACTAATGGAAAAGGAAAGAGCAAGATTAAAAGGATAAGCGGCGAAAAGCAAGAGCATTGTTACATTGTTACAGGATGTGTCCATCGGCGTTGACCAAAGATCGTGGTAATTGGATAGAGGAAATCGAGTAGCCCTTTGCAACTCTCGTACTCCCTTGTGTGTTAGAATAAGTTTATGATCATTTGGTGCTTTTTCTGAATTACCTTTTTCGTAGATCCTTGAAACGTAAAATTAGAAGAATCTATAAACTGTTGGGAGAGAATTGCAGCAAATTGTATTTACAGTTTTTATTATTTCTAGGTTGAATTAAAATTCACATAATTTTTTTCAGTTATCAGACACATATGCCGTTTATTTAAAATTTGTTTATATGTATAGAGTGTTCGATACCAGGTGGAAGAAATTTCAGGAGACGATTCTGCACTGCAAAATAGGACGATAATGAAGAATGAAGAAATTACATTCGAGACAGACTTCGTTTCGAAGGTATTAATTGTTGAAGGTGGATACCTAAAGTGTGTGTGAAATGCGTCTAATTGTAAACTAAAACCTTATTCTACTGTCTGCCTGCATTAAGTCAGACGTAACAATGCCAATTTGGATGTATTCTTAACAATTAATACTTCAAAAATAAATCCTCAGATGCAATAAGCTTTCAAGTAAAATCATTCCTTACTAATATATGTTATCAGACACCTCCTGTTATTAGTTCCAATTCTTCTACTGCTATAAATGGCAAATGGAAACACATAGATATTTATAAATCACTAAATATCACGAAATAAATTACTCGGATTTCTGATACCTATGCAGTGTATTTTCTACAGACGAAACAAATGACAGTCTAAGAATTAAAAATTTTCAAGCAACTAGCAATTATGCTGACACGTGACATTGAAATAAGTTAAAATTCTTAAAGTCTTATATTAAAACGCTAGGTAATACTAATAGCTAATATTAGAAAAACTGTAATAAAATAAAAGCAAGTAGACTGACGAAAATAAATTTGCATTTTATTCTTCTATGTAATTTCCTAAATAGTTATTTACCTAAGGAGCCATAGTTTCCATGCATTTGTGGGAGAAGGAAGTTTAGGTTGTGTCAGTTCCATGAACTTTTCCTTCTGATCACTAGGCGTAAGTTTTCCTTTTGACAGGTGGGAAAGGATAAAGGGTCAACACAGGAAACCAGGTCGAACAGTGAGATCCACTAACTGGACTCCAATGGACAACCACAAGAATTTACCCAGTGAAGAGGGACGGGGGTGGTTGGTTTATCAGTACACCCTTTCCTGAATGAACGTTAGAGGGGTTGGCTTAGTGCTGGACAGCACTTGATCTTAGTGTAGCGGCCGCCACCGGTCGGCTCAAACTACGCCAAACCCTCGACGTTGGTGGTTTTGCTGGTGCCGAGAGGGTTAAAGGCTGTCGCGCCAACGAGTTGAATAAACGCTATTTAATAGAGGGTACTAATATCATCTACATCGTTCAAACACAATTCCATGTGATTTTGTTTCAATGTGCAAGGACAATCTTCGAATTCAATTGTTGAATTTTTGAAACAACTATTCATTCAGTTACAGAAATTTATTTTTCAATCAGAATAATTTTAACAATCTTGAGAAATCTTCACTTTTAAACTGTGCAAGAAACACAGTAATAAGTATTTAACACTTTTTATTCTGAACGTACGAGATAGTCTCTGAGAAAAGTTGTTTGAAAATTGGTTAAAAAGTATACAGAAAGTGTAAAGAAGAATGATTAAGAATGATTAAAAAATTACTCTTTGGTTATTCCTATTTTTGATACTTAGTGAAGAATATTGTTGTTACAACTTGCATGAATATTTAGGTATAAAGTAACAATATTTCAATTTTATATTTGACATTTCTATTTCTATATAACTTCTCTATTCTAGTTTAGATAGTTTTTTAACATATACCTACACATGTATATTCTAAAATAACTTTCTTCTTTAAAAAAAGATAAGATTTGCTATTTTCTGAATCAACTGAAATAGGAGTGAACACCGTCGATATTAGTGGAGCCTAAAAAAAGTAATTTCACGAGGATAACAGCACGGGGTTAAGTTTAAAAACGGAATCCGAGCAAGAAGCCGTTCAACGCCTGATTTCATCAAGCACAGACTCGTCAGTAACGCTGTGACCGCACTTAATTCATTCGATTACAAAGGGGAACGCTTGTGAATCGACTGGTGGAATCGTTGCTCAGGAGGTGGCACCCTGACGGAAATCTTTTTCTATATATATATATTGTCCGTCGGTAAATAACGAGACCACTCTGTCATTCCCTCCAATTTAAGTGTAACGAGCCACACCGATACATTCCTTTCTCATTCTTTTCCTTCGTGTCGCTTTTCCTCGACCGTCTCTCCCGATGTAATCCCACACAATCCGAACATTTTTCACCATTACACGGCCGGCCGTGGCGATGCCAGGGCAAATAATTAATTTCTCACAAAACTAACGAGCGTCGCCTTTCTTTTTCGAGATCGTGTCTCGCGCTGTAGGTGATTCAAAGAAAGGGATGAGAAGAAAAGAATATCGCTGCAGATCGGAATCGAGCTTTCGTGGGAGACTGCCAGTTTAATCAGTGAGCTGTAGGTGACGTTGTTGGTAATTCCCAGAGTATTTAAAGCTCGAAACAATGCGATGTAATTAATGTAAATGATGAAGACATCGCAGATCGCAATTACAAGTAAACAATGAATTGATACCTAAGTTTCTTTATTGACAATCTTCAATGATTTGATAAAATGTAGAATTTCCTTGCTATAATCTCACTACCTTCTTCACCAATTTCTGAAACTATTTGGAAAAAATGAATTTGAAATAAAGGGAACCATTGTTACAAGCTAGGAACTCGAAAATGCAATAAAAAATAATAATAAACTGTTATATTACTGCTCTAGTATCTAATCCCATGATGTATTTAAATGTTTATGTAAATGAATTTCAATATAAACCTGAGAATCAAGTATGGAACAGAAGACAGGAAAGTAACAAGTCTGTTAACGAAGTCTTCGCACGATAAGCTCATAGCGAAGAAAATTTTGCGCTTATTATGAACTGCTATTCAGAGGTTTGTCTTATTATCAATTAAATATGAAATACAAAGATACGAAAGAGTAATTGGGTTTGTAATAAAAAATGAAAGAAGGAATGATGCGGCCTTGGCAACCACATAAATTTGTGTGGTGTGAACGCAAGACGAACTAGTAAATCTATCTTTTCTGGTCTCTTAGCGAACTTCAGCTCATAGATCGTCTGAATTATCGTGAAATAGCTCCCTCCTTAAACTGGCACTTTAGAGCTACCCCATAGTAGTCTAGAAACATCGTAGGGGTGCTATATTCCGGTTGCTTGACTCTCAAAAAGCTTCGATTATGCAAACCGTATATTCGTAAATTTGTGGACAAACCAGAAGATAGAAAGTAAAAGAGTAAAAGATTGAACTGACGATTCACAATCGTTTATATGTTATAATTAACTATTATTTTATCTCCAAAGACTATCCGTAACGTAACATCCAAAGCTCCATAATACTGCCAAAAATATCTCCATTATATGTTTGATATTATTTTATAATCACATTGAAATGAAAATTAAAATAAAAGTTTACGTTTAGTACAAATTCTTGGTAAAGTTCAACATATAAAATTGAAGTGTTCAGATCTGTCATAGTTTCAGGTGGTTTCACCATGGCGAATTTCCTAGTAAGACAAATTAAGCTGGGAAAAATAAGCCAGCCACGTACGTACAAAGTTGCAGCAACATTCAGGGAATAAAAGTTACAATCCGTCTGGTTCGTGTGATACAGCTGGAAGAGCTGCTCCTGAGGCCCGCGTAACTCCCTGAATCCTCGATTCAAAATGTGCACTTCCAGCTCGTAAAAGCCGGCATAAAATCATCATCTAGCGACGCGGCCCGTTGCTCGACTAAAAGACCAAGTCATGGCTACGTTCGATGCGACTACGATACTTCCGGTTGAAAAATATGGGAAGAGGGATGGCAGAGGACGAAAAGAAACGATCTTGCTCCTTCGCTACGCGAATTAGCATAACTTGAAACGCCGTACGAGCATAAATGCGGCTCCTTCCGCTGACAGATACGCGAAAGAATCAAGCTTCGTGGCCTGGGAACTGGAAGTAACTATGCTGAAATTAGTTATATTTACGAGGCTCTAGTGGCATCTGTTTACCTTGAATGGGATAATAAAATGCTTTTATTGAATGTTAACTCTCAGATATGAAGGTATTATGTAAATTAGGACCTAAATAAGGCACGTGTTAGGTGTTCATTATGTGAAAAAGAACATCCACAAAGTGTTCTCCCCCAATTTTAATACAATTTTGCACATATTTTTTTGTCCCATAGTTATTGTTAAACAAGTGTTTATCTAATTAATTTTGTTTTTAAAATTGTTACATATATGAAAAGTGTTTTATTTGTTGTAGAAGATGTTTCAACAATGAGTATTATTTTTTTCTTCGTCGGCTCAACAAGGATACAGTTTCAATATTTAAGTTTGATTTATTGGAAGTGAACAAATTTATTTATTAAATTTAATATCGATTTAGTATTATATGAAAAATTTTACTACTGTGAATATGGTTAAATTTTAATAGAAAACATTACAACAGAAAATATTAATAGAAAACAAACTTCAATTTAAATGTTTTTTTCAGTGTAGTCAAATTGTCAAGAACTGGAGGTACCCCCTTATTATTGCAGTCTCTTTGATCCTTTTCCTATCCTGTTTCCCATTGTCGATACTAGAGAAGACATGAAATCAGGCTTTGAAGATCGTCATTAGAGGCTCGATTTTTCATTGCCGCTACGTTTCCTTCGCACGATCCACATCGTTCCACGTCCTTCCGCCTTCGAGATGCTAATGGGTACGTACAGATATTTCATTTCTTGCCACGAAAATACGAATACAGAGAAACCACGTCGTCCTGTCGGGGTGGTGGCAGACCGAGGGGATATTTAATGACGCGTGGCGATATTAAAATGGCATAAAAATGAGCTGTAATTTGTATCTGGCTTCAAAGCCAGCCCCTCCCCTTGTCGTAACCGACTTACACTCCCTCCATCTCCCTTGGTACGTCGTATACTATTATTGTTATTAATCTCAAAGGTCGCGAGTGCACTTAATACCCTGAGAAATAGCCGTATTCCTGTATCAGCGGTCCCACCCTCCACTGAAATAGAAATTTCCCCGGAAAAGGCACCTAAGTCACCTCTTTGGGAAATCCTTCCAACCCTGTGAAGCGCAAGACTTTTGATACGAGCCCCCTTCGACATCCTGATCATATTTTTTATGATAACGGACCTTCGGTATTTGCTTTAAAATATTTGTTATCTGAAGTAAATTACCTCACACTCCAATGAAATGTGGTGTCGTCGTAGGCCAAAGTGATTAACTCCACTTTTTGAATTCTTAAAGACCTTAGTGCCAAAACACTTGATTAATGCTTAAGTTTTTCTATTTCAAATAAATATAATTATTTCTGTTTTGTGGAATTAGTCGATTTGACAAACAAGCGACTTATATATTTATTAGCCGTAACTATGTGGACAAATTTGAGAAAACTTTACTAATTTGAACTTATCGTCACAAATGAATAACTGGAATTTCGTATATGTAGAGCTTAGATTTTAAAAGCTTTAATGTTAACTACTATGTCATATATGTATATTCTCCTCTGTTACCTTATTAATTTCACTTTAGAATTGATTACAGATTTATGTTCAATAAACATTCTACGTACATTCAGTTTAATAAGAACTGTAAACCTATACATTCCTGAACAATTTTTTTTTAACGCTGTGTATAGTAAGGCTTAAAATTGCCTGCAAATTAGCATTAGACATACAATCCTTTACGATTAGTGAAATTATTGACAGATGTCACCTCACTGGAAAGACAATCAAAACGATGTAAAAGTATTGTTTTACATTTGTATCAGCAATGACAACGTTCATCTTACTATTTCGAAGAAAAGTTTGAAAAATTTATATTCAGCAGGAATACTGTCTAAAATAAAACAACATTAGCGGGGCTTGAACGACAGTGTTCTTCTACTTCATCCAGCGATTCTCCAGGATACTTCCGCTCGGAAGGAGCCACGGATAAAACTACCATTTGAATATTTGGCGTATATCCTCAAGCATCATTTATAACGCGTGACAATAAAGTCTCCGGCTGGTAGTAATCTTTATAGAGCGATACGAAAGGCATATACAGCGTTCTTTCCTTTCCCTTAAAGGTTCTGAAACGCTTTTACGGTATGCTGAGTGTCGCCCTCTCAAAGAAATTCGAATCTTTATCGCCCCTGCTTGAATGTTTTCCAGCCCGTTGGACATCGAATTAACGATCTGTACTAACGAATAAACTACTTATGCGGCATAGTGTTTCGGATTCGCTGCATGTAGAAATTGAATCGTTTCAAACACAGTTCACGTAAAAAGGGCAGAATAATCTATTGGAAAATGGTTGTTTTTGTTACAGCCCTACAATTTAAATAACATGTGATTCGAAACTAAATCTAAACTAGAAGGGATGTAGTACATATGATCTTATGTTAAACTTAAAATGTAATTGATCTTGATTTGACCTAAATTCTGATAGTAGGATTGAGTTCGAAGATTCTACAGACAAGACATCGATGGCTAACTAATTGAGTACATGCGTCAAGGTATAAAATCAACACCATCGCCTCGTTAGAATGTTCAAATCATATTAGCTACATATTTTTAGAATAAAATCTAGAGATACAAGCTTTCTAGTTTTTACTATTCTTTTTGTACAATTTTTATTATGGTTACTGCAATTGTATCTTATGTGTCATAATCATAAGGCTGTGACTACTGTGGATGTGATGTTCTGACGACTGTGCCTGAACTTGTCTCGTTCATGCGATAAATAGTTCAGACACATTCGTCAGGAAATGCAACCAGTATAGTTGTAGCCGAAATTTTTTGAAATTGATAAATTACGAAAAATATAGTAATACTCGCATAACTCTTCGTCGAAATTTTATTTTCAATATGTGCTCTACCTTTAGAAACACAGTACCGACATCTATGTCTAGGGATTCTGACACTAGGGAATTAAATTCAGATGAAGTAGAGAATTTATGTTTGTTACTACATTTAAATACTTACGAAATAAAGTCCCTTTTCATATTTTTTATTTCTATATTTGCTAATTATAGGTAAGTAGAATAATACTGATTTCTTAGTATAATTTGCCGTAAAGTATTGAATTTTCTCCTTTTTGGTAAAAATGATCCACGTAAAGATATTCATTAATTTTGTCCAAGGGATGTCTTTTTTCAGGTTACTGTACAACAGACAGGGCATCTTGAACGACCAGTTCGTTTCGCTCCGATTATAGGTTCTGGGGTCTCGATATTAATGAAAGATCGTCCGTTATCCGAATCTCTCGGGTTTGTTTATGGCGCGGTGACGTTAGGAAGCGAAGGAAGGGGCCTGTGTTACTCAGACCCTGTGAATTGGCTTTCATTAATCCGCTAACCCTATCTGCTTCCGACTCTAACCGGAATCAACACAAGAGTCCTTGTGTGTATTCACGTACACACACTGTAAATCGTGATACAGGCCGACGGAGATTCTGAGCGCGGTGGTCGAGTCAGAACTTAAATATTTCAGCGCGGACTCGCATTAAAGCTACCCTCCTTGCGCCGCCTATTAACCTCAACACCCATTCTAGCCGGGAATCCGCCACCATCTGCGGGCCAGCATCCACCGAACCACGAATCAACTGACTTTCGACCGTCCATCACCTGTACACGCGTCTCTCTGCCTGTAATTGTGCGACTGAAACGTACAGACCGCGTTCCCTGGACCAGCAAGTCAGCATAATGACGTCCCCTGATACGCAACCGGCGGTTAACAAGCGTTCCGTCTCTTTTCCCCTTGAATGGTAATCTTTCGCTTCAGAGAGTGTTAACGATTACAGTTTTCACGTCAAGAATGTGAACTGAATCGTCTATTGTGTAAGGATTCGAAGTTTCGTAAAGCTTTGGGACTAGCAGTCGATGAATCGCGTCATAAAGTGTGTGTCAGGATCGTTTGGTAGCTTGAACCGTAAGCAAAAGTAGTTCTAAATTCTTAAATTAATCGGGATATGGCTGAAGTATCTTGGTAAGTCAATATTTTCATCAGATCGTTAAACTGGCACCCTCGGCTACCAATTGTACAAGCACCAAGAAGGTCATTCTTCAACTCTTTCTCTTGCGTTTGCCGATCGCTCTTGCGAATTAACGACTCCGTAAAAGGGGGAGAGCAAATTGCACAGTGGGTGATGCTAGAGAAATATCATCGAATAATGAATATTCATGTTGATGAGTCGCAAGACCATAGCCAAAGTTGGAAGGGAACGAAGCAGCGTTATGATGTTGCTCCGTAGAGGATCGCATCAACTGCCATATTTCGTTGGGGTGGCTCTTCGAACTGGTCTATACCCTGTGTTTCAACCCTTCGACTATACGAATTGAATAAATCACATAGGCGTATTTTGTGATTTAGTTGAAACAATCGATTTCATTCAGAGGATGTCATTGTCCAGCTGAATTTCAAACAGCCATTCTCTGTGCTGAACTACCGTGAAAACGTTCAGACATGAAATGCCCGATTGCACCAGGTCATCATGAGAATTATTCATTATTGAACTAATTAGGCCGTTATGCCAGCGACATTGTGCAATATAACAGTGTTATCGTTGTGCCGCGGCATACTAATTGCGCCAGGGAATATTTGTCAGCCTCAGAAGTGTCTGGCTCTTGGAAAAGAATTTTCTTTTTTCTTTCTCTCGAGCATATCCCTGCTGCTGCACGGTAAAACTCGAGATTTTATGGGCTAATGCCGGACGATCCGTCGTGGATCGTGATTTTATATAGAAATATGTTTTATGCATATACTGCGTCGAGGTAGTACACTCCCCTCAAACAAAAGGGGTTTAGATATGTCTATGAGCATTTCTGCAACATAGAATTTGAATTTTTTGCGTACTCCAAGAGTATCAGAAGTTGAATATGATTTCTACTTGTAATATTGGATTCTTTCTATTGGAATTTGAGAGGAGAACTGCTTTATGTGGCTCTCATAGACCTCTCATAGGTAATAGGTAAGGTCCAAGTGACCGAGACTCTAAGTATTGTATTGCACGAATTAGGATTTATGCATGTGCAGATAAACAATTGGAGAAGACTATTTTACTCACAAATAAATCGTGGACGGTACTGATGTATACATTACGTATTCAGGGAGTTTCGTAATATGTGTAAAGGGGTTGCAGGGGTGGAATCAATGTGACTTTGTTTTTGAGTTTCAGTTTGTTTTGTTTTCTGCACATAGAGAGAATATAGATACTATTGTACTGGCTCTCGGGAAAGGGGTCATTACGTCTAATACATAAACTGAGAACTAGATTATATCAAATATACATTCACATCTTTCTCTGCAATATTTTCTACACACTACAACGTACCTGGTACGAACTGTGACGATAACACCATAACTTATAAAAGACATAACTTTGAAACTCATCCACAGCTGTCAGTCACTTCCATTCCTTTTCCACTGTTTATGTTAGTAAAATAAAGATCAACCTTCCTCCTTATCCCAATTGGTAGAATTTCAAGGAAAAGAAAATACAGGAATCCAAGCATAGTCTACAAACACGACAAGCGCATAACGAAAAAGATACAGCGGTGGCACTAAGAGGACTACCCTGTACAGATAATTCCGTGTTTGCCCCGAAATAAATTTATCTCCAAAATGAAGTTCGTAAAACCCTTCCGCGGAAAAGGTAAAATATCAAAGTCACCAACATGACGCAGACGGAGCTGCGTCGATAAATCAACAAAAATCCTGTGTCCATTCTAGCGCGCGTTTCATTCGATCCCTTCCCGCTTGTGGAAACCAGAACCAGAGATCGAGGAAAGCCGGTTTCCCATCCCCAGAGGGCAGCGTGTAACCCGAGGACTCGCGTTTCACCGTTGAAGGCAAAGGCAAGGCAAAGGGTTAGCGCAAGGAGAACGAAGGGGATGAGAGAGCACGGATGGCGCCATTATCCGGCGAGAATTTCAGAAAATATTCCAAGGCAAAAAGTATAGAGCGAGGCGTTTTAATTATCATTAACAAGGCCGGCGTATAACTCAGAATTACGCGTTTATACGTAATAATACGTAGCTGGGTGGCGGTGTAGGTACGCGCGGCTCGACGCGTATATATATGTTCATATCCCGGACGGAAATGGCGCGAGGGCCACGCGTACGTTTACACACGTACGTGTGGCTGCATACCTACGGCCGGTCCGACGGAACGGACAGACGGACGGACAGACAGCAAGAGATCTGCAACGCGCTGACTCCAGTACGAAATGAGATGCGCCGCGGAGGGTTTGCGCGCGCGGGGGTGGTGCCGCGCACCGAACGAGGGTTCCAGGGGGTTTGGGATGGCCGCGGCAGTCGGGGCGAATTCCCACCTTACCAATCCTATTATTAACAATTAGCTCTAAACTACTCTTTGCATATAAAATCATCCCACGCACCTCGTAACGCCGGAATGGAAATATACATACTGCATGGTCGTCCGTCGGCCATTGCCGTGGAAAATATGTCGCGGACCGGACTCGTGGACTCGACGGGTTCGAGATCGAGGGGCTGCCACGGGATAAATCTCGCGGTTCCCTTTGTCGATATCTGAGATGGTTAGGAAGATGTTGAATGGGAAGCAGCTGCGAAGGTTGATTTGATTCTTTATCGGAATGGGACTAGGATTGTGTGTTCATGTAATTTGCGCAAACTGGCTTGAGCGTGTAAATGTAGATTTAAGGGTGATGAGGAAAACGTTGGTGACAGAATAGGATAATCAAGATTTACGGTTATTTCAATGTTGTTTATAAGGAGTATGAAAAACATTAAGGATGTAATAACTTCGGACACTATAATGATATTTCAAAGACTTTTCTACATGAAGGTACCTAAATGATGTTTTAACAGTTGAATGAATCGTACTGTATCAACGATAATTCATAGAATAGCACTTCTTGGGTCCAATTGATCTGTACAATGCATTTGCATATAAGTACTTGACGAGAATCAGAGTCCAGAAAATTCATTAATGGATTAACAGATCTGTTTAGATATATATGCTAAAAGAAATTAAGAAATAATTTGAAAGAACCAAGTCCTGAATAAATACCTAGGTATTCTTTAGCAAGACTAAAATATAAGGCTTGCCCATAAACAGGTTCAAGAATAATAATTCAGCTTGTTCAGAAGGAGCAGGAGTTACAGTATTAGAAATAAGAAACAGTTAAAAAATACGATTTTAAAACAGAGGAATTTAATTAATTTAAGAATAACAAAAAAGTTAATTTGAAAAGTGAAAAATAAACTGATGGAAATCTGACAGAATGTGGGTAGACATAAAATATAAAGTAAATAACTCAATGAATGTACTTAATGAGCAAGTTAATGAGTAACAGCTAAAATCTTAGTGAGTAGTGTAGTACATTCTTTGACCTACCTACATAGTTCTGTAAAATTCTGCTTTTGTGTTTAATACTAAAAAGTAAAAAAAGTATATCAATTCTTATAACGATATATACTTTTATAACATAAGAAGTTATAAAAGAATACTCTTTAAAAAATCGTCCTATTAAAATAAATGCAATAAGAAATTCCAGTCGAGTGCATCGAAACATTTTTGACCCAGTGTATTTAACTTGTAGAATCATTAAAAACTTTTCCAGAATAATAATAATTTACTATTCTTGTTTAAGAATATTGAGAATACATAGAAAAAATTCTTCAAAAAAGAGTCACTGGAAATGGATAATGAAGTTACAGAAAGAGTGATTAACGATGATTAGTAAAATTTCAAATAGCATTTTGACATATTTCATGATTAAAATATTAAAGCACTACCTACAAAGACTCATCAACAAATCACGCGTACAAGGAAACCCTATACCTGGTCCATCATGAATTTTAAGCGCGACGTCCAAGCATTGTCGTCAAGCAGCGAACATAAAAGGGCAATTCAGGGGGTCCAAGGAAGTCGGTGGCGAAGCCGGGAGGGGGAAGGGGACAAAAGTAATGCAATGCCGGAATATGTCACGAATTAAGCGGGGAGAAAGCGGGAGTGCTCTTCGCCGTCGTCTCGGTAGTCGTCGCTTTTATTAGAATTATCTTTGTCACTTTCCCAAGTTTATATTTACTCCTCCTGCGAACCTCTTAAAGCCGTACCCGCCCCCGCGGCATCCACCTTTCTCCCTCCTCCTCCTACTATCGCCTGTACGATCCATCCCCCGAGTCACCCCTCTCTACGTCGTCGAAGAGAGGCAACGAGAACGCGAGGAACGAACCAGCCCACTTGCTTATTATCTTTACGACCAAGAAGATGGAATTAAACTGAGTGTGCAGCCGAAATGTAATAATATTCATTACTATGCTAATATCCGCGCGGATCGCGAAGCTCAGGCTTACGGTCTCCGAAAACTTGCCTCGTATTTTTGTTATCTGCTGGTGAACAGAGAGGGGGCTTGACTTCGTCGATGCCCACAATTGACGCTGATAACTGACCGAAATGACTTTTAGAACCCCTCAGACCGAGGGTTTCACGGTGAGGATAATCTTTGGCCGGTCTGCAAACTATACTTTGGGAACAAATTTTCGGCACAGAAGTATCAGTATTCTGTTTCAAGACAGATGACTAAAGGTTCAACTAGAGTAGGTTTTTAATTTGTCGTTCTTTCAATTAGTATAAATACTTTTCGTTAATTTCGAATCTTACTTGTTTAAAATTCAACAAAGATAATCGTTCAATTAAATTTCTTTATTAATTGAACGTTTTCAGAAACTATTGCACCACATAACATCAGTTAGTGTAAAAACTGTTTCATTCGATACGGTAATTAATATTTAGCGAAGAAATATTAGAACACGTTTATGAAATGCTGTAGTAACTGTAGTCTATTCCACTAATATATGTAATATATGTATATTATATAACATACATAAATTTATACCACTTCAATGACATACATGATGTAGCTTTTGAATGAATAATGAATAGTGAATGATCCAAGGCATGGACACGTTTGGAGTCATTACTCTAGATTTCGTGTCTTTAGAATTATAAGCTTTCTTTAAAAAGTACGTTTATCTGCACTACTTTTAAAAATTGTTTATACTTACATTGCATAGATAATTAAAATTAAAGTTTTCTTACCAAGAATATGTATCCTGCCATCAAATATTTCAGCTAATAGTCAAGACACTGAGCATAGAATTCTTTCTACTCAGTAGCAAATTATTATTTACTATAGTTATACCTTCCGTACACTATTTATTTTTAAAATGACCCAATTACTTTGCATCTAAAAGATTTTGATACAATAAAAAATAAAATTAACCTCCAATTATCCTTGGGAATTGGCTAACTAAATAGCAGAATCTATAAATAATTTTCTTGCACTACATAAAGTTGTGAATACTTCAACAAAAGTTAAGCAAAGAACAAAACAATAATTATAACATTAAAGAAACCATGTAGGTTGACGTTTGAAATCCCTCTTTCGCAGAAATATTGCTTCTCAAAGTACAAAACGTTTCCTTCGAACCCCTCAAATGCACAAAGATCCATTGCAACTACTAGCTGCAAGACTTAATGATCGTAAATCAGAAATGTTGCAAACAAATATGGTCACATCAAAAGGTGACGAAATAGAGAGGAACTCTACCATTGGCCATGCAAACTTTTTTCTTAAAAAGCGTTTCACGATCAAAAGACAATACATAAAAGCGTAGAATCCATTGTGCTCAAAAAAGGTCACGGCTTTCTAAAGGTTCTTCAAAGAGTTCTAGGAAGAAAGAAAGAAAAAACAGATGCGTGCACCTTGAATAATATTGTTTCTCATTTCGCTACGACAGAACGATGATTGTGCGGTCCCTGAGAAAAAAAAAAAATAAATTTTAGCAAAGTTCGGACGTTAATTAAGGAGGGTCGCGTTCTCGCGTTTTACACGGGGAACTTCATAACGCGTGGGATATTTCTCCGCGGGCATCATGTACGACGAAAGTAAAGCCGACGGAAGAAGTATTTAATCAAGCGATCACCTCTGCCTGGTCTAAATAAACCAACCCCGTGAACGATGGGGTCGGAGATTACGGCGCAAGAAGGGAGGTGATAAGACAACACGGTGGGGGCCTTGCTGGAGAAGGGAACCCGTGAAGACAAGACGACTCTAAGAAGGGTTAAATTACTCGGCTCCTCGTTATAACTACAA
Organism: Calliopsis andreniformis; assembly: GCF_051401765.1. Lineage (NCBI taxonomy): Eukaryota > Metazoa > Arthropoda > Insecta > Hymenoptera > Andrenidae > Calliopsis > Calliopsis andreniformis. The sequence continues at coordinate 5,268,882 of NC_135073.1, read as the reverse complement.
CAACGCGTTCCAACCACTCCCACCACCCACCTTTTCCCCCTCTTTTGCTCTCTCGTCCAAGTCGTAAACTTTCATACAATCGCCGACAATCTTCGGCCGCGATCTTTCAAATGTGACGTTTTCGATGAAGAAATTAAAAAATTCGGGAAAATATAGTTATCACATTTTCATAGAGCAAAAACAAAAGGAAAAAGTACGAAACGTTTCAGTGGTTTCCTGTGAGTAATAGTAGCTTTAACTCTTTCAACTTTATTTGAACAAGAAACAATATTACTCATTTTCTTAACATCCTATATGGCCATTTAATTAAGTTCTACTCAATTAACAAATTAAAATTGCGATTTTAGTAAAAACCACTTACCCTGTGACAGCTACTGTCCTAGGAGATCGTTATGGGTATTAATTGCAACAGGTTTGAGTTCAGTTTAAATGCAATCTAAATTAGGTCTAGATCAGATTATGGTTCAGGTTCTATTACCTGTATTTGGTTTCATTCTATTTACGTTTCTTTGATTCCTTCTTGCTGGTAAGTAAACAGAACCGTCAAGAAAATACGCAGTGTACTCGTTTGTGCGTGTGGCAGAAGATGCTACCGCTCGTAAGTTGCCTACAGATAGGGGACTTCCTCGGGTACACCCGACTCCACCTTATTACAATTAGGTTCCTTATATATCTAATTAGCGAGATTCTTGGCGCGCAGGGTTTCGCTGCATAGTGAAAGACGGCAGTTGCCACCGGAGCTCTTCGTTCCTGTCTAATATAACTCCGCCTCGCTGTTACACCCGCGTCCCCGAGACGTAATATGTCCCATGGATGTTATATGTTTGCTCGTTCTACTTCTCTACTTGGCGGCCCTGAGTGACTTAGATGGGGGCAACGTATCGACGATCGAACAGATTGGAGGACGAGAAATGTGAGTGGAGACTAAGAATGAAATTGGAAAGTTAGACAATTATATGGGACTATTTAACATGTTTGAAAAATAACAGAATTTATAATATATTAATTAGAACACTGAGCACGTTTGGAAAAATCGTTCATCTTATTTGATATAGATTCCATAGGCATTAATACGACGTTGGATACACTCAATTAATATACCTATGAATAGATTTCTACCTTTGAGATTAAGGGATTAACTTAAATATTCTTGTCGGTGCTGTTTGTGTGGAGGGAATGATTACACAATGGCCTTACGTGATGTGGCCGTATTCATCTGATTTGGCCGCTAACAATTATTTCTTATTTTCAGAATTCAAAATTCCAAGTAGATTAGTAGATTTGACATTATCAAAATCGACAAAATGAGTTATTTTTACACATATGATTAAAGCTTGAAATAATATATTATTAATTTGGTTACTTTTTGATCAAACTTTAAATAGATATGTACATGTTATGAAAGAAATGTCTTCCTTCCTTCCGTTGTCATTCATTTTCAAAGTTGTAACTGTCAAGATTGACTTCACTTTAAGACAGTACAAATTCCCATGAAGATTGTCTTCTTAAGGAAATTTAAAGAAATAATTATCAGTTAACATTAGCTACCAACTTATGCAACGAGGTCATGACTCAGAAAAATACAAACTAAACGACTTGTTAACTACAAAGGCAAGCGAAATTTCTTTCCAAGAAAAGGAAAGAACACAGTCGTAAGGGATGAAGCAAGAGGAAGGGGTTGATCTACCCCCCTTAACAGTGATTAACGTTCATTAAAATCTAATTTTTTTATTTCTGATTCATTTCTCGATCTTCCTTCGAACCATCTTTTCCGAAAGAAAGGCACCACGCCCTTTATTTGCTGTCCCCCGAGCAACAACTTGTTACGGGACGAAAGTTGCCGGTTTTTTCCTTTCCTCCCCCCTTCCCCCCCTTCCTGTAGTGGCCCGCCACGAATGACGGATTAAAATTGGAAAAGTTTTTGCTACCGGGCCATATTTTTCTGCGGCCGGGGCCCTCGTTAAAAGTAATTACGCGCTGGCAGTATCTTTGTCCCGGCTTGTTCTTCCGTTGATCCACGATCCATGCCTTCGAATTTCGAGGATGAACTCCTGTGCAGGGAAACAGGGAAGCCCTTCGACAACTGTACAAAACCGCGTCCTAATACTGTCTACCTAATAATGGCGGACTTCCAGGTACCCCCTGTTACTTCATCTACCGACATTAAACGTACCTATACAATTTCTAGTTTCCAAACTATTGCTTCTGGCTGAATTTCGAGACTTTATCTTATTTCTTAACACTAGATTGCCTAAGCAAGTCATTTTGACTGCTTTTGAATTTCAATTAAGAAAGTAATGATTTAAATAATGACACAGCTTCTTATAATTTTGTGACTTTTTCTACAACATATAAATGGGTTAATTAATCATTGTTGTTGCCCCCCCCCCCCCCCCCTCCGTCCTTCACTTCCGGAATATATATGTGTTATACCTATATTGCCGAAAAGCAGTCATTTTGACTGCTTGGAAAAGACCAGTTCGATAACATACAAGTTCATGATAAATTGTCGATTTCGACATATTCTTGATAAGTTGCAGTTGTTCAATAACTAAAGTTATTGTTATTGTCATTGTTATTCGTACTTGTTATTCGAATCTTTATGCCAGGCCTGGCCACGCGCTTTGTTCCCTTTGAACGCGCTGTAACGTCATTTAGATGGGAAGGAGGATCTCTGAGTGTGAAATACATTTTTTTTATTGTTAATACTTATTAATAACTTGTTATATGACTGTAAGGGATATAAAATATATTAAAAATTACTGTTAAACAAATTTCTTTGCGCATTAGTTATTTTTTCACAATGCAGTCATTTTGACTGCTTTCAGGCAATATAGGTATATACTAAGCTCCCGTCTTTCTAGTGTTAATTACTAGAGATCAAAATGTTTAATTGAAATAACTTTTGACCTACCACTGGAAAAATTGTTTCTATAAAAGAAGTTAAAAAGGGGACTTAAGTGCGTATGAAAAGTAAATGCTGATATTTACTTTCATTTGTCTAATTATAAATTGGTAAATTTAACATAATAGTAACATGTCTTCACGATTGATATTGATCTTGAAAACTTGGATAGAAGAAAATTTTGAGAATTATATTTATTAGTAATATTTATGATATTACAGTAGATAAACCTAATAGTAGTCAGACTGTGAGAGATCTTATTCTGTGACCCTCGTACTTCCGTACACTCGCACCCAGTCAAAATTCAAACTCAATTTTCTCTAAAACGATGGAGTCATATAAAAAGGGTATTGTTTTCATCAAGCTCTTGTAAATATATGTGTATGGATGCTGTATTCTCTCGTAATACGCTTATAACTTACTGATTAGTTTATAATGATGGAAGTGTTTCGCTTTCGTAGTGTGCTATTAAATATTAGAGATATTAGTAATAATATACTTAGTTTAAATAGACGTATACATAAATTTATATTTGAATTAAGTATAATACAATAAGCAATACTGTACTATTTAATCTATAAAATGCATTTCTACATAGCCATCCCAATGAACTGCAGCTATTCGTAAAACGAAACAATGCACGGATAAAAAAATACTGCATTCTGACTAATAAGATCGACATTACTTCAAAATACGAAACCAATTATACGTATGCAGTACCTCTTCTGTTACCTACATATCTCGAATTATAAAATATTCAGTATAAACTCTTTACATGCGCGGAAACAATCTACGCGAAACCCCATGAAACAGACTTAAACAAGAAAGAAACAGCGACCAATTAAGTTGAGAAAAATCATCGCGGTTTCTAATTTCATAATACTAGCACCGACCGAGGAGAAAGAGAAAAGAGAATGTTCCTTCTCTCGTGGAAAAGAATAATTATTCGCGTGTACGCGAATATGCGGAAGACTCCTCTGACTCTAGAACCAGAGAAGGATCGATGTGGACGTAGAGGAGAGACCGAACGAACGCGTCCACGTTGCCGGCGGGTCTGCACATTTTTAATTGTAGCTAAAATAATTACACTTTGAGGAGAACCTGGCCGCTTTGACACTATGGACGTTGCAAAGGCAACGGCGGAATAAAAAGTATGCTTCGCGCGCACGTCTCTGCGCGGCCGTTGCGAGGAATATGTAATTCCCCGCTCGGAAGAGACACGCTGCACGCCTAAATAATAATAAGTACGTCCACCCGTGTCCTTTCACCCCCTTTTGCCCAGATTTAGGGGACAATTTTGTCGTTCCTCGTCGTCCAGTATTAGTAAAGCCAGCCATCTGAGAATCAATTCGCTTGCTTTTACAGTCGTTTGATTGAAGTTCACTCACTACTTCGAATAAATCATTAAGGAAGATGTTTCTCTTGGATTTTGCTTACTTTTAATTTTGGTTTCTCCTGCGTTGCTTCAAGATTTCATTTCTTATTCAGTATGCCACTATTTCTGCGATCTGCCTTCAAACAAGTGGTTCCATAAAAAAATTTGAGTGTGTACAAATATCGTATATAATTATGTATATTTATATAAATCGTGCATAAATATTGCGAGAAATGATAGCTATGGGTCAACAAACACTTTTAATAATTTTGTTGAGTGACTGAGACCTCAGAGTTCTCCATCAAGATATTATATGTCGTATAGCTTTCGGTTGTTTGACTCTGCGATACTCAAACGAGTCTCAGCTTCATTCATCATGTATACGTAAGCATCAACGATGAAACGAGAAAGTCCTCATAGCTGCACCGTGTAATCAAGCGCCTTTGAAAAAATATTTTTCGAGGTTGGATTTTTCTAGAATTAAGCTAAACAGATTCCCCCTAATTCTTTGGCGAATGCTTCGTATTTTATTTTGATGTTTAATGATTCGTGGGATCTTGTATTTCGGGCGGAGCATAACTCGATAGGCGACGAAATTTTCCCTGAGATTTCCACAACGACCACTTAAAAGCACCGAGTTGTACTACTATACGATTTTTTCTCGGTGTTTTCCATGTGGACGGTGTCAGGGAATTGTGAGAAAAAAGGAGAAAAATCCGGGAAACTCTTAAGCTCAGTACTTGGCGGAGCTGTCTTGAAAAAGCAAGTTTTAAACCGTAGCCAGAGGATATTCAAATAGACGTGGGTAAACTATAGTTAAAACAAAATAAAGTGGACGTTCAAAAACCACTTGATGGTGTTAAAAACAATCACACGCGCATATAGAATTGAGTAAAGTGTAGCAATTAGGGTTTCTTAAATTGTAAGAAATCTGTATAACAATTACAACGAACATAATGAATCTTAAAATTTCACTAATTATACGATACCTATTAAAAGAAATGTTTTTTTCTGAGGATTTGCTTAAGAGAAGATAAAATTAATGAGCAGCTTTTGAAAAATTCAACTTCTTTTGGTTATAATGTCGCAAACATTCCTTTCTATACATAATGTGAATACCTACTCAAAAATATTAATTAGGTTCTTTAAAAACAGGCTAAGTTTTTGAATAAATATGGAAGAATTTAGAATATACATAAGAAATGAAAACTTCAAAGCCCAAGATCATTACCATCAAGTGGAAATTACTCACCTATTAATAGGCTACTCTAAACTAGCATATTCAAATTTGCAAGTACAACATTTAAGTGATATTATCGATATGATTAATATCGAAATCGTAATCGTATCTTTGAAAGATATTAACATGTAGGTACCCTGATGATGAACTTCAGAAACAATTCCATATCATAGATTATGGATAAAATAAGACGAACATTAATAAAATTCTAATGAAATATTGCTTATCTGTAGAGAAAGTATTTCTCCGAAAATATTGTTTATGTCTGAAATATTTTCAAATAGTTTAAATTATAATATTAATTAAATATTAATTAAACCACTTATGTTCTTTACATACTGTAGTCTCCATGCTAAACTTTATTAACCTAAATTGTGTCACGATACGCAATACTAAATAATTCCGAATACCATCCTCCTCTCGTTATCATTACAGCATCTTGTATATTCGTTCCCATAAAATTTCTGCAGCTGCAAGCAACAAAAATTTCATTAGACCGTGGGTGAAACTTGGTTTTCATCCCTCAAAAAGTCTGCGCAAACGATCTCTAGCCTCCGGTCACCCGGTAGACGAAAGACCGAGAGCTTAATTAAGATATGTATTTATTTTAATTCCTCTCGTAGTGTGGAGATGGCCGACTGACGACTGGCTGGCTGCACAGGATAACACGATTTGCTTACAGCCGCTGTTCCGCATACATCTCTCAGAGCAGAAAGATTTTCAATTCAGGCGTAAGGAGAGGACCGCCGCGAGTATAACATAATAAATATGGGGGATGGTGCGGACCCAGGAGCTGAATCTTGCGTTTTGTTTCGCAAGAGGGGGCCACTCGCGCGCCGACGCTTTTTTCAAAGACCGACGCTCGGAAGAAAAAGTGCTCTCCTCGAAATAAAATTAGGAAACTGTATCCTTCAACCCTTTGAGAAGACACGTTTATACTCTCCTTTTCGTTGTTTTCCTGGTTCCATCTCGTTAACCCCTTTATTTCCGTTGGAGTCGAGCGAACGGAGTCTGAAGGATTTCCCTGGCTTTTTTTTCCTCTCCTTTGTGCTTTTCACCTGAGTCGACTGCACTCGTGGGCCCTCTGTCAACGATCGTCGGCCTGTGTCGCTCGGGCTCGCAGTTTATGTCTACCTAGCCGCGATTCTAACGAGTAGTTCCTCGCGATTAATTTGCGTTACATCGAGTCAGAGCTGTAATGAACTCCTTTTAATTAATTTCCCGAACGCTAGCCCGACTTGCAGGCCGCTAGAGTAAATACAACGCTATTCAAAGGAAATTTTTTCATTTTCGCTTCTTACATTATCGACGATAACAAACAAAATAAAGTTCTAGTTATAAAATCTGAACTTTAACACCAGATTCATGGTTACATACTAGAGGTCTATTTTGCATCATATGTTCCGATTCTGTACAATTCAAGTACAAACAGATATACATTAAATATACCTTCTACGCATTATAGTAAATCATTAGAATCATTGCTAACAATTTATATACGCGGTTCACGGGCGAAGATGATTCATTTTTTAATTAAAACCGAAGCGACCATTAAGCCGTAAGAAGAACACGACCGATAAGAAGAGCGTCGAAGAAGTTTCAGTAGCAAGTGCTCATCCCGACTCCTTAATCCTGCAGTGTGAAGGACGATAATTGATACGAATGGCCACGAGACGCGGCAGAGGAAGCCTCCCTTTAAACGTGTTCCCTGGCCTATAAATTAATAAAGTATTCTAAACTTTATTACGACTTTAATGAAAATAATTATTAAATATTATGGCCCGGTAATGTCAACACGCGCTGCGTCGCGACGCCGTTAGAAACAGCGAGTAGCGAGGGCTCGTAGGAGACGCGAAGAAGAAAGGGGTGGCCCGCGGGCCACACCACCGAGCCAGCCAGCCACCAGCCAGGGGGTGGTTCTGTCCGCAGAATTAAAATACGAGCTGGCCGTACGTTCTCATTCCGCGACAACCGTGACAACGAGACTGACGAAACGGCCTTATATACTTGCCTCGACGTTTCTGCCTCTTCTCTGTGCTTCTGCCCCTTTCCCGCCCGCCTTTTTTGCCGCGAAATCGTCTCGCTAGTTTCCAGGATCGTCAGCGAGCGCTAGCGTTCTACGTGTCGTTGTAGACCAGCGTGTCCTGCCGCTCGCGCAAAAAAAAAACCAGCGACTCTTTTATGTTAACAGACCGTGTTGTTTGTCCAGGTAAAGTAGTCGTTGTTACGACCAACGTCGTTGTTCCCCGTGGACACGGATGACTATATATCGATACATGTGTTACCGAGCTTTTTGTTACACGGAGTGATGCGAACCGCTTGAAAGATGGCCGTGTTTCGGGATTTCTTGTTTTCCGAGAATTTATATCCCGAGGTGTTCGGGAGCACTGCCTAAGCTGGTTGTGGATTTAAAAAGAGCATGATGAAATAGCGAACTTTTATGCGCATGTACGAAGAAACTCGTTAGAAGTAAACGTACAGGGTTTTTTAACCATAAGGACATAATATTTATAATCATAAGGAGTATCTGTATGTGAGAAATTTATATGTAACTTTCTAATATAAAGAAATATATTACCTTCACTTCAATCCCGTCAAGGAATAACTGGCAATGAAAAATATCAACACCTCCGCTAAATGAAATAGTAGTTTTAATTTCATATGAAGACCTCATTAACCGAGGAAAAATTATTATGAGAGAAGAATGGAACAAAATATAGACTAGAACTAGGAGCACCCGAATTTATAATACCTGCATTCAAGCATTTTTATCCTGGAAACCAATGCCAGTCTGTAATGTGAATACAAAACAGGAAACAATAATGTCCCAATTAAAGCTAATCCAAAGTTACACCATTTTGAAATCCGTACTATGTAGAAAGTAATATAATTTGTAACTCGAAAGTAAAATTGCCATACATATTAGAACCTTTTCCTTAGGTCTGATTTGCAGAATACAAGCACAAATTTACCAAAATTAAGCTGTGATGGACAAGATTGATGCATTGATATATGGTACTATGATCGAATCGTCATATGCGATTAGCAAAGTTCTGGTTCAGAGATGATACAAAACTGAAGTTGATTCCAGCTAACATAACAAATGATAATAATAATATATACAGCTGTTAGAACAGTATTTTGGAACGATGATCTTCTGTAGGTGTTTGGCAACAGGTATTAGAAATTTTCGGGAGTGAATCTACATGCCAAAAATTAAAAATGACAAAAATTGCGTTCAAGGCTTTGTTTCTGAGTTATTAATTGTGAAAAAGTATATCTAAAATTAGCAAGAATTGACTGCCTTGGGACTTATTCTACTGCAAGCACACATTAACCAGGTCAGATTCAGCGGAGTAAGTAGAATAAGCCCCAAGGCAGACACATGTCACGCGTATTGTAGGTGTTTTTTCATCAATCAATAACTCAGATAGCTCAGATCAGGCATTCTTAATTTTTCTCTTAATTTAGCATACAGAACTACTTCTTAAAATGTCTGGGTCTGTTTCGAACACCTTATGTTTGTATACATATCCTACAATATGCTGAATCTTTTTCCTTTCTGATCCTTGTCTAGAAGCATATACAGGGTGCTCCTGAACCTGTAGTACAAGTGGAAAAGGGGTAATTCGACATGAAAAAATAAGTCGAAAATATAGAACAAGCTTCTTTGATATCGTGCTTTGTTTTCGAGAAAATTGAGTTTAAATTATGATCGGATACAAGCCTAGGGAAGTACAGTTTTGAGTGTTTGAAGGCTACATGGAGTAAGGGGAACACTCGGTCTGACCATTAACTATCTCTACGGTAAACTAGAAGTATTCCTCGTTTACCCCTCAAGTGTCGAAAACTGTACTTCGGTACATTTGTGCTAGGTTAAAATTCAAAGACAATTTTCCTGAAAACGAAACATTATATTAAAAAAATTTATTTTACATTTTCGTTTTATTTCTTCATGTAGAATCACCTCCTTTCCGCTTGTACCAGCAGTTCTGGGAAACCCTACATTTTATACATATTGTACACAGTATATTTTAAAATAACACAGTATTATGAGAAAGCTACCTTATCTTGAGCTACTTGACGAGGATGCAATGAAAATAGGTTTTGTTGTAGAGTGAAGATAAAATTTCAAATTATTTTTCTAAAATAAATGATGAGAACTCCAACCATGATTACGGTGTAAAAATGTTATCCTGAAAATATGATTGACTGCTAATTCGAATATCTTGTATTCACTTTTTACAATAGGTAGCTTGTTAACATTTACCTTAACGAAAATATACAAAATTTACTTTTTAAACTAAAGGTAATAAGATTCTTCTTCAGCTATCATACAACTACTGGTTCCTAATCTCTCTAATCTCCAGTTTGTGTAATCTCCAGTTAATGTGTAATTCCATATTTGGTGTGAAAATATCCATAGATACCATACAGATATCAACAAACTGAGAAGTTGTGATTTCCTGTACCTTACTACTATAATAATAATTTTTCGTAACAGGCATTATCATCGCATTGTGTCATAATACTGACACCATACCAATAGAAAGTTATACCTCGAAAAAAGTTAACATGATCGACCAAGGGAAATTAGCAGTACGAAATCAGCAATGCCGGCCATTTCCACTGAGAGCACAACTGCCCCTGGCGGATTTCGAGTAGCTAGATGGAGGATGCTGGAAGGCGTCATCGTCCGTTGAGGTATAATTTACAACACAACGTCCCCTCTCCCCCCTGCCAACTCTTTGCTGAAGAGGAGTACCTGCTAGTCCCTAGCCGCTATCGCGTACGTAGCTCCGCCGGGTACGACGTCTACTAACGCGCACTCGGGGGCGTAGAAAATTTCATTCCCGCGGTTGGTTTCGTCCCGCGAACGAGTGCGCGGGTGCCGCTTGCATGTACGCGTGGAAATAATGCAGGAGTGTGCCGCGAAACGAGTACGAATGCGAGTTACCGGTACCCCGGGTACCCAGAGCCTCTCCGCGTACGTGCTCCACAGCTCTAACACACGTTCTTCTGGCAACCTACCCCCTCCCCTAACCCCGATCCACTCGCCCTCACACCCTTATTCTCGTCAGGAGCGCACCAAGGCATTTAGAGACCTTCCCCCGCCTCGTCTCATCAGCTTTGTGCTTTTGCCGCGGCAGCATAGCGCCAGCATGCGCCAACGAGTAATAACCGGAGCTTTTGCGTGCCTCAAAAACATGAATTTTCACTTCAACTTCCCGTTAACTGTGCCCCGGCGAACAGCTAAGTAGAAAGTTAATTTTTTAATTATCCCCGCGGTATCACTGGAGGATACGCCGCGGCGTTACGGCCCGATGCGACACGTCGACCAATCGGGAACTTGTGAATCTCGCCAAGGAACGCAGCGGGCTCGGGCACCCCGATCCCCCAGCTTACGACGGTCGTTCACGGTAACTCCGCTGGCTAACGGCACATCGTAAATGCAGTCGTATTGGTCTTTCCGCAGGCAATACCGTATAGACTTTGGTTAAAGGAAAAGCTTCTTAATGCTTTTACAGGATTCAATTGTGACTTCGGCCAAGACAATTTGTACGAGTGTCCCCTTTTGTAATAAGTGTTATAAAACGTCTTTCGTAAATAGGCTACGCATCTATAAGAATTCTAATAATAACGTTGCGATTATACCAAAGATGTTTAATCCTAAACTAGTATAACGGAGCCACAGTGTTTATGCTAATTTAACTTTTAATATCTGCTATGGAATATATTCGTACATAACTAACAGAAATTAATAAATTTTAAAATTGAGAATTTCCTGTATATTGTAATAGATCTTTTTTTCTAATGAAGTAGCAGTAATCCTGCTGTACTATGTTATAATAATAACATCACACCAGCAGAGTTTACCGAAACTTAAGCAACCAATGACTAGCATGGGAGCAAAAAAGATTCTGGGTTGAAAATAATGAAAGTTGCTGACACCCCCTCTTTGAACGCTGCTAGGGTATGTCTCAGTTCGAGACACCCCTCAATTTTAACTTCAGAAACGAGACTTCGTTGTGGCCGCCTCGTCTTTGTTAGTTTTATCGTTGTTCGCGTAATAGGATCATTTGGATTCTAATACGACGTTACGGCGTCGGTACCGTCACCAGCGTCATTTCGGCATCGTTACCAACCTAGTCTTTTTGTACACTTTGCACCTACCGATCCTCAACTTGCAAAAATTAGATAAACGTGTAACGAAACAAATGATAGAGAAAATTCATATGAAACTGACGAAGCTTGAATATTCTTCAAAATCGTTTACGAAGTCCTGTAGAGGATCAAGAACACCGCTGCGGAGGAGAGTCAAAGCTAAAGCCTGGGGTCTCGGGTCGTAAACAAAGCGTAAGTGGAAAGTGGACGTCAAAGGTGACGCTTCCACTCTGTATTCTTTCCAACGGGATCTAACAATGGCGTCTCAGGGCTTGCATGAAGGAGACATCAAGCTCCCCTGGTGTCCCTTAATGCTCAGTTGACGTTTGTACGGGAACATCATGCACCACTGATAGTCCAAAGTGGTCGTAGACAAGGCAAACGTAGACCTCGCGATACGCGCGCTTTCATGACTCGAGAAGCGGTGAAAAAGGAAGAAAGCGGGATAATACTAAATGCCCAGCATTTAACGTTTAGCGTTCAAGGTTCAGGCGGGGTCCAGCACGCGGTTGCACGAGCCGCTCGTTTTCCAACAGGCGTTGAAAGCGGCCCACGCGATACACGTCGCATTACCCCTAAATGCATTTTGTGCTCCAACTCTTCGGGTCTCCGCGTTCGAAAGAGAGCGAATCCCGTTGAAGAGGAGACCGAGAGGATTGTGGGGAACTCTCGCGCGTTCTATCTTTCAGGTGGTTATGACGTAAATCGTGAAAGAAACTCGTGGCAACGACACGCTCGAGAAGCTCACAGAAGGGTGGGCTAGGGTCTGCGTAGTCTGATAATTAAGTGCTAAACGGTGACTTGCGTCGCTCAGTTTTGACGGTAAATAGTCCAAAATTTTATTCGTGGGGATTCAAGTGAGTAAAGTTGAAAGAAAAGTGTCGAATACAGTAGAACATTCATTATCTACTTTAACAAGATGGCATGATGGATAACAAAACTTTTGAATAATAGAACAATATTCCGATATTAATAAACTTGTCGCTCATGTACAAAATAATATGTATAAGTATTATAGATACATACACTGGTTACAAAAAGAAAACTTAAAAAGTAAACGAAAAATAACAACATAATTTTGTGGAGAACATTTATGAAATATTTACGTTTTATGGGGTGAAGAAACAGATTAGTATTACTATGTAAATGAAATGAAGTATATGTGTATAGCAATATAGAAGTTATTAATGCTTATATGTACAAATGCAATTCTAAACTTTCTTTTGTCTGTCACAGAACATATCAGACAATAGAATGTTCTAAACACTTGCCATACATTCAACCATGGTCATTGACCTCCTTCAAATTATCCACATATTTTATAGTTAAAGTGTGAAATCACGTCACATAGTAGTGTATGTCGGTTTCAATAAAATGTATAGACGAACAGTTTAATGAAATAATTGAAATAATTTGACACAACCAAAAATACAATAAAATATGGTTTTCAAAATTTTCAGAAGAAATGTTCAAAAACTTACTCATTTCTCGAGGGTTTCTTTTCGGATTGAATACAGTCTTACAAAATGGACATCTAAACCTGAAATACAAATAATTAAAAGTGAGAGAATGAAATCACATTAAAGGGAGAGTCACTCAAAAAGTACTAGTATTATAATTAGAACCACTTGACCTGACTAATGACGTTAACTATGCAAGAATGAACTTACCACTCGATTTAATTAATTTAATCGTTTTTCAAAATATCGTGTTCTTTCTTGTGCAACTGAGAAAGAGGGATCCTTCGTCTACTCTGAGACTCTATACTTTGAAGTTTTGTGGTCGCATGATACAGCGACGTTAGTTCACGTATAATAAGGTGTCGTCTTATCTAATGGGGTCGGCAACGCGGGCTCTGGAAGAGTGTATCGCCGTGTATAATGGTAATTACGCGTTATTAACAAGCCTCCGGGGGTGTCGAGGGGTGGCGATGGTTGCCTCTTGTCTAATTAACTGAGTTTACCGCGACACCTGCCCTCGTATCACGGCATCTTCCACAGCTCAACCAGTAACTCAAGATTTACGCTAGTTTGGGGAGCATATTCAATGAGTCTTAGCCAGTTTTAAGATCTATCAATCGATAGTATTCGATATTCCAATAAGAAATGTTCATAAACTTTTCCAAGAAAGAAAAATACGATATCTCTGAATACTTGGAAAACAAAATTATGAATCTTATTCTACGAAGTTTTCGATTTATTCAAATACAATAACTAAATACATTGCTAAGATATAGTCAGTAGATGATTTACAAATTGCAATAAAGGAAGACAGTATAACTCAAACCTCAGACACGTGCCTGCCACCTCCAGCTGAAAATGCGGCTTCGTTACCGCGATGGTTCGAAGAATACCGATAAATCAGGCACTGTTACAATGCCACAGAAAGGAAAAAAGAAAGAAACAGAGACAGAAACATCAAAGTAAGGTTAGGAGCGTCCCCGGGGTGCCAGTCCCTTCGAACAGGGTGCAAAAGGGGGTTGATCCGCAACCCTGGTTGCGGACCAACTCTCCCCGACTCATTAAGTACGATGCCCTTATCCTTCGGAAAAAAACGAAGGGAAGAGGGGGTGGTGGATAAAAAGAAGAGGGAGGTTGATGGCTACGTATATGCAGATATGTATTTTAAAGCATCGATATCACCTATACTCCGACGCTTCGTTACGCGTGGGGTGTATATTGCGTTACTTTCGATTCACAATGGCTTCTGCCACCCTAGTTGATACTCAGGAGAGGGGGAGCAATGAATCACCGAAACATTGTGCGGAATCGATAACACGTCTGGCGTCGTCTTCGATTATTACGTAGACCTTAGTGTTTGATTTCTTGGTTGACTTAAAAAAAAATAAGATTAATGCATTTTTTAAGTTCCTATATGGATCTTTAATATTTCGAATAGCAGAAGGAGTCCTTATACTCCGATAGGTTAGAAGAATATGAAAGTTGTTGCAAAATTCTATTCACTGAGTATACCTGTAGATCTGGTATCAAAGATTCATTATACACAGTTTGAAGATTTATGGAAAACTCATTTTGATTTTTGGAAGAATGCTAAGAATAAATTCTCAAATTTCAGTGGTACTCTGTGAAGTTTATGATTACTTATACATTTATCAATTCACTCATTAATCTCATTAGTTCGTCACCTTTCAGTAAATTCAAGTGTTCCTACCGAACTCTCTACATTGCCTACTCCAAATAATCGTTAAATATGTAATCAAGCTTTTTAAATTCAAAACAGGCTGGCACAATAACAGATTCGTCGTTAAAGCACTACTCGAAATTAGTACCCACCGGTGCACAAAGGCGTCGTCCTTTCAACCGTCATTTCCAACTAAGAGAGACATCCCCCCAAAGTCTCGCGTCAAACATATTCAAATACGCAATAACGTATTATGATTTATTTACCGATACTTTATACGAGGCCGCGAGTGTGCGACGCCGTGCTTCATGGCTCGTATGAATATTAACGAGCGAGCGATATACACGCGTACAAACACATACAAACACATGCCTGTCCCTCTCTCCGCGACTCTACATGCGTCGAAGCAACCCTCCTTGGACAAAGTGCGTGCGTGCATGCAAATATACATCGAGTTAAGTGTATTGCAGCCTCGTGGAAATCCAGCGGCCGTGTATCTTCTCGCTCTCCGTTCGCTGGGAATCTGTAGGCAGACCGCAGCCAATATTCGAAGTATCTAATATGGTTTTGTAGTCCCTCCGCTTTCGCTTGATATTTTGGGGAACGATGGCTGTTGTTCCCAAAACGTATTCCATTTCAACGACGGTAGGATATTATGCGGGAATTCGGTCTATGTGGAATTAGATAGGTGGTACTTTTGCCTTTTCCAATTTGAGTTAAATGCCATCCGAATGATGAAGGGATAAATATCTTTAGTACGACGTCAAGGATAATGAATGGAAAATCTTTCTACTAACCCTTAATTGGTGCAGTGAGGTTCTATACATTTGGAAATTACTTTGTTTTACGGTATAGTAATTTGTTCAAAAATAATTAATATCCAGCTACTGATTACAAGTTTGTATGTATGCAGAGATTAAGATATCAATTGTGTACAAATTTCATGAATAACCATCTCATTAATTAATTGTTAAAATTTTAAAACTATCTGTTACAACTAATGATTTAACCTCGAGTCCAAAAAATATTCATGTTCCATCTAGAATATTTAACAGCCATTCTCTCGAATAATAAAATATCGCAATGGACTCAAATAAGAAAAAGTATCGTAATCAGTTGAATCACTCTTTATCTCAAGAATGAACTAATAGTACAAAAGCCCCTAATTTTTAATTATAAAACAATCAGCGATTTCAGCTGTGATTGTAACACAAAATACGGTATCTCCTATTCGGGATCCTGAAGTACGTTCTCCATCCATTCGAGGCATCTACCTTCGGATAAGGAGTTGATCAAACGACAGGACCATTGGAATTCACCACAACGCAACGGCACGTCGCGTCGCTTTTCCGTGCAATTGCCTCCTAATTATCGCCGTCAACTAATAACTCGCATTAATTTCGGGCGATTTAGTGGGGGTGGCGCGTGCGCATTACCGATCCCCCCCTCTGATCCGGGGACCAACCTCCTCCGCGAGCGAGTCGAAGTTTAAATTGAATTGGGTTGGCATGGCGCGGCGCTAGTTCGCAAAACTATATCACCCCCCCTCGCCCCTCTATAGATATACACATAGCACGTGTAGAGCTGTGTTTCGGGGGGAGGGCACAGGCGCCATCGTATCCGAAGACCATCGACTAGGAGAATAGTGCTCCCTGTTTATGGGACAAGTAACGCTATGGAGATACAGTTGAACTGGCAACGAGCGCCAGGAACGTGCACCCAGCTAATACTCCCTTCCGAACGCTTTCGCCCTACGACACCCTCTTCTTCGACACCCGTTTCTCCACCTGCTACCGACTTCGGGGTCTGTCTAGATCCCGGGCTTCCTGTGTGTAGGTGGACGTGAACGAGCCCGAGCATCCAAGTGGACCAAAGAGGGGCTCGGAGCACGTCCCGAGCGAAAGAGAGATCGGGAAAGGAAGTGGAGAATGAAACAAAGAGGGACAGAGAGAGGGTGTATCGAGCAGCCAGCGAGAAGGTATCGGGGACTGCTTCTTGCGCGTAGGGCTGTCGCTTATCGGGATTGTATAGTGTGTTGGTCAGGTCGTTAGCAAGTTGTCGAGATTAAATGCCTTCCAGCGTATTAGAAGCTGCACTAGCTTGATTAGCCCCCCACCCCCCCCCCCCCCCCCCCCCCCCCCCGCCTCCTTACGACCCGCGATTCTCATGAAGGAGACGGGGGTGGCATCGATCTCCCCGCCGAGGTCGTTGTTGTCGCTTGGACTGCGACACACTCGATATCTGAACGGAAGTGCATTATCTGCTCTCGGTTTAAGCGGTAACCGATAGCCAGGATGGTTACGGGCATTATGGTTAAAGGGCAGCTTGACACAGAAGGTTTTTAATCTTTAACTACTGATGTGGAGCTTGACAAGCTTGACAAGCTTGACAATCTTGACAACTTTAATATATGTATTTCTTATTGTTGCTGCTATCGTAAATTGCTTTCTTTATGTAATGGAAGCATTGGTGGGTCAAAATTTCTATGTTGCACTGAATGCCATATTAATTAAGTGTATAAATATTTAGGAGCAACATATTTCAATTGAAGTCCAAAAATGTCCAAAAACTGAGTGTTAATAGTTAAGAGTAAAAGGTGTAATGCTACCTGACAGGACTTTTGAATGTCGAAGGGAACTAAAGACACACTGGCCTCCAAAAAGTTCATTGAAACTTCAAATCTGTATGAAAACATATTCCACGAAGTTAAGAAGTGTATGTAGTTGGAGTACCATTTGTGAAAGAGGACTACATTGGCTGTATAAGAATACTTCCTCCCCATTGCTATTTTAATTCCGTGCTCCTATTACTTAGCCGTCTTTTTGAGAAGCGAAACGCATGTATACACATACAAGCTTGTGCTTCATGTCTCTTAAATGCGATAAGTACAGTAAAGGGAGAAGCAGTGGGAGTAGCGAAAACATGCAACTGCGGATTTGAGAGACCAGTTAATTTTGTCCTCCTATGTACAGATTAGCAGCGAATGAAAATTTTACGAAATTTATAGGTATGATCTTATAAGAATCTATTGGTCCTTTTACTTATAGTTCAGAATTATAAAAAAAATCAAATTGGAATCATACTCAAACTTCAGAGATTATCAACCAAAAACAAAGCATTCAGATTTAATATAAAAGTGATCGTACTGAAAGTTTTCAAATAATGCAGTATTTCAAACTTATGTAAGTACTGAAAACCGTAAAAAGTTATTACCTATAAAAAGTATAAGATGCTTAAATTGATTAATCGGGACACTTTGTTAAGAATTTAAGTACCTATAAGGGTGACAAAACGTAGTCCCTCTGACTTTGTTTCTTTCACACGAGATTTCTTCCATACCTTCTACGTAGGCTTGTTACTGCCTAAATGAGTAAACCAGCTAAAACCACGTCGATGCGGACAAGAAAGCACCCTCCGAACGGTTGCTTAGCAACATATACGAGCCTTCGTATACATGATATCAGTAGGACGAGAAAAGCTCCTCGTACGAATGGTTTGATCTTGCCAAACAATCTGATCTCAACGCGTGGATCCAATAATATGCAGATTCCTACGCTGCTTGTGACTACTGCGTTCCTCCGACCAGATACTTAAGGGGTTGCACGTGGCTCTCAGGGTTAAAAAATGATCTTGTCGATGTCAGAGAATAACAGACTGTGTCAGTGGGGTGCAATAATTATGGAAAGAAATTGAAAAGTAATACCTATCACGCCTGTGAATGTTCATTTCAAGTAAAATATTAAAAAATATGTGTAACACACATTTCTTGTCCTCCCCTTTCAAGAAATTAAAATAGAGTCCTAATATTTTCGTAAAAAGCTTCCCTTCTTGCGACTGCATCGTATTTGATGCTTCGTATATTGAAAATTCGAGAGAAAGAATAAAAGTGATCGCGTATGCAAGAAGGGAGGACACGTGCGCGGTTTCATTCGTTCGAAGGGGTAGTAAACAAGCGATATAGCTCGAGCACGCTATCCAATATTGAGATTGCCGTCTTTTTGGAATATGCTAATACGATAATACATACAAATGTTCCCATAAACTATAGAATTTTCATAAAAGACATGCAAATGCTCGAGGTATCGAGTGGCGTCGCGCACGGTCGAGAGCTGGGGTTGCTGGCCCTTGAAAAAGATTGATACATCACGATCAAACGTCCCGTAGTCCGATTCGCAGACCATATAAAGAAAAAGGCGAGCAAAATTGTATGGTTCTTTCCAATGATACTACAGGATATAGAATAGAAGTAGCTAAGGGTAGCATAGATTGCTGCAACAATATCAATGAAAATGCAATAGTGGTGGATGTAATCGGAACTTGCTCAGAACTCTTGAAAGAAATGTATAAAAGGCTCGAGCATGGTATCTTTTCCCAAAACACTCTTTACAGTATTAAAATGCCATGAAAATCGTTATGAAAAAATGAACTGACAGAAAACTCGAATATATCAATGGTCCCTGAAGGCATTTGATCCTTATTAGGGGAACGAATGGTCTAAATCGGGATTCCAGAGAAGAGGGCACCGATTCCGATATAGTATAAAGCGAAAAAAATCCTTCCGTAATAGAATTACCGGACCCTGAGCGGTCGTAAACGTATTCCCAGGGCCGATAGCCATTTTTCTCGGTCAAGGGGCGAATTGGCTAAACCGCACGCGTTTACCCGAAGACAGATAGTGGAAAACACCAACACCGGCTCGTGCTCTATTCTTCGTTCTGTGCAAAGCTTACTCCCTCTTATCGTAAACGCATCAATCAAGATAATATTGAATACGCTCGATACCCTAGATAACTTCTCTCACCTTATTATCGCCGTGACATCGAATTCAAAATGAACAAAAGATTACGTCTCGAGAGTATCCTGTAAGAAAAAATTGAATGACATTTTGTTTCGAAGGAGATCAAGTTTCGAGACAAATTTCAATACTCCTGCGGGATGGCACTGTTTGTTCGCATCAGTGGGGCAGGTAAGAGCGATATATTTTCGAAGATTGTTTTCTCTCGTCAGGTAGCCACATACGTCACGAGGAATCCCTGGAGGAAGACTGGGCGGGCGGCAGGAATATACAGGGTATAGATCACAACTCGCGAAGCGCCGGCCAAGTCCCACGGCGAAACGTGGCGAATCAACTTCCGTCATTGTCCGCCGTCCCAATCCTAATGCCTGGTATTTCTCTTCGGTCTCCGAACAACCCACCAACTCTACTGCTCGCTAGTGTTAGTAAAATGCAGGTGTTTGAGTTGTGTAGATGAGGGATCAACAATGTTTGAGGGATCAAATTTGGAAGCCAGAAATTGAATTAATCAAAAAATTTGGCAGCTGAAGCTGCTGGTTTAGTGCATTTCAAAAGTTAAAAATGTTTCACAGTCGAAGACAGAACTATAAATATGCATAATTATTAATAAGTATTTATGTCCAATTCATTCACGCATAGAAAAAAGGAATAGATTAAATGGTTTGATAAACCTTAACCTGTAAGGTAGGACTATATATATTTGAAACTTACTCATCTTACAGATTATAGATACAGTCAAATCACAGTGAATCATTATCTTGTGGAAATTTGTACACTATGTGTAAAATATTTAAAGACATTATATGAAAAGATATGAAAAGATAACACTTAAATAATATCTGAGAATGTATTGGAAGTTTGAACATGCACAGAATATTTGAAAACATTGTATCCATATTTTACATACGATTTAACAACAAAATCCACATTAAACAGGTATGTACAAACACCCTTTAAAGTTGGCAATGAGAAATCTATATTTTATAGATGATAATGTGGTTTAAATAAAAATTTCATTTCTCTACATTAGTTTTACACCTAAAGGTATTGTATGTACACAAGAATGTAATTGACTCTTATAAGTGTGTCAATCCAAATAGTGGTTTAGTAGGGAAGAGGACGATGGGGTGACTGAAGAATCTACTATTCCACTCCCTAAACGCCTTAAGCACGTTACCCTGAAATACGTGGAAATAACTGATACATGATATTTAGAATCAACTACAGAATTTTTTGAGAAACTGATCACAGTAAAAAAAATAACAATTCGTTCAAACATTTAACAAGATTATTACAACGAACTATCCCTATTTTACAAATTTATTTGGTTCGTGTATTAATACGACTTCCTTGAAGTGAATCTTGATTGATAAAATCATTTGATCTCGTCATCGTGATGAATAAGTAATGAAATTACATTGTTACACTTGAGGAATATCGTTCGAGAAAGAGAGTTACTGTATAACTCGATAGCGTATCGTTTGAATTTAACGCGGCATAAATCGAATCACGGCAAATTGACCTTAATCGCGTCGCTTTAAAATCTACCGCTTCGCACTTCATCATGTTCATTCGAATGGCGTGCATCATCTCTCTTTCAGGCTAGGCGTTACGCGCTTCGAACGCGGCTACGAATTGAAGTGGCGCTTTCCGGGGCAAATGGTACGTAGGATAATTTATCGGAGTATCGGGAAACGACAGAGAGCGGATCCATATTCCAATTAAAGCTCATCCTGCCGGAACGTTGCGCTGGATATTACTTCTCCGACTGCTGCTGCCGCGCGCTCTCTCTCTCCCTCCTCCCTCTCTGTCTCCGTCTCTCTTTACCCTCCTTCCTACCCTTCCTCCGTGCTTTCCGTTCCACCCGCATTCACCCCACCAATTTCTCCATCTCTCGCACTCTCGAAGCTGTTTTTTCTCTATCGCTTCTAACTCCTCTCCTTCTCTCTTTCGCTCACCGACGATTCTCTGCCCGTTCATCCTGGTCTACTCTCCGGTCTCTTTTTCGCTCTTTCGAACACCCAGGCCGCTCATCCTTCCGCCATTGCTTCCATGCTGCGCCTCCTCGTTGCTCTCGTTTTTTGCGCATTTTGCTTTCCAGTCCATTTCGCGTTGTAAACTCGAACTTTATGGCCGCGCAAACTGGATGCGCCGCGAGAGTTCATATACGTGACTGCGTCCCACGTCCGTGAACTTTCGCACAGGATCGTTGGTTACTGTCGGTGTCAATTGGTGATGCTTAATCGGTTACGGTTGATCAAGTATGATTGATACTGAATTGAGGGGAAATGGAAGTCAGAAGTTTGGGTATATGGTAGATCGGGGTCACGAGTCTTGACACAATATCGTAAAAAGTATTTTTATGTCCCTAATCGAGGTTAGTGAACCATTTCAGTGGGCAATAATTAGGTCAATGATTGACTGCTTGTAGCCACTATTCGCTAAGAATTTATTTTTAATTCGTTTCTACTCTCCTTAACTGATTACGCTGGCTAAACTCTCGCAAGGTCTCTGAACTTCCTGGCCAGGGAATACTGACCATCCTTAAGGAAACTTAGGCTTACACATAGTATAAGCACACATTCATCGTACCTACTGAGTTCCCCTCACGCACACATTCCTTCATTTCCCTCTACCCTAGAAACTTTTCTAATTGCAATTACGACTACTAAGATAGTTCGATGTCCTAACAGACATCAAATACGAATATGATCAACACGTTAGTTACTAAACTCGGTTAAGATAGAAGTCCTATTAAATAACATAATTTTCTATATAAAATATAGAATTACGACCTAGATTCAATTAGAATCTTTCAGGATGTAAGAAACTCGTTTCTACTTGAAACATCAGTTTACGAATCCACAACTTGAATATGTAGCTCTATTCGAAAACGAAGAGTGATACATAAAGTGAAAGAATAGTTTCAAGAAACATGAATATGTCATCGAACTTATATCGAAGCCATGCCTTACATGTCCTTTTGTTCCCTGTTTCGTTTGCTCAATTTCTTAATTCGGCCAAATTTGAGTGTACAAAGAGGATAATCCCTTCAAATATCTAAATTCAACAACTAAAGATGTTAATTCCTCGAATACCTTCTTCTAAGGAGTTTGGTGTCACAGATTCGTCTTCATTCGAGTTCCGCGAAACCGAGATCGTTGATCTCCGACTCTCAGCAGTGGCAACGCTAGCTGGAAAAGGCAAAGACACACGAGGCAACGCAGTTGATTTAGGATTCGTGTATAACCGCGATCGAGCAAGGCCGAGCGCCGCTCGAATGGAATACTAATCAAAGATACACAAATTCCACTGGCTAATACTTCAAATCCCCTTTAGCCGGGATCCTGAAATTAAATTATTGGATTAGACGCAGGCGACGCCAACCCTTCTGCTTCGTGTTCGCCGCGAAATATCCACTCCCTAACGGAATAGTCGCGGAAAGCCGTTCGGATTTATTTACCGAGCACCCTTTGATCTTGACTTCTTGGCTCTAATCGTCCTGGATCAATGAGGGGGAGACATCGCGAAACAAAAAAAGTAGGCTCTAGAAGACTTCGTAAACCTCTTTCATTCTCGTCGAGAACTGACGAATTTGTGAATGATCCGAAGATAAGTGCTCACTTACTTGAGATAGATCCGACACCTATTTTCTCAAAAGCTTGTTTCGAAATTTCTTACTTGAAAGTAAGATATTTCACGATGTCGAACTACTGTTGCTACATACATAACCCTAAAGTGGGTCTGGTAGAAGAATGAATGACCCATTCCCTAGATTCCAACTAGGGAAAACATCTTTACAACCAAGGAGCTCAAAGAAGTCTGCCCATTCTTTGGCACAGTGATTTTATATTTATGTAGATGAACTTACAACTTACTCTCCTGTCTAACCCCTGTTTTTACTGA
The DNA here is from genome assembly GCF_051401765.1 of Calliopsis andreniformis. NCBI lineage: Eukaryota > Metazoa > Arthropoda > Insecta > Hymenoptera > Andrenidae > Calliopsis > Calliopsis andreniformis. Next base: position 5,245,355 of record NC_135073.1, on the reverse strand, counting down.
TGAATATAGGGAGTTCGTAAACTTCTTAATGAGGATATGTGATCACAAACTGAGTAGTTGACAGTAGAGAAAGTTAGGAGTTTCAAAACTAAAAATGTCATGAATGGAAATATGGACGTATTTTTGTATTAAATAGTTTAGACTAAACCATTAAAGTGATTGTAACTAAATTTCTCTTGCATATCCTGTACAATACCATATTAGGATTTTGGACACCTGCTAAACCAATACCTTCAGGCTTAAGAGTTAACTATGTTTACCACTCCAGGTAATTTACAATTTCAAATTTTCTCTGTCGTCTAGTATACATTCGCGATTGAGTGGGGAAAAGGACCAGGGTCGATTTCACTTCACGAGTTCGAGGCAGAAAATCGACATTAAAAGAAAAAGACAAGTTTTCTCCCGGAAATCGTGCCTAGGGGCAACGAAACGAGGACCGCCGCTACGTCTTCCCGGTCTTCCGCTAATGGCATCGTTATTTTAAAATACCACGATCATATTTCCCCTGGCGGCCCACCAAGAATATGCCACGGCGAATCGAACTTAATCTACGCGAGGCATTTTGTCTCTTTCATCCACCGTCGAATCTCTCAACCGTTCGTTCCCGAAACGGCCCCCTGGAATCTAAATCATGCAAGGATTACGGGTGGTACGGAATTGGGTGGAGTGGGCAAGAGGTGGGCGGGAGGGGGGACGGAAAACGATCCATGCTCGGCCAACTCGCATTTTGGAAACATTTAAATTCTTATACGCGAATAAATAGCAAGAATTTTACGCGCGATAAAATATAGATTTCCTAGCGAGGGCTCTTGGTCGTGGAAGGGTGGAAGGACGCGGTCATAAAATCATTGATATGAAAATATAGCCTTTTCACCCCACTTCCTTCGTGACGAAATCGTCCAACTGAAAGACTCCAGCGAGAAAAACGGAACAAGGTAAAATTATTAACCCCTTGTACTTATTTTCCTACTTAAAGTGATATGTAACCTGAAGCATTAAAATTGGTAGTTTCGTATTTATTAATTTGACTCGTTTTGTTTTATACTCGTATACAGCAAGGTCATGAAAAGCCTAAACTTATTCAATAACACATTCTAAGAAGACTGAGTAATTTTCTAAAATTGAGATAATCATGAAGTATTGACAAGGATACGAAGGTTCTGACTGAAATACATTGTTATTAAATATTCATAACATCAATATAGCATTAATAGTTACATAAAATCAAGACATAAGGGATATTTCAAATCTTTAATAGAAAATCTTCCACAGTTAGGTTAAAAAAACAATATGTGGTGAATCTATCAAACTCCGATTATAATTACTTCAAAAACCACATTTTACACTTTTTATATAAATTGTATGAATCATATATTAGAATATGTTAATAGATTCGAAAACATTTTTTTTTAAACAATTATTGTAATACATTGAAACAATTTACTAGAAATAATTGAATTTTATCGTTAAGAATAAATTTTTGCTAGAAATATTTCATGTAAAGGTGTCTTTCATTTTGGTCAAGAAGTATCCCTTCCCAGACCACTCTACACTGTATAGACTGAAAACAGGAAGGGGTTGTCCCAATCTGGCCTCCAGCTTACATTTCACCGATTATCGTCCTCGCTGGGAAATATTGAACAAAGATTGAACCGTAAGAGACAGTGGTTTCATCCTCGCGATTTGCTAACGCCCGGAGCAGGAATTATATCGGTGAGTCGGGTTCCTTGTATAAATCATACATATTCAAGCGCCGACAACATTTCCTCGAGTAGCTACCAGTGATCCGTCTAATTTATAGTTTAACTTATCTAAATGCGCACAGCGCCTGGCTGAAGAGGGGTTTCGGGGCGGTCGCCTAAACGGTTTGGTTGATGTCGGTGTGCACTTCAACGAACTGCCGACGACACGAACGCCGTTCAACCCTTTGGCTGTTTAGCATTCTATCTTCGATTTGGTTCCCACAGGGTGGAAACATCCAGCCGTTGTGGGATTTTTACGCGTGGAAACCGAAACAGGGAGAAACCGCAGCGATAGGATTAGCGGGCGATCTCAGTACCGATAAATCATTGACGCCTCGTGTGGAACACCGTACAAAAGGGACAGAAAAAATTCCGATAATCGGGCGAACGTGACCTGGAGCACTTGTTGAGCTGATCGATCCAAGCTTACTGCACTCTTCAATAAATAATTATTTCAGCGGTTCTATTTCGTCTGTAATGTAAATATGAAAGATTGCTTTGTCTTCTATTTGCGTTATGACTAAAAAAAGGTGATGCTTCAAATTGAATTTTTTATAGGATTGTATTGGAAATCGGGTGGCTCGTTTCAAAAGAAAGTTATCAAAGTTTACTATAAAAGTATTCAGTTATAGATATAATTATAGTTGGAGTTTAGATTATAGTTACTCGTAACATCCTCACTGCTCTTTTCTTATTTCCAGAGTCAGCGATTTCTAATTTGCAAACTTTTAAATATTCAAATTCTCCATTAGAATGAAATTAATTATCGACTATAATTTACACAAAAATACTACTAATAAATAGTAAGCAGAAATTAATAACAAATAGTAGAATAGTATTTTGTTTGCATCGTGTAAATCTGTAAGGCTACGTCTGAGATGTACTCGACTTAATCACTGGATACAGTTAAAGTAGATTAGTACTATCTAACCTCAGACATGCACCTTCCTAGATTTACCAAAGATCACTAACTATAATTGGTAAAATAATTGACGGTACAGGTGACGCTATAAAGTTTACATTCCCACTGAAGATTATAATTTAACAAGTTAGTATTTATGGACTTAAATGTATACGTAGTGTATATTATATAAACACACGTAACGTTCCTACTCATTGTAATACAATCGATATAACAAATTTCTAAATATAAGACTATCTAGAAACAACAGAAGAACAAACACTTGAGAAATTGAACATTTCACTGTGATTCTATCGAAAACCCGAACTATTTAGAGGAACGATGACGAATGCTCGATAAATTTCTCTATATACGACCGGGGTACTCCATACATTTCCGCTTTCGTGTCGATGATGCAGTGGTTAGACAGCCGCTGGGGGATGCCGCGTAAAACCAGTGGTCTGTTTTACAAGGAACGGGGATGACGAATCGTTTCGGAGATCGGGGGAAGGTTTCATCCCTTGATATATCGACGCGAAACGGTGAGCGATTCCCACGAAGGATACCGCGAGCCAATCTTTCGGAAACCAGCCCCCGAGATCCAAAGGAGCGTGATATTTATAGGGCGGATTTAAAGTATAAAGTTGCAGCTCGGGGGCTGGAAAAACCTTGGTCTTGTTCCTATTTTCTGGAAGATCGCGGTTACGACTCAGAATTCCAATCATGTGCTCGGTTCGTGTCTCGAAATCCAACGTCCACGAGGAAAGAATGTCACTTGTACTCGAAACCAGAGGACAGTAATGCGAACCGGCACGACCACCCACCAACTTCTTCCCTTGCTTCTTGCCCAATGATGTTTGTTTCAACGTCCCCTCCGATCAGGATAGATTTCTTGTTTCGCCAAACGAGACAACGCTTCTCGTTTTTATCGCGCCTTATCGAGAATTTTGTAAACAACTTTCACCATTCTGGATTTACTTCCAAAGGAACGTCGCCCTTTATCGCGACGAAATAAATGTGACAACTTTTCATTCGTTTCGCCGCTCCACCCCCTCTATCTTTTCACCCCTCTGCAATAAACACCCATTTTATCACATACACGTGTCTCTTTTCTTCGTTGCCCCGTTCTCTCTCGCGTTCGCCGCTTTTGAAATCGTTGTTCCCTTTACAGCCCGCGTCATCGCCTCCCCCATACCGCGAACTGGGGTTCCCGAGGACAGGTAAGTAGTATTGGCGGATCGCGGAAATGGAGAAGCTATAAGTAAAAGCAAAGTTCAAATAAATCGCACGTGACGAGCCTGCGAAATTTCAACGGCGACGTGCTCTTCAAGGAAGGTGAACTTTGAAACGAAGTACTGTAAGAGAAACGCCAATGTGATTTTCTACTTTCGCCTCGACATTCTACGGGCCCTTTTACGAACGAACTTCTTCAATTGCTTTTGTTGCTACTTGGTGGCCATCAATGGCAGTACTGTGAAGCGTCCAAACCAGTGTTGGGTATATTTCAAATGAAAAGTATTAAAAAGTTATTGAAATAGTCTTGCTTAAACGAAATTTAAGCAAACTCCTTACTATAATCGATAAAAAAATTAATGTGTACTATTATACCATTAAATCGAAGTAGAAACAAATAACAAAGATTCACTTTTCACAAGTCACTAACTTCTATTTGATATTCATTTCTCATTCGCTTTATCGTATGTAATCATATGTTAAGACACAGTCACTGTTGCTTGACAGAATATTATGAAAATAATATCCAAATATTTCACTCCAGGTAAAATCAGAGAAATATATCTACATTTCAATTAAGAATTTCAAGTTAGTTTCAAAAATAATATAACTAAAATACATATAGCACATTCGCAAAGTCAAATAAATATTTCAAATAATATTTCAAATAATATTTCAAATAATATTTCAAATAATAAAAAAGCATATTATTATATCATATTAACCAGCTTTATTATAGTTACGGAAAATAGTTTATACAAACACTTTTATTTCTTATTTTAAATATTATTACCCAGACCAGATCGAAGCAACATGTGCAGTGTACAACCAGTGGCAGGCGTTATTTGAATAAATTGTCATTTGAATAAGTTTTTTTGAGTTAATTCTGTTTCGGATAACGTCCAAATAAAGAATACAAATAAAAGGAATTATTTGTGACTGGAGAATAATCTTGTATTTGACTGAAACTGTATGTCGATAAATATTTAGTTGATTAAGCACACAGAGAAAAGTATTAGACTTAACATAATATAACATATTCTACTGAACATAAGATTGTATGGTAGAAAATGTTCGTTTAATCTAATACTTCGATTATGTTTAGTTTAATACAAACAGTAATTGTAAAAGATGAGAAAAAATGAGGGTACATCAGAAGAAAGAAAGTAATACCTGGTTTAGTTTCAACCTGTAATAAGGCTAAGATATGCTTGTATTAACAGCTGCATTGAATTCGATTTTTGCTTCAATTAGTCTACCTGTCTAGATCTGCTACTTGATTTTAAATTCAAATCGCAACTCTTAATTCTGAAATATCGATTCACTTTTAAAATACTGTAGACTTAAGGATAAATGTCAAGCCATGAAAAATAGAGGACTGCTTCAGCGAATTTCCATAAACTTTAAAATCCCAATACGTGCACAGATATGAAGAGATCGTCGATATGTTAGGACAGTTCCCATCGCAGAGCTTGAAACGTAAGAGTGGGACTACCAGGGGAAGAGGGGCAGGGCGCTCCCAAACGGGGTGAAAATCCCATTACAAACTATCCTCGCCTCGGTCGACGTCGTCTCCTTCTGCTGGATCCTCGAACGCGAGATCTTTGCATGAATATGTAAATCCTTATTTTCGGATCGAGTGCACTCGAAACCGAAAACGGACCTCTGGAGAGGAACGTTTCGCGCCATCGTCCTCTTTCTCGTCTGGAATTGATTTATTAGCTCACTCGACTTATCCCCGCGAGGGTGGCTTCTTTCGCCAGAAGATACCCCGTAAAGATACATCCAGCACCCTCGATGAAATTTCCTAACCATGGGATTAAAAGATAGGCTCCCGTTTAAACTCGAAGAAAGGATTAACGATACAATAATAGAAAAGTATCGGGGCAACTTGAGATATTATATATACACAAACTGTATTACCCCCTTTTCCATTCGATTGTTAAATATTTATCAACTAAAAACAGTGTAGGAATCGGTGAGTCCTCTTTCAAAGCTTCATGATAGAGCCCTGATGAAATTACTGTTGCCTCGATAATGCACTTTACCGAACTCGATGGCCTCGTCGAGATACTTTCGACAAAGGGACCCTCTGTAGCGAAATCGCGTGTGGTTCGAAAATATGCAGTTAAAAATTGCATTACAAGTAACGTTACTTAAATATTGCTTTATGGTAGTCAACGAATTAACCAGAAAGCCACACAATGACATAAACGAGCAAAATACTTTAATTTATTCTAGTATGTATACTGCACTATGCTATCACTGCAACATATTGGATCGTTTATTTATAATATACTGAGCCAACAGTGAATCTAGTTTAGTGCAAATATCATTTAATAGAAAAATGATTGTTACGATAGTAATTATCATTCAACTATATAGGTAACTTGAAAAATAAAATGTACCTCATTATAGATAGATACTATTTAACTTGTAAAAATGAACAACGAATATTTACTATTAAAATTCATTGTTTACATGAAAATAAGACATCTACTTAATACTGATTGCAAACAGTACTAAAATGACAGTACTATTTCCAATTAGCCAATTACTATAGTAATTAATAATTAGTGAATTCAGGCTGTAGTGAGACTGCATTCATCTATCTAGAAAAGTGGTCAAAACATTCAGATGTTATATAAGAAGGAATCAAGAAATAGATGAAAGAAAAGACACGCGCAATGCCGGACATCGATAGCAGAAGATTCGAAAGTGGGGTTGGTGGACGAAGGACGCTCGCGGGCGTCTCGTCCTCTAAAGTTTTAATACCAGAGCAAGGGCTGGCAGACAACAGGAAAACAGAAAGAGAAAGGGAATATTTCGGATGATTGGTATTGTCGGAGCTCCGCGAGATGCGAACAGCCTGTGGGGTGGATTCGGCTGTATTCAAATGGGGTGGCCATTAGAGTTATGTTAGAATATATTGATTATTGGGGGGATCAAAGAGTAGGGGACGACGGGATGACGCCAGTGAAGGGAAAGACGAAGGTTTGAAACAACTGATCCTCTTTTCTGCTGCTTCTCTCGCACCTACGATACCCTTTCACTATTTTCTTTACGTTCTGGCAATTGACAGATACTGTCCGACTTTTTACCCGCTAATTTTCGAAAATCGTGAAAAGTAAACTTGGTACCTTACGAGCACTTTAAATAAATGCATCATCTTACATATTGCTAGACATATATCAAATTTGGTCACCTAGTTTTTACTAAAACAGCGGGTCACTTAATTTAGAGAGAATAAATAGTTTCTTTTAAATCTGTTTCTAGAAAATCTGAGAACCCGAATATATTGAATTTTGTTATATATGCAATAGAAAAATTATCTACAATTTTTATAATTCAAAATAATGTATAGTTGGTATAGGTTTGAGAAGTCTCTTATTTAAATTATTTCTACTTCTCAACTGGAACCACCGAACAGAAGCAAAAAAATGTCGATATGAAAAATTGTACTAACATAGGTATACAGTAAACAACAACAAGTAGGAAGAAATGAAAATTAAAAGAGAAATATTGTATAAATAAGCAGAAATGCATTTTCTTACATCCTTATCTCGGGCATTGTTTCTTGAAATTTCACAGCACTACCTTCAAGAGAAGTGTTTTGAGGTTTATATACACTAGAAATGTATTTTTAATATTCTTTTTAAATTTCAAGTCTATCCATTGAATCTTTCTTTATACTGTATTTGAAGAAGTATTACGAAAACGTTGTAAGAAAAGCGCATCTATAATTTTCACTGAACTTATTTTCAAAATGAATACCTAGAAGAACAAATCATTCGATTCAACAAATGTTTTTGGACAACATTTAAAAAAAGGATCCAAATGACTTTATCCTAAGTAGGTTTCATTGTTAATGTGTGATTTAATATTTTGTTAAGAAACAATTTCGAAATTATAAGAATATTAAATTCTTTTCACTAATGATAAATACCTAATATCAGCATTCAAATTGAATTCTAGTAAAATGAAAATAATCCAAACTTAATGTACAAATTTCGTAACACGATGAATCACAAACGTGACTCAAACTTCTTCCACCTTCTGACCTGCAATAAATTTACAGCACTGCAATATGTTATTAAACCCTGTAAAAAACGAATCAGCTTCTAATTACACAGCAGAATAACGAAGGTAACATACTATCAAGCAGTCAAAATTATCCGCAAAAATTGAATTCCAGTCTTCTAATTTAAAAATCTCCTTAAGATTAAAAAAATACAAGGTCTTTGGGGATCGCGAATAATCGTTGAAAACGACGGGACCACAGACGCGCGGGCCCGCATAACAAGGGAGGAAATCACAAAGACAGAAAATATAGTGAACGAGCAAATAATTTCACCGGTTCTAATTAGTTCAACGCAAATAAATGGACAGTGCGAGACCAGCGTCATTATTTATGCAAGAGCATCGCCGTGGTCGGCGTCGTGAGCAGGCAGAGACCGCTGGAAAATATTATTCGTGGATACACGTCGGTTTTCCCGCCACCCCCTGGTTCCCGGTTAGAAGAACAAAGGCATGAAAGGAAAACGCGCGGAGGCGAAAGGGTTGGGCGCGTACATTTCAAAGATACGCGAAAAGAGCGGCGAGTTCGAGTAGGAGGCGGCGATTCGTCACGACACTGGAAAGTCGAGAAAATATTCGCGTGAACAAACGCGCCGGGAATTATCGAGCATTAGTCGATGGCTGCTTTTGCCGCGCGCTGAACACCCTGTGGTAGGGGGACAGGGGGACAGGGGTGGTGGGATACGAAGCGAAGGGATAAAAGGGAGCCAGAGAAGTACAATCGATGAAAGGGTTGGACGTCAAACCCCTTCGTGTCGCGATCTTCTCCACCCTCAGTCGGTCTGCCACCGCCACCGTGCCGCGACTCACCCCCTGAACCTTCGTCCCTTCCACCTAACCACCTTCCACCACCATCCACGACCACCCACCCACTCCACCTTGCCGTCATAGCTGTAACTCACCGCCACACGGTAGCGCCCTTGCCGCGTACACATTTACATAAATTATTGATCCCTAAAACACACCGCCGCCAATGCCATTGCCACTGCGGAGAGAGCAGACCTTAAGGAAAGCCACCATGCCACTGTCTCTCCTTTCGCAGGATCGACCTAGGATTTCACTGATCATTATCCTGTTCCTGACGAGACTTTCCTCACAGCTTTTAAAACCGTATGATCGTTATAAGTGGAAAAGATCAATCCTTTTTAGAATTTTTGATTGTAGTTAATTCCCTGTTATCTTAGGAAACTTTCGTCTTACCTAAAAATACCTAACACTTTCTGAAGCTTTATTTCTTAAGAGTTTAGTCCTCTTAATAGGTTTGTAGGTCCTTTAATAGGTTTCATATGTGTCTATATTCAGTCATCTTCTAATACTTACTCTTTGCTCAAATAATTAGGCATAAACGTTGCGATTCTACGAATCCTGACTGGACTTTCAGTAGAACTCGGTTGATAAGATTCGACTTTTGTCAGTTTCAAGAGTTAAGATTAATTTAGATCGCTTGTGGATTTCTGAGGGCCTAAAATTTTAATTATAATATTTTCCACGACGAGAGAGGGGGGGAGGGTGCAATGGTATTCAGGACATTTCTGGGGGAGAGAAGGATCGAGATGCGCAGCGAATACGGGTGCTGCTACGTCATTAAGCTACGCATTGTTCGCAGAGGGCTGATTGTCTTGGCCGCTCGTTTTAGCCGTAGCTAGAGAGACAATTGTTCAATATTCCCATTGATCTGTGAGACACCCCGGAGGCTGCTTCATCTACCGTCAAATATATATATGCCTATGTGTGTGTGTAGCCTTCGAGTCTTTTGTCAATATCTCTATTTTAATGATATGAGACGTCCCTCCCCTCCTTCGCGATGCTCTCAATGGACCAAAAGCAACAGAAAAGGAGAGAGGGAAGGCGAGGGTACATGCGCGCGTGTATGAGAGAGAGAGAGAGAGAGAGAGAGAGAGAGAGAGAGAGAGAGAGAGAGAGAGAAGGTAACTGGACGGAGAACAGATAGATGTGACTTTCACACGACTTTATCTTTTACGGTTGTGCCATCGTTCGCGAAAAACGACACGCATGCAGTGACGCATTTCGTTTCGACGACGATTAGTGAGAAGGAGCCTCATTATTTTTCCCTTTTGCTTTTCCTTTTTTTCGGGAAAAAGAAAGCGCGAGGAACGAGCTGAAATGGGATCACACCGGCTGGCGAGAATCGCGCTTAGTCCCAGGATCGACAGACGACAATGCGTGCTGACGGACTGCGCGATTCTTCGTACTCGATGCGAGACTATTATATCCTCTGTTCGTATACTGGTGAAATGCTCCTGCAGCGCAGGAGCTTTTGTTCCAGTTACTGTTGTCTAACGTGCCGTACACGCTAGCACCATGCAAAAGAACCTTGCAAACAAACGACGTTTTGCTCGCTATACGCGAGTCATTATAGTACGGTCATGATTGAAAACGTGACGAACGATGGGACATCGGGTTATCGTGAAATGTTACGTTGCATCAATTGCCAAATCCTGAGAAGGGAAAATGACATATTAATTTAGAACAATATCCAGAGTTCTGTGTTCCTCAATTTTGATTTTTGTATCAACCACTATCGAAGTTCCTACTGGATTAGAGAAAATAAGAAGGTAATACAGATAAATTAAGCTCGCAAGCTCTGTTAAACTAAGATACTTCGCTATTTCTAGCGAATATGGTAGAAATTGGTAACAAGTACCTACTTACATACATACAGACTCTAAATTCTTTAATTCGTAATTCGAATAACTATAAACATCAAGGAGACCATAAAGAATCATGAGTAGCCTATTCACAATTGACATCTTCACACTCCAATCGTAAGTATAATCCGTAGTCTCGGAATCGTGATTACGCGCATGGTCAAATACCGGACGCAAGACCGCATGGTCATAATTAACAGTCATAAATTATCAATCCGAACATCAGTTAGCAGCGCAGCTTGGCGCTGGTGTGTAGCGCACGACGTTAACAAAGACAGGGAGGCACAGAAAGAGCAATAGAGAAGGGTAGGAGATGTGGATTAGGATGGATGCGGGGGTAGTAGTATGCCGTGCAGAAACAGTAGGGCGAACGAAGGGCGATAGTCGAAGGGAGGCTACGGGATAGCCAGTGACCAAGTGATTGATATAGAGCCAGCCAACTGCTACTGCTGACTCTGTGACGCGCGAATCTGCGAGCACTGCGAGCCGTCACTCTGTTGTCTCGCCAGGAAAGAAACAAATACCTTCCCAGGTCGTTCTGCAACGAGATCTTGGAACTGGTGACTAATTTCAGCCAAGATTTACTGGATTAAACTGACTGTTTGCTTTCCGAGCGTAGAAGTGGGCCTATTCCATAGTGGATCATCTTCCACCGAAGCAGAGGACTACAATCGCAGAATAATTTTTGCAAAAATCCCACAGACGAGGAAAAGCCGGAAGTAGCCGGCCGATAGCGGGGTATCTGCAGAGCAGCTCAGATCGTCCGACAGGAATACGAGAACGGATAAACTGGAGATCCAGAGAGGTAGACGGACGGACAGACACAGCTCAGAGATCCGCGCCATGGTTATACGCTTTAATTCCTTCGACGGCTTTAATTCTCATATTCGTATTCCGCCTTCCCCAGATTCCTCCTCCCTGACCCCTGAGTCTCGGTCTGTCCACCCTCCTCTTCCCCTTAGTCGTCTCTCTTCGAGCCTCAACCCTTTCGGCGCCTCTTGCTCGCTGCTTTGACGACACACGCATTTCCACACCGGCAAAACTTTATTGGTGGAATCAGCCATCCAATTTCGAATGTTGCGAATATTAGATGGTAATGAAATATCAACTGTAATCATTTGTGTATATTAAGATACCTTTCGATGCAGGAGTTTTTTTATACGTAGCGCACTAACTTGTAACGAATGATTAATTAATTATTGAAGTGAATGTTTTCATGGTATTTGATGATGTCGGTTGCCTTCGGCGTTCAACGTCCTAAATATTTGGAAGAACGATAGAAGATTGTGGGAAATATAAAAGAATAGAACAGAGTTCGAGCATTCAATGGAATTTATTCCGGAAATACGTCCTCAGCGCGCAGAGGGATAAAGATATTCTGGTTTTTGCATGGATTAGTAATGGAAGCTTTCCCTCGGGGGTGGGAGCTCTTTCAGAAGGGAGTCGTTCGGCGCCGCAGTAGCGGATGGCCAGTATTTCGTTTGCAAAGCCTTTTCCTTCCTTTTCCTTTATACTGGAAAAGTTATCATCGGTGCCTGCAATTGGCCATCTATGACTTACATAAATGAACAAAGAGAGCAATCTTACAATCAAAAAGTACCCATAAACACCATTTTGACGTCCAGAAATAAGTATGTACAGGTAAGCAAGGTTTACTAAAACGTACATTGACTGACTTAAGAAATTCAGAAAATGATTGAGAGAGGAAAATATCCAAGTACAAAAGGAAGTACCATGAGTCGCAGAGGCAAATGAATTTTTTTAATCCAAAATCCATCGAATCTCAGTTCGGAGATACTCTGGTTCTGGAACTGGGTGTGGTCGTATAGAGAAGGGTTGATGTAAGCTTATACGCATGCAGAAAGAGATGCCCACGGGCGGAGGCGCGGGAGACGCGAGGATGGCGTGGAAGAAGGGTCGAAAGGATAACGAATATGACGTCAATTTTAAGGCAGGCTTGGGGGAGAAGCAATCACCGTCGGCTGGGATCGACCATCCCCTAGTTCCACCCCTACCCGCGACTCTCACACCATGCACCCCCGCGGACTTTGAACTTTGACTTTATCAGAGGTACAAGAGAGGGCCTTCAGCCAGGTGGAAACGCATGTATTATGTTACACGAGCCAGCCTCCTTTGACTGGGCCTCGATTCTTCCGTTCCGTGCGGAATTCGACGGGAAAACGGGCAAAAAATCGAGGGATTCATCGCATTAACCAGACAACGCTAATTAGCGGATACTAATTATCGAGGATGAAAGTTGCCCGCGTAAGCATTCCCAATACCTGTGCTCATTTAAGGTACACAATTGGGCTTCTTCCCTTCAGCAACCGAATCGTGCAATTGGTTTTCAATGACTGGGGTTCGATGTTCGTGCGTTAAAAGCCTCTCGCGTGTCAGCCAAACTCGCGATTTAAAAAACCAGTCGCAAAGAGGGGAAAACAGATGGCTCGGCGAGCCAGAGTGTCCTATTATGCCTCGATGCGATAACGAGAGGCGACGAGAGAACGCGTAACGATGTAATGATGCGGGGACGATGGAAAAGTTCACTTCCTTATAACAATTACGTCATTAATAATGATCGTAATGCTAACGACTCGCCCCTCTCTCTTTCCCTCTAGCTCATTCGCTTTCTCTCTCTCTTGTCGGAGGCAGAGACTGTCGCGATAAAAGCTCGGAAGTACGTATAGGCGCCCGAAGCCACGGATATAGAAACGCTTAAGTGGTGCATTGGAATCCCCCAACCCCGTTGAGCTACTACTACCATCATCCCCACACCCCCCATCCCTCTGTAGCCCCATCAGTCCCATCGGGCGGCCGACGACAGCCTATTGTTTCAACGTATTAGTCATTCGACGTATCGTAAAGTGTGCTGGCGAGGTACTCGCGGTTCTCCACCTCCTCACAAATCCAGCCTCCACCATCATCACTAACACACAAGGGACGCTTGCTTTAATATATATACGTACACACACACCTTTCGACCCCGAACGATAACGTTGATTGCGAAGCTCGCCGCTGTGTGTCGCTATCGGACGGATGGTGCAAACTACGCTCAAGACAAGTTTTAAAATCCTTGAAATTTTTAAATAAATTCGAACCATATGAGCTCGAAAGCCTAATATTATCATACTGAACAATAAAAAGATATATACTCTTAGGACATGCTTTATATATTTTTTTCTTTCTACTTATTTCTTTTTCTTTTCATTTTTCACTGATATAAGAATATTTTTTATTTCTAATAAGGAGGTGTATCTATCTAGGTTGTAATAGCGATGTGACTATTCAAGAAAAAGAATATATTTTATCTCTTCTTACTAATAGCAGCATATGTCAGTTTTGCTGCGAGGGGCAATCTACTTTAACGTTTCGCCAGGAAACTCACATTTGGGCATTTGGTAGCTCGTAGCATGCGTTTTTCGTACCAAATCATACAACTGCGCTTTTCTTTGCGGAGGAAAACGAACATGATATTTTGAACCACTTCGAAGACAAAAATGTGTACTTTTTCGTAAGAAACTACTTTTTATTTTTGTAACACACGTCGATGTATAATATACGTATACCTACTTATATAATGTGTAATATTCATAAGAGTGATATATGTCGGTTATTATGAATGTGGTGTAAGCCTACAATTTTTTATGAAATTTATATTTTCATTTCTTATCATTTCGCTCATTTCAATGTAATTCAATTAATAAAATAACTTTTTAAATGTTGGATTTACATCACTTTCATAATAAATTTCAAGTAAAATAAGACAGGTGATGGAGTAATTCGCGACTTCGTATTAATACATAGTAGGAAGGCGATAAACTATGAAACTTGAACAATATGATATAGAGTACACAATAACGTCAATTCATTAAAATTTCAACTCCAATAATTATACACTCATTCCAGAAACATGTATCGCGTGACCCAATTAAGCAAAAAGGACATGATGAATTTATTTATGTAAAGTTTCAACAAGAAAAATCCACGTTGCAGTTAAATTAAACTGAAATTTGTACCCGTCTGGTTTACAATGCACTTTATCACGGACGCGATACCAAGATTTATTGAAAGAAACCAGTACCGTCATACAGGAAGCAATCTTTTGTTATACGTCACTCTGTAGCCTATCATTTTCAATACAAGTCTTTCCATATCAGTCAGCCGATTCTTGTACGCTCGTTACTTTACACGCACGCTAAAAATATGAATGCACTTTGCCGCGGGGCAGATTACCCCGAAACCGGAACCACGTGCAAAGTGCAAAGTTCACGTCGATAACCAGTGTATCGTGTCACGCCATCGCGATACCTTCCCTGGTTGAGAATTTTTCGAGGCAGCGTAATTATCGAACCAGTATATAAACGGCATGTGAGCTCATTTCTAGGACGTGAAATGAGATTTCTACGAGCGAGAACACGCAAAATCCTTCCTGCACCGAAGGCAATTCATCTATGATCTGCTTTCATAGCCGTAACTGCATCGGCATTCGACTTTTAACTTCAGTGTTCCAAGAGGAACTTGAACGCGGAATACCTGCAACAGTAAAATCAATTTCCTTTCCACTGTAGATCTGTTTGCAATCAATTCACGGGACGATAAGTCAATGCAAGTATCAAAACATAGGTTTCACAGACATTTACAGCGATGTTTCGTGTCTATTCGGATGGCCGACTAATCGAACGTGTAAACAGCCGCTGAAAAATGCGTAGAATGTTGGAGACAGCGAACAGGCATAGAAGAGAAACTCTTGCACGTAACGAGCATTTCCGTGGGTTCGGTTTCTTAGACGGCAAGTCGCGTTCCAGGCTACCATCGATCGGTTGATCACCGCATATCGTGACCCGCCGATCGTACTTTAATCCGACGATGCAATCGAGCACCGCATTGCGCCCCTTGTCGTGCGACTGCGACACTAGAAACAGTTACACACGATTGCCTCGCGGATTTCACCACTGATATTGATTGGACGAAGTTTAGCCGCATGTACAACGATGTAATCGTGATCTTTCTAATAAGAAAAGTACATACGGGCACTATAAACTATCGCTGAAATTTTTTCCTCGTAATATTAAAAGAACCTATAGTTCCTTACAAAAGTATTCGAACATGCGTTACTAAAACCCTAAAGAATGAAAATCTGCAGGTATGTTAGACCTAAGTCTAGAAAATAACATTATAAATATTGAACATAAAAATCAAATTTATATATTAGTATATGTGTACGTATGAAAGTTTAAGTCAGTCACGTAATGTCTGCAAAAGTCATGAAATGTTCATTGTAAAGCTAAAGCTTTTTGTAAATGTTTAAATATTTCATGGAATTTTTATTTATAATTTCAATATTAATTTTACACTTTCGAAAGAGACTGTATATTTTTACAATGTTCTTATTATAGCACGCTTGAGTACTGCTAACAACGTACGTAACATGTACCTATTTCTGATCAACAACTTTACTCATTGATCATTAATTTCAATCCGTGTACTTTAACAACGTCAACTGCTTATAAAAATGAGATATTATCATTAAGACTTAAACAGGGACTCGAAAAACTATCAATTCCACAAGAAAATTCGCAATAGGTACAAATGCAATTTTATTTATCAGGTAAATCAGTTTTCAAAAGCGTAACAAAAGGGGCATAAAAATGTGCAATTCAATTTACTAAAATAAAGCTGACATTCACATTTTTATGAATAACAGTTACATGAAACATTTATGTCATGAAACAAACAACTATTGTCTAAACAATCCTGCTGTGCTATGAAGAACTGGAGAAATAAATAAATAGGGATAACTAGGCTGAAACTGGACATACTAAATATTTCTTCCGAAATCGACTTTTTCTAAAACTTAATTTTGTAGAACACAGATGACTGCTTTTCGGCGCAGTAGATACGGTGCCAATGAGAAATTAAAGTCGACGATCGGTCATGGGGGTGGGAGCGCCCCCTTCCCAGTGGTAAAGTTGGACTACGTACGGGCGAAAGGAATATGGCTTATTCGCGTGCCGCCAAAAAGTTTCTACGAGCAGGACGGCATTGCATGCCCCGGCATTAATAATTACTTTACAACTGATTCCTCCTTTTTTGTGGATTTTATTTCATTTTTCAACGGGGTTAGAGTCCCCATGTACGTGCGTACGCGATCACCTTTTAGCTTCCCATTAATATCGTCCGTGTTTGTTGGTTGTTAGTTGTTCCGGCTCTGATAAGAATCGCATCGTCTTTCGCTTTGCTTAGCCAATGGGAAAAGCTCGTCGTAATTTTAACGGCGAGGTTGCACGCACTAACGAAGTAACCATGTAATTATTTATGCAATATCGTTGCGAGCTTTCGAAGCGAATTTTGTACCCTTAGGCCGTGTTCTCACATACGCGACACATGCCGTGAAGTACACGAATAACGTTGCTTCCGACAAATATATCATTGGGAACGAGAACATATTTTGGAGAACACATTCTTAAATTCCTGCACCGGTTCTGATACACTGTGTAACAACTAAAATTTACTAAATATATTTTCGAAGTTTAATAGTTCTTTACGTGATATATTTTGCAGCAATGGTAGATTCAACTGTATCAAAAGAATTACATAAACTGATGAGAATAGGTACTGTTTCATGAAATCATAGTTATGCATAAACTCGACCATAAAATCAAAAATCGAAGAAATTAACAATTTTAATAAATATGTCTCGTCCGATTACCAATTAACGCTTAAAAGGATATACCTACGGCAGTAAAGTAGTAATCTTCAAGATAAGATTTTATAGATTTGTACTTAACGTTGATTTAAATGGTGTGAAAATTAATAGGTAATGTTACAATATTATAATACAAATTTATATTGTGTTAAAATTACAAGTATAGGAAAAGGAATTTTGAGAACATAAAACTAGATGTAGAGTAATCACCTGTCTCATTGCTTAACTTGAGCCATCATTAAAGAACAAGTGTTTCATAAAACACGAAAAGCAAGGGTTAAGGTCAGTGCAAGGGGAAGAGGAGCAAGGGTTTCGGTGCGAAAACCAAAAGACTTGAAACACCGTCAGGTATGGGCGGTAGATTTAGTCACGGTGGTGATTTCCTCAGATTTTCCGCTCGCATTATTTGTTCGACATTGGATCGGCGGAAGAAAGCGGCCGGGGACAGAGGGAGTTCCGTTTCTTTACACTGCGAAGAATATCAATTGTTAGAAATACAAAGGGTACGAGACCGGAGGGAGAAACAGTGGCGAGATAGAGCGACGAAGATGGCCAGAAAAAAACTAAGAGAGCGGGAAAGAGAGGAGGAGAGGCCCGTCGCGTCGTTTGGGGTAAGGAAGAACTACCGTTACGTTCTATGTAGAGCAACGTGGGGTAGCGAAAGGAGGGTGCCGCCTGTGGCACACCGCCCCTGTACAAACTAAATTCTTAAGAGAATTTAACCGTTTGAATAGCTCGCAAATCCATTGCAAATGTTTACATGGGATTTGCACAGCCGCCCCTCCTTTGGCCCGCGAGCTACCTGACTCTTCAGCTTCGTTTTGTTCGAAGAAATCTCGAAGGAGCCAATCATTCTTCAATATTTTAAATTCTCGCGATACGAATAAAATACCAACGCGTGGAAATGATTTGATCAGAGAAACGGGATTCACGATCAATACTGTCAGAATTAGAGATCAGCAAACCGAGGATAGGGTCTGGAACAAAGATTCCTTCGCAGAGGGAATCGATTTACAGGCGCATATCAAACTAGCAGAAGGTAGCTCCCCAAGGCGGTCGCGATGCAGGAACTTTACTAGGAAACTTCTATCAAGAACAGAGCCGAGACCGCAACGATCAGTAGTCCTTCCCGGTAGCAGTTCGTCTCCGGTTTACGGACGTATGTAAAGTACCGACCGAAACAGCCCCCAAGACCTCCGCGCGACCGCTCCCTTACCTGCTCCTCAAGACAAACAGTGGCGGTGTCTTAACAAGTGGACCAAGCTGTGCCCAAGACAAAGGGTAATTGAGGGCAGGGATTAATACCCCTATACACCCAGAAATCCAGCTTGTCTGCCGTTGCTCCGAGTTCCTCAGACTATATCTCTCCTTTCTGGAAGGAGGACACATTCTCTACGGGTGTCTCTTACTCGCTTTCTCTGTTTGTTTCTGTCCCTCGATCTGACCGTATCTCCTTCTGGTTCTTCGATTCCCTCGTACCCTCTTGCCATGTCTCAGCGTAGACACTCGCGTTCGCTCGCCTTAAGTTCTCCAAGTCCAAACCCAGGTCCTCCGAGACAGTCCGGTCATCTTGCTAATTAAACAATCAAATACGGGCAGCCACTGGTTTCCCATTTCCTTGACCAGTTCTCACGAGTCTTTCCCAATCGATTGATTAAGCTCGGTGGCAGTCCGATTGTCCCGCGTGGGAATATACACGTTTCATGACGAGATACGCTTGATGTTCAAATAACAATAGAACTATGAAGAACTTCTTTACGTCGCTATCAATGAGACATTTGAAGAATTGTTTATCTTCAAGAAAATTAATTAATAGCATGATTAAATATAAAAACTGTTATTTTTGGAATAATAGTTATTGTTATTTAAAAGATAGATATTCAAAAAGATGAAAGGGATAAAAGGAGTATTCTTACTCCTAGTAAGAGTATATAATAGTATTCTTAGGCAAAAAAAAGAAGTAGTCGATATCATCATGGTTAAGTACAATCAGAAAATGATTTATACTTCTTTTTCTGTGAAATACTATGATTTATATTCATTTATTAACGATTGTTAAACATTCTTACATTATTCAAACTGAGGTTGAAGAGAACTTATGTTTGGAGATGTATCGGTTCCCAGTGAAATAAGTAAATCACTACACAGGCACGCTCAAAATTCAATCTGTTCTGTCCTCTATGATTGAAGTTTCCGTTACATAATACAACTCCGTTCGTTCACAAATTAAAAGATAAATATTACTATCATGCAATAATATTAACAACTCAATGAAACTGAATGTTTCTTTCTGCAAAACTTTCTAAATATCCAGTAACTTAGAATGCTGATAAATACATCAAGATACGTGTCCACAAATTCTTCATGTTTCCGTAATCAAAAATTTGTCCTGACCTTAAGAACTGTTTAGGGAATTTTAAACAGAGTCAAAGACACGGTAGAAAAGGTAAGAAAGTAAAATGGGGGTTCGAAACGGGAAAACGAAAGGGAGGAGAATGAGAGAAAGTGAAGGCGAGACTCTACCCTCGCATGGAATTATAATACAAAATGTCATAACTATCTTCCTAATCACACTTTATTCTAACTAGTCCCTCCGTAACGAGGTGGCATAGTCCTTTGTGTCGACTGCAAAGCACGTGGACAAGCGGATCGTAAAGTAGAACCACCCCAACGAAGGACTCACGGGGGATGTTCAACGTTCTTAGAAGCACGGAACTCGAAAGGACGCATTTGGAAGGCGTACGAATATTACGATTACCCTCCTAAGCGCAGTTCATTATCATCATTTGCAAGGGGGGCGAAGGGAGATACAGATAGAGTCGAGAAGTTCGTGTCGCACGATACCGCTGTTCGTTCGCCTTGCGATAACGATAACAATGTTTCGAGGAGTATCGTAAGTATTTAGTCACTATCTTTCGGGTATGTACAGGGGCATAGTTGGAAGTTGCTGATGCATCAGAATCCATGGAGAACTTTCCGCCAATGCTGAACAGAGGTGTTATTCGATCTCAAAGTGTATTTGAATTCATCCTCGTTTATTGTAATGTAAAAGAATAACATTTTTTAAACTGAACAAAACCAGTTCTAAAACTAGTTAACTGGTCAAATGTAGGACATCGAAGACGTGTCATTTTAATTAGAAAATCATGAAATTTTCTATGTTGTAAAATTAAATCAATAAGTTAGAGAACAGTACAAATCCAAAATTAGTCATTTTCAAATAATCTCAAAACTACCTCAATGTAAAATACATAGAACTACATTTTATTGTAAATTGTGCAGAAATTTCCATTCACCAAAAGAACATGAAAATTAAATGCAATTTCACTCAACTGAAGTTTATTTCTGTCTTCAATAATATGATTAATTTCGAAAAAAGCGTAAGAAATTTGAAGGACTCATAAGGGATTTACTGGTGGATTAAATTTTCAAAGTTGTAGGACAAAGATACCAGGTACTTAGTGTGTCAATCGCCTGCCAATGATAAACTGTCGCCAATATATTAATTATTGAACTGCTGGGGACAGTCACCCGTAAAATAGTACGTAGAGGGGCAGCAAAGAACTAGATCTGACGGCAACGTCACTCAGATACACGACATGAGATAATTGCTCTGTTAAATTTTACATTTCATTGCCGATCGACCGTAGGCGATAGGCGTTATTGCGTGCGTTCGATTGTAAAACATTATCCTCCACTACCTAACTCTGGATCGTGCACCTCACATTCTATCGTTCGATCAGACTTTACAACGAACGACAGCTGGCGGCCTACAAACATGCGTACGTTTATTAGAGAGAGACACTTCTCATGATGATTTCCAATGATAGACTAAGTACTTGTTGAGGAACAGTTAGATACCCCACTACTGATACACGCACATATGTATAGAGAACTGTACTATCAGCCAACGTTATTAATTCACGATACTAAGAAGCTGTAGATCTAGATCTGCAATTGTTCGCCTAGTAAATAGTTTGCTTGGATTAGTTTTTAAAATAAAAAAAAAAAAAAGGGAAATACAACATACCTGAAATATTCGCTGAACACAATTTAAAGGACACATAGCGCTCAACACGTTCATTCGAATAACACACTTAACCTTAACTTTACCGTACGATAATTTACGAAGTAGTTAGCTGTGCAACCTTTGACCTACGAGCGTCTTGCATGCAGTCGTTGGGCGGTTGTGGGTGGCTGAAAGGCAAGACTACCCACCGATGCAACTTCTACGGAGGGTGGCGAGGCGCGCAGGGGTGTAAAGGTCTTTTCGAGACCGTACTTATGTACATGTACCTGGCTGCGTACCTGGCAATGCCACTATCGATTATTAGTTGTTATCTTGGTGAAGTATTGTAACCCCGCCGACCAAGTAACGACCACCAACGCGACGAGGAACACCGTTGAGCACGGTCAACGGGTGAACACAGTACCTCCCTTCCATCGTGGCACTGGGCTCGGCCACTTGCATACATCACTCGACACCGAGATAAGACTCGGATGGATCGTTATACTGCCCGGTCTATGATTAATAATTACTCGCGAGCCATTATCAGATGCCAGACGACGCTAGAGTTACCCCGATAACGAGTAATCAAACCCCGACACTAGCAGGCTTCGCGCTCACCAGCAATGAGTCCTACGGGTAGTGTCGACGTTGCCTAAAAGACGTCTATCCGTATTCGCACGAGTGAATCGTCGGGCTCTTATCAAAGGTTTCGCCTTTGAATAATTTATAGCGTTGGTTATGGGAACATTTCAAAGTTCTGAGATCAAAGAATATAATCGTTAATTCATTTCACAGAAATGTCAACTTTATAACCTCATACCGTTACTGTTATATTATTTAATTAATATACAGTTGGATATAGGTATGTCTTAACATTCAGGAGAAGATTAGTACTATTTCATCTGAACTGAATGTTACGTATAAAAAGATCTCTAACTCGGTAAAACTAAAAGTTAATGCTAAAGTATTTCAAATAACATAAAATTGTAGAACAGCCAAGTCAGGGGAATTGTCGGTTATGGATTGGCTAGCGTAATCACGGAAATCCTATTTAAACGTGCCGACGCGGTCTTTCGTCCCGCATGTCGTGCCGCGACACTTTCTCGCCCTTGTAAATGCAAATTTTATTAATAACGAGGCGGTTATATTTCAAATTGGCTCGAGTTTCGCGCCAGCCCAGTAATCGCATACCGTAGGGTCACGCACTAGCTATCGTCCATTACCATTCTTCTATAATAAAACAGCAAATTCGCCAAAATATCTGGAACAAATTTCTTAAGCGACATTTCGCGAAAACGTCCGTGTTTCAATAAGACTACAATACCTAAACTATTCGCTAGCCAATTCTTCCGCGCGAACGTAAAATGCACAGCGGTCGTACAAAAGGATCTCTCATGTATTATATTTGCAGACCAGTCGGGCCATGGGGCGTATTGAATTAACCGCAGTAATAATAGAAAGTTGGAATACCATTTATTCTCCGTTCGTTCAAGCACGGTGCAGAGCTCGATAAATCTACCGGTACGTATAATTTCTAAAACACGTACGTTTGATAAAAGGCTGTTGCGTAGAGTCAACGGGGGTCGCGTTCTGTGTTTCGAATTCTCAGAGGAGGATGGAGGTAGCGGTGTGCATACATTAATCGTGAACTACCCTGCCGTGTTCTCGTTTAAAGTTCGAACACTCGACCAATTGAAATAACCATTCGAATGGCATCGTCCAATCGGAGCTGACGACTGGTCACGCGGCTATGTCACGTATAGTCTGGTCAATTTACCGCTAACCACGGCTAGCAGGACGTGTACATTCCGTGCGCTATCATCAACCGCGATCGGATATCAATAAATTTGCATAAAAATCTATAAACGTCGCCTGCAGCGAGTCCAGTGCATTCGCAGAACTATGACGATAAAATTCTGAACTCATAATATCAATTAAATACTTCACCTAGGAGTTGATCTTGCGTAACAAGAAAGGAGAGATTTCTTAGACTCCCAAATAAACAAGAGATACATGAAACTTTCAGCAAGATTAAGTTTTGAAAGTCTTCTTGTAATCAGGATTTAGTATTTTCATTTTAATTCAATCGGTGAGTTGAAAAACAGTAAAAGTCCAAAAACTATATTTTGAAACATTTGATCCCAATGAGTAGTTCTATGCGTTTTACATGTCTGGACACTAGAGCTAGAGTGTATTAGGTAAATCCCGTTTTTCCGTATGATACACTTTGAGTCTGAGGTCCAAATATACTTTTACAATTTTTTAAAAATGATTGAGTTTGAATTTGTACTGTTCTTCAACTCACCGAATTCTGTTGAGATCAGAAGCTAAAAGCAGGTACTGTTATATTTTCCATCGCAGTGAACGAGGCATTAAACCTTCAATACTAGTTTTTATTCTAATATTAGGACACTAATTTATGTATTGCTTTGAATGAAAATACCTAA
Organism: Calliopsis andreniformis; assembly: GCF_051401765.1. Taxonomy (NCBI): domain Eukaryota; kingdom Metazoa; phylum Arthropoda; class Insecta; order Hymenoptera; family Andrenidae; genus Calliopsis; species Calliopsis andreniformis. The sequence goes on along the minus strand of NC_135073.1, from coordinate 5,221,571 downwards.
CTAGAGGAAGGCATACAATGCATGAACAAGGATCCCGAATTGCTCCCATCACGTTCGGTGCATGTGTTTTGAAGACCCCATCTAAGCGTCTTCCATTCCCTCTTTGCGCCGACACGCGTGTCGACACACTCGGAATCGAGGCTCTCATACAATTTTAAAGTGTAACGCCAAAGTGGGAGTACGGCACGAGAAGTGTTTCTAACGTATATAAACGAGCACCTTAAAGACTAGTTCGCGTGGCCCTTTCTATATTTTTCGACCTAAAAAACGCAATAAAAGGAATGTTAATTTCTCAAATCAACTGTTGTTTTAAAATCTATAGGTCTTTACAATCCTATTGATCGATCCACTAATCAAAATTCACAGTTAATTTCTTATTACAAAACGTGAACGCGATACTCTCACCACTTCGACGGCAGTTAACCAACTTCCTTTTACGATTTCGAACTATGTGATTATCTATAATCGAAGTCTATAATTGAAATCTTCAATATTCGTTCAGAACTTTGCCATCTCACCTCTGCAACGAGCGAATCTCTACGAAAACGGTGTATCGTCTATCCTAGTAATTAATCCCAGTATCCGAATGGGAAAAAGAATGAAACGAATACGTATTTACGTCGAATGCACAGAGCAAGGAAACGAAACCTCAATCAAATGGGAGGTGATGAAAAAAAACTAAAAAAATGCATGCTTTCGATTCGTTACATTGGTGAAGTGAGCGTGAGCACAGAGACTGGGGGCACACGGGGGGCCTACTATGAAAACGTAAAATCGTTCGGAACGAGTAGTCTGCAGAGCGATGCGGGAAAAGAAAAAGATCCAAGAGACTACCACGCCACGACCTTTTTCTCTTCCAAGCCAGCAGCTTGCGAGGGGTTCGGTTTAAAGGCCGTTTTCGGCGGAAAAAAACACTGGCCGCCTCGGCGGTGCACGCGCCGCGGCTGATTTCGATTGAATAATTTATGTTTCATTACGGCTGCCCGTGGCTTATAGACGCCTTGCAAACGGCCGCCGTTCCGTACAGGCACAGAAAGGCCCTGAGCCAACACTGGACCGTCTGAATCAGACGGGCTTTCACCATATTTCCTATAGGCATTCAGGGCATACGGTGAAAAGAATTTTGTATCGAGGTTATTGAAGGGACGGCCGATACCCGCGCGATGCCCTGCCGTCGTTGGTCCCTTTATCAATATAAGAAGGCTTCTTTCAATGGGTACCTTGCATCCAAGAGATACTATTTCCTCGACAAACAACCTAATTATCAAGTTTCTACATGATAAATGTCATGCTTGAACCGAAATGTTTGAGTGTTAACATAGAATTTCTTTATTGAAATAAAAAATACTTGTATTATCAAGATAATAATAATAATTCTTGTTTTTCACTGCTTCCAAGAATTACTGCATAAAGTCGATGCATTTGTTCGTATTTCTTGAATGCCTTCATTCAGAACAAAATATGTTACATATTTATTTTTCTTTAACCCATTAAGTATTTTTCACCGTCAAGAAATAAAAAGTCTACTAATTACTCCTAAAGTTAACTTCAACTTCAGTACCCTGCCCGATTCCTTTTCAACCTAATCATAGTTTTAATTCTTTTAACAACTTGTTCAATCAATCACATTATATCCACATTTTTGGTACCTTGATATATATTAAAAGTTCATTAACTGAACAGAAATGTAACTATATATTAATATTTTCTCTGTATCTGCCTATTATAATCTTTCTACTTCCAACTAAAAAGTGAAACATATTTTTTAAAGTCGTCTAAAAACTTTCAGTAGTTATATTAAAGTTGAAGAAAATAAAAAGATATGAGCTCAAGTTAATGTCAAATCACTGATAAAAATATTATGCTTGACATTTTAAGAAATATTTCTTGATATAAAAGAACATAATAATTAATAGAAACAAAATCTCATTTATATTTCGTAACTGTAGATACTTATAAACATGAAACTGTAAAACATCGTAAATGTTTTAGAGGCTTAATTGTAAAATATAGTATATTTATCACTTTTTTCTTGCAAGAATCAATCATTTCAGTTGTGTGCATAACATTTGAGGTCAGTTTTCATTTAAGAAAAAGAAAACTATATTTCACATTTTGACAAAATAAATATAGCAGTCCATGTCATTCAATAATTAAAAGGAATGAAACAATAATCGAAAAATATCTCCTCGAAAAGAAAGAAAGCTGAAATGAAAAAAATTCCAGGAAAACCTGAAAATTGTCTGTTATATTATTAAAGTTGCCCTCCCATTGAGCTCGTCGTAGAGTTTTGCGTCATCTAAAATATCCACGCTGAACGAAGTATGCATGTCAATATTTTATAATACGACAAGACACATAAGGGATCCCGCCCCTTTCCTCCTAGGCACTCGATATCTTCCCGTTTGCCAGATATTGTTCGAGGGTGGAAATTGATAGGGTGGTGCTGATATAATCTACGATACACGCGAGCGTAACAGTGGTTCCCGTTTTTCTTTTTTAATTTCACTGGAATCAATAACCTACAATTCGAACCTTTCCAAACCATTGAACTGAAGCAAACGGCTAAGAAATAAAAAAAGGGGTGTACATCCCTTTGAATAGTCAAAAGGTAAACATTAATGAGAATTTATTCAGAAGAGAGCCTAACTTGATTTGGGGAAACATCATGAGGTTTAGCAAACAGTATTCCGTTTCCACACTCGTATCGAGACATCGCCAACTCCTGTTGGCCCTTTCGAAGCCGAAACGAATAAAACAGCAATGATTTACCGGGTGAAATTTGAGTATCGCGAAGCACGCGAAATGCGTATCGCGAATCCAATATACGGTTCGTGGGGTCTCCCCCTATTGGATGGCCATAACTCACAGTGGGATTCCATAACAAAAGAAATATGCGTGTGCAAGCATTTATCTTTGAGCAACTGAAACCGATTCGGAGATCCTCAGACAATCGAGGTGAGATCGAAGACAATCTTCAGGAATGTATCGCACAAATGTCTAACAATATTTAGATAAGTTTATTACTCCTAGTACAAATAATCTACTTCAAGTATAAATGATGGATATAAAATAGGGACTTTATAGGTTACCGTTCTTTCGAACGAAGTCGAAACGACATCCGCCTGCTGTACAAATCATACTTTTCAGCGAACAACGGAATAGTCTCGGAAACAATGGTCACGCTAAACTGCAATCTCGCACGAGAAGCAATGAAATTCCTACGATTCCTTTAACATTAACAAACATAAAATAAGACACAACTGCTACTTAAACCGTCTAAGTGTAAGGAGGCTTTTCAAGCCTCTGGGAACGATATTTCAATACTTCGTCGATACTATATATGTCTAACTTTACTAGGTTTCTGTTTCGTAAGATCATTATAAAGTTGTTCTTGACACCTATTTCTCACACTGTCTTTGTGTCGTAAATTTGCAATTCTCAATAAAAAGTTCCATTGATTAGCAACACTAGCTAAAAAAGGAGAGAGTATTGCATACGTGTACACAATCAATATTCTTAAAGCGAATCTCAAATTTTTATTTGGATTTCTGAATTCTGTATTTCTCTCAACTTTTTAAATAAAAAACTTAGATTTTTGTTACTTCAAATTTAATCTGTGAAGAATCATTTCTACTGTTTCTTTACCTATAATAAAATTACAATGACTTAGAATACCTACATATTCAGGGAGCAATAAATAGGCTCCTTAAATATAATAAGCAAATAGGATTTACTTCTCTCGTACTCATATTAAAGATGCATCAGAATTTACACAAAAGAGTTAACAGCATAGACTTTTAAATAACTCATTCTATCAATAATAAGAAGAAAAAATTGCGACACAAATCATACATAATTACTATTAATTACAAATGTTTGATCAAAGAGAATAGTTTTAGATTCCTTTCAGAAACAGTAACAGTATTCAAAGATACACATGCGTTGGTAGCGCTTATACGAGAATTCCTCAAAGAGGGTTGAAGGCTCGGGAAAGACGCTACACCAGTTTGCAGCTACCCCTTTCTATCGGGGATTCAGGGAGCCGTTTTGCGTGGTACTTCCAGTCGATAAGAAGACGGTCGGCTAGCGACCCTTAACCTGCCATCGGCGATATCTACCGTACCGACTCAAGCACGGGCTAGTCCTTCGTTTGATCAAAGTAAAGACGCTAATATTATACAGCCTATGATGATACAATACGTATCAGCACCTTTGCAAATTGGTCAGACACTTGTTATCCTAACATCAAAGGCACACTGCTACCATCTTTCGCTTTCACAATTAGTCTGCTGCTTCAAGCAGGAAAAAACACGAACATGGTTATCAGTGTCTTAGATATTGGAAAGGAATTTATCAATGAGATTATAATTACTAACTGTAAATACTTTCGAGGTAGCTGGTACAAAATGTTGTCCATGTAAAATGAATCGGTAGGCACAGTAACCTAGTAATTAAACACGTATCGTTTTATACATATGTATAAGTACATTTAATCTTAACTTTTAAAGATCCGTCAGCTTTTCAAAAATTGCAGGTTGTTATTTTATAAAGCCACCCTTCCTCTACAGATATTACATTTGTAGAAAATAGCGAATCTCCAAGTTTTAATTCAGTTGAGAGAATAGCAGTCAGGTGAGAGAAGAAACAGAATACTATAAAAAGTCGTTGAAATTGTTATTTAATTAGAGTTGTGTTTTTTTCTTTATAGGCAAAATATAATAAATAGTCAATGTAATAAATAATATTTACTGTAGTAATGGTACCATATTTCAAGTAATTATTTCTCATCCATTATCAATTTCTTGCAAATTTACAATCCTTTTCAGGTTTGTTTTATTTACGAAATATTTCGTAGTTCCAAATTGAGATTGAATATAAAAACAAAAATATGTGACTCCTATTTTTTTTAATTAACAATAAAATTTAAATAGAACAAATCAAACGATGGATATCTCGAAAGTATTCCTTGCTAGTATTAATATTAGTTGATCTCTATTTACCCTAGACATCTAATTGTAAGTAAGTAAACTTAATTTTTGAAATGTTAACACTGATTTCCTAGAATCCACTTTGTATTGGCAAATTACCCTACGAACCGTATTACTCATTACATGCCAGCAAGATACTATGCGATCATTATGCAAATTGTACCAAGTAATGTAATCAGCTGCCTCACTAGATCGCTATCACATCGCCCTTTCGCTCTAGATGTCACTTTTCCTTCGACACGCATATTATTCAAAGTATACCAGAAATGATGTATCCCATTAAGATTCAATCGATGAAGGACTTCAGAACGGTAAATCATTAGATAAACGTATAACTTGAAATAAAATGAAGTAATTTTCTTTTTCTAAGTGAATCGTCAAAAATGATTGATGATATCTTTTATGTAGTATTTTATTTTATATACTATATTCTTCTACTCTTTGGATGGCACAAAAAGTGATAGACTTTTTAAAGCTCATATATAATTTAGCTATAAATATGCATAGTATATTATTTAGTATCTTTTAACAAAGCAAAAGATCATTAGATCCGTCTGTTTAAATTCTAACGCTATTTTACTTTTTTATTAAAAGTAAGAAATGGGTAACAGTAAGAGGAAAAACAAAAGGAAAAAGTATAGCACAATAGCTTTCATAATTATCCAATGAATGCATGTGAATGAATTCTTAGCTTCTTAGTTCTTTGTTTCAGCGTGAACAGAAGAGCTTTAAAGCTTAATAATTACTACTGAAGACTAAATTTATAACTGATAAATCAGTAAATCTGGACTATTTAAAGCTTTAACAATAACTAACTTTAGTTTTAAGCTTTAGCCAACTGAATTCCGTTTCACAAAACATAACTTCAACTTCTTGGTATTAAGCAAAAAAGATGTTAAATCTTTCACTAACAATGAAACTACATAAAAGTAATATTTAGAACTCTGTTACGTAAGAATCGTCAACTAATTGCTTCACTAACTCAAAACTAAACGAAAGCTACCTATATAAAGTGTTCGACAATAAGTATCAGAGATGATTCTACGTATCAAAACAGAACAAAATTGCGTTTAAAACTTCGTTTCAAAGTTATTAATTATTGTAAACATCGCCTAAACTTCGAGCGAAAGGTGTCTGATTTGGGACTTACCTATTCTACTGACAGCGTGCATTAGTTCAGATTCAACCAGCGAGTAGAATAAATCCCAACTCAGGCACATTTCACGCGAATTGTAGGCACTTTCTTAACAATAAAGAACTCGAAAACAAAGCCTCAAATGCAATTTCACAATTTTTCTTTTTTGCCTCACTTTGACACATAGAATCACTTTTTAGAATTTCTGATATATATCGCCGAATACCCTCTATAACTAGGAAAAAAAGTTTATACGACTAATCTGATGATAGATTAATCTTCTACATATAAATATACTTTTCCAAATCCTTCGCTTTCCCCACTATGAACCGAGGAAGAATAGAAAAACTGTGCTCACTTCAGATCATCCATCAACTCCAAAAATCAATTACAAAAATACCTCCTACGACGTCTTCTTACAAGGTCCTCCCAATAATTCCCCGAATACGTGTCTTTCCTGTGCCCAACGGTGACAGAATCGTTCTGGTCGGAAATAAATCGACAGACAGCCAGAGACCATTCGTTTCCGTTGGCGGAAATGCATCTGTCCATTAATGTTTCGTATTTCCCGGATAAGATAGGCGTCCCGGGAACGCGATTCATTTATATTGCTCACTGCGTGCCAATAGTCGATCGACCCTCCTCGGATCATTTGTCATACGTACGCGTGCGTTAAGTATATTCCTTCAACTTGCACGCTATTCCTGCATTCGTCATAGAATCGCACGACAACGGTTCGCGATCGGTGTAATTACCAGCGAATGTAATTACTTCAGACATAGAAGAGTAGTGCATAGTCATTTGGAAAATTACTATGTCAAACGCTGCAAAATTTTAGCATATTTGACACAAAGTTTATAAACATTTTCCTGGATTCTTCTTCGAAATTGTAGTCTCAAAAGGTTTCACAGGGAGGTCTGTGAAACTACTAGATTTTAATTAGTCTTTAGTTCCTTAATTCTATTCACGAGTATTCAATTACGTTTACAGTAAATTAGTATATCTTATTAAAGTCAATGTATGTAGAATTCAATATAAGACAATAACTAAAATTATGTATCTATCTTAGAGCCAAAAGACTTGCCTGTAAACTTGTAAATGGAGGTATATTTTATGTCTAGGCTAAAGGATATTTTAATAATTTTGGATGTACCACTGTTTTATACACTAGGTGTAAAAAATAATGATCCAAATTTCTAAGATGTAGAACTTGAAAACGGAATCAATTAGAATCTTTTTAGTTAAAATATGAGAAGATTGTATTGTGATATGAAATATCGTAATTTGGAATAACTTCGAGAAAAAAATCATAAATTAATAAATTAATCATTTTGAAGACAGTTTTTATTCGGTTTTAGAAATCATGAATAATAAAAAAAAAGTTCTACCTTTATACATATATGTACATTTTGCTCTACCCTACACAATATACTAAAAACATATGCTGAATTATGCAAACTTCTATATTACAGTCTATGAATTACATATTCTCTACATTCCTTTCTAATTAGTAATGTGACATTTGTATCTTTTCAAGATTCTCTCTAATAACGTTTAATTCAATTTCCACAGAATCTTAGCTACCTACGCTTTGTTTAACGCGCAAGTCGGCCTGTTTCATGTAACAGTAACTGAATTACAGCTCACGTTAACTGTATTAGCACTGTTTCAGTAACGACCGTTACAAAATCTCGAGGAACAGTAGGGAAATAAATTCTCGGTCGTAAAAGGCGAGCAAAGACGAGCCCGAAGGGCCACTAACAGCACGCCGGTGACGTATGCACAATATTTTTAATTGTTGACATTAAAATGTGCCCCCATGCTTTTTCCTCCGGTTAATATGACATGCCTACAGTCGAGGGTAGGAAATCCTGTCACGTTTTCGGTCGAGCCCTCCGAGTTATTTATTTTACGCTTAAAGAATTACTTGGCGTCCATACGCTACTGTTTTATCCGCCATTGTACGCGGATGACTTTTAGCGAACTGTCTTCTGCAAGCATGAAGCTGTCAGAATGAGATTATGAATTACATAAATATGAATTTGCAACGGCTTGAAACAGGAATTCTAATTTCGGAAGAATGAAAAAGACGCTTATTATATGCATTACCCCAATCAGTCTATTCTACAAACAAAATATTGTAAAACTGTTTTACAAAATTTTATTTAGGACTAGATGTTCATGTCACCTTAACGTCTGACTCTAGGATGTTGTTATCTTGCTGGCTTTGCAGAAGATATTTAATAAACTTATTATTAGACATTAATAGGTATTTTAATTTATATAACCCTGATAGAAAAATATAATCTTAGTGTAGCAAATTTGGAAATATGAGTAGTTTGAGAATTCACAAGATTGTCCACATCGTACCTATACATAAATTGCACAAGTATGTCTAGAAAAAGCATATGCAGAAATTTGATGCGTTTTAAACACCAGTTTATTTAAAAATATTTCTATATCTAATAGTGTATGCATAACAGAATGCTATCAAATTAGTATTAATTTATATGTAACACATAGAATCCACGTGTTTTGAATATTTAAGAAATACCTACTATTACTGTCGTTACAGCTTTACTTTTTACTAATACTTTCTTTGAGAAAATAAGAATCATTACAAAATTAGTAGTTGAAGATATATAAATACTTTTTGTTCAATCCTTTTTTATATATTTTAATAAACACAAGATTAATCTATAGACATTAATTATATGATAGAAATAAAAGTTGATAGAAAAAAAATTACATAAGCAAGCCTGTATGTCATCATCATTTACTACATTTCCTTATACTATTAGCCTATAGTCAGTTATTTTCTTGAAAATGATAAACCGAAACAGAATATTGTTTTTTAAAAACTAAACATTGAGAAACTTTAATAAATTGTAACGAATAACATTTTACGATACGAAAATTCTTTTCCGCCATCAATGAAAATTAAAGTCGTTCGAAAGAATCTGAGTTCAGGAAACACCATGTCACAAGAGTTCGTGTCTCATTTTTATACATACAATTTATGCGCGACTTATGCACAATACGGTCCATCGGAAGTCGTCGTATACCGCTTCCGCTATCTGGCCGTGGCACGTCTGTCTGACGATATATACTCCCCTTCATGTTTCGTCTCAACGATATTTATATTCAGCCTTATGGAAACGTACGGCAGTCTTTTTCTGCGAGAAAGTGTCGCATGGGAAAAAGGAGTTCCATTCGTAAAGGAAAAGGGAACTAATCATTTCTTGTATACTCGAATCGAATAGAAGACGTTGAGTAGTGTGATCTCCTTTTAACTTATTCAAATTTAAAAGTTCGAAGGGCTATAGAACGGCACGATAAATTCAATTTTAATTTTTAATATGATCGCCTAACATAGATATTGTAGGATAGACCCCTTTATATTTTTAAATTAAATCTGTATTAATATACTCTTTCAGGAATATAATGAAAATTTTGTGGATGCATGTTCTCAAATCAGTAAAATGGAAAATGAAAGAATTAAAGTTAAAGTTTGTATTTTGATAGCAGATAAATTAGAAAAATTCGTATAAAAACAAATAGTGAAACAGCGCCACAGCATATCGTCCGATTGAATAGAAATCTCTTTTCATTCTATTAATGACAATCGCTGGTCTGAATAATATTTTAAGAACATCATCTACTGAAAATATATACATTACATGTGCATAGAGTAAAACATTAGAATGTAGAATTAATAGACATCCAAATAACTTTTTTGATTTTCTGGTTGCTTTTTGATTCTCAATTTTCCTATTTCATACTTTTATTCTTTAACCCTCGAAAGACAAATATTTTTGAACGGGCGTGGAAAACGAATGCAGGGTCATTTTGACCCATAATAGAACATCCATTGCAAGCTAGATTTGAGAAAGAATTATATAGAAAACCGCATTTTTCTTGTTTTTTAGTTTTCTGTACACCTGACACATGAAATAAATGTATTCTTTATAAGATCCTTATAAATAAATTTATTATACCTTTCACATCTTATACTGTATTTGAGATCAAATATGTAATTGCTTGATTTCGTGTACTAGAGAAAATGTCTCAGGAAAGTTATTAATGTCTAAGCAATTTGCCATTTTTTGTTTCTATAGATAAGTTTCTATCATGGTAATGTTTTAGCAAGTAAATGTAGTGTAATGTATAGAAAAATTATCACATAAAAGAAAAAGGAGATGAAGATGAAATTCGTGCTGGAAACCTGGTCTATCATATGTGATATATTGCCTAATTTTCTTCAATGTAGCACCACCTTAACGAATGCTGATAAACGATAAAAAAAAGGAAGAGATAAGACGAATTTACGGTGAATCAAATTGATCGTTCCTAAAGCGAATAAAGGGAACATTGCATGTACATTAAGTAGAAACGAAATCGTGGCAATAATTAGACCCAGGCATTTGTCTTATGCTTATCTGCTGCATTTCATTAGGCACGAGTGCTTTTACTGAATCACTGATCAGAATCAACAGAATCAATTATAGCCAACACCTAACGAATTTTAGGCTAATTACCTTATTGCGAATGCATTGCTGAACGCACTGATCGTGATTCAATATTTGTGATCACGCAGCACATTATCATGCCCTATGTCGCGGCGAAATTTGTTTTCTTTAGGAATTTATCTAAATAGTTGATCACATAAAAAATTAATATCATTCCATATATCACAGAGATGTTTTAAAAGCATCGAGTAAAATCTTAAAAATATTCAAAAATTGTCTTTGAAGCATCCCAAGTTACAAATCAGTATATCTTTAGGATGTCTTAAAAGACATTTATAAAACGTCTTAAAGACGTCTAAATTGCGTCTATAAATTATACGTTCACACCACAAATGGACGTCTTTAAGACGTCTTTGAGATGTCTCATGGACGAAAATTGCGAAATTGTCTTAAAACATATGTTGCCGGATGTTTTTAAAAAGTCCAAATTAATAAAATAGCCATAAAACAAACGTCTTCAAGACATCATGCGTTATCTGGGATCATTGTATTTAGAACTAGGTCTAGAAATATTGCTTTTAAGCCATATAAATAATATAGAGAAGTAACTAAAAGCAACTAAAAGCAATTCCTGCGATCAAGCAATAAGCAATGTGTTAATCCTACCTTCACTCAGGAACAGTTTCGGAAGCCGAGAAAAGATGAGATGGCGTGGCTTTGACGTATGGAAGATGTCCAACGCGGTTTCGTATGTCGGTGTCGTCGATTCGTCTTCCCTTGCCTTCCACCATCGCCGAATCCTTTTACTTCTAGAATTCTCCGGCACATCGTATAAATGGTGCACGTCCGTTGGCCACGATACATCGTTCTTGCACAGTAGATTGCTCTACCGCTTTCAATTTATCAATTGACTTCTTCAGTCTTTTCGTCCTTTTATCGTCACAGAGGAAATTCGATCTTCTCTTGGATAGAATTCAGCACACCTGAAGTAGAACAAGATAAAAGTTTTGCTAAATGTTCGCTCTTATATTAACATTAGGTAATAAATGTCTGTTAGTCAAAAGTAGATTGGTTGAATATTTCTCAAGATGATTATCTAATATATCATAAGGTATCTTTTATCTATTCTTTTATATCTATTCTTCTTCTTCTATTCTTTTATAAGCTCATTATTGTATTCCAAAGTCATAATCTATTTCAGTTACTATTGAAGTAATTTGGATATTTCTTTAAATATATGTATAGTAAATCTATTGGTATACCAAGCAAGTTTGAGGCCTGGACATAGTGCAAAATTTATGTGCCCAAGCCTCAAGTTTGCTCGGTATACTTACACAAATCTTAATTATTATTATCTCTCTTTATTCACAGATGTTCCCAAATTCTTAATTGTTTAGGATGTAGGTAGGTTTTCTAGAGAATTTTTTATAAGGAAATTCGAAACATATTAAAAATGATAGAATTTATGAGTCTTATTTTCACAAAAATTTGCTAAGCTTGAGGTTAACATGCCTGATTTTTCAATTGCAAATGTCGATCCAATCACTCGAGGTGGTATTATTAACGCAAATTACATCTTTCGAGCAAAATCATTTCAGGGAATCCTGATTGCTACCGCATGCGGGCGCGTTTAAAGTTGTACTAATTAACACGGTAGCGATTCAAGATGTCGGCACCTTACGGCGGAATGGGTCGAAAACGGTGGAAGTCTTAAGGCGGCGTGTTCTCTCCGGGGAGCCAAGTGTTAGGAGAATTAACAGCAACCCCTGATCTTGGCCCTCTATGCTATCTCCCTAATAATAAACTGGTAATTCCCAATGCCCCTATAAGTTACTCCCTTTCAACGCCACAATAACCTACGAGTGTTAAGACGTATTGTCTAACGGGTGCTCGCTGTTTGTTCTGACGTGTGCACTGGTCTAACAATGATTAGTTGATTGATAGAGGAAGAGGACCTGTCTCTGATGCAAGTTCGAGGACTTGTCTCGAAGAGTAAATCCCAACCTTAGTAAATACTTGATTAGGCTCTGAATCAACTAAAAATAAGAAGTTCTATAAAAATCGCAGCGAATCGCAGCGGGATATAAACTTCACTGGAGTTTATATCACCTATATGCGAAAATTATTTTATGAATACAAAATACAATATGAATATGCAAAGCGTAATTTCTGAGAAAGTAACATTTTTCATAGAACTTCCTATGTCATTAACACTACAAAAATATTGAATTTATATCTTTAGACATTGTTTTCATCAGAAATCTACATAAACCATGAATACAGATTATAATAATGTTTAAAATATTTCTTCATTTACTTTGTAAAATTATACGGTTCAAAATTACCCGAAAATACAGTTATCTAACACAAATTCCACGTATTTTGGAAAAAGCTAGCAATACTTGCGAACACTATATGTATAGAATATGTGATAGAAAATCGGGATACAGATGTGAAGGATATAATACATCAGTGAAACATACGTCAAAGTAACGAAGAAGCGAGGTAACTCGCGACTAACGAACCGGAATTGTTGATTAATCGACGGTTTCTAATTTATCCCATGAAGTAAGCAAACATACCATGGAAGGAGGCAAGACAGAATTTCCAGATTTCTGAGCGGGGTTTGCCGCGATAGAATATTGATGATCAAGCGTTTTGCATATGTACCCTCTCTTCCGGACATTTAGCGAAACTCCGTCGACCGGAAGGTAATTTGCAGTTCGAATGAATTCGTCATGATTCCGTGAGGAACGTTCACCCGTTACATCGTTACAGGCCCGTGTTCGCACCTTCGTTATAGACATCTACCGTGGCTTACAAAGTACCCCGTTTTCAAGGCGAAAACGACAGAAAGAGCAAAACAGAGGGTGGTAGAGAATCAGAGTGAAAGGGAGGGAACGTGGAGCAGTAAACTTTCGGGGTGCAACGCTCGAACTCTCAACGGAAACCGCTTAGATTTATGGGCGTAAATTTCTATCCAATAAGAAGCAAGATCTGTACAGCTTCTGAACATAGTATTACAAGACCCTTTCGCTTAACATACCTAATATCCGAAAGTTAAGTACAGAGCTGTCTTAATTTGTAAACATATGTGTGTTGATATCTATCAACATTGGCATTATTTCCTGACATAGTATGACAATATCTATACCAATTTCTTCAATTCTCAAGGATAAATGTTATACAATACTTTTTTTCCAGAAACGAATAACATTTTTTATTTCATTATGAAGTATTATAAATATTTGGAAATTTTAACTTCGACTAACTAATTTTTATTAGAAACAATTACTTATTTGGAACGACTAATACCTACTCATTAACGTTCAGTGATAAGAACTTTATCAGTTGTAAAAATTGACGAGCCCTTATGTTTTAGTATTAATGACAGGATTCGGCATTATTGGAATAAAATCTTTAAAAAATTATTATTTCACTAACATATAATTTTATTTATCTCGAAATTATTCTAAAAAATAATTAAGTTTAATGTATTTAAATAAACAAATGAAAAGATTTTCTATTTTATTTTATGTTTGAATAAATGCTTCGTGAAATAGTTTCTCAAATAATTTCGGATTCTATGTCAACTGCGTCTCAAATACAGACTTCCACGTAGTGGTTCATACGCGCAAGTTAATATATTACTATTATTTTATTTATAAGAGTTAACTATAATAAAAAAGTGTTTGAAACTGGTTTATTGGATTATGACATGATACAAAGTGACTTTGATTTAATGTAAGCCATTGTTACTTATGCATTTTTGGTTAATAATCAGCCATCAAGTAGCAAATAAGTTACGAGATCAATTATGTACATATTGCTAACTAATATGTAACTATCGAAATGTTTAAAAATAAATACTTGAATACTTTATTTACACCTCTTATCTGTTGAAGTAACAAAGTACGAAGTAATTATCTTAAGTTCTTAATGGGGCTAATCAAAGATAGGACACACAAGTTTCTGATGAATTCAGCTCCTAGTTCGAGAATAGGCACCAAAAAGGAAGGCGTCTCATTGCGGGCGAAGGAGTTGCTCACCCGTGTTTAGATACGAATACCTGCTTCGTAGACTAGAAACGAAGGGGATAGTAACGGTCACCGATAAATTTCGCGGCGACTCTCTCTTACTTGTAATTAAACGCACTATTTAAACGCGCCGTTAACGTCAGCACGACCAAACCGAAGTGTCTTCTCCTGAGTACGTGTTCTTAGAATCTTAGCCTAATGCTGGCATCAATTGGATCAGCTTACATAACATCTAAACAAGAAGGAAACCGCCATTTAAGAAACTATCCATTCTATCTTTGAGGTAGAAAATTTCCTATGAAACCGACAAATCATCTTTCTAGGGAATTTACAAACTTTAAAATATATTTCAAAAAATTTAAGAGAGATTTGTACAGTTAGAAACTGAAACTAATTAAAAATTAAGTTTCTTATATACTTCCTACTATATATTTTGTGCTATCATAAAATTAGATCTATTAGGAACTGTGTTTGTTTCATAAATTATCTAACATTCCAAATGAACAATCATATCTTCACTCGTATATTCCAATTCAAACGCTTCTAATTTTCTACTTAATAACACATTTATGTCAATCTTGAAAAAATGAGCTCAACTTTCAATAAAATCGTTAGAAATGACTTCGTGATGTGTATCATCAAAATAGAAGAACTAAAACAAGAAAACATTCACGCAACGGAGTTATAGGTCCTCAAATGGAAGATACCATGGACGTTGCGTGGCAATAATAGGAATTATCGGCGATCTATCATTGAGGAAATAAAAAGAAGGGCAAATGATTTCATTATGCATGCATATAAATGAAATAACGCTCCTAATTACAGCATTGTGGCGACCCACGCCATGTACCAGTCAAACATCTGCGATCCATCGTGACGGATAAATCACCTTGGGACCACCCTCCAATCGCGTCTCGGCCATCGCCTTGCATATAGACAGTTACTAATGAGCCAACCCCATTTAATTAACCCTATATAGCTTCGACACAACTGCCAGACTATTTCCCAGTTAGTACGCCATACGCGTTATCGTCCTCTTCCAATAGCAATACTTCTTTATGGAACCAATATCTCTCTACCAATAAGCTTCTACGTTAGAATATCGTACCCTTGTATTAGATACCCTTGTGTTAGATTTTTCAGGAAATCTCACGCAGAAAATAGCTGAAGAATTGATGTTTGAAATAAAAATTCTAGAGAGCCTTTATATAACTTCAAACCTTCTTACAAGTTACGATATGCCGAAATTATTGTATACTTTTACGAAGAACAGGCTTTCGTTCTTTTTTATACAAACAGATATATTATTTTAATGTTAATAACGATAAGAATCTCAAGATTGAAAAGCAATAGTCACTTATGCTGTAAATATAAGTGTTCAAAATGCATAGAGTAATGACTACTCTATTTTTACTACGTAATGTTAAGTCTCCGAAAAACTAAAAAGTAATCTCATTTGCGAATTGTACTGAAATACCTATAAAATACAGATATCTTAAATTTTCTTTTTTGGCTATGACCCATAAATTATTAAATTTAAAACACATGTAACCAAGGTAAATACACAAATATATTATATGTATTAAACTAAAAAAGTAAAATAAAAAGTAGATAATAATTACTGTCATGTAGTACAGATCAGAATTAACAAGAAAAGTTAGAAATTCTCTTTAACTTCTTTAAAAAAAAAAAAAAAAAAAATACTTATTGTATGTAATCAACTATGAATCTGTACTATAAGATAAAAATTCAAAAATGTTTCCAATTAAAGAATTCAAAACCTTTCTCGTTAGGTAAACTAACACAAATAAAAATAAATAACTGTATTTCTGCATTACTATTGAAAGAAAAAATAGCGCAATTATCGCTAAAAGTATGAATTCCCAATCAGAACCAATTTTATTACACAGTGCCGATTTATAATACTTATAATATTATAACTAGAACTGATGACAACGTACTATTTCACAATAAATTTAGAAATACTAAAGTTTCAATATTTAGAAATAAATTAGATTTATGTAGTCTATATATTGGAATATTAGAATATTAATTAATTTCAAAATTTCTATCAGTACTATTTTAAAAAATCGATTAAGGCACATTCGAAAATCAGAACATTACATTAAGTTTATTAAAATAATGTTTTAAATGTCATTAAATATAATTATTGTAACAAATACAATAATGATATTAAGTAACATATTATAATAGACATAATCGTAAATCAATAAAAGTTATCAAAGGTATTGTCATAATAGAAATATTTGTTTAAATTTATATTTCAATTAATATATGAAATACTTGCATTCACACATTACATTTCTTTCTGAATGATAAATATTTACTGTAAATTACACAAAATTATGAACTATAGCATGTAGTATAAAAATACATAAATACTGTCCCATTTTAAACCACCATTGAAAGAAGATGCCTCCGTGGCGCAATCGGCTAGCGCGTTCGGCTGTTAACCGAAAGGTTGGTGGTTCGAGCCCACCCGGGGGCGGTTTTACTTTTGTTTTTTGAACACTTGAAAAATGTTGATAAAATCTTTTTATGGCAAAAACAATTACATTTCATGCAATTTTTATTAAGTTTAAAGAATTTATAAAGGAAATCCTTTTTGTTTTTAAAAACTAATGAAAGTTGAAATTCTATTATTCAATATTACATTCGTATAGTTAATAGAATGAAACGTGCACATTACTATTTATACTTTACATTAACAAATACCATATATTAACCAATCTTATTTCATAATATTTAAACAGAAATCGTTCTAAATACCTTTAGTTACGTTTATATGATTAATTCAAATTAGTAATACATTTGTGGTCATACCTTACGATGCTTTTAAACCAAATACACATAAAAAAATATACATTTAATGGTTTAATCTGTGACAAACAATTAGAATATTACAAATGTACATCCAACGTATATTTTAACGAACGTATATTAAAATTAATAAACCTACCGAGTTATTTAATGATTTAATGTTTCGAAATATAAAATTACTCTAGTATGCAATAAACTTTTTATTTTTAACTTCAACATTTCCAATTATATTTGCACCTTATAAAAAAATTAGAACAATCTGTTATCCTTTATCCATTACACATTCATAATATTCATCTATAAAACTATAAAAACTGTCCAATTGTTAAGCATTCTTTAAATTGCACTTTCAAGCAACGACATAATAGTATTAAGAATTAAATGTGTATAAAAAACGTGAAAAATCGAAAGTACTTGTGAATGAAAGTATGTCTTTAAAAGGTAATTACAAAAATATTAAATAAGAAATGATAGCTTTTTAATGATTTAAATAAATTAAAATTATAGATAATAGGTCAATGAAAAACATAAATAATGTTTATAATTAGTAAATACAAATTATTAAATTAGAGTATACGACTGAAAATATGTTTGTAGAAGGAGAAATTTCAACGGCGCCGTGGCTTAGTTGGTTAAAGCGCCTGTCTAGTAAACAGGAGATCGAGGGTTCGAATCCCTCCGGGGCCTAAAGTGGTTAATTTTTTGATAATTGCTTTCACGATTTTATTTTTTCCTTAATAAAAATCTGAATTTAAATTAACAAATCGATATAAACGTTATCATATAATTTTGTAATATTATTTCCTGAATTAACTGAAATTTTACTGTTTACATGTTCCAATAAATTTATATTAAAAATTATTGAATTCGTAACATGAATATTTCTGATCATTTGAATCTTTCAAATAATTAGATTTAAATCATTTAGATAATTAAATTTAGTCATTTAAAGTCGTTACTTCCGTTAATAATAAGTGAAATAGCAAATAAAATATATTTTTAAAGTTGCACGGGGCATTAAGAAATGACTATTTTTGTAAAAGAGGTAATACTGTTACTCATTAGGATGTACCATGTTCTTGAACAAAAGTGTAATACAGTAAAAATTATTGAACATACGATGTTATGCACATAAAAAAATTAATTTTCTAAAGTCTTTGTTAAAAAATGAACTATTGACAGTCTTTATAGGTTCAGTCAAATTTAATTTATTTAATCTTACTTTTACATTAGTCATGTATTCATCTATTAAATATTAAAGATATCAGCAAAATTTACTAAAAAACTTACTAAAAACTGATGCTCCTCGATGAAATATACTCCTTTTTCACGTCTTGTGACAGCAGTTTCGAAAGACCAAAGGCGAATACCGCAGATTCGCAGATTTTTCAAAAAGTAACAAGCTGAAACAGAACTGAACTCTCTTACCGTATCAGTGTCGCCATCCGTTTTCAATGTTACGATGGTGGCTGCCTTGTGCATCACGTTTTCGAGTCGCGGAACTTCGTTGTTGTTGTTGAGTATTTAAGTGTGCTGTTTATAACCTTGTTTCGGTGAAAAATGAATTCATCCACAGATCCGTTGCGCTTAAACGAAAATAGTTTATTTCGCGAACTAAAAAATAACTTACCGAAAAACATCAAGGACACGCGTAATATCTTGGAAATACGTGACAACGTGTTGTATGTATGGAATGCCAAGGATTTTTGTGTAGTTACTTTGAATCTTGCGGTAGCGAGCGGGAAAAATGAAGAAGATACTCCTTATCAGGTAAGAAATTAATTATTCGTTAATTATAAAAAGTACTCATGTATCAGTAAATACATTGGAGATGACGTTACAATATAATATTTCGGCTCATGGAAACATAACCTCAACGCTGCTTTCTTAAAGCCGTATTTACGTTTTGCCGCGTTATTTTCCTCACTTTTGTATATGCTCAGTTACAAAATATATGGAATTAGGAAAATGAGCAAAATTGCTTGTACAATTTATTCTATAAATAGTGTTTATGTGCATTTATTTATAGTGGTAAATAAGAATACATGTTTGTTTAACGTTATTTTGAGTACTTTAAGTTAGTACTGTACTAAATGATCTTTTATATAGATATGACTCATGATTAATTTTATGCCCATAAAGTGTCATATTATTTATTGATATTTGATGCGAGTTTTGATATTATTGAATATTTGACAAATGTGTTGTATACTATTACCAATGTATTTGAAAACTAATCATACGGGTAATGCAATATATTAAAATCTATTGCAAACACAAATAAAATAGAATAGAATTATATAGTATTGCAATATTAATGTATAGCTTAATAATAAATGTATTATGTGTAAAGCCTTACAACTTTGGGAATAGTAATTTGGCGTAATATTCAGTCTAGGTTTTATATGGACACTCTCATAATATTATTATCCGAGATTCAAATTTTGTGTACACATGGCAAACGTATATACACAAAGTAATACATACTAATTAAGTTAAAGTTATTCAAAATATAGGGACTACCAATGCCATATACAATATATATTTCAAAATTAATGTTTTTGCATGTACGTTCAAACTCAGTCACATATTATTAAGAACTAGAGTATTTCTGTCATTGTTCATGCTTCTTACCAATAGCAGTAGTTCACGTAATTTATAAAGAACATTTTTCAATAACAATTTCAAATATTAAAATGATTCCATAGATATGTTTTATGCAATGTTTATTGTTTATTTTATCTTGTAATAGTCTTGATAAATTAATTTAATTTCTATATTGGAATCAATAATTAAAATTAAATCTTTTAGAAGTTTTTATTTTTTACTTCGCATAATTTTTCGTATAATTTTTTATTAATTGTATTAATATAATAGAAATAATTGAAAATATGATTAATAACAAGTATCTTCTAAATAATTTATTTTTATATTAAGTTTGATAAAAAGAAATAAAAGAAGAACTTAATATTTCAAGAAACGAAAATAACTTTTAGTTACAATTAACATAGAATCGTAATGTAATATTTCAGTATAAATATCTTAATGATACAAGGAGCAGTAGAAAAAATTAATAAAATAACAAATCAATCTTTTATACAAGAAATATTTTCAGTTTTTGTTGAATACGTGTTTATTCATTTATATTTCGATTGTATAGACTTTAAAATAGATTTTAGTGTAGACTGGCATCACTCCAATACTGTAGAAAAGTTTGACAGCACTACTTGATAGGCTTATAAATACGATCTGTATCATAACTTATGTATCTGAATCAAACCTATTGTCTTTTGCTATTAATATAAGCTCTTAGTAAGTTTGCGTTGTATTGTCTCTACGTATACGAACAGACGATGCATGTATTATGTGTATGTACCTGTAACGTTTCTGTCGCATTTAATTATGACAAAGACCAACATCCTGATGCAAAATAACTTTCGAAATTATATGTCTATCCTAGGTATTTTGTAACCGATGGTAAAAGGGGAAAGATGATGGTTCTACGTGAAAAAATAAGTCACAAATATAAAATAAATTTTTTGGGAATTTTAGATGATGAATTTTAGATTCTTACGGTTGCACTAAAGTACAATTTTAGAACGTTTGAAAAGTACGTACATAGGCAGAGGAGAACAATAATTGTATGGAGAGAATTATTCTCCTTTACAGTAGATAAAATCAGTAGACTAAGAGTATTCCACCTACTCCGCATATACCCAAAACATCTAAAATCGTACTTCTATACATTTTTACTCGATCAAAATTCGAACTCAATGTTCTCGACAATGAAGTGCAGAATCAAAAAATTATATAAGTACTATGTGTATCTAAATATATTTTGGAATTAGATACTTTTTCGTATAGAATCACTACCTTCCCGTTAGTACCACCAGTTCTCGGATACCTTATAAATTTATTGAACTATATATTTAATGAGTCTCAAATATTATTCACGAGGAGCTTTAATATTTAATAATTTTGTAGATATTTACATACCTAAGCTTTAAATATAGTAGGTACATATCTAATCAATGTCAAACGTTCCACAATTGGAGATCATACAACACGTAATTATTTATTTCTATACTAGTTAATGCTAAATTTTATAGTAGTCAATCTTGTTACTCAAATTAATTACCTACTAAAAATAAACCAACTCTATTCTACTTCGTTCGTTCACTTCGTTACTTTTAATTTTGCACGGAATGGGTGGATACAAAGAAACATCTTTACACAAAGAACAACTCGAAAAGTCTGTCCTTGTATAAGGTGTTAACAGTCACGATAAAAACGACAATGGAATTCCGACCTTCGTCAAGTAGAAGTTGCTCGATAATCGGGACCATTACCTCGACACGGCGCGTTCGCTTAACGACGATTACCGCGAAAGCGTTTTCTCCGGCGAACTTTTGATTCGTGGCGATTAAGCTACGGTTAAATTATGGTCCACGATACCGATATACACGGTCACAGAAGCGTGGGTGTGTGCCGCGTCCCGCGAGTTCATCGGTGCAAGCCCCTACACATACAAGCGTGCCAGTGGAAAATGAATACGTGGTAAATGAAAGGGAAGCGGGATGGTAGGATTGCGCGCGCGCGCTCGTCGCGAGAATGGGCAGAACGTTTCGTTCTCCTGCCTGTGCTTTTATTTCATTTCAATGGCACCGTGGGATCAGCGGGTACATTAATGCCTGGCCGCGTGAGCGCGCGCGGGCGCACACCAGAGACCAAAAGACCGGTGAGGGGATAATTTATAGGAAATGGGTTGTTCGACGCTCCGGAGTAATTTAATTAAAATAAATGTCCGTGCCGCGGAGGAACGTTACCCACGGACCCGTGGTCCACAACGGCGAATAAAATGCAAATTCAGACCCTTCACCGGGTTACGTATGGGTACTCGTAGCTACGTAGATAAAGAGTACGCGACCAGGGGAAGCAGAGGACTCTTCAGCTCCTCCCTCCCTTTGGGGACCGATCATCGCTCGCTCACCCGTTGATTTGATAAGGGAAAATCCTGAGAAGTCCCTCACTTGTTCTATTCGCCACTTTTTCTCCAATTTTACTGCCTTTCTGCATTAGCTTGCTGAATTCTAAGCCATTATTCAAATGACTGAAAGCATGAAAGGTTATTAGCGAACATGCTAATTGAAGTGCGGGCATTAGAAGTCTCTTGTTCAAAAATTATTTGGATAGTAGCTCATTAATTGCAACAATGAAAGATCATCGCAGTTTTAAATGGTAATCATACCACCTATAATCAACGATGGAGAAAATTCGAGCTGGGCCATAAATAGAAGCAAAGTTTTCTTTTTGGGTTAAGTGTTAAAACAATGCTGGTTATTGTTTCTTCTGTTTATACAATCTTGGGATCTAATAAGCCAATTCTAATAAGCCAATCTCTTAAAAGATAATTCTGTTTAGCACCTTGAGTACTTTACGACTCCAAATTTGCTCTACCATCGACTATATTTAATTTACTGCTACACATTAAGTGCTACCATTTTCATCTCTTGAATTATGCCTCGTGCATCTAGTTCCTGTTCGTCCAGGTGATCTCTCATATCTTAACGCTGACAATACAAGTTGTATGCATAGTCGCCAATATGATTTAGGAATCCGTTTCTTCCTGGCAGTATCCCACTGAAAGAAACGTCGAAGGATGTCCCCCATTTTCTCGGGCTCGGTCTAAGGGGGACAGAGAATAATCAATTGAAGGTTCACAATCGCCGTGGCTCCCAAGGGCCACTTTTACGGCCGCTACGTGCACGCGCGCGTTGCCCGACTGAAATATCGGTCGTAAATAATAAAAGTTAGCGAGGTTCCTCCCTGGCGCGCACGCCGGGACTTTAAACCGGAAGATAGGTGTCGCAGGATACGGACGAGGCACGAGGTAGAAGAGGGGGGTGGTGGGCGATGAGGAGAGCGAAAGAGGCGACGGGGATAGCGTTTGGGGGTGTGGGGCGGAGACAAAGACGCGCTATTGTCAACCGCTCCGCCATCGGAACCACCATCCGCCGCGGGAAACTTTGAATCATTTTTATTGCATAGAGTTATCTTTGTTACCAGCGGAACGAACGTCTAAACGCGTCCTCTCTGTCCCTTTTCTCCTACCCCCCATCTTCCTTCCCCCGTTCGTACAGGTTATTCCCTCCCCGTGGCTCGTCCTGGCCTTTCTGCCAGCCATCCCATCCCAACCCTCCACCTGCACACCCTTTTTGTTCTTCTCGCTCGACGCGAGATAATACGAACGAGGAAGCGTTCACACCCCTTTGGTTGCCCAAATGGAATAAGTTCTTTAATTCGCGAATTTACCGCCGCTCTAACGAATCGCTACCCCTGTCGCAAAGATAACGGGAGCTACTTCTGTCTAGCTGTGCAACTCGCGAGTCTTCTTTCTACTGTCTTGAAAGGACCAACTTTGACGATGATCTGAAGAAAAAATTGGATCCTCTTGGCTGACGTTTCAGGTTCAGTCGAGTTCTGTCCCTTGATTAATTTTCTTTGGGAAAATTCTTTCTGTATTCTTCTGTGTCATTGTTCGAACATAAGCATTCTATAAAAAGAATATTTTCGCAAAATGATAGTATCTTCCGTCCTTAAATAAGGTTGAAAATCCTTTTAATTTATGGTACAGCAGCAATTCGGTCAGTCTACGTGAGCTTTTCTATATGCCGTCCAGTGTGAAGGGACTGTCTTATCTAAATTAAAAGCACAGTACGCAGGACCGTTTCCCAAGGTCAGAACAAAACGGGAAATCCCGTCTCAGGCAACTGGAAGAATGGAATATCGCGTAATAAGCAAAATCCTCCCGACGATAATTAAAAAGCAATTTTACGGTCACATTTGTACCTACCACGCTACTTTCTTTGCTGGGGGTAAATACTACGACGGGTCCTCTGAGTTTGTGTAGATATTTGAACACAGAAGGTGCAGAAAACATCTCTTGCAATTTCATTACGTTATTCTCACTTTGTAATTTGAAATTTTTCTTAAAAATTGTAGAAATATTTTTAATATGGAATTCCAATCACTTCTTTCCAATTGCAAGCAAATGTTTTGTGAACTCGTGTCATTTAAAAACGGGTAAAACTGAGCTAAGATCCACTTTGAAGCCAATGTTACTAAATTACTCGTTCGTCTTGTGTGCTTGATCCAGTGTCCAAAATCCCATAAGTAAACTTAGGGACACAGAGTGGATTCGTCAGTTGTTGGGGGTAGGTTAGGTGGCTCTGCACGTGAAAGAGCAATAAAATTTACGGGAAGTGTTTTACATCGGTAACGCGGGGGTTTCTGCGTTGTGGACAGGGGTGCCAGGAAGGGGAAGTGAGAGGAAGCCTCGACGAATTCAGTAAGTGGCGGACAATGGCTTTTGTGGTAGACATGAGCCAACTCGTACCCTTTTCTTCTCTTTCCCTCTCCTGGCACGTGTGTTTCGTTCTAGCACTAGGCGCGCCAATACATTCTCCCTTGTGTCGGGCTTTCTTTCTCTTTTCATTGGGGACACTATAGTCTCACGTGGCTAGTGATGAACAGAAACGAAAAATGCAACCGCTGAAACATGAAAAAGGAGAAGAATGTATGTAAGGTTTCTTTTAACAACGAATGTTGTTTGATATTATCTATTAATATTAGAAATTTGAGTGTTGATTAGAGAAAGTTTTAATACATTATGGGTAGGATCAAGGCTTTTCTAGAAAAAAATTGAAAGTCTGATTTTGTTTAAATTGCACTAGTTGATGTGCAAAATGATATTTAGTAATATATGAAAAATTCGGAACTTTCGATTTGTCAATCTCTATAAATTATTTAAGTCGTCAATATTTTCTCTACTAAATATTACAAATTGAAGTAACATAAAGACTGTAACTTTATCATACTTGCTAAGGTAAAATATCAGTTGTGGTTGAACTTGGTTTGAGACAGAACGACGTGACATGATCAGTCAACATAACTACACATGTTCATTGCAATTTAAGGACCCTTCAGATTTTATTGTCATCATTACGGATAGGGGAAAGGGAATCCCAGGTTTTGGTACAACTTATAAACTGTAAGAGTGTGTAAACGTAATCCTCGTCCAAGATCCAGTGCCTTTATCTCCCTGTGGAAGTCGTATAGTCGAGAACAACGCAGCCCATTGTCAAACCAGCTCGTTAAAATACAGAACGCCCTTCGCCTTGTAAGAAACTAGGCGTCTACGCAGTCTCTCCTTCCTTTGATATTCTCTATTATCTAGCTTGTGTAGTCTATGAACGACGAATAGGGCTGCAACTCCCACAATGACGATAATTCCTAATAGCCCCTTGGGCAGGCTTTTTAGGTCCCTGTCTTATCCTTTGCATATCATCGCATTTTTTAAACTAAAAATAATTGTTCAACATCTTTTTTCAACCTATTTGTGCCCTAAAATTAGTTTCAGTTTTCCCCTTTTGTTTCTGGTATTAGTTTCCTCTACATGTTCTTTCCTGCTTCTCTTTTCTTGATCGTAACTTTTAGCATTAATAACATTCATTTTGTGCCCTAATTTCACCTAAAATATAATCTGTTTGTAAGATATTTGATCGTTATAGGATCCAAAAGAAGACCAAGTCATCTGAACTGTTTTCACGAATAACTGTAAGAGATTCTGTTGCTTAATTAAATCATAGCAGTATGAGATAGAATATTTGCACAAAATATCGAATGGTCTTCAATAAAGATGAGAATGCAAGCAAAGTGATTCGCATTTCGCAGGGAGTGGCTTTGTCAGCTCCTGGAATACCTTGCCAGGCTAATGCATTTCCTTTACAGTTTTAATGGGCATTCATAACTAAGTTTAGTAATGCTGGTAGGAGGCCGGCCGTCGTGGTTGCATATCTAATAATTCCACGGCGTTGGCTTGCGCAGGAAGTGGCACACAGCGTGGATTTTAGTGGTGGTTCTTCGAGTTCATCCCCCTGCTGTTCTCTTCTCAGAGCAGTGTTCGACCTTTTTTTCTCTTTCACACCCACTGTTCTATCGCTTCCGACTCTCGTTGGAGTGAATTGAACTGATGCATTTATCTTTTTATGATTCAAGGTAATGGATGTTTATGAGTAATAATTCTGTGGACCCTTATATATAGGATCTTGCGACTTCTTGTCGCTTAAGCCTATGTTCCGATCGATTAGAACCAACTAAATAAAGTGGACTAACTTAATCACGGCGAATCAAGTACAAGGGAAGTCCTCGAAACTGGGATCCTTACGGCGAGAACGGGTTTCCGGCCCAACCAGGATATAATGGCGTTTTGGTCGTGGACCGAGATATAAATCCCGACACCGTGGTGTGGCATAGAGCACCATCTTAGCTTGGTCTTCAGCGGCTCCGTCTCCTAATAAATAACCTCGAGACAATGGACATTGTCCAAAACACGGTGGATCTTACGCCTTTAACTTGCCTCGACGAAGTCTTAACCCTTGCCCGTTCCTACCGAAAGCGCCCGCCTCCCTGCTTTTCTTCGCTTGCTGCCACCTCTGCGGACAGCCCCTTCCTCTTCAGCCAAAGAGCCACGACTCCCACCTTCGCCTCCTGGAATTATAATGTTTGTTTCTAACAAATTACCATGATAATGCCCGGCGTCGCGCGGCGAAACCGTGTCTTCGGTGGCACACTTAAATTACGCAAGAGTAGGAGAGTACGATCTACCAAGAACGCGACCGGAACATCAGCAATGCTGCCTCGACAGAGGGAGATTCCTGGCGAGTAGTTGTAATGTTAATTAGCCACTTACCTTAACTACGCATCCGTAGACAATCGGACGCCTTCACCGATGTATTCGCAAGTTTCTCGTCTTTCAAGGGAAGTCTGTTCAGAATGGAAGAAAAGAGAAAGTCCAGCGGTACAGTTGGAGCCGTTGTTTATGAATTCGTGGACATTTATTATTATTATTATTATAAACGGATGAACAGTCTTCAGCTATATACATAGTTGAAATTGTAAGGTGCAAATACTTCCTTCTTTTCTTCTCTTTGTGTGTTTATATTGCATAAACGTCAAGATTATTAGCCACATCATGGAAACACCATGAGAGACTCACCACTGGTTGTATTTAGTTATATTAAGTTATACAATTTTGTTGAACAGTCTGGTTTCTTTAAAAAATCGAATGACTATCGAAAATAAGATATCCATTTGCGAAAAGAAGGTTGCGTTAAAGATTATTAATTTTCTTCCGAGTAGTACACACAGTTCTGGTAGCTGAAAACTAGCATAGACGAATCGATTCGAAGGCCAAGATTCTGTCGAAACGTAGCGGACACCTCTTGTTTTCCCCTAGGGTCCGTTTGGGTGATAAATCGTTCTAAAGAGCTGTAGATTTCCATTCCCCGGAAACGTGCCTGCCATCATTGTATTCGCGGACACGTTAAGCTGGCGCGGCTCCATAAAAATTACGCCGAAAATCTACGAGCAACGACGTAATACTTTTCACATTTTCGAGCGCGACAAGCCATTATGCGGAGTGCTGGGAGGGCCGCGAAGGCGATAAACTTTATTTTCCAAAATCGTCGGGACCGAGCGAGCACACGTGTCGTTACGATCGCGATAACGTGCGTCCGTAGAAACGTACGAGGGATGCCAGAGGATTCCGAAAAAAACACGCGCGCACACACACGCGCAAAATGTCGCGCACGTATTTTTATCTTTTTTTCCGCTGTACGAGGGGGATGCAGCTTTCGTCGCTCTTTGTAAAAACCGTGCTCGCGACCCGCAGCAATGGAACGCATAATGACGGGACATAATTCACGCATTCGACGAGCACCATTCACCGTAGCAGCAATTTAAATACATATCCTCGTTGCTTTCCTAATAAATTGAGTGTCCTGTTGAACGACGCGTCGTCATAATGTTTATGAATCAAATTGCGACGGGATTGTTTATCACGAATTTTGTCGAATGCGCTCAGCAAAGGTACTTGTAAAGTTGATAGCTTTCGTCTGTATCTAAACAATTTATAAAATATAAAGTGATACGATATGTACTGAAAATTATTATAGTCTACGATCTTGATAGTTTGTAGCAACTGGATCGACGTAACTTGACTGTCTTAAAGACCATTACATATTCTATCGTCAAAAGTTGTTTAAATAAATACATAATTTAAGCAGTAATACAAAATACTGTAATTATTGTTGAAAATAGTAACTTTAAGAAAGAATTTTACGGTATAATATAATTTTAATAAGAATTAACGATACATTTAACGAGGATAATGAATTAATATTGCTAATGAATAGATTAAAATTTAGATCATAAATTTGAGAAAAAATTTGAGATTCAATAGTCATTTAGTTTTCCACTTTTGTGCTAGTTCATTATAAAATATTATATAAGGAAAACCTCTAGATTACCTTATGCTGCCATTCTTGTACGAAATACCTACTCATTTTGGTTTCACTTGAGATTCTTGTGTATTGAGATCTTCATTTAAAATTTTTTACATAAAAATTTCTAATTAAAGTGTCTTCTAAATTTGATTAAATTAAGCCTAAATGATTAAGTGACTTCTTCAGATTCATACTGCATCCATCGTGTTTCGTTACTAAATTCTGTAAAGAACAGCGTCATCTAACCCATAACGCTTTTATATCGCATACTTTGACAGTCGTAAAAGTCAGGTTAAAGTCGAGCGGCTTGTGTAACTGCCGTAACT
Organism: Calliopsis andreniformis; assembly: GCF_051401765.1. NCBI lineage: Eukaryota > Metazoa > Arthropoda > Insecta > Hymenoptera > Andrenidae > Calliopsis > Calliopsis andreniformis. The sequence continues at coordinate 5,192,427 of NC_135073.1, read as the reverse complement.
GGAAAAAAGTCGACAAAGTTGGTTACTTTATCGGTAGCGTTTTATTGAGGAGGCAATGTTGCTGTGTAGTGGTACCTTTATTAGAAATCCACCACATTACAAGGAACTTTTTCAATACCACCCTTCATCACGCTTACGAGAAGTTGTACACTAATGTAGGAAGATTAAAGAAAATACCGAAACGTCATCTTAGTTCCTTAAGTCGTACTTCAAAATAATAACATGGAAATAAATTTGAAAAGCTCGTTTTGATCGAAAATGTAATCTCAGGTGGACAAAATTTAAAGCAGAGTCATCTTTAAAATATTTATTCTTTTCATTACGTATTTGTACGATATGTACAATTAATTTCTCTAAATTAATAACTTTATGTTTTAAACATGTGAAATTTTCAAACGCTTTGAATGGGAAAATATACATTATTATATTATAGTATACATTGACTACCAACATTCTGCATCTGCTCTAAGATATAATCTGTCTCGTATTAGTAGACTGATGTTTTTATATTAACTAATGTATTTGATTTGTTAGCTATTGAATGACTTAATACTACCCAAACTTTATATGAAAAAAGCAGTTGACATAGGATTATAAAAATTACAATTGGGTAATAAAGTTTTGGGGCGCGTTGATCTCTGTCGGACCAAACTGGTTCTCGTTCCACTTGCAAAACAATCTCTAGAGACCATCACCACTACCATTATCAACTATCAGCGTTCACTTTTTCAAACATTTTTTAGATCATGATAGGCATTAAAAAAAATTGTACTAATGATAAAAAAACTAATAATATAAAGATTCATTTATTAAATAATTACAGTATCATTCTATTGTTTCAACGTTCCAAATAATTATAAAATGTGAAACGACTGATTCTATTTAATTTCTCATAGAAGTTTTTTTCATGTATTTACAGATTTGAAAAATTATAGTCTAAATATAAAAGTTAACATCATAAATATCTAACATATAGTGACTAATGAAATTTATCTTATGCATAATTATTCAATACAAAATAATAGTTATTCAATACAAAATAATAGTAGATCCAATAAGCTATTCAAGCTATTCAATCGCTTTTAAAAAAATGCATGTTTCTCAGAAAAAAAGTGAAAATTTTACAAATAAAAGAAAAAGAGCTGTACAATGAAGAACGTTATTATTATGAATATAAATTTATTGTATACTGAAAATTGAAATTGATCATATAAGTAATTTCTAAAGTTTACTATATTTTACCGCAGTATTCATCGGAAATAAAACTGTCGTTAAGCAGATAAGCGCTCTTTAGAATTTCAGTAATCAAATAAAAAGCGGAAAAAATTGAAATCACCACAGATTTAGCTGGACTGTTACAGTATTTAACATTGAAACACCATAAAAGTCGAGATAAACAAATATCTGAACGTGATTATTTTATCACATTAAAACCAATAAATTCGTAATAAATATTTGATTCAAGATTTAATACCATAAAACGTAAAAATAATTTTGTCCACTGGAATTGATTGATCACCTCAAAGAAATTAAGCTATTTAAATAATTTTCTACGAATTAAAAAATAATGAAAAACGACTTGCAACTGAATTTTGGTAAATTGTGTAATTATTAAGAATAATTTATTAACTTCATTGTCTAGTTATAATAAGAGTGTTTATTATATGACTTTCCATCTTCATTTAAGTTGAATTTTTTGGACTTCGATTACAGAAGACACTTTTAGTATTTATTGAAAAATTTCCTTTTTTCTGTCTCTTATCACCGAGAAAGAAAACATTTTCAAAACTATATTTATAAATAAGTATATATATGCAATTTTTCTTGATTCTGACCATAAAACTCAAAAGGTCGACCTTTTTAATATGTATATGCTATAGGTACTACACTTTGTCCATTACCGAATATCTCGTTTCAAGGTTTGATCCCTTTTCACAAGAAACATTGTGCGTACTGTATTACTGAATTTCACCGTAGTATTTTAAGAAATATTCTTTGAATTCGAAACATTAATAAAATATTAAAGTTTGATGCAATGTTTTCTCATAAACCATTAAGTAGGTGGAATGCATGATGAGCAGGTGTGCTAGGAAAGTTGGAAAAGGAAAAGATGAAATTATAAGAAAACGAAGGAAAAATGACGCGAGGAAGGAACGAACGAGCTGGTGAGGAACGTCTGGCACGGCCATGAAGCAGTAAATCCAGAAACGGTGTTACCCCCGGGAGATAATGCGCAATCATTTCGGAATGGAAATTAAAATCAGATGATGAATCCTAACGATGCCGTTTATTATTTTAATTTTCCGCGAGGACCGCCGCGCGGCAACGCGCTCGCTCCTGCAGACGTCTACGCTGGTAACTCGAGTTCGAGACACTAAATTACCTTCCTATTAGCCGTATAATTACAAGATGGCCCCGGTAATTTCCGTTTATTCCGACTTCGTCTGCGCCGAACGGGGCTTTATATTACGCCGCTATGAGCTACGGGTTTTCCTTATCACCGTTACGTCGTTAAGCGCGATTTTTCTCGCTAAGAATTACCAGCAGCATCGATATTACAAATATAGGGCACATAAGTCATCTTCTTGGTGGTTGTTAAGAAAATACTACATCGAATACTACATCGAAGCCAACAATTGGTGTTTCAGCATCATATTGGAGACCCAAATTTTAGGAATGTTTACTGAGAATATTAAGATGAAATCTGATAATAGTGTAAATAAGTAAAATGGAAAAATTCAAGCCTCAAGTATGATATTCAATAATAGACTAAACATATGAATATACCAAAAGGGCTGGTCCAAATTTCAGATCAAGTTCTGTGGATTAAAATAAAAAAAGGAACTCGTATGAATGTACGTCCAAAAATATTTCTTCTCTACATTATAATTGCAAGAAGACGGAAGACAATCAATTCTAGGAATATCTTTTAAAATTATTTCGTATATTACAAGTACAGAATAACCTTCATTAACAGTAATAATTTTCCTGTGTTTTTGATACAGGCATTGCATAGAAAAACGGAACATACACTAAATTGAATGTAACATGCTTACCTTATCAGTGACTTCCATATCTAACCAACGAGTTAGGACATATAAATATAGCTGCAAACGTATTTACCAGCACAGGTATAGAAATTAAAGAAAAAGAGAATGGTATAGCAAGAGAGTAATTATTCATATTTAAAGAATTAAGAAGGATTAGTTATTTATGTAAGAGAAGAAGAGAGAAATTAAGATAAGTCCAAACTGCTCTCAGCTGATGCTTTTTATCATAAAACAAAACGTTCTCGTCAAACTGTTCCCCGAGGATCAGAAACCACAACTTTCGTGAGGTTTTCACCCCAACACGTTACGAGCCCTTAAACACGCCAATAATCAGGACTTTCCCCTTTACGTCGCGATAAATCGTTGACTTCTGCCGCCTTTTTGCACGCTTCGAGGGAATTTACATCCGCTTTGATGCGTATAAACACGAGGTTCGGTCGTTTTCGACGTTCAGTTTCCTTCGTTTTTTCCTCCGCCAGCTTCCCCACAGCTTATTATAATGTAACTATAACCTTTTACGATGCTCGTAACGCCGATACAACTCGACATCGTATTCACGAAACCGTAGCCATCGGCTTCAACGACGTTCGACACATCTGGCGGTTCCGCGGAATCCGAATAGAGCCGTTTCAAAATGTTTCTACGATCTCTTTATGCGATCGTTAAGCGCAATTCGTGTATCTGGTTAGCTCTTAACACTTTCGCTGCGAATACCATCAGCTTTTGATACTGCTTTCCTTTACTGTTTTAGAAATATGTTAGTGCACTGAGGCCACGTCAATTGATACAATTTTAGTTAGTAATCAGTAAATACTTAAGTAAGCCAAGTAATTTTGAAAAAATATAATTTGGCAAGATAATAACAGAAAATATAAACATTTTAATTTTAGAAATTATGCCTTATAAAATTGTAGGAATTTTAAGATATTTGTAAATTCAGTAATTCGATATAATTTAGGATCTTGTTAATTTTCATAACTTACATGGAACATCACTTTAGTATCATCTTCCGATTTTGGTGAAACTTTATATACGAGTGGAGCAGCGAAAAGTATTAGACACGTTTTTTTTTACTTGCTGATATTCATGTTTAGGGGCTGAAAATGACATTCAAAGTTGGAGTAGAAAATATATTTGCGTAAATATCTCGAACACTAATGCAGGTGGAAAAAAATGCTAAATCTACAAAATGCCTGGGTTTTTGTAAGTAATAAGATGACGTAAACGAAATCTGAGATATTTACAAAAATGTACTTTCTACCCAACTGTAGGGGTGGTTTTCACTCTCTAAACACGAATATCACCAGCTAAAAAGAATAAGAGTCTAATATTTTTCGATGTACCACTCATATACCATTTTTCACCAAAATCGGAAGATGACACTAAAGTGACGTTCCTTGATAGGTAAAAGATAACATATTAGAAGATGCTCTCATATTTGAAATACATTTTGATTCAAAGGTTATTAGGTCTAACTTTTTAACCGTTTTCTAATGTTTTATTAAATACTAGAATTATTTTCTTGTATTCTGTATTTTTTGCACAGAATTAACATAATTTAAAGGAACCTAATTAAATCTTAAAGAAGTATGCTGATGCAAGTATTTTATTCCACCATCTTCAGTAACATAAGAACGTTTACTCCCCTGCTTCGAATATATACAATTCATATAAAAAATGTGATTTAATTTTCTATTATTATAGATATTAACAAATTAACTTTACTACGTTTCTTTGAAAAACTTTTTATAAAAGTATGTCATTATGAGTGCATGAGTTGTTAACAAGAATAAAAGCCATGATTGAGTTAAAACAGATCCGTGTAACGTACTAGCATTAAGATATTTTCAGAACTTTGTTTCAACCCTACACTGTGATCTTTACTTCGACTCAACTGTAAGAAGTGGCTGAATGATCGAGGTTTCTGGTAATTGACGAATTCTTAGCATTCGCTTACACCAGGAGGAGAAACTCACTTCCACGGAATCGCCGTACAATGTTCCGGTTTATAAGCATCCAGGGCCATTTTCCTTTCCACGCGGTCCGTCCCCTTCGAGGTCAGAAAATCCACGTTCCAGCGAGCAAGAGGTGCGGCATTATAACGAATCCTCGCGGAAATTAAAGGAAGGACCTTTATGTATTCTCTTGGGAATTCATACGTAGCCGGTTAATTACGAAATTCAAATTAACACAAAAAATGGGTGGTAGATCTGGAGGAGAAGGGGACCGTGGAGATGTGGGGGTGTGGGTGGCGGACGTTTTTTAAGGATCTCCCTTTTTAAGGCTCGCCTACTTATTACGTTTCTCGGTAGTTCTCCGCTGGCGGTCTGGCAGTCGGTTATTTACCTACTCGAGGTTTTAATTACCTACCCCCTAGCTCCACCAGCCGGACAGAAAAGTAATCTTGGAAGTATGTGAAAGCGAGCACGGAATTTACGTAACGGACGTTAGGAACAAAGTGGGTATATATTGGCCTTAGCCAAGCACTTTTCTTCGTTACCGTGAAATAACGTCTGCGAGAATAATAATAACAATTTCATCCTCCGCCCGTATTACAGCGTTGCGAAGTAACCCTTGAGTCTTTTCAGACGAATGCGATTCCGTGTGGTTTTTAAGCTCGAGGTACCTTTCCTTACGTACTATCGACATTGAGACCATTTTAGAAAATCCTGACAAAGAGCTCCACGTACTGTCGGATGGAATTCGTCTGAAAATGTAGAAATCTCCTTCATGGTGTAATTCTTATTTATACTTAGGACTGCCACACGCTCTGTCTATAAATGTATGAGGTGATCGTGAAGAACATAAGAAACGTTATAATCTCTAACGAATCAGAATTTATTAACATATGATATAACGAACAAGATTTAAGACTCCATAATAACTGAGAACCCATATGAACGTGCATCCGATATGACCCTATTTTTTAGTTAAAACTAGTTTTATGTTATAATCTGTTTACGTATGTCTACAAAAATTGAACACTTTATTTCACTGAACAAAATTTGTCTGCTAACTTTCCTGTTAAGAATAATACGTTATAGAGTTTTAAAAAAATATTCAGATATTATGGCAGTTGTTCATAATTTTTTATTAAAAATGCCATGTTTTATACTTCTCTGGTCGATTAACTGCATCGAATCTGGTTGAGAGTAAAACTGCTTCTTCTGAAAAATTGTACCTTCTTATTCTTAATGGAATGGGGATTTAAAAAGAAATCGAAATCTCCGTCTAGAAAAGTAATCGAGAGTAGAATGATTGGGGTGGTCCGCCAGTAAAAGGAGTTTGTCGTAATTACTGGGTATTTTTCTCGCCCGTTTCTCCCCTGAAGCTGATTGATATTTTGTATTCAGGAGCTACTGCCTCCAACCAGTACTCCAGGGGTGATTTCTTTGAGTAGACTACGTGGGAAAGGAGCATGAATTTCTGTCTTCCAATGAGAATTAACTTTCGACTTTTTTGGTATTCATAAAAAGTTAACAATCAACGACTTCACTAACAGTTAAAATAATTTCGTTTACTTCTGAAGATAAGAATTCAAATTGAAAGGTGCTTAAAAAAATTGGTAGTCAATTTGAATAAATTATTGCTGAGAATCACGAAGTTTAGGATGAATAATAATTTTATTCAAATTTTTGCAATTTGAATAAATCACGAATTATTTTTGCTAACAAAGTAAACATTAATAGTTAAGGTTCTGCATATCTGAAAATCGCTTCTTTGTCAAATCTTAGGGTCCAACTAGATTTTACTGTGGTTATTAGAAGGAAATTGGAATGAGTACCAATCAGTAATCACTAGTTTCTTATGTAGACACGTGAAGATTAAATTGCTATTTGTTAATAAACTTTGGAGGACCCTGGAACCTCACCTCAATAGTTAAGAGTTGATAACAAAGTGAAAGACAGAACGTGTAATAAAGCTAGTAAAACACAAAACAGCAATGCATTTAAGTATTCCACAGTGTACAATTACCAAAGTGATTATTTCTAGCGTCCCCAAGTTGGTAAATACGACAGTCAATCGCACACATGCGATTCCTGTCTCCCCGTTTAAATTGAAACCGAAATTGATACAGCGTCCCCTAAAATCGAAAGCGCGCCTCATCCCCGATGCTTAAATCGTCTTTCATTCGTATCGTCGCTTCCTTAATTCGATTTCCACCAGAAACTAGAGAGAACGGCCAGTGCAATCTCCCTTCTGCGACTTTTGCTTCTCCTCCTCCTTCTCGATCGCGTATCCGATTCGTTCGAATATTGAATTCCGTATTGTGTTCTCTCTCCCTCTCTCTTTCTCAGGCATGAATGACACGCTAGGGTGGTATTACAGCAAAATATGCTCGTTTTTTTCCGTGCAAACGCAATCTGCACTTTGTATTCGCAACCCTTGGGACAGGGACAATATTCAAACGGTTGCATTCGATTCAGATTGAAGGAATTTTCATTTCAATAAGTAAATGATTCATAGATTTCAGGGGGACTCGAAGTCTTTCGTTTAAGTCGTAAGTACATATTTGCAACCTCTAATCTATTGAAGACATGTGCTTGAATATATAATGTGGTTGAAAATGTGCTGTTTTGTGCTATTTTATTTTTCATGTTTCCGAGAAACTTGGGGATGAAAAATTATGTGGATTATCCCTGGAACTATCTTTCAGCTATAGTGATCTTGAAAGAAACTAGTAGAAGCTCACATGTAGTGAAAGGGATTTATTATTAGAGATTTATGGATCAGCACTTTCTGAGAAAAGCTAATTAATCCTTAATTAGTAGGTATTATCGACATCATTTAATAGTTAATAATATTAGGTACTATAGAATATTCAGAACTATTCTGTTTATTAATTTTTACATGTTATTTGAGACTTTGATATTTTTTATACTAAATAGGTAAATGTAGAAACTGGAACAGTAAAAGTTGAATTTGGGGATAACTTTGATCTCAATTGTAGAATTTAAACCTTAACTACTGAATTCCTGATTTTGTATATTTAATATCTGGTGGTGTCACGACGTCTTGATTTTATATTTAAATTTTATTAACAACGATATTGCTTAGAGTAGGTACTGATCAATTCCACAGTTATTATATTCATTGTTATGTTGTTATGTAGTTGCATTTAGTACTTCATTTGGCATCGTGAATTTTGTTGAAACTAATAAAGTCTTTAAAAATTACGTTACTAATGCACAAGATATCACCAAGATCATCAAACGACATTTGCACTTCACAGCTTCCATGGCTGCGAATGTCAGGGCTTTTCTACGACCATGATGAGCAGGAATGCGACTTGAGGGTGGAAAGGCCTGACAGAAGGCTGACAGTCAGATTTGTACGTTTTAAGTAGCGAACTTTCTCCCTTCGGTCCCTCGTTTCGCACGATAAATAAGGTTGTAACTTTGTCGTGGGAGTGATAATTAAATCGAGATGCTTCAAGCCCAGTTTTTGTTCTGAGTGACATTGAATTGTCTTGAAGTTCCTTAAAAAATTAGAGACACAGATTACGATACAGGAAAGTCCTGAGTGTTGGAAAAGATACATCAACTTTGTACTACAATCTAGAAGATTCAGTGACGCCAATAAGTACAAAAAGCTATTTCTACATTAATAAATGTTAAATCTTAAGGCAACTACCATAAACAATCGTGTATATCAAGTTCATATTCCCCAAATAAACGCAATATCCGGTAAAAGTGATGTGTAGGTATAGAGAGCAAGTTTACACTTTCTTCTCCTTATCTATTAAATATGAAAATTGCGAAATTTTTGTAACAAAATACAAATGGATTTCTCGTAGTGTTTTCAGCTGTAAGTGAAGAAAACTTAACGAACCAACTCTAGACGTTAAAGTTGAAACTCAAAAATAAATAATAGAAATTTAAAATTTTATAGAATTCGTCTTAAGCTTGGCAAACTCTGCCACCACCAGTAGCACAAAGCTCATGGTAGAGAATAGGCTATGACAGAGCAATGACTGTCACATCGTAGTCACTGTCCAGGTCAAGAGTCATATAATCTCGAATTCTAGGCACTTATAATTAACAAATGAACTGAACCATAATTTCCAAATTCACGATTTCTATCTTCTTTTTAAATTTGGAATCACATTTGCAGTCATGACATTCTACATGCATAATATGTATGAATTTCACTAATTTCGAAGTTCTTTCGTCATTGCGTATCTACGTAAAAAATTCCAAGAGCATAATCATCGTTTCCCCAAAGGCAATAAGTCGACTCTGAAATCGTTGTCGTTAAACGAGTAAAGAGTATTCCACGTTCCACTGGTCGTGCTAGAAGATCACGTTCGTTCGTCGGAAGGCAGGAACTGTAAAAATAAAGAAAATTTATTCGCGTAATTTGAGTAGGCACCCTACCTGGCCCGAACGCAGACCAGCAGCACTGATGCGCTAGACCCACGGGGTTTGCATCCGCAGACAATATAGCCTCCCTAATGGGGCTTAAAAGAAATTTTAAAAAGACGATATTAAGAATGTGACTACACCGGAAAGTAGTCGAGAGAGAAGGAACTCGAGGCTGGAGAGGCTGGCTACCGGTGGACGAGGAGAAGGAAAAGTACATGCCAGAGGGTGAGACCACGTCCCACGGAGGGGGTGAGTAGGTCGAGAGAGGTACTCCTCGGTGGTAGTACGAGCTTGGTTAATCGCCGTGAGACAACCGGAGAAATGAGCGAACAGTTACGCGGGGGGTTGAGTCGGTTCCTTCTTTGCCTCCTGAGGGGCAAAGGAGAGGGGGCCGGGTTACGGGGGAATTTAAAGGAGTGTCGAGTGTCGAGTGTCGTGGCGCAGTACGGGGGGGAAAAACGCGAAGAAATTAAAGATGAACCTTCAGCGAAATGGGGCGTGAGTTTATAAGTACCCTCCGTTTTCGAGACACCCGCTTCGCTTCCTTTGCAAGCATTTTATGGTCTGCCTTGATCGGCACGACATGAAAATGGAGCGCCTTTATATCGTCGCAAACACGGAAGCATATTATTGGGGAATTAAGTTTTGAGAAGTTGGCAAATTGAAAGAAGGGTTTTTGATTTATTCTCTCTTTATTTAACATAATGGTAGAGCATGTAGGTAAAACCATTGAATCGAAAAATATCTTTTATTTGAGTTCTATGATAATTAGATTATTATCTTCTTCATTCGGTAGGATATCAAACTGTAAAGTAAATTGTAAATTACTTTCAACTTTTAAAACGTTTAAAATAATCAATTTTTATTCAATTTTATGCATAAAGTTTTATTCGAATAATGATTTGGTCAAAGAAGCATATGAACAAATATATCAGGTTAAACATGTAATTTATACTACTAAACGATTTTGTAATCAGTAAGATATGTATGTTTATTCTAAATAATTGTTTGTTAGTCAATAATAATTAATTTCAGTCGAATATTACTTGAAGCAGAATCTGTGTGAAGAAATTTTTTCGAAACTTTTTCCAAATAAGGATTTATTAGAATAACGTTTAATCCTTGCGATGAGTTCTTACAAAAATTACCTAGAAATAATATTTTTTAAAACACGATTTCTGGAATCAAGTAAAGTTACAGATATCTCACTGAAGAGATATTTTACTTTTATGGAGTAAATAATGATATCTAATCATTAATGAATTAAGTATTGTTTAATAAGGTAAAAGAAAAACTACTATTGAAGGTAAACTATCAAGTGTATAACCTTTATTAGTTTGTGGATGCGATTGGCTTTTTTGATGTACATTTTTACGACAAAATTTTAGTGAAAAGTATCCATTCTTCCCTTCCTTCTTACATCTACTTGCCATCGATTACATTTTACGTTTTTTTAAATCTTCCATCTGAAATTTGCTGATTAATATTTGTATTCTATTCTATAATTACATTTTGCATAATTTTATTGTTACACTTTCCCGTAATTACACCAAGCTAAGATAATAATATTAAATATTTAGAAAAACTAAGTTGCTCTTAATAGATACAGTATTTATTTTATATCTCATCTCACTTCTATAAACAATTGCAAGTTGTGAATGAATGAACTTCTAAACATGAACTGAACTTCTAAAATATTAACTTCTAAAACGTGTATTTTACACTCTAAATGTTTATTGCCGACAAAAAGTCACAAGAATATAGCGAATGAAGATTATAATAGGCTTATTATTGTCACTGATATATTCATTATATATATGTATATAGTTTTATTACGAAAAAGACTTCATTTCTCAAAGTATTTTTTTAGTTTAGATAAAGTTTGTTAGGGAGGAATTAATACAACATCAATTGGTAACTATAACAGAAAGTAGGCAGAGTTTAGTTATAATGCAATTAGAATTTTTGACAATGCCTTTTTCATAACAGTAAATATAGCTAACATTTTTAAATAAAGTACTAGTTTTAACCTAGTAGATATTAGAAATTACATTACTCATTTTTGATGGTGTTACATTATCAAAACAGTGCATATGCCAAGATTTTGAATATTATCAGCTTTGGTTCACCTCATGCATTTCTTCATATTTTTTATTTTTCTCACACTTTCTAATTGAATCATTTACGAGTTCATGCTTACCTATCTTTTTTATTCAGTGTGACACAACATTTAATAAATTATGAAGCATTTAACAAATAAATAAAAGCAACTAGCTGATTCGTAATAGAAACATTTACTTAAAAGAAATCGATAAAAGCCTTAAGGTCCACAACAACGACCACTTCCAATTAGACTTTTTAATTTTTATTAGCAACACCCGGCGTCCGCCTAAGCGTATGCATAATGCCATGAATATTTTCGTCGTAACTCTGCCAACTTGTCTCCTAAGGAATTAACCCTTAAATTAGCAGTTAGCTTCACTCGCGGACGCAAAGTCCCTGCATCCTGGTAAATTAGAGCCCCTCTTAGGATACTTCTTCCTTGCTCATCTTTTCCACTGTTTCTCTTCCTCTTCCAGTCCGCGCTGAAACTTTTACCCGTCTCGGCGACATCGAATCAACCCTAGACTACATTTACTGGTCACGCAGTTCCCTTAAAATCGTTGCCACTCCTCAATCATTAATCTCTTAAACGTAAATCTCAACGTATATAGAGATCACATTAATATAAAGTTTATGAGATTCAAACAATCTAAGAAGAATCTCGAGTATCTCAATTAAGAGCCAATAAGGTTATCTTCTTTGTTGTATTTTCATTCTTATTAATAATAACTTATATCATAAAATTGCCAAGGGAAATTAATCTTGGTTTTCTCTGCCAACATCTTAAATCTGTTTTTTAAAATTTCTTTTGAAGGAGGTCTTTTTATGAACCTTAACAAAACTGACTGATATTCGACAAGAGGGAAAATTCGGAGCATTTGAGGCTCCAAATGCATCGATCGGATTGTTCAGAGAAAGAAGGGGAAATCACCGAGACAGATCAGAGACTTCAATGCCAGAATCGAACGGCAATGGCAAGGGATCGCTCGCGATGCACGGGCTCTTCGAACTATATATTTTCTCTACTCATGACCAGAAGGTTTTCTTAATCATTGATTAGTCGAGTACTAGGGATATATACGTAGAAAATCGCGAAAATATGAATAGTTCAATGTTTTCGCAGAAATATGACGCACATTTCGCGTACAGTTCTGCAGTAGCAGAACTTATTAGACTTCGTGCTCTCGGCGCTTCCTGGAGGTCCCAGGGCTTATTTAAGACAGCTTCCTAAGCGCGCATACTAAATATGATAATATTGCAACGGCAAAAAACGTCAGCGGTATTTAGCCGCCTAATTAGGGGTTCGTGACTCGTTTGCGAACGTTCCACTTTTCGTTGGTTTTTGGTCTTTTTCCCCGTCTCTTACGCTGATTCCTCCTGGCCTTTTATTGCACTTCCTTTCGTTTCCTTTTTCCCGTCTGACAATAAGTCGTGTAACAAATGGTCGACGTGACACTGAGAACTCGCGAAATTACGGACAGTTTGCTTCGCTTGTTTCGTTGCGTCGTCCGCTTGCACTTTTGCTAAGGAAGTAATTAGATGCCTGAAATAGTTTCCGGCAGGCGTGTTTGAAATTTCGGGAGTTTATGGCAGGCCAGTTTTGCATATAACTCGTTGCGAGAACGGTACCGATTGATTATAATATGCTTTAGATATCACTGTTATCTCTCGTGATTTCATGTTGCAACATCATTGTATCTTGCTAACAAAATATTATATAATCAATTGAAAAAAGGTGTGCTGTAATAAATACAAATGCATCCTCAAGTTAATCGATTAAACACCTAACTGAAACGTGTTGAGTAGTCTGTAGGTTTTACTAGTAGTGGCATATTTACATTAAATTGTTTTTACCATTGGTACCATCAATTACATCTATAGTAATATGCTTAAAATTTATAATGTAATAAGCTTCTTGTACAGGGTATTCGACGATGTATACCAGAAATTTTAAGAGGCAATTCCACACGCTAAAACAGAACGAAAATCAAAAATGACAAAAATGTGTTTAGATCTTTGTTTCGGAGTCATTAGTTGTTGAGAAAACGCCTAAAATTCACGTGAAGTGTGCCTGATTTGTGACTTACTCTACTCATTACATTATGTCTGACCTGGCAGTGCACGTCGGCAGTAGAGTAAGTTGCAAAACAGACATTTCACGAGAATTTTAGACATTTTCTCAGCAATTGATAGCTGTAAAACGAAACCTTGAACGAATTTTGTGATTCTTGATTTGTGTCCTATTTTGATATGAAGAATCGCCCCTTAAAGTTGTTGACATCTGTTGTCGAACACCCTGTATAGTATAAGCTTCTTATATGGCAAGCTGTAATGTTACTTTGCTTGTTTCCTTTTGTCTACTTCCTTAATCCTAAGGCCCTAAGAGATATAATGTAAACAATTTTTTTTCTAATATCTTTTGTATTATTTATTAATACAAAGGTAATTATTTCTTCTAGTAATCTCGCAAAATTTTTCCCTTGTATGTATTTTTCATTCTTCCTCATACCCTGTATTATTCAAAATTGTATTGTGATATTTTATTCATTATTTCAGAAAGCTATTCTAAATGAGAGCATTACTACAGCGAATAAAAAATATCCAAAGTAAAATGCACGTTCTACATTATGTAATATGTAGAAAGTGAAGTAGATCTTTAGTTAACTTTTATTTCATTAATTATGCTTATAAAGACATGACTTTTTAAAAATACCTGCGGTCTAATTATTATATTGTCATAGGGTATTTAGATATGAATGCATATGATAAATCTTTGAATGATTCAGTACTGTCATTAAGGTTTAGTAAAATTTATATCCTGTATGTATTTTAATTTAGTTTATTTGTTTATTTAGCTAATTACTATAAGTGAGATTTTCTCTTTATTGATTGAAATGAATATATATTTTGTTATGGTAGTTGGATTATTGAGAAATCAATTAATAGATCATTAGTTGAATCAATAATCATTATACGAAGCCTATCATTGATCCTCCATATTTCTCACTCTGCATAATTATTCAAATTAACAATATATTTGCAACAGTAGAAGACTATATCGTTCGGCTAAATGTAGAATTAATTTAATCTCAACAACGAAACTGAGTCACAATTTTCTTAAAAGCTAAATTTAATTTGAATTGCAATTGGACATGATTTAGGTACTCTTACCGATTTCAAAACTGAAAAAGTACAAGATTTGAACAGTTTTCCAAATAGACGAGTAAGATATGCATAATAAAATATAAACAAAAGGAGAGACAGGCTGCAAGAAATCATCTCTCGGTAATCCAATTTAGAGTGATACAATAGAGCATTCCCTTGTTACATACTGAGTGCTATATTTATTGTAGCTTGAAATTATTTAGAATTATGTGAAACTACTTCTGCTTGTGTATAGCGTTACTCTTGAATAACACCCAAGATTTTTATTAGGAGTTGAATGGAGTATCAGGGTCCAATGTGCTTTCAAAAACGTGTCCTGCTCTAAGAACTTCTCAGTTAATCTATATCAAAGTGAAGCCTCATTTAAATAAGGCAAAATTATTGAAATAAGGAATACACGAACTTTTGGATCTGATACGAAGCATTCGTTATAGAGGAGAATATTCAGCTATTACAAACGAGTTCATTATATCAGAGCAATCTCTGTAACAGCTAGTGCGAAGATCCGCATAATATCGATATATCATTCGCATACAAACAACGCGCAACAAAGAATGGCCAGGTATCCGCAATGCTGACCATCCTCCAGCAGGCTCAGTACCAAAGTCGCTGCGCATGGTATCCTTGATTCCTTAACGAATCCACAGGAGCCACTCGATGACTGGCCGATCCCGCCGTAGGAGGACGATGTTGAAGGGTGGAGGGAGGATTTCACTCGAGTTATAGCTGGTATGAGAAAATAGGAAAAGCTCGTTGCTGGGCGGCCGGACCGGCGCGATGGACTCTGTGGGTGGAACCAGTTCGAATCCCGCGATGCCTCGGTAGGTTCGCATGCCCACCGCCCCCATCCTCCGACACTGGGAGGTGTGCAGAACTAGCTTCCACCCTCTGAGAGAGTACCTCCACCACCAACAGTGTCCTCCGTTTCTCTTCGATCCTCACCGTGGCAGAGACACTCGTTCCGTAGCGGTGCTCGACATTTTCTACGACCCGCTGAATCCACTTGCACCGACAGCCACGTGAGCAGGTCATATGAATGTCGCGAAGGAAAAAGGTTTGCCATTGAGAAACTTACTTTTCGTATTGACTTTATCTATCAATGCGATGTAAAGTAAACTAATAAGAAGTTATGTATCTCACGTCTGTAAGAGTAAATTGAGGAGTTTAATTTTTGAATTTAATTGTACCGAGAAACTCAATATAGATATGATTCTTCAAATAATTTGTCCAGTGTCTGTAATGGATTTCTCGGACGGTACAGAAAATAAGCTGTCAGTTTGTTAGTACAAAATTTAGTTGATCAATGATTAGTTCAATTTAGCGTTTTAGATCCGAGACTAACCCAGACCTATAACGAAGTTTCATTGAATAATTTTGAAACTGATATTGCTTTGACTCTTCTGTTCTACAGTTTAAAAATTTAGATCCTGGAAATAATGTTGCATTGATCTAGGATAAGTCTAGAACTAAATCCAAAGAAAGTGTAACAACATTGTAAAGCCAATTTTAAGTTCCTTTATTTAATTCAAAATTAATTCCAAATTTATTAAGACCATATCAGGTCCAATGACGCAGTAGTTAAAATGATCCAAGGTACAATAATACAGATATTTATCTAAAATATAGTTATTTATACTTACCCAACCCGTACATGTCTAAAATTCGTATCACCTTCAGGCCAATTAGCTAGCATTCTAAAGTCAGTGACCATAGCTTTATATAGGTCAGGCATCAAATTGGATTCACAACTGGAAACTCCGTCCCCTCTGTAGCTACAGAACGATAACTTCACTCCGTCAGCGACACAGCCAAAAAGGAACAAGTAGTAATACACACATTCATGTTGACCGCTTTCCGAAAAGGCTATCCACATAAAATTGTACAAGTACACGAAATGCGCGAGATTCCTTGAGCGCAATCCTTATCGTCATACACGGTCACATAAGTACGTATTTATCACGAATTGAAAAACCGAGGTTGGAGCAAGGTGAAGAACATCGACGATCCCCTCCTCAATGTCTCTTCCCCCCTTTCCCGTCATTCTTCTCGTTCACCTACGGACGCGAAAAACATCAAGGTGGTGTGCAGGCCGAGAAGGAGAGAGAAGGAGAAATAGAGACAGGCGATAAGGGGATGAGCGTAAAGAGGACCGGGGGTGGAAGCCGCCCCGAGTCGACACAGCCGTAATGATTTTGTTTTAAGGGCGTGTTTAATTATGAATCCGCATCCGGTTGAGGCTCCACCCCCCTTTGCACGGCACCACCAACTCTGCAAGAGGCTCGGGGTAGTGGGAAGCAGCGAAACCGGGGAGTGGAGAGTGGGTAAGGCTGCTTTTGCGGCAACTAGGTGGCCCTCTTTCGGCCTTAATTGCAGCGTATATTATCCATGCGGTATTTCTAATTACTTATTTTTGCTCGACCGGCCACTCGCTCGGATGACTCTAATATCTTTGGCAGCCAGGCTGCATACATTTAATTGGTGCGTAACGAGCCGGCAGTGACTCTCTTCACTCCACACACGCGCGTGCTTACTCATTTATAACCGGCAACAATTCCGCGGGGATTCTACTTTGAGAGTTTGACACGAAAGGCGAGGTGATTTCGTTTGGGGGCGAATATTGACATTACGGTATCTGAAGAAGGTAAATGAGGAATCTGGATGCCGAATGGGAAAAGAGTTGCAATGTTTTCGCCCATTCTGCGGATCTTTCATTTAAAGGACAATTGTTTCAGTCAATTTAAAATTGTTATGGAATTTATCCTTTTACTTTGAATTGATATTTCATGCATAGTTTATTTAAAATGTTTATCGTCTCTGAAAAAATCTGAAATTTATGCGTGCCTATCTTAAGCTTTTATTTCAATGTAATTTAAACTGCGGTACACAGCTTCATATAACGGAATTTCTCTAGCATTGATTAAGCATAGAATCCTTAATTTTCCATTTTTTGTGCGCTGTAGAATCTTTTTCATTCTCTTCTAAATCTTTCATATTAGACTGAAATTTTAAATCTAGCAGGTAAAATTCCATTATTGAACCAGTAATTCCAAAAGGCATCCCCATTATTGCCTTTTTAGAATTAACAGTCTCTAAATCTGATGTTTTGCTTAGCGTAATGACGAACCCCAAGAAAGCTGGTAACTTAGCAGAACGATTGCTCCGACGATTACGGGCTCATTCTGCGAAAGGCACGAGCCATTATGTTCACGCCACGCGACAACGGGAGCCCAAGAACCAGACTGTCGTCTCCTTTCGTGGTTGTCACCGCAGAAAGATCCTCTCGCGTCGGAAATCACGCTCTTCTTTCGACCCAAAGAAGCCACTGAATGCCGAGCCGAGGCTGCTGCACACCGGCATAATTCCAGCTGGCTTCATCTTCTCTCTCTCTCTTCTCCAACGCGCGACACACAAGGAGAAGGGCAGCGCTTCGTTGATCACGCCAGAAGACGAAGAAACGTCGAGGAACGATGCACTCCGCGATGATTCCGACGAGAGCAAGGTTTGGTGAATGAAACGCGCTCCGTTGTAAAACGTGAACCACCGTTTGCGGTAGCTTTTGACGAGGTTAACCGAGAGCTCCGCTTGGATTAATCTCAACCATGGCTGGGTGTTCGTAACAGCCGTCTGAGCGATAAACCTTTCGCGCATCGCTCAACTTAGTCTATGGGAGCCTGGCAGCGAGACCGACGTCTCCTGTTCATACTTCTTTCGCGTCCAGGTTGCTCTTTTCAGGTGCCGTTGTCTCGTTTCTGCAGGGAAACGTTCCTTGGAAATAAAATTCATGATGGTGCTTTGAGACTCACCGGTTGCCCCCGCCAATTTGTCTACCTAGTTTAAACTGTTACTAATGGAGTTAACATGAGTTCCACCGCGAGTCAAGCGATTCATCAAAAGGAGCACGTGCTCGGTGTTTCGCCACTTACTTTCTTTGTGTGATTCTTTGCGCAAACGGACGTATCTACTTATTTTGTTGAAAGTTTATATGTATACTTATTTATTGAAAAGTATCGGATTTTACTCATTCAGCAGCATACAGAAACCATTAAACTTCATAAAATTATTGCTTAAGAATCAAAATTACGCAAATCCTAGCTACAACATCACACAGAGTACAAGGTGTCCAAAATCCTCTTTTCTTCCTGGTCAGGAAAATTACACTAGCCTCTTTCATTGTTCACTTCCTCCCCTGATGCAATCACCCCCTGGCCGGTAGTAATTCTCGTGAGCAAAGCATAGTAACGTGGCCACATACTCGAGGTTTTCGAGCCGTGGACTGGTCATCCTACGGGAGGACGACACAATTAAAATAGCTATGCTTACCAGAGCTACCAGCATGGGTAGTGGTCGGGGGTAGAAGCAAGAGAATAAGAGGAAGTGGATGCTGGGTGCAGGAAGAAAGAGGAAGAGGGTAGCACCCCTGGGGTACCCGCGAGAGGGTGCTGGTAAGTTCTTTCCGCTCGGCTGCAAGCAGAAAGGGAATTATTTTAATTGCGGACAGCCTCGGTCGACCAACCCCTCCACCCTGTGTCTGATTCCCGCTCTTTCTTTGGACCATGCATGGTGACTCTCGGCCATCTCTCTCCTGATGCTTTCTCTTTCTCTCTCACATTCGTTCCACAGAACAAATTCCACCCCCCCACCCCCTACGTGTGCTTTAGAGTTCTACATGCATTTACGAACGGGCTTAAGCTTACACCCTACTGGCTAGGTGGCAGGATCTGCCTGGACACAGCTCTGATGGAAAAATTCCCCCTTTTTCTCTCATGAATCGACAATTATATGAAGGCCATTGCTTCATGTCACCGTCAATGATTCATTATTTCTGGTTTATACTTGTTGAATTTACTTTTGTAGAGCAAAAATCTGAGTTGGAGAGAATATTCTTCCTCTGTGACAAGGTTTGTTTCAACGAAATCCGTTCACTCAATATTTACCTAAGGAGAAAGACTGAATTTTAGAATGTAGCTCTAATGGTCTAGATTGTCTAGCTTCTTACAAGCTTAGAAAATTGAAGACAGAGCTTTGTATTGTTTATGTTCTTTGTACCACTATAGACTCTGTTAAGGAGTTCAGAAATTACTAGTATTCCTAAATAGAGATATTAACACAATTTATAAAAATTGTTTGAAGTTCAGTTCAACTTTTTCTGATCAACTTATAACTGGTATCGCTATTAAGTGAGCGAGATTCCATTAAAGTTCAGGGGAAAGCCACTGTCCACATAATGTACACCATACCACCATACGATACCCCAAGTACTCTTAAATTTGTCCTTCATGGTCCCTTTACGACAATGTAGTACTCAGTAGGTACAGCAATTCACCGAAGAATGTGCCCAAGATATGGTACCCGATTCAGTCGCAAATAACACAAACCCTCCCTGTTCCGTCTGACGTTCTTGTCCTACGCTTCCGTTCCCTTGGAAGCCATGTCCTACCGAAGTTAACAAAAGTACCGGCATTGCAATTCCTTCCTAGCTGAACGATGCTGCAGACGATTAGTGTGTAACGAATGTTTGCCTCTGTGGTGTCTTAACCGTGTACAGTAGCTTCTGCCTCTCTATTGAAATCGATTCGCCAACGTGTGATTTCTAACTAGTAGAAATCCATCTTTGCGCTAGTTTGTTGGCGGAGTAATTCTCAGTACTAGAATCGTATTAATTTTGTTTTCGGAAATGGAATAATCATAGATCACGACTCATTTTGTTAAAATGGAAAAAAGAAAATTTAATGCAATTTTTTGTAGTGAGATCTAAGAAGATACGGAATATACTAGGTAAATGAATTTTTAAAATAATGCCTACTTATGCAGTACAAAAGTAACTATTCATAACTTTTTGAAATTATGAATTTCTATTTATTGATGATTATGTAACTGTTCTTTCTTTAATTTATAAAGAAAACGTATATTCAACTTATCTAAGAGAAAATGGGTCATAGAGTCCAACAATTTTCCGTATAGATAAAACTGACTTTAGGGTTCCTTTAATCGGAATCTGCAGAACTCCTTACCTATATTAGCTTTCAAAAAGTGGCTGTCAGTATTCAAGAGTTGAAGTTCAGTACTCTCATCAAGCGAGCCAGCGATTATCCCTAAATGAAATCTCACGGCTAAGCTAGCGATTAATGGACAGAGAGGCCTGAAATAAGATGAAAAACAAGGGTTCGAGCAAAGAGTGCTGGCGCTGAAAGAATCTAAGCGGAAGCGCGCGGTGTTGGGAGCGTGCAGGCCGGCGCGGGTCGCAGTTTTCAAGCGTCCGCTTCCGGCCAGGCCTGAAAAGGACGCGGTTGGCTTCATTGTTAAACGGCGAAGCCGACGTCGTTGCTAGTTACCAGCAGTCGGGGGGCCAGCGGCGATGACGCAATTACCCGCCGCGGGAAAATAATTAATAACAATTAATCTCTCGTGTATGGCAGCGGCTGGTCTGGCGGTCCTCTCCGCTGATGGTAGGTAGACGATGATGACGGTGTGGTGGTAGGAACGCGGAGGAGGCGCTATACTGCCCGCCCAGTAATTATGCTCGGATTATAAAGGTCGAGAGCCACGGCGAGCACTGAAGGGCTGTTCACTCGAACTGTTCACTTGGCATTTACACTTGCGGAACACCCTGAATCGCTCGAGGCCCCTTTCGTGTGTTTCACCCTCTCTCTCCCCCTTTTTTAACCCGCCCTCCTACCTACCCCACTAGCCAGTGCTTGTTGGCTTCCTATTCCAGGACCAGAACTGTTAGCTGTTAGCCCACCTTTTACACCGTAGAAACAATGAAGTTTACCCCCCTTTTCTGTTCTCCCGGCCCCTTTTCCATCGAGAGCCTTCCGGTCTTCGAGAGCGAACTTTTTGAGAATCGAGCACCGTACCCTTTGTCTCTCGGCCAAATTATGGGGTAGAGAAATATTGCTTGATCGTGATAACTCCCGTTTGATCCCTTTACGTGTTCGTGACAAGGTAGTTGTCGCCATAAAGGGAAGATTCGTAGAGACCAGTTTGATCATTCTATTTAGTGACCTATAAAAAAAAAGCGAACTTAGAATATAATATTATTCAGTATTACAAAATTGGTACATTGTGGTCTGGTAAATTTGACAGTCAGCGTTGCGGGTTTGAAATTAATTGCAAAGTACATTACGATGTTAACGTGCAACATCGCAAGTGTAGAGAATATCGAGCTGATCGTAAACAGCGTCAACATTTCGCGGTTGCGTTAATTCTTGGCAAATATGCAAGCTCTCCCTATCTATCTCACTCTCTAGATATTGTCGTAACCTCCGTATAGTCTGTACATGCGCTGCTTGTGGCTCGTAATGATCATCGCGCTCATGTAACTCATGTCCGTCACCTTCGTCCTCAGCCCCATCCCCATTCTCAGATATTGCTACATGGTGTCTGTGCAAGCATTGCTTCCGTGTGAGAACAAAAATTTATGTGTGTAGCAGCACGTGAGCTCTCAGAATCTCGTACTTGACACTTTATACCAAACACTTGTAGACGTACTTTTTGGTTAGGGTTGTTAAAATCAGAAATTTATGAACAAAATAGAATTCTTTACAAGAAAAAATGGTTGATTAATCCTTGAACCCTTAACTTTTCATAATTTATGGAACAGAATATTTGGATTTTCTTAGTCTGATCTAAATTTTTCTCACGCATCACAATTTTTCGAATCATTTGAAATAAATAAACTGAGAACACATAAGTATGCCAATGTAAATAATTTTATTGATTTTTGATCTCAGTTATTTTTTAATCCCCTGTTTCTTATGTAATTTCTTCTGTACTGTTTTTAGTATATTTTTAGTTATGTCTGACTGACTTTCTTTTTAATATGCTTGATTCGGTGATAAGTCAAACGTCCAAGGACGAACAAATATTTCATCAACATTTTTAATTTCTTAAAACTTTTTTCAATAATTTTACATGCCACCAAGTAAGAAAAGAATTTTCAAATTTGAAGAGTACACGAAGTATATCAAACTTGTAATAAAAGAAAGTAAATGTGGCTAAATAAGTACGCCACCTGAAATGTTATACTCTTACTAGACAAAATGAATCAAGTTATGGGATTAAAAAGAATCTTGCTATCATAATTAAAATTTAAAAGAGACAGTAACACACTAACAAACTTCTACTGAGCATAAACATTATACCATAGAAGTCCATAATCCATTGATAAGTGTTCATGGCAATTCATCGCTAATCATGGAGAAGCTTAAAGACCAGGGGGCTAGCTTATTTATCCAGATAAATAATAGGAAATAAAAACGGGTCGGGTGCCTCGGGACGGAATGAACCTCGTGGAGTCGAGCCTCGGTAACAAATGTCCGCCACTCGATCTAAATTGAGTTACCTACGTATGGAAGAGAGCTGGTCCCCCTGGTCGTTCCTCCAACCAACCCCTCGCTTCCTCCTTGGACCCTGGGGCGACTATCCCTCTCGCGAAGACAGGATATCGCGAGAGATCCGAGTCAGGACAACGGCCATATTGCTGGCTTTCTTTTTCCGACCTCCTCGAACACTCGGGAGAGGTTGGATAGATTTTTCTTAGCGGACTTAATCTAAGCCTCGAGTATAAAGCGACGATTGGGGAAGCTTCCCCTGCCAGAGTCTTTTTTTATTTTGGATACCTTTGTCGGAATGTTTCGTGAGATTGCTGGGGTCGAATGATATTTTGTCATTTTCGATACTGTGTAGGATTGGTTCTTTTTTAAAACTATTGACCAGCGTTCAAGAAGAATTGAAGGACGTAGAAGTCTGAAATTTAATTCATAATTCTTTGCACTTAATTGGCGCTACTACGAGTGATCAAATCCTCAGACACACGAATTACACGAAGCTGGAAGTTGCTGGTTAAAAAATGCTCAAAGTGTAAAAAATTAGCTATTTACTTAACAGAGTTGTTATAATATATTTCTTACCGCTACTTCTATTATACTACAAATTGTAACTGTTACTACGCTACCAATTGCGTAACTATGCAATATTTCCTATTGCATAATGCTTATTATGGATAAACGAAGTGTATTTGTCCAAAATTTGGCTATCAGTAGCTAAAGATTAAATTAAATCTAGACACATCGTAGTAGATACTCTAGAATTACCACGTTCAACATAAAAAAAGTATACAACGTTTACCTGAAGAAGAAAGAAGACCTATCCATGATGTAGATGACTTTTCTGACTAAGAATGACTCGCTAAATTCAATGGCAAAGTTTGCTGGTTGCCTTGTAAGACACCCTTTATTTAGAGGCTCGGATCTTTGATAAGAAACTGCATTGTGATTCTAGTCGCATGCCAGCAGCTAACGATCCTCCGCAAGCGTCGAACGAACAGACCCTTTTCCTTCTCTTTCTCTACATCCCTATTCGGTCGTAAAACTCTCTTTCTCTAGAACCCTCGTTCTCATTTCTCTCGACTTCTTAGCCAATAGGCCACAATTAGCTTATCCTATTAAACTCCGACCTCTCTTGCCTCGTTGAATTCGTTAAAATTAACCTTTCTAGCAGACAGCAGGTTCGACGCAAACCGTAACGACGTTCCTGCCTCTTATTTCGTTTTCTCTCGCGTCGAGAAAGAGTGCTAAATAACGAGAAGGATCGCTAAGTGAAAAGGGTTGTCCACCCAAAGTCCCATCGGGTGAAGATCGCTTTTTCCACTTTCCATTCCACTTGCTGAGCGAAGACAGTTTTTGCATAAAATTCTGGGTGGTCACGGAGACCAAATAAGCCCAAGGAATGACAACCCGCCGAGTCATTTTTCTTCCTGACGAATCCGGGAATCGATAATTCAAAGCTAGAGAGACACACAGATGCGGATCGTGTCGAATCGCGTGTATACGCACACACACGTGAATATCCATGCTTTTCTGGGCGATGGCTCGCCAAATCCCTATAGAGTTTCGCCAGGCAACGTTGGCTTTCACGTAGGAGGCCATTATCAAAATGGGCTCATTTCTTTCACGGCCTTGTCTCCACCCTCTTATTGGAATTTCTTTCCTGTCCGCAGTTATTCTCTGTTCGTTCCTGCCGCGCGCGAATCTCCAAAGAATTAGGTTGATCAATCGTCCTATTAATATCGGAGGCAAGAGGAAGCTTCTTTCAGTGATCGTTGGCGATAATGGACGCCAGTGAATTTTCTTTTTCCATGGGATAGGAATTGCTTCACGAAACGATAAACTTTCGAAGCGCAGGCACAGGAAATATTCAGTGGACAATGAAAGATAGAATAGGCGTGACAGAGACGTTAGTCGTGGTCTTCGTGGATGGATTTCCGTGTCTGCATTCATTATAAAACGTAGAATACATAGAATATTTTAAGTACTAAGATTTTATCTTTGTAAATACTTAAAACGAAAAATTAGATAATTTTTAATTTACTTCTATTCATTTTATTGGAAAATACTGAATATGAGCAGATTCACTGCTACCACAATCACCGATGATCAATACTTTGTACTTACTTCAATGTTTTCTGAATCTATTTGTAATAATTAAATTTTAAAATTTATCAATCAATATAACTAAATGTTTATGAAAGATGATGGGTGGTTTTCCTGTTTTTAGTAATATGAAATTTGCATAAATGGAACTCGAAAAATATGGAAGAAGAATGGCTTAGCGATAAACATACTTTCTAAATGCATTATGTAATACTTTCTTTTTAATGTAAGAAAATAAAATTGAAAATTGATTGCTTGAGACAGAAATAAATGATTCTTCTATTATAGTAACAATTTACTATTTTTATTATTATTGTTGAAATTGAAGAAATTTCATTTACTATACTTTCTTCATAATTCTGAATAACAAGAACAATACAATACAAGTCTATAATATATTAGGTACAAAATATAGAACTAACTGGTTGATGTTTGTTGAATGTTTAATTTTTAATTCTAGTTGAGTATTTCAAGAAAACAGTTCACGTTGTGCAGTCCGCGGAAACAAAAAACTTCAAATTGTATATATAACTGGTTTCTATTAGTGAAAAACCTATTTTAATCTCCTAAATTAATAGACTATCGCCTTAATACAATTAATAGGCTTTTATGCGAAATTTGGTTTCTATGAAAATAACTTTTGCAGTGCAGAAAAACGATGAATTTTTAATTTTTGTTTCCTTGATACATATATTTCTTGAAAGTGTTATATTTGTATTTATTTCAGTATACTCTTAAGGTAAAAAGTCAGTTTTCTTCTTTTCTTTTAAAACAGAATTTATATAGGAAGACAATTAAAATTTTTTTAATATCATATTCTTTAAAATTTTTTATCTTATTTCATACTTTGCAAAAAGATTATATCGTGTGACGAAAATTGTAAAAATTTGGAGTCACTTTAAAAGAGAGTTCATAAAATTTTATAAATAAAAAAACAAAATAAGAAATGTTCACCAAATCAAGAAATAAGATCATTGTTTAGTAGCTTGTGAGATCTTAAAAAATTTGTTGATCAATTGTAGATTTAAATAATTTAAATATCATTATAATAAAAACTGTTGGTCATTCTTAGATGTCACTAAATACTAAAAAATAATTGTACCCCGATACTTCATTCCTCTCTAGTGTTCAGTCCATTGTCTTCGCGATCGTGTATTCCGTCGCATCGAGCTTCTATTCCTCCTCAATTTTTCTCTTTCATTCAAACATAAAGAACACTAATGGTTTAATTGAATTCCGATTATCTGAAGAGACGATTTTCTCGTTCCCCTATGCCTCCAGGCATCCTGTTGTGCTATGAATCAAAAGCAGGGTGCGTCTGCGACTGACGTAATTATTGAAATCTCGATTTCGCGAGGATATCTCGCTTCTCTTCCACCGTTCCGCGACCGCATTAAAATATTAATGACTCCCCGTATCGGAAACAGACTTCGGAAAGAGCGACCCTCGAGACACGGCGGACATAAATCACTTCCAGAAGCTCGATTTCTTCCTCCTTTCGTTTTCTAATCGTTGGAAAAACCTTTTGACGTCTCGTACCAAATTATTCTTATTCTCTCCACCGATTTATCGTTTCCTTAATTCAAACGCGTTCTCGATTCTATTCCTGAATCGAAAAGGCAGCAAAAAATTTTGTTTTCGACGTAGACTGATGATTCCACTGATCAGAAATAATCAAGACGAAGGAAGGGTCAAGAAATGAAACGATTCAATAGTTAAAATAATATTAAGTTATCCCATAAATAATGTCAATGATGATTATTTTATTTTAATGAAAATTACTTATAGTACCTATAGTATTATTTTGTACGATAATCTTTTATCTTCCAGTAAACTTATTAACTATTATTTAGTTTTGAGCCAAAATGTGAACTGAAAAACAACACTAGTTTTAGAATGACCTAATGCATTTTTCGACAGTTGAGCTTCAGAACTGCGTACATCCTGTTTAAAAGCACATAGCACTGTCCATGAGTGAAGTCCCTTACGCAGCTTTGCTCCCCTCTGTACACAGTATTTCGTTTTTGTAGGGCACACGCACAACGCATCGTCAGCTGGCATTTATGTGAGTAGTAGTGGATACAAAGTAGGAATGGAAGCTGTTTTATTTGCAAGTGAAAGTTGGACAGCATTGATATGAAATGAACAAATAAAAACTGTAAATATTTAATATTTTTGATATTGTAGAATTTACTTAAAAAGAAGGATATAGAAATATTAAAAAAGAACCACTTCAATACCATCCACTTTGCAATATCTATGAAATAAGAAATTCCAGGATTAAAGTGCACTTATGAACTCTTGAGTAATTCCTACAAATCTTTTTGTTAATATTCAAAATCTCAGCTCAATACCCACTCTAATTGTTTAATCCTTGGTTTTCCTGAAATTACAAATTGTTTAAGACATCTCAGTTTATGAAATAGAAACGCATAGAAAAGATATTTAGAAATATACATAGGTATATTATCAGTTGGTTAAACTATTTACGCATTTACAAATTTATTCCTTCATTTAAAAAACAGAATTTCTTAAAAAGTTTCCATCGATAAATCGTTTATTTATCTTTCAAAATACCATACACGGGTTTCTTTACTGAATATTGTAGTGCTTTTATACTCTGTTACAATGCAGCGATAAAGAACTCGATTTGAGGCTCAAAACCAGCCCCTTCTCGTGTGTAAAAAGTGAATTATTCTCGCGAATCAGGGAAATGCAGGGGTGCGAATTGGTCCTGGCTGAGAGCTATCGAGCAGACACGATGCAACACGGCATATGGGGCCGATATCGAGAAAGGATCACCTGTTGCATCAGGAACGATGGGGTTGGGAGCCGCGAGGGTTACGGTTCGAAGGCTATTCAGGAGTTCAGGGGGTGGAAACGACCCTCGATCGCTGGTGTAGTGGCCAGCGAGTGGCTATATCTCCTCGAACGTCCCGTAATAGAGCTACCTTCGCCTCGTGCTTTCTGTCAAGACACCGCAATCGTTTTAAAGGGGAACTCTCGTAGTTCCTATGAACTCGATTCCTCTATGTCTCATATTTCCTTCTCCTCTAATAGAAAAACGAAACGTATGTGAAAAAAATATTGGGGAGATATTAACGAAACAATATATTAATTTTTCCTAGGAATTTTCTAATTTTTTTAATTCTTATCTGGTATAGGAGAATCTCGGTATTTGTATTAATTTACCTTTCTGTGTCTGCTATGAAAAATACAGAAATTTACAGAAATTAATAAATCGGAAACTCGTGAATTTTCTGTATCTTACTACTGTAAATAATTTTTCATGGTGAAATGGCAGTATCTCCATCGCGTTCTGTTACACATAGACATATGCCATACCAACTAGGTGAACCTGGTATAATTTTTTCGTAAACACTAATAATAAAATTCAATTACATATCTAAAATCTTTAAAGTTTACAATTTAACAACCCTCCAATTTAGATTTTTCTGTTCAATATTATAACACTACACTATTACCTGAGAATATTCCAATTTGAAAAGTGACTTCCACTAACAACAGTTCTACAATTTACTAAATGTTTGTACAGATGATAAGCATTCATCTTTCAACAGCACGTTCCAATGCTGTCAAAGTGGTTTGTCTTAGAACCCAGACAATTTAATTATTGATATTACGGTATGAGAGAAGGGTTTACTTGCCACCCTTCAACTATGTGAAACGCAATTTTATGCGTGGAAGGTTTAATCGTACGATTTTCAAGCGGTCAAAGTAGAGGAAAATGCCAGAAGAGAAAAAGGATTCGGGCGAAATGGAGCATTCGAGGCTCGTCCATCCCCAACCAGGTCTTTTGTCGACGCAGGGGCTACCAGCCACGAAGCGTAGCAGCAGCTAGATTCCTGTGGGATTGTCGGAACGATGCTGGAATGTTTTATGAGGGAGTGACCGGCGCCTTACAGCCTGGCCAATGATCCATTATTCCGCAAACTGAATTACCACACTGCGTCAAACGATCCTCTTTCTTCGCCTCCACTGGTTCTTCTTTTATCGCGATCTTTCGACGCGAATCATACATCACGTATATGTCTGTTCTGTTTTAATCCAGTAGTTATTTTAAATGCTTAATCCTGATACGGTACTTTTAAAAAACTTCTATATGTATAGTAGCATAGTATACTGTGTTTAACATTGCAGACGAATAGTATTCAATCTCTTAATACACGTCATTGCTATTTTACAACATAGTTATGTTGAGTCACCCTATAAGTTGTGCAAATATTATTTTTACTTGAAAGACGTGAAGTAAAATTATTTATAGTGTATCATCTGTCTGTTAGTTTCGAATTACTTTGTTACAAAAATATATATGTTTTATGATATCTACATAGGTATACCTTTGTTACCTGGCAGATATACAGGATATTTGAAAATCGGTGATACAAATAAAAAGCTAATCATTCTACATGAAAAAATAACTCGGAAATATGGAATAAAATTCTGTGACATCGCACTTCGTTTTCAAAAAACTTGGCTTTAAATTTGACCTCATGCGAATGTACGATAGCGAGGGAAAAAGTTTTGGTTCGCAGTAGATGTGTACAGTTGGCAACCAGACTAGTTTCTAAAAACAGTATTTCGGTGCATTCGTACTCGGCTAAAATCCTGAGTCAATTTTTTAAAACACGAAGCAAAATATTAAAACATTGTAATCCACATTTTTAACTTATTTTTTCAGTTAGAATCACTACTTTTCCGTTTGTGATATCAATTCTCAGACATTTTCTATTTCTTTAGAATCTTTGGTAAACAAAGTTATCTTTAATTCGTCAAGCATAGTTATGTATGCAGCAAAGAGAAAATTTCCAATTGTACATGTAAAGTAATAAAATGAAAGTATAAACTTCAAATTCGGTTTTCTCAAAAACAAAGCTTCGGATGAATATAATTGAATACCAAAATTTGTCCTTATTTTTTTACGTAAAATTACCTCCTGGCCAGTTGTACTATGATTTTCCTCCCACTTTGTACAAGGTTTACAAATATGAATGAAAACAATTTCTAACATCAGTTATTATAAATAAAAAACTGTACTTCATACGTTTTCAATAATGTCAAAATATTTATGCGTAATAGTGTACCACGACCCCATAACTACAGTGTATTATGTCCACTTATTTTCTGTGAAATTTAATACACTTTGGTTCTAAGATCCAGATATAGTTTCAAGATTATTTGGAAGTGGTTAATTTTGAACTTATACTGTTCTTCATCTCACTCGTTCGATTCAGGTTTCAGAAAATCTTTAATAGCCCCCTAGCTATCCCCAGCAAACTGGGCTCGACTAGCTAAGACTCGACATCAGTGTCAAGCTTTCTTGCGGTTCTCTGCAATCTACCGTTCCTCGGAATCCCAGATTAAGTGACAGCGTCTCGATTTCTTCGATTCGTCAAATGACATTTGGTGATCCAACGAAATGCCTCCTTAAGGGATCTCAGCTTAAGTCAGCCCCAGGAACATTTTCCTGCAGCCACGCGCACGTGTTTATACGTGTTTCTCCATGTGGCTAGGGGAGCAACGGTTTGGCAAGCATCAATATACGAAGCACGGAATTCCAGGGAGAGGAAAAGACGACGAGACAAATAGAACGAGACGGATGCCGAAAGCTAATACAAAGAAAGGCAAAGGAGGGGTAAGGAGAGGAGACGAAAGAGAAGGACGTCCTCGAGGAGGGTGTATCTCGCCGTCCACCATACATCATGCCTGATGTCGGATCCGATTCTCATATTGTACCTTCCAACGTGGATAGATAGATTTCTGTCGTCTCTGACGGGTCATAGAACCGCATTCATGCATTCAGCACAGGTCTCCTTGGGCGATATAATAGATTGGCAGGACGCAAATCGAACCTGGTTTTTGCTGTCATTTCACTCGACCGAGCTGCTTACTGTTTTGATCAAAACTTGGATGATCTATAGGATGTTCCATATGAATGTTGCTATAAAATTTTAGGACTTTCCTCGAACGTTAAACAAGATTGCGTTGAACAAAGCTTGAATCAGATATATTAAAATTTATGTAATTTTCATAAATTTGAGTTCTTTTATCTCCAGCTTTTTAGGGATAAGAATATCAATTTGCATTTTCAGTGAAACTGTAATACTTTCTAAATAGATATTTGTTATCAAAACAAATTGTAATAAATTTAGAAACCATGCATATAGACAAAAAAAAGTAAATAATATATGAAAATTTAAAACTAGTGGTCCATTTGCAAAGATTTTTAAGTTTTGTAGACATCAATAACATTCACTGATGACAATCTATTTAAAATCATTTTGTTTAAAACGGAGATATGAACGTTTTAATCAAGCTTTACCAATGGCAGTGTCCAAGTGTACTGTACTAATGTGAAATTTCCTGCATTTCTTCCTGAATCGCGTAGGAAAATGGCTCGTAAAGAATTCAGGATTGCTTACTTCTCTGCGATCAGTTTCGATAAAATAGTACGTCGCCTACTTTACTGAGAGCTATTCAGAACGCAAAGTGATTTGAATTTTACGACGCGTATGAAAACAGCTTCGAAATTGAGATATCGGAGCTAGGAGGGGTTGCAATTTAAATTACGCCGTCTATCTGTACATAATTTATGTCCTTGTTTTCTTGGCGCGTACCGCGGAAAATCCGCGTCCCGCTAGAACGAGCGTCTCAATTTAAATTATCCTGAATAATTCTCGCAATATCCGATCTTTATGGGTTGGAAAATGCGGCCTATAACGTCACGATTTCCGCCATGGCGTAATAGTTCTCGCAGTACCTTACCATTCCCTGTACCACAAATCGACATTCCAAATGAGTTACTGTGCTACTTAAAAACGATGAGCGTTTAAATTTTACGCCAAAAGTTCCTGAACGAGGTGAAAAATGTTGAAGATGTGTAAAAATTTGAGGTCGTTCTTCTTAAGTCTTATTTGAAGTTTAATGTAGGGAAAAAATTATTAAAACTGAGAAATTTTTCAATTATTTATCTGACTCTTATTTTGTTATTATAAAGTAAGAAAGTGAGGTAGAAATATCTGTAAAATAGTTCCTTCTATTTGTGTATTAGTAACCAACTGGTTTAGTAAACATTTAATAGTATCAACTAGTATCTTCTTTTTAAGTACATAATATTAAGTTGAATGGCAGCATTAGTTTTAACAGTAACTGTTGTGGGCTTGATCTTATTAACAGTCTTAATAGATAAATTTACAGGTAGTGACTACTAATAATGATGGTACTACAGACAGATAAAACGTCAATGTGCGACATTCGTGTTGTCTCTCATGGTTGCCAAATAGTTTTTTTAAATTTAAGAAGCTCTGTGTATTATTTCATGGAATATAATCAGGAATTACATTAGAACATAGAACATCATTATAAAGTAGAATGCAAATACTTAACAATCAAATATCAACTTAAACCATCAGAGGTCCATAAATTGCCTGCATGAATCAGAAAATAATCATTCACTGATCAATACTTCAGCTTCCATCAGAAGAAGGAATGAATTTCAGTTTCAATTTATGAACATAAACCGGGATTGCACCGAATCTCTTTTGGATCTCTTTTATTCATAAAGTTATTAAGAGAAAAGAAACGAGGAAACAATAAAATTGTGTCTCTCAGAACTCCAAGATTCCAATAATACTGCATGAACACATGTTAAATGTTTAAGCTCATCAGGTCCATAGATAAGATTAGATACGACCTCGCGAATCGATGCGTGTTTACTCGAAGATAAAAAAGGAGAGGCCACGATGGTCCACAAGAAGACAGAGAAGGGGTAGTAAAGTCCGCCACAGGAGAGTAGTTTGCGAACCCCCCGATGGTGCAGCCGAAGCAGACCGAAGTTAGGATGTGTCTTTGATTAACGACCGCGACACTGGATATATATACACTGGGAAGGCCAAGAGGCAGAGGGAAGGGAATGTACGTACCGATCAAAGCCCTCAGACGCACTCGGTAGCACCCCGCTAACAATAAGAAATATCGCGACGGGGTAATTTATTATCCATAGCAAAAAGCGTCAGTAGCGCATCCGCCGGGACGCAGGGCGCCGCTGTCTGCAGCCGAACGGTATCACCGGCCACGATATTACGAATGGCTCCTATTTATTAGGTCTATGACGATCTTCTGAGTCCTCGTCTGCCTTCTTTTCCTATAACCAGTTCGCTGTTCCAGCATCGGCTACTTGGTTGTTGCTCGAATGTTCACCCATTTGCGTGCACAGTCGTCCAGTAGCTAAACAAGGATAGAAAGCTTATTAATAATCATAATTATAAACGGTAACAAGTGTAGCGAGGTTCCTACTAAATTTTAAAAGAGAAGTTATTTTGTTTGGACAAACCTCGAAGTTGCAACGTTAGCTTGCTTTTTGCACGGTAGAAACACAATCACGAGAAGAATAGAGAATAAAATGCAACTGGGTTAACTTGATTTAGCTAGAATTTTTGTAAAATCAAACATTTAAATTTTCCTTGACTTTCTTAATATTTTATTTGCGTGCGTCTTGTGTTTATTTCTACCGTTACCTATGGACAGCTTCTGTATTCTGCGTATGTCTTTTCAGAGTATTGTTTAAGAAATGTATTCGTTGGCTTGAAGTATCTGGAATTACGTATAATTTAGTAACCGATATTTAAAAATTTGAATTTAATACTTTAACAAATTTTTATAACTACGCTTTGGCGTCGATATTTTCTTGTGAAGTTTGCTATGTACACCATGATGGTTTTTTTGTCAGTATTTCCATGAATCTATTTAGTAATGCACACATAACTCGCAAAAGTAAAAAACAGTATTAAAGAAAATCTCTCTGTAAAAAAGAGTAAAGTTATTATTACACAGAATAACCACGTATTAATAATTCCTTGGTACAAAAAGAAGGTCTGGAGGTTACTCTATGATATGCTGTACCACAGATAGTAGAAATCTACTTAATATAATATGAATGGAGATAAAAAATCTTGTTCTTTCTTATTTCAGTGCTTTGGCTCAATCATGAGAACTCTCGTTTTAAATATGATAAAAAAGAGTTTATATATTCATAACAATCCTTCTGGTACTAGTTTCTCCTTACTTAGTTACTGCTACCAATTGTTAAAAGCCGGACTAACTAAGCTTAAGAATTTCTTAGTACAGAAGAATTTTGAATTATATTCAAAATTAGAAATATTCACAATTAATGTAATGTCAAGAATACAGTAGAATATCGATTGAGATATGAATTTAATAGTAGTCTACTAAAGCTATTTAATTTAAGTATCAAGGAAGTGTGAAAAGTCTGAATTTTGTGTTAACCTAATTAATCAAGACCCTCCTGAAATCGTCACTTCTATTTATCGATGAAAATCTCTTACTATTCAAACAATGAGAGTAAATATTTATCATAATTGCATATTTGGGGCAGTATTGTACTCGCATAATCACCTGCAATCCATTGATAGAATGAAATTCAAAGCACGAAATGTGCAATGATACAGAAATAAAATGTTAAGCGATAGAAGAAAAGAAGACAATTTTTCTGTACATTTCACATAAATTACAAATCTATTAATATAAATAGAGATTTATTTCAATCTCCAAATATTATAACATATATTTACTTTAGATATTTTGTACATTTTCATATAGTATATGCTTTCCCAATTTTTTGCACATTAAAATTTCCCATAATTGCGTAAACATCCGCAATCTGGTTATTTGTTTGCTCTTGAAAAAACTTCTCGTGTCGCGGTAATTTTTGCTCCAACCGCGAGAGCGAACTGTCGTTTCAGGAGCTGGAGACGACACTCGAATTCGCCTCGAATTTAAATAAATCCAGTGTGCGGCATTCGGTCTTCCGATAAGGTTCCATCCGTCAACGGATATTACGTTTCCCGGTAAACCAATGATATATCAGTTTCCCCTGGCACAACGAACCCGCAGAAAAGACACCCTTGCCATGGTAAACGCGTCTTCCTCTGGAATTCTCGAAGAAAACGACCCCGCACGAGATTACATATCGTCGGGAATTTATATTTTAAATCGAGTCGCATTAGGTAGCCCCGTTCAGACCGTTTTAGAGCTGAAGAGAATGTAGGCGCGCGCGCGCAAGTATGCTTGGTCTTCACGTATCCACATCAAACGTAATAACGTAATAAATAGACACTTTAAGCGACGACCACCGCTGGGACATTCTTGTCGAGGGGCATTATGCTTAATGTTTGACGTCGTTTCTCTTTAACGCCTCTGACACATCCCGCACCACCTACCGGCACACACGCGCGCAAGCTTTTAGCCTCTGTTCTCGCTGTGTCTCTACCACGTTACCCCTTTGTGTTTGGATTTCGGATTATGGGAGCAAAGGATGAGACGTTGCCTGGTGAATCGTTTAATCGTGTTCTTTTCGATGGGGCCAGGGTTTTGCCGCAAATTTTTAAGGAACTCTCGAATGTATAGGGTGCTCGAAAGATGTAAATGGAAGCTTTGTCAATTTAAAAATGCAAAATTCAGACAAAAGTAGGAATTAGTTTGTAATTAAATGATATTTATGTGAGGATTGAATATATAAATAATTCAAATTCATAACCTTTCCGATATGTGGAATTTGATATAAGAATTGGTGAAAGCAAGTAACTAAAATATGACTTCAGAATCCCTAAAAATTTATAAAAATTTTTTTTATTTTAATCTACTTCGTAAGAATCAGAAAATAAATCGTTTTCTGTCGTTCTTATTTTCCTTTTTTATTAGTTCTAAACAATTATCACGATAAAATAGATTATTATTTAGAATAAGATCTAGAAAGTATGGTTCAGTAAACCATTATAACATTCTATCTCTAAAAAAGAATTAAAAAGGACATCATAAAGTTGTCCCTCAATTAATTACAAATTCACCCGTATTTTTACTACCTTTATAAGACTGAATTCATAGATTTTTCTTCCCATAAAAAGTCATCATGTATCATGTACATATATCAATCTCATATCTCGACATAAACGAAGTACAAAACTGACAATCTTACAAACAGTATCTTTGATCAGCTAATTTACTCTTTGGTCGATGGCGCCAAATTGCAGCTGCAATCTAACCACTAAACGGAGGCAACGGAGGTTAACTGTGTTACTTCGCCCCCCACCTAATTGACCAGCCTGGAGTTTTCCTATGTAAATGTTTGCAAAACTTGTTCTCAAGCAGCTTATACCGGTGACAACTTTTAATCAGTTCCGGTAACGAATTCCACTGTGCTGTGGCCCCGCTAAAACTCTTATAA
Organism: Calliopsis andreniformis; assembly: GCF_051401765.1. Classification (NCBI taxonomy): domain Eukaryota; kingdom Metazoa; phylum Arthropoda; class Insecta; order Hymenoptera; family Andrenidae; genus Calliopsis; species Calliopsis andreniformis. The sequence goes on along the minus strand of NC_135073.1, from coordinate 5,156,048 downwards.
CCAAGATAAAAAAAAAATAAGATGGAAGTTAAAGTTACGGGACGTAGAGTATATCGAGAAAGTCAAAACAAAGAAAAATCTACGAAACACATTCAAAGACTGGGGCTACTTGAGGTAAGCCATCATAAATGTTTCATAAGAATCAAGAAACAGACAAAAAGCTACTTGTCTGAAATCTCAGCGTGAAACTTGGAATCAGAGGAGAGAAATAAGTCGTTAATCATTTTTGACCCATGGAATTGTCCGTATACAAGCAAAAATGGAACAATTTTGCGAGATGTAGTGAGAAGAAATCAATCTTAGAATTGATGTTTTTTAAATAAAATGAGATATGAAATATAAGAAACAATTTATTAAATAAGATTGCGTTTATAGGAATTGGTTAACACGAATAGGATACTGACTAACTATTTGTATAGAAAATAGTTTCCAATGTTTATGTCTCTTGAATTTTATTAAAATTCTAGAAATTCTTAATTACCATAGTAACCGAGATATAGGGGTAATTATGGTAAAATATTTTTATTGTCTTGTACATATTACTTTACACATATTTATCGAATTCTAAAAAAATCATCCAGTTTCTAGACCTGTTATCTTGTTAATTTTAGACGCAAAATTTTAGAATATACTCAAACATATAATACATAAAAAACTGAACTAATAATAGAAAAAAATTCTGTAACAGAATAAGAAAGACTCCCAAGAAAAATCAAATCAAAAAACTCATCAGATATGTATTAATTCAGTGCTGTTATGTCTCATATATTATAATTTCTAGCAAGTGAACAAAAGTGATTTGAACTTCAACAAATTTGAGAACACATACACCGGTACATGTATGATTAAAGCCATTTTTCAATCGGTCTCCCCAACCCTTGCGCAATCTGGTTCAAAAAACTGAAGAATTTGAAGTGCAAGGCTTCAATCGCCACTGACAATAAGCTCGTATTTTTTCACTCATAAAAGCCGTACGGCTCGTCTGTAAAAGCTCTGAAGCGCGGAATGGTGACAAGTACAATGTCTCGTCGTCGGGAGCCTCGCCGAATTTTTATTCCTACCATCAGAACTCACCCTTTTCACATCGTCTGCCCTATCTCCCTTCCCTATCCCCTTTGCCCTCGCCTCCATTCAATTTGCGGAGTTATTTTACAGCGTAGACTGTACTTAACGGGGGCGTGCCTCCATGTGGACAACTTTTTAGTGACGCAATATACGTATTACGTGAATTCGCATTGCTTGAACAAGGAGAACGTTGCAGAAAAAATCATTTTTCGTACTAAATTGAGGAAATTGACTAACAATTAATAACTCTGGATAAATGGAACTTGTAATGGGTCATTCTACCACAAATCGATCATCTTCTCTATCAGTGTTTGGGAATTTAATTAAAATAAGATATGATATACTCGATAAATAAAAATTTATAATATAAATGTATTTTTAAGAAAACTGAGGAAATAGCTGGAAAATTTAAAGTTAACTTATCAAAAATGGCAAGTTAATTTTTAGAAGATCGTTGTAAAAGGCAGGCTTCCTCCTACAAATTCAATATAAAAAAGTCGCAAAAGAATTATTAAGGTTCGTACAGTCGTTAGATTTATAAAATTCATAGGAAAAAAACACCTTCAGTGTCTCACTTCGTCTCCTAACATAAAAAGTCTTTGAGAAAATTCACAAAATTGCAGCAATTCAAATAAAATTGATTGATTCTTTAATTTTGTGAAATATAAAATAATTCATGCATACTTTTTATTTCTTCTATTTTATTTTTACTGCCTTGTTTTCTACTCTGTATACTAGTACCTACTAAGGCTGTTTAGTTTTTCTTTATTTCAATAAATACCATTACCATTTACAGTTTCTGTCTGTATTTTTGGAAGACCCTATACAGTGTCTCGCTGACACACGAAATTTAAAGCGTTTCGAATCAGAATGGCGGACAACGCATGGAAGCGTCTCTTTTCAGCTTCTCTTCGAGTAAGCTGTCAGCGACACAGCTCACGGAAAACTTGCCCTGAAATTAACGCTGGTGTAGCGTTAAGGATATGCGCGCGCGTGTCCGCCAGCGAATGCACACGTTCGCGCGCGCGGAACTCGCGAGATATTTTACAATTACCGCGAAATCCATTAAGGCAAACCGAAACACTGAGTGTACGTGTGAGTACGCGCAGAAATTCAGAACGCGACGAGAAGTTCCCGCGAAGTTATACGAGGCTTCCTCTTCGTCCTGGTGTAAGTCCCGCCTCGGGATACTCGGGGTAAACACGCCCCATGTGTTATTTATTTATTTGTTTCGTGCTGCGATGAACGCCCCAGCGAATCCTATCTTGCGGCTGCTGCCTTCTTGTCTCATTTGTTTTGCCCCAGTTGCAGTGTTAATATGATTACTCTTTACTTTTATATTCGCTAATTGGACAGAAAAAGTTTTGATACGTGTTGATCTATTTAAATTCAGAAATTCAAGCACCTGGCATTGCTGTATCAGTTGTTACTCCCAAAAAATTGGTTAGGGTTCCTGAGTTTAAAAAGTGAACTACAGTTTATAGAATATAGATTTTATACTTTAGGATTGGGAAGTCTTCACAGTATTTATTTTTGGCTCATTTGAGATTCATTGAATTTTGCAAAATTAAAATCACTGTTGTTTATTAGATATTCATTCGTTTTTAGAACTGCTAATAAACAAGGTACTTTACTCAAGCTAAGACAATGAGCTCATTACATTTAAAACTTAAAAGCCATGAATATTTAATTAATTCAATTGAGAGGCTTAACAACTCTTGGCAACTTCTGTGTTTTTCCAGCAAAACAAGGAACTACTCTAACTTCAACATTTTTTTAACAAAATATTCAGTATATTACGCGTATTATATTTTTCATGGCATAGGTTCGTCCGTGTTGTGAGTCTCACCTCTGAACACTAGAATGTGTTTTTATAAAAAATGATGTTAAAATGTGATAAGAGTTTGTTATATTATGAGCCCCCAATTTGTATTAATATACTTTCGTCTAAAGCTAATTTCACAGTGTACTACTCATTTGGAAACTGGCAGTTCCATCGCAATTACCCTACACAGCGACCTGTTCCTTAAATATTTATACTTCCATAACTATCACCCTGTGCAACGTCTCACAAAATCAGAGCTTTAACGAACATAGTCGAAAGGAGTCCCTCCTACTCTCTCATTTTGAGAAACGAAACTTAGACTGATAATAATATCCAACGTGGCCCGGAAAACGAGAGAAAGTTTCGAGAGTGGGGGTCTAGAGGCCGCCTAAGATACGACACTCGTGCTGTGGTTTTAACTCCCAGTTATGAGATTGCCAGATTCAAGGAAATTCTATCCTACACCCCCGTGTACGTGTACACGTTGCTGAAAAGCGAGACCATACTTGTGCGTACTTGTACGCCTACCTGAGCATGTATTACAAGGAATACATGGCACTGGGCATGGAACTCCGCGCACCCTTCGAAATCACACGGAGTCGCTCCCTGGGAAACTAAACTGCAGGAAATACCGAGGGTCGTCTAACATCCGAAAGATACAGAGATAAACTCGTTGCGTGCGGGAGGAGACTATGGTTACAAAATGTGTGTCTGACTACAATTCTCCCGTTGCTTGCAGATGAATGCTACGTTAGCTAGATAGCGTATACTTCGTTTGAATCCCGACGAAGGAAATTCAGCAATGCTCGAAGAACTTCAGCTGTTTTTCCTTTTATCCTTTCGTGATTTTACAATGATTATAACTTTAGTGGTCCCATAAAAACTAGAGAAGGTTTCACATAGGTCAAAGTTGTTAGGATATGCATATGATGTCACACCCTCGTAGGAGAGGTGTTACAGATTAAATATTCTCTATTTTCATTGAATTAAGTGGAGTGTCTTCTAATAGATGGATTTGATAATTGGGTTATTTGGCTAACTTTCTTTCTTCTTTTATACATATTTATGAAAATATAAAAGCATTTGAAAAAGTTCGTGGAAGTACTAATGCAATTTATCGTTGCTTTGCAAAATTTAAGACTAGGAATTTTTAAAAATTCAACACGACTTAAATAGGAAAATGAATAAATGGGTTCTTTATAAGTCGAGGAAATAAAACTAGGAATCTCAAAAATGACACAAATTGAAATATGAAATTTTCTAATATTTTCTTATTATCATGATTTTATACTTACTGACTATTATATTTAGATCTATAAAATGTATAGAATTACATAAAAATTATTTTGATAAAATATACCGTATTCTGAAGAAACTACGTACATATGTTAGAAGTCCTGTTTAGGAATCCAACATTCTATACAAATCAACTTAATAATATAGACATTCAAATACTTTCCGCCAATATGTGATCTGAAGCTTCTAGGCTTCGTCATTTTCTAAATTAAGAAAACCAAAGGTTACCGTATTAAACAATTATATTAAACGAATTAAAGTGTCAATAAAATTGATATAAATAACATTATAAATAGATATTATTAAAAGTACTTACTTCAAGTAAAAAATTCTTTACTATATAGTACAACTTTAATAACTACTTGTAGACTTCAAACTTTTAATTTGTAATGTATGGAAATATATCCCTCCACTTAAAATTCTTATAATTATTTTATTTCAATTCCATAACAGAAGATTAACTCTCGTAATACTGTCCATTCGATCATTTGCATAGTTAGTATTACGCCTAGAACCACTTGGACTCAGACACTAGTCGACGAGGGTTAAGCTAGCTCGGAAACAGAATTTTAAAGGTATCGTCTGCTGCAAACGTGGTACCATCGATTGGTCAGTGACAGTAATTCGAATAATTGCTCACGTCACATCGCAGATCCGTAACTCTGGCCGCAAAAGAAAGATGGAGATTAGTTGAGGTCCAAGGGAAGCCACAGGAATAAATGTATGGGAAGGAAAGATCTAATTTGTTCCTGTCGGGTCTGTTTTCGGTTGGGGATGGCCACGTTGGCGGGGGTAACGAGGCGAAATTAATATTCATAAGCGTCCAGAGGTCTCGAGGGCGGGGTCAACTTACATGTATCTTTCGCTACTGACCCTGGCTACCGGGGCGATAACGGTCACGAATTAAAATACTACCCAGCCTAGGTTTTAGCCCTTCTTCTTCGTGGTTCGAGATACGCGTATGGATGCGGTTGAACCCCTCTGTGTAGCTGCCTGATCTCATTTCTTGAAACTCCGCGGGTCTAACCCGCTATACTCGTTGGTTGTTCCTCGAAATGTAAATCCAGACTAACTGCGCCCCGGGGGGAATAATTGTGGCCGTTGCGAATTTGTTTCGAAAAACTGAATTTGTACTTTTTAACTGTGCTGGAGGAAATAGTAACACTTTTCCCTTTCGAAAAACCTAAGTGGAGCAAACTTTGCGTGCCATAAAGATTTGTGAGCATTACCTATATACTATCAACAAAGTGAATGGATGTCATTGTCTATGTACAACAGACGCAATGAAGGATACTCAAGAATGTACACTTCTGGACCGAATTGTAAGATCATCCACCTTTCAGCTTTTTTTGTAATTTATAACCAAATCTCTTCATTCCCTCTTTGTAACATTATATAAAAATACGAGCAAATGATTATAGCTATTTTAGAAACTGTTTTTCTGTTGAACTCCAGGATATTTATAGAAAATAATTTATATAATACTAAATTAGAGGCGGAAAGCATATATTGATCCATCTCTATTAGTTAATTTGAAAAATTTTTGTTTTCATATTGTTACCCTGTTTCTCCTATCTCACATAGTCTTACTCTATTAAAGTCCATTAAAACTTTTTTCTATTCGTAAATCGTACCAATATGTACTTATGGCATGTGGAAGACAACAGGAGGATAAATAGTTTCAGTGATAAATAACAAAAGAGACTAATAAATGGACTGAACTTATCACTCTCAAGCAGTGTATTAGTCCTAAGAACACGAATTCTGGAAGTCGTAGAAATCGTAGCCTATAATTTATTCATTTAATTATGTTCTATCCATATTATGTGTTATGTCTAAGGAAACGTAACATTGAAATGAAACAAGTGTGAAGAAAATCTCGTGCCAAAGATTACTTTTTAAGCAAGATTAACTCTGGAGTACCTACCTCTGAAGCAAACGCAATGACATCAGCCATGCAAGAAATCCGAGAATGACCAACCGATCGCTAAAGCAATTAATCCTGTTCAATACGTCAGTAACTATGACGCGTACGACAGCAAATATCATTAATCGAGTGAGTCATTAGACGTAAAGTGACACAGCATAGGCAGACCACGAGGATGTCTCGAAGACAGAGGCGAAGGTGGATGAGCTGGCAGTTCCTGGCGGTATACAATTAGTCGTCGGGTATTAATCCTGCCCGGTAGCCGTTACCCGACAGGATATTATGGTCCCGCAGGCAGTAACAATGAGGATTATATGGGGAAAACGCTTCGATAGCGTTTCTAATACAAGCTGGATGGCGGTGCGGCGGTTAGAGGGCGAGGCGTTCTCGTAAACGTTCGCCCACCGACTGACTTAACTTGGCTGGCAATAATAAAATGATATAGGAGGCGAAATATGCATTTAAATTATCGCCCCGCGATAATAATTTGCATACCGCCGCGGCACCTCTCCGCCACTTCGATGCCGCCGCCGGTTCGCTTAGTTTAGCCCCGTTTAATTTAAATAATACTTCTCAGCGCGGGGGGAGCCACGGCTCTGCGCCGAGATATACATAAAATCGCCATAACATTGTAAATTATAACTGATACGGCTTATATCGTGAGAGAAAGGTGCCCCTACTCCTTCTTCTTTATCCCCTTTCTCTCATCCTTCGAATTTCTCACGATCTCCTTCGCTTCCTCTTGTTGACCCTTGAGCCACTCGTGTGCCGCCTAATTACGAAAGCCCGCAGAGTTCGTCGGTTGCAGAACAATCTACACGAAACGGGTCCTATCAATTTTCTATCAATTATTTAGGATACTATACGAAAGCTTTTATCGAAATTATTTTTATTCCCTGCTGTACTTTATTCGTGTATTTGTAACTCTGATCTTTGACTTCTAAGAACTGAGAAGAATCACAAGAACACTAACATAAATTAGTGATATAACAAATTGATTTGTCACGCGATTTGTTGGCCTGATTTAGCAATCTTAAAAATTAGTTATTACTGATTCTACTTTCATATGAAAGAGAAATAAAAGTGCAAAGACACTAATCATGGTACTACTGTATCTATTATCGGTTAATTTACATGAGACTAGATTTTATATTGAATACCATAAGCAAATTTGTCATCAAATTATATGTACGTTTGCAAAAAAGAAATAAATATAGCATGTTCTATAAACAAAATAATTAACCGTTAATTAGTCGTATGAAGTTTCGGAGATCCAATGAAATTTTTAAATAAATAGAAGAATTTTTTAATAGAAATTAAAACTATGAACTTTTAACCAGTATTTATTTATTAAAATTACCGTTCAATAACCACCATAAAATGGTAATCATCTTCCCAGTTAAAAGATAGTAAATTTCTACGTCGATAAATTACCCCCGTTATCAAGTTAATATAAGATAATGCACGCAGCAAAGATTAGCAAAAAAATGTTTCTATAAATTGCACAATAAAGTGTCATGAGTACGTGATAAGTCTATCACGATGAATCTAATAAGTTAACGAAGGGAATTCTGAATTTAAATATAACCATAATTCCGGTGAAAACGACGCAATAAAATGCCACGTATCTGGTATCAATAAAGAGAGCATATTCGTCATCTGGCCGCGCTCACGCCGACATTTATCTCGCGAGGGTAATGACAGCCGTAAGTCACTTTCCCGCGTTCGAACCGATTACACATAAGCGACTGCAAATTCGAGAAACGTGTCGTGGAAAAATTAATAATCCTCCATCGGGTGGCCGAAACTGAAATTCTATGGTAATCAAATGGGGACTCTGGCAAGCCTGGAAGGGGCGTGATACGAATTCCGTCTTCCTTCTATTGCATCGTTATCAATATATTCTCCTCGTGCATGCACCCCGCGACCACCATGTCTCAAAGGCTTCGCGCTATTATTATTTCATTAAATCGTTATACAGTGCGAGCGCCGAGATGTTTGAAGCGTGCAAGCTGCTACAAACGGCGGAAACGGCATGAGAAACTGCGCGATCGTTGATGAAGCTGGCTGGCCATCGTCGTGCCAGCCGGACTCACGCAATTCCGCAAAGTATGCAGATCTAAGAATTCAAATGGCCGCCCTATAGCGGCCATAAAATGGCGGACAATCGCGCTCGTAAACCACTATATTAAAATTCTATATCGTCCCTCCCCCCTACAGTGGCCAGACACCACCGATGATATCATTCTCATCTCTCCTGCTGCACTTCATCCTTTCGTTCCTCTCATCGTCCAGACCTTCCCTCCTACTGATCTTTACATTGTACGGCGTTTGCGAGCGTTTATGTACGTGGACATTGGCGCCTCGAGGTATAAACCATGGACACCATTTACTTTTCGAAATACAGTTAACCCTGGAGAGGGGAAAGACTGAGGAGTTTGAGGGCAATACGTTCATATAACTATGATTACCCTTTCACGACTCCACTGATTCTGTTTCGTCCCTGCGAACAGTCTTGCATTGAAATCACTTTCGTTTATTGATCATCGTAAAAGAATATTTTCATCTCTACTGGATGTCCTGCTGTACGTAAGAAGTATATTATATAAATTGATTTAGAGTATAAAAATAATACACAAACTTTATACAGATATGTGTCACATGTGACCTTATTTCGGAGTTACAGCTAATTTGTTTGACTAGTCATCTTGAAGATCTATGAGCCATTAAATCTGGCTAATCGATAAATTCTCCTATCGGTACACGAACTATGTTTAGTAAAGCAAGATATTCAATTTCTGTAAAAATAGATCAACTGCTCATATCAGACGTCCACGTCTGACGTTAAATACAGAATCATGTCAGACATATGGTTTTCAATAATTTTCAATATTCAGAAATCTAGAAAATCACTTATTTTGCTCGAAGATGAATGTGTGATCTCGAAAGTTTTTATTGGTTTCTTGTCTACCGACTTTAATAGTCTTCACGAGATTCGTCACTATTTACCGGATGTGGACATTCTCGTTTATACACACCCCCTGTCCGTGCATATGAACATCGGCGCCAAGGATCCTAGTACTTGGACAGCAGCATAAAATGAACTATTATCTCTTGTGGAAGTATTGTTGTACGCTTACAGCGATGTTTGAAAAAAATTCGGTTTTAATGTGTGACACTTGATGGCCATGACTATAATAAATTCTGTTGTAACAGAATCGATGCACAAAGGAAATAACTAGAATAGCACGTTGAAGTATAAAGTAGCTTTTAATAGGCCTAATATACCTCCATCGGGAAATTAATACAATAGTAATATTTTCAATTAATTGTTTCAATCTCTTGTTTGACTTTAAAATATAAATATATCTGCTACCTTTTCTTCTAACTTTTAAGTTACTTCGAGCATAAGAAGGAATGGTGACAATCAGTTCAAAAGAATAAGTATGTAGTGAAATCAGGTATCCATGAATAAAAATTGAAATTTTGATCTTTCGTTAGATTTTCATAGAGAAGAATTATTGCATTGCCTATAACTGATTATTTACATCGTATGTTAATTATTTAATAGAATCAGAGAAATTAATGTAATTGATCGGGAGTAGAGACTCCCGAATCCGAATTAACAGGGAGACAAAAGTTGCCGGATAATAGAACAATCATTCTCTTTTATAATAAACTTCATTTATTGAAGTAGAAATGAACAAAATTGATAATTTAATTCAATATTTAAGGATTCCATATCTTTATTGTTGCTAAATCACATAAACCTGCAATTGTCATTATTACGCTTTGATTTTTTAATGTCTGAGATTGCAAATTTCTCAGCACCATGTATTCTTCCCAATTTCGTTGTACTTTCACCACTTCGAGGTTTTTCAACAGTTAGAACTAGACATTTCGGTTGCTTGTCATTATAATACATACTCTGTCAGTTTCATATTGTATTTCAGATAGCAGAATACCCAGATAATAGAACGTTCGAATATTAAGCTATTTGTATAATAGGTGTTCGGATATGGGTGTCTCTACTGTACAAAGAAACGAAGATCATCTGCGGTTCAAACTTTCCTACTAGTCTTGAAAATCGATATCAATCAACTAAAAGCGAAGTGTTAAGTCACGACAAGTGTCCTAACCGATTATTCAAACGACATCGAGTTTGGCTCAACTGTCCCGTGTAATTATCTGCGAAAGTCGTGAAAACAGTTACGACACCTTTGACGATGAGAAAGGGGAAACTGTCATGAGCGTTTAATTAGAAAGCAGCCGAACGGCCTGCGCCCAAATGATTCGTTGAAAAGAGTATGGTAACGCGACAGGTGGGTAAACGGAGAGAAACGAAGCAGCGGGAAAGGAAGTGGCCAGATAGAGAGCCCGTAATGGGTATTGCGTTCCCGTATCGCTGATTCGTGTCTCACGTGCACGGAATGACGGGAATACGCAATAAGTTAATCGCGTTAGCGGCTCGGTTGATTAAACGAACGATCAGCCTGATGGTGGATGTCGTACGCGCCGCGCTGGGACCATGGGCGCGGCATGCACGGGACGCATTAATACAAAACTCGATTGTCATTCGTCGCTTGACCCCTGCGCCTCTGATTACCGTCGATTCATTAACCGACAGCCACCCCAAAAACGAACTGCTATTTCATAGGAAACCATGTTAGCTTTGAACGTTGCCCTACCCAATTGATCCCGCAAGGCTTTGTTTACATACTCGCGCGCCTTAAAGGATTGCATAACAGCGTGAAACGAAAGAATAAAAATTGTGAGACTATTTTATAATAGTGAAAGAAGATTACCTGGAAGACTTTAGGTAGTCTTTTAAATTAAGCCTGGAAAAGCTGATTTTTGCGAAGATACTTTTTTTCAGGGCTGCAAAAGTCTTGAAGTTTTCATTTTTTTTGTTCCCTTGAATATATTTTAAGAATTTCAAATCTTCTCATTTATTATACTCTAAATGTCAAAAACTTCCTGTCTCCTTTTAAAACAAAATTCATATAGGAAGATGATCAATTTTATTTTTTGAGTATCTGCATGCTTCTAAAATTTCCATCTTTTCTTAAATCTTCTAAAAGAATCATTGTAAAATATCATTACAATTTGAAGTGACTAGAAAAAAATTTGCAAAATTCATTCAGTTAAATAAATGAATACTCTTTGAAAGTCAGTTTTTTTTTAGAAAATCGGTCTTATATTTTGTGTAGTAGAAAATTAGTAATTACTCAACCATTAAGAAGTTCAAACATTGTTTTTCTTTTATAATTTAACTAATACTCTTTGAGTCTTCAAGGTTTCTAATAAAATATCGATACAGTAATACTAACTTCTATTATAATATTAAATTAAACATTAAAGTCTTTCAAAATTATAGTTATTTCTTATAGATATCTCAGGATTGGCGATCTTTTAGATGTGCCACTTCTCTAACGCATTGAAATAACATACATGAAACCTTTTGGTAGCTAATCGTTTTCTAATCAATATGTAATGCCATTTCTGATACAGAACAATTCGTACGCTATCATATTTACTTTGTACATTGTCTGAAAAGAGCGAATTCAAATTAATAAAATTATAAATTGAGATTCATATAAGGAAATTAAGCTCTGGCCTATATCGTATATATTATCTTACGAAGCATCACTGTCACAATCATTTTACCCTTCTTTCTTATCTACCAATATACATAATTACTAAACCGATATCTCCATCTATCGAACTTTCATAAATTAATCTGAATAAAAGCAAAATACAAAACGTCGCCAAGCGACATTTATAACATGTCTCTTCGACGAGAAACGTGCCAAAATTTCCGTGAAATAGGAAGAGAGAGAGTGAGTATAAAGGGACGATAAAGGGTGTCGGAGGACGACGTGCGATGTAGGAGGATGGGAAAGCGAGCACGAGGAGCGAAAAGAGGGGCGGGGGCACGGGATTCCCTAGTACCGATGCCGACAGCGGCGGCAGGCTGTAATGCGTTATTAATGAACACCAAGAATTTCATTAAAGATTGTTTGTATATCAAACTGTCCACTAAATTATGCCCTATAACCCCCGTGGCGCCTTCCCGTGCCTGGAAACTATTGGCTGTGGCCGCGGTAGGCACCGCCATTCGCACCTACTGTTTGCACGCGATTCTTGAGCCCTGCAGCATCGAATTTTATTTTCTAAAAAGAGGACGCTATAAGCAGATAAAAACAATCACGAAATCTCACCGTGAGCTATTAACGAACACAGAGAAATCAATTAGTCGACGACTCGGCGAACAAAGTCAGTTATTTCGCGACCTTTGCAGCACACGTTATCGGAAGGGGCGATATAGGTAAGCGCGACGAGGAGAAGAATGCATGGAAGAGAGAAGGAATGGCAGGAAAGGGTGAAAGGGACAGAACGAAGAGGCATGACGCGTCGAATGAACGGCCAGGGGAGAAAGACAGGAAGAGGCTGGGTAAACGTGGTGGGTGGGGAGATACAGTTAATCGTTGGGAAGCTATTAACTTCGGACTGGAATGCCCCATAGCGCCTCATTTCGTTCAATGCAAATTTACGCCCGACGTCGCCCACCTAACGGGCCCTACCTCCACCTCTTTCTCCCTGAAAACGACGCGTATACCGGGTGTATCCAGTCCTCTAGTAGAGTCTGTTCTGAATTTGGCTAGACCAATGAAGACTTCCTGAGATTACTAGATAACATAAGAGCATTCATTACAAGAGACTTATTGTGATCGAAGTCCAGGAAGGTCAAGATCAAGTGTAGATCAAGGTTTGAGTCCACAAGTATATCAAATGGTATTTTCTCTGTACTTCTGTAAGCTGTTAAATTAGTGATCATTACGTTTTCTTTATCAGTAGTGACCTAGTATGCAACACAGTTCGATTCCATAAAACAGAAAAATTTGAATAGGAAAGAGCTCCACAGACGATAGGATGCAGGTAGTGAAGGACTACTTGTCGTGAAACCAATGAATGAAATAAATACCTATATGTAAATTAAGCACAAGTGTAATAAGAACATAAAGTGATGAATCATAGTCTGATCAATGACTCTATCTACTGTAAAGCAGACACGTTCCCCTCATTCTATGTACCCATTAAACACCTAGAACTGAATCGGTAAGTTGAGGAACAATTCAAATCCAAAAATCACATTTTAATGTATTTGACTAGAATTATACACTAGAATTATAGTGTATTAAGTCTACTTGTTTTCTATGTGACTTAATACGCTTTGGCTTTGGGGTCCAGATATTGTTTTAGGAATATTTGAAAATTGTTATTATTTTGGATTATTTTGGATAATTTGCAGAATTAGAAACTTTTCTATATTTTGAACTTGTGTTTACATATACAGAATCAACAATGTTCCACTTATACCATCAGTTCTAAAACATTCTTTATAGTATACTGTAATCTTCTTATTCTTAGAAAATTTCTATTTGTCGAAAAAAATATTACCATGATACAAATTAACAGGTAACAAGTGAATAAGTTTATTTGATTGAATTGAAGTGAATTGTACCTATTAGATGACAATGATTATTTATTCGTTTCTCAAAAACTTCCTCTGAAGTATTCATGAATTTGAGAATCATACCTAATTGAAATTCCTAGAGGGTAATGATGTAAGTAGTCAGTGAAGAAGCTGCTCCAACTTATCCAATTTGGTTGTTTCTCGTAAACGATCAACGTCGTAATCGGGTGACCCGTTTTGTAGCTGTAGAGCGAAACTTGGACCGTATCCATGGCTGTTGTCTTATTAGTTTAGAACTTAGGCTTAATATAAAGTTGCGTGTGTCGCTGGCGATGGAAGCCTGCCTCTTAGACTGCAAGCAGGAATTTCCCTTCTTGGACAAATATGCAATTACTCTTCTCTAGCTGAAATTTTACGTACCAGTAATCAATAAAATCCCTTTTTTGTGCTGAAAAGTTACTAAACAAATTGAGAGATAATGTGACAGCTTTCGTTGACAATGAGACGTTAGAAACGAGACCAGTACGTCTTAAGACATGTGGAGAATCTCGTTGACAAATAATCGGATAACGAGTGCTCAAGGTACACATAGTTAACGCAGGAACGTTGACTAACGACGACTGATGTCCTCGCTATGTAATTTCAAAAGCACATACCTGGATATACGCGTGAAATGAAAGTGCAGGCTGTTAAACATCTTAATATGGACAAATGCTGGACTATATCTCAGATGAGGTTTGCTTTGCATTATTCGGCTAACGTCCTCGTTTACTATCTTTGCGAGATTTGCATTGTAGTCACCTAGAACTACTGCAGTTCCCTTTTTCACTCCACCGAAATCTGACAGTTTCCTATTGTCAGAGGTTGTAGTTTGGATATTAAACAGTTCTACATTACACAGAAGTATTGCTTTAAAATGTTTTGAATGTATGGGCACAGTAGTAGACGAATGAAGGTTTAGAAAGTAGACGAAGTGAAAAAGTGTTATAATTTTGCAAGAAAATTGAATACTGAAAATTGCAACTATGGAACATCTATGACATATTGGACAAAATGAAAAAATATCCTAGAATAAATACGTTGAAAAAATAAAGTAAAATGTGCTATACCTATACAATTGTTTTTGTCCGCCACTGTATATGTATAATAATTTTAAATATAGAGGGTATTCAACAGCAGGTATTAGAAATGTCAAAGGGAGGGTTCCATGGGCCAAAATAAAACGAAAATGAAAAATACCATAAATAAATTGCGTTTGAAAGTTTCGTTTCGAGAATATTAATTATTAAAGGTACACCTAAAGTGTCCGTGAAACATGTCTGACTTGGGGTCTTATTCTACTGCTTACGTGTACTCATTAAGTCAGACATAGCGATATCAGTATTTTTCACAATTAATAATTAAGAAATGAAGCGTTAATTGCAATTTTGTCATCTTTGATCTTCATTTTAGTTAATGACCTAGAATTATCCCTTAAATTTTCTGACACTTGTCGAACGTTCTAAATTTCAAGCTATCCCAATAATGTCACTAAAGATTGTCTTACCTCTAAGAAAATTATAGATCATCTTATAGATCAGTTTTTAACCTCTTTTTCAAGAAACTTCTATTCTTTTTTTTCACTTGCTGTCCAAAAGACAGCAGTGAAACTGACAAGCAGTGATAGTACTTCAAGCAACTTCATACTTAAAAACAACGAAATGATATCTTTATTAAACTCATGTAACAAGAAAATCCCGCAAGTCATTGGAGTATACCGTCCCATTACCTCAGATTCGGTCTTAGCGTAGATTTTGAGAGAATCTCGTCTTGAAGCTCGCATTAAACACGAAACCTAACAGAACTGGTAACCCCCAACAAGGAGGAAGAGCGAAAACAAAGACTGGGGAGAAAATAAATGTGTACGTCGGATTTTAAGAAACCGTGACAGGACTGGAGACGTCCAACTGACTGACATTTAGCAAAAGCAGCGTGAAACGGTAAAGCTAATGGTGCCGAGTCGGCAACGAGTACGATGGGAAGAGCCTCTGGAAATGTGAGAGAGGGTAGCGGGCGAAGAAAGAGGGTCACGGAATGGATGTGTTCACATTATACCCTCTGTTCTTTTAATTTCTTCAAAGGGTCTCTCTCCGCGACACCTTCCACCTTCTATCCTCTACTACCGGATTAATAAGGCGTCGACGATGTGACGTCTTTTTTCTTTCACCCCCCGGCCGGGACAGCAGACAACCGGCAAAGTGAATGAGAGAACTCTCGGCAAGAGAATAACAGAGGGAGAGAGCACTCTCTTACCGGTACTTAACGGCGGGATGAGATGAGCTGCCGTTAATAAATGTGTTTCTAACTGTGCGAGAGAGAGAGGGGATGATAGTTGCATGGTGTCGAGATCCCAGGAGAATGAGACTTAATGAGAAGAAAACTTTTAAACGCACCTAAACCTTCCTTCCTTCCTTCCTCGGTGCCAAGGCAAGCTTAGCTTTGCGCTTTTTCCCTGTAAATCGAATATAACGGAAGAAGGGCATGTCAGTGAAGAAGACAACTGGATTTTATCGATGGACTTCGGGGTGAGGTGGGGTGCAGATGATCAAGCTTATAAATAAACGAATTATTAAAGGTTATAGTTCAAGTATAAATTTTAATCAGTTGTTATTGTCTTTCAATACAGTTTGTTATTACCTTTCTATTACAGTTTATTAAGTGAACATAATTATTTCTGCTTGTAATCCATTTTAGTCAAACCAATAGTACCAACTATACAAAATTTTATAAATTTACATTTAGGATGCACTACTGACCAGAAGCTTGAACTCATTTTCTAAATTAAACAAAACGAAAGTTACCTTGTTAAACATACAATGTATGTAACAATTAATAATTGTATACATTTTTTACATTGTACGAAAACAAAAAAGGTTGTAAATATTATTATTACTATCTTACTAGCTTCAAGCCAAAAATACTTTGCCATACAGGGTGGGAGGAAAATCGTAGTACAATCGTAGTACAACTGGCCAGGGGGTAATTCTACATAAAATTACCCCCTGGCCAATTGTACTACAATTTTCCACCCACCCTATATAGTATAAGCGATAAGTGTAACAAGTGATTTCAAACTTTTGGTCCGTAGTGTATCTACATAGGTATATTTCACTACCTGCTAACACTTTAAATGCCGCTATCTTTTGATGTATCTGATCCGTTGCAATCAGCCAGGATCCTCACATCCTTCGATCTTTCGTCTTTGAAGATTTACAAAGGAAAAGGTACATTCGATATCATCCAGAGTTCGTCAGGCTGTTGGAAGAACTACCCTCCGGTGTAAAAAAATAATTGCCCCTTGATACGCGCCGATACCACCCCACCTGTCGGGGGATGCCGAGCTACAATGATGTTCGCATTCGCGAACTTAGTCCGAAATTAAATATCGAGGCAAAAGAGGGTGGCCAGGGACCCGTGGCGAGGGAATGCTAAAGAATCCCTCACTGGAAAAGGAGGGAAGGGAAAGGAAGCTCGTGGTGCACCTGCCTTTTTCCCGGGACCACCGTCGTGATAAAAATCAAACTGGAAAACAAACGAGGAGCAGGATCGTATTATAAAGTTTATTAATCGATAGATGATGCGCGGCGAGGGTGAAAGTGGAAGTCGAGGGGCTGGGAATATCTCGTTACGGAACTGGAAAATTAAAATTACAATGCTGGAGGAACGAACGATAGAACTTTTCTTTAATCCTACTTGTCTGTTCAGGGAATTAATGAATTAATGCTCCTTTTCGCTCGTTCACTTTATATTTGGGCCTATTATGTGCTAAAACAATGTGAAACTACCGCTCGCAAATATGGTCAACAGCAGATCTCCCATAAACTTAGGAGCTATACAGGCTGCAGCACTATACAATCTCAGATAACAATACCTTACTCAAGATACGAACTAAAATACTATTATGTAAAACACTTTGAACCTACACATTGTGTATTTTTTATTTTCTGATACCTTTGAACACTGCCTACTCTATCGTTATTGCTAACATTGTCATACTTTTTTAACCCTTTGCGGACAGCATATATGTGAAAGCACATGTTAATGTGTCGCCATTGTGGCGAAATTCGGCCGCAAGAAGATTGATGCAGCTCTTCATATCCATTGTTTTTTATATAAACATTTTGGTAGATCATTTCTGACTGTAGTTACAAATAAAAAGTTCAGCACCTACTCCAGTTTCTTATCTTTTAAACTTAAGTGCTTACTTCCTCCAGATTCGTAAATGTTTTACGACACAATCAAATTAAACGCTATAATAATATATGGTAATTTGCATTTCAGAAACTCCGACCAACCGATCCTCCGATCTTCGAAATCAAGAATTTGGAGATCAACGAAACTGGAACGCAATTGGCACTATGGGGCAATATGGGCATAGTTCTGATGGAGCTGCCCAAGCGTTGGGGCAAGGAGGGCATGTTCCAAGGTGGAAAAAAGGAGATTCTTTGCGTGTAAGTAGAACTCACTCTCGTGTGCATAATTCTCGACCAGCAAATGACGAAAGAATGTTGGTTTTGGACACCTGAAATCAATTTCCAAGATATGGAGCGACGAGTTTACGGGTCATTACAAGAAATCCTGCCGCTAAAAAGCGAGATAAGGCAGGCCGCGGATAATAAATCGCGCTATCTGGCTTGCAGCACCTCCGCGGCTCTTGCGGCCGCGTCCTAATATCCTGTAATTAAGAGGGTGTTACGATGACGCCCGAACCCCTTTGGCCTCCCTCTCTTATGGAATTAAGGTGGCTTTACACCGGTTAGTTTTCAAAAGTTCCTGGGGGCCTGGAGGCACTGTTGAATACTAACCGCCTCATCAACGACACACGCCACCGCAGGACTCGCGTAACATTATCCTTCGCGGCTCCGTCACGGCGTCTCTTCGTACTCGCGGCTAATCTTTCGGGTGATTAGAAGCTGCCGCAATTAGCCTCGCGATTGGAGGGATTATTGCCCGATGCTTCCACACGTTTTTCTGGCGAACTCTTCTCTGCCGCCCGTTGCCAACAATTCTATAGCGTCTCGTTCACGTGATATAAATACTAAATCACTTTGAAAGATATTGGTAGGTTTCTATATTTCGTACAAATTGAGTTGCTATAGCTGTAGATAAATACTTTATACGATTTTAGGGGCAACGTTTTTTACAAAGGAACCCTTTGCTTTATGAATTTTGTTGGACTACTTAAATTAAAGATGATTTCAATAAGAAAAAAGTATATAAATTAACTAATGTTTAGGTTACTAATTATTACAAGATGAACGATTTGTTACCTTATCAAATATTCTAGAATTCTTTATTTTTTATTAAGTTCTGTCACATAAGAATGCTACTTCAATATTTAGAATATAAGATATAATCGCGAGTGTAATTAGCCGCTATGAGATTAATGCATATTTAGACTTGTTTTTCTTAGTCCCTTGTTGCATCTTTTCTTACAAATTATAATACTTTTTCCATCAGCATTTATGTATATATTTATTTATATTTCATTAGTATTCAACAATTTTTCTAAGAAAAAATTAAAATCGAGGGCAAAGTAACAGTTCGAATACAGGCACCTAAAAGGAAGCTCTTTTTAGAAAATGATAGGAAGACTATCATGATTTTAACTGTTCTGCTCATGTGAGAGAAAATCAATAGCATTCTTAATATAGATAAATTTGACCATCAAGAAGACAACATTTAAGGCCTTACGACTTCTTTTAAAATCTGTCCACAATCCATCAAATACAGAGTTTTTATCCTTCCACTTCCTTTAAATGTGAACGATGTGAAAGAACATCACAGTAGCTGTTGCAAGTATTGACAGAGACATGCTTTACTGTAATTGAGAGTTTTAAATTCTTAATCTATATCTATAATGTATTGGTTTCTATAAAATACTCAGACTGTCTATTTCTTTCATGGCAATGGCAGCTGTAAACAGTATTGAATGAGACATATTGATCCTACATCTGCAGTTTTACTTCCGACATCAAGTCCAAGTCAACGGACACATGCTATGTGTTAATAAGTAGAAAAAGTACAATGTAATACTTAGGGTGCTCACAAAAGTACAAAAGTACAAAAGTGACTAATACTAAATTTAACAAGGAAATTATATTAAATTTCAAACAAAATTACAAACCATAAAGTGGAAGCTAAGAACGAGGCAGAATTTTTGCCTAATATTTGCTTCAAAGAAAAGTATACAAATAGCAAAAATAAGTGCAATTAATTACTTGAAGTTCTAGTACTCTCGGAAAAATAGAAAATTATCTTTTCTTCAGTTGTGGATTATATACATCATCAGAAGCAACCAGCTACTATTTTGCAACGCATTAGGTACCATTTCATGAGAAGCATCATTTTCAAAGACACAGACAGTAAATAAAAGGGGAATACTAATTAATTTGAATATCACGATGAACGACAAGATGCCACTTAATTCGCCGCGGTAAAAGGGTGCACCGGTTCGTTCCAAGTTGTGTCCCTCGCATTATAATTTCATAAATAAGTAGAGTCCGACTTCCTACCGACTTCCCGCTAATTCATAATTCCGCAAGTTTTTCCGGAAACGAACGAAACGTTTAGCTCCGGCGGGCGCGAGACCCGAACAAACTGGTCAAATTAAGAGCGGCAGTTTACCGCCAAAGTTTTTTCGTTATTTCACTTAAGCAATTTCAGTTCGCTTCCGACGACCGCACCGTCGCGGCTAGAAATTGAAGGAATTTATAAGAACGCGCGTACTCGACCGTGCACTAAAGACTCGGATACAAAAGGCCATGAAACAGTTTGTAAGGGAGATCATTAGAACGAATCGCAGAGATTCAGCGGCTCCTTTCTTCCGACTCAAACAAGTCTAAAGGGAGTTTATGTATTATTTTCCGCAAAATATCCTACTTCGCAATACGTATCTTGTATTCGTGAAAAGTTAGAATTTCACGAACGAATCGTGATTCATGCATACTCTCTGCTTATACGATTAATTCAATACCTCGTAACAGCAATTTGCTAGTACGTCTCAAGTGGTATTCTAACAGCACTATGGAAACAGTTTCGATACAGTACCTAGCTTTCACATCGGCCAGCAGATCTAGAACCTCGAAGCGTGGAAAAGCGAGCGGCCGAGCATCGGATTAAGCAAATGGCGGCAATAATAGTGATTATTCGGATTATGATATCAGAGCGCGAAGTGGGTTCGCTTGGACTTACCAGCACAGCCACTAACTGCTGCGCCACCAAATCCCGACTTCAAGACACCGGATTAAAACTATTACCACTTCGCGCCGCCTCTGCCCACCCTACATACCCCAAAATCTGCCTCTTTCTCTCATCCTCGTAAGAAACTCCTTCAACCTTCTCTAAAAACTTGGTTATTTTAAATGCCAACGAGAATCTGAAACTGTATTAGTCTCTCCAGCTGCATTACCAATGCAAACGTTGTTCTCTTAATTCATAGAGAAACATAGACTTTCATTGGGATTTATGTCACATTATTTGACTGAATTAGCTCAGTTCGAACAATGCTATATTTTTCTTGGAATTTCTTTCTTAATTTCCGAAAAAATGAATGATGATGCGGACCTACTTTGTTCAAGTCCCCACGTGACGCAGTAAATGCTAATCTACAAGTGGATAATGAGTTAGCATCAACAGAAAACGCGGGATAACATTAGAAGCATCTATTTCGTCAGCCTTCCTACGCAACTGTTTGCCATTACTTGGTGCAAATATTCCGGTGGATAATCGTTATAGGAAGAAGGTGTAACTTGGAGGTAATAACTTGGATTGGAGCGTAGACAAGTCGTGGTATTAATTCGGTAACGGACCACGAAACCGGCGTTATTTCGTTGCACCACCGGAAGATCGTTGCCTCTTAGTTGGCCCTCGCGGCTAATTATTGTTTTAAGGATTACCGTTATGTGTTTATTATGCGGCCCGGGAAGACCTTTCCTACCTTAATATTCGGTAGATTTCAGCTTCGGTCTCTGTACGTGGCATGCCACCAGAGAGGCCCCTGCACTCACCCCTACCTTCTCACCCCTCATACCTCACGTCGCAGGCCGGTCTACGTTTATGAATAATTTTCACCACTCGCGTTACCTAGCTACCCATGCCGTTCTGCTTCCAGCAAACGTTCCTACGAATTGTCCCCGGAGTATTCACCTTGTAAACCCGCGTAATGCTGTGTCCTCGTTCGAGGGGTGACTTCGGTTTCTGATCTCTGCCGTTTGAAAGAGAAAAGAATACGGATGTGCAGCCCAACATGTCTTTTCTTACACTGAGATTGTTTCTTTGAGGATATGCATGCCGTGGCAATTGATTCTTTTAGAAATAGGGTGAACTATTTGATACACTTGCATTTTTAGCAAGGTGCATCTTTGCACTTATGACAGCGATAAAGTTGTAAGAGAATAGATCTTTCTGTCATTTGATCTTTTTTTTGACAACTTCTTTTGATCTCTAATTACAGTCGAGATATAATCTGGCTTATTTATGTGACCTATCCCATAAGAATATAACAACCCTGGAATAATCTCGACAGTCTTGAGAATTTTTTTTAGTAGTTGTTTATTTACAATTACTACAGACTATTAGGTATTTATCAGTCAGTCCATTATGTAAAAAATAGAATATATATCAAGAAAACACTCACTCGTATAATAACTTTTTTTTCTGTGTGTAATTCTGTGAATTTTATACGTTTTTTGTTAAGTCATATGGTTTAAGTCTCTTAAATCTTTAACGTTGAGTTGCTTGTTTGCAGCGACTATTATTCTGACTGCTTTATTGTAAGAACCTATTATACCAATATTCCACTTTTTGGCACCGCTCAGTAATTAGCTCGCGCTCCAAATGGCTATTATTGCGACTTTGCATAATAATCATTTATTATACATATAGTGATTTTCACAAAATTTCTGACAATTCTGAGAAAGATTTCTTTTGTCCACTATCACGTTTATCTCTTCCAAAATAATTAGATCTCAGATTAGACATAATGTTCCCACACGAAGCTAAGTGTAAGAAGCAAAGCGGTGAATCAATAGGTAGTACCGATGTTCTTCGTTAAGGAAAATTTACACTAGCTGAACATTTGCAATGTTCCGGGGTTATCCAAACCAGATTCGGTAGAGTACGAAGGAGCGAGGCAAGGGTGACAGAAAGTGGCTAACAAAACCGTCGACCAGAGTGGGAGCGAGAAGGACCAGGACAGAAAGGGGGAGGCACGAAGAGGTAAAAGGGAGAAGGAAGGAAAATATAAGGTTCATGGCAGGGTGGTCCGTGGCCTAGCACACGTACCGCGGTAATTAAAAGAACCGACAGATGTCCCTCTTTTACCTCTCGGGTTTTATTTCGTTACGACACGACAACGACGATGTCCAGGACAATGACGGCCCGGTCTCGCGTATTTAAATTCTCCTCCGGCGACGGCCACTGCCGGAATTCTTTGATTAGAAGAACCCGTTGCAGGTGCCTACAAGCGCTACGCGATTACCCAAGTGCGTGCTTTTCTATGTATGCTGCATCAAGCTCTCTTCTTCTCTTTAGCCTTTCCACGTTACTGCACATTTGTACACAGAGAATGTCGTCTCTCTCGCGCCTCGCCGGTCCAGAAAGGATGTTAGGACCACAAAAAGAACCTGGAAAGGCATTTGGAATCCGTATTATTCACGCTTGCGATCTTCGACATTGGTCCTTGGGTACACTCGTGCTTCGTTGCGCTCAGGACAAGGAGACGACGGTGCAAAGTGTTGGTCGCAAAACTCCTGTGTAACTGAATGCATAGTACATTACTGCATATCGTTATTAACGCTTGATTAATATGATTAGGTCACAGTATTTCTACTAACTCATATTTCAAGAACTCATCATTTATTGTTAGAGAAATTCATTAACTGGAAAGTTGGGAATTTTCTATATACAATTGTATTGGATAGATTGGAAAGCTCCTAACGATTTCACGTAGATAGTATCTAAGTTTACCGAAACAAATGAAGTTGTTAAACGCTGATGATTTTTATACATATTTCAAAAGTAACTTTTCCGTGCTTATATAATAAAGAAATAGTAATTACACTATGATATAGGTATTCCTTATTTATTTAATAACTAAGGTACTAATAAGATAAGATACTGGTTTAGAACTTTCTAGACATTCCAAAACATTATTTTTGGTAACGAAATCACAATGATCTCATCACATAATACGCGTATGTTGCAATACTAACACTATACCATGTAAAGTTCAATAAACTTCACAATCGTAAAATTATCAAGATTTTAACAATTAACGGATATGATGACAGTATTATAATATATTTGCTTCAGTATAAATATGGTGAAATATTTAAAAGAATGCAATTACACTTTCTGTATGCATTGAGACATTTATGACGTTTCTATATCATTCAATTTGTGCATAAATAGCTCACTGCGATTTTTTAATAAAAATTTGTTAATAGTAGTAGGTATGCAGAAAATTTCTAACTTTTCATTTTATTAGTACCAGTTAGTTGTCCATGAATATTTCTTGTATACTTTAATACACATGTTAATATAGGTAAATACTAGGATTCTTCTCCAGCTTCTAGGATTTATTGCATAACTTTTTAAAAATAAAAAACAGTGAATATTAACCACGGCCAAAATACTCAAAGAACACTAAACAACTCTTGAAACATCCCTACTCATTGATTCTCTATTTTCATTCATCTCCTTCGCTTCAGCTCTTGTTAACTACTGCTTCTATAAAACATATTCAACCGGCAATAAAGTTTTCCTGCAGGCTGATAAACACAGTACACATACAGGGCTAGCTAGTCGTAGCTTCTATATTTTTCTCCTCGCGTTGGCGACATTTTTCAAAAGGCGCGGATATCATCGGGAACCATCTAAATCATGCGTCGCTCGAGCACAACGCACCCTATGCTTCTCGCTTCGCAAATACACTCCCCTTACCGATCTCCCTCCTCGAAAGCATCAGGACGAGACTGGTGATTTTCGTTAGTGCTTGCTCATCGAAAAAAGGTTGGAAAAAGGGAGGCCGGGAACGTTGGACAGGTCCAGCCAGGAAGGTGAACGGAGCAGAGGGATGAGAATGGTGGTCGTGTGCAGAGACACTTGGTATGGGTGGGCGCGTATGTGGATTAGTGGACCGAGAACGGCTACGAGAGTGCCACGTGTGGTTTTCCGAGATTAGCCTTGGGTTTATATCGGGATTACATATGTAAAACCATTAGGTTAAATCATTTTTTAAATAAACGCATCCTATCCCCCTTCACTGCGGCTCAGGACAGATACGAGAGCGGTTGCAGCAGTCCTTCCTGCCTCATGGGGTGAGATCGGGGGCTGGTGCATGCTAGTGAAATATTTTGTGATACATGCGGTACGTGCTTCTCGTTCGTCGGTAATCTCTCGTTGGAGATCCTTAGCCATTCGGTAGCCGTAACTTCACAACTTAAATTTGATCGAAAGAAATATTGTCAGCCTATGATCTTGATAACGACAGAGATTTATGTGTTCATTTGTGGAGAATAGGATTGCGGTAAGTTTTTGTCAATTTAGTTAGGACCGAATTCGAAAACGAAGTACGCTTTTCATATTAAATTTTCAAAATTTCGCTAGACTCTTATCATTAACTATCATTAACATACTGAATAATTGAAACCCTGAGTAACAGGAAATATAAAGAATAGGTGTTCTACTGTATTTAAGTATCCAAATTAACCACTTAAGAACTGCATTTTTTCGAAAACACATTGGGTTACATTGCATCAAAACCAAATTAACAAAAATTATTATTCTGAAGTGGTTAAGTGCGTAACTTTATTTTCTAAATTATACTTACAGGTTAGTTCGCAAATATTCCTTGCAATTCCGTGATATCTAATTGATGTAGCTAATCTTTCAATGGTGGAACACTTTCACATACAAAAGCGCTGTGTTACATTTAGAAAGTCTCAAAAACCTTCTGTCCTCCTTTAGCACTTTAATAAGAGCAGCCAGGACATCTAAGCTTCGCATGAATACCAAATGAATTAGTTAGATTTAAGAAGTCCTGCTGTTTACCATTTCCTTGTGTCTGCTGGACCATCAGAATGAGCGCTTCCCAGGGTTTAAATCGAGAATATTTACGATTCAAGTGTGACTGCCTGGTCCAAGACGTGCCCTGTCGCTTAAGGAAGATCGAGAACCAAGGCACGCAGGACGCGGAGCTGCAAAGTAGCAGCAAGGAGGCGCTCCTTGGAAACCGATGGCCGCGATGAAAGTGCGACGCAACCTCGAGAATTAACGGGCTTAGTTGCCGACGCAGGTGTCGTCGGGAAGGCGAACGTAAGCGAGAGCCGGATGAATTACGACAGGAGCGTCAGCCAGCCCAGCAGAACGTTGCTCGTTATATTTTGCGTAACATCCCGATTTTATGGGCCACCCCTCACACCATCGGTCGCGTACTCCTCGCTCCTGGCCCATCCATCTGCCTTAACAGAGATGCCAACTATCGTTCTCCAAGAATCTCACTTCCGCTCATCTAAATATCATTAAAATTCAATGTATTAACCCTCCAGCGGTGGATCACAAAAGGTGGCGTCTTGGCCATTTGTGACCCGTACTAGCACGGTTTAATTGTTTTCGAGTTACTTCTTAAGTCTTTCCCAACCACGTATCTCTCGATTCAACTTCGCGGTGATCCAGTTTGCTTCAACCTGATTTAATCTGTATCTCCAATCTCGCTTCAATCCGTTCCAACCCGCGACCTGCTCTAATCTGCGTACAGGGATGTCGAGTAATTCAGGTATCTTTGGCTGACGTTCAAAGTTGCATGGTTATTAATGAGCAATACAGTCTGAAGAATCCTCTAATGAGATCGTATAACATTATTCAGACTACTTATTGAATTTATTCTTAATTTTCCAATGATTTTCGAACTTTTTTGTTACTTTGTTCTTGTTCCTTAATTGAATATATGGGAATAATTACAATATTAGTGTAATATATAGGATACCAGGGTAAATAAACACGATAGCAATGTGTAGATGCTGAGTGTCCCATTATAAGCACCATTGAATTATACTTACAGTGATAATGCAATGGAAAAATAGTGTAGAAGAAATCTGTATGTACTATTTTAAATATAGCTTCTATTGGAATAAAAACTAAGTTTTTTATTGTAAATTTCATGTCATTTAAAAATCAACTTGTTTTTCTTAATCTTCGTCATATGAAGCTTGACCTAGATGCAGGTGGATCCAGATATAGCTAGTCACACATAGATCTTGAACCTATTAGAATTGGAAAGGTTAATTGGGAATTAGATGAATTACAATATGTACTCTAATGTCGCTATTTTGTTCGATAAAAAAAGATGAATAGAAACTGTAATATCTTAAAAAATAATAGGGATGCGTTTTACATAAGAAACTTGTACATCAAAGTATTATACATCAGTTCTGATTCTGATTGACTCACACGGTTACATCTATTTCCTACAGCATTATACAAATTGTTCAAAAATCAGAAATTTTTCTTTAGGGGTGAAAGGGTGGTAATTGTACGTAGAAAAACTAGTCTAAAATATAGCTAAAATTAAAAAATATAGAACGGAATCAAAATTGTGTAAAACCGCTTTTCACTTATTGTAGACATAATTCTGTCTAACTAAAAATGTTATCCTTATCCTAATATGTCTCGATTATATTAAAACTTTCGATCCTATTATTCAAATCTGCCTACTCTTTTTTAGTCAAAATATGAGATGAATATTAAAAACAATACTAGTTGTAAAATAACAAAATTAAAATATCTACTATATAATACTTAAAATAGTATAGTAAAAATATTTTATTTATAAAATAGTAGCAGTAAAAATATTTGCAATAAAGAGAGAAAAAACCTAATTCTCTGTCAAACAAAGATATCTGTGACCTCTTGATACATTGTCTTTCATCGTAGACCTCGAGTACAGCCCGTTTAACGAGTTATATCTAATCTATGCATCCGCTTATCATAATGGTTCTCGTTATACTGTGAGCATAGCTTCCTAAGGCCGAAGAACCACCCCCTCAACTACCAGTATCACCAAACCACCCTTCTTCGCGTGCCATGCTGCCGCGGCAAAGTAATAAAAATACTCCGAGTTACTGAACGATATTACGTCGTTACAGGGTCACCAAGCGGAATTAAGTGCAATGGGTTCGTTCTGAATATTTACGTCGATTAAGTACCTGTCGTAGATGGGTTTCTTTGTTGAATCTCACATAAAACCTCAAACTCGAAGCACGACAACTTTGGCATTAATCTCGAACGTATTCAATTAGGTATAATTTTCTGCATATTTTTAAACATGAACAGTTTGATGAAAATAATCTTGTTTTAACAGAGGAAGAACTCTTGAGCAAGAAAGTCACTTCTTTTATCTCCTTTAAGCATAAATTTTTAATTACTTATAATTTCACTCTCCTCAATAATAGATTATATTAGCAACATACAAGCTATCTGTCTCACGAGTTAAAACTTCGTTCTGGAATTCTCCATAAAGAAATTTTAAATCAACTCGCTTGTTCAATTGAACAGCTTAGATAAGTACACAGATGTGTTTAAGTAATCAGTCAAATCCCAGCAGTGATTCAAAAATCCAAATGTAATTAAAGTTTTACCACGGCGGCCTATCGACCCGACTCTGAATTCGGCTAACCGGAAGAGAAATCCTATCACGCGGATGAGCATTAATGGCTTTATGATCTAATGAATTTTTAGGTTAAGCGGCGAGAAGACCAGCGGGAGATCCGGATAGGTTTTTTCTCCGGGATTTATTGCCGAGAAGGAGGAGTTGAAACCGAGAGAGGCCGCTTATCTGTCGTTTGGCGTTACTTTTAAAACCAATGTATTCCTCTAGAGTAGACTCTTCGTTTATTTTCATAGGAAACGAGATTTTTTGTTCCTTACTTGTATAGCAGATTATTTCAGTATGCAGAACGAAACATTGTCTATCCCATTTCCTCAATATGTTTCTTTTCTTCTAAGATACGTTATATCTTCATTTCCCTATAAACCTCTACCTTCACCTTATCATTGAGAGTTACTTATTTTATATTTAAATTTTCTTTTACCTTATTTTAGTGTTCCTCTGCTTTTAAAGCAACTTTAGCAGAAACTAAAAAGGTTATTTCATTTACGTTGGTGTAGATTCGTTCGTTACAAGAATATAAATTTTTAAAGTGAGCGTTATTTAATATCATAATAAAATCATTATGCTACCTAAGGTAACTTCCCACTATTAGTAATCATAAGTAATAAAAGTAATTTCTGTCTGTAGAGTTCCATTGGAAGGCCACTTGTACTTGATTCGCATCAATCAAGTACCTAATCTTCCTCGACATTAATAATAATCTTCTTACACAACCTTGAAGTATATATACTTACCTACTAGGTATACTACTAAATCAATTCTTCTGTTTGCATTGAATGTGCTATAAAGTGACTCACTTCCTATATTAATCGCTCGCTAAACATTTTTTACTTCTCTCGACGAATAGCATAAACCGCTAAAGTTCCAGGCCCTGTTTTAAGCACCCTATGTTACTCTGATTTATTCATAAATTGTCAGAACACATACGTAAGGGATTAAGAACTTGGTAGGGTTTCCTTCCCTATCAGACAAATTTGAAGACAACATCATTGACGGGGCCTAGAAAAAGGCAGGTAGTGGACAAACAGGCCGCATAAAATTATCAAGGAAAACGAAAGGTTAAGGGTTGGTGAAAAGCCACGACGAAAGCATGGGAAACTTTAAGCGCAACGGGAAGGGAAATTCGCGATGGGGAAGGTCTTTCTGGAACAAAATGATACGACACCGCGTAAGATCCGCTTTGAAGTCAGGCTCCGCGCGCCATTCTTTGTACAAATTGGAAGAAAAGCGCCGCGTAAAAAGCTCCCCGTGTTCCGTCCGCTCCGCCCGAGGGTTAATACATTTACGTAGGAAAAATTATTTTTAATTTTTTCTAGACTGCTTCCGACCAGAGAGTGAGGTGGCACGAGGGTGTGCCAGAATGCGCTGCACCGCCGTGTAAGAATTTCTTAATTAGATTCGAGCAGCCGGCTCCGCCGCTTTTTCTTTCGTTTCGCCAAGAAATTCCCCGTAGCGTGGCTCGAGTCAAAAAAATTTGAGCGTTATTAGAGATTTTCTCCCCCTTTGAGACAATACAGACTGCCAGATTCATAGTTTATACCTTGCAGAGCCACGCACGTGAGACTATAGCCTCCAGTTTCACGTCCTGAAATCTGTTTTAAACGTTCAGCAAGTGTGAAGTGTTTAATACACATTAATTCATTGAAAAATTGCTGTAAATTAACAGCTAATATTAATAGGTAATTTTACTTACCCAATTATTTAATTTGTACTATACATATACATACCTACTACATTGGTAAAATTAAAAATTATATGCATTTTATTTCTATACCACATTTCTTGTATATTATTTGATATTTAAATCTTCACTCATCCTGAGAAAAATATAGGCTACCATGAAATTTGTAGTCTCCCTACTGTTACTCCCTAATTTCATCCTCTTGACACTGTGAGAATTTATTTGCATAAATGTTCATATTCTAGACATAAAAAACCATAGAAGTGTCATACAGTTTAACCTAATTAAACAAAGTTTATTTAAAAATCAGGACTACAAGCATAAAAAGAGTAATTTTATACGAAGTAATAAATTAAAAATACAGAATAAAAGTTGTTGATACCGCGTTTTGTTGTTGAGTAACTCAACGTTGAATTTTTACCGAATATCGAAATACAGTGTCACTAGTAAAGAGTACACAAGTGAGAAAGAACGCTTGTAATTGAAGTAGATAGAGTCAATGCTCAGATCATGAGAGTATCCCTCATTTGCTTGAAAATATTCTCGGATATTAATTTTATTATATATTTTCGACTCATTTATTCATACAAAGTCATCATTTTTTCGTTTATATCCCCAAACGTGGGACGGATACTGTATACATATACATGTCTATAAAATTTGCATAAATTTAACTATTCATCATTGACTGTAAATATCAATATAAAAGACTACCTATTAAAGTTACTAATATGAAGAAATCATCTAAACATCATTCGACTGTAACTATAAGCACAAAATCATCAAAAAAAGTCGATGCATCTACTGTTCTACTAACGTAATACTTTTGTAACCAAAGTCTCTAGCCATCTGCCCTCTAGTTTCCCAAATTTGATTAAAACCGTCTGGACAATCACGATGAAATTCAGTAACTAGAAACACGCAAACCGGTTACTTGTTGGTGGGAACACAGGACGCGCGTACGGTCCAGCGTAGTGCGCAGAGGTGGTCATAAATTTTGATAATTCCGAAATTGTGACAGAACGAAGAAAAATCCCCGCGAGGCTGTGGTGCAAAGTGCGAATAAATCGTTGCGTGTGCCTTTGTCAACGAAGCATGAAAGGTCGGGCAGTACAAAGGGAAAAAGAGAGGAGTCCAGCCACCCACAGACAGAGCGAGGAAGAGAGAGATCGAGAGGGAGTAAGAGAGGACTAGGAGGTAGGGGGTCAGAGGCGCTGGGGGTTGCCCACGTCGTCTGGCTTTCGACCGGCTCTCTCTACTGGTGCGTGCATGCGTACATTTTTATCAATTATTAAGAACTCGTGGCGTGCTTTTGCAGCGCGGCCGCTGGCGATAGTAAAGTTACCTTCGTCGTTGGTGTAACCAGTCGTTGCCGGCGATACCCTGTGCCCACCGACCTTTTTTTGTACCTCCTCCAACCCTTCTCCCTCTCTCGTTCTCCCTATTTTGCGTCACTGGCCTCTCCCTCTCGCTCTTTCCACGCGACTCTCTCTCTTCTCCTTGCCTCCTCACCCCCTTCTCGTTCCCGGTGCCGCGGACATTAATAACGGCCACGGGCTAACCACCGTCAACCCCCTTTTGCCAGCGTTACTGTGTCCAGCCGCGGAAAGTGTGAGAGTAATAATAAAATATACGAAATGTAGGCGACCATCGTCGGCCGCCAGACCAGCCTCGTCCCGCTGAAAAACAAACACCGCGACACGCTTTGGTGTGTTCCTTCGTTATTCGTAGGGTTGCTACGATCGTGAAAGATTACGGTAATTGGCGTTAAATAACGACACGTCGCGGGAAGTAAATAGCTCAGGAATCGAGGGACACGAACAATGTTTTCAGTGCTTTAACGTTCGAATGACTGGTAATGCTCTTCTGAGAACTGCACTCGGTTTTTGTCTTATGTTAACCCTAGGGCAACACCCTCGGGTCGCTGACGATCCCACCAAACTTTAACCACTTGGAGATTGACACATATGTGCACGTTTGGTTTTTCTTTAATTCATGCATAGTCACGAAAGGTACAATGAGAACTCTTGGGGATAGATGTTCCCCAGGAAATTCTCTATTGCCTGTTGTCTCTAATTTGTTTGAGTCTATTTTAAACGAATCCTTTTTCAAAGTAAAATACAACTGTTCTATTTGACTTATAAAAAAATTCCTCTCTCAAGAAGGAAGATCTTGAACTTGAAGATCTATTTATCATGCACTTCGAAGTAACCTAAACGTAAAGTTTCTCTTGCATAATGTAATATGAACAATAATTGTAAATTAATTGTGACATAGACGTGGTAAATTAAATGAAGTTTACTTTAATTTCTTTGTTTGAGGACCTTTTGTTCTTTTATACTATTTCAAGGTATAGGGTAAATTTACTAAACTTATATTCAGAACGACACAACCCTCTTAAGCATAAGATTTCCATGTGTCATCTTAATATTAACATCTTTTAAACTAAGGTAGGGGATCCCAATTTTTCCAGTGCTCTCAAATTCGTCACTCATGAGGAATTCATTACATCATAATGAAAATCGAAATATAACACTAGTGTAGGATTTATAAAAAGAATGAACTTCATTTTATAGCATTTCAACCAAAAATTACATTATGCTGATGAATAATAAACATTTTTGTAAAAACGCGACATGACCGTGTAAGGGGTTCAAGATTACTTACACGAAGCTCTCTGTTTAGTAAGACTTGTCTTGTTTGCGAATTTGGTACTAGGGCAGACAATTCTTTCAATTTGACTAGTAAACTCTGAAAAAAGAATTCTCTTAGACCAAGTTGACAGCATTTTCCGCTACGATATGGCGAAATTGTGCACCCCGAATATGGCAATTTCGCCAGTTGCAGTCTTTCACTATTTCGTTGTAAACTATAATTAAAAATCCCTTTTATGGCAAATAATTTATTGTAGGTGTCAGATAAGACCCTAAGCTTTATGAAATATTCAATAATTTTACTATATGTTTATTTAGAAATATTATAAAGCGCTTCGACATTCTAAGAAATGAAAAAATGTAAATCTTTTAGTATCTTATACTTTCTTAATAATACTTTAAAGGCGAAACGTGTTCTCAAGATTCTATTGAAGTAAGTGTAATTTGAAAACTTTATCTTATTCCTTTCCAGAGTCTACAAACTCGATCACTTCAACACAAACGTGGAAATTAGAAAAACAAGATGGCATCCTGGTTCCACGAACGATTCTCACCTTCTAGTTCTCACATCCGAAAATACATTTCGGTAATTTAAATTCAAATTATCTTCTTCGACTCTAGTAAAACCGAGCCATTTAAAGCTCATAAAAAAAACTATTATAAGCAACAATAAGATCATAATACACATAATACACATTAAGTGAACCCTTATAAATTTAATATTTCAAAGATTTGCACCATGTATAAACTGCATGTTCTTTTTACCTAGTCTATACGAGTGTGACCTCGGTAGTCCACCAAAATTACTTAAATCCTGGAAAGTCGGTCGTATGCCGTATGGTTCACCCTCAAAAATACCAGATTTCTCTTCCCTTGGCGATACTGCAGTGGATTTTGATTTCGCCACTCCTACGCTTCGCAAACCAGAAATGTTTGCTGACAAAGACATCAATAAGGTATCATAACAAGATCATTAACAATTCGTGAAAAAGATTCATAAAATTTTATGGGTGATCATTTTCAGAACAGCCTAGTGGATTGGAGCCAAATTGAATGGCCCATTCTAGTTCTTCGAGGTAACGGAGAGGTACTCATTGTTCGTGGCAACGTTATACTCGATACGTATGTAAAAGCAAATTTTATTTATAAACTTAATTGATTTTGAATTTCAATGAGAACTGTGTGCATGTTTGCCGTAATCTTATATGCTGAAAAATTAACTTAAATTTTCAGTAGAACCTGAAATTGTCTAAACTCTTTCGATTACAGTTTGATTAGAAAATCAAACTTTCTTTGTAGAAACAAAGAGCGAGCAAAATGCCCCATAAATGTATAAAATAAAAATGCTACTTGTAAATAGTTTAACTTAAACTATTCTCTCTTTAAAGATCAAATAATCTATGTAATCAATTTATACAATTAATCTATAGAAAATTAGAAAAGAAAGTCTTTATTATATAATATGTACAAAGATGCAACCAGTTTTACATAATGTTTACACGATAGAAAAACAAAGCAAATCAAATGTTTGAATTTTCGTTATTATTCATTTTGATTTGTATTCGCTTCGTTACAATTTTATACAGGATATTTCCAGATAGACGATACAATCAAATAGAAAATGGTTCTAAAAGCCAAAATAAGATGGAAATAAAAAATGAAAAAATTACATCTAAGATTTCGTTCCTGAATTATTAATTATTATTGGAAATGTCATTAGGAATCATTAAAGGCCTAAAATGCACGTACAACATGTCTGACTTAGAAATCTATTTTCCTGCTATCGCTGCAACTGAATTCACTAATGTGCCACGACAGTAGAACAAGACAACGTATTTTACGTCCATTTTAAACATATTTTAACAATTAACAACTCAAAAACGAAATGTCAAACGCAATTTCGTCCTGCTTGATTTTTCTTTTACGTAAGATCATAGAATCACCTTCTATACAGTGATACCACCTATTTTGAAATATCCCGCGTGTTATTATCGTGAAAGCAGCAACAAAAATACCCACTGCTATTACTACTATAATAATTAATTATTTTTGCACGTGTCTGTTAATATCAAGTCATGAGAACCCAGTTGTATCAGGATCACTGTCGATGTATCCTCCAACGGACGACAATTACGGGATAGATTCTTGTTCTATTATGTGTTTGCAAACCACCCCACCAATAGTGGTTATCGCCATGTGCAGCGGAAAGATTTACCATGCGATATTATTGAAAGAAGAGTTTCAGGATGATGACGACGAAGACAGAAGAGTAAGTTTCTGAACCATTCTTCTCATTTGAATAATTCAAGCAACATACAAATCTTCAGCAAAATAATTGCAAACTTCAGTTTAATAATACCAAGATTTACGACATCGATTTTTGTTTCAACTACATTCAGCTTATATTATCCGACTTTTGCACTCTATACAAAACTTACTTATATGAGCAAACATATTTCACGTAACTACTTTTTTCACATTTTTCGGATACCTATTATTTCTAGACATGGTCACAATACGGTTCCACTTACAGTCTCCATACACCAGATGAAGCATTGTACGTCTACGAATGCGTGGAGATAGAATTGGGACTCTTCTTTACGAACACTGATGAAAAGTACAGTTGTCCCATACACCTGCGTTATGATAAAGGAAACAAATCCAGGTAAATAGTAAGAATTCTTTCTAGATAAACTGCATTGTGATTGGTTTCATATTTTTCTTTGTAGATATTTCTGTTCACATAATGCTGGAATCCACATGGTTAGTCTACCGATGGTCTCTCAATTAGAAGACTACATCAACACACCAGAAGGTAGGAAAAATAAACACC
This sequence comes from Calliopsis andreniformis, assembly GCF_051401765.1. Lineage (NCBI taxonomy): Eukaryota > Metazoa > Arthropoda > Insecta > Hymenoptera > Andrenidae > Calliopsis > Calliopsis andreniformis. Next base: position 5,120,580 of record NC_135073.1, on the reverse strand, counting down.
CCTTACTTCTGTCTAGTTAGAATCTTATAATTACGAAAGATCAAAATATTTCATACTTTCATTTGTTGAAAATGAATTACAAATTTGATATGTAAAAATATCTCCCAAATTCAGATATGATATATATTCTTGAAAAATAACTTTGAAGCTAACTCTACTATTACCGATCACTCTGTCGATCTTACCTTACAATAGATACTCAATTTACGAATAGGACAAATTTTATTTTTCTTATCAATTTTTTTTTTTAAAGTTCAATGAAAATCGCACTACAATTTTGTTCTATTCAAATTAAAAGCTCTTTCTGGGGGTAAATTTTTTCAGAAAACGATGACACCCGATTACCATTATTATCGAACCAGTCCAGTTCACAGTATTTAATTTGTCGGAGAACCAAGCACACGGGAACAAATGAAGCCACGCCAATCTTAGGTTTTGGACTTCTTCAAGAACCATGTGTCCTAATTGCTCTATTACACACTGGCGACGTCGTCACTCGGTCTGTTATTGATCTTCACTATTTTGCAAAAATCGAACTTCCAGAGCCCATAGTTAGTGAAGAAAAGAAAGTGAGTAGCCTTCTTAGAATTAATTCACTCTCTTCGTTACCTTAAATAGTATCACGTATTATTTTAAATAATGTTATTTCACTGCTTTCGGTATACAAATTTAAATAATAAGCGTCTCACTATATTATATTAATCAATGTTTAAATTACACATATATATTTAAGGTCAACAAAGAAGCATTTGATGTGTATATAAAAAGGTTGCTCAAACGTGAAACTTCGCAGCCAATCATTAAATTTGGATCAAAATCAATGTCACCTCAAGAATGTTTGCAGGTATCCCATCTTTCAAACGTATAACAATGACCAAAAGAAACATTTTGGTATTAGAATTCAGTATTCTCTACATGTTTAGATAAAAAACTTTAATGTTAGGCTTTACACTTTTTGTTAATATCCCTGATCTCTCTAAGAAACTCCGTTTTATATTATGGAAATTACAGAATATGATTACATTTATGTACTTAAATCATTGTTCATATTTACTTTTAATTACATTAATTTATGTGCATAAAAATAACAGAAATGCCTTTTTTATTAGCTTTTGTATCATGCAACCGACATATTCCGCAAAGAACATTTCGTCAGGCACGATACCGTAAGGGAGGAAATCGGTAAAAAGGTACGCGCATTGAAAGTGATGAAGATGCATTTACTTAAAGAGCTGGATACTCTAATAGAAACGAAGAAAGAATTAAAGCAGACTGCTGAACGTTTAGCTGAACGTTATGAGGATATCAAAGATGAACAAGAGAAACTAGCACAGAGGTAAAAAAGACATCACAATACATGTATATGAAAAGTAACACATTTAGCGGCATTTATTTTCTTTCCTATCAGTAATTAAAGTTATTTTTAAACGAAAGTATCACAAAAAATCATTATCATTTATTTATAGAGCAAAAGAAGTGTTACGGCTAGTAAACTACAAAGAACCTTCCATGACTCCTATTGAAAGAGCAGAAGCCGAGGAATTAAGGAAAATGGAGATAAAAATAGAAGAAATGAAAATTAGGCTGTTAGAGCTTAAAAAGAGATCGACTCAACAAACTAAGCTTGCAGAAACCATCGAAAACAATGAGAGGAAACAAGAAATCGTTTTCAAAGGTGATCAAGAAAATACCATCAGAAATAGCCTCGGACAAATGTATGTACTCCTACCGCTATTTTATAAAAGTATATGCAGTCAGTCTTTAACAATGTTTTCATACTGTTCTGCTTTTTACAGGTCAAGAGATATAAAAGCATTAATCACAGAAGTTAAAAGGCTTGAAGAGGAAGTGAGTATTTAGTTAATGACTGTTAAAGTATTGTTAATATTACTTCTAAGTGATTGTAATTTTGTATTTTACTTCAAAGCATAGGATTTGCTTACAATAAAAAATGATTTTATTTGCAAAATAATTTATTACACTAGCTACACTCATATCCATGTTCAACCACATTGCTCACTCAAAGAATACTTACAATATTTTCTTATCTTTAGTGACTTTTATAATCATTAATGTACAAATCATACAAAACATACATTCTTCAATTCCAATGAAAATTACATTTGTGAGGAGATTATTAAACAACAATAAGAATGATTTTCTGATTACTTTAGTTACAAAAGAAATTTGTAAAATTTTTACAAAAATAAGAGAAGCATCCTAATAAATTACAAAAGGATTCTTGTATAACGATCATTACATAACGTAAAGAAATTGAGTTATTGCTTTCGAACATGATTTGACTAATAATTTTGGTTTAAACAAAAACAAGACCCAACACTTGTGTAGTACTTGTGTTTTACGGTAATACAGTCCTGTTGTAAGAGTGGGTTTAGACTTGAGCACAATCACGAATGATGCAAGCCGAGATTGATGACATGAATAGAGATGCAAATGTGGACACTAATCCAAGACGTAGCAAACTGTCGCGGGTTGTTCACCGCACGATTTCGTATGGCCTTGGGTTGATCCATGAACTGTCAGTGCATCTCACCTAAAGAAAAATTAACTGCCACTTTACGCTTTCTTACGCCTGGTGATTTCTTTACCGATTTCAGGATATCACAGCAACTGATATCGACAATAATTCCTGAAGTGCACCAAGCTCCCAATGGCCACGAACGACTGAAGCTCTGTCGAACAGTTGCCTTGCCTTGTCTCGTATATGTATTCGTGCGGAGACTCCATAACCAGGTACAGACTAGAGCACTAACACGATTGAAACGAATCGAGGCTGAGCCGAATGTCTCGGCTCGCCTTACTCGCGTTTACGCTCAAGTCTGTACTCGGCCTAACATGATGCTCAAGGCACAAAAATATAATGAGAAACATCATTGGAATCTTCCATAACCTTCGACTGTAATAATTTTATTTCAAGTCTTAATTTCTCTTTTTCCATTTCCTGCTTTCGTATCTCATTTGAGTAACAATTTATCTGTAACTTTAACTTGTCCTTTTTCAGTTTCAACATTTCAGTCTCATGATACAATTTTCCCTTTTCTGCGCGCAGCACTGCCAACTGTTCCTGAAGCAACTGATGACTAGCCTCATCCGATAATATAACTTCGGGTGCGTCGATATCGGCTTTTGTAGTTGTTGCAGATTTTGAACCATTTGCTTCACTCTCTGGTCCACTATCAGGTTCTAACTCCGCATTTGTAGCTTCTTTCATAATCCAAATTCTGGAGTCTGCAGATTCATGAAAAGCATTTGGTGACTTGACAGGTTGTTGAGATTGTGGTGTAAGAGACCTATTCTGTTGCTTAGGTGAAGATGTTCCTTTTATTTTTTCAATCTCGGTAGTAGGCGTGATTGTTTCGATATCTAAGACTAATATAAATTTGCATGATAAATAACAATATAATACAGTAAATAAAAATATATTCTCATAAAATTAATAGAACAAAATTACCTCTTGCATTAGGTGATTGACTACTGTCCACTGTATGGGACAAATGATTATTGCAATAAGTATTGAATTCCCTTTCATCCACGAAAACAGAACCGTCAGCATTCACAATGGATTCAACAATTACAGATGGATCTCCGTCTTGCATTACTAATTCTCCTACAATTTCACCGTTCGCTGCTATTATATCACCATCGTTATTTGTTCTCAAAAGTTCGCCACCTGTTGTATCAATTTCGTCTACTACTTCTTCTTGCGCTAATTGACCACTATAAGAGTCGTCGCCATCGTTCCCTTCGCTCACTTCTAATTCAGCTGGTAATCTCTAATAAAACATAATTCATTTAAATATACTACAAAATTATACAGCGTGAAAGTGAATATCTTACATCTTGACCCCAGGGAGATTCTTGCTCTTTCTTCATTCTCTTTATTGTTTGAGCAATTTCATCTTCAGACTCTGAATATGTCTTCTTGTCATCTCTGCCTTGCATCTTCTCAATATCATGTATTTTTTTAAACAACTGATATGCTCTCTCTGGTGTTATATTCCGCTTTTGTTTATTGGCTGCTGCTATGTTAAATAAATCTTTGGACCTAAGTATCTTATTTGTTCTTAATCGTACATACTCTTTCAATCTCTTGCGATCAATGTGTAATTGCATAAGATCTTGTACTTCCTGCTTAATTTCACCACATAGTTTTCTTTCTTGTGGAAGATTCTTAAATAGTTCCTAGCAGAAATTTAAAAATGGAATTAAGTTGAACATTAAACTTTTGGTGTTGCTTTGGATTATTTACCTCTGAAATTTCATGATTATGTTCATTATTAACACTAGTTACTTCTAACTTTGTACCATCTTTTGATGCTCTTAGCATAATATGAGCAGGACAATTTGTTCTTATTGATCTAAACAAAACAGTAACAGATATGAAATGATATATTCTGAAATAAATTTTATTATATAAATTTTACTATATAAATTTATTTAAGATATAACTCTGTAACAATCTAATGACAACAATACATAATCTTATGAACTAACTGAGACTGTCTCCTGCCGGCTCCACGTGGTAAGAATTTTTGACCACCATAAATACAAGCATATTTGACAGAATAATATTTCAATCTCTCACTAATTGGACGAGCAGTTTTCATATGAGCCCCGCTAACTGTCCTGCTGTCTCTTCGCCAGTAATGGACTAAACTATGCTTTGAAAATTTCTCCAATTTATGTTCTAATTCTTCATAACTGTCAAACATTTCTCCCAAATGGAAAGATACATCTTCATCCTCCACTGTATTAACGTCCATTATAAAAGTAATGGCTAACAGTCTATTTTGTAATTAAATACATATTACTCATTAATTAAATATTGCATGAAACATCAATAAAAATTGTAATATACATAAAATTACTTTTGCATCATGTTACATGACATTAACATTACAAAAGTAGAAAATATGCAGCAGTTCTAAAATGTTTTTATACATTTTATTAAAATATTTCTAATGCTATCTAATTTTAACTGTAATAGAGGCGACTCGTAATAATTGAATTACGAAGTCAGAACTATTTATTATTCCAATTCGCAATTAAAATGACGTGATGTTAAAAAATATTCCTATAAAATGTATGAAAACTAAATATATTGCAAGTGGAATGTTAATGTCAATAATAGTAATGTTTATAGTATATGTATAATGTGCAATAATACATTTAAAAAAAGACGAAAGGTTATGTCAGGATAAATTAAATAATATCGTTGCAACTACTGTCAGCATTTTTCTTTAATTTTCCATCAATTTTCTACTTGTTGAGGAAGTTTCTAAATAGCAATTAAATTTAAGAATCAAGCATTGTTCTCATCGGCTAATATTTCGAGGTTAGTTTTCGATTTGATTGGCGTGGTAGAAGCCAAAGGCGAAGAAACCGTGAATACAGCCAGATAGAATAATTCAGAGACGGGACGAAGTCGGGCGGGATTTTCTGTTCTCTATTAATTTCCAGTGTTTGCGACAGTAACTTACATTCTGTCATATTTTTTGTGGCATTCCTCCTTTTCATCGATGTTTTATTATACCCAATTGTCACAAAAACACGTACTGCGATTTTGCGCCATTTCTGAAAGAGGACAAATGACTGAACGGTGGAACTATTTTAATTTATCTTGTATGCAAAAGCTTTTATACTTCGAACACTTTAATTGAAACAGGAACTATTTAACTCTCTTTTTGCACTGATGATTTCATAATTTCAGATCTTGAATGACGACTCTGTCTATATATGTGTGTGTGTGTGTGTGTGTGCATGTGTGTGTATAGTATATATAAATATATATACATATATATATCATGTATATCATGAATCAGTAAATCATGAATCTACAATAGAATACATAAATTAAAAACATAATAACCTATCTTTCATCTTTACCATAAGTTGAAGATAAAAACAGTAAATCAGTGTCGTAAATAAAATGATATATATTTTTTACGCAATAATTAATTTTATATCAAATTCATTTATATGGGGGTATAAATATATTTGCAACAAATGTGTGAAAAATTATTAAAATCCTTAATTTTATGAATAAGTTTTTGTTTGCATTACAAAATATTTCTATGAATCGTAACATACAATTACCAGGATAACCAATCACTATCATCTTCTGTATCGATAGGAGGAATGGGTGGTGGTTCATCTCGTAGTAATACTGGTGATATCTGTTAACAATGGAAATTTAAAATTATAATATTTAAAATATATGTCAGCTACATAAATATAGAAAGCAAATATTACATTAATATTTTCAGCTTGTTTTGGCAATTGGCCCGCAGTATTATTTGAATCAGAAGTTGACTCTGCAGTGATAGCTTTTGGAGCATTGATTTCTGCAGTTTTAAGAGACTCTGACTCCATTTTTTTACTGCTTTCTCCACTGGTATTATGAAGAACTTGTAAAGTGATATTCTAAAAATGATTAATATCATTGTAGTATTCATCATTACAAAAAATTGATTTGCTAAAATTTTACCTTTATTGTACTTGCTATTGTAGATTTAATATAACTAGTAGGGTAAGACTCATTTACAAACTTATCCATTAGAATATGATAAGTTTTGTTCATTATGTGTTTGATTTCTCTGTTTCTATGATCATCCTAAAAACAATAATATTAACAGTAATATGTACAACAAAATTGAAGATATGTAAATAGATCATAAAATTATTTTTTTTACCATTTTGGAAGGTAAAGTATTACATTTTTCACGAAGATCAGAGAGTCTGTTTTCCAATGTCAGTTTTTGTTCCTCATGTTTACTATTAAGGTTCTTAGCTTCTTCTAAATCTTGTTTTGTTGTAAGGAGTACACTATTTACATCTGTTAAAGATACTTTTAATTCTTGAATATTTTTACGTAGGTTTTCGTTTTCTTCTGTTAAAGATTTATTTTGAGCTTCAAGGTTTTTCATATCCTCCAAAGTAGCACTTAATGCTTCTACAAATTAATGAAATTAGTATACTAAATATAGAGTGAGACACATAATTTGAACTGCTTTAATAACTGTATAAATAGTGATTTTGGAGAAAAAAAAAGAAGAAATACATAATGTACTATTCAATTTTTTTATTACTTGTGCTTTTCAAGATCTCAAGATTACCTTTAATTTTTGAAATAGACATCAGATTTATTATCATAATCAAAGTTATAAGTAATATTAAAACAACTTTAATTATGTTAAAAAAAAAACTAGGTATTAGCAAGATTAGTTAGGAATTAATATTGAAGAAGAATGTGACTGATTAATCCTCGGACAGCATACCTTAAGCGGAGATTCGTATAAGGTGGTCTCAAACTCCGAGGACTAGCAGTGAATTAAAATTAACCTGGAAAATTTGAAAAATCCAAATAATAAAAATAATTGAAGAGTGCATTATATAACCCTCTTTAAAGTATGTAACATTAACTTGATTCAATTTTTGCTAAGATCATTGTTCGCAAATGTATTGAACTAATTTCAATTATATGTCCCATCCTATACAATTAATGAGCCATATATGAAAATTCGTATTACTTTTCGCTTCTTGGCATTCCTTCTTCATTGTGCTTATTATGCTTTTCATTTGATTCTCTGGAGAATCATCAGTAATTTTATTGTCAGTACTTGTCTGAGGTTGACTATCCTTTTCTCCACTCTGAGATATATTCATAGATAGTAACATTTTCAAAGCCGCATCCAAAGCTGTCTTATCTTTTATAGGAGATGTAGCATTTTGAAGTTCAAGAACATGAAACTGTATATGATACATAATGGCATCTTTGTAAACAACGTATGATTTCTTCTGTATGTAACTACCTTATCAAGCAATTTCTGCACATTGTCAGCTATCTTAGACATTCCCATTCTGAGCTCTGCATTTGTCATTCTACTTTCCGACAAAAACATATTTAATCCAGGATCTATTATTGATGATATTGTAGGAGTTACACTTTGTGGTTGTAATGAATACACTTGACCGTCCAGTGTGACAAAGTTTGGCTACAATAAATGCAATTATGAATACATTAACTATAATTAAGTAACTAAGTTTGTGTACCTGCATTTGTGTAGGAGACCATTGAGAAGCAAATATAGGTGCAGGAACAAAGGATTTACAAGTGGTATTTGTTACAGGTACATTGCTTTTTGGTTTCAATATTTTGTTCGTATTTCTTGACGTTTCATCCACAGATTCTTGTGAAGAATGTTTGTTTTGAAGTCCTCCTTCCAGTGGTTCTATCTGAGGTATACAATACAACTACATTATAATCTCTAGCAATGGCTAACTAGCAATGTATATATAACATTACAATGTGTATAATAGAATTGTTAGTAACAAACCAAAATAGTCAACAAATGCAATGATTTACAGATATCCTTCATTATCCAGTTAAATATAATTTTGAAGATTTTTCTATCTGATTTTTGAAGTTATATAATATACTTGTATATTTCTTTTGGTAGATTTAATAATATTTTCTATGTAATTACATTTTTACTTACCTTTTTATGATGAGGTGACTTATGAGGTAAATCATCCTGAAAATAAATATAGTTCATAAATTACTTATATTATTTCATATAAGTCAAGACAAGTTTTGAGTACCTCTGTATCTTCAGAGTCGGTTGTAGTAGGAATTCTTGGTAGCATAGATTGGCCCATTTTTGCCATTCGCGATATAATAGAAGCTTTACCGCTTGCAGTTTTATGAGAATAACTGGTTTCTTCAGGTGCTTGTATGTCTATTATTTCTATGTCCAATACAATATCCGTTTCTTTAGGAAATCCAGGACCTAAACTAATCTAAAGAATAATTATATTCATGGCTTTTACACTTATTTGATATGTTTAAGTTATCAATTAAAATTATATAAGACGTGCAAGATATGTAAATTATTCAATTTGAACCTGTTTACTAGGAGGCAAGAATAAAATTCTTTTCAATCCTTTACTGCTTCCTATAAGTGTTTTCTCCCAATTGTCGTCAGTAGATATTTCCACTACCATTGTTTGCAATGTTGCAAAATTGCATTTAAACGGCTGTGTTATTTCTGAAGCAATAAAATATTTAATAGATACATTATTTCCTTCTTTTGCTACTGTGTCTTTATTGATTGGTGACAAATCTTGATAAAGCACATTTTCTAGTTTTTTGTCTTTCGAAAAATATCTAGCCAATCCTATTTCTTTTGCAAACTCTACACAAACGTCATTATTTTCAAACAAAATTGACCAATTATCTTTATTGCTGTCATAATAACTTGAATAATTGTTTGCTTGCACTATGTATAAAAAATCATAGGTCACAGTAACAGTTGAAACATGTTCTTGTTTGCTTTTGTACAAAATAATCTGATATACTCTTGTTCCAATATTTCCTGTAAGTGCCATACCCAGTTTGCCGACTGGTACATATGTTCCATTTTGCCTACAAATAATTTATTAGTCAATCTTTATGTAGAAACACGAGTATTCAAACTAATAAAGTTATGAGATTCACAATTTAAATGCGTGCACTGCTTTAGCTATTATGACTTCTGTTTTACTTGAAACTGTTTGGCTCACATTACGAGGACTACTTGGTTTCTTGGAAACTTGTTTTGATAAAGAATGACTATCAGGAGGTTTTACTTGTAATCCAAAAATAGCAGCCAAGTTGGACCTAAAAATACTTACACATTACTTTGCATTGCATTACATAATTCATTAAATACTACAATAAAATTAAAATCATAAAAACAGTTGAAGAAAATACAGTGGTGTAAAGAAAGAGCTTAAGGTATAACCTTGTATGATGTTACATAACTTTTTTGCTTAAAAATAATTGTTGGTATAAGCACACGATACAATATATATTATACATATAATACATTTAAAGTCAAAATTTATTTAAAAAAGTAAAACAGACGCACCCTCCCGATGGTAAAAAATCCGGTTCATCGTCGTCTCGAAAAATTTTATCTAGATTCGGTAATTGATTTCCCGAATTCATATTTATAAGTAAAATATTTTAAGTGAAAGTGATTTATTAACATAAAAAGCCGGTGAAAATCTCAACTTAAGCTACCTGCACATAACATCACTGACATTTTGTCAGATTCTGTCACTTGATAGATACTTACACTAGACTAGATATTATCTAGATAAAAAAAGTATCTAAATAATCTTTTACTTGACATTGGAGATTCTGATCTAAATGTAATCAACCTCTTTTTTAAACACCCTCTCTTTCTAATATAGTTCAAAGAAGAAATTAATAACACAGAAATATTAGATTTTCAGCTCTTTGAATATTTAATTAAATGTTTTATACAGTGCTTGATACTAGAATTTTTGAATAATCCCTCGTATTTGCCTCGTTTGGTTACAAGTATAATATATTAATTATTCTTGCAACAGATGTTCAACATAAATAAAAATAAGTGTACAATCCTTAGTATAATTTATTACGCCTATTTATAACTATACATTGTTGATACGTTTAATGTGCTGGTTCAAAGGTGTAATGCACTCCTTTCCCTGGCCATTGTTTCTCTGTCTGAAATAAAATACACAACATTAAAATGATGAATTTCACATATTCTTCATATTATAAATTAAAAATGAATAATTACTTTCAATATTACAGTGTGCTTGAACGAAGTAAGAAAGAAATAAGAACCAACAAAAAATATTACAAAGATTGCAGCACATTTGTATCCATTAAGAAATTGTCTGACACCATAATCATAGCGATCCTCCCCCATCATGTCAAATTGATAATGTATCTATAACATAGAATGTACTATGAGTATTTAATCAAACATTTAATAATATTATAATCTTACAGGTTCTCCATAATTTCTTCTTATAGCAGGCATATCCCAAGGGTAATAGGGATCTCGTGCTTCTACACTTATCCATGGCAAATCTGGATAATCTCCAGCACCAGTTTCATCATGTGGAAGAGGTTTATATTCATCTGGATGCATACCATACTTTTCCGCAGCAGCACGTCTCTCTTCTTCTGTTGTTGGATAAGGACCGGGCATCATCTTCCTTATTTCAAGAGCTATAGGAAATAACAAAAGTTGTAATTAATTTATTCAAGACAATGCATCGAACAACTTAAACATTGTTTTCGAACAATTCTTACATAATAGAATCTAACCTATTACAGAAAATAATACTAGTCATTTTTATACTGATATATGATACTCACGTTTCATTTCTTGTAAGAATAAATCATACTCTGATGCATATCCTCTGTTAAGGCAAATGATCGGTCCATTCTTTGATAATAATTTTCTTGTTAGACTTCCAATATTTTTCAGGACAGCCATTTTTACAAAGCGCATCTATAGCGCGTTCGAATCAGTTCGAATCAATGACAACGTGTGGAATACAGGAAGAATCGATGTCAGTGACTGATTCTTCTTAGTGTAATCTAGAAATATAGAAACTTTTGTATATTAATAATCATGCAAATTGTAAGCAATATTCATTATTATACATATTTCTTTTCCATTTTGTATCATTGAATTTAACTATAAATTAAGGGAGTTAAAACATAGACGTAGGACACAGTTTTAAGACGACGGCCATGTTAACATTTCGCACGGTAGAACTAGGGACAACGGGACAAGAGGAAAATGGCCGGTAGCGTGTATTCATCGATGCTGTTAAGTTTAGTGTAATTTTCGATCAATTTTTGTTCGAATACATGGCTACAAGGAAATTTGCTTTGAAAATAGAGTGAATATTGAATCGGTAAGTAATAATACATCATTTTCAAATATGAATCAAAATTTTGAACCTTCATATTTGCCTAAAAGCCAGAATGAGTTGTCAGATTTTTCGTCCTAAGCGACTACCCTTTAACAAACACTGTGTAGCATGCTTTTAAAAAAAAATTATACTATGTAAAGGATGGATTCATGAGCAGTTCTATGATTTAAGTACGTGTAACCATGAGTTCCCCTATACATATTAACAGGATGTATACTATATGTATTGCTGTAATATTTATATAAGCATTATTTACTATGTTTTGCTATTATCGGTTGTGAGTTTACTTCCAATAATAATAGTCTAAATTAGTTGTACAAACAAATGATAAATTAAACCTTTTATAATTGTAATTATAGAATGTGTTAAAGTATTGGAAAACTATTTGTCATTTTACAATGTGATACATATACAAATATACAGGTTATTTCCAAATGTGGGACATTTATGGAGGATAGGTTCTAAGACAAAAAGCAATGGAAAAAGTTATGTGTACACATGCTCAGAAATGTATAGTTCTTTAGTTATGTTATATTTAATATTACCTGAAACGTTAGTCAATTAATTGTCTTCACAGTGTGCTATCCTATTTAGGGTCATACTAAGCCCAAAAATATTCCAGCCCCATGAATGAGTGGCTCACAGCCATGGATTTTAAAGAAAGTGTTGTACCATACACAATATGAAACAACTTATAACTAAAAAACTGAATGTTTCCAGCATATGTGCACACGAACGTTTTTTATTGGCTATGTATGTAGAACCTATCCTCCAAAAATGTCCCACATATTTGGAAATACCCTGTATTTAGATAAAGAAACATAATATCTTTTTGTTATTGAAAGTACTTTTCATAGAATAAATGGTATTAGTTTCTAATCTGTATCTATTTCAGAAGGGAACTTTTATATATATAGAAGTTCTAACATAACAGGATGGCAAGCCCTTCACCACAATCATCTCCAATGCCTCCACCACAAGCTCCAAGTCCTATGGGACCTCCTCAACAGGCACCATCGCCATCTAACCCACAAGGTAGTCCAATGGGTCCACCTCAGCATCATCCTCATAGTCCTACACAAGCATATCAAGGTGGTCCACCAATTCCACCTGGTGGCCCACCTATGTCTCAACCACCTCAACAGCCTCCGCCACAGCAGCAGAATTATCCATCGCATTCGCAACAAGTGCAGCCAAACATGGGTCCGCAGGTAATTAAAATTTGAAAAATATTATTTTTATTAATATGCATACAAGGCTCGGGTTATTTTAATATTAAATTAGTAAAACAATACTCCAGTAAAAGCAATCTGATGAGGTAAAGTAAGAATTTAAAATTTAGTTATAAAAATATTTTTCATAAACATAAATGTTTAAGATTTCTGTTACTTTTTGACAAACACATTTTGGTCTGCTTTTGTCTGTCAAGCTTATACAACCTTTTTTTATATTATATAACTATACTATAAACATAAATTTGCATAGTCTCTATTCTGTTTAAAGCTAATTGGTAAGAAATGAGACTTCTTTATTACTAGTTAGGTTTATTTGTGTATTATACAAAATAAGCTTTATAAAATGTTTTCATGTACTTTATTCCTTTGTGGACATATTGTATAAGTGTCAGTCTTAATAAGAGGTTTTAGGAGTATGTTATAGTGAAATGGCATATATTTAAACATTGCATTATAAAAATTATGAACTTTATTTTATATCTACATATCTATTTATAAAAGAAGAAATTTTGTATAACTTAATCTTAAAGATATGTACATCTGTACTTTGTGGTATTTGCAAAACAATCATTTATATGCAGTTCTAGTTTATACAGACATATGTTATGATAGCATATTGTAATTTCTAAAATAAATATAACAAACTTCATTATAATACATAAAGTTTACAAAAGTACAAATTAATTTTGAAGCAAAGCTTTTCATTTGATACATTTTATATGAAACTGATATATTTCATCAAAAATATACTTTAGGATGTACATTATCTGATTAAAGAATCAATGTTGATAACAGGTACAGTTTGTGTGACAAATGTATCTTGACTTGTCTCAAAAAGTGTATAAATATCAGGAATTAATTTGAAACGAATTATGCATCTATATCTATTTTAAAAATATTTCACATATCTGGACAGGTTCTTGCAGAGATCTCTTCTCAAAGGATTAACAATATTATACGAATTGAGAATATTTATCTTAAATTTCTATCAACTGCTTTTAAATCTGCACTTTTGAAAAGATCAACTAGCTGATCGGCAATTTGATGATTACAGGCTGCTATAACTCTTGGTGTTATTAAATCTAATTCTCCACCTAAAATTATACAATTTTATTATACAAAGCTATAATTAGTTTATGTAAAATGTGATGTTTAGGGTATACATACCAGCTGTATCTATTACTATTCCTCCTGCTTCTTCTATTATCAGTTTTCCAGCAGCAACATCCCAAGCTTCTATACTTTCAACATGATAAGCTTCTATAGCACCCATTGCAACGTAACACAATGTAAGCGCTGCAGTACCCAATGATCTTATCCTACACACAAAATATTATTTTTAGTAATTATCATTTTTTCATTATTTGGTCATTATGCATAAAATAAACAAATGAATTCAAAGTAGAAACAGAAGATTACCCATGAGTCCCTTGAATTAATGCGTGCATTCTACTATATATAGTGACTAGATAATTTGAATCTTTGGCAATCCAAGGTTCCATAGCAATCAATGTTTGAGACAGGTCTGAAAAAGATTTTAATTATACACCTTAATATACATAATAAGAAATGACATATTGGAAAAATTTATGACGAAATTAGTATTCTTTATTTAATACATTTTTCAATTTACCTGTTATATCTGATGTCTTTATAGGACGTCCATTTAAAAATGCTCCTTTACGCCTTTTTGCAGAAAAAAATTGTTTCATTATAGGATTATACACCATTCCAATTTCTATCTTTTTATTTATGAGTAGTGCTAAAGAAATACAAGTGTGTGGGAATCTATGAACAAAATTTGTTGTTCCATCTATAGGATCTATGATCCATGTAGGATCATCAGTTAACTTTGGTAAACAATTCACTTCTGCAGTTGCTTCTTCACCAATAAATCTGCAAATTAATATTTCTTAATTCCTTCATTCAATTTCCTGATTTTTTCTTTTCTATGTTACATATACATACTTGTGGTGTGGATACATTTCTGATAACTGTTTCTGTAAATCATCCTCTATCTTACGATCATATTCTGTGACAAGATCCCAATCAATTCCTTTGCTTTTTACATTTTTATTCAAATTAATAGCATTTTCTATTATCTGAAACATAACAATGCACATTAATTTTGAAAATACAAATATGATAAGCCTTTTGATGAATTACATTGAATGATATAAATGTTTTTTAGATTACTCCAGATAACAATTTTTTGGAACAGGTATTGCTTAAATTGTAGAGAAGTTTTGTAGTTAAAATGTATCTAATTTATTTTGATTAAGTTTAATAAAACATTTATTTATGCAGAAAATATTTTATATTTAAACTTCATTTTTAATTTTAACATAAGATCATAGTAATGCTATTTCAAGATATTAGGTATTGTAAGTTATAACTTCTTCAAATTATTGATTTTGATTTTACATATTTTATTAGAATACTACTCAATAATATTAAGAAAATAAAATAAAAATCTTATAAGTGCTTCATATTATTACTTCCTTTATTCCATTTTAAGTATATGAGCATTCTTTTGTTTAAACTTTTATAAATATTAATCAAATTTTTTTATGTATTGAATTTTAAATCTAATACAAAGAAATTTTTCTTGTACATGTCTCTTTACAGTTGTGTGAAACCAAAGCTAATCTTAAAATGTTTAAAATCGAAATCATGCTTTGGAAAATTTCACTATTTCTTAAGATAAAGAAACCATCTTGTAAAGCACACAGCAACAATAGCCTTGAAAAAACAACTAATTTCTATATTTAAAGTTTATTTCAAATAAAATATGCACTCGTACTTTTCCCGCGCTTAAGACCAGTTCTTCAGCAACGTTGTAGTACTCTTCGAGATTATGCGATTCGATCATCCTTTCCTCCTAGGATTTGCACTGTTATAGTTAGATAACTCAATTAAAGATAACTCCGTTTCGCGCGCGTCAATTCGAGATTTCTTACAGACTGAACTGACACTGCAACGATGCATTAGCTAGCCTATATACCGATCAGAATGGAAGAAAGAAAAGAGCGGGGCAAACGAGAAATAGGTGGGGTAAAAATCCGTAGTGTTTGATTTAACGAATGCATGTATCGTTGCTTCTAATATCGCAGTCGTGTGACGCAAGCAATTTCTTCAGATGGAGTATCAGAGTCTTGATGGGGCTTCACAGAATTTCCCAATATTTTCCATCTCACGTCACTAATACTGCGTGAATTTCAAAACAAATTTTCTCGATTTGTCATATGTTCGCGTACTTTTGTCTTAAGGTTTCCATTTTTTAGTATTTTAACTTTATCAAGAAACTAACACTTAATTTGATAAGAAAATAAGATGAACAATTGTATCGATTTTGCTTTTCTAAGTTGACGAAATATTTTATATTTTAATCTTTGAGTTTTAATATCGATATAAATTCGAGATAAGATGGGTTTTTTGGAATGTGTTATAAGGTGAGCGAGGCTTGAAGTATTTTAATTTCTATGAATTGCAATCTACAGATATTCTGTTTGAATTGCAATCTATGGCAGATTTTGCTTTTTGCCTAGAATTTTTAAAGTAATGATATATAAATTCTATTTATTATTTTTTCAAAATCTGTCTGTTATGATTTTATGGTTTCTTAATTTTGTATTAGGTATATTATATTTAGAGGTAGAAATAAGGTTTTTTGATAGAAATTAAGTACTTTATTTAACTTCAATATCATTATTACAATAACAATTGCTTATTTAGTACTTTGATCTACTCTTTGATCAGCCTCACGAATAAGTCCAACAATTTCCTTTGCAATTTTTTCATTACATGCGGCAACTGCCCGCGGTTTCATTATGTCGATCGTTTCCCCTACAATTTAAAAGAGATTAATATAAATATGAGATAACGGAAACCTGAAGGGAGGTTTTATATACAAAATAATCTACCTGTTTCTCGATCGAGAACGACACCACCAGCTTCAGAAATTATTAGTGACGCTGCAGCGATGTCCCATGTTGAGATTCCTGGCCCCTCAATGTAATAGGCTTCTATGATTCCTAATGCAACGTAGCACAAAGATAATGCTGCTACGCCAAGTGTACGTATACTAGCAAGAAAAAGAGCATGAAGAACTTGTACTAGAATATGAATAAATTAAAAAGAGAATAAAATGAATATCCGATCAGAATCACTTATTTAAGTGATGTTACTTAAATAATTACGGTTTGAAAAACCAAGTTGAGTCCTTTTTCAGTTTAAGCGGTCTTAAAGCAGTCACCCATTGACTAGAAATTCGAAATGCAGTGCTGGCGTAAATATGATAAATTAGCTAACGAAAGAATCATCTTGACAAGAAAAGCATATACTCTTCCAAACTTTACATTTTGAAGAAATTGAAATATAATAATGTACAGAATATTCGAAAGCT
This sequence comes from Calliopsis andreniformis, assembly GCF_051401765.1. NCBI lineage: Eukaryota > Metazoa > Arthropoda > Insecta > Hymenoptera > Andrenidae > Calliopsis > Calliopsis andreniformis. The sequence goes on along the minus strand of NC_135073.1, from coordinate 5,103,156 downwards.
AGAGTACAAATAAAAAAAGAATTACACATTAAGGAATAAGTCCAAAATATAGTATAAAACGTTTTGATACTTTATATGTCACTCTGAAAGAGTAACATCGAATTTTAACTGTATACGCCTGGACTACACTACAGTTTTGAACATTTGAGGGTTACATAGAGAAAAGAAAGCTTCTACTTTTGTATTTCTACACGTTTACATTTTACAGTAAATAGGGCCAATAATTGTGGAGTTCTAGGAAAAGAAAAAAAAATAGTTTACAAAAAGCTTACCCTTGAGTCCTCTGAATAATTGCTCGCAATCTCTCGACAGTCTTTTCCCTCAAGTAATCTATCTTCATGAAGTTAGTTTCCAGGCAGATTAAAGATTTCGACAGGTCTATCGGACATGAAAACCCTCTCTCACACGTTTGTCTTTCAAGTTTTCTAATCTCTTCTTACATTCGAAAAAGAATGTTAAACTACGTCATCTTACCTTGAATTTCAGATACTCTGATGGGCTTTTCGTTCAGAAACGCTCCGCGTCCCTTTCTCGCAGTGAATAGTTGTTCGAGAACAGGATTATAAACAATACCAATCACCATTTCCTTTTTAATCGCCAGACCGATGACGATGCAAATTTGTGGAAATCCGTGGATAAAGTTTGTGGTACCGTCGATAGGGTCTATGATCCATGTGGGATCATCCGTTAATTCTGGAAGCTCCTTCCCAGTCGACTCTTCGGCTATGAATCTAGCAATATTTTTTGGAATAATGTTTCTTTTTTTGTTGTACGAAGATTCTTGTTTTACACTTATGAGAAGTTTGAATTCTTATTGATTTCTGGTTTAATAACACTCTCATGGAAAATTATCGTTGGAGAAAAGGTATTTACCTATGACTTGGAAACTTCGCTTTCAGTTTGCCGATGATGACATCCTCTATTTGACGATCGTATTCCGTTACTAAGTCCCAGTTGCCTAGTTTCTCATCAACTTTCTTTAAACCGTTGATGGCCTTTTTGAGAATCTTTGGTGGGAAATCATATAATAAATTTACTAGTTATCCCGTGACTTAGGTACTTAATAAAGGAAAAGTTCTTGTGAATGTACAAGCAGTTTTTTGTACTATGAGTTGCTTTCGTCAAAAGTCTCGGAAATTTTGTTGTGATAAGAGTTACAAACAGATATATAAATTAAAATCTCCTTGAAAGAAAGGAGATTTTGTTACTTAAAAATTTGCCTTTCTTCAGATTATGTGACCTTCAGAAACCGCAGTCTCATTATCTGTTCATTTCTTAAAGAATTACTGTGAATTATGCAAAATGGAATATTTAACGAGTTTTTTTTAAATATTCATCGCATTAAATGAAGGGAGGTTTGGGGATATCCAACGAAATTTCGTGCTCTTGCAACTTAAAAGTTATTAGATACGTGGTTACACCTTCTAAACGTAACCTGGGGAAACCTGGATGACAGAAACCTACGCAAACGACGACTACGTCACTACGATTCATAGTGTTTTCCCGTACTGTCAGTGAATCCTGTTTCTTCCATTCCTCATTCTTTTATATCTTCAGCAGCTAATAATAGAATTCTAAATTTTTCTGACATTACGATGTTGAAATTATCGATAGTTAAGTATTTCTTGAAAAAGTAATTGAGCTTTCTGGATGATATTAAATATAGGTATTTTATATTAATCTGTGATTGGATTTTCATCAAATTCTCAATTTATTATAGCACAAAATTACTTAAAATGTCAAATTTTTATTGAAAAATGATCTCGATTATGAACATTTCTTTTTTCCATAATAAAGGTGTATTGTTATTTTAATTGTCTGAATGACATTTTTAAAACATTATTTGGAAGTGAATTCAAAAGAATGGATAATTTAATATTACCAAATACGCCGTAAATAGTAAGGATTATATAAATAATCGTTAATTGTGTTTTGTACGTCACTCAAGAGTAATCGCCTGAAAATCTAGAAGTTCTTCAGTTCTTATTGAAGAAATTCATTAGTTTCTGGTTGATGATATAATTAGATGTTTTGACACTAAACGTTTTTCTTATCTACTAGTAGGGATTCATTCTTTTATCTAGATGTAACAGTTGTTCAGCATTTTAGGAATAAAGTTTTTTTTATGCAAACAAGCTTAAATTATGGAAAGCTTGAGCACATACTTTTTATCTTTTTTTCTGATAAATGACTTAAGGGATATAAACACTTTTTAAATTCAATTGAAACTGGTATTTGTAAAATCAAAAATTCTTTTGAAGAAAAGTGATCCAATGTTAAATGTAAAACATAATATGGAAATGAAGAATTTCATACTTGTGAATGTAAACTTTTTAATATAAATGTTACTTATTTACTTATGTAAGTAATATCTAAACTTATATTCATAGTGTAAAACATTTTTTAATTATCATTTTTTTTTTATTTCTTTCTAACTCTAATTAAATTGCTTTAAGTAATAGTGTTTGTAGAAGTGAAATAAAATAGACATTTTTACATCAGACACGTATTATAAACATTGCCTCGCAAAGTATGCATATTTCACGTTCCAAAAATTCCCCACTTGTTACTGGTTTTATCAAGTCAAAATAAATTATATCAAAAAGGAATATTGTTTAAATATTATATTTAGTGTGTTATTGGTATTAAGCATTAGTTTATTTTGTGATATTATTAAATACTTCCTTACATAATTAAAAATGTTTCACTCACTGTGCAATATATCAGTATACTTTTTTAGTTAGTTGTAAAGTGATAAATGAATATTTTATAAACTATCAAAAGTGAAGTATGTTTTTAAACAAAATTTCTTTCGTTACTACAAATAATTTATGATTAAGCACTTATTACACGAATTATTTCTACTGGCAAACTATGACAGGCTGTTACACTTTTTTGAACTGTTTATTAGTGAACACAAAAAGTCTCAGTACTATTATCTAGTAATATTATTCAGATTTTCATCAAATTGAATGAAAACAAATTTACATTTTCACAATGTTTCCTCGTGAATAAGTAGAAAAACCACAGGAGATGTTCTTCGACTCTGTTTGTACTGCATACTTAATTCTTACAATATTTTAATTTATATCCATTCTTTAAATAACCAAGAAAGTTAGATTTCATCAAATTAATGAAAATCGATGTTTCATCTCAGTTTATGAAGTTAACAGTATAATAATTTGAAACTATCTTGTGCAGAAGTAGTCTACATATGTAGTTGCTTACTTGTGCCGCATCATGGGTCAGTCTGATGGCAAAATCATAATAGACGTCTTCAGCGTAGCGTGCCATGTCCTCAGAGTCTTCTGATAAACGACCAACGCGAGATCCTCGACGCGGAAACGCATCAACGGTTACTGCGTTCAACAAACCAGCACCGTATACTTTTTATTCGAATTGGCTTGAAATCATGTAAGAATGACTCAAGGTTGGCTCAATCCATCGATATTTGCTTTCTCCAACGCTACACGCAAATGTTTTCGGTTGCACTTTTCGGCTCGTCTGTTTTGCCTAGATGGGATGAAGTCTCTTTCACTCATCTGTGATATTATGCTTCGATACCACAAGGTCGGTACACGATCATATGATTTGACGTCGCGATTAATTTAGCAAACAGACGAATCTTGGTGAAGACATGGGACAGGTATAATTTATTCGAGATAAAGAGGTCTGACTGATAGAGCTGTTATTCCCCTTGTTTCTCAACCGATCCTTGAGTAATGTATTATGTTTCGAAATTATTAGAATGCGGGTTTGATAACACGGTTTTGGAATCGAATGTATAGATAAGTAGACACTAAAATAGAAGGTATGTGTAGGAAGATTCTGATTGCATGCTTTTATTGCTTCGTTTTCATTTTTATTTTACATTAATTCTGTGTTGACTCTGTGTAATTAATGTTCGGCTCTAAGGAGAATTAAAGCATCGAAAATTCAATTTATGGGTTTGGTATTAGGTCTATGTCCTTGTTAATAAATGTTATAAACTGATCAACATTGTCGCAATTAGAGAACCGAGACAGAGACAATTCATCGTTCATTTCTACTTCCTCAAGTTGTCGTAGATAAGACATTCTAGGATTCCAATCTTTTTCATGTGAAATTTTGCTTCTTGAGTTGCAATTTTTCATGAATTTTCTTGATACGAATCTATGAACATAGTGTATAATTATTTACTGACGTTCATATGTCAATCTTCGGATGTGTTGCAATATTTTTATCAAATTTATTCTTAATATTAACACAGCAGTTTTTCAATTTATTAGCATCTACATAAAATTTATTACCATTCTACATAAAAAGAAAAGGAAATAACTTAACTTCAAAACATACATAAGTTTTCTATACTATTATAATTGTAAAAAGTCATCTGATTATGAAGTCAAATGAAGTCTATTGAGTGGAATTCGACCTTAATCAACTAAGTTACTAAATTGCTAAAATACATTGTACCAAAGTACATGAAATTATTCTTCAGTAATTTTCTATAAATATTGTTAGCTCATGTATAGTAGTTCTAATGCAAAAAATATATTTTAATGTTTCTTATTTATTTATTCTACCATAGTACCTTATTCGCTTTAGTAGCCTCAAATAGTTCTCATTAGTATTATTCGCAACAGGTGTTAATTTATTATGTCCATTGCTAACACAGCAGTAAAGTATTAATACATTCATTTATTCGAAATTGACATTATTTCACGAGAATGGTGTCTTTTAACATTTTAGATTACATCTTCACTTTTATTAATGTATGATATATAAGACCATAAGTCTTTGTCGCAGAATATTTCACAAAAATTACTCTTACCATAATAGTATTTTCCTAAATATCGTTTCTTCGCAATAAGACTATTATGAAAGCATCAAGATCATTATCAACGTGTTCATTAAATTGCCAAGGAGGTTTTATTCAGCAACCGATGTCTAAGGGTACGCGGTTAAAAGACTGTGCCAAGGTAAATCACTGAGACTCGAGCGCACTTTCACACCGTTGATCGACTGCACCACACGTTTATTTAAATTACTGTATTGGTTGTTTCTACTTCAGTCTGTGGATACTCGTAAAATGGTTAAGTAATACGGAACTACCTGATAACATCTGAATGGAAAATCTAGGATTAGATATACCGATATTTATTTGCATCAATTGATATTGCACACAGAGAAATCGTAGGCGTTGCTACTTATTATACATCCGCGATTTATCGATAGGCCTTAGCCTGATTTACTTACATTTAAAACATTGTATTTCCTGAAAATATAGAATCTAGAAAATTTTCTTACTAAAAAGTATAGAAGGTATAGAGTCAACTTAAATGACGTTAAGTGGATGACAATTTTTAATTTACAAAACAAGATTATAGCATTATTTTATAATTTTTATAGATGTAATTAGCAAAAAGGAGTGTAGAATAAAAGCATCACAATAAAGATACCTATAACCTGCAATAAAGAGACTAAAACAGAGCAACAAAATGAAAAAAATTAAAATTATAATTAGTTCAGTTAATCATTTTTTTAATATTTCTTGTTTTATAGTATCTCAAACATTAAAAGCAACGTCTCTCGAATGCTATACTTTAAAACTTAGCTATTTTATAACGTAATCCCTTCATTAGTCACTTCATGTATAACGTAACCCCTTCAGTCGTTAAAAGATTTGATCTCCTAATTATCTCAGGCAGTGCATTAACTAATAGAAACGTAAGCCTTCATTCACTCATTGCGTAAGATTTAGGTATATTTACCAAGTTTTTATCGAACCTTTAGAATCGCCTGTGATTCTTATTCAACCGTAAAATTTCGCAATAACAATTTAAGATACACCTTGAGAATTATTTCACTTCCTTAAAGAATCTTTGATCGCGCGTTCATCGTGTTTATTTGTCATTGTTCCTGTAAACTTTTGTTCGATGTATTTTCCTTCGAACTTACGTTGGTCGAATTAGATGACTCATTCTCTACATGTATATCAAGCACGGAGGCTCGACTCGATTCATACTCGTGGGACTTTTTCCGGATCTAATACCGAATGTTAATTAGCCATTACAAGTTCCAAGATGTTGCCTTACGTTTCTTGAAATCTATTCTTCTAGTTACAAAGTTATGCAATGGAAATATTGAATATTCATTTATTCGAGTGCAAAAATAATACCAGTTGCAATATACATGATTATGTTGTTTAAGAAGTAAATTTTTATTATTCAAATTATCGACAGGTATTGTAATTAGTTTCTGTAAAAGATGCTCACAGCTGTAATTATTCTATTTTGAATTTGATTGTATTTAAATAATACTTATACCAATTGAAGTACCTACATAATATTTCTTTGTTAACAGTTTGCTTGAATTAATTCTAGAAAACTTGTTTGACACATTCATAATAAGTGACTAGATTTTTTATAAACTATTTGGACTTGTAAGACTCACTCACGACTTATGTAGATCAGTTGCATTTATGTGTAATCTAGATCTTTCATTCCCAACTAGGCTATAGTCGGAACAAAGTCGAGCGGCTGTTCAAGGTTGTTTAATAGTGCTATCCTCGACACTCCACTTCTTATTTTTTGTAGAAAATAGATAATAAAATCTTATATAATAGATAATAAAAGATTAATTCTTAGTAAGAATTTGTATCAGTGTTTTTTTATTAATTAAAATTGAACTGGAAATCTTTATATACTCATATCAGTAATGATTCTGTATAAAAACATGTAACATATAAAAGTTGCTTCAAGTAAGTTTTCCCCTGTTTTCGAAAATACAGAAAATAATTGAAATCCATTATTAAACAATATTATTAAAAATGTAATAGTATTTTTATTTTTGTATAATATTACAGTCGGACATTGAATATTGCCTTTTGTTTGTTTAATCACAAAATTCGATTCTTTTCACCTTCAATTCTTTTCATTTCTTTATGTCAGTCTCGAGGATCAGGTCCTTGTCAATCGTTTTCTCAATACTTTAAGATCAGTATCAATAATTAACTGTTTTATTTCTGTGGCTAGTTTGTCGTTTGCTGCTGCAATTGTGTTTGGTTTCATGACATCATATTCCTCTCCTGGTAAAATAAATATAAAAAATGACAATTTATATTTGTTAAGAGTAGATTTTACAACATAAATTGTCTTTCTTTCAGTACTATATTACTTGTAAGAGCTCTATGGTAATTCGAAGAAGAGTACATTTTTCAGAAATGTTCTCTTTTTATTTTTCCTTCGTTCGCTTTTATGTACCTTTTGTGTCGATCACAGTGCCTCCTGCTTCTCGAACAATTAATACTCCTGCAGCAACATCCCAAGGCTGAAGGTTGTCCATATGCAAGCAGTCCAGTGCGCCTTTCGCTACATATGCTAGAGCCATTGTCGCTGATCCTATAAACCTAATCCTTAAAACGTAAAAAAGAAAGAATAATTTCATGATACTTTATCCTTACTAAATTTTACAGATTCAACTTTTCATCTCTTTAAAAATAGCCTTCAGAAAATTATGTTATTCCCTAGGATACCCTAAGATAAATATTTTGTAAGTGCAAAAAACAAGTTCTTACCCTCGTGCAACATTAAGAATTGCCTCGAATCTGCCCATTCTGATATCCCGATTTTTCCATTGTAACCTCAAAGAAAATAGTTCGAGTTCTATCAAAGCCTTCTTCAGTTCTGCAAAAGGAATAATCGATGTGAAAAAGGTCGATTGATTTCGTTGATCTTTAATAAGATTATCGTGCTTGTTTTTCCACGCGGTATGAATAATGAAAATTACGAAAGGAAGCTCGTAATTAGTCTTAACTGCTCTAAAACAATTAGAAACTACGATTTAGAAATAGACAATTAATTCTACGTCGCGTCATTCAATAGCGCTGCGTTATAAATGTCTATGTAGTCTGTAAATATTATCGACTTTTAATTTCCTTTCCTAAAATCATTCTGTTGCTTCAACAATTACTCAAGTTCCATACAATGAAATTTCAATTAAATCATGTGAAATGAAAAATTACCAGTAACACAAGTGGTTCTGATAGGTTCGCCATTCAGAAACGCGCCTTGTCCTTTGATTGCCGTGTATAATTCCGAAGACAGCGGACAGTAAATGATTCCTATTACGATTTCTTTAGAAATAGCCAGAGCGACAGAGATACAGGCGTGTGGATATGAATTTATGTAATTTGTAGTTCCATCAATAGGATCTATGATCCAGGTTGGTTTGTCTGTGAGTACTGGCTTCTTTTTCGTCTCAGCAAAAGTCTCTTCACCAATGAATCTGCAATTGAACTTTTCATCTGTAGCATGTTTTATTTATATAAATAGCGATAGAACTTTCAACAAAATTATGGAATATTAAAGAAAATTTAAAGTAATAGACACATTTACTTTATATATAAAAGTTATTATTAAATTTTGAAATGTGTTAACGTATTTTCATTAATATTGTATTTGGCTATTTTGAAGGCACAATACTGAAAAGGTTTGAATTCAATTTTTTTTAAAGATGATTCCTAAATATCGTATGTTTTCATTAGCAGGGAAGTCATTATCATGTTTTCTTAGATGCCTTTCAGTTTTCGTGTAAAGTATTTTGTAATACAAGATATGTGTACAAGATGTAATACTAATGAGTACTAGTTTTACTAAATAGCTTTATTATGAACCAATTTTTTTGTCTGAAATTTCGATTTAGAGAAAAGTAATTTTTAAAATTTATCAAATATACGTGTATGTAACTGAATTTTTAATTTATAATCGTCCTTTACAAAACATAATGAATGTTGAAGATTTTAAAAAGAACTTGGGTATACTGTGTCAATAATAAAATATACATTAGATTTAGTAAAAAAACTTTATATCATTTTATTGAACTGGGTACAGTATTGTATATTGTTAAAAGGCCATTTTGAGTAATTTATAACACAATGAAATAAATTTTAAAAAACAAATATTTTAAGTTATACTCTACTTTTACTTAGATTAATGTTAAGATGGAAGGACTTGAAAAACCAATACTATGTATATTCAAATTGTGCCCTTATCAATTTTTATACATACAAAAAGAAGGAGTACACGATTTATGAAATTAAAACTTAATTAAGTGCGTGTATATTAAACTAATTTTCAAAATTAATTTTCTCGGATATAAAGTCTTGAACAAAAAATCTTATTGTCTTGTATTTTACATTTTTAATTTAATTCAATTTATCTGTTAATATTACATTTTGCGCACGTCCTATATAACTAATATTTTTCTCATACTACCATTAAGTGACTACCATTGAAAATTTTATTCGATTAGAATGAAATTAACTGGTTACTCAAGGTTACGTTATGACGCTAGACCCATCACTCGATCTCTTGGCATATATTAACAGACAAAGCTAGAATAGGGGAGGGAAGTAACATTGAATTATCTAGTCAAAGGAAGCTCGTGACTTACTCATGGTCGGGGAACTTTGCTTTAAGACCCTTAGTCAGCAGTACTTCAATTTTTCTGTCGTACTCCGTTACCAAATCCCATTCATTCATCTTCGACTCCACGAGTTTCTGTCCTTCGAAGCCGCATTTAAATATCTGGCGGGAAAAGGAAAACAGATGGAACACACGATTGCTAAGATCACCGTCACTTATCTCCCTTCGTTTTGTCCGATAAGAACTTGATAATGGATCAAGTAAAATGATTAACGTGTAACAGATTCTATTTTATGTTATATTTAATTCATTTCATGTCGTATTTGTATTGTCACCACTGTTTTTTACGTCTATTTGTTTTTGATAGTATTACCTACATTTTGTTTTCTTCTCTGTGTCAGAAGAATCACGTTCTAATGAAAAATTCCCCGACTTATTGTCGGTACACAATATATAAATTCCCCATATTGTCTACACAAGGAATCAACTAACTGAGAATAGAATTATTTAAATAAGATATGTAGACTATAAATATTTATGAAAATGTTCTACTATTGAACTTAATTGAACATTCGTTTTGCTCCTCAAGTATCATAAACTGTATTTAACTTTCAATGTTTTGTACATTTTGATATTATACTATTGCTTTTTTGCATATTGAAATTTCCTATAAATGCCTAAAGATCCACAATTTCTAGGTAAGTACCGCTCATACACAAGAAACACATTTTAGAAGTCATCTGTTTAAATTGATATATCACACAGCGTATAAAAAACCTGTAATCACTCTGTCATCAAGCTAATCATGATAGACTGAACCAGAAATACTCGATACAAATGCCCACTTCCATCCTTTTTTTTTTTTGGTTCCACGAAGCCTAAAGCTTTCCCTCTCTTGTTCAATTTTTCACGCAGTAGCACTAAAAGGCGACTCACCTTACCAGCCTCCAAGGTTAACTCCTTGGAGACCTCAAAGTAGTGTTTGATGTTCAGCTCTCTCGACATGATCACTGATGTCGCGGCTCTCGACCGCACGACTGATCGATTGAACGCGCAGTCTGTCTGACGGGATCCTTTTATCTTTGTGACGAGTGATACAAAATCACGCAAACTACGTAGGTAGCTGAACCTAAACATTCGAGGAGGAAAACCGGCTTATCTGAGACCCCACATTACACGAATGAACGAATTCCCATGAATATTTCGGAGCTCTTCCGCGAAAGTTTACGACTACATAACACTACTGTCTGAAGCTGCATTCAATGTTTCGAGCAGCTTGGGACATCGAGGTTAGATCGAGAATAAGTTTGAAACGATTTCTTGTGTATGATGTGACGATATGAAATGTCATTGCCCAGTCATTGCCTCGAAAACGTTGATTGAGTTGTACCTATTTCGTTTTTCTTGGGTTGGATACTTCTTTTAGAAGGAAATAGGCTTACATTGACTTGTTTCTACATATGAAATGTATTCTTCTTATTGTTTCTGTAATATTGATTTCTAGATTATACTTAACCTTCGTTTACTATTGGACCCAACTTAACCCAAAATGGAATCTCCACTTTGAATGAAACTTACATTTTACTATGTTTGGAGCTGAGGTTCTTGACCGCTACAAGAGGTTCGACTTTAGCGAATTTAGGTGATCGTTCAGAAGTTTATTTCGTCTATTTTGGGTGTGAGTTTGTTAATTGATTTACACAACACTTATGCAACTACCGACATAGTTTATCCTGGGATCTAGTAATTAACGTAATTAACGTTCATAAGGTGGTAAGTAACACCTGTTGAGCGTCATAAGTGCATGTTCGTTACATGAGTCAGAATTTTTTAACAATTCTATACTGACCAAATATAATAGAATATTGTAAAGTTTTAGCACTTTAGACTAGCACTTTTAGACTATTTCTTTGGGTCCGATTTTTATTGAACTACTGCTACTACTAAATGAGAAAAATACTGTTATGAAAAACTAATCACATTGTTGTTGACATTCATAAATGTTGGCATCGTTTGATGGCACAACTATTCTACTCATTGTCTTGTTGATAATTAGTCTATATTCAACCACACGAAGTAGGTATTGGATAGATCTATTATTAGGAGCGAGATAGAAAGATGGTAATTTAAATGTGTTTTCGTGACCTAATTTTTTGAAGTTGTAGAGTCCTATTCTCGTTTTCATGTTGTTCGAAGTGGTATCATTGAACTATAAAAACAAATCGTAAAGCTTAAAAAGTTTCACCGATAAAATATAGTTAAATGCCAAATATTCTTTTTGAACATATTTAGAAATTACACTACAAATTCCTAAAATTAATCTTAATTTTTTAATTTTGAAGGTAGTCAATGTTTCGATAGGATGTATGTATTTTTGCATGTTGTCTGTGCTATCATTGTATACAATTTCGTATTACAACAAATTTTTATGAAATACCGCTTTTATGGAAATTATAGAAATCATTTAGTCCGACCACAGATAACAATGAGATTAGGGAATGTAAAATTTATTTTCTAATACCATATTAATGAAGATCTAAAAAGCTCTTTTCTCAATTTCTGTATTGTCATATTTAGTTTTAATTCCGGCCGCTGATAGCATTGTTATCTTATTCCGCATTGAAGCGGTAATTATAAGATAGTTTGCGAATCCTTCTGCCACGTGATAGAAAATTGCATTAGACGATTAATTTATCTGATACGCTGTCTATAATCCCATAAAAGCATATTTCTTTCATTTACTAAAGATTATTCATCATACATGTCTGAATGACAATACACTAACAGTTCGTTAACTGTTAATTTTAACTTGTTCACACTTGATTACGTTTTTCACTAAAAAAGAATAAGGTCATAAAGAAATAATTAGAATGCATCATTCACTACTTAAAATTAAAATTTTATTTTGATTATTATACAAATATCGCCTTTGTGACAATGTTACTTACTTAGTGGTATTTATACTATTTTTAATTCTAATTAACATCAGACTGATTTGTAGAATTTAAAAATTATTCGAATTATTTCGTCGATTATTTCGTTTTTGTAAATAGGAAGGATGATGAAAGAAGAATTAAAATATTTAATTTTAATAGTAAACAATTCTTTTTGTTTGCCATTTTTGGTACAAGTTGTTTGTTAGGTATAATGAGAAGTTAACAGTAACGAGGAACTATTAAATATACATATCTTTACACACACTAGCAACAATATAAAGTGGAAATAAATTTAAATTATTATTTTTATTTGTATTATAGGGAAAATTAAAATTTATATTTAGAAGGTATAAATTAAATGTTTACTATCTATAATAATTATAATTGATCCCCTATTGATTAACATTTATTTTCTTTACTTATGTTAATGATTTTAAAAGAGGGCCCTTTGTAACGTTTTAGCATCAGCTTTTTTAATTAATTTTACTAATTCGGTAGCTAATTTATGATTATTGGCTGCTACTAGTTTTGGCGACATAACGTTAAATTCTCCACCTGAAACATAACATCCCTTTATCTTTACTGTGCATAGCATTGGAGTGGATATTCATATTAAAGAAGTACAGTAAGTTTACAGTAACATTAATAATTGTTACTGTTTTTCATCCTCCTCCCCGTTGTGCTTCTGAACAATTCACTGTGTTGATTGAGATTTTCCAGAAGTAATATACTTTGTCTACCAATCAAATTATAATTTTCTTTTAGAATTAAAGTTTTCCTTGCTTTTATATTTTCGAATCAGAGAATAAAGACAGCAACCACACATTACCGATAATGCTCAAAGGTCTCAAAAGTTTAAACTGAACTGTCGTACCGTTTGTGTCTATTACTGTGCCACCAGCCTCCCTAATGATAAGTACACCAGCAGCTACATCCCAAGGCATCAGATTGTCACTGTGATAAGCGTCTGCTGCTCCCATTGCCACGTAACAGAGAGTCATCGCAGCTGATCCCATTGTTCGTATTCCATGAGCAACCGAAACAAAAGCTTCCATTCTTCCAAGAACAGTAGGTCTGATATCTTCAATCGTTGCATAGGATGCTTCAAAACACAGCAGTGACTGCTCCAACTCTAAAAACAAACATAGTAAGTGATTATACTGATCGATTCTTAAAGGTGATTGTATTAAATCGTTGCTCTTCTGAGCACTTTTCAACGAACAGAAGCAGGAACTGACCAAGAGTATTCAAGCTACTCATTCATAAGTAACAGCCCCATGTTAGGTACAATTTCTAAAATTAAAGACTTAGGATGCTTAAAGTAATTTCCCTGCCTTATTGCAGTTGACTGCAATCATCACTCGTTCTTAGCGTTACTCTTATCTACTGATGTTCTACTCATGAACAATTAAGCGTTCTTGCTTTGGGAATTGTAGTTGCACAGATCTGTTTAAGGGGGTCTTATGTTTCTTTCAGATTGGTCAAGTAACTCGAATTCAAGCGGCTTGAATTGTAATAATTCGACTTCTTTTGAGATATTAGGCAAGTTGCTTGGCTTCAACCACTTAATTGAATAACTAAATTGCAAACTTTGCACAAAAATACTTAAAGCATTCAGTAAAATTTTTCTAAATTATTCTAGAAAATACTTCTAGGGATTACGTACTTTCAATTGTGGAGCTTTTAATAGATTTTCCGTTGAGAAAGGCTCCGCAACCTTTCCTGGCTGTGAACAACTGTTCTAGAATGGGATTGTAAACGATTCCAATCTCTAATTCTTTCTTTATCACCAATGCAATCGATATACAAGTAAAAGGGAAAGAGTGGACAAAATTCGTGGTTCCGTCGATGGGATCGATAATCCACGTAGGATCGTCTGTGAGTTGTGGAAGATAGTTCATGGACGAAACTGTTTCTTCTCCAATAAATCTAGGAATTTGTATGAATATAGGCGATTTTCATGTATAACTGTTTCATTCTTTTTCTGTTTGTTCTGAATTTGAAGAAACTCACTTGTGTTTTGGGAATTCCTTCGATATACCATTTATTAGAATCTCTTCCACTTTTTTGTCGTACTGTGTCACTAAGTCCCAGTCTCCAGCTTTAGTCTCGATATTTTTGCATCCGTAAATGGCTTCTTGAATTACCTGGAAAATATTATAACCCTTTTTTATAACTCACTAATAAGCTTGGTTTTTCTAATCTTAGTTCGAAGATGTTTTAAAATCTATTCAAATTAAACCATTAACATGTTGATTTTTCTTGTATGTAATTTTGAGTAGAATAATGTAAGAAGCTTTTTAACATGTATATAGTTAAGTTAAAAGTTTGAAATTCCAATTTTACAATTTGATAGACTATTGGGAAGTTTAGTATTTTTCATGAGTAAAATTTGTAAAAAGGAGACAAAAAGTATTTTTCTTAATATTAAAAGTTTATGGACTACATACATATAGGATTCAAGATAGATACATAGGTATTTGAAGTTTGCAGTATCCTAAATTTCAGTATATAATAGAATGCGAATTTTTAACTTTTCAACTCTAATAGTTTTGAGATACTTACATCAAAGGAAATATCTAAATTTGCAGTTGCATTTGTATGTTCAGATAATTCAATTTTATTTGACCATGTAACAGAATTTGACATTAACAGTGCAATGAATTTCAGATAAAATAGAGAATTTTTTACGTCACAAGGTGACAGTCATAGTCGAGTTGATTTATGAGAATACAAACAAAACATTCAGTTGTGATAATCGTACAGATAACAGTTTGTATGAAACTATTAATAGTTAATATCATAATAATGTTAAACTTATCTAAAATAAATAGAGTATAATCTTTTTCTTACATATGTATTTTCAAATAGAAAAAAACCAAACTTTCAAAATGCAATTGTGGAATAATTTATTTACTTATTATTATTATAAGAATGTCCAAAGTGTAGATTTTGTTTTAATTTCTTATCGATCCTAAGTTTAGAACAAAATTAAAATTATAGAAGAAAAAGAGTTGATCTGTATTCTAAATGACTTCATAAAATACAACAAAAGTTATATTTTTTACCCTTATAAAAATATAAAAATAATAAAATACATAAATTCAAATAAATGCTTACATACAGTAACAAAACATCATACAGACTTAAGGTTGAGTCATGAGGTACTAAAGAGATCGAGACAAAGAAATTAATAAAAACACAAAGTGTATAAAGGAGATAAGCGTAATTTAATTACATTTGCAATAAAACGTTTAAACGATCCATCTGAATTGATAGAAATGTCAACGATGTCACAGATCTGACCTAACGTCTCGAACAGAGTCGAGGACAACTATTGTCACTTTTTCACATAGTCGCATTGACATACTGACGCACCATAAGCTTAAGTTTATAGTTAACTGATAGTGTAATGTCAGGAAATGACAAAGGCTGTCATGGTGGAAATGATAGAGGCTGTTTATGATAATGTGCATTGTATTCAAAAAAGAAATTTTCTTCAAATACAACTCCATGAGAATGATACACATTTATTAATTATTCGAAAAATTCAAAACGGCAGTAGTGAATACATATGAAGTTCACAAAATATGTATATATAATTTTTAGACATCAGTTAATTTAATTTAGTTAGCAGTGATCAATTTTATCGAGCTAGGAAAACAATTAAAAAGATCAAAATGAACATTCTTACAGAGTGAGATATAGATTGAATGTGCATTGTAATTTACAAATAAGCTTCAAATTGATCAATAAACGTGGACGGGTCATATGGTTCAAGTGTACGATTACTAATTGGATATTGATAAAGCTTTTGTAATTTATGAAATCTTAGGAAACTCCAATGTTATGATCATTACACTGCATTATCGACAATGAGAGTATGTGAAGTGTAATTTCAATCTATGTAATAGAAATAATGATTAGTATACGTAGTTAATCATTACAGTATCTGTACTACAAATTGTACCTTTATGAAAATTTCATGGAACGGGGTCCTAGAAAAATTGACTATAAATTTACTAGATGTTTCTATTTCCTAATTATTGATTCTTCGTCATTTCTTTTGAGGAAGTGTGCACTAAATAGTAAAACAGGAGGAAGTATTCAGTGGACGAATTTTGAATTGTTTCGGGATTATTCGTTAAAAAGACACACCACCTGTTTTTACATTCATTCGTATATTCTTAAGATATTAAAAAAATAAATGTCAATTTTTTTATGATGTCTAGATATGTAGAATGTTTTAACTTTTTACAATTCACGTATTTTGTGGAATGAGTCTGCCAGCAAACTAAACTCTTTTCTAGTTACTTTATTTAGAAGCATATTTTATTCTATTTATGTATTACTTAAACAGAATTACATGTATCAATTAGTGGTACATTTATTGTCGACGCTCGCACCATTTCTTATTAAATCACAGTTTGAAATATTATTGTGTACACAATAACGTCACAATAAGAGATTTTATCAGTATTATTAACATTCTTCACACATTTGCATAATTAACCCTCTATGGGCACGTGTAACTTTCAGGTCACATGTTAACTTATCAACATCTTATCAAATAATTTCAGTTTTTTTTCATGAGAATTTCGGAAAAATTCTATAATTTCTTCGAGACAACCAACACCAATATTCATGACGGTTGCTAGGACTAAAATAAAAAAAATACCAAAACAAAGGCTGTGCAAACTGTCTATATTTAAAACAAAAATTCGGTCCATAGAGGGTTAATAAGGGCTTATATTAAGTAAGAATTACATAACTCATAAGTACCGTCAGATATGAAGGCGCTCAATTGAAGGGAACAAAGAATCAATTATGCAAAAAGATAACATGATAACACAAAAGTGTGCAAGTACTCGTTTTTTACTGAAGCAGGAAATATTTCGATTATAAGATATTGCATTAGTTGAAGCTATAATACACGTGGACTTAAAATCAAATTTATGGCATAAATGAGTAAATGTAAAGAGTTATAATAATGGCAAAAAATTTTACAATGATAAAATTTGAAGATTCTGTATCTTCTAAACCTGCCATTGAATAAAAAATCAATTTTTTTTATCATTGTACTAGAAATGTATTACCTCAATTAAATATGTTCTTTAAAAAAGTCCACTGAGTAAAGGGTAGATTTAGCAAAATAATCGAAACTACCTTCCCCGATTCCATTGTCAGCTTCAAGACGAAGTCGTAATAATGGTCAAGCTCTTGTTTGGTAACCATAGTTGAACGTTGTTTGTCACTCCGTTGTGTCAACTTGCTTCTCTCAGAATAATAGTAGCACTCGCGAAAGCTCTGTTCTTAACTCTGTTCTGAGTTCTGTTCAATGGTTAGTCCCCACTATTAGAGTCCACTTAGTCTAGTATGGGACGTTCTAAAAGTCACTGCGTACTTTAATAAGATAAGATTGGTTCTTAGGCTGAGGATTTATTGTAAAGTTTAATTCCTGTAACCATCATGATTTTACTCGAGCAATTAAAATTTTTTAAATTATTTAGTATTTATCAATATTGGCAAATAAAGATTGCAATAAATGTGGAGAACCCACTGATTGAAGATATGCTTTCGAAACGTAACTTTAATAACTTCCTATCTTGGTAAATCTCTATGCAATAAAAAAAAGTAACTGAATGCACTGCTTCCATACTTGGACCACGTGCACAGTACACGATCAGAAATCTTCGTTTCTATTTCTATGGATCGAAATAATCTTCCACAATGCGTCACTGCATCAGTCGAAATTGATGAAAGTGTGTATCAACCATTATTGATAGACGTCATGATGTGTATGTACAATCCTACGTCATAAACGATTTTCTGAGTGCAAACTGTGCAATTGCCATTGCAATTGAATCACATGTTTTGAAACGCTAGTTTCGTTTCAGTCGTCTGTTAAAGTTATTTGAATAGGTAATAAAAGCGTTTAAAGCTTACGTTGACCTGACAAAAAAAAATAATTTACTGGAATGACTTTATCATATCTCTTTAATGTTTATTGTTATATTGCTGCAATATTTTGTTAAAAAATCTATAAAAGAGACAAATCTACTAAGAGGCGATAATAAATTACACCTTTTTTCCCTTTTTAGTTTGTTCTTAAAATAGATAATCATAATTTTTTAAGTGTGTAGATCCTCTTTAGATAAAGATTTGGTTAGATAGAATAAACTATATTTGCTCTAAGTCAGTATCTTATGATACAATAAATAATAGTATACTTATGAAGTGCAGTATAACATTATTATATAAACGTATTACATACGTAAATGAGATTTTGTAAGTAACAATTATATAAAATATTATCGTGAATCAAATTTCAAAAATCATTGTGATTAGATAAAATTTTCATATTTTAATCATTCAAAAAATTTAATATACAATATATAAGAGTAAACAATCTTCCTGGGTCATTCTCTTGGACCCAAGTTCCTTTGCCCAAACAAGGATCTCAGACAAAACACCACTTTTCTGGGACAATTGAGTTTCACGATAACGAAAGTAATATTGAATCCATTTGGATGTTACAGAATCAAGGTGGACCTGGTGGCCCTGTCGGTCAAAACTCTAGTTCCCAACAAGGCCCAGGGGGACCCATGGTTCCAGGTCAAATAGGACCAAATGGTCCTCAAGGAACGTCTCATATGATACAGTCTGGTCCTAACCAAATGGGTTCAAATGGACCAGGGCAAATGGGCGCAGGCGGTCCTGGTCAAATGGGTCCTGGAGGTCCTGGTCAGATGGGTCCAGGAGGTCCAGGGCCGATAGGACCTAGCCACATGGGACAGGGAAGCGGTGGACCACCTGGAGGTCCTCATATGGGTCAAGGGCCGACGCAAATGGGTCCAGGTAGTGGCCCTGTACCAGGTCCTCCAATGGGCCCCGGTGGCCCTCCAAACTCACAAATGGTTTCTGGAGGTCCAGGCCACATGAGTGGTCCACCTGGACCAGGTCACATGAACGCAACTGGCCCACCTGGCCCAGGACATATGAGCTCAAGCGGTCCCCCAGGGCCAGGACATATGAATACAAATGGACCACCTGGGTCAGGACATGTGAACACAAGTGGTCCTCCGGGCACGGGACATATGAACGCCAGCGGACCTCCAGGATCTACACATATGAATACTAGTATGAATACCAGTGGACCTGGAAGTCATTTGAGTACTGGACCGCCTATGCCCAGTCATATGAACGCTAGTGGTCCTCCAGGATCTGGACACATGAACACCAGTGGACCCGGAGGCCACATGGGTCCTGGGGGACCTGGCCAAATGCAACCTGGCGGACCTGGAGCACACAATATGCCACCAGGAGGTCCAAATCAAATGGGACCAGGCGGTCCGAATCAAATGGTACCTAGCAGTCAATCTCCTATGGGTCCCAATCCAATGGGACCAATCGGCCCAGGAGGGCAAATGGGTCATAATGGGCCCTCGCAAATGGGTCCTAATGGACCTGGGCAGATGAATATGGGAGGAGGTCCATCATCGCAGATGGGAATAGGACCTGGCGGACCTGGAAATCAGATGGGACCTGGAGGACCAGGTGGTCAAATGGGTCCAGGAGGTGGACCTGGTGGACAAATGGGACCAAATGGTCTCGGGCAAATGGGTCCCGGAAGTGGTCCTGGAGGACAAATACCTCCAGGTAATGGCCCTGGAGTTCCTATGGGGCCTGGAAGCGGTCCTGGAGGACAAATGGGATCAAATAGTGGGCCTGGAGGGCAAATGGGGCCTGGAAGTGGACAAATGGGTTCTGGAAGTGGACAAATGGGTCCTGGAAGTGGACCTGGAAGTGGACAAATGGGATCGGGTGGTGGACCTGGAGGACAAATGGGGCCAGGAAATCCTCCTGGAAATTCTGGATTACCGCCTGGAAGCGGTCCTGGTGGACAAATGGGACCAGGCAGTGGACCTAGTGGACAAATGGGACCAGGAACTGGACCTAGTGGACAAATGGGACCTGGTAATGTACCTGGTGGACAAATTGGACCTGGAAATGGTCCTAGTAGTCAGATGGGGCCAGGAGGTGGTCCAGGTTCGCAGATGGGACCTAGCAGTCAAATGGGACCTAGCGGTCCTGGAGGACAAATAATTCCTGGTGGCCCAGGTGGACAGATGGGACCTAATGGCCCTGGAAATCAAATGGGACCTGGTGGACCTGGTGGACCTGGTGGACCTAATAGTCAGATGGGACCAAGTGGTCCTAATAATCAGTTAGGTCATAGTGGTACAAGTAATCAAATGGGACCTAATGGACCTAGTGGGCAACCACCTTCTAGCCAAATGGGTTCTGGTTCACAGAATCAACAAATTGTTCCTGGAGGTTCAACACCAATGGGACCTGGCACACCTGTAAATCAAATGAGCCAAACTGGACCTGGACAAGTTAGTCCTGGTGGTCCTGGTGGTTTACCTGGTGCTGGACAGGAGAATTTAAATGCTTTGCAAAAAGCGATAGATTCGATGGAAGAAAGAGGACTTCAAGAAGATCCTCGTTATTCTCAGCTATTAGCTTTAAGAGCTCGCCAAGGGAATATGGGCGAGAAACAAGCTTTCAGTTCCCAACAGTTGCAGCAGTTACGGTAAGTTATACGTAGTAAAATATACATTAGCTTGCAGATACTTCTTAAAACTTGATAAATCATGTTCACGTTCACAGTGTACAAATAATGGCATATCGTTTGCTAGCAAGAAATCAACCACTGACGCAGCAACTAGCGCTTGCTCTTCAAAGTAAGTCAAATAATCAAATTTATGGCATGCTTTGTTTGATTAGGTGACTACTCTATCTTTTGTATCGCTTTATGTTTATCTGATATTTTTATTGCTTGTTACTTCATACTTTCAACTGCTATTCTATTTACTTTATTTTATTTGTTATTATTATTGTTATATAGTATCGCTTCTATTTGTAATGTGTTTATGTGAATATTTATAACAATTCAATAGCATAATATATCGATGGTTAGTATAAAGATAATTTTCGTTCTTGGATGAATACTATTGAAAGTCTCTAACAAAGACATGTAATCGAATTTTATTCAAACTTAAGTATAAAAATACAAAAGTAGAGTAGAATGATCCACGCCCTGGGGGTTGATGTAAGATTAATGTAAATAGGTGGAGCACCTCCTCCTCCAGGTATGGGGCCACGTCCCCCTATAGATCCATCTCAAGGAACTACTACTACTACAGGACCACAGATCTCTGGACCAAATGTAATCGGTCCTGCTGTACCACCAAGACCAGGATGCCAGACACCACAGCAGCAGCAACCTCCTCAACCAGGCGCAAAAACTAATAGGGTGACAAGTGTAGCAAAACCAGCTGGTTTAGATCCGTTATTGATATTGCAGGAACGTGAAAATAGGTATTTGTTCAGTTGATTAGAATTTTACATTTCAACAATGTTAATAAATGCTGTTTACTGTTTGTTTATAACAGTGCAAAATGCATAACATCATTTACAGTTGCATATTTAAATATAAATATGTAATAACAGGGTAGCAGCACGAATAGCATTACGCATGGAGCAATTGAGTAATTTGCCAACCAACATGCCAGAAGATCTTCGTATCCAAGCACAGATTGAATTACGAATGCTTCGAGTTTTGAACTTCCAAAGACAGTTACGATCGGAGGTAGTTATACAAAAAACATTGAATAAATTTATGGTACATATTTATTGCAATTATTCTTTATAATCATTTTTAGATCTTAGCCTGTACTCGAAAAGATACGACATTAGAAACTGCAGTGAACGTAAAGGCTTACAAACGTACGAAGAAGCAGGGTCTTCGAGAAGCTAGAGCTACGGAAAAGCTTGAGAAACAACAAAAGTTGGAGGCAGAACGTAAACGCAGACAAAAACATCAAGTAAGTACATCCGTTTCTTATATTATATCTTGTACAATTCACATAAATAATATTGTGTAAATTATAAGTCATAGGATTTAAATTTTCATATTCTTTTCTTTCAAAGGAATTCCTCAGTTCAGTGCTTCAACATGGTAAAGACTTCAAAGAATTCCATCGAAACAACGTGGCCAAGCTGGCTAGGCTTAACAAAGCGGTTCTCAATTATCACGCTAATGCAGAACGAGAGCAAAAGAAAGAACAGGAACGTATCGAAAAGGAACGTATGAGACGTCTCATGGCTGAAGATGAAGAAGGATATAGGAAACTGATCGATCAGAAGAAAGATAAACGGTTGGCGTTCTTATTATCTCAGACTGACGAATACATCAGCAATCTTACTGAAATGGTGAAGCAGCATAAGATAGAACAGAAAAGAAAACAAGTGGAGGAGCAGAAACGCAAGAAGAAGAAAAAGAAGTTGCAAGATGGCGAAGGAGGTGAAGATGGTGGTGCAAACGAAGATGCTCGCGTTGGGGTGATCGAAACAGCTACTGGTCGTACATTAACTGGTGAAGAAGCACCTTTAATGAGTCAACTTTCAGCATTTTTGGAATCTCACCCAGGTTGGGAACCTATTGAATCGGAAAGCGAAGATGATGATGATGATGACGACGATGACAACGAAGGTGAAGAGAAGAGTGAACACAAAGACAAATCTACCGGTGACTCTGAAGAAGAGAAAGTAAAGAAGACGATACACAAGGCTAAGGTGGAAGATGATGAATATAAAACTGAAGAGCAAACATATTATAGTATTGCTCATACGGTTCACGAAGTAGTAACGGAGCAAGCATCGATTATGGTCAATGGAAAATTGAAAGAATATCAGATAAAGGGCTTAGAATGGTTAGTTTCACTATTTAATAACAATCTCAATGGTATACTTGCTGATGAGATGGGTCTTGGTAAAACAATCCAAACAATAGCACTAGTTACTTACTTGATGGAGAAAAAGAAAGTTAATGGACCATTCCTTATAATTGTTCCATTATCCACTCTGTCAAATTGGGTTTTAGAATTTGAAAAATGGGCTCCTAGTGTAGTAGTAGTATCTTATAAAGGTTCACCAGCTGGTAGAAGAGCTATCCAATCTCAAATGAGAGCCACTAAATTCAACGTTCTTCTCACTACGTACGAGTATGTGATTAAAGACAAAGGTGTCTTGGCTAAGTTGCAATGGAAATACATGATCATCGATGAGGGTCACAGGATGAAAAATCACCATTGCAAATTAACACAAGTACTGAACACACATTACTTAGCTCCCCATCGATTACTTTTAACAGGAACACCATTACAAAATAAATTACCCGAATTGTGGGCGCTACTGAACTTCCTGCTTCCATCAATCTTTAAATCCTGTAGCACATTCGAACAATGGTTCAATGCTCCTTTCGCAACTACTGGTGAAAAAGTCGAGTTGAATGAAGAAGAAACCATTCTTATTATTCGTCGATTGCATAAAGTATTGCGTCCCTTCCTCTTAAGACGTTTGAAAAAAGAAGTAGAATCACAGTTACCTGACAAAGTTGAATATATTATCAAGTGTGACATGTCAGGTTTACAAAAAGTTCTCTATAAACATATGCAAAGTAAGGGTGTCTTGTTAACTGATGGTTCAGAAAAGGGAAAACAAGGTAAAGGTGGTACTAAGGCGCTAATGAACACCATTGTACAATTGAGAAAACTATGCAACCATCCCTTCATGTTCCAAGCTATCGAAGAGAAGTACTGCGAACACGTTGGCACCCAAGGTTCTGGAGTTATCACTGGCCCAGACTTATACCGTGCGTCTGGTAAATTTGAGCTACTAGATCGTATTCTTCCAAAGCTGAAGGCAACGAACCACAGAGTACTACTATTTTGTCAAATGACACAGCTAATGACGATCATGGAAGACTATTTAAGTTGGAGAGGATTTATGTACTTGCGATTGGATGGTACTACAAAAGCCGAGGACAGAGGAGACCTATTAAAGAAATTCAACGACCCCGGTTCAGAATATTTCCTATTCTTACTGTCAACGCGTGCTGGTGGTCTAGGATTGAATCTTCAGGCAGCAGATACCGTAATCATTTTCGATTCTGATTGGAATCCACATCAGGATCTGCAAGCTCAAGACAGAGCACACAGAATTGGTCAAAAGAACGAAGTACGTGTTCTTCGACTTATGACAGTTAATTCTGTTGAAGAAAGAATATTGGCTGCTGCCAGGTATAAATTGAATATGGACGAAAAGGTTATACAGGCAGGAATGTTCGATCAAAAATCCACAGGTACCGAACGTCAACAGTTCTTGCAAAGTATTTTACACCAAGATGACGCTGAAGATGAAGAGGAGAACGAGGTGCCTGACGACGAAACGGTGAACCAGATGATCGCTCGAACCGAAGGTGAATTTGAAATATTCCAGAAACTAGATTTAGAAAGAAGAAGAGAAGAAGCAAAGTTAGGCCCTAATAGAAAGTCTAGATTGTTGGAGGAAGCTGAGTTGCCAGATTGGTTAGTAAAAGACGACGATGAAGTTGAAAGGTGGACATACGAAGAAGACGAAGATAGATTCCTTGGAAGAGGCTCGAGGCAACGAAAAGAAGTAGACTATACCGATAGTCTGACAGAGAAAGAATGGTTAAAGGCAATCGATGATGATGGCGCAGAATATGAAGAAGAAGAAGAGGATGACAAGAAAAAGAAAAAGACTAGAAAACGAAAGAAAAAGGGCGAAGAGGACGACGAACCTATACCAAAGAAGCGAAGAGGCGGCGGCTCTTCTATTGACCCTAAAATGAAACGAGCTATGAAAAAGTTGCTGATGGTGGTTGTTAATTATACCGACAACTCAGATGGTAGATTGCTGAGTGAGCCTTTTATGAAATTACCTTCTAGGAGAGAATTACCAGATTACTACGAAATTATTAAAAAACCTTTAACTATTAATAAGTTACTTCAAAAAATTGAAGAAGGAAAGGTAAATATGAATTGTAAAAAATAGTTTTAACATTAATGAAAAATTTGTTTCCAAAATGATATATCTAACAACTCATTTATTATTTTTCTAGTATGCTGACTTCGACGATCTTGAGAAAGATTTCATGCAACTCTGTAAAAATGCACAGATTTACAACGAGGAAGCTTCTCTTATACACGAAGATTCCATCGTATTGCAATCAGTTTTTACGAATGCACGGCAACGCATTGAAGAGGAGGGCAATAATTCTGATATAGATGATAAAGGTATTGTACATCATTATAATTCATTTTCAACATAAATAATAATTCAAAAACACAAGTTATTTTATCTCTGATGGTTTTAAGGTGATGGTGAAGAAGGTTCAGATGCTGAATCCAGCGTCAGAATGAAAATTAAATTCAAAGGAAGGAAGGGCGAAGGTAGAGGAGGTCGAAGAAAAAGAGTCACAAAGAAATATATATCTGATGATGATGACGATGCCGATGATAATTGATAACTACATGTGATTTTTTAGAATAAACGATAATAAGTAAGATACATTTATAACTAGCTATCTCGAAAAACTACTATTATCTATTGTGCACAATTGTCATTATTATGAGTAAAAGAATGTGTATAATGCTGTCATGATGCGACTGAGTGTTATAACTTGACTATAGTATAATGATACTATTAAACAATCAAGTTATAAATCTGAGAAATTGAGTCGCTGTTAAAAATTGAAATTCTGGAATCAGATAAACACAATCGAGTCCTATAGATTTAATATATATGAATTATAAATAGGGGAGAAATCATCTTATTTCATTTTATATTTTTAGCGAGTATTCGTGCAAATTGTAGGATGTACAGTAAAAAATTTATCATTAAGTGTAATACAAATGTGAATTTTATTTTAATTCTTATGTGACTATATTCGGAATGTCTAATCACATTACGTTCAAACGCGACTTTTTCCCAATTGAACTTTATTTTTATTTCTATGTAACGCCAAGACTAAACAGATCTGTATATCATACATAATTTCATAAAAGTACATGAATAAGTAATAGTAAAATTTTGAATTAGAAAGTCCTTTTGTATTTTCCATGATGTCAAAATCTCATTATTAGGCATTCAAATATTTGAAATATTTTTGACACTTTAACTAATAAAGATATGAGCATATTATTTAATATATTTTATTGCGTTTGAAGTTCAACATTCAATTCTTAAATTTTAATTAGCTTTTCCTTCCTATTTAAATATTACTTTTTTTTCACGTCCATAGGAAGCGAAAAGCATAAAGCATATTTTTCTTCTAGAATTAGTAATATTATTTTACCAATCATTGCTTTTCGAATTATTCTACACATAATTGTATGATCTTCGTGTAAACTTCGTATTGAATTATTGAAGTATTGAGTTGGAGTATTAAAAAAAGAAAAATATTTTATTTACATTATATTGTAATTCGTTATGTATAGGTAAATAAATCTTGAAAAATACCCCAAACTAATATCAAATACCTCTACTTAAATAGTAAATGTAGCATTAAAAACTTTTTAAAACGAAGCACTAACTCACGATAATACAGTCTTAAATTACACTATTATTGCCAACTAGTGGTGATACTCATGAATTAATAACTAATTATTTAACAGTTTATATTTCCAAACGCGTTACTCACAAATTTACAAATCCCTTTTTGTTGCTATAATTATGTATTTCTATTCAAAATTGTTACATAATCAATTATTAGGTCTTAATAAATATTCTGAATGCACAAATTGCAAGTAAATTCGTACAAAAACAAGATTAATCGTAATATTCGTTAAATGAGTAAATACTTATAAAAAGATTTAGCTAAACTCTGTATTTCCTACAAAATATTCATACTCAGATCGCAAATGATTAAACAAATAGATTGTTGATAATTACAGTAGTTTCTAGCTGAAGATTGCTAAATTCAAATTTTAGGATAGTCAAATCTATGATTACAACATTACAAGCATATATCATCTATTGTTATAGACAAATTTTTGTATACATTATTACAATTATTTCTTAAACCTACATATGAATATTTCGAAAACGAGGAATTTTGTTCATTTCATATTTATAACAGAATTATATTACCTACTACAAGGAGCTTTTAATTGATTATGGAATACGAGCTAGATAATTTATATAGATAACTGTCATCTATATACAAGTTGTCAATTACAAATGAAGTTTCTATTACATTCTGATTATAATTCGAATGAAAATATGTTGCAATACTTGTGTCAATCTTCATTTTAAGTATTCGATTGTTAATTATATTATATACTTTGCAACAAACAACTTATAATTATTAAATTATTATTTGAAATACAATTTCAAGTTACATTTTGTACGGAATATCACATATAAGTCAATGATATTTTCTTAAATATTGCATTAATGATTAATTAGTGATAGCATTTACTTTTATAGTTGCATCACTCATTGCATTGCATATCTTCCTATCTTACCTGCAGTGAACATCACCACGTGTTTATTACCTGGACATCACCGCTTATTACATTTATTTAGTTTATAGTACAGTTCCTATTAACGAAATGGTGAGTTTTGATATCGTTTCATTTTTATATAGAATAATTTTTCAATACTTATGTTTTTATTGAAAATTACAGTTATAAAGTCATAAAATTAGTATAAATAACCTCCATACCGGTTAATATACCAACTGTGATAAAGTTTAAACGTTTTCAACAGCTTATTTTTAATATTCATTATACAAGTAGAAACATATTGTATTATACATTTTTCTACGACATTTTGAAACAATATTATAATAATTATAAAATTAAATACTGTACCAATAATTGTAACATATGTATGAAAGAAATTAATTTGTTTTTAATAGACGACAGAAAGAAAAGGAACATTTAAAGTAGAATATCTTCAAAAAATTGAAAAAGATGTACAAACAAAATGGGAAGCGGAGAAAGTTTATGAGGAAGATGCTCCTCTGGAACCTAGAAAAAGTTCAGATGAGAAATTTTTCGCAACATTTCCTTTTCCCTATATGAATGGAAGGTTACATCTTGGGCATACATTTTCATTATCAAAATGTGAAGTAAATATTTAATGAACTGTATGAAGAATTAAAAATTATCTTAAATTTAATATATTTTATAATTTTGTAGTTTGCTGTACGTTATAATCGTCTTATGGGAAAGAAAGTTCTTTTCCCATTTGGCTTTCACTGTACTGGCATGCCCATTAAAGCTTGTGCTGATAAGTTGAAAAGAGAAATGGAGGTATATGGTTATCCACCACAATTTCCTGAGGAAAAAGAAGAATTAAAAGCAATAGTTTTAGATGATATAATAATGAAAGATAAAAGTAAAGGAACAAAGGTAATATGATAGTATATGAGGTATTTATATATTTTATAATTTAGTATATAATTGATTTTAGAGTAAAGCAGTTGCAAAATCTGCTACTGCAAAATATCAATGGCAAATTATGCAAACACTTGGGCTAGAACATGAAGAGATAAAGAAATTTGCAGATGCTGCGCATTGGTTAGATTATTTCCCCCCTCTTGCTGTGCAAGATTTAAAATCAATTGGACTACATGTAATATAAAAATTTATTTATTATCTTTTCAAAATTTGCACAAATAATAATGTTCAATATGTAAATATGAATAACATTACTTATAGGTGGATTGGCGCAGGACATTTATCACCACTGATGCAAATCCATTTTTCGATTCATTTGTGCGGTGGCAATTTCAACATTTAAAAGCTAGAAATAAAGTGAAATATGGAAAAAGGTATACAGTCTATTCACCAAAGGATGGTCAACCATGTATGGATCATGATAGATCATCTGGAGAAGGTGTTGGACCTCAAGAATATACATTGGTTAAACTGAAATTACAAGAACCTTACCCAAAAACTTTAGAGTATGTATCATATGAAATTTACGAAATTTGTTTTTTAATGAATATAATATTTAATTTATTTCTCCAGGTCTCTTTCTGGTAAAGCAGTTTATTTAGTAGCTGCAACTTTGAGGCCAGAAACAATGTATGGTCAAACAAATTGTTGGATTCATCCAGATATAAATTATATTGCGTATACTCTGTTAAATGGAGATGTTTATATATCAACAGAACGTGCAGCACGGAATATGTCCTATCAAGGATTTTTTAAAGAAGAGGGAAAAATATCAATTGTGTTGAAGCTTACTGGGAAGGTACTTTCATCTATTTAAATTGTATAATATGTATTTACAGCATTATTTGAATTTTCATGAATTTTGAAGGATATATTAGGATTACCATTAGAAGGACCTCTTACATTTAACAAAGTAATCTATACTTTGCCAATGTTAACCATTAAAGAAGATAAAGGTACAGGAGTTGTGACTTCTGTACCTAGTGATTCTCCTGATGATTATGCAGCTTTAATGGATCTAAAAAAGAAACAAGCTTTTAGGGAAAAATATAATATAACTGATGAAATGGTACTCCCTTATAATCCTGTAAGTAAATACAATTTTCACAATAATACAAATATGGTATTACATGTAATATATACGTGAACTTTTATATTTTTAGATACCTATTCTTGAAATACCAGAATTTGGTAATTTGTCGGCAGTAACTGTATATGATAAATTAAAAATTCAGTCTCAAAACGATAAAGCTAAATTATTGGAAGCAAAAGAAATGGTCTATCTAAAAGGTTTTTACGATGGCGTATTATTAGTTGGTAAATATAAAGGAAAGAAGATTCATGATGTCAAAAAGCAAATACAAAAAGAATTGATAGATGAAGGAAAAGCAGTCCTATATTATGAACCAGAAAAAACTGTTATGTCTAGATCAAATGACGAATGTGTAGTAGCTTTATGCAATCAATGGTATCTGGATTATGGAGAGGAAACTTGGAAAAAAGAAGCAACGGATGCCTTAAAAAATCTGAATACCTTTCATGATGAAGTGAGAAAAAATTTTATGGCATGTCTTGATTGGTTACACGAGTATGCATGTTCAAGAACTTATGGACTTGGTAAATCTTTGTACCATTTTTAAGTAGAAGAACTAAACAATTCTTATTATGCAAATATTTACAATGTCAATTTTAGGTACTAAATTGCCATGGGACGAAGCTTGGTTAATAGAATCTCTTTCGGATTCAACAATTTACATGGCTTATTACACAGTAGCACATATACTACAAGGAGGAACGTTTAAAGGCGATAGTACAAATACATATAACATAAAGTAAAGTTTTAGATCTTTAACTAATTCTCACAGAAAGTATTTCAAGTTATTTTAAGAATTTAAGAAATTATTACAAATGATATTTTTCATGTTTTAATTTTTATAAAATCTTGTGAGATCTTTATAATTATTTTATTCTACACTTAGAGTAGTTACAAAAGCATTAGACAATATTTTTGAGGAAAAAAGACAAGTAATTTTAAACATAGAAAGATGATTTGTTAATAACTTTAATAATTTAAAGCATCTCAAGAAAAACTTGTAATACTTTACATGAAATACTTCGTATTAGGTTCTCCCGTAAGTTCTTTTCTTTTTTTTACTAAGCCGAGTACGAAAATTATGAAAAGGATATATGACAAAACCTAACATATGGATAAGTATTTGAAACATCTTATAAAATTTTATGTTTAGAGCTAATGAAATGACTCCAGATGTCTGGGATTATATTTTCTTCAAAGATGCCAAGTTCCCAAAAACAAATATAAAGAAAGAGGCGTTAGAACATATGCGACGTGAATTCCATTATTGGTATCCCGTCGATTTAAGAGTATCTGGGAAGGATCTAGTACAGAATCATCTTACTTTCTTTATATACAACCATACTGCAATATGGCCAAAACAACCTGAGTTATGGCCGAAAGGAATAAGAGCGAATGGTCACTTACTATTAAATTCAGCTAAGGTATGTTGAAACCATTTCTATATTTTTTATTGCATGTTATCAAAGCTTTTTTTAGATGTCAAAATCGGAGGGAAACTTCTTGACACTCACGGAAGCAGTAGAAAAATTTTCAGCAGACGGTATGCGACTATGTCTGGCTGATTCTGGTGATTCAGTAGAAGATGCTAATTTTGTAGAAAGTATGGCAGATGCTGGAATTCTTAGACTATATAATTTCATTGAATGGGTAAAAGAAATGTTAGCTTCTAAACATACATTTAGACAAGGAAAACCACATACATTCAACGATAAAGTTTTTGAAAGGTATCAAAATACTAAGATATTTTATATACAATTCTATTTATAAAATCTGATAAAATTGAATTTATTTAATTAAACTAGTGAAATGAATCTAAAAATACAAGAGACCGGGGATAATTATGCAAAGATGCTATATAAAGAAGCGTTAAAAACAGGATTTTTTGAATTGCAAGCTGCAAGAGATAAATACATACAATTAAGTGCACTGGATGGTATTAATTGGTTGTTGATTATGAGATTCATAGAACTTCAAATTGTTCTTTTATCTCCTATCTGCCCTCATGTAGCAGAGTTTGTGTGGAATCTGATTGGTAAAGTAAGTTTACATCTTTAATGTATGATTAAATAGAGTTCTTAATAATAGAATACTTGGTATCTTGAGATGATTTTTTTTAATAGGAAGGTAGCATATTAAACACTAAATGGCCTCAAATAGGAGAGATAGATGAAATCCTTATAAAATCCTCACAATATCTTATGGACGCTGCACATTCCTTCAGACTGCTTTTGAAATCCTACATGACACCAAAGAAGGGACAAAAAGAGAAAAATGAAGCAACAGTTATAGAGAAACCAACCGAAGGCACAATTTGGGTAGCAAAAACCTATCCTTTTTGGCAAAGCACTATTTTAACTGTAATGAAGGATCTGTATCTGGTAAGTGATTATGACAAAACAGTTTGTATATTTACACTAAAATATATACAATACGTTACTTTACAGAAAAATAATAATAAACTGCCGGAAAATAAAGTTATTGCAACGGAACTAGGAAAAATACAAGAATTGAAAAAATATATGAAACGAGTAATGCCGTTTGTGCAAGTTATGAGAGAAAAAATGGATCTCATTGGATTGAGTGCGCTTAATCTAACTTTAGATTTTGACGAATTTACTGTTCTCCAAGATAACAAAAAGTATCTTGAAAATACGTTAGATGTAAGGATTGAATTTTTCTTTTGTATTTTTATCTACGCTTACTACACTTATTAAATTGTCTGTTTATTTAAACGTAGCTAGAAAATATAGTGATAAAGTTTACTGATGAAGCTTCAGAGAAAACGAAAGAAGCATGCTGTCCAGGTTCACCTTATATGAACTTTTATAATAAAGCTGGGATCTCAGTATGCATCATAAATCCACAGAGGTGTAGTGGACTATTCAGAATGTCCGTAAAAATCATGGACGCAGATAGTGTTGTAGATATTATTTCACGAATATCGAAAGAAAATAAAAATATAAAAAGTATGTATTTATCAATATTAAAATTACTACTTCTAATCTGAATTATCGAATCAAATTTTTTTTTAGATCCATCGTTAGTTTCCTTGTATCGTTATAATGATCCTGTTCTGGGACCCAGAAGTAGGCCAGTTGTTGATGATATTCTAAAAGGTAAAACTCAGATTCCTCTTGATTCTGTATTCAATGTTGATTTAGAAAAGAATAATATTAAAGTAAACATAGATGGGAATTTATATGACATTGGTGATGAACTAGTGTATATAGTTCATTCTGTGAAAAATTAATATTATGTACGTGAGTATATATATTTATACTCAGCATAAATTATTTAAAACTCATCTTTATAAATAACTTTTTATAATGTTAATAAAACTATTTCACATAAAATTTTAGATATTTTTATAGGCATAAAATGATAGAATGGTAGAAAAAGTTTTCAGTTCCTTGTGTTCAAATTATATTTATTATTTATAAAACTTCCATTATATTGAACAATTAAAATTTGTTAACGACACGTTTTTTTTCTTTGCTGTGTAACATCATTACTTTTAGATATTTATTATTAGTTTAATTCATATTTATAGAAATAAAAGTTCTGTATAAAAATCGACTTTATTACACGTTTTCCATAATTCTTATGTTTTCATGATACTTTTACAAAAAGTATTACATAAAATATATATAGTATACTTATTTTCAATCTTGATGTATATCTTTTCATGTGTATATACAACCATATTGTGAAAAATGATGTTGTCACTGAACGCATTAAAAAATATTTTGACATTTATGGCATTAAGGATACTATTTTGTATTGTCATTTGCACCTAAATACGATTTCTCTTTATATTTGACACGCACACACAATGTGCAATCATTTTTAGGTACATTTTATTTATTCTTCCAAGCTACCACTTCTTCTCGTATTTTTTGTACATCCATAGCACCTGTTCTACAACATCCACCTATGTATCGAACTCCCAAGTCAAGCCATTCGTGTATAAATTGATGTAAAGAATAGCCTTCTTCGTTTTTCTTCCAACCATTTTCTACTGTGTATTTCTCACCACTGTTGGGGTACACCACCAATGGAATAAATTCTTGGTTGGGATTTTCATTAATTCCTTTCAGTAAACTGCTCACATGTTGGGGTGCAATGCAATTGGTACCAACCGCTACAATCTGTCCTGGTAAAGCCTTTTTGTAACAGTGTATTGCAACATCTTGAAAATTGGAACCATCAGCTATACTTTTGCTGTCACTGCGACAAGAAAATGACATCCAAGCTTTAATGTTTGGAAACTCCTTTAACAACTGGACCAGTGCTTCTGCTTCTAGTTTGCATGGTATTGTCTCTATTGCTAACATAGTTATACCACTGTCTATTAATTTAGTAATACGAGGCCTATGCCAGTCCATAAGAATTTCCCTTGACAGAGTTGAACAGTATTTACCAGTGTATTCTGAAGCATCGTGTAAGCAGGCACCATATGGTCCAACAGATCCAACAATTAATGGATTTGAATTTGGAACACATTTTCCATTTTCTATACTTTTCTTGTATAAACTCACAGCTTCTTTGGCATAATTAACAGCTTTGCAAAATAAGTTAAGACTTTCTTCTTTTGTCAAGTTCATATATTTTGAGAAACTATCGATAGATGTTTGATATGTGTTTGTTAAGATTATGTCAGCTCCAGCTTTTAGAAAATCTAGGTGTGTAGCAATGACAGCTTCTGGATTTGTAACAAGAAATTTTGCTGTCCATAATGGATCACCATCTATTATATCACCCACATGAGTGGCTAATTGTGTAGAAAATCCACCATCTAACACTTTAATTTCTTGCATTTTTTTCTTTTCAGATTACTATACTTTTTAATTATGTAAGTTTTCTTAATAGTGTCACGTACTCTTCAACGCAGAAACTACACCCAAGAGGAAGCAACTTTTACAGTTATACACACGTCTTAATTGTTTAAATGTTTCTGAAAGGCTGAGGCAATAATTTCTATAATTGCTCTCAGAAGCACTCTCATGCACAGAATGCACTTAATCCAAAGTCCATGAAGATGTGAGATACTTATTGAAAAGAAAATGAAGTTTTAAGAAAGGTTCCCAGATTATTCAATAAAAGATTACTTTTTTTTAATACCTATGTCGTGAAGATCCCTTGTGTCAACAAGATCAAATCATATCACGTGTTTACACATGTTCTGATAAATTATGTGCTTGTGATCTGAATGTCTATATGTAGGTGCAATGTTTCCAAGTGTTACAATCTGTATGTAACGTGTGCTTGATAATATTAATCAACATTTATTAATATGTTGTATTATATAATTTTTGAATTGTTACATTGATATTTTGAACTTTAATAATGGAGTACATTTATTTTCTTATAATGATAGTTGGATTAACGAGATATAAAAAATGATTGAAGTATACGAATTTTTTCAAGCTTTAGAAGATTCATTAGTTTTTTTGGAAATTAATAGTACATAAAAATCCTTGAGATATAAAAGGCTTATCATCAATTTAATTTCTTAAATATAATCATTAATTTACTTTATAGAAAACTTAGTGAATATTTAGTTATTTGGAATAAGAAACTTAATCAAATTTTAATAAATCTTGTATCATTGACCTTTTATATTTATAGCTTGGTTACTTTAGTATTACTTATTTTTGTTTTAAGGTGTTTATTTCCCTTCTGATTGATTTGATGTTTTCTGCATACATTCTACAGCAACCTCCAATATATTGAACTCCAACTTCTAACCATTCAGCAATAAAACTTTCAAACACAGGACAACTTTCATCTTTTATCCATCCTTCAGTTGGTGAATATATTTCTCCACTATTAGGATACGCTATCAATGGTATTAATTCTTCTTTATGAATTCCTTTGAGCAAGGGAGATACATCTTTTGGAGCAAGACAATTCACTCCAACAGCAATTATTTGACCAGGTGAAGCCATTTTATAGCAACGTGTAGCTACTTCTTGAAAATTGCTACCATCTACTATATTTTGACTGTTCCTTTTACAAGAAAATGAAAGCCATGCTTTAACATTTGGATATTCTTTCAAAAGATCAACCAGTAGCTCTGCCTCTTGATAGCAAGGTATAGTTTCTAATGCTAACAACTCTATGCCAGCATCTACAAGAGCATCAATACGTGATTTATGCCATTGTATCATAGTTTCACGAGGTGTGTTTTTGCCATAAGCTCCATTATATTCAGAACCATCGTGCAAACTAGCTCCATAAGGTCCACAGGAACCAGCTATTATTGGATTCTTATTTTCAATTTCATCGTTTTCACTGATTTCTTTCGTGTAATCATTAACTGCTTTTTTGGCCAGATTAACAGCTTTATATAATAATTTTACACTCTCTTCTTCATTTATGGATAAATGTTTCATTAAGCTAGACACTGAAGCTTGATATGTATTTGTTTCAATAATATCTGCACCTGCTCTGAGAAAATCTAAGTGTGTAGCATAAACAGCATCAGGATTTGTTGCTAAAAATCGTGATGTCCACAAAGGATCACCGTCAATTTTTGCACCAACATGTGTGGACAATTGCGCACCAAATCCTCCGTCTAAGATTTTAATGTTTGACATCTTTTTTAAATGCGTAAATTTGTTGGAATATGAACTTATTTTTCTTTGCGAAGTCAGCGTCTAAATATGTATATTGTAAATAATTTTAAATAATTTCCACGTACGACGTAAGAAACTCGATCTCTTTAAACGACTTAAGATATAGCGGATTTCGCCGGCTATTCAGTAATTTTATCTCTTGTCGACGTTGTAAATTACTTTCGATAACCTTTCAACGTCGTTTCTAGACAGTCTGAAGCGTTATCATTCTGTCAAAAAGATGTTGTTTTTTGTTACTTTATTTGTAAATTGCTTGCATCCAGACATACATTTTATAAAAAAACATTTTACTACGTGATTGCATCTACATATGTATTCAGATTATAATATGCATACGTATCACATGTTATTCAAATATATGCGCGCGTAAAATGGTTGATACATCGCTCAACTTTGAAATTTTAAATAATTTTTTATAATTTTCAATATGTTATCAAATGTTAATAATAATAATAAATATCTATTTAGTATGTAAACATGTATTTATATTATTTGTATTATAGTGAATTTTTATACAACTGATGATATAACATATTCATTACATCTTTAAATTCTTTTGTGGGTATGAAACAGAATTAACAGAATTAAAGAACATTATATCTATACAATAAATTTCAGTTGAAAAAACAAATCTCTCTTCATAGTTTCATTTTGTTCTTAAATATGTAAATATTAGCGATCGCGGCAAGAATTTAGTACCTGTTGCGTATGGAAGAATTATATTCTAAACGCGTCGGTTGATTACAGATAATCTTATGAACTTTGTGCATGCTTTTCACTCATGAAGTTTAGAGATATTTAAGTCTTGAAAAAGAGACGGGACAATACTTATAAATAGTAAGTGATTTCATACTATTTTTTATTTACTGTTGTTTTATATCTAAAATTGACGCGTATATAAATATTACTTTTAAAAATAAATAGAAACATAACAAAGTGATATCGCCACTTTATACAAAAATATATTTATATAACTAATAGTTTCTGGATTATTTACTTAATTTTAATAATTTCAGGTAAGTGTTTGAGAAATAAAATCAAATTTTAAACTGTAAATTTATTTAAGTAGTTATGTATTCTGGTGGGATTCTAAGTATATCAGAAGTAAATGCCTTATGTTCTGAACAATTTGAATGGCTTTTTGGAAATGTCATAGAGCATTATCCAGATGCTACACAGCACATAGCATTTATGAGACCATTTCCATCAGTTAAAAATCTTAAAATGTGTTTTTATGAATACTTAGAAAATTTAGATGTTTCAGGTAAAAATAAAGTACTTTATTATTATTGTAGTAATTGTTCATATTATTAGTATTATTTCAGTCACAAATAATCCTTTTCTAACTCAGTTTTTAAAATATTTTGAACTTTTTTAATACCTTTTAGAAAAGGAAAATGTATTACTTCGATATCCAGATTTATCAGAAAAATTAAATGAAAATGAATTGATCAATGCTGGATCTGAATTTGAGCAGGAATATGCAGAACTTCATACTATGTCAAAAGAAGAAAAACAATTATTTGCTACTTACAATAATTTGTGAGTGATATAATTAAGATCTTACTCTACAAACAATTGTTTACAAATAAAATTTTTAGGAGTAAAACATAGGATTACTGTTTTAGGTACAAGGAAAAATTCCGTTTTCCATTTGTAATATGTATGTATAAAAATAATGTACAAACGATTCTTGCATCCATTCAAACACGTTTGCGAAGTACAAGAGAGAATGAGTTACAGATAGGAATTCAAGAAGTTAAAAAAATATGTAGCAATAGAATAGATGATCTTGTATGGTCAGATGCATAAGAGAATAAATATTGTTTGTTTATTTCTGCTGGGACTGTCTACTAAGATAAAAATTGCACCAATATTTGTTATTGTTATATAATAAAAATATAAAAATCCAGTTATTATTTGAAGTGCTTAAATAGAGTAATTATGATTTATTATTTAATGTATTTAACAATACAAAGCCAGTAAATTATAAGTAAAAATTTTAATGATTACAATATTCCAAGATTTTTTTCAATAATAGCATGAGGTTGACCCATTTGTTCTCTGAATTCTGCAGTATTTAATATGTCTTCAAATCTAAATAATACAAAGGAATTCAAATATTATATATTAACGTTCTAACGATCTAAAAATTTATTATTTTAAAAGAAATATAGAATAATTTACCCCAGCTCTTCATCCCGGCCAAGTAGAACATCTTTCATCATGTTTGATGATGGCAGAAACGGAAGTCTGCCAATTTTTTCAGCTGCTTTTAATTCCATTGCTATACGCATGGGAGCATGTAATCCTTGTATGTTTCTGAGCAATGCCATATTCATACGATCAC
This sequence comes from Calliopsis andreniformis, assembly GCF_051401765.1. Lineage (NCBI taxonomy): Eukaryota > Metazoa > Arthropoda > Insecta > Hymenoptera > Andrenidae > Calliopsis > Calliopsis andreniformis. The sequence goes on along the minus strand of NC_135073.1, from coordinate 5,064,392 downwards.
GATTTTGTTGATACTGAAATACATTATAAGTATACAAAATATTCAATAATTATTATAATTCCTGAACTTATTATCTTACATTTCTTTCAGATGCTTCCAATGGATGTGAATAACCTATATTTTGTCTGGTAGCTGATAGTCTAAAAGACAAAAATTAAATAAAATTGGAAGATTAAAAAATTATTATGAACACTTTAATTCAATGCAAAACCATTTCATGAAATATTTATTCATACCCAGAAACCATGGGATTAGCTACACCATAATTGTCATCAGGAATGTTAAACTGTTCACTGACAGTAGGTTTTGGAACAAGCGATGGCAACCCGAAACTCTAAAATTACAAAATTTCGTTGAGTATTTTACGACTAATGTTTTATAAAGAAGTATTATATTTCAATTTTCATGTTTTTCCTTCTGCAGAAAAACAATTTGTAAACATTTCTTATAACCTCAATCTTAAACAAAGTAATATTTTCCTAATGCATATTAAGATAATTTTTATACTCCCATCATTACTATAAAATAGCTGAAACTAATATCGTTTATTACCATTGTTTTATGTATATAATTGAATTCTTTTCAAGTAAATTTTATTCTTAAAAACGAAAGTCACTTTACATGAGATCACAAAATGTACTTTATAATGAGTTCACAAACTCATCGAAATACAACTTGACGTTTCACATGTGCAAGTCAGTGGTAGAAGCATGAATCATACATAATATAGAATCTTTGACTACAGAAGTATGGACTATTAGCACACCCCACTTTTCCCATAAGAAACTTCTGTTTAACATCTGGAGCGCCCCTAGAGACTAAAATGGCGCAAAATTTGAAATATGAAAATCGAATTAATATTAACTGAAGTTCGAAGACTTAAAAATAAGTAGGAAAAGTAAGGAAAAATATGCTCCAATTAAAAAAAATTTACCAAATTCTAATACATTTTTTAAATTGTATTAAAACAAAATTTTGTGTATCAATCTTTTAATCTTTGGAAAGGGCAGAATAAATGACCAAAATGTAAATAATACATTTATTTATTATTTATTTATCATTGCCCATAGAACAAAATGGAAGAAATATATTCCAACACCTATTTGCTAAGAAGTAAAAAACTGATCGGTGCTACAGAGGCATAACGTCCAACAATTAGTTCTCGCTATTGAAACTTAGTGTCTGAGGGCGCTGACGACTTTGACAGGCAACATGAAGTTGGTGTTAGTAGTCTATACTTCTATAGGTAGTCAAAGCATAGAATTGTGCCATTTCGAACGACATATTTAAAGTCCTTACTTGACTTCGCTGTTTTAAATTCGTAAGGAATAAGCGAGCTATTCGAATGAATTAAATTTAATGTGTTTCCTTTATCGCTGTATATAACAATTTAAAAAAAAAACATTTGTATCTAATATATTTTTGTGATTCTATTACCATTTCCATGTCATTTCCAACATTATCTACAATTTGTAGAAAGCAATCATAGCGCTCATGAAGGCAAGAATCCAAATTTAATTCTGTTATTAATGCCGAATTTATTCAACGTATTTTTACATAATTTCGTTCGTACATATGTTGAGGATGATATGTGTATTTATATCTCTCATCATGTTAAACGTGTCTAATTTCATTTCTGAAGGTTTCCCACATTTATATGAATTAAGGTATACATTCGTCATTTTAACATTGTACCACATTTTATTTTATTTTATTTTAGTAATTTTCTATGGATTTAGCGAATTCTCAATTTCATTTCTATTATTATACCTTCTGTAATGAAGTGTAATTATAGCATTGTTTATTTTGTTAAATTTCGTATCAATTTATATTGCATAGGAAAAATATTGATAAAAAAGATACAAGAGTAAGCCATGTAAAACACGAGGGCGCTGCAATTTGAATAACGTTTCTGGTATTTTTACAGAAATTAATATAATTCATTAATTTTATTTTAATTTTTCGATAATCGATTATAATTATATTTTTGTAATTTATAAAATGAAATGGAGGTGCTTTCGTATGTATTTTATTTATTTTTATAGTACCTAATTGTGTTGTTTGTAATAGGTGGATTATAAAAGAGCTGAAGTGAGCGATATTCGATACTATCGAAACTCAAGTCTATTCTTTGAATTCTCGAAGCTGCGCGCGCAGTTTATTTCGAACGAAAAGCCATGCCGGACTACAGAACTCATCGCGAAGGTATATTTTTTGAATATTTTCGTTAATATAATCGTAGAAATAGTTGGATCTTCGTTCGTTTCAGGAATATATAATACTTGTGTGTTATTACATAGTAAAATTATATGTATATGTATATATCTTTCAATATGCTTTGAAATTACTCGAGTTTGACTTCCAAATGAAAAGAATGTATATGTTTACAAGACAAATAATATTGGAAATGTGCCAAGAAATAGATTACAAGGGAATTAGTTTGTTATGCTTGAGTCACTTTTATGATTTTATTGTTCTAGCTTCTATTTGGTTAGAGGACTTCGGAATTTTTAAGATAATTTCATTTTACAGCTATGGCTAGTACATATTTCTCCAATCAGAGGCGACTTTACAAGTTACCCGATAGAACGAAGGCTCATCATTACATCGACGTATATCCAAGAGATAAGATGTCTCGACAGATTTGAGGATCTAAAGTAAGTATAACGTACTTAGTGACATCTAATTACTTCTAATTACTACAGTGCTTTAATTTTTACTTTGTTAATATTCCTATTTAGTATTAGTTTTCTTTTTCTATTAAAATTCATTTGATATTTTGAAAAAATTTGTATGCGTTTTCGTGGTCGTATTCTGTTTACTATTTGCAATTAGTTGATATACATATATATTCATATTTACATTTTTTCAAATGAAATTAATAATATATTTCGAGTTTTCACAATACGTTTCACAATACGAAAAATCGTCAGAAAACAAAATGGAGTTCTATATCACCACTTTCTCCCCTAACATTGTAAAATCTAAAATCTCTATTTTTAATAGCTCCATATCAATTAAGTACGTTGTTATAATGTGTTTTAAAAAATTAAGTCTTTAAATTTATTTATTTTAAATTTATTTTACCATGGACTTGTTATTGTATTTGATATGCCAATGGAAGGGATTTCCTGCTTTGGCTATTTAAAGCGGTGCAATGTGAGGATTATTATTTTGTTGATTGAACTTCGAAATTAGATTTCAGATTAGACTGTAATGTTTAGAGTTCAGAATTCGAAAATTTAACACATTAATAATTTGGAAACTCATTTTTTAATGTTTCATTTTTCTTTCAGTTTCACTTCCAGTCCAGCAAGCACCCTGAAAGTATGTAATTCGTCGAGTTGTCTTCATACAATGGCTTTTACGGTAACGTACATTTCTGTTTTGATTTTTTACAATGTTGTAAAACGCAAAGACCTAAAGCGATAGGTACATATGGATAGCTGATTGTATTGTTTGTTGTGTTACAAGCATAATTACCACAGGTGTATTTTTATACCTACTCATGAGGAGTAACATCTTTTTTTTAGTATATGTATTAGCTTAAGTTGGGATTTTTTATACGCCGCGTCTTTCTATGAAATATTTATTTTCTTTCTACTTTAAAATATATTAACCTAGGGTGATACAATAAAAATGACACTAAAACAAATGCCAATAGAATAATATAAAACAAGATATGTTATGGTATGAAGGTAATTATCATGTAGTGAGGAAGTAGGAAATTTTCAGTCTTTACCACTTTAAAAACTATAAAATGAAAATATAATGCAATTATATTTGTAACACAACAATTTTATTTACTCTATTATATCTTTCAATTACAAAGTGTTGATTTTGTTATTATCGTTGGCTTCAAATTGTTTCTAAATATTTTTTGGAGTATTTACATTATGCTCCAATTAAATTAATAGTCATTATTAAACTTAAATCAGGAAAACATTTATTAATGAAGTGAAAAATGGGGCTTCGTCTTTGGTGCATTCAGCGAGTATTGCAAACGGACGAAAGTCCCACCGATCAGAGATTATTTGATCACGACCGATGCAGACTTCATCCGGACGCATCGCTCGTGACAAGTCCATCTTTTGAATGTTCATTTCTGTTTCTTTTAATTGCTCTTAAGTATCTTCTCGTGGTTAGTGCTGTAAGGTGGCCTAAAAACAGAAAAATGATTTCTAAATACTTTTTCTAAAAGGCATATCATCTTCTGTACATATATTGTACAAAATTAGTTTTAAATAAGGAACATGTCAATGTACAAGGTGACAGATATGTCAACTGCTTTTATATTACCTTCAATTACGTAACAATACCTGTTTCAATGCATGGAACATAATTTGCACTGTAAACGCGATCTATTGTTTTAAGACGAGGTATTAAGAAAATCCAGTTCTGCGTCCCGTTATGACATAAGTCATAAGTAACGCATAAATTAACTGAAAAACAAACAATAGTTTCCATTTTTACTTATGATTCATCCCATGAAAGCGAAAAGACTGATTCATTTTTGAAACGATTATGTAGTAAATAATGATTCAACAGGCTAGTTTAATTCAGGGGAAGTTATATTCTACACTGTTGGTTTTACATATCAACTCTTTACCAATAATTAAATCATTATTGAGAGGAAATATTATTTAGAGCTAGATCATTTGAAACTGACCATAAAGAACATCCGGTATGAAAGTGAAGGTGTTATTCTCCATAATGATAATGTCTGACTAAGTGTGTTTTTAAGTCTCTGTAGACCAATTATTGAGATTAGGTTTAGAGCGTTTTATACTATCCACAATATTTACCAGTCATTTGTGCTTTCAATCTGTCCTTTGTTTTGCATCCTTCAAACTTACTTGAACGGAGAAATCTTGAAAACCTGTAAGCCATAAAAAATAGCTTGATCATCCCATTCACGTATATTACGTATTCGAACCGATTTTGTGCCTAGGGAATTGTGTAGCTATTTCAAATCTGGTCTGAAATTAAACAAAATAATGTTTCTTACATCAGTGTTTAGAAATGTATAACAAAATAATAAGTTCCCTCCTTTTAAAGGGAACGATGTACCTGTCTTTACCGCAAACTATGCGTGAAAACGTTTTACTTTATAATCACAAATATCTATGACTTTGAACGAATCTTTATGCTAGTATAATAGTAAAGTGTAGATATGAAAGACCATGGAAAAGTTTATAACGGGAGATTGCCACACCTCGTTGTTCGAGTAAAGCATCTCAAAAATGAAGATCCGCAAACCTTTTTTCTGTAGAGAAGTATTTATTCTATTTTTCTTTTAAATGTTATTTATTTTGCAAATTGACTATTAAATTTGAAAGCATACAATCTTTTTCATTGAAGTATGCATTGTTAATAAACAAATATATTTGTAATTTAACGAAACAAAGTAGTATCTCTTTTAGTGCTTTGTTTCTGTAAAACTGTTATAATAGACGTATATACATAATTAGAATAACGAAATGTAATTAAGGATTATTAAAGCAATTACACTACAAATCGTGAAAGGCGGTTGCTAATTATTGGTATATAGTTAGACACTTCCAATATCATTTTGAAAGGAATATGGATCATCTACAAGAAACCGTTATATAACTGTTTAGTTAATCACTTAGTTTATTTTTAATTATTTTTGGATTTAATTGTTTTACCTCAATCAGTTGATGAAATAATTCATATAGTATTTCATTATGCTCTATTATTCATTCAGTCTGTACTTATTCTATCGGCATTTATCTTTATCAATATTCGAAACATCATAAAAAGATTGTTTACTGTCCTTGAAAGGGAAATGTTTATATAAATGCTCTGAGTAACTCAATATAAAAAAAGAAATGGAATTTAGAAAAATAGTTTTTTATTATTGCGATATAAAATATTTAATACATATAATATTTTATTAAATCACATTTATTATATTTATAATCGTCACGAAATAACGGATAAATACGCATTTATTTTATGGTTCATGATTCTATTTCTTTACGAAATAATATTGATTAATGTACATGTACACTCATAGTCAGAAATTTGGAATTATTTTGTAAATTAAAAGAAGTAATTGTATTAAAACAAAAGATATTACTATCATCTTCAAAAGAACGAAACTCGAATCAGGAAGAGTGTGATACATAGCAAGAAATTATAAATTACTTTCGTATTGGCTACATAATTCACTTGTTAATTTAAACAGTTTTTATTCCAATCAAACACTTCTAGTACCCTTTAGTTTACTATTACTACTTAAAAAGTTCAAATACTATTTTATTTGAAAACAATATTAACATTCAAGGCGTTTGAAAAGTCCATAGCGTTATGCGTTATTCCAGTTCAAAAGCTAAATCTCTAGAAAAATGATACCAATAAAAAGGAGACAATACAAAGAAAACCTATTAAATAAAGTAAGAACAGTATATAATTCGCAATTAGAAATATACCAATGTTAAATTTAATTTAACAGAACACTTATCTGAAGGAACTTTTCCAATGACTAGATAGCGGTTTCCACTTTTCATTCAAACGCAAGCTCCGTTGAAACCGATGCCGCAATAGCTGCCGTGCAATTCATAATAGATTCTACTGTACCTCCGATCAAACAGATTCCATCTTCAAGAAACTACCCAACTCCTTTACGTTTCCAGTTTCCTTCTGTTTCCCGTCTATAGTCACGCGGAATGCGATGCGGTTCACAGTTCTCGGAACGTTGCTGAGGAAGCCGCGAATACAGGTGTCACGCGTGACGTAGTTCGCAGAATTCTCAGCCAGCGACCGATACAGTATCATAGCGAATCTCCCTGCTCCTTGTTCTCTCTCCAGCTCCATCAACGAACGCGTACGAGGATGTTCTACTTTTTACACGTCACACGGTCGAGCTTGCTCACGAGTTTCGTGAACTTGCTCGCTTCTTCCTGCCGTTTATTCCGGATGTAACGATAGTCTGGAGCGCCTCCACGATTTCCAGCGAGACGTCTCGGTCCCCGGCGTTCTCGTTATCGTAACTGGCGAATTCACGTGTTACGTAAAGCTCAGCGCGCTCTCGGCATCTTTGGCCAATTGGCGGGCGTCGTTTTTATCGTATCGTCACGGTTCACGAAAAATGTTATAACGACAGAAATTCGAAAACCGTACGCATCGTTTCATGTGTACACCTTCTAATTCAATTAAATGATAAGACTGTAAGAAGCTGTTATTTATTATATAACGTTATATTTATAAAGTGGGAATTAATTGTTTGAATTCGGCTCTTCAATATTAGCTGCAATTTAATACATTCTTTCTTTATTTTATATCTGTATGGACGGACAATTTATCTTCAAAAGTGTTTTTGAAGTTTGAGGTTTTTTAATGATTTGTTTTAGAATTTTTATGTAATATCAGTATTTTCGTTTTCTTAAAACAGTGTTGTTTTTTTCTTGCAGAGTATTAGTAAACTAGTACCTTTTGAGACAATTAGGACGATTTTATTATCGAATATCAAGTTTTATCATATGTATACCTACTAGAACATACTGTGGTTTCTTTCTCATCCTCCGAAGTAACGTCATTTGTTACTCTGATTATTAGTGATTCTTGGAGAAAAATAATAATACTTGTTACGTAAAATATTATAGATTGTTCCCTTTCCGAAATGACATTATAACGCAAAAGCATGTCGATACGAATTGTTACGTAATACTGAAAGAACTTGACACAACCTAAAATTGATATTCAATTCAATAAAGAGAGAAATTAAGATTATCGCACGTGTTCCCTTAATTGAAATAACTGATTAAGCAGAAACTTGTAATTACATTTCTTCGTAAGAAGTGATTTTCACAAATTTGATACATACGATTGGAGTGTCTGACTGCTATTTACTATCACTACTTTCATATTAGCAATTGGATTGAAACTACAAAAGCAGTTAACATTTTCACTAGAGATGTTGATTTATTCCTCTTTCAGTTTTTTAGAATATTCACTTTATTTTCAATTAATTTGAAAATGATTGTTTTCTCGAATTTGTATTATCTTTGGAAATCTGTTCAATTTATCCAATCGTTTTATTTAATCCTCCTAGAAAAATTGTACATGCAATACTGATCTTATGTTCATAAACAATTGGGTTTGTTTAACTATCAAGTATTTTTTTGGAAATATTTGTACACTGACATAATTTTGAATTTCAATTTAAAAAGTTACAAACTTATTCTTTTCAAGCGATTGTTCCTATGGTTGACATGAATTATGTTCGCAAAAAATGTTTAGTGATAAGCGTGTATTTTTCATTTTTTTCTACGATATAAATAGGTTGATTTAGGTAATTTTATGATAGAAATGAGTGATATTTTGATAAATTTATATTAATCTTAATAGAATTAAGGTAATCAGGTTTCGTAGTTCGAAATTCGGGGCAATTTGATTCAGGAGTAGGGAAATCATTTTGTATAAATGTATATACGAAGTAATGATATTATATATATAATAAATAGAAATAAATGTTTTCTTTTGGTTTTAAAATCATAGTTTCATAATTTCATAAAAATAGGAAATTTGTTTATTTATCAATTTACAAATTCGTTTATGCATATAAAGGCATTTTTTATAATTTAGAATAAATACATGTTACGAATTATCTGTTGAAAAACTTAAAGACGAAGTGAACAGAACAGTGAGGGACTTTATATAAATTTAACCACTGACAATTTTAAAAAGGTTGAAAATAAGGATTTTGATAGATAATTTCTCTTCTACTACATTTTAAATCCTCTCAAATAATATTTATTAGTAACTATTAAAATGATAAATATTATTTATAAGAGTACTTATATATTGAAATCACTGAAGGTAGAAAACATATTTTAGCTTTAAAGTTGGCTGAGACATCTTACATAAGTGTTATTATAGGCATATATCTTACACAACACTTTTGTACATTTACAATTAGAGCAAATGTGAGTACTTATATACGAGAGAATATCAACCAATGGAAAAGTCAATTATAATGATAAAATTATTGTATGTATTCAACTCAAATACAAAACATGGAAGAAATACATATTTATATAGATTATATATGAATGTATTTGCGTCCAAAAAATAGTCAGATTTACGTTAATGATTATATAATTTTGCTTTAAACTTATTTCTCGTATAAGAACTTACTCCGATTCAATGACATATCTTTCTTTGCTACAATATTTCCTTTTAAGATCCCTAGATTATGGAACAATTGGTATATTGGATATGCCTTTTCTTCTTGCTATTTTAGGTAATCGACTTTGGGTTATATCATATCGGATCCTATCAGGACAGCCACAACATAAATTTTTGCGTTTTACTTTTAATCAATTGGATTCTGTCGTACATACATATAACTATCTATTCCGCCATGTTGAATCTATTATTCACTTTATTTTGCTATCTTGAACTCATTTAGTTCAACTTCTTCAAAGTTATTGATAAAGTCTAAAGGTAGATTGACAAAATCGGTTACAATATTAATACAACTTTGGAGTAATCTTTTAGCAGTATATTCTAAGACCACTAACACTAGAATTCTAGTGTACATAGATTGAATATTGCAACAAAGAATATCAGCATGCTATATTTCTGATTTCCATTTAATTTTACTATCTATAATAAGTATTATGCATGATACCAATTCAGCGATGCTGGAATTTTGCAATAAAAAGGGAATAAAGCGTTTCAAAATGAGATGGGTAAAATCTTCAATTATTCTAGATCCTTTTTGGTGCATAAATTGTTTTTAGAATTTTACCTACGAGCAACTGCATCGTATTTCCGCATTCCTGGATCACACTCGATTCTCCCGTAACAAGATAAGAGAATGCTTCGCATTCCAAGCATGGCCGCGTTGCGAAGTTATTCTATTGTTAATACAGTTGCTTCTAAGTCAATTCTACGGTCTATAGTTCTACAGTCTCTGCCAGTTTAAAGCAGGTTTAATATTCAAATCGAAAGAGTTGGAAAAATACCGTTTCGATTGCCATACTTCTTATCTTTAAGCTGAACAAATTTCAGTTCCACTGTTTTTTCGTGAATTTAAATACGAAAAAAATATTCAAGTGTACCTATAGATGTTCTTAGATGACTGCTATGATTTATAGAATGATGAACACAGTGATAAACGCTGGAACTAGTGTTAATGTAATTAAAATATTAACTGATGTTATCATTTGTTGTATATCATTCATTTTTTTAAAATATTGCGATTATTTTTAATTAATAGCAAATGAAACTAGAAAAAAATATAATTCAAGATTATTTTCTTAAATTGTGCAGATATGTATCTTTTTAACAGTGTTATTGCGATCGTTCCAATTGAAATAGGCATGCAATAATTGTTTAAGAGTTATCTATAAATTTTTATACTTTAGAATTTAAATTTTATACTTTAGAATTTTTTCTTATTTATATAAATAATTTATATAAATAATTTATATAAATATATATAAATAATTATATAAATAATTTATATAAATAATTTATATAAATATATAACACTAAAAATATTATATTTTACTAGAAATGTACGGGTTTTAATAGATGTTTTTCGTTGACTTTGAATTATCTTACATTTAATAATGAGTTTTTTTTAAAAAATGTTTGTAACCTTCTGTTAATTTGTCGTAAAACAGCTCATTTTACGAGCTAAAAATAGCTTGAAATGTTATATTAGGATACATATAAATATTAATTTTAAAGTTCTCTTTCAACGAAACGTTTATATAATGTATTTTGTATTCTTTCTACTAGAAACTTATATATTTATTTTTAGTCGTTTCGGAAAAATAAGTGATCTTTTTGTATTTGTAAAACTAACTGTTATATGATATTTCGACTATCGTGTCTTTCATACTGAAGTAGAAGACTTATTTGTACAACTGTAGATAACATTAACTTACTATGAATAATATGTGAATTAAATTCATAAAAATTTCTGATACAATCCCAAAAAATTATGAAACTTCTAAAATACTGATGAGCTAATTGATTACAAATAGTTCTTATTTGGAATTAGAATCTCTATGGAAAGTGTAATACAAATTTTGAGGAATGCTGTATCATCAATATACGTTAAGTAAATTTTTTAAATATTCTTTCTTTATTTTAGGAACTTGTAAACATTCATTTTATTATAACATTTTATCAATCTCTAGAGTCAATCGTAGATAGTTTTATATTAGTATATCGCGAAAACAAAGCAATAGTGAATCTTGTTTTGTACGAAGATTTTTTTGTACATATTATGATTCTCTTATTTTCAAAGTTTGTCCATTAAAAGTTGCAACAATAAATACAGGTTTTATGTTATTACATGTGTTATAAAAAATGTTGAAGTAACCGAGGCCACTAAAGTTACGACGACCTTGGTCGTTTAATGTTTCATATAGATTCTGCAAGGTGAACGCAGAGGTATCACTCCACCTAAGCGTGTCACGAGCTTCGTCTACTATTCTTGAGTGACGTTGAATGAACTTTTATGGTTGGTCCTTGAATTTTTCTCTTTTATCATTTAACAAGACATAGATGCAAGAGTATAGTATGTATTTAGCTAATAAAATCAATTGCAACTTCAAATAATTTTTATCATTTTTGAGTAGAAGTAAAAGAACCTTGAATTTTAAATTATTTCATTCGATCATCTGTATACATGAAAATTCCAACCCATTTTTTCTTTTTCGAATGGTGCAACATAAATAAAGGAAAGTTTTGATATGAGAATTAACAAAATTTATGTGGATATACATATTTCTACATTTTACTAGATCTGTGTACAGTAATGTACTGTACCTCACAATCAGTTTGAATATTTTGATATTACTAATTTTAATTAAATGTACCTATAAAATTTGCAAATCTAAGATTCGAAACTAACGAGGAATAAAGTTCCTTACATGCATCCTAACAACATACATTATGCTGTTACGTATGGTAATGTAGAAGTTTTATCATATATCCCTCATTTATTATGAATCGTCAAGTATAGATAGGTACGTCTAAAATGAATAGTGATCTTCTCACAAACTCGTTTTAGATTACTCCTTTAACTCCAGAATTGATGCAGTGTAATTTCTTCCTAGTCTTTAAATTAAACAAATCATGTGGGAAAATAATTATAATTTTCTCGTCTACAAAATTTTGAAGCATACAACCGAATGAAGTTATAAAATGCTCTAGAATTTATTTCATCCATTTCTCTGGAAATCTAAATGTAGACATACACATGTCGTGTATTACATTAGATTTACTATTTTCTTCATTCTTCACTTCTTCAACCTGATTATTTTTCTCATTACGAAATTCTCTAACTACTATAAGCATTACACACATTAATTTAGCTATTGCTATCAACAAAAGCAAAATTCCCATGAACTTTTGCCTATATTCTATACTCTATACCTTCGTGGCATCAAACATAAAGACTATGCAGTTCTTTTGAAGCATTTCAAGGAATGATAAAATAGTTTTATATTTGCTAAAATTAGCCAATGAGTTGAGGACGAACAGTGAACTTTGTCCTCCTGGCTCTCTCATGCATCGCTCATAGAGTATCCTCAAGCCCGAAGGTGTTGCGTAGCGGTAATCAACTTACATAGGTTGAACGCGAAGAGGACGCGGAATAACCGATATAGAACGCGTCAACGGAAGCAACTGGCATCAGTTTCGATTACGTTGCAATTCCACGAGAATTGCACTGGAACAGCCGACCAATAACTCGCACGATTTGCCAGGCACGAGGGGCACCGCTGGCTAGGAGGAACGGAGGCGCACGAGGAGGCTCCGGATTATAAATAACGTCAGCGTAAAAATCAGAATTAGCGGCTGACGTAGACTTTATTGAAACAAGTGTTCTTGCCGAATCTGGCACGTCGCGGTTGCGATAATCAGTTGAATAAATTTCTGCCGTCTGTTGTGCATACTATTAAGAACTTATTACAAGTAATTCGAACTAATTTTTATCTAAACTATGAGAAACTCCTTACTTCTTCGTTCCACTTGTCCAATTCAAATTTTCGCTTATGTAGCGTCGATATAGATCGCGAATAAGGCGTTACGAAAATTCTTATCTCTATTACTGCACAGATCAGTGGTGTCGGGCGTTTAGCGAGTACCGAGAACAACGAAAGATCATCGTAGAAGAGATACTTAGCTCGTCCCTTTGGACACATTGCAGGGAATCCATCCACGTGGGTGCAGTGTTCGATCGTTGCCATGGCCAAGGCTTCGCGCACGATTTCCCTCAGTTTTTCCATAGATACTGCGAACCAACGATTGCACAGAAACGATCCAAAGGAGAGTCACGTGATGGAGGAGGCAGTAACTGATAGAGGTCGTCGCGTAAGAGGAATTTCGCGTGTTGCACGCGGTCGCCTCTGTTATTCCCCGCGGACGATTGGCAAAGAGGAAGTCGCGAGCCTACACTGTCTGCCAACGATGGCTGGTAGCGCAGTTGATAGGCCGCGCGCGCGAAGTCGACGTCGCGAGCCGCTGGAAAGAACTGGTCGACCCAGGAGCCAACGAAACGAGATTCCTGTTATTCCTTCCTCCTCTTGGAGCCGCCGTTGCCTTACCTTGCCTTGGCCTGCCTTCCTCTGCCAACGTCATCGTACGCGATCATAGCTGTGGCTCCGTCATCTGACTCTGTACCGCGTCTGACGTCATCCCAGGAACTCGAACGCACTGTCAATAGTGCTGCGTCCCCGAGATCCTGGTCACACGTCGTGACCAGGGATTCTCAGAGTGTCTTCGTCGGACGAACTCGTATCAAGGGGTGAAATTGCGGAAGACTAATTTCATTCATTGAACATGTGGATGGTTCATAGAATTAACCTGGGTTTTCTAATTTGTACTTGGATACTTATGTCTCGTAAAGACTCAAAAAACCAATACGAATTAAGGAATTTTTTATATTAACACGCGTCTTTTGCATACTATTGGTAGAGAGCGGGAGGCGCGCGATTCATGGAATTAGGGTTGGGTGACAGACTGTGAATAGTTCCGACGTTATAGCCATTCTACGTGAAATGTAATTTCGCGCACGAATATGAAAAAATTGCCCGCTTTACGGGTGGATTGATGAAAAAATCGCCCGAAAATAATGTGTTGAGAGATGTATTTGTTAGTTAGGGTTTTTTAATTTTGGTTGAAAAATATTAATGAGTATGGGAAATATTCAAATTTCTGAATATTTGAGTGCTTATGATATGAATTGTGAATTATTTGATTTTTTAAACTTCTGATTTTTTTCTTTCAAAGTAACCTGTAGAAGTTTCATGGCTTCTAAGCTTTTAAAGTTTTCGATATTATTATTTAAGACGGAATTATACAGTTAAAACAGATCCCAATTAAGCATAAACTATTTTCTTTAGTTCTGACACGATACAATAAATATTAATATCTAGTGTATTCAAAGTCAGATCAGGATTTTAGTGAAAAAAATTATAGCTGAAATTCGGGAAGAATTTTTTACGATCTCTCTGTCGACTGTTTCCTTTTCAGATAAGACGAGTAAGTAGAAACGTCCGGTATGCAATCAGACAGTCATAAAAGTACACTCATACTGTAGAAAAGTTAAACGTTACATTTTGAATACTACTATATTACCTGAAATAAAATTGTGTGAGATAACATTAACATTGTCGAAATATGAGATATAACAATAGACTAACAGATCTTACAATAAGTATTTTACCATAACAGGTATATTATTTAGATTTAGATTATACTATAATATCAATTGCTCTACTATAAGAAGTAATTTAACAAAAACAAAGGAAATACTTTTTAAAGAAACTACTTTTTTCAAAACTGTAAAATTTAATTGATTGTTTTCATTAACGATTGATACCTTATTTCAAGTAAAAATGATGATAAATAATAACAACCTTTCGCTTTACATCTTTCCTTAATATATCTACATACGTACATATATGAACAGTAAATACATTTCAATTTTAATTCCACGGGTTTTTATATACTTTTTGTTCATATTTACCAAGAGAAATAATGTTCCATTAAACAAGTTTTTATTAATTTCATGTTAAGACTTTGGTTTGTCATCAATGGTGATGTTGATGTTATTCTCAACATCTACGTAACTGATTACGAACGAGGAATAACTTAGAGCAGTATGATTCATATATTCATAAGCAAAATGGTTGCTTATTTACCTAGTGCTTGTTATCTGGCCTGTAAGAGAAAAAAATACGCTTTACTAAGTTTGTGAAAAAAATTGCCTAGTATGCCACACCGTATCAGTGGAACTGAAAAGAATTGCTTGTGTAAAGTAAAATCTGTAATTTAAAAATAGTAGTTTTAAAAATAGTAGTGTCGAAATTTTTGAAACATTTTCTAGATTCCAATCGATACTGAAATCTGTGCAAGAATATCTAAAAATAAAGAAAGCCAGCACGTACGATACAGTAATTGCTATTTGGCACAGCGATTGTCCCGAACTGGGTTTTCTGTGATTTCTCACTGGGTCATTGTATCCTTTCATCCACTTACCAATGGTAATTCCTTTTCTCCGATGTACTCTTTCTTCGTTGTACAGTTTCCTGGACGAGGACAGAAAACGAGAGGAGGAGGTTGACGCTTACGACCTCCTCAAGGTGAATTCGAACATCCTCAAAAACAATAGCAATATAATAAACCATAGAATCCTTGGAAAATATATTTTGACTTCTTGCCTAATATTAGGCTATGTGGTCTTATATCCTACTATATTACTTCTTATAATAGGAAAAAATCCTTTTAATTTGTTCTTCATTTGCTAGAAACGTAAATTCCACCTTTCAAACTTAAATGAAATAAGCTTAAATTCCTTGATACGACTAATGTTGTTTGCCATAGACTCAGAAAAATTTTTCGTTTTATAATACAGGGCGTCCAAGCTGATGCAGGTCACCTAAATATCTCATCTGTTTTTAATAATATGAAATTTTAAAAAAATACAAAAAATGATCCAACCACTCAAAATATGATATGGATGATTTTCGTGTCATTAGAAATAGAGAAGATATTTAAGTGGCCTACTTCACCGTGGACACCCTGTATAGTAAAATAATTTTTTATTTTTATATGCCTACGTTTTCTTAAAGTATGATTTTTCTCGATTACTATAAAATTTGTATAGTTTCTTTTAATGTTTCTTGAGTTTTATTTAAACATGAATCTGTGATGTAGATGAACCAAGATATAAATAAATTACTTTATCTATAACATGTACCTATAGACTCTAGCAAGGTTTACATTTGATAGGTGCAATCTTGGCGCAAATTTGGATTTATTACATTGACATTTCCAAAGAGTATTTTAAAAATCTATCAGCAATATTTATCATTAATAAAAGTGAATAACATACTAGAAAAATAATTTAAAATTTGCTGCTGTCGTCAGACCTGTTAAGTGCACGCAAACCCCCACTGTCTCTGAAAGAAATGGGAAATAGAACAATGGGTAGCGGAACAAGTGAAGACAATTTGTGAACACAAATCGGAAAGTGCAATTGCGTATGGGACCTCAGTCTAGTTACTCGATTGTGTCTGGCTGTTCAGTTGTTGAGTGTCCGAATACTCGTATCGAGATGTGTCGGCGTCACGGTTGGCGATGGTATTCCGGTCGCTCTGCTAGGTCGGTCAACCTGGCCCAGAAACTAAGCCGGAACTGGCGTAGGAATCAATGACCTTGGCACGAGTAATGCCAGGACACACGATCGTCTGCGAGGAAGAAAGTTCTATTCGCGTTTCGTTTGCGCCGCGAAGCGGAATCAAACATTCCACACACTCCCAACCAGATTTACCAGATGCTTTTCATTCTAGATAGGAGCAATGAGAACTATGACAATCTTTTTAAATTTTATCGTGAACTTAACTGAATTTGATGACGCAATTCATATAATGTCTGTATAAATTTATTGTGTATAATGTTTAGATTATATATACCTAAATAACATAAAGTCGTTTTAGAGGCCAAAGGTGTAAATTTTTGTGGCTTTCTTTTACAATTTAAAATGTTAATATTTAAATAGATAAATACGAGGCAAACATTTTCGGTCGTTGGCTAAAGAAAATTGTACAAATACTATAATTAAATTTCAGTACAGTATTTCTTTGTAATTTCATCACGAAATTATACGTGTATATATTTGAGAAAAATGTTTTAATTTTGTACTCTAATTCACATTTTACTAATCATTCAATTCACATAGCCAATATGAGGAAAGTGTTTCCCCATATAAATTCGTTACCACAGAACCATGGAATTAGTTTCAAAATGAAAACAGTAACTTTTCTTCAATCCCTCTTTTCATCGATTTATAAGCATCTGTAGACTTTATTCATGTATGATAAACGATTATTATACAGTACAATACATAGCACAGATTATAGTATGTAATAGGTTATAATCAATATTATTTGATATACAGGGTGTTTCATATAACTGAGATACATTAGTTTTTAAACGGCTGCAAGTGCGAAAAATGTCATAAGATAGAATCAAATAGTAGATATCAAATGAAACATATTTAGGAATTAATTGGATGCTTTTTTTCATCTGTAAACATTTTAAAAATACAATTTGCACCAGGTACGTGGGGTACTATGTGTAGTAATTAATCGTATTGCTACGGATCGTATGATATAATAAATATGTTGAATACATTGTAAATCGAATCAATTGACTGCGATCTATGAAGATATTATCATTATCTTCAGTGCAATTTAAGAACGGGCTTAAGTATAAGAACAGACATATCACTCAATGTCTTCTTGCGGATCTAGAAGCTATAAAATGATTATCTACATAAATGCAACATGTTGCAATAGAGGGAGATAAAATAATACAAAATATTCCAATCGCGGGTAGGTGACACTGGTCGAAAGCTATTTGGAGTTTCCTTGATACATCATGAAAGTACTTAACTTTTTCTTTTGCTACTTTTGTATATTGTTAAAACCAAGCGCGCACAACCGACAGTCGGTGAACTACAGCATTGTCGGTTGTGTGTGTTTGGTCTTAACGCAATGAATTTTGCTTTTTTGTTGGTCATGTACGTAGTCTCATTCAAATTCATTGTCTATATTAAAACCGATAAAATTATCGTTTGTGTGTACTTGGTCTAACTATATAAGAAATACTTGTATTAATTACTTAATATAAATGAAACAATAACAAAACATTTAGGAAATACTACACTTTTGTGTTAGCCATCGATGACATATATGATAGATGTAACATCCAATGTATTTTTCTGTCACACGCTCGAAGAGCACGTGAACTGCAAAATTCATTACATACCCGACGTTACCGATTCAGTGTAAAAATAAGATTATAGCGCTACTCGTAGTAGGAATTAAAATTAGATATTGCCGGAAACATTTCAAATCCAACAAAATAGGGGAACGAGAGATTATTGACAAAATAATACAAAACTATCCAATTCTTAGATCTAGACTACAGACTTCTGTGATATAAACACGGATTGCAGCTATTAGTTCGAACAAAACCGATTACTCGGATTTCATCACGATGAGGTTGTTGTGAGTGGAGATCCATAAGGAGATAAGTGGAATCAAATTCCATCTCCCTGGATCCGACCTCCCTTTACAAAAGTCTTAAAACTTAACCTTAAACTAAATAGTAAATCAAAGACATAAATGGAAGCTAAGTTCTATCCATGTCACGCTTAAATAAAAGCATTGGAGAACTAAGTTCTCCGATTGAAGAACGATCGCTCCTTGTAACCCCCTGTTTTATAGTTTTATTTAGTAATACGGGGAACGATTCAGCTCAGGGAAGCTTTTACATAGACCTTTTCTCTGACTTGGAGACAAGGTGCAATACAAACTTCGCGCGCGATGTGCAGACCTGTTCTGTGTGCATGTGCTTACATCTAGGTTTACACCTTATAACTATTACCTTCTACAGCTCTTACGGTAATAAACTCAAACGTCGGTGGTCGACAATATACTGGCAATGGAACAGACGGTTGAAATGTTGATCACGAACGTATAGCCATTTTGTACCTGTTTTTGCTTGGCAACATCCTCCTATTGCTTTCAATATTAATTCCATTAATTACGAAAAGGAGAATTAGAATAGTTTATCCTATAACACCTGACACATTCAGTTGTGCCTATACTTTTGAAGACCGAGGGCTGGAGCAAAGACGTTAGAACATTTGAGCATTTTTGAGTGAACTACAAAAATTTTGATCATTCGGAAACTGTATTTTTCAATAAAACAAACACTTATACATAAACTCAGACGTTAAATCTAGGCCTGGAACTACAAACTGAAGCCAAATTGCTCATAAAATCACTACAAAGGAAATTGGTGACAACAAAATGTCAAAATTATTGATGAAATATTTGAAATTGTCGTAGTGACATAAAAATACTTAAACAAGAAACTTTATTAACCCGTGATCGTATGTTAGGAATATAGACGTGATATCAAGACTCTTATAAACGTCCGTCGAGTAAAAATTCACGGCGACTACTGTTGCCGATTGTATATAACAATTATATACATTTGAATTTATTTTGTAAATTGTGGTATTACTTTGAACGGATAAAGAAAGGGATTACGATCCAAGAAATTCAATGACACTTATAGGATAAGGATCAACGGGAACAAATTGGGTCATTCGCATGAAGATTAATATATAACAATAATAGTAATAGTAATAATACTTGTCACTTCATTTATATGTTAAAAACCGCCATTCATTCATAAATACGAGAAGGCTACTTCGAGTAATAGTACTTTCGAAATTGAAGATTTAGCAGTAGAATCACCCAAAATAGAAGCTTCTACGTCGCAATCAAATGGATTCACTCCTTCGATTGACATTGTCATTCCACAAACTACAGAAACACCTATTAATAAATAGATAAAATTTCATACATGCCTTTAGAGTGAGCCATAGACTTAATTCTACGGTTCGATGGCGAATTGTGTTCAGTAATTCATTTCATTAGGCAATGCAAGCTCACTGATTCTCACGTTAGCCCTGAGGATAAGATAAATTTGCTTCACGTGATACTCTGCCTTAAAATCGAAGGGCGAGCCAGTCGTCTGCTGCCTAATCACCTCGAACCAGAAACTTTAGCTGAATTAATTAATTTACTAGAATTTATTTTTGCGCAAAAATCTGATATTGATAGTGTGCGTGACGAATTAAAAATACTGCAACAAGAAGATGAGGCTGTCACTATGTTTGGAGCCAAACTGTCTAAGATCGCTGAAACACTAAAGTTCAGCCTTAAGTTATGGTTCAATGATACGACAATAGCGACTTTTATAAAAGGATTGCAAAATCAGACATTTCGCATGCTATTTTGCACGAAAGAATTCCATAATTTAGGCGACGCTTTTATATCAGCCTCTAAGTTAGAATCTGTGTTTAGAGGTTGTAACTAACGTAACTTATAAGATTTTACAATTAGAGTTAATGCGAGCGAACACAAATGTTTTAAATATAAACAGACAGGTCATTTGCAGAGAAATTGTGCTCTAAATTCTGATAATCAGTTAATGACATCGGCTCGTAAGAAAAATTGGTGTAATTATTGTAGGAAAATGGGGCATATAGAAGCGCGATACTCTAAGAAAAGCACTCTTTATAAATGGAGTGAACCATGATCTGAGGTCGCAGTGTTGCAGGAAACACTGACGATGAAAACTGGCAGAGCAAACCCCTAATTGCAGGCGGTAAATATATCAAATTTGCTACTGCTTTAACATAAGAAATGCTTAAAACGTATATCGTATGAACTTTTATGATGAGTACACTATACATGTATACATAAATATATACAATTAGAATAGAATTCAGGTTAATAATAATATAAATGTATGTTTTATTAAAGATATAGTATATTCAGTCGCTTAAAAGACTCGTAAAATGGTTTATTATGAATATCGAATAACTAATGAATATCCGTTATATTATCGTTTAAATACCTAGTTATGGTTAACCACGTGATAGGACAGAGTAAACATACGCAGTCCTGATCATTTAATGTTATCAATGACTATAATTTAATTATTTCTTGACATAGTTAACGTATAAGACTTCAATTATTATGACGAAAATTTGTTGTGTATGCACTCGAATAGAATGTTCATATAAATGTCCTGTGTGCAAAGAATTTTAGTAAGTACGTCGAAGAGGTTAAGTTTGTTTGTATTGCATTGCTGACATATCTTAACATGTGATTGTTAAGAGTAATACAATTCAGTAGTAAACGAATTGTTTTTTAATCTTTAGATGAAATCTCTACTAGATGATAATAGATGAATCTCTACTGATTTACATTTAAAAACATATTAAATGATATATTATGATATATTATGAATTCTATGTATTGTATGTTAATTTACCAATTTTAGTCAGTAGATTACTATTTGCAGAAGTTGTTTTATTTCTAGTAATTCACTTGTTTTATTTCTAGTAATTCTAGATAGTTCAGATAATATGACAGTTTAGATATTTCATTTGTTTGAAAAGTATTTTTATTGTCTGTTCTATTATAGAGTTGATATAATAACAAATTTGTACTATACTTTGTCAGCAATGTATGTTCTTAATATGTAGTTAAATATTGACCAAAATGTTTCATTTTTTTGTGTTAGTTGTTCTGTAGCTTGTTGCAAAATACATAAAGAAAGTAGTTGTGAACCACCAAAGCTTCAGCATAATGAAATTAATGATAATAAAAAGGTAAATGCCAAGTATGAATTCCCTACTGAGGATACAGTTCCTATTGAGAAATTAGAACGATTACATGATAGTCAAGAATTAAAGAATTGTTTAAAAAATCCACATGTACGTGATATAATGCGTGCCATTCTGACTGATGAAAATCCCACAAAGGCTATTGCTTTAGCCATGACTGAACCAGTATTTGTGGAAATGGCAGATGCTTGTTTAAAGATTGTGGAACCAACAGCTGATAAACAACCATGTTAATTTGTATAATATTATATAAAACTTCAGTGTGATATGTTAATGTATATTATACTATTGCCATTGGGAACTGGAATATGTGACAACCTGTTAATAAAACATTTGTAAAAATGATAGATAATAGCAACAATGATTTTCTACCCAAATTGATTATGATATGGAGGGAAATAAAATGAAATATCTTTTATGCAACGTTTATATATAGACAAACAACAAACAATTTTATTTAAAAATGCATTAAGAAAAGTTGCAGTGTAATAAAAAAGATATCAAAGCTCTGAATGCTGAGAATAACGAAGTGAAATATAATTTTCGAGATCTGATGGTATTGCCATCTCATCTAGTTCTTTTTGTAGAGCATGATATCTTTTCCTGACATGGTAAGCTGCCATTTTTGGTTGCCTTTCTCTTGTGAATAATCCTTTCTTATTACCACCTACTCGTATAAATGCTAAAAATTACCAATTATTAGTTACTAAAGGATATTTATTTCTATTTTTTAAAATATTTTACTTCATTTACATACTTTGAGCTGTTCGGAAATCAGCAAAGTTCCAGATAAATTCACCAATGAAAAAACCTTCAGCTCTTAATTTATCAAATGCTATAAAATGTTTAGATAATAATTCTTTTTGATATTCTTCGCTCCACACATACTCTGGCAGCTATAAAGTTATAATAATGGCATTAAATAATATCAGTGTAAAAAGAAATAATATTTTTAAGAATGAAATATTATATCATTCATAGTGTAAAAAGTAAAAAGACATTGCTCTTAAATAAAAAATTTGTAATTATTAAATGGTTAATTTACCTCATGCAAACCAGGCATAGTGTCAGCACCATACTCTGACATAAGCACAGGTTTATTGTATTTTCTGTACCATGCTCTGGCTTCTCCTATGACTCTGTTAGTAATTGTATCAAGTTGACCAGGGTTATTGTACCAAGCATTATAACGATTAAAACTAATCACATCAAGATATTCACCAGCTTGATCATCCTATAAATAAATTCATATTCCATAAATATGTATTTTCTGTTTACATATACAATATGATCAAGTGGTCTATGTGACCTAATTAAAAATATGTGTATTGTTTTTTATAATGCTAGGAAATATCTGAAAATAACAATTGTGTAACTTAAAAGAATAAATACTACAATTTAAGAAATCACTTTTTAGAAATTTTAATTTTTATATTATTGAAAGATATAAACTTTGTTATTCAAGAAATAAGAAAATTCTATTTTTAGTATAAAAGTATTGAAATTAATTTTTATATAATAATTCATATTACTTTACACTTATATTAGACTTAAAACTTGTGACTCATGCTTGTACTGTTTTCTGAATGTATGCCTGTGCATTGATTATTCAATAGGTTAACTAAGGACCTCCAACATAATGATTAATAACAGTATGGTTTATCAGCATTATGGTATTTAACCAGTTGTGAAACTAAGATTCTTAGTTGATTCAGTTATTAATTATATCTTCAATATATGCATACTCTAGTCTGTGTATGAGTCCTATTTTTCAACTTCTGCTATTTTGAATTATGTAACTTATAATAAGAGGAAGTATTATGGAAGATATGTACAGTTGAGTGAATTACTTTGAACAGAATCGTATAAAATTTTATAAAAGTAGTATGAGGTACCTGGACTGTCTGTGCCATGGCTAGAGTGATTGGTCTAGTAGGGTCAAGTGCTTTAGTATGATGAGCAATTTGTTTAAAGTACTCTCCAGCTTCTGGAAGTTGTGTCCTAGGTTCGTTAGCAATAGACCACATGATCACTGAAGGACGATTCTTGTCTCGCCTTATAAGTTCTGATAACGAATCCTTGTGGCGTGCGAGCAGAATCGGTGAAAAATTCTCAGTGTCCACAGACGGGCATTCGTCAATGATGAGGAAACCCAATCTTTTAAAAATAAAAATATAATAGCATGTTAAATTATATATGAGCACAATAAAAGAATTGCTCAGTAGAACAAAATTTAAATTTACACTATCATAAATTATTAGACCTATTAATTTTATCAGAAATTTAAAAACTTGTATTCAAATTTGATTTTTTGGAAGTCCATTCTTCCATTGGTTGATCAATTTTTACATAGAAATAAATATGTTAGCTAAAAGTGGCGGACTTACTTGTCAGCTAAATCAAGTACTTCATCACTGTAAGGATAGTGGCTGGTCCTGTAGGCATTGGCACCAACCCATTCTAACAATTCATGGTCTCTAGTCACGGTGACCAAATCTAAACCTCGTCCTCTTAGGATCGCGTCCTCGTGTCTTCCAAATCCTCGCATATACAGAGGTTTGTCGTTAAGTAGCAAACTTGTGTTAGTCCACGTTAATTTTCTGATACCAACTGACAATCTGTAAACGTCTATTTTGGTACTGTTCACTGTGGACAATGTAACCTTGGAATTGAAATATTAAATTAAGTATGTAGTATTTTTGTCATAAAAAGTGTAGTTTAGTTTTTGAAACTTTATTGTATCATTATATTGTAATTAATATACATATTATACCTCCAAGGTGTATAAATATCCAGGATTAGTACTCATACCCCTGGGCCACCAAAGTTTGGCCTGTGGTACCACAAGCGTACCAGAGAATCCGTAAACCGGTTCTTTTGTAGCTAAAGTGTCCTCAGCTTCAAGCAAAGTCACTTTGCATATAGGAATTTCTTGTTCGCGTAAACCAGCTGGTTCAATGATGTATTTCACGATACCTCGATCACCGGCTACGCTTGTCCTTATCGTAATATCTTCGATATACACACGTGGTCTTGTATGCAGTAAGACAGGTCTGCAAGTCAAGAAATCTATATCAGGAATTTTGATAGAGTTTGATTGTAAAATTTAAAATAACTTCTGCTATTAGTAAAATTAGTAATATTTACTTTTGTTCATCACAAAAGTAAGTATAATCTGCCGATAATTATTTAGAAATTCGCAATGGTTCAGAGAACATCATATATTTTGTGGAAGCTGTATAAAAAGGATTAGTTACTGTGAATCATACGAATAATAGAAAATAAAATGTCTTGTTGTATGTTGACTTATTTATAAGACTGGAGAGGAGTTTAAATTGGATAGAGTACAATATTGGAAAAAACTATAACATCTTGTTCATAATAATTTCTTAAAGTTTATCACTTTGTCAAATGAAGAAAGAAAAGAATAAGTCATCTTCATTAATTCAATGTAGTTTTTGTGAGAAACAAAACTGCTGTGCAACAGATTATAACAGACGCAACAGATTTTAGTAAATAAATTAAACGATAAATTTGTAACTTCTTCATCATTTAAAATACCATAAATTGTTATTAACGCTTAACTACTGACATCGAATATTTTAATATTAATACGTATACAAAGTCTGTCATATTCTAATAAAAACAAATTATTCTTAAATTATTCTGAGTTAAAGATTCCAATAAAAACAAATTATTCATAGCATATAAAAGTAGTATAATATTTATTATACAAAGAACTAAGGTACAACATGTGTACTTATGTGGAGTCGAAAATAATAAATGTATTGCTCCAAGTTTGCAACTCGTCAGTAGTTAAGGGTTAGAAAGAAGGTTTTAGTGATAATTGATCTGAAAATTAACGTGGACATTTACTTGCCTGTGTATGCCGGCATAGTTGAAAAAATCGAAAGTGTAAGTCTGCTTGTGCATTGTTCCATTATCAACGGTAGTATCGACAACTTTTCCCTGCGGTATGCTTGTTTGAAGTAAAGTATTGTCTACCGCCACTGTAATACGATTTTTACCACCGTACACCAAATACGAAGATATTTCTGCCTCGAATGGCAGATGACCTATTTCATGGTTCGTTACGAGTCCACCATTTATCCACTAAAATTTACAAGTGACATAAATTTCGTATATTGCATATTTTTTATATCTTTACGAGTGTTCAGTGGTTTTAAATATGGTCCAGAGTAGTCCCATAAATTCTGAATGTAATCAACAATTATATCATATTTTATATTGTATTTTATAAATCCTCTCCGAAAACATGAAAAATGCGAAGTGTGCGCCAAGTACTCTTAAAGTGCTTTTAAACCTTTTAAAGATTGTCATAGAAAGAAATGAACTTTCCAAAAACTTTGCGCCATTTAAATTCATGAAATCATAGTTAAGAATAAATAAGAACATAGCAGCAGTGAAGTGATGATAAGAAATTGGTTAAATATAGTCAATAATGAGAAGAAGAATAAATTAAGATGAAGAAGTAATTGGTTGTGGACATTGCTAATTTTAAAATTTTGCCGAAAAATCTTTTCTACATAGTTTTTTACATGCCCAAATTGGTCGATTGTTCGTAGCAGAAAAAAGACTTTGTCCCGCGTGGATTTTTACTTAAGCACTCGGCGCGAGTCTACCGAGTCTCCTGATCATCGTAGTCTTTTCCTTCTCTTTCTTTCAATGTATCATATAATCGATAAAAATGTTTGTAAATGTTTATTTAGACATTTTGATTTTTATTTTTGTCATAATATTCTTCTACTGAAGAATTCCATAATTCTATATAGAGTACAATGTGCTGAATCAATCTATATACGTACAGGGATCCCATGTTTTTTGCGCTAAAGATTGTTAAGCAGATAAATAAACATAGGCTCAGAAGTGTTTTATTAAAAGATCATTTAAAAAATATGAAATGATAACAAACTGGTTTTGTATGATATATGTGGGAATAAGACAACAACATTTATCTAATCTGTTACGCGGGATGTATTTAGCGCTTGCAAATAATATTACATTTTTAAAGTGTTGACTATCTAATGCCCAACTGATACTATTGAAAGATTAATCTAAAGATTAAAAACTAAACAAAACTAAAAATTACAAATTCTGTTTAATTTCTTTATTTCAGTAAACGAGGTATAAGTTTCTATTATAACTTGTAAAACTTTGATAACTTAGGAACTAAAGAACCAGCCTGTTACTAAATCATATTTGTATTTTTATTATTATATAATAATACTATATTTATAAGCTTAATTTTGTAAAAATTTGTTTATTTTCGTCGGTGAAAAGCGTTGATAAACTTATTAGAAAAGCTTGTGATATTTTTCATCGTGTCTCTTATGAGCATGATTGCATAAATAAAGAGGGTGGACGATACTTTTTGTGAGTGATTGTAAATTGTCAGCAGTGAGGATAATGGAGAGAAGAAAAGAATATTGAATTTACTGTAGAGTACTTACCACCTGCGCAAGGTAGTTAACCGATCCAAATCTGATGAAGACTCTTTGTTCTCGCCAAGAAGAAGGCACATAGAACATGCGCTGATACCAGACAGCGCCCATGTGATCTCGAATTGCTCTCGAAGTTGTAATGTCATTGTAGGACGAAGGAACTGGCATTTGCATCACTTTCCCCGCCTGCATAAAACAGTATGTGTGCGTATGCAGCCTTTTAGTAACAATATTTAAGAAATACCTATATTCTTAGTTGAAAATACAACTTATACTATTTCATCTGATAGAATTTAATTCCAATATGCTTGTACGTAATAGTTACTTAAATAGTTAAGAAGAGTTAAATCGTGACGCGTTTTAGTCATTTTTTAATCGTACCTTTGACAAGTCTTTGGTAAACCATGCCTCTTTGTATCCTTTAAATTTATCTTCGAATGGCGAAACTAAAAAATCCCACATACCGTCGAGAATTTTTACCTAAAGAAAAGTAACATATCATTTACAAATTGGGATTTTAATTGCAGAGTAATTGTTATGAATTTCCGTATGAATTATTCTCGCTCTGAGCCCGTTTTCGTCCTGTGAGACGAAATATCGTATGGCATTACATTTTATTCATTATATAAATATGAGAAAATAAGTTGATATGATTTGTTTACCTCTCGTGACTCGCTTTCTCGCGGATAAAGCATGCCAGGAAGAGGCGATGGCACTTCTTCTGGTGGTAAATGTGGGTATTCTAGGGGCATTTCAGGATAGTCAATTTCGGGACCCGATTCCCCCGCCATTACGGCGCTGATTGAAAGGAGAATTAAATACCACATCTTTCTTCGATTTTCCTGCCATGAACAGAATCAATTAATTATGTCAATTAATTAATTGTGAGGAGAGAATTTCTTCACGAATGTATTGAACCACATTATTTACATCAAAACTGGAGTAATTTTGATGATGCCCTCCCTGGAAAAATTTCTTTTTCTCTTGGCAAAAAACTTTTTTTTTTTAAAGTTCTTTAAGATTTTTGATTAAAAAAATTATATGGTAAATTATTTTCAGATTTTCTGTACGTTTTTCTTATACACAGTATTAAAAAAGGTATTTCATCAGAGATATTTCAATTATAAAAGGTATTTCAAGACTTTTATTGTCTACGTATATTTGATACCGTAAATGAGTTTCTCCACGACATATTGAATGTAAATAGAGGAATTGATTTAGAACTACCTGACAGGTTGTCAAAACAAGATTAAACTAGCAGCAACAAAGATTACTTCATAGCTTCAAACGTAGTACAAATTTTCAGTTTTTATTTAGTATTGAACATAGTTGTGAGCATAGAAGTGAGTCTAGTAGATGGGAGTTTTACACTGCAACAGAAGGAAGTCAAATCGAACATTTACTGTACAAGGTTTGTACTAAATTTGCAGTTATTTATGAACTAATCCTTCTTGATGCTACAACTTCTGACAAAAAGTTCCCAATCATATACATTAATACAAAATTGAAGAAAATATTCGCGTTTTAGAGTTATAAAACATTCTCATATACAGATAAGACGAATAGGGAATGTAGGTGGAATTTTATTAGAATAAATAAGTACAAAATAATGCATTTTCAATATTTTATGTACTATATCAATGTTTTATAGAAAATAGGTTTTTACCAACGTTCAAATCACGTTTCGAATCTACCGGCTCTTGTCTGATCACCGAAGTCAAACAACGTTGAGCACGGTTAGTACTTGGATGGGTGACCGCCTGGGAATACCGTGTAATGTTGGTATTACTTTTTTGTGCTCTTTTCCTTTTTACTAGCTTTACAAAATATAATTATTTTGCAGTATGTATATTTATAATTATTAAAACAAATTTGTATGCAAAACCGAGCCGTTAGAGCCAGTGCATCTAAAGAAGATTTTACTTCCGATAAGAGAAATATGAGGCGAAGATTTGTATTCACCTCACGATGAGATATCGTGGCTCGTCTTTTTGTTCTTTTACCATAGTTTGAGATGGAAATCTTTTGGGCATATTGATTACGTGACTCAGAAATGTTGATCCATTGATCTGTTTGGCAAGTCTTAAGACTCTTAAATTGTTTGAGAAATTGTGGAAGGAAGTGCTGATTGCTTATCACTGTAGACCTAAGATTAGTAGACTCTTTTC
The DNA here is from genome assembly GCF_051401765.1 of Calliopsis andreniformis. Taxonomy (NCBI): domain Eukaryota; kingdom Metazoa; phylum Arthropoda; class Insecta; order Hymenoptera; family Andrenidae; genus Calliopsis; species Calliopsis andreniformis. Next base: position 5,034,993 of record NC_135073.1, on the reverse strand, counting down.
TCAATTTCGAGTTATACACGATTCATTTGGAAATTTTTTAATAGAGGTTTCGATACACTCTGTATAGCGACTTGTTGATTCCTGATGGAAACAGAGATGTTTGATGCGTGCCCCGCAGGGTCTCATGTACAGCAATATCGGCTTCCTGGCACGGTGCCCTCCTACGAGAGCAGACTTCCCTTCCCAAAGCATCAAATTGTTTCCTCGTGTCGCACGTACATATGTGCATCACTGCTGTCCCTAATTCTTCGAATAGACACCACGAGAATTTAACAATTGGTGCTATCTATAGTGATGGGAACGATGTTCTCGCGAGCTGCATCGATTGTTTCGCGGAAAACACGCGGTCCCCATGCCAAGCAAGTTAACGCTTTGATTACCTGATTACAGTATCTTTTCGTTATAAATTCATCGATGTCTCCCTCATTTCTTGAAGGCATTCTCCCTTATTCTCTTGTCAAGTATGTTAGTTCAATTGACTACAAACATATTATGAGTAAATAACATTTATATACGAGTGATAAGTCTAAATATGTCTTAATAAAGATTTCTTTGGATTCTATTAGGATGGAATATAATATGAACTTAAATATTTAATTAAAAATTACTTTACTCAAAATAACAGTCATTGTACAAAGGTTAACAGAAATTTTGGTAAATGTAATATGATAGTCAATATACTATCATGACTATACATCCTAGAGAGTTTTAGAACTTTTAATATTTCTGTTATCACTAAACATTTTGGAAATCAGTAACTACGTATTTGTGTGTATTTTAAGTAGTTTTGATTGAATAAGGTATTAAGTTATAATACGTACGTTACCTAATCACAATATTCTAAAGAAGCAGATTACTGGATGAATAAATTAGATATCAATAATGGTATCAACATCAACAAGATAAGTATTTATATCACACTAGTAAATTGATATCAAAATATTCAGAGTTCAAAATTTATTGTGAAGTGGTAAATGGCAGATACTCTATATTAATGTTTTTAATATGAGCACTTATTTGCATTTATAATCCGTAAATGATGTTATTATAAATGCATCAAATATAAATAAGGTCTATAATTGAAATAAAGTATTCACATAACAATAAAATTGACCGATACAGAATGTTAATAAAATTATAAAATATTTTCACAAGACCGGTTGTAGATGGCAGAAGAATGAAAGAATGTTTACAAGGAGTGGTCCCCAATATATTAAGATTTGATATTGTTTTATCGTTAACTCAGGATTTAAACTGTGCAAATGCATCGCAATTACATAATTTTCAAGCTCTCTTTGCAGTGAAATGATAGAAAGCAATATCAGAATATGATTAAGAAAAATAAGGAAAATTAAATTACCGCAACAATTTCGATTGTAACTGGCTCAAAAGTCCTTTCAACTATCTTTCTTGGAAAAAAATCGGTGTTTTATCTTTCTGTAGTTTGCAAATTACTGAATAGTTTAATTTGAAAATTTTAGTTACACGCTATATATTTTTATTGCCTAAAACAGGACTTAGTCCAGAACGCATGCAGAAGATAAATCGCTGACTGCATCAGCTGATCGAATCTAGTCAACATGTGTGACATGTTTCATATTCTATTTCTCTCAAATATTATTATATAAAATAAAATTATAGAAACAAACTGTAATTATTTAAGCAATGCAAAACCTATAAATTTTTCTTTATAAACGTTAAAAAATAAGAAGCCTTACTTTTTGTTTGCGATAGTGTAATGACAGATAAAATGAACAGAAAAAGTTTAGAACTAATTTTAAGGAACAATGAATGCAATATACTTTTTTTAGCAAAGTTTGGAAAGTGAGTACTTGTGAAAATTGTGAAAGAATTGTTTCTTTAAATATTTTTATTTAAAGTGTGTTCACTATAGATTATCTCAGATGTCATCTCTTCCATGGCAGTTTGTGTATCACTGACATACTTTATTGATTATACACATATTCGTCAATTTTTCCTTTATGTATCAAACATCATACGTCAATTGAACTGATATGTGTACACATATAACTTCTTATCTCATTGAAGCTTATTTAGTTCACGTAATATTCGTATCCGTTAGTATTTATTTCTTTGTTAAAGATAGTATTATTAAACAATAATTAGTAAGATTTAACGACACATTTCAAATTATGCACATCACCCTCAAATAAGCATATATCCAACAAATCCAATCACTCCTCTGACTAACGTGAGCATTATCCGCGTACAGTTAATCGATTTTCCTCGATAAGTTCCGCGCCAAAGTTTGAACCGACACACGTTCTAAACCGGCTCTCATAAAAGCACAAAATGTAGAAAAGGCTCTACAGAGGCACACGAAAGAACAAAAACAAAACTTAGACTTCACGATCTTACCTGCGTACCCAGAGATCACGATTCACCACAGGACACTAAACGCAGGAAAGGAAAAGAGAAAAACCCACAGTGCGCATCGAAATCCCGTTCCTGTTCCGCGCTAGGGATCTAAACACCTATCGAACCGCACAATCTCGAGGTCAACGAAACTCCATAGTCAAACAGGCGTGTTCTCACAAACATCAGTTCCTCTGACCAGCAAAAACCGACCGCTCCAATGGGGTCCTCTACCCTCCAAAAAATTCATCACTCACCTCTGCAGCTTTTAGACCCGATAATCGCTCGGATAGGTCTCTGGCATCACGAACAAATTGTCACAGTGTAGTCCCGCCAGTCGTTGCTCTAGGAGTGTGCAAACGGAAATTTCGTGGCGGTTTCCTTTGTGGTTGATCGCGGTTAACGCGGCATTGTAGCACACCGCGTCGTCGTTGGAACTTGGCACGTTCTCCTCTGCCGAGATCTTGCACGCCACTAAACCAGAGGACCGGGCTATACCTATCCCATCGAGCCTTGACGGCCGTCTGTTCTTCTCATATATACCGGGTGTTCCCCGACTCAACTACTGGCCCACGTTGACAACGCGTCAATCGGATCGACGATCTACTCGCAATGCTTTGACGAGTTAGCTGCAAGTGCGGCAGAAAGGTTATCAGGAGATTTGATGCATATGTAAAATTCTTTCTTTTTATTGCTTTCTATAATATCTTGGTCATATGAAAACGGAGAAGTAAGTAAAAATATGAGATACCTGTTATGTTTTTCGACTTGAGTGTTCTCAGCATAGCTATAGGATATGAAACTATCATGACAAATTCTGGAGAAATTCATGTGATCTGAGCTGGATAGACAAATGTTAGAAACTTTATGGAACTTTTAAATTTTTTGGTGTTTTTTTTTTAACTACGTCAAATTTTAGTATCTAATGGGATCTAGTGGGACAGTGTCATTTTAAGAAAGAGTAAGTTATGAATTTGCATTGGAGTGTTAATAAAAGAATTTTATTGACGTAAAAGTTAGCAACATTATCAGAATCTATTTACTTTTACAAGTTTTCAACACTCTTTATATATATGTAAAGTTGCTTGTTACTATTTAGGAGAAAGTATCTTTTGATTTCGAAATAGATTTAACAGCAGTAAATCGTTGCTGAATCTTGCTAATTACATCATGTCATTAGGTGTGAATCATTTCGTTTTGTTGCATTTTCCTATACAGTGTATCTGTTTTAACTAAATGAAGTAAAATATGTTTTAAGGAAGCGATATTATGAAAGAAATGTTTTTACAAATGTTTTTTTATATGAAGAGAGACATTACATGGCATGAATATTTTGTTTTTGTACATATATAAGATATAAATAACATATGTAGTAATATTTTAAAAAGTGGTAAGAATGCTTAAATGGAACACAAAATGTTAATTTTAAGATATTACTGCAAAATAGAGACAGATCGAACATATGTTGTAGAACATTTTGTGTTATATTTGAGTTCCTCCTCAACCTCCTTTTCAATTATTACCACGTATTTTGTTTATACCCTGTATACGATAGTATTTATTATGACAAATTCATTGAATTATTTTGTTTCATGGGTAAATTGTGTTTGATTAAAACAGGTATCCTGTATGTTACTAAAAATAACGAATTGTGAGAATATGAAGCATGAAATATAAACCAAATTAAAGTAATAGAAGTATAATATTATCACTGGTGTGAAAACTTATGCAACAACTTTACTGTTATTTAACTAAAGTTGGGATCAGAATTAATCGGACGACTATTGTCATTTCTAGAGTTGCGTCAATATCAGGTAACTTTTGGTCGACCGATTAAGTCTTTCAACCAAAAGTAGGCAAATGAGCTACTTCCATTTGAACTATTAAGCTGCGTTTACATTAGGCAATTTTTGGTCGGGAAATCGACTTGATCAACCTGGAGTCGAATAAAGTGGCCCATGTAAGCACCATTTGTACAAAGTTAAAACGATTTCTAAACATTCAACTGAAAACAGCCCATTCGTATATTTTTTATTGAACAACTTGATTAGCCGATCAAAAGTTGCTTTTAAAATAAACTTTAGAAATCGTTTCAACTTGGTTAAAATCATGTTTACATTAACAGCTTTGATGAACTTCATGTTTATCAAATGGGTTACCTGACCAAAAGTTGCCTAATGGAAACGTAACTTTATGAATCGTTTCATTCTAGGGGGTGTCCAAATAAAGTGTTACAGGATGATATTTCCGAAACCACTGCAAAAATTGACTTAAATTTATTTTAATTCAAAGAACTCAGGCGCTAATGTTTTAGAATGCGAAACATTTGGGGAATAACTTTCTAGCCTGTGAAAAGGGCTGTACCCCTATCTTTTTGTAGTTATTACATAGTTGTATATTTTAATAGTTACTATCCAAGCTAGCAACTTTTACTTGAAACATTTTTTTTATTTGGTATAGTTAAATTATAGCGAAGAATGCGTTTCTCAAGAGTAGCTTAAGAGAGGATGAAAAGCTGACAAAATAAACGTTACTTACAATTAAAATTGATTTTATGCACGCTGGTCACGAAATGCTGGTCATTCATTTCCAAATATTTATGAGACATGAGAGATGTAGAAAAGAATAAAAACCGTTGTGACTTGATATCGTCAAGAATGTTATCAGAAGCATGTAAAAATATCGTCAATAGAATAAATAAATGTTTGGAAATGAATGGACAGCATTTCGAATACGTAATAAAGTAAATTTGAGTCGTAAGTTACGTTTACCTTGATATCTTTCTAACTTCCCTTAAGCTTTTCTTGAGAAATGTATTCTTCGTTGTAGTGTTTTAACTATACAAATTAAAAAAAATGTATCAAGTAAAAGTTGTTAGCTTGGATAATAACTATTAAAATGTATAACTATATAATAACTACAAAAAAATAGTAGTACAGCCTAGAAAATTATTACACAGCCTAGAAAATTATTCCTCAAATGTTTTGTATCCTAAAACGTTAACCCTTCTGAGTCATTTGAATTAAAATAAAAAGTCAATACTTGCAGTTGTTTCGGAAATACCACCTCATAATACTTTATCTGAGACACCTTGTGTACAAAAGAAACTGCAGATAGCATTCTTTCAAAATTCGAAAATAGTAGGTTAGTAAAGTATGAAAGGTAATCCAGGAAGCTACAATTTTGTAAAACTATATCATTAAAGCGACTCTCATATATTTCATGTTTTGTGTAATGCATCTTCTACGTAAATTCTACCTGATGTTATTTGCATTTCTATCTCTCGGGTATGTTCTTTGACACTCAAATGCATTCTAGTGCAATTTTCGGATTAACCGCAAGCATAAAGTCAGCAAATCGCGGTTGTCACGTTTCAGTCGGCCCTATTAACTCTAATTACTCGAAATTCACGCGACAATAGTTTGCACAGCGATTTCGACGGAATTAGCGTGAGATATACCCAGCCGCAGGTAGTTTAACTTTCTCTCACACCTGAAATTAGTATTCCGCGCAAATGAAGATCAGTTCGTTGACACTCGCGGGCATTCGTACCTACTAAACCGTTTCCGGACTTCTTGCTCGACGCTCGGTCTTCCTGTCGTGCGCGCCAGATTATCTTATCGCAATGACACTGTTTGAATTCTTCATATGCAAGTATTCGCATGTCTTATTTGTTCCCTTAAAAGTTTTCTTATCCGACCGTGAGACTGAGTTAACGCGAGGTAAAAGATTCTGTTTTGTTGTAAAAATATGTATCTCTCTGTTAGTATTTTGAATATTTATTGCAAGGAAGTTGGGAATTTTGTAATTTGTTTTTACAAAACTTTGTTCTTTGTTTATTTCTAACGAGCAGATTATTGGAAAGATATGTGTTCTTATTGAAACTGAAGTTTAAGCATTTTACATATTTTAACTAATGTAAACTAAAGTATGTAGTTACTTGGTTTTATCTTTTGATAAGGTTTTACGTAATGATTTGTCTATTTTTATTATTGGAGCTAATATTTGTAGATGCATTTCTCTAGTACAAAATTTATCTGTTTTATAATTTATATTATAAATTGATTGGGAGTTTTAGGAAGGTGTTGTTTTGATAAACTGTCAAAAACTGATACATTGGATTTTGAACTACGTACAGTAAAACGATTAAAACATTCTAATTTGTACCTTTTTAATCTTATCATTATACATGATGGCAGAGTTTTAACAATTGTTTTCAGTATGTGGTATCTTGCATATTTTTTTACTATTTGAAATTTTTTAACGTTGATTCAGACAGTTGATAAGTGATAAATTCTTATTTCAGATAAAGAATCTTGTCAATAATTTGATTCTACCTATAGTCTAAATATTTCATTTTTCATCCTGTTAGTTTTTCAATTTTACCTTTAGTCAACAGTTTCAGTGCCTTTAATACCTTTTTTTCTTTCCAACTTCAACAGATAGCCAATACTTCTTATTAAAATATCCTATAGTTAATTCTTTTCTTCATCAATAAAATTATTTCTATAAATAAAAAAAGTTAACATCAGTTCCAACTAATTGCAACTTGAAAGAAGATTCTTCACTGCCCAAGAGGATGGTCAGTTTTACATCTTCGTGTATTCATGCGTTTAAAATATTTTACAGAAAGATAACAAGCGATTCAGTTGAGCTATTGGTTGAGAATCTGACCAATCGTGAAATAAATCATTTAATCACGACTAGAAAGAAAAGCGAAAGGGAAGGTATACAAATAGATATGCAACCAGCGCGAGATCCTCGAGGCAATTGCAAGCAGTTGATTTAACGATCATTCGATAAGATGGCAAAGTTTGACCACTGATAAAACTTTGCGATAGTGTGGTTGCCATCAGTAGAATGTTTTTATGAAAACAGCGTTCATTTTATCCGATTTTTCACCCTTATTATATATACACATAGGATTTGGGATCAATAGACTCTGGAAGTATTATTTAAGTCAGTTTGAGAAATGTTACTAATATGCATTCAACTTTTATTGTGTCTTCATTTAAATTTCCAATTTATTTTTTGTTTTTCTTTTTCACTGCTTTTGTTAATTTTTCAAATGCAGTCCATTATCATGACACTATAAATGTACAGTCTATAAAAGTACAGTCTTTCAATAAAACTGAAATATCTTAAAATTCTGAAAATAAACAGCTAAATACTGAAATAAGCTTATGTTTGTAATTTTGTTTGCAAGATTATTAATTTAAAAAGTGTATCGGAGTATATAGAAATATTGATAAGATTATGACTTGTCTGCTTCATCTTGTTATTGTAACATCGATAGTAATACAGGGTGGTCCATGCAATTCACATATCTCTATAATTTCTAAGGTATACGTTGTACAAAACAAATTTTATACAAAAGCTGCACCATTTGGACGATTGCATTATGTACAATGCAATTTTCCAGAGTTGAGTCCTGGGTGTGCCAGCGGCTAGCACATGGCCACATGGCCCAGCAGGGACCCAACACTGGATGCGTATTTCAAGCAATGTTGTCAAATTGTATAGCCAATCAGATCTCTCTTTCTATTCGAGGAACAAGTGCGTCTTTCTCAGTGACTCGATAAAGCAGATTCCTACATCTGTAAGCACCCCATGCTAAATTGATTACTTTTTTCGTATTCGTTTATCAATGTAAGAGCTTCTGATACCGATTTAATATTATATGAGCCTGCAAGAAATTACGGGATAGGTTAAAATCTTAAAATAATGAGATCAAGCAGACAAGGCATAATCTTATCAATATTTCTGTGTATTTCGATACACTTTTTAAATTAATAATCCTGCAAACAAAATTACGAACATAAGTTTTCGCTCACATAATAATACTTATTGTAGAATATTTTATATTTTTAACTATTTTAATAACTTTTGATGTATCTTATTTATAGCTTATTTAAAAATTTTATACTCTGTCGGAGAAAACCAATCGAACTTAATCGGAGAAGTACTTCAGGTGATAGAAATTTCGAGATTGATCTAACAAACAATATTTTGCGAAAAATTGATATTTTCCATAAAATGATAATTTCAGCGACAATTTCTATATATATGTTCTGATTTACAATCGCACACATTCAACGAATCTGTTAGTTAATAAATGTGGAAAATATTCACTGCTCGTATATTATTTTTCGTACGATTAATCTCGCAGTTTAGTAATTGGTTCCTGTTTTTCCGGTCACTCGTTTCAGACTCTCCAGACTCGTTCCAAACTCCCTTCGACTATTCTGAGCTACCCTCGACCACCCCGGCCAGTGAACAGCTTGACCGTTGGTCAGATGTCTTTGGCTTACTAGTTTAAGTTTTCGACTGTAAGATTTTTATAAGGGAAAACCGATGGGACTTTGATTACATCTACATATCTCCCTGTCGTTCTCTGTAAAATGTGTACTACCTATCCTTTGAAGTTCTTAATCAGTTTTTTTTTTACCAGCTGTATTAAGCGATTCTTATTCATCACTAGAATTTATTATTCACGCATTTGTTGGTATTTCTATTTTTCGGATGTACTAACTAATTCAAAGAATATTATGTAGAATTCCTTATTCCACTGTATTTAACCATAAAAAATTAGGTATCTCATTTAGAGTAACTATTGTCACTCTGGTATAAGCTTTCTGCAGCAATATATCTTTCGTAAATAGCATTCGCTTATTACTTGAAATTATAAGAATGAATAAGGATAGTTTAGTAGGATACCTTGTATATTGGGTGATGGTATGATAGGAATATTTTCTCGTTTGCCTGCACTATCAGCGTGAAAAGAATACGTTTCCTACATCCACCGCTCAAAAATCGCAGAGGACGCTCGAAAACCAGTGGTTTCTCGAGCCGTCGGTATTTCAGAACGTGAGGACACGGAAGTCCATTGAATGTCCAGTCTATCCTGTATACTTGTCTGTCCTTGTATACTCGCCTGTGTCCGAGCTTAGTTTTTCAATTTTATTAAAGTCGATAATGATGAAAACTGTATTCTTAATACTTACAGTTGATAAAGTCGAAAATCTGAATTATGATTTTAAATGAAAGTATTTATTTATGAGGTAATGTAACTGCTCTATTTTTTATTCTTTTCGTGTCAGACGTTATTATCCTCATCAAATTTTGAAATATTACATTATTAATATTATATACTACATGCATAGTCGAATTTTTCTCTTGTCACTTATAATATTGTAATGATAGAAACATGAACTTTGTAAGATACGGTCAATTTAAAAATATCGTGCTGTATTATCATGAATACCCAGATAGCACACAATGTCTTGAAGACATCTATTTTATGTCTACTTTATGCTTAAACGTCTTACGGCATAATTTGGATATCTTAAAAACATCCGTCAGTACACGTTTTAAAGACTTCTGAAATTTATGTTTATAAGGCGTCTTAAAGATACGCTAGATGAACATCTTAAAGACGTCTGATTTTTTGTCGAAGTGTCTTATAGACGTAATCTGGACGTTTTTAAAACGTCTTATGAATATCATTTAAGACGTCCTAAAGGCATACTGATTTATAACTTCGTAGGTTTCAAAGACGTCTTTTGGACATTTTTAGAACTTTACTCGATATCTTTAAGAAGTGTTTAAGACGTCTCTGTGCTATATGGGTACATTACCGATTTTTTCAGTTACACGCAGTTAGAAACGCATAAGTCTAGTCATAGCATTTACATTGATGTTATCAATTACGTACATTTGGTTCAATTGATGATATGCAATAATATACACAATATGACCTTTAAATCAATACTATTAATCACTGCAAAAAAAAAAAAAATAAATAAGGCTAACAATAAGTTAAATCATAACGAATATTCTTTGTTCATGATAAAATTAATAGTTATTCACTTTTTAATGTCATTCGGGTTCACTATGATGAATGTCAGATAATAATCGAATTAAACTTCAAATTAAAAGGCAATGACTTATTTTTTAAATGTGTGCATTAAAATGTTTTGGATTTTTGTATGGGCTGAATTGAGGCGTTGAGGGTAATAAAGGTGAACTCAACAATTTCAAAAATATTTCTTATTTTATTCACCTTTATAAAAAACAAATAAAAAACAATTTTTTCGAAATACGTTCTTGTTGAATGAAAATCTGTTCAATGAATAGATTAGCAGTGAACACTATTTAATTATTTATAAGAAATTCAACTTGGTCATCGTGATGTGTCGAATAGTCCCATTCGGCCACTGAATTTTCTGGCTTACCGGGGCTTCGTTAATAGAAGTTTCTGCCTAATTTACAACGGCAGAGGGATCGAGTTAATTGGCAAAAAGGCGATTGACCCTCGGCAGACAGGGACACAGAGGTCACCATCCTTCGGAACAATCAGTGACTTCCGGCGTGCCGCGTCTGCCGGTGAATCATTTTGATACTCCTGTATCAATGCTTTTTATCCGTCTCTTTTTGTTTAGATTATTCTCCATTTTTTTACGTAAGTATAACGTCCGATGACGATTCCTTTATATCATCGGAGTTCACACCCATGCCATGCAAAGGATAAAGTATCATTTGGAATAAGACTGTACCAAATTCGACAGTACGTAATCAACAGATAGCTCATCTCATTGTTTTCGATTACGTATACAGAATGTTTCGAAACTGTAAATAAAACCAAGGTTGGGATTATGCGAGTAATTTTAATCTCGAATATTTCATAAATATTCAATTACTGTGAATGTTTTTCAAGTATTGTATTGTTTATATTATATTCGAATATTTGTGTCTTATTTCAGCATTACTATATTTGTATCTTTGCATTACCCGAATTTCTCGAGTTACTATTAAACATTCATAGTGCACTGATTCATAGAAGATGTAAAAATTAATATTACATAATATTAAATAGTATTAAATAATATTAAATAATATTATATAGTATTATTTTATTAATAATAAAAAATCTGAAAAAGAAGTACCATCAAGGACCCATTTGCTGATTAGAACCCAATTCCTGATCGGTTTAGTATTTAAATACATGTATGAAATTTATTTTGATAAAAATTCATGTCAAAAGATTCGTAAATAATGGTTACCTATTTTGATATTTAGTAATGATATTTAGTTGATATTTAGATATTTAGTAGATTAAATAATTGTCCAATAGGAGACTCAAAGACAGTGCTCCCATAAAAACATTGCAGCGGAAAAGCACATAAGAGCAGTGTGGGCCCCTTACGTGGCAATGTTTTCACGACGGCACTGCTTTGAATCTCCTAGCGAGAAAATCTCCTTGTATATTGCTCATTTATTGTTAAATGGAGAAAAGTTTCTTTGCTTTTAATTTTATTTTCCTTTTTAATGATATAGAGTAATTATTTTATAACGCTAATGTCTGTTGTCCTAATTTGAAATTTTCTATTTGGCTAATTTTACAGTTTCGTAAACATTTCTATTTTTGGTCTTTCATTTCACATTTCTTGATTTCCTGGTTTCAGTGAGAGTAATTTCGTTTGGTAATTTATGCAATATTCTGTGAAGAGCATGTCCCTTGTATTCAATATCATGCTAATTTTTTGCAGCCCTTGCTGCTAGACGATACGTTGGTCATACGAATTGTCATCATGTCTAAGTCTTTAAGAAACGAACAATGTTTTGAATATTACTTTTTTTTATAGTTTTGTACATTTTGGGTAAGAATACATTTTTATGACATATGACATTGATTAGAAATATTATTTCTGAAAAGTGATTGATATTTAAATACTCTGCATTCATACATATGTATTTTACTTGAAGCAAAAGATTTTCTTATAAAGAATTCTAACTGTCCTATTTTTTTAATAAAGCGTTATTGATGTTTTAATATATAATAATGAATTAGTGACACAGTAATACGTAAATATTCCAAATAAAAAGGAACTAATGGCAAATAATACCATACTGTAATGGATATTTCGGCAAAATTTTATTTTGCGCGAAGGAAAATTTGATACATCCAAATAATACAAAAATTTAGAATATAAAAATTGCAATTGAACTTTCGATTGGTAATGGAATTAGTGAAATCAGAAACAGTATGTACAAGTAAATTTTCTTTTAAAATTGAATTATGTACTAAATCATTTTGTCTATAATTAAGTATGTCAAATGAGTGTAAAAACAGTACAATTATTAAGAGTAACTTATGCTATGTCAGATCTTACCGATTTAATTACAAGCGTTTAAGATAGCAGTAATTGTTATACTACTGATGTAAGGAGACGCTCGTCCCACACTGTTGGGGTAAAATTCTGCATACATTCTACGACACTCGAACCGAATAGTGGCAATGGTAATTACATACTACGGTAATTACATACTATGGTAATTCCACACTTACGTTCTCCCATGACTTAACCCCTGTCAGAAGCTTGGTGTTGGCTATTCAATTTGTCAAGTTTCAGACAGATTCTATTACTTAATATTCCAATGTTCATAATTATCAAACGAAAGCTTAACTGTGGCATCGTTATTCATAATTTTTGTTTTGTTTTGTTTATTCATAATTTTGTTAATCAAACATTTTTTGTAACATGCTTATCTCGTAAAAGTTAAATAATATGTGCTAGAATAAAAATCGTCGTGATGTATTTAAATCCATTGCTTCTTTCCCTACATAGTATGTAGCTGAAGGTACATGTAGAGGACATCGACTTATGTGCAGATGAGGGGAAGAAGTGTTCCACTCATCAAGGTGAACGACGGAAGGTTCCCCTAATCGACTACTTCAACAGTACGCTATATCAGTCGTACAGCTCCATTTGGACAAAAATGTCAGCATATAAGGCAATTTAGTGAAAGCTAAATATAAGGATGATTTATTGAGATAATGTGAAAAGTAAAGGAATATATTGTAGTATTGATAAAAAGATACAAAGATATCTAGTTACACCATAAACTTGTCAATTTTGTGAAATAAGACATGTTTCAGATAATGTTCATTTTGAATTAGACATCTGCTTTCTTCTTCTGTGAATGTTATTCTTACGCCTTGTTATTTTAGTGACGTCTCTGTTCTAATATTTAGTCATCGTTAGGTTTAGCTTTGCTGCTGCTAGTCATAGTATAACAATATGACTACTTTGTTTATAGTAAATAATATATCTAAACAATGTTTCGTTTGTAACTACTAAATACTGCATTTAGTACCTATCCATATTATTTTTCAGATGCTAGATAATTATACGATACGTAACTACAGCGTCATTGTAATCGATCATAATTATATCTAGCATATTGTATACATAATATAGATTGATATGAAGAATGTCTACTATGTAATTTACTATCATTTAGTGGTATCTGATGAATTGAGTAGACCTACCTTAGTAGTTGGTATTGCATTAAGCTTCATTATTTTCAATTTATTCTTTCAAACCATTGTATTTAGAATTCCGTAAATTAACATGGTAGAAGGAGATAAAAATACCAGAACAAACAATTCAGTATCGCTTTGTTTTTGTATTTATGTATGTATGTCTCAAGCTTGTAGTAAAGCTATACAAATCCTAAAATGAATACTTACATGATTAAAAATAAAAATGTACTGTAAAGTAGATAAATGCAGATTCGAACATAAAAACATTTAATTTTTTTAGAAATGTGAAATGAAACTTTTATAGTAAAATAGATTAGCATAGATACATTAACTAAACGGCTAGACATAAAATAGTCATAGAAGGCCCCAAACAATTCTATAAGGATTCAATTTTACTTCAAAGTATAGTATTTCTTTACTATAAATTCATAATCCACTCACAACGAATTTACAGCAAAGAACACATTCCTAACATAAATCTCTTTAAATAATTGTAATATATAGTGCATGTAGCAACAAGCTTACAACGAGGAAATTCCGATTTAATTTTTATCGAGTATTTATGGATTATCCCAACCTTTCTTCCTTAAGTTCGATTCTATCTACCTAAAATTATTGCTTTTGGCCCATAAAATATTTGTGGATGGTTCCAAACTATTTAATTATATTCAAACCTCTTCTTATAACATACTTAACTCGATTTCTACAAGTTATTATCGTAACTTTCCTCCGAAAGGAAAATGGAAAGACAAACAAAGCGTGTTCCATGAGCGACCGCGTGAAAGACGACGATTGTTGGATCAATATCAGAAAGAGTAACATGGGCCAACGACCAGCCATTTCCCCCGAGATAAAAGTGCGTTAGGCTAAGAGATACGCGATGAATTCATCCTGCCGAAGACGAGTGGGTGTTCTGCCGGAAGTATAGCGTCGGAACTATGGCCAGTTCAGCTGCTAACGCGGCCGCTGCTCCAATATGACGATCACCTTTCGCAAAATAATTACTACTTCGTGAAAAATTACCGTCATCGAGCTGTCACAGCATGGCATGCGCCTGGTAGCAAATATCATTTGTCAACAGTCACGTACAGCGTTCTCGTCATGTTGCAGCTGAAAAATATAAAATAGATATTCCAGTTGCTGAGGGAGGCCGCGATGGGAAAGTATTTTATGAATGAGATAAGGTGCAAGTTGTGGCAATTGATAACTATTACATAGTAATTTATGGAAGTTACTATTTCAAGTAATGGTTTCTTTGACTAAAAGAAGTGGGGACTAATTATATAGCAATTTGGCTTTTACTCGCACCTAATGGGGTGGCTTTTTTATTATTGTGTTTTTTTTTATTATATATTGATTTATTACTAATGTTAAGTAACATTGATACTCTTACTAAGTTATGATCTTATATTTTTGGCCAATAGTATGTACATATGTATAAACACTTTATCCAGTGTTTTCTATTCAAAACACGCGCCATAATTCTTTGACAAACTGTTGATATATCCTCATAAAGGATTCGCAATTTCTCGAGAAATGAGAAGAATTTTATTCGACTATGACATTATTCTGATAACGGGGTTTCTTGGGTGAGAAGGAAATGAAAGGACAAGTAGGAATGTGCCACGGCGCGTCATTAAATTTATTCTTAGGCAGGCAGGAACCTTATGAATTTTCCACGAATACTCATCTGGCATTCAGACGAGTGAAACGTAGTGAACTCATACTGGAGATGGCTTAGAAATGACCACCATGAATAATTTAATATTTTGTAGCGTTTTTCTCAGGTCAACGCGTGACCCTTTCGTCGTGAACTGTTTGGGCTGATGTTACAAATTTGAGCTTGATCTATGCGTTGTTTTACTCGTTCTTTCACATTCAATAATATAATTTCGTAAATTCGTAATCATCATTGTTATTTCAATTATTGATAACCTAATATGTAGTATCGACGTTGGTTTCGGTTAGCCTCGACTTTCCTTATACACTTGCTTTTGATGTATGCAAAGAACAGATCATAAATTTCGATGCTGTTTTCAAGCGTAATACGCGAGAGGAAAAATAAATTGGACGTGTTATTTCTAATTATGCAAAGGTTATTAATATAATAAATCACTGTTGCCATTTTTGACAATGTCGCGAGAAAGTTGGATGACCAAATACCCGTTCGCCGACGCAAGAAGACGTGTCCAGGTTGCTAGTGGGACGTCTGACTAGTAAGGATAGGTTCAACCACAGCTCGATCGAATTTTTTGTAGAAATGCTTATGACGATAAGTTGAGAAAATAGAATAAATATTGGATACGATAACTATTAATGTAGTTATATAATGAAAAAGATGAATACACATATTGTATTGTTACACAGTATTTGGCGTATATTTATTGCATATGCCACTTTGCGGACGAACGAAAGCTATGGAGTTCGAAATACTAATATCCTTTGATATTGTCATAGTTATGGGAACATGGGTATGGGCTTATTACCTTTTTGCTGTAAGTAATCCTGTTGATAGCTCCTTTATAAACTTTACAGTTTATCAAACATTTTACTACAATCTATTTATTTAACTCGTTATAAAGCTGAATAAAAAATTATGTATATATTATTTTGACTACAGTGTATTATGTAATTATAATGATATAATCATATAGTCCTGCTATAATTATAATTGAAACAATTATAAAACAGTTTAAACCCTACTTATTTATGATACTAATATAGTATTTAATATTGAACAAAAGAAACTGTTAGTTCTTTATTTGTATTCATTTCTGAGCAAAAATTACGCAGGGCTAGATAGGAAATTTTTTGTCTGAATATAGTTCCATTGTAAGTGGAGCGCTTTAGATATGTCCTAATGTAAAATATACGTATTTCCTTTATCGATAAGACAAGAGGTTAAGGAAAATAGCGTCACGAATAGCGGAACTCTATGTTCCTAGGAATGTCGAATACTGTGCAATGTGCCTATACATGTATGCATACAATGATACAATGCAGAGAATAAGGAAACAAGAAAGACAGCTCCCAATATGACGTATTTTAAAATTTTTTGGAACTATGCTAACGTCACGAAGGCTATCATATTATAGCGATTTTATAGTTTTCAAGAACATTCAAAGTAGAACCAACACTAAATAATGTTACGAATTGCATAGCGGTTAAATACGAATATCAGAATATGAAGAACTGAATATTTATTTGAGAAAGCATAGATTTCTTTTTAAATGACTGATTGAGTAGACAATTAAAATTAATATTCGCAAGTTGTTTTAAATACAAACATGAAAGTGGATTTATAATGGGAACTATAAATTGCTAATGGAATTATATCTAATGCTAAATTGTTGTAAGTTGATCATATGAATAAAGGAAACTGTATGATTTTTCAGAGATAGATTTATATTAATCATTCGTGATAAAAGAAAAATATTCATTTCTAACTAATCATATTATGCACGAAATATTTATTAACTTCAGGATATCAATCATAATTTAATTGTAATACGTAATCACATTATTTACTAAATATTAATACTTCTATCGATATTTATTTCATATTATTGGATACAGAAATAGAACTGTGTATAATTGTTGTTGAACTTGATACTTGAAATGTTCCACTTACTTAATTGTCTCATACAATGAGATTAGAGTAAAATTGATGTACTCATGTTTCAACCTCTTTCCGGCCGACTATTTTAGTTAATTGAAAAGTCACTAAGCTTTTAAAAATACAATATTTATGTCGCTGCATCTCACAATGATAATTTTGTAGGACAGCCTTATTTAATTAAATCAGAAAATGAATTGTGTTTTGAACTTTAATGTATATGTAGCTTTGTTCGACATTGACAACTTCTCATTTGGAGGGAAAACAACTCTATCAACACATGATTCGAACTGTGCAAAAATAATGTTGAAAGCAGTGAATGCAAGACATTCAAATACTATATAAAACTATTTTACTTCATTCTAAATAATAAAAAATACAAATAACAAAAATGACACTAAGCACAACAAAGATTGTGATTACAATTCAAAATTGTAATTAATTCAAAACACTCGAATGGTATTGAATAAACTCCAACAGAAAGAATGCTTCTTGCAGATTGAATTTCATATATTTTAATATGAAAAATCTATTGAATATTAATTTCAAATTATTCCTAAAAGGCTTGTCAAAGTTTTCATGTACCCGAATATAATCTTCTTTAAGTATAATTACATGTTATCAAACTTATAATAGCTCGTTAAACGGTTTAGGAACACTGTCCTCTACTTTATAAATTACTTTTAGAGGATCAATTTACGACATAATATTTCAATAAAATTATTACAGTATATGCAATATTAGTAATCAAATATTTTATTAATTCGAAGAATCCGTGGAATGCTCAAGCTCGATATGGGGTTAGAGGTATGATAAAGTTTGCCTGGCTCAACGAGAAAAGGTCCATTTATGCAACCGACAAGCCGAGCACGAACCGAGCTGAACGATTACTCCGACGAAACACGTATGGATAGTGTTTTATCATTTGTAATTGTGATTTGTGATTTTTCGCTAGTATCTATAATATTTGCTCGGCTCACGTTCGGCTCGTCGTTTGCTTAAATGGACCCTAAAGGATCCTAACCTAACCCAGACCTTAAAGGTCCATTTATAACTTTTTAACAAAGAGTGAGCGACAGTTAAACTCTTTTGGGGGTTATTCAGAAAACTGTCCTTAATAATATATTCTTCAAGATCAAGATCATTGAAGCTGATTCTGCTCCATTTTGAATCTGAATAGTATTGAATATGTTTGTGCTAACATCTCGAAAAGTAATTGTAAGACTAAGGAATTATTCAGAATGATGATCTTGACAACATACTTCATTGTCATCGAAATCGGCGAAGAGACTACTTTTCGAGAAGTATTTCTAAGATATAGGGTAGATGCTTCAAGCATGTATATTTATTCATTACTCCATTGATGAATCGCAAATTTTTTGGACACACCAACAAATATGCGTACCACACTAGGATGTCAGTACCCATATAGTCCAAAAATGTCTTAAAAACGTGTTAAAGACATCCAATAAAGTCCTAAAACTATCCAAAAGACGTCTTAAAGGTGTCCAAATAACGTTTATAAGACGTTCAGACGAGAAATAGATGAGTTCAAAATGTCGTCTGCTATCTGAACAACATCAGAGGCGGATCTAGAAGCCTTGGGGGGAGGGGGGGTGGAATTGTATAAAATTATATACCTGTTTAAACATTTTTTTACACGATTTGAATCTTGTTTGTAATTTATATTTTAACATTTGAGTCGCCCTTCTCTGAATCCGCCATTGACCCCCATTGTATTTTATTACAGTCATAACCTTCATCTTGAATGCTTGTATAATTTCTATAAACACCTAGTATTAATATAAACAAACTTTATGCCACTTAAACTAAGTTTTACGTAGTACATCCTGTGTTCACGCTCACGCGAGATGGCAAGCGGGGCGTCACAGGAGTCAGGAGGGGGCCGTTTATCCCCACCTCTGACCACTATCTGTCTCGCTTTCAACACGATATGTTGTTGATCTTCGTCACCTGTTTCAGCCAATACGAAGAATACGTGTGGCAGCAGATCGATGTGTAGGACTCCTGAACAGAGGTGGGGACCTACACGCCAATCAGACCCGCATTCCTTTGCCTAGCCTTCTTCTCGCGTGAGCGCTGTACATGAATACGACCGTTTTCAAATACCATATATTAACCCACAAGCACTTCATTTCCTCACGACGCAATTAAGCCAGCACTCCAACGCGCTGTTTATTGCACAATGCAAGAAGCAGAGAAACATTGCGGTGCCAGGTATATTAAAAGGAGCGTGTGTACGTAAGAGCGTCTAATCCTGTAGAGAAGCAACAAAACGCAACGAAATGGGACAATACGTATCTGTCGTACGGTGTCCCATTGCCGAACGAGTGAAAGAGAAAGCAGATAAGGGCAAAAGGTGGGGGATGTGTGGTTGGCGGGTTCTCGAAGCAAAGTAGCGTCAGTCGCGCGGCACGCGGCGCACCGTATGCGCGAGGGTTTTTCGTCCCGTCTTTCGCAAAAACGAAACACTGTTTTCCCGGCTTAATCTGCAACAGTGAACACGGATTGGTCGCCGTGAATAGTGGCTCGAAACGGAACGTCGCGGTCATCCGGTAAGGAACGAGCGTCTTTGCGCGACATTCAAGGAGCGTTCGCCCTGCGAGTCGCGCACTGTCCGTCGAAAGCGTGCCACGATCGAGAGTGTTTCCTCGGAGACGCGTCAGTGACGTTGGTTTTTGTGTATCGCTTTGGAATATACACTAGTGACAAGAATTTCGATCATTTGTGACCCCTTGACGGCGAGTGATCGTGAGATTAGTACAGCTCGTTTCACGGGAGCCCTGCTGAAACCGTAGAAGAGGTTTCGAGCTCTTGTAGAAATAAGTTACCTCTGCGAATTACGAAAGGTTTCGCGCTTAATGAGATGGAACGCGTCCGTCGCGCACCCCCGCTCGCGTTTTGTATTTGTTCGACGTATAGTGGAGGAACTCCGTGTCCTTTGTGACGCACGTGCTTCCATTTCGGTGTGACAGAGGGCCCAGCTGGGCTGCCAGGAAAAAAATTACCCGACTGCTCCCTCTAGGGACCTTTTATTTCTTCCCCCTGACTTTAAGGTTGCTGTGCGCGAATAGTTTTTGAGAACTTGAATGCTCCTTTTTCGTATGTTTTAATTATGCATTGGTCCTGAAACTTGAAGACATGTTATGTAAATTTTATGTGCGTCGAAGTTTAAAAAGTTGAGACTGATGGTTATTTAATCTGAGGAGCTGGAATTCAGGGTAATTATGTAAAATTTTAAATTTAATTATACAGGGTGTCCCACGCAACTGAGAAAAGCAATATCTGTAAAACGGTTGGAGATAAAAAAACACGTCGTCAGACAAAATTAAACAGTTTTAACTGATGTACAAATGCAACTGCACCCTTTTTTTAAACGGAACTTTATAGTTTTTATTGTACTTTTCGATGTAATGTTTTGATCTCTCCAAAAGGTATTAGAGTACTTATGGCCTAAAACAAACAGTCCAGAAGTTGTAATAGTTAAAAGTTTATCAAATTTCTTTGGTGAAGCTTTCAAATGTCGTGAGATACTCACACTACAACAAATGTTGAAGGGTTCCTCCATTACAGTTTAAACATTGTTTCATTACTTTCATTACGTCTCTTTCAGTAATTTTCGATACACAGGAACATCTCAATGAAGGTAAAGCTGTAAGTTAATAAAATTTTAATTATTATAACTCCAAAACTGTTTATTTCAGGACATAAGTACCTTAATACTTTTTTGTGGGGATTAAAAGATTGCATCGAAAAGTGTAATCAGAACTATAAAGTTCAGTTCACCAAGAGGATGCAGTTACAGTTTTCAGATGCACCGATGCATAATGACATATAAGATTACATTTAGATTGTGTATCATTTAAAATTGTTTAATTTTGTCTCGTGACATTTTTTTCTATTTCTAACCGTTCTAGAGATATAGCTTTTCCCAGTTAAATGGGATTTGTGTAATTAAGGTGTATTGTATAGGTAGTCCTATATGGAGCAGGGTATTGTAAAATTTTGGAGTTAAAATTGTTCGTACGTGAGAATTGGTCTTAATGTATTCAAATTTTAACTTCTTGTTTACCTTCGGAAATATATAGATTTAAAATTAGAGAATCTGAAGGTTTGGGAGATATTAGTGTTCAGAAAAGATAATAAATGGTACTTGTATTTTGCTCGACCATTTTTGTAAGTTATTTTTACAGAACAAATACAATAAATTTACAAATTTACTATTTCTACTATAAAAATAAATTTTACAATACCTAATTTGTTTAATGAAAGGTAAATATGTTATTACTCATATATATTTTTAGTTTCTAAATGTAAAAGTTTGCGATAAATAATAGCAAATATTCAAGATTTACATCCAGCAAAATTAGATTAAATAGCCGAGATTTTATTGTAAAATAAACCCGTGTACAAGTTCTAAAACCTCTAAAATGAAAATTGGAAAGTAGTGATAGTAAAACATCACAATGAATATTAAACTTGCATCTACATACATAAAAATGCAAGTAAAAAGCATTTAAATAAAAAAATTTATCACAAAAATACCTATCTATTTTCAAATTGGAGTATTACAAAAAAGTATATTCAAAAACACAAGCAATAATACAAACTGATGATGAAGTCTATCGTAAAAAAATTTCACATTTTAATTACAAAAAATACAACATAGATTTCCATTTATGCTAATAGACATAAACAAGTAATGTCAACATATAATGAAATAATCAGTTTCATAATTTTCATAGTTTGTATAGAGTGATAGTCAGAATAATCAATGTTCTACTGCATAATTAAAGTAAAAAAGTACGAAGATTTGGCTCTGTTTGCCAATGCCGATGTAAATCGTGTCCCAGCATCCTCATTTTGCTCAAGTACTCCAACATGAACATCACAAGCTGAACTAAAATGACGCTGCAGATATTTCTACTAATATATTTCACGGAACAGTTTGTCCAACCAGGTCAACGATTTTATCCAATTTTTCTTCGATGAATATCAATTTAATTCCGTGTGATCGTGTAACTTATTTTCAGAGCAACGATAAGAGTGGCCTGTTTAATGACTTGGAACGTGTCCCGTGTGCCGTAACTCGAAGCGCACGAAAAGATAATTTGTTGTTCTTCGACATCAGTGCTGTTCCTCAGCAGCCATTTCCATTTGCTCGGCGCGCCGCGTCGCCGATCTACAAAATTGCTCCTAATTACCATGTTACCGTGAATCGTGTCTGCATCCACCAGTGCAACGAATCCTTTCAGGCGTGCTGCACGACCCATTCAAATTCGAAGATATTTCACCGTGATCGTAGACGCATGCATTTCTTATCCTATTGTTAAATTAACCGTAAAGGCGCGCATAAATATGCACGTGTAGTTCGCAATTAACGACAGACGTGGCGGAGAAAAAATAAATGCCCACAAAGCTGCTCCTAAGAAATTCCTGGAATATTATTCGCTATGTCGAAAAAAAGGAAGCGTTCTCTTCTCGATGGTTAATTTTAGCCTTGTGGAGCTAAAGAAAAATTGAGCGTGCTGCGTCTGCGGACGGGCTTCTTACGAATTCTACGGCCTCCCGACTCCCACGGGATTTGGGACCCGTGATTCGAGTGAAAATGTTTGTTATCGTTTGTTAATCTTAACCTTCGGTCCTACCAAACATGTGGTCAACACCTGTCATATATCTGTGAAAGTGATACGCATTTAGTCCTTCTTGTTAGAGATAACAAGGTAGGGAGATAATGATTTAAAAAATTTGAGTTCTTTTAAAAGTAGGATTAAAAAAATTCGTACGATCATTATAGAAAAAAACCTTTCAAAATTTTACATATGTACATGAAAAACAATCTATGTACGCTCTAATAAGTATTAAATTGAAGAAAACTATCTAGTTTTTATAATACTATAAGTACTAGCATATTTACTGACTGTACTTAAAAGTAGTTACTTAGACAACTTAACAATATTTATTCATGTTTAAGAAAATAATTAAAATAAAATATAATATTATTAAAATTGTACAACAATATCATAAATGCAGTAAAAGTCTAAATGCACTCTATAGCTTTTGCAGCATTTTAGAAAATGCGAAAATTTCGACAAAAATATAGATATTACGTTTTTATCGAATTATTTGTGCCAGTTAAGATTACAAATACTGTGAAGAAATGACAATATCGTATAAACATTAATATACATGCTGTGCAATATTAGAAAAATTGAAAATTTATAGGCTGTATGCTGACTTGAGCGACAAACTGTACATAGTCCTAGGCGCCAATTATCTTCTGTTTTTATTGCTTTCTTAATCTCTATTATAATAGTCAAGGAGAAACTGAAAAAATGCGTAGTGGAGTGCGAGGGTTATCTCTGAGCAGTGCACTAACCGAACTAACTGTAAACTCTACTTTGGAGTTATGCATTCAGGTTTAAGAATTATCTTTAGACTTACGCTAATCGCAAGCTTTTATAAAGAAGAATATTTTAATCTATAATTCCACAATTTTTTCTGTAAATTGCAATATATAATCATTGTAAACAAAATGACATATATCTACAGTGAGATATAAAGTTACAGGTCAGCCATAGATTCTTTGAATCGAATTGTTCGTTTAAGCTTCTTCTATATTTTTAAAACGTTTAAATTTATTTCATTCTTTTGTTAGCATGTATATTTATTTGGTCGATTTCAATATACTACGAATTTCTTAATTTTTTCGTTACGACATTTCGCACTTATAATCGTTGCCTCTTATCGAGTTCCAAGCAGTGGCTCGTTCACGGGACAAAGAATCTTTTCATTGAAGGCGACAGTTTCTTGTGGAACGATTACTCGTAAAGGAGACTTTCGTTTTCATTGACAGTATTATAAACATTCCAGTCTGGGTATTCTGGCTATCAGTAGCACTTAATGAGACGGTATTGTAATCACTCGCGTTCATTTTAGTCGCCTTTCAGTCGAATCAGTGACGTTCGAGATTTAACGCTCTCGTTGGCGATGTAACCTTGCAGGCCCTCTTTAACTACATCAACGGTCATTGAATTAAGCTGCATTGATCACAGCGAAATTGAGTTTCTCACCGCGAAAACATGAGGCACAAGCATAAAACGTTTCCCTTACAAATTTTAATGTATCTGTATCAATATAATAGCAAGGTACCTATATTTAATTTAGATTATTGGACGCAGAATGTTTTTTTACTAATGTTTCGGTATGCTGTTTCCAAATTTTAATTTATTAAATAGTATGAAACGAAATTGACGTCATAAAAATTGGTTGTATAAAAATGTTCTTCAATGTTCTGTATAATTTTAAATTGCATAAAAATATTGGAATATTTCATGACCTCTAGTATCTTAATATTTATATCTTATTTAGAAGATACGAAAGAAGAATAAGATAACTGTATTTATTATAAAGAAAGGTTACCATCTTTATCAGAATTAGATAAAGGTAACAAATTACATAAAGTAATGGAAACTTTGTTTCTTCACATTGATAGAAGAAATGAGTTATCTAAAGGAACATTGGATTTGCTTCTTGAAAATCTTACATAAAATGCTTTGTTTAAATGTAAATGTATAGATTAAATGTATTAGATATTTTCTTAATGC
This sequence comes from Calliopsis andreniformis, assembly GCF_051401765.1. Taxonomy (NCBI): domain Eukaryota; kingdom Metazoa; phylum Arthropoda; class Insecta; order Hymenoptera; family Andrenidae; genus Calliopsis; species Calliopsis andreniformis. The sequence continues at coordinate 5,010,047 of NC_135073.1, read as the reverse complement.
ATACTGGGGATAGTATGCAACATGTTGTTTGGTGACGTCACGGTGAAAGAGGGAACTTTTTGAATGAGGTTGAGACTCTTAACAATTACTGGTTGGTGGTGCAATCCCCACTCTATTCAAAAAGTTCCCTTTCTACCTTGTAATGTCACTGGACAGCACGTTCAGACTGTTCCTGAATTGCATACTGTTAACGATTCAAAAGAGGTATTAATCTAAACATATATTTAGCATTTAACTGTCAATTGAGAGATCTTTAAAAAAGTACCCAATGTTTAAAAATTAAGAAAAAATCGACGCTTAAGGCGCTAACTTTATATTAATTTCGTTTCTTCGTGCAATATTCAACATGGAAGTATGAAGAAATGCATACACAATAGTGAGCTTCTATTTATAACATGACCCATTAAAACGATTATATAAACTACATATTTCTTTTAATACGCACAAAGAAACTCTCACTGTCAGCTTTAGTACAAAGTGAAAAGAGAAATGGCCGAAACGGCATTCGATTCAGATCGAGCAAAAACCAACGTCTAATCTCGTCGAGCGTATGTACTCTTTTACGAGAGTTCTGACTGTGCATCCTACGCTTTTATCTGCTGTGTTTACCGCGGCAAGAAATGTGTCAATGCCCTGACGTGTTCAAATGAAGCCTTTCTTCAGTTTGTGCAACGGTGATTCTTCTTTTTTCAGGAACCCTGCGAAAAGTGTCCACAAAATCGTTGATCACGGTAAAATCTGCGAAAAAAGAACGGACGAAAGGCATACGTGTCGAGGATCGTCCAAGGTTCATTCGAGCAGCGTAACAGCGAAAAGAGGCAAGCGAGGAACAAAAAGGGGACGAGGAACGTTTGAAACGTTGACGCGCGGACGTCAAACGCACAGGCAATCCGAACGTGCGTGAGATTCTACGATTTGTCCTTGGATCGTCTCGGAATTACGGGAACGACAGCCATGATGCAGCACAGGATCGTACGACAGACACATTGCCTCGAACCGGAAATGCATGAGGTTTTTTTCTTGGCTGTACGAGTGTCCTATCGATCGCCGATTTGAAAAGTAAGTTTACTGATGACACATGTTCATTCTTGTCAGTCATAAACCGAGATCCCATGGCTCGCCCATGGCTCGCGGCTCATCTTGACTCGACGAAAAATTCGGGATCAATTTGTAAAAGAGACGAGCTATGCTATTCCCATGGCGTGTGGCTTGCCATTCCTCGTGGCTCCTTCTGACGCGGCGCGAGACTCGAGATGGCTCGTGAAAAAGACGAGCCATGGCTTATTTCTTGCTCATCGCGTATTCCTCGATCATCATTTGATTTGAAACATGGATTCAAAATATTATACATGACGTTTAAAATACATCATAATGTACTTTTGTTTGAAGTGTAACTTCACACAGCAAATACTTTAAGTGGCCTCATTTGATATGCCATATCAGACTTATTGTGTTTGAATATTCTCGACCAGTTTTCCATGACATCGCAGGTGTTTTGTAACGTTACTACAATTTTTTGTATAAAATGTTCAAGCTTTTTCTTGAACCGAACTATTTTCTTTAACATTTCTCCATATTTTTATTAGTACAAGGAAGAATTGAAAACTTTAGAGGACGTTGAAGTTAAGCGACATTTTTATGAAAATTAAATTTTCTTATGGAATGAAAGCGGGATATATTCTTCCACAGAGTACGTTATTCCGCTTTGTCCTAGCACGAAATAAGGAAATACAAAGAGTACAAAGGTCGTATGTTGCTAAGGAAAAATGCAGGAAGAATGGCTTTTAAACTTGCTTATATGCTTAACACTTAACTGGAATACAAACGGTTATAGTATTTATTCTATAAATAACTTATAAACATATAGAAAATGTTTATGAATAAACAACATAAATTAATAGAGTAAGAAAAGAAAATGTAACATAGAAAAATTATGATACTGTTACAGTCAATTACAGTAATTCCATTACACTATATTGAATACCGACATTGTATCAGTTGAGGATTAAATATTTGTTAATCCTTAATTGATATAGTGAAGTCATAGCATTTATACTAGCTTACTGTTAATACTTATTGTGTGAAATATCAGTGAATTACTTATAGATAATCATAACCTGAAAAGCTGTGACTTTTCTGTGTACTATTGTTAATTATTTTGGATAAAGAAGTTAGAGCTACTATAATTCTACTATATTATATTATATTATATAATTTTACTATATTATATTATACGTAATTAGACATCATACCAATTTATCGTTAATATTTGACATAACACGTCCCCCTTTTGAAGACTTTAATATAAGCTCACTGAGAACGATATACTGCATTAATATAATAATTTTCGATCATATATCCCTGTGATATTAATTAGCCCCTAGTTACATAAAATTACGTTCTTACAAAGTGGACGTTATACAGACAGCGAAGTCACGTTAGAGAGAACAGAATCTCCAGTTATCGGCACAAAGAACGAGGTCAGCCAGCGTTGGCACGTTTATTGAGATAACGATTCTTATTTCTTTGGCCGAGTTTGATCATCTTCCGGTATCCGGTCCGCTCTAGTGCAAGCTTCCGTTTTTCTTTCGCAATTTGCAGTACTTTCTTTGTCGCCTTCCTTTACATTTCGTCGATCATAAGCAGAGCCTATCTCTGCACCATATCCTCTGTGTCCTCTTCGTACTTCTCCTCGGCTCATTGCCTGAGGGCGTACCGCTTTTCCAGCCTGTTGATTGCGAATGCTTTGTACCCGTCACATTATTTCCCAGGACAAACGGGGGCTACTTGCCCTTTGAGCTTGTTCTTTGATTTTCGGTTTCTCCGAGCCATTAGCAGTGAGCTATTTTAGGTGGCGTTATCTGGCTTAGAGGTGTACATAGCATTGCTTACTATTATGTGATACTCTGTTGACCAACATTTTCTTGTATTCACATATTCTGGTGTGGGTTGAATAAGGTAGGAAAGGTTAAAGTTTGTCTACTTTTTCCTTGGTACTTCTAATAAGATAATTAAGGACGTTATAGATATAATATATTTATATTGTAATGTTAGTTTTTATTGGAAAATCTACATCCATTTATGAGTAAAACACAGAACCTGTGTTTTCGTCAGATATGCATGTATTTTTCTATTTTATCATTTATTAGAGGCCTGAGGAAGTTATGGCTCGCGAGCCACATGAGATCTTTTCCCCGATTTGCCTGCTTCGTTGAGTAGCCACTATCTCAGTAGATTCTATCATATGTATAGAAGTCAACTGGATATGGTGGGGGTCGCTCAACAAAGCAGCAAGTCGGGCAAAGAGTCTTGTGTAGTGATGGCAACTGAAACATTTCGAATCGCTTCGAATCTATATATATATAACGAAAAATTCGAATCACTTTGAACATGTTTCGAAGCTTAGAGCTGTTGAATGTCTTAATAGTTTTAGAATTTTTTGGAGTTTCAATAGGTCTAGAGAAATGGGTAATAATTCAATATTTAAGAAGTATTTTCAGCATGTATTTTTGTTCAAGCAGTACTGTTACCATAAAGTATTAAAGTCTTTCAAGACTTTCAAGAATTTTAGGCTTCGAATCATGTTCAAAGTGATTTGAATTTTCATAGCTTGAATAACTTTAAATTGTTTCAAAGTTGAGATTCAAACTCCCATCACTACTCTCGTGTGGCTCGTATAGTAGATTTCTATACGTATAGTAGAATCGACTGGGTATGGTGAGAGTCGCTCAACGTATTGACAAATATGAACTTTGAAAACAATTTACATCTTAAACAATATCTTTTAGATAACAAATAAGGTACTTATAACTTCAAATTTTAGAAAACGGGATACGTCACTTTGCTTTATGTATACAAATATACATACATACATTTATAACGAGAGAAGTTATGGTTGGCGCTAAAGTAACGAAAGATATAATTTTAAATATAATTATTGTTTACTAAAATGTCAAATTGCTAAAATGCCAATATTGCAAATATAATTTAAACAAAGATAGAGACAAATTTTTGCAAAGTTTTTGAAATATTTGTTTATCTATCATAAAACCAGAATTTTAGAGTTTAAAATAAAATTCAAAGATCTGGTTTACTTTGAATTAGTTATGAAAGATTCTTTGCAAATCTGAATTCTATAGAGACCATAACATTACGAGAAGAATGAGATCGTTATTATAGCACAGTTCATTAATCCTTTGGAAGCGACCTATAATGTGACTTAATACACTGTTAGCTCGAAGCTGTTTTAGCAATAATGCCGCACTGTTCGCGAGCATGCATATGGGGATGAATAAAAAACAGAATAGATGTCTACGGAGAAAATTATTTACGTCACTGTGTGATGCCCATCAATTATAAAGGATTATTGCAGAGTTCTCATTTGGTGCCAACTAAAGGTCTCGAACTGTGATTTATATCGTAGGTTCATATTTTAAAAATGGTTTTAGTTTTATTGTATATTTAGACAGAAGGAAAAATATTATTCATAATTTATTGATTTCGTAATGAATATGATCTCTGGCTATAATCTGAAGTTTGAAGTCATTGTTAATCTTTAGAGTTCAAATACTTTGTAGATTTTAGGAAGTTTATTTCAAAATGTATAAATACTATGTAATACTCTTTGAATGATATTTTATGAAATTATGAACATTAAACTTTTTTTATATCTATTGCCAGATGGTATAAGATTATGATAAAATTAGGTTTTTCATTTTATGTCAAGCAATCTCAGAATTTGGGGGAACGAGGAAAATACGAAGTTGAATGAATAAGAAATAAACTATTTAAACTCTACTATTAATCTGGTCTGTAGCTCAAGGTAGTCAACTTCTCTAAGTAATTTGCATTAGTCACTGAAAATTAAGTGTGTTTAATGTACACACATATGTGAATATTAGTATAATGAGTATGTTTCAAATGATTCATTAGAGAGAAAACATGTTTCAATGTCAAAATAGTTCTAAATAAATTCTTTCTAAAACGAAATGAAATAAATCCTATTCATTTTTTGAAATTATATTTTTTAATACACTTATAAATTGTATTAGTACAAAATGGTCAGAGTTTGCATCAATATGTACATATATATTGATGTAATAACAAAGAACAGACTATCGCCTGGAATAAGCAAAAATTCTAATATTTAAAACATGTGTCAATGGTAATTCCTCGATTCTCACGTTTTTTTGTAACGTGATAAATCATCGTGAAACCGCAGAACTATAAAAATTCACACGATGATTGAAATGACGTCAAAGATGACGAACATTCGTAGTAGGGTGTGCTATATAAAGTCTTTGGAAATTTGGCAGCACTTGGATGCTTCAACTTTTGTCGTTTTGAAAACTTTCTACAAGTTCGTGTACTTAAAATATTCCAAACTTTGAAATATATCAAATAGTAGTGGCATCTTGAATTGTTATTTTCAAAAATACGACGAAAAGCATTTACTCGTATGCGGAAAATATTTCTGCAACAGTAAACTGTTGTGAATGGAATTTATTACGTTGCATCAGTATCTTATTTCTACTTCTATATTTTTTACTTCGTTTACTTTCATTCTCTTGAAATTTCTGTCTCGTTCTCTTGAAATTGGCGATCAAAAGTTGCCCAATTTTATTTAACTTTGAAATTGTAACACACAATTATTTATCGTGAATACAATAGAGAAGTTCCAAAAACATCAGATAAAGTAGAAGGCGTTCAGAATAAAAAACTGTAAATATTTGACTTTACATCTTATCTTTAGACACTGAAAAAAGGTTATATGCACATATGTCCAAAAACGCCTTTTTAGTTATACATTATTTTATATTACGTACAGTGTGATACATTCCTAAAGATCTACCACTGTGCGCCACTCATCTAAACGCTCAGAATGTAGCACCTCTCGGAAATGTAGCGACTTCGTAAAAATAGAAGGGGGTCAAGTTCTTCACGATTCTGACAATTAACGTTTTGGTGGTCGGTTAAATGCTACGGAACGACTCAAATACGTTACTAGTTCTTTGGAACACTAGAGTAAGCCCTGTTCAAACGAGGGCTTGAAACCTTGTGGGGATTTACAAAGTAAATGTGACCAACTAAGATATAGCCCTGAACCAAGTATGCAGTAGAGAGCACATTTGGCGTCTTGCGCCCACAAGGGTATTGCACAGCACGCCACTTTAGTGGGTCCCATCTCATAAGTCATTATATTGTCGAGGGGTACTATACCTCTGGGCCTAGCATGATTTTAAAGGGGATAACACACCATGCAGGCGTGAAATGGGCTAGCTTTTTACACAATATAAAATAGTATCTAATTAAAGAATTATGTATGCGTTTTCAGGCATATGTGCATTTGAACATTTTTCATTGTCTTTCTGACAAGAACCTATTCTCTAAAAATGCCTCACATGTTTGGAAACACTTTGTGTAGTCGACAACGAGACACAGTAACTCCAGTAAAGCAGCAAATTATCGACCCTTCACACTTCTAACAATCGACGTTATCTCTTTTGGTACTTCTAGGACTCCAAATTGACAGAAATCAGGCAAAGTATGTTGGTTCATTCTTAGGTCTTCGGCTGGCTATCAAAATGCCAATTTAGAAGTGTGAAGGATCGATAACTTGCTGTTTCATTGGAATTGCTATATCTCGTCGTTGACTAACTTTGTACACCTAACTCTGAAGTATTTGTCAACCCGCCTTTGGTAATCAGCAAGCTCATCGTACTACTAAAAATTGTTGCAGGTCGGCGGATGGACGTGGTAACCGCCGGGAAGTCCGAACACGGAGGAAAGTACGCACTGGGAAACCTTCGTCCTCGTCATCGGCGTCGGCGACGAAGGAGCGCAGTATTGACAGAAGTCGGTAGGTTTGCGCGAAGGAAACGAGAGCGGAAGAAGAGAGAAAGGGGATCGTTTAAGCAGCAAGAGAATAAAAGTGTCCATCTAGTGGTATTAAGTAAACCGTGGGCCTCCTGGGAAGTTCGCCCCGAGCAACGATCCCACCTGCTACACTTTGGTCTTATCAACTATACGGTTGGGAGCCAGTTAAAAAAATAGAAGAAGAAGGAAGAAGACCCCACCTGTGCAACCCTATCACTGTCACTGCTACTATTCGAATTCCCCACCGTCCATTTACTCCTTTGTGCCGAAACAAGGCGTTTTCGTGGTCCAGCTGCCTGTCCCTCGCGAAGTGACACCTCGTGCCGCGTGTCTCGCGAAGAAGAGAAGGGAAAAGCGTGCTTCCGTCAGTAGCGTTTCGCGCGACGATTCTGTAACGGTAACGCTTGTGTGCGGCACAGTGCAGCGTGCACCCTGGTGATCCAATCAGTCGCGGTGCATTTTTAAGTCGCTCGTGGATCGTTCGTTCATTCATTTCTTCAGTCGTTCGGCCGTTCGGTAAGACTTGTTCGTGAACGGTGGTGTTATTCATAGGTGGTGTAAGTGAAAATATTGGTGAATTTTGCAGCGAAGAATAGACAGTTGCAACGATGGTGTCCCTGTGGATGGTGCTGATGGTGGTGTTTGCTGGCTTTGCTACCGGATCAGCGCGATCTTCGGTCATCTATGCGGACGACAAAGTGGTGAGTCAATGAATTCTGAGATTTTCTTGTGGCCTTCGAGGGCACTTAGGATTATTAGTTCGTTGACTAACGAGTTCGCTACTGGAAGCACAGGGTCTAACGTGGTGTGAGAATTTATATATTTGAGAAATAGATTTAGTGCTTAAAAAGATACGATAAGCTATAATCATTGTTTGTTCCCTATTTAATCGTATTTACGAGTTAAGGTGGCAGGGAATAAGGTACAATTTTTTAAATTATTTATTACTTCTAATAACGGAGTAAAAATGGTATACTTACAAGCGGACAGAAGATGATTCCTTATAAAGAATTAAGAAAAATATAAGGAATAAATTATTTATTTTTTAAATTTATCTTATTTTTTCATAAGGAATCACCTCCTACCCGCTTGTACATCTTATTCGAGAACACCCTGTATAAAGTAGCTATCAAAGGTTGAGCTTGGTCAATACACTTTTTGAGGTGTCAAATCACTCAGAAGTAATTAGTTTTATTATTTTTATGAACCTTTTCTATACTTATTTTTTTATTCTATGAAATTTATGAACTATCTCTCAATGTAGTTTCAAATTGATTACATTTTATTGTACAACACGGCTTTTTTTACAAACTTAGGGAAAAATGAAAAATTTTAAAAAGATGTTAATCTTCTTTCTGGATGAATTCCGTTTTAAAAGGAAACATGAAGACTCGTTTTTGGTTTGATTAAAACTTTAACGTTCTTGCTGCATCTCAACATTTATTTTGGCAAAAACTAGCTTTTCGCAGTTTTAATCTGGAAGATTAAAAGCAGGTTTATTTCAGTATTACAAGACGATCACACCATTTTCTTTTTTGTTCTTCGATTCACTTTATTGTACATAGTCCTGTCTTCCCTAATGACATAAAATGATGCTCAAATGATAGCTGCTAATTAAATGTACTAAATTAACAAATGTTTTTGTATAATTCGTATACTTCAAGCATTGAATCATATTTTTCTAATATGTATATATAGATATGAAATTGTACAACATTTTAACGTAGGTAATGTACTAACTTTTAGGGACGAACATTTCTTTTCTCTTTCTTGGGTCATTCCATGCGAAATCGAAGACTTTTAGGGATAACATCTCGAATGATGTACAAATTTGGATATGTTGTAGTTTTTAGCAATGTTTAAGCGTATATGAAAGGGTTTTCCAGAATTTTAAAAATCATGGATTTTGACGCAACGTTAACTTTAACAAATTTTCACAGAGCCAATTTCAAAGTGTTCGTATTTTTTAAAAGATGGCCATTAAAAAAACAAATGTAGTTATATTTTCATTTTTTTTCAGATTTTTAAATATTTCCCCTCTACAAAACGTATTTGTTTAAAACAATTGTAAAAGAAAATAGTTAAAAAAGAGTCTGTTCCTAATGGTATCATTTCTATTTAATCCTCTAATGTTTTCACTGTAAGCATGCTCAAGCTGATTCTCGTGCGTATATTATTTTAGGAGTTATACATTTTTGAAAAAAAGTTAGTGCTCTAACAGCTTCAAACAGCTGTAATATCCATAATTTAACAAATTTTGAAGAACCTTATGAAATACGTTTAGACATAGATTAAGGCTACATATATCTAAATTTCGATAACATCTGAGATGTTACTCCGAAAAGATTTCGCATGAAATGATGATCGTACGAAATTGTCTAGAAAATTTTTCCAACATATTTTCACATTTTTCTGAATAGAAAACTTATTACCTCTGAGAGAAGTAAACAAGATGTAACGCAGACTGTTGAATTTACAAACAGAAACAATACCTATCAATCTGTACGAGAAATACAATATTTATTTTCCTTTCTAAAGCAATATGTCTCGAAAAATTGAACATTCTAAAATGCAGTATTTGGTTATTTGATTATTTAGTGATTGAACATAAGGTTAATTCTGAATCTGTTCTACTTGTTGAAACACAAAACAAGTTGAAACTCTGAAACAAGATCACATAGGGTCTGTGTTTACATGAATCCCTCTTGTTGTTTTAGTATTTCGAAATTGCAATTGCAATGCTTTCCACATCGTCCACGCGCGTGAGGAGAAAATACAACTTAAAAATGTTCAGCATTCGATTTATCACATGGAGTATAATAAATAAAATACTAATAATATTGCAATGATTATTCAGTATTACTATTAGTATGCTGCAAATAAAACACGTTCTTCTTTTTTCAAAAATTTATCTATATATACATTCACCATTTAACCGAATTCTAATGGAACGTAATCTAATAATTCACAAAAGCAAAGTAAATTAATATGGTAAACTATAAATGGCTGTTCCAAAAATTCGTAGCCTTCATTGAAATCATACTCAGCATAGAGTATCTTAAACAATGGTTCATTTCAATCAATCATATTCTATTTTGTTATCTTTTATTTTTAGAAGTGGAACACCATGATATGTTAACGAAACTTTCAAATGATCTAATATTAAAAATG